>NC_138998.1:10273939-15153194 GCF_964374135.1 Grampus griseus
CACTCTTATGATCTCTTTTAGCCTTAATTACCTCCTTACAGGCCCTACCTTCAAATACAGTCACATTGGAGGTTAGGGCTTCAGTATATGATGGTGGGGGCAGGGAAACCAGGGGAGGAGTGGACTCAATTCAGTCCATAACACCTACCATCTGGATTTTGTTAATTGCATCCCATGGTGTCCTTTAACATATTCTTCTGTCCTCTGTATTTTTGGTAGCTTTGTAGTTGGATCTAGAGACTTGATCAGATGAAGATTTAATTTTTTGATAAGATAATTTCATAGTAGAACTGTATACCTCCATCTCTAATACGACTTTATATAATTAATCTCACGTTTATTGAAAGTCTTATAGTTTAATTATCCAAACACGGAATTCAATTCCTCAAAGTAGTCAAAATACAGAGTATATTTTCTTGTACAACCCTGTCAAGTTTTTCAAAGGTAAAATCATGAAACATGACACAGAGCTTGTGTTTAAGGAGCACCATGCACCAGACACTTTGTTCTTCAGAACAAGCTTGTCATGCAGGAATGTTGTTTCCTAATTTTGACAATGGAGAAAATAAGATTTTAGGAAATCTTCCTAAACTGGCTTTTTAAAACATCTTCTCAAATATTTAGTCAAATGCCAAGTGAATTCAATTCTCTTTGGGAAGAGCTTTAGATGGGAATTGGGTGGGACATTACATAATGAGAGAGTCTCCCTAGGAGAGCTAGAAAGGGTCGTCAATAAATACTCGCCAACTTAGTCATATCAAGTCCCAACACAGCAGTTTGATTCCTGGTGAGACTGAAATGCAAAATACAGGCAGATAGATACACTGCCGCTGAACCTGATTCAGTATATTCCCTTTTTATTTGTTTGAGTTCCCACTACCTGCTTACACCTCCTTTTACTTTGACACATTTTCACCAATTTTTGGTAAAAATCCTTATTTGATTGGACACTAGCCCTGCAGGTTTTTAAATTTAGGTTTTAGATGGTGATTACTATATACGGGATTCTAAAATCCACTTTGTGGATTAACTCCATTAATTCTCGCAAAAACCCACTCAGGTAGGTACTGTTATTATCCGCATTTTAAAAATTTATTTATTTTTTGTTTGTGGTACGCGGGCCTCTCACTGCTGTGGCCTCTCCCGTCGCGGAGCACAGGATCCGGACGCGCAGGCCCAGAGGCCATGGCCCACGGGCCCAGCCGCTCCGTGGCATGTGGGATCTTCCCGGACCGGGGCATAAATCCGTGTCCCCTGCATCGGCAGGCAGACTCTCAACCACTGCGCCACCAGGGAAGCCCCTATCCGCATTTTTTAGCTGAGAAAAACGAGGGCAGAGAAGAGGAATAACTTGCCCAAGGTCACCCAGCCAGTGAGTGATGGTGTCTAGATCTGAATCCAAGCAATCTGGCTCCAGAGTCTGTTCTCACAATGTCCAAGGTTTCACATGCTTAGAGCGTCCTTTGACATTCAGGTGCCCAAGGTGTGGACCCCACAGACCACTGTTCCTCAGGGGGCCCTGGTGCCATGACATAACATCTGGCTTCCACTGCCTTGTTCAGCCTGTAACTTCTCATCCCCCATCAGCCAGCATGCTTCACACCCAGTTCCACACCAGAGCAACACAAATTCCAGAAATCCAGTTCACACATCCAGATGGTTGACTCTTAAACACACAGGACCCACCTGCTGGCCAGTCTTCCATATTCCTCGTAGCAGGGAAGCCTCTTTGGAAAAGAGAACTTTGGGTGAATGATGCAGAATTGGAGATTGCTGCCCGGCATGTGGAGTGGAAGTGGAGGAGGGGGGAGAGAAGAGACTGCCTAGTAATGCTGCGCTCGTTCTTCAGTGCCTGACCCTGCCCTCCTGCACGCACTCTCCACCTTTCTCTGCCCTGCTCTGTGCTCAAGGAGGCTGATCCCAGGGGACTGCGTCAGCCATGTTCCCTGGCTGGCTGGCTTCTGAGCAGCCAGCAATGAGAGGCACTGGCAGGAAACTGGAAGGTGGGAGGAGAGAGAAAACAGAACATCTCTTCCCCTCTCTATTCCTCTGCTCCTTCACAGCTACAACTCCATGCCTGCAGCTCATCAGCCTCTGCTAATACTCTCTTCCCCTGCCCCTTCTAAGCCTGAAAGGGTGGTGACAGCTTCCCGCTGCTGCTGGTCCCTTGGTACCTCAAGCCCCCGTTTGTTCCCTTGACCCGGATCACCCCTCTATAAGCAATTCCTTTATTAAAGTCTTTTCATTGCACCTTCTGGGTGAACTTGGTTTCAGGCTGGAACTCTGAATCAGGTGCCAAAGTGATGCACATGGGCTGAGCAAGGGGAAGTCAGAAGACCTAGTGAGGAGCAGGCTGGGGTAGGTTGGTTTGGAGCTGGCCCTGCGCCGAAGTGTAAGTGTCAGATACCCTCCAGAGGTGGTGCTGGCTGGGTCCCACACATGATTTTAAGAGGCTTTATTTACCATCTACCCGTTTTGGTAGCCTGGCAAAACCCCTCCTCCTATATGACAGTGACATTTCCAAGCCTCCAAAGGTCTTCCCTGTGGCGGGCCAGGACGCCATTTATGCTAGGACAGGGCTAGAGAAATCCTCACAAATGCTTTTTCTTCTGCTATGGCCCCAAACATTGCAACAGGCCCTTTCTAGTGTAGAAGTTAGATGCACCAATGCCTCAGTTCTGACCCTGGCTCTTCCTCTTGCTAGCCATGTAACCTTGAATAAATAGGTAATCCTTCTAGGCCTCAGCATTCTCATCTGCAAAATGGGGATAATAATGGGGTTGGGACAAGAACTAAGTGACCTACTACATATAAAGCTTAGCACAGTGGCTGACACCAACAGATACTCAAAAAATGTTAATATCTCCACCCTTATGTAGCCACAGGGCCTTAACAGTTTACTTCACCTTTCTGTACCTCCATTTCCTTCTCTATATACTGAGAAAATAACACTGACCTCCTGGGTCAGTGATCTCCTGTGTGAAGATCAAAGGAAGAAAATGTCAATGAAAGCGTTCTAGAAACTGTAGAGCATCTTATGAATGCAAGGTCTTTTAAAACATACATAATAATAAATATCACAATTTAAAAGCTAGCAGGGGGCCCTAATAAATATTTCAATAAGCTTTCATACCAATATTTATAATGAGATAGAGGAGAAAATTTAATAATAAGGCCCATGAGAAGGTCTTAGATAAAGAACAAACCATTTTTTAAAGAAAGATCAAGAGAACTTCTGAGAGGTGGATTCCGTTTCATTCTGAGGCTGACAATCTGACAGTCGCTGCTGAAAAGTAATTTCTACCATAATATCTTATCCAAATGAACTGATCATTAAACCAACTATGAGCAGTGACTAAACTACACTGGGTCAGATGCTTCGAAATGAATAAGTCACCCCAGAGAACTGTCAGAGGCCCCCTGCCATCTCCCAAGCATCCAGAGTGGGCCACTCCCCTCTTCAGGGCAGCACACCTCCATGCCCACACCTACCCATACCTGCCCACACCCAGGGGGGCAGACAGCCACGGTCCAGAGTCCATGGCCATGACTCTGTCTGGAAGAGTAGACTCTCAAACTAGACTGTTGTTTTTTTTTTTCTTGCCATTCATTCCCTACCTTTCCTTCATAATAATAATAAAGACATTGACTTTGTGGTGAGGGTTTTAACCTCTTGAAACTCAGAGGTTTTTAACCTCTTGAAACTTCCGTCTGTGGAACAGCAGTGTAGCATTACCCGGAGCTGGTTAGAAATGCACCATCTTGGGCCCACCCCAGATCCACTGAATGAGAGTCTGCATTTTAACACAATCCCAGGTGATTCATATGCTCATTAAAGTTTGAGAAGCACTGTTTTCATCTTTCTGAATCTCATATTTATCCTGCAAGGTTATTGTGAGGATTAAATGTATTCAAAGTGCCTGGCAAGTAGTAGGTGCTAAGTAAGTTATTCTCATCTTCCTTCACCCAGCACCTGGCCCTGCCACGCCTCTATGCCGTCTCCTTCTGCCTGAGCCCTGCTCCCTGGCCTGGGCTTCTGAACACTGACCTTAACTTACTTCCTCAGATACTGCCACTTGGCTGACCTCAGCTCTTTCCTTGGAGTCCCTGGCAGGCTCGCTGGGAGCTGTTGCTATACTTCTCAGCACTTCCCGCTGACCTAGACTCTCCCCAAGCCCCACCTCTCTTGGCCTGTCCCTTCTTGTGGACACCAAATAGCCTACAGCAGTATTTATTTTAGTCATGGTGCCATTGCTCAATATGGCCTTGGAACTGCTCCTTGGAATTTGCTTTCACCTCCTCACATGGTGCTGGGCCCAGTGTAAGCGCTCAACTAAATCTGCCTTAAGATAGTGCATGAAGAACAAGGGTTTGCTTCATACTAAGCCACAGTATTAAGGTTTATATCTCCATTTGGAGATTTGGTCTCTTTGCTTTTCCTTTTTCTCACTTTTCTTAGCCATCCAAAAGTGTGATGCAGAAGGCTGAGACTGAATGTCGACCCAGGAAGAAAGGGCCAGTGAGAATGCCTGACCTATTAGGATTCTAGACCTCAAGCCCCTCTGAACGGGAGCTCCTGTGGCTCCTCAGGGTCCAGCCCTACTCACTGTGATTCCACACTGATGCTTGAGGCCAAAATGCCAGATGGTAATGAAGTGTTCTGGTCCTGGCCTGGTCTTCTCCGCTTAGGTCATCGGAGGTTGATGGTGTCCTGTTCAATCTCCCTCACTAGGCAGTACTTCCCAGCTGCTGCAAGTCCTATGGCTAAAAGTGTCTGCCTGTGACCTTCTCTGCACACATCCTTCCTTGGATGAGCTGTCCCATCCAGAAAATTTTGAGATGTGTCACCCCAAGCAGCCAATGACTGATGGATACAGGGGCACAAATCCTGGTCCCCTAGTCTCAAAGTGGAACAACTCTGTAGTGCAACTTACAATCTAGAGTGACCATGGATCAGGCCAAGGCTAGAATTTACCTGAGATCACATCCTGCTTCCTTTACTCCCTTACAGGCTCCTTTCCAGGGCATCCCTCAATAAACTGTGTGTACCTAAAACCGCTTCAGATCTGCTTCCGGGGAACCTGACCTAAGACAGTGTTCTTGGGAAGCCCAATATATAACACAAATAAAAGAACTGCTTCATTTGTAGCTGGGTAGAGAGCATGGAACCCTTACTGGCTGGTTCTCATGAATTTATGGTGACCTGAGAGGAAACTCTCCAGAGGACAGTCTGGAAATCGTAAAATAAATTGAGGAGAGAACATAAGATTGCTGGTCCAGATACACTCCTCCAGGGAAGATTTGTGTCATATTTTAGATTCCACGTATAAGTGATATCATATGCTATTTGTCTTTCTCTGTCTAACTTACTTCACTTAGTGTGATAATCTCTAGGTCCATCCATGTTCCTGCAGATGGCATTACTTCATTTTTTTTATGGCTGATTAGTATTCCACTGTGTGTATATACACACATCTTCTTTATCCATTCATCTGTCATTGGACATTTAGGTTGCTTCCATGTCTTGGCTACTGTAAATAGTGCTGCTATTGGCACACTGGGTTGCATGTATCTTTTCGAATTATAATTTTCTCAAAATATATGCCCAGGAGTGGGATTGCTGGATCACATGGCAACTCTATTTTTAGTTTTTAAAGGAAGCTCCATATCGTTTTCCATAATGGCTGCACAAATTTACATTTCTACCAACAGTATAGGAGGGTTCCCTTTTCTCCACACCCTCTCCAGCATTTGTTATTTGTAGACTTTTTAATGATGGCTGTTCTGACTGGGGTGAGGTGATACTTCTTTGTGGTTTTGATTTGCATTTCTCTAATAATTAGCAATGAGGAGCGTCTTTTCATGTGTTTGTTGGTCATCTGTATGTCTTCTTTGGAGAAAAGTCTATTTAGATCTTCCCCCCATTTTTTGATTGGGTTATTTGGTGTTTTTTTTTTTTTTTTTTTTTTTTTTTTTTTTTGTGGTACACGGGCCTCTCACTGCCGTGGCCTCTCCCGTTGCGGAGCACAGGCTCCGGGCGCGCAGGCTCAGCGGCCATGGCTCACGGGCCCAGCCGCTCCGCGGCATGTGGGATCTTCCCAGACCGGGGCACGAACCCGTGTCCCCTGCAGCGGCAGGCGGACTCTCAACCACTGCGCCACCAGGGAAGCCCGGGTTATTTGTTTTTTGATATTGACCTGCATGTATATTTTGGAGATTAATCCTTTGTCAGTTTCTTCATTTGCAAATATTTTCTCCCATTCTGAGGGTTATCATTTTGCTTTGTTTATGGTTTCCTTTGTTGTGCAAAAGCTTTTAAGTTTAATTAGAGCCCATTTTTTAATTTTTGTTTTTATTTTCATTACTCTAGGAGGTGGATCAAAAAAGATCTTGCTGCAATTTACGTCAAAGAGTGTTCTGCCTATATTTTCCTCTAAGAGTTTTACAGGGTCTGGCCTTACATTTAGGTCTTTAATCCGTTTTGAGTTTATTTTTGTGTATGGTGTTAGGGAGTGTTCTAATTTCATTCTTTTACACGTAGTTGTCCAGTTTTCCCAGCACCACTTATTGAAGACACTGTCTTTTCTCCACTGTATTGATATATTCTTGCCTCCTTTGTCATATATTAGGTGACCATAGGTGTGTGGATTTATCTCTGGGCTTTCCATCCTGTTCCATTGATCTATATTTTTGTTTTTGTGCCAGGACCATACTGTCTTGAATACTGTAGCTTTGTAGCATAGTCTGAAGTCAGAGAGCCTGATTCCTCCAGCTCCGTTTTTATTTCTCAAGATTGATTTGGCTATTCAGGTTCTTTTGTATTTCCACACAAATTGTAAAATTTTTTGTTCTAATTCTGTGAAAAATACCATTGGTAATTTGATAGGGATTGCATTGAATCTGTAGATTGCTTTGGGTAGTATAATCATTTTCATAATATTGATTCTTTTGATCCAAGAACATGGTATGTCTCTCCATCTGTTTGTGTTGTCTTTGATTTCTTTTATGAGTATCTTATAGTTTTCTGAGTACAGGTCTTTTGCCTCCTTAGGTAGGTTTATTCCTAGGTACTTTAGTCTTTTTGTTGCCATGGTAAATGGGATTGTTTCCTTAATTTCTCTTTCTGATCTTTCATTGCTAGTGTATAGGAATGCAACAGATTTCTGTGTATTAATTTTGTATCCTGCAACTTTACCAAATTCATTGATTAGCCCTAGTAGTTTTCTGATAGCATCTTTAAGATTTTCTATGTATAGTATCATGTCATTTGCAAACAGTGACAGTTTTAGAAACTATTCTTGATTTAGATAGTAGATTCTTCAGTTACAAGTAATAGAAACCAATTTGAGACAACTTGAGCCAAATAGGGAGAAATATCATACAACCATACAAAGGTGTCTCCCAAAATTCAAGTGCAAGAATGCAGCTAGGCCTCAGCAACTAGGAACTGGAAAGCCATCAGGATTCTGTCCCTCATCTCTTCATGTTTCTGCCTGCTTGTCTCACTGTTTCTGTCTGCAGTTAGGCTTTCTCTGCATCTCCAATCTTCTTGAGATCATGTGGCCACTCAAAGCACCCATGTTTAGAGACTATATCTGAATCTCAGCATCAAATTCCCAAGAAAGAGAGTCTGAGTGAATGTGCTTGGGTCAGGTAACCACTGCTGGCCCAATCAGCCATCGTCTAAAAGGAAGTGACTGCTCTTAAAGTAGCTATGCAGTGCCCATTTCTGTGGACCAGGGAGCAGTTCTCAGGGAGGACAGGGGTGGCTCACAGGCTGAGCAGACAGCCTGGGACATTTTCCATTACCATTATCCATCAGTAGGCAGTGGCACAGAGATGAAACATATTTTATCCTCAGGATCTAGAACAGGGCAGCCCAATAGAACTTTGGGTGATAATGGAAATGTTGCAATCTGCACTCTCCGATATGACAGCCACTCACCTCTTGTAAGCTACTGAGCACTTGAAATGTGTCTGGAGAACTGAATTTTTAAATCTTACTTATTTTTAATTAATTTAAATTTAAGTAGTTGTATGTAGCACCATACTAGACAGTGTAAATCTAGGCCTTTCCAGTTTAAGGTATGAAAGCTGAGCTCCCAGACCACATAGCTAGTTAATAACATGACTGGAACTAAAAGCGTGGTCTCTTCCCTTTTTAATTTTCTATCCTATTCACTGGAATTGGGGAATCTGCATAAGTGACTTTCCCAGATAATTCAAATTTGCCATCTTAAATGTCCAGACCTAACCGTTCTTTGATGTAAAGCTTTCTGAAATGCATTACGCACTTCCCTGCCTTGGGGAAAAAAAAGCCATGTGGCCATAACTGTAGACTTTTCTTAATGACACAGAATTGTAATTGTGAACCGCATTTGTCATTCTGGGTAATAATAGTGGGGACCTCAGAAGAGGGCCTGGTGAGGCTTACAAGGCTGTCTTCTCCACCCTGCATGGCTCTGCAGCTGGGAGTGATTTGCTGCTTCCTCTCTCCTTGTCACATCTTGATATGGTGGCTTCTGACAGCATCCCACCTCCCTTCACTAGCTCAGCAAGGAACCAGGTATAGGAACTTAATCCATAAATGGGCTTAATTTCACCCACAATTCTAAACTATTAGGCCTGGGGGAGTTTCACAACTGAGTCAGGTACAGAGGGTTTTGTACAAAATTTTCCACAACACAGTTTTTTTTTCTTAAAGGTCTATGATGATGCAAGTCTCATAAAAGCTGATTGTGGGATAAATGGTATAATGTTTTATTTTACTTAAATTGTGCCACTCAATACGTCAATATTGCCATGGCTAGGGTCCCAAGGCAGACTAGGACTGTGCACAAAATAGTTTCAGAAATGAGACTGAAATTGGGTATGGATTATTTTAGATTACTTTCCTGAGCTGTTTCTCCATAGTGTATTCTCAAGTCATGGAACAGGAAGTTTTATGAGTCTTTTTGAAGATGTTCAAAAGACCAAAGTAAATTTTAAGAACACTAAAGGAAATAATAATGCATTCATTTTAGTACTCTCTACTTATACAGAGGCCAGACTTGCTGTGATTGTATCTATTCAAAACATATCTGAGCATATGGCAGCCAGAAAGGGCTCAAAGCAAGGGGAATAGTTGTCACGAAGCCTGTGCACTAGAGGCCCTGGCCCGTTACCAGGGGAGACAAGCCACTCTGATGGCCTTCAGCCTGGGTCCCATGCTCCACTCCTGGGGCCCGGCCGGAGGCTGTAAGAGAAGAGTGATTCAAGGGAAATCTAGGTTCTGCTTCCTGGACCCCCAAAAGCCAATAAATGACTATGCACTCTGTTCACCTCCTCTGGGGAGAAGATAACCCGTTTGAGAAAAAGTTCCCTTACGCAATTAAGAGGTGGGGTTTCTTGTCATCAGTGAGGGTGTCTTTCAGTTATCTGGATAAATTGTTTATGCAAAGGCACCACCACCAGATAGGTGTTCTGTATTTTTCCTTGGCCTCCTGGAACAGCTTGAGGATTTGCTCAAGGGAAGCACTCGTTTTGCCTGTACGCTGCTTTGGAAAATAACTTCAACAACATGTTCGTTGTTCCATTAGTTATTTATAGGCCAGTTTTGATTATCCACCAGGCAGGTTCCTGGCACAGTTTTCAGCCCTGTTTGCCTTTCTCACCTCCCACTGACACACACTTGCTGCAGCTTGTAGCGACTTAGAGTTTCACCAGACACTGCTCAGCCGCCCCCCACCCCAAAGATGTCTACAAACCAAAACAACCGAGACCCACCTTCCCCCAACCTTCCCCAAGAGTACTAGGAGGTCGCTGAAGAGACCTGGGGGAAGGCCGTGGACTGCGGCTGCCAGGCAGTGGGCAGAGAGCCCCAGGTGGACATGTGCCAGTGGACAGGAGGCTGGAGAGGGTCACTAGCCTGGGCAGGACGGAGATGCAATGGCTCCATAGCGTGGCATCATTTTGTTGTTTCAGGTGCTGTATGTTCCCGAGACATGGGACACGCCCTCCCCTGCCCAGAGTCCAGAGGAGTACAAATTCCTAAGTCCTATCAGAAGTACTTCCTTTCTATCTGCACCTTGGGCCCCAATAAAGGTGGCATTGCAAAAAATTCACATTAAAGGAACTCTCAGGGATATTTGACTGAAACCTCAAAGGATAAAATATTGGAAGCTGATCTAAACTTGGAAAGGTTTTGGACTGAGGGATGTCTCCTGGGTCCTCCAGTCCCTAAGCCAGAGCAGCCTTCATGCTCGCTTGGAGCTGTGGTTTTAAGTGGCAGGGTTCTGATCCCTAGGCCTCGGTTCTGGAGATTCTGATTTCAGCTGGTCTGAGGTTAAGGCGTGAGCACTGGAGTTTCCAAACATCCCCAAGTGATGCTAATGTGCAGCCTAGATTGAGAGCCTCACTTGGCCACAGTGTTTGCGAGTGGGTCTCTTCAAGTGCACAGCTGTGGCTCCGCTGATTTAGAATAAGTGTTTGAATAGGAAGGGGAGGAGTACACACAGAGAACAATTCAGGAGCCACTGCACATCCTAGGGTCAACACTTCATTCACTCATTCACTCAACAAACATTTATTGAGGGCTGCTACTAGGATGCGTGGATGCAAAAATGCATGATGCAGTCACTGACCTCAAGGAAAAACCAACTCCCTGGAAGAAGGATTTGGACACATTCTGCAGGCCCCTAGGGTCCCCCACAGGGGCAGTCAAGTCTTGTCCTTCCTCTTCCTTGTTTGTGCCCAGTTGGTGACTCCTAATTTGCCTGTACTTGCACACGATTTGACAGAACATATATTATCCTGCTGCCTATAGTCTCTGGTTGCTATACAGAGTGCAGTTGCTTGTATTATGACAGTTATCTCTGCTAATAAAGTTCACTTTTTTACTGCAGAGTTATAAATACATATGCAGCTTGCATACTCAAGGAGGCCTGTGGGAGGAAACGCTGAGGCCCTTCTAGAACAGAAGCCGCTCCCTGGCACCTGCACATACATAACTTTCCTGATTCCCCCCCAGAGAGGCTCGTCTTCAGGGCTTTCTTATAGAAATAATTTACTGTAAACAGCCCTGGTAAGAAAATCAGCAATTAGTATCCTTGACATTTGCATTCTTTCCTTGGGCCTCCAAATGGATTCCCAGCCATCCGCTTTCCTTTTCCCAAAGGAAAACTGGTCCCACAGTCTGAAGAACCTGGAAAGGCATTGAATGGGATGTAAAATAACAGCCAAATGGCAATCAGGAAGATGAGCGGCTGGAAGGGGGATGGCCGATCTTGTAAATCTGAGCCGTACAAGTAAGTTCATTAAATCCAGGATGTGCTCAGGATGCTGGTAAGGCATATAAAGAAGCAGCAGACAAATAAATCTGGCTGGTTATCTGGAGGAGAAGAGCTCATGGAGGAATTTTCTAAAAGGAGCTTTAACTTTTTACTGAATGCAGTGACACTATAAATTACCAATCAGCTGACTGGAATTTTACAATTTAGCATGGGATTTGAGCCTCTTGCAGGAGATTGTACCGTGTGCGTAATAACGGGTATGCGTGGTGACTGTTATAGAGCACAGTTCTTTGAAATATATAGCTAGCTACGTTGGTAACAAATATGTTTATTTGCAAAGAAAATTACGATTATGGTGTGAACAGCATGTAGCAGGAGCTGCTGCTTGTCTCACCAACAGCTTTTCCCCGGTTTCCTTGCTAGTCAAGCACTGATTTGGGAGGGGGGATGGGTGTCAATCCTCCCCCATGTGACAGTTGAGACTGACTTTACCCTACTCCCAGGATCAAAGGGAAATCCTGACGACCGGGGTGGGTGTGTGGGTGTGGTCTGTGGCCAGCTGTGTGGTTCTACCACATTCCCTTCTGAGTCTAGGAAGCAGGCTTCCCAGAGTCACTGTCTCAGCCTGTTCCAGATGACTGCTTCCAAGAGGAATTCAGGGCAAGATTTACAAAGAGGATGGTGTTATTCCTCTAGGGATGGCTGGAGCTGTATAGGTGGGCAGGTGAGAGATTGTCAGCAGCTTCCTGGCACAAACTTGAGGAATTACACACTTAGGTGTTTCAGGCTAAGATCTATCAGGGTCAACTCCTCTGATCTTCTAGGATAGTTTCTGAACTCTGCTCCCCCAGCTCTCCCCGAAGTCATGTATGCCCCTAATTCTGTATTAAGTCCTTTATATAGAGAATGCATAGAATGGCTTTAGTTGTCCGTCCTGAACCCTGACTGATACAGTGGGCATGTGGTCCAGTTCTGGCCAATAGGCTGGAGGGCTTCTCCTTACTCCTGAGGAGACTCTGGAAGAAACATCCTCTATCTGCCTCTGGATGACATGGCATTTGGATGCAATGCCTGGGACAGCTGTCCTGATTTGCTTCCAGCCTGAAATAGAGCCAATGTGCAAGCAGGAGGCAGAAATGTCCAGCAAGAGGAGCTGGAGTCCTGATGAACTTGCAGCCAGTGGCCTTTTTTTTTTTTTTTTTTTTCCGGTACACGGGCCTCTCACTGCTGTGGCCTCTCCCGCTGCGGAGCACAGGCTCCGGACGCGCAGGCTCAGCGGCCATGGCTCACGGGCCCAGCCGCTCCGCGGCACGTGGGATCTTCCCGGACCGGGACACGGATCCGTGTCCCCTGCATCGGCAGGCGGACTCTCAACCACTGCGCCACCAGGGAAGCCCCGCCAGTGGCCTTTTAATTGGTGCATACTCAGCCCTCAGGAAGCAAATGTGAAGATGGCTTGACGTTGACCGTCATGTTTTCCGGGGATGTGACGTTATACAGTAATTCACACCTGTTCTCCATCCTTAACTTTTCATATTCCCATCCTTCAGTCAAAGGAATACCCAGATCACCTGTGTCTCAGATGCATCACACACCTTTGAAATAGCTATGTGAGTTATAGGTTTGCATTGGCAGATGTGTCTATAATATTATTGCATCTTTTATCTTTTTTCTAATCCCAATGACACTTTAAAATACACTTACATTGCCAAAGCATTAGTACAATTCTATCATTTTGAATTTCTTCTTGTTTTACCAACATACAGGCGGTCCTCACGTTGCATGGTAATTCAGGAGCATAAAAATGACCATGTAAGCTGAAAGGGAGCAAAGCAATCTTAATAATCAATAGGACAAATTGTTTCATTAAAAAAACAGTTTCATTAAAAATTTTACCGAAATATTAAAACCTTTTACTTCGATTGGTAAATGTACAGGGATAGTTTAAAAATAGCAAAACTGGAAATTAGTGAAGTTAGAACACACCTTCACACCATACACAATAATAAATTCAAAATGGCTTAAAGACTTAAATATAAGACATGACACTATAAAACTTCTAGAATAGAACATAGGCAAAATATTCTCTGACAAAAATCATACCAAGGTTTTCTTAGGTCAGTCTCCCAAGGCAATAGAAATAAAAGCAACAATAAGCAAATGGGACCTAATCAAACTTATAAGCTTTTGCACAGCAAAGGAAACCATAAACGAAATAAAGACAACCTATGGACTGGGAGAAAATATTTGCAGATGATGCAACTGACAAGGGCTTAATTTCCAAAATATACAAACAGCTCATACAACCAGTAACAAAAAAACAAACAACCCAATCGAAAAATGGGCAGAAGATGTACACAGACATTTCTCCAAAGAAGACATATAGATGGCCAACAAAAACATGAAAAGATGCTCAACATCACTAATTATTAGAGGAATGCAAATCAGGACTACAGTGAAGTAGGACCTCACACTGATCAGAATGGCCATCATTAAAAAGTCTACAAATAACAAGTGCTGGAGAGGGTGTGGAGAAAAGGGAACCCTCTCATACTGCTGGTGGGAATGTAAATTGGTGCAGCCACTATGCAAAACAGTATGGAGGTTCCTTAAAAAAATTAAAAACAGAGTTGCCACATGATCCAGCAATTCCACTCCTGGGCATATATCCAGACAAAACTACATTTCGAAAAGACACATGCACCCCTATGTTCATAGCAGCACTATTTACAATAGCCAAAACATGGAAACAACCTAAATGTCCATCGACAGATGAGTGGATAAAGAAGATGTGTGTACATGTACACAATGGAATACTACTCAGTCATAAAAGAGGATGAAATAATGCCATCTGCAGCAACATGGATGGACCTAGAGATTATTATACTAAGTGAAGTAACTCAGAAAGAGAAAGACAAATACCATATGATATCACTTATATGTAGACACAAATGAACATATCTACGAAACAGAAACAGACTCACAGATATAGAGAACAGATTTGTGGTTGCCAAGGGGGTGGGGTGGGGAAGGGATGGACTGGGAGTTTGGGATTAGCAGATGCAAACTATTATATATAGAATGGATAAACAACAAAGTCCTACTGTACAGCACAGAGAAATATATTCAATATCCTGGGATAAACCATAATGGAGAAGAATATGAAAAAGAATATATATAAAACTGAATCACTTCGCTGTACAGCAGAAATTAACACAACATTGTAAATCAACTGTACTTCAATAAAATAAATTTTTAAAAAACAGCAAAACTAATATTTAATAGATTATTATTTAAAACAGAAACATTGACAAAATGTTTTTTCTGTTTGTAAAAATTTTATCAAGAGTAGTTTAATAGTGCACCCCTTCAGAGCATCTTTTCTATGCCTTTGCAAATGTCACACCCTTTCTAAGTTTAGATCAGCTTCCAATATTTTATCCTTTGCACTTTCAGTCAAATATCCTTGAGAGTTCCTTTAATGTGAAATTTTTGCTGTGTACTTCCTCTGGGACATCACCCTTTTGGCCACACCCCTCATTTATGTTGATAAATTTGCTTACTGGCTGCATAAACTTTTTTTTTTTTTTATTGGCCGCACCATGCAGCATGTGCAATCTTAGTCCTTGACCAGGGATCGAACCTGTGCCCCCTGCAGTGGAAGTGCGGAGTCTTAACCACTGGACTACCAGGGACATCCAGCATAAACTTTCCTGAATAACAGCAATGTCAACATTCTCAATATAGAAATATATATATTACTTGCAGCCAAAATAATCCTGATACAGGAACAACTGTTACTCTCACTGTTGTAAATTCCATCCAAAAACTACCTGGTGAGTTCTAAATCAGACACAGTAGTAGAATTTGAAGAGAACTGTATGGAAACCTCTGGCGCTTGCCTCTGGAAAAATAGAAAATCGTGTTGTATGAATGCACCCATTCTATTGAATATATTGAATACTGAAGACAGTTTTATGGAATATCGACTACCTAAAATGCCAGTGTTTTTCTCCCGGTGCCCCTATGCACCACAAACCTTCTAGATTGGCACTAGAACCTATCTACCCTTCTAGGAAAAAGAAAAGAGGGGCACAAGGTCAGAGTTTCGGGAAAAGCCAGCTGGACATGGAACAGTTTTGTTAGGTCACTATCATCCAGGCCAGCAAATCAATAGAGTCTCACCGGGCAGGTAGCAGTGGCTTCCTGGAGCACCGTGTTGAATAGGACTTTGAGGCTATGTCTAGGTTCGACAAAAAAGAGCACTGAGATTGATTGGCAATGTCTGTCAGAGTTAAAGGAGAAGGGAGTGAGCACACTTGCTTTGTACGGGTCATTTCTGGCCTGGAGCCTGGTTCTCAGTTGAAAGATCAGATATTCACGTTTGCCAGCACATCAAAAGATATTTGATCAGGGTGTGGGGGTGGGGCGGGGGACTGGCGCAACCAAATTCATAAGACACTGATTTATAAATCAGGAGGACAGTTTATTGACTTAAACTAGAAATATAAGTGTGCACCTGTTTTGAAGTTGGACTCTGTGTGGCATAATGAAGAAACTCGGTCTTTGGAGTCAGGCCCACCCAGCTTTGCACCATGGCTGCATTTCTCACCAGCTACATAGCTTCTCAGACCACTCTGTTGATAAGGACATCGATGCTGTGTCTGAGACCAGAGGAAAAAAATGTCCTGATTAATTAACTATTTCTGAAGCAGTCAAGGTGGGGGGAGTGGGGGTGGCTATTTTTGGTATATATTGCTGTATGTTCTAGTTTTCACTAATCCATGTATTCTCTTCCGATAGGAAAGCCTAGTTTCTAGAATTAAAAATTGATTTTTGAGGGGCTTACCTGGTGGCGCAGTGGTTGAGAGTCCGCCTGCCGATGCAAGGGACACGGGTTTGTGCCCCGGTGCGGGAGGATCCCACATGCCCCGGAACGGCTGGGCCCGTGAGCCATGGCCGCTGAGCCTGCGCGTCCGGAGCCTGTGCTCCGCAACGGGAGAGGCCACAACAGTGAGAGGCCCACGTACCGCAAAAAAAAAAAAAAAAAATTGCTTTTTGAATATGGATATGAAAGATGTTTGCTGCAGGATTTTTATGGCTAGTATCATCAATCTATCTTCACCATACAAACACAAATGACACATGAATAAGAAATGACGATTTGTGCCTCTGGATACCCACTGTCCTGCTCAGAGCTGAAGGAAAAAATGGTCAAATTTTGTCTCCTGCCTACCCTCCATTTTATATACATCTTACATACCACCTGTGCTAACAGAAATATAACGCAAGCCAGAAAGGTGAGTCACATAGGCTATTTAACATTTTCTAGTAGGCACAGGGAAAAAATAAAAAGTTTTTATATGTTTTCACAAAAATTTTATCATATAGTTTTATTACCCATTATACCTTGTCCTACATACTCTCACTTAGAGGTTAAACTTTTTATTTAGCTATTGGCCTCAGGTGACTTTGGCTAAGGATTGCTATCTCAGAGAGGGAGACCAGGGCCCTGGTCCCCTCCAGGCTTAATCTCCCTAGTCTGCACTTGCCCCTGGGCGGCTGACAGGAGCTGCCCAGCCTGGCATTTGTGGCTCTCTTTGTGGAGCACTGATCTCTCCACAAGCACTGCTCTGGCAGGCTCTCAGTCAACCTAAACTGTTTTTCTACTTTGGAGTCTCCCAAAATGTCCACTATAATCGTGTATTTTTTAAAAGTTGGACAAAAAGACAGGTTTCTTTCTTCTTCATAAAGCTGCATTTATGGAAGCGAACCTATAGTTTTCAGATTCAGTACGTCTGGGCTGGGGCTGGTGCATTTGCACTGCTAAGCGTTCCCGAGGGACCGCAATTTGCTGGTCCAGGGACCACACTTTGAGAACCACTGATATATATCGTTCGTTTCGTTGGAGGAAGGAGATGAGACACTTTGGTATTTGAAAGTAAAAGAATTTTGTAAAGTGGAAAGCATCAGGTTACACCTTCCCTCCAAAATAAGCCAATCCCAATTCTTTGTTATTCCTTCCCCAGAACCAGCATCTTAGCATGCTCCAACAGCCCCTCTTCTAAAATTTCTCCCCCAGCCTCCTGCTAGAGGCAGAGCACCCAGGTCCCTCCTCTGTCCTGGCACAGACCTCGACCACAGCCCTCTACTGTTCCATGGTGCGGTAAGCATCTGGGCATGCATGTTGACAGTCTTTCGGCTGGCAGCACCATCTCCCTAATGCTAGAAGCTCTCATGGCAGTCACTGGAACAAAGAGTGCTGAATGATTGAGTGAATGAATGGCATGTGTTTGGAAGAGAAGAAGGGGACTATTTACATGTTTGTTAAAACTTCTCCTAAGTGTAAGAGATAACAATGACACAGGAAATTCTTTTTTTAACTAAATTAAATTAAAATTTTTATTGAAGTATAGTTGATCTACAATGTTGTGTTAGTTTCAGGTGTACAGGAAATGATTCAGTTATATATATTCTTTTCCAGATTCTTTTCCCTTATGGTTATTATAAAATGTTGAGTATAGCTCCCTGTGTTATACAGTAGGTCTTTGTTGCACAGGAAATTCTTAAAAAACAAAACAACGAAAACACCTGGACCTCCTGAGAACTCATTGTAACTTTAAAATCACTTACATGGTGTCAATCACCCAGAGTTCAAAATACCCATCATCGTTCACAGACACGATTTCCATTTGACATAGATGCCGTGACTTGGGAGTGATGGACCTAAGCTGTGATATTCTGAAGAGAATGGATTCAGTGCCCTTAAAACACAGGGTCTCAGGGGTCCTTATTTTTTATTTTAACTTTATTTTGGAAAATTTCAAATATATACAAAAGTAAAGAGGACAACATAATGAACCTTCATGAATCAACTGTCCAGAATCAATAATTTTCAACTCATGACCAACTTGGTTTAATCTATAACTTCATCCACCTCACCAATCCATGTAATTCTTTTGAAGCAACTCCCACTGTCATATCATTTCAACCATAAAAAATGTCAGTGTGTACCTCAAATATATGATGATTCTTTTAAGAAGATAACACTATCATTATCACACTTAAATAACAAATCCTTAATATCATTGAATATTCAACCCATGTTTACATTTTCCCATTGTCTCATAAACTTTTTCAGTTTATTTGTTCAAATCAGAATACAAACAGGTTCAAAAATTGCAATAGGTTCATATGCTCTTAAGTCCCTCTTTTTAATCACTAGGTTCCCATTCTATCCCCTTTTAAAAAAAATTTTTTTATTTGTTGAAGAAACTGGATTGGTTATTTTATAATGTTTCCCACAGTCTGGAGTTTGCGGATTATATTCCTGTGGTATCATTTACCCTATCCCCTCCCTCCCCCTACAGGAAATAAATTTCTTTTGAAAGTATTGTATTTTATCCTTTCATTAAAAAAAGTAAATTAAGGGACTTCCCTAGCGGTCCAGTGGTTAAGACTCCATGCTTCCACTGCAGGGGGTGCAGGTTCAATCCCTGGTTGGGGAACTAAGATCCCACATGCCATGCAGCGAGGCCAAAAAAATAAAAATTAAAAAAAGTTAAATAGTAACATACCATACTACATGCACTTTTCTCTGCCTTGCTTTTTTCACTCAACCTTATATCCTGGTGATCCCTCCACAGCAGTTCACAGAGGTGGTCCACAGTCCTTTTTTACAGCTGCATAGTACTCCACCACATGGATGCTACATAGCTTATTCATCCAGTCCCCTACTGATAGACATTTGGGATGTTTGAAGTTTGTTGCTATTACAAATAGTGCTGCAGTGAACAGCCAATATATCTCTTTGTATTTTTGCCAGGATATCTTTGGAATAGATTCCTAGAAGGGACACAGCTGAGACAAGGGATAATTGCATCTGTAGTTTAGCTAGAAATTGCAGGCACTCTGCTTTTAAACGTAATGTGTTTCTAGAAGTTTTGTCATAAAAGGAATTCTGGAACAGATCCTATTTTAGTTATCTATTGCTAAATAACAACTAACTCACAAAAGTAGTGGCTTAAAACAGCCCCATTTATTATTTTCTCATGACTGCAGTTTGGGTGGGGTTCCTCTGGGATGGTCTGTCTCTGCTGCATCTGGTTGGCTGGGACAGCTTGGCTGGGCTGGAGAATCCAAGATGGCTTTATTCATGTTTCACACCTCAGCTGCAGTGGCTGGGATGGCTGGACGCTGGCTGCGCTTCTCTCTCTCCATGTGGTTTCATATTGTCCAGAATTCCAAGCTTCTTAAACATGGTGTCTAGATCCCAAGGCAGTAAAACTGGAAGTTGCAAGGACTCTTAAGGCCCAGGCCCCAAAGTCATATGACGTTACTTTGACTTCTACTGAGCACATCTCAAGGCCACCAGATTCAAGGGGGAGGGGAACAAACTCCATCTCTTGTTGGGAGGATGATGTACATGTAGATGATATACGTACAGAGATGAAAGAAATTGTTGATGGCCATCTTTGCAGACAATTTACCACAGACCCCAACTGCATATATGTGTTACACAAACCACAAACGCATGCTCTGTTCTTATCTACTTCAGCGTCAGCAGACTGTGGAAAGGGTCCATAAAGGTGGTGAGAAGTGAAACACCTCTTTATACTGAAGGGTTCAGTGTGTGTAGTGGTAAAGCTCTACAGGGGGCCCAAAGTGGAGATAACATCTGCCACGCAAAAGGGAGAAAGTCCTCATTTGAGGCAGGGCACTTGATCACCTATCTAGAATGTAAACCTATCAACAGCTATTGTATTCATTCACTCTGTCTGTGTTTATTCAAGAACACTGTTCCATGCTCCAAGAGCACAGCGGTGAACACAACGGACAAGGTCCCAGCTCTTATGGTACTTACTTACATTCTAAATGGGGAAACACAGAACACGATCAGGAATAGAAAGATAAATAAGAGAATATCCTGCCCTTGAGGAAGATACAATGTAGCTGAAAGTAGGGGTAAGCAATGATGACCTAGCTAGAACCAAGTAGAGATAATGGAAAGACAAACAAACACAACTTTGTATGAGCAGAGGGAAACCCAGATTAGGGCACCTGCTCTGCATAAGTAGCTACAACACCAGCCAGAATGTCTGCAGAGGTATGGACAGTAATGAGAAAGACAGCAGTTCGGAGGAAAAGAGAGGAAGGGAGGGAGCACTGTGGCTGGGGGAGTTGGGGAATTCTGCAGATGGGAGAGATGCACGGTGGGGACCAGCCTCTGCCTGGGTACCTGACGCCATATTGGTGGGTCCCAGGGGGACCTGTGTGATTAAAGGTTCTCACCAAGAAGGCTTCCCCCCAAGGTGGGCTCCCACTACTTGTTGAGAGAGGGAGAAAGACAAAATGGGGACTTAAGACTGACAGATTGACCTGGGAGGTAGTGCTGTTCCATGTAAAATATCACAGTCAAAGGTCAAGGTCAAAGGTTCGAAGGTCAAAACTGGAGTCCCCTGACAGGTGTTCAAGGCTTGGTCTCTGGCTCTCACCTCCCCATGCTCTCCCTTGGTGATCTCACTCAGTCTGCGGCTTTCCAGAGCATGTAAATGCCAGTGACACACAAAAGATCTTCAATGCCGACATCTTGCCATACTTACATATCAACCGTTAATCGTACAGCACAGGGAACTATAGCCAATCTCCTGGGATAAGCCATAATGGAAAATAATATAAAAAAAGAATGTATATATGTGTATAACTGAGTCACTTTGCTGTATAGCAGAAATTAACACAACATTGTAAATCAACTACACTTCAAAAAACAAAAAAAACCCTACATACCACTCGGAAGCCTAATAGGCAATGTAAGCGTCACATGGCCAAATTGGAATCCTTGATTTTTCCTGCAAAAAAATCTACTCCTCTCCCAGCTTCCCTGTCAGTGAGTGGCACCTCCAGCACCAAGTTACTGGAGCCAAAACACTGGAGGCTTTCTTGACTCCTCTCTTTTTCTAACACCCCACATGCAGCCGATCAGCTTGCCCTGTTGTTCTACCTTCAGAAGAGATCTCAGATTCAACCACTTCTCAACACTTCTTCCCCTGCACCAAGCCTCCATCACCTCTCACCTTCTAACAGATCTCCTGCTTCCTCTCATGCTCCCCTTGGTCTATTCCCTACCCAACTGCCAGAGGAAACTTTTAAAACTAAAAATAAGGTCACAGAATATCCCTCATTAAAACCCTCCAATGGCTTACCACAGCAATTAAATGAAAATTCAAACTCCTAACCTCTCATTTGGCTTACAAGGCCCAGATTATTCTAGTCCCTGACCTGGGCTTCAACCTCACCTTATGTTACACTTTCCTGTCCTTGCAACGCTCCAGCCACAATGGCCTTCTTTATGTGTCTTAAACATGCTTAACTTACTGCCTCCTTGGAACATTGCTCTTTCCCCTCCATCTCTGTGTGGCTGAAAACTCTTTTTTTAGGTCTCACTTTCTGGACAACTGTATCTAAAGGAGCCCATAGTTCAAATTCACTAAGCAGGGCAAAAGGGTACAGTGATGACAAGCTCTTGTGGTACTTACATTCTAAATCGAGGGAATCAGAACCTGGTAAGGTATATCCTGTTACCCTGCTTTACAGCCTTCATAGCATTGATTGTATTCTGAAAAATATCTTACTTACTCATTTTTTTATTATGTCCATCTCCCTGGTTCAGTATACATTGGCAAAGGGAGATAGGACAGGGCTCTCAGTTATCTTGCTCTGTACGGTACTTCTAGCCCTTACAATAGGGCCTAGCATACAGCTGGATCTCAATGAACTATATGAGTGAATATAGTTAACTATATGAGTGAATGTGCTTGCATATATTAAAATATATAGGAGTAAATTACAGTTACAAAGGAAGAATCTGTTATAGATGAAAAGCTGTTTATATCCTCTTCACCTCAATTATATTCTTCTAAACCTTGACCTCCAATCCCACCTCAACATTATGTTGATGTCAAGGGTTATTGGACGCATTCATTACATTTGCCATCAGGGGAATAGACATCAGCCTAATTACCCTAAGGTGACATACACTTCCTAGAGGGCAACATACCTCTTTGCTTCCCGTAAAAATATATTCTTTCAGGGTGGTGTTAAATGTAGATGTTCCAGTGATGGGTTCTAATGGCATTTTCTTTGGTCTTTGACACGAGCAGTCATGACCTAGCCAGAACCAAAGAGACATAATGGAAAGACAGACACAACTTTGTGTAAGTGGAGGAAAACAAACACAGATTAGGGCACCTTCTCTGCACCCTATATGGACTAATACAAATAACAATGAACTTGATTTAACAGTCTGATGCTGAACAAACTATTTTGTCCTTCATTACAGAAAGAATTTCCTCTTTCTGTAACATCTAGATAATCATGCTTATTCTTCCTGACTTCCTTATGATAGGTGTATTATTTTGTATCGCAATATTAGGTGCTGAGGTCTCTTGGGAATCAGTTAATCCATATCCAAATGTGGCAACTGAGGCCAGGTGAGGTTAAGTGATTGACCCAGGCTCACAGCTAATTATTGGCAGGGCTGGAAACAGAGCTCAGATCTCAGGAACCTCAGGCTGGTGTTCTTTCTGCCTCACCATACTGAAACGTTTGCCCTGTGGTTTAGCTTCTTACAGGTGAATGCATTACCTTCAAGTTAGCTCATACAACTCTTGATGATTATTATCATCATTATTTTATTATTATCTTGATAATTCCTCTCTCCCACAGTGCTTAGTTGGTCACATATAAATAAATACTTATTGGGACTTCCCTGGTGGTCCAGCAGGGAAGACTCCATGCTCCCAATGCAGGGGGCCTGGGTTCGATCCTTGGTCAGGGAACTAGATCCTGCATGCCGCAACTACAAGATCCTGCAAGCGGCAATGAAGATCCTGATTGCTGCAACTAAGATCCGGTGCAGCCAAATAAATAAATAAATAGATAATAAAAAAAGACATTAAATGAAGGAATAGTCTGCCATCAGTCCACAATACCCGCCACCCCTCCCTGTTGTAATCATCAGCAACTTTCCAGTTATCTCCCCACATTCATTTGCACCTGCCTGTCTCTCCATGTGACCAGCTTTTCTTGGTAACTTTGACAAGCTCATAAATGTCCACCTGACAACTCTGGCCACTCAATTTCCTAGACTCCTCACCTCCAATGATCTTTTCCTCCACCCCATATTAGGTACCCATTCCCATGCTCGTATAACTCGAAACCTTGATTTTAAGCACTCCATTATTTGACCGTTGCCTCCTGTCTCCTAGTTCACTTATTTTAATACCTGCACTCCAGCCACTCTCCAACCCCAGCAGGAACTCTGGTCCTTTGGCCCCACCCGTTTTTCACTGTCCTTCCTCTCCTCACTCTCTTCTTCATCCAGCTAGACTCCCTGGTCCACCACTGTCATCACTTCTTCGTGTACATCCACAACACCCTTGCCATTTTCTTTCTCTATCATGCTTGCCCAGAAAAACTCCAGTCCTGGTTAAAGCCAACTCTATACTTTGTCCTTACACCCAAGCATTGGAACAAACCTGGTTAAAACAGTCATAACTTGCTGTTTAAACTTATGATCATAAATTATAGGAGGGCCCTCGGCAGTGCCTAGTAACTCTTCATGTCCTTAGTCTACCCTCTCTCACTCTTCCAGAGGCCCAGTCCTCAGTCTTACCTGATACTCTCACCTACTGATACTCTGGGAAGAAAATAAAACAAAACAAAAGAGAGCTAATAGCATCTTGTCCAATAATCTTATCTTCTCTACTCTCCCAGCCTCCACGCCTTAAGATGGATGAAGTGTCTGTGCTCTTAATTTAGGCTAAATTTTCTGTTGAGACAATTCTCCACGTGTCTCACATTTCTTTTGTTTCAGGCTATCTTATCAAGGATGTTTGTAGAGTGAACAGCTTTGGAGATAGAGATAGTGTCTCCCTTTGGAACCAACACCAGGGATGCTTACTGTCCAGTGTAATAAAAATAATGTCTCTCTCTGGAGCAAAGGACAGGTATGTTTACTGCCCCATATAAAAGACTGGGGTTTGCTGAGTTCAGATTTCCTTACTTGTAATGCAACCCACTGAGTGTGCAGGTGTCACCTGGCTCTCTTCACACTGCTCTGTGGGAACTGAGGTTCAGGAAACTGATGCAAGAAAATTCTGATACTCTGGTTACCACTCTCGCTGTGAGAAATGAAGTCCTTTGTCTCTGACCCAGGAGTCTCACATTTTCTGCCAGCATCCATGAAATTGTGACAGGCTAACTTGTTAGCATGCAAGTAGGGTAAAGTCTCAGACACTTCAGAGTTCTTGACATGTTCTGATGCATCCTCTGAACCGCATCTCATCCCCCCCTGCCTTCTCAAGGACTTTGCTCCTGCAGGTATCTGCTCTCTCCTTCGCCTGGTCAATTTTCCCCTTTCGACTGTGTCACTCCTCAGCCTATACACAGGTAATAACTCCCACCTTAAAAGACAAAAACAACTTCCCTTTGGCTTCTCATTCCTCTCTATTTACTGCCCCACTTCTCTGCTGCCTTTTAAAACAAGACTACTTGAAAAAAATTGTCTGTACTCTTTTCCCGCACTTCTTTACTTCTCATTCCCTTCAGATTTTCAATGACACAAGTTTCCTGAAACCCTTCCTAAGGCTGTCAGCCACCTCCAGAGAGTCTAATCCAACGGTCAATTCTCATTTCTCTTTTTATTGGACTTAGCAGCACTCACCAGGTGACTACTCTCTTACCTGAAATACATTGTCTTGATGTGTGTTTTCTTATCCCACTCAATCTCTTTTGCTGGCTCTTCCTACTGTACTGAGGTTATGTGATCTTTGTTCTTCATTCCATTAATACAGTATATTACATTAATTGATTTTCAGATGTTAAACTAACCTTGCATTCCTGAAGTAAATCCAACTTGGTCATGGTATATAATTTTTTTTTGAATGTTGAACTTGATTTGATATTTTGTTAAGGATTTTTGAATCTTTGTCCATGAAGGATTCGTCTGTAGTTTTTTTTTTTTTTTTTTCTTGTGACAGCTTTGTCTGCTATGGTATCAGGGTAACACTGGCCTCATAAAATAAGTTGGGAAGTGCTCTTTTTGGTCTTCTGAAAGAGTTTATGAAAGACTGGTATTATTTATTCTTTAATTTATTTTATTTATTTTTATTTTTGGCTGTGCTGGGTCTTTGTTGCTGTGTGCGGGCTTTCTCTAGTTGTGGTGAGGAGGGGCTACCCTTTGTTGCAGTGCGTGGGCTTCTCATTGCAGTGGCTTCTTTTGTTGCGGAGCAGGGGCTCTAGGTGCTCGGGCTTCAGTAGTTGTGGCATGCAGATTCAGTAGTTGTGGCTCTTGGGCTCTAGAGCGCAGGCTCAGTATTTGTGGCACAAGGGCTTAGTTGCTCCACGGCATGTGGGATCTTTCCGGACCAGGGCTCTAACCCGTGTCCCCTGCATTGGCAGGCGGATTCTTAACCACTGCGCCACCAGGGAAGCCCTATTTCTTCTTTAAACAGTTGATAGAATTCATCAGTAAAGCCATCTGGGCCAGGGATTTTGTTTGTGAGATTTTAAATTACTAATTCAGTATCTTTACTTGTAGGTTTAGTCAAATACTTTATATCTTCTTGAGTTGGTTTTGTTTGTGTACTTCTAGAAATTTGTCCATTTCATCCAAGTCTTTTAATTTGTTGGCATTAAGCTGTCAATAATATTCCCTTATAATCCTTTTAATTTCTATAGGGTAGGTAGCAGTATCCTATTTTCTTTCCTGATTTTGATAATTAGTGCCTTCTCTTTTTTTCTTAGTCAGTCTAGTTAAGGGTTTGTCAATTTTGTTGATCCCTTCAAAGAAGCAAATTAAAAAATTTTTCTCTATTGTTTTTCTGTTATAACCTTTATTATTTACATTTATTATTTCATTTATTATTTCATTAATAACACTTATTATTTCATTCTTTCTGCTTGCTTTGGGTTTAGTTTGCTCTTTGTTTCCTAGTTTCTTCAGATGAAGCTTAGATTTTTGATTTGAGACCTTTTTCCTTTTCTGATATAGGCATCTAAAGTTATACATTTCTAACCACTGCTTTAGGTACATCCCATAACTTTTGATATGTTGTATATTTTTCATTAAGCCCAACTTATTTAATTTCCCTTGCGATTTCTTCTTTGACTTTTGGGTTATCTAGAAGTGTGTTGCTTAATTTCCAAATATGTCGTGTTTTCTCAGATTTATTTGTTATGGATCTCTAATTTAATTTCATTGTGATCAGAGGACATACTTTGTATAATTTTAATATTCTTTATTTTATTGGGACTTATTTTGGTCTTCAGCATATGGTCTATCCTAGAAACTGTTTCATGAGCACTTGAAAAGAAAGTATGTTGCAGTTATTGAGTGGAGTGTTCTATAAATAGTAGTTAAGACAAGTTGGTTGATAGTGTTGTTAAAGTCTTCCCTAGTTGTTCTATCAATTATTTAATGTAGGGTGTTAAAATCTGTATTATTGATTGTCTACTTCTCCTTTCATTTCTGCTGGATTTTGTTTCATACATTTTGGGGTTTGGTTCCTAGCTGTATGTATGTATGTATGTATATATATATATATGTATATATATATATATATATATATATATACACACACACACACATATATATACACATATATATTTATTTATTTAAAAATATTATTTATATATTTATTTAATTTTTTATTTTTGGCTGCGTCGGGTCTTAGTTGTTGCATGCGGAATATTTCTCTGTGGTGCGCGGGCTCTTCATTGCGGTGTGTGGGCTTCTCTCTAGTTGTGGCGTGCGGGTTTTTTTTCTCTTCTCTAGTTGTGGTGCGCGGGCTCCAGAGCGCATGGGCTGTGTAGTTTGCGGCACGCAGGCTCTAGCTGAGGTGCATGATCTCAGTAGTTGTGGAGCGTGGGCTTAGTTGCCCCGCGGCATGTGGGATCTTAGTTCCCTGACGAGGGATTGAAACCACATCCCTTGCATTGTAAGGTGGATTTTTTACCACTGGACCACCAGGGAAGTCCCTATATATTTATAATTGTTATATCTTCTAGATGTTTTGACCTTTTATCAAAAATGTCTCCAGTAATATTTCTTGTCTTAAAGTTTATTTTGTCTGATATTAATATAGCCACTCTAGGTCTCTTGTGGTTACTTTTTTTTTCTTATTTTTTAAAAATTGAAGTATAGTTGATTTACAACATTGTGTTAACTTCTGCAGTACAGCAAAGTGATTCAGTTATACATATATATACATTCTGTTTACTTAATATTCTTTTCCATTATGGTTTATCACAGGATAATGAATATAGTTCTCTGTGGTATAAAGTAGGACCTTGCTGTTTATCCATTCCATATGTAATAGCTTACATCTGCTAACTCCAACCTCCTACTCCATCCTTCCCCCAACCCCCTCCCCCTTGGCAACCACAATTTTGTCCTCTATGTCCGTGAGTCTGTTTCTGTCTTGTAGATAGTTTCATTTGTGTCATATTTTAGATTCCATATATAAGTGATATCACATGGTATTTGTCTTCCTCTTTCCGACTTATTTCACTTAGTATAATAATCTCTAGGTCCATCCATGTTGCTGCAAATGGCATTATTTCATTCTCTTTTATGGCTGAGTAGTATTCCATTGTATATATGTACCACATCTTCTTTATCCATTCATCTATTGATGGACATTTAGGTTGCTTCTATGTCTTGGCTATTGTGAATAGTGCTGCTATGAACATAGGGGTGCATGTATCTTTTTGAATTATAATTTTATCTGGATATATGCCCAGGAGTGGGATTGTTGGATCATATGGTAATTTTATTTTTAGTTTTCTGAGGAACCTCCATACTGTTTCCTATAACAACTTATTTTTTTTACATCTTTATTGGAGTATAATTGCTTTACAATGGTGTGTTAGTTTCTGCTTTATAACAAAGTGAATCAGTTATACATATACATATGTTCCCATATCTCTTCCCTCTTGTGTCTCCCTCCCTCCCACCCTCCCTATCATCCTTCACTTTCAATCTACTTATATCTCTGAATCCCAGGTGTGTCTCTTGCTGACCTGTAACACAGAGTTGGAGCTTGCTGTTTTATTCAGTCTGATAAAATCTGCCTTTTGAGTAGGGTGTTTAGTCCAATCACATTTAATGTACTTATTGTTATAGTTAGAATTTCTTTTGTTATTTTGATAGTTGTTTTCTATATGTCTCATGTCTTTTTTATTCCAAGGAAGTAATGAAATCATGAAGTGCCAGTGTATTTGTAAACTACTTAATTTCTTGCTAAATAAAATATGCGAAATACAGAAAAATAGAAGGACTCATACATCTGTCACTCAGACATAACTTTATTTAATGTTGAAGGATATTTTCTTCCAGAGTTAATTTTTTTTTTCTATTCAGGTATTTGCTTGCTTGATTTTTAACAAAGCTTATATACCATTCATACAATTGTATATTTTTATCTCAGGCAGTCTATTATATGCATTTTCCATGTGTTTCAACTACAGAGGAGCAGTCATCAGCAGAGAGATAATTGAAGCAGTTAAGCAGAGACCCCCTTAGAAGAGCTTTTGACTCAATGAAATGGTTCTGAGGGCCCTGTTGTTGAAATAAGTGCCCTTGTCAAAGAACTGGACAGGTCCAAGGGTTGGTTTGGAAGACAAGATGTCTGAGCAGCACCTGTTGCATCATGAGTCTCAGTTATACTTGGTTCTTAGTTTCTTACTTTGTGAAATATAACAAAGGAAAGGCATTGTCTCCTGTATGTTTGGTAAAAATCACCTGTAAAATGGCTGGATTTAGTGTCTTGGAGAAGCGGTATGAACTATTTTTTTTTTACTGTTGATTATGTGTGTGTACGTGTGTGTTCATGTATAAATCTCACATGGTATCAAGCTTATTGATTTTATGGTATTCTAACGTTTTGTCTGCTTGTCTATTAGTTTCTGATGGTGCAATTGCCAACTTCTCTACTTAGTTCCATCAAATTTTGCTTTATGTGGTTAAGTACACACAAATTCATGAATGTATTGTGACTGTGTATCTTCATGGGGGATAGTTTCTTTTGTGATTCCTACAAATCACCTCTTTATCTCTATCAGTCCTTCTTGCCTTAAATTCTTATGCCTGATATTAATGTTATTAGGCAAACAATTTTGGGGTTAGTATTTTCTTGGTATATGGTTTTCTTTAATTGCCTTCCCCCAAACTTTTTGGTAATATTTTCTAACCATATATCTTGCAAACAGCACATGGTTGGATTTCTTTTTTTAAAAATCCAGTCAGAATGTATTTGTTGTGTTGTTGTTGCTTTTTAATAGGCCTAAACCATGTATATTTATTGTGATTAATAATATACTTGGACTTCTTTATACAATCTTATCTGAGTTTCCTATTTATCATAATTTTAGTTTGCTTTTCCTTTTCTTCTTTCTTGCCCGCTAATCTGGTAACTAACTCTTCTCTAGGTCATTTTTTTTTTTCTTTCTCTCCATAGGTTTGGAAGCCACACATTCTATTTCTCTTATTTTGGTGAGTCTCCTATGTTTAATATATATACCACTAAGGGGCTCTGTCATATTCAAGGCTGCCATAATCTTTTAAATAGCCTTTCTATATTTGGGATAATTCCCTAGTCACAGATCCCTCTTCCCCTGTGTAAAACTGAGAACTCAAATTTCCTGCCTCCCTTGCAGCTATGATGCAGGCCTACGATACTGGCTCTGCTAACCAGAAGCACCAGTGGAAATATGAGGATGTGAGGATACAAGCTCTGCACATGGCTCCCACTGTCCTGGTGCAGGTAGAGGCCGATATCCAGTTTGTGGAGGTGGCAGTGGCCGCAAGACTAATTTTCTGACACAGAATTGGCATTGATGCTGATGGCAGGAGCAGATGAAGAGAAGTTGAGCTCCTGGCATTTGGTGTTTGATGGGAGCAGCAGCAGTTTCTTTATCACACCAGCTCTATTACATGGTTTAGGGCACTTTTTCTAGAAGCTCAGCCCACGCTTGTTTTTTCAGCTCTCCCAGTGACTCTGGGAGCTGTTGAAGATCGATTTAACGAATTCTTGCTTGGATTTTGTTGTTTGCAACAAAAAACTTTAACCAATGTAATAGTTTGTCAAAGTCTAAAATTTAAGACTGCCTCACTCCTTCTGAATAAAAAAAGTTGTCTTTAACTCAGAACTCCTTTCTGCCATTATCTACCACATTTTTATGGGCTAATAAAGTAATTTCACCTGGTTTTAAAATTCCAAAATACGGGTAGTTAAAAAAATACTACTGATTTAGATTAACCAAGATATTCACTGATTTATCTGTTTATCCTTCCTTCTCCCACTCACTTATTCCTTTTGGTTTCAGCTTTTTGCTTGTTGGAGTATATTCTTTCGTATCTTTTTCAACGACCATCTGTGAGTCCTAAATTTTAAAAATGTGTTTATTTGGGCTTCCCTGGTGGCGCAGTGGTTGAGAGTCTGCCTGCCGATGCAGGAGACGCGGGTTCGTGCCCCGGTCTGGGAAGATCCCACATGCCGCAGATTGGCTGGGCCCCTGAGTCATGGCCGCTGAGCCTGCGCATCTGGAGCCTGTGCTCTGCAACAGGAGAGGCCACAACAGTGAGAGGCCTGCGTACCACACACACACACAAAAAAAAGTGTTTATTTTATTCTTCCTCTTGAAAGATGGTTTAGTCAGGAATAGAATTCTGGTTTCTCAGGATGGACTCTCAATACATTGAAGATATTTCCCATTGTTTTCCATAGCCTATTGTTGCTAATAAATCTACTAACAGGTTGACTGTCATTTCTTTTAAGATAACTTGACTTTCCTCAGCGGTAACTCTGAACATTTTCTTATTGTGTTTGGTATTCTCTAATTTCACTACTATGTATGGGTCTCAATTTAAAAAACTTTGCTTGAGCCTTAGCATCTTCCTTTGATCTGATAACTCATTTTTCTTCCAGTCTGACAAATTCTCACGCATCATCTCTATAGAGATTGCTTCTCCTTCATACTCTATTTCCTCCAGAAACTCTTTTATATGTATATGAGGTTTTCCAATTCTATGCTCTAGGTCTCTGAACATATCTTTGCTGCTTTGGCAGTTTATGATATGCATTTTCCATGTATTTCAGGCTCATGATAAAATCCATTTTATAATATAAGGATTATCTGGCTCAAAAGCCATCAATAGTTGTCTACTTCCTATCACATAAGCTATTCTTTTGGCTTTCCAGGTCCTCATGCATCCAGGCCCTGTCATTGATTAGCTGGGTAACAATGGGCACACCCCTTCTTTGGACCGCAGTTTCCTAACCTAAAAAGGTTACTGAAAAACTTAAATGATGTAAAGCATGTAAGGCGCTGGCAAATGCCCACTGTGGTTGTAGTACAGTAAGTAAACTTGGGTGTGGCTGCCTAGCTCACAGCAATTACCCTGGTGGTCACATCTACATGACATCTTTCCTCCCACTGTTTTAAACATGAATTCTCAATGGAAGCTGTCATCAATTCTCAGACCTTGCTTCTTTGGTTGTAGTGATTGGCTGAGGCATGGGCACATGAGTCTAGCCTGATTAGTCATTCCTTGAGACTTTTAAAATTTGAGATTTCCTTCATGACTGCACAGTACTTAAGATGTGAGTTGAGCTGCTGACTGCAGTAAGGGAGAATGAAAGTGACCTTTAGAAAAGGGTGGGGTGATAAGGGTGGGACAGAGAGATTACCAATACCATTCAAGTTCCTGACATCATCAGCTTTGATGACATGGGACTTTTCAATACTACAGATTCCTTTAATATTTAAATATTATATATATATATATGCCAGAATAACCTTATAATAAAGATTTAAAAAATAGTATCAGAATTTGGATATGAATCTTATTTCATTTTATTGCTCAATGACATAGATTTCTTATTCCTATTTTTCAGAATGATTGTCACCCTCTCTCCAGCTATGGAAATGTAGTTGCTGTAATAATAACATTAAATTTGAATGGTTCTGCAGAGTTCCCACAGCCTTTCATACCATTATCTTATTTGATTGCGTGAGATGAGTAGGCCAGATAATGTTATGCTTAGATTTCACAGATAGTGAAATTAAGATGCAAATTGGGCTTCCCTGGTGGCGCAGTGGTTGAGAGTCCGCCTGCCGATGCAGGTGACGCGGGTTCGTGCCCAGGTCCGGGAAGATCCCACATACTGCGGAGCGGCTGGGCCCGTGAGCCATGGCCACTGAGCCTGCGCGTCTGATGCAAATTAAATGGTGTTCAGGGTGGAGGAGGGTGAGAACCAAGCTGGATATTAAGCATTATCTATTGGGAGCTTGGAACCTTCTATGTGCAAGTTGTCAGGGATGGTGCCTTGTAAAATACTTTCATTAATTAATGTGAATTAGAAAATCTCAGAAGAGCCCTGAAAACTTTCATTAGCTCAATCCTAAAACCTATTAAAATGCATACTTGGTCCACAATTTACGCATACTCTCAAATGCACTTGTTTTCCCCAAAGTGAATCTTCCTCTTCTTCCTAATCAAGTTTCTGTTATGCTTTTAAATTCTAGAACTTTTAACTCAGAGGAGAGGTTTTTGGGGGTGGGCTGGGGGAAGAGGGGGATGTATTAATTCCTGGCTAGACATCCACAGTGCTTAATAGGCTTGTGCATGAATGAGGGTAAATTCTTACACTCCTGGACTAAGAACTCTGTATTGGACATAGCACATGGGTAATTGTTTACAAAGGTGACTTGTGATCAAAAAGTACTCTAGCAATATTATCACAACATCTCTGTTGCGGAAAACTCAAGTGTTTTCACAGTATTAACTCCTTCACCCTCACTGAACTGATAGGAGAGGCAGGGTGGGAAACAGTATTCCTATTTTATGTGCAGGAGTTGATGAAGTAAAGGGGAGAGAGGTACTGAGGATGCAAAGCAAGAACAGTCTGGCTTCATCATGAGTGTTCTCTCACAGTTGTGAGGATCCCTTCATTTTAATTTGAAAATATAATTTATGATGAGGAATGTCATTTTAGATAATTGTTTCTATAGAATCAAGTCTTTGGTATGCCGAAGAATATTGGAAGGATCATGCTATTAGTCAGCAGTGTTTTTCATGTTGCATTCTGATATTTTCATTTTTTATGGGGCTAAAAGAAGTTTTTTGTTATAAGTGCAGCACTATAAGACACTGACAGCCCTGGCATAGGTCCCCTTTTCTCCCGACTGCCATTAGACCCAAATCGATCCTCTAAATAAAGTCTGTCCCAAGAGACACAATTGATGTAGGGAACAGGGAACTTTTTAAAACCAAGCCTGACGTCACACATTCGTGTTCTAACCATCTGTACCTTTTATTAACCAAGGGCTGGAGTCGCCCGGGCGGACAGACACAGGCGCACAGCAGTCTTCTCCCACACAAGCCTGGAATGGCAACAGTGTGTTGTTGCCTAAGAAAGAAAAGCCGTTTCAGAGCTGTGGGGTGGCGTGGGGGCGTGTGTAGCAGGGGAGTCATTCCTCTCCTCCTCCATCCAAGGATTCTATTTATTGGCAATCCAACACATCTTTTTTTTTTTTAAATTGATTTCTCTCGAGTGGGAGGCAAAACCCTTCAGATGCAAATGAAGAAAGGGGGAAAATGCAAGCCAGGCAGGAGGATTTGGGGAGAGAACCACAGCCTTGCTTCGGTTTGGAACCGCGGGTAGAGAAAGGCTTAGGCGTCCACACCAGTTTGGCTGCGAAGGTGCTGCCTTTCTGCTCAGAATGCCAGCATCGCCCCCCTCCCCCACGGTTGCTGCCCGCGGGAGGGCGGCCCCCCCAGACGTCCCCTCTAACCTCCCCAGGTCCGGAGGGGCGCGTGCCAGAGAGAAAAGGGGCGCTCTTTCTCCTTAGACAACGTGCCAGACTCCGCCAGTTCACGCTCCCCTCCCCCTCCCTCCGGCCCTGCCCTCCTGCCCGCCCCCCAACCCCCGGGAGGACAGCCGCTTCCCGGTGACCATCTCTCACCCCACTCCCTTGGCTCTTGCATCCTGCGGAAGCCCAGGGGCGAATCCTCACTCCCCCTCCACGTGCAAGTCCTGTTCGCCACCCTCCCCTCGCCGCTCCCAGGACGGCAGCAGCCCCCAGGTGCCCACCTCTCACCCCCTTTCCGGCCCCTCACCCCTCACCCAGCCCCTGCAGTCTCCTCCGGCTTTGGGGAGCGTTCTGCACGCTCCCTCCACGTGCGAGCCCCAGGCAGTTACCCCCCACTTCCCGGGACCCGCACCTCAAGCCCGGGCTCCTCCCACCTAGCCCAGGGCGCGCGCCCTGGGCACCTGGCTGCCCCTCCCCCGGCTCCGCTCCCTCGCTCGCCCCCGCCCAGTGCGCCCGGCTCCGCGCCCACCCTCACCGCTTCCTCCCCCGCCCTTGCCCATCCGGGAGGCGGGGCCCGAGCGAGCGAGGCGGCGTGGCCAATGGGCGCTCGTCTTACTCTGGCCTCTCCCCCGCGCGGCCGCCAATCGCGGCGGGCGGTGGTGGTAATATTGTGGAGTGGAGTTTGGATGCCGCGGCTGCCGCGGGCTGGAGCGGGGCGGCCGCGGGGGCTGCCCGGCTGTCTCGAGAAGGGGGCGTGAGGCGGCAGCGGCTGCGGAGACAGCGGAGGGAAAAAGGAAGAAAGGAAGGAGGAGGGCGGGGAGTCCTCGAAGAGGAGGTGGGATCCTCCGGTTCCTCACCTCTCGGCTGCGGAGGGCGGCGGGGAGGCGGTGCCGCCCCCTGCCCGCGGACTCCTTAGCTCACTGCCGCCGACCCGCCGCCTCCGGGCGCAGGCGAAGCTTCTGGGGCGGGAGCGGTGGCCGGGCGGCGCCGACCGCCATGGCGTTCCTCAAACTCCGCGACCAGGTAGGCGAGGGGCGGCAGGCCCGGGGGTGGGAGGGAAGGCGGGAGGAAGGGGGGGCCGGCAGTGTGGGCCGCTGGGCGCCCGCTCGGCGGGGCGGTGCGAGGGAGGCGGGGACACCTCGGGGGTCGCGGCGACCCGCCTGTCAGCGCAGCCCGGCCGGGGGAGCCCACGTGCCGCCTCCGGCCGCCGCCGGCGGAGGGGCGGGTCCGCGCTAGTGCCGGGCGCCCGCGTCCGGGTCCGCGCCTCCTCTCCAGGTGAGGCCGGGGCCTAACAGGTGGCTTCCCGCAGCCAGGCGGGGCGCTGCCGGCGGCCGTGACCGAGGGTCACGACCTTGCTGGCTTGTTGGCGTCGCCGGGTAGTTCGAGGCCGACTCTCTGGGTCAAAGGAGATTTTGCTCAGGGAGTAGTTATTCAACGTGCAAGTTCCCACACTTGTTTTCTTCTGACATCTTGTGCACCATCTTGGTTACTTTTCTTGACTCAGGAAGAGCTGATACAAGAATACCTGAAGTGCGGTAAACTGTCATGACTCTTGGATTGAGGAAATATTTCGTGTCTAGGAACGAAATCGCAACTGTATCAGAATTACTTGTACACCTGAAAACGTGGAACGATGTAACAAGGCTTTCAGGCGATGCAGAGATTTCCAAACATCTGAATCTCTCCTTGAAGGAAAACGGAAATTAACGTGTGAAATATACCGAATCGCAGTAGACTCCTTAGTGCTGAGAATTTATCTTTGCCATTTGTTTTTCTGAACAGAAGATAGTGAACAGATTTGAAGGGAAGGTAATTGCATGTATTGGGAAACTATTCCGAAAGTGAGTTCCCCTTTTGAAAAACAGTGAGGGAAAAACTTGAGAGATATTTTTCAATGTTGTCTTAGTGAATATTGTACCTTAAATTCTGAATCTAAGTAGTGTCATTTAATAAGTGACTTTTCTGTTTAGGCTGATGGCTGAACTTGTGTATCATTTGGTATCAGAAAGTTTTTAGTTGGTGTTAACATCATCAGGACATGATACTTTGAAAAACCCTAGTGTTTAGTCAAGCTTATACTTTGTATTTCGAATTGTGGAACTGCATTGTCCAGTATGATAGCCACTAGCCACATGTGGCAACTTAAATTAACTTTAATTTTATTATTTATTTATTTATTTATTTTTGGCTGCGTTGAGTCTTTGTTGCTGTGTGCCGGCTTTCTCTAGTTGCAGCGAGCGGGGGCAGCTCTTCATTGCAGTGCACGAGCTTCTCATTGCAGTGGCGTTTTTTTGTTGTGGAGCACGGGCTCTAGGTGCGCGGGCTTCAGTAGTTGTGGCTCTCGGGCTCTAGAGCGCAGGCTCAGTAGTTGTGCACGGGCTGAGTTGCTCCTTGGCATGTGGGATCTTCCCGGACCAGGGCTCGAACCCGTGTCCCCTGCATTGGCATGCGGATTCTTAACCACTGCACCACCAGGGAAGTCCCTAAATTAACTTTAATTTTAAATAAAATAAATTCAGTTCTTCATTCCTGCTAGCTACGTTTCAGGTGCTCCATAGCCCCACGTGGCTCTTGATTATGGTATTGGACAATACAGGTGTGGAGCATCTGTATCATCAGAAAGTTCTGTGGGGCAGCACTATTAAAGAATAAGAGGTAAAGCATAAACCAATTCCTGTACAGTTAACTCACGTTGTACTCTTAATGGTGTGTAACTCAAGATCCAGGATCTCCACTAATCTTTACCAATCTAATGGCACCTTGTGGTTCCATAACTTATAGTTGAGGTAACAATTTTTGTTTTGTTTCTCGTCTTACGCTTTTGAAGAAAGTTGTTTGGATTATGTGTGTTAGAAATTTGGTGAACTTTTGGGAGAGCATCTCATTTTATTCACCATCAGATTTAAACAAACAGGATTGTATTTTCAGTTGGACATAAAATCCAATTGCACCTTTGCATTTGTGTATTTAGGAATTGCAGTTGTGAAACAATTGTGATGCTACTCCAGTTTTATATAATATCTATTAATACTTGGTGGTAAAGATGATATGTAAAATGTCACCTGTAAACTTGAAGGTATTTGGGCAAGTTAATGAAGTGGCATGGCTGGGGCCGGGGGGCGGGGGGAAGAACCTTGGGGTTTACCTCTAATAAACTACTAAGTAATTGGCTCAGGAAGGGAATAGCTGCTTTTAGAAGTCATCTTATGTGTTGATATTTTATTAGCTGTTAAAAGCGATGGTACAAATGAAATGGAATGCAAATACTATTTTAACCTTTCCCATCTACAGGACAGGCGGTTCAGCTAGACGAATTATTTTATTTGGAGGAAAGGAGGAGATCTGTTTAAGTACACAGAATTTTAAAGCTGAAAGGTAGTTGACATAGCATTTAGCTCAGTCCTCATTTACACTTGAACTAGGAGGTAGTAGAATCTGCTTTTCTATGTTATTTCCATGTACACCCTGTATTTTGCTTTTTTCCATCTTTGTAAATACAGTCTATTACATAGAAGCTAAACGTGGGTAGGGGTTGTTTTTCTTTGTGCATATAAGCATCAGGGGGTTCTAGGTGGTTTAAACATAAAATCAGTGAGTAAATAAAGCAGTTAGTTTTCATATCCAATCAATGACAATGAGTAAGACAGCTTTCCCTCATTTTGTGCCAACACCAATATGGGGGTAAGAAGTTACTACTGTGCTATTTTCTATTACTAGGTGAAAATAACTTTCAATTGTAAATGAAATGAAAAGAATTTGTTTCCTGTTTTTAGGAAACATCCCTGGATTTTTTCCCCCACAAAAAAGTGTTTATAACAGCACGAATCTGTAACAGTTGCAGGGTTTTATTCAACAGGTGTCACTGTCAGGTTTTTTCTCTTTGCAGTTACTAAAAATGTAATCATACATGGTTACATTTAAAATTTATTTTCCGGCTTTATTGAGATATTATTGATATATAACATATGTAAGTTTAAGGTGTACAGCTTTGATTTTATACATGTATATATTGTGAAATGCTTACCACAGTAAGTTAGTTAACACTTCCATCCCTTCATGTAATTACCATTCGTGTGTGTGTGTATGTGTGTGGAGATAACATTTAAGATCTACTTCTCTTAGCAGCTTTCAATTATGTATATATAATAGAGCATTGTTAATTATAGTTACCATGCTGTACATTAGATCCCCAGATCTACTCATTTTATAGCTGGAAATTTGTACCCTCAGACCAATTACAGGCTTAGATTTTATCAGCAGTGATTCATAGTATACCCTAAAAAGAAAAGTAGATGGTCTTTGTTTGGTTCAGGGGTAACAAACTCACAACTGGGGAGCTAAATGGCGGCTGATACATGGCTTCAGTATCTAGGACACAATAGGGAGTGATGGGGATCATGGCAAATAGCAGGTATGTTAGCTGCTGTTCGCTCCAGGCCATTGTTTCTGTGCAGGTGTGCCTAGTATTTTTAGAACTCCAGTTTTTTGTAGGAAGCCAGAAATACAGATTCTTATGAAAAATTTCTATTTGTAAGTGTTGGCAAGTTGGTAGATAACATTGAGAAAAATTCAAAGCCGTGGTTTTAAAAAGGGGGACCAGTTTATAACCACTAGTTTAGATCAGCTTGAGGAAACAAACTGTTATAAAATTAGATTCCTATTAAAAAACAGTTTTCTCTGAGATAAAATAGCCAAAATGGTCATAAATTTAAAAAAAATTGAGATATAATTTGCATACCATGAAATTCACCCTTTTAAAATGTTCAGTAGTTTTTAGTATATTCACAAAATTGTACAACCATTACCACTGTCTAATTCCAGAACATTTTCATCACTCCAAAAAGCCATTAGCCGGACTTCCCTGGTGGCGCAGTGGTTAAGAATCCACCTGTCAATGCAGGGGACCTGGGTTCAAGCCCTGGTCTGGGAAGATCCCACATGCCCTAGAGGAATTAAGCCCGTGTGCCACAACTACTGAGCCTGTGCTCTAGAGCCCACGCTCCGCAACAAGAGAAGCCACCGCAATGAGAAGCCCGCGTGCAGCAATGAAGACCCGATGCAGCCAAGAATAAATTAAAAAAGAAAAAGAAAAAGTCTTTAAAAAAGCCATTAGCAGTCACTCCTTGTTCTCCCCTCCTCCTACCTCCTGGCAGTCACTAATCTACTTTCTGTCTCTATGAATTTGCCTGTTATATTTCATATAAATGAAATCATACAATATGACCTTTTATGTCTGACTTGTTTCACTTGGCATAATACTTTTAGCGTGAATCAATTAGAAACTTTTATATCATGTTTAAGACTTTCTAAAAAAAGTTTCTATACTTTTGTGCTGTTTTATTGCCTCTGGTAGTGTGCATATGTATAGTCTGGATGTTGTTTTTTTCTGTTTTCCGAGTTGGTTTTATAACTCAAGTTAAACTTTGTTTGCAGTAGTACTAAAAAGGATAATAGTTTTCACATTTGGATTATTTTTGTGTAGGAGCCATCTTTGTGTTCCCTCCTGGGTTAATGGTCATTAGGTAAGAATTCTTGCGGTACGCGGGCCTCTCACTGCTGTGGCCTTTCCTGTTGCGGAGCACAGGCTCCGGACGCACAGGCTCAGCGGCCATGGCTCACGGGCCCAGCTGCTCTGCAGCATGTGGGATCTTCCCAGACCGGGGCATGAACCTGTGTCCCTTGCATCGGCAGGCGGACTCTCAACCACTGCGCCACCAGGGAAGCCCATGGTTTTTTTTTTTTTTTTTTTTTTTTTTTGAGCAAAGTTGGCATATCAATGAGTAGATATTGTATGGATGAGAATAAATCACTGTTTCAGATAGTAAGTTCTCACTTGTCAAGCATTCACTAAGGGTAGAGCATTATTTGACTTTTCAGTAGGAGAAAAAACTAGATGATCCTTGAAAATCTTATAATTGGGGATACAGAATGTATGAAATGCCCCCAAAACACTGATGCCCATATGTTCAAGTATTCCATATCGAGTGTCTCCTTGCTTTGTGTTGGAGATTGTGGGGGACACAGGGTAGAGTAGCTACCATCTCTGCTCCTAAGAATCTTACTGGCTAGAAAATGAGCGAAGACATGCATAAATAAATGCACAGCGTCTGAGATACTTCACATGAAAAGGTTTATAGAAGTTGAGGAAAAACATGGAGCATATTCTTTGGAAATGTAACTACTATATAATTCAGAAATAAGTGTGTTCTATGTTTCTTGACTTTTTTTTTTGAATGCTTTGTATAATACAGTGAAGAACATGGAGTGCTCCGTAAGAGATGGAGATAACATGATTCTGAATTCAGAAAGGATCAGATGATCTGATTGTAGGCAGAGGGAAACCCTCATGGCAAGGGAGGTATTTTAGGTCCACAGAAAGGCTTTGTTGAGAGCAAACATTTGGGCAGGAAAGCAACAAGAGGGAACCCAGAAGGCAAGCCAGAAAAAGAGGATGGTATATTTCTGTTGGGATAGTTAGGAGATAGACCCGATTGGTGGGTGTAGTTGGAAAGGACTGGAGGTAGATTAGTTGAATTAACAGTGACTACATTATGAAGTACTTGGAATACAAGGTTAAGAAGTTTGGACGGATCGGTAGGTGATGGGAAGTCTAAGCTAGGCTATGAAGAGCTTCAGGGGGAATGTGCATAAATGTACTTTTCTCAAGAGGGTTCATAGTTTTATTAGATCTTCTGAGGGGCCCATGACACCCCAAAGTTAAATAACCGCTACATTACAGGTTTTAGAAGAGTAGATTATAAAAGACACATAGGGACACCCAAGACTGGTTAGGTGGCTACTGCTGTAATTCAGAACATATGTAAAACCTTTTAATTTAGTATAAACTGAGTATATTAATTACTAAGCCAAAGTTTGAATGGAAATGAGTACATCTTTAAAGGATCGTTATAGCTGTAATAATGACTCACTTATGTGTACAATTATGTCTTATATTCATATAACAATTGATAATCTTTTTTGTTGCATAGTCCCACTAGGGTCAATCACACATTAAAATGCAATTGGACATTGATTATGGTAGTGAAAAAAAAGCAGATAATCCAAGTAGTTAGGTATGGGTTGTATTAGGTTTTTCGGCATTTTATTTCCTTTTCGTTTTTCTAGTCTAATGTAAAATTCATATACCTGGGCTAGACTGAGATGCCCCTGGGAAATGTTCTGTGCCTGGAGGAAATAGTTTAGGATTAAGCCTTTTTGTTCTGGATTATGTATCCTGTGGACAGTTCACATCAAGCCAATCACTGAGTAATACTTATAGTTTAAAACGAAAATTAAATGAAATCTCCAGTTATTTAAACCAGTAATGTTTTAAAGTGTTACAGCGTATTGTACACGATGATTAAAGTTCCCGAGTACTTTAGGTTTGATTTCTACTCCGGTCCCTAGCCCCAGTTCTTCGTTATACTATTGAGGGATTCATCTACCTTCCTTATGTGATACTGATTTTAAGAAAAGTTGCCAGGATTCTTCGTGTATACTGGTTGTCATACAAAACAAAGTCTAGATAGAATTACTACTCCCACAGCTAACGTTCACTTATGCGCAGTAAATTTAAGTTCAGATTCTTAATTGGTGATGGTTTCATCTTTGGTTTATTATAAGGTTAAAGGTTATGTCTTTTCTACTCTTGCGGATTTAAGGTCACAGGTAATATTAAACCATGCAGCACAGGACAAGATATTTAAAAAGGGAAATTAGGAAGCAGTTGCTTCTGACACAAATGCTTGTTCTGGAAGCCTAGAATGCAAGTTATTACAGTTGAACACTACATTTTTTTAAAAAATAAATTATTTATTTTTGGCTGCATTGGGTCTTTGTGGCTTATGTGCTGGCTTTCTCTAGTTGTGGTGAGCGGGGGCTACTCTTTGTTGCAGTGTGCGGACTTCTCATTGCAGTGGCTTCTCTTGTTGCGGAGCACAGGCTCTAGGTGCACGGGCTTCAGTAGTTGCGGCACGTGGGCTCCAGTAGTTGTGGCTTAAGGGCTCTAGAGCGCAGGCTCAGTAGTTAGGGCGCACGGGCTTAGCTGCTCCACGGCATGTGGGATCTTCCTGGACCAGGGCTCGAACCCGTGTCCCCTGCATTGGCAGGCGGATTCTTAACCCCTGAGCCACCAGGGAAGTCCCCTCTTTTCCTTTTGAGGGAGCTCCCGGATTAAAAATGATGAAAGTCAGAAAGGACCTACTTAGCTATCTTTAGTATTGTATTTTTATTGGTGTAAATTAATTAGGATAAAATCAGATAATTCAAACAGGACTTTGAAAGATTTTATGTATGTGTTTGGTGTGGATGTGTATGTAGATGGGTAAACAAAAGGCATCTATGTTGGATAGTTCTCTGAATGGTGAGAGGTTTCCCCCACTTTTTGAAAGCTTATATGCTAGGCGGTGTATAGTTCCAAGAGTGCCAGATTGGGTTATGCCAAGAGTGAGAATGGTGTCCCTGGGAGAACTTTATAAACAGCAAGGCAAGTGACATTCACATCCTGGAGAAATGGAGTTAGTTGGACTTCAGAGTTAACAACAGCTGGCTTTTAAGGGATGTAAAAGCAAACTGCAGCATGAAGGGTGGGCAGTGCAGTTGAAGCCAGCTGAACAGATCGGAAGAGCAGGTGTAGTATTAGTCACACAGAGCCAGTAAGTAGCCTAATCCAAGGTATAGGCAGGTAGTTAGAAACCAGCATGTCTGTTAGTTGAATGATTCACATAGAGAGTTCTGGAATCGAGAGACTTCAGTAGAGGAGGGCTGGGGGCTGTAACCTTGCAGACATTCTCATTTGATACTGTAGCGGGGACAACGGAGGGAACGTGGTGGGAGTATTTCCCAACTTAGAAACTGGTCTGGAGTTCTAAATGAAAAGATGATGCAGGTGTATTATAGAAATGTTTTGGAAGATTGTGTATATGTTAAATAATGGTTAATCCACCTTGCTATTTTAAAGAAACTGTGAATTATTTTAAATAGCCTCTTAATAAAACAACTTATTTTTAATCTTTTATCATAAAGCTGAATTTCTATATATCATTTTCACATAAATTTAGACGTACTGACTTGATTGCATAACTATTACAAATGATCAGCAATACATGGATTATTTTGTATGTTCTGATGTATTACTGGTTTAGAACCTTCAGTGTTTTGGCTATTGAATTATTGCTTTTAAAATGTTGCTAATCAACCTGTGTGTGTTTTCTTTCCTTACTAACAATGTTCTACCTACCTATGACTCCAGATTCTATTATAGTCAAAAGAACTCCTTACCTGTTCACTTTCTAGTTTCCTCAAAGTCTTGGAGCCACAGTTTTGAACTTGGAATTCCTTTTGTCTGACCATAACTTTTTTCATCATTGGTTGTCCCGTCTTTTCACCCACAATGAAGCTGAGCTTTGCTGTGTTGGAACCTACTTCACCTAGTTGGTTAAATTAAATTTGGCCACAAACTGACCTCTTGAGAAGTCTTGAGCTCCTGATTGGAGCAGTATTGGCTAGGGTAGTGTTTTCTGAAGTGTGGGACAGCTTTTCCTACTGGTGTGTTTCTTGAGATTTTACGGGGTGACCTGTCTACTTGGACTTCCAGGTGTTGACCCACATTTCCTTGCTTCTAGTCTACTCAAGACCGTAGCCTGGTGTCCTGCTTCAGTCTCACTTTCCTCTGGCCTGTTTGGGGGTTTCCCAGCTCACTTCATTGTACCCTTTCGTATTAACCATTCCTACTCATCTTGCAGCTTTCATCTGTTTTTCCACCTCAGCCTCCTTTCTTAAACCCTTTGCCACCCTCAGTTCCTAACTTAAACACACCTCAGTCTCTTCCCCTTCACCTTGGTCTGCTGCCTCTTGGAATTTTTCATTCCTTTCCATTCCCACCCCTTCTCAGGCTGTGCTGTCTTCTCAGCAAGCCTTGACTCTCAGTGGACACTTTACCCACAGTTCCCCCCATTGGCGCTGTTAATGTCAGTCTTACATTCTTATCCTCTACCTTTTCCACTCTTGTCTGTAGCCCCAGTATTACCCTCTCAGGTTATGCCTTCATTCTTTCCTGTGGCTTTGCTGGGCAAAAGAAGCAAATGACTTAAAGAAAAGGTTAAGTAAATATTAGTAGATGTCATTCATGGATATGGAAAACAATTATGATAGTCTTAATTGAATGTCTGGAATGCTGGAACATATACTTTTAATTCTGGCTCATTTATTTATTCCCTTTGTGACCTTGGGCAAGTTATTTCACTTAAGTTTGTGTTTCCTCGCCTAGAAAAGGGAGGTAGTTGTGTCTAGCTCGCTGAATTGTTGAATTAAATGAGAGTGTGTAAAACCCCTGGCACATAATTGGCACTTGATAAATGGCAGCCACTACTGTATTGAAATACTTTGGCTTGGGACTTAGCTCTTCCACTTTCTTACTGTATGACCTTGGGCAAAGAAACTAAATCTGAGCTGGAATTTGTTTTTAACATCTTTTTTGAGATATAATTCACAAAACCTGTACATTAAAATAATTCAATAATGTATAAATTAAATAATGTGTAATTCAATGTGTTTTTTTGTTTTGTTTTTAGTAAACTCAGGGTTGTGCAACTATCAACCACAATCTAATTTTGGAATATTTATCACCTCAAAAAGAAGCCCTGGGCCAATGAGCAGTTACTCCCATTACTCCTAACCTCCCCTCCTTTCTCTTAACCTTAGGCAACCACTAATTTATAGGTATACCTCAGAGATATTGCAGGTTTGGTTCCAGACCACCGCAATAAAGCAAATATTGCAATAAGACAAGTCATGTGAATTGTTTGGTTTCCCAGTGCATGTAAAAGTTTTGTTTACACTGTACTGTAGTGTATTAAGTGTGCAGCAGCATTATGTCTTAAAAAAAAACAATGTACATACCTTAATTAAAAAATACTCTATTGCTTAAAAACGTGAACCATTTGACAATGCAGGGTTGCCACAAATCTTCAATTTGTGTAGATGTGTGTTTTAATTTCTCTTGGGAAGATTCGTATGAGTTGCTGAATTGTATGGTAAACTTCTGTTTAATGTTTTAAGAAGAGCCAAGCTATGTAATCCCTTTTGTGTGTTGCTGGATTTGCCTTGCTGATATATATGTATATTTTTCGGTACGCAGGCCTCTCACTGTTGTGGCCTTTCCCATTGCGGAGTACAGGCTCCGGACGCGCAGGCGCAGCGGCCATGGCTCACGGGCCCAGCCGCTTCGCGGCATGTGGGATCTTCCGGGACCAGGGCACGAACCCGTGTCCCCTGCATCGGCAGGCGGACTCTCAACCACTGCGCCACCAGGGAAGCCCTGGCTTGCTAATATTTTATCTCTCTCTTCTTGTGATGTCTATTTCTTTGGTATGAGGGTAATGTTGGTCTCATAGAATGAACTGGGAAGTGTTCTCTGCTCTCTTCTAGAAGAGTTTGTGAAGGATTTGTAGTATTTCTTCTTTAAATGTTTGGTAGAATTCACCAGTGAAGCTGTGTGGGCCAGGCCTTTTCTTCGTGATAAACTTTTAAATTAGTAGTTCTGTTTCTTCACTTGTTATAGATCTCTTCAGATTTTCTGTTTCCTCTTGAGTCAGTTTTGGTAATTTGTGTCTTTCAGGGAATTTTTTCATTTTATCTAAGATATCTAATTTGTTGGCATAAACTTGTTAAAATATTCCCTCATAATCCTTTTAATTTCTCTAAGGTTCGTGGTGATGTACCCCTTTTTATTCCTGATTTTAGTAATTTGTCTTCATTATTTTTTTCCTCGGTCTAGCTAAAGGTTTGTCAGTTTTATTGGTCTTTTCAAAGAACCAACTTTTGGTTTTATTGATTTTTTTCCCCCTATTTTTATCTTTTCTATGGTATTGATTTTTTCCTCTAACATAATTTCTTTCCTTCTGCTTACTTTGGATTTAGTTTGCTTTTTTCTGATCGCTTAAGCTGGAAGCTTACTTGAGGTCTTGATATCTGTGTGTACAGCCATAAATTTCCTTTTCTGTAAATTTTGATATGTTTTGGTTTTGTTTTCAGTCAGTTCAAAATACATTCTAACTAAAAAGTTCCCTTGCGATTTTGTGCTTGACCCAAGTGTTCTTTAGAAGTGTCTTGTTTAATATCCAAACATTTGTGGATTTCCTAAATTTTTTGGTTTTTTTCTAATTTAATTCCATTGTGATTGGGGATTATTTAAATTCTTTGTCTTTTCAGTTCTTTTAAAGTTGAGACTTTTAGTAGCTACTAAAAGTAGCTGCTTCCTTGCAGGCGTAAAATATTTACAAATTTGTGACAGAGTTACAGTTTGTGGAGTGGGAACCATGGGAGCAGTCTGTGAAGTTCGTGAAGCATCCATCTGAGAACCACTGTTACAGAATGAATAGGTTGCTGCTGTGTGTGTGTGTGTGTGTGTGGAATGGAGTGTGTATTGAAACATTAGATAAACATCTTCTGGCATCTGACCATTTTTTCTGATTCTTAAAGGCTGGGTATATGTAAGTGGTACCTTTTAGTAGTTTTGATATGACAGAAGTGTTTGATCTTTTTCTTATATGATACTCAAAACTTTATTTTTGAAGTATAGTTGATTTACAATGTGTTAGTTTCTGGTATACAGCAAAGATATATATATATATTCTTTTCCATTATGGTTTATCACAGGATATTGAGTATAGTTCCCTGTGCTATACAGTAGGACCTTGTGGTTTATCTATTTTATATATAGTAGTGTGTATCTGTTAATCCCAAACTCTTAATTTGTCCCTCCCCCACCTCCTTTCCTCTTTGGTAACCATAAGTTTGTTTTCTTGTTTGTTTTTTTTTTATTTTATTGAAGTACAGGTGATTTACAATGTGTTAATATCAGAGAGTGATTCAGTTACACCTATATATACATTTTTTTCATATTCTTTTTCATTGTGGTTTATCACAGGATATTGAATATAGTTCCCTGTGCTATACAGTAGGTCCTTGTTGTTTATCCATTCTATATATGTAATAGTTCTCATCCATAAGTTTGTTTTCTATGTCTGAGTCTGTTTCGTAAATAAGTGCATTTGTGTCATATTTTAGATTCTACATATAAGTGATGTCATATGGCATTTGTCTTTCTCTTTCTGACTTACTTCACTTAGTATGTTAATCTCTTGGTCCATCCATGTTGATGCAAATGGCATTATTTCATTCTTTTTTATGGCTAATATTCCACACCTTCTTTACCCATTCATCTGTCAATGGAAATAGTGCTGCTATGAACATAGGGGTGCATGTAACTTTTTGAATTATAGTTTTCTCCAGATATATGCCCAGGAGTAGGATTGCTGGATCATATGGCAACACTAGTTTTAGTTTTTTGTTTTTTGTTTTTTTTTCGGTACGCGGGCCTCTCACTGTTGTGGCCTCTCCCGTTGCGGAGCACAGGCTCCGGACGCACAGGCTCAGCGGCCATGGCTCACGGGCCCAGCCGCTCCGCGGCATGTGGGATCTTCCCGGACCGGGGCACGAACCCATGTCACCTGCATCGGCAGGCGGACTCTCAACCACTGCGCCACCAGGGAAGCCCCTAGTTTTAGTTTTGTAAGGACTCTCCATACTGTTCTCCATAGTGGCTGTACCAGTTTACATTCCCACCAACAGTGTAAGTGGGTTCCCTTTTCTTCATACTCACGACTTTTTTTTAACCATAGAAAGGATATATAAGAGGTTTTTGATTGTTGTTTTTTGGGGTTTTTTTGTTCTTTTTGTTTGTTTGTTTTTGCTTCTTAGGAAAAATTGAAGAGCAGAAAACTTACTTATTCCAGGTTTTTGGTACCAGTTTTTCACAGAAGTATAAAATGAGAGGAAGAGAAGTCCCCTCCCTCACTCAGTCTTGCCAGATTTTGTTGTGAACAGTCCTTGTGACTGTCAGCGTGTCAGTGGATTTTTTTTTTCTTTGAATAACTTCTGCAGGAGGCAACCTTTTTTTTGGACTATTCTCTGTTATTGTCTGCATTTGCGTTTAGGAGTGCAGGATCTTTCCCCCCCATTTATAAAATCATTAAACTGAACCATTTTCAAAAGTTTGATGTAGTGTTTTCATTGAACTCACAGAAGTTAGAATTGAAGCTGTGAGAGAATTTACCTATTTAGTCTTGAGCTTATAATTTCCCAAAGAGTAAGGGCCACAGTTTTGCCCCGTACTAAACACGTAACAAGAAATTTAGGCCTGTAGTTTATATCATAGGCTTCTTGAATACTGAAATGCAAAAGAAACATTTTCACCTACCGCATTCAGTACTTTGATACTATCTACTGATATTGGTGAGAATGCAGGAAATTGGTTCCATTACACTGTTTTATATCCCTGTGGTTCTATCTGAAATAATTCTCTTTATATGACTGTATTTATGGTCTGTCTCCCTCTACTGGAATGTGAACTCTAAGAGGGCAGGGACCATGTCTGTTGTTTACTGCTGTATCCCCATCACCTACAGTAATGCTTTGCATATAGTGGACATTCAGATAATTGCTGGATGAGTAAAGAATTCTGATTAGGTGTATCTGAGATGGGACCCTGATACCTATCTTTTTTTTAAAAAAAGCATCTCAGGTTATTTTGATATGCACTTCCAAGGCTGAGAACCACTGGGCTATTTTCCTTCTCAGACATGCAGTAATGTGCATAAGGTACAGAAGATATATCCTTACTGAAAGATCATTATTAGAGGCTTTCTCCACTCTTGAAATTGGGAAAACCTGATTGAGTTCCCTAGAAAGAAGAGTTTAATTCAGTATTGTTTTCCAAGTATTGCTTGCAGGTAAGACTCAGAATGGACAGTTGCTTTCCACCATCAGATAATTAAATTTAGGAGTGGTGAGAAGAAAGAGCTAGAATGGAATTTATTACCCCCCCACCCCCCATTTTTAACATCAACAAAAGGCAAGGTCAGGCTTCCTAGATGACTTCTCCAAAACAGTGATTTTCAGTGGTGGGGGATGGGATTTCTCTAATGACTGGGGACTTTTTTTTTTTTTTTTTTTTTGCGGTACGCGGGCCTCTCACTGTTGCGGCCTCTCCCGTCGCGGAGCACAGGCTCCGGACGCGCAGGCTCAGCGGCCATGGCTCACGGGCCCAGCCGCTCTGCGGCATGTGGGATCTTCCTGGACCGGGGCATGAACCCGTGTCCCCTGCATCGGCAGGCGGACTCTCAACCACTGCGCCACCAGGGAAGCCCATGGAGACATTTTTGATTGTCATAACTGGCGAGGAGGGAAAGGATACTACTGGCATCCATTGGATAGAGGCCAAGGGTGGTGCTAAACATTGTACAGTGAACAAGAAGACATCCACCCCCAACAAAGAACCACCTGCTCTACAGTGTCAGTATTGCAGAGGTTGAGAAACCCTGCTTTAAACAAGCCGCTTGGAGAAAGCATTAGTAGTTAATGTTGAGTTTGGCAATTATGAATACATGGAGCCTGTGTGTGTGTCTGTGTGTGCGTGCGCATGCACACATACCCGTTTTTGGCCCTGGGCAAAACTGAATGTCTGTGTAGAGAAACCTGTATGTATGTACAGGAAGACCTTGTTTTATTGTGCTTTTCTTTGCTTTACTGTGCTTCGCATATATTCCGTTTCCTGCACCTTGAAGGTTTGTGGCAACCCTGTGTCAGGCAAGTCTGTTGGCGCTATTTTTCCAACAGCATTTGTTCACTTTGTGTCTCTGAGTCACATTTTGGTAATTCTTGCAATATTTCAAGCTTTTTCATTATTTTATTTGTGATGGTTATCTGTCATCGGTGATCTTTGATGTTATTGTAACTGTTTTGGGGTGCCATGAACCGTGTCTGTATCAGACGGTGAACTTAATCCATAAATGTGTGTGTTCTGACTGCTCTCTCTCCCTCTCCTCTGGCCTCCTTATTCTCTGAGCCACAACAATACTGAAATTAGACCAATTAATAAATAGCACTACTAATGGTCTCTAAGTACTTCTTGAAATGAAGAGTCACACAACTCTCACTTTAAGTCAAAAGCTAGAAATGATTAAGCTTAGTGAGGAAGGCATGTCAACAGCCCAGATAGGCCGAAAGCTAGGCCCTTTGAAGCAATTAGCCAAGTTGTGAATGGATGCAAAGGAAAAGTTCTTGAGGGAAATTAAAAGTGCTACTCCATTGAACATGCGAATGATAAGAAAGCAAAGCAGTCTTATTGCTCATATGGAGAAAGTTTTTTTTTTTTAAATTGAGGTATAGTTGATATACAGTATAAGTTTCAATCAACATAGTGATGTACAACTTTTAAAGGTTATACTCTATTTTACAGTAATTATAAAAAATTATAGTCCCTGTGTTGTACAGTATATCCTTGTAGCTTATTTATTTTATTTATAGTAGTTTGTACTTCTTGACATAGAGAAAGTTTTAGTGGTCTGGATGGAAGATCAAACCAGCCACCACATTCCCTTAAACCATAGTCTAATCCAGAGCAAGGCCCTAACTCTCTTCAGTTCTGTGAAGGCTGAGAGAGGTGAGGAAGCTGCAAAAGAAAAGTTTGAAGCTTAGCAGAGGTTGGTTCATGAGGTTTAAGGCAAGAAGCCATCTCCATAACATGAAAGTGCAAGGAGAAGCAGTGAGTGCTCACATAGAAGCTGCCACAAATTATCTAGAAGATTTAGCTAAGGTAATGAAGGAAGCTACACTAAACAATAGATTTTTGATGTAGGTGAGCAGCATTCAGTTGAAGAAGATGCCATCTAGGACTTCATAGCTGGAGATGAGACGTCAGTGCCTGGCTTCAGAGCCTCAAAGGATGGGCTGACTCTTGTTAGGGGCTAATGCAGCTGGTGACTAAGTTGAAGCCAGTGCTTGGATTCTGAAAATCCTGGGGCCCTTAAGAATTATGCTCTCTACTCTGCCTGTCCTCCATAAATGGAACAGCAAAGCCTGGATGACAGCACATCTGTTTAAAACATGGCTTACTGAATATTTTAAGCCCACTGTTGAGACCTGTTCCTCAGAAGAAAAGACTCAAGATGACTGCTCATTGACAGTGCACCTAGTCACCCAAGCACTCTGAGGGAAATGTATCAATGCAGTGAGATTCATGTTGTTTCCATACTTGCTAACACAACATCCATCTGCAGCTCAAGGAATAATTTTGACTTTCAAGTGTTATTATTTAAGAAATACATTTTGTAAGGCTATAGGTGCCATAGATAGTGATTCCTCTGATGCCTGTGAGCAAAGTCAATTGAAAACCTTCTGAAAAGGATTCACCATTCTAGATGACGTTAAGAACATTCATGATTCAGGGGAAGAGGTCAAAATATCAACATAGAGGTTTGGAAGAAGTTGGTTCTAGCCCTCATGGATGACTTTGAGGGGTTCAAGACTTCAGTAGAAGAAACAACTGCAGATGTGGTGGAAACAGTAAGAGAAAGAGAATTAGATGTGGAGCCTGAAGATGTGGCTGAATTGCTGTAACCTCATGATAAAACTTTTAACAGATGAGTTACTATTTATGGGTGAGCAGAGAAAGTGGTTTTTTGAGATGAAATCTCCTGGTGAAGAAGCTGTGAAGCTTGAAATATTGAAAGTATATAAACAATTTTTCACTTTTAATTTTGAATAATGCACCAACATAAATAACCCCCATAAACAAAACTCTTTGAGGTCCTCAATAATTTAAAGGTGTGAAGGGGTCCTGAGGCCAAAATATTTTTGAACAGATGGTGTCCTGAGATTGGTTCCTCAGACACTGTTGAACCTATGTTTGTGTCTCTTGTTGGTTTAGGCTTCCATAGACTAGAAGATTTAAATTCCTTGGGCTTTGATAGAAAGTTCTGGCTTTTTATTTTGACCTGAGTATGTCTTTAATGTATAAAATATATAGCAGAATTTTCAAAGGTTAAATTTTGAGTTCATAGGGCTACGAAAGCATTACTTATAGATTAGATGAGTGGAGAATTATATCTGGAAGAATGACAGAAACAATCACAGGAAATGGTAAATTATTTTGGAAAGGTTACAATAGACAAATGATTGTGGAAAAAGTGTCATTTTATGAGAGTCTTAGAGAAAAATTGTGAATAGGTTTAGCAAACACCAAACACGTTAAGTATAAGAGACTGCATCCCCATAAAAAAGGGGATGTGATAGGAGCATTTTAATTATTAACACACACACTAGAGCTTTATCTAACCATAAAGAAATAATAGGCTTTCTGTTTCCTTAAACACTGAAAATAAGCTCTGTAGGTTTGAGTGAATTGTTGGTAGGTTACTATGCTTTAGGCAACATTTAGGAGAACCATACTGAAAGTGATTTAGAGGAAAAGAGACTTTCCATAGATATTTTCTTATCTATATAAAATAATTAGCATTACCCTGATTTATTAGAGGCCTGGTCTTAGTTAAGCCTTTGTAAAGGGTAAGTTTGGCTTGTGACCTAAATAGTATCTTTGGGGTCAATGAATAAGTGTTGCGTGGTGTGCAAAGGTGTGGAAGATCCAGAAGAAATCAGAGAGAAAAACTTCTCAAGAGCTGAGTTAACAACTTAAAGACAGTGATCTTTTCCCCCTAGATATTAATATTTTGGTTAACCCGATTTTTTAAATGTTATTTTTCTGTATTGCATTTTAATCCCTAAGAGGCTTGTAATCCTTTGAAGTGACCCATAGTCATTTCATGGTGGGGATTAGGAACTAGATTGTTAGGAAAGACCACAATTTGTTTTTTCTCAAATTCTAATACAAATAATACTTTAGCATTAATACTTGTATACTTAATTTTCACTAGGTAAATGTGAGGAAGCTCTATCTTTAAAAACTTGCCTTGAAAAAGAGTTTTTTCCTCATCACCAAGGTACTTGGTGCACAGGCTGCTCATTGTGGTGCACAGGCTTCTCATTGTGGTGGCTTCTCTTGTTGCGGAGCACAGGCTCTAGCCGCTTGGGCTTCAGTAGTTGTGGCACACAGGCTCAGTAGTTGTGGCACACGGGCTTAGTTGCTCCGCGGCATGTGGGATCTTCCCGGACCAGGGCTTGACCCTCTGGCTCCTGCATTGGCGGGTGGATTCTTAACCACTGCGCCACCAGGGAAACCCTGTTTTTTTCTTAATTTATTTGTTTTTCGCTGCATGGGGTCTTCATTGTTGCATGCGGGCTTTCTCTAGTTGTGGTGAGCGGGGGCTGCTCTTCATTTTGGTACGTGGGTTTCTCATTGTGGTGGCTTCTCTTGTTGTGGAGCACAGACTCTAGGCTGCAGGCTTCGGTAGTTGCGGCATGTGGGCTCAGTAATTGTGGCACACAGGCTCTAGAGCTCAGGCTCAGTAGTTGTGGCGCATGGGTTTAGTTGCTCCACGGCATGTGGGATCTTCCTGGACCAGGGCTTGAACCCATGTCCCCTGTGTTGGCAGGTGGATTCTTAACCATTGCACCACCAGGGAAGTCCCTGGAGTAAGTTTTAAAGTAAGGAAATGTGAAACCTCCAAGTTTGTTCTTTTTTTTTCCAAGATTGCCAAAACAGAGTTCCTTGAGATTCCATATGAATTTTAAGATGGATTTTTAATCTGTAAAAAGACATTGTTGGGATTTTGATAGGGATTATATTGAATCTGTAGATTACTGTGTGTAGTATGGACGTTTTAACAATATTAAGTCTTCCAATCCATATCTTTCCATTTCTTTGTTTCCTCTTTAATTTCTTTCAGCAGTGTTTTATAGTTTTCAGCATACAAGTCTTTTGCCTCCTTGGTTAAGTTTGTTCCCAGGTATTTCATTCTTAATGCTGTTGTAAATGGAATTGTCTTCTTAATTCCCTTTTCAGTTTGTTAGTATATTAAAAAACCCTGATTTTTTTGTGTTGATTCTGTATTCTACAACTTTGCTGAATTCATTTATTAGTTCTAATATTCTTTTTGTTTGTGGACTCTTTAGGGTTTTCTATGTATAAGATTATGTTGTCTGTGAACAAAGGTTATTTTACTTCTTCCTTTCCAGTTTGGATATGTTTTCTTTTTCTTGCCTATTAGTTTTAATAGATGGAGAGATAAAATAGGAAATGGTATTAGATGATTTAGAAATCTGTTTATCTGAGGCTTTACTATGGAAAATATATCTTGAAAGTTTTTCATGCTATTCCATGGAAACTGGGGAACTTAAGTGATAAAGATAGTCTGCATTGCAAAGAAAATTTAACTCACAGCTTCTAGATTTATAATACGTTTTTGTTTGTTTGTTTTTGTTTTTTGCTATCTCAGAAAGCCTAATCCCAGTTGCAGTTTTCTTCTAGTCCTTGACATTGTGCATGCTTTTTGTTTTTTTCTGCTTGCTTTTGAAGGTAGTTGTTAGCATTTAATTATTCTTTGGAGTTTTTGTTTTTGTTATTATAGATATTTGTATAAGAGATGCCTGTAACCGACATTATAGATACATAAAATGTAAAGTCGTTAAAAACAGGTGGTACTCTGGAAATAAACTTTAATCATTTAGGTCAGATCTTAAGATGAGAGAACTGAGGCCTGGAGAGGATGTTAACTTGTACAAGGTTATACAGTTATTATCAATCAGGACTAAACCTCTTTGGTGATTTTTTTTCTCATTCTTTCTGTCTACTTGAATCATTGATTACTGCAACAGCCTTTTAATTGTCTTTATGGACTTTAGACTCATCCTTCAGTCTGTTCTTGCTACTGGATCCGAAGCATAGTACTTCTAAAATATGAACAGTTACATCAGTGTGTTAGTTTTTTCAGTTATTAACCATTGTCTTCAGGGTAATATTAGCATTAAATATAGCTAAGTCCATTACTTGGGTTGTCTGATTTAATACTTTGAACGGTTCTTTACTGTTAATTATCCTAGTTTTATAGATGAGGAAATTGAGACCAGGACTGTCTAATTTCAAAGTTTATGTTCCTAGGCATTATATTATTACTACTTAAGTAAGACATTCAAGACTCTTTGTGTTGTTGCTCCTATCCACTTCTCTTGTGTTCAGTTGACATTTTTAACTGTAAATTCCTTGAAGGCCGATATCATGTCCCAGACCAAGCAGTTGCCTGATACATAGCAAATATTTGGTAAACGTTGAATAAATTTTAAGTAGTGAGTGAATGGCACAGGATAGTGAGCCTAGCCCAGTGTGAGAAGACATGAATATTACATCTGAAAGAAAAGATTCCTCTGACTGGCCATGGTCAGTAAAGGTCAGTCTTTGGGTTAAAGAACAGAATGAAGGAAATGAAATCCAGAGACATGATTAGCGATAGCAACTATTTGTTCTTGACTTAAATTAATTATATCTTTGGGTTGTAAGAACTTGAAAATGAATTCTCTAAGTAACTTTTTATGTTTTCAGGCCTGGTGGCGTTAAGGAGAGAGGCACCTGAAGACTTGAGACACGGAAAGTTTACTTCATTTTTTAGAAAGGGAAAGAAGGAAGATTGCAGAGCTTGATGTGGTTCTCAGGTGAAATTCTAGAGTAGATTATTTAAAGAATTACTTGTTTCCAGGAGAGATGAAGTACTAAACATTAAGAATTAGCCTGAATTCATTAAGAACAAACCAAAACAGCCTAACTTTTCTTTTTGTGCATGAAATCTCCTATCTTCAATGAATTGCACGAGATTTACAGATTACTCATCACATTTGCAGATGGCACAGATATAGGAGGGATAGTGTGTTAGCTGGGATGGGCTAGATTTTGCTGTAGTGATAACCTCTAAATCTCAGTGACTGAAAAAGTAAAAGAGATTTATTTATTGCTTCTATCACATGTCTGTTCTCAGGTCAGCAGGGTTCTCTGCTTTGTGTTGTTCTCATGCAGGAACCCAATCTGGAATTTCTGCCTCCTGGAATGTTGCTTGTACTTGTGGTACCAGAGAGGGAACATGATGAATGTCATATCAGGCTTCAAAGCCTCCGTCACACATCACTTCAGCTCACTTTTAACTGATCAAAGCGGGGTGGCCACACCCAACCTGGGTGCTTGTGGGGTAGGGAAGTATAATCCTACCATAATTTGGAAGGAAGGGACCCAGAAATATCACTGAACATCAGTGTTGACTCGCTGAGATAGTGAGCACTTTGGATGACAGGTTAAGGAACTAAGAGGATTGAGCTTGGTAGGCTGATGTGATCAGCTGAATCAGACAAAGGGAAAGTGAAGAGGGAGAATTGTAAGAGCCTGTCCTTCCTTCCCAAAACTAATCCCAGTAGAATACTGTTGATGGAAGGGGCTGAGGGTTGCAGCTTGCTAGCTTTATCAGCACATGTGGCACAAAGAAGTGTAGTGGTTGGTGCAAGGGAAATGACAAAGAGGCTTCGATTCTGACTTACTCCATATGCCCAACTTACCACATTTCTGGATATAGGTGCTTGTTCAGATGGGAGATACACTTGAAATCATGTGATGTGGATGACTGAGGCAAATAAAAATGTGCAGCTGGGAAAATTCACCTGGGTAGGGGAGTGGGAGGCATCATGGCCGCCTCAAATATTTGGAGGCCTGCCATGGGAAAGCAGGAATGGACTTTTATCATATGTCACAACTAAGAAACTAGTGGATGAAAACTATAGGAAGTGATTTAAGCTCAGTGAAAGCAAGCTGCTAGTTTATTTTCTTTTTAATTATTTTTATTTTTTTAATGTTTAGACAGGCTTCCACTTTATTTATTTATTTATTTATGGCTGTGTTGGGTCTTCGCTTCTGTGCGAGGGCTTTCTCTAGTTGCAGCAAGCGGGAGCCACTCTTCATCGCGGTGCGTGGGCCTCTCACTATCACGGCCTCTCTTATTGCGGAGCACGGGCTCCAGACAAGCTGCTAGTTTAGAGGTGGTGTAGAATACTTCTTCCTGGAAATAATCAGGCATCAGGTTGATTCCCCTGAAATTCTATGACTTTGAATGACAGAAGAATGCCTGTTTTATGCTAAGAACTTTCATAAACACTTAATACGAGTATGTAAACATTTATGTGATTATTTCTAACTTCACTGGTGAAAAAAGTGAGATATAATGAATTAGTGATCTAATAAAACATTTTTATCTTTATGCCTATTAAGTACTAGAACTCTGCTAGGAACTTGATGAATTTTTTTTTTTCCCCTAAATCTTACGTTAGTCTCATTTTATACACGAGGAAGCTAATTCAGAGATAATAGCTTGCCCAAGGTTTATTCTGGTTAACTGGTCAAGTAAGGATTTTAACCGAGATCTCTTCAATTCCCAAACCTGCTTTTTCTACTCTCTCACTCTAATAGTTACCTTGTGTTGCTTGCCTACCATGTTTGTGTCTCCTGGGAACAGTACCCCCTTATTTTGGGGTTCTGTCTGTCCATCTCTGTCCCTTACCACATAGTTCTAATGGGACTTCCCAGAGTCCTCACTACTTGGTCACTTGCCTGCCTCCCTTCACATGGGCCAGTCAGAATTCCCTGGGTGTTTTTAAGTGAAACCAAGAAGGAGACTCATCCCTCTGTGGTGATGTGTGTAGTAAGATGTAATGTGTAAGACCTGTCTTTGTCATGTTCCTTGAAGAAAGCCAGTCTGCTTTGACAGGAGTGATACCCACTGTAAGTCCCTGGTTCCAGTGGTTCCTGATGCTCAGCTGCTTTCCTGCCCTTGCTATGATTCAGTTATTCTACCCTTCTCCTATGTGAGACATCTCCAGTATCTGACACAATTCCTATTTTGCTCAAAGGGTTGGACCTTGAACAGTATTGGTCACTTTTGAGAGATGCAGTATGGCTGTGGGACTGTGTGCTGGGCAAACTCCCTGATAGGGAAGAAAAGAACCATTGAGGAAGGTGGTCACCTCAGTGGCTCTTGAAGGTGCAATTTTTGTGTATATTTATTTGTACTGAGGAAAGGTGGGATTGTCAACACTGGTGATTTTGCAGAATTCTTTTTTTTTTTTTTTTTTTTTTCAGTACGCGGGCCTCTCACTGTTGTGGCCTGTCCCGTCGCGGAGCACAGGCTCTGGACGCGCAGGCTCAGCGGCCATGGCTCACGGGCCCAGCCACTCCGCGGCATGTGGGATCTTCCTGGACCGGGGCACGAACCCGTGTCCCCTGCATCGGCAGGTGGACTCTCAACCACTGCGCCACCAGGGAAGCCCCTAGAATTCATTTTTTAAAAGCCATTGGATCCATTTTACCAAATGTGGCCTGTGGTGTGTACCAGTATCTTATGACAAAGTCAGAGCCCTTCTGGTTGAGTAGTGTTTGGAGCCCTGGCCTCTTCATCCCCTTTTCTTTCCCTTCTTGGTTACTACCTGAGGTACCCTGATGTGATCTAGAAAGATTTTTTTTAACTTCCTCTCCTGTTTTTGTCATTAAACACAAGAGACAGAGCAGCTACTCTGGGGACGGATGGAGGAAAGGAGGAGAAAGATGGGCAAGAGATTTATGTTTATTGAGTCCTTAAAGTGTACTGAATACTTTATATGAATTTGGGGTAAGTGGCATTGTTCTTATTAAAGTTAAGGAGATTCAGTCTCGTAGAAGTTAACTTTGTTCAAGGTCACAGGTCTAATCTAGATCTGTTCGAACTCTAAAACATGACCATTTCATGTAACTACTAGAGAGTAGTAACTACTAGAGATTATCTGTGCAGTAGGTCATGTATGTAAGTCAGAGATCAGAGTTAGTTGCATCTGACTTCATCTAATAAAAGATAAAGTCAGGGCAAAAATTCAGAGAAGGAACAAAAGAGGAAAAATTATTCTATAAAGGACTAAAAAGAGAAGAAACACAAAAATGATGGTAGGTCAATATTAATAACTAATTGAACTATATTGTGATACCAGTGCCCAGAAAAAGTATATCTGTCACAACACTGAACAGAGTGCTGTGTCAGTCAAACAGCCCAAGTTATAATACTTCTATCTTTGCCTCTAAAAATGATTCTCAAAAGACTAGAGAATTTTTTGTCTACTTCTGAGTTAACAGAAACAAATTATTTTTCCTTTTTGCAAGTGTAATAAAAAGACGTGTGGAGGGCTTCCCTGGTGGCGCAGTGGTTGGGAGTCTGCCTGCCGATGCGGGGGGAGCGGGTTTGTGCCCCGGTCCGGGAGGGTCCCACATGCCGCAGAGCGGCTGGGCCCGTGAGCCGTGGCCGCTGGGCTTGCGCGTCCGGAGCCTGTGCTCCGCATCGAGAGAGGCCACGGCAGTGAGAGGCCCGTACCGCAAAAAACAAAAACAAAAACAAAAAGACGTGTGGAGTTTCTGAAGGGTGATGTGACCTTCGCGTTACAAGCTGAAAAGCAGCTGTGTGTAAGCACAAGCAGAGCAGAAGGTGGAGCTAATACATCTCCTTTCCTGTCCTGTTCTGTCTCTCTTAGGTGGTTTATGCTGATAAGAAGACAACTGTGAAAGAAACTAGTGTTCAGTTCTAAAAGTTGCATTACCTCAATATTTAAGCAAGGAAAACTACACATGATGGCTTCCGGGGCTTAACATATTTTTGGTAGTTGTCTGATAGCAGTACTTTTCATAAGGATCCTACTGTCTTACTGCAGTGCTTTGTGATAGGAATGGTGACCTGCTGGACCTTTGGGCCTACATTCTTCTTAAGCAGAGCTGGGTCCATTTGGACCACCGTGTCATTCTCATGCATGTGTGTGAATGCACATGCATGCACACTTATATGAGATAGAATCATCTGAAATATTAGTGTTGATGAAAGCATGCTCTTAGGTTCAAATTGTACCTGTATATCAGGACGTTGTTCAGTGGGGCTGACTCATTATCTAAGTGTTTTTACATGTCTTTCCGGAATTTGCAATGTTTTTGCCTATAATTCTGTTTGGATCTGATGTTAATGACTCTTGAGACCTATGTCTGTAGAATTATTTTCAGATGATGATTAGAGATGATGAGTTTTAGACTTTGTTTATAAGCTGCCATCTTTCATGTGATACACAAATAGTGAAAGCGACAAGTTTTGGTGCAGATTGACAAGGATGTGTCTTTGTTACGTTGTGTTAGTAATACAGACATGATGATAATACCGTGAATCAGATTTAATAATAGTAGTGCAGAGTTTCTGGACAGAGGCTCCTCAAGCTTTGATTTTTACTAAGTAGTTCTGTAGAAAGGCAGCATAAGTTCTGTATCTAGAAGCTGATGTAATTGAACTTGAATTTTGTAAGACAAATCCCAAATCAAGCTGACGTTGGAGAACCTTTTTTTTGAGTTATCATATATGCACAAATATTTCAACAATACAGGAGATCCTGAAAGAATGGCTCCCAGGCATCCAAGGATTGCATGAGTGTATAAAAAACTCTCTAGTCCTAATCCGTGTGTGTAAGGGACAGGTCTCTCTCTCCTCCCACTTCCTTGCTCTCGCTTCATGCTGCTCTGCCTCCCGCTGGGATCGACAGAGCCTCTCACCAGCCTGCCCTTCCACAGGCTTGCGCATTTCAGTTTATCTTCTATGCTGAAGCCAAGCAGAATGATCTTTCTTGAAAAATATTTTAAAATCAGATTGAGATTTTCAGACACACAGGATAAAGTAAAATTCAGTAGAAATCTACATACCTAGTACCAGGAATAAACAGATGTTAATACTTTGCCCTATTTGCGTTTGTCTCTTAAAAGAGTAAAATAGTTATATATACAGCTAGAGCCCTGTTTCCATCCTTCCCTAGATAACCACCTTGAAATTTGACTTACATCATTCCGTTTTTTGCACTTACACTGTATTTATATATCCATAAACAATATCGTAAAAATATCATAAACAATATGAACTGTTATTTTTGTGTTTTCTAAACTTTTAAATGGTATACTGTATGTGTCTTTTGCAACATTGTTTTAAAAATTTATTCATGGTGGTACATTTGTTGTAATTGCTATGTATCTCATACAAATAAATGCAGTTTATTCCCGTAACATACTGTAGTTTGGTAGTTTCCAGTTTTGAGCTGTTACAAAGAGTGCTGCAGTAGATATCCTGGTGTGTCTCCTTGTGTACATGCCCAAGTTTCTCTGAGGTTGACATGTGCAAGTAGGCTTTCTGGGTCGTGGCAGTTATACATGTTCACCTTTACTGTGTAATTTTAATTTTCTCCAAAGTGGTTGTACCAATTTATATTGCCTCTTTACTCTTAAACTTGTTGGTAATTGTTTTAGTTTGATTTCAGTTTTTACAGTCTGATGGGTATGATGTAGTATCTCATTTTAATTTGTATTTCTCAGATTATATTGAGATTGAATATATTTTCATATGTTTTGACCAATTGGAATTTTTTGTGTGAGTTGCCTGTTGTTCATTTTTTTCCCCTCCTTACAGTGCAGTCGTGTGTGTGTGTGTGTGTGTGTGTGTGTGTGTGTGTGCATACTGTGATTTCTTTGTTGGTGGTGATTTTGTTATATACATCTCAATATGTTGCTAGTCTTTTCACTTTACTTATGGAGTCTTGTTCAGAAACTTTAAATTATAGTGTAATCATACTTACCAATCTTTTATGTTTTTTCCTTCCTTGTGAAAGAAACCATCAAGTTCCTAAAAATACAGTTTCTTCTAAAAATTTGCAGTTTCTTTACCCACTTAATTGTTTGACCCACCTGGAATTTTATTTTTGTATATGCTGAGAAGTTCACATTTTTCTTCAAAATTGACTCTTCCTTACTCTTTGATTTTTTATGCACATTGAAAAAAATTTCAAATTGCCATGGAAACTTGAGTTTAATGGTTATTCCATTGAAATTACGGATTTAATTTGGAAAATTGACATTGTACAATATTGAGTCTGGAAAAAGCAGATGATTCTCATGCAGCAGCCAGTTCAAACCTCATGCCTCTTGCCTGCCCATGTGTTTACTCACAGTTGCCATCAGACAATAATAGCGTTCCCTTCTCTTCTGTAAATCTTGCAGTAACCCTCACTGGCAGAGAAACGCTATCCTTGAGTCATTCGAGAAAAGGGATTCTGGAAAATGTAGTTGCAGACTTCAGCCCACAAGGGGTTTACTTGATTGTTGTGTACGTTTTCCTCCCAATTGATATATTTCAGAGATCTTTGTCAGCAGGACATACATTTGTAATATACAGAGACTATATTAATTTATATTTCTATCTGTAGTGTGTTGCTTTCTTTTGTTTTACACCCTGCCCTCCTTATTATAAATGCCTTTTTACCTTTGTTTGGCCAGCTTGTTTCAAGACCAAGTCATCCTAGCAGAAGTGATACCTGACACATGCACACGCACACATACTCAGTTCTTCTACTTCTTGAGATTGGATTAGTTTTGCTTTCTTTATGACTGCAAAATTTAGTACTTATAAGCATTTTCATCAATTTAGTACTTATAAGCATTAATTAATTCATTTCATTAACACTTACAGGCATTTTCTTTCTGCCCCTTTTTAGGCCTGGGCTTTCTTAATTATCAGTGTGTATCCTTCTGTCATAAGCACATTGTGTGTGTGCTTGTCTCCTCTACTAAACTATAGCTCCTTCAGAACAATGCTGTGCTCTTTGTTACCAGCCCAGAGCACATAGTAACAACTCAGTAACTCTTGGAATGAGTGAGTGATACATAATTCTAAACAGAGGGTATATGCAGTTTTATAACCTTTTCATTTAGCAAAATATATTGCACTAGATGCTTTTTATATATTAATGTGATTCCTCACAACAACCATGCAAGGCACCTCTGTTTCATAAAAAATGTTTTGTCAAGAACACATTATTAATTATGGGGCTCCTATATATAATTTGGGTTGAAACCCAGCTTCATCTCATTTTAGTGTCACGCTTCACCTAGTTGCTACGTAATCTCCCAAATTATGATTTTTAATGGTTGCATCATATAACATCACGTTGATTTATCATTTTGCCCTTTAGATATTTAAATAATTGAATTATTCTTCAAAGGAGTAGATTACATTTCCAGTATTGAGTGAACCATTGTTCTAAATAATTATTACCATTGGTATGCATTTGATTCATCTATGTAGCTTTTAAAATTTAATTTTAACAGGCAGTCGTACGGTTCACCATTTAAAAGGAATGAAAGGATATAATGTAAAAATATGTCCTTATACTTCGATCCACTCACACCCAGGTTGTTTGGTTTCCCTTACTGTAGCCAACCAGTAGTATTTTTTTTTTATGCCTAGAGATTTTATCATTATATAAACAAATATTGGTTACTACTGCCTTTTACACAATGGAGAGTATATCACACACTGTTGTGCGGGCGTCTTATTTCCTCTCTCTACCTCCAGGATCATTCCCTATCAATACTTAAAGAGTTTTTTTTTTTTTTATTACTTACGGCTGCTTAGTATTTTCTTGTTTATATATACCCAGTTCCCTATTGATATCTAGGTTGTTTTTATGCTAATGCAAACAAGGCTGCAATGAATAACCACCTACTACAGGGCAGTTCTGTAGACATCACAGGTTAAGGGTTTGGTCCTCAGAAAGACTGCCCTCACTTCAGACACCAACTGCGGCTCCGGGGCTCCCACGCCACCCTCGCTTCCGACCTACTGGCTATAAATTTGGGGCTTCCCACTACCCCCTCAGGCTTGATAATTTGCTAGAATGACTTCCAGAACTCAGGAAAATGCTATACTTATGATTACAGTTTTATTAAGAGCAAAAGGATAGAGAGCTGAACCAGCAAAAGGGGGAGACACATAGACCTGAGAGGGTCCCACACTCAATTTCTGAGTCTTCAGGATGTGTTATCTGGGTCCTTGGACTCAAATCAGTAGAAATTGATAAGAGGCCAGATGAGAAATTCAGGCAAGGCTTTACTGGGGCTCGAGCTGTAGCAGGAGGGAGCGAGAACAAGCAAGAGGTGCCTTTGCTTGCTCCCCGAGGTGGGCGGGGGGTGTGGGTGTGGGTGTGTGTGAACTGGTCCCTTAAATGGGGTTTACAGTAGGGGCGGCTCGGTGGATACGGACGGAGGCGTGGCTTAGGTGGTCTGCCCACCCCCTTGGTGGTGTTGAGTGCAGGGATCATGCATGTTACCCTGCTTTTTTTCCTAACACCTTAGAAGTGGCAGTTGGGCTTTTGGTCTTGTTGTATTTTGTTGTTTGTAATTTGCCCCAACTGCACATGCATGCAGTTATTTTTAGTCCCTTATAGTTTCTTTGTATTCTGTTGCTTGAAGAGACGTTTGTCCAGGTGTAAGCACTGTGACAGAGGGTCCCAGGTCACAGGTCCCAGCCTGTCTCAGACAGATCACCCTCCTAGCTTGCTGGTACTTCAGTGTAAAGATTATTTATTTGGGGGGATTCAATTCATAGGTATGATGGGTTGAAACATTGGCCACATGATTGAACTCAATCTCTAGCCTCCTCCTCTCCCAGGAGTTCAGGAGGTAAGGCTAATATCACATGGCTCACAGCCCCAGTCCTTTTATCACACGATGGTTCTTTCAGCATGGTCAGCCCTAATCTGGAACAATCTAGAGGCCTGCCTTGAGTCACCTCATTAGTATAAACCAGTGTATGGTCCTTGGAGCTCACCATGAATAACAAAGACACTTCTATCACTTGGGAAATTCCAAGGGTTCAGATGCTCTCAGGTACCCAGGACAAAGACCAGACAAATTCTTCATTATATAACACCTACATATATCACTTTGCTCATGTGCAAATGTACCAACTACAGGCTAAATTCCTCTTTCTCCTCCCTCTTTCTTTTCCCCCCTTCACATAATTTAATAATCAAAACCAGATAAAGCTATACTTGAGAAGTCTTTCCCCCATTTTGTGTCTCATGAGTAAAATTTGTACAGCTCATTCCAAATGAATAAACCATGTTTGTTTCCCCTGTAGCCTTAGTGTTTCTATATGCAGATAAAAGCAAATACAAATATGTCTTTCTCTTGTTAACTTAAAAACATACAACGTAAAACCATGAGTCAAGCTTGTTCAGCCTGGGAACCAGGCTTCCAGATTGCTCTGAGAAACTGTTCTAAGGACGTAAGGGAGGAGGTCAACATTTGCGATTTTGGCGAATCTGGTACATGCAACCAAGCGCACATCTCGGTAGAAGGTTGCTGCTAGTCACAAGGAGCAGGCGTCTTAGTTAATGGTTTTAGTGCTTTTCTAAGTATGGGAAGATGCAAGAGTTTGGGGTTCATAAAATTTTCTCCTGAAAGTATCTAACTATCTGAAGGCCTGTTCTGCCAGTTTTCCCAGAACACAGAGTGTCTCCTTCCTGATCTCTACCCTGAACTCCTTTCAGGGTGTGTTAAAGGTCAGAGACTGCAGTGACTCAGTCCTTGTAGACATTCTTCAGTTGGTGCGCTCTTTCTTACACAAAAGACATCAGACTTTATAGACCCAATGTAACTTGCTCTTTTCACTTAAAAATGTATCCTGGAAATGTATTTCCATATCAGTAGAATATGCGTTCATAGTTTGCCGGATATCGACAAGTCGCTTTCCCACAGAGATTATGTTAATGACTCATTAGATTATGTTAATAACTCATTCATTCTAGGACCTAAACAGTTTTAGACTTGATTTTTGCCAGTTTGCGAGGTGATCAATGATACATCCATGTAGTTTAATTTGATTTTCTTTTACGAGGTTGAGCATCTCTTTATATGTTTGAGACATTTATGTTTCCTTTCCTGTGAATTGTTTGTTTCTATTCTTTGCCTTTTTTAATAGTGGATTCTACCCCCCCCCACCAATATTTGTCATTTGTTTCACTTTTTGGTTACATTTTTTAATGCAGAAATTTAATGTTTTTAGATGTTTAAATTTATGAATTTTTATTATGTCTTCTAAATTTTTGTGTCTTCCCTATTAGATTTTTTTTAAAATTATGAGGTGGATTCTTCTAGTATTTTTATAGTTTTTTTCTATTTTTATTAAGGTATAATTTAGATATAGTAAAATTTACACTTTTTAGTATACAGTTTTGTGAGTTTGTACAAATGCATACAGTCATGTAATGACCACTGCAATCAAGATAGAGAACAATTCCTTCACCCCTAAAAATTCCTTTCTACCCCTTTGTATTCATCCCTTCCCCAGGTCCCTAGCTCCTAACAACTACTTATCTTTTTTCTGTCCTTAAGGTTTTGGCTTTTGCAGAATGTCATAAGAAATAGAATCATTCAGTATACAGCCTTTCACTTAGCATAATGCATTTGGTATTGTCAATTTTTTTAAAAAAAGGACGTTCTAGTAGGTGTGTAACAGTATCTCACTGTATTTTATTTTGTGTTTTTCTAATGATTAACGTCTATATATTTTTCATGTCTGTATATCTTCTTTGGTGAAGTGTCAAATTGTTTACATCTTTTGCCCATTTAAAAAATTGGACTATCCTATTACTGAGTTATAGGAGTTCTTCATTTATTTTGGATATAATTCCTTTGTCATATATCTAATTTGCAGGCACTTTCAGTCTGTGGCCTGTGTTTCCATTCTTTTAATGATGTCTTTCAAAGAGCAGAAGTTCTTTGTTTTGATGAATTTTAAGGAATCAGTTTTTTTTTTTTTTTTTTTTTTTTTTTTGCGGTACGCGGGCCTCTCACTGTTGTGGCCTCTCCCGTTGCGGAGCACAGGCTCCAGACACGCAGGCTCAGCGGCCATGGCTCACGGGCCTAGCCGCTGCTCGGCATGTGGGATCTTCCCGGACCGGGGCACGAACCCGTGTTCCCTGCATCAGCAGGCGGGGACCACTGCGGCACCAGGGAAGCCCTGGGTTGTACTTTTGAAATCATCTCTAAGAAATCTTTGCCTTCACTGTCGTCACAAATATTTCCTCCTATATTTTCTTTTAGAAATTTTATAGTTTCAGGTTGAACATTTAGGCTTGTGATCCATTGTAAATTAATTGTATGTAGTATCAGGTAGAGGTCTAAGGTTTTGCTGCTGTTGTTGTTTTGGCAAATGAATTATCTAATTGTTCCAGACTATTTGTTGGAAAGATTATTTTTTCTCTGTTGAACTGCCTTTTGCACCTTTGTCAAAAGTCAGTTGACGACGCGTGTGTGGATATATTTCCAGACACTTCCATTCCAGCCCATCAGCTGTCTGTCCTTTGTCCAGTGTCACACTGTCTTGATTACTGTAGCCTTCTAGTAGTGTGAATCCTGCAACTTCATTCTTCATAAAATTTGTTTTGGATCTTGTAGTTCCATTGCCTTTCCATATAAATTTTTGAATCTGCTTATTAATTTCTACAAATACCACTGGGACTTTGATTGGGATTGCATTGAGTCTATAGATTAAATGAGGAAAAATTGACATCTTAACAATAATGAGTCTTCCAAGTACATGAATGTGGTATCTTTCTTCATTTATTTAGGTCTTTGATTTCCTTTATCAATATTTTATAGTTTTAGCATACAGATTCTGCATATATTTTGTTAAATTATACCTTAGTATTTCTAATTTGAGGTGCTATTATAAATGGTACTGCTTAAAATTTTTTTTATTTTTAGTTCATTGGTAGTATGTAGAAATACAATTGTATTCTATGACTTTGCTAAACGTATTAGTTCTGGAAACTTTTTTTTTTTTAATTTATTTATTTATTTATGCTTGCATTGGGTCTTCGTTGCTGCGTGCGGGCTTTTTTCTAGGCTTCATGGCATGTGGGATCTTCCCAGACCAGGCATCGAACTCATGACCCCTGCATTAGCAGGCGGATTCCCAACCACTGCGCCACCAGGGGAGCCCTCTGGAAACTTTTTACCCATGTTCATGAGATTTTCTACATAGACAATCATGTTATCTGCTAATACAGGTAGTTTTCTTTCTTTCCAAATTGCATGCCCTTTATTTCTTCTTATAGTGCTATCGCAGTGGCTAGGAGTTCCAATATGATAAATTGGAGTGGTGAGGGCAGGCATCCCTGACTTGCTTCCCATCTCAGAGAGAAATCAGTCAGTAGTTTCCCAGTACTTTTATATTTCTTTAAACACATACAGCTCAAAATAGTGATCACTTAATCTTTTTGAGTCCTAGTTAATTTTATTTTCTAATTTTATTTTCCAGGTGGCTTCCACTTTTCCTGGTATCATTCACTGACTTGTATACCTTGTGATTGCTAATGCATTATATGTACGTACATCTCTCTCTCTCTCTCTCTCTCTCTCTCTCTCTCTCTCTCTCTCTCTCTCACACACACACACACACACACACACACACACAAACAGAAGTTTGAACTTCTGTCAAAGCACTTATTGTACTGCTTTGCAGTTTACTTTTTACTTATCTCTTTCCCTTACTAGAAGACAAACATTTTGAGGGGGATAGGAAATGGTTCCTACCCTCAAGGAACTTATGTCGTGAATAATTGGTATTAGGTTGGCCCATGTGAAATTGCCGATGTTAATTTTTAACCTGTAGAGTCTTGTATCTATATGGGAAAAAACAGAAAAAAGAAAATGAAATTTCTCTTCTGCTAACAAGATCCAGTCATCAGTATGAGAAATAAATATCCATGCATAGCAAATTGTTCATGACTGTTGTGTGAAGAATCATAGGGGTATACTGATGTGAGTGGCATATGGCCTCGCCCTGGAGGAGCTGCTGTGCTGTGAGGACGGGGTGTGTAACTCAATGGTTCACCTGTTCTTATGTGCACCGTATAGCCTTATTGTGAATCCACTCATGATTCTAGACCCATGCCTCTCAGTGTCTTGGATTAGAAGACATTTTGGCAGTGATTTCTCCAAATAAGTTACTGCAAAGTTTGACAGACTTTGCTGTGTGATTATTTTGTGTGAAAAGATACTCTGTGTACATTTTTTTCAGTTTGATACAGCTTAATATTTCAGTCACTTAGCATGTGGGTTGAGTAAACAAGAGTAGTAAACTAAGGGCACCAAACATTTTCCCTTTCGAAATAACTTGATATTTCAAAAGAAGAGGAAGCCATTAAGGGAATCGTAATACAAAAGTAAAACTCTGTTGCATTTCCTTACTCTAATTTTTTTGTGTAGTTTTTTAATTGTAAATTGTATGTAGAGCAAAACAATATTTTTGTATTTTATGTATATTTGTATACTATTTAGACTGTCAAGCTGGCCTTTTACTACACCATTTTACAAGTCTGGGAAAAGGATGTGTAAGCTTCATGAAGCCAGAAACAATTTCTCTTGTTTACTGCTGTATTCCTTGTACTTAGCACATATGAAGTTATTAACAAATGATTATTGAATAAGTATTGTGGCTTCTGAGGCTAGGTTAGCTGGATTTGGTTTAGAATAAAAAAATGTAATTTTTACGTGAGATATATAAATATTAGTTAGCACAAATGAAAGTTATTGCAGTTACTTATTGCTTGATAAGCATCAAAAGATTTCCATAGTTTTTGAGGCTATTAAATTGTATTGGTAAATGCTATAGTAACAGAAGGCTATTAATATTAATCACAAATTCTCTTGTAACACTGTTTCGAGCTTGACTGTTAACAGGATTAAAACATAACTATTAAAACCTGTAAAACACCATCTTTCATTTGAAACTCTTGTTTAAAAATTCAAGATTCAGGAAAGACTACCTTTGAATTGGTAATAATACGATAGGTGTACTCAGGAAATTACTTCCTTTTGTGTTTGCTGCCACCAAATGGCAAGTTAATATTACTACTATGTCTGTTGCATTAATATGGTAGAAGACATAGTAAAAGTAATGCCCCTTGAATATTTTTTTGACAAGGTTAATTTTTTTCATTAAGAGTTTTGACAAGAGGAGAAATAACAATTTTTAATATGTTTAGAACTGTAGTTAACCTTCTTCTGCCAGGTGGATAGGATGGTTTCTGTCTTCTTTTAACATACTGGAAAGGCACATTAGAACATAGCAATAATCACTGTGACAGCAGTGATAAAACTGATGATTCTTTCAGACTAATAATATCGTTGACAGAATACTTCTATACAGAGAACTTAATTCTGACATTTGATCTAAGTCAGTGCACCTGAGAATTAAGGCTCCAGAATATTTTAGGCCTAGTTTTATTTATTTGAAGACAAGCCATTTCACTAAAAATAACTGTTGTGATATGAGCCTGAAAAAATTATTATATATGAATAAAAAAAGAGGAGTAACTCCAATGTTCAATCTTAGGAAATTGGTTAAATATAATACAGATGATAGTACTTTTGAATGTTATGTTACATAGTCATTGATGGTGTTATAGAGGAATATTCAAGAACACGAGTAAGGTCCACATTGTCAAGTGGAAGAAAATGGAGAGAAGCAAGTTACTAAACAGTATATTATCACAAATTTTTAGTACATATATAGAAAATAATTAACAGTGTTTATCTTTGGGAGATATTATTTCTTAAATTTATATATTTCTAAAACGAACATGTTTTTAATATTCAGAAATTATGTAGATTGAATATTTTATACTTTATAGACAGTTTCTTAGATTAAGATATCCCCGTGAAATTATTTGATAAATGTTATAGTAAATATATTTGGATAGTTTTTTGTTTTTTGAATTAATGAGAATGTCTTGTTGCTAGCAGTTCTGAGAATCTAACTGCACTTTTTGAGTCTCTTCAGAGAATCCAGCAAGAAATGGTTCATATATAAAGAAAACCTTTTAAAAACTCTGTCTCATTACACAGATTAATAACTTTCTTTCTCTTTTTAAAAATAATTTTCTTTCTTGATAGAAGGGTAAAACTAAGTTCTGAATTAGGAAGATTTTTGAATATGATCTAGTAATTCAAAGTACTAGTTTTTTTTTATATTGCAGCCCTTCATTTCTAGGATCAGCATATTCTTGCTTTTGATATTTGTTTTCTGCTACAGGCCTGATACTGGAATTGAAACAATACCACTACTGCTTCCACCAGAGGAAATAGTGTGGGAATTCCTATTATGCCTAGGTGGTTTTCCCAAAGTCTCTCTGCAGTAATAGAGGCAGCTCTTGTAATTTGTTAGTTTGTTGCTCTTTACGCCTCCTGGTAACTTAAACTTCGCTTTTATATATAAGTGTATGTGAATAAATACTTAGTGTCAATGCAAATCCTGTGTTGTAGACATTCTGTTTATAAGTGTGGTGGGCCCTGTATTCCTGCGAAACTTAGTATAGCAACTTACTTAATAATTCAAATAGATTTTCAGTGGAGGGGGCTTAAGAATCTAATAAGCTTTCTCTCTGTTGGAGCTTGGAGAAGAGAATATTAAATAGCTGATGATGGCACTGCAGTTAGTTTTATTTTACGCTGAAACACTGACGTAGTACTGGACGTGTTCTTCCTTCTCTTGTCTGACTGGTGTCTCCCTGCTCCTAGCTCGTTTTCCTGTGTGTTCCATGTTTGTTATGTACACTGTAGACATGTCAGCCGTTCACTGTAGACATGTCAGCCTGTCATCCCCAGGGAGCCACACTATGAGAGTGATGCCTGTGTTGTTAGTGAAAGTAGTTTAAAAATCTGCAGGTGTCAAACTGAAGGCACTAGTGAAGACAATATAAGCTAGTTTGATATCATTGGTATGGTTTGTTAGGCTTCTTATTTGAAATTCATACATACTGAAAGATTGTGTAGAAAGGAAGAAACTATAGCCCAGTCATTGGCTTCTTTGCCATTACCAAGTGGCAGCCTGCCTCACTTTGTGATAAATAGTTTATGATGATTATCAAATGGTAATACCATTTGATATTAAGTAGACTTAATGCAACGTTGTTTCAAAACAAAAAAATCACCCTTATTGGCTTTTTGATTTTTTGTTAGTAATTTATTCCTGGTTAAACTTTTTTTTTTTTTTTTTTTTTAGAAGAGGGTGATCAGAGAGGTGTTACTGGAAGCTGAAAATTTTTATCCATCTGTATTCCGGTAGATGGGGAGCTGATTATTGGGAAAGCATTATTAGGTTGTATTCTTCAACTTGGAATAATTTTGATGATGTCAAATATTCATATTCTCTTTAGGAATTCTGAATGCATTAACGAATTGTAAATCTTTACCTGGCTTTTCAGGATTATCTACCAACTTATCATTTAAATAAAAATGAAACATAGGATGCCTCTCATTTGTTGTTACCTGGAATGGCCCTTGCCGAGTGGAATTCCATTGGAAATTCATCCCTCACACACCTTATTTCTGTTCTTTAGAAACTGTTTTCTAACCTCTAGCTCAATAAAGGCTCTGGGTGAGTCTTGAATTTAGTCAAGCATTTGGGTAATGGGTGGGCAAGTCAGAAAAGGGAAAAATGTCAAACTTAAGATAGTAAGAATAAGATTGGATTGGGAAAATGGTAACAAATAGCAGACACCATCAACATCATTTAGCCCATTTATTTTTTCTTTCCTGGTAATGTGTATTGGAGACCATGTAGAGTCACAAATTTATAAGTTGTAATTTTCATCTTTTACCACTGGATGGTGCTTTTGCATTGGTTTCTGCAAATTTTCGAAATTTACATAGGAAATCATTTTTAAATTCTTCGTAAAGAACCAGTGAAATTAAGATAGCAGTATAATTGCTCTTATAGGTAGGTAAATTAAAACTAGTGAAACATAGTTTTAATCATTTGTGATCTAACACTCAGTTTAATTTTTAAAAAAAGATAGTAAGTCCTTGTGTATGAAATGGTTAAGAGCTATACCTGACTAGATTTTTTAATATAATCTTCAGTCTGCTACCTTAGAACCGTCTTAGATGTTTTGATTTTTTAAGTGGTACTGTAATTTAAATGGCATCTAAATAAAACACAGTTTCTTAATTTGTAATGTTAGAAAAAATTCAGATAGCTCAGGCTTTAAAAATTGTCCTTGATCATTTTGTCTTTTTCTCCTATCCAGTAGCCACCCAAACTTCTTCATTGAAGCCTTTTATTTCACAAATATTATATTCAAATTCTCTTTTGTTAGTTATCAAAGGACTTTTTGATCGTTATCCTGCTTGACTAAATTGAATGCTTGGGTCTGTAGAGTTTATTTGGAATTGTAACAAGGTTGTGGAAATCTCACTTCAAGGAAATAATAGTCTCACGTTAAAAGCATTCATGTATTTTAAAAAGCAAAGTAGGTACAGACAATAGAACATCAGTGTCTCCAAACACCTTTCTCTGAGGCCTTCTTTCTTCTGTCTAGTCTGTCATTACTATTTCCTTTTCTGTTCCTTGAAAGATTTTTTTGTATAAAAATAAAGTTATAAAAATAAGCATTTAGGGCTACCCTGGTGGCGCAGTGGTTGAGAGTCCGCCTGCCGATGCCGATGCTGAGGACACGGGTTCGTGCCCCGGTCCGGGAAGATCCCACATGCCGCGGAGCGGCCCGTGAGCCATGGCTGCTGAGCCTGCGCGTCTGGAGCCTGTGCTCCGCAACGGGAGAGGCCACAACAGTGAGAGGCCCGCGTACCGCAAAAAAAAAAAAAAAAAAAAAAAAAAGGATTTAAATTACGCCTTCTTATAGTCTCCTCTTCACTAGCGATTTGATGCCTTTGAGGTGCGAATTTAGAGGCCAGCTTCAAGCCTCAACAGCCTTGGTCTGTGCTCAGTGCCCCGCTGTTGCAGGTTCTCCGTAGCTGCGGGTGATGGCTCTGCCTTCATGGGTCTGCTTCTTAACAGCAAGCCTTCCACCCAGGCAGTGTTCAGGTTTTGGTCCCAACAATTATTAATGTGAATTTTTGTCATTTAACCCCTTTAGGACTTACTTTTCTTTACCGTTAAATAGTGGTTGAGTTTAGCAAATCTAAGTAACACTATTACTCAGAAAAAACGAAATTACTCAGAAAAAACCAAATATGTGAACATATGAAGGAAGGAACAAATTATCCATAATCCTACCACTCATCTAACTAATCTCTTGATACTGTTGTTGCTTTTTTTAAAATAAATCCTTCTGATCATCATTATTTAACATAATTTAGAATCATATTGTGTGCAGTGGTGTGTTCCACTTAACATTTATGGGTATTGTCTCATGCTTTAAAAAATTCGGTTTCTAACTATCATTCAGTTTCACTGTATGATATATTCTAAATTTTAATTATTGTTTAACACTTAGGTTGTTAATGTGTTCTTATCAATGCTTCTTCAGTAAAATCTTGATATGTAAATTTCATAGGCTTCACATTACTTCCTTATGTCTACTTTCTTGCAAGTAGAAATGATAGTTTAAAAACTTTCAAAGATTTATCAATGCTATTTGACAGCAATTGGCAAAATTTATTTCCCCAGAAATGTCCTAATTTATTCCTCTTACCATCCTTTGTAGCCTCTGGTTTAGACTATTTCAGTAGCCTACTATTGTTTTCTCTGTCTTTAGTATCACCTCATTTTTAGGTCATCCTTCATACTACGTCCACATTGAGGCCTCTAAGTTACAAATCTGATTACGTCACTTTTTGACTTACAATTTTTTTTTAACATCTTTATTGGGGTATAATTGCTTTACAATGGTGTGTTAGTTTCTGCTTTATAACAAAGTGAATCAGTTATACATATACGTATGTTCCCATATCTCTTCCCTCTTGCGTCTCTCTCCCTCCCACCCTCCCTATAACTTACAATTTTTTAGTGGTCTCCCCACCATTCTGCAGTTAAAATGTGTATATGTCAGTGTGGCATTTAAGGCCCTTCATGGTTTGGCCCCTGCCTAATTTTCCAGCCTTATTTTATGCAACCCTACTATATATTTTGTGGATAAGCAGGTAGAAAGGGAGCATTCTAGGCAGAGGGAACAGTGTAGACAGTGGCACAGCTGCATGAAATGATATGGTATATTACAATTGTAACAAGTATATTTGCATTTGTGAAACTTAAAGACAGGGTAGTGGTGGGTGCCTTCCGTGTTATGTTTTAGTAAAATTTAGTTGACTAAATAAAAGCAGGCAAATAACATTTTATCTGTGATTTAGAGAAGTGACTTGTGGTATAGAAAATTGTTAATCAGGACTCTTGGTTACAAATCGCAGAAATCCCAACTCAAAGTGGCTTAAATGCAAAAGAAAACTGATTAGCCAGGCAGTTCAGCTTAAATTTCCTTACAATCCCAAAAGAAAAAGAGAGTATTTTTCCCTGATATCCTCAGCAGGAAACTAAAACCTTGAGGAAAATCCTGCCTGGATTTGATTGTATGTTCATCCCTGACCTAAACATGTGACTAGGAGTAGGGGGTGCTTTGGCCAGTCCTCGGTCTCTTGTATATCTTTGGACCAGATGTAATCCCTAAAGCAAGCGACTCTTGTGAAAGAACCTATGTCTGCTACTAGGATGGATAGAACTGGAAAAAGGAGAGACAAGAGTTGCGAGACCAGCTAAGAGGTGGTTTTGATAATTCAGATGAGGACTGAAGTGGGTCTGAACTAGGCCCCTGTGCGTGAAGAGAGTTTAGGAAGATTTTAGGTAGAATGCTTCGAACTTGGCAACTAGAATTGGGAGATAAAGTAAAGGAAGTCTTCCAGATAAAAGAACCATTTGGGGGAGTGGACTAGAGATGGTATGTTGAATTTTGATATGCCGAATCTGAGATAATACAGAGCATGCAGGTAAAAGGGCCCATTGAGCATTTGGAAGTTGTGTCTGGAGGTTAGGACTGGAAATAAAGTCTTGGAAATATTACATAAGTGATGACTCATATTATAGAAATAGATGAGATTGTCCAGGAAGAGATTGTAGACCAGGAGGAAGAAAAGTGGACTGAAAGGAAAGCCAATATTTAGGTATAGGGGGTGGAAGAAAAGCCAAATGAAAGGGACTACAATAAAAAATAGATGAAAACTTTATGGAAGTAGCAAGAAGAGAGTTTAATAAAGATCACTGGTGTCCAGTATTGTAGACTAGTTGAGAAAAATGAAGATTTTGCAGTTGGTTCTCATTGGTGACCTTAGAGCAGTATCAGTTGAGTGGTGGTTGAGAATGGAGTCTGGCTGCAGTAGGGAGAAACGAGTAAAAAATGGAGTAGTATAGGGGGGCAAAGTTTTCTGTAGGCTAAGAGAAAGGAACAGGGATAGCAGTGAGGAATAAATCAAAGTGATACAAGAAAGGAGTTGAAATTGATAGAGTAAGATCTGTTAAGGAGATGGCAATTTTTTTTTTTTTTTTTTGGCGGTACGCGGGCCTCCCACTGTTGCGGCCTCTCCCGTTGCGGAGCACAGGCTCCGGACGCGCCGGCTCAGCGGCCATGGCTCACGGGCCCAGCCGCTCCGCGGCATGTGGGATCCTCCCGGACCGGGGCACGAACCTGTGTCCCCTGCATCGGCAGGCGGCCTCTCAACCACTGCGCCACCAGGGAAGCCCCGCAATTTTTTTTTTAAATGTACTTTTTTGCCCTCTGTGCCTACAGGTTCTTCCCATCAGACTGCAGAGTCATTGAGGTTTGGTATCTGGCATGTAAGAAGTGTTTAGTAAATGAGTACTGAATGAATGAAAGAGGGAAAAAATGGAAAATAGATATTTTGGGGGTAAACCAGAAGAAAGTTGAAGGAATCTATCTTTGCTGTCCTCTTATTCTCTGAGGTAGAATGCCAACAGAATGAATGCTTCCCTAGCTTACTTACCTTACTTCACTGCTGTGAGGAACTAATGTGAGAACAATTGTGAAGTGCTGGTATAAGTGAAAGGGAGTATTACTTTTCATTTCTGGCATTTTAGTTTTGAAAGGGACTTCGAGTCAGATGACAGTTCTCACCAACTCAGAAATCCCATTTGCTTCCTTAACAACTGATTTAACTTCTTTTAGGTGTGTGATGTGTGGGAAGAGCCAGGCTTTGGAGACAGATGGGCCAGGGTAAGAATCCAGTTTTCCCCACTTCTTAGCTGTGTGATTTCCAGTTTTAACTTGTCTAGCTCAGAATTTATCTGTGAAATGGAGTGTATTTTGCAGGCTTGTTGTTACAAGTTAAGTACACATTAAGCGCCTAGAATCTAGGTATTCAGGTGACCTGGGATATTCGTCCCTGCCCCATATGAGCAGCCAACCTGTTCCATCTTCAGATAAAATGCTAGGTAAAAGAGTACTATCTTATATTGAACCAGATTTTATCTTCCTGCTTGTTACTATTCATTGATCCTAGTTCTTATTTCCAGACCTATGCAGTTTGGTATCTCTTTGCAACGACAGCACTTCAGATATTTTAAAGCTGGCATATTCTCCCTGTCTCCAAACCCCTCAGCTTCACTGAGCCACGATCATTCCTGGCTGTCTTCTTTGAATGTGTTCTGGTCTCATTACTCTAGGTGCAGTTTGACCTATGTCTAGTAGTGTTAACCTTACTTTTCCTAGAAGAGAAAAGTGAGATTAACAGGAAACATTTTTGACATAAAACTTTAATTTTAATTCGTCAGAATTAAAGTGTAATTTTACAGTTTTATATTCTAAAGTATATTATTCTCTTTTGTCAGTAGTATTCATAAAATGATCGCCTTTCATCTGTCTTAAGATAAATTATTGGTGACTGATTTTTTTTCCCTTTTAAAAATAAATCTCCAAAGTTCTCAGAGTGTCTCATAATGGGGGGGAAACTAAACTATTGAAATATAATGCCAAGATTTAATTTTTCTATATAGTAAATAGTATACTGTTAGTTGCCTACCCACTGGCCATTACCCACTTCCTTCCTTGCAAGCCCCCAGTTTTGTTTGGTTGCCCACCTCTATCTCACATGACTTGGAGAAGTCCCTGATAGTGTAAGCTAATCATGGTAATCCTGCTCTGCTTAGTAGTGAGCAAAGTCTGGTCACATATCAGGGAAAGTCAGTTTAGGTATTGGGTTCACCAAAAAGTTAGTTCGTGTTTTTCTATAACATCTTACAGGAAAACCCGAACGAACTTTTTGGCCAACCCAACAGCTTCTGGGGAAGTCTTCTTTGTACCTAAAAAAGGAGACACAGAAGAAAACTCCCCCTTCTGCTGGACAGCAGTGTGTGTCTGATATGATGCCTTGAAGTATGGCAGGTATTATTTTGTGACTGTGAAGGTAATTATCCTAAGGTCCATGCTGAGTCTGACAGAAAAGCTGGAAGGAGCCCAGGTGTCTTAGGTGATAGTGTTGAGTAATCAGATCAGTCACCTTGGAGCCCCTTTATTTCACTTCTTTTTGTTTATGATGATAAGACTCTATTGTTTAAACTAGTTTGGTGTAACATGCTATTTTATTTTAGTTAAGGATAGCCCTGATATTAACAAACGTGTTTGATAATCTGTTGTGCAGAAAATTAGATACTTTGTGGAAGGCCCATTAAGATGTAATGGGTCTCAATTTTATGATCACGTTAGAACTATATTGGGGTCAAAGTTTCATAGGTATTCTTGCATTACTGAGTGTTAAATTGTGAACAAAGTAGACAAAAAAAGTTCTGTAATACAGTAACTGATAGCAGGTTTAACTACCAGTTTTTCAAGAATGAGCTTATCATCAATTCTGACAGGGACCCTCTTCTTCCCACTCAGGAGGTTAAAAATTGACTACATCTAAAGGAATCGGCACTGTTTTATTCTGAAGTACTGAGGTAATATTAAGTTATAAGCATGACGTTTTACAAATTTATCAAGAGCATGAACATCTATTTATGCAAAAAGATTCCATGACTGAAACACGTTAGAAACACCCTTTCCTTCTTTCAACAATAGAAGCTGCTTTGTAAAATTTTAGATAGCACTCTTTAATAAAGGAAACTAAAGAATATGAAAAATGTTGAAAACTATCTGAGTCATCACTTGGATTTTAAAATAGTTGCTTTTAGTGTTTTAGTCTCCACCCACCCTTCTGTGGTTTAGAAAGATGTGAATCATCTTCCTTAGTATTTCCCAACGATAGCTACTTTGAAATGGAAGTGGCGTATGCAGCCCCAATTTGTGTGTGAAACAACTAGTGTGCACTTCAGCTACTGATCCTACTGCACTTGTGGGAAATCCCTGGATGGCTCACATAGTTATTGCTCATAAAGGTAAACATTGGGTAACCATAGCAATTTATTTTTAAATTGAAAATTTTCTCCCTTCAGCTTGTAAAGTACAGTAACTTAATGCTACATTTACCCCAGTGTCACCACATTGTAGAAACCAGAATGAATTGCAGCTACCCTTTCTTCAATCTTTTTTAAAGAAAGGCAGAAATTCAGCCTATTTAAAATAAAAATTTTATACTCTAAAACTTTGAAATATTGGGCCTAAGTTGTCTTCAAAACAGTTGCTGAAAGATTATTAATTATGCAAACAATGTTAATTATATTTCAGAAAATGTTTTTATCATGGGTCTGGTAAACATAAGTCATATGCCAGACATGCTGCTAGTTAACATAAATTCCAGACAAAAATTATAAGAGATCAAATAGGGTATTTTCCCAAATAACACGATTTAAAAAACTTTAATTCAGTCTGGCCTTCAATCCAGTCTGAATGATGAAACTTTTGCTTAACTTTAAACTACTTGCTGAGGTAATCAAAATTATGCAGAAAATAATCTAACTTTAAAAAATACTGCTTAAATACAGTACCACATACTTCTCCTTTCTTCCTTAGTTTTGGCATATTGGGTATGTTCTAGAAAACTACCTGTATTGTTATATTTGGCTTGTTAAAATATTTTGCTTGCATACTTTTCAAAGGAAGTAGTTATTTTTCTCAAGACTGAAGTCTGAAAATAGTCATCTAAATATTGATTTAGACCTTAAGTTCTTATGTATAACTCATGAATCTACACTCTTCCCAGAAAACCCATGGACATTCCATGTCCTGTCTTCGCTGAAACTCAGTGTTTTCATAAGTACGTCCTTCTCCAGAGGTCTTCTTTAAGTGTAGCTGTTCCTTTACTCACAGCCAGTTTATCTTGGGAAAATGTTACTAGTCTACCTACCTATAAAAACCTTCCTTATTTTGAGGTGCATGCCATCTGGTAGGTAATTCTTCTATTTTTAGAACATTGCTGTTAAATCTCACTCTCCAGCACCTCTGGACTGTAGCTGTTTTCCCATCATCTAGGTGATTTCATTTCTTCGTAGATGACATTTTGAACATTCTACTTCACAGTTCAACATCAGTGATCCTCTACCCTTAGCTCTAACCATGTACTCCAGTGAACACACCCCACAACGTGTCTCGTGTACTGAAACTACTTTTATTTCTGTATTTTTGTCATCATCCAGCTTAGAACCCATGACCCATTTCAACTGCTAAACACTTACTGCTACTCCTTTTCAACATTATCTTTTCTCTGCCACTTACTAACTTACCTACATTGATCCTTTCCTCCTGTTTGAGAAGATAAAGATGCCTTCTTCATGACTCAGATAATTTTTCTACTTCCATTCTAGATCTTCCCTTCTTTTTCTGCGTCTGTACGATCTTCTTTCATTACTATTCCTTTTTTTTTATTAAGTTCTTTTTGGTTTTTTTTTTGGCTGCGTTGAGTCTTTGTTGCTGCATGCAGGCTTTCTCTAGCTTCGGTGAGTGGTGGCTACTCTTTGTTGTGGTGTATGGGCTTCTCATTGAGGTGGCTTCTCTTGTTGCAGAGCACAGGCTCTAGGCATGTGGGCTCAGTAGTTGTGGCACGTGGGCTCAGTAGTTGTGGCACATGGGCTCAGTAGTTATGCCTCATGGGCTCTAGAGTGCAGGCTCAGTAGTTGTGGCGCACGCCTTAGTTGCTCTGTGGCATGTGGGATCTTCCCGGACCAGGAATTGAACCCCTGTCCCCTACATTGGCAGGTGGATTCTTAACCACCGTGCCACCAGGGAAGTCCCTTCATCACTATTCTTTTTCAGTTATTCCCTATCTTTTTTTTCTCTTTTTTTACAATATTGTCTTCCAAACCATGAACATAGGATATATTTTCATTTATTATGTCTTTTTTTTTTAAGATTATTTATTTATTTGGCTGCGTTGGATCTTCATTGCTGCACAGGCTTTCTCTAGTTGTGACGAGTGGGGGCTACTCTGAGTTGCGGTGTGTGGGCTTCTCACTGCAGTGGCTTCTCTTGTTGCGGAGCTCGGGCTGTAGGCATGTGAGCTCAGTAGTTGTGTTGCGTGGGCTTTGTTGCTCTGCAGCATGTGGGATCTTCCCGGACCAGGGCTTGAATCTGTGTCCCCTGGGTTGGCAGGCAGATTCTTAACCACTGCGCCACCAGGGAAGTCCCCTATTATGTCATTTTTAATTTCTTTTATCTCTGTTTTGTGATTTTCAGTTTGCAGGTCTTTTACCTCCTTAGTTTATTTCTAAGTATTTTATTGTTTATGAAGTTTCCTTTTCAGATGGTTAATTCTTCATGTACAGAAATGCCACTGACTTTTGTTCAGTTTGTATCCTGCACTTTTACTGAATTCATTAGTTAGTTCTAACAGTTTTTTTGTGGAGTCTTAAGGGTTTTCTGCATAAGATCATGCAACATAAGATCTGCAAACAGGAATAGTTTTACTTCTTCCTTTCTGATTTGGATGCTATTTATTTCTTTTTCTTGCCTAAATGATCTGGCTAGGAATTCCAGTACTGTGTTAAATAGAAGTAGTAAGGGTGAGTGTTCTTGCCATATTCCTGATCTTAGAGGAAAAGCATTGAATCTTTTCACCATTGAGTTTGTGGGCTTTTCATATATGGCCTGTATTATGTTAAGGTAATTTCCTTCTATTCCTAGTTGGTTGCAAGTTTTTATCATGAAAGGGTGTTGAATTTTGTCAAATGTTTTTTCAACATGATTGTGGTTTTTTAAAAATCCTTCATTGAGTTAATGTTGTGCATCACATTAATTGAATTTGAATTTTGTGTGATGAACCATGATTGCATGCCAGAGTTAAGTCCCACTTGGTTATGGTGCATGATTCTATTAATGTGCTGTTGAATTTGGTTTGCTAATATTTTCTTGAGGACTTTTGCATCTGTGTTCATCAGGAATATTGACACGTAATTTTCTTTTCTTGTAGTGTCTTTATCTGGCTTTGGTATCAGAGTAATTCTGGCTCATAAAGTGAGTTTGGAAATTATTCTTCCTCTGATTTTTTTGGGAAGAGTTTGAGAAGGACTGGCATTAATTCTTTAAATGTTTGGTAGAATTCATGAGTAGAGCCCTCTGGTCCTGGGTTTTTTTGTTGGGAGGTTTTGATTACTGATTCAGTCTCTTCACTAGTTATAGGTCTGCTCAGATTTCCTATTCATGATTCAGTCTTGGTTGGTAGTGTGTTTCTTTGGTTGGTAGTGTGTTTCTTAGTATTCATCCATTTATTCTAAGTTGCCCAATTTGTTGGCATATAATTGTTTATAGTAGTCTTATATTCTTTTTTTCTCCTGTGGCATCAGTTGTAATATTTCCTCTTCCATTTCTGATTTTACTTATTTGAGTTCTCTTTTTTTCTTAGTCTTGCTGAAGATATGTCAGTTTTATCTTTTCAAAAAACCGAGTCTTAGTTTTGTTGATTTTATTTCTATTGTTTTTAAAATAGAGATTTTATTTCTGCTCTAATCCTACATTACTTCCTTCCTTTTGCTACCTTTGACTTTTCTCTGTTCTTTTTCTAGTTCTTTAGATGCAAATTTAGGTTGTTTTGAGATCTTTCCTTTTTAATGTAGGTTCATTGCTAGAAACTTCCTTCTTTGTGCTTTTGCTACATCTCATGAATTCTGGTATGTTTTGTTTTCGTTTTTGTCTCAAGATATTTTCTGATTTCCCTTTCGATACCTTCTTTGACCCACTGGTTGTTCAGGAATGTGTTTAACTTCCGCATTTTCACGACTTCCCTGGTGGTGCAGTGGTTAAGAATTCACCTGCCAGTGCAGGGGACAGGGGTTTGATCCCTGGTCCGGGAAGATCCCACATGCCGCAGAGCAACTAAGCCCGTGCACTGCAACTACTGAGCCTTTGCTCTAGAGCCTGTGTGCCACAACTACTGAAGCCCGCGCCCCTAGAGCCTGTGCTCCGCAACGAGAGAAGCCACTACAATGAGAAGCCCACACACTGCAATGAAGAGTAGGCCCCATTCGCCACAACTAGAGAAAGCCCACACTCAGCAATGAAGACCCAATGCAGCCATAAATAAACAAACAAATGCAAACAAATAAAGTAAAAAAAAAAATTTTCCCCCCACATTTTCCAGCATTCCCTTCTGCTGTGGATTATTAGTTTCTTCTTAAATATGTTAAATTTCACTTTGTGGACTAAGATGTCATCTGTCCTGGAGAATGTTCTGTGTTTGTTTGAGAAGAAAGTATTTTATGCTGCTGTTGGGTGGAATGTTCTGTATATGTCTGTTAGGTCAGCGGTCCCCAACCTTTTTGGCACCAGGGACTGGTTTCGTGGAAGACAGTTTTTCCATGGATCCGGGGCGGGCAGGATGGTTCAGGTGGTAATGCGAGCCAGGGGGAGCGGCAGATGAGCTTCATTTGCTCACCCACCACTCACCTCCTGCTGTGCTGCCTGGTTCCTAACAGGCCATAGACCAATACCGGGCCGCGGACCGATACCGGGCTGCAGCCCAGGGGTTGGGGGCCCCGGGTTAGGTTTATAACAGTCTATTTTAAGCCGATAACTTTAATCTCGTACAAAAACTGTACACTTCTTTGCACCTACGCTTTGTTATTGATGTCACAATTTATATCTTTTTATATTGTGAATCATTAACATTTTATAGTTAGTTGTTTTTAATAATTTTGTCTTCTGTACTAGAATTAAAACTTATTTACATACTGCCATTACAGTATGACAGTATTCTGTATTTGTTTATATATTTACCTTTACCAGCACATTTTATACTTTCATCTGTGTTCATGTTGCTTTTTAGCATCCATTCATTCCAACTTGAAGAAAAGCCTGTAGCATTTCTTGTGAAGCAGGTCTAGTGCTGATGAATTCCTTCAGCTTTTGTTTATCTGGGAAAGGCCTTATCTCTCCTTCATTTTTGAAGGACAGTTTTGCCACCTGTATTATTCTTGGTTGGCAGTTTTTGTCTTTCACCACTTTGAATATACCATCCCACTCGCTTCAGGCCTGCAAAGTTTCTGCTGAGCTGTCCCATGCTCTTATGGGGATTCCCTTGTATATGACAAGTCACTTTTCTCTTGCTGCTCTGTTGACAGTTTGATTTTAATGTGTCTTGGTGTGGATTTCTTTGAGCTCATTTTTTGGGGACCCTGTTGGGCTTCCTGGATCTGGATGTCTTATTTCCTTCCCTAGATTGGGGAGTTTTTGGCTATTTCTTTGAGTAAGCTTTCTGGCCCTTTTCTCTGTCTTTTCCTGGGACTCCCATAGTGCGTATTTTGGTCTGTTTGATGGTGTCCCATCAGTTCCGTAAGCTTTCTTCATACTTTTCATTCATTTTTCTTTTTGTTCCACTGGATAATTTCAAATAATCTGTTTTTGAGTTCACTGATTCTTTCTTCTATGTGACCTACTCTGATGTTGAATCCCTCTTTTGAATTTTTCAGTTCACTTATTGTATTCTTCACTTTCAAGACTTCCGTTGGGTTCTTTTTAAATTTTTCTATTTGTTGAAATTTTTACTTTGTCCACATATTGTTCTCTTGATCTCAGTGAGCATTTTTATTACCATTATTTTGGATTCCTTGTCAGGTAATTCATGTACCTCCCTTTCATTTGGGTCACTTACTGGAGCTTTATCTTGTTCTTTTGTTTGGATCATGTTTCCCAATTTCTTCATTTTCTTTGACTCCTTGTGTTGGTATCTCTACTTATAGAAAAAACAGACACCTCACCCAGTCTTCATGGACTGGTTTCATACAGGGGAAGATCCCAACCACTCAGCCTGGCCAGAGATTCTGGGGCTGTCTCAAACCTTTATACTAGTCCAAAACTGCCATCTTTATTCTTAGCAACCCCCAGGCAACTACAGTGTGCAGGATCTTGTCAGCACTCTGAGACAGTTGAGACAGAAGCCAGTCCCTTTGATGGCACCTGGAAAAGTTGGGACATTGGGCACACAGTCCAGTTATTTCCCTCTCCAGGGAGAAGCTGGGATCTGGGTTTTCCCTCACTTATTCTGTGCTGAGCCGGCATGGAGGGTGGTAGGAGGTAATGGTGAGTCCTTGCATGCTAATCCAAACTACTGTCTTTGTTCTCAGTGGCCCCCAAGCAGCTGGAGTATGTCAGGTCCCCTCAGTGCTCTAAGAGACAGAAGCCATGTCCTTGGTCAGCCCCCAGAAAAGTTGGAACATCAGCCACATGGTCCAGCTCTTACCCTCCCCAGGGGAAAACTGGGACCTGGGTTTTTTGCATCTGCTTACACTGGACTGAGCTGGGGGGAGGGGCTCTGGTGAATGCTTCCAAACTGCCTTCTTTGTTCTTAGCTGCCACCAGGTATCTAGAGTATGTCAGAACCCATCAGCACTCTGAGACAGGCAAGACAAGACGCCAGTTCCTCCCGCAGCAACCCCAAGATTGGATGTTAAACGTACAGTTTAGTCCTTTACTCCCCTCCCCAAGCAGAAGTTTGTTGCTGTGGGTTTATTGCCAATTGTATGGCACTGCACCAGGGGTAGGAATTACAGCGAAAGGGTGTCTCAGATTTTACTACAGGCTTCAGTGTGGTTAGTTTTGCACAGTCCTGGGTGTGGAAGTCCCTCAGCTGGTTTCTGGATTTCACAAAGGGAACAAGTCCATGTATTTTTGGTGAATTAGCCTGTCCATGGCTTCTTGTTCACCAGCTTGCTGACATCACTTTCCCTATGTCTTTCCTTTTTGAAAATCAAGTTCTTTAACCTTCACCATGTTTATCTTGATCTTTACCTTTTTCCTTTAACCCTTTTTGGGTTAAATATTGCCTAATTTATTTATTTTTTCTCTCAAACTTATTGAAAAAAATGTAATCAGTGGTTGCTACCACCACTTTTGGTACTTCTCTTTCAGCAATCAGCCTACTGTTATCAGAAAAGGGACACAAACTCGTAAAATGTTAGAACTGAAAACAACTATAAAAAATATTTGATCAGTTCCCTTTCCTTTGATAGTAAAATAAAGGTACCTAAAGAAAGAAAGTAATAATGCTGACAGCCAATTTTTGTTAACTTAAACTTATGAACTCTGTGTGGAACCCTAATGTATGTGAAGAGGCCTCTGCATAATGAAGAAAATGGCACCTATAAAGTTCATGTACTTTGTTCACAAGAAAATATGTAACTGCCTTCAAGCCAGGGTTAATACTGTGATAAAATTAGGGAGGTGTTTATATATTTTGAGAGAAGAGACAAAGAAAAAAGAAAGAACTAGTGAGCCATTCAAGTTAAGACAGAAATATTTAGAAAACATCAACTAAGGCCATTATCTCCTAATGTGGTTATTTTACTATAAAACAGTCTAACAACGTATATTCATATTAGTGACTCTGAACCACCATAAAAATCTAAACTATGTTCTTTTCCTTTAGACAGTAATGTAGATAGCATATTTAAGTCGGTCGTTACAAATTTAAGCCAGTGTTGTACAACATGATAGTCACTAGCTGAATGTGGCTGGCTACTGTAACTGAGGAACTTAATTCTTAATTTTGTCTAATTGTCTTAGTTATTGGAAAACTTTTAAGTATGTTTGGAACAACTTGAGCACATGTATTGTAAACTTTATGAAACCTGAATAGAAATCAGTTATTTCCAATGAAAATTTAATGTTTGCATTGAGATATGCTGTAGCTATAAAATACACAACAAATTTTGAAGACTTAATTTTAAAAGTAAAATATCTGATAACTACGTTGATTCCAAGCTGATACAATATTTTGGATATATTTGATAACACAAAGTATTATTATAATTAATTTTACCGGTTTCACCATTTTAAAATGTGTTTACTAGAAAATTTAAGTTACCTATGTGGCTCACTTTATATCTCTTATTAGATGGCACTTATTTACACTTTGGGTAGCTAAACTTATTCTTGTGTTATAAATAGTTTTAGTGTTAAATAGTTTTAGCATTTCAACATTTTTCTCACAAATATGATCAAGAATAAGTTTTGATGTTAAATGTTCTAGCTAGTAGACCACTGGTTTCTTTGAGAAAGCATCCTTCCAGTAAATTAAAGGTGGAAAAATTATCAACAATGAGGTTTATAGATAGCTTTATAAAGGACATCATTTTTTTATGGAGTGGACAATTAGATGGTATCTTTACATACCAGTTAAAATTAATAAATTCATATGCTGCACTCTTACCAGTGACTGATTAGTGGCAGGTATAGTCTATATCTCTTATTTAAGTCTTCTATATATACTGCCTTTTATTGTCTTTTGTATTCTTACCTTGTACTTGTTAGTTTTTTTTTGTGTATGATGTAGTACCTCATTTAAGCCACAGAAGGCCTTTTTTCCTCCAACTTTATTTAGGTATAATTCAGGTAATTCAAGTAAAGATTGTGTATATTTAAGGTGTACAGCATGACAATTTGATATACATATACCTATGAAATGGTTACTACAATCAAACTAAACACGTTAATTAGCAAATCCATCACTTCACATAGTCATCATTTTTTCCATTTGTGATAGGAACACAAGATCTACTCTCGGCAAATTCAAAATATACATACAGTGTTGTTAACTATAGTCACCATGCTATATGTTAGATCCCCAGAATTTATTCATCTTAAAACTGAAAGTTTGTACCCTTTGACTAACATCTCCCCTTTTCCCCCACCCTCAAGCCCCTGGCAACCTCCATTCTACCCTCTGCTTCTATGAGTTCAACTTTTAAAGATTTCACATATAAATGGAATCATAAAATATTTTTCTATGTCTGGTTTATTTCACTTACAGTAATATCCTTCAGGTTCATCCATGTTGTTGGAAATGGCACAGTTTCCTTCATTTTTGTAACTGAATAATATTCCATTGTATGTATGTGTGTGTGTGTGTATATATATACACACACACACACATATATATATACATATATATATATACACACACACACACCACATTTTCTTTATCCGTTCATCTGTCAATAGACACTTAGGTTGTTTCCATATCTTGGCTTTGTGAATAATGATGCAATGAACACAGGAGTACAGACATCTCTTTGAGATACTGGCTTAATTTCCTTTGGATCCATACCTAGAAGTGAGATTGTGGGATCTTGTGGTAGTTTTATATTTAATTTTTTGAGGAACCTCCATACTGGTTTTCATAGTAGCTGTATCAATCTCCATTCCCACCAGCAGTGTACAAGGGTTTCCTTTTCTCCATGTACTCACCAACACTTGTTGTCCCATCTTTTTGAGGCTAGCTGTCCTAAAAGGTATGAAGTGAAATCTCATTTTGATTTTGCTTTGCATTACCCTAAAGATTAGTGATGTTGAGTACCTTTTGTTGTTGTCATGTACCTATTGGTCATTCATATGTCTTTTTAGAAAAATACCTACTTAGGTTTTTGCCCGTTTTAAAAATCAGGTTATTTGGTTTTTGGGTTTTTTTGTGGGTGTTTTTGTTTATTTGTGTTTGTTTTTGCTGTTGAGTTGTATGAGTCCTTATATATCTTGGATATTAACCCCTTATCAGATATATGGATTGCAAATATTTTCTCCCATTCCGTAGGTTGTCTTTTCAGTTTGCTGATGGTTTGCTTTGCTGTACAGAAGCGTCTTAGTTTGATGTAGTCCCACTTGTTTTTCTTTGCTTTTGTTGCCTGTGTTTTTGGTGTCATATCCAAAAACTCACTAGGTTGCATAAGGTCTTTGAAGGTGAAGGTGGTATATGACATTTTGTGATCTCTTGGTGTGGTGTGCATAGTGGAGTGGAAATAGTAATATTAAGTATTTGTTGAATCAGTTGCTATTGTAATTTTGGTGCACGCTTTAAGAATAAGGTATTCTTGCCAAAAGGTTTTTAGATTATTTCAGTGTACTGGAGAAGGATTGAACCAAATCTTTCCATTCTTTAGGAACTTTTTTATACTCACCTAGAATTAGGCAGCTTTGGGATTGTTAACACTTCATTTTCAAATCATGAGGGTATATGCTAAGATACAGACTTTGGATTAAGATTTGAAACCAACTTTGAGCTTGAAGGGACCTTAGATAAGATACAACAAATCATATTCCCCATTTTATAAATTTGGAAACTGAAGGAGGCCCAAATTGCTTGAACTCTAGTAAGCACTAGTTTCCTAACTCAGAAACCTGGTAGTTGTTGTGATTACCACCTTCTCCCTCACTCCTACATCCAGTTTGTTAGCATGTCCTATAAATCCTGTTTCTACAATAGATCTGTCTCTCCATTTACATGCCCAGCACCCTAGCTCAGATTACTCATTCTTTTGGTTTACTGCAGTGGTCCCCTAACTAGTCCTCTGGCTTTCATTCTTCTACTTCATTCCATTCTCTACACCGAAGCCACATAATCTTTTTAAAGCAAATCATGATGACTACCTTGTTTTAAAAGTTTTAATGACTTTTCCATCACTTAGTCAAAAATACAAACTTTATAACTTGGTTGACAAAGCTCTGTGTCATCTGAGTTTGCTGTTCCTCTAGCTGCATCTGCCATTGTCCTTCATGATTGCTTGCTCCAGCCACGTGGACCTTCCTTTAGTTCTTTACCCTCCAAAATTTCTTTTCCTTCTACAGTTTCTCACAGTTTGCAGTTATGAAATATTTATTTGTGTGTAAGCTTCATTGGTGTGTGAGCTTCATTAGAACAAGGATTGACTGTTCATAATTTTGTTTCCTTGACCTAGCAGAAAGCCTGGCACATAGTAGATGATGAATAAATACAGATGAATGGATGAGTCATTGACTGACTGGATGTTACCGAGCCTCCGTTTCCCATGTATAAATTGTAGAGTAGTACCCACCAGTAGTGATTGAGGATTCAGCGAGAATATGTGTGATAAATATTTGTTTCCTTTTCCCTCTGTTGATTTTCCTTTGCTTACCCGGGGTAATAGTGGATTGTTCTTCAAGCTGTTTTCTGGTCAGTTATTGTTTCTATTAAATTTGTTGTGGCTAGCATTTATAATTCATTTCATTTATTGAAAATGTAAGTGGCTGTATTGTACTAGAGTATGAATAGTAGGAGAACAGGGCTGGAAGGGTATATGCCCACTGATTGATGATTAAAGGAAGAGCAACATTCTCAGAGTTAGGTTCAGCTCCATGTGAAAAGAGACTGAAAATCACAGTAACTTAAATGAGGCAGAACTTATTTCTCTCTAACATAAAAGTCAGGAAGTAGGCAGTCCAGGACTTTTATGGCAGTTCTGTTCCACAAAGTCCTCAGGGACCCAGATCCCCTCTAGCCTAGACTCTGGTCCTTATTTGGTTTAAGATGGTGGCCAGTCATCCATGTTCCAGGATGCAGAATGGATATGCCATTTGTCCTTCTAGGAAGTTTTCTGGAAGCCACATAACACCTCTACTTAAAAAGCTGGTTAGAACTTTGTCCTGTGGCTTCTCGCTGCAAGGGAGGCTGGGAAGTATCATCTTTGTCCTGTGGGACTCTGTACTTACCTAAAAACTTGAATGTTCTAGTTGAATGGAAAATGGCAAGAATGGATGCAGAATATAGGTCTTTGCAAAGAACACATCACAATAATATGTTAATGTGTTAACACTAGTATATAGTAATATTATAATAATGAAAGGGTTAACAATTTATCGTTATGCTGGTAGGGTGAAACCAATTGAGATCTTAAGGTAACATTGATGGTCATTTTGGAAGTATGATCGGTAAACATTAAAAAAATCTAGTTGATAAATACATTACACATAGAGAATTAAATCTGATCTCTTATAAGGATTTTGAATTCATCATTTTAAAAACATACAGTGACATTTTTGCGGTGGCTGTACTGATCACAAGGAAATCTGACCAGTAGCCTAGAGAGCAGCTGTTTCTTGATCCCCCCCTTTCCTTGCACCCCCATTTGCTTTTAAATCTGTTCATAAGACTTTTTCTAAAGTATATGGACTGCTGAGGCATGTAACTCAAGAGGATTGTTCAAGATCCTTGAACTATGAGAAATGTTTCTGAAACATGATTTGAATTCACTTATCCCATAAGCTTTTTATTTTTTAATACTCAGAGACTAGTTTGGCACAGAGTAACCACTTAGCATACCCTAAATAAGATATTTTATTCTATAGTAATCAATCTGGAGTTCACAGATTTGTAAGAGATAAGACGAGCTTTGGGTTGACTCTCTATGCAGAAAGGAAAAATCATGTGTGTCAAAAAAAGGAATTCTGTTGTAACAAAATTGGGAACCTAAAAATAATCTTTCAGGATGTTTTTTATCAGTAAAATGAAGGTTTTAAACCAGCTTTTCCATTAAGAGACTCTGTGTGAAGAGTAGGAGTAAGCTTTTGATCGGGTACATTTTAGTATAAAGAATGGAAGGATTATCAAGTTGCCAGGGTTGAAATTGTTAGCCTATTAAAAAATTAATCTAATTTGGCCTAAAAAGTAAATGCCTCAAGAAAAAACCACATCCCCTTGCCATTGTTCAGCTGAAAAAAGAAGCAACAACAAAAACTTAAGTTGTGTGAATTTAAATTTGCACAATTATTGTCAATAATTTTTCATCACGAGTACTTTTCTCCACTTTCTCCATTCCTAATTTCTTAAATACTTATTTACCTGTGTCCTTTTCCTTTAAGATGTGAGTTCCTTGAAACTAGGGGGCCTGTCTTTTTCAGGAGGAGATATAAAACAGTGTTATATGGTGCTGTTAACTTATATATAATATGTCAGTATTGTTTGTAATTTAATATATTATGGGCCAGTCCTTTTTACCCTTTCTTTTTCCCTAGACTGTAAAATACAATGAATGTGGAGGAATGCAGAACCCTGTAGTCTTACTTCTTGCCTAAGTTTACTGCACCCTCCCCCAGTAACACTTAATAAACACACTGGAGTGTAAGGACTAGCTTCTGAAGTCTCTCTAGAGGCCTGAAAATGGTGGGGACTTAGTAACTGAATGGGCTCTCCAGACACTAGTCTGAATCACCTCACCAGTAGGGGGAGGTTGTCAGTAGCCCTTTTTTTTTTACTCTGTGTCTTCACAAAAGATATCTTTTCAACTCTCCTAAATATCTGTAATAATAATATTATCTTTATTTTAAACTTCACTATTAATAACACTATAAAGTAGATTCTGTTCAGTTCTTTAATAGATGTTGAAATGATTCACAGGAAGGTTAAATGACTTGCTCAAGGTCACACAGTTAGATTTGTTAGGGAAGCCCGATTAGATTAGTTTGGCTACAAAGCCTATCTTCTCAAACACTGTGCTGTTACAGTATGTCTCCTAGGTAAAAATCTCTGGAGATTATTATTCTTGGAAGTCTAAGAAATTTAGACTCAGGGAATTGAAGTAGTTTGCCCAAGGACACAGCTAATATATAATGGAATCAGAATTTGAACTCCAGGTAGGCTGACTCCTGAGCCCGTAGTGTTAGCTGACATTCAGCATAATTGTTTTATATGCTGTCAACTTACATTGAATACATTTAAGTTGCTCTCCCACTAGAGGGCATGGAACTCATTCTGTTGCACTTTAAAGCCTCCCATGTTTACAGGTTAAAGCATATGAATCCTCCCCCCATTGTCTTTTGTAATTTTGCTACTCTATTCCAGAGTTCTTGTAACATAATATAATTTATTTCAATGAAATCATTTACAGATGGAAAAAATTGGAAGGAAAAAATATGTGTATAACACAGCCCCTGCCTTCAAAGAGCTTGCTTTCTGGTTGGGAAAAACCTAAGTATGGAAGTTGACCTAAACAGGAAAATAGGATGTACCTGCTTAAGTCTAAGTAGGTGAACTTATACACTGGATACTTTAGAACAAGTTAAAATTGTCCATATAAAAAGAGGTTTTGTTTGGGGGTGGGTGGGGCAGAACCCTGACAGAGACAGTAGAATATAGGATATTGTTACTATAGTGGTTTCGTTTTCAGATACTTCAGACATCAAGGTGATATTTTTTATTTAGCCCTGTGGTGACAGTTAACATCATTTTTGTATGTCAAAATATTTGCATGTCTTTAACTTGGCTTAAAACCATTTATATATTTTAAAGTAACCGAATTTTAAGCATAGTATCTTGGTACAGTTATGTTAGGCTTACAGGTTTTTTCATAAACTGATACTTAATGGCTTTTGTTGTTAAATTCTGGCACTCTTATTTATCTATATCATGCTGGTCTTTTTTTTTTTTTTTTTGGTAAGTCAACTGGCTTAAACGTGTGAGGTAACACTAGCCCTGAAGTACCTATTTAAAAATAACTTGTTTGGGAATATTATCACAGTAAATAGTATGTTCCTTTGTTACCTAAACTTTTTGCAATCATTATACATTGTTTATCTTTTAAAATCACTTTTACAGTCTATTTTGCAATTATAGGTTGCAAACCTCTCAGGAGAGTGTGTACGTACAATCAGTGGAAGCAGAGTAGATTAGAAAGAGCATGTGTTTGTAATTAGGTACAACTTTATTAATTTGCCTAACTTTGGATATAATATTTAATTTCTAAGTCTGTTTTTTCTTCTATACTATGGCAGTGTAGCAAGGTCACTGTGAGTATTAAATGAGAATGTATAGCACCTAGCACATCACAAATGTTCAATAATATTATGTTTATTAATAAGAATGCTGGTTGATAGAAGAAAGAACAAAGGTTGAGGAGGTCATGGTATTTTCTTTGTAGTTTTCCTGTGGGGAAATATCCCCATCCTTGAATAAGCAGAGAAGCAGGGAGGAAACAGAGAAAGCCAACAATAAATTTTTTTTTTTGCGGTACGCGGACCTCTCACTGTTGTGGCCTCTCCTGCTGCAGAGCACAGGCTCCGGACGCGCAGGCTCAGTGGCCATGGCTCATGGGCCTAGCCGCTCCGCGGCATGTGGGATCTTCCTGGACCGGGGCACGAACTCATGTCCCCTGCATCGGTAGGCGGACTCTCAACCACTGTGCCACCAGAGAAGCCCAAATTGGTTGTTTTGACACTTATTTGTAGCTTGGGATAATTAATTTTTTAGGAAGGGAGAAGATTCTTTGCTTTGGTTACCCTGTGCCTTTTCACTACCAAGGACTTGAAACAATAGTTTTACATAGCTATTTAACAGATTTAAGGCTTTATTCCACATCCAGATGGGAAGATAGAATTATTTCTTTTGTGAAATTCAAGTGATCAATAGAATTTTACAATTATAATTTCTAAAATATGAAATTTTTATTTTTCCCTTTCAAAATATGACTTGGTTGTTTAAATTCGACAACTTAGAAATTGTTAGTAAATCTTAAATTTCTTTTGTTTAAACTTTGTGCATTCTTGAAAATAACATCTAGTAGATTGAAGATGGTCTTGGTAAAATAAGAAAAAGAAAACGTTAGGTTCATGGTATTTATATTCTCATAAAATGCTTCTTTATCTCTAGTTCTCTTTTATGGATTCACTGCAGACATTATCACTGCAGCTGTCACTATAGGGTTAAACATTTGCTATTTTGTAACATATGAAAGCAGTTAAGCTGTTTGGAATTGTTTACTTGCTAAAACCAGTGTTAGTCAGCAGAGGCAGTACACCAGATTTCCTTGTGGCTTTTCGTGGAAAATGTTAAAAGCGCACTCATTTTTCAGTTACAAAGTTTTTTAGTTTGATCTGGATTAGTCACAGAACTGGCATGAACCTTCTCATTGTGAAGGCTGTCCAAATGCACTATTTTTTTTCTCCTGCTAGAGGAAGTTGCATCCTGAGCAGTAGCTCAGCTCTCTGGTAAGTGTAACATGTGAGCATTACTAGGCATTTCATTCTGCGGTTCTGCAGTCTTTGCTCTTCAGACTGTTGCTCAGTTGAAATGCTACTGTGGCGCCGATCCTGAGGTTCTCTATTTTTTAAGGACCTACTCATTTGAAGGTGTCAGTGGCATTTTGCAAGATCATCTGAGGAACAGGAAAGCATCTGAAATCGACTGAAAAGGGTAACTGTAGCGGTTTTCACAGTGGAAGGAAACTATACTGGCACAGAGGCAGATGATTGAATAAAGTAGTTGGCTCAAAGAAGATGCACAGTCTGCTGTTTCTTCCTCTGAATGAAGAGTCTTTAATGGAAGCTGTATTCATGTGGAGATCAAAGAAAACACTGGAATGATAAACTACTGGGTTTTTTTTCCCCTTCTCTTTTTTAAAAATGAAAAGCCTGAAGCAGTAATTTGAGCTCAGATGCCTTCTAATTCCTTCGCAGCCTGCCTGTTCCATTCGGATTCTCCGCTAACACCATTTCTGCCTGGTGCCTGTGTCCTTTTGCTGGAGCAGCTACAGACCACTGCCTGATGGAGGAAGAATGAACGCTCTGCCTTGCCTATGCTGTCGATGGGAATAAAGCTAACTGTTTCTTATATGGAATATCTGGATTATTCAAGCCATATTCTAGTACCAAGAGTCCTATTGTCTCTTGTGGTCTGACTCATCGCATGTAAATGTACTGCAGCTTTGCTATTAATGCAGAGTGTTGTTTGTTTTTTTTTTCTTTCTCAAACACAGAAAGAATTGTCAACCTCTGAGCAACATTTTGAGCATTTGTATTGAGCTCTCGATGTATTTTTTTTCTGGATAGTATCAGCATTAAACCAGTGAAGCTGAAGAAATGAAGACAAATTAGAAGTGGAAACAGAACAATGAGATTTTATTTTTTGTTTTCAATTATAAGCAAGCCAGCTACTGGTAACTATATGACCTTGCAGGCAAGAGCGGGTACAGCTGCGATCTTCTCTGTCACAGCAGTTGTTTCTCATCTTATTCTGCAGCGTGTGTTGATGTCACCCAGACAGTGATCTTTTTATGCAAGTAAATTTCTATGAAACAGAGGGATGTGATGACTGTTTTGGTAGGGGAAAAATATTTTTAAATGAGCTTGTCCTGGACTCAGTTTTAGTTATTGACAGGCTGATGTCAAATTTCTTTTGAGTTTTACAGTAACCCAACAGAAAATAACAGAATTGTTTTCTTAGTAAGTTACAAGTATGTAGTTATAATTTTAAACTTCACTTTTTCCGATAGTATTTATTAACTTTAAAAAACCAGCTGCGCTGTTCAGAGAATGATTCTAAGTGTTGTACAGAAGAGGAGGAAAAACTACTTGTGCTCTTCCAACTGTGACTTTTATCACATAGCTTAGAATTCAGTTTTTTAAAAGAGCGAATGAGTCGAGTGTGTATTGTTGTTTTGGAGGAGGTAGAAGATGAGTCTCCTGCATTCATTTCTAAGTTGCCACAGGAAAATAAGTCCCTACATTCTCCACCTTCAGGAAGTGTATTGGTAAGATATGAGAGTTTATGTTTACTGTATACTACTGAACTAGTAGGGTAAATTTTATTTTTTAAGAATAAATGTAATTTGCACTAGTTTCATTAAAAACCCAAATTAAAGCAGTATAGGTGTGTGAATATGATGCAATATTACTTGTAAATGAATGCACACATTTCTGATTTTCACTTATTCAGATGTTTAAATAACATTTCAGACTTTATCTCTTAATCTCTTAAAAAGACTTTTAAAAATAATTTGAGGATAGTAGTTATAGCAACCACATTTCTGTTTTCACTTAGTGGTTTTAAAAACCGATGTAACAGGAATGAGGGACTGTATGTTTTAGGAAAGGTTGACTACTGCCAGCAACACCGAGGCACAGCCTTTTCTGTAATGAATTGTATGTATTTACATGCAAGGCTGTTACATGAAAAAGAGTCAGACTTCATCTTTAATCTTATTTTTAATGCTGTTGTCAATTGACTTCTTGTTTGACTAGTATAATATGATACCTTATCAGGGAGGCTGTGTCGTTGATTAAGAACTTGTTATATTTAGATGTTCATGTGTCTGCCTCTTCATGTTATTCAGGTTTACAGTAATTTTTGGTCTTTGAATAGTAGTGATTTTCATCAACTTCCAGATTTTCTTTCTTTGGGTTTTTATCTTTATACATGTAATACTAACCCACGCAAGTTGTTTTGGTGCCCCAAACAGAACTTTTCAAGGAGGCCTTCGTGGGCCTCCACATGGGCTAGGAACTACTTGTTTGACAAGTTATATCCCACAAATAGATGTTGAGATGTGACACTTGTATTTGGAAGAGACTTTCTTTTTACCGTATGTATATTCAAAAGGCCTCCACTCATATAAAATAAAATCTGATTATGCTTATGCTACCTAATTTTGGTCATACGGTATTGATTTTTTTTTTTTAATTAGGCCTTTTTTCCAAGGAGGAATCCTGTACTTTCATATGATTTGACTTCATGAAACTTGGTTCATGTCAAAAGCCAAGTGATTATCATGATAGGGAAGAAAATTTTTAGATTTAAAAGTTATGTGGAAATAGCTTTAGAATCATCCATGTGGTGTGATTAATGTTTTTATTACTCTCTTGTATTTTAGCCATCACTGGTGCAAGCTATATTTAATGGAGATCCTGATGAAGTTCGAGCACTAATATTTAAGAAAGAAGATGTTAACTTTCAGGTAAAACAGTTTCACTGATACCAGCCTTGAAACCTACTTTTCTAGAGTTATGATTTTTGTTAAAAGGCATAACACAATTCTGTAACAGCTGTTTTAAACGAGGGTAGAAGGGTCTTGAAGCAAACAGGAAGGGACTGGACATATATTCAGGGTAATGACTAAAACACAGGAGAACTAGGAGCCAATGCGGGTTTTTTGTTCCCCCAACTTTGTACTTCGAAAATTTTCACAGAATAGTTGAAAAAAGACTTTGAATACCCATATAACCTCCACTTATATCCAGCATTGATAACATTTACCACATTAGCTTTCTCTCCCATATTTACACAGATTATATTTATACTACACATATATTTTTTTCTTTCTTTTGCTGAATCCCATTTGAAAGTAAGTTATAGACATCATGACACTTCACTGTTAAATACTTGTGTGTATTTCAGATGAGGGTTCTTTCTTTTTTTGTGAACTTGAAAGAAGAGACATGTCTATAAAATTTATAATATATCTAACTTGATTGTGAGATCAAATTTGCTTTCTGTGAATAACATTATACACAAAGACTCATCTGTTTGGGGTCTCGCAGCAAATAAAGACATACTGTTTGAAAATTCCTCAGACTTTTAAAGATACAGTGGATTTAACGTTCAGGACTGACATGACGGACAGTTTTAGAAAGAGTGGGCGTATGGATAATTTCCTTCCATATATGTTTCTCCAGTGGCCAGACGTTTTTTAATTTACTAAACTGAGGCTGAAAATATATAATTAACTATAATAAGATCAAATTTATTAATGTATATGTTTTTACTGGAAGTGACTGTTTTCAGTATCTTTTTCATACATAATTCAGTTCTCTGAATGATGGAGAGTAGGGAGAGGTCATGATTCCTAAGGTCCCTATAGCAACAGCAAAACAGATTACCTGGAATGGATTGGCCAGTTCTAAGAAAGCTGTGCTCTGCCAGCTGATCTCCAACTCTCATCTTTTCCCTCATTCTTTTGGACAGTACTATTGTGACCACTTGATGTTAAGTAGATAAAAGAGGTATTTATCTTATTTTTAAAGGTTGAATTAACTGAATAGATTTGAATCTTTAACTAAAATTGTTCATCATTACATTTTTTTTTCCTTAAACATTCCTAAGTGAATTGCATTTAAGTTTACATTTATTGGAAACATGCACCTAGTTCAGGATTTATTTTAAACGGGGCGCTGGTCACTTTACGTAACTGGGGTGTTCTAGAGAGTCTGCTTTCTGTAAGACAGAAAATAACTATAGGGGTATAGACTAAGGAAAAGGAGAAAAAGGCTTTCTGTTCTGTTTAACTCTAGTATTTTTTGTTTGTTTTAAATAGAACTAACAAATCTCATCTTGGTGAGAAAGTTTGGACTATAATCCTACTTACCATGGTTAATTTCTCCATCATTACAAAGTCTCATTATAGCCAACTGCTTTTCTGCCATAGTAATCAAATTATCTTAAGTTTTTAAAATTTTATGCTCAAAAAATCATGTTTGAGCATCAGTTTATTCTCCTGTGATGTCCTTGGGAGGTATTGTGTTATCTGTAACTAGTGTGTGACCCCCTAACTTTTATGACTTTTAGCTTCTGCTTTTCTCCTTATAGATTCCTTTCCTTGCTTACTTTTAAAACATCGTTTCTTAACATCTCCTAGCTTGTTCTCTTGCTCTGAAACTTAGAACCAAGCTTAGAACTAAAAGTCTGGTTAGTGCTTCAAATCAGTATGAGAGTGACTTTGTCTTCAGTGATTCATGGGTTTTTGACAAATTTTTTTACAGTTGCTTTTCTCGTGTGACTCTTCACAGTTGAGAGTATAGTCATAATTATCAGATGTGTTAAGTCTTTGGCCATTGTTCTAATTTAGGATGGTAGTTTTTGTTTTTCTATTTTTGTCCTCTATGATAAGGAATCGCATAGAGTTTTAAGAGGCAGGTATGTATGTTTGTGTATGTGCAGGTGTGTGTAATAAAACTTAACTGTTTTGTAATATAAAACCCACTCACTCTTGATAGGTAATAAAATATTTTTAAGCTTTATGTCAGTGCGACAGTGGTGTTTTTCTAAAATAGATTTATTTAAATGAGTATTTGAGAATAACAGCTGACTTTTTGAAATTTACATTTTTTGCAGTTATTTTTGTAAAATTTTAGAGTGGGTAAAAGAGCTCACATTTGGTTCTATACTCTATACTGTTAAGTAAACATTGTTAATTATTTTAGGTTAGCTTCTTGAGTCATATCCTGAAGTTCTGAATACTGTGGACCACTAAATAGCATCTTTCTTAGTAACACACCTAATTGATTTTTAAAAAACTAATATAAAATATTACATATTCATATTATTTGGTCTGAGAAGGAAGTCTTTTATTGTAGAAGCTAGCTGAGATGATTTCACCAGAAAATACTGGAGTTTTATATTTGGAGGCTTTGGGCCACAAGTAGTTGACTGAGTAAATATAGGTTTATTGCTTATATAGTAATTTAATCCAGAACAAGGTAATTGGTGGGGGATTGGTTAAGACAGTAATGTCATATCTCTGAGTGAGCTTCTCTGTGAGACTCTTGGCTTTCTCCTCCTGGTAAAGAAATGATTGCTGTATCCTGCACTCAAGACAAACAGCCAGAGAAAGTGGAAAGGAAATTCTCCCTGTACATTTCCTTTTTTTCTTTTTTAATCAAGCAAAAAGATCTTTTCCAGAATCCCCACAAAACTCCCGCTGAGTTTCCTCGGTTACAAGCCCACTGTAAACCAGTCCACCAGCAGAGGTAGAAGGGGATTAACTTTTTGCTTAGATCAGTCATTGTTCATCACCTGGTTCATCCCCTAGGGTGAGAGGCTTATCATCAGTGATTATATCGCACTCCGTATCTGGAGAAAATCAGCATTTTCATGAAGGAATAAAAGGGAAATAGTTGTTTGGGTAGGTAACCTAGTAGAAGAAGATTTTTTATTGCCTAAAAATAGTTGAAATAGCAAACTTTTAGAAGAATAAGTCACTTGGATATGGAAGAAGCACTGTAAAACAAACAGGTGAAACGGTCAAAAAAATTTAAAGGCAGATTGGTATACATAATGTAAAGAACAGTTGGAGCATAAGTTGTAAGACCTAAGTGCTTCTATCTTCTTACCTTTATGCTACATGAACAAATCCATTTCACTTATTAGGACTCACTTTTCTTTTGTAAAATGTGTGGGATTACATTAATGGCCTTCATGTTTTTTTCACACCCCAAATTTGGGATGCTCTAAAAATTCCAAGTGACCTTGAATGACCTCCTGCTTTTGCCCAGAAGGTTTCATTTGTATTTTCAGGTTTATGTGGCCAAAATAATAATAATAAATGACTTTCCCTAGGATTTACCAGAACTTAATGCCATGCCATGTTGTGGAGCCCAAGTAATTAAATTTGAAATATTAATAACATATTTCAGAGGAAAGGTATGACTTTGTAAGAAAATTTTCTACAAGCAGAAATTGTTTTTCTTAATCCACAGTGATAGAAATTGGTGTTAATTATAGCCTTTATTTCAGAGACAGTGATGTACCTAAACATTTTTATGGTACCTGCCTTTAACTCACACAGCAATCTTGTAAAGTTGGTAGGTTAACATTTCCATCCCACCAATAGGTGACAGAACTAAAACTTAGAAAGTATGTAGCAGAACAGACATTTGAACCTATGTAGATTTGACAGAAGCCGGGAAATAAAAAAGTAAATTGGAGAGAAATATTTTTTCTTTTGCCAAATAGTGCCATAAAGCAATAATTGTTAAAAAATGGATTTTTCCCCCTAAAAGTTATGTCCACATTCTGTGTGGACTCCTACCTTTTAAACTGTAATGCAAATGTGATCCTGATTTTCATAGTCAAGTGCTATTAAAATTTTAGCATTGCAAATGAGTGAATAAACAAGCCTCCCTTAGTGCCATGTTCTTTGGCTGGTTAAAAACATCATTCGAAGTAGTGTCAGACTGGGGGTAATTATAATCTAGCCAACACCGTTTTTAGTGTTTAAAACAGGAAGTCTTAGATTATGACTTCTGTGACTGTGACCCTTTTTAAACTCAAAAGAATTGATTAAGAGCTAGTCAGTAGATCTTGCCTGTATCATATAAACTTGATAATTTTGAAAATGCTACCTTGTATATTTTACATATTGGTTTCTGAATTTAGATGTACTTTTTTATTCAGAATATTTTGGTATTGATTTTGCCAAAGTAGTCTTCAAAATTATTAACATCTTCTAAGCTTTCAAAAATACTTTCTGGGATCATTGAAATGATGTTGCTTTTACTTTGTCAGATAAAGTGTTTGGCAAATACATACATGTATGTGTATGTACATCACACAAGGAGATCATTTGTTTTCATTATTATTGTAATAAGATAGTTGGCAGTTTACACAAAGTAGTAAACCATAAGTTTACACAGGTTGCCTGAATTCCACCCACCCTCATTCTTCACAGTGTTCTCTAGTCTTTTCTAGACATTAGCAAGAAGTGCTCTAATCTTTAATAAATCTTTCTTGTGACCACAAGTCGCTTCTGCTGGCTGTCAGTACACCAAGCTGTTGATGTTTCTGGAGAGGTTCTTAAAAACCTCCTCACTCAGTTACTTGAGGTTATATGAACTCTCTGTCCCAAAACTGTATGTGTGTACATGGTCTTCTGTAGTTACAGTAATTAGTATTGTGGCCCGCAAACCTCCAGCCCCATCTCAAGTGTACCCACCCAGTTCCCAGCTGGCTTCCACGGAGCATGGAGTGAAACCGGGGAGGTAGTGAAGAGAGAAGAACCAGGTCGGCTTCCACCCTGGAGAGGGTTGCCCTGTAGTTTCTCCATCCCCAGAAACTGCACCTCTCCTCTGTTCTTGCCAGTGCTTCTAGATTTCAGCCTCAGATTTTTAAATTTTCTTCACCAATGTTCTTGTTCCCTCCAAGATCCATAAATGAGCGTATGTTCCATGTCATTGTGACTAAATGGCTGTTATGCTGGTCCTGAAACAAAGGAGGTTTTGTCTAATGAAACCAGCTGTTTTTTCAGCTAGAAACTGGTGGTGATTTATCTTTGTATTCCATTCATTGTTTTTTATTTGGCATATATGTTTCTTCATTTTCCTTTTTTTCATCCTGTATATTTGGGGAATCAGTCCATACCAGTCTAGAGAGAGCTTCCTTATTCTTTATAATCACATAGTTCTACGCTTAGGTGTTTATAACAATTTATTTAACCAGTCCCCCTTTTGGAGGGCATTTGGATTATTATTAGTCTTTATTGCTAATTGGTAATAAATGAGATAAATTCACCAAGTAAACAGACATTCTGGTGGGCAAGCAAAACTTTAATTAATTTATTTTTTAAGTAAAAGGTTTATTTAGAGGGATACATACTCCATAAACAGAGTGTAGGCTGACTCAGAAGGCGAATGCATGGAAGCAAAACTTAGAATGTTGGGATTTATTATGGATTATTTAAATATGTTATCAACTTCCCAAATAGACTAAATGTCCTCTAAGTTCTTTATTTGAAGCAATTTTAGTGGACATGTTTGTATAAATTGGTGGTGGGTAAATAATGATAGTTATATAGAATAGTAAAAATGTCATAGATTGTGTCCTAAATTTCAGCCTGAGCTGAAATTACCGATTGGCCTGGTAAGTCTCATCTAGCACCTCTGCCTATTTTTATTTAAGTTTTATTGAGGTATAATTGACATGCAATAAATTGCATATTTAAAGTGTATAATTTCATAAGTTTTGACATGGGTGGGTATGTGCCTGTGAAACCATCACCACAATCAAGATAGTTAACATTCCCATCATTCCCAAAGGATTCCATTTGCCCCTGACCTCTGATCTGCTTTGTGTCACTATAGATTAATTTAAATTTTCCAGAGCTTTATACGATATGTCCTCCTTTTATCTAGCTCTTTTCTCTCAGAATAATTATTTTGAGATTCATCCATGTTGAGGCATGTGTTAACAGTTCATTACTTTCTGTTGCTGAATAGTATTCAGTTGTCTCAATATACACAATTTGTTTATCCACTCACCTGTTGATAGAGTTTGAGTTGTTTTTCTTTTTCATCTATTACAAATAAAGCTACTGTGAAGGCATGTCTACAGGTCTTTGTATGAACATATGCTTTCCTTTCTCTTGGGTAAATATATGTTGGTGGAACGGTCAAACCATATGGTAGGTATATGTTTAACTTTTTAAGAAACTGCCAGCTGTTTCCGAACTGGTTATACCATTATACATTCCCACCAACGGGATATGAGAACTACAGTTTTTTCCACATCTTGCCAATATTTGGTATGATTAGTCTTTTCTAATCTTAAACATTCTAATAGATGAGTATCTCACTGTGGCTTTAATTTGCATTTCTGAGATAATTGATGATGTTGAGCATCTTTTCATTGCTTCTTGGCAATCTTTGTATCCTTGGTGAAATGTCTTTTCAAATGTTTTTGCTTGTTTTTTCCCTTATTGGATAGTTTTCTTACTTTTGAGTTTTATATGTTCTGGACACAAGTCCTCAATCTGTGGCTTTATTTTCACTCTCTTCTGAGTGTTTTTGGAGAGCAGAAGTTTAAAAATTTGATGATGTCCAATTTATCAATTTTATTCTTTTATGGATTTTTGTTTTGGTGATGTGTCTAAAAAAGTCTCTCTTGGTGTCACATAGATTTTCTCATATCTTCTAGAAGTTTATAGTTTTAAATTTTACATTTAGATCTACAGCCTATTTCAAGTTAATAATTGCATGTGGTACAAGGTGTATGTCAAAGTTCACTTTTTTACATATGGATATATCCAGTTGTTAAAATACTTGTTGCAAAGGGGGGTTCCCTGGTGGCCTAGTGGTTAGGATTCTGGGCTTTCACTGCCACGGCCTGGATTCAGTCCCTTGTCGAGGAACTGAGAATTCCACAAGCCACAAGGCGTGGTCAGAAAACAATTTTTTTGTTGAAAAGACTATACTTTCTTTACTGAATTGCCTTTGCATTTTTATCAAAAGTCAATTGTCGATATATGTGTAGCTCTATTTATGGACTCTGTTATGTTCCATTGATGTATTTGTGTAGCTCAACATCAATACCACACCATTATGATACTATAGTTTTATAATAAGTCTTGAAACCAACTTTTTTCTTGTTCAAAATTGTTTTGCCTTGTGCTTCCCTGGTGGCGCAGTGGTTGAGAGTCCGCCTGCCAATGCAGGGGACACGGGTTCATGCCCCGGTCTGGGAGGATCCCACATGCCGCGGAGCGGCTGGGCCCGTGGGCCATGGCCACTGGGCCTGCGCGTCCGGAGCCTGTGCTCCGCGGCGGGAGAGGCCACAGCAGTGAGAGGCCCGCGTACAGCAAAAAAAAAAAAAAATTGTTTTGCCTATTCTAGGTCCTTTGCATTTCTGTGTGAATTTTTAGAATCAGTTTGTCAGTCTTTTGGGGAAAAAGGAAATTGGAATTGTGTTGATCTATAGATGAAATTGGCAAAAATCAACATTTTAACAATATTGGTTCTCCTTACCTATGAACAAGTTATATTTCTCCATTTATTTAGGTCATTTTTAATTTCCCTCAGCAAATTTTGTAATTCCACATTTACATCTTTTGCAGATTTATCCATATTTTATAAATTTCGTTCCTACTATAAATGTTATTTAATTTCAAAATAGGCTAATTATTCTCCACTCCTGAGATAATTTTTCCTGAGTACTTTATCCAAGGTTCTGGGAGTGATGAGTTTTTCTGGTTTGACTGGTAGGAACAGGACACTGTTTCCTGTGTGCGAAGCAGGCACTGTTCCGTCTAATGCGTGCGTTCTCATTGATGATGATATCACCTCCAACTTGGCAAAAATTGTGTTTTTTGTTGGGATGCATGTGTGTGTGCGTATATATGAAAAATCTTACATAGTACCATGATTTGTGGCCCTCTAAAGGGCCGAAGTGTATAAATTAGGTATACAGTGGTATTAAAATTTCATGGGGGCAATTAGGGAGAAAAAAATCTAAAAAGGCTCTTGGGTCAGGGTGATAAGGAAAAAAAGGTTGAGAAACACTGCTTTAATTATTTTGGATGCTTCTTTTCATGAGTCTCCAGTGGTATTCTTACACACGTCATGTGCTGCTCAGTACTCAGTGGAGTACACGAAGGGATATTCTGCAGGTCTCTGAGATTCTCTCCTTGTACCATCCTCTCCTCTCTGTTACTCTGTCCTGAGAATTCTAATCCTGGTTTTCTCCCCAGACTGTCAGCTCTGTCTCTTCAACTCAGGGAAATATGCCTATTAAAAATATACATAGCTCTGGAAAAGCCATTGAGAAGCATTTTATTGATTGAAACAGCTGACTGACATTCCACTGAATGTTTTCACACTTACACCTTACATATTTTGTGAAATGGCAATTTTTTATTGTAGTCCAGCAGTATTTTTTAAAAAGAAATTCTGTACATTAGTTTTCAAAACACTGGTGTTGCATTTGATAATTAAAATTGCCCAATCAGGGACTTCCCTGGCAGTCTAGTGGTTAAGAATCTGCGCTTCCACTGCAGGGGGCATGGGTTCGATCCATGGTCAGGGAACTAAGATCCAACATGCTGCAAGGTGTGGCCAAAAAAATAAAAAAGAAACCAAAAACAAAATTGCCCAATCATAGATGGCATCACCTCTGCTCCCTCTTACTCTTATAAGACCTGGTATTGATATGTAATTTTGGTGTTTTATTTTTTTATGAAAAGCAAGTAAGTCTTAGCCTAGGAGTATCTGATTACTGCTAAATTTGTAGAAGAGAGTAAATTCAGTATTTAGAATAGGATGCTCTGTGGACTTGTCTTTTTAATATTACTACTGATAGAGCAATATCTAGATTACAACATGAATTAATACTAGATTCAAAACTTCTTAAATAGAATTTGCGCCAGGGCAAGAATCATGCCTTCCACTGTGTAAGACAGATAGCACTGGAAATGGATTTTGGAGGTCTAGTAGTTACATCATCTGTTATAGATGAGGCAAAAATAAGACCCCTGGAGTTTATTTGGTCACTTCCATTTAGCAGAAATAGCTTAAGAGCCTGGATTTGTTAATGTCCAGTTCAGTTTTCTGCCCATGTTGTCTCCCCTGGCTTGACACCCCTCATTTCTGCCCAGTGGGTTACTATTACAGCAAAGTTCTTAGCTTTTCTCTTGTAGCTGTAAGTATATAAGCCCTTAGTAAATACTTGATAGCCTAATTTGATATAATTTGGTATGTTGGTTCATTCCCTTGATGAATATGTGCCATTTACCATGCTGGGTATTGGGGAGACCAGTCATATATACTTTTTTCCCCTGTTGTTCATGCTCTTTTCCGACTCAGGATATCAGTTGTGCCCACATTGTCTCCAACTCCCTTTACCTTGTCTCAATTTCTGTTCATTCTGCAGATTGCAGTTTATGTCAGGCAGAACTCTACGATGGCCTACAAAGTTCTCATTCCCTGGTGTACATCTCCTGTATATCTCCTGTACTGTAAATATGATAGGATGGCACTTCTGTGATGAGTTTATGACATCTGGCTTTAGGAAAGTGAGATTAGCTGGATGGACCAGACCTAATGACATGAACTCTTTAAATCTGGATCTAGAGTCAGAAACAAAGGGAGTAAGGAATGTGATATGAGGCAGATTCTCTGCTGCTGACTTTGAAGATGGAGGGGGCCACATGCCAAAGACTGTGGGACTGTGGGAGCAGAGGGATCCTTCTGGCTGACAGTCAGGAAGGAAAATTGGAACTTCAGTCTCTCAACTACAAGGAACCAAATTTTGCCTGAATGAGCATAGAAGTGACCTTTTCCCTTAGTCAGGCCTCCTTTTGAGAACACAGCCCGTTGACACCTTGGTTTCCACTTTAAGAGCTACCCTGAGCAGAGAACCCAGCCAGTACCATACTTGGACTTCTGCCCTACAGACTGGTGAACTAATAAATGAGTGTTGCTTTAAGCTGCTGTACTTACGGTAATTTGTTATGCAGCAATAGAAAACTAATACAAGACTTAAGTATCTCTTTTTCTGGAACACCTTTCCTGGTCCCCCAGGTAGTATTATGTTAGCCTAATAGATGGCTGTAGCACTCTGAACTTCTCCTTTGTAACACTCAATTTATTTGTGTCATGTTCAGTAACTCTCTGGAGATACAGACCTTGTTTGTGTTCTGTATTTATACCCAGTATAGTCATCCCTCAGCATCCATGGAGGATTGATTCCAGGACACCCTCCCCCATCTCCGCCAGACAACCAAAATCTGTGGATGCTCAACAAGACCCTTGTATAAAACGGTGTAGTATTTGCCATTTGTATAACGTACGCACATCCTCCCATCTTCATGTATACTTTAAATCATCTCTAGATGACTTACAATATCTAATACAATGTAAATAGTATGTAAATAGCTGTAAATACAATGTAAATGCTATATAAATAGTTGCTGGCCTGGGACAAATTCAAGTTTTGATTTTTGGAACTTTCTGGAATTTTTTTTTCCAAGTAGTTTTGATCCATGGATACAGAAGGCCGACTGTAAGTAGTAGCCATTTAAAAAGTGTTAGAAATGAGTAAATAAAAATAAGGCATAGTCTCTGACTTTAGCAAGTTTATAATCCAGAGTGTTTGGCTGTATTGTTTGTAGGTGTTTTCTTGTTTGTGTCAGGGGTGTGTGGGTTTTGGGTTTGGTGGGTGGGGGCAGTCTACTGTCAGTTGCCCAAGTGCAATTAAGCTAATAAACAGGCTTCTTTCCACAGTCTTTTTGCCTTGCATTCCCATCAGTACTTGTTTAGACAATTCAAATCACTTTGACATAGGAAGGGTGAATTCTTTAAAAAAGCAAAACCAAAAAAACATATGTGCTTGAAATGCAGGCAGGCAAAGGCTTTCGTGAAAAATAAATCTATCATTTGCACCATTCTGCTGATGGTCTATCAGAGCATTGACTTTAAAGAGACAGCTGGAGGTAGACCTGTTCCACCCTATTCTCTGCCGAGGGGACTAAATCCCATCTTCCCTCAATGCTCAGGAACAGAAGTTGGTTCTTAGGGAAGGTATTTAATAAAGTTTTTAGCATTTGCATTTCCCTGACAACCTCGAAAGCAGCTTTACTGTTGTACTACAAGTCTAAATCATACTCAGTAAATAGAAGTAAAGTTTGCAGGATTGCTGAGCATGACACATAAGCAACACAGGAAATAATAGAAACGTTGCAGGTGAAGAGGGGATTCAGAGATGTCATTCAGTGTTAAGAACTGCCTAATAAAGCCAAATGTATAGTTTTTTGATAACATGGGGTTCAGTTTTCATTCAGATCATGTTGCCAAAACAGTGACACATATAAACAAGTCTAAATAGCTAATACATTGGTAATTTTATGTAAACCAAAGTACCTATAATAGCCAGAGTCAGATTTGGGAAAGGAAACTTCTTGTCCCATCCTATCTCAAATCATGTATTGACAAATAAAATATAAAATATTTTAGGTGATGATTTTAGATTATCTACTGTGAAAGTGAGTGATTTGAGTCGATTAATTACTAAATATACATTTTTCATAAAACAACAATGATAAAACCTTGAGATATTTTTTTGTATCTTAGCATAATTACTTGTTGAGGAAAATGTAAATTACATAAATATTTTAAACTAATAATGTATCATTTTTTTCCCTCAGTAGTTTTTCTAGAGAATCAATGATTTGAATATGACTTACCCAAGTGATTTGAAGCATGTTTTCTTGTACAAGTGCAAAAAATAATAATTTATTCATTTTAGAATATATTTGTCTTCGTATGAGAAAACAGTTACAAAATGCTATATGTCAAGTTTTTATCATTAGTTTGGAAGATAGATATGTACAGTGAGGGTTTTGGTGTTTTGTTTACATAGAAACTAGATTATTTTGTTTGAGTGTTTTCAGATTGCATTGCACAAACGCAATTTCTGGTAATAAAATTTCTATTTTTATTCTTAATTCCCTTGTAGATCCAAATGGTAGTTGGGGGAAGGGCACGGGTGTAAGGGTGAGTAGTTTTCTTTGCCAATATTGAGGAGACTTTCATTTTCATTTTGAACATTAGTTCAGGAGAATGAATCTTGACAAACCAACAAAGGAAGCTACTTTTCTTAAGCTGAAATATTGTTTCAGAGCCTGTCTTTTCTGCCAATTTTTTTTTTTAAGGATTTCCTTTTTTAAAAAAAGTGGTATGTATGTATGTATGTGTGTATGTATGCATTTATTTATTTTTGGCTGCGTTGGGTCTTCGTTGCCGTGCTCAGGCTTTCTCTAGTTGCAGCGAGTGGGGGCTACTCTTCATTGCGGTGTGGTGGGCTTCTCATTGCAGTGGCTTCTCTTGTTGCAGAGCACAGGCTCTAGGCGCGCAGGCTTCAGTAGTTGCAGCATGTGGGCTCGGTAGTTGTGGCACGCAGGCTTCAGTAGTTGTGGTGCATGGGCTTAATTGCCTCGCAGCATGTGGGATCTTCCCGGATCAGGAATTGAATCCGTGTCCCCTGCATTGGCAGGTGGATTCTTAACCACTGCGCCACCAGGGAAGTCCATCCTCCAATTTTTTGATGCACGTTTCCTCTTAGTTCAAATGTGTTTTAATAGATATTTTGAAAGAATGTTGAAGCACTCATGTCTGATCTTTTTCTCCTTTCTTGTAACCTTTTAAAAATTATGAAATATAACTCATTTAAAATATGTAGAACAAATATAGAATGTGATGAATTATTTAAATGTAACCACTACCCAGATCAAGAAACAGAACACTCTAGCATCTCACAAGCGCCCTTTGTGCTCACTTTGTGATTAGAACTGTTTCCTCCCACCCCACAATGTAACCAGTAATCTGACTTTTTTTTTTGCGGTATGCGGGCCTCTCACTGTTGTGGCCTCTCCCATTGCGGAGCACAGGCTCCAGATGTGCAGGCTCAGCAGCCATAGCTCACAGGCCTAGCCACTCCGCGGCATGTGGGATCTTCCTGGACCGGGGCACGAACCCGTGTCCCCCGCATCGGCAGGTGGACTCTCAACCACTGCGCCACCAGGGAAGCCCTGACTTTTATTATAGTCTCTTTCTTAGTTTTCTTTTATAATTTTGCCACCTAATTATTCCTCCCTAAAGCAGTATAATTTTGCATGTTTAATTAAATGAGTCATACAACATATATTCCTTTGGGTCTGGGTTCTTGTGCACAAACTATCTCATTTTAAAAATTTACCTGTGTTATGTATTGCTAAAGATTATTCATAGTATTCCACTGAATGCATATACCACAGTTTATCCATATTCTGTTGATGGACAGTTGGGTTGTTTCCAGGTTTTGCCTGTTGTAAACAATGCAACTATTCATAAGCATGTCTTCTGTTGCACATTACCGTGCATTTCTATAAGACATATACCTAGGCATAGAATTTCTGGCATATAAGGCTATGTGTATATTCAACTTAGAGAATGCTATATTCTTAAACAATATACACTCCCATTAGCACTATATGAGAATTTTTGGTGGCCCACATCCTTGGACCATATTCTTGCTTTTTGTCTTATTTATTTAGCCATTCTGTGGTATGTGGTAGTATCTCATTATTTGTAAAGTTTGAGGGTTTTTTTTTTTTGATGACAGTGTCACGTGCCTTTTTATATGTTTATTAGACATTCATATAACCTCTTTTATGAAGTGCCTGTTAAATCTCTTGCCCATTTTTCTTTTGATTTCTCTCTTTCCTTATTAATTTGCAGTAGTCCTTTATATATTCTGGATATGAACCCTTTGTGAGTTTTGCAGATATCTTCTCCCATTCCAATTTGCCTTTTCATTCTTTACTGTGTCATTGAACATGGGGTCTTAATTTTAATGTAGTCAGGTATTTCAGTATTTTCCTTTATTGTTAATGCTTTTGAGTTTTTGTTACCTTAAGAAGTCCTTCCTTAACCTGAGTCATAAAGGTAATGTATTTGTTTCTCAGAGCTTTATCGTTATGCTCTTTAAATTTAGCTTTATGATATACTTGCAGTTAAATTAGGCATATAATGTGAGATAGTGGGGAGATTTTCCCCCCTTTCCAAGTGGGTACTGAATTGTCCCAGCACAATTTAATTGCCCATATTTTGTTGGACTGTTTTCTAACTGTTGAATTTTGAAAGTCCTTTGTATATTATGAATGCAAGTTCTCTGTCAGATATGTGATTTACAAATGTTTTCTCCCAGTGTATGTCTTTTCTTTTTATCTTCTTAACTGTATCTTCCTGAGAGCAAAAGTTTTTCATTTGATGAAGTTGAATGTATCAGTTTCATGGATTTAATGTATCAGTTTCATGGATTGTGCTTTTGGTTTCACATCCAAGAGCTCTTTGCTTAACCTACTTGTTTTCTCCTATCTTTTCTTCTAGAAGTTTTAAAATTTTAGATGTGGCAGTTAGGTCTATGATTCTTTTTGAGTTAACATTTGTGTTAGGTGTTAAGTATAGATTGATGTTAATTTTTTGACATGTGGATATCCAGGACCATTTGTTGAAAAGATTATATATCCATTCAGTTGCTTTTTTACTTTTGCCCAAAATCAGTTGATCATATTTGTGTGGGTTGATATCTGGACTCTTTATTCTGGTTATCTCTTTCCCTTTTAATACCACACTGCCGTGATTACTGCAGCTTTATAGTAATTCTTGAAATCACATAGTGTAAGACCCCCAACCATGTTCTTTTCTATCAAAATTGCTTTGACTATTTTAATATCTTTGCCTTTCCACATAAATTTTAGGTTGTTATATCTACTATGAGTCCTGCTGGGATTTTGATTAGGATTGTATTGAATCTATATAGATCAAATTGACATCTTAACAATAACGAGTCTTCCAATCCATGACCATGGTATTTTTCTCTATTTAGGTTTTCTTTATTTCTTTCATGAATGTTTTGTAGTTTTCAGCATATAAATCTTGCAGATTTTTGTCAGATTCATACCTAAGCATTTCTCTTTTTTCTTTCTTTCATTCTTTCATATTGTAAATGTACAGTTTTTAAAATTTTGATTTCCAGTTGTTAATTGCTAGTATATAGAAATACAGTTGCTTTTTGTATGTTTACCTTGCATTCTGTAATTTTTCTAAACTCATTCTAGGATTTTTTTTAATAGATTCCTTGGGATTTTCTCTATATACAGTACCTCATCTATGAACAGAGACAGTTTCATTTCTTCTTTCCCAATCTATATGCGTTTTATGTTACCAACTAGAACTTCAAGTATGAAAATGAATAGAAGTGATGAAAATAGGCAAACTTGCCTTTTTCCTTATCTTAGAAGGAAAGCATTCAGTCTTTTGCCATTAAATAGGATATTAGCTGTAATTTTTGTAAATTACCTTTATCAAGTTAAGGAAGTTCCTTTTTATTCCTAGTCTGCTGAGAGTTTTTTTAAAATCATGAAAAGGTGTTGTTTTTTAAATGTGATGATCATGATTTTTAAAAAAATATTACTTCTACAGTTTTCGGTTTTTTAAATTTTATTTATTCTTTGGCTGCATTAGGTCTTCGTTGTGCGCGGACTTTGTCTGGTTGCAGCGAGTGGGGGCTACTCTTCGTTGTGGTGCGCGGGCTTCTCATTGCAGTGGCTTCTCTTGTGGAGCATGGGCTCTAGGGCGCGTGGGCTCAGTAGTTGTGGCTCGCGGGCTCTAGGGCACAGGCTCACTAGTTATGGCGTACAGGCTTTGTTGCTCTGCGGCATGTGGGATTTTCCCGGACCAGCGCTCGAACCCCTGTCATCTGCTTTGGCAGGCAGATTCTTAACCACTGTGCCACCAGGGAAGTCCAGGAACATTTACTATTTAAATTGCCCTCTGAATACTGCTTTAACTTCATATCACAGATTTTGATATATTTTCATTTTCATTCAGTTCAAAATGTTTTCTAATGTCCTTTGAGATTTCCTCTTTCCTGGGTTATTTAGAATTAGTTTTCTTCTTTTATTCTACTTTACTATTAAAGTATATACTTTGATTTTCAAATACTTGGGGATTTTCCAAGTGTCTGTCTCTTATTGGTTTCTGGTTTAATTCTGTTATGGCCAGAGTACATCCTTTGTGTAATTTCAGTTTATTTTAATGTATTAAGGTATGTTTTTTGGCCCAGAACATGGTCTACCTTGATGAATGTTTCAAGTGCAGTTAAAAATAATGTTTATTCTTTTGTTCTTAGGTAGCGTGTTCTGTAAATATAAGTTAGGTTCAGATGATTACTAGTGTTTTTTAGCTCATCTGTATCTTTGCTAATTTTTCTGTTTACTTGTTTTCTTTGGTACTGGGTGAGGCATGCTGAAGTTTCTTGTAATTGTGGATTATCTGTCTCTCCCTTCCTTTTTATCAGTTTTGCTTCCATGACTTTGAAGCTGTTATTAGGTACATATACACTAGTATTGTCATACTAATGAGGTTTTGTCTGCTTCTTATTTATTTTGGGGGTTTTGTTGGGGTTTTGTTGTTATTTATTTATTTTTGATGAATTGACCCTTTAACATTATGTAATGTGCCTCTTCATCCCTGGTAACTTTCCTTGTTCTGATTTTTCATCTGATGTTACTAATAGAGATACTTTAGCTGTCTTTTCATTACTGTTTGCATGATACATCTTTTAACAACTTATAAACTTTCAGCATAAATATATCATTATATTTTAAATGGTTTTTTGTAGGTAGTATTGTTTTTATATCCAAAATGACAATCTGTTTTTTAATTATTGTGTTCAGATCATTACATTTAATGTGTTTATTGATGTGGCTGGATTTAATCTGCTGTTGTTATTTTTGTCCCTTTTAACTTTGGCTCCTCTATTCCCTCTTTCCTTCCTTCTTTTGGATTATTTGGATATACTGTTTTTGCGAACTTAATGACATTTTGACCATATCTTTATTATTTTCTTAGTAGTTGCTCTAGGGATTATAATATAAATACGTATCTTTTCACAGTCTACATAGAGTTAAAGTTTTACCACTTAAAGTTTAAAAAAAAACAAAAGCCCTTACTTTCCCCTCTTTGTGTTAGAGTTGCCGTGTAATATATGTAATACACTGAATTCCTTCCCAGATAACATTAAAGTTTTTTGCTTTCAGTAAATTGTGCATCCTTCATATTTGAAGATCTGTTTCCCTCTGGTAGCATTTCCTTTCAGCCTGAAAAAACTTCCTTTAGCATTTCTTGTAGACCAGGTCAGCTGGGAATTAATTTCCTTTAGCTCTCTTTTATCTGAGAAATGTTTTTATTCTGGCTTCATTACTAAAGGATGCTTTCATGTCATACAGAATTCTTGTTTGACAGGTTTTTATGTTTTTATTTTTCTTTAGTTTTCTGGCCTCCCTGGTTTCTGATGAGAAATCCACAGTCATTTGAGTATTTCTTTTATGTGTAACTTGCCTTTAAAGCAGGCTGAGGAAAACAATTTTTGTCTTTCTGTTTGGGTTTTAACAGTTTGATTATGGTGTGTCTCAGTATGGTTTTCTTTGCACTTATCGTATTTGTAGTTCACTTAACTTATTCAATGTATAAATTTATGTCTTTTACCAAAAATTGGGAAATTTCCAACCATATTTCTTCAGATTTCTTTTTTTCCTGTGTCAGTTTCTTTCTCCTCTCTTTCTGGGACTCAGTGACACAAATGTTAACCTTTGATATTGTCTCAGATTGGTATTGTATTCAATACAGATATTTATACTGAAAATCTTCCTGGACACAAGGATAATTTCTTTAAAGGTATTAACAAGTCTTGGTTATATAACTAAGGGGGAAAGTCCTCCTTTTGATTCAGCTGGTAAATGAAAATATAAATTATATAAATCACTTAAAGAATAACATAAAATCACTTAAAAGTAACATACTGCCACATAGACTTGACTTTAAAACATTTCATAGTTTAAAATTTTATTTCATAATTTATAATTTAAAATGGATCATTTTGGTTCCCACCCCCAAAAGAGGTTTCTGTGTGTGGTATATTTACAGAACCATGTTGATTCTTACTCACCACAAATAGCCATGTTTATATTTATCCACTGTGTTCAAGCATAGAACTTTTGAGATAAGATCAGATCTTTCTAGTGTATCTAGTGATTTAACTGGTATATTTCAAGTTCAGGATGAAGTTTTCCCCCCCTCTGATTGTAGCTGTGTAATCTGATTCTTGATTTTTTAGCTCTACTCTAAATTAATGTTCAAGGTTATAATACCTGTAATTTGCTAGTGCTGAATATTCCGATTATCTTTATTAATTGAGAATATGTGTTTAATTGAACAGTTAAATATCATGGCTGTAGTAGTATATACGCATATATTTGGGATTAGATTTCTTTTTCTCAGGCGGCTGTTATTATATAAAATGTTATCTTGTGCTGAAGGTTAATATTTATAGTTGAGTGAGGGCATGTTTGAGTAGCCTTGTTTAAAGTATTTGTTTATAAATGGAGACTGTTCTCCTCTGTGACTCCAAGGTACTAATAGTTAGTCCCCAAAATAAGCTTCATCAAGAAGTATGACTAGTTATTTGTTAAGTGTATCTTCCTTGTTTACTAGTCATAAACTGAAACTGTTAATAATTGGTTTAAATGTAACTTTCAGTTACATGTATTGTCTAGTAGGCAGTGTGATATTTTTTGTTTAAATTATTTATCTTATGAGTCTCCTGTTTTATTTGATTCTTTTCTAAGAAATGAAAATCTCTCTTCTTCCTAGACTTTGTACTATAAGTTTCATTTAATAATTGTAATTGTCACAAATTGAGGGCTGTAAAAAAGAACATTAAGGTTGTCATACTGTGGAAAATTTTTCTGAAGTGGGACCATACTTCTACAGTTATAGGACAGTGATGAGTCCTTTGTTACTGCTATGATTTTTTAAAATAGATTATTTTCTAAAATCCAACACATGTGCAGATATTTACAGATAAACACATGAACGTAAAGCACGACAGCTACCGCATTGTTGCTGTTAACTATTAAACTGTAAGGAGGTGAAGAGGTCCAAAGTGTAACAGTAAGAGGAACCTTGGCCTCTAAGCAGACAGACTAGACTCTAGCCTGTGTGTCCTTCCCTGGTTCAGCCTCTTTGAGCCCTACTTTTCTCACTTGTAAAACGAAGCGATTGAATTAGATGATCTCTGAGGCTATTTCTGTTCCCAGTATGTTACTTTGACAAGTCTGTAAACTATTCTGTTTGCTTTGTGAATTATATCCCTTAAGCCTAGGTCATTTCACAGCGGTTTTGGGGGGTAAGAGGGATGCTTCATCACATTTTAGCTTAGACTCCAGTTAATGATTCCTTTTTCTTTTGTTACATTTTTCTTTTCAGTCGGTAGTAACAAAATTGATTTGAATTTCTACTCTAATAGATGTCTTGCTTGTTCTGATATTTCCCTCATACCATGTTGTCTAGAACACTCAAGTATCTGGGAAGAAAAATAATATCAAAGGCCATATAAAATCACAAAGTGACAGAAACTTTGGCTACTGATTTAATGTTCATTCATTTTCCACCTTCTAATGGGCAGAGCTCTGATTTTGTTCAGGCATCTTATCCCCCACCTCATTCACTGGAAGGCGACCACTGAGAAACACTTGTGAGGTTCACAGACCAGAGGCACAGGCTCACTAAAAGACAGACTTACTCATAGGACTGTAGAACGCTGGCCTTGCCCTTACACCTCACCAACACGTTACAAAAGGCGTAGTTATCCAGTACATCATGTCTGGTCATGAAGAAAAAATTATAAGACTTACAAAAAGGCAAAAACCACAATTTGAAGAGACATGAAAATTCTAAGAAACAACCAAAAGAAATGCTAGAAACCAAAAACACTGTAACAGAAAAATGAAGAATGCCTTAGCTGAGGAAAGAATCTCTGAGCTAGAGGATGTCTCAGTAGAATCCTCAATACCTTAGAAGCAAAGAGAATGAAGACTGGAAAAACAGAAGAGAACATCCAAAGACTGTGGGGCAACTACAGAAGGTGTAACATACTTATAATGGGAATGTCAAAAGGAGAAGACAGAGAAAGGAACAGAAGAAGTATTTGAAACGATAATGACTGATTATTTCCCCAACTTAATGTCAAGATACCAAACCATAGATCTAGGAAGCTCAGAGAATGCCAGGCATGATAAATGTGAAAAACAAACAAATAAACAAACTGTACCTAGGCATATCATTTTGCAAACTGCAGAAGATCAAAGGTAAATAAGTCCTGAAAGAAGCCAGAGTGGGGGAAAACACCTTATAGAGAAGCAAAGTTAAGAATTACATCCAACTTCTCAGACACCATGCAAGAAGAAGAGAATGGAGTGGAATATTTAAAGTGTTGGGAGAAAGAAAAAAAACACCAACCTAGAATTCTGCACCTTTATCCTTAGAAGATAAAGGAGAATAAAGACTTTATCAAACAGAAAAGTTTGTTACCAGTAGACCTGCCTTGCAAGAAATGTTAAAAGAAATTCTTTATACAGAGGAGAATAAGTCAGGAACTCGGATCTACATAAAGAAAGGAAGAACATTCCTACATAAAGAAGGAATAAGTCGAAGTAAAATAAAAACATTTTTCTTATTCTTCATTGGTCTTACATATAAGTTCGTTCAAAACAATACTAAATATTCAATTATGTGTGCTTATATATATGTATATATGTCATATATTATGCTTAATTATAAGTGAAATGAATGACAGTGATGATAAGGAACAGGATGGAAGAATAAGGGTTATTTTGTTATTATAAGAACTGACAGTACCCATGAAGTGGTATTTGAAAGTAGATGGATTGGCTATAAACGTATACTGTAAACTCTAGGGCGACCATTAAAAAAAATTTTTTTTAAGTAGAACTGATAGGCTAAATAAGAATGGAGAGAAAATGGATTCATATTAAATTCATGCTCAAGTAAAGCCACAAACGGCAGGAAAAGAGTGGAAGACAAAAATAGGAATAAAGAGTGAGGGAAACAGGACTTCTCTGGTGGTGCAGTGGTTAAGAACTCGCCTGCCAATGCAGGGGACACAGGTTTGATCCCTGGTCTGGGAAGATCCCACATGCCGCGGAGCAACTAAGCCCGTGCGCCACAACTATTGAGCCCGCATGCTGCGACTACTGAAGGCTGCGTGCCTAGAGGCTGTGCTCTGCAACAAGAGAAGCCACCACAGAAGCCCGTGCACCGCAATGAAGAGTAGCCCCCGCTCTCTGCAGCTAGAAAAAGCCCATGCACGGCAACGAACACCCAACGCAGCCAAAAATAATAAATAAATAAAATAAATAAATTTTTTTAAAAAAGAGGGAAACAAATAGAAAAGTGTAATGAATATAGTAATATTAATCCAAGTATTGGGTTGGCCAAAAAGTTTGTTTGGTTTTTTCCATAAGATGGCTCTAGTAGCACTTAGTTGTCTTTAATTTCATTCAAAACAATTTCGTTAGATTGTATGTGACGGCTGTCATATCAGTGTGCATTTAAAAAAAGACATCAAAATTGGTGAATTTTTGTGTAGCCATTTTCATATTGAAGATGGAAGAAAAAAGCAACATTTTCAGGATATTGTGCTTTATTATTTCAAGCACGGTGAAAGCACAACTGAAACGCACAAAAAGATTTGTACGGTGTACGGAGAAAGTGCTGTGACTGATCGAATGTGTCAAAAGTGGTTTGCAAAGTTTCGTGCTGGAGATTTCTCGCTGGACGATGCTCCACGGTCGGGTAGACCAGTTGAAGTTGATAGTGATCAAATCGAGACATTAATTGAGAACAATCAACGTTATACCATGCGGGAGATAGCCAACATACTCAAAATAACCAAATCAAGCGTTGAAAATCATTTGTGCCAGCTTGGTTACGTGAATTGCTTTGATGTTTGGGTTCCACGTAAGTTAAGTGCAAAGAATCTTCTTGACCGTATTTCTACATGTGATTTTCTACTGAAATTTAACGAAAACATTCCGTTTTTAAAACATTGTGACAGGTGATGAAAAGTGGATACTATATAATAATGTGGAACAGAAGAGGTCATGGGGGAAGTGAAATGAACCACCACCAACCACACCAAAGGCTGGTCTTCATCCAAAGAAGGTGATGTGTATATGGAGGGATTGGAAGGGAGCCCTCTATTATGATCTCCTTCTGGAAAACCAAACGATTAATTCCAACAAGTACTGCTCCCAATTAGGCCGACTGAAAGCAACCCTTGACGAAAAGCATACAGAATTAGTCAATGGAAAACGCATAATCTCCCATCAGCATACCGCAAGACCGCATGTTTCTTTGATGACCAGGCAAAAGCTGTTACAGCTTGGCTGGGAAGTTCTGATTCATCCGCCGTATTCACCAGACATTGCACCTTCCGATTTCCATTTATTTTGGTCTTTACCAAATTCTCTTAATGAAAATATTTCAATTCCCTGGAAGACCGTAAAAGGCATCTGGAACAGTTCTTTAGTCAAAGAGATAAAAAGTTTTGGGAAGATGGATTTACGAAGTTGCCTGAAAAATGGCAGAAGGTAGTGGAAGAGAAGGGTGAATCATTGTTCAATAAATTTCTTGGTGAAAATGAACAATGTGTCTTTTATTTTTACTTAAAAACCGAAGGCACAGGACTCTCTTGGTGGTGCAGTGGTTGAGAGTCCACATGGCAATGCAGGGGACAGGGGTTCGGTCCCTGGTCCAGGAAGATTCCCACATGCTGTGGAGCAACTAAGCCCGTGCGCCACAGCTATTGAGCCTGTGCTCTAGAGGCCGTGAGCCACAACTACTGAGCCCACGTGCCACAACTACTGAGGCCCACACGCCTAGAGCCTGTGCTTTGCAACAAGAGAAGCTACCACAATGAGTGGCCCCCGCTCACCGCAACTAGAGAAAGCCCACGCATAGCAACGAAGACCCAGCACAGCGAAAAATAAATAACTAAAATTAAAAAAAAAAAAAGAAAAACCGAAGGCACTTTTTGGCCAGCCCAATATATCAGTAGTCAGTGCTCAAATGAACCAGTTAAAAGAAATTGTCAGAGATCCAAAAACAAGACAACTATATGTTGTTTACAGGAAACCTGCTTTAAACAGAAAGACACATATAGATACAAGTAAATGGATGAAGAAAAAAATACCATGCTAACACTAATCAAAAGAAAGCAGGAGTATATACTATTGGTGGGAATGTAAGTTGGTGCAGCCACTACGGAAAACAGTATGGAGGTTCCTCAAAAAACTAAAATTAGAATTACCATATGATCCAGCAATCCCACTCCTGGGCATATATCCAGACAAAACTATAATTAAAAAAGATACGTGCACCCCTATGTTCATAGCAGCAGTATTCACAGTAGCCAAGACACAGACACAACCTAATGTCCATTGGCAGAAGAATGGTTAAAGAAGATGTGGTACATATATACGATGGAATGTTACTCCGCCATAAAAAAGAATGAAATAATGCCATTTGCAGCAACATGGCTAGAACTGGAGATTATCATACTAAGTGATGTAAGTGAGAAAGAGACAAATACTGTATGGTATCATTTATATGTGCAATCTAAAATGTGACATAAATGAACATATCTGTGAAACAGAAACAGACGCACAGACATGGAGAACAGACTTGTGGTTGCCAAGGGGGAAGGGAGAGTGGAGGAAGGATGGAGTGGGAGTTTGGGATTAACAGATGCAAACTATTACGTGTGGAATGGATAAACAACAAGGTGCCACTTTATAGCACAGGGAACTATATTCAGTACCCTGAGATAAACCATAATGGAAAAGAAATAAAAAGGAATGGGTGTGTGTGTGTGTGTGTGTGTGTGTGTGTGTGTGTGTGTCTGTGTAAGTAACTGAATCACTTTGCTATACAGCGGAAATCAACACAACATTGTAAATCAACTATACTTCAATTAAAAAAGAAGAAGGAAGCAGGAGTAGCGATGTAAATTTCAGACAGAGCATACCTCAGAGCAAGGAAAGTTATTGGGGTAAACAGGGGCATTATATAATAATAGAAAGGTCAGTTCTTCGGGAAGACATAATGATCCGTTTATATACCTAACAACAGAGTATCAAACTATGTGAAGGAAAAACTGATAGAACTGCAGGGGAAAATAGATGAAACCACTGTTATAGTTGGAGACTCCAACACTCCTCTATCAAAAATGGACAGATCAAGTAGGTGAAAAATCTGTAAGGACATAATCAATAGCTCCATCAAACAGCTGGATATAGTTGACATCTGTAGACTACTTCATCCAACAACTCCAGAATATACATTCTTCTCAAGTTCACATGAAATATTTACCATGATAGAATACCTTCTGGGTCAGAAAACACACTTTCTTCAACAAATTTAAAAGAAGAGAAATTATGCAATGTCTGCTCTTAGACCAAAATGGAATTAAACTAGAAATCAATAACAGAGAGCTAACTGGAAAACCCCCAAGTACGTGCAGATTAAAACAACAAACTTCTAAATAATTATGGGCCACAGAGGAAATCTCAAGTGAAATTTAAAATATTTTGTACTAAGTGAAAATGAAAGCACAACTTATCAAGGATAAGGATACAATGCAAGCATTGCTTTAAGCTGGAAATTTATATCATTGAATGTATATATTAGAAAAGAAGATTAATAATCTAAGTTTCACCTTAGGAAACTATATAGAAAAAGAAGAGCAAGTTAAATCCAACATAAGCAGAAGAAAAGAAACAGAGCAGAAATCAATTAAATTGATTTTTCTCTATTGATTTCCTGTTTTCAATGAAACCAAAAGCTGGTTCTTTGAGAAGATTGATAAAATTGATAAGCCTCTACGAGCTAAGAAAAAAGGAGAGGAGGCACAAATTACTAATATGAGAAATGAAAGAGGGGATATCACTATGGGTCCTATAGACATTAAAAGTATAATAAAGGAATAGTGTGAATAACTCTATGCCCACAAATTTGACAACCTACATGAAATAGACCAGTTCCTTAAAAAATGTTTTTGGGCCAAGACTCACAAAAGAAATAGACAATCCAAATAAGCGTATATCTATTAAGAAATTGAATCATAATTAATAACCTTCTGAAATAGCACCAGGCCCAGATGGATTCACTGCTGAATTCTACCAAACACTTAAGGAAGAACTTATACCAAACACTTAAGGAAGAAATTATACCAATTCTCTACAGTCTGTTTCAAAGGATAGAATCAGAGGGAATACTTCCTAACTCATTCTTTGAGGCCAGCATTACCCTAATAGGAAAACCAGACAAAGACATTACAAGAAAAGAAAACTACAGACCAATATCTCTCATGAACACAGATGCAAAAATTTCTAACAAAGTATTAGCATATCGAATCCAACAATGTGTAAGAAGAGTTCTATATACCACGGCCGGCTGGGATTTATGCCAGACATGCAAGGCTGCTTCAACCTTTGAAAATCAGTTCATGTAATATATCAAATCAACAAGCTAAAAACGAAACCACAAGATCATATCAATAGATGCAGGAAAAGCATTTGGCAAAATCCAACACCCTTCATGCATGATAAATTCTCTCCATAAACTAGGAATAAAGGAGGAACTACCTCAACTTGATAAAGAATATCTACAAAAAACCTACAGCTTTATATATATATATTTTTTTCTTTTTTTTTTTTTTGCGGTACGCAGGCCTCTCACTGTTGTGGCCTCTCCTGTTGTGGAGCACAGGCTCCGGACGCACAGGCTCAGCGGCCATGGCTCACGGGCGCAGCTGCTCCACGGCATGTGGGATCTTCCTGGACTGGGGCATGAACCCGTGTCCCCCGCATCGGCAGGTGGACTCCTAACCAGTGCGCCACCGGAGCAGCCCTAACATTATATATATATATATATATTTTTTTTTTTTTTTCTAACGTTATATTTTAATGGTGAGAAACTCAAAGCTTTTCCACTAAGACTGGGTATAAGACAAGAGTGTTCTTTTTTACAACTCCTTTTCAGCATCATTCTGGAAGTTCTAGCTAATGCAAAAATACAGGGAAAGGAAATAAATGGTATACAGATTGAGAAGGAAGATATAAAACTGTCTGTGTTCATAGATGTCATCATCATCTAGGTAGAAAATCTAAAAGAATTGACCAAAGAAGGATGTGGAGCAGTGGGAACTCTTAGTCATTGCTGGTTGGAATGCAGCGTGGTACAGCCACTTCAGAAAACAGTTTGGCAGTTTCATAAAAAACTAAGCATACTCTTAGCGTATGATCCAGTCATCATATTTACCCAAATGAGTTGAAAACTTATGTCCACACAAATACCTGCACGTGGATGTTTATAGCTGCCTCATTCATAAGTTCTAAAACTTGGAAGCAACCAAGAAGTCCTTCAGTAGGTGAATGGATAAATAAACTGTGGTGCATCCAGATAATCGAATATTATACAGCACTAAAAAGAAATGAGCTATCAAGCCATGAAAAGACATGGAGCGGGACTTCCCTGGTGGTCCAGTGGTTAAGACTCCGTGCTCCCAGTGCAGGGGGCCCGGTTTCGATCCCTGGTCAGGGAACTAGATCCTGTGTGCTGCAACTAAAGCTCCCGTATGCTGCAACTAAAAAAAAAATCCCATGTGCCGCAACTAAAGATTCCACATGATGCAACTAAAGATCCCGCATGGTGCAGTGAAGATCTTGCCTACCACAACTAAGACCTGGTACAGCCAAATGAATGAATGAATGAATGAATAAATAAATAAATAAATAAATTCTGATCTTAAAAAAAAAAGACACAGAGAAACCTTAAATGCATACTACGTAGTGGAAGAAGCCAATCTGAAAAGACTACATACTGTATGATTCCAACTATATGACATTCTGGAAAAAAAAAACTTCGGAGACAGTATAAATATGAGGGGTTGGGACTTCCCTGGTGGTCCAGTGGTTTAGACTCCACGCTTCCACTGCAGGGGGCGAGGGTTCGATCCCTGGTCAGGGAACTAAGATCTCACGTGCCGCAGCTAAATGAATGCATGAATGAATGAATATGCAAATAAATAAATATGAGGGGTTGGTGTGGGATGGGAATGAATAGGCAGAGCACATAGGATGTTTAGGGCAGTGAAAATACTCTGATACCATAATGATGTATACACGTCATTAAACATTTGTCCAAACCCATAGAATTTACACCACCAAGAGTGAACCCTAAGGTTCTGGACTTTGAGTGATTATGATGCGTTGATGTAGGTTCATTAGTGTAGCAAATGTATCGCTCTGTTGGGAAGTGTTGGTAATGCTGGGGGCTGTGCATGTGTGGGGGTAGAAGGTATATGGGAAGTCTCTATACCCTCAGTTTTGCTGTGAACCTAAAGCTGCTCTTTTAAAATTTCATTAATTAACTAATTAATTAAAATAGATACACAGGAAAAGATGTCTTCTCTCCTGTTGCCGGATTTGTTTGGGGTGAACTAGCTTGAGGTGAACCTTTACACTGGTTATAACGTATAGTTGTAGTTGGAGGCACAGTGGAAAGGTAGAGTTTCTGAGAGACATCTGGATGATGTCATTGAACTTCTGGATCAACCAACTTTGTCCCTACCCTTTATGAGAGTAGATCTTCTTTATTTTAAAGCCATTTTTAATTGGTGTTTTTCTGTACTTGAAAAATAACATAGGATACAATTAAAGAACTAACTGTAAACATTGTTTGTCCTAAAAGATGGTGCTGCTTTTAACATCTCATTAATACCATATTGAACTAAGAGAATAACATTTCTCCCTCTTCTCTACCTTCCTTTCCCCCTTCCCCAACTTCCCTACAGCATATTCATGACTGTGTCCTTTTACAAGGATGATTGAGAGGTCATGTAAAATCTTCTTGTCTACTGTCGTCCAGAGTGTTTGTTACTGTCAAAAGCTAAACATGTCAAGTTCCTTTAGGTTTTGATTTGTGCTACTCTTTAATTTTTATCTGTCTTACAAGTTTTGCCTATGAGTTTGATAAATTCAAACCAGCAAATATTTATTGAGCATCCATTTTATTGCTCTGAACTTTTTAAAGTTTGGATTGCATTTGTTGTACTGAAGATTAGGATTTGCAAAGCATCCATTGCCATGTGTAAGGTATATTATTTGGGATGAAGTGTTTTTGTTTTGGCTTTTTAGTTTAACCAGCACAATTAGGTCATTATATTATTTTGAATATAGCTGACTATTGTTGTATATTAATTAGTGAATTGTTGGATATACATTTTCTTAAGTGTTTTTAGAAGTTTTTGGAGTGTAGACATTCATACCTGTGCACTGTCCCTGGTACTTAAATACAGTTGACCCTTGAACAATGTGGGGATAAGGGGCACCAACACCCCACCCAACCTATGCAGCTGAAAATCCATGTATAATTTTTGACCCACCTAAAACTTAATACTGATAGCCTACTGTTGACCAGAACCCTTACCGATAACATGAAGAGTCAATTAACACAGATAATATATGTTATTTTTATTATATACTGTATTATAGTAAACTAGAAAAAAAGAATGCTATTAAGAAAATCATAGGGGGACTTCCCTGGTGGCACAGTGGTTAAGAATCTGCCTGCCAGTGCAGGGGCCATGGGTTCGATCCCTGGTCCAGGATGATCCCACATGCTGTAGAGCAACTAAGCCCGTGTGCCACAACTACTGAGCCTGTGCTCTAGAGCCCGCGAGCCACAACTACTGATCCTGCGTGCCACAACTACTGAAGTCCACGGGCCTAGAGCCCGTGCTCCACAACAAAAGACGCCAGTGCAGTGAGAAGCCCGCGCACTGCAACGAAGAGTAGCCCCCGCTCACTGCAACTAGAGAAGGCCCGTGTGCAGCAACGAAGACCCAACACAGCCAAAAATAAATAAATTTATTTAAAAAAAAAAAGAAAATCATAGGAAGAGAAAATACATTTACAGTACTTTACTGTATTTATCAGTACTGTAAGTTTACATCGTCTGTTTATAGGATGAATCATCTCTTACTACCTACATCAGTATTGTCTTATAATGATACAAAACACTAGATGTTATATGTATTACTAATACTAGACAACAAAAAAGAAAAGATAATATGAAAAAGAAATTCATACTTATTTACAGGTATAACAATTCATGCATTGATACTGAAGCAGCAACGTATGATTGCTTTATGGTAGCCTGGTGTAATCAGTTTCCCGGCAGCCTAGCTTGTACACTAATGAATGAATCATTATAAAAATGATTTATCTGTGTTGACAGGCTGATAACACATTTTCTCCAATTATAAGGGGGGTGGGAGGGGGAGAGGGAGGGGATACTGTATGGTAATTTAATTCTTTGAAAGCAAAGTTATAAAACTAAAAAACTAACATCATTTATATTAAATATCACTCACCTTATGTGCCTGAGTAAGGATAGACTAGTATGTACATATCTTTTATGCATTCATGACATACCTAACTTTTTCTTAGTTTTTTCAGTATATGTAGACTACATGGTTCATCTGCTAGTTTTTCAAATTGTCACAGATTTCCAAAATTTTTCCCAATATATTTATTGAAAAAAATCGGCATGTACATGGACCACGCAGTTCAAACCTATGTTGTTCAGGGCTCAACTGTATATACAATCCTGGATCTCTGGCTAGTGCAGCTTTTCTAAAGCAGTGGAAGGAGAGATAGCATGCTTATTACCCAATTATTTCTCAGCCGTTCCTTTTGCTTCCTGTGGAATACAGAAAGGGAATATAGAGGGACATCGTTCATAGGCTAATGATAGTTCTGTGCGTAGAAGGAATAAGCTAGATTTCAGTATCCTTAAGTGTGGGGAAGCTCAGCCTGTAGCTCAAATAACTAAGCAGTGTACTTGCTGCAGTTTTGCTTTTTTTTTCAAGATTCCCAGGAGAAGCCACAACTGGCCAAGCTTTGATAAATACTTTTATTTGGTCAGTTGTCAGTATAGCGTTTTGGTGAAGAGCCTGAGTTTGAAAGCAATTTCCTCATCTATTAAGAATAATGCAGGGGCTTCCCTGGTGGTGCAGTGGTTGAGAGTCCGCCTGCCGAGGCAGGGGACATGCCCCAGTCCGGGAAGATCCCATATGCCATGGAGCGGCTGGGCCCGTGAGCCATGGCCACTGAGCCTGCGTGTCCGGAGCCTGTGCTCCGCAGCGGGAGAGGCCACAACAGTGAGAGAGAGGCCCGTGTACCGCAAAAAAAAAAAAAAAAAAAAAAAAAAAAGAATAATGCATGCTCAACGGTACAGTAATTTTGCAAAGTAAAACAGATGTGTCAAGTGCTTTATGCAGTGCCTACCGCAAAATAAAGATCTGTGGGTTGCACTCCTTTTCTGAGAAACTCCTCATTCCACATGGTTACTGTAGGAACTGCTGTGTTAATAAAACCTGACTTCTTCAGCTGTTCTCACTTGATTTGTACACATGTGAGCAACTAACCAAAGTCTGGTTGGTCAGAATACTGTTCTGAGGTTTAGAATTAAAAGACTTCCCTTTGGTCTGCTGAAGTTTTAAAAGTAAATCCCGGGATCTCTAATGCTTTGTTTCCTAATGTGAGGAAAATTGTTGGTGAAGGCAAAGAAAAGCAGCTGATGCTGAAGAAACTGAGAAGTAGACAGAGTTCTGAATGTTTCACGTGCTCTTGTGGCCTTGCCACATGCCTTCCTGACCTAAGTTGTAGTTGTTGGTGCTCAATTCCATTAGGTATTCCGGTGTCCTTCTGATAAGTCCGTTTTACCTAAATTGGTTCAATTTAGATTTCTTTTGCTTACACCCAGTAATGCCATCTAAGGTATGTGTTCAATAAATAGTAACTCTTAAGGACAGTGAGAGAAACAGAGACTGTTTACTAGTCAAAATACTTTTTTAAAATGTATTTATTTATTTAATTTTTGGCTGTGTGGGGTCTTAGTTGCGGCATGTGGGATCCTTCGTTGGGGACAGACTCTTTGTTGTGGCACAGGTTTCTCTCTAGTTGTGGCGTGTGGGTTTTCCCTTCTGTAGTTGTGGCGCATGGGCTCTGTAGTTTGTGGCACGCCGGCTCTCTGGTTGAGGCGCGTGAGCTCAGTAGTTGTGGAGCACGGGCTTAGTTGCCCCATGTGGGATCTTAGTTCCCCGACCAGGGATTGAACCCGCGTCCCCTGCATTGGAAGGTGGATTCTTTACCACTGGACCACCAGGGAAGTCCCCGAAATACTTTTTACTTACAGTTACATTCCTCTGCTAAATGCAGATGATTTTTCATGTTATAATCTAGAACTTCAAGGTTCCACAGAGGTTCTCAAAGTATTCCTTGGAAAAGAATCATAAACATTTAAGAACTGGTTTTTAATTCATTTATGTATAGTTGTTTGTACCCAGAGATTTGGGTAGTTGTCTGTCAGAGGCTATTCTAGAATGTACTGTGTTCTGGGACCCCAAAATCAATATAGGAATCTTCTACAAGCTATACAGTACATTAGAATATTATTGATTCATGGCGGGTTTTCTTCATTAACATTTAAATTTGTTTAAACCTCTGTAGTGCCTGTGTGGTATGTAACTTTAAGCCAGGTGCTATGTGGGTATAAAATTGACTCTTTGCTTCCTCCAGATACTTATTACCTAATTATGAAACCATGACATAAGCCCAAAGTTGAGCAATAACAAGAATGCCATCTGTATGGTACAAATGATAATGTTGTAATAGAAGCACAGGATAGAGAGACCCCAGTGTACTGACATGCTCCTGAAGACTTTGTGACAGAGATGAAATTTGAGCTGGACCATGAAGAGTAGAAGGGATTGGGGCAGGGGAAAGGCATTCCGGGTGAAGGGAAGAAAGGTGAAAGATGAAAATGTGCTATTATTCATTCTATTAGTAGAGATTAACTGGTTTCAGCTATAGGTTAGTACTTTTGAACATCAGGTTAACGAGGGAGAGTGGACTTGATTGGTGATGATGTCAGCCACTAAAAGTGATGGAGCTTTTGATTTAATGAATGTGAAATTGCCTTCAAGTTTGATCTGCTAGCACGTAAACCCGTTGGATCTCTGTGATTTGAGGATGAGAGGATAAGTTTGGAGGATGGTAGTGAATTTAAAAATAAAAACTAAAAGCACAATCTAAGGATTTTTCCAGATAGCTGTAAGTGTACAGAGTGTCACTTCCATGCCAAAGTAAGCTAGGGTTCTCTTATTTGAAGCATCTCAGACATCCGCCAACACCCTACAGAACTATATCCCCAAAGCCAAGGTTCACCGTGGGGTTTCTCTGAGTGCAGGCTGTTGAGGACAACCAGCCATCATAACTTACTTTATGAAGGGATCAAGACAAGAATGGATCTGATAAACCCTAGCTAAGTTCAGCTGAGTTCTATGGACCAGAAGCTGAGCATTGAAAGATGATACCCAGATATTCAACAGGGAAGTTTCAGTCTGATAGCAGTAGAAATAAAAGAAAAAGTAAAAATGATGGGGCAGAAAAGAGAGTGACCCTCATGGGAAAGTAAATTTGGAAAATAGAGAAAAGAAAAAAAAGCTACTTAGAAAATTATAAGAAATTGATAAGAAAAAGTGAGGTCAGACCACAGAATGTTTTGAGGGAGAATGATTAGTTTTAAGCAGACAGCGGTTAAATAGATAGTGGAGCCTTGTAGATAGAGTCTGTATAATAAGTTAACATCACACACCTGGAGCTCAGCTGCCAGTGCTTCAATCCTGATTCTGCCAATTCCACATGATCTTGAGTGAATTCCTTAAACTTTTCTGTGATTTGATTTCCTTATATGTATTCACTTCCTTAACCTTGTGAGGTAAAGTTCTTAGAGCAGTCGTAGCATAAAGCAAGCTCTGTGATATTGGTGTTACTCTTCTTCCTGGTTACAGCTGATATACACGAATGCTTCAGTACCTGGAGTAGGGCAGAATTGCGGAATTGAGTCGTTGTGAAGGTTGTAGTTGAATCCGTATACATAGATGAATTCTTACTCTAAGTATTTCTTCTTGTACAGATGTTCTGTCTCTCTTTCAATTTATCATTTCTAACTTTTCACTTCTCTGTTTTCCTACCTTATAGGCTTCCTCTTATTCCAACCTGATCCTAGAATCTGCTTTAAGTTAAAGCTTCCACAGAAAATGTTGAGAATGTATAAGTGCAGTTTGAGTTTGCAGGTTTGACGCAAGGCACATCCTGTTAGATCTAATAGCTCTTTTCCTGGGCTGTGCTTGGGATATACCATAGATTCCCTTCTTTCTCACAGACTCATTCCCTAGGTTGTCTAACCTTGCTTGACTCTGTTTCGCTGTTTCTGGAGTTTGCCATAGTACAACATAAAAACTAAAGGATGTTTCTGAACACTTTTTAAAAACTTTATTTTGAAGAAATTATAGATACTCCAGAATTACAGAAATGGTACAGAGAGGATCTTGTGTTTCTATCAACCAGATTCCTCCTATGATGACATCTTACAGTGCATTATCAAAAACAGGAAGTTGATACTGGCATAGTACAACTAATTAGACCACATACCTTTCTTGGGTTTCACCAGTTTTTGCATGCACTCATATGGGGGAGGAGGAGAGGAGTGATGGTAACATCTCTGTGTATAATTCTTTGACATTTTGTCACATGTGTAGATTTGTATAACCGCCAACATGTTCAAGATGCAGAGCTATTGCATCACCACAAACGAACTCCCTCATGTTCCAATCACTTGTGTGTAATGCACCAGTCTACCATTAGCCTGTGGCCCAACCTCAAAGTGGTTAGCAATCACTGGTCTCCTTTAATATGTGTCCTTTTCCCATCTTTCAGAATAATCACTTATAAGCACTAAAGCTGTTTTTCAGTTTGCTTTTATTTGGGGAGGGTGAATAATTTTTTGTAGTCCTAATCATATGCACAAATATCTTTTCAGGGCACCACATGAGAACTGTAAGAAAAATATTTATTTCAGTGGATATAATCAAAAGCTGTGTGATCAAATGAGTTAAATTTTTTGTTTGAGTCTGTTGTGTGTATTTCATAATTCTAGTTGGGATTGTTCTAGAATACAACATGGAGGTATGGTTTCTTTAAAAACCGACTTAATATCTAAGAAACATTTTCTTTTTTTAATGGGCACCTGGACTTGTGAAATGTCTGGTATGGGAAATTACTGAAATGCTTTTCAGCTGATTGAAATGTTATTTTTAATTTTTTAATTTTACTTTTTGAAACATGGTAATAACTCCATATGGTACCAAAGGCCACAAATGGTGAAGAATAACTCTCACACTTCAAACTCTAGTGTCAGAGTTCTTTACCCAGAGGCAATCACTGTATCTTGCGTATACAAGATATCCTTGAGTATCCTTCCGAAGATGTTTTATGCATGTTCAATCCTAGGAGTGTGTAGAACCTTTAGCATATAATTGTTTCGAGGCTGCGTTTTTCATTTAACACTGTGCTTTAGAGATGTTCCATTGATAAGGAACATGAGGGTCTGCTTGTTATTTTAAATTGAAAACATAGTGCGATATTGGGTTGGCCAAAAGGTTCATTTGGTTTTTTCCGTAAGATGGCTCTAGCAGCACTTAGTTGTCTTTAACTTCATTCAAAACAGTTTCGTTAGATTGTATGTGACAGCTGTCATATCAGCGTGCATTCAAAAAAAGGCTTAGCAAAATTGATGAATTTTTGTGTAGCCATTTTAATACTGAAGATGGAAGAAAGAAAGCAACATTTTACATATTACACTTTATTATTTCAAGAAATGTAAAACCGCAACTGAAATGCACAAAAAGATTTGTGCAGGGTGTGGAGAAGGTGCTATGACGGATTGAATGTGTCAAAAGTGGTTTGCAAAGTTTCGTGCTGGAGATTTCTCACTGGATGATGCTCCACGGTCGGGTAGACCAGTTGAAGTTGATAGTGATCAAATCGAAACAATAATGGAGAACAATCAACATTATACCACGCGGGAGAGAGCCAACATACTCAGAATATCCAAACCAGGCATTGCAGTCATCATTTGCACCAGCTTGGTTGTGTGAATCGCTTTAATGCTTGGGTTCCACATAAGTTAAGTGAAAAAAACCTTCTGGACCATATTTCCCTATGCGATTCTCTACTGAAACGTAATGAAAACATTCCATTTTTAAAACAAACTGTGATGGGCGATGAAAAGCGGGTACCGTACAACAATGTGGAATGGAAGAGATTGTGGGGCAAGTGAAATGAACCACCACCAACCACACCAAAGGCCGGGCTTCATCCAAAGAAGGTGATGTGTATATGGTGGGATTGGAAGGGAGTTCTCTATTATGAGCTCCTTCCGGAAAACCAAATGATTAATTCCAAAAAGTACTGCTCCCAATTAGACCAGCTGAAAGCAGCACTTGACAAAAAGCGTCCAGAATTAGTCAACAGAAAATGCATAATCTTCCATCAGGATATTGCAAGACCGCACATTTCTTTGATGACCAGGCAAAAACTGTTACAGCTTGGCTGGGAAGTTCTGATTCATCCGCCGTATTCACCAGACATTGCACGGTCCGATTTCCATTTATTTCGGTGTCTACCAAATTCGCTTAATGGAAAAAATTTCAGTTCTCTGGAAGACTGTAAAAGGCATCTGGAACAGTTCTTTGGTCAAAAAGATAAAAAGTTTTGGGAAGATGGATTTACAAAGTTGCCTGAAAAATGGCAGAAGGTAGTGGAAGAGAACGGTGAATCATTGTTCAATAAAGTTCTTGGTGAAAATGAAAAACCGTCTTTTATTTTTACTTAAAAAAACACTTAAAAAAGGCACTTTTTGGCCCACCCAATATTATGATTTATAATAGGAAATATATATTTGGTCTTTGTTTCTAGCATAGAAAAACCTTTGGCATTTCCTATGAGAGCAACAGTGCCTTTTTTTATGTTAATGAGATGACTTTTGGAAAGCCCCTAAGGGTGGGAGCCCTTGCCTTTGGAGTCAACCATGTGATTAGAGGGTTAGAACTTTTAGTCCCACCCCCGATCTCTGATCTCTGTGGGGGGTGGGGGCGCGAGGGTGGGGGCTGGAGATTGAGTTCAGTTGCCGGAGGTCAGTGATTTAATCAAACATACCTGTGTAGTAGGACCTCCTAAAAACCCAAAAGGAGGGAGTTCAGGGAGCTTCCAGGTTGGTGACCCAGAAATGCTTACACGTTCCACCGTGTCAGGTCCCACACTGTGTGAGGATGGAAGCTGCTTTGTTTGGGATCCCGCCCTGTGTTTCTCTTCATCTGACTGTTGATTCGTCTCTTCCAGTATCCTCTGTAATAAACTGGTAATCTAGTGAGTAAACTGCTTTCCTGGGTCCTGTGAGCCACTCTAGCAAATTGATCAAACCCAAGGAGGCGGTCCGGGGAACCTCGATTTGTAGCCAGTCAGTCAGAGGACCAGTAACAACCTGGACTTGCTCTTGACCTCTGAGGTGGGGTGGGGCCCCCTTCTTGTAGGACTGAACCCTTAACTTGTGGCACCTGATGCTGTCCCCTGGTAGGTGGTGTCAGAATTGTGTTGAGTTGTAGGACGACCAGCTGGTGTTGGAACTTTGCTTGGATGTGTGGGGAAAACCACCCCCCACACACACTTTGGAATTGGATTCAGAGCCCTTACATATTATTTCACAATGTGGATGTGCAGCTCAAAGACCTCTCATCTGAAAAATGTTCATAACTGGTAGTGATAAGCTGATCAAAGTCTGACAGAAGGAAGCATTTTAAATGATCTTTAAGCATTTTGCTGCAACAGTGTGTATTTTCCAGCCGTTAAAAAAAATACTGGTCCAAGGCTTTTTGGAGTCCACTGACAGTTCAATGTTACCTTCCTTGCATAGACCATACCCACAGTGCGTTATCTTTAATTCCCATTTTGGGTTTCTTTAAGTGATGTGAGAATTTAGATACCTAAGAATCAAACTGAGGGCAAAACTTCTCCATATCTTAACTGTTTGCCTTAGTGTTTCAGTTGTCTTGGCCACACCCAATTCAACAGTACTTTTTTTCATAGCTTGCCTTTATTGAGTCTTTATATAGTATTCAACCTACTGATCATAGAAACAATTTGCATTTTTCATTCCTATTTCATCAGTTTAAGTAATATTTTTAAAATTTACATAAATGATTGCAGGTGCAGTTGGCACAAGCAGTTGTGGTAACAAACACGTCTTACCCTGGTAAACATATACCCAGTGGTAGGAGCGAGCATGCAGTGTCTTGGTTGTGGTGGTCTATTAGTCAAAACACATGGTGTGGGCTTCCCTGGTGACGCAGTGGTTGAGAGTCTGCCTGCCCGTGCAGGGGACACGGGTTCGTGCCCCAGTCCGGGAGGATGCCATGTGCTGCAGAGCGGCTGGGCCCGTGAGCCATGGCTGCTGAGCCTGGGTGTCCGGAGCATGTGCTCCGCAGCAGGAGAGGCCACAGCAGTGAGAGGCCTGCGTACCACACACACACACACACACACACACACAAAACACATGGTGTGCCAAATTCACCATTAGTTTTACTCAGGAAACAGAAAATATGATTAATCATGTGATTCAGTTAAATGAAGGTTGGTTAAGAGCTGCTTGTGTTTCATAATTTTAAATAACCACTTCCTTATTGATGGGCATTGAAATTGTTTTCGGCATTTTGCTTCCTATATGATCAGTAAATATACTTAAGTTTTGTTTGCACACACATAGCAATACCTTTATCTTAAAAAAAAATGCCTTGAAGGGGAATTCAGTGTGTATAAGGGAATAGTTATTTTTTCATTCTAATAAATTTTGTTAAAGGGAATCTTAAATGTTTTATTGCATGATTTTCAATATTTAATTGTAGTAAAGTAAAATATGATAGGTAAAGTTTTTTCTTTTAAAATTAACCAATTTATTCCTTAGTTTTTCCTTTCTCCAAATCAAATTAAAGAAAAAAGAAAGTTCATGAGTCATAAAATAATAGATAAATAGTATTTAAGGCATTGAGTCATAGAATTCCAGACATCTCTCACACATAAATGACTCACTTTCTGTGTGTGCTGTGTATGTGGTTTATACTGTGGAATAGATGTGTTCCTCAATTTGAGTGGGTCTGTTCATATTTAAACAGTAGGGAAGTTTGATGTGTTAGTGATTAACAGTGAAAAGCCTTAAGCCAAGGATCTTTTTATTAAATTGACTAAGTTAGGACTCAGCTTTGAATAAAGCCTGATATTTAGTGGTTCTGTGTTAGCTGTTTCAATGACAGTTTGTTCAGTAATTTCTATGCAAACCATTTGTTTGATGGGGTATGTATTAGAATAAAAAACATGGTCTTGTGGAAATTAGTTGGGGTTCGAGAGACAGGAACTCTTCGCTTATTAAAAACATTAATAACGACTATACCAACTATTTTAAGAACAAAAACAGTATCACAAATATATTAAAATTATATGAAGAAATGTATGTAGAGCCAGTTATAATTGTGTTACACATATCTTTCTAATTCCTTTATATACTACAGCTAAACCTTTTTGGAATTGCCTGTGAATATTTTTAACCCTCTTTTTTTTTTTTTTTTTTTTTTTGTGGTATGCGGGCCTCTCACTGTTGTGGCCTCTCCCTTTGCGGAGCACAGGCTCCGGACGCGCAGGCTCAGCGGCCATGGCTCACGGGCCCAGCCGCTCCGCGGCATGTGGGATCTTCCTGGACCAGGGCACAAACCGGTGTCCCTTGCATCGGCAGGCGGACTCTCAACCACTGCACCACCAGGGAAGCCCTAACCCCTCTTTTGACTAGCAGTTTTTTTCCTAATTTATTCTCATTGGCCTAACTATCTTTTCTTTGCATAATTGGGGTTTTGATTGCCAAACTGGAAAATTATTATGACGTGAAAATTTTCATTTTTTTAAATCTTGAAAGTTATAATGTTATCTTAATACAAGAGACCCCAAAACACAATACCTATTTAAATAAGAATTTTATTTCTCTTAATAGTCTAGAAGTTAGTGGTCCAGCTCTTTGTTGGTGGGGCAGCTGTGCTCTACAAGATGATTCAGTACGTTTTGCTTAACAGACTTGTAGGATATTGGCCTGCCTCTGCATGGTCAAAGCCGATACAGTTGCACATGTGCCTTCTAGCCTGAGGGAAGTGGGAAAGTTTTAGTCTAGCTCTGGATTGGTGTCTTTTAGGTTGAAGATGACCTGAAAGTTGTGCCTTTACTTCCACTCACGTACCATTGGTCCACACTAAGTAACAAAACTTCAAGGCATGCTAGGAGTCTATCCTCTTGCTGGTGGGTAAATAACCAGGTAAAACTTTATTCCTATGGACAAAGGGGAAAACGGATAATGGAAAACAACTAATAATCTGGCTCAAAAGCCAGTATCTAAAAAATTGGATGTAAACTTCAAACTGAATATTTCTAAATGAATAGCTTTCTCAGATACAGCCAAGTCAGCAACACTGTTGTAACTTTAGATGAAGTGTAATGTGAATTGAATCCCTGAATGTGACATTACTGTAAGATCTTGCTTCTCAAACTGGAGGACATTGTTGTTTGAGGGGGGAAGTACACACAGCCATGCACTTAGATGTAGCTTCTCTTCCTGGAGGAAGATTTAGAAGACTATGCATAGGATAGGAATATATTTTAGAGCTAAAAACGAAATTGGCAGGACCTTTAAGAAAAAGCTTAGGATTATTTTAAGGGATAATTTCAGATCCCCAGAGATATTTTCTATTTTTGCCACTATAGTCCTGTGGAAACATTTTGATAAGCAAACTTTTTTGTTTGTTAGGGTTTGTTTTAGTTAGTTAGATCAACAATTCTAAACTATGTAAAATTGTGGAAATATATTGGGGGGGTGGGCAAGTACTATGAAGTAAAGGAAATTTTCTTGTGTATACAAGCAGCATAGGCATCTTTATTCAAAGAAAGTCTTAAGTTATTTCTTTGTCATCTTACATTTTTCTTTTATTCTTTGCTGCATTTTATACAATTCTTTTAAGGCCAAAATATATTTTTTAGGCTCTTCTTCTCCTTGCAGAGAAATAATGGGACTTGCAGACTACACTAGAGTTGTGGGAGTAGTAAGCTGTAGTTAATAATGGCTTTTCTTCATTTAAAGTATATTAAAATTAACTTTATATTAAAACTTATGTTCCATCTTTCCTTCTTATCACAGGACAATGAAAAGAGAACTCCACTGCATGCTGCTGCCTATCTTGGAGATGCAGAAATCATTGAATTGCTTATTTTATCTGGTATGGTAAGCTCTGTGTAAGAGCACATCATGCACATTTTGGTCATATTTAATATTTATTAAACCTCATTGACTATTTCTTCATATTTGTTAAACAACCTGAAACTTATTTGTTCATTCTAGAAGTAATGATCTCATATCATGTCCCAGGTACTGTTTTAGTGCTTAGAGTACATTGGAAAACAAGTCACTGCCTTGCGGAGCATATACTCTAAAGAAAAACAGGCTACAAATACAAGTAAATTTTACAGTATGTTAGAAGGAGATAAGTGCTATGGAAAAATGAAAAAGTAGATCAGAATACAGTCAGCCCTCTGTTTTCATGGGTTCTGAATCCATGGATTCAAACAGCCACAGATCAAAAATATTTGGAAAAAATTCCAGAATGTTCCAGAAGGCAGAATTTGAATTTACCATGCACTGGCAACTATTTACATAGCATTTAAATTGTATTAGGTATTATAAGTAATCTAGAGATAATTTAAAGTATACAGAAGAATATGCATAGGTTATATGCAAATACTATGCCATTTTATATAAGAGCTTTGAGCATCTGTAGATTCTGATATCCACAGTGGGTCCTGGAACCAATCCCTTGCAAATGCTGAGGGACAGCTGTAATGGAGTGGGATGAGAATTATATAAGTTGGGTATTATATGGAGTAGTCATACAAGGCCTCATTGACCTCAGAGTTGCTGGGAGATGATAATAGTTCTCCAACGAGGAGGTGATAGTAGCTTGGAGCTAGTACAGCATTGGAGGGGATTAGGAAAGATGTGATTGTAGATATATTTTGAAAATGATGCCAGCAAGATTTATGTCTTTAAATAGCTTGTGTCTAATTCTTTTTGAGGGCCTGTAAAATATATTTTAGGAAATTGTACTTTATTTTTAAATTTCTTCTAACCTGTTCAAGACCTTACAATATGAAATAATGGTAAAACTGTGTCCTATAGAATAGCACCTATGGTGGTCAGACTTCTTGCAGTCCTAAAACAGGCAATCAAAGGGAGTTTAGAAATATTTTTGTTGTATCCAGATGATCGTAAGTGATATTTATTGAAAAAGGATGCCTATGTTTGAATTGTGCTTATGTTGCCAGATTGCACAGATATATGCATAATGCAATTGGAGAGATAGTATCATTCCTTTGATATTTGGGAGAAGGAGCACTGAGAGAAATTTTGAGTGAAAATCCTCTTAAATAGTAGCCTGAATAGAATTTTGCCATTATAAATTAATAAAGTTTTTTAAATGTGGTTTTTATAACAAATTGCATGATCTTATAGAATTACAGTCACTTATGGACCAAGCTAATATTCTTGTATTAGTTTCTTTATGAATAACTTTATCAGTGACATACTTCCTTGAAGATGTCTGTTCCTCTATGGATGCTAGCTCACTAGTTTTCAGCTGAAATTTACTAGAGGTAAGAACTGAGGAGGTTCAAGAGAAAAATAATGCTTCCTCTTAATTGAGGCATATTCTGCTTTAATAATATATCCAGGACCAGATGGCTTCACAGGTGAATTCTACCAAACATTTAAAGAAGAGTTAATACCTATCTTTCTCAAACTGTTCCAAAATTTGAAGAGGAAGGAATGCTTCCAACCTCATTTGAGGTCAGCATTACCCTGATACCAAAATCAGAAAAAGACACTACAATAAAAGGAAGTTACACCACAATTTCCCAGATGAACATAGATGCAAAAATCTTTAATAAAATATTAATAAACTAAATTCAACAATACGTTAAAAGGATCATACCTCATGATCAAGTGGAATTTATTACAGGGATGCAAGGATGGTTCAGCTTCCACAAATCAATCAATGTGATACACGCCTTAACAAAATGAGGCTAAAAATCATATGATCATCTCAATAGATGTAGAAAGAGCATTTGACAAAATTCAACACCTACTCATGGTAAAAACTCTGAACAAAGTAAGTATAGAGGGACTATACCTCAACATAATAAAGTCCATATATGGCAAGCCCACAGCAAACATACTTAAAGCTGAAAAGCTGAAACCTTTTCCTCTGAAATCAGGGGCATGGTGAGAATACCCAGTCTGATCACTTTTTCAGCAGTCCTAGAAGTCCTAGCCATAGCAGTTAGGCAAGAAAAATAAATTAAAAGTGTTCAGATTGGAAAGGAAGAAGTAAACTGTCTCTTTTTGCAGGTGACTTATTACATATAGAAAACTATAAAGACTCCATCAAAAAACTATTAGAAATGATAAACAATTTTAGTAAAGTTGCAGGATCCAAAATCAATATACAAAAATCTGTGTGCTTGTATATACTAATAACTATCAGAAAGAGAAATTAATAAAATAGTTCCATTTATGATTGCATCAAAAAGAGTAAAATACTTAGGAATAAATTTAACCAAGGAAGTGAAAGAGCTGTACACTGAAAACTATAAGACATTGATGAAAGAAATTGAGGAAGGCACAAAGAAATGGAAAGATATTCCATGCTTGTGGATTGGAAGAATTAATATTGTTAAAATGTCAATACTACCCAAAGCAACCTACAGGTTCAGTGCAATCCCTGTCAAAATTCCAGTGGCATTTTTCACAGAAGTAGAATAAAACAATCCTAAAATATGTATGGAACCACAAAGACCCAAGTAGCCAAAGCATTCTTGAGAAAGAACATTAAAACTGGAGCTTCCTGATTTTTAAACTGTATTACAGAGCTGTAATAATCAAAACAGTATAGTATTGGCATAAAAACAGACACAGAGATCAGTGGAACAAAAGAGAGCCCCAAAATAAACTTGTGCATGTTGTGATCGATTAAGGCAAAGGAGCTAAGAATAGACAATGGGGAAAGGACCATCTCTTCAATAAATGGTGGTGGGAAAACTGGGCAACTATCTTACACCATACACAAAAATCAACTCAAAATGGGTTAAAGACTTGAACATAAGACCCCAAATCATAAAACTCATAGAAGAAAACATACAAGGTAAGCTCCTTGGACTCAGTCTTGGCGATGATATTTTAGATTTGACACTAAAAACAAAGAAAACAAAATCAGATATAACAAGTGGGACTATATCAAACAACAAAGCTTCTTTCTGCATAGCAAAGGAAACCAACAAAATGAAAAGGCAACCTACAGAACAGGAGAAAGTAATGTGCAAATTATATATCTAATAAGGGATTGATATCCAAAATATATAAAGAACTCATATAACTCAGTAGCAAAAAACAGACAAACCAATCTGGTTAAAAGTCAGCCAGAGGGACTGAATACACATTTTTCCAAAGAAGACAGAGATATGGCCAAAGGTACATGAAAAAGTGCTCAACATCACTAATCATCAGGGAAGTGCAAAGCAAAACCACAATGAGATACCACCTCATACTTGTTAGAATGGCTATCATTAAAAAAAAGAAACAAGCATTAACAAGTATTAGTAGGGATGTAGAGAAAAGGAAAACCCCTGTTGGTGGGAATATAAATTGGTATAGCCACCGCGGAAAACAGTATGGAGGTTCCTCAAAAAATTAAAAATAGAACTGCCATATATGATCCAGCAAACCCACTTCTGTGTGTATATCCAAAGGAAACAAAATTACCGTCTCAAAGAGATACAGGCATGTTCATTGCAGCATTATTCACAATAGCCAAGACATGGAAACAACCTAAATGTGTGTCAATGGATGAATAAAGATGATGTGGTAAATGCATACATTGAAATATTATTTGGCTGTAAAAAAAGAAGCAAATCCTGCCATTTGCAGCAATATGGATGGACCTTGAGGGCATTATGCTAAATGAAATAAGTCAGAGAAAGACAAATAATTCATAATCTCACTTCTTACATGTGGAATCTACAAAAACCAAATTGATAGAAACAGAGAATAGATTGGTTGTTGCCAGAGGTAGACAAGTGGGGGGTGGAGGAAATGAGTAAAGGTGGTCAAATGGTACAAACTTCTAGTTATAAGATAGTTCTGGGGATGCAAGCTTAAAAATCTCATCACAAGAAAAAAATTTTAACTATGTGAGGTGATGGATGTTAACTTATTGTAGTAATCATTTCTATATTATATGTCATATCATTTTGTTCTACATCTTAAACTAATATAATGTTATATGTTAATTATATAATAAAACTGGGGGGAAAATAATGATCACCCAGAACAGTAGTCTTCAAACAGTATGTGTACACTCTTGAGGTTCTGTAGTGGTGTTTCACGGGTTCTGCTTAAATTTGGTTTGAATGCCATGGTTGTTGAGGCCCAAGTTATACACTAATTTACATACCCCGATTTCAAAATAGCCTTATAATTGTATTGAATGAATTTTTAGTAAGTTATAAATTAGAATTGAAACTAAGTGTTTTACCTGATAATTCCCTAAAGAAGAGAATTAAATACATGAACGGGAAAGTAGACAACAACATTAGGCTAATTTGTTTGTAATTAGTAATGAAAATTGTTACTGAAAAGTTTAGGGTAGACTGTTCTTACCCTTCATGTTAGTTACCAATGACATGTTACAATAGTAATTAGGTTAACTTTAGTGTAATCTTAAGAAAATTAAGCAATGTGAAATAATAATCTCCATTTAGCTCTTGCATTATACAAAAGTCATGGTATGCTCCAATAAGAACACACAATAAAGTAAATTACTATAATTTCATATTATAAAAACTACTTTGGTATCCATGGCAAGGAATAAATAGTTCCTAAAATATTTCTCTAAAACGAAAAGTGAAGAATATAAAGAAATTGATCGTTCCTTAGAGCCGTGTACTTCGATGTTCATGGATGTTTATGTTTCAGGTTTTGGTGGTTTTCTGATTTACTGTGGTGAGAAGTTAGGAAGTAACGTTTTGTAATTTGTTTCACTCTTGTGTTTCCATTGTCAAGAATTACGATGTTACAGTTTAATTTGTAATCATAATTCCCGCTGTTTTATCACACACACTCTGTCCTTATTCATAGCTTCTCTATTCCCAGGTTTTAAAATTTTGATGTCTCTTGGTTAAATAGACCTCATCATCAAGTAGTTTTTGTTTTTATATTTTCTGTAAGAGCTCATGGATATTGTATTCTGTGGTATCTTATTTATTTTGGACCATTTCTTTTTTTTTATTTAGTTGAAGGGTAGATAAGCTAGTTATAAAATTCTCAATTTATGCTTTTTCCTTTCAATATTGTAGATGTTACTCCACTGTCTTCTAGCGAGTGAAAGTCTTGAATTGAGCTCCTCTCTGCTTACATTCCATCCCCCCATTACACTTTCCACCACCATAGTCCATTCTCTTCTGCCTGGATGCCTGTAGGATTCAATTCTTTATCCCTGAAATTCATGCTAACTTTCCTAGGCTAAATCTCTTGATTCTTTTTGCTAGGGCATTATGTGAATGTACACTTTTAGTTTTGAAATTCGGATTTTTATTTCATTTATATCTTTCATTGCATCTTTACATGTTTTATTTCCGTGTGTTTTTCTGTCAGTAAATTTTTGTGCAGTGTGTTTTGCTACTAAAATGGATATCCTTCATCTGTCTTTATCAGCTATTTTCTGATTGTAATTTTGTCTTTAAATTTAGTTTTAAGTTATTTCCTTTTACCTATCCTTCATTCATTCAACAAATACTTAATGAGCCTGGCTGCATAGCAGGTACCATTCTAGGTGCTGTGGTAGAGCAGTGAATAAAATAAATGAAGTCCCAGGCTTTATGGAGTTTATGTTTTAATGGGGGAGATAGTAGCAAGTTAATATATAGTTTGTCATGTGTTGATAATTGCTATGGAAAAATTAAAGGAATGGTATGTTGGGTGGGGATCAGTTGCTATTTTGTGTTGGGTTATCAGGAAAGGATTCAGTGACATTCGAGGAGATAAGCAAATATGGAAGCGAGCCTTGCATATGGTGCAGATGTTTACTGGAAATTAAGAGATTAGCAAGAACAAACACCGTGAGGTGTAGCATGTTTGGAGGCAAGTGAAAAAAGCAGTAGGAGGTAAAGCAGAGGTTGGGGGTGTTCCAGGTAAATACCTGCTTTGGCCCTTAAAGTGATGTGGAAAACCAATGGGGAGTTTTAGGTGGAGGGACAGAGGCTGACCTAGTTTTTTAAAGATTCACTCTGGCTGTGGCTTCAGATTCTTGACTGTGTTGTAAGACATGTCTGCTCTGCTTTTTGTTGTCTCTAGGCTTTTATCTTTGATTGCTTTATTTTCCTTTTCTCTTTCCTGATCTGCCAGCTCTCATCTCTTTGCATTGTTTTACCTCTTTCTTGGAGCTTTTCTTTGAGGTCTCTGTTCAGAACTTAATTTCTCTGAAGTTGTGTATAAAGAGTAGTTCACAAATTCTTCCTCTCCTTTCCTGGGATAATTTCTTTCAAATATATTTACCTATTAACTGTATTCTGCTCAGTTTACTCTGCTTTTGTATATTTTTGCTCTAGTCCTGTGCTGAATCCTTTAAGGTTTTTTTTTTTTTTTTTTTTTGGCCACACCATGCAGCTTGTGGGATCTTAGTTCCCCTACCAGGGATTGAACCCGGGCTGTTAGCAGTGAAAGCGTGGAGTCCTAACCACTGGACTGCCATTATATATCATTGAGGAATATGCTTTTTCCAGAACATCTGTTTGGAGTAGGGAGGGGCAAAAAACGCCTCATAGATTAACTGTGTGGTTTCCTTTACTCATAGAACTACCTGTTAGATCTGTGGGAAAGAACTACAAGACAGAGCTGCCAAAGTAAACTATGAAAAACCTGACAAACTTTTCATCTTAAGTATTGGCATATCCCAATGATCTGTACTGTTCTAAGGTGCGATGGCTTAGGAGTGAATATGATTTGAACCTAATACATTTTTAGAGGGTGTCAAATTCAGAACCAGGCAGATCCATTGCCTGACCCTAAACACGGTCCTAAAGTAAATCGCTTGAGGAAATTGGATCCCAAAGATTACAGGTGGGGAATTTTGAAGTGTGTCCATATTTCATTGGAGATCAAAGAAGCCTAACTAAAAGAATTGTGGGCTGACTCACATGATAGCTTCTTTTTGAAAAGGCTGTTTTATCTTGAAGATTATGAGTTTGGAGGAACTAAGGTGATTGGCAGTGGAAAGAATCAGAACATTCGAAATTCCTTAAAAATTTATTGATTTAAATAACTTTGTGTTACACATAATTAAAAAAAAAAACCTTTAAAAAATGAATAATGAAGATTCTTGCTTGATCTCTCCTGTAGCACAGCCTTACCTTGTTCTTCTGTGTTATAAAGGGAGAGTCTCCGGTGGATGACCTCTAGATCATCTAAAAGGGTGTTAGATAGGGATTCTAGGACACAAACAATGGAGAGAAGGGGGCAAAAGGACATTCACACAAACACGCTCTTTTAATCGAATTGGTAGCCTTCCTGAAGAAACTTCACTTGATGTCCATGATGCATTTTTAAGATTCATGGATGAGGGGTATAACTTTTGACATGTTATATGTAATCAAACAAGTGAATCCTTCCGTAGAATCTATATAGTAACACTAGAGTCTAGTAGAATTACTCTTACAATTATTATTGAATGGAGCAAAGTAATTGGAAGCAGTGAGTGCTTACTATATCTCAAGTACTGTGTTAAATTTAGCTTTTTCATTTATGACCTCATTTTATCCTCAACTCTGAAGGTATTATTATAGATAAAGGAAGCGAAAGCATTTAGAGATGTGATAACTGGCTGAAAGTTATACTGCTAATAAAAGCTAGAGCCAGCATAGTAAGTCAGACCCAGGCTATCTGACTGTGGAGTTCAGGCTATCTGACTCTTAACTCTGCTGCAGTCTGAACTGTGCTCCCCTCTACACTCTACCCACCCCCATCTACTTAGCATTTAGTAAAATTTGTATAGAAAATAACTTTTGTTGAAGAACTTCTGTTTTAAGGACTAAATTTACTGGCTGCCTAAATATAGATATTTTTATGGGAGCTATTCGTGTAATGCTTATATTTTTCAAACATAGGTTTACCAGTACCTCAGGCTGTTTATAGCATGTGTTAGGTGGCTAAATAATGTGTTGTATTAATCATTTAATTGGCCTTTTATAGAAAATAAAGTTCTTAATAAGGAAATATGTATACTGTGTTTCTGGTAATAAGAATTAGACCTAAAGTGTGTGACGTTTGAAAGACTGCAGTGTTGGTATATAAGTTTACTAGGGCTGCCATCACAAATTACTACAAGATGAATGGCTTAAACAACAAAATTTATTTTCTCACAGTTCTGGAAGCTGGAAGTACAAGATCAAGGTGTTGGCAGAGTCAGTTTCTTCTGAAAGCTGTGAGAGAAGGATCTGTTCTAGGACTTTCTCCTTGGCTTGTAGATGACCGCCTTCTTGTGTCTTCCATCGGTACATGTCTATGTCCAAATTTCTAATGCTTATAAGGATCCAGTCATATTGCATTAGGGCCCATGCTAAAAAAAAAAACACCTCATTTTAACTTAATTACCTCTGTGAAGACCCTGAGGTGCTGGGGTTAGGACTTCAGCATATGAATTTGGTGGTGGGGACACAGTTCAACCGACAATATCTATATATCCATAACACCCTCTTAAATGATACAGTGCACTAGCTTGGTGGTAGGGGGGGTGGTCTAGCATCACAGGTGGAAAAGTGGAAATGTACTTGCTTTTTGCTCATTCTTCTCCCAACCTGAAAACGGAATCTGAAGCTTTTGCCACTGATTTTGGTAGACAGCCAAAGGAAAGCATTATTTCCAGTTTGGGAAGAGTGCTAAAAGTACTTGGCTCCTGGCCCAGCTCACTGTATAGGGACTATCTCCTCTGTGGCTTAGGAGCAGAGAAAAAAACTATGCTCTGCAAACAGAAGTTTTAGAAAATTATTAGTGGGACTATAATTATTACAAACAAATAGGAAAATAGAAATAATTTTAATAGCATTAAATCTCAGGTACTTCGCCTAGATCAGAGGCTGATAGACTTTTTATGTGAAGGGTCATACAGACACACTGGCAACTACTCATCTCTACTCCTGTGATGCGAAAGCTACTTATTTAACACGTAAGTGAATAGGTGTAGCTATGTTGCAGTAAAACTTTATTTAAAAATAGGTGGCTGGCAGTCTGTGGGCTGTAATTTGAAGATCCCTGGCATTGATTATAAAGATATTATCTTACCTATTTAATGTTAAAGTAAGGCAAGGTATTTAATAAGCATGAAATAACTTATTCTGAGTATTTCAAAATAGGGTAGAATATTATCACTGGAAATGGATCGTAGAGATCATTTACCACAGCTCTTATTTTACTGATAACTGAGGTTCAAAAATCAAAGAATTGGCAGATCTTGGTGAGTGATCAGATTAGGGAGAAAGCAGGTGAATTAGTCTTCTTGCGGAATGAGACCTAGAGTCACATGGGACACTTGTGATTTGGTGCCTGACTTTGTAGAGCTCAGAAACAGGTGCTCCCTGTGTTCTTTTAACCTGGGGCCTAGCCTCCCTTGAGAGAGAGACAGACAGAGACGCGCATGGGCATGCACACACAAGGATTATTATTACCAAAATGAAGGCGTAGGCATATGAGGAGCAGTCCCAGGTCACACAGCCTGCTGATTACAGAGCCATTATTAGATCACAGGTCTTACTCCTGGGCTCCATCCGCTGACCCCTGACTGCCTCCTCATATGTCCAGACCTCTTTTCAGCTACATTGCTGGCAAGAGCCCAGGCTAGACTGATAAAAGTGAACCAGATTTTTTTATTTTTTAAAATTACTTTCGTTTTATCTCTAAATGTAGTAGACATGTATCTAATTTTGGAAGAAATTTTACCTTAAATATGTTTTTTCTTTTAAAAAGCTATTGTTTCAGAATATATTTTATATGTGTGAATTAGTAAATGAAAAGATTGGGTGAAAGGAAGAAGGTTATCTGGATTTTTCTGTATAATCTAACTGTGGTATCAAATGGATACAACCAAGCTGTTTGGATGACCCTGCAGTTGATTTTTGCTTGCTTGTTTTCTTTTTGCTTTTAACGTATTGGAAATCTGATCACATCTCTGTTCTGGAAAGGTGAATCCAAATTCAGATATTTGATGAGACGTAGGTTCTGGCTGCTTGTTCTTCTTCAGGGAAAGCTCAGTTGATGTACATTTGATAGATTTGTGGGTGAAAGGGAGTCTAGTAAAGACAGTCTTTGATTTATACAGTGGGGCATAACAACCTTGGGTTTTTCTAGATACTCTGCTAGCACTCAGGAGGCTTTCTTTGGGTGTCAGTTTGCAGTGGTCATCAGTGACATCATCCGCAAATTGCTGTCTTGTCTGCAGCTTCCACAGCAGTGCTTCTCCTACCACAGGGTCTCCCGGTAGCCTGACTGCAGCAATTGAGATGGCGCTGCTATTTTATGTTCTTTCCTGTTTTAATGATTAGGAAATAGTAAAGAAATTAATCTTTTCTTGAGAGAAACTTAAGTCTTGTGACTTAAGATCATCCTTTGGAATCACAAATATTATACTCTGCCAGGTAGAGAGCCTGTGATGATGCTACTGGAGCTGTTACATTTGGTTTTATTTCTCTCTAGGAAGACTATTTTGTGTTTTCAGTGGATAGGATTTCTTTCTTTTCCTGCCCTCCCTCCCTCCCTCTTCGTTCTCTCCCTCCCCATCTTCCCCTTTCCCACTCTCTCCCCTTCCCCCTAGGTCTGTTCCCCTCCCCCTCTTCCTCCTCTCTGTCTCCCTCCATCCCCCGCCTCTCTCTCCCTCTCCCCTCCCCATCTCCTTCTCTCTCTCCCTCCCCTCTCCTTCTCTTTTTCCTGTCTTCATCTTCTTTGTGGCTAGTTTTCAGCTGTTGGATTAGTTACTTTACTCTGGAAATGTCTTTTCCATTACTGGAATTACTTTGTAGTGTGTATATGAATATGTAGCTAATTTTGGAGCTCTGTGTGGAACAGAAGTCTGGTTACCTTCAGAGAGCTCACATGAGATGAGCTCTGGTAGCCTGGACGTCTGATGTGCACTGCCATGTTTATTGTTCTTAAGCCATTTTTCATTGTGCAGCCAACTGCTGCTCTTATAATGGACCTTGCTATGCCATGTTCGTCTGTTAATATATAAGGCACATACTAATTTACCCATGTGGGCAGGGGAGATATTTGTTGTATTGTGTCCTTAGAGATAGCTCAACCATTACTCACATACTTGACCTTTAATTTCCAAGGAATTAAAATATCTGATTAGTGTTACTAGAAGATGACTTAACACAAGTGTCTTCTGAGATGGGATATGATTAGATGTCTAAAATTCCATTGTGCTGATCTTCCTGCAGTTAAGTATCTTTAGAATCTTTAAAAAAGAGCAAGCCAAATTTTTTATCAAGTTGTCTACTAGTTGCAAGTGGCAGCATGATGTGTCCTCGTTAAGCCACTAGTGGATTATTTGTTATAGTCACTCATGTTTTTGATAAAATTAACTTTGAATTTTTTATTAAAAGAGAAAGAAAGACGATTTAATTAATTAGTTAATTATTGTAACTTAAAATGGAAGAATGAAGCAAGCAGGTTTTTTACTTTGGGCTGCCAAATGCACCATAAATATTAGATTTTCTTCCTTCAGTTGTATATCTGATAACCCATTTCCAAAAGAAAGACAGACTATCTTCACCCTCTTCCTGCTTTCCAATTTTTTCTTTGCACTTGAAGCCAAATTCTTGGAGTGATTTTTCATGACCACTCCTTTCATTTCATTTCCTCTTCAGTACATTTCACTTTTTGAACATGTAGTATTTCAGTTTCATTTCCGAATTAAAATATACACACCTTTAAAGGTATACAGCTTACAGCGCAGTTGCCTTTCTACCCTAGTTCCCCATCACATCATCCAATTCATATTGCCCCCCACCACCAGTGCAAACACATAGGCAACCGCTGTTCTTAATGTCTTAGCTTTCCTCCAGGGTTTCCTTTTGCAAATGCAAATATAGATACTTAACTCTTCCTTTTTCTATGTAAAAGTAAAGAATATTATTCATACAGCTCTCACTTATTGCTGTTTTTACATTTTTTTTTTTTTTTTTGCGGCACGCGGGCCTCTCACTGTTGTGGCCTCTCCTGTTGCGGGGCACAGGCTCCCGCCGCGCAGGCTCAGTGGCCATGGCTCACAGGCCTAGCCGCTCCACGGCATGTGGGATCTTTCCTGGACCAGGGACACAAACCCGTGTCCCCTGCATCTGCAGGCGGACTCTAAACCACTGCGCCACCAAGGAAGCCCTATTTTTACTTTTTATTTCTCAGATCTTTATCAGCACGTAGAGATCATCCTCATTTTTTGTGACAGCCACATTCTATTTCCTTGTCGGTTAATGCCTTGAATCGGACTTCTGACCCTTCCCATTTGTTGGAGGCCCATTTTCAGGCCTCATTCTTCTCTACTTCTGTCTTTCCGGGGTACTTGTGTCTTTTGAGTGTCTGTGTCACTACCCTTCTGGCCTTAATGCCAGGACCTGCCCTCCTACTGTGCACATAAATACAAAATCATAGAAAGAGGTACAGGAATTATAGAGAACCATTGAAGTTCCAAGTGATAAATGGGGAGAAGGAAGGAGCCTCTTCACTGTCTCTAGGGCTCCAACTTTCTGACCCGTGAACATTTCAAGTGTTTGTGCTCTTACCCAAAACAAATGCTGACTTTATTGTGGTCAGAAAAGCTTCTTTTCACCATTTCGGTCTCCACAGAACCTGGCCAGTAGTTGTTCATATGTTTATTACATTAATATACCACTGTCTCTGGCTGGGTTGTTGTTTTTTTTTAATTGGCTGTGTTGGGTCTTCATTGCTGCACGTGGGCTTTCGCTAGTTGTGACGAGTGGGGCTACTCTTTGTTGTGGTGTGCAGGCTTCCCATTGTGGTGGCTTCTCTTGTTGCGGAGCATGGGCTCTAGGCACGCGGGCTCAGTAGTTGTGGCTTGTGGGCTCCAGAGCGCAGGCTCAGTAGTTGTGGCGCATGGGCTTAGTTGCTCTGCGGCATGTGGCATCTTCCCAGACCAGGGCTCGAACCCGTGTCCCCTGCATTGGCAGGCGGATTCTTAACCACTCTGCCACCAGGGAAGTCCCTCTGGCTGGTTCTTTATTTTGCTGACTCCCTTTCTTTCTCCCACAGCTTTAAGCAATCTTGAAAGCTCTCCTGCTGGTTCATGATTCACTGGCCCTGCCCACACAGAGTTCAGCTTCAACTGCTGCACTTGTGGATGATTTCCTACACCTGCCTTTCATTCATTTTCTCTCACATTCAGACTTATAAAATCTACCTCTAATGTATCCGTGCTACATGTACTAGGTACATTGGTTTGTATGTTAATCTTTTTTGTTGGTTTTTTATTGTTTGTTTGTATTTTGACTGTGCCGTGCTGCATGTGAGATTTCAGTTCCCTGACCAGGGATTGAACCCATGCCCCCTGCGTTGGAAGCTCGGAGTGCTAACCACTGGACCACCAGGGAACTCCCCTGTTAATTTTTGTAACAAGGTATTAGGGGATCTGGTTTATAGATGAAGAAATGTAGGTTCAGAGGGATCATATAGCTAGTTAGGGACCTATAGCTAGAGGTTATTCGGGCTGTAACTTGGAGTCACTGCACTTGATTATTACGTAGAACCTCACACTCAAAACAATGTAAACATTAGGATGTCTGAGTTCTATCCTTGGTTCTGCTGTAGTTGACTCTGGCGGTGAGCTGCTTGCTTGTACCAGCATTTCATCATCTAGAAAGTATGGAGGTTGGACTAGGTTCCTAAAGCCTCTTCTCACTTAGCTAGTTATTATTCTAGATGTAAATCTAGGATTGCTCATAGTGCAGGACCTGTTGCAAGTTCCTCTAGTCCTGAGAGTCAAGGTGGTTTCTCTCTACGTAGAGGGATCCCACGGTGTGCTGCTTCTGTTTGGTGGGGATTTAAGCACCAAATCAGTGGATTTTACATAGGTGATAGATTTTTTCCCCCTCAAATTACATAATACACTTATTGTCTTACTAAATTGTATTTCCATTCTATTAAGGAAAATTTGTGTCCATTGACTTAATGATTTTTAAACAAAAAATACATAGTTGATTTGTTTTAATTATTACTACTTTAGAACTTTAGGTATAACATGGAAAGACATGTGGATTGGTTCATTTCCTTTCTCAGTATTTTCCCCTAAGTTTATAGCCATTGTATCCATTTATAAAATAACTTTATAGTACTAAAGCATTTTTAATCAATACTGGAGAACTATTTTGATATTACTGTATTGCATTATAACATGATACATTCATTAGTAAAGAATTATAATGAAGACTTTGTAATGGTCTACGTTTTATGTCTTAGTATTCTTATTCATGTATTTAAGTATTTGAGGTTTTTAACACAAATTCTACATTGGGGTCTGATTTTCATTTTGGATGTGCTCTGTATAAAGGTGGCTTTTCTAGACTATATATAAAATGATGTTTCTTTGATTTTTAATAAAAAGAGCTAGTACCTTACTGGATAATTATATCAATTAAAAAGGATAGTTTTGTTTTGTAATTTAAGGGTGATTTATTAGCAGAAAGTATAAAAATGAAGTACTACATTTTCAGTTGTTATTTATCCAATTTGGACTATATATAACTAGTATTTCAGGATATTTACTTAAAATATTTTATGTAAAATATTTCAATTTATTTTTTTCTTCTTGTTGCAGGAGCTAGAGTTAATGCCAAAGACAACAAATGGTTGACACCTTTACACAGAGCAGTTGCATCTTGTAGTGAGGTATGAAATTTCTCTTAGTAAATATTTTGTATATAAAATCATTAAGTAGGCCTGCCTATGAGTCCATATTCAAATTCTGTATTTTCAAAAAAGGAAAAAGCAACCGAAAATACCTAGACTGGTCACTTTACTTTGGAATTTGTTCAAACCAAGTTAATTGTTCCATTTTCCTTTTGTGACTGAGGCCTCTTGGAGAGTCTGAAGTGGCAGAGAATAGAAAACCCTGCTTCTGTACTTCTTACAAGAGAGCAGTTGTTTTTCTGTCTTACAAATTCCTCCTCAAGGCTTTTCTCTGCTGACTGGTTCACAGTAGCCTAATAGACATGTATGTTGCAGAGGTTCTGCTGGTTGTGGTCAAGAAATAATCTCAGCAGTGTGTAATGACTAAATGAAATATTGTTTAGGTAAACACTGAAATTAGTTTCAGAAACATTACTTGATCTCACATGTTGCCAGTTCTAAATACAATCTTAAAATATGTTAGGTGTCTTATGAGGAAGAACAATTCCTTTTTATTTATAATCCTGTGTATTGTTTGACCTTCAAGATAACTGACATTTTGGGAGAAAGTTCATTTTTATATTTGTCATATCTTCTAGTCCTCATAACATCCTTGTAGGATAGATATTTTAAGGAACTGTGTAGTTAATAATTTGCCAGAACCACTCAGCTGTTGAGTAGCAGAGATGACACAAATACCTGGACCCTCTTTTTTTCTGTCATTTTACTGCCTTTCTAAAATGGATTGGGTACTTTTTACAGATGCATTGTGCCCAAAGCACCCCTTTTACCTATCTTACGATAGTTGAAAACATTTTTTAAATAAAAGGTGAGACTGTATAAATTAATGTTTTCTTCAGTTATTCAAATTGTGGGAGACGAGGGAGAGTGGCTACTGCTGCTTCTCCCCATCATGGGGCCAGATAGTTCTGGAGAGAGAAGGGGAACACATGCCTTGGGAGGATGTTTCCCCAGGAGAAACTGGGGGCGCTCCTTTCTGTTCATTCTTCTTTGTATTCCTCATTTCGAAGTACACCTTGAACCCCAAATGAGAGTTGGGTGAGTGAAGAAGAGTGGAGGAGAAGGTGGCTGGAAGGGAGGGACTGTAAATGCTGCGGTGTGACAGAGGCGGTCTGTTGACCATAAGCCTCTGGATCGGGAGAGGACGGTGGTCCTTGGTGGCTACAGCTAGTGAACTGTGGGACTTGGATCAGGAGACACTGGCTTCAGATATCACCTGCCACTTTCTAGCTGTGTGATCTTGGGCAAATCTGGGAATTCTGAAAACTAAGACCTATTAACCAAAATACTTTGAACTCTGAAATTCATGGTAATGTTTTTAAGTTAGTGGTTAGCCCTCTTGCAGTGAAGTTTCTTTAAATAAAGGCGGTTAAGGAAGATAAACATTGCCATCATGGCAACCTATTGATAAATTAGTCATACTTACCTATTTTTTGGTATGACTCTTGGAAATATGACTATTAAATTTAGTGGAGTTTTGTCAAATTAAATCATCAGAAAGAACACTTTGTATATTTGTAGAGATTATAAAACAGGCCAAAGATTCTTTAAAAAAATAATTAATGTTAAAGGCAGATTGCAGGTTCTACCCAGAGGCCTAACTGCTGATTTTTTAAAACTCTGTACGTGGCTTGAACTTAAGGGCAAACTGTAGGTTAGAAAGCAACAGATCCTAATAAGTTTAAGTTTAAGCTTTTCAACCTAAAAAAGGTTTAGGCTTTTCATCCTAAAAACTACTAGGCTATGTAGTATTACTACTCTTCTGCAGGATTATGGGAAACAGCTATAAAATGTAACCATTCCATAAAAATATAACTTCTGTAAACCCTGAGCCCTAAGGATTATTTTTCTTTTAAAAGGAAAATGCCATGATTAGGAAAACTGCTAGGAAACCTAGTCAAGATTATCAGTTTCACTGGTGTTCTTTTAATTATTCTTGTCATATCCTAAGAGCAAAAGAAAGCTATACTTACATTACTTACTTCATTTAATAGAAAACATAACCGCAAAGGGGTATATAAAAAGGCAAAATTTTAGGTAGCTTTTGGTTTATGTTTTTGAGATACCATGAGAGAAGTAAGCTCTACAGAAGATGATTAGAGTGACTATTTTCTCACTTCTCCCAAGGACAGAGATGACTAGCATCGCTGAAGATGCATAGTAAGGAAGTTAACTCCTCACAGACAGTGGATGTCTTAAGGCTTAATTCCCTCACTGAACTTGGGTTTAGAAAGACTGCTTCGGGTTAACTATACCAATTTCCCCAGCTCTCCTTCCGTGACATGGTTTCCATGCACCTGGTCATATTGTCTGGCTGCCGCATCTTTTCTCCACCACTGGTTTGTGACTGTCAATCTTGAAGTGTAGCATACAATCTAGCTCTCCATAAATGCTGAGTATTCTTCTGAATAAATCAGTTTCTGAATATTAGGGCTTTGTGAGTGTGTGTGTGTGTGTGTGTGTGTGTGTGTGTGTTATTTATTTATTTATCTATCTGTCTATCCATCCACATAACACTGGATCCTCTGAAGGATATGCATTTATTTCTTTAACCTAACTCCAGGAATTAACATTTTAGTTCTATCAAGATAACTGAGTTTAAAATATATTATCATGTGAGGTATTAGTGGTTCACCCAAACATTGTGTTTATTTGGAATGCGTTAGCCCTTCTTTTCCCTGTGCCTGACCCTAAGCTATGAATAAATAAATACTCTTTGGATATAATTAGTTAACCTTTTGTTATCACCCCACCCCCATATTTCTTAATCTTATTTAAATCAGTGTCATAGGGTATTACTTGTTTGTTTGAAGTCAAGGCACACCTGCAGCATTTCTTACACATGCATACCCTCTAATAATGGAAAAATCGGGATCAAGGTTACTATGGTAATTCTGTCATTAGTAAAACTATATCCTTGGTTATCTCTACATTTTTTTTCTAAATGCTTGTAATGTGTTGCTAATAAAATCTAGAATTTTACTAGGGTAAGACATCAGGCTCATTGGTTTGTAATTTCCAGAAATTTACCTTTTAAAATTTTTTTTTTGTTTTTGAATCTCCTGTCTTTAGAGAGTTCTTTAGTTTTCTCTAAATTTTCAAAGATCACTGCTATTGTGATATGGCACTGACGTATATTATTCTGAGTAGTAAATGATGGATGTATTAGTCAGCTCAGCTGCCATAACAAAATACCATAGACTGGGTGGCTTAAACAACAGAAATTTTTTTCTCACAGACTGGAGGCTAGAAGTCTCAGATGAAGGTCCAGCAGGGTCAGTTTCTGATGAGGACTCTCTTCCTGGCTTGCAGATGGCTGCCTTCTCACTGTGTCCTCACATTTGGTCAGGGAGGGGGGAATCTCTCTCTCCCTCTTCCTTGTCTTAGAATGCCATCAGTCTGATCAGGTTAGGGTCTCTCCCTTATCATATCATTTAACTTTACCGCTTTGTGGTGGGGGGTGGTTAGGACTTTGACACGAATTGTGGGGTACACAATTAAGCGTCCCCAGCAGTGGACCCAGGGTCCAAACAGTCTTAGTCGTTGTGTTTACAGCCTTCTTTAGGTGCCATCTTACCCACCCTCAACCATAAACTGGATTTATTCTTGTTTTTCTGTGAAACGAAAGTATAGCTTTGATTTTTCTGTTCTTGCTGATGGAACATAAGTATTCCATACACTTTTCAGAAACTTAAAGGTATGCGTTGTGAATTCCAGTTGGAAATAATTAAGGCAAGCCTGGCATCTATAGTATGCTGTATTTGCCTAGTTTATCCAATTATAAATTCTTCATTTTGTTTTTAATTATTTTCTAGTACATCTATTTCCCAGGATGGTATTAGTGTTACTCCCTAAGTCACAAAATACCCTTCTTGAGGATGAAGATTGAGAATCCTGACAGTGTTTGTACTTTGTTCTCCACGATTCTGAGTATATATTCCTCTGTGTATCTTTTTCCCTATATTCCTTTTTCTTAATTGAAATATAATTTACAGTAAAATGCACAGACTTTAAGTGTGTAGTGTTGAGTTTTGGCAAATGTATACACCCATGTAACCTTTCTCCCAATCTAGATTTAGAAGATTCCATCACTCCAGCACGTTCCCTCATGTCCCTTTTCAGTCAGTCCCTCCTGTCCCCAGAGGCACCTCTCAATTGCCTGTTCTAGAATTGCCTGTTCTAGAATTTTATAAAAATGGAATCATACAGTATGTACTCTTAATGTCTTGACTTCTTTTGAGATTAGTCATATTGTTGTGTACATTAGTGGTTCATTTCTTTTTATTGCCGAGTAGTGTTTCCTGTATGGATGTACAACAGTTTATCTATTTACCTATAGGTGGACATTTACATTTCTTGTTTTTGGCTCTTATGAATAAATAAAATAAAAAATAAAATAAATAAAAACATTCTTAGATGGGTCTTGTTAAAATTTCTCTTGGGTAAATAGCTGGATTGGAATTGTGGGGTCACAGGGCAGGCCTCCATATGTCTTTACTTAGCTACTCAGCAGGTTGATAGATTGATGGGCGTCTCTCCAGTCTTTTGCCAGCCTTGCGCTGGTTCCCATATTTCAGCAGTTCTGATTACTTTTTATTTCAAAGGCTATGTGCAAATCATGAATAATACTATTTTGCTTAGTCTTCCTTGCTACTTTGCATAGTTAGTTATTTTAATCTTTTGAACAATCTTATGTACGTTAGGTTTTTTTGCTTCATAGCAGACTTGAGATGAGTGATGGACAGGTGCTCTTTCCCCTCTTTACTGATAAGAAAACCAAGGGTCAGTTTTACTAGACTTGAATAGTTATACCTTGTAAATGACAGAACTGAGGTGATTTGGTTCTGGTCCTTTTCATTTCATATGTAGTTTGTTGTTCATCTGCCAAAAATAGGATGATCACTGTAAGGAGAAAAATTTTGCTACGTTTAGTTCTGATTATATTGCTTAATATTGATGGCATACTGGATTCCTTTCGATTTTGCCATGAGTCCAGTTTATGGATGTTTTGTGACATTTTTCTTGTGCTTCTGGGAGACCAATCCCTTTGAATGATAAATTCTTAATTTGCCTTGTTAACACCAACTTTCCCACCAGGTAGCATCACAACAAAGACTTCTTCCCTCCCTCCCTCCCTCCTTCCCTCCCTCCTTCCCTCCCTCCCTCCTTCCCTCCCTCCCTCCCTCCCTCCCTCCCCTCCCCTCCCCTCCCTCCCTCTCTTTCACTCTCTCTCTAATGAATTAGATCCTAGTGATTTTTCATTTTGTAAAATATAGCATGTGGAATACTTTGGGAAGTAGTATGTTTAAATTTTTTTATATTTAATGGTAAAGTGATAAATCTACTTTTTAAAGCTTTGAAAGTATAAATTAATTGTATCTCACCATCTAGAAAAGCAATATTAGTAATGAATGTTTTTGAAGGATATTTGTCAGTATTTCTTGTGCATTTTGATAGAGACTGATTGTTGTGCCTTTAATTGGAGGATAGAGAAAGGGAATGTTTTATTTTGATGTATCTTGCATGGCTCTGAGTACTGCCTTTAGTTCAAGCTACTTTGTTTTCTGGCTTGTTTATAGCAGGTTCTGCCAGAACTATTTTTATTTTCTCAAGAAATTTTATTTCCTTCATGTGTGTACAATTTCTAAAGCTGTTAACTCATTTGTCTTGTATATCTTCATATGTTTTAGGAAGCAGTTCAGGTACTTTTGAAGCATTCTGCAGATGTTAACGCTCGAGACAAAAACTGGCAAACACCTTTACACATAGCGGCTGCTAATAAAGCTGTAAAGTGTGCGGAAGCTTTGGTCCCTCTGCTGAGTAATGTAAATGTGTCTGATCGAGCAGGGAGAACTGCACTGCATCATGCAGCTTTCAGTGGACACGGGGAGGTAAGTGGTATTCAGTTAGACAGTGATTCTCTCTCTCTGCGTGTGTGCCTGCCCCCCCATTATTAATGAACTTGCCTATTTTGCTCATTTTTATTTAATTTTGCCTTTTTCAAACCCTCAGACTTCTTTTCATGATAATTCATGATATATAGCTTTCTCAAATTTAGAAATTTATTTATCAGATACAGCCCCTGCACTTGAATTTCATGGTCAACCTGGGGAGATAAAGGACAACACTGCCAACTGTAACACAATGTGAAAAGTATGTTCTGTCACTGCAGGAAAAAATGTCTAGGGAAGGTGGAACAGTTTCATTGTTCTCCCAGAAAGATGGTGACAAAGGAAGGTGGAGTGTAGAAAACCTTTTTTTTTTTTTGCGGTACACGGGCCTCTCACTGTTGTGGCCTCTCCCGTTGCAGAGCACAGGCTCCGGACACGCAGGCTTAGCGGCCATGGCTCATGGGCCCAGCCGCTTCGTGGCATGTGGGATCTTCCCGGACCGGGGCATGAACCCATGTCCCCTGCATCTGCAGGCGGACTCTCAACCACTGCACCACCAGGGAAGCCCAAAAACATTTTCTTATAGTTTATTTTGAACATTTAGTCAAGAATTCTTTGATGACAGACCATCAAAAGAAAACAATTTAAGAAAATTAATATTTAGTTATCTTATGCAAGGAGTATTGGTTAATGTTAAGTGTGCCATAGCAAAGAGTGTGGTTTATGTATGTACATGGAAGACTTAGGAAAGAATGAGACTCAGAGTTAGAAGAACCTTTGAGGGCAGCTTGTCCAGTCCTCCATTTTTGTTGCAGACACAGAAACTCAAAGAAGTAAAAATGGTGGTCCTACTGTATAGCAGAGGGAACTATATTCAATATCAATTCTTTTCCTGTAGTAGAAAAGAATCTGGAAGAAACATATGTATATATAAAACTGAATCACTTTGCTATGTACCTGAAACATTGTAAATCAACTATACTTCAATTTTTTTTAAAAAAAGAGGTAAAGTGACATTCCCAAGATTCCATGGCTGAGGGTTAGTCACTGCAGTGCTGTTTTCACTGTTCTCGGCTTTTGCAACATAAAGAATTCTTGTCTCTGCTGCAGTTCAGGTCACTAGATGAGTCCCTTTTTGACATCTGGAATGCCCTTTCTAATGGGGAAACTATTGTAAATATGCTTGAACCTAATGGAAATGACTTTTTTGGTACATTATGAGGTAAGTAGACTGTGCAGTGACCTTCAGGTCTAATCATATTACGGACACTGCATCTGTGTTTGAATTAAATTTAAGAGGTTTCTGGGATCAGAATGCACTTTGAATTTTAATAACACTTTGGGCTATAAAAAGGAATAAAACCTGTTGTTAAATACTCTCCCTTTAGACTTTCCAGATTTGTGCTTAGTTGTTCATAAAATACCAGGACACAAAGTGGCATCTTTAAAAAGATGCTGATGCCTGACTTCAGTAACCACCATAGTGAAACCTTTTTTCGTATATTGTCCTGTTGTTTATTAAATTATGTTAAAGCATCTTCAGTATATAGTCTCATCTTTCCTTTCTACAGATGCAGAAATTCAGTGCCAGAGAGCTTGAGATGAGTAGTTTTCACGATGGATATTCATGAACAGTTCTGCTTCTGAATGTTGATGAAACTGTGTTTATTTTTATTCCAGATGGTGAAACTACTCTTGTCTAGAGGTGCCAATATTAATGCTTTTGACAAGAAAGATAGACGTGCTATCCACTGGGCAGCATATATGGGTATGTGTATTTTAAATTTATTTTTTGACATTAAGTATTAAGGAAAAGTTGGACATTTCGTTCTTGCATTTGGTATAACATGTCTTTTGGGGTAGTGAGAAGTTGCACCATATCTGAGTTTGCTGCCCAAGTGGAACCAGCCTGGGAGTCAGGGGAGGTTTGCCAGGACAGGAGTACATTAGGTCCAGTTCTCCTGAAAGCTGTTTAAAATTAATTGTTTACTTTTAAAGGGAGAGATGTCCTAGACACAAGTTTGGGATACAGAGTTTAGATTGGTGTTTACTAAAAGCCCATTCTCATACCCATCCTGAACCCATCCTTGTTTGTATGGGAATATTAAGGTAGAAGTTGTGAAGATGTATTAAGAAGCCTGTTATCTTGTGCCAAGCACTGTGTTAAATAGGCATATCACGTTTGATTTCTACCACAGTAAGAAACTGAGGTTTAGATATCAGCTTTTCTGCTTTTAACATTCTTGAGGGAATTCCCTGGCAGTCCAGTGGTTAGGACTTCTCGCCTTCACTGCCGAGGGTGTGGGTTCCATCCCTGGTGGGGGAACTAAGATCCCACAAGCTGTTCAGTGTGACCAAACAAAGAAAAAAAAGGATTCTTGAAAAGTCTTAGGATCTGCACAGTTGCAGTTTGAAACTAACAGAGCTCATGGGAAAATGGTCCTGGGGCAGACTGCTTAAAACCTACGCAACTCCACGAGCAGAGCACTAACGAAAGCATTAATGGGTTTTTGAGGTAACTGGGACAGCCAGGGAGGAGAAAAGTCAGGCTTCCACAGGATACTTTAAAACGCACAGAAAGAACAGAGCAGAGATGCTGGCCTGCGGGCGCTAAGACCACGCAGGTTGAAGTGTATCTCAACCTGCTGCAAACCTTGCAAGTCCCGTTGGGCTAGGCTGTGCCTCTGGAAGGAAGCCGTGGGTGGGGCATCTTACAATAGAGCTGAAGAACTCCTTTCTTTGCAGCCATGGAGCTCAGGGCTTTTTCTTTTCCTCCCAACAGTCTATTCTGCTTCTGCTCTTCTTGCTCCTCTGACTTAGGAAAAATTACATGGACTGACGGACCACATAGTGCTGGTCTCATTCCCATGTGCCTCTCATACTGACTACAGAGACAGTCTAGCCCCTCTTCTCACAGGCATAGCTTATCCTCACTACTCCCTGCCTTTGCTTTTGTCTTTTCCTAGCTCTCACTTAAAATTCGAAGGTTGATAGAAGATTATTAATTTTAAAAACTATATAAAATTGTAAAATACAAAAATGTAAGAAACCAAATGAACTCAAACCAGTTGACGGTAACCCCAAGGTCCAGGAAAATCCTTTGCCCATCATGGAAATAACTCTTGGACTCTTGGTGTTTCTCTCACACCAAAGGTTTGTGCCTCCAGTTATGTCATGGGCACTTTTCTTCTGTTAACTGAAGGTAAAACATCCAGAAGCAAGTCTCCTGTGGTGTCCTAAAGTGCCCTCCTCACAGCCTGTAGGTTTTCTGTATTTTAAGTCTTGGGGATTTTTCTGAATATTCTGGAATAGCTTATTCTTGACAGCTCAGGAACAGATAGTCTGTGATTTTAAACTATATACCTTATATTAAAAGGTTCACACATTAAGCAGAGGGTGTCAGGCCTTTTATCTCCAAAGAATTAAACTTGGCTAAACAGCTGTTTTCATAAAATTGAAGGCCAAGGAATTTTGTGGGTTGCCTCTAATTGAGCTCCCAGAGTAGCTGGGTGTGTATATCTCAGAGGCCCTTGGATGGCTTTGTTTTCCTTGATCTACTAAATGTCATTTTTCAGGCCAATTGTGGATTGTAAAAGATATTCTGTATTTCTTGGACCTCATAGTCCATTTAATTTTTGAGCATAAACATTCAGAGATTCATAATTTTCCTTTCCCTGTCTCTTCCTTCCTTTAAGCTTGGAAAAAGAGGAGTATTGACACACAGTTTCTAAAACCATTCAGTTGTTTTAGGTGTTCAGGATTAAAAAGGAGCTAAATATATGAAAGTAGGGAGTTACTGCCTGGTCTCTTAAGACAGGCCTTAAGTCCAGGTCATTGACACCTCTAGAGAATCTGCCAATATTAGCCTAAGAGACATTACATTATTGCATTACATGTCTTCTTGTAATTTATTTCTCACAGGCTTCTGTATTTGCCCTGGCCTTCTGTCCCCTGGTTGAGGCTACCCTTACTTTTCTGTTAGGTTCTACCTCTTATACTTCTGCTACGATTGAATCCTCTGTTTATGTTCCCCAGCCCCACCTCTGTCCCCAAATGAACTGATCATTTTTCCCTCCCTACGCTGTGTTTGCTCCTACCATGAACCTTCATTAAGAATCCATTTACTGTTACTGATGAACCTAGTTACAGGGCAGGAATAAAGAGGTAGACATAGAAAATGGACTTGAGGACATGGGGTGGGAGGGCGAAGCTGGGGCGAAGTGAGAGTAGCATCGACATATATACACTACCGAATGCAGAATAGTTGGCTGGTGGGAAGCAGCAGCATAGCACAGGGAGATCAGCTCGGTGCTTTGAGATGACCTAGAAGGGTAGGATAGGGAGGGTGGGAGGGAGGCTCAAGAGGGAGGGGATATGGGGGCATGTGTATGCATGTGGCTGATTCACTTTGGTGTACAACAGAAACTAACAGTATTGTGAAGCAATTATACTCCAATAAAGATCTGTTTAAAAAAAAATCCATTTACTCATTCATCTTTTCTGTTGCCTTCAGTGCTTTTAGCAATATCCAGTCACTTTTTGCCTCAAAGTACCTTACTGTGGTGACTTTGACATAGAGGGTACTAAATAAATATTAATTACCTTGATAAGCAACTCATTACATTAATTCTTCTTAAAGCAATGCATAATTTGAGTTGATGTGAAATGGTGTTTTTCTTCTTACTTTCCTTTCCATAAAAACTTGTGAGCATAGCTCATTTTACTTTTATTAATACATTCATGAACAAAAGAAAAATGTAGGGAATTTTCCAAATTCCTGACAGATAATGATTACATTTATCAAATTCACGTTGCATGGATATAATTTTTTTAAAGGAGTTATTGACTACAGAATTATGTATGGCATGCATGTCTGCTGGATGCTGTCTTCTAAAAATACACCCATATGAATTGAATGAAATCTAGTCTCCTTGGTAGCATCGTTCTATAAATTGATAAGGAAAACACATATGTATTCTGGCTAGGTTCCACCTTGCTAGAACAATATCATTTATTTCACTCTAGAACTTTCTTCCCTTTTTTCTTTTAAATAGGTCACCCCAAACTGGCTATGGAAAGACCCCTTCTTCATGTTTTCAGTGGTCCGTTAAAGGAATTTTTACATATTTCAGAAATGTGATTAAATAAATATTTGTCAATTTTAAGATTGTAAATTTCCCTATGCATGGCACCTTTTAAAAATAGGGCTTTATCGGTCTCAGGAAAAGTTCACACTTCCTGGAATCTACATAATTAATATGATCTAAGTCATTTACTTAGAACGATGTGTTGGTTTTGGATAGTTTTTCCATTATGTTTGTATAATGGGCCTTCTAGTCTTAAAAATCAGGAGAATTTGTTTCTTTTTGGCATATTTAGTGAATAATATGTATTTGCCCGGTTTAAAAAAGCTATATTTATGCGTGAGCCTCCTGGGCATTATAAGTCCTGGTTTTTAATACATTACAGTAAACCCAAGTAGTTGTCTTTCTAGAGCCATAGATCAGAGAGTAATGTGTAGTGAGAGATCTTTTGTACCAGTTAATGCTCTTATATGATAGTCACATTTAATTTGGCATCTAATGATTTGACAGATATTCTTTTGATTTTTTCCTAAAAATATAGTAGATATTTTTCATATTGAAATGGGGAAAAAATAGCTGAATGTATCCACTTTAATTGATAATTTATATATATGAACAACTATATCTACTTGATTCTTTATGCATCTTGTAGACTCCTTTTTTCAAGGGGGCAAGGCACTATGTTTGAAAGTCTCATTTTTATAGTTATTTACTTTATATACTCCTTCCCTATGAGGGGTATTAAAAATGGCATCATTAGCAACTCGTTTAATGTAACATATTTATTAGGTACCTATTTTGTTTGAAATACACCAAGAAGTAGAACATAAGAGCCTATGATATTTGCCTTTAAAGATATATATATTTGGGAACTTAATACATAAAAGTAATTAAAGAGTTTGTTAAATAATGATTCAAGTTTAAGATACATCACAAAGTATTATTATGTATGCTTATTAGATAGTATTTACAGGTACACTGTGCTTTTGGCCACGTAATTCTAGGCAACTAGAAGCCTTAAAAAGACTTCTAGGGAAGATAGGAACTGACATGACCTTCTTCGAGGATTAGTAACAACGATTAGAAAGAAACGTCCAAGCAGAACATTCTGTACAACGTAGGAATCAGTCCCATGAACAAAGGCACAGAGGTGGAAAGGCTTTTAGGAGGAGGAGAAAGTACTGTATAATCTAATGTGACAAGAAGTGAGGAGATAAGAAAGGAGAACAGCGGTTCTCCCTCCTTCCACCTGGCCTCCTTATGTGGTTGGGTAGGGCCTGAGACTAGTTCTGCCTAATGAAAGTAGCATCCCCTGTGGACCAGAGCATTTAATTGCTGGTGTGAGACTGTAGTCTGTTCCCCTTTCTGGCACAGTGACCAAGCTGCCTTCAAATCGTGTGTCAGCTCCATGAATCTGGATCCTTGCGTGACTGAGCAGAGCCCTCTGGCCAAGCTATCATAATGCTAAAGAGAAATAAAACACTAATTGTTTAAGCCACTGAGATTTGGGAGTTGGTTGTTAACCACAGCATGTATAACCTAGCCCAGGGGTCCTCATCCCCCAGAACCGGGCCACACAGCAAAAGATGAGCCGCAGGCAAGCCAGCCAAGTTTCATCTGCCGCTCAGCATCCCCCGCATAGGGCTGAACCATCCCCCCCATCACTCACATTCCCGCCTGAACCATTCCCGCCCGAACCATTCCCACCCCACCCCCGCCACGTGGAAAAATTGTCTCCCATGAACCCGGTCCCTGTTGCCAAAAAGTTTGGGGACTGCTGACCTAGCCTATCCTGATTGTTAAGGCATCTGGTGGAAATAATAAAGGAAAAGAAGTTTTTAGCTGCATGTTCTAAAGACCTGACATTTTTTAAGAAATAAGCCCAAGTCACTCCCAGATTTCCACGTAGAAGAAGATTCTACAACATAAACTAATGTCTTACGTTAGACATGAAAAGCTAACTTAAGAATTGGAGAATGTATTGAAACAACCTTGGAAACAACAAGATCTAGGTAAAAGGATTGCAGGGTTATCATTGGATAAAATAATTAAATGTATTATTTTCAATTATTAGTTACCTCTATCAGCATTTATCAAAATTATCCTGAATTCTTATTTTTTTCTTCTATCATCTCTCTGGTTATAATGTGATTAATTGGTGACTTGTCATGCATTATCTAGTTAATTTGTATTGTATTTTTACCTGTCTTTAAAGATATTCAGGATTGTATTTCATGTTTTCCATACACTCATCTTCTTGTTTTTTTCTTCATAAACACATTTTCAGGTCACATTGAAGTAGTGAAATTACTTGTGGCACACGGAGCTGAAGTGACATGCAAGGACAAGAAGTCTTACACACCTCTCCACGCAGCAGCCTCTAGTGGGATGATCAGCGTGGTCAAGTACCTTCTTGATCTTGGGGTTGATGTAAGCAGTACAGAAGAATGGAGCATTTTGTGTGTTTGTGATTTTGTTGTTGGCAGAAGTTATTTCAAATTTAAAAGATGATTTCTTACAATAAGATTTTTGTCTTTTAATAGTTTTATGTTTATAGTCCTTCACATAATATACAGTGCACTGATGTCTGACCAAGCCATGAAGTTAGTCAAATGTATTAAGAGGTAAAATATATTCCAAAGGTGAACGGTTGATTGACAGAAGTTTTTCTTTTCCATCACATTCTAGGCCCTGTAGCTTCATTTCAGCTATGGAAACCAGCAGATCAGACATATTTGGATTATTTTCCTAAGTGGCTGGGTTATTGTTAGTATTATTTGCCCAGTTTGTCTAATATTTCCTTTAAATGACCGTAGCTGTTCACATTACAGGATATTGGCCAGAGGCAGGCAGGAAAACTAGAGGCTTCTGGCCCATTAGCTGCAAGTGTTCCTTACTGTATGATCTCTTTGGTTCAGAGGGGTTGCTCCTTCATCTGAATATATTTGATTACGGAACTGGGATAGCTAAGAATACCTGGAACTCCCACAGTCCATCCTTTAGGCACAGTTCTGACAAACTCATCTGGTCTTTAAAACACAGATGAAAAAGCAGCCAGGTAGAAGGAGAGAGGGAGGTAGTTTAGATCAGCTGCAAAGACAGAAAGATAGGTGGTAATCTGGTTGGACAAAGAATACGTGGCAGAACTGTGGAGCTGGATAGCCTATTAATTTAATTTAAGAACTTTGTGAAGCACTTAGTTATTGAAAATGTAGGGATCAAAAATTCAAACACATTGTTAGGTAGAAGCTTGTAGAGTGCAAACAGATGAAAGTTTTATTTCAACTCAGCAGTTCCTAGCTCTGTTTCAACAGAGTGACATAATGCCTTAAGAGACCCTTGATCTAGATAAATGAGATAGCCTTGTTTCTGATCACTGTTTCAAGTCCATTCTGGTGCAATTTTTAAAGCTTATGTTATTGACAGCAAAATTATAAACTCTGGTGAGAGTGTTCTTCAGAAAAAGTGGTCAGACTTAGAGCCATTTAGTGACATGTGGCCTCCAATTGCATGACTTAGTTTCCTAGAGCTGAAGTGAGTGACTTAAAACAATAAATTTAATCTCTCAAAGTTTTGGAAGCTCCGAGGGAGAATCTTTTCTGTGTCTGCCAGCTTTTGGTGATGAAATCTAGATAACCTGACTAAAGTTAAGTGTTGCTTTTTCACTTCCTCTAATTTCTGTTACCAGAGATGTGAGAAAAGAAAATGTTAAATAAAGTTGTGATAAGTTGGGGCCAACCACAAGGTTAGAGGGCACAGTCTCCACACAGGACTGACTTCAGTTTTGATGATTCACTAGAAGGACTCCAGAAACTCACTGCAAGCTATTATACTCACAGTTATGGTTTATTATGCAGAAAAGATACAAATTAACATCAGCCAAAGGAAGAGACACACAAGGCAGAGTCTAAGAGTATTCTAAACACAAAGCTTCCATTGGCCTCTCCTTACAGAATTAGGACTCCTTACTCTCCCAGCATCAGAACGTGACATATGCACATAGTATTGCTAACCAGAGAAGCACTCCTGAGCTTTGTTTTCAGAGTTTTATTGGGCCTCCACTACATAGGCATGATTGATTGATCAAAATTGCTCATATGGTTGATTTCAGTCTCCAAGTCCACTGATACCAGCGGACCCAAAGCCCCTCCCCTCCATCACATGGTTGGTTTATGTGGTGTGGTTGGCCCTGCCCTAAAGACCCGCTGTGCCTGCTCCTGCTCTCAGGTCCAGGGTAGCCAGCTCCCACCCTGGACAAGGACACAGCTGTCAGGTGTGCCATAGATGACCTCCCAGAAGACAGGAGCGAAAGTACAATTCTTTACCACAGAAAAGTTATGTAAACTTTAAAATATTCATCCAATATATTTTTTAAGAAATAGAAAGGAAACTTCAGTTACATGAATTATTTCTCAATGTTGACTATATTTTTTGAGCATATTCATTTTGGTAAAATGTCAGTATGTAGGCTGGAAAATATCTAAAGCCCAAGTTTGTTGCAAAAATGAATTAAATAGAAAAGGATGTCAGTCATTTTTTAAAAAATCTTTCTCTCTACTAATCACCAACTTTATTAATCTTTTGTCACTGTAAATAGCAGAAAATATGCGTGTTTTTCAATATGTGTCAGAATTTTCAGTTTGTGTTCATTTTTCATGATTCTTAGAATTAATTCTGTGGTTGTCCCTTCCCTAGAATGCTTTTAAAAATATATTATTTGTTTTCATTTTCCTAAAATATCTCTTGGAATCATTCAGTTTTGTCATGAAGTAGACATCGTATATATGAGTTATGTTCCCTGAAGCTACAAAATCGTTTGACACCAAAATGTTGTTATGTTCATTTTTTTATTGAAGTTTAAGATTATAAGCCATATCTGTGTATTTATCCCTGTTTGTTTCTCACTTTAATAATTAGATTTCAACCACAGTGTTGCTAAAATAGCTCACAGCGATAATTAGGAAGACTGCTTTAAGATTGACAATTTTTTTCTTCCAATAGATGAATGAACCAAATGCCTATGGAAATACACCTCTTCATGTAGCCTGCTACAATGGACAAGATGTTGTCGTGAATGAACTTATAGACTGTGGTGCTAATGTAAATCAAAAGAATGAAAAAGGGTTTACTCCTTTGCACTTTGCTGCTGCATCAACACATGGAGCATTGTGTTTAGAGCTTCTAGTAGGCAATGGGGCCGATGTCAATATGAAGGTATGAAGTAATATCAGAATCCCTATCTAGTATTTAGGAGTTCACTGTAGTATCAGTAGCTACTAAAAAGGAGTGAATTACTGATAACACATAGATGAATCTTAAAAATACTATGCTGAGTGAAAGCGTTACACAAGAATATATTCACTATTTCCATTTATATAAGGTTTTAGAACAGACAAAATTCCAGTTATATGGGGTTCCATACGCTATAGTTGGGGAAATAAAAAAAAGAGAGAACAATTGTTGCCTCTGGGAGGAGAGACTGATGAAAAGGGGGCGTGGGGGAACTTTCTCTGTGGTGGTAATGTCCTGTATTTTGACAACTTTGTTATATAAATAAGTGTTAGTCAAAACTCATCAGGTGGTACATTTTTTGTATGTCTCATTGCATGTAAATGTTCCCGTAGAAGGTTACAAATCAAACAAATACTGAACCCTAGTTAATGATATGCATACCAAAGTGTTTAGAGGTAATAGGTAATGATATCAGCAGCTGACTTTAAAAAACATCACTTAGGGACTTTCCTGGCGGTCCAGTGGTTAAGACTGCACGCTTCCACTGCAGGGGGCACAGGTTTGATCCCTAGTCTTGCATGCCACGCGGTGTGGCCTACCCCCCCCCCAAAAAAAGCATCACTTAATTGCACGGGTGGGTAGAGAGATGGATGTATGATAATGCTCACATAGTAAAATGTTAGTGGTAGACTCTAGGTGGTAGGTATATGGGTGTTCACTGTAATATTCTTTCAACTTTTCTGTTTTGAAATTTTTCACAGTGTTAGAAAAATTAGAAGACTGATACAGTGTTTTACATATAAGAATAGTTGCTTTTTGGTTTTTTGGTCATTCACTTCCAAGAGTGAACATTTAAATTTAAAAATATGTGAAAATTCTGGAGCCAAAATATACGTACTTTACTGCATAATTCTTTGGAAATGCACCTGCAACCACAGTTTTGAACATAACTACTTCATAATGTGTAAGCATCATTTTATATTTTCCAAGATGCTTTCACTGATTGCTTCTGTATTAATTTATTAATTCATTCTTTGAGCACTTGCCAAACCATGTCTTGTGGTGTAAAGAAAAGAAAACCACAAACAAAATTGAACCGTTTAGGATTAGTAAAAACATTTAAGCTTCAAATGTTTTCAGAGCTTTCATTGCATAAAATTTCAACTTCTTTTGTAGGTGTGATGAGCCAGTGTCTTTCAGACTGGTAGAGAAAGGAGTCCATTTTCTTACCTGTCTAACTTTAGAAAATCCTTTAACGATGCCACTGACCCACTCTGACAGCTGTAGCAGCAGCAAGCCCATCTATAATTAGGTCGTTGCTCTAAATTGCCCCTTGCCAGCTAAAGGACAAAATTTATACATATCAACTTATGGAAGGAAAGGGCATGAGATATCACAAAGAACTCCTTTCTGGTTAAAATGTCTCTTTTACGAATATACATTTAAAGCTTTCAGTTCTCAATCAAATCACCAACTAAACTAAAGTTTTATTTTTAATAATTTAAATAACTTCTAAATATTTACTGATAAGTTCAAACTGCTTATTTTGATTTGAAGAATTCCTGCTGTTTGGATAATCAGTGCCTAGAAAAAATATCAGAATTCTTGTGGGGGTGGGAAGTTAGTTACTTGTTTCCTCAAAAGCCTAGTAATATTTTTTAATGAAGAGTTTTTCAAAATAAAAACTTTGAAATTATCTTCATATTCTTCAAACGAAAAGATCTCATCAAGTAGTTTTAGTCTCTGTGAGACCCCTTTATGATAAAGGGGCTGTAGTTAAAATTATCTTTGTTAAATATTAAGTATCATGAAATAAGAGGCTTACCTATATCATTAACTATTATGCATTTTTTAGTTTATATGGGGCTGGGTAAAAATTAGGCTTTCTATTTTATACAGTGCCATTTAGACATGACTGTTTACTATAATTTGAAGATAATTAATCACTTGCTTCATGTCATTGCCTACGTAGCTGACTCTAGTACCTATGATTATTTTTAAGTCTGTATTTTCTTTTGAAATGTTGAGATGAGAATCAGTTCTACAAGAGGGTCACTTGTAGTATAATGCTTAGCAGTGGTTTTATTTGAAGTTACCTCCCTAATGATTTAGAAAATTCAGTGGTAGATTTTACACATGACAAGGGAATGTTTTAGCAAAACAGTTAAGATGTGGTGGTTAAGTAGATTTGAAGACAACAGACCATGATGCTGGTTTAAAAATAGATTTCATAAAAGTTGCTTTAATTTTGTCTAAGGACGTATGACATCCTGCTGATGTGCAGTTGCCCAGTTATCTTACTGCCGAGTTCCATTGAAACACACTGCCTAAGTTGTTGATGACTTCTGAGGTACCGTCCAACTGACATTATGTAAAAATTGTTGATAGCAGTGAGTTTTCAACGCATAAGAATTTGCATTCATTCAAGAATATATCTTCGTTCCTGACACTATGTTTCCTGTATTTGTCAAATCGATGCTTATCGAATTATTGTTTGACTAACAAGTTAAGGCTTTGACATTTGCCTTGGAGGAAAAATATTATATTTGTTGACCCTAAAGTTCTCCTTATCAAGGCACCTTTCTCCTTCATCTTTTCCTCCCATTCCATTCTCTATTTTGATTTTTCTGTCCTTGATCAGGTTGTGGATGACTAGAATTGGAATGTGAACTTAGATTTGTAATTATTCAGTTTATAAGTTTTTTAATTGGTTGTCCTACAGAATACTACATAGAAGTAAAATGAATGGGTTTTTTTACATATTTATTAGAGTATAATTGCTTTACAATGGTGTTTTAGTTTCTGCTTTATAACAGAATGAATCAGTTATACATATACATATGTTCCCATATCTCTTCCTTCTTGCATCTCCCTCCCTCCCACCCTCCCTACCCCACCCCTCCAGGCGGTCACAAAGCACCGAGCTGATCTCCCTGTGCTATGCGGCTGCTTCCCACTAGCTATCTACCTTACATTTGGTAATGTATATATGTCCATGCCTTTCTGTCGCTTTGACACAGCTTACCCTTCCCCCTCCCCATATCCTCAAGTCCGTTCTCTAGTAGATCTGTGTCTTTATTCCTGTCTTACCCCTAGGTTCTTCATGACATTTTTCTTTTCTTAAATTCCATATATATGTGTTAGCATACGGTATTTGTCTTTCTCTTTTCTGACTTACGTTACTCTGTATGACAGACTCTAGGTCCATCCACCTCATTACAAATAGCTCAATTTTGTTTCTTTTTATGACTGAGTAATATTCCATTGTGTATATGTGCCACATCTTCTTTATCCATTCATCCGCTGATGGACACTTAGGTTGTTTCCATCTCTGGGCTATTGTAAATAGAGCTGCAATGAACATTTTGGTATATGACTCTTCTTGAATTATGGTTTTCTCAGGGTATATGCCCAGTAGTGGGATTGTTGGGTCATATGGTAGTTCTATTTGTAGTTTTTTAAGGAACCTCCATACTGTTCTCCATAGTGGCTGTACCAATTCACATTCCCACCAGCAGTGCAAGAGTGTTCCCTTTTCTCCACACCCTCTCCAGCATTTATTGTTTCTAGATTTTTTGATGATGGCCATTCTGACTGGTGTGAGATGGTATCTCATTGTAGTTTTGATTTCCATTTCTGTAATGATTAATGATGTTGAGCATTCTTTTATGTGTTTGTTGGCAGTCTGTATATCTTCTTTGGAGAAACGTCTATTTAGGTCTCCTGCCTATTTTTGGATTGGATTGTTTGTTTTTTTGTTATTGAGCTGCATGAGCTGCTTAAAATTTTTGGAGATTAATCCTTTGTCAGTTGCTTCATTTGCAGAGATTTTCTCCCATTCTGAGGGTTGTCTTTTGGTCTTGTTTATGGTTTCCTTTGCTGTGCAAAAGCTTTGAAGTTTCATTAGGTCCCATTTGTTTATTTTTATTTCCATTTCTCTAGGAGGTGGGTCAAAAAGGATCTTGCTGTGATTTATGTCATAGAGTGTTCTGCCTATGTTTTCCTCTAAGAGTTTGATAGTTTCTGGCCTTACATTTCGGTCTTTAATCCATTTTGAGCTTATTTTTGTGTATGGTGTTAGGGAGTGATCTAATCTCATACTTTTACATGTACCTGTCCAGTTTTCCCAGCACCACTTACTGAAGAGGCTGTCCTTTCTCCACTGTACATTCCTGCCTCCTTTATCAAAGACAAGGTGACCATATGTGCATGGGTTTATCTCTGGGCTTTCTATCCTGTTCCATGGATCTTTCTTTCTGTTTTTGTGCCAGTACCATACTGTCTTGATTACTGTAGCTTTGTAGTCTAGTCTGAAGTCAGGGAGCGTGATTCCTCAAGCTCCGTTTTTCTTTCTCAAGATTGCTTTGGCTGTTCGGGGTCTTTTGTGTTTCCATACAAATTGTGAAATTTTTTGTTCTAGTTCTGTGAAAAATGCCAGTGGTAGTTTGGTAGGGATTGCATTGAATCTGTAGATTGCTTTGGGTAGTATAGTCATTTTCACAATGTTGATTCTTCCAATCCAAGAACATGGTATATCTCTCCATCTATTTGTATCATCTTTAATTTCTTTCATCAGTGTCTTATAATTTTCTGCATACAGGTCTTTTGTCTCCTTATGTAGGTTTATTCCTAGGTATTTTATTCTTTTTGTTGCAGTGGTAAATGGGAGTGTTTTCTTGATTTCACTTTCAGATTTTTCATCATTAGTGTATAGGAATGCCAGAGATTTCTGTGCATTAATTTTGTATCCTGCTACTTTACCAAATTCATTGATTAGCTGTAGTAGTTTTCTGGTAGCATCTGTAGGATTCTCTATGTATAGTATCATGTCATCTGCAAACAGTGACAGCCTTACCTCTTCTTTTCCAATTTGGATTCCTTTTATTTCCTTCTCTTCTCTGATTGCTATGGCTAAAACTTCCAAAACTATGTTGAATAAGAGTGGTGAGAGTGGGCAACCTTGTCTTGTTCCTAATCTTAGTGGAAATGCTTTCAGTTTTTCACCATTGAGGATGATGTTGTCTGTGGGTTTGTCATATATGGCCTTTATTATGTTGAGGAAAGTTCCCTCTGTGCCAACTTTCTGCAGGGTTTTTATCATAAATGGGTGTTGAATTTTGTCAAAAGCTTTCTCTGCATCTATTGAGATGATCATATGGTTTTTCTCCTTCAATTTGTTAATATGGTGTATCACATTGATTGATTTGCATATATTGAAGAATCCTTGCATTCCTGGAATAAACCCCACTTGATCATGGTGTATGATCCTTTTAATGTGCTGTTGGATTCTGTTTGCTAGTATTTTGTTGAGGATTTTTGCATCTATGTTCATCAGTGATATTGGCCTGTAGTTTTCTTTCTTTGTGACATCCTTGTCTGGTTTTGTTATCAACGTGATGGTGGCCTCGTAGAATGAGTTTGGGAGTGTTCCTCCCTCTGCTATATTTTGGAAGAGTTTGAGAAGGATAGGTGTTAGCTCTTCTCTAAATGTTTGATAGAATTCGCCTGTGAAGCCATCTGGTCCTGGGCTTTTGTTTGTTGGAAGATCTTTAATCACAGTTTCAATTTCAGTGCTTGTGATTGGTCTGTTCATATTTTCTGTTTCTTCCTGGTTCAGTCTTGGCACGTTGTGCATTTCTAAGAATTTGTCCATTTCTTCCAGGTTGTCCGTTTTATTGGCATAGAGTTGCTTGTAGTAATCTCTCATGATCTTTTGTATTTGTGCAGTGTCAGTTGTTACTTCTCCTTTTTCATTTCTAATTCTGTTGATTTGAGTCTTCTCCCTTTTTTTCTTGATGAATCTGGCTAATGGTTTATCAATTTTGTTTATCTTCTCAAAGAACCAGCTTTTAATTTTATTGATCTTTGCTGTCGTTTCCTTCATTTCTTTTTCATTTATTTCTGATCTGATTTTTATGATTTCTTTCCTTCTGCTAACTTTGTGGGTTTTTTGTTCTTTCTCTAATTGCTTTAGGTGCAAGGTTAGGTTGTTTATTTGAGATGTTTCCTGTTTCTTAAGGTAGAATTGTATTGCTATAAACTTCCCTCTTAGAACTGCTTTTGCTGCATCCCAGAGGTTTTGGATCATCATGGCTCCATTGTCATTTGTTTCTAGGTATTTTTTTAATTTCCTCTTTGATTTCTTCAGTGGTCACTTCGTTATTAGTAGTGTATTGTTTAGCCTCCATGTGTTGTATTTTTTACAGATCTTTTCCTGTAATTGATATCTAGTCTCATAGCGTTGTGGTCGGAAAAGATACTTGGTACCATTTCAGTTTTCTTAAGTTTACCAAGGCTTGATTTGTGACCCAAGATATGATCTATCCTGGAGAATGTTCCATGAGCACTTGAGAAAAATGTGTATTCTGTTGTTTTTGGATGGAATGTCCTATAAATATCAATTAAGTCCATCTTGTTTAATGTATCATTTAAAGCTTGTGTTTCCTTATTTATTTTCATTTTGGATGATCTGTCCATTGGTGAAAGTGGGGTGTTAAAGTCCCCTACTATGTGTTACTGTCGATCTCCCCTTTATGGCTGTTAGTATTTGCCTTATGTATTGAGGTGCTCCTATGTTGGGTATATAAATATTTACAATTGTTATATCTTCTTCTTGGATCGATCCCTTGATCATTATGTAGTGTCCTTCTTTGTCTCTTCTAATAGTCTTTCTATTAAAGTCTATTTCATCTGATATGAGAATTTCTACTCCAGCTTTCTTTTGGTTTCCATTTGCATAGAATATCTTTTTCCATCCCCTTACTTTCAGGCTGTATGTGTCTCTAGGTCTGAAGTGGGTCTCTTGTAGACAGCATATATATATGGGTCTCATTTTTGTATCCGTTCAGCCAATCTGTGTCTTTTGGTGGGAGCATTTAGTCCATTTACATTTAAGATAATTATCGATATGTATTTTCCTATTCCCATTTTCTTAATTGTTTGGGGTTCGTTATTGTAGGTCTTTTCCTTCTCTTGTGTTTCTTGCCTAGAGAAGTTCCTTTAGCATTTGTTGTAAAGCTGGTTTGGTGGTGCTGAACTCTCTCAGCTTTTGCTTGTCAGTAAAGGTTTTAATTTCTCCATCAAATCTGAATGAGATCCTTGCTGGGTAGAGTAATCTTGGTTGCAGGTTTTTCTCCTTCATCCCTTTAAATATGTCCTGCCAGTTCCTTTTGGCTTGCAGAGTTTCTGCTGAACGATTGGCTGTTAATCTTATGGGGATTCCCTTGTGTGTTATTTGTTGTTTTTCCCTTGCTCCTTTTAATATGTTTTTTTTGTATTTAATTTTTGACAGTTTGATTAATATGTGTCTTGGTGTATCTCTTTTTGGATTTATGCTGTATGGGACTCTCTGTGCTTCCTGGACTTGCTTAACTATTTCCTTTCCCATATTAGGGAAGTTTTCAACTATAATCTCTTCAGATATTTTCTCAGTCCCTTTCTTTTTCTCTTCTTCTTCTGGAACCCCTATAATTCGAATGTTGGTGTGTTTAATGTCCCAGAGGTCTCTGAGACTGTCCTCAGTTCTTTTCATTCTTTTTTCTTTATTCTGCTCTGCAGTAGTTATTTCCACTATTTTATCTTCCAGGTCACTTATCCGTTCTTCTGCCTCAGTTATTCTGCTATTGATCCCATCTAGAGTATTTTTAATTTCATTTATTGTGTTGCTCATCGTTGCTTGTTTCATCTTTAGTTCTTCTAGGTCCTTGTTAAATGTTTCTTGCATTTTGTCTCTTCTATTTCCAAGATTTTGGATCATCTTTGCTATCATTATTCTGAATTCTTTTTCAGGTAGACTGCCTATTTCCTCTTCATTTGTTAGGTCTGGTGGGTTTTTATCTTGCTCCTTCTTCTGCTGTGTGTTTTTCTGTTTTCTCATTTTGCTTATCTTACTGTGTTTGGGGTCTCCTTTCTGCAGGCTGCAGGTTCATAGTTCCCGTTGTTTTTGGTGTCTGTCCCCAATGGCTAAGGTTGGTTCAGTGTGTTGTGTAGGCTTCCTGGTGGAGGGGACTGGTGCCTATGTTCTTGTGGATGAGGCTGGATCTTGTCTTTCTGGTGGGCAGGTCCTCCTCTGGTGGTGTGTTTCGGGGTGTCTGTGGACTTATGATTTTAGGCAGCCTCTCTGGTAATGGGTGGGGTTGTGTTCCTGTCTTGCTAGTTGTTTGGCATAGGGTGTCCAGCACTGTAGCTTGCTGGTTGTTGAGTGAAGCTGGGTGCTGGTGTTGAGATGGAGATCTCTGGGAGATTTTTGCTGTTTGATATTATGTGGAGCTGGGAAGTCTCTTGTGGACCAGTGTCCTGAAGTTGGCTCTCCCACCTCAGAGGCACAGCACTGACTCCTGGCTGCAGCACCAAGAGCCTTTCATCCACATGGCTCAGAATAAAAGGGAGAAAAATAGAAAGAATTAGAAGAAAGAAAGAAAGAAAAAAGGAAGGAAGGAAGGAAGAAAAGAAAAAGAAGGAAAGAAAGAAAAGGAAGGAAGGAGGGATGGAAGGAAAAAAAGAAAGAAAGAAGATAAAGTAAAATAAAGTACGATAAAATATAATAAAGTTATTACAATAAAAAATAATTATTAAGAAAAAAATTTTAAAAAAACAGACGGATAGAACTCTAGGACAAATGGTGGAAGCAAAGCTATACAGACAAAATTTCACACAGAAGCATACACTCACAAAAAGAGGAAAAGGGGAAAAAATCATATATCTTGCTCTGAAAGTCCACATCCTCAATTTGGGATGATTCGTTGTCTATTCATGTATTCCACAGATGCAGGTACATCAAGTTGATTGCGGAGCGTTAATCCTTTGCTTCTGAGGCTGCTGGGAGAGATTTCCCTTTCTTTTCTTTGTTTGCACAGCTTTCAGTGTTCAGCTTTCGATTTGGCCCAGCCTTTGCATGTAGTTCACCCGAGGGTGTCTGTTCTTCACTCGGACAGGACGGGGTTAAAGAAGCAGCTGCTTCGGGGACTCTGGCTCACTCAGGCCAGGGGTGCGGGAGGGGCACGGCGTGCGGGGCGGCCTGCTGCGGCAGAGGCTGGCATGAAGTTGCACCAGCCTGAGGCTGTGCGTTCTCCCAGGAAAGTTGTCCCTGGATCCTGGGACCCTGGCAGTGGCGGGCTGCACAGGCTCCCCGGAAGCAGGGTGTGGATAGTGACTTGTGCTCGCACACAGGCTTCTTGGTGGCAGCAGCAGCAGCCTTAGCGTTTCATGCTCATCTCTGGGGTGTGCGCTGTTAGACGCCCGTCTCTGGAGCTCCTTTAAGCAGCGCTCTTAATCCCCTCTCTTCGCGCACCAGGAAACAAAGAGGGAAGAAAAAGTCTCTTGCCTCTTCGGCAGGTCCAGACTTTTCCCCGGACTCCCTCCCGGCTAGCCGTGGCGCACTTAGCCCCCTTCAGGCTGTGTTCACGCAGCCAACCCCAGTGCTCTCCCTGCGCTCTGACCAAAGCCCGAGCCTCAGCTCCCAGCCCCGCCTGCCCCGGCGGTGAGCAGACAAGCCTCTCGGGCTGGTGAGTGCTGGTCGGCACCGATCCTCTGTGCAAGAATCTCGCCACTTTGTCCTCCGCACCCCTGTTGCTGCATTCTCCTCCGCGGCTCCGAAGCTTCCCCCCTCCGCCACCTGCAGTCTCCGCCCGCGAAGGGGCTTCCTAGTGTGTGGAAACCTTTCCTCCTTCACAGCTCCCTCCCACTGGTGCAGGTCCCGTCCCTATCCTTTTGTCTCTGTTTATTCTTTTTTCTTTTGCCCTACCCAGATACGTGGGGAGTTTCTTGCCTTTTGGGAGGTCTGAGGTCTTCTACCAGCATTCAGTAGGTGTTCTGTAGGAGTTGTTCCACGTGTAGATGTATTTCTGGTGCATCTGTGGGGAGGAAGGTGATCTCCACGTCTTACTCTTCCGCCATCTTCCCCTCGTCCCCAAAATGAATGGTTTTTATAAAGCAGTATAGCCCTGGTTTTTCATAACCTTGCTTATCATGAACACTGCCTCATTGATTTTGTCACTTACCGATCTTTTTTTCCCACTCTTCAAGTGTTTATTCCATAATCAGTTACTGTAGAGAACAGAACCCCAATTGTATATAGGTTGAAAGCAAGAAATATACAGTTTCTCACAATATATCCAGTTGTCAACCCAGATAGCTGTCACACCTTTTCCCACCCCACCGTGTACTTTAAATTTTGGTCAGATAAACAAAATACCCCAAATACTTCTTTCCTTTGTGATGGTCACATGTATGTTTTGATTAACAAAATAATTTTCAGGAAGAAAAGACTTTACCTAACTCGCAATAAAAGATATCACCTAACTCAGGCGTTGTTTTTCTTCATATGTGGAATTCCTCTAGAATTTCAGAATTTCTACATCAAACACACATACAAGGCCAGTCTGGTTTATTATTTTAAGTAATTTGAGAAAATAGCTAACATTATTTGTTACAAATAATTATAAACAAAATAATGTGTAAAGTTTTTTAAGTGAATTATAGTTTCTGAAGTTAATTCTAACATTCACTTTTCCTTGGTCAAGGAGGGATTCAGCATTTCTTGAACAAAAGAATTGTAGCAGTGTGAAATTTTTGAACTGTGGGCAGCACATCCTGGCAGTACCACTTCCAGTGATGTGACCTTGGTCGAATCATTAATATCCTTTGTGCATCAGTTCCCCTACCTGAAATAGGAGTGATGCTAAGATTACACCACACCCACCACTCCAGGCCTTTTTAAAACTATGGGCATTGAGGTTTCTGTATATTTGTGCTTTATGATATACATACTAAAAAATTAGTTCATAATTTCAAACAGCTGTTTTACTGCCACAGGCTTCAGTTAAACTTAACGCTTGAGTGTAATAGTTCTACAGAGTAAAGTTGCAAGAGGATAGTCAAAATAAAACTAACAATTGCATGGTACAGATATAACAAGAATTTTAAATCACTTGTGTGTTTATTTCAGAGCAAAGATGGAAAAACCCCACTGCACATGACTGCCCTCCACGGTAGATTCTCCAGATCACAAACCATTATCCAGAGTGGTAAAAAGTATTTCTGTTTGTTTTTTTTCTTAAGTGTAGTAAAAGCATCCACATAATGGTATTGAGGAATTGTCATAGCAGTATACACATTTTTGACACTTGATATCAGAGCTCATGAAAATCAGATAATGAATTTTAAATGCCATGTACATGTATCTTTTGTAATTTTGTTTTTCATTTATTTTTGTATTGTTTCCCTTAGATTATAAATATAATTTCTCTAGCAGTTAGTGTTGGCTTTTTTAAAACATGCTAGATAGAAAACTCTGCCTTTCTACTGCGAACTGTATTATATATTAAGAAAACTTTGTTTCATTTCTCTCTTCCCTTCTGACTATCTTGACCTGTTTTTAGCGTTTTCATTTATTTTCTGAACTTGTCTTCTTTTGCATTTGAATTAGTACTAGGCAGGCTAAACTTTTAAATAAAAAGAACCTTTGGGTACTTTAAAGTAGTATTTTCACAAGCCATGTTCCAAGGAACTGTTTATTAGTAGTCCTGAAGACAATAGCTGTTCTGATTTTGCAAGGAAAGGGTAGGAATAAGCTCATGATCAAATAATTCATAAAATATTGCATGCTGTCTTCTTGGTGACACAGAGTGTGCACATTAAAGCTTTGGAAAGTCTCACTCTAAAGAAATGTGTTTAATTTCGTTTAAATACAGTGGTTTCCAAACTTATTGGATGCCCAGAACCCTTTTGTAATTTTTAAATCTGTTAAAATCTTATGCTTGTTCACAAAATTGCTTTAAGTGTGAAATCTAACCCCAGTGCCTGGCCCAGTAAATGTGCTGTGGATGAAATCTATGGTTAAATTGCTATACCCATTAGTTTGTGCTTTTTATAATTGCATTTTATATCACTTTCCATGTAATAGATTTGACTTGATCGTTATATTAGTCCAGTGTCTGATAGTATGTCCTTTATTGCAGGAGCAGTAATCGACTGTGAGGACAAGAATGGCAACACCCCTTTGCACATAGCAGCAAGGTACGGCCATGAGCTGCTAATCAACACTCTAATTACAAGTGGTGCTGACACTGCAAAGTAAGTACTTCCCAAGGTAGTGTTGATGCCTTGTCAGGGAAACATGTGGATTTTGTCCTCAATGTAGTACTAATTGCTTGAGCTTTATCCTCTTTTTATTGGCGATGTAATAGAATAGAATGTTTAATGTGATTTCATTGGTAAACCAGCATAGGGTATTTTTATATTTTTTTACCCCAGTTCTTTCTAGATTATGAATAACATACTAAAGTTTCCTTGTAAGATTTTGTTTGAAAGATGGATTCTCTTGCATGCTCTGCAGAAAGAAACACCCTACTTTTAAATTGATGTTTATCATTCTTATGTATGTTTTTAAATTTTTATTACCTTTTTTATATGTTTATTAACATGTTTTAAATCTTCTGTTAAACTTTCTGTAAATGGTATGCTACTGTACACTTTTTAACTTTTTTTTTTTTTTTTTTTTTACATGAAGTTGTTGGTTTAGCCATGTAGATATAAATTTGGGCTTTTTTTCCTCATCTCTATACGTAACTAGTTCATTCATTTTATAAAATTTAATTCTTGTGTAAAGATTTCACAATTTTTATTCATTCTCATTTACAAACACAAGTTGCTTCCAAGTTTTTACTATGACAAAAATTACTGCAGTGAACATTCTTAAACATTTTGCCTTGTGGTAATGATTCTCAACATCGGGGCAGGGGGAATGGGTTTTGCTCCTGAGGCAAATGTCTAGAGACATTTTTGGTTGTCATAATTTGGGGAGGAGAGTGTTACTGTCATCCAGTGTAGGTAGAACCTGGGGGCACTGATGACATCCTACAGGCACAGGATAACCCAGCCCCCCAGCCCCCAGCCCCCCAGAAAATCCATAGTGATGGTAGTGCTGAGGTTGAAAAGTCCTGCTCCTGCTCTAAGAGGAAAGTTGCTGGATAAGTTAAGTATTGAAGAGTTTCTTTTTAATTTATTTAAGTGATTGCATTGTGATGAGGACACTGTCCTGTTCACTTTAGGCGTGGCATACATGGAATGTTCCCCCTCCATTTGGCAGCCTTAAGTGGTTTTTCAGATTGCTGTAGGAAACTTCTTTCTTCTGGTAAGTGGAACCTTCACAGACAGATTATCCCCTTTTACCTCCCCAAACCACCCCCCGCCATCTCCCATTTTAATACAGTCTCTTTATCCTGCTTTTCCAGAATCACATATAGATATGTCCATGTGTGGATCATTTATTAACCCCTCTTAGAAGATGTTGGACCCTTTAATTTTAAGATTTGATTTTCTCTTCAGCTCTGGGAAAGGTTTTATTTTTCCAGTGATTTCCTCCTCTCTCTCTTAGTTGGGGAATGGGGTGTGGAATATTTCTAGAGCAGTCCCTTTGTGTCTAGAAGTAAAATATCTTCATTTGCATGCTTCCTTTTTAAGAGCCAGTGGCCAGTTTACAATATCTTGTAGGTTTGTGAAATTATTTATGCCATATCTAATTACTGTCTTAAAATACCACATAATCAGTTTGAAGCAAAACAGGATCAATAGCTTTCTATAACTATTACTACAAAATTATCCTTATTAAATGCATAGAATTACTAAATATATAAGATTTAATTTTTAATGATATTCTATTTCTTAGCGTGTTAGGAAAGTTGAACAGATTTTGTATATTAATACTCTTGATTGCTAAAAGAATTATGGGAAAATTTCAGTGAAAATTAACATATTGTGAGACAGACAGTGAGTTTTTCTTAATGATATCTTTTAAGTGAGGTAATTGTGTTTTGAATGTTTTAAGTGTATGTGTGTCCACAAGTCATCACATACCCATTTATCTATGAAGGAGAATTCTAAAAACCTCTTCTCAGTGTTAGTATTAACGTGCAAGTATCAAAGCACCTATGGGTTTAAAAAAAAAGTTTTATTAAGAAATAATTCATGTATCATACAATTCACCTGTTTAAAATTTACAATACAGTGTTTTTTTTAATTCATATTATTTTATTTATTTTATTTTTTATTTTTTTCATTTTAACATCTTTATTGGAGTATAATTGCTTTACAATGGTATGTTAGTTTCAGCTTCACAACAAAATGAATCAGTTATATATATACATATGTTCCCATATCTCTTCCCGCTTGCGTCTCCCTCCCTCCCTATCCCACCCCTCCAGGCGGTCACAAAGCACGGAGCTGATCTCCCTATGCTATGCGGCTGCTTCCCACTAGCTGTCTACCTTACGTTTGGTAGTGTATATATGTCCATGCCTCTCTCTCGCTTTGTCACCGTTTACCCTTCCCCCTCCCCATAGCCTCAAGTCCATTCTCTAGTAAGTCTGTGTCTTTATTCCTGTTTCACCCCTAGGTTTTTCATGACATTTTTTTTTCTTAAATTCCATATATATGTGTTAGCATACAGTATTTGTCTCTCTCTTTCTGACTTACTTCACTCTGTATGACAGACTCTAGGTCTATCCACCTCATTACAAATAGCTCAATTTCGTTTCTTTTTATGGCTGAGTAATATTCCATTGTATATATGTGCCACATCTTCTTTATCCATTCATCCGATGATGGACACTTAGGTTGTTTCCATCTCTGGGCTATTGTAAATAGAGCTGCAATGAACATTTTGGTACATGACTCTTTTTGAATTATAGTTTTCTCAGGGTGTATGCCCAGTAGTGGGATTGCTGCGTCATATGGTAGTTCTATTTGTAGTTTTTTAAGGAACCTCCATACTGTTCTCCACAGTGGCTGTATCAATTTACATTCCCACCAACAGTGTAAGAGGGTTCCCTTTTCTCCACACCCTCTCCAGCATTTATTGTTTCTAGATTTTTTGATGATGGCCTTTCTGACTGGTGTGAGATGATATCTCATTGTAGTTTTGACTTGCATTTCTCTAATGATTAGTGATGTTGAGCATTCTTTCATGTGTTTGTTGGCAGTCTGTATATCTTCTTTGGAGAAATGTCTATTTAGGTCTTCTGCCCATTTTTGGATTGGGTTGTTTGTTTTTTTGTTATTAAGCTGCATGAGCTGCTTATAAATTTTGGAGATTAATCCTTTGTCAGTTGCTTCATTTGCAGAGATTTTCTCCCATTCTGAGGGTTGTCTTTTGGTCTTCTTTATGGTTTCCGTTGCTGCGCAAAAGCTTTGAAGTTTCATTAGGTCCCATTTGTTTACTTTTGTTTTTATTTCCATTTCTCTAGGAGGTGGGTCAAAAAGGACCTTGCTGTGATTTATGTCATAGAGTGTCCTGCCTATGTTTTCCTCTAAGAGTTTGATAGTTTCTGGCCTTACATTTCGGTCTTTAATCCATTTTGAGCTTATTTTTGTGTATGGTGTTAGGGAGTGATCTAATCTCATACTTTTACATGTAGCTGTCCAGTTTTCCCAGCACCACTTACTGAAGAGGCTGTCCTTTCTCCACTGTACATTCCTGCCTCCTTTATCAAAGATAAGGTGACCATATGTGCATGGGTTTATCTCTGGGCTTTCTATCCTGTTCCATGGATCTATCTTCCTGTTTTTGTGCCAGTACCATACTGTCTTGATTACTGTAGCTTTGTAGTATAGTCTGAAGTCAGGAAGCCTGATTCCTCCAGCTCCGTTTTTCGTTCTCAAGATTGCTTTGGCTATTCGGGGTCTTTTGTGTTTCCATACAAATTGTGAAATTTTTTGTTCTAGTTCTGTGAAAAATGCCAGTGGTAGTTTGGTAGGGATTGCATTGAATCTGTAGATTGCTTTGGGTAGTAGAGTCATTTTCACAATGTTGATTCTTCCAATCCAAGAACATGGTATATCTCTCCATCTATTTGTATCATCTTTAATTTCTTTCATCAGTGTCTTATTTTTTAAGTATATTCACAGAGGTATGTAACCATGACTACAATGGGTTTTAGAACATTTTCATACCCCCCCCCAAAAAAAACCCCTCATTTTCAGTCAGTTCCCCATTTCTTCCCTCCCCCCAGCCCTAAGCAGTCATTAATCTACTTTCCACCTCTATAAATTAACCTATTCTGGACAGTTCATAGAAATGGAATCACCCAAGATGTGGTTTTGTGACTGATTTTTCTCGCTTAGAAATGTTCTGAAAGGTCATCCAGTGTTATAAACATGTATCAGTACTTTATTTCTTTTTATTGCTGAATAATATTCCATTGTATCCTATGACTTTTAAACAAGTACTCTAGCATTTGTTCTAAAACCCCCAATCCTTTAGTGGTAATTTTTTTTTAAATACTGTACATTATTAATCTATTTTCAATTAATTTTTACCTACTTGTAATTCATAGTTTTGTTTAAGATTGGGGGTGTGTGATTTTTTTTTTTACATATTTTTAATGTAATACTCTAATATAAAGTAACATACCTATACTATTACATAAGATATATTCATTCTTGTAGGATTTGATATAGATACCCCAGATGATTTTGGCAGGACCTGTCTACATGCAGCTGCAGCTGGAGGGTATGTTAACAAAATTTTTACTTTTTTTAAGAAGAGGATAGTTGATCGTGGCAGTTTTTTTTTTGTTTCATAAAATATAAATCACAATGTTTTATTCACTCTGCCTCATTTGAAAACACGCTTTTATACTTATTTAAACCTACCAATTTCATTATAATTACAATTTCATTACAATTACATCTTCTCAATGTATTTTTCCTGGGTAGGAATTTGGAGTGCCTAAACCTTCTGCTGAACACTGGTGCAGACTTCAACAAAAAGGATAAATTTGGAAGGTAGGGTGTGATACAGTTCCTCTGTAAAGCCTACTTAATGTTATTTACTTAATGACTTTCTTGACCTCCTAATGTGGCTTCTGAGAGTTAACTGAATAAATCTATGACTTTTGCATTGTGATCATGATTTGTTGAGAGGCCCCAATAAGTAGATAACTTCTGAATATTCATTCTCACCCACAGCCTTCTTCCAGCTGGGCCCCTGCCATAGCCCCAGGCTACCAGCCACAGCTTTACTTTATAAGCACTTCTATACCTCTTGTGATGTCATTCCTCTTCCTCCTCCCATAATCATAGCCATGAAAATATAAAACCGCATGGTACCTATGCTCCCTCAAAAAACCCACAAGAGCTGGAGCTCAGTGGTAGTTCTCCATTCCTTCAAGTCATTCTTTTGTTAGAGACTCTGCTGCCTATATTTGGTTCCAGAGCACTAGAAAGAGGGAGGAAACAGGTTACAAATCGATGTGTAATTTTTCTTTCTCCTCTTCTCTGACTCTCCGCACACACCCTGAGCGTGACCCACAGGAAAGCACCTGTGAATGCAGAGTCCCTTTGTAGTCACCCAGCCAATCTGCAGTCTCACTGTTCAGCCCCAGGCCTCATTGCTACTTGCATCTGTGATTGCAGTACTTAAAGCCACCATGATCTACTAAGTTACTTAGAATAGGAATTGACCCAGAGTCTGTTAGAACCACATAGGAAAGGACAGAAGGCAATTTGAAAAATAGAGGTGAGCATGCTGTAGTGTGTACAGAAATCTAAATATAATGTACACATGAGACTTATAATGTTATAATCTAGTGTTACCTCAATTTAAAAAAATAGAGGTGGCAATATGAGCAAAATTGTGTATCAGGAGTTTGAGAATTTTATCAGAGTATGTGACAAGAGAGGGTGTGTGTGAATCTGTGTCAGTGCATGGGATTGGGCCAGTGCACAGTAGAATTACGTGTGGTAGGGAATCAGAAGTACATATAAGAAAAGAAAAGGAAAAATGACTATCTGACCCCATAATTATTTTGAAGAACAGACTGTTCTTATAAGCCTGCTAATTGAAGGAACTAATGACCCACAAAATCAAAAATCACTTTGTTTGACTTTGGAGTGCAATTTATAGCTAATTTATTTTTATAAGTGTACTTTAATCCAGCTTATATTAGTTAATTTGTAGCACTTGACGCATTCTGTACTACAATTAGGGCACATTCTGAGTTTAGAAGCTTGAAAGTAATTCAGGGTTAATTGCATTTTCAAAAATACTATTACTATATTATACTATTATCCAATAAAGTAAAATAATGCTTAACTGTCATTTCACCAGGTAAATATTTTAGAAAAAATTATACCATGAAGACTCTGGACTAAATTTACCTTCACTTTTCTGTTTTCTTCTTCTTCTGTTTTGTTTTTTTTTAATGAAAGGTCATGGATAATCATAGCTTATTAATCTAAAGACAGAAACTCCTAAATTTAGTAATATTCTTTTTCATTTCAGTAACTGAGAAGAAGTAAGCTACAAATATTCCATCTCTAGAAATTAACAGTACTCTAAACTCTTCAAAATGATGAACAGCCTTCAAAACTATGCATTTTCTGCTTGAGGAATCTGATATTACTGTGCAGCTCTACCATATAGTTGATATATCAGCATCCTTTTTAATGCTTCTGTATTTTTCTTACTCTTTATTCCTCTACTGAAACAGGAACAGAAGCTGCTACCTATGAAACATCTCTATTAGTATAGGGGAAGCTTTGTTAAATGAAAGTTTTCTCAGATTGCTGATGGCATTAGGGAGGGAAAAAAAATAAGTTTTCAAGTTTTGGAGCAGAATATGAAGGATATCTGTAATTCACTCAAAAGACTGGAATTGTTACTGTCTGGGGACCATGAAATGATTTAATTGTGTTCCTGTCTTATTTTGTATTCTTAGAGGCTCTTTGCCATCTTAGTTTCTCCTCCAAGCTTTCTGTCTGGCCCTCCAAAAGACTTAGGTATATGGCAGAAATCAATCTCAGGCTTTCTATAAATATTTATAACTGGGTGGATCAACTGTGCTCTTGTTTACTGGTTTGTGTCCCTGACTTTTTTTTTTTTTTTTTTAATTAACTTGGGCAAAAAGATCTCCACTGCACTATGCTGCTGCCAACTGCAACTACCAGTGCCTGTTTGCTCTTGTGGGCTCAGGAGCAAGTGTGAATGACCTTGATGAAAGAGGATGCACACCCTTGCACTATGCAGCTACGTCAGACACAGATGGCAAGTAAGTATCATGTGGTGAGAATGAAGGATTGTTTCTATCTGGCAGTTTTTATAGCAAATTTGTATTTCCTTTTTTGTACTTTTTATTATTGATTATCTTTCCCTGATGCTCTAGTAGAGAAAATAAGTTGTTTTCATAATTATTCCTAGTCATAGTTATTACCCACCTACTTCTACTCAGCAGCCTGCGTTATGAACTAATCGGGTAGAAGAAAGATCAAGGTCCCTTTTCATCCTCCCTTCCAAAAACACATCTTAATATCTATCACCTCCATGTTTTTTCCACCTGGCTTCTTAGAGGCAACAGTCTTGAGTATATCATAGGGAAAGGGAAAGAGGCAAGAGGTACACAGACAATGCCATCGGAAGATTGAGCAGAGATTGGAATGCCAGTATTCTTCAGAGGTAGAAAGTTCATATTTCTAAGGGATCCCTGTAAATTGGTATTCAAATAGGGAATAATTGAACTGGCAGAATCTGGCACATAGTTGGTACTGAATAGTGCTTAAATAAGTAAATTATATAGATAATGGAGTAGTGAGTAAATGTTGTCCAAGAATGACTTAATAAAATCAAAGGAATGAGAGATTTATAAATTCTTTCATAATTAATATTCACCCAAAGTTGATCAGACCCATTTATAGTACCTTAATGTATATTGCCTTCTTGGAAGAAAATTAACTCATTAGAGACAGAGAAGAAATCTTCAATGTCTGTGGTATTCCTCATGAGTCTGGGTCAGTGAAGGGTAGGAAAAACAAATAATGGTTTCTGGGGAAAGATTTTATAAAATATACTTCAAGGAAGTTGCATTTAACACAGAACTATTTCCTTGGTTTTTAATGTTTACTTTTTTACCTTCAAAATAAAAAGCATAATTTGATGGTATTACTCACAAATATTAATTTATTATAAATTCTGTAACTAATTTCAAATCCATTTCTATAAGTAACACTTCGTTATGTTGGATTTGTGTCTAAAATCCTAATCTTGAAAGCATTAGTAAAATATACTATCAGCCCTTTGTATCTACTGGTTTTGCATCTGCAGATTCAGAGGGTCGACTATATTCATTGTAGGGTTGTGTTCATTTATTATAAGGGACTTGAGGGTCCAAGTCTACGGTCTTTGGTATCCTCGAGTACTCTTGGAATCAGTCCCCCTTAGATACCGAAGGATGACCGTATTTTCTGTTTGGAGGAATATATCACTTTATACAATTTCATGTATACCAGAATAGTTAGATATAGATAGGTTTTGGGAGAAGCTAAGTTATTTGAAGTATGTTTTTGGATAGTAGAGCTTTAAAGAAAATCTCTGATAGAGACTTTGTAAATCAGAAAATATTTTGGTAAACTTGGGTAAGTAGATTATCCTCTGATTTATAAATTTTGTAATTTCAGGATTTGATTTATAGATTTTCCTAAAATAGATTATACCCCAAATGACTGTCACCATCAGAAGTCCTTTACCACTGTTCCCATAAACTGTTTATTGGGTACTGCCCAGCATGATCTAAGTAAACTCCACTGAGTTCATGTACACACAGACAGAGGTTACCCAATGGTCCTCCTGCCCTTATACAATTACATTAAACCTGAATTCTTATGCAGGAACAAAAGAATAACAATGTTCAACCTATACTGTTTGAGATTTGTGGTTTTATTTTAAGCCTGTCTACTTTTTCTTTAGAAGTATACTTAGTACTAAAGTGAATTAAATCGTTAGTTTTCTCACCTAATATAAACTGTTTTGAGCAATAGTCTAGAGCAGGGGTCCCTAAACCCTGGGCTGTGAACTGGTACTGGTCCGCGGCCTGTTAGGTGAGTGGCGAGCGAGTGAAGCTCATCTGCCGCTCCCCATCGCTCGCATTACCGCCTGGACCGTCCCCGCCACCCACTCGCCCCCCGATCCGTGGAAAAATTGTCTTTCGCAAAACCGGTCCCTGGTGCCAAAAAGGTTGGGGACCGCTGGTCTAGAGATACTTATTACTTAAACACTTAATTCTCAGTATGTCCACAAGCAACCTGGTGTACCAGAAAGAACATGAGCTTTATCCAAAAGACCCAGCTGAAATCATGGGGGCTTCATATTATACCTCTCTGAGCCTGAGCAAATAATTGTTAGGCAAAATCTTCTTTATCTGTAAAATTAGAATGAAGCGTACTTAGAATTGTGGGGAAAACTGAGGGCATGTGTATAAAAGAATCTAGCACTGTTTTTTGGAGCCTCTTTCTTATCTTTGAAGTATCAAAGTCCCAGAGATCTTGTCTGATGCCATCATTTATTGCCTCAGTGATTTGTTCCCTGGGAACCTTCTGGAAACTATTCACTACAGTAACCATTTTAGGATACCAGAGGCATCCTTTCAGTAAGTGATTGTTTCGGAGGCTTAAATAGTAGAATTAAAGAGTTGGTTTATTTTTCTGAACTCCAAGGATTTAATTCCCAGGAATAGGTTGGATAATAAGAGAATCTGGAATAATTCTTTCTGCTGCCAAAGCCAGAGTGAAATATTTTCTAAAAGAAGAAACAAATTCCCCATGACTTCAAATACTGTTATTCAGTAATGTGTGTTTGTTGGTTTGTTTCTTTAATGATTGTTTAATAATGTCCTGTCAGCATCCCCAGGGAAAGTTGTATATACTTTGGGATTTTTGACACTCTGCCACCGGTTTTCTGCTGTTCAGAAGTGACATAAGTAATTGCAGTTCTACTCTGCCTTGTGTGCCTGTCTTTACTTGCAGTAAATGGAAAAATACATGAAATCGTTCCTACTCATTCTACTCATCCTGCTAGTCACCCCCATCATCCTGATGCTGACGTTCACTCTAGGCAGTCATGACTCAGCAAACAAATTTATAGTTATTTTCACGGGAAAAACATACTAAATATATTAATTATTAACAAATAAAATCCTCTTTGCCATTTGAAGAAAAATAGGACTGGCTATGAGCATGATGGTGAGGACCTACCCCACGCCTGTGTGGTGTGTATAAGAGAAGGGGAAGGCTGGGGTTATTTATTGTGATTACATATAAGGAAGAAATCCTCCTCATGCCTTTTCTTCTGTGATAACTACCATTAACAGAAGTATTTCTATATGTTTATGTAGATCATTTCACATCCCTCACAGTGTTATCAGAGTTAATGAACCTGGTACATGTCTGTCCATAGGCTTTTCTGTGTTCATATGGTTATATATACATGTGTTTATGAATGCATAGATATATTTCACCAAGATACACTTTTATGGAGATAGATGTTCACAAAAATGGGATCATATTTTGACTTCTAATAGCATTGTTTATTTTTGTCTGTTTTGAACTTTATATAAATGGAATCATACAGTCTTTTGTTTGGAACTTTTATAATCCTTAGGTTTATTCCTAAGTATTTGATATTTTTATTGCCAAAATAAATCTATCTTTAAATTTCCTTTGTTGTGAAATAGAGAAATATATTTGACTTTTGTATACAACTTTGCATTCAGTAGCCTTGTTAAACCTGTTTTATGTATGCATGTAAGACAGAACTGGGTTTGATTCTGGCTCTGCCACTTGCTGTGAGACCTTGGGCAGGTTACTTAACCTCTCTGCACATTTCATCTGTCAAGTGGGAATAATAGTCTGACCTTAACTCATGGCCATATGAGGTACAGAATATCTGAATTGCTTAGAACAATACCTGACACATTGTAATCTTCCTGTAAGGATTAGTTGTATTTTTTTAAGCTATGCTTAATATCTTTTTTTGTCAATCAGACACTTGTATACCATGATTGGGGAGAGTAGAGTTAGGAGGGCCTCTGGTGACAATGCCACATCCTCTGCCCTGGGCCGAGTGGTCCTCTCCCAGGGCTCTGACCAGCCGTGGGACACATGGATTTGACTTAGTCTGAACCTGCACCAGAAAAAGTGGTAGGAGCCCATGGATGGTAGGGGAAGAGTAGGAGAAGTTTAAATAGTTTGAAAATCACTCTGATTTGAATTACATGCTTAATTGGGATGAGGATATTTGTCTAACAAATGAAGAAAACAAAATATTTAACAGTAAGTTTGGTTTATTACTTAGCCATTTAGCCATAAATATTCCTCCAGATTTTGCATACATGGTTTATTTTAGGGAAATAAGAGAAATTATAGAAAATCTTCGTTTCTTAATTTTCTGAGTTTTATAAAATGAGCGTGTGTTAATTTACAATGAGAAAAAAAAATTTAAGATTGACTCTCTCCCCTCCACCTCATTTGCAAATCAAAAGTGAGGTTCAGATTTTCAAGATCAAGCAATTTTGTGGTTCAGAATTTTATAAACACACAGGTTAAAGTGTCACTAACTCATTAACCCCTATGCTGAAGCATTTGTAGCATAGAAAGAACACTTGAAGAAAAGACCCAAGGCCTAGTCCTTGCTTTGCCATATTCTAGCCAGAAGATTAGGAGCAAGTCATTTAATTTTCCTGAATGTCAGTAATTTTTTTCATTTGTTAAAGGTAATACTTACAAAGTAGTCATGAAAATTCATATTGCTTAGCAAAATTTGAAAGGCGTGGCAATAGAAGTAATTTTATAATTATAAATCAACTCTTAGTCTTTGTTTTGTTATAGGAGACCAATCATCTAGTAATATGAAGGTAGACAAAGAAATAATGATTTGATAACTACTGCATGTATTATGGTTGAATTATTTCAAACCATTTAATGTTGTATACTTGCAATTAGTAAATATAAATAGTGCTTTGAGACTTGCTCTCCTACTTCCGAAAGTAAACATGAACTTACCTACTTGTTTTGCTTTCCTTAAATAAGTCAGTTTTTTTTTCCCCCAGTACTCATGTATCAGCAAGTTATCTTAAAATAGTTTGTTCCACTGATAGAATCTGCCTTGTGTTCAGGTCCCAGTAGGGAGAACTATTTCTGTTTTACCATTCACATCTAGAGAACTTGATTAAAGGTAAAAAGATGTGCCCTTGGGTGAAATGTTTCTGCCTTAAAGCAGTGAGACTGTCCTTCCAGGCCAGCAGGTCTTTCCTTCATCCCAGTGAGGATTGACCTGTGAGCTGGTACCTAAGCAGACTGTACAGAGTCTACACACTGCCTGAGATACTTCCTGGAGTGCCCTCAGAGCTAGTTTAGGAATACCGAGAAACACCAGGCTTGTTCCTTAGAGTCAGATTCGGGTGATGTCGTTCTATCATAGTGATATGCATTTCATCATCATTTTCACTGCATATAAATATCAAAATCCCACTTAAAAGGATGAACGTTTGCTACCATTAAGGATATTATAATAAATGTAGATTCTGTAAGTAATTCCTAAGAGATCTAAAGTACTTTAAGTAATTAGCATTAAAGAAATAAGGGTTGGCATTGCAAAGAATGGTCCTCATACATATATGATAGAGTTACTGGGTGATCAGTTACATCGCTCCATTGTTCCTTTCCACTTGTTCTTATAACTTCATTATGCTTTTGGAAACTTAACAAGTAGTATCTGATTATAGAGTTCCCCCCTAGTGGTAGAGTTAGTAGTTATTTAGACATACTGCAATATTAGACAAATTATCACTGAATAATTATGGACTTGGAATTTGAACATGAATGGTTTTAGATTATTTAGTTGAATTCCTACTCCCATCTATCAAATGAATAAACAGAAGCCATTTCACCATAAAGGTGAAACGATTTGCCCAAGATCGTTGGTATCAAACTAACTCTCACAATAAATCTTTTAATTTCTAATTCAGTACTCTTTTTTTTTTTTTGCTACAGTAACATTTATCAGAATTATAACAAATTGTGAACCTTATAATCCTTTTATTTAAAAAAATTTTTTTTAACATCTTTATTGGAGTATAATTGCTTTACAATGGTTAGTTTCTGCTGTATAACAAAGTGAATCAGCTATACGTATACATATATCCCCATATCTCTTCCCTCTTGCGTCTCCCTCCCACCCTCCCTATCCACCCCTCTAGGTGGTCACAAAGCACGGAGCTGATCTCCCTGTGCTGCGTGACTGCTTCCCACTAGCTATCTCTTTTACGTTTGGTGGTGTATGTATGTCCATGCCACTCTCTCACTTTGTCCCAGCTTACCCTTCCCCCTCCCCGTGTCCTCAAGTCCATTCTCTACATCTGCGTCTTTATTCCTGTCCTGCCCCTAGATTCATCAGAACCATTTTTTTTTTAGATTCCATATATATGTGTTAGCATACGGTATTCGTTTTTCTCTTTCTACAATGAGGTATCACCTCACACCAGTCAGAATGGCCATCATCAAAAAATCTTACAGTCCTTTTAACATTACTTTCCTCATATTTTAATAGCACAGGAATAAAGTATTTCCCATGGGAAGGTCTTTCGTGTTACCTACATACCACTTTTACATCGTTCCCACACTTTTCATGTCTCTAATGCAAGATCCTTGAATTCTGACCTTGGTTTTGGGAGATATTTTTACATCCTTTCTTGAGCTTCCTAATGAGATACCATACTAACTGTGTATTCCAGAAAGATTGGATGCTCCCCACCACTAAGAGTTTAATCCTGTCAAACGTTATTTGAGTCGACTAGCTGGTGCCATAAATATAGACTGTATACGAAACAGTCTTCAGGTATACTGAACTTGCTGCCAGACTGTGGATAAAGAAGATTCTCTTATGAACGTTTTGTTTGTACTTTTACGATACTTACAGTCAATATCATTTAAATGACAAATGTATGTAGTGTAGATGTGTTTATGATTTTTACATTACTCAAATGTAAGAAAAATTTCCAGTTTTGAGTTTGTCTCTGTTTTTATCATTGGTTAAAATGCAGGATTTAGAATTTTGAATATATCTTACTCTAATAGGTGCCTGGAATACTTATTAAGAAATGATGCAAATCCAGGGATCCGGGACAAGCAAGGATACAATGCAGTTCATTATTCAGCTGCATATGGTCACCGTCTGTGTCTTCAGCTGGTAAGATTCCTGATTTCTTGTGGAAGGACCAATGTAAGTTTATATTCTAATAATGTAATGACAGTGAGAATAAATGAACCAAGAAACAAATGCCTTTTAACATTTTTAGAATCCCTATCCTTCCTAAATTCATACTTGCCTCACTAAGCTTTCTCTCATTCCCTTTTCCCTTTCACAGAGAAAGGAGGAAATTAGATCTCTGGAGAGGGCTCCCTTAGAGCCCCCCATCCAAGTAGCATTCACTGCCTCTGCCCCTTTAAATGTTTTCCGGAACGTTTTAAAGAACTGTAACTGTGTCATATGTCAGAAATACGTGTTTCTGTGAGAGGAAGCTTCCCCCTGTGTATTCAGGAATTCCGAAAGACCCAGTCTTCTGTCAGTCTCTCCTGACAAGGGAGACTCATCTCACCATTCACCCCACTTTGCCAAACCAAAGGGAGAGTAAAAGACAAGTTAAATGATTCTGAAGTGTGTAGCACATGCTTCACGTTAGAGGTTTCTTCATTTAGACCTACTTATAAATTATATTAACATTGGTTCCCTTAAAGGGGAAATAAAATTCAAGGAGGGTGGGTATAAAAGATAGAAAAAAGAGGTTGACATACTTAATATAGTATTTAGAACCCTGCTACAGAAGTAGTATTTCCTTAGTTTATTATGGTAGCTTTAGACTAAAATCTGAGACCCATGTGTATAGATTTGTGGTCTATTATATTGTACAGTTGTTTATTTAAAAGACTTCATTTTTGGAGGCAAAGGAAGCACAAGTTCAGAATAGAATTTAACAAAGCCCTATGTAAATAGAGACATGTAGTTAACATTTATCTCTTTACTGTATATGACTGCTTCCTCAACTAAGTATTTTTATTTTAAATTTTATTTCAGATTGCAAGTGAAACTCCTTTAGATGTTGTAAGTATTAATTAGTCAGTTTTCCCCCTAATACTGAGTATTTAAATATTTGCTCTCACTAGAGCTGGAGCCTGTCTTACACATTCCTGGGAACAAAGATAGTGACAGAAATCATGTTTGCAGGGGGAGGGAAGGTTCTTACTTGGTGGTAATTAAATGGCATTTCTCTCAAACTCTAAGTTTATAGCCCTCTCTCAAAGCTCTTAGCATGTGGTCCTTACCACATTTTCAGGATAATCCATTCCATAAGGTTGCTGAATTTAGTTTTCATAATAATAATGGTCTGGGATTTTTAAATCCATATTCAAGTATCAGTTTATACTCTAAAATGAATTTGAACTTGGGGGAGGGGGACCAGGAATAACTGCTGTGGTATGTCTAAAAGTACCATTTCTGACACTTAAAATTCTTTTCTTTCTCAGTTAATGGAAACCTCGGGAACAGACATGCTGAGTGATTCAGACAATAGAGCAACAATAAGCCCTTTACACTTGGCTGTGAGTATTGCCTTCACAGCCAGCTTGATGGCTGATTTACTGAAAATGTCTCATATCTGTTTGTGTTGACTCAAACTAGTACCCAGAACTTTTGGTCCATATAATGATGATCATGGAGTTAAAACTGTAAGAACTTTCTTAACTCAGAGAATTCTTGAATGTACTTCTGTTTCGTTTGTTTGTTTGTCTTAAAAAAAAAGGTCGAGGCGGGGGTGGTTGGGGGGAGGGGGGTTTGAGCTTCCCCCAAGGCCTGCCCTAAGGAGAGAATATGCCTGAGATGTGAATTTTAAAATGACCCACCCTAGTGGAATGGCTTCTGACTTCTTAAGCAGACGATATAAGAACTGTAATTTCTGTGGTATTTCTAAAACTTTTTGCTTACTTTGTGATTTTGGGGTGCTAAGTTTGTGTTCACTGGTCCTTCACTTGCTCATACTATAGGATTTAACTACATGGTCTGTAATGTTCCTTCTAGCTTCAGATGCCACTGAATTTTTCCTCTTAATGTTCATCACTAAGAGGAGGAGATTAAAAGAGAGTGTGACAGTTCTTTTAAGTCAAATATGGAAATGAATTACCTTAGGAAATTTCAAGCAGAGCCCAATCTAGTTCTTCCTGCGCTGAAAGAAGAATTTATCTTTGAAATAAAGCATGTTGTGGGGAGCTGGGGGACTTTGAGAATCAGGAGAATTGGGTACTGTCACTATTTGTGAGACCTCTGATTTTAAGTATAGTAAAATGCTTATAAGGGTCTCTACTTAGGTTAATGTGTATCACAAGTCCAGTGATCCATTTAATTGTTTATTCTCACATATACTATTATTTTTTATTTTAATATTCTCCTGGCATATTTTCTAACACTGACACATGTACACTGAATTTTCTGCTTTGTCTTTCTCCCCCTTTCTCCCCAGCAGTACTTCCTACCATGGTCTAAATAACTAAGAAGACATGCTGAAGCTTCCTTTTTCCTTGCCCTTTGGGTCTTTGGAAATACTGTCTACTCTCCCAGACTTGCATAATAAATAAGTCATCTGGAAGTGCAAAGCTAGCATGGAGAAAATAGCTATTTTACTATGGGTGGCAAGAAATGACGTCTGAGCAGATGACTAGGCAGTTCTTCCTGCATCATTATCATCATTCTTATAATAATAGCGCCTCATCTCTTGAACACTTACTAGGTGCCAGACTAAGGACTTTGCCAAGTTTTTGAATGCATTATCTCAAAAACTTCAGTTTTTTAACTAGTTATTTTACTTCATGGCTATTGAGAATAGTGCTGTTATTAACATGGGTGTGCTAAATAGTGTTTTTAAGCTGAAATGGAAACAATTTTGTGATTTCATAATTAGGCTCAATGAAATGTGGTTATACCACCACTCTTGCATTTTGTACCCATCCCTAGGAGGTTTTTCAGAAATTACTGAAGTGATTTTTCTCCTTCCAAACTCTCCCAATCCAGGACGACTTGATGCAGTAAAAACACGCTGGCTTGAGGACTCAGGAAACTGGCCTTGGTCCTGCCTTCGCACATACTAGGCTTCTAAGCCTCTTGTCCCAGTCCAGTCAGAGCCATCGTGAGGGGAAGACTCCTGTGGCAGATTACCCTGGCTCTAGCCGTCCTTATTTTCCCTCTGCTTCTTTTTATACCACCTTCTGCATATACTGTGCCTCTCACAGTTCATTTTTAATAGCATAATTTTGTTGACCTGGTATTGAGGAACAAGGTTAGATATGATCCTCAGACAGTAGAGCTCAGAGATCTCCAGTCACTTTAACCTTTGAGGGAGTCAGAAACATCAAGAGGTCAGTAAGGCCCAGAGCAGCTTCACCTCCTGCTGGTGCTTTCTGACATTTCCCACAAGAAGTGGTTTTATAGCCCTTTGGTACATTGCGGGGCCCTCTTTTTTTTTTTTTGCGGTACGCTGGCCTCTCACTGTTGTGGCCTCTCCCGTTGCGGAGCACAGGCTCAGTGGCCATGGCTCACGGGCCCAGCCGCTCCGCGGCATGTGAGATCTTCCCGGACCGGGACACGAACCCGTGTCCCCTGCATCGGCAGGCAGACTCTCAACCACTGCGCCACCAGGGAGGCCTTGCAGGGCCCTCTTTCTAGCTGAGTATCTCTTTTTAGAAGCAGGTGACATTTAGCACAAATATGGTAGAATTTTATATTTTTCAATTCCCTAATGAAAAGTTCACATGTGATCATTTACAGTTTGCCTGTATGTGCTAAGCTGCAGGGCTGAAAGGTATCAGAAAATGACTTGTCCCTTAGCTAAAAGGGGTGGCATGAGTGAACCAGAGGAGACATTCCTTCCCCATCAGAACTGTGTCGTTATTGCCTTATGTCCTGCTCAGCATCTAGTCCAATAAGAGTAATAGATGTTCAGTTGACATGTTGGTTTTTGAAATGAATTCTCTGGAAAGCAGACTGTGTAAAGAAGGGGATTTCAGTCAGTCGGGTTTCAAACAAATCTCTCAATCTTCTTGCTCTGCTGTACTGCTAGGACAGTGTGTAGCACATGGCAGTTTTTCAAGCAGGGCTCAGCCTAAATATTTTTGAAAAGAAATGTTTATTTTTGAGATGGCACATTATGGGATGGAGTAGTCATGTTAATTTGAGAAATCAGAAGGCTCAAGTACTAGCTGAACTTCAGTTGCAACTATATCTATGATTTAAGTGTAGTAACACTTTATCGGGGAGTGAAGGGGGGGCACTGAACTGTGATGAAGAACACGGGCTCTGGAATCATAGACTTAGAGTGAAAGCTTTCATTGAACCCATGTCACACATCATTGAATGTCTGCCATGAACCAGACATTGTATACTCGTGAAAAGATCACCTGTCATTTGAACTTTTATTATTTGTGGAATACCCATTCCCTAACACTGTAGCCTACTAATTGATTATTAGAAAAATTTGTAGGTAACTTTCTGAATTATCAATACAGAAGTTTTAGATTATCTCAAATATAATGATGTAAGACAAGTTTGCTTACTACTCCCTTTATGTTTTCTAGGGTTTCTAAGAAGTCAGTCTAAATATGTATTTTTTAATTTATATTTTTATTTATTCCCAGGCCTATCATGGTCACCATCAAGCACTAGAAGTGTTAGTACAGTCTTTGTTAGATCTTGATGTGAGAAACAGTAGTGGAAGAACACCCTTGGACCTTGCAGCATTTAAGGGCCATGTAGAATGTGTGGATGTTCTCATTAATCAGGGAGCCTCAATCTTAGTCAAAGATTACATTTTGAAGAGAACACCTATACATGCAGCAGGTATGTCAAAGACTATGAATGATTTTATTTACCACTTTCCATCTAATGCTCTTCTTTTTCAATTTCTTGTATATTATACTCCTGGTAATTGTTTTAACAATTTTGACTTTAACAGTTCTAATGATTCTACTCTCGGGGGAAAACCAACAGCAAGATTATAATCACTTTAAAAAAATATCTACCTTAGAAATCGGATTTATATAATAGTCTAACTTCTGAAGTACTTTATCAACAAAAAAAATACAATTTTTTTTTACTGCTTTTTGATGGAAATTCTTTTGGGTTGGTATGTGCTTTCATTTAATAACTGATAAACATTTTACTTACTGTACCAGGGTACTGCATTAAACATTTAATCAGACAGGAATACAGAGTGCCTGCTATGCAAGAACTACTCCATGGAGTGTTTTGTGATGTTGTAGATGTGTGAAAATGCAAAACTACATAACAGTGCCACTGTGATGACTCAGTACCCGCTGTGTCACTAGCAGATGCAGATTCACAACTCTCTACAGGAATTACTACAAGGCAGTATTAATTTTAAATAATGAATTCAAGACTGGTATATGTGAAGAAATCCTAGCCAAGTATTTGTCTCATCCCCCGTAGGCCATCTTCGTATGGTTAGATTCATTTCACTTAGTCTGTTTTTATAGGGTGATCCTTAAAATGGATCCATTTGAATGTAGGTCTGGGACTTTGCTTCTGGTCATTTGGAAAACTTACATTTTAGAAGACTATAGGTAACACCCACTGTTGCTCCAGAGCAGCCTTTCAGAAACTATCAGATAATCAAGCAGGGCTCAAAGAAAAAAATTTTAATAATGGATTAAAAGTTCTAATAAGGATATGTATATAAACTGCTATATGGTAAAAACAAGAAGTCAAAATGCTATCATTTTCTGTTACCTTATTCTGAAAAAGAGTGACGTTGTATATTATTCTGCAACTTGAAACATTATATTGTAAGCACATTATTTGCAGAGCTAATTTAAAGCTTTCATGGAGTGTTTGCACTCTTAATAGATAAATATTGAACCAAGACACTAGTAAGTCCCTCAGAAGTGGCTGACCAATGCCATATAATTCATAAGTCCTACCCACTGAAAGAGTTACAGGTTACTGTTAGCACCCACCTCTTCAATAAATGCAAGCCTTGGTTAGAACCAGGATGCCTTTCAAATTTGGAGACCTGCTGGGGAGCATCTTACTCTTAAATCATAGAAAGGACATTGGTTCTGGATGTGAGCCAGTCCTTTCCCACAGGGATCTTATGCCTGATGCTTTGGGTGTTGAGCTTAGACGATACGAATACTCATCAGTAGCTGCTGTGTACTGAGTATCCGTGAATCCAGTTTAAAAAAAAAATGATGGGCCAAACAATTTCCTTGAAGTATCCCCAAGGATCACATCTAAAATCAAGAAAGAAGGAGGACTTTCACTATCAGGAATAAAAATATTTCCCAGACGTCCTCCAGACTTCTTAACATTTCAGTGGGCAGAACTTGAAACCAGTCATTGGCAAAGGAGAATGGGGTTGATGTGATTGACTTGTCTGATCATGATTTCATCCCTTGGCTGGAGGCAGGCTGCCCTTCCTGACCACATTGGCACCACCAGAGAGCTAAATAAAATGAGCATTTTCTTTCTTGCCTGTTAAGTTCAATGAATATTCCAAAATTATATCTAGCAAATGTGGTTTAAGATGGACATTTTCTATTTTATCATTTTATAGATATATAATTGCTGAAATTTTTGAATATCACTTTACAGCAACAAATGGTCACTCGGAATGCTTACGGCTACTAATAGGAAATGCAGAACCACAGAATGCAGTAGATATTCAAGATGGAAATGGACAGTAAGTTTTACTAATTTTTAAATTAGTTTTAGGATGTTTGTTAATCTTCATACCTTTGCCCCCCTATTTTAGTAAGTGTGTAACTGAGTAACATCAAATACAGTTTTTTAAGTATACTTTAAAGTTGCATCACAGAAAGACATGTTTAGAAGGCAGGCCAACACAGTGTATTTTCATGGATGAAGTCTCGGTGGTGACGGAGCTGCTCCTGTTGTTACCTAGGACTCCTCTGATGCTCTCTGTGCTCAACGGGCACACGGACTGTGTCTACTCACTGCTGAACAAAGGAGCAAACGTAGATGCCAAAGATAAATGGGGAAGGACGGCACTGCACAGAGGGGTAAGCAGAAGTGTTCTCGCTTCCTTGCTGAAAGTTTTTATGACCTCATTTTACCTAAAACTGAACTAGGCTGTGTTTATATTTTTCTTCATTTAATTTTTACCAAATAATCTTTACTGTTTCTTTCACTATCTTAGTTTTTGAACTCTAATTTTTTTTTTTTTTTTTTTTTTTTTTTTGCGGCACGCGGGCTTCTCACTGTTGCGGCCTCTCCCATTGCGGAGCACAGGCTCCGGATGCGCAGGCTCAGCGGCCATGGCCCACGGTCCCAGCCGCTCCTCGGCATGTGGGATCTTCCCAGACCGGGGCACGAACCCGTGTCCCCTGCATCGGCAGGCGGACTCTCAACCACTGCGCCACCAGGGAAGCCCCAATTCTAATTTTTAACACCACAAAACACAACTTAATCCAGAGAAGAATAATGTTGGAACAGAATTTTTAAATCTTAGGGGCCTTCCCTGGTGGCGTAGTGGTTGGGAATCGCCTGCCAGTGCGGGGGTCACGGGTTTGACCCCTGGTCCGGGAGGATCCCACGTGCCTCAGATCAGCTAAGCCCATGCACCACAACTGCTGAGCCTGCACTCTAGAGCTCACGAGCCACAAATACTGAGCCTGTGTGCCATGGCTGCTGGGGCTTGGGTGCTTGGGGCCTGTTTTCCACAATGAGAAGCCTGCGCACTGCAGCAAGGAATGGCCCCTGCTCACCGTGGCTGGAGGGAGCCTGCGCGCAGCGACGAGGACCCAGCACAGCCAAAAATTAATTAATTAATTAATTTAAAAAAAATTTTATAACCCTAAAGCCTTGAGTAGAATTGATGTCAGTTTTACTTTTTCCCATTATCACAACTATTTTCTTATACATTTTTGTCTTAATTTTTTCACCTTTGAAATATTTTTTTGTTGAACTAGAAGTCCCATTATTCCTGGTTTTCATATTTACTTTTATTTTGACAAGGTCACTGCTTTAAATTTTTAAGCCACTTTGAGTAAAAATACTGGGTTACTCAAAATATGATAAATGCCTTGATTGGTGGGAGGACATGGGGAATATGGACTTTAAAATTCGTAATTAGCTATAATTGTCATGGAGTGCCCAACATAGTGTATTCAGCTACATGCAAATAATTTTTCTTTCAGGCAGTCACAGGCCATGAAGAGTGTGTAGATGCATTGCTTCAACATGGTGCTAAGTGCTTATTACGAGATAGCAGGGGCCGGACACCAATACACTTGTCAGCTGCCTGTGGACACATTGGTGTTCTCGGAGCTCTTCTGCAGTCAGCAGCATCTATGGATGCAAATCCAGCCATGGCGGACAATCATGGATACACGGCGCTTCACTGGGCTTGCTACAACGGTTAAGTACACAGACACAGACCCACGTTACCTGCCCGTTATGTACCACAGAGAGACAACTAACTGACACATTCTGACTTCCATGAGAATGATATATTAAGAATAACCTACCATGTAGTTATAGCTTACTCCAGTGCCTTGTCGTGCTAAAGCCAAGATGCTGGTTGTCACAGATGTTTTGAGATAAGCAGTCACTAAGTTTAAAAGGTTTTTAGACTTTTGCTTCAATAAGTATTTTGCATTTTTAAGATACTTTTATAATATTAATTACTTTTATAACATTATTAATATTAATATTATTTGTTATTAATATACTTTTATTATTTCCAATGTCTTTTATATAGTTATGCTTGTATTTTTATTATATTTTTCTTTCTAAATGTACTTGTTATTAGGGGAAAAATGACAAAGGTAAGAGAAACAGTGAAAATGTATCATATTCTAGACTGAAATCTGTGTATGTTTTCTGAGCACGTTGCAAGTTAAGATCCTTATATCAACAGTAACATGTATGTTCAACATTTTAAGGGAATAAAATCCTGGTAGAATAAATCACGGAAGTAGAAACTAGAAACTTGGACACTTTTGTGGTTAAGTGAACTTGGCTGCATGATTATAACAGACTTACTTTTAGCTTCCTGGAGACTAACCGTCACAGTTAGTCCTTTTACAGGTAGACTCATTAAAGGTCAATCAGAGAAGTATAAAGCTATTTTTAAATGATAGATGTGAAAAATGGGATTTGGCTTTTGAAATGTCACTAAAATAATGTAAGTAACAGAGCATATTGAAGATTTGATCATCTTAGAAAACATTTGGGTACGTTATATGCAGTGTTAAAACATCAGTCCTGCCTAAGTGTATGCTTAGGGCTTTATCAGGGATGTGAGGGGTTTTTTATTTGTTTTGAATATCAGTGTAGCATTCAGGTTATTGTTAGTTGTAATAGCATATCTACAAAACTAGTTGACAGTTCTAACAACTTTCCCTCAAAATGTACAGAAAATAGAAATTGCCTCTTTATATAATATCCACTTGCTTAAAAAAATAAGCATAGTGGCTGTTATAAAATTCAGCTGACTGCCTTGCCAGAGAGGAGGTTTCTATCTTTCTGTAATACACTTTTTGATGTGGTTCTTTTACTGGGAGCCATTTTGACAAATAATTGTTGAGTTGTGGTAAAAGAGGAGAAATCTGAATCTTGCAAAATTATAGTTTAAACATTTTCGTAAGCATTTTCTAGATAACAGTATTTTGATTTTCATATTAATTCTTGTATCAGAATTGAGAGCTCTATTCTTTTGCTCTGAGAAAGCTTTGATGTCTTCTTGCGGATTGACCTGTGGCTACATTTGGTCATTTTGCAACTCTGAGTACTGATGGTGCCATAGAAAACTTGAATAGTGAAATATATTGCTAATTCAGAAGCTTGGTTTAGTCAGTTTCATATGTTACTACCTCAGATCCTTAGCCAGAACAGTTTTGAAAACTATAAAACCTTTGGATTTCAACTCTTCTTCCTTTTTCAACTCACTAAAGTTGGTATTTAATGAATATAGCAAAGTTGTCCAAGATAAATCCTAAGTCACAGAAGATACTGTATTTTGCCATTGAAATTGGTTTGTCTTTATAATGTAACTTGACATCTTACAAGTATAAGGAGAACCAAGCAGTAGGAAAACATCCACAGATAAAACTATTTTGAAACAGACTTTTATTGGTGCTTTTTTTTTTTTTTTAAGTCAGTGAGAATTAACCATTGGAAAAATCACACAGTAAGGTAGTTTTCCTCAGGTAGAGCATTTAGTTGTAAAAATACTGCTGTAACTGTCCTTTGGAGAGTTGCTATTTATTATAACATTCCTACCACGTCTTTCCGGAGAACACGGTTTTCCTAAAGTGAGTTTCTTACTCCATCACTGCTGAATTTAGACTCTCTGAGCACGTTGTGTACAAGACACAAAATTTTGCACAAACTTCGTGCCTGGTTGCCATTTAAAGATCATAGCAGATGTGTCTAATTTCCAGACTGTAGCAAAATTGGTGATGATTCTGAATTGAGCTGGAAGGAATTAAATGTGTGTTGGCTATATGTACAGACTGTACAGGCAGTGTAAAATTAATACCATATTTACAGCCAAAAGCCTATTTTATAATTTGGCATTCTGAGAGTAGAATATGTAAAATAGTTTTACTTTGACTAGTAATTATTGTACGGCTAAAAAAAAAATTGGAAGCACTCCAACAGGATAGAAAACAACCTTTCTCTCAAAATTAAAATGGAATGATGGCAAAGCTTTAGAAGAGAACTGGTTATACATACCCAACTTTAAAGTTCAGATTTCCAGTTTATGGAGTCATTCAATCACAGAACTAAGAATACTTCCATGATCTCATATGTTCCTTTTAAAAATGTATCAATTTTTACGAAGCTATAAGCATCTTCAGAATATCCCTCTAAAACATGAAGAGACCAGTTTTATCCTATATACTTTTATAAACCAGGACACAAAGTGAAGAAATTTTCAGCTTGACATGACCCCCGTAATGACTGCTGAATCCAGAGCCCCGGGACTCCCTTTTGCCATCCACAGTCTACGCAGACAGTGATTCTCACATCTTGCAGTCTCAGGACCTGTGGCTTATAGCTGTTAGTATTTACTGTATTGGAAATTAGGACTGAGAAATTTAAGGATATTTATTAATTTATTTTAAAATAATAATAAATCCATTACATGTTAATATAAATAGCATTTTTATGAAAAAAACTATTTTTCAAAAAAATATTAATAGAGTGGCACATTGCTTTGATGGCTTGTTAAAGAAAAGAATAATTTGCAGTATCACCCAGCAGCTCCCTAGCCCACACCTTGAGAACTGCTATCTCAGGAAAATAGGAGGCTCTCAAATCAATACTGGACAACTTTCCTTGGTTACTTCTTGGCCATGAGTTAACATTTGGAGAGGGAGAATTGAAGCAGGGTTTCCCACCCTCAGCACTGTTGACCTTTGAGGCCAGATAATCCTTCGTTGTGAGTGACTCGTGTGCATGCAAGAGGTTTAACAGCAGCCCCGGCTTCTACCCACTAGATGCCATAGCCCTTCCCTACCCCATCCCCAGCTGTGATAAGCAAAAATGTCTCTAGACATGGCCAAATGTCCCCTGAGGGCTAAAATTGCCCCTGTTGAGAATCAGGATGAAAGAACTGACAGATGATGGAACATAACCATAGGTTTCCTAAAACATACTTTCTTTTCCTGCTAAAAACAATTATAGGATAAAAATTAAGATGAACTATTGTTTGAGAATGTTAGAGTAATTAAAAAAAAGAGCATCACTTTGTTAGCCAGATGTTAAGCCATGGAAGTAAAGAGGCTGTTTAAGAATCTAATTTATTCCTAATGCACATCCCAAATGACTAACGAAATAAAAGAAGCAACATTTCATTTTCTGCCATTAATACAGTAGTGGGGGTACTTTTACTAAAATTCTGGCTTTGAAAATTGGATTAAGAAAATCTGAGGTTTGAAAATCTCAGGTTTGAAAATCTGAGGTTTTCCCCTGTTTTCAAAGTTGCTATTAAAAACTGTGGGCCTGATACCTATTAGTAATCAATATACTTGACCTTTAACCCAGCAAGATCATTTCCAGAAAATTGTTCCTAGAAATAAATACTTTTTAAGTACTGGAACATTTACAACAGTGTTGATAATATCACAAAGAAAAACTAGCAGTCACCTCAAAACCAATAATTAGAGATTAAATCCTTTATGATACATTCTGATACTGTGAAGTTTTTCCAAACATTCAACAATAGGATGTCTGTACATGCTAGTGTGGGAAGATACATAGTTTTTAAAGTAAAAAACAAGTTGCAGAACAGAACATCCCAATTGTGTAAAAATTTTTTAAAAAGGAAGTGTGTGTTTATGTGCATGTAGTTGTATATGCCTAAAAATTTTTTGGAACTCTAAGGTAATAATGGTCACTAGTAGTCACTAGAGAGTGGAACTGGGGAATGGGGTGGGGACAGGGACATGTACTTTTTTCCTTCTGAACGCTTCGATAGAATTTGAGATTTTACCATTAACTCCTTAGTAGAGCCAGAAAATATTCAAATTTTGAAGTTAATTATGCTGCATAAACATATATTATTTTGAAAGTTATACTATGCTATATAGATAGGACATTTTAAAAAATAATGCCCAAATAGCTCTAACTGGTCACCATAGAAAAGAATAATGAGACTAATTTTTTTCCCCCACAAAGTAAATATTTGTCATGTCCATAATAAACTGATATTGGACTTCCCTGGTGGTGCAGTGGTTAAGAATCCACCAATGCAGGGGACACGGGTTCGAGCCCTGGTCCGGGAAGACCCCACATACCATGGAGCAGCTAAGCCCATGTGCCACAACTACTGAGCCCATGCACCGTAACTACTGAAGCCTGTGAGCCTAGAGCCCGTGCTCTGCAACAAGAGAAGGCACCGCAATGAGAAGCCCATGCACCAGCCACAATGAAGAGTAGCCATCGCTCGCCACAACTAGAGAAAGCCCATGCACAGCAACAAAGACCCAACACAGCCAAAACACACACACACAAATAATAGTAAACTGATATTAAATTATCGTAAGAAGCTGCTGTACTTTAGGTCCTGAGGTTGTACATTGAATTCCAAAGTGCCTAAAAATGTGATGTTTAATGGGTTCAGGGAACTGATTACTTATAGTCCATGTAAAGCCTTATCTGTAGGGATATGTTGGTGTGTATGGGCACCTCAGTATCTTTTTTGGATTTTAATATCTGATCCTCATTTACTTATTTAGGTCACGAGACATGTGTAGAACTCCTTTTAGAACAGGACGTTTTCCAGAAAACGGAAGGAAATGCTTTCAGTCCATTGCATTGTGCTGTGTAAGTAAAGGCAGAATGAATCGGATTTGGTTTGAGTGGTTGAGAAATACACCATGGCTGTGGGAGTGATCACCTTGTTACCTTCACAGGATAAATGACAACGAAGGTGCTGCTGAGATGTTAATTGACACGTTAGGCGCCAGCAGTGTGAACGCCACAGATTCAAAAGGAAGGTAGGAAGTCAACCATGTAGGAAATTTTAACTACTAGATTAGTGTGGAAGAATTTAAAGAGACCCCATTATTAACTAAAAGTTGATTTTATATTTACAAGTATAAATTGTTACAAAATCCTAATTACATTCTCATTATAAAAGGCTTTTCTACCATGACTTTTAGCCAGTCTTCCTGGCTAAAAGATTTCCCTTTTTAAAGAAGATGTGTGTTGGGGCTTCCCTGGTGGCGCAGTGGTTGAGAGTCCACCTGCCAATGCAGGGGACACGGGTTCGTGCCCTGGTCCGGGAGGATCCCACATGCCGCGGAGCGGCTGGGACCGTGAGCCATGGCCGCTGAGCCTGCGCGTCTGGAGCCTGTGCTCCGCAACGGGAGAGGCCACAACAGTGAGAGGCCTGCGTACCGCAAAAAAAAAAAAAAAGATGTGTTTGTTACCCAATGACTCTTTTTAGTAAAGTTAACAGATTTCTAAATAGGAAGAGTCCAGCTTTTGTAATAGATCGCAGTATTTGGGTCAGGATTTATTTCTTTCAGAATTTCCTTTAATGTAATTTTTTTGGCAATTTCATAATTTATACTAGTTTAATTAAGGGACTTCTATATTATCAGAAACACAAATTTTTGTGGCAGGAGTTAGTAAGCTCCCCACTTTAAGCCTGTTTGTATCCAAGCAATGCCTAGTATGTAAACCCTTGAAAATTGCTTTCATAAATTAAAGAGTATACAGTGCACGGATTTAGTCCAGTCTTCCCATTTCTCTGTGTGCAGAACTCCTCTCCACGCGGCCGCCTTCACAGACCATGTAGAGTGTTTGCAGCTGCTACTCAGCCATAATGCTCATGTCAACTCTGTGGACTTCTCTGGGAAAACACCTCTCATGATGGCTGCAGAAAACGGACAGACAAATACAGTCGGTAAAAAAACTGCTTAAGGCTTTTACTATTCTAAGTGTGGATATTGCTTATGTATAATGTAGCTCCCATCTGACTCTAGTTCACTGAATTTTGCATTAGTTATCTCACCGCTTCTGAGATTTAAAACCTTTTACTTGCTTATACCCACGTTTTCATTTAGGCCCACAGTATTTCCATTTGCCCTTACTGATTGAATAGTGACGTTAGCAGGCAGTGTTAGGATAGTGGTTAAGAACCCTGGCTCTGGAGTCAGATCGAATGTGGTTCTAGATCTGCCAACTAAGCAACCTCATGCCTCAATTTTTTCATCTATAAAGTGAAAAAAATAACAGTATCTACTTTGTTAGGGTTGTTTTGAGGGGTAAATAAGTTACTATAAATCCAGAACACTTAAAACAGTCTTTGAAATTTAGTAAGACCTCACAAAAGGAATGTTAATTGCTGTTGTTCTTGTCTGTTACTTATACAACAGTATAAAAATATGGTATAGACCTTTATATTACAGTGTGTTTTTTGCACTTAAGATTTTGCTAGAGGGATATTTTTCCTTTCTGTCTTCATTTCTCTACAGTGAGTTATTAGTAATCTGAGGTGTATGTTCATAAGCAAAAGAGTTGATACAATTTTTCCTCCCAGAGATGCTGGTCAGCAGTGCTAGTGCAGATCTGACTTTACAAGATAACAGTAAAAACACCGCCCTCCATTTGGCTTGCAGCAAGGTAGGTACACATCTTAAGGATATATTTTCATTGTTAATATCAACAGTGGCATTTAAAGTTTTTCCACTTAACTAAAATGCACAGAGCTAGGGACCAAACCTCTCTAATAATCACTGACATCAGATTTCTTGGGAAAAAATACTGATGTGTTAAGCACCGTGGTATATGAAAGTTTCCAGTAAGCCAAGTAAGTTTTGGACCACAAGCCTAAACGTAATGATTGTCTTTCTCTAATCTCTCTGATCTTCAATATTCCTGTCCTCTTCTGTAACCCCATTACACCAACACATGTTTGGGCAAATATTTAAGGCATTAGCCAAGAAAATGCATGGCATATGTATGGTGATGTATATGTTACATGGACTAGGGTTGGGGTGTATTGAGTGTATAAATTTATCTTTAATGGTGCTGAAGTTTTTAAGAGTTATTTGCCATAATTTTAGGGTCATGAAACTAGTGCCTTGTTAATACTGGAAAAGATAACAGATAGAAACCTCATCAATGCAACCAATGCAGCTTTGCAAACGTAAGTACTTTCAGTGTCTAGTGTAAACCTTGTGACCTATAATTATAAAAATGATTAATGGGGTTCTTTTTTAACATGGGACCATTGGAATCAGTCTATCACAGAAGCAGTTAAAAAATAAGGAACAGTTCTTATAAGTGACAAAACTCATTTCTAAAATCATCATAATTAAAAGGCATATTACTAAAAAAGCTTTTGAATTGAAATGTGTTGTTTCTCAGTCCAGTTTTATGGAGGAAAGTAATACTGTTCTGTGTATTTTATGGCAACCAACTGGAATAATACATTATTTGACACTAGCAGTAAATGAGGCAAAAAGTTTTATACGTGTCTGTGAGCTAGAGAGATTTCAGAAATAATCAAGTTCTAATTGTGAACCGCCAGCCTCCAGGTGACTCATTAAATCCTGGATCAGTGTCTCCCATTGTCCTCTCTCCATTTTCATTTGCTATTCTACTTTGAGACTTAGTAAAGAGAAAAACCTTATAATACTGGTTTCCATTCATGTATCAGTCAGATCCCTTAAGGGTCCAAAAATGAGTCATGGAACCTGTAAACTGTTTTCAGAGCCTGTTGGAATTTGTGCTGTTGCAATTTACAGTTTTTATTGTATATTCTATTATACGTGTTTGCCAACCACATTTCTTAAAACAACTTAAGAAGGCAGTTTATCAGTATCCATTCAACAATATCTGCTCCACTGCCCTTACCCCCACCCAGTCCCAGAGAATTTCTAGTTTACTTTCTTCTTCTATGGATTTGCCTTTTTAGGTGCTTCATATAAGTGGAATCATACAACAGTTGTCTTTTTGTATCTGGCTATTGTATATAATGCTAAATAAACATTGGTATACAGAAAAAAAAAAAACAAGGCAGTTTAGTTAGTAAAATCTCTTCAAACATTGAGTCTTGAAGGAAACTCACAAAAGGGTTTGGTGAAGGTGGAAACCTGTTGATGGGCCCAGTGCTGAGCTCAGGTGCATGACGAGGCCTGACAGTGCACTGCACACTGGCTCTGCCGTGGCCTGCTCCCATCTTCATTGCTGTCAGGACCACGGGCCTCCAGTTTGCATCTCTAGATCTGCACAGCCAAGCAAAAATGGTCTTCAACAACCAGGATAGAGAGAGTGAACGAGCACACACACACATGGGCGTGCACACATGTACATGTACACATATTTTTTTCCCTCCAGACCTCTGCATGTTGCTGCCCGAAATGGGCTAACAATGGTGGTTCAAGAACTTTTGGGGAAAGGAGCAAGTGTGCTTGCAGTAGATGAAAATGGTAAGTAGCTTCTGTGATCTCTTTCCTTAACTTGTTAGAAGCTTTCATCTTTCGATGATCCATATTTGAAGTAAAGTAGACTTGGATATTTTTTATTGGTCAAAGAGAAGAGCTGAAGTTAATACTGACTAGAACTTATACTTTGTGGCAAAGGGAATAAGGGCAAGAGAAGCAGGAAAAGTCCATCTAACAGGTGAACTTCTGAGTTTCATGTATTTATTAAATCAGAGTTAGGGTTTACTAACTTTGGTTTAGTTATCTTAGTATTCAAAGAATTTGTTCTGTCAACAAATATTTATCAAGGCCCTTACTTAAATGCCAGGTTTTGTCTAAAGCTAATCTTCCCACTTATGCACTAGGTCCTATCCTCTTTTGCATACTTGAGACTGTCACTTTAGCAATTCTTTGCTTTCGTGTCCTGTAATAATGACTTTTTTGTAGGAATCTTTCTAGATTACTCCCATCAGCATAAAAACGTTATTTCTCTCATCTTAAAAAATCTCTCATTACTCCCACTGCTCCTACCAGCTGTTGCCATATTTCTCTGTTCCCCTTTGCAACACAGTTACTCAAAAGTTGGCTCTCCCTCTGTCTCCACTTCCCCTTTTTCTTGCTCTTGTGAATCCCCCCTGGTCAGGCTGTTACTCCCACCGCACTAACAGAACGGTTCTCAGCAAGGTCACCAGTGACGACTGCAATGCTAAGAGTCACCTCTCCTTTCACTTGACACATCAGAATTTCACACAACTGATTATTCCTTCTTTAAAAATAAGAAAAGGCTTTTAATGTGGAATTGAAAACATATGTGAATAAGGGATGTGAAGGTTGCGATTTACCATAGCTAGTGTCCGCTGTCCCCCTCAAAATCTCCATGCTTTCCATTGTGCTGCACACTGTTCCCGGGATCAGTAGGTACAGATCTTTCAGGGCAGGATAAGAGGGAGAGTCGGAGAGAATACATATGATTTGATTATAATATCCTTCTTTAGGATATTCTTCTTTTTGTTGTTTATTTTATTTTATTCATTTTATTTTTGGCTATGTTGGGTCTTTGTTGCTGTGAGCAGGCTTTCTCTAGTTGCGGCGAGCGGGGGCTACTCTTTGTTGTGGTGTGTGGGCTTCTCATTGCGGTGGCGTCTCTTGCGGGGCACGGGGGCTTCAGTAGTTGTGGCTTGCGGGCTCTAGAGCGCTGGCTCCATAGTTGTGGTGCACAGGCTTAGTTGCTCCGCAGCATGTGGGATCTTCCCAGACCACGGCTTGAACCCATGTCCCCTGCATTGGCAGGCGGATTGTTACCACTGCACCACCAGGGAGGTCCCTAGGACATTCTTCATTCACAAATGCCTGGTTCCTTGAATTGATAACCAGGTGAGGATTTGTAACTCACTACTTTGTTGGTTAGATTAAATAACCAGATTTACTGGAACTGAAAATTTTTTGTTTATTTTTTATTTTACTCATTTCTTATTGAGGTATAACTGACATACAGTATTATATTAGTTTCAGGTGTATCCCTTTTTCTGGATAAACTTTCTTTACTTGGCTTTCAGGACTCCACATTTTCTTAGTTTTCCTCCTACAGTACTAGTTATAATTTCTTGCGCTATCCCCAGCTTGTTAATATTGGAGGGCTCTCGGACTTAGTACTCAGTTCTTTTTGCTTTCCCTACCTACATTCACTCCCTGGGTGACCTCATCCAGTCCTTTGGTTCTAAACACTACCTCTGTGCTGAGAATTCCTAAATTTCTGTCTCCAGCTGCCTAATAGACAGTGAATGTCTAGTGCACATGTCCAGAACTGAACTGATGGGCCTTTCTCTCCCCCTCTGCCAAGCCTGCTGTGCCCACAGCCACCCTTGGCTCAGCTGGTGGCCGTTTCCATCCTTACAGTTGCTCCTCGACCCCTCTCACACCCAGGGCACAGTCCACCAGCATGTACTACTGACCCACCTCCAAAGTATGTTCAAAATATGCCCACTTTTTTCCCTCATCTACCACCCTGGCCACGATCCTTTCAGAATACATGGGAAGATGCTTCCCTCTGAATCTCAGTTTACTGAGAACCCTTAAATGATCTCCAAGGCCCTACTGGGTCATCCCGCTCGCCATTACCTCTCCCACCTCATTTCCTACTCTTCCTCCATCGTCGCATTCTGCTGTGGCGGCGCCTCACACCAGGGATGTGCATGCATTGTCATGTTTGTTCTGGCTGCTTCCTCTGCTTGGAGCACTCTGCCCCCAACAATCTCTGACTAAACCCTTCACCTGTTTCCAGTCTTAACTCAAATATCATCTCTTCAATGAATCCCATTCTGACTACCCTTTTTATACTGCAGCCTGCTGCACACCCCCCATAGCATTTTCAGCTCTTGCTTAACCTGCTCTACTCCTTCCTCATTCTTTTTTCCATAGAGTTTATCTTCTAACATATGAGGGCAGGAGTCTTTGTCAGCTGCACTCACAGATCTACTCTAAGCAGTTAGAAGAGCGCCTGGCCATGTGGGGCTCAGTGAGTATGTGTTAGGTGATGATGTGCCGAGAACTGTGCTAAATCCTGCAGATACAGTGTAGAGTAAGACAGCCTACTTCCTTGAATGGCAGTGCATATAAACAGGCTGTCACAAGGCCCTTGAAGTAGTTCAGTTAGAATAACCCTAGAATGCCATGAGAGCTATCGGGGAAGGCATCCCCCAAAAGTGCGTTCTGAGCCAAAATCCAAAGGACAAGTAAAAAGTGGGGAGAAAACTTCTTAAGCAGAGAGTGTGACGTATTTAGAGATACAATGCAGGGCAGCTTGAGTAGTGAGTTGCGCCAGAGTCTCTTAGGTCAAGTGGCAAAGGATCTGTGTATCAGGGAGACAGCAGCTAGTCTGAAGGGGAGCAAGCCTAGACTAGGAAACAAGTTCACAGTTAGGGGTGGAAGGAGGGGGTGGGCAGAATTAAGGCAGAGACATTGGAGATGAAAGGACGTTGATGTTTCTAGAGCCCCTTTTTTTTTTTTTTTTTTTTGCGGTACGCGGGCCTCTCACTGTTGTGGCCTCTCCCGTTGCGGAGCACAGGCTCCGGACGCGCAGGCTCAGCGGCCATGGCTCACGGGCCCAGCCGCTCCGCGGCATGTGGGATCCTCCCGGACCGGGGCACGAACCCGTGTCCCCTGCATCGGCAGGCGGACTCTCAACCACTGCACCACCAGGGAAGCCCTCTGGAGCCCTTTTGATGGAACCCGGGGAGGGAAGAAGTCGCCTGCAGCCTGGCATGGGGTGATGTGGCCGGGGAAGTGCCATTGTTTAAGATGAGAATGTAGGAGGAAGAGCTGGGTTCAGTTAGGGACATGAGAAAAGTTCACTGGAAACTCCAAGTGGGTAACTGGATGTAGATATATGGATCTGGAGCCCAAAGTCAGCAAGATCTAGGTTGGACATAGAGATTTGGGAATCATTAGTAAAATGTAGTCATGAAATCCATAGAAGTGAGTGGTATCACCCACTAAGATAAGTGCAGACTCTCCTAGCTATAAAAGAAACTTTCATTATCAGTAAATTACATTTCTGGAAATACAGCAACTATATAGATTAAAATCAGGAGCCTAAATCGCTAACTTGTATAAGATATTTGGTCACATTGTGAGGCTCTAAATCAATAGCCAATAGGCAATCTTTGTTGATCATTTTCAAGGTTTTATATAGCTTTTCCTTATAAAGAGATGGAAGGGATAGTATAACAGATGATAATGAAGGTCGCCTGTGACCTGATGTCTTCTGACATACTTTGCAATGTGAAATAGTAATCACGGTCCAAAGTTGGCAAGTCATAGTAAGTACCCATCTTATTTTACAGTCAGTTCTAACCTTCACATTAATGATCCAGTTATAAATTGCTCCAGTAACAACAGAGGTTGATGATTAAATTAGGCTCTATGTTCTTACCATCTTCTCTCCCTACCCAACCAAGTGTTTCCTTACTTTGTTGTATTGATACTCTGTGGTGCCTTAGGGCTAAAGTCAGTCTTCTGCTAAAGAAGGGAACATATACAAAGGAAACATTTGTTTTGACTTAGGAGCTTTAAACCTGTTTAGTTTATCTGTTTTTCTTCAGTGGACTGTGACCCTAAAAGAAAAGTTAATTGATGGCCATGTGTCTTTCATTGAACAAGCATCTTTTGAGCACCTGCTCAGAGCCTCATTCATGAATCTGTGCACATTTAGGCTTCTCAGCATGTAAGCACTTACAGAATGACAAATTAACAGTAAGACTCTCCCACCATTCTGAACAAAGATTGGTCAGTCTGTTTTTTTCCCCTTATTCTAGTCTGACATTGTCTATGAATCTGGATGGATAGAGATAAGTTGTGAGATAGTGGAGGAATCATCCATCCTGGGCCTCAGTTTCCTCTGCTATAATGTAGTCTGTTAGGTCTCCTCCCACCCTAGATTTCTATGACGTTCCTCTTTCTCTACTTATTGGAAAGTTCTGAGTCATTCCAGTAAAACCAATTTACTATATAAGCTAGGTAATTTAAAGTATGTGTAAAGTTGAAGGCCTTTAGGCTTATTTCCTTATGTTAGTGAAAAGAGTCTTAGGATGAGTAATTTTTAAATTTTATCTTTAATTCTAGGCTATACCCCAGCTTTGGCCTGTGCTCCCAACAAGGACGTGGCTGATTGCCTCGCTCTCATTTTGGCCACCATGATGCCTGTCTCATCAAGTAGCCCTTTATCATCTCTGACATTCAATGCCATTAACCGTTATACAAACACCTCAAAAACAGTGAGCTTCGAAGCCTTGCCCATCATGAGGAATGAACCCAGCTCCTACTGCAGCTTCAACAACGTCAGCGGGGAGCAGGAGTACTTATACACCGATGTGGACGAGCTCAATGACTCCGATTCGGAGACCTACTGACCGGCTGAGCCAGAGGTCCAGGGGGGAGTTCTGGCACTGACGCTTCAAACTGTGCTTTTCAGGAAAAAGGCACTTTCTCATTCACGTACAAATTCAGCCTAAGAGGAAAGATGACAGAGTGGGCGAATAGAAGAAATGCGGTAACATTAGGAAGAAGAGTTTTAAAGGCAAGTTTTGCAAAAGGAACTTCTAGAATCTTGAAATAGACTTGACCAGAGGAAAACACTTTGATGGCACATTGCTTTGTGGAATTATGTAATTTGGTTTTGCAGTGCCAGGAATTACTTGGGACACTGTGTACCCTAATCTGCTCACACAAGCAACACTATGGTGAAAGAAGAGATAAAGACACTAGATTTCAGTTTTATCAGTAAAACTACAACTAAATTTAAGGGCAATAAAAGTTTGGTACAGTAGGCATGATGTGCACAGCAAATTGCCAAAGGACCAAATAACTCAAAGGGTTGTAATAGAATGCCACTTTGCGGAAGCTGGAGCGGGTGAAATGAGACATTATCTAAACCAAACTTTAATATTTCTGAAAATGAAGCTGAGATTTGGTTTTAAATGTTGATTTTTTTTTAAGAAAACATCTGAAAGCCTTCTAATACTGTATTAAACAATGAGAGAAAGCAGATGTATTTTTACATTTTTTTTTCTTTTACATAAAAATTTTAAAATTCCAACTTTTATAATATTAGAATTGAAAACCAGCTGATTGGGTGCAGTCAGGGTGAAAATATTTGTGATGTAGACATGATGTAGATTGGGGTCGGGCTATTGTTGCCCAGTTATGAATGGTTTAGGTTTAAAATTGAACTATTTTTGTTTGAAAATGTAAAGAGTTTCCTAGAAGAAGGAAATTTCATGAAATCAGAAAGTATATGATTTTCACCCTATTGCAGCCAAGTGGTCCTGGGGAGTGGAGTTTTCAATCTCACTACTTTGGATGGTACACCTTCATCGCCTGTGTCACCCTTGTGCCTCCACAGTGGATTGGGGGATTTTTGTTGTCATTGTTTAGTGAAGAATCAAAAAGAGAAACTCCCTTGTTATTCATAAGTTAACGCCATCAGGTTTGGAAGGCATTTCTATATTGGGCAAGGTTTAAAATACTAAAGCCTTTAGGTCTTATTGACATTTAAAGTAGGGTGTTTATAACATGCTACTGTTTAGGGAAGGAAGCAATTGCCTGCCGAATTGGAAGACTGCCTTTTAAGTAACAAAAAGAGGGGGGAGAGGCTGATGTTGAGGCTTTTAAATAACAATTTATATGGGTCTGCTTTTACTGTAACTGTCACTTTCCCAGTGAAAATGATTTCGCATATGTAGGGGGTCTTCCAGGTCTGGGTAGAGTTCCATAAATTTTCACAAAATGATACCCAATTTCATTTTATTCTTTTTGTATTGTGAAACTGGAAACTTTATGACATTGTAAATTATCAGCTGGTTTTTCTGAATATAAAGTGTGAAAACACAGAACAGTATTTTGATCTATTTGATAATTTTGTGGGTTTTTGAAGAATTAATGAGCATGTAAATAGAAATAGTGACTGCTTGAATACTGTATTTACTTGCACTCTTTCAGTACATCAAGATTCCTGTATATTTTAGAGTATAATAAAACACAGATGTGAGTTGTATTTAATAATGTATTTGTATCTGTGCATATTACCTAAAAATCTATAAAGTTTCTAGGGCATTGACTACTAGATTTTAAGCATTTTTTTCTAAAGTATTTACAGAAATTATAAATGTAATCATCCATCTTTTCTTTATAATATAAAGAAGTCATAATGGACCCTTCCTAATTATTAGTGGTAGGAAGGTGAATATGCATTTTAAAGACAGCAGACTACATTTTCTATTGTACCTTTTGAAAAAAAGAAAAAAACTCAAGAGGATTCTAAAAGTATACATATGTGTGCTTTCTCTTTCCTTTTAGGAATTCTCTTCTGAATTCCCTGAGGGAATTTTCTAGAATCTCAGAATTGAGAGAGACCTGAGGTTCATCCAGTCTAACCTCTTAACAAATACAGGAGTCTCTTCTACAAGGGTGATCTTTCCACCTTGAATACTTCCAGTGACTCTACCTCACCAAGCAGTCCATTCAGTTGTTGAGCAGCTCTGTTAGAAAGGTCTTCCTTAGGTGGAGCTGAAGCCTCCTTCCCTCCTGGGAACTTCTGTCCTTGGGCCCTGGTCTGTCCTCCAAGAGAAGGCTGAGAACCTCGGCAGGATGTCTTACGCCCTCTGCCGTGTCTTCTCTTTTGCAGGCTATTTGACTTGTCTGCTGAAGTGATTTCCAGAAGGACTCATTAGACACACTGTTAGATTTACCGCCTCTAATGAAACCCAAGGTGTAGCTATAAAGTAACAAGCTGTTTTTAATTTATCCTCACACATACCGGAATTTAGATCTTGCATCATTTTATGTAAATGATGCCATGACTGGAAATACTGGTGAGGTGGGTCTTCCGAATCACTTGCCCACTAGGAAAGCTATTCCATTGCTCTGTGATCCCATTTTGTGATAGTCTATCCCCCAGCTTGATCGACCACTTCCTTTGGTCGGCACCTGATGAGGGGAAATCCCAAAGTACTGTCCCGAACAGTATTTTAATGGCACTAGTATTGTTGGGGGAAGCACGCGGACTGCTTGAATGAAGGGACACAGCGCCAGTGAGTTCCTTTATAGTTACACCTTGTATGTCAGAGGCATTCAGGCCCTGTTCTGTAGTAGTTTTTATACCTGCACAGAATAGAAAAGCCTGTTTGCTTTTTTAACTTCTGCATGAAAGATGACATCTGAAGTATCTGCTATGTATTATAATACCAGCTTCTGTTGTAGAACTACTTTTAGGGCAGTGGTGGTAATAGCAAATGATCTCCTTTAATAAGACACACAACTCAAAACAGTGCCATTTAGTTCAGGATATCTCTAAGTGTAGCTGTCGGTTTGGGGTTTAATTTGGCTTATATTGGACCTTTTAAATGAAATAAAGTTTTTTAATGCAATAAACCAAGTGTCTTTCATGTACAAACTTCTTTTCCCTTAAAATATCTGATTAGTGTTCAGTTGTAACTGGTTTTTACCTTTCCTTAGAAACTTACTGAATTTTCGATAAAGCTGTTTTACAATTTAGATGAACCTTTCTAAATGGGCTTTTCAAATACAGTTATTCAACAAATACTTACTGCTTGCCCGCTATATACTTGGGGATGGGAATGGGCAGAAAGTGAGCCTAGAAATTGGGATCTTGTCCTCTCGGAGCTCACAATTTCATCATGGAAAGGTACGTACCTAAAAGTGGAAAGTGTGAAAGTGTAATTGAGGTAGAGATGAACTGCTAACTATGGAAGGTCAGTGAACAACAAGTTCACTCTGGGAAGGGTGATCAGAACAGGCTTCTTGGAAGAGGTGGCGTTTAGGTTGGACATCGAGGAACAAATATGATTTGAGCAGGTGGAGAAGGGGCAAATGATATCTTGGATGAAAAGAACAAAATCAGCAGTTCTTAAAATGGTTGGTGGAGGGGAGGTGGATGGAATAGACATCAGCACTTAGCATTCCCGAGGTAAAAAATAGCTTATTATAAACATGTACAGAGATTAGCTAGAAGTGAGAACAAGGAGATATAAATAGGTAATTGGAGGAGCAGGTCAAGAAGATGTTAATAACTTTTCCAAATCATCTTATGTTGGTGATAACAACAGAAGGTGCATTTACGGTGTTTGTCATGTACCAGGCAAGGTTGTAAGTACTTGAAATCCATATCTTAATCCACACAACTGTCCTATGAGGTGGGTCCTATTCGTAGCACCATTTAACAGGTGAGGAATAAGGCAAAGAGGTGAAGTGACTTTTGCCCAAGCTTGTTTGGCCAGTAAATCATGAAGCCTAGATTCACCGCCAGGCAGTCATTTCCACCACTGGTGCTCAATCACCTGATGACCTCTAATATGCTTTCCGGTCCTTGTTGAAATTGGCCATTTTGAAGTTGGACCATATGCTTGACTACTAAATTATGTAAGTTCCTTTCAGTTTTATTATCCTAGGTCACTAGTTTTAAAAGAAACAGAAATGTACCGCAGCAGATGTTTATTGAACACCTGCTGTGTCCCAAGAACTGTGCTAGGCTCTGGGCATAGAGCAGTGAAGGAAGAGTTAACGGAATGTGTCCTCGTGATGGAGCCTAAGAGAATGACATCTGCTTACATTTCTGTTGCTGTTGCTGCCTCAGGTCTCGTCAAGCTAAAATACTCATCCTCGCTTATGCCTTTGCAGGTTGGCTGACGGGCTCAGCTGGGTGACGCCTCAGTCTGGAGTCTGGCTGGGCTTGACCGCTCATCGTGAGTTGGGCTCGATCTGCTCCGTCTGTGTTCTCTGTGAACGAAGCACAAGAAGGCAAGCCTGACCCACACAGTTCACGCCTCTGCATGCATCACTGCTGCTAATACTCCACTGGCCAAGCCCAACCTCAGTGAGATCGGGCAGTTGGCTGTGCTCGTTGGGGAAGGATAATTTGAGTTCAGTTCACAATTCATTTAACCCTGAAATGATGAGCCAGGCCAGCGTGTCATTGTTCTCAGTTTATCCACGGGCATGCTTAGCAGTCTTTGCTCTCTGCCTGTTCCTTCCCTTCTTGTGGTTCCTTCTGGTGTAAGGGATTCAGATGTAAAACTGGGTAGCAAAAATGAATTTGGAATTGGAAAGCTCTTCCCTGGCAGTGTCGAGCCGATTGGGTAGGTGTTTGATTTCAGTGTAGCACCATTCCCCTCTCGTGTCTGACTGTGACCGTCCCTTCCAAATCGGAACCTCATCTAACGGAAGACAGTAAAAGTACACGGGCGTAGAACACTCTCCACTGTCTAGGTCATTTCCGCACCTCACCGTCTCCAGCACTCGTGAGTCTCCGTTTCTCTGCCTTCCTCTTTCTGTGTAATTTCTCATTTTCTCGAGGGTGGTTTACTCCTCTTGCCTTCCTATGATTCTTGTCTGTCTTCTTTCTTGATTAGGACTGAAATGCAGGCTTAATTTGAAAAGCCAGTGATGTGATCTTAAAATATTTCTTCCTCTTCCCCCTTCTCTAAACTTGAAGAAAAATTGCATTTTCGCTTTTAAGCCCTTCAGCAAACAGTTTTTGAGTACACACTCTGCAGCAGGCACTGTCTTAAATCCTGGAGCTACGCCAGGGATGAAGTCCCTACCCTCAGGAGGCTTCCATTTTAGTTGGGGAGAAAGACAAAAAGGATGTCAATGGCGATTATTCTGCAGAGAAAGATTTGTGAGATTTGGTATTTGGGGGAGATCCTTGATTTAAAAAATGCCTTGCCCTTTTATGCACTAGGGGATTACACAATTTTTTTTTTAATGGGATAACCTTTTTTAAAAATATATTTATTTATTTTGGTTGCACTGGGTCTTAGTTGCAGCAGGTGGGCTCCTTAGTTGCGGCACATGGGCTCCTTAGTTGCGGCAGGCAGGCTTTTTGGTTGTGGCATGCAAACTCTTAATTGTGGCATGCACATGGGATCTAGTTCCCTGACCAGGGATCGAACCCTGGCCCCCTGCATTGGGAGCGCAGAGTCTTAATCACTGCACCACCAGGGAAGTCCCTACACAAACAATTTCTGATGTGAGACACCATAAGGTTTTGCTGAGAAAGTGGAAGAATGTTGAAGCAACAAACTAATAAAAGCAGGAAAAGGATAGAGAAAGATGGTGAGCTAATCCCCAAAAGCAAACCTGAGGTTAAACTAACCCAAAGCATGTCATAGGTTAACCCAGGCATCAATTGTCGTTTAAATAGAGGGGATCTGGGTTGATTGAAAGTGTTTCTCAGATGTCTCCTAGCTCTGCCATCCCTAGTCCATGACATGTAACTTGCTTAAACCTTCAGTTAGAAATGAACATGGCACAGTGCTTGGGGTTAGGTTACCACTAAGCTCTAAAACAGACTTTTCGGTCATGTTGGCCACCCCAAAAAAATGGGAAGTTGGTTCATGTCTGGTACCCAAAGTAACAGCAGGCACTGTTATATTGCCTCAGACCTAGTAGAAACAATCAAAATGCATTTTTTGTGTTGACAGTAAATTTTTCACTTAACATCTTACTTCTTGTGTAACCTGGTTTGAACTCTTATCGTGCCTGCCACAAAGATGGTAGGACCCAGTATACATGAGAGGAAAGTTTCTCATGGTTCTGATACTCACTCATGGTAAGAAATGGCAAAGTCAAAGAGAATGTGAATGAAAAGAATTCAAGGTAAAGGGGCGCTTGAGAAGAGCTTTGTCTCTCCTCACATCTAGGTGGCCATAAGTGTTTAGGGGCATGGGAAGAAAGGCCATTTGTTGCCTGCAGTTAGGTGACTAGTAGAAATAGGACCTAAGACATTGCAAATGGTCCAAAAGCTTTTTCCAAGTGATGTCAGTGAAAATGGCAGAGCAAGGACCACTGAGTCTTGATAAGATCATTGACCTTTGTGGCGTTTCAATTTGCTCAATTTGCATTCCTCATTCCAGCTCTGCAGGAGCCTTAACAACTAAGCCCACATTTTTTTTGTTTTTTGTTTTTGTTTTTGTTTTTTTGCAGTACGTGGGCCTCTCACTGTTATGGCCTCTCCCGTTGTGGAGTACAGGCTCCGGATGGGCAGGCTCAGCACCCATGGCTCACGGGCCCAGCCGCTCCGTGGCACGTGGGATCTTCCCGGACCGGGGCACGAACCCATCACCCCTGCATCGGCAGGCAGACTCTCAACCACTGCGCCACCAGGGAAGCCCACTAAGCCCACGTTCTTGGTGCAGACAAGCACCCACCAAAAGAAGCAAAACAAAACTAGAGCTCTTTCAAAGCTTCATTCCCAAGAATTCTCATTATTTTGCCTGTCTGATGGTTCCCTGGAAGATCCCACTTACCACACTGCGTGTAGTTGAGCTAACTCAAAGTGGACCCAGTGTGAAAGTTACTCTCCCTGGAGAGGTATTTGTTGAAAACAATTACAGGAAAGAGTTTTGGGTTTTTCTTTTTAATTGAAATGTAGTTGATTTACAATGTCATGTTAGTTTCAGGTATACAGCAAGGCGATCAGTTACATACATATATATATATATATATATATATATATATATATTTCAGATTCTTTTCCCTTATAGGTTATTACAAAATACTGAGTATAGTTCCCTGTGCTATGTAGTAGGTCCTCATTGGTTATATATTTTATATATAGTAGTGCATATATGTTAATCCCGAACTCCTGATTTATCCTTCCCCTCCCCTTTCCCCTTTGGTAACCATAAGTTTGTTTTCTGTGTCTGTGGGTCTATTTCTGTTTTGTAGATAAGTTCATTTGTGTTATATTTTAGATTCCACATATAAGTGATATGATATTTGTTTTTCTCTGTCTGGCTTACTTCACTTACTGTGATAATCTGTTGCTGCAAATAGCATTATTTCATTCTTTTTTATGACTGAATAATATTCCTGTGTGTGTGTGTGTGTGTATACACCATATCTTCTTTATTCATTCATCTGTCGATGGACATTTACATTGCTTCCATGTCTTGGCTATTGTGAATAGTGCTGCTATGAACATTGGGGTGTATGTATCTTTTCAAATTATGGTTTTCTCCGGATATATGCCCAGGAGTGGGATTGCAGGATCATGTGGTATCTCTATTTTTAGTTTTTTAAGGAACCTCCATACTGTTCTCCATAGTGGCTGCACCAATTTACATTCCCAACAGTGCAAGAGGGTTCCCTTTTCTCCACACCCTCTCCAGCATTTATTGTTTGTAGACTTTTTAATGATGGCCACTCTGTGTGTGAGTTTTGATTTGCATTTCTCTAATAATTAGTGATGTTGAATATCTTTTCATGTGCCTGTTGGCCATCTGAATGTCTTCTTTAGAGAAATGTCTGTTTAGATCTTCTGCACATTTTTTTATTGGGTTGTTTGTTTTTTTGATATTGAGCTATATGAGCTGTTTGTATATTTTGGAGATTAATCCCTTGTTGGTCACATTGTTCGCAAATATTTTCTCCCAGTCCATAGATTGTCTTTTCATTTTGTTTGTGATTTCCTTTGCTGTGCAAAAGCTTTTAAGTTTAATTAGGTCCCATTTTATTTTTGTTTTTATTTCCATTACTCCAGGTGACGGATCCAAAAAGATACTGCTGTGATTTATGTCAAAGGGTGCTCTGCCTATGGTTTCCTCTAGGAGTTTTATAGTATCCGGTCTTACATTTAGGTATTTAATCCATTTTGAATTTATTTTTGTGTATGGTGTTAGAGAATGTTCTAATTTCATTCTTTTACATGTAGCTCTCCAGTTTTCCCAGCACCAGGCAAGAGTTTTAATGTTGCACTTGCCTTAGCAGGTGGATAAGAGCTGAGGCAAGCAACAGACAACCAAAAAGCTTAAAAAGAAAAGCTAGGGGACTAGATATCCATAAGACATGGTTCTAGGAATTCTAGAATGCCACACATACGTGGAGTTGTGTGCATGCTTGTGGAAGACCCGAGGCTACCTGAAATTCTTGCCTGTGCCTAATTTTGAGGCTCTGCACAAACAGGAAGTGAAAGCCAATTTTCAACTGCCAGGCTGTGTTCTAAAGATGTGCCCTTACATACACAGCCCCTTGGCAAAGACCAGGGAATTCTTTTGGTCCCAGGTGTTTAAGGAAATCTCTGTCCAATCCTTAGCTGACAGCTAAGCTAAATGAGTAGAGACTTCATTGGCCACAAATGGCAAAAGATACAGACTTTACAGAACATGTTCAGAAAAGTCACTGAACCAGTATAACAAGCAGCAATAACAACAAACCCTGGGGAGGGAGATGAATCTGATTTCCAGAATTGCCATGTTATATTATTTTAAAAGTCCAGTTTTCAACAAAAGATTGAGATATGCAGAGAAACAATGTATGGCCCATACACAGGAAAAACAATCAATAGGAACTATCCTTAAAGAAGCTGAGACATTGGGTTTACTACACAAAGAATGTAAATCATTTATTGTATTTTTTAAATTTTATTTATTTTATTTTATTCACTTTATTTTTGGCCGCATTGGGTCTTCGTTGCTGCATGCGGGCTTTCTCTAGTTGTGGCGAGCAGGGGCTACTCTTCGTTGTGGTGCGAGGGCTTCTCATTGCAGTGGCTTCTCTTGTTGCAGAGCACGAGCTCTAGGCATGCAGGCTTCAGTAGTTGTGGCACACAGGCTCAGTAGTTGTGGCTCACGGGCTTTAGAGCGCAGCCTCAGTAGTTGTGGCGTACGGGCCTAGTTGCTCCACAGCATGTGGGATCTTCCCGGACCAGGGATCAAACCTGTGTCCCCTGCATTGGCAGGCGGATTGTTAACCACTGCACCACCAGGGAAGCCCATAAATCATTTACTTTAAACATGTTCAAGGGGCTAACAGAAACCATGTCTAAAGAATTAAGAGAAAGTTTTTTTTAAATGCTTCATCAAATAGAGAATATCGATAAATATACAGAGATAGTATTTTTAAAAGCAAATGGAAATTCTGTATTTGGAAATTATAGTAACTGGAATAGAGGGCCTCAGTGTTAGATTTGAGAAGGCAGAAGAATCAGTGAGCTTGAAAATAGGTCAGTTCCTAGTCTTAAGGAACAGGGGGAAAAATGAAAAGTAATCGTAGCCTCAGAGACCTGTGAGATCCCAATAAACATAGCAACATACACACCAGGCAAGTCCCAGAAGGAGAAGAGAAAGAAAAGGAGGCAGAAAGAATATTTGAAGAAATAATGGCTGAAAACTTAAACAATTTCAAAAACGTTAATCTACAAACTCAAAAAGCTCAAAGAACTCCACATAGAATATAAACTCAAAGAGATCCAGCCTACACACATTATAATCAAACTATCAAAAGACAAAACAAGACTCTTGAAAGCAGAAAGAGAGAAGCAGTTCATCATGTAAAAGAAATCTTACTAATAAGAGTAACAGCTGGTTTCTCATCAGAGCCAAGGGAGTCAGAAGGCAGGGGCATGGCACTCAAGGCGCTGAAAGAAAAATGCTGTCAGTCAAGAACTCTATATCCAGCACAACTGTCTTTCAAAAATGACAGACAAATTAAGATATCCTATTTATTTTACCTATTTGTTACTAAAATAAACAAAAACAGAAATAAAGAGCAACAGTAAATATAACAGCTAAGTAAATTTAAAGACAGTACAAATCTATTTTTTGTAAATCTTTATTTCTCTTATCTGATTTAAAAGTCAGCTACGTAAAGCTATAATTATAAATCTGTGTTGATGGGCACACAATGTATGAAAATGTAGTTTGTGACAATAACAACACAAAGGAACGGGAAATGGAGCCAACTCCTGTAGAAAAAGGTTTTGTATAGTACAGGCATACCTTGTTTTATTGGGCGTCACTTTATTGCACTTCACAGATAATGCATTTTTTACAAATTAAAGGTTTGTGGCAATGCTGAACTTTCCCAGCAACGTATGCTCACTTCATATCTGTCACGTTTTGGTAATTGTTGCAATATTTGGAATTTTATTCTTACTATATTTGTTACGGTAATGTGTGATCCATGATCTGTGATGTTCCTATTGTGATTATTTGGGGGTGTCACGAACCACACTCATATAAGATGGCGAATTTAGTAAATGTGTGTGTTCTGACTGCTCCACCAATCAGCCATTTATTTCCTCATCTCTCTCCCTCTCCTCAGACCTCCCTCTTCCCTGCGACACAACAATATTGAAATTAGGCCTATTAATAACCCTATAATGGCCTCTAAGTACTTTAAGTGAAGAGTCTCACGTCTCTCACTTTAAATCAAAAGCTAGATATGGTTAAGCTTAGTGAGGAAAGCATGTCAAAAGCCCAGATAGGCCAACAGCTAGGCCCAGTGCACCAAACAGCCACATTGTGAATGAATGCAAAGGAAAAGTTCGTGAAGGAAATTGAAAGTGCTACTCCAGGGAACACGTGAATGATAAGAAAGCAAAACAGCCTTATTGCTGATCTGGAGAAAGTTCTAGTAGTCTGGATAGAAGATCAAACCAGCCACCACATTCCCTTAAACCAAAGCCTAATCCAGAGCAAGACCTTAACTCTCTTCAATTCTGTGAAGGCTGAGAGAGGGGAGGAAGCTGCAGAAGAAAAGTGCGAAGCTTAGCAGAGGTTGGCTCATGAGGTTTAAGGCAAGAAGCCATCTCTGTGACATCAGAGTGCGAGGCAAAGCAGTGAGTGCTGACGTAGAAGCTACAGCAAGTTATCCAGAAGATGCAGCTAAGATCATTAATGAAGGGAGCCACACTAAACAGATTTTCAATGTACATGGACTGCCTTCTGTGGAAAGAAGATGCCATCTAGGACTTTCATAGCTAGAGAAGAGAAGTCAATGCCTGGCTTCAAAGCTTCAAAGGACAGGCTGACTCTGTTGTTAGGGGCTAACATTGCAGTTAACAATGCAGCTGACATTGAAGCCAATACTCGGATTCTGAAAATCCTGGGACCCTTAAGAATTATGCTGTCTATTCTGCCTGTCCTCCGTAACAACAAAGCCTGGATGACAGCACATCTGTTGATAACATGGCTTACTGAATATTTTAAGCCCGCTATTGAGACCTGTTGCTCAGAAAATAAGATTCCTTTCAAGACGACTGCTCATTGAGAATGCACCTGGTCACCCAAGAGCTCTGAGGGAGATGCACAATGAGATGCATGTTTCCATACTTGCCAACACAACATCCATTCTGCGGTCTATGGATGAAGGAGTAATTCTGACTTTCAAGCCTTATTATTTAAGAACTACATTTCCTAAGGGTATGGCTGCCATAGAGAGTGATCTCTCTGATGGATCTGGGCAAAGTCAACTGAAAACCTTCTGGAAAGGATTCACCATTCTAGATGCCATGACACATTCGTGATTCATGGGAAGAGGTCAAAATATCAACATAAACAGGAGTTTGGAAGAAGTTGATTCCAACCGTCACGGATGACTGTGAGGGTAGAGGAAACAACTGTAGATGTGGTGGAAACAGCAAGAGAACTAGAATTAGACGTGGAGCCTGAAGATGTGAATTGCTACAATCTCATGATAAAAGTTTAACAGATGAGGAGTTGCTGCTTATGGATGAACAAAGAAAGTGGTTTCTTGAGATGGAATCTACTCCTGGTGAACATGCTGTGAAGACGGTTGAAATGACAAAGGTTTAGAATATTACATAAACTTAATTGATAAAGCAGTGGTAGGCTTTGAGAGGATTGACTCCAATTTTGAAAGGTCTACTGGGGGTAAGATGCTGTCAAACAGCACTGCATGCTACAGAGAAATTGTTCATGAATGAAGAGTCAATTGATGGGGCAGACTGCATTGTTGTCTTATTTTAAGAAGCTGCCAGTCACCCCGGCCTTCAGCACCACCACCCTGATCAGTCAGCAGCCGTCAGCACTGAGCCGAGGCCCTCCACCAACAAAAAGATTACAACTCACTGAAAGCTCAGATGATGGTTAGCAGTTTTCAGCAATAAAGTGTTTTTTAATTAGGGCATATACAGTTTTTTAGAGATAATGCTATTGCACACCTAGTAGACTACAGTATATTGTAAACATAACTTTTATATTCAGTGGGAAACCAGAAATTAATATGAACTAAATTGTTATAAGTTAACATGTTAGTTGGAATACCCAGGACAAACACTAAGAAGATAACTATAAATTATAAAAGAAATGACAAGAGAATTAAAATGGTACACTAGAAAATATCTAACACAAAAGAAGGCAGTGATGGAGGCCTAGAGAAACAAAAAAGAACAGATACAAAACAAGTCGCAAAATGGCAGGTGTAAAATCTACATTATCGGTAATACATTGAATGTAAATAGATTAAACTCTAATTATAAGGCAGAGAGTAACAGAATGAATATAAAACATCCAATTATATACTGTCTATAAAACATGTGCTTTAGATTCAAAGACACAAATAAGTTGAAAGTCAGAGGATGAAGAGAAATACCATGGCAACAGCATCCAAAAGAGAGCTGTAATGGCTGTACTACTAAATAAATGAGAAATATTTTGAGATTAATGAAAGCAAAAATATAACATTCCATTTCACTGCAGTGAAAGCAGTGCTTAGAAGGAAATTAAGCTGTAAACACAGTAACAAGGAAGAAAGGTCTCAAGTCTATAATCTTCCAGTTTAAGAAACTAGACAAAAGAAGTGCAGACTAAAATCTAAAGCAGGCAGAAGAAAACAATAGAAATTAGAGCAGAAATAAATGAAGTAGGGATTCAAAAAAAAAATAGAGAAAAATCAACAAAACAAAGTTCATTTACAAAAATCAACAAAATTGACAAACTTGTAGCTAGAATGACCAAGAAAAGAAGACGATTGAAAATCAGGAATGGGGCTTCCCTCGTGGCGCAGTGGTTGAGAGTCCGCCTGCCGATTCGGGGGATGTGGGTTCGTGCCCCGGTCCGGGAGGATTCCACGTGCCGCGGAGCGGCTGGGCCCGTGAGCCATGGACACTGAGCCTGCGCGTCCGGAGCCTGTGCTCCGCAACGGGAGAGGCCACAGCAGTGAGAGGCCCGCGTACCACAAAAAAAAAACAAAAAAATAAACAACAAAAAAAAAGAAAATCAGGAATGAAGAGGGGGGAATTCTAACCTCACAGAAATAAAAAATTTATTAGAGTACTATGAATAATTACATACCAACAGATCTGCTAACCCAGATGAAATGAACAAATTCCTAGAAAGATAAACTATCAAAACTGTTTCAAGAAGAAATAGAAAATATGAGTAGGCCTATAACACGTAAAGACATTGAATTTGTAATAAAAAAAACTCCCCAGAAAGCAAAGCTCAGGACCAGGTGACTTCACTGGTGGATTCTACAAAACATTTGAAGAATTAACACCAGTCTTTCACAAACTCTTAAAAAACTGAAGAGGGGGAAAACACTTCCCAACTCACTCTGTGAAGTATTAACCTCATACCAAAACCAGACAAAGTCATCTCAAGAAAAGAACACTACAGACCCAATATCCTTTATGAATGTAGATGCAAAAATTATCAACAAAATAATATTGAACCAAATCTGTCACCATCTAGAAAGTCATATACACCATGAATATCCCTTATGAATACAGATGCAAAAGTCATCAAAAAAATACTATCAACCCAAATCTATCAATGCTTAAAAAGTAGTATATATCATGACCAAGTGGGATTTATCCCAGGAATGCAAGATATTTTCAACAAATAAAAATAAGCCAATGTTAAAAAAAATAAGCCAGTGTAATACACTGTATAATAAAGGGGGTAAACACTTGATTATCACTATTAATGGAGAAAAAGAATTTGAAACCCTTTCATGATAAAATCACTAAACACTAGGAGTAGAAGGAAACTTCTTCATCTATGAAAAGCCCACAGCTAACATCATACTTAATGATGAACGACCGAAAGCTTTTCCCCTAAGATCAGAAATGAGGCAAGAATGTCCACTCTCACCACATCTACTCAACACTGTACTAGAGGTTCTAGCCAGAACAATTAGGAAGGGGGCAAAAAAAAAGGCATTCATATAAAAAGAAGTTAATCTATTTGTAGATGACATGATCTGGTATATAGAAAATCCTAAAAACTCCACCAGTACATTATTAGTGCTGATAAGTTCAGCAAGTTTACCGGACACAAGATCAATATAAAAAACCAACTCTATTTTTATACACTTGCAATTAACAATCCAAAAATGAAATTAAGAAAACAATTCCATTTATAATAGCATCCAAAAAATACCTGGGAATAAAAATAAAAGGAATATAAAAATTTGTACACTAAAAATGACAAAACTAAATGGGAAGACATCCTGTGTTCATGAACTGGAAGATTTAATATTATTAAAATGGCATTCCCCAAATTAATCTCCAGATTTAATGCAATACCTATCAAAATTCCACTGATTTTTTTGACAGAAATTGACCAAGTGACCCTAAAAAGTTCATATGGAACTGCAAAGGACCCAAAATAGCCAAAACAATTTTGATAAAGAACAAAGAGGACTCAACGCTTCCCAATTTAAAAACTTACTACAATGCTACTGTAATAAGGACAAGTGTGGTACTTGCTTTAGGACATACATACAGATCAATGGAATAAAATTTAGTCTAGAGATAAACCTGTATATCTATGGTCAATAGATTTCAGTAAGGTCACCAAGACAATACAATGGGGAAAGAATAATGTCTTTCAACAGATGGCGCTGGGACAGCTAGATGCTCACTTGCAAAAGAATGAATTTGCACCCCTATCTCACAACACAGAAAAATTAACTTCAGTGGATCGTAGATCTAAGCGTAAGAGCTCAAACAATAAAACTCTTAGAGGAAAACATAGCTGTAAGCCTATGACCTTTAATTAGGTATGACACCTAAAGCACAAGCAACCAAAGAAAGAAGATAAATTCAACTTCATCTTAAAATTAAAAATTTCATCACAAAATTAAAAACTTTTGTGTACCAAAAAACGGTATCAAAAAGTGAAAAGACAACCAACAAATGGAGAAAATATTTGCAGATCACTTATCTGATAAGGGTCTAATATCCAAAATAGACAAAGAACTCTTACAACTAAATAATAAAAAGACAATCCAATTTTTTAAATGGGTGTAAGAGTTTAATAATTTCTTCAAAGAAGATATATGGGTGGCCAATAAGCACTTGGAAAGATGTTCAGCATTATTAGCAACTAGGGCAATGAAATCACAACCACGATGAGAAACCACAACCACTGAGATGGCTGTGATTTTAACAAACAGACAATAACAAGCATTAGCAAGGATGTGGAGAAACTTATACATTGCTAATAGGGATGCAAAATGATGCAGCCCCTTTGGAAAACAGTCTGTCTGACAGTTCCTCAAATAATTAAACATTGACTGGTATGACCCAGCAATTACACTCCTAGATATATACCCAAGGAATTGGAAAACGTATATTCACATATAAACTTGTACATGAATATTCATGGCAGCATTATTCCTAATAGCCAAAAAGTGGAAACAACGCAAAGTCCACTAACTTAATGGATAAACAAATGTGGTATATCTATACAATGAAATACTATTCAACCATAAGAAGGGAGAACTTATACATACTACACAAGGATAAACCTTGAGAACATTACACTAAGTGGAAGAAGGCAGGAACGAAAGGCCACATAGTGTATGATTCCATTTATATAAAATGTTCAGAATGGGCAAATCCGCAGAGATAGTGTATTAGTAGTTGCCATGGGATGTGGGGGAGGGAGAATGGACATGACTGCTCGTGGGTACAGGGTTTCTTTTGGGGGTGAGGGCACTGAGCCGGCCGCCTGTGGGTCAGCACTGGCCCAGGTGGGTTTCCCTCAGCAGGGCTGTGGGCAGGCCCTCCTCTCGAGAGCCCATGGTGGGCACTGGGGCGGACAGGCTGCCAGCAGGCCGTGGCTTTACCTTCTCTAAGAACAGGACTTTTTAAGCCCATCGTTGTCTCCCTCCCTCTGCGCAGAAGACCACAGAGAGGCGCAGCTGCACCCCCAGGAGAAACCACATGGACAGTCGCTTCCCCCAGGCCTCATTCCACCAAAAATACACTGGGTGTCTGCCCCTGTGTTATGGTCAAGATCGCCATCTGCTTCCTGAGTTTCAGGATCACAGCTGACAGAAGCGTATCACAACCGTGAGTCATATGTGCCTTTTTTTTCCCTGAAAATGATTTATTTTATTCATTTCCCCCCTACCCTCCACTTTGTTCTGCCATCTGGCAACTACTTTTTATCGTAAAAAATCATAATTTCTTGTCCCCCTCATTTCTACTTCATGAGCAGTTAGTTAGTTCTAAATTGTCAGTAGATAGTAACTTGGGGAAAGCTTTCAGTACTCTGCTCAGAAGAGCAAAATGTGCATCCAGCAGGTGCTTCAGAAATGTGTGCTGGGTGAAGCAGCTCCACCAAGCCTGTATTTGGGCCTGGCCTCTGCCTCTCTCTGGATGATTTGAATCATCTTGGCAGGAAGCAACAATATGCATTTCTGAGATGATTTCTGTTTCCCTGGAGCAGGGGCGGCCACATCCGGAGCCGTGTGCCCCCTCCAGCTCGCCCCTCCCGGGTCTGCGCCAGCATCTGGTGGGAGAGGTCCCTGTCCCGTTCCGGGGGGACCTCCTGGGTTTCCTCAGGAATCCTGAGCTGTTCCTGCAAATTCCCTGAAGGCCTGCCTGACTCATTCTAGGCCTTTGCAAGCGGGCAGTGAGTCAGCGGGTCTTTGCTTCTTTCCCACATGGATGATTCAATACACATCCCACAAATGAGAAAACTGGGGCACAGCCAAGGTTCAAATAAACAGTCGAGGTCTACGTAGTGAAGAGCAAACAGGGAGGCCAAGAAAGTAAAGCTGGTCAGTCTGACCCTAGGATCTATGCTCTTTAGTATCCTGCCTAAAAGCCAGGAAGGGGTCTGGAAAGCCACACTGTGGGGGGAATGGGGAAAGAATTTCATTTTTTACTTCATGTAATTATGTATAGATATATGCAAATACTGTTTTTAAAAACCTGATTTATAAAGGAGATGAAACTAAATATAGCCACACATTGAAGAGGCAAATCATGGAAAGCTAACTCTCCATTTTCTTTAAAAGCTGCAGATTTTCACCTTAAAAATGATCTGAAACAGTTACTAGGCATAGAGTCAAAGTGACTTTGAAATGTTGGATACAAATAATACAGACCAGTGGCCTAAAGAATGTCTTCACACACTGAATATGATTTTGCACGTGCAGTTCCTATTTTGGGAGGTCCTCGCTTTGTCCCTGGTGGGCTTTCCAAAGACACCTGTTGAGTGACTGAATAAAGACTAAGTGGGCCAAACCCCACACCGTTCCTGCAACCCGTCTGCAAAGAGAAGGCCCTGCCAGCGGACTGGGAATGAATTCCCAGCATTGTTCCACCCTGCACAGTTGGGCAGCCGGAAGGCTCTTGCCCAGAGCTAGCGTGATTTATTAAGGTGCCTGGAATCCCTGGATGAGACACGCTGTGCACAAGAACCCTATGACTCATCTGTTCCCATCGCTGCCCTCTCTTCAGCACTTTTTTCCAGCCTCTCTCTCCGGCGCACTGCACTCTTTCTTTCCAGTTATTCTGAGTCCTGCCTGACACATTCCAATCACTGACAGAAAGGCATGTGTGAGAAAAGCTTCCCTTCTATTTTTAAAAGCTGCCTCAGGATCCACATTGCTGATGCTGCTGGCGGCTCTGGCATGATCAGTCCTGGGGGATGAATTCTGGCCAACCAGAATGGAAAAGTCCCCATGGCAGCCATTTCTAACACGGCTTTTGCTTTGAGAGTTTGTTTCTTACCCTAGAAAATGTTTGAGGCTTCTGAAATACCTGTATATCCTGGGTGTCACTTGATCAACAGCAAGAACACACACAAAACCTGCTGTTTTGTGGACATGTAAAATATAAACTGACATTTATTTTTGTGCTCTTAAAACAACTGTGTAATGGAAGATCTGCTGGAAGAAGACGTGGCTTGAATAATAGAAATGTGAGTAGAAAATACCAGAAAATGTCTCACGAATTTGTGCTTAAGAGGAAAAGACACTGGCGAAATCTGTCTCCCTACCTCTTCCCATGGCTCCCAGGATGGGCTCTGGAGCGAAGAAGTGGTCCCGGTGCTGTGAGTTTTGGCCTCTGCCAGTGCAGGAGGAGCCCACCCCACACCCCCTAGTCCTTCTCATACAACCGCCCGTAGAGAGCTGCCGTCACCAGGCCGGAGGACAGTTCGCTCTTCCTCAGGAAATAGTGATCATTCTCCCAGCCCAGCTGGTCAGGGGTTTCCAGGGTCATCCCTGAGGTCAGAAGCATTGGAAAGATATAGGAGGTACTGAAGTTCCCCCACAGGTGAAACTCAAATATCCCCGCAGCCTCTGTAACCTCCTGCCCACAGGTTTCAAAGCCAAGACCGCCACACTTGACCAGGGCACAGACTTGAACGTAGTAAGTGCCGTGCACAGTGTGAAGGCCGTCAAAGACCCCCAGGGCATACAGCTCCTTGGACAGAGTGGGCCTCTGGTAAAGCAAATGACAGCAAAGGCTATTTGCACAGACTTGGAGGTAGCCTTCCTTGCCCCACACGGGAACCAGGGTGAAATTGTCATACATCATCTCAGAGTGAAACGTGGGAGGGGCATCCGTGTTCCATTTGGGGGCTCCATCACAGTGGACATCCTGAGCATCCTTCTCAGAGTACGGATCCCCTGCCAAGATTTTTAAAAACTTACTGTGGGATGGGTCCATTTTCCCTGTGGCATTCCCTGTGCCAACGAGACCCTGTGGATTTTTGGCTACCTGGGCAATTATAAGGTGATCTTCAGGGCTTTCCATGTCATGGTGCCAAAAGGACTTCAGAGGGGCGTGTATGCCACTTCCCGTCATCCCCAGAGATGGATGGTGGATGTTCGCAGCCAGAAAGTTGACGCCGAAGGCGATGGCGAAACCCCTCTGAATCTGAATGGCTGCCAAGAGGGGGAGCTGGTTCATCCAGGCGGTCGGATACACGACATGCTTCACCTCCGAGTCTCTGAGGAGCCTGACAGCAGGGTCGAAGAACAATATGTCAAAGCAAGTGAAGATGCCAAACTTGCCAGCAAAGGGGGTATCAAAGGTGATGCGATCCACTTCCAGGGGGGTATTGAACGCTGCTTCAAAGTAGAGGTTTTGTTTGCGGTAGCTGTCAACCAGGGTTCCATTACTGCTGAACACCACGTTCGTGTTATACTGGTATCTGCCATCATTTGGGCACCCTGGGTCACTGCTATGACAAGGCTGCTTTGTCCCAAGATTGGCCACCAGGAACATCTCTCCCTTGACAGCCATACAACTCAGGCGCTGGAGGACCTAGAGGGAAAAAATAAAAGTGTAAATAAAGGAAATTTTTAAACCCTGCCTTTTTCTTACAATTTTAAAATAGTACCTGTATTGTATTGATAATATATAAATAGCTATCATAAATCAATAAGAAAAAAGTAACCACTATTGAAAGCGTGCAAAGGATATGAACAGGTGGTTCACAGATGAACAAATACAAATGGCCAACAAACATTGACAAGATGCTCAGTCTCATTAGTAGTAAGGAGATACAAATTAAAATGATAATGAGATATCATTTTTCACCTCTATAAGATTGGCAAAAATTAAAAAGACTATTCTATCTTGCATTGACCAAAGGATGGGCAAACAGGCACTCATGCACTATTACTGGGGATGCAAAGTGCAATCAAAATCTTTTAAAGGGAAAACTTGGGGCTCTTTAAAAAATAATTTTTAAAAGTGCTTATCTTGGGGGGCTCCAATCAATATGGTGGAGCAAAAGAACATGGAGCTTACCTCCTCCCACAAATACATCAAAAATACATCTACATCTGGAACAATTCTCACAAAATACCTACTGAACCCTGGCAGAATATCTCCAACACCCAAAATCGCAAGAAGGATCTCCACACAACTGGGTAGAGCAGAAAAAAAAAAAAAAGGGAATTGGGACAGGACTTGTGCCCCCGGGAGGTAATTGTGAAAGAGAAAAGGTTCCCACACTCTGGGAAGCCCCTTCACTGGAGAGGAGAATCAGCCAGGCCACTGCCCTGCACTCCTCAGCCTGGGACGTGCATCCACTGGTATGTGCTGGGGCTGGGTGCTGAAACTCAGGCTTCAGAGGACAGACCTGGGGAGAGCACTGCGGTTGGCTGCAGAGACAGCCTGAAGGGGCTGGAGTGTGGTACGGGCTGCAACCAGCGGTATACATGGAGGAAGCCCGGGCCCTCCATAGAAGCAAAGGGCCTTTGTTAAGGAGCGCGGAAGGGAGGGGCGAGCCTGCCACAGTAGCCTCACTTTCGGCATGCTCATGGCAGGTGTGCGCCGCCACTGAAACCCCATTGTCAACACGCCATGTCAGCAAAGCGAGGGATGGGGCCCACCACAGCAGCCTCTTTCTCCATGTGCTCCTCTACGAGCTCTGGGAGCGTGCTAGTGGGTTGCCCACATGCAGAGGTAGGGCTGAAATCTGAGCCCTCTCCCTGTGGCTGTGCAGATTTACCCTACTGGGGCCTGCTTTGTAAACTCAGCGCCTGAGGGACACCCAAGTGGACAATGGGTGTTCCTGTGGCTGGGACAGGACTGGCCTTAGCATCTGTGGGCTTTGTGGGTGCATGTACATAGAGGCTGGGCCAGGGTCTGGGCTGCTTCCATAGCTCCCACAGCAGGTCCAGGTGTGTGACTACTGCAGTCTTGGTACCTGACTTCAATGGATTTGCACTGGTAGCCTTGTGAAAACAATGCCTGAGGGACATCAGGGCTGACTGCCAGCATTCCCAAGGTTGAGATGGGGCTGAAGGCAGTGCCAACAACAGTGTACTTTGTAAGCATACAATAGGTGACACCACAGAGCACCCTTACGGGTGAACAGCTCTGGCAGAGGAATATTCAGTGGGTCCTCTCCCAGTGGGAGCGCTCCAATCCTGCCTACTTCATACTCCAGCTCAGAAATGGATCCTAGGGGCTTCTACTCCAACAACTAGGGAGAAGACCCTGCTCAATACCCAGTGCAGGCTCTGGTCACCACAACACCACCACACCTCCTATCAAGGGCATAACGGCCAGCACACACTGAAGAAAAGAGGTCGCAGGCATTCATAGTGAAAACAGCCCTCATACCAAAAAATATTAAACCCACACAGGCTACACAGGGACACTCCCACATAAAAATAGCCTTCCAGGACCACAGTAGATAATTGTTTCTCCCAAACTCACAGAGTAAGAGAAACATAAGTAAAATAAAGAAGCAGAGGAGCCACTCCCAATTAAAAGATCAAGAGAATTCCCCTGAAAGAACAAACAATGAAACAGATCTCTTTAACAGACACCAAGTTCAAAAAGGAGATAATGAAAATACTAAAGGAATTAAGAAGGACTATTGATAGAAATGCAGATTACTGTAAAAAGGAACTAGAAACAATAAAGAGGAGCTAAGAAAAATTAGAAAACTCATTTGCCCAGACAAAAGCTGAGCTAAAGGCAATGAACAGCAGATTGAATAATGCAGAAGAACAAATAAATGATCCAGAAGGTGGAATAATGGAAATCACCCAATCAGAACAGCAGACAGAAAGCCAGATTAGAAAAAATGAAAGCAATATAAAAGACCTATGGGATAATGTAAAACATGCCAATCTACACATAATAGGGAGTCTAGAGGAAAAGAAAGAGAAAAGGGGATCGAAAATGTATTTGAAGAAATTACGGCTGAAAACTTCCCAAACCTAAAGAAAGAAACAGATATCCAGGCACAGGAAGCACAGAGGGTCCCAAACAAGGTGAACCAAAACAGATCTACACCAAGACATACTATAAGTAAAAAGGCAAAAGTTAAAGATAGAGGATTCTAAAGGCAGCAAGAGAAAAACAGAGTTCCTTACAAGGGAACCCCTTAAAAGGCTACCAGCTGATTTCTCTACAGAAAAGCTGCAGGCCAGAAGGGAGTGGCAAGCTGCAACCTAGGATACTCTACCTAACAAGATTATCATTTAGAATAGAAGGAGAGAGAAAGACTTTCCCAGACAAGCAAAAGCTAAAAGAATACAGCAGTAGTAAACCTATCCAAAGGGAAATATTGAAAGGTCTTCTCTAAATAGAAAAGAAAAAGGAATCTATAGGAAAGAGGAAAATCACAATTGGAAAATAAATCACTTAAATAAGCCAGTACACAGATTAAAATAAAAATGATAACCACAATGAACAGCAAACAGATGAATATGAAGGTGTAAAATCATAAAATAATTAAAATCATAAAATGTGAAAGAGGAGAGTATGAAAACGTAGATTATTTTTCTAGAATGTGTTTCAGTCTATATGACTACCAGTCTAAAGCAATTAGATATAGGAAGGGGTTAATGTGCTTGAAATACAGGGTAACCACAAATCAAAAACATACAATATATTCGAAAAAACCAAAAAGAAGAAAACATAAGCATAACACACACAAAAAAATCATCAAACTGCAAAAGGGAAAAGAAAAAGGAACAAAGAAGAAATTAAAAAATCAAGTAGAAAACAAGTTCTAAAGTGGCAATAAATACATATCTATCAATAATTACCTTAAATGTCAGTGGACTAAATGCTCCAATCAAAAGACACAGAGTGGAAGATTGGGTTAAAAAACAAGAGCCTACAATATGCTGCTTACAAGAGACTTACTTTAGGGCAAAGGACACACAGGTTGAAAGTGAGGGGGTGGAAAAATATTTCATGCAGACAGAAATGACAGGAAAACAAGGGTCACAATACTCATATCAGACAAAACAGATTTTAAAACAAGGGCCATAAAGAAAGATAAAGAAGGACTCTATATAATGACAAAAGGATCAATACAAGAAGAAGATACTACACTCATCAACATATATGCACCCAATACAGGAGCAGCCAAATACATAAAACAAATACAGGCATAAAGGGAGAAACTGACAGGAGCACAATAATAGGAGACTTTAACACCCCACTCACATCAATGGACAGATCTTCTAGACAGAAAATCAATATGGCAACAGAGATCCTAAATGATAACAATCGAAAAGTTGGACTTAATTGATATTTTCAGGACATTAAATTTTTAAAAAATGCATTCTTTTCAAGTGCACATGGAACACTCTCTAGGATTGACACCATACTAGGGCACAAAATAAGCCTCAGCAAATTTAAGAGGATAGAAATTATTTCAAGCATCTTTTCTGACCACAATGGCATGAAACTAGAAATCAATCCCAGAAAAAAAAATGAGAAAAGACAATTACATGGAGACTAAACAACATGCTACTAAAAAGCCAATGGGTCAACAATGAAATCAAAGAAGAAATTAAAAAATACCTTGAGGCAAATGACAATGAAAACACAACCATACAAAATCTATGGGATGGGCTTCCCTGGTGGCGCAGCAGTTGAGAGTCCGCCTGCCGATGCAGGGGACACAGGTTCGTGCCCCAGTCGGGGAAGATCCCACATGCCGTGGAGCGGCTGGGCCCGTGAGCCACGGCTGCTGAGCCTGTGCATCCGGAGCCTGTGCTCCGCAACGGGAGAGGCCACAACAGTGAGAGGCCTGCGTACCGCAAAAAAAAAAAAAAAAAAAATCTATGGGATGCAGCAAAAGCAGTTCTTAGAGGGAAGTTCAAAGTGATACAGGCCTTCCTCAAAAAACAAGAAAAATCTCAAACAAACAACCTAACCTACCACCTAAAAGAATTAGGAAAAGAAGGGCAAACAAAACCTAAAGTCAGCAGAAGGAAGGAAATAGTAAAGATCAGAGAGGAAAATGAATAAAATGGAGATTAAAAAACAATAGAAAAAATCAATAAAACAAAGAGCTGGTTCTTTGAAAGGGTAAACAAAATCAACAAACCTCTGCTCAGGCTCACCAAGAAGAAAAGAGAGGGGACCCAAATAAACAAAATATGAAATGAAAAAGGAGAAATAACAATCAATACTGCTGAAATACAGAAAACCATAAGAGAATACTATGAACAATTATACGCCAACAAATTGGACAACTTAGAAGAAATGGACAAGTTTCTAGAATCATACAGGCCACCAAAACTGAATCAAGAAGAAATAGATAATTTGAACAGACTGATCACTACAAGTGAAATAGAATCTGTAATAAAAAAAAAAAGAAAAGAAAACTTCCTACAAACAAAAGTCCAGGACCAGATGGCTTCACTAGGGAATTCTGCCAAACATACAAAAAATAACCTATACTGATCCTTCTCAAACTCTTCCAAAAGATTGAAGAGGAGGGGCCCCTCACAAAGACATTCTATGAAGCCACCATCACCCTGATACCAAAACCAGACGAAGCCACTACCAAGTAAGAAAATTACAGGCCATTATCCTTGAGGAATATGATGCAAAAATTCTCAACAAAATATTAGCAAACTGAATCCAACAACACATAAAAAAGATCATGCACCACCACCAAGTTGGCTTCATCCCAGGGTCACAAGGATGGTTCAGTATACACAAATCAATGTGATACATCACATCAACAAAAGACAAAAAACACATGATCATCTCAATAGATGCAGAAAAAGCATTTGATAAAATTCAACATCCATTCATGAAAAAAACTCTCACTAAGTTGGTATAGAGGGAATATATCTCAATGTAATAAAAGCTTTTTATGACAAACCCACAGCCAATATAATACTCAAAGGTGAAAAGCTGAAAGCCTTCCCGCTAAAATCTGGAACAAGACAGGTTCCACTCTCACCACCTGTAGTCAACATAGTACTGGAAGTCCTAGCCACAGCAATCAGACAGGAAAAAGAAATAAAAAGTATCCAAATTGGAAGGTAAGAGGTAAAACTGTCATTATGTGCAGATGACATACTATATATATATAGTCTATAGTAACACTAAAGACTCCACACAAAAACTACTAGAACTGATAAATGAATTCAGCCAGGTAGCAGGATACAAGATTAACATACAGAAATCAGTTGCATTTCTGTATACTAAAAATAAATTATTAGAAAGGGAATGTAAAAAAAACAATCCCTTTTAAAAGTGCATCAAAAAAAAAAAAAAAAACTTAGGAATAAACCTGACCAAGGAGGTGAAAGACTTATATGCTGAGAACTATAAAATATTAATAAAGGAAATTGAAGGTGATTTAAAGAAATGGAGGGACTTCCCAGGTGGCGCAGTAGTTAAGAACCCACCTGCCAATGCAGGGGACATGGGTTCGAGCCCTGGTCCGGGAAGATCCCACATGCTGCGGAGCAACTAAGCCCGTGAGTCATAACTACTGAGCCTGCACTCTAGAGCCTGCAAGCCACAGCTACTGAGCCCATGAGCTGCAACTACTGAAGCCTGCACGCCTAGAGTCCTTGCTCTGCAACAAGAGAAGCCACTACAATGAGAAGCCCGTGCACAACGAAGAGTAGCCCCCGCTCGCCATAACTAGAGAAAGCCCATGTGCAGCAACGAAGACCAAACACAGCCAAAAATAAATAATTTTTAAAAAATAATTTTAAAAAATAAAGAAATGGAAAGATATCCCGTGCTCTTGGATTGGAAAAATTAACATTGATAAGATGGCCATACCACCCAAAGCAATCTACAGATTTAATGCAATCCCTATCAAATTACCCATGACATTTTTTCACAGAACTAGAACAGATAAGCCTAAAATTTATATAGAACCATAAAAGACCCAGAATTGCCAAAGCAATCCTGAGGAAAAAGAACAAAGCTGGAGGCATAACCCTCCCAGACTTCAGACAATACTACAAAGCCACAGTAATCAAAACAGTGTGGTCTTGGCACAAAAACAAACATATGGATCAATGGGACAGAACAGGGAGCCCAGTAATAAACCCACACATCTACAGGGAGTTAATCTTCAACAAAGGAGGCAAGAATATACATGGAGAAAAGACAGTCTCTTCAGCAAGTGGTGTTAGGAAAGCTGGACAGCCACATGTAAATCAATGAAGTTAGAACACATCCTCACACCATACACAAAAATAAACTCAAAATGGCTTAAGGACTTAAATATAAGACATGACACCATAAAACTCCTAAAAGAGAACATAGGCAAAACATTCTCTGATAGAAATTGTACCACTGTTTTCTTAGGTCAATCTCTCAAGGCAACAGAAATAAAAGCAAAAATAAACAAATGGGACCTATTCAAACTTTATAAGCTTTTCTACAGCAAAGGAAACCATAAACAAAACGAGAAGACAACCTACAGATGAGGATAAAATATTTGCAAATGATGCGACTGAAAGGGCTCAATTTCCAACATATACAAACAGTTCACACAACTCAACAACAAAAAAACAACCCAATCGAAAAATGGGCAGAAGACCTAAACAGACATTTCTCCAAAGAAGACATACAGATGGCCAACAGGCACATCAAAAGATGCTCAACATTTCTAGTTATTAGAGAAATGCAAATCAAGACTACAATGAGGTAGCACCTCACAGCGGTCAGAATGGCCATCATTAAAAAGTCTACAAATAACAAATGCGGGAGAGAGTGTGGAGGAAAAGGAACCCTCTTACACTGTTAGTGGGAATGTAAATGGGTGCATCCACTGTGGAAAACAGTGTGGAGGTTCCTCAAAAAACTAAAAACAGAACTACCACATGATCTAGCAACCCCATTCCTGGGAATATAACCAGACACAACTATAATTCAAAAAGAAACATGCATCCCTGTGTTCACAGCAGACTATTCACAGTAGCCAAGACATGGAAACAATCTAAATGTCCATCGACAGATGAATGGATAAAGAAAATGTGGTATGTGTGTATAGATATATACACATATACATATATACATACACACAATGGAATACTACTCAACCATAAAAAGAATGAAATAATGCCATTTGCAGCAACATGGATGGACTTAGAGATTATCATACTAAGTGACGTTAAGTCAGAAAGAGAAAGACAAATACCTTTGATATCATTTATATGGGGAATATACACAAATGAACTTATCTATGAAACAGAAAGAGACTCACAGATATAAAGAACAGACTTCTGGTTGCCAAGTGGGGCTGGGGAGGGATGAATTGAGAGTTTGGGATTAGCAGCTGCCAACTACTATATATAAAATAGATAAACAAGGTCCTACAGTACAGCACAGGGAACCATATTCAATATCCTGTGATAAACCATAATGGAAAAGAATATAAAAAATAGTGAATATATGTAAGTATAACAATCACTTTGCTGTACAGCAGAAATTAACACAACATTGTAAATCAACTGTACTTCAGTAAAAATAATAAAATTAAAAAATAAAGATGTCAGTATCTATGAGATGCATAGAAAAGAATATAGGTGGATGCACTGACGGCAGTTTGTCTAGAAAGGGAGGTGGCTGAGGGATGGGGTGTGGAAGGTGGGCTTTCATTTTATTAACTTTGATTTGTTGTAGAAGCGTATATTCATGCATTTCTTGTGTGATCAACAAACAGAGAACGATCCGCAGATGAGTAAATGCCTCATAATAGCAGACATTTTTAAGTGAATGACTGGCACAGGGAGCTTGGGTTTGGTTCTCAGGCCCCTAAGGGCTCCTGTCACTCTCATTCAACACGTCCTGGCTCTTGGCCCTTGGCTTGGTTCATCTCCGTGAGCCTCCCACCTCCTGAGGAGGAAGGCTGGTCCCCTTACATACTTCCGTGTCATGGAATCGGTGGGGCTCCAGGCATGGGTTCCACCTGACCAAGTAGGGAGGAGGCAGAAAGTCCAAAAACGGGTAAATGGATGTTCTTGTGAAGTTGAATCCATGGATGCCATCTTCTGGAAACACTATAATCTGTACACCCTGCAAGTCAAAACATAGAAATAGTCCGTTAACAGATAACAGGAAGCACCCCTTCATTCCTCTGACAGCCGTCCTGCAGCTGCTCTGAACCAGGAACCACAGAGGTCCAGACGTGGTAGCTGGGCTCGGCAGGGATCTGAGCCTTGGAGGAGCCGTCTCACTTGGCCTAACTCTGAGGGAAGAAAGACCAAGTCTTCTAGGGACCAGCACTGTACCGAGGGCTGGCCAGGGAAGAAGGTTACAAGTGAGTTTGGATGGGTTTGGAGTTGGTGGTGGTGCCATGGGAGATGGAGCGGCGACTATAACAGGCCTGAGTATCAGGCTTAGCAGATGTGCTACCTCTAGTCCAGTGGGGGGTTTTCAACCTTCATTGTGCTTCTAAATCAGACAGGGGACTTCTGAAAACAAAAGCTTTGCTCAGCAGTGATGCTTGGGCCCATCCCTAAAAAGTCTGCTTCAATCAACTGTGGGTGCGGTCCCGGCAACAGGTCCCCACATGATTCTAATGGGCCCCAGTGGGCTGGTGGGTGAAAGTCAAGTGCATTGATTTTAGCATAGGGACCAGGACTTGCTCTAACTTGCATTTCTCCCACTGGGAGTTAGGAGACTCCCGTCAGAGCCCTGACCGCCCTACAGGCCTTCTCCCACACCTGGAGACGCTGGGGGTCCTTGCCTGTGACAGCCCGAGGCTCCCTGTGACAGTGGCAGCGACCTGAGGAAACCCAAACAGGGCAGCCCTCAGCTCCCAGCGCCAGGGCCCCTTCGGCTGCCGCTCTGCACTTGCTCGGCTGAAAATGTTAAGCCTGGAGCAGCATCACCCCACAGTGAAAGGTGGAGGAGGATGGCGGAGCAGGCATGAATAATCTAAAGTCACAGGCAATTTGAGTCACTATTTCTGGAATGCACTGCAAACTCCTTATAATTTTTTTCCTGGTTATAAAAAATTTTTCAAAAGTTTAAGTGTAGAAAATTTGGAAAACACAACATAAAGGAAGAATTCATAATCCTATATCATGAAGATACTTATTGTTAACATCTTGCCTCTTTTCATTTTTCCCCCTCTCTGTATAGGTGTGTGCGTGTATAATTGAGACAATAATAAACATACGGTTTTCCACCTTGACTCTCTCGCTACAGAGCATCAAGACTACAAAGATACCTTCAGAAATATCGCTTGTATTATATGCTGGATTATATTTAAGAGGACACCGCAGTTTATCCTCTGTTATTGGGCATTTGAATTGTTCCCAACTTTTTGTAATGAAAAAAACTGTGGTGACCATCTGTGTACAGGGTGCTCAAAACACTTCCTGAATGAGCGTTGTACACAAATCTTTGATTGGAGCTCTGATTATTTCTTTAGAATAAAGGCTTATAAGTGAAAATACTGAGTCAAGTGTATGAAAAATTTTAAATTCTTAATATACGTTGCCAAGTAGCTTTCCAGAAAGCTTACAGCAATGTACACTCCCTCCAGCAGAATACGAGGCTGGTCATCTTATTGCACATTAGAAAGAAAAATGATCACAAACTTGGAAATAAAGCAAGACGAAGAATTTATGTATACATTCTTTGTATACGTATATCTTTCTACAATATACCAGGGTACTGACAAGCGCACTCGAGGATTATCCATCTAGTGAATGTATCACTGTTTGACTTTGCTATTTAATAAGACACCCTAAACATGACAGTTTTATTGCCCTGTACGACATTAGCCTGTTTTGTATCTATTAGCAGATTCATCTCAACATTCATTTGACTGATGGATACACTCACGTCTGTTCCTCAAGTTATCTTTTGAACCAGCTTTACCATCTTGCTGGTTCCTGAGTTAATTAATGAGTTAAATAAGAGCTTTGACACATGTCCATTCTTCTCTATGTGTAAGAGTCATGTTTCTAACTTTCTGAAAATTATACTTGGACACATGTTTTCCTTTATTAAAAACACAACTTTGAAAGCACAGAATGGTTTCCTATGGACATTAACAGCTATGGATACATATTAGATTAATATTCAAATTAAATTGCGTTTCCTGAATATACATCTGCCCAGAATGAGGACTCAGACTTGAGCCGGGACAGAACTTTGGGTCTGATGTGATTACTCATCCATTCTAGGAAGGAATTTGCATTCCTGATAAAGGACTTGAGCAATTTTCTGACAGACCAGTGAGCTCAAGAACTCCTGGGGAATTCCGGGTGCCAACCCAGCTGACCACCCAGCCTAATATCTTTAAGCGCAACTCCTTTTCTTCCCTGTAAATGAAAGAACTCAAGCGAGAACTCATTTAATTGGCCTGCAGGAACCTCTGCCCTTATAGCAAGTTTGATATAAAACTTTGACACATGCATGGCATCAACCTGTGTTAGAGGTTACTTGAACACATATAACCACGTAGGGGAGCCGAGATGTCTGTAAGCCCTAAAAAATGACTGGATCAGCAGCTTTGTACCAGCTCCTGGACCACAAAGAGAGAAGGAATGATGCCTGCTGGCAGCATGGGTTCAAGAAAAACATATGTTTCATTTGGGGGCAGGTGATTAAAATGCAGGGGAAACCTGCAGGCACAGTCTCTAGGTTTCAGTACGGCATCTGCCAAGTGTCTTAGCGTGGTCTTGTGGACAGGATGGAGAAGAAGGGGGTGACATTTCAGCTGCCTGCAAGCCAACACCTCCGTGCAGAGAACGGACCTGTGTCAGGAGGAGGCCTGCCAGCACAGGCTGGTATGTTTTTACACCGGCTTCGGTGCAGACACAAATGAGGTATGTCCCAGAAGTGTGAATGACGTGAAGGTAACTGATATGCAGGATGTCTGTCAGTGAAGATCCCCAAATAGCCCACCAGGATGAAATTTAATGGCACAAATGTGAGGCTTTGCTCTCGGGTTAAATAAATTAACCTTACAAGTACAGGACAGCCATGGCAGCGTGTGTGTGTGTGTGAAAAGGGCTCAGGGGCTTTGGCTGACAGCAAGCGCCTGATGAACCCACAGCAAGGTGTGGCTGCCAAAAGCTTTCCTTCTGGGGACAACATGTAGAATGAGAACGGTGGCAGGTTTCCTCCGCCCTGCCCTCGACAAAACCACGTGCAGCTCAGGGCACAGACGTAACCCGGAAAGTCTTGGGGGACAGGGCTGGAACCGCAACCCTCGGGGAACTGTGGATAGGACTGGAGAGACAGCCTGGGAGAGATGCTGGGGCCGTCCTCAGATCTGGGAAAGATGGCGTGTGTGGGATGGGATTCAGTCTGTTCTGTTTGGCTAGGAGGACAGGACGATGGGTGGCAGTTACAGGGAGGCTGACTGTTGTTCATGGAAAGGAAGCCCTTTCCAGAAGTTCCCACTGTCCTCAAGTGGACAGTGAGTCCTGGGCCACTGGAGGCGTCCAGGGGAAGCTGGACGTCGGGCTGGGAAAAAAAGAGCAGTGTCACCCATCAGAACAGCTGGACCGGGCCTTTAAGCGCCCTTCCAGCATTTGTGTGTTACATATATAGGTACTACAGGCTACATTTTAAAAGGTAGCGACGGCCAGTGGTTGTCCAGGCAGTGCTGACCACCCTGAACAGAGACAGGGGCTGTTTGGGCAGGACCTGCAGGCACCACAGGTCTGCCCGCTTAACTCACAGACACGGCCGTTCTGCTCGCAGGGAGCCCGCCTGCTGCCCGGGCAGGGCGGAGCGGGGCTTCCTCGAGCAGCCGGGCAGGTCCCCCCCCACCCCTGCCGGGGCTCAAGGCCAGACTGCCCTCCCAGCAGGCCATTTTCCTACAGAGACTTCTGGCTCCCACACCTCCCCGTCTGCCCCACCCTTCCCGGCAGGAGCGGAAAAGGGGCCGCGCAGGAAGCCTTCACAAAGGCGGCACCGGCGTCCTTTGTCCGCTGGGCTGGGTTCTGTCTGGACTGAGCTCTCAGGCTTCGGGGTCTGGCGCGGGGACCAGAAAGGAGCCCCACGTCATCGGGAGGCAGCAAACACAGCTCTGGGGCCGCTTACTACTTTAGTTATCCTTGAAAGCCTCCGAGAGCATGAGAGGCCGTCGTGCCTGCTGGCTTTCAGATGTTTATGCACATCTGAATCCACCGGGGAACCTCAAAAAATCCCAGTGCCCCGACGTGCTCCCCAGCTGACTCTGCAGGCGTGGGGGCCGGGCACACACATTTGTTTACAAGCACCCGAGCGATTCTTCTGGCGCTGCCACGTGCCTGGCCCTGGGCTTCCCAGGCCGGAGGGGAAGCATCACCTGGGGAATCTTGCTAAATGTACATTCTGACTCAGCAAGTCTAGGGCAGGCCCCAAATTCTGCACTCCTCCCAGCCCTGGAGGGTCTGCTGATGCAGACCACCCTCTCATAGCAGGACTCCAGCCAACGGACTCATTCAGCTCATCTTTACCGGCCGGGCTGATTTCCCAGAGGGAAACGCAACACCAAGGGCTAATCTGCCCTGCTCTGCAAACAAGCTGACCCGGGAGCGCTTCTTGCCTTTTGGGCTGCGATCGTCACTTGCTGTTCATAGATGTCGAGGTTCTGGTTCATGAGCTCCAAGGCCTGCTTGCGGCTGGTGAGGGCCAGCGGGTTCGGGCTCAGGATGGACCGGTGCTCGTACACGGCAGCCACGTACTGGGCAGCCTGGTTACGCTCAGCCGGGCAGCGCTCCTCGGCCTGGGCCCCCAGGGCAGCCACGCAGCAGCCGCAGAGGAGAAGAGCGAGCTGACGGCCGGCTCCAGACATAATGCAGACCATCAATCTAGAACGCAATGGGGCAAGGAGAAAACAGCTGAATCCAGAATCCCACCAAGATTGGGGCTTGCGCAGCTGTGATTGATTAATCCCGGCAATCAGACTCACCGGCTGTGATGCTGCAGCTCAGAGAGTTTCACGTTCCTAATAAGAGGGTATGTGTTTCTCTCCAAACACGTAGTGAGTTATGTTTAAAATGGCTCACTGTGTTAACAGTCTGGTTTTAGAACATTTCCACAACAGACCCAATGTTTGCCACGATTTGCTTCCCCAGCAGGACTCTTCTAGTTGCACACTTCAGATTTAGGCAATAATAACTATTCTAATTATTTTAGAAAACTCTGTGACATACTCCACACCCCACCGCCTGCCCTCAGTACACACAAACACACTACAGGTCAGCCATCTATACCAGCTGGGACTGTCGTGGTCCTGATAACACAGCTCGGCTATCGTAGCCATAAAAACCTGATGGATCACAATTCTCCCTGCCTTTCTCTGGTTAGTGATGAATATGAAGCGTAAGCCTCCCTTTACCCAGCCCCACGTTCTTTAACGTGGTGCAGAGAAACTGCTGACTTCTACTTAAATGCCAGTTTATGGACCGTCAAAAAGAAGTCTCCCCATCAAAGCATGACTTTTTCCCCCTCCTTGAACTTGAGAATTGCCATTGCACACCATCACCTTCTCAACCTCTGTCTCTGGGACTCCAAAACTCCTGCTCAAAAAAAGCATACTCACTGGAAATAAAATCCCTTTGCAGTAATAAAATGCAACTTTCTAGAAAAGAAACTAGAATTTTCCAGAAAGTAAACTCAGCGTTGTAGCTCCTACTGTAAGAGATTAGAAGTAAACTTTCAATGACACTTCTGTGTGCCGTTTTTTCCCAAGAATAGGCATTTTAATTTCTAAAAGTTATGTGTCACTGGGTGTTTTTACACACAGTTCTGCCTTGAAAATCGGCTTGGCCTCCCAGCCACAGTCCCTCCCCAAGCACACAGACTTGCCAGGCAGTGCCAAGGCCAGGCCCCACGCTCCGTGGAGATGCGCCCGGGCCAACCAATTGCCCAGGAATCCAACTAAATGTCAAGACAGCAGAGACAAATCGAGGAACCACACTGCTGCTCTTTAAAGACAAAATGCCACCCTGCCCAAGTCTGACTCAGAACCCCCGTGTTTGCATTTCAAAACCAGACCCCCCAGGCCGCCACAAATTTCTTTTTCTCTCAAAGTTCCAGAAACAAAAGCAACCATAAGTATTTTCAGCAGCAGACCACGGACTCGGGGTGCTCAGTCAGAATCCCCGCAAACTCAGGTACTTCTCAGGGTGGGCAGCGCTCTCCATCCCAACCCCGCCCTGTCTCAAACTGTCACTTCTCTCCTCAGGGAAGAAATGTTCCATCCAAATGCCAGGCGTGCTGCCGTCAGTCTGGGGCACTGTAAGCGGTGTTGGAAGATCAGATCAAGAGGCCTTTGAGTGAGCGGCCATGAGCTTTTGAGTAGAAACGGAAGTATAACTGATAAGCTCTCTTATCTGAATTTTGCCTCTGAAGACCAGCAATGAATAATTTTTTTGAATTGTATTTTATTTTTTTTATACAGCAGGTTCTTATTAGGTATCTATTTTATACCTATTAATGTGTATATGTCAATCCCAATCTCCCAATTCATCCCCCCAGCCCCGCTTTCCCCCCTTGGTGTCCATACGTTTGTTCTCTACATCTGTGTCTCTATTTCTGCCCTGCAAACCGGTTCATCTGTACCATTTTTCTAGCTTCCACATATATGCGTTAATATACGGTATTTGTTTCTCTCTTTCTGACTTCCTTCACTCTGTATGACAGTCTCTACGTCCCAGCAGGGAATAATTTTTAAAGTCTCAAAACCGGTTTCCCATTCCAGCTCTGGTTTCAGAATGATGATAAATGGGGAGTGGTTTGAGGGGAAAACTTTCATCTTCAAAGTCAAATTCGCAATATTTCTAAAGTATAAGGCCATGGCCTCACTAAGAGGGGGGAAACAAGGCTGGGTGGTGGGGGGAGCACATGAACCAGGACCCAGTGGGGGCAGGTCAGGAGGTCCTGGAGCTGAGAGCGGCGTTTGCGGCGTCCTCCTTCCTCAGCTAAGAGCTGCATGCCGCTGATGTGGGGACAAAGAACATTCGTTTAAATCTCAGGGACTGGGCTTCCCTGGCGGCGCAGTGGTTGAGAGTCCGCCTGCCAATGCAGGGGACACGAGTTCGAGCCCTGGTCTGGGAAGATCCCACATGCCGTGGAGCAACTAAGGCCATGCGCCACAGCTACTGAGCCCGCGTGCCATAACTACTGAAGCCCACGCACAGCAATGAAGACCCAAGGCAGCCATAAATAAATAAATAAATAAAATCTCAGGGCCTTGCAGTCCAGCAAAACAAGGAAATTGCGGAACCAGCAAGATATCCCCTTTCTTTCTATTTTGAGAAAATAAATTTAGATTATTTACAAAAAGAGCCTGGTAGGAGAGCCGTGAGTGGCAATCATTTCTGCGTGAACAGAGGTAGGTCAATAATAAGGGGTTATGCAGATTCAGCCAGGTATTCCCCCTTGAAAGAAGCAAGCCTAATGAGGTAGGAGAGAATGAGTCATTAAAATAAAAATAGGCACCATAGTGCACCCTTGCTGAAGAGTGGTGTTCTGGTTTTCCCTCTCTTCGTGGCAAGGGCTTTGAAAGGCCTGGATGGCAGCAGGGGGTGCTGGCAGGCGACAGGATGCAAGGGTACAGGTGGCCCGGTGATGGCTCAGGACGGCGCGCTCACCGAGTGGCTGAGGGGCCGGGGTCTCCCTGGGAGTCATGAGGTTCTTGACGATCCAGCAACAGATCCACCTGCAGAGCAGGGCAGGGCCTGGACCATAAACAGAATGGTGGCTGGAGATGTGTGCTCAGTCTGAAAAGCTAGCTACGAACCTCCTTCCATCGTAGGCATTTGACGGGAGTCTAAACTCCAGGAAGGGCCCAGCGTGAAGGCACCACCGAGGTGACAGTGTGCTCCCACATCCTGCTTCCTGAGCTCCACTGAGGCGGGGGCGGGAGACGGCAGGGCCGGGAGCGCGCTCACTTCGACATCCACGTGATACCTGCGGAGGTGCAGGCATCGGGGACCCAGCAGTGAAGGCGCCTAGCCCTTCCAAGTGGACCCTCCCCATGTATGCGGAAACTGCCACAATCAACACAGATCGTCCCCCTACTCATGATGGTTCGACTTTACGATGGTGCGAAAGCCATATGCGTTCAGTGGAAACCGTGCTCAGAATTCAGAATGTGGACTTTCCCAGGGGGTCCGGCATGTAGTACGACCCTCTCTCTGATCCTGGGCAGGGCAGCTGCAGCCCCCAGTCACGGGGGTGAGCAACTGATACACTGACAACCATCCCGACCCGCACTCCATTCTGTTCTTCCCTTTCAGTGCAGTATTCCATAAACTCCGTGAAACAGTCAACCCTTTATTATAAACTAGGCCTTGCGTTAGAGGGTTCTGCCCACGTGCAGGCTAATGTGAGTGTTCTGAGCACGTGTGAGGTGGGCGGGGCTGAGCTGGGATGTCCGGGAGGCTGCGTGTATCAAATGAATTTTTGACCCATGATATTTTCAACTTACGATGGGTTTATTGGGACGTTAACCCCATTGTCATTGCCAACTGACTGCACCTAACGTGTCATTTGGCATTAAGTACGAAGGAGCCATAAAGACGGGGAGGGGGCAGGGAGGGCCTGGCGTGGGTGGGGGTAGGTTTTAGACCAGGACGGGCTCCAGGAGAAGCCGGCGTCCGAAGAAGGTGCGAGAGGAGGCCCGTGGGTGCCGGGGGAAGAGGGTTCCAGGCAGCAGGCTGCTCGCTCTAAAGGCCCGAGTGGGAGCTTTCGGGTGGTTCAAGAAACAGCAAGGAGAGCGGTGGGCTGGGACCAGGGACCAGGGACCAAGGACCAGGGACCATGGAAGGCGGCAGAAAATGAAGTCAGAGGGAGATAACCGGCAGCTCCCACAGTGCCCCACTCTCTTCCAGCCTCATCTCCGTGGAGATCCGGTTAAACCCTGGGTCAATCAAGACGCTCCTCTGCTCAGAATTCCCCGCTGCCTCCAGAGTGAGAGCTGAGCCAGGAAATGATTGCTGGGGTGGGGACAGCACTGCTGGAGTGACATCTTCATGCAAAAGCATCCTGGTCTTCTCACCACCCTACAGAAGCCTCTGCTTCTCAGTTCGTAAAGAAACATGTTCCCCTGACACTAATCCTGGTCAGGAGGGTTCTTATGATCTATGAGGGAAAAAAATCAAAGTCTTAAATTACATGGAAATCTATTTTGTGGAAATTTGGTAACATGTCAATCACTAGATATTTTTACACACAAGGAACTTTTGTTTTCCATCTTGCTAAATGAGTCACCTTGAAAGTAAGCTGTGTTTCCTTCCTAGCCATGCTATTACAATAGTGTCTTTTGCAATAAAATGAAAGGATTATTATGAAGGTATTCTTAATAAGATAATTTCAGAGGCAGGTATATACACTTAAAATTTTATATATAGACATACTGATCGTTTTAATAAAAGATCTTGTCACTCTTGTGAAGGAGAATGACAGCCCCATGATTGGGAAGTTGGCAGAGGAAATGTCATATCCTGTGGAACAAAGCTGAGGGACCAGCTAAGTCGTTAGGAGCGAGCACAGTATACGCTTCTGTGTGTATCTGACAGGATGCCATGAAAAATACTGTTAAGTTCCAAATAGTTCTAAACCCATTCTCATGAGTTTTGTGATTTCCTTGTTTAAAGCCTTTTACCTAAGCAGGAGAAATGCCCATCTCCATCTAACTTACATAATCTGAATTTAAAGAAACCCCAAAGAGACCTTTATTTCCCAGAAAGCCTCTTGTTCTCTGCCTCTGTGCCTAGTGACCTGGTCCATGACCGGCCCTGGAACAATGTAAAGCCCCCCAGTGTTGTAGCTTGAACAGCTTCGTGCAAACCATCCACCACCAAGACTCTGATGCCTCAGGGGTGTGTGTCAGGTGGCAACTGAGTGAGGGTGATGCTGAGGTTCAAGGCTGAACGTACATGGAACAGTGAGTAAATTACCAGAAACTCCTGGCTGAACTGCTAAATTGTCATTTTTCTTTTACAAACATTCCAGGGGCTTCCCTGGTGGCCCAGTGGTTGAGAGTCTGCCTGCCAATGCAGGGGACACGGGTTCGAGCCCTGGTCTGGGAAGAGTCCACATGCCATGGAGCAACTGGGCCCGTGAGCCACAATTACTGAGCCTGCGCATCCGGAGCCTGTGCTCCGCAACAAGAGAGGCCGCGATAGTGCTAGGCCCCGCGCACCGCGATGAAGAGTGGCCCCCGCTTGCCACAACTAGAGAAAGCCCTCGCACAAAAACGAAGACCCAACACAGCCATAAATAAATAAATAAAGCAAACTGTCAACAAGTAAAAATAAACACTATTATAAAACATTCCAGTTGTTACCTCCAAGAAGCGAGTGACATACAAAAGTATAACCGTGGACCAGGCCTTGGACTGGGGCCCCTTTCTGGTGACGGGAGTAATTTCTCTTAGAACACCGAATGAGCAATCGTGGCACTTGAACCTAAATATGTCACCTTTCTTTCCCTCAAATGGGAAATTACCTTCATTATTTAAGACAAAACTTCCCCCTGAAATGCACAGGTGTTTAATGGAAGAAGTCTCTTTTCTTCACTTGGTTGTGCAGACAGAAAAGAGCGCCCAGGAGACTCTGCTTCAAAGAAGAGACCCCTCCAGGTCCGCTACTGCCACCCTGTGGGCCAACTGAGTACCACTTACCCACGTGGGGATTTGCGCTGAAGTGCCGCAAGAGTGGGTCATTCTTAAGAAGTAAATGGATGTTTTTTCCTCCTTTCCGTTCCTAACACCTCATCTATCTCTTTTTTCCCCACCTAACTCTTTTACAGTGAAAAAACTAGACAACATTTGATTTTCCAAGATTTGGGTCTCATGAAAGCTATTTTTTTGTTTGCCATGTTCCTAGGACCTGTTTCATCTTCTGTATTCACAGGTTCTAAATTTGCTGTGATTTCTTACAGCAGTACACCCCATAGATGTGAGTGGGTGTGCGAAGCAATGCAGCCCATCCGTAGATGCACAGCACTCTTCACAGGGAAATCTAGTTGAGGTAAAGGATCCAAAGGGACAAAGTGTTACATGGCTGCCACGTTGCATTTTATGTTACATGTTAATGTTTTCAAACCACTTTAACATCCACTGCTTGATTTTATCTTCCTGTCACATAAAGCAATGAAAGCAGATGGTAAAATTCCATTTTCATGAAGAGGGAATCCTCCAGGACTAGTTAGTGGTGAGAACAGAATGGAAAGCAATTCTCCTGTCTCCTGGTCCAACCCTCCCAGTACATGTTCAAGACGGGGGTAATTTATCAGTCAGACCTTCAAAGACCACTGTGGTGTCTTCATTGCAGCTGCAGCAGAATTCAACAGAAATTCAAAGTACCCTCACAAGGGAGAGACTGGTTGGTCAGACCAGAGCAGTGGTTCTCAAATGGGGACGCTGACGCTGAGGCACCTGAAGGGCTTGAACGTGCAGTTCCCTGGACCCCTTGCCCAGAAGTTTTCACTCAGCAGACCTGGGGTAGGGCCCTAGAATATGCATTTTCTAATGAGTTCCCAGGTGATGGTGGTGCTGATACTCCTGGCCTGGGGTCACCTGCAGAGCCACTGGGCTGGAGGGTGAAGGCAGGTACATTCTGACACTATCTTCCCCTCGTGTCAAAGAAAGACATGAGTCAGAACCATCACCTTTATTTCCCAGGTGATTCTCCAACAAAAGGGCTGAGAGAATGTGGGCAGATTTCAAAGTGCTCCCACCACATTAGTGGAAATGATCAGCAAAGTACTTAAATACTCAAACTGGGGGGAAAAAAGTCCCCAAAACAATCTGGTCCAGGTCGGTTAAAGGATTCAGTGCTTGTCTTTGCCTTGACAGGAACATCACTGTAGAACCAGGTTGTTACTGGTTTTCATTTGTTTAAATAAGGTTCCTGATTTTAAAAGACTAGAACAGGGGTAAGAGATAGATATTCCATTAGGTAATTACATAAGATGAATAAAGAAATATGTAGGAATTAAATGAATAAGTAAATAATATATAATATATTTATAAATTAAAATAAATTTTCATTTAAAAATTTTAACAATTATTTATAAATATAATTATACATTTATAGGTAATCTGAAAAATCTTCCAATTGTATTCTGCAAAAGTGTATCAGATTTCTTCTCAAAAGCTTATCTGGTGCTTCCCTGGTGGCGCAGTGGTTGGGAGTCTGCCTGCCTATGCAGGGGACGCGGGTTCGTGCCCCGGTTGGGGAGGATCCCGCGTGCCTCGGAGCAGCTGGGCCCGTGAGCCATGGCTGCTGAGCCTGCGCGTCCTGAGCCTGTGCTCCGCAATGGGAGAGGCCACAACAGTGAGAGTCCCGCGTACCGCAAAAAAAAAAAAAAAAAAAAAAAAAAAAAGCTTATCTGAAATCTTTGGGAGCCAAAAATGAATTGCTGAGGAAGTAAGTCTTAAACTGTGGTTCGTAGACCTTGGCCAAGGGAGCAAGGAAAGCACTCAGAGAAGGCTTCCTCGCTGTCCGTCAGTCTTGGGAGAGAAGAACGGTGGGAGCATTTGTAGCTACCCTGCTCTTCTCAGTCCCCTAGAACTATCAACAGGGTCTCTGAAATAAGACTCCATGGGTGTCAGCAAAGAATTGTCTTTCAAAGCCCTTGGGAAGGGCTTCCCTGGTGGCGCAGTGGTTGAGAGTCCGCCTGCTGATGCAGGGGACACGGGTTCGTGCCCCGGTCCGGGAAGATCCCACATGCCGCGGAGCGGCTGGGCCCGTGAGCCATGGCCGCTGAGCCTGCGCGTCTGGAGCTGGTGCTCCGCAACGGGAGAGGCCACAACAGGAGCAACGGGAGAGGCCACAACAGTGAGAGGCCCGCGTACCACAAAAAAAAAAAAAAAAAAAAAAAAAGCCCTTGGGAAATTTCATCCCCATTTCTTTGTTGGACTACCTTCAATTAGAGTCATCAGAAGAAGCACCTTCTAGGGAATGAGGACCTGAAGACTGGACATGGAGAAACACAATTAGCACATGGAAAATATGATGCCCTAGAACCACAGGTCAAATTTTTCAGGGAAGATGTGCTCAGAAGTGAGGGCAATGCAAAGGTTCTTTGTGAATTAAATGTATGGTGGATACAACATCTCTAAGGGCATGGTGGGCCAAACATCATGACACCACGTCCCATCACCTCTGTGCTCTTGTCTGCCAGTGCTCGGGACTAAAACACCCAGATCACAGGACCAGCAAGATGGTGAGGATGCCCTGCATGCAGAGCGTGGAGGACAATGGAATGGGTATTAGAGCCAGGAAACCGTGGTCCCCAAGTCAAAAGAACAATCCCTAACAGGATAGTCTGGAAACACTGAGAATGAATGATAGTAGGAAGAGTGAAAGAAACAACAAAAAAATCTAAGGTAAAATACAGCACTAGAGAAAACATGCCAAAGGCCACCTTCTCCTATGGAGGGTCCAGGAAGTATCTGCTGGGGAGAGGCACAGTCAAGCTCACCAAGAGAGAAACAGCAAAAGGCAGGCAAATGGGTCCAGATGCTGTCCCTCTGAGTACCTGTGGAGGATGCTCTCGACACAAGCATGGTGGCAAGCTGTAGGTGACCCACAGTGCAGTTAGAGGGCAGCACATGATCAAGAATGAGAGTGACCTTAGCCCTACTCACAAACGTGGCCGACTCCATGCAGGGCATGGTAAATGGCAGAGAAATGGTCAGTATCTCTGCTTTCGCCTCTCTTCCTAGAGGCACTGAGCATTTTTGTTTTCTTCTGCTTTGGACAGACTGGTAATTATTTGTGTGCCTTACTGGTAGTTCTCTGTATGCCACCACACTCAGAACAGCAAGAGGAAAAGTTTGATTGAATAAGTGATATTGGGATGACTGAACAACAATTTGGAAATAAGATTAAACACCTTACACCATATACAAAAACAAACTCAAAATCAGGAGGTACATGTTGAATGTTAGGAAAACTAGAATAAATTATAATTGGCTAGCAAAGGTTTGATGAAACAACTTTCTAAAATTTGAAGCAGTTAAAATAATAGAAGAAACAGATTGATAAATTAAAATTTACATGCAAAATATAAACATCAAGACAACACTTATAAATAGGCAATAAACAAGAACAGATTTAAAGAAGAAAACAAATCATAAACAAACACTTTGAAAAACTTTGAACTTATATACAAAATAAACATTAACTTGCACTATTTTAAAAGATTAAATTTGGAAAAAAAATAAACTAGTAAAGTGATTATAACAGTACTTTCTTATTGGGAAAAAAGTTTAATAATTCATATTATAAATCACAAACAGTATTCTTCTGGGACTTTATCTTAGGAAGTCATTTAAATAAGAAAAAAGTCAGTTGAAATGACAGCATACTATGGAAGTAAAGAATACGGGCTTTTGAGTTTTAAAATGTCTGATTTGAAATCCTGGATCTGGGAATTCCCTGGTGGTCCAGTGGTTAGGACTCCATACTTCCACTGCAGGGGGTACAGGTTTGATCCCTGGTTGGGGAAGTAAGATTCCTCATGCTGCGTGGCACAGCCAAAAAAAAAAAAAAGTAAATCCTGCCTCTGATACTTACTCATTATATAAGCTTGGATAAGTTATTTAACACAACGAAGCTTCAATTTCTTCATCTACAAGCTGGAAGTGAAAATACCTGATGTAAAGCACTTAATGTTTAATAAGTGGATGCTAGCTAAAACTGAAGAATAAGTCCCAGTAGATGAAAGCTGGAAACAAACAATATCTAACATCCAATATGAAGAAAGCTATGAAAATATATACAAACCAGGTGGGATATTAAGCAAAAATTTTAAAGATAGCTATGCTCAACAAACATAGTGAAAACTTTTCTCTGTTTACAGTGGTAATAGCGAAGTAAAACATGCATGCATGTGAACAAAGACTGGAAAAGAATGCGGATAACTGAAAACATGACAGGTCATCTTATGGAGATTTAAAATGTTTTCTTAATGTCACACTGTTTTTCTACTAAATGAAAAACTTAAGGAAAAAAATAAACAGTTGAGACTTCTGGTTTCCAGTCTGGCATATAAGGAGCTTGGAAGCAGCCATTCTATGTTAACAAGTAAAAATGTGAACAAACTGAAAACCAACAGCTCTTCTTAGATACATCTGAGAACTGAGACCACAGGGCAAACTGCTGCCTCCAAAATTTAGAGAGACAGACAGGTGAATACAAAATATCACAACCTAACTGAGTAGAAACCTGTGAGCAGAAACCTCAGTGGAGCCAGTACCAGTACAGGAAAAGCTAAACTGTAACTGACCAGTTGCTGGAGGCTCAGGGTGGACAGGTCCAAGAGTGAAGAACTTCAGGGGAGCCCGGCTTTGGCAGGGTGTGCCCACAGTTCTGAGTTCTTCCTCTAGGAGCTGTATCCAGTCCTCGCAGTACAGCTGGAGAAAATCTCTGCGGCTAGAGAGAGCGGAAAAGCAGCCAGAGTGCACTGTTCCTCAGGAGGCCTGCCCTCAAAAGAAACTGTTTTAGCACAGCGAACCTACTGCGGTTTTATAGAACCTAAACGACCTAGGGAGAGGGAGACACCCAACTCCAGCCCCCTCTAGCCATCCTGTCCCACCAGAGAGGTGGGCTAGACTGGGCAGTGTGAACTTGTCAAGTTCACTAAAAGACAGACTACAGGACAAAAGACAACTTCTCACTTTCCACACCTGGCCAGCAATACTAAATGCCTATTTACTACAGCTCCTCTACCCAGTACCTCATGTCTCATATCCAGCTTTCAAAAAAGAATTACTAGGCATACTAGAAGGAAAAAAAAAAAATTTGAAGAGACACATCAAGCAACAGAACCAGAGTCAGATGTGGCAGACATGTTGGAATGATCAGACCAGCAATTAAAAATAACTATGATTTGGACTTCCCTGGTGGCACAGTGGTTAAGAGTCCATCTGCCAATGGAGGGGACGTGGGTTTGAGCCCTGGCCTGGGAAGATACCACATGCCACAGAGCAACTAAGCCCGTGCGCCACAACTACTGAGCCTGCACTCTACAGCCCATGAGCCGTAACTACTGACCCCGTGTGCCACAACAACAGAAGCCCATGCACCTAGAGCCTGTGATCCACAGCAAGAGAAGCCACCGCTATCAGAAGCCCACACACTGCAATGAAGAGCAGCCCTCGCTTGCCGCAACTAGAGGAAGCCCGCACGCAGCAATGAAGACCCAATGCAGCCAAAAATAAATAATATAATTAAGAATATATATATATATATATCATAAATTACCATTTTAAAAAAATAGTGAAGATTGGTTCAAGATGATGGAGTAGAAGGATGTGCGCTCACTCCCTCTTGCGAGAGCACCGGAATCACAACTAACTGCTGAACAATCATTGACAGGAAAACACTGGAACTCACCAAAAAAGATACCCCACAACCAAAGACAAAGGAGAGCCACAGTGAGACGGTAGGAGGGGCACAATCACAATGAAATCAAACCCCATAACCACAGGGTGGTTGACTCACAAACTGGAGAACACTTATACCACAGAAGTCCACCCGCTGGAGTGAAGGTTCTGAGCCCCACGTCAGGCTTCCCAACCTGGGGGTCTGGCAACAGGAGGAGGAATTCCTAGAGAATCAGACTTTGAAGGCTAGTGGGATTTGATTGCAGGACTTCGACAGGACTGGGGGAACCAGAGACTCCACCCTTGCAGGGCACACACAAAGTAGTGTGTGCATTGGGATCCACGGGAAGGAGCAGTGACCCCACAGGAGACTGAACCAGACCTACCTGCTAGTGTTGGATGGTCTCCTGCAGAGGTGGGGGGTGGCTGTGTCTCAATGTGGGGACAAGGACACTGGCAGCAGAAGTTCTGGGAAGTACTCCCTGGTGTGAGCCCTCCCGGAGTCCACCATTAGCCCCACCAAAGAGCCAGGTAGGCTCCAGTGTTGGGTCGCCTCAGGACAAACAACCAACAGGGAGGGAACCCAGCCCCACCCATCAGCAGATAAGCAGATTAAAGTTTTACTGAGCTCTGCCCACCAGAGCAACAGCCAGCTCTACCCACCACCAGTCCCTCCCATCAGGAAACTTGCACAAGCCTCTTAGATAGCCTCATCCACCAAAGGGCAGAGAGCAGAAGCAAGAAGAACTATAATCCTGGAGCCTGTGGAACAAAAACTACATTCACAGAAAGATAGACAAGATGAAAAGGCAGAGGGCTAAGTACCAGATGAAGGAAAAAGATAAAACCCCAGAAAAACAACTAAATGAAATGGAGATAGGAAACCTTCCAGAAAAAGAATTCAGAATAATGATAGTGAAGATGATCCAGGATCTCGGAAAAAGAATGGAGGCAAAGATCGAGAAGATGCAAGAAATGTTTAACAAAGACCTAGAAAAATTAAAGAAAAAACACCTAGAAGAATTAAAGAACAAACAAACAGAGATGAACAATACAATAACTGAAATCAAAAATACACTAGAAGGAATCAATAGCAGAATAACTGAGGCAGAAGAACGGATAAGTGACCTGGAAGACACAATGGTGGAATTCACTGCCATGGAACAGAATAAAGAAAAAAGAATGAAAAGAAATGAAGACAGCCTAACAGACCTCTGGGACAACATTAAATGCAACAACATTCGCATTACAGGGGTCCTAGAAGGAGAAGAGAGAGAGAAAAGACCCAAAAATATTTGAAGAGATTATAGTCAAAAACTTCCATAACATGGAAAAGGAAATAGCCACCCAAGTCCAGGAAGCACAGAGAGTCCTAGGCAGGATAAACTCAAGTAGAAACATGCCGAGACACACAGTAATCAAATTGACAAAAATTAAAGACAAAGAAAAATTTTTGAAAGCAACAAGGGAAAAACGACAAATAACATAAAAGGCAACTCCCATAAGGTTAACAGCTGATTTCTCAGCAGAAACTCTGTAAGCCAGAAGGGAGTGGCATGATATGTTTAAAGTGATGAAAGGGAGGAACCTACAACCAAGATTACTCTACCCAGCAAGGATCTCATTCAGATTTGACGGAGAAATCAAAAGCTTTACAGACAAGCAAAGGCTAAGAGAATTCAGCACCCCAAAACCAGCTCTACAACAAATGCTAAAGGAACTTCTCTAAGTGGGAAACACAAGACAAGAAAAGGACCTACAAAAACAAACCCATAACAATTAAGAAAATGGTAATAGGAACATACATATCGATAATTACATTAAAAGTGAATGGATTAAATGTGCCAACCAAAAGACACAGGCTCGCTGAATGGATACAAAAACAAGACCCATATATATGCTGTCTACAAGAGACCCACTTCAGACCTAGGGACACATACAGATTGAAAGTGAGGGGGTGCAAAAAGATATTCCATGCAAATGGAAATCAAAAGAAAGCTGGAGTAGCAATACTCATATCAGATAAAACAGACTTTAAAATAAAGAATGTTAAATAAAGAGACAAGGAAGGACACTACATAATGATCAAGGGATCAATCCAAGAAGAAGATATAACAATTATAAATATATATGCATCCAACATAGGAGCACCTCAATATCTAAGGCAACTGCTAACAGCTATAAAAGAGGAAATCAACAGTAACACAATAATAGTGGGGGACTTTAACACTTCACTTACACCAGTGGACAGATTATCCAAACAGAAAATTAATAAGGAAACACAAGCTTTAAATGACACAATAGACCAGAAAGATTTAATTGGTATTTATAGGACACTCCATCCAAAAACAGATTACACTTTCTTCTCAAGTGTGCAAGGAACATTCTCCAGGATAGATCACATCTTGGGTCACAAATTAAGCCTCAGTAAATTTAAGAAAATTGAAATCATATCAAGCATCTTTTCTGACCACAATGCTATGAGATTAGAAATCAATTATAGGGAAAAAAACCTAAAAAACACAGACACATGGAGGTTAAACAATACGTTACTAAATAACCAAGAGATCACTGAAGAAATCAAAGAGGAAATAAAAAAATACCTAGAGACAAATGACAACGAAAACACGATGATCCAAAACCTATGGGATGCAGCAAAAGCATTTCTAAGAGGGAAGTTTATAGCAATACAAGCCTACCTCAAGAAACAAGAAAAATATCAAATAAACAATCTAACCTTACACCTAAAGGAACTAGAGAAAGAAGAACAAACAAAACCCAAAGTTAGTAGAAGAAGAGAAATCATAAAGATCAGAGCAGAAATAAATGAAATAGAAACAAAGAAAACAATAGTAAAGAGATCAATAAAACTAAAAGCTGGTTCTTTGAGAAGATAAACAACAAAATTGATAAACCATTAGCCAGACTCATCAAGAAAAAGAGGGAGAGGACTCAAATCAATAAAATTAGAAATGAAAAAGGAGAAGTTACAACAGACGCCACAGAAATACAAAGCATCCTAAGAGACTACTACAAGCAACTGTATGCCAATAAAATGGACAACCTGGAAGAAATGGACAAAGTCTTAGAAAGGTATAAGCTTCCAAGACTGAACCAGAAAGAAACAGAAAATATGAACAGACAAATCACAAGTGATGAAATTGAAACCGTGATTAAAAATCTTCCAACAAACAAAAGTCCAGGACCAGATGGCTTCACAGGTGAATTCTACCAAACATTTAGAGAAGAGCTAACACCCATCCTTCTCAACCTCTTCCAAAAAATTGCAGAGGAAGGAACACTCCCAAACTCATTCTATGAGGCCACCATCACCCTGATACCAAAACCAGACAAAGATACTACAAAAAAAGAAAATTACAGACCAATATCACTGATGAACATAGATGCAAAATTCCTCAACAAAATACTAGCAAACAGAATCCAACAACACATTAAAAGGATCATACACCATGATGAAGTGGGATTTATCCCAGGGATGCAAAATATTTATATTGCGTATCAATATACACAAATCAATCAGTGTGATACACCATATTAACAAATTGGGAGCAGGGAGAAGTTCACTCGCATCAGCTGATCCTAACTGACAACAGGAGAGGAGGAACCCCAGGAGGCAGTGACGGAGGAGGGGGATGGAAATGGAGATGAGGATGGATCCACTGGTGCCCTGAGGAACAGCCCACACCTCCACCGGGGCCCCGGGATCCCCTGACGCTTCCTCGCCACAGCAGAGCTGCTTCTTGGTAGGGTTCCCGGGACACTGCGGTCGGGGAGGGAAGGGCATGGCCCTGCACCGGACGAGTGATAGCCCTGGAGCTCCCTCTGCCCCCGGAAGGAAGGGGGGGGCGGTGGGGGTGGTATAAACAATGGATGCGGCTCTGGCCTCTGCCAGCGTTGGGGGGATTTGGGGTGCCCTTCTTTGTTCTTAGACCTTGCTGCTGCCCCTCGGGTTGTGGTGGTGTTGTCCGGAAAGAAGGAAGGGTGAGGAATCCCCGGCTGGAGAGAGGCGTCGAGGTATCCTCTGAAATACTGACTTAAGCTGGATAATATTGAAAAGTTCCTGACCACTCTCTTTCATTACCAAAACCTTGTGTCTGAGGCCCCATGCATGTGCCCACCTCAGTGAACCCATCAGATCTCTTTCAGATAGCCATAACAGACCCTCTCAAGTTAATTTTAACCATATATTTGCCTGCACTTTATGGAGGATGAAACTATCAAGCCAAGTCAACATTGCTGCTGATCCAGGAGGCTTGGCAGCAGAAAATTAAACATCCGAACGTTTGTAAATGTGTGAAGAATTCTGATAGGACATCGAATGTTTTTTTAAAAACATTTTTTTAAGGGTGTTCAGAACCCTGTGGAGGCTGTGCTCAGTCTTCAGACTCAACGCCTTTGTCTTCACTTCTGGGGAAAGCCCAGGTACTGTTATATTGTAGATGCTTTCCTTCCCAGTCTGAATATTGAGTGCGCAGACTTCCCCAGCAGAGAAGGGCCTGAACCCTGGGCTGTTGTGCCAGGAGAGTTACACCTGCAGCGGGACTGATGAAGCCGTCTCCGAGTGTGATGAGTGCTGCAGCCTGCAGTGTCTCCGCTGCTAGGAGAAGCTCCAGCGGCAGGAGCGCCTGAGAAACCATGAGCGGATCAGACTCAAAGCTGGCCACGTCCCTTACTGTGACCCCTGCAAGGACCCCAGTGGGCGTTCTCCAGGTATGAAGCAGACGGCAGACGTGAGGTGCCAGACCTGTAAAATCAACTTGTGCCTGGAGTGCCAGAGAGGACTCATTCTGGGGGTAACAAAAGGAGGCACCCTGTTACTGTGTACCATGTGGCTAAGGTCCAGGCATTGCTGGAGGAAGAAGGGATGGATGAGGACACCAAGACAAAGAAGATGACTGAGAAGGTTGTGAGTTTCCTCCTAGTAGATGAGAATGAAGAAATTCAGGTAACGAATGAAGAGGACTTTATTAGGAAATTGGATGCAAATCCTATCAGCATCTGAAAGTGGTTTCCATTTTTGGAAATACTGGGGATGAGAAGGCTCATACCCTCAACCACACTTTCTTTTGTGGCCGGGAAGTCTTCAAAGCCTCCCCTGCCCAGGAGTCCTGCACTGTTGGAGTGTGGGCGGCATATGATCCAGTCCACAAAGTAGCAGTGATAGACACAGAAGGGCTCTTGTGGGCTACAGAGAATCTAAGCCAGAGAACACGGCTGCTGCTTAAGGTCCTGGCCATTTCAGACCTCGTCATCTATCGAACTCATGCAGACCGACTGCACAATGACCTCTTCAAGTTCCTTGGGGACGCCTCAGAAGCTTATCTGAAGCACTTCACCAAGGAGCTCAAGGCTACCACTGCCCGCTGTGGCCTGGATGTCCCCCTGTCCACCCTGGGCCCTGCTGTTATTGTTTTCCACGAGACTGTGCACACTCAGCTGCTAGACTCTAATCACCCCTCCGAGGTGCCCGAGAAGCTCATCCAGGACCGGTTCCGGAAGCTGGGCCGCTTCCCTGAAGCCTTCAGTTCTATTCGTTACAAGGGAACGAGGACATACAATCCTCCCACGGACTTTTCTGGTCTTCGGCGTGCTTTGGAGCAACAACTAGAGAATAACAACACCCGTTCTCCCCGGCACCCGGGCATCATGTTCAAAGCTCTGAAGGCCCTCAGCGACCGCTTCAGCGGTGAGCTCCCCAATGACGAGATGGCACACAGCTCCCTTTTTCCAGATGAGTACTTCACCTGCTCCGTCCTGTGCCTCAGCTGTGGGGCTGGATGTAAGAACAGCATGAATCACGGGAAAGAAGGAGTACCTCGTGAAGCCAAAAGCCGCTGCAGATACTCTCACCAGTATGACAACCGGGTTTTTACCTGCAAGGCCTGCTACGAGAGAGGCAATGAAGTCAGCGTGGTGCCCAAGATGGCTGCTTCAACCGACTCCCCCTGGATGGGTCTCGCAAAATATGCCTGGTCTGGGTACGTAATCGAATGTCCCAACTGCGGCGTGGTCTATCGTAGCCGGCAGTACTGGTTTGGGAACCAATATCCTGTGGACACAGTGGTGCAGACAGAGATTGTGCATGTGTGGCCTGGAACTGATGGATTTCTGAAGGACAACAACAATGCTGCCCAGCGCCTCTTGGATGGGATGAACTTCATGGCTCAGTCGGTGTCTGAGCTTAGCCTTGGGCCCACCAAGGTTGTGACGTCCTGGCTGACAGACCAGATCGCCCCTGCCTACTGGAGGCCCAACTCCCAGATCCTGAGCTGCAACAAGTGTGCTACACCCTTTAAAGATAATGACACCAAGCATCACTGCCGGGCCTGGGGGGAGGGCTTCTGTGACAGCTGTTCACCCACGACCCGGCCAGTGCTGGAGCGGGGCTGGGGCCCTGTGCCCGTGTGGGTGTGTGACAACTGCTATGAAGCCAGGAATTCTCAGTTAGAAGTTACTGAGGCACAGGTGGATGATGAGGGCGGGACGCTGATTGTTCGGAAGGTGGGCAAGTCCGTGCAGAACACTTTGGGAGCTGTGGTGACGGCCAATGACATACCACTAGGTTTGGTGAAGGATGCGGCCAGGCCGGTGTACTGGGTACCAGACCATGAGATCCTGCACTACCACAACTGCCAGAAGGGGTTCAGCGTCAAGCTTTCCAAGTACCACTGCTGGGCCTGCAGACAGGGCTTCTGTGATGAGTGTTCCCATGACCACTGGGCTGTCCCCTCTTGAGGCTGGGACCATCCTGTCCGAGTCTGCTTTAACTGCAATAAAACGCCTGGTGACCTTTAATGCCCCCCGCAAAAGTGAAGAATAAAACCCATATGATCGTCTCAATAGATGCAGAAAAAGCTTCTGACAAAATTCAACACCCATTTATGATAAAAAAAACTCTCCAGAATGTGGGCATAGAGGGAACCTACCTCAACATAATAAAGGCCATATACAACAAACCCACAGCAAATATCATTCTCAGTGGTGAAAAACTGAAAGCATTTCCTCTAAGATCAGGAACAAGACAAGGATGTCCACTCTCACCACTATTATTCAACATAGTTTTGGAAGTCCTAGCCATGGCATTCAGAGAAGAAAAAGAAATAAAAGGAATACAAATTGGAAAAGAAGTAAAACTGTCACTGTTTGCAGATGACATGATACTATACATAGAGAATCCTAAAGACGCCACCAGAAAACTACTAGAGCTAATCAATGAATTTGGTAAAGTTGCAGGATACAAAATTAATGCACAGAAATCTCTTGCATTCCTACACACTAACAACAAAAGATCAGAAAGAGAAATTAAGGAAACAATTCCATTCATCATCGCAACAAAAAGAACAAAATACCTAGGAATAAATCTACCTAAGAAGGTAAAAGACCCGCACTCAGAAAATTATAAGACACTGATGAAAGAAATCAAAGATGACACGAACAGATGGAGAGATATACCATGTTCTTGGATTGGAAGAATCAATATTGTGAAAATGACTATAGTACCCAAAGCAATCTACAGAGTCAACGCAATCCCTATCAAATTACCAATGGCATTTTTTACAGAACTGGAACAAAAAATCTTAAAATTTGTATGGAGACACAAAAGACCCTGAATAGCCAATGCAATCTTGAGGGGAAAAAAATGGAGCTGGAGGAATCAGACTCCCTGACTTCAGACTATACTACAAAGCTACAGTAATCAAGACAATATGGTACTGGCACAAAAACAGAAATATAGATCAATGGAACAGGATAGAAAGCCCAGAGATAAACCCACACACATATAGTCAACTAATCTATGACAAAAATGCAAGGATATACAATGGAGAAAAGACAGTCTCTTCAATAAGTGGTGCTGGGAAAACTGGACAGCTACATGTAAAAGAATGAAATTAGAACACTCCCTAACACCATACACAAAAATAAACTCAAAATGGATTAGAGACCTAAATGTAAGACCAGACACTATAAAACTCTTAGAGGAAAACATAGGAAGAACACTCTTTGACATAAATCACAGCAAGATATTTTTTGATCCACCTCCTAGAGTAATGGAAATAAAAACAAAATTAAATGGGACCTTATGAAACTTAAAAGCTTTTGCAAAGCAAAGGAAACTAAAAACAAGACAAAAAGACAACCCTCAGAGTGGGAGAAAGGATATGCAAATGAGTCAGCGGACAAAGGATTAATCTCCAAAATATATAAACAGCTCGTGCAGCTCAATTTTTATAAAAACAAACAACCCAATCCAAAAATGGGCAGAAGACCTAAATAGACATTTCTCCAAAGAGGACATACAGATGACCAAGAAGCACAAGAAAAGCTGCTCAACATCACTAATTATTAGAGAAATGCAAATCAAAATGACAATGAGGTATCACCTCACACCAGTTAGAATGAGCATCATCAGAAAATCCACAAACAACAAATGCTGGAGAGGGTGTGGAGAAAAGGGAACCCTCTTGCACTGTTGGTGGGAATGTAAATTAATACTGCTACTATGGAGAACAGTATGGAGGTTCCTTAAAAAACTAAAAATAGAACTACCATATGACCCAGCAGTCCCACTACCAGGCATATACCCAGAGAAAACCATAATTCAAAAAGACACATGCACCCCAATGTTCACTGCAGCACTATTTACAATAGCCAGGTCATGGAAGCAACCTAAATGCCCATGAACAGACGAATGGATAAAGAAGATGTGATACATATATACAATGGAATATTACTCAGCCACAAAAATGAAGGAAATCGAGTCATTTGTAGAGACGTGGATGGATCTAGAGACTGTCATACAGAGTGAAGTAAGTCAGAAAGAGAAAAACAAATATCGTATATTAACGCATATATGTGGAACCTAGAAAAATGGTACAGATGAACTGGTTTGCAAGGCAGAAATAGACACACAGATGTAGAGAACAAACGTATGGACAACAAGGGGGGAAAGTGGCCGGGGGGGTGGTTGTGGTGTGATGCATTGGGAGATTGGGATTGACATGTATACACTAATATGTATAAAATGGATAACTAATAAGAACCTGCTGTATAAAAAAATAAATTAAATAAATTTCAAAAATTCAAAAAAAATAGTATCACCAATTAATTGGATATAATTATAGACTACTTCATCCAATAACACCAGAATACACATTCTTCTCAAGCTTGCATGAAATATCCTGTATTCATCAAGATAGAAAACATTATGGGCCATAAAACATACCTTAACAAATTCTAAAGAACAGAAATCATGCAATGTCTGCATTCAGACCGCAATGGAATTAAACTAGAAATCAATAACAGAAAGATAACTGGGAAATCCTCAAATACTTGGAGATTGAACAACTTGCTTCTATGATAACACATGGGTCAAAGGAGAAATTTTAAAATATTTTGAACTAAATGAAAATACAACTTATGAAAACTTGTGAGATGCAGCAATAGGAGTGTAGAGAGGGATATTTGGAACAGTATTGAATACATATATTAGGAAAGAAAAGAGATCTAAGATCAATAATCTAAGCTTTGGTGTGACCAAGGTGGTAGAGTAGGAAGGCTCTGAGCTCACCTCCTCCCATTTTGGGTACACCAAAATTACACCTATTTACAAAACAACTATATGAGAACAACCTGAAGGCTAGCAGAAAAGATTTTCTACAACTAAAGATATAAAGAAGGAGCCACAGGAGACTGGTAGGAGGGGCAAAGATGCAGTTTAGTCAACACCCACAAACTGGAGGGTAATTACAATTGTGGAGGTTCTCCCCAAGGAGTGAAGGGTCTGAGTCCTACACTGGGCTCCAGCCCAGAGGTCCTGCATAGAGAAGATGAGTCCACAGAAGGTCTCGCTTTGAAAGTCAGTGGGGATTGCATAGGGGAGAGCCAGAGGGCTGAAGGAAATACAGACTCCGCTCTTAAAGGGCACAAGCAAAATCTCACAGGCTCCTAGACCCAGGGCAGAGGCAGTAATTTGAAAGGACCCTGGGTCAGACCTACTTGCTGATCTTAGAGAGTCCTAGAGAGGCAAGAGGCAAATGGGGTCCCCCAGGGCACATAGATACTGATGGCGGCCATTTTGAGGTACTTGTTCTACCACGAGGACACTAGTGCTAGCAAGCACCATTCCGGAGTCCTCCCTCTAGCCTATTAGTGCTGGGGGCTTAGCTACCCATCAGCAGATGGGCACCAGCCCTATATCCCCCAGGGCCACACAGCCAGCCACCCTGGGACCCAGCCCTGTCCAACAGCAGGCCTTCCAAAACATATAAAACAGGTCCAGATAGGTTCACTGGTAAATTCTACCAAACACTTAAGGAAGAAATTATACTAATTATTTACAATCTCTTCTAGAAGACAGAATCAGAGAGCATGCAGTCATCCCTTGGTATCCATGGTTCCAGGATCTGCTGCAGATACTAAATCCACGGATGCTCCAGTCCCAGAGCCGGCCCTCAGTACACAAGGTTCCACATCTGTGGATTCAACCAACTGCAGATTGTGTGGTACTGTAGTATTTATTGAAAAAAAAATCCACGTATAAGTGGACTCATGCAATTTAAACCCGTGTTGTTCAAGGATCAACTGTACTTCCAAACTCATTCTATGAGGCTGGTATTACCCTAATGCAAAAACCAGACAAAGACATTACAAGAAAATAAAACTGCAAAAATCCTCAACAAAATATTAGCAAATCCAATCCAATAATTTATAAAAAGGATTATACACCATGACCAAATGAGATTTATTCCAGGCATGCTAGGCTGATTCAACATTTGAAAATCAGTTCGTGTAATCCATCACAACAATGGACTAAAAAAGAAAAATTGGATGCAGAAAAAGCATTTGAATACACTAATATGTATAAAATAGATAACTAATAAGAATCTGCTGTATAAAAAATAAATAAAATTAAATTTAAAATAAAGAAAAAGCATTTGATAAAATCCAAAACACTTCATGATAAAAACTCTCAGTAAACTAGGAATAGAGGGGAGACTTTCCTCAACATGATCAAGAGCATCTACCAAAAAACCTACAGTTAGCATCATACTTAATGGTGAGAAAAACTAAGTTTTCCTACTAAGATCAGGTATAAAACAAGGATGCTCCCTCTTGCCATTCTTTTTCAACATTGTACTAGAAGTTCTAGCTAATGCAATAAGACAATTAAAGGAAATAAAAGACATACAGATTGAGAAAGAAGATATAAACCTGTCTTTCTTTGCAGATGACCTGATTATCTACGTAGAAAATCTGAAAGAACTGATAAAAATAAACCTCCTGGAACTAATAAGTGATTATAGCAAGGTTACAGGATAAAATGTTAATATACAAAAGTTTATTGCTTTCCTAGGGACTTCCCTGGTGGTCCAGTGGTTAAGAGGATGCAGGGATCCAAGGCAGGGGATGTGGGTTCGATCCCTGGTCGGGGAACTGGGATCCCACATGCCACGGGGCAACTAAGCCCACACGCCGCAACCACTGAGTCCACACGCCACAACTAGTGAGCCCACGTGCTGCAACTACAGAACCCATGTGCTCTGGAGCCCGTGTACCACAACGACAGAGCCCACGTGCTCTGCAGCCCATGTGCCACAACTAGAGAGAAGCCCATGAACCGCAACAAAAGATCCCACATGCTGCAACTAAGACCCGATGCAGCCAAAAATAAAATAAATAAATTTTTTTTTAAAAAAGTCGATTGCTTTTCTATATACCAGCAATTAACAAGTGGAATTTGAAATGAAAAACACAATACCATTTACATCAGCACCCCAAAAATGAAATACTTAGGTATAAATCTAATGAAATATGTAAGAGATCTATAAGAGAAATCACCAAACTCTGATGAATGAAATGAAAGGATTCCATGTTCATGGAGAGGAAGAATCAATATCGTCAAGATGTCAGTTCTTCCCTACTTGATCTACAGATTGAATCCAATCCCAAATAAAATCCCAGCAAGTCATTTTGTGGATATCGATAAACTGATTCAAAAGTTTATATGGAGAAACGAAAGACCCAGAATAGCCAATACACTACTGAAGGAGAAGAACAAAGTCTGAGAACTGACACTATCCAACTTCAAGACTTACTATAAAACTACAGTAATCAAGTCAGGGTGGTATTGGCAAAAGAATAAACAAATACATCAATAAAAAAATAAAACAGAGAGCACAGAAACAGATCTACATAAATACAGTCAACTGATCTCTGACAGGAGCAAAGGCAATACACTGAAGCAAAGACAGTCTTTTCAACAAATAGTGCTGGAACAAGTAGACATTACATGCACGAAAATCAGGCTAGACACAGATCTTACCCCCTATGTGTTTTGTCCAATACCACCAAACAATTAACTCAGTTCTGACACTATCTACTTAAAGGTAGTGTCAGATCCCACAGCCTAAGGGCTCACTCCTTCCCCACTTTAGATGATAATTGCAAACCCAGGTTATCTGTGTTTCTGACTGACTACATAGAGATTCCCACAACCCTCTCCTCCTGTTTGGTAATTTGCTAGAGCAACTTACAGAACTCAGAAACATTTATTTACATTAACAGTTAATTTAAAAAGACATGATAAAAGATAAAGATAAAAAAGCCAGATGAAGAGGCATATAGGAGCAAGGTATATGGGAAGGGGTGCCCTCTCCCTGTATCTCCAAATGGTCACCAACCCAGAAGCTCTCTGAACCCCGTCTTTTTGGGTATGCTTGATTAAATCACTGGCCATTGGTGACTGAACTCAAACTCCATCCCCTCCCCTCTCCCAGGAGGTCAGGGGCTAAATTACAACCCTTCAATCACATGGTTGATTACCCTGGCAATCAGACCCCATACTTAGGGGCTTTCCAAAATTTAACACATTAACATAAACTCAGGTGTGGTTGAAAAGGGCTTGTTATGAATATCAGAAGACACATATTGCCCTTATCACTTCGGAAATTCCAAGGGTTTTAGGAGCCCTGTGATAGAAATGGGGATGAATACTAAACATATATTTGTTATTATAAATTTCATCACATACACCCTTCACAAAAATTAACTCAAAATGGATCACAGATCTAAATGTAAAGTGTAAAACTACAAAACTCCTAGAAGATAACATGGGAGAGAACCTAGATAACCTTGAGTATGGTGATGACTTCTTAGATACAATGCCAAAGGCATGATCCATGAAAGAAATAACTGATAAGCTGGACTTCATTAAAATTAAAAACTTCTGTCCTGTGCCCAGAAATAAACTCACACACCTGAAACAGGAGGGCAGGGGGCAGGATACAACCTGTAAAAGAATGACATAGCTATTGGATAAAATATAAACCGGCTAGAACCAACTAGGTCCAAGATGGAGGAAGATTCCACTTCCAGGAGACCTTGAGCCTAATTATATGTTCACTGTATACATTAGCATAAGCTACATGACACACCCACCAGCGCCATGACAGTTCCAAGGTTAACCATATAAGGTCAAAAAGTGGGCAGTTGCTCAATTCCTGGAAATCCCCACTCCTTCTCCAAAATAGTTGGAGTAATCCTTCCACTTGCTAGCCTATGAAATTACCCATCCCATAAAAACTAACCACCCCATATTTTGGGGCCTCTCGCCTTCTGAGATGGCCCACATATTGTGTAGTGTGTTTCTCCCAGGGCCATTCTCGCCTTTTGAGATGGACCGTATTCTGTCTATGGAATGTGTATCTCTTTAAATAAATCCATTTTCTTACCTATCACTTTCACTGAAAGTCTCTCACTGAATTCTTTCTGCGATGAGACATAAAGAAACTGAGCTTAAGTCCTGGGACCAGGTGTGTGATCGCAATTAAAAGAGAGTGGGTTCAATCCTAAAGATGCTACCAGAAAACTACTAGAGCTAATCAATAAATTTGGTAAAGTAGCAGGATACAAAATTAATGCACAGAAATCTCTGGCATTCCTATACACTAATAATAAATAATAAAGTGAAATCAAGAAAACACTCCCATTTACCATTGCAACAAAAAGAATAAAATATCTAGGAATAAACCTACCTAAGCAGACAAAAGACCTGTATGCAGAAAATTATAAGCCACTGATGAAAGAAATTAAAGATGATACAAATAGATGGAGAGATATACCATGTTCTTGGATTGGAAGAATCAACATTGTGAAAATGACTCTACTACCCAAAGCAATCTACAGATTCAATGCAATCCCTATCAAACTACCACTGGCATTTTTCACAGAACTAGAACAAAAAATTTCACAATTTGTATGGAAACACAAAAGACCCCGAATAGCCAAAGCAATCTTGAGAACAAAAAACGGAGCTGGAGGAATCAGGCTCCCTGACTTCAGACTATACTACAAAGCTACAGTAATCAAGACAGTATGGTACTGGCACAAAAACAGAAAGATAGATCAATGGAACAGGATAGAAAGCCCAGAGATAAACCCACACACATATGGTCACCTTATCTTTGATAAAGGAGGCAGGAATGTACAGTGGAGAAAGGACAGCCTCTTCAATAAGTGGTGCTGGGAAAACTGGACAGGTACATGTAAAAGTATGACATTAGGTCATTCCCTAACACCATACACAAAAATAAGCTCAAAATGGATTAAAGACCTAAATGTAAGGCCAGAAACTATCAAACTCTTAGAGGAAAACATAGGCAGAACACTCTATGACATCAATCACAGCAAGATCCTTTTTGACCCACCTCCCAGAGAAATGGAAATAAAAACAAAAATAAACAAATGGGACCTAATGAAACTTCAAAGCTTTTGCACAGCAAAGGAAACCATAAACAAGACCAAAAGACAACCCTCAGAATGGGAGAAAATATTTGCAAATGAAGCAACTGACAAAGGATTAATCTCCCAAATTTATAAGCAGCTTATGCAGCTCAATAACAAAAAAAACAAACAACCCAATCCAAAAATGGGCAGAAGACCTAAATAGACATTTCTCCAAAGAAGATATACAGACTGCCAACAAACACATGAAAGAATGCTCAACATCATTAATCATTAGAGAAATGCAAATCAAAACTACAATGAGATATCATCTCACACTGGTCAGAATGGCTATCATCAAAAAACCTACAAACAACAAATGCTGGAGAGGGTGTGGAGAAAAGGGAACACTCTTGCACTGCTGGTGTGAATATGAATTGGTACAGCCACTATGGAGAACAGTATGGAGGTTCCTTAAAAAACTACAAATAGAACTACCATATGACCCAGCAATCCCACTACTGGGATTATATATATATATATATATATATATATATATATATATATATATATATACACCTGAGAAAACCATAATTCAAAAAGAGTCATGTACCAAAATGTTCATTGCAGCCCTATTTACAATAGCCCGGAGATGGAAACAACCTAAGTGTCCATCAGATGAATCCATCCATCCAACCTAAGTGTCCATCCATCAGATGAATGGATAAAGAAGATGTGGCACATATATACAATGGAATATTACTCAGCCATAAAAAGAAATGAAATTGAGCTATTTGTAATGAGGTGGATGGACCTAGAGTCTGTTATACGAGAGAAGTAAGTCAGAAAGAGAAAGACAAATACCGTATGCTAACACATATATATGGAATCTAAGGAAAAAAATGTCATGAAGAACCTAGGGGTAAGACAGGAATAAATACACAGACCTACTAGAGAATGGACTTGAGGATATGGGGAGGGGGAAGGGTAAGCTGTGACAAAGCGAGAGAGTGGCATGGACATATACACACTACCAAACGTAAAATAGATAGCTAGTGGGAAGCAGCCACATAGCACAGGGAGATCAGCTCGGTGCCCTGTGACCACCTAGAGGGGTGGGAGGGAGGGAGACGCAAGAGGGAAGAGATATGGGAACATATGTATATGTATAACTGATTCACTTTGTTATAAAGCAGAAAATAACACACCATTGTAAAGCAATTATACTCCAATAAAGATGTAAAAAAAAAAAAAGAGAGAGAGAGTGGGTTCAAGTCCCGATCTGGGTTTTGGCTGTGTTCGAGTCCCAATCTGAGGTGTGCAGTTTCACACCTATGGTCAATTAACCTGCGATAAAGGAGGCAAGAATTTACAATGGAGAAAAGTCAGTCTCTTCAGCAAGTGGTGTTAAGAAAGCTGGACAGCCGCATGTAAATCAATGAAGTCACAACATACCCTCACACCATACACAAAAATAAACTCAAAATTGTTTAAGACTAAAATATAAGACATGACACCACAAAACTCCTAGAAGAGAACATAGGAGTTCTCTCGCAAAACATTCTCTGATGTGGATCACACCAATGTTTCTTTCGGTCAGTCTTCCAAGGCAATAGAAATAAAAGCAAAAATAAACAGGACCTAATCAAACTCATAAGCTTTTGTACAGCAAAGGAAACCATAAACAAAATGAAAAGACAACCTACGGACGGGGAGAAAGTATTTGCAAATGATGCGACTGACAGGGGATTAATTTCCAAAATATACAAACAGCTTATACAACTCAATAACAATAAAACCCAAATAACTCAATCAAAAAGTGGGCAGAAGATCTAAATAGACATTTCTCCAAAGAAGACATATAGATGGCCAACAGGCACGTGAAAAGATGCTCAACATTGCTAATTATTAGAGAAATGCAAATCAAAACTACAGTGAGGTATCACCTCACACTGGCCAGAATGCCCATCATTAAAAAGTCTAAAAATAAATGCCGGAGAGGGTGTGGAGAAAAGGGAACCCTCCTACACTGTGGGTGGGAATGTAAATAGGTGCAGCCACTATGGAGAACAGTATGGAGATTCCACAAAAAACTAAAAACAGAGTTGCCATATGATCCAGCAATCCCTTCTTGGGTATAGAGCCAAAGAAAACACTAATTCAAAAAGATACATGCACTCCTATGTACATAGCAGCACTTTTTACAACAGCCAAACATGGAAGCAACCTAAATGTCCAACAACAGATGAATGGATAAAGAAGATGTCATATATATACATACATACAAACATACACACACACACACACACACACACACTGGAATACTACTCAGCCATAAAAAAGAATGAAATAATGTCGTTTGCAGCAACATGGATGGACCTAGAGATTATCATACTAAGTGAAGTAAGTCAGACAGAGAAAGACGAATAGTATATGATATCGCTTGTATGTGGAATCTAAAATATGACACAAAAGAACTTATTTATGAAACAGACTCAGACATAGAAAACAAACTTATGAATACCAAAGGGAAAAGGGGGTAGGGGAGGGATAAATTAGGAGTTTGGGATTAGCAGATACAAACTACTCTATATGAAATAGATAAACAACAAAGTCCTTCTGTATAGCACAGGAAACTATACTCAATATCCTGTAATAAACCATATTGAAAAAGAATGTATACATATGTATAACTGAATCACTTTGCTGTATACCAGAAATTAACACAACATTGTAAATCAACTATATCTCAAATTAAAAACAAAACTAAACAAAAGAAACAACAACAACTTCTGCTCTGTGTAAGACAATATCAAGAGAATAAGACAAGCCACAGACTAGGAGAAAATATCTGCAAAAGATAAAAGATGGTTACCCAAAATATAAAAAGATCTCTTAAATTCAACAATAAGAAAACAAACAAATCAATTTAAAATAGGCAAAAGAGGGCTTCCCTGGTGGCGCAGTGGTTGAGAGCCCGCCTGCCGATGCAGGGGACAAGAGTTCGTGCCCCGGTCCGGGAAGATCCCACATGCCGCGGAGCGGCTGGGCCCGTGAGCCATGGCCGCTGAGTCTGCGCGTCTGGAGCCTGTGCTCCGCAACGGGAGAGGCCGCAACAGTGAGAGGCCCGCGTACCACAAAAAAAAAAAAATAAATAAATAAAATAGGCAAAAGATCTGAACAATCACCTCACCAAAGAAGATATATAGATGACAAATAAGCATAAGAAAAGATGCTTCACATCATGTATCATTAGGAAACTGCAAGTTAAAACAATGATAGATACCACTAAACACCTAATAAATGGCCAAAACTGAGAATTGAGAACCCTGACAACACCAAATGCTGGCAAGGATGTGGAGCAACATGAACTCTCATTCACAACTCGTGGGAATACAAAGGTACAGCCACTTTGGGAAAAAAACTGGTAGTTCCTTAAAACCTAAACATACAGTTCTCTTACCATGTGATCCAGCAGCCATACACCTGTATTTCCCCAAATGAGTTGAAAACTTACGTCCATGCAAAAACCTGCACGTAAGTGTTTACAGCCACTTTATTCATAAGTGCCAATACTTGGAAGCAACTGAGAGTAAGTGAATGGATAAACCGTGGTCCATCCAAACAATGGAATATTGTTCAGCATTAAGAAGAAAGGAAGTATTAAGCCATGAAAAGACATGGAGGAAACTTAGATGCATTTTACTAAGTGAAAGAAGCCAATCTGAAAAGGGTATGTATGTGTGACTTCAACTATATGACATTCTGGAAAAGGCAAAACTGTGGAGACAGTAAAAAGTTCAGAAGGGAGGGCTAAACAGGTGGAGCACAGAGGATTTTTAGGGCAGTGAAGCCATTCTGTATGATACTATAGTGGGGGATACATTTCATTATACATCTGTCAAACCCCACAAAATGTACATATAACACTAAGTGAATCCTAATGTAAATTACAAACTTTGGGTAATAATGATATTATCCAAACAATAATGCAATACCCAGTGCAATAATGCAATAATGATGTCAGACAAACATATAAACACCTGCCTGCCAGCGAAAGTAACTATCTGACATAGAAACTGGTACATCTCATCTTGGGTTTTGAAGGGGGGAAAAAGTATCCCCTGAGAAGTTATAACAAAGGTTTCCTTATGTGGGTTTAGGATTCAAATTCACAGATGTGGGATTCCCTGGTGGCGCAGTGGTTGAGAGTCTGCCTGCCGATGCAGGGGACACGGGTTCGTGCCCTGGTCCGGGAAGATCCCACATGCCGCAGAGCGGCTGGGCCCGTGAGCCATGGCCGCTGAGTCTGCGTGTCTGGAGCCTGTGCTCCGCAACAGGAGAGGCCACAACAGTGAGAGGCCTGCGTACCGCAAAAAAAAACAAAAACAAAAACAAAATTTTACTACAGTTAAAAGAGAAAACTGAATCAAGCCAACAATCACAGAAGAAATAACAAAGTTATCATACAACTATTCCCTTTCCATCCTCCACCCTCAAAGCAGGCCCAGACAGTTTCCAGAAGAATTCTTCCTAATTATAAAGGAGCAGATAATCCCAATGCTACTCAGTGTACCAGAACATAGTAAAAGAAGAAAAGTTTTTCTAATGAAGTGAGGAAATTCTGGTAACAAAATATAACAAAGTTCCACGATGTTATCTAGAATCCCGGATCTTCCTCTCTGTGCTTCTCTGTCCTCAGCATGCAGCAGCTACCATCTTCAGGGTCACCTCGTGGTCACAAGAAGACTGCTACAAGTCCAATGCCATGCTGCGTGGAAGAGTAGGAGGGTATCTGTTCAATCAGCTTTCCCCAAAGCCCTGCCCACTGACTTCATTTAAATTGCTCTGGCCAGGGAATTCCCTGGCAGTCCAGTGGTAAGGACTCGGCACTTTCACTGCGGTGGCCCAGGTTCCATCCCTGGTAAGGGAAATAAGATCCTGCAAGCCACGCAGCGTGGCCCAAAAAACAAAAATTCCTCTGGCCAACAAGGGAACTCACGACCACTCCGAGCTATAAGGAAGGCTGGGGAGTAAGCTGCATTACCATCTTGAATAAAATCAAGAGTTTGCCAGATAAAATACAGGAGGCACAGTTAAGTTTGAGTTTGGATGTTGGAACATACGCTGAAAAATTATTCATTATTTACCTGAAATTCAAATTTAGCTGAGAGTCCTGGGTGTCCTGTTTTGTTCATTTTGTTTTTCTAAATCTGGTAATTCTACCCATAATTGGCCAAGTAACCATTACCCTGATTTTTATAGTTATCACTTCCTTTAAAAAATAAATAAAACTTTATCACCTAATGTATATCCTTAGGCAGTATACTTTAGTCTTCCCAATTAAAAAGAATTGATATATCCTTTAAGTCTCTTTTAATCTATAGGTTCCTTTTCCATTCCTTTTATTTCCTTAAAATCAGCCTGTTGGAGAAGCCTGGTCATTTTACCTGTAGATTTTCCAATAGAATGCATTTTGCTTGCACATACATGGTAAGATTCAAACTTTTCCCCTTTCCTTGGTACTTCTTGCAAATCGACAGTTGAATCCAGAGATTGTACTGGACTCAGGTTCCATCCCTTTAGGAAGACTATGGGTGGTAGTATGTTCTTTCAACATGAGGCTTATGTCTGACTTTCTTTTTATGATCTTAGCACAAAACATTAACCCTTAATACTATTTTCTATTTGTTGGGTATTGCAAAATGCTGGTATTCTAATTCTATCATTTCATTTTTATTCATTAATTGGAATACTTTTCAAAAAGAGGTATTTTATTTTATCTACTATTTGGTTATCTAATGGTACAGTTCATAAAGGAAAGGCAGGATAAATGCTAGATTCTCTCTCCCATTCTTTTTTTTTTTTAATTTTTATTGGAGTATAGTTGATTTACAATGTTGTATTAGTTTCAAGTATACAGCAAAGTGAATCAGTTATACATACACATATATCCATTCTTTTTTTAGATTCTTTTCCCATACAGGACATCACAGAGTACTGAGTAGAGTTACCTGTCCTATACAGTAGGTTCTTATTAGTTATCTATTTTATATATAGTAGTGTGTATATGTCAATCCCAACCTCCTAATTCATCCCTGCCCCCTTATCCCCTGGTAACCATAAGTTTGTTTTCTACATCTGTGACTCTATTTCTGTTTTGTAAATAAGTTCATCTGTACCCTTTTTTTAGATTCCACATATAAGTAATATCTTATGATATTTGTGTTTCTGTATCTGACTTACTTCACTCAGTATGACAATCTCTAGGTCGATCCATGTGGCTGCAAATGGCACTATTTTGTTCTTTTTTATGGCTGAGTAACATTCCATTGCATATATGTCCTACATCTTCTTTATCCATTCCTCTGTTGATGGATATTTAGGTTACTTCCATGTCCTGGCTATTGTAAATAGTGCTGCAATGAACTTTGGGGTGCATGTATCTTTTCGAATTACGGTTTTCTCCGGGTATATGCCTAGGAGTGGGATTGCTTCTCTCCCATTCTTTTTATTTTTATTTATTTACTTATTTTAATTTTATTTTTTATTTATTTGTTTTTGGCTGTCTTGGGTCTTCGTTGCTGCGCGCGGGCTTTCTCTAGTTGCGGTGAGTGGGGGCTACTCTTTCTTGTGGTGCACAGGCTTCTCATTGTGGTGGCTTCTCTTGTTGCAGAGCACAGGCTCTAGGCATGTGGGCTTCAGTAGTTGTGGCACGTGGGCTCAGTAGTTGTGGCCCCCAGGCTCTAGAGCGCAGGCTCACTAGTTGTGGCACACGGGCTTAGTTGCTCCGCAGCATGTGGGATCTTGCCAGACCAGGGTTCAAACCTGTGTCCCCTGCATTGGCAGGTGGATTCCCAACCACTGCGCCACCAGGGAAGTCCCTCTCCTTCTTTTAAAAATCAGTTTTCAAGATAAGAAACTGGTATCTCTATTATTTTCTGAAGGTGACCAATTTTTTAAAAGTATTATGAACTCATGGATTTAAACATATTTCATGGATTTCTTTCCATTGCAATTATTATCATTATTGAAACTCATCCTACATTACCCTAATAGTTTCTGATACCTTTTCTGTAATCTAACATTAAAAGATGTCCCAACCTGGCTCAGCTCTGAAGTGGCCATTTTGCCAAGAAGCCTTGCATACAAAACGATTCTTTGAAAAGACTAATGAAATAAACAAGACTCCATCAAGACTGATCAAGGAGAAAAGTAAACAAATACACACATGAACATGAAAAAATTAAAAGGGAACATAACTGTGATTACAACAAAAATTTTAGAACTGATTATTGGATGCCCTAGAACAAATCTATGTTAAAGGGATATGTGGATGAAATACACAATTTTCTAGGAAAATAAAACTACCAAAACTAAGTCCAAAAAAGATATAAAAATGAAGCTGACCAATTACCCAAGAAAAATTAAATTATCAGGACTGCCCTGGTGGTCCAGTGGTTAGGACTTTGCCTTCCAATGCAGGGGGTGCGGGTTCGATCCCTGGTTGGGGAGCTAAGTTCCCACATGCCTTGGGGCCAAAAAACCAAAACAGAAGCACTACTGTAACAAACTCAATAAAGACTTAAAAAAAAATGGTCCACATCAAAAAAATATATCTTAAAAAAAAAAAAGAAAAATTAAATTATCAAAGACTCTCTAAAGGCACCAATACTGGTATATTTTTCAGTGGAATTCTCCCAAACATTCAAGGGAAAGATACATACTGTATCTTTATTATACAAACATATTTATACATACATATTTTATACAAACTATTCTGAAAAATTTTAAAAGACAGTATAACCTTGAAACCCAAGCTAGATAAGGATAGTTTAAGAAAGGAAAATAGGGGGCTTCCCTGGTGGCGCAGTGGTTGAGAGTCCACCTGCTGATGCAGGGGACACGGGTTCGTGCCCCGGTCCGGGAGGATCCCACATGCCGTGGAGCGGCTGGGCCCGTGAGCCATGGCTGCTGAGCCTGCACGTCCAGAGCCTGTGCTCCGCAGCGGGAGAGGCCACAACAGTGAGAGGCCCACATACAGCAAAAAAAAAAAAAAAAGCAAACTAACTAAGCAATGTCTAAGAAGAAAATCATCATGACCAAGTTGGGTTTATCACAAGAATGATGGATCATTTAATATGAGAAAGTGTATCAACTTAATTCACCACATTAATAAATTAAAGGAAATTAAAATGTGACTTATCAGCGCTTCTTATCTATATTGTACTGGAGGTCTTAGCCAGTGCAATAAGATAAGAAAAAGAAGTATATCCAAAGAAGAAATGCAGATGGCCAACAAACACATGAAAGGATGCTCAACATCACTAATCATCAGGAAAATGCAAATCAAAACCACAATAAGATATCACTTTACACCTGTCAGAATGGCTCTCATCAAAAAGAACACAAATAACAAATGTGGTGAGGATGTGGAGAAAGGGAATCCTTGTACACTGTTGGCGGGAATGTTAATTGGTATAGTCACTGTGGAAAACAGTAGGGAGGTTCCTCAAAAAAATAAAAATAAAACGACCATATGACCCAGCAATTCTACTCCTGGGTATATATCTTAAAAAACCCCAAAACGCTAATTTCAAAAAGATACAAGCACCCCAGTGTTCACAGCAGCACTATTTACAGTTGCTAAGATATGGAAGCAAACTAAGCATCCAACAGATGAACAGGTAGAGAAGATGTGGTGTCTGTGTGTATATGCCTACACACATACATACACACACATAATGGAATACTACTCAGCCATATAAAAGAATGCGGTTTTGCCATTTGCAACAACATGGATGGACTTGGAGAGTATTATGTCAAGTGAAATAAGTCAGAGAAAGACAAATACTGTGTGATATAACTTATATATGGAATCTAAAAAATACAACAAACTAGTGAATATAACAAAAAAGAAGTAAAACTCAGATATGTAGAGGACAAACTAGTGGTTACCAGTGGGAAAAGGGAAGAGGGAAGGGGCATTAAGAGGTGCAAACTATTATGTATATAGTAAGCTACAAGGATATATTGTATAACATAGGGAATATAGCCAATATTTTATAATAACTATAAATGGAGTATAACCTTTAAAAAATAAAAATAAAATAAATTTAGGAATGTTAAAAAAAGAAAAAGAAGTATAAAAGATATAAGAATAGGAAAAGAAGAAACAAAACTTTCATTAATGATATGATTATCTACAAAGAAACCCAAGAGCATCTATAAGCAAATTAAAATTAATAAGAAAATACAGTAGTTAAATTTAAGACCAGCATAAGAAAATTAATTGCATTCTAATACATTGGCCCCCCTAAAACTAGAAAATGCAAATAACTAAACAGTAAGATACTTAGAAATAAACATAAGAAAAGATTTTAATTAAAAGATTAAGGAAGAGTAAAATAAATGGAGAGATATATAATGCTCATGGCAAGAGAGACTCAATATAAAGATATTGTTCTATCCAAATTAATTTATGAACAATGTAATTCCAATGAGTATTTCATGGAATTTGAGAAACTGATTCTATAATATGTACGAAAGAGAAAAAGGCTATGAATAAACCTAGAGGCAGAATAATGGCCCCGCAAAGATGTTCACATCCTAATCCCCAGAATCTGTGAGTATGTTAGGTTACATGGTAAAGGGGAATTAAGGTTGCTAATTAGCTGACTCTGAGATAGGGAGATTATCCCGGTAAACTTAATGTAATCACCAGCATCCTTGGGAGTGAAAGAGGGAGGCAGAAGAAGGGATGGCAGCATTAGAAGGACTTGGCCTGATACTGCTCACTTTGAAGATGGAGTCAAGAACTTGAGAGGCCGCTAGAAGCTAGAAGGAGAAAGGCATGGATTCTCTCCTAGAGCCTCCAGAAAGGAACGTGCTCCTGCCAACACCTTGCTGTTATCCCAGTGAACCCCATTTCAGATTTCTGAACTACAGAACTGTTAAAATAATAAATTTATGTTGTTTTAAGCCATTAATTTTGTGGTAATTTTTTACAGCAGTGATAGGAAACTAATTACAATAGATAAGATGGTTTCAAAAGAACAAAGTAGGACTTGTCCTAAAAAAAAGACTTATTTTAAAAATATAGAAATTAAGATAGTGTAGGACTGGTATTGGGATAGGAAAAGAACAGAGAGTCCAGAGACAGACCACACATATATGGCAACTTGATAGATAACATGGATCAGTGGGATAAGAATGAACTATACCATCAAAGGTGCTTGGACAACAGGTAGTTTAGTAAATTGACTACAAAAATGGCTAGCAATTATTCCTCTCTCTGTGTTCATTTTCCTTTATCATGTAACATTAATGCCATCCCACTCAGAGACTGAGCTCTACCTATAACTTACTTTGGCTAATGCGATGTTAGCAAACATTGGCACACAAAGGCTTCTGCCATGGGATTTGTCCCCTTTTGCAACCTGCTGCCAATAAAAGAAGCCCAGGGAAGCCTGCTGAATGATGAAAGATATATGGCACAGTGGGGATAAGCCTGCCACCGCTGGGGACCGGGGGTCAACTTCCAGTGGCAGAGTGACCTAGCTGACTAGCAACTGATCACAGACACATGAAGAAGGCCAGCTGAGCCCAGCCTCACAGGATTATAAATTAAATAAATGGTGGTTGTTTTAGGTCACTGAGTTTTAGAGTGGTTAATTACACATCAAAATCTAATTGATACACATATTATATGGAAAAAAACCCTGGATTGCTACTTCTCATCATATATATAAATCAATTTCAGGTAGACCAAGAGGCTTAAATATTTAAAAAAACTAAACTTTTTAATGAAAATATAGAAAAAAAACTCCATATAACCTCAGTTTAGGGAAAGTTTTTTCAAGCAAGATACAAAGAGTATAAAATAAAGGAAAAGAATTGTCAGTTGTGGGAATTCCCTGGTGGTCCAGTGGTTAGGACTCCACACTTCCACTGCACGGGACGTGGGTTCAATTCCTGGTTGGGGAACTAAGATCCCACAAGCCGCACGCCACAGCCGAAAAACAAAATTGTCAGTTGCGACCACACACCGAAAAAACACAAAATTTTGTACCTCAAAAGTAACAAAGTTAAAAGACGAAGAATAAGTATCCAGAATATATAAAGAACATGTACAGATAAATAAGAAAAAGATAAACAATCCAATAAAGGACAAAAGATATAAACAGGTAATTCACAGCAGAAATCCCAATGGGAAATCCAAATATATAACTATATAATCTATACCTAGATATCTTCATTAGTAGTCAGAGAAATGGAAATGAAAATCCATTTCGCAACCATCAAATTGGCAAAAAATTTTAAATTCCACAATTGAGGGTGCAGAGAAAGGGGAGTTCTTATGTACAGAAGTTGGGGTATAAATTGGTACAATAACTTTTGAGACCAATTTGGTAATATCTAGTAAAATTGATGACCCACCCCTGTTAAAGCAGGCAGTTAGCTAGATACGAGCAGAGAAGGAGGGGCAGGGGCCAAATGGCAGGAAACCACACATCTTGTAAACAATGGGGGTCCTTGGGCAGACAAAGAAAAGCAGGAACCTCCAGACTGACAGGAAACTACACATTTGGGGGGTGATAAGTGTCCTGGAGACAAAGAAAGGTGGGGAAAGGTGGGAATCTCCAGTGTCTGAATGTAACATTTCACTCACTATGCCCTCATTACAATAAAATTAGCCTCACAGATAAGAAGTACTCATCATACACCAATGTCATGACACTTCTGATCAAGGCTAAATAAGGACAGAAATCCCTCCTCCCCTTGGGAAGGTGGAGCTGGGAGGAAAATCAGGGAATATGAACCCACCCCTTCCCTCCCCAGTGAATATTCCACCCCTTCATTTCTATGCCCCACAAACCAGCTTGCTGAAGAAACTCAGTGCAGCTACTCACCTGAGACTGCCTGCTCTCCCCTTGAGAGCATACTTTCTCTTAAATAAATCCTCATTTTGCTTTCTTGACCTCCCTGTCTCATCTCTGAATTCTTTCTGCTATGAGATAAGAACCTACCCTCTGATAACACTGCTAGATACATATACATAAAAACTCACACAAGTGCACAAGGAGACATGCAAGAATATTCAAAGAAAACTGTTTATAACACTAAAAAGCTTAAAACAACCTAAATGCCAATCACCTAAAGAATGCACAGGTGGGAATTACAAACACCGAATTCAAGATAGTGGTTACCTCTATGGCACAGGGCAGGAGATGTGATGGGGGAAGGAAACATAGGGGTTTCGTTCTATCTGTTAAGTGTTTCTTAAGCTAGCGCTGGACACATGGGTGTGTGTTAATCTCTGTTCTTATTCATGTGTCTGAAAGATGTCATAAATGACATCTTTAAGTATATATAAATATATAAAAAATATATTTAAAAAAATATCAGGACTTCCCTGGTGGTGCAGTGGTTAAGAAACTACCTGCCAATGGAGGGGACATGGGTTCGAGCCCTGGTCTGGGAAGATCCCACATGCCACGGAGCAACTAAGCCCGTGCGCCACAACTACTGAGTCTGTGCTCTAGAGCCCATGAGCCACAACTACTGAGCCCGCGTGCCACAACTACTGAAGCCCGTGTGCCTAGAGCCCATGCTCCGCAACAAGAGAAGCCACCGCAATGAGAAGCCCGCGCACCACAATGAAAAGTAGCCCCCACTTGCCATAACTAGAGAAAGCTCTCAGGCAGCAACAAAGACCCAACACAGCCAAAAAATAAATAAATAGATTAAAAAAAAAAAAAGCTAAAGGAAGGGGCTGTAATGAAAGCTGATGGCAAAACAGAAGAAACAAGAAAACAGAAAACATGTAAAAACTGATACCATGTTTCATATGTGATGGTTGACCAACCCCTGGGCCACAGGCCACCTCCGAGTGTGGAGTACTTGCATATGGAGAAATACTATGTTATGACTTCTAAGCCATTTGACATAAATCATTTATGTCCTCATAGCAGTTAGTTTACCCATTAAAACATAATTCTGGGGCCTAAGAAGTTACTATAGAAGCTGCCTATTTTAAATCTTTAGCAAGTATATTTTCTCCAGGTATTATTTTGCAACTCTAAGGAAATGACCTGGTTGCCTGGATGTTCTCTTCGCCCAGATGTAAGAAAGCCACCAAATATCTCCCTCATAATCTCAGGTCCAGAGCCCACAAATACAGTAACCAGTATGCTCTCTGGAGAGCATGTAATCATTACTTTAGCCTTTTCTGTTAAAAAGAAACCTAGACTTACTCCTCCTTTGACCTCTTTCCACGAATAAACAAACAAGGCAAAACAAATAAAATTCCATGCCTACCACCAATGAAAGTAATAAAGAATGTGGTTAACGCTTACAATGTCTGCACAAAAGGCCTTGGGTAAGTTACAAAAGAATCCTGGAATCCTGTCGTTGCCCTTGGATTGAAAGCAATTGCTCCAAGTGCCTGCAAATCTTGGGGTGAGACTCTCAGCACTTTTGCTGAATCATCAGACCCAAGTGAACCATGGAATGTTGGGCCCTGGACTCAAAGCTGTAAGGTGAAGCAAATTTCAACAGTCTCACCGACTCCCTCTGCTAAAGGGCAGAGTCCAGTCAGTTGAGAATTTGTCCCTTTGCACAACTGGTTATTCTGAATTCAGGGAATTTGTTCCAATTCATAGTTTAGTTTTCTCACTTTATACTGAGTGATTCTGTCAGTGATTCTTTTGGGACAGAAGAACACAGTTCTTTGAACACAAGTCCACATGAACTAACTGCCATCTACATGGTCTGTGCTACTGATGTCAAAACAGCCTTGAACCCATAAATCAAAATTAAGCAACAGTTTTTGGTAACAGGCAATCACACATTTAATTATTAACTCATGCCTCTAGCATGAGTACAGAGCTAGTGGTTCTCAAGTCAGGCTGCAAATCAAATTTAGGTAGCAGCTTTAAAAAAAATACAGGTGCCTAATTTGTCTTAAGATGCTGATTCAGAAGATGTGGGGTAGTGCCCAAGCAACTGTTTGTTTAAAAAGCTTTCCTAGTGATTCTGATGCTTGGGGATAGAAACTGTCATACAGGTACTGATATAAACAATCCCACATGGTAGAGAGGTATAGGGTCTATGCTTCTCAAACAGGGACAGGAGACACTGTACCAAGGACTATTCAAAGCCACACAAAGAGCACTGTGCATCTTTCTGGAATGTCAATTTTATTTGGCAGGTAAATATTTTAAAATGTCATTTGTATTTTGGGTGGTGGTTACATAGGTATATACAATTGTCAAAACTCATTTAAGATCTGTACATTTACATGTATGTTTACCTCAATAAAAGGTCACTTTTATATTAAAATATGGATAGATTCTGGAATACAATGCAAGATCTGCATTTATTTTCTAGATGAACTCTGAAACTTCAAAGAAATCTCCCTCTTAGATGGACTACCTTAGGCTAGGTCCCCATATCCAAGGGGGCCAGGGTGGGCATTAGGGCTTGAAATTCGAGGGGAAACCTTTTTGGAAGGTCCCACTGGCTTTAGAAATCCTTTCACTTCTAATGCTTTTCATTCATTTTACTACCCATGACCCACTCCTCTCTTCTTGTTTTTTTACTTTCCACATATTACTGGTCTTTTTGCTTTAAAACACTCCAGATCGTCAAAAATTTAAAGTTCCACTCTTCCTTACATTGGCGATTTTGTTTGCTACTGAGCAGATGGTCTAATGACCCTGAGGCCATAGCCTCATAAATCACACATTGTAAGACCATTTTTCCACTCAAAAATGTGTTTTAAAAGGTTCTCGTCCTGTGATAAACCACAATGGAAAAGAATATGGAAAAGAAAACGAATTCATATATATGTATAACTGAATCACTTTGCTGTACAGAAGAAATTAACACATTGTAAATCAACTACTGATTTTCTTTTTTTAATCAGTAAACTTTTTTTTTAAAAAAAGGTTCTCAGCTGCAGGAGCTGGTTGTGGTGAGGGACTGACTCTTAAGAATCACAACCCACCCCCCATTTCCTGACTTTGTAAAGACAAGAGTGGAGGGTTATTGGCAAGGGTTAGAGAAAATAACGGTCAAAAGTAACTAGGCTCAAGGGGCTCCTCTTATCTCCTGTGGCCAAAGGGCTTAACAGTGAATAGAGCCCAAGACTGTTAGTCTGAAGCACGGTCTGGTCCAATGGCTCTGGGTAAGTTACTTTCTCTCTCGCTTGGGAGATTCCGTGTCCTCCTCTAAGACACGACGCAGAGTACACATCCGCTTACGGATTTAACTGACGGGTATTAATCTTCACGGACTGCAAAGCCACAAAGATATGAGCGTACAAATCAAAAAGCGTGTAAGTCAAATCCTCGAACTTAATGAACGCGGAAGAATGACCACGCAACCCAAAAACCACCTCGCCGTACAACCGGCACCAACCAGCCATCCGCATCCCAGCAGCCTTTGCGAAACCAGCCCGCAGCCCCCAGAGCCCCGAGGCCAGGGGCGGGGCCGGGAACGCGCGCCACGTCCCCTTCTGCCCAAGCCCCTAGCCCCCTTCCGCCCGGACTCTGCGTAAGTACCACCCGCCTTACGCAGTCTCGAAATGGCTCCGGGTGGTGGACTAAGGCGACAAGCCTCCGCGGTTCGACCTCTCACCTGCTCGGCACAGGCCTCCGCCTCCAGCTAGTCCCGCCTCCTCCTGACACTCTGCCGGCCGCGAATGGAGGGCCCGGGGAAAGGGCCAGGTTGTGGCAGGAGAGAGAGTGTGTTTACATCTCACCTCACCCCGAGCGGGCTGGTTTCAGCCCCGCCTCCTCCTCTCCGCCGTTTAAAGCGGTGGGTCGCCCTCCTCCTCACTCAGAGAAGCGGCCCCACGGTTGGTGTCTCCGGCGTTGGTTTGGCTGGGTGACTTCGCATCAGCCTGCTGTCCACTGCGAGAGGGCCTCGAACTTCAGGTGGAAGATGTCGGAAAGTAACTTGGCAGAAAGCAGCGACGGACGCGAGACGCTGGTGTCTGGTGCTAAAGTCGTCGCCCAGGCCCTGAAAACACAGGTGTGCTGGACCTTCCTGATTGAAAGGCTCCTACGGCAGCCGACGGGGCCGAGGCGTTGTCTTGGAAACGGGAGAGCGGCGGGGGAGGGCAGGGGGGAGCTTTGCTGGAGGTTTTCCTTTTAGCGGCCTCATTTCTCTGTTCTTGGCCCCCAGGATGTGAATTACATGTTTGGCATCGTAGGCATCCCGGTGACCGAAATCGCCCTTGCTGCCCAGGAGGTGGGCATCAGATACATCGGGATGAGGAACGAGCAGGCGGTAAGTATGGACTTGGAGAGCCGAATGCAAGATTGGGGATGAGTAATAATAATGGCAAATTTTCACTGCGGACAGTCGCCGCTTATCTCGCCTCTAATACTTTACACGTATCAATCACAACAATCCTAGGAGGCAAGAACCATTGTTAATCCTAGTTACAAATGAGAAAAGTGAGACCCAGAGGGGTTAAGAAACTTGCTCAAGGAGGCAGCTGGTATTGGCAGAGCCAGGATTTGAACTTAGGTATTCTGGGTCTGGAGTCCATGCTCTTACAGTATACAGTATTGTACTCTGCCCAGTCTAGAGTGTCAGAATTGGAAGGGACATTTACCTGGTCTGAATCCTGTCCCCTGACCTTCACTCTGTAACTATTATTATGTGTCTGTGTATTATTTGTCCGGTCTGACTTCCCTAGTAGGCTCTGAGCTTCAGGGGGTCACGGATATTATTTTTTCTTGACACATCTGTATCCCCAGTGCGTAGGTAGAGCCTGCACTTGATAGGAGGTCCGGTAGTACCTGCAAGGTGAATGGGTGAAGGCCAAGTCTCATGTTGTATAGTAGGTGGCTCTGCAAAGTGACAGGTATCACAAATGGTAAAGCCGTGATTGGACTCCAGAGGTGTCCTAAGCCCCAGTCCAGTGCTCATTCCACCTCATTACCTTGCCACCCTTCTTGGAGGCTTATTTGGAAGCACAAGAAAGGAAGTTAGGACATTTTGCCAACCCAGTCTCATTTCTTCCTAAAGGGCATTTAGCATTTTTCCAGATTATCTTGTATTTAATTTAGCACCTTCCTTGTCTTCCTATAGTGAGCTGAAGTGCAGTTTAAAAATAAAAACTAACCATATGAAGGCCATGAAGGAAATTTCAACAAATCTCCAAGGATTGGAAACAAACAGTATATGTGACCTGACCATATGGAAATAAACTGGAATTCAATTACAGAAAGATAGAAAATCCCCAAACATTTGGAAATTCAGTACATTTGAATCCTTTATAAATATTTGAAAAGATTAATAAAATCAATAACCTTCACGGCAGACTGATTAAGAATAAAAGAGAAAAAATACAAATTACCAGTGTCAGGGGTGAAAAAGGGGATGTCACCATGGACCCTAAATAACCAGTGGGGTGAAGAAGAAATCACAATGGAAAATGGAAAACATTTTGAATTGAATGATGATGAGAAGATGAGATCTCAAACATGTAAGCTATAGCTAAAGCAGTTCTAAGAGGAAATAGTTTTAAATGAATCTATACTTAGTAAAGAAGATCAAAAAAAATCAATGCTCTAAGCGTACATATTAAGAAGCTAGAAAAAGACAACCAAGGTAAACCCAAACTGAAAATAATAAGTACAAACAAGTAAAATAATAAGTACAAAAGCAGGAATTGGGCTTCCCTGGTGGCACAGTGGTTAAGAATCTGCCTGCCAATGCAAGGGACACGGGTTTGAGCCCTGGCCCAGGAAGATCCCACATGCCGCAGAGCAAGTAAGCCCATGTGCCACAACTACTGAGCCTGAGCTCTAGAGCCCGCAAGCCACAGCTACTGAGCCCACGTGACACAACTACTGAAGCCTGTGTGCCTACAGCCCGTGCTCCGCAACAAGAGAAGCCACGACAATGAGAAGCCCACGCACTGCAAGGAAGAGTAGCCCCCGCTCACCGCAACTAGAGAAAGCCCACGCATGGCAATGAAGACCCAACACAGCCAAAAATAAATAAATTTATTTTTTTAAAAAAAGCAGAAATCAATGGAAGAGAAAACAAAGAAACAATAGAGAAAAATCAACAAATCTAAATATTGGTTCTTTGAAAAGATTAATAAATTTGGTAAATCCCTAGCAAGACTGATGAAGAATAAAAGAGAAAAAATACAAATTATCAATGTTAGGAATAAAAAAGAGGACATTCCTATTGATCCTGCAGACGTTTAAGCAATTATAAGATGATATTATGAATAACTAGATGATATGGACAAATTTCTTGAAAAACTAAAAATTAGATGCTTAAACCATTATTTAAAATTTACAGGTAGAACATTACTCGTTAGAATGAAAAATGTTCCAATTCCCCCTTACTTGAGAATGAATTATTATATACATACTTTATACATGTATAATACTTAATAATACTTATTACTTAATACAATTTAATACTATAAGAGTCCCAAAATGCTTAAGTCCCAGTGTTTTTTCTTTGTAGGCTTGTTATGCTGCCTCTGCAGTTGGATATCTGACCGGCAGGTAAACTCAAGTCTATGTTTTATCTCAACTTCTTTTTTTAAACTGAGTTATAATTAACATACAGTATTATATTAGTTTTAGGTGTACAGCATAGTGATTCAGTATTTTTATACATTATGAAATGGTCACCACCATAAGACCAGTTCCCATCTATCACCATATAAAGTTGTTAAAATATTATTAACTGTGTTCCTATGCTGTACATTTCATCCCGATGACTTACGTATTTTATAGCTGGCAGTCTGTACCTCTTAATCCCCTTCACCTATTTTATCCATTCCTCCACACACCTCCCATCTGGCAACCACCAGTTTTTTCTCTGTCTCTGAGTTTATTTTCTGTTCATTGTTTTGTTTTTAAGAGTCCACATATAAGTGAAATCATATGGTATTTGGTTTTCTCTATCTAATTTATTTCACTAAGCATAATATCCTCCGAGTCCATCCACGTCGACACAGATGGCAAGATTTCATTCATTTTTATGACTGAGTAATATTTCAGTGTGTGTGTGTATCAATCACATCTTCTCTATCCATTCATCCATGGATGGGCACTGAGGTTGCTTCCATATCTTGGCTGTTGTAAATAGTGCTGCATGAACATAGGGGTACATATATCTTTCGGAATTAGTGTTTTTGTTTTCCACCACCCAGAGTGGAATTGCTGGATTGTATGGTAGTTCTATTTTTAGTTTTTTGAGGAACCTCCATATTGTTTTTCACAGTGGCTGCACCAATTTAAAGGCTGTCTTAAATAGAGGTTCTTAAGAAATTACTGTATAAATTGAAAATGGCAAGTTGAATTATATGGAGATACCTTTTTTTCGGTGCTTTAAGCTTAGAAATTCATCTAGGGTAAAGCTTTCAAGTTCAATTTAAAAAATTGGGGAAGAGCACTACATTTCAGAATTACTTCCTGGCAAAGACCAATTTACATTATATATTTGTTAAGAAAATTTTTAAAAACACTTTTTTTCCATATAGAAATGTACTCAGTAGTCAAAAATTTGCTTCTGTATGCAGTCAACTTGATTTAGCCCAAATATAATAGGAGCAAAGTATAAAGAGGTTAGTGAAATAACAGTGTGAGGATGGTAGGTACCTTATTTCTTACAGGAAGACTGATATAACCTTTTTTATTCTAATTAAAAAAATATTCTAATAATAGTTTTACAATTGTAGTAAAGATCTATATATCCTGCCTTTGAAGTTCAAGAAGGTGACATTTCACCCTAAAGTGATATGAATCAAGTGTTGCATTTGACCTGCTTTTAATAAAATTAATTCTGTTTTGCTTTTAGGCCGGGAGTTTGCCTTGTTGTTTCTGGCCCAGGTCTCATCCATGCTTTGGGTGGTATGGCAAATGCAAACATGAACTGTTGGTAATTACTTAAAACATTTTCTTAAAAATCTCAATGCATGATTTTACCTAGTGGAGCAACCACTGATATGTGGTGGGAAGACCAGGGGTCAGGTGCTTAAGGAAATGGCTTAGTGAAAAATTAAGAGAGTTAGGAAGAAAATAAGAAAAAAAAATCAACAGCTCTTTTACCTAGAAAAAAAGACTATTAATATTTTGGAATAAATATGTGTATATTCCATATCTATCTATCTATCTATATATATGTGTGAATGTGTGTATAAGTCTCTTTAAGTGAAGAACTGTTTATCAAAGATCCCAGTTCAGTATGCAAGAATGTATTTAATTTTTCACCTTGTCTTGCATAACTAGCAGGACAATTGAAATCTTATATTTATTGAGTTGGCTTTATAAGCAGATTAGTTGCTCTTGCCCTTAATCCCATCTCTGGTTCTTTACTCATAAGATCATGTTAAAGGGGGATATGTTTTGATCAGTTCATAAAATGTTTAAATTTCCTGTGGGAAGGACATTGTTTTCTTTCTTGCCATGTGTTTCCTACTTTTTAGGGTTTGACTTCTTTTCTTTCGTTCTTCCTACACTTTCTCTTTCTTATCTACTTTAGTATCTGATAATTTTTGAGTAACTTTAACTTTGCTGTATCTTTTTTTTTTTCTCCCCAAAGCATAAGAATTTTATTGCTGAGGAATTTTTTTCATTCTGCCATTTCCAAATAGACTCATTTAGGAAAGTGTGACAAAAGTTTTTTTCTTCTCTTAATTTCAAGAATAATAGGAAGGGCATAACAATTCATTTTACATCATCACACCCAGAGGTTTAGAATCAGTATCCAAAAGAAGCAGGGGAGAGAGGGGCATGGAGGAAAAATATTTACCGCAAATTACAGATTTTTCCAAAATTGAGGAAGTGTTCTCTCACACCAAGTTGTTTCCTAAATCTTTCTAAATTGGCAGTTTTTAAGGGAAAATGTAATTCTCTCTCTTTCTCTCTTTTTTAACATTCATTGAGTGTTTATTATTTATTGGGTACTTGCTGAGTACTTTACATGTTGATCTCATTTGTAATTCTCTTTTAAAAAAATTAATATTTCAGGCCCTTGATTGTGATTGGTGGTTCCTCTGAAAGAAGTCAGGAAACAATGGGGGCCTTCCAGGAGTTTCCTCAGGTACCCAACTCTAAGATCTTCCCTCTATCATTTTAGTAACGTAAGTATACTCCATTAAGATTTATGGAGAAGAAATTAAAACTCCTGTCTGCAAAATAAACAATTAAAATAAAAGTACCTGAGATATTTTAAAGGTAATTTTCCTCAACTACAAGAAACTCTCAGTGTGGTTATTAAGAAAGCTTAGGCTCTGTTTAGGAGCAATCTTCCAAGAAATACACCTTTTTGACAGAAATTTAAACTCTGAAAATAATCTCTTCAAAGAGTCAAGAAAATGCAGGAATAAAAATGGCTTGGGACTATCAGACTTTGAGGAAGAGAAAAGTTGAGAGGAAAACTCCTACTCATACCTGTGGGACTAAGACTACCAACTGTTAAGTAGATTTTATATCAAAAAGTATTAAGAGAAACAGTTTCTATTGAATATACAATGCTTCAAAGTACATTAAACAGTGAAAAATTAACACTACTGAATTTATGTCAAACAGCATAACAACAAAATATATAACAGGAAAACTGGCAGAAATGTAAAAATAGATTATTATTGTAATGAGATATAATAGATGAAGTTGTGTATTCCTGGCTTTAGAATTTCTGGGTCCAAGGATATACTTACTTACATTTTTAGGAGACATTGTCAGCTTCCCTTCCTATTTATATTCTCACCAGAGTTTATGGGAGTGCCTGTTTTCTTGTATTATGATAGATGCTGGGTATTATCTAACTTTTTTATTTTTGCCAATCTAAGAAATGAAAATTGTGTCTTGTTTTGATTTTCTTCCTGAATCACACCAAGGCAGAGATTTGGTTGTACTTTGAACAGGCTTTTTTTTTTTTTAAGAAGATGTTGGGGGTAGGAGTTTATTAATTTATTTATTTATTTTTGGCTGTGTTGGGTCTTCGTTTCTGTGCAAGGGCTTTCTCTAGTTGTGGTGAGCGGGGGCCACTTTTCATCGCGGTGCGTGGGCCTCTCACTATCGCGGCCTCTCTTGTTGCGGAGCACAGGCTCCAGACGCGCAGGCTCAGTAGTTGTGGCTCACAGGCCTAGATGCTCTGCGGCATGTGGGATCCTCCCAGATTAGGATTCGAACCCGTGTCCCCTGCATTAGCAGGCAGATTCTCAACCACTGCACCACCAGGGAAGCCCCTGAATAGGCTTTTAAGAAGCAATCTAGGTAATGCATTTTTCTCCATCTTGCCTCTAAACATAATAGAAAGTAATGGCTTAACATTTTGTCATCTTTCAGAAGAGTAATATGATACATGAGCTGAATTTTAAGTGATTTTCTTTTCGCATATAGGTTGAAGCTTGTAGATTATATAGCAAGTTCTCTGCCCGGCCAAGTAGCATAGAAGCTATTCCCTCTATTATCGAAAAGGTACAGTATTTAATTACAAGCTCTCCAAGTCAGCTGGTTTTTCTTAATTGCTTATTACCTGTGTTACTTTTATTCTCCATAGAATGAGTAGCAATTTGGAATATATTCAGGCAATTAGCAATGATATTGATAAATAGCTATGTACATTTTAATATTCACTGTCATTAACTTAATTAAAGAAACCGATAAAATAAATTATTTTGGAAAAAATTTCCCCTCTACTTTAGTTTTTAAAATTTTTTTAAACTATGGAAAAATAAAAAGAAGGATATAATGAAACCCTGGGTACCCTTTCTCTTATACTTTTGCAAGATTATTTTTGAAAATAATACTTATATTATTAAGTATTATTACTTAAATTTTTGAAAATTAGTACTTATTACTTAAATTATTTAAGTATTATTACTTAAATTTACTTTAAGTTTTTGAAAATTAGTACTTCTATTAGTATTAATGTAAGACCATCTCTTAGTTGATTAAACAACGTATTATAAGTTAGTTTTATATGTGAAGTTATATTTAAGCTGTTTCAAAAACCATGTGTTACAGAAACCATTTGATACATGTTACAACATCAGTTTCTGAAACCTTTGCTAAATCATTAGCATTAGGAAGCAGGTGAAAGTAATGTTATAAAGTAAAGACTTGGAAGGCAGAACCTAGTAGATAATTTCTAGGACTAAAGTGTAATAGAAAATGAATTTTAAAGCCCTAAGTGTGTATTTTTTTCTTATCTCTCCCCTTTTAAACAAAAATATCTTTTAAAATATATAGAATCAATAGAGGGCATTTCAATGTAATTAAAATTGGTTACTTCTAAGGATGTTGCATCAACTAGGGATGTTGAGAAAAATCAAAATAGTGTTCATTTCACAATTTTAAATTATCTTTGAGTGGAATGTGATAATAAGGATTGAGATTTTTAAAATATTTTCTTCCATTTGTAATGAACTTAGGCAGTGAGAAGCAGTATTTATGGTCGTCCAGGTGCTTGCTATGTTGACATACCTGCAGATTTTGTGAACCTCCAGGTGAATGTGAACTCTATAAGGTGAGTAATAGTTAACTGGAGTTCTTTCTTAATTGTGTTACCATAATGCTTACCTTTTAAAAAGAATTTACCTAGCAGTTTATAAGTTAATCTTCAATTTGTCTTAACTTTTGAAGATTTAGTAATTAAACTGAATCCTGGCCAAAGGGCTTAATTCTCTTAATTAAAATGGCATTATTTAGGAATTATTTTGGGGTTTAATTACTAAATCAAATACGTGGGGCTTCACAAACTCCTCATTTGAAATTATTCTTTCAGTAACCATAAAAAACTAATCCTCATGTAGTATGGTTACTTAGAGTCTTCATGGTATAAACCAAGAGATGAAGTGACTATTGAAAAATAGTAATTTTCAAATAGTTCTAGTAAGAACTCAGCATAAAAAATTTCAGTCTGTCTCTGTGATTTAAAAATATTTCAACACCAGATGTTACTATGATTTGCCAAGTTCCCCTATTCCATAAATAAACACTGAGTGAACAATAAGTACAACAAACTGGTATCTAAGTCACTCCTGGTAAGGATGGGTACTTGGGTTACTGCATCACCCTGAGTACCATTTAGCGCATTCCTGCTGTCATGGACCTAGTGACTACAGAGAGACAGTGGGCATTTCTGTTCACTCAGGATACCAAGTAGAGGTTTCCATTTGGGAGAGTCAGACAAAAAGGACATCTATTCTTCATAATACCTGAACATGACAATCAAAATAATATTATTGGGGTTGGGGGGAGATGTGCCTTAGGTAAGTTAACTCTGTAAGCCTTCTTTAAAATTTTTGTAAAGATTTGGATGTCCTTTTTTGGTATTATATGCCCAAGTTTTGTACAGTATGATGTTTATTAATTAGGATAAATGAACTAAAACACTGAGGAGTTGGTGTCTAGAAATACTTAACTATGACAGTTTTAATATTTCTTTCACTAATGCATATTGTGATACTAAAATATTGACTTACTCAATGAGTGGAAATATAGTGAGGTAGTTAAAAGCATGGACTTTGGAGACAGAAAAACCGATTTCAATCCAGTCTTTGCCACATGCCATCTGGGGACCCCAGGCAAGTTACCTACTTTTTGAGGTTTTTTTTTTCACAGTAGTGAAACAGAGATAATGGTAATACCTAATCTCATTATTTTGAAAATTAAATAAGGATAAATGGTACATAGTAGGTATGAAACATTAACTTTTAGTATTTTTTTTATTATTACTACAACAACAACTACTACCACAGTGTGAAGCCATTAATTCAGATTTCCTGTCAGTGAATTGCTCCTTTGGTTGTTAAATGATCTTAGGGAATAAATATTAATTTACCAGGTATGATAAGGATATTATGGTTATATGGGAGAAAGTCCTTATCTTTTAATTTTTAAGTCTTGCTGTGGTAATCTACTGTCAAATGGTTTAGAAAGAAATGTGTATGTATATTTATGCATGTATGTGTGAGGCAAATGTGGTAAAATATTAGTAGTTGAATTTACAGGGTGGGCATATGGAGTTTATTATAGTATTTTTTCTACCTTTTTCTGTATTTGATATTTTCACAATAAAAAAGTTAAAAAGTTGGCCTCCTAATTAACAGAGCTCTTTATTTCCAGGTACATGGAGTGCTGCATGCCACCTCCTGTTAGTATGGCAGAAAGCTCTGCTGTATGTATGGCAGCATCTGTTATTAGGAATGCCAAACAGCCCCTTCTTATCATCGGGAAAGGTAGCATTGAATGGAACTCTAAATCTTGCTAGGCTTTCAAAAGAATGCTGATTCTGTTTAGAAGTTGTCTTCATTATTTATTAGCATTGGCTCTAATGTTTGAAATTGGAATAAAAATTCTCTTTATTCATTTAGCATTATTTATTAGTTTTGAAATCAGAATTATTCTAGAATGCCTGGAATATCACCTATTACATTTCTTTCTTTTTTTGTAAATTTATTTAGTTTATTTATTTTTGGCTGCGTTGGGTCTTCGTTGCTGAATGTGGGCTTTCTCTAGTTGTGTCGAGCGGGGGCTACTCTTCGTTGTGGTGTACAGGCTTCTCATTGTGGTGGCTTCTCTAGTTGCAGATCATGGGCTCTTGGTGCATGGGCTTCAGTAGTTCTGGCACATGGGCTCAGTAGTTGTGGCTCGTGGGCTCTAGGCACACAGGCTTAAGTGGTTGTGGCACACGGGCTTAGTTGCTCCTTGGCATGTGGGATCTTCCCAGACCAGGGATCGAACCCGTGTCCCCTGCATTGGCAGGCGGATTCTTAACCACTGCACCACCAGGGAAGTCCCTATTACATTTCTTATGAATAAAATGTGTTTCTTTCCATTATGAAGATTACACATGAATATTATTAAAAATTTGGAAAATCCAGTAGATTAGAAAGAAGAAATCCCTTCATCCAAAGAAGATCATTTTAACATGTAGTACTTTTGTATTCCTTTTTGCATGTATATTTTATACCTTGTGATCATACTGTATAGACAGTTTTTTATTTATTTTTTTTTTGTGGTATACGGGCCTCTCACTGTTGTGGGCTCTCCCGTTGTGGAGCACAGGCTCCGGACGCGCAGGCTCAGCGGCCATGGCTCACAGGCCTAGCCGCTCCGCGGCATGTGGGATCTTCCTGGACCGGGACACGAACCCGTGTCCCCTGCATCGGCAGATGGACTCTCAACCACTGTGCCACCAGGGAAGCCCTAGACAGTTTTTTTTAAGTATACAATCTAATATCTTTTGGTATATTTACAAAGTTGTGCATCCATCACCACAATCAATTTTAGAATATCGTTATTACCCTCTCCCAAATCCCACATCCCTTAGCTGTCACCCCAAACCTCCTTAGCCCTCTGCCCCAGGCGACCATGAATCTATTTTCTGTCTCTATAGATTTGCCTATTTGGACACTTCTTTTAAATAGAATCATATAATGTATGGTCCTTTGTGACTGACGTTTTTGATTTAGCGTAATGTTTTCAAGGTTCATCCACGTTGTAGCATGTATCAGTACATCATTTCTTTTTATTGCTGAATAATAATGATAATATATTTACTATAATTATATATAATATAATAAATATAATTCATAGTTACTATTGTTATTATTCCATTGTATGGACATGCCACATTTAATTTAATCCATTCATAGTTGATGGACATTCGGGATGTTTCCACTTTTGAACTACTGTGAAAAATGTTGCTATGAACATTCATGTACAAATGTTTGTGTGGATGTATGTTTTCAGTTCTCTTCAGTACGTACCTAGGAGTGGGATTGCTGGGTCAAATGGCCACTCTATTAGACAGTTTCGTATTATAGTTAATTCATTTAATGTTAGAATAACATGTTCTCATGGTGTTACATTTTCTTCCCAAATATAATTTTTAATGTCCATTCATGTATATACTAATACTTTGCTGGCAAATATTTAAATCTTTGCCAGTTTTTGTTTGTGTTTAGAATAGCTGCAACAGACTCGTTTGTACTTAAAGCTTTTTCCATATTTAGGATATAAGATAGATTCCCAGAAAGAAAATTAATTAAATTAAAATGTATTCATATTTTAAGGCCTTTGGAACATATTGTCCAATTGCTTTCTCCCAAGGTATTGTACCAGTTTATACACATGTCAGCAATTTATTATAGTATCCATTATATGTTCTAGACCTAAAGGGGCTATGAATCTTCTATGACCATGCTAGTCATTTATCAACTACAGGAGGTAACTACATAGAAATTAAAAACAGTTTTAGTAAAAATGGTGGACAACAGAAAAAAATTGAAGTCAGAGCTGAGTTTTGTACAGCTATGTGATATATTAGCTCTGTGACCTTGGCAAAAACTGCTTTGAGTCTCAGTTACCTCACTTGTAAAATAGAGATTAGCTACCTCAACAGTACTGTTAAAATTAAACAACAAAATAATAGAAAGAGCTCAGTGGATGCTAGTTTTTGTACTTCCTTCAACCACCATTTAATGAGTCCTTATGATAAGGCAGGGATTATAGAAAACATTTGTGGGATATATAGAGAAATAATGGTTCCTACTTATAAGTAGACAGACCTGGTCACAAATAAGTGGGGTGTGTGTAGAGAGCTGAGGTGGATTCCCAGGGGAAGCAGCAACAATGTTCTTGTGTAGGTGGTGTGGAAAGACCGTTCAGAAGAGATGATGCTGTAGCCACCCCTTGAAATAATGGGTGACCGGTCACTGATTGGACACAGAGAACCCACGCATTCCAGGAAGAGGGAACTGAATGGACAAATATTGAGGCAAGAAGGAGAATATAAGGAAACTTTCTGGATTAAAAAAAAGGGATTATTTTTCATCCTACATGGGTGACAAAAGATTCTAAGGTAGTTTTATAGTGGGGAGCATTAAATTGAATCTGAACATACTATACTATTTACTGAGACTCAGTAGAGAATTATAACTTCTGGATATGGAGTAATATTCTACTAACCCTGAGAAAGAGGATAAAGTTAAATAGCTAAAACGATGGCCTTGATGACATTAGAAATGAAATCATTTCTTTTTTTTAAAACATATTTATTGGAGTATAATTGCTTTACAATGGTGTGTTAGTTTCTGCTTTATAACAAAGTGAATCAGTTATACATATACATATGTTCCCATATCTCTTCCCTCTTGCATCTCCCTCGAAATCATTTCTATATTCAAACAGTAAGTTGTTTTCAGTGCCATTGAGGGCATAAAGCATGTGGTTATTCTGCAGGCACACAACTGTAAAAACAAATGATGTGACCCATTCGAGTTAGTCCAGTTGTGATCACAGGATTATAGAGCCTATGAAGCGATCTACAGAGCTTTAGAAACGTAGACCCCCTTGTTAGAATTTCCATACACAGACTAGATGACGGTGCAGTCCTGGTTAGCTGGTGGTGGGGAGCAAAGTGTGAGGTTGCTCTTCCCTGTCAGGGCAGAGTCCTTCCTCTCCTACCTGCACCTACCAGTAGATGTGTGTCCAGGGAATTGTGAGTAATAATCCAGTAGGAAGGTAGCATAGAACTGACAATTAAGAGCAGCAAGAGAAGTGAAGTGCAACTTTTGTTTAGGGGTAGACATCTTTCAGAATAATTGATAATATCACTTGGGGGGGAAATTAGAACTATTGCCTTCTTAAACGTTTTAAAATACCAAAGATAAAAACCATAGTCACAGGACTTCCCTGGTGGTCCAGTGGTTAAGACTCTGTGCTTCCACTGCAGGGGCACAGGTTTGATCCCTGGTCGGGGAACTAAGATCCCACATGCCGTGCGGCATGGCCAAAAAACAAACAAAAACCATAGTCACGATTTGTTTTGAGTTTAAGCCCTGAGCAGGAGAATGTTTGAGAAGTTCTAAAAGCAATTTCACATGAACTACTTTAAGGGTCACAGTGTCTGGAGCTTAACTGACTTGTCCAATACATTTCAATTTCTTGTAGGTGCTGCTTATGCCCGTGCAGAGGAGAGTATCAGGAAGTTGGTGGAGCAATGTAAATTGCCATTTCTGCCCACTCCCATGGGAAAGGGTGTTATCCCTGACAACCATCCAAACTGTGTAGGTGCTGCCAGATCCAGGTACGTGGCGCTCGAGATTTTAAATACAATGGCTTGGCAGATTCCAGGCTAATTTAAATTGTTTTGTGACTTTAATGAATCTAGGAGAAGTTCTGAAAGAATCACGTAATTTTAAGCACATCTGTTTCTTTTCAGACTTTTCAACACTTTAAAGATGTTGTCCTCTATCTCCTGACTCTCATGGTTTCAGATGAGAAATCTGTAGTCATGAGAATCTCTGTCCACCGATGTAGTTGTCTTTCTGTGGCTCCTTCCAGAATTTTTTTTTATCTTTGTTTCTCAGCAGTTTGATTATGATGTGTCTGGACACGGTTTACTTTTAGTTTATCCTGTTTGGGATTCTCTAATCTTCTTGAATCTGTACATTGATACCTTTCACCAAATTTGGAAAGTTTCTGGCCATTATTTCTTCAAATATTTTTTTCTACACCAATCTCTTTCTCCTTTCTGGAGTAACACAAATATTAGGCATGTTGATATTCTCCCATAGGTCCTTGAATAACTGTTTAATTCTTTTTACTCCTTTTGTCTACTTTATATGTTCTATTTCTCTGCTGAGAACGTTTATCTTCCCATTTATTTCAAGAGTATTTTTGTTTACCTTATGGAACATAGTTATAATAGCTGATTTAAAGTATGTGTTTACTGATTCTAACATCTGGGTCATCAGTACAATTGGCATCTATTCATTATATTCTCTTTTGAAATTAGAATTTTTCTGGTTCTTTGTGTTTTGAGTAGTTTTGGATTGTATCCTAGAATTTTGAATACTGTGTTGTGAGATTCTAGGTCATACCAAAATCCTCTGTAGAATGCTGATTTTGTTTGTTTGTTTTAAGCAAACAGTTAGCTTGGTTAGATTCAGAGTGCAGGTTCTGACTCACTCACTGTGAGCATGGTTCCAGGGTCAGTTGATTTCCAAAGCCTTTGCTATGCTCCTTTGGGTCTGTCCACACATGCCCAGCCCAGGGGTGAGCCCCAGCCCCAGTTCTGGATACAAACATGCTGGTTCATATCCAGAACTAGGGATTCCTTTTCTCTCTTAAGACATAGCCCACCCATTTCCCAGAGTCCCTTTTCCTGGCCCTTGCTGCTACCTTATCGTACCACACAACAGGTGCTGCCTTTGACGCAAAGTGGCAGGAAAAAAAAGAAAGATGAAAGATAAGGGAGATGCCCCCATACTCTCCAGACCACAGGGGCCCCTTTTCCCAGTTCCTCTTGCCTGAAAAATGAAGTTTCTCTTGGGATTTTAGCTGCTTAGGACTTACCACAATGCCGCTGTGCTGCCCTCAGAGCACAGCTGTGAGAGAGAAATAGAGAAAAAGAAAATTTTGGAGCTTTCCCCCCATGCTCTCAGGCGTGTGATCTTCTGGCCAAAAAGACACGGTTTCTCTCCAAGTTTTTGCTTTCCTTTAGTTCTGCAACTAGGACTGCTCTGAATCAAAGCGAAGAGATAAAAGAGGGGAAAACCTTAAAAACTCACCGCCTACATGGGTCACTTCTTTGATCTCTTCCCAGTCCACCTACTGTTGTTTACTTTTCAGAAGCCTCAGGTAGTTGCTTTTTATACTTGGTTCAGAGTTTCCACTGTATCAGTGGGAGAGCTCGGCTGGAGTGGGATTACCCAGCCTTGGCTGGCACTGGAAGTCTCTTCTTAGATTTTTTTTTTTCTAATTGACTTCACCTCATTCTTTTTACTGTTTTTTTTTTTTTTTTGCCCTGCCACATGCGGCATCTTAGTCCCCAGGCAGGGATCAAACCCACACCCCCTGCAGTGGGAGCTTGGAGTCTTATCCACTGGACTGCCAGGGAAGCCCCTCTTCTTTTTAAATTTTTAAAACACACTTTCTGATAAACCATGTATTTTTTTCTTTTAATTTCTTTATTATGAAATATTATAAATATACAAACGAGAGAGTAATTCAATGAGCACTATGTAACCACCACTCAACTTTCTCAAATATAATATTAAGTAGTATGTTGTTACTTTAAGGTTTTTTTTTAAGAAACAAAAAATTACAGATATGTTTTTAGTCCCTGCATACCTTACCTGATCCCACTTCCTCCCTCCCTCTCCACAGTTTACCACTGTTCTACATTTGGTAATTTTCATGTTGTCATGCACACACTAAATTAATTTTGAAGGGTTTTTAAATGTCATGTTTGCTGTTCAATCTTTAATGTTGCTCATTTAATGCTATTTTAATAAGATTATATGTTTACTTTTTTCATATTAGTATACATTGTACAGTAGCTAAATTATTACACTGTTTTTTTCTTTTAATATACTTTAACTTGGGTTGAGCTGAAGTTTATCTTCATTCCTATTGAATTTTAAGAAGATAATATTGATGACATTAATAATATAAAAAAGGTTGTAAGGGGCTGTAAATAATTGTATCAACAATTTCAAGGGTTTTGGAATATCTATAAGCAAATCTGTCCTTCCATTTTCAGGGTTTTTTTGTTTTTTTGGTTTTTTTTTTGTGGTACGCGGGCCTCTCACTGTTGTGGCCTCTCCCGTTGCGGAGCACAGGCTCCAGATGCACAGGCTCAGTGGCCATGGCTCACGGGCCCAGCCGCTCCGCAGCATGTAGGATCTTCCCAGACCAGGGCACGAACCCATGTCCCCTGCATTGGCAGGCGGACTCTCAACCACTGCCACCAGGGAAGCCCCCATTTTCAGTTTTTATCTGTTAGTTAAATTGGGTCCCACAGGACCAAAACAGTATATGAGGATAGCTTTTTTGACTATATAGTTGAAATAATAACTGAATTTCTCTGAAAAATAGCATAAACCACTGCAGAAGATAAAAGCAAAAAAAAAAAAAAAAAACCAAAACAGATCCTCTTTGGGCAAAAGATAAGAAAAATGGGAAATAGCCAAGAAGTAGAAAAAAGAAAACCCACGGCAGTTATTATAATAAAAATTATCCTGGAAAAAGGCATGACATTTCAATTGGATCAATAATAATGACAGTTGTATGCATCATTAGAGCCACATCTGAAACAAAATGATACAGTGTAAAAGCAAGCAAAGATGTATGAGGTAAACAAAAGGAAAGCAAGGGTTATTAATATCAGAGTAGATATCAAAGTAAATATCAAAAAATTGAAGTTATATTGACAAAAATACTAAGATATATAAAACTGTTAGAAATATACTTGGTGTAATATTTTTTTAAAGCAGTTGGGGAAAGTGAATCAATCATCATAAAAATACCTGCTTCAAGGAATCAATGTGAAGTATATATTAAGATTCAAATAAAGATGTGCAACCCAGTACTGTTAATAACAAAGAAAAATATCCAGCATTTGAGGAGAGGTGAAATAAATTTGTGTTCAACAAAATGTGTAGCCTTTAAAATTTGTATTTAAGAAGAACTTAATGATAAAGGAAAACATTTATGATAAGCAAAAGCGCATGAGACATTTAGTGTATAAGCTCAACTATATAAAAATACACATGCATAGAAAAAAAGACTAGATGAAATTATGCCAGGATATTAATAATAGTTTATAAGTTGATAGTATTATTGGGAAATTTTGGCTTTTTCTTTATACTTTTCTGCTTTTTCCAGATTATCTACAGTATACTTATATTAATTTTTCTAATGATAAAAAAGTAATAAATGCTATAGAGTATAGATAAAGTCTTATGGTAGTATTTTCTACTTATTTCATCTTTTGGATTACAATTTAAATAGAATGGCTTCATAAATTATTTCAGTTTGAAAGATCAAATTTACCGTATAAGCTGATTCTCAAGAACAGTGCAAGATCCAAATTATTTAGACTTTTCCAAATACTTTAGAATAATTCAAATAAGAATGTAGATATCCCTTTTGTTATATCAGATTTTTCTTTTTAATAGGGCTTTGCAATTTGCTGATGTAATTGTGTTACTTGGTGCCAGATTAAATTGGATTTTACATTTTGGACTGCCTCCAAGATATCAGCCAGATGTGAAGTTTATCCAGGTACTCAGAGGAGAGATTAATTGATTGATTGATTGATTTTTGGCTGCGTTGGGTCTTCATTGCTGCACTTGGGCTTTCTCTAGTTGCGGTGAGCAGGGGCTACTCTTCATTGCGGTGTGCGGGCTTCTCATTGCAGTGGCTTCTCTTGTCGTGGAGCACAGGTTCTAGGCGCACAGGCTTCAGGAGTTGTTGTACACAGCCTCAGTAGTTGTGGCTCGCAGGCTCTAGAGCTCAGGCTCATTAGTTGTGGCACATGGGCTTAGTTGCTCCTTGGCATGTGGGATCTTCCCGGACCAGGGCTCAAACCCACGTCCCCTGTATTGGCAGGCGGATTCTTAACCACTGTGCCACCAGGGAAGTCCTAAGAGGAGAGATTTAAAATCAGAGCTATGTGTAGTTTATTGTTCTCTCAGCCATTATCAGCTCCACTTTCTTCTCGGCTTTTGTAAAGAACTGTTTCTCTTTTTACAAAAGTAGAATTTTATAAATTGTCTGGCATAATTACAGGTACCAAAGTAAGCTGCCTTTTCAGGCCTATGAAACATAATATACCACTTTACTGCTAACCAGAAAACCTTTCAAAATCAAGTTTTCAATAGTTTGAAAAGCATAATTTGGCTCTTCTTTATAGTTCAAGTATATTTAAAGGTAGACAAAAGAGGTTCAAGTAGGAGGTAGATTAGAACAAAACATTCAGCATTGTTAGGGATCAAGTTATTCTTTTAGATTCCAAAACCGTCAAACACCCTTTGGATGGAAATATCTAAACAATGGTGCTAAAACTATGTGTTTGGAATAAGCTCTTGTATCTTTATGACCCCTCTTTATAAACCAGTTTCCTTACTGATGTGAAAGGTACTTCCCAGAAACCTGTTTGCCCTACACAGATTGTGTAAAGGTATTTTAATGGCCTCACTGCAATTGCTGTCTTCTCCCTGCTTACCTTTTACTTCCTAAGTCAACTTCTAATAGGGGCCATTGAAAACTAAAACCACAAACAAGCAAGACCTGGATTGTACTGGAAGATGCTGCCTCTTGATTACAGAATGAAGTGCATCCCCTTTGGGGTGCCTAAATTACTTTTCCTCAAGAAGCTGTTTTCACTTGCCCATGGCCATCCAGAAATGGAGCTTCTGAGTAAATAGGATGAAATCATGCCGTTCCCTGGGAGTGGGTCTCAAAATGTGGTTCCTGGACCAGCAGCATCAGCACCTCCTGGGAAACCTGTTAGAAATGTATATTTTTGGGCCCCACCCCAGACCTCTTGAGGTCAGAAACTCTGAGGTGGATTCTTGCAGTCTGTGGCTTAACAGGCCTACCGGGAGGTTCTGATATATGCTGAAATTTGAGAACTCCTGCTCTGAATAAGAATTCCAGGGTAATTAAGTAGAACCTTATTATTCATTACATTCAAAACTGTAATTGATCAAGTCAAATGCATTCCTGTGAGTATAGTGGAACAATAGTAAAGTTCTACAGAGTAGATTTTTTTTTTAATTTTTATTTATTTATTTTTGGCTGTGTTGGGTCTTCGTTGCTGCACACGGGCTTTCTCTAGTTGCGGCAAGTGGGGGCTACTCTTCGTTGCGGTGTGCGGGCTTCTCACTGCGGTGGCTTCTCATTGCAGAGCACGGGCTCTAGGCGCGCGGGCTTCAGTAGGTGTGGCACACAGGCTCAGTAGTTGTGGCACATGGGCTCAGTAGTTGTGCCCCACAGGCTTAGTTGCTCCTTGGCATGTGGGATCTTCCCAGACCAGGGCTCGAACCCACATCCCCCTGCATTGGCAGGTGGATTCTTAACCACTGCGCCACCAGGAAAGTCCCCGGAGTAGATTTTAAAATGAAGGAAGATAGTGAGGTTTCTTTTTTTTTAATGAACAATTACACGAGGTTTAATAAAATTTTAAATGTTCAAGCCTAACTGACACAGCAATTTTACTTCTTGAAGTGATGATAGTGAGGTTTCTATACTAGCTATGATACTCATATAGTTCCACGGATTTATACTTTTATCAAGGAACTTCTTGAATATCAAATCTTAATCATATGCTTATGTGTAACATGCACAGTCCATTTACTGTCTTAATTCTTAAAGATTTTTAAGAATAAACAGTTTGTTCTTTAGCCTTGCCTCTTTTTTAGGTTGATATCTGTGCAGAAGAGTTGGGGAATAATGTAAGACCTGCTGTGACCTTGCTAGGAGACATAAATGCTGTCACTAAACAGGTGAGAGCTTTTGCCTGGGTTTTAGTTTATGTGGCTTGGTCTTTAGGGAAGTCAGTTCTTGAAAATGTTTAAATCTTGATTCACTTGGTGACAGGTCTATTAATATCTATTTTAAATAAAATTTATGATGTAAAGCTATTCTTAAATATAACTATGGAACTTGGTAAATCCAATTCCTTATGTATAGATAATTTGTATGTGGGTAAGTTAAGCATTTTTGAAAGGTGATCGAAAATTTAAAGGCATTCAGTCGGCAAACTGATTTCAGCTATCTGAAAGATTATAATACAGCTCCCAGAGGAACTGAACTTACAGCCAAGAAATGGCTTTATGTACTGGAAAAAATCTAACTTAGTATTTCTTAAGGCAATAAAGAGATTTTTTACTCTTCAAACTGTAATCAGTGACTTATCCAGATTCTTATTATTTGTATATAATTTATACATTTCACTGTGACAGATAAAATATAGGCACATTTGTTACATGACTTTGGATACAAATTGGTATGATTGTCATGATTATACAAAATTAGGATGTAATCCCCAATATTAAAACACTCTGGAGCATTTGGTCTGTATCATGAGAATCCCTAGGTATTGGGGCTATGAGTCTTCTTGCAGGGGTTCTTTGGCAGGGTGATTTTCCTTCTGTTGTCAGAGGCAGAGGAAGGCTTACAAGCCCCCTTGCCTGTGAAGTATGGAGGGGGTTACAGTTCTGCTTTGTCTTGTGGGATCCCAATTTCTGGTAGAAGTCGTCACTGAACCAAGCAGAAGCTTTCCATGGTACCTATTTATCTTCTATCAGTTGTTTACTGCCCAGAGGAAAAACAGAGTATGAGTGATGTGAAAGGTAGGATACTGTAGCTGTGTTGTCTTTTTTAGAAGAGATTTTTATGCTAATATGATTTATTTTCAAAAAGGAAAGAAAAAGTTTCTGCTTTTTAGCTTTTAGAACAATTTGATAAAACACCATGGCAGTATCCTCCTGAGAGCAAGTGGTGGAAAATTCTGAGAGAAAAAATGAAGAGCAATGAAGCTTTATCCAAGGTAATATGGGACCCACTGAAACTCAAGAATACTTCAGGGCCATGGTTCAGTTAGTTCTGTCATAGCATGACATTTGCATTCCTAAAATCATAACGTGTAAGATACACACACACACATTCATATATGTATTACAATAAATATGGCACCTGAAGTTTCTTGTGGAAGTGGGCATTGGAAAGGTTATAGCTCGTGAGTTACCGTGAAGCAGTGGAAAGAGGGGATCTGACATTGGACAGAGAGTCGTAAGAGCCAATGTGGATGGGTGTGGCTCCTTGTCCTCAGTTTGACCTTGGCACCAAATCACAAGAGATCTTTTGGAACTTTAAATCCTGGGGCATGTTGGGGCATGTTTGTCCTGTAAGATATAAGTCCACCAAGGCATGCATTTATAATAGATGTTTCATCAAAACTGAAAATTTGATCTAATGGATACCACCTTTTTCATTTTTTTTTAATTTCCACTTTATTGAGGTATAATTTTTTAAATTTATTTATTTATTTATTTTTGGCCACGTTGGGTCTTTGTTGCTGTGCGTGGGGTTTCTCTAGTTGCGGTGAGTGGGGGCTACTCTTCGTTGTGGTGCACGGGCTTCTCATTGTGGTGGCTTCTCTTTGTTGCGGAGCAAGGGCTCTAGGTGCTTGGGCTTCAGTAGTTGTAGCACGTGGGCTCAGTAGTTGTGGCTCACGGACTCTAGAGCGCAGGCTCAGTAGTTGTGATGCACGGTCTTAGTTGCTCTGCGACATGTGGGATCTTCCCGGACCAGGGCTCAGAGCCGTGTTACCTGCATTGGCAGGCAGATTCTTAAGCACTGAGCCACCAGGGAAGTCCTTGTGGAGGTGTAATTGATGTATAAAATTGTAAGATATTTAAAGGTACATCATGGTGTTGACAAACACACTGTGAAAGAGTTCTCCCCATCTAGTTAATTAACACATCCATCCCCTCACATTTATTTCATTTCATTTAATTTCATTTTATGTTAGTGAGACCATTTGTAGCTTTCTTTTTCAATTAACTTTTGTATCACTGCTGGAAATTCTTTTGCAACTTCCTTATCTGCACTCATGGCTCTGCCTGATAGCTGAAGGCTTTGAAATTTATAGTAATGTATGAAACTACCAAACCATCCACTGTTAGCACTAAAATGAGCCACTTCTGCAGGATTTGGCAATTTTTGTTTAAAGTCTTTGTATATGGATAGTGTTTTCTCTTTGATTGTGAGAAAGTTGTTCCTGATTTTTTTTTTAACATCTTTATTGGAGTATAATTGCTTTACAGTGGTGTGTTAGTTTCTTCTTTATAACAAAGTGAATCAATTATACATATACATATATCTCTGTATCTCTTCCCTCTTGTGTCTCCCTCCCTCCCACCCTCCCTATCTCACCCCTCTAGGTGGTCACAAAGCACCGAGCTGATCTCCCCGTGCTATGCGGCTGCTTCCCACTAGCAATCTATTTTACGTTTGGTAGTATATATATGTCCATGCCACTCTCTCACTTTGTCCCAGCTTAACCTTCCCCCTCCTGTATCCTCAAGTCCATTCTTTAGTAGGTTTGTGTCTTTATTCCCGTCTTGCCCCTAGGTTCTTCATGACCATTTTTTTTTTTCTTTTTTAGATTCCATGTCTATGTGTTAGCATACGGTATTTGTCTTTCTCTTTCTGACTTACTTCACTCTCTATGACAGACTCTAGGTCCAACCACCTCACTACAAATAACTCAATTTCGTTTCTTTTTATGGCTGAGTAATATTCCATTGTATATATGTGCCACATCTTCTTTATCCCTTCATCTGTTGATGGACGCTTAGGTTACTTCCATGTCATGGCTATTGTAAATAGAGCTGCAATGAACATTGTGGTACATGACTCTTTTTGAATTATGGTTTTCTCAGGGTATATGCCCAGTAGTGGATTGCTGGGTTGTATGGTAGTTCTATTTTTAGTTTTTTAAGGAACCTCCATACTGTTCTCCATAGTGGCTGCACCAATTTACATTCCCACCAACAGTGCAAGAGGGTTCCCTTTTCTCCACACCCTCTCCAGCATTTATTGTTTCTAGATTTTTGGATGGTGGCTATTCTGACCGGTGTGAGATGATATCTCACTGTAGTTTTGATTTGCATTTCTCTAATAATTCATGATGTTGAGCATTCTTTCATGTGTTTGTTGGCAATCTGTGTATCTTCTTTGGAGAAATGTCTGTTTAGGTCTTCTGCCCATTTTTGGATTGGGTTGTTTGTCTTTTTCATATTGAGCTGCATGAGCTGCTTGTAAATTTTGGAGATTAATCCTTTGTCAGTTGCTTCATATGCAAATATTTTCTCCCATTCTGAAGGTTGTCTTTTCATTCTTGTTTATGGTTTCCTTTGCTGTGCAAAAGCTTTTAAGTTTCATTAGGTCCCATTTGTTTATTTTTGCTTTTATTTCCGTTTCTTTAGGAGGTGGGTCAAAAAGGATCGTGCTGTGATTTATGTCATAGAGTGTTCTGCCTATGTTTTCCTCTAAGAGTTTGATAGTGTCTGGCATTACATTTCGGTCTTTAATCCATTTTGAGCTTATTTTTGTGTATGGTGTTAGGGAGTGTTCTAATTTCATTCTTTTACATGTAGCTGTCCAATTTTCCCAGCACCACTTATTGAAGAGGCTGTCTTTTCTCCACTGTACATTCCTGCCTCCTTTATCAAAGATAAGGTGACCATATGTGTGTGGGTTTATCTTTGGGCTTTCTATCCTGTTCCATTGATCTATATTTCTGTTATTGTGCCAGTACCATACTGTCTTGATTACTGTAGCTTTGTAGTATAGTCTGAAGTCAGGGAGCCTGATTCCTCCAGCTCCGTTTTTCATTCTCAAGATTGCTTTGGCTATTCGGGGTCTTTTGTGTTTCCATACAAATTGTGAAATTTTTTGTTCTAGTTCTGTGAAAAATGCCAGTGGTAGTTTGATAGGGATTGCACTGAATCTGTAGTTTGCTTTGGGTAATATAGTCATTTTCACAATGTTGATTCTTCCAATCCAAGAATGTGGTATATCTCTCCATCTCTTTGTATCATATTTAATTTATTTAATCAGTGTCTTATGATTTTCTGCATACAGATCTTTTGTCTCCTTAGGTAGGTTTATTCCTAGATATTTTATTCTTTTTGTTGCAATGGTAAATGGGAGTGTTTTCTTAATTTCACTTTCAGATTTTTCATCATTAGTGTATAGGAATGCCAGAGATTTCTGTGCATTAATTTTGTATCCTGCTACTTTGCCAAATTCATTGATTAGCTGTAGTAGTTTTCTGGTAGCATCTGTAGGATTCTCTATGTATAGTATCATTTCATCTGCAGACAGTGACAGCTTTACTTCTTCTTTTCTGATTTGGATTCCTTTTGTTTCTTTTTCTTCTCTGATTGCTGTGGCTAAAACTTCCAAAATATGTTGAATAATAGTGGTGAGAGTGGGCAACCTTGTCTTGTTCCTGATCTTAGTGGAAATGCTTTCAGTTTTTCACCGTTGAGGATGATGTTGGCTGTGGGTTTGTCATATATGGCCTTTATTATGTTGAGGAAAGTTCCCTCTATGCCTGCTTTCTGAAGGGTTTTTATCATAAATGGGCGTTGAATTTTGTCACAAGCTTTTTCTGCATCTATTGAGATGATCATATGTTTTTTCTCCTTCAATTTGTTAATATGGTGTATCACATTGATTGATTTGCATATATTGAAGAATCCTGGGATAAACCCCACTTGATCATGGTGTATGATCCTTTTAATGTGCTGTTGGATTCTGTTTGCTAGTATTTTGTTGAGGATTTTGCATCTATGTTCATCAGTGATATTGGCCTGTAGTTTTCTTTATTTGTGAAATCTTTGTCTGGTTTTGATATCAAGGTGATGGTGGCCTCGTAGAATGAGTTTGGGAGTGTTCCTCCCTCTGCTATATTTGGAAGAGTTTGAGAAGAATAGGTGTTAGCTCTTCTCTAAATGTCTGATAGAATTCGCCTGTGAAGCCTTCTGGTCCTGGGCTTTTGTTTGTTGGAAGATTTTTAATCACAGTTTCAATTTCAGTGCTTGTGACTGGTCTGCTCATATTTTCTATTTCTTCCTGGTTCAGTCTCCACAGGTTGTGCATTTCTAAGAATTTGTCCATTTCTTGCAGTTTGTGCATTTTATTGGCATAGAGTTGCTTGTAGTAATCTCTCATGATCCTTTGTATTTCTGCAGTGTCCGTTGTTTCTTCCCCTTTTTCATTTCTAATTCTGTCGATTTGAGTCTTCTCCCTTTTTTTCTTCATGAGTCTGGCTAATGGCTTATCAATTTTGTTTATCTTCTCAAAGAACCAGCTTTTATTTTTATTGATCTTTGCTGTCATTTCCTTTATTTCTTTTTTCTTTGATTTCTGATCTGATCTTTATGATTTCTTTCCTTCTTCTAACTTTGGGGTTATTTGTTCTTCTGTCTCTAATTGCTTTAGGTGTAAGGTTAGGTTGTTTATTTGAGATGTTTCTTGTTTCTTGAGGTAAGATTGTATTGCTATAAACTTCCCTCTTAAAACTGCTTTTGCTGCATCCCGTAGGTTTTGGGTGGTTGTGTTTTCATTGTCATTTGTCCCTAGGTATTTTTTTAATTTTCTCTCTGATTTTTTCAATGACCTCTTGGTTATTTAGTAGTGTATTGTTTACCCTCCATGTGTTTGTATTTTTTACAGATTTTTTCCTGGAATTGATAACATTGTGGTCAAAAAAGATACTTGATACGATTTCAATTTTCTTAAATTTACCAAGCTTGATTTGTGACCCAAGATATGATCTATCCTGGAGAATATTCCATGAGCACTTGAGAAGAAAGTGTATTCTGTTGTTTTTGGATGGAATGTCCTATAAATATCAATTAAGTCCATCATGTTTAATGTATCATTTAAAGCTTGTGTTTCCTTATTTATTTTCATTTTGGATGATCTGTCCATTAGTGAAAGTGGGGTGTTTATGTCCGCTACTATTATTGTGTTACTGTCGATTTCCCCTGTTATGGCTGTTAACATTTGCCTTGTGTATTGAGGTGCTCCTATGTTGGTTGCATAAATATTTACAATTGTTATATCTTCTTCTTGGATAGATCCCTTCATCATTATGTAGTGTCCTTCTTTGTCTCTTGTAATAGTCTTTATTTTAAAGTCTATTTTGTCTGATATGAGAATTGCTCCTCCAGCTTTCTTTTGATTTCCATTTTCATGGAATATCTTTTTCCATCCCCTCACTTTCAGTCTGTATGTGTCCCTACGTCTGAAGTGGGTCTCTTGTAGACAGCGTATATACAGGTCTTGTTTTTGTATCCATTCAGCCAGTCTGTTTCTTTTGGTTGGATCATTTAATCCATTTACACTTAAGGTAATTATCGATATGTATGTTCCTATTACCATTTTCTTAATTGTTTTGGGTTTGTTGTTGTAGGTCATTTCCTTCTCTTGTGTTTCCTGCTGAGAGAAGTTCCTTTAGCATTTGTTGTAAGGCTGGTTTGGTGGTGCTGAATTCTCTTAGCTTTTGCTTGTCTGTAAAGGTTTTAATTTTTCCATCAAATCTGAATGAGATCCTTGCTGGGTAATCTTGGTTGCAGGTTTTTCTCCTTCATCACTTTAAATATGTCCTGCCACTCCCTTCTGGCTTGCAGAGTTTCTGCTGAAAGATCTGCTGTTAACCTTATGGGGATTCCCTTGTGTGTTATTTGTTGTTTTTCCCTTGCTGCTTTTAATATTTTTTCTTTGTATTTAGTTTTTGATAGTTTGATTAATATGTGTCTTGGCATGTTTCTCCTTGGATTTATGGGACTCTCTGTGCTTCCTGGACTTGATTAACTATTTCCTTTCCCATATTAGGGAAGTCTTCAATTATAATCTCTTCAAATATTTTCTCAGTCCTTTTCTTTTTCTCTTCTTCTTCTGGAACCCCTATAATTCGAATGTTGGTACGTTTAATGTTGTCCCAGAGGTCTCTGAGACTGTCCTCAATTCTTTTCATTCTTTTTTCTTTATTCTGCTCTGCAGTAGTTATTTCCACTATTTTATCTTCCAGGTCACTTATCCGTTCTTCTGCCTCAGTTATTCTGCTATTGATCCCTTCTAGAGAATTTTTAATTTCATTTATTGTGTTCATCACTGTTGTTTGCTCTTTAGTTCTTCTAGGTCCTTGTTAAACGTTTCTTGTATCTTCTTCATTCTATTTCCAAGATTTTGGATTATCATTACTCTGAATTCTTTTTCAGGTAGACTGCCTATTTCCTCTTCATTTGTTAGGTCGAGTGGGTTTTTATCTTGCTCCTTCATCAGCTGTGAGTTTCTCTGTCTTCTCATTTTGCTTAACTTACTGTGTTTGGGGGTCTCCTTTTCACAGGCTGTATGTTCATAGTTCCTGTTGTTTTTGGTGTCTGTCCCCAGTGGCTAAGGTTGGTTCAGTGGGTTGTGTAGGCTTCCTGGTGGAGGGGACTAGTGCCTGTGTTCTGGTGGATGAGGCTGGATCTTGTCTTTCTGGTGGGCAGGTCCACATCTGGTGGTGTGTTTTGGGGTGTCTGTGGCCTTATTATGATTTTAAGCAGCCTCTCTGCTAATGGATGGGGTTGTGTTCCTGTCTTGCAGTTGTTTGGCATAGAGTGTCCAGTAGTGTAGCTTGCTAGTCATTAAGTGGAACTGGGTCTTGTTGTTGAGATGGACATCTCTGGGAGATTTTTGCCGTTTGATATTACATGCAGCTGGGAGGTCTCTTGTGGACCAGTGTCCTGAACTTGGCTCTCCTACCTCAGAGGCACAGCCTTGATGCCTGGCTGGAGCACCAAGAGCCTGTCATCCACACAGCTCAGAATAAAAGGGAGGAAAAAAAAGAAAGAAGAAGATAAAATAAAATAAAGTAAAATTATTAAAATAAAAAATAATTATTAAAAAAATTTTTTTAAGTAATTAAAAAAAAGAGAGAAAGAAGAGAGCAACGAAACCAAAAAACAAATGCACCAATGATAACAAGTACTAAAAACGATGCTAAAAAAAAGAAAAAAAGAAAACAGACAGACAGAACTCTAGGACAAATGGTAAAAGCAAAGGTATACAGACAAAATCACACACAGAAGCATACACATACACACTCACGAAAAGAGAAAAAGGGAAAAAAGTATGTATATCATTGCTCCCAAAGTCCACCTCCTCAATTTGGGATGATTCATTATCTCTTCAGGTATTCCACAGATGCAGGGTACATCAAGTTGCTTGTAGAGATTTGATCTGCGGCTCCTGAGGCTGCCTGTAGAGATTTCCCTTTCTCTTCTTTGTTCGCACAGCTCCTGGGGTTCCGCTTTGGATTTAAACCCACCTCTGCGTGCAGGTTGCCTGAGGGCATCTGTTCTTCACTCAGGCAGGACGGGGTTAAAGGAGCCGCTGATTCGGGGGCTCTGGCTCACTCAGGCCGGGGGGAGGGAGGGGCACGGAGTGCGGGGCGAGCCTGCGGCAGCAGAGACCGGCATGACGTTGCACCAGCCTGAGGCGCCCCGTGCATTCTCCCAGGGAAGTTGTCCCTGGATCCCGGGACTCTTGCAGTGGCTGGCTGCACAGGCTCCCCGGAAGGAGGGTGTGGATAGTGACCTGTGCTCGCACAGTTTTCTTGGTGGTGGCAGCGGCAGCCTTAGCCTCTCATGCCCAGCTCTGGGGTCCGCGCTTTTAGCCGCGGCTCGCGCCCGTCTCTGGCGCTCTTAATTTAATTTAATTTAAGCAGCACTCTTAATCCCCTCTCCTTACGCACCAGGAAACAAAGAGGCAAGAAAAAGTCTCTTGCCTCTTTGGCAGCTCCAGACATTTTCCTGGACTCCCTCCCAGCTAGCTGTGGCGCACTAGCCCCCTTCAGGCTGTGTTCATGCAGCCAACCCCAGTCCTCTCCCTGTGATCCGACCGAAGCCCAAGCTTCAGCTCCCAGCCCCGCCCATCCCAGCGGGTGAGCAGACAAGCCTCTCAGGCTGGTGAGTGCTGGTCGGCACCGATCCTCTGTGCGGGAATTGCCCTCCGCACCCCTGTTGCTGTGCTTTCCTCCGTGGCTCCGAAGCTTCCCCCTCTGCCACTCGCAGTCTCCGCCCGCGAAGGGGCTTCCTAGTATGTGGAAACCTTTCCTCCTTCACAGCTCCCTCCCCAAGGTTCAGGTTCCATCCCCATTCTTTTGTCTGTTTTTTCTTTTTTCTTTTGTCCTGCCCAGGTATGTGGGGAGTTTCTTGCCTTTTGGGAGGTCTGAGGTCTTCTGCCAGCGTTCAGTAGGTGTTCTGTAGGGGTTGATCCACATGTAGATGTATTTCTGATGTATTTGTGGGGAGGAAGGTGATCTCCACGTCTTACTCTTCTGCCATCTTGAAGTTCCTCTCCAGCTGTTCTGATTTTTTTTTTTTTTTGGCTGTTTTGTGTATTCCTCTGCATCTTGGTTCAGCTGGGTGTAGTTTTCTCTGTTCATGTAGTGTTTCTAACTGATGGAATCATGCATAAGCAAATACAAAATTCCAGCTATATTCATATTGTTCCCTAATATATCAGTCGTCTTGGAATAAATTTGCATTTTCCAAACAAGTAGAGTTGTCTCTATATGATTCTTTCTTTTTTGGAAGTTTAATCAATGACTTTCTCCTATCAGGAGCCAGTCTCAGTTTTCTTTCCTGAATGGTATAGTGATTAATTCCTTCTTTTCCATAGGAATCACCTTAGTTTAAGATGGAAGGATCTTGCCTCTCTTCTCTGGTGCATGAGTATAGGAGAGTCCCTCATCCATCTTGGGTATAATCTCTAGCAGACCAAAGTAGTACAGGTGAAGAGGCAGTGGGGCTTTGCTGCTGAAGCTCTAAAAGGCATTTGGCTAGACAAGGACAATAACCTTTCTGTTTCCCCTCCATTTAGAGACCCTCCAGAGTAGTGGGTAAAGCATATCCCCTTTCCAGTACATGTGGGGAAAGATTAGATTTTCTAAAACCCCAACTTCACTTTTAATTTTAAATATAGAGTCATATTTTAGATGAAAATATTCTAGAATAAAATTTTCACTTTTTCTAAGGCAGTGTTTCCCTGAAAGTGCTCAAATAAGACTGTTTAGTTTTGCTTAACCCAGTGTCTTCAGCTATCTTTACTATAGGACGTCTTAGTCTTTAATATGCTAGTGTGTGTCGTGGATCTCCAGGAAGAGGGATATTTCCTGCCTTATTTGATTGTGTCCCAAATTGGGACTGGGACCCGTTTTTCTTAGCCTGTCCCCTAGGACGGTTGACAGATCAATTAGCTTCTCAGAGTCGTCATCTAGTGGCCATTTGGGAATTTCATAGCCTTTGGCTATTGCAAGTAAGTTTGAAAGTAGCTTATTGATGCTGTTTATTTTCACTGTATATTAATTTAATTTGATTCTATTTCCCTCTGATACTTTAGGAATTAGCTTTCAAAAAATCCCTGCCTATGAATTATTACACAGTATTCTACCACATTCAAGAACAACTGCCCAGAGACTGTTTTGTGGTGAGCGAAGGAGCAAATACTATGGATATTGGGCGCACTGTGCTTCAAAACTACCTTCCTCGTCACAGGTAAAGGCAATTATAATGAATTGGAATGTGTTAAATTAGAAACTACAAAAAGCAGATTGAGAAAACATTTGAAAATTATACGCAGCCAGTGTAAGGACATACTTCATAAAAGTATTCGTAGGTGACGTTTTGTAGTGTTTCTATGCTTGGTATGTCCTGAGATCATGTGGTAATTTGTATACTCAGTGTTCGGAGGATATATTCACAGTCTTCCAAGAAATCATGAGTGATTTCTCCCGTTCATTTGCTTATCCTTAACAAATTAGTTCCTCACAGTCTAAAAACTTAATATTAAGGAGAATGTTTTATTGTTCTTTATTTTTCCATGAGCCATGTAAAAATGACTAGATTTTTTGCCAACTCCACCATCTGTGATATGCCCCAGAGGGTTTCATTTTAGCTCTGTTCCCCAACAGGCTTGATGCTGGTACTTTTGGAACAATGGGAGTCGGTTTGGGTTTTGCCATTGCATCTGCTCTAGTGGCTAAAGATAGAAACCCAGGGCAGCAGGTCATCTGTGTGGAAGGAGACAGTGCATTTGGATTTTCTGGCATGGAAGTGGAAACCATCTGCAGGTAAGACAGCATCTTGAGTCAGCATTTCTTTCTCCAAAATATGAAAAATTATACCCAAGACCCACTTGCCTAACAAATAGTTACCAAGCGTTCACCATGTGCCAGGTGCCCCATGCATGGCACTGTGCTGTGTCCTGAGAATACTAGTATAAATACCCTGGGGTCTGTCTCATCCAGGACAGCATGTTCATGATCTCTCTACCATATGCCCAAAACCTGCAAAACTGGGGAGTAGTTTTTAGGTCACTGAAAAAAAAGTTCTGGTCTGATAAAAGCTTGTTTTCTGCAGGGAGATAGCAGAGCTTGGTGGTTAAAAGAACGGCCTCTGGGTCAGTTGGCCTGGATTTAAATACTGGCTTGACCACATCAGACCCAGGTGACTAGGGTTAAGTCTCTTAACCAAACTTAAGTCTCCTCTAAGGTAGGAATAGGAGTCGTACTAATTCCTACCTTATAGGACAGTTGTGAGGAACAAGTGCTTCAGAGGGAATTAAGTATGGAAGGTGTCATTCTTATTGACTCCCAGATCTGTGAAAACCAAGGGTCAGAAAAGCTCAGTCATTTGCCTGAGGTCCGTAGCTGCATAGTGGTGGGACCAGGTCTGCCAACCACTAACCTTGCATTCTTTCTACTGCTCCATGATGTTTCTGTTAATAATTTGATAGTGTTTATTAGGATAGCAAATGCTTAATTTTTGGTCTTACTGTAATATTACAGAAAAGCTTATAGAAAACTATCCATTTTCAAGTTAAAATTTCAATCCAATGAAAAGAAATTGCTTCAGAATGAAAAATGATTTCCTTTATATTTTGCTCTCAATTTTAGGTACAACTTGCCAATCATACTTTTGGTGGTGAATAATAATGGAATTTACCAAGGTTTTGATACAGATACTTGGAAGGAAATGTTAAAATTTGGAGATGCTACTACAGTGTAAGTAACCCAGAACAGTGTATATTTATGTTTTCTCAACTATTTTAATCTCTCTTTAAAAAGTCTGCTATACCGGAAACCTGCTTCTGTGGTGTCAGTATTGCTTGTTTTCATGGTCAGCTGCTCTAAAGGACAGGAACCCTGTCTGCATGGTTCCTTTTTGCACAACCATCCTTGACTGGCACTTCAATGAATAGTTTATGATCAGGGAGCCACTGAAGGCTCAGGTGAATGAGTTTCATGTCTAAGCCTTGTTAATGAAAAGGCTTATTGCAAATGCTACCAGTCCTACTATTCCTACTACACCATGTAGGAATATAGATGCTTACATATTGTTTAGGATATAGAGGTCTTCCTTCCTTTTACCACTTAGCTAAATCTTGGTCATTTGATGACAGAGCCAAACTGAGACAGTATTGTGGCTGGCTGTGGGATGAGGAGGTTGTGAATCTGTTAGTCAGCCCCAGGGGAGCAGGCTGTGGGTATGTTTGCTATGCCTCGCTGACTGTTGTTTTGTTGTTATTTGCTGTTTTGTAGTAACCATTCCTTTTCTCCTCTTTTTTTTGGAGCGGGGATTCATAATAGTTGATGGTGTAGCCTTCACTGCCCAGTATAGTAGCCACTAGCCACATGTGGCTGTTTAAGTTAAAAATTCACTTCCTCTTTTTAACTAGTCACATTTCAAGTGCTCACTGCAACAGGTCACTAGTAACTACTATACTGGGCAGCACAGATATAAAAATTTCCATCATCACAGAAAGTTCTGTTGCACATTGCTATACATACAATAAAAAATGTATGGAAAGTTTAATATACTGGCATCTCAGTTTACGTAAAAGCATGCCTTTCATTTTAGATGAAATTTTTCCACAAATTATTTTAGAGAATTTTTTCTATTGACTTGTGACCTTCTTTTTCAGGGCCCCTCCAATGTGTCTTCTGCCACACTCACATTACGAGCATGTCATGATTGCATTTGGAGGCAAAGGGTATTTTGTACAAACACCAGAAGAACTCCAGAAATCCCTGAGGCAGAGCCTGGCAGACACAACTAAACCCTCTCTTATCAACATCATGATTGAGCCGCAAGCCATGCGGAAAGCCCAGGTAAAGATGATTGCTAAGCAGAAAGCAGAAATGCATCTCCCCTCCCACCCCCAAAAGTATCTACCAAATAGAACACCCTGTCATTTACTGAGTTCTGTCTAAACTGTTTCTGAGCTTGTCACTTTCATCTGTTTGTTCAATGAATATTTGTTGAGGTATGTGTTAGTTGTGCTGTGTCAGGTGCCAAGAATAGCATAGTGAGCAAACCAGGCTCAGACCTCACTTCATGGAGTTTACTGTCCAGTAGGAGAGTGCAGTCCAGTTACCTCTCAACTGAATGTATCACAATAGAGTGAGGCAATTCCTCTGAAGAAAAGAAACCCAGTTCTGAATGAACATAAAACAAAGGAACCCAAGAGGTGTGTGGAGAAAGGGAACCCTCCTACACTGTTGATGGGAAAGTAAATTTCCGTACTGTGGAAAACAGTATGGAGGTTCCTCAAAAAACTAAAGACAGATTTGCCACATGATCTAGCAATCCTGCTGCTGGGCATATATCTGGAGAAAACCATAATTTGAAAAGATACACACACCTCAGTGTTCACTGCAGCACTATTTACAGCAGCCAAGACATGGAATCAACCTAAATGTCCAATGACATATATATATATATATATACACACACACACACACACACATACATACATACAATGGAATACTACTCAGCCATAAAAAAGGATGAAATAATGCCATTTGCAGCAACATGGATGGACCTAGATGGTATACTAAGTGAAGTAAGAAAGTAAAAGACAAATACCATATGATATCACTTGTATGTGGAATCTAAAATATGACAAATGAACTTATCTACGAAACAGAAACAGACAGATATAGAGAACAGACTTATGGTTGCCAAGGTGGAGAGGGAGTTGGGAAGGGATGGATTGGAAGTTTAAGATTAGCAGGTGCAAACTATTATATATAAAATGGGTAAACAACAAGGTCCTACTGTATAACACAGGAAACTATATTCAAAATTCTATTATAAACCATAATGGAAAAGAATATGAAAAAGAATGTGTTTGCGTATACACACACACACACATATATAATTGAATCACTTTGCTGTATAGCAGAAATTAACACAACATTGTAAATCAACTATACTTCAATAAAATAAATTTAAACAAACAAACGAAAAACCCCACAAAGGAATTCAATTTATATTGGAGTCACAAGGAAGACTTCTCAGAAGTGATGCTTAAACCGAGAGCTGAAGGATAAGTAGGGACAAATTCAGCAAAGAAGTGAGGGAAAAGATGTGCAAAGGCTCTTTGGCAGGAGGGAGCATGGCAAGTCCAAGGAATTGAAAGAAAGCCAAAGTGGCTGGAAGACAGAGAGTGGAGGAGGAAGCACAATGGGATATGAGACTATAATAGGGTAACTTATGCAATTATATTCAGAGTTAGTTACTTTGGCCTCTAAAGCAAAACTACGGTGTAGACTATAGCAGTAAAATAAATGACAAAGTGTGTAGTATGTTCCTCTCCCATCCCAGATTAAGTTGCTTTTCATACTTTGTACTCTGATTCTGATCCAGCTACTTTTGCTTTCTCTTATATACCTGGCCTCCATGCCTGCACCTTACATATCAGCTGTTGTTTTCAGTGTTTTACTTTTTTTCAAGTATTTTCTGTCCTGGTTCTTTATACATGTATCTGCTGTTAGATTTTTTTTTTCTTTTTTGAACAAGGCAGTGGACAAATGGGCAGAACAGATACCTGGACAATCAATGAAATATAAATTAATTTGGAAACTATGAAATATATAGAATTCTACTGAAATTCTGTTTCTATAAGACAGATATCAAGGACGTTGGTGAAAGGGTAACTACAGAACAGCCAGAAAACAGCAAAATGGCAATAAGTACATACCTATCAATAATAACGTTAAGTATTAATGGATTAGATTCTTGAATCAAAATAAATAGAGTGGCTGAATGCATAAAAATAAGGCATATCTATATACTGCCTATAAGAGACTCACTTCAGATATAAGGACACAAAGAGACTGAAAGTGAAGAGATGGAAAAAGATAATTCATACAAATAGAAACCAAAAGAAAGCTGGGGTAGCTATACTTATATCAGATAAAATAGACTCTAAAACAAAGACTGTAATAAGGGACAAAGAAGGGCATTGCACAATGATAAAGGGGTCAGTCCAACAATAGGACATAACATTTGTAAATATTTATGCACACAACATAGGAGTGCCTATATATGCAAATATTAACAGATCTAAAAGGAGAAATAGACAGCAATACAATAATAGTAGGAGACTTTAATACCCACTTACATCAATGGATAGCTCATCCAGACAGAAAATCAGTTAGGAAACATTTGCCTTAAATGACACATTAGAACAGATGGCCTTAACAGATATACTCAGAACATTCCATCCCAAAGCAGCAGAATACACATTCTTCAAGTGCACATGGAATGTTCTGCAAGATAGATCATATGTTAGGCCACAAAACAAATCTTTATATATTTAAGAAGATTAAAAGCATCTTTTCCAACCACAGTGGTGTGAAACTAGAAATGTGTTACAAGAAGAAAACTAGAAAATTCACAAATATGTGGAGATAAAACAGCATGCCACTGAACAACTGAGGGGTCGAAGAAGAAATCAAAAGAAAAAATTTTAAATGTCTTTGAGACAAATGAAAATGGAAATACAACATATCAAAATTTATGGGACACAGCAGAAGCAATTCTAAGAAGGAGGTTCATAGCAGTAAAAGCCTACCTCAAAAAACAACAACAAAAATCAAACAACCTAACTTTACACCTGAGGGAACTAGGGAAAAAACAAAGCCCAAAGTTAGTAGAAGGAAGGAAATAACAAAGATCAGAGCACAAATAAATGACATAGAGCCTAAAAAGACAATAGAAAAGACCACTGGACCTAAGAGCTGATTCTTTAAAAAGATAAAATTGACAAAGCTTTAGCTAGACTCACCAAGAAAAAAAGAGAGAGGACTCAAATAAATAAAATCAGAAATGAAAGATGAGCTATTACAACTGATACCATGGAAATACAAAATTTCATACAGACTACTATGAATAATTATATACCAATAAATTTGACAGCCTAGAATAAATGGATAAATTCCCGGAAACATATAACCTACCAAGACTGAGTCATGAAGAAATAGAAAATATGAACAGACCGATTACAAGTTAGGAGATTGAATCAGTAATCAGAACCTCTCAAACAAAAGTTCAGGACCAGATGGCTTCATTGGTGAATTCTACCAAACATTAAAAGCAGAATTAATATCAATTCCTCTCAAATTCTTCCAAAAATTAAAGGAGGAAGGGACACTTCCAAACTCATTTTTACAAGGCCAGCCTTACCCTGATAACCAAGACCAGACAAAGATACCACAAGAAAAGAAAATTACAGGCCAGTATCCCTGATGAATGTAGATGTAAAAATCCTTAATAAAACATTAGCGAACCAAATTCAACAATACATTAAAAGGATTATATACTGTGATCAAGTGAGATTTATTCCAGGTATGCAAAGATGGTTCGATAACTACAAATCAATCAAAGTGGTACACTTCGTTAACAAAATGAAGGATAAAAATCATATGATCATCTCAACAGATACAGAAAAAAACATTTGACAAAATTCAACATTTGTGATAAAAAAATCTCAACAAAGTGGTTATAGAGGGAACATACCTCAACATAATCAAGGTCATGTGTCACAAGCCCACAGCTAAGATCATATTTAACAGGGAAAAGCTAGAGCTTCCTCTAAGATCAGGACCAAGACAAGGATGCTCAGTCTTACCACTTTTATTCAACATGGTATTGGAGGTCCTATCCAGAGCAATTAGGCAAGAAAAGATATGAAAGGCATCCAAATTGGAAGCAAAGAAGTAGAAGTGTTACTATTTGCAGATGGTGTGACATTATATATAGAAAACCCTAAAAACTCCACTGAAAAACTATTATAATAAATTCAGTAAAGTTGTAGGATACAAAATTAACACACAGAGTTCTGTTGTGTTTCTATACAGTAACAACAAACTATCAGAGAAATTAAGAAAACGACTTCATTTACAACTGCATCACAAAGAATAGAGCTTCCCTGGTGGCACAGTGGTTGAGAGTCCCCTGCCGATGCAGGGGACACGGATTCGTGCCCCAGTCCGGGAAGATCCCACATGCCGCGGAGCGGCTGGGCCCGTGAGTGATGGCCGCTGAGCCTGTGCGTCCGGAGCCTGTGCTCCGCAACGGGAGAGACCACAACAGTGAGAGGCCCACGTACCGCAAAAAAAAAAAAAAAGAATAAAATACCTAGGAATAAATTTAACCAAGGAGATGAAAGATCTGTACACTGAAAACTATAAGACATTAATGAAAAAAACTGAAGAAGGCACAAAGAAATGGAAACTATTCCATGCTCTCGGATTGGAAGAATTCATATTGTTAAGCTGTCCATACTACCCAAAACAATATGCAGATTCAGTGCAATCTCTTATCAGAATTTTAATGGCATTTTTCACAGAAATAGAACAAACAATCCTAAAATTTGTGTGGAACCACAAAAGTCCTCAAATAGAGCAATCTTAGAAAGAACAAAGCTGGAGGCATTAAATTACTTGATTTCAAAATATATAATACAAAATTTTATTAATCAAAACAATATGGTATTGGCATTAAAACAGATATATAGATCAATAGAACAGAATAGAGACCCCAAAAGTAAAGCCATGCATATATGATCAGTTAATTTATGACAAAGGAGAAAAGAATATACAGTGGGGTAAGGACAATCTCTTCATTAAATGGTGTTGAGAAAACTAGGTAGCCACATGCAAAAGAATGAAACTGGACCACGATCTTACACTATACACAATAATTAACTTAAAATGGATGAAAGATTTGAATATAAGACCTGAAACAATAAAATTCCTAGAGGAAAACTGACAGTAAGCTCCTTGACGCTGATCTTGGAGATAATTTTTTGAATTTGACATAAAAGCTAAGGCAACAAAAGCAAAAATAAAGCGGGACTACCTCAAACTAAAAAGCTTCTGCATAGTAAAGGGAATCATCAACAAAACAAAAAGGCAACCTATTGAATGGGAGAAAATATTTGAAATCATATTGTCTGATAAGGAGTTAATATCCAAAAAATATAAAGAACTCATTTAGCTCAATAGCAAAGAACAATCCAATTAAAAACTGGGCAGAAAATATGAATTGACATTTTTCCAAAGAAGACATACAGATAGTCAACAGGTACATGAAAAGATGCTCAGCATCACTAATCATCAGGGAAATGCAAATCAAAACTACAATGAGGTATCACCTCATACATGTTAGAATGGCTGTTATCAAAAGACAAGAAATAAGTGTTGGCAAGGATGTAGAGAAAAAGGGAATCCTTGTGCCCTCTTGGTGGCAATATAAATACATGCAGCCACTATGGAAAGCAATATGGAGTTTCCTCAAAAAATTAAATGCAAAACTACCATGTTATCCAGCAATTCCACTTCTGTGTATTTATGGGAAGAAAATTAAAACACTAACTCTAAAAGATACATGCACTTCCTTGTTTATTGCAGCATTATTTACAGTAGCCAAGATATGAAACAGTCTACAGTGGATGACTGGATAAAGAAAATGTGGTGTATATATACGCAATGGATTATTATTTAGCCATAAAAAATAATGAAATCTTAGCATTACAACAACGTGGATGGGCCTTGAGGGCGTTATGCTGTATGACTTAAGTCAGACAGAGAAAGACAAGTATCATATAATCTCTCTTATGGAACCTAGAACAAACAAAAAAACCAAGCTCATAGATACAGAAAACAGATTGGTGGTTGCCAGAGTTGGGGGGTGGGGAGTGGGCAAAATGGGTGATGGGGGTCAAAATGTATAAGCTTCCAGTTATAAAGTCATTGGAGATGTAATGCACAGCATAGTGACTTTAGTTAATAATACTGTGTTGCATATTTGAAAGTTACTAAGACAATAGATATTAAAAGTTCTCATTACAAGAAAAATTTCTGTGACTATATATGGTGATGGATGTTAACTAGGTTTATTGTAATGATCATTTCTCGATGTGTACAAATATCAAATCATTATGTTGTATACCTGAAACTAATATAAGGTTGTATGTCTATTATACTTCAATTAAAATTTAGAAAGAGAGAAAGAGAGAGGCTCTGGCATAGCCTCTCAGGCTCTTTTCATAGCAGAGAGAAGAGCTACTTAAGAAGAAGCATGGTGATGGGGATGGTGAGCACAGAAAGGCTAGGCCAGAAAGGTGATGGCGTAGGTGGCATTAGCAGGGATTTATGTGGAGCAAGCAGGCAGGCTGTTTTCAGGTAGGATTAACAACTTTCAGAACCTACTCAGTACCTTTGTGGGTTTACTGATTGCCTTGAAAAAAAAAAAAAACTATTTGTTGAAATGATTTCTGCAAGCTAGACACCCAATAGGTAGGTTTTAAAATCGCATGTCATTTTATCTGTAGCTGAGTATATGCTTTTCAGTAGCTGGGATGTCAGTTTTGCAACCAGAATGCCCTCCTTCTGGCATCAGGGCATCAGAGCACTAAGGAAACTAAAGCCACAAGGGGCTTGGTAAGCACATTCAGAACACACAGACAAAATAGACTTGAGACCTGTGTTAGTCACGGAAGGGTCCTAATTGATTGTCCCTTCTCTGCTAATGCCTGTCTAAATGATCTGCTTCTAATGGTCTATTCTCTGAATTCTCTATGAATTTGGGGGCTATTGCTGGAGAATACAAGTTCTTATTTCCTCTTGTATAATTCCATGAGGATTATCCTTGTATTTTTTGCATCTACCACTTCAACATTATTTATCTTCATTCCAGTAGAATTCCCCATATATTATAGTTTCTAAACTGTTTATTTTTCATTGATTGATTGTGTGTCCATTACCATTTGTCATTTTTTTAAAAATGAAGTATAGTTGATTTTGCAATATCATGTTTTAGGTGTACAGCATAGTGATTCAATATTTTTATAGATTATACTTTTATAAAATTATTCATAAAGTTATTATAAAATATTGGCTATATGCTCTGTGCTGTGCAATATATCCTTGTAGCTTATTTATTTTATACATAGTAATTTGCGTCTCTTAATCTCATACCCGTATCTTGTCCCTCTCCCCACTGGTGACCACTAATTTGTTGTCTGTATCTGTGAGTCTGAAAAGATACATGCACCCTAGTGTTCATAGCAACGTTATTTACGATAGCCAAGATATGGAAGCAACGTAAGTGTCCATCGACAGAGGAATGGATAAAGAAGATGTGGTATAGATATACAATGGAATACTACTCAGTCATAAAAAGAAGGAAATTCCATGATCTGCAACAACACGGATGGACCTAAAGGATATTATGCTTAGTGAAATAAGTCAGACAGAGAAAGAAAAACACTGTATATTATCACTTATATGTGGAATCTAAAATAAAACAAATGAATATAACAGAAGAGAAACAGACTCACAGATATAGAGAACAAACTATAAATGGTTACCATTTGTCATCAATTCATGGTGTAGCTGGCTGCTTCCTGCTATAAATACAGGGAAGACCTAATCTCTGCAGTTGCCTGTGTCCAGGCCACGTGGGTAGGATGGTTTTAGTCCTGGGCAAGGCTTCCATGCACTGCTTTTTCTCCTCAAGCTCTTCTTAGACATGGGAGCTTGTGGTCCTCTTTGGGCCTCCTTCATTCCCTCTCTCTCTTTTTTTTTTTTTTATTAATTTTTTTTGGAGTATAGTTGATTTACAATGTTGTGTTAGTTTCTACTGTACAGCAAAGTGAATCAGTTATACATTTACATATATCCACTCTTTTTTAAGATTCTATTCCCATATAGGACATTACAGAGTATTGAGTAGCGTTCCCTGTGCTATACAGTAGGTTCTTATTAGTTATCTATTTTATATATAATGGTGTATATATATGTCAATTCCAGTCTCCCAGTTTATCCCTCTCCCCCTTTTCCCCTTTGGTAACCATAAGTTTTTTTTCTACATCTGTGACTCTAATTTCTGTTTTGTAAATTCCTCTCTTCTTTTGCATGTACTTCTGGTTCTTTCAGACTCTAGTTTTTTTGTGCCCTGATTATTGTTAATGGGGGAAGATCCAGAAAGTGATGTTAGGTTGTTTTGTAGGACAAGACAGCAAGATTCATTAATGGATTTTTAGCTCCTTTTTGGGAAAAGCTCTAGACCAAAGACAAACTTCACTTTACCACCACTGTGGCTAGTGTGGTTATAATGGGACTTTTAGATTTTAGAGCAAGCAAAACAGGATATAGTTTGACACAGTTATTTCTTTTGACTGAATGTTTGTTGTCTTTTCTTTTTCTAGGATTTTCACTGGCTGACCCGCTCTAATATGTAAATAAAGATGCCAATGAGTGACTTGGCATCTCTTTCCTGTAAGATGGAATTTTATTTTCCACAGCAAAATTACTATAATGTTAAAATTGTTCTGCAAAGAAAAATAAAAAACATTTCTAAATGACATTTTATAGTGCAGGAATTGATTAAAACCATAAAAAGATACCAGTATTCTACGACAGAAATAACCATTTACAGTTGAAAGAGGGGTTTATTAAATAGCACCATAACTGGTTTATTGAATGACACATCAGTATTCTTTTAAGGAAATCCATTCTTAAAGTCACATATCTTTTAATAACATCTTCGAAGAAAAAAGCTTCAGAACTATGCAATGTAGAGGCATGTTCAGTAAGTTGGAGTACCTAGACTATCTTTCCTTCATAGTTTATCCATTGACCACTTCATACTTTAGTCTACCCAACCTTAGTCTACCCAGTATTTAATGGGGCTTGTTCTACATCTTATGAGTTGGGTTTTTGTTCTGTTTAGTTTTTCAGGAAAGAACTTACTAAGCCAAAGGAGAAGTCACACCACACCCAAACTAATAATTTCAGGGTATCTTTGGATTATCAACCTTAGTTTATGTGTACCACATTGAGACCAACAGAATCAACAGCCTTAATATGTAAAGAACTCTTATAAATAAGAAAAATATTAATGCACTAGCAGAAAAATGGGGAAAGGGCATGAATGCATAATTAACAGAAAAACACAAATGATCAATAAAAGTATGAGTATGAATACAAATGAGTAGGTAAGTTAAATAGAAAAACCTTTTTTTTTACCCCAGCCACTTAGCAAAGCACTTTTTAAATTATAATTTTCAGTGTTTGGTGAGGGTGAAGTGAGGAGAGGAGTGCTGTGCTGGGGCGGAAGATGAAATTGGTACAAATTCCATAGAGGAATTCTAGCGTTGCTTGTATTTGCAATCATAAAATGTTCATACCCCATAACTTTTGACCCAGTGGGCCTATTTCAAGAATGTATTTTAAAGAAATAATAAAACATTTGGTCAAATATTTATATATAAGGACATTCAGCATAGTTTTATTTAGGAACAACCACAATGTTTAATAATAAGACATTGGTTATGTAAATTATGATCTGTCAACATCATAAAATAAAAATTGTGTTAAAGAATGAATATTTATTAATGGAAAAATAATCACAGCTACAGAAATGGATGGGTCCAGGTCAGGATATACATCTTTACTCATACACACATACATAGAGAAAAAAGGTGGGCACAAAATAAACCAAAATTTTAATATAACTTGGTGATGGGATTTAAGTAATTTTTATTTCCCTCATGTTTTTCCTACTTTTATAAGATTTTAAAGTAAAAATAATTATGTAATTGTATTACCAGAAACAGACATTGTTTTAAGAAAATACTAGAAATGGAAAAGTATCACCTATTTTCAGGGTCATTCTTGTTTATTATCTGCAGTTTTATAGATGAGTTGGAGTATAGGACTTTATATCCAAGTTCAGCTAGTTTGACTGTACCGTACATATCAGACTTATATCCGTTGGCTAGTTAGGGGCCTGAGTGACCTCCACAATGTTGTGGACTCCAGCTTCGAGGTGGGAACCCAGGAGATACTTGCAGGGAGCTGTGGCTTTGCCTGACAGGCCCTTGAGATCAGGCCTCCTGGCAGGTCCTCTTATGTATTCTGAGATACAGACTAGAGAGCCTGGGCTGCGGAAGAGCATAGGGAATATCCAAGGAGGGCAGAGAGTGGGCGGCTTATGTAATCTCATCAGTGTCCTACTCTGCCCGTGGACACTGGCCTCTGGCAGCCAAGTGCTACATAAGATTTTGCTGAAAGGTTGAGGGCTTGGTGAACATTTGTGAGTTGAACTATATAAATCTGGATACTAGATGTAATTTGGGGAAAAGGCTCCTTCTCTAGTCATATTATCTCAAGAGAGAAAAAAAGTTGGCAGGTTAATAGACTGACCAGCAGAGGTCAGTCTGAACAAAGATCAGATTAGTCCAGGAGCACTGCCCACTGACTGCCTGCTTTATAAATGGGATCTTTCCTTAGAAGCATAAGATATTGAATAAGCCCCTCTAAAATGAATCTGTTGGTTGATAGTCAAAGTTTACTGGTAAATGTTTTGTATCCCCTAGTTTAATAAGGAACATTCTTACGGGATCCTAGTATGTTGAATACTCAAGTGCCTCATAAAAACTGAACTTTGAAAGATTATGGTTGTTTTCTTAATTTAGGAACGCTGAGAATTCAGGCTTGGAAATGACTTATCAGGTTAGTTCCTCTACTGATATTCTTTCCCAAACCTTTCATACTTCATGGGGTTGTCTAGGGGTTCAAAAAGTTATCCAGAAGCCCAGTGCCTGGTATATAGAAGGCACTCCATAAATGCCATTGTGTTTTAGGAAGATGCAACTTTAGAGAAGAGGAGAATGTTGGCTGGAATTGTGTCCTGTTTAGCAGTGTGGTTTCACTTTGCAAGTAAATGGGTCTTATTTCCCAAATAGAATGAGTCATTTCCTGGAAGACAGGGGCTGTGTGTTTTTATTTCCTTAAACAGCCACCTGCTCACTGGATAATAGCTGAATGAGAATTCATGATGTTTGGAAATAGCTCAGTGGATATTTTCTATGGTTATTTCACATATGCACTTCTGAAGTAGCTCAGCTTATTATGTCACTTGAGTATGTTTTCCTTAGGGAAAAGTTCTCAGATCTGTTACAAAGAAATAATAGGATTTCGAACACCAAAGGAAAATGAAAATAATATTGCTTCCAAAAATGTATTTATTCTTTTACTACTTTTAACTGAATTATAAGAAACATACAATATTGTGTTAGTTTCAGGTGTACAACATGGTGATTTGCTATTTTTATACATTATGAAATGGTCACCACAATAAGACCGGTTACCATCTGTCACCATACAAAGTTGTTACAATATTAGTGATTATGTTCCCTATGTGTACATTACATCCTCATGACTTATTTATTTTATAGCTGGAAGTTTTTACCTCTTAATCCTTGTCCCCTATTTCATCTATCCTTCCACCCTCCTTCCTTCTGGCAACCACCAGTTTATTCTCTGTATCTATGAGTCTGTTTTATTTTGTTTGTTCATTTGTTTTGTTTTTTAGATTCCACATGTAAGTGAAATCATACGGTATTTGTTTTTCTCTGTTTGACTTACTTAGCATACCACCCTCCAGATCTATCCATGTTGCTGCAAATGGCAAAATTTCATTCTTTGTATGGCTGAGTAGTAGTATATTGTATATATTAACACCATATCTTCTTTATCTAGTCATCTATGAATGGACATTGAGGTTGTTTCCATACCTTGGCTATTGTAAATAATTCTGCAATGAACATAGGGGTGCATATATCTTTTTGAATTAATGTTTTTATTTTCTTTGGATAAATACCCAGAAGTGGAATTGCTGGATTGTATGGTAGTTCTATTTTTAGTTTTTTGAGGAACCGCCATACTGTTTCCCATAGTGGCTGCACCAACATCCTTTACTGTTTTTAAGACACTTCTCTAGGCAGTGGGGAAGCAATGCACTGCCATGAAGAAGTGGCACATGATTATTAAAGTATTGATACATGCAAACTTAGAGTGACTAGGATGGAATTTCATATGAGTGTATTAAGAAAGTTGGAAACCAGTTAAATTCCAGATGGGAATTATGATTGAGAAACTCTGGTAAAACTGACTCTGCTGACTGCTGTGGAGAGTGAAATGTATACAGATGAAGTTTGAATCATCTGGTGTTTTCTGGTTGCATTTGCTGCTGCTCATCTGAATAATGGAGTAATGTGGATAAAGGAAATTGAAGATCCTGTGAAATCCTCCCAAAGATAAGGTGCAGATTAAAGTACACCTTGGGTTCAGATCTGACAGGCAAGGCTGCCTAAGCCTCTGGTTTTCACTGGATCATCTTGGATCGTCCCTCCCCTCCAAGGCCTTTTCTTCTAGGAGAGAGGCTAGCTGGTTAGTGAACCCATGGTGAATCCAGGTTGTGTGGTTAACCCTGCAGTTAGGGAGCAGAGAGAAAAGGCACAGCTAGAAACCCCTGGATCTCCAGTTTCAAAGTTTGAAGGGAACACTTTAAATTTTGACTCAGGCCTGGAAATATCCAGAGATGGCGTCACCCATGATCTTCTTCCCAGGGGTCACTGGAGCCAGCTCTGTGGAGTGCTTCATCTACGGCTACCTGGATCGTCCTGAGGCTCATTCCCTGGTCCCAGCGTGTTCCCAGGTACTGCCTCCTCACCCCAGTGATCAGGGAGGGCTCAGGAAATCAGACCTGCTTTCCCCCTAGCCTGAGCTCTGTGTGCTCCCCGCCGTTTGCCATGTGGTATCAGCCATGTTGTCACCTCTTCCGTGAAGCTATCCTCTCTCCCAGCCCTCCTACAGCACCCTGCGTGTACCTTCGTCACTACGCACGATATTCATGATGCATCGAATTCCCATCTCCCTTCCCGCCTTGACCTCGTGCCTGTGTACCCAGATGTCACCCACCCCTCATCTTCCAGGGCCTGCATCCTCCTGCTGTTTGGCAAGCTCCTCTGTGGGCTCCCCCTTGAAGAATCGTGATATATACATCACGGACATTTTCTTGCAGGGGTGGCGGCCCCGGGGGGGTTATATCACAAAAGCCGCAGCAAACAATTCTGAGGGTGCAGCGTGGAGAGGTGAGCCACGGAGGATCAAAGCCCAGCCCTGGTGCCTGGGTTAGACAAGCCCCACCGTCCTTAGAGCCGTGTAGGGGTGGGGTCTGGGCCTCGAGGCCCTGATGGAACTGGGCTAAGTTCCTCCTCCAAATGGAGGTCAAAAGTAAAGTTGAGTTACTGGAGATAAATACTTCTTTCACACTTTAGTGCTGTGCACTGATATTTACATCCACTATACTCCTAACTCCATTTCATAATTCACAGTGCCATTCTCGCCCCCTGCCCTTCGCCCACCGTCCAGCTGTGCCCTCTCCCCACCACTCTGCCTACGTCATTCTTCTTCAGAGCTTTCATGCTTATCTTCATTTGATTATTTTTCTGTATTAACTCTAGTAGCACAAAAAATCTAGTATTTTCATTGGAGTACATTTTAAAATTTAGTGTATTAATAGAAGGACTTCACATTCAGTAAGGCCAACAGATCAGGAGACGATTGCCAAGAAAAGATAGTTTCTTACTCACAGTTCTGGAGAGGAGAGGGTCCCACACCGTGCAGGGCTGCATGGGGAAAGGGTGAGGGTGGTCTCCGGGCACAGAGAAAGAGGCAACTTACAGCTGAAGTCTTTACCGTGCTTTCCTTGGAAAGAAACAGGTGAGGCAGATTAAGCTGGTTTAGGATTGGCTAGTTTGAACAACATCCATGGACTCCAGGGTGCAGGGGCTGCCCCAGGCATCTGGTACCTGACCCTGTGGTGATTAGGGCAGGGAGATAAGAGGCCTGGAACGTGAGAGCCCAATACAGAGCACTATAAAGAGGGAGGTTGGGATCACGGGCTCAGGGTTGATTTGCATATAAAAAGAGTTGTTTGCCAGCAGGGAACTAGCTAACCTGGGAGGGGCAGTCCCTGGGGTCAGCAAGGCCCAGGTGTCAAAGCATCAGCATTACAGAAAATAAGATGTGGTTAATACAGAGTGACGTTAAATGGATATGTATTAAATATTGTATTAAATATGAATATTTGGATGATTGGATCTTAAACTTTTATTTCTATTCAAGAATAAGGTATCTTTGAATTTATTAAAGGTGGAGTTTTAAAATTCTCATCCTATTGGCACTACACAACTTTTGTTAAACTTGTTCGTAGACATTATTCTGTTCTGTCACTATTGTAAATAAGTTCTTATCTTCCACTATATTTATATTTGGCTATTGTTTGCATATTTTGTATACTAATTCCGTACCTTAATGAATTCTCTCTAACCTCTTCTTCCTTTTTCTCATCTGGTGGCATTGGCTAGTACTTCCAGAACAATGCTAAATGATACTGATGACCGTGGACCACTTCCTTCTAGGTGTTTTAGAATCAGGATATCGTTTACGTGCTCTCTTCCTTCACGGGGAGAAAAGATGGCAAGAAAATCTCCCCACAAGGAGTTACTGAGGGTGCAGGGCTTGAATATCTTCCCCAAGGGACATAACAAGATGGGGAAAAAATCCAAACTGTTGTTTGTGCTTGTGGTCACCTGCAACAAAAAGTGACTTCTTGGCAATTGAATTAGGGCAAATGGGAGTGCTAGTCAATTACTTGCCACTTCGACTTCCTTCCTTCATTGGCACTGAGACCAGTGACGAAGGCAAACATATTGCCTCTGTCACCTGCACCTTCAGAATCTCAGGCCAGGGTCCCCAGGTGAATCAGCAGAAGGTGACCTCCTTTGCTCCCTCTTCCACCCACGGTGATGTGTGCATGGCTGGGGCACCAGTGGGGAGAGGCATTACTTCAGTCCAGGTCCTTTGAGAAGCAGATGCGAAGATGGGATTAAACGTGAGAATTTTATTAAGGGAAACATCTGTGTGAGAGGAAATGGGAGGGGCTGGGAAGGCTGGGAGGGCCATCAGACGCGATGAAGACGGGACCCCAGGAAAGGAGGACGGGGGGAAGTTTGGGTGGGAGCACCCTGGTTGCCACGCAGTCCAAGGAACTTTGGCAAGGCTTCTATCCGAGATCCATGTCTCCCGGGAAAGGGCCCCCCCGTTCATGCAGACATGGGAGGGGAGCCACATGGTGCCTGGGTGATGCAGGTTCAGCACAGGTGCCAGAGACAGGTTTCAGGGAGCCTCCACTGGGGCTCTCTGTCAGTTCTGCTGCCGCAGGGCACTTCTGGAGGTCTCTCTACTGCTGCCGTAAGACTGTTAGAGCTGAAAAATAAGGGGGCCAAAGTGCATTCACCAAGACTTAAAATCTAAGGATCTGACCCAGGTCCATCAACAGCTCATTTTTCAGCTTTGGGCCGGGACTCTTCTCTTGGGCAGAGGATGATAAGCCTGAATTTCCACCCTGCTCTGCTTTGGTGGTTATACCACTCCGAGCCTCAGTTTCCTCATCTCTGTAATGGGGGGAGGAAATAGAACACCTAACTCAGAGTTGCCTGGAGCATGTCTGTTTACAGAAATGCTTAGCAGGAAACCTTGTACAAAAGAGTGCTTTGATCACCATTAACCCCTCTCCCTTCACACCCTCTTCTGCCTCTGGCCCCCAACCCTCATGGAGTCACAGCTAGCTTTGTCCCACTGTGATAAGAGAAGTCCCCATGTCCCTGTAGTGACTGTGTACCTTTGACAGCTTGTCTGTTCCCATTGGGAAACTGGCCACAGCCAGCTTTTAATTTGGCCACCTTCCTTCCACAGCTCAGCACAGGCCTGGGCTGTCAGTGTAAAATCAGGAAAAGGCGCATTCATTTGAGCCAAACTGAATTAGCCAGGCCAGTCTGCGGCCGGGAAGTCACGTGCTGCTTTCCCAAACCAAACAAATTATTTTTAGATTATTCACTCTTTGGCATTATCCATGCCACAGCTCTCTCCTGTTAGGGCACATCAGAGAAAATTGGCTACGGCCAAATAATGCATATTTCACAGCCATTTGTCTGCACTGGACCTCCGTGTGCAAAGTGAAAAGTGGTTGAAATTGTGAAAAGTGGTTGAAATTGACCCCTAAGTTCTCAACCCTAGTGGTGAGTGCACTGCCATCACCGGGGGAGCTTCTATTTTATTTTTTTTAAGTTTTTTTTAAATTGAAGTAATTACAATGTTGTGTTACTTTCTGGTGTACAGCAAAGTGATTCAGCTATGTACATATATATATTCTTTTTCATATTCTTTTCCATTATGGTTTATTACAGGATATTGAATATAGTTCCCTGTGCCATACAGTAGGACCTTGGTTCATCTACTTTATATATAGTAGTTTGTATCTGCTAATCCCAAACTCCTAATTTATTCCTCCCCCACCTTCCCTTTTGGTAACCACAAGTTTGTTTTCTATGTCTGTGAGTCTGTTTCTGTTTTGTAAATAAATTCATTTGTATCATATTTTAGATTCCACATATAAGTGATATCATCTGATATTTGTCTTTCTCTTTCTGACTTACTTCACTTAGTATGATAATCTCTAGGTCCATCCATGTTACTGCAGATGGCATTATTCATTCTTTTTTATAGCTGAATAGTATTCCATTGTGTATGTGTGTGTGTGTGTGTATACGTCTTCTTTATCTATTCATCTGTCGATGGACATTTAGGTTGCTTCCATGTCTTGGCTATTGTAAATAGTGCTGCTATGAACATAGGGGTGCATGTATCTTTTGGAATTAGAGTTTTCTCTAGATATATGCCCAGGAGTAGGATTGCTGGATCGCATGGCAACACTAGTTTTAGTTTTTTGGGGAACCTCCATACTGTTCTCCATAGTGGCTGCACCAATTTACAATTCCCACCAACAGTGTAGGAGGGTTCTCTTTTCTCCACACCCTCTCCAGCATGTATTATTTGTAGACTTTTTAATGATAGCCATTCCGACCAGTGTGAGGTGATATCTTGTTGTTTTGACTTGTATTTCTATAGTTATTAACGATGTTGAGCATCTTTTCATGTGCCTGTTGGCCATCTGACCCCCAACCCTCTGCCTCTGGTCCCCAACCCTCATGGAGTCACAGAGCTAGCTTTGTCCCACTGTGATAAGAGAAGTCCCCATGTCCCTATAGTGACTGTGTGCCTAAAAAGACATTGGAGAAATGTCTATTTAGGTCTTCTGCTTATTTTTTGATTGGGTTGTTTGGTTTTCTGATAATTAAGCTGTATGAGCTGTTTGTGTATTTTGGAAATTCAGCCCTTGTCAGTCACATCATTTGCAACTACTTTCTCCCAGTCCGTAGGTTGTCTTTTCATTTTGTTTATGGTTTCCTTTGCTGTGCGAAATCTTATAAAGTTTGATTAGGTTCCATTTGTTTATTTTTGCTTTTACTTCTATTGCCTTGGGAGACTGGCCTAAGAAAACATTTGTACAACTTCTGTCAGAGAACATTTTGCCTATGTTCTCTTCTAGGAGTTTTATGGTGTCATGTCTTATATTTAAGTCTTTAAGCCATTTTGAGTTTATTTTTTGTGTATGGTGTGAGGGTGTGTTCTAACTTCATTGATTTACATGAGGCTGTCCAGCTTTCTTAACACCACTTGCTGAAGAGACTGTCTTTTTTCCATTGTATATTCCTGCCTCCTTTGTCAAAGATTAATTGACTGTAGGTGTGTGGGTCTATTTCTGGGCTCTTGATTCTGTACCATTGATCTATGTTTTTGATCTATGTTTTGATCTCTGTTTTTGTGCCAATACCACACTGTTTGGATTACTGTAGCTTTGTAGTATTGTCTGAAGTCTGGGAGGGTTATGCCTCCAGCTTTGTTCTTTTTCCTCAGGATTGCTTTGGCAATTCTGGGCCTTTTATGGTTCCATATAAATTTTAGGATTATTTGTTCTAGTTCTGTGAAACATGTTATGGGTAATTTGATAGGGATTGCATTAAATCTGTAGATTGCTTTGCGTAGTATGGCCATCTTAACAATGTTAATTTTTCCAATCCAAGAGCATATGGGATATCTTGCCATTTCTTTGAATAATCTTCAGTTTCCTTTATCAATGTTTTATAGTTCCTAGCATACAAGTCTTTCACTTCCTTTATTTATTCATATATTTTTTGATGTGATTTTAAAAGGGATCGTTTTTTACTTTACCTGGGGAGCTTTTAAAGATCCTGGTTCTCAGGCCACACCCCAGCCCAATTACATCAGAATCTCTAGGGTGGGACCCAGGCATCAGTGTCTTTTAAAGCTCCCCTGGTGATGCCAGTGTGCAGACCAGTTTGAGAACCAGTAAAAGACAATTTCAAAGCTTCCTTCCATCTCTAATTCCAGTGACAGTGATCTTGAAGAGGGTACAGCCTACTTCTAATTTAATTCATAAAATAGGAATTGTGTGAGTGAATATTCCAGCAATTTTGTAATTTTATATTCTTCTTAAATTCCCTGCTCTCAATCATGTTCCTCTTTGGCATCTTTTTCAGTCAGTGTTTAGACTCATAATTAATACCTTTTCCCTGCATAAATATTTATTTACTTCATGCATCTGTCATAATTCCTTGTGTTCACTTGTACAGTCTGTTTGTGGCAGGTATACATTTCACAGAACTAGTTAACTTTTCTTTGTTACTCTAATAGAAATTAGCTCCTGAGCTCCAGTTCTGCTCGCTGTCTTACGTGTACAGCTCAGTGAATTGTTATGTAGGTGTGCGTCCATGTAAGCCCTGCCCAGATTGAGATATTTAACACTTCCCCCCGGCAATCCAGAGGGCTCCCTCCTGCCCTTTCCACCCAACCCTACATCCCCCAGAGGTAACTGTGCTCTAACTTCTATCACCAGAGGGTCAGAGGTAACTGTGCTCTAACTTCTTTCACCAGAGGGTAACACTCAAGTCTCCTTTGACTAAGTGCTTCCTCTAATTGAGGTTCACGCCTCTCCCCGGGCTTCTTCTTCCCTGAGGGTGATCTAGGTCTCCCATCAGAGGAGAGGTCTGCTTCAGGCATGGCTGTTCAGTAATCTATTTATGTATCACAGACCATCCCCAAATGTAGTGAGTAAACACAAGACGTTCTCTCTCACAGTTTGGTGGGTTGATGGGGCTCAGCCCATTCTTCTCATCTCACCTGAGATCTCGAGCAGCTGCGGTCTGACAGCAGCTGCACCTGGGTCCCAGAGGCCCTGCTGAGCTGGAAGGTCTGGGTTGCCTTCTCTTTCTGAGAAAGTAAAAATTAGCTCTGGCTAAGAATGTAAAAATCTGCTCAGCCTTTCATTCGGCTGGAGTATGAGACATGGATTGAATGATATGCAGAATTGACAGAATATATTCCATCCAGGGACTCACTGCAAGGGGAAAGGCCTAACAACCATCTTTGTTATTCCTGAGTAACTTTGTTTTCTAAAATCATAGACTATCAGAAACTTTCATCAGTAAGAATGACACGCCCCGATTTTGCCCAGAGGAGCCAAGTCACTTGGACACAGAGAAAAAGCCTTGGTTTGTTTCTGGGCAAACCTCAGATGCACCTCCTCAGGTGCAGAGTTTCTGGACACGGCATTTTCCGTCTAACATAACCCTTTAGTGTCTGAGGAAACATGACCCTGGCGTCCATCTCGCAGTCCTGAGCAGATGTGGAATCCTTTACACGTAGCCTGCTTTGCTTTGAGCCTATCAAAACTTTGATTCAGTACCATAATCGCCGAATTGTATACTCTAAAATGGTGAATTTTATGGTATGTGAATTTTGCGTCTGTGGAATACGGCACCTCAGTTTTAAAAATGATAGACAAGCCCTTGGCATGGAAAATTGTTGGCTCTTAATGCCACCTTACACTGAGTTTCTTTGATGACCTCAGTTTAGTAAACTGGTTTTTCAATTAAAAACAAACAAAAATCTCAGCTTCATTTGTATTCCGCTAAACCCCACCCTTCCCCCAAACCTTATGCTAACTCTGCTTTACTTTTGTTGGTGAGTTGCCCCATGATTCCTCTGGGGTGTGGTCTGTCTTTGCAGTGGCTCAATACACCTGGCTTTGTCAGGCCAGTTTGTACCTGACAGTCGTAAGCTGTCAGGAGGACAACCCTGGTGCCTTGGCACTCCTCCACATGGCCTCTCTCCACCAGTGGTGTCTTCCCCTCTAGGGCCTCTCCACGGGCTGCTCTCTCCAGCAGGGGACCTGGGCTTCTCACACGGTGGCTGACTTCCACAAAAACTAGAGTAAAAGCTGCCAGGCTTTCTTAAGACTTAGGCCTGGAGCTGTTACAGCATTTCTTCTGCTGCACTCTGTCGGTTACAGGGAGTAAGAGGCCAACCCAGATTCAGTGTGGGAGGGGACGGCACAGGTGTGGTTCATTGGGGGCCATCTTCAGAGGCCAGCTGCCACCACTGTCCTCTCTTCTCATGGCGTTCCATCATTAGGCTTCATCTGCCTTGTGTTTCAGCCTCAGGCCCTGCTAATCTGCAGATAGCATCCACTCTCTACAGACAGCCAGAGCTCTTCCAGTTTGCCCTCTGCTCAGTCCCTTCGGCTTCCCTCCGGGACCATGGGGAGTTTCTGGCCGCATTCCCCACACTGTGCTGGGATGCCCGGGTCTCTGCAGGCCTCTCTCAGGCCCAGCTGCCTGGGCTTCTCCCTCAGACCTTGTAATGCTACCACCAGGTGCCATGCTGGATGTGGCTTCTCGTCGGGGTCCACACTCTGGGGGTTCAGGCCCCTTGTGCTGGGGATTCCCCAGACCTGGCAGACTTACCCATCCTCTGAGGTAGTGAATGCCACTGACTGAAGGAATGGGGGGCTTTCGGAAAACAAGAAAAAAATGCGCAAGAGAAAATAGATAAAATCTAAGTATTTAGTATAACTTTTCTAGGAAATCTGCAACAGTGAGGGCTGTTCTGTTTTAGGCAGCTATTAATAGGGGTTTTTTTTCTTTTTAATTCAATTTTTTTTTTTTTTTTTTGGCTGCAACCTGCAGCTTGTGGGATCTTAGTTCCCCAACCAGGGATTGAACCTGGGCCCCTTGCAGTGGAAGCTCTGAGTCCTAACCACTGGACCGCCAGGGGATTCCCAGGCGGCATTAATATTGATTATCGGTATTGTTTTGATCTGAATTTGAGGTAATGATAATCAAGTTTACATAACTCTTAAGAACTTTCACACATATAATTTATTTCATCTTCACAGCAATCTTTTGAAAGGAGGGATTATTATTATTCCCATATTACAGATTATCTGTAATTCCCATATTACGGATAAGGAAACAGACTCGGGGAAATCAAGGGACTTTTCCAAGGTCACATATTGTATGGTTTTATCTTGAAGGGACAATTTTAAAAGAAAAAAGATTTGAAAGAGAACCAATGGGCCTGTGAATTTAAATGAGAATGTTTTGATTTTTCCATTTTGATTATCTTGCAAAATACTGGGCTTTTAGCGGGGGGAACCTCAGGATTCCTAAAGAACAATAATGGCAAAGTATGGAGAACAGTTGTGATAAAGTGAGAAAGAAATAGATCACACAGTACCATTCACTTCGTAACCCTGCATGTGGAAAACCTGAGCCTCTGGATTCCTCATCTGAGAAAAGATATGAGACGCAGCTCGAGCCCTGGACCCGCTAATGGGGCCGCCAGGCTGACTTTGGGCTGAGGTTTGAGGGTTCAGGGCCCTGAGCGACAGGCACCTGAGGATAAATCCAGCTCCTCAGCGATAATCCGCGTGGCCGCGTGTTTGAGTGTGTGCAGCCGAGGCTGCTCCACAAATTCCTGTATAAAGGAACTCACCAGAACAGGACAGGGCGTTCATGAGACCTGCAGACGTGGGGGAGGAAGTGCTCCTCAAAGACCTTGGCTTTGGGGCCTTAACTTGGAAAATTGCCTCCCAGTAGGTCTTTTAATACATAGTGATCCTGCCTCTAAGTCATTATGTAATAAACACTTTACATTCATTATTCTTTAAAAGCTGGACTCCATTTTAAATAAAAATAGACTGGAGACAAGAGAGGTCACTGACAGAAAAATCGTATATATTGGTATGGCTTTATTTTCCTTTTTCTCTAAATGTGTTTATAATTGCACACCAGGACAAACAAGTTTGAGCTCTTTGAATAGAAACCATTTAAGCTTTCTTTGACAGTGTGACTCAACTTGGGCAAATAGGGTTGAGAACGATCCACAGAAAAATAAAACAAATTGGCTACTTATGGAGCCACCTACTAATGGAAATGGAAATGCTTTTAGCACAAGTTCTTTCCAGGAATCTCCCAGACTGACTGAAATAGGGCAGGAATAAAAATGGCAAATTGGGCTTCCCTGGTGGCGCAGTGGTTGAGAGTCTGCCTGCCAATGCAGGGGACACGGGTTCGTGCCCCGGTCCGGGAAGATCCCACATGCCGCGGAGCGGCTGGGCCCGTGAGCCATGGCCGCTGAGGCTGCACGTCCAGAGCCTGTGCTCCAGCAACGGGAGAGGCCACAACAGTGAGAGGCCCGCGTACCGCAAAAAAAAAAAAAAAAGGAAAATTACTTTAGAACGTCATTTGAATATTGGATGCTACCACTTATCAGTTGCCTTGAGTTTGTGAAGTTCCTAATTCAAGAGCTGTTCACTTTTATAAAGACAATTGAAACTGATATATAAGGCGGGGGGTGGGGGGATGGTAAAAGAAATTTGGAGCATGTAAGAAAGGCCAAAAAGAAGTAATGATATATATTTTAAATTGACCTCAGTTCAAAATATGTTTTTGAATTTGCAAACCACAGGCCTCTTCCAGAGTGCCTCAATTCTGAGAATCTGTACGCTGATGAACTGAAATATAGTTACAAACGGAAATCTTAAAATACGGTTATGTATGCTTTTAAGGTGGATGTGATGTTTAAAGGGAGGGCAGGAACGTAGGGAGAAGATAAGAGACCAGAAGAAGACTGTCACAAAGTAGAATTTTCCAAGGAAGTTGTAAGTTTATCCAAATTTCCCTGCAGAAAACGATCATTTGAGTAAGTGTACCCTAATAATTCAGTCACTGAAGATACACTTATTTTGCTAACTTTTAGACCAGTGGTTCTCAAAGTGTGGTCCATGGACCAGCAGCAGCACCTGGAAACATAAGAACTACAAATCCCCACCCAACTTCCAAGACTTCTGAGTCTTGGAAACTCAGAAATCTGTGTTTTAACAAGTCCTCTGGGTGATCTGACGCACGCTCAAGTTAGACCTGTTTACCCCAGATTCATAAGTTTTTAGTTCCAGGCATCCAAGAGAGGAAACTTGGCCCATTTTTCTGCTATTCAGGTGTGCCTCATTTCCAAAACACAGGGTGTCAGGAGGGGAAAGACGGGTGTGAATTGGTTCTGGGCGACAATGTCACATAGTTGGAGAAAGAGTGCTAAGCTCAAGAGAAGGACCAGCTGTGTGCCCCCTGCAGATTCAGGGCGGAGAGCTGGTGAGGATGCACAAGGAACCCAGAAGCCTTCTGAGAAGGAAAGAGCAGGTTGGAAAGCACAGGCTCGACTCAAGAAGAGCAGATAGTGGGGGAATGGCCACAGTTTTTTTGGTGCTCTGCCTTCAAGAGGTGGAGCTTAACTCTCCTTCCTTTGACTGTGGCCTGGACTCAGTGACTTGCTTCCAGTGACAGTGTGTCACTTCCAGGACTAGGTCACAAAAGGCTGTGGCCTTTTCCTTTTTCTCACTCTTGTATCACTCGTTCTTGGGGAAGCCTGCTGAGGTGTCACGAAGACACTCACAAAGCCTTGTGAAAAAGTCTGTGTGGCCAGGAACTGAGGTCTCTGAAGAGCTTCCAGCCCCAGCCAGGCCTTCAGATGACTGCAGAGACTGGGCCCCCTGCACCGCCCCGCCCTGCCCCACAGTGTGACTCAGATGGCCCTGGCTTCCGCCCTTTACCCCTCCCATCACCCACACTTGCACTCGAGCCCTCAGAATAGGAGGACCTTAAATCACTGGGGTCTCTGTGTGTTTCCCCCTCTTTCGACTACAGTCCACCCCTGCAGGGGCAGAGGGAGGAGCGGTGGGAATAGATACACGCGTGAGCATGACAGGGGACCTCTCCCTGTTGCCTGGCACTATGGCACCAAAAATGCCTGTACTCAGAGCTGGAAGGGCAGTGGTGAGCAGGAACACATCTCCAGCCCCGTGTGAGGATGCATCAGGATTAACAGGTTAGGGCCATCTGAATATAGACTTGAACAGGCGGGGGCGGTGGTGTGAGAACACTTAAGATCTACTCCCCTAGCAAATTTCAAAAAGTATACAATATAGTATTGATAATATTAGTCACCATGCTGTACATTAGGTCTTCGGAACTTATTCATCCTGCATAATGCTGCAGCTTTGTTCCCTTTGACCAACATCTCCCCATTTACCCCACCCACACCCCCTGGAAACCACCATTCTACTCCTTGCTTCTATGAATTTTGACTTTTTTAGGTTCCATATATAAGTGAGGTCCTGTAGTATTTGTCTTTCTGTGCCTGGCTTCTTTTATTTCATTTAGCGTAATGTCCTCCAGGTTCATCTGTTGCTGTGATCTGAATGTTTTTGTTTTCCACAATGGCTGTACATTACATTCTCACCAACAGAGCACAGGGGTTTTTTCTCGTCAGCACTTCATCTTTTATTATTTTGATAATAGCCATTCTGACAGGTGTGGTGTGATATCTCATTGTGATTTGATTTGCATTTCCCTGATGATTAGTGATGTTGAACACTTTTTCATATACCTGTTGACCATTTGGGTGTCTTTGGAAAAATATCTACTCAGGTTCTTGCCCTTTTTAAAATCAGGTTATTTGTATTCTTGCTTGAGTTGTTTGAGTTCCCTATATATTTTGGATATTAATCCCTTATCAGATGTATGGTTGGCAGATATTTTCCCCATCCCATAGGTTGTTCCTTCACTGTTTCTTGTTTCCTTTGCTATACAGAAGCTTTTTAGTTTAATACAACCTCATTTGACTATCTTTTTTTCATTGCCTGTGCTTTTTGCGGTCTTATCTAATAAAGGATTGCACGCACCAATGTCAAGAAGCCTTTCCCCTATGTTTTCTTCCAGTATTTTAATAGTTTCAGATCATATGTTTTAGACTTTAATCCATTTGAGTTGATTTTTGTATATGGTGTGAGATAAGGATCCAATTTTATTCTTCTGCTTGTGGCTATCAAGTTTTCCCAACACCATTTATGGAAGAGACTGTCCTTTCTCCATTGTGTGTTGTTGCACTTTTTTGAAATCAATAGACCATAAATGTGTGGATTTTATTTCTGGGCTCTCTGTTCTCTTTTATTTGTCTACATGTCTGTTTTTATGCTAATCTCATACTATTTTGATTAATATAGCTTTGTAATATATTTTGAAATCAGGTAATGTAATACCTCCAGCTTTGTTCTTCCTGTTCAAGATGACTTTGGTTATCAGGGTCTTTTGTGGTTCCATATAAATTTTAGGATTGTTTTTTCTACTTCTCTTAAAACTGCCATTGGAATCTTGATAGGGATTGCACTGAATCTTTAGATGGCCTTGGGTAGCATGGAAATTTTAACAATATTAATTCTTCCAATCAATGAACACAGGATATATTTCCATTTATATGTGTCTTCTTCAATTTCTTTCATCAGTGTTTTATAGTTTTCAGTGTACAGATCTCTCATTTCCTTGGTTAAATTTATTCCTAAGTATTTTATTTTATTTTATGCAATTGAAAATGTAATTGTTTTCTTAATTTCTTTTTCAGATATTTCATTGTTAATTCTAAAAAGACAACTGATTTTTCTATGTTGATTTTACATCCTGCAACTTTACTGAACGTGTTTATTGGTTTCAATAGCTTGTGTAGTCTTTAAGGTGTTCTCTATGTAATATCATGTAATCTGCAAACAGAGACAATTTTATTTCTTCTTTTCCAATTTAAATGCCTTCTATTACTTTTTCTTGCCTAATTGCTCTGGCTAGGACTTCTAGTGGTATATAGAATAGAAGTGATGACAGTGGGCACTCTTTTCTTTTTCCTGATAGTAGAGGGAAAACTTTCAGCTTTTCACCATTTAGTATGACGTTAACTGTCGGCTTGTCATATATGGTCTTTATTTTAACACGCTTTTTAAAAAGTGCTTTGTAAGAGGTTTTCTGTGGAAAATTGGTAAAATCAAGTGAGATATAATGTTTTATTCAAAGGGGAAAACTCAATTAAGAGAATGCTTTAAATTGACTCTTGTGTTGCGGGAAAAGTTGAAAGATCTGAATCTTTGGTACTTTGAGGGGTATTAAGGGACATAAGACAACAAAGATACAAGAAATAACAAGTACTACTAACCAGGTTTTTAAAATTTTTTTTAAATATTTATTTATTTATTTATTTGGTCGTACTAGGTCTAGGTTGCAGCAGGTGGGCTCCTTAGTTGAAGCTCATGGGCTCCTTAGTTGCGGCTCACCAGCTCCTTAGTTGTAGCACGCAGACTCCTTAGTTGTGGCATGCGAACTCTTGGTTGGGGCATGCATATGGGATCTAGTTCCCTGACCCCAGGGATCGAACCTGGGCCCCCTGCATTGGGAGTGTGGAGTCTTAGCCACTGCACCACCAGGGAAGCCCCTAACAAGTTTATTGAAAGATTTAAGTTCTTTTTTTTTTTTTTTTTAATATTTATTTATGTTTTTGGCTGTGCCAGGTCTTAGCTGCGGCATATGCGATCTTAGTTGTGGCATGCGGGATCTAGTTCCCTGACCAGGGATTGAACCCAGGCCCCCTGCTTTGGGAGTGCAGAGTCTTAACCACTGGACCACCAAGGAAGTCCCAGAAAGCTTTAGGTTCTTAAACAAGCTCTATCACATCCCCCTTTCACAGATCCCAGGCAATAGTTCAAACAGGAATCATAGCTTTTGCCGTCAGTTTCAGGTATAAACCAACTCTCATTTTCAGGCTTTAGAAAGTCCAGCTCAATCTATACCAAAACTTCAACCTCTCATCCAGTTCAAATGCCAAGGGGTGTTAGGTGCCCACACCTAAAGAGAGTTACTGATGCTCTCTTATATGCTTGACACCTGATCTGTTTCCTGTGCCCTGCACCATCACAGTGGTCGGAAAACGTCCTAATGCATCTGCTCTGTAACAGCCTTCTTTCTTCATGGGGTAGTACAGGACTAAAAGAAGCCATGAGCAGTCCTCTCCTCCCACCCCACCAGGTCCATAAGCAACATGTCTTGTATATACAAGAGTCTAAACATTCCCACATATAGGCTGAGAGGGAAACCAGCATTCCTTAAGCACCCGCTGTGTGCCAGGCACTTGCCACATGGTAATTCCTTTCATTCTCGCAAAACCCCGGAGCCCAGTTTGCAAATGAGGAAGCACAAGCTCAGAGAGGCTTAGCAACTTGCCTATGATCACACAACCAGGAAATGGACTTGAATCCAGTTCTTCTGAATTGTATCCACTCCCAAATTTGTATCCTGAAACTATAACCCCCAATACTTCAAACTGTGACTGTATTTGGAGATAGGGCCTTATGGCTGGGCCCTAATTCAATCTGACTGCTATCCTTATAAGGAGAGGATATTTGGACACATAGACAACAGGGATGTCCATGCACAGAGGAAAGGCCATGTGAGGATGCAGCTGGAAGGTGGCCATCTGCAAGCCAAGGAGAGAGGCCTCAGAGGAAACCAAACCTGCAGACACCTTGATCTCGGACTTCTAGCCTCCAGAACTGTGAGAAAATACGTTTGTTGTTTAAACCACCTAATCTGTGGTCTTTTGGTTATGGCCGCCCTAGCAGATGAATATACTGGACTAATGCATTTTCCAGACAGCATGTGCAGAATCACAGACTGTAATTGAGGATATGTCAGCATCTTCTCCTCTGAAGACTATTTTTCAGGAGTTGTTGACATGGCATTGAGGCATGGAAGCCAGAGCTGGACAGAGCTAGTTGTTTTGTTCCCAGCTAGGTGCAGGCCTGATGTGGGAGGTGTCTGGCACATGGTGGAGAGAGCCTGGGGGAGGTGGGGGGAGAATGCATTCACCCAGCCCTCACCTTACACAGGGGGCTCTGGAACCTAACATTTATAGGCCAGACTGTGTGAAAGTGCCTTACACATGTCACTTCGTTTACAGCTAAAGCCTCTACAGCTGCAAACTTGCATTTCCCTTGGCAAGAGGCAAGTCTGTTCTGAGACTTTGCAAGGGGAATCTTGACCCAGGCTGAATTACTCTTAGGGATTTTGGATATCTTGCAATGTAGTTTACCATTTTGCATATACCATGGAAATCCATTCATTAGTTCATTTAATGTTTATTGAACGTCTACTGTGTGTCAGATTTGACACTTGGGCGGATAAAGAGAAGAACCAGTCATGGGCCTTGTGTTCAAGGAATTAATAATCTACTCAGAGAAATAAGACATGTATCAAAATAACTATATTGCAAGGTTGAAAGCACAGAGTAGAACTCCCTTTATATTAGCACATATACATACACACGAACATAAGTATTCTTCTTTTTGAATAGTTTAAATGTCTCCTACCGCATGGCAAGGCATTGTATAAGGCATTTTAGAAGTGGTACATTGAGGGACTTCCCTGACGGCCCAGTGGTTAAGAGTCCACGCTCCCAATGCAGAGGGCAAGTGTTCAATCCCTGGTTGGGGAACTAAGATCCTGCATGTTGCATGGCGCGGCCAAAAAAAAAAAAAAAAGGGATAGAAGTGGTATATTGAATCCATAGCGTGGAAGAGGAGACCCCTCTCCCCACACTTATACCCTGGACCACTCCTTCTAAGGCCATGTGCCCATGCCCTCCAAAAAAAAGAAGTTATCGGTCTGATGGGTCAGAACCCAGGATCCTCACAGGACCGTGTTGCTCATGGGTGGGCTCACTCTGCCTTAAAGATCAGCTCTGTGGCCTCCTGAGAATTCCTGGGGGCTGCTCACCAGGTCTGGCCTTGTCCCCCCCACCCCTCATTCTTGTCTCTGGAGGGGAGGGGAGCAGAAGCCCAAAGAAGGGCTGGTCGTCTCAATTCCCTGGGGAGGAAGAAGAACCCTCTGTGGCTTCCAGGTCTGACCCACATTCCCCAGCTCAGCCTTTGCCAGAATCCATCTTGGTTGTTACCACAATTAATAAAGTGTCCCCAGTTCCCACTTGGGTGCTGAGACTTGCATGCAGCCCCCTAGTCAGGTCCTGAGTGGGGAGAGGTGAGTCCTGAGGTTGGCTGTTCCTAGTACAGGGAATCTCAGGGTTCATCCCCGACCCTTCCTCAGAGCCCCATAAGGGATGTTATCTCTCCTGAGCTCTGAGAAGTTTCCTCAGCTGGTGAGTGGCCAAGCCGGGATTCCAACCAGCTACCGTTTGACTTGAAACCGTAGTGCTGTTGCCACCATGCACACTGCCCTCTAAGTGCAAGAATGAAAATGAAGGAACAAGCGGGGACGGTCGCAGGAGCAAATGCATCCCTCCTGGCAGAGTTTTCATGGAGGAGGGAACATTTAAACTTGGGAGATCTGGGAGGATTTGGACATGCAGGGAGGGGGCCTTTCCCAGTGGAGGGGAGAGCAGGGATTCTGGAATAGGTGGAATAGGAGAGAAACGTGAGGCCAGCATTCCCTGCTGGCAGCTCGCAGTAGGAGCTGGAATGCCCTGCACACATGGAGAATCTTCCCGCATCGCCCAGCCATTCACACTGGGAAGCGACCGCCTGTGTTCCAGGCCACCAAGATCTGCATCCAGCATCTTAGCTTGTTCTCTTTCCTGTGAGGACTCTCTGGCCATGAGGCCCTGCCACTGGCCCCCGAAGGGCCATGGTCACACCCACCCTGTGCCCGGGGCGGTCCCCTCAGGTGCCTCCCCATTCCCTGTGGTGTCTGAACTGGGGCTGGTGGTGTATAGAATGCAGGCTTTGGGGTACTTGTGTTCTAGCTCTGTGGCCCTGGGCAGGTCACCTAAGCTGCCTTCATTGGCCTCTGTTTCTGCATCTGTAACATGCAGGGAGTGACAGCTACCTCCCAGAGTTGCTGTGAGGCAGCCTACCGATGCAGGGGACGTGGGTTCGTGCCCCGGTCCGGGAAGATCCCACATGCCACAGAGCGGCTGGGCCTGTGAGCCATGGCCGCTGGGCCTGCGCGTCCGGAGCCTGTGCTCCGCAACAGGAGAGGCCACAACAGTGGGAGACCCAGGTACGGCAAAAAAAAAAAAAAAAAAAAGAAAGAAATAACAGGCGTGCAAGTATAATAGGTGTTTGATGACCGGTGATTGGCATCAGTGTTTTTATCCCTTAAGATCAGAAAGGCCTCAGAGTCTTCCATGAATCCCTCCCTGAGAACTACAGTCAAATCTCACCTCTTACCTTCCTCATCGGCTCTGGCACGCCTCCTGCCAAATTCCTGTAATCTAGACAGCGGTGGGCCCTCCCCAGATCACCTCTGACCCCGGTTCCACAGTCCTGGTCACTCCAAGTCTCCTCAGCACTTCTGCAGATTCCGAGGAAAGGCTTTTCTATCCTGCCCAGTCTCTACTTTGTCCTACACCAGCCCAGCATCTGTGAGAAATGTGCCCTTCATCGGTTCTAGTAACTTTATAAAGACCTGGGGGGTGGGGAGGCCTTTGACTGGGGCCAGTGTGATGTGAGAAAGATAAAGCCGTCCAGAGGGCTGAGGAGAGGCTAGGGGTCCGGGCTCAGCAGAGGTGTGGCAGCATCACACTGTAACGAGGAGGTGTAGGACGTGCAGATTGGTGCGGCTGCCTTGGGAAAACACAATCGGCCACACTCCACCCTAGAAATACACCCAATCTGGTCGTTATTCACTGTCTCCCTCATCTCCACCTTCAGGACCCTCCTAAGGGGCCTCCTGCATCCTCCCACGTCCATTTCTGAGTTCCTTTCTTGCCATTTATATGCCAGGGTGATCCCGTTAAAACAAGAGTCAGAGCTTGTTGCTCCTCTGTTCAAAACCCTCCACTGGCTTCCACCTTAAAACAAAGCCCAGACTCTACATGACCTGGCCCCTGTGGCTTCTCCCACCCTTTCTCCCTCACCCATCCCTGCTTATTCTACTCCAGCCACAGGGGCCTCCTTTCCGCACCTGAGACACACCACGTCCCCTCGGGTCTCTGCCAAGATGTCACCTCCTCAGGGAGGCCCTCCCTGATTAGTTCTCTCTCCATTCTGCATCACGCTGAATGCCTGGACTACGCCTGGACTACGCTTCTTGTCTGTCTTGACACTTTCACTAGATTGCAATTTCCTGAGGGCAAGGAATTTTATATATTCAGTTCACGTTAAATCCCTAACTCTTAGATCTTTGCATGGGACACAGCAGGAACTCAGTAATTATTTGTTGAGTGAATAAACCCTCTGACCTCTCTCTTACCTTCCTGAATCATTTTTTTTCCATTTCCATCTTCTCCAGTTTAGCCTTGTCCATCCACGTCCTAAGGACACGTGTGTTTGCAAAACATTTGGTAACTACTGTATATAAGGAAACAGGTTATCACATAATCCATGGTAACCGCATGGAACATTTTTTTTTTAATCTCTCTAGTGCTTAAAAAAAAAAAAAAATCACTGCTCTCTTAACCCAGATTGTGTAGGTATATATTTTGGCCTTGCAGTTAGCCCTTTCCCTGTGGCTGAGCATTTTTAAAGCACTTTAAGACTTTAAGGAGGGGATTAAATACGGCACGTGCTGAGGCCCCGGTTTGCGCAGTTTGTTCCCACACAGCCTGCAGGATGGGGAACCTCCTGGTTGCACGAACCACAGGGCCTCACTGAACGCAAACCCCAAAGCGGCGAGGGGCTGCCATGCCTGTGGGTGTTCTGCTCTGTCTCTCAGGTTATTTTTTCCTAAAGTCTGTGGTTCTCAAACATCCCTCAGCAGCTGCTGGTATTGCTTGCATTGGCCAAGATGTCCCTTCCCACAACAGGGGTGGGCATGTGCATAATTTTACAGAGCTGAGGCCGTGCTCCTTTCCCACCCTGTGGAGTCCTGGGCAGCCCTGGCCTAGCAGTGTGTTAGGAGCGAGCCGTCCTGTTCCAGGGCCTCAGCAAACAGCACAGCCCCATGCCCTCGATCTCCACCTTCAGCTGCACAGAGACTAGATCCAAGCTTTGAGACCGATGCTTTGCCTTTACCTTGGACCAGGTCAAATTATGGCACGGCCTTCCTCCCCACCCCATCCAATCTCTTGGAATCCGAGGTGGGAGGGTACTGGTGCTGGGGAGGGGTATGAGGTCGGGGAGGTGACGGGGTCGGGAGTGATAACGTTCTCGGAATAAAGATATCATGGCCAGTACAGACAGTAAACTAGGAACATGCATTTGGTCTGGCTAGTAGACGATGAAATGAATATCAGCTATGTTTTTGAGGGCTCACCCTCTGGGAAACCTCAGGCAGACCCACCACCCCACCTGCGAGAGTGGAGCTGAGGTCTGTTGTGTAGGTATGTATTTTGTTACATGTAAGCCTTTGGTGGCTTAACAATTCTTTTGAGCTCTTTTATTTCTGTGATTCTTGAAACATGTAACATCAGGAAACTGGCTTTGCTCAGGATTCAGGATGTTTTCCCTGCCTGTGGGCTTCAGTTCAAGCTCCATCCATCCTTGGTTGTCACAGATGATTTGGGGGTCTCCTCCGGCATCTCAAGCCTTCTCTGACTTCCTGTCTTAAAGCTGCGACCTTCCCATTTCCCTACCAAGAATGTGGTTTCCCCTCTTCATAGCTGAATGATTCTTGGACCCACAGCATTTCTGAGTCTGGTAGAGACGAGGTTGACTGATGATATTCCCTTGGGGAGCAAGTCTGGCCTGAGGCCTTGGAGCAACCGTGGCATCTGGCTCGGGTGTCAGCGTGAGGGGTTCAGGTCCAGTCTTGCCAGTGATCGCTCCGCCTGCCGGACAGTGGCCTGAATCTCTGCTGCTGCCCCTGGAGCCTCACAGAAGCCTCAATTTTCTCATCTGTAAAACAGGAATTATTAACTTTAGTCCTGCTGCCTTGCTCGTGACCGTCAAATGAAAAAAAAAAAAAAAAAACAACTGTTAAACAAGATTTTATAAAAAGTAAAGCCCTGGGACTTCCCTGGTGGCGCAGTGGTTAAGAATCCGCCTGCCAATGCAGGGGTCATGGCTTCGAGCCCTGGTTCTGAGGATCCCATATGCCACAGAGCAACTAAGCCCATGGGCCACAACTACTGAGCCTGTGCTCTAGAGCCCGCGAGCCACAACTACTGAGCCCACGTGCCACAACTACTGAAGCCCACATGTCTAGAGCCCGTGCTCTGCAACAAGAGAAGTCCCCGCAATGAGAAGCCCATGCACCGCAACAAAGAGTAGCCCCCGCTGGCCGCAACCAGAGAAAGCCCGTGGGCAGCAACGAAGACCCAATGCAGCCAAAAATAAATAATAAATAAATTTATTACAGAAACATGTATATATTCACTTAAAAAAAAAGTAAAACCCTACATCACAATTATTTATTTAGCACACCAATGACATGTTTATTGTATAAAACAGAAGTAAAAGGGGGGATTAAATAATAGGAATTAAATAAAAATAGATTTGGGGTCAAGGTCCTTTTAGGGGAAAAAGCAAAGTAAATGGGTTTCTTTTCTGCAGAACTTCCCAGGGTCTTTGGTATGCTAGTATATAGTATACATTGCCAAGAGGAACATACAATAGGCCGCATTTCTCAATTTATTTAAACTCGTCTGCTTTTTAAAAACGGAGTTAGAATTGGTGCACCTCCAGCTCAGCTTGGGGGAAGGCTGTGTTGTAAGGTTATTGTCACTGCTGTGACTGCACTGCAGATTCAGTGGCTCAAGGCCCGCCCAGTGCAAATCTCTTCCCTGAAAGTGAGGGCACCACACCTCCTGCCCTGGAGAGGACCAGCGGGCTCACGGCCTGGGGGAGTCCGGCTAGGCGCCTTAGACTTACTAGCAGCTTTCTCAGCCGAGCTTTCCATTGCGCTGCGAGACTCCATCAGTTCTGGCTCCGACTTCAGCCTTTGCTGCGGGACAGGGCTGTGAGGAAGGGCTCTCCCGGGCTTCCCAGCTGCCCTGTCTTGTCTGCCTGCTGCTGGCGCAGCTGCTGGCGGGGGTGGCCGGGGCCTTGGTGTAAGTGAATCATCCTTCATGCTGGGCCAGAAAGACCAGGCTCACAGCTCTGTTCTCTGCCAGGACCAGACAATAATGGTCTGTCTGCCCCGCTCAGCACGTCGGCAGGGACTTCTTGGACCTTGGACATGCAGGAAAGACACCTTTTCCCTTTCTTCTTTCTTCTGTACTCCTAAGATAGCCAAGACTTTGATTTCGGGAAAAAAATCCTTTTATTTTTAAATTGCAAAGTAAGTAATGCTCACTGTAAAAATTTCCACTAATACAAATATGATTTGTATAAAGTTTAAAAGGTATAGAAGGCTAAGAAGGTGTTATTTGTATAAGATTGAAAAGGAAAGTTTCCCTCTTTTTCCCCTTAGCCCACATGCTTCCATCCCCAAGTGTGTAGTGTACATTGTTCTAGGTGTTCTCTTTGCCTTTCTCTTTGCACATATACATAATTGATAAATAGATTTGCTTTTTTGGTCAGATTCACTGCAACTTTCCAGTTTCACTCAACATGGACAAGCTTCCATGTCAGTGCATAAATGGGAACTATCTTTTTCTTATGTTTTAAAGTCACGTTTATAGAGGGAAAATTTTTTTTTTTTTGGCTGTGACACGTGGCTTGTGGGATCTTAGTTCCCCAACCAGGGATCGAACCCATGCCCCCTGCAGTGGAAGTGCAGAGTCTCAACCACTGGACCACCAGGGAAGTCCCAATCTGAGGGAAAATTTACATAAAGTAAAACTTACTGTTTTTAAGAGAACAGTTTGCTGTGTTTTGACATAGGAGACAACCACTCCAGTCAAGATAGAGAACACTGCTGTCACCACCAAAAGTTCCCTTTGCAGTCAACTTTCTCCTCACAACCCTAACTCCTGGCAACCACTGATCTGTTCTCCATCCCTAGAGTTTTCTCTTTCCCAGAAGGCTGTGTACATGGAATTAAGCAGGATTAGCGTTTTGTGTTGGCTCCTTCCACTTTGCATGATGCGTCTGAGATTCAGCCATGTCCCTCGTTTCAGCAGTTCATCACATGTTACTGACTACGGTTGCCTTGTACACAGTTTGTTTATCTAGTCACCAGTTAATGGCCACTTGGGTTGTTTCTAGCTTTTGGTTATTACAAATAAAGTGGTTATGAACATGCACATACATACTAGTCTTTGGGTGGAAATATGTTTCATTTCTTTTAAACAAATACCAAAGAGTAGAATTGTTGGGTAGTGTAGTAAGTATATATTTAACTTTATAAGAAACTGCCAAACTGTTTTCCAAAATGGTTGTGCCATTTTGCATTCCCACGAGCAACTAGGAGCGTTCCAGTTGCTCCACATCCTCACCGACTCTTGGAATTGTCAGTCTTTTTAATTTTAGCCCTTCTAGTAGTATGTACTGGTATTTCACTATGGTTTTCATTTACATTTTCCTAATGACTAATGATGTTGAGCATATTTTCATGTGCTTGTTTGCCATGCATTTATCTTCTTTGGTAAAGTATCCATTCACACCTTTTGCCCATTTATTTTAATTGGGTCATTTCATTATTACTGAGTTGTAAAAGTTCTTTATGTATTTTGAATACAAGTCCCTTATCATATATGTGTTTTGCAAGTGTTCTTTTCTAGTTTTTGGCTTGTCTTTTCAATTTAACATTGTCTTTTGAAGAGCAGAAGTTTAAAAATTTTGATGAGTCAATGAAAAATTTTTTTCTTTTATTGTTTGTGCTTTTTGTGTCCTATTTAAGAAATCTTTTTTCACAGAAGCAGGGATGATCACTAGGGGTGAAGGGGGGAATGGGAAGATATTGGTCAAAGGGAACAAAGTTTTAGTTATGTAGGATGAAAAAGTTCTAGAGTTATAATGCACAGCATGGTGACTATAGTTAATAATACTGTAGTGTACACTTGAAATTTTCTAAGAGAGTACTTCTTAAATGTTCTCACTAGAAAATAAATAACCATGTGAGGTAATGAATATGTTAATTAGCTTGACTGTAGTAATCATTTCACAATGTATATGTACATCAAAAAAATCATGTTGTTACACCTTAAATATATAGAATTTTTTTAAAAAGAGAAATATTTGCCTAATCCAAGGCCACTAAGATTTTCTCCTGTTTTCTTCTAAAAGTTTAATGATTTTAGCTTTTACATTTAGGTCTCTGATCTACTTTGAGCTAATTTTTATGTAGGGGGCAGTGTAAGGGTTATGGTTCATTCTTGTTTGTTTTGCATATGGAAGACCAATTTTCCAGCATCATTTGTTGCAGAGACTACCTTATTCTTTGTAAAGACTGTATAATGTTTCACTGAATGGAGTGAAAGCCTGTTTCAAATCTGAGACTGTGATGAATATCCTTGCATCTAAACCACTGGGCAGTTGAATGAGTATTTCTGTGGAATCTCTGGGTGAAATGGCATGTGCATGTTAAGTGTTAAGTGATGGGGACCTCAGATTGTTTCTTAGTATCCCCCCCACCTACAAGGCTTGGGGTGGAAGGCTCTAACTTTGATTGGCTTTATTGGTGTAAGCCTTTCACAAATCTCAGATAATTTCTTTCTGGAAAAATCTAATAGCTTGTGTTATTAGATTCTGAAAGATTCAGAGCCCTTCCAGAAGGGTTTGAAGAGAGATAATAATTTCTGCCTCAGTCAGTTAAGGTAACCTGATGTGAAATAGGCTCATAAAACACATGGTCCATGGGACACGGAAATTTACAAAACATGATTTAATAAATATTGGGGGCTTATAAATACCTCTGTGCTGGGGCCTCCCCAGAGGGTACAGGTTCCCGTCGTAACGTTACATCAGTAGTGACTTCCCCCCGGTGGCCTGAGTGTACATTCAGCCTCCTGTATGCAGGCCACTGTCCACAGTCTCCACGCTCGCCCCAGCCCTCCCTGGACAAGGCCCTGGCCCACAGCTTAGTATGGCTGGAGCATAAGTTTATGTCACTTTTCCTACTTTCTTTTCATCTTACAATGGTGTGATTGGATCACATTAACTGACATTGTTGAGGATCTATTAGGTGACGAGGACTGTCCTGGGGCCTGCAGGGGTGCACAGAGCTCTGGAGCAGTCCCCCATATATTTTTTAAAAATATTTATTTATTTATTTGTCTGCACCGGGCCTTAGTTTCGGCATGCAGGATCTTCGTTGTCGCGTGCAGGATCTTTAGTTGTGGCACATGAACTCTTAGCTGCAGCACGTGGGATGTAGTTCCCTGACCAGGGATCAAACCCGGGCCCCCTGCATTGGGAGCGCGGAGTCTTAGCTGCTGGACCACCAGGGAAGACCCAGTCTCTCATCTTTAGAGACGTTAACACAGGTTAAATAGCAACATACGGTGGTTTAGAAGCAGTTCAAAAACAATACCAGCAGGTGTCATGGGCAGGACATAGTGACATAATCTGTGCCAACTGCACGGTCAGTGGTGAAATCTGTGCGCTGAGAGAAAGAGAAATCCCTTTGCTTCTCACAGGAGGAATCAGAGCTGGACGGTAAAAGTTCAGATTCCGGCACCAAGTTACTCAAAAGTTAGCTTCCCCCTACGTAGCCTGCATCTTCTCCAAGCCACCCAAAGCCCACTGCTGGGGCCAGAGGTTTCCAGAGTTAATGAGAACAAGCCTGAGAATTCCCTGGTTGGATTTGGCCAACAATCACGATCCTTCTGTTAAAAATTTTGGGAACAGTGACATGGCGTACCCCCTCTTTAAACTGCCCTGTTAATTTTGACTGTAACTCAAGTATATTCTTCATGCTTTTCTTATAAATCCTGTATCAGTTAGCTGTTGCTGCATAACAAATCACCTTAAGACCTAGTGGCTTCCGGACACTGAAGGCAAAAACAACAGCCATCTCATTTGCTCATGAATCTGTAATTTGGGCTGCGTTCATCTGTGTAGTTCTTCAGCTGGTCTCCCCTGGTCACTTCTGTGACTGCCATCATCTGGGGACCTGAATGAGGCCAGATGATCCAAACTGACCTCACTCTCTAGTGCCTTTTCTGAGATGACCAGACAGCCAGGGGCCTGCTGCTTCCCCCTCCCTGTGGCCTATTCAATAGTCCAGACTTTTTAATGTGGCAGCTGGTTTCCAAGAAAAGGCAAAAGCAAAAGCTGCCAGATCTGTTAAGGCCTAGGCCTGGAAATGGCACAGTGTCACTTCAGCCACATTCTGTTGGTCAAAGCTAGTCACAAGGCCAACCTAGACTGGACGGGAGGGGAAACAGACCCCGCCTCTTGTTGGGAAGAGTGGAGTGTACATACAGGGTTGGGAGAGATTGTTGGTGGCCATATCTGCCGCCCATTTACCATGGCTCCACGGGTTTTATTTTGGCTGTCTCTATACACCATTTTAAATTCATGTATGAGTCATCCCGCGTTACCTAATTTAACCTTTCCAACAAGGCTTTAAAGGGGAACGCCTCCATTGTATGAGAAACCTGAGGCTTAGAGAGATCAAGCAATTTGTCCACAGTCACAGCAGAGCTGGAGTCAAGCCCCTCTGGTGCTGGTGCTGTGGGTATCACCTCATCCTATGCTTTCACCCAACCCCACCTTCCCCCAGAGTGAGGCTCAGCTACTGGACCCCAGAGTCAGGAGCTACCACACCATTTCTGAATTAGCTCCCATGAGGCCCTGGGAGTATGTTATGTAGATCAAAGCAAAATGTGGGTTATTATTTTAATTATTTATATAGAGAGACCTAAGGATCTCTATAACAGTCTTTATAAACTCATAAGAGGATTCATCGAAGGATGTGACACTTTTTATTTGAAGAATTTTGTCTAGCCAAAGGTCAAGTCAATGATGTTGTTTCCCAAATGCAGTTTGATCAATAATCATTCACTTTGCAATCCATTGACTCTTTTCATTTTTCATGCGCTGCTTTGCATGGGATAAAGGCTGCAGATTCTGGAGAGAGATAAACACTTTTTTATGGAGAAAGCTCTTTTGGAAACTATAAAATCTCCCCACCCACACCTCCGCGTTTTATTGGATGATTAAAGAAAAAAAAATCCAGGGTCAGCTTTACATTTGTCCCCCAGTGGGTAAAAATGTCACAGACTGACAGCAGAAGGAATTGTCTCCACGGAAATTCAGTTTGAATCCAGAGGTTCGAATGGATTCTGTGATGCTGCTGGACACCTCAGCTGCGAGGCGATAGGCACTGGTGAATGATCAATGAGGAAATCTGTCTGCCCTTGAGGACTGCTTCTAGTGGACATTCGAGATCTGGCTGCCTTTTTAATCACCTCTTCAATGGCCTCTTACCTCAGTCACCACAGAAGAAAATTCAGATATCTTAATTTTAATGAGGGCATTTGATCCAGTGCTCAAGATAAATATAACCCTGTGTAGTACGGAGAAGGTTTAGTGGGAAATGGTTGGCATTCTTTCTTGGTAAAGGCATGGGGAAAAGGAGAGAGAGGGAGAGAGAGTGAGGGAGAGAGAGAGAGAGGCAGAGAGAGTGAGGGAGAGAGAGAGGGAGAGAGAGGCAAACAGCGTGGGGAAGACAAAGCACAGATAAGCGAGGCTCCTTGCAGCCCTTCGTTGAGAACTTGACACTTTCCAGACCGCAGCCAGCATGGTTGTCCTGAATCCAGTGACCCTGGGAATTTATCTTCAGCTTTTCTTCCGTTTCATCGTGTCTCAGCCCACTTTCCTCACCAGTGTGCTTCCGATTTCAGCAGGTAAAGCAGGACCACAACTTCCCTGTCTCCCCTGTGTCGGGCAGGGGGAGGGAGAAGGGCTATTCTGCAGCCGTTCCCCTGGGGTGGAGGGAGGCTGGGAGGGAGCCGGCCGCAGCAGCCTCCGGTCACCCGGCCAGCCCCCGTTGGGACGCCCCTTATGTCCTTGTCCCCGCCCAGCTGCTCAAAGCCAGAGACCCTTGAACAGACTGTTTCTTCCCCTCACTGGCTGCAGGGTTGCGTTTGGGTCGGGAATTGTGGGGAGCTTAACAGAGGCAGAGAGGAAGGCAAGTGAGTCGTCCAGACATTTCGATAAATACACCCCTGAACCCTATCCGGGGGGGCTCGGCCCACAGGGGATGCTGTGCAGCGTGCTGACCGGGAGGGAGTCCCGTTGGTTGTGCCGGGTCCGGGGGCCCCTGCAGCCTCAGGACCAGGTCTCCGTCTCTCCGGCCCCGTGGGCTTTCCTGCTGGGCTTTCTCCCCGAGGTGGGCTTCTCTTCGGCCTCAGCGAAGAGAGGAGGTGGAAGGGCTGCAGGGGGCAGGTGGACCCGGAGCTGGGCGTAGCGCTGGGGGTGGGGAGAGGGCTCCTTCCGCCCCAGCCTGGCAACCTCTCCTGAGGGCTCCAGGCTTTGCCCTTGTCCTGCCCGACCCCGGGCAGGGGAAGTATTGAGTTACCCGCACGGCTTCTTTAAAGCTTTCTGAGGAAACTCGGATGTTTCCGGAGGGCTTGAGGGGGGCGGACAGACCCCAGGCTTGGCAGCCGGTCCCATCACAGCCCCCCTCAGTTCTCCTCGGTCACCCCTGGCTCTCCCCAGAAAAAGCCGTTTCCGTCACACCCTCCAGCACGCAGCTCCGAGGTACTTGAGTTGAGGCAGAAGTTTCACTCCCACCGCCTTTGCTGGGCGCAGGCTCTCCAGGAGGGAGGGCACAGCTCTGGATGCAGTCCCCAGCCCTCTCCATTCATAAGAATGGCTCAGTGACCCGTGGAGCTGCCAGCATCTGTGGGCCCTGAGGGAGGGACGCAGAGGAGGGCGCGGGGCTAATTATAAACGTGTGACGGGAGGGAGGAGTGCAGGCAGTTTGCGGAGAATGTTGGAGGTGGGGGGCAGGAAAGGTGGACGGTCCGGCATGTCCCACCCCCGGTTCAGGCTGAGAGCGCCAAGCTTCTGGGAGTGAGTGGGTCGTTATTCAGGGGGGAAGCTTCATAGTTAATTTGGTCTGCTTGGTGGTTCTTAACCTTGTTTGGGCCATAGCTTCCTTGGAGGATCTGCCAAAGGCTCAGGACTCAAAGAAACTCAGTCTTCTGGTCCCAGCCCTGCCTCTGGCGGGCTCTCTGGCTTCTGGCAGGTGGCTGGCGGTAGACTGTAAGCACCACGCGGGCAGGGACTGTGTCTGTCTTGGCCATTATCACTAGTCACGTGGGGGAATATCGGGTAGATGCCCAGTAAGTAGTTGGTGAATGGATGAGTGCGTGAAGGAATGAAAACTTTTCTCATCTGTAGATTGGAGTCTGCCATCATTTTGTACCACTTAATTTAGATACAGCCACAATGGCTAATGAGTTCTGAAAGCTGGAGGGAAGAGGACCTCCGATTTTCTTCGAGCTCCTTGCCCTCGAGAGAGCCTCAGCATAGCTTAGACATCTCTTAGGCAAGACTCGGTACAGACTGTTCCAGTCAGGGTAACAGCAGGAAGGAGAAGTAACTCCGATGGTTCAAGAAAAGACTGGAATGAGGGGCCCGCTTTCAGGGGTGTGGGTGGGCTTAGGGGCGCCAAGAAGGAAGGTTGAGCAATGAGCAGCTGAGGGAAGCCTTTACCACCCCGGGGCTTGAGGAGACAAGAGGACCAAGTGGGGAACTGGATCCTGGGGAGATTTGGGACCTTGGAGGAGGGGCGGCTGAGAGGAGCCTTGGTCACAAGGGAACCCAAAGCAGAGAGCAAGCGCAGAAGAAATACCCCGACCGCTCTCCCCTCCAATCCGACCACCTCTTGGCAATGCCTCTCACGGCCAAACCCAACCGGAAGCCGGGGCAGGGGAGCCCCTTGATGCAGTCATGGGGGTCAGCCCCTGGCTGAGTGAAGGGAGAGGGAACTGAGAAGAGGTAGCCCACCTGTCCATAGGCACTTCTTGGTAAACTGCTACATCCAGGTCTTCTGGTGGGGAATGTGCTCTTTAAACATTTGGTAAAACAGTGGGGTAGCTCTGGGGGGAACCACTAAGGTGTCCGCTCAACAGAGCAAAAAAGACATCTGCTTCCTCCTGCTTCTCACTTTGCTTTGTCCCCTTCTTCTTGTCGCCAGGGCTTCCTGATAGCACAGTTCAGAAATAAACTTATGCCCTGAAACGGGAACTGTTCCTTAACACGGGAGAACTTTAATCCTTTCAAAGTAGTTTCCCACAATCTGATGTGAAATAGTCTGTATTCAGAAGCTCATAGATTCTTACCTCTTCTGAGGAATCCCAGCCCTGTGCACATAGTGAAAAGTGCCACCAGGAAGTCTTTTCATCCCACCCACCGTAGCTTAGTGAGCGCCTACTGTGCGCCTGGCACTGTGCGAAGTGGCTGCAGGGGACACAAGACAAGCAGGATGCGCAGCACAGGCCCCAGAGACGGGCTGGGACGGAGGAAGCGCTCTTACAGGCCTGTGGGCTGCTTCTTTCCTTCACTCTCTTCAGAAGAGACTGGATTCCAGCAACGCCAGACACAGCACAGCTCTCTGGGTCAGATGTTCATTGCCTGGCAGCCTCCACTATCGGGTCCCTGAGTGGAGGAGGGAGCAAAAAGCATCATAGAGACCAAAATTGATGATAGCAATCCCAGCACTAAAGCACCTGCCCTGGATACAGAGAAAACTAGCTCAGGCCCTCACTCCAAACCTGTGAACTCTTACGTGGGCCATCATCCTCGCAGCTCAGTGAGCAGGCCTCTTGAGGGCGGTGACGTAGCCGCAGCACAGTAGATTGGGGAGGGGACTGCTGCTTAAGACAGACACAGTGACAACAAGAACAACAAAGGCAGCTGATAAAACTGATGACAAGAAAAATGGCAAAGAACCAGGGAATAGTTCTGAGAGGGGAAAGGATAGCCGATTGGAACTATTTCTAGAGCCTCCCTTCTGTATGTATCCCCTGAAGGCGCCACTGACTTACCGCTCGTTGACTGGTTTGCACTGTGAGAGCGGAAATGACCCAGTGAAGACAGACTTGTACTCACTTCATTTTGCCTAAGAAGGCAGAGATGTGTCATATATATTAATTTCTATTGAACATGGCCCTAAGATTTAAAGTGTCAGGAGCCCTAACTTTGGCGTCTTTTAACCCCTGCCGGGTGATATACCACCCTAACACCCAGTGGCTGAGCAACAGTTGTTTATTGTTGAAGTTCATGTGTCTGTGGATCAGCTAAGGGCCAGCTGATCTGGCCTGGGTTTGGCGGGCCTGGCTGGACTCGCTGTGGTCTGTGCACTGACTCAGCCCCAGGGTCCATCCACGGATGTAGAATGTGGTGGCACAGACCCAAGGACAGTGATATTTATAGAATGAAAGGCCTTCTGCACACTTCAGTCTCTCACAGCACCCAGGATGGGGGTGGCCTCACTCCCGATCTTCAGATGGAGAAATGAAGGCTCAGAGAGGTTAAGTGACTTGCCCAAGATGGCACAGCTCGTGTGGGGAGAGCTGGAGACTGGAACCCTGCCCGCTGACTCTAAGTCCAGGGCTCTTACCAACGTAGACCAAATCTGCTATGGCCATGGATAAACAGTGATAGTAGCTTTTAAGGTCCTGTACCCCAGCCTCCAAAAACCCAGCTTCAGGTCTTTATTCTCTGCACTCTCCTGCCTTCTCTTCAGGACATCAGTGCCTGAAGCTCTCAGCAAACGATTGAGACGAGGACTTCATACTAAAGGGTGCATGACTTGCCAGGGTACTGGTTTATCTTTCTTTGGAGGTACTTGTATTGTAACAGGAGTTAAAGATCTAAGCTAAAGGAGGCTCTAGTGAGATGAGCTTCAACCTGCTCATTTTGGGGAATGAGGCTTCCTGGAGCCAGGGGAACCCCATTTCACAGACATTGTCTTCAGGGGTGTGAGCCAAACGACCCTATGCCCACAGACACACGTGGCTTCTCTTCTCCAACATGGGATTTCTCAGGCAGGCAGGAACTCTCCCGATGATGTTTGGGTCCAGGGCTCAGGACAAGATGGAGAGAAGACCCACCTCCAGTCCTGGAGAGTGACATCTTGTGGAAGCTTATGAGTTCTGTCTGGGTGCTGCAATCTTCTCCTGTGGGTGCTGGGACGTGACCAGGGCAGGCGTTTTGTGGCCTATAGTACGTGGTGTCCAGCCCTGCACTCCCCTGACTGGAAGCCAGCCAGGCCACTGCTTGGGACCAATCATGTTCTTGGCAGTAGATTATGGGCCATTTATTTGTGTCTGATGCTGGTCGGCTATTGTTTAATGTTCTGTAATGTACTTCCCAGCCATCTCCTCCGATTTAGCTCCCCATATTTCCTCTGGATAATATAATCAGAGAGGCTTCTTAAATTAAAGTGCCCTCCAGGGGTCCCACCTTGCCCACTTCACCCCACCCCAAGCCTCGGAATGAAACAGTGGACCCCTCTCCAGCTCACAGAGGGGTGGGTGTGAGAGACAAGGACTTTCTCTCCAGAGATCCAGGCCAAGCACCGACACTGTCACTCACCACACCCAAGCCTTCCTTCCTCAGACCCACGACCATACAAAAATGACACAGATCCAGAAGGAACAGAAACCCCTCTGACTTGTGTGAGTCACAAAGTAGGCTGGGGACCCGTCTTCCTGAAACGCAGTTCACGTCGTAACTACTGCTTGCATTGCTCTTATAATTGGTACCAAGTGCCCCCAAACCCCTTATCTTGCCAAGCTTTTTCATAGCTGCTGTGTATTTGCTCTTCACAGTTGTCCCTGCTGTGGGAGCCTTGGGTCTAAATCCTGCCTCTGGGTGATTGTGGGACGCTCACACTGTAACTGTGGTGTGAGCCCCAACTCCCTCATCTGTAAAATGGGTATAGTAGTCTCACAGGATTGCTATGAGCACTTATTCATTCAACAAACACTTAGTAAGTCCCAACTCTGGTACCTGGAACTGGGATGCAGCAGTGAGCAGACAAAAACATCCTGCCCACATGGAGTTCCTGTCATCACCCTGAGAAGACTAGTCTGCTGGGCTCAAGGGGTGAATGAAAGACCCTTGCAGTAGAGCTGGAGCTCGCAAACCAGCTGCCCAAGGACCGAGTCCAGTCTTCACGTGGAGCTGTACTCAGCCATCATGTTGCAGTACTTAAAAAAGAGAGAGACAGAGAAAATTTTTTAAATTGCCTTAGTTGCTAACATTTAAAACTCAAGTGATTTAACAAAATTTTAAAATATATTTCTGATGACTCTTAAAAACCAAAAAACCTCTTGGAAACCAGGGCAACCTGGCAGTCCTGACCCACACCACAGCGACTGTTTGGCATGGAGCAGCTCCCGAGTCCCCACTGCACGTGCCCGTCTCACACCCGGGCTGCCTTCCTCGTTACCTCTGCCTATCTGGACCATCTGGGTCAGAAGCCCTGCTGGTTTGGACCCTGCCTCATCCTTCTTTAGCAGTCTAGGCATTTTTCCAGACTTCCCAAACTCTGCAAAGCTCAGTTTGAAACTTAATGTTCTGGATCGGTGGTTCTCAAACTACAGCACTGGTTCTCAGCTCTGGATAGACGAGAATCACCTGGGATGCTTTACAGGAGCCCAGCGTCCAGGCTGAACAGACCAATTTCATCAGACTCTCCAGGGCATGGGATCGGGCACTGAGAGTGTTGAGAGCTCCCCAGGTGATTCTAACGCCGTGCCTAACCATTGTAGCCCCCCCAGACTGTGGCTTTCTTACTTTACTGTGACTCGGGGTTTCTTCAAGTGTTTGAGGAGGTATGAGGGGCCTCTGTGAGGGGCCTGCCAGGAAGGTTTGTTAAGAGAGACTGCTGGGCCCACCCCCAGAATTTCTGATGCAGTGGGTCTGGAGCGGCGCCCATGAGTCTGCACTTCTAATAAGATCTCAAGCACTGCTGATGCTGCAGGTGCATGGGCCACACTTTGAGGACCACTGCTTACGGTTGCCCCTGAGTTCCTGTATTAGTTTCCTATGGCCACTCAGTGGTCACACTGTCTTCTTCTTCCGTGTCAGTCTTCCTCTGCCTCTCTCTTATAAGGACACTTGCGACTACATTTAGGGCCCACCCAGATAATCTCCCCCTCCTAAATATCTTAATTTAATCCCACCTGCAAAGTTCTTTTTGTTGTATAAGGTAACCTTTACAGGTTCCAGGAATTAGGGTCTGGACCTCTTTGGGGGCCATTAATCAGTTATTCTCCTACAGTTGCCTTTTGCACTGGGTCAGGTGTCCCCCGAGTGCTTTCTTTAAGGACCTCAGGATCAGAGGCACAGGCATGAATACTGTCGTCATTTGGATCCCTTTCCAGAGCCGACCCTGAGACAAGGATTTGGGGGCAAGTGGTGTGCTTGGGAGGTGATCCCGGTAGGGCATTGGGAAACCGAGACAGGGAAGGGAAGGCTGTCAGTCCTGGGGGAGTTCACGAGCCGATTCCTGCTGTGGGCAGCTGGGGCTCAGATCTCCTGGGACCTCAGGGAGACAGGGGACTGGGATATTGATCCACCAGCTCCTGCGGACATGCTTCCCCAGGCAACTTCCACGACTGGGGAAGCCTTCTGGCATAGGTACAGGTGCTTGTGACCGGAGCTGGCAGCCCACAGGGCCTGGCGAGTGCGGAGGCCTATGGCAGGGAAGCAGCAACATCTCCCAGCAGCTGTGGTCCTGCTGGCCCTTTTGCAGTTGCTTGCCCACCCGCCCCCTCTGGGCAGCGGTGGTTACAGCTCGGCACCCCCCTGCTGTGATACCAGAGCTGGGGTCCAGTAGCTAAGGGAGCCCCCACTAACACTAATAAAGTTACCTTGCATAGAGCACTGCTTACTAGACTCTTTACGTACCTGACTTCTAATCTTCACAACAATTTCACAAGACATTAGTACCCCAGTTTTACCAAAGAGGGAACTACCATTCAGAGAGATGCAGTCACTTGCCTGAGGTCACATAGTGCCAGGGCCAAGTTTCCAAATCAGGACTTCTGGGCCCCAAACTATTGCAGAGGCAGAACAGCCTATTGATTAGAAGGGGGACCTCTGGGTTCAAATCTTGTGTCTCCCTTAGCTTTGTGATGCTGGGCAGGCAAAGTGCCTTCTATGTGCCTCAGTTTCCCTGCCTGTAAAACGGGGCTCAGAGTAGGGTTTCACTCACAAAGCAGTTGTGAAGATTAAGTGGGCTAATTATGAACACGAAGAACTGTAAAAAAGTGCCTGGTGTGTGATGTATAAACCTTTTCTCTCATTATGTTCAGGACCCCACGCTGTCTCTACACATGCCGGGAGGTCATGATTTCCCCTAAGGTGCATTGGTGTCAAAAGGCAAAAGTCCCAAATACAATACAGACAGTAACTTTTTGCTTAAAATATCCAGTGGGTTAAGGCCAAAAGAGGGGCTCAGCTTTTATCCGTTTTGCATTTGTGAACCAGTCCCTAAAGCAGGGACCCATTGACCAGGGAAGGAGGCTCTTCTCGTGATGACCAGCTTTCCCAGATGGCTTTAAAAATGCACCTGGCCCTATTCCATCGCCCAGCCCGGAGATTTCGACTCCATTCAAGCCCGCCCTTATGTCTCCACGGCAACCAACATAAGCACAAGCGGGAGGCAGGTGCTGGGAGCTGCGACAGCTGCAGAGGAGGCCTGGTGGCTGCTGAGGGCTTGCACCGTGAACCAGCTGAGGTCTGAAAAAAGAGAGGAAAGAAAAGAAGGAACTGTGAACGGGAACTGGACAGGCTCCTCCCCTCCTGGGTCTCCCTGCTCCTTTCCTCACGCATCCTGCCACCGCTCACCTGGTCTTCTTGGTATCTTTCTGAGAAGCCTGGAGAGAGCACTGGAGCTTTCCTGCTGCAGCTGGTAGATTTCTCTTGGGACACATGCTCCAGGAAGGACCTTCTGAGACCTGGCATGGGGGTCTTGGGGACCCAGGCAGAAGGGGGATGGGTGATGGTGGCCATCCCACCTGTGGAGGCCTACCTGCCGGACTGGGGCTTTCTTACTTTACTGTGACTCGGGGTTTCTTCAAGTGTTTGAGGAGGTATGAGGGGCCTGCCAGGTGTGTCATTATTGTCGAGAGTTCAAACCAGGCTGCCCTTTTTGCCCGAACTGAACTGGCTCGGTTTCTGAGATCATCTGCATTGGGGTGGACCTCACAGGGTGGCCCCCAAAAGGCCTCCAGATCCTCTGTGGTCATCCAGAAACCAGATTCTCCGCTGCTGAGGTTAGTGTTCAGGATTTAGGGGCGTTCCAAATGAGGACAACCCTTTCCCTCCTGTCCGCCTTCCTGAGAGCTGTGTTGGGCAGGTCGTGGCGGAGAAAGTCAACGGTGGGCACGAGTGTCCTGAGCGAAGGCCTTGGGTCTGGGTGGCGCTCTTCCACGCTCCGTGGCTGCCCACGAAGTGAACACCGGGAGGCCGAAAGGCTGTCTGGACGATTCAGGCCCTGGCAGCGCTTTCCGCAAAGTGTCTGAGTAAATGATTTCTTTTCTTTTTTTTCCTTCAATATCCGAGTTGACTGTCCAGCCCGCGCTTCCTCTGCTGCACAGTCAGGAAAGCGAGAGGGCGCCTGCCTGACCGGCATGGGACCTGCTGCTCAAGTCTAGGTCCAACTAGAAGGCGGCGGCGTGGGGACGGTTAGCCAGCGGGCTTGGCCACCTGCCTGTTTACTGATGTTCCCTGAGAGGAAACAGTGGTGGTGCTAAGGCACTGAGGTGGAACTCGGGAAACCTGGGATCTCTCTCTGACCTGCCACTGACTCTAGGACGTGTGTACTGTTGGACCAGCCATTTGCTGTCTGTGAGACTCATTTTTCTCATCTGTAAAATGAAGGGATGGACCAGATTCCAAAAATCCTCTTAGCCGTAGACTTTCTTTGACTCTGTGGCTCGCAAGTCACTTGCTAATTTACAGAATTAGCTCCTCCACAAAGCAGGGGTCTCAGCACATGTTTCTCTTCCGAGCCTTGGCACCTGAGAACTCACGACGTGGCAGGAAAAGGCGTGGGGTTCAGGTTCAGACAGCTGTGGACTTGAGTGACATCTTTGTGACCCACTAGCTGAGTGATCTTGGCCAAGTGGTCTTGGTTTTATTTCTTAGCACCTCGGTTTCCACCTCTGTAGAATGGGGTTAGTAAGAGTACCTGCCTCATCAGATGGCAGTGTAGTAGGTACAGAGCTTTGCACTGTGCCTGGAACATAGTTAAGCTCTCAGTCAGTGGTTGCAACCATTATGCCAAATGGCAGTGAGAGTGTTGGAATCCAGGCTGCTTGCCTTCTCCCGGGATGATTCGTTTTTACTATAATTCCACCTGCTGTTATTCAGTGGCTGGACAGGTTTGCTCCTGGTGCTGAAGAGTTGCAGAAGTCAGAGTCTCCATCGAAAGCCTGCACTGAGCGGGAACCATCACAGTGTGTGGGCTTCGGAACCGGAGGTCTGGGCTCAGAAGCCCAGCTCCATAGGACTTTAACTGTCAGAGCCTCAGTTTTCCTCATCTGGAAAAGGGGGGCACAATAGAGAGTAATTCAAGGGATTGTGCTGAGAATCAAAGGAGGAAGCATGGGAGGGCACGATCTGGAAAGCACGGGCTCATACCTGAGGATGATGCCTTAGCTACTGAGTCCTGAGCTGATGGGCAAAGTCCACCCACAGACGCCTCCCCGAGCTGTGAGGGAGAAAGCTCTCACCTCCCCAGACAAGGTGAGCACACTAGGAGCCCCCAGGGTGCTGCAGCCTGAGGGCATTCCCCCCACTGGAAGTTGTGCAACCCTGCGTGGATCCAGCTGGTAGACAAGTCACTTCCCATATCCAATTCATCCGAGTCAGGAGAATGGGGCCCTCAGTCCACGTGGCATCTGCCTTGTATGGAATAACAGTCTTGCGCCCTTCCAAATGGACAGCAATGTCAAATCACCAGGCCTGCCAGTGTGGGTCCTCCTGGGAAATCAGAGGCAGATTATTAAACATGAAAATTTCAAACAGAATGCCAGCAAATGGTGGCTGACTTGACAAAGATGCTCAGTTTTCTGGCCGCATACCCATCTGCTGCCACTTTGTATTTTGTTTGATTTTTTTTTCCTACATGAGGCAATAAAATCCATTTGAATGGATTCAGACCATCCTCATCCTCATCCTCATCATTAGCATGTTTAAATCTGTCTCTGTCTCTGAATTAATTATGACTATTACTTGATAAATGTAGCTTTTGATACACATCCCATTAATCAAATGACCAATTTTTATTGCATCTCCTACTATATACTTAACTATTATATTGAACAAGAAGATTCAGAAGACAAACTAACACAAGGAGCCCATAGTCTGTTTGTGACATTAAAATAACACAAATGGATGGGACTTCCCTGGTGGTCCAGTGGTTAAGACTTTGGCGCTCTCAATGCAGGGGGCACAGTTTCAATCCCTGGTCTGGGAACTAAGATCCCCCATGCCTCATGGTGTAGCCAAACACACACACACACACACACACACACACACACACACACACACAAATGAAATAATAAATGAGAAGTGAAGTGGGTCACGGTAGCAGTATCTGGGGTGCACAGGTGGTTGGCATTTGAATGAACAGAGCAGTGAAGATAAGTTGATCTGGGTTCAAGTCCCACTCCCACCGTGCATGTTACTCATGTTACCGAGTGTTGTGATAGTTGACGTTTGCAGGTTTCATAGTTTAGAGAATGTTTGTGTTTCCTGCTTTAGGTCACAGATAAAACATCTCCTGGAAAACAAGCAAACAAACAAACTTACATCTTATACCAGAATTAAGCACAAATCAATTAAGATTTAAACATAAGATATGAAAGCATAAAATTATTAGAAGAGACCTTGAGGGATTTGGGGGGTAATTTTAGTGGGGGGGGAACCCAGAAGCCATCAAAAAAGGCTTTTACAATCGATTCTACCAGATAAAAAGAAAAAATTTGTGTATGGGAAAAACAATTAAAAAAAACAATGTCAAAAGATCAAAACAAACTGGGGGAAATATCTGCAAGTCATCATAAAATGATGCTTTTTAAAATATATTTAAAAAAATTTATAATGGAAGACCAACAACCTAATGGAAAAATGGAATAAATACATAGGGCTCTAAAACATGTGAAAATATCCCAGCCTCATTCACCGTAAGAGAAATGCACATTAAAACCACACTGAAGTGCCATTTTTCATCCATCAGATGGGTGAAATTCAAAAGGTCTGACATCACGTGTGCTGGTGAGGGTATGTGGAAATAGATACCCTCATCCTCTGCTTGTGGGACGGAATGTGAATTGATGGAGACTTTGTGGAGATGAATTAGGCATCATGTGTAAAAACTACAAATGCACACACTATTAGACCCAGCAATTCTATTCTAGAAATTCATCCAATGGACATGCTTAACAACATATACAAAGATGCATGCAAAAGGTTATTCTATTGTATCATTGTTTTGTTGGGTTTTTTTGAAGCGTAGTTGATTTACAAGGTTGTGCCAGTCTCTGCTGTAGAGCAAAGTGACTCAGTTATATACATTCAGACATTCTTTTTTCATATTCTTTTCCATTATGGCTTATCCCAGGATACTGAATATAGTTCCCTGTGCTGTACAGTAGGACCTTGTTTTTTATCCATTCTGTATATAATAGTTTGCACCTGCTAATCCCAAACTCCCAGTCCATCCTTCCCCTCTCCCTCCCCCTTGGCAACCACAAGTCTGTTCTCTATGTCTGTGAGTCTGTTTCTGTTTCATAGATAAGTTCATTTGTGTTATATTTAATTTAATTTAATTAATTAATTTATTTAAAATAAATGTATGTATTTATTTATTTATGGCTCCGTTGGGTCTTCGTTGCTGCACGTGGGCTTTCTCTAGTTGTGGCGAGCGAGGGCTACTCTTCGTTGCGGCGCACGGGCTTCTTATTGCGGTGGCTTCTCTTGTTGCAGAGCAACGACTCTAGGTGCATGGGCTTCAGTAGTTGTGGCTCGCAGGCTCAGTAGTTGTGGCACAAGGGCTTAGTTGCTCCACGGCATGTGGGATCTTCCCAGACCAGGGCTCGAACCCATGTCCCCTGCATTGGCAGGTGGATTCTTAACCACTGCACCACCAGGGAAGTCCCCATTTGTGTTATATTTTAGATTCCATAGGTAAATGATATCATATGGTATTTTTCTTTCTCTTTTTGACTTACTTCACTTAGTATGATAATCTCTAGTTGCATCCATGTTGCTGCAAATAGCATTATTTCATTCTTTTTATGGCTGAGTAGTATCCCATTGTATATGTGTACCACGTCTTCTTTATCCCTTCATCTGTTGATGGACGTTTAGGTAGTTTCCATGTCTTGGCTATTGTGAATAGTGCTTCTATGAACAGAGGGGTGCATGTATCTTTTTGAATTATAGTTTTGTCTGGGTATATTCCCAGGAGTGGGATTGCTGGATCATATGGTAATTCTATTTTTAATTTTCTGAGGCACCTCCATACTGTTCTCCATATTAGCTGTACCAACTTACATTCCCACCAATAGTGTAGTAGGGTTCCCTTTTCTCCATACCCTCTCCAGCATTTGCTATTTGTAGACTTTTAAATGATGGCTATTCTGACTGGTGTGGGGTGGTACCTCATTGTAGTTTTGATTTTCATTTCTCTAATGATTAGTGATGTTGAGCAGCTTTTCATGTGCCTCTTGACCATTTGTATGTCTTCTTTGGAGAAATGTGTATTAAGGTCTTCTGCCCATTTTTCGATTGGGTTGTTTGTTTTTTTTTGTTGTTGTTGTTGAGTTGTATCAGCTGTTTGTGTATTTTGGAGATTAAGCACTTGTCTGTAGCATCATTTGCAAATATTTTCTCCCATTCCATAGGTTGTCTTTTCTTTTTTTTTTTTTTTATGGTTTCCTTTGCTGTGCAAAAGCTTGTAAGTTTAATTAAGTCCCATTTGTTTATTTTTGTTTTTATTTCTATTGCCTTGGGAGACTGACCTAAGAAAACATTGGTACAATTTATGTCAGAGAATGTTTTGCCTATGTCCTCTTCTAGGAGTTTTATGCCATCGTGTATTATGTTTAAGTCTTTAAGCCATTTTGAGTTTATTTTTGTAGGGTGTGAGGGTGTGTTCTAACTTCATTGATTTACATGCAGCTGTCCAACTTTCCCAGCACCACTTGTTGAAGAGACTGTCTTTTTCCCATTTTATATTCTTGCCTACTTTGTCGAAGATTGACTGTAGGTGTGTGGGTTTATCTCAGGGTTCTCTATTCTGTTATGTTTATCGTTATGCCTGTTTTTGTACCAACTCCACACTGTTTTGATTACTGTAGCTTTGTAGTATTGTCTGAAGTCTGGGAGAGTTATGCCTCCTGCTTTTTTTTCTTTCCTCAGGATTGCTCTAGCAATTCTGGGTCTGTTATAATTCCATATAAATTTTTGGTGTATCATTGTTTATATCAGCAAATGTTTGCAAATCAACCAAATGCACATTAGTACAGGGCAGGGTGAACAAATTACGGTTCTTCCGAATGAAGGAATATTACATAGCCATAGGAAGGAACGTGTATGCATTTTATGCAGTAATACAGAATACTCTTAGAAATACTGTGAAGTATCACAGGTATAGTGTTATATTACAGGTAGCCATTTGAGCAAGAGAGGGAAATATTATACCACTTATTTGCTTCTGTATGCAGAAAATATTCATGCAAGAATACACAGGAGACTAATTGATAATAAATAATTGGAACTGGGACAGGGTAGGAGCGTTTTCAAGTGTACGCATTTATACTTTTTGAATTTTGAATCACATGAATGTATTACCTTTTCTAAACAATTAGACAAAATCCCATATATACATACAAAACAGAGCCTCTCATCTGGAGCACAGAATGGGATTTTTCTGTCTTTAAAAGTCCGTTAGACCCAAATTAGCAAAAGGAATTGAGATCTCAGAGACTTTCCAGAATGGTAGAATCACATAGTTATAGCAGTGTTTATAAGGTTCCTTTTGCCAACTTGTTCAGTCAGTAAGCTCTATGGCTCAGTTGAGTTCAAGGGGGTCAACTCAAGGCCCCCCACTTTCTGGAATCCAGGGATTTCAGTGACTCATGAGACCAATGGGTAGAAGTGTTCACTGTGCCAGTGGGCAGCCACGGGCACCCAGGGACCCTGCTTCCCTCTTCCCCACCTGCTGTGGACCCTCGGATAACAATTACTGGAGGTGATGGGGCAGGGATGGAGGCTCTAGGGAAAGGGCTAAGTGAGCCACATGGTTTCGAATCACAAGCATCCGTAGAGCTAAAATGTCACCATGGATAAATGAAAGTGTGGGAACATAGCTGGTGGAAATACAGGGTATTTCCACTCAGCCCCGGTTGTCAGCACATGTTTGAAACAGCCCACCCTTTGGGCTCAATGCAGCTGGAGGGTTTCATCTCTAACCTGTGGCCAGATCTCCCGAATAACTCTAGAAACTTGGCCTCCCCCTATCAAGCCAAAGCAGAAGAGTTAATAGGACTCGCTGATTTATCCTGGCCGCCATAATCAAATTCAGAGCCAAGGCACAGCCAGCCCTGAGGAGGTTTCTTGATGTTCCCTCAGCTCCTAATAACATTGCCTCCTTCTTCCTCTCCATTTACCACATGCCATTTGGTCAAATTAGAACTTGAACTCAGAAAAGCAGATGCCTTCCTTTAGATAACATCCAAAAAATTCTCTTGTGGGAGGAAGGAGAGATGGGTTTGTCTCCTTAGATCTACGCACAAAGCAGTCACTTCTGATACATGACTTACTACAAATTAATGGCCAGTGTGAGGTGATTTTCCTTCATCCTTGTGGCCTGGGCAGCCTTATCGGGGGGGTGGGGTACAGAAGGGGATGTCCACCTCATGTCTTTCCTGAGGATTTGGTTACTTGCTCAAGGTCTCCTGATTAATGGCTACAGGCTCCTCCAGGCGACACTGGTGTCCTGGTTCTGTGTGCAGCTCCAGAGCCCCCAGATATTTGCTAGCAAGGGTGTTGGATGGCCCACCCCCAATCCTAACCCTGTGGAGGTAACTTCTGGTTCTCTGTTGCCTACTTAAATTTTTTAAAGTTTATTCTTTTTTATTAGGGAAAATCCCAAACATTCAAAAAAAAAGTGGAAAGAATTGTCCAGGGAACACCAGTATGCCTACTGTTATGGGCTGCCTTGCATCTCCCACCTCCCCCAAAATGCGTATATTGGAGTCCCAACCCCCATTACCTCAGCATGTGACTGTATTTGGAGATAGGCCTTTAGAGAGGTGACTAAGGTTAAGTGAGGTCATAGCAATGGCTCTGGTCCAATCTGACTGGTGTCCTTATAAGAAGAGGAGACCTGGACACACAAAGAGACACCGGGGATGCTTAAAAAGAGCAAAGGCCATGTGAGGACACAGGGAGAAGGTAGCCATCTGCAAGCCAAGGAGAGAAGCCTTGGAAGAAACCAAACCTTATGATACCTTCGTCTTGGACGTCTAGCTTCCCAGACTGTGAAAAATGTATTTCTGTTATTTCAGCCACCCAGGTACTTTACTATGGCAGCCCTAGCAAACAAATACACCCAGCACATAGATTCTGCAGTCGTTATCATTTTGCTATATTTACTCTATCTGTTTATCCACCTTATTTTATTCGATGAATTTCAAAATGAGTTGCAGATCCCTTGCCCACCTTGAAGAGTAACCTATTCAACAGAGAAAGTAAATGCACACATGACTGAACCCTCTCTGCGGCCAGGATAGTCAGGGAGGTCGGATTGCGTTTACCAGCCAGGAAACTAGGACCTGAAGATGAGTGATCATGAGGTTTGGTTAGAAAGACATGGGACTGGGTGTTGGAAATGCCTCCAAGCCCAGCTGGCTGGGACACACCTGCGTTTGTCTGAGGTTCCCTGCTCATTCTTGCCGGCTGGTGAGGGTGTGGGGCAAGGTCACCACTTTGTGCTGGTCACCTCCAGTAGTCTCCAGGGTCAGACATCTGGATTCAGCTGATGTCTTCAATTCAAGACATCTGGCCAACTACCTACCAGCTGTGTGCGACCTCAGGCGCATCCTTAGATCTTGACCGTCGTCTGGAGACGAGGCTGATGGTACTGATATCACCGTGTGCAGTGGCTGTGGGGACCAGGGAAGGGTACCGAATGCTCACGAATGTTCCTGTGGCTGGCGCTTCACCCCCTGTTGGGGTAATGCCACCTGCTGTGACAAACAAACACCAACATGTCCATGACTTTGTCTAGTCAAAATTCATTTTCTGCTCGCCCAAGAGTCCAGTGGCCCTGGTTGGGGGTGGCCGGCCTCCTCACTGGCATCCAGAGATGCAGGCCCTTTCTGTCCTGGCTCCAGCATCACCCAGGGCTGGAGTCTTCTGCATCCAGGCAGAACCATCGGTGAGAAGAGTCATGTAGCCACACGCCCCAGCTACCCTCACTGTGGGGGAGCTGGGCAGTGCCACCGCTTCTCAGGGATAGCTCTGGCCTATGGGGTGGCGGGGAGCACACATTCTGGGGGAGTCCAAGCCTTCTCCTCACAGCCCCAACTCTGAGGAGGTCCTGGGATGTAAAGTCAGCAGCTGGGGGTTAAGAGTAGAGAGAGCCAGCCACCAGGGAAGGGCCAGGTCGGAGGGCAGCCGCCTGGCCCGCAAGAGCAGGGAAAGCAGCAGGAGTGGGGAGGGCAGTCTGATGGGGAGCCATCCCCCGGGGCTGGGGAAGCGGCCACCAGGAGGCCACCTTCTCCCAGGGCTGCACGAGAGTCCTGTTGAACTCTGACCCCGGTCCTAGCCGTGTGGCCTGGACCAATCTTAAATATACAGGTTTCTCCTCTGTAAATCGAGGGTAATCATACTCTGAGGATTCAGTGCGATAATGCGTGGGATGTGCTGAGTCCAGTGTTGTCATCGTTTCATGGATTTTGCTAAACAAGGCCCAGCAAGTAAGCAGCGCAGATGCCACTCCTTCCTTTCATCTCTGGGAGGCAATACCAATAAGTCGTGACCCTCTTTCCTCAGGGTCCTTCTCAACACAGTGTTCCAGGAAATCTGCACCAATCGTTGGCGTTAGCAGATGATATGAAAACTCTTTGCCCTCCAGAGGCTAGACCGTGGGCGTTTTTGTCTCTCCATCCTGGTGGCATAGCAAGGGCTTGACACATAGTACGTGTTCAATAAGTGTTTGTGGGCTGAAGTAGGATCTGTTACAGGGCTCTGCTGTGGGCAAAACATTGGATCTGTGTCAAAGAAAAAATGATTCTGATGCTTGTTGAAAGCGTAAGGGAGACCCTGATGGAGACTATTGCCGTGGGTGGCAAGACTCTCTCGAGAGGGGAGAGAGATTGTGCTCAATTCTGAATTGAACAGGAACAAGTCGGGATTTGTAGTCAAGGAGCAGATCGAGGGGTTGGTAGATGGAAAATTACCAAGAGACCTCAAGGGTAGGGGGATCTTGCTTAAGCCACTTAACAGGATTCTCGCTGAAGGCAGGCCACGTGATAAGGTATCAGGGGTGGGGGAGATGAGGAATTTGATCAGATATCAAGGGTGAACGGATCTCAAGGGTGGCGATTCTCTCTAAACCGATTTAGCAGGCTTCTTCCTAAAACTGGACTCAGCAAGGAAGCCCAAGGTGGGGGCCTGGTTCAGAGCCTGACCAAAGTTTGGTCAAGGAGAGCGTGTCTGGCAGTGAGAAGACAGACCCCAGGTCCTCCAGCCTACTTCTGGGGAGTCTGAGTCCTTGGGAAGGGTGCCGAGTTAGCCAGGCCACACAGCCTCTCTGGGCAGCAGGGGTGGGAGACATGGCCAAGGGAAGATGCAAAGCAGACCCCACTTTGGGAGGCTCATCAGGAAACAGGCCTGCATGTGGCAGCAGTGGGGACAGGGGTGCTGGCCTGGTGCCTGGGAGGCAGTATTCCAGAAAGGTCTTCTGGCCTGGGTGATGAATCCCAGAGCTGCGATTAAGACAAAATACTGTGAAGATGACACCTGCTGACAGCTGCAGGAAGGCCCCGGAAACTTTTACTATGAATTAGATTTTGCAGGCAGCTCTGCTGGGTGAGCTAGTGCTTGGGCCAACAAGAGGCTGCGTCGAGGGCAAGGACTGCTCTCCAGGGGAGAAGAGAGGAGAGTGTCAGGAACCATCTCCCCTGGGAGAAGCAGGGGCTGGAATGGGCTTAGAGCGCATCTGGCCAAAGCTCCCATTTACATTTGGGAAAACCAACCCCCAGCACAGATGTGAGTTCTCCAAGGTCACGCTGCAAGTTACTGGCCACACAGCACTGGAGGCCAGGACTCCTGATCTCAAGCTGGCACGCTTGGCCGAGGGGCAGTTAGGCAGTGAGCACACCTCCAGGCATTTGACTTAAAGAAATTCAACTGCTAGTGCCTGGAGAGACGGAGACAGAGAATGAGACCAAGTTAGAGACAGCGAGACAGAGAGAGAATGGGATCGAGGCAGGAGAGAGAGTTGCAGAAGGAGGGAGACAGAAAGAGACATTGGTGAGCCTGAGGTTGGGAGTAGAGACGCGGACACCTGCAGGGCTGGACAGGACCTCAGTGATCCTCTAGTCAGCCACCTTCGTTCTGACAATCATGAAACAAAGTATAGCTGAGTGGTTTACTTGTGTAAATCTTTCGAGGAGAAGTTTGAAGTGGAATGGTAAAAAAATAAATGCTTCAGGTGCTTAAAATGGCAAAACTTCCATCTCTAAGGGTTTTTGAAATGAGGCTTGAAAAATTGAAGAGCTGCAGGAACAGGCCCTGGCACCAGAGGATCTGGGTAAATGTGACGCAGAAGACCTTTCTGCCCTGGGCTGGGTTTCAGGACTCCATGCCCTCTGTGCTGTCTTCCCTGATGTTTCTGTGAACAGAGGGAGTTGCTCCAGAGAAGGAACAGAGCCTAACCCTCTCCTCCCTCATTCCTCCCATCATGGTACCAGCAGATATATATACTTTTTAATATTTATTTATTTATTTAGGCTGCACTGGGTCTTAGTTGTGGCATGCGGGATCTTTCAGCCACAGCATGAGGACTTCTGAGTTGAGGCATGTGAACTCTTAGTTGCAGCATTTAGTTGTGGCATGCATGTGGTATCTAGTTCCCCAAGCAGGGCTCGAACCCAGGCCCTCTGCACTGGGAGTGTGGAGTCTTACCCACTGGACCACCAGGGAAGTTCCCCAGCAGATCTTCTCAACTTTCAAAGCACAGCCCAAATGCCACCTCTTCCAGGAAGCTTTCCCTGATTTCTCACTTGTATCCCCTGCCCCAACTGGTACCCATCACTTCTTGTAAATCCCTCCAGACACCCCAGTGCCACGTTAGCCGCTTTTATTTTTCCACCTCGTACAAGTTATCTATGAAAATGTTGATAAAAGAGCCCCTATTCTGTGCTAGGAACTCCAAAAGCCTTGCTCTAATCCTTACAACGAATGAGCTAGGTGAGTTTCGCCATACCCACTTGACAGGTAAGTAAGCCGAGACTCTGAGAGAGTGAGTAAGTTCCTCAAGTTCAGATAGCCAGTAAGTGGCAAAAGCAGGGCTGCAGCCCAAGTTTGCCTGACTCTAGGGCTTGTACTCTTTCCACAACACTGACTGAGACGTTCCGAGGGCAGAGACTGTGTCTAGTCATTGTGTCTTGTAGGCATTTGGCACTCACTCACTGTGTATTTCTGAATGAATGAAACAGCAGATGAGTGAATGAATACAAGAAGTATCCTTTCTTTTGAAGGTTGTAGCTCAGTGGTCGGCAAACTACAGCCTGGGAGCCAAATCCAGCTTGCCTCCTATTTTTGTAAATAAAGTTTCATTGCAACACAACCACACGCATTCCTTCCTGTGTTGTCTATGCTGCTTTCACGCACCATGGCAGAGTTGCGTTGCAGCAGAGGCCATGAGGCCCGTAGAGCCTAAAACACTATCCGGCCATTTCCAGAAAAAGTTTGCCAACTCCTGCTATAGCTCATGGTCCTTACTAAGCTGGTTAAAACAGCAGTGCTTACTGCTTTTATGATCTAGAATATTCTGTATGTTTGTGCGCATGCTTGTGCCTTGGGTGCCTATAAAGTGTCAGATTTCCACGTGTATTTGGTATATGTCACTTAATCATTTTACAGGGAAGCTTCATCTAAAAAAGTTTGCCTCATGGGCCCTTTGGAAATATATATATATATATTTTTTTTAATTAAGTTTAGCTTTGTTGCCAGCACTGGCATAGATGTGGTGACCTTCCCTGGAGCGGAGGCAGGCAGACTCCCCCCCACCCCACACCCACGGCGGCTGGGGTGACAGTGAGGATGGCCCTGTGAGGCTTGCCAGAGTGCAAAGCAGCCTGTTTCACGGGTTACCTTCCGTTTCCCCTCTGCTGCAGGGGCATCAGTATCCTGGGCTCCAGCCCCACCTCCTCCCCTGGGCTCTCCCTGGGGAACTCTTCCTCTCCCAAGCCACCCCCAGTGCATCCTCCTGAGAGGCCAGAGCTCTGCCTCCCGTTCCTGCTCCCGGGAGCTCAGGACTGGCCTCCGGACCCCTGGCATCCGGGGCAGAAGCGACACCAGAGCAGGGATTGTCCGACTCCCACCCCAAATGCCCAGCAGGCCAGGCGCTGGGAGCGCTGGGGGCGTGACAAATCTCAGCCAGCCTCCAGCGGGTGTCCCCCGGCCAGTCCGCCGGGGCCTTGCCCGCGATGACGGGGCCATCCCTCAGCCTCGCTCATCTGCTCACCATTTCAGGACTGCTCTGTTACTCAGCTTGCTGCTTGGGTGAGTTGTGTGAGTGTGTGTGTGTTTGTTGTTTTGGAAAAAAGGCTCTTGGAAAGCAAACTTGTTCTGGAGGTTTCAGCAGCCTTTAAATTTTAAACTCCTCCGCTGGTGTTGGAATTGCAATGTAAAGGGGCTTGACATTGGAGCTGATGGGGATCTTGGCACGCGTGTGTGTGTGTGTGTGTGTGTGTGTGTGCCTCTCTTGTGACCTTGAGTGGCAGGCTGGCAGCTGCTGCTCCCTTGGCTTTGAAGTAGCATGGTATTCTGTGGTCCGGGGCCACCCTGGCACTGGGTGGCCAAGACACTCTCCATCTCTCTCCAGGCTGGCTGGCAGCTCCAGGCTGGGTCATGCAGGTCACTGTCATCCCAGGGGCAAATGTCTTCTCTGTAGGTTGTGTTCTCACCTGCCTCCCAGGCCTGCTCAGTCAAATCGCAAGACAGCAAACTCCTAACATGGTTTTTCAGAGACGTTCAAATACCTTCAAGCTCTAGGATCAGAATATTTTTCTCAAGGTGTATGTGGTATGAGTGGGGTTGGTGTGAAGAAAGTTGTAAGGTGCAGCCTTCTCTGGAATCTGTGAATGGGGGAAAACCAGGCAAACTGCCGCTGGTCAGGGTGAGAACTTGGTTGTAGCTGAGCCATCTGACTCACGGTCAGAACCCTTAGTGATGCCACGAGCGTGTGCCCTCACCTCTCCTCTCCTTGGGCTCTTGCGAGCACAAGTTCCAACAGGCAGGGGAGGCCCAGAGCGGAGGGGGCGGAAGTAATGAGCCCTAGCAGCTGTGGAGCAGTTAGTGCATGGCTGCACCTGTAATTTTCCCAACCTGCAAAGGCAGGATGTGTGTGTCACGTCTTTCCTTTGCTGCCTTCTAATGACACATTTGCTTGATTTGAGGGGTTGCTGCTTGATGCAAAAAAGGGGGGCAGAAACAGAAAAGGCTGTCTCTAGTGCCCTACTGATGGGCTGGTCTGGTGAGTGAGAGACCCAGCTGGACACAGTGGTGATCCTGGGGTCATATGTGTAAAAAAAGGACTTTGGAGGTGGTTTGGGCCAAATTCCTTGTGGTGCAGGTGGGGATCCTCAGGTTGAAGAAGGGAGTCGCGCCGGGTCCCATGGTCACTTGCACCTGGACTCACATTTTGATCCAAGTCCCTATGTTTCCAAGAGTAGGTCGGAGTGAATCACTTTCCAAGGATATGCACCAGACTCAAGTGCGTAGTTTGTCCAAAGGGCAAAAACAGCATCAACAACAGCAAAAAGAAAAAAACCCCAAATGTTTGCCGAAAGCCTGCATTACACTCAGCATTGTTTCTACCTGTGATGTGGCCCTGCAGTGGCCACGCACAAAATGGCTTTGGTGTCTGTAAGTCAGGGGGGGCAGTCCCGAAACTCCACGGGGGTTGGCATTTCCAAGGCAGCTGCCTGGGGCTGAGCCACTTGGGGCACCCAGGTTTCTGCAGGCGCCGTGTACACACACACACACAGGATTGTTTCCATTACAACAGAGCCTCTGGGGCTTTCCAGGCTGGACCCGAGCTCAAACACGATTCCACGGAGGCAGCCTAGTCCGGAGAGACCTGGAGGCCACTCAGATGACACCAAAATAGACATGTGAAGGCCTGTTTTAGTGATTGGGAGGAAGAGGCGAGGGGAAGCTGTTCCCAAACACGTCCACCTGATGGAAATACTCTGAGCTGGAATGAGCTGGAAATAAACTAGACGGCGCTAAAAACAAACCTCTCCAGGGAGCTGGGGGGCAGGCAGAAATAGATGGTCCTCACCTGCTGAAGATGAAGTGGGGGGAGGGGGAGGGGACAGAGGGAGGGGGAGGGGTGGACAGTGCAGTAGGCTTGGCAGGAGCAGCTGGTAGTGTGTCTTCCCTAAGGGAGCTCCAGCCTCCAGGAGGGAGTGAAGGAGGGACGGCTCTAAGGGGCCAGGGTCTTTCATCAGTGGAGGCTGCAGAGGGTGCAGACTGCAGGAAGCACTGGGGCCCTATATGGTCTGGAAACAGGAGCGATGAGCAGTGCGCCTTCAGCTCGCGAACCTGCCGCCCCCCAGGTGCCCCTGGCTGGGAGAGGCCATGCATAGAACCACAGCTCAGCCCTTGCTGAGGCCCAACCGAGGCGGAGGAGAGGCTGCAGCTGGGGCCGGGGAAGGGCTCTGGAGAGCTGCCCGCCTGCCCCAGGCCAGCCGCAGCGGCTTACACTCTAGGAGAGAAACGGGGAGAGGAGTGCCATTGCTGCTGACGTCAAGTCTTGTAACAACACAGCGACCTGGCTGCCTGCCCTCCGGCTCGGCTGCGGCTCCTCTTCTTGGACACAAACAACCTCACAGAACGACAGCCAACGGGGCCACTCTGTGACCGTGATGGATCAAGATAAAAACAAGGCTACTCTGTCACCATGCCAGACACGGACACAACAACACTATCCCGCAGCCAGCGGGCCCTCTGTCGTTGCTCACGTGGGTAACCGTGCTGCTGCTTTATGCCCACAGCTCCTGTCTCCTCTTCTTCTGGATGAAAATTAAGATGTAGCCACAGGACTTCCCTGGTGGTCCAGTGGTTAAGAATCTGCCTGCCAATGCAGGGGACACGGGTTCAAGCCCTGGTCCGGGAAGATCCCACATGCCGCAGAGCAACTAAGCCCGCGAGCCACAACTACTGAGCCCGAGTGCTGCAACTACTGAAACCCGCGCACCCAGAGCCTGTGCTCTGCAACAAGAGAAGCCAGAGCAATGAGAAGCCCGCGTACTGCAACAAAGAGTAGCCCCTGCTTGCCGCAACTAGAGAAAGCCCCTGTGCAGCAACGAAGACCCAACACAGCCAAACAAACAAATAAATAAATAAATTTATTTAAAAAAAAAAAGATGAAGTCATAGACTAACCCTCATGTCCTGACAGCAGCCAGTCCAGAGCAAGGCCAGACTTGGCTTCCCCATAAGCTCCCGCCAGCATCACGAAGCAAAAGCCCAACTCCTAGAATAAATCCTTTCTCACGGCCTCTTACTGAGATGCCGATGGGTCCCCTAGTGTGCGTCCTCCCTCATGGCAATGAGGCACTTTCTATCGCAGGTGGTTGTTCCAGGAACACCCCTGGCCTTCTTCTTAGCTCCCAATCTTTATTTCCACACACATGCAGTCATAGTGTCCAGATCAACAGGAAGGACTCTGGAACCAGAGTTCAAATCCTGGCTCTCTCGCTTACTAGTTGTATGACCTTGGGCAAGTTGCTTCACCTCTTTGCCTCAGCTACCGGATCTGTAAAATGGGGATGATGATCATGGTAATAATAGTACTTAACTCTCAGGGTTTCTCTGAGGATTAGGTGAATTTATATGTGTGAAGCATTTAAATGGTGCCTGGCATGTAGTAAATTTTAAAAATTAATTCAGCAAACATTTTCGGAATATCCAGTGTATGCCAGGTGCTGTGCTAGACCCTATGGATCAAAACTGATGCCCATCCTCACAGAGAGCACAAGGAAACACCCCATGGATAAGAGCTAACATGGGGTAAACCTGGAGAAAGCATAGCAGGATCCCTCCGTCTTGGCCTGGGAATCACGGAAAGCTTCTTGGTGGAGGGTGAACCTGACAGTTCTTGCTGTAGAGTAAGAGTCTCCAGGATGGGGCTGGGTGTGGGAGGGCAGAGTGGGCCCTGAGCAGAGGGCGCGGCAGCTGCCTACAGACAGGGGCACATTTAGGCACCGCTCTGCCCCCACAAGGCCTAGTCCAGTGCCTGGCAAAGCACACGCACAGATGAACAAATGTCTCACACTAAAGCTGGAAGCTTTCCTCCAAACCAGTGCCTTCTCTGACTATTCTATCTTAAACTCGGACCACTGTTGCCCCAGGTGCCCTGCAACATCAGAATCACCCTGATCCTTCCTCCTCTTTCACCCCTGCCGTGCACTGACCCCCAGTCTCTTTCTCCCCAGGATGTTTGTGTGGCCCCTTCCTTCCGGCCCTCACTGCTTCCATACCACTGCAGGCCCTGATAGCATATCTCCACACCCGGCCTGCAGCCTGCTTGCTGCCTGCCGTTCTCTGAGCTCTCCTTGCCCACCTTGCCTCTACACCGTCTTTCCCAGCACCGTGTTGATCCTATTACTCCTTCACTCAGCACCTTCTGTGGCTCCCTACTACATTTTTTAAAAAATTTATGTTAACTCTCTTATCTATTTATTTATTTTTGGTTGCGTTAGGTCTTCGTTGCTGTGCGTGGGCTTTCTTTGGTTGCAGCGAGCAGGGGCTACTCTTCGTTGTGGTGCATGGGCTTCTCATTGTGGTGGCTTCTCTTGTTGTGGAGCACAGGCTCTAGAGCACAGGCTCAGTAGTTGTGGCTCACGGGCTTAGCTGCTCCACAGCATGTGGGATCTTCCCGGACCAGGGCTTGAACCCGTGTCCCCTGCATCGGCAGGCGGATTCTTAACCACTGTGCCACCAGGGAAGCCCCCCTACTACACTTTGAATAAAACCCAAACCCTTTGGTGGGGGATCCAAAACTGCGTGATCTAGCCCCAAACTAACTTTCCAGCTCTTCTTTCCAGAACCTCCCCTCCCATTAGACCTACACCTTAAAACTTCTTGCTTCTGTGCTCTATTTAACTTATTTACAGGGTCTGCCTTCCCTTGCTCCCTTCCAGAGAACCTTCTCCCATAGCCTCAGTGGAGCTGGCAACACACTGAGATGATGCTGAAGATTGGGCCTGGTCCTGGGTGGGTCTGCACAGCCACCCCAGGGACCTGTCACTTGACTGGAAAAAAATGTGTAGGGCCATCAGAATCCCCGTCATGGATATTTGAAACAAGAGCCACAAAGGGATGTTCCAGGCAAAACAGATGCTGGAGGTAAACGATTTGAGGTGAGACCGGGTCAGCCATCATGCAGTGATGGGGGAGTAAAGATGCAAAAAAAGACAGGGTGGGTCAGCCTGTGGCAGGTAGTGCCCATCTTGCTCTCATAAAATAAAGGCAGAGCCACCTGAGTGAGGATGACACCAGTAAGCAGAGCCGAGAGGTCGGGAGAGACGATTCCTGCTGATGTCATGGAATTCCAGGTACAGCCCTGACAGAAGCCATCTGCCTGAGGACTTCTTAGTTACGGCCAGCAAGATGGCAGAGTAGAAGGACGTGAGCTCACCCCTTCTTAAAAAAACACTGAAATCACAACTGAACAACCATTGACAAAAAAACCGCTGGAACCTACCAAAAAAGTACCCTACATCCAAAGACAAAGAAGAAGCCAAAACAAGATGGTAGGAGGGGTGCAAGCACAATAAAATCAAATCCCATACCCACTGTGTGGGCGACCCACAAACTGGAAAACAATTATACCACAGTGGTTCTCCCACAGCAGTGAAAGTTCTGAGCCCCACGTCCGGCTTCCCAGCCTGGGGGTCTGGCAATGGGAGGAGGAGCCCCCAGAGAATCTGGCTCTGAAGGCCATCAGGGTTTGATTGCAGGAGTTCCACAGGACTGGGGGAAATGGAAACTCCACTCTTGGAGGGCACACAAGGTCACGTGTCCACCAGGACCCAGGGGAAAAAGCAGTGACCTCATAAGAAACTGGGACAGACCTACCTGCTAGTATTGGAGGGTCTCCTGTGGAGGCGGGGGGCAGCTGTGGCTCACTGTGGGGACAAAGACACTGGAAGGAGCAGCTCTGGCATGTACTCATTGGTGTGAACCCTCCTGGAGGCTGCCACTTCCTCCCCAAGACCTAGCCCCACCCAACAGCCTATAGGCCCCAGTGCTGGGACGCCTCAGGCCAGACAACCAACAGGGTGAGAACACAGCCCCACCCATCAGCAGACAGGCTGCTTAAAGTCTTCCTGAGCACAGCCCTGCCCACCAGAGGAACAAGACCCAGCTCCACCCACCAGTGGGCAGGAGCCAGCCCCTCGCATCAGGAAGCCTGCACAAGCCTCTTGGATAGCCTTGTCCACCAGCGGGCAGACAGCAGAAGCAAGAAGAACTACAATCCGTGAGCCTGCAGAGCAGAAACCATAATCACAAAAAGTCAGACAGAATGAAACAGCAGAGGACTATGTCCCAGATGAAGGAAGAAGCTAAAGCCCCAGAAGAACAAATAAGTAAATGGAGACAGGCAATCTGCCAGAAAAAGAATTCAGAGTAACGATAGTGAAGATGATCCAAGATCTCAGAAAAAGAATGGAGGCACAGACTGAGAAGATGCAAGCAATGTTTAACAAAGACCTAGAAGAACTAAAGAACAAACAAACAGAGATGAACAATACAATAACTGAAATGAAAAAGACACTAAGAGGAATCAATAGCAGAGTAACTGAGGCAGAAGAACGGATAAGTGAGCTGCAAGACAGAATGGTGGAAATCACTGCCATAGAACAGAATAAAGGAAGAAAGAATGAAAAGAAATGAAGACAGTCTAAGAGACCTCTGGGACAACATTAAATGCACCAACATTTGCATTATAGGGGTCCCAGAAGGAGAAGAGAGAGAGAAAAGACCTGAGAAAATATTTGAAGAGTAATAGCTGAAAACTTCCCTAACATGGGACAGGAAACAGTCACCCAAGTCCAGGAAGCACAGAGAGTCCCAGGCAGGATAAACCCAAGGAGGAAAATGCCAAGACACATAGTAGTCAAACTGACAAAAATTAAAGACCAAGAAAGAATATTAAAAGCAATAAGGGAAAAGCAGCAGATAACATACAAGGGAACTCCCATAAGGTTATCAGCTGATTTCTCAGCAGAAGCTCTGCAGGTCAGAAGGGAGGGGCACAATATATTTAAAGTGATGAAAGGCTAGGACCTACAACCAAGAATTCTCTATTCAGCAAGGCTCTCATTCAGATTCGACGGAGAAATCAAAAGCTTTACAGACAAGCAAAAGCTAAGAGAATTCACCACCACAAGATCAGCTTTGCACCAAATGCTAAATGAACTTCTCTAAGCGGAAAAGAAAATGCCATGACTAGAAACAAGAAAATTACAAATGGAAAAGCTCACCAGTAAAGGCAAACATAAAGTAAAAGAAGGAAATCATCTGTGCAAAAATATGCTATCAAAATCAGCAATTGTGAGAAGGGAGAGTACAAGTGCAGGATACTGGAAATGCATTTGAAATTAAAAGACCAGCAACTTAAAACAATCTTGTTTATATACAGACTGCTATATCAAAACCTCATGGTAACTGCAAACCAAAAATCTACAATAGATACGCACACAAAAAGGAATCCAAACACAACATTAAAGTTAGTTGTCAAGTCACAAGAGAAGAGAACAAAAGAGGAAGGGAAGGAAAAGGACCTGCAAAAACAAATCCAAAACAATTAAGAAAATGGCACTAGGAACATACATATCGATAATTACCTTAAATGTAAATGGATTATATGCTCCAACCAAAAGACATAGATAGACTGGCTGAATGGATACAAAAACAAGACCTGTATATATGCTGTCTACAAGAGACCCACTTCAGATCTAGGGACACATACAGACTGAAAGTGAGGGGATGGAAAAAGGTATTCCATGCAAATGGAAATCAAAAGAAAGCTGGAATAGCAATACTCATATCAGATAAAATAGACTTTAAAATAAAGACTGTTACAAGAGACAAAGAAGGACACTGCATAATGATCAAGGGATCAATCCAAGAAGAAGATATAACAATTGTAAGTATATATGCACCCAATATAGGAGCACCCCAATATATAAGGCAAATACTAACAGACATAAAATGAGAAACCAATAGTAACACAATAATAGTGGGAGACTTTAACACCCCACTTTCATCAATGGACAGATCATCCAGACAGAAGATCAATAAGGAAACACAGGCCTTAAATGACACATTAGACCAGCTGGACCTGACTGATATTTATTGATCCCTCTACCCAAAAGCCACAGAATACACATTCCTCTCAAGTGCACATGAAACATTCTCCAGGATTGATCACATGCTGGGCCACAAAGGAAGCCTTGGTAGATTTAAGAAAATTGAAATCATATCAAGCATTTTTCTGACCACAACACTGTGAGATTAGAAATCTACTACAAGAAAAAAACTGTAAAAAACACAAACATGTGGAGGCTAAACAATATGCTGCTGAACAACCAATGGATCACTGAAGAAATCAAAGAGGAAATTAAAAAAAGACAGGGTGAACAGATGCACAGAAGGAAGCATAAGAGAGGAGAGGGGGAGAAGAGGAGGGGGAGGGGGAGAGAGGGAGAGAGAGGAGGTGGGAGGGGGAGAGGAGAGAGGGGAGGGAGGGGAAGGAGAGGGGAAGAGAGAGGAGGGGGGAGGAGAAGAGGAGTGCCAGGAGTTTCAGTTCCTGCTCTTCCTAACATTTGGCAGCTTTATGATGAACCTCCCTTTTCTCCCACCTGAGCCGGTGTGAATGAACTTCTGCTTCTGGCAGTCAAAGTGGCCTGAATAGAACGTTGTCTCTACCTGCTTTTCCTCCCTCCCTCTGGGGAGCCTTCCTCCTCCATCACCCCTGCCCCATCCAGTCCTTCAAGGCCTAGCTCTAGTGCCCCTGACTGCCCTAGACAGTTCCTGGGTCTAGAAGACTTCCTGTCTGAATCTTCCCCAATCTTCCAGAGCTAGCAGGAATGCCACCTCCTCCAGAAAGGCTCCCATGTCCCTCCCAGCTGGTCATCACCTCTTCCTTGCTTCTCTGAATTCCCTCAGTTCCTTGTTAACTTACCTGGCCTGGGGCAGATGCTGCTTTTGTGTGGGAACCAGATTCTGTGGACTGTTCATGACCAAGCCAGTCTCCAAACATGGGATAAGCCAACAGTTTCTAATGGGGCCATTTTGTTTGTTTGTTTGTTATTTTTTTATTTTTATTGAAGTATTTTATTGAATTACAAAGTTGTGTTAGTTTTTGGTATACAGCAAAGTGATTCATATATATATATATGAATATGAATATATATTCATATATATATGATATATACATATATATATCAGATTCTTTTCTATTATGGTTTATTACAGGATATTGAATATAGTTTCTGTGCTATACAGAAGGACCTTGTTGTTTATCCACTTTATATATAGTAGTTTGTATCTGCTAATCCCAGACTCCTAATTTATCCCTCCCCCATCTTTCCCCTTTGGTAACCATAAATTTGTTTTCTGTGTCTGAGAGTCTGTTTCTGTTTTGTAAATAAGTTCACTTGTATCATTTTTTTAGATTCCACATACAAGTGATATATTTGTCTTACTCTGACTTACGTCACTTAGTATGATAATCTCTATGTCCATCCATGTTGCTGCAGATGGCATTATTTCATTCTCTTTTATGGCCGAGTAGTATTCCATTGTATACATGTACCACATCTTCTTTATCCATCCATCAGTGGACATTTACGTTGCTTCCATGTCTTGGCAATTGTAAATAGTGCTGCGATGAACGTAGGGGTGCATGCATCTTTTTGAATTAGAGTTTTATCTAGGTATATACCCAGGAGTGGGATTGCTAGATCACATGGTAGCTCTATTTTTAGCTTTTTAAGGAAACTCCATACTGTTCTCCATAGTGGCTGTACCCATTTACATTCCCACCAACAGTGTAGGAGGGTTCCCTTTTCTCCACACCCTCTCCAGCATTTGTTATTTGTAGACTTTTTGATGATGGTCATTCTGACTGGTGTGAAATGGTGCCTCATTGTAGTTTTGATTTGCATTTCTCTAATAAGTGGTGATGTTGAGCATCTTCTCATGTGCCTATTGGCAATCTGTATATCTTCTTTGGAGAAATGTCTATTTAGGTCTTCTGCCCATTTTTTGATTGGGTTGTTTGTTTTTTTGTTGTTGAGCTGTATGAATTGTTTGTGTATTTTGGAAATTAATCCCTAGTTGGTCGCATCATTTGCAAATATTTTCTCCCATTCTGTAGGTTGTCTTTTTGTTTTGTTTATGGTTTCCTTCGCTGTGCAAAAGCTTATTAGTTTGATTAAGTCCCATTTATTTATTTTTGCTTTTATTTCTATTGCCTTGGGAGACTGACCTAAGAAAACATTGCTACAATTTATGTCAGAGAGTATTTCGTGGGGCCACGTTGGAAATTTTCATTTTCAGTTGTCACAGTGGCTGAGGTGAGAGGTTTCCCGCAAAGAGTGGGACAGAATCATACATGAAGAGTGATTCCATGTCCCACATGACTCTGAAATGTCACATGGATGATACATACCCTGTATAATTATCTCATCCTAGAAACTGATTCTCTTTGACATCAAATTTGTTGAACGGTTGTAGTATGAAACTGAGTTTTCTGAGACTACAACTGCTGAGTAATGACTGTGCTTTGTTTGGTTGGGATTTTACCCAGTGTTTTTCATCATTTGAGAAAATCACATTGCACAGCGGGCACGTCACTTGAAGCATCTGTGTTGCCTCTACTGCACCTTGTGCATTCACTGCGGTTTCGCATATAGGTGCAAGCATCTAACTACATCATCATGTTTCCTGATGTGCTAGTGCCTGACCACTTATAGTCAAAATATGCCTGTTTATATCATAAATCACTTTTCTGAGAGTTCTCTTTTATATTATATTCAGAGCACTATATTGATTTTTTAATTGTATAGGTATGTTGTATTATGTATGAATTTCATTTTAGGATAACAAAGGTGTCTTTAAAAATGTTCCTTGCCAATGGGGACATTGTGTCTGAGGGCGCTGAGGACCACTGGCCCTGCCAGTGGATGCTCCTCTGCTGGGTGTGAGGGTGTAGGTGTGCTCAGGGCAGTGATTCCCGGGGCGCTGGAGCTGACACAAGCCGCCCCACACTGGGTGCCTTCTGGGGAGCACCTACTGGTTGCCTGGTGTGTGAGGCAAGTCTTGGATCCCAGGGTGGAAAGAGAAGGCTAGCACTGTCCCCTGGGAGACAACACTGAAAACTGGGTTCAGGGCAAGAGGAATGCAGGGGGTGGGGGGAAACCCGCCCATGTTCTGTGAGATCCGAGGTTTGGAGAAAGGGTGGAGATGGAGGTACCATCACAAGACCAAAACTGGGAGCTGGAAAATTACAGCTTTGGGCGATCATGGATCTCACTGCTATGAATGTTCTAGTACGTGTGTTGGGTGAACACATACTCACTTTTCCATCGGTAAACGCCTAGGAGTGAGTTGCCGAGCTATCGTATGTGCCTATGTTCAGCTTTAGTAGACAATGCCGAGAGTTTTCCAAAGAGGTTGAAGCAATTTCCACTCCCACCAGCCAATGCATGAGCCTGAATGGGAACCCTATTCAGCAGCATAAAAACGACAAGCAATGACCAGGAAGCCCCTCACAGACACTATGTAGAGCAAAAGAAGGACACAAGAATTCCCGTTCATATAAAGTTCAAATACAGGCACAAGGACTCCCCAGGGCTAGCAGCCAGGGTGGTGTACAGGGAGCAGTGCAGAGACTGGACAGGAGCTGAAAGGGCTTCTAGAGGCCAGGGAGTTCTGTGTCTCCACCCAAGTGCTGGCTTCTAGGGTGTGTCCCCTTTGCAGGAATCCAGTGGGCTGTACACTTAGGATCTGTGTCCTTCCTGCCAGGTACACTTCAACACTGAACATGTACTAACACTGAACACGGGCATGTGACAAGGAAGCTGTAAGTATCCAGGGTCCTCTCTTCATCTCCTCACACCTGTGTCTGGAGACATTAAACCTTAGCTCTCCAGTGAGCATGGGTGACCTCGAATGTCTGTGTAGAGTCTGGAGTCAAATCTACGTTTGAAATCCTGGCTCTGGGTCTGATCAGCGCTGCCCCCAGCCCTGCTGCCTCCCCCCTCAGAACAGTTCCTTCTGGGCACAGCATCAAGGGTATTAACAGACACTGCCTTCTCCCCAACTGTTGGGGGTACCTTATGAGTAAGTTTGAACTTGGCATTCCTTGTCCCATCTACAGAGTGACCAGTCAGTGTCTGGAGAAGCAGCCCTGGACCTCGTGATGGTCACAGTGGCCACACCATCTGTTCATTTATCCAGTGAAGGCAGGGGAGGGCTAGATCAGGTATAGGCAGGAGGTGTGCTTACACCCAACAGCCTGGAAATGAGACTCGAAAATGAGATGTAGTCTTCCCGGGCGCGGTGGACACCCAGAGGCCCTAGCACTGACCCCACGCTAATGAGCATTGTTTTCTCTGAACAGCCCTTCCCGGCCTGGATCAGAAGAAGCGTGGCGGCCACAGAGCATGCTGCCTGCTGACCCCCCCGCCACCCCCTCTGTTCCCACCACCGTTCTTCAGAGGGGGCCGAAGTCCGGTGAGTAGCTTTGGGCTCATGAGAGAGCAGACATGCAGGTCCCAGGGCCACCACACAGCTCACCTTCTCCCCCACTGCTCAGTGGGAGTCTGTCCGGAGGGATCTAGCTCTCTGCCCTCACGTGGCACGCGGAGCCCAGATTGGACATTTAGCTGTTTCTGGTACGTGTCTGTTCTCCCACCACCTTAAACAAGTGATGAAGGGAAATGCTTCTCAGCAGGGAATTGGACTTGGCAAGGTGTCCCATCCTCTCAAAAACACTGAGGTGAATTTATAACTTTCTGGGCTCCTATCGGCTCGGACATGGAATTTTCCCTTCTGTCTTTCTTCTGCCCAAGTGCTTGTGAAATTCCCTTCCACAGCCCGAACTGAACTTACACCATATCCATGAGGTGACACAGGAAACAGTCCTGTGAGAGGGAACGGAAGTGGGGAGAGAGGAAAAGGTGAGGAAAGAGCAGGGTCGGAGAAGCTGACCTAGAAGATAGCTGGCCAGGGCATTTCAGGGATTTGAGATGCTCCAGAACCTCTTAGACCTGTACCCTCCAGTACAGTAACCACTGGCCCTATGTGACCAGCTCCAGTTGAGATGTGCTGAGTGTAAAATACACATTGGATGCATTTTATAAGAATGTAAAATATCTCAGTAATTTTTTTACATTGAATATACATTGAAATAATAATACTTGGGATATATTGGGTAAGATAAAATACTTATTAAAATTGATTTCACTTGCTTCCTTTTACCTTTTTTATGTGGCTACCAGGAAATTTTGAACTATATAGGATGTCTCGCATTGGTGGCTCACATTATATTTCTCTTGGATGGTGCTGTCCTGGACATTGGATAAAGGCCCCTGAGTGAGCTTCCTAACTCCATCCGAGAGGTCATTATCTCTCTGTAATCCATTCAAACCAGGTTCGTCTCAGAGCAGATGAGAGAATGGAAACTGGGGACCCAGAGGTCACCTTCTTGAGATGCCCACTGGGTGTCAGGGAAACGCCAGCCTCAGGGGCTGGGCTATAGAACAGGTCTGTGTCCAAGAGGTAACCATTCTTCTGTCCCCCAAGTCTGACCTGTAACCTGTGTCGCTTTGCCTTGAAGCTTCTCTCCCCAGACATGAAGAATCTCGTCCTGGAACTGGAGACCACACGGCCCCCATGCGTGCAAGGGTCGCTCAGCTCCCCCGGGCCTCCGGGGCCCCAGGTCGGTGCATCCCCCAGGCCCTACCCTGCTGCCCTCTGTTAAGAGCAGGGATGCCCTCTGGGCAGAGCTGCCCCTTTTCAGGTGACATGGGGTTGTCTTCCTGCCCTGGAGGAACCACATGGACAGAACACTGGTTTATCTCTGGGGGATTCTGCCTCCCAGCCTTGACGACCTCCTCCACACAATGGGGATAATAACTTCCCTTCCAGTACTGGATTTGGGGGGTGACAAAGTGAGCTGCTTGGTCGCTTGGGCACCCCCCAAAGTGGTGATAATGGGTGTGGTTATTATTATAGTTATCACCAGACAAACATTTGATGACAATGTGACCCCACCAGTGGACCCAGAGGTACCTGCATTCAGGCCAGAAAAATGGAGGTAACAGGGAACTTGTTACGCTGAGCTCAGTTTGGCCCCCAGATACTGGCACCACGTAGCTGACCTCACCCCACCAAAGCTCAAGTAAGAGTGAGAAGCAGGCAAAATGCTAGAGAAAGGATTTTCTAGGCAGACAAAGAGTACCCTCCAGAGACCCTGTCTCACGGACTCCTGGCCCCTCTGGCCGGCCTGGGAGAGGGGGTCCATCAAGGAGGAACATCCCTCAGCCTGGGGTCTGGGCCTGCCATGGGGACGGGAAAGAGGAATTATGTCACCCTTCCTGGGGAACCCCTCCTGTGGCTTTCCATCATGGGAAGAAGACCAGACAAACTCCTCACCCTGGGAGCAAAGCCCCACACGCGGGGACCCGTTATCTCCTGCATCAGCTCAAATGACCACCACTGCCCACTCAATGTAGCCACAGTGCACCTGTTGAGTGCTCAAGCACCCGAAGCTTGCTCCAGCCTTAGGGCCCTGAGGCTTGTGGCTCTGGCTGTTTGGCACGCTCTGCCTTCTGATTTTCACCATGGCCAGCTCCTTTGTCCCTCAGCACTCAGTGTGCCCGCCACCTCCTCAGACACGTCTGCTCAGCCACTCCGCCTGCAGTACCCTCCCCGTCACTCTCCACCCAATGACCTATTTTCTTTCTCGGCAGAGTTTTCTCACGTTGTTACGGTTTTCTTAGTTTTTGTTCCTTTGGTCTCCCTTTCATAAAATGTCAGCTCTATGGCTGGGGTTGGCAAACTATGGCCAGGGGTCCAATCTGGCTTTTTTTTGTAGTTAAATATTATCGTCTCTGGCTGCTTTTGCACTAACGGGTAGAGTTGAGTAGTTGTGACAGAATTGCTATATCAGAGCCACAGCCTAAGATACCTCCTATCTGGCTTCTTACAGAACCAGTAAACTGACCCCTGGTCTTGCGAGCAGGGACATTGTCTACCTTGCTCATGCTGTGTGCCCAGCCCACACCAGTGCCCGGGGTGTAGAGCTTCCCCATCAATATTTGTTGAATGCAATGAGGAAAACAGGTGGACCAGAGCTGCCACAGAGGGGCTGGGGGGTCTGCATAAAGGCATGGTGGGCACCCGAGGGTCAGCTCTGGGGGGATTTCTATCTTCCCAGCCTTGAAGTCCATGCTGACAGCAAGTGATAGCACATGAGAAACGATGCTGAAAGCTCAGCCTCCCTGCACTGGTGCCGAATCAAATCTCAGAGACAGAGTTTTGGGTGAAGTAGAAGAGGACAGCTTTATTACCTTGCCAGGCAAAGGGGGCCACAGCGGGCTAATGCCCTCAGAACTGTGTGTCCCAACCCCAGACGACTGGATGAAGAGTTTTATAACAGTGGTTCAAGGGTGGGGTCTCTGACAAGATTAGGGTGTGAGCAGGGCCTACCCTCCTTTAACCTCATCTCCTCACCTTGATGAGCTTCTCTGGTCCCTTTAATCTTGCCTCAGGTGGTCTCCTGGCTGCTCGTCCTTTGTTCGAATCCACCCTTTGGAACTCAGGGAAGGTCATAGAGGCTGGAGTCTTGCCTACAAGAAACAGGGGACAGTAAGGCCAGACACTATAAAGCTCTTAGAGGAAAACATAGGCAGAACACACTATGACATAAATCACAGCAAGATCCTTTTTGACCCCCTTCCTAGAGAAATGGAAATAAAACCAAAAATAAGCAAATGGGACCTAATGAAACTTCAAAGCTTTTGCACAGCAAAGGAAACCATAAACAAGATGAAAAAACAACCCTCAGAATGGGAGAAAATATTTGCATATGAAGCAACTGACAAAGGATTAGTCTCCAAAATTTACAAGCAGTTCATACAGCTCAATATCAAAGAAACACACAACCCATTCCAAAAATGGACAGAAAACCTAAACAGACATTTCTGCAAAGAAGATATACAGATTGCCAACAAACACATGAAAGGATGCGCAACAGCACTAATCATTAGAGAAACGAAAATCAAAACTACAATGAGGTATCACCTCACATCAGTCAGATTGGTCATCATCAAAAAATCTACAAACAATAAATGCTGGAGAGGGTGTGGAGAAAAGGGAACCCTCTTGCACTGTCGGTGGGAATGTATATTGATACGGTCACTATGGAGAACAGTATGGATGTTCCTTAAAAAACTAAAAACAGAACTACCATACGACCTAGCAATCCCACTGCTGCGCATATACCCTGAGACAACCATAATTTGAGAAGAGTCATGTACCACAATGTTCACTGCAGCTCTAAATAGCCAGGACATGGAAGCAACCTAAGTGTCCATCGACAGATAAATGGATAAAGATGTGGCACATATATACAATGGAACATTACTCAGCCATAAAAAGAAACGAAATTGAGTTATTTGTGGTGAGGTGGAAGGACCTAGAGTCTGTCATACAGAGTGAAGTAAGTCAGAAATAGAAAAACAAATACTGTATGCTAACACATATATATGGAATCTAAAAAAAAAAAAAAAAAGGTTCTGAAGAACCTAGGGGCAGGACAGGAATAAAGACGCAGACGTAGAGAATGGACTTAAGGACACAGGGAGGGGAGAAGGGTAAGCTGTGACAAAGCGAGAGAGTGGCATGGACATATATACACTACCAAACGTAAAATAGATAGCTAGTGGGAAGCAGCCGCATAGCACGGGGAGATCGCTTGGTGCTTTGTGACCACCTAGAGGGGTGGGATAGGGAGGGTGGGAGGGAGGGAGACGCAAGAGGGAAGAGATATGGGGATATATGTATATGTATAACTGATTCACTTTGTTATAGAGCAGAAACTAACACACCATTGTAAAGCAATTATACTCCAAAGAAGATGTTAAAAAAAAAGAAACAGGGGACAAAAAAAGGTTTCCGTGCCTGGGACCACCACAGGCCCCGCTCGGTTTCAGAACCCACAGCGAACCCATGGGAAGGGGGTTCCTGCTGCCCCCAGACTTCGGTGTCCAGCCCCATATGCATGCCTCCAACCTCGTGCAATCCCACGTGTGTCACTCCGAGGCTGTGCTGCCAACTCTGGGGACACAGTGTGAGGACCAGCAACACTGGCGTCACCTGGGAACTTGCTGGAAACGCAGAATCTCACCCTCCCCTCCTCCATCCCACATCCTTCAACCAGAATCTGCATTTTAACAAGACCCTCCAGAGGAAATCAGTCCATATCAAAGTTTGGGAAGTGCTGAGCTAGGGAGAGCACAACGGCCTGATACATAGTTCTCGTCCATTTCAAGAAAATGCAAAAAAGTGAGGCTTGGAAAAGAAAAAAGAATGGAACTGAAACTCTCCCTCCTCCCGTCCCTAAAACAGGAGAGTAAACCAAAGATAGTGGTTCCCAAACTTTTCTGCACATTAGAATCCCCTGGGATTCCTGTGTCCCTCGGGAATTTTAAAAGATCCCCAGGGGTTTCTAATGTGCAGAGAGGCTTAGGAACCCCTGGCTGAGGGATTGTTGGTCATCTGGACAAGCCTCATAGAAATCCTGTTTCAGACAGGCTTTGCGTGAGGCGTGCTCACCTGCAGATCTTGGGGATGAAGTGGTGGCCTGGGGGTTTTGGTGGATTCCTCTCTGCTGTCCTGGGGAGCTTGGAAGACAGTTGGCCAACTGAGCATTTCATAGGCGCGTACGCTGAAGGCAGCTGCGTCCTGCCATAGGGGGTGTCAAGCTTTAGTGCGACGGGCCCCGGAGTCCCTGAGCTGGACTCAGCCCCACTCCCGTGGCCGGGCCGTGGGACAAAAACGCACTCTTCACATCTTAAAACAGAAGACTTTTGCTGTACCTGGTACCCATAGATCCACCATGGGAATTTCTGTGTCAGCTGCTCCTGCGAGCAAAGCCTAACTTCCGTCTTGTCTGGGCCCCAGGGAAACTTGGTAAGAGCAGCCGAAAAGACGTGAGAGCTGGTGCAGCATCTCGTTGTCAGCAAATAGCATATCTTCACGTCTCTTTAGCTGCTCTCACCAAGCACTCAGGATGTTTCAGGCAACCCAAGAATTCCAGGGAGAAAATGAAAATCACAGAGAGTAGGTGTGTGACCATTCATTACAATGGTGCTGCTGGAAACAGCCTAGAGAAAGCAAGAAGAGGGGGCCTAGGGAGGAGGGGCCTAGGCTGGAGAGTGTGGAGTGTCCTTCCTGCCGTGTCTGGAGCCCTGAATCTGCAGAGAGAAGGAGGCTGCTGAGGAGCTAGGGCCCAAGGAGCGCCTCCCGGCCTTGGCTTCCTCCCACCGGCCTGCCTTGGGCTCATGCATGCTTTCTTCACTTCTTATCTTGATCGTGTAGGGCCCGCCTGGGCTTCCCGGCAAGACAGGACCAAAGGGAGAAAAGGTACGAACCACCTGTGTCTTCACCCCACCTCTTCTTGGTAGTTCCAGCCTGTTTTCTGGGGGCGCCACTGAGGGTTTGCAAGTTCAGATTTCAAAGCACGTGCTAATCCTGCCTTAGTGCGTGAGGATGGGCTCCGGGGTGACTGGGCTGCTGAAGGTGTGGGACCCCGCCGGTGCATCTGGGGGTGCCCCCTGACGTGGCGGGGGTGCTGTGAACCGCCAGGTGACCAAGCCGCATGGGCATGCCCGCTCATCAGCCCTGCTAAGCCCTTGATTCCAGAACTTTTCCTCCAAAGCAGCCTCTGCTTACCTGTCTTCTCCATCCACAGGGGGAGCTTGGCCGACCGGGAAGGAAGGTATGGTCCATGCTGTTCTGTCAGCATTACGCGGGCAGCTGTGCTCGGTGTGCATGAGTGTGCGCACTCCTAGGGGTGGGGACCAGCTGCCCACCTCCACGGCCCTGATACCCAGATGGCTGATGACAGCACTGCCATCCGATGAGGACAGTAGTGACTGGCATTCGGACTTCTGCCAGAGGCTGCCAAGCCTGGCCAGATTTCCCCCAGCCTCACGCCACCTCATCCTGCCATCCATCAGAGAAACCCTCCAAGGCCTCAGCCAGTGGCACCAAATGACTCTCACTGTCAATTTGATTAAAGTGGAGTAAAGTGTCAGACAGAAACAAATGGCTTTGCTTTACGGCCCAGCTGAAATAAATGGCAGTTACTTCAGGTCACAGGGACTCAGTAAACCAAACACATGTTATTAAGGTTCTCATTAGTGTCAGGAAGGAGTCAACCCCCTGCCGCTTGCTGTAGTCAATGGATGCTGGCACTGAAATTGTAGGTCTTGGTGATATAGAAGAAGGTTCAAAACTTTGGCCAAGAAAGATGCCTCTGGTTCTAAATATAAATTACTATTTTCCCCGTTAAGTGTTTTATTCAAATACTTTCACTATCAATAAGAGCCTCAAACAGACCTTTGTAAGGCAAAGTTCCAACCCTTTAAGGCACAGCTGACCACTCCAGTCAAGGCCCAGCGGTCGACTGAAGTGCTGGGCTGGGAGGATTCTGCCATCGTCTCCATGCTCAGGACTAACAAGGGCCGTGATTGATTAGTGATGTCTGCCATGGATGAGGAAGTCAGGAGCAGGAACTAGTATACATGCCAGTGCCTGTGATGTCTGGGTAGGGGCTGAGCCTTCCACATCTCCAGCTTGGCTAACTGAAATTAGCCAGTGGGTGCAGAGGTCAACATAGACCCCAAGTCGCTGCGCCCATGCTCTCTTGCAGGGCTTACTCTTCCATAGCTCCTTGGCTTATGTTGGATTCCCTAGACACAGAGATAGAGATGGTCCATGCCATGTGTAAGTGAATTAATGATTAAGGGAGCTCTTTCCAGAGGAGCCTGAGGGGAGGGGAGACCCAGATGGGGCAGGGAAAGAAACCCAGCGTGGGGTGGTATCAGATGACATCCAACTTCAGTCTGATCCCTAGGGGAGCTCTGGAGTGTGAATGGCACCAGAGAATTTGTCCTGCCTTACCTTGATGTAAGGGGGCTGGGCTGTTGGCTGCAGGAAGGGGAGGTACATCAATTGCTGGGCAGCTCCAATTGCCCCCGGCAAACCCACACTTGCAGGTTGTAAGAAGGAAAGTGTTGGTACAGCAAGGAAGGTAGCCCCTGGGAAATGGGCATGCTGAGCAGCGGGGAAAGACCTTGAGGGAGTACCCCCAGCATCTGCTGCTGTTCTCCAAACATAATCCTCTCCCCTCCTACACTGCCTCCTTGGGGAGAACCTATGGGAATGCAGGGGACATTTGGGTGGATGGGTAGAGATGATAACGATCGAAGAACAAAGAAGTTTAGAATCCCTTCCCTACCACCTTCCATTTCTTGAATAGAAAAGTCTTGTGTGTCGACATAATGTGACACCAAGGGCTTTAACTCATACCCGAGTGGCCCAACTTTCTAGGCCATCAGTCTTTGGAGGGTGGGGATGAGGGTCCTGGGGCCATGCTTGGAGGCCCCATACTCCCCTCTAGGCCACAGAGACAAATGTGTGTTTTTAGAGGGAGGGAAACAAACCCAGTTGTCCTGACTTTTGTTCTCTGTCTTTGAAGGGCAGACCCGGCCCCCCAGGTGTTCCTGGCATGCCTGGGCCTGTTGGCTGGCCCGGCCCTGAAGGCCCCAGGGTAAGTGTGGCAGCTCTCAGGGCTCCAGTGGCATCAGAACTGGAGGGGAGAAGATGGCGGCTCCCCAGGCCCCTGGCACATTGTCGGTGAAACTCACTTCCTCCAGATGGGAAGGAAGGAGAGAGCCTGAGGACTGACCCGAGGTCCCTAAACACTTCCTCCTTTGCTTGGACGGCAAGAACTTGGTCAGTCCCACAGCTCAGCTTCTGTGAGAGGAGAAACGAGGGGCTGCCACCTCTTTCCCAGGGGCCCTGTCCTCCTTTGTCCTGAGAGTTAGTGTGCAATTCTTTGGTTCCCTGAGATGACGCAAGAGGGGCTTGTGCCTGGGAAGCTGTTGGCCTGTCATGCAGGGGGTGGAGGGTGAGGGCATGGGAGTTGGGGGCTGGAACAACGGAAATCCTATATTCACAGAGGGATTGCCAAATGCTGGTGAAATCCCCGTCCTCAGACAGGTTAGGAAAAGCTAATACATCCACACCCATGTCTTTTTACACACTTTGGTCATAGACTATTGGGTGCAGAGGCCACGACTCCGAACTTTGACCTGCAGAAGTCAGGGGTGAGCAGGTGAATGTCACTGTCTGCTCTGACTCACTTATTGGCTGTATTTATTCTGAGAATAGAAAATTGTTCCCAGTCCTCTTAGGAAAAGTCCCAAGGATATTTCTTTAAAAATCCACTGTATAGAGCTGAGCCGTCCAATATGGCAGCCACTAGCCACATGTGGCTACTGAACCCTTGAAACATGCCTAGTGCCACTGAGGAACTGAATATTTAATTTTAATGAATTTAAGTTTGCATTTAAAAACCTGTACTCAATTCAGTTAGTTGAAAATATATAAGTATTTTGGAGTAAATTGAGTATGTGAATCTGCTTTTTTAACTATAAATTTTTTGAAATCTAAATACAGATCAAGTATTTTAGATGAAAATTTAGCACCTGAATTGAGATGTGATTTAAATGTAAAATACACAACAGATTTCAAATATTTATTATGAAGAATGGATTGTAAACCTCTCATGAGTAATTTTTACATTGATGGCATGTTTAAAATGATAATTAGATTAAATTAATTAGAGTAAATAAAATATGTTGTTAAAGTTAATTCCATCTGTTTAGTTTTACTTTTAATGTGACTTCTAAAAGAAGTTTAATATTAAGCATGTTGTTCACCTTATATTTCTACCGTTTAGCGCTGGTTAAAGTATTTTAGCACAAAGGGCACTGAAAGTTCCAACTGTAAACCATTCTGAGGGGTAACAGATCCCACCTATGAATCCTAGTCCCCTGCCTCCGTAGTATACACCCAGAGGCTGATGTTCACTCTGCTTGGCTGCAAACGTAGGGTAAGAGTATATGGAAACATCAGAAAGGCCCTCACTATGCAAAGAGTAGAGCAGATGTAGTTTTTTGGGGGTGCGGATACCTTGTCCTTTGAGGCCCCAGTGCCTGCATGCTCTCTCCCCCTCCCTTTCCCAGCCTTCTCTGGGAGAAGATCAAACATCAGTCAATTTACAACATGTTAGTGAGCATTTAGTTTGAAGATCTGCTCTACCTTGGACAATTTCATTCTATGTTTCATGTCAAATACCAGAATGAAGTGTGGAGTCTGTAGTCTTGGGCCCCTGGGAGCCAGCAAGGGAGGATTTGGGGTCCTCAGATTCACAGGCCAGCCCCAGTGTCCCCAGTTCTATCCGGATCTTGCCCACGCCTTTCCTGGTTCAGTTTCTCTAGGAAATGTCACTGTATGTCTTTTTTCCCCCTTCTTCTGATTCCCACAGGGTGAAAAAGGTGACCTGGGGATGATGGGCTTGCCAGGGTCAAGAGGACCAATGGGCTCCAAGGTCAGTGTGTTGGTCCAGATAGATTTTTCCAGGTCTTCTTACTAAGGTTCTGGAGCAGCTGATGTCTATAAAGTGGGGACTGTGTGGCTGCCGTCCTGGGCTGGGGATTGTCACAGATATTGGAGAGCCCCTTGCCAGAGTGTGCTTATCTTTACCAGCCCTTTGGGGGACATCGTGTCCTGGGACACAGGGGCAGAGGGATGCCATTCCTGCCATTATCTTGGGCAGCAAGGGTCAAGCCCCTGGACAACAAAGCAGATGGAAACCTTTGTTCAGACCTTTGGGAGACTAAGAAAAGCAGTGTTCTTTTTAGCCCTGGTTTAAACACAACCCTCAGGGACATCTTTGTATTTACTGCTGCAACTCCCCCACGCCCCCCAAAAAACGTGCAGCCCAATGTGGAGACACATCTCACCACCACATACAGGGATGGCTTCCACTCTTGCACCAAACCCAAAGGTCCTACAGGGCTGATTGTCAATTCACCTTGTGCTTTCTTTTAGGGCTACCCTGGATCCAGAGGGGAAAAGGTTGGTGCTTGTCTCTGATGGCTCCCCAGAGCCTGGTCTGGGCTGTTGGGTCTGGGGTCAGTGATGAGCAGAGGATGGGCCCAGGGGTCTCTTTAGTCAGCGACTGCAGCCACCACTCCTAGATATTACCCTGTCCTTTGTCAGGGGGCTGCGAGACAGGAGTGAGGGGCCTCCTAGCCAGGGCAAGTGGGTTAGGGAGGAGCTCCCGGAGGAGGTGGAAGCCCCTCAGGCGGGGCAGTGAGAGCTGAAAGTTGTGCCAGGTGCAGCGTGAACACAGCTGACATGGGGTGCTGCACAAAAATGGCAGATGTGTTCTTAGAACAAGCTTCTACCACACAACCTTCTTGTCTGTCAAAAACGGAGCAAAATCCAGAAAACCCAGCCAGACCCTGGGGACAAATTTCCTAGAGGATAAGAGAAAATCTGGGACCCGGAATTTTCTGTGGGTTGTCCTTTATTAGTGTAGAGGTCTTTGAGGTCAAAATAGAAGTTTATCTCACAAAGCATGCCTTCCCTGGGCCAGTCTCCTAACCTCTGAGCCTGTTTCTTTGCCTGGGAAGTGAGGGTGCTGACCTATGGAGCTTTCAGTTTGAAATGCTCCAGTTCCCCCTCCCCCCCAATGGAGTTAACTCATTGACTCTCTCCTGTGGTTTCCTCCTAGGGATCCAGAGGTGAAAGGGGTGACTTGGGTCCCAAAGGAGAAAAGGTAATGGGCATTGCATAAAAATGATAAACTTCAACAGAAGTGGCAGCCCCTGCCCACCCCCACCTTGCAGGCTGACTGGCTGAATGAATGAATGAATGAATGGCTGACTGACTGACTGACTGTCAGAATGACTAACCAACTGACTCTCTGACTGACTAGCTGGCTGGCTGACTGGCTGACTGGCTGTTTGTCTGACTGACTGACTGACTGATTGACCAACTGACTGAGTGGCTAACTGACTGACATTGACTGACTGACCGACTGGCTGACTGTCTGTCTGTCTGTCCGACTCACTGGCTAGCTGACTGGCTGACTGACCAACTGGCTGATGGCTGGCTGGCTGGCTGGCTGGCTGTCTGACTGGCTGGCTGACTGACTGGTTGTCTGTCTGACTGACTGGCTATCTGACTGACTGACTGACTGACCAACTGTCTGAATGTCTGACTGTCTGACTGACTGACTGGCTGGCTGGCTGGCTGACTGACCGACTGTCTGACTGACTGACTGGCTGACTGGCTGGCTGACTGTCTGACTGTCTGACTGGCTGGCTGGCTGGCTGACTGATTGACTGTCTGACTGGCTGACTGACTGACTGGCTGACTGGCTGGCTGACTGACTGGCTGACTGGCTGGCTGGCTGGCTGACTGACTGACTGTCTGACTGTCTGACTGGCTGGCTGGCTGGCTGACTGACTGACTGGCTGACTGACCAACTGGCCGACTGGCTGACTGACTGACTGGCTGACTGACCGACTGGCTGACTGACCGACTGGCTGACTGACTGACTGACTGACTGGCTGGCTGGCTGACTGACTGGCTGGCTGACTGACTGACTGTCTGACTGTCTGACTGGCTGGCTGGCTGGCTGACTGATTGACTGTCTGACTGGCTGACTGACTGACTGGCTGACTGGCTGGCTGACTGACTGGCTGACTGGCTGGCTGGCTGGCTGGCTGACTGACTGTCTGACTGTCTGACTGGCTGGCTGGCTGGCTGACTGACTGACTGGCTGACTGACCAACTGGCCGACTGGCTGACTGACTGACTGGCTGACTGACCGACTGGCTGACTGACCGACTGGCTGACTGACTGACTGACTGACTGGCTGACTGTCTGACTGGCTGGCTGGCTGGCTGACTGACCGACTGGCTGACTGACTGACTGACTGACTGGCTGACTGGATGGCTGGCTGGCTGACTGACTGACTGGCTGGCTGGCTGACTGACTGACTGTCTGACTGTCTGACTGTCTGACTGACTGACTGGCTGGCTGGCTGGCTGGCTGGCTGACTGACTGACTGTCTGACTGTCTGACTGTCTGACTGACTGACTGGCTGGCTGGCTGGCTGGCTGACTGACTGGCTGACTGACCGACTGGCTAACCGGCTGGCTGGCTGACTGACAGGACTTTATCTTGAAGAGCTGACCAAACCCTTCCTCAGCCCTTTCAAGCATTATTTCAGAGGCAGTCACTGTGTTTGTTGTTCTCTTCACAGGGTTTCCCAGGACTTCCTGGAATGTTGGGGCAGAAAGTAAGTAACTAGAAGTAGTAAAAATAGGTCTCAGTAACAAATTAGACCTTCCAAGCACAGCAAAAAGAGGTCTGCCTCTCCATTCATCAGGCATGAAAAGCGGGTTTCACTGTGGAAGTTTCTGGTTTGAAAGGGGAGCAAGTTGTTGAATGCATCAGTGGGACCTCCCTCCAGCTCAGTGGGGGGAAGGGATTCCCCGTCTGAGGGCAGAGAGGCGTTCCCTGCATCTTCTGTCTGTCAGAGGGCTATGGGACTGTTCAAAATCAGAAAGCTTTGTGCCCGGGCACTCAGACTGGAGCAGCAGTGCTCAAGGGCCCTGGCGTGGGTTTGAGACCACTCTGCCTGCACCCAGCTCAGCGCTCCTTCAAGGGGGCACATGCACTGCTGGAGGCCCACAGAGTTATTTTAGTGGGTGACAGCTAAAACATTTTTTATTTGATAGGTAAATTTATTATCTATTTAAGTATTTAGTGGGATTTGCTTGGGACAAGGCTTAATAAAAAAGGAGTTAGTTTGGTTGACTTAAAGAAAAAATATTCAGTGAATAACAATAGAATGGTGTGCAGATGTGATAAAAACTGTGAAAGTGGCAACTAGTGACAGACATTTTTTTAACTTTTACTTAAGGTTAAGGAAGAGGTATGGGGGGGCGAGGGGAGTGTCAGAGAAAGGGTGCTTGAATGATCACTTAGGACAACCACCATCACAATGATGGTTCCTCATGCTGTAAGGCACTGACATTGGAAATTTATTTTTGCCTAAGCCTCAGAGCATGATATTCTTCAAACAGGCAAATGGGATGCTTTCTTAGAACTCTAAATTGTTTTCAAGTTCGCCTTAAAATTTTATTTTCCAAACCTGAATGAACAGTTTTTATCTGACTTTCTCTTGTCAGTAGATCATATTTAAATAATTTCAATCATCCGACATGATTATAATTTATCACTGCCTAAAGCTGTCAAAACCTCTGTCTCTGCTACCTACATAGAGTGTTGGGTTAAAAATAAATAGATTCATTATATAAGCAAGTGAAAGGAAACATTAAGAGAGACAAATAATTTTATTTTAAAACACTTAGTCTAGGTTTTCATTCAGTGCAACAGTGGACATACATTCCTGTAAAATTAAGTATGACAGCTTCTCTGGTCTCTGCACCATTTACTAGACTTGCCATACAGAGTTCTCTCTCCCTCTCAGGGCAGCCTGTTTAAGACAGAGCTGATGTGATGACCATAATTAGGTCTTTGGAGAGAAATTAGATCAAGACATTACTGGCTGCTTCCAGCTGGTGAAGAGAAGGACCACACTTTCTTCAGATGATCTTTTCCAAAAAATTATGCTGTTTATGCTGCTGTTTTCTCCCAGCCGAACAAGATACCTCTCAGCCCCCTGTAAACAGCCAAGGAAAATTATGCAAACATCTCCATGGCCACAGAGAATCCACCCTATCCTAGCAGGCCGAAGGACGTGATGGACGGGAAAGAAATCGTAGGTTTAGGGACAATTCTCGGTGAGGCGAAATGCTGGTAGCTTGACAAATTCATTATACTGGCTGAGCCAACAGGTAATTTCAGGTCCTTACTGTGTATTGGTGTTCCCTGGAATTTTCCATTGTGTTGTACCTCCTCTGGCCTCCCTGGGAGAAGTCATCCGGGCGTTTATCCTCGTCTGAGTGGCCCGGTCAGCTCTTCACGGGCACCAGCTGTGGCCTAACAGAAACTCTCATGGCTGCTGTTGCTAAGCTTAGCTGGTGTGGTGCCTTCTGGGCTATGGAGGGGTTACTGGGGGTAGGAAGGATGCCCTGTGGGGTGGGTTCATGAGCCGAAGAAGCCACCAGTGGGCCTGGAATCCTGGAAGAGCACGGGGAAGGAGGGATGAACCAAAATGGAGAGACAGGTTTTACAAAAGGCTGGCCTTAAACTCTGGAACTCTGCAGTTGGTACATGTGGTTCCGATGGTTCCAAAGAGAGCTTTTCAATTAGGACTGTTGCTTACGCTGCTTTCCGTGCCTTTTACAATAACTAGATTGAGTATGTGAACATGTGTCTGGAACATCTCTCCCACTAAGAGTTTTTATCTGAATCAAATGGGAGTGAGGTGGAACTCAAACCAGCTTTTTACTGAAGAGTGGGGAATTATATAACATGAGCAGAAACTTCCCAAAGATGATAGTCGTCAAAACTGTGTCCAATCATTCAAAAACCCATAGATCTGAATTTGTGCTAAAAACAAAGCAAAGCACAGCATACAATTTCAACTAAGAGAGAAGGCATTTCCCCCATTGGTGTCCCAGGCACAGGGGACTGAAATGCAGGCGCCTCCCACCCTAGCCTCTCTGGATGGGGATTTAGGGACCAAAATGTGTGCTGCCCGGCAGCTGTCTCTCTCAGATAGTGACCTCCCCACCCACGGTAACATTCTCCTTCCTGTCCTCTTCCTTGAAAAACTTCTCTCCCTTCACACGACCTCATCGCTCTCCCAACCTCCCAGAGCAGCCCGCCTGGAAAAGACTGGGAGTGAGCAAGGAGAGGCCCCGTGGCCGGAGATTGGATCGACCTGGAGCTGAGATTGCTCCTTGTTTCCTCGTTCCTCTCTTGCTTCTCTTTCTTCTTTCCAGGGTGAAATGGGACCAAAGGGCGAGCCCGGGATAGCAGGCCACCGGGGGCCCACAGGAAGACCAGGAAAACGAGGCAAGCAGGTATGGATCCCAGGGCTCACCGGACCTCCTGAGCTGGGGTGCGGGTGTAGGGAGGTGGGCAGGGCGGGGCGGACAGGTCAGGGACGTTGCGGGCACACAGTCTCCAGCATCCTCTGGGCTGGGGGGCAGTAGCAGCACCCCTTCCGGGGCGCCTGGGCTCTCCACCGAGGCGGGAGTGCGAGGCGGATGGGGTAGGACGTCCGTCCAGCTGTGTCAAGGCTAGAGGCAGGAGTGGGTCTTCGGTTCATAAGAACAGGTCTGTCTTATCCAAGGCAACTGGGAGTGGAAATCAGGTCTGCTCGTTCGCCCAGAAAAATCTGCTTTTTGCCTCAGTGCCCCAGATGCAGACGGAGTTCTGGAATCAGCCCAGATATTTCCCTGCTGTTCAAGGATCTGCTGGGTCTCAACAATAGGGTGCTTTCTCCTCACTCAAGATCCCCATTTGTAAATGACCCCTTTATTGGTACTATTCAGGGTTTAGGGAAAGTTTTCATTCTGAATTCCCCTGGTCAGCAGGCTCTTGTGTCAAACCATGTGATGTGAGCTGTCCCCAGGGCCTCAGAGAACCTCTCCCTTTTGCTCGAATGAGACGTGTGTGACCCCTACTCTTTTGTTTGCCAGTCTGTTGGCTTTTTACCTCCTTTCCCATTATACATGTAATATATGATCATCACAGAAAACAGAAAATTCAGAAAACTAGTAAGGAAATCATCTAAAGACCTAACACCCAGGTACAACTATGTTACCATGTATGTACACTTCCTTCCAGTATTATTGCTTCCGTGGGCTTTCTAGTCATTTGTTCCTTTTATATCTGATATATACTTATTGTATCCTAAATTTTTAACTTAAAAATCACAACACACACATTTTAACTTGTTACTGCCTTCATTAAGCACTCTTACTCTTAAACATTTTTTTTAAATCTCTGCATCGATTTTGGTAAATAAGTAACCAGAGTAGATAGCTTGGACAAGAGAAGCCTAACCAAATTATAAATAATGCTGAGAAGTGAACGTGTTTGGGCACATTTCCATTCTTTCCTTAGGCTAGATCTGTGGCTTTCAGACTCTGGCTTCCATCAGAATCATCTTGGGGGCCGATTAAATACAGATTCCCTTCCCCTGGTGCACTGGTGGTGGTCCCAAGTGTGCCTCTCCTCTTCCCCAATGTCGAGACCTTACTTCCCAAAGACTCTGATACAACTGGGGCTGCGGCATGGGTTGTTGTTGTTTTTAAAGCCCCACATGAATCTAATGTGCACCGGGATTCAGAACCACGGTAACACTACAAAGCCAATTCTGGTCTTTTCGAAATGAACTTAGGAAAGACATAGACTCCAACCTGATGAATCAGCTTCCATGATGACTTTTTTTTTTTTTTTTTTTTGCATTACGCGGGCCTCTCACTGTTGTGGCCTCTCCTGTTGTGGAGCACAGGCTCCGGACGCGCAGGCCCAGCAGCCATGGCTCACGGGCCCAGCCGCTCCGTGGCATGTGGGATCCTCCTGGACCGGGGCACGAACCCGTGTCCCCTGCATCGGCAGGCGGACTCTCAACCACTGTGCCACCAGGGAAGCCCCCATGATGACTTTTGAAGTCACAATGTTCCAGTTTAATTTTTAAAGATTTACAGTTGGTGGCATGGCCATGGGTGGCTTCACAATGATGCCACAGATACTAATTTCCTAAAAACTAGGTTCAGAAAAAGAAGAAAAAAGGAAAAATCTTTTCAAAAAAATCGTTTTCTCCACTACTGCTGCATTCCATCCAGAATGTGTTATGCTTGGGGTTTGAGAAGCCGGTTGGCTTCTGTCATCTAGTTCTTTCCTTGGGCAGTGTTTGTCTTGTCCTGGTTAGGGCCGAAGCCAAGGCTCTTTCTTGACCCTGTTGAGAATGATTTCGTTGGGGCAATCTTAAAAACGACACCAGAAACAGAGAAGTTAGGGAAATGAGCCCATCTTCCTCCAGAGACATTACAGACACCCGAGTGTGCTCCAGCCTGGACTGGACTCGTCAGCCTTGGGAGCGGACCATGATACTTTCTTTTGTCATGAATTAATTGCCTAGTAGAGTCTTACATACAGGGTGTTTGTTGAGCCATGATGCTAAGAGTCTCTGGAGGTTATGGAAAGTCAACCCAAATCCTGGAATCAGAAATCTGGAAGGGGATCCAGGAGTAAGAACTGCAGATCCAGAAGGACTTTAGAGACCACCGACCCAATTCCCTGCATGTAGTCACCAGAAAACCGGGGGCCAGGGAAGTGGCCTGACCACCCAGGACCCCCAGCCAAGCCAGCTTCCAAGCAGGGTTAGAACCTGGAGATCTGAGACCAGCTTCTCCACAGCAATCTTCACATCACCCTCCTGCTTCAGGCCTGGCCTCTGGGCAGACCCAGGACAGCAGCTCTTGACTTTATCACACAAATCTTCAGTCACGGAGACACAACTTCCTTGACGGGAATCACCAGACTTGGTGGCAGTAAAGGAATAAAGAATGCTTTTCGGGCTTCCCTGGTGGCGCAGTGATTGAGAGTCCGCCTGCCGATGCAGGGGACACGGGTTCGTGCCCCGGTCCGGGAAGATCCCACATGCCGCGGAGCGGCTGGGCCAGTGAGCCGTGGCTGCTGAGCCTGCGCGTCCGGAGCCTGTGCTCCGCAATGGCAGAGGCCACAACAGTGAGAGGCTCGCGTACCGCAAAAAAAAAAAAAAAAGAATGCTTTTCCTGGAAAGCACTGCTCAGTGAGTCCCGCTCACAGGGACGAGGCTGTTCTGAATAGATGACTGAGCAGCAGAATATCTGATTACCGCTGAGGTCAGAACAAGGAGCGTTCCCAGCTCCTTCAAGCTGTGGCACTTCCTGTGCTCAGAGCCAGCTGATGTGGCTCTTAGAAGAGCAGGCCTTCGCTGTGGCTATATTAAGACGGTGTGACTTCCTTTGCCATCTGGGACCCATCTTGGTTGCCCCACGGAATGCTAAGGCAAGGCTTAAGACTCCCTCCATGAGGGTGGAACTGGAGACAAACTCTGACCTCACGATCCCGCATTAAGTGTTTAAGAACTCCTTGGACATTGCCGAGAGAGCCCCCAGGGCCATGTAGACAAGGCAGCAGGTCACACATCACATGGTGGTGAAAGGCGTGCCCGGCCTGCCTGTTCCCCAGGCTTGGCGAAGGTTATGTTTCATTAGGTGGGCGAGGTAGCCACAGCACAAGGGTATGAAGGGGACCAGGCCAAAGCCATCAGGCATCAGTCACTGTCCTGGTCGGGCCCCGGGCACGAGTGGACAGTTAGCAAATGGCTTAGGGGAAGGATCTACAGGTGTGCCATCCTTGGTTTCTGGGGTCATGCCTAAGGGCAGCTCTGGGGGGAGATGTGTGCTCTTAACCCTCTCAGAGCAGACAGCAAAGAGGACATGCTGTGTGGAAAGACTATACCTGCAGGTGTGCCTTTCATTAAGAATCAGGACTTTTCTAACTGTGGGAAAAAGATGAAACCGAGCCAGTTGCTATGATAATCAGCTTGGCCCACAAAGCCCTTGATTCTGTGCAAACCACTTTTTCACCTTTGAGATCTCTGTTAGCCTCACAGCAAGCCTGTGCAGGTGTATATTGCCTGGCCCCATTTCACAGATGAGAAAACTGAGGCACAGAGCAACAACATGAGTTACCCAGGGTCTCATGGCCAAGATGAAAACCTAGATCTCTCGACCTAGAGCCAACAAACTACATCCGCTTTGTGTGTTCAGCTTCTCCTCCTTCCCCATTTGGTCTGGGGAAAGGAGGTGAACAAAACAGATTCTGGCCCGCAGGGAGCTTCTGTCTCCTGGAGAGACACAGAGGAAATGACCACACGAACAATGGTAGTTATGATCAGGGATAAAGGCCGTGAAGGAAAAGGGCCCATGATAGGGAGAACTGACTTGGTCAGGCAAGGTCAAGGAAGGCTTTGCCGCAACTGTATTTTAGCTGGGAGCTGAAGGATGGGAGGGAGTTAGCTAGGCAGAAGGGTGGGAAGAGGGGTTCGGGGCCGAGAGAAGAGTCTGGAGAAGGGAAAGAAAAGGAATGGTGCTGTTGAAGACCAAGAACGCCAAAAGCCTGGGCCACGCGTGGAAAGCCTGGCCGTGCAGGGCTGTGGAGGCTCCAGTAAGGAGCTGGGTCTTTATCCTGATAGCAGCAAGAGGCCACGGAGTGGGAACAGCTCTTGTGCTGAGACAAGAAATTGTCCTGATGAGCAGGCAGAGCCTGCTGATGAGCAGGCAGAGCCTGATGCCAGGTGACTGGCCTAAATCCCTGCTCTTTCCTGAGCCTTTCTTTCCTCACCTGCCCAGTGAGGAGTGTGGTTTGGATTGGTTCCTATGTGTCTAGGACAGAGCAAGAAGTGATGTCTGTAGAAAACAAACTGACTGTTACCCGAGGGGAGGGGTGGGGGAGGGGCATATTAGGGGTATGGGATTAACAGATACACACTACTATACATAAAATAGATAAGCAGCGAGGATTTACCGTGTAGCACAGGGAGCTATACTCAATATTTTTTAATGACCTATAATGGAATATAATCTCCAAGAAAACCCCACCAAATCACTACGATGTACACCTGAAACTAACACAATATTGTAAATCAACTATACTTCATTTTTTTAAAAAAAAGTAATGTCTATAAACATGCATCCATCACTGTCTCAAATGTCACTTGCCCTGAGGTTTTTAGGAGCTTGCTGTTCCCTCTGGGACCTCTGCGACTGCATCCTCCCCCTGGTACTTGCTCCAAAGTGCAATTTAGAGATGAACGGGGGAGGAGGTTTGCCATGTCCTGCTCTTATAACGGGCTCTGCCTTTCTCTCTGTCAGGGGCAGAAGGGAGATAGTGGAGTTATGGGCCCACCAGGCAAACCTGGGCCTTCTGGTCAACCTGGCCGTCCGGGCGCCCCAGGACCCCCGGGTCCCCCGTCTGCAGGTAAGAGCTACACTGCTTCACCTGATCCACGCTGTTGCCCTCCTGGCCAGCCTCCCAGAGAGCACGGGGAGATGTCAGCAGAGGCCTGCCTTGTGTTCTGAGTTGGAAAATGCCTGAAGCATTTCAATATATTTCTAATTTATCCACAATTAGACCCAGTCAAATTTTACATGAGAGAGATAAACACTATTCTGGCTTTGTTTTGGGATTTGGGAGAACAAATAGAGGAGTGAAAAAGAAAAAAAAAATCACATTGGTGATGTCATTTACACTTTAAGTGAAAAATAACAGGCAAGTATTGCATCAACTAACACCCTTTTCTAGAAGAACGTTTCATGGCTCCAAGCAATGCTCTTAAACCTAGAAGTAAAGATGACATTGCAAATTTTTCTGTCTTACACAGTGTTATAAAAGAGTCCTTACAGATGTGCATCGAATATAGAAAGAAACCACTATAAAGGAATAAAAGTCTACCATTGAAGAGGGTACAGGTACACTGCTACCTTGTTTTACCTTGCTTAATTTGAGGAGCTAAGCCTTTTATTTAGTTTGTCAGCTCAGAGGAAGGCCTTCATAGCACACCATCTATATAAGCACAGCAGCTCTAGGTCCAAGAATACTGTTTACTGACTGTGCAAGATTCTTTGTCCTCAGTTATATGAAAGGAATCAAAATTTTTATTCTAATTCTTTTCTTAAGAAAATGAAGGCATTTAAAAATCCCAAAGTGCACTTTTCCCCACTGTGGGGAAGTGTTTACAACCACATCATGGGAAGGTCAAGAAATGTCATTTTGTTAATCCTTAAAACCAAATGAAAACTGGCTCTGAGACTCCAACCTGCTAGGATGCCAGGGAAATTCAGTCTCAGGCATTAATGGGGTTCTCTCCACTTCTTCAACTGCCACAGAACCGTGGGGCAAAGATCCTGGGGAGTTATGGCAGATAGACATCACGGGAGGTGACCAGCCCTTGATCTGCCCCATTCACCTCTGAAATGCCTGTTGCCCAAGGCCACACGGTCAGACACGTGACCACCTTCCTCACGCCAGGCTTGGCTATCAGATCATCTCCAAGCCTGAGAATCCTGCTCCCCAAGGCTCAACCTTCCCAGGAAGGCCCCACAGCTGTCCCTCCTGAGACCTTGGCTCTCCTCCAGGATTTGGGGGTCCCTGTGCTCCCACATCTGGGGTGATCCTTCCTTTTCTGTCCTCCAGCCCCTCCCTCCTCACACTCCTCATACAGCGCCGCCCCCTTAGGAGCTTTTCTCTTTTGAGAACAGAAGGCAGAAGTCTTCAAACAGTACCTGTTTCTCAGCAAAAGCAAGAAAGCACAAAGTCTTGCCACCTCCTTGAAGTCAGGAACGAAAAAATAATGGAAGAACAAACATCAATTACTGTGACGAGTTATCCTGCCACCCTTATTTCTAACTGTTAGGGGAGCTGAATTGAGATGCACCTCAGGCCCTGTGTCCATGCCCAGACCCTGTTTCCCTGCATTGAATCGATGATCTGGATGAAGGTTCTTCCAGCCAGTCCTTTCCCTCCTCCGTTCGGACGCATAACGTTCCACTTGAGCCCATGACCCTGAGCTGCCGACCCCAGAGGCTGGGAGCGTGGCCTGAAGCCCGGGTTTTGCCTTTGGAAGGGATGCTCTTGACCCTTGGGGGTATTTAGGAGCTCGTAAAACTGAGGAATAGCCAGGAGGTATGCGGTTGGGGGGGTGTCCTCAGCAAACTAAGACCTTACTGGTCTCACTGTGTGTATCTGACTTGAATCCCGTTTCCCTCCTAGGGCCTGGGGTGGGGTGAGAAGGGCAGGGCCTGGAGACCCTCAGCAGCTCCCTCAGATGCCCGCTTTTTGTGTTGCCAGCCCCATCCCTGTAGCAGGGCCAACGTAATCCTATTTTCTCTCCTTGGTCCTCTGGCACCTTGTCTTTCAGCCTGGTATGCCCACCCTCTTCTCTCTCTACCACCCCGTCCTCTGCCGGATCCCAGCCTCAGTGCCCTCTGCCCTCCAGTGGACTCTGCTGTCTGTTGAGCTGGAGCATATTCCTACAGTCCCTCTGGGTCCACGTGGCCTGAAATAGTGTTCCCGTCATCCTCTGGTCCAGGAGTCCCCAACCCCCAGACCTGTTAGGAGCCAGGAGGTGAGTGGCGAGCTAGTGAAGCTTCATCTGCCACTCGCCATCACTCGCATTACCGCCTGGAGCATCCCCCTACCCCTACCCGCCGGGTCCGTGGAAAAATTGTCTTCCAGGAAACCGGTCCCTGGTGCCAAAAACGTTGGGGACCGCTGCTCTGGTCCACCCCACCAACTCCTCTCCTTCCTTCAAAGCACTCTCTTCAATAAGGCCTTCTTGGTCCCTAACGGGATGAGTCTCCTTCCCTTGGGCCCCAGTCCCACATTGCATCTGCTATGGCCCCTCCACTGTTAACTGTTTTCTGAGGATGTGTTTCCTCTTTCTTCTAGATGGCAGGTCCTTGAGGTAGGGTCTTGGCCAAGTCAGCTTTGCATCCGCATGGCGCCGGGCAGGTGGGGTGCGTGGGGCTGGCCCCTGCAGGTGCTCACACACCTGGTCTACTTTGACTCTCGGACTGTCCCACCTGGATTATTGCACGGCAGGCAAGCAGGATGCGGGCCAGCTCTTTGACTGATGTCCCCTCCCTGTGCCTTCCTTTGGGTCATTTCCCCTCTGGGGAACCTCCCAGAGTGAGGCTGCTGAAGAAAATGGGGCAAGAATTCTGCTCTTTAGAAATGGTTTTGGGGGGATGGGTAGAGAAGGAGGGGGAGGAATTTAAAAGAGACCTTCCTGTGCCCAGGACCAGCTGGGTCATCCTCAGGAGTTGGAACAGGCCTCCATAGCGATTTCTGAGACTACCTTTGAGAGCCTGATAAAGTTCCACTCTCAGGAAAAAAATGTGTCCACCTACACCCAAGATTCTGCTCACTGCTTCCCAGAGCTCCAGACGCCCTGCCCCCGATCCATCTTGGGATATCTTCAGGCTCTGTGGACCCCGGGTTAAACTGCCTGGTCTGGTCCATCCTTTTCTTTATAGATGAGAACTTTGAGCCTCAGAGATCACAGAGATTCCCCAAGGTCACAGAGCCGACTGGTGGCCACTCCTGGTCCAGAATTGGCTTGTGACTCCTGGTCCCGAGACCCTCCCACGTAGCCATGCAGCTTCTGCCGGGGTAGAGTGGGATGGGGGTGACATGGAGACGACTCCATTGTTCCTCTGCCTTCTCCCAGGTTACCCCTCGGACCTGCTCCCACTGCAGTGGCCAGTGGAGATGGGAGGCTCCCTGAGCAAAGATGCAGAGCTGGGTCCTCCGGCTGCCGGGGATGGGGGAGAGGCTGCCCGCTGGACAAGCTCCGAGGGGCTGAGTTGGGGAAGTTTGGGTTGCTGTGCCCTTCAGTGCAGCCTGGCAGGAAGCAGGCAGGGGTAATGGATGCCCTTGGACAGCTGGGAGGAAGCGGCAGGGAAATGATGGCGGGGGGGAGGGGGGCAGGAAGCAGGCTCCTTGCCACATCCTGTCTTCCTATCTGGAGGCCACCTCTGCTTCTGGTGCCTGGTGCCCGGGGGCGGGATGGTTCTGGGGAGATGGAGGGGGCAGGAGCTTCTCATTACCCAAGTTAACCAAGAAAGAGGGCCTGGGGACGGGGGAGGGAACCACAGTAAAATGCCTTTAGGATGTAATTTGCAATAACCAGATTACAAATTTGGCTGAGTCCTTCCTGACCCCAGACAGGGCATAAGTGAATCACTGTGGTACCTGGGAATTGCCAGCTTCCTGCGAGCATCAGTATTCCTGGACATGTGTCTTTTGAATGGCATAGTGTTAAGTCAAACATGAACTCAAATCTCAGCCTCACCACTAATTAGCTGGATAATGGGACAAACTCCTGAGCCTCTCTGAGGCTGTGGTTCTGGAGGAGAAGTTGGCGGTCACAGAGCCTGCTGGAAGGCGGCTCCCATGCTCTCCCATCCTTGGTTAACTCCCCAAGACATTCCTGAGCTGGTGGGGTCTCTGTCCCTCCAAGCATGAGACTGGCGTTCCTCCCAGATTGTATTTGTATTTCTTGTTAGAACGAGCGACCATAACTTGGTGTAAGATGCTGGCAAGCCTCCCTTCCCGGCGGGCTGGCAGCATCCCCATCTTGGACACATCTGTCCACCGGCTCAGGAAGGCTCAGGGTGTGGGCATTCCTGCTGGGGTCTCCTCCTCCAGTTGCAGCTGCTTCCTCGGGGTTCTGACCAGACCTCTCCCCCTGGGGTCATTTTTTTCCCCACCCTTGTGGGATCTGCAAACCATGTCCCCAATTGCTGACTGCCCTCGATACAGTAAAACAACCTGAAACCAATGACTGGCTGATCTCCAAGCTCCCCCTTATTTTCCCAGCAGGAGGGGTACTTACTTATTTCTGTTTTCAGTGCCCATCTTTTCCTCTCTTTCTTCTCTCCCTGTTGGTGGCTCTGGCTCTAGCACTTTTCTGCCAGCTGGAATGGGACCTCTAGTCTTTTCTGAAGACCTTCCCTTTCCAGTTAGTCTGCATTCATTCATTCAGTTATCAAACATGTACTGTGCCCCTACTTTGTGCCACGCCCTGATGAGTGCAAACAGGCATCCACCTGCCTTTGTGGAGCTGACATTCTCCTGGGGGAGATCCAGCTGGCCTGGATAATCTCACAGTGAATAGAATCACAGAGATAAGTGCCAGGAAGAAAAGGCCTGGCGAACTAAGAAACTGTACTCAGTGTGAACAGGACGGAGTGTGAGGATTCAGAAAGGCTTCCCTGAGGAAGTGATGTAGGAACCCAGATCAGGAGTGAGCCAGGAGGTGCCTGGGAAGGGAGGGATGGTGGATGAAGAGGAAGATAGCCTGGTGGGGGTTTTGTGCAAAGACCATTTCCCGAGACCAACGGCTCTCAACCTCGGTGCTCACTTGTGAGAGCTTTGAAAAGCACGGATGCCTGTGCTCCATTCTCAGCAGTCCTGATGGAAGTGGTCTGGAGTGTGGCCTGGGCATCAGGGCCTTTATAAGTCAAGGTGAGAACTACTACCCTAGTAGGCCTCCTGCCTTTCAAAGAGTGAATTTCCTGATCATATCTTTTCCGGACACTTTTCTCAGAATCAGGTAAGAACAAATAGGCTGAGCGTTTTCAAACATTCCATTTCTTCCAGAAGAAATCAAAGAAACCCACATTCAGAAATCCCTTTGTTAAATTCCTATATATAAGAACAAAATAAAATGAGTAAAAAAATGATGAAAGTTATCAGCCAGCAGTGCACTCATCAGGAAGACGTCCCCATTAATAATGGTCTAAATATAAATAGGGATTGTTTCCCTCCTACGACAAAGAAATCCAGAGGTGGACAGTGGCTGGCTTTAGTTCAGCCTCTAGGTCTCGCTCTCAGGGCCCCAGGCCCCATGAGGCCCTGGTCTTCCCTGCGATCTGGCTTCTCTTCTCACACTTGTTACTGCAGCACAGCTGCTGCAGCACCAGATATCTTGTCTGTCTTCCAGACAGGAAGAAGGAGGAAGCTGTGTCTCCCTCCAGCTATGCTTCTCCCTTATCAGGATAGACTTCCCCAGACACTCACCCTTCTCCCACCACGGATCTTACATTGGCTGACACTGTGGCACACAGTCACCTCCAGGAGCGAGGGTGTCTGGGAAGTAGAATGCCCATCTGTCTGGTCTCCAAGGTATAGAGAGAGGGAAGGGAGGAAGAGGGTTGGGGAAGGTGTTGCCACACCCAGTGTGGTTAAGGGACCCACACCTTGAACCAGAAATGTCTCTCTGGACCTCTCCTCCAGGCCTCCCTGAAGTCCACACTGTGGACTTCAAACTTCTGTCATGAAGGTTGCTGACACCTCCCTGGGCTGTTTGGTTTTCTCTTCCTTTGCTAGTAACAGCAGTCTGTTGCTTCCTAGGACACCTTGTAATGGGACCCAAAGGGGAAAGAGGATTTCCTGGGCCTCCAGGAAGATGTCTTTGTGGCCCTCCCATGAATGTGAATAACCCTTCCTATGGGGAGTCTGCGTATGGGCCCAGTTCCCCACGAGTTCCTGTGGTAAGGCTCTTCTGGGCGGAATCTGGGGTGGTCATCCCTCAGGACTCTCCGGGATTGATGCTCCCCGGGCTTTGTAAAAGCCTTTTAGTAAAACTTATTTCCTCTGTTATACTGGGCACAAGCTCGTTACAGGAAATTGGAAAATAAGGGAAAATCAAAAGAAGAAAACCAAGGTTGTGGGTCTATTTTGGAGTATTTTCTTTGTCTTTTTTTTGTGTGTGTGGCTGTGCCGTATGTCTTGCAGGATCTTAGTTCCCCGACCAGGGATTGAACCCAGGCCTTGGCAGTGAGAGCGCAGAGTCCTAACCACCGGACTGCCAGGGAATTCCCTTCTTTGTCTTTTCTAAGAAAAAAAAAAATTATAGAAAACTGCAAATAAATACAAAAGCAGAACAAATAGCGTAAGGAACCTCTTTGTACTCTTTACCCAAGTTCAACAATTATCAACTCCCGGCTAATCTTGTTTCCTTTTTACACTTACTCAGGACAGCCTACCTACCTTAGATTATTTTAAAGTAAACCCGGACATCAATTCATAATTTGAATGGGTAGGTAATACTCTGTCCATCATGTGGCTGTGCTGTGGTTTACTTAACCAGAGCCCAATTGTCAGATAGGTATCAGGTGCTCCCAAGCTTTTCCCTGATATAAATAACACTGTAATGAACACTTTGAGTATAGGATTTTTGTTAAGAATCATTTCCAGGTGTTGAATTACTTGATTAGATGACATCACCTTTTTATTTACGTCCTTGTAACATTTTTTTAAAAATATTTATTTATTTGGCCGTGTCGGGTCTTATTTGCGGCACGCGGGATCTTCGTTGCGGCGCGCAGGCTTAGTTGCCCCACGGCACGTGGGATTCTAGTTCCCCAAACAGTGATCCAACGTGCGTCCCCTGCCTTGGAAGGCGGATTCTTAACCACTGGACCACCAGGGAAGTCCCCAAGTCTTTGTAACATTTTAAATGTTATAAATTTTAAACCATGGTAGATATTTTTATTTCAAACTCAGACATTAGGAACTGGATTGGGAAGGTGTGGGAATCAAGACATTGGTCACCACTTCAGGAGGGATGCAGGCGTGTAAAAGCAAACTGCCCTTCCCACTGATCACCAGCCCAAGGTCAGGGATTGTTTCCTCCTCTGGCTCTTCCCCTGCCCTCCGTAGAAGTGTTTCCTGGAATCCTCACCAATGTTTCCTCCGGCAGATATTTGTGGTCAACAACCAGGAGGAGCTTGAGAGATTGAACACCCAACATGCCATTGCCTTCCGCAGAGACCAGAGGTCTCTGTACTTCAAGGACAGCCTTGGCTGGCTCCCCATCCAGGTACGGGGCGCTCAGCACCCACCCCATCAGCAGAGGGACGCATCTCCAAAGGAAGGAGAGGCCTGGCGCACAGCTTTCCATGGAAGTCTGAGTGCCCTCCCTCAGCCCGCCTCTGAGAGCTTGCCATGCCCTGGCTCCCCACGTGGAGCTCTGCTCTGGGCCAAGGCTCCAGACAGGCTCCCAGCCCCGCACAGCCTTCCTGCCAACCACAGAGCTCTGGCTACAGGGGAGGCGTGCCCTTCCCCCACTGCCCTGCCCCCGCCCAGACCCTCCGTCCCCGGTGCCTGGCTACCTGTCCCACCGTACAGGTAACCGTGCGTGCTGTGTTTCTCTGGCCAGCTGACGCCTTTCTACCCTGTGGACTACCCCGTAGACCACCGCGGCTCCTGCGGGGACGGGGTCCTGCAGCCGGGGGAGGAGTGTGATGACGGGAACGGCGATGTGGGTGACGACTGCATCCGTGAGTGGCCCCAGCTTGAACCGCTGCCGGGTGGGGTCAGGCCAAGCCCTGGACACCAGCTGTGCTGGTTTGGGACAGTTCTAGAGCCAGAGCTGGGCTGCTGGGGGGACGACCCTCCCCACTCAGGCCAAATGTGAGCCCTCCCAACCGTCCAAGCATGGCGATGGGGTTGCTGTCAAGGATCTTGGCCCCAGAGAAGCCACCGGGCCCTCCCTTTCTTTTGAATCTTACTTCTTGGCAAAACCCACGTTCTAATTCAAGTTCTTATCAAAAGATAAAGGTGACGCAGGGCTGAGAGGCAGACGGGAGAAGGCAAGAATCTGACTCAGGACTCACTTTTAGCAGACAGAGTCCTCATAGCAGAGCTCTGTTTTGGGGATTGGGCGCCTGGGCTACCTTCAGGCTTATGGATGCTACCGGGACAGGCAGGCAGCATAGGGCTGAAGCGTCGTTTTTTCTTTTTTTTTAAAAAAAATCAAGTGACAAAAGCAGGAGGTGAGGTGGAAAGCGTGAGCTTTAGATTCAGATAGAGTTTGGACACAGGCTCTGGAAGCCACTGAGTCACCCTCAGGCTCAGGGAGGAGGCTACACGGTGAGTGGGGTGATGGAGGGCCTCACTTTCCCCAACTGAAAAATGGGTACGACCGCACCGAACACTCAAGCCTTTAGATTCTGTGAGATTCTGTGAGCTGACGTGCGCATGGATTGTCTGGGTGCCATGAAGGCTCGACATCCCTTCACTGCGTTATTTTTAAAGTCCTGCTATGAGAAGCCAGGGCTGGGGACGTGTAGGTGCAAAGGTGGGTTCCTCGCCAGCAAGGAGCTCAGAGGAGGTTGAGAGTGCGCAGGGGCAGGCGCAGGACGAAGTGTCTGGTTCTCTCCGTGTAGCTGCACTTCCCGCGACAGTTCCTGGGCGGTGATTCCTAGGATGCTGGCTCTGCCTGGAGTCCCCCTGCCCCTCGTGGAGATGACACAGCAGGAAGGAACTAATAGCTAGTCTCAAAGCCCTATAAAAATGAGGGTGGGTTCATACTCCTGGCCCCTCCCCTGGTGTGAGAACAGAGACCCCGTGGAAGACGGTCTGGCTCCCGAGGGACACAGGAAGCTCCCTGCAGACAGACAAGCGCCACCAAGGCTGTGACGTGCCCGTCTCCCTACCCTCACCTCACGGGAACCCCCCGTGGTGGTCCTGCGACAGAAACAGTGTCCTCCCGTGGGATTGGGGTCTGAAGCTTTGTGGACATCCCTGCAGGAGGGTTCAGGCTCTGTGGGATGGGGGGGGCTCCTTCAGGCCACATGGTCCTACCAGGCTGTCCCCCACCCCGCCCCCCTCTCAGGGCTTCACCTCCTGTGTCCCCTCAGGCTGTCGCCGGGCCTACTGTGGAGATGGTCACCGGCACAGGGGCGTGGAGGACTGTGACGGCTCTGACTTCGGCCACCTGACCTGCGAGACCTATCTCCCCGGGTAGGGACCACCTCGAGGGCTGTGACCACACCCCGGCCTCCCTCCCTCCTGCCTACTCCTCTCTCCTTCACAAATATTCCTGAATGCCTCTGTGTTCCTGGGGCTTTCTGGACTCTGAGGTATGGTGACATGGAACACATGCATGGTCCCTGCTCTGGCAGGGGGACAGTGCTAAACACAGAAACCCACATGCCACTCAGAGCAGTCGCCCGCCCCCAGCTCCGCCTGGGCCCGCAGCTCCGTCGCTCCCGTGACCACACTGGTCTCCTGGGAGTGGGCCTGCCTGGGAGGGGGGGCCGGTGGAGGGGGGAGGTGTCCGGGCATTTCAGAGAATCTAAGCATCTGTAACCTGAATTCTCTGGAACCACCGGGCAGGCCTGTGGGTACACATGAGATCCCACCAGCCTTAGTATCTAACTTTGGTGGCTCCAAAGTCCTCCCAGAAAACCCCAGGAATGGAGTCTTCCCTTCAAGCACCCCCTGCAGTTGTTTCTGAGACCCCTCAGTGGGTGTTCACGTGGCTCAGTATCCTGAGTGTCCTGGCCTTCATGAGGACATCTCCCAAGCCCGCTGAGGGCCTCTGCCCTGTGAGGCATGATCCCATGCCCAGAATGGGCTCTCCTGGGCTCTGTTCCCCCAGTGCTCACAGGACCAGAGTTGCGTAGCTTGTAGGGAAGGTAGGGAGGCCGCTCCTCTTCCAGTCCACATCCTGCTTCTCCCTTGGCCCCAGAGTGGATCCCTGGCTCCTCAGGAGTCCATCTGTCCAGCCGTTCCCTCCAGCCCCACTCCTCTGTAGGCTTGGACCCAGGACCCAAGGCCTGTCTCTCTCCTCCAAGGAGGTCGCCTCAATGCCCACCCCCAAACGCAGGGCAACAAATCAAACCGGGCTGGGGGAGCTCAGACCCCAAACTCCAAGCACTGTAGGCTGGGCCAGAACTCCACTGCATCTGTGTGTCTGTGTTCACTGCCCCTCCCTGAAGTAGGGAGGCTCCTGCCAGGCCCCTGCCAAAGAGTTGACGGAAGGACACCGCTGAGTATAGACAGTCGGACCTGGGGTACAGGGACACGTGGGGCCCAGGGCTTACCCCGCCGCTCTCTGTGGTTACTCTTTAGTCCCGAGAAGCCTCAGGGGATGCTTGCGAATGTGGGCGTGGTGTATCAATACAACACAGCCTCGGAATTAGCGCTTGGGCTTACAGACGTGTAGGCTGTGCTCTCCAATGTGGTAGCCCCCGGCCACACGTAGCTATTTAAATAAAGTTAAATATCCGATTCTTCATTCACACTAACCTTATTTCAAGAGTTCAATAGCCACATATGGCCAGTGGGTGCCACAGAAATAGTGCAGTGTGGTCTACTGGACAGCGCTGGAGAAAGGGCCGATTCTCTCTGAGAGGCTGCGTTCAGAGCCAGGCTACCTACAAACCCCTTTCCCCCACATCCCTCAGATGGACTCAAGGCGAGAAGCCCCAGAGGCCTGGACTCAGCTGCCCCAAGCCCCTCACCTTGGAGCCCCTCGCCCTTAGGAGGGTGGCAGTAGGGCAGCTCTCAGATGAGGTTTGACCAGAGTCGCGAGAGGAGGCCTTTGAGAACATGGCTGTGTCCTTGGGGCTCCTGCCCACTGCCCCGTGTCTGTCCCCCTCAGGTCGTACGGAGACCTGCGGTGCACCCTGTACTGCTACATCGACTCTACGCCCTGTCGCTACTTCACCTGAGGGCCACCGGGAGGAGGCGGCTGCACCCACGGAACTGGCAGTAGCTTCTCCACCCTCGGCAGACTGACCTCGCCCTGTCCTGGTCCGGTTTCCACCACCTTCATGCAACAGAAACAAGGACAAACTCTTGCTGCTAAGATGTGCTTTTAACGCAGTCCGACTGGAAGAACCTAGGACCACTGCATCCTGTCTTAACCCCGAGTACCGGGCCTCCTCCACATGCCCATCGCGACCCTCCGGCCAGGCCGACGGCCTGTGGGGCCCTCCCTTCCGAATATCGTGGACTTGGCTTTGCACTGTTAGGCACACAGACTGTTGGAGGTTGCTCCCGTCCGCTGGGGGCATCTGGGGCGCAGGCCTCTCGTCTCCTCTGACCTCTGGAAACGTGGGCATTCTCACCTGGCAGCTGGCCGGGGCTCCCCGGGCCTGGGAACCACAGAGCAGGGAAGTGGGCCTGTTCTTTGGGGGCGGCCCAACTATGGAGCCCCCCCACCCCGCAGCTAACCACAGCCCAGCGCGGCCTCGTGTGGATGCAGCTTCCCCAGGCAGAGCCCCAACTGTGAATAAGTACCGAGACCGCCGCCAAACCCTGGGGTGCTGGGGTGCTCACCGTGTAGACGAAAGCAGAGCAGTGGCCTTCTTTTCGACGTTTCCCGAAGGGGCTGCTCTCGGGGCCTCCCCATCCCCGGTACCACCCTGACCTCCTGGCTCTGCGCACTTGGACCTCCGTCCTGTGAATGTCCCACGTGTCCATTTCTCCTTCAGGACATTGGCTAGCGGGCCGGCCACTGGTGTTTCCTGAGTCCTTTGGAAACTGCCGCCTGGTTTCCCGTCTGGGCCCCACGATTGAGTACATGCTCCGGGCAGAGACGGCATCTGTCCTGGGCGCCAGCTCCTGGCTGCCTGCTGACTCCCGTGAGCCCTGTGACCTCCCTCCCTGTCTTCGTGGTGCATAGTCTTGTCCTCGTGTGCGTGCGCCCGAGCCCCCGTTTCTACAGGATCGTTAGCCCTGCGTGTCTGTGAGCTGCCTTTCATCACCATATTTCCTGAGTGAGGCTTAGCTTTGTTTGGGAAAGACGTCTTCCCCACGGCAGACCTCAGGTGGGATTTGCCCATTTGCTACCAGATGGAGGGACACTCCTGGGCCTGTGTACAAGGCCTGTGTCTTGGGCACTTGGCATTGTGCTGGTGGCCAGTCGTGGGCGAATCAGCCCCGGGGTGGGTGGACACATGGGTCAGTCTGGCTCCCTCCGCCTCTACTGCAAGTCCCGGACTGATGTTCCATGGCCCACGTCTGTCCCATGTGAAGCCACCACCTTCCTCCTGGCATCTCCGGATGGGAAATCAAGAAATAAAGGCGGTGTTCCTCCCTACTGTGGCGCTCTCTTCCCTGGGGGTTTGGGGCTGGTGTCCCAGAACTGCTGGATGGGATATGGGCTCTGAAATCCAATCTGCTTCCAGACTCGACAGAGGGTTCTAGAATGGGAAGCAGTCCTGCTCCCTCAGGGACGAGGGAGGAAACTGAGGTCCAAGGTCACCAAGCCGGGTCTTGCTCACCCCCAGCCTTGCTTTATGATCTTGCATAGGACAGAGTGGAAGTCCAGTACTGCCCTTGGACCTGGCCAAGAGTGGCCCAGTCCTGGGTCCCACTCCTTGGAGGGCACTACTCTGGCCTTCCTCTGGCCATGACCCTCCCCACGGGGCCACAGTGACACTTGCACACGCCATGCTGCAGGTCCCAGGAAACCCTAACTCTCCACCCGAGTGGTCCTGAGCCTGCTTCCGGGGCCACACAGCCCTCTCTCCGCGCCTGTCCTCCTGACTGTGGCTCGCATACACCTGTAGGCGTGAGGGGTGGCCAGGGACAAGCTGTTTTGCAGGGGTGGTAGATGGAGCTTGGAGACACAGGCCGCACATCCTGGCGTGAGACGGGCCAGGGGCAGGGAGGCCCGCTCTCCTGGTGCTGCCACAGAAAACTTTGAGGAATCTAAAAATTCCAGTCTTCACGAAAGTGTTAGCAGAACCTATTTAATGCGTAACAGTTTGTCAGTTTGATCCTAATGTGAATACTCAGACATTTCGTGTGGCAGCCACCATCTGTGCTCTTGTCCCTGGACCCTGCAGTATTAGAGGGGGGCCGCCTCCAGCTATGTCTAGGGAGTGTTCTGAAAGGCTCAGGAAATGAAAGGATTCAAGGTCAGATGTGTTGAGAATATATATAGTAATAGTCATTCTCCCCCTTCAGCATTCTGAAATGAAAAGATGAAAGATCGGGGAAGGTGGACCCGTGCCTCCCCTGAAACATTAACTCCGCGGCGTAGGGAGCAGCTTTGCCAGGAGCACGGACACCTGTCAGCAGGCCAGGCAGCCGCAGAAACACCTCCTGGGATCATCTGCTGGTGGGAGGCCCCTTACCCGTTCATACTTGGGTCATCACTTCCCACAGCCTCAGTTTCCTCACCTGAGAGACTTGAGACAGAGGTTGAATTTTCCAACTCTAACCGCTGGTGAGTGTGGATTCTGCCCTCCAGCTGTGACGGGGTATGTCCTTGGAGGGGTGATGGATTCCGTTGGCTACTCTCAAGCTGTCACGTGGCATGGCTGAGACTATGACAGGGCCTTCAGATATTGTCACCAAAGGAGGCAGTGTCAGTCCAGATGCTTTTGTTGGCAAGTAGCAGAAAATCCAACTTAAGTATGATATAAACCATACCATACCATAGAATTTATTGGCTCACATAACTCATAAGTTCCAGGAGTGGAGTGGCGATCAGGCAAGGTTCAACCAAGGCTTCCACTCCATTTCTCGGCTTGATTTATTTAGCCTCTCAGCTATTTGCATCTCTCCTGTTAATTCAGTCCTTAGGGTGGTCACAAGCTGACTACTACGGTTTCAGGCTAACATCTGGACCTTGTAACGTCCACAGGAAGAGAGAACATCTATTCCAGTGGCTCTCAAGAAGTTTTTTCCCCCCAGGAGTCCCCAGCAAATCTTGCCTTGAGCCTTGTTGGCATGTTTTAGGTCACATGCCCATTCGTGAACCGGTTCCTGTTGTCAGAACGCTGCCTGCTGATCAGATCACAGCTGGGTTCCTGAACCCAGGGTGGCAAAGGTTTTAAGATTGCCCTTAGCGCACCCCCTGGGGATTCGCCAGAAGCATATAGGCTGTGCGGGGAAGGGGTGGCTGCTGGACCGGATATATTGGGGAGCAGGAATGGGGCAAATGTGACAAACTTGTAAGCTAAGTAAGGTCTCTGAAGGGAACTTGGTAACTGAGATATAGGAACCAGTGCCTGGGAAGATGGTAGGACAAAGTTTCTGAGCGTCTTGGGGCAGACACATGGGTCCATCCATCACCCTAATAGGTAGGGGTGTGGAGGGCACACATGGGTCAAATTGCTTAAGATTCTCCAAACCTCATTATAATCAGTGGGCCAGCTTACACCCCAGTGACTGCTTTACTTGGGTTGTCTGCCCCAGCCCTCCTCAATTTAAATTTTCAACGAAACGCAGATCCTCCATTTGTGTGGTAGCAATGGGCTCACACACAGCTCGAGGTCCCTGGCGATGCACCAGGGAGATTATTATACTAGAGCAGCCCAGTTACCACCATGGGCACAGAGGGTCCAGGGTGTGGGCTGGTCCCCCACCCGCATATTCATTCTTAACCATTCTGGGAGGGGTGCAAACCACACGAGAGTGATGAGTTAAGGATTCCCCAGCCCACCTCATCCAACCCGCCTGCCCAAGAAATAGAGCAAGAGGACTCACACTGCCTGTGTCAGAGGGGCATTCTCTCTTGTGGCTCATTTGAGTTCCTTTCAGCCCCAGGCGGCGGACTTTTAGACAAGTCTCCGAGAAACCTCACCAAAGGAAGGAAGTAGCTATTTCCCCTGCCCTCTCTTCCCCCTGCCCCACTCCCTTCACAGGAAGGTAAAGGGGCCCACGTCACAGTGAACTTCTGCCCCCAGTAACTTCTTCAAAGGCAACGATGAATTTTGTCTTTGATGTTCCAACCCATACAAAGAACCACACTCCATGGGTGCCCCACCCCAAGTCACCCTCATCCAACACCTACCTAGATGGGAAGTTCAAGGCAGTCATCGTGGTCATGGGTCATCACTCACCAAGGGTGCTGTGTCCTGGAGCAGTGGTTCTCAAGCTTTAGGGTTCATCAGAATGACTCGAAGGGCTTGTCATTCTGACTCAGCAGGTCTGGGGTGGGGCCTGAAAATCTGGGTTTCTAACAAGGTCTCAGGGGATGCTGATGCTGCTAGACCAGGGACCTAAGAGCCTGCCCTGGGGAGATGTCTCATCTGAGAACAACTGCAGAAGACTAGGCAAAAAACACAGGGAAGACAGTTGGGGACTTCGGGTGGGTGGCTTTTTTATACTCGTCATTAAAGCCGGGGGGAGGTCTATGTCCCTTCCTCTTGAATCTAGGTGAGCTTTTGACCAATAGAACACTGCGGTGGTGATGCCTGTGCCTTCTGGGCTAGGTCATAAAAGGCCACGCAGCTTTTCAGAACACCTGTCCTAGGGGGAGGCAGCCAGCGCGTAAGATGGCCTCCCTGAGATGGCCTTGCTACAGAGGCCATGTATGGCCCCAAATGAGCCTGCTTCCAGCCACCCACCATGCCAGACATGTGAGTGAGGCCAGCTTGGACTCGCCACGCCTGCCCATCTGCCAACTGAGTGACTCAGTTGAAGTCACAAGAAGCAGGATTGCCCAGCCAAGCTCTGTCCTAATTCTTAACCAAAAGATTCCATCAGATCAAATGGTGGTTGTTTTAAGCCACTAAGTTTCGGGGCAGTTTGTCGTTTAGCGATAGGTAACTAGAGTGGTGCTTTGGGTTGGAAAGGGTAGGTTAGCAAACTACACGCAGTGTACAGAGTGAAGTGCCCGCCTAGAGGAGCCACTGGCTTGGGCTTGGCGCCCTCTGCAGGAACCACGAACACAAAGCTGTCTTTCTTACCTCTTCCGCACTTTTATCCCTCTGGCCAGGAGAAAAGCCAGAGCCCTGAGGGGCCTTAGTGATCGTGCAGCCCAGGGTTCTCAACCAAGGTGGAGACATGGGGTCCATGGAGGCAGCAGATTGATTGCAGTAACTGCCCCAATTCCCACACCTCCCGGGATCCAAAGAACTTTGCCACTCCTCACATCGACTGCTGGAGTGTACCTGCCCACCAGCCCCTTGATTCTGAACTTGGCCCTGTGACTCGCTTTGGCCAATGAGATGTCAGCAATTGTGACAGGGGCAGTCTCCTCTCATCTAGCTCCTCAGCTTCTGCTGTGACAACATGCCCAGGCCAGGCTGCTGAGGATGAGAGACATGGAGTCCACCTGAGCTGCCCTAGCTGTGAGGGCTGAGGTCATCCTAGACCAGCTAAACCTGTCAAATCCCAGGCACAGGAAGGAGCCCAGTCAAGACCAGAACTGTCCAGCCACGTCCAGCCTAAATTGCAGAATAAACGCTTATTCTGTTAAGCTTCAAGCTTTGGGATGGTTTGTTACACACTGTTGTGGTGGCAATAGTTACCTGAGGATCAACAGTCCCTTAGGTGATGGACATGCACCACCGCTTCCCCACTGAGAGTCCTGGCTCAAGTCTCCCATTTCCACCGGAAGACAAGGGAGCCGGGTATAGGATAAGCAGCAGAGGATTCCGGGCCTAGTTCTCTGAACGCGTAATTGTCTTCAATCCAAATCTACTGAGCACCCAATAGGTAAAAGACGCCACAGAGAATTTAAAAGAACATGGTCACTTCCCACGTAGGGATTTACAGCTATCCGGGCGCCAAGACCACAAGATAGGTGTGGGCGTCGCTGTATCCAAGGTGCGGAGGGCAAGCAGGAGGCAGGACCATTTCCAGACTGTGAGTGTCGACTGGGGGTCAGAGGTGTACACGTGTCCTTCTGTGCAGCGTGGCATTCCAGATGGAAGGACTCTAGCGAGCTAAAATGACTAGGATACATGTCTAGGGATACCCCTGCATGGTTCCCAGACCCAAAGCTAAAAGCCTACCTTTCCAGACCCAGTAAAAAGGCCTCAGGTGCCATGTGCCTTGCTAAAGCCACCCTTTAGTTTTGAACTTCACACCTTTTAAAACTGAAGTGTACATCCTAACGATCATAAACACCAAATTAAAAGGGAATCAATTTAGGTAATTAGGCTTAAGCACAAAGGATTCTTAAAAGAACCCTACATTTTTCACTGATTCCTAGATTGATTTCTAGTAAGAAAATAAAACCCACCAAGACATGAAGTGTATTGCTGACCTTCATTTTTTACTTAAATATAGTGATCTTTTAAGAGAATAAACCAAAAACACTTTACAGCAAATACTTTACATAAATATAAACGTGCATGTCTACCTCATAATCAAGCAAAATAAACTTTCAGGCACATGATTTTAATAATCATTAAAGAATGAGACAATGAACCCAAGACAAAGATAACAGGAGCAACAAAAAGACATTTCATAACGCTTCAATTGGTCTTGTCATCCAGCCTGCTGGTTAAGGCCTGAGTTTCATGAATCCTACCTTCCTCGCCAAATGGAAATATTCAATTTGGCTGTACCCAATGTATATCCACATAACAGACGGTTACTCTCTCAAAATAATGTAATAAATACATCACACGCACACACACACCGCACCACACCCTACTTAACCAGCCTCTCAAATAGAGAAGTAATAAGGATTTTGGAATTTTCAAGTTTTCCCACCACTGAAGCACATACATATTAATACCACACATAGAAAAATATGACTCTGCTACAGAAATGAGTGGCATCATGAGAAACCTCTAGCTTGTTAAGTTTCCCCAAATCACATCTTTACTGTGGCTTGCTTGCCATGGCTCCTCAGGTGCTTTGGACTTAAGTCTTCACACCTCGCCGTTCGAACCACAGCGCGGCAGACGTTACACAGAACAAAGAAAAGGCAATTTTAACAACTCAGTTAGAGACTTCAAAACCACGAAAATCAGCATGGATAGCTTCCAGCTGTCTCCAAACACCTGGAATGTTTCCTCTACGTCTGCCCTCTGTGCTCCACTGGCTGGTGCTCTGCTCCCTTCCCACCAGGCTGTGAGCATCTACAGGTCTGTTCCTGGGCATCCTCCAGGGAACAGAGATGACCACGACGGTGCCTGCTTTGAAGGAGTTCACACCAACCAGAGCTCGAGCAAGAGGAAGGTCCGTGTGTGCACACAGTACTCCAGCTGGTGAAACCAACAGAGGAGGAGTCCATGAAGGGGGCACCCACAGAGACCCCTGAGTGGGGCTGGTGGAGGGGAGAGTGGCAAGGCACGGAGGCAGGAAGAACAAGTCCAGTTTGGCTGGCAGGAGGGCACTCGTGAGAAGTAGTTTACGAGGCCAGATTCTTCATTTCCAAAAAGAAAAGATTCCTTACTCTGCTGGGTAAAGCCGGAGGGCTTGGGGAGGGAACCTCCAAAAGCTTTTGTGCAGAGAACAAAACGGGAGCTGTGCTAGCAGATGTTACCACTGTGCAGGGCCGGGCAGGATGGATGCCGGGGAGAGGGTCTGAGCTCAGCGAGCCTAACTCGCCAAGCCCACTGCCACCTGCAAGCACTTCCTATAGAAACAAACATCTTGACCCAACAGGCCCCAAACCGCAGTTTTGTCTACATATATCAAGACTCTGGGAGGGGAAAAAAAAAGAAAGAGAGAGGCTTAAATAGGTATTTATAGTTCAAGTTCCTGGAACCTGCCCCAGCGAGCAAGTTAAGAGCAGTGAAACAATTCTCACATCCAGTAGCAATTCAAGTCTCCCAACCATGACCTTTTGGCTTCCCTGAGCTTTCATTACCAAGGAATTAAAATGTAATGATCAATTCCTTATAAGTAAGTTCCTACGTGCCATGAAATCCACTGAAGTCTCCTAACAGGCTGAGAACCCAGCACAGGGCACTGGCGTGGACCCGAGTGGCACCTGGCAGAGTGGCGTGAGTGTGCTGCCAGGCCCCCTTCTCCAGCTCACTGGAGTCACTGTGCGGGTCTAAAAGGTGACTCTGCAAGGCTCAACTCTAAGCCCCCACCATGGATCATCTAATTTCTTTCTAGGTCCAGACTGCTTCCCTCCACTAGCTGGGGAGGGAGAGGCCACCTTGAGGAAGAAAAATCACTCTTAATGTTCTTTATACCACTGAACCAAAGGAGACAGAAATTTCTCAGGACACAGTCATTCTAATTAGAGAAATGGGCTACTCCATACTAATTATGGGACGACTTATCACACATTTGCTGCATACAGAACATTTACTAGTCACCAGTTTCCTGCAACAACAGATTCATCTGGAAACTGCACACTGCAGACGGCAACCTGTGACTTTCTTCTAGCTGCATATAATAAATACAAATCAGTCTGGGAGTCAGGCACAAACAGTGGTACAAAAGCATGAACAGAAAAACCTTATCAAAACATGTGCTCGTTTCACACTGCACGATTCCTACCCAGATTCTGGTCTGGAAACCGGCTGCCAGTTCATTTGCTCAAAGAGGCTTCTTCACCTCACCTCTCTACCATTCCTAGTCCCCCACTGAAACCTACTGAAAGAAACACACTCATTATGGATCCACATGGAACTAAAAGCCTCAATTTAATCGAGTCACATGCATCAGCACAGCGGCTGCTGGTTTCATCTGCTCCCCTAGCCTCATGTACTTAGGGACTGTTTGGATCTAAACTGGAGCTAGAAGTAGCCAACACTTCTTCCTTTTGGAATCCAATAAAAGCTCCAATGCACAACTGTTAAGTCCCATGTGTACTTAACTAGAATCTCTGGTTCTAGTAAGTGAGATTCAGGGCGGGAGCAGTGGGAAAAGCCCGGACTGGGGGCAAGACACTGCCCTAAACCAGCACTGCGCAGACGAGGGGCTGAGCCAGCAGAGCTCCGAGGTCCCCCCAGCTGACCCTCTCGGACTCCATCCTGAAGTCCGTTTCTACACAGGCTTCTCAGGCTGGGTGAGACAGAACTTCCTCACCACTTTGTGTCAATAATTGAAAGTGGTTTAAACATGCATCTATGCTGCAGTTTGAGGTTTCCCTCCCTGCCCACCCCTCAAAGACTGTGTTTCATTTCACTGGTGCAGACCATTTGGCCAAGCTGGTGGCTGCTGAGGTTTACAACTGCATCACTGGCTAGGTGAAGAAATGGCCTTTGAGTAACCTAAACCAGGGCACATTTGTCTGTTTTTCGTTAACAGTGTTAACCAAATAAGAGATATAATTCTGTTAGTTCTGCTATAGATCTACTTAAAACTTTGAAACGTGACATTGTTCAAAAATTACACAAGAAAATCACCCATCACCGCTATGTTAAAGACATGCACATCTGAGCGCTCCAGAGCCTCCAACTCCTCCTACAGTCACTGATCCCCACGTTTTCCTCTCGGCGTGGACTCCACGCTAAAGCAGTCCAGTCTCGCAGCAGATCTGTGCACAAAAAGTTGCTTTCAAAAGATCCGGCTCTAGTCATCACTGTCACTGCCAGACTCACTCAACTGCAAGTCATTTCCTATAAAGAGAAAACAAAATCAAACCCAAAGTACCCAATTTAAAAATGACTTCCCCACGGTTCTTTGGTTGACTGCCTGGGCTCTCACACTACAGTAAAACCAGGCCAGTTCCATTTAATTAGGGAGGAAAACCGATTTGGCTCAGTGACAGAACTAGTGCAGTCAACGTTTTAAAGGAATTGCTATTTTTGGTATCTGCAAAGCACAGCAATACTGCTCTCTGGGATAAAACAGGGGAGGGATAGGCTAGACATACGTGTGTCAATAAATGACAAAAAATATTTATAAATGACTCACTGTCTAGTAGAATTGTTCATATTAAGTTGCTTTATAAAAGTGAAAATAATACCAAGTTGGGCTTCCTGTTAAGGAAGCTGAATACTATTTATACTGTGCATACCACTCATATACTAATCCAGTACCCCCAGACCCCTCTGGCCAGAATCTTCCCATTACCTTATACCACAAATCTCAACTAATGAGCTCTATAAAGCCTCAAAGTTTTGTCCAGTGTGTGACATTTAGGTTTTAGGAGTGAAGAATGTAAGTTTTTCCATCTAATATGATAAGAATAACAGGACCCCAGTTGATACCACTTGGAAAAGAAGAAAAGTGAATTCCTGTATTTCTGGATTACTAATCTCTAGGCCACCTCTCCTCAAAGTTTGTTCTGAGAACCCTGGGGTCCCTGAGACCCTTTCAGAAGGATTCGACCTGAAGGCCTCTCTTTTCTAACTACATATCTATGTGAGGCCACATTTTCTTCATATACTTCAACCTAAACAACTTACGGCAACAGATTGAATGCAGAAGCAGTTGTAAGAATCCAGCTTTGTACTAAGCCAGATGTTAAAGAGATTGGCAAACTTTTAAAGCAATGTTACTCTTCATATTAAATATTTTTTTTATTTCGAAAATTTATTTTTCATAAAAATGTTATTTTTCTTAACAGGTGATGGTTTACTGTTGTTCTTTTAGACGAATTACTATTTTAAGTATTTCTCAGTTTTAATTTCTAATATGGTAAATATTGATAGATATAAGCTACACACACAAAAGCTCTCTGGGGTCCTCAAAAGTTTTACGACATAAAGAAGTCTGAGACCAAAAAAGGTGACATCTGCTGCTCTAGACGTGGGGAAGGCGATGGGATCAACACCAGCTGACAACCTCCAATCAGCAGAGCTAAGCGCCATCACTTACAAAGGTGACATGCACATAAACAGGTCAGTGTAATGGAGCTGAAATCTCAGTTCTGAAATTTCTTATGCAATCAATTTGACCCAGGTTCAAACTGATCCATTTGTTTTTTTGTGGGGGAGAAGATACAATACACATTACCATTCAGAAAAACAATATTATCATTACTCTGTATGTTTTCACATTAGGGTTTACCAAATTTGCGCTATTTACTGTGATTTTAGGGCTTATAAATTGGTTCCAGTTGACGATCCTGGTTTAAATAACTCCAGTACTTTACTGTATATGAGGTATGCAAAGATTAAGGTCTTGCCATGGAAGAGCTGCGGGCCAGGAGGACTTGGAGCTATGAAGAGCTAACAGAAGTTTAAGGCGCTGGTAGGTAGGTAAGAAGCACTGAGCCATTTTTGGCTCTTTTTTTCTAAGGAATAGTTTAGCACTGACTGGGCAAAATGAAGATGCTGAGTTATAGCCACAGTAGCTGTCTGGTCGTTCTCCACTGTGAATTCCAAACTCGCAGTGTGAAACTTACTCTCCCAAGCCAACTGAGAAGAGCATCAAGTATACCCTGCTATCCAGAAGCTGGGCCTGTGTTAACAGGATAGCAGGTAACAGCCTTAACTGACGTCACAAAAGTGTTGAACTCACTCAGATAGTAGAGCAAGGCCCAGCACAGTGGTTCTCCACTGGCACTGATTCCAACGCCACAGGGGCACTTGGAAATGCCGGGAGACATTCTGGGTTGACACACTGGAGGAAAGCAGGAGGTGCTCCGGCACCTAAGTGGGTAGAGGCCAGGGATGCTCTTTACCGCCCTACAAGGCTGGGGCCGGGCCTCACCTCAGGGGTTTACATGACGTCTACAGTGTGGGGCTGAGAGTGACCTCTGCCCGGCCCACAGGAGCAGGGTTACCTAGGCTAGCTTCCCCGCCACTGCCTCCTGACCTTCCAGCCTCCTCACAGAAGTCAGACCGGAAGAGAACATCCAACTCCAGGAGTCGGGAGAGAGGAGGGCGCAGAGAACCTGCACTCTCCCCACCTCCAAGACAAAGACATTTGTTTTTGTTCTCCCCTGCTTTGCTTTACCACCAACTGCACTCAAAGCCACCAGACGCTATAATGTCCCTTCCTTCCCTCCTGCGAAGGCTAGCTGGTCGCCAAACACCTTCTAAGGGCACAGGTTCCCAACTCTGTGGGCTGTGGGATACCGCACTCTGATGGCACTGGGCTCTCAGGACTGTATAAAACCTGGAGGTGGGGGACTGGGTGGGGGCAGGCGGCACCCCTAAAGCCTGGTATATGCAAAAGTACAGAGCTCTGCGGCTCATGTTTCAACACTTTCCAGAATTCACAAAACCTAATTTGTGCCAATAAGGAAAAGAAAAGAGATGGAACAGTTTTGTGCTTTTTCTTTTTTTACTGTTTGGTAACTTACTCTTTTCTGCTTCAAATTGCCTTTGTCAGGACCCTTTCTTATGCCTTAAGTACCGTCAGGTTTACAGACTCTGGTGTAAGATGAACAGAAGTTCCAGCTCTGGCCTGACATTCCCTCTCCCCACCCCAAGCCCCCGCCTCCGCCCAGAAGCGGGAGCGTGCACTTACTGAGGGTGCACATGAGCTGGTTGCTTCCTTGCGGCCGGCCGGTTCCGTTGGCGACGGCCGGCCTGTTGTTGTAGGGCTGCTGGTGTGACGGCTGCGGAGGGGACACGGGGCCGCTGTCCTCGCCTCCACTGCTGGAGCTGTCGTCATCGCTTCCTGACGAGCTCTCGGAGTCTGAGGAGCTGCTTGCACTGCTGCTGCTCATCTGTTCGATGATGTCCACCTCGGCCCTCAGCTCTGGAATAAATGACGGGACGGGGGTCAGCGCCTCTGTAAACAGTAAGCCTCTGTAAACAGTAAGCTGGCAAAACCAAGAGCAACGAGGAATAACTGAAAATGAACTTCTGCTTCTTGAGTCCTTAAAAACAAACAAAATGACCCAAAGCAAAACCAACAAACAAAAACATCTAACACACCTCCAGAGAGACAATGGAAACATTTAATTCACCCAAAATAACCAAAAAGCAGACTGCTCCAGGATAATGATTCTTCTGAGAAATGAATTAAGTCTATTTTGCCTTTATCTACTTTTAAAAAAAAGAATTATGAATTATGGGATTAAACACCGAATAAGAGAAGAGCAACATTCTGCTCATGGGCTCAAAAATACCTGACCAGGAACTGGAAGGTCTGAGCTCTTGCTCTGGATCCACCTCTGACCAGCAGGGAGACCCAGGTGGAAGGCAATGAATTTTCCAAGATGCTCCGGAAAAAGGAAGGGCCACAGCAGACAGCCTCTGGGGGCCTTTCCAGCGTTCACGTTCCACAGGTAAACAAGGCTCGCAGGAGGAGCCGCGGTGGCTGAAGAAAGATGGCGGGACGACACCCCTCCTCTGTGCTATACACATTTGACTTACAGCATGCCTTCAGGTACCGCAATGTTAATAAATGTAAAGCAGAGAAGGAAACACATGTTCTACCTGACAATTTTAATGTGAGTGAGTACATTAACGATTCACCATAGGCTACAGCAAGGAAGATGCCAGATTTTCCTGTCCAAACCTACCATGAGGCCTTAAATGACTATGGTTCCTTTAAGCATAACTGGCAACAACAACCTGTCGTGGTCCAATTCCTATTCGACTAAAGTGAAAACTTCCATAGACAGCATTCCAATATCCATGAGGAAAAAAAAAAAAAAAATCCAGAGGCTTAAGAACTGTGTACCACGCAGAGAGTGATCTCGTTTGTGAAAAGACAGTATTTCCACAGGGTGGAAAAGGCAAACTTCCCAAGGGCAACTTTTTATCTTTTCCTGTTTACTACTGTTATGGGTTTAACTTTGTTTCACAGAACTTCACAAATATGAAATATAACACTTACTTTCATAACTTTCTAAGTGTCTGGACAACTAAAACCATCCACTGTGTTGGAGAGAGAGCCAAGGTGAGTGCCTCTGTCTTGGTTTTACCTTGGAGAGCCCGACCAGATCTCTAAGTCCTTCTAGGCCAGCGTCCCCAGTGTCCCAGGCGCTATCATACTTACGCACTTTTGTCAATACAAAGCAGTGGTCGTGGAACTTAACCTAGACACTATACTAACATTGGCACACTTGGTTTTTACCCCCAGTACCTTGTAATTCTCTTCTTTCAAAGCCTTAAAAGGTGTGCCGTATGTACCTTTAGATGGCAGGCAGGCTTGTTTAAGCCTCAGGCCTCTAAGCAGAAAGCTGCAAAGACAGCCACAGCTCAGGTCACTGTCCCGGACTCTCCCTTGTCAAACGAGCCAAGTGGTAAACCTCGCCTCCACGGCCCGCCCCACCCCGCCCGCCATCATCTGTGGAACGGCGGGCCCTGTGGAAACTGTTACGATGGCGGAGAATGCCCACGCCGCCGTGTACGTGGTCTCGTGATCTCCACAAAAACATCAATACCCTCCTCCAAGTTGCTACCATGGCTCCAGAAAATGCTCTCTACCTCTTTTGATATCATCCAGCTGAGGTTCAGGTGAGGGGTTATCCTTCAAGGGAGAGGTTTTGGGTCCAACCGGAGGCTTTGTTGGAGCTCTGAATGGCACAGGTGGCGGAGGCGGTGGTGGCTGTGATGGCTGTGGGGGACGTGCAGGCTGCTGTTCCATTCGGGCTTGGATTCTACTGCTCCCCTCAGCTCTGAAATGAGATACGGACTTTAAACTGGAGGGGCAAGAACAGTGGTTCTCAAGTTTGCCTCGTTTACCAAGCACCTGGAAGTCTCTGCAGAAGCCCAGGCTCTTTACAGACAGCTTCAAAATACTGATATTTGTTAATTTTATCACACAAACTACTCATTCTACTGCATTCCAGCTCTGCATCGTGCACCAGAGACACAGAGATGAATAAAACAGACTCGCTGCCCTCACGGAGCTCACATTTTATATCAAGCAGCAGGTAAGACACAGAGGTGGGATATAGTGCAATTACGAGAACCCATTTTAATAACGGAAAATGTAACTATTCACCTTGTGTGCAGTATAAAATTACAATTACACGTGAGTTATTAAACTAGCTCTTGAAATACTGGCCTGTTAGCAATTTTTTCCATTACCTATTTACTGCTTGCTCATTTTGTCACAGGCCAGCTCTTGCTGGCAGGTAGGCAGAGCACTCCACCCCAGACCAAGGAAATGCTACCTATTAACAATTTCTTTTGTAAATGGACTAGCTCAGCATTTTTCAAACTTTGGTGTCCACACAGATCACCTGGGGATCTTGTTAAAGTGCAGATTCTGACTTAGTATGTCCTGAAATCCTGCACTTCTAACAAACACCTAAGTGATAAAATACTGCTAGTCCCAGATGACACTGAGTAGTAAGTCAAACTCCCACAATCATCAGCTCTCACAGGCCTAAGAGCAGCACCTGGCTGGTGGAGGTAATCAACACAAACACACTGTGAGTCACAATCTCACTGATCCTCAGTCTCGTCTCGCGCGCGCGTGTGTGTGTTTGAGAGAGAGTGAGTGAGTGAAAGGGTAACAACACTACCTTTTCAAAAGTTATTTGTAAAAATTAGATAATGCACGTAAAACATCTAGCACAGTGCCTGGCACGTGGTAATAAATAAATAAAGTACCCTCAATAAATGGTAGGTACTTTTACTTTTTGTGGAATGAGTAAAGAAAAATGGCTTGAGGAAGCATAAGCAAAAAAACATTAAATACTCTCTTTAAAATAATTGACAATAATTATTGTATCACGATATAAATAGAACCACTGGGTTACTTCTATTTACAGAATGAAACTTGACTTTAAAATAAAATCTAATTGGCTTCACATGACACGTGTAATGTCTGTTGAATTAAAAATTAGAGAGCTCATTGTTCAAAAAAAATAGACAAAGCTTTACTTTGGTGTAATAATGACCTCAAATGTACCTTGTAAAAATTTAATGTTTTCACTCTAATAAAGTATATTATTATTATTATTTCTTTAATTTTTATTTATTTATTTTTTTGCTGTACGCGGGCCTCTCACTGTTGTGGCCTCTCCCATTGCAGAACACAGGCTCCGGACGCGCAGGCTCAGCGGCCATTTTGTTTGTTACTACTGGAGAAATTTATTTATTTTATTTTTTTATTTATTTTTAACATCTTTATTGGAGTATAATTGCTCTACAATGGTGTGTTAGTTTCTGCTTTTTTTTTTTTTTTTTTTTTTTTTTTTTGCGGTACGCGGGCCTCTCACTGCTGTGGCCTCTCCCGTTGCGGAGCACAGGCTCCGGACGCGCAGGCTTAGCGGCCATGGCTCACGGGCCCAGCCGCTCCGCGGCATGTGGGATCTTCCCGGACCGGGGCACAAACCCGTGTCCCCTGCATCGGCAGGCGGACTCTCAACCACTGCACCACCAGGGAAGCCCAAGAATATATATTATTAAATTATTCTTTCATAACTTTGAGTCTGTAAATTTAAACCTTATCCCTTTGGTGGTACTATATCAACCATCATGAAATTAATAAAACTGATTTAATCATACAGTACACTCCTTTCCGCAATGTTTTCTATGTTTCAGGTCTTAAAAGCATTATCTCTCTTTATTGCCTTTGAGGAAAAAATATTTTATTGACTTATCTGAGAAGAGAGAGGTGAAGCTGCTGAGACTGCCAACAACACGAAGCACCCAGGTTCTCACATCCTTATAAAATAACTGAATAGATAATGTAAATCTACAGAAACGGCACATTGATCTGTATCTGCTTCTTCACATACCTTGTTTTCTTGACCTGGATGCTGCTGCTGAGCTTTTCCAGCACATATTCTCCAGTGTCGTGATTGATAATAAGCACACAGTCCTTCTGGTAAGGCCGCTTGTTCCCCTTGAACACAGTCATCGGTGGTGTGGATCCCTACAAGCCACAAAAGTACAATTCAGACAATCAAACCAAACACACCAGTTATGCACATCAAAACTGAATTTACAGGTGGCTTTACCTCATCACATCTTTTATCAGAGCTACTCAAAAAGGAACAGAATGAACCGATTTGTATTTTAACTCCTGCTGGCTTCCCAAGCAAAAATAAAGAGGAAATAACAATACGGCAAGAATCTGTGACTGTGCAACTGGCTCTAAGTAACCAAGAAATAAATATAAAATTTTTAAATTACTGTACATTTTTCCAGGGATTTGGGAAATGTTACAAATAATGGTAAAATGTGAACTGAGAAACATAAATTACGCATTACGTGTCTGACACTGAGAAGAGCTCTCACTGTAAGTAGTAAAGCTAGTGAGTGACCTCCGTACTTCCTTGTAATAGGAGAGTCCAGGCTTCCCCCCATGCCAAGTAACCACAGAGCATTCTCCAACAGCAGCTCGTTATTCTGGCTGGTTCACAGTAAGTACATCATTCCATTCACCCGCTTAAGCCCTTGAATCACTACCCATCACTCTAAGGCCAAAGAAGAAAATCTTTAAACGAGCCACCTGGCCCTTCCACCTTGCCCGGCTCCACTCGCCGCAGGCTCTGCAGGCTCCAGAGCAGAAGGAGCTGGCCTTCTCTCAGACCCAAGCTCTTTCTTGCAGGGATTTAACAGGGCTTCTGCCTGCAACATCCCACCCTCTCCTTCCCTTTTAATTATTCAACATTCAAATCTGCTCAAAGGTCACTTCCTCAGGCAAGCCTTCCCAGATTTTCCAAAATAAGTGCTACACTTTCTTATATTTATTTAAACTCGCTAAGGGCAAGAAACGTGCTTGTTTTGTTCAAGACTGTATTCTCAGTACCTAGTAGTGAGCCAGCATCCAGTAGGTGGTCATTAATATTTGCCAAATACAGCGTTTAATCCTCTGTATGGAATCAGAAACTGCTTGGCTGCTTGACTCCTTATTCATACAGTAAAAATTAAGAGTTGGAAGAGACCTTAGGGACCATTGATGTAACCTCTTCATTTTACATTTGGGAAACTAAGGTCCACAGGGAGATGATGTAACTTGCCAAAGGCAACAAGTAATGAGATAGCAGTTTGAACTAGCAGACAATAAGTTTTCCCCAGCACAAAGCTTCCCAGGTCTCCCTGTCCAGAGCCTTTTCATTCTATCACTGGTTACCCAGAACTGATGTTCCAGGACAGGGCTGGGACATGCACTGACCCATGGTCATTAAGAGTATTCTGTCTGATCCTTTGGGCTTTGTGATCAGAGCGCCACCTCGGGCAAGGCTTCTCCATTCAGCTTTTAACCGGGTTCCTCAGCCCTAAATGGGCTGAAGGCTCTACACCTCTGGTTTCTGGCTGAAACCACCAGCCTGCACATCGCCCCTTGCCAGACTCACGACCCGTGTCGACCCTGCTCCTGCCCTCTGCACTCCTAAGCTGCTGCTTTACATCCGTAGGGCACCTGGGCCTTTCTCTCTGTAGCTGCTGGGGGGAAGCTATGTGTGTCTAAGGGAGGGGCCAGGTGTCCACACAGGAACCTTGTCTACTTTGGGACAAATGGGGGAAAAGGGAGCTTGGGGAAAATGACAAAGAATTATTTTTACTCAAGTACCTGGGAAGCATGAATTCTACCCTGCCCTACCCCCAAAATTCCTTTTTCCCTTATACTGGCACTTCAGAAATCTAGACATATTTAAATAGGAGGAAAATCAAATTGCAATAACATAGAATATGAGGATTCACTGTGATTCCACATTAAAAAAAACAACAGTGGGATAAAACCTACAGGGATATGCGGCAGCGTAATTGTGACTTCATCTCCTTTGCCGACCTGAAGCTCTCCTTCACAGGAAGTGTCTATAGATGCCGGCTTAAAGTCATCTAAAGTGAAAGGAGAAAAGCATTTATCCACCAGGTTACTTTTGCTAAGGGTTTGCAGGGCATTCCCATGTAAGAACTGAAATTTTTTATAACTCAAATAAATGGAAAATACACACCATTTAGAATTTTTCAGAAAGCTATTTCATTGTGGACAGCTTCTCATATACAACAGCAGACAGAATAATACCATGAGCTGTGTGTACCATCGCTCAGCTTCAATAATTACCAGCTCTGGGACAATCTTGTCTCATCTATACCTCCACATACTTTTCTTCTCATTCCCAGTGGATTATTTTGAAGAAAAAAGGCTAGAATTTACACAACATTTTATTAAGCAAAGATATCCCCTTCTGCCAAGTGACAGATGAAAAATTAATGTTTTATTATCCACAATGAGGTGTTTTACTAGGGTTATTATAAGGATCAAAAGGAACAGAGCATATTTTTAAAATCCTGTGACTGTAAAACCCAAAATGAAAGGCCATAGCACAATATAAGCTGATTTCATTTTGACAGGAACTGGCAAAGTTAGGATCTGCCACACTCCAGTTCCATAGCTTTAACAAGGATTACTCCTGTAGATGTTTGGAGCAGAAGGCTGAACTGTATTTCCAAAGGTTAATCCTGGCCATGTTTCTGAATTGCAGTTAGAGCACAGCATGAACAGCCACCTTACTCCCTTTTAACACAAACCTGCCTCAAACGGCAGGCCAGGTGCTTCTGTGAAGTGTCTTATTTACATTCCACATTGCCCTTCACTCTGCTAAAACATCAAATCAGTAAACTGCTCAGGAAATGACGCTCTTATCATATTCCCAATACCCTTCCTCTGAAAGGGCTGACCTGTTGTCAGTAGGAAGAAGAGTAATGGCCTGGCAAGTGACCACAGGAAAATAGAACTGCATTTATCTAACACACCCTCTTCCAAGGTGTTGAGTCACGTGTAGGAGGAGCTCCTCTGACAAAAACAAGTCTTAACCAGCATTGGGGCTACCAGGAAGGGAAACCAGGAGCCTGTGAATCACAGCGGTATGCTCAGTCAGCCAATTCTTCACCCCGGACACAGAGTGGAAGGGACCTCTCTCAATAGGGTCTGTAATCATGGAGAAAAAGGAGGTCCAGCATAATGACTATCTCCACATTCCTTAGGCCTGCTCGCTCCTGCTTCCAAACATAGATCAAGCGCTAACTTATTCCTGGCTCTCAAATCCTAATTTTATTCTTCACCCACAAGGGACTTGGTCCCGAGGAAAAGTTGGGGTAGTCCAGGTGACCTCAAAAGACATCAAAATCACACGAAAAGCTAGCATGGAGACATTGAGGAGGGAGACTGATGAGGCACAGAGAGGATGTGGATTCTGGGGCTGCAAAGGGGATGAAGCACTGCGTCAGGGAGGGCAGAACCAAAACGGACGAGGGAAGAAAAGTGAGGAAAACAGGGAAGAAGAGAATGGAATAGGAGAGAGTGGACGCGGATCCCGAGAAAACAACAAGCGTTTCCTTGAAGCGTGGAGACCCCCAGTGGGGTCATGGCGGAAAGGCGGCCACAGAGGAGAGCTGGAGCCTGATGTGCTGTCGCAGCCTTTCAGAAATAAGAGGGGGAGCGTCAGTGCGCAGGAGGGCTGGACGCGGCAGGAAAAGGGTCCAATGGTCTTCGGAATAAGAGTTCGGTACCACGAGGCAGAGAAATAGTGTGGGAAGGTAGTAAAGTCCTGGTTTGGGAGTGAGCTGGGAAAAACCCGAGGTTCCGGCGGATCCGGGCTGAGAGGAAGGGAGTTGACGCTGGCAGGGCTCCCTGGACACCGGAGGGGCTAAGGGCGGCCAGGGGCGACCGTGGGGGCGCGGACTCACAGCGGATGGTGTGGAAAGAGGTCCGCGGCCGCTTCTCGAAGCTCTCCCCGAGCCGCAGGCAGTGCTCCTCGCGGTCCAGCAGCGGGTTGGCCGTCCCGTTCATGGCCCCCCCGGACCTCGCGCCCGCACCGGTGCCCTCCTGGCGCGCCCGCGGCCCGAGCTGCCGGTACCGGTGTCCGGGGCAGCCGCGCTCCCGGGACAGCGCTCCGGGTCGCGCAGGGAACAGAGCCGGAAACCACCCGTGGCCGGAAGCAAATCCTGGCCTCCGCGTCCGGAAGGTGGGCGACTCTGAGGAAGCGGGGCCCCGGAACTTCCGGCGCCGAGGAGGGACTTCTGGGTCCGGAGCGGAAATGGTGGGGGCAGTGTCAGGGTAGAAGGACTCCGTCTGAGAAGCCCGATTCGAGGTCTTCAGGGGCGGTTTGTCCGTTCGAAGGGTCATTCCGCTGTGGCTCCCAAATTTTGCTTCCGAGGCTGGTCTGGCTGAGGGCTCAGCGCGCCCGGCCCCACCCTCCAGGTGAACCTAGGAACTGATGACGGGGCCCCAGCGCGCGAGGGACTAGGTTCACGCCGTCCTCTCAGGCCCTCGCGGCCGGGCGGCCTGGGTTATCCCGAGTATCCTGGGCACCCCACGCCACGCGTCTCTGAGTATCTTCCTCCCCTTCGCGTGCCGACGGCGACGCGAGGGCCTTAGTCCCTGGGAAGTGACGCCCCCTCTGGTTCGTAAGACTCAGAGTCTCAGGCCACCCGGGCTTAGCTCTGTTTTCCCCGAAAAACACTGAGTCTCCGGTCCTTGGAAACGGTGACTCTCCTTACAGTTCTGTGCGTGAGAGCCCTGGCCGCTGAATGTCAGCCCTCTGAAGGCAGCGGCAGTGTCTTGGTCTTTGTGACGTATTCAATAGCGGAGCAGGGATTTGTGTAAGGTCAGCACCTAGTAAACGTTTGCTGAGTTGAACTGTTAGGTGAAAGAACTGTTGTAGGACCACTAACTCAGCATCTTTAAAAAACTGTTCTAGAACCCCCCAACCGGAGTCTCATTCTTTTTCCTGCGAAACACCCGATGCTGCCTGAGGCTTGGACCCAACCTGAGGGACCACATCTGAGAAAACCCTGCCTGTGTCTGCAGTATCCGCTTGAATTCCTCAGGTTGTTCAGGAATGGAGAATCTCCAGCAGTGTTAAATATATTACCATCAACTTAGGAGATGGCTGCTTTGCAAAGGAAAGGGCTTCAGGCGAGGATTCTCAGCTCTGAAGAAGAGGAGAAACTGACAAGAGACCAAGCTTTAGTGTCTGATTATAAACAGCAAAAACTGGAAAAAGAGGCTCAGAAGAACTGGGACCTTTTTTACAAAAGAAATAGCACTAATTTCTTCAAAGATAGACACTGGACCACCAGAGAGTTTGAGGAGCTCAGATCATGTAGAGAGGTAAACTAATATTACACCTTATTTGAGCTGTTCTTCATTTAGAATGTGTAGAAGAGGGTGTGCTTTATTGCATTCCCAGGGGGAGTGTGAGATAATTTATGAAACCTCTCAGAGGCTTCATAAATTTTTGTACCTTAGATATACACTGTTTGTCTCAAGTAGTTTTAGCAGTCGCTGAGTTGTATAATACAGAGGAGAAAAGACGCTGTAACTGCAGTCCTGTTGTCTAACAAAGGCCAGTCACAGAATTTTGAAATCAGTGACTGGTGGGGCTTTCAACCACTTCACACCGACATATCAGGCCATCAGCATCATGCTTCTGTATTATGGCAAGAGAAGGAAAAGTAGATAAATGTATGCTTTTTTTGTAAGTTTAAAAAAAGGGGGGCATTTTCTGTTTTTTAAAGCTAATCTGAAAGTTGTAAATATTAAATTCATGATGAATGATTTCAATGGCCGGTTCATAATAATAATAATGATGAACACTTTATCATGCCCGTTTTCTAGAACTTTACATGTGTTCTGTAACTTAAGCCTTATAATAACATGGTGAAGTTTGGCGTTAGTATTATCCCCACTTGCTGATGAAATTGAGGCACAAAGCTGTTTAAGTGATTTGTTCAGTGATAGAACCCGGGGCGAGGGGAGGAGTCCAGATTTGAGTGCACGCGGTTTAACCTCAGAGCCTATTCTGTTAACCATTATGCTTTGTTTTCTCCACACCAAACTCCCAATTTTGGACGAGGTATCAGTGGCTTTGGGTTATCAGTTCACTTAATTGTCTACTCCATGGGGGCAGAGACCTTGTCTCGTGTTCTGGACCTTTTAGTTTTTTCTTCATTGTGTAGATGTAGTGTACTGTAACTTTGGGTTCTCTTTCCTCAGTTTGAAGATCAAAAATTGACTATGCTTGAAGCTGGTTGTGGGGTTGGGAACTGTTTATTCCCGCTTTTAGAAGATCCGAATATCTTTGCCTATGCCTGTGATTTTTCTCCAAGAGCAGTTGAATATGTCAAGGTTGGTGCACCAGCTGTGTGTTTTGTTATATTTTCCTGGACTTGTTGGACCTGCCTTCTACACCCATTTGCCCAATTTCAGTCCTCTCCCTGAAGCTAACCAGCTATGATCCCTGTGAACCTAGTTTTCCTGTTTACATGCATGTATAATACATACAGAAACATAGCAGTATTCAGAAAAGTAGAAAGAAATACCAAACAACATCCTTATCCTTGTATCCAGATTTAATGATTGCCAGCATTTTGCTATTTTTGCTTTATAGACTTGCTGAACTGTTTTAAAGTAAGTTACAAATGTTGACACGCTTCACTCGTATATATGTATGCCTACATCTTAAAAAAAAATGAGGACTTTTTCTACATGACTACAATATACTTATCATGTCTGACAAAAATAACTGTAATTCCCTAATGTCATTAATACCCAGTCTGGATTCAGATTTCCCCCAATAGTCCCAGGTGTCTTTAATAGCTATATTTAATTAAGGACTACATCTTACACTTTATTATGTACCTTAGATCTCCTTAGCCTAAAACATTCCTTCCCTTCCCCTTGACCTTTTCCCCACTGACATTGAATTTTCGGAGAGCAAGCCATTTTCTATAATGAGGTCCCACATGCCAAATTGGGTCTGATTGTTTCTTTTAATCATTGTTTAACTTGTTTCTGTATTTCCTGTAAACTAGAAGTTAGATTTAAATCAGGTAAAATACTTTGGGCAAAAATACTTTAATAGCTGATGTTGTTTCTTTCATACTGCATCCTATCAGGAGGCAGTAGTGTAATCTCGCTGTAAGTGATCCTAGTTTTGATCGCTGGGTTAAGGTAGTAACTACCTAATTCCTTTGTTGCACAGGTATTTTCTTTTTGTCACTAACAGATATGTGGGGGATACTTTGGCAACATGTAGATATGTAGTTTTCCACCAACCTTTCACAGTTTTAGCATCTATTAGACTTTTTAAATAGTGTCATCACATTGTACTATAACCTGCTTTCTTCGCTCTATGTTATATCTTGCCGAGTTTTTCATCCTAGTACATGTAGGTCCACTGCATTTCATTTACCTGTTGTAGTATTCCATAGAACGGATATGCCATACTGTAACAATTGCCTTGTTGGTAATTGTTCGAATTGTTTCTAATTTTTTGCTCTTACAAGTAGGGTTAATGTGATCAAAATTGTACACATGCCCCAAAACACATGTGTACACTTATTTCTGTGGTGAATAATAGAATAGAATTCCTTGGAGAAAGGATACATGTTGAAATTTAAGTAGATAATGCCAGGCTTCCATCCAGAAAATTATACCAATTTATAATTTCACCAATAGTATAAAGATATTTTTTCCTCTATGCCCTTAACATTTGACATCAGTCTTCTTTATATCTTCCAATCTTATGGGCAAAAAGTACTGTCTCCAATTATTTATTTATTTATGTTTGGCTGTGTCACGTCTTAGTTGTGGCATGCGGGCTCTTCGTTGCAGTGAACAGGCTTCTCGGTAGTTGTGGTGCGCAGGCTCCAGAGCACGCAGGCTCAGTAGTTGCGGTGTGCGGGCTCTCTAGTTGTGGTGCTCGGGCGCGGTAGTTGTGGTGTGTGGGCTTAGTTGCCCCACGGCGTGTGGGATCTTAGTTCCCTGACCAGGGATCAAACCCACATCCCCTGCTTGATCTGTGACCCAGGATGTGATCTATCCTGGAGAATGTTCCATGTGCACTTGAGAAGAAAGTGTAATCTGCTGTTTTTGGATGGAATGTCCTATAAATATCAATTAAATCTATCTGGTCTGTTATGTCATTTAAAGCCTGTGTTTCCTTATTAGTTTTCTGTTTGGATGATCTGTCCATTGGTGTAAGTGAGGTGTTGAAGTCCCCCACTATTATTGTGTTACTGTCAATTTCCTCTTTTATAGCTGTTAGCAGTTGCCTTATGTATTGAGGTGCTCCTATGTTGGGTGCATATATATTTATAATTGTTATATCTTCTTCTTGGATTGATCCCTTCATCATTATGTAGTGTCCTTCCTTGTCTCTTGTAACATTCTTTATTTTAAAGTCTATTTTATCTGATATGAGTATTGCTACTCCAGCTTTCTTTTTTTTTTTTTTTCCAGCTTTCTTTTGATTTCCATTTGCATGGCATATCTTTTTCCATCCCCTCACTTTCAGTCTGTATGTGTCCCTAGGTCTCAAGTGGGTCTCTTGTAGACAGCGTATATATAGGTCTTGTTTTTGTATCCATTCAGCGAGCCTGTGTCTTTTGGTTGGAGCATTTAATCCATTCACGTTTAAGGTAATTATCGGTATATATGTTCCTATTACCATTTTCTTAATTGTTATTGGTTTGTTTTTGTAGGTCTTTTTCTTCTCTTGTGTTTCCCACTTAGAGAAGTTCCTTTAGCATTTGTTGTAGAGCTGGTTTGGTGGTGCTGAATTCTCTTAGCTTTTGCTTGTTTGTAAAGCTTTTGATTTCTCCGTCAAATCTGAATGAGATCCTTGCTGGGTAGAGTAATCTTGGTTGTAGGTTCTTCTCTTTGATCACTTTAAATATATCATGCCACTCCCTTCTGGCTTGTAGAGTTACTGAGAAATCAGTTGTTAACCTTGTGGGAGTTCCCTTGTATGTTATTTGTCTTTTTTCCCTTGTTGCTTTCAATAATTTTTCTTTGTCTTTAATTTTTGTCAATTTGATTACTGTGTGTCTCGGTGTGTTTCTCCTTGGGTTTATCCTGCCTGGGACTCTGCCCTTCCTGGATTTGGGTGGCTATTTCCTTTCTCATGTTAGTGAAGTTTTCGACTCTAATCTCTTCAAATATTTTCTGTCGATGATTGTTCAGCAGTTAGTTGTGATTCCGGTGCTCTCACAAGAGGGAGTGAGTGCACGTCCTTCTACTCTGCCATCTTGAACCAATCTGATAATCTTTTCCTTTTAAGGTACGAAGGTTTTATGTCTTGTTTAGAAGTTCTGTAATCACATAGATATGCTTTTTTAAATTTTGGTTATGGTTTTTAATCAATCTGGAAAAAGTTTGGCCATTATATCTTCAAGTATTTCTTCAGCTCTGTTTCCTCTTCTCTTTCTAGGATTCCAATTACTTGTATGTTATACCATTTGTATTGTCTCACAGCTCTTGGATGCTGGTTTTTTGTTTGTTTTTAACTTTTTTTTCCTTTCTTCAGTTTGTGTAATTTATTGTCCTATCATCAAGTTCATTGGTTCCTCTTTAGGCAGTAGGCATTCCTATTGATGAGTCCGTCAAAAGCATTCTTCATTTCTGTAACTAAGTTTTTTGTTTTTAGCATTTCCAGTTGATTTGTTTTGTAGTTTCTATCTCTCTGTGAAATTACCTATCTGATCTTGCATGTTGTCTACCTTTTCCTTTAGAGCCTTTAATATGTTAATCACAGTTATTTTAAATGTCCAAACCTGTAGTTCCAACGTATGTGTCATATTTGAGTCTGGTTCTCATGATTGATTGTCTCTTCAGACCATATTTTTTCTTGCCTTTTGGTATGCCTTGTTCTTTTTTGTTGAAAGCCGGGTATGTTATATAGGGCAGTGGATACTGAGGTAATAAGGATTTGTAATAATCTAGACAGAAGTTGGGCTCTATTTGAAGTCTCTTGTTGCTATAGTTACCTGTGAGGTTTGTTGTTGCTATCGGCCTCAGAGACTTCAAACTCCTCTGGTGACTTTGTTTTTGTTGCTCCTCTTGGCTTTGGGTCTTCCCTTTGTGCTGTTCACCATGAAGAGTCTGTCTCTTGCAGCTTTCCCAGCAATCCACTGTTGTTATTACTGGAGATTTGTTGGTAGTATGTTGGGAAGGAGACTGTTCTCTAATGTTCTGATTCTCAGTTTTTGAACTGCATAATGGACCTGTGTCTTAGGGGTGTGGCCCTCACAAGTGTTTCTGCTTCTCCAGGAATAGAGCTTTTCTCTCCCATCGCTTCCCCGCCTCTGTCATCCTCTGTGGTCTTGAGGCCATTCTCTCTGCAGATTAAGACTAGGTCTGGGAAGAGTAGGGCCCTCCCCCAGTGGTAGTGGTACTCCACCAGTGCCCTAAGGATACAGGCCTCAGATAACTTTTCCCCTGCAGGTTAAACCTTTCCTCCCTTAAAGGAGGTGAGAAAGTCCAGCACCAGAAAGAGCACCATTGTCTCTGTGAGAGCCTGGTGATGTCCTTGGTGGAAACACCTGCAAAGGGTGGAAACATCCCGATGGCTTCATCTGTTTGTCACATTTCTAATTTTCTCTTTCCAGGCTGAAGGCTACTGCCTCAGGTAAGCAAACGCTTGGGTCCTGCATCTCCCTGAAGGCACTTGTTCCCTCTCCAGATTTGGGGATGGCTGGTGGTTCTTTGACCTCTGTTCTTTCATGGGTTCACATAAAGTTGCTGTCTGTCCAGCTTGTTTCCCATAAGGATGGGAGCTACGTCTCTCCACCTCTCTACATCTCTGCACTGGAGCTGCAAGTCTTTTATTACTCCAAGTGGTCTGCTGTCCTCTAACACAAGTGGATAGAGCTAGCTGTTCAAACAGTGAATTGAGTGAGAAATTAGTTTTCCATTCCTGATAATTGTCACCTGTATTATCTCCTTTTTTTTTTAAATTTACTTTTGGCCACATTGGGTCTTTGTTGCTGTGCGCAGGCTTTCTCTAGTTGTGGAGAGAGGGGGCTACTCTTTGTTGCGGTGCACAGGCTTCTCATTGCACTGGCTTCTCTTGTTGCGGAGTACGGGCTCTAGGCACACGGGCTTCAGTAGTTGTGGCACATGGGCTCAGTAGCTATGGCTTGTGGACTCTAGAGCACAGTCTCAGTAGTTTTGGTGCACGAGTTTAGTTGCTCCACAGCCTGTGGGGTCTTCCCGGACCAGGGCTTGAACCCATGTCCCCTGCATTGGCAGGTGGATTCTTAACCACTGCGCCACCAGGGAAGTCCCTATTATCTACCTTTTTTTAAATCTAATTGTCATTTTTGTCATCTCTCTTCTGTCATATACACTACTGATCCCTCTTTATACATGGGTCTGTTTGGGGACTCTGTTCTGTCTCAGTGATCTATTTGTCCCCATTCTCAAACCACACAGTTTTAGTGCTTCATTTTGTAATGTGTTTTGATGTCCAGTAGTGTGCCTCCTCTTCCATTGTTCTTCATTTAAAAATCGTCTTGGCAGGCTTCTCTGTTGGCACAGTGGTTAAGAATCCACCTGCCAATGCAGGGGACACAGGTTCAAGCCCTGGTCTGGGAAGATCCCACATGCCGCAGAGCAGCTAAGCCCGTGTGCCACAACTACTGAGCCTGTGCTCTAGAGCCCGCGAGCCACAACTACTGAGCCTGCATGCTTCAACTACTGAAGCCCATGCGCCTAGAGCCCTTACTCTGCAACAAGAGAAGCCACCACAATGAGAAGCCTGCGCACCGCAACGAAGAGTAGCCCCCGCTCACTGCAACTAGAGAAAGCCCATGCACAGCAATGAAGACCCAACACAGCCAAAAAAAATAAATCAATAAAATAAATAAATTAAAAACAAACAAAAAAACAAAACCCCACAATGTGATATCACCTCACAGCCATTAGGATGGCCACTATCAAAAAAAAAAAAAATCATCTTGGCTATTCCTCAAGATTTTCACTTCCAGATGAATAAAATTTACCTTGTCAAGTTTCTAGAAATCTGTGGAGATTCAGTTGAGATTGCATTGGATTTATAAGAGGTAGAACTGACATCTTTTCAACATTGAACCTTCCCATCCAATAACTTTGTATATCTCTCAATTTATTAAAGTCCTTATTTACATTAAAGAAAAGTTTGATATTTTTTTCCATAATGCTCTTATACATGTGTTGAAACAATGAACCAAAATGTACCGGGAACACACTTGTAGTTAAAAAAAAAAAAAAAAGTTAGGTTTTATTAGCTTGCTGCATCAAGGGAAAATATACCCAGAAGAACTGTGGGAGCATCTCAGTAAAGGAAGCTGGAAGGAATTCTCATAGGGTTAAGGGAGCAGAGGCTGGTTTTGGATTATCATCCCTCTAGAGTTACATGCTTCTAAAATGCTCAGTTTGGAATATGTGATACGCTGTGTACACAGTTAAAAATGATTGGTTAATATATAGAAAACAGGTAACCAACAAGGACCTGCTGTATAGCACAGGGAACTCTGCTCAATACTCTGTAATAACCTAAATGGGAAAAGAATTTGAAAAAGAATAGGTACATGTATATGTATAACTGAATCACTCTGCTGTATACCTGAAACTAACAACATTGTTAATCAAATATACTCCAATATAAAATAAAATTTTTTAAAAGGAAAAAAATGATTTGTTAAAATGAAATCTTGTCTGTTGTAGCAGTATTGAACATTACATGCTTTAATGTGCAAATGGTTCATTACTGTTTTACACAGTTACAAAGTGATCATTGATTTCTGTGCAGCAGTGTACACGTAGAAGTAGGATCTCCTTTTGATGCTGTGTTTTTCTCCATGTATCAACGTGGATGTGGTGTAAAAATTATTTTGTGTTTTTCTCCCCTCTAGCAAAATCCTTTATATGACACAGAACGATGCAAGGTATTCCAGTGTGATCTGACTAAAGATGACCTTCTGGAACACGTGCCCCCGGAGTCTGTGGATGTTGTCATGTTGATATTTGTGCTCTCTACGGTTCACCCTGATAAAATGCACCTTGTCTTACAAAACATTTACAAGGTTAGTAATTGGGAGCCTGCACTTGAGGGTTAGATGTCCTGATCTTTTCACTTACCTTCCCTCTGAGGTTCACGTGCTGTCTCGATTGACAGAGTCTCCCCGTTCTCACGAGGTGGGCTGCGTAGTCAGTGTAGGGAAGAAAGTTCTCCTGCATAAAACATCCACCCTAAATTCTCATTTGCCTGGTGGCCATCGCTGCCCTTCAGAGCTTGGCCAGCCTTGGAGCAGGGATGATTTTGCAGCTGCCTAGGATATGTGGAGTCTTGCTGTAAAGTGAGAGGAAGCATAGTTCAGTGCACAAGAGCACACAGTCTGGAGTCAGGGTGCCTAGAATCAAATCTGGCTCCCCTAATGTAGGCAACTTCCTTTACCTTTCTGAGCCTTCATTTCATTACCTGTGGAATGTTGAGATAATAGTTCCTAGATCTTAGGATTTGGGGGAGATTATATGAGATGTGTTTTAAGTGCTTAGTGCAGTGCCTAGAAATGGTGAGTGCTCTTTAAATGTCAGCTGTGGTCGTCATTGTTGTCACTGCCATCATTGTTGTTAGACTGGGGAGAACCCAAGCTGCTGTGGCCAACAGGAGGCTGCTGCAGCACTCAGGGAGTAAAGCATCACTCCTAAGTCAGGTGACTCAAAACAGGCCACCTTTTCATTCTTCTCTGGGCCTCAGTTTTCTTGTCTGTAAAATGGGGGTGTCTTTCACTCATGGGGTTATTGTGAGATGCAGGTAAGATCAGGTTCGAGGTGCTTTGTAAACTACAATAGAGGCTCTCTTAGCTGTACAAACAGTGGGTAACCATGTTGATTAACTTAAAATCAACTAAGTCGAGAAATGATTTTTACAAATGGTACCTTCTTACTGTAAATATTTTATTATAAGTTAAAATATGTTAATACTCACTTATCATTCTTTTCATGTAGAGCCAAGGCCTTTTCTTTGAGGATGGGGCCATTTATCTTACATAAATCACACATGTAATAGAGTTTTGGTTTCTTTATAGCAAGAACTTAAAAACAATTGAAAAGTAATATGAGAGCAGATTCTTTTATATTTTTACCCAGACTTTCATTGTTGCTTCTCCCACGCTTAATTAAGCAGAGTTTGTTCAGTGCTTGTTTAACAAGTCTTTCCAAAGTAGTCAACATACTTTTCATAGGAAATAAAACTGCCTTCTGTTCACGTTCGTATTGCATTGTTTATATACTTGTATATAATGATAAATCTCAGAACAACAGCACAAGCAAGCTTGGGAATGAACACCAGTGACTGATGGGAGCACCAGCTCCCCGGGAGGCCCTGGAGTGTAATGGCGCATGATCTAGAGAGCCTGGGAGCCTCACCTGCTCAGGGGGTTGTGGCTTCAGTCAGTTTACAGAGAGAATGGAAAGTGTCCAGCAAGCTGAGGAAGTGGACATTAGCTGAGAGCCTCTGTATATGTAGAGCTGTACATTAAAATTTAACCCTGGTTCGTGAGGTTTTAAAAGAGTAGCGAGGTAGAAATTTCAAGACGCTGGAAACCTGTTAGGGAATAACTATTCTCACTGAAAACAATTTTTTAAAAAATTCAGATGGTTTTAGCCCTCTGCTTGTGAGGTTTTGTAAGGTTTTTTTCCTCCTTACCTCTCCTTTCCCTGCCCTGGCATATGAACAGATGAGAACCCAGCGTATATCCACAGATAGGCATGGGACTTAAACCAGGTAAAGAGGGAAGAGGGGACCGATGGGAGGATCCCTGATTTGATGACTCAGGTGAAGGTGAAGGTTTATGAAAGATGGGGAGTTAGAGAAAGAGCTGGAAAAATGGTGGAGGGGGTGGTCGGAGAGTTACTTGTGTGACATTGAGAGTATGAAGGGGTTATACTTTACAGTGTTGACAAGACCTTAGGACATTACTGTGGGAGCGAGTGATTAAGGTAGGGTGGAGGACGAGATCTTTGGAAGAGAGAAGCTCAAATCATTGAGGCCAGCATATTTGGAAGCATAATCCGCATGCATGTTGAAATTGATGGGAATTAAGAATGGAGTAGTATGAGGATAAAAGCATAAACCAGGAGACGCATTCATCATGAAATGGAGGGAAATGACCCTGGAACTAATAGATGACTAACAATAAGGGATAGTGGGTGATGTGATCTGATGACAGGAGATTCAGACATGAGGCTTGGGGAGGAGAAAGGGGAATGCACAGAAAGTAGCAGTGGGGCAAGGAGAACCCCAGACCCTTTCCCACGCCCAGTGATACAAGGACCATGGGAGAAAACACAGCCTGACTTGAGAGGTTGCAGGGAAAACTGCGTCCTCAGGGGACAGTCAGGTTTTTGTTAGCACAAGAATGAAGGGGACGTTCAGGATACCGTGATTTGATGGAGGGTTTTGGGGATTAGGAAGGAGTAGGAGGTAATAGGGGCAGAGTAAGGAGTGTCTGGAACTTTGCTGGGGACGAGAGTGCCCACTGTCAATATTCTATCCATCATTATACTGGAGGTCCTAGTCAGCTGGAAAAGACCAGAAAAAGGAATAAAGGGTTTTAGAATGAGAAAGAAACAGAACTCATTATTTGCAGATAATATGATTGTCTAATGAGAAAATATTAACAGAATTACATAAGTGTAAGATGAATGTACTCAGTGCCACAGAACTGTACACTTAAAAGAGAATAACATGCATTGTGCAATCTTACTTTTCCACTTCATGTTACGTGTTTTGTTTTACTTCTTTGTTTGATTTTGAGTTTTTTGGTAGACCTTTTTTTTTTTTTTGAGGAAATTGACAGCTGATTTTAAATTTACATGAAGGAACAAAGAGTCAAAACACTCTTGAAGAAGAAGGCAATGGGGAGATTTGTACCCTACCAGATATAAAGACTTGTTACAACTACAATTATTAAGACACAGTGGTATTGGCAGAGGGACAGACAAATTGACAAATGGAATGTGATAGCTTAAAAGCAGATCCATATATATATGGAAATTTGATAGTTGATAGAGGTGACATTGAAGATCCCTGGGAAAAGGACTGCTCAGCAAATGATTCTGGGACTGTTGGTAGGCCACGTGAGAGAAAACCAAAATTGTATTCCTACTTCACATCCTATACAAGAGTCATTCCAGGTGGATTTAAAGACAAATGGAAAAGACAAAAGTTTAAGCCTTTCAGAAGAAAATATAGGAGAAAATCTTTGACTTCAGAGTAGGGAAAAATTTTCTCAAAGATTCAGAAACATTCTATGCATAAAGATGATGGTAAAAAAAATTAAGTTTCTGTTCTTCAAAAGACAGTATAATACAAAGAAATTGAAAAGACAAGGTGGGAAAAGTAACTTAAAATCTACTCAACTGAGGGACTTCCTTGGCGGTCTAGTGGTTAAGATTCCGAGCTTCCACTGTAGGGGGCATGGCTTCGATCCCTGGTCGGCCTAGTATCCAGAATGTATAAGGAATTCCTGAGTAACAGTAAGAATGACAATAGAAAAATGAGCAAACAGTCATGTTACAGAAGAGAACACACACATAGTTAACATATGAAAAGATAACCTCAATAACCCAGGAAATGGAAAATAAAACCATAATGAGACACAATTAGATTAATAAAGTTAAGTCTGACAGAGCCGGGTATTAATGAGGATATGCCTATTCTTGATTTAAATGGAAACATACAGCATGTTATCTATATTTAGTATATAATGAAGTGTTATATTAAAAGAAAAGTTAACTTGAGCTGTCCCAGTCCATACCTGGCCCCTTTCTTATAGTAACAAATTCCATTTCAGCAGTCTTCCTGTTTTTACCACCCAATAGAAATCCTTTTTCAGCTGAACTGGAATGAGTTCACGGCAGCAGTGTGATGCTGTCATGCATAGTCAGTCACTGGTTCATTAATTTGAGACCATGTGCTTCATCAGGAAATTACTGGAAGAAGCGAGCTCTCAGCCTCTGACAATCAGGCACCCTTTGGGCAGCTCTGCAGTCTTGCTTGATCAGCTACAGTAATAAGCTGTTGTACAGTAGAGATAATTACTCTAGGATGTTAACACCTGAGAAATTTTAAAACCACATAATTTTACACTGAAAGGCAGCCTTAAAGTTGAATTCCCTCAGTTTTGGAATAGAACGGTAAAATAAAAATAGACCAAATTTGTCATCAGAAGACGAGATTTTGGTTTTCCTGTGCCACTGACTTGCCTTGAAAGCCCAGGCGAGTCACTTGTACTCTGAGCCTCACTCAACGTGGAGTGGGTCTGGTCGACCTCACCTGCTTTCTTCCTGGAGCTGTTGGGAGGGTGAGGAAAGCCGGTGGCTGTACAGCCCCGCCATCAAAGGAGATGTTATACCATAATTACTGTCTTACGGACGAGAAAATACATTCAGAGGGATGAAATGTTGTCCATGGTCATTCAACCAGTTAACAGAAGAGCTGGGATATGGACCAGGATTTCCCAAATTCCTGAGCAAGGGTCCCATGCAGGCTTTCCTTCCCTCTGAAATTAAGAATGATTTCTTTCTCACATAGACTAAAATTTTCAGACTTTTTCCTTCTCAATTATTCACATTTTAAAATTTAGCATTTCTGACCAAGGTATGAATGTTTTTATCGAAGAGGCACTTTACTGACAATATTTTAAATGCATGCTAGCGTTGATAAGAATTCGCTAAATGATGGAATTCCCTGGCAGTCCAGTGGTTAGGACTCCGTGCTTTCAGTTCCGAGGGCGCGGGTTCGCTCCCTGGATGGGGAACTAAGATCCCACAAGCCATGGGGCGTGGCCAAAAACAAAAGAATTTGCTAAATGAGAAAATCTGCAGCACACTTGGAAGTATTATGGGCAATCTTTCCTATTCTATTCAGGAAGAGGAAACATCAAATTACATCAAAAATCTATAAAAGGTGCTACATGTCATGTCTTAAAAATCATCTTGTTGATGTGATGGGGCAGAATATATTTAATAAAATCAATGCCCCCTTTGGAAGTCCACTCTTATTTGGTAAAGTTACGCAGTTTGAAAGAATCCCCGCATAAAAAGCAAGTGTCACAGCGAGTACCACTTTCTTTTCATTCTGAAAAGCATATGGCTATTTGCTGTGTAAGAGAGGGGCAGTTATACCACTCCCGGCGAATTTTACCTTCCAATTTTTGAGACATCTGCTCTGTGACAGCTATTTCTGAAAGGCTGTAGTGAGGGACTCCCACCGGAGCCTGACACTGGTCCCTTCTCTACACACTGCACTAGCGTGAGGATGCTTCGCTTCAAATCAAGAAGTGCAGCAGTGTGGGAAGAATACTCAAGTTACCCCTGCCCTCACAGCCTCTCTTGTCTTGTCAGTAGTGAGGACAGAATTGGAATGACACCCCCCCGCCCCTACTCTGCCCAGGGCTAACAAACATCCCTGATCCTGCAGTGTGATGCCTTTAACCCCAGCTTGAGTCCTGCCCCCCCTCCTTAGTAGCTTTTGTATGATCATGGGCAAATCACTTCCCTCTTCTGCTACCAGTTTCCTTATCTCACAGAGGATAATCACACTCCTTCCTTCCTTCCTCCCAGAATTGTGTGAAGACCCAATGAGAAAATGTCTGGTAAGCTATAGAGGGCCGTCCACTGTTAGCGTGGTGGGCAAGCCATACAGAATTGTAGCGTGGGAGACCAGAGCTGAGACTCAGGATGAGGAAGCCCAAAAAACCAGTAAAAAGTGAAAATGACATAGTATTTTTTTAAAGAAACAATTTGACTGCAGGGTCATGGATTAGGAGATGGCTAATAAAATGGTGGGAGAACGTGCTTTAGTGAGGGTATGATTGTTTCTTCTAATGTCTTTAACACTTTAATTGTGTGACACTGGACCTTCCACAGAGCTCTCATTAGTGCTCAGGAAGTACCCCTCCAGTGCACAGGACACTGCCAAGTCTTAGCACACCTTTGCTTATCAGGCCCTTTTTCTTCATAGTATGGGTATTGCAGTCTGGCCCCTTTCATAACTGTCACAAATGCAAGTTATTTTAATCCCTAAATTAATCAGGTTTTATTTTATAGTAAGCTCTGTTTGACTGGGTCCCTGAATTACGTGCAGCCTGTTTTGTTTCGTAGGTATTAAAACCAGGCAAAAGTGTCTTGTTTCGCGACTATGGGCTGTATGATCATGCCATGCTTAGGTTTAAAGCCGGCAGCAAACTTGCAGAAAACTTTTATGTTAGACAAGATGGAACCAGATCGTATTTTTTCACTGATGGTAAGATTGCTGGAATCTGTCTTGACTGCTGTTTCCTTGATTGCATTGTCACTATGGTACCAGTTGGAGTGGGGGTGACTGTACCCCCCTTACAAGCACAAGGTCCCAGAACAAGCCCGCTCACATGCACCACTTACCAGCCCTGGCTGTGAGCTCACCGGCCGCCTCTGGTGACGGTGTCCAGTTAGTGAGCCGGATCAGTGGACAGGCTCTGATGCGCCGCCATGTGGATGACGCCAGGAGCTGCGCTGGAAAGAGGGGAGAGCAAACCAGAATCTTCACTTCGTTCACTCAGGCATAAAGCAAATAGGACAGGGTAGTGCCTTGAGATTACTTGAGTCTCACAAAGGTAAGAAATCTTTTTCTATAAAAGTGATTGAGGGACTTCCCTGGCGGTCCAGTGGTTAAGACTTTATCTTTCAATGCAGAGGGTGCAGGTTCGATCCCTGGTTGGGGAGCTAAGACCCCACATGCCTCGAGGCCAAAACATCAAAACAAAAAACAAGCAATATTGTACAAATTCAATAAAGATTTCAAAAATGGTCCACATCAAGAAAAATCTTTAAGGAAAAAAGTGATTGAAACTTTTTACACAAAGTTGCTATAGAGGGGTCTTTAAAAGGTCATTTTTGATAAGAAAACCATCCAGACACCGAACATGATTTTAAAACCATCCAAACACCGAACATGATTTTAGTCTTTTAGGTAGTTTTTTTTTTTTTGCGGTATGCGGGCCTCTCACTGTCGTGGCCTCTCCCGTTGCAGAGCACAGGCTTCGGATGCGCAGACTCAGCGACCGTGGCTCATGGGCCCAGCCGCTCCGCGGCATGTGGGATCTTCCCGGACCAGGGCACGAACCGTGTCCCCTGCATCGGCAGGCGGACTCTAAACCACTGCACCACCAGGGAAGCCCTCTTTTAGGTATTTTGAACGTTAGTTTTAAGCCTGTTAAATACAGGTATACCTCGTTTTATTGTGCTTCGTGGATATTGCATTTTTCGTAAATGGGATGTTTCTGACAACCCTGTGTCGAACAAGTCTATTGGCACCATTTTTCCCACAGCATTTGCTCACTTCATGCCTCTATGTCAGATTTTGGTAATTCTCGCAATATTTTGAACTATTATAAATTATTATATTTCCTATGGTGATCTGTGATCAGTGATCTTTGACGTTACTACTAAGACTCACTATAGGCTCACATGATGGTTAGCAGTTTTTAGCAATACAGTATTTTTTAATTAAGGTATACACATTGTTTTTTTAGACACAGTGCTACTGCACACTTAATATACTACAGTATACTGTAAACATAACTTCACATGCACTGAGAAACCAGAAAATTCGTGTGGCTCGCTTTATTGCAGTATTTGCCTTTATTGTGGTGGTCTGGAACCGAACCCACAATATCTCTGAGGTATGCCTATAATCTGAACCATAAGATAATTACCTTCTTAAGCTCTAATTTTTACAACATTTGTATTTCTTGAAGTGAAATATTCTCTTAAAGCTAAAAATGAGTGATTACCATTAAAACTACAAAACCATTAAAAATGTACGGTGAAAATTAAAAATTTGTTTTAATGTTTTGGATTCATGAAATCTGATTAAACCAATTATAAATGAGAAGATGCAATAATATCTGCAAAGTGCTTCAGAGCACATTCTTTGGAGTAATGCCCTCGATAAGAGTCTTTGTTTTTGCTACGTAGCCATTCTGTTTGTTTCACTTAATGTGTAGTGATTATTACTTGGATTAACTTTTCCTTAAGGTATGTCACTATCAGATGATTTTTTTTCTCCCCACTTTGGTCACTGATTTTCCTCCTTCATGTTAGCATAGATGAGGTGCTTGATGTAAACAAATTGAGCACACACGCACTTTGCATGAGTACAGCCAGTCTGGAATTGTGTTTCTTTTTACTCAGACTCTTGTCCTTGGGGAATCACAGTAGGGCAAGGAGGATGTACTCCAGGTTGTTCTTAAACTTTTTTGCTGATTGTTTATTTGGGAGTTTTTGTTTGACAGGGAGAAGTAGGAGTTTGTTAACTTTCCAGAACAAAACCTTTACCTTTTAGTGTTGAGGTTCTCCTTCCATTAAGGATGCCCTGTCTCAGCCTCCCGCCCCCCTCACCACTGCTCAGCGGTGCAGTGGAGTCCAGACTGCGAGCGCTGTCGATCTGCTTGTCTTCTAGAATTCCTGGCACGGCTCTTTATGGACACAGGTTACGAAGAAGAGGTGAACGAGTATGTGTTTCGTGAGACGGTGAATAAAAAAGAAGGCCTGTGTGTACCGAGGGTTTTCCTTCAGAGCAAGTTCCGAAAGTCTCTGAAGAACCCAACTCCTGTGACCCCGCGCCTGGGCCACGAGTCCTGACCTTTCACGAGGTTGATGTCTGTGCCTCCCCTTGAAGAGGAAAGTTTAAAGTCACTCTTTATTTTGTGTACTTTTATATTTTAACTTTTTAAAATGAATATATATACTTTTTATATTAAAAGGTAGCAAGTGTGTGTGTGTTACAGAATTGTAAATAAAATTGCAAGACCTGAAGAGGAAAGTTTTATGGTATAAAGTGATTTAGCCATGTTGTCTTAAGATTCCACAGAGGAAAGCACGAGGGCCCTGTAGCACTTAAAGAGACCCATGTCATTCATTACTCCTGAAGTCTGTAAATGTGTCTCTAGGCAGCATGTCAGACAACCCTGTGGAAAAATGAGGCCAAATAGACTAAAATAACCCAGCCCTGTGTATTTTTAGCTTGAAGGATTGTTCTCTTCTCTTCTTTCTCCAGTGTCTCATGTTTGCCCATTTCCCTCTGCTTTGGTTCATTTTATGCGCCTCCTTAGGACCAGTGTCCACAAATGCCACTTTTGCATTGGAGGTCTCAGGAACACCCCATGGCTCCCTGCTTCGTTCTTGAGACCGTCTGTAATTGGGCCAGTCCCTGGCCACAGTGCCCTGAGGGAGACGGGAAGGCCATCCCCTGTCCCAGCTCCCCACTGGGAAATGAGGCGGCAGCAGCTAAGAGGCAATGACTGCCATGGCTAGTTGCTGAGGTGGCATATGGGAAAATCCTCAGATTGGTCTGCTGACCTGTTTCCCAAGCATTCCTGTGTAATGACTTTCACTTTTAAAATGAAATCAGAGTTCTTTTGGCCTGCTAACAAAGCTGATCCTGTAGGCCATGATGTTTCCTGTTCATGAGAATGGTTGTCTTGAGTGTACTGCCTGGACCGCACACACAGCCAGCTAGGGCCCTTCAACGCCAAACACATTTGAAGGGGAGGGGTCCCTGTGGGGAGGGGCTGGCCAGTAGTCATAGCCGTTCTATACAATTAGAGTCAGCCCTGCCGCTCCTGGAGAGAAGAGGGACAGGCAGTGAGGCTCAGGCGGCATGCTTGCTGGGTGTCCTCACTCTGCCATCTGTCCCTGACTGCTTGGGAGGGCGCTAAGGGGCAGGGGAAGCAAGAGGCGCCCCTGTCTGTTGCTGGTCTGTTGCTTTATGTGTTCTCTCCCCTTCTTTTGAAGGCTGGAGGATGGCTATCCTGGGTAAGAGCAGAACTGATGAGGACTAGTACAGAGTTGTCCTTTGAAATCAGCTTGTAAAGAAGATGAACCTGGTGGGGGATGGGGACTCACGGGCTTCCTCATGGAGCAAGGGGCAAGCCCACCCCCAGAGCAATTTGTTGGGGGAGAGCCTCGACCAGCCCCAGGCTCCCCGCCTCCAGTCCAGAGCTCTTTCCTCCAAGTGGCTCCAGCAAGTGCATCCCACACCCAGCTTCAGCCCCAGAATGCTGCTAAATGCCCCCTCCTCGGAAGTCCTTTCACCTGTTTCCTCCACTAGGTCTGACCAATGTCACCTGGGTTTTAGTGGCTGAACTGGATAAAAACAGGATATTTAAAGTAGAAAGTGGGGAGCAGTGTGGTGTAGTGTAAGCGTGGGCTTTTGTTGTCAGAAGTCAGTTGCGGCCTCACCACTCACTCTGTTTGAACCTCAGATTCCTTACTTGTAAGACATGGATAATGGTCCTGAGACCTACCAGAGGTGGCTGATCTGGCCGACCACATGCCCTGGAGACGGGAGTGACTCTAAAGCAAGCCGCACGGGCTGACGAGGACCTGGCCATAAGAAAAGGCCCCTCTACCTTTGCCAGGAGTTGCCTGAGGGGATGCCTGTAAATGAGGCCCACGGTTTCCTCCAAGCACAACTTGGAGTTGTCTCTGTCCTCAGGAGCCATGATGGCCCCAAATTCCTGCCCCATAAAGGAAAGGCTGCAGATTTTTCACCTGGAATATTTAAAGCTGGCCTAATGACACGCACACCTCTGACACCCAGCCAGGTAACCTCTCAGTAACCCCACTTTAAACTGTGGTTGTAAAACATACTTCTAGTTAAATGAATGCAGTGACATGTCTATCATGGTTTGGGCCAGTGGATTGGGGTAAGAAATAATAAAAACATGGCTTCAGTTCTCTTGCCTCGGTGCCCCCGTGTTCATTCTCCCTGGGACACTTCCATTACTGCACCCCAGATTAAGACAGGGGAGCAGAATCTTCTGCTGGTTGGGTGCCCGGGAGATCCAGGAAAGCAAGGCCACAGTGTGTTTAGTAGCAAAACTCTGTGACAGCATTTGCTAAATCATAGACTGTCAAGAGTCAACCAGTATTGCCTTGTCTTCACAGGCAGAAAATAGCCCCAGAAGGGTAGTGAGTACTGGTTTACAGTGCTATAGAAAATAGCGTAAGTACTATAGTGCTCTTTAGTAAGGTATATATACCATATATAGTATAGAATATATATATTATACTATTCAGTGTATACTGTATACGATACTATATGGTACTATTAACTTCATTCGAGTTTTTGATATATACTACATACAACAATAACGCTATTTGGAATATAAACATCTGGGTTCAAGTCCAGGACTTGGCCCATACAAGTAGTCAACTTCTCCAAGCCTCAGTCTTCCCATTTCTAAGACTGAGATCCTGTTATCTGTAGCACAGGACTGCTACCAGATTAAATGAGTGCTTCATTTACTATAGAGTTACAGTCAAGTGCTTGTTATTTCTATTAGTTTGTATTCCCCAAGAAAATGACTTAATCCATACTCCTCTTCACGAAGCGGTCATATTTAATCTGACAGGGCCCTTTGAAAGGGCCCAGGATTTGGATGAGCCACCACAAGGTGGCGCTAGGTGCCAGATATTCCCACTAGCCTCAGCTGGGCCCCAATCTTAATTGCAGTTAAAGTGTGTCCATTTTTATTGTCTTTGAAGAGGAAGGGAAATGCTTGCAAATGTGTTTTCTAGGTCAACTTTAGCTCATAAGATCAATTTTGGCCTCACAGTGGGGATAAGAAAGCAAGGGTGCTCTTCTCCAGCACTCATTCTACTTTGCCTGGTGAAGGCAACATTTTTAGGCAATGGGCTCTGAAAGTGTCTACAAGGCCTCACCCCTCCTCATCCTCAGGTGGTTCTGTGGACTTGCTTTTACGTTACCGGGGTTTCAAGCAAGAGAAGGGACTGCAGCGTGGACACTTGTTTGCCTCACACATTATTCAGTTATCTTTGACAGGCTTCGGTTCTCTATTTCACAGCTGTCAATCAAGGGAGGGAAAATTGTGAAGTAAATCGTGTCTACCAAGAGAGTGTTTTCCAGGACCAGGTTTGCTGTTGGGGAGCAAATATTTAACAGAAACTTAAATAGGCTCCATTAATGAAACCAAAAATAAAATTAGCTGTGTTTTCACTTTTCCTTTCTGCCCTTCTCAGATGTGTGGCATTTCATTAGATAGTATTCAGTAGGTACCGGCTGGGCACAGGGTCCCGTGGGGTCACTGTGGCTGGAGTACAGGATTGGGAAGGGAGGCAGTGCGGGCACATACTGAGAGGTAGCCCTGGCCGAGTCTTCACTCAGCCAAAGCAAGACAGCTAGGAAACCAAATACAAACACAACCACCAGAGGAAAGAGAAACAGGAGGAAAGGCTATGGGAAACCTGAGCGTGACAACCGTCATCATTTAGAAAGAATATTTCCACATTTTCACAGTAGAGGCATCATACGCTGTGGTCTGGGGCATAGCCGTGAAGATGAGAACGTGACACACGGCTCCTTTAGAGTATCTTACCAAGCACATCTAGAAAAACATCAAGACTAGCAAAATGAGACAATTCCCAGAGGAATTATAACTGCTAAAAATATGGTCAACTCTAGTTAGAAATAATCACAAATTAAACTGAGACTCTCCTTTTTCCTACCAAATGGATAAAGCTTAAAAAACAATACTCCACGCTGGTAAAGAAATAGATGTTCAGATTTGTTCAACTACAGCTGATACTTTTTCTTCTTTATACTTTTCTGAAGTTTCCATGATTTCTGTAATGAGCATATATTGCTTTTACATTAAGAAAAAAAGTAATCTAGCATCCTCAGAACTCCTTTGAAAACCTCGTAAGTTAAATGAACTAAAATCCTTGTGACAAATCTGCTAGAAATACCTTTTTAACCTTTAAGATTCTTACCCACCAGGAACTAGAAGACACCTCCCAGGAGTAAGAGAATGGGTATCTTAGGATATTCTTTTTGTTCCCAGTGCTCTGGACTCATGGGGAGGTGCCTTGGATGGGGGATTTTCATCTGTTGGGCTGGGCCCTCCATGGCTGCTTTGAATTTGGAAATGCATATCCTTCAGTTCCTTGGGGAATTTTACTCGAAATTTTTATTTAGTTATTCCTCACCACTACCAACACACACATACAAACACCCCACATGTATTTTCTCTCTTTCTGGAACTCTTATTAAAATGTTTCACTTCCTGAACTCATGCCATAATTTTACAATCTGTTCTCTCCTTCTCTGCCATCTCTCTTTCTTAACATTTTGCTTTCTGGGAGATTTAGCTCACAGTCCTTTCATTGAGTTTTTAAATTTCTGCTTTCACAATTTTAATTTCCAAGAACCTTTTTTATTCTTTCAGTGTCCATTTTATTTTATAAATTTATTTATGTATTTATGTATGTATGTATTTATTTATTTTGGGTACATTGGGTCTTCTTTGCTGCACGCGGGCTTTCTTTAGTTGTGTCGAGCGGGGGCTGCTCTTCATTGCGGTGTGCGGGCTTCTCATTGTGGTGGCTTCTCTTGTTGCAGAGCAACGGCTCTAGGCATGCAGGCTTCAGTAGTTGTGGCACACAATCTCACTAGTTGTGGCTCACGGGCCCTAGAGCGCAGGCTCCATAGTTGTGGTGCACGGACTTAGTTGCTCCGTGGCATGTGGGATCTTCCCAGACCAGGGCTCGAACCCGTGTCCCCTGCATTGGCAGGCAGGTTCTTAAACACTGTGCCACCAAGGAAGCCCTCAATGTCCTTTTTTTTTTTTTAACAATGTTTTTATAATTTATTTTACTTACTTATTTATTTATTTTTGGCTGCATTGGGTCTTCATTGCTGCACATGGGCTTTCTCTAGTTGCGGCGAGCAGGGGTTACTCTTCGTTGCAGTGTGCGGGCTCCTTATTGCAGTGGCTTCACTTGTTGCGGAGCCCAGGCTCTAGGTGCGCGGGCTTCAGTAGTTGCAGCTTGTGGGCTCAGTAGTTGTGGCTCATGGGCTCTAGAGCACAGGCTCAGTAGTTGTGGCGTATGGGCTTAGTTACTCCATGGCATGTGGAATCTTCCCGGACCGGGGCATGAACCCGTCCGGGTCCCCTGCATTTGCAGGCGGATTCTTAACCACTGTGCCACCAGGAAAGCCCTGTCCATTTTTAAAATAGCAATTTAGTCATGTTTCATGGAAGCAATGAAGAAGTCTTCTCTGATCTAAGGCATATACTTTCCACAGGGGCAAAGTTGTCCCCCAAAGGGGCAAAAATCGGTTCTTTGGGGGTTGGCAAAAAATATTAGATATTACAATATTAGATATTACAATAAATTGCGGCCCTCCAAAACTCAACCATATTTGACAAAATCATATTCTTTAATATTTAATTTCTGTCATTAGGAAAAAATAAGTTTTGATTCTAATTTTTCTCCTTAGAGATGTAGTTTAGTTTTCATCTCCCTATATAGTCTCCCTATCAGTCTAGATTCTCCAGAGAAACAGAACCAATATATATAATTATATATTGTATGTATAATAATATATGTATACATTATATAATTACATAACATAAATACATAATTGTATATTTTTTCCTTAGTCAGCTTTTTATTATGATTTTGTTATTTGATTTTATCCACACAGTTAGATGTTCAAGTTCTTTATCCACTCAACCAAGTGGAGACATTTAATAGACAGACAAATGGATGGATTTGGGGGTATATTAAGGATAATGTAAACTGATAGCAAAACAATAAGTGTCTGACATTTAGAGAGGGAAAAACAAGTGGAATGAGAAATTCACAAAAAAAGCAAAGAGATGGGTAATTTAAAAATAAATAAGTAACTAAATAAGGAGAGAGAGAGAGAGAGACTGGTTTACTATAAGGAATTGGCTCACACAGGATTGGTTTACTATAAGGAATTGGCTTACACAGTTATGGAGGCTGAGAAGTCCAGGATCTACAGTTATCAAGCTGGAGGCTCAGGGGAGCAGAGAGTATAGTTCCAGTCCAAGTCTGACGGCCTAAGAAGCAAGATTGTTGATGGTTTAAGTTCAAGTCTGAGTCTGAGTCTGAAAGCAGGAGAAGACCAATGTCCCAGGTCAAAGACAGGCAGAGAGGAAAATTCATTTTTACTCAGCCTTTTATTCTATTCAGGCCTTTAACAGATTGAATGAGGCCCACCCACACTGGGGAGGGCAACCTGCATTACTCAGTCTACTGATTGAAACATTAACCTCATCCAGAAACAGCCTCACAGACACAGTCAGAAATGATGTTTAACCTATCTGGGTATTCTGAGGCCCAGTCATCACACTCCATTTCCTTTTTTTTTTTTTTTCTTTCTTTCCTGTTTTGGTCTAAACCTTTATTGTTAGGGGCTGTCCTCAGGTTTGTGGTGATCCTTGGTTTTCCATTCTTTTTTTTTTTTTTTTTTTTTTTGCGGTACGCGGGCCCCTTACTGTTGTGGCCTCTCCCGTTGCGGAGCACAGGCTCCGGACGCGCAGGCTCAGCGGCCATGGCTCACGGACCCAGCCACTCCGCGGCATGTGAGATCTTCCTGGACTGGAGCAAGAACCCGTGTCCCCTGCATCGGCAGGCGGACTCTCAACCACTGCGCCACCAGGGAAGCCCTCCATTCATATTTTTAAATGGGAAGCTAAAAGCTGGTTAGAACGCTGAGCATCAGGAGTTGTCAATGTGGGCTTCTCTGTATGGCAATCTGCCTGTTGCTTTATATAACCCACATTTTGCTATCTTTAGATCTCTCCAGAAAATAATCTTCCAGTCCCTGCCTGGAAGATGCCATCCTAGCTACCCGTGATCTGGGAGCCAAGCCAGTGAGGGGGTGGGGAAAATCTCAGTGTTCAGCATGTAAGCTTTCTCCTAGTTCACTGTGAAAATCTTTAGTACTACCTTCAGAACAGTGCCCCGTCCTTAAGGTTGCCTGGTGTGCCGTTATCCAGAGACTTTTGTTTTTAGCCACTAGTCTTGTTGTGGGGTTGGGGACATACAGTTGTCTGGCTCTGTGTGCATTGGGAGGGGGTTGGGAGTATAGATGCTCTTTAATGATTTTCAACCAGTTCTCCTGTTTTTAGTCCCATCTGCACCCACACTTCTAGAAATAGCTGGTGCCGCCAAGTCCTGGGCCACAGAGCCTGTGGGAGTTCTCAATGCAAACTGAGTTGCTCTTTGTTTTTCCTCACTATGGGCTTAAGGTTCAGCTTCTCATCTACAAGTCAGCTGCTATTCATCCTCCTGTGTTCAAGCCTCCCACATTTTATCATCTCTTTATGGTTTTGTGCAGTAAAGAATCCTTTTGTTATTTTAGTGGGGTTTCCAGAAGGAGCTGAAATAAGTACATGTGCTTAGTCTGTACATGCAGACTAATTAGTCAGTTGGGTTGGGAAGGAAAAGGTAGCACACAGACTGGTGGACAATTTGAGCAGGGAGTAGATTGGCATGGTTGCCAAGGGTAAAGGGCCTGACAGATCTGGAGGGGCGGAGGCAACTCAGGGGAGCTGAACTGGTGGTATGTGCTTCGAACTTAAAAAAGGTTCGTTCCAGGTATTGCCTTGACAGAGTCCAAGGTGTTGCTGAATCAGGATTGGGTAACTATTCAGAGAGCTGCTTCAAGTCGTATCCCAATGTATGCATCAAGGACCTTAGAAATAGCCATGCTTTTTTTCCATTAACTTCATTCTTAGGATTCTTGCCTAAGAGAGAAGCTTATATATATTTATTAGTGTGTGTGTATATATATATATATATATATATGTATATATATATATATATATATAGTAGCTTCTCTTAGGAAAGTATACATATGTGTATATATGGACTTTTCCCCAAAGATGTTCATTAGCAGTATTTTTATAATACCAAATATTAGAAACAGTCTAAACCAGGGCTTAACAAATGATGGCCCATTGGTCAAATCCAGCCCTCCTCCTACTTTTGTAGATGGAGTTGTGCTCAAGCACAGCCACCCCCAAGTACATATCGTTTATGTCTCCTTTCCTGCTATAACAGCAGAGACTATGGCCAGCAAAGCCTAAATACTTACTGTAAAAAAAACCCACATAACATAAAATTTACCTTCTTAACCATTTTGAAGTGTACAGTTCAATAGTGTTAACTATGTTCACATTGTAGTTAAACAGAGCTTCATCTTGCAAAACTGAAACTCTCTACCCATTAAATAACATTTCCCTTTCCCCAGCCTGGTATTCTAATTTCTGTTTCTATGAATTTGAATACTTTAGATGCCTCAGATGAGTGGAATCATGCAAGTTTTGTCTTTTTGTTACTGGCTTATTTCACTTAGCATAGTGTCCTCCAGCTTCATCCATGTTGTAGCATGTGACAGAATTTCCTTCCTTCTTAAGGCTGAATAAAACTCCATTTTACGTATATACCACACTTTGTTCATCCATCAATAGGTATTTGGGTTGCTTCTGCCTTTTGGCTATTGTGAATAATGCTGCTAGGAACATGGGTGTACAAATATTTCTGTGAGACCCTGCTTCCAATTCTTTTGGCTATAAACCCAAGTGTAGCGTGGCTGGATCATACAGTAGTTCTATTTTTAATTTTTTGAGGAACCTTACTGCTATTTTCCATAGTAATTGTGCCATTCCCCCCACCTTTTTATTGAAGTATAGGTGACATACAATATTTTTAGTTCCAGGTGGACAGCATAGTGGTTTGACATTTATATGCAATACAAATTGATCACCACGATAAGTCTAATAACCGTCTGCCACCCTAAAAAGTCATTACAGTATTATTGACTGTATTCCCTATGCTGTACATTACATCCCTGTAACTTATTTATCTTATAAGTAGAAGTGTGTACCTCTTAATCACCTTCACCAATTTTGCACAACTCCCCACCTGCTCCCCTCTGGCCACCACCAGTTTGTTCTCTGTATCTATGAGCCTGTTTCTGTTTTGTTGTGCTTGTTTGTTTCCTTTGTTTTTTAGATTCCACATATAAGTGAAATCATACAGTATTTGTCTTTCTCTGTCTGACTTATTTCACTTAGAATAATACTAAATCCATCCATGTTGTCACAAATGTCAAGATTTCATTCTTTTTTATGGCTGAGTAATATACCCTTGTGTATAGAGTTGACCCTTGAACAACCCCAGGGGTTACAGGTACCACCCCTCTGTGCGGTTGAAAATCCATGTATAACTTTTGAGTTGGCCCTCTGTATCCACAGTTCAATCCACAGGTGAATCCATAGATTCAACCAACTGCATATTATGTAGTACTATAGTAGTTATTTATTGAAAAAAAATTGTGTATAAGTGGACCCATGCAGTTCAAACCCATGTTTTACAAGGTTCAACTGTATATACCACATCTTCTTTATCCATTCATCTGTGGATGGACACTTAAGTTGCTTCCATATCTTGGCTATTGTAAATAATGCTGCAATGAATGAAGGAGTGAATATATCTTTTTGAATTAGCATTTTCATTTTTTTCAGATAAGTACCCAGAAGTGAAACTGCTGGAGTATATGGTAGTTCTATTTTTAGTTTTTTGAGGAACCTCCATACTGTCTTCCATAGTGGCTGCACCAATTTACATTCCCACCAACAGTGCATGTGGTTTCCCTTTTCTCCACATCCTTGACAAAACATATTTGTCTTTTTGATAATAGAATAACAGATAAGAACGTTCTGACAGGTGTGAGGTGATATCTCCTTGTGGTTTTGATTTGCATTTCCTTGATGATTAGTGCTTTTGAGCATCTTTTCATGTGTCTGTTGGCCTTCTTGTGCAAAAGCTTTTTAGTTTGATGTAGTCCCATTTGTTTATCTTTGTTTTTGTTCCCCTTGCCTGAGGAGACAAATCCAAAAAAAATATTGCTAACACCAATGTCAAAGACCATACTGGCTATGTTTTCTTTCATGAGTTTTATGGTTTCAAGTCTTACATTTAAGTCTTTAATCCATTTTGAGTTTATTTTTGTATATGGTGTAAGAGAGTGGTACAGTTTTTTTCTTTTCTTTTTTGCATGTAGCTGTCTAGTTTTCCCAGCATCATTTATTAAAAAGACCATCTCTTCCCCCCTCCTCTGTTGTAAATTAATTGACCATGTACACATGGGTTTGTTTCTGAGCTGTCTATTGTGTTCAATTGATCTATGTCTTTTTGTGCTGGTACCATAGTTTTGATTACTATAGCTTTGTAGTATAGTTTGAAATCAGTGAGCATGATATACCCAGTTTTGTTCATCCTTAAGATTGCTTTGGCTATTTGGAGTCTTTTGTAGTTCCATGCAAATTTTAGGATTATTTGTTCTACTTCTGTGGAAAATGTCATTGGTATATTGATAGGGATTGCACTGAATCTGTAGATTGACTTGGGTAGTTTGGACATTTTAACAATATTAATTCTTCCAATCCATGAGTACAATATGTCTTTCCATTTATTTGTGTCATCTTCAATTTCTTTCATCAATGTCTTATCATTTTCCAAGTACAGGTCCTTCACCTCCTTGGTTAAATTTATTTTAGGTATTTTATTCTTTTTGATGCAGTTATAAATGGGATTGTTTTCTTAATTTCTCTGACATTTCATTATTAGTGTATAGAAATACAACAGATTTCTGTACATTGATTTTATATCCTACAGCTTTACTGAATTCATTTATTAGTTCTAATAGTATTTTTGTGGAGTCTTTAGGGTTTTCTATATATCGTATCATGCCATCTGTATAGTGACAGTTTTATTTCTTTTCTAATTTGGATGCTTTTTATCCTTTTTTTTTTTTTTTTCTTATCTGATTGCTCTTGCTAGGACTTCCAATACTATGTTGCATAAAAGTGGCAAGAACGGGTATTCTTATCTTGTTCCTGATCTCAGAGAAAAAGCTTTTAGCATTTCACTGTTGAGTATGATGCTGGCCATAGATTTGTATATATGGCCTTTATTATGTTGAGGTGTGTTCCCTCTATACCCACTTTGTTGAGAGTTTTTACCATAAATGGGTGTTGAATTTTGTCACATGCTTTTTCTGCATCTATTGAGACGATCAAGTGATTTTTATCATTCATTTTGTTAATGTGGGTATCATGTTGATTGATTTGTGGATATTGAACCATCCTTGCATCTCTGGAATAAATCCTACTTGATCATGGTGTATGATTCTTTTACTTTATTGTTGAATTTGATTTGCTAATATTTTCTTGAGAATTTTTGCATATATGTTCATGAGGGATTTGGGCCTATATTTTCTTTTGGTAGTGTCTATCTGGTTTTGGTATCAGGGTAATGCTGGCCCTGTAACATGAGTTTGGAAGCATTACTTCCTCTTCAATTTTTTGGAATACAGTTGACCCTTGAATAATATGGGGGTTAATTCACATATAACTTATAGTCGGCCCTCCATATTCAGGGCTCCTCCACATACGTGGATTCACCCAAACACAGGCCATGTAGTACTGTAGTATTTACTATTGAAAAATATCTTCATATAAGTGGACCCATGCATTTCAAACCTGTGTTGTTCAAGGGTCAACTGTAGTTTGCAAAGAATAGGTATTAACTCCTTTAAAAGTTTGGTAGAATTCACCTGTAAAGCTATCTGGTCCTGGACCTTTGTTTTTGGGAATTTTTAAATTACTGATTCAGTTTCATTACTAGTGGTCAGTCTGTTCAGATTTTCTAATTCTTCTTTATTCAGCCTTGGAAGAGTGTATGTTTCTAGGAATTTATCCATTTCTTCTAGATTGTCCAATTTGTTGGGGTGTAATTGTTTGTATTAACCTCCTATGACCCTTAATATTTCTGTGGTGTCAGTTGTAACTTCTCTTTCATTGCTGATCTTATTTATTTGAGCCCTTTCTCTTTTTTTCTTGATAAGTCTAGCCAAAGGTTTATCAATTTTGTTTATTTTCTCAAAGAACCAGCTCTTAGTTTCGTTGATCTTTTATTTTCTTTTTTAGTTTCTATTTCATTTATTTCCATTCTGATCTTTATTATTTCCTTCCATCTGTTAACTTTGGGCTTCGTTTGTTCTTCTTTTTCTAGTTCCTTTAGGTGTAAGGTTAGATTGTTTATTTGAGGTTTTTCTTGTTTCCTGTTGGAGATCTGTATCACTATAAACCTCCCTCTTAGAACTGCTTTTGCTGTGTCCCATAAATTTTGGAACGTTGTGTTTCCATTTTCATTTGTCTCTAGGTTTTTTTTTTTTTTTTTTTTTTTGCGGTACGCGGGCCTCTCACTGTTGTGGCCTCTCCCGTTGAGCACAGGCTCTGGATGTGCAGGCTCTGGACGTGCAGGCTCAACGACCGTGGTTCACGGGCCCAGCCACTCCACGGCATGTGGGATCTTCCTGGACTGGGGCATGAACCCACGTCCCCTGCATTGGCAGGCAGACTCTCAACCACTGCGCCACCAGGGAAGCCCTCAAGGTATTTTTTGATTTCTCTTTGTTTTTTGTTGACTCATTGGTTGTTCAGAAGTATGTTGTTTAGCCTACATGTGTTGGGCGTGTTGCAGTTATTTCCTTGTAGTTGGTTTCTAATTTCATACCATTGTGGTCAGAAAAGATCCTTGATGTGATTTCAGTTTCTTAAATTCTCTGAAACTTGTTTTGTAGCCTGTCATGTGACCTATCCTGGAGAACTTTCCAGGATAGATCTTGGAAAGAATGTGTATTCTTTGAAAATAATGTGTATTCTATTGAATAGAATGTGTATTCTATTGTGTAGAAAAGAATGTGTATTGAAAAGAATGTGTATTCTATTGTATTCTGGTGGAATGTTCTGTAGATATCTATTAAGTCCATCTGGTCTAATGCATCATTTAAGACCAATGTTTCCTTATTGATTTTCCATATGGATGATCTATTCTTTGATTTAAGTGGGGTGTTAAAGTTCCGTACTATTATTATATTGCTCTCTGTTTCTCCCTTTATGTCTATTAATATTTGCTTTTTGCATCTAGGTGCTCCTATGTTGGGTGCATAGATATTTACAAATGTTATAGCCTCTTGTTGGGTTGATTGTTTTATCACTTTGTAATGCCCTCCTTTTTCTCTTGTTAAAGTCTTTGTTTTAGAGTTTATTTTGTCTGATGTAAGTATTGCTACCCTAGCTGCCTTTTTGTTTCTATTTGCATAGAATATCTTTTTCCTTCCCTTCATTTTCAGTCTCTGTGTGAGATCTGAAGTGAGTCTTTTATAGGCAGCATGTATATGGGTTTTGTTTTTTATTCATTCAGCTACCTGATGTCTTTTGATTGGAGCATTTAGTCCATTTACATTTAAAGTTACTATTGATAAGTATGTACTCATTTGTCATTTTATTCATTGTTTTAGGGTTGTTTTTGTAGCTATTTTTTGTTCCTTTCTTCTTTTGCTCTCTTCTCTTGTGATTTAATGACTATCTTTAGTGGTATGTTTGGATTCATTTCTCTTTTCCTACATGTCTGTCATACGTTTTTGGTTTGTGGTTACCATGAGGTTCATATATAACAATCTGTGTACACAGCAGTCTTTTTTAAGTTGATGGTCGCTTCAGTTTGAGTGCATCCTAAAAGCACTACAGTTTTACTACCCTCCCCATCACATTTTATGTTTTAATGTCATACTTATATCTTTTTATTTTGTATATCACTTAACTGATTATTTTAGACATGATTTTACTACATTTGTCCTTTAACCTTCATACTAGCTTTATAGGTAGTTGATCCACCACCTTTTCTATATGTTTGCCTTTACCAGTGAGATTTTTTTTCTTTCATAATTTTCTTGTTTCTAGTTTTGGCCTTTGTTTTCTGTTTAAATAAGTCCCTTTAACATTTGTTTTGTAAGACCAGTTTAGTGGTGATGAACTCCTTTAGCTTTTGCTCATCTGGGAAACTCTAAATCTCTCCTTCAAATCTGAATCATAACCTTGCCAGGTAGAGTACTCTTGGTTGTAGATGTTTCCTTTCACCACTTTAAATATATCATTCCAGTCCCTTCTGGCCTATAAAGTCTCTACTGAAAAGTTAGTTGATAGTCTTTTGGGTATTCCCTTGTATGTAACTAGTTTTTCTCTTACTGCTTTTAAGATTCTCTCTTTATTTTTAACCTTTGATATTTTAATTATAATATGTCTTGGTGTGGATCTTTCGGTTCATTTTGTTTGAACCAGTTCATTTTGTTTCATCCCTGGACTTGGATGTGTTTCCTTCCCCAGTTTAGAGAAATTTTCAGCCATTATTTCTTCAGATAGGTTTTCTGTCCCTTTCTGTCTCTCTCTTCTCCTTCTGGGATCCCTATACTGTGAATGTTAGTATGCTTGATGTTTTCCCAGAGATCCCTTAAACTATCCTCATTTTTAAAAAGTCTTTTTTCTGTTCCAGTTGGGTCATTTCCATTACCCTGTCTTCCAGATTGCTGACTCATTCCTCTGCATCCTCTAAACAAGGGGTCCCCAACCCCCGGGCCATCCATAGCCTGTTAGGAACTGGGCCACACAGCAGGAGGTGAGTGGCGGGTGAGCGAGCAAAGCTTCACCTGCTGCTCCCCATCGCTCGCATTACCACCTGAACCATCCCTCCCCACCCCGTCCATGGAAAAATTGTCTTCCATGAAACTGTTCCCTGCTGCCCAAAAGGTTGGGGACTGCTGCTCTAAACTGCTGTTGATTCCTTCTCATGTGTTTTTTTTTTTATGGTACGTGGGCCTCTCACTGTTGTGGCCTCTCCCGTTGCGGAGCACAGGCTCTGGACGCGCAGGCTCAGCAGCCATGGCTCATGGGCCTAGCCACTCCGCGGCATGTGGGATCTTCCCAAACCGGGGCAGAACCCGTGTCCCCTGCATCGGCAGGCGGACTCTCAACCACTGCGCCACCAGGGAAGCCCCTCTCATGTGTTTTTCATTTCAGTTATTGTATGCTTCAGTTCTGACTAGTTCTTTTTTATATTTTCATCTCTTTGTTGAAGTTCTCACTGAGTTCGTCCATTCTTCTCCCAATTTGGTAAGCATATTTGTGACTATTATTTTGAACTCTATCTGGTAAGTTGTTTATCTCTGTTTCGTTTAGCTCTTTTTCTGAGGTTTTGTCTTGTTCTTTCTTTCAGAAGGTATTTTTCATCTCCTCATTTTGCCTAACTTTCTGTGTTTGTTTCTATGTATCAGGTATATCAGCTGTGTCTCCTGGTCTTGAAAGAATGGCTTTACATAGAAAGTGCCCTGTGGAGTTCAGTGGCACAACCCTCCTCCCTGCCATTCCGGTCACCAGAGCCAGGTGCTCCAGTGGTATTCCCTGTGTGGGCCACATGTGCCCTCCTGTTGTGGTTGGGCCACAATTGATGTGAGCGTGCTAGTGTGCAGGGCTGGCCCCCAGAACAGAAGCCACTTTGGAGGGGCCTGGTTTCAGCTGGGGCCACCCACCAGGTGTGGTGGGGTGGGAGCTGCTTTAGGTGGGACAGGTCCTCGGGATCACTGGGGTGAGGTGCATGGTTTTAGCTAGACTGATGGAGAGTGATAGATATGGCGCCTGCCAGCACTGGCCCAGCTATATGGAAAACCAGTTTAAAAAAATGGTGTCTGCCAGCACTTCCATCCCCAGAGAAAGTTCCACCAGATCCCTACCTCAGCAACACACATCCTAAGATCAGTCAATGAATCTTCTTCTTGTATGACCCAGGCGCTTTTCAAGCTGCTGCCTCTGCACTGTGACATAAGGCCAGTGAGTTTGTACACGAGTCTTTCAAGAGTGGAGTATCAATTTCCCAATGCCCTCTGCTGTCCCAGATGTAAGCCCTGCTGGTTTTGAAAGCCAGACATTATGGAGACTCATCTTCCCAGTGTAGGTCCCCCAGGTTGAACAGCCCAGTGTTGGGCTTGAATCCCTTGCTCCTCAGCAGGGAACTCCATGGTTGTGATATACCTCCTGCTTGTAGGTTGCTGCACCGGGGGTGTGGGTGCTGACTAGACTGCATCTCTGCTCTGCTTACCCATCTCTGCGTGGCCTTTTCTTTATATCCTTAGTCATAGGAAATCTGTTCTGCTCATCTTTGGGTCATTCTCAGAGATAGTTGTTCTATATGTAGTTGTAGTTTTGGTGTGTCTGTGGGAGGAGTTGAGCGCATAATCTTCCTACTCTTGCATATTGATCTGGAACTCAGTAGTTGAAACATTTTACAATCCCACCAGTTGGAACAAGGATTCCAATTTCTCCATATTCTTGGCAACACTTGTTATTTTGTGTATTTTTGATAGCAGCCATCCTAATGGATGTGAGGTGATATCTCATTTTGATTTTGATTTATATTTCTCTGACGATTAGTGAAGTTGAATATTTTTTCCTATGCTTATTGGCCATTTATATATCACTTTTGGGAAAATGTCTCTTCTAGTCTTTACCCAATTTTAGTTGGGTTATTTGACTTTTTTGTGTTGAATTATAGGAGTTCTTTATATATTCTAGCATCCCCTTTTGCTGGAATCCCTTCTTGGTTTTACAGTGGCCTGGGTGTTGTAGCTTCTCAGCTGGTCTCTAGAGTTCTCACAGAGGTATTCTGTTTCATATGTTGTAGGTGTCTCTGTGAGGGAAGGAGGGCCTGTAGCTTCCTAGTCTGCTATCTTGCTGATGTGACTCTCATAGGAAAATGTTTTTAGGATTTTAATAGAATGTTCATGTCGTAATGTTAAGTTAAAAAAAGAAAATCCAAATATAAAATTATACAGTCTGTTCTGAACTATGTAAAAATATTCATAGAAAAAATACTGGTAAGAAATTCAGTACCATAAAATGTTACTACTTTTCTGTACTCTCAATATTTTACAACAAATATATATATATATATATATATATATATATATATATATATATATATATATACATACTTTTATAATAAGGGAGGGGAGGAAGGCAATTAAATAAAACAACCAGGAGCTCAGAGGTAGACTTGGGGGTCACTCTTCGGTGATCCAAAGAGCAGAGAAATAGTGCTCTGAGGGCATGCAGGGTAGAGTTAGGAGAAAAGAACATAATGGTGCAATAAGAATAAGAGGAAATGAGTAGAAGTCAAGCCAGTACCTTTGGGACAGAGGGGTGAGGAGAAAAGAAGTGACCTTCTAAGTCAGCCAAGATGTCTGAGGAGTTGACACTGGAACATCCCCACTAGAGGCATACTTTGAAGGGGAAGACTTCTGCCCACTGTGACATGGTCTATGCCCTTTAAACATAAGGGTTGGCACAAGGCAAGGGAACCACAGAGGAAGAGAAAGGGGAAATGCCAGGAATTTCAGTCCTTCATGTAATGACAGTCCAAAGGTGCCCAACTTGAGGAAATTCCCCAAAGTAGGGTGACCAGCGATGCCAGTTTGCCAGGACTGTCCTGGCTTTAGCATCACAGTCCTGTATCACAGGACCCTCAGTACCAGGTAATCTGGGCAATTAGTTACCCTACAAGCCATACTCTTACACACACACACACACACACACACACACACACATGGCTACCTAGCTTTGGCAGGCCTTTGAGGTAACTGAGAATGAATTCATCTTTTATTAGACACTTCTCCAGTGGACAGTTTGGTGGAACCCCATTAATGAATGAGTACTTTTATGCAAAATAGATAAAGGTATTTATCTGGGCAAATGCAGCTAGAGTGTAGCTCGGGGTAGTACCTTTGTGTAGAAGGTGCCCTCTGGCAGACAGAGCTCCTCGCTAGGGGACACAGCTTGGCAAGCAGAGCTGTGGCTGTTTTCCAGGCTCCCATCCTCTTAGCAGGTATTTTCATGTGGTACACAAACCACACAACCATTGGTGGTGGGCAGGCCTGCCACTCAGACTCCAAAGGATTTGTTTTCTGTCCCAGATGTCTCTAACATCAGCAATGCCAGAAAAAAGAAAACACTTTCATATTCACTGAACTATATATTTATTTTTTTGCCTAGGAACTTTGTCTGCCATGTGTGTAAAATCCAAAATAAACACTGGATTAAAAAAAATTTTCACACATAGAATAAGGACCTACTGGAAATAGATGAAAAAGAAATAAAAAGACATCTGGAGGGGAAATGCTGTAGCCAAGGATGAGACTAGAGGTGGAACTCAGCCCTTTGATGTGCTTCTCTGATTCCAAGGAGAAGGAATTCATCCATAGGCACAAGCATGGAGACTACCTGTTTCTTTTCAGCAGGCTCTTGGCTCAGTCAGTGCTATAAAGGTCACCTTGTCAGACCTTCACTACGTCTTTCTCCTTTCAGGCCTCTGATAAAATGTATGGTTAGGCTTTAAAATACGTTTTCTATGTGTCTTCTATATTTTCCATCTTTTTGTCTCTTGTAATGACACTCTGGATCATTTCTTCAGATCTGTCTTCCAATTCTCTAATTCCTTCTTCAGTTGTATTTATTTTGCTGTGAAGCTTCCATTGAGGTTAGTATGTATGTATGTAGGTAGGTATTTTGGTTATTGCATTTTTTTTTGTTAGAAGTTCTACTTAGCTCTGGGAAGACTATGTCACATGATGGAGTTTCCTATTCCCAAAGATATCAACAAACCTGCCTTGTTAACTTGCCTTGTTGAATTATTTGAGGCTTATATTGAATGTTCCTTCCTTCAAGAAGTATTTGCATTTGCTCCTGCAAGGTATATAGGCACCAAGAGTCTCAGATCACCTTCAATCAAATTCAAGGATTGATATTCCCTGACCCAGACAATTAACAGTGTCTACCATATGAAGAAATGAACCAAGGAAATGAGAGAAACACACACGCATTTAATATGGAAGATGAGAGCATGCTGCAGCCAGAGGTTGTCCCTGGGATTGCAGGCTATAGGACGCACTTAATTTCTTCTGTGTAGCAGCAGCAATTGTGTCAACAAGGGCAGGGAGAATAGTGAACTCCCAGGAGAATACGGACATGGTGGGAGCCTGCCAGAAATCAGTCAAACCGCCCCAAACAGCAGGCAGAACACTGTCAACAGAGGAAAATTTTGGGGTCCCCAAGTGCTCACCTGATTGGTTAGAGCTCCTAGTGAGTCCTCCAGGGCTTTTTGTATAGAAATATCGCATCAATATGTGATATGAATGTCTCAGACATGCCAGTCCATGGCGTTTGCAAGCTGGAGATTGGGGGCTTAGATTTGGGACTTTTTTTTTTTTTGTTCTAAATGCTGTGTCATCATCATGGAAGGATCACTTCCTCTCTCTGGGCCTTGGTTTCTCCAGCTGTGAAACAACAGCATTGTGTTTGATCAGTGTTTCCCAGTTTTTAATGGTCACACAGATCCCCTAGGGATCTTGTTAAGCTGTGGGTTTTGATTCGGTGAGTCTGGGATCGGCTCTGAGATTCTGTGGCTGTTTAAGAAGCTCCCAGGTGATTCCAGTACTGAACCATGGCCCACAGTTTGAGTAGAAACTTTGAACATAAGCTCCCCTCCCAGGTGGGTCTAGGCAAATAGGGATGCTTTGGAGCCTTTGGAGGCTTGCTGGTTAAACAAGCCTCCTCCTCCTTGATGGGATGATATTTCAGGGCTGGGCAGGGTCACCGCCTCCAGGAAGCCTTTCTTGGAATCTCTGTCATCAGTGCCTCTGACCCCCCAGCACTGTGATGTCTCCCGGATGGCAAAACCCTGTCTCCAGTATCAGCACAGTGCCTGGCACAGCTGAAACTCAATTAATGTTTGAGATATAAATGAATGGAAGGACAAAATAAATTTAATGGTGGGGTAAGGCGACTGGGGGCAGGGGGTGACTCAGCGTATTCCTGACCAGGCCTTAAACCCAGGTCTCTGTTTATTCTCAGAATTGCAAATATCCACTTGTCTCCTGTTATGAACTGAATTGTGTCTCCCACCCCACCCCACCCCCACCCCAATTCATGAACTGAAACCCTAGCCCCTGATATGACTATATTTGGAGACAGGGCCTTGAAAGGGCTAATTAAGATTAAATAAGGTCGTAAGGTGGGACCCTAATCCAATAGGACTGGTGACCTTAGAAGAAGAGGAAGAGACGCTGGGGATATGTTTGAAGAGAAAAGCAGGAAGGCGGCCGTCTGCAAGCCAGGGAGAGGCCTCGGGAGAAACCAAACTGCCGGCACCTTCATCTTGAACTTCCAGCCTCCAGACTGTGAAAAGATAAATGCCTGTTGTTCAAGCTGCCCAGTCTGTGGTGCTTCATTTTGGCAGCCTGAGCTGATGAACACGACTCTTGGAATGAATCGAGCCTCCATTTCTAGGCCAACTGCCTCTACGTTAACAGGAGAACTTCGGCCCACAGAGATCTCCCTCTGGGTGTGCTCAGCAATTTTCAGCCGTCCCAGAGACCAGGAGAGGAGAACCTCCTCTGGGCTAGGTCATTTTTGTCGGAAGACCAGATAAAAAGACTGTGCCAGATGGAATTTGTGATACCTCCACTGCTGGTTGGTTCTTGATGGGACACGTTTGAACCCTAAGACTTGACTTTCAGCTGCCACATGCTTGCCTCACCCCTTCCTCTCGGTGCCTGTACCCGGATATTGTCTGGGCCTCTTCAGCCTGGTTCCTGCCTTTCCACATTCTACTCTGTATCTCGGGGGCTGGCCGCCTGGAAAATGCATTTCCCGAACTTCCTTGCCAGCTGGGTTCCTTGCCAGTTAGGTTCTGCGAGTGCAGGGCACCAGTGTGAGGTTGATTGGAACGCAGGAGGAAGGAAGAAACATTTGTTCTCCCTGTTTATGACATCAGCAGCTGTGCTAATGGGTTGTGGGCTCTGCACTGGTGGGTGCTGGGGTGGGGCAGCAGTGGGGGGCTAGGTGACCACAGGCTCCCCAACTCTGGTGGCAGTTTCAGTAGCATGAACCGGTGGCTTTGGCTTTTTACTCAACAGGAGAGGCAGTGATTTTTTTTTTCGGCTGTGCTGTGCAGCTTGCAGGATCTTAGTTCCCCAATCAGGGATCAACCCAGGCCCTTGGCAGTGGGAGCATGGAGTCCTAACCACTGGACTGCCAGGGAATTCCCGAGAAGAAGTGATTTTAATGGTCGGGGCAGCAGCAGCCACACTTTGATGTGTCATTGGCGAATGAGGGCGTGCCTGTGGGCTCTGCATACAGCTACTCTCCCCACTTTCCTCTGTGTTGCACGTATGTCAGAATTTCCTTCCTTTTTAAGGCTGGATAATATTCCATTATATGTATATGCTATGTCTTGCTTATCCATTCATCTGTTGATGGACACTTGTGTTACTTTCACGTTTTAGCTGTTGTAAATAATGCTGCTATGAGCATGGGTTCGCAAATATCTCTTTGAGACTCAGCTTTCACATCTTTTGGGTATACACCCAGAAGTGGATTGCTGGATCATACGGTATATTTTCAAGTTTTTGAGGAACCATATTGTTTTTTACAATATTTACAGTGGCTGTACCATTTTACATTCCCACAGATGGTACATGAGTTCCAGTCATTGGTTTCTTAATAACAGCACTTCCTCCTTGGGCCATGGGAAAAAGGTGTGAACATCACAAAAGCGGTCTGGATATAAAAGGCCTTGGGTGCCTTATACATCATTCACATTTGGTGATGTTCTTAAGTTGTTGAACTGTAGGAGTTATGCTGAGGACGTAGAGGCGATATATCTTCTACCTCTGATTGGGCTTCTATCAGAGGTGTAAGTCATATGCCTCTCTGGGCCTCAGTTTCCCCATCGGTATATAAAGTGATTGAATTATCAATACACAGTGTTAAACATAATTGAGCTTGGAAACTGTTTCTGAGATTGCCTCTTTGGTAGCATGCCTTAACAGAGTCAAAAGCTCAACTCAAAAACTGGAGAAATGATTGGAGTAATTGGGAGTCTTTGGCAGGGTCTCAAATTGGAAACTCAAGGATCAGTCAGCCCACAGATGTTTAGCTGATTGAATGAATATTTTTTAAACTATTGATTTTGAATTGCTGTAATTACGGATACAGGAGAGTTTAAAATCATAAAAGAGACTTAAATGTCACTCTATGGTAGCAAATTTGAAAACCTAGAAAAAAGATTTCTCACAAAATGTAAAATACCAAAAATTGACATAGGAAAAGTTGGAAAATTTAAATAAATCAGTTATTATAGAAGAGATTAGAAAAGTAATGAGATTTGATGTTGAAAAGGCATCAGGATGAAATGGCTGCATAACTGAATTTTATCTAACCTTTAAAATACAGATAATTACCATGTTATTTAAATCCTTGCTACTCAAGGTGTGGTCCATGGGCCAGCAGCATCAGCATCCCTGGGAGCTTGTTTGCCCCCATTCCCACCTACTAAACTAAATTCTGCATTTTTTTTTCTAAATAAAAAAATTTATTTATTTATTTTTGGCTGAGTTGGGTCTTCGCTGCTGCGCGCAGGCTTTCTCTAGTTGCCATGAGCGGGGGCTACTCTTTGTTGCAGTGCGCGGGCTTCTCATTGCGGTGACTTCTCTTGATGCGGAGCACGGGCTCTAGGTGCACGAGCTTCAGTAGTTGTGGCACGTGGGCTCAGTAGGTGTGGCTCGCGGGCTGTAGAGCACAGGCTCAGCAGTTGTGGCTCACGGGCTTAGTTGCTCCGCGGCATGTGGGATCTTCCTGGACCAGGGCTCGAACCCGTGTCCCCTGCATTGGCAGGCGGATTCTTAACCACTGCGCCACCAGGGAAGTCCTAAATTCTGCATTTTAACAGGAGTTCACTCACCTAGAGAGGTGATGGCATGTATATCAGTGATTAAGAAGCACTGGGAAAAAAAAAAAAAGAAGCACTGGGCTAGGGTAGTGGTTCTCAGCCCTGGCTGAATATTGGAATTAACTGAGGAGTTTTAAAAATACTGGCATTTGGGGCTTCCCTGGTGGCGCAGTGGTTGAGAGTCCGCCCGCCGATGCAGGGGACACAGGTTCGTGTCCCGGTCCAGGAAGATCCCACATGCCGCGGAGTGGCTGGGCCCGAGCCATGGCTGCTGGGCCTGCGTGTCCGGAGCCTGTGCTCTGCAACGGGAGAGGCCACGGCAGTGAGAGGCCCGTGTACCGCAAAAAAAAAAAAAAAAAAAAAAAAAATACTGGCATTTGAATCCCACCCCCAGAGATTCTGATTTAATTAATCAGGTACATTGCCTGGGCATCTGCATTTAAAAATACTCCCCAGATGATTGAAAATCAGAGATTTAAACTGGGCCATAGAACAATATGGAAAGCTTTAAGAAATAAAGCTGACAAAGAATGTACCCACAAAGCAAAAAACAAAATGAAACTATAGACAAATCTCATTTATGATTAAAAATAAAATCCAGTAATGATAAAAATACAGTAAGACCAAGCAGAGTTTATTTCAGGAATACAAACAGTAGTATGCTGGTTTAATAACCAGCTCTCTGGGAAAGATAGATTAAAAAGGCCTGATTTGTAGCATTTGTCAATTCCTGTGGTGTAAATACTCCTACTAAGACTAATTTTAAGCGTAGTTAATTTTAAGCTACCACCATGACCTCAACTGGCTTGAAAATTCCTGAAAATTAAACAACTGGCTCTCACAATCTGATGAGAGCTCGCTGCCTCACACCACTAGAGGTTGATTCAAAGTGAGAAAATCCACCAGTGAATCCATTCTGTCAGTACATTAGAGAAGAGTAACACGTGACATTAAAGAATGTCACATCACAAGTGCGCTCAGGATGGGATGTCTCGGGTGGGCTCCATCTCCACACAGGCCCAGGCCGCATCCCTGTGTTGTCTCTCACCTAACTGGCTTCACTCGGGTGCCCGACCCACTGGTCCCTGAAGACATGTGACTTTCTGACACCTGCTTGGCTGCCAGGATGGGCCTAGCCCAGACTTGCTGGGGCCACTATGCCCCTGTGGTCCTGGCAAGGCCCAGGCTTGATCAGGTCCTTTGGAGGTGGGTGATGAAGACGTGACCGTCACCTCTATTCTTCAACGGGCAGATCTGGCAGGGGAAAGTGCACTGCTTCCTAAATCCTCAGACATCCTGCTTCAGACAAGGTTGCCCTTTCCCAACCCTGAAACGAATGGAAGAGAGAAGGCAGGGCCCACCTAGTATCCCTGGGAAACGGGATGGGTTTCCTGCCCCTGCAGCGTTCTCCGCTAGTCTTCATGTGGTTCATCTATTCTGCCCTGTGTTTCCTTGCTTCCTTGGCTTAATCATGCCAGTCCATTTCTCCTTCTGGAACTATGAGCCTCTGATATCGTTCTAGTAAATTCCCATTTTATTGAGACACCCAGAGTCCATTTTCATTGCTGCTGAACTATTCCTGGACAATACCATCACTCTTAACTGAGAGGACTGCCTAGTGCGGGAATGCTTATTGGTGTTCATGTCAGCTGTGGTGACAATTACCAAAGTCATTTTCTGGGCCTTGTAATAGGATTCCGTGGCAGTGGGATCATCAGCAGCTTCTGGGTTTGCCAGCTCTTCCAGGTCACCTTGTGGTTTCAGGGATTCCTAAAGAGCTCCTGGAATCACTGGGCTGTGCGCAGTCATTGCCTCTTATGTTCCGGGGAGAACGCTGGCCAGCCTGTGAGCTCTTCCTCCACACACTGCCCTCTCCACCTTGCAGGAACAATGGCGAGAAGCTGGCAGGGATTCTGCCACATGAGCTTGTTTATTCTCAGTGGGACAGGTTTTATTTATTAATCACCAAACAAAGAATGATTGAGCACCTATTAGGGCCACTTTGTGCTGGGGACAGAGCAGTGAATGAGTTGGATGTAAACCCCTAAGCCCTGTATTTCATCAGGGGAAGGGAAAGTGAACAAAAAACAGACTAAAAAAATTTAAAAATGAGGTGATCTTCGGTGGGCATAAGGGTATTGAGAAAGTAAGAATGTAGAGGCACAGAGAGGAGGCGGGAGAGAGCTCAGAAAGTCAGGGAAGGGCATTGTGGGGAAGGAACCGATCTGAGAGCTGAGTGAGGAGGAAGGACCAGCCCTGTGAGGACGGGCGGGAAGAGCTCTGCAGACCCAGGGAGCCGCAGAGGCCGTGAGGGGCGTGGGCTTGGAGTGTCTGGGGAGCCAGTGTGCAGTGTTGTTGCGCAGGGCCTAGGTCACCAAGGGGCTGGGTGCTGAGCACTGAGGCGGTGGGATTCGGCTTCTCATGGAAATAGGGGTGGGGGCTGGGAGGCAGGGAGGTTGATAAGATCTGATCGGGGCTGGAGAGGTCGCTGTGGCCGCGGTGTGGAGAAGGGACTGGGATGGCGCAGCCAGAGGCAGGACACGGGCTGGGAGGCCAGGGACGCCGGCCGCGGGAAGCCATGGTGACGCCAAGCCAAGCGTAGTCATCTGAGCTCGCTCCTCAAAGACACCTCCACAGTCAGAACCGTCGCTGCAGCCCAGAAACACAGCAGTCACCTGCCAGAACAAAACAACAATAACATGTATTTATGCTGAAACAATAGTGATTACAGGGCAGCGCCTCTTCAGCCATCCCTGCTGACTCCTGATCGCCCTGACAGCCTACTTCCTGCAGGGGCGGGATCTGCTTGGCCCACCTGCTCTGGCTTTATGGGCCGCTTGATCCCCCCAGGCCTCGGCCACCTCTGCCCGCCTCTCCCCCTGCTAGCGTGGTGGACCTCCACTGCCGACTTGCCATCGTGCAGTGTCAGAGGTGCGGGGAGCAGACGGATTATTGGAAATAAGCGTCACATATTACAAATTATTTGATTGCTTTGACGTAACTTGGTTATTCATCTCCAATCCTTTATCATTCTGGAGGAATGTATCCACTCGTTCCTTTATCCATTTATTCATTCATTCAGTCAACAGGTATTTGTTGAAGCACGACTATATGCCACCTGGCTAGGAGCTGGAGATACTGAGGCAAGGGCACCGAACCCCCCAGGGGCATGGCCACCTGCAGATTTCACTGCCACTGGCTCTTCACTCGGCACCACCACTAACCAGACTTTCAGACCACAGAACTAGACTCTCTCTCTAGTAGAAGGAAGGAAATGAAAATTCTCATTTATCATTTACTCTGCGCCAGATACTGTATAAGGTGCATCTACACACCTAACCTTTAGCTCTTGTGACATCCTGTAAAATAGGTTTGATTGTTCCCATGTTTACTGATGAGTATATTGCAGCTAGAAGAGGTGATACTGTCTGCATGCTGTTATATAGCCAGTGAGTAGCAGACCCAGGACTGCAACCAGCTTTACTTGGCTGAAAAACCCATGCTCTTTCCACTTCACCATAGTTAAAACGTAAGGAAGTAGATCAAACTCAAATAAAAGTGGAAAACTTGAGCACGTGCTCAGGCCCTCCTGAGTCAAAGAAGAGTTTGAGGACAAGGAAGTCAGGGGTAATAAAGTCCCAACAGCAACCAAAGAACTGTGAAAACAATAGTAACAAACACAAAGGGACATCATGGAAGAGCCCAACCAGCTGTTTCATGTCACGGAGTGAGTCATCCCTGAAAGACTTCGGAGGAAGATGAGAAAATGGATAGGTTGGGGAATAATTACTCACTTGAACTTACTGCGAGGCAGAGTCCTGCCAGATGCGGTGTATTTAGCATTCAGCTGCCTGAGGAGGTGGGAGGAGAGCTCTCCTGGGACTTCTGGTTAAAGTCAGCCAAATGGTTCCCTCATCTCCGGGTCAGGAAGAGGAGCCCTAGGTGCCTGGGTACTTGCACCCACGGGATTATTGGCAGGCCAGGGGGTAGAAGAAGAAACAGGAGAAAGAGGACAGATTTTTTTTTTTTAGGAATGTCCATTTTTCTTAAAAATTTGAGCAAAACCAATGACATTACTCTGATAACAAATGTTAATATATTATGAAAGAGACAGTCAGTTTTACAGGAAATTTGAAGATAACACATTTTCAAGGAAGTTTCATGATCTGTGTGGATCACTTCAAGCTTTGTTCCCAGACTCCTAATGATCCATCATCTTTGCTGGCAGATACTGAGATAGTCCTCATGGGTATCTCAAACCTGTGTCAAATCAACTACCCATGTCCCACCCTCAAATCAGTTTTAACCAACATTAACTGAATTCTCATCCTGGGCTAGATATTCCACTGGGTCCTGTTTAAGATGAACAAGGTATTGTTCATGTAGTAAGCCAGAATATATGCCCACAGACACTATAACATCACGTGTTACTTATGCTATGGTAGAGGCATGTGGAGAGAGTTATGTGCACTTAGAGGAGTGATTAATTTTACCTGGGAGAGGGACCATGGCGGAAGACTTTGCAAAGAAGTTTCATCTGAAGGGAAAGATTCTGCCATGGGGCCCTTCCTCATTCCAGCAGGGAATTTGCTGCCGCTGGGGTGTAAGGAACATGGGAAGCACTGGCCGGGGGTTAGTAAGGTAAATTGTTGGGTTCAGATCATTCAAACCTTGAATGTCACCCTGGGCATCCTAGACTTTATTCCAGAGCCAATGGAGGGCAGGCATTGAAGGGTTTAGAATGGGTGAGAAATACAATCAAACCTGTGTTTTAGGAAGTTAATGAAGGTGGAGGGTGACTTGGAGGGAAGAGGTCTTGTAATTCAGGTTCTGGAGCCAACCACTGAGGTCTATCCTGAAACCAGCCTCTTGGGCAGCTCAGCCCATTCCTGTCACAGACAGATTTGACACATTTATGGAGCCCATTGCAATGTGTAATCACCCCTATAGGATGAAGTTATGTATTGCTAGGTTACAAGTTGTGGTAACATTTTGATAAATGCATTTCAATATAATTGGTTTCCTTTGTAATCTTATATATTTTCTTTTATGCACTTAAAAATATTGTTTTGGGGACTTCTCTGGTGGTCCAGTGGTTAAGATTCCACACTTCCACTGCAGGGGGCACGGGTTCGATAGCCGGTTGGGGAACTAGGATCCCGCATGCCGTGAGGTGTGGTATATTGTTTTGGGAAAGACTCTGTGGACTTCACAGACTGCTAGAAGTGTTCATGGTCAAACGTTCAAAGATACCACATAGACCATCTTCTTTCCTTTCTCCACATGTAGTAACTCCCCAATCAAGCGAGCATTTATCAGACACCTCTCACTGGCTCAGGCCTGTGTCAGAGGCTTTACTCTGAGAATCTGGAGCCAGGCTGCCTGGGCTGGAATCCCGCTGCTGCCTTTTCTAGGCAGCAGAACTTAACTTTCACCTCCCAGTTTCCTCCTCTGTAAATGAGGATAACAGTAGTACTCACTGCAGGGGGCTGTTGTGAGAATGAGATCAGCTAATGCGTGTAAAACTCTACACAGTGTCCAGCGTCCTAGTCCCAGACCGCAGTGTGTTTACAGTAGAATTAGGGGGACATGATGACATCAGGTGACACTGCTCAAGAACACAGCCGCTATTTGGTGCGACTCTCATTGTTTTCATTTCTCTTTCCTGGGTCTTCCTAAGGATGACCTGGAAGATTCTGCTAAAAAAAGTAGCAAGTAGTCATAGAATCCCTTTAAAGTCTGTATTTATCTACAATTTGGGTAGCTGTCTTAGTTGAGCTCCCGCCAAAAGTGGACCCTGAGGTAAGGGATTTATGTCAAGTCATCTTTGGGAAGCGATCCCAGGAAAGCAGGGCGGGAAGCGGGGAAGTGAGGGAGAGAAGAGAGCAAAGCTGAAAAGGGGGAGTTAACGAGCAGGTTGCCCATGAGGGCAGTGGGGCCTCAATCCTGCTGCGGCCCCTCTGAGAGACTGTGCAGAACACGCGTCCAGCTGTCCCACTAGGGTGAGGGCCGGTGGGCTCATTCACCAGCTCCTCTCCCTCGTCTCTGAGGCTGGCCTGGGGATCTTGTGTGCCGGCCCAGCCAGCTGCTGTGGCAGAAGCAGCCCGTAGGCGGCCACGTGGGTGCCCGAGGGAAAAGCCAGTGTGTGCGGAGCTGCCTTCCAAAGCCAAGGGGACCACACGGAGGGGTCCAGCTGGTGCTGCTTCAGTGGGGATGGAGAGGGAAACACGCCCTAGTCTGCAAAAGAGACAGGAAACAGATGAGTTTTCCCTTTATTTGATTAAAAATGTTACTGAAGGAGGTTTGATCCCAGCCTGCATCTTTCAACTCCTTCCTGCCCACCCCTTCTTGTCACAGTCTGTGATTTTCACCCGAGGTTCCTAAAGCAATTTTTGTGTGATTTGGTCTTTATGGGTGTGTTTATCAGAAATCCCAGCCACCCACACTTCAAAGCCCGCATATTATTGTGTGTAAACTTGTCAGGGATTTGAAGTTGGGGGAGAAGGTTGTGTCATAATATATTCATTATTTTGGTACCTGCTTATTAGCAAAGAAAACTGAGTCCCTGGAGTGATTCTTCTTTGCTGTTGTCTGTTAAACAAACACCAGGACTTACAATGTAAAATCTTAGGACCGTGGGACGTTAGAGTCATCTGGTTAGATTTCAGTATAAGTAGAGCCATAAGAGCTCGCACTTCTTTGAATAAATGAGTGACTGTCACAGTGTTAAATTCCATAAAAAGCAGTTACATCTGCTCAGTTTCCAGATGAGAGACCGTGGATGCTGGGGAGCAAATTTATCATCATTATTTTAAAAAGCAGTAAAGGAAAAGAACTGTAGAATATCACATTTTTATCTATACTGTGAGTACAGTAATGTATGAATTACATAACTTTATGGGCAAGAACAGGAAGGTAAAATGGGGAAATGAATATGGTTTTGCCAACACAGTTCATTTTCTTTTTAAAACAGAAGGAGGAGAGGCCAGCAGTAACCTATCATCAAATCCCAGTGTGACATGAAACTCTCGGTGTCCTTTTATTACCCTCGGCAACTTTCCTAGGCTCAGATCAAATTACTGAGGAATTTCCCCAAATTTCCTACCACCCATTTCTGTCTCCTCTAAAAGTAGGCCAGAAAACCGGAGCTGGCCAGAGGGACACCGCACACACGGATAAACCTGGAAACCAGTACGCTAAGTGAAAGGAGCCGGACACAGAAGACCACATATTGTTCATCCCATTTATATGAAATTTCTGCAATGAGGAGATGCTATGGATATGGAAAGCAGATCAGCGGTTTCCTAGAGGCTGCTGGGAACAGGGATTGAGTATAAAAGAGCAGGAGGAAAATTTCCAGGGTGATGGAGTTGTCCTAAAACTGTATTATGGTGATGGCTGCATAGCTGTGTACGTGTAGTACAATTCATCAGATTACGAATTTTATGATATGTAAATTATACAATAAAGCTGTTTGAGACAGAAAGAGAAGGAGAAAGGGAGGGAGGGAGGGAAGGAGGAAAGCACTGGGAATTGTGCACTGCTACACCATTTCTAAAATGCAAAAAAAGGTTAGACAACAACTTCTGGTTACTGTGGGGCAGAAAAGCTCCCTGCTGGACGAGTTATAACACCTTGACTCGCAAGTAACATCCAGCAGCCCCTGAAAATAAACCTTTACCCCCAACATGCACTCTAGGGGAAATCTGACCTGTTTTGCAAGGGAACTTCAAGACAAACCTCCTGCCCTCCCCTCCAACAGACTGCCTGCCCCTCGGCCCCTTCGGAACAGATGGGCCAGCGCAGCACCGTCCCCTGGAAACACAAGGGGAGCCACATGTCTGTACTTCTACATTTTCTGGTAGACACATTAAAAAAGAAACAGATGGCATGAACTTTAATAATATATTTTCTTTAACCCAATGTGTTCAAAGTATGATCATTTCAGCATATCATCAATATAAAAATTATTGAGATGTTTTACATTCTTTTTTTTATACTATATCCTCAACATCTGATACGTGTCCAACAGCACATCTCAATTTCGACCAGCTGCATTTTCAAGTGCTGGAAAGCCACAGGTGGCTATTGCCTCGGACAACTCAGGCCTGGAGGCATCCTGTGGATCACGCAGAGACTTCAGATGGTTTGAGGAGAGAATGGTTTCCATGCAGACTTCCACTGCTAATTAAACAAGCAAACAAGGAAAGGTATACGTTGGATTGTATAAAACCCTACTCATCTCTGTGATCCTCATTTTTAAAAAAATTAATTTTTCATATGGTCCTGAAGAATTTTTTAATGTACTCAGGGAGTTTCATTTTCAGGTCTTGGCAGTTAAATCCCTATGGTCAGCACACATGGCAGTGTTTAAAATTAATATTGCAAAGGAGGCATGTTGAGACTAGGAATTATGAAGCAAGGATTTTAGTTAAGATTACAGGTATGTCCTTTATCAGGAAACTGCATTCTGTCCTCTCAAGGGAACAGCTGTGATGATCTACAGTAATAAGTCTGATTATTGTAATTATTGAACTCTAAATATCAGCCATCTAGAAATGACGACATCACAGACCATCTCAACCTACAGGTTGAAAGGGTCTCAGGTGGGCTCTTTTGGTTTGGCTTGATTAGGGGTGAGATAGAGGTTGTCCAGTTTGGGATAATACAACCAGTTAAAGTACTGTCAAGATTCTTACAATGTATATTCATTGATGGGTTCTAGTCTGCTGTCTCATTACAGGAGAATCTGATTAATTCTACAATATTTGCTGTCCAACTTTGACAATTCTACTTGGAGCTAACTACCCAGCTCTCTTGTGGAAATAAAAATTATTCTGCTGCTGGAGCACCTGAAAAAATATTTCTTTTCCCAGAAACACAAGAACTACATTTTCTCTGTCAACTCACAGATCCAAATAAGAATAAAGCAATCTCATAAAATCAGCTGGAGGAAGGCAAGTGATTGTTTGATTTCTCAGTTATTGTTGATTGTTCTTGGAAATCCCCCTTCGCTAATGGTGACCTTTTGTTCTGCTCTTCCTTTCCTTGGGTTAAAATTGTGCCCTTGGGATGCAGGTGTGTCCCTATTGGGCTGCTTTTCATCCCTGTCTCCTTCTCCTCATTTCCTGCCATACAAATAGCCCCACAGCCAGGGATGGTCTTGTCATTAGAGCCACGGGCTGATTAGGGGTGTCGTTCCATGGCAGGCCCCTCACACAAATGTGGGGATGGGATAGAGGCCTTCACCCTTGGTCCCTGCAGTTGATCTAGACCACCTCCCCTTCACAAGTCTGCTCTGCCCACTTGTTCTCTGACCCTGTAACCTCAATTCAGGCCTCCCAGGCCTCCATGGTCTGCTTGGAACATTTGTCTCTCCCTCAACCCACAGCCTTTTCCATTCACGCCTTCCACACTAGGGCCGGAGATGTGAAATACATCCATGCCCAGGATCAGCCAGGCTCTACTTCCCTGGCCTATGTCAAGAGTCAACCTGGCAGCCTCACTTTGTTACCCCACTTCTTCAGCTTCTGGGACACTCCTCTTCCCAACAGTGCAGCTTCCCTCTTTGTTCTCGTTCAGCAAAGGAGCAACTTTATTTCTGAACATTCAAGATAAACACACTCCCATCATGCTCACTGATGCATGTTTTAGTTTAGGTTCTCCCCCAAACAAACCCTCAGCAGAGACTTGGGTCTTGGGTGCAGGTTGCCTTTTGGGGAGGGGTCCCGGGAGGTAGGAGAGAGGGAGTGGGGTAAGAGGAGAAAAAAGCCAGTAAAGGCTGTGTGCATCCACTGGTTATTGTTGTGGACATCAGGGGCTCCCTGTTGCTGGGGACTCTCCAAGGAATGGTGTAGAATGTCTTCCAGAATTGTACCCCTGAAGAACCAGAGACTGAGGCCACCGACTTTCCATCCACCCCAGTGGTTGAGGGTTGCCCTGGGAATATTAACACCCCCTGTTCTTCGGGCTGCTGGTGTAAGGGCAAAGTGAACTATCGAAGCTTCAAAAAGCCCTGAGGAAGGAGCTCAAGGTGGGTGCTGGTGGTGTGCACAGATAATGTCCCCTCAGCTACAGCTGAAACCCCGGAAGGCCAGAGGGGAAGTGGTGGAGAACAAAAAATCACTGGCTTTTTCACGATCCACCTCACCCCCTCAAAAAAACAAAAACCAAATATGTTTAAATGGAAATGTCCCCACAACCTGATGTAACTTCTGCAGGTGTTTCTTCATTTCAAGAGGATGGAATCCTCAAAGACAGCCAGCTTACACATGGTCAGGTCAGGGCCAAAGCAAGGGCCCTTTCTGCTGGAGGGCCTAGTCTTCTAACTCCTGTCTGTTCTTAAGTTAGATGTGTTTCAGTAACCAAAGTCAGGCCAAAACTGTGGGTCTTCCCTAGCCCTGTCGTCACTCTTCATCAGTCTATAAGAAGCTGACTCAGAGTCACACGGGACTTGGGGACAGAACTTTCCCCTCCTGTGCAAGCCAAGCTACAAACTGGCCCAAATGGGGACTGCCCTTATTTCCACAGCAGAGCAGTCCCCACGGTGACATCTTCAAATGTAGAGATGACGAGGGGAGAAGTTCCTCGTCTTTGGGGCAACCAAAGCATGTCCAGATGGCTCCTGAGGACTTCAAGTCTGGGAAGAGGAGAGCTTGGGGAGCTTAGCAAGGAGCCCTCGGGTGCTGCCTATGGGAGACACTTAACGTCAGCAGATGACCTTCTAAAGTCTGTGACCTTTGAAGATACACTTGCTTAAGATTACGCTACTAATCACAGGATTCCCAAAGCATCAAGGTCATTCTTAAAACAGACACACAGACAAGCTGGACTGTAGGATAGGATTACCCAGGAGATCTGGGACCCTTCATAGTCATGGCATAGCTTGGCCTTCTTGGTAAGGGTTGGGTGTCCTAATAGATACTGTCCTTCCGCTGCCATTTATTGTACTCAGAATGCGTACACCGACTTTTATTTATATTAGCTGGTTTAATACATGACAGCAAAGTAGATCTATTATCACCAGTTGGCAAATGAGGCCACAGTGGCTTACAGAGGTTAAGGACCCACTCAGGGTCACACAGGCTCATAAGGAGCAGACGTGGGATTCTAAACTGGGTCATGGGCTAAGACAGAAATGTGGCTCGTGTATGATTGTACATACTCCTTTCTATGATCCGGGAAAACAGGCAAGCTAAAAGATCAGCCTGCACCTCTATAAAATAGGATGGCAAACGGTTCAGAGCTCAGATTTTGGGGTCACATCATCTCTTTGAAGACCCTCAGGGAATAGAATTAGATACAGAATTATCTCTGTGTCTTCTTTACAGTCTGTGATTAAATAGTTTTAAAAAGAACAATAGGTTCTGTGTACATGAATGTGTGAGTGTTTTGTCCTGGATGTTTGTCATAAACTAAATGTTTCCCAGAAAAAAAAAAAAATTGAAACAAAAATGATCCTTTGTATCCTTCTGCAGGATGCATTTGTGTCCCAATTTCAGAAATCTGCTTATCCTTTGGGCTGCACGTTTATATTTGGCCACAGATTTCAGAAGTTTGTATGAACTAGCTTCCTTGGGAAAGTGAGGAGGGAAGAACTTTGTGTCCCACCCAGCAGAAATGAAACTGCTGGCCTTATGGGTTTGCAGCCTTCTGACAATGGGGAGAAACCCATGAAAATCTACACTCGTCTCTCTGTGGCTGCAAGCTTTCTTTTTCATTTTGGTTTTTCTTGAATCTCTATGCATGCATCTCTGTTTTGCTCCGTCCAACTTCCCAATGAACTATCGGGGAGAAATGCCTCATTAGCATCACAGACAAGTGATGAGCTGGCCCAGAGTAGGCGTTTCATGGAGTCAAAGCTCCACAGCATTGAAAGGGACTTTCAAGGCCACGAGCCTGCAGTGGAAATGCATGTTTTTGACTCATTCGTTAGCAAAACTCGTCAGAAGAGGTCTCTATGTATTTGCTGTCTCCACTGGCCCATATCCCATGTTTTCCTCAATCCTGTCCAGTCAGTGTCCAGGACCCCTACTCACTGAAACAGCTCTGGTCAAGGTTTCAGACAGACCTCCTGTCACCGAATTTGGTGGTCATCTCTCTGTTCACCTGTCCCTCCACCACTCAGTGGCATTCAAGCCAGTGGACCACTCCTTCCCATCATCTCCCAGCTCCCTCCCGCCTTCCCAGACACTCCTTCTTGGTCTCTCCATTGATTTCCATGCCGAAGACTGGCCTCTGGTTCTTGCCCAGCCTAGGGCTCTCTCCACACCACTTCCCAGGAGGTATTTCTTCCTGGCTTCTGGCTTTCAATACTAGCTATTTACGGGTGATTCTCAAACTTGGACTCTGAGCTCCAGACTCAAGTGTTTAACTGCTTACATGACTTTGCCTCTTGGATGCCTGACAAACATCTCAAACTTAGTATGTGCAAAACAGAACTCTTGAATGCTCTTTTCACCCAAACTGCTCCTCCCTGAGCCTTTTCTCTTTTTGTTAATGGGACCACCATTGGCCCAGTTGTTTAAGCCAAAACTTAGAAGTCATATTTGATTGCTCTTTCCTCTCATCTCTGTAGCCAATGGCTCAGCAAGTCCTGTGGGCTTCCTCTTCTCAACTTGTGTGCCAAATTCATCTTCTCTTGGTTTTTCCCTCTGTCCTTCCTCATCTGGATGGTTGCCATAGCCTGATACTAGTTTTCCCGCGTTCACTTGTATCCTCCTATAATCCATTCCCAGAGCAGATCTTTTAAAAATGGAGGTCAGATCACGTGACTCACTGGTTTAAAACCCTCCAGTGGCTTCCTGTGACTTAGAATAAAATTCAGATCTCTCACGAAGACATATAAGGCACCCCCTGACTTAGCCCAGGGGTTGGCAAACTTTCCTGTAAAGGGTTCGCTAGTACCTATTTGGGGCTTTGTGAACCGTACGATCTGTGTTGCAACTTCTCAGCTCTGTTGGACCATGACTGCAGCCGTAGACACTAGGGCAAACAAACGAGTGTGGCTGGATTCCAAGAAAATTTCATCTACAAAAAACGCCGTGGGTTGGATTTGGCCTGTGGGTCACAATTTGCTGACCCCGATCTATTATCCCCTTTCTGCCTTTCCAACCCTGTCGCATACCACTCTGCCCTTCACTGTGGCCAGCCGGGCCAGCTGGGGTAGAAAGCCTCCCGAGACGGCTGCCACCAGTTCCTTTGGTCCCTACACACTAAAGCCACAACCCCTGAATATGCTGGCCCTACCACTACTTTGGCCGGTGGAAAGTGGTGGGAGGGATGTTCTAGGGCTTCCAAGCTGAGGATTTAAGGAAATTGGCAGCTTCCACCTCCTGTCTTGGAGTCCAGCCACCATGCTGTGAAAAAACAAAAGCCACACGGAGAGGCCACACGCAGGAGAACAGAATTCTGGGCCATCGTCCCGGAGGCCCCCCAGCCGTGTGAGCGAGCCATCTTGGAGACTCCAGCCTTTAGATGACTGAGGTCAGCTGGGATCACACGGAGCAGAGAGCTGTCGGGTGAGTCTGGTCATTTCACAGACTGTGAGAAAGAAAATGGTTAGCACCTTAAGCCATTAAGTGTTGGTGCTTTGTCTTACAGCCATGGATGATGGAAACAACCGGCCTTCTTTCTGTCTCTCCAACCCATTCCTCCATCGGCACCAGCTGGTCTCTCTGCCTGGAACACACCTCCCCCAGGTCTTCACGTGGCTGGTCCTTTTCATCCCTCAGTTTGGCCTGTAGCACCTCAGGTTTTGTTATTGTTACTGTGGTTATTGTTGTTTGTTTTGGAAAGTTGCCCTTTCTTTGCTCAGGCTGTGTGGCCAAACCCCCACTCTTTGCATCTCCCCATTGTCTGGACTCCAGAATCAACTTGCAGTAAAGCCCAAGGCAATCGGTCGTTCTCCCTCTCCGCACCCCGACCCCCTAGCCTCAGTTATTGATTCAGGGATGGACGTGTGACCCAAGTCAGTTCAATAAGAGTCAGTCCCGGGAATTGTGGGTGAGGGTTGTTAGGCAGGTTTAACTCAAGCCTGGAACTGCTGGTGCCCAACTGTCCACCACAAGGGGCAGGCCTGTCTGGGAACAGCGCAGACACAGGGGAGAGCAGGGAGGAGAGGTGGAGATGGTGAGAGAGACGCCCGGATCGAGCCATACTTGACACTCGAATTTCCTTGGATTTTAAAGTTACACAAACCAGTACATCTGCCACTCCACGGTCACCCCTCCCTTCCTTTCTTAAGTCAGTTTGAGTTGTATTTCTGCCACTTGCTCAATTATTTGACTCACCTTCCACCATCTCCACCAAGGGTTAGGTTAAGCCATATGAAATTGCTGTTCTTGTAGGTCAAAAATGACTGAACATCAGTAATTTCATCTGGCTAACTTATTTGAACACCTCCAGAGACAGGAAACTTGCTACCTATTGCGGCAGCTCAATTGAAAATTAGATAAACTTAACTGACAGAAAATTATTTTTCTAAAATGAAAATCCATATCCCTGTCCCTTCAACCTCACCTGGTGCTCTCCTCTGAACAAACTTCACATGCAGCATCGCGCTTGACTGCAGACTCCAGGAAGGAGTCTCCCTTAGCTGTCTTCTCTCTAGACACAGTACCTTCAGTAATGCAGCCTACAGCATCCAAATCTTTTCAAAAAATGTTATGTCTTAAGCCATGTTTCTCCGTCTTGTTCTAGTTTATTTCAGACTAAGTTCAGGACCTTATATTTAGCCCCAGTGAATTTCACTCTGTTCTCTATGTCCCACTTACCCTAAAGGCTTCTGCCCCTGCCCATAGGTCAAAGTCTTTGTGAATTATTTTCTCTATAGTTGCCATAGTACAACAACACAATGGAAATCATGCCACAATCCGTATGAATCATGGTTGTACAATCTGGGTACCCCTTCCAGCCTTGTGTATCCTGCAAGTTTGAAAAGCATGCCTTCTCTACATTCAGTGAGTCATCACTACAGATGTTGAAAGGGACAGAGCTGAGAGTCAAGCCCAAAGGAGTGTGTGTGGTTGGACAGTGATCCATGAGCTATTGGGTTTGGTTGTCCAGTCAGTCACTACTTCTCTGACCTGGGCTAGCAACTGCCCATTTCTCAGTGTGTCTGTAGGAAGTCACATGACACCAGCTAAGTGTCTTGATGAAACACATAAGGGGCTCCTCATTACTGGGTATGCATGATCCCATTCCTGAAGGTAAGTAGAGCCGTGTGTTATTTGGGATAGGCGAAGCCATGGTGGTAAACAGACCCAAATGTTGAATGGCTAAACACAGTGGAATTTTGTCTGTAGCTTAGGTAACAATTCAGGCACTCAGGTTGGTACTGTCTTCTGGGCAGCCCCTCTGGGACCTAGGTTCTCTCCACCTCATGGGTGTGCCATTTTCCAGGGCAGCACTGTCATCTGTATCCAGCCCAAAAGAGCAAAGAGCATAAGAGAGCGTACGTGGGACGTTTTTGTGGGGCAGGCCTGAAAATGCCGTATCATTGCCGCTCACTTACTCAGCAAAACCACGTTCAGCTAAATGGGCGGTAGGAAAATGCTGTTTAGCTAAGTGCTTAAAGAAAGGGAGAATGGATTCGGTGAACAGCTGGTGGTCTCCACTATAGGTAACTAACGTCCTCATGACACAAGATTAATCACTAAAAACTGACCTCACGCACATTCCTTCCTTTTAACACCAAGCTTCTGTCCCTGTCTGTTGGGTTGACATCTTTGTCCAGTATCCCCTCTAGAATTGTCAGGCTACAACAACATAATGCAAATACAAGGCAAATAACATCAAAATTGGTGGCAAAGTGAAACTGTCAGTCTTGCAAAATAAGCTAGATTTCAAGATTAGGAAAGCTATTTTGGGGAACTGCCCTCATCATTTGCAAAGCCATTGACTAATGAGGAAATTGTAGTGTTAGATCAGAGAAAGAGGATGAGGACCAAAAAGACACTTTGAGAATGATATTAACGTCAAAAGGGTAAGAGAGACAGCTGGAAAAAAATCAACAAACGCCTCAAGTATTTTTGCCAAAGTTATGCTGTTTATGATTGTGCTGTGAAAGTCAAATCTTAATTGAAGAATTTCATATTATATGATACGAAAAGTTTATCAGAAAAATATGCCAAAAAAAAATCCTCAGGCTTCCCTGGTAGCGCAGTGGTTGAGGGTCCGCCTGCCGATGCAGGGGACACGGGTTCATGCCCCGTTCCGGGAGGATCCCACATGCCGTGGAGCGGCTGGGCCCGTGGCCACTGGATCCCACATGGCCACTGAGCCTGCGCGTTCGGAGCCTGTGCTCCACAACGGGAGGGGCCACAGCGGTGAGAGGCCTGCGTACCGCAAAAAAAAAAAAAAAAAAAAAAAATCCTCAAAGACGGCAGAGGGCTAGGAGGACATGGAGTTCATCTCTCTCCGCAGACGCATCAAAAATACATCTATAGATTTAACAATTCTCACAGAATACCACCTGAAAACTAGCAGAAGACCTTGGACACCAGAAAGGACTAAAACAATCCCTGCATAACTGGGTGGGACGGAAAAAAGAAGGGAGAAGGAGGAGGAGAGGAAGTAGGACCTGCACCCCAGGGCGGGGGAGCTGAAACAGAGGAGAGATTCCTGAATTCGGGGAAAACCCTCTCCACTGGGGAAACCCCCTCTCTGATGGGGAAATCGATTGGGACAGAAGGGAAGCATTTGAGGCTGTCAGAAGATGCTGAAGCGGCTGATCTGTGGCAGATGGGGACAGAGTGAGACACAGACGATCTGTACCGGGGCCCTAAGTGTCCCGACTGGGACGTGTGTTCACAGGTGTGCAAGCGAGCTGGGAGCTGGTGCATGGGGACTGGAGAACAGGCCCAGAGTGAGAACTGCTGTTGGCTGTGGGGAGACAGACTGAGGGGACGGGAGGGAGGAAAGCCGCAGCAGGGAATGCCTACAGAGGAAGACAGGACTGCCATGGAAGCAGGCGCTATTGCTGAGTCACACGCGGGGGAGGAGCCACTATTGTAGCCTCTCTCTCCCCACACACCAGCGCCTGCTGAGGACAATAAAAGAAGCCCGCTCAGGGCTGGCTCTTGCACGCTGGCTGCCGAGCAATAAAAAAAAGCTCCCTCAGAGCTGGCCCTCACGTGCTGGCTGCAGGGCAATTAAAAGAATAAGCCCTCTCAGGGCTGGCCCTTGCACGCCTGCTGCTGGGTGCCAGGAAAACCCCAGCCAGGACTGGCCCTCACGGACCTTATGCTGGGCACCAGAAAAGGCCTCACTTGGGCCACATCTCTTACGCCTGTGGCCACTGACTTCCCTGTGCATTTGGCACTGCCCGGGCTCCCACGATCCAAGCAGTCATACCACTTCTGTGCCCTGTCCTCACTGGGGCAGACCTAAGAGCTCCAAGGCAGCCTCTGGACCAGACTCCTGTGGGTGGACCACACGCAGAGGTGGGGATAAACCAAAGCTGAACCCCAGGGACGGGGTGACTGAGGGAGAGGATTGAAAATCTTTTCATCAGCTGTACAACCTGCAGGTTAAATCCCCGCGATCAGCTAGGTAGACCCTGCATCTATGGAATATCTGAGTAGATAATGAGTGTTCCCATGAAAGAAAACGGTCTAGCTCTGGCAGCTGTGGACTTTGGGGGCAGCACACGCAGGAACTGGGCCAGATCAGAGTATGAGGGGTCTCCACAGGTACCACAGCAGGTCCAGACACCAGCCCAGAGGCAGGACAGCCTCTTGGGGAGATGGAGGTGGGCTGTGGCTCACGGCGTGTGCAAGGACACTTACAGCGGAGACCCCAGGGAAACATAATTATTACTATTAATTTTATTATGTTTTGATTCATTCTGTTGTTGGGTCTGGCTTCTTTTGTTGTTGTTTTTTCTTCCTTTTTTTGTTTGTTGTTGTTTAAGTACTCTTTTTTTATTTAGTCTTCTGAGATCTTCATGTTTCATAACATATTTTTTATTGTTTTTTAAAATATATTACTATTTTTACTTTGCTTTTCTGTTGTTCTGTGTTCTTTTTCCTAATTTTTTCTTCTTTTTCTTTAATATGTTTTTAATTTTTTATATTTCCATTTCTACTTTGCTTTTCTGTTGTCCTGTGTTTTTTCCCTTTTAATTTAATTTTATTATTATTTTTAAAATCATTTTTTATCAGTTTGTTCTGTTTCCTTGCTTTATTCTTCAGTTGGCACACTGCTATGGCTTTGTTTTTAGGTTTTGTGTTTTTGTTAGTTTTGATCCTAATTGATTTCATTTTTGAGTTCTTCTATTTGTTTGGTTGTTCTCTTGCTTTTTTGTTTTATCTGGTTCTGTTTTTGTTCCTCTTGCCTGTGTGTGTGTTTGCTTGTTTCTGCTTTTGTTTGATTTTGTTTTTACCATTTCTCTGGGGTTTTGTCTTTTTTTTCTTTAATATATTTTCTATTTTACTTTTTCATATTTCTATATTTACGCTGCTTTTCTATTGTTCTATCTTCTTTCCCCTTTCTCTTTTTCTTTTTTTTTTTTATCATTTTTGTCAGTTTGTTTTGTTTCTTTGCTTCATTCTTCAGTTGGCACTCTGCATTGGTTTTGCATTTTTGTCAGTTTCCTTTTTAATTGTTTGATTTTGTTCTTGGGTTCTTTTGTTTGTCTCGTTGTTCTCTTGCGTTTGGTTTTATTTGGCTCTGTTTTTGTTTCTTTTGTGTATGTGCATGTTTCCTCGGTTTTGTTTGTTTGACTTTACTTTTTATCATTTGGGGTTTTGTTAGCCTTTTTCTTTTTTTTTAAATCCCCTTTATTGCAGGGATGAGAGACTTGCAGGGTCTTGGTTGCTTGACCGGAAGTCGGGCCTGAGGCTCTAGGGTGTGAGCACCAAGTCCAGGATGCTGGACCACTGGAGAATTCCTAGCCCCAGGGAAAAATAATGCCTGAGAGCTCTCTTGGAGGCCTCTGTCTGAATCCAAGACACCCAACTGCCAGCAGCTCCAGCGCTGGAGGCCTCACACCAAACAACAAACAAGACAGGAACACAAACCCACCCATCAGCACACAGACTACCTAAAGTCATACTGAGCTCACAGACACCTCAAAATATACCACCTGATATGGACCTGCTCATCAGAAGGAAAAGACTCAGCTCCACCCACCAGAACGCAGGCACCAGTCCCTTCCATAAAGAAGCCTACACAAGGCACTTCCCTGGTGGCACAGTGGTTAAGAATCTGCCTGCCAATGCAGGGTACACAGGTTCGAGCCCTGGTCCGGGAAGATCCCACATGCCGCAGAGCAACGAATCCCGTGTGCCACAACTACTGAACCTGCACTCTAGAGCCTGCAAGCCACAACTACTGAGCCCGTGTGCCACAGCTACAGAAGCCCATGTGTCTAGAGCCTGTGCTCTGCAACAAGAGAAGCCACCACAACGAGAAGCCTGCACACTGCAATGAAGAATAGCCCCCTCTCGTTGCAACTAGAGAAATGCCTGCACGCAGCAACGAAGACCCAATGCAGCCAAAAATAAATAAATGAATAAATAAATGTATTTAAAAAAAAAAAAGAAGAAGCCTACACAAACCACTGGATCAACCTCACCACCGGAGGCAGAGAACAGAAGCAAGAGGAATTATGACCCTGAAGCCTAGGAAAGGGAGGCCTCAAATACTGTTAATTAGACAAAATGAGAAGACAGAGAAAATCTTGCAGGCAAAGGAGCAAGATAAAAACCCACAAGACCAAATAAATGAAGAGGAAATAGGCAAACTACCTGAAAAAGAATTCAGAGTAATGACAGTAAAGATGATCCAAAATCTCAGAAATAGAATAAAGAAAATACAAGAAACATTTAACAAGGACCTAGACGAACTAAAGAGCAAACAAACAGTAATGAACAACACAATAACTCGAATTAAAAATACTCTGGAAGGAATCAATAGCAGAATAACTGAGGCAGAAGAACGGATAGTGACCTGGAAGATAAAATAGTGGAAATAACTGCCACAGAGTAGAAGAAGAAAGAATGAAAAGGATGGAGGTCAGTCTCAGAGACCTCTGGGACAACATTAAGCACACCAACCTTCGAATTATAGGATTCTCAGAAGAAGAAGAAAAAAAAGAAATGGTCTGAGAATATATTTGAAGAGATTATAGTTGAAAACTTCCCCAACATGGGAAGGGAAATAATCAAGTTCAGGAAGCGCACAGAGTCCCATAGAGGATAAACTCAAGGAGAAACATGCCAAAACACATATTAATCAAACTAACAAAAATTAAACACACAAAAAAATATTAAAAGCAGTAATGGAAAAATAACATACAAGGGAATCCCCATAAGGTTAACAGCTGATCTTTCAGCAGAAACTCTACAAGCCAGAAGGGAGTGATGAAAGGGAAAAACCTACAACCAAGATTACTCTACCCAGCAAGGATCTCATTCAGGTTTGATGGAGAAATCGAAAGCTGTACAAATAAGCAAAATTTAAGAGAATTCAGCAGCACCAAAACAGCTTTACAACATAATGCTAAAGGAATTTCTCTAGGCAGGAAAAAAAAGAGAAGGAAAAGACCTACAAAAACAAACCAAAACAATTAAGAAAATGGTAATAGGAACATACATATCAATAATTACCTTAAATGTAAATGGATTAAATGCTCCAACCAAAAGACACAGCCTGAGTGAATGGATACAAAAACAAGACCCGTATATATGCTGTTGACAGGAGACCCAATTCAAAACTAGGGACACATACAGACTGAAAGTGAGGGGATGGAAAGAGATATGCCATGCAAATGGAAATCAAAAGAAAGCTGGAGTAACAATACTCATATCAGACAAAATAGACTTTAAAATAAAGACTATTACAAGAGAAAAGGAAGGACACTACATAATGATCAAGGGATCAATCCAAGAAGAAGATATAACAATTGTAAATATTTATGCACCCAACGTGGAGCACCTCAATACATAAGTCAAATGCTAACAGCCATAAAAGGAGAAATCGACAGTAACACAATAATAATAGGGGACTTTAACACCCCACTTACACCAATGGACAGATCATCCAAACAGAAAATAAATAAGGAAACACAAACATTAAATGACACATTAGAGCAGATGGACTTAATTGATATTTATAGGACATTCCATCCAAAAACAACAGAATACACTCTCTTCTCAAGTGCACACAGAACATTCTCCAGGATAGATCATATCTTGGGTCACAAATCAAGTCTTGGTAAATTTAAGAAAATTGAAATCATATCAAGCATCTTTTCCAACCACAACACTGTGAGACTAGATATAAATTACAGTAAAAAACTGTAAAAAATACAAACACATGGAGGCTAAACAATATGCTACTAAACAACCAAGAGGTCACTGAAGAGATCAAAGAAGAAATGAAAAAATACCTAGAGGACTTCCCTGGTGGTACAGTGGTTGAGAGTCTGCCTGCTAATGCAGGGAATGCGGGTTCGTGCCCCAGTTTGGGAGGATCCCACATGCCGCAGGATGGCTGGGCCCATGAGCCATGGCCACTGGACCTGCGCATCCAGAGCCTGTGCTCCACGGCGGGAGAGGCCGCAGCGGTGAGAGGCCCATGTACCGCAAAAAAAAACCTAGAAATAAATGACAATGAAAACTTGATGATCCAAAACCTATGGGATGCAGCAAAAGCAGTTCTAAGTGGTAAGTTTATAGCAGTACAATCCTACCTCAACAAACAAGAAACATCTCAAACAACCTAACGTTACACTTAAAGCAATTAGAGAAAGAAGAAGAACAACAACAACAAAACCCAAAGTTAGCAGAAAGAAAGAAATCATAGAGATCAGAGCAGAAATAAATGAAAAAGAAATGAAGGAAACAATAGCAAAGATCAATAAAACTAAAAGCTGGTTCTTTGAGAAGATAAACAAATTGATAAACCATTAGCCAGACTCATCAGGGAAAAAAGGGAGAAGACTCAAATCAACAGAATTAGAAATGAAAAAGGAGAAGTAACAACTGACACTGCAGAAATACAATGGATCATGAGAGACTACTACAAGCAACTATTTGCCAATAAAATGAACAACCTAGAAGAAATGGACAAATTCTTAGAAAAGTATAATCTTACAAGACCAAACCAGGAAGAAATAGAAAATATGAACAGACCAATCACAAGCACTGAAATTGAAACTGTGATTAAAAATCTTCCAAAAAAAAAAAAAATCTTCCAACAAACAAAGCCCAGGACCAGATGGCTTCACAGGCGAATTCTATCAAACATTTAGAGAAGAGCTAACACCTATCCTTCTCAAACTCTTCAAAAATATAGCAGAGGGAGGAACACTCCCTAACTTATTTTACGAGGCCACCATCACCCTGATACCAAAACCAGACAAAGATGTCACAAAAAAAGAAAATAACAGGCCAATATCACTGATGAACATAGATGCAAAAATCGTCAACAAAATACTAGCAAACAGAATCCAACAGCACATTAAAAGGATCAGACCCATGATCAAGTGGAGTTCACCCCAGGAATACAAGGATTCTTCAATGTACGCAAATCAATCAACATGATACACCATATTAACAATTTGAAGGATAAAAACCATATGATCATCTCAGTAGATGCAGAAAAAGCTTTTGACAAAATTCGACACTCATTTATGATAAAACCTCTCCAGAAAGTCGGTATAGAGGGAACCTACCTCAACATAATAAAAGCCATATATGACAAACCCACAGGCAACATCATTCTCAATGGTGAAAAACTGAAAGCATTTCCTCTAAGATCAGGAAAAAGACAAAGGTGCCCACTCTCATCATTATTATTCAACATAGTTTTGGAAGTTTTAGCCACAGCAATCAGAGAAGAAAAAGATGTAAAAGGAATCCAGATTGGAAGAGAAGAAGTAAAACTGTCACTGTTTGTAGGTGACATGATATACATAGAAAATCCTAAAAATACCACCAGAAAACTACTAGAGCTAATCAATGAATTTGGTAAAGTAGCAGGATACAAAATTAATGCAGAAAAATCTGTTGCATTCCTATTACACTAATGATGAAAAATCTGAAAGAGAAATTAAGAAAACACTCCCATTTACCACTGCAACAAAAAGAATAAAATACCTAGGAATAAACCTACCTAAGGAGACAAAAGACCTGTATGCAGAAAATTATAAGATGCTGATGAAAGAAATGAAGATGATACAAACAGGTGGAGAGATTTACCTTGTTTTTGGATTGGAAGATTCAACACTGTGAAAATGACTATACTACCCAAAGCAATCTATAGATTCAATGCAAGCCCTATCAAATTACCCATGCCATTTTTCACAGAACTAGAACAAAAATTTTACAATTTGTATGGAAACACAAAAGACCCCAAATAACAAAAGCAATCTTGAGAAAGAAAAATGGAGCTTGGAGGAATCAGGCTCCCTGACTTCAGACTATACTACCAAGCTACAGTAATCAAGACAGTATGGTACTGGCACAAAAACAGAAATATCAATAATTGGAACAGGATAGAAAGCCCAGAGGTAAACCCTCACACATGTGGTCACCTTATCTTTGACCAAGGAGGCAAGAATATACAAAGGAGAAAAGACAGCCTCTTCAATAAGTGTTGCTGGGAAAACTGGACAGCTACATGTAAAAGAACGAAATCAGAACACTTCCTAACACCATACACAAAAATAAACTCAAAATGGATTAAAGACCTAAATATAAGGCCAGACACTATAAAACTCTTAGAGGAAAACATAGGCAGAACACTCTTTGACATAAATCATAACAGGATCCCTTTTTACCCACTTCCTAGAGTAATGGAAATAAAAACAAAAATAAACAAATGGGGGCTTCCCTGGTGGCACAGTGGTTGAGGGTCCGCCTGCCAATGCAGGGGACACAGGTTCGTGCCCCGGTCCAGGAAGATCCCACATGCTGTGGAACAGCTAGGCCCGCGAGCCATGGCCGCTGAGCCTATGCGTCCGGAGCCTGGGCTCCACAACGGGAGAGGCCACAACAGTGAGAGGCCCGCATACCACAAAAAATAAAAAAAATAAACAAATGGGACCTAATGAAACTTAAAAACTCTTGCACAGCAAAGGAAACCATAAACAAGATGAAAAGACCACCCTCAGTATGGGAGAAAATGTTTGCAAATGAAGCAACTGACAAAGCTTTAATCTTCAAAATATAAAGCAACTCATACAGCTCAATATAAAAAAAAAAAAAAACCCAATCCAAAAATCGACTGAAGACCTAAATAGACATTTCTCCAAAGAAGACATACAGATGGCCAACAGGCGCATGAAGATATGTTCAACACTGCTAATTATTAGAGAAATGCAAATCAAAACCACAATGAGATATCACCTCACACTGGTCAGAATGGCCATCATCAAAAAATCTAGAAACAGGGGCTTCCCTGGTGGTGCAGTGGTTAAGAATCCGCCTGCCGATCCAGGATACACAGGTTTGAGCCCTGGTCCAGGAAGATCCCACATGTCGTGGAGCAACTAAGCCCATGCGCCACAACTACTGAGACTGCATCTAGAGCTCGCGAGCCACAACTACTGAGCCTGCATGCCACAACTACTGAAGCCCGCACGCCTAGAGCCTGTGTTCTGCAACAAGAGAAGCCACAACAATGAGAAGCTCGCGCAACAAAACGAGGAGTAGCTCCCGCGCGCCGCAACTAGAGAAAGCCTGCATGCAGCAACAAAGACCCAACACAGCCAAAAATAAATAAATATTTTTTTTAAAAATCTAGAAACAATAAATGCTGGAGAGGGTGTGGAGAAAAGGGAACACTCTTGCACTGTTGGTGGGCATGTAAACTGATACAGCCATTATTGAGAACAGTATAGAGGTTCCTTAAAAAACGAAAAATAGAACTACCATATGACCCAGGAATCCCACTACTGGGCATATACCCTGAGAAAACCATAATCAAAAAGAGCCATGTACCACAATGTTCATTGCAGCTCTATTTGCAATAGTCAGGACATGGAAGCAACCTAAATGTCCATTGACAGATGAATGGATAAAGAAGATGTGGCACATATATATAATGGAATATTGCTTAGCCATAAAAAGGAACGAAATTGAGTCATTTGTAGCGAGGTGGATGGACCTAGTATCTGTCATAGAGTGAAGTAAGTCAGAAAGAGAAAAACAAATATTGCATGCTAACGCATATATATGGAATCTAAAAAACCAGTACCGATGTACCTAGTGGCAGGGCAGGAATAAAGACGCAGATGTAGAGAATGGACTTGAGAACACAGCGGGGGAAGGGTAAGCTGGGACGAAGCGAGAGAGTAACACTGACATATATACACTACCAAATGTAAAATCAATGGCTAGTGGGAAGCTGCTGCATAGCACAGGGAGATCAGCTCAATGCTTTGCAACGACCTAGAAGGGTGGGATAGGGAGAGTGGGAGGGAGGCTCAAGAGGGAGGGGATATGGGGAGGTATATATGCATATCACTGTTTCACTTTGTTGTACAGCAGAAGCTGGCACAGCATCATGGAGCAATTATACTCCAATAAAGATGTAAAAAAAAAAATCCTTGTCAGTTGACTGATCATTTTGTGGTGGTGAGTATTGCTATTCTGATGAGCTGGTGGCAATACTCTTTCCTGACTTCTCCAAGGCCCTGCCTCTAGATGTTGGTGTGCTCCCAGCTTCATCCTGGTCCTCTCCCCTTCAGCATCCTCCCTGTCCTAAGTGATCTCATCCAGTTCCATGGTTTTAAATATCATCCATATGCAGTTGACTCTCAAATTTATATCTGTGGACTTGGCCTTCAGATGTGTATCCTCCTGTCTACTTGACGTCTCCACTTGTGCATTTAATAGCCTCTCAGAATTAGGTGTCCAAAAACACACCTCATTTTTTTAAAAGTTAATTAATTAATTATTTTGGGTTGCATTGGGTCGGTTGCTGTGCACGGGCTTTCTCTAGTTGCGGTAAGCAGGGGCCACTCTTCTTTGTGATGTGTGGGCTTCTCATTGTGGTGGCTTCTCTTGTTGGGGAGCACGGGCTCTAGGCACGCAGGCTTCAGTAGTTGTGGCATGCAGGCTTCAGTAGTTGTGGCTCGTGGGCTCTAGAGCGCAGGCTCAGTAGTTGTGGCTCATGGGCTTAGTTGCTCCGTGACGTGTGGGATCTTCCCGGACCAGGGCTCGAACCTGTGTCCCCTGCATTGGCAGGTGGGTTCTTAACCACTGCGCCACCAGGGAAGCCCACACACCTCATGTTTTAAAAATTTATTTTATTGAAGTATAGTTGAATTACAATGTTTTATTAATTTCTACTGTACAGCAAAGTGATTCAGTTATATATATATATATTCTTTTTCATATTCTTTTCCTTTATGGGAACTGAATATATATCCTTGTGCTATACAGTAGGACCTTGTTGTTTATCATTCTGTATATAATAGTTTGCATCTGCTAGTCCTAAACTCCCACTCCATCCCTCCCCCACTCCCTCTCCCCCTTGGCAACCGTAAGTCTGTCCTCTATGTGAATCTGTTTCTGTTTCATAGATAAGTTCATTTGTGTCATTTTTTTTTAGATTCTGCATATAAGCAATATCATATGATCTTTGTCTTTCTCTGTCTGACTTACTTCACTTAGTATGAAAATTTCTAGGTCAATCCATGTTGCTGCAAATGACATTGTTTTATTCTTTTTTATGGCTGAGTAGTATCCCATTGTATATACGTACCACATCTTCTTTACCCATTCATCTGTCAATAGACATTTAAGCTGCAAAAACATACGTCTTGACTGCAAACCTTTTCCTCAAGTCTTCCCTGCCTCGCTCAGTAAATGGCAGCATCTTTCAGCCACTTCTCAATTCAAAATCTCAAGAGTCATTCTTAATGCCTCTGCCTCCGCCCGTTCCCACATGTTGGATTTGTCTTCAGAATACATCCTCAATCGACTCACTCCATTTACGCAGCCCAGCCATGTCTCTCTTTTTTTTTTTTTTTTTTTGCGGTACGCGGGCCTCTCACTGTTGTGGCCCCTCCTGTTGTGGAGCACAGGCTCCGGACGCGCAGGCTCGGCGGCCATGGCTCACGGGCCCAGCCGCTCCGTGGCATGTGGGATCCTCCCGGACCGGGGCACGACCCGCGTCCCCTGCATCGGCAGGCGGACTCCCAACCACTGCGCCACCAGGGAAGCCCCTCAGCCATGTCTGTTGCTAGGGCCCCTGTGACAGCCTCCTAACTAGAGTTCCTGCTCCCCCTGTTGCCTTCATGGCCATCCCTTTTCCACAGAGCAGCCATGGTCATCTTTTAAAAATACAAAATGGATCTTGCTATTCCTCAGCTTCAATCCCTCCAGTGGCTTCTCATCACATTTATAATAAAATCCAAACTCTTTCCTGTGGCGTCCAGGCCCCACATTATCTGATATGTGACCATGGTCATTTCAATACCCCGTCCTCCCTATTCACTCTCTGGCCATCTCAAGGGCTGTCCAGCCAGCTCCCTGCTCAGGGTCTGTGCCATCCGGATCACTCTTCCCTTCAGCGTGTGGCTGCCCCACACCTCCTCATCAAATCTCAGCTCACATGTCATATCCACAGAGAGCCCTCTCCATCTCCCGTCTGAGGCAGCCTCCACCCTCCAGCCTCTTTATTTGGTTTTCCTATGTTTTTTGTTGCTCATCATGGCAATTATCATTATCACTAACTGCAACTATTTTGTTTACTTATGTATGTAACTTTTTTTCCTGTCTTCCCTTAGACTATAAACCACAATGAAGGCAGGAATTTTGTCTAATTTGTTCACTGCTGGGTCTTCATTGCCAGAGGCCATCACATAACAGATGCTCAGTAAATATTTGTCAACTAAATAGTCTTTAAAAGAGAAGAAAAAACTTATTTTCAGAATTTTAAGTTTATTTTGCAGAGTAAAGCCCCAATAAAAGTCTTTTTTCATTATTTAATGCGAAATTTTGGTTTCCTTTATAAGTGGGTTTATTTAAGTGGCCTTTTCCTCTACCAGTTTTCTTTGAATAATGAAGATCTCCTGTCTTGCGTGTTTCCTTCCTTGGCTAGACTAATAAACTTGTGGAATAAGGAAGGGAGGGCAAGGCTGACATAATTTGTTCTTGGTTAACCCAAGCTAGATCAGTGATCTATCATTTTTCTTCTGGGGCACAGAAATGACCTTTCCCTTTAAAATCCATTCTAGAATCATGCCTGCAGTCTGTTATACTCACTGTTTTGCAGTGTATGGAACCCTCTTTCTTTTTAATGGAACACTTTTTTCTGTCTCCATGATTCTGGCACCATTTAAAATATCTGCAGGTCCTTTAAGACCACAGATAAGCATTGAAAGTTTCTTTCCTGGGTTCTCTAAGTACTCTGGCCTATAGTTCATCTGGATCAAGACACTTGAGCTTAATTCAATTTAGGACACAAATAAAGATTCTCATTAGAGGGGAGCAGCCACAGTGCAAGACAATTTGGCAATACTATGTACCGATGTCACCAAGTCACAGAATTAAACCGATGCTTTGTGATCTGGAGGCCGTGATCCCTTTCAAAGAACTGGATTCTATAGCTCCTTGAGTTCTGAGAACAAGTCATCTGGAGGCGAAAAGCATTGTTGAAGGGTTTGAGGTCTGCTTTAAAGTTCTCTTCCCTCTTGCCACATGCTGTGGTCCTTTGGAGTTGGTAGGAAGTGAAGGGAGGGTGGGAGGAAGGCAGAGGGAACCTGCACCTCCTCGTCACCTTACAGCGTCGCCTTAGTGCCAGGGTGTGGCCTGTGAGACTGAGCAGGTCGGCCTCCAGGGCTCTGAGGCTAACATATCCTTTCCAGAGGGTCAGCCACTCCTCCCATCTCTGGACTCTCGCCAAATAGAGAAGTGTGAATTTTCTTGTATTGCCTGGATTTTAACTGCTGCCTCAAATTTACAGAGCACTGTGCCAGCCAGACAACACATGCCCTCCAGTCTGATCTAGCCAGGAGCTCCCAATTTGCCACCTCTGACCTAAGGCAGCAGCTAAAGATGGCAGGGTGGCCAGGAGAAGATGCTGATGTCTATTTCCTCAGCCACTGCCACCAGGATGTGGTGTGAATGCAGATCCACTCTTCCTTAGTCCGGAAGAGCAGTTCCTATTTTATAGGGGTTAACAAGCAGATGCAAATAATTTTTAAAAAATCCTTGTTGCAGGGAATCTTCATTTAAATGGCATTGAAGTTTGACAGGAAGAGCCTTAATTTCACAGGAAGGAATCCCGTGATTGCTTCCTTGGGGCACAAGTTTGGTGGGGACGTGTCTCCCCAAGTAGGAAGACCCTATGACTTTGTCATCTCCATGTTTGGGGCCCTCAAATTGGCACCTGGAATTGTGCATACATGTCGGAGGTGCTTAAAAACGTATTGAATTCATTTTGCTGACCACTTTCAGCTTGCAGATTTCACTTTTAAAAACATTTTAAAAAATCTCTTGTGTAAAATACCTGGTTCCCTCAGGTCTAAGCCATGGGGCAGAGGAAGAGAAGACAGAGGAAGCGCCATGAATTAAAGTTTTGTCAGGGGACTTCCCTGGTGGTCCAGTGGATAAGACTCCGAGCTCCCAGTGCAGCTCCCCTGGTCGGGGAACTAGATCCCGCATGAATGCCACAACTAAGAGTCCACATGCTACAACTAAAAGATCCCATGTGCTGCAACTAAGACCTGGTGCAGCCAAAATAAAAAAATAAATAAACAAATATTTTAAAAATATAAAATAAAGTTTCATCATGTGCCAGTAATTCAGTAAATACCATTTTATTTAATCTCCACCTCTCTGATTGGGAGGCACCGGTGTGATTACCCTTATTGTACAGGCAAGGATACTAATGTTCAGCTTGTCTAAAGTCAGCTCACCAATGGTTCAGCTGGGATTTGAACCCAGTTAAGATATCATTTTTGTCATTGCAGCTCTCCAGAAGCCCCACCAAAAGAAGAGATTTCCACTGCACCTCTGTTTCCTGGAGGCCCCCAGTGTCAGAAATGAAACTGGCGTGATCCTTGCAGACCAGCTGAGCTGGACCCCACTTGCTATGGTAGGGAAGTATATGGAGGCCACAGGAAAGGTCTTCCAAAGAGTTTTGCTCAACCCTTGGGTAACCTGGATCCCTATTTCCAAGTACAACAGGTAGTCGAACTGTCAGGGTTTCCCCTTTAAAATCTGTATGTTCTAAAAAAATGAAAATTTATTATCTTCCCAGCCCAAACTTCTATAGCATAGGTCCCAACTAATGGTGTCATCAAGTCCCTCAGACTGGAAAGTTTGGAATCATCTTTGACTCTCCCTCCTTCCATCCCTCCCTCTCTTCCTCCAGATCTTACCAATCACCAGCTTCCATGTAGTCTCAGGTCCATTCCCATCTTTCTATCCCTTGATTCAGGGATGGATCATCGCTCCCTGGAACTATCTTAACAGCCCCTCCCTCACCCCCTTACGCCCGCCCTTCCCGTTTGATCCAGCTTAGATCCCATGAGCCACCATTAAATCCCTACACCTGCTGTCACCCGCGATTCCCTCACCCCTCTTCCCCACCACCGTGGGAACCCAACATAATCCCAGCCCTGGTGAAATCTCGCGTTCTTACTACTTTCCACCTGTATCCTGACGCTGAAGTTGGGTAGGCAAAACCATTCATCCTGTGATGAGTGGTCTCATTGAGAATCTCCAGCCACAGATGGGTCCTCAGTGCAGCCTGACAATTATAATATATTCCCCTGGGCACTCACTTCCCAGCTCTCCTGGATAGCCATTCACATCTCTCCTCTAACCTCCAGGGTTTCTCCAATGCCCCCCATGGCCCCCTTATTCACAGCCGATGACCTTGCTCACAATTTCACTGAGAAAAGGGCAGTAACCAGAAGAGGCATCCTCATCTCCCAGCCTAACTATCTTACTTTCTGTCCCACCAAGCTCCTGGGACCCCCTACACATGCTTCAGGCGCTGGAGTGCTCCTCCCCAAAGGGACGTGGGGTTTGCTCTCTCATTTCTTTGGGGTCTTGACTCAAAGTGCCCTTCTCAGGAAGCCTTCTCCATAACCACAACAGCACCCCTCTTTCTCTGTCCATCCCCTACTTGGCCCTTGGTCCTGATCACCCTGACCTATTATACATTTATCTCCATGACAGCAGGGAGGTAGTGTCTTTTGTTCATAGTGATACCTTGGCCTCTGGTATAGTGTCTAAAACATATTAAGTACTCAGTTAATATTTGTTGGATGAATAAATGGACAAACGAGTGAACAGCATCTCATTGTCTATGGTCTGTAGTTCAAAGGTTGAGCCTGTCACTCAAGGCCCTTGAGGATCTGCCCCAGACTCTACTTTAGGCTTCATCCCCTGCCCCTTCCACTTCCCACTGTCCCTCCTGGGTCCCAAGTTGAGATGGTCTCTCTCTCTGCTGTTCCTGACCGGTCCACCCCCTCCATGATTTCCCCATGTTATTGCCTATCTGGGAAGCCCTTTCTTTCTTTCTTTGGCAGAATCCTCCTCCCTTGTTTGAGGAAATTCTGTTTATTATTCAAGGCCCAGTGTCATTTTCTCCGTAAAACCACACTGGCCCTTGCCGGCAGAAGGTGGGATGACCTCTGTGTCCCCACAGAGTATGACACAGCCGTTTACAGCAGCCAGGAGGGAAAGGGCTGCTCCTCCAGGCAGGTGAATGGCCAGCACTAGCCCTCATTCTGCCCTGAACTCCATCCAAACTCTCTGAGGTCAGCAGACCTCCTTACTTCCTCTCAGGCCTCCACTCCTGGGTGTTCATAAGTTTGGGGGAAAAGGTCACGTTTCTCTTTTCACAAAAAAGGCCGAGAACATTTTAAACACAGTTGGAGACCCTCTCTTCACCCGAAGAGAGGAATGTGAGGTCCCTTGAACATGGCAGGATTTTCTTTGTGTGTTTATTAAGTAAACCCAAGTTTCTTTCCACACCTATGGAAATAGAAACATCCCCAAACACTCACTCCAACTGGGGGACTAAATAAGGAGAGGGTCTCCCTTTGCTGGACACTTGCTTGCTTTATAATTCAGGCAGGAGGAGGCTTGGATGATAAATGTACGACACCAGTGAGGAGGTGGGGTTACAAAAGGAGAGGTTGACATTAATCCCATGAAAGAAACCAGATCATGACAAATAAGGACCCAATATAGAGAAATATGTAAACCCAGGCTCATCCTGCCAGATACCTTTTTCCTCCTTCTTTCTAAATGTCAGCCCACTGTGCTCTGTGGCAACTGGGACAGCACAGAGGCTGTGATTTTCGTCAAGGAAGATTTTCAGCTTGAGGAAGTGGAGGGGCAGGGAACAAACACACATATTTCCCCCCAGTTTAATCAAACTACAAGGAGATAGTAAAAATAAATTGAACAGTGTGGACAAAGAATGTTGCAGCTATCAAGTCATCAGTCCTGCTGGCAAACCCTGAGGGGATTTGGGATGGAGAAAACCAGGATACTGGCCCTAGATAGTTACGATGCACATCTAAGGAATAATTTCAATGAGCCCAGGCGCTTGCATCTTCACACATAGAAAATCATGAAAATCATTAACTTGAGATGTCTGTTTTTGTGATTAGCAGTCATCTTTTGATGTTTGGCTACATGTTCCCCCCCACCCCCAGCAAAAACTTTTAAATGTCCTGGCTTCCCCCACCTCTTCGGAGCAGTTCCTTCAGAGCTGCCTGAGAGGCTGCCTCCAGGGCTATAGTCCTCAGGACGTTCCCCAAATAAAACATAACTCGCAACTTTTAGGCTGTGCATTGTTCTCCAGTGGACAACAGGGAGTATGTCTCCTAGTAAAGCAGTCCTCAGGATTCTGCTAAGACGTCGGCCATCCCCACTTTGCCCACATCACGCACCATGTGATCAGGCTGCCAAAAATCACAGCTCTGGTACAGGTGTGCCCCCCACCACTCGGGACCCCTCAAAGCCTGGCAAGCAGAGGTGTGTTCTTGGAAACCACATCACACACAAGGCACTAAAAAGCTGACTGTTTCTCCAAAGGGGCAATGTTATAACTGGGTGATGAATTCTTCACAGGAATTGACAAAATATAAATCCCAGGAAATAACCATAATGATCTCAATCACTTAAATTATTAAATTATATTTAAAGTCTTTTGAAATGGGCAAAAATGTACTGTGCCCCAAATACTCCACCAATGGGGTCTTGGGAGGGGTGAAGAATCTTTTGAGTGAAGGAGGCAGTGGAACATTTATGGAAATAAAAAAGGATAACTCAAACTGGAGGATATGTTTCCTCTGGCTCAGTGGTTCTCAAACCTTTTGTTGCCAGTACTTCTTTATATTTTTTTAAGCCATTGAAGATCTCAAAGAGCTGTTTTTTATGTGGTTGCATCTACAGGTGGTTACTGTGTAGAAATTAAAACAATTTTAAAAACTTTTAAAATTAATTCATCTAAAAATAACAACACATTGACTACATGTTAATATAAATATCATAATTTTATGAAAAATAACTCATTTCCAAAATGAAAAATAAAATTGTTTCCAAAACAAAACAAATAGTGAGAAGGGCATTGTTTTACATTTTTGCACGTCTCTTTAACGGGTGGCTTTAGCAAGACGAAGCTGGATTCTCGTATCTTCTGCATTCAGTCTGTTGTATCATGTGTAATGTAACTTCTGGGAAACTCCAGTGAATACTTGTAAGAGAATGAGAGTGGGAAAAGCAAGTCTTGTCTAGTATTTGTCTAAAACTAGTTTTGATCTCATGGGCATCCTGAAAGTTCTCAGAGACCTTCAGAGGTCTCCAGCCCATACCTTTAGAACCACTCATCTAGATCAGTATGGCAGCTAAAATAAATACTAAGCATTTGCTTGGGTTACGAGCCACTTACATGGCTTGCCTTCTTAGTATGTGAGGTAGTCAGAAGTATAAGATTGCCCCATTTCCTGCCCCCTGCTGTACGTATTCCTGTAAAATGTGGGAGCTTGTAAATATGATGGGACAATCACCACCATGATTAGGTTGTGGATATGGCACAGTTGACTTTATTCTGTGTGGACCTGAGCTAATCAAGTGAAACCTTAAAAGGGACTGGGCTTTTCCTGAAGAGTAGATTGTAGTGTGAGATGGACTCAACCCAAGGAAATTCTCTGCTGCTGGCTTTGAAGATGGAGGGGGTCATGGGGCAAGGAATTCGGGTTGGCCCTTGGCTGAGAGCAAGGAAATGGGGACCTTAGTCCTACAACCACAAGGAACTGAATTCAGCCAGCAACCTGAATGAGCTTGGAAGGACTTTTTCCTCAGAGCCTTCAGAAAGGAATGCAGCCTGATCAACACCCTGATTCAGTCTGGGAGACTCTGAGCAGAGAAGCTAGTCACACCCTGCCTCAACGTCAGGCCTACAAAACTGTGAGATAATGAACAAGTGCTGTTTTTTTTTTTTTTTTTTCGCGGCATGTGGGATCTTCCTGGACCGGGGCACGAACCCGCATCCCCTGCATCGGCAGGCGGAATCCCAACCACTGCGCCACCAGGGAAGCCCCACAAGTGCTGTTTTAAGCCAATAAATTTGTGGTAGTTTGTTACACAGCAATAGAAAATTAATACAGTATGCACTATTTTAAATTTATTTTAGAATTACACAAATAATCATAAATACATCCTCCTTGTAAGAAATGAAAACATTATCAAGAGATTAAAAGTTCCCTTTGACATGCCCAACCCCATCCTAGCCAATCTTGGGCCCCTTCATACTGCCTTTTCCAGGGCTAGCCACTCTTTGTTGGGTAGGAATCTTCCTTCCAGACCCTTTTCTATGCATTGATGTGCATATGTATGTGTCAATAGAAATATATAGTACGGCTGTGCTTTATTTATTTTCCTTACTTTAACTTTAGAACATCATGCTATAGCTGGCCCAGGTCTTCTAAAAATAAAACAACAGAAGTCTACAGTGATGTTCAGTGTTCAGGAGCAGTTGCCCTATATCCCATAAAGGCTATTTTTTTTTTTTTTTTCGGTACGCGGGCCTCTCACTGTTGTGGCCTCTCCCGTTGCGGAGCACAGGCTCCAGATGCACAGGCTCAGCGGCCATGGCTCACAGGCCCAGCCGCTCCGTGGCATGTGGGATCTTCCCGGACCGGGGCACGAACCCGTGTCCCCTGCATCGGCAGGCGGACTCTCAACCACTGCGCCACCAGGGAAGCCCGGCATTTTTTTAAAAAGAGACTACATTTTATTTATGTATTTATTATTATTATTATTATTATTGGCTGTGTTGGGTCTTCGTTGCTGCACGGGGGCTTTCTCTAGCTGTGGCGATCAGGTGCTACTCTTCTTTGCAGTTCACGGGCTTCTCTTGTTGCGGAGCATGGGCTCTAGGCACGTGCGCTTCAGTAGTTGCAGCATGCAGACTCAGTAGTTGTGGCGCACGGACTTAGTTGCTCCTTGGCATGTGGGATCTTCCCGGACCAGGGATCAAAACCATGTCTCCTGCATTGGCAGGCAGATTCTTAACCACTGCACCATAAGGGAAGTCCCCCCATAAAGGCATTTTGAACCACCTTATTGCTCTTAGATCTAAGCTTAAACCGTAATGTAATTTGGAGGCTATTGTTTGAATGGTGATGATGAGGTTCCATCACTTGGGAAGCATTTAGAATCAGGGCTGACCTCACTTGTTTTCAACCTCTGTCTCAGTTTGTGACTCTTAATGGCCATCTTGACCCTGCCTTCATCCATCGTCGGAAAATGAAAAGCAACTATGGCTTTAGCAGGGAATTTGAGAACATCTCACAAAGAATTGCTGTCACTTGATTTAAAGAACAGTGAACAGGTGTGACCTGTTCAGAACCAAGCCCATGGTGTACACCTGTGTTACCTCCAGGAGACAAGGAAGCTCCTGTGATGGTGGACCACAGTGCCAGGGTGTGTAGGGTGGAACCTTGCCCAAGGAGTAACCCCCCCGAATTAGCTTTTGATAAAACCATCATAAGCAGGTTTCCCAAGGTTGGCTTTAATGACAGGCTCTCGGAAAGAAGCTCCTTTCTCAAGCAAGTCTGCCCTCCGAACTCACAGAGCCCGCAGGCCACAAGCTTCCGTGTAGAAAGTGTGTACGCTCTGCATTTTTGTAGTGAAGGAGACATTAGCAATGGCCAGTGGCAATGTCCTTGCCTGCTTTGCTAAGGTCATCTGACCTTCTGCTCTCCTGACATCATAGTGGCCCGGGCATTTCATAAAAGCACAAACATTCCCCTTATTCTTTGGCTTTTTGTGATATTGAATTTGCCAGGCAAGTTCTGGCTCTCCGCTTGTTCAGGGTGGGCAGGAAACCTCACCAGTTCATAAATCCTTGGATGGCGTGTGCCCATGAACAGGGGTTATACTCGCATCTCCTTGAGAAGGGTGTACTGGCAGGCACCCGCTCACTCTCGCACATCCCTGATCAATGGATTTTCCATGCTTCCTGCCTCTTCAGGTAGGACCATCCTGCAACTGTGAAAGCACAGGAGCCTGCGTATGGAGCTCTGCTCAATGGGGGCCGCAGCCTTTGGGCAAGGAATCCACGCAAGGAGCTGCAGCTGGCTCCCTTCTTTGTTCTTTTGTGTCTATGTGAGCATATGTTTCAGTTCCCTTTTCTGGGGAAATCTTCAGGTACACACATTTCCCCAGGTTAACCCAAGGGGACAAAAGTGCTTTGAGTGTACACGGGGGTTTGAGTGAGTCTTGGGACTGGTCCAGGGTCACGGAGTACAAGCTTCTAAAGGTGCCTTCAGATGGTGGGAATACCCCAAACTTTCCTTGCATGCAGTCAATTGCCTTAGCAGAGGAGGGAGGGAGAGAAAAGCACCCTGACACCAGGCGGCCGACTTTCCGTAAATTGTGATCTAGTCGGGCTGCTATGGTAAAAGGGGGTGAGGGCTCCCCCATTTCACCACCCTCACGCGTTCCGGGAGTGAGGTTTTGTGACGGAGCCCCGGCTATCCCGGCCGGCCGGCCAGGTCTAGAGTCGGGGCCGCGCAGAGCCGGCGGGCTGGGGGCGGAGCGGGCGGCGCTGCGCTGACGGCCGCGGCGGAGAGGGGGCGACCGCGCCCACTTCCTCCTGAGCTGGGCCCGGGAACCCACGGCGGCGAGCGGCGCCTTCTGAGCTCGCCGGGCGGTGGCCAGACGGCTCCGGCCCAGTCTGCGGCCGCCACCCCCGCGCTCCCAAGTCCGCCGCCCGCATGGACGCGGCGCCGAAGCGGAGCCGTCCGGAGGAGCCGGCCGAGCTGCCGCCGCCAGCCCGGGACTCGGAGGAGGAGGAGGAGGGGATGGAGCCGGGGCTGGAGGAGGAGGAAGAGGTGGACCCCCGGATCCAGGTAGGGCGCGCGGGGGTGCACAAGGACCCCGGCATCTGCACTGAGCCCGCCTCGCAGCCGCCTCCCCCAACCCCCCCACCGGTGCCTGCGCCCGGGGGAGGTGGCAGCGTTAAGTCCGGGGCTGGAGGAGAGGGTCTGAGTACCCGGTTTCCCCCAGTTCCTGGGAGGCTGCGGTGCCCGCGTGGACGCAGCCTGACTCTATCGCCGGGATTCCCCGGCAGGATCCGGGGGTCGCAGCAGCGTGCCCAGCGCTGCGGGCGGTTGCGCAACAAAGAGGAAAGGGGGCGGGGGCGCCACGCCGGCGTCTGGGTACCCGGCCAGGCTCGTGGCGCCGCGGGCTTTGCACAACCTCCGGGCTCCGGGAGCCGGGCGGGCCGCTTAGGCGCGGGCTCCCGGGGCGGTGGGCGTCGTCGGCGCCTGCAGGTGGGCGGCCACCCGTGCCTGGGGGTCAGAGCCTCCTGCTGGCAGAGGTGCCCGGCCTGAGCCATCTCCCTTCTCCTCTGATTCATTGTTAGCAAACCGAAGGGCTTATTGTCACCACTGGCTCAGCTCTCCGCTTGGCCTCAAACGGTTTAAAACCCAGCTTTCCCTCCGTATGAGGTCGGGTGTGAACAGAAATCTGGGACAAGCGGTGCGCATAGCTGACGCGCGAGAAGGCAAGAGGGTTGGCCCGGTTCCTGTGCCTCCATTTCTCTGGGAGATGATTAAAAACGATTTCTAAGCCGAGATCTCGGAGTGACAGCTTAACCTCTTCACCCTCCAAGCAGAAAGCACAGCACATCGCTTTCGAAGACCCGTGTTTCTACCCTTTCCATAAAGATTTTTTTTTTTTAATATTGCTTTTCAGCATGCGCTGCAGTTTCTGGAGACTTAATTGGTTTTTCAGCCGCAGATCAATTAAAAGCTCATTTAACTCAGCTGTTGCATTTAAATGAATTGTTATGGCAGGTTAGCAAGATAAAAATCAGGTGGAAAAATCTTTGCATTAGGAATTCTATTAAATAAAATCAGTTCGGGCTACTCAATTTTGTTTTCTTGGTAGGGGAATTCTGTTCACAAGGTCCTTTGTTTGCTGAGTAAAAGGAGTTAACTTCACGCTGGGCACTTTTTTTTTTTTTTACAAAATGTCAGTGTGTGAATGTTTATTTAAAGGATCAGGATTAAAGCTAGTTTTAGTTGTTTGTTTTGTAAAACAGCCAGGTAGGTTGAATAACTAGCAGTTTGCAAAAGACTTTTCATTCCTACAGAAAAATACTCAACCATGGATGAGATAATGCCAGAATTGTACCCTTGATTTAAATTATTTCATTGGGTTTATACTTTAGGCTTGGCTTTGTTTTCTTTTATTATCTTTTCTGCAAAATCCTTGCTCTAAAGCAGAAAGCATTGTTTTGATTCAGCCTCTAAACCATTTGTAACAGGTGGGTTTACGTGAAGGCACATGCCTGGAATAAATAATTGACCTTCTAAGAAAAGACAAATTCCTAGGACCTTAAAGTCATTTTCAAAAAGGCCACCATCAAGAAAAAGGTTTCAGAAATGCTGACATTCATTTGTTCTTCCAGCCAAGGCTCAACTGTTTTCCTTGAGAATTACCACTGACTCCTTCCTCTTCCTACAAAGTGTGCCAGAGTAATTTGCAGGTACTGGGGCTGAGTCATACTGGCAACAAAAGACAAACCCCTGAATCTTTTTTCTCTCCCTTTTCTTCATCAGGGAGAGCTGGAGAAGTTAAATCAATCCACGGATGATATCAACAGACGGGAGACTGAACTTGAGGTACGGAAAGCTGGGTCTCTTTTCTCAGTGAAGTGGCGTCTGTCCCGCTGACACCAGGCTGGTTCATTTTGTTTTAATAGCTGGGGAGGGTGGTTGCTGGCATTCCCTCCTCGAAGTTGAGCAACAGCCTACTGCCTGACAGAATAAATTACACCACTGAGGCCAGCTTGTGGGTGGAACACGTGTGGATCCAGTTTCACGTGGTTTTCATCATGGAAGCTCCGAGGGGCCCAAACCAAGGGCATTACACACGCTTAAGCCCTAAAGTTAATGTGTCTGTGGAAAAGTTAAAAGAACTGAGGGGAAAAGTAGCTGTGCTCTTTAATGGACAAGAATGAATGAGCTCACAAAATCTTTTAAATATTTTAGGGCAGCTCCTTACACTTTTACTCAGAAATATTGTGTGTTTCCTCAGAAAGACTTAGACTTGTTTGACTTTCCGGCCCTAATCATTCACCCCCCTTCCACTCCCCTGCTTCTTTTATCTTTATTGTCTGCTGGTGCGTAGAATATGATGATCTTAATGGTACCGAAAAGCTGTTTAGACTGGGAAGGGCTTTCCTGCTGGGAAGAATCTTGGGAGCCGAGAACTTGATTTGAATTTCATGAGCATCTTCCAACCTGAGTGTAAACAGATTAGCATTCTTCACAGCTCCCACTTAGTCCACATCCCTTTTCAGCACCGGTTGGTTTTACCATCCATCAGATTTGAACAACCCCCGCTTCTGTCTGAGAGCTGTGGGAGGACCCGTTTCTGTAGCAGGAGGAATGGCAGGGAAGGTCAGCGGAAGGGGCAGGACACCGCTGGTCCCTAGAGTGAGGGGGTGGGAGATAGGAATGTAATCTTACCAGCAACACCCTGGCAACCTTGATTTCTGCCTGCATGTCCAGGCCCTGGAGGTATAGTGGCCCAGAGGATTAAAGCTAGTTTTCTGAGCTGTGTGTGAAGTGTTCTTGCTCTGTTCTGATTCCAGGTATCTATGAACACTCTTCTCCCCCAGGTGAAGTACAGTCTGTGTGTTTAAATTTTTTTCACTTACGATGAATCAAGTCTCTTCATTGGGCAATTGAAATCTCTCAGAATCTCGTGTTTGTAATACATCCAACAACAAAACCCCTACCATTTCTGTCAGGATTTGGCATTTCTGAAGTGCTTTTACAAGCTTTATCTCCTTCCTGCCTGTCACAGCAGGCCAGAGCTGTGCTGTCCAGGATGGCAGCCTTTTGCCACATGTGGCTATTTGAATTTAAACTTAAATTAATTACAATTAAATAAGATGAAATTTCACTTCCTCAGTCACAGTAGCCACGTTTCGAGGGCCCAGTAGGCACTGTATTGGACAAATCAGAGAAGACTCCCATCACCATAGAAAGTTCTACTGGACGGCGTGGGCCTGGCAGGTAGGGACCGGCAGGGACCACCTCTTCTCCCGGGGAGGACACGGAAGCACGGCGTCCTCACAGTTCAGCGACATGGCGGAGCCTGGTCATTTTCCAGGTCCCCTCCAGCTCTCCTATTCTATCCCAAATATGAACAAACAACTTAGAAATGGTTTTTTTTTTTTTTGCAAAGTACTGGTTTATTCATTCAACACATACCTGTAGGCCTGCTCGATGCTGGCCCCTGTTCTGGCGGTGCTCCCCTTCTGAGGGCACAATTGTTTCATCTCTTAACTCTTTCTCCTTGATTTCTGAGCCCTCTGTCGGAACACACGTAGGTCTTTGTGGGTCACAGGAAGCCACGGGACGGGTGTTTCCTGCCTGCCTCTGGAGAGTGTTAGGCAGTAGCCTAGAGAGGTGGTCAGGGCTGGCCTGTGTCACTGGCTGCCCTTTCCATGGCATTATTATAACCCAGCTGGACTCAGACAACTATAGTGCCAAGCTCTGTACGTCATGAAAACTTCCTAGCAGCCATGCTCAAAAGCAACAGGAAACAGGTGAAGTTAATTTTAATCTAGTTCCTTTAACCCAGAATGTCCAAGATGCAATAATTTCAATATGGAATCAATACAATCATGAATGAGATGTTTTACATATATTTTTGTACCAAGTCTTGGAAATCTTGTGCATCTGTTACACCTAGAGCACATCTCACTTTGGACCAGCCGCGTTTCAAGTGCACAGGAGGTGCACGTGGCCCTGGGCCATAGTGGGCATCTAATCTGTGGGGTTTCAGCCTCCGTGCAGGCTCTCTGGACGCTTGTCATGCTCCCAGAACCTGCCAGGGACCTTGTGGCCGTGTGTGTGGTGGGCTGTGTCCCTTCAGGCAAGCACTGGCCACCCACCTTGTGTTGGGCACTGTGGCCCCTGCGGATACAGGCAGATATGGGTACAAGACAGAGGCTTTGCCTCCGGGAGTTGACGTTTCAGGTGGGGGTGAGGCGTGGAGGGTTCGCTAATACTTACTGATTGTGATGAGTCTAGTAGGAGAGTGATGTGACAGAGGAGTCTCCAGAAGACACCTGAGCAGAAGCCTGCTGAGCGAGGGAGCCGGTGTGTGGAGTGGCAGATGGAGAGAGCAGTGGGGATGATGGCGGGGGGCGGGGAGGGGGAATGCCAGAGGACGCGGGTCAGGAAGCAGCCACCTTAGTATATGGTCAGTTGTCCTTATTCGCGGTAGTTTTCACTAAGGTCGCCGTGAACCTTGAATTAGTGGATACTGAGCCGTGGCTCCCAAGGGAGATGTTGTGACCAGCGGCTTTCGGGAACTTAAACCTCATTAGGCTCCTGTGAGCCTCTGGTCCCAACACCTTCATCCACTGATCAGTACGTAACCGTGTGTTATGTGTGTTTCTGTTTAAAGACACCTTACTTAATGTGTCTTGTTGGTTGAACTTGGCCCTCAGCACCATGGCTCAGCCTGATCGAAGCTCATTTAACACATGTTTTCTCCATAATGCTCACCACAGCTTTCCTGGGCTCAGGACACTAGCCAGCACTTCAGCGCTAGGCTTGGGGGCTGTTTTAAACAGCCAAATCACCAACACAAAGCACAGCAGTGCAGAAAGCCTGGCACTAAATGGACTGTGTAAAGGATGTTTGTTTACAGCATGAGAGCTGGACCAGAGTGGAGGGCGTCTGTTCATCCTCCCTGGAAGCAGGCACGTCAGGCTACTGGAGTTTCTTGCCACTCTGTGCGGGTCCACAGATGATTGTGGAGCAGCACAGTATTGATTTTGGAATCAGTTTTAGTGAGTAGGCAGATTCACAGATTTGGGATCCACAAATAATGAGGACTGACTGTATATAATTCGTAGCCACTAGGGGAGGGTCTTTTGCTGTCTGCATTTCCTTTCCTTTCCTTTTTGATTTTGGTCCACAGGGCCCAACACCCCTCCTGACTTTGAGTGATTAAAGCAGATTGGTGACCCCAATGTTCATAGCACTATTTACAATATCCAAGATAGGGAAGCAACCTAAGTGTTCATTGATAGATGAATGGATAAAGAAGATGTGGTACATATATACAGTGGAATATTACTCAGCCATAAAAAATGAAATAATGCCATTTACAGCAACATGGATAGACTTGAAGGACATTATGCTAAGTGAAATAAGGCAGACAAACACTGTATAATAGTGCTTATATGTGGAATCTAAAAAAATACAATCAACTAGTGAATATAACATAAAAGAAACGACTCACAGATATAGAGAACAAACTAGTGGTTACCAGTATGAAGTATTGGGTGTAAGAGAGGCTCAAGGATGTATTGTACAACACGGGGAAAATAACCAATATTTGGTAATAACTGTAAATGGAAAGTAACCTTTCCAAATTGTATAAAAAAATTGAAAAAACAACGAATTGGTGACCAGTTTGTGGCGCATTTGCCTCTGGGCAGCCGCAGCTGAGGTGTCAGCTGGGATTCGCCCTTGGATCCCATTCTGTTTCTCGGTAGTTTAAATGGGAGATGACCAAAGGTGTCTGATGGCTGGCCTGTTGTCAGGCAGACACCTGCTCCTTCCCATGACCATGGTTTGCCTCTGACCTTGTCTGGACAGCATGGTATCCCCTTGACACTCTGATTTGTGTTGAGAGAGCCAGCCTTTTCAAGCTGTTGAAGGGAGTAACCTTTTAACCAGAGAGGCTCTTGGATATAAGTCTGATGTTTCAAGTTAAGAAAGCACATATATTTTCTCACAGGCGCATTGGTTAGTTAGCTTTAATTATTAACTCATGGAGTATTTCTTGAGCACCTACTATTTGCTTCCGTGAAAGCCCATCTGGAGGGAGCGAGCCTCGGGGCCTTGTGCGGGAAGGGCGTTCCAGCAGCGGGAACAGCCAGTGCTAAGGTGAGAGAGAGAGGGGCCTGGTCCGGCTCAGGACCAGCCAGGGGGGCCAGTGCGCTGGGGGTGGGGAGAGCGATGAATGGAGAGAGATAAACAGGTCATTCAGTGCGCAGCAGCCCTGCCAGGTGAGGCAGTCCAGGTAAATGTACTGATGCACTTTTAGAATGCGTACCCAATAGAGCGATCTCTTCTCAAATGTTTGTTAAAACAAGAGGCAGCACAATTTCTAAATCATTTTAATCAAGATTTGTAATAGTCCGTGCCAGTTATTTATTTTTTACTATGATGTGTAGTGTTTTTGTATTCCCCCTGCTTCCTCTGAAGGCGGGCTGTTCTAGGGTGTGAGATGGTCCAGGAGGAGGGGGAAGGACACAGCCAGGCCTAGCTGCCCACAGACAGCTTTTCTGGCTCTGAGTAATCACAAGCTGACTTTTCCAGCCTGTCCTTACCTGGGGAGGCAAAGGCGGTTGATTGTAAATGGCCGTGTGCTTCCCCTCGGTGCTTGGGCGAGGGCAGTTTGCAAAGCATTTGATTCTGGACATCTGTGTTCCTCAGACTCGCATAAGGCCTGCACCCAGAATCTGCCTTTGTCCCTGCCAGAAACCAGCAAACATTTTCTCTTTAAAAAAAAAAAAAAAAAAGAAAGAAAGAAGACTGTCCTGAGCTTGGAAACCCAGGGTCAGGGGGGAATTGGGAGCAGCCTGGACTCTCTCGTAATGAATTTTTCACACAAGTCACGGGAAGAGAGAGATTCTTTTCTGAGAGGACAGTGCCATCACATCTTAGCACTTTCCCCTTGAAGACACGTGTGTGTGTGTGTGTGTGTGTGTTGTGCGTGACTGAGGCTGGGATCTCTTTTGTAGCCAGGTTAGATCTAGTTTGAGGAAACAGAGGCCTGGAGGCGTTCATGGAACCGGCACTGAGGGCCCCCTGCGGGCTGAGTCCTGTGTGGGGTTCTCACCTCGCGGGGGTGGGGGTGGGGAGGGGGTCCTGGATTCAGGCCTTGGACACAGAGCGAGGGACCCGGGCAGGGTCTTGGGAGCCGGGGGACGCTTTGCTGCAACAGGGGGCGTTGGAGTCGAGGCCTGGGGACCCTAGTTATTTGGGAGGATTAGCAGCCAGCAAGTGGAGGGGACCAGTGCAGACATCCCTTGCAGCCTGTGCAGTGCTAGGGACGGGGAGCATTGCTGATGGGACCCTTTGTTCATTGGCTGGTTGTAAAGATCAACACACTTGAGGTCTTTACTGGGCCTCCTGGGCCCCCGAGCTGGGGCTACTTCTGTCCCCACAGCTCTGACCTGAAGTTTGGCCATTGGAATAGTAGGCCTTAGGGCTTCCTGCTTGGGTAGTGGTCCCCACACTGCTGCTGGGATGTTGGGGGACAGTGACTTTTGACCCAGCAGTTGCACTTGTAAGAATTTATTTTAAGGGGTTAACTGGGCAAGGATGCAGGTCCAACAGTGCTCACTGCAGCATTGTTTAAAAATGTTGGAAAAATTGTGAGTCTGCATGACTGTCAGTAGGGGGTTGAGGAAATAAATGAATACCAAGCCTAGGCGATAGCTAAGAGAATCCAGGCTTTTAGATGATGACACAGCTTGTTATTAACCTAGAAAGGCATCTGAATGGAAAACAGGTTCCAAAAGCTTGGAGTCATGATTTAGACTCATGATGCTATTCTAAAAAATATGTTTATATGCATAAAAATATCAGGAAAGGATTACATGCCAGTTATATCTGGTGAGAGTTGAGTAAGACGTATTCTCTTGATACTTTTCTATATTTTCTGAATTATTTGCACTGAATTGTATTACTTTAGAATCAAGGGGGAAAAAACCCAAAGTCATGGGGAAGGGGTAGGTGGAGGGACGTCTTGGCATCAGGTGACGTGGTTAGAACCCGAGCTCTGCTGACTTTTGGGGGGCACTTGCCCCTTTGGAGCCCGAGCCCCCTCGTCTGTGAACTGGTGTCGTTATTCTTCCTGGGTGGCCTGGGGGACAGGAGGAGACACTGTGTGAGGGAGGGCTTTGCTAGCGGCACAGCCTGGGTGAGGGAGAGGCTGCCTGCGTGCGGGGCTGGCAGCGGGCGCCGGGGACTGCTGGATGCAGAGCAAGTTCCATCGAGATGTGCATTGGAGCCAGGCCCACCGCAGCTCTGCCCTCTTCCCCCCAGGCCCCGCCATGACGTCTCTTTGTCAGAGACCGGCTCTGGGCAAGGGGCCAGAGAGAGGGCTCGTAAGGCTAGGATTACAGCAGGGTGGACTCTGCAGTCTCTGGAGCAAGAGGGCTTTGCTCTGTGGCTGGTCTGCGGGGTGTGGAAATCAATTGTTTCCCTGCATGAGCCCTGCTGTGTTAGGCTGTCTTCTCTTGGGATTTGCCCGGCACATAATGGGTGCTCAGTAGATGTTTGAGTTGGATGAATGTCAACAGGTTGCCCCTTCGTGACTGTGTGACCTTGGGCAAGTTACTTAATGTCTCTGGGCCTCAGTTTCCTTATTCCACTGCTGGTGCGTAGTAGGCCATGAATAAACATCATTGCTGCTGTTACTGGAGCAGGGCAGGTGAGGGCCGCAGCATGGTGGGTACTTGCAGGAAGGACTTGTGTCCATCCTGGAATGTCTTTTCTGCTTGTTTTTGTCTGCTCTTCAATAATAATGATAGTTAATAATAATAACAATAATAATAATAAATGCCTACCATGTACCAGACCCTGTTCTAAGCACTTTGCGTAAAGTCACTGAATGCTCAGCACGACTTTCTGTGATAGATACTATCATCCCCATTTTGCTGATAACAAAACTGAGGCCTGGAGTTCAAGTGTCTTGCTCTCGAGGAGTTGCCCAACTGCGCTGTTGACATCGTCTATGGACGTTCTTTGTTGTGGGGGGCTGTCTTGCCCACTGTAGGAGGGTTAGCAGCATCGACTCACTAAAGGCCAGTCAACCCCACCCCCACACCTCAGTTGTGACAGACAAGCATGTCTCCAGACTTGCAAGTGTCCCAGGGGAGGGGGGCAAAGTTGCCCCTGGTGGTGAACCAGTGCCCTAGAGCAGTGCCATCAACGTGTGGTCTTTGCATCGCAGGACCAAGCTGGAATTGCAGAGTCTTGGGCCCCACCCAGACCTGATGACTCAGAATCTCCGGGGGTGGGGGATGGGGCGGCGGTGCCCAGGAGTCTGTCCTCACCGGCACTAGCAGCTTCGCGCATATCCATTAGGCTGTGTTCTGGTCATCTGTGTATTTGGCTCCCCCGCTGGACTCCCTGGAGGGAGGGGCTTGGCCTCCCCATCTTTGTGCCCTAGTATCTCATGCAGTGCCTGCACACAGGGGTACGATGAATGTCGGAATGAACGGCTAGAGTTTGTGGTTAGAACCAAACACCTTGTGGACTCGTGGCTCTTGGCGTTGCCATACACAGTGTCCTGCAAAACCGGCAGGTCCCTTTTCCCTAGTGCCTGCTCTGGAAATGCACTGGTCCCTGGGCTTTCCTTAGGCAGGGCCAACCCTGGGCACAATGGCAGCGCTGCTAAAGCACAACCTGTGACCTCCTTCCGCTCCCCTAAGCCCTCACTCCCGGAGGTCTTAGCTCATGGAGGTATAAGATTCTGCCCTGCTTGGAGATGCCAGGGTTTGAAGAGTGTTTTGCATTAAAATAGGATGACATGTGTGGTTGTGGACCCATGGCCATGATCTATTTAGTGGAAATAAAATCTAGTGGGGGAAAACATATAAAGCTATGTGTAGAGTATATGTAAAAGCATATATACATACAGTAAAAGAACATGTACATTTAACAGAAAAAATGTCTAGAACAGAGATATTCATAGTGTGGTCCACAGGCCACTGCTTGTTACCAATTAAGGTGAAGTACATACAGAAATTGAGAGTAAGACTTTAGAAATTCTTCTCTTTAGCAGTTTGACATGGCTGTGACATCCACGTGGCTTTTCACTTTTCTAGTTTATTTTTGTTGTATTCTGCAGAAGTGTTGATTCTTGTTGGTTGGTGATGGGGTGGAGGGATGCATTACCACAGAGTCTGAGAAGTACATACCCTCAGATGTTACTAGTGGTTACTGCTGGTCGCTAAGAATGCTGGTGATTTTAATTTTTCATTTCTTGATGTTTTCTGAATTATTTGCAATGACCATATTTTATCATTTTCATAGGCAGGGCGTGAGGGTGGAGAACAAAGCACTATTATAAAAAGATGTCTTTATGAGTCAAAGAGACGAATGCCTTCGGAAGGAATTTTAGGAATGATGAGGGCTGGTGGGAAAAAACTTTCAGATTGGTAATCCCTGCCCTAATTGTAGATAAACGCAGACGTTGGTGGGTTTGCTTGGTGAATTACTGTATTGTTAAACTCTCATGTGGTAATTCACAGAGGGATGAAAAGTGACTTAAAGGCATTTTAGAATTGTCTGCAGCCAAGAAACCCTCATTTATGAAAATCCAAAACAATCACCAAGATAGAGCAGTGGAAAACATTCCAAATATTAAGAATATTTAGATATTCAAACTTAGTTACTATATGGATTTGAGTAGTAGCATCCTTTCTACATGGATAAAGACTTGTGGGCACATATAAGTGGGCGTCATTCACTGTAGTCACTTAGGCAAAATGATTATTAGTGTGGGCTGTTGGCTAGAATATAGAAATAGCTGTCAATATTGAAATGGAGTCTACTGCTTTAAAAATATCAGATGTGTCTTTCTTTAAACTATAAAGACCAGTGAGGTAGTATGTAAACTTTCCTGGCCCCTTAGCTGGCATCATTGTGGGAACACGGGCCATTGCTGTTGTAGTAGAGTGACGTGACTGTGTCCCCACGTTTATCCGGGATACCTTCCCTCTGACTTCAGGGTGTCTAGAGGTGTCCCCACCTCAAAAGAAGACAGGCTCTGAGGGTTGGCGGATCCATTGTTGTCCCCACGGTTGATAGAATCTTCAGATACCCCTGTTGGCAGAGAGCTGTGGTCCCTGTGGGCTGCAGCCTTTTAATATTGAGCTGTTATTTTTCCTTCTGAGCGTTTATGGTAGGAACTTTGAACATAGCGGTGTATTTGTGTGTGTGTCGGCTGGATGAATTAAACATCTATTGAACCTCATCCTTTGGCAGCATCCCGGGTATCTTCGACCAGCCCTCCTTTCCGAGAGTTACTTAATCTGCCTATCACCACATAGATGCTTCTAACAGTAGAGACTGTATCCCTTTTATGCAACACATCTTAACCAAGAGTCTCACGATAATTTGCAAATTTGCAAAGGCACTCTTAGAGAGCTCAGAGAATCAGCCTCTTTCATTTCCTTAAAGGAAGATGGAAAACAATTTCGTTCTATTTTTGCCTGACTTTTTTCCTTTGCTGTGTTTTGCTGGATTATCCAAGAGATATTAATGTTTGCTCTGACAGAAAGAAACTGCCAGCAGGGAGACAATGACAGGAACATCCGCTGTTTATTCTCACTGCAGCCAAACCCACTTAATGTAAACGCATACTCTGTGGCATCAGACTCACCCGAAGCATGATGAACAGGGTTCGGGTATGTTCGTCCACCTGACCCTTTTGTTGCCAACACGCAAAAGGCTTCAGCTTCATTCTGATAAGATATGAAACCTGCAGATTTGATGTTTTCTTCCCTGGTTTTTGGCTTTAAAAAAAAAAAAATTTTGGCTGCGTTGGGTCTTCATTGCTGCACGTAACCTTTCTCTACTTGCGGTGAGCAGGGGCTACTCTTTGTTGCAGTGAGCAGGCTTCTCATTGCGGTGGCTTCTCTTGTTGCAGAGCGTGGGCTCTAGGTGTGCAGGCTTCAGTAGTTGCAGCACGTGGCCTCAGTAGTTGCAGCACAGGGCTCAGTAGTTGCAGCACGCAGGCTCAGTAGTTGCAGCACACAGGCCCTAGAGTGCACGGGCTTCAGTAGTTGTGGCACGCGGGATCAGTAGTTGTGGCTCGCGAGCTCTAGAGCACAGGTTCTGTAGTTGTGGCACACGGGCTTAGTTGTTCCGCGGCATGTGGGATCTTCCCAGACCAGGGATCGAACCCGTGTCCCCTGCATTGGCAGGCGGATTCTTAACCGTTGTGCCACCAGGGGAGTCCCAGCTTTTTTGGAAGAAGAGATGAAACGAAGATGTCCTTCCTTATGGTTCTGGTTCCTATTTCTACCTAATGAATTACCCCCCCAAACTACTTTACCCCAAATCAAATGCTTTATTTTGCCCATGATTTGTTGGGTCGGGAATTTGGAGAGGGCTCTGCAGGGTGGTTCTCGCCAGAGGAGTCTTGAGCAGTTGCAGGCAGATGTCGGTTGGGGGTGGGGTGGGGTGCTCATCCAAACGCCCCGCAGGACTGGATGTCCGAGGAGGCCCACTCCTGTGTCTGGCCGTGGATACTGGCTCTTGGCTGGGGGCTCAGCTGGTCAGTGGTCAGTGTTTACAGGCGACCGTCCCAGCACGGCGGTCCCAGGTACTCTGACCTCCTCATGGTGCCTGGCTTCCCACAGTGGGCATCCCAAGATGACCAGGTGGGAGCATCACAGCTTTGGAAGTCCCATAGCAGCACTTCTGTCGTATCCTGCTGGTCCAAGCAGCCATGAACCTGCCCAGGTTCAAGAGGAGATGGCCCAGACGCCATCTCTTGATGGGAGCAGTCCTAAAGCATTTCGAGCCCTGTTTTAGAATGGCCACACTCCTGGTGGTGATACAGAGACAGTGACTCGTTCTGAGGCCCGCAGGATGTCCGTTGGCTTCACGAACAGCCACATTTCACAGTGCCTTGCCGAACTGCGTTAATAGTTAACCATCCAGCAGAGCAAGGACTTTGATTCGTTCTGTCAATAACCCTTAAACCAACCAGCTACAATTAAAGCAAGAGGGAGCAGTTTTGAGCAGTGCTGTGGGTCTTGCGATAGGGAATTCTTTGCTTTGCCTGTTTCTTAAAAATGTTGTCTGAGAGAATATTATGCCATGGCTTCAATGCCTATTACAGAAAATTAGTGGAGCCTAGAGTCCCCAAAGTACAGTAGCTAGACAGACACTTTATAAATTCAGGGGGAAGGTTCTTAAGCTCCTTGGATAGCTCTTGAGCGCTGCTTTCTTTCCCTGCCACGGGTTTTGCTAGCGTCCCCACTGCAGAAATAGGATCCTGGTATTGCATGCATTTGCTGGAAATTGGATCCACTCCCCAAGTTGGAACTTGTTCAAGCAAATCGTACTTTGATGCTGTGAACCCTGGGATCAAAAAAGCATAGGAAAACTTGTTTTGGAGCTAATAGAGGAAAAGCATGGGCTTGGGAGTTCAGGAGAGCTAGGTTTGAATTCTCCCTCTGCCTCTTCATAAGCTGTGCAGTCTTGGCAAGGTTTTTAGCTTTTCTGGGTTTTTCATTTCCTGCTCTCTAAAGTGGGAAGAGCAATACCTATCTTGCAGGGTTGTTAAGGATTAAATAAGGTCATGATTGTAAAGTGCCTGGCACAGTACCTAGCATATAATACGTTCAGCCAGCTTCGGCCCTTCCCTTTCTAACCATTGCTATTTATTGAATAACAACACCTGCGTAAAAGTCACGATTATTTATCAAAAGCTTATTGTTATTCCAAGCACTGTGCTAAGTGGTTTGTATAGTTTATCCTGTTAGTTCTCAAAACTAACACAATGTCTTGAGGACATTGATGAGACATGGAGATTGAACCAGTTCTCACGGGTCACATGGCCAATGGGATGAGGACCCAAGATTTGAATCCAGGAGTCTGAGGCTGGAGCCCATGCCCTGAAGTAGTTTTTTTTTTTTTTTTTGTGGTACGCGGGCCTCTCACTGTTGTGGCCTCTCCCGTTGCGGAGCACAGGCTCCGGACGCGCAGGCTTAGCGGCCATGGCTCACGGGCCCAGCTGCTCCGCGGCATGTGGGATCTTCCCGGATTGAGGCACGAACCCGTGTCCCCTGCATCGGCAGGCGGACTCTCAACCACTGCGCCACCAGGGAAGCCCCCTGAAGTAGTTTTTAATATGTGTGTTTGTGGGTGTGGAGGCTCTGCTTCACAGGTCCTCACTGAGGCTGGTGAGATGAAAGAATGCTGATCTAGAACAAGTTTTCAGTCTTTGCCCTGACGCTCGCCAAATACACATCCTTGGGAGAGGCTTCAGTTTCCTCCTTTGTGAAATGGCAGCCTCTGAGCTAAATGATGGGCAGTGGCTTTTCCAGCCCTGATATTGAATGACCGAGATTTTTAAAAAAAATTATTTTATTGAAGTATGGTTGATTTACAGTGTTGTGTTAATTTCAGCTGTATAGCAAAGTGATTCAGTTATACATATATATGCATTTTTTTCATATTATTTTCGATTATGGTTTATCACAGGATATTGAATATAGTTCTCTGTGCTATACAGTAGGACCTTGTTGTTTATCTATTCTCTATATAATAGTTTGCATCTGCTAATCCCACACTTCCAATCCATCCCTCCCCCAACCCCCTTGGCAACCACAAGTCTGTTCTCTATGTTTGTGAGTCCTCACAAACTTTTGTAGATAAGTTCATTTGTGTCATATTTTAGATTCCACATGTAAGTGATACCATACGGTATTTGTCTTTCTCTGTCTGACTTTCTTCACTTAGTATGATAATCTCTACGTCCATCCATGTTGCTACAAATGGCATTATTTCATTCTTTTTTATGGCTGAGTAGTATTCCATTGTGTATATGTACCATGTCTTCTTTATCCATTCATCTGTCAATGGGCGTTTAGGTTGTTTCCATGTTTTGGCTATTGTGAATAGTGCTGCTGTGAACATTGGGGTGCATGTACCTTTTTGAATTACAGTTTTGTCAAGATATATGCCCAGGAGTGGGATTGTTGGATCATATGGCAGCTCTATTTTCAGTTAAAAGAAAGAAATTATTTATTTGGCTACGCTGGGTCTTAGTTGCGGCATGCGGGATCTTTGTTGCTGCGTGCAGGATCTTCATTGTGACATGCAGAATCTTTAGTTGCGGCACGCGGGAACTTTTTTAGTTGTGGCATGCAGGATGTTTAGTTGCGGCATGCGGGATCTTTAGTTGCAGCATGTGGGCTCCTTAGTTGCGGCATGCAGGCTCTTTTAGCTGCAGCATGTGGGATCTTTAGTTGTGGCATGCGGGATCTAGTTCCCTGACCAGGGATCGAACCCAGGCACCCTGCATTGGGAGTGCGGAGTCTTAACCATTGGACTACCAGCGAAGTCCCTATTTTCAGTTTTTTGAGGAACCTTCATACTGTTTTCCATAGTGGCTGCACCAGTTTACTGGAATGATTGAGATTTTGATTTGAATCTAGCCACATGCTGAATGAGCTGAGTCCCCCTCAGTCTTGATCATGGGGAAATACAAAACATTGGTCAATCTGTGCTGCAGCCAAATTAAAGTCTGATATTTATTGAAGCAATACTTGCACATAGTTGAAGAAAAGCCCCTGAGAAAATGAAAGTCCTCTGCCTCATTCCTTCCCACCCCCAGTTCTGCTAGAAGCAGCCACTTTTCCTGTTTTTAGCCACTTCCGGGTTCTCCCGTGTCTCTTAAACCAATGGCAGTGGATTTTTACTTTGTTTCCTTTGCATCCTTCGTCCTCCTTTCTTTCCGTTCTGTTCCGTGAGCTGCAGTCAGGAGGAAGGTCCTCCAAGAGGAGCAAGGCAGCAGCTTGCCTGGAGTGCTGGGAGGGGGGTGCGTGCTTTCCACAGAGGCCTCACTGCCTGGTCCCTCGAGCTTCCCTAGGCCGGGCCGTGAACTCACCATTGCCCTGATGCTGACACTCATGTTAATTTAAAACAGAACTTGTATTGCATAACTGCTTGATGGGTGGCTGAAACATCACCCCTGATAAATGTTCACATTATTTGTATGATCCGTCTAAAATCCAATATTTGCACATTGTTTTAAAATAGGAAGGCCTATTTTATTTTATTTATTTATTTTGGCTGCATTGGGTCTTTGCTGCTGCGCGCAGGCTTTCTCTAGTTGCGGCAGGCGAGGGCTACTCTTTGTCGCGGTGCGCAGGCTTCTCATTGCAGTGGCTTTTCTTGTTGCAGAGCACGGGCTCTAGGCCCACAGTCTTCAGTAGTTGAAGCACGTGGGTTCAGTATTTGCGGCATACAGGCCCTGGAGCGTGTGGGCTTCAGTAGTTGGCGGTGCGTGGGCTCAGCAGTTGCGGTTCTAGGGTACGCGGGCTTCAGTAGTTGTGGTGCATGGGCTTAGTTGCTCCACAGCATGTGGGATCTTCCTGGACCAGGGATCGAACCCATATCCCCTGCAATGGCAGGCGGATTCTTAACCACTGGGCCACCAGGGAAGTACCCCTAATATTAGCAAATGTTTGAAAAAAAGTGAGTCTTAAAATTGAGGAAATATGTTAAGCCTTTTGGTGCAGACATGGAGATAGTTCACTTGTGGTTGAACTCCATAAAATGCCTCAGTTTCAGCAGTTCTGCCTCCTCTCACACTAAGAATCTTGTGGATTTAAAAACATGTGTTTGGGGCTTCCCTGGTGGCTCAGTGGTTGAGAGTCCGCCTGCCGATGCAGGGGTCACGGGTTCGTGCCCTGGTCCGGGAAGATCCCAAATGCCGCGGAGTGGCTGGGCCCGTGAGCCATGGCCGCTGAGCCTGCGCATCCGGAGCCTGTGCTCCGCAACGGGAGAGACCACAACAATGAGAGGCCCGTGTACCGAAAAAAAACCCCCCAAAAAACACATGCGTTTGGCTCTGAGTGAAAAAAGCAGCGGGTCCTTTCAGCCTTCTCAGCTCTGCTGTGTATGTGTGTGTCACTGTGTGTGTGAGAGAGGGTGTCTGTGTGCATGAGTGTGCCTGTGTCTTTCTGTGTATGTGTGTCTGACTGAGTGTGTGTGTGTGTGTGTGTGTAGGGTGGTTATGTAGCTTCTGTCCCTCCTCCTGGGCCTCATACAATTGACCGTTGTGCCTGAAGACTAAAGGGCTGTTGGGTTTTCTCCTTTGTGGTGCTTTGGACCTTAGGCTATTTAAACGTATTTTTTTGTAATTGGTTAGATTCCATCCTGGTGGCTCCTGCCTACGTAACATCAACAAAAAAGGTGAATTGAAAGTGAGTCTTTCCCAGTGACAGACATTCTACACAATAACTGGTTCATATTATTGAAAACTATCAAGGCCATGAAAAACTGAAGAATGCTTCCAGAGTAGGGAGACTAGAGAGAGATTGACAGTAGATGCCGTTTGAGTCCTGGACTGGATCCTGGACCAGGAAAAATATCTTTTCCCCTTTGCTGTAAAAGACGTTGGTGGGACAGTTGATGCAATTTGAACAAAGTCATAGACTGGATTAATGGCATCGTATCAATGTTAATTTTCTGATTTTGATCATCGTACTCTGGTTCTGTGAGAGAATGTCCTCATCTTTAGGAAATACACACTGAAATACTTCAGGGTAAAGGGACATCAAGTCTGCATCTTACCCTCATTTTTTCCAAGTCTGAAATTATTTCAAACTAAAGAAGTTGAAAAAAGAGCTTTTTCCTTATTCCCAGACCTACCAACTGCCTTAACTCGGCCTCCAAATGGCTGTGGAATCTTGATGTTGCACGAAGCTGGGTGGTCCAGTGTGGGGACAGCTGCGGGGGCTGCTTGTGCTCTGGGAGATGGGAGGGGGTCCTCACCTGCTTGTTTGGAAACATCCCTCTAGTCAAATCAGAATTCTAGAGCACAGCCTTTCTGCCTGGGAGTAACTTGGTTCCACTTAGGCCTAAAAAAGCTCTCAGACCCTTGATAACCTCGGAAGAGGCCAACTGGGCCCAGGAAACCATGCTGACCAACCGTCTTTTCTTACTTTCCTTTTCTCCTCTCTCAGTGGAAGGAAGCTCTTGGTGGCCCAGAACCAGGACAGATGGTGTGGTGCTGTGGAAAGAGGAAGCAGGGCTGACCTTGTCACCAAGGCTGCCGATCTGCACAGGGCCTGACCCTGGGTCTGGAGCTGGGATGGAATCCCCTACACTTTCTTCCAAACCACTCAAACGGCTTAAATAAAAGGCAGGATTTTCCTTCATGAACCCCAAGGGTGGGGAGGGCGTTGTAGAGCCTTGAGTAGGGACACCAAGCATCCCAGCATCGTTATTTGCAGTCCTCACTCTCAAAGGTGCCTTTGCCAAAGGTTGATAAATGATGTGGCTGTGTAATTGCAGAATTCGGGTCGGGAAGCAGGATCATCGCCTGCATTCCCCCTCTGCTGCCTCCCCTTCTCTCGTTTGCTTTCTCTTCCCTCTCGGTCAACTCTTTCTGTGTCCCCATCTCTCCCCCCTCTGGCTTCCTCCGTTTTGTCCCCTGGGAGAGGGTCTTGTGTCAGAAGCACAGCAGCGGGGCTCTGCTTACGCGTGAGGCACAGTCCCCACAGAAGGTGGGCTTGGCAGACGCCTCAAGAAGCCTCTGCCTCTGAAGTTGGGGTTTGAGGTGGGAAAGAAGGGGGGTGGAGGGAGGGAGCTAGGCTAGAGGTCCCGGTAGCGATTCTGCTGCTTCTAACTCGGAGGCCCTGGTACTGTCTCCCCCTTCTTTCTTTTCCATGCACGTTTCCATCCTTTTGCAGCTGTCTTCACCAGGCTCCCTGGTTGGATGAAACTCGTTGATGGGGAATTGGGCCTGAGGGGTGCTGGGCGGGGAGGGGCTGGCTCCAGCCCCCCAGGGGCTCCTGCCCTCGCCCCTCCCCTTCTCCACCTCTGCCTCTTCTCTGCTCCTGGGCCCTCTTGCCTCGGCCTTTCTGGTTTGGCTCCCCAGGTCCCGGCTCTGCCCTGGCGCCGTTTTTCCACTTCTGCCTCTGCTGCAGAATTCCTGAAGGTGAAATCAGATTGTCCTGGCCGCCCTTCTCACAGGGCTGTGACAGCCGCTCCTTGTGGCAAGAAAAACCAGGCAGAGGCAAGGAGACAAGGCAGCAGGAGGACCCAGGAGCGTGGCGTGATCTCTCCGAGTGGGGAGCGGGGTGAAATCTGGGGTCCAGGAGCTGGACCTGTGCTGTCCGGGATGGCAGCCACTAGCCCCATGGGACGATTTGAAGTACACTTTAAAAATTAAAATTTAATACAAAATCCAGTTAGCTGCACTAAGCACATTTCAAGTTTTCATTTAGCCGCCTGTGGCCGGTGGCCTCTGTAGTGAGCTACACAGATACAGAACATCTGCATTGTTGCAGAAAGTTCTAGCAGCCAGCCCTGGAGGACACTTGATCCCTTTCACCGAAGCTCTAGGAAAGTGGTTTCTTTGTGTGTTTTAGTAGCTACCACAAGTGCTGTTAAAGAATAGATTGGATGGGTGGGGAAAAAACATATTGTAGTAACATTAAAAACGTTTCAGGTACCTTAGAATTGGTCAGGAAGTTGGAGTGTTTCCGGGGGTGCCTTTCATCGTGGAATTCTGGAACATTCCTGATACAGAGACTTTACATCCCCACTCTCTGGTTCTTCTGCCTCTGTCCTAATTTTTGCCTTGTTCTAGTTCTTATGTACTGTTTATTCCGTATTTTCCTGGATTCACATTCGTACTTAAGTTTGTTTGAAAATGAGACTTCATGACCAGAAGTGAAAAGTCATCAAAGGGAAATAACTTTGTTTCAAGCAGGCTTTTTTTCTAACATTTTATTTTCTTTTTTATTATTTTTTTAATATCTTTATTGGAGTATAATTGCTTTACATTGTTGTGTTAGTTTCTGCTGTATAACAAAGTGAATCAGCTATATGTGTACATATATCCCTATATCCCCTCCCTCTTGCGTCTCCCCTCCCTCCCTCCCACCCTCCCTATATCCCACCCCTCTAGGCGGTCACAAAGCACCAAGCTGATCTCCCTGTGCTATGTGGCTGCTTCCCACTAGCTATTTATTTTACATTTAGTAGCGTATATATGTCAATGCCACTCTTTCACTTCAGTGAAGAATCATATGGACGTGCCCAACTCATAGGGTCCCACTTGCTGATTTTGCAGAGCAATGCTCTTTTGTTTCCAGTGGGTTTATTGTTTTGCCTATCAAATTCTAGCAGATTCCCTTTGGGGAGGGCTCTGAGCCTAACTCCCCCTTTCTTAAAAAGGAGATTAGCAAACGTGAAGAAGGGCTATGAAGAGATAGTGACCCCAAATGGAGGCTTTCTCCTCTTGGGAAGGCCTGAGAAGGAATAGCTGCTTCTCTGTTACTGAAAATACACTGGTGTTTCCCTCCAGCAGGGTCTCTGCAGGGCAGCCCAGGGGCAGGGTGTGGTTTGGTGGTACCAGCTGACCCGATGCTTCTTTTTTTTTTTAATTGGGGTATAGTTGTTTTACAGTGTTGTGTTAGTTTCTACTGTACAGCAAAGTGAAGTAGAGTTCCCTGTGCTATACAGCAGGTTCTTATTAGTTATCTATTTTATACATATTAGTGTGTATATGTTAATCCCAATCTCCCAGTACATTCCCACCGCTTTCCCCCCTTGGTGTCCATACATTTGTTCCCTACATCCGTGTCTCTTATTTGTGCCTTGCAAACCTCGCCCGCTGCTTTTGGGCCTGAGGTTCCTTTTACACTCCTGTGATCACTGAGCATTTCAGAGCTTTTGTTTTTTGTGGGTAGCATCTACAGTATCTGCCGTGTTAGAGATTAAAACAGAGTTGTTTTAAACACTTGTATTCATTCATTAAAAATGACAGTAATAAGCCTATTACCTGTCAGCGTAAAGAATATATCTTATCAAAAATAACTGTTTTCCCAAACCAAAAGAAACCTGTGAAAAGAAAGCTGTCATTTTATGGTTTTTATGAGTCTCTTTCATGTCTGGCTTAATAGGCGAGCTGGATGCTCACTTCTGCTTCTGCGTTCTGTCTCTTGATGTCACCGCTCAAGTAGTCTCTGGAAACTCCACTCAACGCTCATGAGAGAATGAAGGTGAAAGAGGCAAATTAAGTCGAACTCAATTATGAAAATGGTTTTGACCTTGCAGACTCCCAGAAAAGGTCTCAGGGAACCCCCAGTCCCTACCCCTGTGTTCCCTGGACCAGACTTTGGGAGCCAGAGGTGAAGGGAAAGACACATGGAACTTAGGACTAGTGGTCTGTGCTCCTGACGCTAGCCTGATGCTCCCCTGCGTGTGACCTTAGGTCAAGACAGCACTTCTCCCCTGGGGCTGAGGTCTCTTATCTGGAGACTGGGGACCGCCCTTCTTGCTGAGCCTGGCCATCCTGTCCTACAGGGTCCTTGTGAGTCTCAGATCATGCCTGTGAAATCTTTCCATGAGCAGAAAGCAGTGTATTTATAAATGGCGTTACTAGGGATCTTTTGAAGTTTGGTGTCACCCTTAATTTGTAGGACAGTTATTTTTAAAAACTGACATTGTGTCCTAATCTCGCTTGGTTCTGGGGACGTCTTTGTGAAGGGGAGAGGCTGCCCTTCTCAGCTTACAGGTGAGATCATCGAGGCTTGAGTGAGTGGATTGGCCAGAAAACAGGATTGTCCCCAGGGTGGTGACCCCTGCCCGCTGTTTCCAAGGCCCACGGGTGCTGGTTTCGTGGGGCTGAGGTTCCTGTCCGGTAGGGCGCTGCATTTTTGACACACTGACATATTCAAACAGGGAGACTGCCACCCTCAGCAGTTCTCTGCGTGAAGAAATTGCCCTCAGTCTGAGTCACCTGGTGGATGTGACACAGTTTTGAGATTGGAAGATCTGAGGCCTCATCCAGGCCGAGGGAGCCCTTTTAGAACTCCTTCAAGTGGTGATCTAAAAAAAATCAGCTGGTAAACAGCCCTGGCTGGTATGTGGCTTATTTTTGTTGACTGGTGAAAGCTCTACTCGTTCTCCTGAGGTGTTTGTACTTCTGAACTGCTTCCCTCCATGGGTCACTTACCGTAGGGAAAACAGCCGGCTCTCCTCCCTGGGCACTCCTGGAAGCAGCCCCCATTCTGATCTTGGGAGACACATTTGTCTGTAATTGTAGGAGACAAAGAACCACGGTCGAGTCTTTTCTCGCACTAGGAAATAAGGCAAAAAACACAAGTTCAGTTGTGGCCAGCTGGCCTTAAGATGGATTAAAAAAAAAAAGAAAGAAATGCTTTATACGGGGTAGGTTGAATTAAGTTCCCCAGACCCTGCTCCTCATAAGCATGGCTTTATTATCAGGGGCAGAAGCCCTCCAGCAGTTACCTGTATTTAGTTACAGTGCTTTGCCACATTATAGACTGTGGATTGACTTTCCCCTCCCTGAATACATTAATATGACTACCTTAAGGCATACAGTATTTTTCAGTTTTTTAAAAGCTTAATTCAGTTGCAAATGGTAGAAATTCAATTCCAAATAACTTAAACACAACATAAAGCGAGGGGGGACAATTGGGTGTGTGTGTGCATTATTTTGGCTCTAGGAGAGTGGAGTATGGGGTTAGACTGTAAAGCATTGCTAGGACCAAGAGCTCAAAGTGTCATAGGGACTCCCTCCCTGCCTTTGGCAGGCTCTGCCCTCATGGTGCCAAGATGGCTGCAGTCTGCTCCAGCTTTCATTCCATCTTCTCAGCCATCTCAGTGCAAAAAGTTCCTCTAACAGTTTCAGAAAAGTCCCAGAATGAAATCTTACTGGTTCTGATCAGTCCCGTGCCCTCCCTCAGCAATCCCTGAGGCTAGGAGTATCCCCGACTGATTGGCCAGGCATGGGACCAGTTCTGGGACCAGGGTGAGGCCTGGGAAAATCAGGGCTATTATGTTGGGTAGGCAGGAAAGGTTTTGGTTTGTGGGCTCCCACACCCCAGCATTTGTAGTGAATTATTACTCAGGTAGCCATGACCCTTTGTGGGATGGTACCAGAACTAGGCCCACTCTTTTATCAGGAAGAAGGCTGGCTTTATGTTTAGCTTTTAACACGTCTTGGATGAATAAGTTGTTGGTGCTTGGCTGTCGGCCAGCCATGCGTCATCCTCTCTGGCAACACAGCCTCTTTTATAGAGGGAGACGCTGACGTCAAATCATATTTCCTGGGCCCAACACCCTTTGATGGTCACACGCTTGACCAGGCTGGTGGTCCCTGAATCTGCCGACCAGACTCAAATGAAGACCCCAGTCCACTCTTTGGTAAAACCCAGATTTGATCTGGTGATGCCTCTGCTTAAAAATCCACCGTGATATTTTACTACAATTTTAAAAAGGGCAGAAAACAAAATAAAACAGACAACACCCTCCCCCCACCCCATCCCCATTTATTTCTCCCTTAGAGGCAATTTAATTGATCAGTTTAACATATTTTAGCTGATTCTTTAGGTATTTACATCTGTGACTCTAGTGGCATCTTTAGGAGTCTCTATGTATAGTGTCATGTCATCTGCAAACAGTGACAGTTTAACTTCTTCTTTTCCAATTTGGATTCCTTTTATTTCTTTTCTTTCTCTGATTGCCATGGCTAGGACTTCCAAAACTATGTTGACTAATAGTGGTGAGAGTGGACATCCTTGTCTTGTTCCTGATCTTAGAAGAAATGCTTTCAGTTTTTCACCGTTGAGGACGATGTTGGCTGTGGGTTTGTGGTGTATGGCTTTTATTATGTTGAGGTAAGTTCCCCCTGTGTCTACTTTCTGGAGAGGTTTTATCATAAATGGGTGTTGAATTTTGTCAAAAGCTTTTTCTGTATCTACTGAGATGATCATATGGTTTTTATCCTTCAGATTGTTAATATGGTGTATCCCGTGGATTGATTTGCGTATATTGAAGAATCCTTGCATTCCTGGGATAAACCCCACTTGATCGTGGTGTCTGACCCTTTTAATGTGCTGTTGGATTCTGTTACTTCTGTGACTCTAAACAGTAGGCTTTGTGTGGCTACTTCTTGACTTTTTAGTTTTAGTTCTTTTTTTTTTTTTTTTTTTGCGGTACGTGGGCCTCTCAGTGTTGCGGCCTCTCCCGTTGCAGAGCACAGGCTCTGGACGCGCAGGCTCAGCGGCCATGGCTCACGGGCCCAGCCGCTCTGTGGCATGTGGGATCTTCCCAGACCAGGGCACGAACCCATGTCCCCTGCATCGGCAGGCGGACTCTCAACCACTGCGCCACCAGGGAAGCCCTAGTTTTAGTTCTTATCTGCGGACACCCCCTATGGAAGATGAGGCTTTAGTCTCCTTCCTCCTGTGTCCTCCGCCACCCCCGTCCCTCCCAGCAGGACTGCGTTGTTGTCAGTGTTCGGCGTTTACACTGTTACAGCTAGGAAAGATCTATTCACAGACATGCCATCCAGGGAACGATGCGAACTTTTGTTTTTTGTGGTAGAGAATTCTTCAAGCATTGCTGACGACAGGCATGTGGCAAGTAAATTGAGACTCACACGAGAAACCCACCCTGTCTCCCATTGCGTGTGGGATAGAGTTCAAAGGCCTCAGTGTGGCCCACGTGCCTTTCCTTCCTCCGTCCCACCAGCCCTCCCACCTGCCACCCTTCTTTGCTGGTCCTTCGATGCCCCCTTCTCTGTCTGGTGAAATCCTCCTCCATCCAAGGCCTGGCTGGAATGGTGCTTTCTCTGGGTGTGTCCTTCCTGGTTGTGTGTTCACTGCAGTGTGTAGACCGAGGTCTTAGTACTTATCACACTGCACGGTGCTTATTTATTTACCGCTTGAGTTTAAATCTTGGCTGAGCTGTTTCCCAGCTTTGCGACCTTCAGCAAGCTACCTAGTTGCTCTGTGCCTCAGTTTCCCTCTTTGTAAAATGTGGATAACAACCATAGCACCCACAGGGGACTATACTCAAGGTTTTGTAATAACCTGTGATGGAAAAGAATCTGAAAAAGAATAGATAGACATGTATAGCTGAATCACTGTGCTGTGCACCTGAGCTGTACACCTGAAACTAACACAACACTGAAAATCAACGATACTTCAATTAAGAAAAAAAGGAACAACCATAGCACCGACCTGGTAAGGTTGTTAGTGATTGCATATGCTGATGGAATGAAAGCATCTGTAAGTGTCTGCCCCAAGGGAAACTGTCCATCTGTTCCCTGTACCCGCCTCATGCAGGCAGGTGGCTTATAGGCACTGGTGCCCAGAATAGCTCTGGGCAAATCAGAAGTCTCTGAGGGCCTGGCAGGGGAGCTCAGTGAGTGAAGCAGGCTGGGTGTGGCTCAGGCACAGGACGTGGGGACTGGAAAGGACAGTCTCTAAGGGGTGTCTTCTCCTTTACTTCTAGCCAGTGGTTGCCAAGTAGGAATGGGGGCCCAGTTTGGCCAGATCATCTGATTTAAAAAATTTTTTTTTTTTTTTTTTTACGAGAAATGTGAGCATCCGCATTTAAAAAAATATACGATTTTTCCTGACATTTAGTACACAGCGTAGCGGCTGAAGGCCCTAAGCCTGTGGGCCCATAGGCCACTGGTTTGGGGCACAGTTCTCATTTCCCAGAGGAGGTGCAGAGTGATGGCGTGACCTGCCCTGGGTCACACGCTGACTGATTTGGCCCCTGGTGTTCCCACCTGTGGTCTGGACGTGGTGCTGGCCCCTTCCCCACCAGGGTGCTGAGTGGGAGGATTCAGCCATGTGTGTCGGTGCGTCTGCCAAGCCTCTGCCCACACGGTAGCAGGTTATTCCCGCCCTCACGTCAGCTCCCCCTGCCTCAGAGCCACCCCCTTGGTGGTGTTTAATAGGATCGTGGGTCTCTTTTTATGCCGGGGGGAAAAGAATTGTGTGCATTTATTGAATACCTGCCGTGTGCCCAGGAACTAGTAGGTGTTTTATGTTTGCATTCTCTCTTATTCCTTCCAACAGCCCTCCCTATGAGATGGAAAGTCACCATTTTATAGGTACTAAAAATTATTCATAAGGAAGTTACCTGATGGGGACCTCACAGAAAGAGGTTTAACCAGGATTAGATCCATCTCTCTGATACAAATCCCGAGCTCTAGACAACCTGTTACCTCCCACGTACAGGAAGTCAAGTCTAACAGAAGCTCGGTGGAGCTTTGCTTGTCCCTGGCGGCCTGCATGCATCTGTGGCGCGTCCTCTGGAGGACAAGCCTAGCCTTGTTCCGTCTTCGGCAGCTGTAGCTGTAGCACGTGACTGCAAGCCTGGCCAGATAGGAGGGAAGGCAGAGAAAATTATGATAATGAGGAGGATACAGGCCTGGGGGAAGCAACCAAGGCCTCTGTCAGAAGTAGGATGGGACTCAGGAGCTGAGAAGCTCCCATACAAGACAAAGGCCATGTCTTCATATGCTGCAGCCCTGGCACTTTCAAACCCATCTAGAAAACCCAGGGTATGAGATGATGGGGGAAAGGAAATTAGAAGTGATCGGGGCCTTCCTCACCCCCATGAGCCATCCTGTTGGCCCAAGAGGCCCATATAATTTTATGTTTAGAAATAGTTTTCAGATAGCGAGGCAGCCCCTTTGTAGCCAGCGAAGCTCACGTGTTTTACCAGCAGTGCAGCCGGCTGCTCTTGGGGCAGCCCCATGGCTGATGATCATGTGTTGTTCCTCTTTCCCTGGGCACCCACTTCTGCTCTCAAATGCCCGCACACACCCTGAGGCATGGCTGTGATAGGCCAGTGCCCGAGGGCAGAGGAGTAGAGGGGAGGGACGTGGGGTCTCTGAAGCCCTCACCGACCATCCAACATGTCCTCCTAGACCTGGGACTAAATGTTGTCATTTTAATTTTTTTTTCCTCCTTGTGGCATCCATGGATCTGGTTTCCTGACTTTCACAACGTGGTTAACCCTGGCACCGCCCACCTGCCTGTTCTTTTCTCCCAAACTCTTATGCAGGCCACCTTGCTCGTGGCATCTCTGGGAGGGGTGGCCGCCCTTATCTCTAGCCATTCTCTGCATTCCAGACGTCCAGCTTCCTTCAGTCTCTGGAAAACGCCACACTACTCCCTCCCCCCACCCGGTGGGCGCTGGTCTGCCACCTGCTCTGGACTCAGTATTTTGTCTCCTCCCCAGGTGCCCATCCATGATTCAGGCTTCTGTGCAGATAGTAACCCCTGGAAGTTTCCTGCGAGTCTCCCTCTAACCTCGCCCCCCTCCCCCTGCCCGCCTGACCTGGCCTGGTGAGGTTCTCTGCCCTGGGTTCCACGGCACCTGTACTGGTCCCATCCTGGCTCAGACTCGCTGGGTTGGGCTGTAAATGCCTCCCTCACCCACCAGACTGGAAGTGCCCTGAAAGCAGGGACCAAGCCCAAGGCCTAGCACAGGGTTTGGCATGTGGGAAATGTGTACCCGCTGTTTAATGTTGACCACGTTGCACGGGTGGGGACATCATGGGAGTGTAGCAAATGGTGCCATCATTAGGGAGTGAAGCTGCCAGGCGTGGCCGGACTGGGCATCTTCCCCTGGATGGAGCCTTTCAGTCTAACCTGCATTGTCCAATGAGGTAGTCACTGGCCACATTGTTTAAATTTAAATATAGTTACTTAAAATGAAATAAGTTAAAGACTCAGTTCGTCAGTCTTGCTAGTCAGTGTCAAGTGTTCAGTAGCCATGTGTGGTCAGTGGCTGTCATACTGACCAGTGCAGCTCATAGGACACTCCAGCATCGTGGAAGGTTCTCTTGGATGGTGGTGCTCTAGACACCGTCTTGTAAAGGCATGAAATCAGGGGCTTGTAGGCCGAGTGGAAGCCCTTCTGGGTGCTTCCGGTTAAGTAAAGCAGATTTCCGCACGTTCCTTCTTAAGCCTGAACTGTGTCCTCAATTTCCTGTCTGCAGGACATTCGTCAGAAGTTCCGCTCTGTTCTTGTTGAGGCAACAGTGAAACTGGATGAGCTGGTGAAGAAAATTGGCAAAGCTGTGGAAGACTCGAAGCCCTACTGGGAGGCACGGAGGGTGGCGAGGCAGGTAAGCTCTCCTGCTCTGCCCATCACCCCACCCCGCGCCATGGGCGCACCTCTGACTTGTGGGCCTCCTGCTGAAGCTCAGGGGCACGGGACAGCCGTGGCTTTGTCCACAGGTGCGTTTGGAGTCAGCCCCTTGTTTTCCTCCCCTCCACAGGTTGCTTTCACTCCCGCTCTTGGTACTATTAGTAGGGTGAGCGTGCTGGCATTTGGTTGCCCCTACCAGTGGGCGCTGCCTTACTGCTGGAACTGGTACCCAGGTCCACCTCCCAGGCGGCTGGACCAGAGGCTGTGCTTAGAACATCGGGCTTGTCCTCCGCCCTCCCTGATGACTGCCTGTCGGACAGCAGGAGGAACACTCCCTCCCTCGTATTCTCCTCCCTGGTTTGGGAGAAATTAGCCATCTGCTTCTCTTGGAACATTGGTTCTTTGTCCTGAGAGCCCAAATAGGCAACAGAGGAACCAAGACCAGAAAAGGGGCGGCAGAGGGGCTGTGGTCAGGCAACTGCCGGGGCTGCTGGTTTCAGAGTGTCTTCCTTGGATCGTCACCGATGTGAGGACTTCCCAGCCTGAGATGCAGGCCCTGTGAATGGGAAGGAAAAGAGCTCCCAACACATGGTGGTACCTGCTGTGTGCCAGGCCCTGGGCTGGGGGCTCTCACACTCCTTGGCCCACACTGGGGCTTCCTGCTCAGGTGACTCTTGAGGAGCTGGTCCCGGTTGAGTTCCTGTCCCTGCTGTGTGTTATGTGACAGAAGATGCTGTCGCCTCCCAGGGTCTCTTCCTGTAAGTGGATGCTCAGTGAGTGCAGGTACCACGGCAGGCCCCCACTGTGTGTGCGCAGTGTGCTGTTGGGCTGGGGCGGGGGTGGGGGAGGCGATGGGAAAGCGAGCCCTTGGGAAGTGAAGCCCCAGGAATGTGTTAAGACGGGAGCCATCGAGGATAAGGGGCCAGGACTCGGGCATTCCTCTTCCTTGCCCCGTTCCGCGCACCCCTCAGATTTCTCATCCCCTTGACGCTTTGGTGGTTCTGCCGAGATTCTAGCTACGTATTTGAGTTTTGCACTCTGCATGCTGAACTGAGCTTTCTGGTTGGAACCTTCCAGATAATGTGGCCTTTGTTCCTAGACAGACCAGCTGCCCGAAACCCTTCCTTCCCTGTCCTGCTGCCCTGGACTGTACAACATCCAAGTGCCCATGACTTGGTGGCCTGCAACAAGCCTGAGCAGCCGTCCTTCTCTCCGCCTCCCTCTGTTCCCACCCAGGCTGCAGCTTTCTAGAGAGAAGGAGCCCTTCTCCAGAAGGTGCTCACCAGTCCCCAGAAGCTCCCCAACCCTAAGGCATCCTCCCTCCAAAGTGCCCCACGTTGGCGATGTGTCTCACCCACCATAGCCCAGGGTGGTAGTGGTCTTGACCTTGCAGTGAGAAGGCTTCTGGTTAGGTTTGAGGAGAAATTTCTGATAATTGAATGTAAACATTGGGTCAGTGCTGAGGAGGTCATGAAACCTCCTCTTCTGAAAGTCTTCAACACTTGGATTTACGGTCCCTTTGAGGACACAAATATCTGTATAAGAACATCCATGTCCCCATGCCGTCGGGTGATGTCATAGTGGTCTGTGAAAGCATCCCCTTGGAGCCTCTGCAGTGGCTTCCCCACGGGAGTTTCCCCACTGGGTCCCCTGAGCTCAGATTCTGGAGCAGAGCTGGGAAAGGGACCTTTGTGTTCAGGGGCCTCTGGAGGTTGGCCGTTTAGCCACCAGCCCCAGCTGATGGGCCTTACCCTCCTCTGGCTGAACGGATGTCATATATGCTCCTACCTCAGAGTCTTTGAACCTGCTGCTCCCCCTGTTTCTTGTTGTCTTAACCATAGGGTTTGCACGGTCCACTCCATCTCCTTCAGCTTTCACTTTATCAACAAGGCCTTCCTGGGCTAACATTTAAATGACAACTGCCAGCCCACCATCTCTGCCACCCCAGCCCTCATTCCTTGATTGGCTTTTTCTTCATAGCAGTTCTCACCCCCGACCTGTTATTGTTTACTTGTTTATAGTAGTGAAACTCCACAAATTCCCAGACAGGGAATTTGGTCTGTTTGGGTCATTGCCAGCATACAGAAGGTGTTCCGTCTTGAGGAAACAAACAAATGAACCAATGAGTGAATGATGAGGCTCCCGGCCTTCCGTTGGCATCCCGAGCTTTCCCTCTCCATTGCCGCTTTACTCGCGACTTCTTCCCTGCAGAGGGATAGGAGCATGACTGGCAAATCCAGCTTCATCTGGGTTGGGTTTGTTCAAATCTCATTTGGTGGGTGGGTCTCCAGTTGGCTGTGACACACCTGGAATAGATTTCACACCACTCCCTTTTTGTTCCTCACCCCAATCCTCTTTGATGGAAAAAGAGGTAGGAGGGAGCTACGTTGGGAGGGTCCCACTGCTGAGCAGCAGTGAAGTGTGGCTTTGCGCCTTCCTCTCATCTCTTGGCCAGTGAGGACAATTACCGTGCAGTTACTGAGTCCCGTGGTCAAGTCACTGAGTCATCAGGCCTCATCAGGTGATACAGACTCTCGGGCTGAGTGACTCTCTGTCAGCTGGCAGAGCCCAGGATGAATGTTGAGGGAATCCTGCCTGGCATTATGCCTGCAAACCCCCCCTTAAACTCCTGCCTTCTCGCAGGTGGGCAGGAAGAAGGGTAGAAAAGGCTCAGCGTGACCCCTACCCCTTAGCCCCAAGGGACCTTGTTGGTCTCTGGCCGAGGAACTGGAAGGGCGCTCACAGGCTGAGGCTGGGTGAGGATGTCACTTTTTATCTCTGCGGACGGTGGGCCGTCTGGGCTTGGCCAGGAGGCTGAGTCTGTCTCTGACCTTCCTGGTGGTGAAGGGGGCTGCCAAGTAGGGCTTCCTGTTTTCTTCCTCTGGTCTTGCCCCCACCCCTTCCTTTCTGTATATACAAACCCCTCTGACTGTGTGTAGCAGGGATGGTCTCTGAGACATGGCTTCAAAGCGTCTCCTCCAAGTGCGTCTCCTCCAAGTGTGTCTGCATTCTCAGAGCCTCAGCATCCTCGTCTCTGTGGAAACAGTGATCTGAAAACAGTGAAACAGTGATGGTCATGGACCGTGAGAGTCCTGAGGTGTCCTTAGGACTTAAATGAGCTAATGTTTGATGATGGAATCCCTGTATGATCTTAGATTTTGGTTTCACTAAAAAAAAGATTGTAGAAAGTTCAGAAAATAGACAAAAAGAAGAAAATAAGTCCCCATACCTTCTGTTAATATTTGATGTATACCTCCTTTAAAAAAAAAAAAAAAGAAGCGGTAATACTGTAGTGATGGTTTTATAATGTCTGGAAAGCTCCTGTCCATCCATCCAGAGTCTCAGCGAACAGCGGAGACTTCAAAGGAAAAGACTTCTACAGCTTGGTTTTCCATAAAGCGTTTACAAAGGCTTGTGATTGTTGGGCCAGTAGGAATTGTGTCTGATCATCAGAAATTTGCACTGACTTTATTGTTCCTGATGTCAACTCATTTTCCTACCAGGAGTCAGATCCAGTTCTGTGATCTTGAAAACCCAATCCACATTCCGCCAAGAGTGGGCAGAGCACTTGTTTTTTTTCCTGGGCCAGGTGGGGGCAGGAAACTGGCTTTGATTTATTTGAGGGTTTTGTCCGTGAGCCAGAGCTTGTTTTTAAGGTGGCTTTGACATATCTGCCAGCCCATCTGGCCTTCAGTGTGTGGCGGGGGACATTCTGAAGGGGGGTGGGTGGGCGTGGAGCCTGTGTGACTCAGCAAACTTGAATGGAAGACAGTTTCTTGCTTTCTCTGCTCCCTGTGTTCTAACTAGTCCAACAGTGGCCCCGGGCCTGTCATTTTATCACTGCCTGTTCCAACCCTTGTGATTTTTTTCCTTTTTAAAAAATGGTGGTAAACTGTATGTAGCATAGGATTTACCGTTTTAACTGTTTTTAAGTACACGATTCAGTAGCATTAAGTACATTCACATTGCCGTGTAACCCTCACCACCATCCGCCTTCAGAACTTTATCATTTTCCCAACTGCAACCCTGTACTTATTAAATAATTACTCCCCACTCCTCCCTTCCCCCAGCCTTTGGCAACCACTGTCCTACTTTCTGTCTCTGAATTTGACTCCTCTAAGTACCCCATGTAAGGAGTTGTGCAGAGTTTGTCCTTTTGTGACTGGCTTTTGTCACTTAGCATAATGTCTTCAAGGTTCATCCATGTTGTAGCCTGTGTTGGAATTTCATTCCTTTTTAAGGCTGAATAACGTTCCACTGTATGTGTAGACCACATTTTGTTATTCGTTCATCCATCGGTGGACCTTCGGATTTTTTTTTTTTTTTTTTTTTTTTTGCGGTACGCGGGCCTCTCACTGTTGTGGCCTCTCCCGTTGCGGAGCACAGGCTCCGGTCGCGCAGGCCCAGCGGCCATGGCTCATGGGCCCAGCCGCTCCGCGGCATGTGGGATCTTCCCAGACCGGGGCACGAACCCGTGTCCCCTGCATCGGCAGGCGGACTCTCAACCACTGTGCCACCAGGGAAGCCCGGACCTTCGGATTTTGAAATGATTGGAATGTGTCAGGAGACTTTGGAACCCTGAAGGGCAGCATAAATGCAAAATAGTGAGGGTTATTCAGTGCTGACGGTTGCCCGTTTTGTGTTTATGGGACCAGGTAAGTCCACGTGCTTTAACCTCCTTTGGGGGAAGTAAGTGGTTGGGGAAATGTTTGAAACTTAGCTGACTTAACTGTAGGACCACTGGCAAAGCTTGGCCTCTGAGCCAGACTGCCTGGCTTTTAATCCCATTTTACCATTTAATAGCTATGGGACCTCTGCAGGTTACTTAACGTTTGTGCTTTAATTTCTTCATCTCTAAAATGGAATTGTGTATCAGTTAGTTGTTGCTGTGAAACAAACCAAACTCAGTGGCTTAATACATTTATTTAGCTCATAATTTTGCTGGGCAAGTTTTCTGAACTTAGGTTTTGGCCGATCTCATGAATGTGCAGTCAGGTGGTGGGTTGGCTGGGGCGCTGGCTGACCTGGGATGGCTTTATCTGTCAAGCGGTTGACTTGTTGTCAGCTGAGGTGTCGGGTGGCTGGACCACGTGCATCTCATCCAACAGGCTAGTGTGGGCTTCTTCATATGGTGCTGGGATTCTAGGAACAGAAACGGCAAGCCCTTTCCAAGCCTCTGCTTGCGTCACATTTGTTAATGTCCTGCCGGTCTGAGTAAGTCACATGACTCGTCCAAAAGCAAGAGGTAGGGAAAAAATAAACTCCACCTGCAAAAAATACCTGCAAAGTATTACTGCCATTTTTGCAGTTTACCACAGTGATTAAGTTAGTTCATATAAAGCATTTGGATGAAAGAAAATGAATGTTAAGTTATTATTCCAGATGTATTTTTCTATCAAATATTATATCTCCAAGGTGGATCTGCTATGTTAAAAAACAAAGCAAATACACCACCGCCACCGCAAAAAGATACCCTGTGGGTGGAAGAAGAAACAGTCCTCTGCTGGCTGGGAGGGGATATGGAAGATGTAGAGACAGAAGGGTGACCCCAGGCAGGGTTGGTACATACCAAGTTGCTTGTGAAGATAAAACGTGGCAGAGGATCGAAAATGACGATGAGGGGATAGCTGACTTACCTTGCGACTGATGGAAAGCCCTCCAAGCCCAAACGGATGAGTGGCGGGGACCTTGAATGGAAGGGAAGTCATGTTTCCAATGAAAGGAGTAAGTCAAATATGTCAGATAATCCCCTGAATTCTTATGTTAATCACTATCATAGTCTTCTGTTGTTGGGAAATCTGGACGTTGATTTTGTTTACAGAAGACCTTCCCTAAGTGGAGAACAGGAAGCCTGGGACTTTGCAGAGATGGGACGAAAATGCAAGTGTATGTCAATACAGATTATACTCTACTTGTCCATGAATTTTTTTTCTTCTAATTCATTATTTTCTTTCATTCGACAGATATTTTCAGTGTTCCTACTAAGTGTCATGCACTATTTTAGCCACTTGTCAAGAACAGAAGAAAGACTGTGTCCCGTAGAGCTGACAGTCCCCTCTTAGCAGTCTTATAAAAGTTGTGTGGGATGGAATGTTTTGGGCAAAAGTAGAATCTTTGTTACTGCTCTGGATTCGTGTGTGTGTGTGTGTGTGTGTCTGTGTGTGTGTGTGTGTGTGTGTGTGTGTGTGTCTGTGTGTGTGTGTGTGTGTGTGTGTGTGTGTGTGTGTGTGTGTGTGTGTGGTTCCCCCTTCATTTGAGAAACGGAGTGAAGCATTGCTCCCAGGGAAACAGGGTTGTTCCTGAGAGCCTCTGGTCACAATTTCATCAAACACAATTTTGTTTTATGTATGTTTCTCTTTAAAGGCACCTTCTTTAATCTGTATGTCTTATTAATTCTCTACAGTGTTTCTTTACAATGAAACACTAGCCCAGAAGGGATGAACATTTCCCTGCCCCTGGGTGAGGGAACCAAAAATTTCTCTGGCTTTCAGCCCCACACCGTATTGTGCTTGTGTCGTGACCTCTCAGGCGTTGTTGCCACACATTTAGCTGCGTTTCCATGGCCTCATCTTGCCCTACAGTCTTGACGTGAGCGCTTACTGGAGCAGCGTCTTGTACGGATCTGCACATTTCCTCTTCCTTTTTCTGAATGTACTGTATTGTTGATTCATTAACCGTGAACGCATGGCCAACGGCATGATGACTCACGCCTGGAAGTGGCTCATCTGAAACACGTATTTTCTCTGTAAGGCACGTCACAGCTGTCCTGTGCTTAGGGAAGACCCCAGACGGCACTCAGCACTAGGCTTGGGGGCCACCTTAGAGAGGAACCACTAATGAAAAGCACAAAAACGTGAAAAACATGGCACTCCGTAGACCGTGAGAAGGATGGGTGTTTGCAACCTGACAGCCGGAAGAGAAGGCAGGGGGTCCTCTCTGCTTGGCCTCAGCTGGCATCGTGCACATCAAGACTCACATTTGTTTTGCTTCTCTGGGCTGGTCCGTGAATGGCTCCAAAAGTGCAGTAAATGCTGATTTTGGGGTTACAAATAAATCATAGCGGGTAGGCAAATTCACAAATATGGGATCCATTGAATAATGAGGATCAACGTACTCAACAGGTGGAGAGCCCGGTGGGGAGGAACATCTGTTAGAGAACAGGTATAGATGGCACAGGTGTAGACAGTGTGTGGAGGAGGCCGGTGGAGTGAGGTCACGGGGTGTGTGTGCATGTGTGTAAAGCTTTGGAAACACACCTGGGCCCCTGAGTATGAGACAGTCTGGGTAAAGGACAGAGGAGCCGCAATCTGAGGGTGGAGCCGGCGTGGACGGGACCTGGCCTGAGTCCGTCAGCTCCAGGGCTGTGTGGTGGGGCTTCGGGCAGCTGAAGGACCAGGCAGGGAGGGAACCGCATGGCCCGATGAGGGAGGGTGCAGCCTCAGCCTAGCCTCCTGCCTGGGTAGAGTAGCCGTGGTGGCTCTTGCGTGTGGGCTCAGGTTGTGTTGGAGAAACTGATGGGGCACTGATGCCACATGTCGGGTCCGTACTGGTGGCAGCTCCGCATGGAGGTCCAGCGGTGTCTCAGGCACCACGTGTCCCCATAATACAGATGAGGAAACGAGCCTCGCAGCCCAGAGACCATCACTTGGGCCTTCACATGCGCCTTTCCCGTGCTGTGATCTGATCTGGGAGGACGTGGAGGGGGCTGGATCGGATTCAGTGGTTACCAGCTGCCAAGAGTGAGTCATGAGAACTCCAAGGCTGTGACCCGAAGAGGCAGCAGGCAGTTGAAGCGCAGTTGGGTGTAGCCCTGGGAGAAGGTGGTGAGCTTCTCCTCCCCTGAAAGTTCTAGCAGCACCTGGTGCCCGAGTGGGAGCCTCGCAGTGATGCAGGCACGTTGCAGGGGGGCTCTGGGCGTGGACAGCACAGAGGTGACTGTTTCCGGGAAGACAGGATGTGGACAGAGCCATCAGAGGTCAAGGATGGAGGGGAAGGAGGGTTGTTGTAACGCTCTTTGTACACCAGGCACTTTCCCAAGCACCAGGGCAATACTTTTTTTTTTATGCGGTATGCGGGCCTCTCACTGTTGTGGCCTCTCCCGTTGCGGAGCACAGGCTCCGGACGCGCAGGCTCAGCGGCCGTGGCTTATGGGCCCAGCCGCTCCGTGGCATGTGGGATCTTCCTGGACCAGGGCCCACCCGTGTCCCCTGCATCGGCAGGCAGACTCTCAACCACTGCGCCACCAGGGAAGAAGGGCAGTACTTTTAAAAAAACCTGCTGCAGTGGAGGAAACTGAGGCTTAGAGAAAGGTTATTCAAGGGGCTCCCACGGCCCTCATTTATTTGGATCTGTGGGGTGCCTGGGCCTGCAGGGGTGGGTCCCTTATAGAGATGAACCCACTGGGGCCTGACGGAAGGTGGCCAGGCGATGGTATCATTACTGCCGTCACACGGAGGAGACGATAACTAAGGCTTTGGGAGGTAAGGGAACGTGCCCAGACCACAGACCCCGTGGAGAGGAGCGAAGATTTGAACCCCCATCTCCCTGCTTCTGGCTGTTGCCTGCAGCCTGGTGCTGGCACTCTGACAGTATTTAGGGACTGTTGAAAACCTGACCATGTCCTGACACGTCTTATGGGAACAGGTAAGAGAAATACTCGACTCGTAGGGCTAAGGGGAGATGCTGGGCTCATCTGCAGTTATTTCCCTGCCTCTGCTGCCCTGGGGCACCTGGGAGGCTCTTGCCAATTCATTGGTGGCCCCTTGAAACTTCTTCCCCTCCTGGGACCTGAGTGCACTTTCGTCCTGCCTCCCTCTTTCCCGGTCACTTTTGTTTCTCCTGAGCCTGTGCCTGCCTGGGTGGCAGCTGTCTGCGTGAGGAGGGCCAGGTCAGTGACGTCCGTCCCTGTGATCCTGGTCACATTCCCACTGGGCGGCCACAGGCCAGTTCCTGGGAACTGCATCACCCGTGCACCCGGGCTGAGGGCAGGCCGCTGGGTGACGGGGGCACCTGTCCCGAAGCAGAGTCCCTGGTGATTTACGGCAGGAGGGGGATGTGCTATTAACCCTCCTTGGCCCGCAGGACCGCCCTGACTTGCAGTCTTGGCTGGAGATTCCAGGGAAGAAGCAGCCACATTGGGAGGCCTAGAATCTTGCGTCAAGATGGGGTCAGTGGGGAGACGAGGGGCAGCCTCTGACCCAGGGTGAAGGCTCCTGACATAGAGCAGGTCTCGAGGCTTCCAGAAGGACCCAACCCCCTTTGGAGCCGTTGCCCCTCCTGCTGGGCTGGCTGTGCTTCCAGCATCCTCCACTCTCCCATGACTGGAGAGGGAGTGTGGCAGATCTGAGGTTTTCTCTTCTGTGGTGCGAGGACCACCTGCATTTGACCCCTTCCTGCCTGGTGGGCAGCAGGAAGCCAGGAATGGGGCTAGTGGCCAGCAGGGTCTCAGCGGGGCAGTATGATGCTGGGGGTGCTGCCCCCGCGCCCCCCGCCGATGCCTGGTCTGTTGGGGGCTTCTCAGGGACAGTCCCCTTTTCCTTTCAATGGCCTTTTGCTGAGGCCTGGCTGATTCCCATAAGTGCTGCTTGAAGCTGACAGATGTGGTTTGTCACCACAGGAGGGGAAGCAGGATGTGGAGTTCTGTCCCGAATCTGAAACCATGAGGCTCCTTGGATGTTTCTCTTTGTCTTTTCTTTCTTCCCTCCCCCGCCTCCATCCCCCCTTCCGTCTATTATCAATAAAATCAGTGAAATTGCTGCTTCCACATGGATCGCCCTTCCCTCCCCCTCCTGTAAACCACTGGCATTCCCTAGAGGGAGCAGCAGGGTGACTGATTTCTCAGTTGAAGAAAATCAGAGTATGGGATGTATTTTTGCTACCAGTTTTGTCAACACGGGTAGGCCTCTTATGTTGCCAGGCAACAGGGTTTGGTCCCCAGCCAGCGGTGACGTTTCTCTTGAACATTTTGACTTAGCTTTCCTCGCCTGGGGACACCCCCTGCCCACCCTACTTTCCTCCTTTTCTCTTCCCCTTCCCAGTGTGACTTCCTGTCCCCCCCTTCCCTTCTAGGAAAACTTCCCCCTGAGAATCTGATGGACTTATTCACGCTGAGAAGTGGATGCCTGATAGGCTTCGAGATTTATGATCTTTGGATGTTCAAGTAGTTCTGCTTAGAAATACTCCCATAGCTTGGGTTTTTCTGCTTGGGGCTCATCACACAGGGGGAGCTTCTTGAAATGTGTGTAAGGGAACCATGCCCATCACACCAAGAGAGAGGTGCTGAGGAGTCCAGGCCATAGACGAGTTTTCGTTTCTGCCTGGTGAAAGATCCTTGTGGAGTTGAAGCCCTAAAGGTAGGGTTGGCAGACAGAATACAGGACACCCAGTTCAAGTTGAATTTCAGATCGTTTTTTTTAAGCATCACTCTGTCCCATGTAAACCTTGGGACACACTTCACTGAAACAGATTATTTGTTTATCTGAAATTCAAATGGGCCTGGGAGTCCTGTATTTTTATTTGCTAAATCTGGCAGTCCTGCTGAGGGGGGAAGCTGTGGTCTGAGTCATCAGCCAGGCGGAGAAAGTAGTTTCAGAGTCGGCAGCCCCTTCTCGGGGCTCCTGAAGTTACAGCGCTCAGCCGTTGGAGAGTTGTGGTCCCCACCTTGCCACCTGGCAGGTACAGGACGGGCACTTGTGCTAGGATTCCAAATGACTAAAATGCACTCAGCTTGGTGCTTCTAGGAGGAAATGGGGTTCCTAAGAGAGGTGCCTGAGGCTGACATTTTTTTCTGTCCCTCCCTGGCCCTCCCTAGCTTGATCGCTGCATTCCGAAGGGCCTCATGGGAGGCCACAGCACTGGGTCTCCTCTGAAGGACCTTCCAGAAGGTGAGCTCCCCAGCTGTCCTCCCTCCGCTGCCGGGCGTAAGCCTCCCTCCAGCTCTCTCTCCTTCCCCATCCTCGAGTGCCTTAATTAGTTTGATCATTTATTCATTTGCTTGTTTATTCATGTTTCCATTTAGAACTTCCTTAGGCACTAGAGGAAAGGGTGCCTCTTTGCTTCAATTAAGGCAGTGATCAGCTGGCTTTAGGAAGCCTCACTTTGAAGAAGTGGTTTAAATGGAAGTAAAATAAACAAAATACCATGTGTTCATCAATTTGTTACTGGCCTCAAGTGCATTCCACAGCCTTTTGGCAAAGCACTGTACTGCAGAGAAGGTGATGGGCCTTTTCTATTTCTGAAAATCATGGTGTGTCTTCTAAGTTCTCTCATTCTTTGAATTTAAGTCTCTTGATCTCAGGCTCAAGCCAACTGAGCGAAGATTCTCTTTATACAGAAACGACTGGGAGGTGTTTTCACACACTGACCCTGGGCAGTCATCCAGGGTGGCTGCAGGCACCTGTAGCGGGCTCTCCTGAGAGCAGTTGTTGGAAAGAAATTGACATGTGAGGCAATGTATTAGTTCAGGTAGGTTCCTCTTCAATCTGGCTCCACCCCAAGCCCGTAAAAAAATATACAAATGAACTTCTCCAACCTAAAATTCTGAAATTTATATTGCCTTGTACACAAAATAATGGCCTCATCCTGTATCAGCCAGGAATTTCCTTTTGCTGCAAGTAACACAGGGCTAAAAAACAGTGGCCGAAACACACAAGAGTACTTTCTCTCACCTGAAAGAAGACCTGAATTAGGCAGTCTAGGTGGATGCCCTGAGTCCAGGGTCATCTGAGATCCAGTGTCGTATTTATTGCTCAATCCTAGTGTGTGAGTCCCATCCTCGGAGTCACCTCATTGTCCAGGATAGCTCCAGACGCTCAAGCCATCTCATCTGTATTTCAGGAAAAGAGGAAGGGGAAAGGACGTTTGCCCCTTGTATTTGAAAGAGTCTACCCAGAAGTCCCAGGCAACACGCTGCTTCTCTTTCATTGCTGGTTCTCTCATTCTTTGAATTTAAGTCTCTTGATCTCAGGCTTACAGCTGAACACAGTTTCTCTTTGTACAGAGAAGACTGGGGAGGTGTTTTCACACTGACCCCGGGCATAGTCGTGGGTAGCAAGAAAGGCTTGGCTTGGAGCGTTTTAGCTAGCAGGGTTGTTTCTAAGGATGAAGAGAAGCATGGATACTGAGAGGCAGCTAACTACCTCTGCCGTGTCTTTGCTGTGGTTTATTCATCTTCTAGGGAGGCTCTTGGTTGGAAAGACTTAGAGGTGGGCATATGTGACCCATAGAGCAGGCATAGGACTCCTCCTCCGAGGGAACTGCTGCAAACCCCGTACCTCTCTGCTCCATCACTTCTGTCCCTTTCTGCTACATGGGAAACTTCCTTTCCTTTGCATTATGTTGGAGTCCTAGGAGAAAATGCTAGCTTACCATAAAGGAAGGGGTGTGTGTGTGTGTGTGTGTGTGTGTGAGTGTGAGAGAGAGAGATTTCGTAAAGTCACAGAATCTATTCATATCTTCTTTTAACACACACTCATTAAACGACTCATTTCCCATCACCCCTTCTTTGGTGGAAGCCCTCATGTCTTACCTGGATTGTTGAAACCGCCTTTTTCCGTTGGAATTCTGCTTCTCCCAGTCCCCCTTCTCCACTTCTCCCCCATAACCTCCCAACTCACTCTTGGCAAAGTCAGTTTTGCTGATAATCCTGCTCAAAAACTGTAGTGGATGTGCTGCTTAATTTTTTTTTTTTTACATCTTTATTGGAGTATAATTGCTTTACAATAGTGTGTTAGTTTCTGCTTTATAACAAAGTGAATCAGTTATACATATACATATGTCACCATATCTCTTCCCTCTTGCATCTCCCTCCCTCCCACCCTCCCTATCCCACCCCTCTAGGTGGTCACAAAGCACCGAGCTGCTCTCCCTGTGCTATGCTGCTGCTTCCCACTAGCTATCTACCTTACGTTTGGTAGTGTATATATGTCCATGCCTCTCTCTCGCTTTGTCACAGCTTACCCTTCCCCCTCCCCATATCCTCAAGTCCATTCTCTAGTAGATCTGTGTCTTTATTCCTGTCTTACCCCTAGGTTCTTCATGACATTTTTTTTCCCTAAATTCCATATATATGTGTTAGCATACGGTATTTGTCTTTCTCTTTCTGACTTACTTCACTCTGTATGACAGACTCTGGGTCCATCCACCTCATTACAAATAGCTCAATTTCGTTTCTTTTTATGACTAATATTCCACTGTATATATGTGCCACATCTTCTTTATCCATTCATCCGATGATGGACACTTAGGTTGTTTCCATCTCCTGGCTATTGTAAATAGAGCTGCAATGAACATTTTGGTACATGACTCTTTTTGAATTATGGTTTTCTCAGGGTATATGCCCAGTAGTGGGATTGCTGGGTCATATGGTAGTTCTATTTGTAGATTTCTAAGGAACCTCCATACTGTTCTCCATAGTGGCTGTACCAATTCATATTCCCACCAGCAGTGCAAGAGTGTTCCCTTTTCTCCACACCCTCTCCAGCATTTATTGTTTCTAGATTTTTTGATGATGGCCATTCTGACTGGTGTGAGATGATATCTCATTGTAGTTTTGATTTGCATTTCTCTAATGATTAATGATGTTGAGCATTCTTTCATGTGGAGCAGTCTGTATATCTTCTTTGGAGAAATGTCTATTTAGGTCTTCTGCCCAGTTTTGGATTGGGTGACTTTTTTTGTTATTGAGCTACATGAGCTGCTTGTAAATTTTGGAGATTAATCCTTTGTCAGTTGCTTTATTTGCAAATATTTTCTCCCATTCTGAGGGTTGTCTTTTGGTCTTGTTTATGGTTTCCTTTGCTGTGCAAAAGTTTTTCATTAGGTCCCATTTGTTTATTTTTGTTTTTATTTCCATTTCTCTGGGAGGTGGGTCAAAAAGGATCTTACTGTGATTTATGTCATAGAGTGTTCTGCCTATGTTTTCCTCTAAGAGTTTGATAGTTTCTGGCCTTACATTTAGGTCTTTAATCCATTTTGAGCTTATTTTTGTGTATGGTGTTAGGGAGTGATCTAATCTCATACTTTTACATGTACCTGTCCAGTTTTCCCAGCACCACTTATTGAAGAGACTGTCCTTTCTCCACTGTACATTCCTGCCTCCTTTATCAAAGATAAGGTGACCATATGTGCGTGGGTTTATCTCTGGGATTTCTGTTCCATTGATCTATCTTTCTGTTTTTGTGCCAGTAACATGCTGTCTTGATTACTGTAGCTTTGTAGTATAGTCTGAAGTCAGGGAGCGTGATTCCTCCAGCTCCATTTTTCTTTCTCAAGATTGCTTTGGCTATTCGGGGTCTTTTGTATTTCCATACAAATTGTGAAGTTTTTTGTTCTAGTTCTGTGAAAAATGCCAGTGGTAGTTTGATAGGGATTGTATTGAATCTGTAGATTGCTTTGGGTAGTAGAGTCATTTTCACAATGTTGATTCTTCCAATCCAAGAACATGGTATATCTCTCCATCTATTTGTATCATCTTTAATTTCTTTCATCAGTGTCTTATAATTTTCTGCATACAGGTCTTTTGTCTCCTTAGGTAGGTTTATTCCTAGATATTTTATTCTTTTTGTTGCAATGGTAAATGGGAGTGTTTTCTTGATTTCACTTTCAGATTTTTCATCATTAGTGTATAGGAATGCCAGAGATTTCTGTGCATTGATTTTGTATCCTGCTACTTTACCAAATTCATTGATTAGCTCTAGTAGTTTTCTGGTAGCATCTTCAGGATTCTCTATGTATAGTATCATGTCATCTGCAAACAGTGACAGCTTTACTTCTTCTTTTCCAATTTGGATTCCTTTTATTTCCTTTTCTTCTCTGATTGCTGTGGCTAAAACTTGCAAACTATGTTGAATAAGAGTCGTGAGACTGGGCAACCTTGTCTTGTTCCTGATCTTAGAGGAAATGCTTTCAGTTTTTCACCATTGAGGACGGTGTTGGCTGTGGGTTTGTCATATATGGCCTTTATTATGTTGAGGGAAGTTCCCTCTATGCCTGCTTTCTGCAGGGTTTTTATCATAAATCGGTGTTGAATTTTGTCAAAAGCATTCTCTGCATCTGTTGAGATGATCATATGGTTTTTCTCCTTCAATTTGTTAATATGGTGTATCACATTGATTGATTTGCGTATATTGAAGAATCCTGGCATTCCTGGAATAAACCCCACTTGATCATGGTGTAGGATCCTTTTAATGTGCTGTTGGATTCTGTTTGCTAGTATTTTGTTAAGGATTTTTGCATCTATGTTCATCAGTGATATTGGCCTGTAGTTTTCTTTCTTTGTGACATCCTTGTCTGGTTTTGGTATCAAGGTGATGGTGGCCTCGTAGAATGAATTTGGGAGTGTTCCTCCCTCTGCTGTATTTTGGAAGAGTTTGAGAAGGATAGGTGTTAGCTCTTCTCTAAATGTTTGATAGAATTCGCCTGTGAAGCCATCTGGTCCTGGGCTTTTGTTTGTTGGAAGATTTTTAATCACAGTTTCAATTTCAGTGCTTGTGATTGGTCTGTTCATATTTTCTATTTCTTCCTGATTCAGTCTTTGCAGGTTGTGCTTTTCTAAGAATTTGTCCATTTCTTCCAGATTGTCCATTTTCTTGGCATAGAGTTGCTTGTAGTAATCTCTCATGATCTTTTGTATTTCTGCAGTGTCAGTTTTTACTTCTCCTTTTTCATTTCTAATTCTATTGATTTGAGTCTTCTCCCTTTTATTCTTGATGAGTCTGGCTAGTGGTTTATCTATTTTGTTTATCTTCTCAAAGAACCAGCTTTTAGTTTTATTGATCTTTGCTATTGTTTCCTTCATTTCTTTTTCATTTATTTCTGATCTGATATTTATGATTTCTTTCCTTCTCCTAACTTTGGGTTTTTTTTGTTCTTCTTTCTCTAATTGCTTTAGGTGCAAGGTTAGGTTGTTTATTCAAGATGTTTCCTGTTTCTTAAGGCAGGATTGTATTGCTATAAACTTCCCTCTTAGAACTGCTTTTGCTGCATCCCATAGCTTTTGGGTCGTCGTGTCTCCATTGTCATTTGTTTCTAGGTATTTTTAAATTTTCTCTTTGATTTCTTCAGTGATCACTTCGTTATTAAGCAGTGTATTGTTTAGCCTCCATGTGTGTATTTTTTACAGATCTTTTCCTGTAATTGATATCTAGTCTCATAGCATTGTGGTCGGAAAAGATACTTGATACAATTTCAATTTTCTTAAATTTACCAAGGCTTGATTTGTGACCCAAGATATGATCTATCCTGGAGAATGTTCCATGAGCACTTGAGAAAAATGTGTGTTCTGTTGTTTTTGGATGGAATGTCCTATAAATATCAATTAAGTCCATCTTGTGTAATGTATCATTTAAAGCTTGTGTTTCCTTATTTATTTTCATTTTAGATGATCTGTCCATTGGTGAAAGTGGGGTGTTAAATTCCCCTACTATGAATGTGTTACTGTCGATTTCCCCTTTTTTGGCTGTGAGTATTTGCCTTATGTATTGAGGTGCTCCTATGTTGGGTGCATAAATATTTACAATTGTTATATCTTCTTCTTGGATCGATCCCTTGATCATTATGTAGTGTCCTTCTTTGTCTCTTCTAATAGTCTTTATTTTAAAGTCTATTTTGTCTGATATGAGAATTGCTACTCCAGCTATCTGTTGGTTTCCATTTGCATGGAATATCTTTTTCCATCCCCTCACTTTCAGTCTGTATGTGTCTCTAGGTCTGAAGTGGGTCTCTTGTAGATAGCATATATATGGGTCTTCTTTTTGTATCCATTCAGCCAGTCTGTGTCTTTTGGTGGGAGCATTTAACCCATTTACATTTAAGGTAATTATCGATATGTATGTTCCTATTCCCATTTTCTTAATTGTTTTGGGTTAGTTATCATAGCTCTTTTCCTTCTCTTGTGTTTCTTGCCTAGAGAAGGTCCTTTAGCATTTGTTGTAAAGCTGGTTTGGTCGTGTTGAACTCTCTCAGCTTTTGCTTGTCTGTAAAGGTTTTAATTTCTCCATCAAATCTGAATGAGATCCTTGCTGGGTAGAGTAATCTTGGTAGTAGGTTTTTCTCCTTCATCACTTTAAATATGTCCTGCCAGTCCCTTCTGGCTTGCAGAGGTTCTGCTGAAAGATGAGCTGTTAACCTTATGGGGATTCCCTTGTGTGTTATTTGTTGTTTTTCTCTTGCTGCTTTTAATATGTTTGCTTTGTGTTTAATTTTTGACAGTTTGATTAATATGTGTCTTGGCGTGTTTCTCCTTGGATTTATCCTGTATGGGACTCTCTGTGCTTCCTGGACTTGATTAACTATTTCCTTTTCCATATTAGGGAAGTTTTCAACTATAATCTCTTCAAATATTTTCTCAGTCCCTTTCTTTTTCTCTTCTTCTTCTGGAACCCCTATAATTCGAATGTTGGTGCGTTTAATGTTGTCCCAGAGGTCTCTGAGACTGTCCTCAGTTCTTTTCATTCTTTTTTCTTTATTCCGCTCTGCAGCTGTTATTTCCACTATTTTATCTTCCAGGTCACTTATCCATTCTTCTGCCTCAGTTATTCTGCTATTGATCCCATCTAGAGTATTTTTAATTTCATTTATTGTGTTGCTCATCGTTGCTTGTTTCATCTTTAGTTCTTCTAGGTCCTTGTTAAATGTTTCTTGCATTTTCTCTATTCTGTTTCCAAGATTTTGGATCATCTGTACTCTCATTATTCTGAATTCTTTTTCAGGTAGACTGCCTATTTCCTCTTCATTTGTTAAGTCTGGTGGGTTTTTTTCTTGCTCCTTCATCTGCTGTGTGTTTTTCTGTCTTCTCATTTTGCTTATTTTACAGTTTGGAGTCTCCTTTTTGCAGGCTGCAGGTCCGTAGTTCCCGTTATTTTTGGTGTCTGTCCCCAGTGGCTAAAGTTGGTTCAGTGGGTTGTGTAGGCTTCCTGGTGGAGGGGACTAGTGCTGGTGTTTTGGTGGATGAGGCTGGATCTTGTCTTTCTGGTGGGCAGGTCCATGTCTGGTGGTGTGTTTTGGGGTGTCTGTGGACTTGTTATGATTTTAGGCAGCCTCTCTGCTAATGGGTGGGGTTGTGTTCCTGTCTTGCTAGTTCTTTGGCATAGGGTGTCCAACACTGTAGCTTGCTGGTCATTGAGTGAAGCTGGGTGCTGGTGTTCAATTGGAGATCTCAGGGAGATTTTTGTCATTTGATATTATGTGGAGCTGGGAGGTCTCTTGTGGACCAGTGTCCTGAGGTTGGCTCTCCCACCTCAGAGGCACAGCACTGACTCCTGGCTGCAGCACCAAGAGCCTTTCATCCACATGGCTCAGAATAAAAGGGAGAAAAATTAGAAAGAAAGAATTAGTAGAAGTAGAAAGAAAGAGGAAGGAAGGAAGGAGGGAGGAAGGGAAGGAAGGAAGGAGGGAAGGAAGAAAGAAAAGAAAGAGGATAAAATAAAATAAAGTAAGATAAAATAAAATAAAGTTATTAAAACAAAAAATTATTAAGAAAAAAATGTTTTTTTAAAGAGGAAAAAAAAATGGACGGATAGAACCCTAGGACAAATGGTGAATGCAAAGCTATACAGAAAAAAAATCTCACACAGAAGCATACACATACACACTCACAAAAAGAGGAAAAGGGGAAAAAATAATAAATCTTGCTCTCAAAGTCCACCTCCTCAGTTTGGGATGATTCATTGTGTATTCATGTATTCCACAGATGCAGGGTACATCAAATTGATATTGGAGCTTTAATCCGCTGCTTCTGAGGCTGCTGGGAGAGATTTCCCTTTCTCTTCTTTGTCCGCACAGCTTCTGGGGTTCACCTTTGGATTTGGAGCCGCCTCTGCCAGTAGGTCGCTCAGGGCGTCTGTTCTTTGCTCAGACAGGACGGGGTTAAAGGAGCTGCTGATTCGGGGGCTCTGGCTCACTCAGGCCACGGGGAGGGAGTGGTGCGGATGCGGGGCGAGCCTGCGGCGACAGAGGCCAGCGTGACGTTGCACCAGCCTGAGGCGCACTGTGTGTTCTCCCGGGAAGGTTGTCCCTGAATCCTGGGACCCTGGCAGTGGCGGGCTGCACAGGCTCCCCGGAAGAGGGGTGTGGATAGTGACTTGTGCTCGCACACAGGCTTCTTGGTGGAGGCAGCAGCAGCCTTAGCGTCTCACGCCCATCTCTGGGGTCCGCACTGTTAGCCGCGGCTCGCGCCCGTCTCTGGAGCTCCTTTAAGCAGTGCTCTTAATCCCCTCTCCTTGTGCACCAGGAAACAAAGGGGGAAGAAAAAGTCTCTTGCCTCTTCGGCAGGTCCAGACTTTTCCCCGGACTCCCTCCCATCTAGCCATGGTGCACTAACTCCCTGCAGGCTGTGTTTACACCGCCAACCCCAGTCCTCTCCCTGCACTCCGACCGAAGCCCGAGCCTCAGCTCCCAGACCCGCCCGCCCCGGCGGGTGAGCAGGCAAGCCTCTCGGGCTGGTGAGTGCTGGTCGGCACCGATCCTCTGTGCGGGAACCTCTCCGCTTTACCCTCCGCACCCCTGTTGCTGTGCTCTCCTCCGCGGCTCCGAAGCTCCCCCCCTCGGCCACCTGCAGTCTCTGCCCACGAAGGGGCTTCCTAGTGTGTGGAAACCTTTCCTCCTTCACAGCTCCCTCCCACTGGTGCAGGTCCCGTCCCTATCCTTTTGGCTCTGTTTATTCTTTTTTCTTTTGCCCTACCCAGGTACGTGGGGAGTTTCTTGCCTTTTGGGAGGTCTGAGGTCTTCTGCCAGCGTTCAGTAGGTGTTCTGTAGGAGGTGTTCCACGTGTAGATGTATTTCTGGTGTATCTTTCTGGAGGCTAGAAGTCAGGAATCAAGGTGCCATCAGGCTTGGTTTCTGGTGAGAGCTCACTTCCTGGATTGTAGATGGCCACCTTCTCTCTGAGTCCTCACGTGGCCTTTTTCCTAAAATCTTCTTATACTTCCTCACAGTGATAGACTGTGTTAAAGGTGCTCCTGTTCTGCTGAGAAGTGACAGGCGTTCACGTGGCGCAGGAGAGGAAGGGACAAGCTGTGCTGCTTAATTTTATGTGTCAACTTGGCGGGACCTCAGTGCCCAGATACACGGTCAAACCTTATTCTGAATGTTTCTGTGAGGGAGTTTACTGGATGAGATTCATATTTAGTTCCGTGGGATTTGAGTAAGCAGATTGCCCTCCATGGTGTGGGTGGGCCTCACCCAATCAGCTGAAGGCCTGGCTACAACGGAAGACTGCCCTCCCCCAAGCAAGAGGCAGTTGTGCAGCAGAGGTCTGCGGACTTGACCTGCAGCATCAGCTCTGCTTTGGGTCTCCAGCCTGCTGGTCCACCTTGCAGATTTTGGACCTACAGCCTCAAAAATAATCATATGGGCTAATTCCTTAATATAAATCTCTTTCTATACACAGATCTTCCTCAATTTATGATGGGATGACATCCTGATAAACCCATCATAAGTTGAAAATATCATAGGTCAAAAATTCATTTGATACACGCAGCCCCCCGGACATCCGAGCTCAGCCCCGCCCACCTCACACGTGCTCAGAACACTCACATTAGCCTGCACGTGGGCAGAACCCTCTAACGCAAGGCCTAGTTTATAATAAAGGGTTGACTGTTTCACGGAGTTTATGGAATACTGCACTGAAAGGGAAGAACAGAATGGAGTGCGGGTCAGGATGGTTGTCAGTGTATCAGTTGCTCACCCCCGTGACTGGGGGCTGCAGCTACCCTGCCCAGGATCAGAGAGAGGGTCGTGCTGCATGCCGGTCCCCCAGGGAACGGTCCGCCTTTGAAGCGTGGTTTCTACTGAATGCATATAGCTTTTGCACCGTCATAAAGTCGATAACTTAAAAGTTGAACCATCGTGAGTCAGGGACCGGCTGTGTATACACAGCCCACTGGTTCTGTTTCTCCGGAGAACGCTGCCTGACACAGCACCTCTTCTGTCTCTGGTGACACGCCCAGGTCTGAGCAGAGCACACAAGGCTTTCACCTCCTCCTCCGCGTCTGCTCCTCACGGTGCTGAGCCCCGCGTGCGCCCGCCTCCGCCGCTACTCACAATTGCTGGCTGCATCGTGTTGTTTCAGTCACAACCTCTGGGTACGTCATGGGATGTTTTGCATCTGCGCACACTCTGTCCTCTTTGCCTGTGATGTTTTCCTCCCCAGACTGACTAGGTCTGTGAGGTTCAAAACAGTGGCCAGTAGCCACGCGTGGCTACTTAAATATAAATAATAAAATGAAATACAAGCAGAAGTTCAGCCCTTCGGTCTCACCAGCCACACTTCAGATGCTCACTGGGCACATGTGGCTGATGGTGGCTGTTTGGGGACAGTGCAGACAGAGGACATTTCCACTGTTGCAGAAAGTTCTATGGGAAGCTTTTGCCCTTTGCCTGATGACCTGATAAAATGAAGGCACAGGTCAGTGCACCTTCTTGAGACTCTTGCTGCAGGCCCTCTCCCGCTCTAAGCTTTCCTGCAGCTTTGCTTTGAGAACTGGATGAAAGTTGTGATGTCGTCCTCTGGGAACACACGAATGTGCACGGGGGTGTATACCTCATAATCACAATTTCAAGGTGATTGTCAGCTCCCCTTAAGGGTGAATAACAAACCTACAGGACAGGTTTGTCCTGTGGGTTAATAACCATGGGCTAATACTACGTCATGCTTGCTGGTGTAACAGCGGACACTTACGTCCTGCTCGCGCACGCCTGTTCTGAGCACTTTACGTGTGTTAACTCACTTGCTCCTCAGATCAACCCCACAAGGTGGCTTCTGTTGTCCACATTTTGCAGATGAAGGAACCAAGGCACCAAGAATTAAAGTGCTCACGGTCACTCAGCTAATGACCCAGGCAGCCCGAGCCCCGCGTCTGGGTTCCTAACCTTTCCAATGAGGGCTGAGAACCCTGACCGCCCGCCCTGAATCTGAGCTCCTTGATGACAGAAATCGCATCTTATCTTTCTGACTTTTGCAGATCTTCATGACGCATGGTGCATGGTAGAAGTGAAATGATCGCTGGGTGGAAGGAGAGTGCTGGGACTGCCTGAGTTATGCAGTGGCTTAAGGCAAAGTTGTCACAGCCCTGAGACCTTGGATTCTTCCCCTGGGTGTCTTTTCCTTTTTCTTTCTTCTTCCAATGGCTGTGGTTTGTTCCTGACCCCCTAGGGCCGGGAGAGGCCCCGAGTCCCTCAGACCTGCTTTGCTTGGCAATACCAGATGGAAAGCCAGCGGGTGCCCACATGGCCTCCCCAAGCTGGGGGCCCCGCTGCACCCTGGCCCTATTACAAGGCCATCCCTGTCTTTCTCAGAGCGCCCTAGCTGGCTTGAAGTGGCGTGGGCTCTGAGGCCTGGGTGTGCTTGCTTCTGTGTCCTGTTGCAGTGACGGCTTGCTCTGGCCCTGGCTGGGGGCTGCTGGCTTTTCCATATACCGAGCTAGGCGGGAGGTGTGCTGTGCTTACTCTTATTTATATTAGGCCCTTGTTTTCATCTGCGTCCTCCTGACCTTGAGTTCTTTTGGGGTTCATCTTGCCGGTGGTAGTTAAAATTAAGCCAAGTCATGCTAACCCAGAGGCAGAAGATGAGCTGGAGGGGAGGGGGGTTGACCTTTCGGTGAATCAGTTGCTCCTCTGGCTGTGCTTCAGCGTCCCAGGCAACCCCTGGTGCCAGATGATCCAGGGCAGGCTGAAACCCGGAGAAGGTGGGAAGGGGGCAGCCAAGGTCCCTGGCTGATGAGGGGCTTGGAACAGCTCCTGTTTCCAAGTCACTGCCCTGGTGGGGGGCACTCACAGATGTACAAAACATCACTGCGGGCTTCCCTGGTGGCGCAGTGGTTGAGAATCTGCCTGCCAATGCAGGGGACACGGGTTCGAGCCCTGGTCTGGGAAGATCCCTCATGCTGCGGAGCAACTAGGCCCGTGAGCCACAACTACTGAGCCTGCACATCTGGAGCTTGTGCTCCGCAACAAGAGAGGCCGCGACAGTGAGAGGCCCGCGCACCGCGATGAAGAGTGGCCCCCGCTCGCCGCAACTAGAGAAAGCCCACACACAGAAACGAAGACCCAACACCGCCAAAAATAAATAAATAAATAAAATTAAAAAAAAATGTTTGCTGAGTAAACTTCAAATAATTAAAAAAAACAAAAACAAACATCACTGCCTTCAAGGAGTTAGCAGTCTTGTCAAGAAGGCCAAGTGAAGGATAAAATAATTCGAGATACGTTGTCAGTACGTTCATATGTTGGACAGTTTTCAAAGTGTTAATAACATGGCAAACTGTTGAAATATAAGTATAGAAGTTTGGTCCTGTAAATTCAGAGGGTAAAATTTCACCTGGCAACAGATTTCCCGAAGACCCACTGCGACCTGGGTTATATATCAGTCAGCTTGGAGGAGGTGAGGTCGAGTAGAAGGGGAATTATTTAGATCTCAAGAGAATGACATTCACACCACACGATTTAGTGTATACCGTGAAGTCCTTATTCAGGTGAGTTTTCACATCACGTAAACGGGCACTTCGGAGGATACGTGCACCCAGAGAGATCAATGTCCATTGATCTGGAGCCACAGAAGGAGAAAATTACAAGGTGCATGTGGATGACTGACCACCAGGAAGTTGTTTGTGGCTTATCATTTGTACCCTAGCTTGGTACCTAAATTAAACAGACTGCACTATTAAAATAAGACATTTCTTAAACGTCTGCCATGTACTGGCCACTTGGCTAGGTTTTGGGAATTAAAAGTTCAGGAATGGGGCTTCCCTGGTGGCGCCGTGGTTGAGAGTCCGCCTGCCGATGCAGGGGACACGGGTTCGTGCCCCGGTCCGGGAAGATCCCACGTGCCGCGGAGCGGCTGGTCCCGTGAGCCATGGCTGCTGAGCCTGCGCGTCCGGAGCCTGTGCTCCACAACGGGAGAGGCCACAACAGTGAGAAGCCCACGTACCACAAAAAAAAAAAAAAAAAAGTTCAGGAATGGTCTCCCCGTCACTAGGGCTCCCCGGGTCACTGGATGATGCTCTGTAGAGAGATCATGGAAACTCCCTGTGAGCTTTTCTGCTGTGGCACCAACTCTGAGGGCCCTCAGCCCGGAGGACTGACCAGGTGTCTCTGGTCACCGGCATGTGTTGGGGTCCCAGGGGTTGAGTTGTCCTACTGTTCCCCCTCCTCCCTGTCTCCCTTCATGGCTCCCCTGTGGGTGTCTTCCAGCCCTCCAGGCCAAGAGTAGAAAGCTTTGTGAATCCTCTTCCCAACCATCCATCTTTAGTTGCCAAGGAAGTTGTGTGAATGGAAGTCACTTTGGAATGGGCATGTCCCCTGCCCCCGTTAACAGCAGCCTCTTGGGTGTGAAGCCAGGCAGCTGTGTGATGGAGGCACCGGCTTGGGGGAGGCCAGTCCTGGCCAATGTCAGGAAGCTTTCCAATTGAGAAGCCCCTTTTGTGGATCCCAGACTGGCGGGGAAGGGGCCCTTGACAGATACTCCCGTTATATCTTCTGAGTATTTCTTACCTCAGAGGCAGGAGGAATGTTTTTTGAGCCCATTTGTTTTAATAGTGTAGAGGCTGGAGATGTCTTTGGAACCCATTCAGTCCTTGGTACAGAGCTGGGGGTGGGGAGGTTGGCCGGGACTTGTCCAGCTTTGGATGCTCTACAGAGAGAATGTCTTGGCCAGAGGGCTGGGCAAAGTGAATGTGCAGATGGCGTTGTAGAGACAGTTTGTCAAACTGAGGATGGCCCGGTGGGTTCTGGGTTTCTCATCAGCGTCTAGAGACATGGGTCTTGTCAGCCTCCCCGCTGGACAAGTGGAGTAATACGGGGCCTGTGCTGGTGCTTTTCCTTTTCTAGGGCACTGCAGTCGTGGGACCTGGGTCCGAGCCTGGTCTGTCTGTCTGTCTGTCTCCCTCCCTCCCTCCCTCCCTCCCTTTCTTGTATAGTTGATTTACAATGTCATGTTAGTTTCAGGTGTACAGCATAGTGGTTCAGTGATACATATATCTGTGTATATAGATATTCTTTTTGAGATTCTTTTCCCTTATAGGTTATTACAAGGTATTGAATATAGTTCCCTGTGCTATACAGTAGGTCCTTGTTGTGTATTTTATACGTAGTCTATATCTGTTAATCCCAAACTCCTAATTTGTCCCTCCCTCCCCTCTTTCCCCTTTGGTAACCATAAATTTGTTTTCTATGTCTATGTGTCTGTTTCTGTTTTGTAACTAAGTTCATTTGTATCATTTTTTAGATTCCACATGTAAGTGATATCATGGTATTTGTCTTTCTGTGTCTGACTTACTTCACTTAGTATGATAATCTCTAGGTCCATCCATGTTGCTGCAAATGGTACTTCATTCTTTTTTATGGCTGAGTAATATTCCATTGCATATATATATACCACATCTTCTTTATCCATTCATCTGTTGATGGACATTTAGGTTACTTCGGTCTCCTTTCTTTCTAGCCGTGTGACCTTGGATCAGTTCCTTAACCTCCGTTTCTTTGGGTTTCAAATGGGTACAGCAATACTTACCAACAGGGCTATAGGCTAGATTCCGTAGGTGAATACTGGTGCAGCAGGAGTTGAATAAACACCCTTGACCTGGTTCCTTTTATCCTGTCGGCAGTAGAAGTGAGATGCAGGGCAGGGCAGGGCTTACCCAGGTTTCTGGTTTCTGCCCTCCTTGGAAGTGCTTTGTGCTGATAACATGCTTTGTCATTGTTAAGTGGGTGCCCTCCCCCCTCCCCCCGTCTCTGCGAGGGAGGGTTTTAAATCACAGCAGAAGAGATCAAGACTAGAGATGAGAAATTCTGGACAGCCGGAGTGGTTTGCCCACTAACAGGATGGCGGTGGGGGGGGGGCAGTGTTGGACGCCACCACATTTTTGGTAAGTTGCCCACATGGGCAAGGTGGGTTTCGAAGGGTCAGGAGCCTTTCCAGTCTTGTAAACCTGTCTCAGGCTTGGCTAAAATTTGGGCTCTTTACCTCCCCTCATTGGCAATCCTACAGGCGTTTTATTTTATTTTTTAAATTTTTATTTATTTTATTTATTTAGCTTAAATTTTGCCTTCAGTGAGGAGCACCTTTGACAAAATACCTTTGGTTTCCCTAATCTTTCAGTGAGTAGCATTTTCTTGCGTTTTGTGATTACGTGGCAGGTAAATAGCAAAAGTGATAACTGATGAACCAAAGCCTTCAGAAAACATTTCTTTACCACGTTTTATTATGGAATGTTTCAAGTGTGCACAGAAGTAGAGAGACTATCAGTGAACCCCAGGCACCCATCACCAGCAGCAACATCTTGCAGTCCTATGTTCCCCACTGTCCCCAGTTTTAATGGTATAGCTGTTCACAGATACCATATCACTTTACCCATAAATACTTAAGTGTTTATCTCTAACAGATAAGAACCTTTAAAAGATCACATTTTCACACCTAACAAAATGAATAACAGTTCTTTTTGTATCATCTCATGCCCAGTCCTTTTTCAGATTTCCCTGGCTGCTTGAACAATGTATTTTTCTTATGATCAGTTTAAAGCATTTGACTAGAAACAGCGGTTATATTTTGATTTGATAAATAGTGTGGGCCTCTCCTTTTCCCTCACGTGATGCCCTTACTCAACCCAGTGACATAATTTTGAGTGTGAGGAAAGAACTATGTGGTAGATAAATAGCAAAGTAGCAGCTGATTAAGAAGTGCATCAAGAAGCAATTTTGTAAGCTTTTTATTATGGAATATTTCCAAATATATACAATAAAGATGACAGCAAAAGCAAATTAGCCCAGTGGTAAACTCACCTGCTGATGGACTGTTTGCACATGTCTAAGCCAGACGCTGCGTTCCAGACTGCGGCCTCAAAAATCCTGCTGTAATTACATGTCTTCTGTACTGGGAACCAGGCTCCCTGGGAGATAAGAGAGGCCTTGTCCTTTCACCTCCAGTCTGAGACATCCAGTGACTTGTTCAAGGTTGAAGACCCAAGAACAATGGTCATTGTTGGTGCTGGGAGTGTACCCTGGTGCTCTCAGTTCTTTGGACGCAGGACGGTGCCTCACAGCGGCCCAGCTGTGCCAGGCGATCAATGCCAGTTCTGTGCAGGGCAGGGGAAGGTTTCTTTCGTCAGCACTATGGTGTGTTTAGAACCGGGGGCCCTGGGATTGGAGAGCTGCAAGGGGGGTGTTTGTCCACGTGGTCCCGGTGGGCCTGCCTTCTGGAGAGCAGGCCCTGGAGATGTTGGCAGCTCCCTCACAATCCCCAGGTAGAGGGAGGGCTGTGCCCACAGAGGCAGAACGGGCTGAGGGCCAGCCAGCCACCTGGCTCCCCGCCGGAGAGAAAGGAGAGGAGTAGTAGGTGAGAGCAGGGACAGAGCTCTGCCAAGGCAGCTGCTGTCTTTGGGTGCGAGACTCTGGCTGTGGCTGAGCGGAGGGAGATGCCGTTACTCATCCTGGCATCCCGATTCTTCATCCACCTCTCGTCTCCCACGCTCCCTCTTCCCCATGGGAAGCCAGCAGCAGCTCATGAGCTGTGAAGGGCCGTCATGAGGCATAATTACAGAGCCCCGGGCTCTGCCCACGCAAAGCAGCCCCCTCCCCTCCCTCAAAACCTCGGGCCATGGTCGGGCACCCTGTTGTGCCCGGGGTCTGCGCTCTTTTCCAGGGAAGCTTCCCTGATGCGTGCGTGTGTCTTTCTGACCCCGAGACTTGGAGATGCTGTGCTTCCTGTGTCCTGGGAATGACCTGGGGGTGTGGGAGGGCGGTGGGGGTGGTTTGGGGACAAGGCAGAGACAGAAATAAAGGGGAGGATTTGCGGGGAGGAAGGTACAGCCCTGCTGAGTCTGGGGAACCCTCCACAGCAGAGAGGCTCGCCAAGTGAGCGCGTATTTGAGGAAGTTAGAGGTGGTATGTGACTTGGCCCTTTGAGCCGGCCAGTTTACTTCTTAGGCTCTTGATTTCGCTTCTGTAAAACAAAACGGTTGGTCTCCGTTGTTTCTGTCTCCTCGAGCCCAAAGACTGTGATTAGACCCCCGTGGGCCAGGGGTCTGGGCCTGGTGGTAGCTCCCGGCGTGCTGCTGGGTCACGAGGGCCTTGGCCTTGGGCACCGTCCCCTGCCTCAGGCTTGCCCTGGACCGACTCGTGCCAGCTTGGAGCCCAGCCACGTGAGCATGGGAGCAAGAGGGAGCCGGGGGGTGGATGTGGAGGCACTTTTCTGGCTGGGGAGGGGGGCGCAGAGAGAGGCTTGGCATCTGTTGGGTCCCAGCAGCGGCAGCAAGCATTTGGTTTGGGGGCCCATGTGGGATGTGCCGTTCTCGGAGACCCCGCCACGCGTGGCTGGCAGGCTGGGTGAGCCACAGTGCTCGTGCAGGGGGAGCCGAGTGTGAAGGTCAGAGACGGCAGCGGCTGGCCAGCCCTGACCTGCTGACTTGGGCTAAGAACCCCATGCCCTCCCTCCTGCCAGCAGCTCTTGGCTGGACCGGGGACCGTCTGTAGTGAGGCAGATGGTGCCCACCTGAGGCCAAGGGACAAGCGGCAGGTGAGTGAAGCGGGAAGCCCCCGGGTGTGGTGTGGACGTGTGTGCTGGGCCCAGAGGTCAAGCACAGGCTGATGGCTCACACAGGAGACAAGCAAGGTGGGCTCCATCCCAGATGAACCTCCCCGAAGCCCCCAACCGAAACCCCTGAGTCACACCCAGCCCTGGTCACTCTGGGGCCCTGGATGACCAGGGGAAGTGGGAATTGTCCTGCCAGAAACTGGGTCATAGCACCCTATTGAGTGGCTGGGCCTTCCCCGCACCCAGGGTCTCACCACAGTGTGCCTCTAGGGTTCCTTTATGACAGGTTTTTAACTGTATGATTATTTATAAAAAAGAGCAGGAACAAAAATGCTGCTTTAAAAAAATTTTTTTATTTTATTGAAGTATAGTTGATTTACAGCGTTGTTAATTTCTGCTCTACAGCAAAATGATTCAGTTACACATACGTATACATTCTTTTTCATGCTCTTTTCCATTATGGTTTATCACAGGATATTGAATATACTTCCCTGTGCTGTACAGTAGGACCTTGTTGTTTATCCATTCTACATGTAATAGTTTGCATCTGCTAACCCCAAACTCCCAATCCATCCCTCCCCCACCCTCCTCCTCCTAGGCAACCACAAGTCTGTTCTCTGTCAGTGAGTCTGTTTCTGTTTTGTAAATAAGTTTGTGTCGTATTTTAGATTCCACATACAAGTGATATCACATGGTATTTGTCTTTCTCTTTCTGATGTACTTCACTTGATATGATAATCTCCAGGTCCATTCACATTGCTGCAAATGGCATTATTTCATTCTTTTTAATGGCTGAGTAATATTCCATTGAATATATGTACCACATCTTCTTTATCCATTCCTCTGTCAATGGACATTTAGGTTGTTCCATGTCTTGGCTATTGCAAACAGTGCTGCAATAAACATAGGGGTGCATGTGTCTTTTTGAATTACGGTTTTCTCTGGGTATATGCCCAGTAGTGGGATTGCCGGGTCATATGGTGCCTCTATTTTTAGTTTTTTGAGGAACCTCCATACTGTTCTCCATAATACCTGCACCAGTTTATATTCCCACCGACAGTGTAGGCGGGTTCTCTTTTCTCCATACCCTCTCCAGAGTTTGTTATTTGTAGAGTTCTTAATGATGGCCATTCTGATTGGCGTGAGGTGGTGCCTCACGGTAGTTTTGATTTGCATTTCTCTGATAATTAGCAACGATGAGCATGAAGATGCTGTTTTGATGAACACAAACCAGAGATTGTGGATGGTAGCTGAGACCTTCCACCAGCCTTTATTCATTGTTGGCCAGTGTCTAGGCCAGCCTGTCCAGTAGAACTTCCTGTGATGCTGGAAATGTTCTGTGTCTGCACTGTGCAGTGTGGGACCACCAGTCACATGTGACTCTTGAGCCCTTGAAATATGACTGGTGCAACCAAGTAACTGAAAACCTAATTTATTTCATTGTAATTAAATGTAAACAGCCACCTGTGGCCAGTGGCTCCTGCATAAGACACTGCAGATCTAGAGAACAGTAAGTAGGTAATTGCAAATGAGAATCATTTTTTTCTTTACTTTTTATTATTGGAAATTTCACATATATACAAAGTAGTGTAGTGGAGCCCTATATACCCTTCACACAGCTTCTGTAATCACTAACCCATTGGCCAGTCTTGTTTTGTCTTTACCTTCCTACACCCTGACCGCCCCAGCTCTCACTTCTGTATTATTTTGAAGCAGATAAAAGCTTTTTAATTTTTGTTTTTAAACAGCTCATCTTTAACCCCAGGACAGAGCAAAACTATTTGACCTTGATGTTTTCTCATCCCTTGGGACTCTTGACATTCTGATTTATTGACGAGCCTTCCACTAAACCAGCTGCAGGCCCTGTATGATGTCTCTTAAGACTGCTCACGGCTTCCTCGTATTTCTCTAATGAGAAACACGTACCATGGATCTTTCATGTAATTTGTAATATATATTGTTTAATATGTTTTATATTATACAGTTTAATATTAACTGATAACGGCTCAAACTGTACATGGTAACATTTGGGACTGATTAAAAATTGATGTCCTATATGTTCAACACATTTTTAGATCTGCAAAAAATTGGTCCAGGAAAATTGAGTTTGACAGAAATAACGGAAAACTCCATGGCATAGGCTGTATAATGAGTAAAGTTTGTGGATGAAACTGCTCAATGGCTCAAATTGATTTGAAATTGAAAAGAACTGATCCTAATGAAAATAATTTTGACTAAATAAAAATGAAATAATTAGGAACACTGGATATGAAAAATAATCAAGGAACTAAATGGACTTCTTGGCATTCTCTCCAGAAAATTCTTCTGATTAAAATGTTTGTGTCCGGAACATCCTCAGGGTCAAGGTGGCGGATGCCCATCTCTGGCCATTCTTCCATTAACCTCAGACAGGCTTGAAAGGGCGTGGAAGGAGGAAGTTTTCAGAATTGAAAGTCTCAGACTCTGGCAACTTCCCATCCCTGGGATTGCTCGGAACACTGGCGGACAACGAGAGCTTGAGTGAAACTGAGAACACATGACCCGTCTCCCGCCCACTTTGATGTTCATCCTGATATCCCTCCCTCGCTGGGGATCTTTGGTCTTCCTGAGATGGCTCGGAGAGGCATCTGTGGCTTTTCTTCATGAGCTTCTAGCTGGGGGATGGATTCTCCCAGCAGCACATGCAACAGTCACTGTAAAGGGGCAAGGACAAAATTGTATCTTTTTTTTTAAACAGGCAAGGACAGGGGGCTTCCCCCCAGTGGATGTCCAGTGCAGCAGGCACCTTGACCTCGTCCTGCTCTCCTGTGGGGTGGGGTCATCCCAGCCAGAGTACTCGGGCCATAGAAGGCGGGCCTCCCTGTGGTGCTCTGAGGCCCATGGCCCCTGAAGGGCCGTTGCTGCCCTCACGCTCTGGACGGCCTCTGCTCTCCCCAGGCTGGTGACTTTCTGATCCTCTTCAGGAGGCAGTGGGGCACCCTATGTTCATTTCACGCCCAGGTGTCCCGAGGTTTCCGGAAGCCTCTTGTTGATCCGTGATTGTTCCCATCGAGCACTGGGAGGTGGGTGCAGATGGAGCCCATTGGTTCCTAAGTAAACCCAGAGAATCCCTTTGGGTGTCAAGTGCTAAAGGCGTTCATAGCGAATAGGGAAAGCCATCCAGAGGCCTCTGACCTGAATGGGAGTGTGGTTTGGATAGAAGAGAAATTGTGACTGCCCCATGCTCCCCTGGGAGTGGGGTCCGAGTTGTTGCCAAGAGCAGGTGAGGGAACAGGGTCGGGGTGCAGGAGAGGTCACGCTCAGAGAGCTTTCAGCATCAGCCTCTACAGACCCCACCATCTGCTCCCCGGCTCCTGACTGGGAAAGCGCTCAGCTCTTACACCGGGGATCCCACATCCCTTACCCCCCTCACTCGCACTCTGTGGAAGGGAAACGTGGTCTCCTTGGTGGCTGACATCTTTTCTCCCTGCAAACCCCCTACCCGTCCCCATCTATTTAGCAGTGGCCAGTGTGGCCCTGTGATTAGGGAGGAGAAGTAAGAGGGACCTCGCTTGGGCTTCCCTGGTGGCACAGTGGTTAAGAATCCTCCTGCCAATGCAGGAAACATGGGTTCGAGCCCTGGTCTGGGAAGATCCCACATGCCGCGGAGCAACTAAGCCTGTGCGCCACAACTACTGAGCCTACGCTGTAGAACCCACGAGCCACAACTACTGAGCCCGTGAAGCCCGCGTACCTAGAGCCCGTACTCTGCAACGAGAGAAGCCACCGCAATGAGAAGCCCGCGCACCGCAACGAAGAGCAGCCCCCACTCGCTGCAACTAGAAAAACCCTGCACGCAGCAACAAAGACCCAATTCAGCCAAAAATAAATAAATATAAATAAACAAGCAAATAAGTAAGAAAAAAAAAAGGGCTTCTCTGGTGGCGCAGTGGTTGAGTGTCTGCCTGCCGATGCAGGGGACACGGGTTCGTGCCCCGGTCCGGGAAGGTCCCACGTGCCGCGGAGTGGCTAGGCCCGTGAGCCGTGGCCGCTGAGCCTGCGCGTCCGGGGCCTGTGTTCCGCAACGGGAGAGGCCACAACAGTGAGAGGCTCACTTGACCAGCACCTCTTGGTCAGAAGTGTGTAGCCCAGTGGGTGGTATTTGGTAGAAGCTTAGCAGGGAGGCACTGGGTCAGGGTTTTAATCTGGACCCACCCTTGCTATCTGTGTAACCTTGGGCAACTTCTTTAACCTTTCTGACCTTGGTCTCCTTTCTAAAGTAGGGATGACACTTGGACGACCTCACAGGGTAATTATGAGATCTAAATGAGATGTGTCCCAGAACGCCTTATTATGTATTATACTCAGAATAAATGCTCCAACAGTAGCTGCTATGATTTTCTTTGTAATCATCTAAATCCACACTTAGGGTTTGTTAGGAGTCAGGTACTGGGTTAGTCTCGTCTTGCAGGCTTTCTGCGTGATCTGGAGCTACCCCTAGCTAGAGCATGGCTTTGGGCAGCCGAGTGACACAACCCCTACTCTTTTTCAGTTTCTGCAGCTCACTGGCTGGTGTGAATCCCAGGTAGGGGCGCAGTCCTGCACAGTTTGAGCCGCTATCTGGTCTTTGGTCCCTCAACAGCTCCTCTAGCTGTGTAGTATTTATGGGTAGACTGTCCACTTGCCCCACGATCATGTCATTGGCAATGTTACCCAGGTTGCAGGCACCTTGTTGTAGAGCAGAAATAGCCCCACCAAGGGTTGGGGGCTCTGGTTTCCTGGCTCTGGCCAGCTACCAAGTAGCTGTGTGATATTTAACAGGTGGCCTTGCTTCTCTGGGCCCTCCTTTGAAAAATGAGGGTTGAACTGGATGGCCTGCAAACCTCCTTCCACTTTCTACCTCTGTTGCAACCAGCACAAACATCCGGGTGCTTTTGTTCCTTCCTGAGGCCGATTGTGGGCTGGCGTGGAGTGGAGTGAAGGCCATGGCCATGGCCTCGACAGTGGCCGGCCTCTCCACCCCCTCCCCCTTTGTTGATGACACTGTGGGAACCCACTTATCAAATCCATTCACAAGCAGCCTTTTAACACTCTCCCCATAGCGCTGTTTCCGTGAAAGCCATTAGTATTCACGAGTCATGAAGGTATTTCACCTTTTTCCTGTGTTGCATTGTACAGCGCCAGCCTGGTTCTGCTAACATCTCCTCCTCAGCGCTGTGTCGGGCAGGCCTCAGCTCTCTGGTTTGCTAACTGGGTTTCCCTGCCGTGCGTGAGCCCCGCTGGGCCGTGTGCGCACTTGGGGAGCCCGGGAGTGTAGTGCCCTTATTCAGATAATGTATTAATACCAGGTCCTGGGTCCTTTGTTGGAGTTTGAAGGTAAAACCTAGTTGGCTGGGCTAAAAATTTCTAGGTATCATCTTTCATGTGATGGTGAGAGCCAGATACAGCCTGCTCTTTTCTTGGACTCTAAGTTGGCTTCTGATTTTCGAGGTCACGTGTTCCTGTTAGGAGGCTGGGAAGTAGTCTCTGAGTTAAGCCTCCTCCGTTAGACATGGGTGTGAGCTCTTGGATGCCTCCTGTGCTCCATGATGCCTGGTGCCTGACACCCTCTGCTTCGAGAACTCTTCCCTAAGAAACCTTGGACTAATCACTCTCTCTTTCCAACATTCCCATGTGCTTTACACTGGTCCCTTGTCACTGTCTGTCTTGAATTGGAGTTTGTAATGAACGTGTCTGTTTACCCGACGGAGTTGGAACCCTATATGTTGGTGTGAACCCCTCCTCCCCAGAACTCAGCGCCCAGGAGATGCCTCATCAATGTCCAGCGGCTCGTGTCCTGCTGGGGGTGGGCGATGGCATGCTCCCCTCCCCACATTGTGTGCACCCGCCTGGTCCTTCCTTGTGTGTGTGGGTTTAGAAAATGTTTTATGAAATGCCTTACAAACAGGCCGTGTGCTTTGGGGTTCTTTAGGAAGCCCCAAAGTTGTTTCCTTGGGCTTAACAGTTATAAACTAGGCTCTGAGCAGCCTGAAAGAAGTTGAGGGAGATCTGACCAGGCTATGCGGGCTGCTATAATCACATCTATCAGGTTTACAGAATAGCCCAGCTGTGTGGAGGGGAAGATGTGTTATCATTTAGGTTTAGATTTGGCAGAACATAACAGAAAACCCCCAAATAACACTGGCTTGAATATGAGACTTTATTTTCTCTGTCATGTAAAAAGTCAGTTCAGGGCAGGGACCTAATTTACTGTTCCTTCATCCTTAAGAGAGTTGCCTCATGATCCAAAAAGGCTGTTGAAGCACCAGCTGTCATATTAATATCACAGATGGAAAGACAAAGGAGCTCTCCTGAAAGTCTCGCTCAGTATCTATTTATATCTCGTTAGCTAAAAGTTAGTAAGAGGAGTACTAGCTAAAAGTTAGCAACAAGGTTAGTAACAGGGGTACAAGCCTCACTCAATATCTATTTACATCTCATTAGCTAAAAGTTAGTGACAGCTGGGAAGTAGGTTTTAGCTGGGACATTGCCTCACCTGGAGACATGGGGGCTCTATTTCCCAGAAAGATGCAGTGAATAGACAGTGAGTACAGAACACGTGTCCAGCACTTACTTGAATGAATGAATGAGTGAGGGGATAAGTGATGGAGAGATGCCATCTGGGTTAAATGTATACCACACCCTCATATTAGCAGGATCCACAATATGACAAGGAAAGCACATTTCTGATACCACAAGAGGGACAGAGCCTTGAGGAAACTTCAGAAACTCCCCAGGGACTCAAAAGAGAGCATGTTCTACAGGGCACTTCAGATGGGCATCCTCTTCTCCCTCTTTGTAGGGATCTGGTTCCCCTATTTGGAACACAGCAGATGCATAGCAGCGGGTCAGGAGGGGCTGGGTCTGGGTCACGGCAGCCACATTTCAGAAGGTTCCCATGAGGGCATCTGTTTTTGGCTTGTCTGAAGAAAGAAAAGCTTCATTACTCAAGCAGGGAGACGTGGCTGAATTGAAATACTAAAATTTCCTTAAACACAGATCCCTTCTTAGAAAATGTTAGAATCCTGTGGGGTTAATTATGGTCTCATGGTCCTGGTTTGAAGCCTCTAGGTGGTCTGTGGTTCAGCATGGGGCGGCTTCTCAGTGCCAGGTGCCCTCCAGCACGTCTGGGCAGGTGGAGGGCCCCCGAGGGCTGTCCTCACACGGGAGAAGCACGGTGGACCTGGAGCTCGGGCTCTGGAGCAGTGAGTGTGCTGCTGACAGCAGGTGGTGCTGTCTTCTCAGTGGTTTGTCCTAGAGGGTGGCCCCTGGTCCCCACTGTGTCCCTGAGGCACACCTGTGTGGTCCCAGGGCCACATAGTGGGTCTGCAGCAGGCAGGTCCCCTGGTGGAAGCTTTAGCCTGGCATTCATTCACAGCCTCTGTTCTTGACTCCCTTTTTTTTTTTTGCAGTACGCGGGCCTCTCACCGTTGTGGCCTCTCCCGTTGAGGAGCACAGGCTCCAGGCGCGCAGGCTCAGCGGCCATGGCTCACGGGCCCAGCTGCTCCGCAGCATGTGGGATCTTCCTGGACCGGGGCACGAATCCGTGCCACCAGGGAAGCCCTTGACTCCCTTTTGAAACCTTGATGGGAGCCTTTGTCAAGCCTCCTACAGACACTGTTTCATAACTCTGCTTCCTCCAGGCCCCCCACCAACCGGCATTTTCAGATCATCCCCATCTCCAGCCCTCAGTTCGGGATCATCCTCATTTAAGAAGCCGTCCTGGATTCCCTCCATGGGAAGAAATTTCTCCTTCGTGTCCCCTCCCTCTGGTACTTCTGAATGTCCACTCCCTCCCCAGTTCAGCTCCCTGACCAGGTAGTTGTTGCCTGAGGGTCGGGTCGGGTGTGACCCGCAGTTACAGGATCAAAAAGATGGAGGGGGCGCCGAGAGGTCACAGAGCTGTCCCTCACCCTGGGGGCTGATGGACTCCAAGTCTGATTTTGTTCCTCTCAACTGCCTTTGAAAAATGTCCTTGGCCTGTGGTATCTGAAGACTTCCTCTCAGTCACGTGAGACTCACTCGGGGAATGGGTGTGGGCCCAGATGTTCCACCCACCCCCTGGGTCCCAGGGACTGCCTCGGGGGTGTGCCCCAGTTTATGCAACTGACTGAGGGATCCGGTTAGCCAGGGGTGAGTGGGAGGCTGCAGCGGCCCAGCATCTGGCAGTGGCTTGCCTGAACCCTGGCGGGGAGTTCAAGGTGGGTCTGCTGAGAGCAGTGACAAGGATTTGCTGCAAATTTCTGGTGCAACCTCATGGCCCACTCCTGGGGGATGCGTTTCTACTGAATGGAAACAACGGAATGCGAGTCAACTATGTGACTTACAATTTTAGTCCCAGTAAAAGATTTAAAAATAGCAGGTGGAATTAGTTTTAAATAATATATTTTAACCCCTTAGGTACAAAATATTGTCATTTCATCATGTAATCAACCTGGTCATTATAAAGGAGATCGCTGTTCTCTTTTTGTTCTAAGACTTTAAAATGTGGGGTGTTTTACACTCAGTTTGGATCAGTGACGTTTCATGTTCCTGATAGTCCAGGCTAACGGGGCTCTGCTGCCGCTTCTGTTGATTCTCCCACTTGAAGTTCCCTGAAAGCAGGGACAGCATCGTGACGATCAGGGCCTTCCCCCCACCCATCGCAGGTGTCGGCGCGTGTGATTTGAGTGGGGGCCTGTCCCGCAGGGTCACCGGCACGGGGAGGCTGGGCCTCGGAGCGGCTGGAGTCTGGTCCAGCCGCGTGAGCTCAGGGACGGCCCTGGCCTGTGGAAGCCACGGTTCCCACTCAGAATGACGCTGTTGGACAGTAATCTCCGGGGCTTTTCTGATTCTCACGTGCTGTGAGCTGAACCATGTGTCTGGGCAGGGGTGCTGCTGGAGACACTGATACCCTTGGCCTCATTAGCAAATGAGATCATCTCTTTGAAGGGCCACGGTTGACACTGTACCCAGCACGGATGGGCCAGTTCGCTGCCTCTAACTCTGACCCAGAGCCTGCGTGTTTATCTGGTATGTTGGGTCCCGGGCTGTGAAGACCCTCCACTCCCCCATCCAGCATCTACACAGACCTGCAGGTGCCCGGCCTGTTCCCAGGCTGCCCAGGCAGAGAAGGACAGGTCTCGCCCAGGCAGAGAAGGACAGGACTCGTCCAGGCCCTCGGGACGCCCACCTTCTGGAGGGTGTGATGAGCCAGCGGGAGCCCCTGCTGTGTCCGAGGCCTCATGAGGTTTCTTTCTCGCGCAGGCGCAGCTGGAAGCTCAGAGAGCCACGCAGGACTTCCAGAGGGCCACCGAGGTGCTCCGCGCCGCCAAGGAGACCATCTCCCTGGCCGAGCAGCGGCTGCTGGAGGATGACAAGCGGCAGTTTGACTCGGCCTGGCAGGAGATGCTGAACCACGCCACCCAGAGGGTATGAATCTCAGCGGAACGTTTCCGTGGAACCAGGGCCGGGCTGGGCTTACGCCCGGGTGCGCGCCTCTGCCTTGAGCCTGCCTGTGGGCCGGGGGGGGGGGGGTAGGGAGCGGGGCATGCGTCTGCGTGTGGGCGTGGGGTGGGGAGAGGGGCTGGGCTTGCGTCCGCCTTGGGATCCTGTGGCCTCGGGGTGCAGGTGCCCATCAGACCCAGACTCCCCGCTGGTTTCCCCGAGCAGAGGAAGCAGACCCCCAGGCATGTTGTGCATCACAGGCGGTCATCTCCATGGGGTCTCTGCGGGCCTGGGACTGAGCCGTACTCTACGATGACAGTCACCCGGTGACAGGCGTACCTGCCCCTTCCCTGTCGTTTGAGGTTTGTCTGGTTCAGATCACCTCTGACGGTCCTGACTGGATGGGGCTTTCCCGAGGGACCCGATCGTTCTCCAGAGTCCCCTCCCTCTGAGTCCCAGGGGACTGGCTGGGTTTGGAGCCTGGGGTGGAGGACCTTGATTACTTGCGGAGCCTGGACTCGGGGGTGGGTGCCAGTTGGTGAGAAGCGGGGGCCATGGCAGATGAGGCCAGAATACAGGGGGTGCGCAGGCTGGCCTTCGGGCTGGGCTGGGGTCTGGGGAACCAGTGTATGCACAGAAAGTGGGCTTTGACTCCTAGGTTTGGTGCCATCATTGTTTGGCCCTTTACCAGCTCCCACGATCTGCCCTCTGGCCATATTGCTGAGAATCGGACGTGGTGGGTATAGCTGGACTTGTCACCTCTTTCCTCCCCTCCTCCAGCTGGTTTGCTGTGGGGAGGTGGGTGAGGCCTTGGATGAAGGGTGATGTAGGGGGTGGGAGCTAGTCTGGATTCCCTGAGAGGCCGCCTGCGGGGCTGGAAGAGAACCTTTTCAATGTCACCTGCCATGGTGGCTCAAGTCCTGGGGGACCTGATAATTAAAGATGGCCTTGTGCTTCCTTAAATGGAATGCCTGGCACACAAACGGCTTGGACTTGGTGTCAAATGCGGGTCAACTCTGTAGCACCTCCCCTGAACCCCGGGCTCCCGGCCGGGCTTGTGTGGCCTGGGGCCTCCTGCCACCTAGTGAACACGATGTTGGGGGAGCCAAACACAGCTTTCCTGGGTCCACTGGGGAAACGCCAAAGGGGAGGTTGGAAATCTTGGAAGTTTACAAGCCACAGCCTGACAGAATGAAAAGGACAAGAAAAAAAAAAAATTAGAGTAGCTCCTTGCAAGAAATTAGCTGAAGGCCTGCCTTTCTTTCCTGCCCTTCGTCCACCCCAAACAAGACCCAAATCAGGCTAGTCAGAATCATTCAGAAATCACTTAATCTGTCCTTTAAAAATGAACAAAATGGGTTTCTGCTTTTTTTTTTTTTCCTTCTACTCTTTAAGTCCTGGGACCATAAGTGGATGGTGAGTGGCAGTCCGGGAGAGGCGTCCTCAAGACCTCCACATCCCATGACTCCGGAAGCACCATTCACACCAGTCTTTGGGAATGGCGCTTCTTGGGGTTGTGCAGTGTGCAACTTGTGGGGCTGTACCAAACGGCCCTGGACCTCCTGACATCGCATGGGGCCCCTGAGGTCCCGGGGAGGGTCATCTGATGTGTGCTGTCACTGAGGTCACTGAAGGTTTCTTGGTCATGGGGGTGTAACGCCTGCAGCTGAGCAGATTTTCTGGGTCACAGGCCAGGATTTCCACCCTGGGGCTGCCGTTCCTCTTCCCTAGATTCCTCCCCAGTTTTATGGGCCTCAGATGCTGCTCCTTGACCTGCTGATGGGGAAAAGCAGAATTGGAAACTGACACTAGCAAGAGACAGAGCCCTTGGCAGAGCTGTCCTCGACCATGTCCCCGTGTCACTGAGAAATCCAACCTGGAGGGGGCACACTCCAGGGATGTGACGGATGGTACAGACGCTCACGTGTGGCTTTGCTGTGAGCCGCGCTCTGACTGAGCATGCTCCCGGGGCCACGCGGGCCTGGCATGCTCGGCTTCCTGAGCGCTGCTGGACAAAGACAGTGAACGCCCTGGAATATGTCCCCGACCTTGGCTGACTTCTAGATCCTCCAGGAAGCCTGTTTCTTCAGGAGAAGGGAGCGTCATCTCACCCTCTTCTCCTGAAGAAACTGCCACGTGAGAGTCTAGAGAAAGATGCAGAGCTCAGAAAGGTCCAGGCTGTCTTGAGGAAGTGGCAGTGCTTTGGGCTGTGTGACCTCTAGCCCAGGCACAGTGGAAGGACCCTGGGGTCCCCACATTCCTTACTTGAGGCCATCCGTGTGTCCCTTCTGTTCCTTCAGACTTAGGGTGACAGCGGGCAGCCCCACTTGGAGCCACGCTGGAGCCCCGGGGTCTCTCTTGTTAGGCCACATGCAGTGCCCCGGTCAGGGACAGAGGAACAGTTCTGCACTCAGAGCTGGGATCAGCAGGGCTTTGGAAGCTGCGACGCACTTGAGTGGCCTTACTGGGGACGTGGCATCCCTGCTGCTCCCACTTGGGCTTTAGGCAGCTGAGGCCCCTCCAGCTTCACCCGGTTTGGCCGCGGAGCAGCCCTTCTAGGGAGGAGGTGTGGGGAGGCATGAACTGTCAGGGACCAGCAGCTCCTGGAGAGGAAGGCCCTGGGGGCATGGATCTGAGCCCTGGGATGCACATGGCCAACTTTTCTGTGCTGGTGGGCATGTACCACCTGTCGCCCAAGGCCCTGGGAAGCTACCTCCTTGGCCCTGTGTACCCAGGGCTGCAGGAGGAATCAGAAATCAGCCTGAATGGGCCAAGGATCTGAGGAGACCGTGAAGCCACCTTCTCGGGAGCGGAGGACCCTGCTCTTAGCTCCGGGATGTTGGGCATGAGGGTGGATGGCCTCGAGGTTGGGAGAGCTGAATGTGAGACGGAGGAGCCGGGCTGGCTGGACGTCTCCTGGTCGGTTGAGCTCATTCTGCCGGCAGGGGACCCAGCCTGGCTGGCAGTGCCCGTTGGTGTCCCTGTAGGAAGTATCTGTTTGAGCATCTTCTGTGTGTTGCTGTGAGCAGAGGGCCTGGGCTGCCCTGTGGCTCCCGGGAGGGGGCCCGTTAGCACTTCTGGGCCCCATTCTGTCTATTCTGCTGACCCAGGGGGAGGCCTGTGGCTTCTCAGGGTCCCGAGCACCAGCGGTGGCCTCCCCACATGCTTTCTTCAGGGCCCGCTACCTGCTGCCTGCCTGGGCCGTGGTGCTGCGGCTGTTCTGGTCACTCAGGCCTCACGCCTGGGGCCTCAAAGCCTCCCATTGGGCAGCAGCGGGTGGTCAGTCCTTGGGCGTTTGGAGCCGGCCCGGGGGGCGGGGTAGGAGCGTGTGTCTGGGTTTTGGGAACCCCAGGGATGCTGACTTCTTAGTCGTTAGAATCCGCAGAGGCCAGTGCACCCAGAGGTTAGCACAGAGCCCGTGGGTCAGCCCTGGGACATGGTCCCCCTAGGGAAGAGGGTCCCAGGGCTGTTGGTGCCCAGATAGTGATTTCTCCGGGAGCCTGCCTGCTCTGGGGAAGGAGGCGGGAAGCTGAGCGCTGCCCGCGGAGGGTGGACAGGTGGCTCTGCTAAGCGCCCCCAGCCCTAGGTACTTCCCCGCCCACGCCCTTTCCCCCAGCACCCCGCACCGAGCCCCCCAGCGCAGCCTCTGCTGCCGGTCCCCACCCACGCCCCTGGGCCCGGTGGCCCCGACAGCCTGGATCCCAGCTGCCTGAGTAGCGCGGTGCTGCTGGGCGTCTGCCCCGTGAGGCTGGCGGTCCGGGTTTGGTCTCCAGTGTGCTCTGTGCACGCAGTAGGTGCTTAATCAGAGTACGCAGCTCTGAGTTGAATATGCTGGTGGTAAACTGAAGAGCGTGGTGCTGATCGGGGGTTCAGGGGCCCAGAGTCCAGGCCAATTATCTGTCAGCCCAGCCTTCGCAGAGGTCTGGGCGCTGGCGCCCCAGGGCTGGGTTGCACGTGCGTCTGGCCACCTTGAGGTCTGCACGGACATCTGCGTTGTGCTTCCATTTGTGGCTTCCACCTTCCCAGCATCCGCCCTTATCCCCACATTCCTTTCCCACCCCTGGGCACACAGTTCACAGCTGGTTCCATGTTTCAGGGGCTGCTTGGTTACCTAGGAGACGTAACCAAGGTGACCTGCTTGGAGACTTTCTCCCTAGAGGCGGGAAGCGGAGTGGAGACTCTCCTGCGAGAGCAGGGGGTTATGTGCACGTGGAGGTTGGGACGGGGGATGGTAGATGGACTGGTGGGGGTGAATCGGGACGGCGTCCTTGCTGCTGCCTCACTCTGCGCTGGCAATGTCGCCAAGTGCTCGGAGCCTTCCGAGTGTTTAATTTTAGGAAGATTTTTGCAGACGAAGGGCCAGGGAAGACAAAGGGCCTGTGTGCAGTCGGTGAGAGCCCTGCTTCTTGCAGGGAATGCTCTATATTGTAGCCTCAGATTAGAGCTTTTGTAGATCGTCTATTTAAAATGCTTTCAGACTGGTCCTTAAAGGTGAACCCTGCATTGAATCCTCTTGCAGTGGAACAGATCACAATAGGTTGCCTTCATCTGTCTGATATGCTTGGGTTTTGTGTGTTCATAAAGGTTACACCAGTGAATCCTTAAAGATTAAGATTTAAGACAAGACTGAAGAGTTACTACCGTTTCCCTAAGTGACCAAGCTGGGGAGGTTTCGAGTGCGTTTCATGTCACTGTGACATCTTTGGTGTTAGAAGCCAAGGGGAAGGGTTCTCCGGAGCCCCTTGGTCTTGATTGAGAGGTCATTTTAGCAAGCCTGTCACCACGTGCCAGCTTGTCTCACTTCCCTATTTCCATTCTCTGACTTTGTTTTAATTCTGTTTTTAAAAGTATCTCAAGCATTAAAACCATTGTTAAAAACAAAAAACAGAAAACAAAAAAAAAAAACATTGTTAAAAGATATACATTTTAAAGAAGGTAAAGGGTGAACTCTGATAAGTATAAAGTGTTCTCCTGTCAAAGATTTTATTTAACTCATTAAGGATGGAACTAATAAGATGTTACAGCTCTTTCAAAGGAGAATTCAAAAAGCACACTCATACAGAAGTTTAGGAATGCTGAAATGAATTCACAAGATACAGAATTGGTCAATATTTACAGGGCAATCAATAATCAAATGCATCTCTACTGGACACAATCTTCATTTCTAGGGGTAAGAATCATTTATATTACTATCAGTTTTCCCCAACTTACAGGGTCATAAAATAGCTCCAAGACAACGAAAGGCAGAGATAACCTGGAAGGGGGCAGGACACCCAGACAGGACAGGACACCCAGTCTCGTTTTATGCTCATATCGAAGTCTTTCAGAATTTTTCCTGACACTTAAAAAACCCCTTATTATAAGTGCATAAGTAAACTTCCCCGGGCTGACTGTGGCTGTTGCCTGGAGGGGGTGATGGACCGCTGGCTTCCTCCTGGGTGGTGTCCTCCTGCAACTGTCCTGCTGGGTCTCCTCCCTGCTGCTCTTTGGGTAAAATAAAGCATGGCCCTCTCTCCCCACCTCACTGCTGCCTTTCCAGTTCATCCCATAACACTTGGGTGAGTTGTAAGTAAAAGATGAGAAGGAAGTTGTGAGCCGCTGATGTGGCCTAAACTGCTGTTTATCTCCTGCATCATCTGTCCTCCCAGCTGGCCTTGTTCTGATGCTTTTTAGGTGATGGGGGAGAGAACCAACACTGTCCCTGTTTCTAGGAATGTGCCTTTGTGGAGGGCCCTTGATTGTTGGGTCTTGAACTCATTTTTTTTTTTTTTTTTTTTGCTGTACGTGGGCCTCTCACTGTTGTGGCCTCTCCCGTTGTGGAGCACAGGCTCCGGACGCGCAGGCTCAGCGGCCATGGCTCACAGGCCCAGCTGCTCCGTGGCATGTGGGATCCTCCCGGACCGGGGCACAAACCCACGTCCCCTGCATCGGCAGGTGGACTCTCAACCACTGCGCCACCAGGGAAGCCCCCTTGAGCTCATTTTTAAAACCAGAATCTCCCACCAGAACACTGACTGGTCACCTGGTCACAAATTTTTGTAAACCCCAGAATCTGTTCAGTTTGACCCTCTGGATCCTGGATTCTTGTCCACCAGCTAACTCAGGATATTTGGGAAGGGGCCGAACAGCTGAGGTCACCATTGCCTTGCCGTCCTGACGCGCACACACCTGGCTTTGTAGGGCTCCCAGGTCCCTGACGTCTGAGTTCCCGCTGGTGCTGCCTGCCTGCCCCTCAGTCCCTGACCCCAGGTGAAAACAGGAGGTACCCATGGTGGCTACTCAGAAGAAGTGGACGTCAACTGAATCCGAGAACGTTTCTTTTTTTTTTCCCTCTGATTTTTTGTTTTTCCCTCTCTTCTTTCCTGCTCATTGCCTCAGCCGATCTGTTTCATCTGATCTGACGTGATTTTTCCAGAATAGATGAATAGGGAAAAATAATCCTGTTCTCTTTGGAAGTTCATTTAATCTTAGTCTGCCCACTAATTTCCTCAAATAATTTTTTTTCATTTATTTTAAAAACATTTTATTGAAGTATAGTTGATTTACAATGTTGTGATAGTTTCAGGTGTACAGCACAGTGATTCAGTTTTATACATATATATTCTTTTCATATTCTTTTCCCTTATAGGTTATTACAAGATATTGAGTTTAGTTCCCTGTGCTCTACAGTAGGTCCTTGTTTATCTACATTATATATAGTAGTGTGTATATGGGAATCCCAAATTCCTAGTTTTTTTAAATGACATAAGTAATACCCCAACAAGGGACCGTTCTGGGTTTGGCTGGGCTGACCTCTGCTGTCATTTGAAGGTCATGGAGGCGGAGCAGACCAAGACAAGGAGCGAGCTGGTGCACAAGGAGACGGCAGCCAGGTACAATGCGGCCATGGGCCGCATGCGGCAGCTGGAGAAGAAACTCAAGCGAGCTATCAACAAGTCCAAGTGAGCCTGGGAAAGCGGGTCCCTGGACTGCTGCTCGTTTCCTCTTCCTCATCTTCTCAAGCTTTTCTGTGGCCTGCCCCACCAGAGCCCCCTGCCCAGGCTACCTGTAACCCCTCAGGGGTGGGGCTGCTCCGACCTGGGAGCACAGGAAGAGGAATTTCAAGAGCAAACCATTAGCTGGCCCGTGGGCTGGGGCTGGGCTTTGGGAAACTCAGGGCGTGCCCTTGGCTCTGTGGCTGGTGGTGTGGATGAGGCCCTGTCAGCACAATGGGGTGAACTAGGTACATAATACACATCCTTGTAGACCAAGAGCTGATGAAGTGGAGCAAGACTGGTTTCTTTTCTTTCTTCCTTCCTCCCTTCCTCCCTTCCTCCTTTCCTTCCTTCCTCCTTTCCTTCCTCCCTCCCTCCCTTCCTTCCCTTTCTTCCTTCCTTCCTTTTTCTTTTTTCTTTCTTTCTTCTTTTCTTTCCTTTTCTTTCTTTCTTTCCCTTCCTTCCTTCCTTCCTTCCTTCCTTCCTTCCTTCCTTCCTTCCTTCCTTCCTTCCTTCCTTCCTTCCTTCCTTCCTTTCTTTCTTTCTCTTCTCTCCCTCCCTCCCTCCCTCCCTCCCTCCCTCTCTCTCTCCTTCTCTCCCTCTCTCTCTCTCTCTCTCACACACTCTCACACTCTCACACTCTCTCTCTCTCTTTCTTTCTTCCTTTCTTTTCACAGGATATTTATTTCAAAAGTTTCTTATAATGTTACCAAGTCCAAGCTCACTCTGTTCAACACACGACAGGCCAATAAATCAGGAGATGAGGTGTTGAGGCAAGGAATACGACTTTATTCAGAAAGCCGGCAGACTGGGAAGATGGAGGACTGGTGTCCCCCAAAACCATCGTTTCGGGGTCTGGATGCCAGTTTCTTTTATAGAACAGAGAGGGGGAGGAAGTGAGGAAGTAAAATAAAAAGGCCATTAGTTGTGCCTGGCTTGGCCAGCATCAGGGAGGGGATGTGTTAATTTCTTCTTTTCTGCCGCCATTCTCAGGTGGGCAGGGTCAGATTGTCTCCCTGTGAGCTGAACAAAGGTACTTTAATATTCAGGCAGAGGGGCAGGGTTTCCTGAGGCAGGCCATTATGTATGATTATAATAACAAAAGCAATGAAAAGCAAAGGTTAAAGTCAAAGAAACAGATCCAACATGGAGTCAGATTTTGCTCTTCCCTGTTATAATAATACCAAACACTAGGAACAGTTAATTTGTCCAACAATATAGTCTTTGGTTAAATAAGTCTTGACACTTCCAAACACTGGAATAGTTTAGAGCAGTTAAAATAATGACATAGATGCTGTCTTCATTAGTATATAAATATGTTCATAATATTTATATGTAATAAAGGTAGGCCATAAAACAGCACTGAAAGCACAGTTCATCTTATTACTGACACACACAGATGGGCCCAAAGGAATTATTTTTTTTTAATGTATATATTTTTTATTCAAGTATAGTTGATTTACAGTGTTGGGAAGACTGGTTTCAATGGAAGTTTTCTTCCGCTTTTCTCACTACCACTCCTATATGTTGTCATATGACAGTGATCTTGGGGACTAACCCCGGCTTCACTCACAGTTGCTGGGCCTCCAAGCAAAGAGATAGGACCTGGAATGGCCTAGACCCCACAGCCAGAGACAGACCCCGAGCTCATGGAGGGTGAAGGGCTCAAGAATAAAGTATTGTCAACTCCTCATGCTCAGACACCCGAGTTCCTGAAAGAGCTGGCGTCTTCCCGCTGACCCACAACCCACAACCCGTAGAATGTTGGCCTTTCTTGTCCTCTCTCTTGCCCGTGACCTGGCTGGGTCAGCACACTGTCCGGTCCCCCTAGTCCGGCACAGAATCCAAGAGGCCGACCTGAGCCCCTGTCCCTGTGGTGGCCCTGCTGTCCTCAGTGAGGGACGGTGGTGCCTCTCCCTTCCCTGGATGAACTCAGCAGAGCCGGTGTGTGTTGAGGCAGCTTCTTCTCAGCCTCATCTGCTAGGCATCCCTAGGAGAAGAGGCTGGGCCACCTTAGCTGCTGGGCACACCCTATGTGGCCTTGAACAGCCCCTCCAGAGAGGACAGTGAGCCAGGGTTTGGGGCCCTGGGATATGTGTTCCTATGTGTGGGTTTCCCGTGTCTTGAGATAGGCCTTCTGGCAGCTTGGCCTTGGGGGAGTGTCTGTATCCGTCAGGCCCAGGAGCTGGGAGCACCCCCTTATCTCATGGCTCATCAGAGCTGAGTAAATGCTGGAGGATGGCCTGGCCAGCTGCAGCCACTGCCCCCTGGACACCCCGTGGAGTTGTTTGGGGGCACTGCTATCGTGCTCTTATAGGTTTCCTTCCTGTCTTCTACAGGCCTTACTTTGAACTCAAGGCGAAGTACTACATGCAGCTTGAGGTACGTGTGGCCTTTGGCTTTGAAGCAGATCGGAGTTTTCTGCCCTCAAAGCCCGCCTTTCTGTAGTGGGCTTTCAAATGGCCCCATGGCTGCCAGTGAGGGGGACACATTCTTGACCAAGTCTTCAGCCTTCAGAGTGGTCTTGCTGCGTCCTTAGTGCTCTCTGCCGCCCTCTGAACCTGCTTCAGTCACTTTCCATATTGTACTCGGTTAGTGGTTCTCAGCAGGGCCCGGGAGCTTTGCTGGCAGTGCAGATTCCCAGTCTCGCCCCAGACCGACTGAACAGAGGCTCTGCAGGCGGGGCCCAGCCATCTGGGTTTTAACACACCCTCCAGGGGGTCCTGATGCACCTCAAGTGTGAGGACCACAGCTCCCGAATCAGATGGCTGGAGTGTGGGACTTCTGTGGGAACTTGACTCCCACTGCTGCTTCCCTGATGGGCTTATTCCCAGGGGTTGCTCCTGGGTATAGAGCTCAAGTTGTCACCTGGCTGGGAGTTGCGGGGTGGTGGCTGCTCTCATATCTGCTGCGTGGAGAGCTGTGGAAGGGGATCAGGGCCCCAGTCGTGTCTTGAGGGTAGAGTGATGGGCGCAAATGTTTGAACCCGTCACTCAAGAGCATCGCCAGGCCGGCGGGGGTGGCCTCACTCACAGAGCCTCCCTTTCTCCCGAGCAGCAGCTGAAGAAGACGGTGGACGAACTGCAGGCCAAGCTGGCCCTGGCGAAGGGCGAGTACAAGACGGCCCTGAGGAACCTGGAGACGATTTCCGACGAGATCCACGAGCGGCGGCGCTCCAGCGCCATGGGGCCCCGTGGGTGCGGTGTCGGGGCCGAGGGGGGCAGCCCGGCTGCCGAGGACCTGTCGGGGCGCAAGCCCGAGCCTGACGCTGTTTCTGGTGAGTCAAGGGCACATGTGCAGCTAGTGCGGCCTGCTTCCTGGGGCCTCCCCCATTGGTGGGACACTGTGTTCACCAAGATGCTACTGAGCATCCTCAGAGTCAGGATTCTGTGGTTAGATATGTTTGGGAAATGTTACACGTTCACTCCTGACATTCCAAGTACGTGTTAGGGCATTGAAGGCTCTGAGAAGTCCCGCAGGGAAGAAGAGTCGTCTGGAATAGGGACTTGGGAATCAGATTTGATTCAAGTCCTGACCTTCCCACTATGACTAGTACATGACATGGGCTAGGGTGTAACTTCCTGTCTGTTTCTTCCCCTGTAAAGCGGGGGGCACATGAAGGTCCCTGCCGTCCACTACAGAGAACGGTCGTCAGGATTAAATGAAGGAGCGCCGGCCTCCAGTGGTCACTGCACATGTGTCTGTCCTTGGGGACCTGTTTTCCAAGGACCACCCCTGGGAAATGGATACAGAGGGTTGTGGTGGCTCCCTCTATGTCAGTCCAGAAACCACCCCCCAGCACTGTCTCTGCACACATCCTTCTCTGCCTTTTCTGTGGAATGATGGCCGTTGGCCCTTCCCCACACTCCGCCCTTGGGTGTTCCTTAATTCAGCGAATAAACATTCAAGTGCCAGGCCCCAGGTAAAAGAAAAGGAAAACTAATTTGAGCAACCGTGATGTGAGTACTTTAGTATACATCATCTCATAAACCCTGTGTGGAGAGGAACATGAAGCTCAGAGAGGTTAAGTACCTTGACCAAGGCTACACAGCAAGTAGTGGAGATGGGATTTGAACTCAGAGCTGAGCCCATTTTCTGTGCTCAGCATTACAGTACTTCTCGTGGATGATCATCTAAGGGATCCTACAGGCTGTTTTTAAAGCAGAGGGAGGAGGAAAGGGGCGTGGGATCATGTGTGGGCTGAGGGGGAAATAGTTCAAAGCTGAGGCGGCTTTCAAACCGGGAGAATGACGTGTCTCTGGGCCTTGGTCATAATGGTCCACAAAACAAACGAGGCACAAGCTACAGAACACTGTAAGGGAACTGTGTTCTCCTGTGGCCAGTAGTGATCTAGCTGGGCTCCGAGCCACGTCTTTTATGAGATCACAGGTTACTCAGAAGATGGTCCCAGCAGACACTCCACGCAGGGCCGTCTCGTCCAGCAGCTTCTGCTGCCCATCCCGTGGAAGGAGGCAGCCCTGAAGCCTGGCTGGCTTGGTTCAGGGTGCGTTACGCAGGCCAGCCCTCTTCCTGTGCACGGGGGGATCTGTTTGGGGGGCTGGGGTGGATAAAACCCCCGATCTGTGGCTGAATTCACCTTCCACCTTCAGGCAGTGTCTGGTGACGCTGACTTCTAGGGCAGGGCTGGAAAGTGTTGGTAAGGACACTGAGTATCCACGGGGTCCAGCGGCTTCCCTGCAAGGTGAAGGGATCCTGGGATCAGGTGGTTGGACCCTGCAGCTGCCAAGCCCTGTCTAGCTCCTGCCTGCAGTGGATGCATCTGGAGACGTGTAAGGAACTGGGTGGCTGTCTGTCAGGCCTGGGTGATGGCTATTCTCTCTCCTCCTAGTGGCCTCCGAGGCCTTCGAAGATGACAACTGCAGCACCTTTGTGTCTGAAGATGATTCGGAGACCCAGTCCGTGTCCAGCTTCAGCTCGGGTCCCACGAGCCCGTCGGAAATGCCCGAGCAGTTCCCCGCAGCCGTGAGGCCCGGCAGCCTGGACCTGCCCAGCCCCATGTCCCTGTCGGAATTCGGGATGATGTTCCCGGTGCTAGGCCCCCGCAGTGAGTGCAGTGGGGCCTCCTCCCCTGAGTGCGAGGTGGAGCGAGGTGAGTTGAGCCCCCTGCTCGGGGGAGCCTGCCCCGGAGGCCGCGCTCAGGGCCTCGGTGCACGTGCTGTGGTGTGGCGGCCTGAGATGGTGCCCAGCTCCACTCCCAACCTGCTTCCTTCTGTATCTGCCATCACAACAGTCCTCTTGACAAGCACCTGCTAGAGAGGTTTCTGTTTCCCAGCTGTTACATGAGTGTGACAGATTTCATCTGCAAAGATGAGGGACATATACGCTTTCCCGCACAACGAAAGCGTAGGCAGTCCTGTGATGGAAGCGCTTGTGTGATGCGCACAGTGGGGCCACACTGGGAGTCTGGAGGTTGAGCTGGCTGACGGGCTGGGGCCCAGGGGGCCCTTGGAATTGTCGGTACTCACCCCGTGATCTTTACGTTTCTACAGGAGACAGGGCGGAAGGGGCAGAGAATAAAGCAAGTGACAGAGCCAGCAACCATCGGGGTCTCGGCAGCAGCAGCGGTGACAGTGGCGAGAGCCCGAGCAGCACGTCCCCCGAGGGCCAGGCCTTGGAGGACAGGATGCGGCAGCTGTCCCTGCAGGGCTCGAAGGGCAGGGACAGGGTCATCGAGGACATAAACGTGGTGCAGATCGGCTGATCGAGCCGCGGCTCTGGCCCAAGCGCATATCAATATTTAGACATGAAACTGTATGGAGAACAATTGTGCCATTAATCATTTAATATATGCCAAATCCCAAGCATTGCCTCTAAACTGCACTAATGACGTTTCAGTGAACTTGAGAGCTGAAGATGTTTCTTCTGGGTAAGAGCTCTCAGGCTGGTGTTTTTCAGCACAGAGTCGTTGCAGGTGGGCTGTGACCAGGCCCACGGCCTTTGTGGAATGTCCCCTGTCAGTGCTGTGGAAGCAGTAACCAGTTCCCGGGGAAAAATCCCCGAGCCAGTAAAGGGGCCGGGGAGCTGAGCCCCAGCGGGCTCGACGGCTGGCTCGATTGGGGAAATGGCCTTGTTCTCTCCTTTGTATCCCAGGGGATCTAAAGGAAAACAGGTACACAAGACAAAACTCAAATATTCAGAAGGACACCTTTTGGACCCAATGAAGGCTTAAAAAAAAAAAAATCCAAGGACACAATTCATTTTCATCATCTCTGGTTTTCAGAGGGGGCTTTTAAAAAAGTGAATTTGCTGGGACACCCATTAAAATCATCTTCTGTAAAAGGTCACCAAGAGCTGCACTTTTGGGGGTGGGAAAGGTGAATGCTGGTGTGGGGATGGGGGGCGGGACGAGGGCAGCAGGGGCCTGTCACAGAAGGGGGTTCATGGCTGTGGAAGAAAAGGTTCTACAGCGTAAACCTCATCCTACCGGCCCAGGGGACTTATTCTAAGAGAAGTGCATGGGGAATGGTTGCCAGTGTTGTTCTAGATTGACAAGGTGTTAATTTCTCTGTAGGCTGTAACTTTAAAAATAAAAAATTATTTAAGGGTTATGCTGCACTAGTATTTCTTAGAGGAAATTGTTCCTTACAGCTAGGAAAGGGAGGAGGCACATGTTGGCAAAGGCTGTTAAACAGAAGCAATGGTGTCTGTTATGCTAAGTGTAAGTGTTCTATTACTGCTTTTCTTGTTTTCATGGTTACACATATTTAGAGCATTGTATTTTATTTGTCCCTTTTTGTTAAGAAAACTTAGCGTTTCTAAAAGAAAGAAAAGCAACCCCATTCAAGTTGCCCATTAAGTCTGTCAAGCTTATATATTTGTCATTTGTGTAAATCCCTTCATACTGTCCTGTTTTCTCCTTTTTTAATGACTGATACAGTATCTATCTTAATTACAAGGTTATTTTGTACTTGTCTTAATACCTTGAGTGTAATAAAAATGGCTTAAGAAAATGTCTTTCTGTGACTTCAATAAGAAATCCTGATGTTGCCTAAATCTTCCAGACAATCCTCTTGCCATAAGGAAGAGCATGGAATGCAGTGGTCATCTGTTCTTATCTTCAGTTAAGGTCCTGGATCTTAACAATTTAAGCCCTGATTACCAGGTTTGAATCAGAATTCCACTTCTGCTGCTACTAAAGCCGAGCAGTATGGAGACGCAGTGGCAGGAAAATAAATAAAGATGAGGTGCTTATGCTGGAGGCCTGGTTCTCCTGTCTGTGGCACCTGGGCATCTCCTAGGTCTCAGCCCCACAGGTTGATTAGTGACTCAGGTATACTTGAGCACTGAAGAAGTTCGAAACGCTCCCCAGTTGTTTCTATTCTCTTTCTATATTGGTCCAACCAAAATTAATCTTTACTTGTACATCGTGAGTTCTATTTAGAGCTCTGTTACAGAATTCAACATTACAATATAGTAAATTGTTTACATAGGTCTCCTCCATTGGATTTTGAGGGCAGGGATTAGATCTTAGTTTGCATCCCGTATAAGATCTTTAACACAAAAGGTTCAAATCATGTTTATAATAAATATACCTCTTATGCTTTAGATTTTTCTTTAAAAAGTAATAGAAAAGTAATCCACCTAAAATATGCTAAAAGTGAAAGCACTATTTATCAAAGTGAAATCTATCAATCACTAGTACAATCTACCACTATCCTGAATGTAAAAGAACAGACCTTTTTTGTAAAAGTGTCAATTTTCGTGCAACTAATGAGTTCTGTTTTAGATGGAACATACCACATGAAGTCCTCTAATAATTTCTCTAGGTTAAACTATGCAGTTTCCATAAGTATAAACAAACATTTTATTTCAATTAAAGATAACAGAAATACAAAAGAAGTTTTAATAATTAGAGATGATGAAAAATCCCACTGTGTTAATTTTTAGATCTTTAAAGTCTTGAGCATCATTCTACTCCGATGAATTTTTATGTAAACAACTGGGAATTTATACATAACAGTATCCTGGCAATTTTTTCAAATGCAACCCAATTACCATATATTAAATCCTCAACTGTATTTTCTTTAGAGTGATGTTACCATAAGAACACTGAACTACAGAGCAATTTAAAAAAGACTAGACAAACTAAATTGTAATGTCTTCAATGTCTCAGACTACTGCTTTCATCAACCTGATAAAAACTACACTGATGAATATACCTCAGTTCTCTTTACATGAGTCAATGGGAGACAGGTATCTAACTTCAACAACCTTCATTCTTAAGCATGAGCATCTTCATGCTAAGTTAATTAGTATTAAAACCTTATCCTTTCATAAACTATGGGCAACAGTAAGCATTTAAAGCCATAAATAATGCAGAATTAAAATCTCATGGTAATATGATTCATTTGATAATTAGGTGCCCAGGATGTACAGCAGACTCACGACACAAGCAGGTCTACCTTAACAACATGCTCGGCCAAGAAGACAACATAACATAAATACTTCAGAATATTATCCCAGCCTGTTCCACTCAGTGAGTGAGTCTACACCCCTCATTTTCCTCGTCTGGTCTCGGTTCCCTCTTGGCAAGGGCATCTATCTCAGTGCTTGACTGAGCCTAATCTTTAAGCAGCTACACTTTTTTGTACAATGTGGCCCCTAAATGCAAGCCCACTCCATATATACACAAAACCATGTAAATGGTACTTCTAAGTGACATAGGGTAATTCTGACTACATACAGTTCTCACCACACACCCTGACTTCAGCACCAGATTCCACAGGAACACTTTTAGAGATTTAATTCTGTTCTGATGACTGTGTTCAGTGTCCTGGAGATCTGTGTCCTCACTTGAAGAGATGACGTTTGCTGAGTATAAGATCCAGCTATTGCTGAGGTTTCTCTGTCACTGCAGTTGTGTTGTCTTGATGGGGATAATACTATTAAAGTCCAAGAAAAACGGTCCTTCTTGTTTAGGCAAAAAAGTACTGGGAATGATATTGTAGATCCCAGCAGGTATATTTTCTAGTTCCAGGTAGCAAAACCCACACCTATATTCAGGGAAAATGAGAACAAGGTTTTCAGGTGATGACGCCACAGAAAGTAAAGTGTAAATTAGATAGCAATCAAAATGCCAACATTACCTGTAGTCACCACTAGATTTCCTCTGAAAGCCATGGGGACCAGGGTCTCCCACCACAGAAACTGTTACAACTTCAAATCCAACACTATATTGCCTAGCAGTAAAAAAGAACAAATTATTGCTGTTATTAAGTCGTCTCAAACACATACCCAAAATAACTATACCTAAAGTGCAGATGGACTATTAAATCAAGTACATGCTTCTAAAGCTTCAGTAGGAGGAAACAGCACTCTGAGACACATGCATACTATTTTTACTCTTAATTACAGAAAACACCATTTATGTTTTGAAATTGATGCCATAAAGATTAACATTTTATTAAACTTACTTTAGAAGAGACTATTTTTACCACAGGCTCTCAGAGAATAATGTTAAATTTAAATGATAAAATAGTGTATTAGGCAGAAAAAGTACAGGAGAGGACCCTGAAATAAGATCTAAATTTACAGAAATAATTAGTGTATGGTACACATGGCATTCCAAATCAGTAGGGAAAGGATTACTTATGTAGGTGGTGATAAGGTGACAAGAGCTTAGAAAAAAAATTGTTAAACTGTATTTCACACCAAATATAAAATACATTCCACATGGACTTGAAACAAATAATGTAAAAAATAAAACCATAAAAGAACTAGAAGAAAATACGGTAAAAATTTATTTGATATTAGGGTGAGAGTTCCTGCCCACAGCAAAATAAACCAAAAGAAACAGATCTGATTATAAAGAAACATTTTTTTCTATGTGAGAAAAAAAATTAATCTGGGAAAAATACCTGCAAATATGTGAAGGAGTTAATACCTTTACATACATACCCTTATTCACGCTTACAATTAAGAAAAACGTGACAAGTCCAACAGAAAAATGGTCAAAAGACATGAATAAATATATGAATAAAGGAAAAAATACACATCGTCAATAAACATTTTTCCATATTCAAGCTACATGGTAATGAAATACAAAAGGGCAATTAGGTACCTTATTTCACTTATCAAACTGGTAAAGGCTTTTAAAATGACGTGGAAAAATAGCTTAGTCTTATCTAAAGGATTGTAAGTTTCTTTTGAAATAGTCTATAATTACAGGAAGGCAAAGTTAAGCCTAGTTTTATTTAGAAGCTAGTACTATTTTTATTTGTATTCTCTGTATTTTTTAAACCTTTTAAAATTGTGAAATATAACACAGTGCACATAAAATAAATATCAGCTTAACAAGTAATTCATAAAGTGAACAGACACCTGGGTTACCCCCACCTCAGTCAACAAAACCCTCTCAGCACTGCAGAAGTCCCTGTGTGCTCCCTTTTGATCACCGCCTCTGTCCCCCAGAGCTAACTTGCCTGGTCATCACTTTCCTGCTTTGTCTATAGTCTGACTACGTAAGTGTGCATCCTTCAACAATAGTTTAGTTTTACCTGTTCCTGACTTCATACAAGTGGAAGTCAAGAACAGGTACACAGTCACATATCCTGTTATGTGGCTTCTGTCACTCATCCTTGCTCCCAAGACTTACCCATGCTGTGGGGAGCTGTAATTTATTTTCATTGTTATGGCGGACTCTATTACTGTATAACTGTTTTATAATCTTAAATGCCACTGATGAACACTGGCTTTTCTAATTTTGGGCTTACACAATTTATTGGCCATTTGGATTATTTCTCTTATGACATGCCTATTCAAGTTTTTGTTTGTTTTTATTTTTTAAAAACTGCAGACTTGGGACTTCCCTGGTGGTCCAATGGTAAAGAATCCGCCTAACAATGCAGGGGACATGGGTTTGATCCCTGGTCAGGGAACTAAGATCCCACATGCCGCCGGGCAACTAAGGCCACATGCCACAACTACTGAGCACGTGTGCCTCAACTAGAGAGCCTGTGTGCCGCAAACCACAGAGCCCATGAGCCCTGGAGCCTGCGCGCCACAACTAGAGAAGAGAAAACCTGCACGCCGCAACTACAGAGAAGCCCATGCGCCGCAACGAAAGATCCCACATGCCTCAACAAAGATCCCGTGTGCCTCAACTAAGACCTGACGTAGCCAAAAAAAAAACACACAAAAAAACTGCAGACTTTTTCTTACTAATGTAGGATATTTACAAATCTTTTTATGTGTTCTTTGTGTCTTAAGTCTTTCCTTATCCTGAGGTTCTCATCTCCTGTATTAGTAATCCACCTGGAATTGATTTTTAGATTGGGTGTGAGACAGGGGTCTAATCACCTTTTTGGTAAGTGGATATTAATTATTCCAGCACCATTATTGAATGGTGCCCTTTCCTCACTCCTCTTTCATCATAAATTAAGTGTCCACACATATATATATTTCAAAACCCTATTCGGTTCCACTAAACTCATTTTTAATATAACATTATTAATTTAAGAAAGTTATTTATCACAAACCTTGGTCCTCTTAGCTCGATCAGTAGTGGCCCAGTCTTCTCTATATGGAATTGGTAAATGGGGTTATTTTTGTGAGTCTCTTGGAAATTTCCACATCCTCCGGCACTCTGACCACTCCACTTTCCATTAATCTAATAAAACAAAGCTTTTGTATTAACAAAACTTCACATTCTATAATTCTATTTAAAAGACAAAATTCCTTTGTGCCTTAAAAAAAAAAGAAAAAAGAAGAAAAAAAGCAACTCTCCACCGTGGCTGCATCCTCTCTCTCCAGGCTTTATTGCCACCAGCAGCCAGCATCCCTCTCCAAGGCAGCCCGGCTACTTTGCTACTCTCAGCCCTGTCTCCAACTCTCAGCCTTCAAGTCTGCCCTGCCAAGAATTCTCCCTAAAATCCTCTTCCACACGTCCAGCCCGCCCTGCAGAGTCGATCTCAAATTCTGCTTACGGCCTTCCCTACTGACCAAGGTTTGCATTAGTCTTCCTTCTCTGAATTTTTTTCCCACAGAATCACTTAACGGTGCTCACTGAAGAGCTTGTATTCCAACCCAGACTGGAGACTACTTACATTTCCCTTGTAGTCCTGTCAAGTCCCAGAATGTTTTTACTTTGTAAGAAATTGTTAAACATGAAAAAAAAAAATGAGAAAAGGAGAAAAAGGAAAGGGAATTCTAAGATTTCGATGAGATTATGACCCAGAGAAAAAATTCTCTTACCTGCTTTGATATGGTATATGGTGAAGGAATCTTTGAAAAAGTAAAGCTGCATGCTGAGTATACCTAGAGTTAAAAAAAAAAAAAAAGAAAATTATTATAGTGATAAAATTTATGCTTATAAAAACACTAAAGTGATGAAAGAATGTTTTGGAAGACTAAGAAATTAGTTGGCATATATAATAGTCCTGATTCTGTAGGCAGCCTGGCATCAGGGCAGGAATAAACAACTGCGGGTTGGGCGGCTAAGGCTCTGTCTGCTGCTAACTGTATGACTCAGGACATACCACAATCTCCCTAGGCCTTGGCTTCTACATGTGAAGAATGAAGGGGTGAAAGCAGCTCCCAAAGTCCCTTTCGTCACTAAAAATCTATTCAAATTGAGCTTCTTGACTGATCTACGACAAAGAAATCTATGCAGAACAAAATTACGATGACCTTCCCAGCTATCTGAGAGACATGTTTATAGGCAATCGATTTCCTTTCACTAAGTTCAAGGTCTTCTTTTTTAATTCAATAAAAGTATTATATAGACTAAAGGAGCTTTTATTGCTCTGTGAATTTATTAGTCCAACATACCAAATTACCTCAGGACTAAACTACTACTCTAAAAACTAAAATGTTCAGTCAAAATGTTATTCAAAATAAAAATTTTACCATTCAAAAGCATTAATTTCTGCATGAAGCATCATCATAATTTAATACTGAATTGTTATACAGATAAACACACACTCAACAATATATAGATTAATCTTTATAAATAACCTTTTTTGTAGATAATCCCACTCACAAAGCAGAGACGTTATGTACTTTCTATTATTGTTCTGTCATGTTGGTTTACTTACCCGGACTGTGTAATGGATTGTGTTCTGTTTTTCATACTGAGAAACCACTAATGTAAAGGTATGGGTCCCAGGTGTGGTTAGCTTTATCTTAGTTAAATAATGAGGGCTGTTAATTCGAATCCCATCAATGTACGGAGGTGGGTCAGCTGCAAATAAACAAGTAGATTTACAGAAGACAGGACTTTAGTTTTTAAGTTTTATGGTTGATGTAGGAAAAATAATTAAATGGATGGACATCCCCTTAATTAATTCATCTTTAAAATATAATGTACTAAAGAATTAAATTTCAATTTAAAACTTTACAATTAAGCAATTTAAAACTTTAAAATGAAATAGTTTCTAATAAGTAAAAAGAGATCTTTTGGAATACATCCAATGAGGTTATGATAATCCCTGCTATTTGCCCTATGTTTTATTTTTCTCTCCTGGTAGAGGATTTTAAAATCAAGATTAACTTTTTTTCTGTTAAGGAAATTTTTAAAAACGATACAAAGAAGTAAACATATATATATGTTTATATATATATATAAACATATATATAAAAGTAAACATATATACGTTTATATATATAAACATATCTATTTCCCACCACTCAGAATTAAATTAACATATTTTTTGTCATACTAGCAAAGTTCCTTTTAACCACCACCCTTAATATTCCATTCCACTCTGATGGATTTGATGGGCATCCTTTCAGACTCTCTCTCTCTCTCTCTCTCTCTCTCTCACACACACACACACACACACACACACGAGCATGTATCTAAAAAAACAGACAGTATATGTCTTATCTTTCATTTTTCACTGAAGTTTTTGAGATCCATGTTGATCTACACAGATAGTTTATTCCTTTTAAATCAATGTGTACAGTATTGTATGCCATCACATGAACAGGACATATTTTATCTATACTCCCCCATCTCGTCATTCAGACAATGTGGAGATTTGGATTATTTCCAATATTTTGCTATCACACACAATGCTGCCTGTCATATCCTTTCACAGGCTCATGAATTAAGGCTGATACAATAAAATCATTTCATGCATGTCAATGAAGTCATTTAAGATCAATACTATATCACTGAGGTTATTTAGGCACAATGAATATTTATAAAGCAATCTGTAGAAAAAATTTTAGTATCTCAAACAGGTAATAAGTCTCTCAAGCTTAGAGGTGGTGCGATCTAGTGTGAAGGGGAAAAGAATGGGCACGTCTGTGGTCCTGAAAGGTGTGACCTACGTCTCAGTTTACTCTCCTGTCAGATGGAGAACGGTCTGATTTACCTCAGAGTATTGTGATGAAAATAAAACTAGAAACCAGAAAGTATCCTGAAATGGCAAAGTCACTATGTGTAAGAGAGGAAGCATTGTTTTTTTAAAAATCCAAGTACAAAGGGTAACAAGGTGTTTGAAATTCAAAAGCCATGTAACATGTTAATGCTCAGAATATACTCACAAAATTTGTGTTTTGGTTATATAATGACCAACGTGAAAAATGGAAAATTTAGCTAGTTCAACTTGACATTTATCATTGGACCTACCGTGTGCCATGCACATGCCAGAAAACCTTGGGATACCCTCAATGCAGCATAATGGGGAAGAAGGCCATGTTTTCCTATGATCAAGCAAAACGAAACTGGACAAAACCACTTTTGATCCCATCTCTCCCATCAGTGCCCATTTCTCCGCACAGCCTTCTTGAAAGAACGGTCAGTGATTGCTTCCTTACCTCAGGCCCTCCTCAATCCACTCCACCTGGGCTTCCAGCCCACCTCTTGCCAACTCTGTTCTTGTCAAGGTCAAAGATGCTGCCAGGGCACTAGGTCCAACAGTCTCTTCTCTAGCCTAATCTCACTGGACCTCAGAAATAGCAATGGGTGGAGATGTCCACTCTTTCCTGTATGGAGTATTTTCTTCCCTTGGGTTATATGATACCTTACTCTGTCTCGTCAGGTACTCTGTTCAAACTCTTCTGTGGTAACTTGCCCTCTGCTCAGCCGTAAGATGCCAGAGTCCAAGGACCAGGTGCTGGGTGTTTGTCTCTGAACCTACAACTCTCTCCGTAGGTGATTTATATACAGTCCTACCTTCAAATGCTTTCCTTATCCCGACTCCTCCGTCTGTACCTGCGGCCCTACCCTTGTCCCAGAATTCTGCTCAAAACCCCAACTGCCTACTTGGCACCTTCACTTGGAGAGCTAACAGGGATCTCAAATTTAACAAAACCAAAAATTAACTTTTGATTTTACTCCACAACAATTCTGCTCCCTCCCCTGCTCCCACCAACATTTACATCTCAGTCAATGTTACACCTTTCTATGGCTCAAGCCCAAAACACAGGAATCATCCTTGACTCCTCTTTGACCACACATTAACCCAAGTCCTGACAACCCTAACCAAGCCCAAATCTGTCCACTCTCCATCTCCCCTTTAGCACCCTCAGTTCAAACCACCGTCACTTCTCACATAAATAAAATCACCTAATTGGGTTCTCTGCTTCCAGTTTTTGTCCCCTCCAATATATTCTACAGAGAATTTTCTTAAAAAAAAAATCAGATAATGCCATTTTCCTGATTAAGACCCTCCAAAGATTTCCCATCGCACTTAGAGAAAAATCCAAACCCTTTCCTGGGCTGATAGACCTCCTGTGATCTAAGCCTGCATACCTCTGACCGTTTCTGTGATACCACACTGCCCAGGCCTCCTGGCCTTTCTTCTGTTACCAGAAAACACCTATCTTTCCCTCATTTTAGGGTCCTTGCACTTGCTGTTCCCTCTGCTTATAATGCTTTTACCTCTACTTCTAATGCTTTTTCCTCTACTTCTTTGCATGACTCCTGTTCGTGATTTGGAGTTCCTCTTATCCCTTCTTAAAGAGGCTTTCCATGGCCACCCAACCAAAGTAACCAATGTGACCCTATGCATTTCTTTACAAATATGTGTCACTATCAGGTCTTTTTTTTCCTTATTGTTTGTCTCCCAAACTAGAACATAAACTAACAGCTCCTATCATGAAGTGCTAAAAAATTTTTTTTTAATGTGAAAGCAAAATGGTCTCAACCCAGTATGTTAATGCCTTAGGGAAAGATTTACTTTGCCTGGTAGGAGGGTTATCACAGAGAAAATCACATAAACTGGATCTTAACCACATTCATTACACAGAATAGGGTAAAAGAAATATGTGGGCAGAGGGCAGGTAGAAGAGACTCTCGGCAGAAGAAACTGTGTGAAAACAGGGGCAACGAGGGCATGGTGTGTTCAGGAGAAGCCAGACCCACTGTGAAATGCTGGGGCATGAGATAAAGGGGGACAGCGAGGTGAAGGCGGAATATAAAAAGCCTTAGACATCAAGCTGAAGAGCTTGGATTTTATCCAAGAGTCCACGGAAAACCACAGAATTTTTGATCAGGGGAAAAAAGATAGGATTTAAATTTCAGAAATAAAGCTCTGACAGCAATGTGCAAGAGTGTAGAAATCCCAAATTCCTGAGGTCTCTAAATTAAAAATAAATCAAAACAAAACACACAAGTAGCATAAATACCTACCCATCTGTTTGAGTAGTTTCTATTAGTCTATCAGCATAATTATTAATTTCTGCATATCATCTACATAAAATTTTTCATTTTCAAATTAATCACACAAATAGAATTTTAATGTTTGTTTGAACGTCTGTTTACTAAACATACCTGGGTAATAAACTTTTTTCCCATCAGTCTTGTATACAACCATTGTGATAAATTCTCGATTATTTGCGAAATCATCCTAAAAGCACAGAGAATCCGATATGGTTAGGAAAATGGGCTCAAAATGCTCCTGTGTGTGTGTGTTCGTGTATGGAGGTGGGGAGGGGAGGGGAAGGAGATTATTTCTAAGTTTAAGAGCATTTCTATTTAGTGTTATTAAAAAATGTCATTTTTCTGAATTAAATTGTCATTTCAATAGATGACCATATTGTACGAAGCAAGATACTAAAAAAACCACTTTAAAGCCATTAAAATCATGGTTACCCTTTATAAAATCAGGCCCAATGAATCAACATTTCCAAACCCTCTTTAGCATATTTTTATGTTAATATTGTTAAGATCTAAGCATATAGAATCAACACTAAAACCCTCTCTAGAAAGAATAAACTCCCTCATATTTTTCTTCATAGATGATTTTTGAACGAGATTTTAAGTGTATAATTATAAATGACCAATTTCCTTTAAGGAAAATATTCATTTATCTAAGTAAACACTATTTTCAAGCCACCTATATAAATGAAACAGGCTGGTGATCAAGTTACATATCTTGCTCACAATGGTCTAATTATATTTAAAAGAATTTCTGTATGGGATATAAGAAGGGTATCAGTACCTTGTCTGTTATGTGTCTACTAAGCAAAACCCAAACCGCAGCGCCCCCTTGTGGACACTGCACCTCCAACTTGTACTGGGGATTGTTGGCCAGGCTATAGGCATCTTTCACAGGTCCTTGCTTAGCATCCCAAGTGCTAAAGGACAAAATCAACAAAGAAAGTAGTAATTAAATTTCTCATAGAGCTAAACTGAAATACTATTTTTGTTTTGTGTTTCAAATACAATTAGGTTATTGGGTTTTCTTGTTTTTTAAATTTTTGGCATAACCAAGAAGCATACAAGGATAATAACTATTACACGATAGTCATCTGTGGGTATGACAAAAAGAGAGACTACTAGTCTTCCCAAATAATTTCATTTTAAATGAAAAAAGGGAGACTACTATAAAGCATATTCTGAAATGTGCAAAAAAAGTTACCTGTGAATACATGTTGATTCTTTAAAAAGACCTGGATTCCAACTCAAATAAATCACATCATAATACTGGCAGAGATCATCCCATGAGATCCAAAATATTCCTGAAAATCAGATGTCTTTGTTAGTCTAAAAAAAAAATCTTAATGACTTGTCAGTTAAGTACATTTCACACTGTTAAAGCATGTTATTTATTTAAAGATCAAATATTATTAAATTAAAAATATAGGTACCATTGTCTATTTTCTGAGCTGTTCGAGGATCAAAGTTTAAACACTTTTGCAACTCTGGGGTCCAGTTTTTTACATCGTTTTCACTATATCTTCCTTTCCAACGTAAATGACTCCAAGGATTTTTCAGTTGGATAAATCGCAGCCCCTATTTAAAAAACCAGGAGGTAATGAAGTTGCAAAACAGTTTTACCATATTTTTATTAGTTACATCATTCTCCAAGCGAGGATGCAATTTGAATACTTATCCATTCTTTTCCCTACAAATAAATTTGAAATTACTATTCTTTAATCAATACTTCCCCGAATCCCATATCTGATCAAAAACTATAAATGGCTACCTATCCCTAGAGCTATGCTGTCCATATGTAGCCGCTAATCACACGTGATTAGTTATATTATGATTAAATCGGGACTTCCCCGGCAGTCCAGTGGTTAAGACTCCGAGTTCTCAATGCAGGGGGCACAAATCTGATCCCTGGCTGGGGAACTAAGATCCCTCATGCCTCATGGCGCAGTCAAAAAAAGAAAAAAAAAATTGGTATCATTTAATTCAGTTTACAAATCAGTTCCTTAGTCACAGTAGCCACATTTCAAGAGTTCAAGGACCAAATGTACTAGTAGCTGATGCATCGCACAGCACAGACACAGAACACTGTCATCATCACAGGAAGTTCTACTGGGCTGCCCTGCCTCAGAGAATCGAGTCCTTCCTCTCACAATCCCACAAACGATCCTTATTCAATTTCACCTCTAAATGCCTTTGCTCACACTGCTCCTGTTTCTGGAAGGCGCTCTCTGATCCCTTTTAACTACTCTTCTTTTCAGATCCTCTTTAGCTTCGTTCCACTGTCTCTCAGTGAAGACTGAAGCAATGAAAAAAACACGAACTCTGGAGTCATAATGAAATGGGACCAAATTCCAGCTCTACTATTTATCGGCTTTATGGGCCTTGGTTGGTCGTTACTCTCTCTGAGCTGTTGTGAAGATTAAATGGAGTAACATATGCAAAGTTTCTAGCACTCAGCAACTTCCTTCTCATTTTAATTACTACCTCTCCTTTCAAGTTCATAGTGCTAACAATCTGTATTACGTTAGTTTACGACAAATAATATCCTATCTTGTATCGTTTCCTACTTGTGCAAATGCAGGAGTCTTGTCTCCCCAATGCGACTATAAACTCCTTGAAATGGTAACACTATTATGCTTTTCAGACGTCTCCACTGAGTTTATGGAACACAGTATGCACTCAGTAAATACTGGGCATGTCTACAGAGTTCATTACATTAATTCAGAAAAACAAAAGAACCTGTAAATCCAAAAGATTTGTCTTATTTCAAGGAGTCAACTTAGAGAATTGTGGTCTTTTTCTAATGATGTCACAAATCAAACTATTTGAAAGACATTTGAAAAAAAACACATTCCTTTGCTATTTCAAATGTGGCAAAACAGGGCCTGGGGAAGATGTGATTTCTGGACGTAAGCCAGACTAATTACTCTCAGGCCATATTCCCTAGAATCTCATTAATACAATTTCTGTTCTCAATCTCTTCTACACCACTTGTGCCTCACCCTGCCCCTGCCACGCATCAGCCAACAAACATTGAACTCTAACTCCTTTCTTTTCATAAAACCTATTTCTACATGAGCAGGAAATCTCCTTATTTCAGGACTCTATCACTTCTTAACGGAAGGAGTATACATATAAAGGAGAGGAAATTGCCGCTAAGCTTTTCAGAAGCAGGTCCCAGGTATCACTGACATTCAAGGGCACTTTTGGTGGGAATGTAAATTGGGTCCAGCCATTATGAAAACAATATGGAGATTCCTCAAAAAATTAAAAACAGAACTGTCATATGATCAAGTAATTCCACTTCTGGGTATCTGTCCACAGAAAACAAAAACACTAATCCAAAAACGACCCACACCAATGTTCACTGCATCATCATATACAAGAGCCAAGATATGGCAACAACCTATGGTTGATGGATAAATGGATAAAGAAATTTGGTATCCATATATACAATGAAATGTTAGCCATAAAAAAGAATGAATTCTTGCCATTTGCAACTACATGGATGGACCTAAGGGTATTATGCTAAGTGCAATGTTAGAGAAAGATAAATACCATATGATTTCACTTATGTGTGGAATCTAAAAAACAAAACAAATGAACAAACATAACAAAAGAGAAACAGACTCATAGATACAGAGAAAAAACAGGCAGTTGCCAGAAGGGAATAGGCTGGGGGGGGAAAGAGTAAAATAAGCGAGGGAGATTAAGAGGCAGAAACTTCCAGCTACAAAATAAATGAGTCATGGGGATGAAATGTTCAGCACTGGGAATACAGTCAATAATATTGTAATAACTTTGTATGGTGACAGATGGTGACTTATTGAGGTGATTATTTTATAACATGTAGAAATATCGCATCACTATGCTGTGCACCTGGATCTAATGCAGTATTGTACATCTATCATACCTCAATTTAAAATAAAAAATAAAATGTATAAAAAAATAAAAAACAGGCAGCCTTAATCATTACAGAATAACTGACACATGGGATTGATACTGTGTAAACAATGTTAACTGATTTTTTTGTTTCTGTTTTTTTCTTTTTTTTTTTTTTTTTTCTTTAGCAGTACGCGGGCCTCTCACTGTTGTGGCCTCTCCCGTTGCGGAGCACAGGCTCCGGACGCGCAGGCTCAGCGGCCATGGCTCACAGGCCCAGCCACTCCACAGCGTGTGGGATCTTCCCGGACCGGGGCATGAACCCGTGTCCCCTGCACTGGCAGGCAGACTCAACCACTGCGCCACCAGGGAAGCCCTTAACTGATTTGCAACAAGGCTATTATTTGAAATGTTTACTTTACTGAAATTTAACAACTTTTTAATGTTTTGTTTTCAAGTCAAACCACCTGTACCTATTTTTCTCTTAAATATGTTGTTTTTCTAGTTTCCTGTGAACAATCATAATAGTCTTATTACTTGAAGTAAATGATACATCTTTAGAGAAATATTCCTCATATTCAAGCTTACTTTCATATTGACTGTTTCATTATCTAAATTTAAATCTCTTGCCAGACACATTCATTAACACCTATCTCAAAGGATGTTCTAACAATAAAATTGTTACTAAATAATAGCAACTGTTATTCCCAATGTTTTTTTTTTGCAGTACGCGGGCCTCTCACTGTTGTGGCCTCTCCCGTTGCGGAGCACAGGCTCTGGACGCGCAGGCTCAGCGGCCATGGCTCACAGGCCCAGCCACTCCGCGGCATGTGGGATCTTTCCGGACTGGGGCACGAACCCGTGTCCCCTGCATTGGCAGGCGGACTCTCAACCACTGCGCCACCAGGGAAGCCCCCCAATGTTGTTTTTTTCTTTTTTTTAACATCTTTATTGGGGTGTAATTGTTTTACAATGGTGTGTTAGTTTCTGCTTTATAACAAAGTGAATCAGTTATACATATACATATGTTCCCATATCTCTTCCCTCTTGCGTCTCCCCCCACAATGTTTTAATTAGTGTTTGTGGCAAACTACATTCCTGAAACAAACACAAACCTCTCAGCTTATTCAATTTCACATAAATTTTTATATTTTTTGCTTTATGTAGTCAATATTTATTCCACTTTAAAAGGAAGAGACAATTCTACACAGAATGTTTGGAGGTATCACAATGGGGGCTGATTTAGAAAGCTTTGAGACTATAAATTTTTAAATGATGCAGCAGGTCCCAATTGCCTTTGTAATTCATACAGTTCCATGTGCCACATAAGAAAATCAGACTAATTAATACACAGTAGTACTCTGTTCTTGCCAATTAATCACTATTTCTTTCTATAAGTTTAAACAGAAGAAACTGGAATACACTGCTAGTTAAACTTTCCAGTAACTAGACAGCTTAGTTTCTATACCATCAGGGAAAAAGAGTCCTTCCTTCCTTAATAATTTTTGTATCTTCTAATCCATAGAACAGATCTATTTTTCAGTGAAAAATAACTAATCAATAACATGAGAAGTAATGAAGTCAACCGTGCCAACACCCACACACAGAAAAAGGGTCTGAAAAAAGCCTCATAGCATGCAAGGGCTGTTAGGAAAACACTTACAAACCCACTGGCATGTTTCCTATTCATAGGTATCCTCTTATTTTTCGTCCGTGCACAGCTATTCACTGAATGTCTACTACGCTCTATAGCCTGACACTGCGATTGACCCCCACCGCCAACAGACAGCTCAGAACCTTGAGGGACACGTTTTCACTTTGACCCTGCTACTTTTATGAGAAAAAAAAAGAGGCATACAATGTTCCTGTTCTGTCATCAATATCTGTGCTGCTACTGTCATTACACTTCCCATCTTTTTATTCATAATTTCCAATGGTAGAGGTCAAGTTGTTTAATGTAATAGGTGGAATGATTTTAAAACTTGGCCTAAACCTTGATCTGTCAGTATTTAAAAGGCTCACGTATCACTTGGAATCCTTGCAATGTCTTACGAGCACACAAGAAAAATAAGGGAAACAAATGTAAGGCAAAACCTTGAACTCTCTGATGTCCAACACGGCGTATGCGTGTGTGGGAACCAGGCCCCACCTCTCGCCTTCAGCTTCAGTCATCACTCCAGTGGATGCGGTGATGAGGACGTCCCCTTTGTGAAACCTGGAATGGACCCAACAGACCAATAATCAAAGGAAAACACATCTGTACTCTCAGATCACACCATCTTTCCTTTAGCCTCATGGTTTACATGAAAATCTCCACAAAGTGGAAATCTTTTCTAAAATGGGCTATTTCCAACAGCCCCCAGAGAACTTGTAACAAGTACATTTCTATTTTACAGCAAATCAAAAAAACTATCACATTTCTTTCTTTTCCCTCCCAGTTTTAGACAACTTAATTCTCAGGTAGAAACCGATCAATGAAGGCAAATAAATGCTAAATTTTCAAATGATTTACAAATAAAGGTGAAGATGTGAAATACCAAATGTATTTTTCCCAAAGCCACATCCTTTTATTTATCCAATCAGTGAGCTTTCTGGTTTCAATACTGAATGTGTATTATTGTACAGACAGTTTTCCAGCTCTTCATGTGGATTATCCATTTAAGGCTTAAGCTATCTTCCTCTTTATGTTCTCACCCTTCTCTCTTCCCACCTTCCCTCAAATTGGTAAGTACTCAGGAAGTACAAAATTATATATTCTAGACTCAAATGTTTGGATTATCTACCATCTGGATTAACTGTAAGCATCAGTGAGGATGACTGAGGGCTGGCTGGACCGTCTGCATAAAGTGAAGTCTATTTTAAAAACACAACGTCCCTAATAACTGAAAATGACAGCCTCTGCAATATCCACTCTAAATAAGACATGAAGTTTTTATTTTTTTAATTTTTAAATAAATTTATTATTTTTTGAAATTTATTTTTGGCTGAGTTGGGTCTTCGTTGCTGCGTGCAGGGTTTTTCTAGTTGAGGTGAGCGGGGGCTACCCTTTGTTGTGGTGTGTGGGCTTCTCATTGCGGTGGCTTTTCTTTTGCGGAGCACGGGCTCTAGGCATGCGGGCTTCAGTAGTTGTGGCTCGTGGGCTCTAGAGCGCAGGCTCAGTAGTCGTGACGCACGGGCTTAGTTGCTCTGCAGCATGTGGGATATTCCCGGACCAGGGATCGAACCCGTGTCCCCTGCATTGGCAGGCAGATTCTTAACCACTGCGCCTCCAGGGAAGTCCCAACATGAAGTTTCTAAATAGCCTCTTTTAGTACAAAAGACAGAGACAGAGAAATGTTTACCTTTGATAAAGCATTCGGAAAGAATTATCCTTACTGAAAGTCTGGCTGTCTGAATGCATGGCGATCCTTTCTGGTATCCATCCAGTCAGTGCATGAAGATCAATATTCTGCAACATAAACACAGGACTGCCAACGTGGTTTTCAAGCTCATAAATAAATCCCCAGGGTAGCTATTAAATCTCATTGATCTGATATGATGATTCTGATAGAAATAAATCAGAAGGTAGTAAGTTGTTCTCTACCGGTAATAAATCTCTTATTTAACTCAAATTCCTACCTGGATTTAAGCACAAGCCTCTCTTCTTACAATCTCTGCTGCTTTTCCTGAATTCAAAGAATTGTTTTACTGATAAATATGATGAAAACTCAAAATGTTTAACAAAAAAACTGCTTTGATGATGATGATGACAGTCACTCACCATTTACTGAGTTTTTACAATATGACAGTCACCTTTCCTAACATTTTACATATATGCTCATTCCTTCTCTCTTTCAGCTGACTGGGTAAATCAACAGGCAATGGATTAGAAAGCTAAACTAAAAATATTTAAAGGACAGAGCAACTGAACATGGAGGCCGGGAAGAAATTTTAACATCCTATTACCTTTAACTATGAACTATACATTCTTGGACTATCATTATAAGAACCAGAAGGATGAAGGAGGCTGGGTACTAGGCAAGGATACTAACTAGGTATGAATAATGGGTGATTTGCATATATTACTTCAATTAATCTTTACAGTTCTTGAGAGGTGAGTATTATCCTCACATCACAGACAAGCAAAAAGGCTAAGAAAGGGGTAAATACCCTTCTAAGGCAACAGGCTCATTAGTGTTATAATTCAAAGTCATGCTAGTCTGAATAATTTCTGGCATAAGGCCAGTGGTTTACAACTAAAGGACACTGGCACATACCTTGATTTTACAGGTTAAGTTGTGTTAAGGTTGGGAAAAACTAACTCCAAACTCCTTGAACCTGAATTTACAAATCAAAAAAAATATACAAGGATGACAATATGACATATCCCTTTGATTTGCAGAGGCTTCTCTGGAAAGGTACACTGTATTTAACTGGCCATATATCCCATCAGACACATACACTTTAGGCTTTCCTGAACACCCAATCTATACAATGTGCAAATAACCTTACAAAAGAAAATATGTACTCCCATGATAAGGTGACTGATCAACATTTTTCAGGGGTTGATAATGTTTTCATTTAAACCAAATATATCATCTATAATCTTCTGAACTTAAAATAGTCATATCAGATAGCAAAAGTCTATGCCTGGATCCTCTTATTACTTACTGAATTAGATCCTGGGAAATCATATCCTCCCATGACTTTCATGTATGCTTTTTCTATGAGAGAAACCCATAATTCACTTTTGTTGTTAGAGTAAGAACACAGCAATTCTCCCTTATGATCCACAGGTAACTGGTCATCAATTATCACCTGGAGAAAGAGAACATTAATTTCCTTAGGTGGTATAAAATATCTTAAAATCCTTTCTATCAAAAAACCTCCACACCTTTCATACTGATAAAATAAAAGGCATGCTATGCTTATTGTTAAGGTAATGATAGTTTCAAATTTCTAGAATCTGATCAATTATAAAATGTTTTGTGATGTCTTTCTTCAGGTTGACATCTGTCAGGTATTAACTTTGAGCCAATTGGTTGGTTAAATGTTATGGATCGATCAGCAAAATTGTTAGAAATTCTAGAAATGTATACTATATCTAAAATAATTACAGAAGGGCTTCTCACTATTAAGCTAAATAACAATACTAACCTAAACCTGCAGAAAGAGTCATGCTGTGTTTAGTTGTAAAATATTATGGCTAAAAAATACATTTAAATAGTAGAGAAATATAGAAGTAATCACCACAAAGATACGGCTTCTAATTCACATTATAGAGTGATTTGGGAAACAAGAGGATAAGAAGAATTTTGATCTAATATTAACAGAAGAACTATGCAACTGTATTTTGAAAGATTCTTTAAACAAGAGGTTATCTAAAAATTATAGTTCAGAAAAACCACACCCTCAATAATTTTGTTTAGTTTTTAAGAAATCAGCTAGAGCAGTGGTTCTGAAAGGGTATTCTCAGACAACAGTATCATCATCATCGCCTAGGAACCCGTCAGATATTCAAATTCTGGCCTCCTCCGCAGACCTACTGAATCAGACACTTTAGGGACGGGGCCCAGCAATCTTTTCTAACAAGCTCTCCAGGTGATCCTGTGCACAATAAAGTTTGATTATCATTCAACTACAGAGCAACTTCTCAGTTTCTCACACGGGAATCACTAGGGGATCTTGTTTAAATGCATATTCTGATTCAGCAGGTCCAGGATGAGGCCTAAATTCTGCAATTCTAACGAATTCCCAGGTGATGCTAATGTTGATCCCTGGACTTCCGTGAGTCGACAGGAGCTAGAGAATCCTAACAACACAAGGCCCTTACAACATGGTTCGGAATCCTTAAAGAAATTAAAGATGTGAAATTTATTTATTTATTTATTTATTTATTTATTTTTGGCTCCATTGTTGCACGTGGGCTTTCTCTAGTTGCAGCGAGCGGGGGCTACTCTTGTTGCAGTGCACGGGCTTCTCATCGCTGTGGCTCCTCTTGTTGTGGAGCATGGGCTCTAGGCGCGTGGGCTTCAGTGGTTGTGGCACACGGGCTCAGTAGTTGTGGCTCACAAGCTCTAAAGCACAGGCTCAGTAGTTGTGGCACAGGGGCCCAGCTGCTCCACAGCATGTGGGATCTTCCCGGACCAGGGATTGAACCTGTGTCCCCTGCACTGGCAGGCAAATTCTTAACCACTGCACCATCAGGGAAGTCCCAAGATGTGCAATTAAAAACTATGTATATATTTCACAAAGGAAAACAATATTAAAGGTATCTTACATCTCAATTTATGACTATACACCTAAATTGTTCTGACCTAACAGACTTAGTATGTCTGATATCCTTTTAATCAAAAAGATAGTTAACAACCATCAGATTAAAATTCATTTTAAGCATTAGCAATCATTAGCTCAATGTCACTTCTGGGAACTTTCTATAAATTTTCCCAAACCCATTTTTTAAAAGACTTTATGCTTGTCATGATTTTTATTTTTAATTATTACTGATGATCTTATTGTAGAAATATGTATAATATCACAGAGTCAAAATCAACTAAACTGACTTTTAAAATGTTTATACAAATAACATTTCTTTTTTTTTTTTTTTTTTTTTGCGGTACGTGGGCCTCTCACTGTTGTGGCCTTTCCCGTTGCGGAGCACAGGCTCCGGACGCGCAGGCTCCGCGGCATGTGGGATCTTCTCGGATCGGGGCACGAACCTGCGTCCCCTGCATTGGCAGGTGGACTCTCAACCACTGCGCCACCAGGGAAGCCCCAAATAACATTTCTTAATGATTCTACTCAAGAGCCAAAGGTGGGGAGAGAGAAGGGGCTGATATGGGGAGAAACATTCACCTTTCTAGGGACACCATTGAGGTGAAGTTTTACCATATACTTTCCACATGGGTTGTACTCTGGCTCACCATCCTTATTCTGAGGGTAAATTATGCTTTAATAAGGAAAAGAAATAGTGAAATACCAACATTAATATTCAATATAAACTACTAGGCAGAATATTACATTTTATTTAAACATATGCTATTGTCTTAGAGATTTTATAAAAATAAACATAAGAATATTTGTCTAAAATAGGCCTGTAATAGAAAAAGAATTTTACCCTAGTCAAAGTGCTTATTCAATATAAACAAATGAAGAAAATATCTTATGCAATCATAGAGCAGAGCATACATTTTACAATATTCTGAAAAATGCTCAGTTTTTAATTATATACTATAATAAATTTTCTATTCAGTGGATATATTTTAAGCCAGTTAAAATAATCTACTTTTGTCCCCAAGACATAAAGAGAAGATCATTTCAATTAACCACAACTAAGGAAATTATAACTCTGACAGAGATAAAGTGAGCAGAACTCTGATGAAGTACACAAAATTATCTAGTAAGAAACCTGTAGAAACTCTCAGTATCAAGTTTCTTTCACAAACTGCACATTATTTACTTACATGGTCTGTTTATCCAGTGGCAAACGGCTTGAAACTAAGGTATCTGTATCTAATTCATCTTTGTACTTTCAGGACTTAATAAAAACCACTTGGGAAGAGTTGTACAAAAAAATTATAATGCTTAATTTTTACACTGAATATTTTTAAGGTAATAAAACTTTTAAAAATTGAAAGAAAAAGTATTTCCCAGTACCATTTCAGTACATTCTAAAGAAGTTCTAGCCGACAAAAATGTTATTTTATATTTCACACATTATATTTTAAAGTCTTATTTAACCCAATATATCAAAAACATTATGATTTCAATAAATAATAAATATAAAAATTTGAGATATTTTCCAAGAGACATTTTTTGGCGCTAAGTTTTCAAAATCTGATCCATTTTACACTTATAGCCTATCTGAATTCAGACTAGCCCATTTCAATTATGTAATATCCACATATGGCTTATGGCTACTATACAGTACAGTGCAGTTTTAAATATGACATGATTTTAATGTGACAAATTTCATTTATTTCAAAACATATTTATTTCATTTATATTATTCTAACTATACATGCATATGTTCTTAGACTGTCTTAGCAAATCTTTCCACACTCACAACCCATCTGCTTGACACAAAAGGGCCATAATATTCTAAGTGATATGCCCTCCTCACTTTCTGTGCAGATAAAGCCCAAGCTTTTAATTTCTAGTTACGAGACAATTCTATGAAAAGGGCTAAAGGGACAAATATAAAATTTTACCTGGTAATCAACTTCTTATTAAATCGTCTTTCATAAGCTGCACTGATAGCCAGTGATGCCACAAACGAACAATCTGATACTATTGTCTGTTAATAAGAATTTATTAATACATTTATTCATGCGATTTCAACATTACCACAATATTTAAGCATTGCTTCTAGAGCCTAACTTTTTACACTAAATATCTTGACTGTTGCTTGAACAGGTAAATAAGAAATAGAAATGCCATAGCGCCAACTAACACGTGTTTTGTTCCAACAAATCCTAGGAAAGACAAAGTATTTCAATTAAGTTAATTTAGAATAATTAAATATGGATGAAGCATTCCTACATGGATAAAAAGCATACTCAACTGAATCACACTCTTTTTAATGAGAAAAAATTACGGGCATTTTTAAAAAGTTGGTTTACTATAATATGACCAATTAAAATGAATATGCACATCAAAAGATTTGAATCATAGTATTTCAGGACCGTTATTTTTATACTCATGTGGAAAACATCTGTGACTTCAATGCTCAAATGTCATTAATAAACTTTACAATAAAGTCACAGAGTTGTTCTACCACTGAAGTGTTTTAAATTAGCCCAATACCTTTCTATCTCTCCTATCTATTCTCTTATCAAAGGTGTAATTCAGATTCTCATCCACAAGCACATATCAATAAATAGGATGTATATAAAAATCTGTAATTGTTCAACAGTTATCATATCTCAGTATGTCTAAGTCAAAGTATGCAGGGTGAATAATTTTTCCAATTATACTAATGCATCTAAATATATAATAAAAATCTAAGGAAAAAAGGCAAATGCCTATTCAAATTACTTTAAAATGTTGGCTTTTCATATAAAATTATACAAAATAAAAGTTTACCTGCTTTATGCTGAAACTAGACACAGTATAAATCATTGTAGGATTGTTGGTGAGGTCTTCTGGTCGTACCCATTTAGAAAATGTAGCTTTTTGTTTAGGTGATAATGGTAGCTTGCCACATCTATCACTGAGGTGATAACAAAAATTAAATAATAATAATAATGATAAAATTAATCTTAAAAGATGACTCAAAAGCAAAATTAAATTTCCTAGAGAATTTTTTTTGGTATAGTGATCACAGCTAAACTATATAATCCGAAAAAACCCTCTGGTCAAAGATGATGATCATCTCATACATCTCATAGAGCCACTGGTGTTCTAGGCAACATTTTGGTACCTGTGTACTATCAGGGCCTGACTAAACAGACAGTGAGCTGGGTGAATTGAGAAGAATTTAAAGACAGCTATCATAAAACTTTTAGGAGAAAAAATAAGGCTGAGTCAAATCTAACCTGCCATATAAACCAGAATTCAGTAAATCCAAGACTCCTTAATATCTGTTTCTCTCAAGTCACCACTAAATCAACAAATTCAATGCTTATTTCTTAGAACTTTAAAAATATTTTATAAATATAATGTTTATTAAAATACATGACCAGAAAAGAAAAAAATTTAGTCACCCAATCTTTCTAACCAAAGATTCATACACTGGGGAGCTTTTAGCCATCAGTCTGCTATCTCTGAATTTTAAAATGTTTACTGTTACTTTTTCTTCTGATTATTCTTACTGTAAAATAATCCAGAAAACAAGAAAGGAAAAATCTTGCCAGTTACAGCATTTAATTTTACTTGATTTTTCTTAAAATTTAATTAACTCAGTAAGTATTCACTGAGCACCTGCCACATGCCAGACACTGTGCAGGCACACGTTCTCTGTCCTCATGCAGCTTATGGTCCCGTGTGGGGGACAAGCACAGAGCAAGGGGTCACACACACAATGTAAAATCCCAACTCTGACAAGTGCCATGCCTAAACTAAGGGAGTTGGTACAGTTATATTTTTCTGTTTCCATTACATGGTAAGCATTTTCCCACGTTACTTAATTTCTTGAAAACTTGATTGTTCATGATTGTACAAAATTCTTCTTAGGGACATTTTGTTGTATGAGCACTAAAAATATGATTTATCTCAATCTGTTACACAAAGACTGGAACTACTTATAAACAGAAGTCTATATCTCTGCTTCGATATAACCATTTAAGAGCATTCTAGAATAACTGATTCACATTTTCATAATTATAAAAATATTGATGAATATCTTTTATATAAGTCTGACTAGATCTGTAAATATTTTTTAGAATTGGTCTCTTGAATTGAAATCACTGGGCACAGGGGTATAAACATTTTTAAAGTATTTGAAATGTATAGCCAAATTATGTAATATAACTTAGTATTTAACAAAATAATTATGTTCTAATAGTTAATCCTTATTATATAGTGCTTGCTACAGAACAAGCACCATTGTAAGTGCTTTATATTTTAATAACTCATTTAACCATCACAGTAACACCATGAGGTGGATTCTATTATTACTTTAAAATCTGAGACAGATTAAAAAACTTGCAATGTCACACAGGATATGACACTGGAGAGCGTGGGTCTGGATTCTGTGCCCTTAACGTCAGTGCTATAAGCTTCTTAGATATAAACAATTCCTAGATCCAAATCAGTCACTAGCATCACATGGGTGCCTGAGGAAAACGTTATGCTGATAACTTACTGGCTTTGAGATATTTAACTTCTGCCCATCCAAGAAGAGCAGAACACTTGAAATGAGAGAGCAGCTCTTTTGTTCTTTATAGTCTTTATATATTCTGTACACAATAAGCATTCAACTCTCTGATGCTTTCTGATAATAAATACAATATAACATGCTCACTGCAGAAATTTTGAAAAATAAATATGTTTTAAAAAGTAAATCACCTAATTTTGCTGCTTAGAGATAACCACTGTAAACATTTTGATGTATAACTTAACATCATGTTTTTCTATATATCTATAAACACAAGAAAAGAAAAATAAAATTTGGATGTTATATATAATTTTCTATCTTTTAATATTCATATATTGCAAGCGTTTTCCTTATATTCTACAGACTTATTTTTTGTGGAGAGCATAATATGTAATATAATAATATGGACATGCCATTATTTAATCACTCCCATATCGCTGGATACCAACTTTGTTTCAATAATTTTCTGCTGTAACAGACACTTTGGTAAATGCTCTTATTATATACATCTTTGACCGAATTATAGTTTCCTTGGGAAGGCTAGAAGCTGGGAGTCCTGAAACAAACAATGGTTTTAAGGTTCTTGACATAAGCTGCCACTGTCCTGGCAGGCTGTGCTAACACTTTCATACTGAACCCTTTAATTGAATTGGATCTTCTTAGTAAACAACAACCCTGTCATTCTATTCCACCTTTCCATTCAACATCTCTGCTGACTTGCCTTTCTGCTGTGATCCAACACCAACTGGGCAAATATTTACCCACTACTTACCTTGTGCCAGGTACCGCGTCAGACACTATGAGTATAACCTTAGGCAAAAGGAGGCGCGCGCGTCCCGTCACCAGGGAAGGGTCGGAGGCACTCTCGCGATGCTGCCACACCTCCTTCCCACAGCCACACCTCTTTCCCAATCGAATTTTTTTATTACGCATTTTAATTTCAAGGCTATGGATTTAATTGGATTCCAGAGGATGGGAAAAGTACTGAAAAATCAAAATAATTTTGAAAGTAAACATTGCAGTAGTGTTTACTTACCAGAAAGGCATTGGGTAAGCAAAACGTTCCCTCAGATCAATGCTCATGAAAGGAACATATTCCATACCATTTATTTTTGACGTTGTCCTATAAAATACAAGAAAAAAATCTAAAGTAGATGTTCAAGTCTACCTTGATTACCAATTTTATTTAAACTTCTTAAAATTCAAATGACAAGGTATGGTACTGTAATAAAATTAAACTCACCACCTCATATAATGTTGATAACTTTATTTGAACAAAATTTTCACGAAATAGTTGAATACCAGAAAATAACTAATCCAATTCAATTCAATCAGTTATTCTTTTAAGACTAACATCCTTTACAACAAAACAACTATCTCAAGATAGGGCTACACTAGAGGTACTGAAAGTGTCACCAGGACACAATGCGAATTGTTTCCTAAGCCCAAAGAGAGAAAGCAATTGCTTAGTTATTTGGGGATTTAAAAAACATAGCATTTACAATTCTGGGAAATATGTTCTTTATATTTTCTGGTTATGAGACTAAGGAATGGGTAGTGAAGAAGGTAGTGGCACAGATAACAGTTACAGCCTCTTGACAAATTTAAGAAATGTGACTTGTAGTAGTTTTGCATGTTCTCTTCCTGTTTTGTTTATATGTTTACTTGCATATATTAGCTATTTCCTTCTGTTTCTTTCCCTCCTTTCATTTAGAAGGAATTGCAGGGTAACTTCACCATTTAGTCTCTAGGTAACAATATACAATGAGACAATGACTGAACTGGAGAACTAATTAATGCAGCGGGTGATGAACATAACATCTGTGTATCCTCATCTTGAGATGGTGAGAGCTTTTCACTCGTATGAAGGACAGCTGCATCTTGTTAGGCAGAAACACAGAGCTGTTCTGTAGTAGTGCAGAATATCAAACGTGTGCGGAAGGGAGCATGTGGGTGCTGAGTAGCCAGAGTGTTGGACTGTTACTTTTCTCTCAGGTCCAAAACCACTCTTTTTGTCCTCCTTTGTGTTGTGCTGGTTCATATGCATTTTTTCTAGGCAAAGAGACCCAGATTCGTAGGAGTAGAATTAAAATCTTTAGCAGGAAGAGAGAAAAATGCCCCCAGGTGGCTGCTAAAGAGGAAGGAGCCCTTCTAGTGCAACTTCAGCAAACTAGAAAGAGCAACCTCATGATGTGCGCAGCTCTAAGCAGGCTGATCTCCTTCAAAGCCCAAGTGAGGAACAGCTGCACTGGCTCAGAAAGCGATCAAGGATTTCCACAGCCTGTTCTTTTGTATTTTTAATATCCCCTGAGGCTGCTTCCAGACACTGAGCGGGCTTCCCAGCCCAGGTGTAGGCAAACTTTTTCTGTAAAGGGTCAGACAGTATCTAGTTTTGGTTTTGCAATGAGGTCTCTGTCACATATTCTGGGTTTTTTTGTTTTCTTTTTTGCAACCCTTTAAGAAATGTAAAAAAACCATTCATAGCTTAAGGCTGCCCTTTGCTGACTCTGGCCTAGACTGCTATTTCAAGGTAACAATTAGGGCTCTGATCAAGGTGGAAGAGATGATGAATGGTCTGCCATAGCTCTACTTTGCCCCATAATCTTTATTATTCAATTCTGAAGAATGCTAAGATTTTCAGAAAAAAATACATCTAGCGGAAATGAGAATACTAAAATATATTAGAAGAAATTTTAACCATTTCAAGTTGTGACTATGTGACAACATAATTTATAATTACATAATAACAGCATGACACATTATACCAAAGATGTGACTACGACTCAGCAAACCTAAGGAGAGTAACATTACCTGCACTGATTATGTTCATTACAACCAATCATAAACTGATTTACCTGAGAACTTCTATTTCTTCTGCTGTGTATCTCTGTCCTTGTGCATCACATGACTGTGGACTTATAAATGGCTGAGGTCTTTCAAGGAAGGGATTAGTTCCTAGTGGAAAATGTGCTCTCACTGGAGGTGGCTTTGGTTTAATATTCGTTGCCTTGATTTTGCATGATGGCTTTGTTAAAGGCTCACTCAATGCTTCTGCTCTACAATAGAGAGAGGTACAGAAAAACCGTTCTAGTTTTTCTTCTCACATTTAAGCTTTCCAGAACATAAAATTTACTTCAAGAACCAGTCAAGCATCCCTAATGTAAAATTAGTATATAAAATTCCTACATACTAGTCAACAGTTCACTACTTAAGTTACTCCCAAAGGTAAGTATTTTTGCAAACAACATTTTATTGACAACATTAATTGAGCACTTATTGCATGTCAGATCCTATGCAAAGTAAGGGGGATACAATAATGTACGAAACACAAACTCTACTCTCAAGGTGCTCCTAGTGTTGTGGGGAGAGAGACAATTGCATCAAAAGTGAGATGCGAGGCTGGAAATACTCTATGCAAGTGAATGCACAGTAGAAATTACTGACTTGATGGGAAGCAGGTGAGTCAAGGAACATTTTTCCAAATTGACATTTGAGCTGCAGAAGAATCCACCTGGGGAGCAAGGAAGGGTTCTAAGCAGAGAGACCAGCATGAGCAAACATGTAACAAGCTAAGGTAATTTCAAAAGAATGGACGGGGCCCCTGTGAACAGTACAAATGAGAGGCAGCAGGAGATGAGACCAGTGGCAGGGACTGGATCACGGAAGGTCTCACATGGTATTTAAGGTAATTTTGACTTTATTCTGTCAAAGAACTAACAATCTAAAAAACGGAAGTTCTTAACCTAAGGTCCTTATATGAGATTTAGGAGTCTTGTTAACACTCTGAAATTATATGCAAATAAAATGTTACGTTATCTTTTCTGTACAGCGTGTCCATTCTTTAGAAGAGATCCTAAAAGGAGCCCGTGACTGACCCATGCCCCTGCGCTGAGGATGCACTCAGAGAGTACTAGATGGGTTACCCACATAGGTAATAAAAGCCATCTATGATTCTGACTGGGGAAAGAAGTAAAAATGGAGAAGATAGCTACGTGTCGAGTGCCCATAACTTCATGAATTTGGAGAAACAAACTAAATGCTAGCTGATGGTAATGAAAAGGAGGGATAACCGCTATACCTCAATAAAAAAGAAGGGCTGGGGTAGCACAGCTACCTAGTCTGAGCCTCAAAAGGATATATTTTAGTAATTCATGCTATAACTATAAATGCCATTCCAACCTTTTCCTTTGCCTATAATGCTTTGTCTATACAAGAGGTACAATTCTCTTGTGCAAATACATTCATTATTTCTCAACAAATATCTACTGCCTGCCCTCTGCTAGGTGCTTAGTTTCAGCATTGAACAAAGACAAAATTCTCTGTCCTCAAAGAGCTTATATTTGCGGGACAGGGGTTAGAAGGGACACAGACATTGATAACAAATATGATAAACTGGGAAATCTCATATACCTTAGAAAACAGTAAGAGTTACAGGAAAGAATATTAGAATAGATGAAGCAGGATGAAAGTACTGGAGGAGATTAAATTTTAAACAGAGTGGTGATGGCAGGCCTTATTGAAAAGTTGACATTTGAGCAAAGAGTTAAGGGAGCTACACACATGTATAATTTGAGGTATCTGCATGGCTGGCTCACTCTCAGTTTCTCCATTTCTAGTAGTAGCTCTGGAAGGGCTCTCTGGAATTCTCTCTTTGGAAGTCTGGTATTAAACAACAGAAGGGAGTCTACCATTTCAAATACCATAATCATTTTTGTTTTAGACACAGCAAAAACTAAGTAAAATATTTCTTGACTGATTTGTTATTTTTTGAGTTTAAAGCACGGATGAAGACACAGAGATGAATAAGATGCTCTCTGTTCCCCTAAGGAGTTCACCATCTAATGAGTCAAAATGACATGTAGAAAAAAGCAGCAGGGAACTAGAGAGGGGTAAATTCACTCAGAGGAAGAAGGCCACTTTGCTCTGGATCTCAGGTTTGCTACCACGAGCTCCACCACACATTCAGATAAACCACTGAAGTAACACAGTACGCTGCCATCCACAGATAAGAACTCTAGGGACCAAAACTCACCTGTCTAGTGCCTGTCGTGCCAACTGCTTCAGTTTGTTTTGCAGAGTTTTATCAGCGGTTTCATAAGACTTAAGAGAAAGAGAGACAGATGTTCCAAAGCATAATTATTAATTTGCCTGATCCATGATATTTCTAAGCAAAAAAAAAAATTACAATGCACATTACACTTCTTAAAATTATGAGAGAATAAACCAAGACACTTTACTTTTGTCCTTAAAGGTATCATTTAAATTGTGTTGAAAACTCATCACCACTTAACCTAACACCACTTAATTCGGACAGGTAGTAAGTGGAACACAACCGTATAATCACAGTGCCACAGAAGGCCTGGCAGCAGGAACCCCAGAAGAGCAGGGCTACTGTACTAAGTGAAATAAGTCAGCAGGAGAAAGACAACCACCTTATGCCTTCATTCATATGTGGAGTCTAAAAGACAAAACAAATAAACAAACAAAATAAACAAACTTATAGGTACAGAGAACAGATTAGTGGTTTCCAGAGGGGAAGGGGGTTGGGGGACGGGTGAAATGGGCGAAGGGGGTCAACTGTATGGGGATGGAAGGTAACCAGACTTGCGGTGGTGATCACTTTGCTGTGCGTACAGATGTCGAATTATAATGCTATACTGTGCACTGAAACTTACATAATTAAAAACAAAAAAAAACAGCACTTACCCGTAGTCTCAGGTACCTACAGAAATGAGGCTAGATAGTTCCTCTGAAAAAAGACCTTGGACAAAGAGCCGGCCCTCTGAACAATGCTGAGAACACCACTCTCTACCACATCACATCCCCTGTGAATGCGCTACTCTTACGCACTAGATGCCCCGGAGAGCTAACAGGCCCACCGGGCTCCTCGGGAAGCAGTAAAAACCGCTCGACATATAGACTCTACACTGCAAATTAATAAAGCTCTCCCAAACCACTAACTTATTTCTTAGTGTATGAAATTGAAAAAAAGGGGGAAGTTTTATTTTTTTTGTGATGAACCAAAGTCGTTTTTTCCCTTTTTTTTTTTAAATTGAAGTATGTACAATGTTGTGTTAGTTTCAGGTATACAGAAAAGTGATTCAGTTATACATATATATCTATTCTTTTTCAGATTCCTTCCCATTATAGGTTATTACAAGACATTGGGTATAGTTCCCTGTGCTATACAGTACATCTTTGTTGTTTATCTATTTTAAATACAGCAGTATGTATCTATTAATCCCAAACTCCTAATTTATCCCTCCCCCAGGAAGTTTATTTTAAATTCACAGATTGTGATGGTGAATTCTTCCTATAATAAGTTAATTTAAGTTATAGGGGTATAAAAAGGTCAAAAATGGTACCTATAATTTAAAAAACAATTGCCAAGGGACTCAACCTCAATACTGTCAAATTTTTAACAAGATGTTAAAGTCCATTAACAATTTTCTATTCTTCACTATGTTTTAATGAGGAGTAACTTAGTTACATGTGTAATAACAGGATAATTTTTTTTTCTTTAAGGAATTGTTAAGTAAAACTCACTAGTAAGGGGAGAAATTTCTTAGCATAATTCCACCAAACTTAACTTGTAGCTATTATACATACGGTTTTCAGACAGAGATCTACAGCTTCTGTATACAGTTCTATAGCATCTTCAACATTCCCTTTTTCATCTTCATCAAAAGCTTGTGTAACGAGGAAATGGGCACGCTCTAAGTCCAACTGATGTTTTGATTTCAAAGGATCCGCACTCTTTGACTGAACTAGGATAGGAAAAAAAGCCACACAGAAGAACTAGCATAGGAAGAAAGCCACATACCTATATATGTATCCAGGGAACAACATACCATTTTAATTCATTCTTTACCAAAACTCTATAATCCTTCATTTAAAAAGCTTAGCAAGGTCAAAAAAAAAATCCTTAAAAAAATGTCCCCTGAATTTCTCTGTCCCTACCAGCACTTTCTTCATTTAAAATATAAAACATAGGAGTTCTCCACACAAAAAACAAAACTGAAACTTGGAAAAGACTAAATCAAAAGAAACTCAATTATGTTTTAAGGTAATTTAAATTTTTATTCAGTATAGACGATAATTATGTAATATACTAGGCCTTGATGATAAAATGCATGCTGTTTCCTATTCATCTGGGTCCAGAATAAGCTGTATTTTTACTGCTTTTTGAAATAAGTGCTTCTGTTTGTTTTTAATATAAAGATACGTATCCATAAGAGACCTGCATCTAGAATATATAAAGATCTCTTACAACTCAACAATAAAAGGACAAACCCAATTTAAAATGGGTGTGATGATGATGTCATCAACTTGTGTCAACTTGACTGGATCACAGGTTACCCAGCTATTTGGCTAAACAAGATTTCTGGGTAGCCTGTGTGGATGTTTCTGAATGAAAGCAGCATTTGCATTGACACTGAAAGCAGACTGCCCTCCCCAGTGTGGGTGGGCATCATCTAATCCACTGTGGGCATGAACAGAACAAAAGGCAGAGGGGGAGAATCTGCCCTCACTGCAGGACTGCTTGAGCTGACACATTGGTCTTCTCCTGACCTTGGACTGGAACTCACACCATCAGGTCCCCTGCTTCTCAGGCCTTTGGACTTGGACTGAACCACACCACTGGCTTTCGTGAGTCTCTAGCTTGCAGAGGGCAAATAGTGGGACTTCTTAGTCTCCATAATTGCATGAGCCAATTCCTCATAATAAATCTCTTTATGTACATCCTACTGGTTCTATTTCTCTGGAGAACCCTGACATATACCATGGGCAAAGGATCTGTATAGCCATTTCTCCAAAGCAGATATTCAATGGCCAAATGGCATGTGAAAAGATGCTCAACATCATTTGCCATCAGGGAAGTGCACATCAAAACCACAATAAGATGCCATTTTATACCCACTAGGATGGCTAAAATAAAAAAAAGACAGAAAATAACAAGTGTTGATAAGGATGTGAAGGAAATGGAACACCGCTGGTGGAACTGTAAAGTGGTATAGCCACTGTGGAAAACAGTTTAGCAGTTCCTCAAAAAGTTAGACATAAAGCTACCATACGACCTAGCAGTTCTACCTGTGGGCATATATCCAAGAGAACTGAAAACATATGTCCACACAAAAACTTAGACACAAGTGGTCATGACAGCATTACTAATAATAGACAAAAGGTGGAACCAAGCCAATATCCACCAACTGATGAATGGATTAATAAAATGTGGTATATTAATACAATGGTGTATTAACCATAAAAAGAAATGAAGCACTGATACATGCTACAAAATGGATAAACCCTAAAAACATTATGCTAAATAAAAGAAGCCAGACACAAAAGACCACATACTGATGACTCCATTTACATGAAATGTCTAGAATAGGCAAATCCATGGAGACAGAAAATAGATTAGTGGTTGCTAGGGCCTAGGGTGTGGAATGGGGCGTGACTACTAATGGCTAAGAGAAATGTTCTGAACAAAATGTTCTAAGAAAATGTTCTGAAGTTAGATAGCGGTGATGGTTGCACAACCCTGGGAATACACTAAAAACCACTGAACTGTACACTGTAAAAAGTTGAATGTTATGGTATGTGAATTACATCTCAATAAAACTGATTTTTTTTTTTTAAGTTTTAAATTTTGTTTCTCTCAAAATTGTGTCTGATCTTTTAAAAACTGTAACCCTCGGTAACACCTCTCTAAAGTATGTATTAATCCCATTTATTAAATGAATGTTAAAATATTTAGCTCAAGGCTTCTCAGCCTTGGCACTACTGACATTTTCGACTGGATAATTCTTTGCTGTGGACAGTGCTATGCATTACAGGATTTTCCCTGCAGCACTATCCCTGCCCTCTACCCAACCAGATGCTAGTAGTATACTGCATCCCTACCCTGGCATAAACACCAAACATCTCTCCAGACATTGCCAAATGTCTCCTGCGGGGCAAAACCGATTCTAATTGAGAATAACTATCGAGCCTAAGGTTTCAGAGCTACAGTGGAAGGGTAGGGACTCAACTTAGATCTTTGAATTCCAAGTCTTGAGTTTCTTATACTAAACTGGTGAATTTCAAACTGGGTTACCTTTCCCCAACCCTAAAGTCAAGCCATCTCTCAAAGTCTCTTGACTGTCAGCAGACTTTATCTGTTTTAAAAATTGGGATTCTGAACAAGATTTTTATTTGATAAAGGACTCTCCTGTTTGAAATAATCATTAAGTAAACCATTTAATTCTCTACAGATTACATGCCATTTATTGAACAAAACAGGTCGAAAAACCGGCAAAACATTTAATGTATATTATGCTTTAAAAATCCTTTTTGAACTTTACTTCTGTTTCACTGGCAAGTTTTCATTCTTCAAGAGATTAGGGCTGTCTCATTCCGTGCCTGAGTATCATATAAACATCACATTTATAAATTTTAAAACTTCATTTACTTAGCTGGGAAAATGAAGTGCCTCTGAATTCCATGGTATTTTGAATACATGAATCAGTATAACTTTGTATTAAGTGAGGCCCTGACACACAGGCAGTCCACTTTTCAATGCATGCAATTTCTGGGCACTGTCTTAAAGGAAAGTGCCATGTCTGTATGGGGACTGTCATAATAAGAAATCCAACAATCAAATCTACTCTATCCTAACTATGAGCTTGTAACTGCTCTTATCTATTCAGAATGAGCGGTAGAAAGTAGCACAAAGTCCATCAGAGAATGCTGAATAAGACTCCTCTAAGCTTGTGGCTTTATTACACAGCCCCAGAAAAAAAGGGGTTAAAAAGAGTCCTCAGTGACATGAATGCATTCCTAAAACAAAATGTCAATAGATGATCATTTTCTTTCCTACCACGTGAAAAACCAGATTTCGCCAGGAACCACTTACCTCTAACAGAACTGCGATCATTAAGCCTGTGAACTTGTTTCACAGCGTTTGCAAAAATAACTACAGGTTGTTCCAGGTCTCTGCTTACATGTCCCTTTTCCAAGATATGGTTTAAAACAAGAGTTTAGCTAAGGTCTTGAGGTTGAGGATATCGATACAGTAAAGACTGTGAACCCACTGTTGAAGTCTTCACACACTGAAGAGGAGGAGTCATTTAATTTTAATAGCAGGAGAGGGGCACGTGACAGATGTTTAAAAGCAGATTTTAACAGGGTCCTAACACTGACTCTGCCAATGATACACTGTTTGAATGTAGATAGTTCATCTCTATCCTCTGGGAAATTAGGATATCAGACTATATCACCTCTAAGGTTCCTCTTCACAGATTTATCACATATTTCCACATTATGATTTTCAACGATGTGATTACCATAAAAGAAATGAGCAGTAACCAAGTGAGGATCAAGAATCAAAGATGAAAACGAAAAGGAAAGAGAAACACAGGGGAAAAGTAAGATGTGATGCGACAGAAGAAAAAAAATACAGTGACATGGTTAGTAGTCCTTTACCAACCTGCTGAATGTAAAGCCTGCACTCTTTCCAGATACTCATTTATTTTTTCTTGAATATGTTCTAGGCTTGATCCTGCCATCTCAGCATAAATTAAAGCTTGTGCAGCTTCCTAAAAATAAAAAAAAGAATTCAAAGGAATCTAACAGATCAATTACAATCTGAATTTTCTTTACCACTTTCTAACTATTGGTTTCTATGAATGACAAAACAAGAATGTCTTTGATACCAGTAATTTTTTTCGTAAAGTAAATGAGATATATTCCTTTACTACTTTTTTGCAGTTCTCAATGCTCTCTTTCTCCTACTGTTGAAAATTTATGAAGTCAAATAGAAGGGGTTGATTATAAGTATTTTCTTAGAATAACTGTGATTTATATGTTCTCTGTTTTCCTTTTTCTTTTTGCAATAGGTCAGACTTGAAATTATGTACTGTGAAAAGGTGAATTGAGTCTCAAAAGCATTAGAACAGATAGTACCCGATACAATCAAATTAAATATCAATAGAAGATTATAAGAAATTATAAAGGTTAAATATCTCACAGTGGAAAGAAAATCTTTCTCCACAGAAAATATTGTCAAAGGGGGACACATTTTAAGGCAGATTTCAGTTGTATGAAATAAACTTATTTTAATTAAGAAAACCTGGATTTGTCTTCCAGTTATTCCATGACTTCCTCAGCCAGTTAGGCTGTGCTGGTGAGGAAAAGCCTCCATTCTCGCCATCACCATTCCAGGAGGGTGACCAATGCTACCACACACAAGAACCACAGAGAGACTTTCCCAAGTACCACCACCTTCACTGCAGTAATCTAAGCGTGTGCACTTCAAGGAACCTCACGCCTTGTTATCTGGATCCAAAGAAGCCATCTACTGAGCATCACTTTTTTTTTTTTTTTTTTTTTTGCGGTACGCGGGCCTCTCACTGCTGTGGCCTCTCCCGCCGCGGAGCACAGGCTCCGGACGCGCAGGCTCAGCGGCCATGGCTCGCGGGCCCAGCCGCTCTGCGGCATGTGGGATCTTCCCGGACTGGGGCACGCACCCGTGTCCCCTGCATTGGCAGGCGGACTCTCAACCACTGCGCCACCAGGGAAGCCCTGAGCATCACTTTTTGAATCCAGTTATTGGAGCAGGACTTGTTTCCCTGAACCTACAAAATCAGTAAGAAGAGTACAGGTTTGATCCAAACGGAAATTGGGGGTAGAAAACATATGTTTTCCTCAGATTCTGCAATTCAGATATTTCAGGGGAGGAAAATATAACTGTACATGTAAACATTAAAACTAATTTTTTAAATTGTTGGTATCAACTTTATTTTGCTCATTTTGCTTACACGTGAAAGTGATTAACAATTAAGGAATCTCTAATAGAACAGCATGAAGGCAGAAAACACTAAATATCTGATACAGTTTACATAAACAGCTCCTAGAAACACAACCACTTTTCTGATTCTCTCAAGGAAAAGAAATTCTTCATAACAACATGCATGTAATCCTACAGCAAAATAAGAGGCACTGTACAGTACTTCCTTTCGCTTTAAAAAAGCTATTTTATATGGCACTATTTTCACCTATGAACATTTGTCAGTTATTTCACAAAACTAATAAAACAGTTTTACTTTTAAAGAAATACCATCGTCATGAAATTGTCAAAAAAAAAAAATGTCCAAAAAGAATGATTCTGAAACACACCCAAAGTCTCTAAATATAGATTACAAAATGAAGGCAATCAAATATTGATCTGAGAAAAGCAAACCACACATTATTGACAGCATATAGGTTTATGGAAAAAAATTACGACTACTGTATTATCAAATTCTTTCTAAAACAAAAGATGACAATGTCAAGAGGATACAGCTATCTGCACGGGGAGCCGGAGGGGTGTGTTTGCAAATGCTCAGGATTGGGGAGCAGGCGGTGGACTGTGAGCTCCTACTCTGATTTAGTATTTCTGGCCCCAGTAATTTACCCAAAAGAAATACCAAAGAAACGTGTAAAGCATTAGCTATAAGGGTATTATGATGCTGAAGATCCATAATGAACATAAAATGGCCAGAAGAGTCTGTAAATAAACTATGGCACACCCACATAATGGAATACTATACATCTATCATTAACAAGTTTATACTATGAAACTTTAAAAAAATTCAAAATTTTTTAAAAGTTCAAATGCAAAGAACAGACTTTAAGAAGTATAAACAGTCTGATCCAAGTTTGTTTTTTTTAAAAAGGTGTGCACACACACATGCGTAGAAAACCAAAGATACGTAGATGTCAAATACCAGGATACGCGATGTTTTATTTTTGATTGACTTTCTGCGTTCTTCCGTGAGCACTGTTTCCGTGTACATCCGTGACGGTGAGAAGCTGCGAGCTGACAGTCCAGCTCCGCCGCCGCCCTCAGGAGCGGTCAGATGGGGACTCGCCGGCCAGGACCGACCCCAAAGCGGCGACCAAGCCCGCCGCTGGCCGGACCCTGGGGCGGGGGCAGGCCTGACCCCTCAGCCCGGCCCCCGCCGCGAGAGGGACAGCGGGACGGGGGACCGCCACGCCGAGCGCGCCCGTCCCCTCGGCACCTGGACCCGCCCCCGGCCCACCTTGTAGTAAAACACGGCCTCCGAGTAGCGGCCCTCGTGGTCGCGCTGCACCGCCAGCCGCGCGAACTGCACCGCGTCCCGCTCCAGCGCCGCCGAGTCCATGGCTGCCACGCGCCGAGGACCCCCGCCGACCGCCGCGCGCCCGAGTGCCGGGCGAGGACCTCGGCCGCACGGAAGGAGCGGCGGAGCTCACTTCCGGCGGCTGAGAGAGGACCACGACCGACCCCTCGGCAAAACTCCGACTCCTTGCCCGCTGGCAGCCTCGCTCCGCGGCCACCGCATTCGCCGTCCCGCCCACCGGCCACACTGCGCAGGCGCAGCCGGACCGGCGCAGGTGTTTTGGTAGCCTGGGCTGCCGAACTCGCAGGAGGGTGAGGGAAGGCGCGGGCGGTGGGCAGGGCCCGGCCTGCGCGGTGGCGTGTGCACGTGACTGCCGGGGCGCCCGGGATTGGGCAAGCAAAAGAGGTGCCACGTCTGAGCGGCTGCCGGCTTCGCAGTCCGCCTGTCCGGGCAGTGACTGTGGAGCCTGTTGCCGGCCAGGCTGGGAGGAGGGGCGCATGCGCCTCCCGGAACATTTTTCCCCTGAGTGTAAAGAGAAGGTGAGCAGTGCTTCTTCCCAACATCATCTGAGATGACTTTTTTTTTTAATTAGGGGAGTGAAGTAAGGATATACGATTCTTAGATACTTTTTAATAATATTTATATCCACAAGCTGAGTCTTAATTAACCCTGTATACATGCCCCAGTGTATGGTATTGGTTGAATTGCCAACAAACAAGGTAATGCATTTTCCCGTGTACTTCTCCTTAGGTTAACTTAAAGCTGTTGTAATTAAATACTCAATTAGGTGATTATTTGATTAGTGTCTCTCTCCCCTAAAACTCCGAATTCAGAAATAATAAAAATAAACTAGTGAGAGGCTCCACAATACGGATAAAACTCAAAATTCACGCTAAGTCAAAGAAGCAAGACACAAGAATACAGACTGAGCGACTTTGTTTACAAGGAACACTAGCAAAGAGGAATCTAATAACGTAAGAAGTTGTTAGGGAGCCATCGACTAAAACTGCCTGCCTTGGCGGGGCACTGTAACACCTTTGCTTCAGTCTCCCACCTTGGGATGCTTCAAAAGAACACAAAACCAGTGAAGGGCCCACAACCAACCCCAGGGAAAATCCAGGAAGGGCCAAGAAATGGAGGAGACACCAGTCCATAAGATGTCTTGCCAATCTCCCCAGAAATCCTCGCGCTGGAAACCATCTTGACTGAAGGATGCACCAGGAAGGGCCCTGAGTTGGACCAAATGAAGGCAAAAGCAAGGTGATTGGCCAGAGACAACCGCAACCCAGAAAGCTAACTGCACCACCATAAAGCCTGAGACTGCGAGCCATGAGGCAGAGCAGTTCTCCTGGATTCCCTTACCCTGCTGCTGTCTGCCTGAGGGACCCTTTCCAATAAAGTCTTTCACTTTGTCAGTGCTGTGTCTCCTCGGACAATTCATTTCCGAGTGTTGGACAAGAGCCCACTCTCTCGCCCTCAAAGAGATCCCATCCAGTGACAAAATCACATCAATGGTTGGGAAGGGATAAGGGAACCTTTGGAGGTGATGGAAATGTTTTGTATCTTGTTAGTGGGTGATGTCAAAATGTACATCCATTTGTTAAAACCTATCACACTGTACATTTTAACTATGTGCTGCTACCCTATTTACAATAGCCAAGACGTGGAAACAACCTAAATGTCCATCGATAGATGAATGGATAAAGAAGAGGTGGTACATATATACAACGGAATAATACTCAGCCATAAAAAAGAATGAATGCCATTTGCAGCAACATGGATGGATCTAGAGATTATCATATTAAGTGAAGTCAGAAAGAGAAAGACATATACCATATGATATCACTTATATGTGGAATCTAAAACACAACACAAATGAAGATATGTACGAAACAGAAACAGACTCACAGACATAGAGAACAAACTTGTGGTTGCCAAGGGTGAGGGTGGTGGGGGAGGGAAGGATTGGGAGTTTGGGATTAGTAGATGCAAACTATTATATATAGGATGGGTAAGCAACAAGGTCCTACTGTATATACAAACCATATGGAAAAGAATATGAAAAAGAATATATGTATATATAACTGAATCACTTTGCTGTACAGCAAAAAAAGATAAATGCATGCTTCTAATTTTTCTTAATTACACCTCAATAAAATTGTTTTAGTCAGCTGGCCTGCATTTAAGTGGGACTCATTTCTTAATTAATTTAACCGTTTCTTCACATTTTGTGAAGTTAATAGTAATAACTATCTCATTGGACTGTTGTAAAGAGCATAGGTGGAGAATTTGACTCTGCCTGGCACAAAGATGGTTCCCATCATTAGCTACAACAGTTTTATAACTGAAGCAGGGATGGTTTCTGTCTTCACCAGTTTTATCCCAGAATTAAGCCCAAGCTTTGGCCCAGAGCAGGTGTTGGATAAATATTTCAAAATGTTGAGTGAGTGAACTCCCCAACTAAATATACTCAATGTGCCCTCCCCCATCTTTATTCTGAAGAATGAAATAGAAATTCCTTAACACAGAGTGGAAGGTCCTTCAGAACAGGAGCTCAGGGTGTGTTCCCAAGGTGTCTGCAGCCACTGTCTGGCAGGAACTGATCCCCAAGTTACAGCAGATGAATGCAGTTTTACCCGCTCATAAGAGGACTTCTGTGTCTAATGTTCCCCTCTCATCTCAGCTTATAGAATTCCTAGCCCACCTTGAAGGGGGCTTTTCTAACTCTCCCAGGCAGTTGTGACCCCTCCTGTTACCTGCTCATTTATTCCCTTATTCCTTGTTCACTTATTCATTGAACACTGGATGCCTGCTTGGTGCCAGGCACAGAGTGACACGTTGAAGATACAAAGACAAATGAGAGAGAGTGAGATAAAGCTGGGTAAAAGCAAGTCGAAGCTTCAAAGTATCTGCAGTCTTTAACAACATTGAGACTTCCAATCCATGAACATGGTAAACCTCTCCACGTATTCAGGCCTTCTCTCATTGCTCTCGGCAATGTTCTGTAGGGCACAGGTCTTATACATCCATCTTTTGACAGATTTATCTCCAAGCATTTCATATTTCTGATGCTATTTTAAATGGCGTTGTTTAGTTTCAATTTCCAATTGTTTTTGCTAGTATATAGGAATAGAGTTGATATTTATATATTGACATTGTATTCTGCAATCATGGATTATCCAGAAAACCCTGGAGTGAGGTGGTGGAGCCTCATGACAGCTGCCTCTGGGGAATGTATGCCAGTATGTCCAGTAGCACTGCCACCTGCTCTGCCAGGTCTGTGATACTTACCAGGGCAGAATTTGCCCAACGTTAAGCACTCAGAGGTGCTTGGTCAAAATGCCTTCATCCTGAAGTATGGGGGCCCCCACCCTCCAGAGAGCTGGGAGAGACCTAGAGAGAGGGGTGAGTTCAAGAAGACTGGCCACACCTCTGTTCAGGAAGCCCATGCTGTTGTTGTTGAATCTGTGGCTCCCTTCTTACACACGACTTCACAGGAGGAAGCAGCAAAGCATCCTTGTGAAATCCAGCCTTGCAGAGGCTAATGGAAATAGCACCATCTGAGCCACTGTAAGTAGAAAACAGAGTTGTAGTAGTAGTAATAGTAATAGTAGCAATAGTGTAATGATAATCGTAGTAGTAGTAGTATTACTCTTTTTTAAAGCTGCTAACCCAGTAATGGTAATTTATTACTTCAGTCAACAAATAGTAATTCTGTTGACCAGACAGTGGGGATCAAAACAAAATGACCAAAACAGCTCACCCTGTAGTGAGTAAGACATGCATAAGCCAACAGTTCAAACAGCCTTTAATAATTGCCGAGAGAGGGTAAGTCAGGGGCTGGGGGGGCCAGAGGAGCAGCAACCAAATCAGCCCAGTGGACGCTCACACCGCGTCCCAGAGGAAGGGATGCTTGAATTTGTCAACCGAAAACTTAATGCAGCAAGCTGTGAATAAGAAGAGTTTATCTGGGGTCTTGTTTAGTGTAGCCACCTTCATGAATGTCTTAGCTGGATCCTCTAGATAACTTGCTACAGCTTCTACATCAGCACTTGCTGCTTCACTTTGCACTTTCATGTTATGGAGATGGCTTGTTGCCTTAAACCTCATGAACAAACCTCTGTTAAGCTTCAACCTTTCCTTCTGCAGCTTCCTCACCTCTCTCAGCCTTCATAGAAACGAAGAGAGTTGGGGCCTTGCTCTGGATTAGGCCTTGTCTTAAGGGAATGTCGCGGCTGGTCTGATCTTCTATCCAGACCACTCAGACTCTCTCCATATCAGCAATAAGGCTCTTTCACCTTCTCATCATTGGTGTGGTCACTGGAGTAGCACTTTTAAGTTCCTTCAAGAACTCCTTTGCTTTCACCAATTTGGCTAACTGTTTGGCGCAGGAGGCTTAGTTTTCAGCCTATTTGGGCTTTTGACATGCCTTCCTCACTAAGCTTAATCATGTCTAGCTTTGGATTTAAAATGAAGATGTGTGACTCTTCCTTTTACTTGAACACTTAGAGGCCATGGCAGGGCTATTAATTGGCCGAATTTCAGTATTGTGTCTCAGGGAATAAGGAGGCCCTGGGAGAGGGAGAGAGAGCAGTCAGAGCACACACAACATTTATGGATTAAGTTTGCCATCTGATATGGCACGGTGTGTGATGCCCCAAAACAATAACAATAGTAACATCAAAGATCACTGATCACAGGGCTTCCCTGGTGGTGCAGTGATTGAGAGTCTGCCTGCCAACACAGGGGACACGGGTTCGAGCCCTGGTCTGGGAAGATCCCACATGCTGCGGAGCAACTAGGCCCGTGAGCCACAACTACTGAGCCTGCGCGTCTGGAGTCTGTGCTCCGCAACAAGAGAGGCCGCGATAGTGAGGGGCCCACGCACTGCGATGAAGAGTGGCCCCCACTCGCCGCAACTAGAGAAAGCCCTCGCACAGAAACGAAGACCCAACACAGCCATAAATAAATAAATAAATAAATAAGATCACAGATCACTGTAACAAATATAATAATGAAATATTTGCAATATTGTGAGAATTACCGAAATGTGACACAGAGACACCAAGTGAGCAAATGCTGCTAGAAAAATAGACTTGCTCGACTCAGGGTTGCCACAAACTTTCAATTAGTAAAAAACACACTATCTGTAATGAGGTCCGCCTATAATGGAAAAATGAAATAATATTCTTTCCCACAAACAGCACCCTGTGACCTCCCACATGGGAAGAGCAAAACCTCATTGGATCCTGGTTTCTTGTTAGAGTTGCTCACCAGTATGATCAGGGACCAGTTTTTCAAATCATTGACAGATTGGGGACACTGGAACTAGAAACAGACAACAGAGTATTCTGAGGGAAGACTGTACAAAATGAGTTTTATTTTCCAACAGATATGATTATTTTGGCCCATTTGAAATATTAGGTTTGACTATATGAAATTGCCATTTTTGTAGGTCAAAAACAGTTGAATATCTGCTGCAATCTTCAATTTCCTATGGTTCAACCTGATATACATATATATCTCCTAATTATTTTTATATCCCAAAATGTATATATATCCTATTTACTTCTATATATTCCAACTATATATCTTAAATTATATATATATATTTCAATTATATACATGTATCTTAATTTTATACATGTCTTAACTATATATAAATAATATATTAATTGAACATATATGTAATTTACATATTATATATAGTAGGTTATATTATATATAGCTTAAGTATATATAATATGTAAATTACATATGTTCAATTAATCAAATATATACCTAAAATTAGAATATATATATAAATATATATACACACACACTATTAGAAGATATACAAAATTAGAATGTGTATATATATATCATATATACACATGTATACAGATACCCTAATTCTGTCTCTCTATTCTAATTTTTAAATATATCCTAACTATATATACATATCTTCATTTTATTTATACACACTGTAAATTTATTAGTATATATTTAAGATACAAATTTCATAACGCTAATTTTACATATCTCCTAATTTTATATAATCCTAATATTATACGCATCCTAATTACATACACACACACTCATATGGTCCTGAATTTGAAGTCTGGCTAGCAATAAAAATTGAGAAAGTGCTTGTTTGGACACAGGATTACATTGCCATCTCACCAAACAAACAAACAAACAAGCATATCAAGAACTGAAAACCAAACAAAAAGGGTTTGTAGGACAGTTCATCCCGTTTACTGCAAAGCATTACCAGCCACAATAAATCTGTGAATTTCTGATAGCACACTGTCACCATGTGTTTCCATGTGACACTGCAGCTGTATGGCATAGTGGCAGGTTACCACACAGATGTTTATGGTCACTGATTTATTCCTTCAATGAATGGTTATTTAAAACACCTACCATGATCCCTAAAGAGCACAGTGATTCCCAGTCCCAAGCTTCCCTGGGGCTCTATGGAGTTTATAGCTCCATCCCTGAGGCAAGAAATAGGGACAATGGAAGCAGGCTGGTGGTAGACAGCTGAGTTGAAGAGAGATGCCCTGCTAACTGGGGCAGCCACTGCTCAGCTCTAGAAAGTTCAAGGGAATGTGGGCCCAGAATTTTTTTTTTTTTAATCAAGAGAAGCCAGAAATTCAAATTTTAGTGTGAAAATCTCTGATTTTTAAATGAACACAAATTCCAGTGTTTTTCTAAACACTATGAACCAACAGTGCAGATCTGCAGGCTACCTTGGACCCACATCTTGCCATTTTGATCCTCTGGCTTGTACTTTATTTCTCTTCATAATTTTAGAGGGATCTCAGGGAGGATGTGGGTTACTGCTGACAGCTGTGGATGCAGTGATGTGTGGAAACGGGAACAGCCCTCCTCTCACAGGCTTTTGGTCTCCCAGGGGACACAGACCTCAATAAAAAAAATCCAGTAGTGAACGAACAGTTACAGATGGAGGGAGTGCTCCAAAGGTAATTAACTCCATCCTGTAAAAACTTATGAAAAAGAAACTGACCTTAACTAGGCAGTCAGCAAAGACGTCCCTCCAGATGGAGGGACCTGCTTGTACAGTGGCCCTGTGACAAGACTGAACAAGACTGGGGAGAAGGCTGGTGTGGCTGGTGCAGAAAGCGTGAGAGGGTCAAGGTGCACAAAGAGGCCAGGGAGGTCGGGGGGCAGGCGCTGACCATGCAGGGCCTTGTTGGCCAAGCTAAGCATTTGGATTCTGTCTTAACCCTCAGTACACCATAAGGACCACTAGACCCAATTTTAGTTTCTGAGTTGCTTTCTGGAGGAATTTTAATTATTTGTAGGGATTGATATTTCAATGACTTTTATTCTTCATTAAAGTTGTTCCAAGGAACCAAGAAAAAATTTTCTATCTACTATCTATCTACCTATCTATCTATCTATTCATCCATCCATCTAAAATCTATCATTCTATTTAGCAGTTATCGTATGGGTCTATTGGATCTTTTTAGAGATCACAGCTACCTTTTAGTATCTAAGCAAGCCTTGGGGATCTTTTTCTGTGTGTTATAATATTTTGCTATTTTATCATTCTATAAATTACTTCATTATTAATAATTCCAATCTATGCTTAAGAAATACTAAGATAACAGGAAAACAGAAGAAGGATGGAATGCATAAATCAATGAAGTAATAATGAAATAAATCCTCACTATTACATCACCCTTCAGTTTTCTCATTGCATTGCCAAAGTACTGCATCATCTCTCAAAAAGGTATAAAAGAAGTCTGGACAAACCATCTTTGTAGGGCAGTTTTAGTTTTTTTTTTTTTTAATCAGACTTTTACTTTGAGATAATTTTAAATTAATATGCTGTTGTAAGAAATAATACAGAAAAATCCCATGTACCCTTTACCCATTTTCTCCCAATGGTAACATCTTGCAAATCTATTGTACAATATCTGAACAGGAAATTGGCATTGTAACAATACAGCAGTCTTAACGCTTTCAGTTTTCATGGAACAAAGTTGAGAAATCAGAATTTTAAATTTCCACCAGAATAGCAAAGATGAGAAAATTGACAGAGAAAGTTGTGTCACAATTTTTGTTATGATTTTCTAGTTTGCAAACCTGAGCACACTGCTTAACATCTCTAAGCCTCAATTTCCTCATCTACGTGGGGACAAATGAGCTGACATGGATGGGGGATGTTAATACCTACCTCGCTAAGTTTCTGGAAGATTGAATGAGATAAAGCCTTTAGCACAGCGCCTGGCGAATATGAGATATTTGACCAAGCTCTGTCCTGCTCCACTTGACTGTACTCATTATTCTTCTGGCTATTTCAGGAAATGATCTGTCAGTTCAGGGACAGATCGTTTGGTCCTGGAACAGTCTTGCCTCTGAGCTGCTTGGAGTTCCATTTCCTGGAGACTGATCCCTATGGGGAAACAGAAGCAACAACAGCATCATCTGAAGAGCTCCATTGTTAACAGGCAACGTGAGTGTTTATCAGGTCCTTTTCTTATAGTCGATGAGTGCAGGTCTACCGTCCTTTATCACATCCTTGGAGCCAGATGTGTTTCAGAATTTGGAATTCACAGGACACAACCCCCTGAGAGTCCTGATAAGGAATTGGAAGCCCAGATGTTACTGAATCAGGTCTGGCTGTTCACCACTCAAAAATCAGTACTCAAGAGAGTGACAGATGTTGGTAGAAAGGAAAAATGCTTTTAATCAGAATGCCAGCAATCTGGGGAGATGGTGGACTCAGTGTCCCCAAAAACCACCTCTGAAGAGTTTGTTCGAACATGAAAGTTTTAAAGGGAAAAAGGGAAGTAATCTTGAGGCAGGAGATAGATGGGGCCCAGGCTGAGCAGCTGGAATCTGTCTCCTGTGGACAGACACTTCAAGATAAAGATAATGACAGGATCAAGGAGGATCTGAGTCCCGCTTTGATACAAGATAAAGAGAGCACATATTTCTCATTCTTGAGGTCAAGGAGACCTCCCACCCTACACATGCACAGAAAGGTTCCTCATGGGTCAGAGAAGGGAGGGGGCGCCAGGCCATAATACATTCTAACTTCCAAGAGACCCTCACGCTGGAATCCATCTTGGCTACAAGACGTCTGTGCACACAGGGGAGGACCCTGAGCCAGACCAAATATGGACTCAAAGCCAGACAAAGCAAGATGATTGACCAGAGGAAACCCAGAAGAACTGCCCCGATATAAGTGATTTAATCCACCCCAAAAGCGCGTGGCTCTTTTTCTGAGCCCACCTGTGTGTCTATCCACACATACATTTTTTCTCCTAATAAACACGTTACTTGTTTTGCTGCTTTCCATCTTTTTTGCTGAATTCCTTCTTCAAAGCAGACAAAGAGCCAGGGCGCTACTCCTAGCTACTAGTCCCTGGTGGTCTAGTGGCTAGGATTTGGCACTTTCATGGTCGCAGCCTGGGTTCAATCCCTGGTTGTGGAACTGAGATCCTGCTTCAAGCCACTGCGGGCCACCCGAGATCAATCTCAGTTAACCACTGAGATAAGGGGTCAGAGTCACTGCCATCCCCTACTGCGTGCAGGCTTGTCAACTCCTCGGGATCTTCCTCTAGGGGTTATCTTGTTCACACAGTTTGGTCACACGGTTTGTTTGTGAGACTACTGAAGGGGAAGGTAGGAAAGAGATCTGGTCACCTGTTAATTACTTATTCTTCATTTCTACTTCTTTGATCTGTGGAAAAAACCAACAAGTTAGCAAGGTATTGTGTGATGAAAAGATTTGAAAGGTGTGCTTGGGCCATAGATGAGTAGAGCATGGGGGTGCCTCGTTTAAAAGTTAGTGACAATATAGCTTTGCTAAAGTGACAAGGAAAGGGGCTTCCTGCTGAGGTTGGTTTCCGGCAAAATGCTGCTTACACAGACACAGCTGGATTTCAGAATAAGTGTGGACTATAGCTGTGTGCCCCCCTTCCCCACCTGCTTTTGAATGGGATTTTCTGTAGTGACCATCCTACAGTTGTCTTGTTGTTGTCTGTTGGATGTGATGGGGGAGGGAGAAGGAAGCCGATTACTTGTCTCTTTAATCAACAGCTCTCCAATACAAAGGACTCTTATTAAAGGAGCAGCACCCAGTGAATTGCACCCAACGGGTCTCATCTGCACCTGAACCTGATGTAGATGGTGAGATCAAGCTGATGCCATGATGGTTGAAGACAGGTTACTCATATGGACCAGTTTCCACCCAGGCCCTCCAGCAAGTTGCTCTGATAGGATGCACATCCCCGTGCAGCCACACCCTTTGCAAAGAGACCTGCAGCTCAGCCTTCCAGGGCACGTGGCCCTTGCCTAAATTTCTCAGTTCCTCCTCGTTCACGTTCTCTCAGCCCTACAAGCAGTAGCCGCTTTCTGCAATTGCTATTGTAATTAGATAGATCAGAGGGTCCCCAGAGAAAGAGAACCAGCATGGCTTTCTTGACATAAGAGAACACACTTTCGGCCTAAGCTATTTTGGGTCCTAAGCCTGGCCTCAGTGCTTGCCCTTGAACAGGTCTCAGTAATTAATGATCTTAAGGGAACAAAGAAAAAAAGCAGTCAAACAATAGTGTAGTGATAAAGCAGAGTCCTAATTCCTTCTCAAGGGATATCCATAATAATATATCTTTGAGTCCTGATGGAACACAGGCCCCCACCCAGGAGGAGGATGGTATGATGACGTTGACCCTCCTAAAAAAAACCACTAAAAAAAGTCCACTAAAGCTTGGACTCTGTCGACCTTTGCCCCAATTCTATGCTGAATTCTCCTCTGCTCAGGCCCCCTCATGAATATGCATGTACCCTGAGCTTAAAACTTCCCCAGTTTTGCTGTTCATGGAGATACTGCGTGGGAAAAGGTCTCTGGTGTTCTCCTTACTTGCTGTAAGTAATGATAAATCCTTCCTTCTCCTGATCTTTGGCTTGGTTGAGTCTATTGGCTCAACACCCACCAAGAGGCGAACACAGTTTTTGGGTAACACTACTTCCATTGGACTGAGAACCCTTAAAAATAATCCCTTTTAGCAGTTTACCTCCTTTTAAGAGCTAGCATTTCTTCACATTTAATTTCCGTATTCAAATTACTTGTATGGTTTCCACCTCCTAATAACTTCTATCTCATAATTAAAATATGTTTTTTATTATACAATGTAATTAACTCTGCCAACTGATTGTAGGATCTGGAACCAAGAAAGAATACATTGTTTCCAGTAAAGTAGGTAAAGTTTCTTGGGACTAGAAGACAGGATTCTCATTGTTTCTGTAGTTACAGCATCCATCTGGCTGATGTCTAAAATAGCATCCACAATCCCTCTCTGGGTAGCCACTTAAAAGTGCTTCCACTCTACAAATTCCCAGAGGTGTGTAGACTGAAAAAAAAAGCACAACCTAAAAGTCGAGAATTATGTTTTATTGGACAGACTTTTTGAGGACTTAAGCCTGGGAAACAGCCTCTCAGATAGCTCTGAGGAACGGCTCCACAGAGGTAAGGGAGGGGCTAGGATGCATAGGCGTTTTTGCAACAACACACAGGTAGTTGGAACATCAAAAGATTACTGTTAATTAAAGAAAAAACAGACATCTCAAGGTTATTAGTTTAGTGCTTTTCTATGTATGGGAAGATGCAAGAGTCTGGGCTCATTGAAATCATTCCTTTGATATGCGCTTCAGCTGCCTGGGACCAGTATCCTGCTTTTCTCCATCCTGAATCCTCTCAGGGTGCACAGTCAGGGGTGGCTGCAGTGGCTGAGGGCTTGACGGCTTGATGGCCGCAACATCCTTTGTTTACTGATATGGCAGCCGACCTTCCTCATCCACAGGTGAAATGTGTAATGATATCAAATTAAGGAAGTTTATACTTTTCTGATGATGTCAACCTGGTTTATTAAGTAGAAACTGAAAATATGATTGTTTCCCCCCTTTTCCAAAGAAATTATGTTTTGCTATAGCAGATATTCCTATTATCCAATAGGTCACAGTTATGTTGGTTTATACACAATTCTTCCTAGGCATGGGGGACCAGGTAATACGAGCAGAACTTAAAACATCCGCAGGAAACAAAAGGCAAAGCTCTCAGATGGCTACCACCCAGCCAGGAGCCTCTTCAGCTCCATTTTAAACAAACTGACAATGAACACCTGCAGGATTTACACACTACTTGGTGGGTTGTACCTCTTCCTGTGCTGGCCCTAAGTAAGAGAAGCCACTGGCTCAGAGAGAATGGAGATTCCACCTGCTTGTCTCAGAATGCCATCCAGGATTCCCACATGGTGTTTTCGTGCATTTACAAATATCCTCTGAGGCAGTCTCTAGACATCCAGGGAAACCTGCCAAGATGATTATTTCAAGGTAACAATGATCTCTTTTGTTAGGGCTTTGGTGACAAAGTTGTTTATGTTCTGAGTGACCTACTCACAGGCCTGTGTTTCCCCATAAACCTTCAGTGCTTAATTTTGCAGAATACCAGGTTTGCCAGAAACATGTATCATGTCTAGAAGGAATGCATACTACAGAGTATTAGAAGTAACAAATTTTATAACAAATGTTGGAGAGGGTGTGGAGAAAAGGGAACCCTCCTACACTGTTGGTGGGAATGTAAATTGGTGCAGCCACTATGGAGAACAGTATGGAGGTTCCTCAAAAACTAAAAATAGAGTTGCCATATGATCCAGCAATCCAACTTCTGGGCATATATCTGGACAAAACTATAATTAAAAAAGATACATGCACCCCTATGTTCATAGTGATAGGGACAGAGTAAAGGGACAAAATAGGTGATTTAATAGTTAATCCCACTAGGGGATTGTAAGTAAAGAAAACAGTATGGGAGTGCCCTATAAGTTAATGATCACACAAGAAAGCAGGTTTGCTTAACCACAAACCAAGCAGGCTTGCTTAGCAACAAAACCATGCAACAGAAGCATGAGACATGTCCCCAAACAATAAAACAATAGTGGCATGAGACCCACATCCTTCCCAGTGAGATCAGTAAGTTAATGATTCCTAGGACACAACTCCTCTGCGTGCACTAACGACAAAAGTGTAAGTAAAGGGTGATGTTATACTAAACCCTGAGATGATTTACCATTTTTAGCATATGTTACCACCTTTTTGCTCATTTCCATTGTGCCATGACAGACTGGGCTTGACCATGTAAAGACAAGAAAACTCCCCCACCTGATGTGGAGGAGAAGCTGATGATGGAAGCGTGACATCTACTCAAGACTGAGGAAGAAGGTGGTCTTTTCCCCCTCCCCTCTTTTCCTTTGATTATAAAACTGTAGCTCACTAAGTTCTCGGGACGTGGCACCCTCTCGCCCACCTGCTTGTACATCCCACAAGCATCCTGTTCTAATAAATCATTTCTTATCTATCACTTTGCCTCTTGCTGAATTCTTTCTGCACTGAGATAAAGGACTGGAACTCCTCAGAGGCCCCCTGAAACGCTACCTAGCAGTTTCAATAGCAACACTACTTACAATAGCCAAGATGTGGAAGCAACCTAAATGTCCATCGACAGATGAATGGATAAAGAAGATGTGGTACATATATACAGTGGAATATTACTCAGCCATTAAAAAGAATGAAATAATGCCATTTGCAGCAACATGGATGGACCTAGAGATTATCATACTGAGTGAAGTAAGTCAGAGAAAGAGAAATATCATATGATATCATTTATATGTAAAATCTAAAATACGACACAAATGAACTTATCTACGAAACAGAAACAGACTCACAGACAAAGAGAACAGACTTGTGGTTGCCAAGGGGTAGGGCGTGTGGCAGAGGGTTGGACTGGGAGTTTGGGATTAGCAAATGCAAACTATTATATATAGAATGGATAAACAACAAGGTTCTACTGTATAGCACAGGCAACAGTATTCATTATCCTGTGATAAACCATAATGGAAAAGAATATGAAAAAGAATATGTGTGTGTATGTGTGTGTGTGTGTGTGTGTGTGTGTGTGTGTGTGTATATATATATATGTATAATATGAATGAAACTGAATCACTTTGCTGTATAGCAGAAATTAACACAACATTGTAAATCAACTGTACTTCAATAAAATAAATTTTTAAAAAGTAACAAATTTTATCAGTTTATTTCAGATTTTAACTATAGGATAATATAATTACATAATAGCAACACTGTACACTATGACTAACGTCAAAGTAGGACAAACCTAATGAGGACAAAATTACCTGCCTTTGATATATTAACAAAATTCTTCATGTCAGTGAGTCATCAGCTAGTTCCTGACTTACTGAGCATTTCCATTTTTTTCTCCCGTCTCCCTGTGTCCTGGCATGTCACATGGCTGTGGAATTTTACAAGGCTTTTCAGGAAGGAACTAGATAGTAGAGGAAAAAGTGCTCTCATTGGAGGTGGTGTTCCTTTAACATTTGTTGACTTGATTTTTTTAAAAGAACTGTCCAGAATTCACTCAATGTTTCTCCTGTAAAATGAAGGGGAAAGTATAGGCAGAGAAAAATGTTTTTTTCTTCTCACATTTAAACTTTCTGGGAAATCAAGTTTACTTCAAGGCCCAAACAAATATCCTTAGTGTAAGAATTAATATATAAAATTCATATGTATCTGCCACCATCTCACTGTTTAAGCTATTTCTGAAGGTTAGAAAACCATTTCTGTAAACAGTATTTTATCAACATCAGTTGAGCATTAATTATATTCCAGATACTGTGCAAGGTGATAGCGGTACAATGTGGAAAACAGAGCCTCTACCCTGAAGGTGTAGTTTCACAGTTTTGTGGAAGAAGACAGACATTTAAGCAAACAGTTGTATCACAAAGTACCAAATGCGAGGCTAGAAGTATCACATGCGAGCAAATGCACAGCAGAAATTATTGACTTAATGATGGGAAGAGGGTGAGTCAGGGAACGTTTTTCCAAATTGACATTTGAGCTGCAGAGGAGTCCACCTGGGGAGCAAGGAAGGGTTCCAAATAGAGAGAACAGGATGTGCAAATGTGCAGACGAGTTAAACAGCAGAACGAGCTAAGGTAATTTCAGAATGAACAGAGCCCTTGTGAACAGTGCAAATGAGAAGCAGCAGATGAGGCCAGTGGCAGGTATTGAATCACAGAAGGCCTCACATGGTATGTAAAGGAACTTGGACTTTGTTCTGTGGAAGAAATAATAAACTAAAGAACAGACCCTCTTAACCTGGGGTCCATATACCGCTTCAGGAGTATTGCGAATACCATGAAATTAGATGCAAATTTTGTTGATAAACATTTTCCCTGAAAAATGGTCCATAATTTTTAAGATCCCCAAAGAGGCCCATGACTACATCCTCCCACCAGGCAACATTAGGCTGCCCTCAGAGAACACTGGCTGGGGTATCCACGGAGGTAGTAATGTCATCGGTGACTCTGCCTGGTGACGACAATGTGTCGAGTGCCCAAATCTTCGAGTCTGAGGGAAACAAACTAAGATTTGAGATCTGATAATGATGAAAAGGAGGGGTGTTCTGCCTCACAGAAGTGAAAAAGAGAAGGGCTGGTAGGGTGAAGCTACCTAGTCAGAACCTCGGAAGGAAACAGTCGTATTAATTCATGCAATAAATACAAATGCCATTTCCACTCTTTTCCTTTGCCGCAAATGCTCCTCAATTTCTCTATTTTTGGCAGACCTCTCCTCTTTGGAACACTTGAAATATGCCTGGTCCAAACTGAGATGTGCTGCAGTAAAAAACTTATACCAGACCTCAAAGACTTAGTACAAAAGAGAGTGTAAAACATCTCATTATCTTTTATGTTGATTACATGTTGAAATGATATTTAAAATATATTGGATTCAATAAAATACATTTAAAAAATCAGTTTCATCTGTTTGGTTTCCTTTCTAAATATTTGTTCTATGGAACGATATTTCTACTAGAAAATTTAAAATTACACAGGTGGCTGATGAAAGAAATTTTCACACATTGAGGTCTGGGGAAGTCATTCTGGCTTATACATGATTTAACTAGCATTTTATGCTAACTAGAACAGCCTGTGTGTGGCCTATCAAACATACATTATACATCTTCTTTAATTTTTAAAGAGAAGTGTGCATTGACCAGAAGTAAAGAATGTCTATGTTAAAAATAAAGATTAAATGCCTCCCTTTCTGGGACTCCAATGCTGGTCCTCCTTTGATGATAAGACTCCCTTCCCAGGTGCCAAGGACATGCTGACTTGCTATGTATGTGCTGGTCCGTTTTGTTTTTCAACATTGAAGGAATGTACTCCTGACTTGTTTGACGTTCTTTTTCTGACAAGATATAAAACTGTGCTGAAAACTGTGCTTCTCTGGAGCAGTTCCTCAGAGTTATTTGAGAGGTTGTATTCCAGGCTGTAGTCCTCAGTTGGGCTCAGAGAAAACTCTTTTCTGTTCCTATTATAGATTGCTTATTGATTATTTCCATCGACATGGCTAATATTATATTTCTGTTAGCAGCATTATCCTACGACATTCCTTTAGTGCATTTCAGACTGTAACATTTGCTTTTCAGGCAACGTCTTGGTGATATTCTGTTCATATGTCACATTTTGGGTTCTCAGGGAATCAGATGAAATCAGTTGAAATGGACAAAAAGGAGTCTTACTTGGAACGTTTGTGAAAGAGAACGGGAGGAAGAAAGATTGGGAAGGGGAGCCATCAGCCTGCCATGTAGACCTGGCAAAGTCTCTTCCAATCTAATGGAGACACTGAGCAAATACTGCTCTGGAGATGTGTGCCGCTTTGGGCACAGGTGGCCAGGCCTTGTATTGCTGCCTTGCTTGGTTATTGGTTGGGGGCTTTTCCAAGAAGAGCATGCCCTCCACTGAGAGCTGAAGCAGATGTGACGGGGTTAACACCTGGAGGCTAGGGGCTAACCACACTTCTCAGCTGGGCACTGAGTTCTTTCTTGTCGTTCTGAGCAGAACATCTCTGTGTTCGCCAAATTATGGGTTTTTTTCTGTTTTGTTTTGTTTTTGTTTTTTTTTAACATGAAACATGCACACACACATACACCTTGGAAAGTGATATACAATGAATATTCATAACCCCTTGGAAAGTGATATACTATAAATATATATGTATCACTTTCCAAGATCCCCTCCCTCAATTTCCAGGGATTGCTATAAGGGTCAATAGTCTGAACAATTTCATATAAAATTTAATAATAGCCACTCTTTTGCCAGTATATCCACCTCCAAATTACATATGCCCTAAGGATTCTAATTTGCTTAATCTTTAAAAAATTTAGTTATAATAATCATTTAGAAAAGTGCACCAGTCTTTTGTGTATAACTCAATAAAGTTTTATATTTGTGTGCACCCATTTAACTGCACCCAAATTAAAATAGAAAACATCTTCAACATCCTAGAAGACTCTGTTGTGTCACCTCTTAGGCAGTATCTCCCTTCACCCAGAAACGACAACTATTCTAATTTGGTTCATTGTAGATTAGTCTTACCTGTTCTTTAATTTCATGCTGTTGGAGTCATGTAGTTATGTGCTCTTTTAGTCTGTTTTTTTTAACTCATCATTATATCTTTGAGATTTATCTATATTTTTGAATGTACAGTATCAATGGTTTATTCCTTTAAAACTACCATATGATATTCATTTGTGTAATGGCATAATTTATTTTTTTATTTATATTTTATTTTTATTTTTTTTTGCGGTACGCGGGCCTCTCACTGTTGTGGCCTCTCCCGTTGCGGAGCACAGCCTCCGGAAGTGCAGGCTCAGCGGCCATGGCTCACGGGCCCAGCTGCTCCGCGGCACGTGGGATCTTCCCGGAACGGGGCACGAACCTGTGTCCCCTGCATCGACAGGCGGACTCTCAACCACTGCGCCACCAGGGAAGCCCCTATATATATTCTTTTTCAGATTTTTTTCCCTTATAGATTATTACAAGATATTGAGTGTAGCTCCTTGTGCTATACGGTAGGTCCTTGTTGGTTATCTATTTTATACAAAGTAATGTGTATATGTCAATCCCAAGGGATAAATCAGGAGTTTGGGAAAACTGCCGTTTTTGTAGCCTCATGAGAGGAGGGCTGTGTCTGTTCTTGCTTACCACTGCATCTCAGGGATCAGCATTTGCCTCCTCTCATTGGTGAGACACCCTAGAATGATGGGAAGGGTTAAAGAAAACACAAACCAAGGGTTCAAACCTGGCAGGGTGTGAGCTTAATGTAGTGCACAGATGCCTGATGTCGGCTCATGGTATTTAGAAATAATTAGAATTAGTTGTTATCTAAAAACCAGGGATTTTTCAAACCAACACTTGAATTTCTGGTTTTTCTTGGAAAAAACAGTCTAGGCCCATATTCCCTTCTTGGAGCAACTGTCTAGGGCTGAGCCGCGCTGCCCCAGCTCTGTAGGACGTGCACTCTCTAACTCCCGTCCTCCAAGCAGCATGCTTCTCACTGACATCCTTTGCCTGAGGGTGGGTGGAGCTAATGTGCCCTGAGAGTCCCTGGGAGGCTTCAGACTGGAAAACCCCTGCTTTGAGTCTATCCCACTGCGAGGTTCATGGCAGGTGGTCAATAAATGTTTATTAAATGAATAAACAAGGGACCCCAAGTCCTCCCCAGGGCAACACGCTGATACTCACATGTAGCTCTGCAAGGAGACACACAGTGGTGCTGTGCTCTCAGAAATCCACAAGCGCCTGCCATGCAAACAAAGTGAACATCAGTCCTGATCTTCCTTACTGGCCAGACTGAATTCCATCTGCTGTGACAGTGCGCACGTAACCTCAATGATATAAATATATCATAATTTTACATATATCCTGCTGTATATGTCTTTATCTACACATACACACACATGCATATACAATACTGGAATTTAAAATTAGAAGATACCTAATTAGATGTATATACACATATATTTAAGTAACATATATGTGATTAAAATATATATGACTTGTACATATAGGATTATATAATAGAATACACAGCTAAAATACCTTTAAAATTAGATGTATAATTAATATGTAATGTCTATTAAAATATATAGTTAGGATGTGAAATTAGGGCATAACCTTGGATATATATTTAATATTTATAAAAAATTAAGATGTATATAGAATTTTATATATTTAATATAACTAGAATACATAGTTATGTTGAACCATATGAAATTGCAAATAACTGAGTGTTTTGGCCTTCCAACGTGGCAGTTTTATATAGTTGGACCTAACATTTTTCAAATGGACCAAAGTTATTATATCTGTTAGAAAACAAAACTTATCTGTATTCTCGTTCACTGGAACCTTCTCCCTCTAAATTTTTTTTTTTTTTTTTGTCCACGAGGTGTGGCATGTGGGATCTTAGCTCCCCAACCAGGGACTGAACCCTGGTCTACGTCAGTGAAAGTGCAGAGTCCTAACCCCTGGACTGCCAGGGAATTCCATCAGCTTCTAATTTTAATGTCCCCAATCTGTCAATGACATGAAAAATTGGTCCCTTATCAGAGTAAGGGAGCCAATATTACCAAGAAACCAAGGACAAACAGTTGGTTTTGCTTTTCACACGTGGGACGTCATAGGCGGTGTTTGTGGGTAGGCAAGTTATTTCATTTTCCCATTACATGGGAAGGGAAGGAGGTCACTGGGGTTGACAGTTTCTGTAAGAAGTGGGGGCCTGAGGCAACAGGGGTGGGGTCTGGAGGGGGTATGGGAGCACCTCGGGGTTACTCACCTGCACGCAGGTGACTCATCAAAGCTCAGTCTCCTTACAAATGTGCGAGATGGTGAAGCTTGGTCAGACGCATCGCAGGGTCAAAAGCAAAGTACCCTGAAGGGTCTTAGAAGAAGCGATTAGGAAGGAAAGACACTTCAAGGACACAGACCCACACGGCAGAGGCAGGACGGCAGGGAAGGAAATCAGCTCACCCCGTCTCGGCACCATCATCACAATGTGCTGAGTCCCTGAGTGCTGGAATTTCAAGGTCGTGGGCCACGGTCAAGGGTCTTGGCTGAGAACAGACTTGAGTTTCCCATGCCTCCTTTCAAATCTAGAAAGGTGCTTCGCTAAGTGTGGCCTCTGGGCCGGAAGAATCAGCATCACCTGGGAATCTGTCAGAAATGCACATTCCAGGCCCCTACCCAGACCCACAGAATCAGAAACCCTGGGGGTGGGCCCAGCAATCTGCGTATGAGCAGGCCCCCTCCTCCGGGTGATCCTGATTCAGCCCAAGTGTGGGAAGCATGGCTCTCAGGTCTCATGGCCACCATGTCCCCACAGCCAAACCCAAGGAGTCACAGTCCTCCCCATGCCCAGGGCTCAATGCTCTGGCCTCTAGCTGAGCCTGAGTCATCCTCTCTTCCTCTCCTATTTGCTTTTATTCCACTTTTGGGACTTTACTCAAGCATCCCTTCCTCTAGGACATGACGTGAGACTACCCTGGGCTGATTTTGGTTTTTTTTTTGCGGTACGTGGGCCTCTCACCGCTGTGGCCTCTCTCGTTGCGGAGCACAGGCTCCGGATGCGCAGGCCCAGCGGCCATGGCTCACGGGCCCAGCCGCTCCACGGCACGTGGGATCTTCCCGGACTGGGGCACGAACCCGTGTCCCCTGCATCGGCAGGTGGACTCTCAACCACTGCACCACCAGGGAAGCCCTGGGCTGATTTTGATGTTGCTCATCTGGGCCTCCCAGTTCCTGACAAATCTCTTTCTTAGCAATTATTAGTTGGTGTTCAAACTGTGGTGTGGGTCTTTCTTTTTTTGTTCTTTTTTGTTTGTTTGTTTGTGGTACGCGGGCCTCTCACTGTTGTGGCCTCTCCTGCTGCGGAGCACAGGCTCCGGACGCGCAGGCTCAGCGGCCATGGCTCACGGGCCCAGCCGCTCCACGGCATGTGGGATCTTCCCAGACCGGGGCACGAACCTATGTCCCCTGCATCGGCAGGTGGACTCTCAACCACTGCGCCACCAGGGAAGCCCTGGGCGTGGGTCTTTCTCGTTCTACTAGGTAAACTGTTTTGTCCATTTCCTAAAACTCCCAGTGCCTGGCCCATGGAATTTAAAAAATGTGTTGCTCCTGGGCATATATCCAGACAAAACTCTGATTTGAAAACATACATGCACCCCAGTGTTTATAGCTGCACTATTTACAATAACCAAGACATAGAAGCAACCTAAATGCCCATCGACAGATGAACAGATAAAGATGTGTTATATACACAGTAGAATATTACTCAGCCATAAAAAAGCATGAAATACTGCCATTTGCAGCAACATGGATGGACCTAGACATTATCATACTAAGTGAAGTAAGTCAGAAAGAGAAAGACAAATACCATATGATATCACTTATATGTGGAATTTAAAATATGACACAAATGAACTTATCTATGAAACAGAAACAGACTCACAGATATAGAGAACAGACTGTGGTTGCCAAGATGGGGTGGGGTGGGGGGAGGAATGGATTTGGAGTTTGGGATTAGCAGATGTAAACTATTATATATAGAATGGATAAACAACAAGGTCCTACTGTATAGCACAGGGAAGTATTTTCAATATCCTGTGATAAACCATAATGGAAAAGAATATGAAAAATAATATACATATATATGTATAACTGAATCACTTTGCTGTACAGAAGAAATTAACACAATATTGTAAATCAACTATACTTCAATAAAATTAAAAAAATAAAAAATGTGGGGCTTCCCTGGTGGCGCAGTGGTTGAGAGTCCGCCTGCCGATGCAGGGGACACAGGTTCGTGCCCCGGTCCAGGAAGATCCCACATGCCGCAGAGTGGATGGGCCCGTGAGCCATGGCCGCTGAGCCTGCGCGTCCGGAGCCTGTGCTCCGCAATGGGAGAGGCCACAACAGTGAGAGGCCCGCATACTGCAAAAAACATAAATAAATAAATAAATAAAAATAAAAAATGTGTTGAGTGAAATAACAAATTACCATTGCTTGGCTAGCAACTTTAAAATGTAATAATAATAATAAATAAATAATTAATATTTATGCAGTCCTTCCTAATTTTTTTTACAGATTATAAAGCAGCTTTATTTTTAGTACAATTTACAAATAATAAAATGCACATGTTTAAAGTGCACATTTCAATTTTGAAAAATTATTTACCCCATGTAAACACCATCACTCCCAAAAGTTCCACATACCCCACCCCAAATCAACCTCTCACCCCTCCAACTCCAGACAAGCCCTGACCTGCTTTCTGTCATTATGTGTTAGTTTTGTCTTTCCTAGAGTTTTAGAAATACAGAATCACAGTTTGTATTCTTTTGTGTCTGACTTTTTTTTGCTCAGAATAATGTGTTTAAGATTCATCTATGTCCTTGTGTATATCATTAATGATTTGTATCTTTTTTGCTGAGTAGTAGTCCATTGTGTGGATATACCATTATTTGATTATCCATTCACTTAGTTTTGGACATTAGGATTGTTTCCAGTGTTTGGCTTTTAAGAATAAAGCTGCTATAAACATTTGTGACCAAGCTTTGGGTAAAAGTACTTTTTTTTTTTTTTTTTTGCGGTACGCGGGCCTCTCACTGCTGTGGCCTCTCCCGTTGTGGAGCACAGGCTCCGGACGCGCAGGCTCAGCAGCCATGGCTCACGGGCCCAGCCGCTCCGCGGCATGTGGGATCTTCCTGGACCGGGGCACAAACCTGTGTCCCCTGCATCGGCAGGCGGACTCTCAACCACTGCGCCACCAGGGAAGCCCTAAAAGTACTTTTTGCTTTTATGTAGTTTCGTACACATCTTCTCTGAGCTTCACAAAGTCTGGGAGATCTGTCAGGGGAGGGCCTGGCCCATGTGAATGTCTGTAAATTCCTGTCGAATGGATGGATAAATATACAAGTGTATCACTACCCATCTGAAAGGGGAGGACATCCCTGCAATCGGTTTAGTGACTTGTCCAAGTCACATGGTTGGTTTGTGATGGCTCTTCTGAGGCAAGGACTCAGCCTCTGGTGTGATAAAACAGAAGGAAAGCCCTGGGCTGAGTGCTTTGGAGAGCTTGGGTGGAAGGGTTCTGACTGCTGGGCGTGGGACCATAGAAAGAGGAGGGGAAGGGTGACAGGGCACTCAAAGCTGGTGCCGACAAGGTTGGAGGCCAGACCTATGTACCTTCTGGGGCTGCTGGCCACAACCTCCTAGGCCGTGCACTCCAGTTCCAGAGATGCCCTGCACATGGTCTGTGACCTTACTGCTCAAGATGCAGTCCCTGCATCACATAACAAGATAGGAGTCAATTCTGCAAGAACACATAACAATTCTTAACATCTGCGTACCTCACAACAGAGCTCAAAAGCTATGAGGCAAAAACTGATACAACTGTGAGGAGAAATAGATGAATCCACTATCATAGTTGGCGGCTTCAACACCCCTCTCTCACAAATAGACGGATCCAGCAGGCAGAAAATCAGTATGGACATAGTTAAACTCAAAAAAAAAAAAAAAAAAAAAGATGTGGTCCCCGGACCAGCATTAGCAACACCTGGGGGCTTGTTAGACATGTAGCCTTGCTGGTCCCACCCAGGCCCGCTAAATCACAACCAGCCCTTAACAAGATCTCCCTGGGATTCATGTACAGGTTAGAGTTCTAGAAGCCCTGCCCTGTGACAGGAAATTATACTTACATCCTAGGAGGATGGGGATGAGGTCAGGCTTGTCCTTTATCCTGGTCCCTCCACGTCACTCCTCAGAACGTATGATGCCAGGGTGTGTGTGTGTGTGTGTGTGTGTGTGTGTGTGTGTGAGAGAGAGAGAGAGAGAGAGAGAGAGAGAGAGAGAGATCCGTGTACACGGTGGGAAATTCCCTGTGTTCCACAAGCGTGCAGGAAAAGCCATGCTTAGGGGCTCCATATTCCGGTGGAGGCTGAGAGGTTGAAATTCTAAGGAAGCTGAGGAGGGGAGAACCCTAAGGTCTCCCCCCATCTACCTGGGAGGTTTCCCAGACAGTGCTGTTTTTATAAGCCTCTGCAAGCCAGGATTTTACAAGGATGCTTTGCTGCTTCTGCCTGTGAAGCCATGTGTAGGGAGGGAGCCAGGGATTCAACAACAACAGCGTAGGCTTCCTTAGCAGGGGTGTGGCCAGTCTTTTTGAGCTCACCCTTCTCTTGGGGTCTCTGCCAGCTCCATGGGGGATGGGGGTCCCCACAGAGGGATGAGGGCATTTTTACCAAGCACTTCTGAGTTGCTTAACGTTGGACGAATTCTGCCCTGGTAAATGTCACAGACCTGGCGGAGCAGGTGGAGGTGATATAGGACATCCTGGGTGACGTTCCCCGGAGTCAGCTACCGTGAAGCTCCACCATCTCGCTCCAGGGTTTTCTAGATAATCTGTGAAACCACTAAAATTGCATTAATGTGTCCGGTTGGTCTGTTCAACTACAGAATCACTCTGGGCAGGATGCGCCTTTGCCAGCTAAAAAATTTTCCCACCAAAATGTGCAAATAAGATCCATTGTAAGTTTTGTGGTCTTCCCATCTCTTATAAATTCTGTTTTTGCCCTTGTTCCTTCACTCATTTTGCTAACTGACGCCCTCACCCAGGAGTAAACCCTTTGCATAGGAAACAACAAAGTACGTGCAGAATCGATAGCTATATGTACGAATCATTCTTTGACAAAAATAAATGTCATGGGAAGATATCTAAGATATATTGATAAGTAAAAACAAAATAAAACACTCAACAGCTCATACAGCTCAATACAAAAATCAAAAAAACAACCTAATCAAAAAATGGGCAGAAGATCTAAATAGACATTTCTTCAAAGAAGACATACAGAATGGTCAAAAGGCACATGAAAAGATGCTCAACATTGTTAATTATTAGAGAAATGCAAATCAAAACTACAATGAGGTATCACCTCACCCCGGTCAGAATGGCCATCATTAAAAAGTCTACAAACAATAAATGGTGGAGAGGATGTGGGGAGAAGGAAACCCTCCTACACTGTTGGTGGGAATGTAAATTGGTGCAGCCACTATGGAGAACAGTATGGAGGTTCCTTAAGAAACTAAACATAGAGCTACCATATGATCCAGCAACACTACTCCTGGGCGTATATCTGGAGAAAACTAATTCAAAAAGATACATATGCCCCAATGTTCATAGCAGCACTATTTACAATATAGCCAAGACACGGAAGCAGCCTAAATGTCCATCGATAGATGAATGGATAAAGAAGATGTGGTGTGTATATACACTGGAACACTACTCAGCCATAAAAAAGAATGAAATAATACCATTTGCAGCAACATGGATGGACCTAGAGATTATCATACTAAGTCAGGTAAGCCAGACAAAGACAAATATCATATGATATCACTTATATGTGGAATCTAAAAAAAATGATACAAAACAGAAACAGACCCACAGACACAGAGAACAAACTTATGGTTACCAAAGGGGAAAGGGGAGGAGGGATAAATTAGGAGTTTGGGATTAACATATACATACAACTATGTATAGATAACCAACAAGGACCTACTGTATAGCACAGGGAACTATACTCAATATTTTGTAATAACCTATAAGGGAAAAGAATCTGGAAAAGAATATATATATGTGTATATATATGTGTGTGTGTGTGTGTGTGTGTGTGTATATGTGTGTGTGTATATATATATATATATATATATATCTGAATCACTTTGCTGTCCACCTGAAGCTAACACAACATTGTAAATCAACTATACTTCAATTATAAAAACCCCCAAACCCCAAAACACTCAGAATCGGGCTAATAATAGATTTTATATACGTAAATTTAAAAAGATATATATATTTATGTATATGAAAACATTATTTATATATACATATGTATGCATGTATGTGTATGTATATGTATATGTATAGAGAGGAGACCAGAAGGATGTACACAAAACTTTTTTTTTTCCAGCACACCAACAGTCACTTTATTTTCTTATTTTTAAATTTTTTTTACATCTTTATTGGAGTATGATTGCTTTACAATGGTGTGTTAGTTTCTGCTTTATAACAAAGTGAATCAGTTATACATATACAAAACTATTGATAGTGGTTTCCTCTGGGAAGGGAGTGGGGTGTGGGGGGAAGAGCTGGGACGGTTTATGAGGGAAGATTTCCCATATTGCTCAGGTCACCTGAATCCTGCTTGGACACTAAGTGATGTCTTCTGGGTTCCCCAGAGCGCAGGCTTATCTACTATTTGGAAGCACAAGCCCAGGGAGCAGGGGTGAAGGGTGATGGTTGTGAGGCAGGGAAGAGGGGGGACTGTACAGAGATGCTACTGAATTGACTATTTACAAGTGTGACTGTTTGTTTAACCCCCTGGGACCCCTCGGCAAGAAGCTGTCGAAAGAGCTGAGCCCCAGGATTGTCAGGAGTAGTGGAGAAAAGGGGGAAGAACATATCCACCCTTCCCCACTGGCCTCTGGTGTGTTAACTTTTCTGGCCCTTCTGGGTTGCATGAGTGAGGGTGCTGAGTGGACTTCTGCAGTGGAGTCAATGGGAAGACAGCACAGCAGGTAAGAGGCATGGGCTTCAGGGAGGCTCTGTGGGTTGCATCGGTGGAAGGGAGAAAAACCCACAAATAATTGGTGGCAGCAGCAGCAGCAGCAATTGTAGTGAGACACTATTGGGGCCAAGGGAATCTGAAATGGTGCCTAGCTGTTGTCTGATGCTTTGTACAATGAGAGTATGTTTGTGTATTGCACGAATACACAAAAATACTAAAAAGTGTTAATTTTGCAAAGGATCAAAATGCCAAAATGTGGTCTGTAGGCGATATTTCAATTTCCCACCTCTCAGATAAAAACACAAATGCACCACTTGCTTCTGCTTCACCTTGATCATGCAGTGTTGGATAGAATGTTTGCATTGTCAATGGAGGTAGTAATGGTCCTACCTCACAAGATTATTGAGGAGATTAACTACATTAATATATGTAACACACGTAGAAGAGTGCTAGCACACGGTGAATTTTAAGTGTGTGTGAGCTGTGGTTTTATTAAGTACTACTATGTAGCAAAGCAGCCCAAAGTTGGTGGCATAACACACAACCACCATTTCGTTATGCTCATGGATTCTGCGGATCAGGAATTGGGAAAGGGCACAGCAGGGACAGCTTGTTCATGCTCCACTGTGTCTGGGGCCTCGATTGAGAAGCCCCAAAGCCTGGGGGTGGCACGGCAGTTGGGGTGGACTCATCTGAAGCATGTTTCCTCGCATGTGTGGTGCCTGGGCTGGAAGGACACAGAGACTAAGCCCACTGAGTCTACGCATAGCCCCTCCACCTGACGTGGCTTCCTCACAGCATGGTGGTTGGACTTGTTACACGGTGGTGTGGGGCTCCACCCACCAGTGCCCAGAGGACAAGGCAGAAGCTTCACGGCCTCTTATGCTCCAGCCTTGGAAATCACACAGCGTTGTTTCTACCACATTCTACTGGTCACAAGTATGTTAAATGGGGAGGGACATGGATGCCACCTCTTGATCGGGGAGTGGCAAGGTAGATGAGCCTGTGGCATGGAGCTATTGCTGCAGCCATGGTTGGAAAACACAATTGACCAGAGTTCTATTATCTATCACCAGTTCCCACAGGGGAGCAAAGCTCACAACTTTCAAGACAACCAACACGCATAGTTTTCTGCTCTCTTTCTTTGTCTTAGTGACTAAAATTTTCCAGTAAACTAATTTCTAATAAAACATTTCAGAGGCTTCATTCTAGGAAAGATGACAAATTTCCCCCTGTGACGGGATTTTGTGTTAGCTTCGTACTAAAGAGTCACTTTATGAGACAGAAAAAAAGTGTATCTATGGCACCAGGGGATTCCAGGAAAACTCAATCCCACCAAGCTCTTTGTGTTTTCCAGTTTCTCTTTTTCTGTTTACAGAGAGGAAGTTTTTCACTTTCTCTGCATTTTGGTCCATATATCTAAAGAAGAAAAAGATAAAGGGGAAGATTTAGGAGAATATTTCAAAAATTTATTCTTTCAAGAAAATTTGTCCTCAGTGAGTGTAAAAGGTTAAATTGGCAGAGGTTTTCTTTTAGCCTATAAATACTGAAACATTTAATTATCAAATACCCCCATGCTGACTTTTACATCATTTGTTAGTGTGTTAAATTCAGTCTATTTAATGCACGTGTTTATCATTTGTTTACCTCAAACCATGCATTGGGTTAAACATGGTAGATTCAAAGGAGGAACAATAACCTTGCATAGAAGGAGCCTTCACTTTGGTGGCCAGGGGCACACAGGGTCGCCTTAGAGATTATCCCTGCTGGTTCCTTCTTAGAAATGATAGCTGGGTTTAGTGTAAGCAGCACTGCTTTCCTTATACTATGACTCCTAGAAGGCAGCAGTGACTAAGGGTCTGGTTGTCTTTGCTTGGGGGTATGGGCAGGAAGGTTCTTAGAAGCACTAGACACAGCCATCAGACCGATATGGGAACTCACACACACGCCTGCCCACGTGTGAGGGTGATTTCGACGGATGTCACCACAGGAGGAGTGGAAAGTGGCCATGAGGTCCATCAATACCCTTCGAATCCCACCCTCTCTAAATTCTTGGTGGATAGAATCTTCCAGAAAACTAGGTGCTAATAAAACATTCCTTCCTTTGTGAAGCATTGACCTGGTTTGGGCTAGCTTTGTTCCAAGGCCATCTTCTCAGGAAAAAAAAAAAAAAATGTTTTTAGGGAACCTGTTTATATAGAAAAACCAAGTTCTAACTCCTCAGTGTGGCATATGCTCCCTCCGTGATGTGGCCCCAGCTCCTGCTGCCCTGCACATTGCATCACAGCCATAGTCAGTCCTGTGAAGCCATGTATACATTCCGTCACCTCTGGGACTTTACCTGTGATGTCCCTACTGCCGAGAGGCTTGTTACCGCCTCTTCCCAATTACACCTAGCTAGCTTCTCCTCCTTTAGGTCACCTCCTTCGGGAAGGCTTCCCTGAACACTCCCCATCTCCAACTGACTCAGGCTCTCCTCACCTTCCCCAGTTATGGAACTGATCATGAGCTGCCTTGTGGTTCCACTCTTTGCCTGTCAGTCTCTCCCACTACTAAGAAAGCTCCTTGAAAGAAAGGCCTGGAATCTTCTTTGCTGGTGCCTAGTAGATGCTTGTCACATAGTAGTACTAAAGTACTTATTGGATGAAAGAGGAAACTTAGTTGTAAGGTTTTCATGGTTTATGGTTTTTATAATGTAATACTAACATAATTAGGGTTAAAATCCAGTTCAACTCAAGGGAATGAGAAGACAAGCCACAGCCTGGGACAAAATATTTGCAAAAGACATATTTGATAAAGGACTATCATCCAAAATATACAAAGAGCTTTTATAACTCAACAATAAGAAAATGAACAACCCGATTAAAAAGTGGACAAAAGACCTGAACAGACACCTCAGCAGAGAAGATATACAGATGGCAAATAAGCATGTGGAAAGATACTCCACATAATATGTCATTAGGGAAATGCAAATTTAACAACAATGAGGTTCCACTAAACCTATTAGGATGGTGAAAATTCAAAACACTGACAATACCAATCTGGTGCGCATGTGAAGCAGCAGGAACTGACGTTCTTTGCTGGTGGGAATGCAAGACGGTACAGCCACTTTGCAAGACAGTTTGGCAGTTTCTTAGAAAACGAAACACACTCTTACCATACGATCCAGCAATCATGCTCCTTGGTATTCACCCAAGTAAGATGAAAACTTATACCCACACAAAAACCTGTACATATTTATTTATAACATTTATTCATAACTGCTAACACTTGGAAGCAACCAAGATATCCTTTAGTAATGGAGAAATAAACTATGACCCATCCAAACAATAAAATATTATTCAACACTAAAAAATGAGCTGTCAAGCCATGAAAAGACATGGAAGAATCGTAGATGCATTTTCCTAAGTGAAAGAAGCCCATGTGAAAAGGCTCCATACTGTATGACCCAACTGTATGACAGTCTGGAAAAAGCAACATGGAGTCCGTAAAAAGATCAGTGGTTGCCAGGGGCTAGAAGGGAGGGAGGGTTAAATAAGTGGGGCACAGAGGATTTCCAGGGCAGTGAAACTACTCTGTATGATACTATACTGGTGCATACATGTCATTATACATTTTTCCATACCCATAAAATGTACAACACCATGTGTGAGCCTTAATGTAAATATGGACTTTTAAGTGGTAAGGATGTGTCAACGTAGGTTTATCAATTGTAACAAATACATCACTGTGTTGTTGGGATGGTGACAGTGGGGAAGGCTGTGTGAGCTGGAGGCATATGGAAACTGTGCTTTCTGTTCAATTTTGCTGTGAACATAAAGCTACTCTAAAAACTAAGTTTATTAAAAAAATCCAGTCCATCTGACTTCAGTGATTTTACTATGAGACTTCTAACCTTTTCTACTTGAACCTGACTCCTAAAAGATATGCAAACATACTGCAGATATATGTCATAGCCAAAATGTTAACTCTGTTCTGAAATAAATATTTTTTTTTTGCCGTGCTGCACGGCTTGTGGGATCTTAGTTCCCCGACCAGAGATTGAATCCAGGCCCTGGCAGTGAGAGCACCGAGTCCTAACCACTAGACTGCCAGGGAATTCCCATGTTGCAAGATTTTAATTAGCCAAAAATTCTGGTTAAGAATAGCTGGAAATGTTGACATTGGCTAGTGTTTAGACTTTTGCAGAGGCAGAGGTGTAACAGAGACACGTCGAGTATTTTCTCTAGCTGAAAAGAATTGACTAGACTTCTACTAGGTCAATCCTGCTCATTGACTTGCGAGAATATGGTAAAGATGGTGTATATGTGATGACAGTAGTGATGGTGGTGCTGATGGTGGTGAGAATAATGATGACGATGGGTTAGTGGTGATGGTGGTGGTGGTAGAGCTCTTGGTGGTGGTGGTGATGGTATAGTGGTGGGGGGTGGAGGTGATGTTGTTGGTGACAGTGTTGTTGGTGACAGTGTTGTTGGTGGTGATGGTGTGGTGGGGGGTGGAGGTGATGGTGGTGTTGGTATTGGTGGTGGTAATGGTGTAGTGGTGGGGGTGGAGGTGATGGTGATGGTGGTGGGATGGTGATGGTGGGGGGTGGAGGTGATGTGTGGGGGGTGGAGGTGATGGTGTTGTTGGTGACAGTGTTGTTGGTGATGGTGGTAGTGACAGTGTTGTTGGTGGTGGTGATGGTGTAGTGGTGGGGGGTGGTGGTGGTGATGGTGGGGGGCGGAGGTGATGGTAGTGTTGGTATTGGTGTTGGTAATGGTGTAGTAGTGGGGGTGGAGGTGATGGTGATGGTGGTGGTGATGGTGTCGTGGTGGGGGGTGGAGGTGATGGTGGTGATGGTGGTGGTGACGGTGGTGTTGGTGTTGGTGGTGGTGATGGTGTAGTGGTGGGGGGTGGAGGTGATGGTGATGGTGGGGGTGGAGGTGATGGTGGTGATGGTGGTTGTGATGGTGGTGTTGGTATTGGTGGTGGTGATGGTATAGTGGTGGGGGTGGAGGTGATGGTGATGGTGGTGGGATGGTGATGGTGGGGGGTGGAGGTGATGGTGGTGTTGGTATTGGTGGTGGTGATGGTGTCGTGGTGAGGGGTGGAGGTGATGGTGATGGTGGGGGTGGAGGTGATGGTGGTGTTGGTATTGGTGGTGGTGATGGTGTCGTGGTGGGGGGTGGAGGTGATGGTGATGGTGGGGGTGGAGGTGATGGTGGTGATGGTGGTGGTGACGGTGTTGTTGTTGTTGGTGGTGGTGATGGTGTCGTGGTGGGGGGTGGAGGTGATGGTGATGGTGGGGGTGGAGGTGACGGTGGTGTTGGTATTGGTGGTGGTGATGTTGTCGTGGTGGGGGGTGGAGGTGATGGTGGTGATGGTGGTGGTGACGGTGGTGTTGTTGTTGTTGGTGGTGATGGTGTAGTGGTGGGGGTTGGAGGTGGTGGTGGTGATGGTGGTGGTGACGGTGGTGTTGGTATTGGTGGTGGTGATGGTGTCGTGGTGGGGGGGTGGAGGTGGTGGTGGTGATGGTGGTGGTGAATATGATGCTGGTGGTGATGGCCCAGCTTTAAGAAGAAATAGCCCCATCAAGAAGTTACCAGGTAACAGAGATGTGCCTCCCTTCCCTGAAAAGAGGGTTCTGTTATGAATCAGGCACTGTGGAAGTGTTTTCCTGCAGAATTTCACTTTATCTTCACAATATCCTTGTGAAGATGTCATATATTGCAAAAAAATCTCATATTGCAGCTGAGAAAACAAAGGCCCACAGAGGATAATGAATCGCCTAAGGTTTTACATTTTCTTACCCAGAATCCCCTGAGAGTGCTGAACATGAGACAGGGGCTTGTGAAGTTTATTTTGGCAAGTGATCTCAGGGAACACAGATGGAAGGAGTAAAAATATATGAGGGTAGATTTTCTTTAATTTGTCATCATTCTGAGCAACGGGGGCTTCCCACTGTTTTGTCCTAGAATCTTCTGAGGGGTTGGGTAGAATGTTCCTCAGAATGGCCAGCCCAGGAGAGAAAAGTGAATAACTTGTTATGGGTTCTGGATCCTTGTGGTCAAGGTTACTGCAGGGGTGTACACATAGCTGATAAGTTCCCACAGTTGTCCCAAGCATCCCCTGCCTTAGACAAGCCTTGAGGGCAGACACTGAGCTGTAATCAGTGTAGCTGAGACAGGCTGCCATCCCCTTGCTCCTGCCTGTGGCTGCTGAGCCCAGGAGATGGGAGGTCAGGCACAGAAGGAAGGGCGTGGCTTATAGGTGTTGGAGCAGGGATTTAAACCAAGTCTGCCAATGTCCAAAGTCCATGATCTTTCTGTGCTCTTAAAGCAGTCAAGGAAGGACACACAAGAAATGCTCAAAGTTATTTATGACTAAGATATCAAATTCAAACCATTGTCGGTTCCCAAAGTTCAGTTCTGACACTCACAAAGCACTAAGATGTTTTGCTTTGCGCTTAGCACATGCTCATGTGGCCTCCAGGTGGCGCCAGCCCACCTGCGGCTGCTTGGAGGTGGCGAAGATGTGTGGGCCGATAGACCAGTCCGGGTGGAGGATGCAGTCTGTCAGCCTTCGAGTTCTTTATTAACAGAGCAAGTAACATTTATGAACCCTTAATAAATAGAATTCTAAAATAACCTTGAGAACATTATGCTAAAATAAATTGCGATTTTTATTTCCCACTGCTGCCTTTCTATAAAGATGTTCTCTGCTGTTCCCTCACTTAAAATAGCCTACGGTCATCTGCTTTTGCAGACAGGAAAGCCTTAGGAGTTTGCAAGGTGACTTGCAGGCCTCTGGAGAAGTCTGGAAGTGCAGATCTGCGTGAGCATCTCTGGGTGTTAGTTAAATACAGATTGGGAGTGTGCATCTCACCTGCACAGCAGGGGATTTTTACACTGTCGAATTCCTGACTCTAGCTCACGTTCCTTATCTCGCTCTGGAGGGCTAGCTCATCAGGAATACATCCTTAGCCGTTTCACGTGTCTAACTGGTACTAAAACCTTCTGAAATGAATTATATGTACTAAAATTAACAAGTGGCAGTTTGAACCCTGTTCCTCTTCTCAGCGTCTTTTCTAGAAACGAACTGTGTGTCAGGGTTGATCGCCAGCTGGTCCACCTGATCCTCTGAGTTGGAGCAAGGCAGTTCATCCTCAGGAGAATGTGATTCTGGACCCATCGCTGGGCACTGGGTGGGTGTCATCTCCCCTGCGGTGGTGGTGGATTGTACGCTGTCAACTTATCTAAGTCAGACTGCATTGCCCATAGTTCCCTTCCCTGCATAGTTTCCGTCCCGCATGGGCCCCTGAGACACTGTGTGAATTGTGGAGGGCAGAAGAGACTCAGCAGCGACACTGTTTTTAAGGCTTGAAGGCCAGTGCCAGGCACTCATCGCTGCGGCCACTCAGGCTGGGTGTCACTCATCCGCTGGCTCACCTGGATGTCGAGCACCAGCCAGGACCATAGCTCCCCCTCTTCTGCCGAATCTCCTCTACGGCTTCTCCAACTTCTGGGCCAGGTGCATGGTGTTTCCCTCCGTGACAAAGGGAACTTCACCTGCAGGTCACTCACATCAGTGAAGGTGGAGGCTGGCAGGCGGTGAGAGCTGTCGTGGTTCCTCCACCCTGTGCTTTCCCAGCACCCTCCAGCTTGTTCTGCTCTCTCCCACCTCATATCCATCCTTCCTTCTGCCGACGGCCTGCTGACTCAGTCCCCAACACCAGATGTGGAAACCACAGCCCTCCATAAACTGTTGAACAAGCTCTCACGATTGTGTAAGTTCAAATCTGTTTAATATAACTTTTATTATTTATATTTCTTCTAGTATTTTTGCTTCTCTGATCAAACCCTGACTGACACAGGTGTGGAAAAAAACACAATCAGGAACTCTGATGCCTATATATACACACACTGATTTCTCATGGTTAACACAGTTTCCTGAATTTACCATGGCCACTGCACTAGTGTCATATCAGAGAAGACCTCTCAACAACTACCTTGTTTAATGGCTTGATTGACTAAATCAGCATTTCTCATGCCCCAGGTGCTGTGAATGAGGTTCTAGGTTTAAAGAAATGTGAGATCTCCACCTGGAGCTGGCAGGGGAAACAGTGGGCTGGAGGGTTTGGAGGACACAGTAGACTCCCTGGTTTTGCTCTGCCAGCTTCCTTCTTTGATTCCAAGTTCCCGGGAGGTCCCAGGAAAAGTCCAGGCCTCAGACTGCAGCTGTCAAAGCCAGTGTGTTGGCCCAGCACTGGCTCTGTAGAACCAGAAGACGGTTCTCTGCCTGCCAGAGGTGAGTGGGGCAGGGTCTGTGCAGGCTGGATGCCACGTCCTCTGCCCACCCCCCCCATCCCATCCCTTTCCCCTGGTTGGATTAGGCTGCAGCTAATAGGCTGCACCCCCTGCCTCCCATAGTCCAATATTCTATAAACTTTGACATTCTTCTCAGATATTCTTAGTAGTCAGAACTGGTTTTGCAATTATAAATGATTTCCTACGATTTTCTTAAGAGTCTACTGGTTTTTTTCTTTTGGGTTTGCTTTTCCTAATGAAGAACCAAGTGGGGAAACTATAGGATATTTTGCTTTTTGTCTCATTTAGTAGAATTTACAATAAAGTAAAAATAATATTTCTACAGAATAACTAGTTGGAAAACATAGCTATTTCGAATCGAAAGTCGAGTCAATCGCAGGTGTTTAGCTTTGAGAGGGGTCTTATAAACATGACAAACGTTATCCTCAATTACCCCTCCCAGATAAAGACTTAAATAAGGGGTTGGATAAAGATTCATGTAGCTTCCTTTCAAACCCTGGCATGGGATGCAGCAGCCCGGCCAATAAGCCCACAGCCCAGAGCTTTGTTAAGCCACAGTCTGGGAGTTAGCTTGTTATATAGGTAATCCCCAAGAAGTTTTATATTTTTTTCTGCTAGGAATAATAGCTACCATGCTTTGAGCTCTCACTATGCACGAGGAACTGTACTAAACCTTTAAAATACATTATTTCAGTTCTTTACAACAATTCTCTGAAGTTGCATCATTGCAGACACTGAGGCACACTGAAGTAACTAACTGCCCAGGTTCAGAGAGATGGCAAGCCCTGTGCTCTGTGCTCTGCCCCAGCCATTGTCACAGCAGCAGCAGCACCTGGGAACTTGCTAGAAAGGCAAATTCTTGTCCCCAGCCCAGATCTGCTGAATCACAAACCCTGGGATGGAGCCCAGCAGTCTGTTCAGACCTTCCATGTGGTTCTTACACACACCAGCATTTGCGGAGCACTGCCTTAGAGAAGTCACAGGGCCGTAGACTATTAAGTTCCAACCGAAGGGTCCAAATACCATAGGCCACCGGGGTCAGTAGGTACTACAGGAAGGTTCTTGGAGGAGATGGATCTCGATGTGGGCTCACAGGGCAGGTAGAATCAGGAAAGGTGGAGGACAGTGAAGGGGACATACGTGGAGAGGAAAACAACTCAGAAAGCCTGGGAAGGGGAGTGGATTTGGTTTATGCAGAAGTGTCAGATAATGGATTAGGTGAAGCAGGAAGAAAGAAAGGTGGGACAGAGTGAGTGATGCTTCATATATATATATTTTTTTACAAGAACATTTAAATTTATTCATGGAAGGAGTTTGGAGCAATACGGAGCTATTGTAAATGAGCAGGGGCGTGATTCGTTCAGCCTAAGAAACTGTCTGCTCTAAGAGTCTGCAAAGATGGAGCATTTTCTGTGTGTTTGTAGTTCAGGGAAACGAGCAAGGGTAAATTTCAGGTGCAAAGAGTGTGGCTGTGCACACGTGCCTATGTGTGTAAGTGTGTAAGTGTGTAGGTGCTGGGACGGGGCAGCTCCTACTTGGGCAGCTCCCTCCGATGACACTTGTGAGGAATCGGGAAGTGGAGAGGATGTGGGCTAATTTGCTAAGGCAAAACATTTTGGCTCATTATCTATGCCTACTCCTTATTTTGGGTGGTAAAAGGCCATTACTTATCTGTATTGCAGTTCTCAAACCTTCCAGCTGTCCTTGTGCAATGTTGGCAAGAGAAGAGATGGGGGCAAACCGCACAGAGATTCAATTTCCAGGGAATTTCTTAACAAACTATGCAAACTGACACATGTTCTACTTACACACTGCAAGAATAATTTCCATTTCTAAGGAAATATTCAGTACAAACATTAATCTCATAGTCTTTCTCCTTCAAAGAATTGTGTAGAATCATCTTTACATGTTACTTCTGACAGGAAGCAAATTGTAATGAACTGTTCTCTTACATTGTGCTGTTTAGAAATGTAGAGAGACCAGAGATTTTCACATGAAAGCATGTAGCTTGAAAGACTGAACTATGGTTCTGTGAGCTGGGGAACCATAGTTCACGCAGGCAGAACTGGATCATGAATTTTAGGTCCTCCACTTAATTAGCTGTGGGGTCTTGGGCAAGTTCTATTTCTCCACAGCTGCAGAGAAACAGAAATAATGAACCTTAGAGAGTTGTACAAAGGATTAGATATAATGGATGTAAAGCAGGTAGCATGCTGGCCACATTGGAGGCCAAGAAAAAATAGTTAGGATTAAACTCAATAATCCTAACTACTAAATCATTTTGTGGTTTCCTTAAATTTAGCAAATGCACCCACCTTTTCTTTAGTGGAAATGCTGGCCCTGCATCTTTAAAACTCCTGAAATATTAAAGATGACGTGTAGTGATTTGAGTTGACCATACCATAAGGTAAAGTCCCAGAAGTGGAATTGCTCCATCTAAGAATATATGCATTTATAATTTTGATAAATATTTCCAGATTGGTTTCTGTGAGGCTTATATCATGGAATATATATTTACCTTCCCACCAACAAAATATATGAGTTAGGCAGACAGTTCTTGAACACTGTCAGATGACAAATTCTCTGTGGACAGTATGTCTACATATTCTTTGACACATCTCCCATTGGGAAGTGGGGTCTGTGTCCCCTCCCTCTGAATATGGATGGGCTGTTGAAAGCATTGACAAATAGTTGTGTTAGAAGTGATACTATGATTTCTGAGGCTCTGTCATAAAAGGCCATGGAGCTTCTGCCTGTTCTATTGGGATGCTCTCTCTGTGGAAACCAGACACCATGGAAAAAATCTGATCACTCTGAGACCAAGTTGGAGAGGCCATGAATAGGCACTCTGATCAATAGCCCAGCAGAATGCCCAGCTACAGAAAGGACAAATTGCTGGCCAAGTGCATGAGGGCGGCACCTTGGACATCCAGAACAGTGGAGCCATTAGATGACCACAGCCCCAGCTGACGTCCAAGACTCCGACTACATCAGAGACCCCAGCTTCATCAGAGACCCCTGAGAGACAACCATCAACCAAGGCTGTCCTGAATTCCTGACCCACAAAATTGTGAGCAACCATGTAATCCTGCAATCCCTCTCCTGGGCATATATCTGGAGAAAGCCATAATTTGAAAAGATACATGCACCCCAGTGTTCATTGCAGCACTATTTACAATAGCCAAGACATGGAAGCAATGTAAATGTCCCTCAACAGATGAATGGATAAAGAAGATGTGGTACACACCTCACGCCAGTCAGAATGGCCATCATTAAAAAGTCTACGAATAACAAATGCTGGAGAGAGTGTGGAGAGAAGGGAACACACTTACACTGTCAGTGGGAATGTAAGTTGGTGCCACCACCGTGGAAAACAGTATGGAGGTTCCTCAGAAAACTAAAAATAGAATTACCATGTAATCCAGCAATCCCACTCCTGGCATATACCCAGACAAAACTATAATTCAGAAAAATACATGCACCCTATGTTCATAGCAGCACTATGCACAGTAGCCAAGACATGGAAACAACCTAAATATCCATCAACAGATGAATGGATAAAGAAGATGTGATGTATATATACAATGGAATACTATGCAGCCATAAAAGAGAATGAAATGATGCCATTTGCAATAACATGGATGACTTAGAGATTATCTTACTAAGTGAAGTAATTCAGAAAGAGAAAGACAAATACCCTATGATATCACTTATATGTGGACTCTAAAATATGACACAGATGAACGTATTTATAAAGCAGAAACAGACTTATAGACATAGAAAACAGACTTGTGGTTGCCAAGGGGGAAGGGGGTAGGGGAGGGATGGATTGGGAGTTTGGGGTTTAGCAGGTGCAAACTATTATATAGAGAATGGATAAACAACAAGGTCCTACTGTATAGCACATGGAACTATATTCAATATCCTGTGATAAACCATATTGGAGAGGAATATGAAAAAGAATGTGTATATATATATATATATATATATATATGCATAACTGAGTCACTTTGCTGTACAGCAATAGTTAACACAACATTGTAAAACAACGATAATTCAATAAAAAATAAATTAAAAAAAAGATGTGGTACATACATACAATGGAATACTACTCAGCCATAAAAAAGAATGAAATAATGTCATTTGCAGCAACATGGATGGACTTAGAGATATCGTACTAAGTGAAGTACGCCAGACAAAGACAAATATCATATGATATCACTTACATGTAGAAGTTAAAAGAAATAATACAAATAAACACCATCTCTATGCTAAAAAAGAAATTGTGAGCAAGCATAAAAGGATTGTTCTAAGCATTTAAGTATTGGGTAGTTTGCTATGTAGCAATATTAACTTGGACTCTCTCTACGGTGGTTCTTAAACTTTATTTTCAGCCTCCCCAGAAAACCTTTTATATTCCTGTCCCAGAGGTTGACCGGGGGTAGATGTAGTTTCTAGATCACTGGCTCAACTCCAGTCCTCTCCAGCCAAAGAAAACACAGGAGAAAGTGACTAAGAATGGTATCATTATAGACGCAAACGGAATGAACACTAAGTTAAATTTTTTTTTTTTCTTTTTTTGCAGTACGTGGGCCTCTCACTGTTGTGGCCTCTCCCGTTGCGGAGCACAGGCTCCAGACGCTCAGGCTCAGCGGCCATGGCTCACGGGCCCAGCCGCTCCGCGGCATGTGGGATCTTCCCGGACCGGGGCACGAATCCGAGTCCCCTGCATTGGCAGGCGGACTCCCAACCACTGTGCCACCAGGGAAGCCCCTAAGTTAAGTTTTAACAAGTTAGTTAGGTAGTTGCAATCCTCAGCTGTTATCGAGGAGGTAGTACAAGGATGCGTGAGAGATCTCGGTGTGAGAATTCAGGAAAGATGCTACTTCATCTCTCTGAGTCTCGATCTCTTTATCTGTATTGATAATACTTAGCTCATGGAGTTCTTGAAACAATAATAGTAATTTCCTACATTAAATAACATGAAGTGGGAAGAATGCATAGTACTGGTTGTCTCAACACACAGTAGTTAGTTGAGACAGGATGCAGAAGAGTTTTTTGTAAGTGCTGCGCGTCTGGGCTGTGTGTCCCTCCAGGCAGGGCAGCACCAGGTTTATTATGGGAGCCTCTCCCTGCAATAATACTTCTATAAAACCGATATTTATAGCCTCTTCAACGGTTACCCTGCTCCCATCTTTGCTCTGGAATAGTCTATTCCCCATCTCACAGAGTGATCTAAGTTACTTCTCTGCCCCTAATGGCGCCCGTTTCATCCAGGGTAATGAGAATTGCTGGTGTAGGAAATGGGTGAGAAGAGACTTTGTCTGTTCATTTGCTGCAGCATCTTCAGAATTTAGAACAGTACCTAAAATAAAGTAGTTGCTCAATAATACTGTTGAGTGAGTGCTGAATGAATTTATTGAGTGCTGCCTTTGAAGTGCTTTACAAGTATTAATTCATTTAATCCTCAATGAGTGCTGTGAATTGGGTACAATAATTATCCCATTTTACAGCTGAGGAACCTGAGACACAGAGAGTCAGGGTAACCAGCTGAAGGTCAAACAGCTGGGATGAGCCAGGAACCCAGAGCTCATGTGTTTAACCCAGGTTACATACACTGCCTCTTGACAGGACCAGAGGCCCCAGCAGAAGAGTCAGTGTGCTCCAGGCTGCCAGGTGGGGGAACTTTTTAGCAGAAAAGAACAGAGAGGAAGATCCCAGTTTTTTCCTACTGCGAGTGGGCTTGGGGACTGAAGGAAGAGTGGGTCAGGCAGCAGGAGACACAGGTTCATTGCTTTTCTCCCACTTCCAGGGGGTGCAAAATTGCAGCCGTTCAAACTCTCTAAGTCTCGATTGTTCTGTCTGTGAAATGGGCCTGAAGCCAGGCGTCTAGAAGTATGGAACCAGGTGGGGTGCAGCCAGCTCATTCTGTGCTGAGCAGGCACTGCTGGCCCCCAGGTCACGCACCCTTGGGCCACCTCTGACTTCAGTGGCAGCTGTGGTGGAGATTTCCGGAGAGCCTGGACCCACCACCCTAGCGACCTGCCCCTCAAGTGTGTATACCGTGTCTTCCCACGTTCTAACGCAGGGCTTTCTCTAATGCTAAAGGGAATCCTTCGGACCTTCTAGTAAGCTTGGCCTGAAGTTGATGCCTTGGGAGTCGCCCTCAACCAACAGGGAACAGGTAATTGTCCTGGCCTCTCATCTTTTAGGGGGACGATTCCAGGAGGCACACTTCTCCTGCTTCTTGGGAGGTTTCAGGGGGTCCAGCCCCCCTAGCTCACAGCAGCAGCGATGGATCTAATGACACAGACTCATACCCGGCTCTCCCCACTCCTTCCCTCCTGCTTCCTGGACTCATATTCCAAATTATCCCCTACCTTCAAGTGCTGGTGTCTAAGGCTTTAACTAAGAGATCTGCCTTTCTCCAAAGTAGAAATATGGAAACCGTTCAGGGAGAACACAGTCCCGGGGGCCAGGAGTGTGGCTGGATCAGTGTCCTTGGGCTGTAAATATGCCCGGCAGCCTGAATGCTGGTCCAAGCTCTGCTTGGATAGATGGGGAAGCAGAGATCTTCGTCTTTCATCCAGCAATCAGCTCATTCATTCCAGCTTTTGAATGAGCTTTGCAGAGGGGCTGACATCTCTAGGTTTTGTGGTTAGAATCTGGGACCAGAGGCTAAACTTTGCTCAAAGTACAGCTTTTAGCTTTTGGATTCAGAAAAGACCTGCCCAGAAAACCCTGCCTGTGACCTGCTCAATGTAGATCAGAGAGATGAGCTCAGCAAGTGGTGGGTCACGTGGCCACGACATTTCTTCATCTCTGCCCACTGGGCCCAGCTCTTCTTCTTTCTTGGCTGCACCCAGCTCATCTTCCACCATAGCCAAACACAGTAGAAGGAAAACAGCCTTCAAAGAGCAAACCAAGGTGCACCTTCCTTTTTAAAAGGGACCCCTGAAGTTATTTCCGGGTGGTGGATTGTAGTTATGGGTGATATTTCTTTTTTCTTTAGGTTTACATTTTTTTTTTTAGATTTTCTGTTAATACCTTAGAGCATGTTTGTGTGCATTTGTGTGTGTGTGTTGTGTGTGCAACATATAAGGTTAAAAAATAAATTCAGTGCACAGATAATTTGTGAAATAAAGAAATGAATCATCAAAACAGCTGAATATAGAGGGTATATATATCTATATCTATCTATCTATATATAAAATCATATTCTTATTTAATTCCTCAGTTCTTTTTTTTTTTGCGGTACACAGGCCTCTCACTGTTGTGGCCTCTCCCGTTGCAGAGCACAGGCTCCGGATGCGCAGGCTCAGCGGCCATGGCTCACGGGACTAGCCGCTCCGCGGCATGTGGGATCTTCCGGACCAGGGCACGAACCTGCGTCCCCTGCATCGGCAGGCAGACTCTCAACCACTGCGCCACCAGGGAAGACCCCTCAGTTCTTTTTTTAATAGTTCAAATTGTGATAGCTTTATTTCTTCCCAAGTCTTATAAGATTTATTTCTTTTTCTTATTAAATTGCCTCAAATATGACATCTATAATGGTGTTGAATACAAGCAGTAACAGCAGACAATCTTGTTTCATTCCTATTCTTAGGAGAAAACTTTCAAATTTTCTATAAATATGATATCATTCTTCAATTAAGTCAAATTCCTGCAAACTTTGTCCAAATCTCTCTCCCAACCTCAACCCTCACCCCCTCCCAGAGCAGCTTTATAAAATAAGATTTAATCTCAGAAACCCAACTTTCTGCTGAAGAACAAAGTTAGAAACAGTCAAAAGTGAAACACCTGTGCAAAGGGGTAAAAATTGTTCCCGAGAACGAAGTTCATCAGGGCGCCCTGTAAATGTGGCTGGTGTGACTTTTACTCCACAGTATTTGAGTTTTAGGATAATATGATAGAAACCTATGTAGCACTTATTATATGCCAGGCATCATTCTAATGCTTTGCCTGTGTTAACTCATTCAAACTTTTCCGTCATCCTAGAAGATCAGGGCTCTTACTATCCTCATCTTAGTGATAAGAAAACTGAGACACAGATAGATTAAGAAATTGGCCCAATATATCCAGACAAAACTATAATTCAAAAAGATACATGCACCTCAATGTTCATAGCAGCACTATTCACAAAAGCTAAGACTTGGAAGCAATGTAAATGTCCATCAAGAGATGAATGGATAAAGAAGATGTGGTATATACATACAATGGAATACTACTCAGCCGTAAAAAAGAATGAAATAATGCCATTGCAGCAACGTGGATGGACCTAGAGATTATCATACTAAGTGAAGTCGGAGAAAGACAAATATCATATGATATCACTTACATGTGGAATCTAAAGTACGATACAAATGAACTTATCTATGAAACAGAAAGACTCACAGACATAGAGAACAGACATGCTTGCCAAGGTGGAGGGAGTGTAGGGGAGGGATGGATTGGGAGTTTGGGATTAGCAGATGCAAACTACTATATTACATTTTACAGAAAAATCTGAATGAAATTTTTGGCCAACCCAATATATAAAATAGATAAACAACAAGGACCTACTGTAGAGCACAGGGAACTATATTCAATATCCTGTAATAAACCATAATGGAAAAGAATATGAAAAAGAATATATATGTATAACTGAATCATTTTGCTGTATGGCAGAAATTAACACAACATTGTAAATCAACTATACTTCAGTAGAATTAAAAAAAATAAAGAAATTGGCCCAGAGACATACAGTTAGTAAGAGGCAGGGCCAGGATTTAAACCAGAACTTTAGGCCCCAGAATCCCTGCTCTTGATGACTACACTAAATTTCTTCTCTGTGCCTTTTTCTCTCAGTGTGATGGGGTTTTCCAAGGATTTACCTTTACCTGCCTCTACCTGGCTGGTAGGAAATTCAACCTCAGACATTATTGGGATTCTCTTCTCATCTCCACAGGGTCAAATAAGAATCCTCAGCCTGGAGCAGGAGGGGGTCCTGAGTCCAAGGTACCTCCACTTGGGCCACGGCTCCCTGGTTCCATAGTGGTGGCCACCACACGGCTGGTTCTCCTACCTGCACCCAGCAAACCAGAGAAGCAGCCCTCTGGGCTGCCCTGGGCTGCAGATTTGCCCTGGTCAGGCCTCCACCACAGGCCGCCATCTCCTGGGGCTCAGGGGGCACACAGGGATAGGCTCAGGACATTTCTGCCCCCATTCTCAACCCAGGTAATGGCCTCTGCTGCCTCTTCCCCAGACACCTAGCTGAATCCTCCTCAGTTGTGTTGAAACAGAGGATTTTCATTTAGTTCATGAGGTTGACTGGGGGAGGGACAAAGAATCTTAGTGCTGATTCCTCCCACCAGCGTGGGAATTGGGGAAGGACAGACTGATAGCAAATCTATGTTTATAAATCTTTTTCATCTTGCAAATTCCCAGGAACAAACATGTGAAGTAAGTAAATCAGGAGATGGGGCAGATTATGGACCAGAAGGTAGAAAAGCAAGAATCCCTTGAGGATGACGGTTAAAGATATCTGAACCCCACTCCAAGTTCACGGAATCAGATTTCCCTAGAAGATTCTATGTATACCAAAGTTTGCGATCCTTGCTGTGTCTGGACAATTTTTGCTTCACCCATGAACTGGCATCCTACTGTTGACCAAAGAAAGTTAAGTAATATATAAGGGCAGCCAGGATGGCCAGCGCAAACCTCCTGAATATGCCCCAGTTGCAAGGGGTGGCAATGGTGTGTATGTGTGTGTCAGGGGGAGTTGTTTCTGTTCACAGCTGAGCAGTCAGAGAGAAAGCAGGTTACCTGTAGATTAAAGTTTAAAAAAAAGCTTTTCAGGAAAATTATCTAAAAGTTGGGAATAAAGTAAAAAGAGGATTACCTGACATTTTAATGCCACGTTAGGGCATTTTCTAATAAGGGTGCCTCAGGGTCATCTGAATCCCAGGGAATAGAACTTTGACTTGGTATTTGAAATTTAATTAGATCCCATTTGTTTTACAGCTCTGAAAAGTCAGAGATTAAGTTGTATTAAACTGAGAAAGGACTTTTTTTTTCTTGTCCAGTGGAGAAGATAATCCCAAAGATTAAGGTTTTATTGTCTCGTAAGATGTTAATCAGCCTTGTATCTGACTTAGCACTCCTATTTCAGCTTGCCTTTATTCCACGGACTGTACAAACCAAGTTTCTCAAAGCCTCTTGGGACTGGCTTTGTCTTCCTGCTCGTTTCTGCATTAATGAATTGAATAAAACTGTGAATGTGCTTACTAGCTATTCACAGGAGAATTATGATAACCTTCAAATTTGCTTTCGGCAAAGCATATCGGGCATTTTTAGGTCTGAGGGGGAAGCTGAGGCAGTAAACGGGAAACTAGTCAAAGGCATAAGAGAAACGTTGAGGTGAGCAGTTCAGGATAAAGGCCATAACACAACAAGGCTGCCAAGTGTAATTCTGTTTGGGTACATCCCCACTGGGGTGGACCAGGATTGTTTTAAAACACCATTCTAGACCAGCCACACAGTGCTTCCCTGTTTGGAAGCTCAGAGCCAAGTTCTATGCTTAACTGCTATTCCTTTACTCAGCCAGTGGTTTTTGATGTATTTTCCTCCTTTCTTGCTTTTTTGTCACTTGGTCTGTCTCTTTTTGTTCTGTGTTTATTATTTAAGGTACCTTCTTATTATAAGCTGTTTAAATTCCTATTATAACTAAGCACAGAAAAATCAATCCACAGAAAAAAGGTCGATGCCTCAGTACCACACCCTGACCTATGCTGATGTGGTTGTTCACAATTATTAGGCTCTTTGTTTTTATTTTATTTTAGCTTTTGGTTAATATCTGTAATGTCCAATCATTAAAAGCTAGAGCTACATATCTTGCCTCCTGCTTGTCAAGAGGAAGAAAGGGCTAGTTATTTGTCTCATAGAAACAAGACATTCTTTGCATGAAAGAATGACTCTCCAGAGGCCAATGTGACAGTGTTCTAGGGTCAGGCTTTGGCTCACTACTTAGGTGAGTGAGGGTATCAAGAATCCTTCCAAATCAGGGCTTGAACACAGAATCTTTGAGAAGCAAGACTCAGTGGAATATTCCCAAAGTACACTAGGCTTGTTAAATTCTTATACCCTGTTTGTACAGTAATGGGAGTGTTTCTAAAAGTGTTTCTGGCAAATCCACCCATCTAGAACATCATGGATTTCACCAGAGAAATTCCATTTCCAGTGGTACTTATGCTAATTAACAAAATACCTGCTGTTGGTTGAAGATAGAGACAGCTGAAGCACTGGCTGTAGCCATCTCTAGTGTGTAACCTTTTGATTAAATTCTACTTGACCATCACATTAGGGCAATCCACTGCTCCTAGGGTGCAGTTGAAAATTACAATCCACATGCTATAATGTGGGAAAGTGTTTTAAAGAATTTACCAACCACATCACATCCAGGATATGGGAAATCTCACCGTGCTCTATCTGACTGGTGTAGGAATTAATCAGCCTTGATTAAAATTAAGTTTAATAATTTCCATAGCAGTAAATTTGAAAGAATAGTAAGTCGTCAATGCAAGTGCTTTTGAGAAGGCAAAACACTGCTCTACATAGATTAGGAAGATTAGAAAATACTTATATGCCATTTGCAAAAAAATTGGGGTTAAACTTATTTATTATTTTATATTTTTATTTTTGGAGCAGGGGCAATTTCATCACATTTATTCCAGCTGGCTGTCTCTTTCTTTTACATACATACACACAGCTTGGTTATGTATACCCCAAACTGTCAAAGAATGTCAGGGGTTAAACTTATTTTTAATGTGTATCTTGTCAGAAAGTTGATTTTTGGGCTAAGTCAGTTTTCTACAAAGGCAGAGTTTCCTGTAATAGTCAAAAGTTTACTTAATATAAACCTTAGAAAGACTAGTAACTTTGAGACCATTAGTTTGTGTTATAAGGAACTACATTTGTTAGAATATTTATTACAGAGAGCAGTGTTTATCACTTAAAACTGTAAACTATGTTTGTCACAAGAGGATGAATTTATGGCCAACCTTGGGATCATTGATGCCCTGACTATGACCTCTTGATCTTGTAATCAACTAGTCATTACATGAGAATTGAGCAATTTTTTTTGGAGCAAGGAATGCTATTTTTCCTTCTACAAATTCTATCCAATTAAATGTTAAACATGTGATTTTCCAGGTGAAGACACAAAGCCAATTCTCTCTTCCACAATGGGTTTGGACCTGTTTCCCCGAAACTTGATAAAGTTGTGTAACAGCATTACTGAACATTCTAAGTATAGATGTGAAAATGATATCATACAAATGACCAAAAAGCCCCAGCTTTGGCTGTACAAAAGTGAGTTATTTTTTATTGTTGTTGTTGGTTTATGTTTGGTTTCTCAATCCCTTCTTGTCTGCTCTTTGTCATGGGTGCATCAATCTTGTCTTTCCAAGGAACACAGATTTTGGGATTAGTCTTGGATTCCAAGAGGCCAGGGGAATGCTGTTCCTACTGTGGATACTCAGCCAGCATTTGGTGGTGATGACTGGGGCTCTTCATCTCTGCAGGGATCCAGTTTGCGGGTGAGGATGGAGGGAGATAGTTTTCAAACCCTGATGCCTTCCTGTCTGGCCCCAAATGAGAGGCCTTTATGTCTCTGTTTACAGGGGCTGGGAAGTAAAGAGCAAGACTGTGGTCCTAAGTATCTCCTCCAGCTTCCAGATCAAGAGGTGTTTGAGAGGGAGATGAGTCTGATGTTACCAATGGAAGCTAGTTTGTCCACTAATAAGCACATGCTCTTCTGATGGAGTCTCATATCGGCTCATGGAGTTGACAGTGACCCCTCTTCTTCATTGCTGCTAGCATCTTATCTCCCAAAGATCCCACAAGGATATTCTGAATCACAGATTACATTTATTGCATAATTTTCCTTCTCATCATTTCTCACCCACGAAGGGTGTGTGAAGGGTGGCTTACATCTGAGAATCTTCTACAGCCTGATTTTTACACAGTTCTGATTGAATACACCAAGCTACACATTTGTGACCAGCATGGCTTCCTTCATTCTATTAAGCATGAGTAAATGTCTTTAAGTTTTTAGAGCACTGAAATGTTTTAGGAACTCCTGAGCATAGGACAAGTCAAAATCTTCTCTTGCCAATGTACAAGTCCTTCTCCCTGGCTCCTTCATAATCCCTTCCCTTCCTGAAATCATTGTGAACTCTGTCTCTTAAGTAAACTTCCAGGCTTTTGCAGTGTCTGAATAGTATTAATTCCTTGGTTAAATCCCATTATCTCTGCCCCTTTCCCTCCCTATTTTCCTGGGATCATCCCTCATTTTCTGCCATCTGCCCTCCCAACAGTGAAGATGAAAATGGAGACACTCTTACTGATGCAGTTTTCAAATAAAAGGTCAGGGAGAATATAGTGAGAGTAGGGTGGGAGATGTGATCAGTTACCCAAGAAAATGGCTATTAATTGCTTATGTCCCTTGGGCAAATTACATCACCTTTTTGGACCTCAAGTTTTCTTTGCAAAATAATAAGGTTTGACTAGATGATGCACAAGATCCTTTCCAAGGCTAAATTCTGTGAATGTACAAACATTTTCTGCAGCTGGATGTTGTATTTGGTTTTGGATTCCTGGTAGCAGAAGAAAATAGGAATAGATGTTGAATTATATGGTGTTCGTTGTCTGACAAAAAAGGTGCAGGCTTGCATCTGCAGAGATGGAATAAAGCTCAAGTAAGAAAGTATAACATAGGATCCTGGAAAAAGTTTTACATGGGGTCTAGGTGAAAGTCATAGGGATTATTCTGAGTTAAAAATGATCAAAATTCATAATTGAGCTAGCTTAAGAGAGGTAGGTAATGTACTGACTTGAAAGAAAGAAAGAAAGAAAGAAAGAAAGAAAGAAAGAAAGAAAGAAAGAAAGAAAGAAAGAAAGAAAGAAAGAAAGAAAAGAAAGAAAGAAAGAAAGAAAGAAAGAAAGAAAGAAAGAAAGAAAGAAAGAAAGAAAGAAAGAAAGAAAGAAAGAAAGAAAGAAGAAGGAAGGAAGGAGAGAAGAGAAAGTGGAAAGGGCAGGTCCTTGAACGTCCTCAGGATTTCATTTTTGCTTTCCTCTGTGTTTTGGGAGCTGACTGTCTCTCAAAACAGAAGCCATGGCAACAGGCAACTTCAGCATTATATCTTTAAAGCTTCATAACCAGAGATGTTAGGAAAAATACCCAAGGGAGGATTTTGATTGGCTAGGCTTGGGTCACATGCTGATTCCCTGGCCAATCATTGCATGAGGACTGTGTTCGGTGGTACAGCTCTCACTGGAGCTGAGGGTAGATGGAAGTTTCCTGTAAAGAGAGTGGTCACCATTCCAGGTAGGCAGCTGTTTCATGTTGTCATGGTTGCTCTGTTTCCCCTTCTCCTCTAGGTTAGGTCCACTACAAACTTACCCTTCTTAAAAGACCACTATACCCTTGAAGCCTGTAGGCCTTTTAAAAAATTGTGACTGAGGGATCCCCTGGTGATACAGTGGTTAAGAATCCACCACCAATGCAGGGGACACGGGTTCGAGCCCTAGTCCAAGAAGATCCCACATGCCACGGAGCAACTAAGCCCGTGCGCCACAACTATTGAGCCTGCCCTCTAGAGCCCCCGAGCCACAACTACTAAGTCCACATGCCTAGAGCCTGTGCTGCACAACAAGAGAAGCCACCACCATGAGAAACCGTGCATGTCAACGAAGAGTAGCCCCTGCTTGCCACAACTCGAGAAAGCCCGCACACAGCAACGAACACACAACACAGCCAAAAATAAACAAACAAACAAACAAATTAATTAATTAATTTAAAAAAATTGTGACTGAGCTCCTAACTGAAATTTACCTGCCCAGTCTTCTCTGTGTTGAACCCTAGGTACTTTTCATGGTACAGAACAGCAACCTTGATAAGTTAATCTGTGCTACAAGTGGTGTTGTGAAAGCTGGACAGCCACATGTAAATCAATGAAGTTAGAACACTCCCTCACACCATACACAAAAATAAACTCAAAATGGTTTAAAGACCTAAATATAAGACATGACACCATAAAACTCCTAGAAGAGAACACAGGCAAAACATTCTCTGACACAGATTGTAACAATATTTTCTTAGAACAGTCTCCCAAAGTAAAAGATATAAAATAAAAAATAAATGGGACCTAATCAAACTTAAAAGTTTTTGTACAGCAAAGGAAACCATAAACAAAATGAAAAGACAACCTACAAGCTGGGAGAAAATATTTTCAAATGATCTTACCAACAAGGGCTTAATTTCCCAAATATACCAACATCTCATACAACTCAATACCAACAAACAAACAACCCAATAAAAAAATGGGCAGAAGACCTAAATAGACATTTCTCCAAAGAAGACATACAGATGGCCAACAGGCACATGAAAAGATGCTCAACATCACTAATCATTGGAGAAATGCAAATCAAAACTACAATGAGGTATCACCTCATCCCAGTCAGAATGGCCATCATGAAAAAGTCTACAAACAACAAATGTGGGAGAGAGTGTGGAGGAAAAGGGACTCTCTTACACTGTTAGTGGGAATGTAAATTGGTGCAGCCACTGTGGAGAACAGTATGAAAGTTCCTCAAAAAACTAAAAATAAAACTAACATATGATCTAGCAACCCGACTCCTGGGTATGTATAAGGGAAATATAAAAACTCGAATTCAAAAAGTTACATGCACCCCAACGTTCATAGCAGCACTTTTTACAATAGCCAAGACATGGAAGCAACCTAAGTGTCCATTGACAGGTGAATAGATAAAGAAGATGTGATATATATACAATGAAATATTACTCAGTCATATAAAAGAATGAAATAATGCCATTTGCAGCAACACGGATGGACTTAGAGATTATCATACTGACTGAAATAAGTCAGACAGAGAAAGATAAATATTATATCACTTATATGTTGACTCTAAAAAGTGATACAAATGAATTTATTTACAAAACAGAAACAGGCTCACATATATAGAAAACAATCTTATGGTTATCAAATGGGAGAGCAGGGGGAGGGATAAATTAGGAGTTTGGGATTAACAGATACACATCACTATACACAAAATAGATAGCCAACAAGGACCTACTATATAGTACAGGGAACTATATTCAATATCTTGTAATGACCTCTAATGGAAAAGAATCTGAAAAAAATATGTGTGTAACTGAATCACTTTTCTATGCATCTGAAACTAACACAATATTGTAAATCAACTAGTCTTCAATTTAAAAAATCTATGCTACAAACAAATTGGCACAGGTGATAAAGTCCACTTGATAAAGACCACCAAGGACACAGGATACAAAGTTAGGTTAACTTGCTGAGCAAGGCGGGGGGGGGGGGTTGAGGAATGCTGGAGTGCCTCACCGGACAAAGGAAGACACAGGCTGGTTATAGTATTAGGGAGAGGGGTGGGATTCAGGTAAAATTTCAACAAAGCAGTGCTGTACTGGCTCAAAGCAAGGCAGGGCCATGTATAAAGAGGCTGACACCAGGCCTGGCCTGAGATGACAATCCAGGGTCCTGTTTCCTTGGGAATGATCAAGTTAAGATAAATGTGGAATGTTGTGTGCAAAACCATTATCTGAAGCTCTGCACCTGGGTTGAAAACTGAGGCTATTTTTCTGTATTAAAAGAACTTAGATCCTTCAGGCAAGAATGAGGTACACGATGAGCTCAGTAGTGGATTTTGGCATAAATGTTTGCAAGAGCAAAAGGGAAGTGTTGTGAACTTTGATTTGAGGAATTTGGTTCCACTCATGGTGAGAACAGTCAGTGGGAGGGGGAGTCTGAGGTTTTAAGTGAGGAGATTTTTCTTTGAAGAATCTGGGAAGACGCCGTTGATGCCGTGCCCCAGTCCCCTCCGTGCACCTATGAGCTCACCTGTGGCAGGTGGACAGTTCCTGAGCATGCCCACAGCCTCCCATTCCGCCAGAGGGCTTTCTCCCTCACTAGGGGGGCTTCCTCATCCTGCCACCAGGGGCAGTCCTCACCCACTGAAGGGCGACATTTGGTGACTAAGGCCTCTCCCTGGAGCTGTTCTGAGGGTCATTCTCAGTTTCTCAGAGGGTCTCCAGAAGGACTTAACCCCAGTTGCCTGCAGAGGTAGCCTTCATGAAGGCACACTTTTGGCTTTATTCCTCAGGTCTTACTTTCCATATCCCCACACTGTTTCCTTGGATCACTTTCCAAATAAATTGCCTACACCCAAGTCCTCGTCTCAGGGAACTAAGATGGAAAGCTTTCTCCCTGCGGGAGAAGTGGGAAGATGGCTTGAAGGTCAAGGAGAGGATCCAGAGCCAAGCAGAGTGGGAAGTACTCTGAAGTAGCAGAAGAAATAAGGATCTTACTACCTAACCAGGGTCAGTGCTGGAGGGAGTTCAAGACATTGAGCCTCAAGTCATCTTGGGGTCTAAGCTGCTGCCCTTCGGAGTGGAGGGGAGCTTACAGAAAGGGAATGCTGTTGGGAAGGTGAGTCAGAGGGGAGAATGTGTGAATGGCTTCTGAACAGAAGAGGAAACGGGAGACTGAAAGCACGGGTTGGCATTCGATATCCAAGTGTCATCGTTTTTGCTGAAGAATTTTACATATGAGAGCGTGATTATCTTCCTGAGGGAATCAGAACATTTAGTCAGCACCTGCTGCCTCTTAGCTACTTGCGAGGTGACCCTACTTCCAAGTCGAAGGTGACTTTGCCCCTGTTGTCCGCACATCATGAATGATTAAGGGACAGTTGGTGAAACGTGAACTAGCCTATTACGTTGGAGGTTATCCTCTGTGTAGAAGGCTCTCTAGGTTTTATGTCACATTTAACAATCCTGGAAAAATACAGAAGCTTGAATTCAACTCTGTTAATGATAGACTGTCCTCTGACAATTTTTTTTTTCCTTCAGAAAACCTCATTTGACTCCATTTCCTCAAATACTTATGCCAAAAACTAAACAACATTCGATTCCAAGTTGCGTCTTCAGATTTAGATAACAGTGATGAACATGTTTACAAATGTGATGTGAATGTTAGCTGACACTCCTCCCCCATCCATCCTTCTCCTCCTTCCACTGTAATGGAGTTGAGCTGGGCACACGGCTGCCTAGTTGAAAATCAAATCTCAAGCCCTCCCTGCTACAGGGTGTGGCTGTGAGACTCAGCTCTGCCCAGCAGAATGTGGGTGGAAGGCATGTGAACAACTTCTGCTTCACTTCGTTTAGGAGAAAGTCTCTGGGTTTAGCTTGTTCACGCTTCCTGCTTGCTACCCTGGTGCTACTTACAGAAGCCTCAGATGCCACATGTTGAATACAGCGTGTCTGCATTAGCCTGGGTCCCTGAATGACTGTGTGGAGGAAAGCTGCTTACTGACCTGGAATGCCCACCTTGGACTGAACTATCTCAGAGGGAAATGACCATCTTTGTTCTTAAACTCATATTATTGTTAGGTCTCATGCTATGGCAGCTTGATTCTTATGCTCTATCATGCATACACTTCTATAAATACTTCTATATTTCCTCTGACTCCATCCTGGTCTCTAATCTGGTTGGTGTGGGCTTGTTTAGAGCTTCCAAGATGATTACAGACACTTGAGTTTTACCCTGACTGAGTAAAGATTATCATTGTAGGGAGTGTTTGTCATTGTTCAGTTCATTAATTCATTCATCCATCCATCCAATCATTTCACATGCTGCTTTGAGACCTAATATGTATGACTCTTTGCTAGGGGATATGAATGACACAAAGATGAATGGTAAGCACACCCTGCTCTCAAGGAGCTTATAGTTTAGAGACTTTAGGTGGAGAGTAAATCAATGAAATAGGAATAATTATGATAAATTTTTCTTCTAGAAAATTCCAATTAAAATTAAAAAGGCTAGTTTCATTTATATTACTTTATTATTATTATTACTATTTTTTGAGAATGCTCTCCCTGGCTAGTTTTTGTATTCATTTTTGAGACCAGTGTTGACAGAATGAAGGACCATTTTTATCTAATGGCAAGAAAACATAAGGGGTGTGTCAGTCCCCATAAACACAGTGTTTGCTCCTCCCCTCAGCCCCCTTCATTTCCCCAAGAAGAGTATTAAACACTGGAAAGGCTGAAGTGTCATTGTGCCCTTGGGCCTTCCTGCACTCTAGGGAATTCATGAGGCTTAAGCAGCTTCTTAAGGAATGAAGGGAAGAAGGAGAAATTGAAAAGACCAGACCGAAAGTTTTGGCCAGGTAAGATGAAATTCCCCTTCCCGGGGATAGTTTTATATAAGTGGGAACTCTAGCTGGTTTCCATCTATTTTTGCAAATGCACTGCTTTTCTTTCATTTCCAGGCAGAGAGAGACAGAGATACATAGACAGACAGAGGAGAAACAGATAGAGACTGGGAGACCTCAGATAGCAAAGAGATGGAGAGAAATAGACATGGGGATAAAGACACAGAGAAAAAAACCCAAATAATATCTATTAGATATACAGAGAAAGAATAACCTCTAAAATGAAAACTATGTTAAAAAGGGGTCTGTAACTCTCTGAACTTTTATTGAGTAGGAAGATGTGAAATATTTTGAGATTGCACCTGGAATTTACCATCTCTGTGGACAGGGAAAGTGATTTATCGGGACTCACGTGAGTTCCATGAATTATTTCACCGGTGCAAATCTTTGAGAGACTTTTAAAATGAAGCTTAGCATTAGAATGGTAAGGCCAAAAGGAGAAGAAAACACTTAAAGAGTTAATGAACACACAAGTTTAGGAGAGATAGAAAACTCAGGTAAAAAATGACTCCCACCCAGAGCATTCCCAGGGGCAATAGGGGAATTTTGAATTAGAAACAGGAGTTGTTTTCTTCTGTCTAGCTTGCCAGGATTCATATAATTTGACTACCATTTTCCCTTTACATTTGACTACTATACACAATTTTGATAAATAAATGATTATTTAGATTTTTTAAAAAATTGAAGTATAGTTGATTTACAATGTCATGTTAGTTTCAGGTATACAGCACAGCCTGAAGACAAAATGACTCCTTTAAAAAAGATCACAGGGTGGATAAAGAAATAAATAAATATTCTTTTTCAGATTCTGTTCCCTTGTAGGTTATTACAAAATATTGTGCTAACAGTAGGTCCTGTTGTTTATCTATTTTACATAGAGTAGTGTGTATATGTTAATCCCAACGTCCTAATTTATCCCTCCCTCCCCCTTTCCCTTCAGTAACCATAAGTTTGTTTTCTTTGTCTGTGAGTCTCTTTTTGTTTTTATTTTTTTAAATTTTTTTTGGAAATTGTTTATTTTAAAATTACCTTCCCAAAAAACCATGAAACACGTGGATGTTATTTTATGGCTTTTCATTGAAAACACACTGCACTGTAAATGGAGTTTCAAAGTTAGAGAAAGAATTGATCAAAATCTAAGGACAATATTATGTAAGGAAAATGTTAAAAATGGATAAGAAAAAGTTTCATTTGGTGAGGTTAATCTAAAGGATGCATAACCATGTCATGCTAGACAGATAAAAAAAAGTAGTGATCTTGCGCTTTTACTCAACTAAGGTACTTACCAAAACCTTAGGTTTTATACAGGTGTCAAACTCCCACCTGGAAAGGGATAGTTTTCTATACTACACCTAATTTTACCTTAAATAACTGAAGCCCGAGGCAACAGTTGTTTAAAAGAACTAACAGGCAAATAATGACTACATAATTCAGTACATTAAAATAAAACTAGGACAGTAATAGTTGTATATTTTGTATATTCAAAAATATACAACTGGGGAAAATAACCACTGTACACAGTTTGGAGGTTGTTAAAGTGACCACTTAGAAGGTTGAACAGTGCAAGACATGCTTCTCCAGTTACAAGCTCAAAACAGGAGTGCAAACGAAATTAAAGCTTTTGTTTAAAGTTGCAGGATAAAGAAAGCTTGAAATTAATAATAAAATGCTTCCCTCGGGTCATCCCCCGGAAATGAAGTGATCAAAATGCTTTTTCATAGTGTAATTTTCTTCAGTGAACTTTCTTTCAATGGCAAAACTGCATCCCACAGGTTGGGTTTCCCACTCACACCACTGGTCATGACCACATTTGATCAATGAGCCTACACAGTGGTGAGTAAGGAAGAATACTAGTTGCCAGAAGTCTAACATCAATGTAAAGAATTTGGAGTTCTGCCTTAGCCAGTGTACCTGAACCCTGCAGAGAATAGATAAAGCAATGGGCTTTAATACTCTCTTATTCTTGTAAAACTGGAGGACAAATGGACATACAAATACCACCCCGCCCCCAGAGGCAAGCTGTTGTGGTGGAAGATGTTAAGCACTTAAATGAACTAAGATGCTGCTCTAAAAATTGGAGAAGTGTAGAGGTTCAAGATCAATACCAGTGCAAGAGCTTTTTAAGTGAGTTGACTAGGCAGTGCTTGCATCCATCCATGCAAATGTAGGACATGGCCCCAAAAGAGAACTGAAAAGATGTATATAACAACTGGGTAAGTCCCTTGCCAGTAGTTTATAAAAATATATAGTCAATACTGTAGAGGTCCCTTCTACAGCCAATACTATGGAAGTCCATTTTAGTTACCCATTACTTCAATACCAAAAAGCATTTACTACTTTTCAGACATTCCAGACAAAGGTCACTTATAACAAAAAGTCAACTTTTTTTAAAAAAACAAGATACTGTCCATTTAAAAAGTAGGTCTTTTCTTTCAAGTGAACAGGACATTTTATGTATTAAACTTAACTTCTAGTCTGTCAAGACTGGTTTAAGATCCTTATGTAATGTGCATATATGCAGAAACAAATAAACTTGCTTTAAACATTATCTGCACAGAAATAAAATTAACTTCTCAAAACCTGATAGGATAGGTCTGGTTAGTACAAATCTATTGCAAAATAAAAGGATTCTGTGCATCAGTTCAACCAGGAGAAGCAGGAAAAGACTGTCCCAACCATGAGAGTTCAAGTTTACGTTGTGTTCTGAAAGCCTAGAGCTAAGGGACACCATGTTGCTCACAGTGTCCTGATATGCAGAACTGCTCAAGCTACGAAGTCAGGGCTTCCTCTGGAGCTAGAAGCACATTCTGGTTTCTATTTCGGAGATGTTTAGATTTCCTAAGAAGAGTCTATGGCTTCTGTGGCCTTTTTTCATTTCCAAGGAGACTCTTCATTCTGCCCAGACCCTGAGGAGTCTCCTACTGCACTTTCCATTACTTCTCACAGTTTGCTTTCCAGCTCTGCCAACCGTGTGTTCTGTTCACCTATGATCTGGGTCTGCTCTACTGTTCACCTAAAATCTGGGTCTGCTCTAGCAGTTTCTGGTCCTGGTCTTGAAGCTGTTTCTGCTGTTCTTGCTCTTTGGTGCGAAGCTCAGAAATTTCACGCCTGAGAACAGTCACCCCAGCACCATTTGTCTTAACCTGCTGCTGGAGTTTGGTAACCTCTTGTCTTGAAGGGTTTTGCTTGGAGAAGAGTTGCATTGTTGTCAGGGCTACAGAAGGTCCTGGAACTGGAGGAGAGCCCATGAGCCTTCCAGATACATCTGATCCTGGTAATTTCCTCTTTAGAACTGGAACAATCTTTTCATCAAAGTATTCTGTTGCCATGGAGGAAATATCCCTTATCTCTTGAAGTACTTCATGAGCTCGCTGAGGGGCTCTGGTAGAATGGACATATCTCAACACATGATAAATCTCATCAATCACCTTTCCTGGGATGAAGCAACAGAGATTGGAGTCCACATGCTTCATGAAAGTCACATTTAAGAGAGACAGCTTTGTTTCAACGGCAGCGAGGATGTCTGCATGAGGAGCTAATGAACGGTTTCTCCTTTCTGACTCTCTCCTTGGGAGTTGTGCTTTAACTTGTTTCTGACATGGATTATGGTACCTCTCCACTTTTAGAAATCTCTGATTCAACATTCTCTGGCAGACCAAGTCCATTCTTTTACAAACCAGGTGGAGCTGGCTAATTTCATCCTGGGACATAAAGCTGGGGATGTTTTCGATGGCTACGATGGACAGCGCCATGAGCATGCTGTTTTGAGGCAGCTGGTCCGGAGCCAGCGCCGAGGCTGGGGGCGCCTGGGACCCCGGCTGCAGGGACTGGGGCGGGCGGGGTCGGTGAGGGCAGTCGCTGGGTAGAGCCGATGGCGCAAGGGGAGCTGCAGTCGCCGTGGCCACCGCCTCCTTCCTCAGCCATCCGCTCCTCCGATGCCGCCGCCATCTTGGGGGTTTGATTCCTTCCTCTCTGTTTTTAAATAAGTTCATTTGTATCTTTTTTTTTTTTTTAAGATTCCACATATAAGTGATATCATATGATATTTGTCTTTCCGTGTCTGACTTACTTCACTTAGTATGATCATCTCTAGGTCCATCCATGTTGCCGCAAATGGTGGTGTTTCATTCTTTTTTATGGTGATTATTTAGAGTTTTTATGAAAAATTTCAAACATATAGCAAAATTTTAAAAATTCAAACGCAAACACCATTTTTTCCTATTACACAGCAATATTGTTAGTTACAAATTAGCTGGGCTATTAGGACTGTCAGTTACCACGAAATTAAAAATGATTCTACATGTCAAACTCAAATAGAAAATGTCATGCAATATATAAATTACTAACAGGCCTCTGGTGCAGAGAATACATATATACTTATCACCGAGATTCACCATTAACATTTTAATATAGTTATTTAACCACATATCCATCCCTCTACCCACCCATTAATCTATCTTTTTATTTATTTATTTATTATTTTTATTATTATTTTTGCGGTATGCGGGCCTCTCACTGTTGTGGCCTCTCCCGTTGCGGAGCACAGGCTTTGGACGCGCAGGCTCAGGGGCCATGGCTCAAGGGCCCAGCCGCTCCGCGGCATGTGGGATCTTCCCAGACCGCTTCCCAGACCGGGGCACGAAGCCGTGTCCCCTGCATTGGCAGGCGGACTCTCAATCACTGCGCCACCAGGGAAGCTCTAACCCATCTTTTAAAAATTCATTTTAAAGTAAATTATAGACATCAGTACACTATTCCCTAAATACTTCAGTATGCATATAATTTAATAGAGTTCAAGAAAATGTTTATTTTTATAAAGCACTTCAAGAACAGTTCTTATTAAATTGATCGGGATTAGATTTTGTGTGCAATTTTTAGATAACTGGGGCTATGTCTACATTTAAATTCGCTGAATAAACATAGGGATGGTGAAGACTACTAGGTGTGGGGTGAAAAAATTAAATATTGGCTGAGAATTATTCCACAAGATCTACAGGGGAAAAATCGATCACATTTTTATTCTCTTTTATATGGATCTTCAGAGGCTAAGAAACAAGCCCGGGGTATACAAAATAGAGAAGGATTCTTTTTTTGTTTTGGCCCCTGAGTGTGTAGCCCCCAGGCCATCAGAGAACTCTGTCTGGTAGTTTCTGACTCATAAGAATGGACACTGAGGGGACTTACCTGGTGGTCCAGGGACTATGACTCTCCATGCTCCCAATGCAGGGGGCACGGGTTCGATCCCTGGTGAGAGAACTAGATCCCACGTGCTGCAACTAAGAGCTTGCTTTGCCGCAACGAAGATCCCACGTGCCGCAACTAAGAACTGGTGCAACCAAATAAATAAGTAAATAAATAAATATATATAAAAAAAAGAAAGAATGGATACTGAAAGGTCTATGGATGTGTTTATTCTGCCACTGGCCAAGAGTGATGAGGCCCTGTGTACATGTTCTGCAGAAACAGCAGGTATGGCATATTACAGAGTCATTAGGAAGTGAAATGATGAATATTGTCTACCTGATACATTGGCCTAAAATATCCTGAGCCTGAAGACACAATGACTCCTTAAAAAAGATCATGTTTTGTCCAAATACTCCAACCTAAACTTGTTCCTTATGTTTGAGCAACTCACGATCTAAATGAGTCTTTGTGGCTGTGCATTTTGAAAGATCCACCGTTCCCACCACCTCTGTCCCCACCTTGGTCATGGGTTGCATTCCCAGATCAGTTCAGTCACGAGTTCTCAGAGGTCTTACACCAAGACCCCTTCAAATACTGTGCCCATGATCTGGTTTTACTCATTCTACAAAATTTGCCAAATGTTTACTTTTATGCTGTTTGTTCTGATTATATTTTTAATACAAATGAGTTAAAAAATATAATTGTCACTAAAATGTAAAAGTGAACCCAGGTGGTTTGGTCCTCCATGTATCAAAAAATAATGGCCTTGGGCTTTCCTGGTGGTGCAGTGGTTGAGAGTCTGCCTGCCGATGCAGGGGACACGGGTTCGTGCCCCGGTCCGGGAAGATCCCACATGCCGCGGAGTGGCTGGGCCTGTGAGCCATGGCCGCTGAGCCCGCGCGTCCGGAGCCTGTGCTCCGCAACAGGAGAGGCCACAGCAGTGAGAGGCCCGTGTACCACACACACACACACACACACACACACACACACACACACACAAAAAGCCTAGGGGGCACCAATCTACCCAAGAGTGCCTCTGAATCTGTGTATAGAACATTCTCTCTGAGTGAAACAGGGAGCCATTGGAAGGATTTGAGCAGAGGTGACTTAGGTTTTCAAAGGATTTCCCTGGATATATGTTGAGATTTGACTTCAGGGAGAGAGGTTAAAAGTGACACCCATGAAGGTTGCAGTAATCCAGAAAGAAAGATGACAGAGGCTCAACCCAGACTGTTTGCAGTAGGGCTGGAGAGAGGATCAGTTTCTGAATATGCAGCTTTAGAGGCAGAGCTGAGAGGATTTCCTGACAGTTTGGATTTGGGGTGGGCATATGGGGGAGGAGTTAATGAGGACTCCATGGTTTGGGGCTATGTTCCCAGGCTACAGGTGCATGAACTGGGAGAAATGAAGGAAGGGAGGAAGAGGAAAGGAAGGGAGAAAAAAAGGAAAGAGGCAAGATGGGAACTGTTCTAGGTGCTGAGTGTGTATAAGTGATGAAGACACAGTCTTAACAAATCCCAGTTACTTATTGAAATAAATGGACAAAGTTCAGAGAGGGAGCACAGAAGAGGGAGCGATTTGCCAGCAGGTTGGAGTCAGGGAGGTGACATTTGAGCTGGGTTTTGAAAGATGAATAAGAGACTGCCAGGTGTGTGTGTTTGCGTGCATGTGTGTGCACGTGTGCACGTGTATTGGGGCTGAGGAATGGTGTGCAGATTTCTAGGAAGAGGGAAGGAGTAAGTGAATATTCTGAATCTGCAGATTGTAATTAAGTAATCTTTAGAAAGTTCTGTAGCCTAGCCAATGCATCCCACAATCCGTAAAGAAATAGCTTTATCTTTCTGAGGGCTGGATAGGTTAGTGTTGCTGCATTTAGTGGGTTTTTTTCAGTTTGTCTTAAAAAATTTATTATAAACTATTTAAGATATTTAGAAAAGATACAAAGAACAGTTTAATGGCACTTAGTGATTTTAAGCTGAAGTCCTGGGGGCAAAAGGAAAACATTTAGCTCAAAGAGCATAGACAGCTAGTTTAAAAGAGCTTTTCTCATCTAGAAAAGCTAGATGCCACACTGCCACAAACTTGCTGTCACACTTGGTGCCCCACTCCTTTGATTTAGGGAGTCTTCTCTCATTGCTGTAAAAGTCTGCTATAATCCAAAATCTCACTTTCGTCATAGCATGGTTATTTCCTAGGCTTAATGAAACAAATATGCAGTCACAGCCCCTTGATTGAAGCAAAGCACCTCTCCTGGAATAAAAAAAATGCTGAGGTTTGGTTCTGTAAATGAGAAAGGACTAAATTTAGGGGATTTTGTTCCATACATTATTGCTTGACAATGGTGATGGTAACCTCTTAAATATTATGGCTTTTTACAAAGTTCTTCCTTTCCCATTAGCTTATGCCGATCTCACCGTAGCTCTGCCAAGTGGTGATGGCAAGTGGTCTCTATTTTATGTTGAGAAGAACTGAGCCTTAGAGAGTTCAAAAGACTACAGGAAGCCATGAGACAAGAATGTAGCAGGGGGCCTTCCCTGGTGGCGCAGTGGTTGGGAGTCCGCCTGCTGATGCAGGGGACACGGGTTTGTGCCCCGGTCTGGGGGGATCCCACATGAATTGAATCATTTAGAAGTTTGTTCAATCTTTTATATAATGATCAAAAAAGGAAAAGATCTATTAGTTGGCTTCAATGTACCCAACACTACAAACATTTCCCAGACAGAAGCTCCACCTTCTGCGTGTTCAGAGCCCGGTGAGGGAAATAAACAATCAAGCGGATGACAAGCAATATGGTTAATGGCATAGTTGAGGTATGAACCAGGCTTTATGGGAAACTACTTGAAAACTTCCCAACAACTGAGATTTTGTTCAGTTCCAAAATTTTAAACACCTTCCAAATTAATTGTGTGCTAGTTTTCTAATTAGGCCGTGATGGGAGTATCACGGCCAACAGCCCCATTTATTGCATTGTACAGAGCTCTGCTGAACTCCGGTATTGTAATCCTTAACCCTCCCTGGAGGAATGCTGCGTGATTCTGCATCTTATTATTTTTTTTCCAAGGCTGATGACACATTAATTGCCATTGAAGTGTTTGTCACATCCTCCCTCAAATAGTCTACAACGAAGTTTTATATGTATATCCAAGCTGTCATAAGACTTGTGAATGGATACAGGAAGCAAATGTTAATGTTTATACAATAGGTTAAAGGCTAACCTTTAGTTTTATTTCAACTGTCAAACAGGCTGTGTGGATTCTACTGTGATGTGTACAGAAGAATCTGTTCATGTCCCCCAGTTGTTTGTCTTCTGGAGCTTCCTCTTGCCCAGATGTGATACACTGCAGGACTGTCTTGTGAGAAAGCCAAAAATACAGTGCTTAAAATAACCGTGCTTAAGTAACTGGAAAAAAAATTAAAAGGGAACATATCTCTGGACTTCAGAGGATAAAGTATATTAGAAATCAAAGTGAAAAAAATGCGTTAACTTAACCTTGCACATTAGCATTGGGTCTTTCATCCAAATATTTTGAAGCTTTTGCTTACCTCTCAGTCATGTATATACAAACAAAACATTCTTTAATTGGTCTTCTCTTCCCTTTCCCCATGTAGTTGATAGTAGACACTTGATTTTCTCCACCTGGAGCTAGAAATGCTGTTGAAGGTAAATGGAGCAGATGTCTACCTGAGTGGGAACCATTGCATGCTGAATGTATAGAGGATGGGTTTTATTTTTATTTTTTTAACATCTTTATTGGAGTATAATAGCTTTACAATGGTGTGTTAGTTTCTGCTTTATAACAAAGTGTATCAGCTATACATATACATATACCACCATATTTCTTCCCTCTTGCGTCTCCCTCCCACCCCTTCCTATCCCACCCCTCTGGGTGGTCACAAAGCACTGAGCTGATCTCCCTGTGCTATGCGGCTGCTTCCCACTAGCTATCTATTTTACATTTCGTAGTGTATATATGTCCATGCCACTCTCTCACTTTGTCTCAGCATACCCTTCCCCCTCCCCATGTCCTTAAGTCCATTCTCTACGTCTGCGTCTCTATTCCTCTCCTGACCCTAGGTTCTTCAGAACCTGTTTTATTTTTAGATTCCATATATATGAGTTAGCGTATGATATTTATTTTTCCCTTTCTGACTTCACTCTGTATGACAGACTCTAGGTCCATCAACCTCGCTACAAATAACTCAATTTCGTTTCTTTTTATGGCTGAGTGATATTCCATTGTATATGTGTGTCACATCTTCTTTATCCATTCATCTGTCAATGGACACTTAGGTTGCTTCCACATACTGGCTATTGTAAATAGAGCTGCAATGAACATTGTGGTATATGACTCTTTTTGAATTATGGTTTTCTCAGGGTATATGCCCAGTAGTGGGATTGCTGGGTCATATGGTAGTTCTATGTTTAGTTTTTTAAGGAACCTCCATACTGTTCTCCATAGTGGCTGTAATAATTTACATTTCCACCAACAGTGCTAGAGGGTTCCCTTTTCTCCACACTCTCTCCAGCATTTATTGTTTGTAGATTTTTTGATGATGACCATTTTGACTGGTGTGAGGTGATACCTCATTGCAGTTTTGATTTGCATTTCTGTAATGATTAGTGATGTTGAGCATTCTTTAATGTGTTTGTTGGCAATCTGTATATTTTCTCTGGAGAAATGTCTATTTCAGTCTTCTGTCCATGTTTGGATTGGGTGGTTTGTTGTTGTTGTTGGTTATTTTTGGCGGTATGCAGGCCTCTCACTGTTGTGGCCTCTCCCATTGCAGAGCACAGGCTCCGGTCGTGTAGGCTCAGTGGCCATGGCTCACCGGCCTAGCCGCTGTGGGGCATGAGGGATCTTCCCGGACCGGGGCACAAACCCGTGTCCCTTGCATCGGCAGGCAGACTCTCAACGACTGCGCCACCAGGGAAGCCTGGGTTGTTTGTTTTTTTTGATATTGAACTGCACGAGCTGCTTGTAAATTTTGGAAATTAATCCTTTGTCAGTTGCTTCATTTGAAATGTTTTCTCCCATTCTGAGGGTTGTCTTTTCGTCTTGTTTATGGTTTCCTTTGCTGTGCAAAAGCTTTTAAGTTTCATTAGGTCTCATTTGTTTATTTTTGTTTTTGTTTCCATTTCTCTAAGAGGTGGGTCAAAAAGGATCTTGCTGTAATTTACGTCATGGAGTGTTCTGCCTATGTTTTCCTCAAAGAGTTTTATAGTGCCTGGCCTTACATTTAGGTCTTTAATCCATTTTGAGTTTATTTTTGTGTATGATGTTAGGGAGTGTTCTAATTTCATTCTTTTACATATAGCTGTCCAGTTTTACCAGCACCACTTACTGAAGAGGCTGTCTTTTCTCCATTGTATATTCTTGCCTCCTTTATCAAAAATAAAGTGACCATATGCGCATGGGTTTATCTCTGGACTTTCTATCAGGTTCCATTGATCTATATTTCTGTTTTTGTGCCAGTACCATACTGTCTTGATTACTGTAGATTTGTAGTATAGTCTGAAGTCCAGGAGCCTGATTGCTCCCACTCCAGTTTTCTTTCTCAAGATTGCTTTTGTGTTTCCATACAAATTGTGAAATTTTTTGTTGTAGTCTGTGAAAAATGCCACTGGTAGTTTGATAGGGATTGCATTGAATCTGTAGATTGCTTTGGGTAGTATAGTCATTTTCACAATGTTGATTCTTCCAATCCAAGAACATGGTTTATCTCTCCCTCTGTTTGTATCATTCTTAATTTCTTTTATCAGTGTCATAGTTTTCTTCATACAGGTCTTTTGTCTCCTTAGGTAGGTTTATTGCTAGTTATTTTATCCTTTTTGTTACAATGGTAAATGGGAGTGTTTCCTTAATTTCTCTTTCAGATTTTTCATCATTAGTGTATAGGAATAAATGAGATTTCTGTGCATTAATTTGTATCTTGCTACTTTACCAAATTCATTGATTAGATCTAGTAGTGTTCTGGTAGCATCTTTAGGATTCTCTATGTATAGTACCATGTCATCTGCAAACAGTAGTGGTTTTACTTCTTTTCTGATTTGGATTTCTTTTCCTTCTCTGATTGCTGTGGCTAAAACTTCGAAGACTATGTTGAATAATAATGGTGAGAGTGCACAAGCTTGTCTTGTTCCTAATCTTAGAGGAAATGGTTTCAGTTGTTTACCATTGAGAATGATGTTGGCTGTGGGTGTGCCATAAATGGTCTTTATTATGTTGAGGTAAGTTCCCTCTATGCCTACTTTCTGAAGGGTTTTTATTTTTACCATAAATGGGTGTTGAATTTTGTCAATAGCTTTTTCTGCATCTATTGAGATTATCATATTGTTTTTCTCCTTCAATTTGGTAAAAAGGTGTATCACATTGATTCATTTGCATATATTGAAGAATCTTGGCATTCTTGGGATAAACCCCATGTGATCATGGTGTATGATGTTTTAATGTGCTGTTGTATTCTGTTTGCTAGTATTTTGTTGAGGATTTTTGCATGTATGTTCCTCAGTGATATTGGCCTGTAGTATACTTTCTTTGTGATATCTTTGTCTGCTTTTGTTATCAGGGTGATAGTGGCCTCGTAGAATGAGTTTGGGAGTGTTCCTCCCTGTGCTATATTTTGGAAGAGTTTGAGAAGGATAGGTGTTAGCTCTTTTGTAAATGTTTGGTAGAATTCGCCTATGAAGCAATCTGGCACTGGGCTTTTGTTTATTGGAAGATTTTTAATCACCGTCTCAATTTCAGTGCCTGTGATTGGTCTGTTTATATTTTCTGTTTCTTCCTGCTTCAGTCTCGGAAGGTTGTGCTTTTCTAAGAATTTGTCCATTTCTTCCAGATTGTCCATTTTATTGGCATATAGTTGTCTGTAGTAATCTCTTATGATCCTTTTTATTTCTGCATTGTCAGCTGTTACTTCTCCTTTTTCTTTCTAGTTCTATTGATTTGAGTCTTCTCCCTTTTTTTCTTGATGAGTCTGGCTAATGGTGTATCAATTTTGTTTACCTTCTCAAAGAAGCAGCTTTTGGTTTTATTTCTCTTTGCTATTGTTTCTTTCATTTCTTTTTCATTTATTTCTGATCTGATCTTTACGATTTCTTTCCTTCTGATAACTTTGGTTTTTTTTGTTCTTCTTTCTCTAATTGCTTTAGGTGTAAGGTTAGGTTGTTTATTTGAGATGTTTCTTGTTTCTTGAGGTTGGATTGTACTGCTATGAACTTCCCTCTTAGAACTGCTTTTGCTGCATCCCATAGGTTTTTAGTTGTCCTGTTTTCATTGTCATTTGTTTCTATGTATTTTTTGATTTCCTCTTTGATTTCTTCAGTGATCTCTTGGTTATTTAGTAGTGTATTGTTTAGCTTCCATGTGTTTGTATTTTTTACAGACTTTTCCTTTAACTGATATCTAGTCTCATAGCATTGTGGTCAGAAAAGATACTTGATACAATTTCAATTTTCTTAAATTTACCGAGGCTTGATTTGTGACCCAAGATATGATCTATCTTGGCCAATGTTCCGTGAGCACATGAGAAGTGTATTCTGTTGTTTTCAGCTGGAATGTCTTATAAATATCAATTGAGTCCATCTCATTTAATGTATCATTTAAAGCTTGTGTTTCCTTATTTATTTTCATTTTGGATTATCTGTCCATTGGTGCAAGGGGGTGTTAAAGTCCTCTACTATAATTGTGTTACTGTCAATTTCCCCTTTTATGGCTGCTAGCATTTGCCTTATGTATTGAGGTGCTCCTATGTTGGGTGCATAAATATTCACAATTGTTATATCTTCTTCTTGGATTGATCCCTTGATCATTATGTAGTGTCCTTCTTTGTCTCTTGTAATAGTCTTTATTTTAAAGTGTATTTTGTCTGATATGAGAATTGCTACTCTAGCTTTCTTTTGATTTCCATTTGCATGGAATATCTTTTTCCATCCCCTCAATTTCTGTCTGTATGTGTCCCTAAGTCTGAAGTGGGTCTCTTGTAGACAGCATATATAGTGGTCTTGTTTTTGTATTCGTTCAGCCAGTCTACGTCTTTTGATTGGATCATCTAACCCATTTACATTTAAGGTAGTTATCAATATGTATATTCCTATTACCATTTTCTTAATTGTTTTGAGTTTGTTATTGTAGGTCTTTTCCTTCTTTTGCGTTTCCTGCCTAGAGCAGTTCCTTTAGCAGTTGTTGTAAAGCTGGTTTGGTGGTGTCAAATTCTCCTAGCTTTTGCTTGTCTGTAAATGTTTTAATTTCTCTGTCAAATCTGAATGAGAGCCTTGCTGTGTAGACTAACTTAACTGTAGTTTTTTCCCTTTCATCACTTTAAATATGTCCTGCTACTCCCTTCTGGTTTGCAGAGTTTCTGCTGAAAGATCAGCTGTTAACCTTATGGGGATTCCCTTGTATGCTATTGGTTATTTTTCACTTGCTGCTTTTAATATTTTTTCTTTGTATTTAATTTTTGATAGTTTGATTAATATGTGTCTTGGCATGTTTCTCTATGGATTTATCCTGTATGGGACTCTCTGCACTTCGTGGACTTGATTGACTATTTCCTTTCCCATATTAGGGAAGTTTTCAATTATAGTCTCTTCAAATATTTTCTCAGTCCCTTTCTTTTTCTCTTCTTCTTCTTGGACCCCTATAATTCGAATGTTGGTATATTACTGTTGTTTCAGAGGTCTCTGAAGCTGTCCTCAATCTTTTACATTCCTTATTCTTTTTTCTGCTCTGCAGTAGTTATTTCCACTATTTTATCTTCCAGGTCACTTATGTGTTCTTCTGCCTCAGTTATTCTGCTATTGATTCCTTCTAGAGAATTTTTAATTTCATTATTGTGTTGTTCATTATTGTTTGTTTGCTCTTTAGTTCTTCTAGGTCCTTGTTCAATGTTGCTTTTATTTTCTGCATTCTATTTCCAAGGTTTTGGATCATGTTCACTATCAGTACTCTGAATTCTTTTCCAGGTAGACTGCCTATTTCCTCTTTATTTGTTTGTTCTGTTGGGCTTTTACCTTGCTCCTTCTTCTGCTGTGTGTTTCTCTGTCTTCTCATTTTGCTTTACTTACTGTGTTTGGGGTCTCCTTTTTGCAGGCTGCAGGTTTGTAGTTCCCATTGTTTTTGGTGATTGCCTCCAGTGGGTAAAGTTCATTCAGTCGGTTGTGTAGGATTCCTGGTGGAGGGGACTGGTGCCTGTGTTCTGGCTGATGAGGCTGGATCTTCTCTTTCCAGTAGACAGGACCATGTCTGGTGGTGTGTTTTGGGGTGTCTGTGACCTTATTTTGATTTTAGGCAGTCTCTGTACTAATGGGTTGGGTTTTATTCCTATCTTGCTAGTTGTTTGGCATACGGTGTCTAGCACTGTAGCTTGCTGCTCATTGAGTGGAGCTGGGTCTTAGCATTGAGATGGAGATATCTGGGAGATTTTCGCCGTTTGATATTATGTGGAGCTGGGAGGTCTCTGGTGGACCAATGTGCTGAACTCGGCTCTCCCACCTCAGAGGCACAGACCTGACACCTGGCCGAAGTACCAAGACCCTGTCTGCCACGTGGCTCAGAAGAAAGGGGAGAAAAAAGAAAGAAAGAAAGAAAAATCAATAAATTAATTAAAGTTATTAAAATAAAAAAATTAAAAAGCAATAAAAAAAGGGGAAAAAAAAGAAAGAAAGAAGAGAGCAATGAAACCATAAACAGATCCACCAATGCTAAGAAGCATTAAAAACTATTGTAAAAAACAAAACAAAAGAAAACAAAAAAGGAACAGACAGAACCCTAGGACAAATAGTAAAAGCAAAGCTATATAGACAAAATCACACAAAGAAGCATACACATGCACACTCACCAAAAGAGAAAAAGGAAAAAAAAATCTATATAAAAAAAACGAGAGAGAGCAACCAAATCAATAAACAAATCTACCAATGGCAATAAACTCTAAATACTAAAGTAAGATAAACATAAAGCCAGAAAAAAATTGGATGCAGAAAGCAAACCCCAAGTCTATAGTTGCTCCCAAAGTTCACTGCTTCAAGTTTGGGATGATTTGTTGTCTATTCAGGTATTCCGGAGATGCCGGGTACATCTCGTTGATTGTGGAGATTGAATCCTCTGCTTCTGTGGCTGCTGGGAGAAATTTCCCTTTCTCTTCTTTGTTTGCACAGCTCCTGGGGTTCAGCTTTGGATTTGGCCCTGCCTCTGAGTGTAGGTCTCCTGAGGGTGTCTGTTCTTCACCCAGACAGGACGGAGTTAAAGTAGCAGCTGATTAGGGGGCTTTGGCTCACTCAGGCCAGGGGGAGGGAAGGGTATGGAGTGTAGGCAAGGCTGTGGCAGCAGAGGCCAGTATGACGTTGCACCAGATTGAGGCGGGCATTGTGTTCTCTTGGGGAAGTTGTCCCTGAATCACGGGACCCTGGCTGTGGCAGGCTGCACAGGCTCCCGGGAGGGGAGGTGACGGGCTGCACAGGCTCCTGAGAGGGGACAGTGACCTGTGCTTGCACACAGGCTTCTTGGTGGCTGCAGCAGCAGCCTTAGTGTCTCATGCCCATCTCTGGTGTATGCAGTGATAGCCGCGACTCATGCCTGTCTCTGGAGCTCGTTTAGGTGGTGCTCTGAATCCCCTCTCCTCGCGCACTCCGAAACACTGGTCTCTTGCCTCTTTGGCAGGTCCAGACTTTTCCCCGGACTCCCTCTCGGTTAGCTGTGGTGCACTAGCCCCCTTCAGGCTGTGTTCACGCAGCCAACTCCAGTCCTCTCCCTGGGATCCGACCTCTGAAGCCCGAGCCTCAGCTCCCAGCCCCTGTCCGCCCTGGCGGGTGAGCAGACAAGCCTCTCGGGCTGGTGAGTTCCAGTCGGCACCGATCCTCTGTGCGGGAATCTCTCTGCTTTGCCCTCCGCACCCCTGTTGCTGCGCTCTGCTCCGTGGCTCAGAAGCTTCCCCACCGCCACCCTCCATCTCTGACAGTGAAGGGGCTTCCTAGTGTGTGGAAACCTTTCCTCCTTCACAGCTCCCTCCCAGAGGTGCAGGTCCCATCCCTATCCTTTTGTCTGTTTATTCTTTTGCCCTACCTAGGTACGTGGGGAGTTTCTTGCCTTTTGGGAGGTATGAGGTCTTCTGCCAGCATTCAGTAGGTGTTCTGCAGGAGTTGTTCTATATGTAGATGTATTTCTGATATATTTGTGGGGAGCAATGTGATCTTCACGTCTTACTCCTCCGTCATCTTGAAGGTCTCTCCAAAGAATGTTTTTTTTTAAAATTTTTTAAATTAATTAATTAATTTATGGCTGTGTTGTCGTTTCTGTGCGAGGGCTTTCTCTAGTTGTGGCAAGCGGGGTCCACTCTTCATTGCCATGTGTGGGCCTCTCACTATCGCTGCCTCTTTTGTTCTCTGTGGAGCACAGGCTCCAGACGCACAGGCTCAGTAATTGTGGCTCACGGGCCCAGTTGCTCCGCGGTATGTGGGATCTTCCCAGACCAGGGCTCGAACTCGTGTCCCCTGCATTGGCAGGCAGATTCTCAACCACTGCGCCACCAGGGAAGCCCCAAAGAATGTTTTTTAAAATGTGGTTCCTTGGATCAGCTCAGCAGGTAAATTCTCAGGTCCCACCCCAGACCTACTGAATCATAACCTCTGGAGGTGGGCTTCAGAAGCTGGGTTTTGACAGGTCTTCTGGGTGATTCTGATGCAATGCTCAAGTCTGAGAGCCCCAGCATAGAACATTAGTGATGGCATCTTTCCATTTTCTTGTTGAATGGTCCACAGAGGAAGAACAGAAACCTTGGACACTGGTATACAAAGCAATGTTGGTCAAATTAAATGGAGTTAAAGAGGTTTATGGTTGAAGATGGAGAAACTCTGCCCAGGTCCCCTTTTCTATCCCTCCCTCTTAGTTCAGGCATTTCAGAAAAGCAAGGTCGCCATTAGATTCATCATACCTTAAGAGCTCATACAGCTTGCCTTGTGAGCACCAAAGCAGGCTTAACCAAGTCCTCTGCATGCCAAATGTAGGCTCTTGAAGCCTTGGATGGATTCTATTTGGGGTGCCTAATACCTCTCCTGTGCCCTTGCACATGCTGTCATTCTGCCTGGAACCCCCTTTCTCCTCTTGCTCACTTACAAATTTCTCCTCATCCTTTGAGTCCCAACTCCAACGTCATCTGCTCTGTGAAGCCTTCAACCAAGTGCAGAGGGGTGCTCCCCATTGTGCTCCGCAGGACCTTGTGTAGATTTCAATATTATTTTGCTCACCCCATGATTATGCAGCATATCTATGTCTTTCTCTCCACGAGAGCTCCAAGTCCTCTGAGGAAAAGAAATATTTCATTAATCTGTTATTTCTAGTGCCCGACATATTGTCTGGCAAGCAGTAGACACCCGATAAAAAGTTGCAAGAGTATTGGAATGTTTTATTCCTCCCTTCTCTCTCTCTCTGAATTATTATAATTCTGCTGAATATTTGCAAGTTGCTGACCTCAAGACCCTCTGGCCCATAATGTATTGTGTGTATTTATTAATAACAATGACATTCTCTTATGTGACTATAATACAATGATTGAAATCAGGAAATTTAACATTGATACAGAGTAATTATATAATATTCAGCCCATATTAAAATTTTACCTATTGTCTTAATGTCTTTTATAACATTTTTTCCCAAGCCAAGATCATACACTGCCTTGAGCTGTCATGTCTTGTTAGAGTGTTTGTCTCAGTTCTTCAATTTTTCTTTGTTTTTCATGAAATTCATATTTTTGAGGAGCACAGGCCTGTTGTTTTTTAGACTGTCCCCAAGTTTTGGTTTATATGATTATTTCCTCATTATTAGATTTAGGTCATGGATTTTGGGGAGGACTACCATATAAGTGATGTTGAGTTTCCTCATGCATAACATCAGGAGGTATACGGTGTTAGTTTATCCTATTATTGTTGATATTAATTTTGATCACTTGATTAAGCTGTGTCCATCATTTCTCCATTGTACTTTTCTTGCCTTTTGTAATTTATAAGTAATTTTTGAGGATATATTTTTAAACTGTGTTAAAACCCTGTTTCCCAACACACTTTTACCCAATGGTGTTAAAATCTCTTGGTGATTCTTCCCTGAATCAATTGTTACTATGGTGGCTGCAAAGTAATTTAACTGAACGAATTAATCTTAAAAAAAAGATCTTTCAGATAACTATTTGAGCAACATAGTTTGAGAGAAGTCTCTCTCTACCCCAAACCCACTAGAATTATTTCTAATATTAGATAGTAAAGAATCGGTATCCTGGGACTTCCCTGGTGGTCCAGTGGTTAAGACTCTGGGCTTCCACTGCAGGGGCCGTGGTTTCAATCCCTGGTCAGGGAACTAAGATCCTGAATGCTGTGTAGTGTGGCCAAAACAATTTTTTTTAATTAAAAAAAAATCAGTATCCAATGTAATCCCTACCTATTTTACAATTCATTTAATAACTTCATTTTTTCCCCTCCACAATGAGCCCTATACATGTTTAAATTCAACCCCCCTTCTACAGCTTAAGTTAGATTTAAACATCCTTATGAAATAGTATATGTAATGTAGATACTAAGTCAATCTATAGACCTTTTTCTCTTCATTGATATAGCACACATATGCACAGCTGTAAAATGTTTATAAACTTTTGACTTTCCCACTAGATTTCCATAAACAGCTCTAGTGCTTTATTTACAACTAATTAAAAATACTTCTCATTTCTTTCTTTTTGTTTTAACATCTTTATTGGAGTATAATTGCTTTACAATGGTGTGTTAGTTTCTGATTTATAACAAAGTGAATCAGCTATACATATACATATGTTCCCATATCTCTTCCCTCTTGCATCTCCCTCCCTCCCACCCTCCCTATCCCACCCCTCTAGGTGGTCACAAAGCACTGAGCTGATCTCCCTGTGCTATGCGGCTACTTCCCACTAGCTATCTATTTTACATTTGGTAGTATATATAAGTCTATGCCACTCTCTCACTTCGTCCCAGCATACCCTTCCCCCTCCCCATGTCCTCAAGTCTATTCTGTAGTAGGTCTGCGACTTCTCATTTCTTATGACTAATTGCATTAATACTAATAATTAGGACATAATGGAATATGAAAATGTAGATATACTACTTGAAGGTTTTATATTTCATCTAACTTTATTACCTAAGAGTTTAAAAAATTGAAGTATGGTATCATTGTAATAATAGCAATTATAATCATTATGCATGAATTTATTTTGGATCATTATTTCTGGCTCTTTCAAACTCTCTCTCTTTTTTTTCAGATATAATTTTTCTTGCAACAAGATGTGAATATTTTAATTTAAAATTAATAAATCACAATTCTGTATTGCTTTTAAGATTAAGATTATTCAAAAATGACACATTTCAGGATTAACCAAAGTACATTTCTATTATAATTTAGTTTATCCAAGTAGGTAAAGAATAAACCACACTGTAGCTCCTTAACCTAGGAGTCAGGTTTTAATGACAAAGTCCGTTGCCAGCAATGGACATGCAGGTAACCAAAAGAAGTTGTAAATACAAATCCCAAACTGCTTCTATAAACTGAAAAGACCTTTGTTGAGTCACAGGCATAAAAATGGGGCATTGGCACTGCATTCAGTGAATATGGCCTTTATGACTTATGTATGGAAGTACCTTCTAGAGTGGTCATGAGGATCACAGTCTTATATCATGTAGTTGGTTTTCTATTTCATTGGTAGCATCTTCTTTATCATAATCCATCCAGACAACTATTTACAAAGAATGTTCAAATATGGAACTCAAGAGACACTGTAGCTTTCCACCAGGAACAAACCAGCTTATTTCTGTAAAGTAATTTAGTACTAGCTGTAGAAGGCCAATATAATCCAGAGAAAAATGAAATCAAGAATCAAATTGAAAACAGAGACCATTAAGTGCTCTAGATACAAGTTTCACTAATTATCTTATTTTTGTGAAAACCTTCCTGCCTTACCAATTTTAAAAAACCAAAAAACCCACCAGCCATTTCTGTCCTTATAACTGTATCTTGACACAGATATGATGGAAATGATAGGAAATAAAACTCTATTAAGTTCTCCTAATGTACTCCAAAACATCTAAATTATTTTTATTCATGATTTGTACTATTGCAGGATGGCAAGTCAATTAGGAGCCAATGGTGGGAATAAAAAGCCAGAACCAAAGCACAGAGTTTTCTCTTTCATGTGGCTCTTGGCATGTCAGAAGGGGCAGTACTGCCTCCAAAATCCAAACAATTAAAATGATGAGAGAAGGGGAGAGGAGGGGAAGGGAGAAAAGAGGGCACCCTAATAATTAATCCTACAGGTCACAGACCTTTTTAAAATCTTTAAAATGTAAAATGTATTGCTATCAACAAGCACGTTGCATTATTTTTTCTTTCTCCAGTTTTTTACATATTATTCACTTATGTGAAAAAAATCTAAAGTAACATCTCAAATGACCCATGAATTTACCAAGAAGTACTTTGTCACTTAAGTTCTCACAGACAGTAAAAATGTTGGTAACGGAGGAGAAAGGGTCCTTCCTTTCCGTTTGGCGGCAGCCATCAGGTGAGCCGAGATGGGCGCTTACAAGTACATCCAGGAGCTGTGGAGGAAGAAGCTGTCGGACGTGATGCGCTTTCTGCTCAGGGTGCGCTGCTGGCAGTACCGCCAGCTCTCGGCGCTGCACCGGGCTCCGCGCCCCACCCGGCCCGACAAGGCGCGCAGGCTGGGCTACAAGGCCAAGCAAGGTTATGTGATATATCGGGTTCGCGTGCGCCGCGGTGGCCGCAAACGCCCGGTCCCGAAGGGCGCCACCTACTGCAAGCCTGTCCACCATGGCGTCAACCAGCTCAAACTTGCCCGGGGCCTTCAGTCTGTTGCCGAGGAGCGAGCGGGACGCCACTGTGGGGCCCTGAGGGTCCTGAATTCTTACTGGGTGGGTGAAGATTCTACGTACAAATTTTTTGAGGTTATCCTCATTGATCCCTTCCATAAGGCTATCAGAAGAAACCCTGACACCCAGTGGATCACCAAACGAGTCCACAAGCACAGGGAGATGCGAGGGCTGACGTCTGCAGGCAGGGAGAACCGCGGCCTCGGCAAGGGCCACAAGTTCCACCACACGATCGGTGGTTCTCGCCGCGCAGCCCGGAGAAGGCGCAATACTCTCCAGCTCCACCGCTACCGCTAATATAAGTAATGTTTGTAAAAGTCTTACCTAATAAACAGTTTAGGACATCCACGTCTGCTTAAAAGTGTTTTTTAATCTGTCTGTTAAAACTAGTTGTCTGCAGGTTGCTTCACTGAATGCATTGTCAAATTCTGAAAGTTAAAGTGCAATAATGTTTGAAGATTTTAAGTGATGGTGTGTCTTGTTTCTAATAAGGGAAATGCCTTTGTTTTTGCTTTATTAGGCAGTTGATATGTCCGTGTGTAAAGTGCTGTCTGGTAACAATAGGTGTAAAATTCTGTAAAAGAGGAGCGCAGAAACTAGCCGTGTAGATTTGTTGGTGCATGTGATGAAACCTACAGCTTTATTGGGGTGAGGCAGTGCTCTGCTGGTTTACTCTAAAGTGGCTGTTTTATGGAGTTTGGCAAGGACAAACTTTAAATTGGGTTTTCCTTGGGAATGTGAAGGATGTCGTGATCGTTTATCATGGTCATTATGCCGAGAAGTAAAGTCGACTAGGGCCCACGTTTTTAGACTTAATCTGCTATTCCATATATGTAACTGCTGCTGCCAAAAGGCGGAAAGTAAAGGAATGCCACGATTTTTTAAGATAATTGAATAAACCTGTTGCCAGATGTTTCTCTTACAAATTGAAACAAATCCTGGTTAGCCTAAATTAAATTGCCTTGGCCTCCATGGTACCACTGAAGCTCACATAAAAGGTGGGAGCTCCTGGTTCAATCCCGTGGCTCTGATCTGTAGAACACTTAACTTCATGCAAAATAGTCATGGTATTTACACTAGTGTATATTGAAACTGATGGAAATTGAACATTAGGTAAATGAGAAGGGAGTTTTTAACCCTAAGGCTTGTAAGCTAGTGATGCTAGGATTGGGAAATTGGTGTTCATCAGGTCCCTTTCAAGTGTGGGAGGATAGAAGGGGCTTGGATCAAAAATTTAAATGTTTTATGTGTAGTATTAGTTTGTGACCCATTATGAAATCTAAGCCACCTTGGGGAAAATAAGGTTGGTTTTATTTAAAAGTAACATTGCTAAGTCCAATCAGTGTTATCTTGGCTCATCACTTTATCCATTCCCATAAGGCTACTAAGAAGAGTCGTGTAGTTGGTGTCAATACAAGTTCAATTGGTTTCCGATTTTATGTGTGGTCTACAGTTATTTTTCTCATCCCTGCTCAAACTACCCCCAAGAGCCTCACCATTCCACAAACGTGCCAGGCCACCCACCGGTTGTGGTCGGGCATACCACCACATTCTGCTTGCATCATGACTTCCCCTAGACTGAGCTTCTGTTTCCCAGGGTGGAGTTGAGTGCATAGGAAATATGGAAGAGGAGTTGCCCCAGTTCTTTCCAGTTCGTGGTTTGCTATCTTAATAGGTAGTTTAATTTTTAAATCTAATTGCTGGATTTTCCTTGTATTTTCTTCAAGGGTCTTTTAAAAGGCCCACTTAAATGATTTCCGGAAAACATGTAGCAGGCTCAAAAAACCTTTTGGGACCCAAATTCCTTCCCACTCAGAAAATCTTAAACCATATTACTTTGTGTGTAGAGGTGGTTCGGCTATATATAATGATAGACTAAATGTCTATTAAACTAAAAAAAAATGTTGCTAATGGGTTGGGAACAATGTTTATAACAAATCTCTACAGTTTACTGGTCAGAAGCTGCATCTCTAAGGAACTGACATTTCTCTTTCATGAATGTAATCTTATCTAATTATTTTAGAGCTCACCAAGGTTCAAGCCTCTCACTTTGTCTCTGCTAGTTTCAAATATTTTTTACCTTTAAATGGAAAAAAAAAGTTAACTTTTAAATTCTGAAAATTCAGTGGTTATTATATTATTTACCATGGGAAGGGGGTGAGGAGTAGGGTGAGAAAGGGTTAATTAAAAAACAAACAAACTAGCTAAAATTACAACATATACAGAAACTTACTTCCAAAATGAAGGGGAAAAAGGAGGGAAGGGGAAAGTAGCGGCACAAAGTCCTGAAGCCAAATCTGAAGAGGACATAGAAAGAAAAACGAAACTGTTAGAAAATATAGTCAATGGGACTCTTTTACTGTTTCAATGATTTAGTTATAAATATAGATTATTAGTCTTCTCTCTATACATGTAACAAATGCCAAACAACTCACTATTATGAAATTATAAAAATTGACTCTTTCACATTTGTTAGAAAGGGTAAAAATCACATACTTTTCTTCCCTTCCTTCAGTTCAAATTCTGAACTGAAATGTTACATGTAACAATAGCTGATTCTAACTTCTATACAAAGTTAAACCATATTGAACTCCTTTGCCAATATAAGGAGCTATGTCATTTCTATCACACTTGCCTCCAATTTAGGTATAAGAAACATTTCTTAAAGCAACTCAAAAGGAGCAAGTCAGGGGAAAGAAAGTTATGAAGAAGAGAGAAGAGAAGACTAGCAGATAAAACACATACTCAGAAAAACTCAGATCTGCCATTCAAGTACTGAAAATACCCCAAAAGGGACAATGAATGGGATCTATTATAATAAAGTCAGCAAAATAAAATGCAAATCTCAAGCATGATAAATGGCCCTGATGGGCTTTCTGCTGAAGGGCATAAGGCTATGATTCAGTCCACAATTCCTTTTGGACCCTAAAGAAGGAATTCAATAGAAAGTTGTCACTCTGTTTTGCAATTTTTTCTTGCTTGTCTTCAGGAAACAGTAGCTTGTTTCTTCCCTCCATGTTATGCAGACCATTTCTTTAAACCCCAAAAGAATAATAATTTTCATATAGTAAAAGACTTCTTTTAGAAAATGGAAAAAGGAATATGAGGCCACAGCAATGATGTTAATGGTTACTCTTCAATGCTTCTTTAGCTGCCATGATCAGTGGTGTCAAGCTGGACTGGTTTGGCCAACTGGTTTGGCCAGTTTCAGGAAGGGATGTTGTAACAATTCTCTGGCTGAACTCCTTTTCTCCACATCCATCTCCAAACATGGATTTAAGAAATCCCGAAATATTGGGGAAAGTTTCTCTGGGTTTTGAAGTTCTGGGGTTCCATTAGTTACTATCAGGTACAAGGCCCTCAAAGGATTTTCACTGAGGTATGGAGGCTCTCCTTCTACCATCTCAATGACCATAATACCCAGAGACCAGATGTCTACTTTAGGGCCATAAGCTTTCCGTGTAACCACCTCTGGTGCCATACAGTATGGCGTTCCAACCATAGTACTTCGCTTGCTCTACTCAGGAGTGATCTGGGCACAGAAGCCAAAGTCAGTAAGTTTAACAGATCCTTCCATGCCCAAAGGCACATTGTCACTTTTGATGTCTCTATGGATCACTTGATTAGCATGTAAAAACTCCAATGCCTGTGAACACTCTCTGCATACAGCAGCAATCTGTGCTGCATCCATGCAGGTCTCTGTTACAACATCAGTAAGTGATCCCCCAGCGAGGTACTCCGTTACCACAAACAATTCATCTCCCACCAGGTAACTGTCTAAGAAGTTAACTATGTTGAGATTGTTTAATTCTTTCATCACCAGAATCTCATTAATGATCAATTCCTTCTTTGGCTGTTTCTGTAAATTAATCTGCTTAATAGCAACCACTTGTCCCAATGCCACATCAGTAGCAGTGAAAATTGTGCCAGAAACCCCTTGCCCAATTTTTTCATATCTTGTATACTTTTTCTTAGGGTCACCTATGCTTACAATAGTTCTTAATTGCTCCATAATCTCTTCATCTGTCATTTTGGCCTTCTTTGTCTGTTTGTCTGAAGTCTTGGCACCACTGTCAACATTAGAATCACCAACTCGTGCAGGAATAGGATCAGTTACAGACCGTGTATAAATTGACTTTGTATGATCTGGTCATGGGGCAATAACAGGAGGAGGAGTCTCTTCATCATCATCATCATCTTCTATTACTACTGCTGTTTCTGAACGCTTGGTATTCAGTGCTGGTGTTCCAGACGGAAAGCCATCTTTCTCAAGAGGAGTAAAGCTCAGATATTTCTGCTTCACTGTGTTGGAGTCATAGAACTTTAAGACATCCAGCACAGCCCGAGGATTCTTCTTTTGCTCTAGTTTTGTGATATTGGAGGTCTATCGAGCCCACTGTTCTGGCATGCCAGTGAATTCTCTAGTAACAGCATCAAAACCAACATGGATGGTGTGCTCAAAATCATATGGAGGAGAAATTCCTGGCCTTTCCTTCTCTTTCTTCTTACTTCATTTCTTTGTGCTTGAGAATATAGAGACGATTTTATTCCTGGGGTTTTTTTCCCTCTGGAACAGAGGTCAAAGGTTTCAAACTGTGATTGGCTGACACAGGGTCTTTGCCTCCAGTGCTAAAAATGGTACTGCTCATTTGCACAGGGTGGGGGGTCCTGGAGGCTTGTCTTCCAGTTCTCTGTTATCAGACATGATTCAGAATTATGATATGGCCCCAGGCGAGGAAAGGTCCCTGCCCCAGTGGGGAGCCTCCAGCCGAGCTCCCTGCGGGCTCAGGAACCTCCCACAAACTCTCACTCTCTTTACCCTCACACTGTCCTTAATCCATTAGAACCATGTATTCTTTAAGATTCACACTTTCGTTTATTTGCCATTAGATGAAAGTTTGTTGGGGAATGGAAAACTTATTCTTAAAGTATCTTCTTTCAAATTACTTGCAAGCCTCCTTAAGGAGACATTAATGGGAGGTTGATGTAGAAACTGAGGAACAGAGAATCCAATTATATCACATCATTTATTGGAAAGTCGCTGGATTAATGCCCTGGGGAAGGTTTGTAATATAGTGGGCAATATCGTAGGTGTCCCAAATCAGTGCCAAGCTCCCTATCATCACATCAACCTTGAGAGTTGAACTGGCTTGCTCAAGTACATGGAGTCAAAAGTCAAGGTGAAACCAGAATCAAGGCTTCCTTTGGAGTCAAGACTTCTCCCAGTATTTTCTGTTGCTGTAAAATAATATAACAGATGTGGTTATCTCACACCCTGAGTCACTGCCAAGGAGAAAATGAAGCATGCACAGTAGAAACATGTCTTAGGGAAGCAAGGTGGCTACACTTACACCTTCTGCAGAGAGGACTCAGCTGTTGGGTGGCTGCTATTTCTGGGCATTGTGATATCATTTCTACACAATATTCTGCTTAAAGTGCCTGAGACCGCGAAGTGATTTAGACACTGTGAGATTCTTGCTTAAGCTCTTTGATGAGTTTAAAGAGGGCTTGAACTCACATTTTTACCCCAAGGCAAATTGCTCACAGGTCTTCATTTTACACGAAGCAGACTCTGGGGAGCTGAGTGACAGTCTGGCCTTGGAGATTTTCATTGAAAGGTTTGAAGCACATGTTTGAAGTACAGCCATGCGATGGACCTGGAATCAGGTTACCTGGGACAGAACTTGACTGCATGATTGTGTAGACCTGGGACACTGCTTAAACCATTCTGGGACCCGACCTTTTCATTTCCATCAACAAAATGAACAGAGTAAGGCCTGCTTAGCTGGCTTTTCCTAGATTTGAGGTGAGGAACATGGAGATTAGCACAGTTACTTACAAAGTAGCAATCAACTGAAAACTGAACCAATCAAATAAAAAATATAAAGTACAATATACACAACAAAATAACTGCTTTATTAATACACAGTGCAAAGTATTAGTGTTCCTCTATCTCCACAGATTCTGAGTTTCAAATTAGGGGGAATATGTTTTCACTTTTGCATAGTGAATTTCTAAGAAGACTTATTTAACAAGCACTTAAAGAGTGCTTTTAAGTGCCAGGCATGGGTAAACTGTTTTACAATAATGGACTCATTTGATCCTTATCACAAGACTATGAGGTAGATGCTATTATTGCTCCTATTTTACAAATGGGGAAACTGAGAAGAGAAGCAACTTGCCCAAGTACCTGATCTGAGATTCAAACCTAAGCTGTCTGTCTCCAAGAATCCTTGCTTTTAACCCCACCGCACTCTGCTGAGGATGGCTGTGAGGTTAGTTAGATAGAAGATAAAGATGAGGTGTTCCCTGTTCCAGTTGGAACAGCTCATTCAATGTGGTTGTCATGTTGTTCTTATTTTTAAATATATGGGGTTTCTTAGAGTCAAAAATTAGGAATAGAATTGGGAGTGGATGATTTCCACGGAGGCCTTTGGAACGAAATCCAAGTCTAGGAGAGGGAAGTCTGGTGTTCTGCTTCTTCTGGGAACTTGTAAAATATTCTCAGGCTGGCCTGATTTTATCAGGCAGATGTACTTCTAAGACACTTGAATATTTCCTCATCCCACAGTGTTTATCAGGTCAACCAATGCTTGTATAAAAATACAAGCAAAATCATCCAGAAATGTTTATGTTCCACCAAATGAATTCAGTGTGTGAAACGGTGGTTCTACCCCATGCCCTATATGATTTTTCCTTTTATAGCCATATCTGGACAACTTTAAACAGATGAAGTCTGAGGTATATACTTAGGGCGTTTACAAAATTCTTCCTGAGTTGGGTCAGCAAGACCATAGTTCTTGCACAATTGAAAAAATATGGCAACATGTCCTTCTTTAGTTTTATAATTGGTCTGGGGAAGGACATAGTTCTGTGTGTGTGTGTTTTTTTAAATCAACTGTATTCGGGTATAATGAATATACAATATGATGCACTCATTTTAACTGTATGAAGACATAATTTTAATTATGAGGTATCTTTCTCTCTCTAGGTACATATCTAAAATGGAGACATAGAAGACATTTTGGGGGATCATCTTCCTTGCAGCTGGTTTTGACTTCATCAAGTCACAGAGAATTGGTAACGCGTTGGGTTCTTTAAGCCAAAAATGATGACCTTGCCAGGAATAGAGTGGTAGTGACAATATTAAAAGAAAATATTACAGGAGTTTCATACTTAACAAATGGGAAATGATTCTTTGAAGGAGAATTTAGAATCTGAAAGCTTTTAGTTAATAGTGGGCCCTTGATATTTTTCAAAGCTTAACCTCAAATGATGAAAACTAGATATTAAAAGATGCTATCCTTCTGAATGTGTTACCAAGCTCTCAAATGCTTTTGTAAATGTGGGTCTATTCTATTGACTCTGCATTTTGCTTTGTCTTCTCTGGCTGTGCTCTTCCACAGGGCAATTGTCATCGCAAGGTGAATAGTTTCCCCGAGTGCTAAGGACACTTCTGCAATTTTTTTTGCAGTCATTTTAACTTTGGGGACTTTTCAAGATGAAATCATCAAAAGAAGATTGTATGAGTAGCCTGAAGCTCCCACTGAGACAATATTGAGTTTTAAATGTTCAGAAGTGTTTACGCAGGCTGTTATTTGTTGGGAAAAAACATGAAGTCTCTAAATTTCTCTTCGGCTCTGACTCCTCTCATGTGAACAGAAGCTGTGACAGTGAATCTTCTCCTGCTTCAAACACCTTCTAAAATGACAAAAATCTAGTCGTTCAGAAAGTAACAATGTATGAAAATGTAATATATCTCTCAAGTTGCATGTGATGAAACCATATCTTTGCCTGAAATACATTCTATAGCTGTGAGGTTTCTCCTGATTGGAAAGAACAGGGAAACACTTCCTGGTCTGTGTTTGATCTCTTCTGAAAGAGCTTTCAAGGGGACAAAGCAGGTGGCCATCCCTGGAGCACTCACTGGACCCTCTCCTCTCAAGAGGATTGCATTTGGAGGGCCAAAGGGAAGGGAAGCTTAAAGGGCCTCAAGCTCATTGATTATCATCCTTTTCAATAATCCTGACTTCACTTGGCTTTATGATTGAGATTAGGCAAACTTCTCAGAAGTGGGATTTAGAATCTAGAAGTGACTGTCCCTTCAGGATTTACTGTCCCTGAAGTACAACAACCTTCTCCAGCCCTTTTCCACCTAAACTCTCATGTGGTCTTTGCCTTTCTGTAACATGGGCTTTCAATTTAATCTTCTTTATGGCAGTCCAGGGTATGGGCTAGATGTCAAGGGACCTGGTTTCTAATGCTGGCTCTTCAAACAGATTTACACAGTTACTTTGCCTTTCTAGGTCTTATTTTCCTTATCTGTGAGATAGGTGAATCGAACTCATTCTATACTTGCACTGTTCAATACAGTGGGCACTAGACATGTGTGACTATTTAAATTAAAATACATGAAAATTCAGCAAAACTTAAAATTTCATTTCTCTCAGTCACACTAGCTACAGTTCAAGTGCTAAACAGCCTAGTGGCTGCAGTATTGCACTGCGTAGTCTTTTGTTTTTGTTTTTGTGGTACGCGGGCCTCTCACTGTTGTGGCCTCTCCCGTTGCAGAGCACAGGCTCTGGACGCGCAGGCTCAGCGGCCATGGCTCACGGTCCCAGCCGCTCTGCAGCATGTGGGATCTTCCCGGACTGGGGCACGAACCCATGTCCCCTGCATTGGCAGGTGGACTCTCAACCACTGAGCCACCAGGGAAGCCCTGAGCATCTGTTTTAATACAGACGTGACTGGAACAGAACAGGTATGAGTTTTGTGTCTCAGAACTGGCCTCTATGGGGAGAGACAGACATGAATGAAGTAATCATGGAAATAGATATAAGATTACTGCTGAGATAAGTACATGAAGGTGTGGTAAATGGTAGCACATTCTGATCCAGACTGTGCAGTCAAGAAGGCTTCATTGAGGGAGTAAAGATGGGATGAAATAAAGCACGAGTAACAACCAGATTGTGAGGGAGGTCGAAGCAGGAAGAGACCAGCCTTCTCTACTGAGGTCCTGTGGGCATTTTAGAATGTGCCGAGGGTGGACAGGACTTGGGCATTCCAGGGCACACAGGAAATCAAGACATTCTCTACACAGACCTCTGTGAGAGGCACGCACAAGGTATTCCAGGTTAAGAAAAAGGAAAGGCTTAGAGTTAGAAGAACTCAGAGCTGGTTTGGACAAACAAGGATTCCAATTTAACAGGAGTGGAGGGAGAGATAAAAAGTATAAAGAATGGGAGTGAAGTCTGGATGGACAAGTTGGAGTCAACTTAATGCCAAGTTTAAGGGTCTTGTTTTTTCCTACTGAGTAATCAGTTTGCCTAGAAAATACTGAAAGTTTCTAGGCAAGGAAGAACATGTTAAAGCTACAGGTTTGGAAGATTACTGTGGAAGCCAGTGTCTGGATCAGAAAAAGGAGGGACTAGATGTTGAACAAAACATAATAAGAACCATATGCCAGGCTTTGTACTCAGCATTTTAATTTATTATTCCATTGACTCCCTATGACAGCCTTATAAGATAAATATATCAGTTTCACAAATGAGAAAATTGTCTTAAAGAAGTCAAATAAATTTGCCTTGCTGGTAAATTAAGCAGCAGCATGGGAATTTGGAATTAATGAACTTCCTCTTACCACTATATCAGGCCAGGGAAGAGGTGAGGAGGGGTCTTCAGTAACATTTGGAAGTGGCTTCTTGTGGAGTCCAGAGATTTTCCCATTCCCTGTGTGTCTGAGACCCAGATCTCAGAGGTGGTCCCTACTTCACTGTTTTCAGAGTATGCTGTGTAACCACCAGAACCATGTACATAACATCCTCTGAGGAAGGTTCCTCTGGTGGGGGGCTCTCTCCAACTCTGTGGCTCTGTAGGATCTAGGACACAAAGATGGTACAATTAACAGCAGATTGTGAGAGAAGCAACCATTTGCTTATCATGTCATAGTCTCATGGCAAGTTGCTCCACCTCTCTGGTTCCCTGTCTACAGCAGTCAGGAGCCCTGCAAGTATTTTTCTCTTTTTTCTTCTCTTTTTTCATGAGATCTTGCTCTGCTAATGCTGTGCACATCTGTGATGAAGAAAGCCTTCTTCATTTTCTTACATGTGTTTTTGTGTGGGAGCATCAGGAAGTTGTGGAAAGATCCAGGGGTTTGGAGGTAGGGAGACGAGGTCCAACTTCCTCATACACAAATGGGTTAATTCTTGAGTTGTGAGTGTTAAATGAGGTAAGGCACATCTAGAGCCAAGCATATCACAGATTTCCAATAAAAGTATGTATTTTTCCATGTCTCATTCTCACCTCTTTGACAGCGAATGCTTTAAAGTTCAAGTACTAAATTGCTCTTTTAATTTGAGTCTCACTTCCCCTCTCCCTTTAGGCAATAGGTGATTTTAAAAAGTGACACTTTTTTTTTTTAATGTGATTTAAGGGCCTGAAGGGACCATCCAGAAAACCTGGAGAGCATGGAGAGCCGGGGCTGAGGGGAGATTCTGTGAGTGGCGGTTGAGGGATTTCTGCTGCTTTAATACAAGGATTGTGAACTGTTTGCATGGGCACAATGGCAGAGAACAACAAATTATTCATTAATGAGGCATCTGTTCAGCCTATCTAAGTATTGCTACAAATAAGAGATTTGAGAGGAAACCCATCTTATAGAACAATTGGGCTCTCAAAGAGTTTGGAATTTTAATTGCATTGGTTATCTGGGATTACTGAGCAGATCCAGAAAATGAAAAGTCACGACTTTGGTACCTTTCTTTTTTTAAAAAATATGACTTCCTATATTTTCTTTTCCTGTCTTTCCTGTCCATTTGAGCTAAGAAAACTTTTACTTTCTCAGGGGGATCCTGGAATTGATACTTTCATCCAAGGCCCTAAGGGAGAAAAAGGAAGGCATGGACACCAGGTAAGATGGTCTCTGTTTGCTTGGGGATACTGGTACCCACGGGAGCAGATGCTAGCTGGTGGAGGAGACTTGGGTATTCCAGTTGGATCAACATAGAAAAACAGAAAGCAAACCTGTGGGACTCCGATATCTATGGAAACAGGAACTCTGAATGCTAATCTCCACTTGTATCCTTGCCTAGCATCCATGTCTCTTAGTTTTTCTTTTTGTACAAATCTTATTTCCCACAACATTAGTAATATAAGTTACTTTACCTTGTTTGTCCTTGGTTTCTTCATCTCCAGAATGAAATTTTCAGACTCAATGATGCCTAAGATCTTTCCAGTATTAAAAGTCTCCAATTTTATTTTATTTTATTTATTTTTAACAACTTTATTGAAGTATAATTGCTTTACAATTGTGTGTTAGTTTCTGCTTTATAACAAAGTGAATCAGCTATACATATATCCCCATATCTCTTACCTCTTGCATCTCTCTCCCTCCCACCTTCCCTATCCCACCCCTCTAGGTGGTCACAAAGCACAGAGCTGACCTTCCTGTGCTATGTGGCTACTTCTCACTAGCTATCTATTTTACATTTGGTAGTGTATATATGTCCATGCCACTCTCTCACTTCTTCCCAGCTTACCCTTCCCCTTCCCATGTCCTCAGGTTCATTCTCTACGTCTGCATCTTTATTACTGTCCTGCCCCTAGGTTCTTCAGAACCTTCTTATTTTTTAGATTCCATATATATGTGTTAGTATACGGTATTTGTTTTTCTCTTTCTGACTTACTTCACTCTGTATGACAGACTCTAGGTCCATCTGGGTCCACTCACTACAAGTAACTCAATTTTGTTTCTTTTTCTCTAATGATTAGTGATGTTGAGCATCCTTTCATGTGTTTGTTGGCAACCTGTATATCTTCTTTGGAGAAATGTCTCTTTAGTTCATCTGTCCATTTTGGAATTCGGTTGTTTGTGTTTTTGGTACTGAGCTGCATGAGCTGCTTGTATATTTTGGAGATTAATCATTTGTCAGTTGCTTCATTTGCAAATATTTTCTCCCATTCTGAGGGTTGTCTTTGCAACTTGTTTATGTTTTCCTTTGCTGTGCAAAAGCTTTGAAGTTTCATTAGGTCTCATTTGTTTTTTTTGTTTGTTTGTCTGTTTTTATTTCCATTTCTCTAGGCAGTGGGTCAAAAACGATCTTGCTGTAATTTATGTCATAGAGTTTTCTGCCTATGTTTTCCTCTAAGAGTTTTATAGTGTCTGGCCTTACATTTAGGTCTTTAATCCATTTTGAGTTTATTTTTGTGTATGGTGTTAGGGAATGTTCTAATTTCATTCTTCTACATGTAGCCGTCCAGTTTTTCCAGCACCACTTATTGAAGAGGCTGTCTTTTCTCCATTGTATGTTCTGCCTGCTTTATCAAAAATAAGGTGACCATGTGTGCATGGGTTTATATGCCCAGTAGTGGGATTGCTTTATACTATCCTAGTTTCCTATCCTGTTCCATTGATCTATATTTCTGTTTTTGTGCCAGTACCATACTGTCTTGATTACTGTAGCTTTGTAATATAGTCGGAAGTCAGGGAGCCTGATTTCTCCAGCTCCGTTTTTCTTTCTCAAGATTGCTTTGGCTGTTCGGGGTCATTTGTGATTCCATACAAATTGTGAAAATTTTTGTTTTAGTTCTGTGAAAAATGCCATTGGTAGTTTGATAGGGATTGCATTGAATTTGTAGGGTGCTTTTGGTAGTATAGTCATTTTCACAATGTTGATTCTTCCAATCCAAGAACATGGTAAATCTCTGCATCTGTCTGTATCATCTTCAATTTCTTTCATCAATGTCTTATAGTTTTCTGCATACAGGTCTTTTGTCTCCTAGGTAGGTTTATTCCTAGGTATTTTATTCTTTTTGTTGCAGTGGTAAATGCGAGTGTTTCCTTAATTTCTCTTTTAGATTTTTCAGCATTAGTGTATACGAATGCAAGAGATTTCTGTGCATTAACTTTGTATCCTGCTACTTTACCAAATTCATTGATTAGTTCTAGTAGTTTTCTGGTGACATCTTTAGGATTCTCTATATAGTATCATGTCATCTGCAAAGAGTGATAGTTTTACTCCTTCTTTTCCAATTTGGATATCTTTATCTTCTGTGATTGCTGTGGCTAAGACTTCCAAAAGTATGTTGAATAATAGTCATGAGAGTGGACAACCTTGTCTTGTTCCTGATCTTAAGGGAAGTGGTTTCAGGTTTTCACCATTGAGAATGATGTTGGCTGTGGGTTTGTCATATATGGCCTTTATTATGTTGAGGCAACTTCCCTCCATGCCTACTTTCTGGAGGGTTTTTATCATACATGGGTGTTGAATTTTGTCAAAACCTTTTTCTGCATCTACGGAGATGATCATATGGTTTTTCTCCTTCTGTTTGTTAATATGGTGTATCACATTGATTGATTTGCATATATTGAAGAATCCTTGCATTCCTGGGTCAAAACCCACTTGATCGTAGTGTATGATCCTTTTAATGTGCTGTTGGACTCTGTTTGCTAGTATATTGTTGAGGATTTTTGCATCTCTATTCATCAGTGTTATTGACCTGTAGTTTTCTTTTTTTGTGACATCTTTGTCTGGTTCTGGTATCAGAGTGATGGTGGCATCATAGAATGAGTTTGGGAGTGTTCTTCCCTCTTGTATATTTTGGAATAGTTTGAGCAGGATAGGTGTTGTCTCTTCTCTAAATGTTTGATAGAATTGCCTGTGAAGCCATCTGGTCCTGGGCTTTTTTTTGCTGGAAGATTTTTAATCACCATCTCAATTTCAGTGCTTGTGATTGGTCTGTTTATATTTTCTATTTCTTCCTGGTTCAGTGTGGGAAGGTTGAGCTTTTCTACGAATTTGTCCATTTCTTCCAGGTTGTCCATTTTAGTGGCATATAGTTGCTTGTAGGATTCTCTCATGATCCTTTGGATTTCTGCAGTGTCAGTTGCTACTTTTCCCTTTTCATTTCTAATTCTATTGATTTTCATCTTCTCCCTTTTTTTCTTGATGAGTCTGACTAATGGTTTATCAATTTTGTTTATCTTCTCAAAGAACCAGCTTTTAGTTTTATTGATCTTTGCTATTGTTTCCTTCATTTCTTTTTCATTTATTCCTTATCTGATCTTTATGATTTCTTTCCTTCTTTTAACTTTGGGGTTTTTTGGTCCTCTTCGTCTAATTGCTTTAGATGTAATGTTAGGTTGCTTATTTGAGATGTTTCTTGTTTCTTGAGGTAGGATTTTATTGCTATAAACTTCACTCTTAGAACTGCTTTTGCTGCATCCCATAGGTTTGGATTCCTCGTGTTCTCATTGTCATTTGTTTCTAGGTGTTTTTTGATTTCCTCTTTAATTTCTTCAGTGATCTCTTTGTTATTTAGTAGCGTATTGTTTAGCCTCCATGTGTTTTTATTTTTTACAGATATTTTCCTGTAATTGATATCTAGTCTCCTAGCATTGTGGTCGGAAAAGATACTTGATATGATTTCAATTTTCTTAAATTTACCAGGGCTTGATTTGTGACCGAACATATGATCTATCCTGGAGAAAGTTCCATGAGCACTTGAGAAGAAAGTGTATTCTGTTGTTTGGGGATGGAATGTCCTATAAATATCAATTAAATCCATCTCATTTAATGTGTCATTTAAAGCTTGTGTTTCCTTATTTATTTTCATATTTGATGATCTGTCCGTTGGTGAAAGTGTGGTGTTAAAGTCCCCTACTATGATTGTGTTACTGTTGATTTCCCCTTTTATGGCTATTAGCATTTGCCTTATGTATTGAGTTGCTCCTGTGTTGGGTGCATAAATATTTACAATTGTTATATCTTTTCTGGTTGATCCCTTGATCATTATGTAGTGTCCTTCCTTGTCTCTTGTAACATTCTTTATTTTAAAGTGTATTTTGTCTGATATGAGAATTGCTACTCCAGTTTTCTTTTGATTTCCATTTGCATGGAATATCTTTTTCCATCCCCTCACTTTCAGTCTGTATGTTTCCCTAGATCTGAAAAGGGTCTCTTGTAGACAGCATATATACGGGTCTTGTTTTTGTATCCATGTAGCGAGCATGTGTCTTTTGGTTGGATCATTTAATCCATTTATATTTAAGATAGTTATCGATATGTATGTTCCTTATACCATTTTCTTAATTGTTTTCTTTTTTTTTTTTGGTAGGTCTTTTACTTCTTTTGTGTTTCCTGACTAGAGAAGTTCCTTTAGCATTTGTTGCAGAGCTGGTTTGGTGGTTCTGTACTCTCGTAGCTTTTGCTTGTTTGTAAAGTTTTTAATTTCTCCATCGAATGTGAATGAGATCCTTGCTGGGTAGAGTAATCTTGGTTGTAGGTTTTCCCCTTTCATCCCTTTAAATATGTCATGCCACTCCCTTCTGGCTTGTAGAGTTTCTGCTAAGAAATCAACTGTTAACCTTATGGAAGTTCCCTTGAATGTTATGTGTCGTTTTCCCCTTGTTACTTTCAATAATTTTTGTTTGTCTTTAATTTTTGCCCATTTGATTACTCTGTGTCTCAGTGTGTTTCTCCTTGGGTTTATCCTGTTTGGGACTCTCTGTGCTTCCTGGACTTAGGTGGCTATTTCCTTTCCCATTTTAGGGAAGTTTTGAACTATAATCTCTTCAAATATTTTCTTGGGTCCTTTCCCTCTCTCTTCTCCTTCTGGGATTCCTATAATGCGAATGTTGTTGTGTTTAATGTTGTCCCAGAGGTCTCTTAGTCTGTCTTCATTTCTTTTCATTCTTTTTTGTTTATTCTGTTCCACACCAGTGAATTCCACCATTCTGTCTTCCAGGTCACTTATTTGTTCTTCTGCCTCAGTTATTCTGCTATTGATTCCTCCTACAATAATTCCTTATTGTATTGTTCATCTCTGTTTGTTCTTTAATTCTTCTAGGTCTTTGTTAAACATGTCTTGCTTCTTCTCAATCTTTGCCTCCATTCTTTTTCTGAGGTCCTGGATCATCTTTACTATCATTATTCTCAATTCTTTTTCTGGAAGGTTGCCTATCTCCACTTCATTTATTTGTTTTTTTGGGTTTTATCTTGTTCCTTTATCTGGCACATAGCCTTCTGCCTTTTCATCTTGTCTACCTTTTTGTGAATGTGGTTTTTTTTTGTTCCACAGGCTGCAGGATTTTAGTTCTTCTTGCTTCTGCTGTCTGCCCTCTGGTGGATGAGTCTATCTAAGATGCTTGTGCAAGTTTCTTGATGGGAGGGACTGGTGGTGGGTAGAGCTGGTTGTTTCTCTGGTGGGGAGAGCTCAGTAAAACTTTAACCCGCTTGTCTGCTGCTGGGTGGGGCTGGGTTCTCTCCGTTTTGGCTGTTTGGCCTGAGGTGACCCAACACTGGAGCCTACCTGGGCTCTTTAGTGGGGCTAATGGCTGATTCTGGGAGGGCTCATGCCAAGGAGTACTTCCCAGGACTTTTGCTGTCAGTGTCCTTGTCCTCAGGGTGAGACACAGCCAACCCCTGTCTCTGCAGGGGACCCTCCAACACTAGCAGGTCAGTATGGTTCAGTCCCTCATGGGATCACTGCTCCTTCTCCTGGGTCCTGATGTGCACACTCCTTTGTGTGTGCCCTCCAAGAGTGGAGTCTGTGTTTCCCACAGTCCTGTTGAAGTCCTGCAATCAAATCCTGCTAGCCTTCAAAGTGTGACTCTCTAGGAATTTCTCCTCCCGTTGCCGGACCCCCTGGTTGGGAAGCCTGATGTGAGGCTCAGAACCTTCACTGCAGTGCGTGGAGATCTGTGGTATAAGTGTTCTTCAGTTTGTGATTCATCTACCCAGCAGTTATGGGATTTGATTTTATTGTGATTGTGCCTCTTACCATCTCATTGTGACCTCTCCTTTGTCTTTGGATGTGGGGTCTGTTTTTTGGTGAGTTCCAGTGTGTTCCTGTCAATGATTGTTCAGCAGTTAATTGTGATTCTGGTGCTCTCACAAGAGGGAGTGAGAACACATCCTTCTACTCGGCCATCTTGAACCAATCTCTGCTCCTAACTTGTTGATGCCAAAGTTCTTCTCCCTGAGAAAGTCAGATGAGGATCTCATGAGCTTATTAAAAAATGTCCAATATAGAAAACAATACAAAAAACAATATAGAAATGTGAGGAATCATCATTTTGTCTTTCTCCTTGTTTGGGATAACTTATTTTTTCACAAAATCTAGCATACTTGAAAAGAAAGACATGATAACACAATTTTTTTCTACCATATAAATTTTTGGTAAAAATAATTTCAATAAGTGTTTCTACCATAATTAAATAACACTTCCCTAGTATTGTGGAATATTCAAATTGCTTCAGAATTTTATCTATTATAAATAACAGTTGGAAGAACAGCTTTGTCCAAAATTTTTTTGTTTCTGTATTTCATATTCTTTCCCAATTTATGTATTCTTATTGAGTTAACATGTTACTTCACTGAATAGTTATCTAAAATATTCCTACTTGTCATCCAAGGGGGTTTTCCATTTCTCCTGAAACTTGGACTCATTTTTTCTCTGGACACCACTCGTTTTCTGACCCTAAGTAAGTGAGAGCTCTAGAGAGTTCCCTCATCTGACTGTGTATAGCATCCCCTGTGTACCCATTACTCCATGTGTGCAGAGACACACTCTTTTGCCTCCTGTTTTCATTTTCCAGCTGTACCCTACATGATGCAGATAGAGAGGGAAGTGCCAGCATTGTTCAAGCATTAAGCATGGCTTGTTGGAGAACACCTATGACTACTGTCCCAGCATGGGGAACCCTGAGGTGTTGTCAAACAATCTTTGGGTAAAGAATGCTTATGACATGGATATTTTAAAACACCAGAATTAAATCCATTTGCTTCTAGAGGAGTGCTGACCAATAGAAGTTTCTGAGATCATGGAAATTTTCTATATACGTGCTGCCCAATATGGTAGCCACAAGCCACATGTGTTTATTGAACACTTGAAATGTACCTACTGTAACTGAGGAAACTAAAATTTTAAATTTAATTTACTTTAGATTAATTTAAACATAGTAGTCACATGGGGTTAGTTAGTGGCTTTTGTATGGGGCAGCCCATGACTAGAGAGTCAACTCAGAAGTGTGTAGACATCTAAACTGGTCTTTCCCTTACCTCTTTCTTTCCAGGGAATTTCTAGTATCGATGGACCTCAGGGAGAAACGGGAAATGTTGGCCCTCAGGTAGGTATAGCCACTTGTGGGATGTATTTCATCTGCTTTTGTGGAGGATAGAGGTATGATGGGGTGAAAACTGGCTTGTTTCCTTCTGTAAGGTCTCTGCTTCCCTTCTCTCCTTAGGGTTCAAGAGGAAGATGAGGTCTGCCAGGGCTAAAGGTCAGTGCTTTCTGAGAAGAGTGGCTTCTTGTTCCACATATATGGCTACTTTATATAAGTTCTCTCATATAAAGGGGAGTGTTGGTTGGGTTGTTGGAGGCTGCATGATCCCTGGGAAATTTCTATGGAGACCTTTTCCATGAAGAAGGAGAAGTCTGTATGGTTCTTCTCTGCTCCCTCTCCAACCTGCTATAATATTTCATTTAGATGGAAAATAAGCTAACATCTTAAAGAATTGCTTTTACCTCTGAAATGATGATTTTTCCATTTAAAGAAGTGGGACTTCCTGTGGGTGCATAAGGGGATCTCATAGTCACTAAATAAAGGTAAAAAATTGAACTTTTACTATTTCCAAAGAAGGAATAGTGTGATTTCAGGGTAGAATGGGATATCTCTGTGGGGGAATCATATTTTACTGAGCATTTACCTAGCACCAGTCACTGCACTAGACCTTTATTTATATGACCTCATGTAAACCTTTCTGCAACCCCAGGAGTTATGAGCATCATTAGTTAATTTTTAGGGCTAAGAGAGGAAATAGAGGTTTAGCAAAGTGAAGTTAGTTGTTAGAGGCTACATAGCTTTGGATTCAAATCCAAAGATTAGGAAACTCTTCAAAATTTTTGTACAAAATGAGAGTTAAATTTGTTATGTAGATTCCTTTCTAACATATTCTGGTCGTGCTCTGCTGGTATTTTTTTCTAGCATTCTCATGATTTAGAGATGGAGGAAAAGTCAGAGACTGATTTATGTCATTTCTGAGCCTGCGAATGAGTGTGTGTGTATGTGGCTTCAAACCAAACATGTTGGAAAGCATAGCTATTGAGAAATCCCAAGTCTCACAAATCCAAACAAATTCTGTTGACACCAAGTAAAATCTTAATCTGTCTCATAAAATGTTAAGATTGAAATAAATTCTTAAATAGACCATTTCTTGTGCTTTGAATTCAGTTTTATAGCACTTGTGACATAAATAATGTCTTGAACTATCATTTTAGCCTATTGTTTTTAGCCCCCCGAAAGGCAGAAAGAAATAGCCTACGAGTTGACTAGGCTAAGTTTTAGGGAAATTCAGTGACTCTACGCAGTGGAAGGAATTTCCTACTCTTAAATTATTTAATACTTTTGCAATGCTATGTGCAGTTTATCTAAATAGCCATTGACAGTGGGTCCTCTGCTCACCTGGGTCTTGGTTACTTTTGGTTCCCTAAACTGAACTCCATCTCCTGTGTTTTTCCTTTTTATTTAATTGAAACCAGAGCTGAACCTGTGGTAAATTTAAAGTCAAATCGCACTTGCAAGCGTATAATGAAAAACGTTTCCCTGCCCATTTTTTCCCAGGTCTTCAGGCGCACTTATTTTCATCTCTTGGGGCTGTTCCTTCTGGTATTATTGCCATTTTTCTAAAGAACATACTTACTTGGCTATTTCTTGGTTTTCAGTTTTAGATGTTTTTCTATTGATTTCTTCCAGTGGGGGATAAAGATTTTTCTTAACCTGTCCATCTCCTCCATATGCTTCCCCCCAACTCATTCTTAAAATACACTTATTTTCTCCACTTTTGTTCAAATCAATTCATTATTCAGATGTTGACTGATAAATAGCAGTTACAGCTATCTAACTGTGATATTCCTTGAGTCACCCTCTCTCCCCATTTGTTTTGTGTTCTGTGTGCCTATTACTAGTTAATCATAAAGCTCTTTGACACAACTGATTACCTCCCAATATACTCAAACATGTGAGGTTTATTTTTCTTAGATTCCTCCTTCCTGGGCCATCTGTCCTCCTCCTCTCATCCAGGCTGATGTCTCTTTGGGCCTCTGCACTGTTGTCTTCTGGGGACAGCTTTGGGAACAGCAACCTCTCATTTTGGGAGCAAAGTGTGTGCACACTGCCATCTTTAATAGAAAGCCTCTCCCATTAATACCTTGTCATCTTGATGAATCCCTATAGTTTTGGCTCTTTTTCAACAATCCCTATAGTTCTTTACTCTTTTATCTATTCAAGCTTTGATTTTTTAGTAAGAGATAAAATTCATAACTATTTGCAGACTCCAGGGTGAACTGGGTTTATATAACAAGCCAATGGTTTGCTAGTTAACCCAGTGTTGGAGCAGTGATCATATAGACTGATTTATGTTTTGAGGCTATAACTTGCTAAAGAGCAGCCAATACTGTTGGAAGAATATAGCTTACAGAGGTGCTGAACTCCAAATTACAACATTCCTTTGACCTTGGGAAAATATGGCTTGTTATTGTCTATAGAATTAGATATGTTGGCTTTTGCAAGATGCATAATAAAATGAAATTCTAACTAATATTTTATTTATGGAAAAGATTGTACTATGGCAAATAAATCTATGCATAGATTGTTTTGTCAATAAGGGAAAATTTTAATTTGTTAATTATGATAAAGTTAAGTATATCATTACCTTTTAAAATGTCCACTAACTCACCACTGTCCTGCAATTATTTTTATGTTTGTGTGTTTCCTTTACTTGCATAGGTAATAAGGGGTTATTATAATGAATACACTATTTTATATCTGATTTTCTGTGTTTCCAAATCTTCCTATTATCACTTTAAAACATTATATCTTACTCTGCTGAAGAAAAATGACTTACTAAACTACTTTTATGTTGAACATTTAGGTATTTCTATTTTTTTAGATGTCATGGTCAGTGATGTAAAGAAAAGCTGTATTACAAGGTTTTTGTTTTGTTCTTGCTTTTGCTTCGCTGACAATTTTCTTAATATAAATGTATAGGCATGCATAAATTAGGAGTTTGGGATTAACATATACACACTACTATATATAAAATACATAACCAACAAGGACCTACTGTATAGCACAGAGAACTATATTTGATATCTTGTGATAACCTATAAAGGAAAAGAACATGAGAAAGAATATAAATATGTGTGTGTATATATATATATATATAAATATAAATGTATATACACCTGAAACTAACACAAGATTGTAAATTAACTATACTTCAATTTTAAAAAAGTTAAAAAAAATATATAGGCATGGAGTTACAATAAAAGAGTCTGACCTTTGCTGTATAGAGCCATATTGTTTTCCGAAGTGTTGCACCATGAATGTCACTAATGTGATATGCACATTAAACAACATTTCACAACCTGTTTCAAAATTTCTAGCTACATGCTTTTTAAGACTTGATTCACATTTATAAATCTAGATATCAACTCTTGAAGAACAGAATGATTTAACCATAATGATTAATAGAAGTGCTTCTTATTTATCTGAATGGTCTAAAAAACTTAAGAAGCACTAGTATTTGATCCACAAATTGACTCATTTTAGTTTAGGATTTCTTCTCCTTGCAAATCTATGAATAATCAGTAACCTAGTCAACATGTGAGCAACATGAGAAAGAAGGCAGCATCATTCACAGAGTGGGTATTACCCTCAATTTTAGAAAACACATCTCCTCTGTAGAAATGAAGATATTTGAGGGAGAAATTAAATCAGTTACCGGATGAATCAGTTTAACAGCTCACCCCTTGCCTAGAAAACTAGCTTAATGCTGTAAGAATCTGTAGGGTTTTAAAGCCAGTTTTCTGCTATTTCTTTGTGTGCTTTTTGTGCTTTTGTTCCAAAATGTCACACTTGTTGCTGTGCTCAACATTCTGAGTTTCCTCACATGGGATAAGCATCCTTAACACCAGCAAGCATTTAGCCCATGTCCCTTAAAAGGAGTGGATGCACTTTTAGGAACCAGTTATTATGTAAAATGGGAGTTTGGGTTGTTTAAACAAAGTATTTTTGCTTCCACCACTAGCTTAGATATTGGAAGGAGACTGGGAAAGACAGTAAAAATGTGGTTCTGCATTTTCCTTACCAAATAAGTGGGAACCACACCCCAACCCCCGCAATTTCCTTTCCAACTCTGATCCTAAGGGGACTGAACGCAGACACGCAGATCTTTTTTGCCTTTCTCTTATGGCTTTCAAGTGACACCTTGCAGGGAAGGTTGCCTTCAATAGGGACACTGAAGGTGCCTAGTGAACTCACTAAGTTTTATTCGTTTTGACAGGGTGTGCGTGGAGAATCTGGTGAACGGGGTTACGAAGGAGAACTTGGGTATCCAGGCTCACAGATTGTATCAGGGAACTTATTTTTAGTGCTGAAGACTACTTGTTTGAATTTTTAACTTAAATTCTTTGATAGGGATTTAACATGTATCAGAATGGTCTAGGATGCCTCCCTCCCAGGGCCTCCCAAAGAAAATTGTATAGTCTCTCTTCTGGGCAGGTTAAACCCTGGTAGCTAATATCTTTTGAGCAATTACTATGTCCTATGTATGACCCTTAGAGCTTGTATTAGCTCATTCAATCCTTCAATGGGGAGGTTTTATCATCCCCATTTTACAGGGGAGAAATGGAGTGGGGATGGAGAAGTTAGGTAAATTGGCCAAGCCCACATAGCTTTCTTTGTAGGTGATAGACATGGGATTCAAACTCAGGCAGTCTAGTTATAAAATCTATGCTCTTAACTACTGCCTCTGAAGCTGTGTATGCAAATTACTCAAATAGTGTTTAATTCATTAAAATTGTATTCAATTTGGCAGGAAAAATCAGCAAAGTGTTTATTGAGTGTCAGGTATACAGAGGGCACTTTGCAAATATGCCTGGGTCATTCAGACCATTAAGGCAAGCGTCTTGCGCTGAAGGAGTTCAGTCCAGTGGGGCATTGCAAGCTATTGATAATAACCAGAAATTAAACCTCCAACCAGTTCTTCTGTAATCTTCTAAGCATAACCCAAATATGTCATTCTGTAAACCCTTCTGGAACACTTTCTGCATCTTTATTTTGAAAGCCAAATTGTTTCCAAGGATCCTCAAAAGGAGAACTTTAAAACAAAAGATTTTACTAACACATTGAATCATTCTCCACAATTTTGAAATTCCTATGAGTGTCAGATTGTCATTGAGAAGGTTTCTGCTGTTTTTTCTACTTGACAAAAGTACTAAAGAACGAAGTGGGTTATCAAGTGTTATTAGAAATTGTACTTATTTTATGATAGAAGATAGTATCTGAATCTAGGGGGAAACAACTGAGAGATATTTTTGGCTTTCCTTTTGATCACTGGCTTAATTCAAATGTGGGCACCCCCCCTGCCCCCCACCGTTGTTGTGTCCTGGACTTCTTTAAGTTCACTTTATTATACAGCTCAATGTAAGGGGAGCAACCATGAGTAAGATAATCCATAAAAACTCCTCTTGATTCTCACCTTCCCACTTGGGTGTGGGTATGATGGTCTGTTTAAACAGATAATTACAATACCTCACCCAGGAGTATAGAAGCCAGGATCAATGCTTCTAATAGAAAGAATTTCTCAGAAAAGCTGGAGAAAAATTAAAGTGTCAAAAATCGATAAAGTCAAATAGATTGGGGAAAATGAACAGCTCCTCAGCAATGTACCCAGTGAGATTAGGCCACTTAGATGTGTTTGGGTTCTTGGTAATATCAGAATGCGAACGCTTGTCCTTAGTCCTTGTGTGGATAAGGGAAAGGTTGATTTTTCAAAGGAGATCAGTATCCCAGCAGCTCCTCTCATTTCCCTTTTAGGATGTAAAATTAGTTGGGTGAATTAAAATATAAAAGCAATTTTCAAACTTTAGTGTTCATCAGCTTCAACTGGAGAGGTGGTTAAAAATATAGATACATCCTGCTTCAGATGGAGGGAGTTTGGAGCGAGTGAGTTGGGGTGCTTCGGAGGGCAGAGGCTGCTTGATTCAAATGTGATACATGAGATAGTGATGGGCCAGAGTACCTTAATTTGTACTTCCATTAGCATCCAAGATAATTTTGTGGTTATGTGGAAAATAAATAGCTCTATAAAAATTGGTTGAATTTTAATTTCATCTGTGGACCAGAGACCAAGAGGAAGGCGAGGACCACCAGGAATTTCTGGAGAAAAAGGCTTACTGGGTGCTCAGGTAAGTTTGACAAAGTAACAGCTCAACACAGCTGCTCATTACCAATGCTCAGTTCATAGTCCTGCATGTCCCTGGACAAATAATGTAAAGCTACACTGTTTGTTCTAGGATCTGTGGGTATCAGGAATTTCTAGAAATAGCTAATTCGAGGCAGTAGACATTGATCACCAGCTATGTACCCCTTCTTCTCTAAGTATATTGTTGGAATATAGTGATGAATGAGATTGGTTTGAGCCACAGGGGTGTGTAACACATGCTCATACTTACTTATAGTGAAAGAAAAAAATAGTAGTACCGAAGGGCCATAAATGACTGATTTATTCCTTACAAACATATAAGGATGCATTGCTTAAAATTATCCCAGTTTTGTAGAGGAGAAAACTGAGGCTCAAAGGGATCAAATTACTTTTCATCTGGATAGTAGGTGGCTGAACTGGCCACCAGCTTGGGTCTTTCTAGTGCCTGTTTAGTGCCTCCCTCACTTGCTATCCCGTGGTTCATAGAAGGGTCAGATCAGGCTGAGGCAATCAGGTCAGATCAGGCAATCAGGAGTGGCTTCCTACAGAAGGAGCATTTGAGATAGCTTTAAAAACCCAAGCAGCATAATTTAAGCCAGGGATTAGTGTATCTGGAGATTCAGAATGGCCTAAGCCATCTCTCTCTTGGTTGGGAAAAGTCAAGCCCCATAACTGATCGTATCATTTTCATTCTCATTCGATCATATTTTCTATTTGGAGTGGGTAAAAGTCCAGGCTTTTGTCTTCCCAGTCTCTTAATCAGATGGTATTTTTCCCTCTAGTAGACAGGTAATTCCTCCAGTTCTTGGTATGTGGAGGACATGGCCTCTTGCTCAGAACACCTTACTGCCCTACCTCAAACGCCAGCTCAGAGGTTAAATGTGTCTATTATGCACTTTGGAGGATAAAATTAATTGTATCAAACATTAGAGATGATTTGGGTCATGGTCTTATTACAGGGGAATCCTGGGCCTCCAGGGCCAAATGGTTCAAAAGGAAAAGATGGACCAAGAGGAATGAAGGTAAATGTCAGAAAAAACACACTTCCTAGACTGCAACTTGGAATCTTTTATATGAATATCTCCTTATATGATCATTTCCAACATGAGTGTCTGATGTGCTTGGTAATGATATATGTATATATATATATATATATATATATATATATAAGTACTCTGTGATAATAGAGACTTGACATGGCTTTGGATATTCTTTTGGGGGGGGCTGCATTGGGTCTTTGTTGCTGCCCACGGGCTTTCTCTAGCCTGTGTGGGCTTCTCGTTGCAGTGGCTTCTCCTGTTGTGGAGCACGGGCTGTAGGCGCACGGGCTTCAGTAGTTGCAGCATGCGGGCTCAGTATTTGCGGTGCGTGGGCTCAGTATTCATGGCTGGGAGCTCTAGAGTGCAGGCTCGGTAGTTGTGGCACATGAGCTTAGTTGTTCCACGGCATGTGGGGCCTTCTAGGACCAGGGATCCAACCCGTGTCCCCCACACTGGCAGGTGGATTCTTAACCACTGTGCCACCAGGGAAGTCCCTTGGTGGTGATATTGACTGTCCATTATCTTGTAGCTGGATAGATGTATACAGAGAAGGAAAGATATTTAGACAGATATATAGAAAGATGGATGGTTAGATGGACACATATATTAGTAGACAAAGATACATCAATAGATAGATAAACATAGACTCAGCACAAATATAGTTTCATACACTTACACCTAGAAAAAGCCATAGTAATATAAAATTCTTTAACTCGTGCTGCATACCTGGTTTGTTAATTTTCAGTACCAAAATCTTCACTATATTTGTTAGTTACCTGTATTGAACAAAGTCTAGAGGAAGATATTGACCTTAGACTGTAGGATGATGCCAAGAGGACTTGAAAGGAGTATAAAACCTCTAAGGAAAATGACATAAAATTGCATGAACTCATAGCAGAAAATTAATTTAATTTTTACTTTTTATTTTAAAAGAGAGAGCTTGGTGATGCAGGAGAAAGAGGACCGCCGGGTCTACAAGGACCAAGGGGGAAACCTATAAGTCTACTTTCTCTGTTTTGGACTCCTGATCAAATTTCTTGTTATTTGTTTTTGTTCCACACAAAATTCTAACATTCTTGATGAATATTTGGGGTCACAAATATGACATGATCATCAGTAGAGCTGTTGTGAATCTACATAGTTCAAAGACTCCCAAACTCCTTATATCAATAAAGAATCCAAAGGTGTCTCAGGATTTATTTTGCCTTCTGACATGTTGTTGAAGAGGGAAGTTCCAAAGAGACTCTTCTGTTTGACAAAGATATTTCACAAGCATTTGAGTCTTTAGGAATACAGAGATGTTCAATGAAACTTTTTTTTTCCAAAAAAACAAGTAAGACAGCCAATCAGAGTTGCAAACATTTAAGGGTCTGTGTTTGATTATTCAGAGCACAACAATAATCTTTGGAGACCAGGGATGATCTGCAGGGCTGTGCATTTTTACCTTAGTCATCACTCTGAACATGAGAGCAAGTTAGTTATTTCATGACTATTTTCAATTCATTACCTCACTGGAATTAGCTTTATAATACAGAGTAATGCTGTCTTTCCAACTCATGTTTCTGAGATTTCTTTCATCAACAGCAGGAAGGACCTGCAGCTGTTTTGCACTCCGCACTGAACTTGCAGTTATTAGCAAGGAGAGGAAACAAAAACAGGACTAAGAAGCTTAAATGCGGAAAGGGAAAAAAAATAGGATTACTATCAAATGCATCTACACTCAAATCAGATGATGAAGTTAACACTGTTTAGCTTTAAAATATCTTGACTTAAAATAACGCAAAGCTTGTGCCTGCTGACCTCTCTCTGGGACAGAAAAAGCTGGGGAGCAATGCCTTTCTTGAAGGTATCACATCAGAGGGGGAATCTCCAAAATATACAGTTTGGGCCTCTGGAGTTGAAGATGCTGGAGGCCCTGCATGTCCTTAAGCAGAGAGAAGCTGGTGTAACAGCAATTGAACCTCATTTGCATCCTTTTTCCCCCTTAGTAATTTATTTCTAGCAATTTTTTTTTTACCTTCCTTTTTATTTTCTAATATTTCAAACTTTCCTCCTTAGGTCATAGCCATGATTCTTGTGGCTTAAAATTAAAAAAAAAAAAACAAACTTTTCCTCAGCTGATCTACTTGATTTAGGCACAGTCTTTGTCCATTCAGCAAAGAACAACTAAAAGGTTCTGAATTCACTCTTTATTACAGGATGCTCACTGTCTACATGTACAGATGCTATGATCCCAGTAGCATCGTCCACATTTTCATAGCGACCATCATCATCAACACCATGTCAAATTCCACCACCACCACCTCCAACAACATCACCATCACCATGACCACTACTACCATGAATCACCACCCCTCTACCACTACCGTCACCACCACCATTACACTCCTCTGCCAACATCACCAATACTCCAGCCACCACCAGCAGCAGAATAATGGCCACTTATCAAGTACTTTCTCTGTGCCTGGCATCATGCTAAGTGCTTTCCATGCACAATTCCACTTAATCTTTCCAAAAACCATGCTTTGTAGATGATATTATTATCCCCATTTAAAAGATGAGGAGGCTGAATCTTATAGAGGCTGAGTAACTTGGCCAAGGTCACTCATAGAACCAGTGGAAGTGGCATAAAAATTCAAGTCTGTCTGGTTTTATATCATATGCACGACATTGTCTCTATCCCAGTCTTTCCCCCCACCCCCCAGATTTCTCTTTATCCTTAGAGATTTAGCAATTCTGGAACTTCTTCCATTGTTATTTTATCCTACAAAGAAAGCAAGGTTAGCCCAGGGGGAACTTTGTACAGTGACTTGGCTTCCTACAACCAAGGTAGCATCTTGCTGAGGTCAGAATCTTGCTGAAAAGAGGGTTAAAAATTAACACACACACACACACACACACACACACACAAACTTATCTCATAGTCTTATAAAGTTTTATCTCATAGTCTTTTAAAATTTTAAACCCTTATCCGCTCCTTAGCCTATGAAGGTAGCCTAGTGTTTATCCTGTAAAAGTAGGGTAAACCTCCACCAAGCCCCTGCAACCCTCCACCAAGCTCCTTCTGCTTTCTCTACCTCCTTGCACCTGCTGATTTGTCCAAGAGTTCGGATAATATTTTTTTTTTTTTTTTTTTTGCGGTATGCGGGCGTCTCACTGTTGTGGCCTCTTCCGTTGTGGAGCACAGGCTCCGGACGCACAGGCTCAGCGGCCATGGCTCACGGGCCCAGCCGCTCCGCGGCATGTGGGATCTTCCCGGACCGGGGCATGAACCCGCGTCCCCTGAATCGGCAGGCGGACTCTCAACCACTGCGCCACCAGGGAAGCCCTAGTTTGGATAATATTATTGACCAAGTGTTGATGTGGATGACTCTACAATTCATTGTGTATCATTTTCTTAGGGTCTTTCTAGTCCAGATGGATATGGACGTCCAGGAAGAAAAGGAACAAAGGTGAGGGTTACCTTACAGATTTTTCTCAACTAAAGACTGTAGTTTTTATTTTATTTCACTAGAATAAGTGTTATTACCCAAGTGGTATGCCAGGAATGATTTCTACATGTTGTTTATGACATATTGTAGCTACCAGAATTCCAGCTTTAAAAAATAAAAGCTGGGTTTGTTACTCCCTTATTGAAAAACCAAATTCCTTACCTCATCATCCACCTGTGCCAGATGGCCCCACCCCAGCTCTAGGCATGCCAGACCCTGTCCCAACTCCTTGCCTTTGCGAACGCTCTTGCCTCTATTTGGGATGTTCTTCCCCATCTCCCTCTTTTGGACGATTTTTACTCCTTTTCTTAAACCAAGTCAAATATCAGCTTCTCCTTGTGGATGCCCTATTGGGCTTCCCCAGACAGAAATTGTTGTGCTATGCTCTGTGTTCCTAAAGCCCATTGTTCATATTTCTACAGTAGCCTTTCCCATCTAGGTTGTATTATAATTTATCCCTGTGTCTACTTCCAGTTTGTGAACTTGACAGCAGGCTTGCATATTATTCATTTAAAAATTTCTTAAGTATTTAATTAATTTATTTATTTAAATTAATTTATTTTTTTAAAATTGCCATTGTGTTAGTTTCAGGTATATAGCAAAATGAGATATATATATAAATCTTTTTCAGATTCTTTTCCATTATAGGTTATTACAAGTTTTGGAGTACAGTACACTGTGCTATACAGTAGGTCTTTTTTAGTTATCTATTTAATATAAAGTAGTGTGCATAGGTTACTCCCAAACTCCTAATTTATCCCTCCCAAACTTTCCCTTTTGGTAAGTTTGTTTTCTATGTCTGTGAGTCTATTTCTGTAAATAAGTTCATTTGTATCATTTTTCTAGACATTTTATTCATTTTTGTATTGCTGGAGTAAAACCTGGCAGAGAGTAGGTGTTCAATAAGTAGATTTGAATATTTCCACTCCTATAAGAAGCTGGTATTTTAACATGTAGTTCATGGGTCACTGACAGAGGTTTTGAAGCATGGAAGCCACGTGAAGCTTGCTGAATGAATCAGATGTCATTAGCTACAGTTATTCTTCAGTCTACGAGTTACATTTATTGCCTCACAAACTCGGAAATCACTGGAATGTGTAGTGATGCTCAGCTACTGAACAGGACTCTGTGCTGACTTGTCTCAATTCTCTTGTTTCCCTTATGGCTGCAGGATGGCACCACTGCCATTTTATCAAGCAGGAAAGGGCCCCAAACACAGTAAGCTCTTGGTAAATATCTGTGGAATGATGGGACAATGGGGTGATCATCTAGATCAGTGATCATCTAGCTTAGCCTTGTCTATTTACAGATAAGAACATGGAGACTCAGAGAAGTGAAGTAACCTGCCTATGGTCACACAGCTAGAGACAGAGCTGAGTGTAGAATCTAGCCACTGGAGCCCCATCCTGGCAAATTAAGCCTTTCTTCTTTAGGAGAGAGTTTGCATGGCGGGGAATTCTGGGTAGAATTCAAACGGGCACATTTTGAGCCACATGCCAGCTGTGAGCTAAGCACAAGGGCAGTCTGTGCTCACTGTGATAGAGTTAACACTGTGGAACACAGAGAGTCAGTCTACATTTGCATGATTTTTTTCCTGGCAACACATCATGGTCTCCCTCATGGCCCTACTGCTGCTTAGCCGACAACGTTTTCCTAGTCAGTTCACTCTTCTTCCCTCCAAGTTGACTATTTTATACCCTCTCCTCTCCCCTCAAACCTCCAAGACTTGCTTTCTCTTCTACATTTTCAGCAGACGACTGTGCTTCCTATTTCATTAATTAAATAGAATCATTGAGAAGAAAACTGCTACATACATCCACCACAATGGAGGCCACCTGCTTGCCTCTGTGATTACATGTCCTGCCTTCCTTCCACTGCACTGGATGAGAGTCAGTGCCCTTATGTGTCTGTATGCCTCATCTCTCCTCTTGTGGACTGGATTCCATTCTCTTTTTGCTTCCTTAAAGCTCTAGCTCTTGCAAGGGTCGCCTTTTTCTTCTGTATCATCAAATTTTCTTCCCTCACCATAGACCATTCCCAGCAGTATACAAAGAGGTGGGAATATCTTCCATCTGAAAACAAAACAAAACACCTCTCATTTAATTACATACTCCCATCACCCCATTTCTCTCTGATAAAACTCTTTGAAGGAGTAGACTGTACCAGTGGTTCTCAATAAGGGATGATTTTACCCTCCAGGGGACATTTGGCAGTATCTAGAGATGTGCTGTTTGTCACAACTGGGGCAAGAGGAGAGAGACCTTCAAGATGGCAGAAGAGTAAGACGTGGAGATCACCTTCCTCCCCACAAATACAACAGAAATACATATACATGTGGAACAACTCCTACAGAACACCTACTGAATGCTGGCAGAAGACCTGAGACTTCCCAAAAGGCAATAAACTCCCCACGTACCTGGGTAGGGCAAAAGAAAAAAGAAAAAATAGAGACAAAAGGATAGGGATGGGACCTACACCTCCGGGAGGGAGCTGTGAAGGAGGAAATGTTTCCACACACTAAGATGCCCTTTCACTGGCAGAGATGGGGGGTGGCGAGGGGAAGCTTTGGAGCCACAGAAGAGAGCACAGCAACAGGGGTGCAGAGGGCAAAGCAGAGAGATTCCCGCACAGAGGATCGGTTCTGACCAGCACTCACCAACCGGAGAGGCTTGTCTGCTCACCCGTCGGGGCGGGCGGGGGCTGGGAGCTGAGGCTCGGGCTTGAGAGATCAGAACCGAGGGAGAGGACTGGGGTTGGCTGCGCGGACACACCCTGAAGGGGGCTAGTGCGCCACAGCAAGCTGGGAGGGAGTCCGGAAAAAAGTCTGGAACTGCTGAAGAGGCAAGAGACCATTGTTTCAGGGTGAATGAGGAGAAGGGATTCAGAGAACCACCTAAACAAGCTCCACAGACAGGGGTGAGCCGCAGCTATCAGCGTGGACCACAGAGACGGGCATGAAACGCTAAGGTCAAGAAGCCTGTGTGCAAGCACAGGTCACTATCCACACCTCCTCTCCCAGGAACCTGTGCAGCCCGCCACTGCCAGGGTCCCGAGATCCAGGGACAACTTCCCCAAGAGAACACATGGTGTGCCTCAGGCTGTTGCAATGTCACGCCGGCCTCTGCCACTGCAGGCTCCCCCCGCATTCCATACCCTTCCCTCCCCCTGACCTGAGAGAGCCAGAGCCCCCTAATCAGCTGCTCCTTTAACCCCTTACTGTCTGAGCGAAGAACAGACGCCCTTAGGCAACCTAAACAAAGAGGCAGAGACAAATACAAAGCTGAACCCCAGGATCTGTGGGAACAAAGAAGAGAAAGAGAAATCTCTTCCAGCAGCCTCAGGAGCAGTGGATTAAATCTCCACAATCAACTTGATGTACCCTGCCTCTGTAGAATACCTGAAGAGACAATGAATCATCCCAAACTTGAGGCGGTGGACTTTGGGAGCAACAATATATTTTTTCCTTTTCTCTTTTTGTGAGTGTGTATGTGTATGCTTCTTTGTGTGGTTTTGTCTGTACAGCTTTTTTTACCATTCGTCCTAGGGTTCTGCCTGTCCATTTTTTTTTTTTAGTATATTTTTTAGCACTTATCATTGGTGGATTTATATTTTGGTTTGGTTGCTCTCTTCTTTCTTTCTTTTTTATTACTTTTTAAGTTTTTTATTTTTAAAAATTATTTTTTATTTGAATACCCTTTTTATTTTATTTTATTTTATTTTTCTGTGACTTTCTTTTTTCCTCCCTTTTCTTCTGAGCTGTGTGGCTCACAGGGTCTTGGGGCTCCAGCTGGCTGTCAGGCCTGTGCCTCTGAGGTGGAAGAGCTGAGTAAAGGGTATTGGTCCACCAGAGACCTCCAGGCTCCACATAATATCAAATAGTGAAAGTTCTCCCAAAGATCTCCATCTCAATGCTAAGACCCAGCTCCACTCAAAAACCAGCAAGCTACAGTGCTGGACACCCTATGCCAAACAACGAGGAAGACAGGAACACAACTACAATGATTAGCAGAGAGGATGCCTAAAATCATACTAAGGTCACAGACACCCCAAAACACACCACAGGATGTGGTCCTGCCCAACAGAAAGACAAGATCCAGCCTCATCCACCAGAACACAGGCACCAGTCCCCTCCACCAGGAAGACAACACAACCCACTGCAACAACCTTACCCACTGGAGGCAATCACCAAAAGCAATGGGAACTATGAACCTGCAGCCTGAGAAAAGGAGACCACAAACACAGTAAGTTAAGCAAAATGAGAAGACCGGGAAACACACAGCGAATGAAGGAGCAAGGTAAAAACACACTAGGTCAAGCAAATGAAGAGAAAATAGGCAGTCTACCTGAAAAACAATTCAGAGTAATGATAGTAAAGGTGATCCAAATTCTTAGAATGGAGAAAATACAAGATATGTTTAAGAAGAAACTAGAAGAAATAAAGAGCAAACAAACAATGATGAACAACAAAATAAATGAAATTTAAAATTCTCTAGAAGGAATCAATAGCAGAATAACTGAGTCAGAAGAATGGATAAGTGATCTGGAAGATAAAATATGGAAATAACGATAACAGAGCAGAATAAAGAAAAAAGAATGAAAAGAATTGAGGACAGTCTTAGAGACCTCTGGGACAACATTAAACACACCAACATTGGAATTATAGGAGTCCCAAAAGAAGAAGAGAAAAATAAAGGGACTGAGAAAATATTTTAAGAGATTATAGTGGGAAACTTCCCTAATATGGGAAAGGAAATAGTTAATCAAGTCCAGGAAGCACAGAGAGCCCCATACAGGATAAATCCAAGGAGACACACACCAAGACACATATTCATCAAACTATCAAAAATTAAATACAAATAAAAAATATTAAAACCATCAAGGGAAAAACAACAAATAACATACAAGGGAATCCCCATAAGATTAACAGCTGATCTTTCAGCAGAAACTCTGCAAGCCAGAAGGGACTGGCAGGACATATTTAAAGTGATGAAAGGGAAAAACCTACAATGAAGATTACTCTACACAGCAAGGCGCTCATTCAGATTCGGTGGAGAAATTAAAACCTTAACAGAAAAGCAAAAGCTAAGAGAATTCAGAACTATCAAACCAGCTTTACAACAAATGCTAAAGGAACTTCTCTAGGCAGGAAACACAAGAGAAGGAAAACACCTACAATAACAAACCCAAAACAATTAAGAAAATGGTAATAGGAACATACATATCGATAATTACCTTAAATATAAATGGATTAATGCTCCAACCAAAAGACATACACTGGCTGAATGGACACCATAACAAGACCCATATATATGCTGTCTACAAGAGATCCACTTCAGACCTACAGACATGTACACACTGCAAGTGAGCGGATGGAAAAAGATATTCCATACAAATGTAAATCAGAAGAAAGCTGGAGTAGCTATTCTCATATCAAACAAAATAGACTTTAAAATAAAGACTATTACCAGAGACAAAGAAGGACACTACATAATGATCAAGGGATCAATGCAAGAAGAAGATCTAACAATTGTAAATATTTATGCACCCAACATAGGAGCACCTCAATACATAAGGCAAATGCTAACAGCCATAAAAGGGGAAATCGACAGTAACATAATCATAGTAGGGGACTTTAACAACCCACTTTCACCAACGGACAGATCGTCCAAATTGAAAATAAATAAGAAACACAAGCTTTAAATGATATGTTAAATAAGATGGACTTAATTGATATTTATAGGACATTCCATCCCCAAACAACAGAATACACTTTCTTTTCAAGTGCTCATGGAACATTCTCCAGGGCAGATCATATCTTGTGTCACAAATCAAACCCTGATAAATTTAAGAAAATTGAAATCATATCTAGGAGATTAGGAGACTAGATATCAATGCTAGGAGACTAGATATCAATTACAGGAAAAAATCTGTAAAAAATACAAACACATGGAGACTAAACAATATGCTCCTAAATAACGAAGAGATCACTGAAGAAATCAAAGAGGAAATAAAAAAATACCTAGAAACAAATGACACTGAAAACACGACTACCCAAAACCTATGGGATGCAGCAAAAACAGTTCTAAGAGGGAAGTATATAGCAATACAATCCTACCTCAAGAAACAAGAAACATCTAAAATAAACAACCTAACCTTACCTAAAGCAATTAGAGAAAGAAGGACAAAAAACCCCCAAAGTTAGCAGAAGGAAAGAAATCATAAAGATCAAAGCAGAAATAAATGAAAAAGAAATGAAGGAAACAATAGCAAAGATCAATAAAACTAAAAGCTGATTCTTTGAGAGATAAATAAAATTGACAAACCGTTAGCCAGGCTCAACAAGAAACAAAGAGACAAGACTCAAATCAATAGAATTAGAAATGAAAAAAGAAGTAACAACGGACCTGCAGAAATCCAAAGGATCATGAGAGATTACTACAAGCAACTCTATGCCAATAAGGTGGATGCCTTGGAAGAAATGGACAAATGCTTAGAAAAGCACAACCTTCCCAGACTGAACCAGGAAGAAATAGAAAATATAAACAGACAAATCACAAGCACTGAAATTTAAACTGTGATTAAAAATCTTCCAACAAACAACAGCCCAGGACCAGATGGCTTCACAGGCAAATTCTATCAATATTTAGAGAGAGCTAAGACCTATCCTTCTCGAATTCTTCCAAAATAGAGCAGAGGGAGGAACACTCCCAAACTCATTCTACGAGGCCACCATCACCCTAATAACAAAACCACACAAAGATGTCACAAAGAAAAAAAACTACAGGCCAATATCACTGATGAACATAGATGCAAAAATCCTTCAACAAAATACTAGCAAATAGAATCCAACAGCACATTAAAAGGATCATACACCATGATCAAGTGGGATTTATCCCAGGAATGCAAGGATTCTTCAATATATGCAAATCAATCAATGTGATACACCGTATTAACAATTTGAAGTATAAAAACCATGTGATCATCTCAATAGATGCAGAAAAAGATTTTCTCAAAATTTAAACACGTTTATGATAAAAACCCTCTAGAAATTATGCATAGAGGGAACTTGCCTCAACATAATAAAGGTCTTATATGGCAAACCCACAGCCAACATGGTTCTCAATGGTGAAAAAGTGAAAACATTTCTTCTAAGATCAGGAACAAGACAAGGTTGCCCTCTCACCACTATTATTCAATGTAGTTATGGAAGTTTTAGCCACAGCAATCAGAGAAGAAAGGGAAATAAAAGGAATCCAAATCGGATTGGATGACATACTATACATAGATGACATACTATACATAGAAAATCCTCAAGACTCTACCAGAAAAGTACTAGAGCCAATCAATGAATTTGGTAATGTAGCAGGACACAAAATTAATGCACAGAACTCTCTTGCATTCGTATACATTAATGCTGAAAAATCTGAAAGAGAAATTAAGGAAACACTCCCATTTACCATTGCAACAAAAAGAATAAAATACCTAGGAATAAACCTACCTAGGAGACAAAAGACCTGTATGCAGAAAACTATAAGACACTGATGAAAGAAATTAAAGATGATACAAATAGATGGAGAGATATACCATGTTCTTGGATTGGAAGAATCAACATTGTGAAAATGACTCTACTACCAAAAGCAATCTACAGATTCAGTGCAATCCCTATCAAAGTACCAATGGCATTTTTCACAGAATTAGAACAAAAAATTTCACAATTTGTACGGAAACACAAAAGACCCCAAATAGCCAAAGCAACCTTGAGAAAGAAAAATGGAGCTGAAGGAATCAAGCTCCCTATCTTCAGACTCTACTGCAAAGCTACATAAACAAGACAGTATGGTACTGGCACAAAAGCAGAAATATAGATCAGTGGAGCAGGATAGAAAGCCCAGAGATAAACCCATGCACATATGGTCACATTATTGATAAAGGAGGTAAGAATATACAATGGAGAAAAGATAGCCTCTTAAATAAGTGGTGCTGGGAAAACTGGACAGCTACATGTAAAAGAATAAAATTGGAACACTCCCAAACACCATACACAAACTCAAAATGGATTAAAGACCTAAATGTAAAGCTGGACACTGTAAAACTCTTAGAGGAAATGATAGGCAGAACACTCTATGACATAAATCACAGAAAGCTCCTTTTTGACCTACCTCCTAGAGAAATGGAAATAATAACAAAAATAAACAAATGGGACCTAATGAAACTTAAAAGCTTTTGCACAGCAAAGGAAACCATAAACAAGATGAAAAGACAACCCTCAGAATGGTAGAAAATATTTGCAAATGAAGCAACTGACAAAGAATTAATTTCCAAAATTTACAAGCAGCTCATGCAGCTCAATATCAAAAAAAACAGACCACCCAGTGCAAAAATGGGCAGAAGACATAAATAGACATTTCTACTAAGAAGATATACAGATTGCCAACAAACATGAAAGAATGCTCAACATCGCTAATCATTAGAGAAATGCAAATCAAAAGTGCATTGAGGTCAATGCACCAGTGACCTCACTGGTGAGGTCAACTCACACCAGTCAGAATGGCCATGATAAAACATCTAAAAACCATAAATGCTGAAGAGGGTGTGGGGAAAATGGAACGCTCTTGCACTGTTGGTGGGAATATAAATTGATAGAGCCACTATGGAGAACATTATGGAGGTTCCTTAAAAAATTAAAAATAGAACTACCATATGACCCAGCAATCTGACTCCTGGGCATATATCCTGAGAAAACCATAATTCAAAAAACGTCATGTACCACAATGTTCATTGCAGCTCTATCTACAATAGCCAGGACATGGAAGCAACCTAAGTGTCCATCGACAGATTATGGATAAAGAACATGTGGCACATATATAGAATGGAATATTACTCAGCCATAGAAAGAAGTGAAATTGAGTTATTTGTAGTGTGGTGGATGGACTTAGAGTCTGTCATACAGAGTGAAGTAAGTCAGAAAGAGGAAAACAAATACCATATGCTAACATATATATATGGAATCTAAAAAAAAAAAAGTTATGAAGAACCTAGGGGCAGGACAGGAATAGAGATGCAGATGTCGAGCATGGACTTGAGGACAGGGGGAGGGGGAAGGTAAACTGAGATGAAGTGAGAGAGTGACATGGACTTATATATACTGCCAAATGTAAAATAGATAGCTAGTGGGAAGCAGCCCCATAGCACAGGGAGATCAGCTCGGTGCTTGTGACCACCTAGAGGGGTGGGATGAGGAGGATGGCAGGGAGATGCAACAGGGAGGAGATATGGGGATATATGTATATGTGTAGCTGATTCACTTTGTTATAAAGGAGAAATTAACACACCATTGTAAAGCAATTATACTCCAATAAAGTTGTAAAAAAAAAAAAAAGAACTGTGGCAAGAGATGCTACTGGCATCTAGTATGTAGAGATCAGAGGTGTTTTCATCCTGTGATACACAGGATAGCCCTTCACAGCAAAGAACCATGAGGTCCAAAATGTCAGTAATGTCAAGGTTTAGAAACACCACTTTCTTTCCTCTTGTTCTCTGTAACTGATGATTGTTGAGCCTTCACCCTTTGACCCTCCCTGCTCAACCATATCTGCTTTAGTCCAGGTAAAAGTGCTCCATGTTGCCGCAAATGACATCGTTTCATTATTTTTAAAGTCTGAGTAAGGTTCCATTGTATATATGAACCACAGCTTCTTATCCATTCATCTGTCAATGCACATTAGGTTGCTTCCATGTCTCGGCTATTGTAAACAGTGCTGCAGTGAACACTAGGGTGCCTGTATCCTTTCGAACCATGTTTTTCTCCAGATATATGCCCAGCAGTAGGATTGCAGGATTATATGGTAGCTCTATTTTTAGTTTTTTAAGGAACCTCCATACTGTCCTCCGTAGTGGCTGTAGCAATTTACATTCCCACCAACAGTGTAGGTGGGTTCCCTTTTCTCCGTAGCCTCTCCAGCATTTATTGTTTGTAGATTTTTGATGATGGCCATTCTGACTGGTGTGAGGTGATATCTCATTGTAGTTTTGATTTGTATTTTTCTAAAAATTAGTGGTGTTGAGCATCTTTTCATGTGCCTCTTGGCCATCTGTATGTCATGGATGGACCTGGAGATTATCATACTAAGTGAAGTAAGTAAGACAGAGAAAGACAAATATCATTTATTGCTTATATGAAGAATCAAAAAAATGATACAGGGCTTCCCTGGTGGCGCAATGGTTGAGAGTCCGCCTGCCGATGCAGGGGACATGGGTTCGTGCCCCGGTCTGGGAAGATCCCACATGCCATGGAGCGGCTGGGCCCGTGAGCCATGGCCGCTGAGCCTGCACGTCCGGAGCCTGTGCTCCGCAACGGGAGAGGCCACAACAGTGAGAGGCCCGCGTACCGAAAAAAAAAAAAAGATACAAATGAACTTATTTACAAAACAGAAACATACTCAGACTTAGAGAAGAAACTTACGTTTCCTGGTGTGGAGGGCGGGAAAGGGGGGGGAGGGATTGATTGGGAAGTTGGGATTGACATGTACACCCTACAATATTTAAAATAGGTAACCAACAAGGACCTACTGTATAGCACAGGGAACTCTGCTCAATATTCTGTAATAACCTAAATGGACAAATAATTTGAAAAAGAATACATACATGTATATATATAAATGAATCACTTTGCTGTACACCTGAAACGAACACAACACTGCTAATCAACTATGCTCCAATATAAAATAAAAATTAGAAGAAAAAAACCCAGGGGCTTCCCTGGTGGCACAGTGGTTAAGAATCTGTGTGCCAAGGCAGGGTACAGGGGCTCGAGCTTTGGTCTGGGAAGACCCCACATGCCACATAGCAACTAAGCCCGTGCACCACAACTACTAAGCCTGCGCTCTAGAGCCCATGAGCCACAACTACTGAGCCCTCGTGCCACAGCTACTGAAGCCCATGCACCTAGATAGAGCCCATGCTCCACAACAAGAGAAGCCAACGCAATGGGAAGCCCGTGCACCACAACGAAGAGTAGCCCCCACTCACTGCAACTAGAGAAAGCCCGTGTGCAGCAATGAAGACACAACACAGCTGAAAATAAACAAATAAAAACATACAATAAATTAGATCAAAATATTTTTTAAAAAAACAAAAAACAGAAAAACCCATTGTGCTAAGTCCAGTGGTCAGTTATCTGCCCTCATTGTGTTCCGTGTCTCAGCAGCATTTGACAGAGATGATAATGGGCTTGTTGTTTAAACCTTTGCTCACTCAACTTCCAGCACATACCACTTCCCTGGTTTTCCCTGGCTGCTCTTGGCTGGATCTTCTGAATGTTCTTGAGCTCTAAATGTTGAAGACTCAAGACTCTATCCTCATATTTCTCTCCCTCATTACTCACTCCTCAGGTGACCTTATCCAGTCTCATGGCATGAAGTGCCATCTGTCCTCTGATCTCAGTTTACTTCTCTAGCTTGGACCAATCTCTTAAGCTCCAAATATGTTTCTACTTGCTTATCTCATAGGCACCTGAAAGTTGGCATGTCCCCAAGCAACTTTTTTCTTCTTCTTTTGTTTTCTAATCTTTTATTATGGAAAAATTCAAACATATATACAAGTGGAGAGACTAATATGATACCTCCTCCTGTGTACATATTACCTAGCTCAAACAATGAAAAACGCTTGGCCAATTTAGTTTTGTTTTATTTATAGTCCCACTCACGTTTTCCCACTCCCTCCACAAATTATTTTGAAGCAAATGCCAGATATCATATATTTCATGCATAAATATTTCAGCTTGCATCTCTAAAAGATTCTTTTTTTTTTGGCGGTACGCGGGCCTCTCACTGTTGCGGCCTCTCCTGCTGCCGAGCACAGGCTCCAGACGCGCAGGCTCAGCGGCCATGGCTCACGGGCCCAGCCGCTCCGCGGCATATGGGATCTTCCCAGACCGGGGCACGAACCCGTGTCCCCTGCATCAGCAGGCGGGCTCTCAACCACTGCGCCACCGGGGAAGCCCTTAAAATAAAGATTTTTTTTTTCTTTTTTGCGGTATGCGGGCCTCTCACTGTTGTGGTCTCTTCCGTTGTGGAGCGCAGGCTCCGGACGCACAGGCTCAGCGGCCATGGCTCACGGGCCCAGCCGCTCCGCGGCATGTGGGATCTTCCCGGACAGGGGCACGAACCCGTGTCCCCTGCACTGGCAGACGGACTCTCAACCACTGCGCCACCGGGGAAGCCCCTCTAAAAGATTCTTTAAAAATATAACCACAATACCATCATCACACCTAAGAATGAGCAATGATCCTTTAATATCATCAAACATCCAGTCAGCCCAAACTGATTCACCTGCCCTTCCTCCTGCCTTCCCCATTTTGGGAATCGGAGACTCCATCCCACCAGTTACTTAAAACAGATGCTTGTTTCATCTTTAATAAGTCTCTTTCTCTGACCCCTTACATTTAATCCATCAACACTTAAGGGTGAGTCTATCTTCAGAATATATCCAGCATGTCATTCTGTCTCACCACCACCACTGCTGCACTCTGGGCAAGCCAACATGATTTAGCACCTGGATTAGTGTCAGAGCCACCTAACTGTTCCCCCTGCTTCTGTCCTTCTAGTTAGCTTTCTTTGAAGGAGCCAGAGCCATCTTGTAAATACAGAGGCAGGTCATGTCACTTCTTTACTCAAAACCCAGCCATGGCTCCCGATGGCATTCAGAGTTAACCCCACTGTTATGTGGCCCACAAGATTTTACATAATCTGCCCCTCTCCATCCCATTATTCTGCTTCATTGTTGGTCAAACACAGCACACATTCATACCCTTGTTTATGGTTTTCACATACTCTTTCCTCTGCCTGGGATGCTCTACTTCCACACATCTGCTTGCCTTGCTTCCTGAATTCATGCTGGTCTTTACCCAAATGCTACCTTTACAAAACGGTTTTGCCTGACCCCCTTATATAAAATAGCTAACCCCTCACCCTTACATTCTTTATTTCTTAATCCTTTTTCTGGCATAGCATTGATCTCACCCTGGCAGGTTTTACGTCTCTTTCTCACTAGCAGGTAAGTTCCTTGATGGCAGGGTCTTTGTTCTGTTCACCATGGAATTCCCAACACCTAGAGACATGCCTGGCACACAGTAGGTGCTAAATAAATACTTCTTGAATGAATACTTGCTTGGTAGTATGTCTTTGGTCTGGCAATGATCATCTGCTTCCCAGCAGTCAATTTGGTGGCCCTTCCCTTGGTTTCAATTGGATCATATCTCTGGTTATTTAAACTGATAGATAAATAAAAATGTACAAGAAGAAAGTTTTATTACACAATATATCAAGAAAGGAGGAAGAATTTGTAAAAATCACTTGCATGTTGCTTTGCATTGAATTATAGAAATAAAATACGGCCACTTGGGAGTAGCTTAAGATAACAGCCTTTGCGATAGTTGTTTTTTCTGGCACCTGTTTTGAGTTTGTTTTCTCAAAATTATAGTATCTTCTTTTTCCCCCAAGGAATGCCAAAGAAAGACTTAATCACATGACACTAAACAAGACCTTATCTCATTTCTGACACTAGAGGGAACCTGGATTTCCTGGCTACCCTGGTACACAAGTAATCTTTTGGGGCCTGACATCTGGTATGCAGCATGTGTCATTTATTTGTACTTATTTTTCTTTATACTCATGGTTCTACTTTTGATTCTATTAAGGGAGAAGATGGTGACCTGGGCCACCAAGGAGAGAAGGGGGCAAAGGGAATCAGAGGGAAGAGGGTAAGAACCAAAGGAATTTCCCCAGATCTATAGAGGCCCATATCATGACAGTCTACTCAAAGGACTATACTTCCACTGGGTTAATGGACTTCTTAGCAGGAAGCCCATGTCCTCGTCAGAATATTCTACACCTTCCTGGTCACTCCCCACTTAGTCCCATTATCATTTATCTTCTGAATGCAAATGCAGCTCACCAAACCATAACAACAGAAAATTCAAGTTGGGAGTTTCAGTTATGTAGTATCAACCTTTCAAAGAACAAGTTTGGAGACACCTCTGTCTTTGGTAAATCTAGACATCATTTGAAAAAATATTGGTCTAGCTGCAGGGCAAATATTACTGTTTCTTTAAGATTCTTCCAAGCCTTTACTTTCTCTTAGCTATTCTGAGACTAAACTCTCAAGAATGTGGCTGCCATCCTGGTGGACTTGGAGTCATGTTTTTCTCTGTGCTTTATAGAGTCTACCAATAAAACCCATTCCTTCAGGTTCGGAAGATTCAGTATTGAAGAGCCACAATCACTACCATCTCTTTTTGGAAAGAGTAACCCTGTGGATACCTAACAACTTGGTAGTGTTTAGCTAATATACATTAGAGAGCAAGGCCTTCTGGGAAAAGAACATGGACTAGTGTTCAACGTAGGAGAGAGGAACAGAAAGAGAATGTATATTGTCTGGGCACCCAATAACTGGTATTTTCATAAACTGGCAAGGACATAAAGGAAAATTTGAACTATGCCTAACTTGGCTTGCTACTGGCTAATATTACCCTGCTCAGCTAAACTTCTCTCTCTTGTTTTAAAATTAAAAAAGATAAAGCATCAATTATACGCAGATAATGCTGTGTCAGTTCAAATCCCTGTCAGATAAGCAGTGAGTCCATGGTCAGCATAGACCTTTTCTGAGACACTGAAGACCAGAAGATAATAGGAACTTTTCCTTTCTCCTGATGCCTGGCCTTCAATACACATTTCCTGCATTCATTTAATTATATGACCTGGAGCCTCAGCTGAATATCGAGACATACTTTAAGGCTCTGTTTGGAAGTGTTTGTGTGAATTTACACATGTTGGCTGGGGTTAGGTATGTATGGGGGGGACTTAGATGGTTCCCACAAAGACCTCCCCATCCCCCCCACCACCCAGTCTCCATGTCTCACTCTACTGAAGACGGTTCATGAACTAACTGGTCCATAGCAGACTCATTAGACTCAGATATAATGACAACTTGGAATCTCAAGGTGGGTCTATTGGTTTTAATCAAGTCGTGTTCAAGGGGGAAGCTTATCCCTTTGGTTTGGTCATTTTTAGGGTAATGCTGGACTTCCTGGATTCGTTGGAACTCCAGGTGACCCAGGCCCTCCAGGACCAGTGGTAACATGGATTTCTCCTTTCTTTTATTTTCAACCTTTGTGTAAAATTGAATAAGGATTTGATGAGACATCTCTAAGAAGAAATAAACATTTAAAATGCACAGGAGGAGCTAAATAGGGAATGTGCCAAATTTACTTTAGAGGGCATTAGCTTCAAGTTCTTACACAGTATAGTATTTATTAAATATAGATATTTTGACTTGAACATGGGAAAGATGTGGAGTGGCTGGAGATTCATGGATCTGTCTAAGTACATAAAACAATACACAAAGCTCACTGGAGAGTGCGTTTATCAGTGTAAACAAGATGAGCGGCAACATTTATGCAAAAACCAGAAAGAAATCCTAACAAAATATGACATTTATATAATCTTATCCTCACTGACAATGTTGCAAGCCCACAGATATTTGTAAAATTCCCTGGAAGGTCATTTGGTATGAAAGGAAAGACTAGAGGTGGTTGTCGTTTTGCCCTATGCCTGTCCTAAGAGACAAGGCCATCATCCGTGAAGGAAGGTACAGTGAGTTGGCTGCGGGTTGAACCAGGTAGTTTCACTGCAGTTTAGGGTTTGCTGGAGAGGTGCACAAGAATCTTAAAAGAAGAAGGACCACCATGCCCATTTTACAGATAAAGAAACAAAGGCTGAGGAGATTATAGTGAGCTGCAGGAAGTCACAAATGACTACCTCGTAGAGTACAAATAAGCACAAAGATCTCCAGACTCCCAGAGTGGCTGGAGTCAGGCGGATCTGTTGTGAAGGGCTCCAGGGAAGACTTGTGTAATGCTAGGGAATAGATAGGGTGGTGGTGGGTGGCCTGAGGAGAAGAGGTAGGGGAGGACAGGGGTCCACTTTAGAACTGCCTATAAGTGGTCCTGGGATCTTGAATGGCCTTTTCCTGAATTTGATCCTAAACTGTGGATTGGGGCTTCCCTGGTGGCGCAGTGGTTGAGAATCCGCCTGCCAATTCAGGGTACATGGATTCGAGCCCTGGTCCAGGAAGATCTCACATGCTGTGGAGCAACTAAGCCCGTGTGCCACAACTACTGAGCCTGCACTCTAGAGCTCACGAGCCACAACTACTGAAGCCTGTGCACCTAGAGTCTGTGCTCCACAACAAGAGAAGCCACCACAATGAGAAACCCCGGCACCACAGCGAAGAGTAGCCCCCTCTCGTTGCAACTAGAGAAAGCCTGTGTGCAGCAATGAAGACCCAATGCAGCCAAAAATAAAAAATAAATAAGATAAATAAATTTTTAAAAAAAGTTCACACACAACTATAAAAAAAATAAAAAGAATTCGCCTGCCAATGCAGGGGACACTGGTTTGAGTCCTGGTCCAGGAAGATCCCACATGCCGCAGAGCAACTAAGCCCATGTGCCACAACTACTGAGCTTGCGCTCTAGAGCCTGCAAGCCACAACTACTGAAGTCCATGCACCTAGAGTCTGTGCTCCGCAACAAGAGAAGCCACCGCAATGAGAAGCCTGTGCAGTGCAATGAAGATTATCTCCCGCTTGCTGCAACTAGAGAAAGCCTGTGTGCAGCAACGAAGACCCAATACAGCCAAAAATAAAATAAAAAAACAAATTAATTAAAAAAACCCAAAAAACAAAAAACCAAAAAAATCTGTTGCTTAGTCTCAAAATAACCTGGTCTCCTAAGAGTCTTTCTGTAGCATCTCCCTGGGCACCCTGGACTCTGGGGTCTGGGATACATCTCCTAGACACTCTGACCTCCTTCCTTAAGGAGTCAGACAGAACTTCAGGCCCAGGAGCAAGGCAGAAGGAGGTCTCTGTAGCGTGGTGAGCTTTCTCAAACTCTCTTGCCAACTCTTCAGAATAATGTGTTGGACTTCCAGAATCTTGCATTTGAAACCCATTTCTATTCTTTCCAGGGCATCAAGGGCCCCAAAGGTGTGATAGATATGATGGTAGGTGAAGATTTTTTTTTAATATTTTCAAGGATATCTTTTATTTCTTCAGACATACAAAATGTAGTTATTTTATATTTTCTATCTGATTATTCCAATATCTGAAATAGTTACAGAATTTGTTGTTTCTGCTGGTGTGAAGATTTTAATTGTAAATTTTAAAACACAAAACTTTCCACTTTCACAAAATAGAAATCTGTAAAGATTCTTTAGTTTCTCCTCTTGTAAGTTCTCTTAGTACTTTAAGTTTATAGACTTTACTCTGGTAGGTTGTAACCAAATCAAATAAAAGGAGTAGAATAATATTTTAAATATTTAAACAATATTTTAAATATTTTCAAGAGTAGAATAATATTTTAAATCTGGATATTTTTGAGAAATACCAGTTGGCATGAAAGGAAAGACTTTGAGGTTACTACCCCAGTGGGGGTGGGGGGGAAAGGCTTTTTGTAATGTTCAAAAATTGCTTGTAAAGTATTCATAAGCCAAAACATAGTATAATACAGGCCACTGTGTCTTATGGCACACCTGAAAATGATCTCAGTCTTATGATGATTTTTCATCACCCAAGTACAAAAATACTATTGAGGGGAGGGGAGGGAAGGACGTGGGGCAACTGAGGAGCAGGAAGTGATGGGGTCAAGGGGAGAACAGAACAGAGAGGAAGGGATCAAAGGAATGAAACAATTCTAGGAGAGGTGTTGAGGGTAGAATATCTTGCCTGTCATTCTAAAGAAATGTTACAGAAATCGCTAAGGTAGAGATCCAAGAATTTTAGGCATTTTTCTTCCTTCTGTGTTGACATTCCTGGAATTAAACTTCTTCAAAATCAGATTTGATTCCATTCCTTTGTGAGGCAGATTTTTTTAAAAAAAGAAGGGCTCCCCTTATCTATCTATCTCTAATAGTATGGGCAGTATATTGTATATAAAATAGTTTAAAAATATCCACTGGATCCAGAAATATAACTTCTGGAAAGTTCCATCTGTTGTAACAACTTTGGGGTTTTCTGTTGTGGATTAAAAAGCTTCAGATAGGCTGAGATAACATCCATACGACATTTCTAAGTCATGACGGTGAGGAGGAATATGCTTCAAATTAAGTACTCTTTCCTTTCTTTCACCATCTTTCTAACAGCCTTGTGAAATCATCAATTTTGGTCGCGAAAATTGCCGTAAGTTGTTGGGAAAAGCTAGAAAGGAGCCAGGGGTGTGAAGTGGGAATGGATCATGCACTGAGAACATAAGTCACCTGGGGTTGGGAGGTGCCATGGTCCATCATGGGAAGCTCTTATAATTTAACATATACGGCTCAGTCCCCACTTGGATAAGTAATCTTCCCCAACGTGGTCTCAGAAGTGAAGTGGATGATATGGAGAACAGTATGGAGGTTCCTCAAAAAACTAAAAACAGAGCTACCATACAATCCTGCAATCCCTCTCCTGGGCATACATCTGGAGAAAACCATTATTTAAAAAGATACATGCACCACAATGTTCATTGCAGCACTATTTACAATAGCCAAGACCTGGAAGCAAACTAAGTGTCCATCAACAGATGAATGGACAAAGATGTGGTACATATACACAATGGGATACTAGTCAGTCATTAAAAAAAAATGAAATAATGCCATTTGAAGCAACATGGATGGACCTAGAGATTATCATACTAAGTAAGTCAGATAGAGAAAGACAAATCTCATATGATATCACTTGTATGTGGAATCTAAAAAAAGTTACAAATGAACTCATTTACAAAATAGAAATAGACCCACAGACATAGAAGACAAACTTATGGTTACCAAAGGGGAAAGGGGGGAGGAACAAATTAGGAGTTTGGGATTAACATATACACACTACTATACATAAAATAGATAACCAACAAGGACCTACTGTATAGCACAGGGAACTATACTCAATATTTTGTAATAACCTATAAGGGAAAAAAATCTGTAAAAGAATATATAATACATATATGTGTATAACTAATCAGTTTGCTGTACATGTGAAACTAATATGATATTATAAATCAACCGTACTTCAGTAAAATAAAATTAAATTAAAAGTAATGAAGTGGATGAAAGGCATGCCATCTCACCAGTGAAGAAACATTCCTCTACAATTGGCACCTCATGCAATGCAATGATAATTGCACACCTGCACATCTTGGTGCTTCTTATCACAAAACAGGCAAAGAGAAGCTCTGTTCTTTTATTTCATCCATTTAAGCAAGAGGGATCAACAGTGAGCCTTCAGTAAGAAATGGGTCTTTTTAAATTAACATTTGTGTTTTAAAAATGGAACTGTGAATCATCAAATCTTAAGTAATGCTTTGTCACATTCCCAGATTGTAATTCTTTGTCTTCAATGTACTCCAGGATATTTGCATCCTATAATATATACATTTCTCCACTTACTGGCAATAGGCAGTGAACATTGACTTGGCAAATTGCTTAGTTTGGGTTTTCTCCACAATCATCCCACCCCTATTATGCTGACTCTCCCATATTCTGTCCATTCCCATCCAGTTGCTGTTCAGGGAGATTCTGGAATTTTTTTTCCTAAAAATCATAAAGAATAATACCATCACCTTGACCACAAAGGAAAAGTTTCAGAGTTAAAGGTTAAAACTCTTTTACTTTCAGGAGCACTGTAAAGTCAAAAACAAACAGAAAAATGGGGAAAATATATGCAATATAAGCAGTGAACCCAGGGAAAGGCCCTAACTTCTTTACTCTATCATGTTGAAATATATAAAATCACTGCTACTCAATCATTTTCATCTACAAACACAGATATTTCATATTTGCTAAACCTAAGTGTAAAAAACTCTTTTAGATTGAAAACGGGCCAAAAACATGAATGGAGGATTCAGAAAAGAAAAAAATACAATAAACCTGTAAAAATGTTTGACCTTACAAGAAGTCAAAGAATACAAATTAGAATAAGATTTTTTTTTGTTTCAAATTGGAAATTTTTTTAAGATGAGGAAAAAAATCCCTATCCAGAGTTGAGAAATGTAGGTATGTCAATTGGCACAATTTTTCTGAAGAGCCATTGGACAATGCATATCAAAAGCCATAATTGTAGACCTATTTGGAGCTGTAATTGGACAGAAATGAACAGATACAAGTTCAAGTATTCTCATCACAAAGGGATGTTGACAGAAGAAATCATGAGACATCATAGGAGACCAGATGATACTGCTCTAAATTTATTGATGGAAGGAATACCATAAAGTGAAAAAGGATTCAGAATAGAGCATAGCCTAAGCTCCAAGTCTTATAAAATGAAATAAAACAAGTGATAGATATACATATATACACATATATATGATAAATTAAGGGTAATTTTAATATATTGTTTTCTAGTATTTTCCATGAAAATATATTGCTTGTGTATACACGCTTATACATAATATATGCAATATACAATTAATATTATTACTAACATTAATAAACAATATATTAATAACCAACAATACAATAATTAATATTAATAATTACTAATATTACTATATTTTATTATATAGAATTTAAGATATGTGTGTATGCATATGTGTGTGTATATATAGTTTCTGAGTAGCTAAGTGTATTAGATTTAAGTTCAGTACAGTGTGACTCAGTGCTCAAACGCAGGAACACCAACATAGTCCTCAAATCAGCCTGGAGGTAGCCAGTCCCGGGATGATGGAGCGCCATGGTGCCTAGGGATGGGTGCCCAGGGATGCAGCCTCTTTATATTTTCCTGCACTGCCACTGGGGTGGGGATGCTGTTTCCGAAATCACCTCATGGTCCAAGATGTCTATCAAGCTTCAGCCAGCAGGTAAAGGAAAGGAGGATACTTTTTCAAGGTTGTACCTCCCATGGTTCTAATTCTGTTATCCAGAGCTTAGTAAGATGCCACCCCACTGGGAAATGTACCCTTTGTTCCAGGCAGCCATATACCCAGCCAGAGACTGGGTTTCTGTTACCATGGAAAAAAGGGAGAGCAGATATTGGGGAGCAAGGTGAGGTCTCTCTGCCACACTCAGGCAGAACTCGGAGAGGCTTGAATTTCTCAGAGGAGATGGTTTTCATACTGAAGCTGGCAAACGTGGCTTCGCCTATGTCAACTAACAACGTCTTTTCTCTCCAAAATCGTTTCCCTTCTAGCCTGTTCAGGTAAATAACATTTCTTCTTATTCACTCCAACCTTCATCCGTTTACAGACATTACAGGCAATCCTAAATCTGTGTATCCACGTGTCTAGGTGTTTCCGAATGCCCAGTGTTACCGACCGAGGTGGTCTTCGCCTTGGAAGTGTCAAATGACGTCTCCCAGTTGGATTTCGAGAGGATGAGAGGCATTTTACTATCTCTGTTGATGAAGACGGAAATCAGTGGGAGTAACTGCCCCACGGGTGCCCGGGTGGCCATCGTCTCCTACGACAGCAAAACAGATTACGTGGTTCGCTTCTCCGACCATAAGGGGAGGCCCGCGCTCCTGCAGGAGGTCAGGGGACTCGCCCTGGCAGGGTCCTTTAGCAGCAGGAACCTTGGGGACTCCATGAGGTTTGTGGTGAGACATGTATTCAAGCGCGTGCGCGCGGGCCGCCTCCTGAGGAAGGTGGCCGTGTTCTTCCAGGCAGGCTGGATCCAGGATGCAGGTTCCATCAGCACAGCCACGCCGGAGCTCAGTGCGCTGGACATCACCTCTGCGGTCATCACCTTCACAGAGGACCACAACCTCCCAGAGGCCCTACTGGTAAGTGGGGGACCGCGGCTGCGCCGGGTTCTGGGGGTTAGTGCCTGGTTCCTGCTCCTCCACCAAGGAGCACATGAGGAGTGAGAGCTGGTCAGGGGAAGAATTCTCCAGAAACTGAAATATATGCGTGGGAGGGGGCAGGTGCGGGGTTGGGGGGTTGTCTCATTACAGACTCTGCTACCAGTGCTACTGCTGGTACCTACTGGCCATCCTTGAGCCTCTGTGCCATGTGCCTTTTAAACACTGTCTTATTGAATTATCCCCCAAACTGTATAAGGTAAATGTCATTGTGATCTCCATTTCAGAGATAAGAATACTGAGGCTTAGAGAGAGGTTAAGTATATCATCAAAGATCAAATATCTGTTGGGGGCAGACCGATTTTATCTGCCTTCACAGCCTGTGCTTAACCACTCTAGGCTAACCTGTATCATGGGGGTCCACAGACTGTAATTTTCTCTCCTCTTTTTTATTTGGGGTATAAAATCCACATCCATATACAAAGTGGGTAAGAGGCACTGATTTTAAGGATACAGCTAGATGGATTTTTGTATATGTTTAAAGTGCTGTGACCTAGACATGGTTCGAGATATTGAATACTTTTGGCATTCTATAAGTTTTCTAGTATGACCTTTCCGGCTTCTGTCACCTGTTCTGAGCCTTGGTGCAATGTGAATCCTACAGAATGTACTCTTTATATCTGGCTTCTTTCACTCAGTGTCTGTTCTTTTGTTCATCCATGTTGTTTATATGAGTAAATTTTTTAACTGCTTTTCTGAAGTATTCTAGTGTGTGTATATACCATAATTTATTTTTATTTTTTAAAATTGAAGTATAGTTGATTTACAATTTTGTGTTAGTTTCAGGTATACAGCACAGTGATTCATATATATATATATATATATATATATATATATATATATATATATATATATATATACTCTTTTTCAGATTCTTTTCCATTATAGGTTATTACAAGATATTGAATATAGTTCCCTGTGTTATACAGTAGATCTTTGTTGGTTACCTATTTTATATATAGCAGTATGTATCTGTTAATCCCAAACTCCTAATTTATCCCTCTCTCCTTTTCCCTTTGGTAACCATAAGTTTGTTTTCTTTGTGTACCACAATGTATTTATTGATTTATTCTCTAGACTTTACTTTTCTAACTGAAACCCATGTAACACATTCTCATGGAACATATGGGATGATTTATCAGAATGAAAGGCGATTTCCTTTTTAAGTGATTTCAGGATGCTGATGAATATCAGACTGAGCTACATTCCATTGCCAATATTCAACCGTTTCTGATCTGCGAAAACGGAAGTGTCATATGGTTCAACCTAAGAGCTAAGGAATTCAGCTGTGTTAGACCATTTAATTTTCTCTGAAGGTTGGGTGTGTAGTGCGAGTGTTAGGTGAGAGATTTTGTTGACACAGCTGTGAATATGCTTCTAAGATCAATAGGTAAGATCATGACAGCTTGCGAACTGTTGGGAAGGATGGACAAAATATCTTGAGTTTTCAGAAATAAAGTTAAGATGCAGAGGGTGAGCCCCTTGTTCCCTGTTAATCCCTCTTGCCTCCCAGGGTGTCTGGACAGGGACGGGTTGGGGGATGGTGGCAACTCTCAGTGGATTAGTAAAGGTAGGGTGAAACAAGTCACATTTTATTTTTTTTTATTTTTATTGAAGTATAATTGACTTATAATATTTTATTAGTTTCAGGTGTGTACAACATAGTGATTTGATATTTTTATACATACAAAATGGTCACCATAATAAGTCTAGTTATGCTATGTCACTGTACAAAGATATTACATAGTTATTGACTATATTCCCCACACTGTACATTTTATAGCTGTGACTCATATTTTGTAACAGGAATTTTGTACCTCTATTTTTATTTTTATAAATTTATTTATTTTATTTATTTATTTTTGGCTGCATTGGGTCTTCTTTGCTGTGCATGGACTTTCTCTAGTAGTGGTGAGTGGGGGCTACTCTTCGTTGTGGTGCACGGGCTTCTCATTGCAGTGGCTTCTCTTGTTGTGGAACATGGGCTCTAGGCGTGCGGGCTTCAGTAGTTGTGGCTTGCAGGCTCTAGAGCACAGGCTCAGTAGTTGTGGCGCAGGAACTTAGTTGCTCTGCAGCATGTGGGATCTTCCCGGACCACGCCTCGAACCCATGTACCCTGTATTGGCTGGCGGATCCTTAACCACTGCACCACCAGGGAAGTCCGCAATTTTGTACCTCTTAACCTCCCTCACCTATTTCTCTCATCCACCCACCCTCCTCCCTCTGGCAACCACCAGTTTGTTCTCTTTATCTATGAGTCTGTTTCTGTTTTATGTTTGTTCATTTTTTTTTTGTTTCTTAGATTCCACACATGAGTGAAATCATATGGTAGTTTTCTTTCTCCATTCTGACTTATTTCACTTAGCATAATACCCTTTAGGTCCACCCATGTTGTCACAAATGGCAAGACTTCATTCTCTTTGTGGCTAAGTAATATTCCATTGTGTGTGTGTGTATACACATCTCTATATATGTATATATTTATGTGTGTGTGTATATATATATATATATATATATATATATAATCTTCTTTATCCATTGATCTATTGAAGGACACTTAGGTTGCTTCCATTTTGTAGCTGTTGTAAATAATCCTGCCATGAACATAAGTGTGCATATATCTTTTTGAATCTGTGTTTTGCTTTCTTTGGGTAAATACCCAGAAGTGAAATTGCTGGATTATATGGTAGTTCTATAATTTTTGAGGAACTGCTATACAGTTTTCCACAGTGGCTGCACCAATTTACACTCCCACCAACAGTGCATGAGGGTTCCCTTTTCTCCACATTCTCACAAACACTTGTTATTTGTTCTCTCTCTTTTTTTTTAAATATCAAAAATTCTTTATTTTGAAAAACAATTTGACATAATTTATATATTGAACCTGTGGTACACACACACAATGAAATTAATTTAAAAAATGTTTTGCATTTAAAAAATATTTTCAAGGGTAGTTGATTTACAATGTTGTGGGGTTTTTTTTTACATCTTTATTGGAGTATAATTGCTTTACAATGGTGTGTTAGTTTCTGCTTTATAACAAAGTGAATCAGTTATACATATACATATGTTCCCATATCTATTTGTTCTCTTTTTGATGATAGACATTCTGAGTATGTCTCAAGATGTCTATCATCAAAGGTTATATGAGGTTATATGAGGTATGAGGTCATATCTCATTGTGGTTTTGATTTCCTTGATGGTTAGTGATGTTGAGCATCTTTTCATGTATACAATGTCATCTGTATGTCTTTGGAAAAATATTCAGCTCCTCTGCCCATTTTGTAATTGGGTTGTTTGTTTGCTTTTTGATGTTGAGTTGTATGAGTTCTTTCTATACTTACTGGATATACGGTTTGCAAATATCTTCTCCCATTCAGTAGGCTGCCTTTTCTTTTTGTTGATGGTTTCTTTCCTTCACTGTGCAAACCTTTTTAGTTTAATGTAGTCCCATTTGTTTATTTTTGCTTTTGTTTCAAATACATAACAGTTTAAATTAGAGATGGAACTTTTGTCTTTGGCTCTTTCCTCAATAACAAGGTGCTGTAGAAAAAGTCTCTTTGTCTTTCTGAGTTTCATTTTGCTCAGCTCTAAAATGGAGAGAGTGTCACAACTTGATGTTATTTAAGGCTCCTATCCAGGTGTAATTATCTACTTTTTAAAAGGCATTTCCCTAACATTTGGAGAGTGATACTCAGGGTACAATTACGATTAACCCCACCCCATTGTTCATCAGTGCTGCTCTCTGAGAGGGGATCCTGGGTAGACAGCATCTGGATGGTCCTTTGTCAAGATGTTCTGGCCCTCTCAGCTGCTTTAGGTGCGAGTGAAAGAATGACATAGTGTGTGAGAAGAAACTGCCAGCTTAAAGGTACTTGCATCTCAGTTCTGTCCTTTCTGTCTACTCTTCTCTTAATTTCTTATACATATTCTTGCCCCAGGATGCTGGGGGATGAGTCTGTTCCTTCAATTTAACAATTTAGAAAGTTGTTATATGGTACTTGCCAGCTCAGATGTAATGAATGACCTCAGTTCTGGTGACATTGGCAAGGAGAGAAACCATAAAAATGACAACCCCATCCTCAGCGACTTTCAACAAATCCTCATTTCTTCACAACTGGGCGTATTGCATCTCATAACCTTCCCTACTCTGTGCTTTATCCTTAGTGGAATCCAGTTAGGAGAGTGGGAATGTCCTGTAATTTTCTTTCTGAATTATCCGCTTGAGGGCTCCCTTTGACAACCTGTGGGGCTTTTGTCTTTCACCTCTATGTTATTTTATTTTTCAGAACAACACCCCCATACTTCTAGAAAAATGATGGTTGTTCAATTTGAAATGATTGTATAAAGAGATGCCTAATTTCTCGTCCATTTAAACATGCTTGGAAGTTATGGGGCATATTGGAAAGATTTCTTAAACCATCCATTGAATCAACCTCAGTCCTAAATAAAGCAATATTATAGCATTTGGACGATTCTTGCCTAATCCCATTAAGAACTGTCTAATTGCCTTATGTCTCAAAACATAAGACTCAATGTGCCCCTCTTTTTTAAAGTCAAAAAGTGGAGGATTACAGGGAAAATGCAATTTGTTTGCCTCATTTTGAATTTCATTTTTCTTTATAAAAAATCTAGCACTTTTTCCTTTGAAACAATAGCTAGGAAAATAGCTCACATTTATTGATCCAGGTGCTATTCTGAGATCTTCCCAATTATTGATTCATTTAATCCTTACAACAACTCAAACAGATAACTATTATTATGGGCCCATTTTTCAGATGATGAAACTGAGACCCAGAGAAGTTAAATAACTTGCTCAAGGTCTGGAATCCCCATTCACAATGAGATTTTAATTCAAAGTCAAAAACAGGAAAAGAAGATAGTTGAGAAGTTCTAAGCTTTTTCCACGTATTAATTAATTTTATCTATACAAGAACACTATGAGAGAGATTTATGAACTGGCCCTATTTCTATTTCCGTGTACTGCTCTTAAAAAAAAAAAAATCCCAAGAATGGAATACTGGCTATCATGCAGAAAAAAACAATTAGCTTTAGCAGATGAAAATATTAAGAGGAAGGCCAAAGGGACTTGGGGAGGAGTAATTTTTAAAAATTTGGTATAATTTTAGAATTCAGAAAAGTTGCAGGAGGACATTCATTTTTTTTTTTGAAGGAAGTGTTGGGTTGTCCAGACACCCCTTTCAGAGGCCATGGATGACTCGCTGCTGAGGCCTTGTGGGCTGCTGTTTTCGATTAGATTGTTACCACCCTGGAGTGAGGATTAGTAGCTGAGGGAAGGAATTAGGCAATGAGACTTCAAACTCTGGCTTTGTCCATTGTGTAATCTGGACATGTCATTTGGCACTGGTGCCTCAATTTAGTCACCTGTAAAATGGGGATAAACTCACAGGTTTGCTGTGAGAGCTGTAGGAAGTAGTGTCCACAGGGACGTCTGACACTTTCTGTGTATACGCAATGCAGGCCATGGTTATTGCCATCTCCTCAAGGTCATCAGGAATGTGCATTTTCCCAGTAACTGTATATTAAATCAGAAAGCTTCCATTTATTTACAGCGCCTATGAAGTTCCTGCCACCATGCTATGTCCTTTTCATGCCTTGTCATCTTCACCTCTCACTCCTCAAAATGTGGTCCTGGGACCAGCAGCATATCAGCCTCACCCAGGTTTGTGAGAAATGCCAAATCTGAAGCTTTCTCCCTGATCTAATCTATCAGGCTCTGCATTTTTAATAAGATCCCCAGAAGGTTTCCATGAATGTTAAAGTCTGAGGAATTTGGGGCTGATCCTCATACTAATCCTACAAGTTAACAACAATAATACATTTCCCAGACAAAGTGAGGGAAGCTCTGAGGTGAAGTGACTTGTTATAAATGACACAGTCCTGAATCAGCACTCCCGTGTGTCTGGTTCCCTGGTCCCTTCATTGTCGACCCCCAGTGTTCACTGGGGAGTCCAGGAAGAGTCAGCAGCTTCATGGAGTTCCTGATGGGGCCATGCCACCTGGCAGGAGCCGAAACTGGACACCAGATGGTATCTAACTCTCCCTCTTTAGGGTCCGGTCAGCCCTTCCTCGGTCCAAGGCAAATCCTCCTTCTCAGCACTTGCCTCCTTCCCCTCTCCCCCATTTGCCTGAGCCAAGAGCCTCCTCAGTGCAGTCCTAGGAATGAGCATTGTTCCCTGGCCTCTGGCAGCTCAGCCCAGAAGCAGTCAAGCATTGACTTGAACCCTGTGGGCTTCTTCAGCTCAGGACCCACAGGGCGTTCTTTAATATTGGGGGCTGTGGTTTGAGTGTTGTCTGTATCCTTTGAGAACATACCTTTCTATTAAACAAAAGAGGATGTTCATGCAAATCCCTGTGCTGTATCCTCTCCCGCCCCTTCCCCATACACTCTTGTCCTTAGTGCCCAACTAGTCTCATCAGAGCACAACTGGATATTCAGAAGCAAAGTTGGTTGAGGGAATCATGAAAAATGCTCATTCAAACTATAATAAAGCTTTGAGCCTCAAGCAGATCACTTGGCTTGTGTTTCAGGTACTCTGTGAGATTTCCTTCGCTGGTGCAGTAGGGATCATAGAGCCAGCTTATTCTTCTCATGCTGGGGTCCCTTACCACATGAACTCTCAACTAAAGCCTTCTCCAGAATCATTTTAGCAACTTTATCAGTGACTAGGACTGTGCTGGCAAGTCCAAAGTCAAAGTAATGAAATGTTAATTAATAACAGCTCGGTACAGATAAGTTTAAACTGAATCACAGTTCCCCATGGACTTCCATTGTGTCTTTGTGTACTGGTTCTCACAGTTTTATTTTTGCAAGAGTGGTAAAAAATTTAAGCATTATCATAAAAGTATTCTTCCTCAGAAGAGTTTAAAAAAAGATGCAAGAGAGGACTTTCAAGATGGCGGTGGAGTAAGACATGGAGATCACCTTCCTCCCCACAATTACATCAAAAATACTTCTACATGTGGAACAACTCCTACAGAACACCTACTGAATGCTGGCAGAAGACCTGAGACTTCCCAAAAGGCAAGAAACTCCCCACGTACCTGGGTAGGACAAAAGAAAAAAGAAAAAACAGAGACAAAACAATAGGGACGGGACCTGCATCAGTGGGAGGGAGCTGTGAAGGAGGAAAAGTTTCCACACACTAGGAAGCCCCTTCGCGGGCGGAGACTGCGGGTGGCAGAGGGGGGAAGCTTCGGAGCCACAGAGGACAGCGCAGCAACAGGGGTGCGGAGGGCAAAGCGGAGAGATTCCCTCACAGAGGATCGGTGCCGACCAGCACTCACCAGCCTGAGAGGCTTGTCTGCTCACTTGCTGGGGCGGGCGGGGGCTGGGAGCTGAGGCTCGGGCTTCAGCGGTCAGATCCTAGGGAGAGGACTGGGGTTGGCTGCGTGAACACAGCCTGAAGGGGGCTAGTGCACCACAGCTAGCCAGGAGGGAGTCTGGGAAAAAGTCTGGAGCTGCCGAAGAGGCAAGAGACCATTGTTTCAGGGAGCGTGAGGAGAGGGGTTTTAAAGCACCATCTAAATGAGCCCCAGAGACGGGTAAGAGCCGCGACTACCAGCACAGACACCAGAGACGGGCATGAAACGCTACGGCTGCTGCTGCCTCCACCAAGAATCCTGTGTGCGAGCACAAGTCACTATCCACACCTCCCCTGCTGGGAGACTGTGCAGCCCGTCACTGCCAGGGTCCCATGATCCAGGGACAACTTCCCCAGGAGAACACATGGTACACCTCAGGCAGTTGCAACATCATGCTAGCCTCTGCAGCTAGAGGCTAACCCCACCTTCCATACCCCTCCCTCCCCGCGGCCTCAGTGAGCCAGAGCCCCGTAATCAGCTGCTCCTTTAACTCCCTCCTGTCTGGGCAAAGAACAGATGCCACAGGATGACCTACACACAGAGGCGGGGCCAAATCCAAAGCTGAACCCCAGGAGCTGTGCAAACAAAGAAGAGAAAGGGAAATTTCTACTGCAGCCTCAGGAGCAGTGGATTAAATCTCCACAATCAACTTGATGTACCCTGCCTCTGTGGAGTACCTGAAGAGACAATTAATCATCCCAAAATTGAAGCAGTGGACTTTGGGAGCACTATAGACTTGGGGTTTGCTGTAAGTGATTGACAAGTTCTGATTTTTATGTTTATCTTACTTTAATTTTTAGCACTTGTTATCATCGGTGGATTTGTTTATTGGTTTGGTTGCTCTCTTCCTTTTTTTTCCTCTTCTTTTATTTTTTTACTTTTAATAATTAAAAATTATTTTTATAACATTATTTCATTTTATTTTACTTTCTTTATTTCTTTCTTTTTCTCTCCCTTTTCTTCTGAGCTGTGTGGCTCACAGGGTCTTGGTGCTCCAGCCGGCTGTCAGGCCTGAGCCTCTGAGGTGGGAGAGCTGAGTTCAGAACATTGGACCACCAGAGACCTCGAAGCCCCAAGTAATATAAATTAGTGAGAGCTCTCCCAGATATCTGTGGCTCAACAATAAGACCCAGCTCTACTCAACAACCACCAGGCTCCACTGTTGGACACCCCATGCCAAACAACTAGCAAGACATGAACACAAACCCACGCATTAGCATAGAGGCTGCCTAAAATAATAATAAGGTCACAGACACCCCAAAACACACCACCAGATATGGTCCTGCCCACCAGAAAGACAAAATCCAGCCTCATACTCCAGAACACAGGCACCAGTCCCCTCCACCAGGAAGACTACACAACCCACTGCAACAACCTTACCTACTGGAGGCAATCACCAAAAACAACTGGAACTATGAACCTGCAGCCTGTGAAAAGGAGACCCCAAACACAGTAAGTTAAGCAAAATGAGAAGACAGAGAAATATGCAGAACATGAAGGAACAAGGTAAAAACCCACAAGACCAAACAAATGAAGAGGCAATAGGCAGTCAGCCTGAAAAAGAAGTCAGAGTAATGATAGTAGAGATGATCCAAAATCTTGTAAATAGAATGGAGAAAATACAAGAAACTTTTAACAACGACCTAGAAGAACTAAAGAGCAAACAAACAATGATGAATGACACAATAAATGAAATTAAAATTTCTCTAGAAGGAATCAATAGCAGAATAACTGAGCCAGAAGAACAGATAAGTGACCTGGAAGATAAAAGAGTGGAAAACATTTCCTCAGAACAGAATAAAGAAAAAAGAATGAAAAGAATTGAGGACAGTCTCAGAGACCTCTGGAACAACAATAAATGCACCAACATGGAAACTATAGGAGTCCCAAAAGAAGAAGAGAAAAAGAAAGGGACTGAGAAAATATTTGAAGAGATTATAGTGGAAAACTTCCCTAATATGGGAAAGGAAATAGTCAATAAAATCCAGGAGCACAGAGAGTCCCAAACAGTATAAATCCAAGGAGAAACACGCCAAGACACATATTAAACAAACTATCAAAAATTAAATACAAAGAAAATATATTAAAAGCATCAACGGAAAAACAACAAATAACATAATACAAGGGAATCCCCATAAGGTTAAACCTGATATTTCAGCAGAAACTCTGCAAGGCAGAAGGGAGTGGCAGGACATATTTAAAGTGATGAAAGGGAAAAACCTACAACCAAGATTACTCTACCCAGGAAGGATCTCATTCAGATTCAACACAGATTTTAAAACGTTTACATATAAGCAAAACTAAGAGAATTCAGCACCACCAAACCAGCTTTACAACAAATGCTAAAGGAACTTCCTAGGCAGGAAACACAAGAGAAGGAAAAGACCTACAATAACAAATCCAAAACAATTAAGAAAATGGTAATAGGCGCATACATATCGATAACTACCTTAAAAGTAAATGGATTAAATGATCCAACCAAAAGACATAGACTGGGCTTCCCTGGTGGCACAGTGGTTGAGAGTCCACCTACCGATGCAGGGGACACGGGTTCGTGCCCTGGTCCAGGAAGATCCCACATGCTGCGGAGTGGCTGGACCCATGAGCCATGGCTACTGAGCTTGCGCGTCCAGAGCCTGTGCTCCGCAATGGGAGATGCCACAACAGTGAGAGGCCTGCGTACCGCAAAAAAAATAAGTCATCATTAAAAAAAAGTTTTCTTTTAAAAAAAGACATTGAATGGATACCAAATCAAGACCTGTATATATGCTGTCTACAAGAGACCCAATTTAGACCTAGGGACACATACAGACTGAAAAGTGAGAGGATGGAAAAAGATATTCCATGCAAATGGAAACCAAAAGAAAGCTGGAGTAGCAATTCTCATATCAGACAAAACACACTTTAAAACAAAGACTATTACAAGAGACAAAGAAGAACACTACATAATGATCAAGGGATCAATCCAAGAAGAAGATCTAACAGTTGCAAATATTTATGCACTCAACATAGGAGCACCTCAATACATAAGGCAAATGCTAGTAGCCATAAAAGTGGAAATTGACGGTAACACAATAATAGTAAGGGACTTTAACACCCCACTTACACCAATGGACAGATCATCCAAAATGAAAAAAAGACGGGAAACACAGGCTTTAAATGATACATTAAACAAGATGTATTTAATTGATATTTATAGGACATTCCATCCAAAAACAACAAAATACACTTTCTTCTCAAGTACTCATGGAACATTCTCCAGGATAGATCATATCTTGGGTCACAAATCAAGCCTTGGTAAATTTAAGAAAATTGAATTTGTATCAAGTATCTTTTCTGACTACCGTGTTATGAGACTAGATATCAATTACAGGAAAAAAAACTGTAAAAAATACGAACACATGGAGGCTAAACAATACGCTACTAAATAGCCAAGAGATCACTTAAGAAATCAGAGAGGATATCAAAAAATACCTAGAGACTAAGGACAATGAAAACACAATGACGCAAAACCTAGGGGATGCAGCAAAAGCAGTTCTAAGATGGAAGTTTATCTCAATACAATGCTACCTCAAGAAACAAGAAAAATCTGAATTAAACAACCGAACTTTAGCAATTAGAGAAAGAAGGATAAAAAAATCCCAAAGTTAGCAGAAGTAAAGATATCATAAAGATCAGATCAGAAATACATAAGAAAGAAATGAAGCAAGTGATAGCAAAGATCAATAGAACTAAAAACTGGTTCTTTGAGAAGATAAACAAAATTGATAAACTGTTAGCCAGACTCATCAAGAAAAAAAGGGAGAAGACTCAACTCAACAGAATTAGAAATGAAAAAGGAGAAGTAACAACTGACACTGTAGAAATACAAAGGATCATGAGAGATTACTACAAGCAACTATATGCCAATAAAATGGACAACCTGGAAGAAATGGAAAAATTCTTAGAAAAGCACAACCCTCCAAGACTGAACCAGGAAGAAAGAGAAAACATGAACAGACCAATCACAAGCACTGAAATTGAAATTGTGATTAAAAATCTTCCAACCAACAAAAGCCCAGGACCAGATGGCTTCACAGGTGAATTCTACCAAACAATTACAGAAGATCTAACACCTATCCTTCTCAAACTCTCCCAAAATACAGCAGAGGGAAGAACACTCCCAATCTCATTCTATGAGGCCACCATCACCCTGATACCAAAACCAGACAAAGACGTCACAAAAAAAGAAAACTACAGGTCAATATCACTGATGAACATAGATGCAAAAATCCTCCACAAAATACTAGCAAACAGAATCCAACAGCACAGTAAAAGGATCATGCACCACGATCAAGTGGGGTTTATGGCAGGGATGCAAGTATTCTTCAATATAGGCAAAACAATCAATGTGATACACCATATTAACAAATTGAAGGTTAAAAACCATATGATAATCTCAATAAATGCAGAAAAAGCTTTTGACAAAATTCAACACCCTTTATGATAAAAACTTTCCAGAAAATAGGCATAGAGGTAATTACCTCAACATAATAAAGGCCATATATGACAATCCCAAAGCCAATGTGATTCTCAGTGGTGAAAAACTGAAAAACATTTCCACTAAGATGAGGAAGAAGACAAGTTTGCCCACTCTCACGACTATTATTCAACATAGTTTTGGAAGTTTTAACCACATCAATCAGAGAAGAAAAAGGAATCCAAATCAGAAAAGAAGAAGTAAAACTGTTTCTCTTGGCAGATGACATGATACTATATATAGAGATTCCTAAAGATGCTACCAGAAAACTACTAGAGGTAATCAATGTATTTGGTAAAGTAGCAGGATACAAAATTAATGCACAGAAATCTCTTGAATTCCCATACACTGATGATGAACAATCCGAAAGAGAAATTAAGGAAACACTCCCATTTACCATTGCAACAAAAAGAATAAAATATCTAGGAATAAACCTACCTAAGTAGACAAAACACCTGTGGGCAGAAAACTATAAGACCATAATGAAAGAAATTAAAGATGATACAAATAGATGGAGAGATATACCATGTTCTTGGACTGGAAAAATCAACATTGTGAAAATGACTATACTACCCAAAGCACTCTACAAATTCAGTGCAATCCCTATCCAACTACCAATGGCATTTTTCACAGAACTAGAACAAAATATTGCACAATTTGTATGGAATCACAAAAGACCCCAAATAACCAAAGCAATCTTGAGAATGAAAAATGGAGGTGGAAGAATCAGGCTCTCAGACTTCAGACTATACTACAAAGCTACAGTAATCAAGACAGTATGGTACTGGTATAAAAACAGAAATATATATTGATGGAACAGGATAGAAAGCTCAGAGATAAACCCACACACATATGGTCACCTTATCTTTGATAAAGGTGGCAAGAACATACAGTGGAGAGAAGACAGCCTCTTCATAAGTGGTGCTGGGAAAACTGGACAGCTGCATGTAAAAGAATGAAAGTAGAACACTCCTTAACACCATACACAAAAATAAGCTCAAAGTGAATTAAAGACCTAAATATAAGGCCAAACACTATCAAACTCTAAGAGGAAAACATAGGCAGAACACTCTATGACATAAATCACAGCAAGGTCGTTTTGTACCCACCTTCTAGAGGAATGTAAATAAAAACAAAAATATACAAATGGGACCTAGTGAAACTTAAAAGCTTTTGCATAACAAAGGAAACCATAAACCAGACAAAAAAAGACAACCCTCAGAATGGGAGAAAATATTTGCAAATGAAGCAACTGACAAAGGATTAATCTCCAATTTATACATGGAGCTCATGCAGCTCAATATCAAATAAACAAACAACACAATCCAAAAATGGGCAGAAGACCTAAATAGACATTTCTCCAAAGAAGATATGCAGATTGTCAACAAACATATGAAAGGATGCTCAACATGACTAATTATTAGAGAAATGCAAGTCAAAACTACAATGAGGTATCACCTCACACCAGTCAGAATAGCCATCATCAAAAAATCTACAAACAGTAAATGCTGGAGAGAGTGAGGGGAAAAGGGAACCCTCTTGCACTGTTGGTGGGAATGTAAATTGATACAGCTACTATGTAGAACAGTATGGAAGTTCCTTAAAAAACTGGAAATAGAACTACCATATGACCCAGCAATCCCACTACTGGGCATATACCCTGAGAAAACCATAATTCAAAAAGAGTCATGTACCACAATGTTCACTGCAGCTCTATTTACAATAGCCAGGACATGGAAGCAACCTAAGTGTCCAACGACAGATGAATGGATAAAGAAGATGTGGCACATATATACAATGGAATATTACTCAGGCATAAAAAGAAACAAAATTGAGTTATTTGTAGTGAGGTGGATGGACCTAGAGACTGTCATACAGAGTGAAGTAAGTCAGAAAAACAAATACCGTATGCTAATATATATATATATATATATATATATATATAATCAAAAAAATAGAAATAGTGGTTCTGAAGAACCTAGGCACAGGATAGGAATAAAGACACAAACGTAGAGAATGGACTTGAGGACATGCGGAGGGGGAAGGGTAAGCTGGGGCAAAGTGAGAGTTGCATGGACATGTATACATTACCAAATGTAAAATAATAGCCAGTGGGAAGCAGCTGCATAACACAGGGAGATCAGCTTGGTGCTCTGTGACCACATAGAGGGGTGGGATATGGAGAGTGGAGGGAGACACAAGAGGGAGGAGATATGGGGATATATGTATCCGTATATCTGATTCACTTTGTTATATAGCAGAAACTAACACAATAATGTAAAGCAATTATACTCCAATAAAGATGTTAAAAAGTAGATGCCAGTTTTGTAGCTATTTCAATTCAGTTGAATTAGGTTGTTTTCCAACCAGCCGAACAGCAGATTGAAGAGCTGAGCTGAGTAGAAAAGTCAACATAGTGTCCTGAACACGAGGCAAATACAGAGGACAGTAACGGGGGACCAGGCTGTGTTGAAATAGGAAGAAAGCTCAGCAGCATTGACTCCTACCCTAAACTCTGTTGTTGAGGAAATAGGCCAGAGGCTTGTCCAAGGCCACACAGCCAATTCTGGCAGGCCAAGGACTAGGACCCGAGTTCCCGACACCTAGTCTATTAGTGCTGCATAGAATTTTTCGTGTGAACCAATTCTTTGTACAAACTTGAGGGTATGTTTGAATTTATTTGAAGTATTTCATATTACCTTTAAAATTCTCATCAATTCTTCTTTAGATAACACACCTCAGCCATGCTTCCTGTGGTTTAAAAATAATGTACACCAGCTTAGCGTCTCCCCACAACTCTTGGAGTTAAGTCGATGTTCCTGTGTTACTCCAGTCTTCTCCAGTCTCCTGGAGCACTGCTATGGATCCTGGTTTCAGAAGCCTTCCAGATTGCCTCATGTGATTTACAGTAAAGCTCTTAATGTGTCATATCCATGCTAACATTGTTCTCTCTAATCCTCGGCGATTTGTTAGGTCCATTTTGTTTGGTCTATGACCATGTGAAGTGGATCTGAATGTTGGATGTTGGCAACTCTCCACTCACTGTTCTTGTCAGCCTCCTCCCTCTGTCAGGGAGTTCCAGGGTTTCAGATGCGTTTTCTCAAGTGTCTGGCGGGTAGGGGTGTTTAGAAGAATTCATAAATAACCACTGCCTACCTCTGGGCATTTATCTTGCTGTTCCTCCACACCGTAATGCTTTCCCCTGCTTCTTTGCCAGGTAAGGATCCTACTCATTCTCTCAAAAGTGCCAGATGCCATTATCTTCATCAGGTTGCTTTTATTCATTCCTTTTGAAATGAATCTCCTCTTCCTGTGTTCCCCAAATATATTACTGGTCTCTTTCTTTCTTGAACATTATTTGTCTATCCTTCCACTTAGGTTTTTAAGCTCTTTGAAGGTGTGGCTGTGTCATTTTTGCGTCTCCAAATGGCTTAAGAATTTTACCTAGTAGTCATTTCATCAGTCTTTGTTGATTTGAATTTCTAAGTCAGAAAAAAACCTAAATTTAGATGGCTTTTGGCATGGAAGGATTAGGAACGTTCCCATGTTTGTTTCCTGTTACATTAGCATAAGTGAAAGTTCCACTCTTTATATATCTTTCCCCACACGTGTTTTTCCATCAAGGAGGCTCAGGTGAGGGACCATGTTTGGGATGTGCCGCAATCCTAAACAGGAAGCATGAGTGATCTGTAAGGAGTGTATGTTACAGAATGTTCTTTTCCAGAGTAGACCCTGCCCGTTCTCTATTTCCAAGGGTGGGCACGACATCTGCATATCTTGAGCACCTTGCTACCAGAGGAGGGTCCAGGTCGGCTTGGCCCTGGCCACAGCAATGCAGGAGGTGGGGCTGACCCTCAGGGAGGCGCTGTCCTACATGCTTTGATAGAGTGGACAACGAGATGGCCATGACTAAGCTTAGATATCCAGCTCTTTGCAAACCACACCTCAACTCCTGAGAGAAATCATCTGAAAACTTTCCTAATTTCATTATGAGGTGGAAACCTTGCAAGTAGTCTGCATTAGCCAGGGCAGGTTGACTGTGAAACCATTCATGCCCAAGTCTCAGGGGCTTAACACCAGAAAGTGTTATTTCTGCATCTGTCACCAGCGATGTGGGTCCTTGGGTGTGTGGGTGAAGGAAAGGGGTGCTTTGCTGCATTTAGGACCTGAGCTCCTTCTGTCAATGGCCCCAACATGACTGAGGGCCTCAAGACCTTTTCTGGATCCTCTACATCTGGCTGGCAGAGGAGGCAGTGGAGCTTAGTGCATGCCCTGGAAATGGCATTCATCACTTCCACCTACACGCTGTTGGCTAGATCCTGGTCATATGGTCCAACTAACTGCAAGGGATGGTGGGAACTGTAGTCTAGTTGTGACCCTCAGAAGAAGAGAGAATGGGTTTGTTGATTATCTAGCCAGTTACCGCATGGATCTTGTTGGATTTATTACTGTTAATATTATTTGTCTTTTAAACCTGATATCAGTTATTAAATTAATCATAATTGGAAAGGTTTGGTGAAGGAGATAAACAGATTTGCCATCCCTACAAAGCCTTCCCTGATTCCCCCTCACTCTTCCCAGCTCTGACCACCAGGAATACTCTAGAGAGGCCTCCCTGGTGGTCTCTGCCTCTCTTCATCCTCATGATTTAGGGCCTAGATCTATGACTGTGTTCTTGAAGGGTCTGCATGTTCATGGTTAATAACTCCCATCACATGGCATCACGTACCATGGACAATCACTAAAGATTTACAGAATTTATAAATGACTGAAGCCTCAACTCCTTTACCCTCATTCCAACACAACCTGATGTTTGTTGAGTTTTACACACATTGGGAGTCTGAAGATCCACAACTCCTGTGCCCACACCAGTGGTAGTCCAGCCACCAGGTTAGGACTAGAGAACTAAGTGACTATAATAACTGGAATAGAAGTCCCAAATTATTTAGACATAGAGAATTATATGTGTTCTTTAAAAATAGCATATTAATATTTTTCTCATCTGAATTGGGAGATGCATGAAAAACATGGCCTGAGATTTAGTTCAGCTAACAATAACTTTGTGTATGTGTTGGCACTAGATGGATGGAACCAACAAATTTCATCTGTATATCTGGGAGACAGAGAACCAGCAGGACGTGGAGAACATGGCCCACTGCACTCTCTGCTATGGTAAGCCTGGATGGCATTGCTGATCAGACTGATGTCTTCAGAACAGGATGAATTAACTGGTGACCACAGGCCATTTCTGCTGCTCACATGTGTATTTGCTTGGTATGTGAAGAACTTTAGAACTGGGGAATTTCCTATTAAGTCTGAATTTCTAGTTTTTCTTAGGAAGTCAGAATAATCTGGAGAATCCCAGACACTGCATTCCCTTGTGGCCACAGTCAGCCAGAGATGAGTGGTGCCAGCCCTCTTTGGAGGGGCGGGTGTCTGCTAGTGCCCCACCCTCCCCTCCCTGCCCCTTCCCTATCTTCTCAGCCCTGGCCTGCTCTGCTTACTTACCTGTACTGTCAGGTTCCTGTGGATGGCTGGGCTTGTGTTCCTTCCTCAGTGGCACCTTAGTGTAAAGGGAAGACCACTGAGCTAAGGTCAAGAGTCCTGGTTTTTGGCCTGCAACTGCCTTTGGCCATCATCAGGGTATTGGCAAGTTGTTCCCTGTCTCAGAGTCCCCGCTTCCATCACTGTATCCCACACTGGCCTGGGCCAGAAAGAACATGATGCTGAAACCCACACATGCCCACGTGTGAAGAGCTCTCATCCACACCCACGTCACCCGGGGCCAGAGTGAGTCCTGTAGGTGAAAGCAAAAGGGGACTTAATAGTTCCCTTTACTGGATCCACACTAAGTCCTAACACTGCCATGAGAGATTTGGCTCTGAAAACTTGGTTGGGTCAAATACAGGAACTGCCATTTGTAGAGTATATTACAGCCAATGAACTGCTTTCCCATCCATCGTCTTATTTGACATGTGGTTTCTCTGGGCCTCCAACCCCCTCCTGCAGAAGCAAAAATCTAGCTGGTGTTTATTGAGCCTGAGCTTTTGCTACACACCAGGAGTTGTTCTGAGCCCTTACATATATTAACTCATTTTAAAGTTACACATCACAAACAACCTCATAAGGGAGGTACTATTATTATTATTATCATTATCGCCATCTGACATGAGGAAACTGAGGCTGTGGGAAAGCTGAGTAATCTGCCCCAGGTCACACACCCCCATAAGAGGTCGGGCCTGATTGAACCAGGCAGGAGTCTGTGAATCTAGTGATTGGGAAGCTGTATGGCCTAGTGGTTAGAAACATTAACCGAGGAATCAGATACTCTCAACTTTTCCTTCTGGGAAACAGGCACATTTATTGACAGTGCCCATCTACTAGCAGAGTCAACCCCATGCAGGCAGCCCTCAGCAGCAGCTTTCCCTACTGAGCACCTGGAATTGTGTGTCCATGGGAAGGGAAGGGACTTGTGGTAACCCCGCCTCTCCCCGCCTCTCCTCTGCAGATCAGTGCATCCCGGCCCCGAAGTGCGGGCTGGGCGTGCCCAGGCCGCTGGCAGTGGACGCGGACGTGGCCTTCGTGGTGGACAGCTCCGTCGGCATGGGCACCGACCTCTACCGCACAGCCTTGACTCTGGTGGACACCATGCTCGACAACCTTGAGGTGGCTGCGCAGCCGAGCATGTCCCCACGCGGGGCCCCCACAGCCCTGGTGACACACACGACCCCCCACTTCTGGCCGGGCACGGGGCGGCCACCTGTGCGCGAGGGCTTCCACCTGACCTCGTATGGCCGCCGGATGCAGATGCAGAGGCATGTCCGCGAGGCCATGGACCACCCCCTGCGGGGAGCCCCGGCCCTGGGCCACGCCTTGGAGTGGACGCTGGAGAAGCTGCTCCTGGTGGCCCTGCTGCCCAGGAAAGTGCAGGTCCTCTTTACCATCGTGGCCAGTGAGACCAGCAGCTGGGACCGGGAGAAGTTAAGGACTCTGTCCCTGGAGGCCAAGTGCAAGGGCATCACTCTGTTTGTGCTGGCCTTGGGCCTGGGCGTGGGGACCCGCGTGGCCAGCAGCCCCTCCAAACAGCACCTGCTGCACCTTGAGGGGCTCTCGGACGCGGAGGTGGCCTATGCCCGGGGCTTCACGCAGGCCTTCCTGAACCTCCTAAAAGGTGAGCAGTTGGGGAGCCCTGGGGATGCTGGGTGGGGAGAGGAACATACAGAGCCTGGCATATGGGTGAATGGGTGCCCATTGCACCTTCAATCTTGCTGAGGTGTAGGCAGCCCCGAATTCTCTGAGGGAGCCCCCAGGGAGCACACCACTTCCTGAAAACCCTGAGCTATGTTGCCCTGACACTGTGCCAAGCCTAGCGTTGGTTTCTTGTCTGGTGGCTGGGAGGCCTCAGGTTTCCACCGAACCTTTTGATTTTCTCATTTACCAGAATGAGGATTACAGTCTCTTCTCTATTTGTGAAGCCTACGTTCAAATACCTGCATGAAAGCACCACTGCTGTATACACATAAGACATTGTTACTGTTATTGCTGTATCTAGTGATTCAGAATCTAGTGCTATAGAACAGTGTTTCTCAGATTTTAACATGCACATGCATTTCCTGGGGATCTAGTTAAAATTTGGATTCTGACTCAATGGGTCTGAGCTGGGGCCTGAGAGTCTGCATTTAAAAAAATTTTATTGAAGTGCAGTTGATTTACGATGTTGTGTTTAATTTCTGCTGCAGCAAAGTGGTGAGTCTGCATTTTTAACAGGCTCCTGGTTGATGCTGATTACCACACTTGGGTAGCAAGGGTCTTCAGGGACTTGCCAGGAAGTGAGGGAGACAGGACAGAAGTCCGGGGTCTCCCACCTCAGGTTGGCTAGATGAAGCCACCAGTGAAGGGCACGGTGACAGTGAAGCTTGGCCAAAATTCTTCCCTGCATCCTGTTCTAGTAGCCTCACTTCCAGCTGAACCAAGTTCATGGGCAACTGGTGCCAAATCTGTATCCCTAGCATGATGATGGAGATGGTTAGGATTGGGGGTGGGTATTATCCTGGTCATATTTACAGGAGTTTGTCTTGGGCTTTATCCAGCTGTGCATAGTCCACAGCAACTCATGTGCGGGGTGCCTCCTTGTGACATGGGAGGCCTACTTGCCCTCCTTGCTGGGACACATTAGTTTCTCAGTTTGTAAGCGGGTGTGACAACCCTGTTGGGATCCTTGAGGAACATTTGTCCATTTGTCAGTGAAGGAATAAAGGGAGTCTGATGGACATCTTAGAAGTAGAGACATAGCATTTGTGCTTCTGTAATTTGAGAGGTATGGACGTTAATGAATTGGTTCTAGTCCAAGCTTTGCCACGAATGAGCTGTGTGAATCTAGAAAGGTCAGTGGACCACCCTGAAATTTAGATTCCTTACCTTTGCAAAAGATGGAGGGGAGAATTGTAATAGATGGCTGACGGCCTAGTGCTTCTTTGAGGGAGATGGTGGCTAAAGGATTAGTTTTTTAGTCTGTTTTAATTTCACTTTATTTTTTATGTTTTATTACATTAGGTTGTATTTCACATTGTTCTAGTCTTTTATGTTATTTTATTTTATATTGATTATACAATAGGATGCATTTTATTCTCTTATTTTGCTTGTATTTTATTTGCTTTTGTTTTTATTTTATGCTGTTTGATTTTACATCTTTTTGATTTTATGTCAATGGATTATTTTTGATTTTGTATTTTATCTTGTTACTCTTTATTTTGTTTTATTGTGTATTTTACTTTATTTTATGCTTTACTTGATTTTATTTTGTGTCTTAAGTTTTACGTCTTAATGGTCTTTATGCTTTATTTTACTTCATTTTTTCACTTCATTTTACTGTTGAGTTTCATATTATTTTACACTTTATTTGATTTGATTTGATATTTTATTTTATTTTTAGGTGGATCAAACCAGTATCCACCCCCAGAGCTCATTGAAGAGTGTGGAGGCCCGAGCCGAGGGGACACCTTGCTGCAACCCATCCTGTCTGTCAAGAGGTAGGCTGAGGGCAGGGCTGGGCTCTGTCCCCTGCAGGGAACTGTCTCCCTTAGGTCACAGGCAAGCCAATCCTTGACTTGACTCCAACCATTGGGACCCAGATGCTCCTGTGTTCGACAACTCTGATATGGTTTTGTTTTTCTTTTCTTATTTTTCAATATTAAGAGTAATACAAGGCCAATAAAAAAATTCAAAGATCACGTAAGTGTATAAGAGCAAACAGTAACTATTTTCGATTCCACTGCATTACCTATCCTCTAAACCCATATCCCAGCAGTAAAGTTGATAATGCTAAACATATTATTCTGATACCTGTCCCAACACCTCTGCAAACCTAGGAAAACAGCTAGGTGATGTGGTAATGAAGTCATCAGGAAATACCCAAGCCTGAAGCTCCCGTGCCCAGTGGCACCAGGTAGGACTCGCCCCCTCATTCTCATGTTTTTTTGTTTCCATGCAGGTTGCCCAAGCGCCAGTTTGGCAAATGTGTCCTTGCTGATGATTTGGAAACACTCGAAGCAACAGGCTCTTTTCTAGAGGAGAATAGAAAAGCCACGATGACATCTTTCACTCAGCAAGAAGCACTCAAAAACTATGAAAAGAGTGGCTATGATGCTGAAGAAAATGAACAAGAAAAGCACACAAAACCAAAAGAAACAGGAAAAGAAAGAAATTTAGGCACTGCCTTTGGTAAAAACCCAACTACTCCTTGCTTCTTGGGTTGTATTTACTTTTTAAAATCTTTAGCATAAAAAAAAATTCCTGTGCATTGTGTTAGCATGCAGACTTTGGCTTTTTACAAGCTTTCCTTGCAAATGCAGATTCATGTATGCTGCTAAAGAAACTAGTTTAAGGAAACATACAAAGACTGACTTTTATCTGAGTGTAAAACTGGAGCTAATGGAAGCTGTCTCAGGGAGTGTTACAGAGTCTCACCCCATGCAGTGTCTGTACTTCCTTGTGGAGAAGCAATGCCCTATTGTAGAAGTGGTGAACGCACTTCTGACCTTGAGGGAAAATGCTCTAGCTTGTAGAAGGCTCCTTCATCTGTGAGTGGCCACGCGTGTTCTGACCAAGTTTAAGGAACATTTTGGATCCATCTAAAACAACTGTAGCATAGATTTTGGATTACAGCCAATGCCATTGCCACCTCTTATGTGTGATCAGCAAATTAAGCCAAACAGTAAACACATTAGAAAGAGATATGGTGGCATTTGATGCTGAAGTTTCTAAAAGGTAGGGAAAAGATAGTTGAGAAACTTTCTAGTGAGTGGCGTGGTCAGTCCTGCTTAGATTAAATGGGAGGTCACCACCCAGAGGTTTTTGGATGTGCTTATATGGTTCTCTCTCTCGTGCTCTTATCTAGGTGGCTATGGAACAGCAATTTTAATCTCTCTGTGGCTCAGTTTTCTGATCTGTAAAGTGGGGATTATGTGACTGCCTACCTCATGGGGTTGTTTTGAGAATAAAACTTGATAATTCTTATGCTTGCCACACAGTAAACATACAAGTTAGCTGTTAAGATGCTGATATGTCCTATCTCTTAGATTCCAAAGCAACCACATATCTGAAGGAAAGAAAAAAAACCAGACAGACACAGGAATAGGCACTCCCAGCAGGGACAGTAACATTTCACTTCCTTAGGCTAAACATTAAACACAGAAAAACTTGTCTTGTTGACTGTTATGTTTTTGGTATATAATGTATGCCAAGTATACTAAGGATTACTTTGGCTGTAAATTAGAATCATCTGGGAATCTTTAAACATTCTCAATGCCCAGATCTCATCCCAGACCAATTCAATCAGAATCTCCGAGTGTGGGACTGACTGACCCAGTGATTCCACTGAGCAACGGAGAGTGAGAAGCACGGCCTGAAGGAATCTTTTCCCTCCAAATCAAGGCCAGTGGGATGGAAGAGAGCTTCCAGGTGGTCGAATCCAATCATACTCAAGGGGGCTTGAAGGTTTCCAGCATTTCCCATGTGCTCTGCTCCTTGGTTCTGGCCGGCTCCCTCTCTGGTTGCATCCCGAAGCCATCCTCAGCCTTCACCACCTCCTCACGTCTCCTCCTCTAGCACTTTGTTTTTCACAAATAAAGGTAGCCAAGGGCAAGCTCCTGCAACTCCCTGTGTTGCCCACAGCCTTCCTCCCTGCCCTCCAGTCAGAGGAAGGAGCTGTCTCTTGTCTTCAAGGGTGTACTGAATGCCAAGAAGGACCACAGAGCTCTGTCAGACCTCGCTGACTGGAGTGCCTCGGCCCTGGGCCACTGTTGCCCACGGCCTTCCTCTTCAAGCTCCCTTCTATCTCGGCTTCAGAGACAACATCCTTTTTAAAATTTATTTTTTATTTATTTTATTGAAGTATAGTTGATTTACAATGTTCTGTTAATTTCTGCTGTACAGCAATGTGACTCAGTTATATGTATATATATATAGGGTTGGCTAAAAAGTTCATTCGGGTTTTCCAAAACAGCTTATGGAAAACCTGAACGAACTTTCTGGCCAACCCAATACACACACACACACACACACACACACACACACACACACACACACACTTATACATACACAAAGAATGTGTATATATACACACCATGATGGAAAACAATATGAAAAACAATGTGTATATATATATACAATGTGTATATATATATATTCTTTTTCATATTCTTTTCCATTATGATTTATCACAGGATATTGAATATAGTTCCCTGTGCTATACAGTAGGATCTTGTTGTTTATCCATTCTATATATAATAGTTTGCATCTACTAACCCCAAGCTCACAATCCATCCTTCTCCCACACCCCACACCCAGCCTTGGCAACCACAAGTCTGTTCTGTACGTCTGTGAGTCTGTTTCTCTTTTGTAGATAAGTTCATTTGTGTCATATTTTAGATTCCACATATAAGTGATATCATGTGGTATTTGTCTTTGTCTGACTGACTTCACTTAGCATGATAATCTCTAGGTCCATCCACATTGCTGCAAATGGCATTATTTCATTCTTTTTTTTGGCTGGGTAGCATTCCATTGTATATATGTACCACATCTTCTTTATCCATTCATCTGTTGATGGACATTTAGGTTGCTTCCATGTCTTGGCTATTCTGAATAGTGCTGCTATGAACATTGGGGTGCATGTATCTCTTTGAATTATATTTTTGCCCAGATATATGCCCAGGAGTGGGATTGCAGAATCAAATGGCAACTCTATTTTTAGTTTTTTGGGGAACCTCCATACTGTTCTCCATAGTGGCTGCATCAATTTCCATTCCCATTAACAGTGTAGGAGGGTTCCCTTTTCTCCACACCCTCTCCAGGATTTGTTATTTGTAGACTTTTTAATGATGGCCATTCTGACCAGTGTGAGGTGGTACCTCACTGTAGTTTCAACTTGCATTTCAGAGACAACATCATTATCTTTTCTTCCACTTCTGACCAGCCCATCTTTGTGAGCTCCTCTCCCCAGGTCCATCCTCATAGGGGGATCTAGCTTTTATGGAGCCTGAAGTTTATACAACTTAGGGGGCCCTCTGTAAGAAAAAGAATACAAAATCATTGAAATTAAGGATGAAAGTAAATATTTATTTAGAAGAGGTATATGCACATAAGGGGCCCTGAAGCTTAGGCTTCATTAATTTCATGGTAAATCCGTAATGCCTTCCCTAGGTCCTGTCTCAAAGCCGTCTACACACACTACCAGACAACTTTTCCTACTGTGACTTCAACTATCCCCTCTGTATAAACAACTCGAAATCCATGTCTTCCACCTTTAACTCTCTCCAGAGCTGCAGACCAGAATGTTCAACTATCCTCCAGACTACATCATTGGACATGCCCACTGTCATCTCAAACCCAATTAAGCAGACTGGCCTTGACTTTCCCATGGAAACTTCTCTCCTTTTATTCCTTTACTGGAAGGAACCACACTGGCCCAGAAATGGAAAGCCAAGCCCACACATCACTAGTTGTTCTCTGCTCCCCACCTGCACCCCCAACTGCGAACAAGATCTTGGCGTGGCGCCCTCCTCAGCATCCCTCGGACCCATCCCCTTCTCCACATCTTCCCTCTTCATACCCTGCCATCCACCTCAAATGTAATTGCAGTGCCTTCTAACTGGTCTTGTTTCTTCCAGTTTGTCCTTTTCCCAATTGCATTCTGAAGACCATATTATTTTTTCTAAAATTCAGATCTGGCCATGTGATTTCTCTTCTTCTGTGGTTCCCCCATTGTCATGAGATCATGGTTGGGTGCCTGGGTAGAGCATGAGGGCTTCTGCGTGGTCCTGAGGGTCTCACTGGCCGCCACTGACCTGCATACACTTTTCATGCTATTGCAGTAGCCTTTCTACCCTGGTATTTACCCCATGTCCCCATGCCATCGTTCCCCTCACCAGCCTGTCTCTGCATCCTCTCCACAGTGCCCATCTGGACCATATCTGCTCATCTTTTACTGCTCAGGCCAGTGTTACCCAGACTGGGAGCCCTCTCTGGCCCCAAGTAGTGTTGAGCTCCCACAGCCACCCCGTGCCCTTGCATCTCAGGCCAAGTTCTGCTGGAGCTCTGGCACATTTTGCTGCATCTGTTAGTGAAGAATTAAATGAATGTCCTCTCTCTTTCCAGCAGCCAGGCTGATCTTGATAAATTTTCAATTTCAGTGTAATTTCCAGAGTGCACAGATCTATTTTGTGGTTTTCTCCTCCCGATAGGGTTATGTTATAAGACGTACATCAGGAGAGAGAAGTGGCCTCGGTAAAACAGCAGTTTCCCTGTCGCTGCTCTCCATACCTTTCCAGCTCTCTTCTCTCTCTCTCCCCTTTTCTTTCCTTCCTTCCTGGATTCCGTGGACTTGTTTCAGTAAAACTGACCCTGCTTCAGCGTTCTTCTGAAAAGGCAAAAGTTACTACTCATGGTAAAAATAACACCAAATGTAAAATTGGAAGCTATCAGTAACTGTGTGGGTGAAATGTCCCCTGATACCATATCATACTGATAAAAAAATTGAGTCTGAGGCTTCCTGAGTGTTAGGTTACAAAGAACACCTTAGAGATAATTAGTTCAAAGCAGTAAGGATTTACTCACCTATAGCTGCACCACACTGGCTATTTCCATTTCAATAATTTGAAATGGTATCAAATGAAAAATTTAGTTCCTTGGCTGCAGTAGCCACATTTCAAATGCCCAGCAGCCACATGAGCAGTGGCTACTGTATTGGACAGGGCAGATATAGAACATTTCCCTCATGGCAGTAAGTTCTACTGGACAGTGCGGCCCTAAGAAGTATAATCTAGAAGAAGCAACCCCTGTTTGATTATCTCCCAGACTAAAGGCAAGGGTGGGGCTTCTAAAGACCAAAGCCATAAAGTGTCACTAGGAAAAGTGAGTGCTTTGTTTAAACTAGTCCTTGGCTTGTCCATTTGGAATCAGTTTGTAATGGTAGAGGTTGGTGCCAGCTGATTGCTGAGCCCTAAATCCATTTGTTGAACATACAGAGTAGAGTCAAAAGGTCACCACTGAAGTGTTTTTCTGTTGACACCCCCCTACTCCCACCAAGGTTTTGGAGAAGCGTTTGCTCTGGCTTCTTCTCCTGGGCTCTCACTGCTTGCTGTCTTACACCCTCCATGGAGTCATGAAACAGGCCAGTTCTGATGTGCTTGTTCAAGGCAGAAGACAATTCCCATGAATGTATCTCATTCTCTGAGGTCTAGCACATCTGGTCAACCCTTCAAGAAAACTGGTCTGTGCTGATTATACTAATGGGATATGGGTAGGCAACTTCCTGCGAATGGACCATGAATTGCTTTCTGAAGACAATATCCTCTTTATTTGGGAGTGCTTAGAAGGCCCAGGGGAAACTATTTGGAAGATATCATCATTCTGTGCTGTAGGGCCGACCCAAGACAAGAATATTTTTCTCCGATATAGAGTGTGCCCAAGGAAATCTGTTCTCCACAGAAGGCAGAGGTTATAGACCTGGGTAAATTCATGTCTGATTTACAATTTAAAATAGGCATTCCAGATCTTGCTCTTGTTGTAACTTGTTTATTCAATGCTATTTTCCAGGAACATCATGCTTTTCTTTTAATAGATAGCTTAACTTCTTGGGCTAGTGTCAGGGTACAGTAATAAATTAGCTGGATTTGCTTAGACCTTTAGAAGGCTGGAACATTTGGGGATTAGGCAAGGGATTGAGACAGTTTGAAAAAAGAGGAAATTAGCATAATAAGCAAGTGAGTAGTTCTCTGGAATTTTGTCAAATGCCTTTTCTTCATCTATTGAGATGATCATATGATTTTTATCCTTCATTCTGTTAATGTGGTGATCATGTTTATTGATTTGTGTATGTTGAACCGTCCTTGTATCCCAGGGAGAAATCCCACTTGATCATGGTATATGGTGATTTTAATGTGCTGTTTTGGTTTTTGCTAGCATTTTATTGAGGAAAGCTTTATTGTTTCATTCATTCATTCATTACACATTGTCTGGTGTATGTGCCATATACTAGACACTGTGCAAAATAATAGCTCTAACTGTATTGCCCCTTTCATGTGTGTTTTGTGACACCTTACAACAAACTTGTGATGTAGCTTTTTTTTTTTAATATTGCTTTTATGATGGAGGAAATTGAGGCTCAGAGAGGGTAAGTTACTTGCTGAAGGTCACAGAGTCAGTTTTTGGTGAGGTTAGGATTCATTTTTAGGTCTGGAACGCCAAACCATTGCTTCTTTTCTGTCATGCTCATGCAGGAAATTCAGCTCTCTCTGCATTCATTTTCTTGCAGGTCCTTGTTCCCTGGATCCAATGGAAAGTGAGTGCCAGGATTATGTCCTGAAATGGTCCTATAATGAAAAGGGACAGGCTTGCCGACAGTTCTGGTATAGCGGCTGCAGGGGCAATGCCAACCGATTCGAGAGCAAGGGAGAATGTGAGGCTCGGTGTGTTCCAACTCCCCTATACAGGCAGGCAGAGTGTCAGTGCTTCTGCCTCTGTTTTAATAATTCATGAAATGGAGATTAACTTTCCTGAGACAGTGCCACTCAACTCATAAGCAATGAAGCCCATGCCACAACCTCAGAAGTAGGATTCCTCACCCTGTGAAGTTTTTCCTGCCAGCGAGAGCTTGGCCAGATGACTTGTAAAATACTGCATTCTAGTAGTTTCGAAAATGAACCAAAACTTTCCTGGAAGTTATTTCAATGATTTAAAACTGAATGAAAAAGAAACTTGAACTTGACCTTACCTAAAAATTTTCTTGGCATTATAGCAAAAAGGAAATTTTCTTGACATTGTAAGTAAAACCTAATTTGGAAATGAGTTGAAACTTGATTTCCTTTTTTATCATTAAGAGAACATGGAAGGGCTTCCCTGATGGCACAGTGGTTGAGAGTCCGCTTGCTGATGCAGGGGACACGGGTTCGTGCCCCAGTCCGGGAAGATCCCACATGCCATGGAGCGGCTGGGCCCATGAGCCATGGCCACTGAGCCCGCGCGTCTGGAGCCTGTGCTCCACAATGGGAGAGGCCACAACAGTAAGAGGCCCACATACTGCAAAAAAAAAAAGAAAAAAAGAAAGAGAACATGGAAGCATTAGTCAAGTAGGGGTCTAAAAAAGGGGACATCTAATGTGAAGTTCATCCTTACTACCTAGTGTAAAAATAAAGGCATTCTAGATTAAATCACTTGGTGTGAGACCATGTATGATACCACTCACTGTGATTTGTGTTATACTTTGTGAAGTAACAGTTGATGGAGAGGAAACAGCAGTGAGTTTGCTATGGGATGGATCCTTTGACATCAACTACAATGACTCTTATCCTCCAAGACTTGGTGATTCAACAATTCAGGCTGATCTTGTCAATACATATATGGAACTAAGGGTCTAGGTTCACCCTGGATAAAATATTTTGCAATATCGCCTTGGCCAAAAAATTCGTTTGGGTTTTTCCATAACATCGTCTGGAAAAGCCTGAACGAACTTCTTGGCCAACCCAATAGATAGTGAGGATGATTGTAATTTTGCAAGAGCTTCTGGCTCACAGTTCAGTTCTCCAGGCCTCTGAACTTGGATTCAGCTTCAGGGCAGAACTGAACTACATTGAATTCTAGAGCTACCAGGTGTTGAGGGTGCCTTGTGCGGGGCCTCTGGAGCATTCATGTATTAGCTCAGGCTGCTATGACATCCTTGGCTGCAGACAACTGCCTTCTCACTATGTCCTCAAATAGCCTTTCCTGTGTGGAGAGAGAAACAGAGACACAGATAGAAGTCATTGTCTGTTGACTCTTCTTATAAGGAGACTAATCCTATAGGATTAGGGCCCTACCATTATGGCCTCATTTAACCTTAATTACCTCCTAAAGACCATACCTCCAAGTACAAATACAGTCACATTGGAGGTTAGGGCTTCAACATACAAATTTTGGGGGGACACAAACATCTGGTCCATGACAGATCACCAGCAGCTTGTGGTTGCCCCTAGGTATCCAGAGTGGAGCTTGCTTTCTGGCAAGTTCCTGGTTTAGTAATGAAAGCTGTGATTTCTAGAATTTCTTTGTTCCTCCTTTAAGCCCATTGACACTACAAATGGAGTAGGAACAAGCTTGATCATAGAAACATGAGAATTTTAATCTATTGTTATGACAATTATTTTATCTGATCACAAAAGGGTAACTGTGTGTTTATGGTAATAAATTCATAAAACACAGAAATGTACATGGAAGAAATAACTATCACCTATCATCTTTTCTCCCAAAGGTAACCATTTTGGTATAACCCAGGTTTTTTCTAATGCCTAGGATACTGTTTTTTTTTCTTCCTTAACATACTACATGGTAACCAATTTTGGCTAAAACATCTATGTGATGGGAAAGAAACAGCAGGTGTTCCCTTTAGCCCAGCAGAGCTGCTCTTCTGCCGAGGTGTGTATGCATTTCTGTTTTAAGCATGGCCTCAGCTGCCTGGGCATAAAGGGACCAAGCTTATCCATCCTGAGGATGGGATGTAATTTGAGCTGGGATCTATTTTCCACTTCTCACTTCTACCCTGTCCTTCCTGTGTCCTGGGGTTGGGGATGCAAAGGCAAAACTTCAATAGTAAGAGGACACGTTCAAGGATATTGGTTGTTCCCATCCTTGGCGTGCTTACAGGGGCCACTGCAGTTCTCCCATCGTTGACAAGGCGGTGGTATACCCTTCCATGGAGCTCCTCTGACCCCCGCAGAAAGTTTACCTGAAAAACCCTGAGGCACAGACACAATCTGACCAAGGGAAAGAAACAATTATCAGATGTTTTAGATAGTTTTCATTGAAATGATGAATATACAGTTTATGAAGCACTTTCCCATATTATCTCATGAATTTACTCACTTCCATCACTAAATCTCGGATGTTTGTCTTATTCTTCCCAATTTTTCCTCTTGTTCTTCCCATTCTCAGAGGGGTGAAGTGGCTTGACCCAGACCTATAATAGGATCCGGTCTTGAACTCCTTTTGACCCCAACACTAGGGCTCCTTTTGCTTTACTCCATTCGTTCCCAAACATTAGCTTCCACAAGATAATCCTGAAAGGTCAGAGCCACAGGGAAGGAGTGTGGGCTGAGACAGAAGGATGGAATTTCCTTCCTTGCCTCAGATGCTCCCCCACGCCCACCCCTGGGGATTCTTGTCTGGCCCTAAGGCTGGGAGAGAAACAGGGAAATTGGGCTGTGATGCAGGACAATCCTCATGACAGCCTGGCCAACTCCACAGAGAGCAGTTGCCCCAAGGTGGAATGGTTGGGCCTGTATCCCCTGCCCCCATGACCATTGGATATGGGCTGCCCCAGGAAGGGCATGCTCATGGGTGAGGCAGCTCTGCAGCTGTGGCAGACACTGCAGGGGCCCAGCTGAAGGCTGTCTGCCAACAGCACTCCCAGTGTTGCAGGAAAGAGAGTGGGGCGCCAGAAGATAGTCATGTCCTGGGCCTCAGGTGAGTCCCTGGGACAGCTGTGAAGTGTGGGTTCTTGGCTTTCTGCAGGAAAGAATCCAAGAGTGAGCCATAGTAAAGTGAAAGATTTATTCAGGGAGATACACAACCCACAGACAGAGTGTGGGCCATCTCAGGAGGTGAGAGGCGTCAGGTTATGGGGTTTTCAGTTTTTATGGGGGTGGGTAATTTCATAGGCTAATGAGTGGGAGGAGTATTCCAGCTATTTTGGGGAAAGGGTGGGGATTTCCAGGAATTGGGCCACCATCCACTTTTTGACCTTTTATGGTCAGCCTTGGAACTGTCATGGCGCCTTTGGATGTGTCATGTAGTGTGTTGATGTGTTACCATGAGCGTATACTGAGGCTCAAAGTCTGGCAGAAGTCACTCATCTGCCATCTTGGACCTAGTTGGTTCTAACCAGTTTATGTTGTATCCTCAACGGCTATCATTCTTTTAAAGGTTGTGCCCTGCCCCCTTCCTCTGTCACCAGCAGCTGGTACAATGAGCCCTTCATTGAAGAGGGATCTGGGTGGTGCATCTCTATGCCCATCACAGTGCCTCCACCTGAAATGTCCTTTTGCATTCAGTTTCCAGATTTCCACAGCCGACCAAATCCAACAGGACACACTCAAAAAACTTGAGTATGTCATGAAAGCCCTCAGAGATCTGGGCTTTGCATCCATCTCCAGCCTCACCAATGATAGAAGTTGTTCTTTCCCTCCAGATTTTCACTTGAGCAATAATACTAAATAAATCACTTGTAGTTTCCTGGAAATTCCATATTCCATCCATCCATGCTCTTGCCCTTGGTGGTATTCCTGTGGGTAATGGCTTTAATTCATTTATTTGAAAAATATTTAATAGGCATCTACTATGTACCAGGTCCATTATCTGTGTCAAAGTCTAGCTCAGCACTCATTGCCTCTGTGAAAACTTCTCTGATTATCCCTCCAAGAAATAATTAGTCATTGTATCCTATAGGCTTCCTGTACACACTTTTTGCCCCTTTCCCATCATTTTTATAATATCTGCTCATTCATCTCCTTAGACCATAAGGCTTTTCACCCTGGAATTCCCTGCCATGTACAGGGCTGACACATTTCCTTTTGGTTTTTGTATGATCAGGCCACTCAAGATGGCTGTTCTCTTGCTCTCTGTACATCCCCTGCTCGACCAGTGCCTGCTTCACCTACACCTACTCACATGACTGACCTTCTTACATACTTGCCCCTGCCCCAGCTAGTGATGGATCTAATCTTTAGACCAGAACATCTCCACTATGATAGCTTATCAAAGGAGTGGTGAGAGGCATGCCCCTCTGCTAGTTTCCCTGGTAACTGATGAGCCAACCTGATGTCAACTCCCCCTATAACTGGCAACCTCCCCCTCCCCCAGGGAGTGAAGACTGCAGCCATGTCCTGCTCACCTTCAGCGCACAAGGTGGGGATGTTGCTCCAGGACCTTGGAGCATCAGACATGTAAGCTCCCCCATCCATGAAACCATTGATGTCTCTGTTGTTGACTCTGGGCTCTTTCTTAAGTCTCAAGGCTGGGCAAGTACAGGACTTGTAGGCCTGTGAGGTAGAGCCCAACAGTTCTGATTTTTTAACTCTCTGCCTGTCTTCAAAGAGTGTTAGAAATGCTCCCCCAACAATACTTGACATTTTCTTCCCTTCCGTATCTCTTGCTCTAGAAAAACTCTCTGCTTTTTAGATGTTTATTTCAGACACCAGGGCAACAGTAACCCATCAGCCAAGTGGAAGAAGTTTCACGTGTTTTAAATTTCTCTCTTAGATCTGTCAGTTCATTAATTATCATCACGCATTGCTTCGGGGTTATTCATTTTTCTGATGAAGGGTATTGAGACAGAAAGGTCAAGTGACATCAAATCTCATGCAATGAATCACTTCGTGGCCTAAAACTAGAATTAAAATGTGTTTGGAAGTGATTTGGCATCTGCTTGGCTCACTCTGCTGTTTAAGGGTTTAATCATTGTGTGAATTGACTGCTTTGTAGTTGTTTTTAAAATTGGGGTATAGTTGTTTTACAATGTTGTGTTAGTTTCTACTGTACAGTGAAGTGGAGTTCCCTGTGCTTTACAGCAGGTTTTATTAGTTATCTATTTTATACATATCAGTGTATACATGTCAATCCCAACCTTCCAGTTCATCCCAACCCCCCACCACCCACGCCCCACTTTCCCCCCTTGGTGTCCATACATTTGTTCTCTACATCTGTGTCTCTATTTCTGCCTTGCAAACTGGTTCATCCATATCATTTTTCTAGATTCCACATATATACGTTAATATACGATATTAGTTTTTCTCTTTCTGACTTACTTCACTCTGTATGACAGTCTCTAGGTCCATCCACATCTCTAACAATGACCCAGTTTCATTCCTGTATATGGCAGTGTAATATTCCATTGTATATATGTACCACATCTTCTTTATCCATACATCTGTTGATGGACATTCAGGTTGCTTCCATGTCTTGGCTATTGTAAACAGTGCTGCAATGAACATTGAGGTGCATGTGTCTTTTGGAATTATGGCTTTCTCTGGGTATATGCCTAGTAGTGGGATTGCTGGGTCATATGGTAATTCTATTTTAGTTTTTTAAGGAACCTCCATACTGTTCTCCATAGTGGCTGTATCAATTTACATTCCCACCAACAGTGCAAGAGGGTTCCCTTTTCTCCACATCCTCTCCAGCATTTATTGTTTGCAGATTTTCTGATGATGCCCATTCTAACTGGTGTGAAGTGATGTCTCATTGTAATTTTGATTTGCATTTCTCTAACAGTGATGTTGAGTAACTTTTCATGTGCCTGTTGGCCATTTCTATGTCTTCTTTGGAGAAATGTCTATTTAGGTCTGTCCATTTTTGGATTGGGTTGTTTGTTTTTTTTGATATTGAGTGGCATGAGCTGTTTATATATTTTGGAGATAAATCCTTTGTCCATTGATTAGTTTGCAAATATTTTCTCCCATTCTGAGGGTTGTCTTTTCATCTTATTTATGGTTTCCTTTCCTGTGCAAAAGCTTTTAAGTTTCATTAGGTCCCATTTGTTTATTTTTGTTTTCATTTCCGTTTCTCTAGGAGGTGGGTCAAAAAGGATCTTGCTGTGATTTATGTCATAGAGTGCTCTGCCTGTGTTTTCCTCAAGAGTTTTATAGTGTCTGGCCTTAAATTTAGGTCTTTAATCCATTTTGAGTTTATTTTTATGTATGGTGTTAGGGAGTGTTCCAATTTCATTCTTTTACATGTAGCTGTCCAGTTATCCCAGCACCACTTATTGAAGACACTGTCTTTTCTCCATTGTATATTCTTGCCTCCTTTATCAAAGATAAGGTGGCCATATGTGTGTGGGTTTATCTCTCGGCTTTCTATCCTGTTCCATTGATGTATATTTGGGTTTTTGTGCCAGCAACATACTGTCTTTTTTTTTTTTTTAATTTGGTAGCATTTATTGTGCCACAAAGCCCTCATGATGGAAGCTGTGCCACTTATATAGTCTTGATTACTGTAGTTTTGTAGTATAGTCTGAAGTCAGGGAGCCTGATTCCTCCAGCTTTGTTTTTTCTTAAGATTGCTTTGGCTATTTGGGGTCTTTTGTGTCTCCATACAAATTTTTTTTTTTTTTTTGTGGTACGTGGGCCTCTCACTGTTGTGGCCTCTCCCGTTGTGGAGCACAGGCTCCGGACACACAGGCTCAGCGGCCATGGCTCATGGGCCCAGCCGTTCCGCGGCATGCGGGATCTTCCCGGACCGGGGCACGAACCCATGTCCCTTGTATCGGCAGGCGGACTCTCAACCACTGCACCACCAGGGGAGCCCTCCATACAAATTTTAAGATTTTTTTATTCTAGTTCTGTAAAAATTGCCATTGGTAATTTGATAGGGATTGCATTGAATCTGTAGATTGCTTTGGGTAGTATAGTCATTTTCACAATATTGATTCTTCCAATCAAAGAACATGGTATATCTCTCCATCTGTTTGTGTCATCTTTGATTTCTTTCATCAGTGTCTTATAGTTTTCTGAGTACAGGTCTTTTACCTCCTTAGGTAGGTTTATTCCTAGGTACTTTATTCCCTTTGTTGCAATGGTGAATGAGTTTGTTTCCTTAATTTCCCTTTCTGATCTTTAGTTGTTAGTGTATAGGAATGCAAGAAATTTCTGTGCAACAATTTTGTATCCTGCAAGTTTACCAAATTCATTGATTAGCTCTAATAGTTTTCTGGTGGCATTTTTAGGATTCTCTATGTATAGTACCATGTCATCTGCAAGCAGTGACAGTTTTACTTCTTCTTTTCCAATTTGTATTCCTTTTATTTCCTTTTCTTCTCTGATTGCCATGGCTGGGACTTCCAAATCTATGTTGAATAATAGTGGCGAGAGTGGACATCCTTGTCTTGTTCCTGATCTAAGAGAAAATGCTGTCAGTTTTTCACTATTGAGAATGATGTTTACTGTGGGTTTGTCATAGATGACCTTTATTATGTTGAGGTACTTTCCCTCTATGCCCACTTTCTGGAGAGTTTTTTTTTTTTAATCATAAATGAGTGTTGAATTTTGTCAAAAGCATTTTCTGCATCTATTGAGATGATCATATGGTTTTTATTCTTCAATTTGTTAATATGGTGTATCACGTTGACTGATTTGCATACATTGACGAATCCTTGCATTCCTGGGATAAACCCCACTTGATCATGGTGTATGATCCTTTTAATGTGTTGTTGGATTCTGTTTGCTAGTATTTTGTGGAGGATTTTTGCATTTATGTTCATCAATGATATTGTCCTGTAGTTTTCTTTCTTTGTGACATCTTTGTCTGGTTTTGGTGTCAGGGTGATTTTGGCTGTGTAGAATGAGTTTGGGAGTCTTCCTTCCTCTGCAAATTTTTGGAGGAGTTTGAGAAGGATGGGTGTTAGCTCTTCTAAATGTTTGGTAGAATTTACCTGTGAAGCCATCTGGACCAGGGCTTTTGTTTTGTTGGAAGATTTTAAATCACAGTTTCAATTTCATTACTTGTGATTGGTCTGTTCATATTTTCTATTTCTTCCTGTTTCAGTCTTGGAAGCTTGTACCTTTCTAAGAATTTGTCCATTTCTTCCAGGTTGTCCATTTTTTGGTCATAGAGTTGCTTGTAGTAGTCTCTTATGATGCTTTGTATTTCTGCGGTGTCTGTTGTAACTACTTCTTTTTCATTTCTAATTTTATTGATTTGATTCCTCTCCCTCTCTTTCCTGATGAGCCTGGCTAAAGGTTGTTGATCTTCTCAAAGAACCAGCTTTTAGTTTTATTGATCTTTGCTACTGTTTTCTTTGTTTGTATTTCATTTATTTCTGCTCTGATCTTCATGATTTCTTTCCTTCTCCTGACTTTGTGTTTTCTTTGTTCTTTTTCTCTAGTTGCTTTAGGTATAGGGTTAGATTGTTTATTTGAAATTTTTCTTGTTCCTTGAGCTAGGATTTTATTGCTATAAACTTCCCTCTTAGAACTGCTTTTGCTACATCCCATAGGTTTTGGATCATCGCGTTTTCATCGTCATTTGTTTCTAGGTATTTTTTTTATTTCTTCAGTGATCTCTGGTTATTTAGTAGCGTATCATTTAGCCTCCATATATTTGTGTTTTTTACAGTTTTCTCCCTGTAATTCATATCTAGTCTCATAGCACTGTGGTTCGAAAAGATGCTTAATACAATTTCAGTTTTCTTAAATTTACCGAGGCTTGATTTGTGACACAACATGTGATCTATCCTGGAGAATGTTCCATGTGCACTTGAGAAGAAAGTATAATCTGCTGTTTTTGGATGGAATGTCCTATAAATATCAATTAAATCTCTCTGGTCTATTGTGTCATTTAAAGCTTGTGTTTCCTTATTAATTTTCTGTCTAGATGATCTGTCCATTGGTGTAGTGAGGTGTTAAATTCCCCCATCATTATTGTGTTACTGTCAATTTCCCCTTAATACTTGTACTTTTAATCATATAAGGGATTTTGCTGATCCTAGAAAATTGGTGGGTTTAGGATTGTAGGCTCAGAGCTCAGTTCCCAGCCATCTATCAAAGTGTATAGTGGAGTCCAAGGATTTTTACCAAGCACTCTGGAGTGGAGGTCATGCTGACTGAGCACTTTCCCAATGTTTCTCCTTTGTTTGGTTTTTGCCATCTTGTGATCTCATGATGAATTATTCCTTTAATTTTGAACAATCCCAAAGGTATATTTTTAATACATCTTGGGGTTCCCTTCTGGCATTATGGTGTTATGGGAATTCCAAGCCTGAAGCACTTGAATTCAGCACCAGGCTCTCTCCCCAGCCTCCCTGGTGACCTTACACAAGTGATTCCATTTTTATGAGCCTCAGTCTTTTCTGGCTGAGGAAATTGAGATGAGAGAAACACCTTTTGCTCCTCTAAATTCTCTCTAAATTTTGCATGCAAATTAAACCTTTTTTTTAAAAAAAAAATCCCATCTCTTATCTTTAGCAGCTAAAAGAAACAAGGTCAGCTGAGGACAAAAGAACCCACCCAAATGAGCCCAACACGCATCAATGAGTTATATAAATGGTTGTTGTTTTAACAGATCCCTTAAGTTCGAGGTGATTATTATTTGAAAAAATTTGTTGCCTAGTTTGCTCATTTGTCCACCAGCAGCTGCCAGTGTGGGGCAGGTGGCTGACCTTGGGTTGCTTCTTAAAGATGAAAAAGTTCTATATTTGTATGCATCTAATAATATTGCCTCAAGATATATAAAAGACCAATGCAGTTAGATTAGAGAAAACATCTAGAAGCAGAATAATTGGAAAGGAAGAAATAATATAATCTCTATTTGTAGATGACATCAATATATATCTAGAAAAGTAAAAAGTTATATGACATAGCGATGTTACAGTTAGAGCTTGCACCATCAGCCAGATTTCTGCCATGATCATGCAACAGCTTTCTGTGATGGACATGAAACATGCTTGAGAAAAATACCTTTGTTGTTTTATGCCACTGAGATTTGGGTGTTACTGCAGCATTACCAAGCCCATTCTCCATGATACAGAGAAATGGCAATGGGGACTCTCAGATGTGGCTGCTGGCAGTGAAAACAAGAAAGAATTTTGGCATTTTCTAGTAACATTGAAACAAAAATATGCTGAACCATTAATCTTACTCCTAAGTATATTCCTTGGAAGTTCAAGTGTGTGATCACTGGGATACATACACATTCAGGATCAATGTTCAGAGCAGCATAATTTAAAACCCCAAAGTCATGAACAATCCACATGTCTGTTAATAGTAGAATGGGTGAATATGCTGTGGTACATTAAAACAAGGTGTACAACAAAGCAAATGAACGAATTAAGCTGAATTAAGATTCAGTAACATGGCTGAGTCTTAAAACAATATTTTTGAGAGAAAGAGAAAGATACAAAAACATGCATGCAGTATGGTTCCATTTATCTAAGCTTCAAAAATTCAAAAAGATAAACACACCCCTTTGTTCATAGCAGCACTACTTACAATAGCCACTTATTTACAAGATGTGGAAACAACCTAAATGTTCATCAACAGATGAATGGGTAAAGAGGATGTGTTATACATACATGTAATGGAATATTACTCAGCCACAAAAAAGAATGAAATAATGCCATTTGCAGCAACATGGATGTACATAGAGATTATCATACTAAGTGAAGTCAACACAGAAAAACAAATATCATGTGATATCACTTGTATGTGGAATATAAAATATGACACAAATGAACTCAGTTACAAAACAGAAACAGACTCACAGATTTAGAGAACAAACTTATGGTTACGATGGGGGAAGGGTGAGAAGGAGGGATAGATTGGGAGTTTGGGATTGACATGTACACACTGCTATATTTAAAATAGATAACCAACAAGGGCCTACTGTATTAAAAAATACAAAAAATAAAAAATTTTATAAAGAAATTTGGAAGCTTATTTTCTTTCTCTGGGGCTGAAGCAATTTAAATAGTATCAACTCTTTGTACTTTACTTCTATTGAAAAATTGACTAAGATATCTGAACCTTTTGTTGTTTTGTGTTTTTTTCTTGTTTGTTTGTTTGGGAGAGTGTAAAGAGAGAATTTCTCTGGAAACTTTGTCAACATCCTTCACGGATTTAATTCATTTTTTCCTATCTCTTCTTGAGACAGTTTAAATAACTTAAATTCCAGGAAACAATTCTTTCAATCCAGATGGGAGTGACGATCTCAATTAGTATTATTGAAAATAACTCCTTCACAGAGTTTTAAATTTCACTGACATTTAGATATAGATGTACTATACATGTATTTTTCAAAGTTGCTTTATCATTTGTGATGCTATCTTGTTTCTATCTCATGTTGTCAGTCTTTCTTTTTTCTAATTTTTAAAAATTTAAAATTTTTTATTGAAGTATAATTAATTTACAATGTGTTAGTTTCTGGTGTATAGCAAAGTGATTGTTTTACATATATTTATATTCTTTTTCTGTCATTCTTTTAACTAATTAATAATTTCAAGTATACTTAGTATTTTGCTTATAATTCCATTAACTGAAGTTTTGAGACTCTAATTTTAGTATATGTTGCTTCTGAAGGGTCTTGTTCACAGTAGATTGATATTTGTTTCCTGTCTTGTCGCTTTATACTTTATTTTCTACTTTTGTTTTGGGCTATGTTAAGGCAGAAATTTATCCATCAGAATCCTGTGAGCCCTGGGTTAAGGATACAGCTCTCCAAAGAGGATTTGTGTTGGCTTTTGCCAGGAATCCCAGGGTTGTTTTTAATCCAACACTTTTTATGATAATTTCTTAACTTGGGGATCCAAGTTCATGCATAGTACATTTGAACCCCTGTCCTGTGTGAGAGTGGACTTTTACCTATAAATTATCAGGTGACACAGTTCTTCCACTCAGGGCCCAGGGCAAGGAGGATAAGCTCCTTGTCATCTTCCTCTTTTCTGACACCCTCTTTCAACAAGAGAGTATCTCTTTGAGAGTCTTGGTTTTACGTAGGGGTCTCATTCCAACCCCTTATATAGATGCAATGCTTTGTCCTGTCCCTGAGGGGTCATTAAATTTTAAGTCTCTTGGTTTCTGTAATTGGCAAATTATGCCATGATGCTTTCAGTTTCTTTTTGGTTTTATTGGGGGGAGGAATTTCCTCTCACTTTCTTTAAACTCAGGTATAGAATTAAAATGTTAGTGTATTCCACCAATATTTCTAGTTGTTTTTAAGTGAGAGGTTCCCCCCACATCTGTATATAGCACATAATATTAATGGAATTGGAAATCTGTCACACAGTATTTATTTATTCCTTTGCTTAAAATTTAACTTTAATTTTTAATAAGATTTTATTTGTACATAGATTAAGAAATCAATGTGTTCTACTAAGGTAACTACAGAGGATAGAATTTTCTTTCCCCTTACTTCCTCAATTCAAGCTCTCCAAAGACAATCATATTCAATACTTTGTTCTTTTGTTTAATATTCTTACACAAGTCTTCCTTGATTTTTGAGTTTTAGATATTCTTTATTGAATTTTACTACAGGTTTTCTTAATCACATCTGTTTCCCTTCTCCACATCTTCCAAATAATTATATTTATTTAAATGAGATCAATGTTCAGTGTTTCTATTGATATGATTATATAAATATTATTCCCAGCACAGCCATGTCTTGTACATTTCATGCAACTTTGGGAGTAATAGTCACTCTTTTTATTGTTTGTTTTGTCTGAAAATCATTTCTATGTGCATCACTATTTCATTGCCAAATGCTGTGAGAAGTGTAACTCCCTCCCAATCTCCTCAAAAACAGTTATTTTATCTATTTTTACCTCTTTGCATCTCTCCTGGAGCCCCGGGCCCTTTTGCTCTAGTTAGGACTAGCTGCTCTTTGCTGCAAAGCTGTCACCCTGGGAATTGTAGGGGAGAAACTGGAGGGTGGTGATTGCCAAGAGTGGGAATAGTGATGGGTGTTTGGATTACAGAGGTGTATGCACTTATCAAAACTCAGCAAAGGCACACTACATTTGTGTATTTAATTGTATGCAAATTTTATGTCAAAAGAAGAGAAGCATAAGCAAATATTAAACTTTACTTAATGGTACATTGGTTGAAGTATTTAGGGGAAGTGTACTGATGTCTGCAACTTTGAAATGCATTAAAAAAAACATGAATGGCTAAAATGATGGCTAATTCTGTATTAAAACAAGTAGAGTAAAATGTTAATGGTAGAATCCAGGTAGAGGGTATACTGTAAAATTCTTCCAACTTTATTGTATATTTGAACATTTTTAAAATAAAATATTGGAGGAGAAAGAATAGAGATAGTAAAATGAGTTGGTCTGTCTGTGTAAGGATCTAAACAGGAGCTCAAGATAAATGTATCAACCGAAGGAGCGTTGGTGAGGAAATGAGAAAGAGTAGATGAAAAATAGTGTTAAAAGGTGAACTCAACTCCCTGCCTTTAGAGTGTAATTTTTCAGTATTCTGTCTTAAATATGATCCAAATCAAAGGAACTGATAAGCTTCTCTGTCTCTCTTTCCAGGGAGAGTCAATAGAGCTATATGGGAAGAAGAAAATAGAAATCCTATGGAACCTAAAAAAAATGATACAAGTGAACTTATTTCCAAAATAGAAATAGACTCACTGAGGTAGAAAAAAACTTATGGTTAGCAAAAGGGTATAGTGTGTGGGGAGACATAAATTAGGAGTTTGGGATTAACAGATACACACTACTATATATAAAATAGGTAGGCAACAAGGGCCTACTATATAGCACAGGGAACTATTTTCAATATCTTGTAATAACATATAGTGGAAAAGACTCTGAAAAAGAATAGATAGATAGATAGATGTATAACTGAATCACTTTGCTGTACACCTGAAACTAACACAACATTGTAAATTGACTCTACTTCAACAGGAAAAAAAAAAAAGTAGGTATCCTAGGGACAGGAACTCCTCATAGCCACCAAAGGGCCCACATAAAACATTTCTGTTCTAAGTATCAGCTCTCACAGAGAATCAGAGCTTTTATCCAACCTCAGGGTGGAAGATTCTTTGACTTAGAAAAGTTGTCACACTGACAGCTTTATTTCTTACCAATGACTTCGATAGTCATCAACATAAGCATACCAAATAAGCAGTGTATTCAGAAGATAATTACAGAGGACCCTGGGTACTATGGTGACAGACCAGCCAGCCAGACCTGATATTTCTCCTTCCAACTTCTTATTAAAATAGGCTTAAAAAAAACAGAAAAAGAAAGAAACTGGCAAGCACACTGGAAAATGAAGATAAGAGATGTTAGACTTGGAGTGGAATTTCTCCTGAACACATAGTTTTAGGATGATCAAGGAGCACAGTCTGAGCTCATTCACCTCCTTGTCCACCTTTTCTAATAGAGAGTTCAGAGCTCCTCAAAGAACTAAGGAAGGCTTTGAGTGATGCATTCCTAAATAGGGGATACAGGGGTCCACTGACTGAAAAACTGAATCTCACTCCAAACCCTAGCCTCCTGCCCTCCCCTTGCCCCATTAACACCTGTTTTTCTATATTAACTCAGAAATTAATACTCCTAACAAAAAACATGTCAGGAATAGAAGAAGAGCAGAGGTTCATTGTGTCCTAGGGTTCTTTGTCGTTGAAGAAACCCACCAAACAGTTGCAGAGATAGGAAGAGTTCTAGGAGCAGTGCTTACTGAGCATTTAATCTCCATGTAACGTCGTTCACTGGAACAAAAGTGGTGAACATCTGACTTAGAGATCTCCCACTCTCAGATCAAGAGAGCACCCACTCTCAGGCTCCCTAAATGAACACAGTTAGACTTCACTAATTAAATTAGTGGCTGTCCAGGCTTACCTGACATTCACATCTAGGTCTGAGATGAGGAGACTGCCAGCATCTGAGAGAACAGTAAAAGGAGCTAAGGACATTCCACACTGTCTAATTCCAGGCAGAATTCTCTCATTTCAAAGTATGTAAATGGAAAACCTCCATGGGTACTCTAGAAGGATAATGCAACATAGGGGAAAGGAAAAGCTTTCTTTAAGACTCTGAAAAGTGGAAATATTTGAAAATAATATATATATATTTTACAAAAAACAGAACTTTTATTTATTTATTTTTTGTGTGTGTGTTACGCGGGCCTCTCACTGCTGCGGCCTCTCCCGTTGTGGAGCACAGGCTCTGGACGCGCAGGCTCAGCGGCCACAGCTCATGGGCCCAGCCACTCCGTGGCATGTGGGATCCTCCTGGACCAGGGCACGAACCCGTGTCCCCTGCATCGGCAGGCGGACTCCCAACAACTGTGCCACCAGGGAAGCCCAGAACAACTTCTTAAAAGATAGTTGTTGGTTTTCTTCCTAAAAGATGAAAAATATAAAACCTCTACAACACAAAAGTGAATATATGAGGAAACAAGTTAAAGTGAAGGCAGAGATGCAAAGTGTGCTGGCTCATATAAGGAAATAAAATAAGGAAACCCAAAACATGATAGAATACTTTTACAGCAGTGATAGTCAAAGACAGAAAACTCTGTCATGATACAGAGAACAAATGTGGAACAATTCCAGAATACACAGGGGGAAAATGAAGAGAAGAAGACGATCAGGAAGTTGATGGATATAGGAAAGAGACAGTAGAGATTTTGTTTCAATACATTAAATAAGAAAAATAAGGACATGGCATTGACTGACAGTGAGGAAAAACCACCCAGAGCTAAATAAACTTTGATTTTAAAATTTGAAAATGCTCTGTTTTGTCTTTGGCAAAATTAACAAAATAGACAACACTTGGGACTGTCCTGGCAAAAAAAAAGTTTTTTTTTAAGGCAATGTCTGACTTCTGGACAGTCTCAGTCTTTTTTTCTTTCTTTTCTTTCTTTCTTCCTTTCTTCCTTCCTTCCTTCCTTCCTTCCTTCCTTCCTTCCTTCCTTCCTTCCTTCCTTCCTTCCTTCCTTCCTTCCTTCCTTCCTTCCTTTCTTTCTTTCTTTCTTTCTTTCTTTCTTTCTTTCTCTCTTTATGGCTGCTTTGGATCTTCATTGCTGCGTGCAGGCTTTCTCTAGTTGCGGTGAGCAGGGGCTACTCTTCATTGCCATGTGCAGGCTTCTCATTGTAGTGGCTTCTCTTGTTGCAGAGCATGGGCTCTAGGTGCATGGGCTTCAGTAGTTGTGGCACGCGGGCTCAGTAGTTGTGGCGCACGGGCTTCATTGCTTCGCGGTATCTTCCTGGACCAGGGCTCGAACCCGTGTCCCCTGCATTGGCAGGTGGATTGTTAACCATTGAACCACCAGCGAAGCCCCTGGCAAAATTTTTAATATTAAAAGAGAAAGAAAAAAATTCACATTGGAAAGGAAAGTTACATGTAAAAATGAAACTATTAGGCGGGCCTCAGATTATCTCCCCACCCTCAAAATATTTAATACCAGAAAACAGTGGAGTAAGATCAACAATATTTTAAGAGAGAAAAAATTACCCCCAAATTCTATACTTTATTAAATGTTATGAGTGTCCAAAAGTCAGAGGCATCTGAGATATGCAAGAACTCAGAAAAGTAATAATTATTCTTTCCTTCTTAAGAAAATTTCTCAATTACATATTCCAGTTAATTGAATGAATCAAAAACTAAAGAAAGCATTCTGATTCTGCTCTGGAAACTTCCTATAACCCATTCCTCTCATTAATTACAAGGAAACAATATGGACAAAATTCAAAATAATAGCTCTTTGAGATCTGAAAGTTAAACCAAAGGATGCAGGTTTTGGAGGGACTTAAAACTTGAAGACATGACCACATAGTGTCACACTTGTTGTTGTTTTTGTATTTACTTTTTTTTTCTTTTTATGAGTTTCTTTATGAAGGCTTTGTTTAAGGGAAGGTCCCCCTTCATGGAAAGGCAAAATAGTTACAATAGCACTGGTGGCTGTATATTTGATAGAAACCTTGTCTTTCTGGCCAGGAACCAGAAAAAGTAGACCCTGTGATCCAGATAATATGGGGAGAATTTCAGAGACAGGTTAGGTCTGTATTTAGTAATTTCTTGACAAACTACCTAGAAAAAGAAATACAGCCAAAATCCAATAGATAAATTAAAATGAAGTACTAAATTCATATAATTAAAGAGAAAGCAAGAAAGTGGGAGGGAAACAGTGTAAAAAAATAGGACCAAGAAAAACTAATAATATAATGGTAGACTAAATCCAAACATATTAATAATTATATTAAATGTTAATGGTATAATCACTACAATTAAAAGGCAGATAATTAACATAGTGGATGAAAAACCAAGACATTACTTCAATCTTTCTAGGAGACACAATTTGAATATAAAGACACAGAATGATTAAAAGTTAATGAAAACAAAAAAGATACCATGCAAACTGTAAGCATAAGAAGAATGAAATTATTATTTTAAGTATTATATAGAATAGACTTCAAGACAAGAATATTACCAGAAACAAACAGGGATATGTCATAAGGATAAATGGCACAGTTCATCAGAAAGACATAAGCATTATAAATATGTATGCCTTTAATAACAGAACCTCAAACTACATGTAGAAAAAATTGATAGAATAAAAGGAAGAAATAGATAATTCCACAATTATAGTATTGTACACATAATACTCCTCTTCCAGCAATTCATAGAACAACTAGACAAAAAAATTCAGCAAAGCCACAGAATATCTGAATAACACTTTGATGTAATTGACATTTATAGAACAATATACACAACAAGTGTAGAGTATACATTCTTTACTAGTACACACAGTATATTCACCAAGATAGATCACATGCTGGGCCATAAAACAAGCCTCAGTAAATTTAATAGGATTTAAATCATACAGAGTATATTCTCTGACCACAATAGAATTAAATTAGGAATCAATAAGATATATAGGAAAACCACGAATACCTGGAAATGAAAAAGCTCATTTCGCTTTTTTTTTTTGCCATGCCACATGGCTTGCAGGATTTTAGTTCCCCAAACAGGGATTGAACTTGGGCCATCGCAGTGAAAGCACTGAGTCCTAACCACTGGACCACAAGGGAGTTCCCTGAAATAGCACATTTCTAAATGATTCATGGACCAAACACAAAATCACAATGGAAATTAAAAAGTATTTTGAACTGAGACACAATAAGTACAATGTATAAAAGCTTATTGGGTGCAGAGAAAGCAGTCAGAGGGAATCTATAGATTTATATGCTTATATTAGAAAAAGAGAAAGGTTTAAAATCAAGGACTAAGATCCTCCATTAAGAATCTGGGGGCTTCCCTGGTGGCGCAGTGATTGGGAGTCTGCCTGCCGATGCAGGGGACGCGGGTTCATGCCCCGGTCCGGGAGGATCCCACGTGCCGCGGAGCGGTTGGGCCCGTGAGCCATGGCCGCTGAGCCTGCGCGTCTGGAGCCTGTGCTCCGCAACGGGAGAGGCCACAGCAGTGAGAGGCCCGCGTACCGCAAAAAAAAAAAAAAAAAAAAAAAAAAAAAAGAATCTGGGAAAAGATAAAAGAAAACACAAAGTAAGTAGAAAGGACATTATAGAGTAAAGAAAATAAGTCATTGAAAGAGATAAGACAAGAAGGAAAATTTAACAAAGCTAAGAGTTGGTTCTTTGAAGAGATCAACAAAATTGACAAAATTTAGCTAGACTGATGAATTAAAAACAGAAGAGACTGCAAATCACCAGTATCAGGAATGAAGGTGGGGTTATCAACTACAGATCTTTAAAAAATAAAAGGATAATAAGAAAACAGCACATTCAAAAAACTTAGACAAAACTGACAAATTTTTTGGAAAATACAACTTACTAACATAGACTTACAAAAAAGCCCAGAAAATATGAATCATCCTATTATATTTATTAAAGAAATTAAATTTATTATAGGAAACTATCCCACTGAAAAAACTCTGGTCCCAGTGATTTCAATGGTGAAGTCTATAAAAGTTTAATGAAGAAGACAATACAAACTTTTCAGTAAATAGAAGGGATCATTGCCCAACTAATTGGGCAAGATGGCAAGCATTACCTTGATTTCAAACATTCAAAGACATTACAAGAATAGAAAAATATAGATCAATATCCCTCATAATTATAGATACAAAAATCATTAACAAAATAATAGCAAATGGGCAAAGTGCGTGAAGGGGGTCAAAAGGTATTAACTTCCAGTTATAAAATAAATAAGTCATGGGGCTGTAATGTATGGTGACTATAGTTAATAATACTGTACTGCATATTTGAAAGTTGCTAAGCTATAAATCTAAAAACTCCTCATCAAAAGAAAAACATTTTTTTTTTGTTGTATGGTGATGGATGTTAACTAGACTTATTGTGGTGATTATGTTGTAACATATACAAATATCAAATCATTATATTGTACACCTGAAACTAATACAGTGTTGTATGCCAATTATACCTCAATAAAAATCATTAGCAAAAGGAATCCAACAATATGTAAAAAGGAAGATACATCATGGCCAATGGAGTTTATCCTAGGAATGCAAATTTGGTTTAACATTTGAAATGAATCAATGTAAATCACCATATTAACAGAATACACTAGAAAAAACATGATCTTTTTAATAGATGATAAAGAAGCATTTGACAGAATTCAACATTCCTTGATGATATAAACTTTCAGTAAACTAGAAATAATAGGGAACTTCCTCAGATTGATAAAAGGTATCTACAAAAAACCTACAGCTGACATCATGCTTAAAGAAGGACTAATTTGTTTCCTCCTGAGGTTGGGAACAAGGCAAGAATGTGTGCTTTCACCACTTGCTATAATACAAAGAATGTGGTGGTCAGAACTCAACAGAACTGCATTCATAGACTTACTTTGCTGCTTCAAGCCAAATAAGCTTGAGCAGTTTATTTAAACTTCCTGAGTCTCAATTTGTGCATCTATGAAATGAGTATAACAATGCTTACTTTGGTAGTTGGGTAAGTGCCTGACACAATGTCTGATGTAGAAAAGAGGCTTAATTAATGATATAAGTATTAGATTTGTACCTATACAATAGACTTATAAACTCTCTGAATACAGAAACCATTTCTCTTTTATTTACATCCATATGTTCAGTGCTTAGCTTAGTACCTGGCACATGGTAGGCTTTGTGTAAAAGTTTGTTGACTAAATTATTCAGATTAGAACATTGATAAAAAGGATCTTAGAGATTGTTTAGCTTTTGTTTTGATCAGATTTTTTAAAAAATTGAATTATAGTTGATTTATAACATTACATTAGTTTCAGGTGTACAACATAGTCATTTGATATTTTTATAGATTATACTCCATTTAAAAGTATTGTAAAATGTTGTCTATGTTCCCTGTGTTGTACATTACATATTCGTATCTTATACCTAGTAATTTGTACCTCTTAATCCGCCTCACCTCTTTTGCCCCACCCTCAACCCTTCTCCCAACTGGTAAACACAAATTTGTTCTCTGTATCTGTGAGCCTGTTTCTGTCTTGTTGTATTCTTATTCATTTTTTTTATATTTTAGATTCCACAGGTAAGTGAAAACATGAAGTATTTCTTTCTCTCTCTGACTTACTTCACTAAGCATAATACACTCCCCATCCATGTTGTTACAAATGGTAAAATTTCATTCTTTTGTATGGCTGAGTAATATTCCAGTGGTGTGTGTGTGTGTGTGTGTGTGTGTATGTGTGTGTGTGTGTGTGTGTTTGTATCACATCTTTCTTACCCATTTTTATTTAAAAATTTTTTTTATTTTTGACTACACTGTGCATCTTGTAGTATCTTAGTTCCACAACCAGGGACAGAACCCCAGCCCCTGCATTGAAAGTGCCAAGTCCTAACTATTGGACAACCAGAGAATTCCCTTTTTTTCCCCATTTAAAAATTTTAATTTAATTTAATTTATTATTTTTTTCATCTTTAGATGGTCACTTAAGTTGCTTCCATATCTTGGCTATTATAAATAAAGCTACTATGAAAATTGGGGTGCACTTATCTTTTAGAAGTGTTTTCATTTTCTTTAGATATATATCCAGTAGTAGAATTGCTGGATCATATGGTAGTACTATTGGGTTGGCCAAAAAGTTCATTTGGTTAATGAACATGTTGTTCAATAAAGTCTTGGTGAAAATGAAAGATGTGTCTTTTATTTTTTCTTAAAACTGAACATACTTTATGTCCAACCCAATATTTTAGTTGTTTAAGGAAGATCCATACTATTTTCCCTAGTGGATGTACCAACTTACAGTCCCACCAATAGTGTAGTAGGATTCTCTTTTCTCCACATCATCACCAACATTTATTATGTATTGTCATTTTGACACTAGCCATTCTGACATGTAAGGTGATATCTCATCATGGTTTTGACTTGCATTTCCCTGTTGATTAGTGATGTTGAGCATCTTTTCCTGTGCCTTTTGGCTATCTGTATGTCTTCCTCAGAAAAATGTCTATTCAGGTCTTCTGCCCACTTTTTAATCAGGTTGTTTGTTGTTTTGAGTTGTATGAGCTCTTTATATATTTTGAATATTAACCCCTTATCAGACATATCACTTGCAAATATCTTCTCCCATTCAGTAGGTTGCCTTTTCATTTTGTTGATGATTTCCTTCACTATGAAAAAGATTTTAAGTTTAATTAAGTCTCATTTGTTTATCTTTGCTTTTGTTTCCCTTTCCTGAGGAGACAGATCCAAAAAAATATTGCTAATATTTATGTCAAAGACTGTTATTACTATGATTTTCTCTAGGAGTTTTACAATATTCCATCTTACATTTAGGTCTTTAATCCATTTGAGTTTATTTTTTTATATAGTGTGAAAAAATGTTCTTCTTTCAGTTGTTTATAGGTAGCTGTCCTGTTTTCATATCACAACTTTTTGAAGAGACTGACCTTTCCCCCATTGCATAATTTTGCCTCATTTATTGTAGATTTATTGACCATATGTGTGTGTTTATTTGTGGCTCTCTATTCTGTTCCATTGATCTACCTGTCTATTTTGTGCCAGTACTGTGCTGTTTTGATTACTGTAGCTCTGTAGTATAGTCTGAAGTCAGGGAGCATGATGCCTCCAGCGTTGTTCTTTTCCTCACTATTTCCTTGGCTATTCAGAATGGGTTTTTTGTGGTACCATACAAATTTTAGAATTCTTTGTTCTAGTTCTGTGAAAAATGTCATGGATTTTTCATAGAGATTGCGTTAAGTCTGTAGATTACTTTAGGTTGTATATACATTTTAACAATATTAACTCTACCAATCCATGAACATGGGATCTCTTTCATTTATTCATATTGTCTTCAATTTCCTTTTTCAATGTCTTGTAGTTTTGAGAGTAGAGGTTTTTTACCTCCTTGGTTAAGTTTATTCCTAGGTATCAATATTTTATTCTTTTGTATACAATTGTAAATGGGATTGTTTTCTTGTTTTCTCTTTCTGATAGTTTATTATTAGTGTATAAAAAATCAACAGATTTCTGTATGTCATTATGCATCCTGCAACTTTACTGAATCCATTTATTATTTCTAATGTTTTTCAGTGGAGACTTTAGGGTTTTCTATATAAATTATCATGTCATCTGCAAATGGTGACACCTTTACTTCTTTCCTTCCAATTTGGATGTCTTTTCTTTTTTTTCTTGTCTTGTTACTGTGGCTAGGGCTTCCAATACTATGTTAAATATAAATGATGAGAGTGGGCTTCCTTGTCTTATTCCTGATTTTAGAGGAAAAGTTTTTAGTTTTTCACCATTGAGTGTGATGTTAGTTGTGGGCTTGTCACAAATGACCTTCATTACACTGAATATGTTACCTGTATACCACCTTTGCTAGGAGTTTTATTTTTTTATCATGAATAGGTGTTGAATTTTGTCAAATGCTTTTTCTGCGTCTATTGAGATGATCATGTGAGTTTTATCATTCACTTTGTTAACGTGGTGAATCACATTGATTTATTTGTGGATATTGAGTCATCCTTGCATACCTGGAATAAATCCCACTTTATCATGGTGTATGATCCTTTTTATATATTGATGAATTAGGTTTGCTAATATTTTGTTGAGGATTTTAGCATTTATATTCATCAGAAATGTTGGCCTGTAATTTTCTTTCTTTTAGTGTCTTTATCTAATCTTGGTATCAGGGTAATGGTGACCTCATAGAATGAATTTGGGAGTGTTCCATCCTCTTTATTCTTTTTGGAATAGTTTGAGAAAGATAGGTGTTAACTCTTCTTTATATGCTTGATAGAATTTCCCTGTGAAGTCATCCAGTTCTGGACTTTTGTTTGTTGGGAGTTCTTTAAAATATTGATTCAATTTCAATACTACTAATTGGTCTGTCCATATGATCTATTTCTTTCTGAGCCTTGGAGAACTGTATGTTTCTAGGAATTTATCCATTTCTTCTAGTTTGTCCAATATGTTGGCATATAACTGTTCATAGTATTCTCTTATGATTGTTTGTATTTCTGTCCTATCAGTTGTAATTTCACCTTCTTCATTTTTCCATTTCATTTCTCTCCTTTTTTCTTAATGAGCCTAGCCAAAGCCTTATGAATTTTGTTTATCTTTTCAAAACCAGCTGTTGGTTTCATTGATCTTTTCATTTTTTATCTCTATTTTGTTTATTTTTGTTCTGATATTTATTATTCCCATCCTTGTGTTGATTTTGGCTTTATTCTTCTTTTACTAATAACTTTAGATGGTAAGTTATGTTGTTTATTTGAGAATTTTCTTGTTTCTAGAGGGAGGACAGTACTGCTATGAACTTCCCTCTTAGAATAGCTTTGCAATGGCTCATCGATTATGGAAAGTGGTGTTTTCAATTTCTTTTGTCTTAAGGTATTTTCTGATTTTCTCTTTGTTTTATTCAGTGAGCCATTGGTTCTTTTTTATTAAACTCCTTTACTCTTTGTTTTTTTTAAGCTCCCTTTACTCTTTCTTTTTAACATCTTTATTGGAATATAGGGGATTTACAATATTGTGTTTGTTTCTGCTGTATAACAAATTGAATCATCCATATGTAAACATATATCCCCATATCCCCTCCCTCTTGCATCTCCCTCTCACCCTTCCTACACACCGCTCTAAGTGGTCACAGAGCACCGGGATGATCGCCCTGTGCTATGCGGCTGCTTCCCTCTAACTATCTATTTTATATTTGGTAGTGTATATATGTCAATGCTACACTCTCACTTCCTCCCAGCTTACCCTTCCTCCTCCCCATGTCCTCAAGTCTATTCCCTATGTCTGTGTCTTTATTCCTGTCCTTCCCCTATTAAAAAAACAGAACTTATATATATTTTTAGATTCCATATATTTGTGTTACCCTATGGTATTTGTTTTACTCTTTCTGACTTACTTCACACTGTATGACAGACTCTAGGTCCATCTACCTCACAACAAATAATTCAATTTCGTTTCTTTCTATGGCTGAGCAATATTCCATTGTATATATGTGTCATATCTTCTTTAGCCACTCATCTGTTGATGGACACTTAGGTTGTTTCCATATCCTGGCTATTGTAAATAGAGCTGCAATGAACGTTGTGGTACATGACTCTTTTTGAATTATGGTTTTCTCAGGGTATAGGCCAGTAGTGGGATTGCTGGGTCATATGGTAGTCCTATCTGTACTTTTGAAGGAACCTCCGTACTGTTCTCCATAGTGGCTGTATCAATTTACACTCCCACCTTCTCCAAACCCTCTCCAGCATTTATTGTTTGTAAATTTTTTGATTATGGTCATTCTGACTGGTGTGAGGTGATACCTCGTTGTAGTTTTGACTTGCATTTCTCTAATGATTAGTGATGTTGAGCATCCTTTCATGTTTTTCTTGGAAATCTGTATATCTTCTTTGGAGAAATGTCTATTTAGGTCTTCGGCCCATTTTTGGATTGGGTTGTTCGTTTTTTTTGATATTGAGCTGCATGAGCTGCTTGTACATTTTGGAGATTAATCCTTTGTCAGTTGCTTAAATTGCAAATATTTTCTCCCAATTTTGAGGGTTGTCTTGTTTATGGTTTCCTTTGCTGTGCAAAAGCTATTGTTTCATTAGATCCCATTTGTTTATTTTTGTTTTAATTTTCATTTCTCTAAGAAGTGGGTGAAAAAGGATCTTGCTGTGATTTATGTCATAGAGTGTTCTGTCTATGTTTTCCTCTAAGAGTTTGATAGTTTCTGGCCTAATATTTAGGTCTTTAATCCATTTTGAATTTATTTTGTATATGGTGTTAGGAAGTGTTCTAATTTCATGCTTTTCCATGTAGCTGTCCAGTTTTCCCAACACCACCTATTGAAGAGGCTGTCTTTTCTCCATTGTATATTCTTGCCTCCTTTATCAAAGGTGACCATATGTGCGTGGGTTTATCTCTGGGGTTTCTATCCTGCTCCATTGATCTATATTTCCCTTTTTGTGCCAGTATCATGCTGTCTTGATTACTGTAGCTTTGTATTATAGTCTGAAGTCTGGGAGCCTGTTTCCTCCAGCTCCGTTTTTCTTTCTCAAGGTTTCTTTGGCCATTTGGGGTCTATTGTGTTTCCATAAAAAATGTGAAATTTTTTGTTCTACTTCTGTGAAAAATGCCATTGGTAGTTTGATAGGGATTGCATTGAATCTGTAGATTGCTTTGGGTAGTAGAGTCATTTTCACAATGTTGATTGTCCAATCCAAGATCATGGTATATCTCTTCCTCAGTTTGTATTGTCTTTATTGTCTTTTGTCAGTGTCCTATAGTTTTCTGCCTACAGGTGTTTTGTCTCCTTAGGTAGGTTTATTCCTAGGTATTTTATCCTTTTTGTTTTAGTGGTAAATGGGAATGTTTCCTTAATTTCTCTTTCATCTTTACTGTATAGGGATGCAAGAGATTTCTGTGCATTAATTTTGTATCCTGCTACTTTACCAAATTCATTGATTAGCTCTAGTAGTTTTCTGGTAGCATCTTTAGGATTCTCTATGTATACTATCATGTCATCTGCAAACAGTGACAATTTTACTTCTTCTTTTCCGATTTGGATTCCTTTTATTTCTTTTTCTTCTCTGATTTTTGTGGCTAAAACTTCCAAAATTATGTTGAACAATAGTGATGAGAGTGTGCAACCTTGTCTTGTTCCTGATCTTATTAGAAATGGTTCCAGTTTTTCACCATTGAGAGTGATGTTGGCTCTGATTTTATCATATATAGCTTTTATTATGTTGAGGTAGGTTCCCTCTATGCCCACTTTATCGAGAGCTTTTATCATAAAGCAGTGTTGAATTTTGTCAAAAGCTTTTTCTGCATCTATTGAGATGATCATATGGTTTTTATCCTTCAATTTTTTAATATGGTGTATCACATTGATTGATTTGCATATATTGAAGAATCCTTGCATTCCTGGGTCAAACTCCACTTGATCATGGTGTATGATCCTTTTAATGTGCTGTTGGATTCTGTTTGCTAGTATTTTGTTGAGGATTTTTGCATCTATGTTCATGAGTGATATTAAGCTGTAGTTTGCTTTTTTGTGACATCTTTGTCTGGGTTTGGTATTACAGTGATGTTGGCCTTTGGAATGAGTTTGGGAGTGTTCCTTCCTCTGCTGTTTTTTGGAAGAATTTGAGAAGAACAAGTGTTAGCTGTTCTGTCAATATTAGATAGAATTCCTCTTTGAAACCATCTGGTCCTGGGCTTTTGTTTGTTGGAAGATTTTTAATCACAGTTTCAATTTCATTACTTGTGATTGAACTGTTCATATTTTGTATTACTTCCTGGTTAAGTCTTGGAAGGTTATAGCTTTCTAAGAATTTGTCCATTTATTCCAGGTTGTCCATTTTTTGGGCATAGAGTTGCTTGTAGTAATCTCTCATGATCCTTTGTATTCTGGCAGTGTCAGTTGTTACTTCTATTTTATTTTAATTATGTTGAGTTGTGTCTTCTCCCTTTTTTTCTTGATTAGTCTGGCTAATGGTTTATCAATTTTGTTTATCTTCTCAAAGATCCAGCTTTTAGTTATATTGATCTTTGCTATTGTTTCCTTCATTTCTTTTTCATTTATTTCTATTCTGATCTTTATGATTTCTTCCCTTCTGCTAACTTTGGGGTTGTTTGGTTCTTCTTTCTCTAATTCCTTTAGGTGTAGGTTAGGTTGTTTATTTGAGATGTTTCTTGAAGTAGGATTGTATTGCTATAAACTTCCCTCTTAGAACTGCTTTTGCTGCATCCCTTAGGTTTGAGTCATCGTGTGTTCATTGTCATTTTTTTCTAGGTATTTTTTGATTTCCACTTTGATTTCTTCAGTGACCTCTTGGTTATTTAGTAGTGTATTGTTTAGCCCCTATGTATTTGTATTTTTTTCAGTTTTTTTCCCCTGTAATTGATATCTAGTCTAATAGCATTGTGATCAGAAAAGATACTTGATACTATTTCAATTTTCTTATATTTGTGATCCAAGATATGATCTGTTCTGGAGAATGTGCCATGAGCATTTGAGAAGAAAGTGTATTCTGTTGTTTTGGGATATAATGTCCTATAAATATAAATTTAATCAATCTTTTTTAATATGTAATTTAAAGTTTGTGTTTACTTGTTTATTTTCATTTTGGATGATCTGTCCATTGGTGAATGTGGGGTGATAAAAGTCCTCTACAATTATTGTGTTACTGTTGATTTCCCTTTTTATGGCTGTTAGCATCTGCCTTATGTATCGAGGATCTCCTATGTTGGGTGCATAAATATTTACAATTGTTACATTTTCTTCTTGGATTGATCCCTTGATCATCATGTAGTGTCCTTGTTTGTCTCTTGCAATAGTCTTTATTTTAAAATCTACTTTGTCTATATGAGAATTGTTACTCCAGCTTTCTTTTGATTTCCATTTGCATGGAATATCTTTTTCCATCCCCTCACTTTCAGTCTGTATGAGTCCCTAGGTCTGAAGTGGGTCTCTTGTAGACAGCATATGTACGGGTCTTGTTTTGGTATCCATTCAGCCAGTGTATGTCTTTTGTTTGGAGCATTTAATCCATTTACATTTAAGGTAATTATCAATATGTATGTTCCTATTTCCATTGTCTTCATTGTTTGGGGTTTGTTTTTATAGGTCCTTTTCTTCTCTTGTGTTTCCTGCCTGGTGAAGTTCCTTTAGCATTTGTTTGGTGGTGCTGAATTCTCCTAACTTTTGCTTTTCTGTTTTAATTTCTCCATTGAATCTGAATGAGAGCCTTGCTCAGTAAAGTAATCTTGGTTGTAGGTTTTTCCCTTTCATCACTTTTAATATGTCTTGCCACTCCCTTCTGGCTTGCAGAGCTTCTGTTGAAAAAACAGCTGTTAACCTCATGGGAATTCTCTTGTATGTTATTTGTTGTTTTTTCCTTGATGCTTTTAATATTTTCTCTTTGCATTTAGTTTTTGATGTGTCTTGGTGTGTTTCTTCTCGGATTTATCTTGTATGGGACTCTCTGTGCTTCCTGGACATGACTGACTATTTACTTTCCCATGTTAGGGAACTTTTCAACTATAATCTCTTCAAATATTTTCTCAATCCCTTTCTTTTTCTCTTCTTTTTCTGGAACCCCTAGAATTTGAATGTTGGTGCATTTAATATTGTCCCAGAGGTCTCTGAGACTGTCCTCAATTCTTTTCACTCTGTGGTAGTTATTTCCACTATTTTATCTTCCAGGTCACTTATTCTTTTATCTGTTATTGATTCCTTCTAGAGAATTTTTGATTTCATTTATTGTGTTGTTCATCATTGTTTGCTGTTTAGTTCTTCTAGATCTTTGTTAAACGTTTCTTGTATTTTCTCCATTCTATTTCCAGGATTTTGGATCACGTTTACTATCATTACTCTGAATTCCTTTTCAGGTAGACTGCCTATTTCCTCTTCATTTTTTTCATCTGGTTCCTTCATCTGCCCCATATTTCTCTGTCTTCTCATTTTGTTTACCTTACTGTGTTTGGGGTCTCCTTTTCACAGCCTCCAAGTTCATAAATCCCATTTTGTCTGCTCCCAGTGGTTGAGATTGGTTCAGTGGGTTTTGTAGGTTTCCTGGTGGAGGGGAGCGGTGCCTGTGTCCTGGTGTGTGGGGCTGGATCTTGTCTTTCTGTTGAGAAGCACCACATCTTTTGGTGTGTTTTGGGGTGTCTGTGAACTTAATATGATTTTAGGCAGCCTCTCTGCTAATGGGTGGGTTTTTGTTTCTGTCTTACTAGTTGTTTGACATCATGAGATTTTGCTAGTCATTTGGTGGAGCTGTGTCTTAGCATTGAGATGGAGATCTCTCAGAGAGCTCTTGCTGATTGATATTATGTGGGGCCGGGAAGTCTCTGGTGGTCCAATGTCCTGAACTTGGCTCTCCCACCTCAGAGGCTCAGGTCTGACACCAGCCTGGAGCCCCTAGACCCTGTCAGCCACACTGCCAAGTCCATGGGGAATTTCTTGCCTTTTGGGAATTCTGAGGTCTTCTGCTTGTGTTCAGTTTGTGTTCTGTTGGGGTTGTTCCACTTGTAGAATTATTTTTGATGTATTTGTGGGAGGAAGGTGATTTCCACGTCTTAGTCCTCTGCTGTCTTGTAGGTTCTCCTGCCACTGGTTCTCTAGTAGCATATTGTTTAGTCTCCACTTGTGTGTGTTTTTGCCATTTTTCTTCCTATAATTGATTTCTAGTTTCATAATGTTGTGGTCAGACAGATGCTTGATATAATTCCTATCCTCTTAAGTTTGTTAAGATTTGTTTTGTTGCCTAGTATGTGATCTATACTGGAGATTGTTCCATGTGCACTTGAAAAGAATATGTATTCCTGGGTTTGGATGGAATGTCCTGTAGATGTCTGTTAAGTCCAACTGCTCTAAGGTGTCCCCTAAGAGCACTGTTTCCTTATAGATTTTCTGTCTGCATGATCTGTCCATTGATGTAAGTGGAGTGTTAAAGATTCCTACTTAATAATATTATTGCTACTATACTAATACTATACTATACCAAGTATATTATATGAATATTACATGTATCTATATACTATTAGTATACTAACTAATATTGTATGATGACATTGTAATGTTATGTCTGTTAATATCTTCTTTATATATTTAGTGTTTATGAACATTATATCCTTTCTTAGTATTGATCCCTTTATCATTATATAATGCCCTTCTTGGTCATTTGGAATACCTTTTTCCATCTCTTCACTTTCAGTTTGTGCATGTCTTTAGCTCTGAACTGTGTCTCTAAATGGTCTTGGGTTTTTTTTTTTTTTTAAATCCATTCAGCTACTCTATGTCTTTTTTTTTTTTTTTTTTTTTTTTTTACGGTATGCGGGCCTCTCACTGTTGTGGTCTCTCCTGTTGAGGAGCACAGGCTCTGGATGCACAGGCTCAGTAGCCATGGCTCATGGGCCCAGCTGCTCTGCGGCATGTGGGATCTTCCCGGACCAGAGCACGAACCTGTGTCCCCTGCATTGGCAGGCGGACTCTCAACCACTGCGCCAGCAGGGAAGCCCTACTCTATGTCTTGATTGGAATATTTAGTCTATTTACATTTAAAATAAGTATGGATAAGTATGTACTTATTGCCATTTTGTTACTTGTTTTCTGGCTGTTTTTGTAGTTCTTCTGTATTCTTTTCTTCTTTTAGTCTTTTCCCTTATAGTTTGATGATTTTCTTTAGTGTTATGTTTGTGTTTCTTTCTGTCTAGTTTTGTGTATAAAACTGTAGGTTTTTGATTTGTGGTTACCATGAAGTTCATATATGTTGACCTATCTTGTTTTAAACTGATAGTCATTTAAGTTCAAACACATTCTAAAAGCTCTACATTTTTACTTCCTCCCCCAAGCTTTTTGTGTTTCTGATGTCATACTTTACATCTTCATTTCTATGCCTTCACTGTTTATTCAAGTTATAGCTGATTTTACAATTTTTGTCTTTAACCTTTGTACTAGCTTATTTAAGTTGTTGATCCACAGTCTTTATTATATATTTGCCTTTACTAGTTGGATTTTCCCCCTTCCAATGATTTCTTATATCTTGTTGTAGGTTTTTCTTCTCCACTTAAAGAAGACCCCTTAAAACTTCTTGTTAGCTTGGTTTAGCATTGATGAACTTTTAGTTTTTGTTTGTCTGAAAAGCTGGTTATCTCTTCTTCAATTCTGAATGATAACTCTGCTCTGTAGAGTATCCTAGTTTGAAGGTATTTTCCTTTCAACATTTTAAATATACCACTCACTTCTGGCCTGCCAAGTTTCTGCTGAAAATCAGCTGATAACTTTATGCGTGTTCCCTTGTATATGACTCTGTTTTTCTCTTGTTGCCTTTGAAATTATCTCTTTAACTCTACCCTTTGTTATGTTAATTATTATATATCTTGGTGTGGCTCTCTTTGGGTTCGTCTTGTTTGGGACTCTCTGTGCTTTCTGTACCTGGATATCTGTTTCCTTCTTCAGGTTTAGAAAGTTTTCAATGATAATTTTATCAAATACATTTTTTACCCTCTTATCTCTCTTTTCTCCTTCTGGGACCCCTATAATGCAAATTTTTGTACCCTCAATGTTGTCTCAGAGGTTTCTTAAAATTTCTCACTTAAAAAACTTTTTTTTGATGCTCTGATTGTATGATTTCCATTTTTCTATCTTCCAGGTCACTTATTCATTTTTCTATAACTCCTAATCTGCCATTAATTCCCTCTAATGTATTTTTATTTCAGTTATTATATTCTTCAGCTCTGACTGGTTCTTTTTTATATTTTCTAGTTATTTGTTAAAATTGTCAGTGTGTTCATCTATTCTTTTCCCAGATTCAGTTACATTCTTATTGCTTTGAACTCTTTATCAGGTAAATTATTTCTTTCTGTTTCATTAGGGTTATTTTCAATGTTTTTTCTTGTTCTTCCATTAGACATATTCCTCTGTCTTCCCATTTTGTTTAACTTTCTCTGTCTCTATGAGTTTAGGTGAAACAGTTACCTATCCTGGTCTTGAATGCATGTTCTTGTATGGGAGCATCCCTATGAAGTCTACACATGCCCAGTGGTTTTTGTTGGAGAGCTGGATCTGACATGAGCACAGGCTGCATATTCCTTTGGGGTGTACTGGCAGCCACCACGATAATGGGTGGTAGGGCTGGAGTTGGAGGGGCTAGAGCCAGAGCCAAGTGTATTCTGGGACTTTTCCTATGCTCATTGGCTGTCATTGCCCTATGGGGAGCAGGGTCAGGGCCTGGGAGGGGCTGGATCAGGAGCCCTGAGGGAGTTGGGCTTCTCCTGGCTGTGATGGCCGTCTCCACCTTGGTTGGGGTAATGGCTGTGGCCTGAGGTCTTGGGGCTGCACTTCTTGGCTTGTTTCACCTTTTCCCTAGTATGTGTGACTTGGTTAGAGATGGGTTGTGGGCTATAGGTGTTGCTGACACACTACTGAGCCGGTTTTGCTCTCTCCCAAGTGTGCTCAGGAATGTGTGAGCAGGCAATGGTAGTCCCTGCTTTAGAACTAGTTTAACTGCCTCCTGAGTGTGTGCAGTGATGCATGTGCACTGGCAATGGCAGCTTCCACCCTGGTCAGAGGCAGGTCAGAGGCAGGTCCAGGGGTCTGAATTGGCTCCATTCCCTTCAAGTGTGCATACGTTCTTTGGCAATGGCAGCCTCTGCCTTAGTGGGGAGCAGTGTTGGAGCAGGAAGGGCTGAAGCAGGAGCCTGGTGCAGGCTAGGGAGTATGCTGGGGTGGTCCTGGCAGGCTGGCTACAGCTCCAGGTAGTTTTCAATCTGCTTCCTCCAGGCTGTGACCAGGAGTAAGCAAGTTTGTGTGTATGCTCTTCTAGAGCTGAGTCTTGGTTTCTTACAGCCCTCCGGTAAGGTCCACTGGTTTTCAAACCAGCTAGGGGAGCTTGTTTTCCAGTTGTTGGACTCCAGGCCTTGGGTGTGTAATATGTGGCTTGAGTCCTTCAATTCCAAGGGAGGATCCCTGAGCCTGTGATATGCCATCTCTTCTGGGTCCCCATGAGGGTTGCAGGTTCCAACTGGATCACTTGTCCTCCTTTCCTACCAGACTCCATGTGGCTCTTTCTTCACAGCCTTGGTTATAGAGGAGCCATCATGCCAGGTCCCAGATCAATTTCAGCAAGAGTCTCTCTATATGTAGTTGTAATTTTTATGTGTTTGTAAGGCAAGGTGAACCCAACATCTTCCTACTCTGTCATCTTGATCTCCTCTTTCAAAGTTGGCTTAACTTTCTAAATGAAATTCTAAGATGGGGCCATTTCCACTGAAATATCATTTTCTTTGATTTTGATGAAATTCATTGAGTCCTTTATCTTTGCTTGATACTTGTTTGCTTTTGGAGAGTCCTGTTAATTATGGATGCTTTGATTACAATTCAAGGACAAGACAAATGTTTTGGCATTGAAGTCAGGACCCTTCCTCCTAAGTCTTGTTATTCAGGTGAGCAGGCCACCACTCTATCCAAGTTGATTTCCCCACTCTCCCTTGACATTCTTGCTTTGTACCACTTTAGCCTTTGCTTGGGTTATTTTTTGCACTTGAAGTGTTTCCTTCCCTCTTCTCCTCAATCAATGTCCTAACCCATCTTCAAGGTCTTTCCTTTAGAAGACTTCCTCTCATCTGACATTTACCTTGTGAGAAAAGTTATTTCCCCACCCTGAACTAGGGGAAACATAATTAAGAATAAAATTTCCTGCCAATGTAAAAATTCCTCTCCAAAAAATATAGGAAAGACAGAAAACAGTTTTATTATTGAACAAACATTGAATCAGATCATGATGTGCATCACAGACAATCTGCTATAGACACAGAAAGAAATCTCACCCTTTTGCCTAGCCAAGTAGATATAGCCCATGATGTACATTTGTTCTGGAGAGAAATGATAACTAGTCAAGTAAGAAGACATGACAGCACCATTTGTCACACATAGATCATTCCAAACTCACCTGGTAATTGGGGTGGCCATCTGTGTTTGTTAATTGCCTTTATCTAATGAAAAAATTTTTGCGCCTTACCACAAAAGGAAGTTTTGAAACGTGGAGCCAGGTGCCCTGCCAAAGTTAGGCTTCTACTCTTCCATGAAAACTCGGAAATAGAGGAGTTATCTTCCTTGATGATTATATTTTAAAGAGATACCTTCCAAATCCTTGAGAAAAACACTACTGGGTTGTAAAGCTGGCAAGAGGCTTATTTAGCTTTAAAAATTTTTACATACATCTCAAAAAGGCAGAAAAATAATTTGCAAATATAAATATTCTAAAGTAAATTCTCTAAGAAAAGGGAAATGGAGAGTGTCTCTTTCCTTTTTTGTGTGTCTATGCGTGTGTGTGTATGTGTGTGTGCCAGTGAGACTTTTTTTTTCTTATTTTTAATTTGTATTTGTATTTGCCCTTACAACCTCAGATAGCCTTTTAGGTTAGTGCCATTAAAATGTTACTTCAGCGGAATTCTCTGGCAGTCCAGTAGTTAGGACTGTACTCTTCCACTGCCAAGGGCCTGGGTTCAATCCCTGGTTAGGGAACTAAGATCCTTTAAGCAAAAGAAAAAAACAAAAAGCTACTTCATTGTAGGAGGTATTTATATGTTCATCATTTTTTTTTCCTACTATATCATGGAAGAAAATGTGTCCTTTGCTTTTGTGCTCTGGCACCTGATGTGTCCCTTGTACATTCTTGGAGATTAATTAAAATTGATTGGAGAATTGATATACCTGTATGATGTAGTAGTAGATGTTGTTATATTTCAAAGCCACTGTACTTACAAATATGAATCATCTGTTAGCATGGTGTTAAGTTTACTTTGATAAACTCACTTTGGAGGAAAGAATTAAAACTCAGTTTCAAGGGCAAATTCTACATACTACTAAGTTCTGCTTAGTATTTCATAATGGTTTCTAAATGTCACATTTAGAACCTTCAGTATAGAAGGGATGGCACTGAAATCATGAGTCAGAATGGGTATACACAGAAGAGAAACTATACAAAATTTAATCCAGTTAGACCTTTGTCAACCAGAATCCTCCAAGAGAATTATCCCTTAATGCCTTGAGGTCGTGGTTCTCAAAATATGGTACCAGACTAGTAGCACTGGGAACTTGTTACAAATGCATATTTTTAGGCTCCACCTTATACTTTTTTGAATCAGAAACTATATGGGGGTCGAGCCCAGCTGTCTCTGGTTTAACAAGCTCTTCAGGTGCTTTTGATATTCACTAATGCTGAGAACCACTGGCCCCAAACATTCTATGCATGCCATGAATTAGCTTATTTCCTTTGTATCTAATACTACTTATATACCATTTTTGGGAGATTAGAGAAAATACTGACTCAAATAATTATTTTTGTGTTCAGGTTGAGAACGTCCGGAAGGGATTTTAGCTCTTTCAAGCTACTATCCACCCTACAGTGATGCCAATACATGGCCCAAAGTGGTGACATATCTGGGATTTGGAGTTTTGGACATCCATCTTGGGCCTGTTGTCTTTTTTTTTTTAATTTTTAAAATTTATTTTTGGCTGCATTGGGTCTTTGTTGCTGCATGTGGGCTTTCTTTAGTTGCAGCGAGCAGGGGCTACTCTTCGTTGTGGTGCATGGGCTTCTCATTGCAGTGGCTTCTGTTGTCGCAGAGCAGGGGCTCTAAGCATGCGGGCTTCAGTAGTTGCAGCACATGGCTCAGTAGTTGCAGCACGTGAGCTCTAGGGCATGTGTGCTTCAGTAGTTGTGGTATGCAGGCTCAGTAGTTGTGGCTTGTGGGCTCTAGACCACAGGCTCAGTAGTTGTGGCACACAGGCTTAGTTGCTACGCAGCATGTGGGATCTTCCCGGACCAGGGCTTGAACCCATGTCCCCTGCATTGGCAGGCAGATTCTTAACCACTGTACCTACCACCAGGGAAGTTCCATCTGTTGTCTTTGTATTCAGCCCCATCTCCAGCTTTGATCATCAACTCCCAGGCATTCTCAATCTCTTCTGGCTCTCATCTCCTGAGATGTAGTCCTCCGTGACTTGGCCTCAAGCTGTGTATTCTGTTGGGAACTGCCTCCTTGAAGAGCCCAGGTAGGTGCCCCAAATACATTTGATTGAACCTGCCTGTCTTTCTGGTGCTGGTTCTAGGGGGATCAAGTAGCAAGAAAATACTACCTATGGCTGAAAGTTGGAAGGATGACATGTGTACTTAATTTAGTCAAGCCAAACAAAAGCCATTGTTCTCCAATAGTGAATCAAGTTGTGAGAAAAAATGGGATTAAATCTTCCACTCTTTGAGTGCTTTTTGTTAACAACTGTGGTAACTTGCAGTTTACACTTCAGGAAAGGGAAGCCCAATAATATGGGAGAGGTATTTAGGTTTGGGGGGAGCACAGAGAAATAAAACACCCTGAAGGGGAAAGGGCAAGGAGAACTCTCAGGAGGACGAGGTGAGAGAAGAAGGGATTTAGGATAACATGTCTAATGAAAATTTTTATTAGATTGTTTTGTGATGTGTGATATAAGTCTTATTTTGTTGCCCACTCAAAGATCGCCAACAAAATCTGTGCTGCTCATTAATCCTTTCAATATGAGTGAATTTTCTTTAGGGAGTTCAACTACTATTGAGTTTTGGGTGGTCAAGAACAGTAAAGAGAAAAAACAGAGACTCCATATGGGTACATCTGACTTTTGGGTTCCATTAGTCTTTAAGGGTGTTAATTTAAATTTATTCTCACAGAGATGATGACTCCTAGCTGTTTTCTAGATTTCTTAAGGCCGGAATAGAGACAATGTTTTAATTAAAAAGTAAATCAGAGATGCAACTAGAGATTATCACTTAAGTGAAGTAAGTCAGAAAGAGAAAGACAAATAGCATATCATTTATATGTGAAATCTAAACTATGACACAAATGAACATATCTATGAAGCAGGAAGAGACTCACAGACAGAGATCAGACTCGTGGTTGTCCAGGGGGAGGAGAGGTGGGGAGGGGTGGACTGGGAGTTTGGGGTTAACAGATGCAAACTATTATATATAGAATGAATAGACAACAAGGTCCTACTACATAGCACAGGAACTAAATGTATTCAATGTCCTGGGATAAACCATAATGGAAAAGAATATTAAAAAGAATGTATTTTTATGCATAACTGAGTCACTTTGCTATACAGCAGAAATCAACACAACACTGTAAATCAACTATACTTCAATTTTAAAAAAAGTAAATCAGAGATGGAGTTGCTTTAAGAAAAAATTCCCAACAGTGGTACTGCTGAATATTGGTATGATTTCAAAAAAGGTGTTCAAGAATCAAATGGGGGTGGATAACTTCTCTCATCTCTTTCTCTAGATCAAGACTCCTTTTCAAGATCCATTTTCATTTGACCAAAAGGATAGAAATATGGCCCCTTACCACAGTCTTGTTCTATTTAAACCCATCTAAGGACTATATCCTGGCCTCTTTTCCTGATATCAGCTTGGCAGGACACAGCTGAAGTAGCTCATGCTCCACTAGCCAGGGGGGTTGTGACGTGGCCTTTGGTTACTGTTTACAAAAAGGCTAAGGGCTTCTCCATCTCCCCCCAGTGCAGAACTCGCTTCTCCTCAATTTTTCACATTTCTATATAGATCCATTCACCTTGGACTCAGCTCTCTCCATCTCACATGTTCACATCTGCTACTTAATCCTATTCCAAGTATGTGAAATCTCTTATATTGAAGATGATGATTTTGTTTGGTTTAAGAAAACAGAAACATCCTCCAGTTGTAAGCATCTGCTTTCTTAGAGAGTTATTAGGATTGTGATGAATAAACAACTTGTTTTCCCATCTCCCATCTCACTCATGTCACTAAAAACTTCTGTCATGCTAAGGCACTCAAGCCAGAAACGTGGTGGCCAGCTCTCACATTTCTCTTCCGTTTCTTCCGTTCATATTCCTTATCAGATCTAGTGCCACACCAAAGTAATCTTGTTTTCAAGTCACAACTAGAGTCTGACCACTTCCCTCCACTTTCACTGTCACCACCCTAGTTCAAGTCCCCATCACCTCTTACCTAGACCACTGAAATAATCTTCAGTTTGGTCCTCTGCCTCCATTCTCTCCATTTAGTTATCACAAAGCAGGCATGATGTTCTACCTAAAATGTAAAGGAAATCATATCACTTTCTTGTCCAAAACCTTTCAATGGTTTCTCAATGTGTTTGATAAAATCCAGACTCCAAAACAAGCCTACATAATACTTGACCATGCTTACTTCTCTAAGCATATTTTGTGTTATTTCCCCTCAACCCCACGCTTTTGTTCACTAAATTGCTTACTTAGTTCAGCTGTATTGGGATGAATAGTGTTTGCAAACGTCCAACGCTTAGCCTAAAATCTTAGCATACAAATTTTTCTGATAGCTCATACTTAACTGTACACCATTGGCTTTTTTATGTCCCCACTTAAAAACATTTAACCTTGGGTGAACATGCACCATGAGTTTAGCTTCTGCAGAAGTATGTCTTCCCCAATTAAACTTGAAATGGTTCCCCACCTCTTCCAAGGTGTCAAATTGGCTTTAGTTTTTTGAAGAATCATGCACATATTTCTTTCAGCATTTTTATTCTGGATCTATAACAGTATAAAATGTATCACATAGGTAAAGCATATATCATATATTACCATATCATATAAAATGTCTTATTTCTTCCTGGATCACCATGGAAGAGTGTCAGACATTTAGAAAATTTTTGATCTTCAATCTTAATCTTAAAATTTTCTGAGTGAGTGCTCAATTTTATGTTTTTGAGGGAAACACATCTGGGAAAAGCCACAAATCATGACTCACCCAGAAAGCCTGGTGTATGTCCTTTTAACCACCAGAGACCCCAGAGAATGGATAGTCAGTGTGGGACTTATGTGAAAGAAATGGTAAAAAGGACACATCTGATTGGGCACATCAACCACCCCTCAAGTTGATGGTTTTCTCTTCACTTAGTCTTAGAGGGCAAACTCAAATTGGGTAATTTGAAGAGAGTTTAATAAAAGGACCTACTACAAAGGTGTAGGTAGGGGAGAGGAGGGCAAGAAGAAATGGTATGGTAACTTAGGACATTTGAACAACATATAAATTTCTGTTGAGTTTGGGTCTGCTAGAGCAGTTAGCCTATTCTAATACATAAGTGATCTTTTAAAATTTATAGTTTACTGAGCATATACACAGAGAAAACCATAATTCAAAAAGACACATGCATCCCAATGTTCATTGCAGCACTACTTACAATAGCCAGGTCATGGAAGCAACATAAATGTCCATCAACATACGAATGGATAAAGAAGATGTGATACATATATAAAATGGAATATTACTCAGCCATAAAAAGGAATGAAACTGGGTCATTTGTAGAGACTTGGATGGACCTAGAGACAGTCATACAGAGTGAAGTGAATCAGAAAGAGAAAAACAAATATCGTATATTAATGCATATATGTGGAATCTAGAAAATGGTACAAATGAACTAGTTTGCAAGGCAGAAATAGAGACACAGATGTAGAGAACATATGTATGAGCACAAAAGGGGGAAAGGGAGGGGTGGTGGGATGAATTAGGAGATTGAGATTGACATATATATACTATTATGTATAAAATAGATAACTAATAAGAACCTGCTGTATAAAAAAATAAATAAAATAAAATTGTAAAAAAAGTTTTAAGATGTAGCTGATTAAAAAAGAAAAAAGCTTGTTCTACAATATATACATGGTAATAGTAATTATTAAAGTAAATTCATAAAGGAAAAATGCCACATAAACTTGAAATAATTATTAAAAATTTCAAGAACTTTTAAATAATAGTTTTAAGTAACTTTTATTTAATAGTATTACACAAACTTGCATTTGTACTGGGAGTAGTTCTGATTTATTACAAGGAAGTCTGTATAGTGTCTTCTACTTATCTATTGCACAATAGACTTTAATTTGGATTAACTGAGTTGCAATAAACAAAGCATATTAGTCAAAAAAATTATAGTTTATTTAAAATATATTTTAAAATATATGCTACCTTTATATATTTCTAAGTTAATTTTTAAATAGATAACAAATGTACATGGATCAAAAGCGAAAGGAACAAGAAGTTTACAGTGTTAAGTCTCTCTCCCCCAGTCCTTGTAGGGAACCACTTTTTTTTTTTAAATTGAAGTATACTTAGTTTACAAAATTGTGTTAGTTTCTGTGTACAATGAAATGATTCAGTTATACATCTCTGTATCTATGTATTTATCTTTCTATCATCTATCTATGTGTATATATTCTTTTTCATATTCTTTTCCATTATAGTTTATTACAAGATATAGGGTATAATTCCCTGTGCTATACAGTAGGACCTTGCTGTTCATCTATTTTGTATATAGTAGTTTGTTTTTAATATTTATTTATTTGGCTGCACCAGGTCTTAGTTGCGGCACACAAAATCTTTGTTGTGGCTTGCAGTACCTTCAGTTGTGGCATGCAGGATTTAGTTCCCTGACCAGGGATAGAACCCAGGCCCCCTGCCTTGGGAGCATGGAGTCTTAACCACTGGACTACAAGGAAAGTCCCTATATATAGTAGTTTTATCTACTAATCCCAAACTTCTAATTTATCCCCCCCACTTTAACTTTGGTAACCATAAGTTTGTTTGTCTCTGAGTTTGTCTGTGAGTCTGTTTCTGTTTTGTAGATAAGTTCATTTGTATCATTTCTTTAGATTCCACATATAAGTGATATCATATGGTATTTGTCTTTCTCTTTCTGACTTACTTAGTATGATAATCTCTAGTTGCATCCATGTTGCTGCAAATGCATTATTTCATTCTTTTTTATGGCTGAGTAGTATTCCATTGTATATATGTACCACATACTCTTTATCCAGTCATTTGTCAATGGATATTTAGGTTGCTTCCGTGTCTTGGCTATTGGAAATAGTGCTGCTGTGAATATAAGGGTGCATGTATCTTTTCAAATTAGAGTTTTCATCTTTCCTGGATATATGCCCAGTAGTATAACTGCTGGATCATATTTACTCTATTTTTATTCTTAAAGGAATCTCCATGCTGTTCTCCATAGTGGCACCAATTTACATTCCCACGAACAGTGCAAGAGGCAAAGGCAACCACTCTTATTAGTTTGTTGTGACTCTTCCAGAGATATGTATAAACAAACAAATAAAAATAGTTATTCTTTTTTCCCCTTTAAAACACAAATCTTAGTAAACATTTTAAGTGTTTACTCTATACCTGTTTCTGTTCTAAAAATTTTATATTTATTAACTCATTGACTCCTTTATAAGATATGTACTGTTATAACTTCTAACTTACAGATGAGAAAGATGAGGGACAGGAAAATTACGTGCCTTGAGATCACACAGCTTAATAAGTACTGGGAGTAGGATTGACCTTTGGCTATCTGATTCCAGAGTCCATCTTCTTAACCATTATATTGTGTAGCTTCGGAGATAAGCAGGGTTAACATAATAAATGTATTTTAGGGACTTCCCTGGTGGTGCAGTGGTTAAGAATCCACCTGCCAATGCAGGGGACATGGGCTCTATCCCTGGTCCAGGAAGATCCCACATGCCGCAGAGCAACTAAACCCATGTACCACAACTACTGAGCCTGCGCTCTAGAGCCCATGAGCCACAACTACTGAGCCCACGTGCCACAACTACTGAAGCCCGCATGTTTAGAGCCCATGCTCCGCAACAAAAGAAGCCACCACAATGAGAGGCCTGTGCATTGTAACAAAGAGTAGCCCTTGCTCGACACAACTAGAGAAAGCCCGTATGCAGCAACGAAGATCCAATGCAACCAAAAAGAAATAAAATTGCTTCTTAAAAAAAAAAGGAAATAGAGTACATTACATTTATTTTTAAAAATGTATTTTATCCTATGTACATTACAAAGTGTTGTTCTCTTCCTATGACACAATAATGTATTTTTTTTTAATTTCATTTATTCCCTTCTACTGGTTTGGAAATTATGCACTCTCTCTCTCTCTCTTTTTTTTTTAATCATTAGTCTTAAAAACATAACATGCAAACTTACCATAATGAAGTCTATAATGAATATTTCTATTCTCATTTAAAATTCAGAAAGAACTTGCACTTGCTTTTGCTAGGTATCAGATGGTACCACAAGTTTGGAACCATTTTAACTTCTAGTTTTAGGGATTGCCTAAGTAGTATAGATCTGAATCCCAATCTCATACTAGAGCAAGCCTATAGTTTTCATTTCTCTGCAAGCCTATCATTATTATTTTAATATTTTTTCCCACCCAGAAAAGGAACAGAAAGAGCTGCTTACCATGTTGGCTCCCTTTGTAAGACTTTTCCTCAAGGATCCCTTCTAAGTGATTCCTGACATGACTCAGCCTAAGGGCTACTCTCCCAGTCTCTGAATCCGCTGAAATCAGCTCTTCTCCCAGAAGCACCACCTGTGTCCATCTTTGCCTACCTCTGTAATTGTAACTTACTTCTTATTTTCTCTAGCTCTTAGGGATTTCTTGCACTTCCTTATGAGCCCAGCAATGCATTAAAAAATATATTAGTTATAATTCACTAAGCAGCTAGCTGATCAATTTCATGATAATGGAGAAGTTTTCAGAGTGTCTAGTGAGCCATACTGCCCAAGGCTTTGTACCCCGAGTTATATTTTAATGGAGTCTCAATGATCTTAGAATAAAGACTAAAATATATCTTTAACTATGAAAACCTCCTAATGTAGACATAATTTTACATTTACTTTTGTTATCATTTAATAATGTCTGGTAGCCAGCCTCCAAAATCCCCACCCCCATGATTCTTATCTTCTTGTGTTTTTATGCCCTATGTAGCCCTCTCTCATATTGAATGAGGATAACCTATGGAGCCAGGATTTCATGGAAATGACAGTTTGTGACTTCTCAGATGAGAACATGAAAAACAGTTTTATTTCTGCCTTGCTTTCTTGGGTTACTTGGGGGATGTCAGCTACCCTGTCATGAGGTCACTTAAGCAGTCCTGTAGAAGGACTCCACATGGTGAAGAGCTGAAGCCTCCTGCCAATAGCCATGTGAGTGAGCCATTTTGGAGGAAAATCTTCCATCTCCAGTCAAGCTTTCATCTGGCCAACAAATCAACTCTTGAGAAACTTGAGCAAGAAACACCCAAAGAAACCACTTCTTAATACCTTACTCATAGAAATTGTGTGAGATTGGATAATAATAGATAACCAATACAACGTCCATCTCTTCCCCAACACCAAATACTTCACAAAGCAGGGAATCCATTTTTGCTTTCCATTGCATGTTCTGTGCCCAGCATATAGTAGGGACCCAACAAATATTTGTTGACTCAATGAATAAAGCAATGAATGTAAAGACTGCATATCCTGTGCCACAGAAAAGACCAGAGAACCCTATGGTGGAAGCTGCTGGAAAAATTACCCTGACATTACATAGTGGCCTGTAATTTTTTTTTTTACAGAGTAAGAAATTTTGTATCTGATGTGTTCTATTGCAGATGATGCTGTATTTGTGGGTTTTCAAAATATTTGGACAGTGAAGATGACAATAGGAAACAGGCTAAGTAGTCATGACTAAGCCCTTTAAAAGAAAACAGAACATCACAAGTGATCCAAAATGGCTTTGGTTCTATTCCAAAGGAATAATTAAAAGGGGGGGAAAGACAAAGTGTTTTTCTAGAATTTGAGCCTGTGGGTATTTCTGACTATGCATATATGTGTTCATTGTAGTAATGGTGGTGATGCTGGCCCTGGGGATGGGGGTGGAAATTGTGATGATGATAGTATTGGTAAAGGATGAAAATAAAACAGCAGTGCAATATTATATCAACCCATTGAAGAATCTGCTTTTTTTTTTTTTTTACAGTGACCAAGATTTTTATCAAAAGTAAAAACAAAAACAAAAGACCTACCTCAAATTTTTGGACAATTTTCATATATAAACTCCACAAAGGCATATATTTATTTATGTTTAATATTTTCTTTAAAAATATTAAGTAGGGCTTCCCTGGTGGCACAGTGGTTGAGAGTTCGCCTGCCGATGCAGGGGACGCGGGTTCGTGCCCCGATCCGGGAGGATCCCGCATGCCGCGGAGCGGCTGGGCCCGTGGGCCATGGCCGCTGAGCCTGCGTGTCCGGAGCCTGTGCTCCGCAACGGGAGAGGTCGTGGCAGTGAGAGGCCCGCGTACCGCAAAAAAATAAATAAATAAAATAAAATAAAAATATTAAGTAAAAATCCAGTTATATATATATATTTTAATAAATTTATTTATTTATTTTTGGGTGTGTTGGGTCTTCGTTTCTGTGCAAGGGCTTTCTCTAGTTGCGGCGAGCGGGGTCCACTCTTCATCGCGGTGCGCAGGCCCCTCACTGTCGCGGCCTCTCTTGTTGCGGAGCACAGGCTCCAGACGCGCAGGCTCAGTAGTTGTGGCTCATGGGCCTAGTTGCTCTGGGGTATGTGGGATCTTCCCAGACCAGGGCTTGAACCCGTGTCCCCGTGAGAATCCTGCAGGCAGATTCTCAACCACTGCGCCACCAGGGAAGCCCTAGTTCTAATTTTTTAGAGTTAAAACTTCATTATTTTTTTTTCAATCTTCATTCTGTTATTTTTAATTTAATTTAATTTTATTATTATTTTTTTACATCTTTTTTGGAATACAATTGCTTTACAATGTTGTGTTAGTTTCTGCTGTATAACAAAGTGAATCAACTATACATATACATATATCCCCATATCCCTAATGATAACATATATTTAGGCATTTAGAACATGTTTCTAGTATTTGGTAAAATTTAGTATTTTTGCTTACTAGTTTGGCACTATGATGCTTTTATCATTGATTTTTGAAAGTAATAAGTAATGCTAATCATTCTCATAGTAATTTACAAGTAACTAAATCTCTTATTTAGATTTCACAAATTTGGATTAAATGTAAAGTTTCCTATTAAAATTAGGCACATAAATGATAAAATATGTCTATTTCAATCAACATTTTGACTCTAAAATTAAATATAAATAGATGATATACTAAAGCTGGAAAAGCCAGATAAATTTTTCCAAGATCTTTTTGTTAAGTATTTGGATTTTCTCTGAAAATTACCTGGATTCAAATGCTTTTTTCTGGATCTCCTTAACTCTATAACCCAAATTCTCTCTTTTAAATTCTATGAATTAAATTCTCTAGGCATCAGATTCTTTTGTAAAATGACTAACAGTAGCTACAACTTAGTGCTGTGAAAATTAAATAAAGTAGAACTTTTTCAGTGATTGATGCACTGTTGGCCTTCAGGCAGTTAGTGTAGCTAAAGATTAAGGAACAGATTGATAGTAAAGGCAGGACCATAAGCCATCATCCCCTGCTTATTGCATACCATGCCACAAAGAAAATAATATCCTAGACTTGGGCTTTCTGAGCATTTGACAAGGGCCTCATACAGTGCTTTCCAACTAACTTCCTACTGCTAGTGACTGTGTTTCTGTGCCTGAGAGTTTTTCTCCACAAGGGGAAAACTGCTCTACATCTAAAGCTGGCCAGAAGTTCAGGGGAATTAACACCTCTGGGTGCAGCCCTTAGGCACTGCCAATGGGAGTTAGTGTAGCTCAGCTGCCTCACTCTAATACCCTAAACTCTAGTTGCCCACAGCATTATTTGGCTCTATGGTATAAACTTTATTGGCTATTTTCCTTTCCTTGTCTTACTTCCCTACTCTTTATCAGTAATTCCTGCACTTCTCAAATGAACTATTGGCACACAAATCCTTGTCTCAGGGTGTGCATATGAGGATATCCAAACTAAGAGCAAATTAATGTAAATTGAACAATCACTTTGAAGAATCTGCTCTTTAGCTGATGGTTTCCTCTCACAGACTTTTTCCCCTGCCCTGTAATTACTTCCTTCTGCTTTCTCAGTGTGCCTCACGCCTAACAAATTTCAGTTCAAATCCCACTTCCTCTGGAGACTTTCTCTGATTTGTCTAGCTCTCAGGGATCACTCTCTCCTTGAACATCTATTGCACTTGTCTGTGGGTCCCTCATGGGGTTCTTAGTTGGAATTACTTTATCTTATGGTTCAGCCTTATTTGTAAGTATATTATGTGCCTGACTTTCTTCCAGGGGACAGACAGCATTCTCAGCAGGAACAGGACTCCCTCAATTAGAGTCACTATTCAGAGAAGTGGGGTCACACAGAGCCTGAAGTAGGGCTGGCTGACGAGGGATGGAGGTTAGTCCCAGAGTCCCTGAGGTTCACGTTCAGTTTCAGATCCAAGGGGTCTGAAAGTGCTCAGGCAGATTGAGACTGCAGGGAGGCTAGATTCAGGAACTGGCCAGGAGATAGACTGGGAGGCAGTAAGAGACATGCAGACTCGGAGTGCAGGCATGAAAATGCAGGATCAGGAACTCATTCTTATTGGATGTTATCTACATGGCCCCAGGGCAGATCACCCAACTCAAAGTTGCAGACCTGGACTGATGCTCTTTCTCCAAATAGGCTATAAATTCCTAGAGGATGGGTATTTTCAGATATCTCTTTGTATCCTCAGGGTCTTGCATAGTGCCTTAAACATGATAGCTTCTCAGTACATGTTTTTTAATGATACATAATACCTAAATTTTAAAGTAAGTTTTACTGTATTTGCAAATTTTGCTGTATTTGTATTTTATCTTCATAGAGCTATGTGAGGTAACAATTATAAACTTCATAGACAAGAGGGTTGAGGCTTATGTAGTTATAGTGGTATATATAAGGCAAAAATGGGCCATTTTGGTGAATCTCTAAAATGAAAAAGAAATTAAACTTACAACATTGTCTGAGCCAACAAGACTCTGTAATAGAGATCATGAGAACAATCCTTAATGAATAGATAAGAATCATTTATAATCAGAAAATAAATTGTATACAAATTGGATTTGCTAAAGAACATTCTTCTTCTTAAAATCTTTGCTTATCCGTGATATGTGTCTAAATTATCATTAAGTCTGAATTAATAAGATTCAATTGCTGTGTGATATATTAAAATATTAATTTGTGCTTATCCTTCTACTATTTCAAGCAAGTACCCAGGCCCTGGATAATTCCTGGGATTTTACTTTATTTTTTACTTTTATGTTTTTGGCAAGGCTAAAGGATCTTCACATCTTTGTTGGAGCCTAAATTCATTGAAGAGATTATGCAAAGTTCCTTTGAAGGGCAATTAGGGAAGACAAGTGTATATAAAACAGAACTGCCAACCCTATATATCAAGAAATGTCTTTAGGGCACACAATGTCTTTAATTTTTTTTAATTTGAATGTCTATAGGCAGGGGGAAATCAGTGTGACACGGTCTCTTCCTCTTTAGGACATTTGATTTGGGAACTTCTGCTAGAAGGTAATGATAGGAGAGAGAGAGGTTTTTCCAGTCTGGAAAAGACAGCCTGAGGCAATGAGGTGGGAGAAAGGAAAACTTAGCATAACGTGCATCCAGAAAGACTTGAGAGTAGAGAACACCTTTCAATATCTGAAACCAAAGAGCCTGATTTACTGGTTACTTTCTAAGGGGAGAAATGCTGGTCAGGCAAGGTCTCATTGGCTGATGCAAACTGTTGGTCTGATATGGGGTTCTGGTGTTTGTGGGCTGTGTTGTTTTCAGAGGTGGGAGTGGATTGACCTCAGCTTTAGAGATAGATTCACTGGAGTGAGTCCACCACTGATTGGCTGACTCCCAAATTATGAAACTATGTGCTCAGTGAACCCAGCAGCCATTAATCAATCAAGTAGGTTTGAAACCAGTTCTGGTGTTTATTGGTTACCATGGCTATAACACTGCCAGCCTTTTCCTAGAAGAGTGGGATTTTTTTGTTTTGTTTTTGTTTAATTCTCAGAAAGATGGAACCCTGAGCTCAAATTTGCTGCTTAGACAAAGAATTCCACACCCACATTGAGATCTTCTGAAATGGAGCTTCCAGACCGTGAGGGACCAGTGGGTTTGGGACATGAGAGTGTGAGGGGAAACCATAAGGCTCTAGAGGTGAAAGGCTTTCCCTTGTTTTCCAGATGTCAAGACACTGCATGGCTTCTGGTTTCCTCTAGGAAAGGAATTACCCCAATAGCAACTAATAGTTAATTGTCCACCAATTCAGGGAGATGGGGACTCAAAGAAAGATTTGAGTTGATTTTAGGAAAATGAATAAATGCACAGCTGTGCTTAAAGACTGATACAATTTCCCTCATTTTATGCATGGTGCAATAGACATAAACATGTCACTAAGAGATGGAAGAACATGAAAGGAAGAGTCACATGGGATTGAGGATTTTGTTTGAATTGAGTAAGGGATCAGGAGTTTGCAGCCCAAGCATGCCTTCCTTAGGTTCTCAAAAGAAACCTACCATTCCTGGGCTAGATCTTTTCTGGGGTCACACACAGGTCTAACATGCTGGTTCTATGCATGTTGCTTTTAACAGAACGGTGATGGCAGGTTCCAAGCTTTAGAATGTTAATGCATGACTGTTAAGAAGCCAAGTCTATTCATTCATTAATATCAGCAAGAAGTAAATGAACTTAGTTATCTTATATATAATGCTCTAGGTTTGTAAAATGACTTCATGTCATGTATCTCATTTTACTCTCAACAAAAGTCTATAGGTCATACAGAATAGGAGATATTAGATGTGCCCAAGTGTCCTGAGTGGTCCCTTCATGAGCTCTGCCATTGGCAGGAGTGGTGAGAGGACCACAGAGCTTCTGGCTCTCTGGAAAGACCTTCACCTCCAGCTCTCAAGGCCTCACCACCCCAAGGTGCTCTGGAGGCCTTCAGGCTGTTCTGTCTTGCCCTTTATCCTTCTCACATTAGCCACCGTATGAAGCACGACTTCCAACTTTCCCAAGATCATCTGGATGCTCACTCCTATTTGGCTCTAGGCACCCCCTAATCCTTTCACCCTTTATTCCACCCCTCACTGCATCTTCTGGGACTCAGTCATCAGCAAAATCCTCTACACCCTCAAATGAATGTTCCCTTATTTGCTGACTCTCGCTGGAATCTTGAGGGCACTGTGCTTCCAGAAGGCTTCTCAGATGGTAGCCATTTTCTTTCCCACATTCTTTATACCACTGTGTTGAGAAATAAGGTGTGTGTTCCTTCCTTTTATTTTGTTTATTTATTTATTTACTTATGTTGGGGTGTAGTTGATTTACAATATTATATTAGTTTCAGGTATACAACATAGTGATTAAATATATTTATATATTATACTCCATTTAAAGTTATTATAAAATATTGACTATATTCCCTGTGCTGTATAATAAATCCTTGTATCTTATTTATTTTATACATAGTAGTTTGTATCTCTTAATCCCCTACCCCTATCGTGCCCTTCCCCCATCCCCTCTCTCCACTGGTAACCACTAGTTTGTTCTCTATATTCGTGAGTCTGTTTCTGTTTTGTTATATTCATTTATTTGTTTTAGTTTTTAGATTCTACATATAAGTGATAATATACAGGATTTTTCCTCCTCTGTCTGACTTATTTCACTAAGCATAATACCCTTCAGGTCCATCCATGTTGTTGCAAATGGGAATATTTCATTCTTTTTTATGGCTGAGTAGTATTCCACTATATATATACACCACACCTTCTTTTTCCTTTTGTAATAACTATAAAATCTATTTTTAAAATTGAAGTATAGTTGATTTAAAATGTCGTGTTTGTTTCTGGTGTACAGCAAAGTGATTCAGTTATACACAAACACACACACACACACACACACACACACACATATTCTTTTTCATATTCTTTTCCATCATATGTTATTACAAGATATTGAATATAGTTCCCTGTATGGAACTATAAAGTAAGACCTTGTTGTTTATCTATTTTATTTATGGTAGTGTGTATCTGTTAATTCCATACTCCTAATTTATCCCTCCCCCACCCCCCTTCCCCTTTGGTAACCATAAGTCTATTTCTATGTCTGAGTCAATTTCTGCTTTGTAAATAAGTTATTTGTGTCATTTTTAGATTCCACCTATAAGTGATATCATATGGCATTTTTCTTTCTCTGTCTGACTTACTTCACTTAGTATGATAATCTCTAGGTCCATCCGTGTTCCTACAAATGGCAATATTTCATTCTTTTTTATGACTGAGTAGTATTCCATTGTATATATGTACCACATCTTCTTTATCCATTCATATTTTGATGGCCATTTTGGTTGTTTCCATGTCTTGGCTATTGTAAATAGTGCTGCTATGAACATTGGGGTGCATGTATCTTTTTGAATTGGAGTTTTCTCTGGATATATGCCCAGGAGTGGGATAGCTGGGTCATATGTACACCACACCTTCTTTATCCATTCATCTTTCCTTCCTTCCTTTGTTCCTTCCTTCCTTCCACCTCTCCAGTCAGACTTTTGCCTGTTCCAGTTGTGACCATTGACCTCTACATTTCTAAATCCAATGGTCAGTAAGTTCTCTTCTCATTTGATCTGCAGCAGTGTTTGTCTAGCTGATCAATCCAGCTTTTAAAAGACACTTTCTTCCCTTGAAACAATAATAGCATGGAAACTCCCACCATGCTTGATTCATAGTGTAAGTTTAGAATTCTAGGTTAAACATATGATTCCCTTAGGATTTTTAAACTCAACAACTCAAGTGTTGTTGAAAGGAGTGGTGCTACTTTAGTTCCTGATCCTTTGTATTTGACCCACTTTCTATTTCTAGATAATTTTAGGATTTACAATGTCACCAGTTTTCAAAATTTCACAATGATGTGATACTTTTGTGGTCAATTTTTAACATGCTGGATTCATGGTAGTTTTCTCAATCTGGATGGTCATATCCATCAGCTCTAGGGAATTCTTCTTGATTGTTTTTTAAATAATTTCTTCCCTCCACTTTCTGTGTTCTCTCTTTCTGAAATGCCTATTACTTGGATGTTGGACTGCCTGAATTGACCCTTTATTTTTCTTTTTTCTTCAAAATATCCCTTTCTATTTTCTTTTTTGTTCATTTATGTATACACTTATCCTACTTCCTGGGGTATTTCCTCCACTCTAATTCCTTTTATTAATTTTTTTTCTATTTCTATCATATTTGTAACTTCTAGTAACACTTTTTATTTTTCAAAACCACTTTTTTATGGTTTCCCCTTCTTGTTGAATGGATAAAATATCTTCTGTTAGTTCTCTGAGAATATCAGTCATATTCCTACCCTTCCCCTCAGTTTTATTCTTGCATTCCTTCTCTTTCTTTCTAATTTCTTTTTTCTGCTTGTTTGGGCTTTTTATCAAATGTCCTGTGAATGGCATTCTTGGCTTGTATTTAAGAAGAAGTTACTTTTTAGTGACTGATTGGATGTTCTGTGTGTGTGTGTGTGAAGGAATGGGGTGTATAGTCTTCAGGTAGGCTATGGTGTTGATTGACTTGCCTGGGTGTCTCCTTAGGAGACCTTACCAGTCATATTTGGAAGTTTCTTTGTTTTTGTTTTGTTTTACTCTTGGCCTGGTCTGTTTTCCAGGTGTGGAATCTTGCAATCAGCTGACCAGGAGAGGTCTACCTGACTCCAATGTTTTCTTGAAGGCTGATGTGGGAAGTGGTTAGAGGTATCATTCTTCAATATATACAGTTTCACTAAATCTCCTCTTGTGAATATATACCAGTAGTTTTGCTATGTTGTATTTCTTTTTTCATTTGTTTCAAGACTTTAATATTTTCCTTCTGATTTCTTCTTTAACCCATTATTTGTTTAGGAAAATATTATTTAATTTCCATGTATTTGTGAAGTTTCCTTTTTCCTTCTGTTATTGATTTCTAGTTTCATGCTTTTGTGGTAAGAAAAGGTATTTGGTATTATGTCAGTCTTTTAAAATTTGCTAAGATTTATTTTGTGATGTAACATATGATCTATCCTGGCAAATCTTCCATGTGCTCTTGTTAAGAATGTGTATTCTGATGCTGGTGGGTGGAATGTTCTGTATACATCTGTTAGATCCATTTGATATAAAGTGTAGTTCAAGTCCCATGTTTCCTTCTTGATTTTCAGTCTGGATAATCTATCCATTGTTGAAAGTGGGGTACTGAAGTCTTCTATTATTATTAAATTGTTGTCTATTTCTCCCTCGAGATCGGTTAATTTTTGCTTAATATATTTAGGGGCTCCAATGTTGGATGCATGAATATTTACAATTGTCATATTCTCTTGATGAAGTAACCCATTTATCATCATATAGTGACCTTTGTTTCTTGATACAGTTTTTGGCTTAGTCTATTCTGTCTGATATGAATATAGCTATGCCTGCTCTCTTTTGCACACAGAATATCTTTCTCCATCCTTTCACTTTAAGCCTATGTGTGTCTTTAAAATTGAAGTGAGTCTCTTACAGGCTGTATATAGTTGCGCCTTTTATAAAAAAAAAAATCCATTCAGCCACTCTAAGTCTTTTGATGGGAGAATTTAATTCTTTTACATTTAAAGTACTTATTGATAAGTCAAAACTTACTAATGGGGCTTCCCTGGTGGTGCAGTGGTTGAGAGTCCACCTGCCGATGCAGGGGACACGGGTTCGTGCCCCAGTCCGGGAGGATCCCGCATGCCGTGGAGTGACTGGGCCCGTGAGCCATGGCTGCTGAGCCTGTGCATCCGGAGCCTGTGCTCCGCAATGGGAGAGGCCACAACAATGAGAGGCCCACGTACCGAAAAAAAAAATTTACTAATGGTATTCCATTCGTTGTTTTCTGGCTCTTTTGTAATTCCTTTGTTCCTCTTTTGCTGTCTTCCTTTGTGAAGTGATGATTTTCTGTAGTGATATGCTTTGAATCTCTTCTTTTTATCCTTTGTATATCTACTGTAAGTTTTTGTTATGTGGTTACCATGAAGCTTACATAAAACATCTTATAGATATAAGTCTATTTTATGCTGATAACTGTGATTACATACAAAATTCTCCCCATTTACTACCCCTCAACACATCTCATTTTTGATGTCTAATTTATATCTTTTTATATTGTATAGCCATTAACAAAGTACTGAAGATACAGTTATTTTTAAAACTTCTGTCCTATAACTTTTATGCTAGACTAAAGTGATTAATACAATACTGTATTACAATATTGGAGTATGCCCTTAATATATTAATCATAGTTATTTCAAATTCCTAGTCTGATAACATCCCTGACATGTCTGGTTCTGATGCTTGCTCTGTCTCTTCAAATTATGTTTTTCCCCTTTGTTATGCCTTATAACTTTTTTCCTGATAGCCAGAAATGATGTAGTGTGTTAAAGGAATTACTGTAAATAGGGTTTTAGTAATGTGGTGATAAAATGTGGGGGGAGGGGAAACATTCTACAGTCCTGTGATTAGGTCTCAGTCTTTTAGTGAGCCTGAGCCTCTGGACTGTGAATGCTTCTCACAAGTGCTTCTCACTGTTTTTCCTCCACTCTTAAGTGGGACAGGATTGAGTAAGCTGGAATTGAATTTCCCCCAGGTCAGTTAGGCTCTGATAATATCCCAGTAGATTAGGCTCTGGTTAAATTGGTTTCGGTACCCCCAGAAAAATAAAGCTTTTTATACTGAGAATCTTCTTAACTGAGAGAGATTTTTCTTTAATGGCCACCCTAGTTAATTCTCTGTGGTTTGTGCTATTGGTATTTTGAACAAAGACATGTATTTCCAAAAGAGATCTAAGTCTGCTTGACCATGGGTTGAGGTAAAGACTGAAAAAAAAGTTTTTTTCTCCAGAAGAAGCAATGATAGAGTCTCCTCATAGAGATTTGCTGTGCTCTGTGAGATCCATCAGCAACAAGGTAATCGTCAATAATGTGGTAGTCCTAAACAATTTCCAGTAATGATGTGGGATCATGGGCAAGACATGGACCTCTCTAATGATGTAATTTGATGATTCTTCAGTTAGAGAAAATCTCTAGTGTTTGGAGAGAAAGGTGTTTATGAAATGTTTGCTCAAAAATGAGTGAACTTAAATCCCTTCTCCCACCAACTGTGTGCTTTCTGAAATAGAAATAAACATAGTCCTGTTCTCTGTCAGTGGATGAAAAGGATAGTAGAAGACTGGAAGTATTAAAATCTCACTTACTATGCAAAGCATGTCACTCAGGGTGACTCCTAAGGGTCTTCCCATTAAATAGGGAGCAGAGTTCAGCTCTTTTCTTCCCATTATTGAACACATAAGTATTGAGCAACTTTAGTGGACCAGGTTCTTTTCTAATTCCTATATGGCATACACTGTGGGTGGAGATGAAGGTTTCAAACACATGGGTGAACAGATTTTTCTTTCCCTTTGAAAGAGCTCAGAATTGAGTGAGGCAAAGTATGACTGGCTTAGAGTATCCCTACAACAGAGATTATAGGAGTTGAGGACTTGCTAACAGAGAAATCCTGTCCCTATGTGTTCCAGTTTCCTCATCTATAAATTAGAAAAATAGACTCACTTATTTAGCAAGGTTGTAAATTCAGTATGCTTTTGGTGGTCTCTTGGTTGAATAAAATTGATGAGGTACCTCTAATGATTTTTACCTTTTAGAAAAACTGACAAAGACTTCCAAGTTGAAAAGACATATAGAACATGGATTTGGGATCCAGACAGTCTTTCATTTGAATCCTGCCTCTTTCATTAAACTTCTGTGCAGTTTGGGGGAAGTTACTTAACTTTTTGAGTCACCTCAATTTATGGAAATACTCATGCCAACTTCCTAGGTTTTGGGGGATAATTAAATGATATAAATATTTAAATTATCTAGTGTAGTGCCTCACACATAAAATATACTTGATAATTATTATTACAAGCACCCTAAAATGTCCCCCAAAGAAGACACCATTTTCTAAATACAAAACAATAATAAAGACAACTAATGTTCTAGAAGTTGAAAGAAAAAATTGACCCAACATGTTAGACTTTTTTCTGTGATAGTGCTGTGTAACAAGGAACTGCCACAATCACAGTGACTCCAAACAACAAATATTTGTTCTTTTTAATGAGTTTTAACTCAAACTCTGGTCCAATGGATCTTAGATAGACTCAGCTAGATTGAGCTATATTTCAGGCTTCAATTTGGAGTAGGGTTTGCTCCGTGGATTTTCATGCTTTTTTTTTTTTTTTTTTTTTTTGGCGGTACACGGGGCTCTTACTGTTGTGGCCTCTCCTGTTGTGGAGCACAGGCTCCGGATGTGAAGGCTTAGCGGCCATGGCTCATGGGCCTAGCCGCTCCACAGCATGTGGGATCTTCCCGAACCGTGGCACGAACCTGTGTCCCCTGCATTGGCAGGTGGACTCTCAACCACTGCACCACCAGGGAAGCCCTTTCATGCTTTTTTGATGGCAAAGACTTGAAGAACATAAAGGTCTGGGGAGAGGAGGAACAAAGATGGCAGAGTAGAAGGACGTGGTCTCACTCCCTCTTGTGAGAGCACAAGAATCACAACTAGCTGCTGGACAATCATCAACAGGAAGACACTGGAACTCACCAAAAAAGATATCCCACATCCAAAGACAAAGGAAAAGCCACAATGAGATGGTAGGAGGGACACAATCCCAGTAAAATCAAATCCCATAACTGGTGGGTGGGTGACTCACAGACTGGAAAACACTTATACCACAGAAGTCCACCCACTGGATTGAAGGTTCTGAGCCCCACGTCAGCCTTCCCAACCTGGGGGTCTGGCAACAGGAGGAAGAATTCCTAGAGAATCAGACTTTGAAGCCTAGTGGGAATTGATTGCAGGACTTTGACAGGACTGGGGAAAACAGAGACTCCACTCTTGGAGGGCACACAAAATATAGTGTGTGCATTGGGACCCAGGGGAAGGAGAAGTGACCCCAGGGGAGACTGAACTAGACCTACTGCTAGTGTTGGAGGGTCTCCTGCAGAGGCGGGGGTGGTGGTGGCTGTGTCTCACCATGGGGACACTGGCAGCAGAAGTTCTGGGAAGTACTCCTTGGCATCAGCCCTCCCAGAGTCTGTCATTAGCCCCACCAAAGAGCCCAGGTAGGTTCCAGTGTTGGGTTGCCCCAGGCCAAACAACCAACAGAGAGAGAACCAGCCCCACCCATCAACAGTGAAGTAGATTAAAGTTTTACTGAGCTCTGCCCACCAGAGCAACAGTCAGCTCTACCCACTACCAGTCCTGCCCATCAAACCTCTTAGATAGCCTCATCCACCAGAGGGCAGAGAGCAGAAGCAAGAAGAACTACAATCCTGCAGCCTGTGGAACAAAAACCACATTCACAGAAAGACAGACAAGATGGAAAGGCAGAGGTCTATGTACCAGATGAAGGAAAAAGATAAAACCCCAGAAAAACCCCTAAATGAAGTGGAAATAGGCAAGCTACCAGAAAAAGAATTCAGAATAATGATAGTGAAGATGAATCAGGACCTCAGAAAAAGAACGGAGGCAAAGATAGAGAAGATGCAAGAAATGTTTAACAAAGACCTAGAAGAATTAAAGAACAAACAACAGATATGAACAATACAATAACTGAAATGAAAACTACACTAGAAGGAATCAATAGCAGAATAAGTGAGGCAGAAGAACGAAAAGTGACCTGGAAGACAGAATGGTGGAATTCCTGGCTGCAGAATAGACTAAAGATAAAAGAATGAAAAGAAATGAAGACAGCCTAAGGGACCTCTGGGACAACATTAAACACAACAACATTCGCATTACAGGGGTCCCAGAAGGGGAAGAGAGAGAGAAAGGACCAGAGAAAATATTTGAAGAGATTATAGTTGAAAACTTCCCTAACATGTAAAGGAAATAGCCACCCAATTCCAGGAAGTGCAGCCAGTCCCATACAGGATAAACACAAGGAGAAACATGTCAAGACACATAGTAATCAAATTGGCAAAAATTAAAGACAAAAAAAACTTATTGAAAGCAGCAAGGGAAAAATGACAAATAACATACAAGGGAACTCCCATAAGGTAAACAGCTGATTTCTCAGCAAAAACTCTACAAGCCAGAAAGGAGTGGCATGATATACTTAAAGCAATGAAAGGGAAGAACCTATAACCAAGATTACTTTATCTGGCAAGGATCTCATTCAGATTCGATGGAGAAATCAAAAGTTTTACAGACAAGCAAAAGCTAAGAAAATTCAGCACCACCAAACCAGCTCTACAACAAATGCTAAAGGAATTTCTCGAAGTGGGAAACACAAGAGAAGAAAAGGACCTACAAAAACAAACACAAAACAATTAAGAAAATGGTAATAGGAACATACATATCGATAATTACCTTAAACATGAATGGATTAAATGCATCAACCAAAAGACACAGGCTTGCTGAATGGATACAGAAACAAGACCCATATATATGCTGTCTACAAGAGACCCACTTCAGACGTAGGTACACATACAGACTGAAAGTGAGGGGATGGAAAAAGAGATTCCATGCAAATGGAAATCAAAAGAAAGCTGGAGTAGCTATACTCATATCAGATAAAACAGACTTTAAAATAAAGAATGTTACAAGAGAAAAGGAAGGACACTACATAATGATCAAGGGATCAATCCAAGAAGAAGATATAACAATTATAAATATATATGCACCCAACATAGGAGCATCTCAATACATAAGGTAACTGCTAACAGCTATAAAAGAGGAAATTGAAAGTAACACAATAATAGTGGGGGACTTTAACACCTCACTTACACCAATGGACAGATCATCCAAAATGAAAATAAATAAGGAAACAGAAGTTTTAAATGACACAATAGACCAGATAGATTTAATTGATATTTATAAGACACTCCATCCAAGAACAGCAGATTACACTTTCTTCACAAGAGCGCACAGCACATTCTCCAGGATAGATCACATCTTGGGTCACAAATCAAGCATCAGTAAATTTAAGAAAACTGAAATCATATGAAGCATCTTTTCTGACCACAACACTATGAGATTTGAAATGAATTACAGGGAGAAAAACGTAAAAAACACAAACACATGTTTACAAGCCTACCTCAAGAAACAAGAAAAATCTCAAGTAAACATTCTAACTTGACACCTAAAGGAACTAGGCAAAGAAGAACAAACAAAACCCAAAGTTAGCAGAAGGAAAGAAATCATGAAGATCAGAGCAGAAATAAATGAAATAGAAACAAAGAAAACAATAGCAAAGATCAATAAAACTAAAAGCTGGTTCTTTGAAAAGGTAAACAAAATTGATAAAGCATTAGCCAGACTCATCAAGAAAAAGAGGGAGAGGACTCAAATCAATAAAATTAGAAATGAAAAAGGAGAAGTTACAACAGACATCACAGAAATACAAAGCATCCTAAGAGACTACTACAAGCAACTGTATGCCAATAAAATGGACAACCTGGAAGAAATGCACAAAGTCTTAGAAAGGTATAACCTTCCAAGACTGAATCAGGAAGAAACAGAAAATATGAACAGGCCAACCACAAGTAATGAAATTGAAACTGTGATTAAAAATCTTCCAACAAACAAAAGTCCAGGACCAGGTGGCTTCATAGGTTAATTCTATCAAACGTTTTGAGAAGAGCTAACACCCATCCTTCTCAAACTCTTCCAAAATATTGCAGAGGAAGGAACATTCCTAAACTCATTCTATGAAGCCACCATCACCCTGATACCAAAACCAAAGATACTTCAAAAAAAGAAAAGTACAGACCAATATCACTGATGAATATAGTTGCAAAAATCCTCATCAAAATACTAGCAAACAAAATCCATCAACACATTAAAAGGATCATACACCATGATCAAGTGGGATTCATCCCAGGTATGCAAGTATTCTTCAATATATGCAAATCAGTATGATACACCATATTAAAAAATTGAAGAATAAAAACCATATGATCATCTCAATAGATGCAGAAAATGATTTTGACAATATTCAACACCCACTTATAAAAAAAACTCTCTGGAAAGTGGGCATAGAGGGAACCTACCTCAACATAATAAAGGCCATATATGACAAACCCACAGTAAACATCATTCTCAATTGTGAAAAACTGAAAGCAGTTCCTCTAAGATCAGGAATGAGACAAGGATGTCCACTCTCACCACTATTATTCAACATAGTTTTGGAAGTCCTAGCCACAGCAATCAGAGAAGAAAAAGAAATAAAAGGAATACAAATCGGAAAAGAAGAAGTGAAACTGTCACTGTTTGCAGATGACATGATACTATACATAGAGAATCCTAAAAATGCCACAAGAAAACTACTAGAGCTAATCAATGAATTTGGTAAAGTTGCAGGATACAAAATTAATTCACATAAATCTCTGGCATTCCTATACACTAATGCTGAAATACCTGAAACAGAATTTATGGAAACACTCCCATTTACCATCGCAACAAAAAGAATAAAATACCTAGGAATAAACCTACCTAAGGAGACAAAAAACCTGTATGCAGAAAACTATAAGACACTGATGAAAGAAATTAAAGATGATACCAACAGATGGAGAGATATACCATGTTCTTGGATTGGAAGAATCAATATTGTGAAAATGACTCTACTACCCACAGTAATCTACAGATTCAATGCAATCCCTATCAAATTACCAATGGCATTTTTTACAGAAGTAGAACAAAAAAATCTTAAAATTTTTATGGAGACCCCAAAACCCCGAATAGCCAAAGCAGTCTTGAGGGAAAAAAACGGAGCTGGAAGAATCAGACTCCCTGACTTCAGACTATACTACAAAGCTACAGTAATCAAGACAATATTGTACTGGCACAAAAACAGAAACATAGATCAAAGGGACAAGATAAAAAGTCCAGAGATAAACCCACACACATATGGTCAACTAATCTATGACAAAGGAGGCAAAGATATACAATGGAGAAAAGACAGTCTCTTCAATAAGTGGTGCTGGGAAAACTGGACAGCTACATGTAAAAGAATGAAATTAGAACACTCCCTAACACCATACACAAAAATAAACTCAAAATGGATTAGAGACCTAAATGTAAGACTGGACACTATAAAACTGTTAGAGGACAACATAGGAAGAACACTCTTTTACATAAATCACAGCAAGATCTTTTTTGACCCACCTCCTAAAGTAATGGAAATAAAAACAAAAATAAACAAATGAGACCTAATGAAACTTAAAAGCTTTTGCACAGCAAAGGAAACCATAAACAAGATGAAAAGACAAACCTCAGAATGGGAGAAAATATTTACAAACGAATGAACAGACAAAGGATTAGTCTCCAAAAAATATAAACAGCTCATGCAGCTCAAGAAAGAAACAAACAACCCAATCCAAAAATGGGCAGAAGACCTAAATAGACATTTCTCCAAAGAAGACATAGCAATGGCCAACACGCACATGAAAAGCTGCTCAACATCACTAATTATTAGAGAAATGTAAATCCAAACTACAATGAGGTATCACCTCACACCAGTTAAAATGGGCATCATCAGAAAATCTACAAACAACTAATGCTGGAGAGGGTGTGGAGAAAAGGGAAACGTCTTGCACTGTTGGTGGGAATGTAAATTGATAGAGCCACTATGGAGAACAGTATGGAGGTTCCTTAAAAAACTAAAATAGAATTACCATATGACCCAGCAATCCCACTACTAGGCATATACCCAGAGAAAGCCATAATTCCAAAAGACACATGCACCTCAATGTTCATTGCAGCACTGTTTACAATAGACAAGACATGGAAGCAACCTGAATGTCCATCAACAGACGTATGGATAAAGAAGATGTGGTACATATATACAATGGAATATTACTCAGCCATAAAAAGGAACGAATTTGAGTCATTTGTTTCAGTGTGGATGGATGTAGAGACTGTCATACAGAATGAAGTAAGTTAGAAAGAGAAAAACAAATATCGTATATTAACGCATGTATGTGGAACCTAGAAAAATGGTACAGTTGAACTGGTTTGCAGGGCAGAAGTTGAGACACAGATGTAGAGAACAAATGCATGGACATCAAGGGGGGAAAACTGTGATGGCGTGGGGATGGTGGTGTGCTGAATTGGACGATTGGGATTAACATGTATACACTGATGTGTATAAAATTGATGACTAATAAGAACCTGCAGTATAAACAAACAAACAATACAACTAATACTAAACTTTCAATTCAATAAGATTTTCTTTAAAATGTATCTTTTTTTAAAGATACATTTAAAACCTAGTTTAAAAAAAACCTTTTTAAAGATACATTTAAAACCTAGATACATGAAACCTAGTTTATTAAAAAGGGATTTTATTGTAAGGATTTGGAGATATCTTATAGACCTCAAGGTGAGGACTGAAGTTAGGTCTCAGAAACAACTGGGACCAAGTTTTGAACTCCATCACATATTTTCTCCATTTCTTATTTCTTCTCTCTCTGTATTTGCTAATTCTTATTTTTCCTTTCTCTCTTCAGTAAAGATTCCTCAACTTCTCCCACCCATATGGTAGAAAACCTGGTCGTTGACCACTCCCAAATTTCAGTCTAGGCACCCAGAAAGGGAGTGATTCAGTTCCTATTTCCCATGGATGAATCATAATTGGAACCATAACTTAAGTCCGGTTTCCATCTCTGGGCCAACGAACAGTCGATAGGAGGCAGATCTTGCACAAATATTTCAAGTCCATTAGCACCCATGAGAGTAGAGGCAGGAGGGCAGTCTAAAAGGGATGACAGACAGTCTGAGAGGGCTTTTCATGCCTGGTGACTGCCTATCTTTATAGGTAATGGAGGACAGCACAATAAAAAAAATGACTAAGTTTTCAGTCTGGGAGAATACTGATAGTACTGAGAGAGATACAGAGTCTGCGGCATTGCTGGACTTTGAGAAAGATTATAAGCTTGCTTGTGGCTATGTCAATATTGAGATGGCCATGGAACATCGAGACAGAACTGTCCAGCAAACAGTGGAAGATGTGGAACTAAAACTGAGCAGAGTCCTGGGTTGTGGTGTTAGCCTTCTCATCTCAGACTTGAGAGATTAGGCCATGAGAATGGACGACCATGCAGGAGAAGCAGAGCAGAAAGTCAGGGATTATGCTTTGTATGATATGGCCACATGTAGGAGGCTGGAGTAGAGTCAAAGAAGAAATGTCATGAGATGTAGGAAGAACACTTAGAGTGTATGGTCTCCCCGAAGACAAAGGAGGAATCTTTCAGTGGTGAGATCAACAGAACTTATGCTGTGCAAAAGGAGAATGAAGCCTGAGATTTAACAGTTTAAGTAAAAAGCAAGCAGCAAAGTAATTGTTTCAGTTACCAAGTCACAAAACTCTGACCTAGCTGACTGATTCAAGGAGGATATTTATTGTCTCAGATAGCAAGAAGTCCTGGGACGGTCAGCCATAGGCTATAAGATAGAGTTGCTATAAGCTAGAGTTGCTCAATGACATCATCCAAATCCCAGGTTCTTTTCATTACTCTGCTCCATCATCCTCAAGCTGGTCACAAGATGGCTGCTGTAACATCAGCCAACTCATTTGAATATGATAATGTCCAAAGAAGGAAAGAGAGTGTATCTTTCTAAAAGAGAGAAAACGTTTAGACCTCACCTTGTGTATCATTGGCCAGAAGGCCACATGCCCACAGACAAGAGGAATAGGACTGCCATTCCTATTCCAATGGAATAGGACTGGCTAAACTGATCTAGGAATAGGGTCAACTTCCCTGAGTACAGTGTGACACAAAGAGAGTAGACCCTTGAACAAAACTCAGACCCTGCTACTGGAGAAGAGTGGCATAACTGATTTTGAGTAGGAAGCCAACATTATCTGCTACCATCATCTACTGTGAAATTGATAGAAATAGAACATGTAGGGGTTAATAGATGGATTGATGCTGACAAATTTGAAATAGCCCAGTCCATTTGTGGGAAAATATTACTATGAAACATAGAAGAAGAATCAAGAGTTATCTATGTTGAGAGAAGTAGAAACTAAGCAGCAAGAGGCTTAGGGACAAATGACAGAGTGATTAGTTGGGTGTTTTAAGGGGAAACCTGGGGAAAAACACACATGTAGTTCTTCTCCATCTTGGGCCAGGCAGTAACAATGGAGAATCTCACTGCTCTAGGTAGAAGTGGTGAGTATGGAAACTTATATTTTAGTGACAGGGTCCCTACTGGTGGGTGATACTCAGAAAGAACATTTAGAAGATTGACCTCTGAAAATGACACAGAGGAATGCCCCATTCCTTACCAATTCTCACTGGAAGCAGTGTGATAAACCAACAAAGACAGCAGTTCTTGTTTACTCTTCCTCTCTAAGTGGACCACACAACAAGAAATCTCAACTGCAAAGATGACTATATGCAATAAATATTTAAATAAATCCAATATCATTTAAGAAGAAATCAAGCCTAATAAAGGAAGAATTTACATCCAAGGAAATAAAGTTAATAGATAAATAAGGACTCCTGTAGGGTTTGATCAGACTCTGATTTTGTGTAATTCTCTCAGCAATCCCTTTTTTGTCTTCAGATTAACTTTCCTGGTAGAAGCATACCACACAATCAAGAGTAAGATACTATCTATATTTAAGGAGATTTCCAGAAAACATCCTAGAGAGTAAAGTTGCCTGCACCATTCTTGAACTGATTCATATGTTCAGAGGAAGATAAGACACTGACTGTATCAGCCTAGGGTTACCTGAACCAATATAGTGACAAAGGGGAGACTACCCTGATTGTCTTAGACCAGTCAAAGCCTATTCCTACTCCATTCCTGGAATGGAGGTGAAGAGAGTTTCAACCAAACCTCACGAATGCTATACAGTGAGGAAGGAGTGGAATAGATGTTGGGGAGATAACTAAAATGCTATTACAGTGAGAAAAGGAAACTTGATGAATTCCAAAATATGCATATCAAATAGGTCATGCTTAATGATTTTATGTCATGAAAGTAGTAAATATACATGGAAAAATGAAAAAAAAACACTTTAAAATAACTCAGGTTAAAAAGGAAACTTAAACAGAAGTTAAAATATACTATATTTAGAAATGAATGAAAATGAGAAGACTATACAAAAAGCTTTTTTGTTCCAACTGGAACTTTAGTCAGAGGAAATGTTTGTAGCCTTAGATGAATTCATTTTTAGAAGATAGGAAAAAATGTATTGATACCAAGAAACTGAAAACAGCAAAATGAAAGAAATCATAATGTTGAAGCAAAAATTACTAAAATAGAAAAAGGACATTTGATCAATAAACCATATCTATTTCTTTAAAAACACCAATGAAGAGAAAATATTTTGAAAAGTTTGCAGAAGAAGAAAAGCAGAAGGAACAAATAACTTACAGAAGGACTATATGCAAAACTGCTTAGAAGAGTGACCATATAAATATTAGCTATTATTATTGTTGTTGTATTGATATAGAGGAAATTAAATAATAAGGGCATTATGTAAAATCTTATGACAATTATTCTCAAAATTAGGCTAAAAGTAAAATTTTATAGAAAAATATAAAAACTGCCTGAAAAGTAAGAAAACTTAATAGAAGTTGAGGATCTAATCAACACCACTCCCAAATAATATGTCCCCATGTCCAAATAGTTTTATAGAGAAGTTCTACCAAATTTTCAAGCAATCAATATTCTTTGAAATATCCTATCTGATATCAACTATTTTAGAATGTAGAAAAAGATTATAAACTATCCAACTCATTTTATTCAGGTAAGAGAACACATACTAAATATAAGAAGAAGAGACGTATAGAATAGAAATAAAAGAATACTGTAATTTGAACAGTTTACCCAGGAATGAAAGGATAGTTCAATATTAGAAAATTAAAATACTTTAACAGGTTAAAAAGAAAAATAGTATCATTCTGTTATTTCTTTCTTTTCTGTTGTTGTTGTTTTTTTAATTTATTTTTTAACATCTTTATTGGAGTATAATTACTTTACACTGGTGTGTTAGTTTCTGCTGTATTACAAAGTGAATCAGCTATACATATACATACATACCCATATCTCCTCCCTCTTATGTCTCCCTCTCACCCTCCCTATCCCACCCCTCTAAGTGGACACAAAGCACCGAGCTGATCTCCCTGTGCTATGCAGCTGCTTCCCACTCGCTATCTATTTTACACTTGATAGTGTATATATGTCCATGCCACTCTCTCACTTCATCTCAGCTTACCCTTCCCTCTCCCCGTTCCTCAAGTCCATTCTCTATGTCTGTGTCTTTATTCCTGTCCTGCCCCTAGGCTCTTCAGAACCTTTTTTTTTTTTTAGATTCCATATATATGTGTTAGTATACAGTATTTGTTTTTCTCTTTCTGACTTCACTCTGTATGACAGTCTCTAGGTCCATCTACCTTGCTACAAATAACTCAATTTCATTTCTTTTTATGACTGAGTAATATTCCACTGTATGTTATTTATTTCTAATTTAACTCCAATGTGTTAAAGAGAACCATCTTTGTATGACTTGAACCCCTTTAAATGTAGTGAGACTTGTTTAATAGCCCATAATATGGTCTATCTTAGTAAATGTTCTGAATGCATTTGACTAAATGAAAATGCAAAATTTCTTTATGAAAAGAACTACAAATTGCAAGGATAAAAGATAATTGATAGAATGGAAGCAGATATTTGTAATATATATTAGATATCTATATACTATAATATATTCATATCTAGAATACATAAAGAACTCCTACAAATGAATTAGAAAAATATCTAACTGAAAATTAAGCAATGAGTGGAAATAGGCAATTCAAACCAGAAAAGGTATAAATAAATGAGCATAAAACAATTGTAAAGAGGCTAAACCTCATTATTATTTATGTAACAGCAATCAAACAACTGTGATATTATTTTTCATCTATGAGACTGGCAAAAAAACAAAACCAAAATCAGCAAACCATTCATAGTATTAGTGGTAATCAAGGGTGTAAACAAATGGGTTCCCTATTTGTTTGAGTGTCAACTGTAATCATGAAGCTAGCAGTTTATGACCTAGGCCTCTTATCCTTAAAAGGTAATCTTCTGTTTAGTCATCTGTATGGGCTATGGTAGACCTGAATCATTGTTTAGATGTGTCCCTGTCTTTTGCCGTGTGACTTGCTGAGTCCTTTCACTAGAGTCAGAGGGGTTATTTCTCTGCTCCATTAATGAGTTTGTCCATGTTAATAGGAAACCATTGGTCTAAGGAGAATATGGAGACATGTAAAGGAGACCTAATACAAACCCAAGGCCTGGAGTCAAACCCATCTTACTCACAGACTGAAGCAGAGACATCTCAGACAACCCCACTGGATCTTGGAGTGATTTGCTATGTATACTTATCACAGTGATAGATGTATAATTCATGAGGCGTAGAAATGGAAACAAGCCTGTAAAGTAGAAAGCAGTTTCAAATCAAACTCCCAGACAGGAATAATCTGGATGTGAAAAATAGATGAATGAGGTAAACATGTAGATGGGTAATTGCCTTTGTAAACAGAGGAAGTCTCTATAATTTCTCTAAGTCATTCTATTACAATTTTACTTTCAAAATTATTTATTGAGTACTGCCTAAGCTGGGCAATCCTCTGGGTTCCTGAAGAAACAGGAATAAACAATATAAACATAGTCCTTGACCTCAGGATCTTGCAGTCTGGTGGAGAGTCTGCTGTTGAACTAGATATTCCAGTATCTAAATTCCTGTGTATATAAAGCAAACAAACAAAAGCATAAAAGCAAAATGCCAGATATGTAATTTCCCATTTAAAGATGAGAGGCACTGCTATTAATACATACCCACATAATTTTTAGAATTACTGTTTCTTGCAGCTGTCTGGATGTAACTCCTCCTAGCAGAGTGTGGACATACACATCTAACGAGGATAAGGCACTTTCAGAAAATGAAACCACTTGACCTTAGATTTTATTGTTGACAAATATTCTGCAACATATGGAACTAAATTTATTATGAGCATATGCTGAAATGAAGAAGGATGTTAAAAACTGCAAATAGAAAGCCAAAGGGAGACAGTTATTGAGGACTGTACAACACAGAGATCTGGCCACTAGGCTTTGGCAATTTTTATTTCCAGCTTCATTTATGAGAAACAGGTACAACATTGACTATTCATAAGCTTAGTGAAATTAATCCTGTGTTTGGGATTATTACCTAACTCTATGCATGATGATACTGAGATCCAGGAAAGTGGATTCATCTGCCCATTCTAAGTCACCACAGTGAAACTGGGGTGCTTTATGAAAGTCTACATAGATCCATCTCTTCCTCCAACTAGTGAATTTATACATATTCTTCAGAGCCGTCACCTTGAGTTATCTCCCCACTTTAGCCTTTCTTGACCTCCACAAGTAGTATGATGGCTACTTCCATTGCAATATTGTAGAACTCTGGTATTTTTTCTATGAAGCTGTATCATAATGCATTACTGTTGTTTGTCTAGATATTTTACTCTTCTCTTCCTCACCCCACTAAATTATGACCTCCTTCTGAGCAGGAGTTGTATAAGGCTTAGTTGTTACTACATAGACCATACAATAGTTTTATTTGTTCTTGCTTTATTCCTTCAATAACCATATTTAATAATTTGGCTTCTCCAAACCTGGTTGTTAAGAAGGGTGGATGGAGACCATGCAAATTTAAGTCAAGGAGAAGTCCTACTCATAACAAGCAGTGAAATGGATGGGCATCATTGTTTGTAAATCAGGGTATTGTGCATTTAAGTGTGTGAAATTGTTTGGACTAGTAATACTCAAACATGCCTGGTTCAAAGAATCAACTCTGGAGCCTTAATCCAAACTCCTGGCAACAACCCCAGGAATTCTTGTTTAATAAGCATTTGGTGGAGTCTATACATATGTATTTTTAAAATCCTCAATTGATTTTGATATACAATCAATTTGAGAATATATGATCTAGAGTTTGATCTCTCCAATAACCTAATAAAATAAAAGTAAGAAACGTGAGGTCCAGAACTTACCAGGGTATAGCAACTCCTCTAAGATTTAATTTTACCAGTAAATTGACCTGAACTGTTTCCAACGTTACCAGTTTTAATATCCCAAAAACATTGGGTTTGGGGATTGCATATTTTTTGAAATTTGAATGGTGTATGACCTCCTAAAAATCCTCCCTTGTGGTGCATGTATACTTTTGGACCATGTTTTTCTCCAGATATATGCCTAGGAGTGGGATTGCTGGATCATATGGTAGCTCTATTTTTAGTTTTTAAGGAACCAGCATACTGTTCTCCATAGTGGCTGTACCAATTTACATTCCCACCAACAGTGTAGAAGGGTTTCCTTCTCTCCACACCTGCTGCAGCATTTATGGTTTGTGGATTTTTTGATGATAGCCATTCTGACCAGTGTAAGGTGAAATCTCATTATAGTTTTGATTTGCATTTTGCACCCCAGTGTTCATTGCAGCACTATTTACAATAGCCAAGGCATGGAAGCAACCTAAATGTCCATTCACAGAGGAATGGGTACAGAAGATGTGGTACATATATACAATGGAATACTACTCAGCCATAAAAAGAACAAAATAATTCCATTTGCAACAACATGGATGGACTTAGATATTGTTATACTGAGTGAAGTAAGTCATACAGAGAAAGATAAATATTGTATGATATTGCTTATATACAGAACCTAAAAAGAAATGATACAAATGAGCTTATTTACAAAACAGAAACAGACTCACAGACTTAGAGAAAAAACTTATGGTTACCAGGGGGGAAGGGTGGGGGAATGGGATAGTTATGGAGTTTGGGATGACATGTACACACTGCTATATTTAAAATAACCAACAAGGGCCTACTGTATAGCACAGGGAACTCTGCTTAATATTATGTAACAACCTAAATGGGAAAAGAATTTGAAAAAGAAGAGATACATGTATGTATGTGTGTATCTATAAACAGCCAAGAATGGCTGTTTCCCGACCAATGTGCACACCTTGTGGGAAGGACAAGGTTTAAAGATGACTGAAACTTGGGATTCTAATGCCGCTGGAAGGCTCTTCCTCTCTTTTCTCTGTAGGTCAGCTCTAATCTTTAGACAGCCTTCTTTTACAGTGACTGGCATGTAGCTTCCATCAGCCTTCAGACACATTTATCTGCTGAGGAATGGAAACTCAGACTCTCTGAACCCAAGATCCTACGACTGGTCAAACTTGGGCCAAGGGTTATTCCCAGACCAAGAACTATGGCTAAGGAGGTGGGACCTTGAAAAAAATGCTAGTTCTCTTTGGAATTATGTAGATAGAATAAGTGTTTCCCAGAAGAGGGGAAGGGAATGTTTTTCTAAGTATTCAAAACAATAGATGTCCAGTATAGACATGAAAGTTAATTGTTATTATTTTTATATTATATTATTCCTGTCCAACAAAGTTTTAAAAAAGATATTTTACCTTTTTTTTTTTTTTTTTTTTTTTTTTGTGGTACGTGGGCCTCTCACTGTCGTGGCCTCTCCCGTTGCGGAGCACAGGCTCCGGACGCGCAGGCTCAGCGGCCATGGCTCACGGGCCCAGCCGCTCCGTGGCATGTGGGATCTTCCCAGACCGGGGCACGAACCCCTGTCCCCTGCATCGGCAGGCGGACTCTCAACCACTGCACCACCAGGGAAGCCCTTACCATGTTTTTATTACTAAAACCAAGGTAGAAAAACAAAACTGAAATTGGCTTTGGACTGTTTAGAAAGGCTCACAGCTATGATCCTTGCTGGATAAGTCAAAGGAACTCGTGCTTTGAGGTTTGGGGCTTCTGCTACCCTGGGTACCCCTTTGCTGTTATCTTCATATTCACCCTTCTATCCAGGACACAAGAAGTTTCTTCTCACATCTGTTGCATATCTGAGATTTCCTAACCACCTAGGAAGGTAGGGGGTTGCCACTCATTTTACCAGGAACTCTTGGGATTTCTCCTAATTGTTTTTCTTGGAGATGGAGGTTTTCTTCTAATGAGACATGGTTCTCAGTATTCCAGAGTTGGACTCAGGACTCTCGCAGACCCAGCTCTCATGTCATGCTCTCATTAAGCCTTTATTGATTCTATTGCCCTCAACCATCCACCAAGTGTTGGCTTTGCCTTCCTCTGTGATGCTGTAACATGAAATAAACCTTGATTATGGTGTGCTCATCAACTGTTGAGGTCCCCCAGAAGACCACCAGAAAAACCTGTTGATCAAAATAGCTATTTAATCAGGTTTAATACAGTAAAAAAGAACACTATATTGACAATCTTACTAATGTCTCAGAGGGGAGTCAGGGCAGGTTATTCATAGGGTTTAGGTCCTGGGCTGGGTGAACGTTAGGTGGGTTTGCCAGCCAGAGGACTGATTGGGTTTGAGAAGAATTTAGGATATAATATAGCTTTGGATTGGTAGATACCTAGAGACGACAGAGTTAAAGCAGGTCTTGCTGAGCAAGCTGGTTGGTATTGATAAGGAAGCTGGTTGATATTGGTAAGGAGGCTGGTTGGTATTAATAAGGAGGCTGGTTGGTATTGATGAGGAAGTTGGGTGGTATTGACACAGAAGCTGGTTGGTATTGATAAGAAAGCTGTTTTGCTTAGTCACAGTCTTGTCTTTTAGGAGCAAATATTTCCTGGAGCAAGTAGCTAAGTCATTTTTGCTTGTTCTCAGTATGGCTTAACATAGAGAAAGTATACCAGATTCCAGTATCATTAAATACAGGGACAGGAAAGTATGTTGGCTTTAGTTATCAACATTGCATTTTATTTATTGATAATTTTACCTAGTAGTATACAGGCATGACAGAGTGATATGGAGTCACTTTGTGAGAGAAGTGTTTCCTTTTACCCTCTTCTTTTAATAATTCTGATTGCACCAAGGAGAAAGTCAATCATGTTCATTTAAATCATCTCTGATCCAAAGTCATCTTGTGCACTTCTTGTACTGTAAACAGGTATGACCTTATGGGGCCTTCCTGGGACAAATCCCTCTCCCATACCCTCTGCTTTAGGCTCCCCTCTGAAATACCTAGGTAACAGTATCTGATGCATATTTCCTGAGTTTTTCAGATGCTAAAAACCACCACCAAATGGAAGGAATTAACTACTAGATGATCATGAGCATGTAGCTCCCAGACCTTCTGGTATCGAAGGATTGATCACGATCAAACAATCAGAGAACTGTGCACTTTTGAGCTGTCACATACCCTGGGACAACACTCCCTCACCTGGCTTTTAAAAATGCTTTGCTGAAACCCTTCGAGGAATTTGGGTTTTTTGAGCACAGGCCACGCATTCTCCTTGCACAGCCCGGCAATAAACCTTTCTCTGCTCTAAACTCTGATGCTTCAGTTTGTTTGGGCACTTGGACTTGTGTTCAGTAACAGTATGGGTCTCATATTTTTTGAAATACGTCAACACTTATCAGCAGGAATTAAGGGATGTAGAGTAGAAGACAGTTGCTATGACTCATTCTAATGTTATCTCCTTACTTAAAACAGTTGCAGAAATCCCAGACTGTAAAGGTTGGGTAAATGAAAAGCAAATATAACTAATGATGAATTCTGGGAAAATATTTAATACCCTTTCTACAATTTTGAAATTCTGGATTTCTTTTCTTTTATTCAATATCAAAGCCGGATAAATGTAAGTCCAAGTAGTCTATTTTCTGTGGTAAGTAATTGAAAACTTGGTGATTTTAGTGCCTAAATTCCCTCCAAAGTTTAGCTTAAAACTCCTACTTTCTGAAACATATTAATGTATCCTTAGTAGAAAAAGTGTAATTCTCAACAGAGGACAAATTTTGCATTATAATTTCTTTAGGGAAAACCGTTGGTTCAATTTTACAAGCAGAGGGAGGAAAAGGAAGTCTTAAATTCTGTGGAAAAGGCTGTCGATCCCAAAGCCACTTTTATACCATAGTGTGATTGTGAAACTTAAATTGTAATTGTACTACAAGTAAAAACATTCCTAAAATAATACTTTCCATAAAAGTTACTCAAAAAAGCCAACATCCTGTTGACTCCAATGTTATTTGAATACTGTTACACTAATTGTAAGGAAAGAACCCCACCCTTCTTCTGAAGTGAAATAGGCCTCCTCCCCTCCCGCGGGATTTCACTCTCGGTTGGAAAATAACATCTCAACTAATCAATCTTTGTCAACGGAGGGTGTATGTACGCTGCATGAGGGCCCAAATGAGAACTGCAAGTGTGCTTTCTTCCTATGCCACATTCTGACCTTCCAGCCCTCACCATCACTCTTTGTGTTTCCCTCTGGGGTGAGGGGCACATCCTTCATCAAAGACTGGATGGGGTCTGAGACTCATCGATACTAAAGGATGAGTCTTGGGGTGGGTGTGGAGAGCAGCTCAATGGGGGAAACCATTCTTTGGCATCTTGAGTTTTTTTCTGATTATGTTCTAGAAGTGATACTGGGTGGTGGTGTATCACCATGGTGAGCATGGTCTGCCTTCCCCCACCAATTCTGCTTTTGTTGGGTTGTGTTCCTGGTTCTCAGTACATCTCCCGGGGGACTGCTGAGGGGGGTCATCTTTTACAGTCAGAACAGGTATGATGGGCAGTGCCAGGGACAGTGAATACTCAGCACATCTCCCAGCTCCCCAGAACACACACAAAAGGAAAACCTCGGGAAGGAGGAGCCAGGTGAGGCAGGAGGGCGTCCTGAACCCTGTGGGCCAGGATGAGACCTCCTCTCCAAACCAAACAGAAGAAGGCTCAAATCTGGCACTTTAGAGTGCTCTGTGTGGAACACCCTGGGATCCTGACTGTACTAAGTAGATCCCAGAAGTCTAGGTCATCTTTAGCTTAGAGCAAATACACTGCCTTCTGAGGAAAACCATTTTTCCCCTTATTAGTAAAAAACAAAAAGAAAACCAGTCATTAGTTTAGACATATTTGTGTTCCCTTTGTTAAAAGGGAAGGAAGTTGAAGGAGGGCTGTCAGGATTTTTTCCTTTTATTAGGAAAAAATCCTGACAGCCCTCCTTCAACTTCGTTCTCTCCAACCTTCCAGCCCCATTCTTTCTGAGACGTACATGGAAACCTCTTAATTAACTTTGGAAGCAGTTCCAGAATCAAGAGACCTAGTGCCCCAGCGATCCTTGCTAAGCAAGGACCTGTTTACCTTTTAAACTTTCCTCTTGACCTTTTAATAAGCTTTCATCAGTGTAAGTAATTTCTGCATCTCTTCACGGACAACTCAGAAGCTGGCAGGCTAAGCGGTATGCGGATAGACTGAATTCAGCGGCACAAGCTGGTAACGTGTTTATCTATAAAATCTCAACTGTGAGTTCACGTCCGTGGAAGACAAACAAGCAAGCAAACAAGCCATTCATCTAAGAACAGGCAATGCTTTCCAAGTTCTTCATTGTGATGTCCGCGCGAAATTGCATCTTTATTAGTGTTGCCTGCCCCACCTCCCAACCCTGCCCTTGCTGGGAGCTGCTGGGGAGCTCCTGCTGCCTTAGCCCAGGTATGCTCTCTGCTCCCTCTCGGACCTCAGCTTCCTCCGGGACATTGCCTGCTCTAGGAAAGTTCTCTCGTCTTTTGCAGGCTGGTTTGGAGGAAACCCCTGAGTAAACCGTTGAAGCCACATGGAGAGTCCTCAGCCCAAGCAGTGACCTCAACTCAGCAGATAAAGATTGCCCTCGGTTTCTGAGAAACCGCCTTCTCAAGTTCTTTTTTGGCAGCCCCTGGCTTCCCCCCGAAACTGCTGGCCGCTGCGCACAGAGCCAACAGCTGGAGCGTCTCCGGACACACACAAGAAACCCAAGAGGAGTAAATAGCCCAGCCTCCGGGGCGAGCCAGGCCAAGTTCACGGGTCAGGGCCATTTTTAAAGGGCTGTCCAGGGCACGAGGCGCTAGATACCACCTTCGGCAGAGCAGGGACCTGGCTCTGCTGCCGCGGGCAGTTCCTGTGCCCAGGCGCTCAGTGCAGCCCTTGGGGAGCGGGGGGCTAGGCGTCTCCGCGGTTCCAAGGGGCCCCAAAGCCCGGCAAAGCTCGGTGAGTGCTGGGAGCGAAGGCTTGGGGCCTGAGGTGGGCGGAAGAGGGCTCTGAGGGCAGGGGTGTAGGTGTGAGTACAGTCTGGTGATTTTGCACCTGTAGAATGCCCAGATTCTAAGGCATTTTGCAAATTGAGACTAGGTTCTCAAAGGTTAGACTCTGAATCGGAAAGAATCTAATAGCAGTGCTATTCGATGTGTCCAAGGACAAGTAGCAGCTCCATCCCCTGCGACCTAGTTAGAAATGCAAATACATGGGCCCCACCCCACACCTGCTGAGCCTGAATCTCTGGGGCGGGGCTCAGGACTGTGTGTGTTAACAAGCCGTCCTGGAGATTCTAATGCAGCTGAAGCGTTTTTCCTTTTTTAAACATCTTTACTGGAGTATAATTGCTTTACAATGGTGTGTTAGTTTCTGCTTTATAACAAAGTGAATCAGCTATACGTGTACATATATCCCCATATCCCCTCCCTCTTGCGACTTCCTCCCACCCTCCCTATCCCACCCCTCTAGGTAGTCACAAAGCATCCAGCTGATCTCCTTGTGCTATGTGGCTGCTTCCCACTAGCTACCTATTTTACATTTGGTAGTGTGTATATGTCAATGCCACTCTCTCACTTCGTTCCAGCTTACCCTTCCCCCTCTCCGTGTCCTCAAGTCTATTCTCTATGTCTGCGTCTTTATTCTTGTCCTGTCCCTAGGTTCTTCAGAACGTTTTTTTTTTTTTAAGATTCCATATGTATGTGTTAGCATACAGTATTTGTTTTTCTCTTTCTGACTTACTTCACTCTGTATGACAGACCCTAGGTCCATCCACCTCACTACAAATAACTCAATTTCGTTTCTTTTTATGGCTGTGTAATATTCCATTGTATATATGTGCCATATCTTCTTTATCCATTCATTTGTCGATGGACACTTAGGTTGCTTCCATGTCCTGGTTTTTGTAAATAGTGCAGCTGAACTTTGATAACCACTGACTTAGAGATCAATTGGGTCTAACACTTGGGCCCCTCACCCCATGCAAGAACTCCCAAATAAATAGCAATGGGTGCACAGTGAGTCATAAGACGTTAGATATTGGGGTAGATTCAGATACAGCATCATAAGAACTTCGAAACACTTATGGTTTGTGGGAATTTCTACTCTGTTTCAAACTGTGAGCTACCATCTCTGAAATTTCCTCAAAACATCACTCATCACTTTAACACATATTTCTGAGTTTCTACTATGTGTCAGATTCCAAACAAGCTTCTTTCAAAACGAAGGAGGGAGTTATCAGGTCTTAAAATCTCCAAACTGGTGGAATATTTTTCTTTAACCAGGATCTTTGTAATTTGATGTAGTGTTTCATATCTCATTTTTGTTTTGTTTTTTTTGGCATTTAAGTCCTCCTTCTGAAGTTAATCTTTGTTATTGTTGTTAACCCAGAATGCCAGAATATTTTGGAAGAGATGTCTTTAGTTTGTGAGTTCTGAACAAAATCTTAAAAAAAAAAATGATTCACGTTGGCAGGACATATTTTTTATCTTCTTTGATCTTCCTATTAGTTTGCGTAATACAAAGTAGAATTTTACAAGTAGAATAAATAGGGATCCTGAGATTTCTTATGAATCAAAGTGAGAGAGAAAATTTGTCACCTTCTCTGATGAACCTGATGCCAGAGCTAGCTACCTCATAGGAACTCTGAGAAGAAATCTGTTGTGTCCCCAGAAAGGGGAACCTGTAGAAACAAATATGGATGCCATGTATACCCAAATTATGTGATACCTCATTCTCCAAGGTTCTGAACAATCTGTACAGATGATGCAGGTTCTTCTCCACTGCTGAGAACCTCACTCATGAAATATTCAATGATGAAGTTTCTGTGAATGATTTGCTATCAGTTGTGTTTTGTGTTATTCTTCTCCTTTGGTGGCTTAATTTAAATATTAAGTCTAAATCCATTACTGACTCATTCTGAGACTCTGGAGCAAATGCTCTGTATATTTCTCAGTTTTCCACTCTTCATTGGGTGGATGCAGGATGTTTGGTTTTGATGTGGCACTTGCCAGCATTATTCCAAAGTAATATATCACCCCAGAGTTCCCTACCTGGTGTATGGTTACAACTTGACTCTTTATTAATAATATGTTAAAGAAGAGAAAATGCTTAATGCAATGATTATATAATTATGTATGCACATTTTAAGTTAAAACATCTAAAATGCTTGTTCACAGATTTCAAAGGCTAACTAAATTCTCTTTGAAAACAGCTTTGGAAATGTTGGTAAATTTGGAAGCCATTGCTAAGAATGTCATGAGCTTGTGAAAATAAAGTTTGCTCCTGTAAATGTTCCTCAGAATCATGCCTGCACATGCTTGTTCATAAGTACTCAAAGAGTATATACTCAGTATCCTTCTGTAAGGAAGTATAAGATTTACAACATATGTCTTGTTTTCATGTTATTTTATGTTGTGATTTTCCTCCTTCAAGTTCAAATCACCTTCCAAAAGGGAAGACTTTCTAATCCTGGAATATTTACCTAGAACCCTTTAGTTCTAATAGTGGAGGACAGAAATTCACTTGAGATGTGTACTTTTCATGGCATTGCAGTTTGCTTTGAGGATGCCCCTCTCTATCTCATAAGATCCTGATCCAGGTCCTCTCTGAGCAGGTGCAAAGGAGGAGGAGGTAGGCACTGAGCAAAACTGGGACCTAAGATACAAACAAGATGCATGCCTACCTTATCAGGAAGAGTTAGCTGGTGATGCATGTGGCAGTTGCCAGCATTTTTGTCACTCCTGTCAATCCCCATTGCCCGATGGTACTGCCCTAGATTCCTCTGACTTGTTCGAATTCTGATTCTTCAAGCCACTCTTGGGGGCATACTGCAATTCAAGACTAGGTCTCTGAAAAGCCACTGTAAAATTCAACATTATTTGAAGGGCCAAGATTATACCTTGAGCCTTCTCCCTTAGTATAATTAACTAATTGTTATCTTGGATAATAAAGGACATGAAGAGATCAGAATAGTGAGAGGAGGGCCTTATAAACATAGTGTAGGACAGTGGAGAGAATATCATCTTTGCAGTCAGAGAGACCTCAAGTTTTGGGGCAAGGTGTACCACTTCTCTGAGCCTCAGTTTCTTCATCAGTAGTATGGGCATAATTACAGTGCACAAAGATCTACTTTTCTGCTGGGTCATCCACATTCTGTGTATATTTCATTGGCTAACATTTGTTCCAAAGGAGATTTGGAAACGTGTTTTTGTAGCTGAGCATGTTTCCCATCCATCGATATAGAGGTTCTGTTGATAAAGAAAGAGGGAATATTGGGTAATGGGTAGGCAACTAGAAATCTCTGTAACATGGATACAGGACAAGAATGGTTCTTTGGAGAAGAGCAAGTGACAGTGGTTGTGTTGGGTACATGTGTGTGCATTGAGGAATAGAAAGTGAGAGAGAAAGTGTGATAATAACAATTTTCTAGGCAACTAGGTGGCTTGAGGATGTTCCAGTCAAGCAGACAGGCCCTGAAATAGAAACATTTTGGGCATGATATTGTAGTAATAATGATATCTTGGTCTAGGTTTTGAAAGAGTTTATTAAAATAATTATATTTAAATCTCACAGTAATCCCAAAGGTTTTTTTTTTTAAGTAAATGTGTTTATTACCACTTCATTAATGAGGAACTTGAGGCTTAGAATTATTAAACATTTGCCCAAGAGCACATGCCCAGTTAGTACAGAGCTACCACAGACCTTAGCTTTTCTGATACCCAGTTAATCTCCTTAATGGAGAAGGGACACGTTATAGAAGAAATTAGAGAATGAAGATGACTCTGCATACTTTATTTTAACCATTGCAATTAGGTAAGAAAAAAATTTGGAAAGAGGGAGATAACATAATCAAAATTTGCAAAGAGCATAATGATTTAAGAGCTCACCTACCTGGGAGCAAATCAACATTTCATCACTTACTAGCTGTGTGAACTTTGGTAAGGTAGTTAACATCACTACCTTCTTCTGTCTTATGGGCAAGTGGTAGTACTGACCTCACAGACATGTTGTAAAGATAAAGACAAAGAACAGTGGACTGACACATAATAAGAAATATGTAAATGTTTGCTATTCAAGGTAGACCATAGCTAAGAGAAACAATTAAAAATTAATTGAGTTAATTGAGATTGCTGACTACAAAATAAATCCAGAAAAAAATCAGTAGCTTCTCTATAAAGTAGTAACAAACAGCTAAAATATAATGAGAGGAAAATATGTGTTCTCAATAGCAATAAACTACAAAATAGCTGAGAACCATAAATGTGAAATGTGTAGGACCTAATGTGTGGGATCCTAACTTTACTCCCCTTGGGTTGTGCCCCAACTCACCACCCACCCCAAACACACATTCAAAGGCTGCACAGAAAGCCCAAAACACCCAGTGTGGGTCTTATGCAAAGATACTTTCAATAAAGAAGGAAGCGTTTGTTATATGCAAAACAAAGGTTAAGAATTATTCTAGGAATGGACTTTCCTGGTGGTGCAATTACTCAGCTATAAAAAGAAACAAAATTGAGCTATTTGTAATGAGGTGGATAGACCTAGAGTCTGTCATACAGAGTGAAGTAAGTCAGAAAGAAAAAGACAAATACCGTATGCTAACACATATATATGGAATTTAAGAAGAAAAAAAAAATGTCGTGAAGAACCTAGGGGTAAGACAGGAATAAAGACACAGACCTACTGGAGAACGGACTTGAGGGTATGGGGAGGGGGAAGGGTGAGCTGTGACAGGGCGAGAGAGAGGCATGGACATATACACACTAACAAACGTAAGGTAGATAGCTAGTGGGAAGCAGCCGCATGGCACAGGGATATGGGCTCGGTGCTTTGTGACCGCCTGGAGGGGTGGGATAGGGAGGGTGGGAGGGAGGGAGACGCAAGAGGGAAGAGATACGGGAACATATGTATATTTATAACTGATTCACTTTGTTATGGGGCAGAAACTAACACAACATTGTAAAGCAATTATACCCCAATAAAGATGTTAAAAAAAAAAAAAAAGAATCGAACTGCCAATGCAGGGGACATGGGTTCGAGCCCTAGTCCAGGAAGATCCCACATGCCACAAAGCAACTAAGCCCATGTGCCACAACTACTGAACCTGCACTCAAGTTCCCACAAGCCTCTACTACTGAGCCCCTGTGACACAACTACTGAAACCTGCGTGCCTAGAACCCATGCTCCACAACAAGAGAAGTCACTGCAATGAGAAACTGGCACACTGCCAGGAAGAGTAACCCCTGCTGCTGCAACTAGAGAAAGCCTGTGTGCAGAAACGAAGGCCCAATGCAGCCAAAAATTTAAAAATATAAATAAATAAATTTTAAAAAAGAATTATTCCAGGAAACAGAAGAAAATTACTCCAAACTCTAAGGCATTAGAGAAAACAGGTTTTGTAAGAAAAAGGCTCAAAGAAATGCAAGAGATAATGAAAGGCAAAGCCAAGAAAAGCACAAAAGGAAAATAAAACCATTACAAAACCCAAACCCAAGTTAGAAACAGCTAAATATAAGTCGACCCTGTGGAAAATTGAGTTTTGACTTAGAGGACAGTTTTGGGAAAAATTTCACAGATTGCAGAGGATAAGAACAGAGGGAGAAAACAGGTTAAAGAGCGTAATAGTGATGGAAAACAAATAACAGAGAAACAGCATAGGACTATGTGGACTTTCCAGGAAAAAAAGAGAGAGAGAGAGAGAGAACAAAAGGAGGTGAAAATAAATATAAAATATATTGCATTTCTTTGATCCCAAACTATCATTAATTTCAAGATGCACCATTGATTTAAAAACAGTTTTCATGAGAATAAAAGGAAACAATAAATTATTAAATGAACATGTTACTTACAAGTTATTTCTCAGTTTGAGAAAGACTAAGTGTGAAAAAAATCTTTTAACTGAAGAAATGAGTAATTAGATTAAAACTTTCCCAAAGTAAAAGAATATCTGAATTGGCAGATCAAAAGTCCCATTATGTTCCAGAAAAATGAAAAACAAATAAAGATTAGCATGGTGTTATTGAGGATAATGGATAATCTATCCAGGCAGAAAAATTAAAAATAAATTAGTCTAGCCATGTGAATTATCTCAGTAACATCAGATTCTGGAAGACAATACTCAGTGACAAAGAGCTAAGAGGGAAAATGAAATGGATGAGACCCAAGAATCTATAGCCACATTCTATATATGACTTGTGTTCTATCTCTGTTAGATAGTACTGATTTAGATTGCTCTATATGGCAAGTTGTAAAGGTATCAGAAATACATTCTAAGTGTTGCCAGACTTCAGTATATATAACAATCCTTTGCTACTTAAACTGTTTTCAGAGGACAAGCATTTTTTAGGGGCTTGTTAAAAATGCCGAATCTCAGAATCCACTCCAGAGCTAATGAATCAGAGCTTGTGTTTAAAAAAGATGCCTAACACATGTATACAATGGAATATTAGTCATAAAAAGAAACGAAATTGAGTTACATGTAGTGAAGTGGATGGACCTAGAGTTTGTCATACAGAGTGAAGTAAAAGTCATAAAGAGAAAAACAAATACCATATGCTAACACATATATATGGAATCTAAGAAAAAAAAAAGTTCTGAAGAACCTAGAGACAGGACAGTAATAAAGAATCAGACATAGAGAATGGACTTGAGGACATGGGAAGTGGGAAGGGTAAGCTGGGATGAAGTGAGAGAGTGGCATGGACATATATACACTACCAAATGTAAAATAGATAGCTAGTGGGAAGCAGCTGCATAGCACAGGAACATCAGCTCAGTGCTTTGTGACCACCTAGAGGGGTAGGACAGGGAGGGTGGGAGGGAGATGCAAGAGGGAGGAGATATGGGGATATATGTATAGCTGATTCACTTTGTTATAAAGCAGAAACTAACACACCATTGTAAAGCAATTATACTCCAATAAAGATGTTAAAAAATAAAATAAAACAAAATAAAATAAAATAAATGGAATACAAAAAAATAATTAATTAAAAAGATGCCCAATATCCAGATAAAACTATAAATCAAAAAGCTACATGCAGCCCTATATTCATAGCATCACTATTCACAATAGCCAAAACATGGAAATAACCTAAATGTCCATCGACAGATGAGTGGATAAAGAAGATGTGGTATATATGCACAATGGAATACTACTCAGCCATAAAAAAGAATGAAATAATGCCATTTGCAGCAACATGGATGGGCCTAGAGAATATCATACTAAGTGAAGTAAGTCAGACAAAGACAAATACCGAGTGATATCATTTACATGTGGAATCTAAAATATGACAAAAATGAACCTATGTATGAAACAGAAATAGACTCACAGACATAGAGAACATACTTGTGGTTTCCAAGGCGGGGGGAGGGATGGAGTGGGAATTTGGGATTAGCAGATGCACACTATTTTATACGGTCCATTTTATACAATGGATAAAAAACAAGGTCCTACTGTATAGCACAGGGAATTATATTCAATATCCCATGATAAACCATAATGGAAATGAATGCAAAAAAGAATGAATATATGTGTGTAACTGATTCACTTTGCCGTATGGCAGAAATTAACACAAGATTGTTAATCAACTATATTTCAATAAAAGAAATTAAAAAAAAAAGATGTCCAGGTAATTTTTGTGCATATTAAAACTTGAGAAACACTGTCTTTTTTTTTTTTTCTTTTTTGCGGTACACGGGCCTCTCACTGTTGTGGCCTCTTCCGTTGTGGAGCACAGGCTCCGGACAAGCAGGCTTAACGGCCATGGCTCACGGGCCCAGCTGCTCTGCGGCATGTGGGATCTTCCTGGACCGGGGCATGAACCCGTGTCCCCTGCATCAGCAGGCGGACTCTCAACCACTGCGCCACCAGGGAAGCCCCCCGGGAAACACTGTCTTAATTAACCACTTCTTAAAAGTCACCCAGCCCAGCACTTCCTAAGTGATGTGTTGCAAGGACTGTGGATTGTGCTGAGATACTGCTCTCCTTAGCCTGGGGTGGTGGGGTAGAAGGCCTTGGCCCTAAAGAACATTGTCATTTTCTGTGTATACTATGATGTATAATTGTGCTGTCCAATTAGGTAACCACTCACCGTATGTGGTCATTGAGCACCTGAAGCGTGATGAGTCTGAGCTGAGATGTGCTATACGCATAAAATATACACCAGACTTTGAGGGCTTAGTATGAAAAAAGAATGCAAAATGTCTCATTAATAATTTTTATATTGATAACACACTGAGATTATAATATTTTGGATATGTCAGGTTAAGTAATATATATTATATAATTCCTTTCACCTATTTCTTTGCCAATGTGGCTACTAAATTTTTTTAAATTACTTATGTGGCTTGCATCCTATTTCTACTGGATGGTGCTGATCTGGTCAAAAAGAAGAACCAAAATAAAGAACCCAAGCATGTATGTGGACTTATAGAGTGCATTAATTCTATTTAAACCTGGAAATAAATTTGAAATAATGATGGCACTGGGATCACAAAGTAAGAATTAATATCCTTGTGAGAAAAGCAGCAGTATAAAAAAACCTACAATTTAAAAGATATTTCCTGGTAATAGATTGGGAGACTTCCTTTGTCCTTACAAAATGGAGCAAAAGAATAAAGAAGAGGAAGGGAATGTAAGCAGACTAATTTATTTTAACATCTTTACTAGAGTATAATTGCTTTACAATGATGTATTAGTTTTTGCTGTATAACAAACTTAATCAGCTATATGTATACATATATCCCCATATTCCCTCCCTCTTGCTTCTCCCCTCCACCCTCCCTATCCCAACCCTCTAGGTGGTCACAAAGCACCAAGCTGATGTCCCTGTGCTATGTGGCTGCTTCCCACTAGCTACCTATTTTACATTTGGTAGTGTATATATGTCCATGCCACTCTCTAACTTTGTCCCAGCTTACCTTTCCTCCTCCCCATGTCCTCAAGTCCATTTTCTACGTCTGCATCTTTATTCCTGTCTCCCCTAGGTTCTTCAGAACCTTTTTTAGATTCTATATATATATGTGTTAGCATACGGTATTTGTTTTTCTCTTTCTGGCTTACTTCACTCTGTATGACAGACTGTAGCTCCATCCACCACACTACAAATAACTCAATTTCATTTCCTTTTATGGCTGAGTAATATTCCATTGTATATATGTGCCACATCTTCTTTATCAATTCATCTGTTGATGGACATGTAGGTTGCTTCCATGTCCTGACTATTGTAAATAGTGCTGCAATGAACATTGTGATACATGACTCTTTTTGGATTATGGTTTTCTCAGGGTATATGCCCAGTAGTGGGATTGCTGGGTTGTATGCTAGTTCTATTTTCAGTTTTTTAAGGAACCTCCATACTGTTCTCCATAGTGGCTGTATCAACTTACCTTCCCACCAACAGTTCAAGACGGTTCCCTTTCCCCACACCCTCACCAGCATTTATTGTTTGTAGAATTTTTTGATGATGGCCATTCTGACCAGTGCGAGGTGATCATTGTAATTTTGATTTACATTTCTCTAATGATTAGTGATGTTGAGCATCCTTTCATGTGTTTGTTGGCAGTCTGTGTATCTTCTTTGGAGAAATGTCTATTTAGGTCTTCTACCCATTTTTGGATTGGCTTGTTGGTATTTTTAATATTGAGCTGCATGAACTCCTTGTAAATTTTGCAGATTAACCCTTTGTCAGTTGCTACATTTGCAAATATTTTCTCCCATTCTGAGGATTGTTTTTTCATCTTGTTTACGGTTTCCTTTGCTTTGAAAAAGCTTTTAAGTTTCATTAGGTCCCATTAGTTTCTTTTTGTTTTTATTTCCATTTCTCTAGGAGGTGGGTCAAAAAGAATCCTGCTGTGATTTATATCACAGAGTGTTCTGCCTATATTTCCCTCTAAGAGTTTTATAGTGTTTGGCCTTACATTTAAGTCTTTAATCTATCTTGAGTTTATTTTTGTGTATGGTGTTAGGGAGTGTTCTAATTTCATTCTTTTACATGTAGCTGTCCAGTTTTCCCAGCACCACTTATTGAAGAGGTTGTCTTTTCTCCATTGTATATTCTTGCCTCCTTTATCAAAACTAAGCTGACCATGTGTGCATGGTTTTATCTCTGGGCTTTCTATCCTGTTCCATTGATCTATCTTTCTGTTTTTGTGCCAGTACCATACTGTCTTGATTACTGTAGATTTGTAGTATAGTCTGAAGTCAGGGAGCCTGATTCCTCCAGCTCCATTTTTCTTTCTCAAGACTGCTTTGGCTATTCAGGGTCTTTTGTGTTTCCATACAAATTGTGAAATTTTTGGTTCTAGTTCTGTGAAAATTGCCAGTGGTAGTTTGATATGGATTGCATTGAATCTGTAGATTGCTTTGGGTACTATAATCATTTTCACAATGTTGATTCTTCCAATCCAAGAACATGGTATATCTCTCCATCTGTTTGTATCATCTTTAATTTCTTGCATCAGTGTCTTATATTTTTCTGCATACAGGTCTTTTTCTCCTTAGGTAGGTTTATTCCTAGGTATTTTATTCTTTTTTTTACAATGCTAAATGGGAGTGTTTCATTAATTTCTCTTTCAGATTTTTTATCATTAGTGTATACGAATGTAAGAGATTTCTGTGTATTAATTTTGTATCCTGCTACTTTACCAAATTCGTTGATTAGCTCTAGTATTTTTTTGGTAGAGTCCTTAGGATTCTCTATGTATAGTATCATGTCATCTGCAAGCAGTGACAGTTTTACTTCTTTTCCACTTTGGATTCCTTTTATTTCTTTTTCTTCTCTGCTGTAGCTAAAACTTCCAAAACTATGTTGAATAATAGTGATGAGAGTGGGCAACCTTGTCTTGTTCCTGATCTTAGTGGAAATGGTTTCAGTTTTTCACCATTGAGAATGATGTTGTCTGTGGGTTTGTCATATATGGCCTTTATTATTTTGAGGTAAGTTCCCTCTATACCTACTTTCTGGAGGACTTTTGTCATAAACTGTTGTTGAATTTTGTCTAAAGTTTTTCTGCATCTATTGAGATGATCATATAGTTTTTATCCTTCAAATTGTTAATATGGTGTATCACATTGATTGACTAGTGTATATTGAAGAATCCTTGCATTCCTGAGATGAACCCCACTTGATTGTGGTGTATAATCCCTTTAATGTGCTGTTGGATTCTGTTTGCTAGCATTTTGTTGAGGATTTTTGCATCTCTGTTCATCAGTGATATTGGCCTGTAGTTTTCTTTTTTTGTGACATCTTTGTCTGGTTTTGGTATCAGGGTGATTGTGGCCTCATAGAATTAGTTTGGGAGTGTTCCTCCCTCAAGCAGACTAATTTTAAAAACCTTTTGTTGTTGGGTGTCATAAATATTGTTTCATTTCTGAGGTTGATGAATTTAGAAATGTAAGTTAAAAAATTTTCTTTACAAGTAATTTTACTTAGTTTGCTCTAAGTAAAAATCTGATACATTTTCTTCCAAATTAGTGATTAATATAGGAAAAGTAGAAAAAATGAAAACAGATGATAAGGAAAAACGTTAAAAGAAACAGTAAGGAAAAGTACAGGATATTATATAAAATAGAGTTGACAGAAGTAAGCCCAAGCATATATTTTATAATATAAAATGAAGAGTTAAAATTCCCCTCTTAAAAACAAAAATGATTCCCTGATCAGATCAAAATGCTGAATCCAGCCAAATTCTCTTTAACAGATAAATATCTAAAATAAAGAGATTTGATAATTGATATTAATGATATGCTACCCACGGGAAAACAGGGATTATAATGTTATATAAGATAATATTGAGAGCAATAAAAATACACTATGTCAGGCCTGGTTCATGCTTTTTTTTTTTTAACCTCCTTCCCTTCCTTCTCCTCCCTTTTTTAAATCTCTTTTTTAAAAACTAATATTTTTTGAGTGTTAACTGTTGACAAGAACCAATAAAGTCTGGGGATTAAACAGTGACCCAAAGCAGCTGTCTATCTCTGATGGAGCTTCTCATCTAGCCGTGGCATAAAATGTTTTCAAAAGTCACATAATAATGATAAACAAATGATGAATATAGCCCACGATAACAATAGAAGTGTCACAAACCTTAGGAAATAATTAGCATGTTACAGAAATATATAAAGCTAAAATGTAGGAAATAAAAGTGAACTGATGAAAATATAGTGTAGGGGAAATGTTGGTGCCCTTATTTTAGTCCTTGAGAAATTAGATAGGCAAAAATAAGTAAGGATAACCTGATATATTAATAATAAATTCTATATTATCAGGAAGAATATGTTTTTTTTCAAGCATCCATTAATCATTTTTAAAAAGTGAGCTTATAGTTGGTGACAAGGGAAACCTCAGTAGATTCCAAAAAAATAAAGAAATATCGCATACCACAATCTCTGAATACAAAGCATTTAAACCAAAAGTAAATACTCAAAGTAGGAGCTACACCCACACTGAAAAATAAAAAAATATCAATGAAACAAAACAAAATTTTAAATCTCTACCCACTTGAAGAACTTAAAACCATAATTGAAGAATATCTGGCCTATAATAATGATGAAAATGCTCCCTTATTAAGCCCATGTTGTAGAGCTATAGCTATACTCAGGAAAATGCATTGCCTCGAAAAGCTTTCATTCCTAAAAAAAGAAATAATAGAAATAAATGGATTAATTATTCAATTCAAAAAGTTAGGGGTAAACACAAATTGAACCCAAGTAACAATAGAAACAGAAAATTGAGAATTAAGGCAAAGAAAAAAATAGGATTGATTAATACACACAAAAAGGTCTTTTGTGGAAAATTTTGCAGTAAAAATGATAACCTACTAATCCGTAATCCAGAAACAAAGAAAGAAAGAAAACAAATGCACATTAGGAATGAGAAAATTAGAGATAACCCTAGAGGGTAGAGGAAAATAATGTATCTGATTTTATCATAAACAATTTGAAACCAGGATGAAATGGAAACCTGTAGAAGAAACCAGGAATGATAATTCAACTAAAAAGCAGTAGAAAGCCTACGTGACTTCTAACACTGGAAGGAATTGAGATGGCTGAAAGATAGCACTCAAATCCTGTCAAAACTTGCAGTGATAGATAATCCCTCTAACATTTAAAATGTTTAGAAACAAAGAGAAAGAAGAAAAGCTTCCACGTCATTCTTATAAATCCAGCAGAACTGATACAAAACCAAAGAGAGTTCACAAAAAGTAAAAGACACAGGTGTTCCTCACTTCTGAACAATGATTCAAAATTTCTGAATCAAATAATAGCAAGTAAAATCCAATAGTACATAAAAGAGGATATAGGATGACTAAGTGGGGTTTGTCCAATAATAGTTAAATATTAAGAACCCTAATAAATTACTCACTAACAGTTTGTTAAAGTTCAACATATTATTAGATTATAAAAGAAAAAGCATACATGGTAATTACAGTAGATGCTGAAAAGGTAATTGGTAATCTTTAGTAGCTATTCTTGATTTTCTTAAATTTTATGTTAAAATAAGATGGGATATTTTCTTAACATGTTTAGAAATGTATGTTACATATCAAATGCCAGCGTATCCTATTTAATGGTGAAATACTTGAAATATTACCATTAAATTAGGAACATTATCAATACCATTATTTAACATTGTTGTCAAAGTTCTGGTCAATATAATATAAGATATGGACATTTAGGAAGGAGGAGACGAAATAATCATTATTTCCATTTGAAATCAGAATATACTAGAAAAGTCAAGATAAATCAACAAGAGAGTTCAGTAAAGTGGCCAGTACAAATAATCATTTAGTAAAGTGAGTAGAAGAAAAGATTCCATTTACAATAACAACAAAAAGTATAAAGCATCCAGGACTGTGTATATTCATAAATGTTAAGAGTGTATCCAGATAAGTATAAGACAAACATTTATGAGGGGAAATGGCTCTTAAGAATCCTAGGTATACAGTTCATAGGGGAAATATAATTTCACTAGTATTATAATTATAGGAATATATTATAATTATAATTATAGGAATGCAGAGAGCCATGTGGTAACATGAATTTCCCCCCTCCAATCAGGATTCCAAAACTTTAAAAGTATGTGATTAAAATGTGAGGAAATAAGGACTCCCTTATGTTCCTGGAGAAATATAATTTGATATCACCTTTTTTGTTGCAATTGTTTAATAGTGACCATAATTTTAAATATACATTCCCTTTGACACAGAATTTCCACTCCTAGTGAGTGATCCTATAAAAATACTCCTCCCAGGTGCTATGAGGTTTATTGCAACATTGTTCAGGATAATGAAAAAAATTGGAAACAATTTAACTATCTATCTATAGAGAATTGGCTAAATGAATTAGGATACATTGGTATAGTGGAGTACTATAAAACTGTTAAGAAGGATGCAGTAGATACAAGAGCGCTGTTAACAATATCTAACAATAATCAATCATTGACCAATCAGAATGGATAATTGGTTTCAAAAAGTAAGACCATACTTGTCAGTGACAATTATTATTATTTTTTTTAAAGAATCTTATTTATTTATTTTTGGTTGCATTGGGTCTTTGTTGCTATGCACAGGCTTTCTCTAGTTGCGGCGAGTGGGGTGTACTGTTCGTTGCGGTGCATGTGCTTCTCATTGCAGTGGCTCCTCTTGTTGCAGAGCATGGGCTCTAGGCACATGGGCTTCAGTAGTTGTGGCACTCGGGCTCCATAGTTGTGGCTTGTGGGCTCTGGAGCACAGGCTCAGTAGTTGTGGCACACGGGCTTAGTTGCTCCACAGCATGTGGGATCTTCCCAGACCAGGGATCGAACCAGTGTCCCCTGCATTGACAGGTGATTCTTAACCACTGTACCACCAGGGAAGTCCCAGTGACAATTATTAAGGACTTTCAAACAATTAAATAAATAAGAAAATAGATTAACAGCTAATATGAATATTAATAAAGTGTGAATGAGGTAGATACATTTAGGAAGAATAATTGAGCCAACAATTGTTTTTAAAATTTAAAAACTCATACCAGGTAGAATAATAGAGATTAAATCATAATACTAAACTTGTCTAATTATTTAGTGCAGAGCTGGCAACCTGCTGTCAAACGAAGTTTTATTGAAATGCAGCCACACAGGGCCGATTTATCCACTCGGTACAGATGGCACAGTGAACAGAGCCCACAGAAGCCCGTGAAATGCCTTAATTTCTTTAAAAAGTCAGAAGGAAAAACACCAAACTTTCAGGGTCAAAATATTTAATTTTTTTCTCACATCAGAAAAGAAAAATGCAATGTTAGGACCCACAAAAGTCTATTAAATTTTGCCTAAAACAAAAAATAATTCAAGTATCTAAACTTATTTAAAGATAAGTTTTCATTTATTTTTTATGATGGGTGGGCCCATAAGGCAGAAGTTGGTAGGCCCCACAGAAATTCTAATGCAGTTCTGCAACCATGCTTGTGTGTTTGCATGTTGTCTGCAGTTGCTTTTGCAGGGGCAGAATTGAGCATTTGTTCTGGACACAAAGCCCTTAATACTTACTACCTGGTTCTTTGCAGGAAAAATTTTCTGATGCTTGGCTTAGTGTATTAGCACTCATGATGTTAAACAAAATTATCTTTATGAACTGGATTTTACTTTTAATTCCACCCGACCATGAAATTTTTAAAAAAGATTCTATTTTTGAATTCTTCTTATTAAAGGGAGAATGTCAACTATGTCCATTAAAAATTTTAAGAGAAGGAGTATGACCAAATAACTGATATTTACATTAAATTATCTTCATGCCAGACATCACAAAAAAATAAAGAGAATGAGGACAAAAAGAAAGTTTTAAGGGAAAAAGAATCTCCAAATAGTATGCTCTTCTTCAGACATCAGTTTCAAACAAACATCTGCCTAGTGTGGCATGAATGTAACACAGGAATAATTCAGCAGGTGACAGTGTTGAGTATTTTTCCTGAACTCTAATGCCAACTGTTTATAATTCAGCTACTAAAGTTTTAAGAAAACAATAATAGTTTACAAATTTGGCATACAATTTCAGATTTATTCTTGGATCTCTCAAATTTGTTCTATGATGGGTCTATTTTGCTTAGGCCAAAATAACTTAATTTTAAGATTCAGACTCTTGGCATTCAGCTACCACAGATTATGACTCATTTATGCATAAGAAGCCTTCTGGAAGACTATTTATTTCCAAACTGGTATGAGTTTTGTCTCTAGGGATGGGAATGTGTATCATGTGGTTTACCAACATGGAGGAGCGGTTGAAGTGGTCCACGCGGCTAGGAAGGAGTAGATTTTTACCGACATTGATTAGAATTGCCAGCTCATTGGGATAATAAGAAGCAGGTCAGCTTGGTTTTATTAATGTTTTTAAAGTCTCTGTGCACCCCTTTATGCCTACCTCCAGGCCAGATGACTCCCACTACCTTGCCCTTGGTACATCATGCTTATGATCACATAATTTATCATCCAAACTGGGCACATCAACTGTATTGAGATATAATTCATATATAATATAATGCATCCATTTTAAGTGTATTATTAGAATCATTTTGGCAAATATATACTTCCAGGTAACCATAATCGATACACAGAGTATTTCCATCGTTCTTGAAAGATCCCTAATGCTCAAACCAGGGTGTTTATTTAGGTTCACAGCAAAATTGAGCAGGAAGTACAGAGAGTTTCCATATGCCCCCAGGCCCCACACATACACACACATACCTTCCCCCCACCAAAGTGATACATTGGTTACAAATGATGAACCTACACTGACACATTTTCATCACCCAAAACGTCCATAATTTAAATTAGGGTTCACTCTTGGTGTTGTATATTCTATGGGTTTTGGCAAATTGATAATGACACGTATCCACCATTATGTTATCATACAGAATAGTTTCACTGCCCTAAAAAATCCTCTGTGTTCCACCTGTCCATTCCTTTCTCCTCACAAACCCTGACAACCACTGGTCTCTTTACTATTTCCACGTTTCCTTTGCCAGAATATTATATAATTCGAATCATACAGAATGTAACCTTTTCAAATTGGCTCCTTTCACTTACTTATATTCATTTAAGATTCCTCTAAGTCTTTTCATGGCTTGTTAGTTCATTTCTTTTTTAGCACTGACTAATATTCCATGGTCTGTTTTACCAAAATTTATTTATCCATCCATCTATTGAAGGACATCTTGGTTGCTTCCAAGTTTTGGCAATTATGAATAAATCTACCATAAACTTATCCCTGTGCAGATTTTTGTGTGACTATAAGTTATCAACTCACTTGGTTAAATACTAAGGGGTGTGATTGCTGGATTGTGTGGTAAGAAAATGTTTAGTTTTGTAAGAAACCAACAAAGTGTCTTCCAAAAGGGCTATGCTGTTTTGCATTCCCATCAGCAATGAATGAGAATTCCTGTTGCTCCATATCCTTGCCAGCATTTTGGTTGTCAGTGTTTTGTATTTTTGCCATTCTAATAGATGTGTGGTGTTATCTAATTGTTTTAATTAGCAATTTCTTAATGACATACGATGTGGAGCATCTTTTCATATGCTTATTTGACATCTAGTGTATCTTCTTTGGTGAGGTGTCTGTTCAGATCTTTGCCCATTTTTTAATTGGGTTGTTCTTTTTCTTACCGTTGAGTTTTAAGAGTTCTTTATATATTTTGGATAACAGTCCTTTGTCAGTTACATGTTCTGCAAGTGTTTTTTCTCAGTCTGTGACTTGTCTTCTCATTCTCCTGACAGTGTCTTATGCAGAGCAGGAGTTTTTAATTTTAATGAAGCCCAGCTTATGCATTATTTCTTTCATGGATCTTGCCTTTGATGTGGTGTCTAAAAAGTCATTATCAAACCTGAGGTCGTACAGATTTTCTCCTATGTTATCTTCTAGGTGTTTCATAGTTTTACATTTTACATTTAGGTTTATGGTCCACCTTGACTTAATGTTGTGGAGGGTATAATGTCTGGGTCTAGATTTGTTTTCTTGCATGTGGATGTCTAGTTGTTCCAGCACGATTTGCTGAAAAAATGATCATTTCTCCATTGTATTGTCCTTGCTCCTTTGTCAAAGATCATTGACTATATTTGTGTGAGTCTATTTCTGGGCCCTCTATTCTGATCCATTCTTTTAACAATACTACACTGCCTTGCTTATTGTAGCTTTATAAAAAATCTTGAAGTCAGGAGTGTCAGGCCTCTGAGTTTGTTCCTTTTCTTCAATATCGTGTAAGTCATTCTGGGTCTTTTGCCTCTCTGTATACATTTTAGAATCAGTTTGTCAATATCTGCAAAGTAACTTGCTGGGATTTTGATCGGGGTTGCATTGAATCTATAGATCAAGTTGGGAAAAACTGATATCTTGACAATCTTAAGTCTTCCTATCCATAAACATGTAATACCTCTCCATTTATTTAATTCTTCATTTAATTCATTCCTCAGAGTTTTATAGTTTTCCTCATATAGATCTTGTACATATTTTTTTAAATTTATACGTAAGTATTTAAGTTTTGGAGGTGCTAATATAAATGGTATTGTGTTTATAATTTCAAATTCCAGTTATTCATTGCTGGAATATAGGAAAGTAATTGGATTTTGTGTATTAACTTTTTATACTGCTGCCATAGTTCTAGGAGTTTTTTGTGGATTCTTTAGGATTTTCTACATAAATAAACACATCATCTGCAAACAAAGACAGTTATGTTTCTTCCTTCCCAATCTGTATGCCCATGTTAAGGAATTTCCCTCTATTCCTAGTTTGCTGAGAAGTTTTGTTTGTTTGTTTGTTTTGTTTTGTTTTAGTCATGAATAAGGTATTACATTGTCAGATGATTTTTCTGCCTCTATTGATATGATCATGTAACTTTTCTTCTTTATCCTGTTGATGTGATGAATTATATAAATGATTTTTGAATGTCGAACCAGCCTTGCATTCCTGGAATAAATCCCACTTTGTCATGGTGTATAATTCTTTTTATACATTGTTGGCTTTGACTTGTTAACATTTTTTTGAAGATTTTTGCATCTATATTCATAAAAGATACTGGTTTGTAGTTTTGTTTTGTTGTTGTTGTTGTGTTTTGTAATGTCTCTATCTGGCTTTGGTATTAGGGTAATTCTGGCTTCATAGAATGATTTAGGAAATATTCTTTCTGCTTCTATATTCTGGAAGAAATTGTAAAGAATTGATATAAGTGTTTGGTGGAATTTACCAGTGAAGCTGTCTGGGTCCGGTTCATTCTGTTTTGGAAGGTTATTAATTGTTGATTCAATTTCTTTAATAGATATAGACCTATTCTGATTGTCTGTTTCTTCTTGTGTGTTTTGGCAGATTGTGTCTTTCAAAAATTGATCCGTTTCATCTAGGTTATAAATTTGTGAACATAGAGTTGTTCATGCTCTTCCTTGCAATCATGGAATTTAATGTCCTTTCAATGTCCATGTCATCTAAGTGATGTCCCCTCTTTAACTTCTGATATTAGTAATTTGTGTCCTTTTTTCTTAGTTAGCCTGGCTAGAGGCTTATAGATTTTATTGATCTTTTCAAAGAATCAGGTTTCAGTTTTGTTGAGTTTTTTTTCCTCTCTTGATTTCCTGTTTTCAATGTCATTGATTTCTGTTGCATCAAAAAATTTTTTTTCTTTTCTTCTCCTTAATTTAGATTTAATTATCTCTTCTTTTTAAAACTTTTCTTAGGGCGGATGTTTATATGATGCTTATATGATTGATTTTAGATCTCTCTTCTTTTCTGACATATGCATTCAGTGCTTTGGATTTCCCTTTAAGATACTACTTTTGCTGCATCCCACAAATTCTGATAAGTTGTTTTTCCATTTTTATTTAGTTCAAAATATTTTTGAATTTTTAAAAATTTCTTCTTTGACCCATGTGTTATTTAAAAGTGTATTGTTTAATCTCCAAGTATTTTGGGATTTTCTAACTATCATTATTGATTTCTAGTTTAATTCCATTGTGGCCTAAGAGCAAACATTGTACAAGCTGTATTTCTTTAAATTTGTTAAAGTGTGTTTTATGGCCCAGAATGTGGTCTATCTCAGTGAATGTTCCATGTGAGCTTGAGAAGAATGTGTATTTTGCAATTGTTGAATGAAATATTTTATAGATGTCAATTATCCAGCTGACTGATGGTGATATTGAGTTCAACTATTTCCTTACTGATTTTCTGTCTGCTAGATCTGCCCAATTCTGAGAGAGGGATGTTGAAGTTTCCTATTAAATAGTGGATTCATCTATTTACCCTTACAGTTCTTTTGGTTTTCACCTCACTTATTTTGGTGCCTTGTTGTTAGGTGCATATACTTTAAGGATTGCTATGCCTTCTTGGAGAATTGACCCCTTTATCGTTATGTATGCTATGTCTTCTTGGAGAATTGACCCCTTTATCATTATGTAACATCCCTCTTTATCACTGATAATCTTCCTTGCCCAGAAGTCAGCTCTTCGAAATTAATATAGCTACCAAAGCTTTCTTTTATTAGCATGGTTATATCTTTTAGCATGGTATATCTTTTTCCATCATTTTCATTTAATCTATATGTGTCTTTATATTTAAAGTGGGCTTCAACTACATATAATAGGGTCTTTGTTGATACATTCTAATAATCTCTGTCTTTTAATGGAAGTAATTAGACCAGTGGCATTTAAAGTGATTATTGATATAATTGGGTTATTATACCTACCTATATTTGTTAATTTTCTATTGTTGCTCTTGTTCTTTGTGTGTATTTGTGTCTTCTACTTTTCTGCCTTTTGATGTTTTAATTAATTGAGAATTTTATATGATTCCATTTTTTTCTCCTTTCTTAGTGTATCAATTATCCTTTTTTTAAAACTTTTTTAGTGGTTGTCCTAAAATTTGTCATGTGTGTTTACAAATAATTCAAGTCCTCTTTCAAATGACACTATATCATTTCATGGGAATTGCAAGTACCTAATAATAACCAAGTATCCCTAACTCCTCCATCCTGTCCCTTGTATCATTGTGTCATTCACTTCAAATATATACAAGGTATAATAATCAAATATATTGTTGTATTTACTACTTTGAACAAGCTCTTGTCTGTTAGATTAATTAAAGAATAAGAAAAATAAGTTCTTATTTTAACTTCACTTGTTCCTTCTCCATTGCTCTTGTATTAATTGTATTTTCTTATGTTCTGTATTCCTTTCTTTTTTTTTCTATCAAACAATGTTTACATTTTTATTTTCTCTTCCTGCTGTCTATAAACATAATTCCACGTAGCTTCAATATAGTTTGCCATTCTTCTCTTTTCATACTAAATTTAAATTCTATGATTCATAGTTATACTTTTTTAAAACATATTTATTGGGGTATAATTGCTTTACAATGGTGTGTTAATTTCTGCTTTATAACAAAGTGAATCAGTTATACATATACATATGTTCCCATATCTCTTCCCTCTTGGCATCTCCCTCCCTCCCACCCTCCCTATCCCACCCCTCCAGGCGGTCACAAAGCACCGAGCCCATATCCCTGTGCCATGTGGCTGCTTCCCACTAGCTATCTACCTTACGTTTGTTAGTGTGTATATGTCCATGCCTCTCTCTCGCCCTGTCACAGCTCACCCTTCCCCCTCCCCATATCCTCAAGTTAGTTTTCCAGTAGGTCTGTGTCTTTATTCCTGTCTTACCCCTAGGTTCTTCATGACATTTTTTTTCTTAAATTCCATATATATGTGTTAGCATACGGTATTTGTCTTTTTCTTTCTGTCTTACTTCACTCTGTATGACAGACTCTAGGTCTATCCACCTCATTACAAATAGCTCAATTTCGTTTCTTTTTATGGCTGAGTAATATCCCATCGTATGTATGTGCCACATCTTCTTTATCCATTCATCCGATGATGGGCACTTAGGTTGTTTCCATCTCTGGGCTATTGTAAATAGAGCTGCAATGCACATTTTGGTACATGAATCTTTTTGAATTATGGTTTTCTCAGGGCATATGCCCAGTAGTGGGATTGCTGGGTCATATGGTAGTTCTATTTGTAGTTTTTTAAGGAACCTCCATACTGTTCTCCATAGTGGCTGAACCAATTCACATTCCCACCAGCAGTGCAAAAGTGTTCCCTTTTCTCCACACCCTCTCCAGCATTTATTGTTTCTAGATTTTTTGATGATGGCCATTCTGACTGGTGTGACATGATATCTCATTGTAGTTTTGATATGCATTTCTCTAATGATTAATGATGTTGAGCATTCTTTCATGTGTTTGTTGGCAGTCTGTATATATTGTTTGGAGAAATGTCTATTTAGGTCTTCTGCCCATTTTTGGATTGGGTTGTTTGTTTTTTGTTATTGAGCTGCATTAACTGCTTGTAAATTTTGGAGATTAATCCTCTGTCAGTTGCTTCATTTGCAAATATTTTCTCCAATTCTGAGGGTTGTCTTTTAGTCTTGTTTATGGTTTCCTTTGCTGTGCAAAAGCTTTGAAGTTTCATTAGGTCCCATTTGTTTATTTTTGTTTTTATTTCCATTACTCTAGAAGGTAGGTCAGAGGATCTTGCTGTGATTTATGTCATAGAGTGTTCTGCCTATGTTTTCCTCTAAGAGTTTGATAGTTTCTAGCCTTACATTTAGGCCTTAATCCATTTTGAGCTTATTTTTGTGTATGGTGTTAGGGAGTGATCTACTCTCATACTTTTACATGTATCTGTCCAGTTTTCCCAGCACCACTTATTGAACAGACTGTCCTTTCTCCACTGTGCATTCCTGCCACCTTTATCAAAGATAAGGTGTCCATATGTGCGTGGGTTTATCTCTGGGATTTCTATCCTGTTCCATTGATCTATCTTTCTGTTTTTGTGCCTGTACCATACTGTCTTGATTACTGTAGCTTTGTAGTATAGTCTGAAGTCAGGGAGCGTGATTCCTCCAGCTCCGTTTTTCGTTCTCAGGATTGCTTTGTCTATGCGGGGTCTTTTGTGTTTCCATACAAATTGTGAAATTTTTTGTTCTAGTTCAGTGAAAAATGCCAGTGGTAGTTTGATAGGGATTGCATTGAATCTATAGATTGCTTTGGGTAGTAGAGTCATTTTCACAATGTTGATTCTTCCAATCCAAGAACATGGTATATCTCTCCATCTATTTGTATCATCTTTAATTTCTTGCATCAGTGTCTTATAATTTTCTGCATACAGGTCTTTTGTCTCCTTAGGTAGGTTTATTCCTAGATATTTTATTCTTTTTGTTGCAATGGTAAATGGGAGTGTTTTCTTGATTTCACTTTCAGATTTTTCATCATTAGTACATAGGAATGCCAGAGATTTCTGTGCATTAATTTTATATCCTGCTACCTTACCAAATTCACTGATTAGCTCTAGTAGTTTTCTGGTAGCATCTTTAGGATTCTCTATGTATAGTATCATGTCATCTGCAAACAGTGACAGCTTTACTTCTTCTTTTCTGATTTGGATTCCTATTTCCTTTTCTTCTCTGACTGCTGTGGCTAAAACTTCTGAAACTATGTTAAATAAGAGTGGTGAAAGTGGGCAACCTTGTCTTGTTCCTGATCTTAGTGGAAATGCTTTCAGTTTTTCACCATTGAGGATGATGTTGGCTGTGGGCTTCTCATATATGGCCTTTATTATGTTGAGGAAAGTTCCTTCTATGCCTACTTTCTGCAGGGTTTTTATCATAAATGGGTGTTGAATTTTGTCAAAAGCTTTCTCTGCATCTATTGAGATGATCATATCCTTTTTCTCCTTCAATTTGTTAATATGGTGTATCACATTGATAGATTTGCATATATTGAAGAATCCTTGCATTCCTGGAATAAACCCCACTTGACCATGGTGTATGATCCTTTTAATGTGCTGTTGGATTCTGTTTGCTAGTATTTGTTGAGGATTTTTGCATCTCTGTTCATCAGTGATATTGGCCTGTAGTTTTCTTTCTTTGTGACATCCTTGTCTGGTTTTGGTATCAAGGTGATGGTGGCCTCGTAGAAGGAATTTGGGTGTGTTCCTCCGTCTGCTATATTTTGGAAGAGTTTCAGAAGGATAGGTGTTAGCTCTTCTCTAAATGTTTGACAGAATTCGCCTGTGAAGCCATCTGGTCCTGGGCTTTTTTTTGTTGGAAGATTTTAAATCACAGTTTCAATTTCAGTGCTTGTGATTGGTCTGTTCATATTTTCTATTTCTTCCTGATTCAGTCTTGGCAGGTTGTGCATTTCTAAGAATTTGTCCATTTCTTCCAGATTGTCCATTTTCTTGGCATAGAGTTGCTTGTAATCTCTCATGATCTTTTTTATTTCTGCAGTGTCAGTTGTTACTTCTCCTTTTTCATTTCTAATTCTATTGATTTGAGTCTTCTCCCTTTTTTTCTTGATGAGTCTGGCTAGTGGTTTATCTATTTTGTTTATCTTCTCAAAGAACCAGCTTTTAGTTTTATTGATCTTTGCTATTGTTTCCTTCATTTCTTTTTCATTTATTTCTGATCTGATCTTTATGATTTCTTTCCTTCTGCTAGCTTTGGGGTTTTTTTGTTCTTCTTTCTCTAATTGCTTTAGGTGCAAGGTTAGGTTGTTTATTCGAGATATTTCCTTCTTCTTAAGGTGGGCTTGTATTGCTATAAACTTCCCCCTTTGAACTGCTTTAGCTGCATCCCATATGTTTTGGGTCGTTGTGTCACCATTGTCATTTGTTTCTAGGTATTTTTTTAATTTCCTCTTTGATTTCTTCAGTGATCACTTCGTTATTAAGTAGTGTATTGTTTAGCCTCCATGTGTTTGTGTTTTTTACAGATCTTTTCCTGTAATTGATATCTAGTCTTATGGCGTTGTGGTCGGAAAAGATACTTGATACAATTTCAATTTTCTTAAATTTACCAAGGCTTGATTTGTGATCCAAGATATGATCTATCCTGGAGAATGTTCCATGAGCACTTGAGAAAAAATTTGTATTCTGTTGTTTTTGGATGGAGTGTCCTATAAATATCAATTAAGTCCATCTTTTTTAATGTATCATTTAAAGCTTGTGTTTCCTTATTTATTTTCATTTTGGATGATCTGTCCATGGGTGAAAGTGGGGTGTTAAAGTCCCCTACTATGTATGTGTTACTGTCGATTTCCCCTTTTATGGCTGTTGGTATTTGCCTTACTTATTGAGGTGCTCCTATGTTGGGTGCATAAATATTTACAATTGTTATATCTTCTTCTTGGATCGATCCCTTGATCATTATGTAGTGTCCTTCTCTGTCTCTTCTAATACTCTTTATTTTAAAGTCTATTTTGTCTGATATGAGAATTGCTACTCCAGCTTTCTTTTGATTTCCATTTGCATGGAATATCTTTTTCCATCCCCTCACTTTCAGTCTGTATGTGTCTCTAGGTCTGAAGTGGGTCTCTTGTAGACAGCATATATATGGGTCTTGTTTTTGTATCCATTCAGCCAATCTGTGTCTTTTGGTGGGAGCATTTAATCCATTTACATTTAAGGTAATTATCGATATGTATGTTCCTATTCCCATTTTCTTAATTGTTTTGGGTTTGTTATTGTAGGTGTTTTCCTTCTCTTGTGTTTCTTGCCTAGAGAAGATCCTTTAGCATTTGTTGTAAAGCTGGTTTGTTGGTGTGAACTCTCTCAGCTTTTGCTTGTCTGTAAAGTTTTTAATTTCTCCATCAAATCTGAAAGAGATCCTTGCTGGGTAGAGTAGTCTTGGTTGCAGGTTTTTCTCCTTCATCACTTTCAGTATTTCCTGCCACTCCCTTCTGGCTTGTAGGGTTTCTGCTGAAAGATCAGCTGTTAACCTTATGGGGATTCCCTTGTGTGTTATTTGTTGTTTTTCCCTTGCTGCTTTTAATATGCTTCCTTTGTATTTAATTTTTGACAGTTTGATTAATATATGTCTTGGCGTATTTCTCCTTGTATTTATCCTGTATGGGACTCTCTGTGCTTCCTGGACTTGATTAACTATTTCCTTTCCCATATTAGGGAAGTTTTCAACTATAATCTCTTCAAATATTTTCTCAGTCCCTTTCTTTTTCTCTTCTTCTTATGGAACCCCTATAATTCAAATCTTGGTGCGTTTAATGTTGTCCCAGAGGTCTCTGAGACTGTCCTCATTTCTTTTCATTCTTTTTTTCTTTATTCTGCTCTGCAGTAGTTATTTCCACTATTTTATCTTCCAGGTCACTTATCCATTCTTCTGCCTCAGTTATTCTGCTATTGATCCCATCTAGAGTACTTTTAATTTCATTTATTGTGTTGTTCATCGCTGCTTGTTTCATCTTTATTTCTTCTAGGTCCTTGTTAAATGTTTCTTGCATTTTGTCCATTCTATTTCCAAGATTTTGGATCATCCTTACTATCATTATTCTGAATACTTTTTCAGGTAGACTGCCTATTTCCTCTTCATTTGTTAGGTCTGGTGGGTTTTTATCTTGCTCCTTCATCTGCTGTGTGTTTTTCTGTCTTCTCATTTTGCTTATCTTACTGTGTTTGGGGTCTCCTTTTTGCAGGCTGCAGGTTCGTAGTTCCCGCTGTTTTTGATGTCTGTCTCCAGTGGCTAAAGTTGGTTCAGTGGGTTGTGTAGGCTTCCTGGTGGAGGGGACTAGTGCCTGTGTTTTGGTGGATGAGGCTGGATCTTGTCTCTCTAGTGGGCAGGTTCACGTCTGGTGGCGTATTTTAGGGTGTCTGTGGCCTTATTATGATCTTTGGCAGCCTCTCTGCTAATGGGTGGGGTTGTGTTCCTGTTTTGCTAGTTGTTTGGCATAGGTTGTCCAGCACTGTAGCTTGCTAGTGTTAAGATGGAGGTCTCTGGGAGATTTTCGCCATTTGATATTATGTGGAGCTGGGAGGTCCTTTGTTGACCAGTGTCCTGAAGTTGTCTCTCCCACCTCAGAGGCAGAGCCCTGACTCCTGGCTGGAGCACCAAGAGCCTTTCATCCACACAGCTCAGAATAAAAGGGAGAAAAAGTAGAGAGAATTAGTAGAAGTATGAAGAAAGAAAGAAAGAAGGGAGGAAAGGAAGGAAGGAAGGAAGGAAGGAAGAAAGAAAGAAAGAAAGAAAGAAAGAAAGAAAGAAAGAAGCAAAGAAGGAAAGAAAGGAGGGAGGGAGGGAGGGAGGGAGGGAGGAAGGAAGGAGGGAAGGAAGGAAAAAAGAAAGAAAGAAGATACAGTAAAATAAAATAAAGTATGATAAGGTTATTGAATTAAAAAATAATTATTTAGAAAAAAAAAAGGGGACGGATAGAACCTTAGGACAAATGTCGGAAACAAAGCTATACAGACAAAATCTTACACAGAAGCATACACATACACCCTCACAAGGAGAGGTAAAGGGGGGAAAATCATAAATCTTGCTCTCAGAGACCACCTCCTCAATTTGGGATGATTCGTTGTCTAAAGGAGGGAAGGAAGGAAGGAAGGAAGGAAAGAAAGAAAGAAAGAAAGAAAGAAAGAAAGAAAGAAAGAAAGAAAGAAAGAAAGAAAGAAAGAAAGAAAGAAAAGTATAATAAAGTTGTTAAAATTAATTATTAAGAAAAGAAATTAAAAAAAAAAACATGGACGGATAGAACCCTAGGACAAATGGTGGAAGCAAAACTATACAGACAAAATCTCACACAGAAGCATACACATACACATTCACAAAAAGAGGAAAAGGGGAAAAATTCATAGATCTTGCTCTCGAAGCCCACCTCCTCAATTTGGGATGATTCGTTGTCTATTCATGTATTCCACAGATGCAGGGTATATCAAGTTGATTGTGGAGCTTTAATCCGCTGTTTCTGAGGCTGCTGGGAGAAATTTCCCTTTCTCTTCTTTGTTCTCACAGCTCACAGGGGCTCAGCTTTGGATTTGGCCTTGCCTCTGCGTGTAGGTCGCTGGAGGGTATCTGTTTTTTGCTGAGACAGGACGGGGTTAAAGGAGCCGCTGATTCGGGGGCTCTGGCGCACTCAGGCTGGGGGGAGGGGAGGGAGGGGCACTGCGTGCGGGGCGGGCCTGCGGCAGCAGAGGCCAGTGTGACGTTGCACCAGCCTGAGGCCCGCCGTGCGTTCTCGCGGGGAAGTTGTCCCTGGATCCCGGGAACCTGGCAGTGGCGGGCTGCACAGGCTCCGCGGAAGAGGGGTGGGGATAGTGACCTGTGCTCGCACACAGGCCCCTTGGTGGTGGCAGCAGCAGCCTTAGCGTCTCCCGCCCGTCCCTGGGGTCCGTGCTTTTAGCCGCGGCTTGCGCCCGTCTCTGGGGTTCGCTCTTTTAGCCACGGCTCGCGCCCGTCTCAGGAGTTCCTTTAAGCAGCGCTCTTAAACCCCTCTCCTCGCGCGCCAGGAAACAAAGAGGGAAGAAAAAGTCTCTTGCCTCTTCGGCAGGTGCAGACTTTTCCCCGGACTCCCTCCTGGCTAGCCGTGGTGCACTAACCCTTTCAGGCTATGTTCAAGCCGCTAACCCCAGTCGTCTCCCTGCGCGCTCCGACCGAAACCCGAGCCTCAGCTCGCAGCCCCGCCCGCCCCGGCGGGTGAGCAGCAAGCCTCTCGGGCTGGTGAGTGCCGGTCGGCGCCGATCCTCTGTGCGGGAATCTCCCCATTTTGCCCTCCGCACCCCTGTTGCTGTGCTCTCCTCCACGGCTCCAAAGCTCCCCCCTCCACCTCCCGCAGTCTCCGCCCGTGAAGGGGCTTCCTAGTGTGTGGAAACTTTTCCTCCTTCACAGCTCCCTCCCACTGGTGCAGGTGCCGTCCCTATTCTTTTGTCTCTGTTTTTTTCTTTTTTTCTTTTGCCCTACCCAGGTACGTGGGGAGTTTCTTGCCTTTTGGGAGGTCTGAGGTCTTCTGCCAGCCTTCAGTAGGTGTTCTGTAGGAGTTGTTCCACGTGTAGATGTATTTCTGGTGTATCTGTGGGGAGGCAGGTGATCTCCGCGTCTTACTCTTCCGCCATCTTCAAGGTCCCCCCTCCTTTCTTTTTTTAATTGAAGTATAGTTGATTTACACTGTTGTTTTAGTGTCAGGTGTACAGCAAAGTGATTCAGATAGTTAGATAGATAGATAGATAGATCTATCTATATCTATATCTATATATGTAGATAGATTCTTTTCCCTTATAGGTTATTAAAAATATTGAGTATAGTTCCCTCTGCCATACAGTAGGTCCTTATTTGTTATCTATTTTATATATAGTAGTGAGTTCTGTATTCCTGATGCTCTGGCATCTGAGACCTTGCTGACCCAAGGAGGGACTGCCCTTCTCCAGGATTAACTAATTCCTAGAAATAGTAAGGACTTGCCTGCAAGCACTCCTTAGATGTACAAACCAATGAATCCTGAGTCCACACCCCCTCCTGCCTCCTCTTATTGGGCTCTTGAACTCTGGGACACTTCCCTCTCTCCTAACCCCCCAGGACCATGTGCTAGGCAACTAGGGACCACTCCTACCACCTTGATCTCACTGAGAATCCTCAAACTACCCACTTCTAAGTCTGTTTACCTTGCTTGCCTTTCCCTGCCCATTGCCCCCCCAGGAAAACCACAATAAGGTTCTCACCCTCCTCTCTCTGCCTGCTCATGTCTGCCCAGTGCTTCCCTGTGTGGCCCTGCATGGTGTGCTATGCCTCCTGCTTCTAGGGGGCTGTGAGTAAAATAAAAACTTCTTCCTTCATAACAATAATTTTTGTGTCTGTACATCTTACTGTATCTGATTAAAACAAAATTTGCATTTTTATGTAGATCCAAGTTTCTGACCTATATTATTTTTCTTATCACTGAAGAGCTTCTTTGAACATTTCTTGAAAAGCAGGTACACTAGTGACAAATTCTCTTAATTTTTTTTTTGTTTGTTTGAGAGTCTTTATTTTTCCTTCACTCTTGAAGATAGTTTCACAGGGTGCAAAATTCCAGGTTGGTGGATCTTTTTCTGTCCACGTTTAAAATAGTCCACTCCAATCTCATCTTGCTCATGTGATTACTGAGAAGTCACATGTAATGCTTATCTTTGTTCCTCTATAATGTGTTTGCTTGTTTGTTTGTTTGTTTTTGGCGATTTTCCTGCTTGGTGTTCTTTGAGCTTCCTGCATCTGTGGTTTGGTGTCTGACATTAACTTGGGGGAAATTCTCAGTCATTATTGTTTCAAATACTTCTGTTCCTTTCTTTCTTCTCCTGCTGGTATTTCCACTACACATATATTACACGTTTCATAGTTGTCCCCCAGTTCTTACATGTAATGTTTCATTTTTTCTTTGCTTTTCATTTTTGAAAGTTTCAATCAATATATCCTCAAGCTCAGAGATTCTTTCCTTAGCTGTGTCCAGTCTACTAATGAGCCCATCAAAGACATTCTTCATTTCTGTTACAGTGTTTCTGACCTCTTGCATTTGTTGCTTACATTACCCATCTGCTCTTGCAAACTGTCTACTTTTTCCATCACAGTCTTTAGCATATTAACCATTTTTATTTTCAGAGAGTCCTCCTATTTACTAGATGGGATGCTTCACAATTCATGAATTGTTGAATAAAGCCATAGATCTTCAAATTTTAAAAAATCATTGTTATTTTAAATTCTTGCTCTGATAATTCCAGCATCCTTGCCATATATGAGTCTGGTTCTGATGCTTGGTCTGTCCCTTCCAACTGTGTTTTTTGCTTCTTATCATGCCTTATTATTTTTTGCTGAAAGCTGAATAAGACCTAGTGGATAAAAGGAACTGCAGTAAGTATTTAGTGATGTGGTGGTGAGCCATGGAGGGACGGGAAGCATGCTATAGTCCTGTAATTAGGTCTCAGTCTTTCAGTGAGCCTGTCTTCTTGAACTGTGAACTTCACAGGTGATTCTCAGGAGTTTTTCACCCCCTTAGGTGGGAGAGGATGGCTACTAGGGGCTTGAAGTTGTTGGTTAAATTCTAGTAAAATCCCATGTGGTTAGACTCTGGTAAAACAGTTTCTGCTGAGGGTAGGTTTTGTTAAGAAGACTAGAACTGTTTGGAATATTTCAAAATGGCTATTTTTCACCTCTCCCTGCTGGAAGCACAAGGGAATTTTTCTCAGATCTTCACTGTGAGAACCTGGTAGAGCTATAGGAGGTAAAACTTACAAGTGTGGCTGCCACTCTAACTGTGGGCCATACCCTGGAATTTTTAACTCTCAGATTTGTCCTCACTGAGCCTCCAGTAATTTGTCAATCATAGTTCAAGTTCCTCAACCCGGGCACTGGTTCCCACAGAAGTTTCCACAGAGGTTCTTGCATGTGGGTTTCTGCACTGGTAAGTCATGATTCTCTCTATCCACCTGTCTGTCTCACCAATTTGGGGCAGTGGCTTGCCCTGAGACCTCACTTCTCTGATGGATCTAAGAGGTAATGACTTTCAGTTTCTTCAGCTTCTTACTTGTTGTTAGGATGGAGTGATGCCTTCCAAGCTCCTACATGCCAGACAGGAAACAGGCAGCCCTAGGGGGTTGAAAGAAAGAAAGAAAGTACTGCTAACTCACTACACTTGGACAAGTGGCATAAATTGGCACTGTCCTGGGGAACCGCATCATATGTTTGATATTTTCCCCCTCAAATTTATGTTGCTTTACTTGGGAAAAAATAATTTTTAATTTAAGAATGAACTAAATATTATAACCTCAACCCCATATCCAAGGAATAAAAGCATTCAACATTTTAAAAAATTGGGATTATATTCTACCTACTTAACTGGACCTTTACCTCCTAAATTACTGTATCCATTTAATTAAATTTAGCAAACATTTACTTGCTTTGCATTGTATCAGGAGAACACCAAAGTAAAGGAAAATATGGTCCCTTCTTTTAAAACTTACACTAAAGATGGACAACAAATCATGTATACAGAAATAAACAGTAAGGCTGAATGAAATATGCACATTGGCTGTTAAAAATAATGTTATAGACCTGACTGTTTTGGAGGCAGATGGGAATGTGGAAGGTGGATGAGGCTGCAGTAGTCAAAGAGCAGACTAGGCTAGGCAGGTCTTGAAGTGTAGTTGAAATTTAAATGTGTACTTAAGACAAGGACTGTTCAGTCTTGGGGCAGAGAGAAAAACAGTGTGGATGCTATGGTGTTTAGTCAGTATAGAGGGACTGGGAATTTGAGAGCTCTCCAGTGAGTCTGGTTCTGCAGAGTTGCAGCACGAAGGAACCATCAGAAATGTCTCAGTCTTGGATTTCCCAGCAGGTCTGGTATCAAAGCATCATCAAAATTTACCAAGTGCATGTTGGACAGCATTCTTTCACTTGTGAATTTTCAAACTAGCTCAATCACAAAATGGGATTTATTGGCTAAGATACTTATAAAAGTCCAGGGATTGGTCAGGCTGATCAAGATGTTGATGTCATCACAAACATGTCTCTCTTGATCTTGGGGTTCTCCTTCATGGTGGCAAGATAACCCTAGAAGCTGCAGGCTTATATCCCACCAGTTTTGCAACCTCAGCAGCAAAAGAACTTCTTTTTTCAATAGGTCTAGCAAAAACCTATATATTGGCTGATGCTTATTGGCTCTGATGGTCTAGGTCAGGTGCTCATCCTTGGGTCAATCATGATGACCATATCAATGCTTGCTTAGGTCAGGTGTGCTTCCCTGAATTAGGGGTGAGATCATGATTCCAGCAACTATGGGGATTGAAAATGGGGAAAGGGGTTCCACAGGAAAAGTAATGAACATTGGTCAAACAAAATCAACAGAAGTTTCCTACGAGATGCTTTATATACATGATTTCATGTAAACTTCTCAACAACACAGTGATAGAGCCATTATTGACCACAACTTACAGATAAGGCCTTTGAGGTCCAGACTTTCTTCTCTTTGGGACTATAGCTCTGTGAGTTCCCCAGAGGGCTTGCTTCAAGATGGCCTCACCCGGTGGTTCTCAACCTTGGCCCCAGATCAGAATCACCTGGGGTGCTTTAAAAGAATCCCAGTGTTCAGACCACACTTCTGACCAATTGAGTCAGAGACTCTGGGAGTGGGACCAAGCATCAGTGTTTTTTAGTAGCTCTCCAGTGTGCAGTCGAGGTTGAATACCATGAGCCCAGAGCTGTTCTCTTTTTAGGAAGTTGTAAAGAGAAGAAAGAACAGAGCCAAGTTCTGTTTTCTCAGCAGCACCACCAGTGATGAGGCACACTCTCAGACCCCAAGGAGATCAAACAACCACACTAAAGCAAACTGAAACCCAGTGAAAATCAAGCATTGAGAATGTAGATGTAGATGATACTAACTTTTGGGCTTCATGATTTTGAGGGCATCTATAGTCCAATGTCAGTTATTCCCATGGGAAGTTTTGGCAAATGGAAGTATTAGAAAGATAAGCAAGACAATTTTCACTCTGGAGATGTTTATTCAAAAAAATCTGGTGTGTGAGAATCTTATGGATTGGATGATGGATGGGTAATAATACCTGAAAAATATAAATCTCAGATGTTTGAGGGTCTCTTAGAGGAGTCTTCTGGATGTACCAGTGTTTTCTGGAAAGGAGGATGACTGCCATGACTGAAAGGTCCAGACTTTGTGGGGATGGGTGGACCCCATTTCAGATCTTCAGTAGAGCCTGCAATCAATCCCAGAAGAACTAGGTTCTAATTCACAAAATAAGGACATTTTATAGTGAAGTCCAGACCTCTTGTTTTATAAATTAGGAATCAAGTCTCAGGAAGGAACTCACGATTTGGATTATAAGTTCCGATTCCTCAATATTCTTTCCACCACCCCTGATCAAAGTTGTAGATCCCCTTAGAGTATATCAAGTGTTTTTGTATGTTTCCTTTTGCTATCTCTTCATAAAGTGTTATATCTTATTCTTTTTTTTTTATATCTTATTCTTTAAACTTCATTCTAACTGAATTCTTCATAATTTATTCCGAAGTACCATGCTTATTTATTTTTTCAAGAAATATTCACTGTATTTTATCTTTTCACACGACTACCCTGGCTCCCCAAGCAGACTGTATGCTCTTGGAGGGAAAGTTTTATGCATTTTACTCTTTGTGCCTATGAATCTGTAACAGTTCCTTGATCTGTACATGGCAGTGCTGGGTACTGACTGGGCGAGTGATAGCTGGTAGATTTGCTAATTAAGTTGCTGTCCATGTTTCTGATACACCTTATTTGTCTTGGTTTTAGGAGATGGTGGCATAAGAATTCCTGCCTTCAGTCTTAATCTGATTTGTTCTGATGAAGGTGTCCTTAGAATGGAATATCAGACATTCCCCAAATAAGAAAACTTGAGAATATGTTTCCTTGTGCTGATGCACTGTGTCCCCTAGCCATGGGCTCCTCACTGTGTTGGGTCCTTGATCTCTCCTCTTTGTGTATAATGTGACCTCTTGGTGTTGCAAAGTACATGAAGGGGCTCTCTAGTAAAGCTTCACTTGACACAAAGAACCAGCCCTTCCTCAGCATCACTAGGGCTTCTCATTGCCCCTATTCCTTCAGCCAAAAACCATCATTAGCTCACAACTGCCAATGGAACAGTCTCATTCCCAAATGCTCCTCGGAGCATGTAAAGCCCTCGATCATCTTGACATCTCTTGTTTTCCACACCTCATTCCTATCCTGTGCCACAGCCAGAGCAGAAGCTGCAGCTTCCAGGACACACTGCTGCTTGCTGCTGTCCAGATCCTTTGCAGTCACTGCACCATACACACCAGAACTGCCTCCTCATATCACCTTTGCCTTTTGCTGTTACAAGCATCCTTCAAGTCTAATCCAAATGTCACCTTTTTCTTGCAGCTTTTCCTAAATTCTGCTCTATTTCCAAGTACTTTGTGTATCCCTAATTGGAGATGATATCTCATTTTACTTCATTTGATAAGTATTTGCAGACCTTCCTTCACTTCCTTCTCTCCTTTTTTTGGTTTTGTTTATTTATTTATTTATTGAAGTATAGTTGATTTACAATGTTCTGTTAGTTTCAGGTGTACAGCAAAGTGATTCAGTTATACAAAGTTATATATATATTTCAGATTCTTTTCCTTTATAGGTTATTACAAAATATTGAGTATAGTTCACTGTGCTATATGGTAGGTCCTTGCTGGTTATTTATTTTATATATAGTAGTGTGTATATGTTAATACAAAACTCCTAGTTTATCCCTAGGAGTTTACTTTTTATGTCTGTGGGTCTATTTCTGTTTTGCATATAATTTCATTTGTATAATTTTTTAAATTAATTTTTATTGGAGTATATTTGATTTACAATCGTGTGTTAGTTTCCACTGTACAGCAAGGTGAATCAGTTATACATATACATATATCCACTCTGTTTTAGATTCTTTTCCCATATAGGTCATTACAGAGTATTGAGCAGAGTTCCCTGTGCTATACACTAGGTTATTATTAGTTATCTATTTTATGTATAGTAGTGTGTATATGTCAATCTCAATCTCCCAATTTATCCCTCCCCCCTTTTGCCCCTTGGTAACCATAAGTTTGATTTCTACATCTGTAACTCTATTTCTATTTTATAAATGAATTCATTGTACAATTGTTTTTAGACTCCACATATAAGCGATATCATATGATACTTCTCTTTCCCTGTCTGGCTTAATTCACTTAGTATGATCATCTCTAGGTCTTACTGAGTCCTCACTCTGTACCAACCACTAGGCATGTAAAGATGTATCCAACACACTACAGTCCCGGCTTAAAGAAGTTTACTTAGAGAGGGAGGCAGACATGTCAGTAACAAGAATGGAAGTTTCACAAGAGTGAAGACTTTTGTCTGTTTTGTCCACTACTGAAGCCAGATTGCCTGCAACAGTGCCAAGAACATAGTTGGCACTCAAGAGATGTTTGTTGAATGAATATATAAATAAATAATCTATCAGAAATGTGCATGGATGTACATACACCTATGTGTACACATATGCATAGACATGTATAGATAAATATAGACAAATGATATAAACAAAGTCCAATAAGATTGCAGAGGAAGGAAGACTTTGCTGAGTTAGCTTCTAAATCATGAGTTGCACTTTGCCTGACAAAGATTCTACTTCTGTTTTAGGCAAGAGTTACACCTTAATTTTTATTTCCCCATGTTGCCTGCAGTGAGCTTTACACAGCATGGTAACTCAGTAAATGTTTGTGGCACTGAACTGAAGCTCTGGCCCCTCACTGCTCACCTGACTTGCCTGGCCTGTATTAAAAGACATACTGATCCGAGTACTGATGCCTGATCTCTCGCCCCCTGCACCATCTACTTCCTCCCTGGGCTAAGCCCAGGGAATTTGGAAAGGCTCTGCTTATTATAAAGGTGGAATCAGGACTGTCCACACTGCATGGCCTCTGCTGCCAGAGCAGGCTCCAGGGTATTTGTCTGGAATGGTCCAATCTGACAATGTAGCTTTGCCACATAGCTGCTCAAACTGGTGGAGTTTGATTCTCTTGCATACAGCATTATTTATCCATTTCAGTATACTCAAAATGTAGCTTTTGCTCTTAGAAGTGCCTGGATTTGCTTCTGTGTGAGGTTTGTTAGGCAGTTGAATGGAAATGGTTGGATTGATGGAGCTTCTAAGTAATTAATTTAACAGTTCTTTCTTTTTTTTTTTTAAACATCTTTATTGGAGTATAATTGCTTTACAAGGGTGTGTTAGTTTCTGCTTTATAACAAAGTGAATCAGTTATACATATACATATGTCCGCATAGCTCTTCCCTCTTGTGTCTCCAGCCCTCCCACACTCCCTATCCCACCCCTCTAGGTGGTCAAAAAGCACCGAGCTGATCTCCCTGTGCTATGCGGTTGCTTCCCACTAGCTATTTTACGTGTGGTAGTGTATATATGTCCATGCAACTCTCTCACTTTGTCCCAGCTTACCCTCCCCTGTCCCTGTATCCTCAAGTCCATTCTCTAGTAGGTCTGTGTCTTTATTCCCATCTTCCCCCTAGGTTCTTCATGACCTTTTTTTTTTTTACAGATTCCATATATATATGTTAGTACATGGTACTTGTTTTTCTCTTTCTGACTTACTTCACTCTGTATGACAGATTCTAAGTCCATCCACATCACTACAAATAACTCAATTTCATTTCATTTTATGGCTGAGTAATATTCCATCGTATATATGTGCCACATCTTCTTTATCCATTCATCTGGGTTCTTTTTACATCTTTATTGGAGTATAATTACTTTACAGTGGTGTGTTAGTTTCTGCTTTATAACAAAGTGAATCAGTTATACATATACATATGTTCCCATATCTCTTCCCTCTTGGCATCTCCCTCCCTCCCACCCTCCCAATCCGACCCCTCCAGGCAGTCACAAAGCACGGAGCTGATCTCCCTGTGCTATGTGGCTGCTTCCCACTAGCTATCTACCTTACGTTTGGTAGTGTATATATGTCCATGCCTCTCTATCGTTTTGTCACAGCTTACCCTTCCCCCTCCCCGTGTCCTCAAGTCCATTCTCTAGTAGGTCTGTGTCTTTATTCCTGTCTTACCCCTAGGTTCTTCATGAAATTTTTTTTTCTTAGATTCCGTATATATGTGTTAGCATACGATATTTGTCTTTCTCTTTCTGACTTACTTCACTCTGTATGACAGACTTTAGGTCTATCCACCTCATTACAAATAGCTCAATTTTGTTTCTTTTTATGGCTGAGTAATATCCCATCGTATATATGTGCCACATCTTCTTTATCCATTCATCCGATGATGGACACTTAGGTTGTTTCCATCTCTGGGCTATTGTAAATAGAGCTGCAATGCACATTTTGGTACATGACTCTTTTTGAATTATGGTTTTCTCAGGGTATATGCCCAGTAGTGGGATTGCTGGGTCATATGGTAGTGCTATTTGTAGTTTTTTAAGGAACCTCCATACTGTTCTCCATAGTGGCTGTACCAATTCACATTCCCACCAGCAGTGCAAGAGTGTTCCCTTTTCTCCACACCCTCTCCAGCATTTATTGTTTCTAGATTTTTTGATGATGGCCATTCTGACTGGTGTGACATGATATCTCATTGTAGTTTTGATATGCATTTCTCTAATGATTAATGATGTTGAGCATTCTTTCATGTGTTTGTTGGCAGTCTGTATATATTCTTTGGAGAAATGTCTATTTAGGTCTTCTGCCCATTTTTGGATTGGGTTGTTTGTTTTTTTGTTATTGAGCTGCATTAACTGCTTGTAAATTTTGGAGATTAATCCTTTGTCAGTTGCTTCATTTGCAAATATTTTCTCCCATTCTGAGTGTTGTCTTTTGGTCTTGATTATGGTTTCCTTTGCAGTTCAACAGTGTTGCAGTTTCATTAGGTCCCATTTATTTATTTTTGTTTTTATTTCCATTTCTCTAGGAGGTGGGTCAAAAAGGATCTTGCTGTGATTTATGTCATAGAGTGTTCTGCCTATGTTTTCCCCTAAGAGTTTGATAGTTTCTAGCCTTACATTTAGGTCTTTAATCCATTTTGAGCTTATTTTTGTGTATGGTGTTAGGGAGTGATCTAATCTCATACTTTTACATGTACCTGTCCAGTTTCCCCAGCACCACTTATTCAAGAGGCTGTCCTTTATCCACTGTACATTCCTGACTCCTTTATCAAAGAAAAGGTGACCATATGTGCGTGGGTTTATCTCTAGGCTTTCTATCCTGTTCCATTGATCTATATTTCTGTTTTTGTGCCTGTACCATACTGTCTTGATTACTATAGCTTTGTAGAGTCTGAAGTCTAGGGAGCCTGATTCCTCCAGCTCCATTTCTCATTCTCAAGATTGCTTTGTCTATGCGGGGTCTTTTGTGTTTCCATACAAATTGTGAAATTTTTTGTTCTAGTTCAGTGAAAAATGCCAGTGGTAGTTTGATAGGAATTGCATTGAATCTGTAGATTGCTTTGGGTAGTAGAGTCATTTTCACAATGCTGAATCTTCCAACCTAACAACATGGTATATCTCTCCATCTGTTTGTATCATCTTTAGTTTCTTTCATCAGTGTCTTATAGTTTTCTGCATACAGGTCTTTTGTCTCCTTAGGTAGGTTTATTCCTAGATATTTTATTCTTTTTGTTGCAATGGTAAATGGGAGTGTTTTCTTGATTTCACTTTCAGATTTTTCATCATTAGTACATAGGAATGCCAGAGATTTCTGTGCATTAATTTTGTATCCTGCTACTTTACCAAATTCACTGATTAGCTCTAGTAGTTTTCTGGTAGCATCTTTAGGATTCTCTATGTATAGTATCATGTCATCTGCAAACAGTGACAGCTTTACTTCTTCTTTTCTGATTTGGATTCCTTTTATTTCCTTTTCTTCTCTGATTACTGTGGCTAAAACTTCCAAAACTATGTTGAATAAGAGTGGTGAAAGTGGGCAAACTTGTCCTGTTCCTAATTCTAGTGTAAATGATTTCAGGTTTTCACCATTGAGAACGAAGTTGGCTGTGCGTTTGTCATATATGGCCTTTATTATGTTGAGGAAATTTTCCTCTATGCCTACTTTCTGGAGGGTTTTTATAGTAAATCGGTGTTGAATTTTGTTGAAAGCTTTCTCTGCATCTACTGAGTTGATTATATGGTTTTTCTCCTTCAATTTGTTAATATGGTGTATCACATTGATTGATTTGCGTTTATTGAAGAATCCTTGCATTCCTAGAATAAACCCCACTTGATCATGGTGTATGATCCTCTTAATGTGCTGTTGGATCCTGTTTGCTAGTATTTTGTTGAGGAATTTTGCATCTATGTTCATCATTGATATTGGCCTGTAGATTTCTTTCTTTTTGACATCTTTGTCTGGTTTTGGTATCAGGGTGATGGTGGCCTCATAGAATTAGTTTGTGAATGTTCCTCCCTCTTCTATACTTTGAAGCGTTTGAGAAGGATAGGTGTTAGCTCTTCTCTCAATGTTTGACAGAATTCGCCTGTGAAGCCATCTGGTCCTGGGCTGTTTTTGTTGGAAGATTTTTAATCACAGTTTCAATTGCAGTGCTTGTGATTGGTCTGTTCATATTTTCTATTTCTTCCTGATTCAGCCTTGGCGGGTTGTACATTTCTAAGAATTTGTCCATTTCTTCCAGATTGTCCATTTTCTTGGCATAGAGTTGCTTGTAGTAATCTCTCATGATCTTTTGTGTTTCTTCAGTGTCAGATGTTACTTCTCCTTTTTCATTTCTAGTTCTATTGATTTGAGTCTTCTCCCTTTTTTTCTTGATGAGTCTGCCTAATGGTTTATCAATTTTGTTTATCTTCTCAAAGAACAAGCTTTTAGTTTTATTGATCTTTTCTATCATCTCCTTCATTTCTTTTTCATTTATTTCTGATCTGATCTTTATGATGTCTTACTTTCTGCTAACTTTGGGGTTTTTTTGTTCTTCTTTCTCTAATTACTTGAGGTGCAAGGTTAGGTTGTTTATTCGAGATATTTCCTGTTTCCTAAGGTAGGATTGTATTGCTATAAACTTCCCTCTCAGAACTGCTTTTGCTGAATCCCATAGGTTTGGGGTCAGCGTGTCTCCATTGTCATTTGTTTGTAGGTATTTTTTTCTTCCGTCTTTGATTTCTTCAGTGATCACTTCGTTATTAAGTAGTGTATTGTTTAGCCTCCATGTGTTTGTAATTTTTACAGATCTCTTCCTGTAATTGATATCTAGTCTCATAGCATTGTGGTCGGAAAAGATACTTGATACAATTTCAATTTTCTAAATTTACCAAGGCTTGATTTGTGATCCAAGATATGATCTATCCTGGAGAATGTTCCATGACCACTTGAGAAAAATGTGTATTCTGTTGTTTTTGGATGGAATGTTCTATAAATATCAATTAAGTCCATCTTGTTTAATGTATCAATTAAATCTTGTGTTTCCTTATGTATTTTCATTTTGAGTGAACTGTCCATTGGTGAAAGTGGGGTGTTAAATTCCCCTACTATGAATGTGTTACTGTCGATTTCCCCTTTTATGGCTGTTGGTATTTGCCTTACTTATTGAGGTGCTCCTATGTTGGGTGCATAAATATTTACAATTGTTATATCTTCTTCTTGGATCGATCCCTTGATCATTATGTAGTGTCCTTCTTTGTCTCTTCTAATAGTCTTTATTTTAAAGTCTACTTTTTCTGATATGAGAATTGCTACTCCAGCTTTCTTTTGTTTTCCATTTGCGTGGAGTATCTTTTTCCATCCACTTACTTTCAGTCTGTATGTGTCTCTAGGTCTGAAGTGGGTCTCTTGTAGACAGCATATATATGGGTCTTGTTTTTGTATCCATTCAGCCAGTCTATGCCTTTTGGTGGGAGCATTTAATCCATTTACATTTAAGGTAATTATCGATATGTATGTTCCTATAGCCATTTTCTTAATTGTTTGGGGTTTGTTATTGTAGGTCTTTTCCTTCTCTTGTGTTTCTTGCCTAGAGAAGATCCTTTAGCATTTGTTGTAAAGCTGGTTTGTTGGTGTGAACTCTCTCAGCTTTTGCTTGTCTGTAAAGTTTTTAATTTCTCCATCAAATCTGAAAGAGATCCTTGCTGGGTAGAGTAGTCTTGGTTGCAGGTTTTTCTCCTTCATCACTTTAAATATGTCCTGCCAGTCCCTTCTGGCTTGCAGAGTTTCTGCTGAAAGATCAGCTGTTAACCTTATGGGGATTCCCTTGTGTGTTATTTGTTGTTTTTCCCTTGCTGCTTTTAATATGCTTCCTTTGTATTTAATTTTTGATAGTTTGATTAATATATGTCTTGGCGTGTTTCTCCTTGGATTTATCCTGTATGGGACTCTCTGTGCTTCCTGCACTTGATTAACTATTTCCTTTCCCATATTAGGGATGTTTTCAACTATAGTCTCTTCAAATATTTTCTCAGTCCCTTTCTTTTTCTCTTCTTCTTCTGGAACCCCTATAATTCGAATGTTGGTGCATTTAGTGTTGTCCCAGAGGTCTCTGAGACTGTCCTCATTTCTTTTCATCCTTTTTTCTTTATTCTGCTCTGCAGTAGTTATTTCCACTATTTTATCTTCCAGGTCACTTATCCATTCTTCTGCCTCAGTTATTCTGCTATTGATCCCATCTAGATTATTTTTAATTTCATTTATTGTGTTGTTCTTCGTTGCTTGTTTCATCTTTAGTTCTTTTAGGCCCTTGTTAAATGTTTCTTTCATTTTCTCTATTTCCAAGATTTTGGATCATCTTTACTATCATTATTCTAAATTCTTTTTCAGGTTGACTGCCTATTTCCTCTTCATTTGTTAGGTCTGGTGGGTTTTTATTTTGCTCCTTCATCTGCTGTGTGTTTTTCTGTCTTCTCATTTTGCTTATCTTACTGTGTTTGGGGTCTCCTTTTTGCAGGCTGCAGGTTCATAATTCCTGTTGTTTTTGGTGTCTGTCCCCAGTGGCTAAAGTTTGGTTCAGTGGGTTGTGTAGGCTTCCTGGTAGAGGGGACTAGTGCCTGTGTTCTGGTGGATGAGGCTGGATCTTGTCTTTCTGTTGGGCAGTTCCACGTCTGGTGGTGTTTTTTGGGGTGTCTGTGGCCTTTTTATGATTTTAGGCAGCCTCTCTGCTAATGGGTGGTATTGTTTTCCTGTCTTGCTAGTTGTTTGGCATAGGGTGTCCAGCACTGTGGCTTGCTGGTCGTTGAGTGAAGCTGGGTGTTGGTGTTGAGATGGAGATCTCTGGGAGATTTTCGCCATTTGATATTATGTGGAGCTGGGAGGTCTCTTGTGGACCAGTGTCCTGACGTTGGCTCTCCCACATCAGAGACACAGCACTGACTCCTGGCTGCAGCACAAAGAGCGTTTCATCCACACGGCTCAGAGAAAAAGGGAGAAAAAGTAGAAAGAAAGTATTAGTAGAAGTAGAAAGAAAGAAAGAAGGGAGGGAGGGAGGAAGAAACGAGGGAAGGAAGGAAAAAAGGAAAGAAAGAAGATAAAGTAAAATAAAATAAAGTAAGAAAAAATATAATAAAGTTATTAAAATAAAAAAAATTATTAAGAGAAAAAAAAAAAACGGACGGATAGAACCCTAGGACAAATGGTGGAAGCAAAGCTATACAGACAAAATCTCACACAGAAGCATACACATACACACTCACAAAAAGAGGAAAAGGAGAAAAAATCATAAATCTTGCTCTCAAAGTCCACCTCCTCAATTTGGGATGATTTGTTGTCTAAAGGAGGGAAGGAAGGAAATAAAGAACGAAGATAAAGTAAAATAAAATAAAGTTATTAAAATAAAAAGTAATTATTAAGGAAAAAAAAAACGGACGGATAGAACCCTCAGACAAATGGTAGAAGCAAAGCTATACAGACAAAATCTCACACAGAAGCATACACATACACACTCACAAAAAGAAGAAAAGGAGAAAAAGTCATAAATCTTGCTCTCAACGTCCACCTCCTTAATTTGGGATGATTCGTTGTCTATTCATGTATTCCACAGATGCAGGGTACGTCTAGTTGATTGTGGAGCTTTAATCCACTGCTGCTGAGGCTGCTGGGAGAAATTTCCCTTTCTCTTCTTTGTTCTCACAGCTCCCAGGGTTCAGCTTTGGATTTGGCCCTGCCTCTGCGTGTAGGTCGCAGAAGGGCGTCTGTTCTTCGCTCAGACAGGACGGGGTTAAAGGAGCCGCTGATTCGGGGGCTCTGGCTCACTCAGGACGGGGGGAGGGAGGGGCACGGAGTGCAGGGCGAGCCTGCAGCGGCAGAGGCCGGCATGACGTTGTACCAGCCTGAGATGCGCCGTGCGTTCTCCCGGGAGAGTTGTCCCTGGATCCCGGGAACCTGGCAGTGGCGGGCTGCACAGGCTCCCCAGAAGGGGGTGTGGATAGTGACCTGTGCCCACACTCAGGCTTCTTGGTGGCGGCAGCAGCAGCCTTAGCGTCTCATACCCGTTTCTGGGGTTTGCGCTTTTAGCCGCGGCTCGCGCCCGTCTCTGGAGCTCCTTTAAGCAGTGTTCTTAATCCCCTCTCCTCACGCACCAGGAAATAAAGAGGGAAGAAAAAGTCGCTTGCCTCTTCTGCAGCTCCAGACTTTTCCCTGGACTCCCTCCCGGCTAGCTGTGGTGCACTAACCCCCTGCAGGCTGTGTTCACGCTGCCAACCCCAGTCCTCTCCCAGCGCTCCGACCGAAGCCCAAGCCTCAACTCCCAGCCCCGCCCGCCCCGGCGGGTGAGCAGACAAGCCTCTCCGACTGGTGAGTGCCGGTCGCCCTGATCCTCTGTGTGGGAATCTCTCTGCTTTGCCCTCCGCACCCCTGTTGCTGCACTCTCCTCCACAGCTCTGAAGCTTTCCGCACCCCTGTTGCTGCACTCTCCTCCACAGCTCTGAAGCTTCCCCCTCCGCCACCCGCAGTCGCCGCCCGCGAAGGGGTTTCCTAGTGTGTGGAAACCTTTCCTGCTTCACAGCTCCCTCCCACTGGTGCAGGTCCCGTCCCTATCCTTTTGTCTGTGTTTATTCTTTTTTCTTTTGCCATACCCAGGTACGTGGTGCGGGGGGGGGGGGGGGGGGTGGTTCTTGCCTTTTGGGAGGTCTGAGGTCTTCTGCCAGCCTTCAGTAGGTGTTCTGTAGTTGTTCCATGTGTAGATGTATTTCTGGTGTATCTGTGGGGAGGAAGGTGATCTCCACATCTTACTCTTCCGCCATCTTCCCAGAAGCCCCCACATTAAATGTTTTGACATCATATTTTACATCTTTTTGTTTTGTGTATCCCTTACCTACTTATTGTGGATATAGATAAATTTATTACTTTTGTCTTTTAACCTTCCTACTAGCTTCATAAGTGGTTGATCTATTACCTTTACTGTATGTTTGCCTTTACAATGAGATTTTTTTCCTTTTGTAATTTTTATGTTTCTAGTTGTGGTATTTTCTTTTCTATTGATACTTCGAGATGTCCCTTTAACACTTCTTGTAAAGCAGTTTTAGAGGTGCTGAACTGTTTTAGCTTTCACTTATCTGCAAAACTCTTGATCTGTCATTCAAATCTTAATTATAGCCTTGCCAGGTAGAGTGTTCTTGGTTGTAGGTTTTTTCTTTCATCACTTTAAATATATTGTGCCACTCCCTTGTGGTTTGCATAGTTTCTGCTGAAAAGTCAGCTGAGAGTCTATGGGAGTTCCCTTGTATGTAACTAACTGGTTTTTCCTTGCTTCTTTTAATATTCTCTCTTTATCTTTAATTTTTGCAATTTCAATTTCAATTTGTCTTTGTGTGGATCTCTTTGGGTTCATCTAGTTTTAGACTCTCTGTGCTTCCAAGATCTGTTTGTCTGTTTCCTTTCCTAGGTTAGGGAAGTTTTCATCTATTATTTATTCAAATAATTTATCTGTCCCTTTCTCCCTCTCTTTTCCTTTGGAACTTCTATGATACAAATATTAGTATGTGTGATGTTGTCACAGAGATCCCTAAAACTAGCCTCATTTTTAAAAATTCTTTTTTCTTCTTTCTTTTCAGCTTGTGTGATTTCCACCACTGTCTTCCAATTTGCTGATCTGTTCCTCTGGAAGATCATATCTACTGTTGATTCCTTTTAGTGTATTTTTTATTTCAGTTATTTTGTTCTTCTCTTTGGTTCTTCTTTACATTTTCTAATTCTTTGTTAAAATTCTTGCTGTGTTCATTCATTCTTCCTGTGAGTTCATTGAGCTTCTTTATGATCATTACCTTGAACTCTATCAAGTAGACTGCTTATGTCTCTTCACTTAGCTCTTCTTCTGGGGTTTTATCTTGTTCCTTCATTTGGAACATATTTTTCTGTCATTTATTTTGCTTAATTCTGTGTCTTTATTTCTATATATTAGGTAGGTAAGTTACATTTTTGATATTGGAGGAGTGGTCTTATGTAGGAGATGTCTTATGGGGCCCAGCAGCATACTTCCTTCTGGTCACCAGAGCTATGTGCTCTATGGGTGCCCCCTATGTGGGCTGCATGTGTCCTTCTGTTGTGGTGGGGCTTACTACTGGCCACACTGGTAAGAAGAGCTGGACTCCAGGCCAGTTGGTTGCCAGGCTCTGCCTCATGCTTTTGGGCAGGGCTGGGTCCCCAGTGGCTACTTGTGGAGCCTATGGTGTCCAGAGGCTGGTGCCGGCCTGCTGGTGGATAGAGGCCGGTCACAGGTGGCTGGCTGCAGGGCCTCTGTGCCTGGGCCGGGTGTTGACTGTCTGGTGAATGGGTAAGTCCCCTGGCACTAATAGGTTAGAGGGAGGAATCTAAAATGGCAGTAACTAGTACCAGTGTCCTTGTGGTAGAATGAACTTCCTAAAATCACTGCTGCTGGGATGCAAATACTATTAATATACTAAAACACATTGAATTGTCCACTTTAAAGGGTAAATTTTGTAGAATGTGAATTATATCTCAATAATAAAATTAATGAATAAGTAAAATATATGATATATTAGAATATGATGAGTATAGATCTGAAAGTTATCGCTAACATGATTCAGCCAATAACTACTGAGGATCCTCAATTTCTTCCTTAGCAAAATAGGGTTTAGTCTAAATGATCTATAGGATGACTTCCAAATCTAGTTTCCAGTGATTCCCTCAGTCTTCCCACATGATTAGAAATTTCAAAGTAACCGTTGGAAAGGTCACCTCTAGAATAAAATCCAGTCCTTATACCTTTGGTATCTCATTGAAGGTATCTCTATTTTTGAGTATTGGTTTGGTTATTTTATCTATTTCCCTATTAATAGAGAACAACTTTGACTTGGTGGAATTTCTGTAAGATTGTAAATTCCCATGAAGATTTCTGATTGTGTGCTCATGGAGAGAAATACTGAAGTTAAAGTAATTTATAAAACTGAGTATAACCAGAAATGAGGGAGCAGTTCTTACAAGGGTTTAATGAAGAAAGAAACATGGGTAGCTGTTGGATTTTTGAGCCAAGTTGTGAACATATAAAATAGTCATTGTTGACATGAAAATAGATGGTTAAAAGTAGTGACTACATAAGTTCTGAGTCCAAAGATTTTGTATAAACCTCATGGCACAGTGGTTAAGAGCTTGGGCTCTGTGATCATCTTGTCTGGGTTAGGATGATGGATCCATCACTTACCAAGTCACCTGTGCCTGTGTCCTTATCTGTCATGTGGGTATAGTAGTTGTACCTCCCAGTAAGATGGTTGTGAGGGTTAAATAAGATAATGCTTAAAAAGCACTGAGAAAAGTATCTGAGCTATGGCAAGGACTCAGCAAACATTAACATTATCTATTGTCAACAAATACTCAAACTCTTGATGAATGTTTTAAACACTACTGGTATTATTGACAAATACAGTGTTTACAGTGTATTGTGCTCTAAACCAACTTTCCCAGTAGTTATTTCTTGTTAGACAATGAGATTTTTTATATTGTAAATAACATTTTTTACAGAGTAAAAGCAAGAAAACGTCACTAACAAAATGAAGATCCTGTTAATTGTATTTGTTCTCATCCTTTGGACTGAAACACTGACATATCAGAGCCCAGGTACCAGTACATTTTATGCTTATTATTATTAGGAAAATAAATATTTTATGTCTCAACAAATCTTTATTTTAATAAATAGAAACAAGGAATTTATTTCTTTACTAAACAAATCAAAACAGACAGCATTTATTTGTAGTTGGCAATATATTCTATCAAGCAAATGTAAGCTCTCAAAGATGATGGAAAGCCATGGGCAAAATGCATGAATTATGCTACACCTGGCTAGAAAAACTTTAATTATTCATTGATTTGCTGAAGTCCTGATGTTCCATGTCTGTATGAATAGAGTCAATCCATATGTTTTGTGGGTCAGTTTGCACCTTGGCTTTAATAAATGAAAGAAAACGATAAAAGGAACACCACAGAGGAAATTTTATATATATATATATAAAGTAATATAGAAGCTTTCATATTCCATACATGCATATATGGAATATGAAAGCTAGGTTTTTCTGTAATTACTGAAAACATCATTCAAAGAAGTATTTTTAACCCTGCACTGTGCTACCCTAGGACTTCCTAGTGAATTTCAGGGTCATTTTGAAAGAAATGTCCTGCTTAGTTAAACATTTACCAGTAGATCACTAACTGGGTGGATGGAGGTGGCTGACCATGACTGCTAAAGTCAATGCTCTTGGTGCTTCCCCTTGTCCAGACTCTCTTTATGAGGCAGGTACACACTCCCCCACTCCCAGCTGCTGTGAATATTGCCTGCAATGGTAATAGCTCATGGCTGTACCCCACTTTCTCAGGACATTTTCCCTTGGCTTTCCCAGAGCCACCTTACCCGTAACCCTCCACTCCTTCTCTCCAGTTCTTGGGAGAAGTCTGCAGCTGATGACTGACTGATAGGCGAGTACAAAAACTGTCCCTCTTGACCCAAAGCGTTTGTTGTCATTTTATTTTGATAGGGCCAGGCCCTGAGTATGCCGACGTGGTGTTTCTGGTGGATAGCTCCAACTACCTGGGAATTAAATCCTTCCCATTTGTGAAGACATTCATCAACAAGATGATCAGCAGCCTCCCCATAGAGGCCCATAAGTATCGTGTGGGCCTGGCCCAGTACAGCAACGTGCTCCACAGAGAATTCCAGCTCAGCACCTTCAAGAGCAGAGGCCCCATGTTGAACCACCTCAAGAAGAACTTCAGGTTCCTGGGCGGTTCCCTGCGGATTGGGAATGCACTCCGGGAGGTGCACACGACCTACTTCTCAAACGGGAGGGACAGGAGACAGTTTCCTCCAATCCTGGTGGTCTTGGCTTCAGCTGAGTCCGAGGATGCCGTGGAAGAGGCCTCCAAGGCGTTGCACAGTGACGGGGTGAGGATCATCTCAGTGGGGTTGCAGGGGACACCTGAGGAGACTCTGAAGGCCATGGCCACAGGCCAGTTCCACTACAGCCTCCAGACGGTCCAAGATCTCAGCATGTTCTCCCAAAACATGACGCAGATTCTCAAGGATGCGGCTCAGTACAAGGAGGTAGCAGCCCACTCTCATACAGTAGGTAAGGAATCCCTTGGTTGAAGAGGTGTCCCATCCCCATGTAATCTGGTCCAGAGAGCCATCTCCTACTATCTCTATGGTGCCACTCACCAGAAATCTCAGTATTTCATGTGGAAATGCAGAAGACCTCCTTCTCATCAACTTTCAGTCTTGATCCCCTAGGCTGAAAGGAGGGCTACTTTTACCCCCATGACTTACAGCTTCTCATTTGAAAAATGCTTTATTTATGTCTTAAGCAGGTTCTCCATGAAGACCTGAAACAGAAGACCCTAGAGTACAAGTAGTTTATGTGGGAGGTAATCCTAGAAAGCATTAGTAAAGAAAGGGTAAAGTGAAACAGGAAGCTACACATGCACTGTTGATGAACAGACGAAACAGGCCAGTACACAGTCATGGGAGGTGCCCAGTAAGTGTGCTGCACTGATGAGAGGCCCCAGCCATTGTCTCCAGAGTGATGTAGAAAGAGCCCCCAGCAAAATAGGTCTTCCTGGCTGCCTCTGTGCTCTATTGTTGATGAGGGGCTATTCTGAGTGGGTGCTATCTTGTTCTAAGACTTGAGGAAGCCACCTGGTTTGGTACAAAGTGCCCTGACCACAGGTCAAGAGGTCCAGACAATACCACTAGCTGACTGTGAACTTGAGGAAGTGATTTCATCTCTCTGAGCCTGGCATCAGCATCCTCCTTTGTAAGATATGAGAGTTGGAATGATCTTGAAATTTTTTCCTGCTCTATCATTCACCAATTCCTTGGCTATCACTATGGGTTGATTTTGCAGTCAGACCAGCCTAGACCTTAATAACAAATAGACTTCCTGAATCATAAGAAGTTTATTTATTTCCCTTGTAATGCTATAGGGCCAGTGTTCAAGTTGTCTTCCTTCTATTTAGATAATTAGGTTGGTGGTGGCTCTTTCATCTTCAAATGTTACTTTCAAGATACCTTGGGAATTGGTATAGAGCTGGTGGAAGGGAAAAAAGATGGAACGTCACTCAAGATGTGGTTTTATGGGCTAAGCTTGGAAGAGACACACAGTACTTCTGCTCACATTTCATTAGCCAGATCTTAGTCCCATGGCCACACCTAATGGCAGGTGAGGCTGAGAAATCAGGTCTAGGCCTATGAGCAAGAAGAGGAAATGGGTTTGGGTAAGTATCTGGAAGGCTCTGTCACAGTTAGTGCTGCCCCCTGAAGCATCAGGGAGTACTTTTACCTCCACTCTTCCCATCCCTCACTCTTCCTGCCTTGGGGGAAATAACAAGTTCTTACAGCACATGTGCTTCTCTTCCCAGAGAAAAAAAACTTTCCTGTGACCCTTCACCCTGGGGACCTTGGAAATCTTACAACCCTGTAGGTAGCCTGAGCTCTCCAAGACCATAGGACTTTACCACCTTCTTAGAAGGCTTTGTGTACTGATCTGTGTTTCTCTCACTCCTCCTAATTTATTTCACAGTAGTATACAGTACAACAAGGTTTTGTTTGTCAAGACCCTATCCTTGCCTTTAGAGGTTAAGAGTAAGGGCTTTGGAGTCTGGGTTCAAACCCTGGCTTGGCTGCTAAAGACCTTGAGTAAGTTACTTAACCTCTGAGCTTCAGTTTCCTTACCTATAAAGTGAGGATATTAATATCTACCTTACAATATGGGTGAGATGACTTGTATGGATTTTGGCAGTTTACTGTCATTAATAGTAATAGCTCTTTGCAAATAAATACTGAGCTGAGTGGGCCATGCTGTAAGTTTGTTTTAGCCAACTATGTGAGGTTCAGAGTACATCGGTAGATTTATGAGAATTACTATAATTCCACAAATAGTTCTGAGCTCCCACCAGGTACCAGGTACTGGAGAGATAGAGGTAAGTAAGACATGCCTTCTGGCTTCTAGAGCTCACAATCCTGTGGATAGTTCTTGGCAAGATTGAGCTTATCTCTTGGCTACACCCCCCACAGTTTTGGCTCCTCCACCTGTTCCTGGAGTGGGCATTCTGTGCATGTGGTATACTCTCCTGTGGATTCCAGATTTATACAACCAACTGCTTACCTGGCATCTTCAATAGTATCCCAAACTTAGCGTGTCTGAAATGGAGCTCTTGACTTCTCCCTCCAACCTGTTCTTCCCACTATCTCCCCTATCTTGGAAAAAGATACCACTAGTATCCACTCAGTTGTTCAGGCCAAAAACCCAGGAGTTTTCACCACTTCCTTTTTGTCTCCCAATACTCATATCTAATTTATCATCAAGTCCTCTCTGTTCTGTCTCTAATTCATGTATCAAAACTACTCTTGTTGTTCTGTCTTACCTGCTTTATTCTTGTCCAAGAACCATTATCTCTTTCCTGGACTAGGGCAATTGTTTTTTAATGAATTCATTATCTCCCCTCAGGAACTAGGGTGATATTTAAAAGATTTAAATAAGATCATCTGAGCCCCATATGATTGGGCCCTACTTCCCTCTGACCTCATCCATCATTGTTCCCCTCACTCATTGGCTCCGGCTACTCTGGGCTTTTGCTTGTTTCTATTTCTCGCTTTTCTTTCTGCCAGAATTCTTCTTCCTTTCACACAATGTGTAGTTCAATCTTTCTCTTCATCTTTCTCAACCCAAATGTAATGCTTTCAGAGAGGTCTTCCCTGACTTTTTATGTCTCAGATCAATTAGTTCTCATCCCACATCCCCAACATAGGGTAACTCAATTGAGTCACCTATTTTATTTCCTTGTTAGCATTTATTATGGTCTGAAATAGCATAATTTATTTATCTGTCCTCCCCATAGAATGTGAGCTCCCTGAAGTCAGGTATATTTCGACTAATTTATGCCTGTATTTCAGCATTTGAAAGTGGTGGTGGTGATTGTGGTGGTGGTTCATACTGGTAGTGGTGGACTTGGAGGTGGTGGTGGTGATAGTGTTGGAAGTTCAGGTGGTGGAGTTGCTGAAGATGAGGGGTAGTGGTGGTAGAGGTGGTGGTGGTGGTGGAGGTGATGGTGGTAGTCATACTGGTGGTGATGGTGGTCATGAAGACCATGGTGGTGGCAGAGGTGGTGGTAGAGGTTGTACAGGTGGAAGTAGTAGTGGAGGTGGAGGTAGAGGTGGTAGTGGTGGTGATGGTGGTGGTGGTGGAGATGGTTGCTGTTGGTGGTAGTAGTGGTGGTGGTAGTCATACTGGTGGTGATGGTGCTCCTGAAGAACATGCTGATGAGATGTGATAGGAAAATCATAATAAGCATTCTTCAGACAGAGGGAAGAGCATTGCAAATCCTCTGAAGTCAATGGCCAATGTAAATTTTGCTGAGAATTTTTATCCTTTGTTCACTAAAAAAAATGCTAACTGCATCCATCATGACTGCCTCTATTTTCACTAATGCCTTCTGACAATCTGTAGAGTGCCTTTCTCAGTCTGGGCCAGAGGTGTGTACTAACATTCCTACTTTTTCTCCCTCCATAGTCCCCTTCACCAGGACCTGTCAGAAAGATTCGCTTGCCGACCTCATGTTCCTGGTGGATGAGTCTGTTGGGACAAAACAGAATCTAAGGAACCTGCAGAACTTCCTGAAGAATATCACCTCCTCCATGGATGTGAAAGACAAATGCCTGCGGCTTGGTCTTATGAGTTACAGTGACAGAGTTCAGACTTTTTCTCCTCTGAGCTCAAGCACAACCCAATCTGAATTTCAGAAGCAAATCCAGAAGCTTTCTCTGCGGGCTGGGAAATCCAGTGCTGGTGCTGCCATTGAGAAGATGAGGAGAGAAGGCTTCTCAGCATCAAGTGGCAGCAGAAGGGCACAGGGAGTGCCCCAGATTGCAGTCCTGGTCACTGACAGACCATCAGATGACAAGGTGCGTGAGGCTGCACTGAATCTCCGCCTGGAGGATGTAACTGTGTTTGCCATGGGCATCCAAGGGGCCAACAAGACCCAGTTAGAAGAAATAGCATCTTATCCTCCGGGACAGACCATCTCCATGATGAAGTCCTATGCAGACTTGGAAAGTTACAGTAAGAAGTTCTTGAAAAAGCTCCAGAATGAAATATGGTCCCAAATTTCAACTCATGCTGAACAAATGGAACTTGATAAAACTGGTATGTCTTTAAAAATCCTTTTCATAGTATAAAAATAATATGAGCAGTTGTCTAGGGCTGGGGCAGGAGTGAGGACTTGTTGTAATTGGGTAAGGGAACTTTAGGAGTTATGAAAATGTTCTAAAACTAGATTTTGGTGATGGTTGCACAACTTTATGAATTTCCTAAAAATCATTGAATGATTGCAGTGGATGAATGTTTTAAGCATGTAAATCATACCTCAATAAAATATACAAAATGTTAATTATAAAATAATTTGATAGTGTTGATGAACATAAAGAAAATAAAATCACCTGTGATCTTATCTTTCAGATAAAGCCATTCTTATCATTTATTTCTCTTATCTTTTAGTCTATTTTCTGTCTCTACACTCATGTACACACAAACATATGCATACACATTTCTTAAAAAACGATGTAACATTATGTGTATCAGTGCTGTCAAACAGAATTTTCTGTAATGATAGAAATGTTCTTTATCTTCACTGTTCGATAAGGCGACCACTAGCCAATCTTGGCTATTGAGCACTTGGAATGAGGCTAATGGAACTGAAGAACTGTGTTTTAATTTTAATTTAATTTAATTTTTATTTTAATAGCTACATGCTGATGGCTGTCATATTAGACCATGCAGGAGCACACTGTTGGGTAACTTGTATCAGTTACAATTACTTCTGAGTGTGACTAACAAAAGAAAAAATAACAATGATTTCAATAGGATAAAACTATTTTTTTTTCTGTTTCACAAATAAGTCCTAAGGTAGGTATAAGGATCTGGGTAGTACAACACCGTGTCAGGGACCCTGTCTCTTTCTAAGTTATTTTTCTGCTCTTTGTGGTCTCTGTTCCCAGCATTATAATCCAAGATAACTGCTGCTGGCATTACATTCACATCCAGCAACAAGAATTATAAAAGAGAAGGAAAAGGCAGGTTTCCCCCTCTTTTTCTTCAAGGTTATTCCCAGGAATTACACTCACCATCTTTGCTTACATCCTATTGGCCAGAACTTAGTCACATGTCACTCTTCATTGTAAAAATGAGAACTAGAAAATATAGTCTTTACTTGGGGCAGCCAAGTACCTAGGCAAATACTGGGGACTAAATTAGTGTAGAAAAGAGAATGGCTATTGGGGATAACCGGTATGATATGCCTTATTCACTTTTCTATCAACCTTATAACATGAACTTTTGTCCATCTCCTTAAATTTTTTTGGCAATATTCTTTTTAGGTTGGGAATAATATTCTGTCCTATGGATATAACATAATTTGTTTAACATATCCTAAATTGTTGGATATAGAGGTCATTGCCAATGTTTTGCTCTTATAAAAGTTTTGCAGGGATCATCATTGTATTTATATCTTTATACACAACCGAATCTGCTATAGTTTTACCAAGTTCTTTTCAAAGATACCAGGACATACTGCCAGAAGATACTTGATGTGACTTCGAATTTATCTAATTCTGAGATATCTGCTGACATTTCCCTGCAGATAAAATGCTTCCAAACAATAGGAACTCAAATTTGGCAGCACTCACATGGAAAAGAATCCTCCAATGATGTTAAAGGCTAATTTTAAATTCAGATTAGTCGATTGAAAGTTTAAGGATGCAATCCTGGGCCAGCCCTTGATTTCCTCTTGCATATATACATTACAAGGCAGCAGCAAGAAACCAGTCCCCTATTACCTCCTGAGTGATACAGAGAGGAGTCTCTCAGAGTGGCAGCTGCCTTGGTCTAGTAGCAACTTTTAGGGCATAGGAGGGATGTGTAGCACGGTCTCTCTCAAAGAGTTTGAAATTATGTGACAAAAAACTATTATTGTCATTACAGAATTTCTAAATGGGAAGATATGGGACCAAGGCTAGGACAAGGGCCATCCTTATCTTCCATAAGGCCTCAGTAAGTGCCTTCTTATTAATTCAGTGGCTCTCTAATACTGGTACCTGACTTAGATTGAGTTCCTCAGATATAGATGTCAGATAAGGATTCATGTGAAACTGATATATTAAAAATATACCCAGGAAAAACTGGAGATTGGTAGAGAAGGGAAGATATGGGACCAGGAAGGACAGGATGATAAGCCCCATGGTAAGTCCCATGGAGGGTCAATTCCACAGGACCATTTGAGAGACAGTGTGGGTTAAACCTTAGATTTGTCCTAGACAGGGGTCAATGTAACTGGAGAATTTATATTCCAGCACACAGAAGGGAATGTACATTTCCAGACACCTCTGGTTTAATACCAAGCAAAAAGGGTTTCAACAACCCGAGAGCAGCCCACCCACCCACGGACACAGGTGCTAGCTATTGGAATGAAAGTGCTGGGAACTGGTTACACAAAAATGGTAAAGGATTTGAGGGGATACAGGCGGAGCACCAAAAGTGTCTGCTGTAAATTTATCAGGACTTCCTGAGGAGCTTGCTAATAATTCAGTGGCCCAACCCAATGACTCCGTCTCTGTGAGTAGGGCCTAGGCCACCTGGATTTTAGAAAGCTCCCCAGCAAACTCACTCTAGCAATATCTGATAACCACTGCCTCAGTGAATTTGCCATGGTCTACAGTGGGGTGGCCAGCTTTGTAGTTTCAGAACAGTCAGACACAGAGAACCAGTCTCTACTGACTTAGTCCCTGCTGTATCCACCACCTTTGGCACCACTAGGTATTCAATTTATTAAATAGAACTTCATTAAAGCAAGGAAAGACTCACATTAACCAAACCAAGAGGCTATGTATAAAAAAAGATTGACGATTATCTCTGCAATGGAACTATTAGTGCCCAGGGACCTAGACATTCATGTCCTCTGAGCAACATAGTCTCTCCCTGTAGACATATAGACAAGTTAGAAGCTAAAATGTAATTAAAATACTGCTGGATGATGTGGAATCAGAGCAAGGGAGTTAGTTTTATGACTGAAATGTCTAGTGGTATTTAATCAGGGGAATGACTATTTTAAAATCAAATATATAGATCTACATCTCTGTCTATCTCTCTGTATAACTGCAGGTGAGACCTTGTGCCAGGAGACACATTTCTCTTCAACCCTGTCCACTTGAACTTTTTAGATGGATATATTCTGTAATTACACTGTCCAATATAATAGCCACTAGCCACATGGGACTTTTAAGCACCTGAAATGTGGCTTTTGCAACTGAGGAGCTGACTTTTAAATTTTATTTAATTTTAATCAGTTTAAATTCACATTTTAATAGCAATATGTGACTCACAGCCCCAGGCAGAGTTGGATGGGTATTGCCATTGTTACCCCCGGACTCGAATTTTTCTCTTCCACATTACTGACCACCATTCTTCTTTATTACATATATAAGTCAATTCATTCTGGTTGCTGTCAAGTTTTTGTGGCCTGGCATCACCCCTGTCTTTTACAGATAACTGCTTACCTTTGCCCTAATACTTTTTTTAAAAATAAATTTATTTTTGGCTGTGTTGGCTCTTCGGGGTTTCTCTAGTTGCAGGAAGCGGGGGCTACTCTTCGTTGTGGTGCATGGGCTTCTCATTGCAGTGGCTTCTCTTGCTGCGGAGCACAGGCTCTAGGTGCACAGGCTTCAGTAATTGTGGCTCGTGAGCTCTAGAGTGCAGGCTCAGTAGTTGTGGCACATGGGCTTAGCTGCTTAGTGGCATGTGGGATCTTCCCGGACCAGGGCTCGAACCTGTGTCCCCTGCATTGACAGGCAGATTCTTAACCACTGTGCCACCAGGGTAGTCCCTGCCCTAATATTTATATGTAGATTTTATAGTTTAATTCTCAGGGTCAAGCTTATTTCCAGTATTTCTGATTTCTTAAGGACCAACTCCTCATAGCCTGAAGTAGTGTCAATAGCCATATATTGCCAACAAGCTATCAAGAAAGAAAATATTTCTGAAATGACTAAATTGTGTTGTATTTTAAAGACCTTTTCACATACTCAACCAGGTAATTGTACACATAAATAAATTTTAAAGGTATGGTTTTCCTTCTACCCAATTTCAAAAATGGTTAAATAGAGTTGTAAATAGACTATTAGGAAAGTTAAAGCACTTTTTCAGAGAAGCTGCTCAACAAAGGAAGGAACATTTAGAGCTCCTTTATTTACAATTTTCTGTTGAAATCCTGTGATATACCAGGCCTACCGGGCAGAAGCAGAAAACTAGGCAAAGTCTCACCCTCATGGAGCTGACATTCTGTGACAGGAGACAGGCTGTGCTCATGAACAAATGAATAGGTAATTTCAGAAAGTAATGGGCATCATAAGGAAAATAGGTTAATAGAATAGACAATGATTGATGTGCTTTAGCTGAAAGGGAAGCCCTTCTAAAGAGCCGACATTTGAATTGGCATGACCAGGAGGTGGGAAGGAACCAGCCATCAAGATTTCGGGGGAAAAATATTCCAGGAAAGAGGTAGGTGCAAAAGCCCTGGGGCACATTTAGAGTACAGTAGAAGCCCAGTGTCACTGGAACACAGTGAGGAAGATGAAGAATTGCTGGAAATAGGGTCAGAGAGAAAAGAAGGGGGAAAGATCGGCTGATTTTTCATTTTTAAATTCTAAATACAATGATAAATCATTTAAGCAGAAGAGTAATATGATCTGGTTCTAGTTTTAAATACATTATTCTAGTTGTCCTGGACAGAAGAGGTTATTGGGGAAGTAAGAACAGAAGGTCATTTCTCAGGAAATGATAAGGCATAAACTAAAAAGCTAGGTGTCAATATGAGAAAAACAATTTTAACTAAAAGCCTGGAGACTTGGGAATCTTGTCCTTACTCTTTAATTCACTGGCTGTGTGACCTCAGAAAAACCACTAGGCCTCATTCAGTTTCAATTTCCTCAGAAGGTTGTGGTAAATTTCAAAGGAGAAAATGGGTATGAATGTGCGCAGCGAAGTGTCCAGGCTCCATGCAAACCTGAAGTGCTCTCATTCTTTAGAACCTTCACAGCCTCATCCTCCTCTCCAAACCCTCCTGCAATGTTCTCTCCAGTTTCTCTATAGTTAACAGAGAATGCAATTTCTGCTTTCCATTTTTCTTCAGGCTGTGTAGATACAAAAGAAGCAGATCTCTATTTCCTCATTGATGGCTCAAGCAGCATTCAGAATAAACACTTTGAGCAAATCAAGGAATTTATGTTGGCGGTGATAGAGATGTTTAGCATCGGCCCAGACAAAGTCCGAGTTGGAGCTGTGCAGTATTCCCACAAGAAGGAAGTGGAATTTGATATCAATGACTATCCTAATGCTGTGGCATTAAGAAAGGCTGTTTCTAACATCAAGCAACTTGGAGGCAGAACTCTTACTGGGGCAGCCCTGGATTTCATTCTGCCACTAATAAGGAAGGGAAGGAAGCAGAGGATGAATGAGGTACCCTGTTACCTCATTGTGTTGACTGATGGGAAGTTCACGGATGGTGTCCTGGAACCTGCTGAGAGACTAAGGGCTGAACACATCACCATCCACATGGTCGGCATTGGTGAGGCTAACAGAACACGACTGCAACAAATTGCTGGGGCAGAGGAAAGGGTTCACTTTGGGCAGAACTTTGATTCTTTAAAAAGAATCAAAAATGAAGTTGTTCGCAGCATCTGCACTGAGAAAGGTAAGCAAAAGTAAAAGGCTTTATTCTCTGTACTTCGTTGGTTGCTTCAGGCAGACTAATAGGCCGAAACAAGGAATGACGTGACCAGTTGTCTGGCTCACATTTTGCTAACTTCCTTTATAACTGTGGAGGGATTCAGCCCCTCATTTTAAGCCAATTTCCAAGGTTGGAGAATCCCTATATAGACAGCTGCCCTAAGGCCATCTCGAAAGCCATAAGTGTGAAGGTTGCTAAGAATGTCGTTGCTTTGACAAAGCCCACTGCTATGGAGGATAAGAAACTTTATATTTGTGTATGTGTGTGTTTGTGTGTGTGTACACACTAATTCAGGCAGATGAGGACAGTGGAAAGAAAATGGGCACTGGCTTTAAGTAGATTAGGGTTCAACTCACTTCACTGCTTGAACCTTGCACTTCCTCGTCTGGAAAATGAGGATAATACCTACATCAGAGTATCTGTATAGGTTTAGCATAATAAACACCAACCATTATTTCTCTATTATGAATGCACACCTAGGACATATGTAACCCTTGCTTATTTTTATTTATAACAGAAACACGTATTTGCATTTTTGTTCTGACCAAAAATTAAGTAACAGAAGTAAGGAAGAACAATGTGCAAATTCCTGCACCTGATTGTTATTTCTCTTATTAGTAATAGCCACTTATCTAAAAAAAAGATACAAATGAACTTATTTACAAAACAGAAATAGACCCACAGACATAGAAAACAAACTTATGGTTACCAAGGGGAAAAGGGGAGGAGGGATAATTTAGGAGGTTAGTTTTAACACATACACACTACTATATATAAAATAAACAACAAGAACCTACTACTGTATAGCACAGGGGACTTTTACTCAATATTTTATAATAACCTATAAGGGAAAAGAATCTGAAAAAGTATATATGACATTTTTAATCAACTATACTTCAATAAAATTTTAAAAACTAATAATAGCCACTTACTAATTGAAGATGGTGTGTGTTGACTGCAAGTATTAGCACCTGAAAATATCGTCTGCCAAGAGTCATGTTACTTACTGATTAAGATAAAGGATGATGGAGTCAAAGCATCAAAGTTCACAACCCAGATTTATCAATTATTGGCTGTGGACCTTGAATGGGTTACTTACTGTCTACCTGCCTTTGTCCCATATGTGTAGGCATATTGTGAAGCCTAAAGGTACTAATACATGCAGGGCACTTAAAAGAGGGCTTAGTCCATGGTAAGCGCTACATAAAACGTGGCTATTTTAAAAGTTGGTCAAGGTGTTCACTGATGTGGAAAGGAAAAGAATTCTAACTTACTTGAACTTACAAAAGTGAAAATGTGTTAGAATTTTTTCTGAGTCACTAAAATCCAAATAAAAATAAACTAGCAAATAAGTAGCATTAACAGCAAAATCCTAAATCACAACTTTATTGATTTTTTTCTTCCTGTTATGGACAGTAGTAGAGTAGGGTTTTCAGGATGTCTTAGAATGAGTGTAAGAGTACAGATTCCCTGACGTTTCCTGGAGTTGATGCCAAGGAAAGTAAAAGGGTTTCAGGAAACCTAAAATAGATTGTACTTCAGGTCTTCTCGAGGGAGAAAGTCATGGACCAATCTGAAGAAAGACAGTACGTTTTTTTGTTGATCAGGTAGTTGCAGTTCAGGTGCCAAAACCCTGGCACACCTGAGGGAGGAGACAAACTGTGGACAAGGAAATGAGCCATAATATGGTGAATAGAGAGGCAGGAAAATTAAGGACCCTATGCTGGAGGGCCTGGAAACCACTGACTGGTCTCAGAGCACATGTGGATGGAATGACACTGTGTATTTGTTCAGGAGCAGGTTAAGTGGTTCTAGCAAAAAGACCCTAAACTACACAACATAGAATATTGTTTCTCTTTTGTGTAATAGTCCAGGATAAGCAGTCCAGGTCTAGCAAAGAGGCTGGTTCATTACCCTGCATTTGTGGAAAGGGAGATAGGGCCAGGGGAGCCCACCATGCTCAATTGTTTTATTGTTAAGTCCCAGAAGTGGCCAAATCAGTCCTGCTAATATCTACTAGCAAGAACTTAGTCACAGGGCCACATCTAGCTTCAACGAAGCCTGGCAAATATAGTCTTTACCTGGGTGACCATCTGCCTAGTTGAAACTCTTTTATTGACGTGGAAGAGTGGGAGATGGTAGAGGGCCAGAGTGGCTTCCATGACAAATTGAGATGAGGAGGTAGATCCTGTGAATACTGAACCACAGGTAAAAGTCTCCTCTTTTGACATGTGTTCATGGAAGAGAACCTTCCACACTTCGCAGAGCTGGGGCTTTGCCAAGGCCACAAACGTCTTCAGGAACTTCCCTATTTACAACTTTCAAAATGGCTCCAGGGCAGCATGGATCTCAAATGATGGTTTTAATACCCTCTGGTGAGCCTTATACAAGTTATTAGAAAACAGATAGCATCTTTTAATTCTTCTATGGCTGATACTGTATCATCGTTTTCAAATGTATCATCATTTGAAAATGATGATACATTTTCAAATACTATGGGATAGATTCTGTGAGTATTGAGGGAGGGGCTGGTAAAAGAATGGCAGTGATAACAGATAGACAAAAGCGTTAAGACTAAGGAGATACATGCTAAAGAAAATATATTTACACTATATATAGAATATGTGATATAAATATATACTATGGTACATATATATGTATATATATACACACACAACTCCTGCACCATGAATTAATAACACTTTTTTATGGCTTATAGAAATTGGTCTTCTATGCGTGTATATATGTACAGATACATATATAGGCATATAAATGTCCACTTCCAGTCAGCAGGGTATCTACAAATTTTATGTATAAATAAAGGAACAGTCCATGTTGAATGGATATGTGCTTACTAATGTACTTATTATCTCTAGTAAAAACTTTTCACCTAAATTTCTAATATTGATTTGTAGAGTTTATCAAATCACTTTATTTTTTTAACATCTTTATTGGAGTATAATTGCTTTACAATGTTGGGTTAGTTTCTGCTGTATAACAAAGTGAATCAGCTATATATATACATATCCCCATATCCCCTCCCTCTTGCATCTCCCTCCCACACTCCTTATCCCACCCCTTCAACTGGTCAAAAAGCACTGAGCTGATCTCCCTGTGCTAGGCAGCTAATTCCCATTAACTATCTATTTTACATTTGGTAATATATATATGTCAATGCTACTCTTTCACTTCTTCCCAGCTTACCCTTCCCCCTCCCAGCATCCTCAAGTCCATTCTAAACGTCTGCATGTTTATTCCTGTCCTGTCCCTAGGTTAGTCAGAAACTTTTTTTTTTTTTAGATTCCATATATATGTGCCAGCATACGGTATTTGTTTTTCTCTTTCTGACTTACTTCATTCTGTATGACAGACTCTAGGTCCATCCACCACACTACAAATAACTCAATTTTGTTTCTTTTTATGGCTGAGTAATATTCCATTGTATATATGTGCCATATCTTCTTTATCCATTCATCTGTTGATGGACACTTAGGTTGCTTCCATGTCCTGACTATTGTAAATAGAGCTGCAATGAACACTGTGGTATATGACTGTTTTTGAATTATGGTTTTCTCAGGGTATATGCCCAGTAGTGGGATTGCTGGGTTGTATGGTAGTTCTATTTTTAGTTTTTGAAGGAACCTCCATACTGTTCTCCATAGTGGCTGTATCAATTTACATTCCCACCAACAGTGCAAGAGGGTTTGGTGGTACTGAATTCTCTTAACTTTTGCTTGTCTCTAAAGGTTTTATTTTCTCCATTCGAATCTGAATGAGATCCTTGCTGGGTAGAGCAATCTTGGTTGTAGTTTTTGTTCTCATCACTTTAAATATGTCCTGCTACTCCCTTCTGGCTTGCAGAGTTTCTGCTGAAAGATTAGCTGTTAACCTTATGGGGATTCCCTTGTATGTTATTTGTTGCTTTTCCCTTGCTGCTTTTAATATTTTTTCTTTGTATTTAATTTTTGATAGCTTGCTTAATATGTGTCTTGGCATGTTTCTCCTTGGATTTATCCTGTATGGGACTCTTTGTGCTTCCTGAACTTGATTGACTATTTCCTTTTCCATATTAGTGAAGTTTTTTTGTTTGTTTTTTTTTTTTTTTGCGGTACGCGGGCCTCTCACTGTTGTGGCCTGTCCCGTTGTGCAGCACAGGCTCCAGACACGCAGGCTCAGTGGCCATGGCTCACGGGCCTAGTCGGTTCACAGCATGTGGGATCTTCCCAGACCGGGGCACGAACCCATGCCCCCTGCATCGGCAGGTGGACTCTCAACCACTGCACCACCAGGGAAGCCTCCCATATTAGTGAAGTTTTCAAGTATAATCTCTTCAAGTTATCTTCTCAGACCCTTTCTTTTCCTCCTCTTCTTCTGAGACCACTGTAATTCAAATGTTAGTACATTTAATGTTGTCCCAGAGATCTCTGAGACTGTCCTCAATTCTTTTCATTCTTTTTACTTTATTCTGCTCTGCAGTAGTTATTTCCACTATTTTATCTTCCAGGTCACTTATCCATTCTTCTGCCTCAATTATTCTGCTCTTTGTTCCTTGTAGAGAATTTTTACTTTCATTTATTATATTATTCATCATTGTTTGTTTGCTCTTTAGTTCTTCTAGGTCCTTCTTAAATGTTTCTTGTATTTTCTCCCTTGTAATTCTAAGATGTTGGATCGTCTTTACCATCATCACTCTGAATTCTTTTTCAGGTAGACTGCCTATTTCCTCTTCATTTGTTAGGTCTGGTGGGTTTTTACCTTGCTCCTTCATCTGCTGCATATTTGTCTGTTTTCTCATTTTGTCTAACTTACTGTGTTTGGGGTCTCCTTTTCACAAGCTGCAGGTTCATAGTTCCCATTGTTTTTGGTGTCTGTCCCCAGTGGGTGAGGTTGGTTCAGTGGCTTGTGTAGGCTCCCTGGTGGAGGGGACTGGTGCCAGTCTTCTGTCTTTCTGGTGGTCATGGCTGCATGCAGTGGTGTGTTTTTAGGTGTCTGTGAACTTAGTATGATTTTAGGCAGACTCTCTGCTAATGGGTGGAGTTGTTTTCCTGTCTTGCTAGTTGTTTGGCACAGGGCATCGAGCACTGGAGCTTGCTGACCATTGGGTGGAACTGGGTCTTACCATTGAGATGGCGATATCTGGGAGAGCTCTCGCATATTGATATTATGTGGGGCCTGGAGGCCTCTGGTCGTCCAATGTCCTGCACTCAACTCTCCCACCACAGTGGTCCATGCCTGACACCAGGTGGGAGCACCAAGATCTTGTAAGCCACATGGCTCAGAAGAAAAGGGAGAAAAAGTAAAAGAAAAAAAATTTTTTAATAATTTTAAAAATTATTCAAATAAAAAAAATAATAAAAAGAAGAGAGAAATAAAACCAATAAACCAATGATCTACCGATGATAACAAGTGCTGAAGACTATAATAAGATAAACATAAAAATCAGAAACCAGTCAGTTGCAGACAGCAAACCCAAGTCTACATTTGCTCCCAAAGTCCACTGCCTCATTTTTGGGATGATTCATTTTCTGTTCAGATATTCCACAGATGCAGGGTACATTAAGTTGATTGTGGGGATTTAATCCACTGCTCCTGATGCTGAATGGACAGATTTCCCTTTGTCTTCTTTGTTTGCACAGCTCCTGGGGTTCAGCTTTGGTTTTGGCCCCGCCTCTACATGTAGGTCACCCTCAGGAATCTGTTCCCACCCAGACAGGACAGGGTTAAAGCAGCAGCTGATTATATGTCTCTGGCTGATTCAGGCTGGGGGTAGGGGGCGGTATGGTAGTTATAATTGGAACGCAGGGCGAGGCTGCAGTGGCAGAGGCTGCCATGATATTGAAACAGCCTGAGGTGCACCATGTGTTCTCCCAGGGAAGTTGTCCCTGGGTCATGGGACCCTGGCAGTGGTAGGCTGCACAGGCTCCTGGGGGGGTGTGGATAGTGACCTGTGCTTGCACACAGGATTCTTGGTGGCTGCAGCAGCAGCATTAGCATTTCATGCCCATCTCTGTGGTCCGAGCTGATATCTACAGCTCGCACCCATCTGTGGAGCTCATTTAGGTGGTGCTCTGCCTTCTGTGGGCAGACAGGGAAGGAATCCCCTCTCCTCGTGCACCCCAAAACAATTATCTCTTGCCTGTTAGGCAGGTCCAGACTTTTTCCCAGACTCCCTCCCGGCTAACTGTGGCACACTAGCCCCCTTCAGGCTGTGTTCAGGCAGCTAACCCCAGTCCTCTCCCTGGGATCTGACCTCCGAAGCTGAAACCTCAGCTCTCAGCCCCCACCCATCCCGGTGGGTCAGCAGACAGCCCTCTCAGGCTGGTGAGTGCTGGTCAGCACTGATCCTCTTTGAGAGGATCTCTCCTCTTTGTCCTCTGCACCCCTGTTGCTGCGCTCTCCTCCATGGCTCCAAAGCTTCCCCCTTCCACCCCCTGTCTCTGCCAGTGAAGGGGCTCCCTAGCGTGTGGAAACTTTTCCTCCTTCACAGCTCCCTCCCAGAGGTGCAGGTCCCGTCCCTATTCTTTTGTCTCTGTTTTTTTCTTTTGTCAGCATTCAATAGGAGTTGTTCTACATGTAGATATATTTTTGATGTATTTGTGGAGAGGAAGGTGATCTCCACATCTTGCTCCTCTGCCATCTTGAAGGTCCCCCCTCAAATCACTTTAAATTATCCCAGAAAATAATGCTATATAAGGATTACCTGGAAATTTGTGTTTCAAGAATATACATAAAACCCTGGAATATTAGTCATATTAGTGACAAAAATTGCTTACTTTTCTCTGTCCTTTTTTGATCACCATTGCATCCTTAATATATGGCCTGATGCTTTCTGTTTCATAAACTTCAAGAATTATGAATGAATAAATGCATAATGCATATATGCATAAGTGAGTGAATAAATATATACTTTTGAAGTTGTATTTCTTCTCTAAAACTTCTTAGGTAATCTTCAATGAATTTCTGATTTAGGGTTCTAGTCAGCAGGCTTCTACAAAAGAAGCAGATAAAATTTTCAAATGCAATGGAAGTTGCTTGAGTTAATTTTAGATATTTTCTGATTAAAGGATTTATTTCTGCTTTACTGTCTTTTATACATTCTGAGGACAATTCCAACCTGGTTTATTTCTGGTCTTTTTGATTACATGCAGGATGTGAATACATGAAGGTCGATATCATGTTTCTGGTGGATGGTTCTGGCAGTATAGGATATGAAAATTTTGGGAAAATGAAAACCTTCATGAAAAACCTGTTAGCTAAGGTTCAGATTGGCCCAGACAAAACCCGAGTTGGTGTCATTCAATTCAGTGATCATAATAGGGAAGAATTCCGTCTTGATAAATACGATACACAAAAAGAAATTTCTGATGCAATAAACAGAATGTCTCCCATCAACAAAAACACTTTGACTGGAAGTGCACTCACCTTTGTGGATCCATACTTCACTGAGCCCAAGGGGGGCCGTTCAATGGTCAAAAAGTTTCTCATCCTCATCACTGATGGAGAAGCCCAAGATGATGTGATAGACCCTGCAAAAGCTCTTCGGGACAAAGGTGTGGTCATCTTCTCTGTGGGGGTGTATGGGGCCAATAGATCTCAGCTGGAGGAGATCAGTGGGGACGGCAGCCTGGTCTTCCAAGTTGAGAACTTCGATGATCTAAAGGCAATAGAGAGTAAACTCATCTTCCGCGTGTGTGCTCTTCATGGTAAGTGACCCTGTTATCCTTCAGGACTCAAGGGTGTGAGCTGTTGACTTTATAGTGGGGTGAACAGTGACTTGGACACTGGGCTTGGCCTCCAACTGGACTTTGATATTAAATTTTGATCTTATCTATGCTATGTTAATATACCCATGACCTCAGGAACATATATACAAAATACCAAGATATATTCTAGAATAACAGTTTTGTCAGCTAATTTGGCAAAATGTACTCTGATTTTGATGACTTTAAATATATTCTAAGAAGGTCTCAGAATTTTACATTAAATTCCCAACTCTTTAATACCTGCATACTAGATTTTCCAGAGCCAATTTTTAATCCCAAATGATTCCCCAAATTGTTTCTTGGCTACCTATAACCATTGTTAAGCAGTAAATAGAGATACAAATTCATCTTCCTCTTAGTTAAATTAAAACCAATATCCTAAGCACAGTATCCCCCTAACAAAAACCGTCTGTATTTTAAAGTTATAGTGTATATTTTCATTACTTCACATTATTCTCTTACCCTCTATCAGCTAAGTATCATGCATCAGCTGTTTGTGTGTCTATCCCTTTGTAAAATTTTAATTTGCTACTTCTTTTTAAAACAATTGCTTGGGGTCATCACTTTTATCTGACAAACTGTAATCCTTTTCAAATTGAATTGAACAACCTTCCGTTTGAGCCCATCAATTTTAATGACTCGAGTAAGAACTTGCTATAAATCCACATGTAAGGTTAACAGCACCTGTGCTTTTAAATCTACCATGTGCTGTTGTTATCTGTGTTTTGGATACAACTAAGGGAACAAACCAAAGCATTAGTAATTGTATATTGTTCCTCTGGCAACAGAGTCCTCCTCTGGACTTCGTTCTTCAGGATTATGTGTTTCAAAATTTCAGAAAGTTAACAAATAAGGTGTCCTAGTGTAAACTCTGAGCTTTAGGCAGTAGCTCTAAGATTTCTCTTGGAACAGCTTAACTGGAATTTTTTTTCTTCCTCCAAGAATGGCAGTGATTCCCAAACCCTTGGGATTGTAGACACATTCTAAGAAAGGCTTACCTTAAGGCCACGGCCCCACCTTTGAAATCCAAAGGGCTCTTTCCGGCCTTTCTTCATTTTGAGAAATGTAATGTTTGTGGAGACCTTCTCTATAGCATGAGGTGAACTTTTAGCTGATTTATACATTAGATCAATTCATAAATATTTATCAAGTTATGACTAGTCACCAAATCACACTGGGTTGTTTTTCTGATGTAGCCTGGGCTCATCCACAGTGGATGAGACTTGAAATTTTGAGGGCTCATTGCCAGAAATAAGGATTGGAGGTAAGATAGGCAGGTGGAGGGTGAACCTTTAGGAAACATGTGCTTAAGTTACTTAGGGAAGGAAAAGAGTGGAAACAAGCTCACACTTTGGAGACTGAGCCAGAGTGGTTGCTTGGCTTCTAATGTGGAAGAGGGCTTGGGGCTGGGGTGAGGTGACAGGAGACTTAGCTCTCCCCCTACATGGGCTTTTCTGGGTTCCAATTTGAGAAGTCAGGGGAAGGAATACATGTAAATTCAAAGAGGCATGGTGCACACAGGAAAGTTTATCTACTAGAAGATGAGGAGACAGCTGGAGTCTGAAGGAGTAGGATGAAACTCCCAGTTTATCCACTGAGCCCCTGACCCTCTCAAAACTACAGGCCAGTCTGGCAAACATTGGTCGTGTCTCACCACTGAACTACATTGAACTACCTTCTGACATTCCCTTCCAGTTGAAAGCCTGCTTAGCAAAAGGTGTTGCACGACCTGATGAAATTTAGCAGAATAGAGTCGGGAGGCGTGAGGAGCACCAATCTGATCACAGAGTTACATAGATAAGGGTGCCAGTGTCCTTGGAATCATGATGTGGGCAAGTTCTACATCTCTAAGCCCTCAGCTTCTTTCTCTTTAAAATGGCAACAGTAACTAAGTGAACTGCAGTATCTGGCAAGTGGGAGGGACGTGGCAAACGTAGTTTGCTTCCCTTCTAGTCTGTCTGTGCAGAGCACACTGCAGGAAGTTTGTGATGCCTACTCTCTTCTCCTTTCAGATTGTAAAACGATTAGACAGTTAGACGTTGTGTTTGTGCTGGACCATTCAGGCAGCATCCTGCCCCAAGACCAAGAAAGCATGATCAATGTCACTATCCATTTGGTGAAGAAATCGGATGTTGGCCCGGACAGAGTTCAGTTTGGAGCGCTCAGATACTCAGATCATCCTGAGGTTCTCTTCTACCTCAATACGTACTCAAACAGAGCAGCCATCATCGAGCATCTGAGGAGGCCCAGGGACACGAAAGGGAATACCTTCACTGCCAGGGCTCTGCAGCATGCAAACAACCTGTTCATGGAGGAACATGGCAGCCGTCTCAAGCAAAACGTGAAGCAGATGCTGATCATCATCACAGATGGGGTATCCCATGACCGAGATCAGCTCAGTGACGCGGCTTCAAAATTAAGAGCCAAAGGCATCATCATCTATGCAGTGGGTGTAGGAAAGGCCGACCAAGAAGAACTGGAGACTATGGCGGGGAATAAAAACTATACTATCCACATCAGTAATTTCAACAAACTGAAAGATATTTACCTGCCTCTGCAAGATAGTATGTGTACCAATGCACAAGAGGGTAAGTTGGGCTGTTAAAGTTTCTACAGGGATAGCAATACAAGTTTACACAAAAAATATATGATAACTTGGCTTCCCATTACCTGGGTGTCACAGGATGAACATTTCTCTGCTCAGGCTACCAGTTTTCTCATCTCTGAAAGAAATGCATTATTGATTAAGCAAGAGTCTAAAGGTCCTTTGTCACCATATTGAAGACATTATACAAGAAGGTTTCAGAAGCAGTCCTTGCTATCTGGCCTCCCTGTTTCCTTTTTCTTGGCAGAAAGGACTCTTCTTAGGGTAATATTCACCTTTCCTCATTTCACGGCTGCCTGTGCTGCCTGTTTGCTTAATGGCCCCAAGTGCAACTACTCGGTATCAGTTTCAGGTCAAACTCAAGTGGAGAGTTTCATGGTTTAAACAGATAGACTTTTGTCTTCAAAGTTCCATGGGCCTCTAAATGGGATTGTCAACATCCTGTAGGGCCATTGGAAGTCCAAGTGGTATAGTGAACTTTTCTGGATAAAGGCCAGGAATGGGGTAATAGAGACTGGCTGCTAGGAACCAGGAGGGAAGGGGTCAAAGCTTATCCATGAGATACCCCAGGGCAGGAGGGGCTGGAGGCATCACATCTGAGGGAGGAAAGGGTTTGCCACCTGACCTCAAAGCAACAGATATTGACAAGTCATCTAGGAGATCTCTGTGCCTCCTTGGAAGGCTGGAATCCTGGCCAGATATTAGCCCAGGCCGCCCGACATGGCAGATGCATCAGTCAACCAGCTAACTTCCTTTCTTCTTTCCTCTTCCCTCCCTTCTTCTGACTTCCTTCTCTTTTTCCTTTCCTCCTCCCTTCCTTCCTCTCTACCAGTTTGAAATCTACTTTTGTATCCAACACAAATCATGTTTCTATGACTGACGTTAACTCACTCTCATCTCTAGGAAATAGTCCAACCCCAGACAAAACCTCCCCCCATATCCTGTGTCGGACCAGCATTTGCTAGGCTGGGTGAAACTACTTCTGACCTCCACAGCTTTACTTTACTTAAGTAAGCAATAAATTCAGCTTCTTGGTTTCAGATACTGAATAATGGTATTTAAGAAAACATGACTTTTCCCAAGGGAGTGGGGCCAGCTCAATTCTTGCACCTGTCTGGTCCTTCCCTAGACTCCCACCCTTGCCATCTGTCCTGCTGCCTTCCAGACCATCCTTAACACAAAGTGATCTTTCTGATACACACTGGACTGTATCACTGATCTGCTCACAGGTTACAGTTTCTAAACTTCTGAGATCCACTTAGCCTCTGCTGACATCTCCCACCTCATCTCTTGCCCCCCATTTCATAGTCTTTCCCATCATCCTGAAATTCCTCCCTCTTTGCACGCATCATTCCACCCACCACAAGCCTGCCACTTCCCTTGGCTGCACCTAGCTTGTCTGTCACATCCAGCCTTTGTTTGCCAGTTTCCTGACCCAGCACCCAGCAGTGTCCCCACCGTGTCCCTCAACTCCTGCACCTTCTATTTCTCCTGGTGGTAGCACTTAACTCATACTTGTTGTTCCATTATCTGTACCCATCACAAGACTACGAACTCCTTGGGCAGGCTTGGGCTTTTGTTTATCACTGGGTCCTCACCAAATCTAGTACATTACTAGGACTACAGTCTTTTCCTAGGAATATGGGGCCTGCTTTCTTCTCATCTCCCACACCTGTCTTTTTGGAGGTAGATGCTGAGATGGAGTTTGGGATGCAAGAAGTTTATTAGGGAGGCACAGCTGTGAAAGAAAGGGGGAAAGAAGAACAGGCAGTAGAAGTCAGTGATGCATGCTCCGTCGTCTCAGTTACCTTCAGTGATCACTTTAGTGCTGCCCCATCCCAGCCTTTGCATTTGAAGGGAACCGAGCATCATCCCTTGGTTATGGACCATTTCACACTGGACTTCAGGGAAATGACCCTGTACCCTGTTTATTAACACTTGTCCATGAAATTTTAATATTTGGGTTATGATATTATTAAAACAATTTGTAATATAAAAAAGTGCTGGATTTAAGGATAAAAGGGACCTAGGTACCAGCTCCTCTGCATAGTAATTGCGTATTCTGAGGCAACTTACTTAACCTCTGAATTCCATTTCTCTACCTAACAAACAGAATAATTACTCACAAGGTGGTCATGAATATTAACCATTATTGTATGCTAAACAGGTTTTTTAAATGATAACTTTCAACACAGATGTAAAATGGTAACATTAATAGTAACAGGATTACTAATAATAGTACAGTGGTACTTGGCTTGGGTGAACATTCCAGTATGGGTATGTTGAAGAGATTTCAAGCCTTCGTAATGACCTTTTAATGAATATATTCAACCTAGTCAAATGTCTTACTTTCTTTCTCAGAGTAGTGTTCAGTGTCCTTTCAAATGAATCATGTAAATAATTAAAATTTGAAACAAAATCTATTAGCTTTCTCCTCCCCACTACTTTTTCTTCTCTTTGAGGGCCAATCGTGGTTCTCTCATCTGTTACCTTATCTCAATTTGCCATGAATGTGAGGATTTAGTAAAGCAATTTAAATATTTGAGCAAAGGGAAAATTTAGAATGACTCACAAGGACAGTAACTGATTTATTTTTTCAACTGCAGTCTGTAACATTCAAGAAGCCGATGTGATTTTCTTTTGTGATGGCTCTGACATGGTATCTGATTCAGACTTTGTTACCATGACAACTTTCTTGTCAGACTTAATTGATAATTTTGACATTCAGTCTCAAAGGATGAAAATTGGGATAGCACAATTTGGGAGCCGCTACCAAGAAATTATTGAGTTGCAAAACTCTCTGACTAAAACACAGTGGAAGTCTCGAATTCAAACTATGACGAAGAGCAACGGGCTTCCGCGAATGGACTTGGCGCTGAAACAAGTGAGCGTTATGTTTGAGCAATCCGCTGGTGGGAGAAGGAAGGCTGGTGTCCCTCAGACTTTGGTGGTTATCACATCTGGGGGTCCCCGCTATGATGTGACAGAGGCAGTGAAGACCCTGAGAGAAGATGGCATTTGCATTCTGGCTTTGGGCATAGGAAATGTTTATAAGGAAGAGCTCTTGTCGATAACGGGCAATTCTGAAAAAATCATCACTTTTAAAGACTTTGATAAACTAAAGAATGTGGATGTGAAAAAAAGAATGGTCCGTGAAATCTGCCAGAGTTGCGGGAAAACCAGTGAGTGCACCCTTGCTCTTTCTTTGTTATTATTTGATTGCAGCTTCCCAGTTGTCCATTTCCCAAGGTGTCTGTGGGTGAGTCCAGCAGAACACGTGTGCGGTGAGAATAGACATCTCCTCTTTTTCCAGAAATTGAGATCGGTCAGCCTCCCTCAGAGACAGGGGAAAGGGTGCAGAGGCTGGAGGAGGCCCTGGGTTGTGTCCCCTGGTCAGCCCTGCCCCCCAATGTAATCCAGTGGTTATGCTCCTCTAACACCTGGAACTCAGCCTCCTATTTCTACCCTCTCTGCTTCTGGAAGTCCTAGAGCAATGCCCTGCATCCCACAGGAAGTAAGTAAAATAAACATTTGCTGACTGGACATTTTCCTATTCTAGCTTTGTTAAACCATCTTGTAAGGGATTCAGTGTGCGTGTGTGTGTGTGTGTGTGTTGTCCATCTGTGTCAGATGTGTCAGCACACATCTGTACATTTTCTTCTTTTAATGATGGCATTCATATAATCATAACATAGTAAAGATTTGAATTGTCCTTGGGGATCATTTAATTTCCAGAGTTCACCAATGCTGATGGCTACAAAGGCCAGGTGGGTCATGGAAGTGAGTCAAGTGGGCAGGGAGTGAAGAAAATGAACGCAGAGCCACGGCTCACCTGATGAGGATGTCATTCTTCAGCTCCAGGTGCGAGTTGCTGTGTGGGACTCAGGTTCTGTACACTTGGGGCTGGGAGTTGGGAAGACAGAGCAACATTGAAGGATAATATTTTGTGGAATTTGCACAACAGGCAGAAATTCCGCAGAGAGCTTCTGTTTCTAGACTCGTTATGATGGAAGTGACTTCTTTTACAAAACACATTGGTTTTTCCAAGCTCTCTATTGGGGTGCTCACTGAGGGCAGATGACAGTGGTGGAGGAGCCCGGGACTGGAATCAGAACGCCAGGGTTCCCACTCTGGTTCAGCAGCAGCAACCGCCATGCATGACCATCTCCTCGTGTGTAAAATGAGCAACTGGACAGGGTCAGGGGTGACCAAGTGACAACTTGTAGCTGAATTGGGGTTGTCCTATTTGGTGTTGACAGCTTCTTAATTAATTGATAACTTTTACAAACTGGAGATATTGCATTAAAATGCAGATTTCAGGTTTCTTTTTGAAAAATCAGACAACGTAACCACATTAAGCCCCATTTCCCACATGGCTACTCTCAGCTGGAACTGAATGGTGGACAGATGTGTCATTGCTCTGCGTTCATTTTCTCATTCCCTGCCCACTTGACTCGTTGATATTACCCTCCTGGCCTTTGCCACCATCTGAGTTGGTGGCCTCTGGATTAAATAAACTCTAAGGACAATTCATATATTTAATATGTTATAATTATATAAGTCATAATATGTCATCATTAAAAGAAGAAAATATGCATGCACATGTGCGCACACACACGAGGCCAGCCACTGAGAATAAGACTAAACCATGATTAGACTTCAAACAGTTACTGAAACATGTAACATTTGAATGGGACATGCAAGGGCGGGGAGGGTGAGGGTGAACCTGTGCTACATGTTGACTGAGCAGCCAGTATTTTCCTTTTTGGACACTTTTGGGTCCTAGAGACCCTCCAGCCCTAGACCATGACTGCTTCCCCTTTTCCTGCCCCATCTGCCCTTCCTTGCTCCTGTCTGCTCATTAATTTGGCCTTATTTCCCTTGGTCTCCAGACTGCTTTCTGGACATAGTGGTCAGCTTCGACATTTCCACTCACCTGATGGGGCAGCCATTATTCCATGGCCACCCCCAGCTGGAATCATACCTCCCAGGCATCTTAGAGGACATTACCTCCCTCAGGGGTGTGAGCTGCGGGGCAGGCACAGAGGTACAGGTGAGCATGGCCTTTAAGGTGAACAGTGACCAGAATTTCCCCACCAAGTTCCAAATCTACCAGGAAAAAATATTTGACAGCCTACTGCAAGTCACCGTCAACGGGCCAACTCACCTGAATGCACAGTTCGTGCAGTCCATGTGGGACACGTTTAACGATACGTCTGCATCCCGAGGACAGGTATCCGTGTCACATTCTAGCTCCCATCTCCATGCTCTTGTATTGGTTTCTCCCTCCCAGTTATATGTTTTGTTCTCATGTCATCCCATTCTATGCTTCCCTCTTTCTCTAGGTATTACTCATCTTTTCAGATGGTCTTGGGAGTGAAAGCAAAATAATGCTTGAAGATACATCGGACAGGCTCAGAGAAGCAGGTAAAGTTGAAATTGAAAAAGTAAATGATGAAGCATGGAATCTGCTGAACAAGTCTGTACCTACTAGGGAGCTCTGGAACTTGGGATTTGCCTGGCCACTTGAAGCAACTGCTGCTGGTGTCCTGCCCAGACCCCCTTGACCAGCTGCCCACTTATCCCCCAAATGCTGCAAACACTACAGCCAAGTTCTTATACCTGTGACCTTCTATAGATGTGTGCCCTTGACTGAACCCAACAGTGACCTGATGCTTGGAATGGGGGTTGGGGTTACACATCCCACCTGAGGGATGAGAGCAGGGGTAATTATTGCAGAGGGATACAGAAACCCAACACTCTTGCCTGAAGTGGGTCAACTCTGGTATAGCCTACACTCCAGGGACCCTCAGGAATCAGACCCAAGTGAGGACTTTACTGAGACACATCCTTGCTCACAACCTCCCCTTCCCTTTCCTGCTTCTCTCTCTCCCTCTGTAAGCCACTTACATACAGATTCCTGTCTCAGATTCTGCTTCTAGGGAACCTAAGACACTTCCTACTGTGTCTGATTTTCCATGGGAAAGATTGCAACATGGATTTTGAAAAGCACTTCTCACTATACCTCCGCTGTCCATGTCATAGTTTCAGAAGAGCTGGGAGCTAAGTGCAGAAGTGGAGAGTCACATACAGAGACAGGAGGCAGGCAGGTGACCGGCAGGTGGGGCATGTTATTGGAGGCTTCCTTGGTGTAGCCCTTGTGGCTTCCAGTGTTCAGCTTCCATGGAAACTCCCAGGGGCCATAAAGGTCCTGGTTGTGTCACCTTCCCTTCTTGAATCCCTACTATACATTCCCACTGTTCTTAGAATATCAAATTCCTTCATATGGCCTGTGAGGCCTTACAGGATCTGGCCCCACTTCCCACTCAGCTTTACCTGGCTGCTCACACTCTGTTCCATCATCAGAACTTTTTCCATTCTCCCTCCAATGTCCTTTTCAACCTCACCCTCCCCACCCTTGCATGTCCTCTTTCCTTCTGCCTGGGACTCTCCCCACTCTCAGCTTCCCCCAAGTTCTTCTCACCACCTCCCTTCTCTGGTTCTTTCCCTTGACCAACTTCCATTCATCCTTTAGGATCAGTCTAGACATCAATTCTTCACAGAAACCTTGTGTGACCTTCCAAAACCGAGTTAGGAGCTTCTTCTTCAGACTTTTGTAGCATCCTGACCCTCTCCCTGGTACAATGATTAATACAAATTAATTAAATACAAATTAATTAAATCTAATAAGCAAATATTTGTTTAATGAAAGGAGAGAAAGAGTAAATGGACCAGCGAATGAATTAATGAGTGAGTGAATGGGTGAATAAATGAATAAATGAATTCCTGGGTATGGCCAGGAGTTCAGTTGAGACTGGAATCACCTGGGCGTTCCTCAAGCTTCCAGGGCCCACCCAGCTGCCAGGGTGTTTGGCAGTGGAGATGATTTGAGAGCTATTTACATTCTATTTACAAATTTTGTAATTAATTTACAAATTAATGTAATTAATTTACATTCAGAAAAATTCATAGTTCATAGCAGCACTATTTACAATAGCCAAGACATGGAAACAACCTAAATGTCCATCAACAGATGAATGGATAAAGAAGATGTGGTATATATATGCAGTGGAACAGTACTCAGCCACAAAAAAGAATGAAATAATGCCATTTGCAGCAACATGGATGGACCTAGAGATTATCATACTAAGTGAAGGAGATCAGACAGAGAAATACAAATATCATATGATATCACTTTTATGCGGAATCTAAAAAAATGGTACAAATGTACTTATTTACAAAACACAAATAGACTCACAGACATAGAAAACAAACTTATAGTTATCAAAGGGGATAGTGGTGGGGGAGATAAATTAGGAGTTTGATATTAACACATACATACAACTATGTATAAAATAGATGAACAACAAGGACTTACTGTATAGCACAGATATTGAACTATATTCAATATCTTATAATAACCTATAATGGAAAAAATATATATATTCTGTTATATATATATATATATATATATATGACTGAATGACTCTGCTGTGCCCCTGAAACTAACACAACATTGTAAACTAACTATACTTCAATTTTTAAAAATGGTGCAAAAAATAAATTTAAAAAAGTTACTAACTACCATGTTAAAAAAAATTCAGAAGAACTGTGAAGATGAACAATATCCTTTCTTAAAAAATTGCTTTCAAATGCCCCAGAACTGCATTAAGATTGGTGGTGAGGAATCAAACACAGTTTTCTGCTAATGTTTTTCTGTAAGATTTCTTAGATTTCATGCTGAGGTCAGGCACCATTGCCTCATGTGTGTACTGAAGATGCAGGCAAAGCGCTGTTGGGTTCTTCAGTATCAAGAACACTCCTTTCTCTTATTTTTCACCCCTTTTTGATTCTTTCATTCATGTTCACTGAATGGAAATAAGATGGGCTTTCCTTCTTTTTTGTGTACAATTCCTGGGGCTTTATATCTGTTGTATTTACTGCCTAGGACTTGACGCTTTGCTGGTGGTTTCCCTAAACTCAACCTCTCATGATGAGTTTTCCAGCTTTGAATTTGGAAAAGGATTTGATTACAGGATTCACCTGACCATTGGAATGAAAGAATTGGGCAATATGTTATCACAGTATCTGGTGAGTTGCTGAAGAAAAAAAAAACATTATTCAAAATGCCCTGGGAACATTGGAATTGGAATTGGAATCCTGATGAGTATTCCCAAAGATTCCCTTGTTTGCTCTAAATTCAGTTACATGGTCTTTAGCATATGAAAAATTGTGAAAGCCCAGAGCATTGTTCTTTGCTTCGCCATGCCCTTTCATCCCTTGTCATCTCGCCAAATGAATGCAGAGGAAGCTAAAATCCAACCAACCCCTAATTAAATCAAAAGCCCCCAACAGTTTATGCTGCAGAAATCCAAGGAAACAAAAGCTGTTAACTAGGAACCAACCAGTCTTGTGCACACTTGGCCTGTGGCCATCTGTGTAGTGAGTGCCTCTTCTATAAATAGAGGTCATTTCCTTGGAAAAGGTATGTCGCCAGTGCAGTTGCTGATCTGGTGCTCTTTCTTCAGGGTTAAGTCAAAAAGCACCTCTTACTCTCCGCAGCCCCTCACCCAATGAGAGAGGACAGGCTGTAGGTGGTGAATTATGATTTATGTCAATTCAGTTCTTATGTGATGAAGTTCCTCACCATAGTTGCTCACTCATTTTTTCTTTTTCCCAGGGAAACATTGCAGAGAGGACTTGCTGCTGTACGTTTTGCAAATGTTCACAGACTCCAGGACCTCAAGGGATCCGAGGACCACAAGCCTTAAAGGTGCCATTGAGTTGTGACATGCTTTTACCTAATGGGCTTTGATTTGGTGTAGGTGGAGCTGAGATTGAGTAGTTGGGTTTGCAACCTTTGCTTGATACTGATGTAATTACTTTGGGCCATTTGTGTGACTTCTATGGTGTAGGAGCCAGATCAGAAGGGCTCACATTTTTAAAAATATATATTTTATTGAAGTATTAATTTACAATGTTGTGTTAATTTCTACAATACAGCAAAGCGATTCAGTTATACATATATACACATTCTTTTTCATATTCTTTTCTATTATGGTTTTTCATGGGATATTGAATATAGTTCCCTGTACTATATAGTAGGACCTTGTTGTTTCTCTATGTTATACATAGTAGTGTGTATAAGCTAATCCCAAACTCTTAATTTATCCCTTCCCTCCTTCCCCTTTGGTAGTATAAGTTTGTTTTCTATGTCTGAGTCTATTTCTGTTTTGTAAATAAGTTCATATGTATCATTTCTTAGATTCCATGTATAAGTGATATCATATGATAGTTGTCTTTGAGTTACTTCACTTGGTCTGATAATCTCTGGGTCCGTCCATGTTGCTGCAAATGGCATTATTTCATTTTTTATGGCTGAGTAATACTCCATTGTATAAATATACCACATATTCTTTATCCACTCCTCTGTTGATGGGCTTTTAGGTTGCTTCCATGTCTTGGTTATTGTGAATAGTACTGCTGTGAACGTTGGGGTGCATGTGTCTTTTTGAATTAGAATATTTTCAAATATATGCCCAGGAGTGGGATTGCAGAATCATATGGCAACTCTATTTTTAGTTTTTTGAGGAACCTCCATGCAGTTTTCCATAGTGGCTGCACCAATTTACATTCCCATCAACAGTGTAGGAGGGTTCAGAAGGCTCACTTTTGATGCTACTATTAAGAATGACTCCCTTGGGCTTCCCTGGTGGCGCAGTGGTTGAGGGTCCGCCTGCAGATGCAGGGGACGCGGGTTCGTGCCCCGGTCCGAGAAGATCCCACATGCCGCGGAGTGGCTGGGCCCATGAGCCATCGCTGCTGAGCCTGCGCGTCCGGAGCCTGTGCTCCGCGGCGGGAGAGGCCACAGCAGTGAGAGGCCCGCGTACCGCAAAAAAAAAAAAAAAAAAAAAAAAGAATGACTCCCTTTTCTCTTATGTATCCTTGGTGTTGTTGCTCCTTGGCTTTGCAGTTTACACTTTTGCACATTAGACAGTTTGAAAGGTGTCAAGAGGTGTTAGAAATGGTGGGGAAAGTTGTGCTTCATCAGCAATTAAAAAAAGATTATGAAAGATCAATTACACAGCAATAGCATAGATAAATATATCGTGGTATTTTAATTCAGTAGAATGCTCTAAGGTAGTGAAAATGAATGAACTACAGCTACACATAACAACAGGGATAACTTTTACAAACACAATAATGGCCAAAAAAACCAAAACACAGAAAAGTACGTATGGTATGATTTCATTTATAAAAAGTTTGAAAAGAGGCAAAACTAACCCATAGTGTCTAGGGATGAATGATTAAGTAGTGAAGTATTTTTTTTTAAGTCCAGGAAATATTATCATAAAAGCAGGAGTGTGTTCCCGGGGGAGGAGTGAGGAGTTGTTTGTGATTGGGGTAGCTGCTGTGTCTGGGTACCAGCCATGTCCTATTTCTTGGCCTGGGCGGTGATGACACAGATGTTCACTTCATAATAATTAAGCTGTACCTTTATATTTTATTTACTTTTATGCACTTTTCAAATGCATTTTAGATATCACAATGAAAAGGAGTCTGGGCTATTTTATTTTAAGAACTCAAACACAGTTCTTGCTCCTCAGTGCTGCATTGTCCATCCTTGTGAAAGGATAATTGATCAAGGACCTCCCTTTAGGTCCTTGTTGTTTACCTGTTTTATACACAGTAGTGTGTATATGTTAATCCCAAACTCCTAATTTATCCCTCCCCTTGACTTTTTACTAAGTTACAGTGTTTTGTTTAGCACAGTTTCGTCTCTTATTATGTTGCTTGGTACTAGAATTCTATTCCAAGAGCAAAACTCCCCAGTATACTGAGCAGACAGTGCGGACCTGTTTAGAGGGTGAGGAAAGCAAAACTTAAAGGAAATCCTTGCCAAAAATAAACCACGAGGCAGTTAAACGCAGAGGGAGAGATGATAGCAACTTAAATATGCATAACCTTGTTGTTGAAGGGCTTATTCTTTTTTAAGCTCTCAAAAAAGCAGAAGAAAGTAAAATGATCTCTTTGGAAATGTTATCAATTTGCCTGCTGAAAGGGTCCTGGTGGCCACCACTGTCCTCCATGCAACCCCCCCTGGCACAGGGCTGACCCTGAAGCCCTGAGGTACACTGGGTTCCAAACTCAGCCTCCTGTAGGCATCAGGAGGCCACCTCTGCAGAGGGCTTCAGAGCCAATAACGAGGACAAAAGCCAGCCCTAGAACTTGTCTGACTCTCTTCACACTCACAGCCACACCTGCAAAAACCACAACCAGGTTGGAGGGAGGGTCTTGCCTAAAATGCCTAATGTAACAAGTTTGAGTTGATGGAAGATGACTAAGATTGAATTTTCTCTCTTTCCTCCCAGGGTCTTCCAGGTCTGAAAGGCAGCAGAGGACACAGGGGAGAGGAGGGAGACCCTGTAAGTTTTTGTGACCCACTGCCCACCATACTTACTGACTTCCTTTTTTCATAAAAGAAGCTTTATTTTCCAGAAGGGATAATGGGGTTTTGTTTATATATTTTTTGTAGTTTGGGGGGAGGGGGAATGTGTTGCTTTTCTTTTTTTTTCCTTTTCCTTGTCTTAATCATGAGGCACTTGCTAAACCTACTTTTTGGGAGAAGGAGGGAGCAGGCTCACCTACATTTTGCCTTGCACAGTTTTGTGGGTGGCAGGGAGCTAGGCATCCTCTTTCCTGCCCCTGCGCAGGGTGAAGCTGGATTATTTGCGAGGGGCTCTCTCTGGACCTGCAGTCCAGTGCTTCGGACATGGAAATAGAAGCCGGCAAAGCACCCCCTAAACATGGTGTTGTGGTCCCAAGCCACATGTGGTTTTCGAATCTCAATCTTTGACCCCCAAACCAGAACTGTCACTTGGTTCACCAAATTATAAAAATGGATTTGGAGGAACTGAAACCACTTAGGTGGCTCCATTGGGATAAGAAAAGCTTAGGAGACATCCAGCCTGCATCTCCATCCCCTTAGAATCCTTATCTGCACAGCAAGTTGTGATTAAAAGTATAGGCTCCCAGGGCTTCCCTGGTTGCACAGTGGTTGAGAGTCTGCCTGCCAATGCAGGGGACACGGGTTCGTGCCCCGGTGCAGGAGGATCCCACATGCCGCCGCCGAGAGGCTGGGCCTATGAGCCATGGCCCCTGAGCCTGAGCGTCCGGAGCCTGTGCTCCGCAATGGGAGAGGCCACAACAGTGAGAGGCCCACGTACCAAAAAAAAAAAAAAAAATATATATATATATAGGCTCCCAGATTAGGATTGACATATATACACTAATATGTATAAAATGGATAACTAATAAGAACCTGCTGTATAAAAAAATAAATAAAATTCTAAAATTCAAGAAAAAGAATAATAAAATCATTTTTGAGATCTGAAAATAAATAAATAAATAAATGTAAATAAATGTATTTTATTTATTGACTGTCCCAAATCAGACAGTCAAGGGCTGATCTAGACGTGAAAACTTAACAAGATATGTAACTTCTTGACCCTCGGTTTCCTCATCTGTAAACACTTATAAATTCCTCTAAGACTGTAATTTACCCACCCTGTACCTGCAGAGGGGTCATGGAGCCTACTGAGCCAGCTAGGGTTTGAGTGAGGGGAAGTGTCACCCAATGCCTGACTGCGAGCCCACAGCTGTCTCTCAGCAATTGTGGCCATAGGTGAGGCCTCCTGCTTTTACTGGGAACAATCCTCAGAATAAAGAAAGCAAAGCAGCAAAAGGAAAATCACCTCTCCCCTCACCTACCAGGAAAGCAAGAACTAAGTTAATTGCTAGATGAGTATTTATCCACACAGCCAACCATTAGCACCTTCTATGCACCCAGATCTGAGCCAGGCACCAGGGACACAACGGGAGAAGAGACAGTTGGGGGTTCCTGCTCTCAGGAAACACAATATTGTTCTTCTCTTGAGACTCATTTTATTCTAGCCCTTACCTGTATTTAAATATTTCCTGGGAGAAGGCAGACTAACGGGAGAGGCACATGTCATTGACCTTGAGTGCTCTTCCCTGTGTGGATGCTCTAACTTTGGGGATCTTTAACCTTGTGGTCCTTCCCGTGAGCGCTGGCTTGGGGCAATGTCATTTCCTATCAACTGCTTCTGCTCAGTTCTGGTCCCCTGACACAAACTTGCTTCTCTGCCGTGAGCAATTTTGAGTTTTTCAGGCCAGTGTTAGGGCCTGGGCAAGATGTTAGGGCCAAGATGTATCAGTGGAGCATTGGGAATGGGGCTGCAAAGTGAAGTGACTTTAAACCTTTGGCTGTGCTTTCTGATAAGGGCAGGGAAACAACTGAGCCCATCCCACACCTTTGTGTGATCTTGGATCTGTAAGAAAGCCCTGAAGGGAAAATGCTTGAATCGAAGGGAAAACCAGAGTTAATTAATGAATTTGCAGGAGAGTTTGCTTTGTCTAGAGCTCAGAGTGTCCAGCTGCTCTGGCTTCACTCTTGAAAAGTAAACTGCTGGCAGCTTCTGGCAAAAGAGTCACTTTGGATACCTGTTTGGGTACATTTTCTTAGGGAAGACAAGGAGACACTGGACCCCAAGGAAATAGAGGGATTGAAGGATGTCCAGGGGAGCAGGGTCAAAAGGTAAATATTGTATTTTAAATTCTCTATGGCATCCTCTCCGTCTCTCCTCCATCCCCTCCCTCTTCTGTGATCTCTCTTCCATCCCCCCTCCAACTTTCCCTTTCTCCAATTGCATGTTAGTTTCCTCTTCTGCAGAGTAAGTCTATTTAGTCATCCCAAGAAATTTTGAGCATTATTAAATTCCACCTGTAACCTCTTTGTGGTTGGAAACCCAGAAGCTACTAAAGAAATACAAAATCACTCTCTTAACGGAGGCAGCCCCTTCCTGCCCCAATAGACTGTGAATCCACATTCTCCTTGACATGCCAGTGAGAGATATTTAATCTTTTACAGGGAGCCAAAGGATTTGCTGGATATAAGGTACTGTAGTTACTTCTTCAGTCAAATTTCACTTCCTAATGGGCTTAGTTTACTGATAAGCACGTGGCAGAGATCTCCCTTGACCTGATTGCTGCCCATCTTTGTCTTTCAGGGAGAACATGGAGACGATGGGATTGATGGACTCTATGGGGAAGAGGTAAAGCCATTTTTCCTTAAGTACCATAAAATCGTCATGAGGTTGATGTATTTCTTTAATGGGAATTTTGTTTGCCTTGTCTTCTTTTAGGGCTTTCATGGACTTCCTGGGAAAAAGGGAGAAAAGGGTGATCCAGGGTCCCAGGTAACACTTTTCAGTACATCAAAGAAGGAGAATTTGGTGTTAGAGATAGTCTTCATTGTTGTGTGTCACAGGTTATGAGGAATAAAGTTGACAGTAATGAAGCCTATTACCACCGAATAGATGCTACATCCTCATTTGGGGCAAGTGGGTAACTATGCAGTTTTCAAGAATTTCCAGCTAGAAAGATTCAAGACTTGCAAGGATGTTCTATGAGCATGTTTTTCAGAAGTCTGCAAATGAATGCATTTGCCTGTTAGCAGCTTACTTCTTCTCTTTATTGTATCAGAAAAAAATAAAAAGCAAGAGAAAGAGACAAAATTATTTTGGTGGCCTTTGTGTAGCAAATCACAGAGAAAAATTTTTTTATTTTCAATTCATTTTGACACTCATTAATGTGTGCCTCCTTGGTTCCAAGCGGCTCTCCTTTTATGTTCTGAGTCACTTATTTATCAAATACTTCTGGATACCTGGCATGTGTCAGGCACTGAGTTATGTGCTAACGACTCAGAGATGAACCACACTGTCCTTGTCTTCAAGGATCCCCTAGTGTAGTTGGAGAGACAGACATATCAATAGCTAATGATGACACAGTATGTGGTTGGGGGTCATGTTATAGGTAACTAGGTGGGAGCCCAGAGAAGGGCACCTAACTCTGCAGGGTGGGGAGTGAGTGCAGGAAACCTTCCCAGAGGAAATGATCCCTGAGCTGAAGATGAATAGGAATTAGTAAGACGTGGAGAAACGGCAGTCCAGACAGAGGGAACAGCATAAGCAAAGACCTGGAGGCTTGGGGGCCCTGCAAGTTGTTCTGCTTGGTGTGAGCTTTAGGGTACAGGTGGAGGGAGGTGAGGTTCAAGAGTGGGTGGGAAGAGCTGGTGAAGGTACTGGTGAGCCATGGAGGAGCAGTCTGGATTTTAGCCATTAAGGAATGGGGAGCCTTAGAAAAATTGTAAGTAGGGGGGTCACAATCGAATTTGCATTTTAGAAATATTCCGTGACAGTAGTGTGGAGGATGCATTGGGGATGACATAGATGCAAGGCAAATATGAGAGGCAGATCTGTAATAATCAAGGTGAGAAGTGATGAAGCCTTCAAGTAAAGCAAGAGACACAAGACCCATGAAGGTTGTAACAGGGTCCAGGCTGGAGTGAGGACCTAGTGTGCAAAATTTAAGGAAGCACTCATTCTCAGAGTGAAGCAAAGTGTGAGTACCTGCCTAAATTTTGCACCCTAGGTACCTTGTTTGTCTCACCCTAGTTCTGACTCCGGGATATCAGATCTCCAGGTAACCAAAGAAGCAGGGAATGAGAAGCCAGTCAAAATGCCTGCAAGGATCCCAGCTTGGGCAAGTTTAGTTGGGAACAGTTGAGTTTGAGATGACAATGGAACATCCCAGTGGTGGTTTCCAGTGGACAATTTAATTACAGATGTCAGAAGTTGCTAGACTGGCTGAGTTGTCCAATACGATACCCACTAGCAATATGTGACTACTTAAATTCAAATTAACTAAAATGAAAAATTCTGCTCTCAGTTGTATTAGCCACATTTCGTGTGCTCAACAGCCAACTATGGCCAGTGGTTACCATATTGGACAGTGCAGATGGAGAACATTTCCATCTCTGCAGAAAGTTCTGCTGGGCAGTACTCTGCTAGACCATGAGAAGTTTTCCCTTTTCCCAGCCTTTTTATAAATAATCCTGACTATAGGCTTAAAACTGGACCTTGTACTGCTTGAGAGGTCAAAGGGAATCTGGCTGGGATAGAGGAACGTGGATCATTTTGTCTGATTGATTTTCTCCCCTCCAAACACCACTATGCTTGACATTTTAACACTCTCCTACAAGCTAACTCAGAAGCTCATTTTATTTTTTTCAGGGCAGCCCAGGTTCCAGAGGCCCTCCTGGGGGATACGGGGAGAAGGGCTTCCCAGGGGATCCTGTAAGTTACTGGGGCCCAAGTGGCTCTTAATTGTGTAGTTTACTCCACACTTCTTGTGTCTCCTGCTAACCTGCAGGCAAAGGCATGTCTTGGGAGGGGGTGGTAGGTGTTGACTGAGGCTTATTGGTTTGGGGAAAACCTGCATCTGATTTGGGCTGATTATGTCAAAAATTCAGAGATGGGAACTAAAATTCCATCTAATTCATCCTTATGTATCTTGAGACTTTCAAGTTCCTTTGGGAATGAAATTTCCATAATTTTGCTTATTGGGTTTCTAACATTATTGATTCCCTATTTGAAGATTCGATTATAGGGGAATCTTACTACACCTTTGAGAGACTGGCATAAGCATGTTTGGATGAGTGCATCAGTGAAGCTGCCAGTACAGAGAAGGGAAAATTGCCATAGCTTCAGCAAGCACTCTTTTAATTCTTCATTTATCACTAAGCCTCCTTCAGATTTGGAGAAATATTGTTTCTTTTTTTTTTTTTTAATTCGTGAGTTTCAAATATGGAGAATTTTCTCACACCTCTCGTTACTTAACCCAAATTAGTTTAGTTCTTAATATTGTACCATTTTGAGAGAAAAAAAAAGCTGATATTTCTTGATTCTAAAGTACTTTTTATTTAAATCTTCCCCTAGGGTAATCCAGGACAAAACAATAACATCAAAGGACAAAAGGGCTCCAAAGGAAACCAAGGAAGACAAGTAATTGGATCTATTTTACATATATGAGTTGATTAATTCTGTTATCGAGCTGAGGCTTTCCTAAAGTCTAATTATTTAGTAAAATACATAACAGTTTTTCTAACTGAACAATCACCCCTAATTTCCCATTTAAGAGAGCCTTATTTTCTTAAAATATGGTATGCCTGTAGTAGGTTACACCTCAATGGGCAAAGTTATTAAGTTTCTAGCAGGTGATATTATTATATGGGAAAATTGGTCATTAGCAGTGCGTGTTGCTATACCATTTTCCTCTTTAATGGATATATACCCAATAGGGTTAATATGCAGAAACATTCTGGCATGACACATTTGTTCTGTTTTAATAGTGCTTGAGATTTTTATGCTGATGTCTTTGTCATTTACTCAGAATCTTTTGCCTTATGATCTTGGGGGAACAATTGTGTTTCTAGGGTAGAACCGGCCCGAAGGGGACACAAGGCAGTCCTGGTTCCAGAGGGAGCAGTGTAAGTATTTCCGTGGACGTTTATTTCCCCTCCTTAGCACTTGGAGATGCCAAGAGGCATTCAGAATACGTGTCGCTGCAGTTAGCTGATCCAGGGCAGATACACTGACAGTGTTGTCTTTTGGGGCCAGGTAATTCTTTGTTGTGACGGGCTAGCCTGTGCATTATAGGATGTTTTGCGGCATCCCTGGTCTCTACCCACTAGATATCAGTAGCACCCACTCCTCCCCAGTTGTGAGGTCCAAAAATGCCTGCAGATCTTACAAATGTCAGTCGGGGGTAATGGGGATGCGGTGGTGAGGCAAATTGCCCCTGGTTGAGAACCGCTGTGACAGTCTGCCTTTCCCTTTCCACCTTCCAGAGACTTTTAAATGTCTTTGAAGAGAGCCAGTGGTTTTCACATAAAAACCTTCCTCCAGTAGCTTAGCATATTTGAGCTTCTGTAGAATATTAAGAAATAGGTAAATGTGCTCTCTTCCTCCTCATATGTCGCCAAAGGGAAAGAAGAATTACAGACAAATTCTTCCTGAATAAACCAAAACATTGGCGATTAGGGTCAAACCAGTGGCAACCTGAAGATGCTGTGGTAATTTTACAGCATCCCATGTGATATCAAGCCTGAAACAGAAATGTTGGATTTCTGCTTCTTTTTAAGGAACAACCAAGAAATCACTTTTCCCTTTGTGGACTACCAAAGTTAGAGAGGATATTTACGATGGTTAGAAACCCTTTCATCATGCACTCAGCACGGAGATCATCAAAAGAGAATAATGTCCAAATGTAGATTTGGCCCTGAGTTTTGTTCACGAGGACACTGAAAATACATGGCTTCCTTTTCTGTCACAAACTTGGAATCTTCTCACCACTTTGAAAGCTGTGGCTGATTGCCTCCCCCTCTGGGAGATATAGTGGATGAATGTTTTAGTTCCTCTTGCCTTTGTTTATCTTGACTCATAGTTCTTAAGGGAAAGGTCTGCAGTTGGATGGCTTAGGCCTCCCAGTGTTTCTGGTGAAATTCTTTGGGACTTTGCCCACCTCTCCATACAAGAGAATTAAAATTAATCAGAGGAAGCAGGAGAGCAGCAAGATGAACTAAATGCTATAAATTTTAAAGATAAATATGTAGTTTTGTTGGTTTAAGAGAAAATACTTTTAGTTTGAAATAGCTTTATAGCTGTCATCATCCATCAGGCACTTTTTAAAAAAGAGTGGGGTGGGGTAGGGGATTATTACTTGGACAAACCAGCCAATGACTTTAAGTCACTCCATGCACAGGAGGCTCTCAGCCTCCCTCCCCCATCCTCACCCACTTTCCTGCCCATCTCCTCCTTTGTAATTAAACAAATCAATATGGATGGATATAAAACAATGGCTTTTCTACCCCCTCCTTCACCTTTCCAGTGAAGGCTAGAATTCTCTATGATGGTCAGAGGATCTTAAATGGATGACAAATTCTAAAAACAGAAGCAAACCTAAGACATCTCCTCCCACATGACAGAATTTCAACCTGTGTAAATTAATTGTTGCCCCAGCTATTGACAAAGCAACGGATCCATGTACTAAGAACCAGAGCATTTGAAACCATGTTCCAGGCCCATTGCCTTTGGCCTGTCAGGCACAAGGAATACATATAAATAATAGTATTTATACTTCTAGAGCACGTATTTTGTGCCAGGTCCCAATCAAATCACTTTCAAATACTACTTTGTTTAATCCTCATAACAAATCTATCAGGTAGATACTATTATTATATCCATTTTACAGATGAGAAAAAGCAAGAAACCTTGGACAAGTTGCCCAGGATCAGGATAGGTAAATGGTAGAGCTGGGGTTTGAACCCAGGGAGTCTCACTCCTAATCAGCCAGGCTCAGACCTATTGTGCAATTGCTCTGTGCCACCCAGGCTTTACAGGGCAGGGGTGAGCTCAAGACTGTCTGACTTCTGACAACACGTCCCTAACCATTGTGTTACTAAAATAAGAATGCTATTTTGTCCTTGCTTTTTAATGTAGACAGAATTATGACATCATGGAAACAGTGGCTTCAAACTGTACTGTTTCTGCTCTTCTTTCATCTGTCAAGAGTTCTGTGAGTCACATCAATGTACAAACGGCTGACAAGTTACAATGGGTAACTTCTCCCAAAGGGTATTTGCATTTTAAAAGCAAAGAGTACCTGAATCGAGGGGTAGAACCTCCGTGGAAGTATTCTAATCATCAGCCAAACTGGTGGAGGTGATATTTGGTCAGGTGTTTTATTCTAAGGAGGTTCAGAAGCTGGGCAGTTGAAAGAAAACAGCTGCTCTGAAATCATTTCCATGGCTACCTTTCCAAGTGAACGTAGGAAAACGTTTTAAGTATTTGTTTTGTACATAAAATAATCATAGTTGTTTATCACCACACAAAGTAGATCAATGGATGAGATGTTCTGCGGCTCTCTCAATGAGGCAGAGGTGGGAGGTAAGGGGTGAGAGTAGACTCATCATTGCTATTTAGGGAGAAAGTTAGGATCTGGGGCTTGGATTTTCTTCCCGCTTGGCTACCCTCTGGAAAGCAGAGACAGCCACTAGGTGGAGAGCCTGCACTGGCAATTTGAGGTAGCTTCTGGAGAGGTGCTGTCAGATTTTAGCTTCAGACCAGCTTTTCTGGTGGCATTTGGACCAGCACAGAGCTGACCTGACCCCATCAGCCATTTCCTCCTTGGAGAATTCCATGGAGTCTAACCCCAGCGGGCTCATGGGAAGCACTGTGTATAACGAGTTTGTATTCCCCCCTAAGATACGATCAGGGACCCAGGACAGAGAGAGACGGATATGGCACAGCCTGTTCTCACGCAGGAAACCTCTGATCAGCAGACAGTACGTTGTAGGATTTGCTGGAGAGGGGAGGTATCAGACAGGTGCTTCAGGATGATTTCATTCTCCAAACAGCCTCCCGGATAATTGTCAGGGTTGTCAGACTGGAGCTAGGTCTGTAATGACTTTTGGATTGGTTTGCGATCCATCCTCCAAATGTTAGTTGATAATTAAATGCCCAGTGTGTAAACTTGTCTTTGGAGAGCGATTCGGGGAAAACATTTCTGCGAGCTGCTCGTTACTCTGTCTGTCAGGGACAAGACAGGTCGGGTTGCCTCTAAGGAGTCTCCATCCAGACACTCACACACTAACAGTTTGTCTTTTCTGATACAGGAAAGAGAAGGCCGGAGGGGGGTCCAGGGTACCTCGGTGAGTATCCTTTCCCCCACGTCCTCTGTGGGAGGTGAGGCCAAGGAGATGTCCCACAGGCAGATGGTACTGCCAATGAGTTAGCGTTTGATGCGGCTGCTGTAGGAAGGGCTGAGCACTGGACATGAGCCCCACTGACTAGGGGATCAGTTAGACTGCCAGACACAGGACAGGCCTGACCTAAGGCAAGCCTCCTTCACAGACACTTCAGAGACAGGGGACCTGTGCAGCCCTGAAGGCTGTGCTATTCACATACCCTGGGCATTGACTGCAAGAGAGTGAAATTCTGTCTTAGAGTAAGAAATTACCTGGAGTTCGATTCTCAGACAGTTTGGAAGAGTACAATCCTAGGCCAAGTAGGGCATGAGCCAAGAGTGAGACAAGATAGTTCCTGGGTACCATGCCCTGAAGCCCTGAAGCACTAGGTACTATGAAGAGAAAATGTATATGGAAACCATGTGAAGAGAATCTTAACACTGAAAACTCATCCATCAGGGGGAACCAGGGAACCCTGGACTTAAAGGTGCATCAGGAGCCGAAGGATTACAAGGCTCACAGGTATGTTGGAATATTTGTAATACTGATAATGTTGTTATTCTGATGGGAAGATGTAGTTCTGTATAAAAATAAATAAACTGAGACAATTTGAAGCTGCCCCCGCCCTCCTCCATGGTACATTTCTCTGGGATTCTACATTTCCCATTGAGGGTGGGTGATTTTGCTCTGTCAAAATTTGCAGCTCACTGATAGAAGAAAGGCTTGCTCTTGCGTATACCTGGCATCATGTCTGCCTTTTAGTCATAGTGAATTATTGAGACCTTAATACTATGTTAGTAATCAGTATCCAGATCAACAAATTGATTTTTCTTAAGTGAGGTTCTGCACGCAGACTCCAATGAAGGAAAGTTAGGAATTGGCAACTATTACTCACCTCTTCCAAAGCTGACTCTATAGGGGGTGACAGTGCTCTGGAATATCACCGATAGGGCTCTATGTGAGTCATCTGCATTTTTTCTTGGTCATATCATTAGTGAGACGGGCACTGGAATTAGGACATCTCTGTTTCTTTTCCATGTCAGAAATACGCCAGGGTCATCCTAGAGAATGGTTTGCAACACATGGGTACATAGTCACCTGATGGAGTCTACTTTAAGCCTGAACTTGTCTAGAAGGATCTGCCTACATAGATGTGTCCATCCTAAGACCTTTCCAGGAGTTCATTTTTCTTCTAGAAAGTTCTAGATTCTTCATACTAAGTCTGAATTTGGAATTCTCTTGAGTGGTTCTGGTGTCCTCTAGAATGAGTAACCATGGGACCAACCTAAATTCATCCCCAGACTTTGTCGAGAGAGGGGTGACATTACCTCAGCCCCTCCAGGGTCCCTTTGATGCTCAGGCTGTGAAACAAGGCCAGCCCAGGGGCTGTAACCACCATTTGCACTGGGCAACCAGGACATCTTACAGCTGCTGCTTTGGTGATGAGAAACAATACCAGCACCTCCAGCTTTTCTTTCTGTGTGAGAGAACCATATGAGAACCATGCATTTGATGGGAAATATGACAAAAAAAGTATGCTTTAATTCCTCTGATAGGGATCTGCTGCTAAAATGTCCTTTTGTGCTAACTTGCTTTCTCTTTTACACATTGATGCACTTTGGCCCAGGCAACCTGCCCCATCAAAGGAATCCATCTGCCTATTGTTTATGTCTCCCTTCTTCTATGGGCTTTATTTCTCCTTTTAGTCTCTTTTCCATTTCTCCCTGCCACAGAGGGATGAGGTCTTACACTCAGGCAGGATATTCCTTCATAAGAGCTGCTCCACTGAGTCTGGGTCTCCTTTCAACTCCTCTTCTGAGACATGCTTAATCTCAGTGTTAAAGCTGCTTGAAGGGCTGGATAGATGCTTTTCCATGCAGGTGTTTCAAAAGCACTAATGAAGAAAGTCAGTTTTTGGGCTTCCCTGGTGGCGCAGTGGTTGAGAGTCCACCTGCCGATGCAGGGGACATGGGTTCATGCCCTGGTCTGGGAAGATCCCACATGCTGTGGAGCGGCTGGGCCCGTGAGCCATGGCCACTGAGCCTGTGCGCCTGGAGCCTGTGCTCCGCAACAGGAGAGGCCACAACAGTGAGAGGCCCAAAAAGAAAGTCAGTTTTCATTTACTTCATTGTATTGTGTTTCTTTTGTTACCGTCCAAGGGGTCAAATGGACTTCGCGGCAGGAAAGGAGAGAAGGGAAACGAGGGGCACAAAGGACCTCAGGTGCGTGACTCAGATGGTACCTCAATGGTCTCCAACCTTCATTTTCCTCTTGCTTCAAAGACGTCTTCACGTAGAGTTTTTTTTACATTATCTAGTATGGAGTATTTCATTTGGGGATTAACTTGGGACAAATCTTTAGCACAGCTCAGATTCCTTGTACATTCGCCTTTCTCCTTCCCGGGAGTTTGACTTGGAAAGCACAAACCCACTTTATCCGCCTGAAGGAAGCCTTTAGAAGAATGCACATCTTGCTGACTCATGAATATTTCAAAACCTGATACATTATTCTGCTTTTTCTAACTTTTAAAAATTATCGGTGCCATGCCTATCTCCATTGACTATAGATATTTGAAATGGACTCTGCAAAGAACCCTCGCTACCCAAATTTATTTGATTCTTAAGTTCAGCTTTGAATTCACCCTCTGAAACTACTTGATTCCCAAGTTTCTGACAGTAAGTAATGAGAGTTTGGATGGTGAGAGATTCATATTAAAAATGTTCTGAATCTTGGGTTTCCCTGGTGGTGCAGTGGTTGAGAGCCCGCCTGCCGATGCAGGGGACACAGGTTCGTGCCCTGGTCCAGGAAGATTCCACATGCCACGGAGCGGCTGGGCCTGTGAGCCATGGCCTCTGAGCCTGCACGTCCAGAGCCTGTGCTCCGCAATGGGAGAGACCACAACAGTGAGAGGCCTGCGTACCACAAAAAAAAAAAAAAAAAAAAAATGTTCTGAATCTATTCAGTTTTTCAGCTCAGATAGTGAGAGTTTAGAAGGCAAGCGATACCCATGTTTGCTCAGTTATCTTCCCAGCATATTTGTGAAAGACCGTTTTGCCCCTTTGCAGATCGGGAAACTGAAACACATTTGACATCCCATTTTATATGTGTGGATGACACAGAGCACAAAAGTGACAATGACAGCACAATGTCTTGTTCTAACGAAATAACGTGTTGTGTCAAGAGTGCCTTTTTTATTTCTCACTAAGTCCCCATTTGGACTAGCGATGTCCCTGCCAATGAAGACTTGGGGTCCTCTAACCAGGACTGTAGCCTGAGTCACCTGGTTTCAGGCTGGGTTTCCTGTTAAGGAGGCATCAAGAAGTTGCTACAAATGACACGAAGAAAAGCAAAACTAATCTAACAGGTTTTGTACAAATTGCTGTAGCACAAACATCTGTGTTTCCTATATTCTTTCAGGGTGCTCCTGGGCCAGTGGGAGATAAAGGGAGTGTTGGAAGGCCTGGACTTTTGGGGAAAAAGGTAAGTGTTATCTCTTACAGATTTCAGATACTGAGGAAAGAGTAGCTCCATTTTTTTCCCTTGATTTTCATGTTAATTCTTCACATGATCCAGGCACAATCAACCACTCACCAGCTTTCTGCCAACATTCTTTTCCTTCCTCTCTGAAACTGCCCCATTTCACTGGGAGAGACAAGGTTTATTCACCTATCATGAAACAACTCTGATAAACTCAACTCGCTGGTTTCGTGAATGTGTCAAGGCACTTGGTGGTAGAGTCGGCCAGGGGCATGGGGGATGTCAGAACTCAGATCTGTTCATGCATGCAGTTCTAGGTCTAACTCAGACTACCTTCTCAGAAATGTCCTTATTGGAGATCGTTAGAGACAGACTGTTGGCCTGTTCAGAATCTCACTGCCCTGCTCAAAACCTTTCAGCAGCTCCCTCCCCCAGGGCCAGCTTCGTGGGCCTGGGACCCGTTCAGTCACACAGGGGCCCTCGCTTAGAAGGCGCCCCTACTTGGCCTCAAGCTCTGCTATCACAGTCTGGAAAGTTTGCTTTTGAGTTAAGGGCCCATGATTTCATTTGAGTCCCACAGATTATGTCACTGGTCTTACCTTCGGATGACCCTTAAGAAAATCTCCAAATTTTCCAGTAGCTTAGAAGACCCTTTGACCCTGTTTAATTCTAAGGCTTCCTAGCTCATCTCCCTCCTGTGTGCCTGCCCAGGCTTCTCACTGTGCCTTCCTCCTCCATTCTCACTCCTCCCTCGGTCCTTCTTCCAGCTCACACAACTTATCCTTTAAGCCTCAGCATCCCTGCTCCCTTCCTTCAGGCAGCCAGCCTGCCTGCCCCACCAAATCTGACTTAAGAGTCCCCTTCTCTCCACTGCCACAGCACCCTGAACTTTATCACACAGTGTAGAATTGCCTGATTTTCTCTCATTCTAACCAGAGTATTCTTGGTGAGGGCAGGACCACATCGGTCATGTTCAACTGTTCCTTTTCCAGGACAATAAATAACTGTTGGATGGGTGAATAAATCAGCAAATGAATCCACTTTCCCTGGAGTAAATTTTCCACTCTTTCTCTTCTCCTTTAGTCCTTCTATAGCACTGGGAAAGCAGTGCTGAGTCCAGCTTTGGGCTGTGCTGGTATTTCCTGCTTGCCTTTGGGAAGATCGTTATTTGTTTCTTACACTCCCTAGCTTGCTGAGCATTGAACCCTCACTGAGAACCCTGAGTGTCCCCAACTAGTGGACAGAACATCCTATGGTGGGAGCCAGGTTTGATTTTTACTGATCTGAAGCTGTCCTTGTCTCACTAGGGAGAACCTGGAATTCCTGGAGATCCAGGGCCACTGGGGCAAGCTGGACGGCAAGGAAAGCAAGTATGAGGTTTTAGGACTCTTACCCTTTAGCAGCTCCAAGGGCTCAGTAAAGAGAAGGGGGCTGACACCATTAGCTTAAGCACCTGGGGTCCTGAAGGTATTTTGGGACCTCCTAGGAAGATGTAGGGACATTCCTCCTGCTCCCTGAAGCACTCATTCTATAGCTAGTCTGTCTGCTAAAACAAAGGGAGAACAGCAAGAGGGAAAGGAGAATGCAGAGAGAATAATGGATGAGCTCAGTATTTTAACAACTTATATGGCCATGTCAGTTGAAACTCAGGTGACTTCTTGTAAAACTCCAGAGTGACAAGAGGGTAGTAGGATCAAGAAACAGGGTATCTGTTCTAGTTGCTCTGGCTGTACCAGAGTCTCAGTTCATAAAACAGTCAATATAAGAAAAAAATAGGAAAAAAATTAATTTCTTTTCAAAAATAATGTTTATTACAAATATTAGGCATAGATATTGTAGAAAATTGACTAAGCATAAAACATGGGAAATGGGAAAGAAAAATTACCCATAATCCCACCATTTTGAAATATTTATTATTAATATCCTGGAGACAGAAAAAAAATTATTTTTCCCTATTAACAATGTATCATGGGCATACTTCCATGTCATTACATTTTTCCCTCAAAGTTACTTTCAATAGCTTCAAAATATTCTACTGAATGTATATACCTTAGTTCACTTGACCAACTTCTTATTACTGGATATTTAGTTTGCTTTCAGTTTTTCACTGTCTTAAAATAGCACAGCAATGAATATTCTTGTATGTAACTAAGTTTTTGGATAAAACCATAATTAATTTCTACATAGAAATTTCTAGAAGTAGCATAGCTGGTTCAAGGAATATGTACATGTTTAATTAAGGCTTTGAACTCTATTGCAAAGTGTCCTTAGGAAAATTCCAAGGATGTATGTACCCTTGTGTTGTGCAGGAAGAGTGCTCACTTCAGGGCATACACACCAACAATGGGTATTGTCACTTTCTTTTATTTCATCTTTACCAATTTTACTGACCAAAAATGATGTCTCATTACTGTTTCAAATTGCATTTCTTTGGTTACTAGTGAGGATAACATCTTTCATTATGTTTATTGTCCATTTACAATTCCTTTTTGGGAAATTCCTCACCCAGTGTTCTTTGGACCAGCTCCTAATTTTCCAGGCAAGTAACTGCCACTGACTCCACTAGTCTTAAATGACCATACCTCTGCCTCCTGTCATGTCTGCACAGGAGTTGAGCAAAGAAATACCAGGGCATATACCAGGAAGTGTGGAAAACTAAACGGCATGAATATTCCCAGAGTTCAAGTTCATCAGGCCCCCTCCACCTGGAAGTCCCCGGTGCTTTTATCCTGACACCATAATCTCCCCAGTATAGGTTACAATTAATTTCCGCTCTTGAGAAATTGAAATGAACTGATATATTCACAGGGTGATTATGGCATTCCGGGCTATGGTCCTATGGGACGAAAAGGAGTAAAGGTAAATATGGAAAACAATTATTTCTTTAATTGGTGAATCAATTAAATGGTGTGTTGATTTATTTATGTTCTCTGCTGAAAATCGTAGGGCCAAAGAGGATTCCTTGGAGATATGGGTCAAAAGGTATTGTGCATATAACTTGTCAAATTTACCATGATCTTGACCTTCTACTTGAGAATTAAGATAAGTCTGTGGATCTGAATGAAACAGGAAAAAAAAAAGCAAGACAATCGGTTTGCCTGAGCTTCATGAAGAAAGGACCATACTTAACTCCTATGAACCTTTAAATTGGAAAATTTGTCCTTCACTGCCTGATGTCCCTTGTCTTGAAACCCTACCTCTAGGTACCCTCTCAAGTTTAGTCCTTAGTCCTTTTCTTGATTTCTCTACCCTGGTGATCTCATGCAAAACTCTTGCCTTCTGCTATTGTACTTTGCCCTTCATTATTGTGGCTTTCACTTCCTCTTACCTGAAAGATTACCATATTCTCATTAGTCTCCTACTTGCAACTTTAACCTGCTTCAGTTAATCCCAAACACTACTCTCTTGATTTTTCCCAAAGTATAACTTAGTTATGTTACTCTCTTGGTCAATCATCTTCTAGAATTCCTCATTGCCTACCAGCCTGAAATTCACCTCCAAGCTCTATGACAAGACATTCCTTCCATTTCAACCAGAGTAGCTCAGGTTATATCTGTTTTATACACTGGAATTCTGTAATAAGATTTATCTAAAAAAAAAAAAGCATCCTTAAAAATGAACTTATTTACAAAACAGAAATAGACCCACAGACATAGAAAACAAACTTATGATTACCAAAGGGGAAGGGGGGAGGGATAAATTAGGAGTTCGAGATTAACATACATACACTACTATGTATAAAATAGATAAACAACAAGGACCTACTGTATATATAGCACAGGGAACTACACTCAATATTTTGTAAAAAACTATAAAAGAAAAGAATCTGAAAAATAATATATATATATATATATAATATATGTGTGTGTGTATAACTGAGTCATTTTGCTGTGCACTTGAAACTAACACAACACTGTAAATCAATTATACATCAATAAAAATTAATTACATAAAAGTATCTTGTATATCTTCCAATCATTAATGCTCAAATTAAAATAGAAAATATGGATTAAAAAATAGAATGTAAGTAAATTGAATCAACTACAGTATAGGAAAATAGCCAATTTTTGATTCCCTTAAGAGTGCTTTTAATTGATGAATTACCAAAAGAGATTCTTTCCTTAGGTGGAGAAGGGTTCAAGAAGGGACTATATAAATAACTGTTAGGATAGGAGTTCTCATTGTAAAGGACCAATTTTCTAATTTGCTGATAAAGAGAGAAAATTAGCATATTCCAATTTACAGATAAATGGTAAATTAGCATATTGATAAGTGTTAAATTAGTTTTCCACCAAAGTCAGAATAAATTTCTTTTTACCTTCAACTTTTTGAGGAATGATTCATGAATTTAGGAAGTAATTCATTAGTTAGTACTTTATGTAGTCAATACCCCATATGTTTTCCTTGATTTTCAAGCATTTTTCTTTAGGTATTTTTAGTAACTGATTGGATAGCCATTGTATTGATATTGATGCATAAATATTTGTATTCTCAAAAAAATTAAAATAGTTTGGAGAATATCTAGGTGTATCAGTGGCTTAGTTCTAATTGACAAGAAGAAATGACATTTAATATTTAATATATGATATAGTTATAAGATCAATTAGATTTTGGTTTGGAGAGAATTACTTTTATTCTTTCATAGCAAGTATTTTAATATCTTGATTTCTTATATCTGAATCTTTAGGGTGTTGTTGGTGATCCTGGAATTCCTGGGGGGCCTGGACCCAAAGGATTTAGGGGACTAACAGTAAGTGACCTATAATTCCAGAAATAATAAATGTTTCTTTGGAAGATTCTGGCTTTTATGTTGTAATTATTAATGTGGATTGTCAATCCAACCCAGGGTCATCTGAAATGCCACTTCCTAGCTGTGTGATCTTCAACACATCTTTTCAAGGTCTCTATTTCTATAACATGGGAGTTAAACTTAATGACACAAAAGCTACTTTCAGCTCTAAAATTCTATGTTTCCATGAATCTGAACTATTTTAAGTATTTACAGATTGATAACAGGCTATTCTAAAAAGTGTCAGTGTCTTCCAGTCTTTTCTAGGGCACATATTAAAGCCCAGAATATTAACCCTGTGAGTGGAAATGAAGCTGACATCTTCCTACTCTGTCCTGGAGCGTTTTCTGACAGTTCCAGTCCCCAGAGCCAAGGTCACCTGGTGTATTCATTTTAAGGAAAGCTGTTGAGATGTTCTAAATAGCAAAGTGCAGAGTAGAGTGTTATACTTATTAAAAAACCAAAATGCCAAGACAAGCATCCTTTCATTTTAAAGTTTCAGTGTAATATCGAAGGTCATTACCAGCATGAAAGAGATGCAATTCAACAGATATTTTACATCTGACTGGACAAATTTCATTAGTATCTATATCCATCACCTTGAGTTATGGGAATGATACAGCCAACCCATGTCCTTATATATGTGGGGAATTATTTTTCTTATTTGATTCTTTGCAGATGGCAGCTTTTTATTAGATCTCCGTGTGCTATAGTGTATTCACTTGTTTAAAGCACCAGTTCTAGCTTATGACTAATTTAGATTTAAATGCACAGCCAGTGCCAGAGCAAAGGATATCACTAAATGAAGAGGCTAAGAGGGAAATGGATGTTTACCAATAATTAAGAATTACTATTTAGGATGAAAGATAAAAATCATATGATCATCTCAATAAATGCTGAAAAAACATTTGACAAAATTCAACATCCTTTCAATATAAAAACTCTTAACAAATTGGGTATAGAAGGAAATTACCTCAACATAATAAAGGCCATATTTGAAAAATCCACAACTAACATCACACTCAACAATGAAAGGCTGAAAGCTTTCCTGCGAAGACCAGGAACAAGACATAGGTGTCCACTCTCACTAGTCCTTTTCAACATAATACTGGAAGTCCTAGCTAGAGCAATTAGGCAAGAAAAAGAAATAAAAGTCATCCAAATTGGAAAGGAAGAAGTAAAAGTGTCTGTTTGCAGATGATATGATCTTATAGATAGAAAATCTTAAAGACTTCATTAAAAACTGTTAGAACATTTTGGTACATGACTCTTTTTGAATTATGGTTTTCTCAGGGTATATGCCCAGTAGTGGGATTGCTGGGTCATATGGTAGTTCTATTTGTAGCTTTTTAAGGAACCTCCATACTGTTCTCCACAGTGGCTGTATCAATTTACATTCCCACCAACAGTGTAAGAGGGTTCCCTTTTCTCCACACCCTCTCGCCTGGAGGGGTGGGATAGGGAGTGTGGGAGGGAGGGAGACGCAAGCGGGAAGAGATATGGGAATATATGTATATATATAACTGATTCATTTTGTTGTGAAGCTGAAACTAACATACCATTGTAAAGCAATTATACTCCAATAAAGATGTTAAAAAAAAAAACTGTTAGAAGTAATAAACAAATTCAGTAAAGTTTCAAGATACAAAACCAATATATAAAAGTCAGTTGTGTTTCTATACACTAACAATGAACTATTGGAAAAATTAATTTTTCTGTGAGTTCTGTGGGAAAAAAGAATGGCTATCTATATTACACATAAGGAATTTGTTTAACTTGAATTAATAGTTGCTTTTGCTAAAAATTTTTTTAAATTATAAAGTCACATTAAGGCTGAGGTAGTCTCCATGGATAGAGGATGTGGAAACTCATGTATATTTCTACCTGCAGCTCACTGTAGGTTTGAAAGGTGAGGAAGGCTCTCAAGGACATCAAGGCCCTCCTGGACGGAGAGTAAGTACACTCATTAGAACTAAGGGTCATGTGCTGCTTCCTAGGGTGCCCACTGGAATGAGCACAGAATTTAAAGGCAGAATCACTGGTTCAAGTCCAGACTCTGCTTCTTGCTACCTGGGTGCACTTGGACTAGTCCCTGGGTCTCTCAATTTCCTTCTAAAATGGGAATGACATGTCCTGTTGGAAACACCTCAAAAGGTAGCTGTGAGGATCAGATAGTCAAATGTGAATGCTCTTCATAAACTATAAAGTTCAATGCAAATATGAGCTGTGACTGTTAATTTTTACTGAAGGAAAAAAATAGGGATGAGAATGCATAAGCTTCATTAAGGTGTCCTGACAGGTTGATAGGATTTCCCAAACCACTATTTTTGCCTTCCTGACCTCACGATATAGACGCTGGGGAGATTTGGAAATAAAATTGCAACTTTCCACTGTGATTCAATTACAAAAGAAATGGCACCTCTAGAAGCATTCCTGGACAGAGCCAGGCACATCTCCCACTGACAAGATATCCATATCTCTATTTTAGTGCCTTATGTGTTATTGTGATGACATTAACATGTCTCTCTCCCCTAAAGAGAACAGTCAAATAAGAACTAAATGTTGCCAGCATCTGTGTTTTGTGTGTGAGGTGCAGGAAGCATTGTGTAAGGACAGGAGAAACTTCTTCTCTTGTTTTGTGTATTGTGATTGTTTTCTGACTACCTGGAGGGGTTCTTTAACTTGCAATTTTATAAAGAAAACAAAAACATGGATGTTTTGCGGAAAACTGAATCTGTAGTAGAATGATAATCAACTCACTGTAAAGGATACTCTGGTACAATCTTTTCTTTCTTTTGAATTAAGGAACTGGTGACTATTCTTAGTCATGTGGGTGAGAATCTGGTCTCTGAGTCAATCTGGACTGGTCTGGATTTGCCTCCTTTCCAGATTCTGGAGCTCTCCCTGGAGGTCCCATATCCTCCTGCTCTTGTGTTTGGCCATGCTGGTCTGGTATACGATGGTTTCTCTGTCTCATGCCTGTGGTCCTCAGTCTCTCCTTAAGGAGTTGCTCTAAGTTATTCTTAAACTCAGTCTTTTGGAACCTACTCTCCACAGTTCTGATCTTCTGTAGGATGTGGGCTGCCTACTCTATTCATTAGCTGGAAACTCTTCCTCTCTCTGTTTAAATGGCTGTGCATTTTTTTTCTGTTTTCTGCTGTCTCTTGTAAATGGAAAAATAAGACTCTGAATCTTTTAGTGAGATGCATATTTCTTGATTTGGGTCAGGAAGAAAATATGCCCCCAGTGGGTAGAATCATGGATGCCATGACAGCTCTGGTTAATACCAGCAGCACACAGTGGGCCACATCAGCATTCAGCAGACACTTAACTGTTCAATGGATGGGTGAATGGATGGATGGATAGATGGATAGATGGATGGATGGACAGATGCCCAGTTGTCATTTAGAACAGAGGTTCTTACACTGACATTCATGGATGAGCTTCTGAGGGGTCAGTGAAATCATACAGCAATCATGAGCATGTGACAGCATTTTCTGAAGCCAGCAAACATCCTAGCTTTCAGTGTTTGATCAATTAAGCTAATGTCTACCTAGACTGAACTGAATGGTTTTTCTAGGACGACAAGAAGGAAAGAAACAAAAGTACTTTTTAAAGATACTTGTACTGCAGATAGAACATTTAGAAGGCATTTCTCATAATAATACTTAAAAGCTGCCCAAAGGGATTCATATGTGCAAACACATTGAGAACCAACTGCCAAGAAGAAGGCTGATCCTGATAAAAAGGAATTAAAAGGAAAATGAGAAAAGCTCACACTGTCAAGAAAGGCAGCTGACTGTATTTAGCGCCTTCCCTGACTCATCTCACCCAATTATCTGTATTCCTTTCCTCCATCACCTTCAGCATTTATGAGCTTAGTGTGTATGCTCTCCTTCTGTGTAATGTCCATTTGGCTATGTAATTGTCTTTTTTTTTTCACATATGTTGAGGCTGTGTGCTGCTGCCAGTGTTTTAAATATACTTCAGTAAATGTCTCTCCTTCATGCTACTCTTTGGGAAGCCTGCTGTTTATAATTTTAAGTATTATTATGAGAAATGCCTTCTAAATGTTCTGTCTGCAGTACAAGTATCTTTAAAAAGTACTTTTGTTTCTTTCCTTCTTGTCCTAGAAAAGTCATTCAGTTCATTCTAGGTAGACATTAGCTTAATTGATCAAACACTGAAACAGAAAGGTTTATACTCTCAGTGTGTGGGGGAAGAGCACTGAAGACTCCAATTCACATACCAATAACTTGCTCTGTTTTTGTTTTCCTAGGGCCCTAAAGGCATGGCAGGGCAGCGGGTATATTCTGTATGTATCGTCTTATTCACACACACAAAAATGCAACCTGTTCACTGGGAAATGAATATGGCCACTTGGAATTCACTGTGTTCATGTTTCTTATTTTCTCTCTCCTTTTTCATGTACAGCAATGTGATCTAATCCAGTTCATGCAGGACCATAGTCGTGAGTATCTGTGTGTTGTAGAGCATCATTGATTAGTGAGGGCATTTAGGATGAAGGCAGTGTGGGGATGTGGAATCAGTAGGCTGAACTCACTGGTGGAGAAACCATATGTCCTTGGCAGCAGGCTTGCTGTGAGTGCCTGCTGTGGGAACAGCTCACAACAAAGGAGGAAGGAAAAGGCACATGCCTTAGCTCAGAGGTGTGCTTCCTAGAGGGAGAGAAAACATGCCTGTGGGAAACAATCAGTGACCAACTCAAAAGGTGTGTGACTCAGCTCACACTAGTATAACAATTATGTACAAAGGCCTGGAGGGCATGGTGTTAAAGGGATGGACATGGGGATCTGGGATTGGTTGGCTACTTAATTAATGAAGGCTGCTTGAATGGAAGTCATTGAATCTGGTTATAGGAAATGATGGGAAGCAGCAAGAGAATAGTTTCACAGACTCAGAGACATAGAGAACACACTTGTGGTTGCCAAGGGGGTGGGGGGTGGGGAGGGATTGATTGGGAGTTTGGGATTAGCAGGTGCAAACTATTACATATAGAAAGGGTAAACAACAAGGTCCTACTGTGTAGCACAGGGAAGCATATTCACTATCCTGAGATAAACCATAATGGAAAATAATGTGTATATGTATATATATGAATAACTGAATCACTTATCTGTACAGGAGAAATTAACACAACATTGTAAATCAACTATGCTTCAATAAAATATTTTTTTTAAAAAAAATAGTAGTTTCAACAAAGGAATAAAGCAGGGTCAACAAAGAGAGAGGTTGTCTTTCATTATGATCAAGGAGAATATGAAGTAGAAAGAAACCCAGTGATCTCATTTCTGGAAATTTATGCTAAGGAAATAAAGGAAAAAAATTATAGGTACAGAGGTTGCTGAAATATTATTCATTAGAGAAAAATGACTATATAAGTAGACTGTTTATACTTATAGAATAATTGGGTTATAGTCCATCATGCTCTGATAAAATATTAAGCAGATATGATTTTTATGAAGACTCACACAAATATGAAAAATATTGTCATTAAAAACTAGAAAATTAAATTGACTCTTCATTTTTACATATAGGTAAATATATATACATAGAAACAAATACTAGAAGAGGAATTGGGAAAATGTAACCATGTATTGTGTTAGGGTGGTAGAATTCTAGGTGATTTGTCTTTCTTCATGTTTCAATTTATATTCATGCCTATACAATCACAGTCAGAAGAATAGAAAATGGGAAAATCAGAAAGACTTATTATAAGAGACTGGATAAAAATGTAGTCATTGCAAGTGTATGGCCAGGAAAGACCAACAACAAAAACAAGTTTAAAACAACTGTAAGGACTCCCTCTTGCAAGAGCACCAGAATCACAAGTAACTGCTGAACAATCATTGATAGAAAGACACTGGAACTCACTAAAAAAGATACATCACATCCAAAGACAAAGGAGAAACTACAATGAGATGGTAGGAGGGGGTGCAATCACAATAAAATCAAATCTCATAACTGGTGAGTGGGTGACTCACAAAATGGAGAACAATTATACCACAGAAGTCCACCCACTGGATTGAAGGTTCTGAGACCCATGTCAGGCTTCCCAGCCTGGGGGTCTGGCAACAGGAGGAGGAATTCCCGGAGAATTAGACTTTGAAGGCTAGCAGGATTTGATTGCAGAACTTAAACAGGACTGGGGGATACAGAGATTCCACTCTTGGAGGGCAAACACAAAGTAGTGTGTGTATCAGGACCCAGGGAGAAGGAGAAGTGACCTCATAGGAGACTGAATGAGACCTACCTGCTAGTGTTGGAGGGTCTCCTGCAGAGGTGGGGGGTGGCTGTGGCTCACTGCAGGGAAATGGACACTGGCAGCAGAAGTTCTGGGATGTACTCCTTGACATGAGCGCTCCTGGAGTCCATGATTAGCACCACTAAAGAGCCTGTAGCCTCAAGTGCTGGGTCACCTCAGGCCAAACAACGAATAGGGAGGGCACTCACCCCCACTTATCACCAGACAAGTAGATTAAAGTTTTACTGAGCTCTGCCCACCTGAGCAACACCCAGCTCTACCCACCACCAGTCCGTCCCATCAGGAAGCTTGCACAAGCCTCTTAGATAGCCTCATCTACCAGAGGGAAGACTATAGAAACAAGAACTACAATCCTGAAGCCTGTGGAACAAAAACCACATTCACAGAAAGACAGATAAAGTGAAAAGGCAGAGGGCTATGTACCAGATGAAGGAACAAGATAAAACCCCAGAAAAACAATTAAATGAAGTGGAGATAGGCAACCTTCCAGAAAAAGAATTCAGAATATTGATAGTGAAGATGATCCAGGACCTTGGAAAAAGAATGGAGGTAAAGATTGAGAAGATGCAAGAAATGTTTAACAAAGACCTAGAAGAATTAAAGAACAAACAAACAGAGATGAACAATACAATAACTGAAATGAAAAATACACTAGAAGGAACCAATAGCAGAATAACTGAGGCAGAAGAATGGATAACTGACCTGGAAGAAGACAGAATGGTGGAATTCACTGCCATGGAACAGAATAAAGAAAAAAAGAATGAAAATAAATGAAGACACCCTAAGAGACCTCTGGGACAACATTAAACGGACCAATATTTGCATTATACCAGTCCCAGAAGAAGAGAGAGAGAAAGGATCTCAGAAAATATTTGAAGAGATTATAGTTGAAAACTTCCCTAACATGGGAAAGGAAATAGCTGCCCAAGACCAGGAAGCACAGAGAGTCCCAGACAGGATAAACCTAAGGAGAAACACACCGAGACACATAGTAATCAAATTTACAAAAATTAAAGACAAAGAAAAATTATTAAAAGCAACAAGGGAAAAACAACAAGTAACATACAAGGGAACCCCCATAAGGTTAACAGCTGATTGCTCAGCAGAAACTCTACAAGCCAGGGAGGAGTGGCATAATATATTTAGAGTGATGAAAGGGAAAAACCTACAACCAAGATTACTCTACCCAGCAAGGATCTCATTCAGATACAATGGAGAAATCAAAAGCTTTATAGACAAGCAAAAGCTAAAAGAATTCAGCACCACCAAACCAGCTCTACAACAAATGCTAAAGGAACTTCTCTAAGTGGGAAACACAAGAGAAGTAAAGGACCTACAAAAGCAAACCCAAAACAATTAAGAAAATGGTAATAGGAACATACATATTAATAATTACCTCAAATGTTAATGGATTAAATGCTCCAACCAAAAGACACGGGCTTAGTGAATGGATACAAAAACAAGATATATATATATATATAAATATATATATATAAAAATATATATATATATAAATATATATATATAAAATATATATATATATATAAAAACAAGAGATATATATATATATATAATATATATATATATATGCTGTCTACAAGAGACCCACTTCAGTCCAAGGGACACATACAGACTGAAAGTGAGGGGATGGAAAAAGATATTCTATGCAAATGGAAATCAAAAGAAAGCTGGAGTAACAATACTCATATCAGATAAAATAGACTTTAAAATAAAGAATGTTACAAAAGACAAGGAAGGACACTACATAATGATCAAGGGTTCAATCCAAGAAGAAGATATAACAATTATAAATATATATGCACCCAGCATAGGAGCACCTCAATACATAAGGCAAATGCTAACAGCTATAAAACAGGAAATCGACAGTAACACAATAATAGTGGGGGACTTTAACACCTCACTTATACCAATGGACATATCATACAGAGAGAAAATTGATAAGGAAACACAAGCTTTAAATGACACAATAGACCAGTGTATTTAATTGATATTTATAGGACATTCCATCCAAAAACAGCAGATCACACTTTCTTCTCCAGTGCCCATGGAACATTCTCCAGGATAAATCACATCTTCGGTCACAAATTAGCCTTGGTAAATTTAAGAAAATTGAAATCATATCAAACATGTTTTCCAACCACAATGCTATGAGATTCGAAATGAATTACAGGGAAAAAAAACGTAAAAAACACAAACCCATGGAGGCTAAACAATGAGTTACTAAATAGCCAAGAGATCACTGAAGAAATCAAAGAGGAAATCAAAAAACACCTAGAGACAAATTACAACAAAAACACAGTAATCCAAAACCTATGGGATGCAACAAAAGCAGTTCTAAGAGGAAAGTTTATAGCAATACAAGCCTACCTCAAGAAACAAGAAAAATCATAAATAAATAATCTAACCTTACACCTAAAGGGACTAGAGAAAGAAGAACAAACAAAACCCAAAGTTAGCAGAAGGAAAGAAATCATAAAGATCAGAGCAGAAATAAATGAAATAGAAACAAAGAAAATAGTAGCAATGATCAATAAAACTGAAAGCTGGTTCTTTGAGAAGATAAACTAAATTGTTAAACAATTAGCAAGACTCATTGAGAAAAAGAGGGAGAGGACTCAAATCAATAAAAATAGAAATGAAAAAGGAGAAGTTACAACAGACACCACAGAAATACACAGCACCCTAAGAGACTACTACAAGCAAATCTATGCCAATAAAATGGACAACCAGGAAGAAACGGACAAATTCTTAGAAAGGTATAACCTTCTAAGACTGAGCTAGGAAGAAATAGAAAATATGAACAGACCAATCACAAGTAATGAAATTGAAACTGTGATTAAAAATCTTCCAACAAACAAAAGTCCAGTACCAGATGGCTTCCTGGGTGAATTCTATCAAACATTTAGAGAAGAGCTAACACCCATCCGTCTTGAACTCTTCCAAATAATTGCAGAGGAAGAAACACTCCCAAACTCATTCTATGAGGCCACCATCAGCCTGATACCAAAACCAGACAAAGATACTACAGAAAAAGAAAATTACAGACCAATGTCACTGATGAATATAGATGCAAAAGTCCTCAACAAAATGCTAGCAAACAGAATCCAACAACACATTAAAAGGATCATACACCATGATCAAGTGGGATTTATCCAGGGATGCAAGGATTCTTCAATATACACAAATCAATCAATGTGATATACCATATTAACAAACTGAAGGATAAGAACCATATGATAATCTCAGTAGATGCAGAAAAAGCTTTTGACAAAATTCAACACTCATTTATGATAAAAACTCTCCAGAAAGTGGGTATAGAGGGAACCTACCTCAACATGATAAAGGCCATATCCGACAAACCCACAGCAAACATCATTCTCAATGGTGAAACACGGAATGCATTTCCTCTAAGACCAGGAAAAAGACAAGGATGTACACTCTCGCCACTATTATTCAACATAGTTTTGGAAGTCCTAGCCACCGCCATCAAAGAAGAAAAAGGAATACATATTGGAAAAGAAGAAGTAAAACTGTCACTGTTTACAGATGACATGATGCTATACATAGATAATCTTAATGATGCCACCAGAAAACTACTAGAGCTAATCAATGAATTTGATAAAGTAGCAGGATACAAAATTAATGCACAGAAATCTCTGGTATTCCTATACACTAACAATGAAAGATCAGAAAAAGAAGTTAAGGAAACAATCCCATTCACCATCACAACAAAAAGAATAAAATACCTAGGAATAAACCTCCTGAAGGAGGTAAAAGACCTGTACTCAGAAAACCATAAGACACTGACGAAAGAAATCAAAGATAACACAAAGAGATGGAGAGATATACCATGTTCTTGGATTGGAAGAATCAATATTGTGAAAACGACTGTACTACCCAAAGCCATCTACAGATTCAATGCAATCCCTCTCAAATTACCAGTGATATTTTTTTACAGAGCTAGAACAAAAAAATCTTAAAATTTGTATGGAGACACAAAAGACCCCAAATAGCCAACACAATCCTGAGGGGAAAAAATGGAGCTGGAGGAATCAGGCTCCCAGACTTCAGACTATACTACAAAGCTACAGTAATCAGACAGTATGGTACTGGCACAAAGACAGACATATAGATCAATGGAACAGGATAGAAAGCCCAGAGATACACCCACGCACCTATGGTCAATTAACCTGTGACAAAGGAGGCAAGGATAAACAATGAATAAAAAACAGTCTCTTCAATAAGTGCTGCTGGGAAAACTGAACAGCTACATGTAAAAGAATGAAATTAGAACTCTTCCTAACACCATACACAAAAATATACTCAAAATGGACTAAAGAACTAAATGTAAGGCCATACACTATAAAACTCTTAGAGAAAAACATAGAAAGAACATTCTTTGACGTAAATCACAGCAAGATCTTTTCTGACCCACCTCCTAGAGTAATGGAGATGAAAACAAAAATAAACAAATGGGACTTAATGAAATTTAAAAGCTCTTGCACAATAAAGGAAACTATAAATGAGATGAAAAGAAAACCCTCAGAATGGGAGAAAATATTTGCAAATGAATCAATGGACAAAAGGTTAATCTCCAAATTATATAAACAGCTCATGTAGCTCAATATTAAAAAAACAAACAACCCAATCCAAAAATGGGCAGAAAACCTAAATGGACATTTCTCCAAAGAAGACATACAGATGGCCAAGAAGCACATGAAAAGATGCTCAACATAACTAATCATTAGAGAAATGCAAATCAAAACCACAATGAGTTATCACCTCACACCAGTCAGAGTGGTCGTCATGGCAAACTCTACAAACTATAAATGCTGGAGAGGGTGTGGAATAAATGGGACCGTCTTGCACTCTTGGTGGGAATGTAAATTGATACAGCCACTATGGAGAACAGTATGGAGGTTCCTTAAAATACTAAAAATAGAATTACCATATGACCCAGCAATCCCACAACTGGGCATATACCCTGAGAAAACCATAATTCAAAAAGATGCATGCACCCCAATGTTCATTTCAGCACTATTTACAATAACCAGGTCATGGAAGCAACCTAAATGTCCACTGACAGACGAATGGCTAAAGAAGATGTAGTACATATATACAATGGAATATTACACAGCCATAAACAGGAATGAAATTGGGTCATTTGTAGAGACATGGTTGTACCCAGAGGCTGTCATATGGAGTGAAGCAAGTCAGAAAGAGAAAAACAAATATCGTATGTTAATTTATTTATGTGGAATCTGGTAAAATGGTACAGAAGAACCGGTTTGCGAGGCAGAAATAGAGACACAGATGTAGAGAACAAACATATGGACACAAAGGGAGGAAAGCCGGGGGGAGGAGGTGGTGGTGGGATGAATTGGGAGATTGGGATTGACATGTATACACTAATATGTATAAAATAGATAACTAACAACCTGCTGTATAAAAAAATAAATAATTAAAATAAAATTTAAAATAAATAAATAAATAAAAACTCTAAGACCACAGCGGGAGAGGTTTGGTACCACTGAGGATGAGAAGACAGAGGAAGAATTGTGAAGAAAATCTATTGGTAGGAAGAAGTGATGAGTTTAAACATTTTAGAGGCAGAGGAATGCTGTGTAGACCCTAAAGTGAAATGATCTACAGGCAGAATGGAAGCTGGAGTTACTAACATCCTTAGAGCCGCAGGGATGAATGAGCTTCCAAAGGATGTGAAACTAGAGAGACAGAAATAGAATTCCAAGAGATGAACCCAGGGAGATGCATTAGCAAAAAGAGTGGGCCCAACACCAGAAAAAATGGCACTGCAGAGATGAGGAAATCCCACCAAGTGTGGGCAACTTGGAAAGAGGCAAGAAGCAGCCAGTGGAGAAAACTCCAATGTTGAGTGGGGGAACCCATGTCAAAGATGTCACTTGAGAGCTGAAAGGCTCTCCAGCACAGGGAGGAGGTGAGAACCAGCCTGGGGCACAGGGAGAGGACAAGAGGAGAGCTATTGTAGGGAGAGGAGTGTGTGATCTAAATCAGGGAAGACCCAAGGGGTGGAAGGGGCAGGGAGGTGAATACCTATCTTGGAGGATTTGGGGTGTGAGGGCATTTTCCAACACTGCATGAAAGGAGTTAGCCAAGAAATTAAGGGATTGTTGTGGAGTGGGCAGAGTCTATAACCAGACAGGGTGCTGATCAGAGAGCATGGAACTCTAGAATGCAGAACTGAGATAGGGGTTTGGGTGACAGGCCTTTGGAGCTAATTCAGATGCCCTGCAAGGTTGGACTCCTGCTGCACCATGTTTGTTCTTCAGCCCTACAGCAGCTCCAGACGCACTGGCATGAGGGCCCTGGGATGGTGGGTGGGAACTTCCCCCAGAATAAAGTAAGAGATCTAGGAAGCTGGGGAGAAAGGAGAGAGAAAGGGAGGTTGGGAATAAAACAGGAGGGCCCAAGTAATTGGAGTCTTAGAAGGAGAGACATAAAAAAGAGAATTTTCAGGAAAAACTAAATTAAAAAAAAGAAACACCCTAAAAGAGGTCAAGTAGTTTCCCCAGACTGAAACTCAGACAAATGCACCTAATTCTAGAGTTTGTTCTTCTGGCCTCACAGCTGGGCTGGAAGTTAACAAATGGGACTTCTCAGTCAGGAAGAGAGATCTATTTCAGGCCTTGAGATGCAGAGGAGGCCGTGAGTTCTGTGTGCTCTCTGTTGGCAGTCAGCATCTCAGCAACTGTAGGATGAAGACAAACAAAAATGTTCCTAGGGTTGATGTGAGGGTGTTTGTGGGCTGTGGGCCAGCAGGATGGATGACCAGTTTGTTGACAGGGCTAGTAAAATCTTTTATTGTCTTGGAGTGCTTCATTTGCTTCCTAGGAATTGAGTAAAATGAACATGGAAATTGTCAGGCCTGTGCTTTCTTCAAGATTTGCCAATAGTTCCCCCTGTTACATCTCATGCTTACCAGGTAAATCACTTGGAGAAACCAGATGCTCGGGAGAAAGCAGGGGATTCCCTCAGTCTGGATACAAGATCACACAAACACAGGAGCTGTATTTTTTTTAGCAGAGACGAAGTTCATTTGGAAATCTCCACAGCTCTGCAGAAAAATAGAGGTTCCCAAGGTGCTCATCAGGGAAGAAAATAAGACCCCGTATTTTAGTCCTGCCTTGTTGAATGGCTCTCAGAAGGCTGTAAAATAGAGACAAAACAAATTGAATTTTAGCTATCTTACCTTTTAATCAGAGGCTCATCTGTTCTGTTTCTAAAACAAGTGATCAGTGATTCAAATTTCAACCAGAATTCTGCTAATGTCTGCTGGCCACAGCTCACAAGGAGGAAAGGTCAGGAAGATCCACAAAATAATAAACTTCTGTGTCCACCCTCCTCCATCCTTTAACCTTGGCTTCCTGTTACTAGAAACTAGCCCCATTTGCAATTAGAGTTAAACAGAATATTAAACTTTGTTGAAATTTTATTTTTTGGATTATTTTCAGTCAGCATTCCAAAAGTGTAACAGACTCTTTCTCTCTCTCTCCTCTTTATAGCTTGTTGGAAAGGTGAGTATTCTTACCATATTATGCAGCTTGCTGAAATAATTCTTGCATTCTGACAAGACCATATACACACTACTATATATAAAATAGATAACCAACAAGGACCTACTGTATAGCACAAGGAACTATACTCAATAGTTTATAACAACCTATAAGGGAAAAGAATTGGGAAAAAATAGATATATATATGTATGTCTAACTGAATCACTTTGTTGTAACTAACACAACACTGTAAATCAACTATACTTCAATAAATTAAAAAAAAAAAGTAAATGGGCAAAATATTTGAATAAACACTTCACAAAGGAAAAAAAAAGAAACTCTCATCCCCATGGGAAAAGAGACTTCTTCCTTCTGTGCAGACACTTATTATGACTATAATTTTAAGTGTCATGTTTGGACTTAACTATAAAATGCTGACCGCCAGCTCCCAGATCTTTCACACTGCTGTTCTTTCCAGGTCCTGCCAGTTTCCAACTAATTTTCTTCACGGGGTAGGTCCTGTGTTGCTGGGCAATTCAGTGCAGGGCTGCTCGCTGCCTGACCCATTCTGTTGTTCCATCTGCTGCTGAGTCCGTGGACACTGGCTCCTTGGACGGGTGATGTTTCCTTTCCTCTCTCTGACCTCCATTCACAGCTTTCACCTCCATGTGCCCACCACTCGTCAGCCTGACCCAGAGCATGGAGGATGGTCTTCTTGGGGCCTAGACTACAGTCGGTGTTCTGTGGTGCCTTAGACCCCTCGGATGATGTCACCCCTGAGCCGGTTAAGTCAACTCCAAGAGCTCCTGGTCTCCTAGAGGCCTGCTGACATAGATCCACCGGATCTTTGAGCTCATCCCAAAGTTTGGCACCATTCACTTTATTCCAAAAAAAAAAAATCTTAGTAAATCTAAGCACTCAGTAAAACTTCAGGGGTTTGAATTAAATTTATCAGGTACCCTACTGGGCACTAAGAAAGGGAGAGATTAAAAATAAATGGAAACTGGTGCTGCCTTCTAGGAAAATCTGTGATGATAGGTCTGAAGATGCTATCTACCACTTCATTAATCATTTTTAGTATAGGGCTAAGAAATAAGGCATAGTCCATTTTTCTCATTTTCTTTTTCATTATTGGCTTGCATATTTTAAAAATTTCTTCACAGCAAAATGTCTTGATTCAAAATACATCTCAAAATCAACACTTCCTCTTCTATTTCTGTTACTGGTAACAATGGTGGGGAGATGCTATATTTTGAGTTTTATGCATTTTGATAGTTAGCTAGGTTGGGGAGAGTAGATGTAGATGAGGGGGTGCTTAATTTTTAAATAATTTCATTTTCTCTTCCTGTGTTCAGACTTTAACAAGGACTTTGAAAAGTTTGGTTTGATACATAGGGCAGATTACCTATGAAATTCCCAAAGTGCAGTCATCATAAAACTATTAGGATTGAGTTGGAGATTACAGACAGTCCCATCTTTATAATAGCTTGTTGAAAGCCTGCCATGGTCCACTGTGCTGCCCCCTTCCTCCTGCCACCCTCGCTGTCATCCCAAAGCCCCTGAAATCCTCTCTCTCTGGAAACAGCCTCTTTGTCCTCTGAATCCCTGTGAAGAATAATAATCACTCTCTACCTTTCAATATCGTGATCTTCCCCAGACAAGTTCCTCGAGGGCAAACTTGGATTTGTTCATCTTCATATGTATCTCACAGCACATGTTACCCTGCATTTCACATGGTGGATACTCAATAAATGTTTGCACATAAGTGGATGAAAATCTTCCAGCTGACTTTATCATTATTAGTAGATCATTTCTGAAGATTTTTTTTTTTTTTGCGGTACGTGGGCCTCTCACTGTTGTGACCTCTCCCGTTGCAGAGCACAGGCTCTGGACGCGCAGGCTCAGCGGCCATGGCTCACGGGCCCATCCGCTCCACGGCATGTGGGATCTTCCTGGACCGGTGCACGAACCTGTGACCCCTGCATCAGCAGGCGGACTCTCAACCACTGCGCCACCAGGGAAGCCCCATTTCTGAAGATTTTTGAAGAGAATAAACTTTCAGATTTTTTTTTGAATTTTATATTTTTTATACAGCAGGTTCTTGTTAGTTATCCATTTTATACATATTAGTATATACATGTCAATCCCAATCCCCCAATTCATCACACCACCACCACCCCCCACCACCACTTTCCCCACTTGGTGTCCATATGTTTGTTCTCTACATCTGTGTCTCTATTTCTGCCCTGCAAACTGGTCATCTCTACCATTTTTCTAGGTTCCACATATATGCGTTAATATACAATATTTGTTTTTCTCTTTCTGACTTACTTCACTCTGTATCACAGTCTCCAGATCCATCCACGTCTCTACAAATGACCCAATTTCGTTCCTTTTTATGGCTGAGTAATATTCCAGTGTATATATGTACCACATCTTCTTTATCCATTCATCTGTCGATGGGCATTTAGGTTGCTTGCATGTCCTGGCTATTGTAAATAGAGCTGCAGTGAACATTGTGTTACATGATTCTTTTTGAATTATGGTTTTCTCTGGATATATTCCCAGTAGTGGGATTGCTGGGTCATATAGTAATTCTATTTTTAGTTTTTTAAGGAACCTCCATACAGTTCTCCATAGTGGCTGTATCAATTTACATTCCCACCAACAGTGCAAGAGGGTTACCTTACCTTCAGATTTTCTGATAAGCCATAGTTTCCTTTAAAAATTTTCCATACAGTAAAATTCACTCTTTTGTTCGGTTTTTACACATGCATAGATTCATGTAATCACCACCACAATCAAGATACAGCAAGTTCCATCAGCTCAAATACTCCTTCCAATTTCTTTTTAAATAGTAGAATGATGGTGGGCAGTGAAGTCTGAGCATTATATAGCAAAATATCACTGCTCTGTATTTAGGTAACACCTTCAGGCTAACAAAGGAGAGTCTTTTCCTCCCTTTACATGTGGGTACCTCTGGTTCTAGGGTTTACGTGACACTTGCATTTTCCCAGACTTCAGTGTCAACCTATCTCACTGGAGTAAAGGGAATGGGAAAGGCTTTTGACCCAGTGAAATAACTTAATACTTTTGCTTCTCATCTTTGTAGAAAAGTGTCCAGTGTATCCAACAGAGCTAGTATTTGCCCTGGACCAGTCCTACGATATCACAGAGCAGAGATTTAATGAAACGAGGGACATCATCATTTCTATTGTCAATGACCTTCACATCAGGGAAAATAATTGCCCTGTGGGAGCAAGAGTTGTCGTGGTTTCCTTCGACTTAGACACCAACTACCTCATCCGTGGGTCTGACTACCATAGTAAGAAGCAACTCCTCCAGCTTCTTTCCCAAATTAAATATCAAAACTCCGGAGAAGTCCGAGACATTGGTAACTCGATGAAGTTTGTGGCTCGGAACATCTTCAAGCGGATGTTAGCAGGAGCCAATGTGCAGAGAGTCGCTGTGTTTTTTAGCAATGGACAATCTGCCAGTAGGTCATCCATCATCACGGCCACCATGGAGTTTAGTGCCTTGGATATCAGCCCTGCAGTCTTTGCTTTTAATGAAAGAGTTTCCCTTGAGGAGGCTTTTGAGGTAAGTACTTCCCTGGTCAACGTATTTATTTTTAAGATATTAGTACTGGCAGGACAGGAATACTGGGGAGTATGGGGACAGATGTGGCCTCTTGACCTCCTTTGCAATTTTCACAGCTGTATTGTTGCCAGGGTCTGAAATCCAATTTTTAATAAGCACAGTAGCCAATGATAGCAGCCACCTTTGTTCAGGTCCTGCTGGGCACCAGGCACTGTCCCTAGAGCTTTACATAAACACTCAGGCATTTGCCAACCCTCTGAAGTAAATTCACGTTATCTCCATTTAAAAATCAGGAAACTGAGGCCCAGAGAGTTTGAGTGACTTCTTCAATTTTGTACAGCTATTAAGTGGCTAAATCAAGATTTGAAATAGGGCTATCAATATAATGCTTTACCAGCCCTCTGCCAACCTGGTGTTTCTCAAATCTGTCATCTGCTAGCTGAATCTCATTGAACAGCTGGACTTAACCTGTAATGGGTGAAGTTTATGGGGTTTTTGAACCCTTAAGGTGTAAAACTTTGATGGGTATGAACCTTTTTCCCAAGAGAGGTTCCATCACTTTTGGATTCACAGATTCTCATGGGATCTGTGCTTCCCTCTTTCTCCCTGCAAACTGAAGAACTTCTCCATCTACTGTTCAACTATTTTAAAATCTACTCATTATCCATGAAATACATGCTCCTGGACCTGGGTGGAATCATTATGTCATCCAAGAGGTTATAAAGGTCTTTTTTTTTTTTTTTTTTTTTTTTTTTTTGTGGTACGCGGCCTCTCACTGTTGTGGCTTCTCCCGTTGCGGAACACAGGCTCTGGACGCGTAGGTTCAGCGGCCATGGCTTACGGGCCCAGCCGCTCCGCGGCATGTGGGATCTTCCTGGACCGGGGCACGAACCCGTGTCCCCTGCATTGGCAGGCGGACTCTCAACCACTGCGCCACCAGGGAAGCCTTATAAAGGTCTATATTTACACAAATACACATGTCTACTATAAAAAGAAAAGCCCTCTATAACATGAAGAGAGTCAATAATCGTAAGATATCCATGAATATTTTGGAAATAGGAGTCATAGGGAGAATAGATCCTGACAGAAAGGATTGTAGGAATTTGAAGTAGTTTCTATAAAAATAATTACTTCCCAACATAGATAATTTATTTATTGGTTTTGTTATGGTATATGTCTCCCCACTAGAATGTAGGATAGAGTTTTTATCTGCTTTGTTCATTTCTGTATCCCCAGCACCTAGAATATTACCTATTTAACATTGTAGGCGTTCAATAAATATTTGTTGAATGACTGCATGGATGAATGAAGAGCATGTGGTTGACCCCTGTGAATAAACTTCCTTGATTACCAAGGTTGCAGTTAATCTTTACATGGGGGACCAACAAGGTCAAACACAAAATGACACCCAAAGTATCCAGTTTCATAAAAACTAGAGAGTAGGAATGTAGTAGCTACTTTCTAACTATAAGGCTGGGATGATAATAAATATTACCAAATGCTCAGTCAGCACTTTACAGAAAAACAGAGGGGGTGGTTTTTCTACCTTTTAATTTCACAAGGGAGAAAGAACAAAAGCATGAGCATCTCTGTTGATTGAGAGATCCCCTCATCACCTGGGAATTATAGATTTCTATTATTGTAATTAAATTGTCTGTATTGCATGGTGCCTCATACAGAGTAAATGCCCAATATATAGTTATTGAGTCTGAATGAATGAATGCTATATATTGCCCATCTCAGTGAGTATCAAAGCAAAAATATAATCAAGAAACAGACAAAATCAGGCAGTGTACTACCAAGAATTTTGAATAGACTTAGTGTCCTCTGTCTACATCCTTTTGGAATAGAACTTTTAAAATTTGAAGTATAGTTGATTTACATGCTGTGTTAATTTCTGCTGTACAAAACGTGATTCAGTTATATATATATATATGTATACACACACACACACACATATATATATATATAGGCATACATATACATTCTCTTTTATATACTTTTCCATTATGGTTTACCACAGGATATTGAATATAGTTCCCTTTGCTATACAGTAGGACCTTGTTGTTTATCCATTCTATATATAATAGTTTGCACCTTCTAATCCCAAATTCCCAATCCGTCCCTCCCCTCCCACCCCCTTGGCAATCACAAGTCTGTTCTCTATGTCTGGGGGTCTATTTCTGTTTTGTAGATATGTTCATTTGTGTCATATTTTAGATTCCACTAGTGATGTCACATGGTATCTGTCTTTCTCTTTCCGACTTCACTTAGTATGATAATCTCTAGGCCCATCCATGTTGCTGCAAATGGCATTATTTCACTTATTTTATGGCTGAGTAATATGGAATAAACTTTTGATTGGAATTTGTGATTGGAGAAATCCACTTGACATCTGAAAGATATGCCTTCTTCTAGATAGTGTGATTGGTTGGAAATAGTTGGAATCACTACTTAAAGAGGCTAAAGGAAACTTGTGAATGTAAAATTTCTGCAAGACCCAACCCCAGAAACTGATGTATAGTACATAAACAGCTGGTGCATAATCAGAGGTGTGTGAAAATTCAGTGCAGAATTACAGGTTTGGAGATAAGAATGAGATATTAATATCTACCCCAGTGGGTGAATCTTGTGGTTAACTTGTGGTAGTTTCCTCATCATAAAATTGGGTTGCTCATACCTGTTCTATATGCTTCCTTGGGTTATGTTTAGGATCAAGGGGGGATAGTGTGTGTGTGTGTGTGTGTGTGTGTGTGTGTGTGTATGCATAAAGTTGCACTGAATAGAGCAATGGGCTACAATGCAAGGTGATGGTGATTAGTTAGGTGTTTTTCAAACTCTTAAAGTGTGTGCACAGTGTATTGCTGATGATGACTAAAGAAAATGAGCAAGTAAGCATATACTTCTTTTTCGATACAGTTTGACAACACGGGAACATTTCAGGTGCTTCCTGTTCCTCCAAATGGGGAATATGAACCATTAGAAAGACTTCGGCACTGTACTCTTTGCTATGGTAAGACTAATGAGAAGAATTTATTGTGCTGAAACACTTAAATGTCTTCTGGGTGAGTTATTAAATCTACCTTTATCAAAGAATTATATTTTTGATTGTAGATTCTAAGTTTTCCGATCTTTCAACACCATATGTCAGAGTTTCAATCTCTGTAATGTTTGAAGTTTCCATAGAATGTGAAAATTGGTTTAGAAGATTATCCCAATTGATTCGGCTTTTCCTGGGGACAATTTGATAGTTTGTATCAAAAGCTTCTAAAATATTTAAAATATTTTCTAAAAGAGTTTGGACATGTCTTATACACTTTAAGTATACATCTTACTTACATCTGCTTTCAACAAAGACATTCCCAAATCGTCTGCTAGTGGCCACAGAAATTATGGGGATTTTGAAAATTCCTTATTAATTTAAATGATGTGAGATTGAAGAGGTATTGATCAGATGATTAATTTTTGGTAATCAGTCCCTTTTCACTTGAAGATCTCAAACAACAGTGTCTTCTTGTGCCAACATTGAACCAATGATAAGTCTCTATGTGTTTTCAGATAAATGCTTTCCAAATACTTGCAAGAAAGAGATTTTCTTACCTGAAAATTCATACATGGATGTCGCCTTCCTCTTAGACAATTCTAGGAATACAGCAAGTGATGAGTTTAAGGATGTCAAAGCCTTGGTAAGCTCAATGCTTGACAACTTTGATATTGCCTCAGACCCTGTAACCTCAGACTCTGGTGATAGGATTGCCTTGTTGAGCTACTCTCCTTGGGATGAGAGGAAGAAAGATGCGGTAAAAACAGAGTTTGAGTTTACAACTTATGACAATCAAGCTCTAATGAAGAGGCACATCCAGACTTACCTCCAACAGCTAAATGGAGAATCCACCATTGGCCGTGCCCTACTGTGGGCTGTGGAGCATCTCTTCCCAGGAACACCCAGACTGAGAAAACATAGAGTCATCTTTGTAGTCTCTGCTGGAGGAAATCATGAGAGAAAGGAATTCTTAAAGAAGATGGCTCTGAGGGCCAAGTGTCAAGGCTATGTCATATTTGTGATTTCTCTGGGCTCTACACATAAGGAGGACATGGAGGAGCTAGCCAGCCACCCACTTGATCACCATCTGATACAGCTTGGGAGAATTCATAAACCAAACCTGGATTACGCTGTGAAGTTTTTAAAGCCATTTGTGTACTCAGTTAGACGTAAGTCACTATTTTGTTTTCTCTTTGTTTTAATAAATTAGTGTTTGTTAGTAGTATTGATAACCTAACATACCTCTGTATCTATAGCTAACCAAAATATGTGAATTAGATGGTGAAAAGGGGACAGGAATAGGACACATCTTGGTTATACCCTGTTTATGCTTTGGTCATAATGCAGTGAGACCTTTTTCATGATATAATGTCTCTTAGCCAAAATCTCAGCACTAGAAGGAACAGAGTGACTGGAGATCTCCTGAACTTCACTTGCTCAACGTAAAGAAGTTCTAGCAGCTCTTAGGTGGTCTCCAGGTTGAGCATTTAAATAAAAGTTTTCCCTGCTACATCTGGTTTATTTCCAACCTTGGAGTACCCTGGAGACCTGTGTGAGAGTGCTACTCCCAAAGAGTCTGAGCATACAGACCACACAGGAATCTTGTTAAAATGGAGGTTCTGATTCAGTATCTGTAGGATGGAGCCTAATATTCTGCATTTCTAACAGGTTCTTCAGTGATGTCAATGCTTCTGGTCCACAGATCACACTTTGAGTAGAAAGGTTCTAGGCCAATGCACTACAAAGTGTTACCCATTGGACCATGTTAGTCCATAAACTGATGAGTAGAAAGAAATACAGAAACTGAGAATAAGCATCTAGAAACTTTTAAAGCAATGTGACATTGCCACATTATACAAGTGTATAAACAGTGGACATTGTCTCATTGAACAAGATATAAACCAAAAGTATCAGTCTGCAAAAGGCTAGAAATAAAAATACCTTGTCCTTCACCGCAAGTGGTGTGAGAAATGCTCTTTCTATAGAGGTGGTTCTCAACTGGGGATGATTTTGCCCCCCAGATGACATTTGGAAATGTCTGGAGACAATTTTGGTTGTCAGAACTAAGAGAGAGGATACTACTGGTATTTAGTGGGTAGAGACCAAGGATGCTGCTAAATATCCTACAATGCACAGGGCGCCCCCCACAGCAAAGAACAATCCAGCCCAAAATATCAATAGCATTGAGGTTGAGAAATCCTGCTCTAGAGGATCCCATGGAATCAGAGCTGAACCTTTTCTTTCTGGGAATCTGACAAGTGTAGAGTTAGGTTCTGTTGGAACCAATCCCACCACCATAGGAGTCTTCCACCCCAGGAAGATTCCACCAAGGAATCTTCAATACCACCATAGTGACAACGTCTTGGAAGTTCACTCTTCCAAGTTCACTTGGAGGTTCACTCTTCATTGCAGAAGGAGATTCCCCTTTCTCCTGTGACTCATATTCAACTGAAGAATCCAGTAATTACCCCTTTGGGAATATCATGTTATTTCTTTAACTCTAAATGCCTTCCATTGTATAATGCACCATTGTATTATGAAAAATGAAAGAAAAAGTGCTTCCAGTTAAATGTTGATACTGACATTCCTGTTAGAGTTTTTTTATTTTATAGTCTTCAAAAGAGTTCTTTTAGACAGACTATGATATGTCACTCTCGTGCGTACATAAAAAGGGAATATATGTGAAATACACTTGGTTAAGGCATTCCTAAAACTTCTTCTAGTCAAAATTTGACTTTTGTGAGTTCTTTCTTGACTCAGAGTCATTGATATCCATCTTTTCCCATGCAATATTTTTCTTTATACCATCAAGATCGATGATGGATTTTTTTAGAAAATCTTTTTTTAATTTAATTTTTGTTGGAGTATAGTTGATTTAAAATACCGTGCCGGCTCCTGCTGCACAGCAAAGTGAATCAGCCATACATATAATAAATCCACTCTTTTTAAGATTCTTTTCCCATACAGGTCATCACAGAGTATTGAGAAGAGTTCCCTGTGCTATACAGTAGGTCCTTATTAGTTATCCATTTTATGTATAGTAGTGTGTATATGTCAATGCACTCCAATAGAGCAGTACTTTAAAAAGACTCTATGAAATAACACAAAACTGGTCTTGCTAGGCTCTTAAATTAGGCTTTGCAATTATTAGAGCTAGCTTACTTTTGATTTCCATCTGAGCAATGTTGTTAAACACATCCAATTCACTGTCTTCCCATAACCACTTGGTTTGTAGAGGTTAAAAGTCTCCTTTACTAATACTTCCGGAAATTTTTTCTAAACTGCTGACCCCAATTCTACAAGTTTTGGTGCTGGCACGTTTGTTGTTCCCACACGTACAGGCGATAACAATGGCATCACGATTCCTTCCTCACCAATAGCAACTGTCAACTGCAATTGATTAGAAGACATAGTCTCATTTCAGAGAAATAGAAAAAAATGCTCATCTTAGAACAAGAGAAATATGATTATTATAAAACCATAAACATTCTGTGAGATATTTTCACAGAGTCTTCGATCATTCAATGGTCAAAGATTTCCTTTCACTAAAACCTATTTATTTTCCTGAATGAGGGGAAAATTATATATTTCTCAGTATTCCACAGTTTATAGAACAACAATAGAAAGAGGTAAAGGAACATATTATTTAGGTCAGTTAGCTAAAATCTTTCCTGTGATTATTTTCCTCCTAGGAAATCAGTGTTAATTGGTGCAGAAGCACAGAAATAGCATCATGTATTAAAATATTACTTTTTCTATTAGCATAAGTCTGAGTGAAAAAGTATTATAGGATCAGAATAAAATTATGTTAGCCTGAACATATGGAAATCGTGTCTCTGCATCACAATTAACCCTTAAATGAACAATTTGAGGAGGTCTGTTTCCATGATCCCAGTAATTTTTTGGCTGCAAAATGTTAAAATCAAATTCTGAATGCTATTTCTAGTTGCTACTATTTTCTGTTCTCACCCAAGCCAAATTGTGCTGAAATACTTTAGTGACATTTATTGCTTCAAGAAGATTCCTATTGGAGTTCTCTTTCCCTAGCAAATACAATTTCTAGTTTAAAAATCTAACTATAATTTTCCTCTCTCAATAGGAGGATTCAATCAGTACCCACCACTGATGCTTGAGAACATCTGCAGACTCATCAATTCAAAGGAAGAGGATAATCAAAGTATCAATCTCCTGTGAGTTAGAAAGCTCTGATATTTACAAGTGACTATGGATTGACTGAGGGGTGTGTAACTGCCTGATGGCAGATAAGGTCCCTGAAGGAAAGGCTCTTCATGTATTCCATTTTCTGTAGCAGAAGTTGCACACAAGCATGCTTTCAGGATTGATGTTTTTATAACATCCTCATGAGCTTATTACAATTTTGCTTTAAAATTCATGGTTTCCTCAGAAATTTCCATATTGAAATTTACCCCAAAATTCAGTCTCAACCCACCTCAACTTTACTTCTCATCTCTCCCCATCATAAGCTCTGAGTTCTGGCCACACTGGACTCTTGTCTGCCTTGTGTGATCAGAGGTCCAGGAGTTCACCCTCCTGGAGCTCTGGTCACACTGCCTGGGATCCTGTTTCTTCCAGTGAAACCCTACCCATTGTTCATGGCCCTGATTAAACCTGTCTCCTCTTCAAAGCCCATCTTTACACTCAGTCAAAATCCACATTTTTTCCTTTTTTAATAACTTTTTACACCTCTGCTGAGGCACTTATTACAGTTTATCCCAATGTCTTGTCTTACTGAAGTATGGGATTCCATGTGATTCATTGTTTCATTCCCAAAACAGCATGAAAGACCCCACAATATCATTGCACATGTAAATAATTTTCTTTAAAATTTTATCTTGAGTGAAAATATAAATAATTAATCTGAATGGACTTGAACCTCAAACAGAATGAGAATGGCCCATTTGGTTGCTCTGTGCTTTTCTCTATATTTCACCAAGCTTGGATCCCTGACTACAGCCTGTGAAAGCCCAGAGTTAGCCCATAATGGCCCTGTCCCATCAGATTGCAATTAAGCAAAGAGCTTCTCAAAATAGATGCGGTCTTTCCCATAAATCCCATATATCCAAAATGGCAAGATGAAATGTTCCTCAGTATTCATGCAAATACATGTTCCTCTCATATCAGGTTTCATTTATACTTAGTAGTTTAACAAGGAAGCGTCCAGCAGCTCACACCTTCTGAAGGACAATATGGCACTGATGTCCTGTGAAGCAGTGTTTCCCAACATGGAATAAACAATACTCTTATTTAAAGGAAAATTGATTCTTACAGGACTACATTTTAATATAATATTTTAACATGTACAAACACAAATCTAGCTGCAAATACCATACGTATATCATTCCTATGCAACTATCAAACAAAAATAAATTCGTACATCAAACCCAAGGAAACTCAGTAAGGCACAAATTTAAAACAGTAATTTAATGTATTAGATGATTCTGCTTAGCCAAAAGAGAATTCCTAAAAACTAAAAAAAGAAATTTTATAAACAAGCATATAAAGAGCCTAAATGTCCATCAACAGATGAATGGATAAAGAAGATATAATACACACACACACACACACACACACACACACACACACACAGGAATATTACTCAGTCATAAAAAATGAAATAATGCCATTTGCAGCAACATGGATGGACCTAGAGATTATCATACTAAGTGAAGTAAGTCAGACAGAGAAAGACAAATATCATATGATATTGCTTATATGTGTAATCTAAAAAAATGATACAAATGAACTTATTTACAAAAGAGAAATAGACTCACAGACTTAGAAAATAAACTTACAGTTACCAAAGGGGAAAGGTTCAGGGGAGGGGGATAAATTAGGAGTTTGGGATTAACATATACATACTACTATATATAAAATAGGTAAACTAAAAGGACTACACAGAGAACTATACTCAATATCTTGTAATAACCTATAATGGAAAAGAATCTGAAAAATATACATATATATGTGTATATATGCACATATATATGTATGTATAAATGAATCGCTTTACTGTATACCTGAAGCTAACAGAACATTGTAAATTAACTATGTTTCAATAAAATTTTTTTAATAATATGGTGCATATTGGTAAAATGTGTAAAACATGATGCATGCTGCAGAGTCACCTCTGCTCTCAGCTTGCCCACTCAGTTCTGTGAGTGCTTGATTCCCCAGCACTTGTCTTCACCTGCACTACTGCAAAACGATCATTCCCACTCTGGTCATTGTATCATTTGGCTTTTACTTGGTGTGAATGTATTGTTGATAATATTATGTCTGACTTTATTTCCTTTCCTCATTAACTCTCAACAGTTAAAGTAGTACCACCAGGTGCCAAACAACAGTATCAATGCAAACATAAACATGGACTTGAAATTGCATAAAGGTGCATTAATAGAATAAGAATAAACTTATATTGAATATGTTTTTTACCGTCACCTATATAAAAACACAATATTTTCAAACTATCATTCTTACTCCAAAGAATACAAATGTAGACACCATTTCAGGAAGCATGGTGTCAATGAGATATATTTTATATAGTTTTATTCTTCTCAGAGAAGTTGATGGTAGATTAAATGACTATTTTCTACATTTTCTGTGGAGATTGATATCAAACTGAGACACATTATTTGCTTGTCCCAAGTAACCTATGAGTTTCTTGTCATTTATCTAAAACTCTGTGACAAATCAGACTTGATTTAGTCCAAAGTAGTGTTTCATAGGCTATAAGCAGATGGCAAGAAAGGGAAGGATAAATGGGAATTTACACAAATGTATCAGTATATGCTTTTTTAAAAAAATGAAGTATAGTTGATTTACAATATTATATGAGTTTCAGGAGTACAGCAGAATGATTCAGTACTTTTATAGATTATACTCAATTAAAAGTTATTACAAGATAATGGCTATAAGTCCCTGTGCTATACAAAATATCCTTGTTGTTTATCTATTTTATACACAGTAGTTTATATTTCTTAATCCCTTACCCCTAACCTGCTCCTCCCCCCGCACTCTCTCCCCTCTGGTAACCACTAGTCTGTTCTCTGTATCTGTGAGTCTGTTTCTGTTTTGCTATATACATTCATTTGTATTATTTTTTAATTCCACATATAAGTGATATCATACAGTATTTGTCTTTCTCTCTCTGACTTACTTAACTAAGTGTAATATTCTCTAGGTCCATCCCTGTTGCTTCAAATGGCAATAATTCATTCTTTTTTATGGCTGAGTAATATTCTATTTAATATATATACCACATCTTCTTAAGCCAATCATCTGTTGATGGACACTTGTGTTGCTTCCATGTATTGGCTATTGTAAATAGTGCTGCTATGAACATTGGGGTTCATATATTTTTTCAAATTAGTGTTTGTGTTTCTTTGGATGTATGCCCAGGATGCGAATTGCTGGATCATATGGTAGCTCTATTTTTAGTTTTTTAAGGAACATCCATACTGTTTTCCATAATCGCTGCACCAATTTACATTCCTGCCAACAGTGTACAGGGTTCCATTTTCTCCACATCCTCATCCTCACCAACATTTGTTATTTGTAGACTTTTTGATGATAGCCATTCTGACAGGTGTGAGGAGCTATCTCATTGTGGTTTTGGTTTGTATTTCTCTGATAATTAGCAATGCTGAGCATCTTTCCATGTGCCTACTGGCCATTTGTATGTCTTCTTTGGAGAAATTTCTATTTAGCTCTTTTGCCCATTTTTTAATTGGTTTTTTTTAATATTGAGTTGTATGAGCTATTTATCTCTTTTGAATATTAACCCCTTATCAGTCATATCATTTGCAAATATTTTCTCCCACACCATAGGTTGTCTTTTAGTTTTTTCAGTTGTTTCCTTTGCTGTGCAAAAGCTTTTAAGTTTAATAGGTCCTATTTCTTTATTTTTGCTTTTATTTCTTTTGCTTTAGGAGGCAGAGACAAAAAAAAAAATATTGCTTGCGATTTATGTCAGAGAATGTTTTGCCTATATTCTCTTGTAGGAATTTTGTGGCTTCTGGTCTTATATTTAGGTCTTTAATCTATTTTGAGTTTATTTGTGTATATGGTGTAAGAAAGTGTTCTAATTTCGTTGTTTTACATGTAGCTGTCCAGTTTTCCCAGCACCACTTATTGAAGAGACTGTCTTTTCTCCATTGCATATTCTTGCCTCTTTTGTCATAGCTAGGTTAAGTGACCATAAGTGTGTGGGCTTATTTCTGGGCTCTCTATTCTGTTCCATTGATCTCTGTATCTGTTTTTGTGCCAGTACCTTGCTGTTTTGATTACTGTAGCTCTGTAGTATAGTCTGAAGTCTGGGAGGATGGTATCTCCAGCTTTGTTCTTTTTTTCAACCTTGCTTTGGAAATTCAGCGTCTTTTGTGGTTTCATATGAATCTTAGGATTATTTGTTCTAGTTCTGTGAAAAATTTCATGGATATTTTGTTAGGAATTGCATTAAATCTCCTTTGGGTAGTATGGTCATTTTAGCAATATTAATTCTTTCAATCTAAGGGCACAGGATATCTTTCTATTTCTTTGTATCATCTTTAATTTCCTTTATCAATGTTTTATTGTTTTCAGAGTATGGGTCTTTTACCTCCTTGGTATTTTATTCCTTTCGAAGTGATTTGTTTTTTAATAAATTTATTTATTTATTATTTTTGGCTGTGTTGGGTCTTCATTTCTGTGTGAGGGCTTTCTCTAGTTGTGGCAAGCGGGGGCCACTCTTTATCGCGGTGGGCGGGCCTCTCACTGTTGTGGCCTCTCTTGTTGCGGAGCATAGGCTCCAGATGCACAGGCTCAGTAGTTGTGGCTCATGGACACTGTTGCTCCATGGCATGTGGGATCTTCCCAGACCAGGGCTCGAACCCATATCCCCTGCATTGGCGGGCAGATTCTCAACCACTGCACCACCAGGGAAGCCCACGAAGAGATTTTAAATGGGATTGGTTTTTCACTCTCTCTTTCTGATAGTTCATTATTAGTGTAGAGGAAAGCAACAGATTTCTGTATATTAATCTTGTGTCCTGTGACTTTGCTTAATTCATTTATTGGTTCTAATAGTTTTTGGGTAGAGACTTTAGGGTATCTATATAAAGTATCATGCCATCTGCAAATAGGGACAGTTTTATTTCTTCCCTTCCAATTTGAATGCCTTTTATTTCTTTTTCTTATCTGATTGCTGTGGCTAGGACTTCCAAAACTGTTAAATAGAAGTGGTTAAATAGCCTTATCTTGTCCCTAAATTTAGAGGAAAACCTTTCAGCTTTCCACCACTGCATATGTTAGCTGTGGATTTGCCATAAATGGTCTTTAATTATGTTGAGATATGTTCCTTCTGTACCCACTTTGATGAGAGTTTTTATCATGAATGGAGGTTGAATTTTGTCAAATGCTTTTTCTGCATATATTGAGATGATCATGTAATTTTTGTTCTTCCTTTTTTTAATGTGGCATATCACACTAATTGATTTATGTATGTTGAACCATTCTTGTGTCCCTGGAATAAATCCAACTTGACACAGTGTATGATCCTCTAATACATTCGGATTTGGATTCATTCTGCTAATATTTTGTTGAGGATTTTTGCATCTGTACTCATCTAAGATATTGACATGTAATTTTCTTTCTTTGTAGTGTCTTTGTCTGGTTTTGGTTTCAGGGTACTGGTGGCCTTGTAGAATGAATTTGGGAGTGTTCCGTCCTCTTGAATTTTTTGGAATAGTTTGAGAAGGATAGGTATTAGTTCTTCTTTACATGTTTAGTAGAATTCCCCTGTAGTATAATAAATTATTTGATTGAAATAAATTTTTATCACCCAATTGTCTTTCTTCTAAGAAATAATTAACTATATTAAATTTTTGTGATATTTTAGTTGTATTTCCCAAAGTTATATAGGTTCACCTAAAACTTTCCCTTTTATCTTCTAGATTTACCCCTGAGCAACAAGATATTTCTTCAGGAGAGAACAGCTTCATCGGCCAGGAATTTAGTGTGGGCAGAGATTCATCTTTTGTGTTGGAAGACAGTGGAAGTGACCATCTGGCTTACATTCCAAGCCAAATGTTTATGCCACAGAAATTAACAACTAAATATGAAAAAGATCAGGATTCTGAAGAAATTGCAAGTCTCACTGCTGGTAAGGAAATGAAAAGTTATAGCGGTAATTTAGAAATAACTGGATCCTCATCTTTTAACACTAATAGAGAATCAAATAAATAAGGTGGGTATAAAAAGCAACTTTCTTCAAGTTCAAGATGGTGGCTACAACTGCAGCTTTTATTTGATCTGAAGATTTAAATGGTCACAGGCACCACTCTGGAAATCACTGATAAGCTCTAAGAAATGTCACTGATATGCTCACCAAACTTAAGGTTTCTCTAGAAACCACAATTTAGGTTAGTGTGATGTAGAAGGAGGTACTACAGAGAATAACATAGCAAAGGAGGAACTTTTAAAAGTTGGCCTGACCAGTGCCCCAGAATTTGTGATTGCATGAGAAGGTGTAAGGTTTTTTAACTGGAAATAAAATAAACTACCCCACTCTATACTCTATACATTTTAATGGCAAAGCAGTAATGCTTTTTGTCAGGATTTAATAGTTTCAAACAAATCAGATCATAGAATTTTGACTGTATTTTCATTTGAAAGGGTGGGCATTCTAAACACACTATTCAGCTATTCCATCTATGTATCTAGAGTCTCCCAAAATGCTCATTTGGCCAGAATGTCAGCATTTAAAGCATTATGTCGTTAGTATCATGTGTGATGTTAGAATATGCAAGTTTGAAAGAAAAGGCGGCCAATCTCATAATATTCATTCTTAGTAATTTCCTTGGATAAATAAATGTTCTTTTCCTTGGGTTCAACACTGATGTCCCCATATTTCCCCCCATTTCTGAAATATACATGTTTGAATTTTGTCTTTAAAGCAGCTAAACTTTCCTTTATAGAAGCTAGACTTGAGAATTAAAGAGTCAATCATTAGTTGAAAAATAAGACTTTTTTTAGTAAAAAAAAAGTAATGAAGTAAACCTGGATGTATGTAGTTCCTTGGCATTAAGGCATTCAAGTGTGTGATTTCTTATTTAAAACAGGTTTTCATCATTATATAGACATAGCTTAAAGAAGAAAATACAAAATTTGTTCTTCTTAATGGATGCAATTAATTTGGGGTATTCATTTTAACGATATGGGAATTACAACAGCCCTCAAGGCATAGGAATTTATTATGGTTTGGTTTTGGAAGAAAAATAAAAGAAAAAGAGAAGTTATTTTGGCAGAGTTGGAATACGAAATTGTCATTTGTGACAGTATTGTTAGTAGTAAGCATTTTAAATTCTAATAATTTAGAAGTGTGAAACTTTTCAAGAAAGACTGAATTAATTGGATATTTAAGGGAACAAAGGAGAAACTCATCTTTGCAGCCATCTTTAATGACCGTTGTTCAATAGCAATAGAAATACTTTTCATTTGGTTTTTCAGATGTCTGGATATCAAGATACTCATAACCAGTTTAAGGGTCAATTTGGCTGCAGAAATAATTGTTGCATGGCTCTATAGGAAAAAAATGTCAATTTGCTGTTACACCCACCACACCCAATTTCTCTTGCAGTGGATTGAAGTGTTGGGAGTTCTGTGGAGGATTATGTTGAGTTGTGATTGCCTGGAAACAGAGTCTCAGATCTAAGGATAATATATATATATTTTTATCCTTTACAATAAATCTGAGTCTCAGATCATCAGTGTTGTCTAGGGACTTCATACTATTCCTTTCTTTCTTTTTTTTTCTTTTTAAAATCATTGCTAGCTAGTTGTCAAAAGCCGCTGAGAACTTTCTGTATAATGTGCCATCCTCAAGGAGAGTAAATTGTAGTTCAGATATTTTATCCAGTCGCTAAGAGATGAGCTTTGATACACGTTCCAGATGTATAGCACAAATAAAGAGATTGATAACTTCCATAAGAGCTTCCACATGCTATGCTTATTACTCATTTATAATGTGATTCTTATGGCCAAGGGCTGATTTTTGTGCCCTTAAATGGAGAGTCCTGGAGAAGTCAAGAATCTTAACCATTTAAGAAATTTTTAGAGTTCCCAGAGTACTGTGGGCTTGCAATGAGTTGTGTATCACTCTCTTTCACAAGAAACACAACCACTATCTTTCTACCTAGGCCTCTCCCTTGCTTCTTCCTCCCTACTCCAGTTTCCAAGTTCATCCTTAATTGCATCACCTTTCCTGGCCCTCTCCACTCCTTACAGCAGCTCAAAGACAATTTATATCAGGATCACCTGGAAGCCCTTCACAAGCATAGATTCCTAAGCCCTTCTCAGTACTACTGCTTCATATTTAGAGGTGTGAGTGGCCAGGAAAAAGCCACAAGCTTTAAAACCACCATAGGTGATTTTCGTAGGTCCTCATTTTTCAGATCCACTATCCCAGTGATTCTCAAAAAGTGTGTCCCTAAACCAGCAGCATCAGCATCACCTGAGAACTTGTTAGAAATGCACTGATCCTGAACCTACTGAAGCAGAAACTGGAGGTGGGGCTCAACCATCTGATTTTTAACAAGCAAAAAATCTGATCCAGGCTGAAGTTTAAGAACTACTGTGCATGCTACCACTTTGGTGTGCTTCCTGATTTGCTCTGTGTTCTCAGCTAAAAGCAATTGAGTAACTAGTATCACAGAAGAATTCCTATTGTCAAAGGGATCCAGGTAAACTGGATTATAATTTTATTTTACTCATCCAAGAACACTGAACATTCATCCACCCATCTATTCATCCAAGATCTATCTAACAAGACATTTTAAGATCCAAATATGTACGGATTATCCAGAGATACTATTATGCATTTTGACCACACATCCACAATATAAAAATTCCTTGGAAAATTCAGTTGCTCTTAATTACTCACCAATGGAATACACATAGTTCTTTGGAATTATGTAATAAAAAATGGGTGGTTTAATTCTAATTAAATTGCAACTGTTGACCCAATGGTGAGCCTAGCACTTTCATCAAAGTTGCTATGTTAACTAATACTTAAGATACAGTTAGTCTATTGTCAAGATTAAAGAGGGACAGGATAATTTTTAATGAATGTTAAATGCCAACCCAAACTCACCCTAGGGCACACTCATAGCTTTAAGCACTCCCTGGCCTTAGGATAATTTCAGCTGATGTTCTTTTCAATGAATTTTATTAAGAACTAAGAGGCAACACTTCTCTCTTCAAACTAGGCTGGAGTTGTGCTCAAGGGAATTTGCATGGATTTTGTTTTACATTTTTATTTTGATAACTTTGATTGTGATCTACAATCAGTTTTGTTTTTTTAAGCCAGTGTATATTTTGATTTTGAATCAATCATAAGGTATTAGAGCTGGAAAGGTATTTAGTGATTAGCTTTTGCAAATTCACCTGGGGATGATTCCACCCTACTCTACCCTAGGAGACATATTGCAATGTCTGGAGACATTTTTAGTTGTCATAACTGGAGGGTACTACTGGCATCTAGAGGCCACAGATGCTGCTAAACATCCTACAATGCACACAGGACATCCTCTCACAACAAAGAATTATCCAATCAGACTGTCAATAGTGAAAGAAACCCTGTTTTAGAAGAAACTTCAAGCCCCCAAGATCAGGGAACCAAAAAATTCAGTATAAGGACTCAAGATCTCTACACCCTGTCCACTGTTTCCCAGTACACCCTCAGGATTCTGCTAATTTTTAAAAAATTGTAAAAGTACTATCATACCATATAACATTTTAATACAGAGTCACAAATCACACAATTTAGCAGACTGAGCTATTTGTGGTGTGGAGTACAGTCTTTGGTTTTTCCACAGGCATATAGGTTTACATAGTTTTATTCAATTTCATATCCTGCTTTTCACATATGTTATACATTTTACATATTGCTGCAAGCTTCATACTGATTTTTTTGTGTTCTCATAATGTTACTTTCAATGAATGAATGTATTTAACTATTTATCTGTTGTTGAACACTTAGCTTGCTTCCAATTTTTGCTGTCACGTGTTGAACTTGAAGACATATATCTTCTGCTACATTTAAATCTGTACTGGAATTAAATGCAGCAGAACTGGCTTCTGAGTCACCCTATGGAGCAGTCCCCCAGCTGAATGTCCTACTTTCATATCTGTACACATGCTAAAGAGGTCAGTGATAGAATTGGGATCATGTCTGAATTGTAATGACATGTTTCATGAATGCTTTAGAAAATCCCAACCATCTGGATGCTCTTTGGGGGATAACCTGAGTCTCCTGTTCATTTTAAGCTGTGGACTGAGGTTGTGACATTCACTTTTGCTTGAGAATTTATTGTATAGTTATTATACTTCGGGTGTCTTCCTTGAAGATTTTGCATGAGGCAGAGCTAATGTGAACTGTGAGTTCAGGGGATGTGGATGATTTGACTTCATGGAGGCTGCTTCTGTAGGTCTCACGCAATCATTTGTTGGAATTATTAAAGCAATGTTCTATAGTGTTAGCAACACTTTTTTCATGGGGACCCTTTGCTAATGGAATAAAACATAGATAGTTGAAGTGATAATTGGGTGATGGTGGTGGTGGCAATCGACAAAACAGTGGCAGCCCTCGTTGAGGGCTTCCTATAGGAAAGGACTCTGCCAAGCATTTACATGGATTTTCCCATGAATATCCATGCAGCAAATATGTAATTAACTCCTGTTCTGAATTAAGCCCCATGCTAGTCTTTTGGGGGGTTAGAGAGATTTAGAAAAAAAAAGATTCAGACAGAAGCCCTGTCTTCAAGGAGCTTGTAGTCTGATAATCAGAGTATACTCTGAGTAAAAAAAAGAAAGCTTAATACAAGTAAGAAAGTATTCAGTTTAATAAAAAGTGCAGGGAGATCAGCTCGATGGTTTGTGACCACCTAGAGGGGTGGGATAGGGAGGGTTGGAGGGAGGGAGACTCAAGAGGGAAGAGATATGGGAATATATGTATATATATAACTGATTCACTGTGTTATAAAGCAGAAACTAACAGACCATTGTAAAGCAATTATACTCCAATAAAGATGTTAAAAAAAAAAAGTGCAGGTGGAATGCTTTGGGGACCAGTATTCATCTCAGCATTGTATTCACTGTCTCACTTGATGATCAAACAATGCATGAGAAATAATAGTAATCACAGAAGCTACCACTTATTTAGTGCAACTATGCACCGGGCACTTTATATACATGATTTAACTTAATCCTTACCACGAAAATCTATTATTATTATTATAATGACTATTACATATTACAGATGAGGACACTGATGCAAAGGTTAAGATCCTCAAACAACATCACACAGCTTGTAAGTGGCAGAGCCAGGATTCAAATCCATGCCCATTTCCACAAAAACGTTAACTTAACAATGTAGGCTGTGTTGTCTGGCAAGGGTATTGTCTGCATTTTCAAATGACGAAATATATCCAGCGCCAAATTTGACGATCATCATGTCATCAGTGGGAGAGTTGTTTTTTGTTTGTTTGCGGTACGTGGGCCTCTCATTGTTGTGGCCTCTCCCGTCGTGGAGCACAGGCTCCGGACGTGCAGGAGCAGCTGCCACGGCTCATGGGCCCAGCCGCTCCGCGGCATGTGGGATCCTCCCGGACCGGGGCACGAACCTGTGTCCCCTGCATCGGCAGGCGGACTCCCAACCACTGTGCCACCAGGGAAGCCCTATTTTAAAAACAATTTTGGTGGTACAATTCAATTTTTAAATTTTAATTTAATTATTTTTCTCTCATGCTTTTTTATAAACCATTCATGAATAAAGCCATAAATATTTATTAATTCTTTTTTTCACATCTTTATTGGAGTATAATTGCCTTAAAATGTTGTGTTAGTTTCTGCTGTATAACAAAGTGAATCAGCTATACGGATACTTATAAACCCATATCCCTTCCCTCTTTCATCTCCCTCCCACCCTCCTTATCTCACCCCCCCCCATCCCACCCCTCTAGGTGGTCACAAAGCACCGAGCTGATCTCCCTGTGCTATGCAACTACTTCCCACTAGCTATCTATTTTATACTTGGTAGTGTGTATATGTCCATGCCACTCTCTCACTTCATCCCAGGTTACCCTTCACCCTCCCTGTGTCCTCAAGTCTATTCTCTGCATCTGTGTCTTTATTCCCGCCCTGCCCACTGGTTCATCAGAACCATTTATTTTTTTTAGATTCCATATACATATGTTAGCATATGGTATTTGTTTTTCTCCTTCTGACATACTTCACTGTCTATGACAGACTCAAGGTCCATCCACCTCATTACAAATTAACGCAATTTCATTTCTTTTCATGACTGATATTCCTTTGTATATATGGGCCACATCTTTTTTTTTTCTTTTAACGTTTTTACTGGAGTATAATTGCTTTACAATGGAGTGTTAGTTTCTGCTTTATAACAAAGTGAATCAGTTATACATATACATATATCCCCATATCTCTTCCCTCTTGCGTCTCCCTCCCTCCCACCCTCCCTATCCCACCCTTCTAGCTAGTCACAAAGCACCGAGCTGATCTCCCTGTGCTATGTGACTGCTTCCCACTAGCTATCTATTTTACATTTGGTAGTGTATATATGTCCATGCCACTCTCTCACTTTGTCACAGCTTACCCTTCCCCCTCCCCGTGTCTTCAAGTCCATTCTCTAGTAGGTCTGTGTCTTTATTCCTGTCATACCCCTAGGTTCTTCATGACCAATTTTTCTTTCTTTTTTTTTTTTTTTTTTAGATTCCATACATATGTGTTAGCATATGGTATTTATTTTTCTCTTTCTGACTTACTTCACTCTGTATGAAAGACTCTAGGTCCATCCACCTCGCTACAAATAACTCAATTTCGTTTCTTTTTATGGCTGAGTAATATTCTATTGTATATATGTGTCATATCTTCTTTATCCATTCATCTGTTGATGGACACTTAGGTTGCTTCCATGTCCTGCTTGTTGTAACTAGTGATGCAATGAACATTTTGGTACATGTCTTTTTGAATTATGGTTTTCTCAGGGTATATGCGCAGTAGGGGGATTGCTGGGTCATATGGTAGTTCTATTTTTAGTTTCTTGAGGAACCTCCATACTGGCTGTCTCAGTTTACATTCCCACCAACAGTGCAAGAGGGTTCCCTTTTCTCCACACCCTCTCCAGCACTTATTCTTTCTATATTTTTTGATGATGGCCATTCTGTCCGGTGTGAGGTGATACCTCATTGTGGTTTTGATTTGCATTTCTCTCGTGGTTAGTGATATTAAGCATTTTTTCATGTGCCTGTTAGCCATCTGTATGTCTTCTTTGGAGAAATGTTCATTTAGGTTTTCCACCCATTTTTGAATTGGGTTGTTTGTTTTTCTGATATTGAGCTGCACGAGCTGCTTATAGATTTTGGAGATTAATCCTTTGTCGGTTGCTTCATTTGCAAATATTTTCTCCCCTTCTGATGGTTGTATTTTCATCTTGTTTATGGTTTCCTTTGCTCTGCAAAAGCTTTTAAGTTTCATTAGGTCCCATTTGTTTATTTTTGTTTTTATTTCCATTTCTCTAGGAGATGGGTCAAAAAGCATCTTGCAGTGATTTATACCACAGAGTGTTCTGCCTATGTTTTCCTCTAAGAGTTTTATATTGTCTGGCCTTATATTTAGGTCTTTAATCCATTTTGAGTTTATTTTTGTGTGTAGTGTTATGCAGTGTTCTAATTTCTTTCTTTGACATGTAGCTATCCAGTTTTCCCAGCACCGCTTATGGAAGAGACTGTCTTTTCTCTATTGTATATTCTTGCCTCCTTTATCAAAAATAAGGTGACCATATGTGCGTGGGTTTATCTCTGGGCTTTCTATCCTGTTCCATTGATCTATATTTCTGCCTTTGTGCCAGTCTTGATTACTGTAGCTTTGTAGTATAGGAAGTCAGGGAGCCTGATTCCTCCAGCTCCATTTTTCTTTCTCAAGACTGCTTTGGCTATTTGGGGTCTTTTGTGTTTCTGTAGAAATTGTGAAAATTTTTGTTCCAGTTCTGTGAAAAATGCCATTGGTAGTTTGATAGGGATTGCACTGAATCTGTAGATTGCTTTGGGTAGTATAGTCATTTTCACAATGTTGATTCTTCCAATCCAAGAACATGGTATATCTCTCCATCTGTTTGTATCATCTTTAATTTTTTTCATCAGTGTCATAATTTTTTGCATACAGGTCTTTTGTTTCCTTAGGTAGGTTTATTCCTAGGCATTTTATTCTTTTTGTTGAAATGGTAAATGGGAGGGTTTCCTTAATTTCTCTTTCTGACTTTTCATCATTAATGTATAGAAATACAAGATATTTCTGTGCATTAATTTTGTATCCTGCTATTTTACCAAATTCATTGATTAGCTCTAGGAGCTTTCTGGTAGCATCTTTAGGATTCTCTATGTAAAGTATCATGTCATCTGCAAACGCTGACAATTTTACTTCTTTTTCCAATTTGGATTCCATTTATTTCTTTTGCTTTTCTAATTACCATGGCTAAAACATCCAAAGCTGTCTTGAATAATAGTGGTGAGGGTGGGCACCCTTGTCTTCTTCCTGATCTTAGAGGAAATGGTTTCAGTTTTTCACCATTGAGAATGATGTTGGCTGTGGGTTTGTCATATATGGCCTTTATTATGTTGAGGTAAGTTCCCGCTATGCCTACTTTCTGGAGGGTTTTTATCATAAATGGGTGTTGAATTTTGTCAAAAGCCTTTTCTGTATCTACTGAGGTTATCATACGGTTCTTATCCTTCAATTTGTTAATATGGTTTATCACATTGATTGATTTGCATACATTGAAGAATCCTTGCATTCCTCGAATAAACCTCACTTGATCATGGTGTATGATCCTTTTAGTGTGCTTTTGGATTCTTTTTGGTAGTATTTTGTTGAGGATGTTTGCATCTATGTTCGTCAGTGTAGTTTTCTTTCTTTGTGACATCTTTGTCTGGTTTGTTATTAGGGTGATGGTGGCCTCGTAGAATGAGTTTGGGAGTGTTACTCCCTCTGCTATATTTTGGAAGAGTTTGAGAAGGATAGGTCTTAGTTCTTCTCTAAATATTTCATAAAATTCACCTGTGAAGCCATCTGGTCCTGGGCTTTTGTTTGTTGGAAGATTCTTAATCACAGTTTCAATTTCATTTCTTGATTGGTCTGTTCATATTTTCTATTCCTTCCTGGTTCAGTCTTGGTAGGTTTACTTTCTATGAATTTGTCCATTTCTTCCAGGTTGTCCATTTTATTGGCATAGAGTTGCTTGTGGTAGTCTCTCTGATCCTTTGTATTTCTGCAGTGTCAGTTGTTACATCTCCATTTTCATTTCTAATTCTGTTGATTTGAGTCCTCTCCATTTATTTCTTGATGAGTCTGGCTAATGGCTTATCAATTTTGTTTATCTTCTCAAAGAACCAGCTTTTAATTTTATTAACCCTTGCTATTGTTTCCTTCATTTCTTTTTCATTTATATCTGATCTGACCTTTATGATACCTTTTCTTCTGCCAACTTTGTTTTTTTTTTGTTGTTGTTGTTGTTCTTCTTCTTCTTTCTCTAATTGCCTTAGGTATAAAGTTAGGTTGTTTATTTGAGATGTTTCTTGTTTCTTGAGGTAGGATTGTATTGCTAGAAACTTCCCTACTAGAACTGCTTTTGCTGCATTCCATAGGTTTTGGATCATCATGTGTTCATTGTCATTTGTCTCTAGGTATTTTTTGATTTCCTCTTTGATTTCTTCAGTGATCACCTGGTTATTTAGTAGCATATTGTTTAGTCACCAAGTGTTTGCATTTTTTACAGTTTTTTTACCTGTACTTGATATCTAGTCTCATAATGTTGTTGTCAGAAAAGATATTTTATACGAGTTCAATTTTCTTAAATTTACTGAGGCTTTATTTATGACCCAAGATGTGATCTATCCTGGAGAATGTTCCATGTGCACTTGAGAGGAAAGTGTATTCTGTTGTTTTGGGATGGAATGTCCTTTAAGTATCAATTAAGTCCACCTGGTCTACTGTGTCATTTAAAGCTTGTGTTTCCTTATTTATTTTAATTTTGGATGATCTGTCCATTGGTGAAAGTGGGGTGTTAAAGTCCCCTACTATTCTTGTGTTACTGTTGATTTCCCTTTTTATGGCTCTTAGCATTTGCCTTATGTTGGGTGCGTAAATATTTACAATTGTTATATCTTCTTCTGGTATTGATCCCTTGATCCTTATGTTTTGTCCTTCTTTGTCTCTTGTAATAGTCTTTATTTTAAAGTCTATTTTGTGTTATATGAGGATTGCTACTCCAGCTTTCTTTTGATTTCCATTTTCATGGAATATCTTTTTACATCCCCTCTCTTTCAATCTGCATGTGTCTCTGGGTCTGAAGTGGGTCTCTTATAGACAGCATATATACGGCCCTTGTTTTTGTCTCCATTCAGCCAGTCTATGTCTTTTGTTTGGGGCATTTAATCCATTTACATTTAAGGTAATTATCGATATGTATGTTCCTATTACCATTTTCTTAATTGTTTTGTTTTTGATTTTGTAGGTGTTTTCCTTCTTTTGTGTTTCCCAGCTAGAGAACTTCCTTTAGCATTTGTTGTAGAGCTGGTTTGGTGACCCTGAATTCTCTTGGCTTTTGCTTGTCTGTAAAGATTTTAATTTCTCTGTCAAATCTGAATGAGATCCTTGCTGGGTAGAGTAATCTTTGTTGTAGATTCTTCCCTTTCATCACTTTTAATATTTCCTGCCACTCCCTTCTGTCTTGCAGAATTTCTGCTGAAAGATCAGCTGTTAACCTTATGGGGATTCCTTTGTGTGTTATTTGTTGCTTTTCCCTTGCTGCTTTTAGTATTTTTTCTTTGAGTTTAATTTTTGATAGTTTGATTAATATTACTATTTCTCATATTAGAGAAGTTTTCAACTATAATCTCTTCAAATATTTTCTCGGACCTTTTCTTTTTCTCTTCTTCTCTAGGGATTCCTATAATTTGAATGTTGGTACATTTAATGTTGTCCCAGAGGTCTCTGAGACTGTCCTCAATTCTTTTCATTCTTTTTCTTTATTCTGCTCTGCGGCAGTTGTTTCGACTCTTCTATCTTCCAGGTCACTTATCCATTCTTTTGCCTCAGTTATTCTGTTACTGATTCCTTCTAGAGTATGTTTAATTTCATTTATTGTGTTGTTCATCATTGTTTGTTTGCTCTTTAGTTCTTCTAAGTCCTTGTTAAAAGTTTCTTGTATTTTCTCCATTATATTTCCGAGATTTTGGATCATGTTTACTATCATTATTCTGAATTGTTTTTCAGGTAGACTGCCTATTTCCTCTTCATTTGTTTGGTCTGGTAGGTTTTTACCTTCTTCTTCATCTGCTGCATATTTCTATGTGTTCTCATTTTGTTTAAGTTAATGTGTTTGGGGTTGCCTTTTCACAGGCTGCAAGTTCATAGTTCATGTTATTTTTGGTGTCTGCCCCCAGTGATTGAGGTTGGTTCAGTGGCTTGTGTAGGCTTCCGTGTTGGGGTGGGAGGGGACTGGTACCTGTGCTCTGGTGGGTGGGGCTGGATATTGTCCTTCTTGTGGGCAGGGCCGAATCTGGTGGTGTGTTTTGGGGTGTCTGTGAACTTAGTATGACTTTAGGCAGCCTCTCTGCTAATGGGTGGGTTTGTGTTCCTATCTTGCTAGTTGTTTCTCATGAAGTGTCTAGCACTGGAGCTTGCTGGAGGTTGGGTGGAGCTGGGTCTTAGTGTTGAGACAGATGTCTGGGAGAGCTCTCACTGATTAATATTACATGGGGCCAGGAGGGCTCTGGTGGACCAATATCCTGGATTCGACTCTCCCACCTCAGAGGCCCAGGCCTGACACCCGGCTGGAGCACCAAGAGTCTGCCAGCCACACGGCTTGGGAGAAAAGAAAAAAAAAAACAACGAACAGATAGAACCTCCAAACTGATGGTAAAACAAATCTAAACAGACAAACTCACAAAGAAACATGCACACACACACTCACAAAAAGAGAAGAAAAGAAAAAAGGAAAAGAACAACCAAACCAATAAATAAACACACCAGTGATAATAAGCACTAAAAACTAAACTAAGATAAACATGAAACCAAAAACAAATCAGACACAGAAAGCAAATCCCAAGTCTACAGTTGCTCCCTAAGTCCACTGTCTCAATTTTGGGAACATTCGTTGTCTATTCAGTTATTCCACAGATGTAGAGTTTATCAAGTCGATTGCGGGGATTTAATCTGCTCCTCCTGAGGCTGCACAGAGAAATTTCCCTTTCTCTTCTTTGTTTGCACAGCTCCTGGGGTTCAGCTTTGGTTTTGGCTCCACCTCAGCATGTAGGCCACCCTCAAGTTTCTGTTCCCCACCTAGTCAGGAGGGGGTCAAAGCAGTGGCTGATTAGGTCTCTTTTGCTCACTCAGGCCAGGGAGAGGGAGGGGCACCATAGCCATAATTGGAACGTGGGGCGAGCCTGCAGCGGCAGAGGCTGGCATGATATTGCAACAGCCTGAGGCACACCATGTGTTCTTCTGTGGAAATTGTCCCTGGCTCACAGGTCCCTGGCAGTGGTGTGCTGCACAGGCTCCTGAGGGTGTGTGGTAGTGTGACCTGTGCTTGCATACAGGATTTTTGGTGACAGCAGCAGCAGCATTAGCAGTCCATGCCCGTCTCTGGTGTTCGAGATGATAGCCGCAGCTCATGTCTGGCTCTGGAGCTCACTTAGGTCGTGCTCTGCCATCTATGGGCACACAGAACAGGAAGTCCCTTTCCTCACGCACCCCAAAACAATGGTCTCTTGCCTATCCAGCAGCTCCAGACTTTTTCCCGGACTCCCTCCTGGATAGCTGTGGCACACTAGCCCCCTTCAGGCTGTGTTCACGCAGCCAACCCCAATCCTCTCCCTGGGGTCAGACCTCCGAAGCCTGAGCCTCAGCTCCCAGCCCCCGCCCGCCCTGGCGGGTGAGCAGACAAGCCTCTCAGGCTGGTGAGTGCTGGTCGGCACCAATCCTCTGTGCAGGAATCTCTCCGCTTTGTCCCCTGCACCCCTGTTGCTGCGCTCTCCTCCATGGCTCTGAGGCTTCCTCCCTGCCCACCCCCCATCTCTGCCAGTGAAGGGTCTTCCTAGTGTGTGGCAACTTTTCCTCCTTCACAGCTCCCTCCCAAAGGTGCAGGTCCTGTCCCTATTCTTTTGTCTCTGTTTATTCTTTTTTATTTTGCCCTACCCAGGTACGTGGGGAGTTTCTTGCCTTTTGCGAGGTCTGAGGTCTTCTGCCAGCATTCAGTAGGTGTTTTGTAGGAGTTGTTCCACATGTAGATGTATTTTTGATGTATTTGTGGGGAGAAAGGTGATCTCCACATCTTACTCCTCTGCCATATTGAAGGTCTCTTTAATTTAATTTTTAGAAATTCCTGCTTATAACTCATTTAGAGGACATAAGACCAGAATAGATTGGCCTTATAAATTGCTTATAAACTCACCCAGAGGCCAGAGCAAAAACTAACACGATTAAAACCAAAATACCACTATTTACAATAACCAAGACATGGAAACAACCTAAATGTCCATCAACAGATAAATGGATAAAGAAGATGTGATGTATATATACAATGGAATATTGCTCAGCCATAAAAAATAATGAAATAATGCCATTTGCAGCAACATGGATGGACCTAGAGATTATCATACTAAGTGAAATAAGTCTGAGAAAGACAAATATTATGTGATATCACATATATAGACTCTAAAATACAACACAAATGATATTTATGAAACAGAAACAGACTCACACACATAGATAACAAACTTATGGTTACCAAAGTGGGAGGGATAAATTAGTAGTTTGTGATTAAAATATACACACTGCTATATATAAAATAGATATACACCAAGGACTTTCTGTATAGTACAAGGAACTACACTCAATATCTTGTAATAACCTACAATGGAAAAGAATCTAAAAAAGAATATATATATGTATAACTGAATCACTTTGCTGTACACCTGAAATTAACACAACACTGTAAATCATCTACATTTCAATAAAAATTTTAAGAAAACAAAGATCCATGTGGTCTGGGTATAAATAACTCCTAAGGCATGCATCACTTTTCTCAGTGTGCTGATATCTTTCTGTAGATTGTTGTTTCAGAGTGTGACATAGGTGGCAAGAGTGAGTCGTTTGGACCAAGTGCCACCTAGAAAAGTCTAGGCCAAGAAAGGTATTTATTCTGTTTTTGGGGAAAATGATGAAGTCGATTTTAAATGGTGACTCCTACTTGTTCAGGCAAGCGGTGGAGAGAGGAACGCATCTAACAAGAGATTGAAAAATATGTCTCTATTTCCCTTTGGCATAAAATCAATGACACACAGTCAGAGACACATAAGAGACTTGTGCCCCAGCCTAGAGCTTGACCAGTGGCCTCACCAGACAGGCCTGGGTTGGCAGTGTGAAATGGAGAGGTGTGTAAGTCATTCCAACTCCTCTGCAGTTAAAGTATGCGTAAATGCAACAGAATGAGCTTGTACGCATGTCCATTGTGTTCCACTAATATCAGCTGACTTTGCATTTTTTGGAAATTCTGGTTTACAGAATATAGTATCATGGGTAGGATTTTCAGATATCTGAGACTTTTCTCAGTTTTTTTCCTTCTAAAAAATATAATTTTAGAGTGCTTAGGATACGCTAGGCACTGTGAAATTTTTATTTAATTCTCTCAGAAAACTTATAAGGTTATAGTTCATTATAACAATTTTATAATTTTTTAGATAATGTAACAGAGGCATGGGAGAGACTCAGAATCACAGAGCTAACAAATGGTATAGACTCACCTCAAACTCCTAAGGTTCTGCTCATAACCACTGTTCCATAATGCCTAGAGAAGAAAATACTGCAAATTTTATTTAACTGTCTACTTTTGGAAGAAAACTTTCTTAGTAGCTTCAATCACTAAGAATAGCATTGACTGAGAACCTTGTTCTTCAAACCAGGTCCTGGGCCTTTGGCAAGGGGGCTAATGTGTCCCTTAATGTGTCTGTTCCACCCTCAAATCTGATGAGCAGTTCTTCTGAAGGTGTTACACAGAGCTGGGTACAAATCCTGCCTCTACCACTTACAGGCTGTCTTTTCTTGACCAAGTCATTTGCCCCCTCCAAGCCTCAGCTTGCTCATCTGTAAAATGGGCACAATGATAATTTTATCCTTATAGTGCTGTGTGGAATATTAAATGAGAGGAGATAGGCATGGAGCTGAGCACAAGACCTGAAACATCCTGGACGCTCAATTCAATACTGAGAAAATGGAAAAGTTGAAAAAGAAAGCATTGCGAGACTCATAGGAAGTCTTATAAAAAAGGTTAACTTGAAAAATATCTGCTGCAGTCCTTGTGGACAGAAATGTACATATAAAGTAGCCACATTTGTCCATGTAGCTTGTCTATAGAGAACACATGGCTAATTTTGGCCCCTGTACAAATTCCAAGGCAGACCACAAGATAACTCATGCATATCTTGAGATTTCTCACAAATACCATAGCTCCACAGCATATGCAATCCCAGTCCAGATGGTTCAATCTCCCTCAATTCCCTCTCCACCTCCGCTTCTCCCAAAAGTTACTGGAGCACACCTGGCCCTGTGGCTTAAATCTCAGCTGAAATTAGGCTAATCCCTGGGGCACTTTCCTGGAAATCCAGCTGCATCCCTCATTCCCTTCAAGTCATAACAAGTGAGCAAGCCCTTCCTCCTCTGCCATTCTGAGAAAATTCTCCCACAGAGTTGGAGATAAGAATTTGGCATGGTGACATTTCCAGAAAATACACAGCATTGCTCTGAGCTGTGCGTAACCTTTATCCACACTTCTGCCAGATTTTCTTGAAGGAAAATGTTTTTAAAGGCCCAATCTTTCCTAATAAGATAATTTAGACTCAAAGAAGAATAATCATAGGTGATTATTTAGTGTTTGACTGAATTTTAAAGTTTAGCATTTAACTTCTTTGATTCTCATGCTAATCCTGTAATAGGTAGAGAACCTATTTTTAGAGATTTTAGAGGTAAAATATACCTCTTTAGAAAATAGTTCTGCTGGGTACTTTGGAAAAGGATTGAGATTTTGCTCATTTATAAAGAGAAAACTGGAAAAAAAAGTGTACTATTTCTGGTGTGGGAAATGTATGAAAAAATATTCTACTAACATGGTAAGTCAACCCTTCCTCTTATTTTAATGAAGTATAGTTTATTTACAATATTATATTAGTTTAGGTTGTACAACAGAGTGGTTCAATATTTTTATAGACTATATTTCATTTAAAGTTATTATAAAATATTTGCTATATTCCCTGTGCTGTACAATCTATCCTTGTAGCTTATTTACTTTATACATAGTAGTTTGTACCTCTTAATCCCCTCCCTCTATCTTGCCCCCCCTTTCCTCTCTTCACTGGTAACCACTGGTTTGTTCTCTGTATCTGTGAGTTTGTTTCATTACATTCATTTATTTGTTTTATTTTTTAGATTCCACATAAAAGTAAAAACATACAATATTTGTCTTTGTATGACTTATTTCACTAAGCATGGTATCCTCCATGTTCATCTATGTTGTTGCAAATGGCAAAATTTCATTCATTTTTTATGGCTGAGTAATATTTCATTGTGTGTGTGTGTGTGTATGTGTGTGTAATATCTTCTTTATCCATTCATCAGATGGTGGACACTTAAGTTACTTCCATATCTTGGCTATTGTAAATAATGCTGCTATGAACATTGGGCCAGTGGCCTCACCAGACAGGCCTGGGTTGGCAGTGTGAAATGGAGAGGTGTGTACAAAATCTCATGTATCATACAAAATCTAATGTATCTTTTCAAATTAGTGTCTTCACTTTCCTCAGATACATACCCAGGAGTGGGATTGCTGGATAATATGGTAGTTCAGTTTCTAGTTCTTTTGTGTGTGGAAACTCCATACCGTTTTCTATAGTGGCTGCACCAATTTACATTCCCACCAACAATGTAGGAGGGTTCTCTTTTCTTCACATCCTCACCAGCATTTGTTATTTTTGACTTTTTGATGATGGCTATTATGAGAGGTGTGAAGTGATATCTCACTGTGGTTTTGATCTGTATTTCTCTGATGATTAGCAAAGTTGATCATCTTTTCATGTGCCTGTTGGCCATCTGTATGTCTTCTTTGTAAAAAGGTCTCTTCAGGTCTTCTGCTCTTTTTTCGATTGGGTTGTTTTTTTGATAACAAGTTCTACAAGCCCTTTATATATGTTGAATATTAACCTCTTATCAGTCATATCATTTGCAAATATCTTCTCCCATTCAGTAAGTTGTATTTTTGTTTTGTCAATGGTTTCCTTTGCTGTGCAAAAGCTTTTAAGTTTCATTAGGTCCCATTTCTTTATTTTTGCTTTCTTTTTTCTTTGCCTTAGGAGCCAGATCCAAAAAATTATTGCTACAATTTATGTCAAAGAGTGTTTTGCCTATGTTCTCTTGTAGGAATTTTGTGGTTTCTGTCTTACATTGAAGTGTTTAATCCATTTTGAGTTTATTTTAGTATATGGTATGAGGAAATTTTCTAATTTCATTGCTTTACATGTAGCTGTCCAGTTTTCCCAGTACCACTTATTGAAGAGGCTCTTTTCTCCATTGTATACTCTTGCCTCCTCTGTTGTAGATTAATTAACCATAAGTATGTGGGTTTATTTCTGGGCTTTCTATTCTGTTCCATTGATCTATGTGTCTGTTTTTGTGCCAGTAGCTTGCTGTTTTGATTATTGTAGCTTTGTAGTATAGTCTGAAGTCTGGGATAGTGGTATCTCCAGCTTTGTCCTTTTTTTCTCAATATTACTTTGGCTCTTCAGGCTCTTTTGTGGTTTCACATGAATTTTAGGATTATTTGTTCTAGTTTTGTGAAAAATGTCATAGATATTTTGGTAGAGATTGCTTTAAATCCATAGATTGCTTTGGATAGTGTGGACATTTTAACAATATTAATTCTTCTAATCCACGAACATGGGCTATCTTTCCATTTATTTGTATCATCTTTAATTTCCTTTATTCAACAATGTTTTATAGTTTTCAATGTATAGGTCTTTCACCTCCATGGTTAAGTTTATTTATAGGTATTTTATTCTTTTTGATGTGATTTTAAACACGATTGTTTCTTGCTTTCTCTTTCTGATAGTTCATTATTAGTGTATAGAAAAGCAACAGATTTCTGTGTATTAATCTTTTATCATGCAACTTTACTGAATTCATTTATTAGTTCTAATGGTTTTTTGGTGGAGACTTTAGAGTTTTCCATATATAGTATATTGTCATCTACAAACTGAGATAATTTTACTTCTTCCCTTCCAATTTGGATGCCTTTTATTTCTTTTTCTTGTCTGATTACTGTCACTAGGATTTCCAATACTATGTTAAATAGAAGTGGCAAGAGTGGGTATCCTTGTCTTGTTCCTGAATTTAGAGTAAAACCTTTCAGCTTTTCATCGTTGCATATGATGTTAGCTGTGGGTTTGTCATAAATGACCTTTATTATGTTAAGATATGTTTCCTGCATATCCACATTTTTTGCTTTGTTTTGTTTTGTTTGCTTTTAATTTATTTTTTTTAATTGAAGTATAGTTGATTTACAATGTGTTATTTTCAGGTGTAGATCAAACTGATTCACTTATATGTGTGTGTGTGTGTGTGTGTGTGTGTTGTATACATATATATAGATTTTTTCAGATTCTTTTCCCATGTAGGTTATTACAAAATATTTATAGTTCCCTGTGCTATAAAGTTTTTATCATGAGTGTATGTTGAATTTTGTCAAATGCTTTTTCTGCATCTATTGAGGTGATCATGTGATTTTTGTCCTTCCTTTTGTTAGTGTGGTGTATCACACTGATTGATTTGTGAATATTGAACCATTGTTGCATTCCTGGCATAAATTCCACTTGATCATGGTGTATGATCCTTTTTATATATTGTTGAATTAGGTTTGCTACTATTTTGTTGAGGATTTTTGCATGTATATTCATCAGAGATATTGACCTGTAATTCTCTTTTTTTTGTAGTGTCTTTTTCTGGCTTTGGTATCAGGGTAATTTTGGCCTCCTGGAATGAATTTGGGAGTGTTCCCTCCTCTTCAATTTTTTGGAATAGTTTGAGAAGGATAGGTATTAGCACTTTGTTGTATGTTTGGTAGAATTCCCCCATGAACCTAATCAGTTCTGACATTTGTTTGCTGGGAGCTTTTTGATTACTAATTCAATTTTACTACTAGTGACCACTCTGTTCAGACTGTGTATTTTTTTCTGATTCTGTCTTGGAAGATTGTATGTTTCTAGAAATTTATCCATTTCTTCTATGTTGTCTAATTTGTTGACATGTAACTGGGTTTTTTCTTTAATTTTTATAGGAGTATAGTTGATTTACAATGTTGTGTTACTTTCTTCTGTACAGCAAAGTGAATCAGTTATACATATACATATATCCACTCTTTTTTTAGATTCTTTTTCCATATAGGTCATTTCAGAGTATTGAGTAGAGTTCCCTGTGTGATATAGTAGGTCTTTATTAGTTATCTATTTTATATATAGTAGTATGTATGACATGTAACTATTGATTGTAGAATCTTATGATGTTTTGTGTCTCTGTGATATCAGTTGTAATTTCTCTTTTTTCATTTCTACCCCTTCCTCTTCTACCAGAACATTTATGAAATGCTTTTCCTTATGTTTTAACAAAGTGTGTTGATTGGCCTTTTTTAAAAAGCAAAAATGGAGATCCTGGTGGCAGAGCAGGTAATGATTAATAAATTCCAGGATTGTAAACTCAAAAGGAAAGAAATGTCCATTTAACTAATCTTCACACATCCTGATACACTATTGCCAAGAACTCTAGAAGAGGTTTGGGCAGTATTTTAGGGCTAAAGTATATTATATAGCACCCATTGCATAGACAAATATATTTATGCTTTTGTCTGTACTTCCAGTTTTATATTTAGCAATTAAGAATCTTGATATTTATCAAAAATTCTAAGAATTTGAAACTAGGTTCTTGATGGAGGATTGGAGGTGCATAGATTTCAAACAGCTCATGAAATGTAACATCCTGTTCAATAACTATGAATGTATTAATAAAGGAATAGTCTGGTACATTAATGACCAGTTCTTAGTCCTTTGTAAGAAGAGAGAGAACATAGGAATATCTCAAACAAGATGGTTAGTTCTCATGTATTAGAAATGCCCAAGGTGAAGTAAGAGGAACTGGATTTACCTACCAATTGAAATAACCGAAAGAAAATATATATATATATATACATATGAAATGGAACAACAATTGTCAGGACACTGGACTTCAGGAAATAAAATGATCCCTGAGAGATGAGAAACCAATGAGATGAACCCTGTGATTTCTCCTGCTTACTGCTAAAAGAGAGTTTCCAGGCCATGGTTCAGGAAGGGGAATTCGGGTGGAACCCAGCGCACTCCTTGAGATGAGGAAACAGAGCTGAGAGTCTAGGAAGACCAAGGTGGTAAGAATTCACAGGACAGAACACCAGAGAGGAAAGAGCTGTGCAGAGAGAGACACCCAGAGCTCTGAAGAGGATGCCTCTTCATCATTCATCAGAGTGCTGATAGCATGAGCATTGAGGAAATGACCCGAGCATGGGGGAACATTCTTCTGAAAGGATTAGAGGATAATGCCCATTGCTCACAGGGCCAGGGATAGTGCCTGTTACCGCCAGAGAGACTGGAAAAACTCATAATTCATAGAGTACTGGGAAGAAAATTCAGGAAGATCTTGCTTCAGTAGTGGGGAATAAGTAGCCTTAAATTAAGTAACACTCTGGACATACCTAACAAATCATAACAGCAAGTCCCAAAAAGATCAAACCATTTTCATGTAACTTGACTGCCTCCCAAAACAAATCATATGGATATTTATAAGAATATAAAACTATCCCATATCCAACAAGGCAAATTTCATAATGTCTGGCATAAAAAGCAGAAAGAACCCATCATCAAAAAAGCACAATCACTGAAAACCAAATCAGAACTGACAAAGATGTTAGAATTAACAAAGAAATTAAAACAGTTATTGTAACTATACTCCATATGTTAAAAAGTTGAGACATGGAAAATGTAAAAAAAAAAAATTAAATAGAATTTGTAGAGATGAAAGCTGCAGTGCCTAGGATGAACAATACACTGGATGGGATTAATGGGAAATTAGATTTGGTAAAAGAAAAGACTAGTGACCTTGAAGATATAGCCATAGAAATTATCCAAAATAAAACTCAAGGAGAATAAAGACTTAAAAAAAAAAAGACCCTCAGTGGGTTTCAATACCTCTCTCAATAACTGACAAAAGAATAGACAGAAAATCAGCAGGAATATCATAGGCCTGAACAACAGTATCAGTTAATTTGACCTAATTGATATTAATAGAACACTGCACACAAAATAGCAAATACACATTCTTTTCAAGTACATGTGAAACATTTACCAAGATAGACCATACTGTAGACCATAAAACAATTCTCAAAATTTGTAAGGTTTCAAATCATTCCAAATATATCCTCTGACCAAAACAGAATTAAGTTGAAATCAATAGTAAGAAGATCTTTGAAAAATCCCCAAGTATTTGGAAACTAAATAAAGCACTTCTAAATAATCCATGGTCAAAGAAAAAACCAAAGGGGAAATTAGCAAGTATTTTGAAATGAATGAAAATAAAATCACAATATACTAGAATTTGTAAGATTCCTCTAAAGCAGTACTTAGGATGTCATTCATAGCATTAAATGCCTATACTGATAAAGAAGAAAGGTTTCAAATCAATGACCTCAACTTTCATCTTAAGAAATTAGAAAAAGAAGAACAAGTTAAACCTAAGGTAAGGAGAAGAAAGGAAGTAATAAAATTAAAGCAGAACTCAATGAAATAGAAAAGAGAAAATCAATAAAACCAGAAGTGTTTTTTTGATAAGATCAATTAAATTGATAAACCCGTAGTCAAACTCACCAGTAAAAAAGAGAAAACACAAATTACCAATATCAGGAATGAGAGAGGAGAAATATTCTACAGATATTAAAAGGATAATCAGGGAATATTATAAACAGTTTTTGCCTATAAGTTAGACATTTTAGGTGAAATAGGCAAATTAGTTGCAATGCATGAATTACCAAGCCTCACTCAAGGAGAAGTAACCTAAATATTCCTAAACCTATTAAAGAAATTGAATTTGTAGTTCAAAACTTTCCATAAAGAAAACTCCAAGCCCAGATGACTTCACTGGTGTCTTCAACAAAACATTTAAGGAAGAAATAATACCAATTCTGCATAAACTCTTCCAGAATATTAAATAGGAAGGAATGCTTCCAAACTCATTCTTTGAGGCCAAAACCAGACAAATACATTACAAGAAAAGGAACCTACAGACCAACATTCCTCGAGAACATAAATGCAAAAATTCTAAACAAAATGTTAGCAAATCAAATCCAACAATATTAGCTTGATGTGGCAATCATTATACAAGGTATACTTATATCAAAACATTGTACACTTTGTTATTATTTTATTCAATTTTTAAAATTTTTTATTGGAATATAGTTGATTCACAATGTTGTGTTAGCTTCAGGTGTACATCAAAGTAATTCAGTTATACATACATATATATGTATATCTATATATTCTTTTAAAAATCCTTTTCTAGTATAGGTTATTACAAGATATTGAGTATAGTTCCCTGTGCTATACAGTAGGCCTTGTTGGTTATCTATTTTACATATAGTAGTGTGTATATGTTAATCCCAAACTCCTAATTTATCCCTTCCCCCTCCCTTTCCCCTTTGGTAACCATAAGTTTCTTTTCTGTGTCTGTGAGTCTATTTCTGCTTTTGTAAATAAGTTCATTTGTATCATTTTTTTAGATTCCACATATAAGCAATATCATATGATGTTTGTCTTTCTCTGTCTGACTTACTTCACTAAGTATGATCATCTCTAGATCCATCCATGTTGCTGCAAGTGGCATTATTTTATTCTTTTTTCATGGCTGATTACTGTTCTATTGTGTATATATAACATATCTTCTTTATCCATCCGTCAATGGACACTTAGGTTGCTTCCATGTCTTGGTTACTGTAAATAGTGCCGCTATGAACATTGGGGTGCATGTATCCTTTTAAATTATAGTTTTCTCCAGATATATGCCCAGGAGTAGGATCACTGGATTATATGGTATTTCTATGTTTAGTTTTTTAAAGAACTTCCATACTGTTCTCCATAATGGCTGCACCCATTTACATTCCCACTGACAATGTAAGAGGGTTCCTTTTTCTCCACACCCTCTCTAGCATTTCTTATTTGTATACTTTTTGAAGAACGTTGTACACTTTAAATATATAAAAAAATTTTTTTGTCAGAAGAAAATCCTACAATAGGTAAAAAAACATAATGTGGAGTTGACCCCAGGAATGCAGAGATCATTGAGCATTCAGAAGTCATCTGATAGTATTTGCCTTGTTAATAACGTTATCCGTGGTGTTGTTTTTCTGCATTCTATTTCAATATTAAACTTTTGTGGCATTTATACAGGTTAATCAATTCATTTGTGAGTGTGGTTGCTGTGAGGATTAAATAAAGTAATAGATGCAAAGCATGAATAATGGGCCAAGCACAATTGGACAGTAATAAGTTTTTGCCAGTTAGGAATCTACTTCTTGCTTGATTAGGTCCACAAACATACTTCTTTCATAGAAAAAAATGAACATTGACCATGTCCTCCTGTCTTTCTGAGCTGCCATTTCCTGTTGTGACCTTACCAACCAGCCATCGTCCCTATGACTGTAGACATGGCTTCATGACCCTTTGGAGCAGAGCCACTTGAAGTGCTGGCCTCCAACAAGATAAGAAGGTAGCATCAGAGTGTAACTGGGGCATTGTTTCCTTCCTTGAGAAGGTCTTGATACAAAAAATAAATAAATAAAATAAAATTAGATGAAATAATTTGTGTGCTTAGTGATGTAGTTGACTTATATCATGGTGCAAGTTTCTTATCTTGTCATGGGCCAATAAGCTGTTTGAGGACTGGTACTTTGAGTACCAAGGTCTTAAAGTATGTCATGTCTTACACAGAATTTGGATTCTAAAGTCAGCATTTATACTACTTCTCATGACATCATACTATGGTGCATATTTTAAGCATGTATATAAAGATGACATCAATAAATGTGACTTTGACATATTTACTTCTCTTTTAGGGTCATTACATATAATGAAATCTCATGCAGTATGCACTCCAAATTTTGTAACCATGTGGCGTGCACTAAAAATCGCTGTATGTTTTTCACCTTGCATACGAAAATAGCTGGAGGATCCATCAATCCTTTGACAAAGATCAAAGATGGGGTAGCAAATAGGTTTCTTCACATGTGAGAATACCTGTCAAGTGGTAATGGCTCTCCGCATACTGTGTAGAGATGTACTTAGAGAATGCATCTGGGAACAAGTACTGATATTGATTAGTAACGTATGCCATGGGTGTGAGAATGAAGTATGACAACACCTCATGCTGTGTATTGCCATTCTTGGCTAGGAGTTTCAAGGTTTCCCTTCTACTAAAAGTAGTGACTTGAGTTATTCTATTTCAGGACAGGAAAGCCATGGCAGAAAAGAAGAACCAGGTCTTACTTATGAACTCAGAGATGCCTCTCTTCAAGAATATTACATGGATGTGGCTTTTCTCATAGATGCTTCCCAAAGAATAGGAAATGATGAGTTTCAGGAAGTGAAAGCTTTTATAACCTCAGTGCTTGATTACTTTCACTTGGCCCCAGATCCACTGATCTCCACCTTGGGAGACAGAGTGGCAGTCCTGACCTACTCTCCTCCAGGCTATATGCCCAACACAGAAGAAAGCCCCATCTACCTAGAATTTGATTTGGTTACTTATAACAATATACACCAAATGAAACATCATCTCCAAGACTCCCTTCAACAGCTCAATGGAGATGTTTTTATTGGCCATGCCCTACAGTGGACAATTGACAATGTCTTTGTAGGAACCCCCAACCTGAGGAAAAACAAAGTTATCTTTGTTATATCTGCTGGTGAAACCAACCCTTTAGACAGGGAAGTCCTAAGAAATGTATCTCTGAGAGCCAAGTGTCAGGGCTACTCCATATTTGTGTTTTCCTTTGGTCCTCTACACAATGACAAGGAATTAGAAGAATTAGCCAGCCACCCACTGGATCATCACTTAGTCCAGCTTGGCCGAACCCACAAGCCAGATTTGAACTATATCGTCAAATTTGTCAAGCCATTTGTTCATTCAATCAGACGTAAGTCATTAAAGTTTTTCTCTTCTGTTGCTTTTCCAATAGATACCTCTTTGCACAATACACCAGTTGACTTAGTAACATGATTCTCACTTCAGTCAAGAGTGGTGGAGTCTAGGTGTCAGTAGGAGGCAATGAGAAAACCACAGAGAAAATCCCAGGTCCTAGTGACCTTGAGCTCTGCTGTCCCACTGTCAGGGTCTTTGCCAGAAAGTGAAAAGTGTCTTTTAACCCTAATCTGTGTTTACTATGTGCCAAGTTTTTTAAAGAATTGTATCATTTAATCCTCAGGACAGACCTCTAAGGAAAGTAGTACTATCCCCATTTTACAAGTGAGAAAACTGAGGTTCACAGACATTAAATCAACTGCTCAAAATCTGACAGTTAATAGTTGGCAAATTCTAGACTCAATCCTATGCGTTCTGACCCCAGAGCTGTGCTCTTATCCATTAAATGATACATCAATTACTAAAGCTTTAATAAAGTATTACAGTGGTATCACTGTAATAAATAATACCCCACTGCCACCACCCTCCACCCACTCCAAGGACTTCTGTTTCATCGTGTCACTGTAAATCAACTTTGCTTCTGACTTGAATTCTTAAGAGCCATGGGGACAAATCTCTTCTAGAGCCTCTGTCTCAGACAGCTGGCTCAGGGACAGCCAGGCAAGGGGTTTAAGGGAGTTTTTTCACAGTAGGCATTTGAGAGAGGCTTCCCAGCCTCTGTCCATGTGCTGTAATTCCAGACATGATTATAGTAGCAAACCTAAGATCTTGTAGCATCAAGCAAGTCCGGGCCTGTGCCGGGAATTAGGAGTGTGACAGAGGCCACCCTGAATGGTTGTCTGTAGCTCCTGCAAGTTTAATGGGGAATCAGAGAGATGCAGATTTTCTGGCACTCATAAAGCCCAGGGCTCATGGAACCGTCAGCATCTTGGCACTCAGGATTTATATTTAGTGGCAAGCTTGTCACTTGCAAAAAAATGATGCCTTCTTCCAACCTCAAGATAAATAGGGCAGCCAATTTCAATAGTTAATGCTGTCTTCTAGAAATATCTTCCTTTTAGAGTGAGAGAACCAGATGTCATAAGGGATTAAGAGATATCTTTGAATTATATTGCAAGCCTGTGACACACAGAGCATGAAAATTTTTGACTCAATCACTGCTATATCTCACTGACTTTGCCAACAAGGTATTGCAAAGTCAGAAGGTTCATATTTTGCTGAGTCCGTTATAAAATTAACTTGCTCTTGGAAACACCTCCAACCACAGGAAAAGATGAACTGACTTTGGGTGATAGAATGTGGAAGGGTAAAATTTAGACTAACCACCCACTCTCTCTCCAGGTGCCATCAACAAATATCCCCCTGCAGATATGAGACCCAAATGTGTTAACATCACCTCTCCCAACCCAGAGAATGGTGGCACAGAAAACACTGTATTGTGAGTTGACAAATTCACAATTTGGGTAATACTACCACTGGAAACAGTCCTTAAGAAAACAATTTGAAAGAAATGGCATTTTAGTTTTCAGGATGCAAGTTTGGTTGTGGGGTGTATGGGTGTGTGTGGGGGGGGGTGTTTTAAATGTTCCTGATTTGTAACAACACCACAGATCTGGTGTTAATAGTACATAGAATATGATCCATATTCGAAAGAACCATGTTTCCAATTTTTTAGCTTTTATGAAAAAAGAGACCCCTATTAATGCCTTATTAGTAACTATATAATATCATTCAAATATTGGGTACTGTTAAAACAGAAAACATATAATATCAAAGGTTAGATGTAATAGCTTTAGAGCAGAAGAAAAAGATGAAAAAGAAAAACTCACAAAGCAGCAACAAAAACGTTTGCTGTTTCAAAAACAGAACCCATATGGAGACTAGCAGGAAGAATTCGTTTAAGTTTGATTTCGCAAAGTCCAACACTAAGTACTCAGTAAAAATTCAGTGATGAAAATAATACTGGTTTGGAGCCCTAAACCATGGGCACAAATGTCTAATTTCCCTTTGGAATTAAAAAGTTGCCCCTCAGTCAAATTTCATCCACAAACTGCATTTGGACTATTCCAATAACATGCATAAAATTGATTCCTGTTACATTATCTGTGTATCTACAATGAATCCTGAAAGGGACTTGGTTAACATATTTTTCATCATTTTTCTCTGTCACTTCAACCTTCTTCCTGAGGTATATGAAATAGAGATGGAGAACATCTCCATCTCTATTTGGGTGAGCCCAAATAGAGGGCTCACCAAGTGAGCCTTTGGATGAATTAGATTCTCAGCAGCAGCATTTCTTTGAATTAGGGAACGGTCAGAGTAACAGTTCTGGGACCACCACTGATTTGATCCAGAGGTTATACATGCTCTTTTCAACTTTTCTGATGATGAAAGACAGGGAAGAGGCACATTCAGAAGAAATTACAGCTCCAGCAAATGTCAGACAAGATGAAAAATGTAACCTGAGTGCATTAGAGTTGACAACTCTGAAATACCCTTGTTTGTTTGGATTTTCCCTGGTAGAAGATGAGCGATGAGAACTCATGGAGACAAATAGAGATTGTAGAATAGAGGGGCTTATTAACTAGGGCTACAAGGGTCCCCAAAACAAGGGGGCAAGAAGATAAAACTCTAGGAGGGCAAAAAAAGGAGCCACTGGCCTTGACAAAACCAGAACTAGATATAAATGCCTGGGGTGGGTCAAGGAATAGAAATGTAAGAGGGAGAAGAGTAAGGACCACAAGTTCTGGGGGAGCAGGAGGAACCCTGCATTCTTGTGGAGATGGGATAGGAGAGGAACTGAGCGGCAGGCCTTCAGAATTTGAAGACTCAGGGTCTGCTTTCTCCCTTGATGGCCAGGGCTTTCCTTGTCTGAGATCTAAGCTCCTGGCCAAGCCCCAGCACAGTGGAACCCGGAGAGGACAAGGCTTCTATGGTTCTGAGATCTCTGTGTGCTTATTAGGCTGTGTGGGGAAGTGGCCGTGGACGTATAGCTAAAGAGAAAATAGGAGATGGAGAAGAGGCAGGCATAGTCAGTTCGAGGGCAGCTGTTCACAGTCTCTGCTATGTATCAAAATCATGGGAGAAGTTATTTTAAAATAAACATTCCTGGGTGCCTACTAACACTGAAAATGTGCATATCCTATGACCCAACAATGTTACCCCAATGTATATATCCCAATGTATATAACAAAAAAATATATATTCGCTAAGGGTCAGGTACTAGAATGTTCATAACAGAACTATTTGTAGTGGCCTTAAAGTGGGAACAAAAATGCCCAACTGCACATATGATAAATGTTGGTATAATTATGCAATAAAACACTATATATGTATGCAGTATGTATGTAAAATACTATATATGTATGTATACTTCATATATATACATATATACAATGTATCTTATGTTATATATGGTATATACTATATTAATATAATATAATAATATTATATTAATAATATAATATAATAATCCTTTTGATTCTACTAAGCTTATCATTTTCAGCCAAAAACTACCTTGAAATATCTAACAGAACTGATTCAATCAGGATTTATAGTAGTGTTTTCCAAACTTGTATGCACATTAGAATCACCTGTGCAGCTTCTAAAAAATATGGATGCCTGTGTCTCAACCCCAGAGAATGTGATTTAATTGATGTGGAGTGTTGGGTGAACTATGGAATTGTCAGCCAATATCCAGCTGATTATAATGTATAGACACGTTTGAGAAATGCAGATTTATAAGGTTCCTTCCTGTGCTTACACTGTTAATTATATCCCCTGCTATGGACTAGATTGTGTGCCCCAAATTCATATGTTGAAGCCCTAACACACACACCCCCGCCGCCGCCATGTGGCTGTATTGGAGGTAGGACCTTTAAGGAGGTGATTAAGGCTAAGTGAAGTCATAAGGGTGGAGGCCTGGTCTGATGGAAGTGGTGTAATTATAAGAGAAAGAGACACCAGGACTCTCCAGCATGTGAGAACACAAAAAGGAGGTGGCTGTCTGCGAGCCAGGAAGAGAGCTCTCACCATGAACGAAATTGGCTGGTTCCCTGATCTCAGACTTCCCAGCCTCCGGAACTGTGAGAAAATAAATTACTGCTGTTCAAACCACCCAGTCTATTGTATATGTTATGGCAATCTGAGCTAAGACATCCTCTTTTACATCCACCCACTCTGCCTCTGATTTACCCCGAGTCCTTCCTCCCAGAGTCGGGAAAGCACACTGAATCAGGAGTTGCTAGACCAGGGACATGTCCAAGTACAGCACTAAACCTCTCTAAGCTTCAGTTTCTCCATCGGCATAGGAAGAATATTAATTCCTGTCTCCTACTTTTGGAGGGGAACCAATGAGGTCATGTTTATGAAATTGCCGTGTAAACGTGGAGCTCTGTGCCTGGATGAACTACATCAGTACCTGCCACTTTCCCTTACTCAACTCAACTTTCCCTTACTCCCTTACTCCCTTCCACCCCCCTACTTGATTTCTCACTTGTGTCCCTTCCTCAGTGTCACCTTCCCAGTGCATCCTCTCCCCCATCCAGTCACCAGTCACTTGACCTCACTCCAATTTCCTCCTATCAGAGTTGTCCTTTAGAATAGATACGTTGGCAACAAATTCTCTTAGTTTTCCTTTATCTGGAAATGTATTTATTTTGCCTTGACTTTGGACAGCTATTTTCGTTGGGTATAAAATTCTGTGTTCACAGTTCTTTTCACTCAGCACTTTAAAGAAAAATGGCTACTGTTATTTGACTTCCATGGCTTCTGATAAGAAATCTACAGTTGTTTCAATAATTGTTCCTTTCTTTTGTAACATGTACTTTTTCTCTAGCTGCTTCCAGATTGTTTCTTTATCTTTTGTTTTCAGCAGTTTGATTATGATATGTCTGAGTGGGTTTTTCTTTGAGCTTTTAAAATCTGTAATATTATGTCTTTTACCAATTTGGGAAGTTTTGGCCATTATTTCCTCAGTTTTTTTTTCTGAATGAATCTCTTTCTACTTTCCTTCTAGAATCCCAGTGAAACAAATGCTGGACCCTTTTGATATTGTTCATTAAGTCTCCAAGGCTCTGTTCATTGTTTTCAATTTCCTTTCTCTCTTCAGATCATGTAATTAATCTACCCTGAAATTCACTGACTCTTTCCTCTGTCATCCTCACTCTGCTACTGAGCTCATCCAGGGAATTTAAAAAATTTCAGATACTGTAATTTTTACTTCTAAAACTTCTTTTTGGTTCTTTTTTGTAATCTCTATGTCACTGCTGAGAATATCCTTCTGTTCAAGTTGTTTCCCTTTATCTCATGGAGCACAGTTATAATAGCTTCTTTAATGTCTTTGATAATTGCAAGATCTGAGTCAATTAGAAAGTTGGCATCCATTGTCTTATCCTTTGAATACCATTCACATCTACTTGTCCTCTGTTATGTTACATAATTTTGGATTGTATCTTGAAAAAAAATTTTTTTACGTTGAAGCATCTTGGTTTTTAAAACAGACATATAGTTTTTATTGAAGTATAGTTGATTTACAATGTGTTAATTTCAGTTGTACATCACAATGATTCAGTTATATATACATACATAAATATACATATATGTATATATATATATATATATTCTTTTTCAGATTCTTTCCCTTATAGGTTATTACAAAATATTGAGTATAGTTTCCTGTGCTATACAGTAGACCCTTGTTGGTTATCTATTTTATATATAGTAGTGTGTATATGTTAATCCCAAACTCCTAATTTATCACTCCCTGTCCCTTTCCCCTTTGGTAACTGTAAGTTTGTTTTCTATGTCTGTGGGTCTGTTTCTGTTTTGTAAGTAAGTTCACTTGATTTTTTTTTAAGATTCCACATATAGGTGATATCATATGATATTTGTCTTTCTCGGTCTGGCTTACTTCACTTAGTATAATAATCTCCATGTCCAATCATTTGCTGCAAATGACATTATTTCATTCTTTTTATGGCTGAGTAATATTCCATTTTATATATACTCTACATCTTCTTCAAATATTACATTTTGTAGACTCTAAATCTATTATAATTCTCTGTAGAACTTTAATTTTTTCAGCAGACAATCAATGTGCTAGGTTCAGAAGTCTCAGTGTCTCACTTTCTGTGGGCAGTGGTTCCAATCTCAGTTTAGTGTCCAAAGCCTTTGCTATCCTGTTTTTGAGTCTTTCACATCCATGTATAGCTTAGGGAAGAACCTGGGACTTACATAGTTCCCATCGTTAAAATTAGAGAACCCCTTTCTCCAGCTCTCTTTTCTGAGGCTACCCCCACATGCTGACCAACAGGTCCTCTTTTCTTGGTTACTCTGCCCTCAAAGATAGGAGACAAAGTAATTTCTCTTTAATTTTAGCTATCTAGCATTCTACTCAGCTCCAAACTGGAGCCCACCTTTAGAGAAAAACCATGAGAGAAAAGAAGAAAAAAATGGAAATTTCTTCTATGATCTTTGACACACAGGGAGCCCTTTTCCTAGTTCTTCTGGCCAGAAATAAGGGGATTTTATCAAGTTTAAGCCACCTGCTCCATGGCCACCATGGAGCTCCAGGACTGGGGCTCTGCACAAGGCCAGAAAAGAAAATGGGAAACCCATGCTCCTTTACAATATCTGCTTCTATTTACTTTTCAGAGTTCTTAAGTAGATGCTTTTTGTGTTTTGTCAAGTTTTCAGTTACAATCAGTGGAAGAGAGAGACAGCATGGACTCACTCCATCCTGAGGCCAAAGTAAACTTAGTCCTTCTTGACCAGACCATATGTTTCATCATATTTATATTTGTTTTTCCTTTTCTTACATCTTATCTTCTCTCTCCTCTTTGTCTATATTTTTCATATTTCCTCTTTCCTCATCTCTTGTTTTCCATAATTTTGCTAATTTTGTTATATTCTATATGCTATCTATATCTACAATTATACCCATATCTAATATATATAGTATATATAATATATAACATACAATATACATTGTATATATGTATATGTATACATACATTATATATAATATACATACATTTTATAGATATATAAAATAATATATATGGTATATACTATATTGTTATATATGGTATATACTATAATTATTATCAAGTGAGCATTACCAATACCTTTTTTGTTTATTATCATTTCTCATAATTTCCTCCTTCAAAAGGTTTCCCTGTTTTTCTATTTAATTATAGATCATACATATAGAAGTGGATGATATCTTTAATCATTTCCCTCAGAGAGTTCTAGCTGACAGCTTGATTTGGTGACTTGGACAGCCCTGCTCCTTGAAGTCAGTCTGAGTCTTTTCAGAAAATCTCAATTTGGCTTTCTTCTTCGAATTATGGGAGGTTAGAATTTGAAAATTGGAATGGCTTTAGAAATCTCTGAGTTGTACTGTATCTTTTCACAGATAAGGAAATGGAAGCTGCAGACATCTGAAGTGAATTCCCAAGAAACATTCACAGCACCTAATCCGATACTGTTTGTCACAATGTTTCATAATCTATAATTATGTTTATAGAACACAAGTTCACCTTAAATCTTGAAAAGGAGATAATAAAACCTATCTCTGCATTGTTGAAAGGTTGGAAATGCTACCTATGAAGCTCAGAATATACTGTGTTGGGCACATAACCAACAAGACTTATCCCTCTATGAATTATCTGACTGGTAATATGTTTGACAATTAAAAATAAAAATCTATTGTGAAGAATGATCAGCCTTTACACTGCTTTGCTTTGCTTTTGTTTTCCCAAAGAGAGGGCTTTGAGGTGTCTCCTTCATTGTAGATCAATTGACCATACAGGTGTAGGTTTGTTACTGGGTTCTCTATTCTGTTCCATTGATCTGTATGTCTGTTTTCTGCAAGTACCATACTATTTTTATTACTGTAGCTTTATAAGATAGTTTGAAATCAGAGAGCATGGTACCTCCAGCTTTGTTCTTCTTTCTCAAGATTGTTTTGCCTATTCAGGGTCTTTTGGGTCCATACAAATTTTAGAATTATTTGTTTTCATTCTGTGAAAACTGCCATTGGTATTTTGATAGAGATTGCATTGGATCTGTAGATTGCTTTATGGAATTTAGTCATTTTAATAATATTAATTCCTTTAATCTATAAGTATGGTATATCTTTCCACCTATTTGCATCATCTTCAATTTCTTTCATCAATGTCTTACAGTTTACTGAGTCAAGACTTTTACCTCACTGCTTAAGTTCATTCCTAGGCATTTTTTTTTGATGCAATTGTAAATGGGATATTTTTTTAAATTTCTCTTTCTGATAGTTTGCTAGTGTATAGAAATGCAACAAATTTCTGAATATTAATTTTGTATCCTGCAACTTTACTGAATTTATTTATTGGTTCCAATAGTTGTTTGTGTGTGTGTGTGGTTTTTTTAAGGGTTTCTATATGTCATATCATGTCATCTGCAAGTGGTTACAGTTTTACTTTTTCCTTTCCAGTTTGGATGCCTTTTATTTATTTTTCTTATCTGATTGCTATGACTAGGATTTCCATTACTATGTTGAATAGAAGTGGCAAGAGTGTGCATCCTTGTGTTTTTCCTGATCTTAGAGGAAAAGTTCTCAGTTTTTGACTGTTGAATATGATGTTGGCTGTAGGTTTATCATATATTTCTTTTATTATGTTGATATATATTCTCTTTCTGGAGAGTTTTTATCATAAATGGATGTCAAATTTTGTCAGAAACCTTTTCTGCATTGCTTGAGATGATCATATGATTTTTATTCTTCAGTTGTTAATCTGTTGTATCACATTAATTGATTCACGGATGCTGAACCATCTTTGCATCCCAGGGATCAATTCCACTTTATCATGGTGTATGATCCTTTTTATGCATTTTTGAATTTGGTTCGCTGTATTTTGTTGAGGATTTTTGCATCTGCGTTATCAGTTATGTAATAACAGTTATGTAATATCTTTTCTGTGTCATCCTTGTCTGTCTGGTTTTGGTATTCAGGTTATTCTGGTCTCATAGTTGTGAAAAATCTTTTCTGCTAGTCTTCAGGTCGTTTTCACAGATAGTCGCTCTATAAATAGTTGTAATATTGGTGTACCCAGGGGGTAGGTGAGCTCAGGGTCTTCCTACTCCACCATCTTGGCCACACCTCTCTTATTTATTTTATAACTGGAGGTTTGTACCATTTAATCTCCTTCACCTATTTCTCCCACCCTGCCCCAAGAACCACTAGTTTGTTCTCTGTATCTATGAGTCTGTTTCTGTTTTATTATGTTTGTTCATTTCTTTGGCTTTTTTAGATTCCACATATAAGTGAAATCATATGGTATATTTAAATGAATAATGGTGGTATCAGATCACTGTGATGTTTAGATTCCATTGGGTAAATTAAAAGAGGAGAAATGTGGAAGTTTTACTTTTAAATGTCAGTTTTTACAATATGTTACAAATTACATCCTTTCCAACTACTTAAACTCATAATTTAAAAACAAATAGATGTACACTTTAAAATATGCAAGGCAAGAGTACATGTTTATTTTCCTTTGAGGTGGGTATGTAAGCAAAAGTGTGTGAAGACAAGTAAGTAAGATTGTCCTTCAGAGCCTGTTTTGATCCTCAGAGCCAATCCTGAGATGTGGATTCACATGAATGTGACTTCTGGAGATGGCACTCACTTGGGGGAGAATCAGAAGGAAAGGGAGGCAGCAAGACAGGGAAGGGGTAGAAGCAAACAAGGGTGCCATCTCAGGAAAGTGCCACAGAGGGCAGCTTTAGCTCACTCCTTCCAGTCACTCAGGCGTGTGAGTTGTGTTGCAGAGTCGTCCTGACCAAAGGCTTTCTTACTCCTTTATAGATCATTGATTGGTCAAGTGCTGCCTTGAACTCCCAGATACACTCTATGTGGTTAAAGCCACTCTAGTAGCTGGACATCAGCCCTCCAAAGAATAATATGTGCTGATGTTGGAAGCCAAAGCTCACACGGGGGTGATCAGGGAGGAGTGGGGAAGAGGGATAGGAGGGGAAGGAATGTTGTCCTAGAAATTAATGCTAAAAAAAAAAATCAGAAGGATTCTGGGCATAGTCTTCCTAGCTCTGCACATTCCTTCTAGCTCTGAATCAGTGATACCAGCCACTAAATATGCTAAGCATCAAATTTCAGATCATCAGTGTACCAGTATTTTCCCAGGAAGAAGTATATCTACAGTTCTACTTACATGTTGTTCATTTATATCTGTTATCACATCACTCTTTTATTATAACTATTGAAAATGGCAAAACTATGCATGTTTTTTTCTTATGTGGCATAAAAAGGAGTAGTCTCTAAAGGGAACATTTTAAACAAATCCAGTGACATTAAGAGCAACAAATATTTTTGTTTTACAGATGGTGAGGACACAAGATAATCATAGGAGAAAAGAACATAGGTCCATTGGCATGAGTAATTCTATGTGGTTCTAACCAGGAAGCATAAATCATCTATTAGAGGTGGAATGTTAAGTGGCAGGAATTTTTCATGAAAACAGTTGGCTAATAACATGATAAATTTGATCTGTTTCAAATCTGAGGGAAAAACTTCTGAGTGAAGACATCAATGAGCAAACCAAGAAACTAGGAATGATTTCATTTCTCCTGAGAATTGGGACAACTGACCTTGAAGAATTAACTGAATCCTTTCTTTGACAACTCTGCATGAGGCATCAATTGTGATGATGTACCTGCCTAAAGGATATTTTTGCCATAATTTTTTATCACATCTATATCTCAAATTGGACTCGAGTAAAAAGAATTTAGAATTAGAATTTCCTAAGAATGACTTCTAGCTATTTGGAGAAATAGAAACCCATCATTATAGGCAATGCTTGTTCTTTCCAGGACATTTACAAAACAATGGAATTTGTAAGAAAGAAAAAGTGAGATGAGGCTAATTTTATAAACTGCTATTTTGTGCTGTGATCATCTGTTTTATGCTTTAGCATGCTTTGCTCTGTGTGTGCTTGATTTTTGCTTCAAACAAAACAAAACATTATGGAAAAGCATGAATACTCTATCTGACCAGAACTGTTCTTGGGAATTACAATGTTAGCAAGAGACAAGTTCTAAAATAAAGGCAAGTCTGATGTGGGCACTTGTTCTATTCATTTTACTTAACTGTAGTCCAACTCGGAACTGTTAGAACAGCAATACAGGAGTAAACATATTTGGAAAAAATACATAAAATGTACAATAAGCCAATAGTGAGTTGGTTTTAAAAATTATTCAGTTTGGTTAAGACAACAAGTAATTACCAAGTCAATGAATATATGTTGTATATTTTAAAAGTGACTATGTTAAGGGGGTAATACTAAAGGCTTTTTCTATAATTCTCCTTAACATTACTCTTGTGTTTGAATATTTTTTAAATAATCCAATCAACTAATTCTAGGTGGTCAAAAGTTTTACGGTAGCCATTTATTGCTCTCTGGGAAGTTCTAAAGCAAACTCTACTCATTTAATAAAGTTTTGTTTTACCCTAAGAGTACATCAGATCCCTAAATCTGAAAGTGACATGGGTTATCAAGAATGTGAGGCCAACGCTGGAGAACAGTATAGAGGTTCCTTCAAAAACTAAAAATAAGCTACCATATGATCCAGTAATCCCACTCTTGGCATATATCTGGAGAAAACCATAATTCAAAAAGACGTATGCACCCCAATGTTCATAGCAGCACTGTTTACAATAACCAGGACGTGGAATCAACTTAAATGTCCATCAACAGATAAATGGATAAAGGAGATGTGATATATAAATACAGTGGAATACTACTCACTTATATGTAGAATCTTAAAAAATTGATACACATGAACTTACATACAAAACAGAAACAGGCCCACAGACATAGAAAACAAACTTATGGCTACCAAAGGGGAAAGGGAGAGAGAGGGATAAATTAGGAGTTTGGGACTAATAGGTACACACTACTGTATATAAAATAGTTAACAAACAAGGACCTACTGTATGGCACAGGGAACTATACTCAATATTTTATAGTAACTTATAAAGGAAAATAATATGAAAGAGTATATATACATACATAGATACATATGTACATATATACATGTATGTATAACTGAATTATTTTGCTATACAACTGAAACTAACACAACATTGTAAATCAACTATACTTTAACCAAAAAAATATAGAACAAGGCCAGAGAAACTCACACTCTGCTGATGGGAGTGTGAATTGTCCTGCCTCTGAACAGCATCCTTAGCCAATGTCTAGTTAGGTCGATGATGCACATGTCCTACAATCCAGCAACCCCACACTAGATCTACATGCCTACAGGAGCTCTCACACAGGTACACAAGGAACCAAATACAAACACGTTCACTGCAGCACTGTGTATTTTAGTGAAGACTTGAAACCAACCAAAATGCCCTAAATGTTCATAGAATGGAATACGATACAGCAGTTAAATTGATAAACTAGAGCTGTACCTATAAACATGGACAAATCTCAAAGACAGTACTGAGCCAAAAAGAATTGCAGAAGGATACATTATGACATCATTCATACAACATTCTAAGATCTGAGAAGCAATACCACACATTGTTTATGAGTACCCAGAACTGGAGTTAGAGCATATGTGAGAATGATAAACACCAAATTCAAGGCAGTGGTTATCTTTCAGTGGGGAGGGGTAAAGCTGAGGTCCAATTGTCATTATAATGTTTATTTCTTAAGCTGAGTGGTGGAATGTGGGTGTTCCTTATATTATTTTTTATACATTTTTAGATATCTGACATATTTCATGATTAAAAAAGTGTATACCAAGTCATGGAAATAAAGGTAGAATTCAAGTAGAGCCTATGCTACATCTAGAACCATGATAAGATTGTGAGGAATTAATACATATATATAGTCTATATATCTTATATAGAGAATATATACTTATATATATTCTAGCAACCTTGACTTAATGCAAACTCCTCGGGGGCAAGGATAGTTTTTTATATAAAACACAACACACCTTTAACACCAAGCATCAGGGAAACTTGTCTCCTTCATTGGTATGCCATAGAATTTGAATCAATGTATAAAATTAGTTTTTACCATTGAGTATACATTCAATTTTGATGTGAATTTTATATCTGAGTGGTCACAATTTGATGCATATAAGAGGTAAGAAGGGTGATATTAAATGACATTGTTTCATGGGAGGAACAATTACACTGGGAGGTTTTAAATAGACGTGTTATGTGTTTTGGACATTCAAGTCAAAAATATAATACTTGAATGTGTGCTGTGGGCACAAAAAAGTTGAGAACAAACATCAGAGAATGACCACAGGATGATAAAAATACCATGCATGAATTTAGAGTAAAGCTGCTAAGTAGAGCCAGTAATTGCCTTGGAAATCAAAGAAGGAAAAATATCACTTGGAATTTAAATACTGGAGAAACTTCAAAGAAGAAATAGAATTCACACCAGGTCCCTCCTTCCAGTTCTTTAAGATAACAGTACAAACTCTTTCCATGCCTTAAAAGATCCTGCAAAATCACTTTTCCAGCCTAATCTTTCTCCACTGCAAGGAATCTCTTCCACTCCCTACCTCCTATTCATCCTCTGGTTGGCTCTCACCTGCTTGGAAACACCTTCCATAAATTCCTGAAGCTGGGCAGGGTAACCCACCCCAACACCCACCATTTTTTCTCCCAGTCCAGGATCGCTCCCTCTGGGTCCTCACCAGGGAAGGTTATACTGACTCCACCCATTCACTTGTCTATGTCCTCAAGGGACACTGAAGTGAGCATCCCTATTTGTTCATCACTGTATCCCCAACACCCAGGATGGTGCCTGGCACTTAAAAGGCACCCAATAAAGACTGAATGAATGAACAAACTCATCTTGAAAGAGAAATGTGGTTTAGTTTGATGGGGGGAGGGGGTGATTGGCATGAACAATGACAAGGAAATAAAAGCCAAAACAAAACAAAAGTGTGTGTGTTTGTGCACTGAAGTGAGTGGGGAAATTGGGGGTATGTGAAGGGAGTTTGTAAGGGAGCCAGTATGGCTGGATTAGAAATCTGGGGACTAGTGGCAGCTGAAGCCACAGCAAGTGTAGTGAATTGCTGAAAAGAGGTTTTTTTAAAGCTTAAAAAAAAACCCAGCAAGCCTCTTTAAAATTTTAGTTTGAACCACTCCCCAGTAGCCAGCCTATTTGAATTTGGAGTGTTCTATAAGCAAAATTACATGTCCTCGGAAAGGAGCCATGGCACATGCATTAAGCCCACATTTTCGCAGGGGGTCTGTGCAGAAAAGACCTCTAGCTGAGCCACTGCAGGCTTCCATGTCATGGATCATGCATTGCTGAATAGCTGGTCAGAATTACAGATGACTAAGAATCCTGTGATATTTCTGGAAAACTTCATATGATATTTTAAATCTGATTCCTAACTCTTTTATCTGAGCGTGAGCAGTGGGGTTGAGAATTTGAATAGTCATAGTTGAAAATTTGTGCAGCCCCTGTGGGACTCCCTCAGTTGGAACCTCCTTCCATCTCTGACCCAGAACTCTGGGATTTCCTTTTAAATTTCTCCAGCCCCACGTCATCCACCTTGACCATGCTTGCACCTCTCCCCTCATATGCTAGGACCTTAATATGTGCTCCATAACTATTTTTCTTTGTGCAGGAAGGGATAAATGAATAAGCTGTCTTGCTGAGCCTGGCTAATTTCCTACTGGCCTCCCTTTCTTTTCCCTGGCTTCTACTTCCCAAATTGAATTTGGATTCTGTGTTGAGAAAAAGTCTAATAAGGGCTAGAAGCTGTCCTCTACACAAATGCTGCTGAGAAGGAAGCTCTCGCCTCCTGTGATGAGTACAACAGCTGTGTGGGGGCCTGGCTCACAAGATGACTGTTTGCAATCTCTTACAGAAGTGTATCTAAGACTCCAGGCTCACGGATATTATAAGAATAGATGAGTAAACAGTGTAAGTCATCTTGTTTTAAATTGAAGTATAGTTGATTTACAATGTTGTGTTAGTTTTAGGTGTACAGCAAAGTGATTCAGTTATATATATATATATATGTATATATATATATATTCTTTTTCAGATTATTTTCCCATATAGGTTATTACAAAATATTGAGTAAAGTTCTCCATGCTATACTGTAAGTCTTTGTTGTTTATCTATTTTATATATATAGTAATGTGTATATGTTAATCCCAAACTCCTAATTTATCCCTCTCCCCCCCATAAATTCTTTTAGTTACTAGCACACATGCAAAGTAAAACAGCTGTTCCTAGTATGATATAAATTGATCTACAAGTGCCCTGTGTTTCATGGTGTTGGAGGACCACAATCCAAAGTGCTATAAGTATAGTTGATGGCCCACAAACCAGCATCATCAGCATAACCTGGGAGCTTGTTGGAAATACAGAATTCCTGGGTTTGGCCCCGAGACAATTGGATCAGAATCTACATTTTAAACAACATCTCCAGGTGATTCCTGGGCACATCTAAGTCTGTGAAGTGCTGGCCTAGAATTCACTTGCTTGAAGCTCTGCAAATGAGTAGATGCATTTTGCTAATTTTTCAGTTCAGCTTGTTGACATCGTATTTTGGAGATCTACCACGTAGCATGCATTTTGCCAGAAATAGGGAATGTAAAGGTAAATAAGGGTGATCTTTTGAGCTCATGGTCTAGCTGGAAAGACTGAGTCAAAAAGAGATCACTTTGATTTCATGTAGTAGTATTAAGGTGAAGGTGTGCAGAAAGAACTGTGGGAATATGGAGGACTCCTTACTCCAGACTAGGGACCCAGAGAAGTTTTCATCAAGAAGCTGTCCGTTGATCTGGAAGAAAATGAATACAACTTAGCCAGGTAAAAATCAGGTAAGTAATCCAACAGAAAGTAAATTGTCTCTCCCAGCTCTTTGTCCTTAAAATAGGTTTTTGTCTAAACCATAAATCCCATTGTGTTCCTGAGGATGGAGGATTGACTATATGGATTCCATGTTGCTAACTGGGTTTAGGAGTGATGGAGATGAGGATGGAGAGGTGAATACAGGCCAGCCACAGAGAACCATGTGGACCATGTTTAGATTCTGTTCCGGAGGCACCAGAGGAGGGATGTGGTTGAACCTTTATTATGGCTGGTCCTGGCTGCTGAGGGAAGAGGGAATTGGAGGGGAGAAGAACTAGGCATAGCATAATCAGGTAGATATCCAAGCAAGAGTGGACATTGCTGCTCAGGTTGGAAATGAGTGGGCATGGAAGAAAAATATCTAAAAGGTAAGATGAGCAGGACATGATAATTGTCTAGTTGTAACAGAGAACAAGAGAGAGAGGGCTGGGTATCAAAAACCGTGGTTCTCAGACTTGACTGAGCAGAAGAATCCCCAGAAGGTGCCACTCCCCTCCCAGGGTTTTTGATTCAACAAGTCTGGGATAGGGCGTAAGAATGTGCATTTCTAACAGGTTTTCAGCCCATACTGATGCTGCTTGTCCCAGGACCACACTTTCAGAAGCACTGCTCAAGCACAGCTCAATGGTTCTTGCCTTTGCTCCTTGGGAACACCCGCAGAGTTTTTTTAAACTACTGACGCCTGACCCTCACCCCCAGGGATTCTGATTAAGTTGGTACAGGGTGCAGCCTGGACACTGGGCGTTTTTAAAGCTCCAGGTGATTCAATTGTGCAACTGAATACCAGATAAATACTACTTAATCATATTTGGAACACAGACATGGGAGCCATTTTGTTGCTTCTTAAATTTATTAAAATTATTTCCTAATATTCTTATTTTCCTGTAAAATCAGGTAAGTAATCCAGCAAAAAGTAATCATCTCTCCTGGCTCTTTGTTCTTAAAATAGGTTTTTGTTTAAACCATACCCCCTATTGTGTGCACGGAGAAGGAGGGTTGACTATATGAATTCTGTATTGAAATGCTTCATTATGTGTGTCCTCATTTGTGTGGGAATATATAGTTGATCCATTTGGAAGATCAATATGATATATGGTGATTACTATCCAAAAGGGCATATACTGAAAAGACCAAATAGATACTATTTCCAACCTAAGGCAAGAGGAAGAGGGAAAAGAAAAGAAAAAAATCACACATTTGTTGAGTTCTTACTGTGTACCAGATCAGTGCTTTATATACATTATTTCATTTAATGCTGACAGAAAAAGGAAAAGTAAGACATCATTATCTCCATTGTATAAATGAGGGATCCAGGACTCAGAAAGAAATGGTCACACAGTCAAAGATAAAGAGGGATATAGATCTGGATTTGCCTGGTTCTTCCAAAGACCATATTCTTTTCATGCATTCTCATGGGGAGAGAAATCAGCTATAAGGTACAGAGAAAAATAGTCACCATGAGACATCAGGTGCTTGAATTCTAACCCTAACTCTACCCCTAACTAGTTGTGCCACCTTGAGTGAATCACTGCATCCCTTGGCTTTGATTTCCTCATCAGTAAAATGGGGATAAAAACTATACCTAGTTCCATCGACAGATAGAGCTCCATTGACAGATGAATGAATAAAGAAATGTGGTGTGTATATGTATATATATATATATATATATATATATATATACACACACACACACACACACACCACACATACACACACACAGTGGAATATTACTCATCCATAAAAAAAGAATAAAATAATGCCATTTGCAGCAACATGCATGAATCTAGAGATTATCATAATACTAAGTGAAGTAAATCAGAGAAATACAAATAATATACCACTATTTGTGGAATCAAAAAAAATTATACAAATGAACTTATTTACAAAACAGAAATGGACTCACAGACATAGAAAACAAACTTATAGTTACCAAAGGGGAAAGGGGGGGAGATAAATTAAGAGTTTGGGATTAACACACTACTATATATAAAATAGGTAAACAACAAAGACCTACTGTATAGCACAAAGAACTATACTCAGTATCTTGTAATACCTGGAAAAGAATCTACAAAAGAATATATATATATATATATATATATGAATTACTTTGCTGTACACTTGAAACTAACACCACATTGTAAATTAACTATACCTCAATAAAAGAAAAATTGTAAAGTAGGATTGAGATGCAAAACCTGCTTTAAAAAAAAAAACAACAACACAGTACCCAGCTCACTGGATTAAATGAAATAATACCTAGCACAATGCCTGGCATATGGGAAATAGATAAATTTAACTCTTATTCTCTTCCTCCTCTTTATCATTATTTACATTAAAATGATGGGACTGGGCTCATCTTCCCTAAAATTCCCTCAGTTTATAAATTCTGTGCTAAAGAATTTGCTGGTGTCTTTGGTATTTGCAGCTTCTTTCTGAAACCCTTCAATGAGTGACCTCATCTCAAGAATTGGTATTTGCTAAAATCAGCCAGCCCCTTCCTGTCACCCTCCCACTCCTCCAGCTTCCCCAGGATGTCCAGCCAGCTGTGAGTGTTTCATCCATAGCTGCGATAGACCTGGGTCAGTGTTGTGGTGACTCTCACAGGGGCTCCACTGTGCTGAGTTGCTGTATTCACCTCCCTCTACAGCATGTGTGTGAGAGCTCTGATGCCAGGCCAGCAGAATTTCTGTCCTCTGGACACATGTGCAGTGATATATGGACCACACTCCACAGCTTGGATGCTGATGACCTTGTTCTGTTATCTGATATCCTGTAGGCTTGAAGATGATCCAGTATGCAATTTGGAATCGTGGGAAGAGTAAGACTTGTTCTACCGCATACTGGTTATGTACGCTGGGCTTGACCTGTGGCTTAACTTCTTGGAACCTCCAATTTTCTCATCTGTGAAACTGGTTTTGTGAGATGTGGTGTGCATACAGTGCATTAGATAGTGTTCAGTTTGCAATAGCTACTCAATAGCAGTTAGGAACCATCCTAATGACTCTATCTAGAAAGCTGGTGATAGATGTCAGGGTAGAGCAGGGAACAGGGCTGTATAGAACTTTGGAGAGTGTTAATCATAACTTTCTAAGCCTTTTGCAGTACATTTGACTTGCTGTCACTGTGACACTTCTGTCACTGTTTAGGTAGCATATTTCAACAGCGACTTTTACTTCACCATTCCCACTACATTTCTAAGAATTCTCCTCCACACAGGCTGGAATATGACCTCAGACACCTTCACACTCATGGCTGTTCCATAGCGGTGGGCTAACTGTGTTGGGGCAGAGTCATGGCATTCTTTTTCACACGTGCCTTGTAGTACCCAGCAGACTGGTTCAGCCCCCTGTAAACATGGGAGGGAATGTCTGCAGGGCTTCTGCCAGTGTTGGCAATCTGCCAGGTTGGAAGACTTTTTCCAACTGCCTGAAAACATGTTCTGACCTTGGTGTCTAGAGCTCTTGTTTCATCACTTACTCCTGGAGTTAGAATAACTTTCAATCAAGTGGGGTTTTACCATGCAACATAGTTTTACCCCAAAACCAATAGGGGATGGACATGACTAACATAGAATCAGATTTGCTTGGTTTCTACCAGAAACCAGCTGGAGCTGATGTCCCAGCAATATTGTGGCTATTTTCCAGACATGTGTTTCTCTAAGTGGGGTCCAGGACCACTCCCATCAGAATTTCATAGGTCTTGTTAAAATAGAGAGTTCCAAGGCTCCCTCAATTCTATTAACTTGGAATCTCTGGGCGTAAACATAGAAGCTGCATTTTAACACATTTTTAGGCGATTCTTATGCATGTTGTATTATACTTTTTAAATTTGAGTTGCTACAAAAGTATTACTAGCTCAAACTTTTAAAAAATCAAATAACACTAAAATATTCATAATTAAAGTCAACCATCACTTTCTTTCCCCTGCCCAGATCCCTTTCCCAGAGATTACCATATAAACTTTTATTTTTCTTCTTTTATTTTTTACCTATTTCTAGATAATGTGCTAATACTGCAACTGTTTGTCATATTGATTTTAGACATTATCTACTGACTTCCTATGATTGATGAACATTTAGAAATTTTTCCAACATAATCATCCATCCTTACCTTCTTCATAGAGTCCCTTAAGTTAAACAAAGAGTTAGAATTGTTAGTTTATGACTATGTAAAGATCACTTAGTATTGAGCGAAGAAGGGAGCATGAATATCTCTTTCTTACTCGACTTCCGTTTTATCTTAGACTTTCAGTGCTGTCAAAAAACTGTCATTTTATTTTACAAATACTCAAATATATTACATACTTAGCATTTTATTTTCCTTGCCCTGGTAGACATCAACCCCAGAGTACCCCATTCTTCTGCTATGTGTTGACTCTTAATTCTGCTTTCCTTGTTAGATTTCCTTTTACCAGGTTCCATGCCTTCTAATTTCTTAGTCTACTTACTGATTTTGAAAAAGCACATCCTCCAGTAACTTGCCTAAGAACCAATGCACTGGAGATACAATTTTTCAGTCCTTACATGACCCCAAATGTCTTTATTCTGCCCTCATACTTGGTTCATGGTTTTTACTGGGTTGAAAAGTGTCCCCTCAAAGTTCATGTCCATGTCCACCTGGAACCTCAGAATGTGACTCTATTTAGAAATAGGGTCTTCACAGATGTAATGTAATTAATTAAGATGAGGTCATACTGGATTAAAGTGTGCCCTAAACCTAATGACTGGTGTCCTTATAAGAAGGTCATGGGAAGACACAGAAACACACACAAGAGGAAAGAAGTCCGTGTGAAGACAGAGGCAGAGACTGGAGTGATGCATCTATAGGCCAAGGAATACTTGCGATTGCTGACAACCATGGAAGCCAGGAAAGAAACATGGAACAGACTTCTCTCTCAGAGCCTCCAGAAGAAATCAACCTGCCAACACCTTGATTTTGGACAGTTGGTCTCCATAACTGTGAGAGAATAAATTTCTATTGTTTTAAGGTACCCAGTTTGTGGTACTTTGTTATGGAAGTACTAGGAAACTAATCCATGGTTTATCTGGGTGTAAAATTCTATGTTGAGCATAGAATTGAACACAATTTACCTCCAAATTATGACAGCAGTATTCCATGGCATTATAACTTCTAGTATTGGTTTAAGGAGTCGAGTGCCACTTTAATTCCCATTTCTTTGTACGTGTAAGTGTTCTCTGACCACAAGCTTTTAGGATGTTTCTTTATCCGTGGTGTCCTAAAATTCATAAAGATCTTTCTTAGGTATTTCTTTTTTTAATTAATTGAGGTGGGTACATGACGAGCCTATCAATCTGGGAAGTCTAGTCCTTCAGTCCTGGGGAATTTTCTTGTGTGATTTCTTTGCAAATTTCCTCTTCTCTATTTGTTGAAGATTAAAATCTTCCAGATTGACCTCCCCAAATTTCTTATCCCATTTCCTAGTCTCTACTTCTCTTAGAGGTTTTCTTGGCTTTATACGTCTATAAGCCAAGAAATACTTGGAATTGCTCTGCTTTCTTAGAGATTTCCTTGGCTTTATGTCCTCTATTTTCTCCATGTCGCTTTTTCTGTTTGTTTGAGTCTTTGTCATACTGGGAAGTTCCCTCAGATGCCCAGTGATCCTTGGCTGTCTGTTTGTATTTAAGAGTGCAGCAGTAATTAAGTGATTAGAAATTTGCTGTGAGGGAGACTTGTCAACCAACTCTCTCTTTCTCTCTTTCTCTCTCTCTCTCTCTCTCATATAAAGTGTTTGTAAGAACAGAGGTGTGTGTGTGTTCATCCACCATGATGAGCCAGAAGTTCATTTTCTAATGTACAACACACAGCAAATATTTCTATTATAATGTTGTATTTAGTGAGAAACCTCTAGTTAAATTAGAACACTGGCATTGGAATTAGAGAGATATAAATAGACACCAGTTCTGATATTTACTACACACTTAATGTTCCTGAAACTCAGCTTCCTTGCCTTTGAAGAGAAATGGACAAGACCCTCCTATGAGTAGTCAATGCTAGTGCATTGTGTTCATGATTTCCACGTTGGAGATTACTTACAGTTGACGGGATCACCAGTAGGAAGAAAGTCACAATTAGTTTAGGCTAATTCCTGCAATCCCTGCAGACCCCCAGCATTTCCCCCACCCCCCGGTGTGGAATAAAAGAATGACGGGGCTTCCCTGGTGGCACAGTGGTTCAGAGTCCGCCTGCCGATGCAGGGGACAAGGGTTCGTGCCCCGGTCCAGGAAGATCCCACATGCCGCAGAGCGACTAGGCCCGTGAGCCATGGACGCTGAGCCTGCGCGTCCAGAGCCTGTGCTCCACAACGGGAGAGGCCAAAACAGTGAGAGGTCCGCGTACCACAAAAAAAAAAAAAAAAATGACGATGGGGAGTGATCATTTAACTAACATAGCAAAATCGTCCTGTCTCAGAAATCTTATGATGGAGAGCAATCCTCATAGATAATTCACAAACTGTTACAATGCAAAGGAAAGGAAGAAAAATGTCAATGAAAATTGTAAGCTCTCTCTTCTTTTGGTCCAAATATGACTTCTTCACAAGAATAAGCCTGACTGAAAAATTAGTCTTTTACATAGTTTCCAGTGACAGTTTATATTTTTCAAAATCTAACTATAAAATCTCTCAGGAATTAGAAAACATTAACTCAGAGCCAAAATTCAGAACGATAGTAACAAATTATTCATGGCTCAAGAAAAGAGTTTAACAACAAAATGTGTTGTGTAGTTGTATTTGAAATATTAACAAATGTTCTCAAATTCCCACATGTACATCCAGACTGACTGATTACCTCAAAACTTAGGTACTGCCTGATGGTATATTACTCCACCAACAGTCTAGAGGCTCTTATTCCTGAAAAGTAGAATATTTGCACTGTGATACAAGCCGCTCATGCAGCTCAATATCAAAAAAAAATCAACCCAATCTAAAAATGGGCAGAAAACCTAAATAGACATTTCTCAAAAGAAGATACACAGATTGCCAACAAACACATGAAAGGATACACAACATTACTAATCATTAGAGAAATACAAATCAAAACTGCAATGAGGTATCACCTCACACCGGTCAGATTGGCCATCATCAAAAAATCTACAAACAATAAAGGCTGGAGAGGGTGTGGAGAAAAGGGAACTTCTTGCACTGTTGGTGGCAGTGCAAGTTGATACAGCCACTATGGAGAACACTATGGATGTTCCTTAAAAAACTACAAATAGAACTACCATGTGACCCAGCAATCCCACTACTGAGCATGTACCCTGAGAAAACCATAATTCAAAAAGAGTCATGTGCCACAATGTTCATTGCAGCACTATTTACAGTAGCCAGGACATGGAAGTAACCTAAGTGTCCATCAACAGATGAATGGATAAAGAAGATGTGGCACATATATACAATGGAATATTACTCAGCCATAAAAAGAAATTGAGTTATTTGTAGTGAAGGGGATGGACCTAGAGACTGTTATACAGAGTGAAGTTAAGTCAGAAAGAGAAAAACAAATACTGTATGCTAACACATATATATATGGAATCTAAAAAAAAAAAAAAAAAAGGTTGTGGAGAACCTAGGGACCGGACAGGAATAAAGACGCAGACATAGAGAATGGACTTGAGGACACGGGGAGGGGGAAGGGTAAGCTGGGACAAAGTGAGAGAGTGGCATGGACATATATACACTACCAAGTGTAAAATAGATAGCTAGTGGGAAGCAGCCGCATAGCACAGGGAGATCAGCTCGGTGCTTTGTGTCCGCCTGGGAGGGTGAGATAGGGAGGGTTGGGAGGGAGATACAAGAGGGAGGGGATATGGTGATATATGTATACATATAGCTGATTCACTTTATTACACAGCAGAAACTAACACACCATTGTAAAGCAATTATACTCCATTAAAGATGTTTAAAAAAATTTGAACCCTAATGTAAGTTATGGATTTTAGGGGATTATGATGTGTCAGTGTAGGTTCATCGATTGCCATTCTAGTGAGGGATGCTGATAATGGGAGAGGCTATGCATGTATGGGACAGGGCAAATGGGAAATCTCTGTACCTTCCTATTAATTTTGCTGTGAACCTAAAACTACTCTAAAAGATAGTCTTAAGTTTTTAAAAGGGAGATAGAAATACCCAACTTGTTTCAAACATGTAAAAGTTTTCTAATACCTGGATCAGATTTTTTTTATATTTAAATTTAAAGTAATTAAAGTTAAATGAAATTAAAAATTCAGTTTCTCATTCTTGCTAGCCACATATGAAGGTCTTGAAAGCCACATGTGTTTGGTGGTGACTGTATTGGACAACACAGATATGGAAGGATAGGTACATAGATATTTAGATATAGGGATAAGGGTAGGGATGTGGATATGTCACAGATGAGAATTTCCCCATATCAATTTCATATCAGTTCTTCCTAACTTGATTTAGATTCAACACAATTCCAATCAAAATCCCAGCAAGTTGTTTTGTAGATACTGACAAACTGATTCTAAAGTTTATATGGAGAGGCAAAAGATCCAGAATAACCAACATAATATTAAATAAGAAGAGCAAAGTTGGTGACTGACACTATCCAACTTCAAGACTATACTTACTATAAAGCTACAATAAACAAGACAATGTGGTACAGGCACACCTCATAGATATTGTCGGTTTGGTTCTAGACTAACACAATGAAGTGAATATCTCAATAAAGTGAGTCACACAAATTATTTGATTTCCCAGCGCATTTAAAAGTTATGTTTATGCTATACTGTCGCCTAAGTGTGCAATGGCATCATGCCTAAAATATTTATTTATATATACCATAATTTAAGAATACCTTGTTGCTAAAATACGCTAACCATCATCTGAGCCTTTGGCAAGTCATAATTTTCTTGCTGGTGGAGGATCTTGCCTCGATGTTGATGGCTGCGGACTGATCAGTGTTGTGGCTGTTGAGGGCGGGGATGGCTGTGGCAGTTTCTTAAAATAAGCCAGCGATGAAGTCTGCCACATCAACTGACTCTTCCTTTCATGAAAAATTCCTCTGTAGCATGCAGTGCTGTCTGATAGCATTTTACCCTCAGTAGAACTTCTTTCAAAATTGGAGTCAATCTTCTCAAACCCTGCCACTGCTTTATCAACTAAGTTTAATATTCTAAATCCTTTGTTGCCATTTCAACAAGCTTCGCATGTTCACCAGGAGTAGTTTCCATCTCAAGAAATCCCCCTCTTTGGTTATCCATAAGAAGCAACTCCTCAGCCATTCAAGTTTTATCATGAGATTGCAGCAATTCAGTCACATCTTTAGGCGCCACTTCTAACACTAATTTCCTTGCTATTTCCACCACAACTGCAGTTACTTCCTCCACTGAAGTCTTGAACGCCCCCAAGGTCACCCATGAAGGTTGGAATTCAAATTCCTGTTAATGTTGATATTTTGACCTCTTCCCATGAATGACAAATGTGCTTCATGGCATCTAGAATCGTGAATCCTTTCCAGAAGTTTGTCAATTTACTTCACCCAGATCCATCAGAGGAATCACTATCTATGGCAGCTATAGCCTTACAAAATGTATTTCTTAAAGAATAAGACTTGAAAAAAAAAATAAGACTTGAAAGTCAAAATTACTCCTTGGTTCATGGGTTGCAGAATGGATGTTGTGTTGGTAGTCATGAAAACAACATGAATCTTGTTGTACATCTCCATCAGAGCTCTTGGATGATCAGGTGCATTGGCAAAGTACAGTCATATTTTGAAAGGAATCTTTTCTTCTGAGCAATAGGTCTCAACAATGGGATAAAAATATTCAGTAAACCACATAGATGTGCTGTCATCCAAGCTTTGTTCTTCCATTTATAGAACACAGGCAGAGTAAATTTGCATAATTCTTAGGGGCCTTAGGATTTTAGGAATGGTAAATTAACACTGGCTTCAACTTCAAGTCACCAGCTGCATTAGCCTCAATCAAGAGAGTCAGCCCATCCTTTGAAGTTTTGAAGCCAAGCATTGACTTCTCCTCTCTAGCTATGAAAGGCCTAGATGGCATCTTCTTCCAATACAAGGCTGTTTCATCTACATTGAAAATCTGTTGTTTAACTTTCATTAATGATCTTAGCTAAATCTTCTGGATAACTTGCTGCTATTTCTTCATCAGCACTTGCTGCTTCACTTTGCACTTTTATGTATGGAGATGGCTTCTTTCCTTAAACCTCATAAACCAACTTCTGCTAGCTTCAAACTTTTCTTCTGCTGCTTCTTCACTTCTCTCAGTCTGAAGAGAGTTAGAGACTTACTCTGGATTAAGCTTTGGCTTAAGGGAATGTGGTGACTGGTTTGATCCTCTATTCAGACCACTCAGAGTTCTCCATACCAGCAATAAGGCTGTTTCACTTTCTTATCATCAGCGTTTTCACTGGAGTAGCACTTCTAATTTCTTTCAAGAACTTTTCCTTTGTATTCACAACTTGACTTACTGTTTGTCACAACAGGCCTAGATTTCAGCCTATTCCAGCTTTTGACATGCCTTCCTCACTAAACTTAATCATTTCTAGCTTTTGATTTAAAGTGAGGGATGTGCAATTCTCCCTTTCACTCGAACACTTAGAAGCCATTATAGGTTTATTAATAGGCCTAAATTCAGTATTATTGTGTCTCAGGGAATCAGGAGGCCCAAAGAGAGGGAGAGAGGTGGGGGAACAGCTAGTCAGTGGAGCAGTCCAAATACACACAACACAGGAGGAGATCACAATGTCAGAGTAGGAAGACACTGGGCTCACTTCCCCTCACAAACACATCAAAACTACAACTATCAATACATATAGAGAGACCCTCACCAAAACTGACCTGGGAACTGGCAGTATGGCTCTTCTATAACCAAGGCTGTGAAGAAGGATCCACATGGAGTCTGATAGGAAGGGAGAAAAAGCAACCTGGCCAGGACCCACTTTTCTAGCAGGGGACCCAGAAGAGGAGGGGATATCACAGGCTCAGGGATCCTCCCTGGGGGCGAGGGGTTCGAGCCACATATTAGGCAACCCAGCCCTGGAGTCTAACATCAGGAACATGAGCCCTCTAATCTGGTTTGAAAACCAGTGGACCTTGCTGGAGGACTGTAAGAGACCAAGACTGTGCTGTTGAAGAGCACTTGCATAGACTTACTGACTACCAGTCAGAACATGGAGGCAGCAGACTGAAAACTGCCTGGGGCTCTGGCTGGCTTGCCAGGACCACCCTAGCCTGCCCCTCAGCCTGCACCAGACTCCTGCCTCAGCCCATCTGGCTCCAGCACTGCTCTCCACTAAGGCAGAGGTTGCCAGGGCCAACAAGAGTGCACACAGTTGGAGGAAACAGAGCCAACTTGGACCCCAGCCCTGCCTCTGACCAGGGTGAAGGCAGCCATTACAGTGTGCATTTTGGTGCACATACTCAGAAGGGAGAGACTAGCTCCAGGGTAGAGCCTGTCACCTTCAGAGTGCTTGTCCCTGTGCACATGTGGGAGGGGGTGGGGACAACTTGGTGGTGTGGCACCAACACCTCTGGCCAAAACCCAGTCTCTAACTAAGGCTTGCACACTGGGGTAAAAAGTAAAAGCAGCATAGAAGTGCAGCCACAAGCTCTCAGGTCCCAGTCATGCCCCAAGCCAAGGAAGAGATTACCATCACACCCAGGAGAAGCCCAAAACTCTCAGGGCTCCAGGGCTTCTGTTCCAGCCCCTTGAGCCCCAGCCCCACCCCTGATAGGATGGGGTTGGCCAGTGAGCATAAGAGAAACCCCAGATTGCACCTGGCTCTCGTTCTAGCCCCTCGAACACCATCCCTACCTCTTACCAAGACAGTGGTTGCCAGCACAACCTGGAGAAAGACACAACGTGTGCTCATTTCAGTTCTAGCTCTCCTACCAAGCCTACCAGAGCACACTCTCACTGTATAGGGATGCTCCCATACAAGCACACACCTTCAAGACTGGGATAGATAACTTTGCATCTAATTTCATAGAGACAGAGAAAGTTAATTCTGTGTTTCTAGGAATGATTTATTTCTTCTATATTGTCCAGTTTGCTGACATATAATTGTTCATGTAGTCTCTTATGACTCTTTGTACTTCTGTGGTATCAGTGGTAACTTCTATTACATTTCTAATTTTATTTATTTGGGCTTCATTTGTTTCGTGATGAATCTGACTAAAGGTTTGTCAATTTTGTTTCTTTCCAAAGAGCCAGCTCTAGTTTCATTGATCTTTTCTTTTCTTTTCTTTTCTTTTTGCCTCTATTTCCTTTACTTCCACTCTGATTTTTATAATTTCTTCCTCCTACAACTTTGGACTTCATTTGTTCTTTTTCTAGGTCCTTTAGGTATAAAGTTAGACTGTTTGTTTGAGATATTTTGTTTGCTTTTTTCCTTGGGGTATTGCTATGAATTTCCCTCTTAGAACTGCTTTTGTTGCATCCTATAGCTTTTGTAATATTGCGTTTCCATTTTTGTTGTCTCAAGGTATTATTTGATTTCTGCTTTGATTTCTTTATTAATCCATTGGTTGTTTAGTAGCATGTTGTTTACTCTCCACATGTTTTTGATTTTTGCAGTTTTCTTCTTATAACTGATTTCTAGTTTCATACCATTGTAGTTGGAAAAGATTCTTGATATGATTTCAATCTCCTTAAATTCACTGAGACTTTTTTTGAGGCCTAATATTTGATCTATCCTGGAGAATGTTCCATGTACACTTGACAAGAATGTGTATGTTGCTTCTTTTGGGTGGAATGCTTTGTAGATATCTATTAAGTCCATCTGGTCTAAAGTGTCATTTAAGGTCAATGTTTCCTTACTAACTTTCTGTCTGGATTCTCTATCCATTGATACAAGTGGGGTATTAAAGTCCCCTACTATTATTGCATTGCTGTTAATTTCTCCATTTAGTTCTGTTAATATTTGCTTCATATATATTTATGTGCTCTTATGTTGGGTGCATAAATATTTACAAAAGTTATATCCTCTTGTTGGATTGACCTGTTTATTATTATGTAATCCCCTTCTTTGTCTTTTGTTAGTCTTTCTTTCAAAGTCTATTTTGTCTGATATAAGTATTGCTACTCCAGCTTTCTATCTGTTTCCATTCATATGGAATATATTTTTCCATTGCTTCATTTTCAGCCTGTGTGTGTTTTTAGATCTGAAGTAAGTCTCTTGTAGGCAATATATAGATGAATCTTGATTTTGTATTCATTCAGCCACTCTATGTCTTTTGATTGGAGAATTTAGCCCATTTACATTTAAAGTAATCATGATAGTATGTATTTATTTCCATTTTGTTAATTGTTTTCTGGTTGTTTTTGTAGTTCTTCTCTGTTTCTTTCTTCTCTTTCTTTGTGATTTGATGATTTTCACTAGTGTTATGTTTAAATTTCTTTCCCATATATTTTTATGTATCTATTATAGGTTTTTGCTTTGCAATTACTATGAGGTTCACATATAACAGCCTATATATATAACAGTCTATTTTAAGTTGATAATCACTTAAGTTCAAGTGCATTCTAAAAACACTAACTTTTTACTCCCCTTTCCCATATTTTACATTTCTGACATCATATTTTACATCTTTTTATATTGTATATTCCTTAACTAATTATTATAGTTTCAGTTAATTTTACTACCTTTCTCTTTTAGCCTTCTTACTAGCTTTATAACTGGTTGATCCTCTGCCTTTATTATATATTTGCCAATATCATGAGTTTTTCTTTCATATATTTTCTTATTTCTATTTAGGGTCTTTTCTTTTCAGCTTAAATTTCTTGTAAGGCTGGCTTAGTGGTAATAAACTCCTTTCACTTTTGCTTCTCTGGAAAACTCTCTATCTCTCCTTCAATTCTGAATGAGAGACAGAGAAAACTCTGCCATATAGAGAATTTTGGGTTGGAAGTTTTTTCTTTCAGCACTTTTGAATAAATTGTACCACTCCCTTCTGGCCTGGAAAGTTTCTGCTGAAAAATAAGCTCATAGTCTTATGGGTGTTCCCTTGAGTATAATGAGCTCTTTTTTTCTTGCTGCTTTTAATGTTCTCTATCTTTAACTTTTGACATTTCATTTATAATGTGTCTTGGGTTCATCTTGTTTGGGACTCTCTGTGCTTCCTGGACCTGGATGTGTTTTCTTCCCCAGGTTAGGGTAGTTTTCAGCCATTATTTCTTCAAATATGTGTTCTGCCCCTTTCTCTTCCTCTTCTCATTCTGGTACCTCTGTAATGCAAATTAGTACACTTGTTGTTGTTCCACAGGTCCCTTAAGCTATCATCATTTTTTTAAATTCTTTTATTCTTTTTGCTGTTCTATTTGGGTGATTTCCACTACTCTGTCTTTCAGGTTGCTTATCTGTTCTTCTGCTTCATCCAGTCTGCTGTTGAATCCTTCTAGTGTATTTTTCAGTTCAGTTATTGTATTCTTCAGTTCTGTGACTTCTGTTTGGTACTCTCTTATGTTTTCTATCTCTTTGTTGAAGTTCTCACTCTGTTCATTCATCCTCCTCCTGAGTCAAGTAAGCATCTTTATGACCATTTTGAACTCTTTAACAGGTGAACTACTTATCTTCATTTCATTAAGGTTTTTTTTTTTAACTTTTTGGCTGCACTGTGAAGCATGCAGGATCTTAGTTCCCTGACCAGGGATTGAACATGCACCCCCTGCAGTGGAAGCATGGAGTCGTAAACACTGGACCACCAAGGAAGTCCCTTTTCTGGGGTTTTATCCTTTTTCTTCATTAGGAACATGTTTCTTTGTTTCCTCATTTTGTTTGAGTCTCTGAATTTGTTTCTATGTATTATGCAAAGCATCTATCTCTCCCTGTCTCCCAGGAGTGTCCCTAGGTAGGAGATGAACCTTGTCATTTAACCTCATCCTAGTTCTTTGTTGTCTCTTGAACAGCCCCTTTAATTGTTTCAGACTTATAGTGCCCAGAGGTGCAATCCCTCTTGGGCACCTGAGTCTAACACTCAAGGGGCATTCCCTGTGTAGGCTACATGTGCCTGCTGATACTGTTGGGCCACACAAGCAGCATAAGGGAGCAGGGCTGCTCTCCTGCAGCGTCTGGCAGTACCATGTGAAAATGCAACTATTACTAAACTCCATTCAGGAAATACTGACAAATACAATGGGCCAATAAAACAAAATGAGAAAGGAAGAAGCAAAGTTGTTATTATTTTCAGATAATGTGGTTATCTAGCTAGAAAACCCAAGAAAAATATAATGTAATGCTATTAAATTGAAAAGGAAGTTCAGTAGGATGACTGGTTATACAGAAGTACAAAAATCTATAACCTTTTTAATGCAAATAATGAGGGGATAACACTTACAATAACAACAACAATATAAAATACCTAGGCATAAATATAACAAGAAATATAGAGGAACTATGAAATCCCACTGAGCAATAAGAAAGAAAGCAAAAGTAGATACATTCTATATTCTTAAAATATAGAATATGTTAAAATGTTAAAATGTCATTTCTCCCCAAAGTATTATATACTTTAAAATTGTAGGAAGGGTGGGCAAGGAACTTGAAATAATTATTGTGGATTTCATCTGGAATAATTGTTTTGAAAACTAACATTGGGCAATTTGTTTACCATATAGTAAAACATACTATAAAGCCATAAAATTTTTAAATGGGTACAAAAAGACAAAAGTGAATCAATAGAGTGAAGCAAAGTTCCAGAAAAAGATCTAAATAATTATATAATTTTAATATACCATCACTTTTAATAGCTTGCCTGAATTCTGTTATGTGGATGTAGAATACCCTCATGGTACTACTCACCCTGATCATTGGTTATAGATAAGGTGACTATGATCCTACTGATTTGCCTCTTGGTTTATGCCTCTTGCCTTGGTATAATTGTAATAGTGTCCTCTTTCCCCAAAATTGTCCCCTTTTGGATAATACATTATGGTCATCCAAGTTATGTATATTGTTTCTAATTTTTCCCAATTATAAATGGCATTTTTATAAATATCCTAGCAGCTAAGTCTTTATACAGAATTTTTAAATGAATCAATCAAGGAATGTAAACATTTATAAGTTTTTTCATATATATTGCCTTGTCTTCCAGAAGGATTTCACCAATTTACACTCCCACCAGCAATCATAAGCAGTCATTTTTTCCAAATCTTAACAAAAGTGGGTAGTACCATTCATTTCAAAAAATCTTTGCCAGTTTAATAAGTGAAATTGTGTCAATGCTTTAGTATAGATTTCATTACTGTTGTGAGCAAACACGTATATAGGTGAGTGTTCTTTCATTGCAAGCGACAGAAAATAATCCAGGATGGGTTAAATCAAGAAGAATGCAAAGGAAGGACATTAGAAGCCTAGAATTTTGTGGGGGCCACCTCACGTGGCTTGTGGGATCCTAGTTCCCTGATGAGGGATGAAACCTGGGCCCCCTGCAGTGGAAGCATGGAATCCTAACCACTGGGCCGCCAGGGAATTCCCTAGAGGCCCATAGAATTGATCGGAGGCTGGAAACCAGGCTTAGAAATGGACACAGGCATTTCTGGAGGTGAAGAAACAGGAGATCGTAGAGGAGAGATCAGGGGAACAGTAGGTTGGGGCTTAGCTATGCCACCAACTGCTATGTGACCTTGAATGCCTTCCCTGCACCTCCATTACTTCTCAAGGAAAAGGAAGAAGTTGGACTAGATAATCTCGAAGTATTTTTTTAATTTCATCATCTGTGAGTCTGAGCACAGACATAGAAAAAGCTTCATTCCTGGATAAAATGGAAATAATGCCATGATATATACTTTTGATTGCTAATTAATATTCTCCTCTATTCAGCAATCCACTCCTCAAGACAGTTACAGTGGGAACTGTGAATTTTTTCCACCTTTGAGTAGTGTTCCCTTAGTAATAACAGTAACAGAAACTTCTCTGAACTTTAAAACTGATAAATGAAGAGACATAGTTTAGAATTCTCCCCAAGGAATAGAAAATCACTCCCAGCTTAGAATTCATGAGCATCCACAATTTCAACAGAAAAAAATGTACCTATATCATTTCCTCCTCACCTCCCTAATTTTAACTTGAAGAGATCAGCTAAAAAGGGGGAAGGGCATAGTGTGTGTGTAGGAGGGAATTACACTCGCAAGTTCTGCATCTCTTCTCAAAGTTTTAATTAAGAAGAGAGAGTTTTCTGAGGCCCTGCTCTTGGCAAAATACTGACCAGATAAACCCCAAGTTTAAGTCATAGGAAATAAATCTTGCACTTTGGATGCATTTACTGAGTGTTCCATTTCTTTAGGAAAATTTTAATTTTATATATGGCAATAACTATTTTTCTCCCATCATTCCTGCAACTACTGAAGAGAGAAATTTTGGTTTTGTCCTGAGAAACTGCAGCCTCTGAAAACTGAATCTCTATAGGGAGTGTGTGTGTACATGTGCGTGTGTGTGTGTACTTGTGTGTGTCTATGAATATGTGTAATTCTGCACCCAGAGAATGGGTGACTAATCACAATACATCTAAACTTCTTCAAAATTTGGGGGGAAAAGAGGGGGAGAAGAACACCATATCCAAAGTTTAATAACAACAAAATCTAACACAAGAGATCTTGGGATGGAAGTAATATACAAGAAGGAGTGCATTTTGTGAGACTTTGGGGGGAAATGCAGATTATTCCTTAAAGAGCTTTGCTGAAAAAATTTTAAACTGCGACGTTTATTTATTTATTCACTCTTTCTTACAGAAAAATTACCAGTTGCAGTAATGTCAATTGCTGTTGCTCCTCTAACAAAGTTCATTGAAGTTCTCCATTTACTAATTGCCTTCTGGATCTCATTCCAGTCTATTATTAAGGTATTAAAAACTGCTAGAAACATAGAATTGCTATATACTTTACACTAAAAGACTCAAAATGTATGCCAAAACTTGGCCTTCTCTTTCCCATCTCACTCCCTTAGCACTGTTTCCCAGGATCATCTCCCAAACAAACACCATGCACATGATTCCTGTCTCAGGGGTCTGTTTTTGAGAGGAAGGAGGAGGGCAAACCAGGACAGTATTCATGCTTGCACATAGGAGACAGTGCAATTGTGTTTACTCGAATTGCAGAGACAAAAACGTGAGAGGTATGGCTGAAACCACCTTTAGAAACACAATCTACCCCCACACCTCGTATGTTGGGTGCTTGGTTGTTTGTACATTGTGCCCAAATTCACTTCCTGGTTCATTTTCTGAATTGCAGTCTTGGCTTCAACAATCTGTAGTTGCACAAGTAAGCCTTGCTTCTCCATGTCTGTCTCCCCCTCTGTAAAAGATCTTTACCACCTGGGGTTGACTACTTGTTGATGTTATTTCTCCTGAGTCTTTAGACAGCCCCGAAGGGCTGTCTTGGCCTTTCTTGAATGTGATCCAGAAATTAATTTGGCCCTCTTCCTGGGTCAAAGGGTTAATGTGAGGCACTGGCTGGTAACAGATATATCTATAAGGGAAAGTTGTCACAAGATAAATGTTGGGCTCAGTGGTCAGATTCACAAAGCCCAGCTGCTCCTCCCTTGCCATCCTTGGAGAATTATGGTTTGTCTTGATTAGAGGAGCTACTGCGTTTTCTTCAGGAAGATGAGAGAAATTTTCCTCCATTGTGAGTTTCGTATTCTATTCCTTTAAAGATGAATAACATACCACTCAGTCTTGGGAATAGGATTTAGAAAATTTCTGCTGAATCCTTTTTCTATCCTAATGGCCTATAAGCGCGAAATCACGTCTCACAGAATTGTACCAGAGGAGGAAATCAAACAATGAGAGAATCTGGATTAATGGTTCCAGCTTCTAAGCACTGAGGCTGAATGAGGAGAAAAGTCTTCCTCTAGTGTGACTTCACAGCTGATTCAAAACCTCCAGGCTTGGAAAAAAATCTCTTTGTTTGGTTCAACACACGCCCTAAGTAAGTAATCATACCAGTAAACATCTGCCATGACATGGTAAGTGGGGTCTGAAAACTAACTGCATAAAATTCAGGGTTACATTATGGCAAAGTTAATGAAAACCAGTGTTTCTAGGCATTCTATGTGGTCTCAGAGGGCACAAAAGTAAAGACAGCGAAAATGATATTGTTTTCAACTGACCATGTAACTGGAAAATTCCCCAGTGACCACAAAACAGTCATTTCCAATTGGCTTCTCCCTCCCTCTCATCCCCACCAAGAGAATCTGAGCCTGCACTTGTCTGAGAGGCAGGATGGGTGGGGGAAAAGAGCCAGTCACCAGTGATGATAGAAGCAAAGTTGCCTACCCTCCTTGGGGTTTTACTGTACAGTTTTAGAATCCCTGAGGTACAATTAGAGATTGTCCTAGAATTCACCCCACTTCCTGACTGTTTGCTGTAAGCCTAATAAGTGTGTGCTTATTCTTAGATTTCATTTGAAAGATTAAAAAAAAAAAAAAAGGTAGCAAACTCTGAAAAGTGTGGACTCAAAATGCCTGTAATGTGATACCATTCCTGGTCCCTTTGATGAACACAAAAATTCTCCTCTACTTGTCTCCAGGTGAGAAAAGCCATGCTACCATCAACAAGATGAACATCCCCTCAGTACCAGGCCTTGGGGAAGTTACTGCCCTAGCTTTTCTTTCGCCGCCTTCTTCTTGAAAGATTCCACTCTCCTGCAACCCCTTGTCTCCCATTCAATCTATGGGCCACCGAGTTCTGACTCCACCCCCACCCGCGTTGCTATGACAGCAGTCACAGGGCTCCCTGCACTGCCAAATCCCAGAGATGCTCCTAAGCCTTCTCCTTCCTGACCTCTGCAACCCACAGCACCATCAACAAGTCTCTTCCTACACAGCTATCCTCCCCTGGCTTTGAGACAGGGCTCCTCCCTGGTCCCCTCTTGCCCTGCTGGCCATTCTTCCACAACTACTCACCTTTTCCTGAAGAGTCTTAAGATCTTAACACCCTTAAGCTCACCTGAATTTGACCCTTCAACAACATTCTCACTGCCCCAAACAACGTTTGCTTCTGCTCATCCCTTCAATGTCAGTTATTTCCCAGGACTCTGCTCTCAATCCCTGTACCCTTACAGTCTATCATCCTTCATAAATAGGAATCATACTATGTCACTCCTCTGCTCAAAACCCTCCATTGCTCCCCACTAACTGTCCCCCTCCCATTACCTTTCTGACATCATCCTCCTTCTCCTCCTTTCACTCACCCTGTTTCATCCACACTGGTTCCTTCCCTTTGCTCCAATGCACCAGCCATGCTCCTGCCTCAGGACCTTTGCATTGCCTGTTCCTTCTATGTGGAACACGCTTCCTTCAGATATCACACAGGACTTATTTCTCATCTTCATTCAAGGCCCAAAGTCACCTTCTCACTTTATTAAAATTGTAATCTTCCCCTGCCATCCAATAAGTTGCTCCCAATCTTCTTTTCTCAAACACCAGGACAGCAGGAATCTTTTTTGCTTTGGTCCCTGGTGTATCCTTAGGTAGAACAGGGCCTTCCGCATAATAGGTACTCAATGGCTCTTTCTGCAATGAGTGATGAATGAATGAACTGTTCATATATCACCTCATACACTCCTGTGGCTTCAACTACCAATTTTACGATGAACCCAAATCCATGTCTCCAGTTGAGGCCTCACTTCTAAGCCCCAGACCTATATGTATCCATCTGGCTGTTGAGCATCACCACTGGGACAGCTCTCAGGCATCTCAAACTCAAAATACCAAAAATAGAATTATTTTCTCCCCCCTCCCACTCAAGCCTCCTCCTCCTCCTGTGTTCACTATCTCAGTAAATGGTGTTGACCCCATATATTTGCAAGCCAGAAACCTGAGAGTTATCCTAGACTCCTTGTGCAATCACCCATATCCAGCCCATCACCTGCCCCACCTCCTTCTCCATCCTCACTTCATACCAGGCCCCTCCATTGTCCAGCCACCATTGACTTCCGTGCTTTCATACATGCTGCTCCCTCAGTCTTCCTCACTCAACCCCAGATCCAACATTTATCCCAAGTATCACCTTCTTCCCACGATTCCTCCTGTAGTGTCCAGTGCATACAGACCCCTGTCACACTAATAATTAGCTTACTTATTCATCTCCAATACTAGGCTCTGAGGTCCTAAGTGTGGAGACCATGGCTAATTGCATCCTGATGACTAATACAGTATCTACCATATAGTGGGTATTTAAAACATGTTTGGGAATTCCCTGGTGGTCCAGTGATTAGACCTCTGTGCTTTCACTGCCAAGGGCCCACGTTCAATCCCTGGTCAGGGAACTAAGATCCCACAAGCCACACAGTGCAGCCAAAAAACAAACAAACAAAAACCCCAAAACAAAAACAAAAAATTTTTCATAAATAAATAGATCTTAGTAAACTAAGATGCCTGCATTAAGTATATTATTTTAATGTATGATGAAAAACTATAGATCATCATTACAAAACTGATTCCAATCCTTCACAGTGCCTGACCCATAGTAAATATTCAATACATATTTTGCTGAATAAATGGGGAAATAAATGCAGAGCAAACAGCCTTGGCAATGGCAAGGAAACAGGAAAGCAGCATGATATCAAGCAATGGGGATCATTTCTAGGGCACCGAAGTTCTTAGTTAGTGGTGCGAGTGGAGCAGGAGGGCAGGAGAGGAAGCCAGAAGGAAGAATAGGAAGAGAGATAAAGGGCCTTGAGTTTGGGTTCAGATCTGCAAGCAGTGGGGAGCCCTTTATGGTGTTAAGTCAGCAGTGATTGATCAGATCTGTGGTTTAGAAATATCCCTCTGTCAGAAGAATAAAAGATGAATTGGCATGAATTGGATGGGGTGGAGTGGTGAAGGAGAAGATTGGACTTTGGAAGATTAAATAGAAGGCAACTTTAGTACTTCAGGGTTTAAGCTGTGAAAGTCTAGCTGGATTGAGTTCTGGAGACATGTGAGAAGTCCACAAGGATCTTCCCAAGCTAAGGGGAAAGTCGTTGACCTTCTCCCAAAGACTGAACTATAAATGGACAAGGTCCCCATGGTCCCAGCACTGTCATGGTAGACCACTCAAGTCTATGGGTTAGGTGAAGTGTTGTCCACGTCTTCTAATGAAATTCCTGACCAGTTTGATGAGGTTGTCATGGGTTCCCAAAACCCATTCAAGCACATATGCTACCCACACTTCCACTTAGGTTACTTAAAAAGCTCTGGAAATCCAGCAAAGAACACTGGCTACTTGCCCATCATTTCTCTGGTTCAGAAATCAAGGGTTGCACAATGGGAAAAACTGGGGTCATTTTCAGCAACCACTTGCATTGACAAGATCCAAGGACCTTTCTTCTTTCTCTGTCTTTTTGCTCTAGTCTAAGTGAAAGGAAGCCTTATTCTTTGGGTGCTGGTCAAAGTTTGATCCAGTTGTGAAAACTGGTTTGGGCATCAAAAGATCCAGGATATAAGATAGTGTTTTGAGATACCCGAAAACAATATGTTGGGGGAACTTGACTTTTTGTTAAGGCTATCAAGTCTTCACATTATTGAACAGACATGATCATTGGTTCTGGCTGGGCCATAAGTCAGAGGCTTATGAATCCCAGAAGCCATTCTATCAGACTGGTATTTCCTACGAGGCTATAATAAAATGGGTACTGTTTGTATGTGTGGTACACTTTTACAATGAGCTTTGGGTGAGCTAGCAGCTGGCTAGAAACCCTGCTAGCTGGAATCACATCTGCCTCTTTCAATAATGATCCTGGGATGATTTTTGTGTTTTGAAGAGTATTTTAAACAATATTAATGCTATATGAGAATATGAAAAGTTGAATTACTGAATCTTAGTAATTTTAGGTAAAAGAAACAGTAATTTAGGATGTTCCAAAGTTTGCTTGCATGGGGGGGGGGGCGGGCTTCCAATGTTATCACACTTTCCCTTGTACCAAAGCCAAGGGACCCAGAGAAGAGTCACCATTCTGAAGCCACCTGCCGTACCAAGCCTATGGACCAGAACATGAACACTCAATGGGGGGCATAAGAAGTGTCTTTATTATTTACATTCCACTGGGGCAGAAACTAAAATGAACGACCTGGCCAAAATTACAGTTGGTGATGGTCTGAGTCTTGAAGTTATGCCTCAGATTCCAGAGGAATCCCCACTCTATGGGAACCATCTCTGTTTTGAACTTGTCAACTTGCCAAGTTGACACTCCATGCTGTAAAACACCCTCCTGGGCTAGACTGCCTGCATTCAATCCTAATTCTACCAGTTAGAAGTTTGTCTTTCTTTGCATTTAAAGCTTTTTTTCCTTTACTTAGGATGACAGTAAATAGCAAGTTTTTAAAAACAAACAGTTCCCATGAAGAGGGACAGTGCTTCCTCTGTCTTCCCAGTCTTTGCAGCTGTCTGTTCCATTTTCCCCATTTTCCTGCCTATCTCACTCTTTAGATTTTAGTTTGAATTTAATTTCCTCAGGGAAGCTTCTTTTAGCCTTCCAAGGTTGAATTAGGATAACTTCTTCTATGTTCTCATGGCCGCGCTTACCCCGTCTCGCAACTACCACCCTGGTTCGTTTCCACTTGTTTCCCGAATAAAACTGCGAGCTGAGAGGCCTACTTGCATCCCAAGCACCTAATTAGTAGCACATACTAGGTGCTCAAATATTTGTGAAACAAGTACACGGACAGACAAATGAATAGACAGCCAGCGAAAAAAGGTCAGTAGACGATAGAGTCAAGAATACTCTCCTGTGGACCCTGAATTCCAAGTGGGGACCCCAATGGCGCTTGGCCTCCATCCTGAGGCGTGCAGTTCCTGGGGCGTTCACAGGCAAGAGGGAGCAGTTCCCACCACCGAGGACTCTCGGGGTCCCTTGCACGAAGATTCTAGAACACAGACAAAGTCACCAAGAGACTGCAGTTCCAACAGTCGGAGCACAGCTTGATCTTCGCTCTGCCTCAGAGCGCGCACAACGCTGCCCGTCTGTTGGGCGCAGAGAAGGCGCGCACCTCGAACGCCCCAATTTCCCCGCCCTCAGTTTTACTCCCTAGTCCGCAGCCGTAGGCACGGGTTCCATGTAGGGAAGAAGCTGGCAGGGCAGTGACAGCCCCAAGAACCCCACATACCGCTTCCCGGGGGACGTGCGCAGAGAGGGGGGGTCGCCGGGGCGGGGAAGGGTCGGCGCGGGGCGGGAAGAAACGTTTATATAGCGGCGAGGAGGGTTGGGAGTTGCCGCCCGCCTGCAGGACACCAGGAAGCCAGAGGCTGCCCTCGCTGCCTCACGTCCCTCCCACGGTCCCCTTTGGCCCCACGGTCTCCCCGGTCGGCGGCACTCGGCGCTGCGCTCCCAGCGGTGCGCTGCGCTCTGATCCGTGCTTTGCGAGGAGACCCGCCGGGGGCTTCGGAAGTGCGGGCCCGGGAGCCGCATGGACTTTTCCCCGAGGTAAGTGCTAGAACCGCTGTTGGCTGGGCCGGCCAGAGCCAGAACGAGGTTTGCAAGTGGTGAGTGACTGCGCGGGAAGGACGCGCCGGATGGACGGGGCTGCTTGAGGATCCCGGTAAAGGGAAGAAGGGATGTCAGAATCTCAAAACAGCCTCGTTCTGTTTTTCAACTCCTCCAGGCAGGGTTAGCTGACCTCACTGCGTCTTTCTGTGAGTTCCCCGCATTCTCCTCTTGGAGAGCCCAGAGTACACTCTGGTCACTCTCTGCTCCGGGCTCCGTGTCCCCCACCGCACTCCTGAGAGCTTCGAAGGCTGAGAGGTGCCTCACTCAACACCGTGTCCCCATGCCCAGCACAGGGCCTGGAGTGTGGCAGGAACCCAGGATGGCATTGGGAGTGGATGAATGAGGTTAACCAGCCGGGGTCAGGAAAAGTCCCTGCCAGGCCGGTCCAGACCCAGCCTGTACTTTTGCAACTGCAATCACCCAAATTTATTAAAGATGGTTGGAATTTTATTGTTAGCTGAAGGGAGAGGAGAAGGCAGAAAAAATCCACTCTTTTATGAATGCCCAGTAACATTCTGCAATGAGTAGAACCCCAGCTACCTGGCTCAGTGTCAACTGTGCAAATAATTTCGATGAGCCGGGGAGGCCGGTGGGAAGAGGAAAAAAAACGGGCACTAGGAAGTGATTTCTTCTCTTCTGTGTCCTTTAGTGATAAAGATTTCTCATTTCTCTTTTTAGAAGTCTACTCTATGGAGATTTTAAAGATGATCTTTGCGAGTTGGGGGGAAATTCTCCATAGGGGAAAAGAGTGGTGATGTTGATTGGGAATAACTGAGATGTCTAAGAAAATCATAAGACTTAAGATAGGAAGGATATTAGAAGTCTTTTGTTAAGAATTTCTACAGTTACAGAATCTGCAATCACACTGCTTTTTAAAAGAAGGATCTATTTGATGAGTACTATTTTTAATATAAAACTTTGCAGTATGGCCTTATCTAAATAAAGTGTTTTAAAATACATGGATGGCCTTAAAGGTTTTTCCTTTATAAAAGAAGTTATCAGCTTTCTTCCTCCACCCTCCCTCATTTTATTCCAAAATATTAGAAGTGCAGAGGGAAACCTGAAAAGAAAGCTTTCCTTCCACTCAAAAGTCCATGTGTTTTGGACATTGTGCCATATGAAATCAAATTTTATGATGTACATAAAAGACTTTATGGGAACCACTCCTTGGAGAATCATCTTTAGCCTTTTTTTAGTAATAAAAACCATCTACCTGTGCTTGCTTCGGCAGCACATATACTAAAATTGGAACGATACAGAGAAGATTAGCATGGCCCCTGTGCAAGGATGACACACAAATTCGTGAAGCGTTCCGTATTTTTTATGTATAGCTGATTCACTTTGTTATACAGCAGAAACTAACACACCATTGTAAAGCAATTATAGTCCAGTAAAGATGTTAAAAAAATCTACCTTTACTAAATCTTTTTGTGAAACAATTCTCAAAAAACACTGTTGTTAAATATAATATACTTGCAACTTCCACTTTTCACATCCCCTTCAGATAGTCCAAATTTCAGGAAAGTTTGAGTACTTGGAATGTTTATCAAGAAAGAATTTCTTTATTTACCTATTTGCATGGACAGTGCCAAGAGCAGCTAATTAAGTCACCAAACGAAGGTCAGATTATAGCATTGTGAATAAAAGTTGGTGCATTATTTATTCATCTATATACACAGTATACTATGTAGTCCTGCTAATATAATGGTATTAAAAATGATTGAAAGTATCTTCCCTGTCAGTAAATACCTACTGTCTCTGGAATTTCTCAAAAATATCTGATTGCCAGATATACCACCTGCAAATAAAGAAAAGTGATCACGACTAATGATGGTGTATTTGTAACCAAAAATCACTCACTCTTACAGTCCCAAGAAATAAGTACGAAGATTAGATTTTCTACACTTCTACTTTTATAAGTGTCATGAATATGACTTCTCCAGAGTGATCAAAAGTTGGCCAAAATCTCCTGTCCTGATCTTTTTGTAGTTGTTTGTTGTCACTGTTATTTAAAGTAGGCAGTCCGGTAGCTTTGCTCTGAAATGGGTCTAGATTCAGATTACACAGGAGCTTGGACTTTTGCTTAACCTGTCTTGAGTCTTTTCTCACCTGTCATAGGGAGCAGTGGTACCTACCTACCTCACAGGGATGTGGGAGAAAAAATAAGATCCTTATAAAATGGCAGGTATACGTGCTCAATAAGCGAGGGTGATAGTCATGGTGGTGGTAATTCTTAAGGGTCAAGGCACATAGAAGTGTTCCCTAAAATTCATTTAGCGTAGAGTCCAATTTTTTTTTTAAACATCTTTATTGGAGTATAATTGCTTTACAATGGCGTGGTAGTTTCTGCTCTATAACAAAGTGAATATACATATACATATATCCCCATATCTCCTCCCTCTTGCATCTGCCTCCCACGTGCCCCATTCCACCCCTTTAGCTGATCACAAAGCACCCAGCTGATCTCCCTGTGCTATGCAGCTGCTTCCCACTAGCTATCTATTTTATATTTGGTAGTATATATTAGTCTATGCCACTTTCTCACTTCGTCCCAGCTTACCCTTCCCCCTCCCCGTGTCCTCAAGCCCATTCTCTACATCTGTGACTTTATTCCTGTCCTGCCCGTAGGTTCTTCATAAACTTTTTTTTTAAATTCCGTATATATGTGTTAGCATACGATATTTGTTTATCTCTTTATGACTTACTTCACTCTGTGTGACAGTATCTAGGTCCATCCACCTCACTACAAATAACTCAGTTTCGTTTCTTTTTATGGCTGAGTAATATTCCATTGTATATATCTGCCACATATTCTTTATCCATTCATCTATCGATGGACACTTAGGTTGCTTCCATGTCCTGGCTATTGTAAATAGAGCTGCAATGAACATTGTGGTACATGACTCTTTTTAAATTATGGTTTTCTCAGGGTATATGCCAGTAGTGGGATTGCTGGGTCCTATGGTAGTTCTATTTTTAATTTTTTGAGGAACCTCCATAGTGTTCTCCATAGTGGCTGTATCAATTTACATTCCCACGAGCAATGCAAGAGGGTTCACTTATCTCCACACCCTCTCCAGCATTTATTGTTTGTAGATTTTTTGATGATGGCCATTCTGTCTGGTGTGAGATGATATCCCATTGTAGTTGTGATGCGCATTTCTCTAAAGATTAGTGATGTTGAGCATCCTTTCATGTGTTTGTTGTCAATCTGTATATCTTCTTTGGAGAAATGTCTATTTAGGTCTTCTGCCCATTTTGGGTTTGGGTTGTTTGTTTCTTTGATATTGAGCTGCATGAGCTGCTTGTAATTTTTGGAGATTAATCCTTTGTCAGTTGCTTCATTGGCAAATATTCTCTCCCATTCTGAGGGTTGTATTTTCGTCTTGTTTATGGTTTCCTTTGCGGTGAAAAAGCTTTTAACTTACATTAGGTCCCATTTGTTTATTTTTGTTTTTATTTCCATTTCTCTAGGAGGTGGGTCAAAAAAGCTCTTGCTGTGATTTATGTCATAGAGTGTTCTGCCTATGTTTTCCTCTAAGAGTTTAATAGTGTCTGGCCTTACATTTAGGTCTTTAATCAATTTTGAGTTTATTTTTATGAATGGTGTTAGGGAGGTTCTAATTTCTTTCTTTTCCATGTAGCTGTCCAGTTTTCCCAGCACCACTTATTGAAGAGGCTATCTTTTCTCCATTGTATATTCTTGCCTCCTTTATCAAAGATAAGGTGACCATATGTGCATGGGTTTATCTCTGGGATTTCTATCCTGTTTCATTGACCTATATTTCTGTTTTTTTGCCAATCCCATACTGTCTTGATTACTGTAGATTTGTAGTGTAATCTGAAGTCAGGGAGCCTGATTCCTCCAGCTCTGTTTTTCTTTCTCAAGATTGCTTTGGCTATTTGGGGTCTTTTGTGTTTCCATACAAATTGTGAAATTTTTTACTCTAGTTCTGTGAAAAATGCCAGTGGTAGTTTGATAGGGATTGCATTGAATCTGTAGATTGCTTTGGGTAGTAGAGTCATTTTCACAATGTTGATTCTTCCAATCCAAGAACATGGTATATCTCTCCATCTATTTGTATCATCTTTAATTTCTTTCATCAGTGTCTTATAATTTTCTGCATACAGGTCTTTTGTCTCCTTAGGTAGGTTTATTCCTAGATATTTTATTCTTTTTGTTGCAATGGTAAATGGGAGTATTTCCTTAATTTCTCTTTCAGATTTTTCATCATTAATGTATAGGAATGCAAGAGATTTCTGTGCATTAATTTTATATCCTGCTACTTTACCAGATTCATTGACTAGCTCTAGTAGTTTTCTGGTAGTGTCTTTATGATTCTCTATGTACAGTATCATGTCATCTGCAAACAGTGACAGCTTTACTTCTTCTTTTCCAATTCAGCTTCCTTTATTTCTTTTTCTTCTCTGATTGCTGTGGCTAAAACTTCCAAAACTATGTTGAATGATTGTGGTGAGAGTGGGCAACCTTGTCCTGTTCCTGATCTTAGTGGAAATGGTTTCAGTTTTTCACCATTGAGAAGTATGTTGGCTGTAGGTTTGTCATATATGGTGTTTATTATGTTGAGGTAAGTTCCCTCTATGCCTACTTTCTGGAGGGTTTTTATCATAAATGGGTGTTGAATTTTGTCAAAAGCTTTCTCTGCATCTATTGAGATGATCATATGGTATTTATCCTTCAGTTTGTTAATATGGTATATCACATTGATTGATTTGCATACATTGAAGAATCCTTACATTCCTGGGATAAATCCCACTTGATCATGATGTATGATCCTTTTAATATGCTGTTGGATTCTGTTTGCTAGTACTTTGTTGAGGATTATGCATCTATGTTCATCAGTGATATTGGCCTGTAGTATTCTTTCTTGGTGACACTTTTGTCTCATTTTGGTATCATGGTGATGGTAGCCTCGTAGAATGAGTTTGGGAGTGTTCCTTCCTCTGCTCTATTTTGGAAGAGTTTGAGAAGGGTAGGTGTTAGCTCTTATCTAAAGTTTGATAGAATTTGCCTGTGAAGCCATCTGGTCCTGGGCTTTTGTTTGTTGGAAGATTTTTAATAACAGTCTCAATTTCAGTGCTTGTGATTGGTCTGTTTATATTTTCTATTTCTTCCTGGTTCAGTCTTGGAAGGTTGTATTTTTCTAAGAATGTGTCCATTTCTTCCAGGTTTTCCATTTTATTGGCATATAGTTGCTTGTAGTAATGTCTCATGATCCTTTGTATTTCTGCAGTGTTAGTTGTTACTTCTCCTTTTTGATTTCTAATTCTATTGATTTGAGTCTTCTCCCTTTTTTCTTGATGAGTTTGGCTAATGGTTTATCAATTCTGTTTATCTTCTCAAAGAGCCAGATTTTAGCTTTGTTTATCTTTGCTATTGTTTCCTTCATTTCTTTTTCTCATTTATTTCTGATCTGATCTTTATGATTTCTTTCCTTCTGCTAACTTTGGGGGGTTTTTTGTTCTTTTTTCCCTAATTGATTTAGGTATAAGGTGTGGTTGTTTATTTGAGATGTTTCTTGTTTCTTGAGGTAGGATTTTTTTGCTATAAACTTCCCTTTAGAACTGCTTTTGCTGCTTCCCATAGGTTTTGGGTCATTGTGTTTTCACTCTCATTTGTTTCGAGGTATTTTTTGATTTCCTCTTTGATTTCTTCAGTGATCACCTGGTTATTTAGTAGCATATTGTTTAGTCACCAAGTGTTTGTATTTTTTACAGATTTTTTTCCTGTAATTGATATCTAGTCTCATAGTGTTGTGGTTGGAAAAGATACTTGATGTGATTTCAATTTTCTTAAATTTACCAAGGCTTGATTTTTGACCCAAGACATATCTATCCTGGAGAATGTTCCATGAGCACTTGAGAAGAAAGTGTATTTTGTTGTTTTGGGATGGAATGTCCTATAAATATCAATTAAGTCCATCTTGTGTAATGTATCATTTAAAGCTTGTGTTTCCTTATTTATTTTCATTTTGGATGATCTGTCCATTGGTGAAAGTGGGGTGTTAAAGTCTCCTGCTATGATTGTGTTACTGTTGATTTCCCTTTTATGGCTGTTAGAATTTGCCTTATGTATTGAGGTGCTCCTATGTTGGGTGCAAGAGTATTTACAATTGTTAGTTATTCTTCTTGGATTGATCCCTTGATCATTATATACTGTCCTTCTTTGTCTTGTAATAATCTTTATTTTAAAGCCTATTTTGTATGATATGAGAATTGCTACTCCAGGTTTCTTTTGATTTCCATTGCATTGCATATCTTTTTCCATCCCCTCATTTTCAGTCTGTACGTGTCCCTAGGTCTGAAGTGGGTCTCTTGTAGACATATACGGGTCTTGTTTTTGTATCCATTCAGCCAGTCTGTGTCTTTTAGTGGGAGCATTTAATCCATTTACATTTAAGGTAATTATCAATATGTATGTTCCTATAGCCATTTTCTTAATTGTTTGGGGTTTGTTATTGTAGGTGTTTTCCTTCTCTTGTGTTTCTTGCCTAGAGAAGATCCTTTAGCATTTGTTGTAAAGCTGATTTGTTGGTGTGAACTCTCTCAGCTTTTGCTTGTCTGTAAAGTTTTTAATTTCTCCATCAAATCTGAATGAGATCGTTGCTGGGTAGAGTAATCTTGGTTGTAGGTTTTTCTCCTTCATCACTTTAAATATGTCCTTCCAGTCCCTTCTGGCTTGTAGAGTTTCTGCTGAAAGATCAGCTGTTAACTTTATGGGGATTCCCTTGTGTGTTATTTGTTGTTTTTCCCTTGCTGCTTTTAATATGTTTTCTTTGTATTTAATTTTTGATAGTTTGTTTAATATGTGTGTTGGCATGTTTCTCCTTGGATTTATCCTATATGGGACTCCCTGTACTTCCTGCACTTGATTAACTATTTCCTTTCCCATATTAGGGACGTTTTCAACTATAGTCTCTTCAAATATTTTCTCAGTCCCTTTCTTTTTCTCTTCTTCTTCTGGAACCCCTATAATTCGAATGTTTGTGCATTTAGTGTTGTCCCAGAGGTCTCTGAGACTGTCCTCAGTTCTTTTCATTCTTTTTTCTTTATTCTGCTCTGCAGTAGTTATTTCCACTATTTTATCTTCCAGGTCACTTATCCGTTCTTCTGCCTCAGTTATTCTGCTATTGATCCCATCTAGAGTATTTTTAATTTCATTTATTGTGTTGTTCTTCATTGCTTGTTTCATCTTTAGTTCTTCTAGGTCCTTGTTAAATGTTTCTTTCATTTTCTCTATTCTATTTCCAAGATTTTGGATCATCTTTACTATCATTATTCTAAATTCTTTTTCAGGTTGACTGCCTATTTCCTCTTCATTTGTTAGGTCTGGTGGGTTTTTATCTTGCTCCTTCATCTGCTGTGTGTTTTTCTGTCTTCTCATTTTGCTTATCTTACTGTGTTTGGGGTCTCCTTTTTGCAGGCTGCAGGTTCGTAGTTCCCATTGTTTTTGGTGTCTGTCCCCAGTGGCTAAATTTGGTTCAGTGGGTTGTGTAGGCTTCCTGGTGGAGGGGACTAGTGCCTGTGTTCTGGTGGATGAGGCTGGATCTTGTCTTTCTGTTGGGCAGTTCCACGTCTGGTGGTGTTTTTTGAGGTGTCTGTGGCCTTTTTATGATTTTAGGCAGCCTCTCTGCTAATGGGTGGTGTTGTTTTCCTGTCTTGCTAGTTGTTTGGCCTAGGGTGTCCAGCACTGTAGCTTGCTGGTTGTTGAGTGGAGCTGGGTCCTAGTGTTGAGATGGAGATCTCTGGGAGAGCTTTTGCCATTTGATATTACATGGAGCTGGGAGGTCTCTGGTGGACCAATGTCCTGAACTTGGCTCTCCCACCTCAGAGGCACAGTCCTGGCACCTGGCCAGAGCACCAAGATCCTGTCAGCCACACAGCTCAGAAGAAAGGGAGACAAAAGAAAGAAAGAAAACAATAAAATAAAGTTATTAAAATAATAAATAATTATTAAAATAAAACAATTAAAAAGTAATTTACAAAAGGAAGAAAGAAGAGAGCAACCACACCAAAAAACAAATCCACCAATCATAACAAGCACTAAAAACTATACAAAAAAAAAAGAAAGAAAGAAAAATAGACAGAACCGTAGGACAAATGGTAAAAGCAAAGCTATACAGACAAATCACACAAAGAAGCATACACATACACACTCACAAAAAGAGAAAAAGGAAAAATATATATATATCGTTGCTCCCAAAGTCCACCGCATCCATTTTGGGATGATTCATTGTCTGTTCAGGTATTCCACAGATGCAAGGTACATCAAGTTGATTGTGGAGATTTAATCTGCTGCTGCTGAGGCTGCTGAGAGAGATTTCCCTTTCTCTTCTTTGTTCGCACAGCTCCCGGGGTTCAGCTTTGGATATGGCCCCTCCTCTGTGTGTAGGGCGCCTGAGGGTGTCTGTTCTTCGCTCAGACAGGACGGGGTTAAAGGAGAAGCTGATTAGGGGGCTCTGGCTCACTCAGGCCAGGAGGAGGGAGGGGTCTGGTTGCTGGGCGAGCCTGCGGCAGCAGAGGCCAGCATGACGTTGCACCAGCCTGAGGCATGCCGTGTGTTCTCCCGGGGAAGTTGTCCCTGGATCCCGGGACCCTGGCAGCGGTGGGCTCCACAGGCTCCCGGAAGGGGAGGTGTGGATAGTGACCTGTGCTTGCACACAAGCTTCTTGGTGGCTGCAGCAGCAGCCTTAGCATTTCATGCCTGTCTCTGGTGTCCGTGCTGATAGCTGCAGCTCGCGCCCATCTCTAGAGCTCGTTTAGGTGGTGCTCTGAATCCCCTCTCCTTGCGCACCCCGAAACAATGGTCTCTTGCCTCTTAGGCAGGTCCAGACTTTTTCCTGGACTCCCTCCCAGCTAGCCGTGGTGCACTAGCCCCCTTCAGGCTGTGTTCACGCAGCCAACCCCAGTCCTCTCCCTGGGGTCTGACCACCGAAGCCCGAGCCTCAGCTCCCAGACCCCACCTGCCCTGGCGGTGAGCAGACAAGCCTCTCAGGCTGGTGAGTGACGGTTGGCACCGATCCTCTGTGCGGGAATCTCTCTGCTTTGCCCTCCCCACCCCTGTTGCTGTGCTCTCCTCTGTGGCTCCGAAGCTTCCCCCCTCCGCCACCCTCAGTCTCTGCCCGTGAAGGGCCTTCCTAGTGTGTGGAAACCTTTCCTCCTTCACGGCTCCCTCCCACTGGTGCAGGTCCCATCCCTATTCTTTTGTCTCTGTTTTTTCTTTTTTCTTTTGCCCTACCCAGGTATGTGGGGAGTTTCTTGTCTTTTGGGAGGTCTGAGGTCTTCTGCCAGCATTCAGTAGGTATTCTGTAGGAGTTGTTCCACGTGTAGATGTATTTATGATGTATTTTGGGGGAGGACGGCTATCTCCAGGTCTCACTCCTTTGCCATCTTGAAGGTCTCCATCATAGAGTCCAATTTTAGTCCATGTTTTGACCTCACTGAAATACCTTGTCTCCATGGAGTAGAACATGATTCCAAGAAATGTATAACTCGCCCAACGTTGTAATCTCCCTTTTCCCCTGGAAGTGTTCCAGTTCCTGGAGGGCATTTAAGGAAAGACCCATCACTCAGGCATGCTGCCATCCTGGAAGAGATGTTTGAGAGTTATGGCTATTCTGATTTCACTCTGTGTCTCTTCATATATTTTGTTTTACAGTTTGGGGAGAATATTTTGTACACGTGCTGTCCATTATGATCACGATGATCACAATATGTACCTACTGAGTTTTTGTACTGGTGCTAATGTGCTTCTCATTCTAGAGAAGTCAAATGGTTACTTCAGGTCAAAAGCTTTGAAAAGTGCACTCAGGGTTTTAGTTTCTTTGTATAATGGTTTTGTGGTAACAATAATATCTTTCTGCCTTCAGCAGAAAGGTAATAAATTTATATTTTCAGAATTTTAAAATAAAGGCCCGCAAAGCAAACTTCAGTTCTTCAAGGGAATGGAGAATTTAGAAGGCATAGAGAATACTTTACAGAACAGTAAAGGCCAAACTTTTTAAATGAAGAAATAGTAGTAGTTAGAGACTTGGTGTCACTTGCTCTCCAGATTCCTCACCCTCCTTCCAAACTTGTCTTTTCTTGGGGTGACCCCAAGGCAATGAGAGGAAAATTTGGACAAGGTTACCATGAATAAAAATGGATACTGTTTGGCTAACATAAACCATGTGCAGAAGAAAAGACCTCCTGTGGCTCTTGCATCCCTAGTGTTTCCCATAGTACCTGGCACTTAGTAGGTACTCAATAAATATTTGATAAATGAATGACTTAAAATTGCAAAATTCTGGCTGAAGTATGCTTTTCATGTAAATCTGGAGCAGTTGTACTTAGAAAATCCAGACAAGATAAAAGAGGTGATATCACCTCTTGCTTGCTTTTGCTAAAGGAAGAAATAGACTCTAAATCTTACCGTTATGATTCATCTTGATTGACTGAGATAACCCTAAAAACTAGCACTTTTTATGATTCTAAATAACAAGCCCCAGGAAATTTGCTGATTTAATTTTGCCAGGAAGAGAAAGTTTTCCCCCAAATGTTCAAAAGGTGGAGTGGAGGGAAGAAAAATAAAGCATACAACTCCATCTTAAGCCTCAGCATTCCCCTCAAGGTACAAAGAGATAATAAATATACATTTAACCATTCCTTAACCATTTATAATTAAGGATGGGGTATCGATTTGACTTGAACATGTTTTTGTAATGCTTTAAGTACTGTATCCTAAACTTTAGAGGATAAAGATTTTGCCAGAGTTAGTTGGCAAAGGCATTTGTGTTGGCTTGAAAACCCATAAATTAATCACGTATCGAGTCCTTTAAAAACAACATGATTAACATCTGGCAAAACATTGTGACTGAAATTCTCCATTGCATGAGTCCAAATACAATAGAACTCTGAAGATCATGAGCGAGTCAGAGTCACATTTGGCTATTTTTGTTTGGTGGAAAAAATTTCCGCAATGTATCAAATGGCCCATATACCATCTTTTGGTACCCTTAACTCACCATAAGCCAGCAGGTGTGGATAATGCTATAATCAATCACATTTACTTACATATTTCTCTGGGACTATAATACAGGGCAGATGGTGTTATATGTTGTAACAGATTTCCCTAATGCCCAGGCTTTTCTCTTCTCTGCTGGCTACCAGAGGATATCAGAGCCCTGTCTGCGTCCCTTCTGCATTCAGTTCCAGTTCTCACTGCAGGCTTCTTACTTCAAGCACCAGTGGAGGCCTGAGGGCTTTCTCTGGCCTTGGGAGCATGGCAGACTCAAGTGGAGTAGGCCAGAGGGCCCTGGGAGTTAACACCACTGTGAGCAACCCCTCGTCCAATAACAGATGAAAGCTGGTGAATAAGTATCCTCAGACTTCTCACACCTTGGGGAAGGCCACTCTTGAGGTCTGATCTTTACATTCTTCCAGAGGTGCCCAAGGGGATGAGCTCCAGCTGCCCAGAATGCTAACCCACTTGCTCATTAACAATTCTACCTGGTTCCCTGTCTCACTTCCCTGACGCTCTACTAGTGCTTCCAGGGATCCTCTCCTCAGTAATCTGATTGCACAAATTCTTGTCTAGAGTCTGCCTTGGGGGAACCCAATCTACCGTAAGCTTGTTAACTATTTTAGTTAAGGCAGTGTTTTAGCTCTAAGTATCCTGTAGATTCCATTCTGGCCAAAAAGTGAATCAAGAATGGAATTCTTGCTTTCCACACTGGAGAACAGAATTTTGTCCCCAGCCAGTGCTGTTTCACTTGTGTCTGGGTCAGTTGGCTTGTTGGTTGTGACCTGATCCTGAATTCCCATCAACTCTCTGACAATGTATCAAGAGCACGGGGAGGGAGGTATCAGGGAGGGCTCAGTTATGACTCCATCGTTAGAGAAATAGCACCTTCCGCAGGTTATGAGAAGTGGCTCAAACACGTGCTCCGTAAGGATGGAACCAGTCTCACAATATTTCTGGTGGGTGTTCCTATCCCCCCACTGCTTTGGTCACAATTTCTTTTACTGTAGTAGTGTTCTCCAATAGGCTATAGAGAGATATGTATAAGAGGATATTATTATAGGAACTGGCTTACATGATTATGGGGGCTGAGATGTCCTCTGATCTGCCGCTTGCAAAGCCAGGGGACCAGGAAAGCCAGTGGTGTCATCAATCTGAGTCTGAAGGCCTGACAATCAAGAACCCCAGTGTCAAAGGGCAGAAGTAAACGGACTTTCCAGCTTAAGCAGAGAAAGCAGATTCACCTTTCCTTTGCCTTTGTGCTCTAATCAGGCCATCAATGGATTGGATGATGCCTACTTGCCTTGGTGAAGTCATCTTCTTTATTCATTCTGTCAATTCAAACAGGCACCCTCACAGGCACACCCAGAAATAATGTTTTACCACCCCTTAGCTCAGTCAATTTGACACATAAAATTTACCATCACATTTACCAATTACTTCCTAATCCACCCCTCACCCCAAACCAGACCTCTCCTCGGAACTCAGACCCAGACATCTAACTGCCCACAAGGCACCGGAACATCTTCCACCAACGTAGCCTTGAAGCCCTGTCCTCCCCAGCCCTTATCAAGAATGCTATCTAATTGGTCTCCACATCCTATGATTATATTTCCTACTGATTTCTGCAAACTCCTCTCCATCATCTCTGCTCCTGGTCCCCAAACACCATTCTCTTTTTCACCCAGACGACAGCTGCAACCTAGACCACCTCTCTGCTCTAGTCTTGCTCCTCTTCTAGCATTTTCCATAGTTCAGCTTTGAGTGAGTTCCCTAAAACTGTCTGCTCATACTTTCCTCTGCTTAAAATTCTCCAATGCTGGGACTTCCCAGGTGGCATAGTGGTTAAGAATCTGCCTGCCAATGCAGGGGACACGGGTTCGAGCCCTTGTCTGGGAAGATCCCACATGCCACTGAGCAACGAAGCCCATGCGCCGCAACTACTGAGCCTGCACTCTAGAGCCTGTGAGCCACAACTACTGAGCCCGTGTGCCACAAATACTGAAGCCCGCATGCCTAGAGCTCTGCAACAAGAGAAGCCACCACAATGAGAAGCCCATGCACTGCAATGAAGAGTAGCCCCCACTCACCACAACTAGAGAAAGCCTGAGCACAGCAACAAAGACCCAACACAGCCATAAGTTAATTAATTAATTAATTAATTAATTAATTAATAAAATATTCTCCAATGCCTTTGGGTAAAATCCAAAATCCTTATCATGGTTGAAAATCCTCCCACCATCCAATCTTTATCCACCTCTCCTGCTTTTCTATTTCTTTGCCACCACTGCCAATCCTTTGGGTCTTTAAGCAGACTTTGCTCTCTCCCTCCTGCCATTTGCATTTGGAATTTCCTCTACCTAGAACAGTATTCTCTGGACTCTCAATCTGGCTGACTCTTTCTCTCCCTTTAGGGCTCAGCTAACACGTCCATTCCTTGGGAAATTATTACTGAGCCCTGTCTACTAGGTAAGGTACTTTGCCCTGAGTCCCCACTGTACTCTGGGCTCCCACAGTTCCCACTGAAGCGTGGTTGCTTTGTCTTTCATGTTCACCAGGCATCTTCAGTGCTAACCACTTAGTAGATGATCAATAAATATCTGCTGTAGAATAAATGAACTGAAATCAGCTTCCTTACTAACTGATGACCAAGGGCAAGTCACATAAGCTCTCTGAACTTTCATTTTCACATCTGAAGTAGAAATCATATCCAAACACAGAGATTGAGAGGTTTTGGTTAGTTAGTGCTGAATAAATGATTTTTCTTTTAGAGTCATCAAGATGAGTATTATGCTTGACTTGACCCTGTGATATTATGAGATAGTAAAGCCCACATTCCAGGGTGTCTAAGTTTAAAGGGCACTCTAATAGAGGGACTTTGGGCGGAACCAAGAGGGAGGAAAGTGCCATGTAGCTAGAAGTATCCTGCTTTCAAACCTTGCATGGAGTGTGTGTTTGGAAATGTAAGTGATATAATAACATATAATTGTGTCTAATTCTCTCACACAGTTTCTTCCAAATAATCCTCCAGCTTCAACATCTGCATTTCCTGGGTTAATGCCATGAATCCAGTTTCTAAACTGAGGAGCTTTTTCCAAGAGTTTTGCCTTAAATTATTCTCAACTGTAATTCCTCCTCAGTTTCCCGCCTTCTCCAGGATTGCTATCATCTTTCTGAAACACACCATTAAGCACCTCATTCTTGGGCTTCCAGGAACTTGTCGTGAAAATGCTGACAGACCCAGGGGCACATTTGCAGGTGATTTAACTGGGTGGAGGCAAGCACTAAACAAATTAACAGACCTGTACTGGTCAATGATTAAGGCAAAAAACTTTTTAGATTTTAGTAATGGGGAGAATGTTAAGCACATAATTTGGGTGGAAATTAGGATAACAGCACCTCCAAGAACTGTCTGCACATGTTCAAGATTTTTATTATTTTTAATTTTTTAAATTTTCATTGAAATATAGTTGATTTACAATGTTGTGTTAGTTTCAGATGTACAGCAAAGTGATTCAGTCATACATTCCTATATATAGATATTTTTAGATTCTTTTCCATTATAGGTTACTACAGGATATGGAGTATAGTTCCCTGTGCTATACAGTAGGTCCTTGTTGTTTATCTATTTAAAAATATAGTTTGTATATTTTAATCCCAAACTCCTAATTTATCCCTCCCCCACCAACTTTTCCCTTTGGTAACCATACATTTGTTTTCTATGTCTATTTCTGTTTTGTAAATAAGTTCATTTGTATCATTGTTTTAGATTCCACATATAAGCAATATCATACGATATTTGTCTTTGGCTGGCTTACTTCACTTAGTATGATAATCTCTAGGTCCATCCATGTAGCTGCAAATGGCATTATTTCATTCTTTTTATGGCTGCATAGTATTCCATTGTATATATGTACCACATCTTCTTTATCCATTCATCTATCGATTAACATTTATGTTGCTTCCATGTCTTGGCTATTGTAAATAGTGCGCTATGAACATAGGGGTACATGTATCTTTTCAAATTATAGTTTTCTCCAAATATATGCCCAGGAGTGGGATCCTATAGTCCCACTCCTGGGCATATATTTGGAGAAAACTATAATTGGAACAATATATATATATATTATGGTACCTATATTTTTAGTTTTTTAGGAAAGACGTTTAGGTATTATTTGGTAACTTACTGCTTTGGCACACCTACCTAAGTCTATGGCAATCCAGTTTTCAAGTTCACTGGGCCAGGGATGCCCACCCCACTCTGATACACAAAGTTTGTTGCCCTTTGTTTCTACATATCCCCCAAATTTGGGCACACTTAGTCATTTGTAATTAGCAATCATTTTACTAATATAAATAGGTAAATTGGTAGTTGACAGCATTGTCTATGTTTGAGACCCACCTCATAAATCCATAGTTATGTAGCCCTAGATGCAAAATACTTTAGATAGCTGACTTTTTTCTCCCCAAAGCTTGAGGGTTTTCATTTATCTCTTCATTTATTTTATTTGTTTATTGCTCCATCAGTTCTTTCAATTTCTTCATGGAGAAAGTTGCAATTAAGAATAGATATTCCATTGTCATCTCAATCAGCAGCTATCAAAGGGATTGAGTAGGGTAGCACAGTGGACACCAAAGGAGAGGTTGTGATTCCATATTTGCAGATCTGTAACTCCCCACTGAGAAAGGAGATTGTGCCCTGTGTGCAGAGCGGTAGCCATGCCACCAGCTTCAGCCAGGAGCAATAGGTGACTGAGCTAGAACCACCCAGGTAGAAAGAGATGGTTGACTCCAGATGTTTTTCAAACAGTGGATCTTTGAATACTCCAATACTCTATGTCAATTACCTCATCACTTATTAAGCACTTTATATATATCATCACATTTAATCCACAACAACCCAGTGAGGAAAGTGGTACTATCATTATCCCCTTTTCACAGATGAGGGTCTGAGGTTTCAATATGCATCAAGTGCTCAAAATCACCGCTGGCCCGTGGGGGATTTGAATTCATGATGTGGTAAAACCCAGGCCTTGACACTGCTACCTCTCTATTCTGCTTGGGTCAGCTAGAAAGTATGTGCTTCTAAAGCCTAGAAGCTTCTAATGCTGACGCTCAACTTAGATCCCTGCATGGTCAGAATAATTGTACAGAAGTCAGGTTTCTCAGAGTACAAGGAAATTTTGACTCACTATTATTTGGGGGAGGGAAGAAAGAGAGAGTGCTAAACTCAACATGAACATAAAGTCTCAAAGTAGTGATGTGGAGTCGCTACAAAGCTCAAGGGACTGAATCTCTGTCACTGAAATTGATTTTGATTAATATTTTCAAAATTTCATTCTCATTTTGCTGTTTGACTTTTTGTAGGGTTCAAGAATTTCAGAGCAAAAATGGGTCTTACGAATCATTTCAAGTATGTTTTATAAAAAAAAGTGATTGATTCTTTCCCCCATCTTTCTCCACAATTAAAATCTTTTAATGACTTCCCACTAGTCTTGGAATAAAGACAGAAATCATTAATAGATCCTGCAAAGCCATGCATGGCCTGGCTACTTCTTTTCCAGCCTAAACAAGTGCCATGCTCCCCTTCGCTCTGTGTTCTAGTCATACTGGGCTTCCTTTGCTTCCAGGACCACTCTGCTCTCCTTCCTGCCACAGGACCTTGACAAGAGCTCTCCTCCCTCCTACTCCACACTCCTTTTGGCCTGGTTAACTCTCACCATTCCTCCAAATATCACCTTAAATAACAGTCCCATAAGGGAACCTTTCCTGACCTCTGAGTTAATCAATTCTCTGTATTACATGTCATCCCAATATATAATTATTCAACAAATAGTTATTGAGTATCTTTTTATGTGTAAGCCTTATTTTAGGTGCTGGGAAACAAGATGGGAAAAGTTCCCACCTCCAGGGAGGACATAAATAATAAAGTCAACAAATGTGTTTTAAATGCTAGGGAAAAATACAGAGGTATTTAATGGGGTAGTGGCTGACAGTAAGGAAGTGGAAGTTATTTTGGATGGAGTGGTCAGGAAGGCATCTCTGAGGAGCTGACATTTGAGCAGAAACCTGAGTGAACTTGGGAGCAAAACGAGGCTGCTTGGGGGAAAAGGACATTTCCAGGCAGGAGCAATGTTGGCATGAGAAAAGCAAGGAGGCCAGTATGGCTGGAGTTGGGGAGTGAGAGGGAGTGTAAAGAAGATGAGATCAGATCATGGGGCACAGCCGGTGGCCTAGAGAGGCATGTGGGCCATGCACACGATATTGGAATTTAATCTAAGCCTGATGGAAAGTCACTGGAGGTTTTGAACGTGGTGATATTGATCTAATGTATGGTCTTCAAAGATCAGTCTGACTAATGCCTGAAGAATATATTAAGGGCAAGAGTCAAAACGTGGAGATCTGTTAGCGGCATAAACCAGGCAAGAGGCAGTGGTGGCATGGACGTGGGTGGGAAGTGGTGAGAAGAGGTTAGATTAGCAGGTACTGTTGCCCAGACTCACTGATGGATGTCCTGGGGAGCCTTAGAGAAACCTCTTCTTTACAGCCTGTGACACTGCTTATTGTCACACTTATTGATGTCATTCTTTCGAAAATATGTTGCTCCCTCAGTGGATTGGAAGATCCATAAGGACAAAGACCACATCTGGTTTTACTCTTCATCACCCACCTGCTGCCTACACAGGGCCTCAGATAAATATATGAGTGGATAAATACGTATTTTAAAACCACCTAGTTTACGGGTGAGGAAAATGAGTCTCTGAGAGTTTAAGTTAAAAGATTGACCTAAGGCCTCTCAGTCTGGACTAGAACCCTTGTCTCCACACTCTTCATACAAGCTACTTTCCCTTTTGCAGTGGAGCCTCGTCTATTTGAGAGAGGAGGGGGTTACCAAAATGTACGTCAAATACTCCTAATGGGAGACTCAACACAAACAGCAGCCAGCATTGTTCTAATCCCCTTGGTGAGGCTCTGTTGAGGTAATCTGAGTCTGTGACATTTCTTCTTTCTTTCTTTGAGCTTGTTTTCTTCTCCAGAAAAAAACATTGATCTTATCTCACTATTTTTAGTTTTTATTTATTTTATTTTCATTGAAGTATAGTTGATTTACAATGTTGTGTTAGTTTCAGGTGTACTGCAAAGTGATTCAGATATATGTATGCATATTCATTTTCAGATTCTTTTCCCTTATAGGTTATTACAAAATATTGAGTATAATTCCCTGGACTATACAGTAGGTCCTTGTTGATTATCTATTTTATATGTAGTGGTGTGTGTATGTTCATCCCAACTTCCTAATTTACCCCTCCCCCTTCCCCTTTGGTAACCACAAATTTGTTTTCTATGTCTGCGAGTCTATTTCTGTTCTGTAAATAAGTTCATTTGTATCTTTTTATCTCACTGTTGTGAGTGTTATGCCTAGGACCCGAAGGAGGTCAGCCTAAGCCATCTGATTTATGCTCTGTTTTAAAAGACGCTACAGCTTCAGACAAGAGCAGCTGGTGTGCTTAATCTTCATACAAGAAGTTTGCCATTCAAAAATGTTCACTCCCCAAGGGCATTTTGGAAAAAAAAATCAGTTGAGGCAAGCTGTGATTAAGAGGGAAAAAAAGAATAAAATGCAATTAAGCGTTTCCTTGGTTCACTTGGAAGGGAGAAGCTGCCTGAAATGTGACTTTCTCAAGCAATGATGACATGCTTGGACCTCTGCCTTTCTAATTAAATTCCTGAGATTATATATATATATATATATATATATATATATATATATATATATATATATATATATGTGATTTAATGAACAGCTGGTAAAATTGGATCCTTACTCTGCAGAGCTTTACCAAAGCACTTCAGTGTTTCTGTGTGATTGAATACTAATATTTAACCCTGGAATACAAAAAGAGGAAATTAGATCCTACCTAACTGCTCATCAACTGAGAGCTTCTACACTGCACCCTTCCTGATCTGCATAGTGATTGGTTCTGTTTCCATGCTGACTGGAAAAAACACACATACACACAACACACAAACACATACACACACACACAGTAAGAACTGAGAGTTGGGTTTTATTCAGTGTCTTACTGAGGACTGTAGCCTGGGAGGTAGCCTCTCAGTAGCTCTGAGGAACTGCTTTGAAGAGGTGAGTGTTGAGGTGGAGGCCAGTATATGTGTGATATTGGCTAAAGAATATGTACGATCCAGCGTGCACTTTGGTAGAAGGTCACTGCTAGTCACAAGGAACAGATATTTCAGTTAATGATCTTAGTGCTTTTCGAAGCATGGGAAGATGCAAGGATCTGGGTTCATAAAAATTCCTCCTGAAATATACCTAATATCTAAGGGCCTGTTTGGCCTGTTTTCCCAAAGCACAGAGTGCCTCATTCTATTCTTTGTTCTTGAACTCCTTTCAGAGTGTACTGTAGGTAAGCGACTGCAGTGGCTAACGGCTTAACCCTTATAGAACCAGATGGTGAGCGACGTTCCTCTGGTTTACACCCACCAGGTCACTTCCAACGTTGTCTGCATTCCTCTTTCCACTGCCACCACCCAGAGTGATTTGTACCTTTCTGAGCTCTTTCTCATGCCCTGAGACCCAGCCTCCACCCTTGGGAAGCTTCTAGTCTAGCAGTGGGATAGACATTAATGAGATAAACACTCAAACGAAGGTTTAATCACAGACTTGTGACATGCTATGAAGAAAAATATTAAGGTGCCATGGGAGAAAAATCAAATTTATGAGGACAGGAGAGGACCTCCCTGAGAAAAGAGCATTGCAGTAAAGACCTGGAGGATGAGGACTGAGCAGCAGGAAGGGTAGAGGGCAAAAAAGTGGCCAGAGAGGGCTTCCCTGGTGGCGCAGTGGTTGAGAGTCCGCCTGCCGATGCAGGGGACGCAGGTTCGTGCCCCGGTCTGGGAGGATCCCACAGGCCGTGGAGCGGCTGGGCCCGTGAGCCATGGCCGCTGAGCCTGCGCGTCCGGAGCCTGTGCTCCGCAACAGGAGAGGCCACAACAGTGAGAGGCCCGCGTACCGCAAAAAAAAAAAAAAAAAAGAAAGTGGCCAGAGAGAATAGCAGTGGTCAGAGGGCACCGGGCAGGGCTTCTCAAACTTTGATGTGCACACACACTGCCTAGAAATCTTGTCACAGGCTGATTCACTAAGGCTGAGGATTCTGCATTTCCAGCAGGCTTTGATGGTGCTCTGCTGGTGCTGCAGGTGCTGAGCTGAGAACCACACTGAGTAGCAACAGTAACTGACAAAGTTTGGCATGGTTTTTCTGTAGAGTCAGACGATGAAATTGTTAGACTTTGTGGGTCCTACTGTCTCTGCTGCAACTACTCCACTGTACCATTGTGATGAAAGAGCAGCCATAGATAGTCTGTAGAGGTATGGGTGTGGCTGTGTTTCAGTAAAACCTTATCTAGCAAAATAGCGTCAGATTTGGCTCACAGGTGGTAGAGTTCTGCCCCCTGCTGCAGGATCAGGTGGTATCAGTTGTCAACCTTGGCTGTGCAGTAGAATCACCTGGGTTTCCGAAAAAATCCCACCAGGTTCCTCCTCCAGATCAATGACATCAGAATCTCTGGGGACGGAGCCAAGGAACTGATAGAGTTGAAAAGCTGCCAAGGTGATGCTGAGAGCCAGTATGGGCCTTAATCTTATTTGATAGTTCCATATTCTTGTGACCCTAGGAGAAAGGTAAGGCAAAAATGATTTCAATGTCCTTAATTCTGGAATGCCATCAGTTGCCCAATAGCTTTCAAGGAAGAGAAAAAAAAGCAGCAGAAAAAGTAAAAATCTATAGTAACACCCATCCTGATTATGCGAATGTTAAAATGGGGGGAGGGGGTAAGTGCAGTTTGAATCCAGGAAATACGGTATTTTCATTCCTGTTATTCAGACAAGGAAGATGAGGCCCCTGAAGATGTATTGTGCAGATGGTGTGATGATGTGCCAAGGAGCTACAGGCAAAATACTGTGACAGCTTCTGAACTGCCTTCAGTTCCCCAAATGTGAAGCTTCTCCTTCCCCTCTGGGCCCTTGCAGGTACCTGGTAGTCTCCCTGCCCTGGACATGCTTCCTCTCCTCCTTAGAATCCTCTGTCTAATTCCTGCTTCTCCCTCAGGTCCCAGTTTAGCCCTCTGCCTCTTCTGGGGTGTCTTCCCTGGCCCATGCCCAGGGGAGGGGCCCCTGCTGGGAGCATCTACCATCCCTAGTGGTTCCCCATCACAGCATGGTCTCTTTCTTTTTAACAGACTTATTCTCCATGCCCTGGAGACTTCATGAGGACAGGACCATGACTGCCTGGTCATCATTTTATCTCTATCACCTGGTGCGATACTATGATTTATAATGGATATATATTTTGGTCCATGGTTCCTGGCTCACAGCTACCAAAACTCTGGGAATTTCCTGAGAAATAAGATCAATGGGAGAATCTTTTGTTACAATATTTGGTATCTGGTCCTCAGTTCCTGAAATGACTTCGGAGCCATCAATGTGAGATGGGTGTCTTGTTATTCATAATAAGCCCCTTTTCATCACAAATGGGTTTACATTAATGAGGTGACTTTTGGAAAACACCTAAAGATGAGGGCTGGTTGCCAGGGGAACCAACTGCAAATAGAGAGCTGGAAATTTCAGTCCCACTCCCTGATTTCCTGGGAGGGGAAAGGGGGTTGGAGGTTGAATCAATCAGCCCTGTCTAATGACTTAATCCATCATGCCTGTATAATGAAGCCTCCATAAAAACCCCCAGGGTTTGGAGAGCTTCCGGGTTGGTGACCAGGTGGAGATGCTGGGAGAGTGGTGTGCACATGCTTGGGGAAGACGTGGAAGCTCCACACCCTTTCTCTACACCTTGCCCTGTGCATCTCTTCCATCTGGCTGTTCCTGAGTTATATACTTTTATAATAGGCCAGTCATCTAATAAGTAAAATGTTTCTCTGAACTCTGCCACTCTAGAAAATTCATCAAGCCTGAGGAGAGGGTAGTGAGAACCTCTGATTGGTAGCTGTTCGGTCACAAGCACAGGTGACAACCTGGAATTGTGATTGGGCTTTGAAGTAGGATTGGGGGGTTGAGGGACTGAGCCCTTAACCTGTGGGACCTGACACGTCTACAGTGAGATGCTGTTAGAACTGAGTTGGATTGTAGGCCACCCAGTGGTGTTAGATCATTGTTTAGAGATGTAGAACCCCTGACACACCAGAATCGGTGACTAGAACCACTACACCTGATTTATTGAAGGGGCTCAGGAATATCTGCACTTGGCATGTATGCACTTTGGGCCAGTCCTGCTCATGGATACTTGAAGCAGAGAGCAGCACAGTGGTTTAGAGCATGGATTCTCAAAATGTGGTCCCCAGGCCTGTCACATTAGCATCACCTGGGAGATTGTTAGAAATGCAAATCCTTGGGCCCATCCCCAGCTTACCAGATGGGGCCCAGCAATTGGTTTCAGTTAGCCCTCCTGATGATTCTGTGTGAGGACCACAGGTTAGCGTATGGGCTCTGAGGCAGCCTGCCTGGCTTCAAATTCTGGCTCTGTTGCTTAAAAATTGTTTGGCTCTGGGATATTTACAATACCTTTCTGTGTCTCAGTGCTCTCATCTATAAAATGGAGATAATAAAAATAATGTTAGCTGCCTCAATTGGATTAACAACATAGAGCTGTTAACACAGCATCTGCTCACAGTAAGTGCTCCAAATAAGTTAACTGTTAGTAGTGTTAACTGTGCAACCATGGGAAAATTCATTAACTTCTCTGAATTTTACTTCCATTATCTTTGAAGTAAGAATAAAATCTTTGCCTCTCATGGTTTTGAAAGTTAAATGTCTGTCATGATGAATTGTATGTGTCAACTTGGCTGATCTATGGTGTCCTTTATTTGGACAACCAACAAACCAAGATGTTGCTGGGAAGGGATTTTTAAATAAGTGACTAGAATTTAAATCAGTAGACGTTGAGTAAAGCAGATCACCCTCCATGATGTGCGGGGCCTCATCCAGCCACTTAAAGACTATAATGTAACAGGGAAGAACAAAATATGACTCTGTGTTCGATCTGTTTCTTTTACTTTAACCTTTGCTTTCCATTGCTTTTGTTCTGTCTATAGCTATAGGCATACATAATGGTCTGCCTCGGGTAACTCTGCCCCTCTGCCTGAATGTTAATCTAAAGTGCCTTTGCTCAGCTCACAGGGAAACACCTTGCCCCTGCCCACAGGTGAATGGCTACAGAAAAGAAATTAACACATCCCTCCCTGAGGCTGGCCAAAACGAGGAGATATTTTGCAAAACTTATGGGCTTTTTGCTTTACTTCCTCACCTCCTCCCCCTCTCTGTTCTGTAAAAGAAACTGGCATCCAGACCCCGATAAGATGGGACTCTACCATGCTAGTCCACCATCTTCTCGGATGCCCCGCGTCCTGAATAAAATCACTATTCCTTGCCTCAACACCTATCTCCCGATTATTGGCCTGTCATGCGGCGAGCAGACAGAGCTTGGATTTGGTAACTATAAGACAGGACTGAGGTCTCCCAAGTCTCCAGAGAAGACTGCCTTCAGTCTCAAAACTGCAACCAGAATCTCCAGCCTGTCTCACAATCAAAAGAGCCTGTTCTTTACATCTCTCAATCTCTCTCCTTCTCCTTCTCTCTCTCTCTCTCTCTCTCTCTCTCTCTCTCTCTCTCGATATACAGATACACACACACACACCCTATTTGTTGTATTTCTTTTGAAAGTTCTAATACAATGTGTTATATATGTGTAGGTCAGGAATTCTCAACCTATATCGTTTCTCAACTATTGACATTTGAGCCAGATGATTCTTCGTTGTGGAGGACCATCCTGTGTATTGTAGGATGTTTAGCAGTATCCCCAGCCTCTACCCACTAGATGCCAGAAGCACTGCCCCCTCTCCTATCAGTAAAAAGAAAAAATCTCCCTAGACATGGCTAAATGTCCCCTGGGAACAAAATCTCCTTCAGCTGAGAACCACTGCTATAAATAACTGTGAAATGCAGGCACCATTGCTCCAACTAAACCAGTGCTGCACTGTTGCCCATGTAGCCGCCATCAAAACAAGTTAATCACTTTCCACAAAATCAGGCTCAAAACCCACTGCACCAAAGGTGGCCCTAATGTCCTCCCTCCTCCTGCAGATCCCACTTCTGTGCCTGTCTTTCCCTTGTGCACATTTCACTTGATCACACTTTTTTCCAGTGGTCTTTCCGTAGCCTCATATATGTGTACTTTGCCCACTTCCACCAAACCTCCTCGAAGGAAGGTGCAGCCCTGGTAAGAGGAGTAAATAATTGTATCCAAGTCCAAATCCTGCTGTTTCTTACCTTATGACCTTGGGATAGCTACTCATTCTTCCTGAGTTTCAGTATTAGTATCTATAAAACTGGAAGAGTTGAGTGTCTTCATAGAGTAGTTATAAAGTACAAGCACTTTTGAACTATAAAAATATAGGCTTTTCCATCAAAAAAGCAAAACCATGGCTTTTATATTTTTTTGTAAGAAAACAGCCAGTTCAGGGGGGTTTAGGATGAAATATGACCTTGAAAAATGCTAAATGAACAAATAAATACATGAATTTGCATGTCATATTTTGCTTTTGTTTTACTTTCTTCTTCTGATAGCTTTTAAAGTAATGTAGGCAGGGTCCTTTCTGTGTCCTTCTGAGATTAATACATAAATTACCTAATTGGACAGTTGCCAAGGCAATGCAATTTGCCTAGTTATTGACCTCAAGTCCCTGGAAATGATGGCGTTCATCCATAATTCTACCTACCCCCATTGTCTATGTCTTTATTTCCTTAGGGAGCACCCATACTTGAGACCAAATATTTGTCCATCAGAATGACTGAAGCAGTCCTCTTCCAGAAAAATCATCTCTGCACCCTTCAGCCTTCTCCCCTGCCAAGGCATCCAGATGACGCTTTTCTGACTTCCCACAGCCTTCGGGGCTTGCCCACCTGCATCATAGCACAGATCTGCCTCCCTGCTTCCCCTATCAGGCTATGAGCTCACAAGGTGGAAGGCTGCGCTTACTGGATTATGCATTCCCAGGGGCTGGTGCACTGTGTGCCAAAGCAGGTGACCACACTCATGTGTATGACGATGACTCATTAGGCTCCAATACCATGTGCCCACTGCCTGCAGGATGTCTCCACGTCCACGATTTGTGGACAACGGCAGCTCAGCTTCTCAAAAAAGCTAAGCCTAGATCTTCCTTCCTAAACCAGTTATTTAATTTTGCAAAACAAACCATTCCAAAACACTGTGGCCTAAAAACAACAATTTATCTTTCATAGTTCTGTGGGTTGACTGGGCTCTCCTGGGCAGTTCTTGCTCAGGGTCTCAGTCAGGTGGTTGTTGGGGCTAGAGCCATCAGAAAGCTTTTTCAATCACACATCTGACACCTGGGCTGGGGTAGCTGGATCATCTGAGGGCTGGCCAGATGTCTCTTCCCCCCCCCCCCCCACTTAACACCTCCATGGGGCAAGCTTTGGCTTCCTCATAACATGGTGGTCCCAGATTAGCAGAACTTTTTTTTTTTTTTTTGCGGTACACGGGCCTCTTACTGTTGTGGCCTCTCCCGTTGCGGAGCACAGGCTCCGGACGCGCAGGCTCAGCGGCCATGGCTCACGGGCCCAGCCGCTCCGCTGCATGTGGGATCTTCCCGGACCGGGGCGTGAACCCGTGTTCCCTGCATTGGCAGGCGGACTCTCAACCACTGCACCACCAGGGAAGCCCAGCAGAACTTCTTACATGGTGATTGGTGGCTGCTTCTCCAAGAGCTCCATGAGCCTGGATGGAAGCTGCAGCCTTCGTAGACACGATACTGAAAGTCTCAAGACATCACTTCTGCCACATTCTACTGATCAAATAAGTCATAAGGCCAACCCAGGTTCAAGGGGAGGGAAATTAGAACCCTCTGTCAGTGGGAGCAGTAGCAAAGAATTCTACCATGTTTCTAACAAGTGCAGTTTCTTGTCCCTGGCAATGATTTCTTTTGTAGTGGAATGAAAATAGAAATTCATTTATTCGCTATTTTGGGATACTAAATTTTCTTACCAGATTGGTTTTCATAAGACATGAGCAGTCCCTTTTCAAGAGCCTGCTGGTTCCTTCTTAATTCCTGCATTCCATTGTTAAGCATTCTTTTTTCCTTTCTTATTGGTGATTTCTTTGAAATATACAGAAAAGAATAATGTAATAAATATTCCTGACCCAGATTTAATACTAACACCATGCAATGTTTGTTTCAGCTGGATTGGTGTGGGGAGAGGGGGTAAGAAGGAGTTGGGGTCAAAGGATTTATAGGACTCAGACACTGTAGGACCTTGATGGACATGGTAAGGATTTTGAGTAGATGTACGATGTGATCTCATTTTTTAGTTTAAAATAAATCACTCTAGAAGAATCTGTAGTTGGGCAAAAGTGGAAGCAGGGAATCCAATTAGGAGGCTTTTGCTATAATCCAGGTGAGACAATGGGACCTTAGATTAGGGTAGAAGTAAAAACGGTGTTGAAACATGGCTGGATCTGAGATCTACTTTTTAAAATAAAAACACTCTTGCTTATGGGTGTGAAAGAGAGGAATCAATGATAACTCCCATGGTTCTAGCCTGGGCAACTTTGTGGAAGTCGTGCCCTTTACAGAGATGGCAGCTATAGTCAATGTGCATCATTTAACAGTTAATTGTTCTTTAATTATTGTACTTGTTAGAGCTCAGCAATCAGATTGTAGGCCTGTGTCCCTCAACATAGGCAAATACTGTATTCACATTTGATAGATTAGTTGATAGCAGTGTGACTTTTGGCAAGCTTCGTAATCCTCTGACTCAATCTCATCTGTAAAATGAGTGTAGTATTTATTGATGCTCATTGGGTTATTGAGAGAGTTAAGTGTAGCCCTTAGAACAATGCCTGGCACATAGTAAGTGCTCAGTAAATACTAGCTCTTCTTATTCATTTTGGGAATCCTCTCACCAACTACAGTCAGTCAAACCAGGATCTTAGGAGTTACTCTTTACTGTATTTGCTCAATGCAAGATCAGAATATTTTTCAAAGGTACCTAATATTTTGCAGAGCTGATAGAGAAAATCCATGCCAACTTTAGAATGTTACTGTGTCTGAATCTCTTTGGTTACCTCTTGATTTTCAAAACCTCAAACTTAGGAGGCCAAAAATGTATAGATATTTAACTGCTAGGATATATATATATTTTATTCATTTATTTTTGGCTGCGTTGGGTCTTTGCTGCTGCGTGTGGGCTTTTTCTAGTTGTGGCGGGCGGGGACTACTCTTTGTTGCGGTGCACAGGCTTCTCATTGCGGTGGCTTCTCTTGTGGAGCACAGGCTCTAGGCGCGCGGGCTTCAGTAGTTGCGGCATGCAAGCTCAGTAGTTGTGGCTCATGGGCTCTAGAGCACAGGCTCAGTAGTTGTGGCACACAGGCTTAGTTGCTCCACGGCATGTGGGATCTTCCCGGACCAGGGCTTAAACCTGTGTCCCCTGCATTGACAGGCGGTTTCTTAACCACTGTGCCACCAGGGAAGTCCAAACTGCTAGGATATTAAGAGGAGCAGTTAGGCCTAATTCCTACTTCCTGCCATCCTAAGCCATGTATGCTTTTGATTTAGCTGCAATGAATAAAAATATTTTATCAGTGACCCAATATATTTCATTGCCTCTCTGGTCCTTCTGGGTATTGCTGGACAGATCTCCGACTAGCTGATGTCATTGTTGGCTTTTGTGAATTGTGTCAGTGTGGCTGCCCTTTTGCAGCTTTAGCCAAAGAGAAAAACAGCAACTTGGAGATGAAGAGCCCTTATTCAGAGGTAATGGGATCAGCTGTAAACAGCAGAAATTCACAGCAGTTGATATTCATTGAGAAAGAAGATAATTTAAAGAAATTTGTAAAAAAATAATTACAAACAGATGATCTGGTACATTCTAACACACGAGATAAAATTCCTCCATCCTTAGAGAACTGGATAGCATGCAAGGCTTTGCCTCAAGGAAAGCACTGTGAGGTAGTGGAAATAGTCCTGGACTGAGAACACAGGGACTGGCTGGCACCTGGTGATGTTTCCTTTGTAAAGTGGGAATATAATTCCTATCAACCTCATGGGGTTGCTATCAAGATTCATGGAGATAATGGCTATGACAGGACTTGAAAAGGTGCAGAATATTATTCCTCAGCAATTGTTACACCTATACAAGCCTATACAAGTGTTAAGATTTGAAAATACGTGGGGGAGAAGGGAGAGGAAGTAAATACATTTCCCTTCCAGGGTATTCCTTAGCCAGTGTCTTTTCTAGATTGCTCTACTTACAAGCCATTGTAAAGATGGCAATAACAAGAGTAAAAATAATGACAACAGCTAACATTTATTTAATATCAACAGCAAAGCAGTGCTATGCCAACTCCTTTGCACGTTATCAGTTCATTTAAGGGTAACAACAGTTCCTTGAAGTAGGTGTGGCTACAAACACCGTTTTATGGATGAGAAACGGGTTCACAGGGATTTATTACCTGCCTGTCGTGCAGTTAGTGGGTCACACGAGCAGGATTTTAATCGAGCAGCCTGTGCAGTTAGTGGGTCACACGAGCAGGATTTTAATCAAGCAGCCTGTTGCCAGAACCTGCAAGTGTAACTACTAGGCTACACATTCTATAGCTGAGTCGTGGTGTAACTGGACTGTGACCTCAGTGTTGGGGGTGCTGAGTCATCTTTAGTGGCATGAGTCCCTCTGTGCCTCAGGAATTTGTTCTCGTCCTCCTATGCCCTGGTCACAGCCTCTCCTGTCCCTTCTTTTTCCTGCACACAGGAAATAGGTGTTGGGGGCTGCATTGGTTTGGGTGATACTACCTGCTGTAGCAAATACACCCCAAAAATGTATACTGGAAAACACAATGATAAGTTACACTATTACTGATGTAACAAAAGCAAGTGGATACACACAATCATGGGGCAGCCCCTCTGCACACAGTCATTCCGTCCCCGGGCTGAGCATAGCTCCGCCATCTTCAACATTTGGCTTTGAGGTCGACTCCATTCCTGGAGGGGGAATGGAAGGGGAAAAGGGGCGGAGGGCCACCCTGTGGGAGGCATAAGGCCAGCTGGAAGTTGGTGACGTCACTTCTGCTCGCATTCCACCGGCCAGGACTCTGTTGCTCGCTACTGCAAATGGGTCTGGGACACACAGATCCCAGCAGGCAGCCATAGCTCGGTGACATCTCTGCAATGCAGAGCGGGCAGCACAGATTCTTGGTGAACAGCTAGAGGTGTCTGCTACCAGAATCATGATGATGCTAGATGGTTTATCATGGGTGAAAGTTTATTGATTTCAGTTCCTTTAATTGGGTCCTGCAGGATGCCAGGGGGAGTTACGAATTTGGGGAAAGTTTTTTGGTCAAAACATGTTCTTGTTTCCCTGTTTCTCATACCACTTATCACAGATGACAGTCTCAGGGGGAGAAGTTTCTTCCTGCAACTGTTCCATATCTGCCCTCAACATGTCACTGGGCTCTTGGCTTAATTGCCTGAATTTTTTCTTTCCTCTAACTGTGTTTATTTTTTAAAATTGGCTATTCTTTTTCTATACATTTATTGGACCTCAGATACACAGAATTAGATTAATTCTAAACTGTAGTTCATTACACACATTTATGCATGGTTCCTTGTAAGACTTTCTCTTTATTTTCTTGCTTACTGATAATACAACAAACCCATGAAACTCTACGCATATGAAAACTGGAATATTAACAATAACTTATATCTATAATAAGTTCCCTGTCAATCCCATTACTCTTCCTCCCATATCCTATGTAACCACTATCCTGGATCTTATGTTTATTATTCCTTTGCTTTTTCTTTTAATAGACTATTTTTTTAGAGCAGTTTTAGATTCATAGCAAAATTGAGCAGAAGGTACAGAGATTTCTCATATGCTCCCTGCTGCCCCTGCCACACACGCATACAGAGGCTCTCCCATTATCAACATCCCCTACCAGAGTGGTACATTGGTTACAACTGATGAATCTACATTGACACCTTATTACCACCCAAAGTCTATAGTTTACGTTATGGTTCACTCTGATGTTGAACATTCTATGGATTTGGATAAATTTATAATGACAGGTATCCCCCATTATCGTATCATAGAGAGTATTTTCACTGCCCTAAAAATCATCTGTACTCTGCCAATTCATCCCTTCTTCCCCCCTACCCCTTGGCAACCACTGATCTTTTTACTGTCTTCATAGTTTTGCCTTTTCCAGAATGTTATATAGTTGGAATCATAAAGTATGTAGCCATTTCAGATGGGCTTCATTCACTTAATAATATGTATCTAAGTTTTCTCCATGGCTTTTCGTGGCTTGATATCTCATTCTTTTTAGTGCTGAATATTCCATTGTCTGGATGTCCCACAGTTTACTTATTCATTCACCTGCTGATGGACATCTTGGTTGCTTCCAGGTTATAGTAATTATAAATAAAGCTGCTATAAACATCCATTTGCAGGTTTTTGTATGGACATAACTTTTCAATTCCTTTGGGTAAACACCAAGGAACAGGAGTGCTGGATTGTTTGGTAAGGGTATGTTTAGTTTTGTCAGAAACCACCAAACCGTCTTCCGAAGAGACTGTGCCATTTTGCACTCCCACTACAGTTTGTGAGAGTTCCTGCTGCTCCACATCCTTACCAGCATTTGGTGTTGTCACTGTTTTGGATTTTGGCTATTTTAATAAACAGCTAGTAGTATCTAGCTATTTTCATTTGCAATTCCCTAATGATAGGTGATGGGGAACATCTTTTCATATGCTTATTTGTCATCTGTAAATCTTCTTTGAGGTGTCTGTTAAGGTCTTTGTACTACTTTTTAATCAAGTTGTTTGTTTCCTTACTGTTGAGTTTTAAGAGTTCTTTGTATACTTTGGATGACAGTCCTTTATCAAATATTTTCTATCAGTCTTCAGCTTGTCTTATTCTCTTGATATTGTCTTTCACAGATCAGTTTTTATTCTAAGAATGTCCAGCCTCTCCATTATTTCTTTCATGGGTCATACTTTTGGTGTTGTATCTAATAAGTCATTGCCAAATCCAAGGTCATCTCAGTTTTATTCTATGTTGTCTTCTAGTGTTTTATAGTTTTGCATTTACATTTAAATTTGTGATTCACAAAACTACAATGCCGTATCACCTCACACCAGTCAGAATGGCCATCATCAAAAAATCCACAAAGAATAAATGCTCTAGAGGGCATGGAGAAAAGGGAACCCTCTTGCACTGCTGGTGGGAATGTAAATTGATACAGCAACTATGGAGAACACTATGGAGGTTCCTTAAAAAACTAAAAATAGAACTACCATACAACCCAGCAATCCCACTACTGGGCATATACCCTGAGAAAACCATAATTCAAAAAGAGTCATGTACCACGATATTCATTGAAGCTCTATTTGCCAGGACATGGAAGCAACCTAAGTGTCCATCAACAGATGAATGGATAAAGATGTGGCACTTATATACAATGGAATATTACTCAGCCATAAAAGGAAACGAAATTGAGTTATTTGTAGTGAGGTGGATAGACCTAGAGTCTGTCACAGAGAGTGAAGTAAGTCAGAAAGAGAAAAACAAATACTGTATGCTAACACATACATATGGAATCTAAAAGGAAAAAAAATGGTTCTGATGAACCTAGGGGCAGAACAGGAATAAAGACGCAGACATAGAGAATGGACTTGAGGACACAGGGAAGGGGAAGGGTAAGATGGGATGAAATGAGAGAGTAACATTGACATATATACACTACCAAATGTATAATAGATAGCTAGTGGGAAGCAGCTGCATAGCATAGGGAGATCAGCTAGGTGCTTTGCAACCACCTAGAGGGGTGGGATAAGGAGGGTGGGAGGGATATGCAAGAGGGTGGGGTTATGAGGATATATGTATGCATATAGCTGATTCACTTTGTTATACAGCAGAAACTAACACAACATTGTAAAGCAATTATTCTCCAATAAAGATGTTAAAAAATGAATAAGTAAATTTGTGATTCATTTTGAGTTACTTTTTGGTGAAGGGTAAAAAGTCTATGTCTAGATTTTTTTTAACTTTTTTTGTGTGTGTGAATGTCCAGTTGTTCCAGCACCATTTGTTAAAAAGATTATCTTTTCTCCATTGTATTGCTTTTGATCCTTTGCTAAAGATCAGTTGACAATATTTATGTGGGTCTATTTCTGAGCTCTGTACTCTGTGCCATAGATCTGTTTATCTTTTCACCAGTATAGGCAAACCTCATTTTGTTGCACTTCACTTTATTTCACGTCACAGATACTAAGTTTTTCACAAATTTTGAAAGTCTGTGGCAACCCTGCATCAAGCAAGCCTATCAGCTATTTTTCTAGGAGCATTTGCTCACGTCATTTCTCTGTGTCACATTGTGATAATTCTCACAATATTTCAAGTCCTCCAGCAGCAAAAAGATTATGACTCCCTGAAGGTTCAGATGATGGTTAGCATTTTTCAGCAATAAAATGGTTTTTATTAAGGTACTTACATTGTTTTTTTAGACATATTGCACACTTTACAGACTACAGTACAGTGTAAATACAACATTTATATGCACTGGGAAACCAGAAACTTTACGTGACTTTCTTTATTGTGGTATTCGCTTTATTGTGGTGGTCTGGAATTGAACACACAATATCTCTGAGGTATACCTGTACCATGTTTTCTGATTATTGTAGTTTATAGTAAGTCTTGAAGTCAGATGGTGTCAGTCATGTAACTCTGTTCTTCTCCTTCAGTATTGTATTGGCTGTTCTGGATCTTTTGCCTTTCCATATAAACTTTAGAATCAGTTTGTCAATATCCACAAAATAACTTGCTGGGGTTTTGATTGTGGCTGTGTTGAATTTATGAATCAAGTTAGGAAGAACTGATGTCTTGACAATATTGAATCTTCCTATCCCTGAACATGAAACATCTCTCCATTTATTTAGTTCTTCTGAGATTTCTTTCATCAGAATTTTGACATTTTCCTCATATAGATCTTGTACATATTTTGTTAGACTTATTACTAAGTATTTAATTTTTAGGATGTGCTAATGTAAATGGTATCATGTTTTTAATTTCAAAGTTCACTTATTCATTGCTGGTTATGTAGGAAAGTGACTTTTGTATATTAACCTTGTATCCTGCAACCTTGCTATAATTGCTTATTAGTTTCAGAAGTGTTTTGTTGATTCTTTTAGATTTCCTACATAGATGATTATGTCATGTATGAACAAAGACCGTTGATTTCTTCCTTCACAATATTTATATTTTAAATTTTCTTTTCTTATCTTTGATTAGCTTTTAAAATTCTTAAAAGATAATACCCATTTCTCTAAACCCCCACCCCCAAACTCTGGCAACCACCAATCTTTCTCTGTATGAGGTTGGTTATTTTTTGTTTGCATTTTTTTGTTTGTTTGGCTGGTTGTTTTTTGTTTGTTTTTTTAGATACCTCATATAGGAGAGATCATACAGAATTTGTCTGTCTGTATATGACTTCTTTCACTTAGTATAATGCCCTCAAGTTTCATCCATATTATTGCTGCAAATGACAAGGTTTTACTCTTTTTTATGACTGAATAATATTCCATTGTGTGTGTGTGTGTGTGTGTGTGTGTGTGTGTGTGTGTGTGTGTGTGTGTACTCCAAAATTTATCATTCATTCATCCATCAGTGGACACTTAGGTTGTTTCCATATCTTGGCTATTGTGAATAGTGCTGCAATGAACACGGGAGTGCGTATATCTTTTCAAGTTAGTGTTTTCATTGTCTTCAGTTAAATACCCAAAAGTGGAATTGCTGGATTGTATGGTAGTTCTATGTTTAATGTTTTGAGGAACCTCCATACTGTTTTCCATAGTGGCTACACCAATTTATATTCCCACCAACAGTGCACAAGAGTTCCCTTTTCCCCACATCAACAATTTGTCATTGCTTGTCTTTTTGATAATAGCCGTTCTGACAGGAGTGAGGTGATCTCATTGTGGTTTTGATTTTCATTTCCCTGATAATTAATAATATTGAACACCTTTTCACATGCCTGTTGGCTATCTGTATGTCTTCTTTGGAAAAATGTCCATTCAGCTCTTCTGACCATTTTTAATCTGAATTGTTTGGATTTTGGGTGTTGCATGAGTTCTTTATATATTTTGGATATTAACCCCTTATTAGATACATGATTCACAGATATTTTCTCCCATTCGGTAAGTTGCCTTTTCATTTTGTTGATGGTTTCTAAATACATCACCTCACACATATGTGCAAGAGCTTCCCCAAGAGTAGAATTGCAAGGTTACAGGGCTTGAGAATGTTCAGTTTTATAAGATAATGCCAAACTGTTTTCCAAAGTGGTAGTACCAATTTGCACTTCCACCAACAGTGTAAACTGAGGACCTGCTCATCCACATCCTCTTTGGTACTAGATTTTGTCAGACTTTTTCATTTTTGCTGATTGTAAAATTATATCTCAATGTGATCCTGATTTGTATTTCCCTGAGCACAAATGAATTTTAATATTTCTTCATATGGTTAGTGCCCATATGTTTTTGAGTTCTATGTTTTTCATTCATGTTTTTTGCCCATTTTCTTTTTGATTATTTATTCCTAGAAATTCTAGGAATATTATATATTTTTGATGCCAATTCTCTGTCAGTATTGTGAAAATCTTTTTCCAATATGTAAACTATCTTTCCCTTTTCTTTCAGATATCTTTGATCAGAAGTTCTCATAATAATGTAATAAAATTTATTCTTTTTTTTTTTTTTGGTACTTTCTGTGTCTTGTTTAAGAAATGCTTCCCTAACCCTAACTGAGGTTGTAAATATATCCACCTATGGTTTTTACTTAATATTTTAAAGTTTTGCTTTTAACATTTAAGAACTTTAGCCCTCTGTAGTTGACTTTTGTGTACAGTGTTAAAGAGAGATCCAATTTCACCTATTACCACGTGAATAACCATTCCCCTCCCACCCACTTGTCTACCATAACAATTATGCATGGGCATTTCTGGGCTGTCTGTTCCATTCCCTTGGCGTATTGTGCTTCAGTAAAGTTTTATAAACTTTGGTATCAGTCTTTTACATATTTTAATGTTTATTTTTTGGTATTTGACATGTTGATGCTATGTTAATGTGAATCTTCTAAGAAGATGGTCAAGTTTTCTAGTTGTTTATTGTGTATGTATGGAAATGCAACTGACTTTTTTGCCATACGTGGGCCTCTCACCGCTGTGGCCTCTCCCGCTGCGGAGCACAGGCTCTGGATGCACAGGCCCAGAGGCCTCGGCCCACGGGCCAGCCGCCCCGTGGCACGCAGGATCCCCCCGGACCGGGGCATGAAACCGCACCCCCTACACCGGCAGGCGGACCCCCAACCACTGCGCCACCAGGGAAGCCCGCAACTGACTTTTTTTTAACATCTTTATTGGACTATAATTGCTTTACAATGGTGTGTTAGTTTCTGCTTTATAACAAAGTGAATCAGTTATACATATACATATATCCCCATATCTCTTCCCTCTTGCGTCTCCCTCCCTCCCACCCTCCCTATCTCACCCCTCTAGGTGGTCAAAAAGCACCAAGTGGATCTACCTGTGCTATGTGGCTGCTTCCCACTAGCTATCTATTTTACATTTGGTAGTGTACATATGTCCATGCCACTCTCTCACTTTGTCCCAGCTTACTCTTCCCCCTCCCCGTATCCTCAAGCCCATTCTCTACATCTGCGACTTTATTACTGTCCTGCTGCTAGGTTCTTCATAACCTTTTTTTTTTTTTTTGATTCCATATATATGTGTTAGCATACGGTATTTGTTTTTCTCTTTCTCACTTACTTCACTCTGTATGACATATTCTAGGCCCATCCACCTCACTACAAATAACTCAATTTCGTTTCTTTTTATGGCTGAGTAATAATATGTGCCACATCTTCTTTATCTTAGATTTCTTCCATACCCTGGCTATGGTAAATAGAGCTGTAATGAACATTGTGCTACATGACTCTTTTTGGATTATGGTTTTCTCAGAGTATATGCCCAGTAGTGGGATTGCTGGGTCATCTGGTAGTTCTAGTTTTAGTTTTTTAAGACATCTCCATAGTGTTCTCCATAGTGGCTGTATCTATTTACATGCCCACCAACAGTGCAAGAGGATTCCCTTTTCTCCACACCCTCTCCAGCATTTATTGTTTGTAGATTTTTGGATGATGGCCATTTTGACCAGTGTGAAGTGATACCTCATTGTAGTTGTGCTTTACATTTCTCTAAAGATCAGTGATGTTGAGCATCCTTTCATGTGTTTGTTGGCAGTCTGTATATCTTCTTCGGAGAAATGTCTATTTAGGTCTTCTGCCCATTTTTGGATTTGGTTGCTTGTGTTTTTGATATTGAGCTAAATGGAACTGCTTGTAAATTTTGGAGATTAATCCTTTGTCAGTTGCTTCATTTGCAAATATTTTCTCCCATTTTGAGGATTGTCTTTTTGTCTTGTTTATGGTTTCCTTTGCTGTATAAAACGTTTTAAGTTTCATTAGGTCCCATTTGTTTATTTTTGTTTTTATTTCCATTTCTCTAGGAGGTGGGTCAAAAAGGCTCTTTCTGTGATTTATGTGATGGAGTGTTCTGCCTATGTTTTCCTCTAAGAGTTTAATAGTGTCTGGCCTTACATTTAGGTCTTTAATCCATTTTGAGTTTATTTTTCTGTATGGTGTTAGGGAGTGTTCTAATTTCATTCTTTTACATGTAGCTGTCCAGTTTTCCCAACACCACTTATTGAAGAGGCTGTCTTTTCTCCATTGTATATTCTTGCCTCCTTTATCAAAGATAAGGTGACCATATGTGTGTGGGTTTATCTCTGGGCTTTCTATCCTGTTCCATTGATCTATATTTCTGTTTTTGTGCCAGTACTATACTGTCTTGATTACTTATAGTCTGAAGTCAGGGAACCTGATTCCTCCAGCTCCGTTTTTCGTTCTCAAGATTGCTTTGGCTTTTGGGGGTCTTTTGTGTTTCCATACAAATTGTGAAATTATTTGTTCTAGTTCTGTGAAAAATGCCATTGGTAGTTTGATAGGGATTGCACTGAATCTGTAGTTTGCTTTGGGTAGTATAGTCATTTTCATAATGTTGATTCTTCGAATCCAAGAACATGGTATATCTCTCCATCTATTTGTATCATCTTTAATTTCTTTCATCAGTGTCTTATAATTTTCTGCATACAGTTCTTTTTTTCTCCTTAGGTAGGTTTATTCCTAGATATTTTTTTTAACATCTTTATTGGGGTATAATTGCTTTACAATGGTGTGTTAGTTTCTGCTTTATAACAAAGTGAATCAGTTATACATATACATATGTTCCCATATCTCTTCCCTCTTGCGTCTCCCTCCCTCCCACCCTCTCTATCCCACCCCTCCAGGCTGTCACAAAGCACCGAGCCAATATCCCTGTGCCATGCGGCTGCTTCCAACTAGCTATCTACCTTACTACGTTTGTTAGTGTGTATATGTCCATGACTCTCTCTCGCCCCGTCACAGCTCACCCCTCCCCCTCCCCATAACCTCAAGTCCGTTCTCTAGGAGGTCTGCGTCTTTATTCCTGCCTTACCCCTAGGTTCTTCATGACATTTTTTTTCCTTAAATTCCATATATATGTGTTAGCATACGGTATTTGTCTTTTTCTTTCTGACTTACTTCACTGTGTATGACAGACTCTAGGTCTATCCACCTCATTACAAATAGCTCAATTTCGTTTCTTTTTATGGCTGAGTAATATTCCATTGTATATATGTGCCACATCGTCTTTATCCATTCATCCGATGATGGGCACTTAGGTTGTTTCCATCTCTGGGCTATTGTAAATAGAGCTGCAATGAACATTTTGGTACATGACTCTTTTTGAATTTCGGTTTTCTCAGGGTATATGCCCAGTAGTGGGATTGCTGGGTTATATGGTAGTTCTATTTGTAGTTTTTTAAGGAACCTCCATACTGTTCTCCATAGTGGCTGAACCAATTCACATTCCCACCAGCAGTGCAAGAGGGTTCCCTTTTCTCCACACCCTCTCCAGCATTTATTGTTTCTAGATTTTTTGATGATGGCCATTCTGACTGGTGTGAGATGATATCTCATTGTAGTTTTGATTTGCATTTCTCTAATGATTAATGATGTTGAGTATTCTTTCATGTGTTTGTTGGCAGTCTGTATATCTTCTTTGGAGAAATGTCTATTTAGGTCTTCTGCCCACTTTTGGATTGGGTTGTTTGTTTTTTTGTTATTGAGCTGCATGAGCTGCTTGTAAATTTTGGAGATTAATCCTTTGTCGGTTGCTTCATTTGCAAATATTTTCTCCCATTCTGAGGGTTGTCTTTTGGTCTTGTTTATGGTTTCCTTTGCTGTGCAAAAGCTTTGAAGTTTCATTAGGTCCCATTTGTTTATTTTTGTTTTTATTTCCATTACTCTAGGAGGTGGGTCAGAAAGAATCTTGCTGTGATTTATGTCATAGAGTGTTCTGCCTATGTTTTCCTCTAAGAGTTTGATAGTTTCTGGCCTTATATTTAGGTCTTTAATCCATTTTGAGCTTATTTTTGTGTATGGTGTTAGGGAGTGATCTAATCTCATACTTTTACATGTACCTGTCCAGTTTTCCCAGCACCACTTATTGAAGAGGCTGTCCTTTCTCCACTGTACATTCCTGCCACCTTTATCAAAGATAAGGTGTCCATATGTGCATGGGTTTATCTCTGGGCTTTCTATCCTGTTCCATTGATCTATCTTTCTGTTTTTGTGCCAGTACCATACCGTCTTGATAACTGTAGCTTTGTAGTATAGTCTGAAGTCAGGGAGCCTGATTCCTCCAGTTCCTTTTTTTGTTCTCAAGATTGCTTTGGCTATTCAGGGTCCCTTGTGTTTCCATACAAATTGTGAAATTTTTTGTTCTAGTTCTGTGAAAAATGCCAGTGGTAGTTTGATAGGGACTGCATTGAATCTATAGATTGCTTTGGGTAGTAGAGTCATTTTCACAATGTTGATTCTTCCAATCCAAGAACATGGTATATGTCTCCATCTGTTTGTATCATCTTTAATTTCTTTCATCAGTGTCTTATAATTTTCTGCATACAGGTCTTTTGTCTCCTTAGGTAGGTTTATTCCTAGGTATTTTATTTTTTTTTTTTGCAATGGTAAATGGGAGTGTTTTCTTAATTCCACTTTCAGATTTTTCATCATTAGTATATAGGAATGCAAGAGACTTCTGTGCATAAATTTTGTAGGCTGCTACTTTACCAAATTCATTGATTAGCTCTAGTAGTTTTCTGGTAGCATCTTTAGGATTCTCTATGTATAGCATCATGTCATCTGCAAACAGTGACAGCTTTACTTCTTCTTTTTGGATTTGGATTCCTTTTATTTCTTTTTCTTCTCTAATTGCTGTGGATAAAACTTCCAAAACTATGTTGAATAATAGTGGTGAGAGTGGGCAACCTTGTCCTGTTCCTGATCTTAATGGAAATGGTTTCAGTTTTTCACCATTAAGGATGATGTTGGCTGTGGGTTTGTCATATATGGCCTTTACTATGTTGAGGTAGGTTCCCTCTATACCTGCTTTCTGGAGGGTTTTTATCATAAATAGGTGTTGAATTTTGTCAAAAGCTTTCTCTGCATCTATTGAGATGATCATATGGTTTTTCTCCTTCAATTTGTTAATATGGTGTATCACATTGATTGATTTGCCTATATTGAAGAATCCTTGCATTCCTGGAATAAACTCCACTTGATCATGGTGTATGATCCTTTGAAGGTGCTGTTGGATTCTGTTTGCTAGTATTTTGTTGAGGATTTTTGCATCTATGTTCATCAGTGATATTGGCCTGTAGTTTTCTTTCTTCATGACATCTTTGGTTTTGGTATCAGGGTGATGGTGGCCTTGTAGAAAGAGTTTGGGAGTGTTCCTCCCTCTGCTATATTTTGGAAAAGTTTGAGAAGGATAGGTGTTAGCTCTTCTCTAAATGTTTGATAGAATTCACCTGTGAAGTCATCTGGTCCTGGGCTTTGGTTTGTTGGAATATTTTTAATCACGATTTTAATTTCACTGCTTGTGATTGGTCTGTTCATATTTTCTATTTCCTCCTGGTTCAGTTTCCGAAGGTTGTAGGTTGTACATTTCTAAGAATTTTTCCATTTCTTCCAGGTTGTCCATTTTATTGGCATAGAATTGCTTGTAGTAATCTCTCATGATCCTTTGTATTTCTGCAGTGTCAGTTGTTACTTCTCCTTTTTCATTTCTAATTCTATTGATTTGAGTATTCCCCTTTTTTTCTTGATGTGCCTGACTAATGGTTTATCAATTTTGTTTATCTTCTCAAAGAACCAGCTTTTAGTTTTATTTATCTTTGCTATTGTTTCCTTCGTTTCTTTTCCATTTATTTCTGATCTGATCTTTATTATTTCTTTCTTTCTGCTAACTTTTGGGTTTTCTGTTCTTTCTCTAATTGCTTTAGGTGTAAGGTTAGGTTGTTTATTTGACATGTTTCTTGTTTCTTAAGGTAGGATGGTATTGCTATAAACTTCCCTGTTAGAACTGCTTTTGCTCCATCCCATAGGTTTTGGGTCATCGTATTTTCATTGTCATTTGTTTCTAGGTATTTTTTGATTTCCTCTTTGATTTATTCACTGATCTCTTGGTTATTAAGTAGTGTATTGTTTAGGCTCCATGTGTTTGTATTTTTTACAGATTTTTTTCCTGTAATTGATATCTAGTCTCATAGCGTTGTAGTTCGAAAAGATACTTGATATGATTTCAATTTTCTTAAATTTACCAAGGCTTGATTTGTGACCCAAGATATGATCTATCCTGGAGAATGTTCCATGAGCAGTTGAGAAGAAAGTGTATTCTGTTGTTTTTGGTTGGAATGTCCTATAAATATCAATTAAGACCATCTTCTTTAATGTATCAATTAAAGCTTGTGTTTCCTTATTTGTTTTCATTTTGGATGATCTGTCCATTGGTGAAAGTGGGGTGTTAAAGTCCCCTACTATGACTGTGTTACTGTTGATTCCCCCTTTTATGGCTGTTAGTGTTTGCCTTATGTATTGAGGTGCTCCTATGTTGGGTGCATAGATATTTACAATTGTTAGTTCTTCTTTTTGGATTGATCCCTTGACCATTAGGTAATGTCCTTCTTTGTCTCTTGTAATAGTCTTTGTTTTAAAGTCTATTTTGTCTGATATGAGAATTGCTACTCCAGCTTTCTTTTGATTTCCATTTGCATGGAAGGCCTTTTTCCATCCCTTCACTTTGTGTCTGTATGTGTTGCTAGGTCTGAAGTGGTCTCCTATAGACAGCATATATACGGGTCTTGTTTTTGTATCCATTCAGCCAGTCTATGTCTTTTGGTTGGATCATTTAATTCATTTACATTTGAAGTAATTATTGATATGTATGTCCCTATTCCCATTTTCTTAATTGTTTTGGGTTTGTTATTGTAGGTCTTTTCCTTCTCTTGTATTTCCTGCCTAGAGAAGTTCCTTTAGCATTTGTTGTAAAGCTGGTTTGGTGGTGCTGAATTCTTTTAGCATTTCCTTGCCTGTAAAGCTTTTAATTTCTCCAAGATCCTTGCTGGGTACAGTAATTTTGGTTGTAGGTTTTTCCCCTTCTTCATTTTAAATATATCCTGCCACTCCCTTCTGGTTTGAAGAGTTTCTGCTGAAAAATCAGCTGTTACCCTTATGGGGATTCCCTTGTATGTTATTTGTTGTTTTTCCCTCACTGCTTTTAATATTTTTTCTTTGTATTTAACTTTTGATAGTTCGATTAATATGTATCTTGGCATGTTTCTCCTTGGATTTATCCTGTATGGGACTCTCTGTGCTTCCTGGACTTGATTAACTACTTCCTTTCCCATATTAGGGAAGTTTTCAACTATAATCTCTTCAAATACTTTCTCAGTCCCTTTCTTTTTCCCTTCTTCTTCTGGGACCCCTATAATTCGAATGTTGGTGTGTTCAATGTTGTCCCAGAGGTCTCTGAGACTGTCCTCAATTCTTTTTTCTTTATTCTGCTCTGCAGTAGTTTTTTCCACTGTCTTTTCTTCCAGGTCACTTACCCGTTCTTCTGCCTCAGTTATTCTGCTATTGATCCCTTCTAGAGAATTTTTATTTTCATTATTGTGTTGTTCATCACTGTTTGTTTGCTCTTATTTCTTCTAGATCTTTTTTAAATGTTTCTTGTATTTTCTCCATTCTATTTCCAAGATTTTGGATCATCCTTACTATCATTATTTTGAATTTTTTTTCAGGTAGACTGCCTATATCCTCTTCATTTGTTAGGTCTGGTGCGTTTTTACCTTGCTCCTTCATCTTCTGTGTGTCTTTCTGTCTTCTCATTTTGCTTATCTTACTGTGTTTGGGGTCTCCTTTTTGCAGGCTGCAGGTTCATAGTTCCCGTTGTTTTGGTGTCTGTCCCCAGAGGCTAAGGTTCGTTCAGTGGGTTGTGTAGGCTTCCTGGTGGAGGGGACTAGTGCCTGTGTTCTGGTGGATGAGGCTGGATCTTGTCTTTCTTGTGGGAAGGTCCACATCTGGTGGTGTGTTTTGGGCTGTTTTTGGACTTATTATGATTTTAGGCAGCCTCTCTGCTAATGGGTGGGGTTGTGTTCCTGTCTTGCTAGTTGTTTGGCATAGGATGTCCAGCACTGTAGCTTGCTGGTCTTTGAGTGAAGCTGGGTGCTGGTGTTGAGATGGAGATCTCTGGGAGATTTTTGCCATTTGATATTATGTGGAGCTGGGAGGTCTCTTGTGCACCAGTGTCCTGAAGTTGGCTCTCCCACCTCAGAGGCACAGCACTGACTCCTGACTGCAGCACCAAGAGCCTTTCATCCACATGGCTCAGAATAAAAGGGAGAAAAAAATAGAAAGAAAGAATTAGTAGAAGTCGTAAGAAAGAAAGAAAGGAGGAAGAGAGGGAAGGAGGGAGGGAGGGAGGAAGGAAGGAAGGAAGGAGGGAAGGAAGGGAAAAAGTAAGAAAGAAGATAAAGTAAAATAAAGTAAGATAAAATATAATAAAATTATTAAAATAAAAAAAATCATTAAGAAAAAAAAAACACAAAAGATGGACGGATAGAACCCTAGGAGAAATGGTGGAAGCAAAGCTGTACAGACATAATCTCACACAGAAGCATACACATACACACTCACAAAAAGAGGAAAAGGGGAAAAAAATCATAAATGTTGCTCTCAAAGTCCACCTCCTCAATTTGGGATGATTCGTTTTCTAAAGGAGGGAAGGAAGGAAGGAAGGGAGGGAGGGAGGGAGGGAGGGAGGGAGGGAGGGAGGGAAGAAAGAAAGAAAGAAAGAAAGAAAGAAAGAAAGAAAGAAAGAAAGAAAGAAAGAAAGAAAGAAGATAAAGTAAAATAAAGTTATGAAAATAAAAAATAATTATTAAGGAAAAAATATTAAAAAAAAAAAAAAAAGGAAGGAAGGATAGAACCCTAGGACAAATGGTGGACACAAAGGTATACAGACAAAATCCCACACAGAAGCATACACATACACACTCACAAAAAGAGGATAAGGGGAAAAAATCATAAATCTTGCTCTCAAAGTCCACCCCCTCAATTTGGGATGATTCGTTGTCTATTCATGTATTCCACAGATGCAGGGTACTTCAAGTTGATTGTGGAGCTTTCATCTGCTGCTTCTGAGGCTGCTGGGAGAGATTTCCCTTTCTCTTCTTTGTTCTCACAGCTCCCAGGGGCTCAGCTTTGGATTTGGCCCTGCCTCTGCATGTAGGTCGCCGGAAGGCGTCTGTTCTTCGCTCGACAGGACGGGGTTAAAGGAGCCGCTGTTTCGGGGGCTCTGGCTCACTCAGGCCGGGGGAAGGGAGGGGCACGGAGTGCGTGGTGAGCTGCGGCGGGAGAGGTCAGCATGACGTTGCAGCAGCCTGAGGCGCGCCGTGCGTTCTCCCGGGGGAGTTGTACCTGGATCCCGGGATCCTGGCCGTGGCAGGCTGCACAGGCTCCCCAGAGAGGGGGTATGGATAGTAACCTGTCTCGCACACAGGCTTCTCGTGCCCGTCTCTGGGGTCCGCGCTGTTAGCCGCTGCTCGCGCCTGTCTCTGGAGCTCCTTTAAGCAGCGCTCTTAATCCCCTCTCCTCGCGCACCAGGAAACAAAGAGGGAAGAAAAAGTCTCTTGCCTCTTCGGCAGCTCCAGACCTTTTCCCGGACTCCCTCCCAGCTAGCCGTGGTGCACTAACCCCCTGCAGGCTGTGTTCACGTCACCAACCCCAGTCCTCTCCCTGCGCTCTGACCCAAGTCCAAGCCTCAGCTCCCACCCCCGCTCGCCCCGGCGGGTGAGGAGACAAGCCTCTCGGGCTGGTGAGTGCTGGTCGGCCCTGATCCTCTGTGCGGGAATCTCTCTGCTTTGCCCTCCGCACCCCTGTTGCTGTGCTCTCTGCCGCGGCTCCGAAGCTTTCCCCCTGCGCCACCCACAGTCTCCGCCCACAAAGGGGCTTCCTAGTGTGTGGAAACCTTTCCTCCTTCACAGCTTCCTCCCACTGGTGCAGGTCCCGTCCCTATCCTTTTGTCTCTGCTTATTCTTGCCTTTTGGGAGGTCTGAGGTCTTCTGCCAGCGTTCAGTAGGTGTTCTGTAGGAGTTGTTCCATGTGTAGATGTATTTCTGGTGTATCTGTGGGGAGGAAGGTGATCTCCGCGTCTTACTCTTCCGCCATCTTGTTATTCTTTTTTTTATCCTTGTGGCTTTAATTTTTCAAGAACCTTGGAGTGAAAGAGGACCACCTTTCTGATTCTTCATTTTAAAGAACACTTCTAATATTTTCCTATTAGGATGGTATATATTTCTGATTTAAAAAATATATCCTTTATCAAGTTAAGTTTCCTTCTACTCCTAGTTTGCTAATTCTTTTTTTTAAATTATGGATTAATGGAACGGTTTTCCTTTCATATTTATAGTATATCTCTTTTAGTGTGTTGATGTGGTAATATTTATGTATTTTCTAATTTTTCTGACCATATTTATTTTTTAAAATCTTTAAATTTATTTTCCTTCAATACTGTATTTTTTATACAATTTTAAAAGTTACTTTCATTTACAGTCATTACAAAATATTGACTCTATTCCCGTGTTGTATAACACATCCTTGAGCCTGTCTTACACCCAATAGCTTGTGCCTCCCACTCCCCCATCCATATATTGCCCCCCCACCACTGGTAACCACTAGTTTATTCTGTGAGTCTGCAACTTTTTTTGTTATATTCACTAGTTTGTTGTATTTTTTAGATTCCACATACAAGTGATATCATACAGTACTTATCTTTCTCTGTCTGACTTATTTCACTTATCATAATGCCCTCCAAGTCCATCATGTTGCTACAAATGGCAAAATTTCATTCTTTCTTATGGCTGAGTAGTATTCCATTGTACATATACACCACATCTTCCTTATCCATTCATCTGTTGATGGACACTTAGGTTGCTTCCATGTCTTGGCAATTGTAAATAATTCTGCCATGAACATTGGGGTGTATCTTTTTGAATTAGTGTTTTTTGGGGGTTTTTGTTTTTGCGTTTTGGATATATATCCAGGACTGGAATTGCTGAGTCATATGGTAGCTCTATTTATAGTGCTTTGAGAATCCTCCATACTGTTTTCCATAGTGGCTGAACCAATTTACCTTCCTACTAACAGTGTACAAGGGTTCCCTTTTCTCCACATCCTCACCAATATTTGTTATTTGTGTTCTCTTTGATGATAGCTGTTCTAAACAAGTGTGAGTTGATATATCATTGTAATTTTGATTTGCATTTCCTTAATGATTAGCAATGTTGAGCATCCTTTCATATGCCTGGTGGCCATCTGCATTTCTTCTTTGGAAAAATATATTTTCTAATTTTAAAACATCCTTGCATATCTGAGATAAACCCAACTTGATAATGGTGTATTATCTTTTTTATACACTAAAGGAGTTGAGTTGCTAATGTTTTATTTAGGATTTTTTTGTATTTATATTCATGAGTAAAATGGGCCTTTAATTTCCCTTTCTCATACAGTCCTTAACTGGTTTGCCTATCAAGATTTTACTGGCTCCATATAAATGAAAAGGCTAATATTCATCTTTTTCTAGTCTCTGAAATAATTTGTAAAAGATTCAGAGGATCTGTTCCTTAAAAGTTTGGTGGAACTTGCCAATAAATCCATTTTGTCCTGGGGTTTTCTTCCTGTGAATATTTTAAACTAATGCTTCAATTTTTTAAAAAGTCTTTGCCTTATGTATAGTTATGTCTTCTTTTATACAGTTACAAACTTATGTCTTCTCTCTCTTTTTTTTTTTTTGATAAGTCTATTGTGAGGTTGATGTTTTCAATACTTAATTTTCTTTATCTTTCTTTTTTTAATTGAAGTATAGTTGATTTACAATGTTGTATTTTTTTCAGGTGTACAGCAAAGTGATTCAGATATGTATATATTTCTTTTTCAGATTCTTTCCCATTATACGTTATTTCAAGATATTGAGTAGAGTTCCCTGTGCTATACAGTTGGTGCTTGTTGTTTATTTTATATATAGTAGTGTGTTTATGTTAATCCCAAACTCGTAATTTATCCCTCCCTCTTTATCTTTGTTTTTTGTTTGATTGTTTTCTCATACAAAACCACTCAGACAGCATTCTCTCCCTCTTACTCTCCCAAAGGAAGAGAAGAAGGATTATCACTGGCTAATGGCAGTTGCAGAAGCAACACCTAGAGCTGGCTTCACGCTCAGGAGAGAATGCTGTACCTCTTCCTTGTGGTTTTGGGTGCTCTACACATTCAGAGAAACTTGTCTAATAACGAAATATACAAATGATCCCAAAATTATTTTACCTTTGTTTTTTAATTTGCTGATTTCTGCTCAAAGTTTTAGTACTTCAGTATCCCTAAAGTACTTTTAGATTTATTCTGTATTTTTTCTAATTTCTAAGTTGGGCACTTCGTTCCTAGTGGATTTGCCTTGTTGGAATTTTAGTTCTCTTAAGTTTATGTCATGGGGTCTGGGAGGATTCCAGCAGTTTGAGACATGGAAAGGATCAATAGTCAAGACAGGCTCCTGCTGTGGCTGGTGTGGGACCCTCCCACAAAGGACTGGCAGGGACTCTATCTGGGGGTTGTTTCAAAATGTGAGTTCAGTATTTCAGTGTGCTCTTGGCTTAATTATTCTTTTTTTTTTTCTTCTAGTACTATTTGTTAGATCACAGAACTGTTAACTGTGTGGAGCTGCTAGAATTTAGAGAGAATGTAGTCCTTGTGCTTCAGATGAGAATCATACAGAAGTGAAGTGGTGTTACCTAAAGTCACACAACAGTTTAGGAACCACGTGTAGGCCAGGTCATGAGACTGTATAGCCTGTGCTCTTCCTGCTGAGCCAAGCACCCCTCAACACAGAAGAGTGTGCATTTTACAGTGTCAAGGTCACCTGCATGACCTTGTTCAAATATGATCCCCATACAGCCTCTTTTTGTGGTTCCAGAAAATGCATTTGGGGGAAAGTGTGACATGAACAGTAAAATTATGAAACTGGCTTGGCTGGCGAGTGCTTGCTCATTTGTTTTGTTTTGCTCACCATCATTGATCCAATCTTTATTTGTTACCATTGTGTGCCAAGGATTTATCCTGCAGCATTTCAATATGAAATGAAGTCTCACTTTGAACATTTTTCTTTTTACCTTTTGACTTCCGAGAAGGGAGGAAGGGAAACAGTAAAGAGATGAGGGATTTACTAAGCAAACAACCATTTATCTTGAACTTTGTGGCACAGATCCCGTGTTGCTTCTTACAATACAAAAGCTGACAATATTCATGTTTCTGAAGCAACATAAAATCGGTGCTTAGAAATGATGTTTCCTACATGCTCATTTTAAAGGAAAGAAATAGTGTTTATCTTAATTCTGCTGAGGTCTTTTTTGTATCCCTTCTGGGCTTTTAATATTTTTTCAAAGACATGTCCTAGATTATGAATTGGCTCATAGGGGCAGAGGTCTCCCCGAAGCCCCTGGTTGTTAATAGCCTTAAGAGAGGTGTTGCACAAGTTCTAAACATTCTGGGTTTGAAGCCAAGTATTGGGTGGCTGTATTGCTTTTGCAGCTGTAGCTTAAATTAGAAACATTCTTCCTTCTTGACAGAAAGTTTACAGAGATCCAGATATTTTTCACTTTCTTTTTTTAATTGAATTATTATTAACATACAATATTATGTTAGCTTCAGGTGTACAACATAGTGATTTGATATTTTTATACATTATGAAATGATCATCACTGTACCAAAGTTGTTACACTATTATTGACTATATATCCTATGTGTGTGTACATTATACCCCTGGAAGTTTGTATCACTTAATATACTTCACCTGTGTCATCCATTCCCCATCCCCCAGATCCCCTCTGGCGATAACCAGTTTGCTCTCTGTACCTATGAGTCTGTTTCAATTTTGTTTTGTTTGTTCATTTGTTTTGTTCTTTAGATTCCACATATAAGTGAAATCAGACAGTATTTGTTTTTCTCTGTCTTATTGCATCCATAGAAGATTGGATAAACAAGATGTATATACACAATGAAATATTACTAAGCCATAAAAATATAATGAAATCTTGACATTTGCAACAACATGGATGGACCTTGAGGGTATTATGCTAAGAGATGCAAATATTTTTAAAGGCTTTTTATAACGTATAACTTCTGGGAAAAGTGTATTAGCCTCAGATTGCTTGAATCAGAATGAATGGAGTACTAAAAATTCTGATTAAAGAGATCTGTACCATTGAGAGTGAGAGTGTTTCTATAAAAAGAAGCAATCAATCTGACTGTTGCTATATTAAGCTGGGGTGTACCATGAATTTAAGTTTTATGTTGTTACTTTATATATCTCCTTCATTCTCCCCTAATGTCTCTGAGTATTTACAATTTTTATTTCAAATATTTAGATATTTTAAAATTTTGGGTATGTAAATCCATAGGCAATCCATCCATGTTTTGATGTGGTAAAAATGAACCAAATCCTCCCTAGCATTAACTAAGAGATTTAGTGCCCCCTTTTTCCATACTAGTCCTTTGTGTGGTTTGGCACACACACAAAGCAAGGCACATAAGCACTTCAAGAGCCCCTTCCACTGGGCTTCCACATTGTATAGCCATACAGCACACCAGATTTTGCATTCCATTTAAAGGCTTCAAGAAAATTGTTTTACAAAGTTAGCAGAAGGAAAGAAATTATAAAGATCAGATCAGAAATAAGTAAATGAAAAAGAAATGAAGGAAATAATAGCTAGGACCAATAAAACTAAAATCTTGTTCTTTGAGAAGATAAACAAAATTGATAAACCATTAGCCAGACTCATCCAGAATAAAAGGGAGAACACTCAAATCAATAGAATTAGAAATGAAAAAGAAGTAACAGCTGAAACTGCATATTACTATATGCCAATAAAATGGACAACCTGGAAAAAATGGACAAATTCTTAGAAAAGCACAGCCTTCTAAGACTGAACCAGGAAGAAACAGAAAATATAAACAGACAAATCACAAGCACTGAAATTGAAACTGTGATTTAAAATCTTCCAACAAACAAAAGCCCAGGACCAGATGGCTTCACAGGTGAAGACTATTAAACATTTAGAGAAAAGCTAACACCTATCCTTCTCAAACTCTTCCAAAATATAGCAGAGGGAGGAACACTCCCAAACTCATTCTATGAGGCCACCATCACCCTAATACCAAAACCAGACAAAGATGCCACAAAAAAAGAAAACTACAGGCCGATATCACTGCTGAACATAGATGCAAAAATCATCAACAAAATACTAGGAAACAGAATCCAACAGCACATTAAAAGATTCATACAAAATGATCAAGTGGGATTTATCCCAGGAATGCAAGGATTCTTCAATATATGCAAATAAATCAATGTGATATACCATATTAACAAACTGAAGGAGAAAAACCATATGGTCATCTCAATAGATGCAGAAAAAGCTTTTAACAAAATTCAATGCCCATTTATGATAAAAACCCTCCAGAAAGTAGGCATAACGGGAACTTACCTCAACATAATAAAGACCATATATGACAAATCCACAGCCAACATCGTTCTCAGTGGTGAGAAACTGAAACCATTTCCATTAAGATCAGGAACAAGACAAGGTTGCCCACTCTTACCACTGTTACTCAACATATTTTTGGAAGTTTTAGCCACAGCAATCAGAGAAGAAATAAAAGAAATCCAAATTTGAATAGAAGAAGTAAAGCTGTCACTGTTTGCAGATGACATGATACTATACATAGAGAATCCTAAAGATGCTACCAGAAAACTACTAGAGCTAATCAATGAATTTGGTAAAGTAGCAGGATACAAAATTAATGCACAGAAATCTCTTGCATGCCTATACACTAATGATGAAAAACCTGAAAGAGAAACTAAGGAAACACTTCCACTTACCATTACAACAAAAAGAATAAAATGCCTAGGAATAAACCTACCTAAGGAGTCAAAAGACCTTTATGTAGAAAACTATAAGACACTGATGAAAGAAATTAAAGATGATACAAACAGATGGAGAGATATACCATGTTCTTGGATTATCAACATTGTGAAAATGAATATACTACCCAAAGCAATCTACAGATTCAATGCAATCCCTATCAAACTACCACTGGCATTTTTCACAGAACTAGAGTAAAAAATTTCACAATTTGTATGGAAACACAAGGGACCCTGAATAGCCAAAGCAATCCTGAGAAAGAAAAACGGAGCTGGAGGAATCAAGCTCCTGGACTTCAGACTATACTACAAAGCTACAGTAATCAAGGCAGTATGTTACTGGCACAAAAACAGAAAAATAGATCAATGGAAGAGGATAGAAAGCCCAGAGATAAACCCACGCACATATGGTCACCTTATCTTTGATAAAGGAGGCAGGAATGTACAGTGGAGAAAAGACAACCTCTTCAATAAGTGGTGCTGGGAAAACTGGACAGCTACATGTAAAAGAATGAAATTAGAACACTCCCTAACACCATACAGAAAAATAAACTCAAAATGGATTAAAGACCTAAATGTAAGGCCAGACACTATCAAACTCTTAGAGGAAAACATAGGCAGAACACTCCATCACATAAATCACAGAAAGAGCCTTTTTGACCCACCCCCTAGAGAAATGGAAATATAAACAAATGGGACATAATAAAACTTAAAACGTTTTATACAGCAAAGGAAACCATAAAGAAGACGAAAAGGCAACCCTCAGAATGGGAAAAAAATATTAGCAAATGAAGCAACTAACAAAGGATTAATCTCCAAAATTTACAAGCAGCTCAATATCAAAAACACAAACAACCCAATCCAAAAATGGGCAGAAGACCTAAATAGACATTTCTCCAAAGAAGATGTACAGACTGCCAACAAACACATGAAAGGATGCTGAACATCACTAATCTTTAGAGAAATGCACATCACAACTACAATGAGGTATCACCTCACACTGGTCAAAATGGCCATTATCCAAAAATCTACAAACAATAAATGCTGGAGAGGGTGTGGAGAAAAGGGAACCCTCTTGCACTGTTGGTGAAAATGTAAATTGATACAGGCACTATGGAGAACACTATGGAGGTGTCTCAAAAAACTAAAAATATAACTACCATATGACCCAGCAATCCCACTACTGGGCATATACCCTAAGAAAACCATAATTCAAAAAAAGTCATGTACCACATTTTTCATTGTAGCTCTATTTACAGTAGCCAGGACATGGAAGCAACCTAAGTGTCCATCAACAGATGAATGGATAAGGAAGATGTGGCACATATATACAATGGAATACTACTCAGCCATAATAAAAAACGAAATTGAGTTATTTGTAGTGAGATGGATGGACCTAGAATCTGTCATACAGAGTGAAGTAAGTCAGAAAGAGAAAAACAAATACCGTATGCTAACACAAATATGTGGAATCTAAAAAAAAAAAAAATGGTTCTGAAGAACATAGGGGCAGGACAGGAATAAAGACGCAGACGTAGAGAATGGACTTGAGGACACGGGGAGGGGGAAGAGTAAGCTGGGACGAATTGAGAGAGTGGCATGGACATATATACACTACCAAATATAAAATAGATAGCTAGTGGGAAGCAGCCGCATAGCACAGGGAGATCAGCTCGGTGCTTTGTGACCACCTAGAGGGGTGGGTTAGGGAAGGTGGGAGGGAGACGCAAGAGGGAGGAGATATGGGTATATATGTATATGTATAGCTGATTCACTTTGTTATAAGGCAGAAACTAACACACTATTTTAAAGCAATTATACTCCAATAAAGATGTTAAAAAAAAGAACTACATAGGATTTGATAAGTAATTAAATACAGAAAGTATTATTAAAAAGAAAAAGAAGATGTGGCACATATATACAATGGAATATTACTCAGCCATAAAAAGAAATGAAATTGAGTTTTTTGTAGTGAGGTGGGTGGACCTAGAGACTGTCATACAGAGTGAAGTAAGTCAGAAAGCGCAAAACAAATGCCGTACGCTAACACGTATATACGGAATCTAAAAAAAAAAGTTCTGAAGAACCTAGAGGTAGGACAGGAATTAAGACGCAGACATAGAGGATGGACTTGAGGCACGGGGAGGGGGAAGAGGGAGCTGGGACGAAGTGAGAGAGTAGCATGGACATATATACACTACCATATATAAAATAGATAGCTAGTGGGAAGCAGCCGCATAGCACAGGGAGATCAGCTCGGTGCGTTTTGACCAACTAGAGGGGTGGAATAGGGAGGGTGGGAGGGAGACGCAAGAGGGAGGGGATATGAGGATGTATGTATATGTATAGCTGATTCACTTTGTTATAGAGCAGAAACTAACGCCCCATTGTATAGCAATTATACTCCAGTAAAGATGTTAAAAAAAGAAAATTGTTTTTTTCAAAATGCTATCCCAAGGAACTCAACTCTTAATGTATCAGTAGTATTGACCACCTGCATGGCGAAATTTCCGGATGCTGCATACTGTTTGAGACTATTGTGGCCTTAGGTAACCCTCACTTTTCTCTCCAGGTTTTAACTTCCATTCAGTACTATTTTCTTCCAGTCTTTGGCATTTATCCTATGGAGTAACCTAAAGTCTCTTGTCTCTCATAACTCCTAAAGATAGCACTCATTTATAAAGTTCATAATATAGACAGAAAAGAAGTGAAGAGGGTAAAGCCCTGGTTTGAAAAGCAAAAATAAAAAGGCATGAAAACAAGTACCAATAACCCCTAATACTTTGAAAAAGAGACATAGAACCAAAAAACTTGGAGACACTTTTTGTGTTCATAATGTTGAGTTTGGTATTGTGTATAGAATGGATAAACAACAAGGTCCTACTGTATAGCACAGGGAAATATATTCAATATCCTGTAGTAACCTATAATGGAAAAGAATAAGAAAAAGAATATATATGTATAACTGAATCACTTTGCTATATAGCAGAAATTAACACAACATTGTAAATCAGCTCTACTTCAATAAAATAAATTTTAAAAATAATACTGAGTTTGGGATGCAGAGGAACTAAGTTTGAGAGTCCAGATTTTAAAATTGGATAGATGTGGGCTGTAGTCTGAACTGTGGCCCATTTTATCTGTGTGGCCTTGAATCACATTCCCCTTTATGAATCTGTTTCCTTATCTGCAAAATAGGAACAATAATATGACCTGCTTCTAGGTTTCCTATCGATATGAAACAGGAGAACAAGTATAAAGCTGCTAGCACAGGACACGGAACATGGTCAAGGCTGACCAAATGTTAGACTTTGTTATTATTGTTATACACATTAGTAGAAAATTTGTACACATAGTATGACTTGGTTTTCACTTTGGACAATCCACTTTGGGACCAAAGTTCCTCTAAAATGAAAGGTTGGACTAAAAACAACCTCTTAAAGGCCCCTTCCAGCTTACTGATTTCCTCTGAAATACCATGGATAAATTGACTCACAGCCTGAAAAGTTTAAATCATCTAGTCTTCCTATGAAGGAACAGAACAGAGTCCCAAATTCCAGAATGTCAGAGGGACGATGGAGTAGATGAGGAAGTGGGGATGGAATTTTTCATGGCAAAGGTCCCTTTTCTGAAAGGGTGAAATATTAAACAATAGGAGCCTGCCTGACAAGGAATGAGACAGCCATTTGTATCAAATACACATTTGGGTACGAATTAAGCAAGAAACAGAAATACTAGTTTATTAACACGGATCAATTCATTTTTTATTCAGTGGATGAATGAGTGAATGAATGAGCCCAATCTGTTTAATTGAAATATTTATTGTCAATATCTTCAATATCCTATTTTATCCCATGAAACGAATAATTCAAGGTGGCTGAAAATGCTTTAGGCCAAACAAGTATTGGAAAACTTTGCTTCATGTGGTTCTAGGTTGTTGGAAAAAAATGGTACCAATTGCATCATTCTGAGGACCAAGACATCGTATGCAATATGGAGGGTCACTACTTATTTCTTTATGTCTTCTCTCAAATTTAAGAATAAAGGGACATAGTTACCTTTCTAATCATGTAGGAAAAGGAGAAAAGAGAATTTTGACCACATCTAGAAATACTTCTCAAGTATGAAACACACCTACATGTTCATGATGGAAAAATTGCAAATCAGCTCTTAGACTGTGTCCCAACTGTGAACTCTGAATTGTCTTGGCAATGAGTGGACAGAGGGTGACATGAGGCTATAGGAAAATTGATTAGTAGGGACACATAATATTGGTGGAACTAGAATGCATCTGGCTGCTTCCATTGACAATCTAAAATCTCATGTTTCTACAGGGTCTGGGGACCAGGAGAAGCTTTTGTGATTCTGTAAATGTTGATGGTTCATTTTTCTCCAAGGCACTTCACAGTGCCAAAGGTCAGGGAACCTCAGAAATTCCTTGTCTTCACCCAATTTATTATATAATTTTGTGTGCTCATATGTGTTTGAGTCTTGATTTCCAAATAATATACACAACAATTTTAGATGTTTATATTTTTGCCTTTTCAGATTTCAAGTTGGTGATTTTTCAGGTTATAATATGAAAATGCTGCTCACTTTGCTCCTTATGATAATTTGTTCCCATGTTTCTGTCAACCAACATTCTGGTAAGGAAAAAAAATGAAAAGAATTCTTTTCCTTAATTTTCATTATGGAAAATAATATATGAGTTTGACTTGCTTAAAAGTTAAGTGTTTTGTTTTGCTTTGTTTTGATTTTGATGATAGTAAGGGTGGGAGTGGCAGCTCAGTTTCTTTTGATGTCACCCTGTGTTCCTTTGAAGATCATTTGTTTCTGGATCTTATTCCTTGTTCACAATAGGAAGATATGAGAACTATTTTCTTGTCCTCAGTTTCAACTACTTCTAGGTCTTCTGGGAGGTTGCATGAAAATTCTCTTTTAACATTAAGTTCAGGCCTGGAAAATTTGAAATGTCTCTTCCTAATTCGTTTGTGCCAAAACATTTGTCTTGGTTAAGCATCCAGATTTTGCTCCAATTTAAACTGAGTGTCTGATTATTGTAAAGAAAGTGCTTTTACCCTGAAGAGAGAGCTCCAGAGCCATCCACTGTCAGCAATCTATGTCCAGTGGACTTGAAGTCAAAATACTGGCCAAGCCTTCACAGCCTCTACCACCTCCTAAATAATCCGTTCTTATACTGGTCGCTTCATGTCCAGGGCCACCTAGATTGGCTTTTACAGTTTTCTCAAGGACTCTGACCTTGGAAGCAAGTTTTCTGGAGAGACAGATTAGACTTTGCCCTGCAAACATCTTCCTTTGATGTCTCACTAGGCCTATTATTAAGCTTTTTAAAGAAAGACAGTGCTTTTTCCCCAGTTGTTCTGTGGTTCACATACAGTGATGGGCCTGGTTAGAACCTAAATATGCCTCCTGTGCCAGTGGCTACATTTCTTTTCTCCATACAAAATATGGGGATTTGTCCATGAATAGAAAGGTCACTTTTGGTCACAAGTCAAGCCATCCTACGCAGTACTCACCTGACAGTCCTCAGAGGGGTTCCAGACTTCTCTTGGAGGAAGATGTTGATCCCCTCAATTAGTTTTTCCCCTGAGATTCTGCTGGCTATATGATCATCAAAGCAATCTCAAACTGGTTGAAATCATGTTGCTTAGAAGAAAAGAAAGAATGATTTTATCCACTATGCCTTGATCAGACTGCTCTAAAGAGAATGAAGTAACATGCTGGGGTGCCAAAGCTGATTTCCTCACAGTTGTAGACAAGAAAAGATTGAAGTTCTTTTAATTTGATTAGAATTTATCTTGTGACTATTTCAGATAATCAGAAACTCAGAGTGAGGAGAGACCTTAGATATTTTCTAGCTGAATCTACTCATTTAAAATATGAAGAAACTGAGGCCCAAGTATATTGAATGGCTTGACAGAGCTGGAAGAATTAGCTGATAGCAAAGTCAGGACTCACATTGCTTGTTCAATTACACTGTATTTTCTTAAACATACACCATCCAGACACACACAAATATTTCCCTCCCTTCCCTGGACCAGAAATGGAGCTTATAGAACAGTTGTAAGAGCTCTGAATTCAAACCAGCAGACAGACCATGAGCAAATGATATTTTGTGCTTGAACCAAATAACTCTCTATCACATAAAAATATAATTTTACATACCTAGCATTGAATCTGGCATCAAATGAAGCCTTAAAAGCTCAGCAAAGTATTGTATTCCTCTATAAAAATTATATTCTTAATAGAAATTAAAAGTATAATCCTATTCCTAGCTTAAGGTAGGAATGCTAATGTTTCTATCACATTTTACATTTGTGAGAATAAATTTACCAATTATAATGCCCACTCATCAAAAAATATTGTAAATAACTTTAAGATAGATTAATGCAATCTCATATTTATGGTTTTTAGGATTCTTTTTAAACTTCACCAATTTGACACTTTGAATACAAAACTAATATGTTTATAAGTTAATCAGATCACTTGTTGCTTTGCTTAAGTGGAAATCACAATGAAAGGCTATTTTTTAGATTTCTCCATTCAAATTTGATTTGATTAGATTCTCAATGAAAATGTTTATCGTGTTGATATAAAGTGAGGTCAAATTCTGAAAGAAAAAAAAGACACGGGGAGATTATCCACTAAACATATAAAAACCCATGATTTTTAACTTGTTTATATTTACCTATTTCTACTTAATCCCTTGCAAAAGTGATGCTTAATTTCATGATCAGTTCAAATGAGAGGGTGTATAAAGAATCAGCCCAAGAAACAATATTTTTCTTGAGAGAATGTGTATTATTTTCAGCGCATTGGAAAGATATTACAAATACAAACAAAAGAGGGAAGTAATGTTTTTCCCATATGGTTGGCATTAAACTTGGTAGTAAATTTTTGAAGTTTGCTTTGTTTGTGTTTGTCTATGGGTTTGTAGGCCCTGAGTATGCCGATGTGGTGTTTCTGGTGGACAGCTCTGACCACATGGGAATTAAATCCTTCCCGTTTGTAAAGACATTCATCAACAAAATGATCACCAGCCTCCCCATAGAGGCCCACAAGTACCGTGTGGGCCTGGCCCAGTACAGCGATGGGCTCCACAGAGAATTCCAGCTCAGCACCTTCAAGAGCAGAGGGCCCATGTTGAACCACCTCAAGAAGAACTTCAGGTTCCTGGGTGGCTCCCTGAGGATTGGTAACACTCTCCAGGAGGTACACACAACCTACTTCTCAAACGGGAGGGACAGGAGACAGTTTCCCCCGATCCTGGTGGTCCTGGCTTCAGCCGAGTCTGAGGATGCTGTGGAAGAGGCCTCCAAGGTGCTGCGCAACGACGGGGTGAGGATCATCTCCGTGGGTATGCAGGGGGTGTCCGAGGAGACCCTGAAGGCCATGGCCACAGGCCAGTTCCACTACAGCCTCCGGACGGTCCGAGACCTCAGCACATTCTCCCAAAACATGACGCAGATTCTCAAGGATGCGGCTCAGTACAAGGAAGGAGCAGTCAATGACATTCTTGTGGAAGGTGGGTTCAGGGCGCGTGTGTAGGGATGATGATAAAATGCTTTTGGAAGATCAACAAGAGGAGAGGATGGAGACTCTATGAACATCCCCTTCCCCAAAAGCTGGGCTGCATTTTCAGATGTTAAATTCTGCATAAATCATTCTGGAATGATTGTGGCCTTTTTAAATCCAGTGAACTTGGTGAGCCTTGGTTTTCCATGCTTCACTTATTGCTCATCATTCACAGGCTGCCTCCACCCTGCTCCCAGCTGCCTGAGCTTTCTTCCTGGGCTTCAGTTGCTATGTAGTTTTATTCCTGGTTCATTTAAAAGGTCGATTTGCTCCTAAAAAAATCCTTGACTCCAGAAGCCGTATAATGTCATCACAGGATGTTAGAGCTTGAAACAACTTCAGGAAGTCCAAAACCTCTGTTCCACAGAGAGGTACTTGCGGGCCCTCTTAGAGATGATGTGACCTGGCCCTGCAGTCTGGAGTCAGAGCTACGCCTGTGTGGTTTCAGTCCCGTGCTGCCCCTTCCTGCAGCTCTGTTCTAAATTAGCTTCCCCGTGTTCTGCTCCAACTCCAACCTGCTGTCCTGGTCTGTCCCCTTGTGCTCTCCCATTAGCAAGAATGGCCAAGAGTTTATGAACATCATCCAAGAGAGGGGCAGGAGAGAGCCAGTAAAAAAACAATTTGCTCAAAGTGTACAAGTGCAAACAAGTGATGTAAGAAACTCACATTATGTCTGGTTAAGTCAGTTTGAGTGAGATGACATATAAAACTGTCTATTGATACTGGAGAATGCTGCTTTTCTTGTAGCAATCTATGAAAATATAGGAATCCTATTACTAGCATCTTTCCCGAATAAAATATTGGAATGTCAATTGCTATTCCATTACCATCCTTTAAGAATGTTTGGACTATAAATACTGATTTTATTAGTGATTTTAATACAATAGCAGTAGCTTCTGTTCACTGAGTGACTTTTATGTGCCAGGTCCCATACTAAACACATGATCTCATTTAATCCCCATAACAACTCTATGAGATCATTATTATGGTTACTTATATTTTACAGATGTGGAAATTGGAGCTGGGAGGTTAGCTAAGCTCCCACCTTTGAACCCAGGACTCTCTGATCTCGGCTTCATAATCATTTTGTACACCTCCTTCCATCTTTAAGGGCATAACTAAGTTCTGGTTGAGTTCTCCGTGTCTTTTAATGCTGAGCAGAGATGCTGAATTGAAACTCTGCCTGTTCATTCCTTGCCCACAGTTTGCCAAGGCCCTTCTGTGGCAGATGTTGTGTTCCTGTTGGATATGTCCATCAACGGCAGCTGGGAGGACTTTGACTATCTTAAAGAATTCCTGGAAGAAAGTGTATCTGCTCTGGACATCAAGGAAAACTGCATGAGGGTTGGCCTTGTGGCCTATAGCAATGAGACGAAGGTGATTAACCCACTGAGCAGTGGCATAAACAAGTCGGAGGTTCTCCAGGATATACAGAGCCTCTCTCCCCAGGCCGGGAAGGCCTACACTGGAGCTGCCTTGAGAAAGATCAGGAAGGAGGTTTTCAGCGTGCAGCATGGCAGTCGGAAGAATCAGGGGGTGCCACAGATAGCTGTGCTGGTGACCCATAGCCCGTCTGAGGACAACGTGACCAAGGCTGCTCTGAACCTCCGGCGCCAGGGGGTGACCATCTTCACCATGGGCATAGAGGGGGCCAGCGACGCCCAGCTGGAGAAGATCGCATCTCACCCTGCCAAGCAGTACGTCTCCAAACTGAAAACCTTCTCCGACCTGGCCGCCCACAACCAGACGTTTCTAAAGAAACTGCGGAACCAGATCACACACACAGTCTCTGTCGTTTCCGAAAGGACTGAAACCCTCAAATCTGGTAAAGCCTTTTGCTGAGAGAAGGATTATTCCCATCGTTTTGCTTTTTTCTTGTCTTGCAGGTGTTCTGTGTACAAAAGGGCTTGGCAGGCATGATGTAGGGAGGGAGAGTGAGTTCCTGACTTTTTAATTTAACTTGATAATAGGAAACGTAAATTGGGGGAGAATAAAAGCTCTTGAGGTGTTGGAATGGGAAGACGGGATTTCTTTTTTTATTTGCTCTTTTGCACAGCTTTACTTGGATTCTTTGTTACTTCTCAACACTCCAGAATACCTTCCTTTGTTATTTCCCGCTCTGCACTTTTTCCTTTCTCACCTTTGCCTCTCATGTTTCCTTGCCTTTCCTTTCTTTTTTTGTGTGTGTGAGTACTTTTCTCTCCCTCCTCTTCTTCCCTCAGCCTCAAATTCCAATTTAGAGAATAAAGAGGAAGCATGATTTGGATTGAGGACAGAGTAATGAATTTATTGGGAGGTACTATTCTAGTATCAGTGAGTTTAGAGAGAGACAGAGAGCAATGTATTTCATATATTTCATACATACACATGTATTTTTCATAAATTATGTGTGTGCATGCAATACATATATATATCTGCATCCTTCAACAAATATTTACAGCATGTCGACTGCAGAAGTGTCACTGCCTGGCATAAATAAGGCCACTGACAATACCCCTGGTTGTGTTAACTGACCAGGAGTAGATGAAGGGTAAATACTTTGTTCAAGATTTCGAGAAAGACGGCACTTTGTCCACCATGTCCAGTTAAATGCTACCTTCTCTAGCTCGCAAATCACCACTTAACATTTTGCTAAACAGTTACTCCCTGCTAAGAGAAGTGACTTGTAAAAAGCATCTTCATGTTTTCTTTCTAATCTTTTACTACATCCAGATTGACTCTGATCCTTGATACAAATCATCTCAAACTGTCACAGATAATTCATTTGGGTCTTTAACATGGAGAAACTGTTTCCCATTTTTCTGTCTGACAAGGCTGGTGTTTGCCCTTCCTCCCACCTGCCCCTGTGTCTCTGTCCCACTTGCCCCAATGCCACACTCAGTTTTCGTGTTGCATTTTAGGTTGTGTGGACACTGAGGAAGCAGACATCTATCTGCTCATCGATGGCTCTGGGAGCACCCAGGCCACGGACTTCCAGGAAATGAAGACCTTCCTGTCGGAGGTTGTAGGGATGTTCAACATCGCTCCCCAGAAGGTGCGAGTTGGGGCTGTCCAGTATGCTGACCGCTGGGACTTGGAATTTGAGATCAATAAATACACCAACAAGCATGATGTGGGAAAGGCCATCGAGAACATCAGGCAGCTGAGCGGGAACACAAACACAGGTGCAGCCTTGAACTTCACCCTGGGGCTGCTGCAGAAAGCGAAGAGGCAGCGGGAAAACAGAGTGCCAAGCCACCTTGTTGTCCTGACCAACAGTGTGTCCCAGGACAGCATCTTGGGGCCCGCAAACAGACTGAGAGAGGAGCTCATCCACGTCTATGCCATTGGGGTCAAGGAGGCCAACGAGACACAGCTGCGAGAAATCGCAGGCGAGGAGAAGCGGGTGTACTATGTGCATGACTCTGATGCCTTGAAAGACATAAGAAACCAGGTTGTTCAAGAAATCTGTGCCAAAGAAGGTAGGACTCCTTGCCTTTGGACTTCAGCTCCCAAATTGCTTTCCTGCAGTATTTATTTTTTGTTTTTTTAATTGAAATATAGTTGATTTACAATGCTGTGTTAACTTCTGCTGTACGGTTATACATATATACACATTCTTTTTCATATTCTTTTCCATTATGGTTTATCACAGGATATTGAATATAGTTTCCTGTGCTGTACAATAGGACCTTTTTGTTTACCCATCCTATACATAACAATTTACATCTACTTTCTGCAGTGTTTGATGCTGCAGGTGTGCAGAAACAGCATAAATGACCAAGCTGAGATTCATTGACTCGTGGAGCTGTTTATTATCCAGAACAAAATGAAGGGCCCATTATAGTGTTGCTCTAATTATTATTATCTGAAGCATAAAAAGAATATTTCAGGTTCATTTCGGTTGCTTTTTAATAAAATGTGTATGAAATCTTCTAGAGCTAGATAAGTAATTTTCAACTAGGGGTGATTTTTCCCCCTCAGGGGATGGTTGGCAATGTCTAGAGACAATTTTGGTGGTGATAACTAGGGGAGTGCTAATTAATTAGCTTCTAATAAGTATTAATTAGCTTCTCCCCACAAATCCCTGTGAGGATAGATCTATGATTAGACACTGCCTGTGTAATATGATCAAATGATTTCTGATTTTAAGGAGTACTACAGGTTTATTTAAATTGCTTTTTGATAAAACATGTATGAAATCTTCTAGAGTTAGATCAATAGTTTTCAACCAGGGGTGATTTTGCCCCCTTAGGGAACAGTTGGCAATGTCTAGAGACATTTTTCGTGGTCATAATTGGGGCAGCACTACTGGCATCTAACAGGTAGAGGGCAGGGATACTGCTAAACATCCTACAGTATCCTACAGTGCATGGATTGCCCTCCACAATACAAATTTTCCAGTCACAATGTCAGTAGTGCTGAGGCTGAGAAACCCTGAGTTACATATTAAAGCAAATTACTAAATAACAAAGAGAATAGGCTCCCTCTCATTGCCTTCAATGCATTATTTACCTGATAACAGCCCTTACCAAGTACATGCTTAACTTACATATAGAATTATTTGTGTTTTGGGTTTTTCTGTTCACTCTTAATCTTTTTACACGAAGCCAACTTGAATAACCCATCTCCTTTCTCTTGTGTAGCCTGCAAAGAGATGAAGGCCGACATCATGTTTCTGGTGGACAGTTCTGGCAGTATAGGACCTGAAAACTTCATCAAAATGAAAACATTTATGAAAAACCTGGTGAGCAAATCTCAGATTGGGGGAGATAGGGTGCAAATCGGTGTAGTCCAGTTCAGTGACATCAATAAGGAGGAGTTTCAGCTCAACAGATATATGTCCCAGGGGGAAATTTCAGATGCAATAGACCGAATGGCTCACATTGGAGAAACTACCTTGACCGGTAGCGCCCTGACCTTCGTGTCTCAGTACTTCAGCCCTGCCAAGGGGGCCCGACCCAACGTCAGGAAGTTCCTCATTCTCATCACGGACGGTGAGGCTCAGGACACAGTCAAGGACCCAGCAGTGGCACTTCGGCAAGAAGGCATAATTATCTACTCCGTGGGGGTGTTTGGCTCCAATGTCACCCAGCTTGAGGAGATCAGTGGGAGGCCGGAGATGGTTTTTTATGTTGAGAATTTTGACATTCTGCAACACATTGAAGACGACCTTGTTTTTGGAATATGCAGCCCCCATGAAGGTAGGTGTGGGCATATTCACTATAGGGGGATTATCCAAATGCCACAAATACATGTTAGTCGTTGTTTCTTGAACTAAGCAGACTACTATTTGAACATTGTATCCTAGTGGCTTTTGACTTGCTTATAGAAATGAAAGTTTCCTCAACAGAACTGTTAAATTAGACAGTAAGGAACAATTCTGATCCACCTAGATGCTTTCCCTTTCGTAGACAAAGCACTAGGGTGATGAATCCTCCATTTAAGGAAAATAGTATCATACCGGATTTTAGGTCTGGTTCCCTAGAAGCAGAAGCTGAGTCGGGGGTTCTTGTGGAAGTGATTTATTTATTTATTTATCTATTGCTTTTCCTTTTTTAAAAATTTTATTGGAGTATAGTTGATTTACAATGTCGTGTTAGTTTCAGGTGTACAGCAAAGTGATTCAGTTATACATACATACATATATATGTTCTTTTTCAGTTTCTTTTCCCATATAGGTTACTATAAAATATTGAGTAGAGTTCCCTGTCCTATACCGTAGGTCCTTGTTGGTTATCTATTTTATATATAGTAGTGTATATATGTTAATCCCAACCTCCTAATTTATCCCTTCCCCCCCTCCTCCCCTTTGGTGACCATAAGTTTGTTTTCTGTCTCTGAGTTTGTTTTGTAAATAAGTTCATTTGTATCTTTTTCTTTTTAGATTCCACAGTATAAGTGATATCATATGATATTTGTCTTTCTCTATCTGGCTTACTTCACTTAGTATGATAATCTCTAGGCCCATGCATGTTGCTGCAAATGGTATTATTTCATTCTTTTTATGGCTGAGTAATATTCCATTATATATATGGACATTTAGGTTGTTCCTTGCCTCAGCTATTGTAAACAGTGCTGCTATGAACATTGGGGTGCATGTATGTTTTCGAATTATGGTTACCTCTGGATTTAGGCCCAGGAGTGGGATTGCAGCATCATACAGTAGCTCTATTTTTAGTTTTTTAAGGAATCTCTATACTGTTCTCCATAGTGGCTTCACCAATTTACATTCCCACCAACAATGTAGGAGGGTTCCCTTTTCTCCACACCTCTCCAGCATTCATTATTTGTAGACTTTTGATTTATTGAGGAGGTGTTTTCAGAAGAGAAGTAAGGAGGGCAGGACAGGGCATGGGTAAGAGTTAAGCAAGGAGGTGGTCTCAGCTAGAGTCTGGCTTCAGCCTCATCCCACGGGGAGCACTGGAGCATGAATTACATCACAGAGTCGGTTTCACCTTGAGGCAGGGGCCCAGCCTTGTATAATCTGAGTTTGGGGGCTATGTGTGGTCCACTGAGACAGGCGATAGAGGGGTATAACCTCCTGGGCAAGGTGTCTCCCCTTTGACCTAACATCCACTATACATGTTTGTTCATTTTACAATTTTTAAAAATCAATACTTACATAAAATGAGATAATCTTTGTAAAAACATGTTGATATTTATTAAATCCTATAAAGGAGGAATATAATATAGGAACTTGAGCAATGGATGCTTCCAAGGAAATAAATAGTATAGTCACCCACATGTTCCTAGGAGACTGCAGAGTAAGGGAAGTGATAAAACTTAGGTTCAGCAGAAATAAGGGGCTGATTTATACTGCGACCCATGGGACTTGATGACAGAGGCATTCTGAAAAACCTCTATGGAGGAGATGGATCTTAATGGAATTTTGAAGGAAAAGAGGGACATTGTTCTGTTGTTCAAATAACAGTTCTTGTCAACCCCCACTAGAAGTCTTGGTGACTGCGGTCTATGTTTTGTGGCAAGAGGAATACACCTGGATTACATGTCCTGGTAATTCCACCCAGAACAAATCTGACCTTTTTGAAGGGTGCCAGCACTGAGCAGTCTACCCCCCAGCCCCCTGGGTAATCCAAGCAGGTCCCCTGGGCAGCCGAAGGCCAGAGGGACATAGTTTCTCCTTGTGAGGACCCAGACTTTCTGGAGAATTTGGTTACGGCTCTGTACACATGGCCTCTAGTTAGGGGGGGAAGTGCATTGGCTTTAGGATTTGCAACAGCCCAACCACGGAGCAATAAAGTGGCTGTCAAGGAAGGGAATGTGGTGAGCCTTGGAGGGGGCAGCGGGAATCTTCTCACAGTTCCATTTCTCCAGAATGGATGAGTTAACATTTGGAACACACCTTCCTAAGGCCTGTAGAGGGATGGTGCTACATAGAGACTAAATCATTCACCATCTTACAATTCCACTTCTCCAGAATGAGTGAGTTGGAGTTTGGAACTCTGTACCTTGAGTTAGAATGTGATACACACATGGACTAATTGGGTCTTTCCTGCTTTACTTTTCCATGGCATTGACCCTACATTTAAAAAGTTAACAAGAAGTCATGCTAGGACCACTTGGTTGGGCCAGGTATGAAATGGGTTTATTTTTATGACGAGGCCCAATCATGAAAACAGATAATGTCTTAAGAAAGTCAAAAAGGGAGAAAATGTAACCTTGAAAAGTTAAACATGAAAAAATATACAGTGTTGCCAAATTCATTTTCATCTGGTCATTTCCCCAGGGTTCATTTTAAGAATAAAATCTCATGGTCCCTGTGGCTTAAAAAAAATAAACAAATTAGTGTAAATGAAAGCACATGTTGAAGGTACCACTTAAACACAGGAAAATTTCCTCAGAATTTTGAATTTTTTTTTTTTTTGGTCCAAAAGCACTTGACATGTTTATCCCTGATGATCCTGTGACCCACCTTCCCACCCCCTTCCCAACCCCTGCAGTAAGCTTCACGTCACATCTGCCTTGTCCTAAAAGCCACCTAAATGAGCATTACTATGTACTGGCAGCACAAATGCATGTGTGTTGTGTCTGTTGTCCAGGGAGCGGACATTCCAATGTACAGCTTGATCCTATGGAGAGGAGACACTGGCATTTAAAAAACAGGTGGGGGAGGGGAGTCCTGCATGATGTGCAAGCTAATCTCATCCAGTTTTCCTTTCTCCTCCTTCAGAATGCAAGCGCATTGAAGTTTTAGATGTCGTGTTTGTAATTGACAGCTCTGGCAGCATTGACCATGATGAGTATAATATCATGAAGGACTTCATGATTGGCTTGGTGAAAAAAGCTGATGTGGGCAAGAATCACGTCCGGTTTGGGGCTCTGAAGTATGCAGATGACCCAGAGGTGCTGTTTTATCTGGATAACCTTGGCACAAAACGGGAGGTGATCTCGGTGCTCCAAAATGACCAGCCCATGGGGGGCAACACTTACACCGCCAAGGCCCTGGACTTCTCAGACCACATGTTCACTGAAGCCTGGGGCAGCCGCCTGCACAAGGGGGTCCCCCAGGTCCTCATCGTAATCACTGATGGGGAATCCCATGATGCCGATAAGCTCAATGCCACAGCCAAGGCCTTACGGGACAAGGGCATCCTTGTCCTGGCCGTTGGGATCGCTGGTGCCAACCCCGTGGAGCTGCTGGCCATGGCAGGATCAAGTGACAAGTACTTCTTTGTGGAAACTTTTGGAGGCCTGAAGGGGATATTTTCAGATGTGTCCGCCAGTGTGTGTAACTCTTCAAAAGTAGGTAAGATTCATCCATTAAGTTTTTAATTATCAGCAGAGGTCCAAATAAGGGAGAAACCAAAGAGAAGGGGCACTGAGAGTTCTGCAGAAGTTCCCACATTGTGGAATCTCAAATTGGAAAGACCTCAAGGTTGTTTCATTTGGCCTTCCACAACATTCCCACTCACTTCTGCCTAAACTCTTCCAATGATGGGAAATTCACCATTTCAAACAGGCTTTATTTATTGGAACGCAACTGTGTTTACATGCCACTTTCACCCTCTAGTTCTCCTTCCTGTTCTTTACACAAGAAATCAAATCCCTCTCTTCCTAAGAACCAGCGACCACTGCTTGAAGCCCTCTCTCCTCCATTCTGGAAGTCCCCTGTGCCTTCACCCGTTTCTGTTATGGCACAAGTTCATTTGCAATATGGAGCCCAATGTTAAGCCCTCAGTTTTAGCCTCAGATGTTTCCAGAGAAGATTGTGAGTAGGACTTCTTTTGCCCTGGATGCTGTGTTTCTATTCTGGCAGCTAGAAATTGCATTGCTGTATGTATGTATGTATGTATGTATTCATTCATTCATTCATTCAGCTGCCACTTTACACTTTTGTTTCAAAGGGAGATTGTGGATTATTAAAATTCCTTAGTATTTCTATTAGGATGTGTTTTACCAAAAATACCAAGTATTTTTAATTAGATGAATTAATATTAATCAAGGATTTCAAAATCTTGGTGCAGTTCCTTTTAAAACTTATTTAACTTTCCTGTTTTTCATATGCCTTGCCTCCTGAGAATGCAGCTACTGTCTTTTTCTTTCACAAAACTAAAAAAATCGATCTGGATCTCACTGAAAACCAGAAAGAATCTCTTACTTTCTGTTGGCCAATGTCTAAAAATCAATCTGCCCCTTTCAAGTCCATTGTAGAAGTTGAAATTGAACGTTTATACTGGAAGTTTTCCCTTGGGCACTGAAACAAAGGAATTTAATGAACTAAACAATTCCCGAAGGATCTGTTTACCCTATATTTTATCTCTTCCTTGCTTATCTGGGCTACAGGAATCTCAGACACCTTTAACATTTTCTGAGGTTAAAATGAGAATTAATAAAGTTAGTTCAATGGTGAGCTCTCTGGGGAATTCAAGGAAATGATAATGCTTTCCAGAAGGCTAAGGAACACACATGAGCTCGTGCCAAGCATAACTCATTCACTGGCAACGGCCTTTCACATTCTTTTTGTTAATTTGCTGTGTTAAGACAAGGGAAGCATCTCTAAGCCATAGTGCGTTGTTCAAAAACATTTTTCTCAAGTAGACATTTTTGCCTGTATACACCAGAAAATGGGCTGATTAAGAAACAAACTGACTAGATATAGGCTGGAAGTCATGATTCTCAAAGCTCAATTTGCCCTAAGAAACTAGAATAGCACTTATTGGCTCAACTGGCCAGCAAGGCCAAGCCAATAATACAGACCATCTGTCTCTTGTTTGCATCCCTAAATGGAGGTGTGTTTTTTCTTGCTATGCTGCTACTGTCACTGAGCTTTCTGGAAGAGTTAAAGCTAGATTGCAGGTGAGAACAATATTTCTGTGGCACCACACCCATTTCTTTGACATCTCGGTGTGAGACCAAACAGAAAAGCCAAGAGAAGCCTAAAAGGACGTGGGAATTGTATATGCCTCATGCTGCCTTTATGCCCAATTGTTTGTTTTTGTTTCCTCTCCAGTTAATGGGACCACAGGGTGGCTTAAGCTAAGAAACCAGCTTCAGAAATAGCATTTCTCTGTAGCTGGAAACATTTGACTTCTGCTGGGTTAGAGAAAGAATAAAAATCTGATTTTGTCGCTGTGTACTTTGTAGATTGTGAAATTGAAAAAGTAGACCTCGTGTTCCTCATGGATGGTTCGAATAGCATTCATCCAGATGACTTCAAGAAGATGAAGAAATTCTTGGCATCTGTCGTTCAAGACTTCGATGTCAGTGTCAACAGAGTGCGTATAGGCGCTGCCCAGTTCAGCCACACCTACCGGCCGGAGTTTCCACTGGGAACTTTCATCGGCAAAAAGGAGATCTCCTTTCAGATTGAAAACATCCAGCAGATCTTTGGATACACGCACATTGGCTCTGCTCTCCGGCAGGTAGGGCACTACTTCCAGCCGGACATGGGCAGCCGGATCAACACAGGTACCCCGCAGGTGCTGCTGGTCCTCACAGATGGCCAGTCCCAAGACGAAGTGGCTCAGGCCGCGGAAGAGCTGAGACACAGAGGGATCAACATTTACTCCGTGGGCATCGGGGATGTGGATGACCAGCAGCTCGTTCAGATCACCGGGACTGCCGATAAAAAACTGACAGTTCACAACTTTGACGAACTGAAAAAGGTCAAGAAGAGGATCGTTCGCAACATCTGTACCTCGGGGGCTGAGAGCAGTGAGTATTGAAAGTGTCCTTCGTGTTTGTTCCTTCCCTGGGGCTGGTGGGAAAACGTAGCTTTGTGCCTCCGGATTTCAAATTAAGCTTTTCACAGTTATCAAGTATTTTTTGTGACTTGTGGATTAAGAAACAGGATATTGGAGAGACTCTGTCCTTTTCTCTCCCCTTCTCCTGGGAGTACATGCCCCCTCTGTGAATGGGAATGCCTCAGCTTCAGAAGGTGTGAGGAGAAGGCCGTTGTTTACACTCTGGTTGGTTTCAGAGGCTGAGGAATGTGTCCCAAAGAAATGAACTATTTGACAGACTTGGGTTGCCTGGCAATGGGGCTGCCAAGTGCTGCCACAGGTAGGGAGGCAACATCTGTAGAGGTTTAGAGCTTTGTTATGAAACTTCACTGCAGAAGTTGGTAAATATCTTCTTAAAAATTAGCACATTTTGACATTTTTCCAATAGATTGAAAGAAAGGTCTTCAAGGATAAATAGCTTTTTCTATTTTTCTAAAAGTTCTGACTGGGTTAGCTGTGATTCTGTATAACTACCTGTGGATTATAACTAACCCTGGATTTCCACTTGGGAGAGGAAGGCTACAGGGTTGCTAAGAGGCAGCTCTGGAAATGGACAGTTAACTGGGCTGCAAATCCCCACTCCATGGCTATTTTTTCTTGGACAAGTGGCTTAACTTTTCTAAGTTTAAAATTTTCTCCTCTGTAAAATGTGAATGACAGAACACCTAGTTCAGATCACTGTGAAGATGAAATGAGAAAATGCATATGTAACGTTACTTTGAATAAACATGACACCTGGGACGCCATTATAAAGTCACTTCACTTTTGTCTACCATTGACCCATTCAGTTTATATTCATGGGGGTCAGCTCTTCCCTTGCCCTCAGTCACTTTCAGGAAATAAGTGAACCTCTTCTTGGTGATGAATATGTCCATCCCCGTGGAACTATTCAAACTTCACGTGAAGGTTACTGCGAGAAGGTTACTGTGCTTTCCCTGCCACAGGCCACTCACCATGACAGAAGCGACTGCACACGGTTGGCATTCTATCCATTGTTCCCAACCTCCCACTTCTGCCTCCTTCTCCCAGGCCCTGCCCTCTTCTTACTGACCATGGTTTCTGGCCTCTCCAGAATGGGCTGGGGAAGGGAGAGGAGCCAAAGAGATTCAGGAAAGTTCCTACTTGATGGCATTTTTCAGGACTTCGTTTTCTCAGTAGCCCATGTCTAAAGCTGGGCCCATTCATGAATGTTTCAAAGACTTCCCCTCCTGCCCCCACCCCCTCCACCCCTACCAAAGCACATTTGTCAGAGCATCACTGTCTCTCCACCATAGCTCCCCTGAGGATGGTGAGCATCTCTCAATTCCAGATGTTCCCTTATGCCTTTCTCAGCCACCGGGCATCTAGTGATGCCTCCAGCTTTATCTGCTGCCAGCTCTTTGCCCCTCCAGGTGGCCTTCTTGGATGGGAGATCAGAGGAGCCCAACAGAGCTCTTTCTTACATGCAGCCATATCACCTCCATGGGAAACAATTACATGTCAATTTCCCCAGTAAATACTGGAAGTTCCAGCCCCCTGGTGTGGGTGCCTCTCCTTTGCAGAGAGCAGCGTGCCATCCTGTCTCATTCTTTAGAATTTCTAGGCTGTGTCATCTCCAAGTCACCTCTCAAATCTCCTCTCTCTTGACTTAAAGAGGACGTTACCTCCTCTCCTTGTGTGTGTGTGTGCTTGCGGGGAGAGACCTCATGGCACACCAACCATCGTCTCCAAAAGTGCTCCTCTAAACTCCAAGGTCAAACCTTTTATAAGACCCAGTGTGTGAGCCAAAGGTTAAGAGTCCTGTCATTGGTCAGGAATTATCACCTTTGTAAATCCCACTCTACTTTCCCCCCATACTTTGGAATGTGCCTGGTGACCTCAGCCAAACCTTCCACATGACTTTCCTTTTTCACATGAAATACCCATTTCCAATTATTAGGCAGAAAATGATCCCAGAACCATCTAGTCTGTCCTAGAGAGGATGAAAGAAGACAATGTGGAAAGTCAAAACAGCAGTCATGAATGTATAAATAAATAAATAAATAAATAAATAAATAAATAAATAAACAAATAAGGAAAGTACCCTATAAAGGTAAACTTGAAGTGATTACTGTAGCAAACAAGAATGTATGAGGCCTTTGTAGCCAAGCCTGGGCTGAGGAATAATGAGGCTAGAATGATAAAGCTGATAAAGCTTCAAAAGCCTGTGCAAACATAGTGGAGGATACTAGCTCCTCTTAAATGATAAACCCCCAAATCAAGGAAATCAGACAGTAGCTTGGTGTGTCTCAGAGCAAACCAGATTCAGAGCCTGAACATCCAGCTTTGCTTCTTATTAAAATATGCACCACTTTGGAGAGGTCACTCGCCTTTCTTTTCACATTTGTGCAGTTACATCATCTCTGTTTCTCTGATTGTACTTAGGCTTCAATTTATGGGAAAGGATGGTCAGCTGCATGGAGATATGAGGGAAGAATCAGTATTTCTTGTGCATCTGTGTAGGGTCAAGCATTTTAAAGTGTTTTAAATGCATTATCTCATTAAACTCCCAAACCCTCTGTGGTTTGGTTTCATTCCCATTTATAAATGAGAAACTGGGGCTCTAAGGAATATTGGTAACCTGACCCAGATCATACAGGAGGCAACAAAGTAAGCAAATTTTGAAACCTAGCTCTGTCTGATTCCAACCCATTTGTGGGTTGTTAAATAAGCTGCCAGTTCTCTTGATATAATCGCTGTCTAGTGTATCTGATGCTTACATTATAAGTGATGTGCTTCAACAATTAATAGCTGAAACTTATCAAGACATCATGGGTTTATAGCTCAAAAGCTGCTGCTCCCTAAGGAAGCCACTCACTGCTAAGCTGTCACTTCTGACAGCACAATCTAACACTTGTAACCTGCATGATCTGGCATCACTGGACACCCTGGAGGTGGTGAAATAAGGTCGTTCAGCGTAGGAGCTCCAGACAGGCCTGGATCTGATTCCCACGTGCGAGATCCACCATAATAACTATGAGACCTCAGCCCAGCTTCTCTAAGTCACAGCTTCCCCTTCTGCAAAATGAGAATTAGAAGCATTTCTACTTATTCTGTGTTTCATAAGGACACGTGAGGAATGCATGGGAAGTGTGTATAAATGTTCAGCATGTCTTGGTAACTCTCACAGCGTATTACAGAGGGTATCTTGAAGTGATCTCATTAACACAGGTACATGGAGTGATGCAGTAGTTTAGTTCACAGAAGGACAATGTACCAAGAATTCCTTGGTTCAGGAACTTTAGTAGTTTAGCAACATTTCAGAGCCATATTCCAATTTAATGCCTCAACATGCATCACATTCCCCTAAACAACTCCAAAGTCTGTTTTCTTATCTTCATTCATGCTTATTCTCCTGATTTTTTTGGAGTCTACCTATTCTGACCACCCAAAGGAGACCCCAGGCAGTTTTCAGGGTATGGACTTGCTGCCTTTTCTGGTGTGGAGCCGTGACTGGGTAGCAAAAGAATCGAGAGTACCTCTCATCTTTTTCATCATCATGGAAGATGAGTCAAAAAGGAGATTCAGCAAAAGGCCAGTCTGATGAAGATGAAGTAGACACACCCTCAGGAATTGGCTCAAGGAATGTGGGAAATATAAGGAAAAAATAGACGGTCATTTCCAACTTTTCTTGACAAGAATCTCTTTATGTTCCTGTCTTAATAGCATTCTCTAGAAAGCAGAGCTTAAAGCACAGTTTATGTGCTAATACTCCAGTGGGAGTACAGTCCCAGGGAAGCAAGAGTGAGTGGAGGGAAGTGATACAGAAAAGAGAAAAGTACATACAAGATGTACATCACCAAGCTAGCTACAGCTTTTGAGAAAGCATCACTGGTACGTTGGTCCTGCAGAACATCACCCAGGGAAGCCTCAGAACCACTGCACAGACCAGCCTATCAGGGGGAATAAAGGCTGGTTAGCTGCCAGTTCCTTCCTATCTACTGCCTCTCACTGGTCAGAGTTCACCCCATGGAGACTTACTCTCCCATCCTACTGCATCGTGCTATCAGCCCTTTGGAAAACCAGATACGGGGCCAGCAGTGCATTGTATCTGTGGCTGAAGTAGTGGAAGGGGCCAGAGATCCCGTGAGTTCAGCTGGGTTGGACGTGGGCACCAGAGTCATTGAGGAACTACCGCAGTGAGAATGATGGAGGCCGTGTCAAAGCCTGCCCATCCCCCATAGTGTGGGAGACCCAGCGATGGCGGCTGCCAAGGCTCTCCAGTGGACAAATGTCCAACTCCTGTGTGTGTGTGCGGCCGGGACTGAGGGAGGGGGAGGGCAGAAGCAATCTGGGAGGTATATAAACTAGGTCTTCACCTAACTATATTTGCTAGATCGTTCTTTCTCTTTTTTTCATCTAAGATATCCCCTTCTTTCAAATCTCCAAAGAAATTTTTCTCTTAACCCAGTTAATAACAGTCAACAGCCCGACTTTGCCCTTTGCTCAAAAACTTTTGAGAAAAGGGAAAATAATCTCAAAAATCTGTCTTCTAATCTTAAAAATATACCCTACCATCTTGACAGTATTTCTTTCTTTTCTTAAAAATTTTATTGAAGTACAGTTGCTTTACAATGTTGTGTTAATTTCTGCTATACAGCAAAGTGATTCAGTCATACATACATATATATATATTCTTTTTCATATTCTTTTCCATTATGGCTTATTACAGGACATTAAATATAGTTCCGTGTGCTGTACAGTAGGTCCTTGTTGTTTATCTACTTTATATATAGTAGTTTGTATCTGCTAATCCAATTTATCCCTCCCCCATCCCGTTCCCCCTTTGGTAACCATAAGTTTGTTCTCTGTGTCTGTGAGTCTGTTTCATAAATATGTTCATTTGTTTGACAGTATTTCTTAATACTAAAAGTCTGCCATCATTAACTCCAATTAAGGACTTTCTTTATAAGTCAGATAATTAAAATCAGCTTTGGGGTTTAGCAGGAGACCATTACTGTCTAGTTCAATCCTTTTTTTTTTTCTGTTCTTTTGTATTTTTATTTTGAAATATATAATCTTCTTATTTTTATAGACAAGAAAATTAATGCCCGGAGAGGTTAAGAGATTTGGCAGAAATTATTTGGTAGTAACACGGAAGTGACCTGTACAGGACTAAAACTAAACTCTGCCTCCCCAATCCAGGGTTCCACACTGCTATTTGGCAAATTCTCAGAGTACTAGTTTACTTGTGTTTATCACCCTCTGTAGCCAGTCCCATGGATTACCTTCTTAATTTCCCTTGCATTTATTACCCCCTTTTGATTCCCACTCCTGTTATCCTATTGATAACTACAATCCTTCATTATTTCTCTTTGGAAATCCACTTTTAGCCTTTTTCCTAGCCCACTTCCAAAATCATCCCTGCCTCTTCAAAGGCCTCTTGAGTTGAGGGCAGATGTCCTGCAGAGTCTGCAAGGCCATTCCATGATTTGCATGGCCCACTCTCTCTAATTGTATGTAATTGTAGACATATGACTGCCACCTCTGGACTTGTTCCCCAAATTCCGTTCCTTTGATCACATTATCATGGACTCATTTGTCAATTTGAATTAGTTAAACAAACACCAGGAACTTGTTTACTAGAGTTTATAATCTCAGTAATCTAGACAAAAAGTTAAAACGCTTTATTTTTAAAGGGGACAGTTCCCAGGAACACTCAATGACATTTTGGCATATTTGCCAATGTTTGTTTTTTCACAAGAGACTGTTTTCCTTGAAGGCAGTAAAGTGTTTTGGTGAATGGATGGTTTTCTGTTCAGGGATTAAAACAATGTTCATCCAAGAGTGAAACTTTCAATCTCAAAATAGAAATGAAAGGATATAGATTTAAGAGGAAGTTTGGAAGGGACATATTCGAGTGCTTCCTTCTGACTAGTTCCTTTCTTTTTATCTCACTTTCTGAGTATCGGAGAAGACATTTTCCAATTAAGTACAGTAAAATAAGAAAACTCACCTTTCAGATGTTTTGATGACTTTGATTTACCTTGAATGTCATGGTGAAAATTGATTATCAAATAAGGTTTCTTCTCCCTCACCCAACTCTTTTATCATTAAAAGTGAATCAAGTTCCTGTCCCTTGTTTTAAGAACTGAAACTGTTGTTTTGGTTTCAAAGACTTGCAAATGCCCAACTGACAAGTGTGTCTGGAAGGCGGGCGTTTGTCTACACAACAAATATCTGAAAAACTGCTTCTCTAAATAATGTAAATTAAAATTAAACATCCCTATGCCTTATTTTACCAAGCAAGCTGTGTGTGTGTGTAATTTGCTGGAAAAGGTTGAAGTTTCTAGTCAACCTAAAAGTTCTTGAAAAAAGAGTGTATATGTCATAGGATTTTACCCTTCTCATTATCTTCCTGTTAGGAGGGTCAGCTTAAAATTTCAAGCCCTTGTAGTTTCTCCAGTGCTTAAATGTCTCTAGAGTTAATAAGGATGAGAGCAAAGCACTTTAAACGCAATGCTTCTCTAAGTATTTCTTAAACTCCAAAATAGCAGTGGCTTTGGCTTCCTGAGTGGCTGAGCTCTGAGCACAAAGCCATCTTTGACACGGTTGAATATGGGTAATTCGGTACCCAGTTTCTTCACTTGAAGAACTCCAACCAAGCAAGATCTCAAAGGGTCTCACAGAGTCTCTATTTTTCTTTCTACTTTTTCTTTTCTGAGTGGATGTTAGGAGACAAAAAGAGGAATCAAAGATTCTTTTCAGAAAGATAAATCATCAAAATCATTCCTTTAGGAGTCTTTTGTGATTTATTTTTTCTAAATTACTTTCTGTATTCAAATGTTTTTTATATTTCCCTTATAATTATAATTTAATATTTGTTGAATGACCTCAGTTATAAATAGCATGATATGAATTTCCTATTTTAGACTGTTAACATTTCCACAACATATTTCAGCTATTTAAGGGACTACATAGCTTTCTCAATGGACACAATGAAATCTTTCAGAACTTCATTATAGAATCATCTAGATTTTATAGATGCTAAAAAAGTAACACTTTAACAGCTTGTGAAAGAGTGATTCTGAGCCTCTTCCATTATTCACTCATGCTCTTTCATTTTTTCCAACTTTATAACTGGGACAGAAACAAGAATTCCAAGTCCCGTGATTCAGATATGACATCCAAGTCAAATAAAGCTATTTGTTAGTCTAATAAGATATGATTTTCCCTTGAATCCTAGATTGCTTTGTGGACATTGTGGTGGGATTTGACATCTCAACTCAGCAGAATGGGCAGAATTTGCTTGAAGGTCAGTCTTGGATGGAAACTTACCTTCAAGACATCTTACGTGCCATCAGTTCCCTCAGTGGGGTAAGCTGTGAGGTGGGCACGGAGACTCAGGTTAGTGTGGCTTTTCAAGTGACCAATGCCATGGAAAAATATTCCCCCAAGTTTGAGATCTACAGTGAAAGCATACTGAACAGCTTGAAGGATGTAACAGTTAAAAGACCATCTCTTCTCAACGCAAACCTCTTGAGTTCTCTGTGGGGTGCATTTCAGAATAAATCAGCTGCTCGGGGAAAGGTAACTTGGTTTTATTTTATTTATTGGTCTTTGGTGCAATGACTTCCTTTTTACTCATTTTTCTTTTTTGAATACTTTCTTAGGTGGTTCTCTTATTTTCAGATGGATTGGATGATGATGTTGAAAAACTTGAACAAAAATCTGATGAACTTAGAAAAGAAGGTACCAAGCATGGGGAGGACTGGGAAAGGAGTGTTGATGAACTTGATAATCTCAAAACTCATTTCTAACTCTTACATTTCCAGACACTCAAATAGCACTGAATTTGCCAGCCTCTCCCCTCTGGATGCACTTGGCAGAGCAAATGAGCTCTCACAGCATTTTGGCACCTACTTTTTCCTCTCCCCATATGAAACAGCGCTGAATACGGTGTCCTATCCTTTCTCTCATATTACCTTATTTCTTCTTCCTAAACTTTCCTGGAGGATGTTCCTGTCTCCCTTGCCCCGCATTATCTAATATTGCTATGTCTTTAGTGTCAGCAGAAGTGAACCATGTATATTTCTCCTTGACTAAGGAATGGGAGAGTTGGATTATTTTCTTCTAACACTCTTAAAGTTTCCAGAGTTACAAGCAGTGTTGGACAAGTTTACTCATGTTTCGGGATTTCATAATCAGTTCCTTCCTTCAGATAACAGATGGACCAACTATGGTGTTTATGAGTTTGTAAAGTTCTGGCACCAGGCTTTCGACTTTAGAAACCAATGCCTATTCTGACTCATTGTCAGTTCATACTATAATATGGATCAGTGGAAGAAAAATGCATTCACATGTTCCGGTTTGACTGAAAATAGAAATACTTATAAGTGGATGTAATTGGTACTCCACCCAGACCCCTTTACATACAGGTTCCCCCATCCTCCAGCTGCTAACACATTACCCACAGGTTCCCCTTTCTCTGAGGAACTGCCCTTTGCCAGTGGGAGCCACCTTACCTGGAATGTTACTCCCCATCCCACACCTGGGCAGCAGGTAGAGTTCAGAGACTTGGACCTTTGCCTCAAAGTGGCGCCAGTTTTGTAGTGTAACTCATGCTCCAGAGTTCCCAAGGGGTCAGGTTGACGCTAGATGTTAGCTGAAACACTGTCTTGCTCAGATCCTTCCCCAGTCCTACCCTGCTTACCTTTGTCCCCTTCTTTCAGAGAGTGCTTCCTCAATAAATTGTGTGTGTCCAAATTGCTATCTCAGGCTCTGCTTCTAGGGAATTTAGCCTAAGACATCTGTCTCCCAGGTTAACTATTAGAGGCTGATTAGATTTTGTCTTTTCTGTCTGGTTCTCTTTCCTCCATTTTAAAAAAAATTGCTGAATTCACTGAATTCACAACTGAAGAGTAAGAATTTTTATTTTATTTACTAAATCTGCTTCCCTTTATTCTGTCAAGTCTTGGCTTTTTTCCTGATCTGAGGTGGAGAAGTTAATGAAGACTGAGAACAGGACCCTAGAGTGGGTGGGTAGGGTTTTCTCAACTTCAGCTTTTCTTTTGTGGGGGAAAGATGTTTCTCTTACAGACAACATCGGAGTTTTCTCCAGGAAGTTTCTCTCGGAACACCCAGATTTCTAAGACCAATCTTCTTTCTTCCAACTCCCAAGGAAAAACTAGTAAATGAGTTTCAACTTCAGAAGCTAGATTTTGAATATCCTCAGAAATTTAGAATCTTTTTTTCAATATTCAAAAATCAATTATATTTCCAAATGCTAACGAAAAACTGGAAAACAAAATTTAAAAAGCCATTTACAATGTACACACAACGTGAAATACTGAGGTATACATTTAACAAAATATAGTTGTTTGTTTGCTGAAATTACTAAACAATGATATAAAGACTCAATATGGTTAAATTTCAATTTTCTCCAAACAAATCTATAGATTCAGTTAAATCGCAGTCAAAATCATAGCAGGATATTTGTTGATCTAGAAAAGCTGGTTCAAAATGTATGTGGAAATGCAAAGGAGCCAAAATAGCCAAAACAACTTTGAAAAAGAGGCAAAAGTTGGAGGACTCACACTAGCTACAATCTTTGAATGGGAAAGATAAAGGAGTGTGGGCCATAATGTTCTTTGAAAAGTGTCGAATGTCTCTCAATAGGAACAAAGAGCACCTCTGGCTCTGGCTTCCCTTATCTAAATATAGACGATTTCAGTTGATGCTGGGATCTGTTAACCCAGGAGATCCTCTCTAACTTGAGGCCCAGAATCTATACATGTAAACTGTGCCATCACCGTGAAACAAGAGGAGACCAGGAGAAAAGTATTCTCAATGATGGATATCACTTTAATCCATGTGGATTGGGGTATGAATCAGTTTCTTCATTTTAAAAAATCCAGTACTCTAGAATCTTCTCAGTGATTCTTTATTCTTCCAATTTTTGAAATCTTTTCTTTCTTAATTCATTTTTTAGGAATTGAAGATACTATTTAAGATCATATGACTCATGTACTGGATGAGTCTGAAAGGATCAAGTCCTCCATCCTGAGAAAAGCAGTTACAAATTATAGTTATATGCATATTTTCTGCAAATAAACAATCCCATGGTTCTCATAACTCTTATTAAACTTTTACATTTCCTGGAACTTATAAGAAAAATCAGATGTGAGATCTTTTTCCCTTATAGATAGACCCACTGGCATGCCTTCTTTTCATCATTAAACGCCAGTTGATGAACTCAGCATTCTTCATTGCCTCTCCCAGCCCTCATCGCCCTTCTCCCCATCCTTCTCACTCTTGGAAGAGTGACAAGCTGTCTTTGTTTGCTTGAGACAAGTCAGAGACTGTCAGCACTAAAACCAGGAAAGTTCGGGCCAACCAGGACAAGTTGGTCATCTTACTCTTTGGTGATTCTTCCTTTATTCCACTTCAGCAACCACACTGTTTGCATCTCTTAGAACTTGAGCCTCCCACTCTGTCCCTGAAACTGTATTCTCTTCATTCTCCTCTTCCTCTCAGAGTCATAATTCTATCATATAAGAACGCACTCAACTCTGCCAAGTCCTTGAACATTCTTTATCTATTCTGAGCCATTGGTTTTTAGGTCCCATCCAAAGAATTCTTCACCTATCCCTAATAAAATGAGAAAAGTTATGCCAATATAGTCATGTTTTCATAAAACTAAATTTATTCAACTTTAGGACTGCTCTTTATGATTATGTCCTTCGTACATTTTTGTTATTAAAATGCACTCTGAGTGTAGGCTTTGGAGTCAGGCTGTCTGGGGTAAACCTTTGCTTGTTTGTAAAATAGAGCTGTAATCGCACTTACCTATAATGTTGTGCTTGTATCTTACAAATAAGATAATGCATGTAAAGCACTTAGGCGACTTCCAGGCACATAGTAATTATTAATAAATGAGAGCACATTTGTTGCCATGGTTACCTCCACCCTAATGATTGCCAGGTTTATTACTATCATCATTTAATGTCCTTACTTTGCAAAATAAGTCAACCTTTTGTTAGTCTCTAAAAGTTTTATTTGAAGTATTCTATAAACTTCCAAGCCTATGAGCCACAGCTCTGGTTGCTTATATGACATTTGTTCCTGATTGCCTGACAAGGGGTCCTTTACTGTCTCTTGTACCTATAATTCCAACTGGATTGTCATTTAGAGCTGTGCTTCTCAAACTTTAATGTGCATATGAATCACCTGGGGATTTTATTAAAATACAGATTCTGATTCTGTGGGTCTAGAGTGGGGCCTGAGATTCTGCACTTCTGATGAGCTTCCGGGTGAAGGCACTGCTGCTGCTCCAAGGATCTCCCCTTCAAGTGGCAAAAATTTAGAACACTCCCTTTCTTGACATATGAATTCCTCTGTGCTTTAGCATGCTCTATGGACTCTTCATTATTATTTTATTATTATTGAAATATAGTTGATTTACAATGTGTTAGTCTCTGGTGTACAGCAAAGTGATTTAGATATATATAGATATATTCTTTTTCAGATTCTTTTCCATCATGGTTTATTACAGGATATTGGATATAATTCCCTGTGCTATACAGTAGGACCTTGATGTTTATCTATTTTATATATAGAAGTTTTTAATCTGTTAATCCCAAACTTCTAATTTATCCCTCCCCCACCCCCTTTCCCTTTTGGTAACCATAAATTTGTTTTCTATGTCTGCGAGTCTGTTTCTGTTTTGTAAATAAGTTCATTTATATCATATTTTAGATTCCACATATAAGTGATAGCATATGGTATTTGTCTTTCTCTTTCTGACTTCACTTATTATGATAATCTCTAGGTCCATCCATGTTGCTGCAAATGGCATTACTTCATTCTTTTTATGGCTGAATAATATTCCATTGTGTGTGTGTGTGTATATATATATATATATATATATATATATATATATATATATATGTACCACATCTTCTTTATATCCATTCATCTGTTGATGGACATTTACTTCCATGCTTCCATGTCTTGGCTATTGTGAATAGTGCTGCTATGAATATTGGGGTGCATGTATATTTTTGAATTAGAGTTTTCTCCAGATATATACCCAGGAGTGGGATTGTTGGATCATATGTTATCTCTATTTTTAGTTTTTTGAGGAACCTCCATACTGTTTTCCATAGTGGCTGCATCAATGTACATTCCAACCAACAGTGTAGGAGGGTTCCCTTTTCTCTGTGGACTCTTTTAAACTCACTATCTTACTTCATATCATAGAGAACTCAAGGATCTGTTATAATTTATTATATAAATTATTCTCCAATTTAGTTTATTTTGAAAAATGGAATTCCTTTTGTTCTCTGATGATGGTCTTGTCACTTGACAGTTTTACAGTGTGTGGTTGGGGGAAGTGGACAGTAAAATGAGTGTTCCTCTTGCAACTGGTTTCCTGGAATAACAACTTAGATACATATGCAAAAAGATTAAAGTAACCAAAGTCCCCTCACCTGGAGAATTGTCAACTGTGTTGGCTAGGCCTGAATGCCCTCATCACAGTTGCTCTGGATGGAGCCACCAATTCCAATGACCTGGCTGACCTTCTCTACATTGAATTTGGGAAAGGATTTGAGTACAGGACACAGCTCACTCTTGAGATGAGGGATCTTGGGAGCCGACTGTCAAAGCACCTGGTAAGTTATTCAGAAAAAGCTGGTGAGTTTAAACTTTCTATTTGTTTTGTATATAGGCTTCATATTTAGGCTTACGAATTTGAACTAATTTTGTTCATTTGGGAGTGAAGTCAGGCTTTTCTGATTTCGTGCAAAGCCCAAATAAGAGGGTGTTTTGAAAGAAATGTAATATAGTAGACAGATGTCAAAGCGTGTTTCTTTTTGTTGTTGTTATTTATTTATTTATTGAAATATAGTTTATTTACAATGTCGTATTAATTTCAGGTTACAGCAAAGTGATTCAGTTTTATATATATATATATATATATATATATATATATATATATATATATATATTCTTTTCAGATTCTTTTCCCTTATAGGTTATTACAAAGTATTGAGTATAGTTCCCTGTGCTATACAGTAGGTCCTTGTTGGTTATCTATTTTATATATAGTATGTATATGTTAATCTCAAACTCATAATTTATCCTTCCCCCCCCACTTTCCCCTTTGGTAACCATAAGTTGGTTTCCTATGTCTGAAAGCATGTTTAATTTATATGCTTGGGAAAAAAAAAAAAAGAAGAAGAAACTAAATAGCACCTACAATCCTGCCCAAATTACAGTCAATAAACATAAGTGCCCAAGAGTGTCTGACCAGTAGGGGTGACTCGGCTGCTCCCTCAGCCAGCCAGTTTTCACGTCCCTTGCAGATCCTAAGTGCCATGACTCACCACACTGAATATCATTCTTCTGTTTAAGATGTGTGTTTTCTATATAAAATAGATACCTAATAAGAGCCTGCTGTATAGCGCAGGGAACGCTACTCTGAAGATTCTTTTCTATGGGAAAAGAATCTTAAAAGGAATGGATATATGTGTATGTATAACTGATTCACTTTGCTGTACACCCGAAACTAACACAACATTGTAAATCAACTATACTCCAATAAAAATTTAAAAAAAAAAAAAGATGTGTGTTTTCTCTGCAACATGACCTGTGAACGAGAGCCAAATCCATTGAGAGTTCAACTAAGAAAAGAGCATCTCATCCAATCTGGAAGAAAAACTAGTGATATGATGATAGACCTCCTATGATGTACTTTAGAATGAAAAGTTTTTTAAAAGTTGTCTTGACTGACAGAGATTTTTGCTTTATGATCTATTTTTAGAACCTAACACCTAGATAAGATGCATCGCAATCCTATTTCTTTCAGAAACATACAAGAATTCAACTATTGGTGAAATATTACCAAGATATCTAGCACTACTTTCACCTTTAATGAATGGCTGATAATTTGTAATTTGCTTATAATTTATAAAATCTGTAATCAGCATATCAAGATACTTTCCAATAAGGTTCTAGCTCCTGCTACTTTCTGCCTATAGAGTTTGTATATAGATATGTGACAGTGTGTTCAGTGTAGTAATTATATAAAAATAATTACTTAGAGAATATGGAATTTTTGTTGTAATTCCTTTCTACATGGGAAGACGGTGTCTACTTTACAAAAAAAATTTTGTGTCTACTGCTCTTTGAAATGTGTAATTTCAAATTGGTAATCCATAGAGGGAGGAAGTTATTCTTCAAACAAGCCTATTACTTTTTAGATATCACATAAATGCAACACTGTATAAGAAAATTTTAATTTTAGAAATAGCCAGTTTTAATGTTAATAGTAAAAGAGTTGATGCTGTAGGATTTTAGTGATGCAAAGAAAATTGATATCATCTAACATGAAATCACAGAATCCATTTTGTTGTTGTTATTTGGTTTCACACATTTCAAGTTTTATTGGGTTTTCAGGGGAAAAAAACAGAGAGTTTTCTAATGTCAGAAAAGAAACTATATAATAAGAAACAATTAAAGAGGGGAAGTTGCTAAGTGATTATAACAAAACATTTTCATTTTTTAATCACACTAGAATTTTGATAGGAAACTTCTCAACACAAAGATTGATTCTACCCCACTAAGGCAAAGCATAGTATTTATTGCAAGCAGAATTTTCATAAAAATAAATCTTGTGGGTTAATTGTAAAAATGCAGTGGAATATGTACATTTTTTAGGGGATGACTAACTAGGTGCAGGATGAAATTCACTCAAATTTTTTTGCCAAAAAAACATTTTATTTTGGCCAGACTATAAAATGTGACCAGAGTATAAAATCTCTTCACGTGCCCACCCTCTACAGCAAGTGCTTCTGAAATGTTGGACATGTAATTGGTGTCTTTGAAATCCTGTCCCACACAAACTGTTCTGGAAGTGTCGATCATTGAACTCCACGCCAAGCAGTGTGACATTGAACACTGTCTATATCCTCCGGCATACAAAGATTTCATAAAACAGGAAAAGGAGAAAACAGCATGTATTCATTTTATTGAACAAAATATTAGGGGCAGAATTATATAGGGTAATTAACAATACAATGGTCAGTGCTGGGATGGTGTGGGCACAGGAGATCTCATTAATAAATCAGTGTGCAATGAATTGGCCATGGCTAAACTGATGCCTTTTTGAGAACACAAAACGTCTTTGAGTTGATTCTGAATTCCTTGTATGGTGCAGATCACAGAAGGAAAGATGGAAGGTAAAGAATGTCTCCTGCATCCTCTCCAGATCACTGTCACTTGAGTGGTGAACAGGCTTCTCAAATCACATCCCTGAGCTTTTGTGGTGTGTGATTTTGGGAAGCGATGCCACCAAATGTAATGTATTCCTACCCTCCCCAAGGTCAGTGTTGCAGAAAGGACATGCTGCTGTTTATTCTGCAAGTGCATTGGAGGAGATGGCACAGTGGGAGACCCTGGACCAGCAGGGAAAAAGGTGATTTTAGTTACAATCATGGCTTACTTTATTTGAATACAATATGTTTTTCAGACCCAAGTTTAGGTAGAAATAAGGGATGTTTTTAGCTTCTAGGTAGAAGCTCCTCTTCTTATATGTCATACTCCTCTTCTTATATGTCAAATTAGATAGCTTTTTCTTGGCTTTCTAAATTGGATACTTTAAAAAACCTTTCTATGCAAGTATCAAGAGAAAAACTGCAGAGATCATTGCTTATCCCATGTTCTGGCAGTGATGACCATGATGCAGAAAAATAAACTGTGATCTCTCATGTTGAATAATGAAAACCTCCTGAATACTGACGAGTTATTTCAATTTCCACTTTTAATGGAAGCAGAGGAATTTAAATAAAGTAGGGAATAGGTTGTACAGTCTGCTGAAAAGCTAGATCAGATCACCCTGTCATAGCAAGAGACACTAAGATGTTTCATTCAGCTCTAGCCAGACCAAAATGTTGCCAAGTAAAACAGGCCAAGCATAAAAACAATAACTAACAACAGATTTGTGTATGTAAAAATATGATTTTGGGCTTGAGGAAATGTTCAAATATGTATAAAAATACTATGGGTATGTTTAACAATTTCAATACTGCTTATTTACATGTGTGTTTGATTATTGAATAATTTATAGATAGCACTATAAGTTTCAAATCACCATGGATGTCTCTCTGAAGAAAGTTTTTGGGCTAATTATTTCCTGAATGCTTTGATTTCATGTAAAGAGAATGACAGAATTTTAAAATTATTTATTTATTTAATATTTATTTATTTATTTGGTTGCACCGGGTCTTATTTGCAGCAGGTGGGCCCCTTAGCTGTGGCATGTGGACTCTTAGTTGCGACATGCATGTGGGATCTAGTTCCCTGACCAGGGATCAAACCCGGGTCCCCCTGCATTGGGAGCACGCCATCTTACCCATTGCACCAACAGGGAAGTCCCAAGAATGGTAGAATTTTTTTAAAACAGGTCTCAGAAAAGAACAATGGAAAGAAATGTGTGTGGTCTATTTTATGTGTAGCATAAATCCTCAAAAAGAACTTTTTAATGAAAAGAGGATAATTCTAGTTTGTCAGAAGCAACTATAGCTGTATTCATTTGAATGCTTGTCTAGAAAAAAAACTCCAGCTCTATATATAACACCTGAGAGAGTTATGGAAAATATTATGATTCACACACACACACACACACACACACACACACACACACACACACCCGTGAGTTATCTGGATACTTGTCTCAAAATTCCATTTATTTTTATGTGTATAAATGCAGCTTAGGTTATGGAGGGGGAACCGTTTTTTTCAAAATCATACTATTCTACATAAAGTAAAACTGTAAAGTTGAAGAATTTTGCTTGATTACCTCTGGGTTTTGGTCTATGGAGTGCTAATGTATCCTTCCTTTCCTTATTTCCAGGGACCCCCAGGTTTTAAAGGCAGTAAAGGCTACCTGGGAGAGGAAGGCATTGCTGTAAGTCAAGGTTTTTTCCAGCTCCATTTATTCCTAAGAACATATCTATAATATGAAATCTTTGTGTCAATTCAGAAGGAAGCAAGAAAAGTCAAGTTCTAAGGATTCGTAGACAAAGTCTGAGGTCTTTCCTAATCTTCATCAGGCTTCTGGTGGTCACAAGTGTTTTATTAACCTACTGTCTCCTCTTTGACTATCCACCAACATTGTATAATAAACTCAATGCAAAAGTTATCTTTTTCACTGAGGGAGTCAAATCACTGCCATTTCCCCCTTTCTGATCCATTTTGCTTGAGTAAACCAACTCACCACACTGCTTGTCAAAGACTTCACCCTTTCTTGCATCTGTTCATCCATCTATCTTTCCTTCTTTCCTTCCTTCCTTCCTTCCTTCCATCCATCCATGCATTTAACAAGTGTATATTAAGTATCTTACAATTTACCACATTATTTATCAAAGACCTCACTCATAAATGCACTCATCATTCATTTAACAAATATATATTAAGATGCCTTACCATGTGCCAGGCACAGTGCCAGGCCCTAGAAATAAAAGTAAAGAAAGAGAAGAAAAACTATGGCTCCTATCTCAGGTAATTTCCAGAGTAGTGGAAAGGCAAATGAGACAACAGTAGTTCCAGTCCTTATACACAAGGACTCTGCTAGAGGTATAAAGCGGTGCAATGTGATAGAGTGTGGCCGTGCAAATACCTAACAGAGTCAGGTAACAGCCCTGGTGACAGTTAGGGCTTGGGAGAGGAAGACTGTAGACAGGGGTTGATGGTTAGGCAGGCATCTGAATCACAGATAGAACTTTCTCTAGGCAAAGTTTGTGGGAAGAACATTCTACTACAGGGAGAATAGTGTGATCAAGTGTGTGTAACTGAGAACTGTGTATTTGCAGAATAACATATGGTCAACATGGCCAGAACCCAGGACCATGAGAGGAGGTTGTATGGCAAGCAAGACCCAGAGTACTGGGTGTCTTGAATACCCTGTGGAAGACTTAGAAGGTGTCTTCCAATTGATGGGCATAATTCAATGATGTTAAGCACAGGACTAAAAATGGTTAGGGTATGGGTTTAGAAAGCATGATCAGGCAACATCACGGAAGATGATAAGGTAAGGATTGCAGGTAGAAGTCTTGCAGTAGTAGGTGCAAGACAAAGAGGTCCCAATCTTAGTTTAGGGCAGTATGAATAGATATGTTAAGGAGGTTGAGTGGACGTAACTTGGTGACGACTTGGAGAGAGAGATGCTGAGGATGACATCTTTGTTTCCAGCTCACAAGACTGCACAGACTGGTGGGGTTACCAAGACAAGGATTGCAGGAGCAGTTCTTGGTTTAAGAGAGAAAGAGAGAAGGGAGATGGAATTTGGTCTAAAAATCTGCCTCTTGCTTAGACCATACCTAGAGCATCCTGCTCTGATGTCTCACCAATTATTCATTATCTGTTCCTGGAATATCTCCTGAAACCTTGAGAATGCATTTTAGCAGCCAGTTGTTTGCATGTCTGTTTTATTTAGATACTACCCCACCCTGGGAAGTATCCAGGTGGGATCCAACACAAACAGCTGTCATCAGAGTGGCTCTGATTCACTTGCATTCTCAGTTTTTATAAGCATGAATTCTGAGTTGTAAACCATGAGTAGTTGCAAATTTTTTTCCAACACAAAAACTGTCAAACCTCCAAGACAGATTCCAGATGACAATAGAAAAAGCTTACCTGAATATGTGCTCTTTCTCAGGGGGAAAGAGGAGCAACCGGACCAATGGGAGAGCAAGGTACTAAAGGATGCTATGGTGCCAAAGGTCCTAAGGTAAGGGTCACGTAAGACACTGTGAAGTCTTCCCAACATTAATTTCTTCTTCCTACGCTAACCCCTACTGTCATTTCTATTTTCAGGGAAACAGGGGACTAAATGGACAGGAGGTATCGTACCAAATATCATTTATCTTCCCATCTGTTATCTAGAAATGTTTTTATTTTTGAGATGATTGACCAGTAGATTGCACAAATGAAGTTTCTGTTGACCTTCCTTTTTTATTGCTAACCATTTCATTTTGTTTACTCTTGCCTTTTATTGCAGGCAATGTATATTATTTGTTGAGTTTCTGTGACTCAGTAATCTTTGATAGAACCCAGGGCCAGCCTAGCAAAGAGCCTGTATATGGAACACAAAGTTAGACTTTTTGTTTGGTGTCTGGCTTCTTTCCACATAAATGCAATGCACTCTATTCTGATCGCATCTGTCTTTTCAGGGAGAAGTTGGGGAAAGTGGAATTGATGGGTTAAATGGAGAACAGGTAGAGCCTTCTCTTTGTACCATGAAAACCGTTCTGAGCTATTTCTCACCAAGAAAATGGGAATTTGAGTTTATTCTTCTCCGTCTTTAGGGTGAAAATGGTCTTCCAGGAGCAAAAGGAGAAAAAGGAGATGAAGGAGCCCAGGTAGGTATTCAATAAAGGGACAACGTGAAAACTGTGCTGGGAATTAAAGGTGTGATTAACAGTAAAACAGCTACCCCAGGTATATCAGTCAGCTAGGGCCACAAAATTGCTTTGTAATGATCACAAGACCTCAATCACATGCAACAATAAACATTTATTTATTTTGTGTCTGAGAAGTTCAGCTGATCAAGGCTGAGCATGGCTGACCTTCGCTCATGTGTCTCTAGGTTGGCTGGGGGCTTTGTTTCACTTGTCTCTTATCCTCCTTCTGGGACTGGAGAGCTGCCTGGCCATGTTGACCATGACCTTTTCATGGCTGTGGCAGAAGAACAAGGGAGCAAGTAGAAACACACAAGCTCTCTCAAGGCTTCTTGGGGCCTAGGCTTGGAGCTCTCATGGCGACATTTGCATCTCTTTTTGTTGGCCAGATCAAGTCACAGCCAAACTCAGGGGTAGGGAATCTTACCCCACCACAGTTGGAAGGCACTGTAGAGTTTCATGGCAAAGGGGATAGATACAGAGAAAAGTGAAGAACTGGGGGTAATCTTGAAAAGAAGCTACGATACTAAGAACAGTCACAGGGTATTGGTGAGAGCCTTGGGGTCGGCAGCACTCTGAAGGTGTCTGTCATCCCTTCCCATCTGGAACAAATTCCAGCAGCAGCCATACTTCCACCGTCCACTTTATCTGTCTTGAGAGTGTGAACAGCTGAGTCAAGAACCCACTTTCTAGCTGATGCAACCCCTTTGGGGAAAATGGATAATCTCTCTGAATCTCAGCTGCCTCATCAAAAGAAAAATAAAAAACAATACCTGCCACATAAAGTAGTTGTAAAAACTGAACAAGACAACAAATGTGTCTGGAACAGAGTGTTCACCACTGTGGCAAATACTTGAGGTCACTTTTAAAGTATTTGTACGATGCCTGAAACTATTAGTTGTTCCTCTTTCTAGTTTCAAAGTAACTTTAGCAGGAAAATATTTAATAATTCAAATCAGGGAGAAGATAAGTTCTTTGTTTTTATTAATGTTATTTAAAATTCTTATCTTGTCCTTCTTCTGATTTGTGTTAACTTTAGGGAATCCCAGGAGAGAGAGGGATTCCTGGTGACCATGGAGCAAAGGGCCTGTGTGGAGACCCTGTAAGTGCTGGGACTGGGGGGCTGCAAACTAACGTCACGTCAGGGCTTGTTTCCCATCAGCACTTCTGATAGGGAAAGAGAGCCCACTTGAAGGTACTACAATAGCAGTCCTGAAATGAAATCATCATGGGCACAATTGTTTAGAATTTTAAAAGTAGGTCTCTTGTGCCTGATCCTATTTATATATAGTATGAGTATGGATAGTGAGAAGACCTTGCACATTGTTTGCACATGTATTTTTTGAGACTACATATTCAGAACTGTCCTTGTGCTTCAGAGCTATGAAGGAATTCTCCATTCCATTATCTTCCTCTGGGTATCTTGAAATATGGACAGAATGAAAGAAACAAAGACATCTCTTTTTTCTATTCCCCAAGAGTCTTTCTCAATTAAAAATATTAGCTTCATTTCCTTGAATCTAAGCCAACTAAAAGTACATTAAGCAAAACTTATGACCCACAAACACCTGCTGTCATGGGGATGCAACCCAGTTGAGTAGGCATGACCTACACCAAAAGAAGCAGGACCCACGCCAACCTAGGGGATATGCCGAGTCCAATTAGACCTCAATACTACAGGACTTTGATCACTATGCCCACACATCAGTCTCCAAAACCTCAATGAATTAGGACTTAGCATTTTTTAAAACATTTATTAAAGTTTTAGAAATTGAGATATATTTGCATGTACAATGTTATATACATATAACATTTGTAAGTTTAAGTATATGACGGGTTGGTTTGATACATTTATATATTATGATTATCACCATAGTGTTAGCTAAGTCCTCTAGCTTGTCATATAATTATCATTTCTTTTTTCTGGTGAGAACATGCCAGATCTAGTCTTTTTTTTTTTTTTTAACATCTTTATTGGAGTATAATTGCTTTACAATGGTGTTATTTTCTGCTTTACAACAAAGTGAATCAGTTATACATATACATATGTTCCCATATCTCTTCCCTCTTGCATCTCCCTCCCTCCCACCCTCCCTATCCCACCCCTCTAGGTGGTCACAAAGCACCGAGCTGATCTCCCTGTGCTATGTGGCTGCTAGCTATCTATTTTATGTTTGGTAGTGTATATATGTCCATGCCACTCTCTCACTTTGTCACATCTTACCCTGCCATAAAGACACAGACCTACTAGAGAATGGACTTGAGGATATGGGCAGATCTAGTCTTTTAGCAGCTTTGAAGTATATGATACAGTATTGCTGTCTATAATCACCATGCTATTTGTTAAATCTCTCAAACTTATTGTTAAGCTGTAACATGCATCAGAAAAGTACACAAATTATAAATGCATAGCTTGATGAATATAAATACACCTGTGCACTCACCACTCAGGTAAAGAAATGGAACATTAGACAACAGTAGAGCATCCCAGAAACCCTCTCAGGTCTACTCCAATCACTACCAGCCCTCCCTAAGGTAATCACTATCCCAGGACCATAAATTAGTTTTGCCTGCTATTGAACTTTTCAGTGGAATCATATAGAATACACTCTTCAGTTTCTGGCTTCTTTTGCTCAAGTATATGCTTGTGAGATGAATCCATGTTGTGAATATCAGTAGTTTATTCAATCTCATTGCTGTATAATATTCCATTGTGTGAATATATTGTGATCTATTTCTCCATTATGCTATTGATAGATATTTGAGTTGTTCCCAGATATAGCTTTTATAAATAGTGCTGCTATGAACAGTCTTGTACAGGTCTTTTGTACACATTTCTGTTGGGTCTATACTTTAAGAGTAGAACGTCTGGATGATAACTTGTACGCCTATGTTCAGCTTCTTTACAGCCAAACAGTTTTCCAAAATTTTTGTACTAATTTACACTCTCGCCATCAATGTACCAGAGCAGTGTACCACACTCATTAGAAAGCCTAAAATTTATAAAACTGACAATACCAAGTGCTGATAAGTATGAAAGGCAACTGGGAATGTCACAGGACTTTGTCTTTAATGACTCCTCCTCCAGTATACAGTGGGTTGATCAGAGAAAGAATTTGGTACAAAATATATTGACAAATATAAATGTTATGTATACATTGAAGATAACTTTGTTTAAAAAGCAGAAGAATTTTCACTTGAAGACAACATTGTTTACTAAGTGACATCTGATAATAATCTGGTGACCTGAGAGTTTCAAACAACCTCAAAGTGTCTAATCAGAAACAAAAATCTATCCACAAATAAGTATAATTAAGAAATAGTAGTTCAAACATAAAGACATTTCAGTCATTGGTATATGATGGCTAAAAATTCACTTGGGGTATTGCCATAAAATTGTACTTCACTTCAATCAGAATTCCCCCTAGTTGTCTGGATGATTGTGTAACACCTTTAAAAGAATCTGAATAATGTAAAAGCATTTTTATCTAAAGAGAAGTGTTCTATGACTTTGAGATGGCTGAAAATTCAACCCACTGTATCTTCCCTGTGATGTGTTGTCACTATATACTTACTTCAGATGGTTTTTCAATGCATAATAACTCTTCCCAGACACTTGGGAATATATATCTCAAATCAAAGGCAAATCTGCTTTTTTCTGTGTGTTTTTTAGTGGGTTACCATTGTGGAAAAAAACTGGGGACAACAAGGCTGATAGAATCAATAGAACACGCACAAATGGCACAAATTCCTGAAAATCTGTGCTTATTCAGAGAGAATTTTTGATCACGTAAAAGCTAGTTTGTTTGTTTGAAATTTCCCATTTTGACCTAAATTTTTAAATGTATTTTAAATGTATGTTATTGAATTATAGTTGATTTATAATGTGTTACTTTCTGCTGTACAGAAAAGTGATTTATATATATATATTATTACATTATTATATATATATTTACAAACACACACACATTCTTTTTCATATTGTTTTCCATTATGGTTTGTCACAGGATATTGAATATAGTTCCCTGTGCTAGACAGTAGAATCCTGTTGTTTATCCATTCTGTATATAATAGTTTGCATCTGCTAATCCCAAACTCCCACTCCATCCCCCCCACCAGCACCACCACCCCACCCCCCGCCACTTGGCAAGCACAAGTCTGTTCTCTATGTCTGTGAGTCTGTTTCTGTTTCATAGATAAGTTCATTTGTATCATATTTTAGATTCCACATATAGGTGGTATCACATGATATTTCTCTTTTTCTTTCTGACTTACTTTACTTAGTATGATAACCTCTAGGTCTATCCATGTTGGTGCAAATGGCATTATTTCATTCTCTTTTATGACTGAGTGGTTATTCCATTGTGTGTATATATACTACATCTTCTTTATCCATTCATCTGTGGATAGACATTTAGGTTACTTCCACGTCTTTGCTATTAAAAAGTGTGCCACAATGAACATTAGGGTGCATGTATCTTTTTGAATTATGCCTGATTTATGCCCAGGAGTGGGATTTCAGGATCATATGGCAACTGTATTTTTAGTTTCTGTGGAGCCTCCACACTGTTCTCCATAGTGGCTGCACCAATTTACATGTCCACCAACAGTGTAGGAGGGTTCCCTTTTCTCCACACCCTCTCCAGCATTTGTTATTTGTAGACATTTTAATGATGGTCATTCTGACCAGTGTCAGGTGATACCTTATTGTAGTTTTGATTTGCATTTCTCTAATAATTAGCAATGTTGAACATCTTTTCATGTGCCTGTTGGCCATCTGTATGTCTTCTTTGGAGAAATGTCTATTTAGGTCTTCTGCCCATTTCCTGATTGGGTTGTTTGTTTCTTTGTTATTGAGTTGTATGAGCTGTTGATATATTTTGGAAATTAAGCCCTTGTCAGTCACATCATTTGCAAATATTTTCTCCCAGTCCGTAGGTTTTCTTCTCATTTTGTCAATAGTTTCCTTTGCTGTGCAAAAGCTTATAAGTTTGATTAGGTCCCATTTGTTTACTTTTGCTTTTATTTCTATCGCCTTGGGAGCTGACCTAAGAAAGCACTGGTATGGTTAAATCTCATGTAATCTTGGGGGGAAACTGAGCTAGCTCATTTGTCTGAGCTACAGAGCTTAGTAATGTTCATAATTCTAAAGCATATTATTATTAGAAGCCCGTGTTTAATCAAAAATTTGTATTAGATGATGCTCTTTTGTCCAATTTCATAAAATTGGCCAGATCATATTCAGACTGACCACACAGCTGGTCCATATAGAAAGTGAAACATTCTGTTCTGTACAATGTGCTGCTATATGATTTTTTTATGTCATCTCTTCAATTAAATAGTGCAGAGTTGGACTATAGTAAGAAGTGTATACACCCAGTGAAAGAAAATTTTAGACTTTACCTTCCTTTTCCTTCCTCACTTTTCTCATGAAAATACAATTCTTTAATATTGTAATTTAGGTATACCTGCCTGGAAAACTTAACAAATATTTAAATCTAAGGGTAAAACAGAAGACATAAGAAAATAATCTTTGGCTTTGGTATGTGGGGGAGAGAAATATTTATTCATGTAAGTTTTAGTGCTATCAGTTATAAAGTAAATTCTAAGCCCATCTTTTTCACTCTGTTAGCCTATAAGCTCTGTGAGTGTAGGAACTGCTTGTTTAAAAAGCTTCTGATGTATCTGGAATGATGCTGTGTCCCTGTTGGTGATCTCAAATTACTTATTGATTGATGAAGGTCATCTAATCTGCTATCAGCCAAACAGCCAGGCAGCTGGCTCTCATCAGGACTGGATAATTGCCATTCTCTCTCCATTTACTAGAGCTTTGACGAGTTGACTGGCTCAATTGATCGTCCAGGCATCATGGCTGCTCTGTTTGTGGTCCTAACTACCCAAGATAGAAAGCTTTCAGTTTGGCCTGCCAAGGATAACATCCCATAATGTGTGCCTGTTTTCAATGAGTTCCTGCTGGAACATTTGTATAAATATTGAGAAAAACTCAAGATTACAGGATTTTCTGAAAACCAGAAAAGTAGGAATGAGCAAATGAGGTTAGAAGGCGGCCAAGGACCCAGGAGGAGAAAGAGAGGGTGGGCGGCAGGTACAGTCCTCAGCGCTGTTCAGGGTCCTCTTGTTCTTGTGGTGGAACCCGTTACAGACCTTTGCCTTCAGTATTACTCAGCCACAAAAAAGAATAAAATAATGCCATTTGCAGCAACATGGATGGACCTAGAGATTTTCATACTAAGTGAAGTACGTCAGAAAGAGAAGACAAATATCATATGATATCACTTATATGTGGAATCTTAAAAAAAATGATATAAATGAATTTAGTTACATTTGACCCACAGATATAGAAAAAAAACTTATGGCTACCAAAGGAGAAAGGTGGGGGACGGACAAATTAAGAGTTTGGGATTAACATATACACACTATTATATATAGAATAGATAACCAACAAAGACCTACTGTATAGCACAAAGAACTCTACTCAATATTTTGTAATAATCTATAAGGGAAAAGAATCTGAAAAACAATAGATATATATGTATATATAACTGAATCACTTTGCTGTACACCTGAAACTAACACACCATTGTAAATCAACTATACTTCAATAAAAACAAACAAAACAAAAAAATCTTTGCCTTCTCCCAAGGGCTGGGGAGAGTAAAATCTACCAACCCTCAAGTACAAACTTGCCGAGGCCTCAAGAAAGAAGACCAGAAGTTAAGAGAAAGATGGTAGTAGCAAGAAAGAAATACCTAAACACAAGTCATGTCACCCTTGCTTCCCTGGGCTCTGCCTTCCATCATGAGCTCTCACTTCAACCCCACACACTCATCTTAGGTCTTCTCTCTCCTCTGATAATGCAAAGCATGGGAGGAAAAGAAAACATTTGTAAACCGTTTATAATTTAGCCTATTTCTGCTTTCAAATGAGTTGACCTTCTCGTCACCTTTTTGGGGGGTGACCTGGTGTATTACACACAAATTACATTTTTAAGGAAAAAATTTCAAAGCCTATCAATTTTTCTCTTTATTCTCTATTTTTTAGGGAGTTCCTGGATTTGACAATAGCATAGAAGGACCCAATGGCTTGAAAGGGGAACACGGAAGACAGGTAACTGTGTGGGCTTTTGGAAGTAAACATGTGATGATGTGACAACTGTGGGGCTCAGAGTTTTAGTGGTAGAATACGAAAGGCATATAAAGAATTTGGAATCAGAGTGAATATACTTAATACAGAAAAACTATTTTTAGGAGCAGAATGATCTTTTATTCCTCTTTTTCTACTACCCTGGGATTTAAGACACATTCTCTTCTTCTGAATTTGGGGTGACTTTCTTCACCAAGCCATACCACTGAGGTCTCAATTTATGAATGCAAACATCTAAACTCAAACTGTAAGGTAGCTGATAGAAAGCACTAGCAAAAAAGTTTTTGGCCTTCCCAGGATCCAGAGGACACATAGCCTAAAAAGATGTCATGTTATACATAGCACATGATAAAAAAAGAACAAGATCAGGACTTCCCTGGTGGCACAATAGATAAGAATCCACCCGCCAATGCAGGGGACACAGGTTCAATCCCTGGCCTGGGAAGATCCCACATGCCGCGAAGCAACCAAGTTGTGTGCCACAACTACTGAGCCTGCACTCTAGACCCCACGAGCCACAAGTACTGAAGCCTGAAAGCCACAAGTACTGAAGCCCGTGTGCCTAGAGCCCATGCTCCACAACAAGAGAAGCCACCACAAGGAGAAGCCTGTGCACCGCAACAAAGAGTAGCCCCCCTTGCCACAACTAGAGAAAGCGCACGTGAAGCAACAAAGACCCAACACAGCCAAAAATAAATAAAATTAAATCTTTAAAAAAAAAGAACAAGAACAAGGTCTGGTAGATCTATTAATCTCATGACATATGAGATTTTTCAGAATTAAAAAAAATAATTATCTGGAAAATGTGTGTCTCTGGATCTTCTTGGTAAGGAAGTTCTTTGATGACTCCACCTGTGGGAGAGGTCTGATATGGTAGAAAGATCTTTGCTTTGGGAAAAGGCCTAGGTCATATTTCATGCTCTGTTCCTTACCAGCTCTGTGACCTCAAGGTACTCTCTGTAAACCTCAATTTTCTCATCTTCAAAATAGGACAAATAGCTTACTTTTGAAGGGGATGGTGGGAATTCGATGACAGACCCTGCTACATCATAAACCTTCAGTAAATGTTACCTGCCATTTTTATTAAGGGATAAATGTAAGTCTTGTTATAGACTCATAGTCATTCCCCCCTTTTCTACCTTGGGAAGACTTGTGTGTATTGTGAGATTTTACTCATGTTAGGGTGTTAATCTACAAAGTTTAGCCAGACAGAGCAAGGAGTCCAAAGGTAGAAATCCAAACGAGTTGTAGCCATCCCTGACACACGGATGCTTCAATTATCCACTCTGTGGCAACACAGTAGGGACAGTTTGATTTGAATACTCTAACTTATAGCCCAAACACAAGTTAGACAGTGGTGATGAACAGATGAAGTCATACCCACAGAGAGATATGATTTGTGACCAGTGGATTAAGGCCACATCCCATAGGGAGGATAACTCTAATTGGTGTGTCCCCATCTACCCTCCCAGGAGCACAACAAGCCAATGTTGGAGCACACATGTCAATGTTGTGTCATTATTGTCATACATCTGTCTGTTCCTTTGACAGGGAAGAAGAGGCTGGCCAGGCCCCCCTGGAACCCCAGGCTCCAGAAGAAAGACAGTAAGAACCCCCATAGACAAGTCAGCCCACTGCAGAGGAGCCTGTATTGGGATGAAATGGCTGATGGTGGGAGTGGGCAGGATGGTTCCGCTGGGACTCACTACCTTAGGGAAATTGACTTGGGACAGAGCTGGCAAAGGACTCCGGAAGGGCCCTGAAGCTCAGGCAGGAAGGTGCTGGCTGCAGGGGAAGTTACCAATCAGAGGAAAGAGCTGGGCAAAGAGAACACAAGAGCAGTCGACTAGGGGAAGAGTGGTCAAAGTTTAGCCTATTCACTAGGCCAGCTGAGGCTTAAAGTCCAAGACTCCATTCCTCTGCCCAGTTTTATGACTGCTTAGAACAGTCAGTCCTGGTATGAGTCCTCTGTTCTTACTTCCATTTTCTCTGACTCGCAAAGAAGAGTGTGTTCCAAGATATAAAAATAGTTTCTTGGGTGGACTACAATATATGGTTATGTGAGCTCCTGCTCAGAAAATAGAATGCATAATAAATGCAATATATTAAACTGTTTTTTATTTGTGCTAAATTTTAAAATATATATATTTTACTGAGATATAATTGGTAGATAATATTGTATTTGTTTCAGATGTATAACATAATGATTCCATATATGTATATATTAAAGATGACCACCATTCAGCTAGTAAGTCTAATTAACATCCATCACCACATGTTGTTATGAATGTTTTTTCTTGTGATGAAAACCTTTTAAGATCTACTCTCTTAGCAACTTTTAAATATACAATATAGTATTATTAACTATAGTTGCCATGCTGTATATTCCATCCCATGACCATTTATTTTATAACTGGAAGTTTATACCTTTTGACCCCTTCCACCCATTTCACCCCCACCCCCATCCCTCACCTCTGAAAACCACTAATCTAGTCTCTGTATCTATGAGTTTGATTTTTGGGCGTTTTTGGGTTTTTTAAGATTCCACATATAAGTGAGCTCATAGGGTATTTGTCTTTCTCTGACTTATTTCACTTAGCATAATGCCTTCAAGGTCCATCTATGTTGTCACAAATGGCGAGATTTCCATCTTTTTAATGGCTGAATAATATTCCATTGTGTGTGTGTGTATCACATTTTCTTTATTCATTCATACATCAGTGGAGGCCTAGGTTGCTCCCATGTCTTGGCTATTGTAAATAATGCTGCAATGAACATGGGGATATATCTTTTTGAGTTAGTGTTTTTGTTTCTTTGGATAAATACCCAGAAATGGAATTTCTGGATGATATGGTAGTTCTGTGTTTAAATTTTTTGAGGAACCTCCATACTGCTAAAAAGATTATATGTAATGTATGCCTATAAAAATATATCTGAGAGCAAAATTAAGTCACTTGTTTATGAAACCTTTTGAGGTCTTTTTCATTTGTTGTTATTTTTTTCACTAAGTACTTTTTTTTTTTAAGATGTTGGGGGTAGGAGTTTATTAATTAATTTATTTATTTTTGCTGTGTTGGGTCTTCGTTTCTGTGTGAGGGCTTTCTCTAGTTGTGGCAAGTGGGGGCCACTCTTCATCGCAGTGCGCGGGCCTCTCACTATCATGGCCTCTCTTGTTGTGGAGCACAGGCTCCAGATGCACAGGCTCAGCAGTTGTGGCTCATGGGCCTAGTTGCTCCGCGGCATGTGGGATCCTCCCAGACCAGGGCTCGAACCCGTGTCCCCTGCATTAGCAGGCAGATTCTCAACCACTGCGCCACCAGGGAAGCCCCCACTAAGTACTTTTTTAAAAAGATTCTGTGCTTGACTTCTTGGGAAAGTACTGACATTATAAAACAAAATCTTTATCCATTAAGAAGAGATAACTTTAATAAAATATACTTAAATGCCTGCATTGGGTTCTAAATTAGACCTGTCTCTTCTCATTGTGCAACATTTTCTTTCCATTCTTTATTTAGTTATCCAGCCTTTTCCAACTTCCTCCACCACTCCCAATATATATATATATATATAATGTTTTAAAATTGAGCACAAATAAAGAGTAGTTTAATACATTTCATTTATTATGCATTGTATTTTCAAAGCAGAAGTTCATACAACCAGCTATATTATACTCCATCGGGAAAATATTTTTATGTCTTGGAACACATTCTTCTTTGCAAGGCACAGAAAATGGAAATAAGAACAGGGATTATGTTTAAAATGTGTAGAATTTAATTGTTGGGAAAGCCCTTTTTAATGCATCTAAAGATTTTTAAAATACATTTGCTATTTATTTTACTTTCTGAAAGGGTGTAGCCAGTTTACATACCCCAGGAAAATATTTTGAACTTAAGGAATATCATCCAAAAAATCCTGGCATAGGAGATGTACTTTTCTTGTTTCATAGAGGCTATAATCTCTCTACAGGCTAAGGCAGTGACACCATGTATTATTTAAATCACACAACTCCTGAGAAATATGGCCCCTTCTTGGGTTATAGATTCAGCAGTGTCATTGAGTAAAAGTAAATTCCAGCTAAAGATGGCACAGTCAAGGGTTTTTTTTAATACTGTTCCCCTTCTATGCAACTCACCAAAAACAACAAAAGAAATTTAAAATAAATTAACAAAGAATGACTACAGCTTCAAGCCACACATGGTGACAGTATTGGCCAACTATTTTATTTTATTTTATTTTTTAGAGGTTTTATTTTACTTTATTTTACTGAAATATAGTTGACTTACAATGTTATGTTAATTTCTGCTGTACAACAAAGTGATTCAGTTATACACATATGCACATTCTTTTTCATATTCTTTTCCATTATGGTTTATTACAGGATATTGGATATAGTCCCCTGTGCTATACATTAGCACCTTGTTGTTTACCCATTCTATATATAATAGTTTGCATCTGCTAACCCCAAACTCCCAATCCATTCCTTCCCCACCCACCCTCCCACTTAGCAATCACAAGTCTATTCTCTATGTCTGAGTCTGTTTCTGTTTCATAGATAAGTTCATTTATGTCCTATTTTAGATTCCACATATAAGTGATACCCTATGGTATTTTTCTCTTTCTGATTTACTTTACTTAATATGATAATCTCTAGGTCCATCCATGTAGCTGCAAATGGCATTACTTCATTCTTTTTTATGGCTGAGTAATATTCCATTGTACATATATACAACATCTTCTTTATCCATTCATCTGTCGATGGATGTTTAGGTTGCTTCCATGTCTTGGCTATTATGAATGGTGCTGCTATGAACATAGAGGTGCATGTGTCTTTTCTTTTGTCTGGATATATATGCCCAGGAGTGAGATTGCTGGATCATATATGGCAACTGTATTTCTAATTTTCTGAAGAACCTCCATACTGTTCTCCATAGTGGCTGCACCAACTTACATTCCCACCAACAGTGTAGGAGGGTTCCCTTTTCTCCACACCCTCTTTAGCATTAGTTATTTGTAGACTTTTTAATGATGGCCATTCTGACCTGTGTGAGGTGATACATCATTGTAGTTTTGATTTGACTTTCTCTAATGATTAGTGTTGTTGAACATCTTTTCATGTTTGGCCAACTGTTTTAAAATCTGGATCCTAATAAGGCAGGCTTTGGAAGCTGACGCATACCAACTCAAACCTGAATCAGGGATCAGATGTATCTAAAAATAGCTGCTCTAGTCCTGAAAAAGCTGATGAACAAAATCCAGGGGTACTGTAGATTTTGAGAAGATATGGGAATATACTGATACAAATACAGTTTAGCAGAGGAGGCAGAAATAATGAGAAACTGAAGACTGTTCCATTTTTAAAATTACAACTAGTAGCCTAGGCCAGGGAGGCTGCAAAGATAGAAGAAACAGTAACGGTTACAACTCAAAGAAACTATGACTTAAGGGGCTTTGTGTGAGTTCATGTCTCTTAAAGGCCAAAATTTGAAGGAAGAGGTAGCCATAAGTAAAAGAAATAATTCACAGTGACAAAGTGTTTGAAACAACATATCTGTATCAAGTTTACTGTCACAAGTCCGGCTACACCCCATACAGTTATTCAGTAAATGGGTAGCCCTATTCAAAAGTGATTAATAATCAGAAATATTAATAGGTTTTATTATGAATTAATTGGATGATTATTAATCAGGACCTATGCATAGAAATTGCAAGAGAAGAGGAGGAAAACTACATGAGCAAAGGATAGACAAACCCTCATTAGAAGAGGAAGTATTCAATGATAAAGAAGAATAACTCTGGCAAATAGTTCTCCAAAAAAATTAAGACAAATGATTACTCTAAGAGTCTAAAGATCTGACAAGACAATAGAAAGTGAAGAAAGCAAACTGGTAGTGCTTGGGGAGCAATGGAAAAGGAAATACGTGTAGAACTATGATATATTAGAAGCAACAAAAAATTAGAACAAGGATGACTGAAAATATATCCAGGCATATGGTAATCAGGAAGCCACAAAAGCAGTGCTAGAGATGGAATACTGACAATGGAGAGCCAATAAATGTACAATTTGTGTTATTAAACACACCAAATGTAATGTAAAAAATTTCAAAAATGTAATAAAAGATAACTTCTTGAAACAAAGACTCAAATATGCAGAAAGAAAAGGCATACTCTGACTCAGCGAAAAACACTGATACAAAAATATCAACACTGAGCCACATTGCAGTGAAATTCCCAAACTTATTACGGAAAAGAAGAATCAAGAATTTCCAAGCAATAAAGGTAGAAAATTCAGTCTGTCTTCAGCCTTCTCAACATTCAGGGCCAATAGGGAGCAGTACAATGGCTACAGAGTTCTGATGGAAATAAAGTGGTCCAAGATCTTTATACCTACCTAAGATGTCCTTTAAGCATATAAGTAATCAATATGATCAAGCCTTCAAAAACTCAAGCAATATAACCCCCATGATCCTTTGTGTAGAAATAAGACTAAACCATAGAAATAATGATTACAGGAAAAAATGTAAATGTTATACATTTGACCATCTAAAAACCATCTGCAAATAGAAAAGTGGGAAAAGGTATGGGGAAAGTTCCAAAATACTATGTCCTCATCTTTCATTGCAGGGAGTCAATGTCTAAACATCATCATAAGCTAAAATATGTATCACAAACATACCCTAACCTCCTAATTTTTAATTTTTTTTAATAATCATTCTTTCCTCTTTGAGAATTATATATCTCTTACTGTCAAGAAATATTACCACCTCACATTTCCAATTCTTTGTTTTGTTTTTTCTTTTATTAAATACAAATGAAAGACACAGAGAACAAACGTTTATTGATAGTGTTTCAATAAACTGTGACAGTGAACCAGAGAAAGATTTTGGATGTAAAAACAAGTTCCACATCCCTTACTTTGCCTGAATATAGGGTTGCATTCGGTTTCTCCTAACACAACTGGATATATCCACCTAAAGCCCAAGTCTAAGCACATATACTTCCTGCTCCAAGAAGCCCTGTGGTTTCTGTTAAATGGAAGATGAACCCTTCAGCTTACTATTTTCAGCCTAGTAACCCTGTTACTCCCCTTTTCTCTCACCTTTGACCCAGACTATCAAACACTCTTCCTAGTTTCCAGACTCTGCTTCATTACTTAGGCTGTAGTCTCTGTTAGAAAGATTTCTTTCATTCTCTACCTGTAAAACTCCTACACATCCTGTGAAACCCATCTCAAAAATCTCTTTCTCTAGGAAGATTTTCCTGAAATGACCAAGTGGATATGATTTCTTTTTTTGAAACCCATATTTCTTTGTTTTTTAATTTATTTTATTGAAGTATAGTTGATTTACAATGTTATGTTAATTTCTGCTGTGCAGAAAAGTGATTCAGATATATATACATATATGTGTATATATATATATATATATATATATATATATATATATATATATACACACATATATATATGGTCTTTTTCCTTATGGTTTATAACAGGATATTGAATATAGTTCCCCATGCTATACAGTAGGACCTTGTTGTCTATCAATTTGATATATAATAGTTTGCATCTGCTAATCCCAAACTTCCAATCCATCCTTCCCCCACCTGCCCTCCCTCTTGGCAACCACAAGTCTGTTCTCTATGTCTGTGAGTCTGCTTGTTTCATAGATATGTTCATTTGTCTCCAATTTTAGATTCCACATGTGATATCATATGGTATTTGTCTTTCTCTTTCTGACTTACTTTACTTAATATGATAATATCTAGGTCCATCCATGTTGCTGAAAATGGCATTATTTCATTCTTTTTTATGGCTGAGTAATATTCCATCGTATATATGTGCCACAGCTTCTTTATCCATTCATCTGTTGATAGACATTTAGGTTGCTTCCATGTCTTGGCTATTATGAACATTACTGCTATGAACTTAGGGGTGCATGTATCTTTTTGAATTATAGCTTTGTCTGGATATACGCCCAGGAGTGTGATTGCTGGATCATATGACAACTCTATTTTTAGTTTTTTGAGAAACCTCTCCATAGGGGCTGCACCAACTTACATTCCCACCAACAGTGTAGGATGATACCCTTTTCTCCACACCCTCTCCAGCATTTGTTATTTGTAGATTTTTTAATGATGGCCTTTCTGACCAGTGTTAGGTGGTACCTCATTTTAATTTCGATTTGCTAATTATTTGAATTCTCTAATAATTAGCAATGTTGAGCATCTTTTCATGTGCCTGTTGGCCATCTGGATGTCTTCTTTAGAGAAATGTCTATTTCGATCTTCTGCCCATTTTTCGATTGGGAGAAACCCATAATTCTGTCTTCCCCTTTCTTATGCTGTTTGACATATTCTGCCTCATAAATATTTGTAATATTTATCTCCTACCCACTAACCCAGAGAGTGAGGGTCCTCTGAGGTCAAGAACTGTGTGTCATATTTATGCTCCTATGGTTCCCATCCTGTATGCTTTGTAGATAGTAGATCTTAGGTATATATTTCTCTGAATGAAACTGCAGTGAATTGAACTAGAAAAGATAAACCCTTGTGTAAAAAGAGTAGAGAGAGCTGCTCTTCATCTCTCTGATAGGGAGATTTAGACTTTCATCTCAAGATAACTCTTCAGGTTTTAAAGAAATAGGCCTCCAACCATTTCCCCAGACACATAGTCTATTTCCGAAATAACAATAGATTTTGACTGAAATATGATTAGAAGAATTTAAAGTCTGCAATACTGACCTCACATAGAAATTTGACCTGAATATCTCAAATTTCCATCAAGAAATTATTGTCTGATATTTATTGAATTTTGTAAATCCTGGATGTTATAACCTTATTGAGAGATCCTAAGTTAGACAATAAAATATCTTTGTCTCTTGATTCCCAGATTTATGAAATAGTGATCTAGAATATACTCAGACCTTAACCTTATATATGAGAGTAGAAGGAAAAATCCATTTTTTTGATTGAATATTTTATTAACATATTGAATTGAGTAACTCTTGATTGCTTAAGATGATTCTTTCATTTTTGACAGGTAAGCATATTTGGCTTCTTGAAGGGGAGGGGGATAAAATTAGTTTGGCTATCATTAGCTTCTGAAATTAATCTATAACAAAGTTCATAAAGTTAATTCTCGCAGTGTTTCCTCTGGCTTCCTGCCTTTTGACCACTTCTACTCCTGATTTCTGGCTTACTTGGTAGTACTTTGGAAAAATGAAAAGTACAATTCAAATCAGCCAATTTTGGTGCTTGTGACAAGTTCTAGTAGTAGTTTAGTGGAGGGTAAATTATTGACCACAGTCTATTCTCACAAGTATTTATAGATTTACATTATCTATAGTTTTAATTACCTATTGCCTGAGGATAGAAATTCAGAGTTGGCAACATTTTGCTTTCATGGTGAAGTGGATAATATAAAGCAGTATGTGGGAATTTTTCTTTTAATGTCAGTGACTTAAGGTGTCCATTACTAATTTAAATTAAACATAAAAAAGCATTTTTTCAGAGTTAAGGATATCTACCTTTTTTTCCCCATTGTAGGCAGTTCATGGCCAGAGGGGACATACAGGCCCACAGGTACAGTGATTTTTTTTTTCTTAACTGTAAATGATAAATATTCTGTGTCTAGTCAAGGAGCCTGAATAGACTCTGGAAAGTCTCTTCCAAGCCTAAATTTCTTTTGCTTTTTGATAATAATGGTTGTAGAATCAAATTTTGGAAAACTTTTAGGCTACAATTTAAAGAATTCAAACCTTAAAAGAAAATTAAAATTTGAGTACTTTAATTAAAAACTCTAAAAATTAAAGTTAAGAGACAACACTTGGCCCAATTATCATTAAATTTAACTTTGTCTGGATTTCAAGTATTGATACAAACTCTAGTAATTCAGTGAGTGATCTTTCTTTTAGACTTTTGTTCAGTTAACTCTGAACCTTACTTATAATTTGCACAAACCCCTTTTTAACTGAGAGTACAGTAAAACCTTAATACAAATTAGATAATCTGAAGGTTTTGTTCAAAATTTGACCATACCAACTGTCATATCATATCCCCTTTGTACATATTGGTGATAAATGTATCATGAATAAATAATTAATAAATAAATACATGAAACTGCAATATTTTTGAAAGAGCAGTGACTAAGATTTTACAAAATTGAGGAACCACACATCTTCAGCTTGAAAATACAATGAGGATAAATAACAAATTCACTCACAATCACATCATGGTAAAACTCCAGAATGTTAAGAAAACATCTTAAACACTACCAGAGAGAAAAGACACTTTTACCCGTGAGAGGAATAACCAATTAGATTGCAGCAGGCTTCTGTTCAACAATAAAACATACCAAAAACAACAAAGTAATGTTTTGCAGGTGCAGAAGAAAAATAACTGTTAACCTAGAATTTTATACCTAGTTAAACTATGAATGAATGTAAAACAGACATTTTCAGATAGACAAAGACTAAGAATTTACCATCCACAGATGTTACACACACACACACACACACACACACATACACATACACACACACTTGCACACACTTTTTTCAAGGTTAGACTGCAACAAAATGGAGAGTGGATCCAGAAAAATGGCGTGAAATAAATGAAATGAGATTGGGAAGAGAAAGTGTTGAGAAATTTCCTCTTTATGATTTCTAGGAAAAGCATCAGTGAGGGACATTTAATCTCATCTAACTGTGTAACAACTGAGATGTAAACTTAAGCTATCCAATAGTCTAAATTAAACTTTTTAATCTTATTTGGAATTCTTATCTGTGGCAGAGTTCAAGGGCAATATGAAGGGAATGCTCAACTTTTGGTCCCTAGATATTCAATCTATTTGGATATAAATACAGTGTAAGATGCCTGGAGATTTTTTAAGAAAATATGGAGTAAATTGTGAGTTTTTTCAGGCCAACACCCAAGTTTGATACAGTATATAACAAGTATTATAGGAAAAGAAGGGATGTGTGTGTGTGTGTGTGTGCACATGCACACATGCGTGTGTATAAAGAATGAAAGCAAATACACCAATATATTAGCTGTGGTTATCTCAGCTTGATGAGATTATAGAAGTTTTTTTTTTTTTGTGGTACTCGGGCCTCTCACTGTTGTGGCCTCTCCCGTTGCGGAGCACAGGCTCCGGACATTCAGGCTCAGCAGCCATGGCTCACAGGCCCAGCCACTCCGCGGCATGTGGGATCTTCCCGGACCAGGGCACGAACCCATGTCCCCTGCATCGGCAGGCGGACACTCAACCACTGCACCACCAGGGAAGCCCCTAGAAGATTTTTATTTCCCTTGTTGTATTTACCTTTATTTTTCATATTTTTTGCAAAGATTCTGCACTTCCATTGTGATTGGAAAAATATTTAGAATCTTGTACATAAAGAAGACAAAATTTCTCAGGAAACAATGTTAACAGTTTGATTTCTCTCTCCCCACAGGGGAAAACAGGCAACCCAGGCCCAGATGGACTTGCAGGGTCACTGGGACTTAAGGGTCCTCAGGTACGTATCAAGACTAATCAGGCTTTGAAAAAATGGTTCTGAAGAACCTAGAGGCAAGACAGGAATAAAGACACAGACGTAGAGAATGGACTTGAGGACACGGGGAGGGGGAAGGGTAAGCTGCGTCAAAGTGAGAGAGTGGCATGGACATATATATACTACCAAATGTAAAATGGATAGCTAGTGGGAAGCAGCCGCATAGCACAGGGAGATCAACTCGGTGCTTTGTGACCATCTAGAGGCGTGGGATAGGGAGTGTGGGAGGGAGACACAAGAGGGAGGAGATATGGGGATATATATGTATGTACAGCTGATTCACTTTGTTATACAGCAGAAACTAACACACCATTGTAAAGCAATTATACTCCAATAACGATGTTCAAAAAAAAAAAAAAAAAAAGACTAGTCAGGCTTTGAGAATGGAAAGAAGAATCTGAAGCCTTGAGAGAATACCTCCAACCGCCTTGCAGAAGTACAGATGTTTCAAGTGTTTTCGGGGTAGTAAAGTAAGGAAGCAACACAGTTTTGACTTGTACAGCATTTGGTCTCCTTTATCTGAGTTTTGTCCCAGTCAAGAGGTGGAAAGGGAATGAACACGCTGGGTAGTGGTCCCTGTGCTGGCTAGTCCAGGACAGGGTCCAGGCTGGCTAGTGTATCCTAGGGAGACAAACCAAGGAAAATACTGAGCCTCAAAACTGGAAATTTTGGTCAATTTAGCAAGTAAGAGCTCAGTGTTATATATCTGGATGCCTGTGATGTAGAAAAAGTGACTCTAGCCTAGGAAAGAATTGTTCCAAATAGAGCTGAGGTCTTCAGCGGGGTTATCTATAGTCATCTTTCTAGCTCACTTCTCCAGGGAGCTGCCTCAAGCACTTTTTCCTTTGCAAGGAACAAGCCATGGTTGGCTCTTACCCTGATTATATGAGGGGAAAAGAAGCATGTGCCAGAAAGAGCAAAATGTAGCCTAAAATAATCATGAGAAGGGAAGGGAAGTCCTCAAAAATGCTGAGGTGAAAGAAAGGTCAGATATAAGAAAGTTAGAACATTTTTTTTCTCTCCAAACTTTTACTTTTGAAATTTGAGAAGTAAATTTGCTCTTTGGCAAATGCAGGATAAGCAATGGTCCTGCAATTTTTCAAAGTTTTAGTTCACGTAGATTAAAAAAATTGAAGTAACTATTATATGTTAACAGCCTGCTGCACTGAAGTTGGGCAAAATATTCTTAGACATCAGAGGAGAAACTTAATCCACATTTTACCAAGATTTCAGAGCAGTAAACAGTCTGCCCCTGGGACCTCTGTCTCTTTCTGACTCAATGGCTTTTCTTTGTCTTACTTGGCAGCTGAGGAATGTTCACTTTTCTTACCTTCAAGTGAGAAATATTTGCCACTGAGATCGTAGGGAAGCATTTCAATAGATTGGCTGGCTTTACTTCATACTAAACAAATAATACTACATCTCTTCTTCCATTTTATAGACTCTTACTTTTTTATGACATAATTTAAAAGGAGATGCAAAAACAGAGCACAGCATGAAGGTTCCTCCGCATAACATATGAAGCCAAAGTTAATAGTCAACATAATATTACAGAAGTAGAATTATCTAAATTTCATCTTACCATGTGCCATGTCTTAGTATTCAGTGTGGTCATTAAATAGAAAATCCACTTAACTATCCCAGTTTCAGATTTACATAAGTAAGGGTTATTTTTTTAACTTAAGAAATACATTTATTTTGAGTACAAGCATGCTTAGGATAATTAGAAAGCAATACCGGAAAATTCGGCTCTTCAGTATTTCTTCAATTTGACTACAAATGCCCAACCATTTAAGAGCTAGGTTGGACCCTGTATCCTTGCAGAGAGGGAGAGCTCGACCGACCAAGACAGAACCAAAACCATGAGTGAAGTTCTCTTTCTAATTTCTGTCCACGTTACTGACTTAGCTTTTCCATTTTTAATATTCAAGTTAATAATCTAGTATTCTCTTTTAGGGAGAGAATAATGCTTTAATTCTCTGTTGTAGGGCCCAAGAGGAGAGGCTGGTATGAAAGGAGAAAAAGGAGGTCTGGGAAGTAAAGGTCCCCAGGTATGTAATGAGAGACAGTGACTGCATCTGGCTTTGATCTTGGCTTGAATGTGGATGTCCTTATGGTTTCCTCCCTGCAGATGGAGTTATCTACTGCCTGTGAACCAGCAAAGTGTATGAAGTTTGACTTTGGGGGTCGATGTGGTGGCCACATCACATTCTGTTCCCTACCTTACGGAGTGGGTGTCGTTATGTCAGAATCAGACACAGAGGTAGAAGATGGCAGCTCAGCCATTACTATGAGGTTAAGAATTCCTCCTCTATGTAAATCAGGTCACATGACTTCCTTATCCCCGTCCTCAGGGGCTTCCTTTTGCACCCAGAATACAACCTACTTCAGTGGTCCTCAACTAACCACACATGAGAATCTCCCAGGATGACTGTAAAATACTCTACCACCTGGAACTCTCCCCAGACCACTTAAATCTTAATTCTCTCCAGGTGGTTCTAATATACACACCCAGCATTGGGAATGAACTGTCCAATATCAGCACGTCTCTACCTTCAAAGTGCATAATAATCACATAGAGAACTTGTTAAAAATGCAGATTCTGGGGACTTCCCTTGTGGCGCAGTGGTTAAGAATCCGCCTGCCAATGCAGGGGGCATGGGTTCGAGCCCTGGTCTGGAAAGATCCCATATGCTGCGTAGCAACTAAGCCCGTGTGCCACAACTACTGAGCCTACGCTCTAGAGCCCATGAGCCACAACTACTGAAGCCCATGCACCTAGGGGGCCGTGCTCCCCAATAAGGGAAGACACCACAATGAAAAGCCCACACACCACAACGAAGACCCAACATGGTCATAAATAAATAAATAAAATTATTTTTTTTTAAATGCAGATTCTGATTGAGTAGTTGTGGGATGGGGCTTGAGATGCTACACTTCCATCAAGCTCCTAGGTGATGCTGATGCTGCTGGTCCCGAGACCACACTCTGAGTAGCAAGTCCCTGTACATGATCTGGTCCTTGACTACCTGCTATCATAGAATATACTTATTTGCTTAGCTGTGTGTCTTCCCTTCTAGACTGTAAGCTCTGTGATGGCTAGGACTTTGTCCCAGAGCCCAGAATAAGAGTGCTTCCACACACATTTGTATAATGAATTAATCAGTAAATGAATGAATGAGTCTCAGTTGGGACTTGTGCTCTGGGCTAACATGAAGGTAAAGGGAATCCATTACTCTGTGTCCATTAGTTAAACTGGGCAGTGGTCCAATGCTTAAGTGGATATGTTCATCATCAAAATTTTTTAGAAGCTATTTGCATGAACTTGTATCTCATGACCCAATATTTTAAAGCATATTAATTCCTGCTCATAATGATATTTGTTCCTAATTTTGATGAATGTGCCCCTTCAAAAAGCATGAAAACTTTAAAATTTCATGTAGGACTAAACTGATGAAATTTAGCTATTTTGGATTCACATCCTTGAATCATTGCTGGCACCACAAATCGGGATTTAAAAAAAAAAACAGTAAATGCCAAAGGAAACATATATGTGGTGATTATCTCATCTGTTTATATGAAATATTGAGATGTAAAAGGTTTGAAATCCAAAGAGCTTGGTAATTCCCTCACTCTAGAATCCAAAATTGTATCCAAGTGGCTATTACTCAAATAAGGTATTCCATTTGCCCTGTAGCATACTTCTATGAGAGGGTCCCCTTTAATCTCACCTTGGCAGGAATGGTCATAGTCATAAATCATCCAGCCTCTTGGCATCACCAGAGTTAGTCAAAAGGCACCACTTCCCTGTAGCCTAGCTCTTCCGTTTAACTGGCTGGAAAATGTGTTTCTTTCTTTGATTGCTTTTCTGGAAATATCCTTGTCAAAACAGTGAAAGTGCCATTTCAAAGATGTGTAGAATTTTCTGTGCTCAGGAGGTGATGAATTAGATCTCAACATTGTTGCTTTCAAAGGAAAACAATGGGAGACAAACACAATCAGATAGACAAGAGAGTATTATTTTTTATTGGCTCTATAAATTCACTGACATAGGCTTCATAATGTTTTACAGCACAAGGACCAGCCTCTTGAATGGAATTACATGAGTGTTTTCTAACTGCAGGCTCTAAAGTGTTTCTTAGGATGTACATTTAGAAAAAAGGGATGTGAGTTCTGTTGACAGTGTTCTGAAGACTTATTAATTTATGCACTGTTGGGGAATTCGGCTTAGATCAAACGTGCTAATCCAGCCAAGTATATAGCTATGAGATAAAAGAAGTACAGTCCATGGTACAATGAGAAAGAAGAAAGAACTTTGAAAGGAATGGCATATTCTTTTGTACCTTCCTTTGTTCCTTTCTTGTTTGGTTTACCTTCAAGTCCTACACTAATATAACCAATGCTTAGAAAAGAAATGGAAAATAAGATGTAAAATACTAATTCCAGTTAGAGCTGGAATTATTCTTTAAATACTTAGAAATATCATATGAAATATCAAGTATCACATGAAATATCAAGAAAGGTTGAAATTATTCAGTGCAAATTTGGGATACAAAGTATAGTTTCTGTTGTTATTTTTCTAAAGCATAGCATAGTAGTCAAGGGCACAGAGTCTGGAGCCAGCCTGCCTGGGTTAGATTGCCAGGTTTGTATCTTCCTAGCCGTGTGGCCTTGGGCAAATTATTTAGCCTCTCTGTGCCTCAGTTTTCCCTGCTGTAAACTGAGAATAGTAATAATAGCTACCACATTGAATTGTTGTGAAAATTAAATGGTTTAATATATATAAGAGCTTAGAACAGTGCCTGCAATATAATATGCATCATATAAATGTTTTTACTACTATATTGCATCAACTTTACCTAAGTTAACAGGCTCATTTTATGCCCAAAGCATGCTAATGCCAATCCAAAGAAGGCCATAATAATAGTAACACTATAACAATATATAATCTATATTGCAGTCATTGAATTTCATCATTCTGCATAATCCAGATTGGATGATCCATCAACCATTTATTTTACTCACTTGACAAACATGTACTGAGCACTTCCTGTGTGTCAGGCCCTGTAGTAAAATAAAAGGGTGAATGAATGAAACATAGACCTAGCCTCAAGTGCTCCCAGTCTCATAAAGGAAACTCATGCAAACAAATAATTGAGATGTGACGTACTGAATGTTAAAATAGAATTATACCCAAGGTAGAGTGGTGGGAGAATGGATGAAGTTAAAGGAGGAAGAGAGTGGCTTAGCTTTTGCAGGATAAGGAGGTGTTTTCCAGGTGACCAAGGGAGAGGCAGGCACAGGAAAGGAACCAGGTTGTCTGAAAAAAGATCAAGGTGAGTTTGGGAAACCATAAATGGTTCAATGTGGATGGAGTGTAGGGTGCATGCAAAAGGATCAGAAGTTGAGGTTGGGGGCCATCTCCTACACTAGCACCATCCAGGGCAGCATCTTCTCAGGTGTCTTGGGGTTTGCTCTTGCATTAGCTCACCCCTTGCTGGTCTCTTGATTTTTATTTCTCAGACTTAGCTCATATCTGACTCTTACAGAAGCTGAGCATTTAATCTCCTTGAGTTGTTCCATCCCAGCATGATATTTGCTGGTTGTGAGTGTAGAAAAGATTTTACCCCTATAAAACTGATCCAGATTCCTTTTAAGTATGGGAAGAACCCACACCTCTTGCCCCTGCCCTGCCATATCCCACCCAAAGTCAGTGTTCTTGGCAGTGCCCCGGCCATTTATCCCAAACTCCTAGTACAATCCCTTGTGATAAGATGCTACCTGAGGACATTTTTAAAACATTTACACCTCCTCTAAACACCTCCTTTCTATCCTCACTTAAGCAGTTGTGCTTGCCAAGGACTCTGTGTCAGAGTCTCAAAGGGAACGTGATCCCCAGCCCAAGTCCCCATGTTGGAGGTTAGATCTGGCCCCAGCCTCCTGCATCAAGCTTGGAGATTCACATTTTTAAAACTCCAGTCTCAGCTGGTGCACAGATGGTAAGAGTTTTGGAATCCTGTCCCAGACATGGGCCTCAGAACAGCAGACAGAGTGGTTGGGAGTTCAGTCTTTAGAGTCAGAATCAGGTTGCGTTCCCATCTCATCCTCTTATTAACTGATTGATTTGTGGTTAAATGCTTTGAGAATCTGTTTTTGAGTGGTAAAATGGTGTTAAGAATATGTATCTGAAGTACCAAATGTAAAATAGATAGCTAGTGGGAAGCAGCCTCGTGGCTCAGTGCTTTGTGTCCACCTAGAGGGGTGGGATAGAGAGGGTGGGAGGGAGATGCAAGAGGGAGGAGAAATAGGTATAAATGTATATGTATAGCTGATTCACTTTGTTATACAGCAGAAACTAACACACCATTGTGAAGCAGTTATACTCCAATAAAGATGTTAAAAAAAATATGTATCTCATTGTGTTGTTGTAAGGATTGAAGAAGCCTATATATAAATATATACCTCTTAGTACAGTGCCTTCCACAAAATAAATGCTCAATAAAAGGCTGTCATTACAACAAAGCCAATGGAGATTTGGCTAATGCTCTTTCCCTTTAGATGCCCTGAGCTGCTTTTTATACTCCACAGCTTCTCTTGATCTCGGATCCAGGCAAATTTTTGACTCTTGATATCTTAGGGGTGGCAGGGAATTTTCCTTCTTTCCTTTACAAACATAGTCCCTTTTACAACCAGCTGTATTTGAGGAGGTAATATATCTGGGTAACAATTCACTGAAGTTTAAGCCCCATTCAAGCAGTCACAAACCCTGGTTTGGTACTTTGTGTGATTCTGCACAGGAAACAGGATCAGATTTTCTGATATTCTAATTACAAGACTGTCCATTTCCATCCATCCATCTAAGAAATCTTTTATTTTGAAGGACTTTCAAACAAGATTATCTCTCATTGTGCTTGTGTGTGCTTGTGGGGACTATACAGGAAGTAATCTCTGAGAAATCTCCTTCATCTCATAGAACTCATTATGTCTGAAGGAAGCACAAAAAGTGAGTTCTTAAGCAAGATTTCCAATATACCTCTTATTGTCAAGGACAATTAAAATCTCTCTACTTCAGAAGTACGTTTCATGTACATGTGAAGTACATGAAAATATCATATGGAAGACCAACAAGCTAAACACACTATTTCATCCCTCTTGGGGACCATTCCTGGATAGGTGGATGGATAGATAGAGAAATGGATGGGTGGATTGATTGGTTCTACATACAATACTAAGTTCCAGAGATATGAAGTCAATAAGATGTGCCCCTTGTTTCAAGGAGTGTACAGGCTGGCATCTAGTGGATGAGAGAAATAAATGAACAACTACCTACAGAGTAGAGGAATCTGTGGGACAATTATGTGGCCCAATTCAGCCAGGGAGTTCAGGTCTTCTTCTTGAAACAGTGATGCTAAAAGTAAGATTTTCAAGAAAGGGAGATTGTACCTCTCCCTAGATGGGAAAATGGAACAGCTAAGGGAACATCTTGTGTAAGTGTGGAGACATAAGACAATGGGAAGAATTTGGGGACTTCAGATGGTTTGATGAGCATGACCATAGAGTGATTGATGACTGCAGAGGCATGCAATACCCACATTTTGAGGGATTTTACATATCAATAAAGACCTTCAATTTTATTCTGAAATCTACTCAGAATTCAGAATTTCAGACAAAGCGATAGCATCGTCAGCCTGACATTTTAAATCAAAAGAGAAAAAGAAAGGAGAATGGATTAGAATGAGGCCAGGCTACATTCAGGGAAGCCTGGAATTTAGGCAAGAATGCAAGAAGGGACTGAACGTAGGTGATGGCCATGGGAATGGAAGAGGGATGGATACAGAAAGGGGATAGAACCTGTAGGACTTGTAGCTGATTGATTTTGAGAGATGAACTAGAGGGAGGGGTCTAGGATGATTCTTAGGTTTCTGGATTGGGTTTCAAGAGAAGTAAAGTGTGGCACCATTCCTTATGAAAAGAATAGGACTGAGTGTGACTGGTGGCAAATACGATTTTCTTTGGTAACCAGTTCCTATGAAATACCCAATAGGCATTTTAATAGATGATTCTGCTGTTCAGTTGAGTGGTTTGGACCAGAGTCATATATTTAGGAATCATTTTGTGGAAGTGGTATGTGCAAATATATGCGGTGTGACTCAGGAAGAGGGGATGAAGTGAGAAAATAAGGTTAGAGGAGCCCTGGGGTACATGGAGATTTAAGAGGCAAATAGAAGACAGAGAATCTTCAAAGTTTACTGAGAAGAGACCAGAAAGGAGCCAGGAAGACCATGGTAACTTGGTGTTACAGAAGTTAATGGAAAAGTTTCAAAGAACACATGATCAAATTCAAGTAAGGTAAGAGCAGAAAAAAGTCAACTGGATTGAACATGCAGGTCATGGGAGCTACATGCAATGATGGAAGTAAAAGAAGGGAAAGGGTTAAGAGCTTTGGAGGATGAAGAAATTGAGACTTCTTTTTTAAGATGAAGAAGAGGGGAAAATGGAAGATTGTGGGAAGATCATTATTATCTTTCCTAGTAGCTAACTCATTGTTCAACAATCTTTCCTATTAGGAAATTTTTTATGTTCAACTTATTACATCTTTAATTCTTTAAAAGATGAAAAGGTTAATGTTAAATTTTTTCTCATAAAATTAATTTACTAAGTATCGTGCTTATTATACAGTTTTGGTTTATTTATTTTTAAATTATAGTAACCATGGCAAAAAAAATGTGAAAATGATTTCAGTTCACTGGTGTTTGGACTATTTACAAGTACCTGTAAACAGTTTAACCAAAAGAGATATCTGTTGCCATATGTTTGGATATCCCAAAGAAAAAATCCAATCCCAAGTGTCAATAGCATAGGAAGGCAGTTGGGCTGCCTCTGAATTGGAATTTTTTAATGTTCAACTCTAAAGCTGTTCCAAGAAAGTATGCTTTCTAGAATATTAGAGACTTCTATTATATCAAATAGACTTTCTATATTGATGCATGGTATATTTATCCATTTGTTTGAATTTTGTTATTATGTTCTTCAGTAAAATCTTAAAACTTTCTTTATGTAGGTCTTTTATCTTTCTTGTTAAATTTATTCTGAGTATTTTACAGTTTTCTTCTCATATTGATAAATGGAAATTTATTTACATTTACTTTTCTAACTTTTCTAGGAAAGAGAAAATGATGTCAGAATATTTATCTTGTACCACCTGAACATATCTTATGAGTGCTAATTATCTTTAGTAAAGTTCCTTGAGTTTTCTATTGTATTAATCATATTATTTTCAAATAAAGATAAGCTGACCTTAACAACAACATGCTTTTTCAAAACGAGGAAACAGGAATAATACAGTCCAAGGCAAACGTCATCTGAAATGCCTTCTTCAAATTTTAGACATTTTAGCAACATCTGCTATAAGAGCAAAACAGTGAGAAACTAAAATCTCTTTCGAAGAGAAGACTCACAGGGAAATACAATCATTTAGGCAACATCTGGCCTGAATTACTTTATTAATTTTCTTTTATTTACTAGTCTTCATTTGACAGCTGTGATACTTTTTTCCAAAGCCGTAACTCTTTTCCCATCTGTGGTTTATTTTCCTCTTAGAAGAGACACAGAATGTTTCAAGGAAAGCTGCTTTATGTTCAGCTATATTTGCACCCCTTGTTTTGTTCCAGGGGCTTCCAGGACCAGCAGGAGAGGCAGGGAGTCAAGGCCGTGTGGGAAGCCAAGGAAATAAAGTAAGTCACATTCTTTTATACACACCAAAGCTGAGGTTTTCTCCTCAAGGGAAGTGTGTCTGGTTGTATTAGCCAGAGCCCTTTCAACACAAAAGAGAACATATCTCATTGCTCCTATACCCTGGCTTGGTTCTTAGAGAGCCAGCAGCATTTAAGGACGTGGGTGTGGACCCAGATGAGAATCCAGCTCAGCATCCTCTCACAAGGGGCTACACCCAATCTCAGCTGAGGATCTCAGGGAAGGGGGACTGTTCTAGGGCAGGCCTTCGTTTCTTTCCCCCACCTTCCACCCTTCCTTCTCTTCATTTATTCTTCCTTTATTTCTTTCCTCCATTAATACAAACTCTCGCTGAATACCTTTAAAGACCAAGACACTACACTGCCATTCAGCTGGACTAAAGTCAGTTCCAGGAGAGCAGAGATCTTTGTCTGTTTTGCTCACTGATGTATCCCTAGAGCTTTGAACAGTACCTGGCATGTCATAAGTGCTTAGAAAATATTTGTTTCATGAAAGAATTTCTGGGTTGTGTAATGATAAATATGACATAGAATCAACCCCACAGAATTGAGAATATTTTCAAGACAAGAGTCTATGACATAAAACACTAGTCAGGGATAGTGGACTGAAACAGAGGTTTAAGCATAGTGTTAATAGAAGTATTTCTGGGCTGGGAAAAGAGGCATCATGAGGATGCAGATTTTGAGTAGACTTTGGAAGGTAAGAAGTATTTGGCAAGCAGAGGGGGCATGAAGAATTTAAGTTGAAGAAATAATGTGAAGGAAAACACAGGATTGGAAAAAAAAACCATGAGCCGGTATTTGGGGGATGAAAAATGATCCTGTTTGGGGGACCATAAAGAACAAGAAAGTCTGTGGTGACTGACTTGACTAGGTAGCCAGCACAGTGTTATTTACAATTTGTGATTGGCGTGTACAAGCACAGCCAGACTTTGGAAGGTCTTAAATAGGCAACTCAATGTGGGAATATTTTGAAGGATGAGAGATTAGAAGCTAGGAGGCAGGTTGGTGTCCTCTCACAGTCTCCAAGACAAGCAGTGATTGGATGACTTAACAGGGTGAGGACAGGAGGGACCCATGATGACTCTGTAGGGCTCTCCCAAGAGGGAACTGAGGCAGAGAGAAGAGGGCTGGATGACTCTGGGCTTCCAGCATGAGCAGGAACCCCATCACAGAAGTGGGAAAGTCAGAGTGAGGAATAAGAGTGAGGAAAAATGCTTTGTTTGGGGAATAGAGGAGAGGGTCTAGGACTGGTTGGAGATGGAGGTTTCAGAATCATTTGGAGTTTAAAAGGACTCTTGGTGATGACCATTTGTAAGAAGGGTAAGTGGAGGATGGGAAAGAAGCAGAAAAGTACACTGGATGCTGAGAAGGAGAGTCCTAGAAAGGGAGGTCAGGAGTCTCAGCTGGCATCGAGCAGGTAAGAAAGAGAGGACTGGAGAAGCCACCACATCTGATGGCTAAATGAGCCAAAGAATAGATTCCAAAATGTAGCAATTGACTGGCTGCAGAGGACTGAACAATGTGTTCACGAGGAGGAAATGGATGCTGGGCAGTAAACTACTCTTTGGAGAAACTAGGCTTTGGGGGTGAGATGGGACATTAACTGCTAGTACTGGCAAGGTCTAGAACAGATTGGAGCAGGCTATTTATTTGTTTTCAATGATAGAAGAGGCTGTAGTTTACTTTTATAAACAGAGAAAAGAAAAACAGAGAGAAAGGAGGAAGTTGAAGATGTGAGAAAGTGTAGATAATTAATGGAGAAATTTCTTGAGGGCATAAGAAGAGGGGCGAGCATTGGAATGGAGAACTGCTAAGAAGGGCGGACATGATGGAGCCAGCAGCCGAGTGTTACAAAGACAGCTGACTGCAGGATGAAATGCGATCCATGGATGACAAGGATAATCAGCTCGAAAAGGAAGGGATTACTAGAGCATGTGGTGTAGAAATAATGGTCTGGAAAGGAAAGTTTGGAAGAGATACATTGCTGCCTTCTTGCCCTGGAGAGGGCTCGAGGGGAAGTGGTGTCACTGGTAAGAACACAGTTTATCTTACAGTGAGGATGTGTGTGTGCAGACATCATGGGTGTATAGTGAAGGTTTGCATGTGAAATGAAGGCACTCCATAGGGTGTGTTGGAAGGGACCAAGACAGGGATGGAGGGACCCTAGAGGGGGATGTAGCTGAGCATGTAGAAAGAAGTGTGGAAGGAGATAGACAGGAGCAGGGTAGTTGTGCCAAAGAATATCATTATTAATAAGAGGGACTTTTGAATGGGACAGGCAAGAATTTGGGGGGTAAGTACCCTCAAAGCAAACCCAAACCCTTTGGGCAGCCCCAAGGTGGACCAAGTCTTCTAGACTCATAATTAACTGAGATGAGTCCCAGACACTTACTCCTGCCTTACTCCATTAAGCTCAAGTTCCCAGGGAGGCAAGCAACCCAGCAATTAATACTGAGCTCAACATCTGGCTGTAACCAATAATAAAGTGGTTGACCCTGGACAAGCCTCATGGCTTCCCTTGTCTTCCTGCCTTAAAACAGATGTTCTCAAATTTCAGTGTGTGTAAGAATCCACGGAGAAGCTTATTTATAAAGGCATATCCTTGGGCTCCACCACCAGAGACTGATACTGATGGGGTCCTGGAATTTCCTTTTTCCCGTGGACCCCAGGTAATTTGGAGGCAGGTGGCCCCCAGAGCACACTGTGGGGGACACCGCCCTGAAAGAAAGGCTTCAGGGCAGGTGATCTTCTGCCTCTCTTCCATGGAACTTTATCTCTTCCCACCACCCTCCCCCCGGGGTCAGTCAGTGCTGGTGGACATTTGTTCATTTGGACTCCTCACATGTACTGTGTTGTCATTCTGTCCTTAACAATGAGTAAACCACTCCCACTCCTTCAGCATGGGCTGGGCTTCTTCCAACACTCTTTCTCCCAGAGAGAGCTTTGTGGAAAGGGCAGGGGGAATAACTAGACAGTGGAGAAACTTAGCCAAGCCTCCCTCAGTCAGATGGTCAAGGTTACCATCAATAGTGCCAGCCATGTTGATAGGATATAATCTTGGTACAATGTGATAAAAAGGGCAATTCACCTCTGTGGTCTTTTCTCCCCAAACTCATAAAACACAGCATAATCATGAGCACAACATCAATCAAACTCCAACTGAGGGACATTCTACAAAATATCTGATCAATGCTTCTCAAAACTGTCAAGGTCATCAGAAACCAGAAAACCAGATAAACTGTCCCCATCTAGAGGCCTACAGAGACATGGGGTCCTGGAACAGGAAAAGGAGATTAAGTGGTAAAAGCTAAGGAAATCTGAATAAAGTATAGGGTTTAGTTAATGAGTTAATATCCATGTATTTGCTGTGACAAATGTTCCTACTAATATAACTAATGTGATATTAACAATATAGGCAGCTAAATGTGGAATGTATAGGAACTCTCTGTACTGTCTTCACAACATTTTGTACATTTAAAATCTAAACTTTAAAAGCTTTTTTTTTTTAAGAAGAGGAGTTAACCTTCTTTTGTAAACCTATGTTAACTTTCCCATGTAGCTGGATTTCCTCACCATAATACTGAGATTGATTTATAATCTACAGTATGTGTTCTGTTAGTCAGAAGTCAGAAACTATTGCCAGGGATGTCGTGCTACCTTGGCTATCTTGATTAAAAGTAGATTAATAGGCCTCTTGTTTCTGCAGCAGCCAGAAGATTTGCATGGGTCATCATGGAAAACTGTTTTGTTAATTTTTTAAGACAGTACAGAGCCTCCTTTTTGACTCATGGTAAGACATTTCCAAGGGTGCGGCTCATAGCACTGAGCTGCTAAGATGGCAACTTGCGCTAAACAATACATCAGACTTGCTGGGGCTTCATTTATCAATGGAGGAGACTTCACTCACCAACAACAGCAGTTCCTCTTGTATTGCTTACAGGCATAGTCCTGGCCACAAACTCATTGTCACTGTGATACACATGGATGCAGTTGAAAATTCTTGTCTTAGTACCATCATTTCTAATTTCCTTTACAAAAACAACCTAATAAGGACACATTTCATTGTTCTGTTTGACAGGGAGAACCTGGCGATGTGGGAGAAAAGGGAGCCGTTGGCCTTTGGGGTCCTCGAGGCTTGCCGGTTTGCATTTTATTCCTACTTTTGATCTGGCTCTTGGGATCCTTTTAGTTCAATAGATATCAGGTGTGGCTCTCTGAAGAGCATGTTGAAGATAACATCCTAATCTAGCTGTAGAGCTTTCTAGTGATTGAGATTTCATCCTCATCTTGACCAGCTTTTCCAAGGTAGCAACTTCCCAGGTACCAAGCATCCTGGCTGGATGCTCTTGAAGCCAAATGATAAAATGGACAAAACTTGTGTTTAACAACCCCATAACCTTTCTTGCATTCTTTCCTCTCATCCAAACCCGTTCATGGGAAACTAAGCCCACATTTCCCCCAGTGCTCAGGGCTTCTCACTAAAACCTCTACAAGGATCCAACAGTAGCCAGTGCCCAGACATTTAGGAGATCTTACTTTTATCCAGAAAACTGAAAATGGTTTAGAGCTAAGGTATTAAAATACAAATGTTATCCAGGAGAGATAACACTTCTACCTTCTTTTATTAAGATTATTATACACCTGAAATTTTCTCATTTAATCCTCATAACATGATGAACAGGTATAATTATTATTCGTCTTTACAGATGAGACAAGTGAGATTAAGTGACAGTGCCTTGTCTGTGCCTGTTATTGAGAGTTTCCTTTAGTGCCACTATGTCAGTGGCCTGCCCCAGAGGGAGAATCCTGCTGCCTAATTTTTTCTAATCAAACCAAAAAACTGGCTGTCTAGTTCTCTTGTGAATAAGCCTGCCTCTGTCTGCAGTAGGGGATGTTTGTAAATAATTGCTTTGTTTACAGGGTGATGATGGTAACCCAGGTTATGGTAGTGTTGGAAGTAAAGGAGCAAAGGTAAGACACATCGACTGAAAGCTGGTCATTTTCCATTTATTTTTTGTTGCTCTTTATGGCCACATTTAAGAGAAAAAAGAAAGTAGTGAATAAGGTAGACTTGGACCTTCATAGATAGATTTTGATCATTTATTTGCTGATATCTTGTGGGGAATATGGTAGAAAAAAAGAAAACAACTTAAACCTAAGGGCCAGGCAACAAGTGAAACCTGAAATTAATTTTCTGTTCTTTGCAGAGATGCGCAGCCAGGGCCTGACTGGTTCCAGCCTGAACATTACATCTAATCTAAAGCCTTAGGGAGGCATTCCAAAATTTGTCCTCTGACTATGTTTACTCTAATCATTAGTGAGAAGTTTTACAGGGCCTTTCCAAATGCATTGGGCCAAGCAGTAACTTCAAAATTAAATCTTGTAACTTTATATCAGAATTATAACTTTATATTGTCACTGAATATTTAAGTGTCTGGAAGTAAGATAAATTTATCAAAAGCAGTGATTGCTATATACCAACAATAACCACTTAGAAATCATAATAACATCCACAAAAACATAATATAGTTAAGAACATCCTTTCTACAAAAATGTTCAAGACCTATGACCAAAATTACTGAGATATAAAATTTCAATAAATGGAGACATACCAAGTTCTGTTGGAAAGTCTAAAGCGTTATAAAGGATCAATGTAATTCTAAATGAAATCCCAATGGGAATGATGCAAGAGGCTGTCTGGAAGAATAAACAAACCCCAAACAGCTAAAATTTCTTTAAAATAAACCTAATGAATGAAGGATTTCCAGTGAAATTTTCATTAGAATAGAGAATAATTGAAAACAACCTTAATATTTGTTAAAAATGGAACTATTAAGTAGCTTATAACATTGAAATATTAGCCACTCTTTAAAATGAATGTAAATGTTTATACATAATTGTATAGAACTTCTGTGACAATGTCAAGTAAAAATCAGAATGTAATAAGAAAAAACATTTGTCCCAATTGTGCTAAAATGCATTTTAGAAATGCATTTAGAAAGATTAAAGAAAATATGACAAAATATTTATAGTAATTGTTCTGGGAAGTGAGATTTAGGTGATTTTTCTTCTTTCTATCCTTTTATATTTTAAATATATTTGAGGAGATCTTACTTTTAATGATCAGAAAATAAACTTTATCTTAAATAAAATATGTTTTTCATCAAATGAGGATTATCATACCTCTTCAACTATAGTCTGTGGCCAAAGAAGGTAAACAGAGGACCAGAAAACCAATGATCAAATTTAGACGGCAGGCTTCCCCAATTTCTTCCCCAAAATTGAAATCCATTTAAGAAGACTGTTTCAGAAACACTTGGCCAGATGGCCAGCTATCCTGTCGAATGTCTACATTTGAAGGAGAGCTGATGTGTAATTCCTCAGATGTGTGCATTTACCCATTTGTCTTAGGTTGTCATGATATTTTGGTGAGACCAGTAAATAGTTTAATTTAGAAATTGGAGTTAGTTTCTCAAATCGTGCCATACAGTTTCATTTTCAATTGTTCTGGCCCTTCCTTGGTTCAGAGGCACTTAAACTAAATAAGGCAGCAGGCAAAATTAAAGTCAATATAAGCCTACCCTGGTGATATGTGCATATATTAATTTTCTCCACTGTCGATTATAGGGGCAAGAAGGATTCCCTGGAGAAATTGGACCTAAGGTACCGTGTACTTCATACTAACTAGGTATCAATCAGAGATACTCCTGGGCTTATGAAATGTATTACAGGATAATAGAAGGATAGTTAATTATAAATGAATAAAAAGAAAACTTTATGGGGAAAGGGGAGAAGGAGGAAGCAGACTTTTAAAAATAATATTTCATTTCTAGTTTTTAATTCATAAGTAAAGGAAGAAATCATCCTTATTTTTCTCCTCACGTGTACTCCTTCCCCTCTACCATATGTATTTTCCTCTTTGCTCAAAGGGAAGTAAAATGTAAGGAAAACCAAAATTACCTGATCTCACCTGCCTCAATTCTCCCAACGTGTTTATAAGGCACCTTCAGATAATAAGTTAGCGATGCTGTCCTCTACCTTAAGGCTTTCAGTTCTGCTGGAAAGATTCTGAGCTCAGTAAATGCTAGGTCCTGTGATTGGATCAGGGGACAAAATGAAAAGCACAGTTCATATCTCCAAGGAGGCAGTGTTCTGGCTGGAGAGACAGAGAAATAAAATAGTGAGGCTCCAGTGTACTGTGTTGAGAATTTAAAAGTGAGGGGTTATTGGGGGGAAGACACTTCAAAGAAGACTATTAAAAATAAAAATATATGTGAAAAATGTCTTCATGTTGGAATCAGTATAAAAATACAATGAGATATATCCCTTTGATTTTACTAACCATTTTATTTTATTTCTCTGAACTTATTTAGGGTGAGGTTGGGGACCCTGGTGGTCCAGGAGAAACTGGACCCAAGGGCACTAGAGGCAAGATGGTAAGTTTCTCAGGCTGCAAAGCCTTACAACCTCAGCTACTTTGGGAAGTCCTTTTTTGTTTATTTATTTATTTATTTTATTATTTTTGGCTGTGTTGGGTCTTCATTGCTGTGCACGGGCTTTCTCTAGTTGCGGTGAGCGGGGGTTACTCTTCGTTGCAGTGCTCAGGCTTCTCATTGTAGTGGCTTCTCTTGTTGCAGAGCACGGGCTCTAGGCATGCAGGCTTCAGTAGATGTGGCACGTGGGCTCAGTAGTTGTGGCACACGGGCTCTAGAGTGCAGGCTCAGTAGTTTTAGCGCATGGACTTAGTTGCTCCGTGGCATGTGGGATCTTCCCGGATCAGGGCTTGAACCCGTGTGCCCTGCATTGGCAGGCAGACTCTTAACCACTGCGCCACCAGGGAAGTCCTTTTTCATGCTTTTACAGTCATTTGAGTTGTCATTTGGTCCCAAAGACTTGTAAAACGTGTGGTTTTTGTTAAGGCAAACTTGGGGAAGGGAAATGATATTTTACTCATCCTTCATTGCCAGCAATAAGGTTCGTAGTGACAAAGTTCACCTGATCTGGTTGACAAGGTACCATTCTTAACACTGGAAATAAGTTGTGTGTTGTTTCTTAAAGAATCCTTGTGGTCAAAACTGTTTTTGCACCACAAAATATGGCCAGTTTAATCCCATCCCCCCCGCAGATCTCGTGTAATATAATGCCCACTGACATCTTGTCTCCCCTGTTAAGGTCTCGTTAAACTACTTTAATGAGGTGGTCCTCTCCCAATTTAGCTCAAGAAAGTATCTCTTGAGCTCTAGGAGAAAGTTTCCATTTATTATGTAAAATAATATACTGTAATGAATGCGTCCTTTTTATTCCCTGGAGGACCTAGACGTTGCCTAATGCTTTGGACCACTCAGAATAAACACCCATCTCCGGCACCCTCAGAAGCATCAGCATCCCGAGGTTCCCTTGGGTTCTCGTGTGCTAAGAATGGATTTTGCCTTTGCTCACTCTTTATATATCATAAGCTGCAAAACTGAGATGGTGGCTTTATAAAAAACAAAATCTTATGACAATTATCTCCTGAGACCATCTTTATCTCTTTTCTTCAGAGCAGCACTGATCAGGTAAACTGATCTTGATACCATGTCAATTGCTGGACAAGAAAAACACAAAGTCTGATAAAACTATTATTTGAGGTGGTTTTTCAGTTTTGTCACCATAGTTAGTTTTACTCTGATCTGTTTTTTTCCTGGAAAGTATAACAAAAACTTTATGTGAAGAGATTATTTATGTGGGTTTTAGGGGTACAAAATAAAGAAATTTCTTTCCCTCCATCCTGCTTTTCCCAAGAGGACTGTTTCCTGGATATAATTCTTTTCTTCATACATGTTTTTGGATAACTATCCTTTAACATTTTTGTTCTCAAAAAAAAGAAGAAGAAGACCGATAAAAGAAAGATAATTTGAAAAGACTTTCAAATTAATCCAGATCTCTGGATCTTTTCCCTCTACTTGTTAATGAGGTAGTTTACCCTTGAACATTGGAGGCATGCAAATATGGTCAGCAGCTTCTTGGGTTCCCTTGCTGCCCAATGGCACGTTAATCATTTTTAAAAAGCAATAAACTAATGGGGAATAAATATATCATCTTTTCCTCTTGGCCTTTGGTTACTTGAATTTTTTTCCCACATTGGACAATTCACCACTGGTTTTTTTTAATATAAATTTACTTTTTATTTTTATTTATTTTTGGCTGCGTTGGATCTTTGTTGCTGTGTGCGGGCTTTCTCTAGTTGCGGCGAGTGGGAGCTACTCTTCATTGCGGTGTGCATGCTTCTCATTGCAGTGGCTTCTCTTGTTGCAGAGTACAGTCTCTAGGCATGCAGGCTCAGTAGTTTTGGCTCGTGGGCTCTAGAGCGCAGGCTCAGTAGTTGTGGCACACAGGCTTAGTTGCTCCACAGCATGTGGAATCATCCCGGACCAGGGCTTGAACCCGTGCCCCCTGCATTGGCAGGTGGATTCTTAACCACTATGCCACCAGGGAAGCCCTTCATCACTGTTTCTTAACTTGCTTATATTTCACCTGCCATGCTGCTTTCTCTACATCTCTGTATTTTTGAATTTGAAGTTTAGACACTGAAAACTTCCAGGTTTTCCCTTTGAAAGATCAGAAGTTCCCATTGGAAGGTTTTAGTGATAAAGCTTTGAGTGTCTCTTTAGTTCTCTTGGAATGATTACATTCCTAGTTTCAGTTTTCTAAATCTTCACCTTTTTCCCCCAACTGAAGGATTTTTTAAAAATTTTGCCATGATTTTGAACCTATCTTATTTTGGGTATAGAGGTATGTTTGTATTTATTTATACTTTTTATCAACTTGACACACATGCACATACTTCAAGGCAGGGTTCCTCAGCCACAACACTGCTGACATTTTGTGCTGGATAATTGCTGTGGGGCTGCTCCGTGCATTGCAGGATGTTTAGCAGCATCCCTGGCCTCTACCCACTAGAGTCAGCATCGTCCACATTTACCCCACCATTATGACAGCCATCAATGTCTCCAGACATTACCAAATGTCCCCACAGGAGTCAGGGTTGAGGGACACAAAATCCACCCCCTCCCCCCCCCCCGCCCCAGTTAAGGACCACTGGTTTAGAGAGTCAACTAATTTCACAAGGTTTGTTAGGAAAACCTGGCAATCCCTCTGCCACTTAGCTCCGATTTCTCTGAAAGTTGTCTTTTTGCTCTACTTTCTGGGAGGTTTCTTTGACTTTATCTTACAATGTTTCTCTCATAGTTTAATTTTCAAGCACTCATTTTTTTTTTTTTTGCTTTTTTATACTATCCTGCTCTTGTTTTATGGTTGAAACATTTCATCTCCCTGAGGATATAAATTAGTATTTTTGGAGTCTTCTTTGCCCAACATAGTCTGTTCCCTGCCATGTGTTTTTTTCTGTCCTGCTCTCTATTTCTCATGTTTCCAGGGAATGGGCTAACTCTCTGTATTGAAGAGTTGAGGACAAAAATTCCGATTGGAAACCCCGAGGAGATGGGTGGGGCTCGTCAACTACAGGTGTCACAGAGTGATCTGAGCTGTTACTTAGCAAACGTCTAACATCAGCATCTTTGGGTCTTTCTTCTCAAATCTAGTCAGATTCCCCTGAGAAGATTCTTTCAACCTCCTGCCTGAGGGTGAAGTTCTGGCTGCCAGCTTTCTGGGAACCCCAGCTTTCTAGGGGTCTCACATCTATTCCACACCTTCATTTGATCACCCTATTTTCTGGATGGTACCACTGGCCCTCAGCTCTGCCTGGGGTTTCCTAGTGCAGACACCTCGGTTTTACCTCTGTCACTGAGGAGGAAGAAGAGACATTCACCCAACGGTAGAGAATGGGGAAGAGGCTTGGGGATTCCTAAAATGATCTTCAACCAATCTGCCTTATTAAGCCTCTCTCCTTTACCTCCACTTCTGGAGGTACCTTCTGAGAGTGTGTTATAAAACACACAGATTCTTGGCTTTCCCTGCTGCTGGCCTAGGCTTCAGCTTTTTCAGCTCTAAGTCATTTAACACTGGTACTTCTGCTTTCCAGCCTCCGAAGTTTGATGGCTGTTGAGATTCTCCTTTCTCATTCTCCCCATGCTTGTCATATTTTTGCCTTTTAAAAAAATCTGCTTACTATTATTTTAGTAAGACACTGGAGGGAGCAAAAGTAAATGCCAATGTTCAATCTGCTTTTTTTTTGCCCTGGAGGTTAATCTATATCTTCTAAATAAAATATGATCAGTAAGGTTGTTGTTTTGTTTTGTTTTTTTACTCAACCCAGCATGCTGTAAATATCATTGGAAGACCTAAAGGACATCAATAATTATTTTCTGTTCCATAGGCAATGCTTTTACAAATTAAGTTGATTTTAGACAAGTTTGTTTTTTATTCTTATAAAAAACATGACATTGTGAATGAGCAAAGGAATTTTTCCTAATTCTTAAACTAAATTCTAGCTTTCTTTATGATAAATTATACTGTTGAATGCACATGAATAAAGTAAATAGTCAACAAATGTTCTTTTTATTTACTGCTGTTATTCCCCATTTTACTACAAATATTTCCAGCCAACAGCTAAATATTTTTTTGTTGTAGTTACTTCAAAGGTTTTTATACTTAAATTTTTATTTTTCTGGGGTTTTGTTCATGTGTTTGTTTTTCAGTTTAGTCACCTACTAAATTTAGATAAGTTGAGATAAAAATTTATTTAGATAAAAATTTCTCCCTTGACCCAGCAATTCTAGTTCTAACAATGTTCCCTAAGGAAATAATCAGAATTGCACATATGACTTTATAGTGGCATGCTTATTACAACAACAGCAAACTTAAATGCCAACCATAATGGACTGATTAAATAAATTATGGTATATCCATGTAATCAAATACTATGGCAGCCATGAAAGGTGATTTTTGTGAAAGAATATTTAGTAACATGAAAATGCCCCAAGGTATATATTTAGTTTAAAAGGCAACAGGAAAAAGTATAAAAATATATTAAAATATGTATAGATTAATAACAAAAGGATAAACAAATAAAAGACCAGAGGAAAAGACACCAAAATGTCAACAAGGATTATTTGGGGGAGAAGAGGTTGCTGAGGATTTTTTTCCTTCTGTGTGCCTTTTGGAAATCTCTCAATTTTCTAAAATGAAAGTGTATTGCTTTTGAAATGTAAAACACCCCCACCCACAAACACACAAACATGTATGTATAATTCTAAAGTAAATAAATTCTGCTTTGAGGTGTCTGCTGGGCTTCCAGGAGAGCCGGGATCCCCTGGGGAGCTGGGACCTCCTGGACGCAAGGTAAATTGAAAACCCATAAATCACATCAGCTCCTTTTCCAAATAAAAAGTCGGTGCCTGAAGTCTTCATTATCCAAATGTGTGTGCTTTCAGTCTTTGCAGTTTGGCAATGATTTTCACTATTTTTCCACCTTTAATGTGCTCAGAGAGAGGAGGGAATAAAATGCCGATTAAATATCAGTTGCCATTTCTTGGGTGGTGGGGGGAATTGAAGGAGGAGATGAAAAGAGATTTCTCGTTTCATCTAGAATGAGATTTCTCAATGATCAGTGAATTTTATTTATCTGGCCAATCCTTGCCCTTTTCTCACAGTCAGTAAGTCATCAGTGAATGAAAGAAAGTGAGAGGAAATTAATAAATAAGTTACTAACGCTGCATTCACATGGAACTTATTTTCTTTGGGAGTTTGGGAGGGGCGCCATCGCATTTTTCCCTGTCTCTGTGTGAGAGCAGCCAGACTCTTCCTGTTCCAAAGATGAGACTGAACACATGAAATTCAAACCAATTCCACTTCGTTCTTTCTATCCCCAACCCAGAGATATATCCATTCATTGTGGGAAGACAATGGGGATTACTTTTCCAGAAGTTCAGTTTAAGTCTGGTCCTTTTGTCATCCAACCAGTGGCGGGAATAGATTTAGGTTCTGCTTAGCGGCTGGCCAGTGGCCAAGGCCAAGCATTGGGGAACTCTATACCTCTGCCTTAAGGAGGGGCAGGCACAGGGGATGGTTCAGGCTTATTTATTTCTAGGCTGAGGACCTGCTCCAGAGTCTCCCTGCCAGTGTCTCATTGTCAGCTCCATCCTTAGCTTCTGGACAACCTTTATCATCCAGAGATGCAGCTAGAGGAAAGTGGCCATTGGACGCTCGCTGCTTACAGTTTCTTCCCCTTAGAATGTTATTGTTAATTAGGTGATGAGTATCCTACATGAATTCTTTTCTCCCTTGAACTTAGAATAAAAACGTTAAGAAGTTATTTTTTTCTTAGAGTAATGTTGATGCACATTCTGGTTCCTGATGTGTGTGTCCAAAGCCCTGAAACCACACTCTTTTTGTTTCCCTAGGGTGTGAAAGGGGCCAAAGGATTGCCGTCCTTCTCCGTACGTACTTGCTAACTCCAAAGGAGCCTGAGCGCCCTGTGACATTTATTTCTCAGCTCTAGGACCTGGAAGTCTGTTGGTTAATTCCTTCTGTTTTATTTTTGAGCAGACATGTGAGCTCATCCAGCATGTGCAGGACCACAGTCGTAAGTACCCCACTTAGAATGATCACCCGGGGTGTCAGCATTCATAGAGGACAAGCAGCAAATTCTGCACTCAAAATTGAGACAATTTACCAGCCAATTTCTTAAAATTAGAGATGTCACTGTGTATATTTTGAGGCAGCATACACTGGTGACTATTGACTCCCTCTGTGGTGGCCAGCATGTCTATTGAAATGCTTCCAAGCACTAAGTCAGGCTATATCTGGTGCTTTTAATCAGGGGGAAATGGAGACACAAGGTCAGAACTCCCCTGATGGTGAAATCAATCAGTGGGGAGTCACATTAAACTTTTTAAAATGATTAACCCCTGACAAAACCTAAGTGTTGAATTCAGCTGGTGTAAAAGAGCCAGCCATGCCAAGGGGGTGTCCTAGTGGGTGGGAGCCCTGACTTCTGTTTATCATTTGTTACTCCTTCCCTGAGAAGGTGTGCTTGACTACCTTGAGTTAGACTTATTTGCTTTTAAAATTACTCATTCTCTCTGTATTTTCTTTACTCTCAAAATTTTAAAAGCAAAAAGGCATTTTGATTTGGCAAATAAATGCTCTTTTGAATTTGCTTTGAGACCCTTATAGCAGCATCTTCTATCAAAATACGTGTTAGCAGCATCAAAAGAACGCCACGGACAAGATGAGGAGAGAGTCGGCTATTTAATGTTCACCTACAAATGCGTAACAACTTCCCAGATAAACACTAGGACTCAAAAGAATGTCACAGTTCCCTCCAGGCTTTTTGGAAATATCTCAATTTTCTAAAATGAAAGTGTATTTGAAGGGAGAAGATAGACAAATTAGAGCCCATTTCTGTAGAGAGCATCAGTCTCAAAGACACAGACTTTTCAAAGCTTTGAATGCAGTGCTGATCTTAACTCTGCCTTTTTGTAGCAGAACGGAGCCATCTGTATGTGGGAATCAAAATCTATGCATTGGGTCATGAAGACTGGTTGCTCTGGGGCTGGATTAGCAGAGTGGGCTTCTGACATGGGAGCCGTGTGAACTATGATGACTCAAGGATAAATCCAAGTATGATGAAACTTGATCTTTTAAAATTTGAGGTGTTCAATACAAAATCATAAATCCAAAAGTAAGTACAAAACTACTTCAAAAGTGTCCTTTAGGACAAGAAAGGAAATCACAACCACTGACTTCTATTATAAAATCACATGATCATGTGAACACGTGGCTAAGGCCCTTCTCAAGGCCTTGCAAGGGGCCCGTGGGTGAGAGGTCGAGAGCAGTGCTGTCCAGAACTCTCTGCAATGATGGAAGTATCCACTGCACTATTAAATATGTAGCCACTAGCCACGTGGGACTTTGAGCCTTGATAGATGGTTAGTGTAACTGAGAAGCTGAATTTATTTCTTTTTTTTTAATTTTTTTTTTTTTTGGATGCATTGTGTCTTAGTTGCAGGATGCAGGATCTCTTGTTGCTGTGCACGGGCTTCTCTCTAGTTGTAGCTCACAGGCTCCAGAGCATGTGGGCTCTGTAGTTGCAGCACGCAGCCTCTCTAGTTGTGGCTCACAGGCTCAGTAGTCGCGGTGCACAAGCTTAGTTGCCCCGCAGCATGTGGGATCTTAGTTCCCCAAACAGTGATCGAACTGGCGTCCCCTGCATTGCAGGACAGATTCTTAACCACTGGACCACCAGGGAAGTCCCTCATTTAATTTTAATTGATTCAAATGTAAATAGTCACATGAGGCTAGTGGCTTTCATATTGGACAGTACGGTCCTAAAGTTTAAGCTTCATTTACTTATGACTAAATCCATCTCTGATGTTTATATATATATATATATATATATATATGTATATATATACACACACATTACATATATGTACACATATATGTATACATATATGTAATTGATAGCTATAGATCTCTACATGGGGAAAATCTAGAGTAAAGAGTGGTTAGGACCTTTTTAACTTTCCAAACTCAGTGCACCTCTCTGCAACATAATGTTCCCTCCCAGGCAGAAATCCTTTCCCTCTGACAGCTGGCTATACGCCGCTGATTTATGGCCTCCTATTTCTCCCATCCCATTCCCTACGGAAGGACCTGTGCTTTTCCCAACATGTTGGATCTGTCTGCATTTCTCCAAACCCTATTTGTTGCCTTGGTTTTTGAGTCATCTACAAAAAGCTCACAAGGCGGAACCTTGGCTGCCTTGATTTCTGACACAATACAGAACACTGTTACCCTACCAAATAATAACCCAACCTCCTTTGTTCTTCTTCCCCAGCTGGCAGACATGGTGAGTAATCTTTATTTATAGCATATTATAATCGAGCTCCAAAATGTGGTACATCTGGAAAGATGAGTTAGAACAATGTGTTGCCTGCCAAATGATAAAAACTTTATCTGGACTTCTTTGCTGCCTCATACTGGTAGCACATCTCTGCCTCCAATAAATCACTTGAGTTTAAGCTGTCTCATAGCTCTTTGCCAACGAAGTGGTTTGATTTTTTTAATTATTTATATTTTAATGACTAACATTGCCATTTACCTTACCAAGAGATTTTTTTGTAATTTCAAAAACATTTCTCCCTCCCTCCATTTTCTCTCTCCATTTGTTATCCTGTCTCTGTAGTCTTGTGGTTAGGGATTAAGATGCAAAGGGCAGAAGTGTGTGGAACAAAGGTAGGGATGATCAGATAACAAATTATCTGCATGTGCAGCTCAGATAGTGCTAAAATCTGTGGAGCACTTGGCTGATGTTAATTACCAAGTTGGCTTAGTGTCTTTCTGGGCCATCTTTCAGGAATATTACAAAAGCTTATTACATGATGTTTCTGTATAAACCCATCATCACCCTCTTATACTTTTATACCTTTTGTATAAATCCATCGATCCATGCCTTCTGATTGCTTGTTCACTCATTCAACAAATGTGTTTTGAAAGCCTGTTATGTTCCAGTCTCTGTCCCAGACACTGGGGACAGAGGGATGAATAAGATGGACATAATTCCTGTCTTCAGAAGCTTCCATCTTAATGGAGGGATCCAGGTAGTAAGTAAACAAAGGAAAGAATTACAGAATATTTTAGTTGCTGTGAAAGAGATAAATAATGGGAGGTCCTGTCACAAAATGACACTAGGGGAGGGGAGAAATGCCTTTGAATGGAGGGCTCCTCTTTGAGACAATGACATTGAAGTTTGGATGAAGAATAAAAAGAAGCCAGCTTTGCAAGATCCAGGCAAGGAATCCTGCAAGTGCAAAGGCCATGATACAAAACAGACCCAGGTGTTTTCTAGCTGCTGACAGAAGCCCAGTGTGACTGAGACATGGTGAGGAGGGGCCATGGCATGTGCAAAAATGGAGAAGGAAGTGGGACCAGATTGCACTGAGTTTTGTAGGTTATAATCAGGAGGCCAGATTTTATTCAGATTGGAATGGAAGGGTATTAAAGAGCTTATTAAAAGTATTGAAGGTATAAACGTGAACTGATGAACGATTTTTTAAAGCTTATTTGGGCCATTGTGGGAGAGTGGATTGTAGGGAGGAGAAGCATAAAAGCCAGAGCGCTAGTGTTGGGGGGAGGGGGCCACATGGAGCTATTCCAGGCAAATATGGCGGTGGCCTGGATGGGCCGCCACTGCTGGGTGGTAGTCACGTGGCGGGTGTTGTGTTTGCCTTCCTCAGTACTCATTGTCACCTGCTCCGGTCAGTAAGTTGGGTCTCCATGTGGGGATCCACGTCTGAGGGGGGCCTCCTCGGTGCCTCCACAGTCCAGCCCAGCCTTCCTCAAGATCCTCGGGGTCCTGGCAACAAGCTGAGTTAGCCCGTAGGTGTTTTTTTCCTGAAAACTTGATAACAGCCAGTGTTTATATCTTTTTTTCCCTTTACCTCTAAATTACAGCTAAAGCTGCATTGTTGTTATCACTGCTGTTGTTTCCATATGAAACAGCAGCCCAGACAAAGAGCTAGCAGACCACTGTCACGTTTGGTCATAATTTTACCCATTTTTTATTGTAAAATTGACGTGACCTTGATTTTTTAAATATCTGCTCAGCCCACTAAATTAGACTCAGAGGCTAATAAATCCTGTCCTGTCTCCACTAAGATACACAGTTTGATTGGGTTTGAACACTTATTCTTACTGGTCCTTTTGCCTGTGAGGGTCACAGAGTCTAGGACCAGAGGAGATGATAATCTAGCACTAAGGTGATGAAGCCCAGCTGAGAGGGGGACCCCTCCTGGGCCAGCCTGGCCAACCTAGCCAGTCCCGGTGGGTCTGAGTCCTGAGCTCGCCTGGAAAGAGCTGAGTTGCTGGCCTCTGAATGAGAGGAGACAGCCCCCTCCAAGGGGAGCACATCAGCCAGATTTCCTCTTACCAGCATGTATCTCAACACCAGGCATCTCACCTATCCAGAAAGTTCTGTTTTTCCTGTACCTGTTGCAAAGAACTGTCCTTTGTTTGGTTCTTTTTCACTCAACATTTATGAGATCCCAGCTTTATGGCAGGGACTAAGAATCTGGCATTCAAGAGAGAGATCATCCCTGTCTCCACACTTCATAAAGTAGTGGGAGAGGCAAACGTTAATCAGATAATTAGACATAAATAAATCTCCGACTGTGAGAAGTGCAGAATACTGGGATTAGAATGAGTGAATTGGGATCAATGAATAAATCTTAACACTTACATTCGTGTTTAACCATCCTAATTCAGAGTTTCTCTAAGTAATAAGGCATATTTATTGGTTAAACTTGCATTTCTAACTGTTAAATAAAAATTTATCAGTTGAGGTTTCCTCATTCTTTTAAGTAATATAGCTGTTCTTTTTCACAATGAGTAAGTCTGTAATAATAACAGTAATGGTGAACATTAGTTGAGCACCTGCTGTGTACCAGGTACTGTGGTCCTAAGTTCTTTCTTTACCTGTGTTGATTCACTTAATCCCCAGCACAGGCCTAGGCAGTGGGTGCAGTTAGGACTGTCATTTTACAGATGAGCAAACTGAGGCACAGAGAGGGTAAATCCCAATCTGTCTGAAATTATCAACAGAGCTTTCATCCCTTTTTAACCCCTGTTAAATTTCCTTATTAAGTAAAGAATGTATGTTTTAGTTTGTTTAACAAAATTTCAGGAACAAACATGATACCATCGATCCAATCTCTGTAGGTAAAAGGGCATGTCCATGAGCTCTTTATTATTTAGGAGTTTTAGTAATGAACTTACAAATTTCATTAAAACTCAAATTGAATTATAGACTTTTCTTGTATTTTTTAAATTGAAGTAGAGTTGATTTACAATGTTGTGTTAGTTTCTGGTGTACAGCAGAAATTAACACACACACCCCCACATACTCTTTTTCAGATTCTTTTCCGTTATGGTTTATTACAGGATATTGAATATAGTTCCCTGTGCTATACAGTAGGACCTTGTTTATCTATTCTATATATAATATCATATATCTGCTAATCCCAAACTCCTAATATATCTCCACCCCTATCCCCTTTGGTAACCGTAAGTTTGTTTTCTATGTCTATGAGTCTGTTTCTGTTTCATAAATGAGTTCATCTTTTGCTTTATTTAAAAGATCAAAGTCAGTTTTTAGAATACCATTTTAATTATTAAAGATTTAAGTGTTTGTTTTACTATTTAAGTTATTTATATTTAATGATTGTGTTTCCATATTTTAACATCTAAATTACTTCGCCTTCTATGTGCATATCTTTTTTTCATTTTTAAGCAAGTGTTCTTGTGGTAAGACACATGTTCTGGCCTTTTAGGAGCCCCGCGGTGCCCTGTGCATCCCACGGAGCTGGTGTTCGCGCTGGACCAGTCCCGGGGCGTCACGGAGCCAGAGTTCGCACGGATGAAGGAGATGATGACCTCCCTGTTGGGCGGTCTCCGGGTCCGGGAGAACCGCTGCCCTGCGGGCGCGCGCGTGGCCGTGCTCACCTACGACTCCCACGCCAGGCTCCTCATCCGCTTCTCCGACGCCTACAGGAAGGACAGACTCCTCAGAGAGATCGAGGCCCTTCCTTACGAGCAGTCCACGTCCAGCAGGGACATTGGCAAGGCCATGAGGTTTGTCTCCAGGAATGTCTTCAAGCGGATGCTCCCAGGGGCTCACACCAGAAGAATCGCCACGTTCTTCAGTGGCGGCCCATCTGCGGATGCCCAGACCATCACGACGGCCGGCCTGGAGTTCAGCGCCCTGGACATCATCCCGGTGGTGATCGCCTTCGGCCAGGTGCCCGCCATCGAGCGCTCGCTTGTGGTAAGAAGGGCAAGCTGCCTCATAACTCTTCTCTCTCTTTTTTGCCTGTACTCAGGGGCATTTACAAGAAAGCATGGAGCTGTACTAAGTGTTTATTACTATGTACCAGGAACATGCCAAGCCCTTGATGGGCATCATCCTGTTTAGTTCCCACAAGCAGTGTGTATGAGATGGGAATCATTGTTATTCCCGTTGTACGGGTAAGAACACTGAGTCTGGAGGGGTGGACCCTATGCCCAGGTTCACACAGCTGACAAGTGGCAATGTCAGGGCTTGAATCCAGGCCTCTATTCTAGTGCTTCTCCAAGGGACTCTCTGAGTTGGCTCCGGATCTAAAGATACTAAATCTGGGTAGCCAGTAAATATTCGTGGATGTCACTGATGTGGTCATGGAATGGAAACCAAAGGACTGATTTTATAACTTCACCAATCATGTAACTATCCATACTTTATAAAGGAAAAGCCATTCCAGTTATAGCTTCTTAGGTTGAAGATTAAAATCTTACTGTGGGGACATCCTGGGTGGCACAGTGGTTAAGAATCCAACTGCCAACACAGGGGACATGGGTTCGAGCCCTGCTTCCGGAAGATCCCACATGCCACGGAGCAACTAAGCACATGCGCCACAACTACTGAAGCCTGCGCTCTAGAGCCCGTGCTCCACAACAAAGACAAGCCACAGCAACGAGAAGCCCATGCACCGCAGCAGAGTAGCCCCTGCTCGCTGCAACTAGAGAAAGACCACACACAGCAACAAAGACCCAACGCAATCAATAATTAATTAATTAATTTAAAAAAAAATCTTACTGTGTAGCATTTCTAAATAAACCACCTAGGATCACGGCGACCTTTAAAACACTCTATCAATAGAGCCTCAGTGGCAGGGGTTCCTTACAAAACACCTGCTGGACCTGGCAGAGTGTCCTTCTTGTCATCTGTGACCACCCAACATGCTGCTTTGTTCTCCATTCATGGGGAAGCCATGAGGAGAGACCCCATGCATCTGCAAAGGGTATTGGAAAATGCAACCTGAACCAGAAGGACAAGCGTTTAAAAATTAATTCACGTACAGAAAGGAAAGTGAGAAGTGACCGAGTCACTGCCTTCAGGTGTGTGCAGGATTATTACTGGAGAAAACTAGCCAGCCAACTCCAAGTTAGCAAAATCTCTTATTAGAGAAACTGAGAATCATAGCAGTGGAAACTCCAGTTTAGATTTGAGTAAGAGCTTTCTGAAGGCAAGATTGACTTAACGTTGCCATGGGCCAGATGGCTAAATGTAGGTGGTCAAGACACCACCTTTCTCTGAAGGCCTTTTTTAGGGGCGGTCACTCACCTGGCAAGGGTGACTTCTGTCTTTCCTGGAGAACTAGGATTAAGTGGCTTTTTTGAGACCCTCTCCAGCTCCCTAATTTTCTGTGAAAGTGCTAAACTAAGCAGACCAGAATTGAAATATAGTACTCCTCTGTAGAATGCAGAAAGTGGTGCTTGTTTCCTAGCATTGGTGTGAAGAAGAAATGATGTAACTCCATGCACCAGTGCCTAGGACATAGCAAACACTCAAGAATGGTAGCTCTTGCTTTAATTATTATTGTTATCAGTTTCTTGATGGTGAACTAAAATCTGTTTAACTGTATTAAAGTCTGGGTTGTAAAGAAGCTGAAACTGCTATTAGCATCATTGAAACTAACTCAGAATTATGCAAACGAGCAGCCTCATCTATGAGGCTCAGAAAAGAAAATGCACATAAATTAGAAGACTGGGGCCCGCCTATGCTAATGAAGCTGCTTTGAGAGGCAGCGGCTCAAAGATTCTGTAAGTGGATTTGGTTACACACAGAGTCCTCCTAATTCCCTCTGTTTATTGGGAACAACCATTGTTCTTTGGCTTTATTTAGTCACAAAATAGGAGACAGCTTAATATCCTGACACAAATGATTGATGGTACTTGCGATACAAATTTAAACAGATGCAATTCCACCTACCCTCTCAAAGGTATGTGCATAGCGTATAACTTTAGAAAATATATTTTGTAGAGTTTTTCTTTTAAACTTTGGAGTGTTAACAGTCCCACTTAGAGATTCTACCCACATCACCTAGAGACTCCTTGTTCCTTTCTTGAAGGAATTGATCTCAAAAGAGCACCAATGAAGGTTCAGATTCTTGACAATGACCCTCACAGATTGGAGCAGTATTGGCCCCAATATCCCTTGGGTAGAAAAAGAGTTAGAGTTGCAGACAGAAGTCAGACTTGGTCCCAAGGTTCATTCATCCAACAGATGTTGAGTGAGCAGCTCATATATACCAGGTGCCATCCTAGGCTCTGAGGACACAAGAGTAAGTAGAAAACCAAAAGACCTCACCTATTAGAGGATGGAGCTATGCAGGGTTGTCTAGAAGGGCTCAAAACAAATTGATGAGAACCCAATATCTGACATTGCAGAAGAGAGATGATGTTACTACTTCTCCATTTCCCTTCTGTTTCTTTCTTCTATCCATCTCTTCGCTTGCTCTTAAACTGTCATTTATTAGTACTTTAAGAACAGAGCTCAAAGTTTTAATGACACAATAAATTTTTATTTGGAGGCCATATCACAAAACCCCTTGTTCGTTTCATAACCATTGTGACTTTTCTATATCTTGATTCATCTGAGAGTTCAGTAGAATCCAACTGAAATTTGGAACCTGTGTAGACACATGTGGCAGGTCTCAGAAGCAGCTGCTCTGAAAACATGGGCTCATTTCCCTATGTTTCTGAGCAAACGTGTTGTGTGATCACCATCTTGGAAATTTTTCATGATGGTCTGAAGCCAAGTGATGAGCTGTTCATCCTTCTGGAATGGAAGACTATTTTTGATTGGAAAAAACTCAATCTCAGCTTTGTTTTGTCCGTAGGGTTTTTCCTTTAAATTTGTTGGGCAATTACCTCTTAATTCTGGTGAAATTTTATTTGCTGCCCGTGAAGAATTCTAATGTGGGCTGGGTCTCCCTTTCTAATATATGTATAAGAAATGTGTCCTTTATAGCTAGCCTTATTTTTTTTTCCTTTACTCTGCTGTTTAGCTTTGCAGGTGAGAGAAACATTAGGTGTAATAGTTGATATTACAGATTATTCTAGTGATGAAACAGAGCTGAAATTGGGGGGAGAGAGGGTTAATGGGAAACTTTAGCACTCTGAGCACCCTGCCCTTTTATTTTTATATGGATTTCCTTTGTTAATAGAGAATTGTCTAAAGAATGTTAATGGTATCTTTTTCAAATGCACCAATTCATGGAGCCCCATGATGCTGAGAAAGCAAAAAGCAGGGTATCATCCAGAATGATGTACTGAAGGCTCATTTTACCCATCTGTGGATCATCCAAGCTGGTGCATCTTTGAATCCACAGGAAAGTGAGCAATAAGAAAAGTGACCCATAGGACCCTTTATTTTAAATCCCCAACTCACATTCATCTTGGGGAATTTTTCTGTGTTATGCTAATTACAGTTGCTCCGATGACGTGTGGTAGGATGAGTGATCTCTAAGACCACATCTGCCGAACTTTATTGATTAGGAAATTACTTGGGGGAAGGGAAGTGGAGAGCACAGACCCCCTGAGGTCTCTCCCAGTAAAAAAAAAAAAAAAAAAAAAAAAGACGCACTAGAATCAATGAGTGGAAAGTATGGCTTTAGGTTGACACCAACATGTTGATACATGGTTAAATGTGAAGCCTAAGTTATCAACTAGTGCCACTGCCAGAAGGATGGAAGTTGCCACATGGTAGACACACAGAACACAAGCTAGTGAACAAAGGGCAGCAATCTCTGGGTGACATGGTGAGAACACTGTTCCAAATCAAGTTAGAACCCCCTGATACAAAACTATAGTCGAAGTAGCTCAGGCAGAGGGTGGAAGGTAGGTCTTATGTGGGGAGAGCAAAGTTTTTGTTTTGTTTTGTTTTGTTTTTTAATACATCTTTATTGGAGTATAATTGCTTCACAGTACTGTGTTAGTTTCTCTTTACAACAAAGTGAATCAGCTATATGTGTGCATATATCCCCATATCTCCTCCCTCTTGCGTCTCCCTCCCACCCTCCCTTTCCCACCCCTCTAGGTCATCGCAAAGCATGGAGCTGATCTCCCTGTGCTATGTTGCTGCTTCCCACCATCTATCTATTTTACATTTGGTAGTGTATATATGTTGATGCTACTCTCACTTCACCCAAGCTTCCCCTTCCAACCCTTGTGTCCTCAAGTCCATTCTCTACATCTGTGCCTTTATTCCTGCCCTGCCACTCGTTTCATTAGCAGCATTTTTTTTTTGATTCCATATATATGTGTTAGCATACGGTATTTGTTTTTCTCTTTCTGACTTACTTCACTCTGTATGGCAGACTCTAGATCCATCCACCTCACTACAAATAACTCAATTTCATTTCTTTTTATGGCTGAGTAATATTCCATTCTATATATGTGCCACATCTTCTTTACCCATTCATCTGTCGATGGACACTTAGGTTGTTTCCATGTCCTAGCTATTGTAAATAGAGCTGCAATGAACATTGTGGTACATGACTCTTTTTGAATTATGGTTTTCTCAGGGTATATGCCCAGTAGTGGGATTGTGGGGTCATATGGTAGTTCTGTTTTTAGTTTTTTAAGGAACCTCCATACTGTTCTCCATAGTGGCTGTATCAATTTACCTTCCCACCAACAGTGCAGAAGGCAAAGTTTAAACTGGAGGCATCTGTATTCCTCCCCACTCTGGGCTAACTTTCCTCATCTATGAAATGGTGGGATTGGCTTCTAAAATTTCTTCTAGCTCAAGCCTTCTGTGACTTTTTTTTCCCAGACCCTGATAGTTGGCAATAAGAAATTACTTTGCCCCTATCAGATGGACTGATCCATGCTCTCTGGATTTGGTTTCCTGGTCCCTCATCACAGTCCAGATGAAGCAATGGCATGATTCACTGGAAATATTGCCCAGACACCTATTAAAAGCCGTTAATAATTCAGGCTAATTGTGTCTTCTGGTGGACAAGAATCAAGAGTCAAGACTGTGTTTACAGGTCCCCATTCACAAAATGTCCCCATTTATGTCCCCACCACCTGTCCCTTTTCTGCCACCCGACTATCACAGGGTCTTTTCTTTTTTTAATTAATTTTTATTGGAGTATCGTTGCTTTACAATGTTGTTAGTTTCAGGTGTACAGCAAAGTGAATCAGTTATACATATACATATATCCACTCTTTTTTAGATTCTTTTCCCATATAGGTCATTACAGAGTATTGAGTAGAGTTCCCTGTGCTATACAGTAGGTTCTTATTAGTTATCTATTTTATATACAGTGATGTGTATATGTACATCCCAATCTCCCAGTTTATCCCTCCTACCCCTTGGTAATTATGTTTGTTTTCCACATCTGTAACTCTACTTCTGTTTTGTAAATAAGTTCATTTGTACCATTTTTTAAAACTTGCTTATATGTGGAATTTCATCACAGGGTATTTTCTTTTTCTCTCTTCTCTTAAACCACACGATGCTCACTCTCACTCTGTTTCTTCCCTCTCAGTCTTTGTCAGACACCATACCTTCCTTTCTCTATGCATTTGTGCCTAGAAATTTAGCTAAAAGCTTCAGTTACCGCTTATTCCCTCCAAGCCTCCCCCTCTCACCCAGATGGCTTAGGAAGGCAAACACAGTGGTCTCCCAGGGAGGAATTCAGGGGAGTGCTGATTTCTCCATCTCTTATACATGGGAGAATAAAAGATGGGAAGAAACAGAGATAACTCTCAGGAAAGCCCCCACCCCCCTTCCCATGTCCCTTGCTCCTCAGTGAACAACATAGAAGATGACCAGCCTGCAGCCCTGTCCGTGCTCAGCACTAAGACGGGGAGACGCACTGCCCTCAGGACCCCAGTTCTGTGTTTCTGATCGGCTCAGGTGTCCATCCCTGATGCAATCCACTCTGCTGAGAGATGGGGTCACCCCACACCAACACAGCTGCCTGAGTCGCACCTCTGTGGATCAAGTATGGGAAGGAAGCTTCCCTGAGAAGGAGGGGAGGGGGTTAGCCAGATGGGTTCACAGGAGAGACTAAATGTTGTGTGACACATCTCTGAGGCATTGGGTAGGATCACACCCACAATACGTTTTCGACTGTCAGTGATCTCTGAGTCAATTAACTGACAAGCTAATTATTCTTCATTATTAGGAGCCTCCATATTGTCTGCCTCTCTCCAGCCTCAAATTCCTCGGGGAGGTTACTAATAATAGGGCCAAATTGGAAAGGGTGGGAAGTTGTTCAGAGGAGAGCTGCCTGGACGTGAATCTGGGTCTGCACTTCAAAGCCAGGGTCAATGCCTTGTTCGTGGTGGGAACTCAAAGCCAGTTCTAAAGCACATCTGTGATTTCACACACTTGTCTGGACTTGGGAAGAGGGGTGTCTCTGGTCCTTTTCCTTAAATGGTTTCCATGGCCAGTGTCTTTTGATCAGTCCTTTAACCTTTCTCTGAGCTTCAGTTTCCTCGTCTGTAAAATGGGAATGATGAACTTAAGAACGAACTCACTGGGCTGTGAGTGGAAGTGCTTTGCTGTCTCTGATGACCCACGTGGCACCTACCTGGTGCCAGTAAGTGCTTTTCAATTATGAATTCATTTAGTGCCCACAGTAGCCCTCTTAGGGAGTAGTATGACTATTCTGTTCACAGATGTGGAAACAGAGGCAAAGCCACTTGTCATCCAGCTAAAGAGAAAGTCGTGGGTTAAACCCAGACAGTACTCTTGCCCCTCTGCCCTTCAGCCTCCCTGGGACCCTTTTAGAGGGAGGGCCCCCCACTTCCCTCTGCAGATCTCAGCTCTCTGGACCATCCTGGGAGGTTCCTGCAGCCCCACCCATGAAGCTGTTCTTCCTCTTGCTTCTGCTTCTTGCAGATTGACGACACTGGCAGATTCCAAGTCACCATGGTTCCACACAGGATTAACTCTTCACCAGCACTAGAGGGACTCCAGCGGTGCACTTTCTGCTACGGTGAGACCCACAGGGAGAACATAACTTGATCAGGCCCGTTAAGCAGTGCAGTGAGTCACCATTGGCAGGAGCGGCTGGAACTTGGCAGCAGAGATGCTAGTGGCCTTGAGAGGATCTCTCTGGGGCTCCGGCCTCATCTCGCCACACAGCCTCATCCACAGATGGAGCCTCTCAGCTCATGCAGCTTCTAGGAAACAGGAATCATTTTTAGAAAAACTTAGCCTGTCCCATTGCCAACTTTTTCATGCTGTATATTTATGAGTTTTCTAAATCTCAAATGTTCACAACCCCAAAGAAATGCTTTACAGTGGGAGTGGAAATTAGCAGAAATACATGCATTTCTCATTGGAAAGAGGTTTTCTCAGACTCCCAAATGTTAAGCATCAGAAAGATGTGCAATGCTGGTTTGTCTGTGGTTGTGTTTTATACACAATCTATAGGTCTAGCTGGAGAACCGGACAGACCTGTATTTGAGTATTCTAATAATTTGGATGTTCTAATAATTACAAAGAGAGTGGGACCCACTGAGGTTACTGGTGGGTGTGATAACTTCCAGTTATCAGACATTCATTATTAGACACACACGGTTCTAATTGCTTTATATAACACTGATGGTGATGATGATGATACTTAATGCTTAGGCTATTGGGTTTATTGTGTTCTAAGCACTCTTCTCATTGTTTCATTTGATCCTTATAATCACCCTAAAATGTTTGAAAGGTTATTAGCTCCATTTTACAGATGAGATGAAATAGTTTGCTCACAGCCAGATCAAACCCGAGAAAGCTGGCGTTAAGACACCTGCAATTTATGAGAAACACAGATCTTATTATGCTGTTCCCTGAAACTCTGTATTTGGCCTTGAAGAAAATGCTTAATTCCTCTCCTTCTGCATGTGTGTCAATGAGATGCTCATTCTGGTCATGTGAGTGACTTCATAGGGAGGTGGCGACTCCAAGGGAGAAGTGGGATTTCTCCTAATAACCCTCACTTCCTTCTGTCTTCCCCTCTGCTGCCCTCTGATCATTTCCTCCCCCCGCCTCCCGAAGAGCTCACCACACCATGGGCAAATACATCCACCTAGAGTTCTCAGCTGTGCGTAGACACATCAGTGATGCATTGTGCTGGTCTGATGCATGGTCAGAAGTTGCCAGTGTGTGTCTGGGGATATATTTTGGCTCCATTTCTTGGCTTAAATCCTTGTTTTGTCTCTGAGGCATATAATGGAAGGTATTTTGGCTGTTGTTTCCTGCAATTAAGAAACCCCACAAAATTGAATAAATGGGCAGGCTACTGTCCCTGATTTTAGAAACTGCCTTGCACACAAGTGACTGTGCTGTCATCTGCCTGTTAAACAGCATCATCAAATTTTATTGAATTTTAAGAAGGAAATCATAACTTGTTCAGAGCTTATATCTCTATTGAGTCCATGAGTAAGTCTGAAGTTCTGAAGTCTGCTCCATCCCCTAAGGATCTGCACTCAGGTTATTAACCTTTCATCTGACAGCTTTTGTTCATGGCCAGGCCCATATCTAAGTACTGGCTGTCCACACGTGTGTTTTTCCATTTCTCTTTAGTTTTTAAAGAGAAAATTCTCTTTAATTCTCATCCTTAGCCATCAACTGTTATTGGAAATCTAGGATTGCAGAATATCAACCCTGAAATGGCTCTCTGGGTGAATCTAATCCAAGCACCTAGTTGTGCAGAATTAAGGCCCAGTCTTGGCTTGGATGGGGGTGCACAGCATGTTTGTTACTGGGGACAGCTAGACCAGAACCCAGGCATCCTGGCTCTCAGGCCAAGGGGCCTCCCCTCTGCTGTGCTATGTGGCCTTGCCTCAAACAGTACCACACTGACTTCATACGCAGACCCTTCTAGAAATGCTGGTGTCTCCTCTGGCAAAATAACTCTATTCTCCCGCCCTCAGACTCTTCAGTAAAATTAGAAGATTAGGTGACCTCTAAGATCCTTTCATTTCCAAGTTAATTTTATTTCTCTGAATATTCATTGTGGTCAGGTTCAATAAATTAATGCACTGTTTTTATTACTATACCTTTTCTAAATGAGATATGCATAATTATTAAAATGACCTCATATTTTATGAAAGTCCGTTAACATGTAGTATTTATATTCGTTTATTTAACAAACACATACTGAGCTTTCAACTAATAGGTACTTTGAACATAAGACATGAGCGGTAGTTTTGTCCTTAATGTCTCTACATGGATAGAGTTATAAACCTTTATTTAAATTGAAATAAAAGATGCATTGCTTTTTTCACTCTTACTTTTTAAGCAGATTACTTTTCATAGTAAAGCAGTGTGCGTGGGATGATAGGGGCCATTGGTTTAACCTGTATATTGTCAGTTAGAGAGATCATTAGTTTCTATGTCATGATACAGTATATGATGTACAATCATGAGATGAATTGTCCACTTCAATCTTTATAAACTTAAAGCAGAGCCAAGATGAAACCTCTGTTGAAAGCAACCTAATTTTAAAAAGTCAGATAATATTAGTGAATGGAACTCAAGACACAGGCTGTGTATAAAAATCTGTATTTTGGGGATCAAAATGCAAACCACGTACTAGGAAATCTTCCTGTTGCTGACCTCAAAATCATTTAGTTACTACTTTAACATCAAAGATTATGCAGCTTCCAAATGTCAAAATGTTTGAGATGCTATCTCTTCCTTTTCTGTCCGTTTCTGTTTAGTAACCCTAAGTGACTTTTGGTCTGCAGATGTCTGCAAGCCGGATGCTTCTTGCGACCAAGCCAGACCACCAGCTGTGCAGTCTTACATGGACGCTGCTTTCCTTCTGGATGGCTCCCGGCACGTGGGAAGTGCAGAATTTGAAGACATAAGAGGCTTCCTGGGAGCACTGTTAGATCACTTTGACATCACCCCAGAGCCTGAGACCTCTGTCACTGGAGACCGGGTGGCCCTATTAAGCCATGCTCCCCCCCACTTCCTACCCAACACTCAGAGGAGTCCCGTTAGAAGTGAATTCAACCTTACCACCTACAAGAGTAAACGCCTCATGAAGAGGCACGTGGAGGAATCAGTTCAGCAGCTCAATGGAGATGCTTTTATTGGTCATGCCTTACAGTGGACTCTGAACAATGTCTTCTTGAGTACACCCAATCTGAGAAGAAATAAAGTCATTTTTGTGATATCTGCTGGGGAAACCAATCACTTGGATAGGGAAACCTTAAAGAAAGAATCCTTGAGAGCCAAGTGTCAAGGTTATGCCTTATTTGTGTTTTCCCTTGGCCCTTCTTGGAACGACCAGGAACTGGAAGATCTAGCCAGCTACCCGTTGGATCACCACTTGGTCCAGCTTGGCCGCATTCATAAGCCTGACCACAGATATGGTGTGAAGTTTGTGAAGGCCTTTATAAGCTCAGTCAGGCGTAAGTCATAAAATCTGTTCTTTCTTGCACATTAAGAGTATTCTTGGTACTCCCCAAAGAAGGGTTGATGAGTTGACATGGATTCTTGGAAACCTCTGTCTTCAAGGGCACTGCAGGCTCAGCAAGGAAAATATGTAATTATGGATGTGGAGGGAGGAAGCCTCTGATTTCTAAGCATTGAATTTTCTGGCTCCTTTTTTATGCTTCTGGTTCCTATGGAGAAACAATCATAACAAGCAGTTGCTCGCAGTCTATATGGAGCAGCACAGTCTGGGGGTGTGAAGTCACAGCCTGGACTGTTAGCTACAAAGTAGAAACCCTTGGCATGTAACATTATCACGCTGCCCTTTGATGGAAAGTTTGACTGGTTAACACCCCAAAAGAGAGAGCCAGAGAAAAATTCAACAATCCTTGGCTTTGCTTTTACAAGTTCCAAAGGCAGAGTTTGAAGTATTAGGAGATACCATTTTACCTGTCAGAATAAAAAATACAGCCCTGCAAAACTTTCTTAGCTTTGTTAATGAGTTTTTATGATGCCAGTATTAGTGTAACTGGTGCCCATGAAAAAGAAACGTGGGCTGTATTTCTTGGAGTGAGCTTGCCTTGAAAGTATGCAATTCATTTTGAATGCAACAGGATGGATTAAGAGAAGCTATGTCCTGATATGGCTCTGGAGGTTGAAGAAAAGCACTGTCACATTTCTGATCATTTTTGTGGTGAATTTACTTTTGGAGTACAGATAAAGGAAAGTGAACACACAGGCTAAAGGGCACCCAGTGTAGCTTAAGGAAAATTCTGACTGTGTCTCAAACTTGTCACTGACATTCATGGTGAGACCAGTGAAGGCTGCAAAGACACTGACTAGTCAGGGTCAGTGAGGTCTGAGGAGCCTTGGGAAATGGTCGGCAGGGCTAATGTCATGTCCTCTGGTCCTCTGCTACTCTAGGTGTGAGTCTAGGACCAACATCCCAGCATCACCTGGGAGCTTGTGAAAAATGCAGAATCACAGGCCCTGCCCCAGACATTTTGTTCCAGAATCTGCATTTTATCAAGATCCCCATGTGATTCATATGTACATTATAGTTTGAGAGACACTGGTATAGGAGCAGTTGCTCCCAGAATGAAATTTGTGTGGATGGGTTCTGGAATAGGATCCAGAAAGAGGAGCTGGAAAAAAATAAGGGAAAAAATAAATGAAGGCCAGGGGTCATTCTGAGAAAAGAAATCACAAGGCATTTGTAAGGGTGAAACAAAAGAACACCTTGAAAGACTCTCAGCAACTTGTAAAGAAACACTCCTTATGAGGCAGAAAGTTGAAAGGAAGTTAAGATGGAATTTCCTTCCCCAGCTCAGCAAAATTCTTAATGGTGTTTCATGGTAACTAGTCAAACTGTATGATTAGATAAATGACACCGACCCCCATCACCCAGGGAAAGGGGAAGAGATGTTTTAAGAAGAATTACTTGGGGTTTAAAGTTTTCTAAAACTTTAAGTATCTAGAAATCTCCAATCTTTAAACGAAAGCTGTGAAAGTACAAAAAGTTGAAAAGATTTTAACATAATCATGTTCAATCCTACATGCTCCATTCAATAGCAGGCCCCCAGACCCACACTCACCCCTCAACATTAACATGTATGTATTAGGTACCTACTCTGAGCCACTCACTGTTGATTTATGGGGTATCAAGGAGGGACCAAAACAGATGTGGTCCTCACCCTCCTAGGCATCCCAGTCCAGCTCCCTCTCTAAGTGACTCTTTTTTATCACACTGCTGTGACAGAATTGGCTATCAGACACAGTTCACATCAGAATCGACAAATTTTCTATGCAAAACTACTGACTGACAACCTTAGAGTTAAGACAGATAATTAAAAATCAGATATACATAAAGGAAACATCACAGTCTTGGCCATTCAGTCTAGAAACGCACAGCCCAGTCTACAATAGCAGCTCAGAAGGTAGTGCTGGATCACAGCCCAGGACCAACTTGCTACTTAGACGACCTGAGACCATCAGGAAGAGATTTAATTGTGTTTAACACACAATTAAATTAAGTGTTTCATGGAAATAATAATGCATTTTTTAAAGTTTCTCATCAAAAAATGTTTTTTTTAATGTTTAAATGGTGTGGAAAGAGGCATGCTTTCATATTATAAAAAATTAATATACTTCAGATGAAATGAATTATAATGAATTAAACCCAAGATGGCACTGTGGTTACTGTTGTTGTTATTGATATGGAGACCATAAAGGAAATATCCTTTTCCCTTTGCATTTTAATATTCCAAAGGAGCAAGTAAAAAGTAACTATTCTGATTAGTTCATGTCAGAGACCAGACTGTTAGGATGGGCTTGTGATTTCTCCTCTAATGTTTGATGGACTTTAGCAGCTAAGGGCACCTTATTGAAAAGTAAGTTGACTTTTCCACTTATAAATTTGACAGTCATGCATTTTCTAAACCCAATTTTAGAGACCACCATGAGAAATCTGCTTTCATCTCATATGGCCACCTTAGTTGGTGTCTTCCTTTGATGGATGTTGAAAACAGTGAAGGGACACTTTGCATGCAGAGCAGATTGCTGTAATGTTAATTGCTGTGAATAAGAGTCCCCTCACAGATTTCTTTTCTTCCTAGGTGCAATCAACAACTATCCACCAATAAACATCAAAGCAAAGTGCTACAGACTCAGCTCTGCAGATCTGCAGCAGCCCACGCGCCAGTTGCGAAGGTATTACCTGCTTGGTATTACTTGATAAATGAATGTGTCCCCTTCCTCCTCCTCCTTTTCTCCTTCTTTATCCTATTTGGACAAAATCTACCACTACATGATAATAAAATATAATTTGAGGGAACGAGAGATAATAAAGAAATGACCAGGTTGATCTGAAAACAATCAAATAAGAGTTTTTTAAAATAGAAAAATCTAATTGTTGAACTAAAACAACCAATGGGACACCCCAGTGGCAATGAGCAGACCTGATAACCAGATCTTGGTTTCTAAGTATCATTCCCCACTAAAAGGAACCAGGTTTCTTGGAGAAATAACTAATCCTAACCTGTAACTGGGAAAGTACAATGTGAGCCTGGAACATTTGTTATGCCAGAAAGAAAGAAAGTAGCAAAAACTGTCATGTCAAAAGGACAAAGGAGTTGTCTTGAAAGGGTTCCCACTGGCCCAATTTTGAACAATTTGAACATCAGAAAGACTAATGATGGTAATGGATTACAACACTGAATTTTAAAAATCCACAAGTCTGGGCTTCCCTGGTGGTGCAGTGGTTGAGAGTCCGCCTGCCAATGCAGGGGACACGGGTTCGTGCCCCAGTCCAGGAAGATCCCACATGCCACGGAGCGGCTGGGCCCATGAGCCATGGCCACTGAGCCTGAGCGTCCGGAGCCTGTGCTCTGCAATGGGAGAGGCCACAACAGTGAGAGGACCGCGTACCACACACACACAAAAAAAATCCACAAGTCTATCTAGAGACCCAAAAAGAGAGAAGGGGAGGAAAATTTCTTTTTTATAGAAGTATGCTAACTAATAAATATAGAAAAAGTGGTAGAATTAGAAAATTATCAATTTGTAATCCCTATTGTAATAACTGAGTCAGGCAAGGATCAAGGAATGCTAAAACCAGTGGGTGACAAGTTGGGGGGCAGGCTATTTACAGTCCCACAGAACCCCTCACATATTTATTAATGACAGAGGGGAAATGTGCCTTTACATGGTGAGGTCTGGCCCTACCCACTGTAACCAGGATCTGACACTATGTGTCTCATGAGGGAGGCAGGGGGAGATACAGTATCACCCATGTGGGACTCTGGCTGGAGATGTTTGACCCAAGTCTAATAATGAGGAAACCATTGGACAATTCCAGAATATGGGATGTTCTTCAGAACAGCCGGCCTATATTCTCCCTAGGTTTCAATGTCTTGAACAGCAGAGGGACGTGAGGTCGTGTCCTAGAATTGGAGAAACTACAGAGACATAACGGCCAAATGTAGTGGTGTGAACCTTGACTGGATCCTAGATTAGAAAAAAAAGCTTATATTAATGACATTTGGGGGATAATTAGGGAAATTTGAGTATGAACAATATGTTGGGTAATATTATTGATTCGTGTGAATTTCCTTATGTGTGGTAATAGTATCATGTTTGTGTAATAGAATGTCTTTTTTCTTGAGAGAGGTATGCTGAAGTATTTAAGAGTAACATGCATGGTGGCTGCAACCTACTTTCAGATGGTTTCCTAAAAGGAAGTAAAGTGTGTGTATATGCATATATAAGTATATATGTGTATATGCATATATATGTATATATGTGTGTATATAGATATATAGATATATATATGTATATATGTGTACACTCACACAGAGTAGCAAGATGGTAACAGGTGAAGAACCATCTAGATCAGGGGTCCCTAACCCCTGGGCCAAGGACCAGCACCTGTTAGGAACAGGGCTGCACAGCAGGAGGTGAGCAGCGGGAGAGCCAGCAAAGCTTCATCTGCTGCTCCCCATTGCTTGCATTACCACCTGAACCATTCTCCCACACACCCCGTCCATGGAAAAATTGTCTTCCACAAAACCAGTCCCTGGTGAAAGGCTGGGGACCACTGATCTAGATGAAAGATATACCAGTATTTATTCATGGTTCTCTGATCTTTATAATATTCTGTGAATTTGACAATTTTCAAAGTAAAAAGATAACTTGTAAAACTCAGTGGATGGATTAAACAGAGCAATAGACACATCTGAAGAGAAACATAATGAACTGGAAAAATAAAGCTGAAGAAATTACTCAGAATGCAAAGAAGATAAATAAATATAAGAAGTTTAGAGACAGAACAGATTGGAAAGATCTAACCTATAGCTAAGTGGAATTCTAGAAAGATGAAATAGAAATAACAAATCAGAGACAGTATTCAAAGACATAAAGGGAAGATCATTTTCAAGAACTTATTAGAGACATGAATTAAAAGATGAAGAAAAGACAAGGTATAACAGTCAGGATAAATAGAAAGAAACAGCAGTTGGAATGGTGTAGGGGAATGCAGAACACCAGGATGAAGAAAACTTAAAAGCAGCCAGAAATAAAGAGTAGGACATCTGCAGAGAAACTATAATTAGGCTGGCAGCTGAATAATCAGTAGCAGTAGTAGAAGCCACAAAACTATTGAGAACATTTTAAATAGTGGGGAAAAAAATTTGCCAACTTACAAAAACTGTCTTTCAAAAATAATGAGGGTTTCCCTGGTGGTGCAGTGGTTAAGAATCTGCCTACCAATGCAGGGGACACAGGTTCAAGCCCTGGTCCAGGAAGATCCCACATGCCGTGGAGAAACTAAGCCCACACACCACTACTGAGCCCATGCACCACAACTACTGAAGCCCTCGCACCCAGAGCCCGTGCGCTGCAATAAGAGAAGCCACCGCAATGAGAAGCCCGCACACCACAACGAAGAGTAGCCCCAGCTCACTGCAATTAAAGAAAGCCTGCGTGCAGCAACAAAGACCCAATGCAGCCAAAAATAAATAAATAAATTTATAAAAAATAAAAATGGTGAAACAAAGACAATTTAGAAAGACAAAAACAATAGTTCATCACAAAAAGACCTTTGCTAAAGGAACTTCTAAAGTATGTACTTCAGGGACTACCCTGGTGGTCTAGTGGTTAAGAATTGCCTTCCAATGCAGAGGACATGGGTTAGATCCCTGGTAGGGGAACTAAGATCCCACAGGCCACGGGGCAACTAAGCCCACACACTGCAACTACTGAGCCCACGCACTCTGGAGCCAGTGCACCACAACTAGAGAGAAGCCCAGGCGCCACAGCGAAGGTCCCACATGCCGCATCTAAGACCCAACGCAGCCTAATTAATTAATTGATTTTTAAAAAGACTCTGCACTCCTAATGCAGGGGGCCTGGGTTAAAAAAAAAAAAAAAGTACTTTAAGGAAAATAAAGACCACAGAAGGAAGGACTGTGATGCAAGAATAGTAGATGATAAAAAAGTTGTCAATATTTAGGTAAATCTAAATAAGTGTTGTACTTTTAAATTATAGTCATATCAAATTTGTAGGGTTACCAAAAAGCTGTACTTGTTTAAAAAGATATGAATATAAAACATTTGGCCCTTGGTGGCTTTAACAGAAAAAACAAGTTGTACTAAGACTATAAATATAAGTATTAATAAATATTAATTATTTAAACATGAGAAAAGACAGTGAACAATAAAATTACCTTTTGTTATTAAAAAATGAAGCCTTGAGTTTTAAAGGGAAAAAAGACAGCATTGAAAAAAGGGGCAATAATATGTCATGGGAAATGAATGGACTTAAAGTGTTCTAGGAATTTGTGTTGTTTGGGCTGGTGGTTAGGCTGTTGAAGACTCTTTTAAAAATACATTAAGAACATACATATCGATAACTACCTTAAATGTAAATGGATTAAATGATCTAACCAAAAGACACAGACTGGCTGAATGGATACAAAAACAAGACCTGTATACATGCTGTCTACAAGAGATGCACTTCAGACCTTGGGACACATACAGACTGAAAGTGAAGGGATGGAAAAGATATTCATGAAAATGGAAATCAAAAGAAAGCTGGAGTGGCAATTTTCATGAGACAAAATAGACTTTAAAATAAAAACTATTAAAAGAGACAAAGAAGGACACTACATAATGATCAAGGGATCGATCCAAGAAGAATATATAACAATTGTAAATATTTATGCACCCAACATAAGAGCACCTCAACACATAAGGCAAATGCAAACAGCCATAAAAGGGGAAATCGACAGTAACACAATCATACTAGGGGACATTAACACCCCATTTTCACCAATGGACAGATCCTCCAAAATGAAATATATAAGGAAACACAAGCTTTAAATGACACATTAAACAAGTGGACTTAATTGACATTTACAGGACATTCCATCCAAAAACAATAGAATACACTTTCTTCTCAAGTGCTCATGGAACATTGACCAGGATAGATCATATCTTGGGTCACAAGTCAAGCCTTGGTAAATTTAAGAAAATTGAAATCGTATCAAGTATCTTTTTCGACCACAATTCTATGAGACTAGATATCAGTTACAGGAAAAATTCTGTAAAAAATACAAACACATGGAGGCTAAACAGTACACTACTAAATAACCAAGAGATCACTGAAGAAATGAAAGAGGAAATCAAAAAATACCAGAAACAAATGACAATGAAAACACAGCAACAGAAAACCTACGGGATGCAGCAAAAGCAGTTCTAAGAGGGAAGTACAGCAATACAAGCCTACCCAAGAAACAAGAAACATATCAAATAAACAACCTAACCTTACACCTAAAACAATTAGAGAAAGAAGGACAAAAAACCCCCAAACTTAGCAGAAGGAAAGAAATCATAAAGATCAGATCAGAAATAACTGAAAAAGAAATGAAGGAAACAATAGCAAAGATTAATAAAACTAAAAGCTGGTTCTTTGAGAAGATAAATAAAATTGATAAACCATTAGCCAGACTGATCAAAAAAAAAAGAGAGAAGACTCAAACCAATAGAATTAGAAATAACAAAGGAGAAGTAACAACTGATACTGCAGAAATACAAAGGGGCATGAGAGATTACTATAAGCAACTATATGCCAATAAAATGGACAATTTGGAAGAAATGGAAAAATTCTTAGAAAAACACAACCTTCCGGGACTGAACCAGGAAGAAATAGAAAATATAAACAGACCAATCACAAGCAGTGAAATTAAAACTGTGATTAAAAATCTTCCAACAAACAAAAGCCCAGGACCAAATGACTTCACAGGCGAATTCTATCAAACATTTAGAGAAGAGCTAACACCTATCCTTCTCAAACTCTTCCAAAATATAGCAGAGGGAGGAATTCTCCCAAACTCATTCTAGGAGGCCACCATCACCCTGATACCAAAACCAGACCAAGATGCCACAAAGAAAGAAAACTAAACGCCAATATCACTGATGAACATAGATGCAAAAATCCTCAACAAAATACTGGCAAACAGAATCCAACAGCACATTAAAAGGATCATACACCATGATCAAGTGGGGTTTATCTCAGGAATGAAAGAATTCTTCAATATATGCAAATCAATCAATGTGATACACCATATTAACAAACTGAAGGTGAAAAAACATATGATCATCTCAATAGATGCAGAAAAAGCTTTTGACAAAATTCAACATCCATTTATGGTAAAAAAACTCTCCAGAAAGCAGGCATAGAGGGAAGCTACCTCAACATAATAAAGGCCATATATGACAAACCCACAGCCAACACCATTCTCAATGGTGGAAACTGAAACCAATTCCTCTAATATCAGGAACAAGACAAGGTTGCCCACTCTCACCACTCTTATTCAACATAGTTTTGGAAGTTTTAGCCACAGCAATCAGAGAAGAAAAAGAAACAAAAGGAATCCAAATCCGAAAAGAAGAAGTAAAGCTGTCACTGTTTGCAGATGACATGATACTATACATAGAGAATCCTAAAGATGCCACCAGAAAACTACTAGAGCTAATCAATGAATTTGGTAAAATAGCAGGATACAAAGTTAATGCACAGAAATCGCTTGCATTCCTATACACTAATGATGAACAATCTGAAAGAGAAATTAAGGAAACACTCCCATTTACCACTGCAACAAAAAGAATAAAATACCTAGGAATAAACCTACCTAAGGACACAAAAGACCTGTATGGAGAAAACTATAAGACACTGATGAAAGAAATTAAAGATGATACAAACAGATGGAGAGATATACCATGTTCTTGGATTGGAAGAATCAATATTGTGAAAATGACTATACTACCCCGAGCAACCTACAGATTCAATGCAATCCCTATCAAAGTACCAATGGCATTTTCCACAGAACTAAAACAAAAAATTTCACAAGTTGTATGGAAACACAAAAGACCCCGAATAGAAAAAGCAATCTTGAGAAAGAAAAACGGAGCTGGAGGAATCAGGTTCCCAGACTTCAGACTATTATACAGAGCTAGAGTAATCAAGACAGCATGGTACGGGCACAAAAACAGAAATATAGATCAATGGAACAGGATAAAAGCACAGATATAAACCCATGCACATATGGTCACCTTATCTTTGATAAAGGAGGCAAGGATATACAATGGAGAAAAGACAGCCTCTTCAATAAGTTGTGCTGGGAAAACTGGACAGCTACATGTAAAAGAATGAAGTTTGAACACTCCCTAACACCATAACAAAAATAAACTCAAAATGGATTAAAGACCTAAATGTAAGGCCAGACACTATAAAACTCTTAAAGGAAAACATAGGCAGAACACTCTATGACATAAATCACAGCAAGATCCTTTTTGACCCATCTCCTAGAGTAACTGAAATAAAAACAAAAATAAACAAATGGGACCTAATGAAACTTAAAAGCTTTTGCACAGCAAAGAAAAACATAAACAAGGTGAAAAGACAACCCTCAGAATGGGAGAAAACATTTGCAAATGAAGCAACTGACAAAGGACTAATCTCCAAAATTTACAAGCAGCTCATGCAGCTCAATATCAGAAAAACAAAAAACCCAAACCCAAAATGGGCAGAAGACCTAAATAGACATTTCTCCAAAGAAGATATACAGATTGACAACAAACACATGAAAGGATGCTCAACATCACTAATCTTTAGAGAAATGCAAATCAAAACTACAATGAGGTGTCACCTCGCACCAGACAGAATGGCCATCATCAAAAAGTCTACAAACAATAAATGCTGGAGAGGGTGTGGAGAAAAGGGAACCCTCTTGCACTGTTGGTGGGAATGTAAATTGATACAGCCACTATGGAGAACATTATGGAGGTTCCTCAAAAAACTAAAAATAGAACTACCATATGACCTAGCAATACCACTACTGGGCATATACCCTGAGAAAACCATAATTCAAAAAGAGTCATGCACCACAATGTTCATTGCAGCTCTACTTACAATAGCCAGACATGGAAGCAACCTAAGTGTCCATCAACAGATGAATGGATAAAGAAGATGAGGCACAGATATACAATGGAATATTACTCAGCCATAAAAAGAAACAAAATTAAGTTATTTGTAGTGAGGTGGATGGACCTAGAGTCTGTCATACAGAGTGAAGTAAGTCAGAAAGGGAAAAACAAATACCGTATGCTAACACATATATATGGAATCTAAGAAAAAAAAAAAAAGGTCATGAAGAACCTAGGGGTAAGACGGGAATAAAGACACAGAGCTACTAGAGAATGGACTTGAGGATATGGGGAGGGGGAAGAGTAAGCTGGGACAAAGTGAGAGAGTGGCATAGACATATATACACTACCAAACGTAAAATAGATAGCTAGTGGGAAGCAGCCGCGTAGCACAGGGAGATCAGCTCGGTGCTTTGTGACCACCCAGAGGGGTGGGTTAGGGAGGGTTGAAGGGAGACGCAAGAGGGAAGAGATGTGGCGATATATGTATATGTATGACTGATTCTCTTTGTTATAAAGCAGAAACGAACTCACCATTGTAAAGCAATTATACTCCAATATAGATGTTAAAAAAATACATTAAAATTTGGGGGGCACACATGAAAAAAATAAAAAGTAGCTAACTACCCGAAATGTAGTAAGGGAAAATGGAATAAAAGCAAACAACAACGTAATATTTTTTAAATAAAAAAGCAAGAAAGAAAAAAAAGGACACGTGATAGGCACAAAGTAAGACAGCAGAATCCAATCCACTTCTATATATCAGTAATTATAACAAAAATGTACAGACTAAGCGTGCCAGTTCCAGTTCGAGAGTGACGGATTTAAGAAAACAAAATAAAATCCAGGTATAACTGTTTTCAAGAGACACAGCTACAAAATGAGGACATGGAAAAGTTGAAAGTAAAATCATGGGAAAAAAGTATAACAGGCAAATATTTTAAAAAGAAAACTGGAAAGCTATATTAATATCAGATAAAATATACCTAAATTTTTTTTATTTTATTGAAGTATAGTTGATTTACAATGTTGTATTAGTTTCTAAGTGAAGTGAGTCCTATAAAATATGCTCTTAAACAAAACCATTTTGTAGAGATAAAGCGGTCAGCACATGATGATAAGTGTCTAATTCATGAAGAAGATACAACAATTCTAAATTTATAAGAGGGTCATAAAATAATTTTGAAATATACAATGTGGAAATTGAAAAGGGAGAAGTTGGCATTAAAATATCATCAGAGGGCTTCCCTGGTGGCGCAGTGGTTGAGAGTCTGCCTGCCGATGTGGGGGACACAGGTTCGTGCCCCTGTCTGGGAAGATCCCCTATGCCGCGGAGCGGCTGGGCCCGTGAGCCATGGCCGCTGAGCCTGCGCGTCCGGACCCTGTGCTCCGCAACGGGAGAGGCCACAACAGTGAGAGGCCCGCGTACTGCCAAAAAAAAAAAAAAAAAAATCATCAGAGTTGGAGATTTCGCTACATCAGTTTGAATACTGTTAGGTCAAGCAGACAAAAATTAAAGATATAAAGATTTAATCATAAGTAACAAGCTTGATTTAATAGACTCGTATAGAATCCTGCACAGAAGAATGAGACATTCTTCTGAACACACGGAACATTAACAACTGTTGCATCAGCGTGGAGGGTGTACAGGGGTTCATTGTGCAGTTTTTAGCTTATAAATCAAGTGTCAACAAATTTCTAAGAACTGGCTTCATACAGTCCAATTGATCACAGTGCAATTAAGTTAGAAATTAATACAAACAATATTTTTAAGCCCATATGTTTTTTAATCAAAATCACATTTCTAAATAACTAATGAGACAAAAATCATAGTGAAAACTTAAAAATACTTAGAACTGTATAATAATCAAAATATTACATGCCAAAACTTGTGGGATGCTTCAGAATTCATAGTTTAGGAAAGTTTATAGTTTTCTTATGTTAGGGAATTTTTTTTAATTGGCATACAATGTTATATTAGTTTCAAGTGTACAACATAGTGAGTCAACATTTATATACATTACTAGATGATCACCATAAGTCTAGTTACCATCTGTCCCCATTTAAAATTGTTACACTGTTACTGACTATATTCCCTATTCTATATATTTCATCCCCGTGACTTATTTATTTTATAACTGGAAGTGTGCGCCTCTTAATCCCCTTCACCTGTTTCGCCCATCCTCCCTTCCCTTCCTCTCTAGCAACCACCAGTTTGTTCTCTGTATCAAGGAATCTGTTTCTGCAGGTTTTGTTTGTTATTTTAGATTCCACGTATAAGTGAAATCATACAGTGTTTGTCTGACATATTTCACTTAGCATAATACCCTCTAGGTCCATCCATATTATAAATAGCATTATTTCATCCTTTTTTGTGGCTGAGTAGTATTCCATTGTGTCTATATACACCACATCTTCTTTATCCATTCATCTGTCGATGGATACATAGTTTGCTTCTATATCTTGGTTATTGTGAATTTTGCTGCAATGAACATAGGGGTGCTTATATCTTTTCAAATTAGTGTTTTCATTTTCTTCAGGCAAATACCCAGAAGTGGAATTGCTGGATCATATAGCAGTTCTATTTTTAATTTTTTGAGGAACCTCCATAGTGTTTTCCATAGTACGTTAGGGAAATTTTTTAAAATCTAAAAGCTAATGAGCTAAACATTGCTCTTAAGGTGTAATAGAAAAAATATATATACTAAATTTTTTTAAATACTTCAATAAAAAAATACAATTAAAAAAACAGAAATTAACACAATATTGTAAATTAACTATACTTCAATTTTTTTAAAGATGTAAAAACTGCTTTTTAATTTAAATAAATAAATATTTTAAAGCAATGTTATAGAAAAAAATAGCATATACCCAAAGAATGGAATAAGAGTAGAATTTACTTTTTAAAATATCTTAATTAAAAAAAATTTATCAGCAACAAAGGCAGAAGTTATTTTAAAATAATAATATACATATATATCATAGCCTTTGCATGTATGAATATTACTTATTTTTTAATTAAAAATAATTGAAATCAGTTAGGAGAGTGGGGTTTTTTGGTGGTTGTTTGTTTCAGCGTAAATCATGCTAACACGTACATACGTGCCCCACATCTGACTGAAATCAGAGTCCCCCAGCCCCTGAGAATCACACTTAAACAGATGCTTCTGACAGTGTGGCTCCTCCTACTGTGCAGTGTGTGCATTCCTGTGTGGTGATGGGGCCCAAGGCCCTCCCCCCGGCCCGGAAGCCCCAGCTTCAGAAGCTCCGAGAAGCCTCTCACCTTGCTGGGAAGCAGGGGAACTGTCCAGCAGCAAATGCTTCTGAAGTCAGGTCTAAACCGGCCTGTGCGGTCAGTCCAGGAGGAGCAGGGCTCCCCCTGCTGCAGGTGTCTGGTAGCGTGGAAAGAGGCTTCGAATTTGCACGTGGATCAGGCTCCACATATTATAGATAATCGCAAGGGCAGGTGTGGGAGCCAGCCTATACAAATTAAAGACTTTTTTGGAAACCATTCCCACCCTGTGTTTCTTGCCGCTTCTGCACATTGCCCTAAGATACACTGGAGGCTCAGATTCTCCCACATACCTGGAATGGTGAAATGTCAGGAAATGCTGGGGCATAAGGAATTGAGTCATGAAATCCACACTGCCATCAATGACTCCCTGACCATGTGTTAGGCTGGGACTCCCCAGGCCTTCTCTAAGTAACCAAAGACTATAATAAAAGGTAACAAGCACACAGCTTCTTCTGAAACTGCCTGCCTGAGCTCTTCAACAGAAGGGATGCAGAGGCAAGAGGCCTGGACATAGGATGACTTGCCACGTAAGAATTAGATCATTCCGCTGTCAGATTCTGAGATATACAGGTAAAAGCTTGTTCTTCTCTGGTAAAAGACACTGAACCAAACCACAAGCAAGAGACACGCCCACGAAGGAGAGATTGCAGGGCAGCCTCTATGTAAGCACTTAGATCCACTCAGAGACAATGAAAGACTGAAAGCCACCTGCCTATTCATCCAGGCAGATAAGCACTCGTGCCAGACTTGAAAGCGATGACAGGCCAGAACCGGAACAATTGAATTGTAAAAATGGACACAGTCACCAGTGCCATATGAATATACATCTGTTGTAATTCTGCTTTCCAAAGTGTGTTTTCTAGACACACAAAAATGTATATTAAGGTAAAAAGAATTCTCGAAATAAAAGTAACCTTGTCCACATTTTCCACTCCAGTGCACCCAGTCAACTAATAAATGCAGCTGGGCTGACTCCTGGTTGTCTGCATGGTTGAAGGAATCTGTGATCACAGAGGATTGAAATCTACAATTAGTTCCACCCACCACATTTTACCGAGTTGCCACATCTTTCTTTCTAGAAGCTTTACTGGTGCTGGGCACACGTTGCAAAATGAATGGAGGGTATTTCACTCCTGTTTCTTTATCTTGATTACGTATTGTCGAAGTTACCCATCAGCAAAGAAGTATCTGAACAATATAGAATGGGAGAAAGAAAAGCAGAAAGTCTGTATGATTCCCAGAGTAATCAAATGATTCTTATCAAATGCTTCTCCAATACCAACTCCACGTATGACACAGTGGAAAAGGTGAAAATTCAGAGATGTGGTGTTTATCATGTTCAACCCTTTTAAGAATAAAAATATTTGAGGGGAAAAAATAGCAATGCAATGCTATAGAAGCAATTACCAATTTAACAACTTCTTCTTAACAAAGAGGGAGGAAGACAACAAAGTTAACTAAATTTACTATAAAAAGCAGCCAATGCAAAGGGAAAGAGAATGAGGGTGGAGGGGAGAGACCAGTATAGACAAGATAAACTCAAGCCATGGAAACAGTATGTTCCAGACCTGAAAGAATGTCCCCTCACGATCTGTGGGGCCGTAGCTTGTGCATACAGTTACAACTTTGGACGATTTGAGTTCATAATATTTAGTCTGGAAATTAACAAGAAAATATAGAGAAGAGCAAAATGGGGGAAGGTGTAAGGAAATTGTATTTCCACTGGAATTTAGCCGTGGCCGCTGTTCTTGGTGATTGGGAGGAGTTTGTTGATCAATGTAGTGCAACTCTGGTAGCACTGACAGAAGCCCAGACGACATACAGTATATAAGGTGTGGAGTCCTCAGGGTCTGTGTGACGTGAATGCTAGGCTTCTCGGTTGGTTTGATGTCTCCCTTACCCTCAGCTCTCATTATACACGAAAGAAGAATATGCAGTGAGTGTTTGTGAGACAGAGACAAAGACAGAGAGAGAAAGGGGAAAGCAGAGTAACTTTAAATTCTTTTTACATCCTCTACTTACTCGTTTTCTAAATAGTGATGTTTTTGTGAGACAGATCAGATTTATAGCTGGATAAAGCAGAAAAATCCAAATGCAAAGGCATGGATCATGGTGAATATGGTGAATATGGTGAACGTTGCCACTGTCCTCCTGGTCTCAACATTTTGGAGTTCTCATGACTCTTCCCGTGACCACAATTCAGTTAGTTTCTCTTATGCCACCAGGCTCTCACTTATTCTAAAAATTTTATGAAGAGCTTATGTGCCAGGCTCCACATAGCTTCTTAACCTCTGCCCCAGGCCACCTGCCCTCCTGTGGTTCTGCACCCATACCCAGGTGCTTCTGACAGCATGACATTTATCATTTCACTTTCTTATTCCAAATATCTTGATAGGTCTCTATAGTGTCCTGGATAAAAACCTAGTTGAGTGGAAGTCACACGGGACTCTATCAGAAGAGTTGACTGTAGCCTCAGCTCTGCCTCTCCTGCAGCCTCACACTCAGTCTCCTCATCTGTAACCAGCAGACACCATGGGACTTCGATTGTCGCTCACAGCAACATTGGTGGTTTTCATCCTCATTTTACACCTGAAGAAACAAGGTTCCCTCTAGTTAAGTGATCTGCTCAGAGCTGCTCAGCTAGTAATAGAGGACCTAGAATGTAAGAATGTTCCAGGACCCAAGGCTCTTTCCACTGCCTCCCTGTGAGATGAGGTCTGAAATGGCTCCCTTTCCATGCTGTCCACTACAGTAGCCACTAGCTTTCAGCTAAATGAAACTAAAAATTTAGCTTCTTGGTCACACTAACCACGTTTCAAGTGCTCGACAGCCGCGTGTGACCAGTGGCTGCCATACTGGCCAGTGCAGATCATAGGACATTTCCATCAGTACAGAAAGTTTGATTGGACAGGCTAGGACTTCTGGTCAGCACTTAGCTTCTGATTCCCTGTCATCAGCCTGGCATTCAAGGCCTCCCAGAGTCTGATCCCAGCTTCCCTTTATTGTTGGGTTACTCTCGACTCCCATCCAAACGCCTTGTGTGCCTGCCAAACTGGGCGCTATTTCTGCGTCCCCCACTGTACCTAACACAGTGCCTTCCATAAAGCATGAACATTTGGATGGACGGATGGATGGATGGATGGATGGATGGGCGGAAGGGAGGGAAGAAGGGGCATTCATTGATGCTTTCACTAAACAAATACTTGTATCTACCATGTGCTAAGCACTCCTCTAGGTTCCTGGGGTTACTATGGTGACAAGACATGGTCTCATGACACTTTCTGTCTGGGATGGTGGAAGAGGGGGAACAAATCACAAAGTTTACAAGTAAATAAAAATCAGATAGTGATAAGTGTTAGGAAAAATGTAAGAGCATGTTGTGCTGCGTGACTGGGACTGGGAAAACTATACATCTGGTGGTCTCTAAGGAGGTACCATTTGAACCAACATCTGAATAAACAGGAGCCAACCATATGAAGTTCTGAGTGAAATATACTCCATGAAGAAGAAACTTCCCTATTAAAATTATACTTTTGCATATTTTGACAAGGTATCTTATTCATCAGCTTCTAATATACCTGTTCAGTGTAAATCCCCAATTGAATCATCTCAATAAACTTACCCTGAAGGAAGGATGCAACAAGGAATGGATGCACAATTATTTAGGAAGACGGGTTAACATAGAATCTGTTACAGTTGAAATGGTATTTATCTTCTATGGGGTTTCTTTTCTTTCATTGTATAGCTTCCTTCCTGGACCACATAAAGCTACCCTCAAAGAAGATGTATTACAGAAGGCAAAATTCTTTCAACGTAAAAAGTATCTGTCAAGAACAGCAAGAGGCAGCAGAGATGATACTGTTCAAAATTTTACGAGAAACACATCCCATACCTTTAAAAGTGGGAAAGGAGTGATAAAAACGGCTCCCAAACAACATGATAAAGGTGCTCGAAGAGTTTAGCCTCAGGAAGCATGGTAAGACTCTGGGCTTAAATAACTAAATTCATGAACACAACGTTGGACGACTTTTACTTGGATTTCTGTCTGCATCCGAGGTCCGCTTTGGAGGACCTTGTGGCCACCGGTGGTGGGTCATCAGAGAACTTGACCCCTTGCACTCTCTGGTATTAAGATATATCTTGTCCATTTATTTGACCATTCCTGATAATTCCGAGACTGGTATGTTCAAGAACTGTTATCATTAAAAGATGGAAGAATAAAAGGAGTCTTTTGAAAAGTCTAATGGCGATGTAATTTGATTATAAATGTTATAAATGTTATAACGTGTATACGTGTATATACATGCGCCAACAGTCATGAGTTTTAAATTGTAGGTCTCCGTCCAGTCCACTTTCTATAAATCAAGCCTTCTTTCTCAGCTTAGGACTGATTAATGCTCATCTATTTAACCAAAGGTTAATGTTTTGGGAGATCCTAACATTAACCCTAGAAATTGATGCTGTTTGTATGTCGTAACTGAAAATCTGACCTTCCTCAACGACTCCATTTCAACACACCCCGGTCTCTGTCTGGACTGACTGGATCGCCAATGGGCTTGTGCGGGAAGCTTTCCTCCACCTTGTGCAGTTGTTTGTTTGCTTGGACAGGTGAGAAACAGAGGGTAATTTTTCCCAGCTCCAAATCCTCCTTAACTCACTGAGAAACTCATATTTCCCCAGAACATAAATTGTGTAGAGCCTCCTGCCTGGCCATTTTGATAGACTTTTATTCTTTCTTTCCCATTATTATTATTATTATTATTATTTTTACTAATCCATGTATTCTTTAGACAAGAATAGTAAAGACACAACATGTCATGGGTGAAGCTATGAGTTACCCATCAGGTAGCTCTTTAGTAAATAGTGAGCAGCAGCAAAGAGGACGGACAGAGCTCTAAAAAGAGCTTAAATGCACAGCGAGTTTGGAAAAGATAAAGGTGTCCATGTCTTAATCTACAAATCCTTATTGGTGGGGGGGGCGGGGGCGCCAGAGATGCGAAAAGAGATCAGAGTGAAACCTGGAAAGGTCTTCAAAGTGCATCTCTGGTGGCTCTTTCTCCTCACTCCCATCCAGATCACATAACTGATTTTTAATCTTATGATAGGGCTAATGTTTTCAACAACTAGACACCAAAGAAGCAATACTTAATTTAGACATAATGGCAAATTTTAAGAGCTGGCTCCACAGTTGGTGGTAGTGGCCTGGCTGCACAGATGGCCATACTCTCCAGAAAGGGAGGGAGGCCCTGCACGGATGCATGGGGCACAGGGTTACGGACACCAAATACCAGCAAGTATCATCTGACTTTCTTTTCTACACCTCTCTTCATAAAACCTGGGAAAGAAGAGCCATCTGCAGTGTTTTTACAAATCACTTCTGCCATCCTTACCCAGGCAACTCCATAGAAATAGCTCCCAATGTCTCCAAAGAGCAAGGAGTTAAAAGGTTGTATCCATACTCAGGTAACACAGAAGAATAAAGCACATCAGCTTTCTTCATGTATCCTAAATGGTGCTTAGGAGTTCAGGAAAAATTTGTTTCAAGTACAGGAAATTGATGAGCAATATTTAAGAGGTATTTTAATAAAAGGGATTTTTCTGGTTAACTCTGGATTAAGCAAAAATTCCTTTCTTCTGTTTATTGTTGGAAATACTTTTAAAATGTTATTTGTCTATCTTTTCAGCATTGGTAAGTAAAGTACACCAAACAAATATTTCCTTGGTGATTGAGATTATTTTAGCATTTTGGGTCATCATTTTAGTCATTAGTAGGTGAGGGGTCTGAAGCATAGCGTAAATAGTAAGTTCCTTTTAAAAATATTAATCCCTAATATTAGCATTTTCCATGATTTACCTCTTCCTCTTAAAGGGGAAAGTACCATAAATTGAGTGTAAATTAAACAAAACCCTATTTAAACCAAGAATCACACAAATAAGCAGTGATGTTCTTGATATAGAATTATAAATTAATTGACTATAAAGGACAATTTATTCTATTATCTCTGCACTGAACTATGAATCAAACATGTTAAAGAAAACCCCTAGAATTCAAAAAGAAATGCAAACTCAATGTGGCGTCAGATTGTAATACTCAGTAACAATTCAACCAAATGACCTTTATAAAGCTGGGGGGGGAGGATTTTTAAGTGGGGAGAATGAGTGGTAGGAAGATAAGGGGAAAAGGATTACAGCTCCATCAGCATACTCCATCTCTTCCCTCAGCATTCCCCACGTTTATCAGTCTGTGGCTTATCTAATGGCTCCAGGCTTGGGGCCCATTTTCAGAACAAGTTTATGTCTCAAAAAACTTCCCCCAACCTCTGCAGACTCTAAATCTGACCTAGTAGCTAGAACCTCTATAAATATGGTCTTAGCACACATTAAGGGAAACAGAGGCACTACAACATGAAAACGCCAATGTCAAATTTGCATATTCTATGGATCCACTGAGCTCCCCGGCCCATCAGAGTCCATCACTCCTGACCTGGACCTCTCTGAATGATGGGGTTTTCTGATAGTTTTATTGTTTACTTGTCTAAACACTAAGTGTGTTGAATCCTATGCACTGCAACTGTCATGTCTCATACTAAGTTATGTAATTATACAAATTAAATTTTTGGAGTATTTCTTAAACAAGTATTTTCCCTAGACTCAGATTATCTGTTCAACTTCTTGGTTTTACAGACTCCTGTAGCTAATTTCAAACTAAAATATTTTGAACACCATAAACCCTTCTGCAAGCGGATGACAATTAAATGTGGATGAGAAGTTGCTGTGTGAACAATAATCGATAATTTTGAAGGGTTTATTTTAGTGGGAAAGACCAAATTTTGGTCTTTTAAAAATATAAATTTGGGGCATGTTTTTAACAGCTTAATCTTTTTATTTTTCTCTTTTCATGCATTTAATAAATAATATACACTGGATAAAAGCAAGGTGATGGGCCAAGTTTCAGAATTTATAGTAGAGCCTATAAAAAACAGTAATGATGACCAAGAAGAGACACACTACTCTGGAAATGACACACAGGGGATCAAGTCTACAGGGTTAAACATCTAACAAGGCCAGCTCTAAAACTGGAAGAAAGATAGATGGGCTAGAGCAGGAAGCATGATACTGAGAATCCAGAGACCTGGACATAAGGCCTAGTTCTTTCACTGAGTCCCTGCAACACCGGGTCCATGTCTTCAGAACACGTGCTGCTGGAGATGTTATTCTTCTGCTAATGTTTACTGTTAAAAACACCAACAAAAACAAACAAAAACCCCTTAAGATGCTTGAATACAGTTTATTGGCTAGTTTGAATAGCATTTTTAATAGCAAAAAATGTGTTTACATTATAATAGCTTACAACCAACTTTCAGTCATCTTTTTTAATACAAAGTAAACTGAGATCACCTAAGTCTTAGCATTTTAAATTCCTCACCTCTGTGATATATACAATAAGAAAGTCCCAGATACTATTGTCTGGCTAATTCCAGCTGAGATGTACACAAGTATGCCAGCAACTTCCTTAACCACCTTGCATGGGATTTGTTTAATCATGAAACAGACATGATTCTGAAAATTAAGCAAATGAATCTGTGTTCACTCTGTTCTCTAAAAATACTTTTTCTCTTGAGTTATAGTATATTTATATATTTTTACACATTATACAAATCACTCAGTTTTCATTTCCAAACCTTAACAATCCCATCTCTAGAAGCAGTCACAATGAAGCCCTGTGTCGTCTGGAACGTGGCGACATCTGTGATGATGTCGTGGTGACCCACAGGCAGAGACTCTGGGCCCTTCCGAGGGGCATCATCACTCGGTCCCACCTTCTGCTTATTCTGAATTTCCTGTTTGGTGGTTAAAAGTCAAGGAGAAAGCCAGAAGTTAAAGGCTGTAGCACATTCTACCGCCTGTCTGTCCTCCTGCTTCTGAGGAATACTGTTCTTGTTTAGGCTAGCCCTCCCATGAAGGAGTCACACTTTCACAAAGACACTGAGCAGAGTGTTCAAAGTGATGTTCTACGTTTCCAGTCACTGGACTCCACAAGTAGCCACTTACAAACACGGAAAACTTACAAATAGGCCAATAATCTGTGCATATTACCTCTGTCAACATCAAAGAACAAAAGGAAAGAACAGAGAGGCAGAGACAACCGGGGTATGGATGTAAACACCTGTCAGACACTCAAGCCCTTCTGAAGCTCACTGTTATTTGGGACAAAGGAAGCCCCTCATTTACTGACCACGTACCAGGCCCAGCACTGGCAAGTATGTCATCTCCTCTGCAGCCTCTGCCTGACTCAAGAACACAAGCTCTTGAGCCCCACCAGCCAGGTGTGAGTCCCAGCGCTGCTGCTTGCTAGCTGGGTGACCTTAGACGTGTTCAATTTCGCTGTGCTTAACTTTCTCATTTGCAGAAGGAAAATAATAAAGGCACTTCCTTATAAAGTTGTTTTAAGGACTTGGCAAGTGTTTGAAGTGCTTATTTTGAGCAGTGTACTTACACATGCACTTTCTATGTTCATTCTACTTTAATAAAAGTTAATTTAAAAAATACAGAAAAGTCAAGAGAAAATAAAACATATTTTTTAAATTCAAAGAAATAGTGCCACTCTTGGCCAAGCCATTTATTTGAATCAACATGATATTTATGAAAGCCGTTTTTGTTCCTACAAAAGTTGAAAGAAAGACTGCTTATACCTGGACGACTTCGGTGCCTTCAATGATTTTCCTGTAGTAGGACACAGATGAAGAACTAGTGCTTCCTGCAATGACATAGGACCTCTCTGGGTAAGCCAGGTCCCAAAACCTGGGGTAAAGGAAACAACTGGTGATAATCTCAAAGGAGGAGGGGAGGGACTAATGATTACTGGCTGACACTCATCAATGCTAGCTTGTTCTCTTCTGCATTAGGAAAAGACAATCTTCTAGAAGAGCCTAAAATTAGTCACAAATGAAGTATTAACAGCTGTCCCTGAAAGAAGCAGATGACGTTAAACGTCACACTACTGCTGGTACCTATAATAAGCAATGCCTAGTGGTAACCGCAGTATTCATCCACATTTTGCTACCTTTCTCCTTTCAAGTGCTGGATATCAAGTGTCTTTACTGTACCTTATTTTCATGTCTGAGCCAGCTGTTAGCAGGATGGGGTTCCCATCTGCAGGACTACAGTAGAGACCGTGGACACTGTGAGGAGAAGGCTTAAAGGAAATAAAGAAATAAAGAGTCAAATAACAGACACCAGTGTAGCCCATAAAGGATGTAGCCGTTTCTAGAGACAAGTCAGCTGTCTGTGGTTAACTGAAGAGACTAGAGACAGATCACGTATGTCTTAGATCTTCTTTCTTTGGGAATTTAAAATGCATTTGCTCTATATCATCCTGAATGAAGCAGCAGAGCCTGTTCAGCTTCCCAAAATTCTCTATTTGGGATGAGAAGGACCCCAACTAAAGGAGAAAAAAATCTTTCCTACCTTCTGCCCCAACAAAGCACCCTTAAAAAAGTGTGTATGAGGGGTCATGTTCCATTTTTTTAATGATCTAAGCTTTAATCTGTGCTTTTCCTAATTAACCCATATTTTACTGGGGTTCCAAAGAGACATCACAAACCTTATGGAGCTGGCAACCAAAACACCCACAGAAGCAGACACCAGTAAGTGGGAACTGGAAAGCACGTGGTAGCAATGCCCACCTAATACTTAGTAAAAATCCAAATTTAAAACATAACCCAAAGGCCCAACAAATATCATGTTTGGCAAAATGCCTGAAAGTGCTTGGGATGTGGGAGATTATGTTGGCCTTTATAATAAAAACTGGAGCAAACCTGTAATTCAGACAGTGGTGGTGCACCACTGGCCCAGAGCGTGAACCTTCTGTCACCCGTCTCCATGTCCCACATGGATACTTCATTGTTGCCCTGGACAGCTGAGGGAAACAGGCCAGAACGTTACTCAGACAAGGTCTCCACTCTTAGGGATTCATGTCTTGGTAGAGGTAGTCAGCCTACAGCCATTTCCATTTTCTCCCATCCTGCAAGAAACACTCAAGAATACTTTTAAATAATACTGTGACCCTGCCACCACACTGGAGTGCAAAAAAGAAATGTTTTTTATAGCCTACTAGTCAATATTTACTGGTGTCCAGCCAAGTGGAAAGAAGTGTAGGGTGGAAAGGCAAAGCATAAACAGACTCTGCCCTCAAGAAACCTACAGTCTAGGACTTCCCTGGTGGTGTAATGGTTAAGAATCCACCTGCCAATGCAGGAGACACAGGTTCGAGCCCTGGTCCACGAAGATCCCACATGCCACGGAGCAACTAAGCCCACGTGCCACAACCACTGAGTCTGTGCTCTAGAACCCACAAACCACAACTACTGAGCCCACGTGCCACAACTACTGAAGCCCGTGTGCCTAGAGCCCATGCTCTGCAACAAGAGAAGCCACTGCAATGAGAAGCTCACGCACCGCAACGAAGAGTAGCCCTCGCTCGCCACAACTAGAGAGAGCCCGCGTGCAGCTACGAAGACCCAACACAGCCAAAAATAAATAAATAAAATAAATAAATTTATTTTAAAAAAAAAGAAAAGAAACCTACATCTAGAAGGAAAGAAAAAAATATAAAGTATAAGACAATGAGCACAAAAAGAGAGAATGCAGAGTTCCACCTACACTCAGGAAGGCAAAGGTCACATCCAGTGGGTGAGAATCAAGGCCACCTCGTGGAGGTGTCATCACTGGGACGGAAAGAGCAAGTGAGGCTGGAGACACAGGTGGCACATGGATCACTTCAGGCAGAAAGGATGGAAGGAGTAAAGCACACACACCCATGTCTGGGTGCTGTGGTCAGATCGGAGCACATCTGACAGGAAGAGTGGAAGGAAGATTCTAGGGAATGGAAGCTGCAGGCCTGAGAGAGGCTATCTCGAAAGTAATTTTGAGCAGGATAGTGACAATACCCCAGGCTTCAGTCCTTCATTAACATTTATTGAACCAACAATGTTTACTATGAACCAGTCACTGTCCTAGGCACTGAGGAAAAGAAGGCAAATAATGCAAAAAAAAATCCCTTTTTCACAGAACTTACATCCTAGTGGTGACAACAACCCCCCAAAAATGCAGAGGCCCCAAAGCAGGAATGTGATTAGTTCAAGGAAAAGGCCAGGAAGCCCCTGTGGCTGGAGCCCTATTTTATTGCACTGTGTTTTACGATGTCTCACACCCACACCTTTGTAAATAGTTCCTCTGACAATAAGTCCTCCTCAAATTATCCTACCTTGGGTATGCCATGTGTTTCCTGTTGGAACCCTGACTGATCAAGAGTGTCAGTGAGGTAGCAGGGACAGATCCCATAAAGTCTCTGGGCCATGGTGAGGAGTTTGGCTGTTATTTGAGAGCCACTGGAAGGTACTGAGCAGAAGAAAGAACAGTCTTTGGTAAGAATAAAAGCAGGGAGTTACAAGGATGTTGCACTAATAGGGACATGAGATTATGGCTGTTTGGACTAGGGGGACAGTGATGGAAATAGTAAAAGGTGCTCAATTCTGGACATATTTTAAGACAGAACATGTACAACTGGCTGATGGACTGGAAGTGGGATGAGAGAGAAAGAAGAACAAAGGACGACGCCAGGCTTCCTCCTAAGCTTTGAGCCTGAATGCTGCCATTTCCTGGGACAACACTGCAGGGAGAGCAGGCTGGTCTCAGGTCCTCAAGGAGGTGGTACGGGGCGGGCAGCTGGTGGAGAGGAGCCAAGCGTTCAGCGTGGACAGGTCAGGTTTCAGTCGGCTATCAGACATCTTAGGGAGAACTTTACATAGGCACATATAAAAATCTGAATAAATTTGGTACTATTTTGCGGGGGACTGGATGTGCTCACACAGGGAGCCAGTGCAGAAGGAGAAGAGGTTCAGACCAAGATTGAGCCCTGAGGCCGGCTACAGCTTAGAAGCAGGAAGAGGAGGAAGAATCAGCAAATCAATCAACAGAAGAACCAAGAGAGTGATGTCCTCAAAGTCAGGTGAGGAAAGTGTTTCAGACAGAGGAAGTGATCAACCAACCAAGTGACAAATCACATAAGACGCAGGCTGAGTCACGGCCATTGAACCTGGCAGCACGATGACCTTGACAGGAGCAGCGCATGAGGGACACTGTGTGGATGAGAAGGGACCAGGAAGAGCCCAGAGGCACGGGGACCAGCGAGGAAACATAAGAGTAACGAGAGCTACCACTTAACAAGCACTCCTTGCATGCCAGGCTACGTGCATTACATGTGTTTTCTGAAATTCTTACAACCTCTGCTAGCTAAGTATTTTTAACCACGTTTTACCGTTGAGGAAAATGAGTTTCAAAGACTTGCCCAAGTGTCTTGCGAGAGAATCCATACAAGAAAATTTGAATGCCCAACAAGAGAAAGGGAGGGAAGCTTGCAAGAAACTCAACAGAAATGGCAGCTGAGAAGGATGACTCAAGGCTTCTAACTTAAGAGTTCCAGGAAGACGATGAGAACTTTAGCAAAAATAGGGGACACAAGAGAAAGAAGATAAATGGAAAGGAAATGATGGTAGGAATGGAAGGTGGTAGTGTGATTGATGAGATCATTCTGAAACATGATAAATAAGCAATGACAATGAGATATCAGTGGTGGGAACTTCTTCCATAATCAGAACTGAACAAAAGCAAGCATTTGGCTCATATGTAAAATAAAACTCTAAGAACATGAGTCTAAGCAGCAGGGGGTTCTGCACTTTCCAAGAAAGGCCCCCAACCCCGAGAGCCAGCCCTCCCTCTTACCTGCGATCACCCAGGACTGGTACAGCGGGTGCATGGAGAGGCGCCGGATGCGGGCCCTGGAAGGGTGGCAGTGACTGGAAATGGGCAGCTGGAACCGCATGTCCCAACAAGCCATGGTGCCACTGCTTGTCCCTGAGGGGAAGAGAAGTCCAGAAGGTGACCACCCATGGTAAAGCACAGCAGGCTACAGTCATCAAGTGGTAATTTGCGAGCTCTGTACGGATGCGCGTTCAACCTGGCTTAGCCACTTGGAGACAAGGCTTTGTTTTCACTAAGCTGCCCTCCCCAATCCCAGTGTCAAACAGTGCCTTGCGCCAAAGATACAAAGCACTGGCACGAAGCTACTACAAAACGGCCTAACAGATGTGAAGTGAAAACGAGTGATTCATTAATTACTGACACTTACTAACTGCCAAAAGTGCCCACAAAAAACCCAGAAGGCCTAGAGAAGACATAAAGTGAATCTTTATGTCTTCTCAAAATGTTCAGGCTGCCTTAAATAACCAGAGGTGGTTTACTGGCATTCAGTGATCACTTTACCAATCCCAAAGTGGTAGCAGCTTTGCAGCTATCATCAGTTTCAATCATTTCCATGTGCCCTTTTCTCCGAAACGTTCTGGAGACAGGCACGGGTGTCCAATCACAGTAGAAACTGGGGTGAATGCGTGCATATCTGCCCATGGCACCTTAAACCCCATAGAGAAAAGGTACCCCATCCCAAAGAATAATGTCCACCCTAACACTGAGACTGGTCTCCAGTTCCAGTGGAGAGATGGGGGTGGGAAAAGACAAAAGGGGCAGCGGGTCCCTCTGTCGCCCTGCCCCTCTCCAGGACAATGGCTCAAATAGCCACAGCAGTACTGGCTGCCGCCCTGAGAGCCACCAGTGCCATTTGCTAATTTGCTACGTGTGTAATAGCGCTACTCTTCTAGGCCTGGCATTACATATTCCTAAACCAGTACAGTTTAGTCACACAAAAGGCAAAAAAATAATACATTTCATAAAAACTACATAAAAATAAAGATACTTAATGTCACAAATGCAAGTTAGGGAATCCAGAAACCAATATTCAAGTGCAGCAGATTATAATTCTTCTGAAAAAGAGTGCCAAGTGGGAATGAATAAACTCTAGTACCTTCTAAAGGGGCAGGTTCAAAGCCCTAGGAGATAAAAAGGTGAAACTAAAACAGAGGAAAGCAGCAAGCAAGAGCACAGGGTACATCTTCAGCATTTGAGGAAAGGCAGGTGGGGAGGAATCACAAGGCAAGAAACCACTGTTTAGCTCTTCTCCTGTGCTGGATGCTTTTACCTCACTGACTCCTCTAAGCAGCCCTTGAAAGGATGAGCCCCATTTGAAGATGAGGATACTATGGCCCAAAAGAGTTAATAAGCAGCTTGCCAGTGGTTAATGGAATTTAAAACCAAGTGTGCCCAAATTCAAATGCTTTCATCCATAAACTAAGCCTGCTGCTTCCCTGGCAGAATAAGAAAATGCCAGCAAACCTGATCACTATAAAGAGGCTCATTTAAGAATGAAGAGAAAGAGGAAATTGTTTTATGTGTTGGAATATTGATTTCACTTTTTCAAATCTGTTTTTTAATGAAAAAAATAAAATGCAAGTGATTATAACATAATAATTATGGGGGAAAAAAAAGGACACGGGGGAAAATTACCAATGAAGAAAAAGGAAAGAGCTTTCCTAAGAAGGCCACTCCAGACAGTAGCATCCAGACCCAGTCAAGGACTTGAAAGGCAGCTCACCGATGCAGAGCCAGCACTGGTGGATGTCCACAGCAAAGGAAGTGATGAGACCTGACTTAAGATCGTGCCTCAGCGTCCAGGCATTGCTGGAAGACCTGAGGTCCCAGCCCACCAGAGCGCCGTTCACAGTGGCGTAGGCCAGCACAGACTGCGCCCCGGAGTTGAAGTGATGCATGTCCACCACACAGCCGTCCTCCTTTTGGTCTAGGACTCTAAGGAGACACACATCAAAAGGCAAAGACTTTTCCAGTCACTAAAAACACAGTACCCTTCTCCACTGAAGATGAATCTATATTCTAACCATGGTCAAGAAATAAAAACTCTGTGACCCATAAGACAATGATAGCTGACCATTTTTAAAAAATTATTTTAGAACTACAGAAGAGTTGCAAAAATAGTACAGACTGCCGTATATCCTTCGCTCACCTTCCCCTCACGCTAACACTTTACATAAACATAGACCGTTTATCAAAACTAAGAAATTGACCTTGGTACAGTACCCATAAGGTACAAAACATGGTTGGATTTCACCAGTTTTCCCACTGGTGACCTGACCGCTCCAGACCAAGACACCGCCTGGCATCTAGCTGCCGCGTTTCCTTCATCTCCTCCACCTATGACAGTGCCTCAGTCTGTCCTTTCACGACCTTGACATTTCTGAATGTCATGTCATGTGTTCTCACAAACAGAGCTGGTGCCTTACTGGGAGGGAGACCACATGTGTGACGTGCCTGTCTCAGTGCACAGATGGGAGCACCTGACGTCAGCACGTGATGCCAGTGATGTCCACCTGGATCATGGCGCCTGGCAGGACCCTCCACTGTAAACTTATTATTTTTTATTTTTCCATTTATAACTACTCTATACTTAGGGGAAATTCTTTTCAGACTATGCAAAAACCTGTTTCTGTGTAAACTTTTTTCCACTAATTTTAGGACCTGTGGACAAATCATGCCTGTGGTGTTCTATTTCCCTTGGTCCTTCTACGCTTATTAGAATTCTTCTGTACGGAAAAGCTGCCATTTCTCTTGTCAGCTCGTCTCTGTCAGTATGGACTTGTGGACCACTTTATTTTATCCTCTGAGTTATGACCTAACACAGTCGTTGCCTCTTGTTGCTCAGCTTGCTCCAAGTCTGGCCATGGGACACTCTGTCAGGCTAGCTCAAACGCCCTTGCAATGTGCTCTTACTGACCACTTCCTAACCTTCTGGCATCACAGGATGCTCCAGATGCATCTTGTGTTTTCCCTGCCCAGGCTCTGGAATCAACCAGTTTTTCAAGGAGTCCTGGTCCCTTTTATTGGCATTTAAAACCAAGGTCTATGAGCTAAGTGCTCATCGCTATGGGGATGCCCCTGTGTCTAGTACCTCTCAACGGCCAGAGCTAGGAAGTATATTCTGTATACTACCCTCATGCACACAGACCCAACTCTATTTCTGTATCTATTTGTGTGTGTCTACATGTATGTGTGTGTACATATACATGTGTGTATACACATACACAAAGATGTATGTCATGAGTCATACTGATATCGAGTCCATACTGATATCTATCCAGCACCAGGCTTCATTCTAGCCAGCCCCCTTTCCTTGTCTGTAATTTCTTTCCTCCAGTGAGAAACCTGGCTCTCATTATCTATAATACGTTTACTCATTTATTCAACCTTAGTGTACAAATAAAGTCATTTTGGAATTATTAAACCATAACCATGTGAAAAACAACCAACTAGAATACAACGTTTGAGCTCAGCTCCTTTTGTCATTAGCCTGCAGTTTTCCCAAGTTGTTCAGCTGCCTCCTTTATTCCCCTTACTCTTCCACATGACTATGTGATTCATCTGTACAACAGTTAGACTGACTGCCATAGGCTGCACTCTACCTCTCCCCCAATATCCTGGTTGCTTCGGGTTTTTTTAATTTAATCTTATATACAGTAATATTCATTTTGTGGTATACAGTTCTATGCATTATGACAAATCCATTTCATGTATCTTCTACCACAGAACCATACAGTACAACTCCACACCCCAAAATGTATCTTGTGCAGCCCCTTTGTAGTCACCCCCTACCCCTATCCCCAAGCTGTGGTAACCATGGATCTGTTTTCCTCCCTATAACTTCATGTTTTCCAGAACAGCATATATGTCTGACTTATCTGCCCCACCCTACTCAACTACTCTGCTTTGGCTACATCTGGTGTCACCCCCTCCAGGTCTTCTTCCTTATCCACCTGCAAGCTGGCCCCCCATCCCTGTCACAGGGCACACTGTCTCACTGCACTGAAATCATCTGTTCACTGGTCTGTCTCTCCCACTAGACTGTGGTTTCTTAGAGAGTACAACACATCTTATTCGTTTCTGGAATTTTCATTGTGCAGCACATACTAGTCAGTTGAAAAATTATTCTGCTTGATCTTAAATATCTTACCTTGCATGTGTTTAATCTACAGGCAACTACAATTTATAAGAAATGGAGGAAATTCTCAGGTAAAACCAGCCAGGACCTTGTTTTTATAATGATAAGCAAATCATCTGACTAAAACCTCTGCTCTGTGTTCCCATCACCTCCAGAGGTTTTAATGCCAAGTAACAAAATGCTGACAACACTTGAATTTTCTTTAATGAAGAACACTCACATTTTCAAATCAGCCAGCCAGAGTTGAGACAGAAGCTGTAACTGATAATTAGGTTATTCAGACAGATTCCAGACTGGGATGGGCCACAAGTTCAAAGCTGCCCTTCTGACCTTTTAGCAAATTGGCAGAAAGTAATAGGCAGACATAGTTTCCTGAAACTATGTGTGATAGATTTGAGTTGGAAACACAATTTTATTTATTTCACGTGCTTAAAAAAAGAAGTAAATTCTCAAAGGTCCTCAGTTGATCCAAACTGTATTAGAGAGGGAGGGTTAAATTATAGTACACTAAATGCAGTTTACAAAACACAAAAGATAGACAGATACCTGCTTTGTAGAGGATGAATTTTAGGAGACTTGGGCAGCTTAGAGGCCTCAATTCCAAGAAGTTGGACAGCACCATTATCAGACGCTATGGCTAAGTACTGGGAACCCTGGCAGAATGTGAGTGTCTTGACACGTCCCCCAATTCGGCTATACGTAAGAATAGACCTGCACAAAAGAAAAGTAAGACTGCGTTTCTGAAAAGCCACAAGAGTATTATTATTGCTGATATTAAATAGCCACATTACTGTTAACAAACAAAAAGTACTACTCTGAGGTCTGTTTCACTCCTTGACCTCATAACAAAAACAATAATCCCCCTCAAAAGCACTGGTACAAAATCACCTTTTCTTCTGATATTTTTTAATGGCCACCTTCACACACTTCTCTCCAATCACAGAAAGACTGTCCATCCTCCTTTGCAGCTGGAACTCCCATACTTGTGGCCCTGACCCAGTTCTCCTTCCTCTCTGCAATTCCTAAGTCCTACTCTTACCCCTGCAGTTATTCTATAATCCCTCAGATGCAGCCTGGCACAGCAGGAAAGGCACTGGCTTTGGAATCAAAGGGCTGAGTTCCACTTCTGACGACCCATATGATCTAGGTCAAGCCATTAACCTGTTCTGCATCTCAGTTTACTCATTTACAAAACAAAGACTGCCCAATTTATGCAACTGGGACAAAGTGTAAATAACATATAAGTCATAAAACATTCATTAATGCACAATATTATTATAATATTCAGTCTCTCTCACACACGTTGACCTCTCAAGCTGCCTATCCTCCTTAAGTTTCACTGCCAAACTTCTTGACCCTGACCTACACAGGGTGCCTGCCTCCCATCACCACAAAGTCCCTCCTTCACTGCCCCCCCGCAAGGGCTGCATACTCAGCCTTCTAAGGGGCCATTCCCCTAAAAGGTCACAAGCCCCTAATCACCAAATTTATTCATCTCCATCTTTTGTAATTTATTTAATTTTATTATACAAATTAACACATATTAAATATACAAAAATTATTGAAATACATAAAATACAGAAAAGTAAAACCATACTTCTACCACACAGAGGAACACTATTGACATTTTCTTATATATCCTTCCAAAGAGTTTTCTATGCATATTACAATATATTCATATTTGCTTTTCAAATTAATATGGAATCATATTTTATATATTTTTAATTAATCATGCCTCTCTAGTTCACTTTTTGTTAATAGCAGCTTTGCTGAAATACAATTTGTAGACCATAAAGTACAACATTTTAAAGTGTATAATTCAGTGACTGGTGTAGCATTCATCAGTATTTCATCCCTTTTTGTGCCAAAATAATATTCCAGTGTATGGATACACCACATTTGTTTATCTGTTCAATGGCTGATAGACATTCTGGTTTCCACTTTTTGGCTTTTATGAACAATGCTACTATGAACACTCGTTTATAGATTTTCATGTGAACAAATGTTTTCAACTCTCTTGGGTTTATAGCTAGAATACCCAGAATAAATGAAACTGCAGGGTCATAAGGTAAATCTATGTTTAGCATTTGAGAAACTGCCAACTTTTTTCCAAAGTTGCTGCATCATTTTACATTCCTACCAGCAATGTACAAAGGTGCCAATTTCTCCACATCCTCTCCAGCACTGTTATTGTCTTTTTGATTATAGCATTCTAGTGGGTGTGACGTGGTAACTTGCTGTGGTTTTGATTTACATTTCCCTAATGACGTGGAATATCTTTTTTGTGTACATATTGGTCCTATTTGGAGAGAAATCTACAATTACCCCTTCATATTCTTGGGGGAGTGGTTCCAGGACCCCCAGTGGATTCCAAAATCAGTGAATGCTCTAGTCCCTTACAGTCAGCCCTCTGTATCCAAGGGTTCCATATCCAGAGAAAATATTCTATCCATGGCTGACTGAATCTACAGAACCCACAGGTATGAAGGACCGACACTATCTGAATCCTCTGCTTTTCAATTGAGTTGTTTTTTTATTGTTAAGAGTTCTTTATACTCAGGGTACTTAAACATATGATTTTAAAATATTTATCTCATTCTGTGGGTTTTCCTTTCGCTTTCTTGACAGTGTCCTTTGAAGCACAAATGTTTATAATTTTGATGAAGTCACATCTATTTTTTGTCACTTGTGCTTTTTGATGGTATATTTCAGAAACTCCTGCCTAATCCAAGGTCACGAAGAACTACATGCTTATGTTTTCTTCAGTTTTATAGTTTAGCTCTTACATTTAGGTCTATGATCCATTTTGAAAACTTCTCTGCAAACTCATTCTTCTGCATGTGGCTGCCCAGTAATCCCTGCACCATCTTTTCAGGTTATTCTATCCCCCATTCAACTGTCCTGGCACCCTTCTCAGAAAACAGTGACCATAAATGCACTTCTGCATGTCAGTTCTAGCCCACTGATTAATATATTTATCCTTATGCCAGTAATACAGTGTCCTGACTGCTGTAGCTTCGTAGTAAATCTGGGAAGTGTGAGTTCTCAAACTTTGTTCTTTCCTAAATTTTAAGACTGTTTTGGCTATTTAAGTCCTTTGCATTTCTTTATGAATTGTAGGATCAGAATGTCAATTTCTGCAGAAAGAGGCAGCTGGAAATTTCATACAGATTTCATAGAATCTGAAGATCAACTGGGATGTCTTTCCACTTATTTAGATCTTCTATAATTTTTTTTTATATCACTTCTTTCAATGATGTTTTGCAGCTTTCACTATTCAAGTCTTGTGCTATTTTGTTAAACTGATTCCTCAGTACTTTATTCTTTCTGATGCTAGAGTAAATGGACTTGTTTCCTTTATTTCATCTTTGGATTGTTCACTGTTAGCAAACAGAAATCCAACTAAGTTTTGTACACATAAATACAACATAATCTTCTATTCTGCAACTTTGTGGAACTCATGTTAGTTCAAATAGGTTTTTCTTTTTTTTAACATCTTTATTGGAGTGTAATTGCTTTACAATGTTGTGTTAGTTTCTGCTGTATAACAAAGTGAATCAGCTATATGTATACATATGTCCCCATATCCTCTCCCTCTTGCGTCTCCCTCCCACCCTCCATATCCCACCCCTGTAGGTGGTCACAAAGCACGGAGTTCATTTCCCTGTGCTATGCAGCTTCTTCCCACTAGCTATCTATTTTACATTTGGTAGTGTATATATGTCAATGCTATTCTCTCATTTCGTCCCAGCTTACCCTTCACCCTCCCCATGTCCTCAAGACCATTCTCCACATCTGTGTCTTTATTCCTGTCCTGACCCTAGGTTCGTCAGAACCATTTTTTTTATATATATTTCATATATATGTGTTAGCATACGGTGTTTTTCTCTTTCTGACTTACTTCACTCTGTATGAGACTCTAGGTCCATCCACCTCACTACAAATACCGCAATTTCATTTCTTTTTATGGCTGAGTAATATTCCACTGTATATATGTGCCACATCTTCTTTATCCATCCATTGGTGGACACTTAGGTTGCTTCCATGTCCTGTCTATTGTAAATAGTGCTGCAACGAACACTGTGGTTTTGGATTATGGTTTTCTCAGGGTATATGCCCAGTAGAGGCATTGCTGGGTCATATGGTAATTCTACTTTTAGTTTTTTAAGGAACCTCCATACTGTTCTCCATAGTGGCTATATCAATTTGCATTCCCACCAACAGTGCAATATGGTTCCCTTTTCTCCACACTCTCTCCAGCATTTATTGTTTGCAGATTTTTTTCATGATGGCCATTCTGACTGGTGTGAGGTAATATCTCACTGTAGTTTTGATTTTCATTTCTCTAATGATTAGTGATGTTGAGCATCCTTTCATGTGTTTGTTGGCAATCTGTATATCTTCTTTGGAAAAACGTCTATTTAGGTCTTCTGCCCATTTTTGGATTGGGTTGTTTCTTTTTTTGATATTGAGCTGCATGAGCTGCTTGTACATCTTGGAGATTAATCCTTTGTCAGTTGCTTCATTTGCAAATATTTTCTCCCATTCTCAGGGCTATCTTTTCATCTTCTTTATGGTTTCCTTTGCTGTGCGAAAGCTTTTAAGTTTCATTAGGTCCCATTTGTTTATTTTTGGTTTTATTTCCATTTCTCTAGGAGATGGGTCAGAAAGGATCTTGCTGTGATTTATGTCATAGGGTGTTCTGCCTATGTTTTCCTCTAAGAGTCTGATAGTGTCTGGCCTTACATTTAGATCTTAATCCATTTTGAGTTTTTTTCTATACGATGTTAGGGAGTATTCAAACTTCATTCTTTTACATGTAGCTGTCCAGTTTTCCCAGCACAACTTATTGAAGAGGCTGCCTTTTCTCGACTGTACATTCTTGCCTCCTTTATCAAAGATAAGGTGACCAAGTGCATGGGTTTATCTCTGGGCTTCCTATCCTCTTCCATTGATCTATATTTCTATTTTGTACAGTACCATGTTGCCTTGATTACTCTGGCTTTGTACTATAGTCTGAAGTCAGGCAGCCTGATTCCTCCAGCTCCATTTTTCTTTCTCAGGATTGCTTTGACTATTCAGCATCCTTTGTGTTTCCATACAAATTGTGAAATTTCTTGTTCTAGTTCTGTGAAAAATGCCATTGGTAGTTTGATAGGGATTGCACTGAATCTGTAGATTGCTTTGGGTAGTAGAGTCATTTTCACAATGTTGATTCTTCCAATCCAAGAACATGGTATATCCCTCCATCTGTTTGTATCGTCTTTAATTTCTTTCATCAGTGTCTATTTTTCTGCATACGGGTCTTTTGTGTCCTTAGGTAGGTTTATTCCTAGGTATTTTATTCTTTTTGTTGCAGTGGTAAATGGGAGTGTTTCCTTAGTTTCTCTTTCAGATTTTTCATCATTAGTGTATAGGAATGCAAGAGATTTCTGTGCATTAACTTTGTATCCTGCTACTTTACCAAATTCATTGATTAGCTCTAGTAGTTTTCTGGTGGCATCTTTAGGATTCTCTATGTTTAGTATCATGTCATCTGCAAACACTGACAGTTTTACTTCTTCTATTCCAATTTGGATTCCTTTTATTTCTTTTTCTTCTCTGATTTCTGTGGCTAAAACTTCCAAAACTATGTTGAATAATAGTGGTGAGAGAGGGCAACCTTGTCTTGTTCCTGATATTAGAGGAAATGGTTTCAGTTTTTCATCATTGAGAACAATGTTGGCTGTGGGTTTGTCATATACGGCCTTTATTATGTAGAGGTACGTTCCCTTTATGCCTACTTTCTGGAGAGTTTTTATCATAAATGGGTGTTGAATTTTGTCAAACGCTTTTTCTTCACCTATTGAGATTATCATATAGTTTTGCTCGTTCAATTTGTTAATATAGTTTATCACATTGATTTTCATATATTGAAGAATCCTTATATTCCTGGGATGATAAACCAGACCTGATCATGGTGTATGATCCTTTTAATGTGCTGTTGGATTCTGTTTGCCAGTATTTTGTTGAGGATTTTTGCGTCTATGTTCATCAGTGATGTCGGCCTGTAGTTTTCTTTTTTTGTGGCATCTTTGGTTTTGGTATCAGGGTGATGGTGGCCTCCTAGAATGAGTTTGGGAGTGCTCCTCCCTCTGCTATATTTTGGAAGAGTTTGAGAAGGATAGGTGTTAGCTCTTCTCTAAATATTTGATAGAATTCGCCTGTGAAGTCATCTGGTCCTGGGCTTTTGTTTGTTGGAAGATTTTTAATCACAGTCTCAATTTCAGTGCTTGTGACTGGTCTGTTGATATTTTCTATTTCTTTCTGGTTCAGTCTCGGAAGGTTGTGCTTTTCTAAGAATTTGTCCATTTCTTCCAGGTTATCCATTTTATTGGCATATAGTTGCTTATAGTAATCTCTCATGCCCCTTTGTATTTCTGCAGTGTCAGCTGTTACTTCTCCTTTTTCGTTTCTAATTCTGTTGATTTGAGTCCTCTCCCTTCTTTTTCTTGATAAGTCTGGCTAATGGTATATCAGTTTTGTTTATCTTCTCAAAGCACCAGCGTTTAGTTTTACTGATCTTTGCTACTGTTTCCTTCATTTCTTTTTCATTTATTTCTGAACTGATCTTTATGATTTCTTTCCTTCTGCTAACTTTGGGTTTTTCTTGTTCTTCTTTCTCTAGTTTCTTTAGGTGTAAGGTTAGGTTGTTTATTTGACATGTTTCTTGTTTCTTGAGGTAGGATTGTATTGCTATAAACGTCTCTCTTAGAACTGCTTTTGTTGCATCCCATAGGTTTTTGGGTGGTCGTGTTTTCATTGTAATTTGTTTCTAGGTGTTTTTTGATTTCCTCTTTGAGTTCTTCAGTGATCTCTTGGTTATTTAGTAGTGTATTTTTTAGCCTCTATGTGTTTGTATTTTTTACAATTTTTTCCTGTAACTGATATCTAGTCTCATAGCATTGTGGTCAGACAAGGTACTTGATATGATTTCAATTTTCTTAAATTTACCAAGGCTTGATTTGTGACCCAATATATGATCTATCCTGGAGAATGTTCCATAAGCACTTGAGAAGAAAGTGTATTCTGTTGTTTTTCGATGGAATGTCCTATAAATATCAACTGAGTCCACCTTGTTTAATGTATCATTTAAAGCTTGTGTTTCCTTATTTATTTTCACTTTGGATGATCTGTCCATTGGTAAAAGTGGGGTGTTAAAGTCCACTACTATGATTGTGTTACTGTTTATTTCCCCTTTTATGGCTGTTAGCATTTGCCTTATGTATTGAGGTGCTCCTAAGTTGCGTGCATAAATATTTACAATTGTTATATATTCTTCTTGGATTGATCCCTTGATCATTATGTAGTGTCCTCTTTGTGTTTTGTAATAGTCTTTATTTTAAAGTCTGTTTTGTCTGATATGAGAATTGCTACTCCAGCTTTCTTTTGATTTCCATTTGCATGGAATATCTTTTTCAATCCCCTCACTTTCAGTCTGTATGTGTTCATAGGTCTGAAGTGGGTCTCTTGCAGACAGCATATATATGGGTCATGTTTTTGTATCCATTCAGCCAGTCTATGTCTTTTGGTGGGAGCATTTACTCCATCTATATTTAAGGTAATTATCGATACGTATGTTCCTATTACCATTTTCATAATTGTTCTGGGTTTCTCTTTGTAGGTCTTTTCCTTCTCTTGTGTTTCCTCCCTAGAGAACTTCCTTTAACATTTGCTGTAAAGCTGGTTTGGTGGTGCTGTATTCTCTTAACGTTTGCTTGTCTGTAAAGCTTTTAATTTCTCCAACGAATCTGAATGAGATCCTTGCTGGGTAATCCTGGTTGTAGCTTTTTCCCTTTCATCGTTTTAAATATGTCCTGCCCTTCTGGCTTGCAGAGTTTCGACTGACAGATCAGGTATTAACTTTACGGGGATTCCTCCTTGTATGTTATTTGTTGCTTTTCCCTTGCTGCTTTTAATATTTTTTCTTTGTATTTCATTTTTGATAGTTTGATTAATATGTCTTGGCATGTTTCTCCTTGGATTTATCCAAGGGGAAGTATGGGACTCCCTGTTCTTCCTGGACTTTACTATTTCCTTTCCCATGTTAGGGAAGTTTGCAACTATAATTTCTTCAAATATTTTCTCAGTCTCTTTCTTTACCTCTTCTTCTTCTGGGAACCCTAGTATTTGAATGTTGGTGCATTTAATGTTGTCCCAGAGGTCTCTGAGACTGTCCTCAATTATTTTCATTCTTTTTTTTCAGTAGTTATTTCCACTCTTTTATCTTCCAGGTCACTAATGCATTCTTCTGCCTCAGTTATTCTGCTATTGAGTCCTTCTAGAGAATTTTTAATTTCATGTACTGTGTTGTTCATCATTGTTTGTTTGCTCTTTAGTTCTTCTAGGTCCTTGTTAAACGTTTTTTTTATTTTCTCCATTCTCTTTCCAAGATTTTGGATCATCTTTACTATCATTACTCTGCATTCTTTGTCAGGTAGACTGCCTATTTCGTTTTCATTTGTTTGGTCTGGTGGGTTTTTACCTTGCTCCTTCATCTGCTGCATATTTGTCTGTCTTCTCATTTTGTCTAACTTACTGTGTTTGTGGTTACCTTTTCGCAGGCTACAGGCTCATAGTTCCTATTGTTTTTGGTGTCTGCCCCCAGTGGGTGAGGTTGGTTCAGTGGCTTGTGTAGGCCTCCTGGTGGAGGGGACTGGTGTCTGTGTTCTGGTGGATGGGGCTGGATCTTGTCTTTCTGGTGGGCAGGGCCGCATCCAGTGGTGTGCTTTGAGGTGTCTGTGAACTTAGTATGATTTTAGGCAGCCTCTCTGCTAATGGGTGGAGTTGTGTTCCTGTCTTACTAGTTGTTTGACATGGGGCATCCAGCACTGGAGCTTGCTGGCCACTGGGCGGAGCTGGGTCTTAGCATTGAGATGGAGATCTCTGGGAGAGCTCTCGCTGATTGATATTACATGGGGCTGGGAGGTGTGTGGTGGTCCAATGTCCTGAACTCAGCTCTCCCACCTCAGAGGCTAAGGCCTGACACCAGGCTGTAGCACCAAAACACTGTCAGCCACATGGCTTAGAAGAAAAGGGAGAAAAAAAGGAAGAAAAGAAAATTTTAAACTAATAAATTAAAAAAATTATTAAAATTATATTTTAAAAATACAAAAAATAGAACCAAACCAATAACCAAATCCACCCATGATAACAAGCGCTGAAGACTAAACTAAGATAAATGTTAAGAATCAGAAACACATCACTCACAGATAGCAAACCCCAAGCCTACAGTTGCTCACAAAGTCCACCAATTTGGGGATGATTTGTTGTCTATTCAGGTATTCCATGGATGTAGCGTACATCAAGTTGATTGTGGGCATTTAATCCACTGCTCCTGAGGCTTCACGGAGAAATTTCCCTTTCTCTTCTTTGTTTGCACAGCTCCTGGGGTTCAGCTTTGGTTTTGGCCCCAGCTCTGTGTGTAGGTCGCCCTCAGGCATGTGTTCCCACTCAGAGAGAAGGAGATTAAATCAGTGGCTGATTAGGGGACACTTGCTCATTCAGGCCAGAGGGAAGGAGGGGTACAGTAGTTATAATTGGAATGCGGGGCGAGCCTGTGGCAACAGAGACCAGCATGACGTTGCAACAGCCTGAGGCGCACCATGTGTTCTCCTGGGGAAGTTGTCCCTGGATCACGGGACCCTGGCAGTGGCGTGCTGTACAGGCTCCCCAGAGGGTATGGATAGTGACCTGTGCTTGCACACAGGATTCTTGGTGGCTGCAGCAGCAGCGTTAGCATTTCATGCCTGTCTCTGGGGTCCCAGCTGATAGCTGTGGCTCATGCCCATCTCTGGAGCTCATTTAAGTGGTGCTCTCTGCCTTCTGTGGGCCAACAGGGAAGGAATCCCCTCTCCTCCCGCACCCCGAAACAATGGTCTCTTACCTCTTAGGCAGGTCTAGACTTTTTCCCGGACTCCCTCCTGGCTAGCTGTGGTACACAAGCTCCCTTCAGGCTGTCTTCACGCAGCCAACCCCAGTCCTCTCCCTGGTATCTGACCTCCAAAGCTGGAGCCTCAGCTCCCAGCCCCACCCGGCCCGGCGGGTGAGCAGACAAGCCTCTCAGGCTGGTGAGTGCTGGTCAGCACCAATCCTCTGTGCGGGAATCTCTCCGCTTTGACGTCTGCACCCCTACCGCTGCGCTCTCCTCCGTAGCTAAGAAGCTTCCCCTCCCCCCGGCCCAGCCCCCATCTCCACCAGTGAAGGGGCTTCCTAGTGTGTGGCAACTTTTCCTCCTTCACAGCTCCCTCCCAGTGGCACAGGTCCCGACCCTATTCTTTTGTCCTGTTTTTTCTTTTGCCCTATGCAGGTACATGGGGATTTTGTTGCCTTTTGGGAAGTCTGAGGTCTTCTGCCAGCATTCAGTAGGTGTTCTGTAGGAGTTGTTCCACATGTAGATGTATCTTTGATGTATTTGTGGAGAGGAAGGTGATCTCCACGTCTTACTCCTCCACCATCTTGAAGGTCCCTCCGTTTTTTTCTTTTTACTGCTTAAGACAGTCTATATACAGGATCATACTGTCAGCTAAGTTTTACTTCTTCCTTTTCAAACTGCATGCCTTATATTTCTTTTCCTTATCTAACTACCCCCACGGAGAACCTCCACTACAATGCTGAATGAAAGCAGTGAGAGTGGACATTCTTATCTGGCTCACCTTAGGGGAAAGCTTTCAGTCTTTCACCATCAAGTATGAAGTTAGCGGGCTTTTCATAGATGTCCTTATCAGTAGTTGTCTATGATAGTTTGTTGAATCGTTTCTACTCATAAAAGGGTGTTAGATTTTTATCAAATGTTTTATGAGAGTCTTTTGAGATCATATGTGGTCTTCATCCTTTACTCTATTAATATGATATATTCATGGATTGATTTTCATATATTGAAAAGGGTTTGCATTCTTGGGATAAACTGCACTTGGTCATGGTATATAATCCTTTATTATGTTGAATTCAGTTTACTAGTATTTTGTTCAGGATTTTAATGCCCATATTAACTATGGGTCTTGGTCTGCTGTTTTCTTGTGATATATTTATCTGGTTGTGGTATCAGGGTAACACTGGCCTTATAGAATGAGTTAGGAAATGTTCCCTCATCTATTTTTTGTAAAATTTTTTGAAGGATGGGTGTTAATTCATGAAGCATTTGGTAGAATTCACCATGAAGCCATCTCAGCCTGGGTTTTTCTTTGTGGGAAGTTTTTCTTTTACTTACTAATTTAACCTTTTGTTTTAGGTCTATCCAGATTTTCTATTTGTTCTTGATTCACTTTTGACAGGTTGTATCTCTCTAGGAATCTAATCTGCCCATTTCATCTAGGTCATTTAATTTGTTGGTATACAGCTGTTCGTAGTATTCCTCGGTACTCCATCGTAGTGTACTCAACAGTAACAACCCCTCTTCCATTCCCAATTTTAATAATTTGAGTCCTCTCCCTTTTTTTAATTGGTTATTGTAGAAAAGCTTTGCCAATTTTGATCTTCCCAAAGAACTGACTTTTGCTTTTGTTGGTTTTTCACCTTTATTTTCTATTCCCTATTTCATTTGTTTCCTCTTTAGTCTTTATGATTTCCTTCCTTCTACTTGCTTTGGGTTTACTTTCTCTTTTTTCCCTAGATTTTTAAGGTTAAGGCTAAGTTACTGATTTATGATCTTTCTCCTCTTTAAATACAGATGTGTACAGATATAAATTTCTCTTTGAAAACTCCTTTAACTGCATCCCTAAGTTTTGGTATGCTGTGTTTTCATTTTCAATCATCTCAAAATATTCTCTAGTTTCCCTTTGAACCACTGCTTATTTTGCCATGTGTTGCTTAATCTCCACATACCTGTGAATTTTCCAAACTGCTTTCTGTTACTGATACCTAGTTTCATTACACTGTGGTTAAAGAACATATATGTTGATATGGCTCAGTGCCTTTAAATTTATTGAAGCTTGTTTTCTGTCCTAGATATGATTTAACCTGGAAGTGTTCCATGTGCCCCTGAGAAGAATGTGTATTCTGCTGTAGCTGGGTAGAGCGTTCTATAGTTGTATGTTAGAGCTGGTGGGTCTGCAGTGTTGTTCAAGTCTTCTACTGCCTTGTTGATCCATCTATAATGAAAGCAGAGTACTGAAGTCTCCAACTATTACTGTTGAATTGTCTATTTTCCCCTTCAATTCTGTCAGTTTTTTCTCCATTCGGGGGCTCTGCTGTTAGTGGCATTTGTTTGTAATTGCTGTTTCCCTGACACGCTGATGCTTTTGTCATTATAAAATGTCCTTGTCTGTCTCTAGTGTCAATTTTTGTGTTAAACCTTATCCTGTCTGATATTAGCATAGCTGCTCCAGCTGTCTTTTAGGAACTGTCTGCATGAAGTATCTTTTTCTTCAGTCCTTTTACTCTCACGCTGTGTCTTTGAATCTAAAGTGTTGTCTCTTTGGACAACACACAGTCATATCATATTTTGTCATACTTTCTGCCAACTCTGCTTTTTTACTACATTTAATGGAATTACCAATAAGGTAGGACTTATGTGTGACATTTTGCTATTTGTTTTCTCTGTGTCTTACATGGTTTTTTTTTTTTTTTTGGTTGTTGTTGCTCTTCTATTCCACCACTGCTGCCTTCTTTTGTGTTAAAAAGATATTTTCTAGTACACCATTTTAATTCCCTAGTTTCTTTTACTATGTGTTTTTGTGTTTTACTAAATGTTCTTAAGTGTTTCTTTCAGTGGTTTCCCTGGGAAATACAATTAACGTCTAAAAACAATCAGATTAATACCAACTTTGCTCCAATATATCTTCCCTCCTCCCCTGTCTGTACTATTAACGTAATACAAATTACACCTTTATATATTATAAGCCCATCAATACAGTTTTATAATTATTTCTTTATATAGTCTTCTCTCAAATCAGACAGCAGGTAAAAAGAATTACAGAAAAAAATAATTTGTACTGTCTTATATTCACTCATGTATCTACCTTTACCCCATGCTCTTTATTTCCTCATGTGGTTCAAGTTAGTCTCATATCCTTTCCTTTCAGCACAACAGATTCTTTTTAGTATTTCTTTTAGGGAAAATCTGCTAACAATAAATTCCCTATTTTTATTTAACTTGGAATGTCTTAATTTCTCCTTTGTTTCTGAAAGACAATTCTGCTAGATATAGAATTATTGATTGACACTCTTTTTCTTTCAAGACTCTGAATACATCATCCCACTGACTTCCAGGCTCCATCATTTTCTGATGAAACGTCAGCTGTTAACCTTACTGAAGATCCATTGTACGAGATGAGTCACATTTCTCTGCTGCTTCAAAATTTTCTCTGTGTCTTTCATCAATTTGCCTATAATGTCTCTAGTATGGCTCTCTTTGATCTTTATCCTACTTGGAGTTTGTTGGGCTTCTCAGATGTGCAGATTAATGTTTTTTGTCAAATCTGGGGGAGTTTCAAACACTTTTTCTTCAAATATTCTTTCTGCTCCTTTTTCTCTCTCCTTGCCTTCTGGGACTCCTATCATGTGTATGTTGGTTCCACAGGTCTCTGAGGCTCTGTTCAGTTTTCTTTATTCTTTTTTAGTTTTCATACCTCTGAATGGATGTCAAACTGATCTATCGTCAAGTCCCTGGTTTATTCTCTTGCCAGTTGAAATCTGCTGTTCAGCCCTAAATTTTTCATTTCAGTTACACTTTTCAACTCCAGGATTTCTGCTTATCATTTCTATCCCTTTGACATTATCTATTTGTTGAGACATTTTTCTCATACTTTCCTTTCAACCCTTTAGACATGGTTTCTTCTAATTCTTTGAACATATTTTTAGTCACTAATTTAAAGTCATTGTCTAGTAAGTCCAACGTCTGGGATCAGTGAGGTACTGTTTCTATTACCTGCATTTTTTCCTGTGTATAGGACACACTTTCTGATTTCTTTGCTTGACCTGCAATTTTTGTCCAAAACTGGACATTCTAATTGATATGTATCAACTTCGGAAATAATATACCAATGTTGTTGCTGTTTGTTTAATGATTTGCCTGGACTAATTCTACAAAGTCTGTATTCTCTCTCATGTGTGGCCACTGAACTCTTTGTTCAGTTAGATCAGTGGTCAGCTAATGACATTTCCTTACATCTCATGAACTGATAAGGGCTCCAGCCTTTGTTGAGGCTCTCTGTGCTCGCTGTGGCACACCTTCAGCAAAGCAGTTTACAACTTGGCCTTATCCTTCATTTCCTGCTTGCACAGAGTCTCAAGGTCAGCCAGAGGTGAGAACCTGGGGTCTCCTCAGTTCTTTCTTGGGCTTGTGCACAACTGTGCAAGTGCATGTGGTCTTACACATATCCATGAATACATCCAAACTTTTCAAAAGGCCCCTATTGATATCTTACTCTTCCTTTAAAGTTTTTTGTCAGCCTCTTATGAGCTACAACTGGGAATGCCACCTCAGAGAGCTGCAATGTTAAACAAATACCACCAATAATTTCAACAAATGCCCTATGGGTAGAGTTTTTCTCCAAGAACAAGGCAACGGTCAGGTGAAATAAAGATAGGCCCTGATTATGGAGCTTTTCAGCAAGCTGGTCAAATAGTGACAATTCTCTGGAGATGGGGTTTTGGGGGAGTTCCAAAGTCATTACAACCCTACCAGTGGCTACTTAGCTGTTGGTTTTCATAGTTACTGTAGTTGTGGGACTTAGTCTTCAAAGCCATCACAGAGCTTGGTAGTGGGGGATGAAACTGGGACCACATACATGGCTCACTGTTCTGAGAGTCAGCTGTTTTTCTTGAATAACAATTTTCAGATTGATGTAGGACTTTTATTTCTAGAATTCTGAAAAAGTTGATTTTGACAGTTTTTGCCAGTGTTCTCACTGTTTTTATAGAGGAACAGATTTTTTTAAAGTCCTTACTCTGTCATTCTAAAAACAGAAACCCTACCTGGGTTCTTAAACCTACTTCTCAAACCTATATTTCCACACACTGTATCAATATATTCCATATCAAAAAATGTATTTCCACAACAATCACTTATTTATCCATTTTCACCCCCTACTGTTGAACTTTTGGTCTGCTTCCAGTTTTTTACAATTAAAAAGAAAGCCAATCTGAACAGCCTTAAAACTAAATCTCTGAGTTTATTCTTAGTATCTCCTTAGGATATGTACATCATAAAGGCTTGTAATATATAATGTCCAAAAGTCCTCCAGGGATTATGGATGTATGAACTATACTTCACCAAGGGCACTGTGTGAGAACACCCAAATGCTTTACTAGGCTTTCATGCCACTTGGTTTTTTTACTGCATTTGAGAGCTGTTTATAAGCCCCTTTCTTAAACCCTCTCTTCTGTTGCAGTATGACATAACTTAAATGGCTTCTTCTCCCTTCTTTTCTGACTACTCGCTTCCTGTCCCCAAAATTCAATTTTGTAAAATTCAGGCCTCAAGCCGCCTCAGGTCTTTATAGCCCTTTAGTTCAGCGTAGTGATAGCACTCAAAAATTTCAGCTTCCAACACCATCTATGACTCTAAAATATGTAATCTTAACACTGATAACTTTTTGCACATGCTTCATATTGTTTCAACTCTTCATTGGGACAAAACTCCACTTAGATGTTTTACCATCAAATTCAGCAAGTATCAAATACATCAATCTTCCCTAAAACTGAGAAGCTAAATGAGCCAAAAATGGGGTTGCACAAAAAGTGTATATGGAAAAGACAGTTTAGAATACTACAAAGGATTAAATTGAAAAATATCTATGTAAAAGTGTAGAAAAACAGCAATTTTTCAAGAATTAGTCCACAGGGGACAAACTAAAAGTTTAAGTCAAATAAGAAAGAGGAAAATGGCAGAGCCAAGATCCAGATGGCCTAAATCACGAATCCAAATTCAATGAGAAAGTAAGAATTGGAAACTGGGTGGTCAGCCAACATAATGCATAAGGGAAAAGCCTCAGTAGTCAGAATGTACTAGTAGATTTCCTAAGAAAATATAATATCACTTCTGCTGCTCTTTCCCAGCCACCAGCTGCTCCCCACATGGTTCTAGCAATAATAATGGCCTCCTTCTCCCTCATCAGTTCACAAAGTCATGTGATGAAGGCAACACTTTCTATTCCCTTCCCCTCCTCCCCTCCCTGGACCTAGAATGAAGCACCTCCAAGCCAAGGCCTACTGCAGTCCACAAACAAGAGAGCAGGTATTACAGCAAAGCAAGAGAGCAGCTGTGGCCAGAGGGAACCCAATCTCCTAATCATCATACAAACTTCCCAAAGACTACAGTTACTGTCAGCTAAATTGCCGCATTTTCTGGTATACCACTGCCTAAAATATGACACTGGGATACAGAAGGCATGGCTCTGCGATGAAGATCATTTGGAATTAACAAGAGAGGTTTTTGCAAAGTTAAGTTTACTCCAGTCAATTAAACTCACCCTCCTAATAAAAGCAATAATGAATGCAACTAACGATGATAGTAACAAAGAACCATTTGGAAAATAATATTCAGAAGAGGTTTTTAAAATATTAATCAAAATGCTAATAATGGTGGGGGAAAATCAAAAGAATGGTTGTAGGCAGGGAAGAGGCAGGGATTTCATGCAAAGGAACATGAGGGTTCGTCCTGGTTACATCTGTATCTTGAGTGTGGTTTAAGCTGCACAGGTGTGTGTATTTGCTGGAACTCATGGAACGTTTAAGATCTGTGTACTTCACAGAGTATGAATTTTATACCAAAAAAGAAAAGGAAAAATATAAACAAATATTAACAATATGCATGCTGAAGTTTTTAGGGGAAGTCTCCTCATGTCTACAACTCACTTTGAAACACATTTTTAAAAGACGAATTGATAAGAGGATGGATAATTATATGACATAGCAAATATAGTAAAATTATTAATTATTTAGAATCTAGCAGCAAGCATATGCTTGTTCACTGCAAAACTCAACTTTACTTGAGGTTTGAAAATTTCATAATAAAATATGGACAAAAAATTGCTACATGGAGCCAGGATTCTTTTACTGGTTTTCGATTTATGTTCTTACCAATGCAATGCCAAGACAGAATGAACATGAAAAAGAATTAAGCATGTTGTAAAAATATAGAGCTCTTTTTAAAAAATAAACAGAACAAAATCATATCAGGTTGATAAGGAGTAAACTTTTGAATTATTTTAGTTTATCAAAGATATTTTGTTGTTTGACCATTTTGTAGTTAACTCTGGTCAATGAACTGATAAGGAGAAAAGCACCAAAGGTTCCCCACATCTTTTCATGTACATAAGATTCAATTTTGATTTCTAGTAGCTTTCTTTTCAGACCCAGACCAAACTAGGCACAGAACAAATATGAATATCAAGTAGGGAGATAACTATAAAGTTGTACAAACCTAAAATAATTCTTATAATCCCACTTATCATAATCACATCATGCATATTTGAAGAGTCTTAAAGATTTCAATAATTACTTCTCTCTTGACTACTCCAGTGGGTCATGTTACAATATGTGTTGTCCTTACACAGCTGGACACTCCATCATTTTCTGACTCTTCCCATATGCTCATACTCCCTCTAACCCATTCAGCAAATCTTGATGGCTCCACCATCAAAACATACCCAGAATCTGATCATTTCCCACTACTTCCCCCTCTCGCTCCATTACAGAAAAAGCCTCCTAATACTTCTGCCCTGCACCTCTTCAGTCTATTCTCAACACAAGAGCCAGAGTAATTCTGTGGAAGTTTAATTCAGATCATGTCTCTCCACCGCTCAGGACTGTCCAAAGGTTCCCATCTCACTCAAAGTCAAAGTCCAAGTCCTTCACAATAGCCTGCAAGGCCCTGTATAATTCAGGCCCTCTGACCCTCTTTCCCACTCACACAGACCTTTCTGCTCTTCCTCAAACATGCCAAACATCTTTCTGCCTCAGAACCTCTGAAGCCCCTGTGTCTGCTGCCTAGAATGCTCTTCCCCAAGACATCCACATGGCATTTTATCTCACCTTTGTCAGGTCTCTCCTTAAATGACATCTTCTCCATGAGGCAGCAGATGAGTTCTTTAAACTCTACTCTACCCAACCTACTGCATTCTCTCTCTCTTTTTTTGCCAAATTTTTCTCCATAATGTATTTTACCATCTAATACACTATATGTTTTACTTATTTACACTGTTTATTGTCTGTCACCTCCCACTAGAAGGAAAGCTCCACAGAACATGTATTTGTGTCCATTTATCATTACTGTATCGCTGGTACCTAAAATAGCACCTGTCACGGAATGAGCACTCAATAAATACTTGCTGACTGAATGGATGGATGATTGGACTCTCCACCTATGCATAGGTTACCTGGTGGTGGTGGTCTTCCCCTCCATCTTCTGACTGTTCCAGATTTTCACTGTGCCATCATTTGAACATGTGGCAAAAAGTGAATGTTCGTCAGAGACTCTAATGCGGTTCACAGCAGATTTGTGTTCATGAAGATGTGCAACTAGTAGCCCCTTAGGCCGCCACCCTAAGGAAAAGCAAAGGAGTGTGTCTTAAGTTGCAGTTTATAAACACAATCTTTCCTTCACCCCCAGCTACAAGCACTAACAGCCAACAGGAGAACAATCATAAGAACTAAACAAAGGGTCCCAACAGCTAGCCAATTCAGAGTGCCCTACTGGACTATGACAGATACTATCGCCTATGGAGAAAGACACCCATGTTCACATAGCCTTAGAAAGACTGCACTGGGCCCTTTTCCAGTGTCTGAGAAGGCACAATAGTCACCTGCTACCCGGAAAAACCCTGACTACTTGTTTAATAGCAAGAGGTAATGACTACCCTGACCTAGAGAAATCAGGCACTAGGGAGGCAGCCCAGTCCTGAAAGCCTCAAACACCCACCACACCCTCATGTGTGACCTTGGGGTACTTATTTAAACTCTGTGAGCTTCAATTTACTCAAACGTAAAATGAGGGGGAAATTACTTAACCCAAAGGATGACTGTATTGGTAAATGAGATATAAAGAGTCTAACACTGTCCCAGGGCCACAGTAAACACCCAAATGTTGATTTATTTCTTCCCTACCTGCAATCATTTATTCTGTGATATCAACAGGTTGGTATAAACAGTACTATAAATTATAGCCTCAGAATGCCCAAGGATTTTCTAGTACTTTCTTTATGACATCTATACACTTCTGTTTATGTATATTCTTTTTGTGTATAATTAATTTCCTCTAATAAATTATAAATTCCCTGAGGCCAGAGAACTGACTATGTCTTATTCATTCTGAATCATTCACAATAACTAGCATAGGTCTTTGCATATAACAATCTTCAATGTTTGATAAATAAACTTTTATATTAGGCATAACATTTAATAATATTTAATATTAATCAATTTTAAAATAAAACAAAACAGAAAGCTATGCTGAAGATTATACTGTATTGGGAGCAGCACTGTGCCTAATTAAGTAATAATAAAGTCATTTTAAAATCAACTTATTTCTTTTACTAAGAAACAAAAATGAAACCAAGACCATTGCCAAACCTGGCATACTCAATGATAGAAAAATGTTTCCCCTTGGATCTCTAGCTCAAATGTGTGGAAAGAACAGCTGAATGCGATTTCTAAGGAGGATATGCTGAATTTGAGAATAATCAAAAACACTTTGCCATGAAGTCTAGATAATCTAGCAGCCTAGGTTGAACATTTCCCCCTAGAGAAAATCAATTTCACACAACCACTCAAGTGTGGAAAGAAAAAATCAGAAGCCCAACAGTCACTGCACATTTCCTGAACCACAAAATCTGACACCTTTTCTGGGATTACTGAATAAAATGTATAGCTCCACTTTAAAATGCCACTTATAAAGACAGATTCTATCATAAAATAGTGTGTGGTCAACTTTTTTTGTTTTTAAAGCAGGGCTGGTAAATCATATTGAACTATATTACAGAAACAACTTAAACATTCCAGGATATTTATTTTTATAAAAAAAATTTATGTGACTAAAGATGCCACTTACCACTTAATAATATTTCTAAAATCTTTAAACCATTGCTCTCCACCAGAATTTCCCCTGAGTTCACAATGGAAGCCCGTGGGGATTCACATGACTTTTCACTCTCTACACATAAGCACACTATACATTTCTTCTCAGTTTTCAAGCTACATTTTTATTATTAAAATCTATACAGAAACTCATTAAAAATGTTTTTAAAAATCTGCCAATCCAATATCAAAGACTAGCTCTACCATATAACACTAGGCATGTCTGTTAACACAGTGAGATACAATTTTCATCTGAAATATCTCTAAGTTTCTTCTAAATCTTCTCAGAATACAGAAGTGCTTTCCCCAAAATCTTAATGTTGATGATTGCTGAGTGATGGTTATAGGTGACTTTGTTTTCTTTCTAAAGCACCCATTATTTTCTAAATGTTTTTACCTTTTTGTTTAAATAAAATTAATATTAAACCCTTCAGAAATATAAAGCCAGAATTTACTCTAAGAAGCCTGACACTCAATGAGAAAGTGGCATGACACTAAGCAGGTAGGTAAAACCTAGTACTCTAAATGGGGAACATGGACCACAGACAGGACAAAACAGTAGGTTACTGGCCTAAAAGGCACTGCCACAGCTAAGAAGATCCAAATTTCACAAATAATGACTTGGGATTTCTCACTTATTGGTTCTTCGTGTGGGCTTTCAAAGTGACAGTTTTGTTCCCACTTCCTTTGCCTTGTAACTGATTATCAGTTTCTTCCATCAGATTCCAGGCTCTGGCACCTGGGCTGGAATACAACTACCTATCAATGGCACATTTACCAGGTGGTGGCGGTTTACTCTCCCACTCAGCATTTTCCATCATCTGCTTAGCTATCCTCTCGGCATTACACTGCTCCCGTTTCTGTTGTATGAGTTGCTGAAGCTCAGTTTTACACGTTGTGATCCGAATCTGGTAGGTGGACGGTAAAATTGTACTACTTAAAACCTGTATTGTTGGTTTTCTATTTTGGACGTTTGTCACTTCTGGAACCTGCAAAACAAAAAGAATATACATATTTGTGTCACAAGCAAAGTGTATTTGATGATAAAAATGCACCCATGTTCTCTCTATTCATTACACCAGCCTTCTGTCCTTATTAATGTACCAATTTTTAAATCCATTTAAATACAAGGACATTTTTTTCAATGAAAGTCTAGTTTAAATGCAGTTTAACCACAAGTTCCAGGACTCTATATTTTAAAAAAATTATCAGTGTAGCAATAATGTTAAACAAAAATCCTCATTAATTTAACTGAAGAGAATTTTAATTTATCAGTTGGTTCAATTCATATTTTTCAATTAAAATATAATTGGCTAGGGAAGAGTTACCTCAAATTACAAACTTACTTCAAATATATCAAAATCATGATGACATTTCTCACACAGAGCAAACTTGGGCCTTTTCTTCCCAGAAGTATTTTTGCTATTTTACAGATATAATTATGTTATATTAGAAGAAGAATAAGAAGATTTTAAAGGTTCACTGCAGCCTAATTAGAATAACAGTTTATAATGACATCTTCAACCCACAGCTTCAGACCACTTTATTGGTGAGTACTCTAAAACGAGACCTTTTTGGTGCTTTCAATACTAGACCTCCCCTTAGCTATAAAGTTAAAGATAAACCTCTCTTAGAAAGAAACAGATCCTTCCTAAAGGAGAAGTCACTGTATTGATTTTTCCAGTACAGTACACAGCCTTTAAACATCCAAAACAGTAGAATGGGATCCAAAGACAAAAGGTGCTCTACTGCCTGGATGATGATACCTGTGGAGAAGTCGACAAAGGGGCACAAATGCCAGCAGAGGACTCGGAACGAGGCGGCTTCCCAGCCTGAATCACCTCCTGGTCACTCCCTTTAGGTAGGGCCTGTGGGATGCTTGGTGGTTCCAGTGACCCAAACATGCTTTTCCACTCTTCATTTACATTTGAGTCTTGTTTTACATGTTTTCTAGCTATGAAAAAAGATTCAGAATAATCTACAACAAATATGTGCTTTTATTGCTCTTTGTGGGGGGAGGGGGACAGCAATGGACTTCATGTGCTATTTGTTCTTTATGACGGCCAATTTATTTATATTTACATATAAATAAACTTGTTAGCTCTCATTTCATCTCTGGGGCAGATGGACAGATGCACTCTTTCAACAGTGTTAATAATTAGACCTAATTGCTTCCTAGTTTCCCAAGGCTAGCTCAATTTCAACTAACCACTTTATCTGAAGAACCAACAACAAAAACAACTTTTTCAAATGTCACTGACCACACTGCTAAATATGACCTCTCTATATCCAGTATCAGTTACATGGGGGGAAAAAAAGAATAAAAAGTCAATTGCAATACAGTCACCTCCTGACTACAGATAGATGAGAAACGCTTTTTTCAAAAACTCTGATTATAAAAAGTACACTAAGTAACAAAGTTTTGGCATTCCAATATGTAGCATGAATTGCTCCCATAACTTTGTAAACCTCATAAACTATAAAGTTGAATGATATATTACTATATTATTTTGCAAAAATTAAATAATACATACTGTTTCACAACTTGCTTTTTCTCCTAATTAATTAATACAGCTGAACATTTAACCATTCTCCTATTAATGGACATTTCAATTATTTCCTTTTTCACTGAGAACATTCTTATACATATTTCTTCACGTCTGTCAGCGTTTCTATGAGAAATTTCCAATGGTGAGTCAAATAGTAAAAAAAAAAAAGAATATGTTCAATTTATAATCTCACCAACAGTGAGTGAAAATGCCCATTTCCCTGCCCCCTTGCTAACACAGGCATCATCAGTCTTTGCTAATCACATAGGCAGAGAATGGCATCTCATTTCTATTTGCATTCATTTAATTGTTGACCTTTCAAACATGTGTATTTCTATTCTTCTATCACTTGTATGTTCAAATCCTTCCCTATTTTTCTTTCGGATGCTTGCAGTTTTTCTTATTAACCTGTATGAATACTTTACATTTTATGGCTGCAAACCATTAATAATTAAGTTGCAAATACTTTATTCCAAGTTCAGCAGTTAGAAGTTTTTTTAAATGTAATTGGTCAGCTGCCCTCAAAATCTGATACTGGAATAGAGGGATCTTAAAATAGAGGGATCCATGTGCTTGGAAGTGAGTGTATCTCCAAAAAGGGTTAAAGGAAGAATGCGTGAGATCTTAAAACCCTCACACAGAGTCAATGGCACTGTCACAAAAGCCGACAGTTTTAAATCTCAAGACTTCAAATGGTGAAGGTGTCTCTAGTCTCTCCTTTGCAAGACTATTTTTCAATTCACTGGGCGTTACCTACTAGCGACAAGCTAGGAAACTTTACCTCATTTCATATAGACTATTGGCCTTGGGTTGGTGTTTAAAGGACTAAAAAACAGAATTTCACCTTCAATCATATACTTCCACAGAAGCAAGAGGAGGGCTTTGGAGTCAGGCTTTGGTTTGAATTCTGACTCTGACACATACAGACCTGTGAATTTGGAAGGTTATTTAATTTCTTAACTGTTAGTCCACTTCTCCACTTTTCCTCCCCCAAATCTTCCTACTATGTAATGGAGTCACTCACTCACTATATTTGAAAGTTCTATATCTGGGAAATGTGACTTTTTAGTTTTACTACTAATCAGCTAAAACTAGCCTTATGAAATAACTAATAATAACAAGCTAAACATACACACACATAAATGTACTAACCTCGCTTGTCATCTGGTTCCTGTTTGGTTTTAACAAGATCAACTTGTCTCCCAGTTATGCCTAAGGCTGCCAGGTCAATTACACCTTTCTGACTACTATCATGGAGATGGCTCTGGTCCACTATATTGGCCTTTGCTTTGTTAGATTTCATCATGAAGTCTTTCAGTGCCAAGAGTTTGTCTTCCTCTTCCTCCGTCATTCCCTAAAACCAAATGAAACCATATGTCCTAGGGGTTTTTTTTTGCAAGTAATATCAGGCCTCAAAATGACTAACAGCTGAAGGGTCAAACCACTCAGTTTAAACTTTCAGAGTCAATGTAAAATGAAGCAAGCAAAGGCAAGAGAAACAGAAATTTATCAATAAAGAACAACATCTCATAACTCTGATCTCCCAGACACTCTCCCTCTATTGTGGCATCTTCTACCTTGTATCATGATTTATATCTTAACATTCTTTCTAAAAGGCGACATTCAAATATAATTCATCTTTGAAATCTCCAAAGAACTTAATACAGTGCCTGGTAACTAGCAGATCTTTAATATATAACTTTGAATAAAGAAACATTTAGTATCTAAACAAAAATTCTGGAAATATAATATGAAGCAAAAGAAAGCGTATGTACTTCAACTTGGTCCCTAGATGTGTTGAGAATACGCAGTGTGACACTGTTGTGAACGCACTCTGATATATAAAGCATTCTGCACACCTCAGGGACTGACAGGCAAATGTAAGAAACACACCCACCAGCATTCCAGGGTAACAGAATGACTGGAGTCAGGTTACCTCGGTTCAAGTTCCAGCCCCATTACTTACAATCTGTATGACCCTGGGCAAGCTACCCACTTTCTCTGGACCTCTATTTATCTATAAAATGAGGATAATTACTAGCACCCATCTCATACGGTTATTATCAAATTTTAATAAGTTAATCCACCCAAGACACTTCAAATTGTCTGACAGCTAAAGAATACTAATTTAAATAACAAATTCAATGTGCAACTTAAATATTCTGGTACATGGACAGTTCTGCATTTTCTTAACTTTCCAACCATCCACAGACTCCTCTAGAATGTTTTTATTATGCAAACGAAAAAAAATAAAATGACAATTCCCTAAGGCCTCGATATAAAATCCCTCTAAAACTGGAGTTTAAGATAATAGTCACAATCTGCTGGCACAAGAGGACATAAACTCTAGAAAGTCAGAAAGCTAAGAAATTCCTTGTTTCTTAAAATAACATTAAAGTAGTGATACAATAATTATAAGGGATCCTTGACTGAGTATTTTCCAATATTAACCTGAAATTCATTTACTTACACTTCTCCTAAAATTTGCCTAGACAATCTTACAGCTGTGGTAAGAGTTCTACTCTTTTTTTTTAGTCTATGTTTCAGCTCACAAGGAGGCTCTGCTTTAGTCCACACGAGGGAAGGCCATCATAAGGCCATAATGAAGGCTGAAGCGGAGAGATACCCCAACCGTGGAGGAGCTCTGAACATATTTTGCAGAGCAAAAGCAGCCAGACACAAAAGTCACATATCGTACGGTCCCATTTACATGAAATATCCAAAACAGGCAAATTCATAGAAACACAAAGTAGATTTACTGGTTGCCAGGGGGAGAAGCAAACGCAGAAATGACAACTAACCGGAATGGGGTTTCTTTTTAGGCTGATGAAAATGCTCTGGAATTAGACAGTGGTGATGGTTTCACAACTTTGTGAATACACTAAAAACCAGTGAATTGTACACTTTCAAAGAGTGAATTTTATCGTGTGTGAATTATATCTCTATAAAAAATGTTAGAAGTGCACCATCAAAAAAAGAAAAAACCCTGACAAGTACAATTACAAGAAAGGAAAACTGAAGGACAAGTCATTCATGAGTCTAAATAAAAAAAATTAAAAAAAAATAAGTATCAGCAAACGAAATCGACTGCAAAAAAACATTTTGCATAATATTTATATTACTTTATATTATTGAGTTTATTATTTTTATGTATTTTACAATAAAAGTGTATTTAAATATAAATATAATATGCTTAAGTTGTGATTAGTCAAAAAATCTAGGTATAAAACGTTGATATGACATAGGAAAATCAGTATAGTTAACCACATTAACAATATAAAAAAAAACATGCAATGATCTCAATAAAGACATTTGATAAAATTTAACATTCTTCCACAATAATCCTCTTAGCAAGCCAGAAATAGAAGAGAATTTCCTTAATCTAATAAAAAGACTGTACCAAAAAAACTATTAACAAACATCACACTAAATAGTATAATGTTGAGAATTTTCCCACTGAGATGAGAAATAAGACAAGAATGCCCACTATCACAAATTCCATTTACACTACACTGAAGATCCTCCTCATTTAAATAAGGCAAGGAAAACAAAAGGATTCACATAGGGGAAAAATGAGTAATATTGTTACTACTATTCACACATGGTAGGACTGTGAATGTACAAACTCAAAGGAAGCACATAAGCAAGTTATTAGAATTGCTAAGTCAGACAAGGTTGCTGGATACAAGATCAGTGAACAAATTTTTTCTATATACCAGCTGCAAAAACAATTTTTTAATATACCAATTATAATAGCATTAAAAGTCAAATACCCAAAATATTTATAATTAAAGATGCATAAAGCTCTACAAAGTAAACCATAAAACATTATTGTGATATATTAAAGATCTAATTAAATGAAGACACGTACCATGTTCATGGACTGGAAGACTCACTGTCAAGATCTGATTCTCTCCTATAGGTTCCAATGCAATCTCAATCAACATACCAACAATTTTTTTTTATTGAAGTGACAAGATGAAATATTTGGACACATCATTTGGAAAATGTATATGGAAATGCAAAGGACAAAGGACAGCCAAGACAATCTTGAAAAAGCAAAACAAGCTGGGAGATTCTGCTCTAACCAAAGGTCAAGCCCAGCAAAGTGCAATGCTAATGTGAGTCCATTAACATGCCCTCAGACTTCTGCTTCCGGCCATGATGTATAACAGGGACAAGATTTACCCTCCCATTTTAAACAACTTTAAAACCAGAGAAAAAAATATGAAACACTTTCAGACACTAGAAAACAGGAAGCACATGGCTGTGATTCCCCAAGTTAAAGGTGAGTCCTATGACTGTCCCAGCTTACTCTGTGAAGAGTTTCCAGGCCATGGAACTCAAATAGGATTCAATAAAGCCACGTTCAAGAGACAAATCAGAGTTCCAGGAAGCCAAAAGACTAAATGTGTGGGGCAGAGACCTGGAGAAGGGGGACGTGGCACAGAGCAAGAGCTATGGTCAGGGCTCCTCCAGCCTTCCACTGAGTGCTGAACTACATGTGTGTGAACAGGATCACCTGGGACCAGAGAAAGGCAACCAGAAAGCAGTAAGCCAAACAATCCCAGAGCTCACACAGGGCTGGAGATCACTCATGTTCCTACCAGCCAGAGATGAGAGACCTCACCAGACAGAGCATCATGTCCTCACAAGTCCTTAGCAGTCAAGCTAAATTGGCCACTGACCCAAGGTTGCTCTGGATCTGCCCTAACAAAGCTCAATAACAAGGCTTAACAGGATCAAACCAATTCCAAGTAACTTTAACTGTAGAACAAATCTAACACTATACAGCCATCCACAGGATCCCTGTGGATAACAAAATACACAGATGCTCAAGTCCCTTATACAAAATGGCAGCGTAGTATTTGCATGGAACCTACACACATCCTCCTATATACTTTAAATCATCTCTAGATAATTTACAATACCTAAAACAATGTAAATGCTATGTAAACAGTTGTAAATACAACTATGTAAATAGCTACCAGCATGAGGCAAATTCAAGTTTTGCTTTTTGGAACTTTCTGGAGTTTTTTTTTTTTTTTTCATATTTTCGATCCACAGTTGGTTGAATTCATGGATGTGGAACACATGGATATAGAAGGCCAACTGTATAAAGGGATTCAGCACCCAACAGCATAAAAGTCACAATCAACAGAGAATGCAAAATGGATGGCCAGGAGTCAGAGGTTAGAGGAAAACTTACATTTTATTATACATTTTATTATACTTACATTTTATTATATATCTTCTTATATACCTTTTCAATTTTACACCTTGTATCTATACTACCCAGTCAAAAAAATTTTTAATTAAAAATATTTAAAAGTTTAAAATGTCAAGTATTTGTCATTTTTTAAAGTAAAGAGTGAAATCATTTTGTACTCTGTATTAGTGTCTGATTTAATAAATAAGAAAAAAAACCAGGGAGCTCTCATAGATGAGATCAATCTAAAACAGCCCTGCCATTTGTCATCTCCAGATGGTAAGACCTATTGAAAATCTGGAGTATAGGCAGATTCCAACTCCCACATGTTCCAAAAGTGTTCTTTAAGTCTATTATCTGGTGCTCTGAACATACCACAGAAACAATGCTAGGCTACTCTGGAAAGGCCTATTTTACTCACACTGTATCTCAAGTGTCCTCAAGTGGTCCTACACTAAAGAGCACTGCAGAAGCCCAAGTAAAAAAAAATTCTGCAGGAGGTTTCAGAATTCCCACTTGCGGAGGCTAAAAACATGTCTCTTCCCTCTGTATCCCTGACTTTAGGAAAAGGATTCAATTCCTACTTCCAAAGCGCCCCCTGGCTCCAAGCCTCTTCTAGTAATCCCAAGAAACTCGGTAGTGCAGGGACCAAAAAGAAGGAAAGGCAGAGAAAGGGCTCGCAAAGGATTGGAAGAGGTGAGCCGCCCAAGGACTTCTTCCTAAGTCCACATAAAACTCAAGCAAGCCTTCCAGCTTTAGCTCCCTGTCCTCTGTTTATTCTGAGAGGCAAGATGGCACAGTGGGGGACATGTGGAGTAAAGACAGGTTCAGGTTCCAATGTTAGCTTTGAAACTTACTGAACTGTGTGCACACAGGAAGTTAATTAACTAGGCTTGCTGAGCCTCAGTGTTCTTATCTAATAAAATGGTGCTAACTATTGTTCAAGCTTATTTCAAGGACAGTCACACAATATAGAAGGTATAGACTCACTGTATGTCCTCAAACAATGGAAGCCAGTGTTGCGCTGTTACTTCTGAGGACCTCAGATACTCTGGCCTGCTGTTCCTTCCACCAGCAGCAACTACACCTTAATAAAGAGTATTCCTGCCCCTGAGGAGTCTCCTAAGATTATTATTCACAGAAACAACATAAAACAGGGAATTCCATATTCCCCTTTTCCACTCATACAAATGAGAGATGAATGAATACATCAAGCACTGACACGCAGAGGAATACAAGTCAGTGGGTTTAGTGATTTCATCATGGCACCAGTGATGGGGGCTGGCACCAAGGCAGCAGCAATGGTGGGAGGGTTTGAGAGAAGAGCAGTAGGAAGCAGGAAGTAGAAAGGCTATAGAAATTGTCCTGTCCCTCTCCCTCCTTTTACCCATGGCAATGGAAAACTGACACCTGCAGCAAGGTGAAAAGCAAGTATTAGGAACTGCAGTGGCTCCCTGAAGTAACTAATGACTTACAAAGAAGAGAAAACTTCAGTATAGAAGCTTTCAACTTAATATATAGGATTTGCAGGAGAGAGAATAATACAAAGAATCGCACCACCCAAGCTCAAAGAAACATCTAAATTGGAGTGGTTTTTACTGCATGCTGAAATCTTGTTAAGGATTACTTACTCAGGAGAAACAACTGAAAAATGTGATTCAATACCCAATTTTCCATAAACTGGAAAATACATCTAATGTACAAGCCAATGTCAAAAGAAAACTCAAAGAAAAAGCTCTCTGGCAATTCAAGTCACATCAAAGGGAAGTGCTCTGAAATACAGGAAATAGAACCACTGGCCTAGAAGGGACATTCAGAGGCAGCTCTAGTTTCCAGATAAACTTAGACCTAAAAGAACCAAGACGGTTATTGACCAGCCTCCCACAGAAGCCTATTCCAACATTCAATCACCCAAACCAATGTCTGGGCATCAAACAGCACTGTACATTCAGTGACAAGTACAATACATGAAAGGATTTACAGCCCAAAGCTGACCAATTCTCTCTCTGCGATGGAAGTATTTTCTCATCTTCTTTTCTCTTAGACAAGACAATGACTGATACTCATTCTCTTAAGCAAGACGTCCTGCAGACTTAAGGACAGTCAGGTGTCCCTCAGTATTCACTTTAAGTCTCAAAGAACATTTATTCAGAAACCATAGCCTTTATTTCTAACCAGTTTCACTCCTACCTTGTCTTCTCCAGGATCCACACATCCCTCCTAAAACAGGATGCTGAATCTAGATGTAATATTTCTAAAGAGGACTTACTAATGCCAAGCATAATAAAAAGATTATTTCCTAATTCTAACGAGATTTGTTAAAAGGATCCAAATTCACAGACTTTTAAGATACAGCAGTAAACTGCTGGTTTATTCAATCTAAGACGCATTACAAACCCCAGTTATTTTAGCTGTTTGCACATAGTGAAGACTCTCTAAATTCGAATTGAAATAAACCAGGATTTTTCTGCATTGCATCTGTGTTTTGTAATGTTCCTTTTAACTGAATTTCATTATATTTTTGATGAAATATGAAATGCAATCAAGAATATTACTTAAATCTAAGGTTATACCTACTCTTTCCCTCATTTACATAGCCAGTAATCACAAAAAAACTTACTAGGTCTCTCATGATTCCTTTATTTAGCTCAATCCAATGCCTTATCATCATTATAATATGTCTTAGATACCAAAGCAAATGCATATTTGCCAGATTTATTTACTCATTTGTTATGATACAACTTAATCAAAATATTTTTAAATATTTTTAAGAGTGACATGTATACCTCAATGTTTTTATAAATTTTGCATTTAAATGTTAAGATTTCAGAAAGATGATACAACCTGTGAGAGCAATTTCTTCAGAAGCTGTGCTATGGCAGGGTCCTCAGGTGGAGGGCAGTCAGGAAGAGACCCATTTCGTTTCTTCTGACGCATGTGAAGATGTCTGAACAAGCTAGTAATATCTTTAGACCTCAAAGCATAATCAAATATAGAACGACTTACTGGCTCTTTTAAAACACTGAGTAGAACAAGTTTTCTTTCAATCTATATTAGAAAAATAAAAAGAATCAGCCAAAGATACAACATAGAGTACATCTGTTTTCAAACTCAATAAATACATAACCTGTGTAAAGTTAACATAGATATTCATTTTCTAAGAAAATGGGAGATATCAATATCTGCAATTTTTGCTTAGAAGAAAAAAGAATACCAGTGACCTTTAGAGAGCTAGGGTATTTCTTCATTCATTGTTAGCATCTGAGTAGACATCTGTGTCTATCATACTTGAATACTACTAATAAATACTCAGACTAGAAAAGTTTAGATCCCAAGTTTTCTAGATCCCAAAATGTCAGATGACTTCCCAGATCTAAAAAGTACCTGCAGTTCACAGGTCAAGTAGCCAAAAGTACTGATCCAGAGAAGATGCTCAACAGCCACAGGGCCACCCTTCAGTCATCAGGTTTTCCCAATAGCTTCAACCACTTCTAAAAAACATTACTCTCTCCACAGAGTTCATAAAATCCCTCCTTTTTTAATCCCCAAGAATATTCTCCTTGCCAATGCACTTACAATAAAAAGGATGAGCATTACTAAACAGTAACGAAGAGGACTTTCTTTAGATATATTTAACTACCTGGTAAGTTGGCCAGTAGAAACCAGCATAAAAAGGTATCTTTTGTCTAATCCAAACTGCAGAAAGGTAAAAATTATGAAGCATATAATCAGTCTCTCAACTCCTGAGCCTGGCCTTTCAAAATATAAAACAATGATAAAGCAAAAAGTAATAATAATAATAATTTCTGAGAAAACAAAGAGAATGGTGATTTCTAACAAACCACTTATATATCAGATTTATTTTAGTAAGCCACAACTAAAAGTTATTACAAACACATGCAATTTTCAATCCCCGAAACACTTTCTCTTTCTTTCATTATGAGTTTAAGAGCCAAACTTCTAAATACAATATGTAGTCAAAGTAGTAGGAATCTCTAGACCTGATTTCCAAGGAAGCCTTAATAAACTTCAAAAAGTGGGGACATATTTTCTAGCAATATTATCCATCTTTCACGGATATATAAATTTTTCTTGGGATAAAAATTTTAAAATCTACAAACTCTATGAAATAGAGAATGATGATTTCACAAATTGGATTAATCTATTATGAAAAGTAAGGATTGAAGGCAGTCAAAGCCACTTGTTTGCAGAGGATATCCATGGCCATTTTCTCCAACCACAGGGAAGGCACACTGGGCCTTATACAAGTAAGAGAAAGCTAGAGAGGAATGGGAATTTGCAAAAGCAAAATTAGAGTTTTAGTAAAAAAAATAGGACATTTTAGGATGTTTTGACAGCCAGAATCATCTCTCAACAGTCCATTCAATTTAAATATCTATTTTGATAGTTGGCTGTCCAGCAAAATGAAGGGTATAAACACTGACAAACTGGTAAATAACTGCCTTGTACAAACCAAAGACCCAAAGTTTATCATCAAGTGCTACACTGCTTGGTAAGCGGGGGGAGGGAGGGAGCAAGAGGGGTGGGGTAGTCATTAGATTTAAAAAAAAAAAAAAAAAACAGAACCAGTTAGTGCTCCAAAAACAAACTTCTGAAAAATCCTTTTTCAAATTTATTATAAATGTGGAGTTGGACTGAAATCAGTTGTACTTTTATGACAAAAGCAGGTCCATTAATATACGTTTCTGCTATATTTCACTTAATACCAGATGCTTTACAACACTGCACAAAAGGAAAAAGGATGAACTACCGAGTGCTGCGTTACATACAACATGATGTACACGTAAGTCTCTTGAACTTCTCTCACCTTCCAAAGTGTTTGTTCCATTAACATTAACTAACTTGAAAGGAATGTGAAAATGCTGTAGCCCAATTTAAATCTTTAAAATTTTAAATAAAAATAGGACTCTCTAAACCTTTCTTTAAAGGGGCACAGTTTGGAGGGAAGATTGATTCTAAGTTGGAACATGCATACCTGTATTATTGGTTGAGTAATATATGGGTCAAGGTAAGGCATCAGTTTGCAGTAGACATCAGCTGTGCTTATTTGGTGAGCTACCACTGTGATAAATCCCACAGCACCATAGCGTATCCACAGATTGGGATGACACAGAAAGGGGGCTAAGAGGGAAAAAAAGGTATGGATTAAACGATGTTCATAAACAGTCTCACACTATCAAGATAAACAAATTTTCACCTTATAACACAACTGATAAAGAGATTATACCAAATGTTACTATCAGGTTTCCTTCATATACTCAATTATCCTGGGACTTAAACTGAACCAAGTGAACATACTGCTATTATAATATTTCCTACCATAAATATCAGCAATACCATAGAAGAGTAAAAATAGCTACCTCTTTTCTTAGGATTTAAATTGTTATATTTTTAGTCAGGGCTGAAGATCAGTGGGCATATATACTCATTTACAAGACCAGGTTAAAAACTATTGGAGAGAGACATAAAAAGTCCCAACAGCCCAACAGCATATAGCAAACTATTACTCCCCCACCCAATACCTCCACAAAGTCCAAGGACATACCATTTACAACATAAAGGACAAAGAAACTGAGTTGTTTCTCCTCCAAGCCACAGCTTAAATTAAGGGAATGATTTCGCCTGACTGACATTCTTTTTAATGCAAAGATTTGATGACATCAAATACAGTACTCATAAATTCATTCACAAGGCGTTATGAATGGAAACTAAAAGCCACAAAACATATGATGCTCATTCTTAAAGAGTTTAAGATATAAGAAAATTAAATGAATATCTTTTCACAGCTTTTATTTTAACTATCTTCTGTACTACACCTAAAGTCAACGATTCAACTAACGGAAGTAAGATTCAGAATAAAATTCAAACATCCAAACTAACCTGATTTAGAATAAAATTCAAATTTCTAAAAGCAAAAAAAAAGTACTTGTTCTGAGGATGTAAAAGCATCGGCATTTAGAGTATACAAATTTCAAAAGAAATTCAGGCTAACAGAGAAATAAGAATATTATCACAGTGATGTCAACATCATGGTGGAGTGAGATGCTCCCTTTGTGTCTCCCCTTTAATATACAACCAGTAAAACATCCACAACTCAACAAAGGTGCCTCTGCCCAACACACCAGATGCAGGAGAATTCCACTTATCTGTACATCTAGAGGTGGGTGGACTGGAACAGAGGAGGTAGAACCAGGAGAACAGTACAGGTGGTGACTGTAGTCCTGGACCTCTGACCATGGCAGCTAAGCCTGCAGCCCCAGAGAACATGGTAGCAGCAGGGGAGGTGTACACATGACTCTGCCCTTCCCCCACAGCAGCAATCACAGGTAACTGGGCAGGAACAGCAGTGGGGCCTGAGACCCCATCCCTCCAGCCACAGAGGCACCCACAACTCTGGCCCCCCACACCTCCACCCACAGCAGCAAAGCCCTCGAACCTTACAATTCCAGACACAGCAGAGATGCCCATGCAATCCCAGCTCCACCCCATCCTCCCCCTCACCCTGTGACAGTGGAGCCTGAGACTCAGAGGATCCTGGACATGGCAGGAGAGCTCACTATCCTGGTGCCCCAGGCAATGACGCCAGCAACACTGGCAGCAGCAAAGCACCAACAACACCAGAGGCACAAGAAGCAATAATGAGGTCACAGGGCGACACCTCTAACAGAGGCAGTGGAGGGTGGAAACTGTAGACTCTCAAATATAACCAGAGGCAGCTCAGGTAAAAGAAATTAAAAACCTGTGCTGTCGGGCCACTTACTGGAAAACAAAGAGAAAGACCTCTAACTTCCAACCGTTGAGTCATTACAATCAAGTAGAAAGGTTTTTACTACTTCAAAGACACAGGAAGAGGAATAACTCATCAAGCACCATGAAGAACCACAGTAACACTGTACCACAAAAAGGAAATGAAAATTCTCCAGAAACTAAAGTCAAAGAATACTGAGATCTGACAGAGAATTCCAAATAGCTGTCGTGAAGAAACTCAACGAGCTACAAGAAAACTCACAGAGACAGTTCAATGAGCTCAGGAATAAAACTAATGAACAGAAGGTACACTTTACCAAAGAGACTAAAACTCAAAAAAAGAACCAAACAGAAATCTGAAGCTGAAGAACTCAATAAACGAGTTGGAGAATGCAATTAGAAAGCACTGGAAATAGAGCAGACCATATGGAAGAGAGAATTAGGGAGCTCAAAGATAGACAACTAGAAATCTAAAAGTAGAAGAAGAAAGAGAAATAAGATATTTAAAAACTGAGGAAATTCTACAAGATCTATCAGACTCCTTTAGGAAGGACAACATTAGGCTAATAGGTATCCCAGGAGAAGAGAAGGAGAAGGAAACAAAGAGTTTATTTAAAGAAATAATAGCTGAGAACTTCCCAAGTCTGGGGAAGGAACCAGATATACAAGTCCATGAAGCTAAGAGAATACCTAATTACCTCAATGCAAAAAGACCTTCTCCGGGCTTCCCTGGTGGCACAGTGGTTGAGAGTCCACCTGCTGATGCAGGGGACACGGGTTCGTGCCCCGGTCCAGGAAGATCCCACATGCCGCGGAGCAGCTGCGCCCGTGAGCTATGGCTGCTGAGTCTGCGCGTCCGGAGCCTGTTGCCCCGCAACAGGAGAGGCCACAACAGTGAGAGGCCCGAGTACCGCAAAAAAAAAAAAAAAAGACCTTCTCCAAGACATATTATACTAAAATTGTCAAAAATCAATGACAAAGAAAGAATTCTAAAGGTAACCTACAAAGGAACCCCACTCAGGCTACCAGCAGATTTCTCAGCAGAAACTCTACAGGCAGGAAGGAATGGAATAACATTCTCAAAACACTGAAAGATAAAAACTGTGACCCAAGAACACTCTAGCCAGCAAAGTTATCACTCACATATGAAGGAGAAATAAAGAGTTTCCCAGACAAACAAAAGCTGAGGGAGTTCATCAACACTAGACCTGCCATCTACCAGAAACAAAAAGGCAGAAGTAAATAGAACTTTGAGTAAGGTGATAAATAGACAGACTCAGAAAATAGCAACTCTTTATAAGAACAGGTTTTTAAACACTTTATTATAGCATAATAAAGGAGGTTAAAGGGGGGAGGAAAGAAGAAAAACTAACTATAGCTACTTCAATTTGGTAACAAACTCACAACATAAAAGGGATCGTTTAAGACAACAAAATGACAAAGAGGGAAGCGGAAAAGGACAGAACCCACAGAGGTAAATGAAGATGCCATCAGTAGAAAAAGGATTATTTTACCTATGCGATGTTTTATACAAACCTCATGGTAACCACAAACGTAAATCTAGAGCACAGACAGGAAATATTAAAAAAATGAGGGGGCTTCCCTGGTGGCGCAGTGGTTGAGAGTCTGCCTGCCGATGCAGGCGACACGGGTTCGTGTCCCAGTCTGGGAAGATCCCACATGCCGCAGAGCAGCTAGGCCCGTGAGCCATGGCCGCTGAGCCTGCGCGTCCGGAGCCTGTGCTCCGCAACGGGAGAGGCCACAACAGTGAGAGGCCCGCGTACCGCCAAAAAAAAAAAAAAATTAGGAAACTGAGAAAAATATCACAGAAAACCACCAAACCAAAATGGCAAACAGAAACACAAGGAAAAAGAAACAATGAAGATATAGAGCAACCAGAAAACAAAAGATTAAATGGCAGTACTAAGTCCTCATCTATCAATAATCACCCTAAATTTAAATTGGTTGACTTCACCAATCAAAAGACACAGAGTGGCCAGATGGATTAAAAACAAGACCCAGCTATATGCTGCCTCCAGGAGACTCACCTCAGCTCTGCAGACAGACACAGGATCAAAGTGAAGGGATGGAAGATGACACTCCAAATTACAGCCTAAAGAGAGGGAATGTAGCCAAACTCATATCAAGTAAAATAGACTTCAAGCCAAAAAAAGGTAACAAAAGACAAAGATGGACAGTATATAACGATAAACAGGACGATTCATCGAAAAGACATAACAGTGATTAATACACATATATACACCTAACATAGGAGCACCAAAGTATACAAAACAATTATTAACAGACCTAAAGGGAGAAACTGACAGCAACACAGTAACAGAAAGGGCTTTAACACCCCACTTACATCAACAGGTAAATCATCATCCAGACAGAAATAAACCCACACATGTGGACAACAAAAGAGCACAGAACATACAATGGAGAAAGGACAGTCTCTTAAATGGTGTTGGGAAAACTGGACAACTACATGCAAAAAAGTGAAACTAGACCACTATCTCTCACCATACACAAAAATTAACTCAAAATGAATTAAAGACCTGAAAGCACACAACCACTAAAAGAAAACATAAGCAGCATGCTCTCTGACATCAGTCTTAGCAAAAATCTTTCTAGCTATGTCTCCTCGGGCAAGAGAAACAAAAGCAAAAATAAATAAATGGGACTACACCAAACTAAAAAGCTTCTGCACAGCAAAAGGAACCATCAACAAAACAAACAGACAACCTACTGAGTGGGAGAAGATATATGCAAGTCATATATCTGATAAGGGGTTAATGTCCAATATATATAAAGAACTCATACAACTCAACAACAAAAAAACAAACCTAAACAAAAAGTGGGCAGAGGAGCTGAACAAACATCTTTCCAAAGAAGACATACAGTTGGCTGGCAGACATATGAAAAGATGTTCACCATCACGAATTATAAGGGAAATGCAAATCAAAACTACAATGAGCCATCACCTCTCATCCGTCAGAATGGCTATTATCAAAAAGATGAGAAATAGTAAGTGTTGGAAAGGATGTGTAGAAAAGGAAACCTCATATACTGTGGGAATGTAAACTGGTGCAGCCACTGTGGAAAACAGAGTGGAAATTTCTCGACATTTAGAACTACCATAAGATCCAGCTATTTTGGGGTATTTATCCAAAGAATAAGAAAATACAAATTCAAAAAGATATATGCACCCCTATGTTCACCATAGCTTTATTTACAATAGCCAAGATATAGGAGCAACCTAAGTGCCCATCAATGGATGAAGATGTGGTATAAATATGCAATGGAGTATTACTCAGCCATTAAAAAAAGGTGAAATCTTGCCATTTGCAACAACGTGGATGGACCCTGAGTGTATTATGCTAAGTTAAATGTCAGACTGAGAAAGAAAAATACCATGATTTCACTCATATGTGGAATATAAAAAACAAACAAACAAAAAAAGTAAAATAAATGAACTAAACCAAACCAAAGCAAGCATATAGATACAGAGGACAGAGTAATAGTTACCAGATGGGGAGGGGCAGGGAGGAGGGCAAAATGGGTAAAGGGGATCAACTGAATGATGATGGACAGAAACTAAATTTTTGGTGGTAAGCACACTGTAGTGTGTACAGAAGTAGAAATATAATGTTGCACACATGAAACTTAAATGATATAAACCAATGTTACCTCAATAAAAAGTAAATTTAAAAAATAAGAAATGATTAAAAAAATACTATTTCATGCTAATATTACATATAAATAGGAGAAGAGAAGAAAATTGTTCAAGATATCTGTCTCCAAAGTTCTCCCATTTCCAATTCTTCTAACTACACATGGAGGTGGTTTTGATTATTTTATAAACACCCTGCAGCCTCTGAGATGGCCAACAAGGGAGGGCTGGTAGTTTCCCTCTCACAACAGAGAAAATGAGGACTGGAAAAACCATTGAAAAACCTCCAAAAAAGAAATAAACTCAAGATGACCTGGCGGAGTTAGGCACTAGATGAGGCTGAATTAGTGGTCCCAATTCTTTGTGTTATCTCTGTTATACAGTCACTCTTGCCTGGTGCTCACGGTGTACAAAGGGTACTTCTCCTGTCCCTCCCTCTTGTCTCAGACACAGTACCTGCTCTAGCCAATGGAATGTCAACAGATGTAACACAAACAGAGGCTTGAAATGTATAGCAGAGCTAGGCTTCTGCCATCACCCAGAACATAACCTGGGTGGTTGCTGCCCCTCCAACCTGGGCCCCAGAATGAGACAGATAAACCACAATCACCACAGGCGTCTGGGAGATGCAAGGCCTAAAGCAGAGCCACCCACTGAGCTCACAGATGCATGCTGAGAACTTGACCGAAGGATTTACTGGGATTTTGTGGTTGATTGTTGTACAGCATTATTATATCAGTCAGTAGCTAACTGATACAAAGAACCTGCAAGACTCCAAATACAAGAAACCAGAATCGAGGATTTCCTATAAAACATCCAATACATTTCCAATTATCTGGGGACAAGCAGATGGAAAGGTGAGTTTTCACAATGTCTAAGTGGGAAGAGTGTAGTTTTTAATCATGATTATCACCACCACCACAATTCCCTTTAAGAATCACTACAACAGGCTAACCACGCATAAAGACAGAACAGAGAGATGCATACAGTTTATCACTTGTTTTAAGTAAGTAGGTGTTTCTAAGTTATTAAAAACTTTCTTCTTTTAAATAGTTCAAAATGCCAACAAATGACTATTTGCTTGATTTTTCTCAGCAAGGGTTTTTTTCCTCCCCACAGCTAGTACCAAATTCAGTTCCAGTTCTAAGAGAGCATCACACCCAAGAAGTTGTACCACATTAGGTTTATTCTATATCTAAAGATAATAATTTATTTTGATACTGAACTTAAGATACATGAGGACCCCATATGTTCATCCTATGACCAAGGACTAAAACCCATAGGACTCAGAAAAATTTCTGCAAAATTTGACAGGAGGAGTAAAAAACTATCTTTTATGATAATTTTTGCTTAAAAATGGATGGACATCCATTTTGCAGATAAATAAAATGCTAGTTATATGCCATATTAAATCTCAAAAATAATTTCCAAATAATTAGGCAACAGAAGGAATGTATTATGTGAAATTAGAATATACAAGCACATATTTATATACAAAGGATTTTCATTAGAATGAAGAAAATCAAAGTCGAAAGCAAGAAAAACTCGACCCTTAGGAGGTAATGCCACTTTCACAGGAGAAAAAAAGAAAACACTGATGTGAGAATTCACACAATGAGAATGACCAGGAAAATATTCCAGGCAGCAAGATATGTGTGTTAAGATGATACATTTTCTCTTTAATATTATTATGAAAAGGGGTGCTTTCTACATCTGCCTTACACTACACAGGATAAGAAATTCAAAAAACATTCTAACATCTTTCATTATATTAATAATTTTTGTTTCCCAAGCTATTAGCTCTTTTAAAAATTAAGAAGAAAACAGAGATGACTCCCTCAAGGTTTAGCACTCTGCAGCTTACACAAAAAATCAAAATCATTTCTGTGTAATAGAGATTTTTATCATGATTATGTTGCCAATACTCAAAACTTTTCTATTAAATTTGTCATTTTTTTAACATAATCATCAAAAAATTCAAACCAAATTAGTGTTACAAACTAAAAGAATGATTATAAATATTAAGAGTACAAAATAAGAAACCTACATATACTCAGATTTCCACAAAATTTTTCTTTTAAAAAGCTACATTCATGCCTAAAAACTTCCAGACATTTTATACCTCTCTACTATCTAACCATCTAATTTCAACTATCAAAATAAAAACTCCTTTGTCTTTTTTCTCTGAGGATTGCCTCAAGAAAAACCTATTAACCAAATCTAACTAATTCTGGCTTTCTATAAATTTTCTTGGCAAAGCATTCAGCAGCAATAAAGTATTTTATCTAAAAATGCAATTTCCTAAGATTTCATGTCTTCTCAGTACAAAGCCAACTTGCAATCTTATCAATACATTGGTTACTTTCTTAAAATGAAGTGTTAAGAAGACTAAGAGCTTCTAATATTTTTAATTTTACAATGTGTCACATGTACCTGTTTGCTCTTATTCTGAATTTTAAGTTGATGGACCTAGATAACTGTTATAAAGGTCAAGGAATTAATTCCTTTCATTGTTTAATAAAATTACTAACAGTAGTAATGTCAATACTACGAATGCTTAACTGGAGATCAGTGCAATGACAGAAGTCACAGACAATCCTCCACATCCAGTTTCAACTTGATTAATGGTCAAGTGTCCAAAAACATAAGCTGACTCTTCAGAGCAGTTAAATACTTAATGCACATTGTGTTTCAAAAGAAAAAAAAATCTTCATTTTTCAAGGATCATCAAGACTTAACTACAGATTGAAACAAAGGTGTATTTCCCAACCTGGGCTGGAGGGCCAGTGCTCCTGTGTGTGTGCCTACGTGTCGCTCACATACATACAAGCATGCAGGCATAAGCATGCACATGGGTGTGCACACACAGACACACACACAACAGGGACAATGAAGCTGAAAATCTCACTCTAGATTGCCTAGAAACTTTACAATGCCCTATCAGTTGTTATTTCTCTTACCACTCCCTAGTTTTCCCATCCTAATTTTGAGAAACAAAAACTTACCAATATCACTGGCAAATTCATAGACATGGGGTTTTTGCAGCAGCCCTAACTGGCACATACAGGTAAGGGCATTAAGAGCTTTCACAATAACAAATTCCTCAGCATCACTAAGACCTTGTTGCAACAGGGGTTTGAGAATTGAGGAGCTTTGCCAGCCAACATAGGCGGCAACACCTGAAAAAGAGAAGCAATATTACATGACTGTTTTATACCTGAAAGTACAAATGCCATTAAGTAAAACAATAAAATTAATCAAAAGTCAAATATATCGAGCAACAATCCAGGCAGGGACGCTGCATTTCCTACCCAGCAAAATAGATGAAAAAGACCCACACCAATGCAAATCTGCAAGAAATTCTGCGGCACCAAGGGAAAAAAAGATCCTATGAGCTTACAGAAAGAAAAATACAGATTCCCTAAAAAGGAAGTAGAATCAGACTGGCATCAGATGATCTTCAGCAGCAATGTAGGCTAGAAGACAACAGGGCAAGACCTTCAAGGTTATGGGAGAAATTTTATACCCAAACTGTCAATAAAATAAGAAAACAAAAATAAGTCATTTTGAGACATGCCAGGACTATGTGTGTTTACCTCCCATGCAAACATTTCTAAGAAAGTACTTAGGGATGTACTCCAGAAAAATAAAGAAAATGTAGAATGTACAAAATGGTAAATATAACCCAGGAATTCAATGGGGAAAAAAGGATAATAGCTAGTAAAGAGCTAGAAATTAATCAGCCCAAATTAGACCTAAAGGTCAATAAACTTCGAAAATGTTATCAAGAAGAAAAATGGAACAGACTACAAGCAATAGATAAAACTGGTAAGAAAGAAGCTAGATAATATAAAGTGAGGAAGGTATATTACTTTTCTCTCTAAAAGGAAAACAAAAAACTCTGAAACTCCATGACAAACAAAAAAGTTGTTCAAGAAAGTCATAGTGTAAAAATGATATAAATTAAAATGTGCATTTAGTAGTTTGCAGACGATAGAAAAAAGAATCTTTGATGCTATAAACATTCTCATCAAGTGATAAAGGAGTTATGGCATTAGAATTGTGGTGAAGCAGTTATAAATATAGTGCACTACTTGGCTCTAAAGTCAATAAAAGTTACACATTCTTAATCATGTAAATTGTTTTGAATTGTCAGAATCAGTCTATACAAGCACAAAAGACTTTATTACAATTACATAACAGAATGTAAATATTATCAACTATGAAAATGCAATTGTTGAACTGTCAATTAACAATTAGTTGAATTATTAACCAACAAAAGAATTAGAATGGAAGAAAAACGAAAAGAAGGAAGGGAGGAAGGGAGGAAGGGAGGCACTAAATTTCTTGTAGTCCAAGTCAGAAGTAGACCAATAAGAAACAGGTTGAATTATTTAAAGTTATAAAAACAACAAACTAAAGATCTACATCTCAAAACAGAGGCGAAGGGGGATTGGGGTATGATATGAGTGAGTTAAATCTTCATGTGGCATACGAAAAAGTCAAGAGATAAAGTGTAAAGTTGATAACCCTAAAAAGAGTAACATGAAAATACTATTTAGAGACATGGCAATAATCACCTGAAGATATCAAACCAAAACCACAAACCAGAGTAGGTGCCTCTGGAAAGTGCAACTATTGCCTTCCATACTTACTTCATATATTTTGAGTGATCTGCAAAAGCATATTTCCACTGTATTGAGAAATAATTTTAGAATTTTTTTTCTGTAATAAAAGAAAAAACGCTGTCTAAAATTCCAGTGGATTATATTTAAAAACTTTACAAACTGAAATGTATAATGAGCTAAAATAGCTCAAAATATTTTGGAAAAGAAGATTGACATCTGGGAGCTTATTCTACCAGACACTAAAGTTGCTTATAAATATATAATAATTAAAATATAATATAGCTATAAAAGGAGTATAATATTGAGTACAGAAGTAAAAAAAATCGATGGAATAGGATATTTAGAAAAGTAACCCTAAAACATATATGCATGCAACAGGTGATAACAGAAGCTTCACAAATCAATGGAAAATAAATGAAATGTTTAGTAAATAGTGTTAGGAAAATTGGTTATATTTCTGAGAAAAATTTAGATTTCACCTCATACCACAGCCCAAAATAAAGATCAATTAAACAGTTCATATTTTTATGTGAAAAAATAAAGCATTAAAACAAAGCAAAACAAAACAGACATGCGCCCAACAAATTATTAACCTAATTCTGAAATGGGAAAATATTTAAGCACAAAAGTAAAAAAAAAAAATCACAAAGGAAAAGATCAAATAGACAACACTAAAATTATTTTAAAAGACATAAAAAATAACAGTCAAGTTATTTGAGAAAAGTGCCATAGAAAAGATAAAAAGTTATTGTTTTTAATGTATATATAAAAGGCTCAGAAAAAAATCAATAAGAAAAGCATAATACCATCAAAAAAGGGGCCAAAATAATAAACTAAAAATTCAAAGAGTAAGAAACATGAATGAGTAATCAACATGAGAAATTTTTTTCACCTTCACTGATAAGCAAATAAATATACACTAAAACAAGTCATTGCTTTAAGCTACCAACAGGCAAAGGCTGTGCAGTACTATCAAACAATGCTGATCAGAGTAGTAAATGATATAATCTTTTTGAAAAGCTTATAAAATGTGTCAAGTTTTAAAAACATGTTCATATTATTTAACTCAGTAATTAAAATTTCAGACTTCTAGCCTAAGAAAATAATCAGGCAAATATTTATGTAAATAATTATGTGTATAATATATGGTTGACGAAAGTTAAAACAATTTAAATATTCAAAAGAAGAGTTAAATAAATTTTGATAAAACTGTATAATGAAATATTTCTATTAAATTATGGTTTCAAAGAATTTTTAATGACATGAGAAAATGCTTAGAGTATACATATGTTCCTAGAAAAAGGTTTAAAAAATAACAAGACTAAGAAGTAATATAATACATACATAGCACTTATGTGCCAGGCACTATTACATATGTTAATTCATCTTATCTTCGCAACAACCAGTGATTTAGGTAATATTATTATTCCCATTTTACAGATAGGGAAACTAAGACACACAAAAGATTAAATGATTTCCCCTAGAAACACAACCAGTAGGTGACAAAGCCAGAACTTGAACCCAGAAGTCTGTCGCCAAGAGTGCCTGCTCTTAGCCAGCACACGACAGTGCCTCACAGATGGCAGAACGGGACGATGGGTGGAAGGAGAAGGCAAGGATGACCCATAGGAAGAAAAAAACAAAACATTAACAGAGGCTGTACGTGGGCTAGAGGATTGGAGGGGATTTGTCTTCTTCAAGAATTTTCCAATTTTTCTACAGGAAGTACATGTCACTTTTATAAACAAACAAAAAATCAATGAAAATTATTTTAAAATGAAAAAAGAACTAACATAAAGGCCATTTTTCGGGCTTCCCTGGTGGCGCAGTGGTTGAGAGTCCTCCTGCCGATGCAGGGGACACGGGTTTGTGCCTCGGTCTGGGAAGATCCCACATGCCACGGAGCGGCTGGGCCTGTGAGCCATGGCCGCTAAGCCTGCGTGTCCGGAGCCTGTGCTCCGCAACAGGGGAGACCACAACAGTGAGAGGCCTGCATACCGCAAAAAAAAAAAGAAAAAAAGGCCATTTTTCAAAATACACATGAATTAACCAATAGATGAAGTTCCAAGAACCACCTTTTCCCAAGAAAAGAAATAAAAATAAGATTATTTGAAAGAAGAGAGCATGAAAGACAGAAAGGTGTGAGAAGCATACTGTATTTAGAAACTGAGTTAGATGGAGTCCAAGATGGAGGGCTGACATGAATCAATAAACTAATGTAAAAATTAAAAACAAACTAGAGATGTCTGAAAAGAGGAGGTACAGTAATCTCCAGTTATAACAAAGCAAGAACAGCAATTTCAAGGCTTTTCAAAAGTAGAAAGTAACCTTTTCTCCAAAACATTACACAATAATATTCATAAAAATAGGAATACTGTTGCTATATGAGTTTCTTTCCTTTTCTAATTTTTTAGGAAAAACATCCAACAGCAAACCTTTTAGCAGTTACTTTCCCAGATTATTGGAAATCAATATCTAAACTCTATTACAGCCTTCTGCTACTACACAAGAAAGCTTGGATACCTGCAAAGCTTTCCAGTGTGCAGAACAGTCTTTAAATCTTTTGAGTTAATAGACAAGCTTTATAATCATGTGTAAAATGATATAAAAAGGGTTAGTGGGTAATTTTAATAATATGGCTTTAGCATATAACATTTCATAAATGACCCAAACTAAAACTGAAAAGGTCAGTACAATCAGGTGGAAAATGATCACTTATTACTCCAAAAAGAAAAATATTAAATATTGTGTCAAACATGACAATCTACCAAAATAAAGTCTATTTCTTTCTAATTTTGAATCTAAATGCAAGAGGAGTCATATGCATATAAAATACAAGATGTCTCTCTTCTTTAGATAAATCTGAAAATTAAGAATTGCAACATTTTGAAAAAGTAGGAAAAAAGCTGATTAATTTTTCACAAATTTTCAGTTTACAAAAAGCAAAGCCTATAAGCTTTAATTCTTTCTAATTAGATTGATTTTCAATCATAATTATACTTTGTTATTCTCCGATTGTAAAAGTGATGCATGTTTACTATAGAAAATTTGACAAACATGAGATAATAATCACTGTTCACATCTTAGTATATTCAGACTTGTTATTGTTACCTTTACACAACTGGGTTCAGTCATTTTAATAATATTTCATGGTACTTTCCCAGGTCATTAAATTTTCTTTTAAAACATACTTTTTAATGACCACATGGTATCCCTTTATAAGGGTATATCAGTTTTATTAACCAATCCCTTTATCAACTAAGATACTTCCATCAACCAAAAGCAGCATGAAGACAGAAATACCAGGAACTCATTTCATTACTAATAAAATTTGGTAGTACTGTCACCTTTCAGACTGCATGAAAGTATCTGTTTGAGAAGATAATTCAAATCTTAAAGATAAATTTAAAAACAAGCAAAAAACATACCAACTATACTATCAAAAAAAGCTCCACGCAGATGCCAATCATTTTTATCATTCAGGAAAGTGATCATGTGGGACAATAAAACATCATTGGCTTTCTGACGTCCAAAGAATACACACAGCCGTGTTATTCCATTTTCCATTAAGGTTTGTTTCACGATATTTTCAGGGTCACTTAGCAAAGTGACAACTTTCTGCTGGACCATTTCATGTAAGGCTTGGAGCTCTAAAAGAAAGGAAAAATATGATCAATTTTCTTTTCTCCAAACATATAGACCCAGTCTTTCTCACTCCTTGGAGAAAAGAGAATGATTACAGAAGCCACCAGAGAAAGTCTATAATTACTAAGTTTTTCCACTACTCAAAGCTCTGAAGGATAGTTGGGAAAATGAAATATAGATTGAAAAACATCCTAATAAGCAGATGCCACAGGCATGGTTACTATCTCACTAGTTAATTTATAAGGCTCAAAGAAAACCTATGGGGAAGCACCAGAGGGAGATCATACTGCTCCAATAAGATCAACTTAATCAAGGACTTGAAATTACTGGACTGGTTCAGGATATAATCTGATGGTACAGGGCAATCCTTTGAGAAAGCATTTTTAAAGGTTGGTTAATTATATTTTAGAAAGCCAGAAAATACATTGCAAGTTCTGACAAGGCTTTACATGATCTAGCCACTGCCTTCTTCTCTGACCTTATCACCTACCTACCCTCCCCTTTTCATTTATTTATTTACTTAGCTGTTTGTCTTTTCCTTACTGAAACAATCTCAAGAGCAGGGATCTTTTCTGTCTTATTTACCACTATATCCCTAGTGCTTACAGCAAGCACACGAATTGCCTGATGCAAAGCTTATGTTTAACAATTATCTGCCAACTAAATGAATGAGGGCAGCCACTGTCAAGGGAAAAGGCAGTCTGAAAGGCACAATTCTATGTTCACATTAAGAAAAACTTCAGATTAACTCCCCAAAAGTTTTAATGCCTAGCTTCATTATTTAAAAGGTCCAATTACATGGTTATAGGATGTAGGACAGTATTATTTTCTAAGTAATTCCGTGAAAAAAAGTGAGGATTTCCTTTGTGATACATCCTTCTATAAGTTTAAAATTATTCCAGTGTCTTCAACTCCAAATAATATTTGCTGCATAAAATGATCCATTCTAACAAGTAACTGAGACACTACAGTTGTCTATAGCATAAAAATCTGAAAAGTAGACTTCTCTAGTTTTTCTGAACTAGAAACATCTTGAAATAGATCTAAGTACATTATTTGACTTCTAAATCTTTAACATAATAAACATTCATTAAAAGCCTGTTAAAAGCTGTGTGGATGTAGAGAAACTTGAGGCAGGGACTCTGACCTCACAGAATTTACCATCACATTGCTCCTTTACAGTAAAAGGTGTGGGTTCTGATACATAAATCATAGGTAGTATGAAAGAAACACAGTTTATGACTAAGGACACTCAAAATAAACTCACATAAGGAGAAAAGGTTTAGATTCTTTGGCTATGGTGTTTCCAATGTTTTTTCCTTTTATTCTGTAAGAATTATATAATTCAGCTAGCTTTGCTTTTGACACAAACCAATTCTGGCTGAAAAACTACTGAGCTTAGAATCTGTGGTGACAAGTTGGTCATTTTCTGGCTAGATAACAATGTATAAGAGTGAAAGAGAACAGTCAGACAGCAGAATCCTTCCCTCTATAAATCTGGTATTCTTTCATTTTACATTAAAATTGTAAGTGAGAGTTTGTTGCAAGTTCACATCAGCAATTCATTCTAAATAACAGAAAATCATACTACCTGTGTCATAATTTCCACTGGGATGTGTAACTTCATCTATTTCTTCACTATTTGGGTCATTTTCCATACTGAGATTTTTCAACTGTACTAATTCCAGGAATCTCAAAGCTGTTTCTGCCAGCAGAGCTATGTTTTCTATAAAAGGAAGAAAATTCATAATAATTATAATCATAAATGTGTGTAATACTTATAACTTTTCTTCCCTAAGTCTTAATACATATAAATAATAATCATTAAGACTAAAGAAAAGCAGGACTTTTCAATTTAGCACTTAAACTAATCAGACTTTTAGTAACTAATCTCATAATCGACAATTATACCCAAACTACCTGTTTTAATAATAAATCATAAGCTTCTTTAAAAAATACAGAAATGTACAACATGATAACTATAGTTAACGTTGCTGTATGGTATATATGAAAGTTATTGGAGTAAATCCTAAGAGTTCTCATCACAAGGAAAAAAATTTTTTTTTCTTTTTTTTTCTTTTTATTATATCTACATGAGATGATGGACGCTAACTAAACTCACTGCAGTAATCATTGCACAATATATTTAAGTCAAACCATTATGCTTATACCTTAAAATTATACAGTGATGTATGTCTATTATATCTCAATAAAACTGGGAAAAAATACCAAATAGCCCAAAATATAGCACTCAAAACATCTGAGGCAAAAAAAGCTGAATACTTCCACAAAGACCTACCTTTTAAACAGTTTATCAGGTAAGAGATATGCAGTAGGCTAACAGAGAAACACATTTTCACATTAAAATCACAGATCAAGCTGGCCTTTGGAATCACACAGACCCTGGCTCAAACCTTGACCCTGGGGGCTTCCCTGGTGGCACAGTGGTAAAGAATCCTCCTGCCAATGCAGGGGACACGGGTTCAAGCCCTGGTCTGGGAAGATCCCATATGCCGCGGAGCAACTAAGCCCGTGTGCCACAACCACTGAGCCTGCTCTAGAGCCCTCGAGCCACAGCTACTGAGCCCACGTGCCACAACTACTGAAGCCCGTGCGCCTAGAGGCCGTGCTCCGCAACAAGAGAAGCCACCACAATAAGAAGCCCGTGTACCGCAACGAAGAGTAGTCCCCACTCGCCGCAACTAGAGAAAGCCCGCGCGCAGCAACAAAGACCCAACGCAGCCAAAAATTAATTTTTTTTTTTTTTTAAACCTTGACCTTGGCACTTACTAGCTGGCTGCTTAACCAATCTGAGTCTCAGTTTCCTCATACATAACTGAGTCACATCCACCTCAAAGAACCATTACCAAAGTGCATCAACCCTTATTGGACTGCTTTACAAGTGATACTCTGAGGTTCTTAGTGAACCAAAGCGCCAGACTGTTTGTCACACTCCTGCAGTGATCTGTATCTTTTCCTTTCTCTCTGATCATCTATTAAGACTATTTATACTCCTCACCACTGTGAAAGTATCTACTTCTAAGTTCTGCTATCACACTTGCTGTTAGTTATATCTGCTCTTTGCTTATACTTTCCTCTTCCTTCCATTTTTATTTATTCCTGTGCCTCTATCCTTCTTCTCCTCCCACTTCCATGCTTCCTAATATACGACTATACCCGCAAAGACTGCACTCTTTTCCTTCTCAGCAGTGAGTAGCACTGAACATAAACTACCTTATTTTACTGATTCTAAGACTCACTTTTTCTTCACTTTTTAACATCTCCGAAATTGAGATGCATCCCACAATAACTGACATTTTTGAGTCTATTGAATACAGTGATTCCCTTCATCCTGGAGTCCCACACCCCACTGCTGCCAGGTTCAACACTGTTCTGAGTAGAACAAAAATTTACCTCTAAATAAGCAAGTTATTAATACCCTGCAATGCCTGCTCACCCTAAAGATGGGAGAATTCTACACCATCCCCTGATGGTTCTAGATGAATATCCCCACTTTAGTGAAAATATCTTTATTAGGAAAAATCTCTTACTTTCCGGGGCACCTCTCAAGTCTGAGCAGATCTATGTTTATCTCCCCATTTAAGTTCATAAACTACAACACACTTGTCAGTTCACTTTACACAAGAAACAAATCTAGACCACCATCTCTGAGTTTAAAAACAATGCTATAAAAGAAATTTTTAATTGATTTTTAAACTTTTATAATTACTGACATGTGTGGTTTAATTACACTTAACCATACAAGTTCAAAGAGACTTTAGATTCTATCTAAAAAGGCAGCTTTGGGGTTTCCCTGGTGGCGCAGTGGTTAAGAATCCGCCTGCCAACGCAGGAGACACGGGTTCGAGCCCTGGTCCGGGAAGATCCCACATGCCTTGGAGCAACTAAGCCCATGCGCCACAACTACTGAGCCTGCGCTCTAGAGCCCGCGAACCACAACTACTGAAGCACACGTGCCTAGAACCCATGCTCCGCAACAAGAGAAGCCACTGCAACGAGAAGCCCACACACCGCAATGAAAAGTAGTCCCAGCTCGCGGCAATGAGAGAAAGCCCGAGCACAGCAACGAAGACCCAAAAATAAAATAAATTAATTAAAAAAAAAAATAAATAAAAAGGCAGCTTTATCATGCACTAAGCCATGGTTCACCACGGCTGGGTGGCATGGGGCACTGCAAGGTCCTGGCACTGACCCTGGGTTACCATGGACTTTTACCACTAAGACCCAGCACACTTGGGTAAAATAAAAGCAGGTTGCTTCAAAATCAAGGTCTAGACCAGCAGCTCTGAGAACTGAGAAAGAACTAGTCCAGATACACTTTGGTCGTGTCCCTTAGCCTCTCCCATCCCCAATTCCTCAGCTGGGAAACAAAGGCCCTATAACATCTACTGCTCAAGGTTGTTCCAAGTGTCAGTTTCAAGAGATACACAGATCTTAAAATCTTAGAATCTAGAACCTATTTTAGAATCTCTATATCTTTTGCAACTAACCCTTGCAACCCTGAGCAGTATGTACAAAGCAGATTTTTCAATAAACAGTAGCTATTGTTTTTATGCTGTGACTGCTAGAAATTGAATATAAGTATGTTAATATGGTACCTACACATCAGAACCTTACCTACTTACCACAATTGAGAAAAGACCAAGATACACTGGGACAAAAGTAGGTCATAATAGTCTAAACATACAGCTTGTTTTTTAAAAATCATAAGCTTTTCTTTCATTTAATTTTATCCAGTTCAATTACAGTTGATCCTTGAACAACACTCGAATTTTTTTTCAAGAGTACATACTACAGTATAACACAATCCATGGTTGGTTGAATCCACAGATGTGGAACCATGGATAGAGGGCTAACTATAAATTATATGGGGATTTTCAACTGTGTGGGGGGTCAGCGTCCTTAACGTCCACGTTGTTCAAGGGTCAACTGTATTTCTATTTATCAAGTGAATTGTAAACATGCTTTGTTCCAAATGATAAACTTGGATATGTCTTAAAGAAATCCTGAATTTTCTAAGCCTAAAATTTACACCTATAAAGCTATGGAAATCAGAAACCATAAATAAAGAGGCAAATGGATAAATATTTTTAAAAATACGTATTTTTTAAAAAGCCAACAACCACCAATCACTTTGTGGATGTGCCTAGCCATAAAGACAGAGTCCAAAGACCACTTTTCACATTCTGTTAAAATAATGACAAGTAAATCATAAAATAATGAACTAATAAGCAAGTATCTTTCAAAGAAAGAGACAATATCACCACACGTTATGTACTACTTACAAAGACTTCAGAATTCCTGATTTCCATCAGATTACATTTTAAAAATAAATGATGAAATTATGTAAATGTTTCAATGACATTTTCCATGCAGAAATAAGCATTCGAAATTAATTTGGGGAGCTAAAAATACAAATCTGTATCACTTATTTTATGAGAATTACAAATAAAACAGGTAAGTTTGTTATATAACACACTCACCTCATCACAAAGAAGCCACACTTCTTAAGCATCATAGTAACTGAAAGGACCCTAAAATTCAGTAACTTAACAAACGGGCTAGGTCCTTTCAACACCAAATTACCCAGCAAAATTAATCTTTTTCAACAGCAATAGACTGTTATATCCTAATACTGATATTCAAACAAACGTATTTGTTCAGAGAAACTTTATAAAGGCCTAAAGACACTAGACCTGAAGCACATACTTGTGAACATTAGTCTTACTCCAAATTAAATATAATACTCCCAGGGCTTCCCTGGTGGCACAGTCATTGAGAATCTGCCTGCCACTGCAGGGGACACGGGTTCGAGCCCTGGTCTGGGAAGATACCACATGCCATGGAGCAACTAGGCCCCATGAGCCACAACTACTGAGACTGCGCGTCTGGAGCCTGTGCTCCGCAACAAGAGAGGCCACGATAGTGAGAGGCCCGTGCACCGCGATGAAGAGTGGCCCCCACTTGCCGCAACTGGAGAAAGCCCTCACACAGAAACAAAGACCCAACACAGTCATAAATAAATAAATAAAATTTAAAAAAAAACAAAAAAAACAAAAAAAAACTGCTGCTCTGCTTCCCAAGCTTTGGACTAAAAATAATAATAATAATAATACTCCCAGTAAAATCATAAGATTCTGGTATTATATATTTTTCACTTAATAATTCTGATAACCTCAAAAATAAGGATACACACAAAGCTTGAGTTCCAGGAACAGATCGGCTATAAATATTATTAAAATGTACACAAATAGTTCAAGGACCAAAGTTCACTCTTGGAATTCCCAAAGATGTCAGAGAAACAAGAGGTATTATAGTCACTAACTTCAAAAATATGAGTGGTTATTACTTCGACAATAAGCTCTTACCAGCATAGGCTAGTCTAACAATAGTAGCATCATCCTGGGCTAAGTGGGCTATGCCTGGCAGAATATATTCCGGGTAGATGTTAACATCATTGCGAGGAACCTCTTTGACAAGAGCAAGAACTTTGGTCAACGTCCTCAAGGCTTCAGCCCTCACTCTAGGAACAGAGTCACTGCTGAAATGCAAAAGATATGGAGTAATACGATCCAAAAGAATTTCTACACTTAGTCTTGGGGCCAAATGAAGAATAAGTTCCAGAGCAGCAAGCTTGGAATCACAATATTTAAGGGTCTGTAGGCAGGACGTTATAACTGACACCAAGATAACCAGCCCATTTTCCTTAGGCTCTCCTTCTGCTTTCTCTGGCAGATCATGTCCACAGAGATTGTGGATAATGTTGCCCAAATCCTTCCTTATAACCAGAATACGCTCATCTGCAGAAAGAAATGTTTCCTTGGCAAACTGGGCCATGTAGGGCTGAAGGAAAGTGTAAAATATTTCAGGAAAGGCATTGCCACGCTGCTGCTTTAAGTAATCTTCTGCCTCTAAACGTTTATCTGGTTCCCGGTGAATCATCTGAGTTACCTACACCAAGGCAAGAAAGGGAGTAAAAAATAGATTTGAGAACAGAAAATTAAATCAAATGAAAGCTACAACTGCAACTTAACATATGATTTAAAGGATATTTGAGGTAATTCTGACTGTTTCTAATCTTTATCTTTCAAACTACTTTCAGAACCTGACTACTGAGTAATATATGAATCTACTATCATCCTATGAAGCAACAAGGAATCATGTATTAACATACTCCAGATGGGCCAGACACATAAAGAGGATTAGCCTTAAAAATTAGTCAGATTCACTCCTTTCACAGTTAAGAAAAGGAGGCCCAAATTCATAAAGTTAATTAGCCAACACAACATGATAATGAGTGCCACACCTAGAACAGCCAGGTATGCCAACTCCTAATCCAGTGTACTGTTCACTGAACGTGAACTAAATTGGCTTCCTCTGGAGCATCTTATTTCTTAATATTTGCCATTCGCAATAGAAATCAAAATGCATGTTTCCCTACCTTACTAAAGAATATTTTAAATATACATAACCTTTCCGTGGCTCAGAGTCATCATCATATGCATCACTTACTGTATTGATTGACTTAGAAAAGATCCCCTCAAACAGTACTGTGGATATACGGCTTACATGACCTCCCAAAGAATTCCTCACATCTGTTCTGCTAAACTAATGTGTGATTCTACAGCTCCCCTTCCAGACCTGCCCTCAGGGTCAAGGGAGGTACACAAAGCTAGTTGCTTTTATATGAAATGCCCCTATACTGCTGTATTACATTCAAGTTGCTGTTTCCTGTCTCCTCATTTTAGATATTTATCCTCTTCATTTCTTACTAGCAAGCTCTACCCTGGACAATCTCTAACCCCCAAGCACCTCCTTACTTCCTTCCAAATCTGTCCAAAGCAGAGCTAAATATTATAATGGAAAGATGCATGCGTGCGTGCGTGTGTGTGTGTGTAATATAAAGTCAAATGAGCTCTGTGCCTAAGAAGGGGGAAAAAATTGTACACTTCTGCCTAACAAAGTAAAAACAATAGGCTGGTATATGAGTCCATGGGGTTTTACTGCTTGTCCCAAATTCAGAACATTCCAGAGAACTGACTAATGCAAAAGTGAGAAATATTTGTAGCATAGTTACCAATTCTCTGATACTGCAATCTTCAATTTTATTCAGCACCTGTTCAGGGAAAAACTGTCCATTTCTGTAAGCCAAAAGTTGAGAGAGATCAAACAGTGGCACACCTTCTGTAAAAAGCTCAGCTATCACGCAACCTGGAAAATAGCAGATATAATTCCATTAAAAATGAAATGCAAGATATTAACACAGATCAAGAATTCAGAGAATTCATAAAACTCAAGATGCAAAACTCAAAGTAAACCGAATTAAAATGTTTAATGCAACATACAACTACAATCCAGCAAGACGAGAAAAATGTCTATTGCCTAATCATCAGTTTCTAAAAGTATGAAGTCAAAAAAGGCCTATTTAATTTTTCTCCTTTTAAAAAAAATTAAATCAAATAAAATTACTTCCTGGTTCTATAAATGAAAACAATTACACATGTTATATACACACATACATTCAGAGATACAAAGATAGATTAAAAGCCATAAGAAAGTATTCTTTCAAAATATGAATTTATAAAATATTAAGTTTATAAGAAACTACTGAGAAGTAACATCTGACAACTCATTTATTCATCATTAAACAAAAAGTTATCAGGTGTTTACCACACACTAGACTCAGTGCATAAAACAGATAAAAACTCTGCCCTCATGAAGCTTTAATTCTAGGAAGAAAGAAATAAAGTAAACCAGTGAACAGACACACTTATAAAATGAGAAGTGCTAAGAAGTGTGGCTGTAAGATTAGAGAAGGAAAGAGAGATACCTTTCATTTTGCACTTACATAATCTTCAAACAAGGAATAAATAAAGCAACTACATTCCCAAAAAGACAAAGCAGTTTCACTGATCAGTATATGACATGCATTTTAAAAATCTTAAGGAGATCTTTAAACAACCTTAGTCACAGCCTTTGCATGTGTTGGTCCCTCTGCCTGGAATACTATACCCCCAAGCACCCTCATGGCTTACACCTAAACTTCCTTTAGACCTTGAATCAAATGTCATCTTAGCAGTAAGGCATTTCTTGAATGCCCAGTTTAAAATTCCAAGCCCCCCCACTACAACTACCCCACACTCGTTATCTAACACATTCCCCTTCCCCTTTCCCTGCTGTTTTTCCCCACATCACCAAATGCCACATTACATATTGTATGTATTTATTTCTTTATTGTCCATATACCCACTAGAATGCAGACTCCATAAAGGATTTTTGTCTATTTTGTTCACTGAAAAAACTCCAGCAACTAAGACAGCTCCTGATACATAATAAACACTCAATAAATTTCTTAATTTCTATCCATACAGTGTCAAGTTTTAGAATAAAAAACGAAAATAGCTATTAAGAACACCTTAAGCAAGAAGGAAATAGAAGAACTGAACAATATTATAAACCAGATCTAACAGACATCAAAGGAACACGCCATCTAACAACAGAATACAAAACTCTTCTCAAGTACATGTGGAACACTCTCCAGATGAAATCATATGCTAGACCATAAAACAAGCTTCAATGAATTTAAAAGGACTGAAATCATACAAATTACATCCTTCAAACCACAATGGAATGAAAAAAATCAGTAACAGAAGAAAATCTGAAAAATTAACAAATATGTAGAAATTAAACAACACACTCAAATAACCAATGATCAAAGGAAAATTAGAAAATACTTTGAGATGAATGAAAACAAAAGCAACATACAAAAATGTATGGGATGCAAGTAAAGCAGCATTTAGAGAAAATGTATAACTATAAACACCTATTTTATAAGAGCTCAAAACAATAACTTAGGGTTTCCCTGGTGGCGCAGTGGTTGAGAATCTGCCTGCCAATGCAGGGGACACAGGTTCGAACCCTGGCCTGGGAAGATCCCACATACCACGGAGCAACAAAGCCTGTGCGCCACAACTACTGAGCCTGTGCTCTAGAGCCCACAAGCCACAACTAGAGCCCGTGTGCTGCAACTACTGAAGCCCACACGCCTCGAGCCCGTGCTCCACAACAAGAGAAGCCACCACAATGAGAAGCCCACACACCACAACAAAGAGTAGCCCCTGGTCGCCGCAATTAGAGAAAGCCCGTGCGCAGCAACAAAGACCCAACGCAGCCAAAAATAAATACATAAAATAAATTAATTTTTTAAAAAAACCAACAATAACCTTAAGAAGCAAACTAAAACCAAAGCAAAAAGAAAGGAACAATAGATATTGGGGTGAAAATTTATGAAACAGAGAATAAAATACAATAGAGAACATCAACAAAACCAAAAGTTGGTGCTTTGAAAAGCTCAACAGAATTGACAAGCTTTTCTAAGAAGAGAGATGACTCAAACTATGAAAATCAGGTACGAAAAAGGGGACATTACTACCAACCTCACAGAAATGAAAAGAATTATAAGGGAATACTTTAAACAAATGTATGCCAAAAAACAGATAAACTATATGAAATGGAAAGATTCCTAGAAAGATAAAGATCACCAAAGGTGACTTAAAAAGAAAGAAAATCTGAATAGACCTTTTAAAGAGACTGAATTAGTAATGAAAAACTTTGCACAAAGAAAAACCTAAGCCAACATGGCTTAACAGGTGAATTCTGTCAAACATTAAAATAATTAACACCAATCCTTGGCAAATTCCAAAAACAGAAGAGGAGGAACACTTCCCAAGTCATTCTATGAGGCCAGTATTACCCTAGTAGCAAACCAAAGTCATCACAAGTAAAGCAAACTACAGACCAATCCCTGATGAATATAGATAAAAATCCTCCAAAAAATATTAGCAAACTTCATACAGGAATTAAAGAGTCCATACCAATAATAATAAATAAATGAGGGGAAAGACAGGACACTTGAGCACACAAGAATGCTGAGGGCCTACTGGTAAATGTGGAGGTAGTGCTGGAGTTGGAAGATCATCATTTTGCAACCATCATAGTAAAGACTGGATCAGGCAAGAATGATCAACAGACACCAAATCAAAGAGGAAACTGTGATGACTGGCAGGATATTTGCATGGTCTTAAAGTTTCTTCCCACAGGTTGCTTATTAGTTGCAAGGGATTAAGAAAACAAAAAGTAACTACAGGGGAGAAATTGGGCAAGAACTTGACCATGTGATCAAAATTAACATCACCAACAGACACCATTTGCCTCCAGATACGATACTGTGAAGACATCATCACCTACACAGTATTCCTACTTAGAATGAATAACCTGAATCTAATCACAAGGAAACAGGATACATACAAAATGAGGACCATTCTATTGAAAAAGAAAGAGGTGAGGCCGAGTGCGTACACACAGTGCAGGTAAAAGCTGGTGAAAACTAAATAAGGTGTAAGTCTAGTTAACAGTAATGTACCAATGTCAACTCCTGATTCTGATATGGTACTACAGTCATATAAGATGTCACTGGGGGTAGCTGTGTGAAGGGTTCTTCATTATTTTTGCGACTTACTATGAGTCTATTATTTTAAATAAAGAGTATAAAAATAATTTTTAAAAATTTAAGGGGAGAGGTATTCTTCAAAAAATGTCAATGTCATAATGACAAAGAAAGACTGTGAAAATGTTCCAGATTAAAGGAAGCTAAAGAGACATGACAACTAAATGCAATACCTGACCCTAGACTGGGTCATGTCCTGGAGGAGGAAAAATGCTATAAAGGACGTTACTCGGTCAAATACAAAATTAGAATAAAAAGTGTAAATAATTCTATCAATGTTAAATTCACCGCAGTTGGTAACTGCAACATACAGTTACATAAGCTTTATGTAAGAGAATACTGGGGTCTTAGGAAATACTAAAGTATTTGGGGCAAAGGGCCATGGAGGGGTGGGGAGGAAGGGTGGGGAGTGTGGGGTACAGAGTGCAGAGAAAAGGTATAAGTGATAAAGCAATTGGAACAAGACGTTAACAACAGGTGAATTTGGGTAAACGATTTATGTAGGATCTACGTACTATTTTTATTTTTGCAAGTTTTTAAGTTTGAAATTATTTCCAAATACTGTAAAAATAAAGAACATTTATTTACAACTAAATGGAGATTGTTTACAGACTGAACTACATCCCTCACCACCCCCCTAAATTCCTATGTTGAAGCCCTAACACCTTAGAATGTGACTATTTGGAGACAGAGCCTTTAAAGAGGTAATTAAGGTTAAATGAGGTCATAAAGGTGGGGCCCTAATCCATTATGACTGGTGTCCTTATAAGAGGAAGGAACACCAGGGGAAAAGTGGCCACCTGGAACTCAAAGAGCGAGGGCTCAAGAGAAATCAACCCTGCTGGCACCTTGATCTTGGACTTCCAGGCTCTGAGGGAACTTTCCAGAACTGAGGGAAAATAAATTTTTGTTTAAGCTACCCAGCCTGGAGTATTTTGTCATGTCATCCCTAGTAAACTAATACAGAGGTAAATACAGGATTTTTTTTCTTGCAACTTTTTTTTTTTTTTTTAATTTTTTGGATGCATCACGCACCACACAGGATCTTATTTCCCTGACCAGGGATGGAACCCATGCTCCCTGCAGTGGAAGCTCAGAGTCTTAACCACTGGACCGCCGGGGAAGTCCCCTTTCTTGCAACTTTTAAAATGGTATTCTGGAAGAGGTGTTATGGGTTGGTATTTCTCTATAGAACAATTTGTTCAAGTTGCCTTTATCATCACTGAGTCCTTCTTTATCATTCAGATCTCATATCAATGTCACCTTCAGGGGAGGTCTTCATTTCATCTACCAGCCCTTGTCATCCACTTAGAAATCACAGCACTTCATCACAGCACTTATCACTAATCAAAATTGACTTTCTAACTTATTGACCTTTTTATTCTCTCTCCCTGCCCACACTTAGAATGCAAGCTCCATGAGTGCAGAAACTCTATCAGTATTGTTCACAGGTGTGTTCCCAACACCTACACAACAGTGCCTTACACCTAATAGGCACTCAAATACTTGTCAAGTGAATGAATGAAAGATCTCCAGCAAACAAGGCTCTGCCCATATATATGACCAGAGACAGGGAATATATACACTTCTCCCAAACTAGCAGCCAGGAACCATGGATAGGCCTTAGGATGGGGAAAAGTAACATTCAAACCCAGAGAGCCTAACATTCAAACCCAAAGGGCCTAAATCAAATCTTAGGAGCAGTGGGAGGTGAAGAGATCCCATCCACCTCTTTCAAAGAAATGAAAGAAATGAAATCTTCAGCCAAAACAATGTAGAGCTCTTTAGTCTGGAAAAACAAATGCTAAGTAAGAATTCTGTTGAACTTCACAAAACTATAATGACTATAATGCACACAGAAAAGATAAATATAAACTCTTCATCAATCCCTGAAATTTTAAAACTATAACAAACTTCCAGTTATAAAATAAATAAGTCATGGAGATGGAATGCAGGGCAAGGTGACTATAGTTGCTAAGAGGGTAGATTTCAAAAGTTCTCACCCACAAGAAAAAAAAAATTTGTAACTACATATGGTGACAGATGTTAACTACACTTGTAGTGATCATTTCCCAACACATACAAATATCAAATCATTATGTTGTACACCTGAAACTAATGTTATATGTCAATTATACCTCAATTTTACTTTTAAAAAAAGCTACAAATGATCCGCTGAAGCTAGAAAGTGATCACATTTCTAAGCTGGAGGAGTCCTATTTACATAACAGTAAGTTTAAAAGGTAAAAATAGTTCAAGAAAAATTTAGATAAATTCACTGATCAGGTTGGGACTGATGGATTACATTTCTAATCTTGTTATATTTACAGTGTGGAAGCTACCCCACCTCATCAAAAATACCCTCCCTCAGTATTACCTTGGGACATAGACTAGTGAGCTGAACAGACCAACAGAGAGAGGTACAATCCTGTGTAACAAAGCTCATTTGTTCCCCTAGATGAAATACATTTCTTCATTAATTATATCACTTTTCCTAAATAATCTAAAATACAATTCAATTTATGTTTTCTTTGTAGGAAACCTACAGGTGAGAAAAAGATTAAAGCCAACCTTTGCAAAATTTACAAAAAATGGCAGTGATGCTAGAATTCATATGGTACTCCTCAGGATACCATCCTCAGCCCACTTCTCCTCCAGAAGTTCATAGATAGCCTACAATCCATGACCAAGCTTCATGTGGTCTGTGTATGTAATGTATATGAATGTATGGTACTTTTTTCCAAAGAAGGAGGTCCCTGGTCTCATCAAAGTCTTTAAGGGGAGCCAAAAACACTTAAGAATCACTTCTGGACATATATACACTACCAAACGTAAAATAGATAGCTAGTGGGAAGCAGCCGCATAGCACAGGGAGATCAGCTAGGTGGTTTGTGACCACCTAGAGGGGTGGGATAGGGAGGGTGGAAAGCAGAAACTAACACACCAGTTTCTCCACAAACTCCCCAACTAGAAACGCATTCCCTTGGCTACAGTAACTACTACCTATTTCCTGATAACTACCAAATCTCCATCTCCACCCCACATCTCCATGTACCAAACCTTTGTAACAACTGCCTGTCACACATCTTCCCCTGCATATCCCCTGACACCTTCAACTCAACATCTAATACAGACCTCAGCATCTTCCCACCCCCTATCTGTTCCTCCTCGTGTGTCTCCTAGCTCAGTGACTGGTATCACCATCCCCCTGGTTTCCCAAGCCGGGGGAACAGGAGTGTTCTTGATCCTCCAATCAAATCCTAACAATTCTACCCACTAATTATCTCTTAAGCATTACTTTTCTCCACTCCTTCTCCAACTGTCACAACTTGAAACCAGTCAGCATCATGTCTTACCTGAATTGTGGCAGCTGACCACTAACTGGTTTTCCTATCTCCTGCTACAGTCAGTGTTTTGTCTAAAACACATATCTGATAATGTCCCTATAGACTAGCATGGGCATACCAGACCCCTTCTGATCTGGGCCTTGCTTACCTCACACCCTACGTTCCAGATGTACTAAAGTACTTAAAGTCCCCTAATAAATCAATGCATCATGCTCTGGTCTTCAAGTCTTCATATAAGCAACACCCTCTGCCTGAAACAAACTACCCTTCCCATAGCTAGCTCCCAATCACCTTTCAGGTCTCAGTTTAAATACCTTCCTTCCAATAGAGATGCCTTTCCTGATCCTGCCACTCTACCCATCACCACCACAGAGATTCATTTAAGTATCCATACGTTCCTGTAACAGCAGCCTAAGCTTATCACCACCGCAGCAAACCACAGTGCACTGAAATGTCTTTTTTCAATATCATATCTATCTCCCCATTAAAGTGTAAGCACCCTGAAAAGAGAAACGTAATTACCCATCTACGTCTCTAGCACTTAAGACAGTGCCTGACATATACAGAAGAGAGAATTCAAATATTCCTTAAACATCTGAATGAGTAGACCACTCTTTGGATTTTCTAGGTACTGAAACACGTCCAGTGAAAGAATACTGCAACTATCTGAAAAGTGCAGGAGGATTTACCAAAAAAATTAATTTTCTATGTTCAAGAGTTAAAATAAATGCACACTCCCACCCTAGCAAATTTGACCAACTCACATACCTGCTGAAAAGATATCCATTGCTCGCTTCAACTCTCCTCTTGTTCTCTGATTGCTATTTAAGTCTACAAGTGGAGTTGAAGGATCTCTCATATATTCTAACTCAGTGGCAAACAATCCACCATCAACAAAACGTTCAGGAGCAATATAACAAGTTCTCCTCCGTGAAGTGTCAAAAAAATAGTTGAAATCTGCTGGGTTGTCCTCTGGAAGATAAGTGGGTTTAAAACTGGCAAAATCAGTTAGAAGGACCCAATTCCAACTGGTGACCATCACATTCTCAGTCTTGATGTCCCCATGACGGACTCCAGATTTGTGTGCTTGGTCCACGGCTGTGAGGATCTGGAAAGCGATCCAGCGCTTCTCAATGTTATTTAAGAACGGACGGGTGCTGATGCGATCATAGAGGTTGTCTCGCACATACTGCCTGAAGAGCATGGCTGCCTTCTCAGATGCTTTTTCTGCTGCTTTCTGGAATGGCAGGCAGTTCTGTGCAGAATGAAGCCTGATTTTCAGTTCCTCAAGCTCTTGTTTGTAGCTGGTTAGAGGCAACGTGGGATCCTGAATTGCAAAGACCTTCACAACCACCAGGCCTTCTCGGTGTTTCGCTCGAGCAACTTTAAAGAACCGAGTACTCCCCAGACTCTTATCATATTCAAAGTCATGGATGTCTGAGAAATAACTCTCCACAGAAAGGATCTGGGAGGGAGCAATGCCGGCGAGCTGGTTTCCCATAATGGCAGCAAGCACCTCAGTAAGTTAGGATACAACACCTATTTAAAAAAAAAAAAAAAAAAAGGAAGGAAAGAGAAAAAGAAAAGAAACAAGCAATGAAACACCATTATTTGTGTGCCCTCTTCCTATAAGATAGATATACCATATTTCTCTTCCACCGAGAGCACTGTACTTAGCCTTCTGGGCAGCTTCTAAATTTCAGACATATTTATCTTAAAAGATCTTGTTATTTTACATTGTCCTTTCCAGGAGCTGACTTATATGTAAATAGGCCCCATCTCTATTAAGTTGAAAATGTTAGAATGTGTATTTTATGATATTTAAATTTAAAACTTAATGAGCCTTTACTAATGTGTTCAGTATTATGCTGGGGCTATAAGAGTTACAAAAGTACTATATGACACAGTCTTTGTCCAAGAAGAACCTTTAGTCTTGAATAGAAAACCCAAACACATAAAAAACTTAAATCTAACTAAGAATCGCCTGATACAAACAGGTCGGGCTAAAAAAATCCAAACAATCAGCATATCCTGAGCCCGCCCAGCCTAATTCCAGTGTGCCTTCCCACTCAGCTAACAGAAGGCACAGAGTCGTTTGGTTTGCCATAACAAGGAAGAACCCCTGGTAGAGATGCTAAAGAAAAGTAAACCAAAATACCGACTTGCCAAACACAGCCCAGGGTCCTCCTAGCTCAGATTTTGCAGGAAATGAAAACACACATGTACACACGGCCGTGCACACGTGCAAACATTTACCCTGGGGGACTCTGGGAAGTGTCACAAGCCGATCGCTCGCTCACACGGAGGTCATGGCAGGTCACTTCAGGGTCTGGGCGGGGAAGGGAGTCAGCAGTCCAGCGAGTCTTCTCTACGAGGGGTCCTCCTTTAAAGAAGGGAGAAGGGAATCCTGCAGGAGGTTCGCAGAGGAGTCCCAGTCTCCCGGACCCCGGCGGTCCGCGGGGGAGAGGCGGGAAGCTCTCGGGGCCGCGGCAGACACCGAGCCACGCTGAGGTGATCCCAGACCCCAGGGAGTCGCCCCGCCAGCCCCCTCCTCCGCCCCGCCTGCCACGCGTTCCCGGGCCTCGCCTTCCTCTCGCGCGGGCCTGGACCGTCGAGACCCTCTAACTCCTTGAGGACCTCCTCACCCGCGGGAGGTGGAACCCGGGAGACAGGCAGACAGCGAGGTACAGGGAAACTCCGCTGTTCCAGCGGCTGCAGACGTTGCGAACGCTGAACTCCCGGGAAAACTGCCGGCTCTGACCCTACTTCCTGTCGCGGAGCGGAAGTGACGGCCTGAGGAGGAGCGCGGGTCCGGAGCTGGTTGCTAGGAAACGAGGGAGGGGCGTGGCCGAGCGCCCTGAGCCTGGGCGAAGAAAACGAGATTCCCTGACAGCAGTCTGTTCCCCATCCAGGTCTTCTACCCAATCCCTAAACTCTGAAGCTTTCTGACATCTCCCAGGACCTGTTCAGATGCCCTTCACCCAAGTACACCAGAGCAGAGTCCTTTAAGAAGATTCACAGGCTTAGGAAAGTTAATATATCCCAAGTTGAATTTTTTAAGAGATTTATAGAGATATTATTTACATACTATAAAGTTCACCTGTTTGAAATACACAAATTAATGGATTTATATATATATATATATTTTTTTTTTACAGAATTGTGCAATCATACCTATAATCTAACTTTAGAACATCTTCCTCCTGACCCCCAAAATGAAACCCTGTAACTATTAGCAGTCACTCCCCATTCTGCCCATTGTTTCTCCCTATCCCAGCCCTAGGCAACCACTAATCTACTTCCTGTTTCTTGCCTATTCTGGACATCTTGTGTATATGGTATACAACATGTGGGTCTTTATGACTGACTTCTTTCACTTCATGTGTTTTTGAGGATTATCCCTGTTGTAGCTTGTATTTCATTCCCTTTTATTGCCAAATATTCTATTGCATGAATATTTCACATTTTGTTTACCATTCACTATTTGATAGACATTTGGGTTGTTTCCACTTTTTTGGTTATTACAAATAATGCTGCTATGGACATTCGTGCATAAGGCTTTTTGTGATCATATGTTTTCACTTCTCTTGAGTAAACACCTAGGAGTGGAAGTGAAACGGAGCAGGACCCTATGGTCCTTCCCAGCCGTGTCCTCTGCCTGCCTTTTGTCTGTGCAAAAACTTTAGCCAAAGAATAAGTTTAATCAGAGAAGTGAGAAAATGCAGAAACAAAGGGAAACAGTTCAACAAGACTAAATAATAATAGTTTAGTCATTGGGGCTTCCCTGGTGGCGCAGTGGTTGAGAATCTGCCTGCCAATGCAGGGGACACGGGTTCGAGCCCTGGTCTGGGAAGATCCCACATGCCGCAGAGCAACTGGACCTGTGAGCCACAACTACTGAGCCTGCGCGTCTGGAGCCTGTGCTCCGCAACAAGAGAGACCGCAACAGTGAGAGGCCCGCGCACCGCGATGAAGAGTGGCCCCCGCTTGCCACAACTAGAGAAAGCCCTCACACAGAAACGAAGACCCAACACTGCCATAAATAAATAAATTTAAAAATTCACGACATATGTCAATATTAAAAAAAAAAAAAAAAAAAAAAATAATAGTTTAGTCATTAAGCATAGTCAAGGACCTTTAGCTCCTCCTCAAGCACTATAGATAATATTCTGAGCCATATCCTATGAGCTGTCTTGTAGATGCTGAGACCCCCACCAGGTGGAAGAAGTTAACTACATGATGACCAGACTGTAGCCATGACTTAAGCTACCACAATTCCAAGAACTGGCCTCAAGGAACTGGGAACAAACCAACCCTAGAACTGAAGATTAATTGTACTTAAAGCAATCAAGATGACGCTGGTCAGACCACCACATGACTAGTTTCAAGGTGACTGTCAGAGCTGACAATGCTGTTTCTGCATGTACCCCCCTCCTTCTGTCTATAAAAGCTCTTGCTCCCTGATTGTCATGGCGGGAGTCAGCCTTTGGACAGAAGTCCACCCTCCCCCCCCAGTTGCTGGCATCCAAAATAAAGCAAACTTTCCTTTCCACCAATATTGGCTTTTGAGTGGCGAGCAGCCAGACCCCACTTTCAGTTACAGAAGTGTGGAGTCACATGGTAACCCTATGTTTAACGTATTGACAAACTGCCAAACTATTTGTCAAAGTTGCTGCATCATTTTACATTTCTACCAGCAATGTATAAGGGTTTCAATTTCTCTACATCTTCACTGACACATGTTATTATTTATCTTTTTTATTATGGCCATCCTATTAGGTGTAAAGTAGTATCTCATGTGGGTTTTACTTGCATTTTCTTAATAACTAATGATGTTGAGTATCTTTTCACGTGCTTACTGGCCATTCTTATATCTTCTTTGGAGTAACGTCTATTCAAACCCTTTGCCCATTTTTTTAATCCGGTTGTCTTTTTATTATTGAGTTTTAAGATTTCTTTATATATTATGGATACAAACCCCTTATCAGATTTGCAAATAGTTTTCCTCTATGCTGCCTTTTTCTTTTATATTGGTGTCCTTTAAAGCACAAAATGTTTTAATCCAGAGCTGAATTTTTTTTTATTATCCCAGCAACTTCCTCTCCTCCATTCTTCCCCATTTCAGTAGGCAGCACTACTACCCACTGGGTTCCTCAAACTACAGATTTGGAAGTCCTTAGATCATCCTTGACATTTTTCTACTCTTTCCCTCTTTCACCCACCCATCACCTGCTCTTGTTGATTCCACCTCCAAAGTATGCTTTGAAGCCACCCACTGCCATCTCTCCAGGGCCTAAGCCAAACCACCATTATTCTTATGATGTCTGGATTTTGAAATCTACTACTCAGAAAAGGCATTCTGCACCCACAATATTATTTTTTATATTCCTGCCAGGATTTCTTCTGGGTCTTTTCGTATTTTTAAATTTCTGAAGTATGGATCCAACTTTATTTTTCCTCTAGAGGGATACTGTAATATCAAAACATGTTAACAAGTAATCCATTTTTCCTGCAGTTATTTGAAATGACATTTACCATATACAAATCTCCTATATATAGTGAGTCTTCTGATGAACTCTCTCTTCTGTCCATTGAGTTGCCATTTAATTCATCTGGGAGTACTGTTTTAATCACTACAAAATTGTTTCAACATGTAACATGGCTACTATTCCAGTAATCTTTTTTAGAATACAGCTACAGTTATAAGACATGTATGCTTACATCCTTCCAGATTCTCCCCCTTGTTTTTAGACTAAAGTTAGAAATCCTTAGTTTGGCCTACAAGACTCTGCATGATCTGACCCCTGCCCACCCTGACAAAATCTGCTCATCTTTCAAGTTCCAGATTAAGTGCCAACACTTCAGGAAAGCCTTCCCTGAAACCGTCCCCTGCCCATTATATAATAATCTCATGGACCCTAAACTTTTTCTTCATAGCACTTATCATTGAAATCATTTCATTTTAGGGGGTAACTATGTGCTTAATGTCTGTTTTCCCACCAGACCATAAACTCCATGAGGACAGTAATTTTGTAATTCTTATTCACCAGGATATTTTCAACACCTAGGACAGTATCTGACACATGGTAGGCATTCAGTAAATACTTGTTGAATAAATAGATGTGGCCTTGTCAGAAATGTTACCATTAAAGACAAGATCATGAGTCCCAGGATGAGGAAGTTCTAAAATACGTATGAGAATTAGTACAAATATTACTCAGCCATTAAAAAAAAATGAAATAATGCCATTTGCAGCAAGATGGATGGACCTAGAGAATATTATACTAAGTGAAGTAAGCCAGACAGAGAAAGACAAATATCATATGATATCACTTATATGTGGAATCTAAAAAAATGATACAAATGAACTTATTTACAAAACAGAAACAGGCTCAAAGACATAGAAAACAAACTTATGGTTACCAAAGGGGAAAAGGGGGAGGGATAAATTAAGAGTTTGGGATTAACAGATACACACTAGTATATATAAAATAAACAACAAGGACCTACTGTATAGCATAGGGAACTATACTTAATATCTTGTAATAACCTATAATGGAAAATAATATATATGTATACATATACACATATATATGTCTGAATCACTTTGCTGTACACCTGAAACTAACATTGTAAATCAACTATTCTGCAATAAAAAAACAAATAAATAAAAGAATTAGCACACACATGCAGTTATTTAGCAGTTAGTATTTTAAGATTATGTTTACATTTCAGACTCTGATTACCATGTAAGTGCTTTAAACATCTCTCCAATAGAGAAGTCATGGTGTAAAAATGTGATAAATCTGTCTCAGTTTAGAGTACTACTGCATTTTCTCCACATCTATTTTTTCCCCACCACTACATTTTGTGAAATAACTCATGAAATATTTTTTAATGCTTTCTGTACTCGCCTCTTGGTTTTCTTTCCTTTCCTTTCTTTTCTTCTGTTTATAAATAGCAATCATGTCTACCTGTGGAGATTTTTTTTAATGTTCTTTTTTTTTTTTTTTTTTTTTTTTTTTTGCGGTACGCGGGTCTCTCACTGTTGTGGCCCCTCCCGTTGTGGAGCACAGGCTCCGGACGCGCAGGCTCAGCGGCCATGGCTCACAGGCCCAGCCGCTCCGGGGCATGTGGGATCTTCCTGGACCGGGGCTCGAGCCCATGTCCTCTGCATCGTCAGGCGGACTCTCAAACACTGCGCCACAAGGGAAGCCCAGTGGAGATTTTTTAAAAAGAATCTCACCTAGTGTTTTTCAGAGTAAATTAAAAAATAAAATTTCCTTGCCACTGGCAGAGTAAAAAGAAGAAACAGCCAGCAAACACTCCTCTATTCTCTGGCCAGCAGCCTCTCAGCTGCATTGTGGCAGTGACAGAAAAAATAAATGTTTCTGGAAAGTAGCTGTACCATAGAAACTATACTTTCCACCCCATTCTACCCCTTGAATATAAGTGGGGCCATTTGACTAGCTCTCACTATGAAGTACAAGTGGAAATTACATGTTTCACTTCTAGGTCAAGGCAGTTAAGAGGGGAATGAACTTCACTCTTTCCTTCCCTTCAGCCTAGATGCAGGGGATTTCAAGGCCGTGGGTAACGCCAGAGCCACAAAATGGTAGAAGCCTGTGTCCCTGAATTACTGTCTGAAGAAAGGCCACCTGTTAAACACCAACACCCATATAAGACCTTTACATAAGCAAAAGCAAACATCCATGAGTTAAGCCAGTGAAATGCTGATGTTTATTTGTTACGGACATTAGCCTTACCTTAACACACACTTCATCGTCGTCCTGACCTCTCCTCATTCCTCCCTCCCCCAGGCTGCTTTTGCCTCACTTCCAATCCCGGGAGGTGTCCACGTGGACTCTCTGCAAGCCTTGCATCCTAAGGAAAAGGAGTAAAGAGAATCCCTAATGTAAACAACACCCTGCAGTTAATAGTATATCTTTTCTTTTTCTTTTGTAGATGATTGCAGGATGATAGATGTAAAAGGAATTGGAAATTACCAATTTGTAACCTGCAGTATAACAACTGGTTCCCACAAGGATCATCGATGGATTCTAAAATCATTGGGTGAAAGGCTGTGGGGCAACAAGATAGACTAGACTCATGGTGCCCAAAGAATACCTACAGGTTACTTTCTACATTAGAAAGGGGGAGAAATAAATCTTTTATAGTGGAAAACTCTGGCAGTAAACCCTTTATCTACATGTTCAAATGTAACATGACTATCAGTACACAGTATCACCCAATAAAGCATTCTTACCAAGAATCTTTAACCTGAATCTAATCAAGCCCCTAGACCTCACTGTCCAATATGGTAGACACTAGCCACATCCGACACATTTGAAATGTGACTACTCCAAATTGAGATGAAAACACACAGCATTTAAAGAACTTAATACCAAAAAAATTTTTAAAGTCTCATTGATACCTTTTCAATATTTATTATACATTGAAATCATATTTTAGAAATAATAGGTTAAATAAATATCTTGTATATCTTATTAAAATTAATTTATTTATTTTTTTACTTTTTTAAATTTGTCTACCAGATAATTTTAAATTACATATGTTGGCTCAGGCTATATTTTTATTAGCAAGCCTTGCTCTAGCCCTAACTTCCAGACCATAAAAAAATAAAATAGAGGAATAATTTAAGCCATATCATCAGGAAACAATCTTATGGACCTAGAAAATTGAACGTTAGCCTGGATTCTTCAAAAAAAATGTGGAGAAACTTTTCTAGACTAAAAGACTCTAAACATACATAAAACTCAAATGCAATGTGTGAACCTCAACCTGATTCAGGGTTAGAAACAGCCATAAAAGGCATTTTGTGCAAAGTTGGGGAAATCTGAATATGGACTGAATATTTCAGGTAGAAAGAAGTGACCAAAATGTTTCAAACCACTAATTATTTCATTTTGCTATCACTTTCTGGGTCTTATTTAAAAACACCTAAGCTGTCTGACCTAGAGCTGCATCCCTTCATGCACTAAGGGACTGGCAGACAGAGTCCAGAAAGCTGGACTCCTTTGAATATGGAATTGGGTGAAACTTTGTTCTTGAATAGATGGGAATGCAAGAGCGAAAGAAAGTTTTTAAAAGAAGATGAGAGGGCTTCCCTGGTGGCGCAGTGGTTGAGAGTTCGCTTGCCGATGCAGGGGACACGGGTTCGTGCCCCCGTCCGGGAAGATCCCACATGCCGCGGAGCAGCTGCGCCCGTGAGCCATGGCCGCTGAGCCTGCGCGTCCAGAGCCTGTTGCTCTGCGACGGGAGAGGCCACAACAGTAAGAGGCCTGCGTACGGCAAAAAAAAAAAAAAAAAAAAAAAAAAAAGAAGATGAGAGTTGTCAAAAAAAATAAAATGATTTTAATGATAATAAGTGCTATGAAGAAAATGTACAAGGGTCTGTTGAGGATTATATAGCAGGGGGAGGGTAGCATTCAGGGAAGACATTCCTGAAGGGTTGGCACTTCATCTGGGAATTGGAAGATGAGCAGCTGGCTACGTAAAGTGTAGGGGAAAGTGTTGTAGGCAGAGGAAAGAGTAAAAGTGAAGCCTGGTGATGGGAGAATTTTGAACCAAGGAACCAAGAGAAGTCTGGTGTAAGGGGTGGGGAGGGACAGTGAGTGGACCCAGCTCCAGTGCGAGGCGGGCACACAGAATCCACTCATCAGAGCCATCCCTCTACTCCAGCACTGTTCTTCCACTTCTGCTCCTCCACCAACTCTCTTCCACAAAGGATCTGGAGTGACTCTACAAAGTTAAATCAGACAATGAGAACAGAAGCAATATATATTCATTTAAAAGAACAAAGAAGGGTTTCTCTGGTGGCATAGTGGTTAGGAATCCACCTGCCAATGCAGGGGACACGGGTTTAAGCCCTGGTCCGGGAAGATCCCACATGCCGCAGATCAACTAAGCTCGTGTGCCACAGCTGCTGAGCCTGTGCTCTAGAGCCCGCAAGCCACAACTACTGAGCCTACGTGCCACAACTACTGAAGCCCACATGCCTAGAGCCCGTGCTCCAAAACAAGAGAAGCCACCACAATGAGAAGCCTGCGCACCGCAACAAAGTGTGGCCCCCACTCGCGGCAGCTAGAGAAAGCTCATGCACAGCAATGAAGACCCAACGCAGCCAAAAATAAATAAAAGAACAAAGAACTAGCACTTAGAATCGGTGAATTGAACTGCAGATGAATTTTCAATTGAGCTTTGAAATTGTGGCAACTAATCCCTAGAGTTAAATTTGTGGTTTACACATCTCACATTGTCCAGGAAAGGGAAATAAACTAATTAATAGGGAAAGAAAACTTTTCCCTAGACCAGCTTCAAGATGGGATTTTTCCTTTGAATCTTTATAGAAAAGACATTGGTTAACATGTTAAGTAAGCATCAGAAGCAAAGATTTCCTACAGAGTTAGATAAATGATTCAGTAAATATGGGCCTACCACTTGGGACCTATTCAATAATAGGCTTATAGCATCTTCTGTTTTTCTAGGTACTTGATCTCCATCTAAACTCCCTCGCCTGAAATGCAAATCAAAACTACAATGAGGTACCACCTCACACCAGTCAGAATGGTCATCATCAAAATGTCTACAAATAACAAATGCTGGTGAGAGTGTGGAGAAAAGGGAACCCTATTGCACTGTTGGTGGGAATGTAAATTGGTGCAGCCACTATAGAGAACAGTATGGAGGTTTCTCAAAAAACTAAAAATAGAGTTGCCATATGATCCAGCAACCCCACTCCTAGGCATATATCCAGACAAAACTATAATTTGAGAAGATACATGCACCCCTATGTCCATAGTGGCACGATTTACAATAGCCAAGACATGGAAGCAACCTAAATGTCCAGCAACAGATGAATGGATAAAGATGTGGTACATATAGGGCTTCCCTGGTGGGACAGTGGTTGAGAGTCTGCCTGCCGATGCAGGGGACACAGTTTCGTGCTCCAGTCAAGGAAGATTCCACATACCCCGGAGTGGCTGGGCCCGTGAGCCATGGCCGCTGCACATCCGGAGCCTGTGCTCAGCAACAGGAGAGGCCACAACAGTGAGCGGCCTGCGTACTGCAAAAAAAGTTGTGGTATATGTATACAACGGAATACTACTCAGCCATTAAAAAAAGAAATCTTGCCATTTTCAACAACATGGATGGACCTAGAGATCATCATACTAAGTGAAGTAAGTCAGAAAGAGAAAGACAAATACCATATGATATCACATGTGGAATCTAAAATAAGACACAAACGAACTTCTCTATGAAACAGAAGCAGACTCACAGATATAGAGAACAAGGGTGCCAAGGGTTGGGGTAGGTGGATGAGGGATGGAGTGGGAGTTTGGGATTAGCAGACTCAAACTACTATATACAGAATGGGTAAACAACAAGGTCCTACTGTATAGCATCGGGAACTATACTCAATATTTTGTAATAAACCATAATGGAAAATTAAAAAATTAAAAATAGACTTCTTCATGTACCACAATGTTCATTGCAGCTCTATTTACAATAGCCAGGACATGGAAGCAACCTAAGTGTCCATCAACAGATAAATGGATAAAGAAGATATGGCAACAATGGAATATTACTCAGCCATAAAAAGAAAAGAAATTGAGTTATTTGTAGTGAGGTGGATGGACCTAGACTCTGTCATACAGAGTGAAGTAAGTCAGAAAGAGAAAAATAAATACCGTATGCTAACACATATATATGGAATCTAAAAAAAAAAGTAGTTATGAAGAACCTAGAGGCAGGACAGGAATAAAGATGCAGATGTAGAGAATGGACTTGAGGACACAGGGAGGATGAAGGGTAAGCTGGGACGAAGTGAGAGAGTGGCCTGGACTAATATATACTACCAAATGTAAAATAGATAGCTAGTGGGAAGCAGCCGCACAGCACAGGGAGATCAGCTCGGTGCTTTGTGACCACCAGGAGGGGTGGGATAGGGAGGGTGGGAGGGAAACGCAAGAGGGAGGAGATATGGGGATATATGTATATTTATAGCTGATTCACTTGTTATAAAGCAGAAACTAACACACAATTGTAAAGCAATTATACTCCAATTAAGATGTTTAAAAAAAAAAAGAAATAGACTTCTTCTCTCAAGTTCTTTGGTTTCAAGCATCATCAGTATGCTGACAATAATTTCTTTTTCTCTCAAACCCTTACCCAGCCCCAGAGCTCCTGTATCCAATATCTATTTGACCTTTATACTTAAGCATGTAATAATAAACTTAAAAGTTACCCCTTGTACAGGGCTTAAATTGTGCCAGATATTAATCCATTTCAACTGTGCACACATTCCATGAAGTAGATTAACTCCATCCCCACTTTTCAGATGATAAAATGGAGGCACAGAGAGATTAATACCTTACCTAAGATCAAATTCTTAGTAAGTCAAAAGTAGTAAATGAGAAACAAAGACATTGATACGCTAGACAAAAATATGTGCTAGTTTTTTTGAGTGAGGACAATATCTGGCTAGGCAGTAGGTTTATCGAGGGTCTGTTCATCAGTGATTATTTTTTATGACCATTGTTTTCATGTTCAGCTTTGTAACTTTGGGCATTCGATAATAAATACATGAGAAATGAAGGTTCTCTGCAGTAACTTTATCACATAATATTTTGGATTAAATGAGATAACACTAATATATATTAGGATTTTGACATGTCTTAAATGTTCAAAAGTGTGAGTGTGTGTGTGTATCCATTTGAAAGGATATATACCAATGTTAATAGAGATTATCTCTCATTGATTTATATTTTTTAAAGTTAACATTTTATTTTCTTTTTTTATTTTTTTTAATGAAAATATAGCTGATTTACAAAGTTGTGTTAGTTTCAGATGTACTGCAAAGTAGTGATTCAGTTATACATATATATATTCTTTTTCATAAAAATTAACGTTTTAAATGCTAATTTTCTACATGTATTACTCATTTTTCTTATTCATAGTTAATATGTTTTATTATAAAAAAGTGAGACAATATAAAAGGGAGAAGATGCATAATTCTGTCAATATTTCAGTGTGTGTCTATTCCACATTATTTTGAATGCTTATTCGTTCATGTTTGTTTTTCACAAAAATAGGATTATACGGTGTATACTAATTGATCGATGAAAAATCCATGCAGTTTTGGAAGCTGCAATGTATATGTATATAGGTTATAATCAGATGGATGAGTCTGTGAGTGAAAAGAAGGCCTGATATATCTATACATTCTATTGGTCAATGTTTTCAGGAATATTTGACAAAGGTAAAGTGTCATTTTTGATTTAATTTCAGACGCTGCAGGTTCATCCAACATCTAGTCCTAATCAACTTCTCCCTTGCTGCCTCTACTATAGAGGCTGTGAAAGCTGAATACTTTTTTTTTCCAGCCTTCTTTACACTAGAAGTGGCCTTGGTGTGTTTTGCCCGTTGAGATGTAAGGAGAAATCTGTTGGCACTATCTTTTTCCCTTTGACCTTCTTCCAGCCCTGATCACAGATTGTCCAGAGCTGCAATAGCCATAATGTGACCACAGTTTAAGACCATGAGAAAAAAGAAAAGAGAATCACAGAAATTCTGGCCCTGATAATGGTCAAGCCTCTGAACCAATGTCAACAGCCCCAATCTCCAAATTTCTCATTACAGGAGCAAAATAAGCATTTGTTTAAGCCACTGTTGGTTGGATTTTCTGCTACTTTTAACCAAATAGCTCCCTTAACTGATAAGTTACTGTAAAAAGTTAACAAATTTATCTTACTCTAGAACTTTTAAAGTCACTTAATTCCAGGGGACATCACTGTTCAGAGTTTGCCATTATACTGGAGCTGGCTTTTATATTATAGTCTGACCTTTACAGGTCTCTTGTTTATGGCAGGTAGGGATGCCCATGTGGCTTGAAAAATAAAACTAAACCCATGGCCTTTAGTTCATGTGTTTCTAGCAGCTGAATGTGGTTTGCCTGCAGGAATGAAAATTCCCCAGAAATGTTAATTGATTCAGTTTGACAGTGCTTGCCACATAATAAATCAATACCATGATGTTTTTGTGAACTACTGATAAAGATGGTGGTATAGGGAAGAATCTGGTAGTTATAGGATAGGTATGGTTGTTTTGATTGTTTTGTTTTGTATTTAATGAAATTCAGGAAGATTGAGACTCCTTTCTCCTGATTGAGACCCTCGTATATATATGGACCTACACATTTTAGTTATCTATTGCTATATAAGAAATTATCTCAAAACATAGTGGTTTAAAATAAAAAGAATTGACTATCTGTCATGGTTTCTGTGGATCTGGAATTCAGATGAGGACAGCTTGTCTCGGCTCTACTTGTCTGGGGCCTCAGCTGGAGACTTAAAGTCTGGGAGTTGAAATCACCTAAGGCTCTTTTACTCACAAGTCTGGAGGTTGGTGCTGGCTGTGGTGGAGGCCTGGCTGCGGTTGTCAGCTGCAGCCCCACACAGAGCCTCTCCATGTGACCGGGGCTTCCTCACAACATGGTAGATAGGTTCCCAGGGTGGGTATCCAGAGAGAGAGCCAAGGGGAAGCTGTGTTGCCTTTTATAATCTAGCCTCAGTGTGACACAGTGTCACATCTGCCACCTTACATTGGGTGAGGCAATTACAAAGGTCCACTCAGATTCAAGGGAAAGGGACATAAACCCCCTCCCTTGACTATACACCTCTCAGTGGAGGCATGTCAAGGTCACATTATAAGAAGAGCAAGTGGGATGAAATATGTATAATATATATATATGTTCTTTATGGATAACAGTATGGAGGTTCCTCAAAAAAAAAAACAAAAAACATAGAACTACCATATGATCCAGCAATCCCACTTATATGTATATGTCCAAAGGAAATGAAATCAGGATCTCGAAGAGATATCTGCACTCCCAAATTCTTTGCGACATTATTCACAGTAGCCAAGATATAAAAACAACCCAAGCTTCCGTCAAGGGATAAAGATGATGTGGTATAGACATACAATGGAATATTGTTCAGCCATGAAAAGAAGGAAATCCTGCCATTTGTGACAACACGGATGGGCCTTGAGAACCGTGAGCTGTGTGAAATAAGCCAGAGAAAGACAAATACTGTATGATATCATTTATATGTGGAATCAGAAAAAGCCAATTCATTAAAAAAGAGAGTAGAATGGTAGTTACCAGGGGCTGAGAGGTGGGGAAAATGGAGAAATGTTAGTCAAGGGTACAAAATTTTGGTTATGAGTAACCAAATGGTATCTAATGTATAACATGGTGATTATAGTTAATAATACTGTATTATATACTTGAAAATTGCTAAGAAAATAGATCTTAAATGTTCCCACCACAAATAAAGAAATGGTAATTATGTGAGGTGATGGAGGAATTAACTAGCACTATGGAGGTAGCCATTTTGCAATATATGTATAGCAAATCAACATGCTGTACACCTTAAACTTACCCAATGTTATATGTCAGGTATAACACATGTATAACTTAAACTTACACAATGTTGCATGTCAAATACATCTCAATAAAGCTGGAAAAGAAAAACTCTCCATGAACAAAATGAGTTTACTATATGTATATTCCATGACTTTCACATTTATTTCTACATTGAGCATTTTTGTCATGGACTTTTTTATCCTTTGTGTGAGTAATTTACTTGTGTATTACTTGGGGGACTATTTGTCTTAAAAATTGTTTGTTTTTTGTTAGGTTTTTGGCCATCCCCTTCCCTATCCTGAAATCTAACCTCAGAAGAAATCAGCAATTTTAATGGGAGGGCATGAAGAGATACAATTTCCTTAAGAACACTTGGATAATTCTTTGTCTTTTATTAAACACTATACATGCCATGTAAGCCTGTCTTTGCTGCTTCTCCTTTTTCATATTGGTCATTCACTAAGCATAAAAAGACATCTAATATTTAAGATCCAGCTTGCTAATAAAGATAAAACTGGCAGGTTTCCCCCCTCCTCTCCACAGTGTGTCCCACCAGCGGCACACAAAGCAATTACAACTCACCAGTTAGGCCTTTCCTGTGTGATAACGTCAGCAATTTTGCTCAGGGCTTCTTTTTTGGATGAACAATGGCAGAAATAATGGCCTAATTCACTAAAAACAAAAACAAAAACCTATCCTTGTCGCTTTCTCCAAAACAATGCAATTTTTTAAATTAAAGTATAGTTGATTTACAATGTTGTGTTAATTTCTGCTGTACAGCAAAGTGATTCATTTATATATATATATATATATATTCTTTTTCATATTCTTTTCTATTATGGTTTATCCCAAGATATTGAGTATAGTTCCCTGTGCTATATAGTACAACCTTGTTGTTTATCCATTCTATATGTGATAGTTTGCATCTATTAATCCCAAACTCGCAGTCCTTCCCTCCCCCACCCACCTTCCCCCTTGGCAACCACAAGTCTGTTATCTATGTCTGTGAGTCTGCAAAACAATACAATATTAACCTAAGTCCTTCTTAATTAAACCAAGTCCATGAAATTATGCATTTTAATCCAATGAAGATTTTTAGCAATATCAAAGTGAAAGAGATTCTTTAGAAAAATATGAAAACTGAAGAATTAATACGAGCTCAGAGGAAAACAAGTCCTGATCTGTTTGAATTTCCTGTGTTTTAAATATATTTACAAGTTTTTTTTTTATGGATCCCAGTAAAGTCTTACTTCGTCTTCCAGGGCTGGTGTTAACACAGTTTGACACATCCTCGAGCCTTTCCATGCAATTTGAAGGGAGATGTTTGAAATATCCTGTTACTTCAGGGAACAAAGCAGTCATGGAGATTTCAACACCAATAACAACTAATTCTTACCTCATTTCCTAGAGGGCATTTCAGAACTTCTCTGGGGTTCACTTTATTTTCCAACTCCCCAATGCAGAAAATTGGACATAATCATCTCTCTCTACATTAAAGGAGCTAGGAAAAAGACCTTTTAACATTTCACCATATCAAAGATAATACAGTAACGATAGACAGTAATGCAATAGAAAACCCCTCTTCATCCCAGGGGCTGGGGAGTGGGCCACAGTGCTTTGTGAACAGAATTCCACTAGAGGGCAGTGAGCCGCGGAGAGGATCACGGCTAATGTGCCCAGGGGGTTGGATTAAGAATGTAGCAAAAATGGCAAATGTTTGCGATATAATGTTAAGTGAAAAAAAAAAAATAGAATTCAGACACTCTAAGAATTATGTATGATTTTGTGGACAAGCATCGCATAGTAGTTAAGAGCTTAATCTTGATCTTATTTGGAATCATCCCTGTCTTCACTTACAAGCCCTGTGTCTTTGGATGAGTTGCTTAAAAACACTTGAGTCTCGGTTTCCTCATCTGTTAAATGGAGACAATTACAGATACCACCTAGGGTTGCTATGAGCATTCAAAGGGATCATATATGTAAAATGTCCAGCATGGTGCCAAGCATACAGTATTGCTCAACAAAAAATGCAGGTTGATGACAATAATGACAAAAAATACTAAAAAGGAGTATAAGACAATTAAAATAATTTTAGTTATTGGACTAAGTTCTTTATAGGTTTATTGAATTGCTTTATCTTATTGAAATTTATATTAGAGAGTTTGTGGTGGAATATATTTTTCACTTTAAGTGAAATTATGCTCTTAGATAAATATTCTGTTTTTTCTAATATCCTATCTTCAGCACTTTTAAACTTAAGAGTAAAAAATTTTCATGTCGCTACAAAGTGTTATTTTAGTCATTTTAATGTATGGAATATCATTATCACATTTTTGCTATTTTTTTATACTAATTTTTTTTTAATTTTTAATTTATTTTATTTTTGGCTGCATTGGGACTTTGTTGCTGTGCGTGGACTTTCTCTAGTTGCGGCAAGCAGGGGCTGCTCTTCGTTGTGGTGCGTTGGCTTCTCATTGCAGTGGCTTCTCATTGCAGTGGCTTCTCTTGTTGTGGAGCACAGGCTCTAGGCGTGTGGGTTTCAGTAGTTGTGACACACAGGCTCAGTAGTTGTGGCTCATAGGCTCTAGAGCACAGGCTCAGTAGTTATGGTGCACAGGCTTAGTTGCTCCACGGCATGTGGGATCTTCCCGGACCAGGACTTGAACTGTGTCCCCTGCATTGGCAGGCGAATTCTTAACCACTGCACCACCGGGGAAGTCCCACATTTTTGCTACTTTTAAAAATTTCCTAACTGAATCATCTGTCAACATCCCAAGGGAAAAAAATGTAATATATAGATAATTTGTCTTCTAAGCCTTTTAAATATTATTCCTCATGACCTCTGTAGCCTCAGGGATGGTACAGTATATTTCTCTTACAATTCTCAGTGTAAAAAATTTTTATCTGATGGAAAATAGAAATATTTAATAGATTGTACCTATGCCAATTACTCATCACAAAATGATTCTTCAAATATGAGTTCCAATAATCATTTAGGAGTTTCTTTACAAAGTAACTATATGTTACAGAGGCAAATAGGGCAGAGTAACTTAAGGCTAAAATATTCCATCACTGACAGTGAATGGTCATTCAGAAATAAAGATTTAATGCCTCAGAAATTATGGTGAGTCAAATTGGAAATATTTAATTTATAAAGCTTTGATTTATATATTGTTCACTGTTCCTAGCCTTTTAAAAGTAGCTGACTCACCACCAGTCATCATGTGAAAAAGATCAAATAAAGGCTAACCCCAGGCTAGCCCTAGGCAATAGCTGTCATCTCAGACAGCTAGATTTGCCTCGATTGTAACCACCATTCCTACATCATGTCTATCACCAGTGTCACCAAGATGACCACCATCTCCCATCACCAACATCAGCACCATCACCAACATCACCACCATCACCATTACTTCCTCTGCCTTGACTAACTCATTGTACACTTTTTTAAAATCTCCCTACTTACTTGATCCCACATGTTTAGTTAATAGAGAGGAGGGAAATTGGCTAGGGATTTCCTTTTCATAGTTGTATTCTAACTTCAGGTTTAAATTACAATATATTCTTATGAAACTAATGATGACAGGTAGTCACCTCCATATCTAAACCAGGATGGAATCTTAGAACATCAGGCTCCTGATGACCACTAAGAAACACCATTAGACCAGAAAGCTGAGGTACTGTCCTCCAACATACTTGCCCATCACAAATGTACTGTGATGGATTCCAAGGAAAGTTCTCAGCACCAGGGTATACTCCAGAAAACAAGGACCTCCATAAGTATCAAGGAGAAAAATAAACATTGTAAATAAAACATGACAGCTGCTTCAACTTACTTAGTCTCTGATCCCTGCCCTTTCGGTGGCCCTGACCTACACAGAGCTGGGCTTCCAGGGTATCAATGAGCTTGACCAGTTTAGTAAGAACAATAATTTGCTGAATTATAGGATTTGGCTCAATATTCTAGATGTAAAAGATATTGCATACAGTGGTTCCTAAACCTGGCTGATAATAAGAACCACTTGATGAAGGCTAATTTTTTGTTTCTATAAAACAAGTTCTAAACTGACAAAGGATTAATCTCCAAAATTTACAAGCAGCTCATGCAGCTCAATAACAAAGAAACAAACAACCCAATCCAAAAATGAGCAGAAGACCTAAATAGACATTTCTCCAAAGAAGACATACAGATTGCCAACAAATACATGAAAGAATGCTCAACATCATTAATCATTAGAGAAATGCAAATCAAAACTACAATGAGATATCATCTCACACCAGTCAGAATGGCCATCATCAAAAAATCTAGAAACAATAAATGCTAGAGAGGGTGTGGAGAAAAAGGAACACTCTTGCACTGTTGGTGGGAATGTAAATTGATACAGCCACTATGGAGAACAGTATGGAGGTTCCTTAAAAAACTAAAAATACATACGATCCAGCAATCCCACTACTGGACATATACCCTGAGAAAACCATAATTCAAAAAGAGTCATGTACCAAAATGTTCATTGCAGCTCTATTTACAATAGTCAGGACATGGAAGCAACCTAAGTGTCCATCAACAGATGAATGGATAAAGAAGATGTGGCACATATATACAATGGAATATTACTCAGCCATAAAAAGAAATGAAATTGAGTTATTTGTAGTGAAGTGGATGGACCTAGAGTCTGTCATACAGAGTGAACTAAGTCAGAAAGAGAAAAACAAATACCGTATGCTAACACATATATATGGAATCTAAGAAGAAAAAACAAAAAGCTCATGAAGAACCTAGGGGTAAGATGGGAATAAAGACACAGACCTACTAGAGAATGGACTTGAGGATATGGGGAGGGGGAAGGGTAAGCTGTGAGAAAGCGAGAGAGAGGCATGGACATATATACACTACCAAACGTAAGGTAGATAGCTAGTGGGAAGCAGCTGCATAGCACAGGGAGATCAGCTTGGTGCTTTGTGATCACCTAGAGAGGTGGGATAGGGAGGGTGGGAGGGAGGGAGATGCAAGAGGGAAGAGATATGGGAACATATGTATAACTGATTCACTTTGTTATAAAGCAGAAACTAACACACCATTGTAAAGCAATTATACTCCAATAAAGATGTTTAAAAAAAAAAACCAAGTTCTAGAAGCTTGGGATTCTATCATTCAAAGACTCCTCCAGGTGATTCTGATGATTCTCTATGCTTGAGCACCACAGGATACAGATGGCAGTTTCAGCTCTTCATCAATCCTGACATCACAGAACTCCCCGATCTGAGTATTCTTTGGCTGATGACAATAGAACAGCTGTGGGACCACACCAGGAAATAAGTGCCTGAGAGCCTGAGGTGGAATCCCTGGCTTCTCCTCGCTCAGCTCTGGCCCCACGAGGCAGGGAACTCAACCTACAATAGATGATAACAGGATGCCTGCAGGCCTTAGGAAAGTGTTGGGGCAAGAAATCTTTTATCATCCAGTCTCAGTTTTCAACTGACCAAGAAGATATGGTAGCTTTTATTGGAGCTCCAGAGCTATGCAAAGGAGGCCCAGGGGTCAAGGGCTTCAAAGGTCTCTAATCTAGTAGTTTGATCTGCTCTGTTTCACAGCCTGAAAGACTGTCACCCAGAAACTACCCTGGATGACTCCATTTAAAACCTTAATATAATCACAAAGACTTTGGGAGTTAGGAATAAGCCAAGGTCATATATCCAAACAAAATTATAATTCAAAAAGATACATGCACCCCTATGTTCATACAGCACTATTCATAATAGCCAAGACATGGAAGCAACCTAAATGTCCGTCGACAGATGAATGGATAAAGATGTGGTACATATATACAATGGAATATTACTCAGCCATAAAGAAAGAATGGAATAATGCCATTTGGAGCAACATGGATGGACCTAGCGATTATCATACTGAGTGAAGTAAGTCAGAAAGAGAAAGACAAATATCATACTATGTCACTTACATGTGGAGTCTAAAATAGGACACAAATGAACTTATCTATGAAACAGAAACAGACTCACAGACATAGAGAATAGACCGGTGGTTGCCAAGGGGGGCGGGGAGGGGAGGGATGGATTCGGAGTTTGGGATTAGCAGATGCAAACTATTATATAGGGAATGGATAAACAACAAGGTCATAGCACAGGGAACTATATTCAGTATCCTGTAACAATGGAAAAGAATATATATATATATATATACACACATATATATGCATATATATATACACACACACACACACATATATATATATCTGAATCATTTTGCTGTACACCTGAAACTAACACAACATTGTAAATCAGCTATACTTCAATTTTTATAAAATCATAAAAGGAAAAGGCCAAGGTGATGTAAGAATCTGATATATCCTTTCCCAGTTCTAAATCTAAATGGGGACACTTTGGCAACAAACTTCACTTAAGACTGCCCCCACCACCATACAAAGACTTTCCTACTTGTATCCTCAAAAAGAAGGGCTATGTCCCCTCCTCACCATTGTCTTCCTCCATCATATATTCCAGCTACTGCCTCTTTGATCAGCAAGGAAATCATCCCTCTCCATGGCCAACCGCACAATCTCTGACTCTAGCATCCTCATTATATTTTTATTCTGTAGGATGCCACTCAAAGATATCAAAACATTCATCCATCTTCCCACTTCCCACCCTCTATAAACCATTTACCTAATAGAGCACAACATTTGGGTTCAGAGTTGCTGAACAGAACTGAAGTTGCTCAGTTGCTGAACAGCTGCTGAGGCAGAACTCCTGGAGTTAAAGGCTGATCGAGCTACCATGACATTTGGATACAATTCTCCACCCAGAATGTGGCCTTCCACAGTAATTAGGAGCCAGTCTGTGCCAAGATGCCATACCTACAGTTCACGAAGGCCTGCATGCCAGAGAGGTATAGAGAAACTCAAAGTGGTAGCTTTCATCTGACTCTCCTCCCACTGCTACTACCCCCACCTCTGCCGAAGACCAGAGGACCTCTGCTGGGAACACTCCTGGATAACAGAAATAGTCTGCCCGTTATGTGTATTCCAGAATCCCCCTTCCACATGCCTCCACTGAAATTCCACTCTTCTCTGCTGGCCACAAAAACCCTATCTCACTTCATACCCCAGAGTCAAGACCCACTGAACCAAGACTGAAAAGATGCAGTGGACTTCCGAGAATATCAAAGCTTGAACCAGTGCTTGGTTCACTAGGAAGGGAGGGGCTGCCAGAATAATCACGGAATTCTGGGTTTCACCTTTGAAATGGAATATGCCAGACCAAGTAAAGCCAAATGAATGGAGGGAATCAAAGGAAACACATCCGGGAATTCCCTGGTGGCCCAGTGGTTAGGACTCTGCGCTTTCACTGTAGAGGGCCCAGTTTCAATTCCTGGTCAGGGAAATAAGATCCTGCAAGCCACGCAGTGTGGCCAAAAACAAAAACAAAACAAAACAAAAACACACATAAGAAAACACATCCCATGCCAGTCCTTTAAGTGGATCTGACTTACCTACATATTGCCCTACAGAGAGCAAAGGAATGCACACAAGTGCCCACAGCCTATCCCAAGATTTGCCCATAATGTCCCTCATATACCTGCTCATATTTCCTTAGATCCTCGTCTTTGGTTTTGGATTCTCATTCAATTATATTTAGTACCATACCGTGTCCTTCCATTGTCCCCACGCACAACACACTGGCCTTCATCTGTCAGGTCAGAGAGATTTAAACAAGTTGGAAGGGGCTCACTCTCCTAAGCTTTTCCACTGTGGATACGAAGTTGAAAATATAGAATTTTAAGACTATGCTTAGTATGTGAGCAAGGTTCTTTCTGTTCAGTTTAATACCTTAGATTCAGTATAGCTTCGTACTATGTCTGACTTTGGATTCCAGGAAAGGCCCAAACCACAAAGAATCTAACTTCCTCATATCCAGGAAGGCTGAGCTCTCTTATGGCAGCAATTGACACCATCTATGTTCTTCTGTTAATGTGGATCCAGCATGTAGGTAGGGACTTGGCAGAGTGACAGAGGATATGTTTGTCCAGGGGCAAAAGTAATTTATTAAGACGATGTAAGAGAGACAGGTCTTCTTTGAATTAATGATAAGGAAGCTATCTGGGGGTTTTATTAGTAGAATTATTTTAAATGTGCTGATTTGGGTGGTTTCTGGCTTTTCAGAGCATGACCTTTGAATTCAGCCTCAAATCCTGAAGCAGAAAGTAACCTTACAGCAAACTTTCAAAGACTTCTGAGCTTCATGCCTGGGTTTAATTATCTCTCCCCAGTTGGGAACTTTGGCAAAGTTACAGAAGTGCTACTGCCCTGCCAGCAAGCTGACCATTCCTGTAGAGACTGGTAAGTCATTTTTGATCTGGCTAAAATTCTCATCACACTTTACCGTAATTGATCCATGGAAAGCAAATTAATAGCATAAATAGGAAGGTAAGTCACACTATGTGGGTTATTTGCCAAGTGGGCTGCAGTTCTGGCATACATTTGGTGATAAATGTCAGTACTGGACGTGCTTGCAGCATTTAAATCTGGCCCATGAATTCAGTAGCTGGGACATCAAGCAACTCTCTTTTGGGCCACTCTCCACAATGAATCATCACATTTTGCTCCCCTTCTCTTGGACTCCCTCATTTAGCCTTAACTAGGATGATGTAATTTTATATCTAACACACTAGACACAATTCCATAGGACACATGTCACAGAATACAGGTAAGTCATGTGTTTTACTACCTGAATATGGCTCAACGGAAAAGAGACTTTTTTAAAGCAGGATTTTAGCGTTTTAGGACATGTTAGTAAAAATTGTGCTGAGGATGATAGTACCCACATGAACTAGAATAAAGAGGAAAAATAGCCAGAAAACCAAACTCATGAGATGGCAAATTAGGCGGCATCTGTTCAACTTGGCATAGCTTCTTGAAATAACTTCACACCATCCCAAAGGCTGGTGCTTCGCAAAGCTAAAGAGCCTTACGGATTGAACAAGCCTGAATCTGCAGCTAGCTCTGGCCCACAAACCTCCTCTTGCTTCTCTGGGCTGGACCTCCAACTTCACTGATCCTTTCCAGAGCGGGTGTGGCCCTGTCTTGAACTTGACCATGCTTCCACATTCCTGGCCATGATTTTGGTTCCTCTCAATGACTACCTTGCATCTCTGGCCTGGCAATGAGTCTGTAGATAATGTAGTTCAAGCACCCTCCTAGCTTGACTCTCCTCCCAATACCACCCTTCACCATGGTGGTCTCCCCTGGCTCCATGCAACAGCAGCTACCTCTTGGAATTTGAAAGGCGCTGAGGAGGTCTCCTTCTTCATTTCTTGCTTCTCTGTGGAAGCTTTCCTAGTGCATTCATGTAGAATTGGCAACCTCCTCTTTGTGCTCCCACTGTACACTTGTTGTAAAATTTGTTGAATTAATTAATTTACTTATGTGGCTATTTCCCCTACTCAACTTCTTAATGGCAGATACTAAGTATCATTTAACTTTTTAATTTCCCCATTGTCTTATACAGGGCATTCACAGCACATCATTAAGTCTTCAATAAATGCTTGATGAATAAATAAATGAATGACTGTTTTCATAATACCATCATCTTTTCCCCAACACCAGGCTGAAATTCTATTATCAGCTGCATCATTTCCACTTAAATCACCCTGAAGTTACTGGTATGTCTATCAATCACAGAAAATAATACATGTACTTCTAGGAAAGTCATATAAACTTTCAGAGTTCTTCACTCAAGATAAGAATGTTGAATTTATATAGTATATTTTCATTTATGTGTTATTTCTTTAGATGATTAATCATAACTGACATTAAGAACTTACTGTGTCCTAGGCACTGTTCTTAGTATTTACATATATTATCTCCATGAATCATTACTACAACCCTATGAAGTAGGTACTATTGTTACCTTGAAGAAACTAAATCTAGGATGGTTAAGAAACTTTGCCAAACTGACAAAGCTAGTAAGTGAGAGAACCAGCAATGAACCTAGTACCAGATTCCAGAGCCCCAATCTTACCCACTGCATAGCCCACCTCAGACAATAACTTGTTTGTCTACCCAAAACAACAGACAATGAAGATATACCTTCAAAGACCATAAAGAAGGAAGTGGAGACCTCAGAAAGCAAAGTTATGGAGTGTATAGGCAAAGCCTAAAATCTAAATTCTGTGATTTCCTTGTCAGTTCTTTAGTGAAATATTGTACTAGTGGGCTACTCAAGCCAATGGACAAAATAGAGAGTGAGAGAGCCTTACAATTCTTATGTCCAAGTAGATTTCACTGTCTCTATTATCTTTCTTTTTATTTGTTAACCTCGAGCTTATTATTTTTCCTCTTTATTCCAGTTCATTTGCCTTATATTATCTTCTCAGATACCTGATACAAGAAATGTACAGAAGAATGGGGAGACACATAGATTCAAGGTAAGGTAAATATGTAAATCAGGGAAGAAGATACGAGGACTGTCAGTGTGTAAGTACATCCCTGTTACAGCCATCACACCCCAACAATTTGGGGTGCCCTGCCCTACAACCCACAGAAGAAGAAATGACCAATAAATGAAAAAATATTCAACTTCATTAGTAATCAGGCAAATAAAAATTAAAACACCAATGAGGTATCATTTCATATCCACCAGATTGGCAAAAATTTTTAAGTCTGATAACACCAAACATGGGGAAATGGGAACTTTCAACTCCTGCTTGTGGGCATGTAAATTAATATAACGATATCAGAGGGCTTCCCAGGTGGCGCAGTGGTTGAGAGTCCGCCTGCCGATGCAGGGGACACGGGTTCGTGCCCCGGTCCGGGAAGATCCCACATGCCGCGGAGCGGCTGGGCCCGTGAGCCATGGCCGCTGAGCCTGCGCGTCCGGAGCCTGTGCTCTGCAGAGCGAGAGGCCACAGCAGGGAGAAGCCCGCGTACCACACACACACAAAAAATATATATATATATAATGATATCAGAGTGTAATTTGGCAATACTTATTTGAAGTTAAAGATTTATGATACTCTGTGTCCCAGAAATTCTGCTTCTACATATATCCTTAGAGAAACTCCACCACATGCATACTCGAGGATGTTATTTGAAGCATTGTGTTGTAATAGAAAAAAATAAGTGTACACTAATAACAGAATGAATAAATAAATTCATGTATATTCAAATGATGGAATACTATGTAGCAGTGAAATCAATAAACTTGATATATCAACAAAGATAGATTCCAAAAACAAAATGTTCAGTGAGGAAAGCAAGTTAGTGGACAAGATGTCATACAATATGATAACTTTTATCTAAACTTTGAAACACACACAGTTTTAAGTATTTTTCACAGATATGTACATGTAAACATTAGCATAACAACAAGCACAGGAAGGATGTCCATCAACACTGGAATAGCGGCTGCCTGTACAATGAGGGAGGGAACTAGGATTAGTGAAGAAAACAAAGGTGACCATATGTTTAATATTTCCTTTGTTTTAAAAAATGGTCTGAAGCCATGGAAAGAACCTAAATGTCCATCCACAAATGAATGGATAAAGATGTGGTACATATATACAATGGAATACTACTCGGCCGTGAAAAAGAAAGAAATAATGCCATTTTTGCAAAAACATGGATGGACCTAGAGATTATCATACGAAGTGAAGTAAGTCAAATATCATATGATATCACTTATATGTGGAATCTAATATATGACAAGATGAACTTGTTTACAAAACAGAAACAGACTCACAGATATAGAGAAGAGATTTTGTGGTTGCCAAGAGGGAGAGGGGTTGGGGGAGGGATGAATTGGGAGTTTGGGATTAGTACAGGCAAACTTTTATATAGAGAATGGATAAACAACGAGGTCCTACTATATAGCACAGGGAACTATATTCAATATCTTGTTATAAACCATAATGGAAAAGAATATGAAAAATAATGTACATATATGTATAAATGAATCACTTTGCTGTACAGCAGAAATTGACACATTATAAATCAACTATACTTCAATAAAATAAATTTTTTAAAATGGTCTGAAGCAAATATAACAAAATAACAAAGTTTGTAAAGTCTAGATAGCCACCGTTCAGTTGTTTGTAACGTTAGCCTTTCTGTTTCTCTGTGTGTTTAAAATGTTTCAGTAAAAAACCATTTCCCTATACTAAGCACTTTCAAAGCAGTTCAGCCCACGGTCTAGTAAGAGAAGTTGCAATTAAGGACAAAGAGTCTTGACATAAATGGATCCAGACAGCTCCAATGCTCCAGAGACTGTGAATTATTGTCAAAACCTGGCTGTTCATCCCCTAGATCAGAGGGCAGTTCCTCCTCAAGACCAGTCATGGTCATTTCCCAGCAAGAAAGATAGTTTGGATCTGTCAAACAGCCTTCTAATTTCTCTTAAAGTCTGGTAGAATTTCTGTGACTCACATTCTAATGTCGATTGTCTTTGATAAATGTTGCCACCCACACAGGCATGAAACTGACAATACTAAATAATATTCAGTTTCCAATAAAAATATGGGAGGCATAGATTATAAAACAAAATTCCTTAATTGAGCCAAACCAAATCGTTTTGGTGCAAAATTCTTTTTTTTTTAAATTATTTATTTATTTATGGCTGCGTTGGGTCTTTGTTGTTGTTCTAGTTGCAGAGAGCGGGGGCTACTCTTCGTTGTGGTGCACGGGCTTCTCATTGTGGTGGCTTCTCTTGTTGTGGAGCACGGTCTCTAGGCGCACAGGCTTCAGTAGTTGTGGCACGTGGGCTTCAGGAGTTGTGGCTCGCGGGCTCTAGAGCGCAGGCTCAGTAGTTGTGGGCATGGGCTTAGTTGCTCCGCAGCATGTGGGATCCTCCCGGACCAGGGCTCGAGCCCATGTCCCCTGCATTGGCAGATGGATTTTTTTTTTTTTTTTTTTTTTTCTGCGGTACGCAGGCCTCTCACTGTTGTGGCCTCTCCCGTTGCAGAGCACAGGCTCCGGACGCGCAGGCTCAGCGGCCATGGCTCACGGGCCCAGCCGCTCGGCGGCACGAGGGATCTTCCCGGTCCAGGGCACGAACTTGTGCCCCCTGCATTGGCAGGCGGACTCTCAACCACTGCACCACTAGGGAAGCCCAGCAGTTGGATTCTTAACCACTGCGCCACCAGGGAAGTCCCTGGTGCAAAATTCTTATTTCCTTTTTGGTTTTTTCTTACATCCAGATTCTTGTTGTTAAAAGACTTTAAAAATATATCTTTTGAGGACTTGGGAGCCAACTTGAAGAGTTGTCCCAAAGATGGGACAATTTTCGTATGTGTAAGGGTAGTATCTGTAAGAGGTGTGTCAACGGAAATAAAAACTCACAACATGAGAGCTATGAGTTTCAGTTTTATGTGGGGACATACTGAGGACTATAGCCTGGGAGACAGCCTCTCAGAGAGCTCTGAAGGACCACTCAGAAGAGGTAAGGAAGGAGGTCAGCATATTTTTGATTTTGACTAAGTGGATACGTGCAACCAAGCTCACATCTCAATAGAAAGTTTCTGCTAGTCACGAGGAACAGATATCTTAGTGAATGGTTTTAGTACTTTTCTAAATATGGGAAGATGAAAGAAATTGGGTTCATAACATTTTCTCCTGAAAATATGTCACTATCTGAAGGCCTGTTCTGCCAGTTTTCCCAGAGCACAGAGTGTCTCCTTCCTGATCTCCACCTTAAACTCCTTTCAGGGTGTGTTAAAGGTCAGTGACTGCAGTGACTAATGACTTTATCCTTGTAGAACCACATGGTGAGGGACATTCTTTAGTTGGCAGAGGTCTAAACACATCAAATACATTTAAATCCATAAGTTCATTACTGCACATGTGCGCACACACACACACACACACGCAGGTAGTTGGTTACCTTGGAAGTGCTATTCATTTGAAAATTGGTAATTAAAAGGAAAGAATTATTTATCCTGCCTTTCCTGTGTGAACTATGTTGCCAGATAAATAATAGATATGGCAAAGTTTCTCTTTATAAATGATTTCCAACAAATAAATGAGGAAGGAAAGTGAGAATGGGAATATTGTCATTTTGCAAGCCCTAAAGAATTAAATTATCTGGGCATTAGACATCCATAGCTGCTCTGGGCACAAAAAAGGGACAATCAGACATATGTGTTTCCTGATGAAATCACACTACCTGTGAAACAGTATTGCCAAAACAATCAAATCAGAATCTAAGCCTCAAGATCCAACAACAATGTACAGGGACACAGAGGGCAAAGCAACATGTTAGAAGGGGAATATAACCAGAAAATTCCAGCTGTGGGAAACTACAGGAGATATCAGCATGTTTCTATAACAAATAATTGCAAGGGGAAAAAAAGAGGTGAAGAGGAAACCTGTAAGTTAGGAGTCTCAAAGACAAACTTTAAAGAAAAAACAGGCAAAACTAAATTAATGAGTTTAGTTCAGCACCCTTGGGCTAGAAAACCATCTAAAAATATGAAGAAGTAAATATCATAAAGTCAAGGTAGTGCTTACTCTTGGGATAAGGATGAGCTGAAATTGAATAGGACATATGTTAGAAAGTCTGTCTTCTGACATGAATGGTGGTTTCAAGGATGTTTGCCCTATAATAATTCATCAAGCTGTAAGGACCATCGCTTAAAGACAGAAAGCCTATAGAACATAAGTATCGAAATATAACAAGATGATGAGGGAGAATAAATAATACTGCTAATAATTTGCCTCAAGTGGAACTTCAGTAGATCTGTAAATTGTATAATTCTTACCAAAAGCTTTGACATCACATCAAGGAATTACAAAAACAGTATTAAAAAGAGGGAATATAGTGGCAATTATATTCATTTGGCTTTTAATTTGCTAGATATAAACAGCACGTATGTGTGTTATTTACCAAGAGAAGTCTGAAACCTTGTCTCTTATGTCATTTACTTTTTTTGTCATTTATTTAATTTACTTACTTTTGACTGTGTTGGGTCTTAGTTGCTGTGCACGGGCTTTCTTTAGCTGCGGCGAGCGGGGGCTACTCTTCGTTGCGGTGCGTGGGCTTCTCATTGCAGTGGCTTCTCTTGTTGCGGAGCACAGGCTCTAGGCGCACAGGCTCTAGGTGCGCAGGCTCAGTAGTTGTGGCACGCGGGCTCAGTAGTTGTGGCTCATGGGCTCTAGAGCTCAGGCTTAGTAGTTGTGGCTCTTGGGCTCTAGAGTGCAGGCTCAGTAGTTGTGGCACATGGGCTTAGTTGCTCCACGGCATGTGGTATCTTCCCGACCAGGGCTCGAACCCATGTCCCCTGCATCAGCAGGTGGATTCTTCACCACTGCGCCACCAGAGAAGCCCTTTTATCATGTCATTTAAAAAGGCAAACATAAAATGGTAAATACAAACCTGTTGATATTTTAGTTAAACTGCAAAAATGCAAGAATTCCAAGCATCAGGTCATGAAAAGAATTTCAAATCGTTTTGATGCCATAGAACAAAATTAAATTCCAGTTCAACATTTTAGTGTATACTTGGCATCAAAGACAAACACAGTATAATAAGTCATATTGATACCAACCAGGGTTCTTGACCTTCCCCAAACAATAGGAATCGATCAGAGGCCAGACAAGAAATTCAGGCAAGGCTTTACTGGGGCCCCTGCTTCAGCAGTGGGGAGCAGGGCGAGCTGGTTCCTTATATGGGGTGAGGGGAAGGGTGTGTCCAGGGGTCGGGCAGGAGGCGTGGCTTAGGTGGTTTGCCCACCCCTTTGGTGGTATTGAGTGCAGGGGGCATGCACAGTGCCCTGCTTTTGTTCCCAACACCCTGTTTTTGCTCCCAGCTCTTCAGAAGTAGCAGTTGGGCTTTTTTGGTCTTTTGTATCTTTTGTCCAGAATTTGCCCCAACTGGGCATGCATGCAGTTATTTTTAGTCCCTTATAGTTTCTTTGTATTTTGCTGCTCAAGGAGATGTTTGTCCAGGTGCAGCATTGCAGCACTGCAGTAAAGTGTCCCAAGTCCTAGCCTGTCTCAATATTCTAATTTATTAGCTGATAAATCACACTTATTACAGAGTTAAAAGTAAACTAAACAGCATGCATTTATTTTCAATTGGGAGATAGTCAACACTTATCTTTGTATATTACTGATATTAAGGAGTGTATTTAAAATAAACTTTATAACGCAATAGTTATATATTTTTGCTTTCATTCACTCACTTATAATATACCATAAAAATGATTTTTAAAATGATTCCAAAAAGGATCTGCAATATTATACATTTCTGTGAAAGGGGTTCCAGAGTTCCTTTTTTTTTTGCGGTATGTGGGCCTCTCACTGTTGCGGCCCCTCCCCCTGCGGAGCACAGGCTCCGGACGCGCAGGCTCAGCGGCCATGGCTCACGGGCCCAGCTGCTCCGCAGCATGTGGGATCCTCCCAGACCGGGGCACGACCCCGTGTCCCCTGAATCGGCAGGCGGACTCTCAACCACTGCACCACCAGGGAAGCCCCAGAGTTCCTTTTTTAAAGGTAGAAGTAGGAAGAAGCTGGCAAATGTTGGTCTATAGAGTAAAAACTCCTCTTGGTAGCTTGTGTGCAGGATCCTTCATTGTCTGACCCTGCCTGTGGTCTTGCTTCTTCCTGCTCCAGCTATTTTATACCCACAGACTTCTTGGGCACTAAAGCCTCCATGACACTAAAGGTCATCCGATTTTCCAAACCCACCCAAATCTTTCCACAACTCTGTCCTTTGTATATCTCCTTTCCTGCCATTTTTCTCCAATTCCAACTGTCAAACTCCTATGCATACATTGGGTCCCAGTGCAAATGTCTGTTTTGTAAGCTTTTCCTGATTCTGCCTGATAGACTCAGTCTGTCTCTCCTCTGTGGTCCCTCAACCTGTGCCTTGGCTTCTGTGACTGCAGATACAGCACCATGTTGTAACAAATAAGACACAGGGTGTCCAATTAAATGTGACTTTTAGATAAGCAAATAAATGTTTAGTAGAAGTATATCCATGCAATAGTTGGGACACACTCACACTAAAAATGTTTATTTGTTGTTTATCTGAAATTCAAATTTAACTGGGCTCCCTGTATTTTTATTTACTAAATCTGACAATCCTAGTCTCTACCATAAGACCATAAGCAACTTAAAAGTGTATGTTTTCTATGATGCCATTTTTGTGTATGATTGTCTAAATTCTGGAAGGATACAGAAGAAACTACTAATAATAATTATCACTGAGAAGTTTAGGTCTTGGAGAAGCCGTGACTTTCTCTTCTGTACTGTTTAACTTTCTATCATTAACATGTATTAATTTTGCAATAAAAGTGCATTAAAAAAAGATCATAAGCAACTTATGAGTAGGAATAATTATTCTCTTTTTATTTATTTATTTATTCATTTATTTATTTATTCTTGGCTGCAGTGGGTCTTCATTGCTGCAAGCGGGCTTTCTCTAGTTGCAGCAAGCGGGGGCTACTCTTCGTTGCAGTGTGCAGGCTTCTCACTGTGGTGGCTTCTCTTGTTGCAGAGCATGGGCTCTAGGCATGTGGACTTCAGTAGTTGCAGTGCGAGGGCTCAGTAGTTGTGGCTTTTGGGCTCTAGAGCACCGGCTCAGTAGTTGTGATGCATGGGCTTAGTTGTTCTGTGACATATGGGGTCTTCCCAGACCAGGGCTCAAACACGTGTCCCCTGCATTGGCAGGCAGATTCTTAACCACTGAATCACCAGGGAAATCCTTATTCTTTTTATAGCTTCACAATGCCTGGCATATTTCCACAGTTTTCAGTAAATGTGCATTGAATAAATGAATGATGGAGGTGAGACTCCTTGAGAACACTTTGTGAAATCTACACCGCTGTTTGTTCAGCAAATACCCACTGAGAAACTACAGTGTTCCATGCACTTTACTAGTAGCAGCAATAAAGCTCTTTTAAATATGTACCAACAATTTAATATACAGCTTTTAAATAATATTTCCTAGGCTTTTGACTAATGGTTTTCAGGAGGTCGAATGGTTGTGTCTAACCCTTGATCTGTACTGTTTAATTGTCCTTATTGACCATGAACCAAACAAACAAAAGACCCACTCTTGTGGAGTCTGTATTCCAGTGGAGATAGATGGTAAGAAGATAAGCAAATATCAATACATAAATAAGATAATTTCAGACAGTTATAAAAGTGTTATGAAGGCAACCAGACAGGGTAAGGTGCTGAAGAGTAACTGAAAGCTTCTCTGAGGAAGTGATATTCATGATCTCACTGATGAGAAGGATCCAGTGAGTGACAATCTGAGGAAAGAACTTCAAACCAAATGCACTGCAAGGTAGTGAGAGTGAGGAAGAACCAGCTAGAAGTGTTTAAGAAATAGAACATAAGGCCTTGAGCTGCAAAGCATAACAGTGCTAGAGCTTCACAAAGGAAGGTATATGCATATGAAAACACACCCACCATCATCAGCATTCAGGCAAATGCAAATTAAGACCACAATAAGATATCACTACATGGCCACTAGAGTAACAAAAAATTAAAAATCTGACAATACCAAGTGTTGTTGAGGGTGTGGAAGAACAGAATATCTAGTACGAAGCTGGTGGGGCTGAAAATGGTAAAACGACTTTTTTTCAGCAGTTTTCTTATAAAATTAAACATACATTTACCATACAATCATATGTATGTATCTGTGAACGTGTGTATATAACAAAGAGAAATGAAAATATATATCCACAGAAATGTTCGTATTAGCTTTATTTACAATAGCAAAAAAATGGTAACAGCTCAAATCTCCAACAACAGGTGAATGGACCAACTAATTGTGGTATATTTGTACAATGGAATACGACTCAGTCATCAAAAGGAAGAAAATACTGACACACACAACAACATAGATAAATCTCAAGAACATTATGCTGAGCCAAATAAACGACACCAGAGCATATACTGCATGATTCCATTTATGTGAAACTTGGGAACAGGAAAAACTAATCTATAGTGACGGAAAACAAACAGATTATGAGGGAACTTTTTTTTTTTTTTTGCGGTACGTGGGTCTCTCACTGTTGTGGCCTCTCCCGTTGCGGAGCCCAGGCTCCGGACGCGCAGGCTCAGTGACCATGGCTCACGGGTCCAGCCGCTCCGCAGCATGTGGGAGCTTCCCGGACCGGGGCACGAACCTGTGTCCCCTGCATCTGCAGGTGGACTCTCAACCACTGTGCCACCAGGGAAGCCCATGAGGGAACTTTGTGACGTGATGGAAATATTCTCTATCTTGATTGTTGTGGTGGTTATAGCGTTGTATACATTTGTCAAAACCCATCAAACTTACATTCAATATGGGTGCATTTTATGATACATGAATTACAGTTCAGTAAAGTCAATATTTTTAAAAAGTACCGGAAGAAATTATGTATTAAAAAATGCTAAAAGGATTCAGGATTTAGGACAGGGGGAAAAATTAGCATGCTACAATCCCCAGAGAGGGCTTCCTGGAAGAAGGATTTTGAGAAGAGAGAAGGCAGCCCAGGGAGAAGAAACCACAGGAGCAAAGCAGAAGATTAGGGAATTCACGCAATGAGAAAAAAGAAACATCATTACTATGTTTTGAAGATAATTTTTTGACAAAGTAATATTGCTGAGGATTTGGCTTTTATTATTTTCTCACCATTGTTTAACAGCAATAAAGCAAGTTTAAAAATGCACCAATGATTAAATATTGCAGCTTTTAAGCCCAATATTTTGTCTAATGAATTTGCAGGAGGTTGAATGGTTGTGTCTAGTCCTTGACCTACACTGTTTAATTATCCTTTTCGACTGACTCATGAAATTCCATCGTGCGCAGTGCTGTGCTATAAATGAGCTTTCTTCCTTTCGTAAAATTGAGTGCGCTCTGACTTTCCTTCTGGCTCGTGATCAAGAATTGGGCTGCACCTTCTCCCGCGACCTGAGACAGAAACCTAGCAAGATAGACAACCATGAAAACAGCATCTTGATATTCTATCAGAAATCTGCACAAACACCTCTCATATGAGATTTTTTTTTTTTAACTGCACAATGAAACCAGATTCCAGAATCAGGGCCAACCACACCAGCAGGAAGAGAGGTGGCTGAGATGGGGTGATTTCTAGACATTTGGAAGAACAGGCTGTCTCTTAAAATGTATCCATCCTGCTGACTGGTGGCCAAGAATCTACAAGAAAGTGCCATTCCTGTAGCTTGAGGCATTTTTAAAATAGATGATCTTTAAGGTTCCTTTAACATTCTAAATCAGCACTTGAAAACTCAAGGTTCATGTGCTAAAACAGACCTGTATATATGTTTTATTCAGACTTCCTAGTGTTAAATTTATGTGTGTGTGTGTGTATATTTTTATGGATATATATGTATATATACTCAGAAAAAGTTTAAAATACTAAATGGTAGTATCCTCTGTAGCTCACCCATCCAGGTTAACTCTTCCTTTCACTATCTTTGTTTCTTTTTTTAAATAGTTCTGTTAATAGAAAACTGATAATATAAATGATTCTTGCCCAGAGAAATGCAAAATAATTGTATCCAGTGAAATGTATTAATTATACATAGATGAACAAATAGATCCATTTTGTGGATAGATCTGTTTTGCATCTACTTGGAAATTCATTGCAGAGTTCTTTATTCCCTTTAACCTCTGCTGTTTGAACTGCTTGTAATGTCTTACTGGGTACCTCATTAATGAGGACAAATAGACAAAGTGTTTGACACATGTATAGAGTTGATTTTACTTTTTCTTAAAAAGTATCTTTTAAATGTACGTAATTTTGGATCTCAAGAGGAGACAGTTGAGTGAATCATTACACTGTTGTAGTTCATGATGCATTGTCATCTTTGATTCTTGCAAGTTCCCCTTTTTGTTTCCTTTTATCCCCATACTTCACTCCCATTCCTCTCCTACCCCCTCCATGGACAACTATTTTAATGTATATACCACATAGGTTTTTCTTTGAATGTGTTCATATGTTTTTAAATTGAGGTTAAGATATATATATATATATATATATAAAATGAAAAAGTATATTAATCTTAGGTATAGAGCTCAATGAATCTCCATGTAATCACCACCCAGACATAGAATATTTCCAATGCCCCATAAGAAACATTTCGAGGCAATACCATGACTATCACCTTCTCCTCCCCTCACAGGGGCCAGGTTTCTGGCACCTATCTCTATAGCTTAGCCTATTCTTGAACTTTTAATATGCTCTTGAACATACCACACAGTATGTTCTCTTCTGCATCTGCCTTATTTCACTCATCATTATGCCTGTAAAGTTCATGCATATTATTGTGCGTAATCATTTATTCACTTTTTATTGCTGAGTAGTATTCATTTTATAAATATACCACAATTTATCCATTGTCTTGTTGAAGGTGAGAACCCAAACCATCTACGTTCAGCCACATCACCGTCTACGTTAACACGACTTAACTATTCCACTAGCTTCATCAGTATAATTTTACTGCTTTAGGAAACTCTTGCTCAGGAAGATAAAGGTTGCAAACCACTTTTTTACTCATTCTGGGAACTTCCTGAAAGAAACTCTTCAAACAATAATTTACACTCCTAGTCCCTTTAAACCCTTGTCTTGCCTGTCTGTGTCCATCAGTCCTAAGCTATTATCATTACCCTTCCCAGGTCCTAACCACGACTCACTCCCCAAAATTTCAATAAATATCTAGACTTCACCCTTCCCGCCCTGAGACAGTACAAAGATGTTATCAAGGTAGCTCTTTTTTTTTTTTTTTTTTTTTTTTTTGCGGTACGCGGGTCTCTCACCGCTGTGGCCTCTCCCGCTGCGGAGCACAGGCTCCGGACGCGCAGGCTCAGCGGCCATGGCCCACGGGCCCAGCCGCTCCGCGGCATGTGGGATCTTCCCGGACCGAGGCACGAACCCGTGTCCCCTGCATCGGCAGGCGAACGCTCAACCACTGCGCCACCAGGGAAGCCCTCAAGGTAGCTCTTGTCTCATCAGTGGGTGATTTTGGTGCTAATTTAGGAGCCAGCACTCAACAAAGGGCATTTGGCTTGTTTCTCCTGTTTGGCTTTCTACAAATAAAGCTGCTTTGAACATTCTTGTATAGGATTTTTAATGGATATGTCCACTCATTTCTCTTAGGTTGATAGCTAGGAGTGGGTTTGTGTGTGTATAGTCTAATTGATCTAAATTTAAAAAATTTTAATTTTTATATATATATAACTTTTAAAATTTGGAGATTTCACATAAAACTGAGCTTTTCAGCTTCTCTTGAAAAACAAAACGACCTGGCAATACTGGGTTAGCATCTCCTTCCTGTCACATTTGACTGGAGCTGAGGAGGAGCTATCCACCCCATCTCCTCATTTTTTTTTTTTTGCTTGTTTTTTGCGGTATGCGGACCTCTCACTGTTGTGGCCTCTCCCGTTGCGGAGCACAGGCTCTGGACGCTCAGGCTCAGCGGCCATGGCTTACGGGCCCAGCCGCTCCGCGGCATGTGGGATCTTCCTGGACCGGGGCACGAACCCGTGTCCCCTGCATCGGCAGGCAGATTCTCAACCACTGCGCCACCAGGGAAGCCCTCCATCTCCTCATTTAAGTCACCTGTCTGTCCATGGGAATCTTAGTTGGGATCCTCTGTGCTAACCACAGGCTTGGGAAGGGTACCTCTTTAAGCTCTTATGAGTTCTACTACACATAACCAAGAGCAGGTTTTACTGGAGCGGAATAGACCACCAGAGTCTGAGGGAAAAGGCCCCCTCTGCCAGTGATGTTGGGAGACAGCAAGGGAAGAGAGCCAAGACAGCTTGGGACATCTCAACCTATTTTGCAATTCAATCTAGAGCCAATGCTCTCCAGAAAGAGATGCACTGGTAAAATGAGAAGCATGATTACTGAAAAAGACCCAAGTCAGTCTCCCTTACTAATTAACATCATAAGTAGCATTTATGGAACACTTTTTTTGCATTTAGGGTGTTGCAGATGCAAAGAAGAATTAAAATAGCTCCCCACTGCTGAACCAAAAGAATTTAATCCAGAGTTCTATGTCATAAAAGGAAATTAGTCATTAAAGACTAATAATACAGCTCCTCTATTATTTTGGTGGGTATAGGAACAGAGCAGAACAGAAATCAAATGCACTTCCACACACAATTAATGGAGCCCACTGACTCCAAGGGCTGGACAATATTTTTTGCTAATTGAAAAAAACTTTCTTTCCTCAGAAAAGGCTGTTTTCCCAGTCTGCCAAGAGAATGTCTATGTTTGGGATATCTATCTGTACTTGGTATAACAGGCCTGTTAACGAAAAGGAAGTGGTCTGTCTTGTACCTCACACAGGGAGCTGCCAAAAGGAAGCATTCCTACCCATCACCCTTTCATCGAGAGGAGGAAGAAATTGACTCTTCACCTTCTTTCCCTATAAAGTTTTACCTCTCGTAAATGAAATTTGCCTCTATCTGCTTGGCCTGGTCTGATGGTCTTCGGACAATTGAATGATCTAACGGGCAAAAAAAGAAGGCTTGCATCTGCGGCAACATGGATGGACCTAGAGATGATCATACTAAGTGAAGTAAGTCAGAAAGAGAAAGACAAATACCATATGATATGACATATATGGAATTTAAAATATGACACAAATGAATTTATCTATGAAACAGAAACAGACTCAGAGACATAGAGAACAGACTTGTGGTTGCCAAGGGGGAAGAGGGGTAGGGGAGGGATAGATTGGGAGTTTGGGATTAGCAGATTCAAACTATTACATAGAGAATGGATAAACAACAAGGTCTTACTATATAGCACAGGGAGCTATGTTCAATATCCTGTGATAAACCATAATGGAAAAGAATATGAAAAAGGATGTGTTGTGTGTGTGTGTGTGTGTGTGTGTGTGTGTGTGTGTAATCACTTTGCTGTACAGCAGAAATTAACACATTGTAAACTATACTTCAATGAAATAAATTTTTTTTAAAGTAAGCAATTAGCCATCATCAAAAAATCTACAAACAATAAATGCTGGAGAGGGTGTGGACAAAAGGGAACCCTCCTGCACTGTTGGTGGGAATGTAAACTGATACAGCCACTATGGAGAACAGTATGGAGGTTCCTCAAAAAAAACAGACATAGAACTACCATATGACCCAGCAATCCCACTACTGGGCATATACCCTGAGAAACCATAATTCAAAAAGAGTCACATACCACAATGTTCATTGCAGCTCTATTTACAATAGCCAAGATATGGAAGCAACCTAAGTGTCCATCGACAGATGAATGGATAAAGAAGATGTGGCACATATATACAATGGAATATTACTCAGCCATAAAAAGAAACGAAATTGAGTTATTTGTAGTGAGGTGGATGGACCTAGAGTCTGTCATGCAGAGTGAACTAAGTCAGAAAGAGAAAAACAAATACCATATGCTAACACACATATATGGAATCTAAAAAAAAAAAAAAATTGGTCATGAAGAACATAGGCACAGGACAGGAATAAAGACCCATACCTACTAGAGAATGGACGTGAGGACACAGGGAGGGGGAAGGGTAACCTGGGACAGAGTGAGAGAATGGCATGTACATATATATACTACCAAATGTAAAATCAATAGCTAGTAGAAAGCAGCCACATAGCACAGGGAGATCAGCTCAGTGCTTTGTGACCACCTAGAGGGGTGGGATAGGGAGTGGGGGAGGAAGGCGCAAGAGGGAGGAGGTATGGGGATATATGTATACGTATAGCTGATTCACTTTGTTATACAGCAGCAACTAACACACCATTGTAAAGCAATTATACTCCAATAAAGATGTTAAAAAAAAAAGTAGGAGATTAAAAAAAAAGGAAGGCTTAAACCACCCAATCCTCATGCCAGTTCAGCCCATCATGTGCCTGAAACTCAGAAACACCTGCACCACACACAGAAGGATGAGGGTGGCTAACAGAACAGAAGGAAAGACTTGGGATGCTGGGGGCAGCTCTCATAGTGTGGAATCTTCTGCTTGTCCCTGTAGCTGAAATGATAGTGCCTTCTGAAAGGGGAAGGGAGGGAGATCATGCATCTGGGTTTGTTGCATTTGTATTGTTTAAGAGCTAAATAAATCATACCCAGCATCATTTGTCAAAGAGTTTGATGTGAATCAAATGTCCATCAGATGTCAACGGTGAAGATAGATAAATGAGAGAGCTTTTGGTGCCAAGCTAATTGTTAGCTGCCTAAAATAACCTGGGGGTTTGCAGGTAGCACTTCACTTGCAGGCTTTCAAAGTGTGTGATCCTCAGTTCTTCAGGCCAGAGCCTGCTGCTTTTAGCCCTCTCCCCAGAACAGGACCATGCTACAAAAGTGCTAGAATTGATGTCCTCTCTGCCTCTCTTTTTCTATTGTCCTGCTGTGCCTTCCCAGGTTCCTGCTGTGCCCATCCAATCTCCAGCTTCAGCCAATCAGTCAAACTGGACCCTCATATTTCAGCTCACAGACTTGTCTTCTAGATCATCATCATCTGCTTTGTCCTGGATTCAGGTTCTAAGAATGTCTACCAGTCAGCCAGACCTCCCTGGATCTCCCCTTGAGAATTGTCTCAGTCAGCAGCCAAGTCAAGCTTCCTACTTCCCATGGAGATCTTGGAAAATTTTTAAATGAACAGCATCTCAAGATAGCTCTCCAACCTAAATCAGAAGTCCATGGTCCTTTACATATTTTTGCTGTTGCTTAAAAACTTTATCGGCTACATTTTTTATGCCAAGCAAAGTGCTAAATGTTGGTTTGGGCATTATCTCATTGAATTGGCATTTCCATGTTTCTAGGGATGTATCCTCAACAAACTAATGTTTGGAATAGTTCAGAAGGTTGCAACGATGGAATCACTTACATTTTTAAAATGTAAAGTATAAGCCAATTTCCTAAGCTACCTCAGTCATCAGCTGCAGTGGACTAAAATCAAGCGAGGCCTTCACAGATGAATTTGTGGGAAAAGTTAAGGATATAAAACACATTTAGGAGATATTAGAAAGGCATCATAGAGAGAGTTAGGTTTAATGCCCTCCATTTTCTGTGTAATAACCTGTAGTTGCAGCCTCTCAAAACTCATCAGTTTCAGCAGGACAAGATAATTCTCAAGGTCATAACCACCCAAACGGTTACATTGCGTGCTGCAGTTTAATAAGTTCATCCCCCTCAGTCTCCCTGTGGAGTCAGCATACTAACCCACGTGTAGAGGCGCTGGATGAAGCCACCTTCCGGACTAAGCAACCCCATGGAGAGAGGAGACTTGGGTGCTACCATGGTCTCTCCCATGACTAACTCTGAGACCTTATGAAAGTCACAACTTGTTGGAACATCTTTTCAAAATCTGTAAAGTTAAGGGAGGGACCCAAAACTCTAAGTCTTTTTAGATCTGACTTTCCACGATGCCATTAATCTTCCATCACACAAGTTATATAGTCACCAAACTGAAATGCCTAAAGGGGCCAGGCCAAATAAATGAAGTGCCAAATATGGTGGGGAAGACAAGGGTGGGTATTGGGAAAAGAAGACGTTAATACCAACTCCCATGATCTCCATTACATTTTCCATCCTTAGACATGAACAACTGATGTTTTCTCATCTTGTATAAAGTGCTAAGTAAACATAACCTCAAGTCAGGGTCCCTGACGCCAGTACCCCACTTCCAACCACAGTGTCGTGCCCAAGACCCTCCATTATAGAAACCTTGGAGCTGCAGCTACCAAGGGCAAGTATTGGGCTTTGGCAAACTGGAGAGCATGTAGCCCATCTGTAATGGACCCTTGCTGGCACTCTAACAGGAACACTCAGATCACTTTTACCAGCTCTGTGTGCCCATCTCCCAACTCCTACATGCTTTGCTACTAGTGTTTCACCTCTGTGACCTTCAGAGGTTTGTTCTTGGGCCTTAGGGTTAATCCCTGATAAGGATAGGAGAAGTGCCTAGAGATGATGGCCTCCCCTCTTCCTGGTCATCTGTAGCCAATGGGGTGGGTTGTAGAAAAGCCCACATCCTGTACCTCTAAGAAGTATAAACCCTAGGTGGAGAAAACATCAGTTATGCTCTAGTGTTCCCTGCAGGATCAGGCTGAGTCTGGGTGTCACCTGAAATCACACCCTGCCTTGGCTTCTTCTACTACCTTATTCTGCTTCCTGACCCCTTTATCAGTTTCTGTTGGAAGCACTCATGTACCCGAATCCTTGGCTAAGACACTGCTTCTGGGAAAACCCACCCTACGATATTATCTAAATGCATTCACGTGCATCTTTTTTAAAAGGTTATTTTTCTGTCAGACAAAGTCTATCAGAAAACCAGAGTTAGCCAGTGAACCACCAGTCTGCAATCTCTGGCTTAATCTAAGTTTTACTCCCAGTCTAGTGAAGAAAGCAGAGACTTAGAAAGGGTGCCGGGGAATTTGACAAAGATGCTGAGAGACTCCAGAGACCTGTGTGTATAATCCTCAGCTGTTATAAGCTCTGAGTTTTCCTAATGCACTTGCTTCTTTCTGCTCTATATATCAACACTGGCTATAAAGATTAGAGAACAGGAACAGAGTGGCTAATTCTTGGGCTGGTTTATGATGCAGAGTGGAAATCACTTACTCTTTCCATATTTTAAAGACTCCCTAGTGTTTTTTGTACTAATAATGCCTAACATTTGTTTAGGGTCATACGGTCTTCAAAGTGCTTTCCAGTGCATGATCTTATGTGATTCCTACTATATCTCTGTATTATTATCCTATTTCACAGATGAGGAAACTGAAGTTCTGAAAGTTGCAAATTGGACAAATATGACTCTAAAATATGGATGTTTTTCTAGCATACAGAGAGTTGGTGAATGATCTATTATCTTAGAAAATTGGTGATTCCAAACCAGATAGTTATTAATAGGAGAAAAGCATGTGAAAATGGAGATAAACAGAAAATCAGAAGAGAATATGCAATGAGAAAATAGGATGTTTGTAGGAGAAACCAAACTAGTTGATATTATGAAGAGTTGGGAAAATAAGCAAAATGGAGAGAAGATAGAAAATGATGTGATTCCAAAGAAAGGTCGAAAGGTAGAGAGAGGAAAGTTTGGTGGAGGGGGTAAAGACCCAGCAAGAAAAAAGGTCAGAACTAAGGCTGGTGGGTCACTTTTGAGGATAACAAAGGGCCATAATCAATACAGACTCATTATGTTACCTGAAAACTGCATTTGCCTCCTGGTGGGTATTGAGCCAAAAGACACAGCCAAGCCAAAGAGCAGGAGAAAGAAGGATTTATTACTTGCAGCAAGTAAAGAGAACACCAGGGATCTTCCCAAAGCAGTGTCTCCCCAAACAGCAAAATTGGGGAAGTTTTAAGCTAAGGGTGCATGCATATCCATGAAGGGGCTTGAGCAGAAGAGAATTCAGCATAGAATTGGGGCAAAGGTCGACAGAGTCCAAGCTTTAGTTGATTGAAGTCACGAGGCTCAGAAAATGTCATCATCATCCCTTAGGTTCCAGTTGATCTGGTGGTTAAGCTTCAGACTAATTTTTACCATTGAAACAGAACTGGGAGCCTTTATACATGATTTTTATCTTTGCTACTGTTACTTCTCTTGCCTGGTAACAGTTGTTTGTTCTTTTTTTCCCTTAAGATCATTAATTACTGAGTCCTGTGCAAGGGTAAGCACTGTGGCCAGGCTTAGGACCCAAAATAGCTTAGGCCAAAACTGGCTTTTCCTATGGCAAGAAAGCTGTGCCTGGGTCTCTTTCTCTGGGGACCCTCTACCCTATCTGCTTACAACTAGGCAGACAAGACATCAAGAATTTCCCAGCATAAGCATGAAAGAATTCTGGAGAGCTGTCGTCCATCTCTGGGAAAGATAGATGCTAACAAACTGGGCAACGACTGGGCCAAGTCAGGTACAGAGAGGCCTGGTGATGGGACACAGGCAGAAGTAAGCAGCAGAGTCTGCAAGGTGGTAAGGAGGTGAAGACTGCTTAGCAAGCTAGGATCAGGCAGCTCCCACATCAGGACCTGAGGATTTTATCCCAGACATCAGTTCCAAAGGATTAGCTATATTCGACAAAGACCATAGCTTGGGAAAGTAAGTGGTGACATTGAGATACTGACCTGATCAAGATACTGACCTGATCATGGAAACTGAGGTCCAAGGCAAAACTGCAGCTTTGACACGTTGCTGATCTGGCTTTAGAATTGTTCCTATTTGCTGGTCAGTATGATTCTCAATGCTGAGGTCAGCTGTGAGACCATGGAACACGGTGGTTTAAAGTATAAACTCCCAGAGCTAGTCTTCCTGGGCTCAAATCCTGGTTCTGCCACTTGCTAGCTGTATGCTCTTGGACAAATTCATCAGTCTCCCCATCTGTGAATTGGGGCTAATAATAGTATCTACTTCATAGGGTTATTAGGAGGATTGAGTTAATACATGCGAAGAGGCTGGAGTGGTTCATGTATGGTAAAGATTATGTAAGTGTTAGTTAGGGTGGAGGCTGTAAGTAGTATGGGGGGAGGGGCTACATGACCAGAAAATCAGGCAAGCTATTTCAAATCAGGAGCTAGGAAAAACGCTTAAGAGCAGAACTAATATAGTATCTTACCAAAGGCTGTTGGGTGTCTTCAGAAAAGGACTGTGGACATTGTGATAAAAAATCAGTCAGATTTGATAGTTTCATTTTTCTTTGTGGCCTTGAATCCTCACTATTTGAGAAAACATTCTCATCTTTCAAGTCTTAAAAAGGTCAGAAACTCGGCCATGAGCCTGCACTTTGTCAGCCCTGGCTCTTTATTTATTCTATGCAAACACAAAGAACTTCAATTCTGTTAATACCATGAGTCTCACAAACCAGGACATTTTCTGTAACCTGTCCTGAGTCCTACAAGCTCCCACCTGGAACTAGAAAAGCCTCTCATTTGGGAAAGGATGGAAATGTGATTTCAGTGGTGTTTGTTGTTTTCACTGGGAAACAATGGAGACAGCTTTTGTTATGTCAAAGTGGCTTCAAAGAAATGAAAAGAGTGAGCTAAATTATCATTACATATGTGCATAAATTAATTACAAAAGCTTTTGGTCATGAGCTTTCATGGAAGGAGAAAAAGAAAGCCTTCCCATGCTTTAGCTTTAAGAGAAGACTGGTAAGAAGCACAGTAGTGACAGAGACACTGAAACATCCAGCAATAGCAGGACATTAGGAACCACACAGGATTAGGATCTTACATTCACCCAGCACTGATTTTTGAAGCCCATGGCATGTGATAAACTATGCTAATCACATATACACCACACATGATTTTTCCTACCATAGACATATTTCAAATGCTCACATCACAAGCTATTTGAAGGAGAATTAGTTAATGGTTCAGTTTTTCTATTACTGACATAATATGGCAATAGCCAGCCATGCATAAAGTTGAATTCAAATATAAATTTTCTAAGAGTTCTGGGAGTTGCAAGTTTTATTTCTATAGATATTTAGCACATTCTTAAAATGAGCTGTGACTGCGGTGATGGTCTTAGTAGAATTCCCCTAAAACCTTTTATTTTTTTTCCAGACAGTCCAGGTTCTGGCTAACACTGGAAGGGCAGAGAGCTAAATGAGAGGTAGCAAACTCATTTGCTGAAACGTTTTCCATCTGAAAGATAATGACATGAGAGCCCAACGTGGGAAGGGGGTTTGAAGATAAGCTAAAAACCAATCTGTGCTCCTGCTGAGATTTGTAGGATACAATATGATTTGAAGATAAGCCAGTCAGCCACAATCCTCAGTAAACATTTCCAGAGGATCTACTGCACAAAGGGCAGGATATTAGATGTGATAGGAAATCCAAAATAACTCACAACTGCTGCTCCTGAGGATACTTATAGCCCATTTGGAGGTGAAGAAAAACACTTGAAAATGAGATAAACCTTCAGAATGGATGGCCACCATGTAACTTTTAGGACATCTTCTTGTTGCAGTAAGAGAAAACCACTTGAACAATAGAGGGTATTTGGGCTTGTATACCTGCAAAGTCCAAAGGTCGGGGGGCTACTGTTGGTTTGACTGGTCAGTGCTGCAATGTCATCAGGGTCCTAATTTCTTCTGGCCTCTCTCCACTCTTCGTCTCTTAGGCTGGCTTCTCTCATAATACTGAGATTGTTGCCACAGTTCCAGGCTTCCCATATGAACGTCACAATGAACTTTTTAAAAAAAGAATGTTTGCGGTGCGCGGGCCTCTCACTGCTGTGGCCTCTCCCGCTGCGGAGCACAGACTCCGGATACGCAAGCCCAGCGGCCATGGCCCACGGGCCCAGCCGCTCCGCGGCACGTGGAATTTAGCCCCACCGGGGCACGAACCCGCGTCCCCTGCATCGACAGGCGGACTCTCAACCACTGCGCCACCAGGGAAGCCCGAAAAACAATGTTTTTAATTGAAGTATAGTTGATTTACCATGTCGTGTTAGTTTCAGATGTACAGTACAGTGATTCAGTTTTATATATATATATATACACATATATATTTAAAATATATTATATATATTTTATATATTGTAGTGTATACAATGACCATTCTTGAAGAAAGAGGTTATTTCCCAGCAATTCAAGCAAGAGTCCTAAACTTCACTCTGATTAGACATGTTAACTCCCAGGACTGCCTGGGTGATGGATACGTTCATTATCATAAGGCAATTGCAAATCCACTCCCAGAACTAAGGAAAGAGGGAGCTTCCCTCCCCAAAATTTTCAGGCTGCATGAATGAGGGTTAGATAAGCAAAAGAGAATCTGGACACTGCTAAGAAGGGGGGAAGGGAAATGGACATTGTGTAGGCAACTGCTCATATCCACCCAGGAAATTCTGAAATCTCTCTTAGAATTGGTTCTAACGCAACAAGGATCTACTATATAGCACAGGGAACTATATTCAATATGTTGTGATAAACTATAATGGAAAAGAATCTGAAAAATAACATATATTTTATATATATATACATATATATATATAAAACTGAATCACTTTGCTGTACACCTGAAACTAACACAATGTTGTAAATCAACTATACTTCAATTAAAAAGAAAAAAAAAAAAAGAATTGGTTCTAACATTTCACAGTTAAAATGGTAGTCATTTTGTTGACCCTAAATCACTTGTTGCTATTTAAGCTAATTTATTTTTCTGGAAAATATATCTGGAAAGATGTGAACTCCTGTTTTCCCCTCCTAACACCCCTCATGTATCTGAAGAGGGCTATGAGATAACGCAAGCAGTTGTCACACATTCATTTCAAATAATTTGAGTTCCTCTCATTTCTTAAACCTGCTTGAGAATTACCTATTTATCTACTTCAGGACTTTTATTTCTCTTCTCTGGATGTTCTTAAGTGTTTCAGAATGTCTTGTTAAAGTAGAGGAACAAGCTCATTGGGTAACCCAATGCTTGCTATCGCTACCATTAATTGAGAACCTATTATGTGCCAGTAAGGTATATGTAGTTTTCATTCTTTAGCTAATTTAATACTCACAACAACGCAATGAGATATGTGATATTACTTATATTTTAAAGTTTAGGAAACTGAAGTTCAAAGAGGTTAAGTTACTTGCCCTAAAGCATGGCATAGCAGGGACTGAATTAGAACCCAGTATTCTGTGATTCCAAGGCCTACTTTCCTTCCATTAAGCCAAACAGCCTCTAAAACACTGATGGTCTAAGCTTGAGCAATGCGGAGTATAATTGGTGAATAAAAATTATTCTGCACATTATTTAAATATAAAGTAAGTATAAATGTCAGCACCAGCACTTGTAAGCCTGTCACTTGAGAATTATTCCAAGGTTAACATATTAAGACAAACTATCCTTCTTCAGTATTCAGACTGTGACCCTCAGATCACTTAATTCTGCTCTATAGCTAAGTTTATGAAGTGATATGGGTCAAATGCATTACAATATAGAAATGATTTGCATATGCTAATAAAATTTTTATAACACCACCTCAAGTCTTGCTGATTAACTGATTTTAGACAAGGTTACGTAGATTTCAAAATACAGGAAAATGAATACCTTTTGCTTTCAAAGTCAATAGAGATTCACTAAATAAAGCAGTATTGGAAGGGGTTAAAAGGAAAAAAAAGTGCAAACAATTATGTAAGGTTGAGTTTAAGAGACAAAGGGCCTCAATTAAAGCCATGCCCCAAAAAGTAATTAGGCTGCACACCATTGTCAGAATGAACTGGAACAAGAAAAATGAAAAATCTGGTCTCGAAAAGAGAGGGAAACCCCAAGGTGCTGTCACCCGACATTAGCACAAAATTATCCTCTTGGTGACACTTTTTTTCTTCTCTCTTTGGGTGGAATGCATTCACACATTTGCAAATGTTTCTGACAGTCTTAACCTGGTCTTTCTTCTAACAATCAAAGCTCTCATTACATTTCCAAAGCCTTTCTGATCTCTTTTTTTCTAAAACCACCAGCAGAATATAGAGTCAGTAAGACGCTGAGACCTGAGAAACCCTGAGAAAAACATTTGGCCATGGTACAGTTTTAGAAGAAAAAGAAGCTTTACCCTATATTACATGGAGATACCCAACTAATTCAATTCAAATATTGTGATTTACTGGGAACATTTTCATTCACTAAAAGAAATTTTTAAATTTTTCCACTCGCTCTAACATATTTTTCTGGACCATGAATTTCAGCTAACATAAAACTTTCTCTGTATTTTGATATTTTCTTAGGACTAATTCCCAAATATTCCACTATATTTATTTCAAATGTGCCTGATTCAGGTAGTCACTACCAAAAATGTCTTCAAAATTAGCACAATAGCTTTAATTTAAAGTTCACTATCTTGAAATAAAATGATAGTCATCCTGTTTTTTTATCTTTTTACCTAGTAGTTTTGATAGATTTCAATGAAGCTTGGAATGTATATATAAAAACATAATGTAAGCCACAAGTATAATTAAAATATTTCCAATAGCCATCTTTAAAAAGCCAAATAATTAGGTGAAATTAATTTTAATAATATATTTTATTTAACCCCATATATTCAAACGATTATCATTTCAACATGTAATGAATATGAAATATTAATAAGGTATCATACATTCTTTTCTTCATAACAAGTCTTCAAAATCCATTGTGTATCTTACACTTACAGTACATCTTAATTCAGATGCTAATTTCATAAAAAATTCTTTTTTTTTTAAATTTATTTATTTTAATTTATTTAGTTTTGGCTGTGTTTGGTCTTTGTTTCTGTGCGAGGGCTTTCTCTAGTTGCAGCGAGCAGGGGCCACTCTTCATTGCGGTGCGTGGGCCTCTCACTGTCGCGGCCTCTCTTGTTGCGGAGCACAGGCTCCAGACACGCAGGCTCAGTAGTTATGGCACACGGGCCTAGTTGCTCCGCGGCATGTGGGATCTTCCCGGACCAGGGCTCGAACCCGTGTCCCCTGCATTGGCAGGCGGATTCTTAACCACTGCACTACCAGGGAAGCCTCCATAAAAAATTCTTGATCTGTATTTATATTACATAAAATTTACAGTTAAAAAAAGTAAATTTAGATACTCCAGTTGTTCAAAACTTACTTAAGAGTTTTCCAATAGCATAATTGAGTATTCATGTTTAAATTTAAATTAATAAATATTAAATAAAACTAAAAATTCAGTTCCTTTGTTGCACTAGCCATATTCCACTGTGACTATTGTACTGGACAGCACAATATAGATAGAGGTCTTATAAGTATGGTTTTTCTGTGTAAGGTCTACAGTACACAGAGCCAGTAACATTTATTTCTGCTCAGAAAAAAAAAAATCTGTATTGACTTTCTTGAAAGCATTTTCCCTCTCTCCCAACAAGGAAAATCATTCAATCATTTGCATTCATTCTGGAGAAAATGGCTACAATAATTGGAGTGCCAAACTCTTCTTAAAGAATTGACTAGATGAATAGTCGCTAAAATAAGATTTTTGTGAATAAAATGTTCCCATATGAAAAGAAAATGAGCTCTTTTAGAAGCTTAAATCCAATTAACTGTTTTTATAGCACCAGCTGGTTCTTTGGAGTGGAAAGAAATAACACCTCTCAGGAGTGAACATTTATTTCACTTCCAGTCAGAAACTCAGTCACCCCAATTCCCTAAGAGATCAGGCTACCTGTTAGACAATATTGATGGTAATTAGGATGACAAATAGCAAGTAATAAGGACATAAATTCTCACCCCTGTGGCTCTTCTCTAATAATTATTTGTCTATGTTTTTTTTGGTGCTAATGAGATTTTTTTTTAAATCTATTTCAAGTATAGCCTCACTTCCTGTCTTACGAGAGTGGGGCATTTGTGATAGTTACATAATGCTAAGAATAATAATGATAGCTTCTATTTCATTTCAAGAATTTTCATTTTTAAATGCTTAGTATGCACTAGATACTATTATAAGCATTTAATAGTGTATTAAAGTATTTAATACTCAACTACTAGATGAAGTAGAGGTTAAGTATCTTGTTTAAAGCCATACAGCTATGTTCTTAATAGACATTTTAGATGGGAAATTTGTCATTGAATATTATATATTTCTTTCTCAATGATCTCTTTCCAAACACACCATACTCATCTTCCCTCCTTCCCTCCCTCCCTTCCATCCTCCCTCCCTCCCTCTCTCCCTTCCTCCTTCCTCCTTCCCTTCCTTCTTCCTTCTTCCTTCCTCCCTCCTTTCCTCTCTCCTTCCCTTCCTCCCTTGTTTCCTTTGCTCTCCACCTTCATTTTTCAGTCCATCACAGTCTGGTCTCTACTACCCTGCATTGCTCTTGTTGAGATCACTAATAACCTCAAGTGCCAAGCCCCAGGGCCCAGCTTCCAATTCTCTGAATTGGTCTGAATTTCTAGAGCACTCTTTTCTCGTTATCTCCACACTGCTATACAATCACTTTGTTGTGCTCCTTCCCTTCCATCTCCCCCTTAAAGATAAGTGTTTCACAGAGTTTCACTTATTCATAGATATTGATTTATATATATAGATAGATAGATATAGATTTATATCTATATATACATACATATACATATATATAAAATGACTGGTCTGTCAGTCCTCAGGGTAATCAGAAGGGAAGCCTTCTCCATCAACACTAATTTCCTAAACTCATCTAATCTCTGCCTGTAAATAACACGGACACAATGCCAACTCAATCCCTAGTTCAGACTGAATCCAAAATTTACATATCCAACTGCTTACTTGACAGCTTCACTTGGATGTCTACTAGGGATTTCCCTAACTTAATATATTCAAACCCAATTCCTGAAAGCACGCTCACTGCTTACATACACAAACCGGAATCTGCCTCTCCTCCCACATCCGGTTCAAGTTACCAGATTGGGTTAACTTGATCTCATGAATCTGTTCCCTAAGTCTATTAACACTATCCTACCCAAGGCACTCTTGCTGGGACCAGAATAACAACCTCCTAACTGGTCCCAGGGCCCCAATCACGCTACATCCTCCTACCGGTTCCATCTTAAGTCTCTAGCCTCATCTCTGGTCTTTCTTCCACTTACATTATATACTGCTAGTGTACTGTATATTGTGTATGTGTGTGTGTGTATAATATGAATTTTAAAAATATTCCAAGTCCTGTCTTGCCCCTGGACCTTCAAATATGCAATCTCCTTTACCTGGAAGATTCTTCCTTGATCTGTTCTTTACTCTTCACCTGGGTACAGGAAGAGCACCTACACATAAAGACCTTAGAACAGTGCCTGGTACATAGTAAGTGCTATATACTTATTACCTTTTATCACTATTATTATTAGTTTCAGCGCTTTTTCCATGTCAGCTGTAATTCTCTTCAGATGTTGCATGGTTTATTTCACCAGTCCTCTACTGTTCACATTTGAGTTGTTTCTGAACTTCTGCTATTATAAATCTTTGTGCATATGTTATTTCAAACATGTCTTGTATTCATTCCGAGGAAATAGGTTGTGAGATGGGAGTTGTGTGTAAAAGACATATTAGAGCTGTTCTCAAGAGCTACACTTGTAAGGGAGTAAGGAAAGTACAGGCAGACCTCATTTTATTGCATTTTGCAGATATTATGCTTTCCACAAATTGAAGGTCTATGGCAACCTTGCATCGAGCAAGTCTATTGGTGCCATTTTCCAACAGCATTTACTCACTTCAAGTCTCTGTGTTACCTTTTGGTAATTCTCACAATATTTCAAACTTTTTCATTATTATTATATTTGTTATGGTGATCTGTGATCTTTGATGTTACTACTATGAGTAGCTGAAGGCTCAGAAAATGGTTGGCACCTTTTAGTAATAAAGTATTTTTAATTAAGGTATGTAATTTTTTAAGACATAATGCTATTTCACACTTAATAGACTACAGTAACATCTTTATTGGAGTATAATTGCTTTACAGTGGTGTGTTAGTTTCTGCTTTACAACAAAGCGTAAAGCTATGCATATACGTATATCCCCATATCTCCTCCCTCTTGCGTCTCCTTCCCACCCTCCCTATCCCACCTCAAGCATAACTTTTGTATGCACTGGGAAACCAAAAAATTCATGTGACTGCTTTACTGCAATATATGCTTTATTGCAGTGGTTTGGAACCAAACCCACAATATCTCCGAGGCATGCCTGTAAAATTGGGCAAAGAAGCTGACTTGCAATGTGGTCACCACTGAGGTTTTAGCTGATCCATGGAGAGCTCTGGAGTTGAGAAAGCTCTTTAGAGTTGTCCCAATTTGAGACGAGAGGTTGGACCTTTGCATCCCTGCTTCAGCCAGTTATTGACCATGGACCACGTGCTGGTAGGGACTGTAACTTTGAGCAAGGCATGTCCCTGAAATTGAGGGCAATTCCCAGTGACGAACACAACTATGTCAGCAGCCAAGATTCCCTGCAGGTTGAGGATGGGTACCTTGGCCCTCAAGGAGTTATTTGGGCCCAGCACTGCCATATTTAACAGAGCATGCTTCTCAAACTTTGAGGTGCATCAGAATCACCTGTGCAGCTTGTTAAAATGCATATTGCGGGGCCCCACTCCAGGGCTCCTGATTCATTCGATCTAGGGTGAATTGAAATGAAAATGTGACACTCAAGAGATAACTCCAATTATACAGAGGAGGGAGTGTGATAGATTGCAGTAGCCACAAATTTATCCCATCTGTATATGGATGCCCCTTTGCAATGTGACTTTGCTGCTGCTCCTGTCAAAAGAGAAGTCTCTTTCTCCACCCCTTTAATCTTCTTCGGCAAATACAGTGAGCTGCAAGTGACAATAACAATGTTCTGAGCCTAGGTCTTAAGGTGCTATTTAACTTCTAGTGTTTTTTTTTTCTTGGAACCCTGTGACTACCATGTACAGATGCCTGGGTTAGCCTCCTTGGCAATGAGAGACCACAGTTGACAAGGGAGTAGGCAATTTTAGAGTATCCAGCCACAATCAGGCCACCAGATGACTATATCTGCATGAGTGATCCCAGGTGAGACCAATAGAAGAACCACCCACCTGAGCACAAACCAAAAATTACTGTTTTAAGCCATAAAGTTTGGGGTAGCTTTTTATGCACCAATAGCAAACTGATATAAGGAACAATACTCTAAGAGGTGGAAGAAGAACGATGGAAGGAATGTGATGCCTGGGTCTCCTCATGGAGCAGAAAGACCTGATCGTTCAGACTATTATGTAAGAAATAAACTTCTATCTAGTTTGAATCACACATTACATATATTATTTCACTACACGATCATATCACCTGTGGAGTAAATACTGAGATATTATTTTCCTTACTTTATAAATGATGAAACAAAAGCTCCTAAAGGTGAAGGAAAAAACACTTAAGGAGCTTAGGAGCCTGTTTAGCAAGGGTCTATGGATCTGACTCAGGATGATTTTAGCACCATGTTTTGAATTGCATTCTCCACGCAGGAAAAGCAACAACAACTTATATAGCAGTTACTATTTGAAGAATAGATTAATATATTCATCAACAAATATTTATTAAACAACGGCTATGTGTATCTAGGCACTTGGGATACATCATTGGACAAGACAGGAAAAGATGTCTGGTCTTGTAGAGCTTATGTTTTAGCAAAGGGACACAGTAAACAATAAATATAATGCATGGATTAGAAGAAAATATTTGCAAATAATATGTATCTGATAACCATATATCTGATAAGAGACTTGTATCCAGGATATGTAAAGAACTCTTACAATTCAATAACAAGAAGATAAATCACAAAATTAAGAACAGGCGAACAATTTGAATAGACATTCCTCCCAAGAAGGAACACAAATGGCTAACAAGCACATGAAAAGATGCCTAACATCATGGGTTATTAGGGAAATGCAATTCAAAACCACAATGAGATACTACTTCACACCCACTGGTATGACTAGTATCAAAAAGTCAGACAATAATAAGTGTGGGAAACAATGTAGAGAAATTGGAACCCTCATACTTTGCTGCTGGGAATGTAAAATGGTGCATCCATTCTGAGTAATTACTGGGCAGTTCGTCAAAAGGTTAAATACAGAATTATCATATGACCCAATAATTCCTTTCCTGGTTATATACCCTAGACAACTGAAAATGTATGTGCACACAAAAACCTATGCACAAAGTTCATAACAGCATTAGCCATAACAGTCAAATATCGATGAACCGATTAATGAATAAATAAAATGTGGTATATCCATACAATGAAATATTATTCAGCAATGAAAAGGAATGAAGTACTGATACACACTACAACATAAATGAACCTTGAAAACATGCTAAGTGAAAGAAACCAATCACAAAAGCCACATTTTTGTATGATTCTATTTAAATGATATGTCCAGAATAGGCAAAAATATATATATATATATATTTATATATATATATACACATATATGCAGAAAGTAGATTAAACATTGTATGGGGCTGGGACAGATGGGGAAATAGAAGAATGATAGCTAAAGTGTACAGCGTGCCTTTTGAGATGATGAAAATATTTTTAAATGGATCAAAGTTGTTAGGGAGGGGAAATTTCCCCCTTCTACCCCTCTGAGTTCTTGTGGCTGAACTAATAATAAAATTTATACAAGACAGACTAACAGGAGAAAAAGAAACAAATTTTAATCCCGTGCATGGAGGTCTCATAGAAAAGGGACCTGAGAAGTGGCCAAAGCAGGCAACCTTTATACTTTTTAGACAAAGAAACAATACATTTGTAAGGAATTGACAGGACAATGAAACTTCAGTTTTGGGTATCCATCCAGTGAAGAATCTAAACATAGTTTGGGCTTAGGGTAGTAAATTAAAGAAGTCATAAGGTTTGTTTATACAGGCCTCTCCAGCTGCATTCCCTACCTCTGGTGATAAATATGTCCTTCTACCTCCAGATGTAAGGAGTGAAACCATGCCCCATAGAGTGAACAGAAGCTGATGACTAACGGGAATTCTTTAGCTTGTCTTTCAGAGCAACAGAGAGGGGAACCCTAGAGGGGTTTGTTAAAACCCCTCTACTTGTAAACTGCCTTACTGATTAAGCTTGCTGTAGCTATTTTTTTCTTTTTTCCTTTTTTTCTTCTCTTTAATTGGACACCTTCCCAGCTTCACCTAGCCCAGTTGTTTTATAGGAACTTGGATTCAGCTCTTGTCCAGTGCAAGCCAGGTAAGACTGGTTGGGACCAGCGACCCGAAAACTGGGCCTGCACAGGTGTCTGAACAATGGCCTTTTGAACTCCACCCTCAGATCGTGCTAAGGGCCTCCATTATTGAATACGTAGAAGCATGTAAACGAGACATACCGGCACAGAACACTGGTTACCTCACCTTTTTCCCTATCTCCAATCACCTTTCCCCATGCTCATCCTATAACTATCCCAGTGCCCTTGCCCTCAGGGAGGCAGACCTGAGACTTGTTCTCCCATCTCCTCCCTTGGCTGCCTCGAGAACAAACCCTTTCTCAGCTGCACCTCGGTGTCTCAGTGTTTGGTTTGTTGTGCGTCAGGCAAACAGACCTGGTTCAGTAACAGGAGGGCACTTTTCACATGAGAGATATATTTCTGCTTTCAGGAAGACAGAAAGAAGGGTCAGAGTGTCCCTCCTGCATTGGCCATTTCTTAAGTACTTTATTTAAAATAATCCACGTACCATTGAGACACATTTTGGGGCAGCTGACCCAGGGCCCCAACAGGGTGATGGTTGCACAACTCTGTAAATATACTATAAACCGGGCTTCCCTTGTGGCGCAGTGGTTGAGAGTCCGCCTGCCGATGCAGGGGACACGGGTTCGTGCCCCGGTCTGTGAAGATCCCACATGCCGACAAGCAGCTGGGCCCGTGAGCCATGGCTGAGCCTGTGCGTCCGGAGCCTGTGCTCTGCAACGGGAGAGGCCACAACAGTGAGAGGCCCATGTACCACACACACACAAAAAAATACTATAAACCACTGAAGTGTGTATTTAAAACAGGTAAATTTTATGGTATGTGTCAACTGAAAAAAGTGCACAACCTAAAAGCTGAGAATTATGTTTTATTTGGCAGACATTGAGGATTTAAGCCCAGGAAACAACCCCTCAGCTAGCTTGCAGGGACTGTTCTGAAGAGGGAAGGGAGAAGCCAGGATACATAGGAGTTTTTGCAAAAGAAAACAAATAAACAAAAAACAGGTAATCGGAACATCAAAAGATTACTGTTAATTAAAGAAAATCAGATATCTCAAATTAATAAATTTAGCACTTTTCTATGTATGGGAAAATGCAAGAGTCTGGGTTCAATGAAATCATTCCTTTGATATGCACCTTAACTATCTAGGGCCAGTATCCTGCTTTTATAAATCCTGAATCTCCTCAGGGTGCACCACAAGGGGCCATTATGGTGGCTGATGGCTTGATGACCACAACATCTTTTGTTTACTGATATGGCAGGTGACATTCTTAGTCCACATTTCCTCCTCTTGGTTGTAAATTTGACCAACGTTTGGGAAGCATTTTACGATCAATTTTGTCTCACTGTGCTAGGAAGTTTCATTCCTAAATCAGGTGAAAATTCTGTTATATAGGCCACTCAAAGTGCTAATTTTTGGATCAGGTCCTGTCTTACTATTTTATTATGGTCTAGGAAATGTTTTCCCTTGTTGCTTCTTCCCATATCCAGAGTTGCCCTATTAAAATTATTCTATGTAGAGTTATATATATGATAAACTGCCTCAAGAATTTTAGCCATCATTAATTTTGTTGGAGACCTGGCCCCATTGGGTAATGCAAGAGACAATCTTATAAAATAGACAGGATAAGTAATATAGCTAGTAACATTAATAAGGTCATAGTATAGCAGAGAGAGACACAAAGCATAAACAATTTGAAAACAAAGAGAACAAATTAAAACAATGATTAGTATAACTAGTTGTAATCTGGTTGCAATAAACCATCAAATCCACAGGGGAGCACGGGGAGCCAGCTGGAGGAGCCAAATTCTGGAAGGATCAGGTAGAGAGAAAAAGATAAATGTTTCATCTTTGTTTACAAAGGTATACTTTATCAACTTGTAGGTCATAGTTAGTGTTAGAGGAAAGGTTTTTTGGAAAACAAAGTTTAAAAGCCAGTATATTTCAGAAAAAAAGTCAAACAATTATATATCATATTTATCAGTTCATTCAGTCCCATGTAATTAATTCCTGTTTATCTGGATGAAGTTGTCAGGTTTTCCATTAGGATTTTGTAATTTCTTACCCAGTTCAGTGATGTAATCTAAAAGTTATCAGAAATTTATATTTGTCAAAAAAACCCTTTTTATGAATCTTCTTAAAGATATTCATTTTGTAAAAGCACCAGAGTAAAACAGTGATTGTCTATAAAAAATGAAAGACTTAAAATGGCATAAAGATCTGATTAAAATACAATTGACAAGAAACTTGCATATTTCTGTGACATACAACATTTTAAGATGATAACTAGAATTATGACATTATACTAGGACATATCAGATTTTTAGGAATTCTGTATAAATTTTGGAATATCTATATTAATGACATTTACTGATACAACATAACCTAAGAAGGTTTATCTTCAATCACTTGACAATGCTCCTCAAGGAATATAACATACCAAATAAGCCTAATTAGTTTAATATTCCTCTCTGAGATGTCTCAGGGTTCCTTTGAAGCATCCCAGAGTTAGCTGGAGGTCAAAAGAACTTTAGTTAGAATTTGATATTTCGGAAATTTGTCAATCTATCAAAAAAGTTCAAAAAACTTGGTCAAATAGAATCACAGGTCACTGTGAAACAATAATTATTCACTTAACCAAAGTGACAAAACAGTTCAAAAAACAAATACAGATTACTTAAAGGCAAAGAAACTCACACAATCTGTTACCAAAGCAGTATTCCAAGAAAACTTTATCCTCTTAAGAGAGAGAGGAACCAAATCCAGTCTTGCACCAGCCTACTTTTAATAACAAAATCCATTTACCTAATTAAATCTAATCCCAGCCTGACCAGGTACAAAACTCCTTTAAAGGGCTCCCTTTTTACAAACCTTCCATGACTTTCTGTATTCATATTAGTTTGGTCCTTATTTTTCCAGCCAGAAACAATCAGCTCTAAGACAAAATTATTCCTTCCCCTTAACAAAATGTATGTCCATTCCTCATACCTTCCTTTGCTGAAAACACACATTCTACTTTTCTTGCATACTGAAATGTTTACCTTATTAACTTTAGTAGCTTTAATTATATATTACAATTTTAACCCTTAAAAACCTTAATCTCTAGCGAAAACTGACAAGCAGTAAGTAATTGTGAACTGTTTGTCATATCAGCATTTCCTGATTTGACTATCCCATAACCTCTAGAAACATAAAACTTCTCATACCATAATTTCTTTCCTTAATGTGGTACAAGACATGTGTCTAATAAACCCGAACATCTTTAGTTTCCCTCTTGTAAAGAGACAAAACTAGGGAAATTTAGACCTGTTTAGCAATTAATGTTCCAGTATTTTCTTTTATTTGAAATGACCTGGATAGTCAATGAATTCCCATCATTTAACTTAACTTAGCAAAACTCAAGTTACCCAAAATCTGGAGAAACTATTTTAGATAGGTACCCAAGACATAATTATTCCTAAAGAATTCACCTAAAATCTCTTATCTCATTTACCTTTATTTTATACCTTATGGAAAATATTACCATACCAAGTAAATTTTTTTTCTTATTGACAAACTCTGTAACAGAAATAACATGTCCTTATTGACTTTTAGTAAACTTAGGGACAATGAAAGTAAGACATATCTGCATTGATCAAACCAGGAAGCTTGGGCTTCCCTGGTGACGCAGTGGTTGGGAGTCCGCCTGTTGATGCAGGGGACACGCGTTCGTGCCCCGGTCCGGGAAGATCCCACATCCCGCGGGTTGGCTGGGCCCGTGAGCCATGGCCGCTGGGCCTGCGCGTCTGGAGCTTATTGCTCCGCAACGGGAGAGGCCGCAGCAGTGAGAGGCCCGCGTACCGCAAAAAAAAAAACACAAAAAAACACAAAAAAACCAGCTAGCTTTAATATCAGATATTAATTTAATGTTGACTATTTCCTAGATCATGTGAACCTGAAATTCATTCTGGCCAGTTTCTTTCATATTTAGAAATATTTCTTTTGTAAGTGTTTACTTTTAAATCAATTAAATAGAGCTCTTCTATAAATTTAATTTTGATAATATGTTCTGGAGGTAGAGACATCTCATATGTATAATGTATACACAGACATACAAACAGACAAAACTAGAGATTTCATAGCTTCACTTTAAAAACTTTGTTATGAATCAGTTATTACAGTATAAACTTACTAGTCTATAAAAAACAGTTGGAGTAAGTTAAAATTGTTTTTCTCAGATGACTAAGGCTTTGCTATTTGTGGAAAAGACTTTTAAGATTTATATTTGTCCTTGATAAACCCTTAAGGAGACTATGAATTAGAGTGTGGGTGAGGGAGCCTTTTCAGGGGTTTGAGTTTTAAAAAGCTCTCCCCCTCCCTATTTTTTTCTTCTAGGTTTCAGGTTTTACCTGATTAAGCTAATTAGGCTTTGACTCAGTTACAATGGGCTGTATTTACATTTCTGATTTGTTGAGATTTGCAAGACAAAGACAGTTGCGTTTAATTCCCCAAAGAACTGGTCTGCTGCCTAAAATGACATTAAAAGATTGATTTGCCCAACTATACTTTCTTTAATTTGTTTTTTATATTGGTGAGAATATTTCCAACTAAACTGAAAATGAAGAGTTCCATGTTCTAGAACTTTAGGGTTTAATTTATCATGCCTTCAAAGCCTTGTATGAGGCATTCACCAAAGGCCCTCAAACTGAGTGCACAGGTTAGACCCAGAGCAGAATCTCTATTAATATTTGTATTAGCCTCTGAATATTAGCTCTCAGTTTTACTGTATATTGTACAGGTTCAGGTAACCCTACTGGCTTCCTTTAGCATGTTTAGTTAGTATTTCCTGAAGGGCAGATTCATATGACCTGTCTTATAACACCAAGCAGGTGAAGCATTCCCCAGTAAAACATGTCTATCCCACAATATAACTAAGCAAAAGAGATGCAACCTTCTTATATAAAGCCCATTTAAATATACCAATTTTTATAAACTTTCATCTCAATTCTATCAACTTTTATACCTTTAACTCTAGTTTCCATTAAGACCCAATCAACAAGTCATGGTCTTATAAGGAGTCCTAGAAGCTTTCCTTACTTTTTATCACCCAACCATTTAATCTATATTGTATAAAAGACTCTGGGGTCCCTAGTGAGGGGTTGAGCCAAGGAACTCAGATCCTTTTGTCAATCTTTTAACTTGAATAATTGGCCTAACTGTTGACCAAAGTAATTGTTGTTCAGGTATTTCTTTCAGCCTTTTAAATATAGTTTGCTTGTTTTAGACTAAAGGAGTTCTTAGGTTCACCATCATGTATATATATATATATATATATATATATATATATATATATATATATATAATTTCTTGGTAGGTACAAATAAAACAGCTGTTTATACTGAGCTCTCTAAAAATGTACCAATTTAGAAGTTTCTCCAATTTAAAGGATCCATTATCTGTCCATTAATGAGATAACAGTGACTCAAACCAATAAGATGTAAGAGGCAACTCCACAAAAGAGTGCAAAGGATGCCACATAAACAAGATCCAGAAAGTTTACTTCCAAAAATAGTCTAAGAAAGTAAAGGCCTCCATTGTATAGGTTAACACGATGAAAGTTAAGATGGCAAAAATCCCCTGAATATTGACACAGTCAGGTATATCCCCATATCTCCTCCCTCTTGCAATCCCGCCCACCCTTCCTATCCCACCCCTCTAGGTGGTCACAAAGCACTGAGCTGATCTCCCTGTGCTATGCGGCTGCTTCCCACTAGCTATTTTACATTTGGTAGTATATATAATTCAGTGCTAGTTTCTCACTTCGCCCCAGCTTACCATTCCCCCTCCCTGTGTCCTCAAGTCCTTTCTCTACATCTGCTTATTTATTCCTGTCCTGCCCCTAGGTTCTTCATAGCTATTTTTATTTTTAAGATTCCGTATATATGTGATAGCATATAGTATTTGTTTTTCTCTTTCTAACTTACTTCACGCTATATGACAGACTCAAGGTCCATCCACCTCACTACAAAAAACTCACTTTCTTTTTATGGCTGAGTAACATTCCATTGTATACATGTGCCACATCTTTATCCATTCATCTGTCGATGGACACATAGGTTGCTTCCATGTCCTGGCTATTGTAAATAGAGCTGCAATGAACACTGTGGTACATGACTCTTTGGATTATGGTTTTCTAAGGGTATATGCCCAGTAGTGGGATTGCTGGGTCGTATGGTAGTTCTATTTTTAGTTTTTTAAGGGACCTCCATACTGTTCTCCATAGTGGCTGTATCAACTTACATTTCCACCAACAGTGCAATAGGGTTCCCTTTCTCCACACCCTCTCAAGCATTTATCGTTTGCAGATTTTTTGGTGATGACCATTCTGACTGGTGTGAGGTGATACCTCATTGTAGTTTTGATTTGCATTTATCTAATGAGCAGTGACGTTGAGCATTCTTTCATGTGTTTGTTGACAATCTGTATATCGTCTTTGGAGAAATGTCTATTTAGGTCTTCTGCTCATTTTTGGATTGGGTTATTTCTTTTTTGATATTGAGTTGCATGAGCTGCTTGTACATTTTGGAGGTTAATCTTTTGTCAGTTGCTTCATTTGCAAATATTTTCTCCCACTCGAAGGGTTGTCTTTTCATCTTGTTTATGGTTTCCTTTGCTGTGCAAAAGCTTTTAAGTTTCATTAGGTCCCATTTGTTTATTTCTGTTTTTATTTCCATTTCTCTAGGAGGTGGAACAAAAAGGATCTTGCTGTGATTTCTGTCATAGAGTGTTCTGCCTGTTTTCCTCTAAGAGTTTTATAATGTCTGGCCTTACATTTAGGTCTTTAATCCATTTTGAGTTTATTTTTGTGTATGGTGTTAGAGAGTGTTCTAATTTCATTCTTTTACATGTAGCTGTCCAGTTTTCCAAGAACCACTTACTGAAGAGCCTGTGTTTTCTCCATTGTATACTCTTGCCTCCTTTATCAAACATAAGGTGATCAGATGTGCATGGGTCCAGCCGCTCCGCGGCATGTGGGATCTTCCTGGACCGGGGCACAAACCCGTGTCGTCTGCATTGGCAGGCAGACTCTCAACCACTGAGCCACCAGGGAAGGCCCACACTGTCTTGATTACTGTAGCTTTGTAGTATACTCTGAAGTCAAGGAGGCTGATTCCTCCAGATCTGTTTTTCTTTCTCAAGATTGCTTTGGCCATTCAGGGTCTTTTGGGTTTCCATACAAACTGTGGAATGTTTTGTTCTAGTTCTGTGAAAACTGCCATTGGTAGTTTGATAAGGATTGCATTGAATCTGTAGATTGCTTTGGGTAGGACAGTCATTTTCACAATGTTGATTCTCCCAATCCAAGAAGATGTTATATCTCTCCATCTGTTTGTATCACCTTTAATTTCTTTCATCAGTATCTTATAGTTTTCTGCATACAGGTCTTTTGTGTCCTTAGGTAGGTTTATTCCTCGGTATTTTACTCTTTTTGTTGCAATGGTAAACGGGAGTGTTTCTTTAACTTCTCTTTCAGATTTTTCATCATTAATGTATAGGAATGCAAGAAATTTCTGCGCATTAATTCTGTATCCTGCTACTTTACCAAATTCGTTGATTAGCTCTAGTAGTTTTTTGGTAGCATCTTTAGGATTCTCTATTTATAGTATCATGTCATCTGCAAACAGTGACAGCTTAACTTCTTTTCTGATTTGTATTCCTTTTATTTCGTTTTCTTCTCTGGTTGCTCTGGCTAAAACTTCCAAAACTTTGTTGAATAATAATGGTGAGAGTGGACAACTTTGTCTTGTTCCTGATCTTAGTGGAAATGGTTTCAGTTTTTGACCATTGAGAACAATGTTGACTATGGGTTTGTCATATATGGCCTTTATTATGTTGAGGTAAGTTCCCTCTATGCCTACTTTCTGCAGGGTTTTTTTTCATAAATGGGTGTTGAATTTTGTCAAAAGCTTTTTCTGCATCTATTGACATTATCATATGGTTTTTCTCCTTCAATTTGTTACTATGGTAACTCATTGATTTGCATATACTGAAGAGTCCTTGCATTCCCAGGATAAAGCCCACTTGATCATGGTGTATGATCCTTTTAATGTGCTGTTGGATTCTTTTTGCTAGTATTTTGTTGAGGATTTTGCATCTACGTTCATCAGTGATATTGGCCTTTAGTTTTCTTTCTTTGTAACATCTTTGTCTGGTTTTGGTATCAGGGTAATGGTGGCCTCGTAGAATGAGTTTGGGAGTGTTCCTCCCTCTGCTGTATTTTGGAAAGGTTTGAGAAGGATAGGTGTTAGCTCTTCTCTAAATGTTTGATAGAATTCTCCTGTAAGCCATCTGATCCTGGACTTTTGTTTGTTGGAAGATTTTTAATCACAGTCTCAATTTCAGTGCTTGTGACTGGTCTGTTTATATTTTCTGTTTGTTCCTGGCTCAGTTTTGGAAGGTTGTGCTTTGCTAAGAATTTGTCCATTTCTTCCAGGTTGTCCATTTTATTGGCATATAGTTGTTTGTAGTAATCTCTCATGATCCTTTGTATTTTTGCAGTGTCAATCTTTACTTCTCCTTTTTCTTTTCTAATTATTTTGATTTGAGTCTTCTCTTTTTTTCTTGATGAGTGTGGCTAATGGTTTATCAATATTGTTTATCTTCTCAAAAAGCCAGCTTTTGGTTTTATTGATCTTTGTGATCATTTCCTTCATTTCTTTTTCATTTACTTGTGATCTCTTCTTTATGTTTTCTTTCCTTCTGCTAACTTTGCGGTTTTGGGGTTCTTCTTTCTCTAATTGCTTTAGGTGTAAGGTTAGGTTGTTTATTTGAGATGTTTCTTGTTTCTTGAGGTGGGATTGTATTGCTATAAACTTCCTCTTAGAACTTCTTTTGCTGTATCCCACAGGTTTTGGGTCATCATGTTTTATTGTCATTTGTTTCTAGGTATTTTTTGATTTCCTCTTTGATTTCTTCAGTGATCTCTTGGTTATTAAGTATTGTATTGCTTAGCCTCCATGTGTTTATATTTTTTACAGATTTTTTCCTGTAATTGATATGTAGTCTCATAGCGTTGTGGTTGGAAAAGATACTTGATATGATTTCAATTTTCTTAAATCTACCAAGGCTTCATTAGTGACCAAGGTATTATCTATCCTGGGGAATGTTCCATGAGCACTTGAGAAGAAAGTGTATTCTCTTGTTTTTGGATGGAATGTCCTATAAATATCAATTAAGTCCGTCTTGTTTAATGTATCACTTAAAGCTTGTGTTTCCTTATTTATTTTCATTTTTGATGATCTGTCCATTGGTGAAAGTAGGGCGTTAAAGTCCCCTACTTTGATTGTGTTACTGTCGATTTCCCCTTTTATGGCTGTTAGCATTTGCCTTATGTATTGAGGTGCTCCTATGTTGGGTGCATAAATATTTACAATTGTTATATCTTCTTTTTGGATTGATCCCTTGATCATTATGTAGTGTCCTTCTTTGTCTCTTGTAATAGTCTTTATTTTAAAGTCTATTTTGTCTCATATTAGAGTTGCTACTCCAGCTTTCTTTTGATTTCCATTTGCATGGGATATCTTTTTCCATGCCCTCACTTTCAGTCTGTATGGGTCCCTAGGTCTAAAGTGGGTCTCTTGTAGACAACATATATATGGGTTTTATTTTTGTATTCATTCAGCCAGTCTATGCCTTTTGGTTGGAGCATTTAATCCATTTACATTTAAGGTAATTATCATTATGTATGTTCCTATTACCATTTTATTAATTGTTTTGGGTTTGTTTTTGTAGGTCTTTTCCTTCTCTTGTATTTCCTGCCTAAAGAAGTTCCTTTAGCATTTGTTGTAGAGCTGGTTTGGTGGTGCTGAATTCTCTTAGCTTTTGCTTGTCTGTAAAGGTTTTAAATTCTCCATTGAATCTGAATGAGATCCTTGCTGGGTAGAGTAATCTTGGTTGTAGGTTTTTCCCTTTCATCACTTTAAATATGTCCTGCCACTCCCTTCTGGCTTGCAGAGTTTCTGCTGAAAGATTAGCTCTTAGGGCTTCCCTGGTGGTGCAGTGGTTGAGAGTCCGCCTGCCGATGCACAGGACACAGGTTCGTGCCCCAGTCTGTGAAGATCCCACATGCTGCAGAGCAGCTGGGCCCATGAGCCATGGCCACTGGCCCTGCGTGTCCGGAGCCTGTGCTCCGCAACAGGAGAGGCCACAACAGTGAGAGGCTGGCGTACCACACGCACACACACACAAAAATAGATGCAGAAAGCAAACCCCAAGTCTACAGTTGCTCCCAAAGTCTACCACCTCAATTTTGGGATGATTTGTTGTCTATTCAGGTATTCCACAGAAGCAGGGTACATCAAGTTGATTGTGGAGATTTAATCTGCTGCTCCTGAGGCTGCTGGGAGAGATTCCCCTTTCCCTTCTTTGTCCGCACAGCTCCCGGGATTCAGCTTTGGATTTGGCCCCGCCTCTGTGTGTAGGTTCCCTGAGGGCATCTGTACCCCACCCAGACAGGACAGGGTTAAAGTAGCAGCTGACTGGGGGGCTCTGGCTCACTCAGGCTGCGGGGAGAGAGGGGCGAGCCTGCGGCGGCAAAGGCCGGCGTGATGTTGCACCAGCCTGAGGCGTGCCATATGTTCTCCTGGAGAAGTAGTCCCTGGATCACTGGACCCTGGCATTGGTGGGCTGCACAGGTTCCTGGGAGGGGAGGTGTGGATAGTGACCTGTACTTGCACATAGGCTTCTTGGTGGCTGCAGCAGCAGCCCTAGTGTTTCATGCCCGTCTCTGGTGTCCACGCTGATAGCCATAGCTTGCTCCCATCTCTGGAGCTCATTTAGGCAGTGCTCTGAATCCCCTCTCCTCGCACACATGGAAATAATGGTCTGTTGCCTGTTAGGCAGTTCCACCCTTTTTCCCAGACTCCCTCCGGGGTAGCTGTGATGCACTAGCCCCCTTCAGACTGTGTTCATGCAGCCAACACCAGTCCTCACCCTGGGGTCTGACCTCCAAAGCCAGAGCCTCAGGTCCTAGCCCCCTACCCCACCCCCAGCTAGTGAGCACACAAGCCTCTCGGGCTGGTGAGTGCCGGTCGGCACCGATCCTCTGTGCGGGAACCTCTCCTCTTTGCCCTCCGCACCCCTGTTGCTGCACTCTCCTCCGTGGCCCTGAAGCTTCCCCCTCCGCCACTCCGTCTCCGCCAGTGAAGGGGCTTCCTAGTGTGTGGAAACTTTTCCTCCTTCACAGCTCTCTCCCACTGGTGTAGGTCCCGTCCCTATCCTTTTGTCTTTGTTTATTCTTTTTTCTTTTGCCCCACCCAGGTACGTGGGGGAGTTTCTTGCCTTTGGAAAGTCTGAGGTCTTCTGCCAGCGTTCAGTAAGTGTTCTGCAGGAGTTGTTCCACATGTAGATGTATTTCTGGTGTATTTGTGAGGAGGAAGGTGATCTCCATGTCTCACTCCTCTGCCATTTGAAGGTCTCTGAGAGTTCCTTTAATTCCCAATTAACTGAGGATAACTCGCTGTGTATCAAAATTGAGCAAAATCTTCCCAGTGTCTTTCACCTGAGGATAGCCCAGGTACCTCTTCTTGAAACTAAGTTTCAAGGATAACTTACTCCTCCAGGGAGAAGTTTAACACCACCAAATAAAACTTAGAATCAGCAGCCAGTAATGGGAAATCCAAGAACCAAGAAAGACTCACTCAAATTCATCTGGACTTTTGGAGGAGGCAGAAGGGCACAAGAGGCGTCTGTTGGTGCCAGGCTTTGGATCCTCATAGCGTTTAGGCAAAGGAGAGAAGTCTGCTCTACGTCCCTTCATGGTGTCCAGAACTGTCATTGGAATAAAACAATGTACAACCTAAAAGCTGAGAATTATGTTTTATTTGACAGACATACTGAGGACTTAAGCCCAGAAGACAGCCTCTCAGATTGCTCTTAGGGACTGCTCCCTAGAGCAGTAAGGGAGGAGGGAGGATACACAAGAGCTTTTGGAACAAAGACCAAGGAGTTGGAACATCAAAGGATTACTGTTAAAGAAATCAGACATCTCAAGTTAAGGAATTCAGCACTTTTCTATATATGGGAAGATGCAAGAGTCTGGGCTCATTGAAATCATTCCTCTGATATGCCCCTTAACTATCTAGGGCCAGTATCTTGTTCTTTTCCATCCTCAATCTCCTCAGGGTGCACAGTTGGATTTGGTGGCAGTGGCTGATGGCCTGATGGCTGCAGCATCCTTTGTTTACTGACATGACAGGAGATATTCCCCAACTACATATGTAAATTATATCTCAATAAAGCTGTTTAAGAAAAGGAGAGGGGTGATAGAGTGAACAGTGCAGATATCTGAAGGAAGAACATTTGTTACCCGAAACCTGGGTTTGCCCCTTGGTGGATGTCAAGTCAAAAGACACAACCAGGCCAAAGAGCAGGAGAAAGGATTTATTATTTGCAGCAAGTTAGGAGACAACCAGGGATTTTTTCCCAAAGCAGCAAATTTGGGGAAGTTTTAAGCTAGAGGTACATGCATATTCATGAAGGGGCTTGAGCAGAGGAGAATTCAGCATAGAATTGGGGCAAAGGTTGACGGAGTCCAAGCTTTAATTGATTGAAGCCATGAGGCTCAGAAAACATCAACATCATCATCCCTTAGGTTCCAGTAGATCTGGTGGTTGAGCTGCTGGAAGAGGGTTTAACTTCTGCAAACGGCTCTAGAAAGTGCTTCAGACTGCTCTTTACCATTGAAACAGAACAGGGAGCCTTACAACTGATTTGTTATCTTTGCTATTGTTACTTCTCTTGCTTGATAACAATTGTTTCTTTGTTCTTTTGTTCCCTTAAGATTATTATTACTGAGACCTGGTCAAGGGCAAGCATAGTGGCCAGATTCCAAAATAGCTTAGGCCGAAAATGGCTTTTCTTATGTCAAGAAAGCCATGCTTGCTTCTCTTTCTCTTTTTTCTGACCATGATTTCAATCAGCTAAAACTTGGACTCTGTCAACTGCCCAAGCCCCTTCATGAATATGCATACCACCCACCCCTTCATGAATATGCATGTACCCTTAGCTTAAAACTTCCCCAAGTTTGCTGTTTGGGGAGACACTGCTTTGGGAAAGATCCCTGGAATTCTCCTTACTTGCTGTAAGTAATAAAATATTCCCTCTCCCCATCTTTGGCTTGGGTATGTCTCAACACCCATCAAGAGGAGAACCCAGTTTCAGATCACATGCTATGTTGGGAAATAGACCATGGCATGGCAGGTCAAAAGTTGAGACAGAGAGTCTAGTTTGGAGACTGTAATCCATAAAGAGATTGTAGGGGAGCAGAATTTACCAACCCAAAATATGTGTCTTTGGCATGTTTATTATTTTAAGCTGGTTATTTTCTAAGAAACAGCAGAAATGGGGAAAACTCTGAAAACCAAGTAAGAGTTACCCTTTTGGGAGAAACATTCACATTTGTAAGGGAAACCTCCATTTGTAAGGGTGTCTCCCTCGCTGTACCAGGAAGAGTAGGATCACCAAGTCTCTAGAAACTCTTAACAATAGAGAAGGCACTGACTTAAATCTGAATAACGAATTTACCCTTGTCTACTGTACTTTTCCTTGTAACCTCTCCTAACATCCTCAACATCCTCTTTTACCTTTAGCTGAGGATGGTATTTGAGGTGAGGGCTTTGGCCATATTGGCAAGCTACAAAGTTTTCTTGGGTCTCTTCCTTGTATACATGTTATTAAACTTTTGCTTGATTTTCTCCTGTTAATCTATCTCATGTCAATTTAATTCATAGAGCAGCCAGAAGAACCTAGAGGGATAGAGGAAAATTTCTTCCTCCCCAACAAGATGATGGTGACTCAGACACCACTGGTAGGTAGTTATGGAGATAGTAAGTAGTTGGATTCTGGAGACATTGACTCATTTAATCCTCACAATAACCCTATGAGGTATCTAATAGCAGCATGCCTATGTTCCTGATGAGGAAACTGAGACATTGTAATTTCATAGTTTCCAATGTCACATAAGGAATAAGTGGTAAAGCTGGGAGTTAAACCCAAGCAGTCTGGGTCTGGCATCTGTGCTCTTATTTCTTATTCATCACCTTATTCTACCCCTTTGAAAGCTCATCTATTGTCACCAGTGCTTATCAGTTCTTATATATAAACATGTGGAAAATTTTAAAAGCATGCAGGCCACAGCTGCATGCTAGACTTCTCTTCCTGATAATAAACAATGTTCCTGGGGCTTGGTCTAACAACTTTGTACTTATATGGAAACAATTTGTTTCCATGAAAAGTGAGCCAGCATCACTACTGAACTAGACAGAAAAAAGCTGAGGCTTAAAATTAGAATGAAAAAAACAAGGCCGAAAAATATAGCATTGCTCTAACAAGAAGAAGAAAATAAATGTCATGGGAAGAGAAACTGGCAAGTACCACAGAGTGGAATTAAACTGTGAGCCTTTGTGAATTGGAATTTTTAGTTCTACTGAAAGCCTAGATAATGGGAGTGAACTCCTTTTCAGTTTTTACAGCTGTTTGAATTGAGCCATTGTGTGGCTTGTATTCCTTGCTCTGATGACATGCCTTAACTGCAATCCTGTCAACTCATTCTGCCCAGGCTGGCCCATGTCCAAGTTTCTATAAATCCGAAGTTTTGAATTGGAAGGAAATTGCATGTGATTGGTTTCTCTTTTGCTTCCGCTAAACAATGGTCTATCAAAGACAGATCAGAGCGTTTCAGCAGAATTTGTACATTACTCCCCCTTCCTCTCCTCCCTTTCCCTCATCCTCTTTAAATCTCACCCATACTCCCTCCATTTGCAAAAGGATATTCCATTTCCAATTCTGCTCTGTGTTTTAGCTTCTCATGATCATGTGAGATTCACCTGTTACTGTTTCTGTGTGTCCCTTCCCTCCACCTCCACTCCAGGAGGATACGATGCCTGGAGCAGCAGCTGCCTACTTGCAGCTGGAGGGGAAAGCCAAGAGAATTCCAGAGTACCAACTCACACTGAGATGCTGAAGAAACTCTGGGACCTCCTTCCTCTACATTTACATGAGATGCTTACATTATTTCACTGCTTCAATTTAGCTTCCTACTAGATAAGAAGGTATCCTCAGGGATTACCTTCTTTCCTCACCTTCTTTCCTGCTTTCTTCCACAACTTTTCCCTGGTGTTGGGCTGGGGAAGGGGTGGGATGAGAATAAAGGATGATTTCACCTCACCTGGTGCCCAGCCGTAGTGTGTGTGTGAAACCAAGTTCCCTTACTGAGTTTATGATTAATGTTTCTATCCAAAACTTTATTCCTTGGGATTTCCCTGGTGGCTCAGTGGTTAAGAGTCCGCCTGCCAATGCAGGGGACATGGGTTCGAGCCCTGATCCAGGAAGATTCCACATGCCGCGGAGCAACTAAGCCCGTGTGCCACAACTACAGAGCCTGCGCTCTAGAGCCCGCGAGCCACAACTACTGAAGCCCGCGCGCCTAGAGCCCGTGCTCTGCAAGAGAAGCCACCGCAATGAGAAGCCTGCACGCAGCCAAAGACCAATGCAGCCAAAAATAAATTAATTAATTTAAAAAAACACTTTATTCCTTTTCTTGTTCCCTCTGACCTAATCTTGTGCTGACTGAACACTAATCAATCAGAGTCAGATGAGTAAAAGTGCTGTTGTCGATATCACTTAGTACAAATTCAGGTTGTTCCTCCAGTGCAAGATGAGCTAACAGACCCCAGACCCATGCACCACTTGGTCAGAGAACCCTAAATGGAGACATCCTGACCCTCAAAACTAAGATTAAGAAATGTCACAAGATGATGATTAATCCCAGCTTCTTTGTTCTTCCCCTTTAAAAAACCTGGAACACAAAGACCAAGTGAGAGTGGAGCTGAGGCTTGTCTCCCATTCCCTTGCTTGAGACCCTGCAATAAACCCTTACTTGGCTGCAAACACCTGCTCTCAAGAGTTTGATTTTCTGTGCTGTAAGCATGAAACTACACACCTCAGACCGGGACTTGAACCCAGTCGCACCTCAGATGGGGCTTGAACCCACAATCTCCCAGCTGAAACTGCACACACACCTGGTCTCAGGTCTCAGGACCTAATGAAGCTCAGTTTATGTCTCGGCGCAGAAGGAATTCAGCAAGAGGCAAAATGATAAGCAAGAAGTAAATTCATTAATATAGGACGCTTGTGGAGGATAGAAGCGGGCAGGCAAGGGAGTTCTGCCCCGAGAACTAAGTGGGAAAGCAGGTTTATTGAGAAAGATACACACTTCATAGACAGAATGCGGTCCGTCTCAGAAGGAGAGAGGCCCTGGGAGAAACACACTCCACAGACAGGGTGGAGGCCACCTCAGAAATATGGCGTGGTTAGCTTTTATGGTCTAGGTAATTTTATAGGCTAACGAGTAGGAGGATTATTCTAACTATTTTGGAGGGGGGTCGATTTCCAGGAATTGGGCCACCGCCCACTTTTTGGCCTTTTATGTCAGCCTCAGAACTGTCATGGCACCTGTGGGCATGTCATTTAGCTAATGTATTACGATGAGCATATAATGAGGCTCAAGGTCTCCTGGAAGTTGAGTCTTCTGCATCTTGGGCCTAATCGGTTCTCAGCAGTTTCTGTGTATCCTCAGTGGCTATGCCATTCTTATAAAGGTTGCGCTCTGCCCCCTTCCCTCTTGTCTCAGGCACAAGAGCCCATTGCTCAGTTACACGTCTAATTTTCCCCACATCTGGATTCTCTCTCTCTCTCTCTCTCTCTCCTCGCTCTCGCTCTCTCAGAGCAATCAAGCCCTACCCTAACTCCAGTGAGCTCAGAAAACAAAGAACCCTATAGGAATCAGGAACCACTTTCCAAAATAACAGCTAAATTTTCCCACTGTGACCTGAGGTCACTGTAACAGCAACTTCTTCCAGACCAGGTCGCTAATCCTCCTTCTTTATGGAACTCAATCCAGCTTCTACTTGTGTAAAATACTGTGTATTCTTTTGTTATTTATTTCCTTGGTTTAACCTGCTTAAATATTTTCCCCAGTTCAAAAGCAATTCAAAAAGTAATACATTTTTGTCAATGGAATATATTTTTTATTTTTACGTTTGTGTGGCAAAACATAAATATCTTGTCTTCTTTTGCATGCACAACATGGTTTTAAGAATAGAGCTTTGCATGCACAGCTTATATCTGCTTCTATAGCACTTGTTAAATTCAGGTCAGCTAAATTCCTTGCTTTCCCCATGCTCTGTCTTCATGGTGACATTCTTCTGCTGTGACTGATGGAAGCACCCAACAACGTGCTGGCATATTAAAAAATTGTATTTGGGAAGCCTTACTTACCATGATAAAAAAACAGTTTGCCTACTAAAGCAACCCCGATTCTCTAACATGACTGGCTTGTGTTGCTATTGCTTTGCTGAGATTTTTAAAAATGGGTTTGAATGAACTTAGAATCTATCTCAGACTCAGGAGGAGAACACACTTTATGTTTTTGCAGAGTTGTTTTTCATCACAAACTAATAAACTGTAGACAAAACTCTCTGTGGTGTCTGCTCACCATGTCAGGTCTCCACTGTATCATTATTTGGAAAATTAAAACAAAGGAGGGCCAAGAAATCAGGCATGTCCACAGATACGTGGCAGTCTCTATGATAAGGTTGTCTTGTGGGATTGGTGACAGGGTCTGTCTCCTAAGAAATAAAGGACAATGTGACACTGTGACAGAAAAGTCTCTAATGTGTTGACAATTTTCTTCATGGATGCTACAGCTCTAATCTATCTCCTTTGCATTTCGTTGAGAAATGAATTTAATTTTCATCCAGACTTAAGTATTTCTGAATTGATTTAAATTGAAAAATAGCATTACATCTTTTTCTTCTACTTTGGATATTTAAGTCTTTGTTTGCATGTATAGAAGCTGTCCTCAAGAGAAATAGAATTCAGCCCCATGTAACACAGTATTGAGTTTATATGGTATATCTGCCCAGGTCTGCTCCAAGGGTTCTGTTGGTTGTTTTACTGTCATAAACCATCTGGAATCTCCCAACAAGACTGAATACTGTGTAAACGGCATTCCAAAACAAGCAGGCATGTTTTACACCCTCTTCAAGATGTTTCGTACTGGAAAACTGAAAGGACTTGATCGTAAAAAACTGTGAGTATGGAGGCTTCCCTGGTGGCGCAGTGGTTGAGAGTCCACCTGCCGATGCAGGGGACATGGGTTTGTGTTCCGGTCTGGGAAGATCCCACATGCGGCGGAGCGGCTGGGCCCGTGAGCCATGGCCACTGGGCCTGCGCGTCCGGAGCCTGTGCTCCACAATGGGAGAGGTCACAACAGTGAAAGGTCCGTGTACCGCAAAACAAACAAACAAACAAACAAACAAAAAAACCTGTGAGTATGACTTTGAGGGCAAGGTCAAAGGTGTCTCCAATCTGTACAACTTGAGACTCATGAGACAGAACAATTCCTTGTGGCAACAGAGGCAGCTGGAAAAGGAAGGAGCCTGGGCCTGCAGGGAGGTAGTGTGGCAGGGCTCTGGTCCCCCATCTGCCACTTAGCAGCTCTGTGACTGTGTCAGGCCCACCTTAGGGTCACACCCTGTATAGTCCTCTCCCCTTGAGGGCAGGTACAATCTATGACTTACTTCTAACAAATTAAATATGGTCAAAGTGATGAGATGTCAACACTGCAATTATGGTACGTTATATAGAAAAGGTGATGTGATGTCACCTTATATAAGACTGTATCTTAGTAGACTGGAGTGTTAGATTCTCCTTCTGGCCTTGAAAAAACAAATAGCCATATGAGCTGCCTATGTAGCAGGGAACTGCAGTGTCCTTGAGTGAAGCCTTGAGTGAGCGTGACCTTCAGCTGATGGCCAGGAAGAAGCTGGGGCCCTCAGTCACACAGCTGCAAAGAAATGAATTTTGCCAACAAAGAGATTGAGCTTGGCAGTGGACTCTTCCCCAGCCAAGCATCCAGACAAGAATGTAGCCCATCTGACACCCTGACACAGCCTTGTGAGACCCTCAGTAGAAGACCTAACCCATCTGTGCTCAGACACCTCCCATGGGAACTTTGAGGTAATTAATGAGTGTTGTTTGTGGAAATTTTTTATGCAGCAACAGAAAGTTAACGGTCTAAGAGTAAGCTTTTTCCCCCTGAATCTCAGTTTCCTCATCTGTATAATAGGGATGATAATACCCACTTATAGGTAGGTTTAATCATCAAGTGAAATAATGGCTTTTGAAACAACATGCAGTTGTTTTATTGCATTATTAATAATCTAGTTATTTGTCTGGGTACGTGGCCCTACTAGACATACCACATGGCTGGACAGGCATTAGAGGAAATGGCCGTACTCCCAGGCTAACCGAAGAAGTGGGGCAAAGGGCAAAGCATGGGGCCAATATATCCAACAGCCAATAGTCAGCACTGAAGATCAGAGAGGAAAGGGTTGAATCCTAATGGATGGGTGAAACCCTGAGTCAGAATTCCAAATGGGTACAGCTGAAAAATCTGGTAGCAGGCAGTTATGTGAGCTGTCGCCAGACCAGGGCAGAATAATGAGGCCCAGAGCACCAGGCTGGGTGTCAGGAGCTAAAGTCCATCCTGGGGCCTAGTCCACAGGTGCCCAGGGAAAACCATGCCTGAGTGAAGGGAAATGCAGTCAGCTGTCCTTCAGATTCAGCTCCCTCTAAGGCTGATGCCATGGTCTCTTAAATCTTTTTCTGACCACCTACTGTGTGCCCAGGAGTGTGCTAGGCACAGGCAGTACCGAGAGGAAGGGGAGGGTCTCCCTGCCCTGGAGAGTGCCCAGGCTGGTGGCCACAAGTTAGACTCCAAAACTAAAATTGCAGTTGTGTATTCAGTGCTGGGATGCCAAAATCTGATGGCAACCAACACCAAGCTCCAGCATATTTGGGTTGCAGTGGGGGCTTTCAGTCTGCTTGCATCTTTGGTTGTCTGACACATGGAGTAGGTAAGGCTGAGCTTCCTGGTAGAATGTGAGTAACATACCTAGAGGGAACAGGTCAGGGCTAAAGTCAAGGGGATCAGGTAGGACCTTGGCATCACTTCATAAACCAGCTGCAATCTCCCAACAAAGGCGGGAACTCTGTAAACAGCATTCCAAGACAAGGCAGGCCTATTTTAAACCCTCTTTTAAGAGGGCTCACGACCCACTCCTTTGCTGTGCTCCTGTGCAAAGAGCAGGTATACTCTCAATCTTACTAATGAAGTTGTAAAGACTTGGGCGGTTGGTCATTCAAAGTATAGAAATTCAGAAACTCTTGAAAATCAAATGTTAGTGGATATGGGACTAGCAGCTTTGGCTTCTATTTCCCTTTTGTGAGGCGTCTACAGTAAAGCTATCCTGAGTGGCTTGTCAACACGTTTCATGGAGAAAATAGAAAGGAACACTGGTAATTACAAGTGGAATCTTGACACCCTGAGAGGTGGAAGTGCCCATCACGAACACACTCTCCTGCTCTGGGTAACTTGATGTCTACTGTCTCAGTAGCACCAGCTTCTTGAGGGCGTCCTTGGTTACCTGTCTGTCTCCACAGAGTCTTAGAAAATTCATCTTTTCCCTGATTTCTTCTTCATGATGGATGTGAAGGCTGTAAAGTGTGGTGGTTAAGAGCCCAGCCTCTAGAGACGACATGCAGGATAAATCCAGCTCTGCCACTGCACAAGTTGACTTAACCACTCTGAACTTGGAATCAGACTAGTAAAACTATGTTAGTAAAGCATTCATCACATGAATATAGAGATTCCTCATCAATAACAGCTGTTATTATTATTATCATTAAAATGGCTATTGCTTTGCACTTAGATTTCAGTTAACCGTGTAATCATTTATGTCTCTGGGACAGTGCAGGCCAAGTGACACCAGGTAGAAGGCTCTCAGAAGCTTGATTCAGTGAAACTAAATTGTTTATAGCTATGCCTTAAACAAGCTATGCCTTAAACAAGCTATGCCTTAAACAAGCTATGCCTTAAACAAGCTATGCCTTAAACAAGCTATGCCTTAAACAAGCTATGCCTTAAACAAGCTATGCCTTAAACAAGCTATGCCTTAAACAAGCTATGCCTTAAACAAGCTATGCCTTAAACAAGCTATGCCTTAAACAAGCTATGCCTTAAACAAGCTATGCCTTAAACAAGCTATGCCTTAAACAAGCTATGCCTTAAACAAGCTATGCCTTAAACAAGCTATGCCTTAAACAAGCTATGCCTTAAACAAGCTATGCCTTAAACAAGCTATGCCTTAAACAAGCTATGCCTTAAACAAGCTATGCCTTAAACAAGCTATGCCTTAAACAAGCTATGCCTTAAACAAGCTATGCCTTAAACAAGCTATGCCTTAAACAAGCTATGCCTTAAACAAGCTATGCCTTAAACAAGCTATGCCTTAAACAAGCTATGCCTTAAACAAGCTATGCCTTAAACAAGCTATGCCTTAAACAAGCTATGCCTTAAACAAGCTATGCCTTAAACAAGCTATGCCTTAAACAAGCTATGCCTTAAACAAGCTATGCCTTAAACAAGCTATGCCTTAAACAAGCTATGCCTTAAACAAGCTATGCCTTAAACAAGCTATGCCTTAAACAAGCTATGCCTTAAACAAGCTATGCCTTAAACAAGCTATGCCTTAAACAACAAGCTATGCCTTAAACAAGCTATGCCTTAAACAAGCTATGCCTTAAACAAGCTATGCCTTAAACAAGCTATGCCTTAAACAAGCTATGCCTTAAACAAGCTATGCCTTAAACAAGCTATGCCTTAAACAAGCTATGCCTTAAACAAGCTATGCCTTAAACAAGCTATGCCTTAAACAAGCTATGCCTTAAACAAGCTATGCCTTAAACAAGCTATGCCTTAAACAAGCTATGCCTTAAACAAGCTATGCCTTAAACAACAAGCTATGCCTTAAACAAGCTATGCCTTAAACAAGCTATGCCTTAAACAAGCTATGCCTTAAACAAGCTATGCCTTAAACAAGCTATGCCTTAAACAAGCTATGCCTTAAACAAGCTATGCCTTAAACAAGCTATGCCTTAAACAAGCTATGCCTTAAACAAGCTATGCCTTAAACAAGCTATGCCTTAAACAAGCTATGCCTTAAACAAGCTATGCCTTAAACAAGCTATGCCTTAAACAAGCTATGCCTTAAACAAGCTATGCCTTGTTTATATGGCCAAATCTCTATAGGGATTTGCAAGCTTTCTCTATAAAAGGCCAGGTAGTAAATATTTTAGGCTTGCCGACAATATGGTGTGTGTTGCAATACTCAACTCTGTGGTCACAGCTCAAAAGCAGCCATAGACAATACATAAGCAAATGGGTGTGGCTGTGTTCCAATTAAATGTTATTTACAAAAAGAATTGGCTGGCTGGACTTGAGCCATAAGTTGCCAACCCCTGCTCCGGCCCTTTGCCCGTGTGCAGCAAGGTATTCCTGAACAGAACTCTAAAGGCAAGGACACATGACAGAGTAGACACGGTGGCACTTGTCTCCATGTTGTCATTCTGGGAATATGACTTAATTCCTCCATGCCTCAGCTCCTTCCCCTGCAAAACCTATGGAATAGTACCTCCCATACAGGGATACTGAGGATAAATGATCCCAAGTATATAAAAGATAATTGAGTAAAAGAGATAAAGTAAGTGTGTTTATTTCAGGGATTTTCACACCAGTTTACTTCTTATCTGTCCAACTGGATTGTGAGTTTGTTGAAGGCTGAATGCTTGTCACCTGCTGCTTTTGTTCCTCTCAGCCTCCTCTCTAGGTCCTAGAAAAGTGCTCTGCACAAAGTAGGGCATTGCCTACATTCAAGCTTTGATAATTATGTAAAGATCAATTGTTCTCACTTGCAGATAGTAGGAACCAGCACTTGTTAAGTGAAAGGAAAGGAGTTTGCTGGAGAAACATGTACAAACCAGGGGAGTCAGGCTGGAGCAGGGGTAGGAATGCAGAGTACATCTGCACACTGACTCCTCTGCCCCTGCATCACCAGGAAGTCTGTAATGAACTGAATGTTTATATGCCCCCAAAATTCACATGTGGAAATCCTAACCCCCAATTTGATAGTAGAGGAAGTGAGGCCTTTGGGGTGATTAGATCCCGAGGGTGGAACCCTAATAAACAGGATTAGCACCCTCATAAAAGGGACCCCGAGAGCTCTCCCACCCATTTTCCACCACAGGAGTATACAAGAAGGCAGCAGTCTAACACTGAGAAGAGAGTTCTAACCCAAACTCAGCCACGCTGGCACCCTGATCTTGGAGTTTCAGCCTCCAGAACTATGAGAAATAAAAATCTATTGTTTAGGGCTTCCCTGGTGGCGCAGTGGTTGAGAGTCCGCCTGCCGATGTAGGGGACACGGGTTCGTGCCCCGGTCCGGGAAGATCCCACATGCCGTGGAGCGGCTGGGCCCGTGAGCCATGGCCGCTGAGCCTGCGCGTCCGGACCCTGTGCTCCGCAACGGGAGAGGCCACAACAGTGAGAGGCCCGCGTACCGCAAAAAAAAAAAAAAAAAAATCTATTGTTTATAAGCCATCCAGTCTATGGTTCTTTGCTATGGCAACCCGAACTAAGAAAAAAATCCCAGGCAGGAATCTGGCCTGAGGCCAGATCACCTACCTATACCCACTATAAGGAGGTAAGGAAAGAAAACTTTATTCAGACCTTTTGGCCTCTGGAGTGAGAGCATTTTACCAAGTCCCTTGATGACATATAGTTCTCCAAATAGGAAAGATTTGAGGGGCTGGACACCCAGAAGAATGGCAAATGATGATCAGTAGATCATCCACTAACCTCAGCCACTAGTTTGTGGAGAACATTTGGATCACAACATGGGCTACCACCACTGTGACTTTCAAAGTGGTTGCTCATCAGGTAGGCGACGGGATAAACTAAGCCCTCCGAGCTCTTGCCTTTGGTCCCCTATGGCAGATAAAATAATGCCCTTACTTCTATGCATGTCAGACTGATTTCCAATAGCCAGAACGTACAACTTTGTCAGAAGGCTGTCCTTAGGCTGCTGGAACCCATTCTGCCTGCATGTAAGGGCAACTCAAAGTGCCTGGGTAATTTGTAACTCATCAGGGCCATCCCTTAACCAATAATTTATAGGGTTTGTATGTGTGAATACCTCAGCTCCCTTGCCCCTTGAGTAGGATCATAATGAAGTATGTGTTTTACACCATTTCCCAAAACTTCTTCAAAGGTTTGAACTTTAGTTGCACGGTGTGGTAGCTGCCTTAATAGTGTACCCCTTACAGAATGCCTTCCCTTCCTTATATTACTACACACACACACACACACACACACACACACACACACACACACACAAACACACACACACACTCTTCTGCCCACGTCTCCCAATATTGCAAATAAACTGTATGTGCTCAATCTTTGTCTCTGTATCTGAATGTTGACATACTGTTTTGCAAACATATCAGGAATGTTGAGGTGACTCTCACCATAAAGCTCTGTACCACAAAAACAATTACAGATGTCTAACCAGACAAATCAGAGAATAAGAAAATGCTATTTTCTTTCTCTATTAAAGAATCATTATTAAAATTAGACTACTTGTGTTTATAAAATATCTGACCCTATGATGAAAACACTGATGCTAGGAAGGAAGGAAAGAAGGAAGGGAGGGAGGGCAGGAGGGAGAAAGAAAATTTAGAAGGAAGAAAGAGAAAGAAAACAGACAATCATTATTCAGGAGAATCAGAAGGACATAAAAAGGATGGGTCTTGGACTTCTGGAAGATGATAAGGCAAATTGCTTTGAGGCAACAGGGTAAGAGGGAAGGGCCCTAAACCCTGGGAAAACAACATAGGAGAAGCAAATGAGAAGGGATGTAAATCACTGGGTAATCAAAGCCAAAGCTATTCTGCAGGGCGCTGCAGAAAGCTGTCAGAAGAAGCAAAGTCAGGTCAGCTCTCTGTGACTGAAAAAGTACAAAGCCGTCAAGTCTCAAAACTGAAGGGACTGATCTTGATGTCTGATGGCATGCAGTAGCTTTTGGGGCTGCTGTTCTCTTCTGGGAATTGGGAGAAGGAGGCTCTTGTCGGATGTTCCCGTACAAGGAGGAAGATGACTTGAACATATTTTCTCTGTCTCCACTACATCCTGAAAATTGAATTGTGCTGATAAAGATCAGACAATTGTGTTGAAGCACTGAACTCTTTATTAAATAATAGCCCGAGTGCTGAACTCTAATATCATTTCCATCTTTGTAGGAAAGGGAAAGGATTTGGCTGTCACCTGACTCTGTACAGGTAGGAGGATGGAGCATTAGCCACTATGTGCTCTGTGGTCAAATTTCCCTCTGATGAAGGGAGCCAGCTAGGCAGTCATCATGGAAGGGCAAAGGTGACGATCCAGAGGAGAGAAAGATCCTTGGGGCTGAAGGAGGGCTAAGAATAGAAGTGGAGAAGGGATAAGGAACTGGCTGGTTGTGGAGATGAAATGCACCAAAACAATAGCTGGACTCCAGCTCTCACCTAAAGAGGATTTAGGAAGGAAAAAATCTTGGAATCAAGTTTGGGTGAGGAATCCTCAAAATTGTTGGTGTTCCATTCTCCTGAAGAAGGTAAAGTACATAAATTTGGGCAGCAGAGACAATCTGGTTAATACAGGGAATTCTGGCTATTTATTTGTGAAGTTAGAGCTGAACAGTGTCATTGTCATGAACTATAAAGAAGATTCTGGACTAGATGCAAGGGCTGCAGGGAGTTCTCACAGTGGTCCCAGAAGCTGACACATGGGGGGCTGATTGCAGATTGATTTTCCCATTGATAATACAGTACCATGATTCCCTTTCCTGAGTGTCATAGCTGAGGCCTCATTAGCCCTTCTAATGGAGAGGAGAGCAGATATCCATCTTGAGTCTTCTTGAATGCCAAGAAGTGCTCATGGTAAGGGATGTGGTCTAGGTGGCCTAGGTCATATCAGCTCACCTATGGTGGCAGGCAGTAGATTTTTTTTTTTTTTTTTTTTTTTTGGCCATGCCTCGTGGCTTGTGGGATCTCAGTTCCCTGACTAGGGACTGAACCTGGGCCATGGAAGTGAAAGTGCCAAATCCTAACCACTTGACCACCAGGGAACTCCCCCAGTAAATATCTTTTTAAAAGACTAAAAATCATGGTTGATTCTCTCCCTAGGCTGGTGACTTCTCTGTCTGAAATGCCAGGCATGATTTCTCCCAAAGTTTAGCTGGAGTGGTTTCACATTCTGGTCAGTACATGCACAGGCATGCAAATGCAATGAAAATCACACTAGGTCATTAATAACTGTAGGCACTGGCAGGTGACAGATGTGAAATAAATTGGTTCCTGCACATTTCTCTACTCAATCTTTTAAAAATTAGTTTTGAACTTTCTGTGAGTTATACGTCAAAATATGTCTTCTATTTTGAACTTAATGCAATGTTTATAAGAATGTTCTAATCTGAATGTGCAGTTACTCAATGATTACTCAAAGAATTGTATGTGCTTGTATAATTCTGAAGAATTATTTACTTAATCAAATGTTTAAAAGGTTGAAGAGGTGTCAAAATGTTCAAAATATCAAATGGCAATGTCAAAACTCTAATGAAACCTTAGAGAAGAGATTAAATAGATCACAGACCAAAAAGAACCAGTGACAAGGAAGACAGATAACCCTGAGGAAAAAGATGACTGCAGAAGAGATGAAGAGTGAACACAGGTGCCTCTGAGAATTCCTGTATTAACCAGATTATCTCTGCTGCCCAAATTCATGGTCTCTGTTTTCTGCAGGATGACAGGGCATTAACAACTTTTGCCGTTGTTCACCTAAACTTGGCTCTAGACCTATTTTTCCTCCCGAAATCCCCTTTGGGTAACAGCTGGAATCCACCTATAGATAACCAAATAAAAAGAATAAATTTGAATAACCAACAAGCAGTAATCAACATAGGTGCAATTAATGTTAGGAAATGGCCACAAATGGGAAGACATCAATGAACTTGTACTCTTTTCCTACAGCATCCCCCTTTAGTTCAGTTTGATACAAACATCCCTTTCATATTTAGAACAGAGCAATGTCCCATTACTTTAGCCTTTTCATGGCCACTAACAAATTATAGGGAAAAAAAAAAAACAGAATCTACTTATTTATTCTGAAATGCTATGGTGCTTACTCAAAGAAGTAATGGGTCTCATTAAGTGCTGTTATCTAAGAATAGAATTGCTTATTAAACTTACAATTAAGCTTATGGATCAGTAGGTAAAATATGTGAATGTATTAATTTTCTGTTGTTGCATGACAAATTGCCACAAACCCAATGACTTAAAAAAGCACACATTTCTTATCTCATAATTTCTGTAGGTCAGGAGTCCAGGCACAGCTTAACTGGGTCCTCTGCTCAGGATCTCACACGGCTGCACTCAAGGTGTTGGGTGAGGGTGTGATCTCATCTGGAAGCTCAAGTGGGGAAGAATCCACTTCCGGTCAGATGTTGGCAGAATTAATTTACTTGTGGTTGTCAAGGAAGACAGTCCCGGTTTCTTGCTGGCTGTTGACTGGAGGACGCCCTCAACTCCTAGAGGCTGTTACCTGCAGATCTTTACCATGTGGGTTTTCCAACATGGCCATTTACTTCATCAAGCCAGGAAGGAGCATCTCTAGAGCAAATCTGCTTGCAAGACAGAGGCTTATCCAACATAACATAATCATGAGAGTGACATCTCATTACTTTTACCATATTGGTTAGAAGCAAATCCCAGGTCTCATTTTCACTCAGGGGGAGAGGATTATACAAGGTTGTGAACTCCAGGAGACCTAAATCGTGGAGGGCCACCTTAGTCTTTCTGCACAGTAAATTCTCACCTACTAAATATTGAGATCTTCTGAAAGGATGTATACTCCTCTCAGGAATTAAGTAGGGTTATCTGATTGCCATGGACCCTAAGCAGCAATGACTGTCCTTCTCCAATGCTCTCTCATACTTTTGTGGTCTGTATTCCCACAGTTCAACTTGGAAAGGATCCACTTTCTTAGGCACCAATACCTGCAATTTCAGTAGCAGCAGCAACCAAGCCATCCTCTGGAGTGCATCTCAGCAGATACTAGGTCACCTCAGAGAAGGACCAAAGAGGCTTCCTTCATCCCTGCACTTGAAAGTGTTTATGCAGCAGAATCCTTTCTACAAAAACTAAGCTATTTTAGACTCACAGACATAGAGAACAGACTTGTGGTTGGCAAGGGGGAGGATGGGTGGAAGGAAGAAGGATTGGGAGTTTGGGGTTAGCAAACGCAAACTATTATATATAGAATGGATAAACAACAAGGTCCTACTGTATAGCACAGGGAACTATATTCAATATGCTGTGATAAACCAAAAAGGAAAAGAATATTTTTAAAAAGAGTGACTATATATGTATAACTGAATCACTTTGCTGTGCAGCAGAAATTAACAACATTGTAAATCAACTATGCTTCAATAAAATATTAAAGAAGCTGTTTTTATCTGAGCAGAAAGCAAAACAATCAAACAACTAATAGAATCAATTCATCTATTGGCTTGTGAGTAATATAGACTTACTATGGCATTAACTTCACTTTATTTTTACTGTAATTTTCTTCAAAAAACATTTGTTTCTGATCTTTTCATGGAAATTTTCCATAGAAGGGCTTCATGACTGGCTTTACATGGATCCAGCTCCAACCTTGTTTTATCCTTGAAAACATTCTCAAGTGTCAAGCAAACCAACAATCTGAAGTAGGGAAAGATTCTAGCCCCAACAATACTGAGATTGCTAATGAAAAAGAGATTGCTGGCTGAAACTGCAGATTTCTGAAGTCATCATTACATGGTTTTGCTTCAGTGCTCTGAAATAATAGTACTTTAATCTCAGGTCCACGCATCACCATCTGAAGAATAAAAAAAAAGCTGAAGGTAAAAAACACTGAGGAAAGGGTAAAGTACCGCCTCAATGCCCATAAAATATGGTTTTGTTTGTTTTTTTAACTTTTTTTTTTTATCTTTACTGGAGTATAATTGCTTTACAATGGTGTGTTACCTTCTGCTTTATAACAAAGTGTATCAGCTATACGTATACATATATCCCCATATCTCCTGTCTCTTGCATCTCCCTCCCACCCTCCTTATGTCACCACACTAAGTGGTCATAAAGCACTGAGCTGATCTCCCTGTGCTATGCGGCTGCTTCCCACTAGCTATCTATTTTACATTTGGTAGTATATATAAGTCAATGCTAGTCACTCACTTCTTCCCAGCTAACAGTTCCCCCTCCCCATGTCCTCAAGTCCTTTCTCTACATCTGCGTCTTTATTCCTGTCCTGCCCGGAGGGTCTTCATTTTTTTTTTTTTTTTTAGATTCCATATATATGTGTTAGCATATGGTATTTATTTTTCTCTGTCTGACTTACTTCACTCTGTATGACAGACTCTAGGTCCATCCACCTCACTACAAATAACTCAATTTCGTTTTTTTTATGGCTGAGTAATATTCCATTGTATATATGTGCCACATCTTCTTTATCCAGTCATCTATTGATGGACACTTAGGTTAATTCCATATCCTGGCTATCAAAAATAGAGCTGCAATGAACATTGTGGTACATGACTCTTTTTGAATTATGGTTTTCTCAGGGTATATGCTCAGCAATGGGAATGCTAGGTCATATGGTAGTTCTATTTTTAGTTTTTTAAGGAACCTCCATACTGTTCTCCATAGTGGCTGTATCAATTTACATTTCCACGAACAGTGCAAGAGGGTTCCCTTTTCTCCTCATCCTCTCCAGCATTTATTGTTTGTAGATTTTTTCATGATGGCCATTCTGACTGGTGTGAAGTGATATCTCATTGTAGTTTTGATTTGCATTTCTCTAATGATTAGTGATGTTGAACATCCTTTTGTGTGTTTCTGGGCAATCTGTATATCTTCTGTTGACAAATGTCTATTTAGGTCTTCTGCTCATTTTTGGATCGGGTTGTTTGTTTTTTTGATCTTGAGCTACCTGAGCTGCTTGTAAATTTTGGAGATTAATCCTTAGACAGTTGCTTCATTTGCAAATATTTTCGCCCATTTGGAGGGTTGTCTTTTCATCTTGTTTATGGTTTCCTCTGCTGTGCAAAAGCTTTTAGGTTTTATTAGGTCCCATTTGTTTATTTTTGGTTTTTTATTTCCATTTCTCTAGGAGGTGGGCCAAAAAGGATCTTGCTGTGATTTATGTCATAGAGTGTTCTGCCTCTGTTTTCCTCTAAGAGTTTGATAGTGTCTGGTCTTACATTTAGGTCTTTAATCCATTTTGAGTTTATTTTTCTGTATGGTGTTAGGGAGTGTTCTAATTTCATTCTTTCCAGCACCACTTATTGAAGAGGCTGTCTTTTCTCCACTGTATATTCTTGCTTCCTTTATCAAAGATAAGGTGACCATATGTGTGTGGGTTTATCTATGGGCTTTCTATCTTGTTCCATTGATCTATATTTCTGTTTTTGTGCCAGTACCATACTGTCTTGATTCCTGTAGCTTTGTAGTATACTCTGAAGACCAGGAGGCTGTTTCCTCCAGCTTTGTTTTTCTTTCTCAAGATTGCTTTAGCTATTCAGGGTCTTTTGTGTTTCCATACAAATTGTGAAATGTTTTGCTCTAGTTCTGTGAAAACTGCCATTTGTAGTTTGATAGGGATTGCATTGAATCTGTAGATTGCTTTGGGTGGTATACTCATTTTCACAGTGTTGATTCTTCCAATCCAAGAACATGGTATATCTCTCCATCTCTTTGTATCATCTTTAATTTCTTCCATCAGTGTCTTATAGTTTTCTGCATACAGGTCTTTTGTCTCCTTAGGTAGGTTTATTCCTAGGTATTTTATTCTTTTTGTTGCAATGGTAAATGGGAGTGTTTCCTTAATTTCTATTTCAGATTTTTCATGATTAGTGTATGGAAATTCAAGAGATTTCTGTGCATTAATTTTGTATCCTGCTACTCTACCAAATTCATCGATTAGCTCTAGTAGTTTTCTTGTAGTGTCTTTAGGATTCTCTATGTATAGTATCATGTCATCTGCAAACAGTGACAGTTTTACTCCTTCTTTTTCAATTTGAATTCCATTTATTTCTTTTTCTGCTGATTGCTAAAACTTCCAAAACTATGTTGAATAATAGTGGTGAGAGTGGGCAACATTGTCTTGTTCCTGATCTTAGTGGAAATTGTTTTAGTATTTCACCATTGAGAATGATGTTGGCTGTGGGTTTGTCATATATGGCCTTTATTACGTTTAGCTAAGTACACTCTACGCCTACTTTCTGAAGGGTTTTTATCATATATGGGTGTTGAACTCTGTCAAAAGCTTTTTCTGCATCTATTGAGATGATCATATGGTTTTTTTCCTTCAATTTGTTAATATGGTGTATCACATTGCTTGATTTGCATATACTGAAGATTCCTTGCATTCTGGGATAAACCCCACTTGATCATGGTGTATGATCCTTTTAATGTGCTGTTGAATTCTGTATGCTGGTATTTGGTTGAGGATGTTTGCATTTATGTTCATCAGTGATATCAGCCTGTAGTTTTCGTTCTTTGTGACATCTTTGTCTGGTTTTGGTATCACGGTGATGGTGGTCTCATAGAACGAGTTTGGGAGTGTTCCTCCCTCAGCTGTATTTTGGAAGAGTTTGAGAAGGATAGGTGTTAGCTCTTCTCTAAATGTTTGATGGAATTCGCCTGTGAAGCCATCTGCTCCTGGACTTTTGTTTGTTGGAAGATTTTTAATCACAGTCTCAATTTTAGTGCTTGTGATTGGTCTGTTTATATTTTCTATTTCTTCCTGGTTCGGTCCTGGAAGGTTGTGCTTTTCTAAGAATTTGTCCATTTCTTCCAGGTTGTCCATTTTATTGGCATATAGTTGCTTGTAGTAAACTCTCATGATCCTTTGTATTTCTGCAGTGTTAGTTGTCACTTCTCCTTTTTCATTTCCAGTTCTATTGATTTGAGTCTTCTCCCTTTTCTTCTTGATGAGAAAAAAAGTTTTTAGTTTTATTGATCTTTGTGATCCTTTCCTTCATTTGTTTTTCATTTATTTCTGATCTGTTCTTTATGATTTCTTTCCCTCTGTTAACTTTGGGGATTTTGGGTTCTTCTTTCTCTAATTGCTTTAGGTGTAAGGTTATGTTGTTTATTTGAGATGTTTCTTGTTTCTTGAGGTGGGATTGTATTGCTACAAACTTCCTCTTAGAACTGCTTTTGCTGCATCCCATAGGTTTTGGGTCATCATGTTTTCATTGTCATTTGTTTCTAGGTATTTTTTGATTTCCTCTTTGATTTCTTCAGTGATCTCTTCGTTATTACATAGTGTATTGTTTAGCCTCCAAGTGTTTGTATTTTTTACAAACTTTTTCCTTTAATTAATATCTAGTCTCATAACATCGTTGTCAGAAAAGATACTTCACAAGATTTCAATTTTCTTAAATTTACCAAGGCTGATTTGTGACCCAAGATATAATCCCTCCTGGAGAATGTTCCATGAGCACTTGAGCAGAAAGTGTATTCTCTTGTTTTTGGATGGATTGTCCTATAAATATCAATTAAGTCCACCTTGTTTAATGTATCATTTAAAGCTTGTGTTTCCTTATTTATTTTGATTTTGGATGATCTATCCACTGGTGAAAGTGGGGTGTTAAAGTCTCCTACTATGATTATGGTACTGTCGATTTCCCCTTTTATGGCTGTTAGCATTTGCCTTATGTATTTTTGTGCTCCTATGTTGGGTGCATAAATATTTACAATTGTTATATCTTCTCCTTGGATTGATCTCTTGATCATTATGTTGTGTCCTTCTTTGTCTTTTGTAATAGTCTTTATTTTAAAGTCTATTTTGTCTGATATAAGAATTGCTACTCCAGCTTTCTTTTGATTTCCATTTGCATGGGATATCTTTTTCCATGTCCTCACTTTCAGTCTATGTTTCTTCCTAGGTCTAAAGTGGGTCTCTTGTAGAGAGCATATATATGGGTCTTGTTTTTGTATCCATTCATCCAATTTATGTCTTTTGGTTGGAGCACTTAATCCATTCACGTTGAAGGTAATTATCAATATGTATGTTCCTATTACCGTTTTCTTAATTGTTCTGGGTTTGTTATTGTAGGTCTTTTCCTTCTTTTGTGTTTCCTGTCTAGAGAAGTTCCTTTAGCATTTGTCATGGACCTGGTTTGGTGGTGCTGAATTCTTTTACCTTTGCTTGTCTGTAAAGGTTTTAATTTCTCTGTCGAATCTGAGTGAGATCCTTGCTGGGTAATCTTAGTTTAAGGTTTTTCCCTTTCATCACTTTAAATACGTCCTGCCACTCCCTTCTGGTTTGCAGAGTTTCTGCTGAAAGATCAGCTGTTAACCTTATGGGGATTCCCTTGTATGTTAATTGTTGTTTCTCCCTGCAGCCTTTAACGTTTTTACTTTGTATTTAACCTTTTTAAATTTTTATATTTAAATTTTATTTATTTTTTTATACAGCAGGTTCTTATTAGTCATCAATTTTATGCATATTAGTGTCTACATGTCAATCACAATCACCCAATTCATCACAACACCGTCCTCACCCCCCCCATGGCTTTCCCACCTTGGTTTCCATACGTTTGTTCTCTACATCTGTGTCTCAACTTGTGCCCTGCAAACCAGTTCATCTGTACCATTTTTCTAGGTTCCACATACATGTGTTAATATACGATATTTGTTTTTCTCTTTCTGACTCACTGCACTCTGTACGACAGTCTCTAGATCCATCCATGTCTCAACAAATGACTCAGTTTCGTTCCTTTTTATGGCTGAGTAATATTCCATTGTATATATGTACCACATCTTCTTTATCCGTTCATCTGTCGATGGGCATTCAGATTACTTCCGTGACCTGGCTATTGTAAATAGTGCTGAAATGAATATTGGGGTGCATGTATCTTTTTGAATTATGGTTTTCTCTGGGTGTACGCCCAATAGTGGGAGTGCTGGATCATAAGGTAATTCTATATTTAGATTTTTAAGGAACCTCCATACTGTTCTCCATAGTAGCTGTATCAATTTACATTCCCGCCAACAGTGCAAGAGTTTTCCCTTTTCTCCACACCATCTCGAGCATTTGCTCTTTGTAGATTTTCTGATGATGCCCATTCTAACTGGTGTGAGGTGATACCTCATTGTAGTTTTGATTTGCATTTCCCTAATAATTAGTAGTGTTCAGCAGCTTTTCATGATTCATCTGTATGTCTTCTTTGGAGAAATGTCTATTTAGGTCTTCTGCTCATTTTTAGATTGGGTTGTTTGTTTCTTTAATATTGAGCTGCATGAGCTGTTTATATATTTAGGAGATTAATCCTTTCTCCATTGATTCATTTGCAAATATTTTCTCCCATTCTGAGGGTTGTCTTTTCGTCTTGTTTATGGTTTACTTTGCTGTGCAAAAGCCTTTAAGTGTCATTAGGTCTCATTTTTTAATTTTTGTTTTTATTTCCATTACTCTAGGAGGTGGATCAAAAAGGATCTTGCTGTGATTTATGTCAAAGAGTGTTCTTCCTATGTTTTCCTCTAAGAGTTTTATAGTGTCTGGTCTTACATTTAAGTCTCAAATCCATTGAGTTTATCTTTGTGTATGGTGTTAGGGAGTGTTCTAATTTCATTCTTTTACATGTAGCTGTCCAGTTTTCCCAGCACCACTTATTGAAGAGACTGTGTTTTCTCCATTGTATATCCTTGCCTCCTTTGTCATACATTAGTTGACATAGGTGCGTGGGTTTATCTCTAGACTTTCTATCTTGTTCCATTGATCTATGTTTCTGTTTTTGTGTCAGTACCATGTTGTCTTGATTACTGTAACTTTATAATATAGTCTGAAGTCAGGGAGTCTGATTCCTCCACCTCCACTTTTTTCCCTCAAGACTGCTTTGGCTATTCAGGGTCTTTTGTGTCTCCATACAAATTTTAAGATTTTTTTGTTCTAGTTCCGTAAAAAATGCCATTGGTAATTTGATAGGGATTGCATTGAATCTGTAGATTGCCTTGGGTATTTTAGTCATTTTCACAATATTGATTCTTCCAATCCAAGAACATGGTATATCTCTCCATCTGTTTGTATCATCTCTAATTTCTTTCATCAGTGTCTTATAGTTTTCTGCATACAGGTCTTTTGTCTCCTTAGGTAGGTTTATTCCTAGGTATTTTATTCTTTATTTGCAATGGTAAATGGGAGTGTTTTTTAAATTTCTCTTTCAGATTTTTCATCATTAATGTATAGGAATACAAGAGATGTCTGTGCATTAATTTTACATCCTGCAACTTTACCAAATTCATTGATTAGCTCTAGTAGTTTTCTGATATTTTTAGGATTCTCTATGTGTAATATCATGTCATCTGCAAACAGTGACAGTTTTACTTCTTCTTTTCCAATTTGGAGTCCTTTTAATTATTTTTCTTCTCTGATTGCCATGGCTAGGACTTCCAAAACTATGTTGAATAATATTGGTGAGAGTGGACATCCTTGTCTTGTTCCTGATCTTAGAGGAAATGCTTTCAGTTTTTCACCATTGAGAATGATGTTTGCTTTGGGTTTTTCGTATATGGCCTTTATTATGTTGAGGTAGGTTCCCTCTATGTCCACTTTCTGGAGAGTTTTTATCATAAATGGGTGTTGAATTTTGTCAAAAGCTTTTTCTGCATATTTGAGATGATCATATGGTTTTTTTTCTTCAATTTGTTAAAATGGTGCATCACATTGATTGATTTGTGTATATTGAAGAATCCTTGCATCCCTGGGATAAAGCCCACTTGATCATGGTGTATGATCCTTTTAATGTGTTGTTGGATTCTGTTTGCTAGTATCTTGTTGAGGATTTTTGCATCTATATTCATCAGTGATATTGGTCTATAATTTTCTTTTTTTGTAGTATCTTTGTCTGGTTTTGGTATTAGGGTGATGGTGGCCTCATAGAATGAGTTCAAGAATGTTCCTTCCTCCACAATTTTTTGGAAGAGTTTGAGAAGGATAGGTGTTAGCTCTTCTCTAAATGTTTGATAGAATTCACCTGTGAATCCATCTGTTCCTGGACTTTCATTTGTTGGAATATTTTTAATCACAGTTTCAATTTCATTACTTGTGATTGGTCTGTTTATATTTTCTATTTCTTCCTGGTTCAGTCTTGGAAGGTTATACCTTTCTAAGAATTTGTCCATTTCTTCCAGGTTGTCCATTTTATTGGCATAAAGTTGCTTGCAGTAGTTTCTAAGGATGCTTTGTATTTCTGTGGTGTCTGTTGTAACTTCTTTTTCATTTCTAAATTTATTGATTTGAGTCCTCTCCCTCTTTTTCTTGATGAATCTGGCTAATGGTTTATCAATTTTGTTTATCTTCTCAAAGAACCAGCTTTTAGTTTTATTGATCTTTGCTCTTGTTTTCTTTGTTTCTACTCTGATCTTTATGATTTCTTTCCTTCTGCTGACTTTGGGTTTTGTTTGTTCTTCTTTCTCTAGTTCCTTTAGGTGAAAGGTTAGATTGTTTATGTGAGATTTTTCTTCTTTCTTGAGGTAGGCTTGTATAGCTATAAACTTCCCTCTTAGAACTGCTTTTGCTGCATCCCATAGCTTTTGGATCATTGTGTTTTCATTGTTATTTTTCTCTAGGTATTTTTTGATTTCCTCTTTGACTTCTTCAGTGATGTCTTGGCTATTTAGTAACATATTGTTTAGCCTCCATGAGTTTGTGTTTTTTACGTTTTTTCCCTGTAATTCATTTCTAATCTCATAGCATTGTGGTCAGAAAAGGTGCTTGATATGATTTCAATTTTCTTAAATTTACTGAGGCTTTTTTTGTGACCCAAGATGTGATCTATCCTGGAGAATGTTCCATGTGCACTTGAGAAGACAGTGTAATCTGCTGGTTTTGGATGGAATGTCCTATAAATAGTAATTAAATCTATCTGGTCTATTGTGTCATTTAAAGGTTGTGTTTCCTTATTAACTTTCTGTTTGGATGATCTGGCCATTGGTGTAAGTGAGGTGTTAAATTCCCCCAATATTATTGTGTTACTGTCTATTTCCTGTTTTATAGTTGTTAGCAGTTGCCTTATGTATTGAGGTGCTCCTGTGTTGGGTGCATATATATTTATAATTGTTGTATCTTCTTCTTGGATTGATCCCTTCATTATTATGTAGTGTCCTTCCTTGTCTCTTGTAACATTCTTTATTTTAAACTCTACTTTATATGTAGAGCAATATGAGTATTGCTGCTCAAGCTTTCTTTTGATTTCCATTTGCATGGAATATCTTTTTCTATCCCCTCATTTTCAGTCTATATGTGTCCCTAGGTCTGAATTGGGTCTCTTGTAACCAGCATATATATGGGTCTTGTTTTTGTATCCATTCAACGAGCCTGTGTCTTTTGGTTGGGGCGTTTAATCCATTCATGTTGAAGGTGAGTATCGATATGTATGTTCCTATTACCATTTTCTTAATTGCTTTGGGTTTGTTTTTTTTGTTTTGTTTTGTTTTTTTGCGGTACACGGGCCTCTCACTGTTGTGGCATCTCCTGTTGCGGAGCACAGGCTCTGGATGTGCAGGCTCAGCAGCCATAGCTCACGGGCCTAGCCGCATGTGGGATCTTCCCGGACTGGGGCATGAACCCGTGTCCCCTGCATCAGCAGGCGGACTCTCAACCACTGTACCACCAGGGAAGCCTGGGTTTGTTTTTGTAGGTCCTTTTCTTCTCTTGTGTTTCCCACTTAGAGAAGTTCCTTTAGCATTTGTTGTAAAGCTGGTTTGGTGTTGCTAAATTCTCTTAGCTTTTTCTTGTTTGTAAAGCTTTTGATTTCTGCATCCAATCTGAATGAGATCCTTGCCAGATAGAGTAATCTTGTTGTAGGTTCTTCCCTTTCATCACTTTGTAGCCCAGGCTGTATTAGTTAAAGTCTGAATAGGAAACATCCAACGGAATAGAATGGGTCAGAAATGAGACAACTGGATATTATTATACACATATGTTTTGCATTTAATTGACCTCTTTGTAACAGCTGGCATATTTGAAAACCTTCTCCTAAAACAAAGAATAAACAAAAAACCTCTCTTTTATTCTAGAACACTGTATGTTACTCACCACATCCTGATACAATTAATGGTACTCTCTTTTTAAAAATCTACCTCTAATCCCTTAATTTTTTTTTTCAGGTTGTGTCTATGGGCTTTGCCAGCATTAAGTCCTGGCCCTGCTCTATACAAGCTATGGAAACAAGTTCATATGCTTAAATTTGGTGAGCCTCAGTTTCCCCATCTACAAAATGGAGCTAACAATAGCAACCACTTAATTGTGTTGTGGTGATTAAATTGGTAGCACATCTAAGGCACAATCCTAGACAGTGTTTGGCCTATGATATGTCTCTTGTATTCCCTTCTTTCCACCTGTTATCACCCTCAGAGAACTCATCTCCCAGCAACATTAACAATCACTGCATTTGGACTATGCCCAAGTGGAAATATCCAACTTTGGCATCTCCTCTGGGCACCACTCTTGCATCTTCAACTTTAAGGTGGGCATTTCTCTCTGATAGTTCAGCTGCCCCTGGACAACAGTGTGTCTGAGATCAGTCTTACCATCATACTCTTGGAGAAAAGCTCTGGGAAACATTTGGCATTTCCTTACAAAGTTAAACATAACGTTACCATATGATCCAGCAATTCTACTCTTAGGTATATATCCAAGAGAACTGAAAAGATATCCAAACAAAAACTTGTACATGAATATTCATAGCAGTATTATTCATAAAAGCCAAAACATGGAAGTAACCCAAATGTCCATCAACTGATGAATGGATAAATAAAATGCGGTCTCTCCATACCATGCAATAATATTCAGGCATATAAAGGAACGGAATCCTGATACATGCTACAACATGGATGAACCTTGAAAACATTCTAAGTGAAAGAAGCCAGTCACAGTGTCCATTTATTGTATGATTCCATTTACATACAATGTCCAGAATAGGCAAATCCACAGAGGCAGAAAGTAGATTAGTGGTTGTCAAGGCCTGGAGGGGATGGAGGAATCAGGAGGTGACATATGATGGGTACAAGGTTTCTTTTGGGGTGATGGAATGTTTGGGAATTAGATAGTTCTGATGGCTGCACAACATTGCGAACATGCTAAAACCCACTGAAACGTATGCTTTAAAATGTATGTTTTAAGTTATGTGAACTTCATTTCAATTTTAAAAGAGGAAGAAACAAAGTAACCTCTGTGGACAGAGCAGTGTCACTAGTCCCTGGAAGCAAGAGGAAGTGAACCAGAGATGTGGAAGAGGATCTTGATCTCCAGCAAACCAAGATGCTCTTTAATGTCACCAGAACAAGTTCTTGAGGGTGTGTCACCATGTTCACCTTCAGGCAGTATTCAGAATTTGACCCCTGAGGCTCAACCAAGTGGGTCATTTATTCAGCTTTGCTGAAATATATTCAAATCCAGACCTAAAGACCAAAAAAAAGGGGGTGGAGATTGAAGGGTGAAAATAGCTAAAGGAAGGACTTAAATTAGAAAAGAAGTTTCTCATGAGGCACATTTACTATATTCTTTATTGCCAAGTTTAGCTGGAAGGGCAGTAAATCATCGTCTCTGAATCCATTTAATATTCCCAAAGTATTTTCTGTTTATGTCATTTTCTTTCTCCCTGCTTTTCCCTCTTTAATCAACAGCTTGACCATCAAGAGAAATAGGAGTTCTGAAACTTCACAATATTTTACAAGCAAAATCCATCCCTCACAAGGATTCAGCTTGAAGTTCTTTGAAGGTAACCTGCCAGATTAAAGGCGATGAGGATGTTTCAGGGAGTTTTCAAGACATGCTGTACCTGCATCTATCAAAATTTTATTAATCTTCTGGTTTTGGAAAAGTTCCCAAGAAAAGGACCTGGGAGAAAAACATTCCCAAATTGTGCCCCCCAGACTGTGGAACAGATGTTAATAGCCACTAAGTGAAGCAGTCCATGTGTTCCCACAGAAGGCTGTTGAGAAGTGAATCATGCTTATCAATTTGTGAAAACAGAAAGAACAATGTGCGTAGAACTCCATGATTTAGCCAGACCTTGTTCAAGTTCTCATGAATGGCCAGATAATCTGGAGTTAGATTTGGGATTGTTCTTCCAAAATTCTTCTGTCCCCAACCTCAGTTTCTATAGCAGTGTTTCCAAAAGGGTGGCCACTATGCTCTGATCCGCTGCTGTACACCACGTGATCTGAAAACGATTAAGAAAAGCTGATCCATCCTACCTGGTTGTTAGTTTGCAAGAGCTGCCATAACAAAGTAACAAGAATGGAGTGGCTTAAACAGAAATTTATTGTCTCACAGTTCTGGAGGCTAGAAGTCCAAAATCAAGGCGTCAGCAGAGTTGATTCCTCCTGAGGGCTTTGAGGGAAGAGTCTCTTCCAGGACTCTCTCCCTGGCTTATATATGGCCATCTTCTCCCTGTGTCTCTTTGCATTGTCATCTCTCCAGTTGTATCTTTGCTTCCAGATTTCCCCTTTTATAAGAACACTCATTATATTGGATTAGGGCTGCCCCTTAATGGTGACATTTTAACTCAGTTACCTCTATAAAGGCCCTATCTCCAAATACAGTCACATTCTGAGGAACTGGAGGTTAGGACTCCAACATATCTTTTTTGAGGAGAGGACACAGTTGAACCACTAACACTGGTCTATGCAACTTAATTAAGACCTGAGGGAGAGACCATTCCTCTTAACACTAGGAAACCCTCTGTTGGAGCTGAGGCTTGGGGAGTTTGGTTCTATGCCAATCAGGAAGGACTAGGACCAGAACTATAGGGGTTCAAGAAAAAGAATGCACAGACAATAGGGGATAAAAGGAAGTGTGGAATTACCAGGAGTCCTGAGGACAAAGCTGCAGTCAGAGGACCTGGAGTCCAGCCAAACTGACTTACAGAGGCAAAGATCAGGGTCTATGTTCCTAGCACACAGTATAGATACTCAGCAAACATCTGTCAAAATGAAAAGAAATGCAGAAGACCAAGCTGGACACAAATGCAAAAAAAATGTAAGATGGGATTATATCAACTAGGAAGTCTCATTTGTAAACAACAGAAACTGACTCTGGTTAATTTAAACAGAAAACAGATTCATTAAGAGAATATTGAGGGACTTTCCTGGGGGTGCAGTGGTTAAGACTTCACCTTCCAATGCAGGGGGTGTGGGTTCAAACCCTGGTCAGGGAGCTAAGATCCCATATTCCTCAGAGCCAAAAAACATTAGAAAAAACATAAGCAATGTTGTAACAAATTCAATAAAGACTTTAAAAATGGTCCACGTCAAAAAAAAATCTTTAAAAAAAGAATAGAGAGAATATTGGGACATAGAGATTATCATACTAAGTGAAGCCAGTCAGACAAAGGCAAATATCATATGATATGGCTTATATGAGGAATCTAAAAAAATGATACAAATGAACTTATTTACAGAACAGAAATAGACTCACAGACATAGAAAACAAATTTGTTACCAAAGGAGAAAGAGGTGGGGGAGATAAATTAGGAATTTGGGATTAACATATATACACCACTATATATAAAATAGATAACCAGGGACATCCCTGGTGATCCAGTGGTTAAGACACCACGCTCCCAATGCAGGGGGCATGGGTTCAATCCCTGGTTGGGGAACTAAGATCCAGCAAGCCATGCAGCAGGCCAGCCCCCACAAAAAAGAAAGATATTGAAAACTTTCATACACTGATGGTGGGAGTTTAAATTGGTATAGTAACTTTGGAATACGATTTGGCAGTGTCTATGAAAACTGAATACATATCCTATGACCTATTATTTCCACTACTGAGGAACCACCCAATATAAATGCACCCAAATCTTCACCAAAAATATGTACCAGAATGTTTATAGCAACACTATTCATATTAATAAAAACTGTAAACTGCTTAAATACCCATCAACAGTATAATAGTATGCAGAATGGGTTAATTCTGCAAGCCTGGACTACTTGAACCCTGTACATTCCCAGAGTCTTCAGAACGGGCCCTCGGCTTGGATCCTGGGAGCAGCTCTCTGAGCCCATGCAATATCCTTCCTGAAAAGTGTGTCTTTGTATGCCTAAAGCCATGGGTTATGCCAGTTAGGTTAAGCTAATAATGTGACTCATGTGAATGCCTGTTTCTGTATGCCTGAGCCTTTAGGTCATGATGTATGATGAGGGTGAGACTGAGTAGCTGAGGTCTGTCACGTGGGCACCGCATGCCTATAGTGACTGATCTCCAAAGAAACCCCCAAAACCTGGACATCAAGGCTTGAAAGAGCTTCCCTGATTGGCAACACTTTGCACCTGTTGTCACCCATACTTCCTGGAAAAATTAAGTTCTACCCATGCGACTGCACTGGAAGAGGACACCTAGAACCTGGTGCCTGTTTTTCTCTGGACTCAGCCCTATGTACCTTTTCCTTTTGCTGATTTCAATCTGTATCCTTTAACTGTAATAAACCTTAACTGGAATATAACAGTTACTTTTCTGAGTTCTGTGAGTCTCTCTAGCAAATTGTTGAACATGAGTGTGGTCTTGGAGACTGAAAAAAAACGCACAACCTAAAAGTTAAGACTTATGTTTTATTCGGTGGACAAAACTGAGGACTTAAGCCCGGGACACAGCATCTCAGATCATTCTGAGGGTCTGCTCAGAAAAGGCAAGGGGGGAGCCAGGATATACAGAGTTTTTGCAACAAAGACCAGGTAGTCAGAACACCAAATTTAGCGCTTTTCTATGTATGGAAGGATGCAAGAGTCTGGGCTCATCGAAATCATTCCTTTGATATGCACCTCAGCTATTCCCTCAGGGCTCACCGTCAGGGGTGGCTGTAGTGGCTGACAGCTGTAACATCCCTTGTTTACTGAGACGGCAGGTGGCATTTTTAGTTCACAGGACCCTCAACACAAATGTATAAATGCATTTATAAAGTATACTTATAAAATGGAATGCTTTACTATTCCAACAAGAATAAACAAGCCACAACTACATAAAACCATAAGAATGAATCTCATAAATATAATGGTAGACATACACAAAAGAATATGTTGTATGATTCAATTTGTATAAAGTTAAAAAAACAGGCACAACTAATCTTTGATGTTAGGAGTCATGATTATGGTTATCCTTGGATGGCAGAGGGTAATGACTGGAGGGGAAATAAGGAAGCTTCTAGGATGTTGATAATATTCTGTTTCTTGATTTGAGCATTGGTTATAAACGTGTTTGGTTCATGAAAATTCAGTTTGTGAAAAATCATCAATTATGTGAGAGAGATATATATATACATATATATATATACATAAATATAACTATACACACCACACACACACACATACATATATTTCAATTGTCGACTGAAAAAAAATGCATAACCTAAAAGTTGAGAATTATGTTTTATTTTGCAGACTTGCTGAGGACTTAATCCCAGGAAGCAGCCTCTCAGATCGCTCTGAGGGACTTGTCCGAAGAGGTAAGGGAGGAGCCAGGATATATAGGGGTTTTTGCAAAAAAACCCCAGGTAGTCAGAACATCAAAAGATTACTGTTAATTAAAGAAAATCAGACATGTTGCAAAAAAGACATTCTTTGTCCACACAATAATAAAAAATGTTAAAGAATATTGGATGGCGTGCAGCATCTCTAGAAAAACTGGACAACCAGGCTGGCAGACTACACAGCTGGAAAAAAGCCCAAAATCTCACTACAGAACAGGTCTAGTGAAAATCTCACTGCTACCCTGCTGGGTACCAGATGGCCATCTGCTAGGCCATTGTTACTATGGCCACTAGGAATGTTGCCTCTAGAGAATGGATGTAGCTGCTCTTACTGCTGCTGCTGCTTCCTGTCCCTAGAATGAACTCACTGTGATCTCTGCTTCTTCCCTGCACCTGTTTCTTGTTTAAAGTGTAGAACAAGTATTGATATTGGTCATGGTCATGGCTAGGTCATGGGCTTTCATCCTCACTGCAAGGATGCTGGAAAAAAATGGGTCTGGCATTTTCAGTTTCTATGATGGGATACAAGCTCTGCCTCAATAGAAGGTACAGATGCTGGGTAGTCAAAAGAATGAGAACTGGGAATACAAAAATATTAAGCATCCAACAAGGTAAATTTTACAATGTCTGGCATCCAACCAAAGATTAACAGGCAAAGAAGTAGGAAAACATAATCCATAATGAGGAGAATAATCAATTAAGTGAAACTAACTCAGAATTGACATAGACCTTAGATTTAGAAGATGAAGACATTTAAACAGTTGTTATAACTGTATTATACATGCTCAAAATGTTAAGTAGAGACATGGAAAATATAAAAATGTAATAAAAGTAGAACTTCTAGAGAGGAAAACAATAATGACTGAGATGAAAAATACACTGGAATTAAAGATTGATTAGATATGACAAAAGAAAAGACTAGTGAATTCAAAACATAGCACTAGAAGGTATACAAAGTGAAACTCGAGGAGAAAAGAGAATGCAAAAAGGGTGAATCAGTGTGCTGTGGGACAATTTCAAGCAGCCCAATATACCTGTTATTGGAGTCCCCGCATGTGGGCACAGAAGAAATATTGGAGGAAATGATGGCCCCGAAATTTTCAAACTATGAAAACTATAAACCCACAGATCCAAGCTCAATGAACAATAGGCACAAGAAACATGAAGTAAACAACACAAGACAAATGATCACATTGCTCAGAGCCAGTGATAAAAAAAAAAAAAATTTAAATGACTTGGAGTCATAAGAGAGTCTTTTAGAGTCCCTGGACAGATCTGGGATTATGTCCTGGAAATGATAAGTTTTTATTATCTTTTTAGATCTTTTAAAAGCCGTATACACTCTAGACAGATTAGAACGGAAAGAGTTGAAAGCAAAGAGACAATAGGAGGGTTTTACAGTAATGCAGTGAGATCAGTGGACCTGAACTAGGGCTGTGAATTAGAGATGGAGATTAGGAGACATTTAGGAAGTAAAACTGACATTACTTGGAGAATGTCTCTGAAGGTAAAAAGTGATTCTTTCTGGGAAGTGGTAGATGGTGTCAAAATTCATTGAGTTAAGGGGGAAGACAATGATTTAATTGTAGACATTCTGAGTTTGAGGCACATATAGGCCCTCTGTTTAAACGCAGGAAAGATGTTTGGCATATAGATACAGTTTTGTTAGTCATTAACATGTAAACTGAATGTCCCCAAGTCCCTCAGCCTTCTTGTGATGTCCTTATCCTTAACATTCCAACAAAATGACCTGAATTTCAATCCCATGCATGCAAATGCAAGAAGTCTGGGCCCACCAAACATTCTTAGTACCAAGTTAGGAAAGAGGCTGGGACTCAGACCTCTGAGGGGAGGACATATCTGGCTGTGCTGATACCTCTGAGAGGGAAAATGATGCTGATTCTGAGAGTGCTGGAAATCTGCAAGCTGGATTCAACCTCCACTATAGAAATGACAGAAATAAATGCTGCTGCCAGAGTGCTGCTGTCAGGGTGAAGGAGCATCATTGGTGTGATTCTCAAGAACAGGAAACAAAACTGGAACAGAAAGGAACAAGTCCATTTTTATTCCTTCAACCTTGCCGTCACCCTCCACTGGCAGAGCCTAATAGTGGAATAGTTGGCAAAGGGGTAGAATGATTTGTAGAAACCCAGCATCACCAAGTAGAGTATAGAATGATGTGTTTGAAGTTGAGAGACAATTACATAATAACTGGCACACTCTGCCCGGGCAGAAGGGGGCATCTTATTGTTCTCTTCCTGTGGCTCTGATCAAGAATTGTTGTCCCAGGGCTTCCCTGGTGGCACAGTGGATGAGAGTCTGCTTGCCGATGCAAGGGACACAGGTTCATGCCCTGGTCCAGGAAGATTCCACATGCCACGGAGCATGTGGGAATTGTTGTCCCAAGAAATGGTTGTGTTAAATTTTGCCTGGTGATCTTATGGAGTTGGTTGTGATTTTGTAACCAAGCAGGACCCTATGGGGCCTTCCTGGGACAGACCCCCACCCCCATGTCCTCCACCTGCCTCTTGTGTGTAGAAAAACTTTAGCTTCCTAGGCTTTCCCCAACTTCCAAAGAGTAAATGTAATCAGAGAAGTGAGAAAATGCAGAAAGAAAGGAAAACAGTCAAGCAAGACAAAATAATAATAAAGTCAAGGACCTCTAGTTCCTCCTCAAGGGCTATAGATAATATTCTGAGCCATGTCCTCTGAGCTGTTTTGCAGTTACTGAAACCTCAGCAGGTGGAAAAAGTTAACTGTATGCTGCCCACAAGCACATAGACCTTACACCAATTGGAACCAGAAGGTTGATGTTGTTGACTACCAATTACCTCACCACCAACCAATCAGAAAAATGTCCATGAGCTGATCACATGTCCCACAATGCACCTCCCTCACCGTGTCTTTAAAAACCTTCCCTTGAAAGCCTTTGGGGTGTTAGGGCCTTTTAAGCACTAGCTACCTGGACTCCTTGATTGGTGCCCTGCAATAAATGCTCCACTTTCCTTCACCACAACCTTGTGTCAGTAGATTGGGCTTTACTGCACATGGGTAAGCGGACCCAGGTTTGGTTTGGTAAAACTTTCAGAAAAGAAGGCAGAATGTGACTTCTATCATAGTGACCCCTTCTCTTCTAGGGACAAGGTGAACTTTGTGCATTTGGGGATAGAAAGGGAGAGAGCACCCAAGCTAGGACAATTACTGAAAAGGTGTTGTCCAGTAAAAAAATTTTAAGTGTGTTATTTAGCTCTTACATGTTTAAAATTAGCAAAATGAAATTCCTCATTCAGATATTATAGTCAGTCTGATGCATATTGAAATTCAAATGGTAGTCTCAGCATTGCATTTGCTTGCACCCATAGCAAGAAACACAGCCACAGGCTGCAGGGGACTTAGCAGCTCTGGCAATGTTAACCTGCAGAGTGAAGGCACCTGTAACAAATTTGCCTCTTTGGAAAACAAAGGAGGGAAGCTCCTAACAAGGACAGAAGTGTAAGAAACAAGGCAGATGGAAGTAGAGAGTTGAGCACCTGCTCTTAAGGGGGCAGGGAGGCAGTTTTTACATGATAAGATATGCATGGTAACATGATAAGATATGCATGGTACGAAGCCATCAAAGACACTTGGGGGAAAATTCTTGGGAAGGAGAGAACCTTGACATACTCTTGGAAAACAACTTGTTTATGAATTTACAGCTATGTGAAGGAAGGGGACTCAACAGTGCTGTCATTTTGAGCTACTTTTACAATTCTGCAGAACAGTAACAATAACAGCACTTCTGTTGCTCTCTTCGTTGCTTCATCCTTACATTCTTTTTGCGCTTGACAAGACTAGAGTTTAAAACATTGCTTTCATCATGGAGCATCTCAGAATCGTAGGATGTCAGATCCAGACGGGACCTCAAAGCAAAAGAAATCATAAAGAGCTGAAAGGAATTCTGTAGCAATAAAAATTTTATAACTATAAACAAAGGCCTCTGGGGAGATAGAGTTACATGTAAGTGTCTGAAAACTAATATTAAGGAAGGAATGAGATTGTGTTATCGACTAGGGTTCTTGGCCTCCTTAATCAACAGAAATTGATAAGAGGCCAGAAAAGAAATTCAGGCAAGCCTTTACTGAGGCCCCTGCTGCAGCATGAGGGAGTGAAAACAATTAACAGGTGCCCTTTCTCTCTCCCTGAGGGGATGTGAGTTGGTCCCTTATGTGGAGTAAGGGTAGGGGTGGGTCCAGGGGTCAGGCCAGAGGGGTGGCTTAGGTGGTCTGCCCACCCCCTTGGTGGTGCTGTGTGCAGGGGGCATGTTCAGTGCCCTGCTTTTGCTCCCAACACTCTGTTTTTGTTGGGCTTTTGGTCTTTTTGTATCTTGTTGTGCATAATTTGCCCCAACTGCACATGCACGCAGCTATTTTTAGTCCTTTTTGGTTTCTTTGTATAGATATTCTGTTACTCGAGGAGATGTTTGTCCAGGTGCAAGCCCTGCAGCAGAGGCTCCTGGGTCCCAGCCTGTCTTTTTCACCCCTGAGGGACTCTACACCCTTATTCTTAAGGGGTAAGGGGCTGAAGTTCTCTTCTGAAACTTCTTCCTGCTGGACTGGGGCCACAGACCTATCCTAGAGCCTATCCTAGAGGTGTAGAAGTCCCTCACTGGGTGTTCCAAGGACCTGTAGGGACCTGGGCCACCTTCTCTGGAATGGGTTGAATTCCTTGAGCCATCATGAGTCTTACCTGAAACTGTTGGAGCCTAGAAGACACAAACTTAACCAAAAGGTTAAACAAACAAGGGCCAAAAAGAAGGAAAACGACAATAGCCACCAAAGGGCCTAGAAAGGAAAGGAACCACGTTAACTTTGGGAGGGCTTCCTTAACTGTTGACCAGAAAGTAGAGGCAATATTGCCCCTGCCAAAATTGTCGCCAAAATTCTACCTGGGTGTATATTTCCTTAATATTAACTTCTACCTGTCCTGTTGCATTGATCCAGGTGCAGCAGGAAGTATTAGTTATTGCATAAACTCCACCTCATTCTGCCAGAAAGTACTTAAGAGCTAGATGATTGTCAAGAACTACATTAGCCAAAGAAACAAGGGAGGTCTTAAGTACCATTAAGCCTTTTTCCGTCTGTTCCATCATAAACCAAGCTGTCTGTTGAGATTTCTCGGTGTTGCTTCATGATAGGTAAAGCCTCCCCGTAGAGCGGCCAGCCCTGCCCCTGCTAAGATCATTCCTAGTGCTCTCTGGGTTTGGTGGTGAGCCTGAGTGGTGCTGTTATAGATGAAAATCCCTCTTATTCCTATAGTCCCTAGAGTACACACTTCTATGAAGTGGACATTATCAATGTATTTATAGGTCATAGCTTGGTTGGAAGTAGAACAGGGCCTGACCATAATTCTGTAACATATGATGGTTTGGGTGTCTGTGGAGGAAAACAAACCCTTCAGATGTCTGTCTCACTGTTGTTAAGAGCAGACAGTCCTTGAAGGACATAACTGTTGTTAGTACTTAAACAATTAGGGGACAGCAGACCACCATGTTGATAATTAAACATGTAAAGCTTTACAACATGTTTAACAAGATGCTTGTGTATGATCCTGCTGACCCCATCAGACAATCGTGCTCCATAGGCCAGATCACTGTTTGCCTGGAATCCCACAGGTGGCTTGAATTGGGTTGACCAGGTGAATGGGATATTTCCTCCCCACCGCTCACGTTCCGCTTCTGTGTTGTTTAAGGATATGGGGCCATAATTTGAAACAGGGCATCAGTGGGTAAGGTTGTAGATATAGTTTATCCCTATATAAGAGGCAGGATATCTGGTGTAATTGTGCCTCAGGGGGTTCTCGGGGCATGTGAGACAAGTGCCATTAGTGTAGTTTAACATAGCATACCCCATGCCTTGGGTTAAGTTGTATGGGGGAGTCAGATTAAAGCATTGGATGAGCCCCCTGGAAGGTGCAAGTGTGACTAGCAGTAGTCGAGAGTGGCAATTATTACCATTGGACCTGGCAGGTTCAGGGGAAATGCAAGAACCAGTAGCCAGCTGGAGGTGTTGATGGCATATCCAGCATTCTTTTAAATGTTTCCCTTTGGATATGATTCTGGAAATGTTGATAATTGTATTTTTTCCCCATTGTCCCCTAGTTACAGGGACCAATAATGTGGACAGAGTCAATAGGAGGAGCATTTCTGTGGTGGAATGTTTCCCTTAAACCCAGCACAGACAAAGGAGCTCCTTCCCTGGTGGGTGTGGCTGAGCACACAGAATGCAGGCAAGCATACAATGGCAAGAACGGCACACAGGAGTCCAACCCACTGCATCATTTTACTTATCTGTCGATGGGGCCTGTCTTCTGAATAGGTATCTCAGATCTTCCACTGGCTCACAGGTGTGTTGTCCTTCTGTTGTGACCTGCGGGGCTTCTGGAGGTAAATGCTTTAGTCTGGACAAATGTATCCAACTAGATACCCCTTGCAGTTTGACAGCAGTGGGGGTGCCTAAAATCACTCTATAGGGGCCCTTTCATTTTGGCAATAGTTGGTCTTCAGGAAACCCCTCTTTCCAGGTTTTAAGAAGAACTTGGTCCCCGGGGTTTATTTACGAAGGGAACTGCTCCTTTGTATTTTTACTGGGAGCTGGCATTGTCTTGTGGGCCTAGTCCTGGATTGCCTTCTGAACTTGTCCTAGATTAATAACATATCTCAGAGCCTGGTTCACTTCCTCATCCAGTAGAATGTCAGTAGTAAGAAAAAGCCTCCTATAGGTCGTTACAAATGAATCTCAGACCACTCCTTGGGGTACACAGACCCGAGGAGTACAATAGAAAGCAAGTTGGTCCAGGGTTCGTGAGTTTCTTGGCAGAGTTTTGCTAAGGTTTTCTTTAAAGGATGGTTCATTTTCTCCACCTTCTTTGAAGACTGGGGGTGCCAAGATATGTGTAGCTTGTAGTCTAGCCCTAGGGCCCTTGTGAGCCTCTGTGTGATTTTGGCTATAAAAGAGGGCCCATTATCGCTCTGGAGGGACTTTGGAAGAACAAACCGAGGAACTATTTCTTTTAAAAGGGACTTACAGACTTCATTATCCTTTTCAGATTGTGTGAGGAAGGCTTCAACCCATCCCGTGAAAGTATCAACGAACACAAGAAGGTATTTATATCCTGATCGTGGAGGCATTTGGATGAAATCTAACTGCCAGTCTTCCCCGGGGAATGTCCCTCTGGCCTGAATAACGAAGGGGGGATTGGATGGGCCTGTGGGTTATTACAGGCACATAAATCACAGGCAAGCATTATTTGTTTTACTGTTCTTTAAAGCCCCTTCCCTGAAAAAGCCTTTTGCGTCAAGTCCCATAGTGTATCGCTCCCATAGTGGGTGGCATCATGTAAGCTCTTAGTGAGTTTCCATTGTTGCGCCTCAGGGATTAGAACCTTATCCTCCCTTTAATACCAACCTGCGTTTCCTTGCTCATAGCCCCATTTCTCAGCATTTTCTTGTTCCTGTGGGGAATACTGGAGGAGGCTAGGGAGTCCAGGGGGGCCAATCACTAGAGCCATAACTTGTTCAGGTTCCTGCAATCCAGTTGCCCATTTTGCAATTTGATCAGCTTTGCTATTCCCTTGGCTCACAAAACATCCCTCCCTCTGATGGCCCTACAGTGGATTACAGCTACCCAGCTAGGGAGCTGCACTGCTTCTAAAAGAGCCAGAATCAAATCTTTGTTTTATGGGGGAATTTCTAGCAGATTCCTCTTTCTTTCCAAATGGCAGCATAAGCATGTAGCATGTGTAATCCATATTTAGAGTCTGTGAAAATATTTAATTTCTTATCCTTCCCTAATTACGAAGCTCTCATTAATGCGATTAGTTCAGCCTTCTGGGCTGATGTCTGGGGTGGCAGGGTCTTGGCTTCTATGATGTCATCTAGACTAACTATGGCATACCCCGCCTTTTGGGTTCCCATTTCTACAAAACTGCTCCCATCGGTAAACCATTCGACCTCAGGGCTGTCAAGAGGCTCATCAAGAAGATCAGGCCTGCTGGAGTAAGTTTGTTCTATGGTCTCTGTACACTGATGTAATAAGTCTCCACTCTCGACCACCGGAAGCAGAGTTGCTGGGTTCAGGGTTTGGCACACATTTAAGGTAATAGCAAGGGTGTCCATGAGAAGGGCCTGATATCTTGTTAACCTTCCTCCAGTCAACCAATATGTCCTTTGACTTCCAGCACAGATTGTACCTGATGAGGGGTTGACACATCTAAGTGTTGTCCCAGGGTGAGCTTGGAAGCCTCATTAACCAACAAGGCTGTGGCTGCTACTGCCCGCAGGCAACTTGGCCATCCCAGAGCCACTGAGTCCAGTTGTTTTCAAAAGTAAGCCACTGGGGCTTCCCTGGTGGCGCAGTGGTTGAGAGTCCGCCTGTCGATGCAGGGGACGCGGGTTCGTGCCCTGGTCCGGGAAGATCCCACATGCCGCGGAGGCTGGGCCCATGAGCCCTGGCCGCTGAGCCTGCGTGTCTGGAGCCTGTGCTCCGCAACAGGAGAGGCCACAACAGTGAGAGACCCGCGTACCGCAGGAAAAAAAAAAAAAAGTAAGCCACTGGTGTCTGATCTGGTCCCAGCTTTTGGGTCAGGACTCCTAGTGCTATGCCTGACCTCTCGTGAATGTACAGGGTAAAAGGCTTGTCCAAACATGGATGCCTCCACGCTGGTGCTCCACTCAACTCAGTCATTAGAGTCTCAAAGGCCTGCTGGTGGTCCTTATTGCATTGAAGGGGTTCCCTTTCCTCTCCCTTTAGAGCCTCATATAGGGGTTTTGCTATAAGACCATAATTTGGAATCCAGATACAACAGAACCCAGCCATCCCTCTTTGTGGTTGGAGATGGTAATGCACTAATTGCTGGCCAGGGCTTGTGCCCCTGGGGTCAAAACAAATCCTGAATATTGAACCCATTGCTGTGAGATCTGAGCCTTGGTTGGGAAAACTTTATACCCCCTTTTTACCAGAAAATTTAGGACCCTAACAGTATTTTCATCTGAATTTTTTGGTCTCACTACTTATCAATAAATCATCAACATATTGTAGCAGAGTTCCCTTCTCAAGACTCAGTTTCTGGGACTTCCCTCATGGCACAGTGGTTAAGAATCCACCTGCCAATGCAGGGGACACAGGTTTGAGCCCTGGTCTGGGAAGATCCCACATGCCGCAGAGCAACTAAGCCCGTGCGTCACAGTCACTGAGCCTGTGCTCTAGAGCCTGCCAGCCACAACTGCCACAACGCCACTTGGGCATCCCACAGGAGGGCACTCAGGACATTCCCCCCTTCCAGTGCCCCCCTTTCTGACAAAAGGCACACTGGTTCGGGCCCAGGCAGCTTTTTGACTTTCTGTCCAGCCTTCTCAACCCTCCAGGGTCCCCTTGAGGTGGTGGGTGAATCAGAGCAGCCAAAAGGTATTGGCCTCCTCTATTAAGTCTCGGTTGTAATAGACTTTGAAGGCCTCCTCTACCAAGGTCGACAGCAGGGTTTGGGGCCCAGCCTCAAGCTTTTGTAATTTTCTCCTGATATCAGGAGTAGCTTGGGTGATAAAATGCATGGCTACTGATGTCCTCCCTTCTGCAAGCTCAGGGTCTGTAGTATTGGTGTACCGCCTGAATGCCTCTGCACCCAGTTCAGGAAGACGGCCGGGTTTTCACCTTTTTCCTGCGTAACCTCTCTGACCTTATCATAATTTTCAGGCTTCACCACACACCTTTCATTCCCTATGATAGACAAGTAATATAATGTCTCATCCTAGCCTGGCCTGCGCAATCTTCATAGTCCCAGTGTGGGTCATTTTCTGGGATTGTGTCCCCACCCACTTGGTAAATTTGGTGGTGCTGAGGTAGAAGATAGATGGGCCCCTGGGCTGGACAGCTGGCGTTTGTCAAATGGAGTAACACTGAAGGTTTGTTCTCACCTAAACACTCCAAGGACAAAACTAGTGGCAGAAGCTGAACTCTGCTGAAGTAAAGAGATAAGGTGGCCACTCCTGAGGTCAAGGAAAACTCCCCTGTCTGCACATGCGCAGGAAGGCTCCTTGGGGGTCAAAAAGGGAGGGGGCCCCACCCCATAATAAGTGTGGACATGCACCCATAGGCCTCTGTGGTGGAATCCATCTTAGCAAAAAGTTGCACATGCTTGTTGGGGAGGGTCCTAGGACCAGTCAGGTGTGAAAAAGAAACGAGATAATTGGCCGAATGTAAACAAAGACCCGGAAGGACTGTCCTATGTTAGTGATTTAAATCTCCTCCTTACTGCTCTCCTCATTCAGGACGCCCGCACTTCCACTTCTCTCTGGGTATGTATATCTGCCTAGTTTCTGACCTACTCACTAGAGAGGACGCCCATACCCTTTTTTTCTGGGTATTTCTGCCTTCCTTCTGTCTTAAATAAATAAATTGTTTCTCTGTGTGCTCTCCCATACACTGTGCTGTGTCTCTAATAATAAACTTTGTACCTGTTTTTACAGTTTTCGCCTCCTTGAAACATTCTTGCTTTCAAACGGGGGAAAGAGTTAGGGGCACTTTGCTTCTAACCTCTAGCCCCTGGTGGACTAGTGGTTAGGATTCCTGGCTTTCATCCAGGCTACCCAGGTCCAATTCCTGGTCAGGGAACTAAGATCTCTCTTTAGGACTGCTCACTGCTATCTCTCCGAGATCAGTGCAGATTGGTGGCCAACAGGCCATCTGCGTGTTCCCTTTCTGTTCCCTTTCTCAGTATACGCCCCTTTTCATCCAGGGTGCAACAGTGGGCCAGAATAACCATTATGTCCTGCCAGGTGAGAGAAATGTCAACCCCAGCCTGATAAATTTGTCCTTAACCTTGTCAGGGTTCTCTGAGAACCTGCCAAACCTCTCCTTAGATTCCTAAGTCTCCCATTGAGAAGGGTACTTGCACTCTAGTGATCCCTCTGTTCCCATCAGCTACTTCCTGGAGCAGGTAAAGGCCTTGTGGGGCAAAAGTGGGGGCTAACTTTGAACTTCATTGGAGCCCCATTGGGGAAAACACTGGGGCTCTGATTTGGGGGTTTCTGATTTGACAGGGTAAGGTGGGGGTCTGGGAGCTGAAGAAGGTGGTGAAGGGGAAGAAACGGGGGCCTGAGGAGGAGGCTCGGTGTGCCGATGACTCGTTGGCGGTTGAAAGAGGGGGTCTGTGAGAAGGTCTGGCTCCGAATCTTTTGGAGGCAGCACAGGAATAAAGCCTACACACGTGACAGGAATCCCTCAGACTGGAGTCTTGATAAAATTTCATATAGGCCTGCACATATGGGTCCTCTCCCCAGTTTTGGGACTGCTTACAAAATAGATCTAGTTGTAAAATGCTGTTAAAGTTAAGGAATCCATTCTGTGGCCATTTCTCCTGGTCACCCAAGGCATACTGGGACCAGGCTGCGTTGCAAAAGAAAATCAACTTATTTCTTTTTAAACTATCTAATTTAAACTGTTTCCAGTTATTATGAATGCAGCCCAGAGGAGAATCTTGGGGGATTCTCTGGGCGTTTCCCATGTTTATATTAATCTGAAATGTACCCTGGTGAGTTTCTTTTATATCTCTGAGAATGTATATATAAGTGCTCAATTTCCTTTAAGCCAATTAAATACAGCTCATTTACAAGTTAATTTTTACATAAAGACAGACAGAACCAGAGATTTCATAGTTTTCCTGCCTAAGTTTAAAAAGGTCTTTTTTTTTTCCCCTCAGTCTGGGGGACTACAGGTGGATCAGATAGTTCCTGAGAGCCCCACAGAACAGTTACACTTTAAAGGCAGGGGAGACAAATGCAAGCTCCTTTTTTTGTTTTTTTTCTGTTCTTTAAACTCATACTAAGTAACCCAAGGCTGGAGTCTCAGGTAACATGGGCTGTGTTACTGCTCCACCGTGCCCACAATTTCAGCAGAGCCTTGCAGGAGCAGTTGGACAAACAAAGCTACATAAAACAAAGATCCTTTTAATTTCACTAAGACTCAACATGTACCAATAACAGAAACTTAAAGACACAAACAAGTAGTCTTCAGGATGAAGGGGATGGGAGTGTAGCGGTGAGGACCAAGGGAGAGGTAAGGGGAGGATGGACAGAAAAGACTGAAAAAGAGAAAGAGACAGAAAGAGATTGTCATTTCGACCTGTCCCCCTGAGGGTGTCTATTCAGGCACCAACCCGTGCGCTTCCAGAAAGGCCAGTGAAAGAGGGAGCACCCTGTCAACCGCCCACCGGGGTGATCAAGCCTGGAAACAAGCCAGTTGTACATCGTCTGTGGGCCCCCAACCTACAGGTGGGACTCTTACCCACTCCTACACCAATATATAGAAATCTGCTGCTGTAGCCCGTTCTCAGTGGGAGTTCTCTTGGCGGCAGGAAGATAAAGGTGAGAATATTGGATAATTGAACTTCCAGCCACTACACGATATGAGGTTTGAACCTCTATCACTCTCAGAAATCGCCCATTAGGGAGGGCGCTGGACCAAGATCTGCACGGTATGAAGCGAGCCTCTCCCACCTCTTTGTCACCCGTCAAGGTGAGCCATTGCTGGCCAGAGGGAGCAGGTCTCACAAGCTGAGAGAAGTGATACTGTAGCTGCCCCACATCCACTCTCTCGGAAGGAGAGGACAGAGAGAGGAGAGGACAGAGAAGTAGAGAGATTTCAGGAGAGGGAAATGGACAAAGGGGAAAGGGAAAGTGGTGAGGAAAAAAGGACAAATGGGAGGGGGAAAACATTGCCTGAATGAGGGTACTGAGGCCCCCAGGGGCCAGGAAGGCAGAACTACCAAACATGGTGATGCTGAAACAAGAGGTTCAGACCGCCGCTTATCACCTACAGGGAAGCTACATTCGGTGACCCTGGAGGTGCCCAGGTCCTCTCCAAGGAAGGGGACAATGTCCCTTCATGGTCGCCACAAAGTATGTTACTGACCAGGGCTCTTGGCTTCCTTAATCAATAGAAATTGATAAGAGGCCAGACAAGAAATTCAAGCAAGGCTTTAAGAAATTCAAGCCAAGAGTTATGTTAAAGACCGGGAGTGCACAGATAGGAAAAGCACTAGGGAGCAAAAACAAGTAACAGGTGCCCTTTCTTGCTCCCTGAGAGGATGTGAGTTGGTCCCTTATATGGGGTGAGTGTAGGTGTGGGTCCATGGGTTGGGCCGGAAGGGTGGCTTACATGGTCTGTCCACCCCCTCGGTGGTGCTGTGTGCAGGGTGCATTGCAGTACCCTGCTTTTGCTCCCAAAACCCTGTTTTTTTGGGCTTTTGGTCTTTTTGTATCTTGTTGTCCATAATTTCCCCCAACTGTGCATGCACACAGCTATTTTAGTTTATTTTAGAAACTATAAGTTTCTTTGTATTGATATTCTGTTACTTGAGGAGAGCTTTGTCCAGGTGAAAGCCCTGCAGCAGAGGCTCCCAGGTCCCAGCCTGTCTCAATCATTTGGGATAATTCAAGGAAATAACTCAAAAAAAAATTTTTTTTAATAAAACAACTGTGAATGAGGATGAGAATTATATCAATATTTTAATGCTGAAGATAGAGAGCAATGGAGACTTTATTCATTTTGATTAAATTTTTTACCCCATTAAGTAATACAGAGAACTTTCATCCAGGAAACTCAAGCATTATAAATAAACTCTGAGTAGGCAGTATTGTTCAGAACTTTATAGAGATGTGGGTCCTTACATGTAGGAAGATGAAACAGTTTAGGTAGAAACAGGCATTGTTCTGGTCATACTTCCTGAGCTGAACAATGTGCTAAGATCTTCCAGCGCCTGTTTCCATCCTGAGGCAACTTGACCCATTGTTATAGACAATGTCTGTGTCCCCACAAAATTCATACGTTGAAGGCCTAACCTCAAGATGTGGTCTCTAAGGAAGTAAATAAATTTTGACAAGGTCAAAAAGGTGGGGCCCAAATCCAACAGGATTAGTGTCCTTTTAAGAAGAGACACCAGAGCGCTCTCAATGTCTTTCCATCTTTGTGTGCACCCACGGAGGAAAGACCATGTGAGGACATAGTGAGAAGGTAGCTGTTTACAAGACAGGAAGAGTTTTTACCAGAAACCAGATTTGCTGTCACCTTGATCTTGGATTTCCCAGCCTGCAGATGTGTGAGTAACTTAATTTCTTTTGTTTAAACTACCCAGTCTGTGGTATTTTGTTATGGCAGCCCAAGCTGACTAAGATACACACCACATCATATACATTGTTATATAGTATACTGCTCACAGGTAAACCAGTGTATAAATTCTCCAGTGATAATGTAAAATTATTGTTGGTTGACTATGTGCTAATCTCTTTCACAAAAGTTGTTTTATTTTTTATCTTTAAATGAGAACTTTTTATGGCATTGGCTTGATGTGCTGAGAAATGGTAGCATTAAATAAACAGCTGTAATGGAGCTTGGTTTGAGTAAAGAGTTATGTTAAAGACCAGGAGTGCACAGACAGGAAAAGGTGACTGTCATTATTTGGAAGTACAGGCTCCATGTGTCATGGGGATAGAGAGGACCCTAGCCACATATCTGTTACTTTAACCACAGTAATACAGACCTAAAATAGCTCACTAGTCACAGGACTTTAAACGAAAGGATGACAACATAAACATTGATTGGTGTGCTTTTCATCTTAGTTCATTTTATAAGCACATATATTAGGACCTACTGTGTGCCAGGCATTCTGCTTGGAGATGGAGGAGGATACAAAATAGCCAGGAAGGCAATACTGTGCAATGGTTAAGAGTTTGGGATTTGGAATGAAATAGAACTGTGTTGAAATTGTCAATTGGTTATTTACATGCTATGTTCCCTCAGGCAAGTAATTTTGCTTCTTTGAGACTTATTCCTACTTCAGGGTACTTATGAGATGGTGCGAGCAAAACTCACAACACAGTGTTTATAGCATAGCAAGTCATTAACAATCTGCTGTTAATAATGTCAAATAAGAATAATTAATAATTTTAAATTTAATTATTTGACCTCTAGGAGTTTGCAATCTAGTTTGAAGCTAGAAGTTGACACACCTCTTTAAAAGGGAACATTGTTATAATAGAGGTTCAAATAAAATACAATGGGAGTTTTTTTTCTAGTAGGAGAAAGAAGAGATTGGGGGAAGTTTTATGAAGGATGTAACAACTAAACTATTAAGAAAAGTTAATTACTAAATAGTAGATTGTGTTCTAAGTACTCTATAAATCTGTACCTGTGATAACACAGAAATGGACAAATAGAGCATCTGAAAACAGATCCAAGTTATGGACTGAATTGTGTCCCCCTGCCTCACCCTCAGACCTGCTCAAATTCATATGTTAGAGTCCTAATCCCCTGTCCCTCAGAATGTGGCTGTATTTGGAGATAAGTGCTTTGAAGTGGTAATTAGGTTACAACGAGTTCATTAGCACATGTACTAATCCAATAAAGACTGGGATCTTTATAAAAGAGGACATTTAGACACAGACCATGTATAGAGTGAAATCCCTGTGAAGACAGGGTGAAGATAGCCATCTACAAGCCAAAGAAAAAGGGTTCAAAAAAAAACAACCCTGCTGACATCTTGATCCCAAACTTCTAGCCTCCAGAGGTGTGAGAAAATACTTTTCTGTTAAGACACTCTGTCTGTGGTACTTTGTTATGGCAGATCTAGCAAACTAATACACAGGTATAAATTAGAACTGAATATAGTTGTCCCTTAGGATCCACAGGGGATTTTTTCCAGGACCCTGCAGATACCAAAATCTGCAGATGCTCAAGTCCTTTATATAATATGGCATAGTATTTGCATATACCCTACGTATATCCTCCCATATACTTTAAATCATCTCTAGATTACTTATAATTCCTAATACAATATAAATGCTATGCAGATAGTTGCCAGTGCATGTCAAATTCAATTTTTGCTTTTTCAAACTTTCCAGAATTTTTTTCCCCAAATGTTTTCAATCCAAATTTGGTTGAATATGCAGGTGCGCGGTGCACAGACACAGAGGGCTGACTATACTACACCATTGTATATAAGGGACTTGGGCATCTACAAATTTTGGTATCTAGGGGGGATCCTGGAGCCAATCCCCCATGGATGCCAAGGGACAAATGTACAAAAATAAAATTTAAATGGTATTAAGTATCTAAATGTAAAAAAAAACAAAACACATTAGAAAATATATAGAAATACTTTTACAACTTCAGGGAAGTTGTAAAAGTAGGGAAGTCTTATTAAGCAAGTTAGAAAACCCAAAAGCCAAAATACTGACAGGTTTGACATGCATTACAGGATGGTGGCAGGCCTGAGGTGGAGAGGATAACTTGAGCCAGGTGCTAAAGGCTTTAATGAATGGAGAACCATCAGGGGAAGATAAAGCTCTAAACAACTGCCTCGCCCAGAGAGAATGAGGATATCTCACAGCAGCACCAGGCAAGAGAGATCTTTCCAACCTTATTACTTCTTTTCCTACCCGCTGCCTTTGCACTGGCAGATCCAGAAATCTCAGTTAGCAAGCTAGGGGATGAGGAGAAATGCTAGTCTGGGAAAGAGAACAGGAATATCACTCCTTGTTCTTCTATTGCAAGTGGTCAGAGCTTAGCAGGTCTCAGCTGGAGGGAAGGGAGAAGACTTACAGGTAAATCAGGTTAAAAACTTTTTTCTGAGACTAGGCAGTATCAAATTGAAACTGTGCTCATGAATTAAAGTTACTGTAGGATTTTCCAGTTCCTTTGAGCAACACACACACACACACACACACAGACACCACATTTAAAGGGACAGTAAGCGTCTAAAATAATGTTTCTTTTTATGTCACCCTATGAGTTCCCTGTGTTCAATGAACCAGTTACAACAGAAAAGGACTCAGCTAGCGAGAAAAAAAAGTCAGGGGGAACCTATTCTAGACAGAAACTATTTTAGATATTCTATGGAAACGCTCTCCAAGGAGGTGTTATTTAAGCTGAGACCTAAAGAATGAAAAAGGAGGCAGCTGCACACGGGGAGGATTCATCTTCGCTTCTGTGTCCTCTCAAATAAGAGTCAATATATTTTAAAATAAAGGAGGAGGGGCACAAACCCAAAAGACCAAATGAACAAGAGAGAAGATAATCACCAATCTTCTGCAAGGAAATTTCAGTCCCTTCCTTAATGGAATCGGGAGGGATCTGGTCCAAATGCTTCTTAAAGCTTTTCAACTGACCTTCCTGTGTCCACCCCCACTTCCAGAGTTATTTGCTCTGCCAATTCCTGAGCCTCTGCGGAATTCTGCAGGACACGTTGGATTTCTTCTCAGCTTTCTGTGTTGCTGCCTTAGGCTTCAGCTCCTCTGTTCTGCTGAGTCAGGTGCCACTTGTTCTCCTGTGCTCTGGCTTCCAATTTTGTTGCTGTTTGCTCTGGGTGTTAGGAATAAAATGATGAGTGATATATGGGTGTGTTTCCTATCCTCATGGAGCTTACATTCCAGGGAAGGAGACAATAAAAGAAACAAGTGAATAGAAAAATAGCAAATTGTGATGAACAATATGGGGGACACTCATGTGACAAGACATTAAAATTGAAGTTTCCACGGAGGCTCTGTGATACTGTTGATTTTGCATTCCAAAAGAGGTGCTGGACTCTTGCTAATCAGAGTGGAGTGCATGGAACATCAGCATTGCCCTGGAACTTGTCAGAAGTCTGGAATCTTGTGTCCACGCCAGACCTACCAGGTGATTTATATGCACAAGAAAGACTGAGAAACACTGTACTAGAATCATATAAAAAGGTTCAAAGGCTTTAACCTAAACATGTTTTACAACCCTCTTGAGCCTCTTACCCATATTGTGTTAAAGAAAAAATTATTCATGACACTTGTTAAAGATGGTAAAGGAGACTTTATTCAAGAGGGACTACTTCAAGGGAGGTCTGGCAGTGGGGGGGAGAGATTGTGCTGAACTCCGAAAATACCAAGGACAAGTGGAGATTGATCGCTGTATGGTAAGGCCACTCAAGATGGCTGTTCTCTTGCTCTCTGTACATGCCCTGCTCAACGAGTCCCTGCTTCAGTCACATGACTATCCAATGCTCTTAATTATAGGGCTTATTAATCAGTAACTGCCTACATGCTTGCCCCCTGCCCCAGCCTCTTGTTTCCCTGGTAACTGATGAGTCAACCTGACATCAATTGCCCCTATAAATGGTAGCCTCCTTCTCCCACAGGAGCAAAGATTGCTGTCATGTCTTGCCTCCCATATGCCATAGACGGTGGGACGTCACTACAGGACCTTTAGTTTCAAACCTGTAAGATCTCCTATCCAATAAACTGTTGATGTCTCTGTCACTGTCTCTGAGCTGTTTCTTCAGTCTGGAGGCTGGGCAATTACAAGGCTTGCAGACCTGTGCCGTGCAGCCCAACAACAGCCAAGGAGCAGGGCTGGGGGTCAATGGATGGACAATTACTAAGAGGAAAGATCAAGGCTAGGGGATTCTTACTAGACCAACTCAACAGGATTCTCGCCATGGTGATAAGATATCAAAGATGAAAGATTTAATCTAAACTGACCCAGCAGGATTTCTGCCAAAACTGGACTAAGCAGGCAAGGTTGGGACATAGTTAAAGTGAAAACTCAAAGGAGCTGACTCAAGTTTGGTCAAGGACTCAAGTCTTTGTCAACGGAGAAAAAGTCAAGCAAGTGGAAAAGCAGAGAAATTATTCTGTGAGATGTATTACTTTGCAGAGACCCTTATAGTGCTAATGGGTCTACACCTCAGCATGGGAGAAAGGGGCAGTGTGGCCCTCACTTCAAACTTTCATGGAAGCACTTGGAGATATTGATGTGACTTGCCCCTGAGAAAAAAGGAGGTGGTCCATGGCATCAAGCTGAAGACTATATCTAGCAAATAACTTGGTTCTCCTTTGGTGGCAGGTCATGGGTATTTAATTCCAGGACCCAGGTGTGGAACCTGAGGTTGGAATATTGGCCTGGAGTCATTGTAAAGGGGATTCTGCCCAGAAGGGTGGCTGGTGAGGTGAGGAACCCACAGTGAGGGCTCTAAGCTGTGCTGAAGACAGAAGCATGAGGAGGATTGAAAGGGGGTCCTGGGAGCTGCAGTTGAAGAGCCTTCCAAGAATGTATGAATAGGAGTACCCCTGGAAGGACAGCTCCTGACCAGCAGTGTGCAGGGACAGAGAGCAGTGAGTTAAATGAGGAGACTGGAAGATGCTTTGGACGTCAAGAGCCTCAAGGCCTCACTGTGGGTACACAGGGGACATACCAGGTGACAACAGCAGTGATATGTGAACAGGTTGGAGCCACCAGAACAGAAACAGGGAACAGTGAATGCTACCTGGCAGCTGGCCAGGATTTGCTTGAAACTATATGAGAGACACATCCGAAAGCTCCCAGAAATATTCGGGTGGCAGTTTGCAGCAACAGGAAGACCTACGTGAACAGATGAAGACATGAGCCAGCGGGCTGTTACTCTTAACATAACCAGTCTGGATTCAGAGGCCAACAGGACCTGGTAAAACTCAAGGCAGCTCATACCCAAATGCTACATTACATGTATAATCAGTCATTCATCTTTAAACAAAACCCTATTGAGCCCCTGTGATGTAACAATGGACAAGTTACAGTCATTGGCCTGAAGGAGGTCAGTGAAGAAGTTCCCAGCCAAGAGGCTACAGACAAGAAACAGACATCTTGGAGAGTTAAGTGGTGGAATCGAGTTATGTGTGGGGTGCAATGGACGTGTGTAGGAGTTCTGTGTTTATTCCTAGGTGGTGGTCTCAGATTTTCATAGACATATGAGTCACCTGGAGATCTTGTCAAAATTCAGATTCTGATTCAGGAGATCTAGGGTGGATCTTGAGATTCTGCATTCCTAACAAGCTTACAGGACCGGGTGATGCCAACAGTGCTGGTCTGTAGACCAAAGGATTGGCAAATTTTTAAAAAACACTTAACAAGTCTCACAAAAATAAATAAATAAATAAATAATCCCATATACCTCTGACTTTGTTACCTAAGGTTTTAGCAGTAAAGACAAATTTACATTCTGGTCATAATCACCCATTATACCCTATGTAGAGTCTGGGTTACACCAATATTAATGCTCTTTGGTGATCCAACTGAGGAAAGACACATATCATTTCCAGCGTGGAGGGTAATTGCCTTTTGTATTGTTATTTTAAAAAATCAAGGATAATAGTGTGGAAGAACAGGACTTTATATGCCTCACTGACAAGCAATTTCTCTACCCCAAATTGCATGCACATTATCTTTCTTTTAGAAAACATAGGCTGCCACCTCCTGCAGACCCCCTGACCAAATTAGGTGAGTTACCCAAATAAACACCTCAGGCCTGGGCCTTCCCACCAGAACCCAAGACAAATTTGAGTACCATCTGAGATACCATGCTCTCTGGCCCCTTAGTTTTTTTCCCAGGCAATGGAGTCAGAGAAATGGGAAAGCGGGGTTAGACTCCTTCTTTATCTCAAGGGCCATCACCTGCCAATGGAGGCCTACCTCAATCATACATCTGCTTTCAGTTACATCTTTAATTTTCCAACCACCAGGCATTAGAGGGGAACACATTATCCTGCCCCACCCACCCATCTCTCCAGCCTCCTACTTAGCAGAACTATTTTACTTAAGGAAAGTGTATATTTTCCTTATTTCTAAAACCACATTATTAGTTTTATACACAATTATAAACTTATAATTGTGTATAAAACCACCAATTTGAAAATTCCTCAGGGTTGACCCATCCCTGCTCTCCTCTTTCTTCTTCTCCTGGGTTCGTACTCATCCTCTCAGAAGGAGCAAAGAATGGTGGCCAAGGGGAGGCTAGAAGGAAACCATGTCCTGAGGAGAAGGTGACACGGCTCCAGAGACCCGGCCCCAAACCCACCAGGAACAGTAAGCTTGCTGGGGATGTGTTATGTTTCTAACAAAAGAATGGTTTTCAGTTAAATCCTGAGAGAAAACTCAAGACTGAATGAGAGGAGACAGGGTTAGGGGAGGATCCATCCCCAAACAGAGTTGCACTGAAGACAGAGTTGGGGAGGGTTTGAGGAAGACTGAGATTTGGGAGGTTCTTGGTGGGATGGGCTCCTGATCCAAGTGAGATTCCTCCTTCCCCAGCTGTAAGGAAACAAGGTGTCAGAGGCAGAAGAGGGAAGGAGGGAGTGTTGGGTAGAGCTGGCTGTGATTTCTGGCCCTGGGCTTAGAGAGAGTTGATCTCTGAGCTGAGAATACTGTTAGTGTCCCCCGTGACTCGGTAAGAAGAGCTGAGAGAGAGTTTAAGAGAAACTCGACATCAAGTCAAGATACGACTGAGGAGACAGAACTTGGTGGGAGGCCCATTTGGAACTTGCCATGAGCAGGGGCTCCCTTGTGGAAGAGTGGCTACAAGGAAAGAGATGGGTCCAGGGAAAACCACCAGCACCAGGGGAGTGCATTTTAAGATGTGGATCTGATGGGAGCTCTCAAAGTGCTTCAGCAAACAGGGTATTTGTCCTTGAAACCACCTGAGAATCCCTCTGCAGCTATGCCTACCTGACAGCACCCAAACCAATGGTTCTCAAGGTGAGGTCCCCAGACCAGCAGTATCAGCTTCACCAGGGAAGTTGTTACAGATGCAAACTCTTGCTCCTTACCCCATACCTCCTGTCTCAGAAACTCTGAGGGAGGCGCCAGCAATCTGGCCTTTCACATGCCCTCCAGGTGATTCTGAGGCATGTTCAAGTTTGTCCTAAACGATGCAGAGGACAAGTGTCCCATGTGTACTGTTATCGGTGGGTTTTTTTGTTTGTTTTTTGGCTGAGCGCGTGGCGTGCAGGATCTTAGTTCCTCCGACCAGAGATTAAACCTGGGCCACGGCGGTGAAAGCGCTGAGTCCTAACCACTGGACCACCAGGGAATTCCCAGTTATTGTTAAATCTGAGAAATCAATCCTTGAAACTGGGAAGCAGAAGGCATAAAAGTTGTGTAGCTCATAGAGCAGCTAGAAAAATCAATGATGGTTGAACGGTGGTTATAATAGGAACATGGGTGGGGGGGTTGGACATGCATTCTGGGAAAGTAAAAATGCACCATATGCAAAGATAATTACCCCCTACATGGTGGGGGCACTGAGAAAATGTCATAGGAAATAGCACAAGTGCTTTAGTGGCACAAAAAAGCAGAATGTTGGTGCTGCATGATCAGCGGTAAATGTCTCCCTCTCCTCTCCTGATTTCATTTAAAACTGTCCTTGGGGGATCAGGAGGCTGGACCAGTTTCCACAGACCTAGTGGGAAGAGAGTGATTTCTCAGTGAGATTCATAATGAAAAATGGTTTCTGTTTCCTGGGCTAGCTGCTTCTCCATCATCTTAATTGCCTGCCCTTCACTTGATATCTGGACTGGATTAATTCTCAGAGAATGAAACCATTTTCTTGAAGGAAACTCTCAGCTCTGATGGGAAAGAAAAAGAGAAGGGGATTAATGGGGTTTTAGTTTTTGTCCTGATGCAATTTAGAAACTCGGCCAACTTAAAGGTATCCTAGAGACAAGTTTTCTGTTTTCCTTTCCTTTTTCTCATCCTAAATTTGATACTTAGGTCCCATTCTTTCCTCTTTGCCTTTCCCCTTTAATAAATATACATTGGCATGCATTAATGAAATACCTACTGTGTGCAACGCATGGTGCTAGGTGGCTTCACAAACCCACATTTTCATCCCATCTTCTCCAACATTTGCAAAGGAGTAAACTGTAAAATCTCTCTCTTCACCCCCTTGTAACTATTTTTTCTGGCTTTGGTTTTGCCTCTTTATATTGCTCTTCAAGTGAAGAGATTGAGATTCCCCGTATTTTAAGCTACTTGTGAAAAAGCAGGTAATTCTTAGAAATCAAAGGGAACACATGAATATTCTTTCCCAGTGGGACTGCAGCCTCCATCAGTGGCTTTCCTGGGTTTGTGGTTTCTGCTGGTTATTTTTCTATTGAATAGAGGACAAGGGGTGGGAGGGAGCTGTACAAATAACAGGTCATCATTCTGCTCTTTACTGTGTACTTTGCAGGGGGCAGGATAAACCTCTTATTGCCTGAGGCAGCTACACTGAGCTCTTCTTGTCCTTGCAGACACACACTGCAGATACCAGTACTCTGGCCGACTGCCTTTTGCCAATGCAGCTGAGTCACAGTGGCAATCAACACGGCGCCCCTCCAGGTGGAGGTGCAGAGGTGGCCACACTGTGAAAACAAAGGGATGATGACACTCGCCTGAGAAACCCGGTGTATAAAATCCCATATCATATTTGTGTTCAATATTGAGATAAATGGACCACTGCAACCTATGTCAAACAGAAACTGAGATTACAGCAGTTTTCCAAATTTGGGAAGCAGAAAACCTACGTCTACGGATACAAACTCTTCAAGATCACTAGAATCATTTCATAAAGGAATCTTTAAGAGGTAAATAATGAGTATTAGCCTTATTTATAGAGAATCCAGGAGAGGAAGTTGCATGATTTTTTGTGAAGGTGCACCTGGCCTCTAACCTAATCATCTTGGTCTGTAAATTCCCATCATCAACATTTGTATTTTCTTTTAACAGGCCATATCCACACCTTTCCTTCTTCAGGTTAATCCATAGAGGGGTCCTCAGGAATCCATTTCTGGATGATGGCTGAGAGGCTGTGCATTGTACTGATCCAGAACCGAGACTCTGGGGTAGGGCTGTTTGGTTGGAATCCCTTCTCTGCTTTGTAGCTGTGTGACCTTGGCAAGTTGTTTACCCTCTCTGAGCCTCAGTTGCCCCAGAGGGTGCTATAGGATTACATGAGATAATACATGTAAGGAATCTAGCACAGCGCCTGGCGCAAAGGCCCAGTAAATATTAGACACGATTTGTATTTATTACCAACTAAACCCCTAAGGGAATTTTAGCTGCATTTGTTTCACCAATTTTTTTTTTTTATGCTTTTTATGCTAGTCAGGATAGAGTTTTGGGTTTAGGTTTTTTTTCCTCCCTCGTCATCTCTTTTCATCACTCTCCTCAACCCAGGAAAAGGTGACTGTGAAACAACGACTTGAAATGAGGTCTGCTTTGTGCTGCTCCACTGGGAAGAGGCTTTGATCACCAGCTGTGCTGTGAGGGTGTGGCTCTGCCCATGATAAGAGGCGGCTCTGAAGTTTTAGATATTTTCAAAAAGGGAATCAAAAGGGCAGCTTGTGGCTTCCTGGAGCGTGTGTATAAATGGATCTCTGCCTGTTCCCAATGCCCTGAGGGCCACCCCTCTTCCCAGGCCAGAACTGGCAGGGAGGGCACAACACGTGCCCTTAGCATTCTGGTGGCTTGAAAGCACAGTGCTTCTCTGGGACCCTCATTAGAGCTGGCTGTCCTCAGCCTACGGAGGAGCAGGGCTGCCAGAGCCTCTGTCAGTCAGCATGTGGCTGTGTGCCTGGAGAGGGGGCAGGAGGGCAGGGCCTCCTCTGAGGAGCTGGCCCCAGCAGCATTATGCAGAGGACTTCTCGGAATTTCCAGCCTGGCCCTGATGAGACTGGAAGATCACCTTGCAAGTGGGCTGAGGCCAGCCTGACAGATGGCCTGGGCTACTCACAGCACAGCCCATGCTAGCTGATCAAGTGTGTTCCCTGAAGGCAAGTGGCCCAGCCAGGGTGTCAGGGAAGCTGTCCAGGGGGATGGCGCAGGCTGCAACATTGGTTCCCCAAGCTCTGCTTGTCCGCTACACCCAAGTCTGCAGTGCTACCTCTGAAGGGGAAAAGACCAGCTCTCTTTTTCCACTTGAAAGCAAATCTCTGGGCCTCATGATTTTTGGCTGATGTACACCTGGACTCTACATGACAGCCCCTCACAGAAGTGGCCAAATGTTTCATCAAATAAACCAGCTACTGCAAAGTTAAAAAGGGTAATAAAATAGCAAAGCCTACTTGGGGACTTTGTTCAGAAACCCTGTGACTTCTATGGAGTATTAAGAAAATATTGAACTTTCAAATTTTATGATTTCATGTCCTCTAAGACCACAGACCTCTTATCATGTTCTGTTTTTTAAAGCATGAATCCTTTTTATAACAGTTAGAAAGTACATGTATAACATTTTTTCTTCCTTAAACTCAGAATAAAGCCTGGGGAAATTTAATATTCCTGGATTCAGCCTGTGACTTTGCGATAAGGATTCTTGGAGAGAAGCCTTTTAACTCAGAACAGAATCTGTTTGCAGCTATTGTTCAATTGACGTAAAGTATCTGGTTACTGGGCATGTTGCATAATGCATGACAGTGTAAACCTACCGTTTTAAGTGCTGACATTGAACTCCTTGGTAACGATGAAGAGTGAAGTAATTCGTTAATTTTTTTTAGAAATCCCCTGAAACAATGCTTCTCAAGGCTGAATGATTCAACACTTTAGAGCTGAGATGCTGCTGAGGGTTGTCTGTGTGTGCTCATGCTGATAAGAATTCTGAAAGGAAACAGGAAAGAAACACATGTCATGTCCTCTTTAAGAGCTAGAAAAGCTGTCAGAAGAATTAAGATTAAACCTCATGAGAGTCTGTGGGTGTGGAAAGTCACCAGCTACCTAATATTAACATAGCTTGCAACAGAATGCTGTTGCTAGAAATAGGACAGTCGCACCACTACCACTAAGCAATTTGCATTCGGCAGACCAGCCCCTGGATTCCTCCTGGCTCCTGCTGCCCTCTGGGCATTGCATTTCTGGATGCTTTTAGGACGGCGTTGGGACGCGGCTGTCTGCTTTCACCAAGAACTCTACCCAAGAGGAAGCAGCGCGTAGAAGGTCTGCTTTGTTTGCAGCAAAGTGGTCAAGCTACAAGCAAATCTCTAGGCATCTGAGGAATTGTGCAGCTTCTAGATTTCATGTGGTTTCTGACAGGGAGGGGCAAATAAGGCTCTTCGTGCTTTCCTCACCATGGATAATCTGTTGCCTCAGTCAAGATTCTCTTATTTCAAAAAATATCCCCTCCACGCAATTAGAAAATATTTATCGATGCTGAGAAACCAAAAAGACGAAGAACAGGTACCATTTTGTTTACATTACCTTTAAGGTTAATGGGGGTTGGATTCTGGGTGTTGCCTTTATGTCTCTTGGTGATTTATTTTCTGCTAGTTTACCTGTTTGTAGGCACAAGTCGGCACTTGCTTTCAGCTGTTCAGATTTGGCAAAGGAGCAAGCCGGCATGTGGGGGATTTATTTGAACTTGGAACATTTGGATCCTGAGATTAAGCTCAAGTTCAGTTAAAAAAAAAAACAAACAAAAAAAATCAAAACAACAACCTCTTGCTTTCCTTTCCTCTGAATAGCTGGACTAAACTATCAGAGTTAAATTGTGTGGATTCCTTGAAAATTTTCTCAGGCATCAAATACAAATTTTTAAACTATTAATATCTCGACAAAGAATAATAGCAGGCCCTAGAAATACACTTGTCTTTTTGTATATATTTATGGCTATGTTAATATCACCAGGATTTGCCAAACAAAAAAACATTGTGTAGACTGTAAGTATGATAGCCTTAAACGGATCACTAATGAGCTGGGAAGATCTTTCAGAAGTAATTAGTCACTTTTTTCGTGGAAATTAGGGGATGGAGCACTGCTGATTTTAGTCTTTTTAGCCAATCAAAAGTTAGAATTTCTAGTAGTAGACTAGCAAGTGGGAGTTTAAATATTAAAAAACCTGCTAAAATGTTTGATCACTTCTTTTTAAAAACCATGCATTCATTTTATTGTTTTGAGATTTATATCATTCTATCTCTTACAATCTATGAAAAAAGCATTTCTAAAAACTGCTTTTCTGAATTGTACCAAATTGTAAGAAGTAGCAGTATCTGATTCACTTAAATCTGGTGGTTCACTTAGGAAAAAGGATGGCAGTGGTAAAGGACAAATGTGTAGCCACATCGAAAGACCCAAAGAGTCATAAATTGCGTGTGTATCATGCTTGTAACTAGAACTGCAAAACCGCATGGGAGACAGTAGCAGTGTCCTGTATTTGAACAAGATGCCCTACTTAATAAAACACTTCCAAGATGCGCAAGCAAAGGTCGGCAGACAGAAATTCCTCTAATGACAGGTTTCCCAAAAAGTTGATGCATAATTTGGAAAATGAGAATTATTATTACTGTTTGAGGGGAAACTGCTCTTAGTGCTTTAATGATTTTACAAGTGATGGAAATTCAGACTGTGCTCACTAAGGGAGCTAGGCTGGTCCAGATTATCTCTTATTTAGGCAAGGTGTCGAGATTACAAGGAGATCTCCTGGTTTCCAAGTCTTAGCGCGTGCTTGCTTTTGAGGTGGAAAGCCAGAGACCCAGGTGCTTGTTCTGGATTGGCCATGCTGGCACAGACTCCTTCAGGCCTCATGATGGGGGGAGGGGAGGGAGTAACAGGGAGGGGGAAGAGGCTAAAATGATGGGGCTGCAACTGTGGAATGTGGATTAAGTGATTTTTCCCCCTTTTCTCAGTATTATAAATTTTCAGAGATGTGGCTACATTGCTTGTACAGTTTATTTTTATTTTTATTTTTTTTGCGGTACGCAGGCCTCTCACCGTTGTGGCCTCTCCCGTTGCGGAGCACAGGCTCCGGACGCGCAGGCTCAGCGGCCATGGCTCACGGGCCCTGCCGCTGTGCGGCATGTGGGATCTTACCGGACCCGGGCACGAACCCGTGTCCCCTGCATCGGCAGGTGAACTCTCAACCACTGAGCCACCAGGGAAGCCCAAGTTTATTTTTTAAGCGTTACAAAATTCATACCAAAGACTATTAGAGTTTAACAGGATCCTCTGACTTGGACTGAATGGGTGGTCCCCTCCCCAGTTGACAACCATTTGGGATGATCTGGAACAGCTATGAGCATTGTGCTGATATCTTAACTTGCTATATAAACTAATGGACAAAATAAGAAAAATAACATATTCAATTCCTTTCTGAAACCAGTTAACAGCTCTGCAGCATTAGAGAAATGAGAATTAGAGAAATGAGGTCAGAGTCAATCATGGCTAACCTTGGGAAGCTTGTTGGAAAGTTAGAAAGGAGGTTAGTAATGCCTATAGTTTTAGGACTTGCACTGGCTGTCTCTAATCCTTACATTCCCATGGGATGGATCCTCATTACAAAGGTATGGGAAGGCAGACTTTGAGACTGTAAGAGGCCTTGCCCAAGGCCACCCAGCCAGAAAGTACTGAAGGCAAATTTGAACTCCCATCTGCCTGGCTTTAAACTGGACCCATTTTACCATGCTTGATCTCTTAACAATCTAGTGACAGCAACAGAGCTTATACTGCCCTGCTATGGCTTCATCAACTTAAATCCCTTCTGCCATGTGTCCCACAGATGAGGGATCAGAAAGTACAAGATGACTAATTAATAGACAAGAACTTGGGATGATCTGGTGCCTTGCTCTCTCTTGAATAGAAAACTTCTTTCTGAACAAGAAATAAGATCTAGGACCTGACCTGGCATGTCTTGCCTATTTAACGGTAAATCTGCTCAGAAGGAGGAGAGTGGTCTTGGGGGCCAGAGGGCACGTACAATAGCTATATATAAAGATATATTTTTGGAATTAGACCTTTGAACTAGTATAAGGTCATCTTCCAACAAAATTAATACACATAATTTTTTTTACTATCTCTCCATATTCTTATCTGAAAATGCAATCATGTTACCATTGATGTCCTTGTATATAAATATGGACACAAATGTTGACCTAGCCAGGACTGAATACTGCCCTAACACAGCTCTGCTTTGTCATCTTGTTTTGTGAAATTCCTTTGATGATTAAGCAAGTTTTTTCATATATATTGTGTGTGGAGCATTTTTATAGGTGATGAAGATGTAAAAATGGATCAGGTGTAGTGTAACCCCTCTGTGATGCTTACAGTCTTATTAATTAGTAGAAAGAGCTGTACTCAAGTGTTTATAATATGAGGCAAAAACCATGCACTGCAGTCATAGTAGGTATTTCTGGCTCAAGACCTGTCCTGATAGTTTAAAATGAGGAGAGTTGTCTTTGGGGGTCAGGGGTTATGTTTAGTAGCTATACTTTAATTAAGGATTAGAACCAGATTTTGTTTTGGAGGCTGTTCTGAAGTTTCCCTTCAATGGCTTAAGAAGAGTTTTCCAGTTCAAACAGGATCAAGTTTTATTTCTTGCTTTGTTTCTTAGTGAATGCTAACCTCAGTACTGGGTTGTTAAATACGTATTTGGATTTAATTTGAACCTTAGAAACTTAATTCTTCATTTTGGCTCTTATACCTGCTCTGAATAACAATATAAAAGTTAAGGACTTCCCTTACACACATCCAAAAAGCTATGTTGAGATTTGGAATACTGCATAGGGTGTTGGGTTGCTGATGCAGGCTTTCCTCTCTAGGTAAAATGATAGAAATTTTACTACAGCTTGGTTTAAGAAATGTTGAGTTTTTAGCTCCTTAAAGTAAGTGTGTTGTTTATATCTTGAGAGTATACCAAAGTTATCCATTTTTAAAAGCCTCTAAAAAAAGTCATGAAATGCTCAAATGACATCTCAGGGGAAAACTAGAGGCATTTGCCCCATGTGCTTGGGTAGACAAAAAGCTTTATTTCTTTAGAAGCAGAAGGAAAATGATGATCCTTGTATAATTTAAGAGAGGGCAGAGATTCTACCCCATTTCTGTGGAGGAATTTGCATGATTATATATAGGTAACATTGACAGTTAAATTGCTGTGGTAACCAAAGCTGAAGCTTAATATTTGTGACTATTAAATATGATACAAAAGTTGAACTATTTTATCATGGTAAATGCAACAGTCTCCTCTATCTGAAGGGAGAAATTAAAAAAAAAAAAAAAAGCTGTTTATTCACCAAAAAAGTCTCCAACAGTTTTCTTCATGACTGAGTCTGTTCGGGATGCTGTAACAAAAAATCATAGACTGGGTGGCTTATAAACAACAGAAATTTATTTCTCACAGTTCTGGAGGCTGAAAGCCCAAGATCAAGGTGCCGGCAAATTTGATGCCTGGTGAGACCCACTTCCCAGTTTCAGATGCTGACTTCTAGGCTGTGTCCTCACATGGCAGAAGGGGAGGAGGGAGCTCTCCGGCTTCTCATTTGCAAGGTCACTAATGCCATTCATGAGGGCTCTGTCCTCATGACCTGTCACCTACCAAAGGCCCCTCTCCTAATACCATCACACCAGGGGTTAGGATTTCAACATAAGAACTTGGGGGACACAAACATTCAGTCTGCAGCACTCCATAGCCTGTAAATGTCCAAGGATTGTAACTGGTGGCTTTCGTGAAGATGAATGGCTTTCATGGCACCCACTCTTCATACTCATCCCCTCTCCCAAACCTCTTCTCTATCTGAGAAAATGCACCACCGTCCATCCTGTTACTCGGGCAGAGAGCTCAAGTCGTCTTCGGCACTTTCTGCTCCCTCGGTCAATATCTAATTTATCAGCAAATCCTTTCCATTTTATCCCCAAATATGCCTCCAATCATTCAGTCTACTTCTCCCTCTTGCCACCCTAGCCCAATAGGCCATCTCCCTTCTTGTCCGAAGTACTGTGATAGCCTTCTCGTTGGTCTCTCTCCAGCCACTGCTGTCCTGTCTAATGGGTTCTTCACACTGCAGCTGGTGGTGGGGTGGTGTGGGGTGGGCGGGGGTCTTCTAGAGACAAACCTGACCATGAAGCTCCCCAGACCCATGCTTCTGATCTTTCACTGGCTTCTACTTGTTTTTAGGATAAAGACAGAGTTCCCCATCACAGAGCGCTGTGCAGTGTGCAGTCCAGCCCGATGTGCTCTCCTGCTGCACACTTGCCTGGCCTCCCTCTGTTCTCTGCACTCCAAATACAGTACCCTTCTCCTCTCCCTGCTTCCCTGCCGCATCCTGGTCAGGGCCTTTGTCCCACTGACCCCTCACTATCCTCCCCTCATTAATACCTACTCTTCCTTCTGATCTTAATTCAGTATGAGGTCCCTGAGGGCAGCCTTTTCTGACTTTCCCACCTTGGTCCTGTCTCTCAGTAGTACTTTGGAGGCACCTTATGCCTCTCTGTTGCTGTATTTATCCCAGTAGCAATTGTGCACCTATTTGTGGGACTATTTGATTCCCAGAATGTCCTGGAGGATAAGCAAAGTACCTGTTGGATAGAAGGCACTGAGAACAAGTTTGTGGAGTTAGCTCTCAGGGGCCGGGTGCTGTAGGTGGCAGTGGTGAGGGGACTAGCGGGTAATGAATGCTATTCTGAGACAGAAGTGTTTGAAGGAATCCTGCATGTTAGGCTCTGTGAGGAAGAAATTTAAGGGGTGATTTTTTTAAAATGGAGGTGCATTTGGGAGGTTCCAGAGGAAATAACCATAACTAATGGACTGAACTGCAGGGGGAGGTTGTGATACAATAATAAGGATGGACTTCCTAAAAAGGAGAGGTAAAGAGATGGGCCACCTTTTGCAGAGGGCGGGGTATGTGACCCTCCTCAGGGGATGTTGTAATGACAGTTTCTGCATTTTGAAAGAGAAGACTGGATGACTCACAAGACCCCTTTCAGCCCCAAGGTTCTGGTGCAGTGAGCAATAGAAAGATGGACGATTCAGACACCTTAGGGAAAAGAGCGGGCACAGACGCAGCAGCTAGAGTTCACTTGTTTTATTCAGTTAGTGGTAAATACTCCACAATCTGAGCATGTTGCTCTAGAATCTAAGGCCAAAGAAGACAGAATCAAATGTCTTTGGAGATTCAGGTAGCATGTAATCCTCCATCAAGGAAGGGAAATATAGCTACATCCAGAAAACACCTCAGGTGAAAAGCTTATGCACCAATGACTAGCTTTTCTGCACCTGATCCACAACTACTTGTACCCATAGTTTTATAGGTTTTATAACCCTCTCCAGTATAAAGGTAAATAACTAAGTATACTTATGCAGTCATTGATGAACAGGTACACGGAGAAATTTCAGGTTATTTAAGTGGCATCTTAATCACTTTTTTTCCCTTAATATAAAAAACCTCTTTTAGTTTCTTTTTTCCTGCATTTAGTGCTGACAACTAGTTGCTTATTACGGTCCCTTTTGAAGGTATCCCCCGCTTCTTGTCCATATTGTCACAGCTGTGAACTGTTAGACACGCCTGGGAGACACCTGGACCCTGAGTTAACTTCTGAGCTACCTCTAATCTTGTTATCTGCTTCTAAACTTTCCTAATCTACTGTGCTCAGATGTCTTTGAAACACAGGATGAATTGGATGAACACCAAAACCTTTGTCTTTGAAATAATTAACTACCTTAACTCAAATGTAAAACCCTTTTTTGTGAACCACGGCATAGCTTTTCATGCAGATTTCTAAATTTGCTATCCTATCCTATTTTTACACAGTTTGTCTGTAATATTTTATTTGCTAACTTTTGTTCAGAATGGAAGATGACATATTTTCTCACCTCGTACAAATAGTTTCACGTCTTAACAGAAAAAGGAATGAACTTCCCACATATGTTGTGTTGCTCATAATTTGCTGTGAAGAGAGCAGGAAAGATGCTGGAATTATCTCTTTCCTATTCATCCTAAAGGCAGCATATTAGTAAGGTTATTTCAAGTAATACAACTTGGATTATACATTCAAGAATAAGGAATTTAAAATTTTTACTAAATGTCTTGTATGTGCCAGGCACTTGGCAATGTCCTTTATATACATTGTCATTTAATCTTCATAATAACCTTACAAAATTGGTGGTATTATCTCCACTTCATGGATGAGAAAACTGAGGTTTCAAGATGTAAGGTAACTTGGTACATAGCTTATACGTGATGGCAGTAAGATTTTAGCTCCAGGTTTGCCTGTCTGACTCTACAGTCTGATTCATTGCCTCATACTGAGATACCTCCCATAGGTAGGGTCCCTTTCTCCCCTTCTTTCCCTTGCCTCCTCCCTTCTTTTCCTTGCCTCCTCCCTTCTTTTCCTCCCTTTTTCCTTGGTGTGTTCTCTCATTAATTAAGGAAAGGGGGTTTTAAAAATAAAACCACCATAACTGCTGTGCAGGAAAGACACATTAAATCCTTTTAGGTGGAGATCCACGTTTTTGAAAGGTTTGAAGGTTATTCAATTTGGGGAAACTTCTTTTAAGAAAAAGAATACAAAATTATAAATATTAAATTGGATACAAAGTGAAGACTTAGAATGAAATCACAACAAATTACAAATTTGGGTGACAAATACAATAAATATCACAAAATCTAAAAAAAAAATAAGCATTTTTACTAATTCAAGGATGCATCCTAAGGTGTCTTCTTCCTACATTTTTGGACTTCAGAGTCTTTAATCATCACTTTATGTGATAATGACTTTCTAATATTTTCTAAAACAATAATTGAAAGATAATTCAGATACTCCTAGCATGGTAAATTTATACTTGGTTTTCATTAGAGTCTAGAAAAGTTCTATAGACTAGCTTCTAGCTGTTTCTCCTTTACCAGCCATACACTTCAGGTGCTGGGCACCACTGGACACATTTATATAAAGATTTTAGGCCTTGTGATTTAGTACAGTAGGTAGTGGGCATATTCCTGGATGTCCTTTCTCTACCAGGACAGCTAGCATTGACCTAACCATACACAGACATGACTACAAATCACCTTTATATATCACTAAATACAAATAAAATCTAAATATATCCCCATCTCAACTTCCTTTAAGCCAGATCCAGAATTTTGCTTTTGGCTGTTCCAGTGCTACATGATAGGAGAAGTGTGAAGGGGGAAAAGTCAGCAAAAGAGTACTCTATAATCAACTGCAGTTAAAATATCTTTTGCCAATGTTACCAAACCATGAGACCATTGCTAGAGTCCCTTTTAGGACCTTAAAAGGGGCATCTGCAAGTGAGGGGCCCTGAAACTCAATTTTCCTTGGTTTCCAAGAAAATCCAGCTCTGGAAGAATGGTATAACAAACAAACAAAAAACAAACAAAAAGGTGTTTTGCTACAATATGCAAGAGTCCATGCCATAGAGCGGCTTCCAAAGTAATGAATGAGATCCTGTTCTGAGCAGCTTGAGCTCCCAAACCCACTGAATGAAGCAGAGGATATTCTTTCAGTGTATTTTGTTCTATAGTAAATAGTACCATGGAGATGAAGATGTTCTGGTAGTGCTAAAACTCAAAGGCCCGGGCTTCCCTGGTGGCGCAGTGGTTGAGAGTCTGCCTGCCGATGCAGGGGACACAGGTTCGTGCCGTGGTCCGGGAAGATCCCATATGCTGCGGAGCGGCTGGGCCCATGAGCCATGGCTGCTGAGTCTGCGCGTCCGGAGCCTGTGCTCCGCAACAGCAGAGGCCACAACAGTGAGAGGCCGGCGTACTGCAAAAAAAAAAAAACAAAAAAACCCTCAAAGGTCCCCCACCCCCATTCCCATTTATATTTACAAAAGACATTATTTGTAATGGGATTATTTGCAAATACAATAGATCTCAAAACTCCTATATTGGTCTAATTAATATTAAATACACCATTTACTATCCTTCCAAGCAGGCCAGTTAACACACAGAGAGAAAGAGCATGTTAATGCTGTTAAAGACTACACAGTAGAAAAATTATAGCAGCACTAAAGACTTTAAGATTTCATTGAGATGTAATCAAGCTTTTGTAAACTCATCTGTTATTAGCAATTATAACATAAGTTACTATAACTTGTCTCTGGATAAAATCACCTTTATGTTGGATTTCTTTACTGAATTATTCTCACTGGTAATGTATTTGAATACCCAGATTTCTTGTGTACATTTTCCTTTTAGTGGAAACTCTTGATTCATCTTACTCTTCTTCCTTTGTTCTATGAGTAACTGTCCTTATAATTGTGTCCTGTACCATTTACCCTACTACAATATTTACCACTAAACTGGACTATGGCCTATATGTACATCTCAAAATAAGTAAAGCATATTATAGAAGTATTTTGGTCTTATATCATGAGTGCATAATCAAATTGTTTAAAGTGATTGATTAGTGTAAAATCCTATTTCACTAATGTTGAAATACTACCCGGGGCCCGACATATAATTTTTTTTTTTTTTTTTTTTGCGGTACGAGATCCTCTCACTGTTGCGGCCTCTCCCATTGCGGAGCACAGGCTCCGGACGCGCACGCTCAGTGGCCATGGCTCACTGGCCCAGCCGCTCCTAGCCGCTCCGCGGCATGTGGGATCTTCCCGGACTGGGGCACGAACCCGTGTGCCCTGAATCGGCAGGCGGACTCTCAACCACTGCGCCACCAGGGAACTCCCCAACATATAATTTTTGTATAACGCACTTAAAATTTTTTTTTATGCCCTCTGAAATGTTACACAGCTTGTTTTGTTTTTGAGGGATGAAACCTTCTCTGAGGAATACACTGTTTCAAGAGAATGGCAGTTTTTATTTATGAAGCTTTTTTCCCCTCTTCTTTCATCTAACTGGTGCTGCTAAAGCCTGATACACCTGGTCAAAGAAGCATTGTTCCAAAGGTCCTGAGCTGATATAGGAAAACAAAGGCTGACTTCATAGCTGGGAACATAACCATAGCTCCACTGCCACTGCACTGCACTTCTGTTCTCTTCTCTTCCAGCATGGCTGTGTGGATGTGATGCTCTGAGCCACTTAAGAGGGGAGAAGTATGATCTCTTTATGGTCTTAATGCCCTTTCCCTGGGTCTTTTAAAATAACTGGTCTTAAGCCAACAGGTGATTACTCAAAGTTCAAAGCCCTTTATGATTTAAGAACGCTGGAGGAGGTTTAAAATTCTGATATACGCTCTCAATCATTCTTCAGAATTGAGGACTATAAGCACAATCAAAATATTTTTACATGAAAGTTTTGTTTCTTGTAAATCAGCACTTAAAGTTTAGCACCTGAGGTACGAAACTACAGAATGCAGGGCCCTACCCGCAGAGTTGCTAATTCAGTAGGTCTGAGGTGGAGCCCCAAATCTGCATTTCTAAAAAGTACTAAGGTGGCAGGGATCATAGTTTGAGAACTACTGATGTAGATCATTTGATGACGTATATTTTCAAAATCAAAGCTTACAGGGTTTGCTGTACCTTCTCAAGAATAGCGCATGTGCCCTTCAGAAGATGGAGAGTTGTTGCTAAAGCCAGGGGGATAGTGATGATGACTTACAGCTTCACAGGTCCTTATTGACCATTTCCTGCCCACAGCTGCCCCAGCCCTAGTAGCATGACAGAATGCTTAGTAATGCAAGAAATCATTAAAGTGTCTTTGCTATAAGAATATAACTGAAAACGTTATCTTTTTAGTTCTTTTGTAGCTGTTTACTGATTAAACTGATGCAGCAACTGACAATTTTGTTGATTTAAATTATGGAATATAAAAAAGGTATAATAGTTGTTATGTCCTCCCTACTATCTAAAGCCATTATGAGGTCTTAACATTAAGACCTAAGTCGTCTTGTCTAAGAATTAAGAGTAGATGCCGTGGGAGGGAGGGAGACGCAAGAGGGAAGACATATGGGAACATATGTTTATGTATGACTGATTCACTTTGTTATAAAGCAGAAACTAACACACCATTGTAAAGCAATTATACCCCAATAAAGATGTTAAAAAAAAAAAACTGTAAAAAAAAAAAGAGATGTTAAAAAAAAAAAAAAAAAAAGAGTAGATGCCGTGGTCCCTAAGGAAATAACTCAAGACTGTGCTGGGAATTACAGTTTTTTGACTTTGTCAGACATTGATATGCATGCTATAAAAATCCAAAGTACAAGCTCAGCTGAAATTTCCTACTTGCATAGAAGCAGCCACCTCAACATTGTTATCTTTTAATTTCAAATGGTTACCTGAGTTCAAAATCCAAGTCTGAAATTTCATCTGTTCTGGGCAGTGCTCAATATTTAACACTTCTTGCAATGACTAGTACTTATTCCCGTTCAGATCAAGTTGTCCTAGCTAACCCTTTGGAGATGTGAGTTCATTTTTAAACCTTTGAAAATCCCTTAATTTTTCTTTGCTTTAAAGGAAAGTAGCAGCTCATGTTTTAGTTTGATCATAGAAAGCAAGAAGCAAAGTAAAGTTGGGATTATGTTTATTCATTCAACAACAGATTTTTTTTATGATGACCATTTTCTAGATTACACATTTATTCAATAGGTCTTATATATTTACTATAGACAAAATATTTTGGGACCAGAGATGAATTATGCCAATTTGGAAACTGGACAGAATAGCTTTTAAATGGGTTAATTTTTTTTTTTTTTTTTGGCGGTATGTGGGCCTCTCACTGTTGTGGCCTCTCCCGTTGCGGAGCACAGGGTCCGGATGCGCAGGCTCAGTGGCCATGGCTCACGGTCCCAGCCGCTCCACAGCATGCGGGATCCTCCCGGACCGGGCACGAACCCGCGTACCCTGCATCGGCAGGTGGACTCTCAACCACTATGCCACCAGGGAAGCCCTAAATGGGTTCATTTTTATCTCAAATCTTGGGGTATATGTAATATGGAATATTCTATGTCTATTTTCCATGGAAATAATGAAGTGCAGAGTTGGCTCTTGGACATGAACTCACACTCACTTTTCATCCTTCCCTTTCTTACCCTCACTCACCTGCACTCCTGACCTGCCCTCATCTCCAACCCAGAAGATTGGTAGTACTACATACCAAAGATCCTAAATATCACTGCATGCTCAGAACCCTTGAATGGGGAAACTGAGTCATACTTGGAATCAACTTCTTTAAAAATAAAGAGAATATACTTTAAATTTCCTGGTTTTTTCTGCTCATTTTTGAGCCCATTTTATTTTTATTCTTGCTTCCAGTTTTTACTCTTCCAGTACTGCTAAGACATAGAACCAAGAAGATGTATAGCAGTTCTGGCAGGTGGTTGTTATGACACTCATTTCATAGGACACTTCTTGCAATAAGACTGTATTTCCCCAGACTTGACCCGTAGCAGGTCCCTTATCTTATAAGAAGAAAAATACTTCTGTTGTTCTGTTGGAGTAGGTTGACTTACAAAATGAAGAATTGTCTTTATATGCTCTTAGAATATTCCACTTAAAATATGACTTTTTAAAGAATATTCCACTTAAAATATGACAACTTTTTTTTTTCTAGCAGCTATGTAAAATTCCTTAATTATTAACCTTTGGTACTTAAAACAATGTTAAAGGAGTCTTTAAGACATTGAGGAAAGATTTAAAATAATCTTTTCTAAGTCAATTTTTAAATCCTAAAGGCCACATATATCTTTATCATCCAGGTTTCTAAAAATGCCAGCTATCAAATTTGACATTAAAACAGGATGCCTCACAACCTTTGTGTAATAAGGCACAGTATAAATAAAATTAGAACATCACGTCTGTCCTTCCTCAATCTTCCCTATTTGTAATATTTCCCTAAGCAGAGATGCCTGCCAAATTTCCCCTCTATTGCTCACATGTGTCCACTTTTTGCATCAGATCTATTTAATTTTGCAGGTTAAATATTCAGAACAAAATGGGAGTAAAGATTTTTAGAGCATTGATTTCTAAAGAATTGAGAGGAAACTTGAACATAATACATTTCGTTGCCATCAATCTCATTCTACCTCATAACAGTCCATACTTTTGCTTATTTCTCCGTATGATAATCTTAAACTTTTATAGAGCTTATAATTCACCACCTGTCTTCATTTTATCAGATCCTCACAACGATCTTTTGAGGGAGAAAGGGTAGTTGTTATGCCCAGATCTATATATATTCTCATAATATATATGTATGTATATATGTGAATGTGTGTACACACATATGTTTGTATGTGTATGTAATGCAGTGTACCTATATTTTAGTCCTCCTTCCCCGAGATGAGGAAGTGGAGATTGCTACACAAAAGTTTCATGGTGGGTCAGCTGGTCAGAGAAGGAAATGCTGGAAGAAGGAAGATTTCTGAAGCTTGTGGCCCTCACTGCTCTGGCTTGAATATTGTTAATAAATGCTGCCTTTCATATACACAGGAAGTCAAAGTTGGTGCTACTGATATTGGCTAGCTTGGTACAGGCATAGAACAGACCACTCTGCAGAGATATGTTGATGAAGCTTAGGGATCAGCTAAGTGGTTGAAAGCTATACTTTACGGGTTTTTGCTGTTCCAGTGCCTTGGAATTTGTGAGATGATGCATGAAGTAAGTAACAATTCTTCTGAACAAAGCTGGTGTTATCCAGTTTCTTTTTTGACTTGGCAATAGGAATAATGGCTTTCACAATTTAGGCAACCAAAGAGTAAAATTCCAGTGTAAGTTACTTTAGATGTAAGCAATGGAGTGATAAATCTTCGGGGGTGGGTAATTAGGAATTCAGTGTCAGTGCAGGAGTACTGCAGTTCACAACAGATAATTCTGAAAAGTTGCCGAAGATAAAATGTTTGAGCTCATTAAAGCAATCCAATAGAAAATTATCCTCTATTTTGTAAGATCATATGTTAATAACAAATAACGTCTATGTCTATACATTTCCTACTTTAGAGGCTTGTGTTTTTAATGTGATGCTGTGGTGGTGTCAAGGTCCAGTAAGTATAGTAATAATCATTACAAATTGATTACAGCACTGGGCAAGAGATAGCACATTCACTGTTGCACGAATCATAGCCTTATGTGTATCACCACTAAGTGAACAAAAATCATTAGGCATGCAAGCCAAAGGTGGTCATATACATAGTAACTCCGAGACTCGAAATGTTTCATCTTGATTTTTATGGTTTCACTTCTGAAATTTAAAAGTGACCTTGCCGAATAAAATCTCAATGTTTCTTCAATCAAGAAACCTGCCCAGGATTTTTGATCCTAGACTAGTTCCACTTAACCTGGGCCAAACAGAACAGGTAACCCGGTCCGTTTGTTATCCTGTCCCCTGAGTTCTTTGCAGGATGCGCTGGAACTCAGCAGGTGTAGACCTGCCCTCTAGTGGATCTGGGTGCGCGACGACTTAGGTTCAACGTCTGCTGTATCTGGCTTGACAAGGATTATTAAACTCAGTGGTCTATCAAAAGTGACCTGTTGGGGGTCTGGGTTAGGTGCTGAGCAAGTGAAAAATTCAAGAGGCAAAAGAGAACCTGCGGCTGAAGGTAACGCCCGTTCTTCAGCTTCCATCTGGGGACGCGAGGCTTTTAATTGTTCCAGCCCCTCTGGTTGCACACTTGAACGGATGCAAAGCCCTCCCCTGAGCTCTCCTTGCTCTTGGAGAGCTCTTGGCTCTCCTGGCACGCGGGCGCTGAGGCAAACCCCCACCGGGATGGAACTTTGGGAAGTGGCCCCGCGGGGCCCCGCCCCGCGGTCGGCGCCGAGCAACCGTGACTGGCTTGCAAGTGAGGCAGCGGCGTCCCCGCGTCACCTGCCCAGATTGTGACGGCCGCCCAGCGGGAGCGGCTTCCCGCTGCATCGTCGGGTCGCTCAGACACCTCGTGGGCCCAGAACATGGCTGCGCCTGCCCGTTCGGTCCGGGCTAGCGGCTGCTTCCTGAGGACGCGCGGCCGGCGCGGGGAAGCTGGCAGCTCTCCCACGTTTGCGCCCGGCGGGAGCGTAGAAACGCCGGGCACGTCTCCGGGGTGGCCAAGGGGCCGCCGCAGGGCAGGTGGGGCCGGGACTGGCGCCCCCAGCCGAAGCCCCTCGGGGCGGGCGGTCGGGCTCCGCTCATTTCCGCCGTCCGTGCCCGGGCGTGCAAGTGCGCCTGCGCGCGCGCCCCTCGCGGCGGAAGTGGTGGCGACAAAGCTCGGTCCGCCTGGCCCCGGGAGTGCGGGGCGGGCCCGGGGTGCGGGGCGCGCCGGGGCGGCGGGCGGTGGGGAGGGCGGAGCCCAGGAGGCGGAGGCGGGAGCAGACTAGCACTGCCGCACCGAGCCGCCGGGCCGCCCGAGGCCAGTCCCCTCACCTGCTGCCCATCCCGCCCCGCCCGCCTTCCCGGTTGCCGCCCCCACGCCGGGAGAGGCGCCCGTTCGGCGCCGCCGCTTGGCGAGCCGCTCCCGCGAGAGCGCGGGTGAGTCCCCCGCAGTCCAGAAAAGGGGTCTGGGGCTTTGCGGGGCGCCCGGATTACCTCTTGTCCCCCGTTTCTAGAAACTTCCAGGTCCTGGGGGCGTCCGGGGTACCCGGCTGGGGGCGTCTCCGGGGCGCTGCCCCGCCCCGCCGGCGTGAGTGGGGGGATGCGGGCAGCCAGGGGGCGGGCGCGGGGCCTGGGGGGCGGTGGGCGGCCGTCCCTTCCCGCACCCGTCAGCGCCGCTTCTCCGGTTTCTCTTGCAGATGCTGCTGTTAGGGGTGGTGGGCGCAGCCGCGGGTCGCGTGGCCGGGAGCGGGGGTGACGGCCTGGGATTCCGGGGGCCTCTCTTCTTGTCCTCCTCTCCTCTCTCTTCCCAGTGTGGCCGTGGCTGACACTAAAGACTTTGTAGCCATCAACCCAAGTGCAGTTTCGATGGAAGATGAAGGTAAAGGCCCCCGGCAGGCGGGTTGCAGCGCGGAGTTGAGGGTGTGGTGGTTGGCTTTTAAGTTGTCTGTCTTTCGCCACCTTTTTAATTCTCTGATTTTATTTTTTCCTTTGATTGTGAAGTGTCCAAGGAATTGCTTTCCTAGGATATCTGGCTTTTATTTTGGTAACATAGGGCGTTTCGGAAATTAAGGTTCTGTAGGGTGACTGAGCTTGATTCTGCTTTTCCGAGGAACCTGCTTCTTTAGCTTAGGCGATGGAAAGGAAGTTTTCATTTCAGATGGCATCTGCATGTTTCCATAGTCTCTGAGAGAGGAATCACTCCAGGGGAAGTGGAAATGGGGAGGGAAGGCTCTGCATTGCATCCCTGTGTATTTGCATATCAAGCCTTGATTTGGTGTAACTGGATTCGTTTATAAGAAAGAAAACGATTTTTTATTAAATGCAGCTTTGGGGGAAAATTCGTTGCTTTTCAGTTCACAAAAGTCAATTCTGATTTTAACGAAATATTATGAGGTGATTTCTTAAAGTTCCTCCTCATTTCAAAACATGCTTTGGGAGGTTGACAGTGGAACCTGTTTGTCCACTGTATGCTGCAAATGCACTGGGTTATCATTCACATGTTACTTGATTCCTTTGGCCTTATAAAATATTTAATGCTTTTCATACACTGATTATTTTCTAAAAGCATTGAACAACTCTGAATCAATGTTTTCCTCTCCTGAAACAAGCACACTTATTCTTTGGACTGACTTCTGTGTGATAATCTTTTTTCATTTATTCCTTTTTTTTTTTTTTTTTTGAGTGGGGCTGTAAGTTGCTATGAAAGATATTTACAAATTACATTTTGTTTTCATGTATCTTTGGTTTTTAAAATCTATATCTGGTACAAAGGAGCTGCAGTTGGGCTTGCTGGCTGCTTTCTAATTTGTTTTTCTGTTGTTGAAAATGTAAGCTTGATCTAAGTAGGACTAGTTATTTTAAAATAGACTTTTCTTATATGCAATAACCTATTTTGCTATCTGAGACATCTGGGATATGAGGGAAATATGATGAAAGGCATGATTATCTTGCTTAATTTTATTCTCGATGGATAATTTGTGGAAGACATTTTCTGAAATACTCATGTATATAACTGCAGCGGACTTTTACTGTCTAACTGGATCTTTAGAAACAGCATTCGAAAGCAATATTTTTTGTCTGATGGTATGGAAAATCAGTTTTCTGAGGTTTTTTCCATTTTGTCTTTTAGTTTATAGATTGAAGGAAGGCAGATCCTTTCTGTACAAGAGACAAAGAATATTAAATGCATTCATATACCTGTTTCTTGGTAGTTGAATCTTAAATAACATGTTAAACTTGAGCTTCTGCTTTTAGAATGTTACCAGATTTAAGAGTGTAGCCTAAAGTCAGTGGATTGTTAGATGTTGCTTTTCTGTTTCTTGATCTCTTAGGAAAAGGAGCATGACTAATAAAGCTGGCTCTCATTGTCTGTTCAGGTGGTAGGGAGTGGTTGTGAGATGGGAGCATGGTGCACGCTTGTGTCTGAGTCTCTGTACTCTATGGCCAAATAATGATTTGGCCTCATAGTAAAAGATTATACAATTCTTAAAAACTAGTGGAGGTTTTCCGCCTATTAATGATCGAGGCCATTTTGGTCAGTTTCTCATTACCATAACACCCCTTTTTCTTTTCTTAAACATTTTTAAGAACTTGTATATAGCCTAGAAATTTTCAAAACCAATTGGCCATTTTGAAATACATAGATTACTGTCGCTTTCCTTTTTACAGTTAGTATTCTCTTTTATATGAGATATAGTAACATCTTAGGGGTGTGAAACAAAAACAGACTGGAATTATACCTTAACCACCAAAAGTTGTGTGATTTTAAGCAAATTAACCTTTCTAAGCCTCTGTTTCCTCATCTATAAATCGGGATTGGTAATACTTGGCTTACATAGTTAGGAGGGTTAAATGAGAAACTCTGTAAATTCTCTTGGAAGAGAGGATGGCTAGCATTTAAGAGCATGCACTGTGGAACCAGGCAACTTGATTTGAATGCTGGATCCCCACCTACCATCATTTGGCCTTGCGCACATTAGTAAGCATTTTGTCCTTCAATTTCTTTACCTGTGAAATAAAGATATTGATAGAACCTACCTTATTAGTAGCATTTAGGTTGTTAGCATTTAGAATAGTATCTGGCATATATAGTAATGCTCAATAAATGTTAATTGTAAATAGCCTAGCCCAGTGTTTGCATACTAATATGCCACCTGCCATTAATGTTGTTATGACATTGAATGATTTTTTGGTTAATAAAATTATTTATTTATTTATTTATTTAGGGCTGCATTGGGTCTTTGTTGCTGCGCGCGGGCTTTTCTCTAGTTGCAGTGAGCGGGGGCTCCTCTTCGTTGCAGTGGCTTCTCTTCGTTGCGGTGGCTTCTCTTGTTGCGGAACGCGGGCTCTTGGCGCACGGGCTTCAGTAGCTGAGGCTCCTGGGCTCTAGAGCGTAGGCTCAGTAGTTGTGGTGCACGGGCTTAGTTGCTCCGTGGCGTGTGGGATCTTCCCGGACCAGGGCTTGAAGCCGTGTCTCCTGCATTGGGAGGCAGATTCTTAACCACTGCGCCACCAGGGAAGCCCATGACATTGAATGTTGAAAGGGGGTACAGTAGTGGCCAAAATGCTGTGTGTGAAGTTTTCATTGTTAGGGAGTGGGTGGATTTAAGTGCAGAATTTTCTATAGTGTAAGGCTTTAAGCCCGCAGAGATGTTGGGGCTCTACCAACAAACCAGAGGACAGTGTAGAAAGAGACAGGCTTGGATTTGAATCCGAATAGGTAATTTTTTTCCTCTTGTAAATATCTCATGAGTTACTGTGTTTCTCAGCTTTTTTAGCTGCTGAGTTTTCCCATCTGGAAATGGGACAATGACCTCTTTTGGAGGGTGGGTGTGAGGAAAGAATGAAGCCTGGTATGTAATAAAGTGCCTGAGAAGGATGGTTGATACACAGTTAGCCTGCTGAGTGACTGAGTGATTGCTGCTGTTCCCCAGAAACAGAGACTCCTTCAGTTGGTGTGTAGGTAAGTTCCGCCTACCTCTAGGTGTGCATAGGATGGAATTGCTAGTGGCCCTGGGAGCGGGAGCCTGGAGGTCCTTAGGGAGTGTGCCGTGTCTGCAACTTCATCCATGTGGCTCCTTTCAGCCACGGTGCTTAATTTCTTTTGGTACTTCAGTTTCAGTTCTTCTGGACCTTTCTCCCATGGCCCATTTAAACTTTCTTGGCAAGCCTTGATCAGTTTTTAGCCTTAGCCTCCAGGATGCATCATGAATACTTAGAGTCAGTCACTAGAAGTATCTGAAGTATTAGTTTCCTGGAATTTCAGGGACTGGTTCTAGACTTCCATTCATGGGTTAGGATTTTATCCACATCCTTTGGAACTCCTTTTTGCATGTTTATCACAGATCTAAACAGATACCATTTAGGAATTGGAGATGCACAAGTAAATGGCTCTTCATCTGATGTTTTAAAAATTAATCATTTGTATGTTTAAAGGGATGGCTTATTAGAAAAGATATTTCTAGCTGGAGAAATTTGCAAATAATTTCTCCTTCCCAGTAATGGACTTTTTTCTTTGGAATAAATTTGGTCTGTTTCATAGAAAAAACACTATAAATTTAATGCACATGAAACTATTTAACATAGCCTTAAATATAGAAATATAATGATCTTCAAGATTTTAGGACATGCTTAATTTAAGGTTAGAGGCATGGCTAATCCATCTAGAATAAATTCCCCTGATCATTTTGGATAGCATGTGAAAATGATAGTACGTTTCTTTACACTTTACTTTTTATTTATTTATTTATTTACTTATTTATTTATTTATTTATTTTGCGGTACGCGGGCCTCTCACTGTTGTGGCCTCTCCCATTGCGGAGCACAGGCTCCGGACACGCAGGCTCAGCAGCCATGGCTCACGGGCCCAGCTGCTCTGGGGCATGTGGGATCTTCCCGGACCAGGGCACGAACCTGTGTCCCCTGCATCGGCAGGCGGACTCTCAACCATTGCGCCACCAGGGAAGCCCCTACACTTTACTTTTTAAAATAGTTTATTACTCGAGTTCAAATTGTTAGTCACTAGAAATATGTTAAGAAAAGATTGTGTTAGGATAGTTGGAGGAACTGTAAGGAAAAAGGGATGAGAAACCATATTAATTGTATTTCTTTAACTAAAAATAAGAAACCAGGTTATAAAAATATTTTATATCTTTAGGTGTGGAAAATATAATTTATAATGTTTGCAGTTTTGTTGATAAAATAATATTCTTAATCAGTATTTCTAGAAAAGAGTTGAAACTAAAAGATTATATGATAGCATTTGATAAACTGTAGTAATTTAACCCAGAGGAAGGATGCTGCAGAGAATATTTGTAAGTAGTAGTCTCCTGACAGTTGAGTCCTAAATACGTGATTTGTCTTAATGTTTTTATTATTCATTTAATGTCATTAGAACTCAACTCTGTTAACTGAAGCAGTATCAATCAGAATAGTCTCCTAGGGAACATTTCCCTTGGAGCTCAAGGCTGATTTTCTTTTGAGATCTTGGTTAACTGTAATCTGTTTATTAACAAGGTCAATTTTTGTTTTAAAGCTGGAAAGAACACCTTAGCTTGATGGTAAAGTTAGCTGGGAAAATTTTAAATTACACCATTGTTACATGTAACATCTTAAAGATCTCTTTGTATGTTCAAAAGTTCCTCCCATGTTTACTTTGTTAAATAACAGGTTCTTTTTATAGTGATTTCAGGCATCAGTTGTGACAAGATTATTTTTACAGTTTTCATATGGACAAGTGTTAATAAAAGGCGGTAAAGTAAAAACTGGTTGGATGAACTCTAGGTTAATGCCATCATTTCATACAGGAAAGGATTTCTCAGAAAAAAAAAATGTCAGGCCGTCAATGCAATTTCCTTTATATGGCTGGTATTTATATGCATTGGTTAATATGTCCTCCATCTTCAAGGTTTTAAGTTAATATTGACAAAGGTATACATCTTAGAATTACAGTCATTCCTTAGTATCAGGGGATTGGTTCCAGGAACCCCACGGATATCAAAATCTGAGGATGCTCAAGTCCCTTATACAGAATGGTGTAGTAATTTACGTATGGCCTGTGCACATCCTCCCTTACACTTTAAATCATTTCTAGATTACTTATAATACCTAATACAATCTAAATGCTATATGAATAGTTGTAAAAACCAATGTAAATAGTTGCTAGCATGCAACAAATTCAAGTTTTGCTTTTTGAAACTTTCTGGAATTTTTTTTAGTGTTTTTGATCTGCAGTCGGTTGAATCTGCCACAAGAACCTGTGGATAAGGAGGGCCGAGTTACTCAAATTGTGTTCAGTTAGATTAGTTTAGACTAAGCTTATTGGATACATTTAGAAAAAAATTGAATGAAATGTTACAAGGCTATCATAGGTTATGGACAGAGAAAGACAGTAATAGCAGGGGTCAGAAACATCATTTTAAGATGGTTGTAACTGGGCATCTAATTCAACTTCAATCTCTTTCTTCCTGCATCAGATGTTAGAGAATGTGTGAATTGGAATTATGTCTTTAATATTCCTGTTAATGATAATTTCTTGGTAAAGGGAGGTCTTTTGGCTTGACTTTTGATCATTTCATCAAGTTACTGACCTAAACTTGTGTCTCCCAAGAGGAAATAACAGAAATTTAGCACAACACATTCTTTATTCTTTCAGAAAACTCTGAGATGTTGAAGGATCCTTGTAGAAATTATTTTCATTTATTTATTTAGTTACATAAAATGAATAACCTGATAAAGTTGGAATAGCAATAGGACCCTAATACTGAATATATTTGCTACCCTGTACTGGTGTTTGATTTCAGTTCTTTACAGGAAAACTCAGAAATAATAAGGCAGAAGTATTTAGGATGTTACCCATAATACTTTTCTTGATCATTATTTTTTTGAAACTGTGAAGTATAAATTAAGACTTTTGATTAGGTTGTGAATTTCAGATACTGGATTTAAAGTTATTTTGATTGTGATGTCTTAAAGTCAAAAAGGACAAAGCACTCCTAAGAACCATTAATATAATGAAGTTCTGTTCTCTGCCTAGGAGAGAGATCAACTTTATTTTTTAAAAAAATATTTATTTATTTATTTGGCTGCGCTGGGACTTAGTTGCTGCACGTGTGATCTTCATTGCTGTGTGCGGGATCTTTAGTTGTGGTGTGTGGGATTTTAGTTGCAGCATGCGGGATCTAATTCCCTGACCAGGGATTGAACCCGGACCCCCTGCATTGGGAGTGTGGAGTCTTAACCTCTGGACCACCAGGGAAGTCCTGAGAGATAAGTTTTAAAACAGATCCTGGATTTTTTTCTCATCTTAAAGCCTTTCATTTACAGTATAAATAAATTAACGTTTTTGTGCTGTGTATTATGTTATGAATGTGTTGTATATATATATAAATATATATGTTTGTATGCAGTTATTTCACTAGACTTTGTTTGACTATCTGTTTTAGAGTTTCCCTAGTGGAATGTTTGCTGTACCTACCTCTGGGTTTAAACATTGGGAGGGGCAGAAATGCTAGTTGGTTCATGCTTTCTTTGGGAATCTTACCTTACTTCCTTCTTGAGTGTCAGTTCTCCGTTCCCTTGAGCAGGCAAAAGTGGTGCATGGCACAAGTGCCAGAAATAGCATGCGAGCCACTTTTTAATGGCACGTGAACTGATCTCTCCTGTGTCCTTTTCTTAATGCTTGTCAGGGCTGCTCTTTACTGCAAGTTAACATCTGAGTGAAAGTGTCTGTGATGGGATGGGAAATTTCAGTTTCCTTTCCCACTCCAGAAAAGGAGGATGTGGTCTTTGCCGACTACTCTTTGATACCTGCCAGCCCCCTACCCTAGAGGTTGGTAGTTCAGTTATGATATCTTGATGTATACCCTTAATTCATTTGAGGGACCAAGAGAGGTGAAATTCTTCTGATTTCTACTGGTAGTAGAAAAAAGGCAGGGAGTTGGCCTTGTGTCTACATTAGAATGATGGGAATGGAGGATAGGGATGGATGAGAGAGACATTTTACTCCTAGGCAAAACAAGCAGAGCTTGGGCAGTATCTTGATAACAGGGAATGAAGGGGAGGGTTGAGTCAGAAGTGACTACAAACTGTTGAGCCAGTGCAGGTGGGTGAGTGGAGGTGCTGCTGACTGGCTGAAGGAGTGAGCTCACGTGGGCACTGGCCAGAGGGAGGGTGTGGGAGGTCACACTGTCTGTGTGTGGAGAGAGGTTTGTTTTAAAATCGAACACCACTTGGGCTAGAAGACCAGGGTTCAAAGCAAGCTCTCGAGGGCAAAGACCCTCAGTTGTCCCTAATTCAGTTTGAACAGGGTCTGGCACGTAGCCCTTGTCTGTTGAATGAAAATACTGCCTTCTTCACTGTAACTCAGGGGTTCTCAGCTGGGGACAGTTTTGCCCTCCGTGGGACATTTCCAATGTCTAGAGAGGTTTTTGTTAATCACAACTGTGGGAGGATGCTTCTGCCATCCAGTGGGTAGGGGCCAGTGATTCTGGTAAACATCCTGTGATTGACAAGACAGTCCCCTGTCCTCACCAAAACAAAGAATTACCTGGCCAAATGTCGGTGGTGCTGAGATTGAGAAACATTGTTCTAGCCAAAGGCAAGGAAGTTAGCTCCTCTAAGCGCTGATTTCCTCACTTATAAATAGATAATAATGACTCTGCTTCAGGCTTTTTGGGATCAAATAGGGCAGATGTGTAAGTGCCTGGCATGAAAAAGCTGCTCAGGAAATACTAATTTCCTTTACCTTGGTTGATGAATAGATTTAAGGAAGTTATTTTTGTCATTGGTCTTTTAAACAACTTCTAATTTCAAGGCTTCACATATTTTTCTGAGACGAGTGGGATGCCTAGCAAAACTATAGTTGCATTTATTATCTTAATGCTTTTCTCATGGTTTCATCAATTTATATTTTTGACTCTACTTTGGCTTGGGGTTTGAGTATTTCATGATTTGTTTCTGTCAGTAGGCAAAAATGTTAAAATCTGGATTAAAAGTTTTTACCTAATCATGTAGGTTAAATTCATTATTTTACTTGCTTTCAGAACTTTTACTATTTGAAAGCAGTATTACTGTTCTTTGAAATTAAGACTGAAGTGTTCTGAGTTACTTGTTTTGGAAAATGCCAGACCTCACATGTCTGTGATGTCCTTTACCTTTTTATCCATTTACAGAATTTCAGGTAGGCTCCTCTCAGAAGTCAGCACTTTCCTTCAGATAGGTGGCTTTCTTTTGCTTGTCAAGTACCTTTTTATTCTCTTTTGTAAAGTGTGGACATTACCACTGTCTGTTCCACTCATGTTAGGGACAGGACACATGTATTTTCAATTCTAATACAAGAGACCATTCCCTTGAAAATGCATTCTAATCATAGCCTCACTGTGTTTAATGTTTATTTACATGTACATAGTTGTGTGGCATTCTCATTTTTGAGGAGTCCTTTGCTGGTACTTTGAGGAGTCTTTCCTTTAGGAAAAAAATCAGTTCTGTCTCCCTATGCATTAATTTTCCCATATATCACATGAGATTAATAAAGTAAAGCTGATTTTGTGGCAGCAAAGAAATTCTCATTCAACTTAAATCTATAGGATTCAAAGTTGGTAGCTTTTGATGCCATTAAGTTGTATCTGACCACAAATTGCTGGAAAGGCTTGCACAGCTCCCTGTTGTACCTGTAGCCCTCTAGGTCAGGTAAGTACAGGGTGTGAAGAAGGCCACAGTCATGTTTTTGATTTCATGAGGGGTTGGTTTGCTATAGCCTGTAAAATTAAGTCCATCAATAAACTGCTGCCTGAAATGAATGCCATTGGCGTAGGAGGTAGTAGGAGAAGGAATTAAGGAATCTATCATTTGTTTGTATGGTTGAATTACTGGCTAGTCCATAGATTTCAAGGACAGTGATTCCTTTAACAGAGGAGGACCACAGTCTTTTAAATTCTGATATTACTGGTAAAATAATTGGTGCTAGCTGAAGGCTTTAAAAAACAGTAGTTGTATGTTTAATAATAAATGTAATTTTCACTTGTAATAATTCATTTGTAATTAATATCTTCCTCTTGTGAGGAGGTACTTTGAAACTGCAAACATCCTGCATCTCATCATACTTTTTTAAAAAATATAAATAAATAAATTTATTTATTTATCTTTGGTTGCGTTGGGTCCTTGTTGCTGTGCGTGCGCTTTCTCTAGTTGCGGCGAGTGGGGCTACTCTTCGTTGTGTTGTGAGGGCTTCCCATCTTGGTGGCTTCTCGTCGCAGAGCACGGGCTCTAGGGCGCGTGGACTTCAGTAGTTGTGGCACGCGGGCTTCAGTAGCTATGGCTCGCGGGCTCTAGAGCACAGGCTCAGTAGTTGTGGTGCACAGTTAGTGGCTTAGTTGCTCTGCGGCATGTGGGATCTTCCTGGACCAGGGGTCAAACCCGTGTCACCTGCAGTGGCAGGTGGATTCCTAACCACTGCACCACCAGGGAAGTCCCTCTATTGCCTTTAGCTCAAAATAATCCACATGCCAAAGTGGCACATCTTGGGGAGACCTGTTAGAACTCCTACACCCTCATTACTTCTATGTTTATTAATTGCAGTTCTACTGTTAAGGAAGAATTGTCCTTTTTCCTCCATTTACCAACGGTCCAACTATTTATTTACATGGATTTGTGGATATTTATTTTACCATGTGGGTTAAAATCCAGTGTTTTGTTGCTCAAATTGTTCCAGCTTTGGTTATTGAGAACACATTCAAATTTGCCTGCTGTGTCCTTTTTATAGCGTACCCATCATTTTGTGGGTACTAATTCACTTTCTGGTACCACAGTGTGTTCCCCATGCGTCTCATGTTTTTCCTGTTTGTGCCAGCCATGGAATCAACCGTTTTTCCAAAGGAGGCAGATTCATTTTATTGGAGAGTGGTATCTAGAAACCAAGATTTGGGTGCCAGGCGTGCTCAGTACTGTTGGGGTGTTACTGTTTCTAAGTCTTCTCAGTAGACAGAGCTAGCAAATACATGTATAGTAATACACATTTGTAATTTACATAAAATATATTTTTATTTCGTTATCTATCCATCTACATGTAGATTAAAAACCATGAGTTCATACTGATGCTGCCAGTTCCAATCCCATACCTCAGGGTTCATTCCAGTCCCCACCCCCCCAGCTTTTTCCCTTTCCTTTTACTTCCTTCTCCAGAGGTAAGAAATCTGTTCTCATCCACAGTGTATTTACTTATTTATTCAATCTTTGTGCACACACACAAAAGTAGTTTCAGAATTGCTAACCTTTTCCCCTGTGAGAAACACATTAAAAAAATTTTTTTTTCTAGTAAGATGAAGTAATTACCTATACAGTTTTCATCATTTTTTAATGTGTTTTTGTTGTCTCAAATTAATTTACCCTTTTTATGTTGAGTTTGTTACCAAATTGAAGTTGCTATAGTTATTTTTTCTACTTTTTTTTCTCCCTTTAACCTTTTTGCTATAATAAAGTGTTTAAGAACCTGTTCTGATAAAGAGTTGCAATTTTCTGAGTCTGTCACCTTACTGGAAGTTCTATGTACTTCTGCCTTTTTGTTTCTGGTAGATGGCAGGTCTAGTGTTGATTAACTCCCTCAGCTTTTGTTTGTCTGGGAAAGTATTTGTCCTTCATATGTGAGTGATAAATTTGCTGGCTAGAGTACTCCTGAGTGACAGTTTTTATCTTTCAGTGTTTTGAGAATGTCATTCCATTCCCTCCTGGTTGTAGCGTTTCTGCTGAGAAATCTGCTGGTAGCCTGAGTGGGGTTCCTTTCTAGGTTACCTTTAAAATTCTTTCTTTGTCATTGATTTTTGACAATTTTAATATAATATGTCTTGGAGAAGGTCTTTTTGCATTGAGGTAATTAGGTGTTCTCTTAGCTTCATGGGCTTGTATATCTGGTTCCTTTCCCCAGGTTTGGGAATTTCTCAGTTATTATTTCTTTAAATAAACTCTGTTTTTTTTCTTCTCCTTCTCTTCTCCTGGCATACCTATTACCCTAATGTTGCCCTTCCTAAAAGAGTCTGATAGCTCTTGTAGAATTTCCTCATTTTTAAAGTATCTTATTTCTTTCCTCTTCTAGTTGTATCATTTCTAGATTTCTGTTTTTGAGACAGAAATTCTCTCTTCTATATGGTCTGCTCTTTTTCCAGTGCTTTATAATTCATTCTTCATCTTGTTTATTGAGTTCTTCGGCTCCAGAATACCTGTTTGATTCCTTTTTAGAGTTTCAGTCTCTTTGGTAAAGTGTTCCTTCTGTTCATTAATTTTATTCCTGAGCTCATTGAAGTGCTTTCCGTTTTCCTGTAGCTCATTGAGTTTCTTCAGGACAGCTGTTTGGAATTCTCTACCAGATTGCAATATTCTGTGACTTTAATTTTGGTTTCTAGAGAATTGTCCTTTTCTTTTTTGTGGTACAGTGTTACTGTGGTTATTCACGGTGCTTGATGAGTTGTTCCTCTGCCAGTGCATTTGAAGTGGTGACCGCCTTTCTGCTGGATTCTGAGCACTTTCCATCCTCCACCACCTCTGTCGGAGGTGTGGCTTCAGTGCTGTCATTATTTCCTCTTGTGCCTCCAGAGTTGTTGGTACCTTGCTTCTGCTAGTGTCACTGGTGTTATGGTGTCGCTACCTGGTGGTGCGCCCCAATGGTGGGCTCGTCGTTTGCGTCCGGGATCCCCTGAGTTGCAGGCTCCGCTGCTGTGGGAGGGGAAAGGAAGTGGGTGGGGGGAGTTGAGGTTGCACAGATGCCTCTGCTGTGTCGGGTGTTGTAAGGTGTGAGAGCTCAGCTACTGCAGGTAGGGTGTGGGGCGTGGAGATATGGGTGCTTCAGTGGCTGGAGGGGTGTCATCTCAGGCCCCACAGCTGCTGCTGCCCAGTTAATCTGGGGACTGCTGAGGCCGGGAGGCTGGAATCGCATTGTGTGTACTGCCTCCCCTGCTATTACTGGCTTCTCTGGGGCTGAGGGCTTAGCTGCTGAGGTGGTAGGGTGAGCACTGCAGGCAGCACCTCCCCTGTGTGTTCCAGTCCACTCACCTTTATGTGTACTAATGTGTGGAATTCTCCGGCGTCCTGGTGTGTTGGGCAGAGGCACTTTTTGTTGCTTTGTGGCTGTTTTACTGGTTGTAGATTGAAAGGGAGAGACAAAGGGAGCTTTTCACTCTGCCATGTTGCTGATGACTGAGAAACACGTTTTTAAACTAGAGTACAGTATTTGTCTTCAGCTTTACAGTACAGTCTAAATCTGTTTTCCAAAGTTACTTAGGCTAGTTCTTTTCTTCCCGACCTACTTCTGTAAGGTTGTTACTCATTTGTAATAAAATTATGTTTATTAACTGTTTGTATTCTCTTTTAGTTTCTTTCCACATCCTGTTTGATTTTTAATTTTTTAAATCTTTTGAAGTAAATGGTGATCATATCCCTCCTCCATATCTGTAATGAATATACCTTCATAAAAGGGCTGGATTTGATTAAAGTTAGGTAGAGCTGTAGTGTGCTTTGGCTCATAGTAGTTTACTTGAAAGGAACTGTACTCTGGAGATCATTCTTTTGGGCTTGCTCATCTGGTTCCTTAGTTACAGCTCTCATTTCTACATCTGCACTTGGAAGGTTGTTCTATGTATGGTCCCATGACTATAAGTGCTTGAAATCAGTCCCCCAATTAATCTTCTTTATTCTGGATGCATAGTTTTAGACCCAAAGTCACCTACAGACTGAATACTAATTCTTTTATTGCTGGGGTAAATCATGACTTAAATTATTTTGTGGATCCTGTCCTTTACTGTTTTTCTTTTCTAAGATATAATTCATGTACTGTAAAATCTGCATTTTAAAGTACACAGTTCATTGTTTTTTAGTATATTCACAAGGTTATGTATTCATCTAATTGCAGAACATTGCTGTTACCCCCGAAAGAAACCCCTTACCCATTAGCAATCACTTCCTGTTCTCTCCTTTCCCCAACCCTGGCAGCTACTAATCCACTTTTTGTTTCTGGATTTGCCTATTCTGAATATTTCATGTAAATGGATTCATACAATATGTGACCTTTTGTGTCTGACTCTTTTCATTTTAGCATGTTTCCAATATTCAGCCATGTTATAGCATATATCATTTCTTTTTTTTTTTTTGGTTAAATAATACTCTATTGTATGGATATGCCACATTTTGTTTATACATTTATCAGTTGATGGACATTTGGGTTGTTTCTACTTTTTTGGCTAATATGAATAATAATGCTGTGAACATTCGTGTACAGGTTTTTGTGTGAATATGTTTTCAGTTCTTTTGGGTGTATACTTGGGAGTGGAAGTGCTGGCTTATATGGTAATTCTATGTTTAATTTATTGAGGAACCCCTACAGAGGTTGTATCATTTTTTCATTCCCACCAGCAGTGTGTTGAGTGCTCTGATTAATTTCTCCACATCCTCTCCAACACTTGTTATTTTCTTTCTTTTTTAAAAAATTTGCCATTGCGTGGGGTATGAAATGGTATCATATTGTGGTTTTGATTTGTATTTCCCTAATGACTAATGGTATCAAGCATCCTTTCATGTGCTTTTTTTGCTATTTGCATATCTTTGGGGAAATGTTTATTTAAATCCTTTGCCCCTTTGATTTTGTTATTTGGTTTTTTATTGTTGAGTTGTAAAGATTCTCTTTGTATTCTGGATCCTGCGTAACAGTATGTACTATACCTGGACTTGCACAGGCATACAAACAGGTTTGTGCAGAGGTGTTTACTGCAGCACTTATAAGACCCTTATCAGACATAGGATTTGCAAATATTTCTCTCATTTTATGGGTTTTATTTTTGTTTGTTTTCACTTTTACATCTCACAAATTCCTGTCTTTACTAATGTAATCTGGGGTCATAAAACTCAATTATTATGCTATATTTATTATATAAATGTTCTTTCTCAAGATTTGGCTTTGGATTTTTGCATTCAATTTAGTAACCATACTTACAACAATTATTTTCTTTTAACTAAATATTTAATTGACTTTCAAGTTCCTGCCAATCTTTTTAGGGTGTGGTACAATTTCCTCCACTAGAGCACGCAAATGAGAATCACCGGAGAGTTTTTTGGTAAATTCACATTCCCTGGCTCTACATCCCACGTAGGAATTCTATGTGTCTAGGACAGGCTTTGCATGACTCCCTCTCTGGCTTCAGCCTTATTGTACCGAGAGTTGTAGCCAGAATGGCTGCAGGGGGAATTGTGGGAGAAAGGGTGGGGGAGGAGGTAAAGGGAGGGCTTTAGGAAAGGGCTTCCTGAGAGTAGGAAGAGTTCCTGGTTTTCCAGTAGGTCCGGGTGATGCGGAAAGCTTCTCTAGACTGCTGCCCCTGCCACCCTTATCTCCAATCTCCAGTTGAGCTATTTCTCTCATTTTAGATTGTCTTTTCACTTTCTTTTGTGTCTTGCAGCACAAACTTTTAAAATTTTGATGAAGTCCAATTTATCTATTTTTTTCTTTTGCTGTTTGTCCTTTAGATGTTATAGCTAAGAAACCACTGCCTGCTTCAAGGTGATAAAGATCTGTGTTTTCTTCTAGGAATTTTATAGTTTATAGCTTTCACTTGATTCATTTTGAGTTAATTTTCATATTTGGTGTTAGGTGAGGGTCCTACTTCATTCTTTTGCATGGAATATCCAATTATCCCTGCACTAAGAAGACTGTTTTTTTCTCCATTGAATTGTCTTGGCACCCTTGTTAAAAATCAATTGAGGGCTTCCCTGGTGGCGCAGTGGTTGAGAATCTGCCTGCCAATGCAGGGGACACAGGTTCGAGCCCTGGTCTGGGAGGATCCCACATGCCACGGAGCAACTAGCCCCGTGAGCCACAATTACTGAGCCTGCGCGTCTGGAGCCTGTGCTCTGCAACAAGAGAGGCCGCGATAGTGAGAGGTCGGCGCACCGCGATGAAGAGTGGCCCCCGCCTGTCGCAACTAGAGAAAGCCCTGGCACAGAAATGAAGAGGCAACACAGCCATAAATAAATAAAATTTAAAAAAAAATAAAAAAGGCAAAATTCCTTTTAAAAAAAAAAAAATCAATTGACCATGAATGTGTGGATCTATTTCTAGACTCTCAATCCTGTTGCATTGACCTGTGTCTGTTTTGTGCCTGTACCACACTGTTTGGATTAGTGTAGCTTTTGTAGTAAGTTTTGAATGTAGGGATTATGAGTCTGCCAACTTTGTTCTTTTTTAAAGATTGTTTTGTCTATTCTGAGCCCCTTGTATTTCCACATCAGTCGGCTTGTCCATTTCTATAAAAAAGGCAGTTGGAATTTTCATAGGCATTGAGCTGACTTGCCCTTTAAGGATGTAATGTTCTTACATAGGTACAAACATAAGATCTTCTTGAACATTTGGGTATCATTTTATTCTAGGTAACTGTACAAAATGGCTTTAAAAGTTTGAGTTAGTAATATTTTATTCCTCCCTTCTTTGCCCTTTTCTCCAGAGAATAACTTACTTAGTGGTTAGCGGGCAGGGTTGGGGTGAGCTGTATCAATCATTCAACAAATGGTGGAGGGACAGTTAGCTAACTTCTGGTTAAAAAAAAAAAAAAAAGTAAAGCTGGAATGAGAAAGGGCTTTTTATAAAAACTAAGCATGAGATGAAACCCCAAAACCATAATGCAAAACATTGATCATATAAAATTTTAAAAAGAAAGAAAAAAAAGTAAGTAGCTAAACTGTAAACCAATGATTAAAAACACTTGAAACAAATGACAAAAATCTACTTCATACAGAATGCTTTTTATATCTATAAGAAATAGCCAGTAACTTGTAGGGACAAATGGCCAAAGGACATGAACAAATGTTTCACTGAAAAAGGTTGCAGAGGCCAAAAGATACGAATAGGTCACCAACTTCAGTAATGAAGAAATGAAAATTAAAATAACATTTTCCATTCATCAGACTGGCAAAGATGAAAAAATGTGGTTATGCTTAATCTTGGCTGTATTGCAGGGAAAATAGAAGCTCCTGACAGATATTGGGAGTTCATTTGACACAATTCCTTTGAAGAGCATCTTAGTGATAGCTGTCAGAACAAAAAATAACACCCAACAATTCCACATTCAGGAATGTATCTTGTATCTGTACTTGAATAAGCATATAAAGAGATTTGTATAAAGATATAGTATATTTATAACATAAATATAATAGCATTTATAGTAGCAAAAATGGGAATAACCCAAATGTCTGTCATCAGGAGGACTAGTTAAACTGGAGCTGTACTGTATAATGAAATGCTTTGTGAGCCATTAAACAAAATTGGGGCAGATCAGTATGTGTGGTGAAATAGAAAGAGGTCCAAGATGTACTGAGTGAAAAAAGCAAGTTGTGGTTATGTGATTCCATTTGTAATGAAAGCAAAACAAAACAAAACTTGTAACGTATTGGCATAGAAATGTCTGGCAGTAGACACAGAGTTAACAGAGGTTACTTCTGGGCAGTAGGACTGGGGAGATGCACTTGTTATTTTAAACCCTTTCTTATTACTTGACTCTAAAAAAGAATGAGCGGGTTTTTATTTTTTTAAAAAAATCATTAAAAATGACTTAGTAATATAATTAAGAACTTTTACTAGTTTAGGAGTAAAAGATTTGTCTTTTTCTCTCAAGTTGATTATTTTGTGTATGATCCCTGTTGGTCTGCAGAGGTAAATGGATTTTTTTTTGGTGTGTCATTTGTATTGCTTTACTGAAAATGGATTAGAATTAGCTCTTGGATACAAATATTTAATAGCATTTAGAACCTGCTGTATCATTCCCAAATATTCTAAGTATGGGAGAAAAATAGGATTTGCGATTGTGCTAGTTTTTATTTTGTCAAATGAGGAATATGTAAGTGTTGGGCTGCGTTGGAGCTTGATTGTGCCACTGTTCTTTGGGTCCATGTTCTGGAACTTAAAGTTCAGTGTGGAAGGTAGCTATTTCACAGTATCTTCCTTAACCGAGGTAGTAACCTCGGTTCATTGTCAGAAACCTTAGTACCACAGGCGATAGGAGGCAGTGGTATCTCCCTGCACTTTTCCAAATTGTCGAATTTTAGAGTTCGGGGGACCAACTTCCCACCCCATATAAAAATCACCAGTATTCTCTCCTAGAAAGTTTTTGGTGATTGGAAACTCTACACTTTTGTCTGTTGACACTAGTTCTTTCCTTGATTTCAGCAGAATGTTGTATTTCATTTAACAGCCTTAAAATATTTGAAGGTGCCTGTCATATCCTTTATTTATTTAGAAACTTTTAGTGAAGTTTAATTAATGGTCATGCACTGCCCTTCATAATTCTCTTCTCTAGGCCAAATATTCCTAACTTATTCCACCAGTTTTCTTAAGACCTCATTTCCATAGTATGTCATCATAGTGTGCCACACTTTGGGGCAGACCCTAATGTTGCTCTATACTGAATATAGAATCCTCAGGGTGTGGTTGGATCGGATAGTACTCTGGGGCTGTTACTCCCTTGGCTTAAAAGTTGTACTTCTCATAATGCAGTTTAAGATGTTATTTACCTTTTCAGCAGTATGGAGCCTTAGCATCTGGTGCTGTAGTAGTTGGTTTTTGAGTTTTAGTTTTTACATTTATCTCTAATAAAGTATATGTGTGCTTTTGTAAATGTGAAGATAGTGGTATATGGTCTATACCCATTGGTTTAGCCTGATAAGCTTGTTTGAGTTACGAGGCAAGGTGGCTGCCCGTCTCTGGCTTTTGAGTTGATGTCGTCTTGGATAGGCATGTTATTTAGATATTTGAGTTGTTGATAGACTATTAAACAGATAGAGCCTAGTGGCACACCTAGTGGCACTGAGTTATTAATACTTTTGGCCCACCTAGCCGGAAATCTACCCAGGTTTAGCCCATGTGTTTTCTGTTTTTGGCACGTGACAGAATTTAACTCATGTTTTTGGCATCAGGAGACTGTACAATCTTAGTATTCTACCCTTGTGAGAAATTCTCAGATACACACTGCTTTTCATTTTTTTCTCTTTTCCACAATTAAAAAAAAATTATCTCTGTATCTGTTCAAGATTTTTTGGGTGTGTATTGGGAGGGGGAGGATGAGAAGCTTTTTTGCACCAAGGTTGTTTTCAGTTATAAAGAAGCTTTGTTCTTAGATTTTTAATTTTTTTAATTCACTTTTTACTTTATTTTTTTAAAGTTTTGGCTGCGTTGGGTCTTCGTTGCTGCCTGTGGGCATTGTCTAGTTGTGGCGAGCGGGGGGCTACTCTTCATTTCTGTTCTCGGGCTTCTCATTGTGGTGGCTTCTCTTGCGGAGCATGGGCTCTAGGCACGCGGGCTTCAGTAGTTGTGGCCCATGGGCCTAGTTGCTCCGTCGCATGTGGGATCTTCCCAGACCAGGGATCGAGCCCCTGTCCCTGCATTGGCAGGCTGATTCTTAACCACTGCGCCACCAGGGAAGTCCTAGATTTTTTTAAAAACAGCTTTATTGAGCTGTAAATTCAGATACAAATTCACCCACTTAAAATATACAAGTCGGGCTTCCCTGGTGGCACAGTGGTTGAGAATCCGCCTGCCAATGCAGGGGACACGGGTTCGATCCTTGGTTTGGGAAGCTCCCACATGCAGCAGAGCAACTAAGTCCCATGCTCTACAACTACTGAGCCTGTGCTCTGGAGCCCGTGACCCACAACTACTGAGTCCACGTGTTGCAACTACTGGAGCCCGTGTGCCTAGAGCCTGTGCTCCGCGACAAGAGAAGCCACCACCATGAGAAGCCCGCGCACTGCAATGAAGAGTAGCCCCCACTCGCGGCAACTAGAGAAAGCCCGCGCGCAGCAATGAAGACCCAACACAGCCAAAAATAAATAAATAAAATAAATAAATGTATAAAAAGAAAATGTACAAGTCAGTGGTTTTTGGTATTATTACATTATTTCTTTTAAATTGTAAGGTAAGTAATAACAAAATTTGCTATTTTAACCATTTTAAATGTGCAGTTCAGTGGCATTAAGTACATTCACAATGTTGTGCAGCCATCACCACTATTTCCAAAACTTTTTCATCACCCCAGCCTGAAACTCTGTACCCTTTAAATAGTAACTCCCTATTGCCCCCTCCTTCCAGCCCCTGGTAACCTCTACTTTTTGTCACTATGAATTTGTTTATTTTAGGTACATCATATAAGTGGAGTCATTTATTGTGACTGGCTTACCCCACTTAACATAACATTCTCAGTTTATCTGTATTGTAACATAGTTCAGAACTTCCTTCCTTTTTAAGGCAGACTGATGAGGGACTTCTGTTATTTTCCTATTTGTTTTCTGTATGCCATATAGCTTTTCTGTCCCTTATTTCCTGCACTACTGCCTGTGATTAGTTGATTTTTTTGTAGTGAAACATTGAAATTCCTATCTTACTGACTTTTGTATATATTTTTTAGCTATTTTCTTTGTGGTTATCGTGTTGCATAATTGTAAAGTTACAACACCGTAATTTGGATTTATACCAGTGTAATTTCAATAACATACAAACTCTGCTCCTCTACATCTCCACCCTCACTCCTTTCAGTTGTTGATGTACCCAAATTACATTTTTATACATCGTGTGTCCAAAAACCTAATGAAAAAATACGTTAGTGTCTTAAATCATGTAGAAAACAAAATGTGGAGTTACAAACCAAAGTTTCAACAATACTAGGTTTTATAATTTTCTGTGTATTTACCTTTACTGAAATCTTTATTTCTTCATATGACTTCAAGTTACTGTCAAGTGTCGTTTTATTTCAATCTGCAGGACTCTCTTTAGCATTTCTTGTAGGGCAAGTAATGAACTCCCTCAACTTTGGTTTATCTAGGAGTGTCTTAATTTCTTCCTCACTTTGAAGGACAGTTTTTCCAGATACAGGATTCTTAGTTTAGTTTTTTTCTTTAACACTTTAAATACATCAGTCTGCCTTCTTCTGGTCTCCATAGTTTGTGATGAGAAATCTGTTTATATTATTAATGATCCTTTGTATGTAATGAATCACTTCTGTCTTGCTGCTTTCAAGATTCTTTGTCTTATCCTTTGATTATAATGTGTCTTGGTGTGTGTCCCTTTGAGTTTATCCTACTTGGAGGTTGTTGAGCTTCTTGGATGTTTATATTGACGTGTTTCATCAAATTTGGGAAGTTTTTGACCATTATATCTTCAGATATTTTCTCTGCTCTTTCTCTCTGTCTTTTCCTTCTTATTGGTGTCCCACAGGTCCTTAATGCTCTGTTCACTTAGATCTTTTTTCTTTCTGTTCCTCAAATTCTAAATTTCCATTGTCATATCTTCAAGTTTGCTGGTTCCTTCTGCCAGTTCAAATCAGCTTTTGAGTCCCCTTAATAAATTTTTAATTTCAATTGTTGTACTTTTGAGCTCCAGGATTACCTTTTGGTTTCTTTCAATGTTTTGTATCGCCTTACCCTTACTACTACTAGTTCTTTTTCTGTTATATCTCTTCCAACTACTACTGTGATAACATTTATAAACTATTATACTGAATAAGGAATTTTAGGCTTTTTTTAAACTCGAAGCTTCAAAGTAATAAAAACACCATATTTCTTGTGGATCTTTTAAGGACAAATAATTCATCTTTTAACTTGCAAGTGCACTGCGAAAGTCTCGTAACTGGAAATTTTTGTCCTTTTTAATTTAGGGCTAAAGCCATTAGGTTTACAACTAAAAATTCATTCAAATTACTTTTTGAAGTTACTTTCTGCCACTTTGGGTTCAGTGGTATCATTTTGGAGTGTCTTTGATTATACCTTAATAAAAGAATTGAAAATTGAAGTAAGGAATTAAAAACATACATGTGAGTTACTGATGAAGTTATAAAAGGTTTATGCAAGGAGATGCTGAGGAACTTAAGAGGATTTTGATTCTTCTTTTATTTTTCACCTTTCTTCTCCAGGGCATATTTTTAGCATGGGAACATGAATTTCAATAGAAGGAAGCCCAGTTTTTCATAAACAAATGTAAAAACCATCTGAATATTCTGCAGCTATTTATAATACGGAGCAAATAGAGCATTGACATTTTAGTGAAAGCAGTTAGATCACTTAATCTTTCTTTGACTCATTAGTTACTTTGGATGACAAGAGGGTTTCCCCCCAGTATAGATCAGGAAAGAGAAAGTTTAAGTATGAACTTAAAGGGATTAATTAATTCTTAATTACAGGAGTGTCCAGTTTTTGTTTAGGGGCATAGTGTTAGTTGAAATGGTTAGGAAAGAAGTCTGTTAATTTTTCATTTATCCTTTTAACAGTTACTGAGAACCAGGTATGTGCCAGGCATGGCCAACACTGGTTTGTGTGGCCTGCAGTTCTTGAAGCCATTGAATTTACATTGTAGTGGAGGGATAAAGACATTTGGAGGAGCTGTAGGATACTAGGGGGTGAGTAATTTAGTTCAGTGTTATGAGGAGTTTTCACAAAAAGTCTCATGGAATGAATGGGGTCTGAAGCTTAGTGGGGTGTCAAGCATGCAGGCTGGACCTGGTTCCTCTTGTCTGTAGAGATATGCTGCAGGCATTTCAGGCAGGGGGACTAAGTGGTAGACTTCTTGGCCTAGGTGGGCCACTTACAGACATGTGGGTTTGGACTTTTTATTTAGCCATCTCTGAGGCTTTCTGAGTCAGTCCAAATTCAGTTGTCACTAAATGTATCAGTTATATATGTTACTAATAATAGAGGATACACCATTCTTGTATCCTCTGTTAGGCAGCATTATTAGGACATGTAAAGCAAACTAAATTGTGCTAATAGGATTCTTATGGTCTCCTATTGGGTAACATTCCTTTTAGAGATACTCATGGGTTGAGAGTGTTTAAAGTGAGGTAGGAACTATGATTTCCTTGGGGGTTGGGCTTAGAATGTGATTGTTCAATGGAGTTAGTCAAAACTTAGCTTGTATTATTATTATTATTTTGCTTTTCAAAACTACTGTGCATTACTGCAGTACCAGTTTCTTTTGGCTTGGAAAAGAAATAGCTGATACCAGTGCAGAAATCAAGTTGTCTGCTACCAAACGTAAAATAGATAGCTAGTGGGAAGCAGCCGCATAGCACGGGGAGATCAGCTCGGTGCTTTGTGACCACCTAGAGGGGTGGGATAGGGAGGGTGGGAGGGAGGGAGACGCGAGGGGGAAGGGATATGGGAACATATGTGTGTGTGTGACTGATTCACTTTGTTATGAAGCAGAAACTAGCACACCATTGTAAATAAAGATGTAAAAACAAAGAAAGAAATCAAGTTGTCTGGCTAATGAAGTGGGAGACTGAATCTATGATGTCTTAGCTTTTCTGTGTAACTTGATCCCCCAGTTTTCTTTATCTTTTTATTATCCATATACAAAAGTGGTGTTTTCTTGCCTGCTCTTCTCGTTCATGTTGGGGATTGGTTTTTCAAAACATGGCTTTTGTTAGCGTGTACTGATTAGGAATTCATTCCCCTAATTGTGTCCTTGGAAGCAGCTACTGTCGTGGTTAGCAGAAGCAAAGTATTGAGTAGTGGATTTTACAAAACCAAAAAAACCTAACTAGGTAAGAGGGCTTTTTTTTTTTTTCTTTGAGACAGCATATTAAAAATGTGAGCTCTTTTTTTGGATTGGTTCATTTTATGTAAGACTTTAGTCTCTGTTGGATTACAGATGGTTTACAACAGTATTCAACAGACAACAGCTGGGAATGAATGCCAGAGTCTATTTCTGAATCTTGCTTAAAGAGTTCTGTGTGCTGACAGGGAGAGCAGCTCAGTGCTTTGCGACCACCTAGAAGGGTGGGATAAGGAGGGTGGGAGGGAGACGCAAGATGGAGGGGATATGGGGATATACATATGCATATAGCTGATTCACTTTGTTATACAGCAGAAACTAAGACAACACTGTAAACCAATTATGCTCCAATAAAGATGTTAAAAAACAACAGAACTTTTATGGCGTGGGAAACAACTGCATATTTATAAGGCGTGCATGTATTATTTTACTGCTGAAATTTTTATTATGAATATGAAAAATATTTTTTAAAATAATGATCCAATGTTAAATCTTAAAGAGAACTAAATAGCCTACCTAAGTGGTGAAAAAGCAGTGGAAAGGGGAGTGTATCTACCTACACCTTCTGAAAGAGCTTTGAATCCTTTATCCTGTTTTTTGTTTTTTCCTTTCTGCTTCTTTTTTGAGAAGGGTCTGAGAATTAGATAACTGAGATGGAAACAGGCGAGTATATGGCTCTAAGGTGAATTAGTTCTCAGTAGCAAGACAAAAGCTTGAGTCTTCTCACTTCCCTTTTGCTATCTAAAATCTATATATACCACATAGTTGGTTTTTTTTCTTGAATTCACGTTCCTTTTAATTTTTTTAAATTAATTTTTATTGGAGTATAGTTGCTTTTATACCACATAGTTTTGAAGGCAAAAATTTTTGATTATTAAATGGACAGGGCCAGAAAAATATTTCTGTGTATATTGAACCCAGTTTGAACTTATAAACAGTGAATTATTTCTATAGTCTCTCTCCTACAACAGGATAACTTTGTTATATAGAATAGTACAACATATTCATTGTTGTTTATTTGTATTATGATTATGCCAAATACTAAAGATACTAAAGAAAAAAAAAGTTCTGTGTGCTGAAAATTAAAATGAAACACTTATTTTACTTGGACACTTAAAAAAAAGTCTACTAAAACTTGGGATCAGATGGATGAAAGTTGGCAGGAGAATCTGTAAGATTGATTTGATTTTTTTTTTTAACGGCATTGTTGTAGGAAAAAAGCTACAAATACGCGTTATAAAGCACTTTTAAGAAGCACTTTTGTTCAAAGAAGTGTACATTTTGGAGGTTTTTTTTAAGTTGGAGGTAATATGGCTAATATAGGTAAACTTGAAAAGGGTCAGTGATCCTGTTCTTTACCGCTGTTACCTGGTTACCACTAATCTACTTCCTGCCTCTATGAATTTGCCTATTCTAGATATTTCACGTAAGTGGACTCATACAGTATTTGTACTTTTGTTTCTGACTTATTTCACTTAGCATATTTTCAAGGTTTATCCATGTTGTATATGTATCAGAAGTTCATTTCTTTTTGTGGCTGAATAGTAATCCATTGTATGTATATACCTCATTTTGTTTATCTGTTTATCTGTGGATGGATACTTGGGTTGTTTCCACCTTTTGGCTGTTGTGAATAATATTGCGTTAGACATTGGTCTACAAATATCTGAGGCTCTGTTTTTAATTATATATTGGGTTTATACCTGAGAGTAGGAATGCTGGGTCATATGATTTTTCTATGTTTAGCTTTTTGAGGAACCATCAAACTGTTTTGCACAGTAACTGCACCATTTTCCAGTCCCATCAGCAATAAACAAGAGTTTCAGTTTCTCTGCATCCTCACCAGCACTTCTCATTTTCCTTTTTTTTTTTAATTAAGGAAAAAATTCTGGCCATGATAGTATATATGAAGTAGTATGTCATTATGATTTTGATTTGCATTCCATTATGACTAATGATGTTGAACATCTTTTCATGTGCTTATTGGCCATTTATACATACACAAATGGAGAAATGTCTATTCAGGTCCTTTGACCATTTTCTAATGGGGTTTTTTGTATTTTTGTTGTTTAGTTTTAGGAGTTCTTTATATATTCTGGATATTAAACCCTTATTGATAAATAATCTATAATAACTTCCCCTATTCTCTAGGTTGTCTTTTCATTTTTTTGATAATGTCTTGATACACAAAAGTTTTAAAATTTGATGAAGTCCAGTTTATCTATTTTTTCTCTTTTTGTTACTTGTGCTTTTGGTGTCTTATTTAAGAGTCCATTGTCAAGAATCCAAGGTCATGAAGATTGATCCTCTTTTTTTTTCTGAGAGTTTTATGGCTTTTAGTACTTACATTTAGGTAGCTGCTCCATTTTGATCTAATATTTGTATATTGTGTGAGGTAGATCATTGAATTTTGTGATTATGACCAAGACATACTGTTTTTTTTTTTTTTCTTTAAAGATTCTGTATTGTTAAGTTTGGCAGTTACTTTCTAAGTTCTACCTCGTGTAATATTTAGTCATTATACCCTTAGTTATTGAGTACCAGATAGTTCATGGAACTGGGCATTTTAGCTCTTAAAATATGTTCTTAATATTGAGTCTTCAAGAATGACTCAAAATACAAAGAAAGTAAGAGACAGGATTCATAAATTTTATTACATTAAAATGAAATTTTTTTTTGCATGGCAAAAAACATATAGTGAAGACAGCTGATAGATTAGAAGAAAATATCTGCAATATATCAAGATAAAGGGCTGAGATCTCTAATATATAAATAACTCTTAAAATTTGAGAGAATATATATATATAAAATTTGAGAGAATCTACTACAGTAACCTGATAGAAAAATGATCAAAATACATTAAGGATAATCACCCGCCCCAGCATATGAAAATGGCCCCTAACATATGAAATGTTTTTAAATTCATAATTAGAGAAATGCAAATTTAAGTGCACTGAGATACCATGTTTTAGCTGTCAGATTGACAAAAATTAAAGTATAACCGTCCATCCTGTTGGCAGGGGTATGAGGAAACAGACACATATTATACATTCCCGATAAGGCAAACTGGTACAACTTTTTTTGAGAATTTGGCAATATGCAACAAAGCCCTACATATGCATTTGCCTTTTGAGCTATCAGTTTCAACTGTAGGAATTTTCCCTGAAGGTACAACTCCAGATATGAAATTCCATATGCAGGGTTATTTATGGGTCATTGTGTGCAATCTCCTTTGTAGGAGAGTGGCTGAATAAACTATGGTGTATGTAGAGAGAGAGAGAGAGAGAGAGAGAGAGAGAGAGAGAGTGTGTGTGTGTGTGTGTGTGTGCGTGTGTGTGTGTGTATAAAACAGTGGTATGCAGCTATAGGAAGAATGAGGAAGATACCTGAACTGAACTCTGACTGATAAATTGATCTCCAGGATATACTGTTAAGTGAAAAAGAGAATATCTATATAGGTTATGTCACTCTAAGCAAAAGAAGAGGAAATCAGAAAATAAACACACATATGCTCATTTGAACAGAAGGAAACATAGGAAAGTTAAACTAGAAACAAGATTGGTTATATAAAGAGGGTGGGGTACAGAGAGATTGAAAGGATGGAGAGGGCTTGACACTTCTCTGATTTTACCTATTTTGAGTAGTTTTAACTGTTAGAACTAAATTAATGTTTTATATACTCAAATAAACACGATTAACAAGGATGGGGGAGAGGATGGGAAAAAATATGCCCCAAATCCCAAATGGAATAATACAAACAGAAACAAATGAACCTAACTATATTTCAAATGAATAACATAACCACACTGAAGGGTGGGCATGGGAAGAACTAACCTAAGTAATTTAGGAATACAGGGTTTTGACTATATAAGGCTGTTGACAAAAGAACTATAAACAAACTTGAGACTAAAGACAGAACTGTACACAAATACTGTACTCGAGTTAGATTTTTTTTGACAGTGATATGGTTAGAACTCCAAAACTACTCTGTGTATTCTAGATTAGAGCAAATAAATATATATAATGGTGATAATGAAAGTCAGGTTTTTCACTGTAAGAGAAAAGTGTTCCAGATAAGTAAAGGGAAAATGCTGTAATGAACTTCTGTAGAGTTAGATTGGCATTGGCAGCTTCAGTATGGACTCATGGTTTTTAACATATTTACAGATAAATATAAAAATAGATATAGATATGTGTTTGTGCATATATGTATATATTCCTTAACTCAGCCTGTGGTGAAGGCCTTAAAGCCATGACACTTCCGAATAATGTTTGTCAATGAAAGGAACTAAGGCTCCCTGGAGAAGGGGCTGATTCTAATGTAGGGGCAAGGAAGATGCAGAGATAAGCTTGAATATCTTTTGGTGCCAGAAAGTTAGGAAGTACTCAAAAATACCACAGACTAGGTGGCTTAACAGAAATTCATTTTCTCACAGTTCTGGAGACTGGAGGTCTAAAATCAAGGTGTTGGCAGGCTTAGTTTCTGGTGAGGCCTCCTGGCGGCAGGCAGCTGCCTTCTCACCTCGTGTGGCCCTTCCTCTGTGTGTGCCTGCTTCTGGTCTTCTTTTTCTTACAAAGACACCAGTCCTCTTGGATTAGGGCCCCACTCTTACCACTTTATTTAACCTTAATTACCTCCTTAAAGGCCCTGTCTCAAATATAGTGACATCGTCGGGGTTAGGGCTTCAACATATGAATTCTGGGGAGACAAATCTATAATAAATGTCAACTAAAAATTATTCACAACCTAAAAGTTGAGAGTTATGTTTTATTCAGTGGGAATTTTTAGGACTTCAAGCCCGGGAGGCAGCATCTCAAGTAACCCTTAGAGAACTGCTCCGAGGAGGCAGAGGGGGGATCCAGGATATATAGGAGTTTTGCAACAAAGGGCAGGTATTCTGAACATCAAAAGATTATTATTAATTAAAGAAAACCAGATATCCCAAATTAAGGAATTTAGCGCCTTTCTTTGTATGGGAAAATGTAAGAGTCTGGGCACACTGAAATCATTCCTTTGATACGTACCTCAGCTATCTGGGGCCAGTATCCTGTGCTTCCATTTCCGGAGTTTCCTCAGGGCTCACCAGCTCACCGTAGGTTGGTGGCTACAATCAATGATGACTGTGAAATCCTTTGTTTACTGATATGGCAGACAGTATTCCATTTCTCATAAACATCATATGCCTCTTGATAATGATGTTTTGAGGAGGATACAACATTACTTCTGTGGTGTTTCCCTTTCCCCCAAAATGCATCACTTGCATCCATTTAGAAAAATCAAACCCAAGTTGTAGTTTGTAGGATATCACTATAGTACTCCCTGCTTGTACTTTTCCAAAGTGTCAAGGTCATGAAAGACAAAACGAGTGAGGAACTGTTCCAGATTTAAGGAAAGAGATAAAACAGTTAAATGCAACTGTAATCTCAGATTGATTTTTTTCCTCCAAGTTTATTTATTCGAATCAAGATTGAAATACAGCCCACACGCCGTAATTGGGCCGTAAATATCTCTTAAATATCTCTTAGTCTAAAAATGTTCCTTCTTTTCTTTTCCTTGTAGTTTGTTTACAAAATCAGGTTGTTTGTTCCGTAGAATTTCCCACAGCCTGGAATTTGCTGAGTACATTCTTTTGAGGTTATTTAATGTGCTTCTTTATCTCCTGTATTTCTTGTAAATTGATGGATGGGTTAATAAGAGCACTGACTGTATGTTATCACTTTGGGAGTTTTTTAAAAAAGAACTATACCTGGTACCCACCCATCCTTGGGACCATTCCTGTGGATTCTTATTTAATTGGTCTGGAGTTCTGGCTGTTGTAGAAATTTTTAAAAGCTCCCCAGGTGATTTTAACATACAGTTGGGGTTGAGAACCATTGCTCTAGACCTAGTTACCACTGGTCACGGTGCAGCTTTAATTTTTTTGCCAAGAATACTTCTAGAACCTGTATTCTTGATAAACACCTCACTTATTAATAAGACTTGCCCACAAGGAGACACTTGCCAGCTTCTGCTCTGCTCCATGCCAGCAGTCTGATCCTTGGAGAGCTTCATCAGGGACAGGCTGACTTTTCCTGCTTTCATGGCTGCTACATTTGCCAATAAAATACAGTGTCTGGCAATTGGAAACCTTGATCTCAACACTTTCAAAGGTGAAATACATGGACTTGCCTAGTCCTTGTAGAAGATAGTAGTCTAAATTTGTGGATGATTACATACTCTTTCTGATCAGTCCTGTCACCTTTTTGTATTTTCAGTGAAACATCGTTTAAGAGGCATAGGTATGTCTCAGGATAATACTATTCTATTGCTGTGTAATTGTCCATTAAGAAAAATCACAGTATTTCCTTTTTTTCAAATAGTACTTCTGATGCTGGATATTGTTAAGAGCTTCGCAGAGGGTACCAAGATGACAAAAACCATGTCATACTCATGTGAAGATCTAGAGTGGGGGCGAGACAGATGCATAAATGTTATATCACTAGTGTTAACCTTAGGGGAAGGGAACCACATGCTAGGCACCATGCTACACACTTCTATAAATGGTGTTTCTTTTAGCTCTTGTTGAAATGAAAATAGGTAATATTTCAATTTCCCACTGAGAAAAAAAGACACAGAGAAGTTAGTAACTTGTTCTGGGACACAGAGATGGCAAGACATAGAATTGGGATTATAAATTGGGATCTAGTCAAGTCTGACCTTGACCAGAGCAGTGGTCCCTGGACCAGCATCATCAACATTCCCTGAGAACTTGTTAGAAATGTAATTTCTGGACCTACCCAAGACCAGCTGATTCAGAAACTCAGGCTGGGGCCCAGTCACCTGTGTTTTAACAAGCCCTCCAGGTGATTCTGAGGTTCACTAGTAATCTCTCTGATTACTAGTGTCTTTCTGTTTACTTGCAAGTGAACCTTGGAAAATTTTTATTGTCAAGAGTTGACCTGAAACTAGTAAGTTTGAAAAATCACTATACTAGAGTGTTTCACCCCCTCCCCCAACACCCCCCCCTTTAAAGCTGTAAAACTCTTTGTTTAAATACTATCTTTCCCCCAAAGCTAAAACATAGAATACATAAAAACAAAACTATTGTTTGAAGTTGGAGTGGGCATGGGACCTTGTCCTGTCTTCCCATTCTGAAGGGGATGTTTGGTTTGATACCTGCTGTACTCTACTGTTATCCCCCTCCCACCCCTGCCCCCCCGCCTGCTGAGTGTGGTGTGGTGTGGATATAAACACTTAGACAGGGTTACAGAAAAATACTGGCTGCCTTGTTCTCAACCAGAAGGTCAGTTAAAGAAACTAGGAGTCATTTGGTCAATACCTTTGGGACCAAAATTCACTAGTATTTCTAATGATAGTGTCATGGGCCTTTCTTACAATTATGACTTGCTTGTACCAAAAGTGCGAATTCTCCCTTCTACCTGGAGTGTGTTTTTATGCACGTAAGCTTCTCTGTGTTAGTAATTACAACCACATCTAGGTGAGATTGTTTAGTGTCATTCACTTTTAGCTTTAATCAACAAGCAATTGAGCAGGTCTACTTGATTTCTGTAAATCACTGTGAACCTGCAGTTCTTGGAACTGCTGTCCTCAGTGTTGTTGGAACTGCTTTGTCACTGTTGTTTTCTTCTGCCTGTGTATGCCTTCTTCACATTTTTATAATAGCATTGTATGGTTTGGCCTTTAGAGTTCCCAGGATAGCCCTGCTTTCCCATGCTATAGTTACTAAACTGTGGAGAGGTGCCTGGTTCGTTCAAGTTCACTGCCTGGCAGACTTGGTTTTCTTGGGCATTAGAGGTCTTTCTGATTACTTGCAAGTGAAACTTGGAAAACTTACTGCCAAAGAGTTGACCTGAAAACTTTTAATAACTCTGTTTAATAACTCCCCAACTTTGCAGGGATGAAGTGTTTTCAGTTTTCCCCCATGGCTTGACTTCTTTTGGGTAATTTGGGCTACCTTTGCTGACTTTCTTTTAAAAATCAGATTTCTGCTCATGTGCTGAATGAAGTAACAGAATTTGTAAAATTAATTTTTCCCCAGGGAGAGTGTATAAACTTCTGGTGGTAGCTCATTTTAGAAAGTATTTACCTTTTAAAAATAAAATATTATAATGTTCATATTTAATCTAACTGTGCCTTTCAGCCGCATTCTCTAGGCCAGTGATTATCAACATTGGCTGCACATTAGACCTGCCCTGGGGAGCTTTTAAAAATAAATGTCTTGGCTTCACCCTAGACCTAATAATTCACACTGTATAGGATGGGGCCTGGACACTTGGATTAAAACAGAAACAGAAGACCCCTGTCTTAGTCTGCTCTGACTGCTATCATAGACTGGGTGGCTTAAACAACAGACATTTATTGCTCATTGTTCTGGAGCCTGGGGAGTCGAAGATCAGGGTGCTGGTGAGGGTCCTCTCCTGGCTTGCAGCTGGTCATCTTTTTGTTATGTCCTCACATGATGGGAGCGGGGCAGGGTGGGGGTGGGGGGAGAGCCTGCCTGCCTGCCCCGCTCATGCACATGCAGGCTCTCTCTGGTGTTTGTTTTAAGGGCCCTGGTCCTATCATGAGGGTTCCACCCTTATAACCTAATTACCTCCCTTAGGCCCCATGTCTGAATACCATTACATTGGGGGGTTAGGATTTCAACTTATGAATAGAGAGGAACACAGTTCAAGTCTGTAGCAACCCCCATATAATTCTGATTTGTATGAGAATTGGAAACTGATGGATAACGGTGCTTAGACTCAAAAATATGAGTGAAACACCTGGGAATCCTGGTAAAATGGAAATATACGTTCAGTAGGTCTGTTATGGGGCCTATGTATATAGGACCCATATTTGACTGAATTATAACATCCTAAAGATCTGAAAGTTTCTGCAGTTTTTAAATGCATCCAATTAAAGACTTATAGCTTGTCTTACTGTCTGAGTAGATCTGACTCATTTAGTAGAGGTAGAGGTACATAATAAAACAGTTCTTTCATTTTAGCCAGATTGGCTTACTTACATACAAATTAAATTTCTATTGCTGTGACTTTTAGTAGTGTTCATCTCTTGTTTGGAATACTTCCTTGGCATATCTTAGCTATTCTCTGCCGTCCGTTCTTCATGGCTTAGCTCAGGGAAGTTTTCCCTGAAACCTGAATCTGTAGACAGTGAACTTCTAAATAACATGTGGAAGACATATTATCTCTTAAAATGGTTTATTTCAGGTGGTTAAGATGGTTACCTTCAACTTCTGTGAACTTACTTGTACTTTATAAGTCTCAAAATTGAAGCATTACTAAATCACTCAAAGATTGTTTTTAAGCTGAAATGTTTGCATAATAGCACAATAATACGTAATAGCTGCCAAACTTTTCCATAGTGGTTGCACCTTTTAACAGTTCACCAACAGCATATGAGCGTTCCAGTTTCTCTGCATTCTCTCCACGTCTTATTGGCAGTCTTTTTAAGTTTAGCTATCCTAGTGGGTGTGAGGTATTATCTCATTGTGGTTCTAATATGTATTTGCCTCATGACTAATGATGTTGAGGAGCTTCTCTTGTGCTTATTGCTCATTTGTATATCTTCTTTGTAGGAATGTATGTTCAAATCTTTTACTCATTTTTAATTGGGTTATTGGTCCTTTTTTCTTGTTGAATTGTAGGAGTTTATATATTGTAGATATAAGCCCCTTATCAGATAAATGACTTGCAGATATTTTTTTCCCATTCCGTGGGTTATCTTTTTAACTTTCTTCATGGTGTCCTTTGCAGCACAAAATTTTAAAATTTTGATGATGTGCAATCTTTTTCTTTTGTTTCCTGTACTTTTGGCATTATGTCTAGGATGCCATGGTCAAAAAGATTTAAGCCCATGTCTTCTAAGAGTTTTATAGTTTCAGCTCTTACATTTAGGTTTTTGATCCATTTTGAATTAATATATATAAATTATATGGTGTGAGGGAGGGGTATAGCTTTAATCTTTTTTGTGTGGTTATCCAGTTGTCCCAGCACCATTTGTTGAAAAGAGTCTCCAAGTATTCTTTACCAGGGTGAATAGTGTTACTATTTAGCATATAAGACAAGCTAGAAATCTAGTTCATCATCATGTCCTGTCATTTTTACCTCTACTTCTACTATTTCTGCACCTCATCACCCTGTCCAAGCTACATTAGGCTGTTGTTTAGACTTATGTAATAGGTTCCAGACTGGTCATATTCTCACCACTTTTACTCTCCACTCCTTTTATTTTCCAACTTGTGGCCTTTATTTATTATTATTATTTTTCATACCACAGTTCAGAGTCTTCCTTTTGCTCTTAAGATCAATATAGAAATTCTACAGTATGGCCCATAGGACCCTGTAGGATCCCCACCCACTTCTTTAGCCTGTTTTTGCTTTGTATGTTGTCTTGATTTCTTCAATCCAGATATTTCTCAGAGGAGTGTTTCAATATGCTCCCTCCACCATAGCTACCAACGTGCCTGCATCCTACTTGTGTTACTCTGCCTTCCCATCTGTAACTGAATGAACTGTTATCTAAGGCCAGCCCTATTCGAAATTGGCCAGATTCCACCCCTCTCATTTAGTCCAGAACATCGCTTTATCAGTTGTCCTGTCTCTCTTCTGTGTTGTTAGTTATCACTCTAATCAACATACAAACATGATGTTATTTCTTCTATCTTAAAAAAAAAAACCAACTCTTGACCCTACATTTCATTCTGTCTATGATCCCATTTCCCTGCTCCTGTTTTGCATCAGAATGGGAATTACTTATACTTGGCTGTCTCTTAACTTCTCTCCTGCTGTTTCTGCTGAACCCACTCCTGATTTTTGGGTCCCACTATAATACACTGAGCTCATTTATTTATCTCCTTGTCACCAAGTCCTGTGGTCAGTTCTCAGTTCTTATCTTAATTTTTCAGTAACATTTGGCCCAGCCCATTACACTGTCCTTGAAATACTTGCTTCTGTCTTGGTTCTCCTTTTACCTCACTGGTTGCTCCTTCTTGGTCTTTTCTCTTGGTCACTGCTCATCTTGGATTTCTGTCTGTTGGGAGGATGCCCTAGGGTCAGCCTGCAGACCTCTTCCCTTTCTTCTGTGCTGGTGTGTATGTTTATCCTCAGATTTAATACCATTTATATGCTCATGATGACATGTGCTTGCTTCAGCCTGGACCTCTCCTAGGTGCACATGTACCCACCTTCCTCCTGGACATTTCTACCTAGATGTCTAATAGCTGGTTCCCTTGCTTCTTTCAGGTCTCTGCCCAAATGTCACCTTACTGGAGAGGTCTTCCTTGTGGTGCCCACCAGCCCCCACCATATAAAATGAAGTAACTCCTCCTTTGCTTATCCTTCTTTTCTTAATTATTTTCTAGAACATTTATCATGTATTATTTATGGTCTTTTGCTTCCTATTGGTATGTAGCTCCATGAGGATAGAGTTCTTACCTGTTTGGTCACTTTTGTGTCCCCAGTACCAAGAATAATAAGCATCGATTATGTGTCAAAGGACTGAGTGAGTGAGTGGATGAATGTTGGCCATCTTTAGTGCTTCACTCTCGCCGTGCTCCCCCTTCCTCACACGTTCAGTTCCTTCTGTTCTTCCATCCCCTCCCTCAGGCAGCTTCTTGCCTCTCACTTCCATAAGCATCACTTCCTCATCAGACCTTTCCTGTCCTGATTGTAGTCTCTGATTGCAAGCGCCCTTAGCCGTGGACTCCTTCATAGTAGTGATCATATCAGTTTCCATTCATTTTTGCTATTCTTTGTTAATACCTGTCTTCTGTTTCCCTCCAGTTGCACTCCTTATTTTGCTCTCTGTTAAATTCTAAGGGCCTAGCACAGAGTCAGATTCTCAAGAAATGGCAGGTGTTTGTTAAAAGAGTAAATGAATGAACAAATTAAAATATTCTTATGATTTATATAACTAACGACCCATCTGAGTTGGTAAATTTCTGTAACATTTGCTTAAAAAGAAAATAGGATTAAAATTTAATGATTTCATAATTTTAAGTTGATATAGAGGCTAGTAAGCATAAATACAGTTAACATCACTGCTTTTGGCCAAGAATTTACTGGGCTGTGGCCTCCCTCTGTTGTGGAAACCGGTCCTTATCATGGCTGGCCATCCAGCCTCTGCCACCACCCACAGCATCTGGCACTCTTCATTCTAAGTCCTGAAGTTGGTCTGCTGTAAACTAACCCTTTGGGTTTGGGGTTGCCCTCTTGCCCTTCATATATGTAGAGAGTTATCTTATCCTTTATTAAATGAAATATAGTCTCACTTCCTTCTGTTGAGATGTTTGAGCTCTTTTGGGCCCATGTAATGCTCCTGAGGGATTTTATGTAAAGTGTGTTCCAACATAGACTCTATTTATATACCAACTACCAAAGGGTAACTTTTAAAAAAGACTTTTATTAGTAAGGCTCTTGAACTGGAGGTGGCAGTTTCCAATATATTAATGATATGTTTAATAGAAGTATGTCTAATAGAAGAATTACTAGCCTTAATAATTTATTGAGCTCATTATATTATTGAGTATGTGCGTATAAATATTAAATAGTTTTGGGAGAAAATAGCTATTTCAGTGTTTATTACTAGTGGGTCAAATTATGTATTAATGGATGTAATCCTCAAACAACTTTAGGCACTATCCTCATACTATATATGAAGAAATTAATGTACGTGAATCTTAGAAATAAAAGATTTTCTTAATCTCATTGTCACTGCAGGCAGTGTAAACATATTTGATCCTTCTTAATGATTTCAGAAGATAAAATAACCATGTCAAGAAAGGTAATCTGTTTCCAATTTCCTCAGAATTTTTGGTCACTAGTATCTTCTCATTAAAAGAAAAATACTTTATGCTCTTTTCTTTAAAATACTTAAGTATTTAACAATGCCTTTGTAATAGATGAGATTAGAAAATGTGTATATGATTGTTCCAGAACTTGGATGCATTGGGAAACACTTTTTTTTTTTTCCATAGCTATTTACTGTTTTTTTTGGAGTAAGTACAAAGTTTTTTTTTTTTAAATGGATACAGGTCTCTATAATAATAATTTAATAATAATAGAAACTTAAATTATTATTTTTTTGACCTTATTTGTTGTCTTAAAGAAGTGCTGTCTCAAAAACAATTTTTAGGGAAATATTTTATCCTAAATATGTTGATTATCCAAGGTTGAAAACATTTCACCTGAAAGCTTAAAGATTTGTATCTTGGCAATAAGATGATCACTTCACTTTCAGTATTGTTTAAATCAGTGCATGTGTGGCAGCTGAAATGTTTTCTTCTCTAAAGTTTCAGCGTGGAGCTTTTTCTCCCTTTCTCATACTTTTTCAAAACTTCTTGTCTATAAAGATTCAAGTCTGGATTGGGGATTTATTTCTAGAAATGTGTTAAACACTTTTCTGTAGACATTTGCTTATGAAGCTGCATCAAGTAGGTGCCATGGTTACTATCATCTCTGTGACTCATTCTGCTTCTTCACAACCCCTTCACTCACCTGTGTGTCCTCTGCTTGTCTGGTTTCTCTGCTTTCTGTTTCCCCTCGTTTGAGAATGGGTTTGTAATTCTGATGTTCTGTCATGGTGCTTCGGTAGAGTAGCCTGGTGTCCTTTCTGGATAGTTAAGAAATGAGCTGGTCAACAGGAGTAGTTAAAATGGAGCAAGCTTAGCTGTTCCTTGTCCCTTGCGTTAAACATAATGAGTTTAGAGGATTATGACTCCATGTAATCATTGGGATCTGCTAGACAGGACATCTGTTTTACTTTTTACTCATTACACTGGTGTAGAAATAGCATTTTTTTTTAATGTGAAAATTATTTTGTGTTCTAGCTAGCACTGGTGACTTAATTTTTGAAATGTGCTTTCTGGAATAGCACATACTATAAAATTATCTTAATAGGACTGGATACTCATTATTAGTCTGAAAATATTTGTTTTCTAACTGTGAAAAAAGGTTTCTGGGAACGTTTGAATTTTCATTTATTCTAGACCGCATTAGAATTGTTTAGTATATTCAAATATTTTTCCTTTGGTTTTATTTCCTAGGTTGCACGTTTTCAAAAAATTCCTAATGCTGAAAATGAGACAATGATTCCTGTATTGACATCAAAAAAAGCAAGTGAATTACCAGTCAGTGAAGTTGCAAGCATTCTCCAAGTAAGTGCTTGGTGGGGAGGAAGGGAGTGGATAGTAGAATGAGTCACTTAGACCCTATAGATAAGTGCTATCTGGTAGAATTTTCTGTGATGACAGAAATATTCTGTTCTGCACTGTCCAGTGCAGTAGCCACTAGTTAAACATGACAGTTGAGGATTTAAAGTACAGATAGTTTAGGGGAGGAACTGAAATTAATTTAATTTAGTTTTTATTCATTGAAATTTCAATAGGTGCATGAGGCTAGTGGTTACCTGATTGGACAGTGCAACTCTAGATCATTAATATTGCTAGGGACTATTTGTGCTTTGTGAGGATTAGTTGGATTAGGAAAATAATTTAATTACTAACATAAGTAGAGTTAGGAGTTTATCTTTTTTTAGGTGTTTTCTAATGTAAAAGCTAAGTGCAAGTTCAGAACTGCAAATAAACTTTGCTTATGTAATTTAATCTCTTCCTAGTTTTAAAAATCACAATCTAATGAAACATGAGGAAAAGAATATTTAAAATTCTTCCTTCAGAATTTACATATTTTAACAATGGCATTAAAAACATCGGTTATCCTTTTCTTGAGGTTTTTTTTGGGAGGCGAGTTGTATTTATACTCTGTTTTAAAACCACTTACTCTAAATATATTTGTGTCACAAGACTATTAGTGAACTCTGTTATAAAGCTTTTGGCCAGAGAAACTTAATTATTTTAGAGATGCAAATAATTTATTCTTTAATGATAGTTAAAATAATAAATCACGAGAGGCAGTGACTGAAGAATGTAGGTGGTGTTCATAGGGCATAAAATGTCCCAAGAACCAGTTAATGTTAACTTCATTATTTTGAGTAATTTAGGAACCACAGATTTTCTGCTTGGAATAAATATACAGTCCAAGAACAAAAGGTAACACCAATCTCAGAATTTTGATAGGCTCAGAGAGCAAGAAACATGCATGATCTTTTGGAGAAACTAATTTTAGAAAACAACAAGACAACAGTGAAAATGAAGAAAACTAGTTAAAATGTACTGGTATTTTGTTTTCTGTACATCCTGACTGGTTTGTGTTATTTCTATTTCTCCAAAGAGAATCATAATTTTTTTGTTTGTTAAACTCTATCTTGTTGCTTACATTAAAATTTTTTTTATTGAGGTATAATTTATATAAAATACAGTGTACTCATATTAAATATACAGTTTGCATTTTGACAGATGTAACCACCACCACAATTAAGATGTAGAAAATTTTCATCACTCCGAAAAGCTTCCACATGTTTTTTGCAGCTAATCCCTCCTACTGCTCTGGCCCCAGGCAACCACTGATATGCTTTCTGTCCCCATAGATTAGTTTTGACTGTCATAGAAGTTCCTGTAAGTGTGATCATACGTATGTACTTTTTTTGTGTTTTCTTTTTTTTTTCTCTGCTAATATTCTCAGTGACTTTTATGGGTAAAATCTCATAGGCTGATCTTCAGAATGGTCTAAACAAATGTGAAGTAAGTCATCGGAGAGCTTTCCATGGCTGGAATGAGTTTGATATCAGTGAGGATGAGCCACTATGGAAGAAGTATATTTCTCAGGTGAGATATTTTTATTTTCTCCTGCTGTGTAACTTACATGTATTTTTGTAAATGTAGTTGTTTACTTTTGTGAAGTTATTTATGGAGAAAGGAAATAATTTTTTAAAATGTTTTTTACCTAAATTTTTTCATTTGTTAGAGTTTATTGTTACATTGGAATTTCTATGATTTTAGTGTACAAATCTTTAAGGACATATTACATGGAGGTGATACTATTAACAGTAGTTTCCTTTGCAGGTGTCTTAAATATTTTTTATTATAGAAATGCTAACTTTTTTAAAAGTAATATGGCTAGCTTAGAAAATTAGTAAAAGTTAGGTCATTTGACTGCCTGGGTACAAGTTCCACCTTTATTTCTTACTAGCTCTGTGCTCTTTATTATCCTCTGAGCCTTATCTATAAAATGGGGATAATAATCTTAGGAGATAGTAAGCTATCAGTAGATTATAGCTATTTTTAATTATATTTTATTAATGTCCTAATCTTTTCAGAAAGATCTACTGTAGGATTTTTCTTATCTTTATGACAAGTATATTAGTGAAAAGCTAAAAAACTCCTATGGGGCTTCCCTGGTGGCGCAGTGGTTTAGAGTCCGCCTGCCGATGCAGGGGACACGGGTTCGTGCCCTGGTCCGGGAAGATCCCACATGCCGCGGAGTGGCTGGGCCCCTGAGCCAGTCTGGAGCCTGTGCTCTGCAACCGGAAGAGGCCACAACAGTGAGAGGCCTGCGTACCAAAAAAAAAAAAAAAAAAAAAAAAACTCCTATGGCCAGTTTTCAAGTAGTAAGATTAGTTTGCCATACAAATAAATTCTTTTTTTGGGGGAGGGGGTACGCGGGCCTATCACTGTTGTGGCCTCTTCCCGTTGCCGAGCACAGGCTCTGGACGCGCAGGCTCAGCGGCCATGGCTCACGGGCCCAGCCACTCCGCAGCATGTGGGATCTTCCCGGACCGGGGCACGAACCCGTGTCCCCTGCATCAGCAGGCGGACTCTCTAAACCACTGTGCCACCAGGGAAGCCCCAAATAAATTCTTTTTAGTGAAGAAACTTTCTAATGCCTTCTAAGCTACAGGTTCTTTTTTAAAAATATCATCGTTTAACTTTTCTAAAGGGCCTTGCTTGTTAATGAACCAAAATTTATCATTTTTAACTTATTTAAATGAATTTGTCTAAAGTAGAAAAGCTGAATTTTTAGAGAAGAACCTTGTATCTGTCTTGTTTTTATTGGAATATTTTTTATATGTATATTTGTATTCTCAAATTTACCACATTTCCACATTACGTAAAACTTCAGAAGTTTACTCTGGATTTATAAATTACAGTGATTTGACTTATCATTAGGCAATATGATTTTTAATGTTTTGCTTTCTTGATCCTGTTTCAAAGCTAGAGTTACCTGCATCATGAGATTGCTGTGAGAATGAAATGAAATAGTGCCTGTAATGTAGTTAAGTGCAAGCAGTAATTAACAGTAAATATCAGTTGTTAATCATAAAGCACTGGACCACTCCTCACTCCTCTGCAGAGAACACTGAATTTGTTGTTCTGCAAACATTTGGAGCCTGCCATCTATCAGGTGGTTTCCTTAGTACCACGGCACAGCTGGTTTAGGGTGAAATAAAATGATCATGGGCCTTGCTCTCAAAGTGTGGTGATAGCAGCTAATGTTTGAGGGGTTTGTAGTTTACACAGTGATTTAATATACATTCTTGGTTAATGCTTACCACAGTTTTTGGTACAAGGTAGGGAAGTACCCCCAGGGCTTAAAAAATTAAGGTCACACAAAATTGGAGCTGGATTCAGACCCAGGTACTCTGGCTCAGTTTGTGTGTAGTTTGTCAACCCTGAACCACATTGCAGTTGTACTTTTATTTTGCTGGAGCAGTGATTTTCAATCCTCTGTGCATTAGAATCACTTGGGGAGTGCTTTAAAAATGCTGAAGCCTGGGCCCTGTGCCCAGAGATTCTGATTTGATTGCTCTGGTGTGAACCTGGGCATTTGTTGGAAACTCTTCACGTGATTCTGATGTGAAGCAGGGTTGCAACAGCTGTGCCAAGGAATGGAGCCATAAAGGGAGTGGGAGGTGGTGGCGTCTAACTTCACAGTTATGATATCCAGGGGCTGAGGCTCTCTGCTGGGATGGATTCTTCGCAAAGTTACTTTGCAACTTTGACGGCGATTGGCACCGTTTCATCAGAGGAAGGCACTCTGGCAGCAGAGCTCTGACGTTTAACTAGGATGTCCAACTAGAAGAATTTGGGGTGGCTCTGGTGCTTGGTCATTTAAGAGCTGCCTGATTGAGTTGGTGCTGTGGTTTGTTTCTTTAGATACTTTTCTCTCTGCTAGCTAGATGTCAGGAAAACCAGTGTTGGGGAAATCTTCAGCTTCTTCTGTGGTGAGGATCTTACTGTCTGCTCTTAGCTGCCCCGCCCCTCCCCTGGTGGGGGGTGGTTATTCCTGTGGTGGGTGGGTCAACCACAGAATTGTAATCTACACCCATATACTTATAGTATAGGAATGCTGAGGAATGTTTGGAATTTATAATTTAGGTGTTCTACCCAGTGCTTAATGTAAACCTTTAGCTTCAAAGTTATATTCCATTTATTCTAGCCCGGGTAGAAATTCAGAACAGCTTATAGTATACTAAAAATACATGTGTACTATAAGGAATTGATAAATTCTTAGTTTTAAGTAATAATGCCCTGATAGTTGTTTTTTTTAGGCTTTTGCTGTGCTGGTGCACAACTGTCTTTCATACAAAACTGTTGAATTGCTGTTTTTTTTTCACTTTCAGTTTAAAAATCCCCTTATTATGCTGCTTCTGGCTTCTGCAGTCATCAGTGTTTTAATGCATCAGTTTGATGATGCTGTCAGTATCACTGTGGTAAGAAAAAATATATATTTTTAAAAATTGTTAATCATATAAATTAGGATTGGCTTTTATTTTAGAAAATGAATTGAGACATGCCTTAATGCTTCTTCAGATTTTTTTGTTAAAATCCAAATTCTGGTTTTAGTTGCAGTGATCTCATGTAATGTTCAAGGGTCTGTGATTGGCACCCTAGAATTATTTAACAATCCGATAATTTCACAGATATGAAATATTTTATAATAATTTTCCAGTTAAATATTTATTTTACTTTCCAATTGAGAATACGTTTGAGTAATCGTGAACTGAAGCCTGACATTTAAAAAATTAAAAGTATTATTTAACAGTGTACTCTGTATTTTATTCTTTCCAGTTAGGTTATTCTGGCCTTCATCTTTTTTTTTTTCCTTGCCCTTCTGTTTCATTGTAGTATAAAAATTTATAGTAAGTATAAGCATTGATTAAAGCAAGTGTGTTAGGCTTAAGAACACAGTAGAAATGAACGTAGAGCTGTGATTCACCAGCTCTTGCTTGTGGACTCCCAGGAGTCTCTGAGATTCTTTTAAGGGAGCATATGAGGTCAAAACTACTTTCATAAAACTAAAAACATTGTCTTTTTGCTATAGACATTTGCATCAGTGGCGCAAAAGTGATGACGGGTAAAACTGTTAGAGCTTCGGCTTGAATCAAAATAATGGCAACAAACTAGTAGTCATTGTTTTCTTTCACTGTTTGTTTCTCTTAGCAGTGTTTTTGATAAAACAGTAAAAATTAATTTTATTAAGTCTTGATCCTTAAATATATACCTTTTTAATGTTCTGTGTGATGAAATGGGAAGTACGCATTGAAGTATGATGGTTGTTTCAAGGAAAGGCTGTGTGCTGAGCTGAACTAGCCTTTTACTCGAAAGAATGACTGATAGACAAACTATGGTTATTAAGACTTGGATAACTGGCATACTTTTTTTGAAAGTGAGTGGCATGAGCCTATCACTACAAGAAAAACAACTGACAGAATTTGTTGCCAATGGTAAAATTCAAGCTTTCAGTGATAATTAGAATTTTGCAAAAATTTTATGCATTATTTTATGCTGGACAACTTCCCAGTATTTAAGACCTTATTCTAATAAGATCAGTAGTGATTTTAGTGAATGTGATTTTTTTTTTAACTATTATGAAATGTGTCAACACTTGAAAGATTTGAATAACCAAGTGAATCAATCTTTTCTAAATGACCAGTGCATGATGATACAAAATGTTCGGTGACAAAAGAGCCATGAAACATGCAAAAGAGATCAGTAGATTTTAATATAACAGATTATGAAAAGTTCATTGATATAGTTTTAAGTTCTATATTGCAAATTACTTTTGAAGTAACAGTTGTCTAATTTTGGTGTAGCTAAGAATAATATCCATAATCATCTGAAAAGGCTTTTAAAATACTCCTCCCTTTTTCAACAATATCTGAATGAGGCTGAATTTTGTTCATATACTTCAGGCTAATCAACATATCAATAGATTGAATGCAGAAGCAGATACGAGAATCTGGCTTTGTATTAAAGCAGACATTAAAGATAGAAAAATTGAAAACACTGCCACTTTTCCCACAATTTTTGGGGGGGAATATTTTTCATAAAAAATGTTGTATGTTAACATGTAATGGGCTTACTTTTTTTTAGATAATAAGTAGAAATTAAAACTGAGTGATTGAAAATGTATTTAATATGGTAAATATCAATAGCTGGAAGTCACATAAACAAAAGCTGGTCCTCTGTTTGTAAGAGCATAAAGGGATCCTGAGATCAAAGAGTTTGAGAAGCCTTCCTGGGGAGGCAGGTCCCTGTCACCTGTCCGTTTTTCCCCACAGGCCTCAAGGCGGAGTTGTGATTCCTTCCCTGGATGTTTTGTGCTTAGTGTCTGGTGTCTTGGGGCTGCAGATAGAGTCAGAAAAATAAGATATGATTAACAGTTATTACAATGTCTTATTTAAAAATGTTGTTTGTTTTGTTTAGGCAATACTTATCGTCGTTACGGTCGCCTTTGTTCAGGTGAGTAAGTAGCCTATTTTGATGACATAAAAATGGTATTTTAGTTAATTGCTTAAAAAATCAAGGTGGTTTATGTTAGTTAAAATGTATAGTTAATGGGTATGTTGGTCAGAACAATTTATTCTTTGTTTTTGAAATAATTTCAAAAACAATAACTCTGCAAGGAAGTTTGTGGAACCACCTTGACTGCTTTGGTTTAGGCAGTGGCATGAAGAAATCTAGTTTTTTTTTGATGATGTTAAAGATAACTGAAGCAGATGGAAGCAAGAAGTACAGTAATAGAAATAAAATCCAGCAGTAGGCTTTTAAATTTTTTCCAGTTAACAAATTGGGCCAGAGTTCAAATTCCTCATTCCTCAATGGAAGGGATGTTCTGATCTGGATTGAACTCCCTGTTCAGCATAGACATTGGAACAGTAAAGAAGATATATGAAAAGGAACCCCCTTTAAAAAATTAATGTGAATAATGTGGAGATAATGTCTGGATTTCTGTTGACCAGTGTAGATATAAATAAAAACATGGGCTTAGTTTTATGTTTATTTAAATATCTGATAACTTCTTTAGGTTTTAGAACAGTGTTGGCAGGTGTCATTTGATTAGCTAAAAGTTTTAAAGCATGGTTAATAAGACTAGAAGAATTATTCTAGTTTAGGGAAAAATTAATATGGCATTTGAAATTCATGTTAATTTGAATCTTAAGACTATATGTTAAGTGGCTGTGGTTATTTCCACATCTATGATTTATTCCTTGGGTATTTCCTGTCATCATCCAGTTTTCCTGTGGTAATCTCTAATTTAGTAATTTGTTTTATAGTCACCCAGTGTAGAAAAGCCGGTTTTAATCAGGTTGTCTGCAGCAAGTTTGTGAGTTGCATTAGTACACCATCAGGAATCCTGTATCTAGGGAATACTTTTGCTTAGAACAGATAAAAGTTGCCTTAGGGCAGGTGGCGGGTTAGTTTAGTAGAGGTTATTCCAGGCTGAGCCTCATTGGACACAGCTATTCATTTGGTCATGTGGGTGGTACGCCGCACTGGACCAGTAACTGGAACCCTTTTGCATCTTTAATAATGCTACAGATGTATGGAGTGGCTTGCTTCAGAAGTATTCTTACAGTATTATCACTTTGTATGGAAGACATTAGTAGCTTGGTAATAGCCCCTACTCTCAGAAAAAATCCCACAAAATTTCTATTTTAACGTACTCAGTGTGGACTTTTACACAAAGATAGTGTGTTACACACCTTAAATGTAGTGGCTGAAACCATCTGCCAAATATCTTTATGATAGGTTCATTTGATAGGTTCATTATTTATATGTGTTTTTACCTGTGTTTTAGGAGGAGAATGCTTTTTATTATTTACATCTGCCTTCCCCCCTTTCTAATCTCAATTTCCCATCCTCATTGTACACCCTTGCAGTCATAAAAATAGCTAATTGTTTCGTATAGTCATATATTGATGCCACCTTACAATAAATTTAAAATTTAACTTTTAGGTGTTCATTTGAGATGGCTGTCAAGTTTGTGTTGAAGGATCATTTTGATATAGAGGTATCTTTGTAGTTGTAGTGAGTAAAGGCTAAGAAGTCTGAAGAGGGAGGTAAAGATTGGGCAGCTTCTATGTCATTTATTAGGATCTAGGAGTAGTGAGTGTTTTCTAGCCTTTTATGGAATTTTTGGTTAAAACTTCCAAATTCCTTAATATCCTTGGTATGATTGGGGGAGGGGTGTCTTTGTAATTTTTTTTTAAAATTGAAGTATAGTTGAGATGCAGTATTGTTTCAGGTGCAGTATACAGTGATTTGATATTTGCATGCATTATGAAATGATCACCATAAGCCTAGTAACCGTCTGTCCCCATACAGAATTATTGTAATGTTCCTTATGCTGTATATTACCCTGGGTGTCTTGTGATTTTTATATTTACAGATTTACCTTACTCTCACATTTGTTCCTCTTGCTTAAGTAGTAAAGACAGATTTAGTTCTAAGTTATTCATATACAGCTTTGTGTTTTCTATTTGAAAACGTTTGTGAAAGGTGTGCAGTTTTGATTAGTGCTAGCACTGCAGTCATTTCAAAACACCCCCCGACTTTCACTCCCACTACTCTCCCTACCCCTTCTTCTCCCTTTTTTTTTTTTTTTTTTTTTTTTTTGAGGTACGCGGGCCTCTCACTGTTGTGGCCTCTCCTGTTGTGGAGCGCAGGCTCAGCGGCCACGGCTCACGGACCCAGCCGCTCCGCGGCATGTGGGATCTTCCCGGACCGGGGCACGAACCTGTGTCCCCTGCATCGGCAGGCGGACCCTCAACCACTGTGCCACCAGGGAAGCCCTCTTCTCCCTTTTTAACCTTAGATCAAAAGATTGGTGTACTTAGTGCAGACATGAGACAAAAATAGCAGTGATGTTGTGTGAAGCAAGACAGCCCACATTACTGAGGTGAAGGTTGTCTCTGACTCTCAGCTGTGATTGTATGGTTGGAGGAAGGCTGGAGCCTCACAGTTAGGGCCCCTGAGAATTTCCTCTTTCTAGGTAATTCAGTCATGGGAAAGGGTAGGGCAGCCACATCTCTCTCCTTGTTTAACTTACGTTCTTCCCACGAAGATTTGTTTCACAAACCTTGCCTTGGGCTTGAATCCTCAACACCAGTGTTGTTTGCAGTTAATTGTCTTTGACTTCCTTGGTCATTAAACACTAAAAGTAAAGTTATCTTAATTATGAGGCTCAATGATCTTAACTTTTAATGACTGAAAACTACTTTTTGGACACACTAATCAGTTTTCTTCACTTTCTTATAAGTAACTTGACCTTAGGTTTGCACACTGAATATTGAAATAGAAAATTGAGGGACTTCCCTGGTGGCCCAGTGGTTAAGACTCGCACTTGCAATGCAGGGGACGTGGGTTCGATCCCTGGTTGGGGAACTAAGATCCCACATACTGCGTGGTGTGCCAGCACCCTCCCCAAAAAATATATATATATAAAAAATTGAGAATACTTAATTATCAAAAATTGGTTACTATATATTTAACATAAAGGACAAGCTTTTATGGGTAGGAATATAAATGCAAGTAAAGAAAAAGATAAAAATTGGGAGAAATGTTAAAATAATGATTGGGGTCAATATTTAGTTAAGTCTAACATAGTATATGTTCTTAAGAATGTACATATTTGCATTTCTTTATAAATATTTTTTCTTAATTTTTTTTTTTAATAGGAATATCGTTCAGAAAAATCTCTTGAAGAACTGAATAAACTGATGCCACCAGAATGCCATTGGTATGATCCTTGTTTCTGATACGGATTTCTACTCTTAAAAGTAGAAATTAAATGTGACTATTACAGTGTACATTGTGGCCCAATATTTGTTTAAACATAAGGTAGAAACCATTAATCTGACATGAAAAATTCATGCCCTATTCAGTATAGCAAGTTGTACTATTAAAACTTTTGTTACTTCTAATTTTGAGATTCTTGAGACATGGATTTATTCAACAGATACTTTCTGTGTGTGACTGTGTGCCAAGCACTGTTGTGGGTGCAGTGATGTATAATCAGACCCTGGTGATTGAGAAGGTTGCTACAGTTTTCGCATTTTACATTTGAGCAACTGGAGAGCTTTTCCAGTGCTTTGTTTGTTTTTTTTTTTAATTCATCTGAGCATCTTAATTATCAAGAGCACAAGAGTAAGTCTTTTCTTGGTTTCTGTATTTGACTTATCTCCTTAGAAGTGGTGATAATGCAATATATTTTCCCTCAAGCAAGCCTACTGGAAGGAATTTCTTCAAATAAGTGGTCTGGCTTGCTTTCTTCCTCTGTGGTTGTTTCTGTTTCATGTTACAGTGTGCGTGAAGGAAAATTGGAACATACACTTGCACGAGACTTGGTTCCAGGTGATACAGTTTGCCTTTCTGTTGGGGACAGAGTTCCTGCTGACTTGCGCTTGTTTGAGGTGAGTTTGATGTCTTAGTCTGTTTGAGCAGCTGTAACAAAATAACACATAAATGTATTTCTCACAGTCCCGGTGGCTGGAAGTCCAGGATCAAGGCACCAGCATGGTCGCATCCTGGGGAAGACCCTTTTTCTGGTTCATAGCTGGTGCCTTCTTGCTATGTCCTCACATGGTAGAAGGGGCTAGAGAATATATCCAGACAAAACTCTTAATTCAAAAAGTTACATGCACCTCTATGTTCATAGTAGCACTATTTACAATAGCCAAGACATAGAAACAACCTAAATGTCCACTGACAGAGGAATGGCTAAAGAAGATGTGGTACATATATACAATGGAATATTACTCAGCCATAAGGAGAATGAAATAATGCCATTTGCAGCAATGGACCTAGAGATTATCATGCTAAGTGAGTAAGTCAGAAAGAAAAAGACAAGTATCATATGATATCACTTATATGTGGGATCTAAAATAGGACACAAATGAACTTATCTACAAAACAGAAACAGACTCACAGACATAGAGAAAAGGCTTGTGGTTGCCAAGGTGGGGGTGGGGGGTAGGGGAGGGATGGACTGGGAGTTTGGGGTTAGAAGACACAAACTATTATATATAGAATGGATAAACAACAGGGTCCTGTATAGCACAGAGAACTATATTCAGTATCCTGTAATAAACTATAATGGAAAACAATATGGAAAAATAATGTATATATATGTATAACTGAATCGCTTTGTTGTACAGCAGAAATTAACACAACATTGTAAATCAACTATACTTCAATAAAAATAAAAAAAATTAAAGAATAGTAACAGATGTATAAGTAATTTAATAAAGAAAGGAAACAACTTTTCTAATCTAAAAGAAGGCAAACAATAAGAAAGGAACAGAAATAGGAACATAGAATAAATAGATGGATCAAATAGAGAACAAATAGTAGGAAGAGCTATAGAACCCCACTGTATTAGTGCTTATTTTAATTGTAAATGGATTAAATATTCACTTAAAACACTGAGATTATCAAAGTGATATAAAAAGCAAATGCAATTTAAAACAGTGACATATCTAAACATTTTTTTTTCCCTTAAAATATATCTGTTTTTCCCATAGAGTCTTTTGAGGTATCCATGTAGTAAATCAGCAGATCTTTATGGAAATGAGTGTTAGGCATTGTGGGAGACACAAAGATGGTGTGATAGAGCTCTTGCCCTCAGAGAGCAGACTGTTGGTATACACAAATCACCATAAGATAAGATAGAACTGTGTAAGTGAACGAGAACTACAAAGAATGGAGTAGAAAATTTAGAGAAGGGAGAGGTTACTTCTGATTTGAGTGAAATGAGCATGCCTCAGACAACATTGCGCTGGTGGTCATAAACGAAGGGTAGTACTGAACAAAGATGCAGCAGCAGCTGTATGTAGATCCCTGTGAGTGTTCTGGTATGTGATTAGAGCTGCAGTATGTTAAAGATAGAAAACATATGGTAGAATCAGGGGGCCTTGGATATGAAGCTCCACTGCAGATTTTATTGGTTGGGATTTAGCTTTGAAGGTTATACCTAGCTGGCAATGATGTTACGTTTAATCCTGCCACCGTGTGTAGAATATGTTGAAGGGATGGAGTAAGGCACCTAGTATAAGAAGCCCTCATAGCCCATGAGAATGCCAGTCTCATCTGTTATTGGAATTGACATGTACAGAGCTGACATTCTTTGAATACCTAGTGTGTCCCAAAACATGAGCATTCTCATGTGGAGGTTATGGAAAGCCTGAAGAACATTTGGAGTTATAAGTACAAGCTTCATTTAATCTTGAAATAAAGAAAGGTCTTTCTTCCAAATACTTAAAATTTATCCTTAGAAAGATATCAGATTGCTTTAATTGTTGAGTGCAAATAACACAATACAGCAAGTATTGGGAATGTTAATTTTACTTTATTACCTTCTTTCTCCCCTTAGTAGGTCTTTTTGTATCTTTTTTACTCACTTCTTGTCCCTTCCTCCTATCCCTAATATTTGGTTAATGATAAGACCTTGAATTATTCTTCCTTAGAGATGTAGTAGGCCTGTCACTTGATATAAATCATCTTCCCCTCCCCCAAAGAACCCTAACTTGAATCCATGAAGTTTTTGTCACCATTTATTATGGAGTGCTTCTCTTCTAATTCAGAAGCAGACCTCCTCAGTGGGATAGTTAGAAGATGATTTTCCCATTGTTTGAACAATTTGAGCAGTATAACGACACAGAAGCTTTAAAACACCATTTGACTTAGTAAAGTATTTAAGGGTTTCATTTAAACAAGGGTTAATTGAGAATTATCTCAGATAATTGAAATTAATTTCTCATATAGAAAAATACTTGTCAGAATATGGATTAGTACATATTTTATCCATTCAGCAAATATATATCGAAGACTTACTGTGAGTTTAATAAGAGGGATTTTTGACATTTTAAAGCTTGATGATGTAAAAATTAGAAGTGTATGCTTTGTGGAGTAATTGATTAGTTTTGATTGTTTTCGCCCTACTTGTTAACTTTTCAGACACTTCATCAGCACGTTTTATTTGGCAGTGCTGTGCTTAGGTTGATTTTGTTCCAGTTAATCCACTTTACATATATAGTTGAACATCTTTAATTTCTTCTGTCACTTCTCTCCCCTACCTGGTACCAGAGGCATGTTTTTGCAACTACTTTGATAGTAGATTGAGACAACATTCCTAAAAGAATTGAGCCTTTCCTGCCGCTTCTAGATTTAAATGTACTGACCGAAGACATAAGAAAGCTGATAAGGTGAAATTCTCTTTTGGACACAGGTTACTAACTTTTTGTAATTAAATTGGCTTATTGGAGTGTTGTTTGCTGAATTTGGTTGTGGTGAATGATTATGTAAGGCTAGCTGGTTATTTGATGTTCCTACATGAAACAAACTCTTTGTTAGAGTATAAAGGAAACAGAAGACTCCTCAGTTATCCTTGGGCTATTATTAATTTTTCACAGATAAAGCACATGGATTTCACTTTGGAAAAAGTAAGCGTAGGACTTTTGCAGTATAGTTCTTTTCGTGTGGACATGGCCCGTGGCCAAGGTTGTCACTTCAGCATTGTCATTGCTGCAACTCTAGGGTTCCTGTCATAATTTCAGTGGTTCAGACTTTGGCTGTAATTCTTGCGTGGGCCTGTAGTAGCATCTTGTCAGCAAGTTCAGTGACTCACTGCTATATAACTTTTATCTGGTATTTTCTGGCTGTGTCTTAAGTCAATTCAGGCTGCTGTAATAAAATACAATAGACTGGGTGGCTTAAACAATAGATGTTTATATCTTATGGTTCTGGGTGCTGGGAAGTCCACAGTCAGGGTCTGGCAGAATTGGGTTGTTGGTGAGGGTGCTCTTTTGTCTTGCAGTCTTTTTGCTATGTCTTCATATGGTAGAGAGAGTGATCCCTCTTCCTCTTACAAAGCCACTGATCCCATTATGTGGGCCTCATCCACATTACCTTCTTTAACTCTGATTACCTCCCAAGACCCTATCTCCAGTTATCATCACATTACATTGGAGTTTAGGGCTTCAGCATGAATTTTGGGGGGACAGAATTCAGTCCATAGCAGGCTGAGCCTATCTTTTGTAAAACCCTTTTTAAAGAAGATTAATATTGATAACTTAAGGATTTCTGTATTTGGTTTTCTTGCCTGAGTCAGTTTTCCATGGCCAAGGAATGAGCGAATATGTGTTGGTGGCAGTAAGCTTACCAGCATAGGAACCTTAGAATTATTTGTGGAGCTGGGATAGTAAAACTTAGAGGAATTGAGCTATGGGCATGTTCTCCAGTTTTTTCCCTTAGGATTTTTATTTTAATTTTTTAGTAGTAGTTCAGAAGAGAGACCTCTGGCTAGTTAATTGGGGGCAGCCAAGGGATTGGTCAGACAGTGACTTTAGATGAAGCAATCTTATAGACTATACATACCTACATAACAGTACATTTTGCCTTTTTGGAAACATAACATATTTTCCATAATGTTCCAGGTAAAGTCTATATCAAAATTTGAACAAAGAATTCTTTGTAAGAGAAAACAATGTAAGAGTCAGAGGAAAAGAGGATTTCTTTTGGCTGTTGAAAATATTTTACCTCTTAGCTACAAGTTTTTAACTAAACACAAAATATTGCCTGAAATGTACCAAGATTTTCCTTCACTTGGAGTACTGAATGATTAATTCTGTTGATACTTTCTTTTGTGGCTCATGTGTTAGTGTTATTAGCCCATATCATTCTTTGAAACTGTCTTCAAAATCTACACACAGGGTACAGTTGCCACTTTTTTTTTCAAACCCAATTTTTGTTTAAATGGGAATGTCTTAATTTTTCATTTTTGAAAGATAATTTTGCTGGATATAGAATTCTCTTTGATTTTTTTTTAAGCACTTTAAATATGTTATTCTACTGCTTCTAGCTGCCATGGTTTCTGATAAGAAATGGGATGCTAATCTTATTGAGAATCCCTTGTACATGATAAGTTGCTTTGCTCTTGCTGTTTTCAAGATTCTGTCTTTGTCTTTCAGCAGTTTGGTTATAATATCTCTCAGTGTAGACGTTTATGAGTTTATCCTGTTTGGAGTGTATTTGTCTTCTTTGATGTATAGATTCCTGTCTTTCATTAAATTTGGGAAGTTTTCATCCAATATTTCTTCAGATATTCTTTCTGCCCATTTCTAGTTTTTTTTCTTCTAGGACTCTTATAATGCTTAAATTGGTATGCATTTTACACTTTGTCTTCCCTGGTATATGTGGTAGCCCTTCCAAGCCATTATTTCTTCAAAGAACTTCCACCTTAGTCTCTTCCTTTTCAGTCTTTTGGTTGTGTCTGCTGCTTGCCCTGTTCTGTGCTTTGCCTGCTAGTATATGTCTTTAATCTTTTGGCAGATACCTGGAAAGCTACTCTAGCTGGAGTCAGGATGTGAATTAAAGGTCAGCCTCTGCACCAGTCCTTCAGAGAACTGCCAGACAGGTCAAAACACACAACTATAGTATTTTAGGAGCAGGGTCCAGGAACAGAAGCTTCCATCCCCACAGCTATTGTTGCTTCTCTTGGGAATGGGGCGTAGCAGACAGGCAAATAAAAATGCCTTTTTCTTCTCAAGCATTTCTCTGTTTGCTTTTTTATTCCAGAGTTTATTCTGTTAGTTTTTGCCAGCTTATGAGTTTTTAGTGGAGGGACCAGTTGTTTGAGTGCCGTGCTCCACTATTTTCTGTGATGTTACTCCTGAGTTGTAAGTTTTTATATTGACTTCAGTGTATTTTTTTGGCAGGTAAATTTGATAAATTGATTTACAGTATGTTGCTCCCTCCTTATTGTGATTTATCACTGAAACTTCACTTTTAAATTTCTGAATTATTAAACATATACATACTTGTAAAAAAGCAATTTACAAACATCTTAGGAAGTAGAGATTTTAAATTAGCTGTTGAAAGAAATTGACTAGAATGTTGGAAAAGGTGTATGTTGTATTTGTGGGATGTGGAAACATTCATATTCACTAAAGGCTATTTGATATAATCACTTGTGTTTGACTTTGGAAAAGATGTATTTTTCTTTAATAGTATCATACAGCTGAGAAAACCATTCCATACTTAGAGCAATAGGAGTGCTGGTTCTCTAAGATTGTATAAGTGGAGCTCTGCTTAGTGTTTTGTTGTCTGATTTTTATAGTTCAGTGGTTAAAAACTATTGTGAGCTGAGCAATGCTATTCATTTTAAAATGCTGATGAGAAAGAACTCTTTTTTTCCTCAGTCACTAGAATTTAAAAAGACAATATGGGTGGGTTAGAAGTGAGACTTAGTGTCTTTGTTTTAAGAGTATCATTTTACATTAGTAGGAAAGGACTGTTGCAAAAATAGGTCCCCTTTTGAAATTTTGTTCCTTTTAATAGTCTTACTGAAATATCCTGTAAATCATTGTTAACCAAATTTAAATATTTGCCTTTAAATTATTGACAACTTGATCAAGTTCAATCTGTACTTTTTTTTTTTTTTAAGTAAGAAGCACTGAATGTACACTTTGTGTTGCTGCACGTGGGCTTTCTCTAGTTGCGGTGGGCGGGGGGCTACTCTTTGTTGCGGTGCACGGGCTTCTCATTGCAGTGGCTTCTCTTGTGGAGCATGGGCTCTAGGCGTGCGGGCTTCAGTAGTTGTGGCACACGGGCTCAGTAGTTGTGGCTCGGGGGCAGCTCTAGAGTGCAGGCTCAGTAGTTGTGGCACATGGGCTTAGTTGCTCCGCGGCATGTGGGATCTTCTTGGACCAGGGGTCGAATCTGTGTCCCCTGCATTGGCAGGCGGATTCTTAACCCCTGCACCACCAGGGAAGTCCCTGAATCCATACTCTTAAGTCAAGTTTGCAAGCATTTACCATGGGATAAAATTGATTTCATGTAACACTTGGTCAGTTGGCCTTTGATTAATAAGCTAGAGCTCATGAAGAATTTTTAATTATATTTTCCTTCATTTGAATAAACAGTAAGAGGAATCTTAATTTTTGAGAGCATAAGTAAGAAATTTTATCATGATCAGGCAGTTGCAGATGAATATTTTGGAAGATTCATTTCTGGGGAAAGAAATCCATTTCTGATTTGCTTTTAATTCTGGACTAGAGGTGATTAACCTAGCAGCATACAGGATACTAAGATGTTCTTTAGTTTATGAACTTATTTGTAGTTACCAATTGTACCATATTAACTGTAATTTTTTTAAGCAGTCACTTTTTGCTTTCCAGGAAACCTTTGTGACTTTGGCATTTACCTTATTTCTGCCTAATGTTTTATAGGAATAATCCTGTGAGTTATTTTCAACCATTTAAATTCTGTAGGTGTTAAATATTCAGATTGTGGGATTATGTATGCATCTTGATTCTTATTTACATTCTGCTTTTTGAACTGTGTTGTGTATTATTTACACCTCCACCATTGTGCCTGAGGAAGAATGAAGAGAAACATAATCAGTTTCCTTATTAACAGCTTTTCTGAAGGTTTTATGTTTAAACTTGGATGGAAGGCATGGAGCTGGCTGATTCTTTGACTTAATTTTATCCTAACCTTTCTCTCATGAATGCAATGGATAAATGACTCTAATGTCTTTCTTCTCAGGTGAATTAAATTGTGACTTGTTAAAGTGTAATAATTAGGCTTGCCTACTTTATTAAGGTACCACCCTTCCTAGAAAGGACTTCCTTCCCCTTACTCTCTCAAAACTGCTTCCTGCAAAAACTTGCAGTCACCATTAGGAGAAACTAACTTGTCACTTAGAAAATAGTCTTGTTCAAGGGACAGTTGAGAGCTATGCTACAATGTATGATTTAGACAAATTTCATTAATAATGTGTTGTTAATTTTAACAGATTTATAATTATATAGGAAAAAAAGATAAGGACCCAAACAAAGCTCCCTTTCCTTCCACATTAGTTTGTATACTAACACAGGGCTGATTGTTATTGTACAAAAAATTACATGCCTGTTTTCTGTAGAAAAACCTGATTTGAACAAAAATTCTTACTCTTAAATGGTTGTTGCCCTGCTGAGGCTGACAGTGAAGAGCTGGGTCCCTGACAGAGTCAATAAAAGCCATGCTTCCCCCCTCCTTTTAAAAAGTCAGATTATATTTGTATTCCTTGACAACCACCTAATGTTAGTGTTTATCCTTGTTTAAGATTTACATTTGAAGTAAAAATTCTTCAGTGGGAAAACATAAATTTCAACTTTCTCACAGAGAAAGGAGTTCTATAGCTTGTATACAAGTATTTGTTTTTAAATATTAGCAGGTTTTTCTTACTAAGAGCTTAGAAAATTATAAGCAGTTCTGATTTTTGTAACAAGCATTAAAGAGGAACTTGCTAAACAAAATAAACTATTTGTTGACTTTTGTAATTTAGAAGAATAGGAGTTAATTTGTTAACGTTTGGGTTTCGTCTCCATAGTTTATAAGCTGTGTGATGTTGGGTGAGGCACTTAATCCTTCAGTATGTCTGTAAAATAGGGATAATACTACTAGTGCTTGCCTCATTGGAGTTGCTAGTAGCTAAGTAGCTGTTAGTAGATAACTTAGTATAGGTGTGTAGCATGGTGCCTAGCAGATAGTGAGCAAGGAAGTGTCAACTGACTGCTTTTAGTATTAGCATCATCTTTGAAGAAAGATCTAACTTTTTTCTTACTTGGTAATAAATGTGTTAGTGTGAAAAATTATACAGACCTAAGATTAATTTGGGAAGAAGAGTCAAATAACTGTGTTCTTTTTTTTTTTTTTTTTTTTTGGTATGCGGGCCTCTCCCTGTTGTGGCCTCTCCCATTGCGGAGCACAGGCTCCAGACGCGCAGGCCCAGCAGCCACGGCTCACGGGCCCAGCTGCTCCGCGGCACGCGGGACCTTCCCGGACCGGAGCACGAACCCGCGTCCCCTGCATCGGCAGGCGGACTCCCAACCACCGCGCCACCAGGAAGGCCCAACTGTGTTCTTTTAATAAAAAAAATTCATTGCTTTTGAACATGGCAGGTGTTCTTTTTTTGAATCTGTAGTTGTGGTGAAGTAATGAACGCAAATTTACCTGGCTTATCTTTGCATACATAATTATATAAAATGGGAAGCCTTCTAAAGACTTCTAAAGACTGTCAGATCTGTGTTTTAAGGAATACTTTTTATAAGCCTATTTTGATACTAAAATCTATCACATTTACATGGTATTAAACTTTCAGGAAACGCTAACACAGTTTGGTCTCTCTGGAGTTGTATGATATAATTTATTTTTATCCTGAACATTCTTAAACTTTATGATCTAATGTTATAAACTTGATTATATTTGCAGTGTCATATGCCTGCCTAGCACAGGAACGCACCTAGCATGTTCCTGCCCCTACAGGCTTTGTACTTTGTGCTCCTTTTGCCTAGAATCCTTCCTCCCTGATTATGGCCCAACCGTGGGGCCCTCACACCAGTCAGGGCTCTGCAAAAGGGTCATCTGCTTTTGAGAGATGTTCTCTTTCTATCTAAATGTCACTCTCCATTCTTACCATGGTTTTTTCCTCACTAGCAAGCATTATATAATCCACTCTTGTTTATTTTTTCAAATCAATTTCCCATTAGAATAAAAGTTGAGGGCAGCAGTAAACTTTGTTTACTGCTGATTCTCACTCTGTATGATATAGTACAGAACCTGGCATATTATAAGTATTAATAAATACTTTTTAAGTGAATGAATCAATGACATTGATCAAATCAAAAGTTTTATTATGTAGATGGGGAGAAAGAATTCATGAACTCAATTTTTAATAATTATTTTCTGTGAAATTTTTTAAGGTATTTATGGTCATAACAAAAATAACCATTTAAATAGATGAGATTTATTCCCCTTCCCCACCCCACAAAAAAGAAAAAACAGGATTTAAATTTAGAGTACTTGGTACATAGTAGGAATTGTCAATCAGGAGGCCCAATTCAGAACACCAGCTCAGTTTATAATAGCAGTGAAACTGCACATTAAACTGCTCTGGGTTCATTTTCTTATCTTGTTTTCTTTCTAGGATCTAACCCAGTGCCTGGTACATAGTTAAGGTAGTCAGTAAATGTTGCTTAGGTGAGTGAATGAACCTATAAAATGAGTAAAATCATGAACTAGTTTCTAGTTTCCCAAAGAGCCTCCTAATGATCCTTGAACTAGAGCTTCTGGAATAAAATGGATCAAAGATGTTTGGAAAACACTCTTCTGTTGATTCTGAAACCTGAGTGCAACATCAGAATTACTTGGAGGGCTTGTAAATTGCAGTCTGTTAGGTTCACTCTCCCCACCTCCTTGTTTGCGGTAGGGCAGTGAATTTCTTAACAAGCTCTGAGGTGTTAGAGGTGATGCTGGTTCTGCTAAGACCACACTTCCACAACCCCTGCTGTATCTGTAATCCTGTTGAGGTGCCTCACGCTGGTGCATTGTAAGTTTTGAGAAGCACTATGGTAGGGGGAGCTGTTTAATTCTTAACACAGTGTTTCTAAAACTTCCTTGACCAGAGTACTCCTCCCTTGTATGTATGTGTATATATGTGTGTGTCGGTTTATCAATGATCATCCATCTATAACACTATACACAATGCCTATTAACATCCTTGGAACTGTTGTTCTGTGGGCCATACTTAGAAACAGAGCCAGGTCACATCTGCAGTATTTTCCACATATAAAATGATGATTTTTTTTTTTCATGCTTGGGTAGGTGAATTCTTAATTGTGTTAGGAGTGCAGCCTTCAGTATTGAACCCATTGCAGAGTTGGATGGTGATATGATATTCATGATCTGCATGGAAACATTTATATACATTTTTGATTCTTGCTGACATAAATTTAGAATAAATGTAGGGATGTATAGAAAGAACAATTTCATGAAAATTAAACCCAAAATGATGAAATTATTTATTTCTCAGTACCTTTTATATCTTTCAGTCGTATTTCTCTTCTGTTATAGTTGGTTTAAATCTGTCAAACCCATTTTCAGGACTTCAGGATATGGCAAAGTTAGGAAATAATTTTAGAAAACTCATGAGAGTCGAGTTTTCTCTAAATAAAGATTGTCTCAGCTAGTGTCTCCTTTTCCCTAGTTGTATTTGGAAGTTTAGGCTAATTTTGTCTCATGGTTCTGTCTACTTTGTAGTAGATTTTGTTGATTTAGCTTCTTTTTTTTTTTGGCTGCATCGGGTCTTCGTTGCTGTGTGCGGGCCTTCTCTAGTTGCTGCGAGGGGGAGGGGTTAGTCTTCTTGCGGTGCACAGGCTTCTCATTGAGGTGGCTTCTCTTGTTGCGGAGCACAGGCTCTAGGCGCATGGGCTTCAGTAGTTGTGGCTCACGGGCTCTAGAGCACAGCCTCAGTAGTTGTGGCACACTGGCCTAGTTGCTCCGTGGCATATGAGATCTTCCCGGACCAGGGCTTGAACCCATGTCCCTTGCATTGTCAGACAGATTCTTAACCACTGCGCCACCAGGGAAGTCCCTAGCTTCTTTTTCTTTCTTTTTTTTTTGCGGTACGCGGGCCTCTCACTGCTGTGGCCTCTCCCGTTGTGGAGCAGCAGGCTCAGTGGCCGTGGCTCATGGGCCTAGCTGCTCTGCGGCATGTGGGATCTTCCCGGACCGGGGCACGAACCCGTGTCCCCTGCATCGGCAAGTGGACTCTCAACCACTGCGCCACCAGGGAAGCCCCCCCTAGCTTGGTTTTTAAATATGGTTGTACCTATTCCAGTCTACTGTCTTAAAGTAATGGATGTGATAAAAGATTCGGTTAATTTATAGAAGGGAGGATATTTGTGGAAGGAGTGATGGTTACAGACTCCTTAGATGTTAAGTTTAGCAGAGAGAGTCTTCAAACTTGAACTTACTGGAGTGCTTTATGTTCCCCAAGGCTGTGGATCTTTCCATTGATGAGTCCAGCTTGACAGGAGAGACAACACCTTGTTCTAAGGTGACAGCTCCTCAGCCGGCTGCCACTAATGGAGATCTTGCATCAAGAAGTAACATTGCCTTCATGGGAACACTGGTCAGATGTGGCAAAGCAAAGGTAAATTTTCTTTCTCGTTTTCAAGATAGCAGTTCCTTTGTTTTCAACCATTTCCTCAGTTCTTTTTTGGCTAGTTTTATGTGGAGCTTTTAAAAATATATGGCGAAGAAATGGCAGAATTGAACCTAATCCTTGGCAGATATTTGTGAGGCTAAGGAGAAGCCGTGTCCCTGAGTTATAATACATCCATAGTTCTGCCATTTACCAGGTAATGGATCCTGTAAAAGCATAGTCCTCAGTACCTGTTCTTTTCTTTTTTTTTGGCTTGTGGATATGTTCACCATTGGTTAAATAAAATTTCAATTTAGTTGATAAGATACTGGCTATAATATTCAGACTACATATCACTCTCCTACTGATTGATTTCAAATATTTTATTTCCTGGATTTTAATATTACACAAATGTAAAAGGCATCATTCAGTAGCATTTGAGAGGGAAACTACATTAAATGTCTCTACTGAGTATAAGAAAGGTTCAAATTTCAGAAATATTAACATAGACAAAAAAATGGGCCACAGAATTGAGTCAGTAATAAGTTTAATGAGATGTTTGTTTTCAAGGATCTGTAGTAACATCAAAAGTAAATTTGCTGAGAGAACCTTGGATACGTATGTCAGACATCTTGACTGTGGGTGGCTTTGGAGAAAGGGAATGAAGGGGTTTTGTTCTTTGGTTGAGAGAGGTTGATTCCATCTGAATGTAAATATGTTTTCTTGTTTTTCCCTTTAGGGTATTGTCATTGGAACAGGAGAAAATTCTGAATTTGGAGAGGTTTTTAAAATGATGCAGGCAGAGGAAGTAAGTAACAAACTTAGTTTGTTAATGATGTTTGAGTTTCAGATCCGAAATATTTTCCATTGTAAGTAGAGGAAAAGAGAATATTGGAGGATTATTTTGTTAATTTTGGAAGTAATATTTTATTCAGAATATTACTCAGTTGTCTGTGCTTAAAATCATAAGTGGAAAGCCTGTAATTGGAAGGGTTTGAATTAACACTTTAATATTTGAAATATTCTGATGTTTATTCATTGTTCATAGGAGAAGAAGGTTTAGCCAGTTATTTATAAGGCTTATTATTTTTAGAAATTAGCTTTATCATATTAAATTTAAAGATTACTAAATAGTATATTTGTACTTTAGAACATGTCTTCTACCAAAATTCCCAACTTTACATAATTCCAAGTATCTGGAGAAAAAAAGATTGCAAAGTGAAATAACTTGGAAGATACCCTTGTTGAAGGATATTGAAGATTAGTTCTCTCATTTAAAATATCTTCTTATATTTAAAAAATAAGTTGCATTCTACAAATATCATTTTCTTCTCAAATTATCTGGATTTCTCAGGTAGCCTGCTAAGACTCCCATATGTGATGCAGTGTGTAAAACCGTCCCAAGCTTGGGAGTGAAGGGATCGCCAGAGATCAGGGAGCCAACAGGGTAAAAAAACTTGGGTTACAGGCATCTGTGTAAGGAGAAAGAGTAGAAAAATGAGGGGCAGCTGATGATAATGAAGTCCTGGGGAAACTGCTAGGGAGAATAGATTTTTCCTCAAAGAGGCATAGAGAGCACGGACCTTTTCAAATAAATGGGTTTTTAACAGTCTAGGCCTCACAGTTTTCTCAGTGAAGGAGCTAAAACTTACCTCAAGGGAGAGTTGTGTATGTCATGGGTGTGTTAAGCACGAGCATGTGTGTGTCAAACACTTAGAGTCCCTGGCACCTAGTAAAGCTCACTAAATTTAGGTAATTGGGTAATTGTGGTGACACTCTTCTCCAATTTGTCAAGGCACCAAAAACCCCTCTGCAGAAGAGCATGGACCTCTTAGGAAAACAACTTTCCTTTTACTCCTTTGGTATAATAGGTAAGAGAACAGTGAGTATGTATATCTCCTATATTTACTTAGGTTTATTTTTTGAGTGGGAAGGGGGAGTTAGATCCATACATAGAAAAATTCCATTCATTCATTCATTTATTCAGCTACTATTACTTTTTTTTAAACTATAAAACTAATCCCCAGCTGTTGTCCTTTGCTACAAAGATAAAATAGAACTCTGTAATTCCTGTAATCAAAGAGCATTTCTATAAACATTTTAGTATTTGTCTTTCTAGTCTTCAATAAAATATGATAGTATTGTGTTATGACTACTCTTCTAAAACAAATTTAAAGGTTGTATAGTATTCCATTGTGTGAATATGTGTGTGTATACATATATAAAAAGCCAGTGCTCTTTTAGACATTTGTGTAGGTTTTTAAAGTTTTAAAAAATTGTGTAAGTGATTCTTCAGTGCAGGTATCTTATTATAAACACCTCTCATTTCCTTAGGATAAATTCCTGAAAGTGAAATTATTGGGTCAAAGAGTATCTGTGTGATTTAAAAATTTTTGGCATGTTTTTAAAGGCTTTTGTTTCATATTGCCAAATAATATCCTCCATCAACAAGATAAAAGTCTCTCTTCCAGCACCCTTGCCAGCTTTTTTGTCACTAACTTAATAGGTGAAGAAAAGTCTTCTCATTATTTTATTTCAAAATTCATTATTCAAGAAACAGAACACTGTCATATGTATGTTAGTCCTTTTTATTTTATGACCTGCTGGTTTATATCTTTTGTCCCTCTTCTTTTGTGGTATAAGTCTTAGATTGGTCACAGCTCTTTGTATAATTAGGATATTATTCCTTTTGTTGTTTAAGTTACAAGTATTTTTTTCTCCTGATTTTTAAATTGCTTTTGAGGGCTGTATAATAAACTTGGTAGGGAGGGGAGAGATGTGTGTAATGAAACAATCTCTTGCCTGAGATTCTTATCACCCTCCTGTTGATGATTAGTGCAGTTAAGTTTCTGTCTGTGTTCTATTCATAAAGGCTCCCCCAACCCCATATGGGAGAATGTTTTTTTGTTTATAGTTATTTAAACATCACTATACTACTTTAGTTTTTACTTTTGACACTTAATTTTTCTATTTTATTTAGAATTTATTTTAGTATAAGACTTAAGGTAGAGTTATTACTTTGTTACTCAAAAGTTAATTATCCTAGTACCATCAATTCCATAGTCCATTCTTAATTCACTGAGTTGACACAACATCTTTATCATAACATTAAACACATCAATTTTGGAGTCTTTTCTCTGTTTCTTTCTTTCTTTTTTTTTAAAGAGAAAAGTAAAATGTTTTTTGGAAAAGCAGAGCATATGCGGAAAGATGCATGGATGAACTCTGTGAGAGAGTCCTTCTCTGTTTAATTCTTCCATATGTTATTTTAATTTTTCTTGCTAGCTTTTAAGATAACAATGCAATTTTAAGACAACATTTCTGCTGTACAGTTTCAGTGAAATAACTTCTTAAATATTAATCCTCTTGATCCATTTCTCATTATCATAAACATAAAGTAGAAGCTGGGAAGGTATTTCATTCTTTTTGTTTAAATGGTGTGTATGTTCTCATAGCTCCCTTCATTTGGTTATTGCTGTTTATTTTTTAGAATTTGTAGTGAATTTGGTAAATTGAAGGGCAATTTAACCAATTAAATCTTTCCAGTTTATATTAACATTGTATCATTAAACCACGTCAAATTTAGTGATAAAAATTTTTCAACTTTATGGTTACCTGGTTTTAAATGCATTGGACATAATTTTTCTTGTTAGGATAGTATATGGAATAGGAGAAGGATCAAGATCAAAATCAAGGGTCAGCAGACTTTTTGGTAAAGCACCAGATAGTAAATGTTTCAGCCTTTGGTTCGTACATTCTGTGTTGGAAATACTCAACTTTGCCATCAGCACAAAAGCAACCACAGACAATTTACAAACAATGGGTGTGGCTGTGTTCCAACAAACTATTTACAAAAACACGTAAGAGGGCCATAGACTGTATAGTTTGCTGGACTCTGGTATAATTCACTGGACAGATTTCTTTTATCAGGATAGTATTTGGGATGGGATCTGGATCATTATTTTGTAGTTGCAGAAAGATGAAGAAAACCTTGTTTTCAATATCCATATTGATCTAGAATACAGTCTCGAAGTTATTTTATTAAAACTCTGATACAGTGTTTTTCCTCACAAAACCAGTGGTACATCCCTTGCGCCCCCCCTTCTTTTCAAAGATAAAGATTAAAGAAGAGAGTAAAGAATCAGCTGTTTGGTTTATGTTAATTCGTTTTTAACTTTTAAACACTGTAAAGGTCGTAATTTTTAAATGTTAATTGCAGTTTTGACTGTCTTATAATGTCTTATATCATTCGTTGAGCCAAGTCCTAAGTACTCCTTGGTTTGTAGTACAAACTTAATGTGCAGTGTCTGGATATTGAGTTATGAGAAGTAAAGTTCCAGGGTTTATTTTTGCGAACCTCATAGTTAAGAGAAAACCTATATGTATATGCTGCCTTCTTTTTTTCCCCCTCTTATATTGGGAACTCTCAGATATTATTACTTTAAGGGATGGGTGGCAGCAGTGGCAACAAAAGGTAAAACTGTAGGTGTGTGCATGCATACACAGTTTTAACCTTAAGCTTAATTTAATCTCACCTGCTTAATGGATTCTTGTAAAATCTTCTAATTGTGATCTGATAAACTTTCCCTTTTATATCAAGGGACTTTTGCTGCCCTCAACTTTCTGTTCTGTCCCTTCTATGCCCAGGTGATTTTATATAAAAGGGAAAAATAGCTGTTTGATTCTGTTACAGGTATCATCATGTTGGTTGGCTGGTTACTAGGAAAAGATATCCTGGAAATGTTTACTATTAGTGTAAGGTAAGTTCTGATAGTTTGTTTATAATTTGAAGTCTCTTTTGCCGCTCTTATTTCTTTGTTAGTCATAGCTTATGTTCCATTATGGAGGTATTATACGAGCACATAAGAGTATATCAACTCTACTTAAATAGTTCAGAATTCATATGTTGAAATGAGCTCCAGGAAAATGAAAACCTATGTATATGCAGTGGAGAAACCCCACACTACATGTCTGGTATTATCAATCCAATATTGCTTTTTTATACTTATATAGACAATTAAGGATTGCCAAACTGAAAACTAGGAGCATGAGAGAGAAAGACCACAATATAGAAATTGAATAATCCATCTCAGAGGAAAACCAAATATGCAAGAATTGATGAAAAATTAAAAATAAACAGAAAGCCTTCATATTTTCAGAGATTTGTGAAGAAACTGCATTCATGATAGACAGATTGCTGTAGAAAAGGATCACAGAACCAAAATATATTTTTTTAAGATATTAAGGTTATGATTGCTGAAATTAAAGATTCAGTTTAAAGGCTATGATATAAAGTCGAAGTGGTCTCCCCAAAAATAGAGTAAAAAGTCTAAAACAGAGAATGAGATAAAAGTGACAAAGAATAATTCAGTAAATGCCATATCTAAGTAATAGAAGATTTAAAAAGAGGTAAGAAGAAATTATATAAGAAATGAAGCAAGACATGAATCTTTATAGATTGAAAGGATTCTCCAAATGCCAAGCAGGACAAAAAAAACTCCAACCCAGATACATCATTGTGAGACTAAAGAAAACAGGTCAGGTCATCTGTACAGGAAGGAAAATTAGACTGGTATCATACTTCTCATTAGCAACTACAGTTTCCACCACAGGGTCTTTTTAGGCTCTACTAAGATTTTCAACTCACGAGACTTTCATAGGTCATACTCGGTACCTGTGTCCTGAGCACCACAGGGCAACGTCCTCTTCTGAGAGAGTTGCTACAGCAGTCCCTGTAGCAGTTCAGCTTAGGTACAAGCAGATGAGGTGACCATGTAAGGGCAGGAGCTGTCCTGGGTTAAAATACCTCATAATCCACAGGAGCCAGCATCTCTGGAAACGTACACTTTCCAGGATGCCTGCAAGAAACGTGCCCAGTTATGAGAGTCACCACACTCAGGAAACCCAAAGCTGTAGCTTCCTGTAAGATAATTATAATTCTCCCAGTCCATGGATAATTTATCGGTCAGGAGATCCTTTTATCATAGGCAGTGTTGCCTAGCAACATAGTTGCTATACTGTCGTCACTAAGGGAGCAGAGCTAGAGATTTATTTAACCAAATACAGAAGGGAAAAAGGATTTTATTAAACCTTCATCCACAGCAACATTGGATTAAATTAGAAGACAGTGGGGCAGTACAATTAAAGTATGGGGGGAAATGATTTTAAATCTATAAATCTAGGTCTAGCCAAAGTATCAATTTAGGTAATTACAAATGGATAAGCAAGTAATCAAAAAATTTATCCCTTACCTATTCTTGTATGAATTCCAGCAAAACAAGGGTGAAAGAAAGGAAGATGATGTTGTGTAGGGTGTAAGAAAAAGTGGAACTCACCTAGTCCTCTAACGAAAAGAAATCCTGGGTGACAGCTCTGTAATAGGCCTAGCAAGTAATAGTTCAAGTTTCAGAATAAAAACCAATGGATTAAAAAAAAAGTCAAGTGGAGTACAAGGAATAAGTAGGATGAATAAGAAGTTAAAAGATATTTGTGATACAGTGAAGGACTATAGTTTTTCCTTGGAGGAGCAAAAATACAACTTGAAACTCTTGGCTTAAATATGTATAAAGGAGCCTTGGGTTAAATATGAAATGAATTTAAAATGGGGCATGAATTTTATTAACCATTGGCATATTATTATCTATTGGACTCACGTTTTTGAGTATTTTTTTTTGGAGCAGGTCTGACTATTTGTGAAGATTAATACCTCATGACTTTTATTCCTACCTCAGGATCTTCCAAAGGACCAAACATTTAGGAATTTTTAAATAAAATAAAACTCATTCTATTTTGCAATAACCATATGGGTCTACTGTACATTTATATGTGCTAAAATACATGTGGGATCTTTAGTGAACTTATTTTTCCTGCGTGTTGAAACATCTTGGCTGTTTTATTCCCCTAGCAAGTATTTTAACAATTATTTCCAACTGTGCTAAAAATGAGTAAAACAATGAGAAAGCAGAAGGATAAGTAGCTTATAAGGCTACTCTAATAATAAATAAATCATTATTATTCTGTTATCCTTTAATTTTCTTATTATGTTGCCCAAAGCATTACATTATCATTTTAAAAGGTATAAGAAAAGTCTGGAGACAAAATCTTGGTAGTCTTTTTTTTTGTTTATTTTTTTGCATTCATTAAACAAAATTGAGAAATTCAGAATTTTTAATTTTTTTACCATAATGGCAAAGAAGAATTGACAGAAGAATTTTCATAATTATTAGACAAACCAGAAGATGACTGCAAAGAGACAACCACTGTAGGCTCTAATGATGAAGGTGAAATTGAATCATATAAGTGTAATCTCAACACTGAATGCTTGGATGATGGTACTCTAGATTTTCTCAAACTCCTGAATTTTAATGAGTGAACTGGGTTTTTATTTTTATTTTTTTGCCTGTGCTGTATGGCTTGTGGGATCTTAGTTCCCTGACCAGGGACTGAACCCTGGCCTTTGGCAGTGAAAGCGCTGAGTCCTAACCAGTGGACTGCCAGGGAATTCCCTGAACTGTTTATTTTTAAGGATGAAAGGGGAAGGACAGGCATTCTCTTATAGTTAGTCATTCTACAGCAAGGAATTTGTCATGCAGTATTGTATTACTGAGAAGATGACTGTCCTAAAAGTTATGGACCATTAACATTTCCAGAAGTGTTGCATTTTGAAGAGACAAATGCAAAAAGAAGAACCAGAATTGATAAAGCTAAAACTTGTTAGAAATGGTTTTTGAATTTGAAATCACTGTTTTAAAAGGTGAATATGTTCCACGTTTATTCATGACAGTTGAGCAGTTGCATTCAAAGGGCGTTGTCCATTCAGATATATATACTTTCAAATCCAGGAATATAGTTTGGGGTTAAAATTCAAATGAAAATTTCTATTGAAGTTTTTCACAATCCATTTTATTCCTCTGTAAATCATTTGTAAAATGATTTAAATGTAAAGGTCCATTGGATCTAGATTATATTGTAGAAACTGGGCAGTAGAGGGAGTTCAGGGAGCATTGTTAGAATGAAGGATAGGCATGCACCTGTCCTTATCTGTAGCAGAATCAGGAGATATGGAATGGGACAAAAGTAGAGATTTAATTTGAGGTGGTTTTTCTTTTTTAGTATTACGAAGGGAAATAGTGAAGTAATTATTTTTTTTGTTGTGATAAAATGCACATACCATAAAATTTTCCATTTTAAAGTATACAGTTCAGTGAAGTTAAATACATTCATAATGTTACCACCATCACCACCATCTAGTGTCAGAACTTTCTCATCACCCCCAAAAGAAAACCCTGGGCCCATTTTCAGTCATTCCCCATTCTTCCCTCTCCCTACCATCTGGCGACCACTAAACTGCTTTTTGTCTCTTTGGATCTGCTTATTCTTGATATCTCATATAAGTGAAATCATGCAACATGTGTCCTGCTACTTTCAGTTAGCATGATGTTTTCAAGGTTTTTCCATTCGTAGCATGAATCAGTACTTCATTCTTTTTTATGGCTGAATAGTACTCCCTTGTATGGGCACACCACAGTTTCCCATTCATCAGTTGATGAAAATTTGGGCTCTTTCCATCTTTTGGCTATTGTGAATAATGCTGCTATGAACATTCATGTACAAGTTTTTGTCTGAACACCTGTTATTATTTATATTTATAGATGAGAAACTAAACTACAGAGGTGGAGGCATAATAGCTTGAGGTCACACAGGTGAAAATTGAAGCTGGGGGTACAAATCTAGGCAGTCTGATGTCAGAACCTATATTCTTTAACCACTGTGCTTAACCTGGTAGCTAGTAGGTGTCCAATAAATGTTAATCAGTTTTCCCTCATTTTGAGACCTTTTTTGGGTTTGACAACAACAATTTTACATTTTTAACCTCTGCTTTAAGTAACAGCCAATTGAAATTATTGCTATGGGTACTACTGAATTTATACTTCAATGCTATATCTTTACTGGTTACAGTTTAGCTGTAGCAGCAATTCCTGAAGGTCTTCCCATTGTGGTCACAGTGACTCTAGCCCTTGGTGTTATGAGAATGGTGAAGAAAAGGGCCATTGTGAAAAAACTACCTATTGTTGAAACTCTGGGTAAGTCTCTGGTTAGAGCATGCTTATTCATTGACATGATAGTTTACATCAACAGGGGTCTTTGGGTTTTACAGCTTTTGTCTTAGAGCAGTCCCCAGCCTTTTTGGCACCAGGGACCAGTTTCACGAAAGACAGTTTTTCCACAGACGGGGGGAGGTTGGTGGTGGTTCAGGTGGTAACGCAAGCGATGGGAAGTGATGAAGAGCAGCAGATGAAGCTTCGCTCGTTCACCCACTGCTCACCTCCTGCTGTGTGGCCCCGTTCTTAACAGGCCCTGGGCCGGTACTGGTCTGTGGCCTAGGGGTTGGGGACCCCTGTCTTAGAGGTTTACATGGTGGTGTCTGGCTTGTCGCAATGTTGAGTATGGTTTTAACAACCAAAAAAGGTCATTAGAAATTCATATTACTTGGGTCGGGGAGCTTTAAATCTTTCTGCATCATGGACTGTTCTAATGCTTAAATCATGTAAAAAAAAAAAAAGTAACAAATGAAACCATAGAGTGACAGAGAAATGTTTTCTTTTGACATCTCAAGGAAGATAATTGATAATTATAGATCCTAAAATGTCATTCTTGAGTTGCATTTATTAAGAACAGTAAGCATACAGTAATTATATTGCTGTAACAATTTTATGTGTGATATGAAAATTGTGGTAACTTTATGTATGTTATGAAACTTCTTTTTATTTAGGAATTCAGAAATGTTGAATTTAACTTCTAGTTCGCATTTTAATATTGAGAAGGCAAAAATTCCTTAAAATAATGGCTGAAAAAATTATATGGGTTTATATTATATGGGTTTATATTAAGGTAACCTTGAAACTTTCTAGAAAATGTCACTAGTTTTCACTACATGAAAAGTCACTACATAAAGCTGTTATCAGGTAGCTTTGTAGAAATTCAACTGGAAATAAAGAAAAAGTCAGCATTTATCAGGATCTAATTAAAACTGTTCATACCTCATGATGAAGTAAGCACAGGAGAGAAAACAACCTAAAATTATCCATGAGCTTGATTTGTACAAAATTTCATAGAAGCAGGGCAGGCTTCCAGAGTCTTTGATTTGTTTTTAATGTGAACTTGCATTTTTCCCTGACTCTTGGTGACTTGTAGTGATTTATTCTTTAGGCTGCTGTAATGTGATTTGTTCAGATAAAACTGGGACCCTGACGAAGAATGAAATGACTGTTACCCACGTATTTACTTCGGATGGCCTGCGTGCTGAGGTACTCTATAGACTTTTTTTTTTTAACAGCAGATTTCCCTTTCAGAAGTTTTGGTGTTTAGCGTTCCTAACCATTCTAGTGTCTTTAGAAGGGCTGCAAGTTAGCAGCTGAACATTTTCTGTCCCGTGTGATTCTCCCAAGTCTTGATCCCGCTCCAGTTGTGCAGTCCAGAAACATTGATCCCCCTCGACACCTCTCCGTCTGTCTCCCCTACATCCATCTATTACCAGACTCTGGATGCCTGAATGAAGATGTTTCAGTGGCTTCGCATTGTGACCAGGGTCCTGAAATGGGGCTGCTCACAGCCCTACGTGTTCTGTCGCTTGTTTCCTTCCTCAGCCTGTATCTCTCCTTTGCTCGCCATACACCAAATACATTGACTTTATGGTTCTTTCAGTGTGACAGAATTCCTCCTACTGAAGGACCTTTGCTGCTGTTGTCACTACTTAGGACAGTCTAATGCCTCTTCAACCTTTGCACCTCATTTCCAACCCATTTCTTCAGAAAAGCTTTGCTGACCACCCAGAACTCACCCTGTGTTACACCTTTTCATAGTTCCATACCTCTTAGTTCAGGTGAAATCCTCTGTCCCTCTTCCCATGTAAGTATTGGGTTGGCCAAAAAGTGCCTTTGGTTATTAAGTAAAAATAAAAGACACATTTTTCATTTTCACCAAGAACTTTATTGAACAACGTATTCACCCTTTTGCTCCACTACCTTCTGCCATTTTTCAGGCAACTTCATAATTCCATCTTCCCAAAACTTTTTATCTTTTTGAGCAAAGAACTGTCCCATGTGCCTTTTACAGTCTTCCAGGGAATTAAGATTTTTTCCATTAATATAATTTTGTAAAGACCTTAATAAATGGAAATCCGAAGGTACAATGTCTGGTGAATATGGCAGATGAATCAGAACTTCCCAGCCAAGCTGTAACAGTTTTTGCCTGGTCATCAAAGAAACATGAGGTCTTGCATTATCCTGATGGAAGATTATGCGTTTTCTGTTGACTAATTCTGGACACTTTTCGTCAAGTGCTGCTTTCAGTTGGTCTAATTGGGAGCAGTACTTGTTGGAATTAATCGTTTGGTTTTCTGGAAGGAGCTCATGGTAGAGGACTCCCTTCCAATCCCACCATATATACAACATCACTTTCTTTGGATGAAGCGGCCTTTGGTGTGGTTGGTCGTGGTTCATTTCACTTGCCCCACAATCTCTTCCATTCCACCCTGTTGTACAGTATCCACTTTTTGTTGCCTGTCACAATTTGTTTTAAAAATGAAACATTTTCATTATAAGTAGAGAATCACCTGTGAAAATACGGTCAAGAAGATTTTTTTCGCTTAACCTATGTGGAACCCAAACATCAAAGCAATCAACATAACCAAGCTGGTGCAAATGATTTTCAACGCTTGACTTGGATGTTTTGAGTATGTCGGCTATCTCTCGCGTGGTATAATGTTGATTGTTCTCAATTAATGTCTCGACTTGATCACTGTCAACTTCAACTGGTCTACCCGACCGTGGAGCATCGTCCAGCGAAAAATCTCCAGCACGAAATTTTGCAAACCACTTTTGACACATTCAATCAGTCACAGCACCTTCTCCATACACTGCACAATTTTTTTTTTGCATTTCGGTTGCGTTTTTACCTTTCTTGAAATAATAAGGCATGATATACTGAAAATGTTGCTTTTTTCCTTCAATCTTCAGTACTAAAATGGCTACACAAAAATTCACCAATTTTAATAAGCCTTATTTTAAATGCACACTGGTATAACAGCTGTCACATACAATCTAACAAAATTGTATTGAATGAAGTTAAAGACAACTAAGTGCTCCTAGAGCCATCTTAGGGAAAAAACTGAACCTTTCGGCCAACCCAGTATAATAGAGCAGGATCTCTGTTGCCCAGCACAGGGTCTGCCTCATACTAGTAAATACTTTCTGAAAGAATAAATGAATGGATGAATTAATCTACTTTAAAAATTATACACTGGCAGCCCCTGAAGTGCATGTCAGTGTATGTGCACACGTTCCAATCTCTGGATTGGTATTGGACCTTGTGGGATTTCTGGCTGGAATTTTCATTAACACTATTGATGATGGGAATAGTATTTTAAAATGTATTTATAGCCAATTGTCTGAGCAAAGGAAGCATTTCACAAATTGACAGAAGTTGTACTTAAGTCTATTTAATTCCATTTTACTAGGTCTTAAAATGAGACTATTGATATTTACGGTGTTAGATTTGGTTAAGGATACCCAGTGCTATGTTGAATGTGCCTTTTCTGGATGACTCAGAAGGGTCATTGGGGTTACATGTGCTTATATTATATGGTCCAGGTATGAAAGGTAAGATATAGATTTCTCTTTTGTTTTAAGCCCATAATTTTATATGTCAAACATTAACTGTTTGTTAATTCCTCTAAACTGTCCTATTTTTATTGTGATATTTAACTTTTCTTTGGCTTGGTTTGTTCTAGCTGTATAGGATAAGTATCTGACTTGTCTCTGATTTTAAAAATTTGCATGTAATATATACTATGTTAAAGTAGTTTGCAAGTGCTAGGGTAAATCACTTGTCTATGAGCCTGCATATTTGCAAAAAGAATTCTTCTTTTGTCTAGGTCACAGGTTTGTCATGAATGTTAGATGTGGTAATAGATTTGAATTCTTTGCAAATTGTAGTGTTACATAAATGTAATGTTATATAAATTTAAGCTCACTCTTTATATATAGAGATTTTCATGGTTTATTTATCCTTTCTATAGTATATTGTAAGTAGAGGAAATATAAGGTTATATTAATTATATTAACAATTACGTGTTTCTATTTACAATATACTATGCATTATAATGATTAATTAGCATAATTAGTAGTTAATTATTAGTATAATTAACTGTAGGTTTACCATTGTGGTGAAAATTACTATCTATATTCTTTTATTAATGTTGTTTCAGACAAATTTAAATGCTTTTCTAGGTGTACACACTAACAGTGTCATGATGTATAAAATGAAATGAACGCAACTCATAGCTTTTGGTTTTCGTAAGTATTGTCACTGTCTGCTGGTATTATTGACTCTACATTCCTTAGGTTACTGGAGTTGGCTACAATCCATTTGGGGAAGTGATTGTTGATGGTGATGTTGTTCATGGATTCTATAACCCATCTGTTAGCAGAATTGTCGAGGTAAATATTGCATTCTCTAAGAAAGTGGCTCTCTTCATAATGACTTAGGATGCAGTGATGGGTTCATAGTTTATGTGTATTTCTCTTAGGCGGGCTGTGTGTGCAATGATGCTGTAATTAGAAACAACACTCTAATGGGGAAACCAACAGAAGGAGCCTTAATTGCTCTTGCAATGAAGGTATGTGCCTGGTCTCTCTTCTTTGACATGTGAAAATATCACCCTCACAAGAGAATGTGAAGCCATAAATTTCAGTATTACTGGCTTTTAGGTGTAGAGTGAAGAAGATTCACATTATTTCATAGTTTTTATTGCCTTTTGGGAACCAATTTTATTCTTCCTGGAAATACAGAGCATAGAGGTTTTTCACTATAACTTTATATCTCCTACATGCAGCATACAAACTAATGACCAGTGACAGTTTTGTTCTTATGAAGTAATATTCTTGTCTTCCATAATATTCAGAGTGTAGTGTGAAAAGCTGTATAAATGTGTGTAATTGCTGATAAATGCCTATTTTCAAATGCGTAAGAGGCAGCATTCTTTAGTATTTCCACATGAAGGTATTAAAGGCCAGCATGAGAAGTCAGCTTTACTTTTTCCAGTCTTCCATTTCCTTTCCTTCCCCTTCCTCATTATCAATTTCTTACAGTGAGTGTCGAGTTAGCGTTTGTGTTGGGGACAAGGGGTGCTGCCCTCAGTGACCCTTTTATCTGTCCCAATTGATCTCCTCTTCTAAGTCCTACAGTTGATTAAATGAGAAACCTAAAAGTCCAACCTGGCATTCCCATAACAAAAATAAAACTACTTTTAAGAGCAGTCTTAGGAAACTTTGAGACTTATATAAAACAGGATGCCTCTAAATGAGGTTGCTTGAATTGAGATTCAATATAGAAAGGTAGGTTGTTGTAACATTTAACTTGATAAAGTAAAATTGGTATTTCTATAATATATACATTATTTCTGTTTCCTTAACAGAAAGTCTCATTCCTTTATCATTTGTTCTCCTTGTAACTAAAACAGCATAGTATAGCTTTTTAAAAGATGTCCGAAGTTAAATAACAAGTATTTATTGTGTTATATTTAACTTTCTCTCTTTGAGAAACAAAGTGTGTGAAACCGCCTCTTTATGGGTGGGGACCTCACAATTTAGGTAGGGAGTCGAGCCGTATGTAAGAAGAGTGCACATTTGGACTTGGGACCTGGACTTTGAAGGGGAGGAAGGATTTAGATGGGGGTGGGGGGATAAGCTAGGGAAAGAGCAAGAATAAAAGCACAGAGAAATAAAAAAGCATGGACTGGATTATGGCTTATGAATTTGGTTAACCCAGATGAAATGAACAGTTTGAGTGGTTCCGAGGGTGGTTAAGTAGGCTGTGTAGTGGGTTACTGGAGGATTTTTGAAAGCTAGGAAGGAGAGTCTGAACATGTTTCAGTAGACAGTAAAAAGCAATAAGCCAGGTTTTTGAATAGTTTAAAGAATATTTTTGAATATTTGGTGGGAAATGCAAAGGGTAAGGAAGGAGAAGAGCTACATGGCATTGGTAGTAGTTGGCATGTCAAGGGGTGGGGCGAAAGGGAGTAGCATGGCAGCAGCCGGCAGGGTAAATTCGAATCCCAGAGAAGGGAGGAGTTGAATCTGAAGCTTCTGTTGATTATAAAGTATGTATTGGCTGGGCACCTTTATTTGTTATCCTGCTTCCTTCCAGAGTTTGAGCCAGTTGAGATTTTAATATAGTCAGTGTTGAAGTTTTGCTCTGTATGTAGTTCAATAGCATGCCCTAGACTTTATCAAACACCTAGGCTTTCATGTTGAACATGTGTGCTGCTGTTCAGAGAAATATGGTAGGTATAGATGGAGCACAGCTGTTTGAAAAATAATCCAGGTATCTCTAGCCAGCCTCCCTACAAAGTTGTGACCCTTGTTTCTTTGTTAAAGGAAAAAGTAGTCACGTGTTGGTGAGAATTAACTTTCCTTTTGTGCCATGTAGATGGGTCTTGATGGACTTCAACAGGATTATATCAGAAAAGCTGAATACCCTTTTAGCTCTGAGCAGAAGTGGATGGCTGTTAAGTGTGTGCACCGAACACAGCAGGTATCCTTCCATTTATAGAAAACTTACTCTGTGTTGTTTAACTAGATTACTGTTTTTCATTTATTATCCACCTTTAGATTTAAGCAGTCATTGAGCATAACACAGACCAGCTCTGAAGTGTGTGTGATTCATAGTACACTCATCCCTGGTTGTTTTCATGTTCTCTTTGAATTTATGCATAGACATGTCAGTTTTGCTGCGTGAGCAAACAGCTCAAATGAGCTGGAGCCTGGTCTCAGTCTCCTGGAGATTGTGACATAAGCCTTTCGACATCTTTTTTATTCTTGATGACAGGTTTCTGCTGTCTGTGTTTTTCCACTGAAGAATGTCTTGTCTTCAGGCTGAACAAAAACTACATTATTTTTTGGAAACATGGTTACCAAATGTGTATAATTCATGTTAGTTGATCCAGCTTACAAACTGACAAAACGAAATGCACTGATATTTCAAGCTACTACCTTATCTCTGGGTGCTTTAGAAATTTTTACACTGTGCAGTAAGAGTTATGTACAATAGTTATCTACAGTGTATAATCATATCACTCATAGTTGCTATTACCAGCTTGATGCTTACACTTACTTTGGCCTTAAAAATATATAGCTGTTTTTACATTTTCTTTATTAGGAATTAATACACAGTTATGTGTTTTTACCTGTGAGCAAACATTAGAAACCAGTTACATCTCTGTAGATGGGAAGTAGTGAGAGGATTCTCCCTTGCCCATAATAAGTAGGAAACATTGGTTTTAAATTGCTCAACATTGAACTTGTGCCAGGAACTCTGATGATGAGGGGAAAAAAGATTTCTGTTTAGTCTTTAAAGGAACTTTTATAAACTTCAGGGAAGGGATACAGTTGGAAACAAAACTATAAAAATAAAATGCCTGTTACTTTAAACCTTGTAATGTAAAGCTTTCAAAAATTGCATCAGAGTTAGGTAATTTTTAGCTGATGTCCCTTGTCTATATAGTTACATAGCAAGAATATGTATATGAGTTTATTTGCAAGGTGTATTTCTTTACATTTTATATATGATCACACACTACTTCAAGATAATGTGGCTCATGTAAAGTTCAAAGATTTGACTTCAGCAATTTTGAATCTAACCTCACCAAAGTTGTACATTGACTCTTTTCAGTTGGGGGTAGGGGTAGGGAGTGGCGGGATATAAGTATAGAAAGGGTGTGATTATTCTTTCCATTTGCTGACTTGAAGAGTTTCTCTTAGAAAACAGAATCAACAGATTTAACTAACAAAACCCAAACCCGCTGACCTGACTCAGGATCTAGAAGAGGTCAGCCTGGCACAGATATGAAAAATGTACCAGTTTAAAAACAGTCCCACGGGACTTCGCTGGTGGCACAGTGGTTAAGAATCCGCCTGCTAATGCAGGGGACAGGGGTTTGAGCCCTGGTCTGGGAAGATCCGACATGCTGCGGAACAGCTAAGCCTGTGTGCCACAACTGCTGAGCCTGCGTGCTGCAACTGCTGAAGCCCGCATGCCTAGAGCCCTGCTCTGCAACGGGAAGCCACCACAACGAGAAGCCGCACACTGCAAAGAAGAGTAGCCCCTGCTCACCGCAACTAGAGAAAGCCCACGGGCAGCAATGAAGACCCAATGTAGCCAGAAACAAACAAACAAACAAAAAACAGCCCCAGGCTCAAATAGTTTGTCTTTAGAGGACTTTCATTTGAACACGACAGTCTGCATTTATCTCTGCTCTCTCCCTGGAACCTACCAAAATGACAACCAACGAATAAAAGATGAACTAAAAAAGAAGAAGTATGGGAAGGACTTAGGGGGACAGGTATCTTTGAAGGTGGGGCCTAAGGCATGTGGCTAAAAAGAGGAGAGCAGGTTAAAATTCTAATAAGAAACCAGTAGAACTCCCCCACTTACCTTTCTGTTTCTTGAGGCCAGACCAGAAATGTCATCTTGGGGACAAGAGTGGAAGGCAGAATTAAGGTTTAAGACTAAACACAGGGTGATTAAGGGCAAGCCGTTGTCCTAGGTCCTAACTCCACTTTCTCAGAATGCTTGCAGGTAGGTATCCCCATATCCTCATTCTCCAAGTCAGAAGATCGAAGAGTTTTAGAGAAGCTGACTGGTCCTGGGGAGATCCCTACAGTATGGAGTAGTCCTAAATAAGCTCTTTGTTCATTGGTAGAGTTTACCTGCTCCTGGTCTTCGTCTTGTCACTCTACTGTGAGGGCTACCAGTTGATAAACCCTGCAGTGCCCATGGAGTTTCTAGACCTTTATTTGCTTTGGTCTTGAATGTAAATGGACAGACAGGGATTGCGAGATACTTGGGGAAAGCCTTCAGTATGAAAGACACAGACCAAGCCAACAGAGAAAAGGGTCTCAGAAACAAAGATAGTACTGGATGCTGAAGAAAATTTCCAAAGACCATAAAAAATGACAAGATACTTTAAATAGAATGTTTTTCAAATAAAGTCAAGAAATCTGTCAGAAAGTAGAAAAGTCAAAGAGGTGGACAATACAAAAGGTAAGGTGTAAAAATCAGAGAATTGATGTAGGAGATCCAATATCCACCTAATAGTGGTGACAGAAAATGGGAAGATTTTACCAAATAACATCAGGAAAATTTCTAGAGGAAGAACTTCAGCTTCTAGAATAAAATTGCCCACCAGCTGCTCGGCACAATGTGTATGTTACAGAGGGGTGGGAGTGAGAGAATAAACACACCAAGGCCCACGATCAAGTAATCTGAGGGCACTTAGCATTCTAAAAGCTTCCAGAGATTGTGGGGTGGGAGGAAGGGCAAGGGGGAGGAGGTCCTACACCAAAGTTTAGGACTTTCCAAATGCAGCACTGCACACTGGAGGCTGGAAGATGATGGAGGAAAGCCTTCAACTGAGAGGCGATCTCTTCCCAGCTGAGTTTACATATGTGGGGGTAAAATAAAAATGTTTCCAAACAAGCCTCAAAGTGTATAGCCCACACAGCTTTTCTTAGATGCTGATGGATGTGTTATTCCAAGGTAAGAGTATAAATCAAGGAACAGGGAGACTTAAAACCTCGTGAGTTCTAACCAGCAGAGGGGTGAAGGGAAGCTCCTGGATGCCAGTCATGCAGCAAGCCTGGAAATGAGCCAACTCACACTGGAAAAGGAAGGGAGAGCACAGCCCGAGGAGGGAGTTCTCAGTCATAATATGGGAGTAATGGCTCACCTACTTATTGGATTATGTGAAAAATACATTGAGAAGGGCTTTATATGACATGGAGGAGCTTGGGAATAATGAGTAATAGGTGTAAAGAAAACTAAGCAAATAAAAAAAGAGACAATTATTAACTTTATGAAAGGTAAAACTTGAACAGGAAGAAATATATTGGGCTTCTGTAGGTCATGGAAACAACATCGTACCTTTCTGCTCCCTGTTTCCCCGTAACATCTGGTTACTGCCCACTTGGGGACCATAGAGATGGACGCTCCTCTCAGTGTGAGCTCACACTGTCGTACCAAGGCAGAGGAGGACCACGTTATGCACTGGTTCCTAAATTACCATTTGGAAGTGACACAAGTACTGCTCATGTTTATTGGCCAAAGCAAATCACATCTGACTTCAGAGTGGTAAGAGGTGCAGGGAAATACATTTCTACCGTGTGCCTCCAAGGAGAGCTGGGACGTTTGTGAACTGCTCTGGTGGCCACTTGGCACAGCAGTGAGGAATTAGAAAGTGAGCAGAATACTGGTGAGTTTTGCTCTGCATGTATTATAACAGTGAGGAGAAGGAGTAGATAGTGGGTGTGGCCAGACGATCACCTGTCACAGTAGACAGAGTATAAAATTGTTTAGTGAACAAGTAGCAATAAAAACATAATTAAGGGCTTCCCTGGTGACGCAGTGGTTAAGAATCCGCCTGCCAATGCAGGGGACATGGGTTCAAGCCCCGGTCAGGGAAGATCCCACATGTCGTGGAGCAGCTAAGCCCGTGTGCCACAACTACTGAAGCCCGCGTGCCTAGAGCCCGTGCTCCACAACAAGAGAAGCCACCGCAATGAGAAGCAGGCGCACCGCAACGAAGAGTAGCCCCCGCTCGCTGCAACTAGAGAAAGCCCATGCGCAGCAACGAAGACCCAACCCAGCCAAAAAATAAATTAAAAATAAATAAATTTATAAAGAAATAAAATAAAATTGGTTTGCCTCTGTGGAGTAGGACTGGAGGTGAGGAGGTTTTAGGCAGGGGACTGTGGGTTTTCATTGTAAGTTTTTGTTTATTACTTTGCTAGGGTAAAAAATAAAATGTCTGATAATACCCATAATTACAAGGTGGTTGTGAGAATTAAATGGGGTCACGTGTATACATATAATAGCAGTAGTAGAAAGCCTAAACCATTGCTTGTGGGCTGACGTTAGATCTTTTTCCCTTTCCTGTTACATCGTGAGCTGAGAGTGCCTAGTGTGGAGCTGAGTGTAGCCTTGCCTTCACTGTGGCGCTGAGGGTGTGGAGTAGATGCTGTGTTCTAAAGAGGATGCAGAAAACTCCCATGTGAGCTTTTAATCTTCAGAGTTCAAGTGCTGTTCAAAGCCTTAGGCTTGAGTAACTTCCCTGGGGATTATGGGAATGCATGCCGCTTGTTTTTGATTCCAATGGCAGATATATATAAATTGAAATTAACTTGAATTTATTTGCTGTGTTTTTTCTTCTTAGGACAGACCAGAGATTTGTTTTATGAAGGGTGCTTATGAACAGGTGATTAAGTATTGTACTACATATCACAGCAAAGGGCAGACCTTGACACTCACCCAGCAGCAGAGAGATCTGTACCAACAAGAGAAGGCCCAGATGGGCTCTGCAGGGCTCAGAGGTAAGGCCATTTCAGCACCGTCCCCTAGGTGAAGAGGTAATGCCTTCTTTTAATTGCAGATGAATTCGTGCTTCACTTCTGAGCTGCACAGCTCTATTCCAGGGTTCGTAGAAGCCTGCCATTTCTGAAGTGTTAGGTTTTAGTTGGCTAATTGTTTCTATGTTCCCAAAACATAAAAAGTTGGGAATGTAGCAAAATATGAAATCTCTGGTTCTTACAGACCTGCAGTGGTCTCTGAGCAGGTGATAGAAATTTTATTTTAAACAAGTTTATCTTGTGAGAACAGGGATAGATAGAAGTAAGGTGGTGTTACTCCTTCCTTATGTTATCACTGGCTCTTGTTTGTTAATCTAAAATACTTTCCTAAATATTAAAAGACTTAAGCCTCTAATTCTTTAAACTGAGGTGGTTACTTACTTGTTCCTCATCTGCTGACTCCTTCCCTTGCCGATCACCAGAGAGGAAAGAGGTGCCCAGACTCTGCCTTGTGAAATGCTGCTGACTGGACAGTGACAGGGAAAGGGGGTCTGCTGTGCACACACACATCGGCCGCTTCTTCTAGGGACATTGTGTGTATGTAGGGTTGAAGAGCAGGGCTTGGGGCCGTACCTGGTTTTTACCTTCTGGCTTGTGGGGAATACACACACACATACACACACCCACACCCATGCACTTATGTAGTCTTTCTCAAGGAAATTGGAAGAGTTGGCTTCCTTAATTTTATTGTTATTTACAAAATGGAAGTCAAGCACCACAGTTCCTGGGAGCAGGAAACAAGTATAATTTACAAGACTTCTGCTCTTATAATAAGATAGGTTTAGAAAGGTATTCTTGTGGCTTCATTTGAGGGCAGTGTTTTGTTATTCTTAGCAGCTCACAGCAAAAGGGTTTCAAAGTTGGGTTGCATTTAGACAGTCTTAAAGGTCTGGTATGTGCTCCCTGTTTTCCTCAATTTTTGTAACAGACATTTCACACTTTTTTTTGCCTAATTCTCTTCATCTGAAAGATTGTGGAGCTTTGTGTATGTGTGGTTTGGTGTGGTAACATTGTGAAATAGACAAGACTTGGTGGAGGAGAACGTCTTTGTTTCACAGGGCTTTGGGAAACATTCTGGGCATTTGTCCCTTGCTTCACATCTTTTCCTCTTCTCTGCTTATGCTCCATTTTCCTCTTCCCGCTGAAGTTACCGTAATGAAGAGTAAAGAATAAATGAATAAAGATTTTAAGTTTAACTTGGTATGAACTTATTTTATACTTTATAAAACTTAAGTTTCTTAAAATACATGTCGTTAATTTAAAAATTGGAGTACGTTTCGTTTTTATGTTTTAAATATAAAGGAGGAAGTTGGGGGCCCTCCACACAGAAAAGGTCTACATATCTTTGTCCCAAACAGTAACAATAGATCTTCATTTGTGCTAAAGAAGCAAACAAATAAATACAGGATACTGACCTCTGGGCTAATACCACCCCTTCACTGAGAGTGCCAGGAGCTGGTGTCCCTTTCTTAAGATTTGCTGACACACAGATTGATACTCAGTGCCCCCCTTCTGTTGCCATCTGCCTCTGTTCCAACACTAGGGACTGTCAAGTGGCTCATTCTCTCCGGAGTGAAAGCGTTTGGGGCTCACATCTACGTAAATAGTTAGGTATGACTCGTACACTGGAAAAACAGAAGTCATTTGCCTCTAACCATGGTTTTCCAAATGTATTTCATCCTTCATACCTTCTGCTTGAATAAGAATGGATACTTCCCGTGATCTCTCTGGGACTTTTCAGTTTCCCTGTAAGATACATGTTTAGTTTGTGTGCTTTTTTTGGTGTGTTTTCTTTGGTAAGTTGTTCAGTCTTATAATATTCCAGATGGAGACACATGCCTCTGGCTCATAAGGTAGCTACCAGAGGTTCCAGAATTCTGAGAAAAAGCTAAATGGTATTTGGAAATGAATGGTACTTTGTGCTATATCTTAAGTTCCCGAGGACGACAGGAAACTAACTATAAATGATGGTATGGTGGTATTATTTATATAGTTTTAAGAGAACCAAAGTAACAAATAAGAAAATCCTATTAATGTTACAGAAAGAGTGAAAGAATAGAAACTATTGTTGGTATTAGTGGTTTTACAATCACTTTACAAATTAACTTTACCTCCCAGGGTTTGTTGTGTACAAAATTATTACATGTTGTATATAATTAATATAGCCTTCTCTTCAAGCTATTGAATTGTTCTGGAGGCCTATAAGATGGAAAGATGAAGATACATTAGGAGAAGCCACCTTCAAAGGTGACTGTTTAAAATTGACTTTAAAGCTCAACAAACTGGGGCTTCCCTGGTGGGACAGTGGTTAAGAATCTGCCTGCCAATGCAGGGGACACAGGTTCGAGCCCTGGTCTGGGAAGATCCCACATGCCGCGGAGCAGCTAAGCCCGTGCGCCACAACTGCTGAAGCCCGTGCGCGTGGAGCCTGTGTGTTCCGCAACAAGAGAAGCCACCGCAGTGAGAAGCCCTCGGCAACATGAGAAAGCCCGTGCACAGCCACGGAAGACCCAACGCAGCCAATAAATAAATAAAACAAATCTATTAAAAAAATTTTTTTTTAAAAAAAAAGCTCAACAAACCTATAGTTTTCCAAATAATTAATTGTATTTTTCTTAAGAGTCAGTAGTTTCTGCTGAAAGGAGCTGCATGTTTGCTATGTGAAAACATTTCTTATTTGCTCCTCACTTGCCTTCTCTGCTTAACAGTTCTTTAGTCTTATTCTTTTTAATTTTTAATAAGTTAAAGCAACCCCATATTGAGAACCATTAAACTAGAATATCTTTGCATGTAATAATTTTGATTTTTAGAGTTTTTGTAATTACCACAATGACATTGTCGTCTTAAGTCATTTATCTGAGAAGTGTTATGGTCTCCAGCTTTTGTAAAGTAAATTCTAATGGTTTTGTGATTCACATTTTCTTTTTCGGATTTTATTATTATTTCCCAAGTTCTTGCTTTGGCTTCTGGTCCTGAATTGGGGCAACTGACGTTCCTTGGCCTGGTGGGAATCATTGATCCTCCTAGAACTGGTGTGAAAGAAGCTGTTACAACACTCATTGCCTCGGGAGTGTCAATAAAAATGATTACTGGGGACTCACAGGAGACTGCAATTGCAATCGGTATAACTAGGCTGCTTCCTTTGTTTTCCATAGTTTTTCTTAAATTACTGCAGTGCATAGTTTTGTGAATCATTTGACATGAAGTGTGTTTACATAATACTGAGTTATACAGTTAAAATTGATGCTTTTGTTTGCTCATACTCTATAAAATTGTGGACCAAATTTTATTTTAGTTAAAAAAATAATACTGTTAGTTGAAAATAACTAAAGCATTGTGAAATCACATTATTTTATTTACAAAAGAACAGTTGATTATTTTTAACCTCATAGTCCACTATGCTGACGGATAAAAGCGCTAGATCATGAATGTGAAAGAAAATATGAAATTTAGTTTTTTCTTTCAACTTGAGTATAATTTTTTAAAAGCAGACTTTGTACCTAATTTGAAAGAAAATAACTTGTGTCTGTATTTCTGTTGTCTAATACATATATGCCTATGTTGTTTGAATGCAGCTTAAGATTACTTAACAAGTATAAGGAAATAAAATGGACATGGAAGTTAATCTCCCAGAACCTGTAAACTATAATTCATACTGATAAATTTTAAATTTGCTAAAGTTCATTAATTCTTATCTTATTAATATGGAAAGAGACTGAGACAGGAATTTCACACTTTATGTGATCTAAGAAAAATATGTCACTGGAAACATAATATTGTTGGGAAGATTGTTCCTAGAGAAACTTCTCAACATTTATTTTCATTTACATAACAACTACATGATACCACAGATGAGCCACCATTTTGCCTGGCTTTGTTTACTTTATTTAAAATGCACTCTGATCTTCATTAAAATTGAGCTCCCAAGCAGAACCTGCTTGGCCTTGTTTCAGTTCTTAGGTGTGGTGGGTTAAATTGTGAAAACTCTTTATTCTTAAATTTAAACAAAAATAAAGTAGTCAAACAGAAAACCCCACAGTTTTTACTAATTCAGTTCTGTTTGTCTTACTGTAGTCTGTCTTGTGATCCCTTCATATAAAGACATTTTATACTTAAAGGGAAAGTGAGTTGATAAATCATATTAAGTGAGCATTATGTTGACTAGCCTATCAAGCAAAACCAATTTGGTTAATTATGTTTTCTTTCCCATTTCACTTCAGCTAGTCGTCTGGGATTATATTCCAAAACCTCCCAGTCAGTCTCAGGAGAAGAAATAGATGCAATGGATGTCCAGCAGCTTTCACAGATGGTGCCAAAGGTAGGCCTAAACCAGAGCCTTTCAGACTGAAAGGCCTTATTCTAAGTGTTAGACAACTTCTCCTGTTTGAAACATTTGAAAACAGTCGGGACATGACCACCAGATTCTTTGGTCCAAATCATGAGATGAAATCAGTCTTATCATTGAGAGTATTTATGATGTGATTGTTAGGAATATCAGTACTTTAGCAAGAGCCAAGTTTCCTCTGAGGAAGGTACTGTGGAAATTAACAGTGGTGTTTTGTATTTATAAAGTACAGAGTGGAGAGAGACCATCACTTCATACTTCTTACCCTTGTGTTCTATTTTAATTGAATGCATGTATAATGCTTTTAAAAAAATTGAGGTATCATTTGCAAACAGTAAACTTCTTCCTTTCTAATGTACAGCCGTAAGTTTTGACAAATGTGTGTGGTCCTTGTAACCATCACACAATCGGGTACAGGTTCCTCCCACCCCAGATCCTCTTGTTGTGGTCAGCTCCTCTCTCTTTTTCCACTGCTTGGCAACCATCGATTTGTTTTCTGTCCCTATAGTTTTGCCTTTTCCAGAATGCTCTAAAAATGGAGGCATATAGTATGAGGGCTTTGAATCTGCTTTTTTGACTTAGCATAATGCATTTTTAATTGCTGAGTAGTATTCCACTGTATTGGGTTTGTGTTACCTATGCACTAGTTTAAAGGCATTTGGACTATTTTCAGTTATTGCTGATTATGATTACAACTACTCTAAACATTTGTATATAGTTTTTATATGAAAATAAATATTCATTTCTCTTAGATAAATACCTAAGAGTAATTGCTGAGTCTCATATGGTTATGTATGTTTAACTTTGTAAGAAAGTGCCAAATTGTTTTACAGGGTGGTTTTATTGTTTTGTATTCCCACCAGCAATGTTTGAAAGGTCTTAATTGCTAATATCCTCACCAGCACATGGCATTGTCAGTTTCCCCACTCTCATTCTAATAGGTGTATCATGGTATCTTACTGTGGTTTTAATTTGCATTTCCCTCAGAACTAATGATTTTGTGTATCCTTTTCATGTGCTTATTTGCCATTCATATATTTTCTTTAGTGAACAGTCTACCCTGCCTATTTTTAAAAAAATGTTTTATTTTTGAATTTTGAAAGTTACTTATATATTATGGATAAAAGTCCTTTATCAGATATTTGATTGGAAAATATTTTTTCCCAGTCTGGTTTTATTTTTTTATTCTATTAACATTGTCTTTTAAAGAACAGAAGTTTTAAATTTTGGTGAAGTCCAGTTTATAATTTTTTTCTTTTATGGATCATGCTTTTGATATGTTATCTAAGGACTCTTTGCCTAACCCAAGGTCCAAAGATTTTTTTCCTGTTTTTTTTTTTTATAGAAGTCTCATACTTTTAGGTTTCACACTAACATCTGTGATCCATTTTGAATTATTTTTGTCTATGTGTGAGAAGTGGGTTAAGGTTCATTTGTTTTATGTATGGGTGTTCAATTGTTCCAGTACCTTTTGTTGAAAAGACTGTCCTTTCTTTTTCATTGAAATGCCTTTTCAGAGCATCTGGGAGCAGTGTGGGTGTCTGATTTGTTTTAGATTTAGTGGGGTAGGTGTTTCCATATTTGAACAGGACTCTGTGTATGTATGTGTGTGTATGTGTCCTATCCTGTTAGTTTCTTCCTGACATTTATTTCTGAAAGAATAAATCCTGTATTAAGTTCCCTGGGGGTATTGAGACAAAATGTACGTTTAGTAAGTATATGTGAAATCTGCAGTTAATAAAACATTTCCCCATTAATCTTTGTTCAGCCTTTTCTTCCAAACCTTTCCCCAGAGATGCTAACAAGTAGTGACATAGGACAGATTTGAAATTTCATTTTATTTGCTTTCTTCAGTTCACTCTCTCTGGCTCTCTGATAAAAATGCTAATGAACTCTGAAAACCAATGTAAAGGCAGTTAGGGAAGGAAGAAGTAAGTTACAAATTGTATCATCAGCCTGGACAAATTACATCATTGGTCATTTTCAAATAAGAGTTTTTGTGCATCAATTATGGCAATTGCTCTGATGCTATTCAAAGAGAAAAGCTCATTGAATTGCTTGGAGTCATCCTGCTCTGTGGAGGAATTCCATAAATACCAGGGCTTTTTTCAGGTTTATCATGTCTTTTGAAAACCCAAGTCTTTTCTTTCCTTTAGGTCCTTTTAGTCCCCCCCAACCCCTACTTTGTCTTTTTTCCCATTTTTATCTTGTGTTCATGTAACTCTTAAACCTTGGTCTTATGCTTTTACTTCAGATCATTTTGAAAAGTTTTTCGTTTATTAGTGTTAGAACAAAACAAAACTTTTCTTCTAAATTGCCAGCTCACTGAGGTTTTCCCACATGTATTAAAAATCATATTAATGAATTCTGTTCATCATTAAAACGTTTTTTGGCTTCCCTGTTTCCATAATTCTGTCACACATTCCAAATCCCTTAACATTTCTCTGTCCTTTTGACCTAGAGCCAGTTAGAAAGTAGTATGGAAACTGAATTTTGCTTAATTATTTATAAAGTCCATCTGGGAATTCTCAGTGTTTTTTGTTTATGATTTCTTGAGTGTGTTCTACATTTCCTGTTGATAAAAATGGACATTCTCTTTTCTTGTTTGTTTTTTTCATTTTTTTTTTTTTTTTTTTTGCGGTACGTGGGCCTCTCACCGTTGTGGCCTCTCCCATTGTGGAGCACAGGCTCCGTATGCGCAGGCTCAGCGGCCACGGCTCACGGGCCCAGGCGCTCCGCGGCATGCGGGATCTTCTCGGACCAGGGCATGAACCCGCGTCCCCTGCATCGGCAGGCGGACTCTCAACCACTGTGCCACCAGGGAAGCCCTTCTTGTTTGTTTTTTATAGCACTGCCTCCATTTTTGTTTTTACCAAACCTATTAACCAAGTCCCTATAATAAAATCCCAGTTCGTGTGCTGTTTAATTTTTGGTATGTCATCAATACTTATTTCAATGCATCAGGTATCTTTTAATCTGTTCTGGAAGATTTGGGGACCTTTGGGAGGTTATTTTAATGCCAGGAATAATTTTTTTCTATTAGCCTCTCCTTTTCATATTTACCTACTTTCTTCTCTTCATAACTTACTTTCTGTTAATGTTGATCAAAAGAACTGTGAGTGCTGACCACAAATATGACACTGAAAAGATGGACCCATGAGAAGAGAAAAATCGTCTTGCAGGTTCCTTCTGAAAATACACAGCCTTTCACCCTTTCCCTCCGTAATATTCCCTGAACTCTCTTTGCTGACACAGTTCTACTTCTTTCCCGTTGTCCTTTTACCATCCTGTTGTCCTCATTCTGTCTTCTCCCCTCCTGCTCCCATACTACAGTGATTATATTGTGTGCTTATCTTAAATCAGTATATCCCCCCCCTTTTAGGTAGAGAAACAGACATAAAAGTGAGAAGATCATTAATAGAGGAATTTCAGTTACCCCCAAGTTTAATCCTAGCTCTGTGATAAAATGATATAGTTCAGTTTTTAGTCATTTCTCTCTGTGTGTGTGTGTGTGTGTGTTTTTAATACCTTATTTCTTCAGGCCATAATTTTGTGTCACTAAATTTCAATATTTTTTCTCAACCAGAAAGATTGACCTGCTAGTCCTGATGCTCTAAGAATTTTTACTCTGTGCAATATTATATTCCACATGATTCTTCAGCTTTGAATTGAGATCTGCTTAGTCTCAAAGAAACTGCTTTTATTTTTGAGTTGCCGTCAAAGCTTTGAAATGCTGAAATCTATATCAAGTAATAGGTATACTGGATGCATGCCAAAGTAATTTGTTACTATACAAAAGAAGTATGTTTTCAGCCCAACAATTGGTTTGTTATCCTTATTGCCATTGTCAGTGATAAGCTGCATTGGCTGTAAAGGAGTGATTTGCAGTGGTTTGAATGATTTGTAGTGGAACAAAGGCAAAATTTTACTCTGTACAACGTGAGTATTTGTAATTAGTAATTAGCCTTTTATTTAAAAATTCTGTAAAATCGGGCTTCCCTGGTGGTGCAGTGGTTGAGAGTCCGCCTGCCAATGCAGGGGACACGGGTTCGTGTCCTGGTCCGGGAAGATCCCACATGCCTCACAGCAGCTGGGCCCGTGAACCATGGCTGCTGAGCCTGCGCGTCCAGAGCCTGTGCTCCGCAACGGGAGAGGCCACAACAGTGAGAGGCCCACGTACCGCAAAAAAAAAAAAAAAAAAAAAAAAATTCTGTAAAATCCACAGTCTTTGCTAGATGCTCAGTGCTGTGTGCTACATGATTAATTTCTGCAGTAATGTAGAATTTTCACTTAGAAGGTAACCAGTACATTTAAAATATGTATGCAGCTCAGTCCTTTTTATTTTATTAAAAAATTTTTTTAATTGAAGTGTAGTTGATTTACAATGTTGTGCTTGTTTCAGGTGTATAGCAAAGTGATTCATTTATACATACATATATATCTTTTTTTTTTTAAGTGAACAACTTTTTAATTAATTAATTTATTTTTGGCTGTGTCAGGTCTTAGTTGCAGCCCATGGGATCTTTCGTTGAGGCACGTGAGCTCTTTGTTGCAGTGTGCAGGCTTCTCTCTAGTTGTAGCACATGGGCTCCAGAGCACGTGGGCTCTGTAGTTGCAGCATGTAGGCTTAGTTGCCCCGCGGCATGTGGGATCTTAGTTCCCTGACCAGGGATCAAACCTGCGTCCCCTGCGTTGGAAGGTGGATTCTTAACCACTGGACCACCAGGGAAGTTCCTATGTATCTTTTTTTTTTCAGATTATTTTCCCTTATAGGTTATTACAAAATATTGAGTATAGTTACCTGTGTTATCAGTATATAGTAGGTCCTTGTTGCTTATCTGTTTTATATATAGTAGTGTGTATTTGTTAATCCCAAACTCCCAATTTACCCTCCCCGTCTTTCCCCTTTGGTAACCATAAGTTTGGTTTTTATGTCAGTGGGTCTATTTCTGTTTTGTATATAAGTTCTTTTGTATATAAGTTCATTTGTATCACTTCGATGGTTTTTTTTGTTTGTTGTTTAGATTCCACATATAAGCAATATCATGTGATATTTGTCTTCCTCTGCCTGACTTCACTTAGTACGAAAATCTCTGGGTCCATCCATGTGGCTGCAAATGGCATGATTTCATTCTTTCTTATGGTTGATAATGTTCCATTATATATATGTACCACATCTTCTTTATCCATTCATTTGTCTGGACATTTAGATTGCTTCCATGCCTTGGCTATTAAGAATAGTGCTGCAGTGAACATTAGGGTACATGTATCTTTTCGAATTACAGTTTTCTCTGGATATATGCCCAGGAGTGGGATTACAGGATCATATGGTAGCTCTGTTTTTAGTTTTTTAAGGAATCTCCATACTGTTCTCCATAGTGGCTACACCAATTTACATTCCCCCCAACAGTGTAGGAGGGTTCCTTTCTCTCCACACCCTCTCTGGCATTTATTATTTGTAGACTTCCTAATGATGGCCATCCTGACTGGTGTGAGGTGATGCCTCATTGTAGTTTTGATTTGCATTTCTCTGATAATTAGCAATGTTGAGCATCTTTTCATGTGTCTTTTGACCATCTGTATGTTTAGTACTTTTTAAAGACATGGTAAAGAGTTTCCAAATGGATTTTGAACCTTTTTAAAGGAAGAATGCTTTCCACATATGAGTTATGTGATTCATGGTACCTAGAGGAACTAAGGGTAATCAGTAATGTGATAGTACAGTTAAACTGAATTTTTTTGCCTAAGAAAATAATCCTCTTTTGTTTTAGACCTTTGTTAAAATTGGGAGAGAACCTGGGAATAGTCTTTATGATGGTCCTAAGATTCAGTCATTTATTCATTCATCTTACATGTGTTTATAGAGCACTGGAGGTACTGGGCCAAAATCTCTGCCTCATGGAGCTTATAGTCTAAGATAAAACTCATGTGGAGTATAGCACTGCACAGAGTAAAAATTCTCCTTAAAGCACCAGGATTAGCAGGTCATTCTTTTTGGTTGAGTAAAAATATTGAAATTTAGTGACACAAAATTATGTCTTGAAGAAATTAGGTATTAAAAAAAAACACAAAAGTGTCTAAAAATTGAACTGTATCATTTTATCACAGAGCTGGGACTAAACTTGGGGGTAACTGAAAATTCCTCTGTTAATAATCTTTTCATCTTTATGTCTTTCTCCAGCTAAAAAGGGGGGAATATACTGGTTTAAGATAAGCACACAATACAATCACTGTAGTATGGGAGCAGGAGGGGAGAGCACTGACAAAAGCAGGGAAGAGAGAGGATGAGATCTTTAGACAGCATGCCTAGGAAAGGCATCGTTGAGAAGGTCCTGTGTGATGAAAGGGGCAGGCTGTGTAATATCCGAGGGAACACAAGGGCAGAGGCCTCAAGGGAAGTGCGCTTGGCATGTTTCAGGAACTATGAGGCGGCCAGTGTAGTGCAGGGTTGGGGGAGAAGACTAACCGGGGAGCATGCACTTCATGTGGGGCTTGGTGGACAGTAAAAGACTTGGGCACCATTTGCTTGTCCTGAGAGGGATGGGAGGTTTCTGGAGGGTTTTCAGCAGAGGACAGTGTGGTTTGACTTGCGTTTTTAACCCAGTGTGTTGGCAGTGGGTTTCGATGTTTGAGTAAGGAGGTTAAGTGTGGATATATTTGAGGATGGGGCCAAACTGTGTGTGGCATGTGGGAGAAGAGGAGGAATGAGGGTGACTCCCCAGATTTAGAGCCTGAGCCATTGCAAGAGTGCACTTGCCATTGGCAGAGGATGTGAGGGAGCATGTGTTTGGGGAAGTAACAGGGGTTCTGTTTGGCATGTTTAAGTCTGAGATGGGATGTCTAAGAGCAAATGTGGAGTAGGTAGGTGGATTAGTTTTATCAGCCTGGATTTCAAAAGAGACAAAAAGGCATATAAATAAAAGCCAGATTTCTAAGGTGGGGTGAGATCCCCTAGGGAGAGACCTCTTATATTATAAAGAGCCCAAGAACTGAGTTCTAGAACACTCCAGAGTGTAGACTTCAGGGAGGCCTGGGGGACCCTGCACAAGAGGAGCAGCTGGAGAGGTAGGAGGGGGAGCCAGGAGAGTGTAGGGTGGTCCTGAGGCCAGGAGAAGAGGACGCCTCAGGAGGAGGGAGCAGTTGGCTGTGTGCGGGGTTAAGTCTCGGGAGAAGTGGCACTGGTGTCAGCAATGCAGAGTCTTTGGTGCTCTTGATGAGAGGTTTCAGGGCAGGGGTGGGGTTAGCAGCCTAATCAGGAGGGATTCAGGAGAGAGTGGAAGAGAGAAATGGGAGACAGCAGTACAGGCAGCTCCCTAGAGGAGTTTCGCTTATAAAGAGAAGGGGAAAGGAGGGTAGCAGCTGAGATAGGAAGGGAAGTTTTTGGTTTTGTTTTTCTTTAAATGGAAGGAATAACAACATGTTTGTACAATGATGGTAAAGGTGCAGCAGCAAGGGAAAATTTTTGATACAAGGGAGGGAGAATTTCTGATTGGTAAGAAGGTGGGATATTTGACCTGCACTAGAAACATATTCATGTTGTTCATTTTTAGTAAAAGGAGAGAAGAAGGGATACTGTCTGGATACAGCTATTGGATGGTGGGAGTTGTGGAAGTTTTCTCCTGACTGTTTTCTTTGAAGTAGGAAACAAGGTTGTCAGCTGAGAGTGAGGCTGGGGAAGGGGATAAATTGGAAGCATGAGGAGAGAAAACTAGTGTGGACCTATCCTCTAGGAGAGTAGGAAAGAGAACGGTGGGTTACGTGGGTATTAAGGTCACCTGGCTCGGGGGTGTTGGAAAGACTGATGGGAGGCAGTGGTTACAAATTCCTGTGGAACATGGAGGGTGGCCTCGGGAGCAGTGACTGGCCACAGGTAGTGAAGTACAGTCTTCTGTGACGTTCAGAACCGAGGATCTGTGACTGAAGAAAGGAATGGAGGGCACCTGCCCCCCTCTGTGCTTTCCTGGTGGTGCTATTGGAGAGGACTGTGGGAACAGCAGTGTGGGTAAGACTGGAGGGCCAGGGGATTTGTCGATGACTGGGGCACTGGGAGGGTTTCAGGAGACCAGAAGATGGGATCAGGAAAAGGGATTAAATATATTCTTTGGAGAGAGAAGATGGTATAAGCAGGTGGAGACACAGTGGAAGAGAGAGCGCCTAATGAATTAAGCTGAGTAGAAGAGCATGAATAGACACTTCATAGTGCTTAACAACAAAAAAAGGCTCGAGGGATGTTGAGAAGCAGCTGTTCTTTAAATCTCCTGAAGACAGGACAAAGGGAAAAGGCCATTTTAGTTGTGGAAGTGTCGAGGAAGCCTATGCAGGAGAGTTTTTCCTTTGTCTGTCTCTGAACGTTTCAAGAATAAGGCTGTTTTCTCTTCAGAGCTTAAACATAATGGGATAAACTGGGTAAATTGTTTAGATTGTGCATTTCTTATAGTACCTAAAAATTTGAAATGACCCTGTCAAATGAGTGTCCTAACAAATGTATGGCATATTCTTAAGTTTGATCTCTGTGGCAAAATACAGACAGTTTAAATTGATAATTTAAAAAATATTCTTAGTTATAAGTGCATAGGTTATTCTGATATTTCTTAATGTTGAAGATTTTTAGTGTATCCCGTGTTTTAACAGGTTGCGGTATTTTACAGAGCTAGTCCAAGACACAAGATGAAAATTATTAAGGTGGGTGTCTAAGAATCACACTGTTTTATCTCTGTATCCAAAATGCTACTGCTTGTCTTTCATTATGTTTGCTTTACTACTGGGAATATTGATAGAGCATTAAAGTCAGAAGTATTGTGAAGCAAAACAGGTAGTTTTTTAAAGCCTGAGATGGAAACATTAATAGAGAATTTAGTTTGCAAAGGAAGATGTAGAAGAAAACTTTAAGGAAATATCTGCAAATACAACCTTCTTTAAACATTTGAATAATGTAGAAATATGTTCTGACAGGAGGCTATAGCCAAATCATCCCAGTGTGAATAGGAATAATTACTTAGAAACTGAATAAACGCAGCAAGAAAAAAATGTTTTGAGAGTGTGAACAATGTTTAAAGGGCTATGATTGTTTATATTAGTCAAATATATACAAAGCAGCTGACATGGTACCATCAGTTCATGGACTTATTAATCACAGTAGTGCTCCATTGTACTGAGGTCACGGTTTCTCGGCCTTGGCACTTTGACACTGTGGGCTGGATAATTCTTCATTGTGAGGGGCTGTCCTGTGTGTTGTAAGTTTAGCAGCATCCCCGGCTCCTATCCTTTAGATGCCAGTAGCGTCCCTGAAGTCATGACAATCAGAAATGTCTCCAGACATTGCCAGATGTCCCCTGGGAGACAAAGTTGCCCTGTGAACAACTGTGTAATTGACTCTTCATCAGGCTCTACACATAGAATCCATAGAATTTTCACACATGGAAATATTAATGGCAGCTTTTTCTAAGCTTTATCTTAAGACCTCCATATATTTATTGAAGTTTTATTGAAAAAGTGATTGTCTGTTTTATTTCCAGTCTTTAATTATGTGGGAAAGAAAAAGAGAGAGGATTTGTTTATCCCCTTATCTGTGTGGAAGCAACATTTTAATCAGAACTCCTCCCTCCCGCTTCTCCCCTCTCGCCCCCAGTCTCTGCAGAAGAACGGGTCGGTTGTGGCCATGACAGGAGATGGAGTAAATGATGCAGTCGCTCTGAAGGCTGCAGACATTGGAGTTGCAATGGGTCAGACTGGCACAGATGTTTGCAAAGAGGCAGCAGACATGATCCTGGTGGATGATGATTTCCAAACCATCATGTAAGTTTTCCTTCAATGAATGCACATCAGAGAGTCTCCTCCCATCCTTTCTTGCACCCCATTCATATAAAAGACTTTAGCAGTTTTAGACATTGGATAAACTAAACTTTTTTACTAGATTAATTAATCTTATTTTGTGTACTAGTGTGTAGTTTGGAGGAAAATTATTTGTATGGAATGGACATAATAAATGGCAGGGCTATTCATTTAAGAAATATTACTGAGTACCAGCCAAGTGTCACATTTCCTGGCCACTAGTGTTGTGATACAGCAGTGAACCTTCATGTGGCCTTTATTCTAGTTAAATTCAGGCTCACAGGAATAAGCATGTGCCTGGCCTTACAGTAAGTATTATATATAAAGATCCCATCCATATCTGTTTCCTTCTGTCAGGAATTGTTCATGTTACTAATGATGCAGTTTATCATTTGAATAGATTTGTTTTCATCCACAGTTTCTAATTGCTTTAAGATTCTGCAATACCTGCTGGTTGTTTCACAGTGTTCAGGTGGAGGTCACTTGATAATCATCTCTTGAATGATCTAAGTCTTAGTTCAGTGATGCCCTGTGTGCCTCATTAACCCACTGTGGCCTCAAGTGGAGCATGTGGGCCCTCAGGATCCAGAATTGCTAGGCTCTTAAAAAGATATAAGATATTTAATTTCCATTCTTAGAATTGTATAAAAATCTTGGAAGATAGGGCAATATGTTTATAAAACACATATTTTCCTAGGTTGAGCAAAATGAATGAGAGAATTTACATGGATCTTTGTAAACCATGTTCTTTTTATAATTCTGGTACAACATATACCTAATTGTGTGTAGGAGCAACAGATGGCTTAAGTTCTATAAGTTTTATATGTCTCATTGCCATTTAATTTCTGACCTACATTAAATTAACCCCTTAACCATGCATGCCTCTTGTATCTTGAAGTAAAATAAACTTGGAGGGGTAAAGAAGATCATTATTTTAGTATTATAAATGTGTATTATTGTCTCTTGTGTAGAAACACAAGATGTGATTTTAATGTTGAAATGTCTTTTTAAGAATAAAAATTACTGTGTTATGAAATTAGTTCGGGTAGAGTGTAGCAGGCCAGACTTCATTCCTTGCCACAGTAGTGTTTCCTTTTTTTTTTTCCTAGTTTTAATTATGTGAAGAAAATAATAGATTTTCTTATTGATGTGTGTGTTTTATCAGTTGGAAATTTGTTTTCAAAATTAGTTCCACAGTATTGATATATCCTTATTTTTCTGTGATAATATTTTCTCACCTAATTTTATTTTTAACTTTCAGGTCTGCAATTGAGGAGGGTAAAGGAATTTATAATAACATTAAAAATTTTGTTAGATTCCAGCTGAGCACGTAAGTTTGTAAGAAGTTGTGACAAACTTATGGGTCTTACAGATAAATTATTTGCAAAGTAGAACTCAAGCAGAATGCCTACAAGCTTCTGGGCTCTATTTCTGAGGGTTGTCCATATGTAAAAGTTTTCCAGTGTGAAAATTGAATCCTGTCCTAAATGTAAAAATGGCATGATAAAGAGGTTCTAAGTGTGATAATTATTTGTCTGTATCATCATCAAAATATATAAACCTTTGTGGCTTATTTAATAGCTCCTGAAATAACTAAGAAAAGGGCGTCAAATTTTAATATTTCTTCTTGGTATATTTTTCCAAAAGTAGAAGGGCTTTTCTGTAGTCCAAAAACAGTTATGAAAATATCATTGAAACTGTTATCTGAACTCAATTTAAAAAAATCTTCCTCTATTTGAAGGTCTTTTATTAAAATGCTGTGGATCATAAGGGTTAACTCTTAGCTTCAAAATGTTCACACTAATGAAGCAGTAGGTTACTTGGAAATATGGGCTTCCTTTAAAAGAACAGTAGTAACATGAGAGTTTTAAATGCTAAGAAAGTGATTTCATAAAATTAGCAAGAATTATACTATGCTGACACATTTTTTAAAATGACTCTTTCTTTCGATAGGAGTATAGCAGCATTAACTTTAATCTCACTGGCTACATTAATGAACTTTCCCAATCCTCTCAATGCCATGCAGATTTTGTGGATCAATATTATTATGGACGGACCTCCAGCTCAGAGGTGAGAGTTTTCTCATGTAAATTTGAAAGACAAAGATGGCATGCTATCCTGATAATTAAGCTCTAAGACTTCATCACGGATAGCGTGGAAATCTCTGCAGCATCGTGTTTGTTATAAATTGTGTGATGTGAGCATATCATTTATTCTCTTGGAGTGCTCATTCATGCATTATGATCTGAGCTTTTAGGCTGTTAGATGCCCAGCCTTACGTTGAGAACCCAGGAGGGAACAGTTGCAGTCCCTGTCCTCGAAGTAAGCTTTTTGTTTCTTAGAATAGGTTGTAATGGAGAAATCTCTGGCTTTAGTGCTATTACCAAAGTTCTGTTGCCAGTCTTAGAGACTTTGGGAAAGTATTGAAGGGCCTAAGCATCTAAGTATCTTCTTTTATAATAATGGGGCCCTAGATGTTGCTTTCCTAACACAGAGTGATACATGTCAGTGACCGTTACAACAAATTATCCTAGTTGAAACTTCCTTGCATGAAAGATGGTTCAAAGTCCAGTTGGTAGGTCATATATTTCAGGCCATATTTGGAATAAGTAAAGCTATATGTAAATAAAATTTGGGCAATTTTTTGAATTTGATTATCAGTCCCCTCCCAAACTGTGCCAAATAAACAAAAAAGGAAAGAGTGATAAAATCTTTGGTTATTTTCAAGTGATCATAGCCAAGGTTTTCTTCATGATTCAACATTTTGTTTCCAAAACAAGACATTTAGTTTCCAGGATAATTGAGGTCAATGAAGTTGTGAAAGTAATAAATCCAAATCTTACTTAAAACTTTAATTCACTTTTCTGTTTGTTTTGAAGCCTTGGAGTAGAACCAGTGGATAAAGATGTCATTCGTAAACCTCCACGCAACTGGAAGGACAGCATTTTGACCAAAAACCTGATACTTAAAATACTTGTTTCCTCAATAATCATTGTTTGTGGGACTTTGTTTGTCTTCTGGCGGGAGGTATACTCACTGGATAAGCTGCTTTATTAATATTCATTCTGCACAGTAGGACTCGGTTATTTTTGTGTATTAAACAGAAGGCTGGAAGTTACGAGAGCTCTTTCAAAAATAGAATAAAAACATTTAAACATAGTTTGATTTCAGTATTTATGGGTTAATAGAATTCCTGATTTATATATTAGAGTTATTTAAATCTGCAGAGAAGTATCAGATACAATAAAAATTAACATGAAAACTTGGGAAGAAGGTAGAAAATCTGGGTCTTTAATATAGCTACTTTCATGTCATCAAAAAAGTTCTTTTAGTATCCAGTTTATGGTTTGGGAAAGGACTTTTTACTTTATGTAGACTACAGCTATTCATTAGGTGACTTATTTAAATGGCGTTTGGGAAATTTAGGTTGCTTATATGTTTTATATCTTAAACTAAAGCTATTTCATTCTGAGAGGAAGAAAATATTAACCCTTTAAAAGCATGTAGTATTTGTTCATTAAATTCAGCCAGCTGAAAATCTTGTTTCCTCTCGACAGCTGCGAGACAACGTGATAACACCTCGGGATACAACAATGACCTTCACATGCTTTGTGTTTTTTGACATGTTCAATGCACTAAGTTCCAGATCCCAGGTATGCTTAGGTGATCTTAGCTGACTAATTCAATTGGGTTAGGGTACTCTCTAATTGTAAGTGGGCAGGGTTTTTAGCTTTGCTTGCTTTTGTAGCCATCGTTATAGCTCCGGATATAGCCTTCCTACAAACATGGGCCTCCAGAATGTGTCCTAAGAGGGATGGGGCATTTGGGGAGATAAGCCTTAACTTTGGCTAGGAGATCAAAGTAAATCACAGGTGTCATCACCTGATTTTTCTTCTTTTCATTTTCTTATTATCTGTAGCTATATGATAGGTTCAAGTTAACATTATCTGAGGGTAGGACAAAGCTCATGGCTTGTGCTAAGATGGTATTAGCCTCATTATAGAAGCAAGTGTTGTTAGAAGTCCAGGAACAGCTTTGTGCATATTAACTTTTTGTCATTTTTTCTATCAGTGTGTCAAAGCTTAGGACATTTAAAATTTTCTTTTCTTCCCATGCTTTATCTTAAGGTGGATTGCCTTCTCTCTCTCTTTTTTTGAAAATTTATTTATTTATTTATCCTTGGCTGAGTTGGGTCCCCGTTGCTGCGCGTGGGCTTTCCCTAGTTGCGGCAAGTGAGGGCTACTCTCCGTTGTGGTGCGCAGGCTCCTCACCGTGGTGGCTTCTCCCGTTGCGGAGCACAGGCTCTAGGCATGCAGGCTCAGTAGTTGTGGCTTGTGGGCTCTAGAGCGCAGGCTCAGTAGTTGTGGCACACGGGCCTAGTTGCTCCGCAGCATGTGGGAACCTCCTAGACCAGGGCTTGAACCCGTGTCCCCTGCGTTGGCAGGCGGATTCTTAACCACTGTGCCACCAGGAAAGCCCTGGATTGCCTTCTCTTGATTGAAGTGCTTTGTTAGAAAATAATGGGCTAGAACCTAATGGTACTTTTCAGAGCATGTTGTTCTTAGAAACTAGCTACATTTGAGGCCTGACTGTTCATTTCAATTTAAGAGCACCATATAAATCCTTAACTATATCTATTACCATTCACCATGCTAGAACTTTCCAAGTACAGTGAATTGCCATTAATTTAGACTAATTTTTGAAGAAGCTTTAGTATTTGGTTTTTGTTTTATGAAAGGCATTTTTACTTTTTCACTACACATGTAACTAAGTCCATTCTTCGAGAAAGGTTTTTAGATTATGTACCTTAATGAGTGATAGAAATGATTTAGCAAAATTATCATATACAAATAAAGTTTCTTATGCTTTGGAGGACTAAAAGAAGTTTCTGTGGTCTTTATGTTTTTAATAGCATCACTCTTAAAGCCCTTGATGAAGAGAAGCTGCTTTAAAATTTACCCTATTCCATTTATATTATTCCAAAATAAGAGTTAAAATTTAGAGATTCATGGTACTACTATTGTAGAATTCAGTCCAGGTTACTAAAAATTGGAGGTGAGTGTAATAATAAAGAAGTTGTTTCTGTGACCAAGGAGTAATAACTGAACTCTCTGCTCTGCCAACAGACCAAATCTGTGTTTGAGATTGGACTCTGCAGTAATAAAATGTTTTGCTACGCAGTTCTTGGATCCATCATGGGACAGTTATTAGTTATTTACTTTCCTCCACTTCAGAAAGTTTTTCAGACCGAGAGCCTAAGTATACTGGGTAAAGTATATATATAATTTATATATTATAAATGAGCTGTATTTTCTAATGCATTTGTTCTAAGAAAAATTTTCTTCTAAAAAGTGAAATAAGTGGCTTGCTTTGAAAAATGTATGTGCTCTGTTTTCTCATTTGGAAATGTTCAGGGGAGTCACTCTCCCAACTCTAGGTTTTAAACTTCTTTTGTAATTTTTTTCTTGTTAATTTTTTATAGGTTGTCACTTGTCAAAATCATATTTGGTGATTCTGAAAGATAGCAAATCAAAACGTGTTACAGAGTAATTGTAGTTTATAACTTTTTAATCTTGTATGAAGAAGAAATTAGACTTAAGCTCACTGAAAACCAAATGGCTCTTCTTTAAAATTACCATTTTGATTGTTAAACTAATATTTTCCTATTCTTATTTGCTAATTTGCACATTCTTATTTTATGAAATAACAGCACTAATAGCAGAGAGTTTCATTAAGCTGATGTGAAGACAGTCATTATTATTTCACAGACTGTGCATTAAATGCATCACCATACAGTACATTTAAAAGTTAATCTTCCTATGTAAGTGTGAGAACGGACGCATTTTATGATAATGCTAGTTCTAATTCTTGGGTTTTTAAAGGTAATTTGGATATTTATGAATCACTGTATTTTTTGCTGTAAGTTAAAGTTTACCTTAGAGTTGAACTAGTTTAATTTCAAGATTTTAATTTCATATTCATATTCCTTCCTCTTTAAAAAAAAATGGAGTTTTAAGGAGACCGGTGCAGTTGTTTGAAGCAGTAAATAAGAACGAGATAGTGTGGATACCATTGTAAAGATATGGTCTTTAAACAGTGACTTTCAAGTGGAATAAGATGCAGATTTCTAAGTAATCTTCAGATAGACATTTAAAAAATCAAATTAGTCACCACTGCTTGAAGAGCCTTTAAAAAAGGCTGTGTGATCTATTAAATAGAAAACTCCTCTAGTGTTGCTGTTGTTAAAGGTTGTGGTTCTCGGTTATGGTTCAGGGGAAGCAGTCAGAGGACTTGAGTTCTAGTTCTCTGGCTGCTGCCTGTCCTAGCTGTGTGACTTAGATAAGTCATTTAGTACCTTTGAGCCTTACTTCCCTTATTTTTAAACTGAGGCCGATTGTGGCTACTTTGTGGAATGGTTGAGAAATAATGTATTTTAAAGGCTGTGGTAAAATGCTAGAAAAACATAAGTCATTAAGCTCTGCAACTGTAAGTTTAAAGAATTGTAAAACCCAACTTACTTTCTCTTGCAGATTTGCTCTTTCTTCTGGGTCTCACCTCGTCAGTGTGCATAGTGTCAGAAATTATCAAGAAGGTTGAAAGGAGCAGGGAGAAGATCCAGAAGCCTGTTAGCTCGACATCGTCGTCTTTTCTTGAAGTATGATGCATATTGCATTCTTTTATTTGCAAACTAGGAATTGCAGTCTGAGGATCATTTAGAAGGGCAAGTTCAAGAGGATAATGAAGATTTGAGAACTTTTGAACTTTTTATTGACTAAAAATGAGTGTTGAAGACTTGATTTGAGACTTTAACCTGCTGACAGTCCCAAATGAAATTATGCAACTTTGATAACATATTCCTTGATTTAAATTGGCTTTTGCGATTGAGTGGAACTTCGTAAAGTGTATGGGCAGTTATTTAATTTAAAAAACAGGCAAAACCTGAACCACCTTCTGCACTTAAAGAGGTCTAACAGTTCAAATACACAATCTATCCTAGATAAATATGATTTTTTTTTAATTTTTAAATATTGTACTATTTATGGTGGTGGGGCTTTCTTACTAATACACAAATAAATTTAATCATTTCAAAGGCATTCTGTTTGGTTTAGAAGTTGATTCACAGGAGTGCCATATTTCAGCTACTGTATTTCCTTTTCCTGCAGTGTAAGCAGCTCAGCTACCTTGTGTTACCATTTTTGTTATCTCAAGTTTTTTTGCACAGGATGTGACCACTGTCAGATCACTGTTCTTTTCTTTCTTTTTGTGATTGAAAAGCTTATACTGCAATTTGAAGTAAATGTTTGCTTTTCTTAGTAAGTGTAAATGGTTGCCTTTTCTTTTTCTTCTTCTTTTGGTTTTTGGTATGAGTCTTTGGTCTAGCACAGTTAATACAGGGCTGTGGAGTGGCATTCTAGGTAGGGTAGCCATGTCTGTAATTAACACTTAGTCATGGAGTCAAAAAAATTTAAGACTGGTTGGGCTGATATTTATAGCAGGTGATGTTAATGTGTTATGCCTTCTTTTAGAGTTAAATATCAATACATACTTTGTCAAGCAGCACCTTGACAAAGTCATCTCCTAAATATAAATCTAAGTACCTCACCTGAATATCTGAATTTTATTACTTTTTAGTATCTTTTTATGTGTACTTAAAAAAATCTTTCTTATGAAGTATAGAGTGGTAAACTTAAAGAATAAAAAAGCCCCAAACCTAAACAGATGGTTTATGAAGCAGAGTTTAAGTGGAAGATTCTGTGCTGACCTTTACTCTTTGTGTATCTACAGCTTTTGGGCTTAGGTTGCAGCACAGCCTGGAGGCTGCCCCTCTCCTGCTTCCACCATTGTCCTCTGCCTTGTTCTGCTTCACTGGGCGTGCTAGAGAAATAGATTTGCTCTTGGAATGCCATCAGTTTTTGTAATAGCTGGATGAGGTATAGGTAATTTGTTTTGAGTGTGTGGCAAATTTGGGCCAGAAATTCAAAATTAGAAATACATTTTCCTGTTGAATATTTCTCTCTGAAACAGAAACGGGTCTCAAATTCTTCCATGTTTAATTCTTCCTGAAGTTATTGAATTTTGCATTTTATAATTAATTTTTTAAACTGTCAGGATAAATCGCTCTCTAGTTTTTACCACCAATATTAAACTGCACTGTTAGCACTGAAGTACTGTTGTTAACGATAGGAAAGATACGTATTCTTTGAGTCTTGTTACTGAAACAGTTTAATATAAGGACCTGAGATATCTGCAGTTTATTCTGCTTTACTCTTTAAGGCTAGATAGTCAAATGTACATGGAAACCATTGTCTAATCAACTTTATCTTTAATGATGGTGATGTATCATATCTAAGTTTTGTAATGAGTTTTCTTCTCTGTTACAAGGACTTGAAATATGAAGTGCACGTCAATCTTCTGCTTTGCAGTTTAGGTTCAGAGTATGACTCATATGAAATAAATGTGCCTATCGTATTGTTCAGATTTTAAACCTTCCCCCAGAATGATTTATTTTCATAAGTTAATGTTCTTCCAGTTGGGACTGTTCACATTAAAATCATATGGATGTTGAAGATACAGAAATTAGGCAGTACTCACAGTACATTGAATCTGTGATTTAAAAAGAAGTGAAATGTACGGTTCAGATATACTACATCTGTATAACAGATTTCCCATAGTAAAATGACAAATTAGGGTCTGTGTGTGTAGTTTACATAGCATATTATCAGAATTAGCATGGATAAATCAAATGCACTGGTATCTAAATTTAAAATTTTTCCCCATTTCCTGGCCCTGGGGCTTGCTAGAGTCCCTAACAATACTAACTTATGTGATTTTTCCCTGTTAGACTACCTCATGAAGTTTTTTGACTTCAAAGTGATTAAATATCAGGGAAGAAAAGGAGCTTTAATTCACCAACTAGGTAGATAATCCTCAAATGATTCATACTGGCAGCAGAGGAACAAGGCTTAGCATGTTCTCTCAGATTTTTGCTGGGCATTTCATGACCCAGAAATGGAACAGCCTGAAACCAGGCAACCTAAAAATCCTACCCCCTCAGGACACAGACTTCATTAAATAGCTGTAACCACACCCACAAGGATAAAACACATTTTTTACCTTTCATACCCATGCAAGGTACATCTTTTACATTGGTAATCTTTGTGAAGTCATTTCAAGTTTTGATCTCTTTCATATAGTACCTAAGTAAAGTGAGCACTGGCCGTATAACAGCTTCTCAGTGAAATGAATTGGTGGCAAACAATAAATATAAGATCTAAGAACCTTAATTAACTTTACCTTGCTTTCTGCCTCTGTCACTTGGCAATTCGTGCATTTTACTTCTACGTTTGACTCACTCAATTTAAATGGATGAATTAATTATCATTTCAGTAAACTTTTCTTTAGTACCTAGAATGTACTAGGAATAGAAAGGTGGTGGCATCCCTGCCCTTCAAGAGCTCATGGACTGTGTGTTAGCTGAGGATGTAACTGTTAACAGGCTGTCTGTTGAAAGTTAGTAGTGGTCTGCACCTTTATTTTAAAAATACACATACAGTAAAATGAGTCCAGCACACATTTTACTAGAAGTTTCCCTTAAGATTGGCATTTGGAAATCTTTGAAATGCCTTTTTAGAGTAAGCTGCAATCCAAACAGTAGCTGATTTGCATACTATAACACGGTGTGGATAAATGTTAATCCTAACTGGTATGTGACTAGACAGACAGATTATCCTGATAATTAAGCTTCCTTGAGATCAGTTAGCACTTGGTATGACTTAACTTTTGTTGGGTTTGGGGGTTTGGTTTTCAGAGTTAGTTATTGTTAATAATGGATAGTGGTTAACCAATCCTTGATATTAATGTAGGTATAATAGTCTGCAAATATTTTGGTAGGTTTAGATTTGGGAAGTTCTCAGTCTTAACTCTGGAAACCAAAGTGAAATATATGTGGTACAGTGGTAAGTGCTGCCCCAAGTGCTGCAGTAGCCAAAGGAGAGAAATAACTTCGTAGGAGGAGGTTGTCAAATTTCCTAGAACTAGTGGCATCCGAATCAAGCCTTAAGTTGAGAATCTCCAGCCGAGAACAGCAGGATATTGTAAACAAATGGCATAGCCTCTGCAGAGGTGTTGGTGGGGTCTGGAAGGAACAGGTGAAAACCACAGGAGTCTGGGGCTAGGGCAAGGAGAGTATATATAATGTGAGGGCTGGACAGATAGGCAGGAGGAGCCTAGTGGTGAAGGTAAAGACATTTAGCTTGTAGCCTGCTGTAGGATTTCAAGACTGTGATAAGAGTTTGGATTTTTGTCTTGTAACATGCTGATGGAAGCTCAGAGGGTGGACTGTAAAGACAAAACAGAGAGACTGATTAGAGAATTGTAGAAGCTTAAGAGGTAGAGGGACTGAGTTGTGGCAGTTAGTATGGAGAGAAAAACATGGGATTTCTGCCTTCTAAGAGAGAGCATTGACATGACCCGATGGGAGGAGAGGAAGATACTGCAGCTTCTGGCTTTCTGGCTTGGCTACTAGAGCTGTTGAGAGAATTACCAGAGCCAAGCAGCTTTTAGTGGGACACAGGTCAATTTGAAGTGTGAAGTTTGTGATGTCCTTTCCCAGTGGATATGTTGGATGAGGTTTCTAGCACAGAATGAATTAAAGCCATGGCTGACTCATTATGAGGTAGTAAGAAAATATTAATAATTTCTTGTTACAAGCATCTATTTTTTTTTATTTTTGATAAAAGTAAACCAATAAATGAATGTAAACTCAGCTTTGACAGAGTAAGTTTTTTTTAAGTAATTTCTTTAGTATAGTTATTAAGAATTTATGGTAGGCAAGTAGAAAACAATGTTGTTTTTCTTTTTTGTTTCCATTTTACTCATAATTCTTCCTTGGATCTTTCTAGCCTCATATCTCACGCATGATGTTCCAACACAATCCACTTACTGGTGTTTTTGGACAGTATTCCTTCAACTTGAAATACTTTTTCCTCTGTTTCAATTTAAGAATCAGAGTTTTTACCTGTTCTTCAAAGTCCAGCTGAAGAGCCAACCAGGATGGCCTTTCCAGGTAGCTCTAAAGGTGCATGTGTCTGTGTGTGTGTGTGGTGCAGTTTCTTGTAAATACTGTTAAGAAGAAATGCAGCCGTAAGTTTGGGCATAAAATTGTGGGACTTTATTTCTTAGAAAGCATTAAAATTTTAAGTCCAAGCCATGTAAGTGATACATCTGGACAGGAAATTTGCTATAATCTTTTCATTCAGAATAAGTTGAGGTGGTGAAATTTGGGTAGGAAAAGTATTTTGAGGCTTTAGTTTTGATCCTTTGCAAGTTCTTCTCTATCTAGACCTGCCAGCATTCCCGTGTACATGTGAGTGTGGGGCCTTCCTCAGTCTGCTCTGCTCCAGGTAGGCAGTGTTTCCTGTGCAGATCACGGGGCCTACCCGGCTCTGCCGTTCCACTCCCTTTGTGTTCAAGTCTAGCCAGATTGACAGACACCCTGGCAAAGGCCCCATGTCTGCAGTGGCCCCATGGCTGTCGGCCTGGCTGAACTGCCTTCATGCATCAGTCCAGGTCACATCAGTATTTCTTCAGCAGTAATTGCACTGCTCTACTTAGGTAAGGGTAGAAACCAACTCTCACAGTATTAAGAGCACACAGTGCCAGAAATTGGGCACACTGTTCTACATGACCATAGAGGTCCATTTTTGTTTTCTGAGTGTTTCCAGTTTTTGAACTCAAAAATATGCCTTTGATACAGGTGTTTTTTTTTTTTTAATACCAATTCACTCAACTGTATTAAAAGCAATTTTCTATTAAGGCTTTTCCTGTGATAAGTATAGTTAGAAGTGACAGTTTGGTGTCATCTATGGTCATAAATAAAATACCATAATGCTTTGACCATTTACTGTTTTTTCATCAGGTCTGCATCTTAAAAGCCAATATGAAACAACTTGTGAGTCTCACAAAATACTGTCTTTGAGCAGTATATAGCAGGCCCCAAACAGATGGCAGAAAAATGTATGCTTGATAGGAAAAACATGAAAAACTTTATATTTAAGCATGTTAGATCGATTTTAGGGAGTTAATAAATGAGTATGTCTTCATGGTCCTTTCTCATATTCATCCATATAGTTGCATAATAAGATTGCATTAGAATTTATAAGCATCTTTCTTCATGGAACAGGTCTAGATAGCCCATGAATTAGTTGGAGGTGTTACAAGTTAGGGAAACAGCTTATTTTAATACCTTCCTAACTTACCCATGTGGGGCTGTTGATTTAGTTTTGAGGATGACAGACTACTGCCCACAAGTTTTATTGGAACACAGGTACGCACATGCACTTCCATATTGTTACCACTGTATTCATGCTGGGGTTTTACAGAAAAAAGTTGCCTACTCATAGATATTCACAAAGAGCAAAATAGGCCTATGCATTGCATTCAGTGGACCAGAAAGGAAGTGGCATCGATTTTCTCTACCGTCCAGTTTCTCTGGGATGGTTATTCTCTCTGGGATGGATGCCACTGATACCAGATTGGCTGTCAAAGACTCAGTCTGTTCTCAGAACGTCATCAACAGGAAGGACATGCCAGCTGTTGTCTGTCCCACCTCATCACCAAGGCTCCCTCTTCCTACAGCGGGTGAGGTGTTCTGATCTGTTGTCCCATCTGAGTTGTGCTCCTCAACACACACACACCACACACACAACTTGCCTAAGTTTCTACTGCAGAGTCTGCTCTTCTCTGATCCACCTGCCCCTCCCACCCCCTTGGATCGACAGGAGAAGTGGGGGCTTCCCTCTCATCAGTTGCTTTTTCCTAACACACAGAAACGGGTGTCATTGTTTGTGCAGGCTTACTATCAGTCCAGTCTTAGGGAAGAACAGAACCTTCTAAACCAAAACATATTTGCACAGTCTTTATATTTCTAAGGTAAAGTTATGACAGTATTTCTTAGTGAATTCTCCTTGGCTGTCCAACCTATCAAAATAGCTTTACAGAATGAATTATGGTTATTATACATAATAGGGTCAGTTTCTTTGTTTAAAACAAAAACAGACACAACTTGCATAAATCTGGGAGCTTGAAGGGCTACAGTGCTTTGTGATTGGGAACTTGGATTTGTGGATGTCACCATTCCCAGATTTCAATACCAAAGGCCCCCTGCCCACCATTTTTACCTCGTTTTCCTTAGTTTTGGGGGGCAAGACAAGGGAACCTCAGAAGATTGCTCTCTTGATGCCATCCTTCCTAGAGTCTTCAACTATACAAACATTTCTGATTATAACAGTACAACATACTCATTGGAGATATTTGTAAACAGAGGAATAGGAGAGGAAAACATTTCATAATCTCAACACCCAAAGACTAATCTAGGCTCCAGACATATATCCAGCTGCCTAGCAGCTAATTTCTCAACACTTAAGCACCTAAAAGCTGTGTTTAACATATCCCCAACAGAACCCCCTGGTTCCCTCATTTCCCCGCTACACCCCATCCTACACAAATGAATGACAACTGAATAGGAAATCTGAAAACAGGGTTCTTTCCAGTCTTTTAATGAAAGCATAAAATGCTGTTTTTAGCAATTTTAGCAATAATTTGTAGTGTTTCTCATGGGTATGTTTATAAACCCTATTTTTTTTAGAGTAATGTTAATATGTATTTACTCAAAGGCTTCCACGTCAGAGCAAGTTCACCTTAATAGGTAGATTAATCCACATCCTCCATTATGAAGTAGAGCTCATTACTGTGTATCCATGACAGCAAGCATTGAGACTGAAGAGTAGACTTGTATTTCCTGTCAACATCCTTTGATTTATTCCCCCATTACGAGGAAGACACATGAACCAGACAGAGGAAGATATGGGGGGAATGATGGCTGGATACACACGTGGCCGTTTTTCAAGAAGAACCAGCACTTCAGTTAATCCTCCAAGAAGCGCTAATTATATGTATCAACACACCTGGAAAGTTTTCCTAATCTTGTATGCTAGCTCATGCGATGGTACTGGGTTGGCCAAAAAGTTCGGGGCCAACCCAATGTTTTCACAGAGTCAAATGATTCAGTCTCATAAAGTATCAAAAATCCAGTATTGAAATACTCTGATTGTTTCATTTTGTTTTTTGCAAAAATATTCCTAGGTATTCCTCGATCCTCATGACCGGGTTACATTGTACACAGAAATCTCCAAGTATCTCCTAAAGTGATAATGAGAAAATTTCTTAAAATATGTATGATTTAGCTGTTTTAACCAAACATTTAGCTATATTAACCAAATATCTAAAATGTTACCTATTACTAGTTAGGACTAAAAGTGATTGCATGTGGGGGAATTCCCTGGCAGTCCAGTGGTTAGGACTCAGCACTTTTACTGTTGTGACCTGGGTTCAGTCCCTGGTTGGGGAACTAAGATCCCGCAAGCTGCACAGGAAGGCCAAAAAAAAGAAAAGGTGATTGCATGTGTACTGCAACATGTTCATGTGAAATTTCTCTCCCTGAACACTGAATCCAGTGAAACTAGCTGGAACACTTTTCCATGTATTACCTCTTCATTTCTTTCTCCCATTATAACAGACTGGTATGCTTCCTGAGGGAAGTCCATGCCTTTGAAGTTTAAAACGTTCTTCCTCAGCATTAAGTTCTCATCTTAGAATTTTTACAGCTGGATGGGCTTCAATTTTTTTTTTTTTTTTTTTGCGTTACGCGGGCCTCTACTGTTGTGGCCTCTCTCGTTGCAGAGCATAAGCTCCGGACGCGCAGGCTCAGCCGCCATGGCTTACAGGCCCAGCCGCTCCGCAGCATGTGGGATCTTCCCGGACCGGGGCACGAATCTGCGTCCCCTGCATCGGCAGGCAGACTCTCAACCATGCGCCACCAGGGAAGCCCACGGGCTTCAATTTTAGCATTATTTAGACCTGGAAAGAAATGCCAGAGCAACGTATCCTGTATGGTTCAGAAAGCTGTTGCTTCAAGTGGAGAGGCATCTTTTTAATACATCTGTCCAAAAGAAATAGTATTTCATTTCAAAGTGATAACAAATACAGAAGCATTTCTAGCTGCCTTGACTGAAATGCACCAATGAAAGACATTATGAGATAAATACCGAGTACCCCACAAACACTGCCCTAAGAATACAAGGTCACTATCTCTGGAGTGAAAGTTTGTCCTCTTACAGAAGTGGAATTATTTCTCCTGGTCTTCGGAGTGACTGCTTGCTGGATGCTGGTTGGGTTCATGGTGTGCCAACCAGCCAGAGAGCATGTGCTAGAGAGCAGTGCCCAGTGAACTCTGGAAACCTCACTACTGGGGAGACCGTGTTTGGTTTCCTTAGGGTTATGGGGTAGGGCCAGGATATAACCCGTGCAGCTGCAGGAAGAGGTTAATACCTGCTCTTAATTTTCTCCTGTCTCTAAACATATCCCAAACTCTTTCAAATTGGGTTTAAAAACACTACAGAAAATTCCTTGATAACAAGAAAAAAGGACAAGAGGGGCAAAGTGCTCACACAGGGCTAGTTCCTTCTGGTCTTTATTGTTTCCTGAGGTTGAGCTTGGCTGCCTGTTCACACTTCTCCGCTTTTCAGTGTGGCTTCAGCCTGGCAACTCTGCTAAAGCTGCTTTAAAGTTCTCACATTCTTGCCCTTCTCATCTCAGCCATATTTAATAGTGTGGACCTGCTTTGCCTCTGCAAAATTCTGCCATGAGCTCTGGCAGCCACTGGTCTCATGGTGCCTTATGTTTCTGCCCAGTACCCTCACTTCTCCCAGATCCCTTGCTTTGCTCTTGGGCTCATGTGTGGATGTAACAACGACTGTCATTTATGGCATGTTTTTAGTGCCAGCGACTATTCTAAGTAACTTAAAATACATGTCATTTTATCCTTAGACGACAGCTTGAATTATTCTGATCCCTATTTTACAGATAGGGTAACTGAGGCATAGTCACTGATTCATTTATTTTATGCACAAAGGAGGAAAAGATAATTGTAAGATCTTTCTAGCTATAAAGGTCTTTATCTTCTAAAACTAATTAATTTGAATAAGAAATCCAAATGCAAATACTGAAATAAATTTGAATTCTTTTTTGTCATAATTATAATGAAAGGCCTTTAGAATTTATATTTATAGGATATACATATTCAACTTTCCAGGTCCAGGTATCTCAAAAAGGACTTGTACAAATAAAAGTTTAATCACAGCCTAACACAGAAGATTACATTATAGTGTTCTTCTCTCTCCAACTTTATTCCTAAAATTTATTGATCTTCGGTGTCCAGAGTTCTTTTTGTTACTTAAATTGCTAATTGAAGACTTAACATCCCCAAAGACTCAGGTGAGATTTCATTAGCTAGAACTGAATCAGAAACAACAAGGTTTAAAGACTTGATTAGAAAATGAAACAGGTTTTCAAAGTTGGGACGTTCTACACATGTGCTCCTACTGCCTCCTGTACCTCATCCCAATCACATCCCTTTCTCTTAAAGCCAAGCTCAAAAGCCATGTCCGAGAATCCTCTGATTTAGCCTCGTCGTCCTTGGGACTGCTGTCTCCTGATTATATAGCCTTCAGTCTGCAGTTTGCCATTTGCACCTGACCGATTGCATCATAAAATGTTCTCTCATTATTTCATTGTTTTACCTCCCCAAACAGCTTACACAAGCATGACTTTTGGGGGTTGGGTACTGTGTCCTGTTTCTTTGGTAAACCCCCTCAGATGTCTTGTGGAGTGCTTGCAACCTCTCGCTTAATATATACAGGAGAAGATATATACTGGGGTAGGTAACTTTACTGAATTCTCAGAGAGTAAGAGTTAATGGACATTCGATTTTAACTCCTTTACTGCAAAGCTGGGTAGTTTCAAGTGAATGGCCCTGCCCGATTCCAACAGTTAGAGAAAGGAACCTGTTTTCTTATGACTACTGAATGAAGGCCCCTTGGCTTGAAAAATTCCTGTTAATGAAAGAAAAAGGTGAATGATATAATTCAATTGACTTTAAATTCTATAGCCCTACACTCTTCAGTTTGGTGCCTATCAAACGAGTCACTTGGCAAAGTGGAACTGGGAAGGAATAGTGTTTCATGCAAGGCTGGTGATTTTTTTTTAATAAGTATATTCTTTTAAAAAAGATAAATTTATTTATTTATTTTTGGGTGTGTTGGGTCTTCATTTCTGTGAGAGGGCTTTTTGTAGTTGCGGCGAGCCGGGACCACTCTTCATCGCGGTGCGCAGGCCTGTCACTGTCGCGGCCTCTCTTGTTGCGGAGCACAAGCTCCAGATGCGCAGGCTTAATAGTTGTGACTCACGGGCCTAGCTGCTCCGCGGCATGTGGGATCTTCCCAGACCAGGGCTCGAACCCGTGTCCCCTGCATCGGCAGGTGGACTCTGAACCACTGCGCCACCAGGGAAGCCCAAGGTTGGCGATTTTATAAAGCAGTGTGGATGAGCCAGGAAATAGGACACTCATACTGGTATAATTTCCAGATTGGCCCCCAGCTCCAGGAATCAATGAAGACAATTTTGATACAAAGATCTTACATGCTTATAGTCCCCATTAGATCCGTTATTTGCTGGAAAAATACGTGTCTTCTCAAAAATCGATGCATATGACTGCTCTTTTCTTGATTCTTTTGGGAATAACGATCTCTTTAGAGACGAAAACAACCTTACTGTGAAGCCCCATGCACTCTTAAAAATTTTCTTATTTCAAAAACTCTTATATGAAACAGAAGCCAGTCTTTTAGGCTTGAAAACTTTAGGAGCCTGTGAGATTTTGTTTTTGCCTTTTGTAAAGGCTAAAGCCAGTTAGCCCTTGGGAGGTTTGGGCTTAGTATGGTATGGTACCTCTAGGAAAGTGCAGAGAGTTGCTTACCAGATGTTAATTACTGAACACAGGCCTGCTCAAAAAATAGCTGAAAACCACATTTAGCGCTGATGGAATGTATCAGTGAGAGAGAAGAAAGGAGGAACACAATTTGTATGAATACATAAAAAAATGAAGGTTGGAGTGTACTTTCAGATCTTCATATGTTGCCCAAATATATTCATTCCACTTGCCTTTCTATTTTCAAGTTCTTTATTTGGAACTGGCCGTGCCCTCACAGTTCTGTAACAGGTGTTTGTAATGTTAGTAGCCTCAGTGTGTTCCAGAGCAGTGCCTTTCAAAGTCTTGACTGCAGTCCACAGTAAGAAATAACACTTTGCACAACCATCTAAGCTATGAAATGCATATCTGATATATTCCATTTAAAAATGCTGGTTATGACATCAAATTAATTGCAGATCCCATTAATTGGATGCTGTTTCTTCTTTTGTTGGGACCATTACAGCTTCAATTTCTTTTCTAAAAACTGGAGCACATAGGGCTTCCCTGGTGGTGCAGTGGTTAAGAATCCATCTGCCAATGCAGGGGACACGGGTTCGAGCCCTGGTCTGGGAAGATCCCACATTCCACGGAGCAACTACGCCTGTGCGCCACAACTACCGAGCCTGTGCTCTGGAGCCCGTGAGCCACAACTACTGAAGCCCATGCACCTAGAGCCAGTGCTCCACAACAAGAGAAGTCACCATGATAAGAAGCCCGCGTACCACAACGAAGAGTAGCCCCCGCTCACTGCAACTAGAGAGCGCCCGCGCGCAGCAATGAAGACCCAACACAGCCCAAAATGAATAAACTAAAAAAAATAAATAAAAGAAATTAAAAATAAGTAAAATAAAAACTGAAGCACATCTAAAATGCTCATCAGCCCTGCCATGGGCTCTTTGACAAAGTACTTAAAGGTCTCCTTTTCTGTCTGGCTTCCTCAGGTCTATCTTCTGGGGCCCAGACCTTTCATAGTAAAGGATGAAGAGGAGATAGTTGTAAAAAAGTTGTGTTAAATGATGATAACCCAGCTTCAGCTTATAGGAAGTAAATGATGTAGGACTTCGTTCTTTCTGAAAACATAGCTTGGCTGAGTTGCCACAATTTGAAGGTTATAGACTATTATTAACTTACTAAAGTGGAACATGGCAAGTGCAAACATGTTTTCTTTCACGTGTTGAAAAAATACAAAAGTTTACTTAAACCACGTATTTATTAAAAGCAGAATACAAAGTACTTTGGAATTCAAAATACTGCAGTGTTTATCCTTAACAGATTTAATTCTAAAAAAAAGTCAGTCATTTCAAGGGAGGTAATACAAATTTTCGGTAAGAATCCCAACCTGGTTGCAACTGAGTTTATTCAAGCTCTGCGGCCTCCATGTGCTCCTCCAAGGTCCCCACCATCAACAGCTCAAACCGATTGCCTCCCTCATGCCAACTCCTAGCGTTCAAGGTGGTCCCCACTCTGTTCTCTGACCAGGGGGTACGTCGTTTCTTTTGCCTTCTTTTTTTTGATTTACCCTTTGGTAGGACTAGTTCAGCAGGGGCACATGACCTAGTGGCACTGAACATATGCTCATAGAGTTGCTGGGCCTCAGGACACACGTGCAGGAGGCTCTCCACTGAGGCTGACGTCAGCAGTTGTTGGCAGAGCCCGTGCACCAGGCTCCCGCTGTACAGTCTGCTCAGGGGAGAGAAGAGGGTGTCATTACAGCAGAGGTTCCTGCACTGAGACAACTCACTAATGTGGCTTCAACAGACCCATCAAACACTGTGAGCGCTGCTTCTATAAAATCATTATTAAAGTTACTCAAGAATAATCTGTTTCTTGAAAGAAGGAACTGGATTGTTACAGAGATTACTTCTTGGCTAATGATACTTAGAACTTTTTATCAACAAAGTAAATGATGGATGCTTGCTGGTTCTCCAACTAGCCCAAAGTTGAGCAGGCCTCTTAACACTTCAAAGACAAGGAGTTAAAAATGCCTCTGATAGGACAAACAGGCAGTCTGTTGAAATATGAGAACATTTAATCGTATCATTTGCGAGGTCATTCATTCACTTGGATTAAAAACCAACTCCACAAATATAAGCTGGAATGAACTGGAAGCCACAGATTTAACATATTAACTTACTGCCAGGGTTGACTGACTGGTACCTTAGCAACTGATGGAGAACCATCATTTACTCAGTGTAAAATCATCATTTAAAGAGCCTTGGTGATGCTGAGATGCAGGAACAACTCTCCTGCTGAAATCATTATTGAGGGAACTGTTTCCGCTGTCTTGTTTTATAGGGATCCGTGGTCACTAGAGAGGATCCAGTCAAGGATGAACAAAATTAGTAAAGGAAAGGAATAAGGAATCCATAGGTCAAACGCCAATCAATCTTATTTGGTAGAGAGGTCTAGGGTGTGGGAATGTAATAGGGGCCGGGCATGCTCAGTGGGCCGGGCCAGCAGGTTTGCGTGGCCACCCCAGGTTGCAGCACTGGTTCAGCACCGGTTCAGCCCGCGGACGCCACGTCGCCCTGTGGCTGCGGCTCGTTCCTGGGAACTTGCGTGTGGAGGCGGCTCCCAAGTAGCCGGCGGGGGGCCTCGGGGCAGCTGAGGCCCTCGTGCTGCTGAGTGTCCAGCTGGCAGGCCCGGCGGGCAGACGTGTGTGTGTGGGGGGCGCCACGCTCAGTACAGGGGGCGGGGTGGGCACGCAGCCCTTAGCCAGGACTGGCAGCCGGGACAGCGGTCCCCCTCCAGCAGCAGTCAACTTGCAGCCGTGCTGGGACAGCGAATGCGATGAGAGGCGGATCACAGCCTTCTCCCTGGCTACTAGGCCCGCTGGCCTTGGGGCCGGTGGGTGAGCAGGGGGAACTGGGGTCCAGTTTGAGGGCCGGCGGGGTCCTGGGCACCTGGCTCCCTCAGTGATGCTGGCTGGGCAAGGTCTGGGGGGCCAGGCCCTGAGGGCGCCGCCAGCTGAGATCTGCCTCTCCCGTTTGGCCTGGGCACTGGCATGAGGACCCAGACTGGGTGCCAGACAAACGAACGCTCCGGGGCAGGGTAACCAGCCCCCGCAGGGACCCCCTCCACTTAGCCAGGGCCTGGACCTAGGAGGGCGAAAGTCAGTCCTTGGGACTTTGAACAGGTAAAATGAAGGGTAATGATGTCACTTCGCTTCTGGGATTTGTTAAGTGTTAAAAGCCACAAGGAGGCATGGAGACAGAATTAAATGCCTCCCTTTCCCTTTCTCTTTAGAACAGAGGATAACATTTGTTTTGTTAGAGGTTTATAGGAACATGGTGACCTGACCTCAAGAACAAAGGATCTGACACCAGGAAGTCTGCAACAACTAACCATGTGCCTCCCTCACCCTTCCTATAAAAGGGCTTTGCTGAAAGCTCTCAGCGAGTTGGGATTTTTAAGGCATGAGCCACCTATCTCCTTCCAGGGCCCTGCAATAAACCTTTCTCTGCTCCAAACTCCAATATTTTGGTACTGTTTGGCCTCACTGTGCGTCAGACACACAGACTTGAGTTCAGTAACATTAACAACACTATGTACTGCTAGGAAGCTTTCAACTTGAAATATTTCAAGTCAAACCAGCATATATGATAGGTCTCCGTATAGCACTCATTAATTCAACAAGTATTTGAGTAATGCTAGGCACTGGGGCTACAACAGTAAACAAAACAGGCAAGTCCCAGCACACACCCAGAGCTTATCTTCAAGTGGAGAGACAAAGCACATATGTAATCTCAACTCCATTTTCTAACCATCTCCCTTTTATCTTCCTCACTCACTCCCTTGAATAATATTTCAATAGGATGATCAGAAAAAGCCTTTATAACGTGATATTTGAATAAAGATCTGAAAGAAATGAGGGAAAGAGCTATACTCTACCAACAACTGCCTCTTATTTTTATTTTAATGAACCGATTTTTTTAAATTTGGAAAACTTTAAAAAATCATGGAAACTTTCTTTGGAAATATGGAAGTAATTTAATATTTTAAAAATTTAATATTACAGCTCTTCAGCTCTAACAGTGATCCAAGACCAGTTATATACTAAGTTTGATTGTTTTTAAAAAAACTTCTTTGCGTTAAATGACAACTGAAGTATTTACTTCTACATGCAGCCATCTGCACTAGTTTCCTGGGTGCTTACCGAGTTAGGTCTGGCTCTGGGAGAGGCGTGGACAGCAGTTGGTTGAGATACAGCCCCATCTGCAGACAGCACTGCCACTGACAGAAGACATGAGCTGTGTCTAAGTCCAGCCTCAGGCCCGGCTGTGCCTTCACTCTCTGCAGCTCTTCATACAGCATCTCAGCACCACCGCCCTGTGGAGCTTCCTCATCTAGATAAAGACACGACCCAAGGGCAGTATTTCCAAAAACACTGTATCACCTTGTAATTTTATCCATATATAAAACTTCAAATTCCATAAAGAAAAAAGTGAATAACCAAAATGCTTTTCTTTTTTGGCTCTTTTCTATTTTCATGTCAATGTAAAAGCCTTTCAATGTATAAACTGAAATATTTATACTGAGATGCCCTTTTAATGACAACCTAACTTTATTCAACCCCAAATTCTTTATCTTTTTCCTTAACATAGTATCTCTTCCTCTAATCTACTACCTGACTTTAAACACATCTGCATCTGAACTCTCCAAACCCTAAATGTGTCTCTATGAAAAATCCCCTTCTCTTTACTGTTCTCTTTCACTACATTTCCTTAAAGAAACAGCCGTGTGTTCAAAACACGCTTTAACTTCTGTTTTATGGGAAGAGAATGAGAGTATGACTCATAGAGAATGGGGCAAATGAGCCACTTCCTCAGTGGTGGAGGACAAGCAGCAGCCACCCCAGGAAACCTGCCTGTTCCCGGCTCCACGTGCAGCCTGCCTTCCGGACCAACCTGGAAGGAAGGAAAAGGAGGCCCACCTTTTACCAATGAGCGAGCAGCAAGGCACTGAGCCTGCCTGGGTGTGGGGTCCACATTCCTAAAAGAAAAGAAACAGACCCTTGACATGCCCCTTCTGTTGGACTCAGGTAAAAACTTAATAGACTGGTGCTCTGAGAATTTTCTTAAACTATATTTATGTTCAATGAGAGGAAACACCCTGAACTTGTATCCTAACCAGCAGTGGGCCAGAACTTAACTTGCTGTGCAACAGTCCCTTCTGACAGCTGCTCTCCCACTTTGGGGTGTCCTGGAGTCTGTGCTGGCTCATCCTTTCATGAACTTATTTTAAACAGTAAATGCCAGAGTAGTGCTGTCCAGAACTTTCTGCAGTGATGGGAATGTTCTTCATCTGTGCTGTCCAGTACAGCAGCCTCTAGCCACCTGTGGCTGCTGGGCACTTAGAATGTGGCAAGTGCATTGAGAAGCTGAATTTTAAATTTTAAATAGCCACCTGTGGCTAGTAGCTATCACGTTAGTACTGTTCTAGAGTGTGACAACTATTATACATGTTTGGATAAAGCATTCATAATTTTGTAAAGAGAATAATCCCATTACAGGATTGAAGTGCTCCAATGCATCATTTATTTCACCTGATGTTTAAATAAAGATGAAACTGCCTCAAAGTGTATTTCTCTAATAGAAAGAGAAGTTACCAGTTCTACCATCACAACTCATATACTAATTGAAACTTACAGTGGGGAAAAAAGAAAGTAAAAAAATAAACGACACAAAACAGCACAAGCATGAATGTTTACAGTAATTGTAGGTATTCTTAAGTTTCACCAATGGGCAATTTTACTTAAGTCTCCAGGGGAGATGCTGCTGCTGCACTGAAGAGAAGGACAAGGAACACGGAGCACAAAATGTACATCACGGTCACGCTTTACAGACTGAGCGTCAGGTGCCACAGGACAGGTGGGTGAGGCAGCATCAGCGCATCTTCACTGCTGTGCCCTTGAGGTCAAGCCCTCCAGCACTGACCTGGTACACGGAGCACTCAGAAAGATCTACAAGGAATGAGTGACATTTTGGTGCCCCACTTCTAAGTTCTGATACAACTGATGGAAGTAAATAATCTGAGAATTTTTGTTTGTTTGTTTAAACGTTTGATTACATGCAAGTAACATGCAAAAATATACTCTTGGGACTTCCAGATACCTACCAGGGCTGTTGATCATGGCATGCAAGGGTCCCATCAGCATCCCCAGCAGTAAGGCCTGCAGATGATGCAGCTTTGCCTTGGCCTCCGTGTGCTGCACCCAGTAGCAGCTGACGGCGATGGGCAACTTCAACGCAGCAGGGATTGGGTCCAGGATGCTCTGTTTCACTTTCAGCGTTTCTAACAGAAGTATCTGCCGTCTAGCCAAGGAGAGCTGAAAATATACACCAAACGTTCTGTAAGTTACTTTGGAGAATGTCTTTCTTCTTCATTCTCTAGGTCGGTTTCTTATCTTCCTATGGAAAAAAATCAGCCACACTCAAAATTAGAACCTTCATAAGGGGCGTAATAAATGTGGTGACTGGCTGGACGTGCTGTCTCTTCCCACTGCACAGCCCTTGCTCGCGTCAGTCCATCCCCCATGCAGGCTGTTGGGCATCTGCAGTGTGCATGTCACCTGGGAAGCTTGTTAAAACAATCCTCAGGTCCCACCCCTTAAACTGATTCAGTAAATGAGGGGAGCCCAGGAAGCTGCATTTTAACTCTTCTGCTTTAAGAAACAAAGATCTATACTCAACCCTACCCTCACCTGCCAGTGACTGTTCAAGCCCCCGTCCTCTGTGACACCATCACCAATCGCCTCCGGAAGGCAGACTTTAACCACATGCACCCTCTGCAGCATCCCATGCAGCCTTCTGCTTGTCTGGGTCCTGCCTCATGTACCAACCCAGCTGAATGTCTTATTGTCTGTTTTCTCCCACACGGGGATTGTCCCAAGGTGGCCGCTTCTAGTGGCAGGTATATTCCAGCAAATAGGAATATTTAAGGGCTGTCTGCATTGTCCTTGTAATAACATATGACACCAACTTTCACTCCAGGCTTCAAATAAAAGGAAGTAAACAGCTATGAGGGCTTCGGGCTTCTGGTTGACATAATTTTGCCTTAATGAATCTTTTTTCCTTCTTTTTTTTTGTTGATTTTTATGCCATTTTTTTAAAAAACTGAAGTATAGTTGATTTACTATGAATCTTAAGATTTAAGAACCATAAGGGACCTTGCAGGTCACACACTTTTACAGATAAGGAAATTAGGACTATTAAAAGAGCATCTCTGGGCGACTTCACAATCAAACTCTAAGAGGAAAAAAAATAGTTTGTATTACTGGTGTCTGCACACACCTAGAAAAGATTTCCTTCTTAATTTTCTGGAAGGATGAGACAGTCTGGCACATTTCTTGGCACCTAACACCTAGTCAGTAAGTAAGTGTGTTGATAGCTGAAAACAGAGATGTTAACTTGAAGTAAAACACGTTGTAACTGACAAAATAGGTTCATCATCAATGTATGACAACTTTAATATAATGATTTATAGGTACTGGTTTTAATAATTTGATACTGTGATAAAAATTTAAAAATTAGAAATATGCAAAGTGGTTTACAGTACAGTCAATCACCCCTATGGGAAGTAGCATTAACTACTTAAATTTAAATATATTCCTCATAATCTAAACTGATAGAAAGACCTATCATGCAAAGCTAAGAAAATACATGAATTCTTTTCTGACATATGATGCTTAAATTATTGAATTCTCTATCCAAGTTACAAATTCTATTAACCAAGCAGAGTCTGGGCTTTGACTTCAGAGAGGTTCTGCCCTCACTAACTCTGCAGCCTTGAGCGAGTTTCTGAGCTTTTCTACAGTCAGGTCTGATCATCTGTAAAATGGGCACTAGAATGAGTTACACAGATGTTTCATGGAACCCACTAGTCCTTGTTCCCTTCCCCAAGGGGGACTACTCTGCTCACAGCCCTTAAATCTAGTTAGGGTCCATCCCATGTGACAAGTCTGCAGAAGAAGCTGCCTCAGAGGCAGAGGCACCCGGAGAGAGGCTGGGCTTGGCACTGACTTACTCCACAAGAATGATCCCTTCCATCTCTCCTTACGGTTAGCCTCTCACGAGTTAACTTGAATGGTGCTCTGTCCACTGCAAGTGACACAGCCAAAATGGAAACTCTACCCTACCTGGTTACTGTGGGAAATAAATGAGAGATTGTATACATTTTCTATTACAAGAGCTGGCACAGAGCAGATGAAGTATTACTGTCACATCACGTTAAGCATACAAAATGAAGATATTATCACAAAGTCTCCGTACTTGTACCTGCACACCTCTGGAATAATATTTGCACCTGATTCCCTTTAGAAATATCATGGGCTAATTAGAGCTAACAACATTGAGCTAAAATGCAGAACTGAGGGTGCCAAGGGAAAGCCAAATGATGTCACCGCACAGACACTGAACTAAAATCTCACCCCACTTTGAATACAAGTACGTGATGAGAACACTTGTCACCTCCACTGAGCCAGCAGTATAATCCACCTGCTGTACTCATTGACTCAATTGGATTTTCATGTGGGGGAAAAGTGTCCTGACCCCTATGTCACACCACACACACAAACAAATCAATTCTAGATAGCTTTCAGATCTAAGTGTAAAAGGCAAAAATATTTTTCATGACCTTGGAGCAGGCAATAATTTCTTAAGTAGGTCACAAAAGTGACAGGCATAAATAAAATTTTAGATTAGAGTGTATTAAGAACTTTTGTTCAGCAAAACATACTTGAGTGAAAAGACAACCCACAGTACGCTCCCACAATGTTATCTGACAAAGGACCTGTATATAGAAATAAACAAAAACACACGAAAATGGGCAAAAGGCTTTGAATAGAAACTTAACAGAATACGCAAATGGCCAGTGAACACATGCAAAGGTGTTCAAATAACTCATCAGAGAAATGCAAACTAACACCCACCAAATTGGCTAAAATGATGGCAACCATAAGAACAGCTAAAATTGGGTGGAGTAGGACGTGTTCTCACTCCCTCTTGTGAGAGCACCAGAATCACAACTAACTGCTGAACAATCATCGACAGGAAGACACTGGAACTCACCAAAAAAGATACCCCACATCCAAAGACAAAGGAGAGGCCACAATGAGATGGTAGGAGGGGCAAAATCACAATAAAATCAAATCCCATAACTGCTGAGTGGGTGACTCACAGACTGGAGAACTCTTATACCACAGAAGTCCACCCACTGGAGTGAAGGTTCTGAGCCCCACGTCAGGCTTCCCAACCTGGGGGTCTGGCAACGGGAGAAGGAATTCCTAGAGAATCAGACTTTGAAGGCTAGCGGGATTTGATTGCAGGACTTCAATGGGAGAAACAGAGACTCTACTCTTGGAGGGCACACACAAAGTAGTGTGCACATCAGGACCTAGGGGAAGGAGTAGTGACGCCATAGAAGACTAAATCAGACCTACCTGCTAGTGTTGGATGGTCTCCTGCAGAGGTGGGGGATGGCTGTGTCTCATCGTGAGGACAAGGACACTGGCAGCAGAAGTTCTGGGAAGTACTCCTTGGCGTGAGCCCTCCCAGAGTCTGTCATTAGCCCCACCAAAGCGCCCAGGTAGGCTCCAGTGTTGGGTCACCTCTAGCCAAACAACCAACAGGGAGGGAACCCAGCCCCACCCATCAGCAGACAAGCAGATTAAAGTTTTACTGAGCTCTTCCCACCTGAGCAACAGCCAGCTCTACTCACCACCAACCAGTCCCTCCCATCAGGAAACTTGCACAAGCCTCACATATAGCCTAATCCACCAGAGGGCAGACAGCAGAAGCAAGAACTACAACCCTGCAGCCTGTGGAACAAAAACCACATTCACAGAAAGATAGACAAGACGAAAAGGCAGAGGGCTATGTACCAGATGAAGGAACAAGATAAAACCCCAGAAAAACAACTAAATGAAGTGGAGATAGGCAACCTTTCAGAAAAAGAATTCAGAATAATGATAGTGAAGATGATCCAGGACCTCGGAAAAAGAATGGAGGCAAAGATTGAGAAGATGCAAGAAATGTTTAACAAAGACCTAGAAGAATTAAAGAACAAACTAACAGAGATGAACAATACAATAAGTGAAATGAAAAACACCCTAGAAGGAATCAATAACAGAATAACTGAGGCAGAAGAACAGATAAGTGACCTAGAAGACAGAATGGTGGAATTCACTGCTGCAGAACGGAATAAAGAAAGAAGAATGAAAAGAAATGAAGACAGCCCAAGAGACCTCTGGGACAACATTAAACGCAACAACATTCATATAATAGGGGTCCCAGAGGAGGAGAGAGAGAGAAAGGACCTTAGAAAATATTTGAAGAGATTATACTAGAAAACTTCCCTAACATGGGAAAGGAAATAGCCACCCAAGTCCAGGAAGTGCAGAGAGTCCCATACAGGATAAACCCAAGAAGAAACACGCCAAGACACATAGTAATCAAATTGGCAAAAATTAAAGACAAAGAAAAATTATTGAAAGCAGCAAGGGAAAAATAACATACAAGGGAACTCCCATAAGGTTAACAGCTGATTTCTTGGCAGAAACTCTACAAGCCAGAAGGGAGTGGTATGATACACTTAAAGTGATGAAAGGGAAGAACCTACAACCAAGATTACTTTACCCGGCAAGGATCTCATTCAGATTCGATGGAGAAATCAAAAGCTTTACAAACAAGCAAAAGCTAAGAGAAATCAGCACCACCAAACCAGCTCTACAACAAATGCTAAAGGAACTTCTCTAAGGGGGAAGCACAAGAGAAGAAAAGGACCTACAAAAACAAACCCAAAACAATTAAGAAAATGGTCATAGGAACATACATATTGATAATTACCTTCAACGTGAATGGATTAAATGCTCCAACCAAAAGACACAGGCTCGTTGAATGGATACAAAAGCAAGACCCACTTCAGACCTAGGGACACATATAGACTGAAAGTGAGGGGAGGGAAAAAGATACTCCATGCAAATGGAAATCAAAAGAAAGCTTGAGGAGCAATACTCATATCAGATAAAATAGACTTTAAAATAAAGAATGTTACAAAAGACAAGGAAGGACACTACATAATGATCAAGGGATCAATCCAAGAAGAAAATACAACAATTATAAATATATACGCACCCAACACAGGAGCACCTCAATACATAAGGCAACTGCTAACAGCTATAAAATAGGAAATAGACAGTAACACAATAATAGTGGGGGACTTTAACGCCTCTCTTACACCAATGGCCAGATCATCCAAACAGAAAATTAATAAGGAAACACAAACTTTAAATGACACATAGACCAGATAGATTTAATTGATATTTATAGGACATTCCATCCAGAAACAGCAGATTACACTTTCTTCTCAAGTGCACACGGAACATTCTCCAGGATAGATCACATCTTGGGTCACAAATCAAGCCTCAGTAAATTTAAGAAAATTGAAATCATATCAAGCATCTTTTCTGACCACAACGGTATGAGATTAGAAATCAATTACTGGGAAAAAAACGTAAAAAACACAAACCCATGGAGGCTAAACAATAACCAACTAAATAACCAAGAGAACACTGAAAAAATCAAAGAGGAAATCAAAATATACCTAGAGAAAAGTGACAATGAAAACACGACGATCCAAAACCTATAGGATACGGCAAAGCAGTTCTAAGAGGGAAGTTTATAGCTATACAAGCCTACCTCAAGAAACAAAAAAATCTCAAATAGACAATCTAACCTTACACCTAAAGGAACTAGAGAAAGAAGAACAAACAAAACACAAAGTTAGTAGAAGCAAAGAAATCATAAAGATCAGGGCAGAAATAAATGAAACAGAAACAAAGAAAACAATAGCAAAGATCAATAAAACTAAAAGCTGGTTCTTTGAGAAGATAAATAAAATTGATAAACCATTAACCAGACTCATCAAGAGGGAGATGACTCAAATCAATAAAATTAGAAAAGAAAAAGAAGTTACAACAGACATGACAGAAATACAAAGCATCCTAAGAGACTACTAAAAGCAACTCTATGCCAATAAAATGGACAACCTGGAAGAAATGGACAAATTTTTAGGAAGGTATAACCTTCCAAGACTGAACCAGGAAGAAACAGAACATATGAATAAACCAATCACAAGTAATGAAATTGAAACTGTGATTAAAAATCTTCCAACAAACAGAAGGCCAGGACCAGATGGCTTCACAGGTGAATTCTATCAAACATTTAGAGAAGAGATAACACCCATCCTTCTCAAACTCTTCCAAAAATTTGCAGAGGAAGGAACACTCCCAAACTCATTCTATGAGGCCACCATCACACTGATACCAAAACCAGACAAAGATACCGCAAAAAAAGAAAATTACAGACCAATATCACTGATGAATATAGATTCAAAAATCCTCAAGAAAATACTAGGAAACAGAAACCAACAACACATTAAAAGGATCATACACCATGATCAAGTGGGATTTATCCCAGGGATGCAAGGATTCTTCAATATATGCTAATCAATCAATGTGATACACCATATTAACAAATTGAAGAAGAAAAAACATATGATCATCTCAGTAGATGCAGAAAAATCATTCAACAAAATTCAACACCCATGTATGATAAAAACTCTCCAGAGAATGGGCATAGAGAGAACCTACCTCAACATAATAAAGGCCATATATGACAAACCCACAGCAAACATCATTCTCAATGGTGAAAACCTAAAAGCATTTCGTCTAAGATCAGGAACAAGACAAGGATGTCCACTCTCACCACTATTATTCAACATAGTTTTGGAAGTCCTAGCCACGGCAGTAAGAGAAGAAAAAGAAATAAAAGGAATATAAATTGGAAAAGAAGAAGTAAAACTGTCACTGTTTGCAGATGACATGATACTATATATAGAGAATCCTAAAGATGCCACCAAAAAACTACTACAGCTAATCAATGAATTTGGTAAAGTTGCAGGACACAAAATTAATGCACAGACATCTCTTGCATTCCTATACACTAATGATGAAAAATCTGAGAGAGAAATTAAGGAAACACTCCATTTACGACTGCAACAAAAAGAATAAAATACCTAAGAATAAACCTACCTAGGGAAACAAAAGACCTGTATGCAGAAAACTATAAGACACTAATGAAAGAAATTAAAGATGATACAAACAGATGGAGAGATATACCATGTTCTTAGATTGGAAGAATCAATATTGTGAAAATGACTCTACTACCCAAAGCAATCTATAGATTCAATGCAATCCCTATCAAATTACTAATGGCATTTTTTACAGAACTAAAACAAAAAATCTTAAAAGTTGTATGGAGACATAAAAGACCCTGAATAGTCAAAGCAGTCTTGAGGGAAAAAAAAGGAGCTGGAGGAATCAGACTCCCTGACTTCAGACTATACTACAAAGCTACAGTTATCAAGACAATATGGTACTGAAACAGAAACAGAAATACAGATCAATGGAACAGGATAGAAAGCCCAGAGATAAACCCATGCACCTATGGTCAACTAATCTATGACAAAGGAGGCAAGGATATACAATGGAGAGAAGACAGTCTCTTCAATAAGTGGTGCTGGGAAAACTGGAAAGTTACATGGAAAAGAATAAAATTAGAACTCTTCTAACACCATACACAAAAATAAACTCAAAATGGATTAGAGACCTAAATGTAAGACCGAACATTATAAAACTCTCAGAGGAAAACATAGGAAGAAAACTCTTTGACATAAATCACAGCAATATCTTTTTTGATCCACATCCTAGAGTAATGGAAATAAAAACAAAAATAAACAAATGGGACCTAATGAAACTTAAAAGTTTTTGCACAGCAAAGGAAACCATAAACAAGATGAAAAGACAACACTCACCTCAGAATGGAAGAAAATATTTGCAAACGAATCAACGGACAAAGGGTTAATCTCCAAAATGTATAAACAGCTCATGCAGCTCAATATTAAAAAAACAAACAACCCAATCCAAAAATGGGCAGAAGACCTAAATAGACATTTCTCCAAAGAAGACATACAGATGACCAAGAAGCACATGAAAAGCTGCTCAACATCACTAAGTATTAGAGAAATGCAAATCAAAACTACAATGAGGAGGGACTTCCGGGAAGATGGCGGAAGAGTAAGACGAGGAGATCACCTTCCTCCCCACAGATACACCAGAAATATATCTACACGTGGAACAACTCCTACAGAACACCTACTGAACGCTGGCAGAAGACCTCAGACCTCCCAAAAGGCAAGAAACCCCCCACGTACCTGGGTAGGGCAAAAGAAAAACGAATAAACAGAGACAAAAGGATAGGGATGGGACCTGCACCAGTGGGAGAGAGCTGTGAAGGAGGAAAGGTTTCCACACACTAGGAAGCCCCTTTGCGGGCAGAGACTGCGGGTGGCGGAGGAGCTTTGGAGCCGCAGAGCACAGCAACAGGGGTGCAGAGGGCAAAGCGGAGAGATTCCTGCACAGAGGATCGGTGCCGACTGGCACTCACCAGCCCGAGAGGCTTGTGTGCTCCCCCGCCAGAGTGGGCGGGACTGGGAGCTGAGGCTCGGGCTTTGGTCAGCAGGGAGAGAACTGGGGTTGGCGGCGTGAACACAGCCTGCAGGGGGTTAGTGCACCACAACTGGCCGGGAGGGAGTCCGGGGAAAAGTCTGGACCTGCTGAAGAGGCAAGAGACTTTTTCTTTCCTCTTTGTTTCCCGGTGCGCGAGGAGAGGGGATTAAGAACACAGCTTAAAGGAGATCCAGAGACGGGCGCGAGCCACGGCTAAAAGTGCGGATCCCAGAGACAGACATGAGACATTAAGGCTGCTGCTGCCGCCACCAAGAAGCCTGTGTGCAAGCACAGGTCACTATCCACACCCCGCTTCCGGGGAGCCTGTGCAGCCCGCCACTGCCAGGGTCCTGTGATCCAGGGACAACTCCTGCAGGAGAACACATGGCGCGCCTCAGGCTGGTACAACATCATGCTGGCCTCTGCCGCCGCAGGCTCCCCTGCACTCCGTGACCCTCCCTACACCCGGCCTGAGTGAACCAGAGCCCCCGAATCAGCGGCTCCTTTAACCCTGTCCTGTCTGAGCAAAGAACAGACGCCCTCCGGGGACCTACACACACAGGTGAGGCCAAATCCAAAGCTGAGCCCCTGGGAGCTGTGAGAACAAAGAAGAGAAAGGGAAATCTCTCCCAGCAGCCTCAGAAGCAGCAGATTAAAGCTCCACAATCAACTTGATGTACCCTGCATCTGTGGAATACATGAATAGACAACGAATCATCCCAAATTAAGGAGGTGGACTTTGAGAGCAAGATTATTTTTTCCCCTTCTCTTTTTGTGAGTGTGTATGTGTATGCTTCTGTGTGAGATATTGTCTGTATAGCTTTGCTTCCACCATTTGTCCCAGGGTTCTATCCATCCGTTTTTTTGTTTCCTCTTAATAATTATTTTTTTATTTTAATAACTTTATTATATCTTATTATATCTTATCTTACTTTATTTTATTTTACTTTATCTTCTTTCTTTTTTTTCCTTCCTTCCCTCCTTCCTCCCTCCCTCCCTCCCTCCCTCTCTTTCTTTATTCTTCTTCTTCCTCCTCCCCTCCTCCCCCTCCTCCTCCTCCTCCTTCTTCTTCTACTACTAATTCTTTCATTCTACCTTTTCTCCCTTTTCTTCTGAGCCATGTGGATGAAAGCCTCTTGGTGCTGCAGCCAGGAGTTAGGGCTGGGCCTCTGAGGTGGGAGAGTGAACTTCAGGACACTGGTCCAAAAGAGACCTCCCAGCTGCACATAATATCAAACGGCAAAAATCTCCCAGAGATCTCCATCTCAACACCAGCACCCAGCTTCACTCAACGACCAGCAAGCTACAGTGCTGGACATCCTATGCCAAACAACTAGCAAGACAGGAACACAACCACACCCATTAGCAGAGAGGCTTCCCCAAATCATAATAAGTCGACACCCCAAAACACACCACCAGACGTGGACCTGCCAACCAGAAAGACAAGATCCAGCCTTATCCACCAGAACACAGGCACTAGTCCCCTCCACCAGGAAGCCTACACAACCCACTGAACCAACCTTAGCCACTGGGGACAGACACCAAAAACAACGGGAACTACGAACCAGCAGTCTGCAAAAAGGAGACCCCAAACACAGTAAGATAAGCAAAATGAGAAGACAGAAAAACAAACCCCAGATATAGGAGCAAGATAAAAACCCATCAGACCTAACAAATGAAGAGGAAATAGGCAGTCTACCTGAAAAAGAAGTCAGAATAATGATAGTAAAGATCATCCAAAATCTTGGAAATAGAATAGAGAAAATGCAAGAAACATTTAACAAGGACCTAGAAAAACTAAAGATGAAACAAACACGATGAACACCACAATAAATGAAATTAAAAATACTCTAGATGGGATCAACAGCAGAATAGCTGAGGCAGAAGAATGGATAAGTGACCTGGAAGATAAAATACTGGAAATAACTACTGCAGAGCAGAATAAAGAAAAAAGAATGAAAAGAACTGAGGACAGTCTCAGAGACCCCTGGGACAACATTAAATGCACCAACATTCGAATTATAGGTGTTCCAGAAAAAGAAGAGAAAAAGTAAGGGACTGAGAAAATATTTGAAGAGATTATAGTTGAAAACTTCCCTAATATGGGAAAAGAAATAGTTAATCAAGTCCAGGAAGCACAGAGAGTCCCATACAGGATAAATCCAAGGAGAAATATGCCAAGACACATATTAATCAAACTGTCAAAAATTAAATACAAAGAAAACATTAAAAGCAGCAAGGGAAAAACAACAAATAACACACAAGGGAATCCCCATAAGGTTAACAGCTGATCTTTCAGCAGAAACTCTGCAAGCCAGAAGGGAGTGGCAGGACATATTGAAAGTGATGAAGGAGAAAAATCTGCAACCAAGATTACTCTACCCAGCAAGGATCTCATTCAGATTTGATGGAGAAATTAAAATCTTTACAGACAAGCAAAAGCTGAGAGAGTTCAGCACCACCAAACCAGCTCTACAACAACTGCTAAAGGAACTTCTCTAGGCAAGAAACACAAGAGAAGGAAAAGACCTACAATAACGAACCCAAAACAAGTAAGAAAATGGGAATAGGAACATACATATCGATAATTACCTTAAATGTAAATGGACTAAGTGCTCCAACCAAAAGACACAGATTGGCTGAATGAATACAAAAACAAGACCCATATATTTGCTTTCTACAAGAGACCCACTTCAGACCTAGAGACACATACAGACTGAAAGTAAGGGGATGAAAACGATATTTCATGCAAATGGAAACCAAAGGAAAGCTGGAGTAGCAATTCTCATATCAGACAAAATAGACTTTAAAATAAAGAGTATTAGAAGAGACAGAGAAGGACACTACATAATGATCAAGGGATCGATCCAAGAAGAAGATATAACAATTGTAAATATTTATGCACCCAACATAGGAGCACCTCAATATATAAGGCAAATACTAACAGCCATAAAAGGGGAAATCAACAGTAACACATTCATAGTAGGGGACTTTAACACCCCACTTTCACCAATGGACAGATCATCCAAAATGAAAATAAGTAAGGAAACACAAGCTTTAAATGATACATTAAACAAGATGGACTTAATTGATATATATAGGACATTCCATGCAAAAACAACAGAATACACATTTTTCTCTAGTGTTCATGGAACATTCTCCAGGATAGATCATATCTTGGGTCACAAATCAAGCCTTGGTAAATTTAAGAAAATTGAAATTGTATCAAATATCTTTTCCGACCACAACGCTATAAGACTAGATATCAATTACAGGAAAGAATACAAACACATGGAGGCTAAACAATACACTACTTAATAACGAAGTGATCTCTGAAGAAATCAAAGAGGAAATAAAAATTACCCAGAAACAAATGACAATGGAGACACGACGACCCAAAATCTATGGGATGCACCAAAAGCAGTTCTAAGAGGGAAGTTTATAGCAATACAATCCTATCTTAAGATACAAGAAACATCTCGAATAAACAACCTAACCTTGCACCTAAAGCAATAAGAGAAAGAAGAACAAAAAAACCCCAAAGTTAGCAGAAGGAAAAATCATAAAAATCAGATCAGAAATAAATGAAGAAGAAATGAAGGAAACGATAGCAAAGATCAATAAAACTAAAAGCTGGTTCTTTGAGAAGATAAACAAAATTGATAAACCATTAGTCAGACTCATCAAGAAAAAAAGGGAGAAGACTCAAATCAACAGAATTAGAAATGCAAAAGGAGAAGTAACAACTGACACTGCAGAAATAAAAAAGATCACGAGAGATTACTACAAGCAACTCTATGCCAATAAAATGGACAACCTGGAAGAAATGGACAAATTCTTAGAAAGGTACAACCTGCCAAGAATGTATCAGGAAGAAATAGAAAATATGAACAGACCAATCACAAGCACTGAAATTGAAAATGTGATTAAAAGTCTTCCAACAAACAAACGTCCAGGACCAGTTGACTTCACAGGCGAATTCTATCAAATATTTAGAGAAGAGCTAACACCTATCCTTCTCAAACTCTTCCAAAATATAGCAGAGGGAAGAACACTCCCAAATTCATTCTACGAGGCCACCATCACCCTGATACCAAAACCAGACAAAGATGTCACAAAGAACACTACAGGCCGGTATCACTGATGAACACAGATGCAAAAATCCTCAACAAAATACTGGCAAACAGAATCCAACAGCACATTAAACGGATCATACACCATGATCAAGTGGGGTTTATTCCAGGAATGCAAGCATTCTTCAATATATGCAAATCAATGAACGTGATACACCATATTAACAAATTGAAGGAGAAAAACTATATGATCATCTCAATAGATGCAGAAAAAGCTTTTGACAAAATTCAACACCCATTTATGATAAAAAACCCTGCAGAAAGTAGGCATAGAGGGAACTTTCCTCAACATAATAAAAGCCATATATCACAAACCCACAGCCAACATCGTCCTCAATGGTGAAAAACTGAAAGCATTTCCACTAAGATCAGGAACAAGACAAGGTTGCCCACTCTCACCACTCTTATTCAACATAGTTTTGGAAGTTTTAGTCACAGCAATCAGAGAAGAAAAGGAAGTAAAAGGAATGCAAATTGGAAAAGAAGAAGTAAAGCTGTCACTATCTGCAGATGACATGATACTATACATAGAGAATCCTAAAGATGCTACCAGAAAACTACTAGAGCTAATCAATGAATTTGGTAAAGTAGCAGGATACAAAATTAATGCACAGACATCTCTGGCATTCCTAAACACTAATGATGAAAAATCTGAAAGTGAAATCAAGAAAACACTCCCATTTACCACTGCAACAAAAAGAATAAAATATCTAGGAATAAACCTACCTAAAGAGACAAAAGACCTGTATGCAGAAAATTATAAGACACTGATGAAAGAAATTAAAGATGATACAAATAGATGGAGAGATATACCATGTTCTTGGATTGGAAGGATCAACATTGTGAAAATGACTCTATTACCCAAAGCAATCTACAGATTCAATGCAATCCCTATGAAACTACCACTGGCATTTTTCACAGAACTAGAACAAAAAATTTCACAATTTGTATGGAAACACAAAAGACCCTGAATAGCCAAAGCAATCTTGAGAACGAAAAACGGAGCTGGAGGAATCAGGCTTCTTGACTTCAGACTATACTACAAAGCTACAGTAATCAAGGCAGTATGGTACTGGCACAAAAACAGAAATATAAATCAATGGAACAGGATAGAAAGCCCAGAGATAAACCCACGCACATATGGTCACCTTATCTTTGATAAAGGAGGCAGCAATGTACAGTGGAGAAAGGACAGCCTCTTCAATAAGTGGTGCTGGGAAAATTGGACAGCTACACGGAAAAGTGAGATTAGATCACTCCCTAACACCATACACAAAAATAAGCTCAAAATGGATTAAAGACCTAAATGTAAGGCAAGAAACTATCAAACTCTTAGAGGAAAACATAGGGAGGACACTCTATGGCATAAATCACAGCAAGGTCCTTTTTGACCCACCTCCTAGAGAAATGGAAATAAAAACAAAAATAAACAAATGGGACCCAATGAAACGTCAAAGCTTTTGCACAGCAAAGGAAAGCATAAACAAGACGAAGAGACAACCCTCAGAATGGGAGAAAATATTTGCAAATGAAGCAACTGACAAAGGATTAATCTCCAAAATTTGTAAGCAGCTCATGCAGCTTAATAACAAAAAACCAAAAGACCTAAATAGACATTTCTCCAAAGAAGATTTACAGACTGCCAAAAAAACACATGAAAGAATGCTCAACATCACTAATCATTCGAGAAATGCAAATCAAAACTACAATGAGATATCATCTCACACCAGTCAGAATGGCCATCATCAAAAAATCTAGAAACAATAAATGCTGGAGAGGGTGTGGAGAAAAGCAAACCCTCTTGCACTGTTGGTGGGAATGTAAATTGATACAGCCACTGTGGAGAACAGTATGGAGGTTCCTTAAAAAACTACAAATAGAACTACCATATGACGCAGCAATCCCACTACTGGGCATATACCCTGAGAAAACCATAATTCAAAAAGAGTCATGTACCAAAATGTTCATTGCAGCTCTATTTACAATAGCCCGGAGATGGAAACAACCTAAGTGTCCATCATTGGATGAATGGATAAAGAACATGTAGCACATATATACAACGGAATATTACTGAGCCACAGAAACAAACGAAATTGAGCTATTTGTAAGGAGGTGGATAGACCTAGAGTCTGTCACACAGAGTGAAGTAAGTCAGAAAGAGAGAGACAAATACCGTATGCTAACACATATATATGGAATTTAAGGGGAAAAAAATGTCATGAAGAACCTAGGGGTAAAACAGGAATAAAGACACAGACCTACTAGAGAATGGACTTGAGGATATGGGGAGGGGGAATGGTAAGCTGTGACAAAGCGAGAGAGAGGCATGGACATATGTACACTACCAAACGTAAGGTAGATAGCTAGTGGGAAGCAGCCGCATAGCACACGGAGATCAGCTCGGTGCTTTATGACCGCCTGGAGGGGTGGGATAGGGAGGGTGGGAGGGAGGGAGACGCAAGCGGGAAGAGATATGGGAACATATGTATATATATAACTGATTCATTTTGCTGTGAAGCAGAAACTAACACACCATTGTAAAGTAATTATACTCCAATAAAGATGTTAAAAAAAAACAAAAACAAAAAAAACAAACAAAAAACTACAATGAGGTATCACCTCACACCAGTTAGAATGGGCATCACCAGAAAATCTACAAACAACAAATGCTGGAGAGGGTGTGGAGAAAAGGGAACTCCGTTGCACTGTTGGTGGGATGTAAATTGATACTGTCACTATGGAGAACAGTATGGAGGTTCCTTAAAAAAGTAAAAATAGAATTACCATATGACCCAGGAATCCCACTACTGGGCATATATCCAGAGAAAACCATAATTCAAAAAGACACATGCACCCCAATGTTCACTTTAGCACTATTTACAATAGCCAGGTCATGGAAGCAACCTAAATGCCCATCAACAGATGAATGGATAAAGAAGATGTGGTATATATATACTATGGAATATTACTCAGCCATAAAACCAAACGAAATTGGGTCATCTGTAGAGATGTGGATGAATCTAGAGACTGTCTTACAGAGTGAAGTAAGTCAGAAAGAGAAAAACAAATATCGTATATTAACGCATATATGTGGAACCTAGGAAAATGGTACAGATGAACTGGTTTGCAGGGCAGAAATTAAGGCACAGATGTAGAGAACGTATGGACACCAAGTGGGGAAAGTGGTCGGGGGGTGGTGGTGGTGTATGTATTGGGCAATTGGGATTGACATATATACACTAATATGTATAAAATGGATAACTAATAAGAACCTGCCGTATAAAAAAATAAATAAAATAAAATAAAATTCAAAAAAAAGAATAAAGCTAACAAAAATCTGTTTAAATAATAAAAAAACAGAACAGCTAAAATTTTTTAAAAGGATAGAAGATTCCAAGTAAGGGCAAGGGTATAAAGTAAGAAGAACTCTCATAAACTGCTGGTTGGAATATTTATTGGTAAAAACCACTGTGCACTTGGCAATGTGTCTTCTAAGCTGAACATACGTGTGTCTTATGTCCCAGCAACTTCACTCCTAGTTATATGTGCAACAGAAATGTGACCGTATTTTTACTAAATGCTGTGCACTCGGATGTTCATAGCACTATTCATAATAGCCCAAACTGCAAACTGCACAAATGCCCATCAGCTATAAAACCAACAATCAATTGTGGTACAGTCCCACAGGTAAAAATACACCAACAATGAGAAATGAAAGATCTACAACTATGCACAGTGATATGAATAAATCTCATGAACACCATGTTGAATAAAAGAAGCCAGACGATTTATAAAGTGTAAAAACAAAGTATTAAAGGTTGTTAGAGATCAGAACAGTGAGTACAAGGGGTAAGGGAGGGAGTGACTGTAACCACACTGGGGAAAGCAGGGGTGCTGATAATGAATCTTCATCTGGGTGCCCTTTACATGGAACTACTGAGCTGGTTTGAACTCATCACGGTGTAAATTATCTGTGCACTTTGCTATGTGTACACACTGAGGGAAGGATGAAGGGCAGAGAGGCAAAGGAAATGTTTAGGGCTGATGGATACATTCATTATCTTAACTGTAGGATGGATTCATGGACGTAAATGTACGTCAAAACTCATCAGAGTATGCACATTAAAGACACTTCTCAATAAAGCCATAAAAAAAGTAAAATAAAAAGCCCTCCAACATAGCACCATTTATGTTGTGAGGAGAAATGTAATTTCAGCAAAACCTCCTTCAGAATGTTGCTGTTGGAGGGTGGAGGCAATGAGAAGTGCCCACCAAACTGAGAGGGCATGCTGAGACTGAAAAACGAGGCAGGCGGCTCCATGTAGTCACTGGACCAGTTTATCAGCGGGTAACATAGTCAGGGTGGGATCGGGATCTGGTGGACAACGATTAATCGGAAGCATGTGCAACTGTGCTGCACACGGCTGCAGGTCCACTGGGACAATTTATAGTTAACCTTTGGTGGGGGGGGTGTTTGGAAACAGGGCGTGCATTCCTAAGTCAAGATTCATGAATGGGTAGCTAGCCGGTCTCAGGGGCGCAGTGAGTACGTCAGAAAAGGTTTTCATTGTTTGGGAACTAACAGAGCATAGAAGCCACCTGGTCCTAATGATTATTAAACAGTCTCTATTAACCACAAAGCCCTTGATGCAGACGAGTGACTGATGGCACAGTACAGTCCTGGGTAGGGTCAGTGAAAGGATAGGAAGAGCGGTAAGGGCTCGGGACAGCGTCAGTTGTGCTAACAGCCACACTGTTGCTAATTTCAATTTTTCTGGTGTGGGTAAAGTTTTAATAAATTCCTTGTTTGGAATATGACCTATGCTCAACTCTCCAGTTCTTTAAACCTGGAAACATGATAAAGTTAGTCAGCTGTGCTACTTAGCATGATAAGAATGACTCTTGTAAAACTGTATCTAGACTTACACAATAAATGAACTGTACAAACCAGATGGGGACGGACGCCCCATCTTGGGGCTTCCCTGAGTGCAGTGACTTGTAATCAGGCATGTCCCTTGCAGGGACCTCAGAAGCTATGTCTATGGAATTGTTACAAAAAAGATTAGATCCCGTGGGGAAGGAGGCCAGTGGGACTTTTTCCTTCTTTAATTGAGATGTAATTTCCATGTCATAAAATTCACCCTTTTAAAGTAGTTTTAGTTTCTTTATAAGCCTGTGCAACCATCTCTAATTCCAGAACATTTCATCATCCCAGAAAGAAACCTGTTCCTAACAGCAGTCATTCCCCATTGCCAAGGAGGCTCCTGGACCCAATGATGTGAATCTTGTTCCTCCTGCCTGAGCTGTCACCAATGGGGAGGCTAAAAGGGCTAGTTCCTGGTCACCTGTGTGGGCATTCTGGGCTGCATAACTCTTGGCTGGGGGTGCTGTCCTGTCAACTGTAAGATGTTTAGCAACATACTTGGCTTCTCCTGACTATATGCCAGTAGCAACAGCCACCCCTCCCCAAGTATTGCCAATCAAAAGTGTCTCCAGATACTGCCAAGTGTCTCCTGGGTGGCAAAATCACCCCCAGGAGAATCAATGGTGTAGACCGTTGGGAGGACTCCCGCTCCTGATTCAAAGCTTCACGGATGCTGTTATGTGGCCCTATATCCCGGAGCAGACTGGCACCCTGAGTGGCCTAAGAGAGTCTCCTGAGTCTGAATATTGAGTTGGATCCAAAACCCCCCCGGGACTTCCCTGGTGGTGCAGTGGTTAAGAATCTGCCTGCCAATGCAGGGGACACAGGTTCAATCCCTGGTCCGGGAAGATCCCACATGACACAGAGCAACTAAGCCCGTGCGCCGCAACTACTGAGCCTGCACTCTAGAGCCCTTGAGCTACAACTACTGAGCCCACGTGCCACAACTACTGTGCGGGCGCAGCACAACTACTGAAGCCCGCGCGCCTAAAGCCCATGCTGTGCAACAAGAGAAGCCACTGCAATGTGAAGCCCATGCACTGCAGTGAAGAGTAGCCCCCGCTCGCTGCAACTAGAGAAAGCCTGTGTGCAGCAACAAAGATGCAACGTAGCCAAAAATAAATAAATTTAAAAACAAAAACAAAAAAACCCCCCAATAACCATTGCAATTGGAATTGTGAGTTTATCTGCATTTAATTTGTAAATTTAATTGTGTTTGCATAAGCAGCTTCACATCTATTTGTAATTTTTAATATATTTATGTAATATTATTAAAAAAACTAAATAAACACTGGGATCCATGAGAATTTCTTTTACCTTGAAAAGGGGGTTGGTCTGTTACTCAGGTTTAATCAACACTGAGTTAGGCTAAGAGTCAAGTTTTCAGTATCAGACTAAGCAAATCAACATGATGCCATAAATCTCAAGTCTAAAAAAAAGTCCTCATCAATAAAAATGAAAAATTAGGCCTAAGCATCAGTATTAATCCTGTTAATTGCAATCCAATGCAGTCTGAGATGTTAGTTGTGCCTTTGGTCAAGGCCTAAAGGCAAGCTTTCTTTTTTCTGTAGGTCAAAATTTTTTTCCCTTTATTTTTAGTCACTAACCCCATTCTACTGATAGCTAGTTAACAACAAGAGTAGTAGTAATAACCGCAAAGATTAACACATGCTACTGAAGTACAGTGGAAATGGCAGATTTGGAGCTAAAAGATGTAGGTTTGAGTCGTAGCACGGATAATTCCCTGGCTAAGGATTTAGCTGAGTCTTAGTTTTCTCAGCTATGAAATAGGGGCAATATAGCAACCAACCTCAGTTTGTTATGTTGAGAGATAATACACATGAAAGCACTTTGTAACCTGTAAAATGCTTTACAGAAATTGCAGTGGTATTACAAATACTTACCTCAGTCAATTTGCTTAAGTCAGAATGATCCTTGGGCAGTTCTACTGCACCAACAATTGATGTTTTGATATTTTTATTAATCCTTTCCACTTCGCTGAAAGCTGGCGGCTGAGGAGGCAGCGCATCCCAGGCCACATTTCCCGGATGTGGAGGAGTATTCACAAGGAGCCCATAGATGACTTGCCGGATGGGCAGAGAGATTCTGTGGGCGTTTGGTCGCTGCATGTTTTCTACCTGTGTGTGGAGAATGGTCCGTCTCAGCACCAGAGCATCGCTGATGAAAGGGGACAGCTGGCCTCTGGCCAAGGCCGCGAGCACCCAAGGCGGTAAACCCGGATTCCAGGTGTCTGGGCAGGTGTAAGTACCATGCTGGAAGAAGTCCTGCAGCCTCCCCTGGGACTGCAGGTACTCCCCCATGGAGCCACAGAGAAGCTTCTTCACGGTTCCTCGACTCTTTCTGGGGAGATGTTTCAGAACGTTGTCTAATGCTTCGGTAGGGTCAGCAAAACGAGACAACCAATTCAGAAGTCCCAGCACCCGGTGGTGTCTCCTCCCCTTAGAACTGGGAGCCCCAAGAGGAAGACATACTTTACTTAAGAACGTCTCCACGACGGGCAGATTAACGTGGTCATTTCCACACAGCACCGCGAAGAGAGGCAGCAGAACTTTGTTCATATTGCCGAAGTGACAGCAGAGTGCATCAAGGGAAAAGCACTTGGCAGGGATATAGCAGTCTCGTGTGCCCTTGATAGTGTTCATGTTTCTCCACTGAAAGCTATTCAATGGGCAAAACCCACTTTTCAGGTCAAAAATGCAAAAGTCACTATCAGACGATAACACGGGGCAATTCCAGTGATTAGCAAGGGTCATAATGTCCCGATCTGCTTCCGAAAAGCACTGGACAAAACGTACCCGCAGCTTGATCAGAACCTGTATGAATACTTCCCGGATGAGTAAGGGACACACATACCCACCCCCGCCAACAGAAAGGGAATGGGCCATCTGGATCTTCTCCCTAGCTCGATCCTTTAAAGTGTTAAGCTTTTTATCTGAAATGTCACATCCTCCATCTAAAACAACATATGGGCAGATTTTACAAGCAAAAAGTGATTCAAAGAATTTTTCTACAACATCTGTAAAAGAATCATAGTCCCCTCCATACCGGAGCTCCAAGTTTGAACTGAAGCAAAGCCGGTGGAAGAGGGCATAGCCGTCGATGATAATTTTTGTGTCTCGCAACTTCAAATCTGTGAAGAACTCATTAATATGATCTTCCACAAAACTCATTAGTCCTCGGATACCCATGACTGTCTGAAGAATTGCCTGTTTAAAACAAGAGAACACACTTTTAATTGATATTACTTATGGGGGACCAAGCTACTGTTTCTAGCACCATCAGATCAACAGCAAATGTTGTGAAGAGCTCTTTAAATAGAACACATTAGGTGTCAACATCTTAGTCCTTACCTAGATTCTCAGGCAATACCACCTAGCTGAGTGCTTTTTCATTCTCTCTCGCTTTCCCCATATGTTACAAGGCACAAACTCAATGGCTTCATGGAGTCTGCTCTTTGGACAGGGACGGAGGCTGCTGACGTACAGAACTTCTGCGGACTTTGATACTGAGACAGTCACCATCCTACAACACAGAATATTTGTTTTGTGGGGTCAGCGTAAAAGATCCTAAGCTATAAAAATGATAACCTCAATAACATAATTAATAGATCAGAAAGCATTAGGCTTCAGTTAACTAAAGTGTGTAGGGTCAATGATATGGATCCAGTTTTTCTATTTTGATTATCAGAGTCTGGGAATTTCTTTGAGGCCTTGGCTTATGGGCCTGTCTTAATTAGCACAGCTCCGAGTTTCAAGCCTGGAGGAACTTAACTCTCCAGTTTCACGCTAACCAGAGGTTCTTCTCATCTGTCTTGGCATATACGTCCCAGGAACTGAAGATATCCTTCCCCCAACTGGCTAAGTCACAGGATAAGTATTACTGGTTTCTCCTTTGGCCTCAGGCTCCAATATGGCTCAGCATGGCACAGTTACTGATCCTGTCTTTATTTAAAATCGTGAGGTTTTGTCAAGCATGTATATTTTTTGCATTAGTTTTGAGGTTTTTTTAAAGATATTGTGTTAAAATTTATTTATCTTGATCAGAGTTTTTGGGCTTCCCCTTGCATTTAGTCAACTCACTTCACCCCAGGCTTGGCCCTGTCTCAGTACCTTACCCTGTAGGGTACCTACTTCTCTCAAGTCTGTCTTGTACAGCAAATGTGAGCAGAGACCGCGTCAACTCAGCCGAAGCTAGTTACAGAAGATGTTCAACAAATGCGCGCTAGACAGGAGGAAGCCGCGCAAAACGTTTGCTCCAAGTCCTCAAATACAGGCCTTCAAACCGCGCCCCCCGGGCCCGCAGCAGCAGCGCCCACCTGCTCCGTCCTCCCAGAAGACCAGCCTCTCCACCACAAGCCAGCAGGAGCCGGGGGATTCCAGGAGCTCCCGGCACGTGATCCCGACCTCCCGAGCGGAGCCGGAAGTCTCCGCGTATGACGTCACGGGGAGCCCGATTCCAGGAAGCTAGCGGCGCCGACTTCGCGGAGAGGTGAGGTGCCCCCGGGCCTGCCGCAAGGTCGCCCAGGAAGGCTGGAAAGCACGCTCCGAATGGCTGCTCTTAGCTTAGGGCAGCGAGGCCTGCTGGGCCGGCCTCCTTTTCCCCGCCCACCTTGGTCAGCGTACACTTCCGCTTCCGTGACCCGCTAAGGGCCACCTCCCCGACTTCCCGGCGTGCCCCGCGCCGTCTCCCTGGCAACGGCGCCCAGCGGCCGCGCTCGACTTCCCGGCACGCCCCGCGCCGTCTCCCTGGCAACCTAGGTCCCGAGTTTCGCTGGCCCCGCTGCAAGAATGTGAGGCGCCTCTTCCGGCGTCCGGGTTACTGGCTGGCCCTTGGGCGCGCGCGGTGCTACCACCCTTCGGCCTTCACCCGAAAAGGTACGCGGAGGCTCCTCGGGGCTCGTGGGCTCCCGGCGCCGGGAAGGTCATGGTTTCAGGGCCGCCTCTCCGGGCCTCCGAGCCCACGCCTCCTCACTTCCCTCGGCTCTTACCTCCCGGACCTGCTCCGGTCCCGGGAGGATGTGTGGCTTGTGCCTCCTCCGTTTGTGTTAACCCGCTTTGCGAAAATGTAAATTTAAAATACTTGAGGCAAGGAATTATTCTTTTAACCTTGGGGTTAAGGTTTACCTTTAAGGTTAGATTCCTACTTTAGCAGAATCCGGTGTCAGATCTGCTTCCTCTTGTTGTTACCTAGGAGGAGACTGGTAAACACTGTCCTTCCCTGTCTGTGCCCCCAGCCCCACAGTTCCCCCACTAAGGGTCAACGTGCAGCTTTGTGAACCGTCTCTCCCTTTCCCACCACATACCCCCCCCGCCCCCCTTGGGCAGCAAGCTGGTCTGCTGGACGCTTATCTGCCTTAACAGAGTTTACTGAAAACCTACTGTGTGCCAGGCACCGAGGACCCAGAGATAAAGAAGGCGTGTTCCTTGCGCTCAGGTTCCTTTACAACCTCTGTGAGGTGGGGGCGAGTGGACGCTTACCAGTTCTCGGGTGGCTCTGTGGTCGCACAGAGGAGACTGAGTGGTCTGGGGAGGGGGCGGCCGGGCTGCTACTGGGAGGCTGGGCCAGAGGGAGCCTAGTCCCGAGGTACTCTGTAGCCTTGCCACATTGCTTAGACACTGCTGGGCTTAAACGCTCATTTACAAATGAGAGCCCCTGGAAAATTGGACTTCTCAGAACTATTCTGACTTTCCCTAGACAGGGACCTTTATCTCCAGTAAGGAGGATTACTGAAAGTGTCCTTTACATTTGAAAAGGCCATGAGTCCATACATTTTTTTTAACAGCTTAATTTGGCCAGAAAGCATCACTTTTATGTGATCGGAGGAAGCACACAAAGACACATTGGGAGCCCTGCTCTCCAGTTGTTTTTTCAGCAGTAGATTTCACTAATTTCTGTAATATTGATAATCCCACATAATTCAGGCATTTTGAGGTATGGGCCCCAGCTCTGAAGTTCCAACCCAATGCTGATGTTTTAGTATTGTCGTGATCACATAGCCACTTAGGTGATTTGGTTTTTCCCTCCCTCCTTCCTTTCCTTCCTTCTCTGATTACTAGTTTTCCTTCTCACTGGCATTAGGTGAAACTTAACTGATTAATACATTATTTCAAGAAGGGAAATGCTGTAAATAGACATTTCCTTGTTTATGTTCTGTTCCAAGGATATTTGTAATTGGCCACCACCATGATGAAGTCCGCTGGCCATGTACCCCAAAGTACACAGATAGCATCTTGTTTTGTCATTATGCACAATAGGTTTTTGTCTTATAGCTTTGGAATTGTTGAATATGGACTGACCTGACTCCAGAGCACAGTCTTCAATTTAAAATCATGTTTTCTTTCCTTGTTTTTTTCATTGCAGTATAGTTGCTTTACAATGTTGTGTTAGTTTCTGCTGTACAGCAAAGTGAATCAGCCACACGTGTACATATATCCCCTCTTCCTTCCCATTTAGGCCACCACAGAGCACTGAATAGAGTTCCCTGTACTACACAGTCTGTTCTCATTAGTTATTAAAATCATGTTTTTCTTATAGATTTAAAATAAAACCCACTTTTCATAATTACTAACAAAACATTTTACATTTTGATGAAATAAAAGTGATTTTACCATACACATACTCATATGAAACAGTCCTGCCTTTCATAATTCCGCTGTACATTTATAGCTTTTTGAGGAATTACAGATTTACCTATAACAAATTTATGTTCAGCTAACATTAAAATACAATTTTAGATTTGAACTGCATTTGTGACACTTCTTGTTTCCAATCCAGGGAGATTACTCTATACACAGTGTGCATAATAAAAAAACTTAAGACATTGGATCAGAATTTGCTTAGGATGGGAAAAAAATTAATTTCGAATCCATATCCCTCTTCACATCTAATAAATTCAAATATCATGGTTTAAAGTCCACAGAAAAAAAAAATCGAAAGAAACCAGCAACATGCTAATTTCTGGTTTAATCCTAACTCACCATTTATTAATCAAAATAGACATAAGGTGGGAAGAAAGAATACATAAAGCTTGATGCAGATATGTAGATTTTAGGAAATTATAAAGTTCTTGTACTTGGATGTTTTTTAAAAAGTAGGTAGGGAGTATAAAGTCTTAAACAGATTATTGATTGGAAAACATATATACATCTCAGAACTTGGGGAAATTTGACTGTTACTCAGTTTTGCCAAATTTAGTTGCCTGAGGGCAGTCTCTGTTTTTGTGAAAGACTGCCTTCTATTGGAATCTGCAGTATCTCTACCTTTTAACATTTTCTCAATTAAGGTTAACCAGTATTGGGTTGTTCAGTCCACTAATCAAGGTACAGGTATCAGTGTCAGAAACTTACACTTTTTGTTAGGAATAGTTCAGCACGCATTAGACCTCACCACTGGATTTTTCCTCTTTAAGGCATTGACCGACACTACTCGGATGCATTTGACCATCTCCTAGGAGACTTGCATGTTGAGTTTCGATAAGCAAACAAACAGTTCTCTCTTGTTTGGATCAATGCTGAAATTCCGAGAGACTGCTAAGTGTGTGAGTGGATCAATAGCTGTTTCCACATGTCCAAAGCCCTTGATCGCAAGAAGATACACGCTTCAACAGAAACTTGGCAGTGGAACTTTTGGAACCGTCTATCTAGTGTCAGACAAGAAAGCCAAACAAGGAGAGGAATTGTAAGTAAAAAATACTTAATGCAAATCTTGAGTTGGCTGCTGTGTGTGTGCAGCTCTTAGCTGATTAAAAACACGGAGTACTGTTTACTTTGCTTTTTGCATTAAAGTAAGAATTTAGTAAGAGATAGAAAATCTCCTTGAATGATGTCTTCAGATGAGATTTTTAAAGGCATTTCAGAAGGTGAGTGAAGTACCCAAGTGACCTAGAGTAGGGAAATGGGGTAGATTATGTGAAAGTAAGATTTTTATGCATACCAAAGTCTCAATTACAGCCTTGCTTCCACTTAACTTGATTGGGACTTGAATGAGAAAATAAGAATTGTTTATAATGACTGCATTTTTAGAAATGTTAGGAAATACAAATCGATGGTAATTCACATTTGAGGTGAATAGAGTGTACTGAAGGAAATACGGTATTGACTTTGCATGGCTTTTTCCCATGGAGGAGGTTTTCAAAGTCTGTAGTCATACAGCCCTCAAATTAGACATTTAAACCACACAGGGGCTCCCATCTAAAATTATCTTATATTGATGACCCTCTTGTTACTTCCTTTCCTTTGATTTTAATCAAACCCTATAAACTTCCATGGTAGAGAAAAACTCTAATGTTGTTGGACAGTACATCTCTTACAAATAAGGATGAATCTTCATTTTTAGCTTAAAGTTGTTTGAATGTGCTGCAGTGAAAAGTTAGTTGGAACTGAAGTTAGGATAAGAAACTTGTACGTCAAACACAGGAGGAAGAGAAGGGAGAAGGAAGAGTGATACAAGAAATCAGCCCTTGAGAAGAACAGATTTCCATCCCATAATCTACTCTTTCATTCAGAGGTTTTGAGGCTACTCTAAATTGTTCCAGCTTTTGCCCATAGGACTGTGGACTTAAAATCAGTGTGATAAACTTTTCTACTTCTTAATATGTCATAGGAACTATAAAAGCAAATGTTACTGATGCTACTATTTTATTTAAAAATCAGCCTTTTAAATGGTCTCTGTGTCCAGAATTTTAAAAAGTAGTTATCTAGACTTCATAATTTTTGATAAATTCCTGTGTGAAGAATGGGAATAATGCTGGGCACTTTTCTGGTGTCCTGAACATGCTTTATGACTTCTACCAAAAAATAAATTTTTACCTTAAATCCTAGAGGTATACTCTTCCAGCTGTTTAGAACAGGATGATAAATTTATGAAAATTACTAGAGACCCTTTATGGAAACATTAAGAGTAAGGCCTAAATCTGACCCAAGAGTTATAAAAATCATAATGTAAAGAATGTATCCAATTTTGGTTTCTTCAACTAATGAGGAATGTGAAGAATTTAAGAGAATAGGAAAAAAAAGTTGATTAAAGGGATGTGACATGAGATGTCGAAGACCAAACTTGAAAGTTTCAGACTTGAGGTGATGGGGGTGGGTGTGTGTGTGTGTGTGTGTGTGTGTGTGTGTGTGTGTGTGTGTGTAGGGAGGCGGGAGGAGAATGAGAGGGATGAGGGGGCTGGGGCCTGTTGAATGGGAAGTGATTTGTTAGTGACCTTCACTGTACCTGAACTCATCTTAGGACGTATGACTTGAGCTGAAGATGGCAGACGAAGCCTAGGTTTGTAGAGTAAATTCAATAGTGAGGATAATTGACAAATCATTTGATACCAAAGGTCTAGTCTAAAATCTCTTGGACAGGAATCATTCATCATCAGAATCTCTACAACATATTACGTACTGGTCACATTCAACTTTCAGATGTCTTTTGTTTGGCTTGCAGAGTTGTTTCTTTTTAAATCTAAATTAGTTGCCAGTATTTAAAAATGGGTCGCTTTCATAAAATTGAGCTTTTCATCTTCTCTTGAAAAAAATCAAAATATTTGCTAACACTGCCGCCTGTGTAGCCAGTGTGGGCTGGAGCTGCAGGCAGCGGCCCTCTTTAGGCAGACCCTGGACTCTGCTCCGATTCACCACGTTCCCGCCACTCCTCACCGTTTCTTACACCTTTCCACTACCTGCCTACTTTTGTAGACGTTTGACTTTTAGAACTGCTGAAATCATGAAGAATCATGGATATGGCTGCTCACAAAATCTTAGAATGCTCAAAGGAAGGCAGTACAGTGTCACGGGTTAAGACCACAGGCTTTGAAGTGAACAGGTCAGGAAGTAAAGCCAGTCTTGTTCTTAACTGAGATTAAGGTTATGCAGGTTCCTAATCTGAGCTTCAGTTTTCTTAGACACCACCCAATAACTGCAACTGGAACTCTCTACTAAATGGAAGCTTTTCTTTTTACATTACACTTTTAAGAGAGGAAAGTCTCCCAAGCAAAGCAATGTGGTGTCAGGTATGTGATTTTAAAACCTTCTTCTAGGATCTTTCTTGAGATTGTAACGCTTCTGTTGCCATCTCTTCTTTCATATCTCTTCTTTCATATCTCTATGGCTGTCGGAAGGAAACTTGTCCTCAGAATGTTGACCTTTTAGCTGTGTAAGGCAGCAGCTCATCAGCGGTTGTTGTGTTTAATGCATATACAGAGGCAGGAAACTAAACTCATATTTTTAGGATCCTTTCCTGAGAGTGTTGACAGGTGAACCTTTGGTTTGTGATCAAAGCACATCAACAAGTACCACCCTTTCTTCAAGCAATTTGGTTAGATAAGGTTTTAAATTCTGCTTTACATACTAGGCCATAAACATAGGAAATTGGTTAAGGGCTGGATAGAAAATACCTTCTAAAAAGATTTCTGTAATGTTATGAATGCTGCTCCCTTAACAGATCAGAGTAGATCTGATTCTCTTCACGTTTTGCAGACACACCCCTAACCTTCTGAGATAATAAGGAAAGTGTATGGTACCTTTACATGCCAGACTACCCCGTGGTACCCTTGTTAAAGGAGGGACTTAGGTAGACCGTGAGCCCCAGCTGGTCTGTAGGACACTTGTTACCAGCCTCTGTGAACTCTAGGTCCAGGCGATATGCACTTTAGATTTAATTAATCAAAGAACTTTCCCGTTAGTTGCAATTTATCACTGTGCCACTTGAGGGCACCACTCTACCATCGACATTTTTCATATACTATGATGTTGTGAATTTTAATTACAATGTAAATACCATATTCCTTTGCATTTTTATTGACTTTCTGCATTCGCTATGGAATTAAAAAAAAAAGGCCACAGGCATTACACTTGATTAATGTATGTTTCGAGAGGGGTTTTTTTTTTTGGCATAAAAATATCTGGGGCTTCCCTGGTGGCACAGTGGTTGAGAATCTGCTTGCCAATGCAGAGGACACGGGTTCGAGCCCTGGTCTGGGAAGATCCCACATGCCGTGGAGCAACTGGGCCTGTGAGCCACAACTGCTGAGCCTGCGCGTCTGGAGCCTGTGCTCCACAACAACGGAGGCCGCGATAGTGAGAGGCCCGCGCACCGCGATGAAGAGTGGCCCCCGCTCGCCGCAACTAGAGAAAGCCCTCGCACAGAAATGAAGACCCAACACAGCCATAAATAAATAAATTAATTAATTAATTAAAAAAAATATATATATCTGGTATTCTTTTTTTAGTTATCACAGTAGAATAAAATTAAGCTTAAAATGATTAGTGAATGAGATAGAGGTTTTTACTTTATTATATTCTGTGTCATGAAATTCATAAAACAGTATTTGGGAATATTTTCTTTCATAATTATGGAAACTCTGGACTAATGGATGTTGAAGGTGTGATAATGTTAACTCATATTCCTAAAGATTATCCTAATTCTAGCTCATAATTTTATATTTTTGTTAAGCTGTCAGGTTTTTTTAAAACATTTTTATTGGCATATAATTGCTTTACAGTGGTGTGTTAGTTTCTACTTTATAACAAAGTGTATCAGTTATACATATACATATATCCCCATATCTCTTCCCTGTTGCAGCTCCCTCCCTCCCACCCTCCCTATCCCACCCTTCTAGGTGGTCACAAAGCACTGAGCTGATCTCCCTGTGCTATGCGACTGCTTCCCACTAGCTATCTGTTTTACATTTGGTAGTGTACATATGTCCATATATACACTATCACTCTCTCTTTGACCCAGCTTACCCTACCCCCTCCCTGTGTCCTCAAGTCCATTCTCTAGTAGGTCTGCGTCTTTATTCCTGTCTTGCCCCTAGGTTCTTCATGACCATTTTTTGGGTTTTTTTAGATTCCATATATATGTAAGCTGTCAATTTTTTGTTAAGCAAACCTACAAGATTTTGATAAGCTAGTAAGTTACTTTGGCCCTTAGCATACTGTGTGTAATTTAATAGAAAAGAGATGTTAAGGAAATAGGCTTACCCTGAATTATATGATTATTTGTACATGATTAAAATACACAATTAATCATGGCCATAGTTGGTGAACTTCAACATGAATCTTATCAGCATAGGATGCTGGTTTTAAAAAAATTTCATCACACTTAAGATACAGTGACATTATTATGTGAAGTTGATTTTCTGCTCTAGTCTTTTAGTTTGTCAACTCAAGTATTTAATACAATTTATGTAATAAACCTTTGCTTTGGGCTGAGTACCAGAGAGGAAACTGAAGCAATAGGATACAAGGCTTGGCCCTTAGGAACTTCCAGTCTAGAAGAGAGGCAGAATTAACATACATAAAACAACCAGCAGCCAGTGCAGTGCTTTAGCATCTGTGTGGCAGGTTGCTCTTAGAGGTGTTGGAATGGCCACTGCCCAGCTCTCTTTTAGCTACATACAGTCGTTATCTTACTGGTATCTGTACATTATGTAAGAGCTTTCATTCTTTCCCCCCTTGGTTCTGTCCATGTAATATCTAAATATTTCCCCCCTTAACTGTGCACCTACACTTTGGTCTTTGCCTACATATAGTCAACATGGTTAACATGGAAATGCTTTCTCTCTCCACAGGACATTTCTTCCCAGCATGAGGATCTTAAATAGGAAAGGCTATCAATTCCTTAGAGAAGTGTCCTCAAGCCCACACACTGAGGCCTAAGGACCCTGCGTCCCAGGAGAGCTCTTGGGCCTGTATTAGGGTGGATTTTCAAAAGTCCTAACAAGCAGATTTCCCACCCAGCCATGGAGACAATATGGAGGAGAGGGGTTTGGGGGCTGCTGATAGAATTAATCACACTGACAGCAAGAGAGGAGTGGCCTTAGACCTTAAGAGTGAAGGAGGTGAAAAGTTATAAAGAGGTAATAAAAAACCCCACAACAGTCTGGGTCCTTTATTGTAAAGCGAAATGGCTCTCCTTAGCCCAGTCCCTTCTGAGGACACCTCAGGCCTACGGCCCATTTCCAAAGTGTTGTGTTGAGCAGTAGCCACCAACAGGGGTGGGGCGGTGGGAGTCAGGGCTTTTGAAGGACAGAGCCATGGTTAAGCCACCACATTAGGATCCATTCCTCAGCTTTTCATCTTAATATACTTCGAGATGGTCAGTCTTGGTGAGGGGCTTATATTAACCAAATTCAGTTAAGATGAATCTATAAATCATGATGCCACTTCTTAATTCTGGGCCTAGAATGAGTGAGTATCTCCTTTCATGTACCTTTCTACCATTTTCTGGTGTGAGTCTGGAGAAGCTGAATATCTAATCAGAAGTGAAAATATAACTAAAACAAAATAGGTGGAACAATTTAGACAGTTATTTGATTAGCCAGATAAAGGGTCTCTTCTTCATAGCAGAGAATATCGTTCCAAGTGACTGTTTTCCTGGGGACCCTCAGCGCCAGTGTGTGTCTGCTGAACAGCTCCAGAGGCACGTACATACAGGTAACCCTAGGCTACCTCCTTTTCCAATATTGAAGGTAATGTGCGCATGTTTTACAAAAAGTGCAGGTGTGCGTAAAGCAGGAAAATGATCTGTAATCCTGCCACCCAACTTCTGATCTTTTCTGTAAGCACTGACAGACATTTATTTAATCTTCAAGGAAACATATGGCATTGGTCATGGTGGTTGCCTCAGAGATTGAGGACGAGGAGTGAAGGAGACTTGCTTTTCATTCAACACTTTTTGTACATTTGGAATTTTATACCATGTGCAAGCTTGAAAAAAATCCACATAATAAAAGTAGAAGAAACTTCACATATTCATTCAACGAATCTGGTCCCCATTTTCTGGTCACTTGCTCTCTAAGGAGCTTGATTTGGGTGGTTCTCAATTGTGGCTGAACAGTAAAATAACAATATTAAAAATACACCTTTGAGTCACACCCCAATACGTTCTGTTTTAACTGGGCCACACCCCAGGCATCTGGATTTTTGAGAGCTTCCAGGTGATTTGAATGTATAGCTAGGCTTGAGAGTATCTGCTTTAGTGGGAGAGAAAATCACTTATTGTATGATCATAAAAGCAAATAATTACAAACTGCCATTAAGTATTGTGAAAGAAAAGTCTTGGTTGCTGTAGGTACAACAGACCTAAGATGGCAGGATGAGCTTTGGTGAGGCAAGGCCTCCCTGAGAACATGCCGTTTCAGCTGAGACCTCAAGAATGATTAAGAACTAGCCAGTGGTTTTCACGCGTTATTGGGCATCAGAACTGGAAGGCAGGTTAAAACACAGATTGCTGGGCTCTACTCCCAAACTTCCTGGTTTAGCAAGTCTCGGTGGGGTCTGAGAATTTGCATTTCTAACAGCTGTTGCTGCTGGCCTGAGAACTGCAGTTTGAGGACCACTGAACTAGGCAAAAGGATGGGAGAACACATTTCCATTCAGTGTATATATAATTTTGCATCTTTTTTTGGAAACACTAAAATATAAGTATTTTCCCATCTTATCGAATATTCTTAAAAGCATCATATAATATGCCTGCATAATAGTCCACCATATGGCTTTAATATCATTTAGCTCCTTCTTGTTGGCTAGGTAGATTCTGGTACTCTCTGAAGTAGAAGTAAAATACTATTGTGCCTTTTTGCATCCTCAGAGATTTGATGTAATGATTGTTTCATCATATCCTTTCTGTCAATGGTTTAAGTCTGGAAAACTAATGAATAACTGAGCTTCAGTCACTGAGAAGTGATGGGCATTCTGTGCACTCAGTTGAAGAATATTTGAGCCAGTTATGGATTATGGCCACATTTGCTCAGATGCTCAGTTGTAATTAGAGAAAAAGGACTTCCTCCATTTTCAAGTTTATTTCTGACACATTGAGAAATGGAGAAGTCAGTTTTCATATTATAAGGAATAAACTAAAAAGCCTCCCTTTCTGTGTATAGGTTTTCACTGTTTACAAAAAAGGACATTATTTCCTCTTAGAGAATTAATAAATTGATTATAGTAGCCTGCCAGTGTCAAAAATAATTAAAAATGAGTAATAGTTCTTAACTAGAATGCATAGATTTTTATAATATTTGAAACAGCTTTCAGTGACTCAGAATGTGACAGTAATTTCTGCTATTTAATAGCAGATAGCCTTCAGCAAAGCTACTGTTTATATTTTGCACCTGCTAACACCAATGCACCTACTAACACCTATTTATGGATTTTCTGTCTGATTTACTTAATTATTTTAACATATCCTTACTTTCAGTTTTGAGTCATTCTAAATAAAACAGTAGATTTAATGAGTCCAGCTTTGAGCCTGTTCTCTGCACTCTTATTAAAGCTGTTATATCTATAGTATTAACAGGAGTTCTCCCTAGTGTGTATCTGTGATGGTAGAATTGGGTTATTGAGTGGGTTGAGTTAATTTAATAGGATTCAGTGGTTTATGCAGTGGAGAGTTATGAAGACAATTTGGAGGAAACTAATGATTTCTTTCTATTTTTCCCTACCAGAAAATACAGTTCTCTTCATTTTTTTAATTGTAGTGATCATGTCTTTTTCCCCTTAAAATCTTCAGTCTTTTAATAGAGCTTATGAGTGCATCTTAAAATCTCTTTTAAAGTAGTTCATGTTCTGGAGGATATTGTGTGTAGGTTCCACCTAGGTAAATCTGGACAGGGTAAGTTTGAACTTAGACTTCACTTTGGGCTTTGCCAGTTCTTGGTTTGCAGTAACTCAAGCCTCTGAGCTTCTGGCAGTTTTGCAACATGTAAGGGTTGGGAGCTGGAAGGGAAAAGGAGAGAAGAGAAGGCAGGTTGCACACTGACTTACCTCAATCATGGTAATGAGGTTGACGTTCTGGGGTAAATGATTTACATCTTCCTGAGGCTGCTTTGCTGCATGTATTAGCATAAAAGAATCAATGAGCTTTTTATCTAGTTTTTAATATTTACGGATGAGAGATGACTAATAAATAAAATATTTTAGGATGAGTAGGATGCAGGGAAACCCTCCATTTCATTTTGTCTTGGGCAGGGGGCCAAACAAGCCTGCTTGAAGACTGAATCACCAAGAAGCATTTAGAAGGAAGACAACAGCACACAAAAAGCCTTTTTTAAAATGCTTTTTTCTTACATTACTATTGTTTGAAAGAAAACAAAAGTGATTTATTTAAAATACGACTGTTGACAGGAGAAGAGTGTAGATAAATTACTATAGTATATTTATTAGATTTTCAGACTGGTTGTTTAAATTCTTTCCTTATCCCACTCTATTCTTCCAATGTATTGTTTTGGTGGATTTGTGAGTAGGGAAGCTAATGGTTTTGCTAACACTGAATAATACCCCCAGGAAATAAGGAATGTTATTCTTCATAAGTGTATGAGATGGGGGGAGGAATATCTAAGCGATTTTAGTAAATAATTTTTAAATGTAATTGGATATGCTGGTCCTTTAACATTGTCATTGTTGACTACCCCAAGTTTTAAAAACAAGAGATTTGTGTAAGCCTATTACTTTAAATGTGATTTTTGTCTCATTTATTCAATAAATAAAATACTTTAAGGATGAATGTACAAAATGCAAGAACAAAACTTTATGGGCATAGGACAGTTCAAGTTTTTATCCCCTAACAAATAAAGGACTTTTTTTCTGGCAAGATGTGTTATAGCAAAGACTGAGGTGATTTTTGATAGATTCCACAGGAACCTCGATGACCAAATCCAATATTTTCCGGGGTAACTTTAGTTTCCTGATGCTAAAGCAAGCATGACACCGTTGAGTATAATTTGTAACTAGCCCTTCTTGTTCTTGGTTCTATTCAAGCGGCCTTCTTGGGAGATCCTTTCCTCCAACAGCTTTTGGCGGGACAAGCCAACCAGTGCTGGGCCTGCCACACAGTGGGCAGTTCCCTGTACTGTCAATTGTTCCTGCAGGACCATCTGAGGGGCATCTTCTTTTCCCAGTCCTTTCCCTTCTGAACTGGTCCACTTCCTTTTTTGACACATGCATTGACCTGGGAGGAGGTATGGGCAGTTTTGGCTAGTACCCACCTTTCTAATATTTTGAGCTGAAAATTTGAGTTGTGATACCATCCACCTTTAAATAACTTGGAAAATGAGATTCATCTATAAGTTAATCGTCAAAGAAATGAGAAGGCAGAAAACTCTCAGGTTAAAATTAGTTTATGGCTTACTTTGTTACTTTTGAGCAGATTTTCCTGGGGAAAAAGTTTGGTTGGGCTTCCCTGGTGGCGCGGTGGTTGAGAGTCCGCCTGCCAATGCAGGGGACATGGGTTCGTGCCCTGGTCCAGGAAGATCCCACATGCCATGGAGCAGCTAGGCCCGTGAGCCATGGCCGTTGAGGCTGTGCGTCCAGAGCCTGTACTCCGCAACGGGAGAGGCCACAGCAGTGAGAGGACCGTGCACCGCAAAAAAAAAAAAAAAGTTTGGTTGCCATGACATCCATATCTAAATAGTGAACTTAGCATGACGTAGGTGACTTAAAAGTCAACAAGGGAGAAAAACAATAACGCTTATGTTACTATTAGCTTCTTGGTCAGTTATTCCTAAGCTTCATTTCTAGAACTAGTGATTTGTAAATTTATATGGGAAATATCAATAGATATAGTTAATACCAAAGATTTCTAAAAGTAGCTTGTGTACTACACTACAATTGTATAAATTGTATAAATAATACAATTTATATTGCATTGTATAATTTCATATAGTATTAAAAATAAGCAGTTAATATTATGTGACCTCATTGCTTTAAAATACTATGAAATTGAATTTCTGTTCCATAGTTTAACAGGGATACAATCACTTTTTATTTCTCAGCTGCTTTCATAGCCCCTGTTACCTGATCATTGTAAGTATGAATGAACAGTTATGAAACCTTTGACATGTTGTAGAACATACTTAATAGGATAGCAGTGCTACTATTTAGTAATCATGTGAAAAATCCACCCCAAATTTTAGTTATTGAAAAAGCAAACCCTGGGCATGAGGAAACTTTTGGAGCTGATGTGCATGCTCATTGTCATGATTGTGGAGATGGTTTCCTGGGCATATCCGTATGTCAAAATTTATCGGATTATATACCTTAAATATGTGCAGTGTATCAGTGCCAATTACACCTTAATAAATGTGTTTAGGGAATATGAACCTTGGACCATGATGTATGAAACCTCTAAGGTTGTTAAACTGGTTGATTTTGTAGCTGCTCGTGATAATCAATAGGAAATTTGGTAGCTTAAGCTTAATGTTGCTTTTTAATCTTTGGGTTCAGACCGATCAATCTTCTTGTTTTCAGATCAGAGAAAAATCATAGGCTTTGTTTTTTCATGACCTTTATTGAGCAAGTGAGGAAGGAAGGTTAAATTCATATATTTAGGTTTCCAAATTTCTAAGAGTAGAAAATTTGGAATATTGCAACTTTGATTAGAATGTGTTCAGGTGTTAGTTTGCTCAACTTCCCATATGCAGTTGGCACTCAGCATTTTAATTAAAGTTTGATTGATGTTTCCACTTCTCTATTAGTTTGAGTTTGGAGAAACCTCTAAAAACCTAATGTAGCTACATCTGCCTTCCCTCAGGAGAGATTTGAGGAAGATTGGCAGCCCTTCATTTCTTCTCTCCCTTGTCTCCCTACGTCTTGCATCTCATGGGCCTCACACAAGTACAGATATTGTGGGTTTGGGGGCAAGATCAGCCAATGCAGTTTTTACAGTAATTAGATTTGCAGTTTGTTGATCAGCTGCTTTTATTTCACGTGCTCTTTGAAAGATATTTCAGTACAATGATTATTGAGCTCTAAATAATTTCTGTTATTTTTAGAATTGTTTTAGAAATGAAAATTATAAGAAGGTCCAATGACAGATGTTATTTGCAAGGCAGTTTAACATTACTTAGGAAGTAAAGCATTTGGATATTTGATAAGGATGGGACTTGACACAAACCTGAAGTAAGCCTTACTATCTTTAAAGAGGTTGAGTTTTGAGCTCAGAAGGGGTAAGGTATATTCAACAGGTTTTGAAGACCAAGAACAGTAGATAATTTCCTCCAGGTAAAGTTTATTTTAGCATTATTTTGCTAGCCCTGCACAATCATAAAAACTTCCTGTGTGTATGTATATCTTTGTATATATGTACATCAACACAAAAACTATGTATATGTGTATATATACACATAAACACACAAGTGTATATATATGTATGTGTGTGTGTGTTCACACACATACACAGTTTTTCAGTTCAGCACTAGTTTCAGCAGCAGAGGTTGTACTCAGCTGATAACAAATATCCTGGTCTGATGAATGAAGCGATCAGGGCTCAGTGTTTCATACATTGGAGAGACAGTGGAGTGCCCTGTGGGGACTTCCACTTTATACTAATTCAAAAGGCATTAATATGGCCCACTCATTGAAAAGCCCCCGCTGGGAGGCCCTGACTACCCTGCCTCTGCTGTGTGGGGTGATTGTGGGATGTCCCCTCGGCAGCTGCCTCTGACCCATCTTATGCCATTAGCTAGACCCTCTCCAGGATTCCTTGGAAACTGTGTGCCTACCTGAATAATTTATTACCTAGAGATCAATTATTCATAACTCATTATTACAGCTGAAATAAAACCTAAAGGTGGAATCATTCTGCACCTCATGAATATCCAACAGATCATCAGGAGATTGCAGTAGAGTTTTAAGTCCTCATGGTCCCCACTGCCTGTTTGTTTCTCTGAAGGGATCCCAGAGAGAACAGCCTTCTGAAATGGAACCAGGGTGGATGAAAGCAGTAGCAGATGACTCCCTGCTGGTTGTGCTGCACTGCTTCATCTCTTCACGCTGTTTGTCTTTTTAATTCTGGCCTTATTTACACCTAGAAATAAAATTTCAGTTTGAGATAATTTAGGAGACATTTATAGCACTTTTGGTTTATTAAACCACTCCTAGGAGGTAAACAAGGATGCAAAACTTGTCCTTAGAATATCTTTTCTGGGATAAAATGCACTAGGTACCTACAGTACATTTTATTGACATTAGTCATGCTACGTTTGCTTGTTGCATCAGAGTTATATCTGAGTTGTGTTTTATTTATTTTTTAGCCCATATCTTTCATATAAAGAAATGCCATATGTTTTTCACATATGTTATATAAAAAGCATTTTAATAAAAGTGTTGTGGGACTTCCCTGGTGGTGCAGTGGTTAAGAATCTGCCTGCCAGTGCAGGGGACACCGGTTCGAGCCCCGGTCCGGGAAGATCCCACATGCCGCGGAGCAACTAAGCCCGTGTGTCACAACTACTGAGCCTGCACTGTAGAGCCCGCGAGCCAAAACTACTGAAGCCCGCATGCCACATCTACTGAAGCCTGCGCACCTAGAGCCCGTGCTTCGCAACAAGAGAAGCCACCACAATGAGAAGCCCGCACACCGCAAGGAAGAGCAGCCCCTGCTCGCTGCAACTAGAGAAAACCCACGCAGCAACAAAGACCCAATGCAGCCAAAAATAAATTAAAACTAAATAAATTTTTAAAAAGTGTTGTGAAAGTGTAACCAAAAGAAGCCTAATTATTTTTTCTATTAGGGAAATATAATAGGAAATTGTTTGACTTAAGCCAGACTGATTAATTTAAAAAATAATTACCAAGCTTTTAAAAATGTGTTGAAAATAGTTGGAGAGTTTGCAATTCCAGTTACTTTGGCTATAAAGCAGAGGTTTGCCTTTGGGGTTTGGCTGCCCCTAGACTCACTGTCATTGAAGAATGGGCAGAAGTCTGTGAGCTTCACACTCTGGGCACCATCTCAGTGTGGTGTCACTTTCTTATTTAGGTAGGTTAGTACTGATTTTGAGCATAAGAGTTCTAAGTTGCTGGGGTTAACTTTCCCTGGTTAAAAACCCCAGCCTGTAGATAAAAATCCCAAACTGTTGAGCAAGCATTTTTTAGTAGCATTTCCAGATTTTTTTGTGTTGATGTTGGTTCTCCAAATGAAATGAAGGCTAAATATTTATGCAAGATTTAAATGGCCTGAACCCATACCTTTCACACTGGACCATACATATGGTGTCCCAGATAACCCACCAAGCAGGAGTTTAAATATGGATTTAGTTTTACTATTGTGAAAATATATGAGTAATTAAAAAAATTTAGGACAAGTGTGAATGTCATGGAGTAAAATTTAAAAATTGCATAATTCTTGAATTTTTACTATAATTTTAATAGGTTACATATTTATATGGCTCAGTAAATATAAAAAGCTGTACTGTTAAAAGTCTCCTCTCATCCTTGTCCCCCTTTTTCTGAATTCCCATTCTCTTCCCCAAGACGTAACCAGTTTGTTTCCCGTGGATCCTTCCAGAGTTGCTTTGTGCATCTATAAGCGACTCTGGAATATAAATTATTTTTGTCTCCTTCTGATAAAAACTAGCGTATTACACACTTCTGTTTCATGTTTTTTTCATATGCCAAAATATCTGGGAGAGCTTTCCATGTCAGTATGAAGAGAATGTTCCCATTCTTTGTTTTAACAACTATATAGTACATTCTATTGTACATCTGCTACTTTCCTGTTGATATATATTTGGGTTGTTTTTAATCTTTTGTTATTAAAAATACTGCTGCAGTGTATAACCCTGAACATTTGTCCTTTCACAAACATGTCACTATTTCTTGCATGAATTTTTAAAATAAAGCTTGAGATTTCAGAGACATGTTCTGCTTTTGGAAGTCCTATTCCAGGGTATGAGTTTTTCCTTCTTTGCTACTAGGGGTGTTTTGCTGGAAAAGTTTGAGAAGTGCTGCTGGAAACTTGTTATTGAGGCCTCGTGGTGGGATGATTTTTCACTTTTTGAAATAACTTGGCTGTGAAGTGATAGTGATGACAATGTCACTTTGCCATCCTGTGTGTCTTGGAGGTAAAGGGTGTAAATCTGTTGGCAAGTTATTTGTAAGCAAAAATCATATTGTAAAATTGTCTAGTTTGTGGGTAGGCAGGCAGTCGATACAATGAAACATTTACAGCTGTGATATTTTGGGACAGCCTCAGTGCCCTCTGACCTTAAGCCCTAGAGTACCTGAAAATGTTAATAGATATTCTGTGTAAAAAGGAGTTCCATGATTAAATGAGTTTGGAAAACACTTGGCTCCACAAAATTAAACCAGTTTGTTTGCTGAGGAACTCTTCAGAGCCTGAAATCTGCTGGCTAAATTGTGACCCTTCAAGAGCTTTTCCCAAGTGTGTTCAGCCACTGAACTCCCTTCCCCAGGCCCCTCTGATTAGCACTAGTGTTCTGAGGAGCCCGGCTTAGGAGTTACTACCCATGTTCGACACCGTGCCACCATGTTGAAATTATTGGTCACAAGCATACGTGGTATTTAAATTTACAAGAGATTCAGTAAGAGGAATTGGAATGAAAGTCACTGTTTTAACACTGACCATCATGACCAGCAGGTGGTGCTAAAGTGACATTCAGACCAACTCCCGAGGGGGCAGCATCTCTACCGGCAGGATTAACTCAGGTCCATAAAGTCATTCATTTGGTTACAGTCTACTAATATTTTGATTTCACTGGTTAAATGAATAAAAGGCAGAGAATAGGCCACTAACGCATTTTTAATTTCTTCATAGGAAAAGCACAAGTCAGCTGAGAAATAAATTTGGAAAAATCTTTTTATCTTCACAGACTGTTTTAACTGGCATGAAATAGGTTTGTTTTTTCTTGCCATCTATGTATTAGGTGGACATTTCCTAGCGGTGTACACGAAGATGTATGCATGCTCTATATCGAAAGAAAAAGCCATATATTTAACTAAATGTCACTCTCCACTGTCCTTGAGAATGGCCAAGAGCAGCTTCATTCAACAAACATCCAGCTGGTGGCTATCAAGGAGATGAAGCCACTATGGCCACTGTTCTCCAGGAACTGGTATTGGGCTGAAAATAGGACTTGAGTGCAAATAGCTCTATTAGAAGGGCCATGGGGTGGGAGGGATCAGGGTCTCTTAGAGGTTGAGAGAGATCTGGGCCATTTCATTCTTTTGAGGTCTATTAAATATGAGACTTTTTAAAACAGGGCAACAAAAATGGGATATGTTTTAAATTGAAATTTAAACACAAAAAATTTAACATGCAAAAGTACAATGCAATGTGACTATACTCACAAGATAATTATAGAATTACTATAAATTCTAATTCCTAGTGTGTTATAGCTGGAGTGGCCCAGAAATGGGAAATACATTTAAAGTTGGGTGAGGACATCTTTCAGAGCTGTCAGTGTGTCTCTGTGACAGAGGGTACAATCTGTCTTGGAGCTCTGGTCAAGAGTCAACATTCAAAGCCCTTGAGGAATCTCCAGTCGTGAGCAGAAGGCCCTTTTGGTCACTTTGATGAGAAGCGTTGATGCAAATGATAAACCCAGAGGAGCTGCAGGGAGGAGAGGCTCTTCCAGGAAAGGGCACCTGGACCATCTGATGGGTGTGGAATTGCTGAGACGGCCTAGGGAAAGGTTATAGCTTAGGTTGACGGGTGTCTGCTGATACATGGGACCAGTCTGATGACCCTTCAGAGGCGCAGTTGGGCAGCCTTTCCACCCTGTCCCTCCATCCTCCTCGCTTCAAGGCTTTGCCTCTTTTTCCAGATGTAGCAGAGCAGGGCTCATGTCTTCCTTAACTGCCTGGACTGTGTCCCTCCCGGGGACAGGAAGGCAGTGAAGCCTTGCTGTTCCCGGGTGAGGAGGGGGGGTCGCTCTCTTGATTCGAGGATGTATCTCGCCGAGTCCCACAGGAAAAAGTACAGTGATCCAGTTTACATCAGCCAAATGCTTGATGCCACAGAGTCATTCATTCAGTGCAGTTAGGAAGCGGTGTGTACCTTAAGTAACCCGCAGTGTGAGTGGGTGGGTTGCTCACTGTGTCAGGTGCTCTTCTAGGCCTGGGATACAGCAGTGAACACAGCAAAGTCTGTTCTCAGGGGGGTACATTCTGGTGGAGCTAAGGAGAGAGAGACAGTGGATAATCAAGTTATATAATGCACTGGAATGTGATTAAGTGCTATAGAAAGAATAAAACGGGGAAAGAGAATGGGAGTGCTGGGTGTGCTCGTCCATGGTTCATATTATGTTTGGTATTAGAATGGTAATCAATAGTGACTCTGACAAAAAAAAAAGCCAACATAAAAGACCATCAGAAGGAATTTTGGAGCAAAACCTGTCACCAAAGCTCTTGTTTTCCCAGTAGCAGAGGGATACAACATTTTTGCATATGTTTGTGTTTCTAAGTCTGGGCAATAGCACAGAGAGACTGTGTTATTCAGTTCCTTTTTCTGGAGGTTGGAGCCATGTTACAGGGGAAGAAAGATGTCTGTGGGTGGGGGAAATGGCCCTTGAGTTTTCCTCTGAAGGGCTTTAACCTCATTTCACTGTCTTGAGGTTCAGTGGAGATGTCTATGAAATCTCTGGCTGGTTCGCACCGTCTCTGCCTTGTTGTGTGTCCTTCTCTGCTGAAGAGATTTCACATGGATGAATGGTGCTGTGGTGTTGGGTTGGGAGAGATCTCGAAGGAGATGCCCCACCCTTGGGTAGGGAGGGGGTATGTTAAGAGGTGGGTGTTTTCAGAGGGGCATTCAGCTTCATGCAGTGCCTCCAGCAACAGCCAGTATGCCGTGGGTTTTCCCATGATCGGGGACAGTGATGGAGGCCCTCAGGAAGTCCTCCATGTGGGGCCTGAAAGTCTCCAGACACTTGCATTAATGGTTTCTCTTGGGGAGCACATGGGTCTAATGCTCAGTGACTACTGTTTTTTATTTTTAAGTGTCATCCCGAGATATGGGTGCCTCCCTCCCGGAAGATGGGCTGTGCCCTGCAGTGAGAAAAGCATGCAGCATTTGATGCTCCCTGGGAGCAAAGCCCCTCGCAGCGGGAAAGCTGGCCAGGGTGCTGTCCATGGTGCTGGCCTCGCTGCTGTGCTTCCAGACGTGGGCCCCCATCTCTGACTTGAAAAAGGATAGCCAAGGGCATCAGAGCTGATGCCTTCCACAGGTGGGCACCTCCTTCTGTCCTCTGTCCCCAGTCTCAGGGAAAGCCAAACCAACTGTGGGTGAGGGCTTTTTAGACACTGACGAATCTCCACTTCAGACTGAGGGTTGAAAGCTGCTGATATAATGTCTGGATATTGCTTGTTGTTGTATTCTATATAAATGAAACACATGGATTCATCTCCTAATATCCCAAAGCCTCCATCACAGTTCCCTTACTACAGCTGAGGTCACTGAGGAGAGATGATGGGCATAGCTCTAGGGTGCGCTAGAGAGCCGAGAATATTGTAACTGAGGATTTAACCATTACATTTTGAAAACAAACTCTGTAATTGATAAAGGATGAAGTATTTGATTTTCTTTTGTCATAACTTTCTATGAATATAAAATTTATCAAAGTTGATCCCGAAAATCACAGAAATTTGTCTTTCTATATTGTTTCCCATTAATTATAGTGTTACTTTTTCTTTTGAAAAAAAACAAAGTACTTCAACAATATCATTTCATTTGAATTTTCAGTAGTTCAATGAGGATGCTTCAAATAAAAAGTTTTTTAAAAAAAATTCTAGGTAAACTACAAGGTATTACTGATCTCTTGTTCAGGAGAACCCTTAATACTAAAAATACATTTTCAGATTATTTTAAGGAGAAGCATTATTATTCTTGGTCCTCATGAAAATAGATTTTACCTCATTGAAACTACTATGAATTGCTTCAATTTTATTTCAAGGTACTTTTTCTGAAGCTGGAGATTCATATACAAGAGGAAATTTTATTATATACATTAATTTTGCTTTTTACCTACATTCTTAGAGTTAGGGTAAAACTATTCTAACTTGATAGTCATATTTCCCTGACATAAGTTAGACTTTTAGAAGTGCAACCCACAAGAAATAAAACCTGATCTTGAAGTGTAATAAAAATCCCATCAGAGTCTCGTCATTCATGGGAGCTCTGTCAATGTGCATTTAACCCTTCCATATAGTCTCTTTAGGACCTGAACCAACTTAAGATCTATCCACATGGTATGAGTTATATGTGTTTAATAGCGCTTGTATCAAAGTGTGCACATAGTTGATTCCTGTTTGATTGGCCTTTTCTATAGACTTTAGAAAGTCAATTTTTATGTGAGCCCACTGGTGGTAGCGTTGCTCCGCGTACCTGATTTGCATCGGCAGATAAAGATGTTTCAGTTCCCGTAGATATTCCTATGGCTTCCTGACTTCCTCATCTGTGACCATGGTCTCACAGCCCTTCCATGTTAAGAACATTCACAGCAGCGATGGACACATAGGGAATTGACAGATTTGAGCCCTGCCTCACTTTATCAAATGTGTAAAAGCAAAATTGATCCAGTGACCAAGAATGAGATTGGTTAGTTTAGCATGAGTCAATTATAAATAGCTTTTATGTTTGAATATTATAGGTGGGACTGGCTACAAACTTTGTGGCGCCCAGTACAAAATGAAAATGCAGAGCCCCTTGTTAAGAAATTATTAAGAATTTCAAGCCTGTGATAAAAGAGCATTAAGCCAAGTGTAGGGCCCTTCCGATCTTCGCGCCCTGTGTGCCTGCACAGGCCCTATGCCCAGGAAGCCAGCCTTGAGCACAGGATAGAATGGAGATTGCCATGTGGGAGGAGCAGCAAATAGAGTCTCCCCCTTATGACAGACCCTGTGGCATAGTTTAATAGCTTCACAATAGTTCCTATTTTGGTTCCAGGGGTCTATAGATAATTAGCAAGGGTGAAATCATCTTGTTTGAACGTATCTTTATAACCTCACATGAAATCTTAGACATAAAGACCTGGGAGGCCATTTTCAAATGAGAGAAAATATTCTTTGTCTTAGCCTTGTTAACTGGCTTTCATTGCTTTCCTCATTGAGGCAATTTATCTAGCCTTCTGATGATTAACTAAGCTGAAGTTTATCTGGTACAGTGTTCTCTGGGGTGAAGGATGATAGATTAAGCGTAGGTGGTGTTTCACATTCGCTCCATTTACTTTCCTTGTTTTCCCTGTTACCTGAGAGCAAATGGCCCTAAAGCCTACACCTCTAGCTTTGCTCCTTCACCTGTTATGCAGTTTCATATTTCTAGGGCCTAAAGGAAATCTCCCTTTGAATATCTAGGCAATGTCTGAAATTTAGCAAATGAAATGGAAAGCATCCTTTTATTTCTGGTAGTTACCACTCCCAATTCTGAAGACTGGTAAATAGCATCACATGTGACTGCCTTCTCTGCCCACCATATGGCCAGTCACCTGGCTGGTGAATCTTCAAAATTTACCTTTATTCTCCACTGTCACCTTACTATAAGCCTTTATAATTTTACATCTGTAGTAGCTTCCTGGCTGGTGGGCGACTCTACTCTTTCCTCAAGCTCAAGGATAACCATTTTTTCAAAATGCTGTTTTTATATTGTCACTCTCTTGCTAAAGATCTTACAGCTCTTGAATCTCTCCTGTCAGACAAAATTTAAATTAAGCCTCATATTCAAGGCATTCTGTCAACTGGACCCTCTCTCTCTGTCTGAACTGTATTAGTCATTATTCTTCAACATGACCAGTCCACCTCCCCTCCCCACAATCCTAGGAGAGAGTGTGCAAAGGCATTTTAGCCTTTAACCTGGAAGGTTTTCTGGTTCAGATCACAAGGTTATAAAATGTCCTTTTTGGTGACTAGAGTGCCCCAAGACTGATGGTGAGCTGCCAGGTACCATCTATTCCTTGGTTATACAGCGATGTACAGATTACCCCACAGCACTGCAGTTACACTGTTTCACATATATTCTGTCACCTTAAATTGTGCTCCATAGTTATGGAGAACCTTGTAATTTCCTAGCAACAATTTTTGTACACTGCAGCTCTTCACCTAAAATCTAAGCTCCTAGAAGACATGAATTGGGCTCTTGAGGTTTTTTTACATGTCCCATGGCAGCCAGTGTTGTCAGTGCCCATTAAATTCACGCATTATCAACTCAGTCATCCATCGATTGAATATTGTGTGCTCTACAACCTGATGCCCTGGACTTGGGACTAGGCACCGATGACATCAAGAATCAGGGGCCCAGGAAGGCCACTCTGGTGGTGGCAGTGGCAGCAAGATGGAGTTCCCGGGGCTGGTGATGCCAGCAGGGATGTTGTCCCTGTTCTGGTCCTCCTGAAATTCCTGGTGACTCTGTGACCCACCCACTAAGTTTGTAATAAATTCCTTCTGGGTTTCACTCAGCCAAGTCTTATTTTGTTGCTTGGAACCGAGAAACCTGGCAGACAACAGGAAGATAAGTACACATGTATTATGGTCTCTAGAGTGAGATAGCTTGTGTGGGCCTGGGGGAATCAGAGAAAAGTAAGACGTAGAAAAAACATCCAGAAGGAGGAAAAACATACAGATTCTTCTTTAGTAGAGACTCAGTCCATTTTAGATACAGCACATACCAGGATATGTTATCATAAGGCAGAATATTTTAAAATTAATGGAATCTACCTGGTACTTTCCCTACAAGGACCACACACTATTCTACATCTCAGCCAACTGCGACTCCCTTCTGCAACTTTCATAGCAAATAGACCAGCCAAATGCCAAGCTCAGTCGATGTCACGTAATGAGGTGACGTCCTCCTGCCTGTGACTGTTGTCCACCAGCCCCACGCCTGCAATCTAGAACAGCATAGATCTCATGTTTACCTCTGAATACATCACAGCTCTTCAGATGTTTAAAGAATCTTTAGTTCAGTTAAGGTAGTAGTTATCAAACTTCAGTGTGTGGTGGAAACCTCCCCAGGACGTTGTTTACATGTGGATTCTGAGGCCAGAAAGTTTGACCCAGTAGGTCTCAGTTGGGACCTAGGAGCCCTGGGTGATTCTGCTATAAGTGGTTTGTGACTTCTATTTATTAAGCCCCCACTGTATGCCCAGTTTGGACCAGGGGCTGGAGTAAAGACAAATAGGAATATACATTTTTCCAAAGAAGATCCACAAATGGCCAATAAAGCATATGAAAAAATACTCGACATCATTATCCATCAAAGATGTGCAAATCAAAACCACAATGAGAGATAACTTCATATCCACTAGGATGGCTAGAATAAAAGTGTCCATGAGGGTGTGGAGAAATTGTAAACCTCATACACAGCTGACAGGAATGTAAAATGGTACAACCACTTTGCAAACCAATCTGCCCACTCCTCAAAATGTTAAACACAGAATTACCACATGACCCAGCAATTCTACTCCTAGAATATGTTTTCCAAAAGAAAAACATATCTCCACAGCAAAACTAGTACACGAATGTTTATAGCAGCATTATTCATAATAGCTAAAAAGTGGAAGTAATCTAAGTGTCCATCAACTGACAAATGGGTAAACAAAATGTGGTCTATCCATAGAATGGAAAACTACTCAGCCATAAAAAGGAATGAAGTACCAAAACAACATGGATGAACCTTGAAAATATTAGTGAGAGAAGCCAGTCACAAAATACCACATGTCGTATGATTCCATGTGTATGAAATGTCCAGAATAGGCAAATCCATATAGACAGAAATCACAGATCAGTGGTGGCCAGGAACCATGGGGCATGGGGTTGGGAGTGACTGCTAATGGGTGAAGGGTTTCTTTGGGGATTGAATTAGTTTTCGAGGGCTGCTGTAACAATATATCACAGACTGGGTGGCTTAAACAATAGAAATGTATCTCTCACAGTTCTAGAGGCTGGAAGTCCAAGGTTGAGGTGCTAGTGGGATTGGTTTCTTCTTAGACCTCCCTCCTTGGCTTGTAGATGGCAGCTTCCTCATCGTCTTCATGTGGACTTTCCTCTGCGTGCTACCGTAGCACGCCCCTGGTGTCTCTTTCTCTCTCCTTATAAGGACATTGGTCATATTGGATTAGGGCCCCACCCTAATGGCCTCATTTTAGCTTGAACATCTCTTTAAAGAACTTCTGAGATATTGGGAGTTGGGACTTCAACCTATGAATTTTGGTGGGGGGGGCGCATAATTCAGTCCATAAGAGGGATGATGAAAGTGTTCTGAAACTACACAGTGGTAGTTTCAAACCTCTGAGAGTATACTAAAAACCAGTGAACTGTACACTTCAAAAGAATAGATTTTATGGTACCTGACTTATATCTCAATAAAGCTGTTAGGAAGGAAAAATAAAAGCCAAATTGAACACGGCTCTTGCCTTTAAAGAGCTTACAGACCAAGCAGGCCAACCAGGTTGTAAATAGGCACTTTCAACCCCTTGCAGGGCCTGCTAGACGCCGGTGCACTTACCCTATTTTTATAGGGTGGAGAAGACATTGCAGAAGGGCGCGTAGGAGCCAAGTCTTACAGGACGAATATGAATCTGCCAGAAAAATGGTAAAGAGAGGGTGTCCCAGGCAAAGGAAATAGCATGGAACCCTGGCATATACAGGGACTGTATGATGTAGTTATCTTACTCTAATTTCTCAATATTATCAATATTTCAACTGCTGCTTGGAGGTTACATTAGTCCTGAAGTGGAAAGAGCCTTGGCCTTAAAGTCAGATTCCCCTCCATTCGTATCTCAGTCTCTCCACATAATTTGGACAGTAACCTAAACTCTCAGTTTTCTCATCTGTAAAATGGGGAAAGTAATAACTACTCTGTATGGTTATAAGTATTAAGTGAATGACACAGGAAATATCCCTAGCACATCCTCATAAGTTACTGCTCAAAATACATTAGCTCTGTTCCCTCTCATTCCTCTATTCCTTGGGTAACCTGATTTAAGAACCCTGAACATTGTAATTGTCATTCTTTGGTGACAATATACCCCTTGAAATGAGGTTCCCAGGCCTGAACACAAGGGGCTGGATGGAACCAAGTATATTGATGCTAAAACCTTTCATACATTTCAAAATGATCTTAGAGTCTCAGGACCTCTTTTAGCGGTCACATCATATTATGGTCTCGTATTGAACTTTGGGGGGCAACTACTCTCCTCCCCACACACTACCATCAGAATGTTTATAGATGAGATAGTCTACTCTTCAGCCACATTTCACTCATCTTTGATTTGCGGGTTTGATTTTCCCACTGTGACTGGAGAACTTCAGGTTTAGCCTTGCAAGTCCAACCTGGGTGGTTTCCAGGTCATATTTCAGCTTCTTTCCTCACTTTGGAAAACTGACTCAGCCTGTGTCTATTGATGATGCTGCCTGGCTTTGCGTCTTCTGCGAACTTGGTAAATATGTCTTTTGGGAATCTTCATCTTAGTCATTAGTAAAAGGTTGGTGAAGATATCGTTAGGGATGGAACCGAGGGCATTACAAGAGGGCGTACCTGCAAAACGGCCTGAGACCCAAGACTCCACGATGTTTGGGTTGCTTGTTCAGCCGGCCATGGGTCCACATGGAGTCTGCATCTCTCCCATGTTAAAGGATGTCACAAGACTCTTCTCATTTACAGCTGTTAACATGACTTCATCAGATGGGCAGGAATCATGATATCCCATGACTAATTGCTTCTCTCTGATCTTCCAATCAAATAACCCTCTAACAGAAAGGAATTAGGTTAATTTAGTATGGCTTGTTCTCTGTAAGCCCACATGAGCCTCTGTTGAACACTGCTTCATGTTCTAAATGCTTACAAGCAGTCTGTTTGTCAGTTCTTCGACTTGGCCAGAGATTGGTGTCAGGCTTACTGCTCTACAATTTCTGAAAGACACTTTTCTTGAAAATCAGAACAGTACTTTTTTGGTAGGGGGAGGCAGGAGAGCACCTCTCCCTTTTTTCCTGATTATTCAGATTATCAACCTTGGTGCAGAGAATATATCTTCAAGTTGTGTTCTTGGCATGCAGCTCACCTGGGTCTGACTCCATAAACTCAGAAGGCAGGATCCCAAGGTGGTGAGGGGCCCAGAGTTCAGAATTGGGGGGGGTCTCAGTTTCATTATTACCAGGTGTGGTCACTCAATCAACTATGTGCCTTTAAGAGAGGGTCTTAGCCTGTCTGTATCTCAGTCTCTTCATTTCAAAAATGAGGATTGTAACAATCTCTTAGCACAGTGGCTGTGGTGCCAAGTAACTGCTCCTCATATGGCACCTGCTGCTGTCACAGTTAACACCAGTGTCACTGTTTTAGTGGCTGGATGTTTTCTCAGGATTGGCTCATATCTCGGTTTTGGTTCTGTTTTTAGGATATTCATTTCATCCCTTTAAGGTACATGACACTTTCTGATAGCTTGTTATGCTTTGTCTCTGCGCTCCCTCTGGATTGCAAAGCCTGCATGGACAGAGGCTGTGCCTTGGACAAGGAGAGTGTCTTGCACAGCTCAGGTGCTCTGTACACAGGTACCGAGTTTAGAGACTAGAATTGAGGTAAGCGTTGAGAAGGTTTCCTCATAAGTTCAACATCGAAGTGTTGTTGTAAGTTGAAATTCTGCTTCTGAATGAGCTCTATTTAAAAGAATTACTGATGTCTCCTTGGGGACACCTCCACTGCTATGTGACTAAAGCGAAAACTGCTTTATGTCACAAAGGATCCAGAGATTGAGATCCCCCCTTGTAATAGGCAAGACTTACGTCTACGACATAACCACCAATGACAGCAACAATAGTAATAGTAATAATCATCATCTTACATTCCAAGAAGTTGGGAATTGAATTTGAAGGTCAACCATAGCAACAAGTTTTGGCCAGTACATCTGTGTTCTTCTTTTCCTCATTCTTATTTCCACCTACCCTTGCTGGTCTCAGTTTTCTATTTTATTATATAAGTTATGTCAAATCCTCTGTGGAATGAGGCTGAGTACAAATCCATTCAAGTAGTAAACTATGCAGCAAGACATGTTCAGAGGGTCAGTGGGCAGCTGTACTTTATCACTTCTGGGAACAGAACAAGAGGTAACCCACACAAACCACATGTTTTAGGACGTGAGCCAAAAGTGTAAGGGTGATTTTCCTCATGGTGTTTTAACCCTGACTGGAGTTTCTGGGTCCTGTGGGTGTTGGCTGCAGAATGGTCTCAGGAGGGCCTGTGGTCGAGTCTCACAGTCTCTCTGGCTTCTAGTGGCCTTATCTAGAAAGTGAGGGGCTGGGCCAGCAGTGGGTCCCAAACCTTTGCTGCCAGAGGAGCTCTCATGTTTCCTGTAATGGGAGGGGCACACAGGCCCTCTAGCTTGGGCTGCTCTTCAAAGCCCCCTCCAAACCCCCAGCCTCTCGAGAGCGCTGGGGCCCTTCAGCATTCGCAGCGCCAGCAGCCCTCTGACCCCTCCCCACTCCCAAGCTCACTATTCAAAGTGTGCTCCCTGGACTAAGCCGCTCAGGGTGCTGCCTGGGACCTAGTTAGAGATGTGTCTTGGGCCCACCCTGGACTGTATTGGGATAGATCCCTGTGATTTGTGTGCACAGCGCAATTTGAGGACTGCTCTCACATGCTGTGTCCTCCTTTGAGGCTTCCTCAGATATCATACTTTATGAGTCTAACAGTTCTTTTTCCTTTCATTATATGAACATGAAAACACTTTGATTTATCCTCAAATAAGTTCCAGACTCTCCTGAAAGAGTGCTGGTGGAAAACTGCGCTCAAGACTCTTTTGCAGTGTCCTTTGCTCAGCATGGTTTCCTGAGGAGCTGGCCTCCCTGCCGAGCTCCTGCGGACTCCTTGGGCAAGTGGGACAGCCCGGCACAGTCACCGCTGGGAGAAGCAGCAGCCGTGACGTTTGCAGAGCACTTGGCTTAGCCAGGCTCCCCTCAGCCTCCTGACTCTGGGAAGTAAAGCCTTGTGTGATCAGAGGCAGGCCAGCCCCGTGTCCCCCATCCCTTCCTCCCCTTACACAGCCCCCGGTGACTTTCTCATGTGTGACAAATCATTGACTAAACCCGTAAGCTGTCATTCAGGGAAACTGGATCCTTCCTACTAGTAGAATTCTAATTTGAGCTCTGTCAGTAGGTTAAGCCCTGGCTTTCTGGTCATAAAAACAGATTTTTTTCAGCCTCAGCACAAGTCAGCAAAAACATAAGACCCAGAATCAGTTGCTTAAACCCTCTAATGGGAGTATGCTAATCCAGAGCTTTGATTCCCTCCCTTTCTATCTCAAAGTTAAATACAGTAACTGCTTTGTGCTATAGTTAAAGAGAGAGTTGTAGCTCAAATCCCTATGTTATAATTACTGTGATGATGAAATAGAGACTGAAATCTGGAAATACAAACCTTTTTCCATTTTGGCTGTCTTCATGTTAATTTGAGGCCAACCAACACCTGCTACAGATAAGATGGGGAGACTATTTCACTGAAACCCTAGATTGTTTTTTTGTTTTATTTTTGGAGCACCAACTTTCTTCTTGCCTGGATCTTAATTTAATTTTACTTTACACAGGGTTTATCCTTTGTTGGCTTTACCTAGTCAGGGAAATGGAGCTAATCAGTTTTTGTTGCTTCTTAAAACACAATTTGTTCCCGTCTTGATTTCATGGTAGACTTTGCGTCACATCTGATTATCTCATTGCAATCCGCAATTCTAGGTTTTTTCTGTAATGTTCAAAATAAAAACATGACATGAATTATGTATCAGAATTTTGCATTTTGAATATTAATCTAACAGTAATTGTAAATTTGAAACGTAGAACAGTCATAACAAGAGCTAACTTATTATCTATGGTAAATTATTCTTTCACATCCTTACTGACATTGTCATGCTCCTTAACTTCCTTGATGACACAAACAGGACCTTGGTTTGCTTTAAGCTCAGTACCTTTCAAAGTGTGATAGAGTGAATGAGTGATTGATTGCATTGAATCTTATGTTATCGATATTTTTGTTCTCAAGGCATGTTACTGCATTGTTAAACAATTTTGAATCAAGTGAGTTTTGCACAATTCAGCTTTTTGAAAACTGGCCCTCACACACACACAGTCACACCTGCAGGGTTGTGGTACCCAGGACAACCTCAGAAATGTAATCTAATGCTAGGAAAGGTAAGTCCTGGGAAACATTGTCTTCCCCTTCTGTGTGGTCTCATTCCAAACCTCCAAATCTGGGGCTCTGTAACTGGCACAAACTCTTGATTATCGGTAATATTTTCCATAACACTCAAATGATAATTAATAAAAACAGACATAGCTTCACCAGTGCCTCATCAGGAGCAAGACCATTATTCTAGTCATTTCATTTTCTCTTCTTTGATGCCAAGGAGGGGATGAGTAGAGCAGGTGACAGCTGTTTTTGTTCTTTGAAAAATGGTTTGAAAAATGAGAAAGTTTTGGGTTGTCTTAGCTGCTAGACACTGCAGATCCTATACACAAATGAAAGAGGGGAAACTGTTAAACTTTGAGACGGACTTCTCTTCTTTGGAGTTGTGGTCTGTTTCCTCCTTCAAGAGGTGAATGGCGGCTCTGCTGTAACTTCTCTATGACCTTGGATACATTAATCAGTCTATAAAACTCTTAGAAGAAAACAGGCAGGACACTCTCTGACATAAATCTCAGCAATATATTTTTTGATCCACCTCCTAGAGTAATGAAAATAAAAACAAAAATAAACAAATGGGGTCTAATTAAACTTAAAAGCTTTTGCACAGCAAAGGAAACCATAAACAAAGTGAAAAGACACCCCACAGAATGAGAGGAAATATTTGCAAACAAAGCGACCAACTCGGGATTAATCTCAAAAATATTCAAACAGCTCATGCAGCTATCTCAATATCAAAAAAACAAACAACCCACTCAAAAAATGGATGGAAGATCTAAATAGACATTTCACCAAAGAAGACATACAGATGGCCAAAAATCACATGAAAAGATGCTCAACATCACTAATTATTAGAGAAATGCAAATCAAAACTACAATGAGGTTTGTAGTTGTGAGGTTTGTCTGACCTCACATCGGTCAGAATGGCCATCATCAAAAAAAATCTACAAACAATAAATTCTGGAAAGGGTGTGGAGAAAAGGGAACCCTCCTACACTGTTGGTGAGAATGTAAATTGGTTCAATCATTATGGAGAACAGTATGGAGGTTCCTTAAAATCTAAATATAGAACTACCATAGATCTGGCAATCCCACTCCTGGGCATATATCCGGAGAAAACCATAATTCGAAACATGCACCCCAGTGTTCATTGCAGCAGTATTTACAATAGCCAAGACATGGAAGCAATCCAAATGTCCATCAACAAAGGAATGGATAAGAAGATGTGATACATATGTACAGTGGAATATTACTCAGCCATAAAAGAGAATGAAATAATGCCATTTGCAGCAACATGGATGGACCTAGAGATTGTCATACTGAGTGAAGTAAGTCAGAGAAAGACAAATACCATATGATATCGCTTATATGTGGAATCTAAAAAAAATAGTACAAGTGAACTTATCTACAAAACAGAAATAGAGTTACAGATGTAGAATACAAACTTATGGTTACAGGGGGTAAGTGGGGGAGGGATAAATTGGGAGATTGAGATTGACACGTACACACTACTATATATAAATTAGGTAGCTAATAAGGACCTACTGTCTAGCACAGGGAACTCTGCTCAATACTCTGTAATGACCTATATGGGAAAAGAATCTACAAAAGAGTGGATAGATGTATATGTATAACTGATTCACTTTACTGTACAACTGAAACTAGCACAAAATTGTAAATCAGCTATACTCCAATAAATTTTTTTAAAAAATGACAGCCAAAAAAAATTACTCAATCCTCAGGACCTTAATAGGTTGGGCTGCTTTGATGGATCTACTCTTGAGGGTCTTGTCTAGCTTTAAAATTCTATAAATACATAAAATCCATCCCAAGATTGGGGAAGAGGTCGAGCGAGGGGACAGGATCAGAAACTGGGCAGCTTTGTGCTTCTTATGGGACAGGTCATCCAGTGGGAGTTATCATCTCTGAGATGTTAAGAAACCTCTGAGCAGAACCATTTTCCAGGATGAAATATCTTTTTGCCATTTTTCTCTATCTATGCAAGTGTTACTGTCAGCTCCCATGGATAAGTCACTTCCAGATAAGGGCCATTCCAGCAAGGATGTTAGGAAGCAGTTTTTATAAACTTTCATTTTCTGATGTATGCCCAGCATGTAGGCTGATGTGCTTCCATAAGGGGAAGAATCACACATAGGGATTGTGTCTCTCACCACCTGTACCACAGTGCTTGGTGGGGTGTTAATTTTGATCATGTAGTAGTCAATAAACGTTGATGGTGCATCCACTGTGTGCTAAGACTTGTGCTAGACACCGAGGATACAGAAAGGAACAAAATGTAATTGCTCTCAGTCTGGGGATGGAGACCAAGAAATAACTATGAAAAGACATAATTGTCAGAGTTCCTATGGTGAAGGTAGTGAATGAACTGAATTTTGAACAGTGATGAGTGTGCAAGCTTGGTTCCATTCAGACATACTGCCAGGTGCTGGGAATCCCACAGTGAATGGACTGTGAGCTGGCTCTGGGTGGCTACAGGCCAGTACAGGACCTCCTATGTGAATAGACGTCACAGGGGGCAATGGGAGCCTGGAGGAGGGGCCCCTAGCCTATCCCTGAGAGGTCAAGAGAGACTACTCTTGGATGGAGGCTTCTTACAAGGCCGCATGTGAATAAACATCACCTCCAGTTCTTGGAACTTTGTTTTACCTTCTAAAAATTATAATGATCAACCTTGTGCCTCTAATACCTAATGACCTCATCTTTAATTTCTTAAGTTTGAAGCTTCAGACTATGAAAAACAAAGTAATTCCTTATATTAGCAATTTTTTCTATCTCCAGAGAATTATAGAAAAATGTATATTTATTATTATTTATTAAAGTATGTTTTCTTAATTGGGGGGGAGCAGGAGAGGAGAGAGAACAAATCTTTTAGAAATTCTTTTTTTCTTGGTCATTTTCATCTCAGTATATATTTTTTTTAAAGAAAACATTTTTAATCTTACAGTACAGTACCTTGAAAAGTACAGTAGCACAGTACAACAGCTGGCATACGGGGGCTGGTATCAAGTGAGCAGGCAAGAAGAGTTACTGACTGGAGGAGAGAGGAGGGGTGGGAAGTATTTTTTTTATTTGTATATTTTATCTTATTTTTGATTGCTGTATTATCTGTGCCCTTTACTTCCCTCTTTTCCTCGTTGTCCCTCATTTTAGAAACCTCCTGTTTGCTATCACAACTCCAATATCTCTATCCAAGGGAAGGAAGGGAACAGTGGTGGAATTTTAATCTTTCTGAATCTTGATACTTTTTGATAACTGCTAAAATTTTTGACACATGAGAATTTTGAATCAATGAATAAAATTGTTTTCAAATTATTTAAAGAAATCCCATGTTATCTTAGTTTCCAGATTCACTAACAGATAATTTCTAGTCCTTTATTCAAATAGTTTTTTCTCACTATACATCCATTTTTGTATAGTTCATTGTAGTTTACTTTGTCATAATTTTTTGAAGATTCGTATCAATGTCCAAGTAGAAAAGAACCAATTTATCTTTTCCAGTTTAAAATAGGAGACTTAGCACTTTCTAAGGAAATAAGACATAGCCCCTGTTCTCAAGGGGCTTATCTCTGTTCTAATCTTTATGCACTGCACAGCTAAACCTAACTCCTTTCCTTTGGCTTTTCACAGCCTGAAGCACGTACAAATGTGTGGAGTGTTCACCACATCCTCCACCTCTGCTTCTAATCTCTTCTTTAAAAACCTCCTCTTTCTTCCTGTAGCAAAGTGTTGGTATCAGGATATCTTTGGCCACCAAGATGGCTTAAACAATAAGAAAGATTCATCTCCCTAACAAAAAGTCCAGAGGGAGAGCAGATCCCCGTGATGAAGTCGTCAGGGGCCTTGGTGCCTTCCTTTCACCCAGCCTGTCGTCTCAGGACAGTTCCTTCAGGACGCCAGCTGGCTGCCGAGGTCAAAGGAGTCACAGGTGAGTGATAGCATTGCAGAGATGGAGGAAGGGGACTCTCCTCCTATGCTTCCCTTTTTTTATCAGTGAGGAGCATCTTTCCTAGAAAACCATCACGAGCCCTCCCCACATCTCCCAGGCCAGAATTACACCACGTGTCTAGACTGATCACTGGCAAGGGGACTAGGATTACATGGTGGGCTTAGATCAGTTATGATTCACGCCAGGGGCTGGGGAGTGGGGGAGACAGCCACCCTCTCTTAAAATAATTAAGCCACAATATTTAATGACTGTGCTCGTCTGTATAAATAAGAAAGACAGAACTGCCTGACCACTTGTCTGGAGGTGTGTGGGAGAAGGAGGGTGGGGGAAGAGCCCTCACTGGTTCTCAGGGGAGCTAGAGTTGGCTCCGTTACATCTCTGGTGGTAAAGAGAACTTTCCAAGGCTGTGGAAAGGAGCTCCAGGAAAGGAGCTCACCGTGAAGGGAACCCACTCATTTTTTTGGCTGAAAGGAGAGGAGAGTGCAGTTTGTTCTCAGTGAGCTCTCAGGAGACAGTCCCAGCAGCTTTGGTAGAGGCTGTGACTTAGACACAGGGAGGAGATGGCTGCCTGGCCATGAAGGCACAGATACCCAGTCTGCCCTCTGTTACCGCCCCCGCCGACCAATTCACACTCACTCATGGATTCCTGGGCTCGGCTGTGGAGTCTCTGTCAAGCCCTGGGAGGAGAGCTTTGCACAGCAGAGCAGTTAGACACTTTGTGTCTTCTCTGTCACCTCCAGGGAGCCCCCCCTGGGAAAGGGCTGGTTGGGGTCCATCCTGAAGCCAGTTCTGTTCTTGCACTGACACCAGAGATTCCCTGCGGAGAACCTCCACTGAGCACCAGCACCGTTTCCAGCCTTGAGACGTGTGTTCAAGCCATTTCTGTTTTTTAAGTTTATACAGATGGGAAGAGTCATTGAATTCACATGATTATTAGATACTTTTTATTCAGGCAATATTTATCTTCAAAACTCCTGCTCCTGAAATTTCTGTTTACTCTTTTCTGTTCCTTAAAAATAAAAGGCAACCTGCCTAATTTGTTATGTTACCAGCATTGAAACACTGCATGGAACTTGTTACCACAAATGAAAATATAATCTAAACAGGAGCAGGAAAAACATATTTGCCAAACAAAAATGTCTGAAATACTTCTACTGTTATTTGTTCTTTGTTTTTTATCTGTATTATTATTATTAGTTATTTTTGCTTATTATTTGTACATAATACTCCCATATGCTGCTAATGTGTTTGTAAACGAAGTCTTGAGAAGCATAGGAGATGGAATTTATCTATAGGTTATAACTGATTTGCAGTTTCATTATTCAGTGTTACAGACACTGTGTCTCAGAATCACTATATCCTAGCTATCTTCAGGAGTAAAGGTAAAATAGAGCAGAATTTAAAGTGGAGAAAAGTTGCCTTTATTTTCATCCCTGTGACAGATGGTGTTGGGGCCCCACCTATGTCCCCTGGCCAATTAGCATTTCCGGTACGTGGACCCAGCCTCCACCTGCGGCAGGGGCAGTTCTGCCTGAGGCCTCCCTGGCTGTCAGGGCCTCTGTGCTCCAGTGAGGCGGAGAGTGGGGGAGTTGATACTCCCAGGAGCAGCCTGAGTCAGTGGATGAGGAAGTCGGTCCCCGCCCCTCAGGCAGAGGAGCCCAGAGGTGTGTTCTATGCCTGCCCCTAGGGTTCCTCCACAGTTAAGCCCCAGTTGCCCACAGTGGTAACTGGCTTGATAACAGGCCCTTGAATGGCTCCCCTCCCTTCACCTCACTTTCCTACCCCTCTTCTTACTGCCCAAATTGATCACCTGCCTCAAATCCTGTCTCAGGGTTTGCTTCCTGGGGACCCCAAACTAAGGGAGTCCTCTAGAGCAGAGCATGGCTCGATACATTATCTTTTAAAATGTAGTTATATATAGCGCAAATGCTTTTTTCTGATTAAAAATTGGGATAGATAAATGGCGGAGGACGGGGGGGATGCGGGGGGTGGAAGGAAGGAAGGAGTGTTTTGTGAACCTGCCAGGTTTTTAGGTATTTTAAGAAATACCCCTCCCCGTAACATTTTCATTCTTCGTTCCATAATGTATACTGTGGTTGTGTGTGTGTCTGTGCACGATTTACTCTAAAGAAGGATATATAGATATTGGAATTCTCAAGCAGTTTTCTTTTTTTGAAAAGTCACCTGCTTATTAACTTTCGTAGCCTATTCAGGTAATGCAAATATAGCTGTCCCTCTACTGGCTATTGGTTTATACAGGGCAAATTGTAAAGAATGATAAATTCATTTCTTTTGTTACTTGGAATCCACCTGGGGAGAAGGCAATTCAGCTTACTACAAAGTAGTTTCTGTGTGCAAAAGTGAATGTCCTGGGGCTCTAGTCTATAGATTTTACGTTTTTTCTCTTCTCAAAGGAGAGTTAGGGGTCCTCACCCCATCCCCAGCTCTATTATTGCATTTATCGTGAAGTTGTTCAACTATTTTTGTACTTGTTGGCCTTCCCCATGAGACTGAGCTTTCTTGGAGGGCAGGAGTTTTATCTTTTTCATCTTTCTATCCCCAGAACATGATACTGTGTTTGGCATACCCAGGGCAGTCAGTAGATGGTGAAATAACAGAAATGTGGAACTTTCGATGTGAAGGTATTCGGCAGTGGCTGCCTGGCACCTTGTGTGGAGTCTGAAGTCAGGCTCAGCAGAAGGATTTTGGTCCTTAGTTGCTGGTGTCTGCCATGGGCACCTGAGTCTTGCTATCCCTGCACTGTATGGTGATGTCATCTGAGCTCCATCTGTGTCCAAAAACTGCAACATGCCTATGATCAGGGGTGGAGAGGAAAAGATCAGATGAATCAGTTTTTACCCTGAAACAAGCTGGGATCAGGGATTTAATTGTTAGAAACAAAGGCAGCTCATAGATTATGGCATATGATGATCCATAAAATGATATTATCCTTTTCTCTGGCCACAGACCTTAAAAATGTTTCTGAATTGCTGAAAGAAGGAAAAACAACTGAAATAAAAGAAAATCCCATCTGTTGTATACTCTCCACTAACACCTACAATGTTTTTTCAGCTACTCCTTTAGGTACCTTTAGTTCCCAGCTTTCCCATCTTTTATTAATGTGCCACTTTTTGGGACAAATATCACTGCCATTTTTTCATGTCCCTTTACGTTTTAAAGTTATATGTCATATTAAAGGGGGTTAAGTTACTTTTAAAAGGATGTTTTTCCACTCTCATGATACTTCTACCCATAAAAGGCCCTAAATCCCTCAGAAGATCCTAAGTTTTAAGACTCAAATAAATGAATAAAAATTAACCTAAATGAATCAAATCTTTGGAGGTTCAGTTTTCATTACCCCAAAGTGAGTGCTTCATGGGAACACCTCACAGTGCTCTGTGACGCATAATCGCGTGGGTCAGGGCTCTAGACGCAGATATGAGTAGCCGCCCTCTGCACGGTTGAGGCAGAAGGGGATTGATACTGAACACAGCTGCGGGAGGCTGCAGGGCAGGGGAGGCTAAATTTCCAGGAATGTCAGCCTGGAATTGGCCCACTGCCACTGCCCCCAGGCCCACGCTCTTTCTTAGGACACCTGTATGAGTGAAGGGAGGTCCTGTGCCTGCCCTGTCCCACCACACAGCTCACACCCAAGGCAAGGTCCCGGCTTGGTCCAGCTGACTGGCAGAACCTAGGTCCCACACTGGCACCCCAACTCAAGGCAGATGGGAGATGAGGAATTGTTGTTGTCTGTCTGTTTGTTTTTATCTAGGGAAGGCAGGACCCACAGCCCAGGGGTCTACTACAATGTAGGGAGGCTGTCTAAAGACACTGGGCAGCCACAAATGATAGATTTCTGCTATGATACTGTCTCATGAAAATAGCAGGCAAATTGTCTAAACTGGCCTCTGGTGTTAAAAAATTGTGTAGCAAAAAGATGTGAAGGAAGTACACAAAATTGTTACTGCTGATGATCTCTGTAGTGGATTGTGGACTATGTTTTGTTTTCAAATTTTTCTGTAACAACACTATATTTCCTTGTAAATTAGAAAAATAATGAGAGCTGACCATTTAAGAAAGGATTAGTTAAAATAATTGCAGCCTTTCTAGATAGATGAAAACTCTTACCTTGAAAGTCCTGAGCATATTTAATACTGTTAAACAGGTGAATATTGAATTTTTTAAAAAACAAAAAATATTACTGCCTTATTTAAGCTGCAGTTAAAATCTGTTTCCTGTGGATTTGCCCTCAGTGGGTACAGTAGCTGCTGATCAAATTAGAGAGTCACGGCAGCTTAAATCAGGAGGGCCTCAGACATCACTTACCCTAACTGTGTAGCACCCAGCTCGATTTGAAGTTTTAGAAAATACAAACATACACACATTTATGCACACTGATCTGCTTACTATCTGTCTTCCTCAGGAGACCCAAGGGCAGGGGTGACGAATTCTCAGAGCTCACTACACCACTACACACACAGCACTCCTCACTGAGATTCCAGAACTCTTAGGCCCCTTGGTTTACTTGCCCCTTGAAGACCTTTCTTTCACTCCTACCCCTTGCTGGACACAAGGAAATGTGAGGTTCCTGCTTTGGAAATATAGCAGGGCTTCTGCTCTGGGGCTCTTCTCCCCATCTGGGAGTTCTGTCCCCCAGGACACGGCCTGGGGGACATGAACTATTTTCAAGGGCTCAGCAGTGCCTAATGTTCTTGTCTCCCCTCCATCTGGTCCTGAGGGTCTCTCTCACGTCGGACAGGGAGGACACTCACGCCACTGGTCAGGTGCTCCTTCAGATCTTTTCTCTTTGGCCTTGGTTTCTCCTTTGGAAAATCAAAAGCCAGGGATTTTACTCATATTCTCTGTAGTTTGTGATGTCATCTTTTTCCTGAGGCAGCCTATGCTGCTTGTTCAATTTGAAATAAGTGAAAGACTACAGGGAAATTTGGGGAAAATAACCCTGAACTTCTCAAAGATATCATCTGCCCCATTTGTATGGAAGGTGGGCCAAATTTGAAGGGAATGAAATTAGCTATAGTTATCCCAAATTTCCAGTCACTCTCCAAAGTTTGTCAGTTCACTACTGATTCTAGAAAGAAACATGCCACTTGGGGAAGAGAACAGAAAGTTTGCAAAATGAGTGAGTCTGAAGGGGTGCCTGTTTTGCAGCTGCTAAAAAGTTTCTCCTGAACAGCTGAAGTTCTGATAAAATAAATATCTGTCCTGTTACTTAGGAGAGGGTGACAGGCTGAGTGTCACTGAGCCAGGGGCAAGCTTCCTTGACTTGGTCAGTTTCTGCACTCTGCTTGGCTGATAAGGCTCTCACACTATGTGACACGCAATGAGAGTTTCCTCTATCAGTTCTAGGTAAGGAAGGTGGAATATCTCCGCATCTGCCAGAGGTGAGTATATTAGATATCACCTGTCTTGATAGCCCTACCTTCATCTGCTAAGCTGTGGGCAAATGAGATTTTATGCCTTATCATCAGGCTGCCAGATGGGGCTCAGGTAACTCTATGTAAAATCCCATGCCCTGTTGCACAATAGTTGATGTTTGCAAGAAAAAATAAGTATCTTAAAACTTCCGATAGCATTTGTTCCTTCACAGCAAGAGAATATTGCAAGTTTGAGTGAGGCTTTATAGTGCCGTGCTATATAAATTAACCACTGTGACTTTTACAACTGCACGTTGGCTGGGGCGCAGTAAGTACTGGAAAAGTACCATGAATATGTCATTTGGCTTACGGCTTTATCATTTTTAGAAGTTACAGGAAAACAACCGCGTCTGTCATTTCAAGTTCCTTTATTATACCAAACAGTTTGAGATGCCACTCTTAATAACATGAGGTCATTTTTAACCAAATTCTTGCTAGAACAGTCTCTCTATAGAACACGTTACCAAGCAAGAATTTCTCCAGAATCCACTCCATTATCAAGTAGGGGCCTGGTAGGGCGTTCAAGACCTAACAAAACCAATGTGATGGCCCCTGTCCAGTGTTATTGGGGCTGGTCCTTAGTTACATAAGGGAACAATTTAAAAATGAAATGACATAACTAAAACGTTTATATCAACTTAAAACATATTGTTGTACGTTTTCTCTCATTTTTGTTGTGCAGCCAACATCTGATGTCCTCTGATGAGAGGTCGCTTCATCTTTTTTGCATAAACTTACCCATGTTAAGTTGATTAAGTTTTCCAAGTTTACCTTCTTTAAAGTAGAATGAGAATTTAGCAATCTCAGTTCAGAATTCTAGATTTTTACATTTTTAAACCAACGTTTTAGAACTGTCTTATCAATTACTTCTTTAACAGCATTTTTTTTTTTGCAACTTGTCATTATTAAGCTTTGTGGTAAGCATTTGACTTAGTTTTTCTAGCAGAGACAACACTCACTCATCCTTCATCAGTTTGTCATATTTAAGTCACAGATTTACAATACTGGGCACGAGTGGCATAAACAGGTTTGGGAATAGATGCTACAACTTGGGTAAACACCTTAACTGGAAGGTGGTCCAGAGAGCACCTGCTGGCCACCGCGTCCCCAACACAAAGGTGGCCATTGGCATCTGTTAGAAAGGACTGCAGAGCTCTGGTTAATCTAGGATTTGGTTAAAGGGCCTTTAATTAAGAGAGCTCCTACTATAAATACATTTTCATTAATATGCATAGATAGTTACTCTTAAATAACATTACTGCAAAATGTCTTCTAGTACAGGTCCTGCAGAGCTTAATGAACAGCTAAGGCTCACTTATAATCAGTGGAATCTGTCTGCATACATAATTGGTGCTCTAAAGTGCTTCTCCCGGCAATCTGTTTACACTGTGGCACTGTAATTGGTTTGGTCATCAGTCTGTTTCTTTCTGTAGATGGGAAGAGATAATGTTTTGGTCCACTCCTCATTAGTTACCACAATTTTTAAGTTAATAATTTGGAGATGTAATGAGCTCTTGTTCCATTTATACATGTTTGAATACCTCTGTCAATGTTTTTAGATTTTTTTCTTTTCCTAAATACTGGTAGCAATAAAGTATGATATGCCAAGGATAATTTTAAAAAGAAAATAAGTAGATATTGATTCTGCTGATATTAAGTTGATAGATTTGGAAAATTTTAGAGCTGAGAGACAGAGAGAAGCATGTGTATTTATACACACATGCGGAGGCAAAGAGAGAGTCAGAGAGGAAAAGAGAGTCAAAAAGGATAAGACAGATGCAGAGAGACAGATTTTATAATTATATTATATTCACACACACACACACACATACACATATATGTATATATATATAGAGAGAGAGAGAGACAGAGAGATACCAAGATAGGAATAGTGAGAGAAATAGAAAAACAGACAGAAACAGGAAAACAGATAAGTAGAGACAGAAAACACACAAAGAGACAGAAAAAGACAGAAACAGAGACACCTAGAGGCTGAGGAAGAGCCGCTTCAGCCACGCCACTCAAGATTAGCCCTGTCTCTGCCCCGTGTGACCAAACTAGGGCCGCAGGTGTGGAGGGCACTGCCAGGACAGAGGCAGACCCAGGGTGCCCAGGAGTCACCAGTGATAGCAGAACTCTGAGTAGGTCACAGCCTGGGCATTAATTAGATGGCCCTGCACCGCTGTTCACATCTATTAAACATGTTTTTGAGTTCTAAATGTATTAAAATTTTTTTTTTTTTGGCTGCAGAAAGGTCCTGAAGGAAATCTCTACTGGAGAACTCAATCCAAATGAGACTCTGCAGGCCACTTTGGAGGCCCAGCTCCTTTCCAAGCTGGACCATCTAGCCATCGTCAAGTTCCATGCAAGCTTTGTGGAGCAAGATGATTTCTGCATTTTCACAGAGTACTGTGAGGTGAGACTCTCCTTCACTTTTTGAAATCTTAATAAAAATATATTTCATAGGGCTTCCCTGGTGGCACAGTGGTTAAGAATCCGCCTGCCAAAGCAGGGGACATGGATTCGAGCCCTGGTCCGGGAAGATCCCACATGCCCCGGAGCAACTAAGCCCCTGCGCCACAACTACTGAGCCCGTGTGCCACAACTACTGAAGCCCGTGTGCCTAGAGCCTGTGCTCCACAACAAGAGAAGCCACTGTAATGAGAAGCCTGCGCACCGCAACCAAGTGTAGCCCCCACTCGCCACAACTAGAGAAAGCCCGCATGCAGCAATGAAGACCCAATGCAGCCAAAGATAAATAAAATAAATAAATTAAAAAATATATATATATTTCATAGTAAAAAGCTGTCTGTAAAGAGACATCTCAGAAGTTTAACTAGCCAACCACAAGGTGAACTATAAATACCTGGGATGTTGTGTCTTGCTGCTAAGAGTGATCATGTCTATGTAATTGACAAACTTGTTTCTGATGAAGGGTTTCTCTTTCTTGGAAAACTCAGAGTGAATGTATTTTAGGGAGGAATTGATGCAGAAAAACAATCCAGCATATTTATTTTTGGTGTGTGTGTGTGGGGGGGGGTGCATTCTCCAAGCCTCCGACAACGGTTCGATTATTAGATGGACATTTAAATGCCGTAACAGAGGCCTGGACAGAGGAGAGGGACACCTCCTGAGTCCTGGGTTCTAGCTCTGTGGTTCATTTTCCCCAATGGAAACTTGGAAATGGGAATATGGCTCATTTTACCCATGAAAATCCTTCATATTAACTGATTTATGATTTATGGCTTCAGGTATTTGCAGTTTCCCCTGCCATTCCATGTTCTCCCCAAGTGATAATAGCTGTGCATTTTACTGAGCCCAAGTGAACATGAAGCTGCTGAGAAAGGTGCCAGGTGGAGGGGGCTTGGGGCTGACAAGGTGCAGCATATGTGGGTCTGGGTGGTCACTCCTGAGAGGCTAGGGAGAGGGGAGTTACAGGGGTTGGGTCAGAAAGAGAATACCCAAACATGCCCTTGCTCAGACAGTATCTTCCAGAACATTCTGAGAGCTAGTGTTAGCCAAATGTACCTTGGGAGAACCTGGTTCTATTCATACTTTAGAATGTATTCAGTTCATCACCTGGGTGTTGCTGGGGCCCAAGAGAAATGACGCTGGGAAGAAAGAAGATGCTCTTTAGAGAGGGAGGCAGGCCTGTTTGGGTCAGAGGGTGCTGGGTGTCTGAGGTGCGGAAAAGAAGAGGAAGGAGGAGAAGCAAATCGGAAGGAGTAAAGATAGCAACAGAACCCAGCCTCGCTGTGCTTTATATGGTAGCTGATGTGTCATCCAAAATGAAACCAGTAGCAAAGTTAGAATATCTGAAAATTTGATATCATCCAGGTCTTGGCTGTTCCCCTTCGGGACGGTCTCCCTGGCACAGCCTTGCTGGGAGTTTCCCCATCCAGTCTTGCCCCTCCTCTGCTTGAAGGAGAAGCAGGGGAAGAAAAGAAAAAGAACCAGGACATTTGGGTGTTTACTTCTCCTTTATCCAACAGATTTTTAAGAAAATCAGTGAAATGATGAGGTGCGCAGAGCATGGGTAAGAACAGCTGCTCTGGCAAATATGTCACTGATCTATGCAAAACCCAGGGATTTACAAATATAGCTACACTATGATCCATCAGCTATAATTTAATCATTTTCTTCTTTTTGCCCCATTCAGTTAATAAACTATCTTATGTGGGGAGCAACTGACTCCTATTGCTTATGCCTATTACTGCTACCTCTGCTGCTGCTCTCGGCACACTGAATTTTCCAAAGAGACTCTCACGATCTTAAAATATTTTTCACTATAGTGAGGACTGTCCAGTGGAACTTTGTGTGATGATGGTAATACTCTATATTTGTGCTGTCCAATATGGTAGTTGCTAGTCACATACAGCCCTTTAGCACCTGATGAAATATGGCTAGTATGGTTGAGGAGCTGGATGTTAAACTTTATTTAATTTTAATTACTTTAAATGTAAATAACCATGTGTAGCTGGTGGCTACCATATTGAACAGAGCTAGATGATAAGCTATAACTTTCTCTCCTTATATTAATTTTTAATTATTAATTTTCATGTAATTTTAATCTACTAGAAAAGTTACAGAACACAGTGAACTCCCATATACACTTCACCCAGATTTACCAATTGTTATTTTTTCACATTTGCTTTATTATTCTATCCTTTCTATCTATCTATCTATCTATCTATCTATCTATCACCTATCTATCTATCATCTATCTATTTTTTCCTGAACCACTTGAGAGTAAGTTGCAGACATGATGCCCCTTTGTCCTAAATCCTCCTATGAGTGTTTTCTAAGGCCAAGGACATTTCCTTAACATAACTACAGTACGAAGATCAAAATCAGGAAATTAACATCGATGCAATGCTGGTATGTAATCCAGTGGTTGTCAGTGTGTGATCCCAGACCAGCAGCATCAGCATCATTTGGGATCTTTACTTACAGATACAGATTGTTAGCTTCCACCACAGCCACAGCGAATTAGAAATTCTGGGGGTGGGATCTGGCTATCTGTGTTTTGACAAGCCCACCAGGTGAGGCTGAAGCACACTGCAGTTTGAGAACCACACATCTAATCCACAATTCACACTCAAATTGAGCCCATTTGTCCCAGTTATGTCTTTAGAAAGGACATTTCTATAAGAATGTCTTTTTCTCGCTTAGGATCCAATCCAGGATCATCTGCATTACTTTTTAAATGCTGGCGGTTTCCAAGGGCTGAGCTGCTCCTCCCACCCCGGGGCGTTGCCATGGTGACGGCCGCTGGCCGGGGAGCAGCTGCTGGGCTTCCCTGTTCCACCTGCTGAGCTGTCAGGACGCACTTCCCTGAGGAATGACGTGTGTGGGTCGCTAGTTTTCCTTGCTAACCGAGATATTTCTCATCTTCATGAGCTTAACTCACACAAACCTGGCATTATCCTCTTCTTATTGAGGTAAAATAATAATATTGGAAATGGCAGATGGCCAGACTTGCACCTCACAGAAAAATGTTTTCACCATTGAAATAGCTGGGTTTTTTGATCCCCAAGTTTCCTCTTCTGTAATTTAATTTGGAGCCTTGCAAGATTGAAATACACACATATAAATGCCTTCACGAGGCTGCTATGTCCACCACCCAACCCTTTGGACACATCACATCAGATTATGAGTGTAAAAAGCAAATTACCCCATTCTCACAACTTCTTGTCAAGATCTAACCAAATCTTTGATGGGGAATAGTACCCAAACTACCAAAGTGACAGAATGTTTCAAGTATTGGTGCCTTCCATTCTCCTCCAGCCAGGGAAATGGGGCAACTTGCTGTCCCCTGTCCCTCCTCCACAGTTTCCCACCTCTTCATCTGTGCCCTTTCAGAATGTCCTTCCTCCTGGCCCCATGTTTTCAGTTCCCACCCATCCTCCCAGGCCCGCTGAAATGTCACCCACTCTACAAAGATTCCTATAATCTCCTGGCTGGAAATCACTCCTCACCCGATCCCCGACTCTCATCGCATTTCAGCTTGGTGACACACAGCACATTATACATAGTATCATCCGTCTCAGATCAGACTCTCAGCGTGTGGGATTGATCTTTTTCTGATTCATTTTTGTATCGCATCATGAACCCATGTAATGAGCCACAAAAAATTAGTACTCAGGAAATTTCTTTCCTTTTGACGAATTCTTTACCACTTGCTTCCAGCTGCCTCTCACCTTATTTCTGTCAAAAGCCGGTGGTAAAATTTTGGATCCTTCTATCTGTCATATATGTTGAAAGCACTTTGTCAGAAAGCAGGGAAGGTTGGACTTGTCTGTTTCCTGCACTGTGATATTAACATAGCTAAATAAAAATTGTATCAATATAGTTGTAGTGCTTAACCTTGGCTGCACACTGGAATCACCTGAAAAGCTTTCAGAACTAATAAGGGCTGAGGCCCTCCTTCAGAAAGTCTGATTTAATTGGCCTGGGGAATGACCCAGGCATCAGGATTTTTGAAAGCTCTCCAGGTGATTCTAATGGGCAGCCAGGGAGGAGAACTGCAAAAAAAGGGGGAATGACCAGTGTGGAAACAGAAAAATACAGTCATAGAAGAAAACCATGTCAGTGTTTATGGAGCACTGAGCAAAGATGAGGCTCGGCTGAGGACAGGGGAGTCTGGCTGGCTCTGCTGGTGGGTGTGGTTTTCTGCTCAGGCCACCAGCTGGGTGCTGTTATTCATGAAAATTACCTGCCTTGTTCTCCGGGCTCCCTGAGCAACCTTCTATCCTGTTTCTCCTCAAACTTTCATGCCCTGATTTTAGCATTTTTTCAGTGGTAGTTGCCTTGAGCAGTTTTTACTGTGATATTTGCCTAATGGTGATCATGTATTTCCCTCATTCTTTCTACATTTATTAATTAGGGCTGTCCTGTTAGAAAGAGCTATTCCACTGTTCCTTCTCCTCCATTGATGTCTTTATTCAATTATTTATATCAGTATGGACTCAGGGATATTTATTTTATTCTATGGGTTATAGCCCAATGCTGTCATTATTAATTTTCTTTCTCAAATTGGTCCAGCTTCGGCTAGTGGGGCTCCTTCAGATTGGCTCCTGTGTCCTCTAAACATGCCCCCATCCTTTTTGAAGAAGTGGATTCTTATCTATAAACTATATTTTGTAGATGAGGAAATGGGAACCCAGGGAGGTGATTTTCTGGCAATCACATGGCTGGAATGTTGGATTTCATCCAGGACCAGGACCAGGATCACAGGGGTATAGGGAAAGCTGCTCCTGTTTTTCTTTTACTTGGATTGCTCCTATTCCTCCCTTAATATTTAACAGAGTCAGGGCTTCCCTGGTGGCGCAGTGGTTCAGAGTCCGCCTACCGATGCAGGGGATACGGGTTCGTGCCCCGGTCCAGGAAGATCCCACATGCCGCGGAGCGGCTGGGCCCGTGAGCCATGGCCACTGAGCCTGCGCGTCCAGAGCCTGTGCTCCACAACGGGAGAGGCCACAACAGTGAGAGGCCTACCTTCCCAAGCATGAAATTATCTACTTCTACCTGGACATGAATCAATAGAGATTGTTTTATTGTTCATATCAACAATGTTAACCAAACATGTTTCAGATGGTGGCACTAAACTAAACATAGATTTTAACACAGCTACATTAATCAAGCCTGTCTGTGTGAATTATGCAAAATATAAAGCTAACACTTTCGTTTACAAGATGAACAGGTTCTGGGGAATCTGATGTATAGCATGGTGACCGTGGTTCACAATACTGCACTTAGACACTTCACATTTGTCAAGAGAGTAGATCTCAAGTGCTCTCAACACACACGTGCACGTGCATGCACACACACGCACACAGAAATCATGTGAGATATTGGATGTGTCAATCAGCTTGACTGTGGTAAACATCTCACAGTGCACATGTCCACCAGATCATCCTGTTTTATGGGAAACCCGCTCCTTCCCTTGGCTTATTCTCGCTTATGTTCTGTATCTTGATCTATCTCTATATAATACATACATGTACATAGACACAAAAACACATGTATATCAATTTGTACACACACACGTCTTAACGTAATGATAATATAATTAATTATTTTATTTTCTATTAATAGTAGACTAGATAGGGTTTGAAACAGTAGAAAGTGTGTGGACTCTGGCATCACACTGACTTCTGTTCAAATCTTGGTCCATTTCCTTGAACAAGTTATTTCATTTTTCTGACCCCTGTCCTAATTTTAAGATAGAGTAAACAACACTTAGTATATTATTAGGTTTTTATAGGTATTTGAAATAATAAAGTTAATTTGTTAACTTTATGAGTTAAAATAAAGTTAAAAAAGGGACTATCAGACCTTTCCTCCTAATAGACTGTCAACGATGGAAGCTGTCTTTATATAGTTCATTATTTCAGTGTGACCTCACTCTCCCCCCAGGTTGTTTTCTAGAAGGCGAGCTAATTTTTACCTCTGAGTTTTTGGCTTGCAGCCTTTAGTGTGAGGATTCATGCCAGAAGGAGGAAACATGGAAAATTTTAAACACTAATGGGTCCAATAGCAACATTCAAGCAAATACTTTCTAAGGATCTGTTTGTAATATAAAAAGAACATTTTAAATCTCCTCTTATGTTTCTCATTTATGCAAATTGTTTAAATAAATCAAGTAAGTGGGTTGAGTTTTATAATGTTGAAATTCTAGTGAGTCTCTGTAGGCTCTTGCAAGTGAATTTGGAAATGACATGCACCACCAGGCTTATTGGTTCTCAGAGGGTCCTTACAACTTCATGCTGGATGTCTTGGGTCTACTGTTAGAGACAAACCCTTTGTTGTCCTTCAAAGCCACTGCTGAAGCTCTGTCTGAGGCCACGAATGAGAGACACTCCTGGTATATTGATCTTTGTGGCATTGATTAGTGACCTTCTGTCTTAGTCCGTTCAGGCTGCTATAACAAAATACCGTAGACTGTGTGCCTTATAAACAACATACATTTATTTCTCACAGTTCTGGAGGCTAGGAAGTCTAAGATCAAGGTTCTGGCAGATTCAGTGTCTGGTGAGAACCCAATTCCTGGTTTGTAGATGGCCGTCTTCTTGCTGTGTCCTCACATGGCAGAAGCTGGGAGGGAACTCTCTGGGTTCTCTTTCATAAAGGTACTAATCCTATTCATGAGGGCTCTACCCTCATGATCTATTCACCTCCCAAAGGCCTCACCTCTTAATATCATCACACTGTGGGGTTAGGATTTCAACATATGCATTTTTGGGGACACAAACATTGTCTATAGCATTATCCTTCCCAGTGTGAGCTCCAGGTGTCCACACATCAGGGCTGTCTTCAGTGGTCTGCATTGCTGGGATTGCTGCTGATTAAGGGAACTAGAGATATCTTCAGAGAGGTGCATCCCATCAGAGCTCTCTGGTTTTCCTGGGCAGCTCCTGCCTGGCTATGTAGGCCTCCCTGAATTCACTGTGCCAGTTCTATGGGTCTAGACTTTATTCAGCTAAAGAAGATGGTAAATAGTATGTATCTTGTGTTTTTATACACCTAAACTTATCTGTTCATGATCTTTGTAAGTACCATAAGTAAAATCATTTGACTTGTTCCATTTACTTTCTTTCTTTAAACTATGAAATATTTTAAGCTTTTCACAAAAAAAGTTTAAAAATAAGGCCACTGATTTTTATTTAAAGTTGTTGATGTAAAAATTGAAAAACAGGGCTTCCCTGGTGGCGCAGTGGTTGAGAGTCCGCCTGCCGATGCAGGGGACACGGGTTCGTGCCCCGGTCCGGGAAGATCCCACATGCCGCGGAGCGGCTGGGCCCGTGGGCCGCGGCCGCTGAGCCTGCGCATCCGGAGCCTGTGCTCCGCAACGGGAGAGGCCACGGCAGTGAGAGGCCCGCATACCGCAAAAAAAAAAAAAAAAAAAAAAAAAAAAAAAAAAAAAATTGAAAAACAAAACTAGTTTCATTTAAGAGAAATGTATGAATGCACTAATATCAAGCAATTCATAAGCCCAGTAGAACTTCTGGCATTTGGAGTGTGGCTTTAGCTATGATATATGACTTTCTATAAATATGTGATCAAAAATAGAATCAGAATAAAACACTCCAAATAGTTTATTTTAAAAAAACAGTCCAGTGATTTATAGGTGAAAGCATTATTTCATGTCACTACTTAAAAAAAAAAATTCTACCTCTTTATTCTTATTTATGTACATTTACCTCAGCAGGAAGAAAACTTACTCTAAAAGAATTTGAAAGAAAATTAGCAACTAAACCCAAGTGTGCTCACTTATATTTTCAAGACATAAATGTCACAATACTACATGGCATTCTTTAGTAACTATTTAAAAACTGGATCTTCTTGTTTTACTTTTAAGAGCATAACGTGGTTTGACATTTTCCCCACTTTTTATGAACTCCATTTACAAATTTAAAAATATATTATAAAATAATTTTTATTCAACCCAGACTTTCTCAAATACATCTTTTGCCTTTGGAATTTTTCAAACTATTGGACAAAATGTTCCCATTAATAGGTGAGATAGTAAATATTTGGCCCATTTGTGTTATTATCTAGCAGCACTTTTTTAAAGTGCAGTCTATGGCCTGTCCCAGAGTCACTTACGATGCTTGTTAAAAAATACAAATTCCGGGCTTCCCTGGTGGCACAGTGGTTAAGAATCCGCCTGCCAATTCAGGGGACATGGGTTCGAGCCCTGGTCCAGGAAGATCCCACATGCTGTGGAGCATCTAAGCCCGTGTGCCACAACTACTGAGCCTGCGTGCCACAACCACTGAAGTCCGCACGGCTAGAGCCTGTGCTCTGCAACAAGAGAAGCCACTGCAATGAGAAGCCCACGCACCACAAGGAAGAGTAGCCCCCGCTCGCGGAAACTAGAGAACACCCGTGCGCAGTAACGAAGACCCAATGCAGCCAAAAAAGAAAATAAATAAATAAATTTATTTATTTATTTAAAAAATACAGATTCCTTGGTCCTCTCCTAATTTACTGAATCAGAGTCTCTGTTGATACAGCCCAGGAATATGCATTTTAAACAAGCAACTTGAATGTGCCTGATACATGCAAAATTTTGAGGTCCACTGGAAGGATGTCTCAGAACCTTAGTTAAAGGAGATGAAGAGTGTGAGGGAACTGTATCTGAAGATGTCAGCCCAGAGAATTAATCAGGGGAAGCGCTTTCATTTTAAAATGAAGAAGTAGGGAGAACAATTTTTCAAGCTCCTTCCAGCCCTGAAATCCTGAGATTGTTTTGCCCTTTGTGTATCCTCTGAACATTGCAGTCTCACTGTGTTCAGGCTCTGAGAAGGCTCTCCTCTGTCTTTTATTTTATTTATTTATTTATTTATTTATTTATTTATTTTAAATACAAAGAACTCTTGCAAACACTTCATTCAGATTCACTGGTTAACATTTTCTGATGCCAGGCTCCACTCCTCATTGAATTTCATGGCTCACAGTGTGAATAATATTGAAAGAGTTCAGCCCAGTCTCCCTCTCCTAGTAGATGAAGGAACAGAGGGCCAGAAAGTATACTCGACTTAACTCAAGGGGGTTAACATTTCACTTCATTTGTTTTATTCTCTCCCCACCTCTTTCCCCACCTAAGTATTTAAAAGTTACATAATCATGCATCTTACCCCTAAATACTTCAGTGGCTATTCCTAAGAACAAGAACATTCTCTTCATAATTATGATTCAATTTGCAAATTAAGAAAATTTAACATTGATACAATACTATTTTCTAATAAAGTTTCCATATTCAAAGTTTGCCAATAGTGCCAGTTGTATCCTTTGTGGCAACAGTGAGTATAGTTCACAGACAGAACGTACAGTAATGAGTAACAGAGCAAGTGGGTTAAGTGGAGTCTGGTTTTTTTCTATTCTTTTCTTTTCTTTTTTTTGCGGTATGCCGGCCTCTCACTTCTGTGGCCTCTCCCGTTGCGGAACACAGGCTCCGGATGCGCAGGCTCAGCGGCCATGGCTCACGGACCCAGCCGCTCCGCGGCATGTGGGATCCTCCCAGACGGGGCACGAAACGGTGTCCCCTGCATCAGCAGGCGGACTCTCAACCACTGCGCCACCAGGGAAGCTCTGTTTCTAGATTTTTTGATGATGGCCATTCTGACTGGTGTGAGATGATATCTCATTGTAGTTTTGATTTGCTTTTCTCTAATGATTAGTGATGTTAAGCATTCTTTCATGTGTTTGTTGGCAATCCGTATATCTTCTTTGGAGAAATGTCTATTTAGGTCTTCTGCCCATTTTTGGATTGGGTTGTTTGTTTTTTTGTTATTGAGCTGCATGAGCTGCTTATAAATTTTGGAGATTAATCCTTTGTCAGTTGCTTCATTTGCAAATATTTTCTCCCATTCTGAGGGTTGTCTTTTGGTCTTGTTTATGGTTTCCTTTGCTGTGTAAAAGCTTTGAAGTTTCATTAGGTCCCATTTGTTTATTTTTGTTTTTATTTCCATTTTTCTAGGAGTTGGGTCAGAAAGGATCTTGCTGTGATTTATGTCATAGAGTGTTCTGCCCATGTTTTCCTCTAAGAGTTTGATAGTTTCTGGCCTTACATTTAGGTCTTTAATCCATTTTGAGCTTATTTTTGTGTATGGTGTTAGGGAGTGATCTAACCTCATACTTTTACATGTACCTGTCCAGTTTTCCCAGCACCACTTATTAAAGAGGCCATCTTTTCTCCACTGTACATTCCTGCCTCCTTTATCAAAGATAAGGTGACCATATGTGTGTGGGTTTATCTCTGGGATTTCTATCCTGTTCCATGATCAATCTTTCTGTTTTTGTGCCAGTACCATACTGTCTTGATTACTGTAGCTTTGTAGTATAGTCTGAAGTCAGGGAGCCTGATTCCTCCACCTCCGTTTTTTGTTCTCAAGATTGCTTTGGCTATTCAGGGTCTTTTGTGTTTCCATAAAAACTGTGAAATTTTTGTTCTAGTTCTGTGAAAAATGCCAGTGGTAGTTTCATAGGTATTGCATTGAATCTGTAGATGGCTTTGGGTAGTAGAGTCATTTTCACAATGTTGATTCTTCCAATCCAAGAACATGGTGTATCTCTCCATCTATTTGTATCATCTTTAATTTCTTTCATCAGTGTCTTATAATTTTCTGCATACAGGTCTTTTGTCTCCTTAGGTAGGTTTATTCCTAGATATTTTATTCTTTTTATTGCAATGGTAAATGGGAGTGTTTTCTTGATTTCACTTTCATATTTTTCATCATTAGTATATTGGAATGCCAGAGATTTCTGTGCATTCATTTTGTATCCTGCTACTTTACCAAATTCATAGATTAGCTCTAGTAGTTTACTGGTAGCATGTTTAGCATTCTCTATGTATAGTATTATGTAATCTGCAAACAGTGACAGCTTTACTTCTTCTTTTCTGATTTGGATTTCTTTTATTTCCTTTTCTTCTCTGATTGCTGTGGCTAAAACTTCCAAAACTATGTTGAATAAGAGTGGTGACAGTGGGCAACCTTGTCGTTTTCCTGATCTTAGTGGAAATGATTTCAGTTTTTCACCATTGAGGATGTTGTTGGCTGTGGGTTTGTAATATATGGCCTTGAGGAAAGTTCCCTCTATGCCTACTTTCTGCAGGATTTTTATCATAAATCGGTGTTGACTTTTGTCGAAAGCTTTCTCTGCATCTATTGAGATGATCACATGGTTTTTCTCCTTCAATTTCTTAACATGGTGTATCACATTGATTGATTTGCATATATTGAAGAATCCTTGCATTCCTGGGATAAACCCCACTTGATCATGCTGTATGATCCTTTTAATGTGCTGTTGGATTCTGTTTGCTAGTATTTTGTTGTGGATTTTGCATCTATGTTCATCAGTGATATTGGCCTGTAGTTTTCTTTCTTTGTGACATATTGTCTGGTTTTGGTATCAAGGTAATGGTGGCCTCATAGAATGAGTTTGGGAGTGTTCCTCCCTCTTCTATATGTTGGAAGAGTTTGAGAAGGATAGGTGTTAGCTCTTCTCTAAATGTTTGATAAAATTCGCCTGTGAAGCCATCGGGTCCTGGGCTTTTGTTTGTTGGAAGATTTTTAATCACAGTTTCAATTTCAGTGCTTGTGATTGGCCTGTTCATGTTTTCTATTTCTTCCTGATTCAGTCTTGGCAGGTGGTGCATTTCTAAGAATTTGTCCATTTCTTCCAGGTTGTCCATTTTATTGGCATAGAGTTGCTTGTAGTAATCTCTCGTGATCTTTTTTATTTCTGCAGTGTCAGTTGTTACTTCTCCTTTTTCATTTCTAATTCTATTGATTTGAGTCTTCTCCCTTTTCTTCTTGATGTGTCTGGCTAATGGCTTATCAATTTTGTTTATCTTCTCAAAGAACCAGCTTTTAGTTTTATTGATCTTTGCTATCATTTCCTTCATTTCTTTTTCATTTATTTCTGATCTGATGTTTATGATTTCTTTCCTTCTGCTAACTTTGGGGTTTTTTTGTTCTTATTTCTCTAATTGCTTTAGGTGCAAGGTTAGGTTGTTTATTTGAGATGTTTCCTGTTTCTTAAGGTAGGATTGTATTGCTATAAACTTCCCTCTTAGAACTGCTTTTGCTGCGTCCCATAGGTTTTGGGTTGTCGTGTCTCCATTGTCATTTGTTCCTAGGTATTTTTTTATTTCCTCTTTGATTTCTTCAGTGATCACTTCGTTATTAAGTAGTGTATTGTTTAGCCTCTATGTGTTTGTATTTTTTTCTATAATTGATATCTAGTCTCATAGCGTTGTGGTCAGAAAAGATACTTGATACAATTTCAATTTTCTTAAATTTACCAAGGCTTGATTTATGACCCAAGATATGATCTATCCTGGAGAATGTTCCATGAGCACTTGAGAAAAATGTGTATTCTGTTGTTTTGGGATGGAATGTCCTATAAATATCAATTAAGTCCATCTTGTTTAATGTATCATTTAAAGCTTGTGTTTCCTTATTTATTTTCATTTTGGATGATCTGTCCATTGGTGAAAGTGGGGTGTTAAAGTTCCCTACTATGAACGTGTTACTGTCGATTTCCCCTTTTATGGCTTTTAGTATTTGCCTTATGTATTGAGGTGCTCCTATATTGGGTGAATAAATATTTACAATTGTTATATCTTTTTCTTGGATTGATTCCTTGATCATTATGTAATGTCCTTTTTGTCTCTTCTAATAATCTTTAACGTCGATTTTGTCTGATGTGAGAATTGTTACTCCAGCTTTCTTTTGGTTTCCATTTGCATGGAATATCTTGTTCCATCCCCTTACTTTCAGTCTGTATGTGTCTCTAGGTCTGAAGTGGGTCTCTTGTATACAGCATATATACGGGTCTTGTTTTTGTATCCATTCAGCCAATCTGTGTGTTTTGGTGGGAGCATTTAGTCCATTTACATTTAAGGTAATTATCAATATGTTTTTTCCTATTCCCATTTTCTTAATTTTTTGGGGTATGTTATTGTAGGTCTTTTCCTTCTCTTGTGTTTCTTGCCTAGAGAAGTTCCTTTAGCATTGTTGTAAAGCTGGCTTGGTGGTGCTGAACCTTCTCAACTTCTGCTTGTCTGTAAAGGTTTTAATTTCTCCATCAAATCTGAATGAGACCCTTGCTGGGTAGAGTAATCTTGGTTGCAGGTTTTTCTCCTTCATCACTTTAAATATGTTCTGCCAGTCCCTTCTGGCTTGCAGAGTTTCTGCTGAAAGATCAGCTGTTAACCTTATGGGGATTCCCTTGTGTGTTATTTGTTGTTTTTCCCTTGCTGCTTTTAATATGTTTTCTTTGTATTTAATTTTTGATAGTTTGATTAATATGTGTCTTGGTGTATTTCTGCTTGGATTTATCTTGTATGGGACTCTTTGTGCTTCCTGCACTTGATTAACTATTTCCTTTCCCATATTAGGGAAGTTTTCAACTATAATCTCTTCAAATATTTTCTCAGTCCCTTACTTTTTCTCTTCTTTTTCTGGAACACCTATAATTCGAATGTTGGTGCATTTAATGTTGTCCCAGAGGTCTCTGAGACTGTCCTCAGTTCTTTTCATTCTTTTTTCTTTATTCTGCTCTGCAGTAGTTATTTCCACTATTTTATCTTCCAGGTCACTTATCCGTTCTTCTGCCTCAGTTATTCTGCTAATGATCCCAACTAGAGTATTTTTAATTTCATTTATTGTGTTGTTCATCGTGTTTGTTTCATCTTTAGTTCTTCTAGGTCCCTGTTAAATATTTCTTGCATTTTGTCTATTCTATTTCCAAGATTTTGGATCATCTTTACTATCATTATTCTGAATTTTTTTTCAGGTAGACTGCCTATTTCCTCTTCATTTGTTAGGTCTGGTGGGTTTTTATCTTGCTCCTTCATCTGCTGTGTGTTTTTCTGTCTTCTCATTTTGCTTATCTTCCTGTATTTGGGGTTCCTTTTTGCAGACTGCATGTTCATAGTTCCCGTTGTTTTTGGTGTCTGTCCCCAGTGGCTAAAGTTGGTTCAGTGGGTTGTGTAGGGTTTCTGGTGGAGGTGACTAATGCCTGTGTTCTGGTGGATGAGGCTGGATCTTGTCTTTCTGGTGGGCAGGTCCACGTCTGGTGGTGTGTTTCGGGGTGTCTGTGGACTTATTATGATTTTAAGCAGCCTCTCTGCTAATGGGTTGTGTTGTGTTCCTGTCTTGCTAGTTGTTTGACATAGGGTGTCCAGCACTGTAGCTTGTTGGTCGTTGAGTGAAGCTGGGTGCTGGTGTTGAGATGGAGATCTCTGGCAGATTTTTGCCATTTGGTATTATGTGGAACTGGGACGTCTCTTGTGGATCAGTGTCCTGAAGTTGGCTCTCCCACCTCAGAGGCACAGCACTGACTCCTGGCTGCAGCACCAGGAGCCTTTCATCCACACGGCTCAGAATAAAAGGGAGAAAAAGTAGAAAGAAAGAATTAGTAGAAGTAGAAAGAAAGAAAGAAAGAAAGAAGCAAAGAAAGAAAGAAAGGAAGCAGGGAGGGTGGGAGGAAGGAAGGAAAGAAGGAGGGAAGGAAGGATAAAAAGAAAGAAAGAAAGAAGATAAAGTAAATAAAATAAGGTGATTAAAATAAAAAATAATTATTAAGAAAAAAATTAAACAAAAAACAAACAAGCAAAACACGGACAGATAGAACCCTAGGACAAATGGTGGAAGCAAAGCTATACAGACAGAATCTCACACAGAAGCATACACATGCACACTCACAAAAAGAGGAAAAGGGGAAAAAATCATAAATCTTGCTCTCAAAGTCCACCTCCTCAATTTGGGATGATTCGTTGTCTAAAGGAGGGAAGGAAGGAAGGAAGGAAGGAAGGAAAGAAAGAAAGAAAGAAAGAAAGAAAGAAAGAAAGAAAGAAAGAAAGAAAGAAAGAAAGAAAGAAAGAAAGAAAGAAAGGAGATAAAGTAAAATAAAATAAAGTTATTTAAAAAATAATTATTAAGAAAAAAAATTAAACAAACAAACAAGCAAAAAACGGACGGATAGAACCCTAGGACAAATGGTGGAAGCAAAGCTATGCAGACAAAATCTCACACAGAAGCATACACATACACACTCACAAAAAGAGGAAAGGGGAAAAAATCATAAATCTTGCTCTCAAATTCCACCTCCTCAATTTAGGATGATTCGTTGTCTATTCATATATTCCAGAGATGCAGGGCACATCAAGTTGATTGTGGAGCTTTAATCCGCTGCTTCTGAGGCTGCTGGGAGAGATTTTCCTTTCTCTTCTTTGTTCGCACAGCTCCCAGGGGCTCAGCTTTGGATTTGGCCCCGCCTCTGCGTGTAGGTTGCCAGAGGGCATCTGTTCTTCGCTCAGACAGGACGGGGTTAAAGGAGCAGCTGATTCGGGGGCTCTGGCTCACTCAGGCCGCGGGGGAGGGAGGGGCACGGGGTGTGGGGCGTGCCTGTGACGGCAGAGGCCGGAGTGACGTTGCACCAGCCTGAGGTGTGCCGTGCGTTCTCTCGGGGAAGTTGTCCCTGGATCCCGGGACCCTGGCAGTGGCGAGCTGCACAGGCTCCCCAGAAGGGGGCTGTGGATAGTGACCTGTGCTCGCACACAGGCATCTTGGTGGCGGCAGCAGCAGCCTTAGCGTCTCATGCCCGTCTCTGGGGTCCGCGCTGTTAGCCGCGGCTCGCGCCCATCTCTGGAGCTCCTTTAAGCAGCGCTCTTAATCCCCTCTCCTCGCGCACCAGGAAACAAAGAGGGAAGAAAAAGTCTCTTGCCTCTTCAGCAGGTCCAGACTTTCCCTCGGACTCCCTCCCAGCTAGCCGTGGTGCACTAACCCCTTCAGGCTGTGTTCACGCCGCCAGTCCTCTCCCTGCGCTCTGACCGAAGCCCAAGCCTCAGCTCCCAGAGCCCCCCAAATCCGGTGGGTGAGCAGACAAGCCTCTCGGGCTGGTGAGTGCCAGTCAGCACCGATCCTCTTTGCGGAAATCTCTTCGCTTTGCCCTCCGCACCCCTGTGGATGTGCTCTTCTGCGCGGCTTCGAAGCTCCCCCTCTCGGCCACCCGCAGTCTCCGCCTGCGAAGGGTCTTCCTAGTGTGTGGAAACCTTTCCTCCTTCACAGCTCCCTGCCATGGGTGCAGGTCCCGTCCCTATCCTTTTGTCTCTGTTTATTCTTTTTTCTTTTGCCCTACCCAGGTACGTGGGGAGTTTCTTGCCTTTTGGGAGGTATGAGGTCTTCTGCCAGCGTTCAGTGGGTGTTCTGTAGGAGTTGTTCCACGTGTAGATGTGTTTCTGGTGTATCTGTGGGGAGGAAGGTGATCTCCACGTCTTACTCTTCCGCCTTCTTCCCCTCCACCTCTCCTGTGTCTTTTAAACTGGATGTAAGTGATTCTATTGATGACTTAAAAAACACGGATTAATTTTTAAAATCAAATACTTTTAGGTTTTAAAACATTTTAGTGTCAATTAAAGATGGAGTTCAGACACTGTATTTGAGTTGCTCTTCATTTCTTCAAGGTCTTGGTGTTTCAAAGTCAATCTGATGTTGGCTAACTTGGATGGCAGGAGGCAAGACCATTAATCCATCAAATGGCACATTTTGGGTTACAGATTTTTGAAACCTTAGAAGTTAACATCAAGGCTTTTTTTGAAACTTTCGAGGGGTGATATTAGTAAAGGAAAGCATTTTCTGTCAGCAGTATAGATTTAGGGCAATATTAATATTGGTTCAAATTAAAGTCAATACCATTTTCATTAGAGTTGCCTTAGCAATAAAAGTCATCATTAAATATTTCTCAAAGTCAAGGAAACAGAATGAGCCTACAGATATTGTAATAATAACTTCTTAAACCAAGGTGTGACAGTTCATCCAAAACGTTTTTTACTTTTATGATGGGTTGGCAAAAGAAATAAATGCTTTTCATATTGCTGAATTAAAATCAGACTGCTTCACAAAAAATTGTTGCTTTTATATGAAATTTGTTGTGTCTTAATTTGTGAGTGACTTGACTACCTTAATTAAATCCTACGAAAATCTACAGAGTGTTTATTAAAGAACAAAGTAAATACAAAACAAATAGTTTTTCTTGCAGATAAACATGCAGAATGAAAACTGCAGGGGGAGTAAATTGAGGAGGATAAGACCCAGCTCTCCAATTAATTTGATCTTTTGGCATTCTGTCCTCTTGTCAAAGAACATGTCCCTTGCTTAACGCTAAGAACTAGTACATTTCTTCTTCTTATGGTTCTACCTGAGAAGGGGGTGTTTGTGTACCCTCTTTTGACATTTCACTTTGAGGCCTAGTATTGAAGGCCCTGTTCCTTTTTTTCCCCCAATAGTCTAAGTATATATTTTTTTAGTCACAGGAAATGTGCACACACTTAACATCAATTCAGGAAACAGATAAGCAACCTCTACTCACTACTTGAGGGGGGAGCATAAGGAAGTGATAGTCAGACTAACAATGAATGTCACCCAGGGAGTGTGCCCGTCTATGGCAAGACGACTCACAGGGAACGTAATTCTGCTCACTCACAAGGAAAACAATACCAAAGCTGATACAAATGCGGTAGGAATTTGTATTTCTTTAACTAATATAGTTTTAAAATGACCGTAGGAAATGAAAAGCAGCATCGAGGTTTGGAGACAAATTCCTGAAAGAAATGTTATTTGAACATACAGACAAATTTCTCCAAATTTCAGTATTATTGAGGCAGACAAATATGTCACAAAGGCCATTTTCACAGGGGTGACTGTACTTATGTATGACCTTCCTAAAGTAGAAAACATTGGGTTGAAGCTGTCAGCTTCATTGATATTTCTCTAAGGCAAGCTTTTCTTCTTTTTTTTTTCTTTTCATTTCTTTCTTCCCTCCCTCTTCCTTCCTTCCTCCCTCCCTTCTGGCCTTCCTTCCTTCCAACCTTCCTTCCTCCCTCCCTCCTGGCCTTCCTTCCTTCCAACCTTCCTTCCTCCCTCCCTCTCTACCTCCTTCCCCCTTTCCTTTTTGCCTTCCTTCCTTCCTTCTTTTTCTCCCTCCTTCCTGCTTTCTTGGTTTTCTTTCTGTCACTTCTTATCTCAAGCTATTCAGGAAGGGGATGGCAACGTGTAGATAATTATCTTTTTGCCACTGAAGTTCTTTTATCATATTCTGAGAATGTAAATGGGATATTGAAAAGAGATCTTGTTTTTTTATTAAAATTTTTTTTCTTTTTTGTGTGAGAGTCCTCTTGGGTAGAAAAGGAAATCTGGGTTTGGAAAAATACATACATTTACAGCTCATCTTTCATCTGAAGAACTTTTCAATGTCTACTTCACAGGATGCTATAATAATCTGATGTCAAAAAATGTTCTGTGCAACTTCTAGAAACATTATGACACTACAACTTGTATGATCCAACAGAATTTTGATAAACTCTAGGATTAAAAAGAGAGGCTATAAAGGCAGGTTTGGAGAATGAGAAGGGAATGCAGGTCTTTTTGACAAGGAGTCGAATATTCAATTAATTCCTTAAACTTTGATCGCCTTGGCCCAGAAAATCCAGCCAGATATCGAGTTTGAGTGAGGGTGCGAGTTGTTTAATATGCCACTTTTGACTCATCATGCCCTGTGTAGAAGGAGAGAAAATGCTAGGCAAATATTTGTACATTGCACTGAAGGGAAATAAAAATGCATTACACATGAGTTAGTCAGTTTAACTGATGTTGTTCAATTAGAAGTTATTTTTCTTTGATTGTTTTATTGCCGATGAATGCTTTTCCTTTGCATCTAATGATGATGACTCTGTCAGGAATAGTCTGAGTAGCTTAATGTTTGGATCTGATGCTCCTTATGGATGGAGCAAGTACCTCTTCTCTTTGTGGGCCTGTGTTGTTGGCATCCTCCAAAGACCAAACACAGTCGCATTTAACCCATCCTTTTCTTCAGAGGAAAGCTTTTTGAATTGTCTCTAATTTTTCAGTGTTTTAAGGTAAAAGGGATAAGGTATAGCAGTTCTCTAAGAGGATTTAATATTTTATGTCTTCATTTCTGTGGTAGTTTACATACATTAATATCAGCATAATGAGAAAGAGTCTTGTATGAGACACTGCCAGGCAATTTTAGGTGTTTGTCATTTGTGATCTGGATTAGTTTTTGGCACCAAGTGTTATTCCTTAACTGAACAGCAGTGAGTAGTAGGACAGAGACTGCTAATGCTTAAATGATGTGTGTGGGCCCCGCAGCAATCAGCAGGTGCTGTATGCCGGAGAGCTGCTGTAGTTAAATAGAGAAGAGGAGAGATAGGCCATCTCTAGGACACAAGAGTCAGGGCTTGACAAACTGAAAAGAATCGATACTCCAGCACCAGCACCATATGCACAATGTAAGCACCAAAACATCACCACTTGATACTAAATTAACTTCATTAATTTGAATTTTATTGGCTTTGTGTTTTTAATTTGTATACATGTTAGGGTTCTATAGTTATATAAAACTCTAAGCATAAGGAGAATTATTCCTAGTTTATGCAAGTACATATAAATATGTAATGTGGTATAATAAAGACAATTTTTAGGTAGAATTTAGGTAATGTAATAAAAGTTAAGGCCCTTTAGAAGGATTTTGTTCTTGCTTGGTGCCAAAGATATACACAGCCGGACAATAGTTAAAGCACTGAAAAGAGTTTCCTCAGTAACCACTGACAGGAGGGGAAAGAGCTGAGCTCCACTGTGCTGTGTGCGAAGTAATTGGGTGAATTTAAAAAAAAAGAAAAAAGTTTAAAAAAATCCTTCAAAGAGAGGATTTAAATTTGTTTTGAATCCTTCAGCATTCTAAGAAAGTCATTAAATAGGGCTAAATGTTTCGGTATTTGTGGATCTGTGGATCTGAAATACCACCCTTTGTGATTCAGATAACAAATGATGATGCTTCTTTCATTATGTTATTATTATTATTTTTTATTTTTATTATTTTTTTATTTTTATTTTTTTTGCGGCACACGGGCCTCCTACCGCTGCGGCCCCTCCCGCCGCGGAGCACAGGCTCCGGACGCACAGTCTCAGCAGCCATGGCCCACGGGCCCAGCCGCTCCGTGACATGTGGCATCCTCCCGGACCGGGGAACGAACCCGCGTCCCCTGCATCAGCAGGTGGACTCCCAACCACTGTGCCACAGGGAAGCCCCTATTATTATTTTTTAAAAAAATGTATTTATTTATTTTTGGCTGCGTTGGGTCTTCCTTGCTGCCTGCGGTCTTTGTCTAGTTTGTGGCGAGCGGGGGCTCCTCTTCATTGCAGTGCGGGGGCTTCTCATTGCAGTGGCTTCTCATTGTGGAGCACAGGCTCTAGGCACACAGGCTTCAGTAGTTGTGGCAGGTGTGCTTCAGTAGTTGTGGCACATGGGCTCAGTAGTTGTGGCTCACGGGCTCTAGAGTGCAGGTTCAGTAGTTGTGGTACACAGGCTTAGTTGCTCCATGGCATGTGGGATCTTCCTGGACAGGGCTTGAACCTGTGTCCCCTGCATTGGCAGGCAGGTTCTTCACCACTGCGTCACCAGGGAAGTCTCTCATTATGTTATTGTAATCAATTATTGTAAAGTTTTTCTCTATAGATGGAGAAATTTCAATTTTATATTTAAGTTCATTCATTCATTTATTAAATAGCGTTAAGTTAAAATAGAGCCTAACCTCGAAGAGCTGTTAGTAAACTAGCAGAGATAAAACATGTCCCCCAATAACTGTAAACCGTATAGCATGATGGATATACAGAGTTCATGGTCTCTACTGCATGTGACTTATGGCCTTGGGCGATCTGCTTAACCTTTCTGAGCCTTTGTTTCCTCATCTATAAAATAGGGATCATAATGGGACTCTCCTTGCTTACTTTATAGAGCTGTGGGGAATATGCTTTAAGATATTACACACTTAGAAAGTTTGCAAACTGTCAAGCCCTGGGTAAGTGTTATCATTTGTGGTTGTAATTCAATATAGAATGAGGACCTAGCCACCAGAAAGGGTTAAAAATCTCTGACAATAAGGAGTATTGGCAAGGAGGTGGAGCTATTGGAATTCTCTTACATTGCTGTTAGGGTGTGAATTAGTATAACCACTTGGGAAAAATGTTTGGTAGTATTGATACCTCCAAAGCCAAACATTTAAATACCTTATGACCCAGTAATTCTATTTGTGAGGTGAAATATGAGTACCTGTATTCAACAAAAGACATGTACAAAAATAACCATAGAAGCCTTATTTGTAATAGCCAAAACACAGAAAAATGTCCATTTACAGTACAATTGTTAAATAAATTATGGTGTAGTCATACAATGGGGTACTCTGCAATAAAAAAGAACACATGATTGGGCTTCCCTGGTGGTGCAGTGGTTGAGAGTCCGCCTGCCGATGCAGGGGACACGGGTTCGTGCCCCGGTCTGGGAAGATCCCACATGCCGCGGAGCGGCTGGGCCCATGAGCCATGGCCGCTGAGCCTGCGCGTCCGGAGCCTGTGCTCCGCAACAGGAGAGGCCACAGCAGTGAGAGGCCCGTGTACCGGAAAAAAAAAAAAAAAAAAAAAAAAAAACCCACATGATTGATATGCACAATCTGATGAATCTCAGAGATGTGATGTTGGGTGAGAGAAAACAGATACAAAAGAGTGGGTACTATATGGCTCCATTTGTATGACGTTCAAAAACAGGCAAGACCAATGTCGGGTGAATCAGAATAGAGGTTACGTTTGGAAGGGAATTTCAACTGGAAGGGGAACAAAGAAACCTCCTGGGATGCTGGAAATGTTCTACATCTTGATCTGGGTGGAGGATTACCAGCGTGATGTGTATGTAAAAGTTCATCAAGCCTAAGATTCATATACTTTAATGTAAATTATACTCTTAATTTAAAACAGGTGATAAGAGTGCCAAGAAAAGTGCTATAGGACAGCAGTCCCCAACCTTTTTGGTATCAGGGACCGGTTTTGTGGAAGACAGTTTTTCCACGGACCAGGGGTGTGTGGGGGTGTGTGGGGATGGTTCAGGCTGTAATGTGAGCGCTGGGGAGCGGCAGATGAATCTTCGCTCGCTTGCCTGCCGCTCACCTCCTGCTGTGCAGCCCAGTTCCTAACAGGTCACAGGCTGGTACTGGTTCGTGGCCCGGGGATTGGGGATCCCTGCTATAGGAGCTCAGAAGAGGGAATAATGCTTTTACTTGGGAGAATCAATGAAGGCTTCTTGGAAGGAGTGATATTTGGACCATGGTGCATTTTGAATATGGTGGAAGATGGGTCAGAACTTTCCAGGCTTAGGGAACAGAGTGAGCAAAGCCACAGAGCTGGGAAAACATGGTACTTTTAGGGTAAGTGATGAGTGGTCCCATCAGAAAGGCTCTTGGAGTACATGAATGGAGCTGTGAGTCAAGGTAGATCAGATTGTAGATATGATCAAAGTAGATCAGATTGTAGAGGGCTTTGTTTTGTAGCATAGACATTGATATCACAGAAGCCTTCTGAATGGAGCTGTAGTGTGACCAGACCTTTGGGAGGATTAGATGAAAAATTATAGAGGGGAGAGAGTGGGACTTGGGTTATTAACCTGGAAACTTTATAAAATCCATGCCTGAGGTTGTAAGACCTGAGCCAAGGTGACAGCACTGGGCAGCATGGAAGGGTGAGAGTGAACTCGACAAGCTGAAATGACCAAACTTGACATTAAGCAGATTGTGAGATGTGCTAGGAGAAGGTCAAAGATGAACCTGTTCATCACCTGAGGGTGAGCAAGAAGTTGGAAAGACAGGTTTGAAGCAGTAGTGCTGTGTTTAATTACGAATATGCTGAGTGGAATATGGAGAGAAAGAGATACAGAAGGAGGAAAAGAAGGAGATGGAAGAGGAGGAGACAGAGGGAGGGAAAGCAGAGGAAGGGGAAGGGCAAGGAGAAGGAGAAGAAAACATTAGAAGTGAGGGCCTAGATCTTGGGGAAACAGAAAGAATTGTCATTGTGCATGTGATGGTTAATTTTATGTCAATCTGAGTGGTCCATGAGTTGTCTTTTAGCATATGGCATGGACACATAAATAATAATGTATAAAGCTAAGAGTATTCACAGTTCACTCAAAACTACCTTGAGACTGTAGCACTAAAACTCCTTCCTCATGCTGTGTTAACACAAAACCCCAACCTCGGTGACTTAGGACAGTCATTTCTTGCTTTGGCTGCAGATCAGCTGCGAGTCTTCCCGTCCCACTGCCTACTCTGAAGGAGCAGCTCTTGTCTGGGACATGCTTTCTCCTGGAAGAGGGAAAAGCAAGAGAGTTAGGGGAAACATTCAAATGTTCTTAAAGATTCTGCTCAGACATGACAGTTGCCTGGTCTGTTTGCATGCCATTGACCCAAGCAAGTCACATGACCAAGCCCAGTGGAGGTGCCTCTTCCTCCCAAGGCAGACACCTGCTGCCAGGCACAAGAGGTGCAAATATTTGGGAACAAGAATACAGCCTACTACAGTGCTTCCCTCAGCTTTCTACTTAAATCTGTCAAACTATAACCAATAAAATAGATCTGTCTATGAAGGATTATTCCAGCCTTTTCCTCTTATGGTCTAGAGCAGGGGTCCCCAATCCCTGGGCCATGGACCTGTACTTGTCTGTGGACTGTTAGGAACCGGGCCACACAGCAGGAGGTGAGTAGCGGGTGAGCAAGCAAATCTTCATCTGCTGCTCCCCATCGCTCCGCATTGCTCGTATTACTGCCAGAACCATTACCCCTCTCATCCGTGGAAATATTGTCTTCCATGAAACCGGTCCCTGGTGCCAAAAAGGTTGGGGACCGCTGGTCTAGAGTATATATTCAAATGCATTTTGAAAATTACATAGACTGCTTACAAATGAGTTAGGAAATTACTTTGGAATAAAGAAGAAGATGGATTTGGCTCTTCTGTTGCAAATTTCCTTGCAAATTTTTTTAGTGCATGTGGTGGTTAATTTTATGGGTCAATTTGAGTGGGCCATGAGTTGCCCAGATTAAATATTGCTTCTGGGTGTGTCTGTGAGGGTGTTTACAGATGGGATTGTAACAGGGAAGAGCCAATTTTGACTCCATGTTGGATCTGTTTCTTTGACTTCAGCCTTTGCTTTTTGTTGCTTTTGTTACTGTAATCACACATAATGGCCTGCCTCAGGAACCCTACCCACGTGTGAATGGCTGCAAGAAAGAAGAAATTACACATCCCCTCCCTGAGGCTGCCATTCCAGGAGGTTTTGCAAGGCTGTTGGCCCTTTTTACTCTCCCTCTCTATTCTGCCTTTTTACTTTACTTCCCCCTCAAATTCTATAAAAGAAACTGGCATCCAGACCCCAATAAGATAGTGTTCTGGGAGGACCCTAGTCTGCCATCTTCTCAGTCTGCCGGCTTTCCGAATAAAGTCACTATTCCTTACCTCAGTACCTCATCTCCTGATTTATTGGCCTGTTGGCAGCGAGCAGAGTGAACTTGGACTCCGTAACAGGATTAGACTCTGTAGATTGCCCCCTCCAGTGTGGTTGGACACATCCATCCCTTGAAGGTCTGAAAAAAACAAAAGGCAGAGGAAGGAGGAATTTGCCCCCTTTTTCCTGCCTCACTGGGGAGCTGGGATGTCTCATCCCATCTTCTGCCCTTGGACTAAAGGACCTAGATCATTGACTCACCTGGTCTCAGGCCTTCAGACTAGGACTGAATTATACCACCAGTTTTCCTGGATCTTCAGCTTGCATACAGCAGATCTTGGGACTTCTCAGCCTCCATAATTTCTTGAGCCAGTTCCTTATAATAAATCTCCATTTGTATCTATATCCATATCTGTATCTTCTATTTGGTTCTGTTTCTCTGGAGAACCCTGACTAATACAGTGCAGCAGCAGAGGAGATAAAGAAGACCTTGGAAAAACTAAGAAGAATGAAGTTACAGAAGAAATGAAGATTTTGTTTACTCCTTTGGAGCTTTCCTGTACTTATTTTAATTTGGTTTATTTATACATTTGTAATATTCTAAAACTATGGCATATGGCATACACACTTATAAATAATGTTGCTAAAAGCTGAGAATTTTCACAGTTCACTGAAAGCTGTCTTGAGAATGTAGCTCTAAGACTCCTTCCTCCCCCCTGGGCCTGAACCTCTGGCACGTAGACAGAGCTAAGTTTGTTAAAGCTGTTTGTGTCCAGAGGCTCATCACCAAGTCCACCAAGCCTCCATAAACTGGGCCAGTATTTGAGTGACTTAGAGCCTTTCTTCTTTTTGGTCCAATTAATTAGCTAATCTTTGAAATGTCTCTGGATGCCACAGCAGAACTGGGCATGAGGGAACTTCTTAGGGGCAGAGAAAAGAAGGCTCTGGAGGCAAAAAAGTCTCCTCCTTTTTTGCCCCCAGTGCTAACACAGAAAACACAAAACAAAACAAACACACACCCCCAACTCACTTCTGTTGAAGGGGTTCTAGATTTTTTACAATGAAGCACAGAGCAGCTTCTCTGCAGGGATCTCATTTACTGGTGTTCTTGGTGCTTTCACAGTGGAGGAGAGAACAGGGCTGGGGCACTTTCCCTAAGATGAGTGCCTTGTCACCTAGCAACCCACACCTTTCCCCAGCCACTTGGTGAGGTATTGTGTTAGAATGGCTAAACATTTCCCAAAAGGTGGTATGAGGAATTCATTTTTAACATATTTGTTGAATCTATCTAATATGTAGCAAATGTTTTATAGGCTCCCAGGGAAAGGACCCACTAAATGTGGCAGGGGATGGAGGTGTGCTCCCCCAGGTCTGGAGATGGAAAAGCAGAGAGAAGTTCTGTCTGTGGTGTTGTGGGAGATTCCTGCTTTCTCCTGGCTCCCACTTCTTGGGATGTCCTGAGGTCACTTTTTCAAGGAGACCCCACTCCAGTACCAGGTGTCGGAAACTCCTACTGTGTAGCTACATTTGAGAAGGACCTGGCATCACTCCTGGCTTATAGCACAGAGGGCTTATCATGGTCCTGGGGTCCCAGGACACCAATGAGGAAGCCAGGCAGGAGCCGCCTCAGAGTCTAGGACAAAGGCCACATGGCAGAGACCAGCAACAGGAGCTGCCTGGGCTGTGCATCACCACGGAGCCATTGCTCATGCCAGCACCTTCGGCAGGAAGAGTCTGCAGGCCACCCTGAGACCCTGCCGGACAAATACAGACCTGTGGGGAGGGAGCTGAGGTTTCAGAAACTATTCAGATAAGGGCTTAAGGGGAAATGAAGGTTAAACTGTCCATACTGTCTCCACAGTCCTACTCTGGCTCAGAGCCTGAGAAACACTTGCTGTGGCTGCCTCCACAGACCTCACTCTGCTGTGGTCCTGGAGGGTGAGGGTTTGTACAATGACCTGATGGGGAGTTGGAGGCAGGAACTCGACCATGGGTTTGACCACCACTGTCATCCATTCTTAATCAGGGCACTTAACTCTCTTGGGCATCATGAAAATAGAAATTATGGGGACATAGGTGGAGAGCTACTTGAGTTTGTTAGAAGAAAGATTTTATGTCAACTGTTTGCTAGTCACCTTGTTATTTCTTGGACTTGATTTCTAAATACTTCAAAGGAAAAAATATTAACAAAGCACATGAAAGGACTTTCTTTCTGGAACGATTTTTGCTTACTGTAGCCACAAAGTCAAATTATACTTAAAAAATTTACCAGGTAGCTTGATATCTGGTCTGTTGCATACATTTTATTGTTCTATTACCACAGCACCAGCCAATTACTTCCCATAACTGCTTTCTAACATACTGTTTGCCTTGTTCTTAAAATACCTAGTGGTGATTTACTTATTTACATATTTATATATGTGGGGACTGTTAATGTATTATATCTATAACTCATCTTCTACTTGCCTAGTCTAAGTATCAATATTATTTTTCATTACTTGGACTGAATAATTTTCACTAACCATTATTCCAATTTCTAAATCTTTGTTTCTGCTGCATCTTATCTGCTTTCAAACATATCTAATGAATTCTTAATTTTAATTATATTTGTTTCAATTCTAGAATTTCCATTCAGTTCTTTTAAAAAATTGTTTATAGAATCTAGTTTTCTCATTGTGTAATTATTTCCTTGAAAATATCATAGTTACTTTAAAATCCTTGTCCAATAATTCCAGTAGGTGGATCACGTAAGGATTTGTTTCTTTTTTATTTGTTTGTTTTGTTTTTGGTCATTTGGTCTTGTCTCTTGGCATGCCTGTAGTTTTTGAGTAAATGTTGGACAATATATGTAAAATAGTGTAGAGATGTTGGATGATATTATCTTCCTCTGGAGAGGATTTGATTTTTTTTGCTGGCTGGTAGTAGATGCAGATCACCTTGATCCATTTAGGACTGAGATAGTTTAAGGCTAGGTTTGTGAGGGCTGGTCTATTTCCAGTTTGCCTTTATTTCCAGTGTTCAGGGTTTTCAGCTGAAGGCTTTAGTTATTTACCAAGACCCCTCCTCAGCTTTGTGAATCTACTGAAAACTCTGCTTAGTTTTTTACCTCTTAGCAGCTGCTTTCTCCTGAATGTCTTGCCCCGGAACGCTTAGGATTCAGCAAATGCCTCAGGATAAAATCTATTCAGAATGTCAGACTTACTTCTCTTCTGTTCCCTTTTCTCTGGAAAATTTGCCCCTTGAGTCCTGGTTGCCTTTTGTATCTCTGAACTACAGATTTTGTTTTCCATCCCCAGTGAAACTGCTGCAAGCTCTGGGCCACGACACTCTGCTTCTGCCAAATGCCTGAGACGAAAACACAGTGGGAAGTGCTTGCTCATCTCAGTGCATCTCTTTTCTTTTAGATTTTGGCCCCTCAAGTGCTGCCTGCCTTTGTTCACCTTGACTGATCTCTGATATCTTCAAAGAGCTGTTAAAAAAATTTACCCAAATTTTACGTTGTTTAAATTTTGTAGTAGTCTCGATACAACTGTGGAAGGTGGGCGATTTAGTGTGATAATAAGCTTACTTCATCATAGTTGGAAGCTGAGGTCTTAATCTTGAGTTTTTTATTTCAATGGTCACATTTTCCCCTGAGATATTCTATTTGATTGTTTCTCAAATCAGCATCATCTTTTTTTTCTGATAATATTCTGTTTCTATCTCGTGTTTTCTATTCTTTATTATTTTAATCATTTGAAATATACTTATTTTATAGTTTATATCCTATTAAGTTATTTGAAATTCTCAGGGGTTTATTTATTTATTTTATTGGAGTAAAATTGCTTTACAATGTTGTGTTAGTTTCTGCTGCACAACGAAGTGAATCAGCTATATGTATACCTATATCCCCTCTCTCTTGGACCTCCCTCCCACCCCTCACCCCCCATGCCACCCACCTAGGGCATCACAGAACACTGAGCTGAGCTCCCTGTGCTCTACAGCAGGTTCCCCCTAACTATCTACTTGACATAAATACACTAAATACATGGTAGTGTATTTATGTCAAACCTAATCTCCCAATTCATCCCACCCTCTCCTTCCCCCCTTTGTCCACATGTTCATTCTCTACGTCTACGTCTCTATTCCTGTCCTACAAATAGGTTCCTCTATATCATTTTCTAGATTCCACATATATATGATATTTATTTTTCTCTTTCTGGCTTACTTCACTCTGTATGACAGACTCTAGGTCCATCCACATCTCTACAAATGACCCAATTTCGTTCCTTTTTATGGTTGAGTAATTCCACATCCATACAGCTACTGCATATTTGAATTCCATATCCACATCCTCTTTATCCATTCACCTATTGTTGGACATTAAGTTGTTTCCATGTCCTGGCTATTGTAAATAGTGCTGCAATGAACATTGAGGTACATGTCTCTTTTTGAATTACGGTTTTCTCAGGGTATATGCCCAGTAGTGGGATTTCTGGGTCATATGGTAGTTCTATTTTTAGTTTTTTAAGGAACCTCTATACTGTTCTCCATAGTGGCTGTATCAATTTACATTCCCACCAACAGTGCAAAAGTGTTCCTGTTTCTCCACACCCTCTCCAGCATTTACTGTTTGTAGAGATTTTGTTGATGGCTATTCTGACCAGTGTGAGGTGATACCTCGTAGTTTTGATTTGCATTTCTCTAATAATCAGTGATGTTGAGCAGCTTTTCATGTTCCTCTTGGCCATCTGTATGTCTTCTTTGGTAAAATGTCTATTTAGGTCTTCTGCCCATTTTTTAATTGGGTTGTTTGTTTTTTTGTTATTGAGCTCCATGAGCTGTTTGTATATTTTGGAGATTAATCCTTTGTCCATTGCTTCATTTGCAAATATTTTCTCCCATTCTGAGGGTTGTCTTTTCATCTTGTTTATGGTTTCCCTTGCTCTGCAAAAGCTTTTAAGTTTAGCTAGGTCCCATTTGTTTATTTTTGTTTTTATTTCCATTACTCTAGGAGGTGGGTCAAAAAAGATCTTGCTGTGGTTTATGTCAAAGTGTGTTTTCCTCTCAGAGTTTTATAGTGTTCGGTCTTATATTTAGGTCTTTAGTCCATTTGGAGTTTATTTTTGTGTATGGAGTTAGGTAGTGTTCTAATTTCATTCTTTTACATGTAGCTGTCTAGTTTTACCAGCACCACTTATTGAAGAGGCTGTCTTTTCTCCACTGTATGTCCTTGCTTCCTTTGTCATAAATTAGGTGACCATATGTGTGTGGGTTTATCTCTGGGCTTTCTATCCTGTACCATTGATCTATATTTCTGTTTTTGGGCCAGTACCATACTGTCTTGATTAGCTTTGAAGTATAGTTTTATTATATATTATCTGCTGATTCAGTTTGTATTTGCTTCTGCCAGATGCCTCAAGAGGGTATTAACAGCTGAGAACCAATTTTTATGTTAATTTCTTTGTTTTGGTTGTCTTAAGCCATACAGCTACTGCATATTTGAATTCCAAATGTGAGTGAGCAGAGAGACATGGTTGCAAAATATGAAGGGAGAGATTTTTTTTCTCCATTTTGTTTACTTGTGAGTGAATGTTTCTTGGGTCGTATTTTCACTTAAGATATGGACTGCATATAGGATTCTGACTTTAGGTGTTTATATTAGTTCCAACTCTCCACATCACATGGCCTCAAGGTCTTGGCTGCTGTGAGTTCTGAGTTCCTCGGGCTGCTGAGACATCAGCACCTATTGCTCCCTCTGATTTTCAGTTTTCTTTTTGTATAATCCCAAAGGATTTGCCTCATTTTCTTGGGGATTCAGTTGTGTTATATGTGAAGAGACTTACATACTTTATTCAACATTTCTGGGTGTTTTTTTAGGCAAAGGTTTTCAAGTTGTCTGATTTTTCATAATTTCAGAAATGAAAGTCTTAACTGACATAATTTACATTGCTGGGTTACAGTAAAACTTAAGTGTTATCTATTATTAAATACCATCATCAACATTATTTCCACATATATAAAATGTGAACATTTGGATTATAATATATATATTATATTATAAATATAAAGATATATATGCATGTAATAGATTATATATAGTATATAATAGATTATAAAGCTTTGTGATAACTCCTCTGTGAACTGGGTGTATGGTTACTGGATATAGTACAATGTAGATCATGCTACTAAAACACAATAAAATCTGGCCTATTGAAATAGCTGGAAGTACATCACCCTTCTCTCAACTACATGTTTCTCTGTCTTTAAAACCTTTGTTTTAAAACTCTGATTTTCTCAGTGAAATTAGAAAATGTTGTGGCTTTGAAGCTTTTAAACATTTAAAGATATATCTCTGGGAGTGTATATTTATGTGTGAATCACTTCACATTCACTCATATATATTATTTATATTTGGATTTGAAAATTTTATATTTGCATGAAATTGTATATCCTTTTTTTCCTTTTGTAGGAGGGTACTTCCATCGAGACTTGAAATCAAAGAATATATTTCTGAAAAATAATCTACTTAAAATTGGTAAGATTTTAAGAATATGTATTCTATGAGAGAGTATATTCTAGATGTTATTAATATATCAAATTGGAATATAAAGTACCTAAAAGTGTTAGAATAATCATCGGTTTATTCAAACTTACTAAATTTTTGTTCTTGATTGGTTGTGCCCAACAACAAAAAAACCAATTATTTTGTTTCTGATTATCTGATATAAACTGAGGTATAAAACATTTGCTACATATTAGATAGATTCAACAAATATCTTTTGAGTTCCTATTCCATGCCATGCGCTAACCATTAATAAATGATTAGACTTGTTTTACTAGTTTGATTACTACAGTTTTCCCACTCCCCTACTTATTTTATCACAAGCAATTAACAGTTATCACAGATAATTAAAATGTTGATGTAGTTAGTTCTCCTTTAGAACTGTACCTACACTCACAACAGTTACTGGATTGTTTGATCTTATGTAGGTGTTCTTAGAGGGGGAATCATAAAAGCATGCAACTAATTAGACAAGTATGCTGAAGCTGATAGATTCAAATTTTTATAGTCATGTTCTTGAAAAGTCTCAGGTTTTTTGTTTGAAATTTCTTTATTGTAAATGAAGAACAAACTCTCCCCCACCCCATATAAAATTGCAAGTCATAATATTCAGTGCTTCCAGAATCATTCTGTTTGTTGTTATTCAGACTTGAAATAGCTTTTTGTTTCAAGTTGCTGGTTTTCCATAATTCCAGGAAATAAAGTTTTAGCTTACATAATTCACTTTCCTGTCTTCAAAATCTTCTTTCTCCTATAAGGCTTTTATTTTTAAAGCTATTCACCAGTATTGTATAATTTAAAATGTGTGACTTTTCTTTCCCTTTAAAATGGTATGAATCATTGCATATTAAAATTGTCAAATTCGACAGTTGTTAATTTCTAGTACAGTACTGATTTTTGTGATTTAAAGTATTCATAAAAATTAATTATTATTTCAAGGGGATTTTGGAGTTTCTCGACTCCTAATGGGATCCTGTGATCTAGCCACCACTTTAACTGGAACTCCCCATTATATGAGCCCAGAGGCTCTGAAACACAAAGGCTATGACACAAAGTTGGATATCTGGTGAGTGGGCATGGGCTGGTCCAGGCTCCTTATTCATTTGCTACCCTGAGAGACGGTGCATTTTGTTTTTAGGCTCATTTACTTACTACGTCCACTCACTTTATCCTTTTTAAATATTAGTTATTCTGTAAGTAGTGTAAAAGAAGGTCTTTTGGATTAGAAACTTGATATATTCCATTAAATTGATTTCAAAAATTCTCTTTATTCATAGATTAAATGCTTGGTTTGGATTTTTTCTTCTTGAACCACGAAGGAAAGTTCCTAATGTATCATAAACATTAAATTTTGATATGTTTCTGCTAGTCTATTACATAAAGCATTTGTAATTCTAAACACTGTGCTTTATTTTTTTTTTAAGGTTAACTTCCAGCTCTGTGGGAAATATATAGCTTACCTTTATTTTTTGTCTTCTTGTTGCTTTTAAGAATTTTTACTAAAGATATTAGCTTTAAGGATCAACTTAAATTTAAAAAAATTCTGGGTTCTCGGTGATAGATACATTTGAGATTTCTCAGCTTCTTTGAGCTCTTTTCCAAAGGAATTTCTCCTTCCTCATTGGGGAATCAGTTTAAATCTCAGTGCAAAAAGCCATGTGGAAAATTGTATTCTGTTGATAGCAATAGATCCTAATTGGGGAAATTTTCCTTTCGTTTGAAGGAGAATCTTATATAATTTTCAACTTGTTAAGGGTTGAAAGGACAATTTAGCTGAGAACTTGTTAATTAAGTAAATAATTATTGTATGCAAATCAACTTAAGTAGTTCTGAGCTTTCAAAGATGAGCAGTGTGAAATATTGTGTCTGCTTCATTGTTCTAAAGAAGATAAAGTAGAAAATTACTTTTTCTCTGGTTAGGGAAAAATAAGCACAGCAGGGGTTATGCCTTGGGATTTTCAACAAGGTCATTACTCCTGTTCTTGCTCTGGTTCCTCCCAAGTGGGAGAGAACACTGTCACGATTAGGTCTGGCTGGGGCAGATCCCTATCCATCCTGCACCTTCAATCACTCTTGGGATTATACATTTCTAGGTTCTTCAGTGGTTTTTTTCATTGTTAACTAGTTTCTTCTCTGGTGGTCTTTTCCAATTCACCTATCATCTTTTCTCAATCACGACGTTCCCTGATTCCCTCCAAAAACAAAAACAAAAACCAGACAAAACCCTCAAGGTATGTTCAGATGAATGAGTTTCTTTAAACTTCGCTTCATTGAACATCTACTATTTGCCCATGGCTGTTCAATAACCCTTAGCGTATAAAATCAAAAGTGATAGGATTCCTGACCCTCAGTAAAAATCTTCTTGCTCTTTTTGGTGTACCTTTCTCCAGTTAGAGAAAAACTAGTCTTGGGCTTTGGATTGAATTTGAGGTAACATACCTAAATCTCTCTTCACACTTATTTTTATTATTATTATGGACATTTAAAAATAGATTTAAATATAAAATTTCTTCATGATGAAGTTTACATGGTATCTCAGGAAGATGTTACATCATGTCATTTGAATGAAGAGTAAATTAATTTTATGAAGCTCATCATTTAAGTCTTTGGAATTATGTATAGCAAGAAAGCTGACTCCTTTTGACAGGTGTCTATATTTGCTTGCCAAATCGGATGGACGTCACCTAAAAAACAAAGGCAAAGAAGCCCACAGAGAGGAGGGCATAGAGTCTTGTTTCAGTTGTGTCTGTCTTACTTCTTTTAAAAAAAAAAAAGGAATATCATAGGAAATTCATAGGAATAAAAGATTCATAGGAATATCAGACAGTATTGCTTTAATGTTTTAGGCTTACAAAAATGATATGGGACTCAGGCAAAACTTTAAAAAGCCAACATCTCCCAAATATAGAAATGCAAGAGAATTTTTATATATTTTTGCAAGCATTAGGTCAGCTCTCCTTGCAGAGATTACCAACTACTCAGAAAGTTCTAGGCAAGGATTTATCATCATCATGACCCCAAATAACCACTTTATTAAGAATTTAGTAATTACCTTATTTGTATCCAAATGAAAATGGGCTTATCTGGTAATGAAATGTCTACTGTTGAACCTAAAGTGGAAAGAATAACAGAGAAATATAAATTATAGTGGCAGATATATAAGTGTAGTGCATCATCTTTTGGAGACACTCTTAGAAAATTTAGATTGAATGGGGTTGAGAATTTTTCCACTGAATCTCAGCGTGTAACATCTGTTTACTGTGGAATATTGTCTTAGGATTGGAAACACTTATGAATAATTGACAGGTGTTTTGCTTTAGCATTAATGGCTGTACATATTTATTTACAATGCTTAAAGAAGATGAATTGTTATAATACTAACTATATTTTCATCTGTTAATGGTCGCCCATATGTAACTTTGTCCTCCTTCTTCAACCTGCTTAAAACTTTTGGGATTCATTTATTTACAGCAATCAAGTACAGGAAGTCCCTTTCTTAAAACTGGGTTAGGTTCTAAAAGTTTATAAACAATTATTTGGAAAGTTAGGATAATTAGGTTCACTGAGGACAATACTTTGAACATGGCTGATTTGTATAAGCTATTGCTGAACATCTTTTTCCCCCCACAGGAAAAATATAATATATGAGTTGGGTTCCTAGACTAGTTCTTTAAATTGGTTTAAACTATGAATAGTTAGAACTTATTATTTTTGTAGGAGAAACAAATAAAGGACAATGACAATATTATTGGAATAATGGTACTGTAAGCAGAAAGGAAACAGACGTTCATTGTTGGCCTTATTTGACATGTTGTGAGAGGTCACCAGATGGCCATACATTCTTTGGGTGATTTAAGTGGAGTTAATGGTGGTGGGGAAAGTATAATGGGATGCTCTCAAAGTTTTGTTCAGGGGTCTGGTATGGTAGTTGGCTGGGTAGGGGACACTGGAGGAGTCTAGTTCACACCCAGCATTGGAGTCAGGATGTAGTGATCTTGGACGGAAATGTTAGACAAGGCTTAGCTTCAGGTGGAAGAAAACAAAGAGGAACCAGCACCTGCCTGGTCTGCCAGGACTAAGAAAGTATCCTCACAGAAGAGCATTCCCAGGGTTGACAGGGTAAGGGGGTAGAGAGGAAAACAAGCTTGTTTTCTGGTGAAGGATTTAGGAAAAGGGAGAAACAGGCCAACCTGACAGCAGGTTCTGTAGCTAATGTGAGACCTCAAGTAGCTGGCAGCCAGCAGCCCCATCAGCTGCCTCTCGGTGAAGCAAGCTCTCACCTGCCCATGTTCTGGGCATTTCCTGTGTGGGTTCAGAGCAAGCTGTTGGACAGCTTCAACTTCCTGGGGAGTGAGTCTTCTTGGGGAGTGAGCACTGGCATCATTATTTTCACTCAGCAGAAGCTGAGGTAGGGAAACACTTAAGTCAGCGGCAGTAAATTTGAGTATTAATATATTTTTTCAATGATGAGCATGAAATGATTGATACAAACTCTGCAGATAATGTTAGTCTGGCCTGGTGGATTTTTAAAAGGGCATAATACAACAGCAGCAAAAGAACCAGGAATAGCTACCCTCTGTGGAGCGCTTACTCCATGATTGACATTTAATGTGCTAATTTCTTCATGTACCTATCTAAGTTTATTTGTTACTCCAAAAAAAAAAATCACACTGTGTATAATTTTATAACCTGTTTCTTTTTCATTTAGCAAAATAGAACATTGCTCTGTAGCAACAAAATATATATACATATCATCTAAATGTTTGCATAGTATTCTATTCCTGGACACAATAGTTTATTCAACCAAGACCTTAATGTTTTCTCTGAAGATTTTCTCTTTGTCTTTCAGCATTTTTACCTGATGTATCTAGGTGTGGATTTACATTTATCCTACCTGGGGTTAGTTGAGATTCTTGGACATGTAAATTAACATATTTCATCAAACTTGATCAGACTTGGGAGGCTTTCAGCCCTTCTTTTTTTGAGTATTTTTTTCTCCTCTTTTCCCTCTTTCCTATCTTTCTGGTCTTCCCACTGTGTGTATGCTGGTGTGTTTTCTGGTTTCCCACATGCTCTGATGCAATGATCATTTTTCTACATTTTTCTCTCTGTTCTTCAGATTGCATAATATCTGTCAGTCTGTCTTCAAGTTCACTGATTCTTTCTTCTGCTAGTTAAAATCTACTGTTGAGCCCCTCTGGGGAATTTTTTGTTTTAGTTATTGTACTTTTCAACTCCAGAATTTCTACTTGATTTTTAAAATAATTTCTCTCTCTTTACAGATATTCTCCATTTGATGTGACATTTTATCATACTTTACTTCTTTAAATAGTTTCCTTTAGTTCATTGAACATATTTAAAATGACTGCTTGGAAATCCTTTTCTGTTAAATCTGACATCTGAGCTCTCTCAATTAGTTTATGTTGCCTGCTGTTTTCCCCCACGTGTGGCTCATTCTTTCCTGTTTCTTTGCATGTCTCATAATTGGTGAAAACTGGACATTTTAGATTATATATTGGAGCAACTCTGGACACTTACTCTCCCCACTCCCCCACCTATCTGGGGCTTGTTATTATTTGTTTGTTTATTCACCTAGTGAATAAACCCCTTTAATCTGGGTAAGACTGTGATTATGGCAAAATTATTACTATGTGTCTTCTGAGTCTAGGTCATAAAAGGTTGACAATGCTTCTGTCTGATTCCCTTGAGATCCTTGCTCTTGGAATTCAATTATGGTGATGTGAGGAAGTCTGTGTAGCACACTGGGTGTACAGTGTGGAAGGAATCGAGACCTCTGGGCTTTAGCCCTGGCTGAGCTTCTGCATAATGGCCAACACCAATCAGCCAATCATGTGAGTGACTTGGAAATGGATCTTCCAGCCTCAGCTGAGGTTGCCCAGCAAATGCCATGGGGAGAAGATTCAAGGCCTCCTTGTCAATTTCTGAGAGAATAGATTCATGAGCAAAATTATTGACTATTGTTGTTTTAAGGCACTAAGTTTTGAGGTGCTTCATTATTTATAGCGGTGAGTAGAACAGGGCTTTGTCAGGAGGACAATAAGCCAGAGTTGAGACACAGCCTGTAGTCTGGATCTCCATTATGACAAGCTGGGACTGTTCATTTTCTTTATCTTAAGAAGTTCAAGAAATGGCTGGAGAGGAGGCCACACTGCTTGTGCCAGGAAAGCAGTCTGGTAGTCTCCTTGCAGGTGCATTTGATGGGTGGATCCCAAGAACCTGGGCCTCAGTTGAGAGACTGGACCAGCAGCTTTTCCATGTGCCTCAGACTCTCCCTCCACTCCTCCTGGCTTCCCTTCTCCTGCTCATCCCAGCCCTGGACCACCTTCTGACTCCAGCACCACCTCTCCATCACTCACATAACTCAGCAGCAAGTGGCAGCCAGCTCAGACCAGCTCGCAAGGCTCTGCTATCCACATCTCTTCTCAACCCCACAGAAATCAATAAATGCTACAAATCAGGGTATACCTTTCCACCCAGAAAGCCAGTTTACCTCTTGCCTGTGGGTTGTTCACAGAAAGAAAGAAACATCAAGACGTGTAAGTTCTTCACAAACATAGAGAATGGACATGTGAACCTGGGGGGGAAGGGGAGGGTGGGACGAATTGGGGGATTAGGTTTGACATATATACACTACCATGTGTAAAATAGATAGCTAGTGGAAACCTGCTATAGAGCACCAGGGATCTCACCTCGGTGCTCTGTGATGACCTAGATGGGTGGGATGGGGTGGGGGAGGTCCAAGAGGGAGGGGATATATGTATACATATAGCTGCTTCACTTCACTGTACAGCAGAAACTAACACAACATTGTAAAGAAATTATACTCCAATTAAAAAAAAAAGACATGTAAGTTCTGGTCTTTGTCCTCAAAATATTGGCAGACATAAACAAATTGCCATATGTTGTTATAGTGCAATACAAGGAGTGTGTACATGGCTCTGGTGTATAAAGGAGTGAGTGATTCACTGCTAGGGTGAGGGTGCAGAGCATCAGCTACAGTCTCAGAGTGTGGATAATGCTGCTTAGGATGGGGAAGGATGGAGAAAAGTTTGACAAAATGCCTTTCAGGAAGAAAGATCCAGTGCCCATGACTGAAGGTAGGGGATGCTCACTGTGGGGGGAGGGGTGGACTGTGCAGGGAAAAAGGCTGGCCCAAAGAGCCATTTCCCCTCAGCCTTCTCCCTCACAATGGGCCTCAAATGTATGTGTTTGCAGTTATATCCAAATGAGTTTATATATGTTAAAGGTGTTAATCTAGTAAATGTAAAATTTTCATAATATATCATAATTTTTGAAACTCTGTTTTGGTATTTTTTCATTTTAGAAAATATACTGAGAATTTGAAAGTAGTTGCAAGTGACCTTGGCCTTCTCTGACTCCTGAAAGCCCCTGGGAGCACTGTAATGACATGGAAGTGTAGTAATGCTCGGTGTCCTCCAACTAGCTGAGGACGAAGAGTGTGTGTGTGTGTGTGTGTGTGTGTGTGTGTGTGTGGCAGAGCAGGTGTGGCAATAAATACACGAGGCTAAGGAGGCAGTCAGTGTTCACGTGGTGAATGACCCATGGAGCCATGCAAAGGAGCTTGGACTTTACCTTCTGTGGGATGAGAAGCTGCTGATAGCTGTTAAACAAGGGGATGGTATATAAGTCAGCTTTGCTGAAATAACAAAGAGCTCCAAAAATCTCAGGTACTTATAAAATGTATTTCATTTTCACGTTACATGAGGACTGCAGGTTACCTGAGCCTCTGTTCCAGGTTGCAAGTCTGCTCTGCTCCTGCTCCAGTGCCCCAGGTCCAGGACTCAGGCTGTGTCCTGGTCTGGAATGAGCCTGCCTAGTGCTAAGACAGAGAGCAGGGGCTGTGCTATATCTGCACCTGCATGTGAAGCTTCCCCTTCATATCTCACACCAGAGACTGGGGAGGTCATGTGGCCAACCCCAATATCAACAAGGAAGGAAGCCCACCCACCAGGAGAAGGAAGGGGAAGGGGTATTTGCAAAGAGTAGGCAATCTACCAGGAGAAATTGTCTTATAGTGATACCAAACTCTGCGACAGAAAACAGACGGGAATGGGGAGAAGTCTGGTGGAGAAAAATGGGAGAAAGGCAGGCCTTCTGTTAATTTGGGGTATTCTGCTACTTCTGAGGCTCTGTCCATCTTAAAAGAGCCTCCGGAGACTATCAAAGATGATGAAAGCTGTTCACTCAAAGTGTAAAGTATCTTTAAAAAAAAATTTTATTGGACTATAGTTGATTTACAATGTTGTGTTAGTTTCAAGTGTACAGCAAAGTGAATCAGCTATATATATATATATATATATATGCTCTTTTTTAGATTATTTTTTCCATATAGGCCATTACAGAGTATTAAGTAAAGTTCCCTGTGCTATACAGCAGGTTCTTATTATCTATTTTATATATAGTAGTGTGTATATGTCAATCCCAATCTCCCAATTTATTCCTCCCCCCACTTACCCTCTGGTAACCATAAATTTGTTTTCTATATCTGAAACTCTGTTTCTTTGTAAATAAGTTCACTTGTACCTTTTTTTTTAGATTCCAAAGTGTGAAGTCTCTTATGTCACATGAGCAACGCATGCTGTTGCCACATCCAGCCTCCGTTCAGTGGGAGGCTGAGTTAGTAACAGTTGGTGGTGGAAAGATGCTTTCAGCATTGTTGCCAACCCGCTTCTCGACCCAGCTTTGAACACTGTCCATGTTTATTTCCCAGACTTTATGGTTTGTATGGAGTCTATGACCATGTCCCCAAGGATAGCTAAAGACGCAAAAAATCTTTCCCTTTTATTTACCCTCTGCCCCCTTGTGATCTTCCTTGCCTTCTCTCTCCCCCTGCTGTTGGTCTTGTCCTCAGTTCTTCTGTGGCCAGATGCTTAGTGTGTGGAGGTCATGGGAACACCATGGGGAAGGGAGAAGAGCTGACCTTCCTTCAGACGTTGTAAAGCTCAATTGGGGAAGAAAGTAATTAGAAAGAGCTGATATGAGCAGGATCTGAAATTCACCCAAACTTTGTTTCTAAAATTTTATGACTCTCCCCCAAAACATGGTAGAATGTTGGGATGATATAGCAGAAGGATTGCATTCACGTTTTTTTTTTTCAGTTTGGATTTTTTTAAACTTTTTATTTTAAATTGGAGTATAGCCGATTAACAATGTTGTGTTAGTTTCAGGTATACAGCAAAGTGATTCAGTTATACATATACATGTATCTACTCTTTTTCAAATTATTTTCCTATTTAGCTTGTTACATAATATTCAGCAGAGTTCCCTGTGCTATACGGTAGGTTCTTGTTGGTTATCCATTTTAAATATAGCAGTGTGTACAAATCAATGCCAAACTCTTTAACTATCTCTCCCCCCACCTTCTCCCCTGGGAAACATGAGTTCATTCTGTAAGTCTGTGAGTCTGTTTCTGTTTTGTAAATAAGTTCATTTGTATCTTTTTTTAAGATTCCACATATGGCAGTAACATACAATATTTCTCTGTCTGACTTACTTCACCCAGTATGACAGTCTCTAGGTCCATCCATGTTGCTGCAAAAGGCATTATTTCACTCTTTTTAATGGCTGAGTAATATTCCATTGTATGTATGTACCACATCTTCTTTATCCATTCCTCTGTAGATGGACATTTAGGTTGCTTCCATGTCCTGACTATTGTAAGCAGTGCTGCAATGAACATTGGGGTGCATGTATCCTTTCGAACCATGTTTTTCTCTGGATATATGCCCAGGAGTGGGATTGGAGGATCATATGGTAGCTCTATTTTTAGTTTTTTAAGGGACCCCCATACTGTTCTCCATAGTGGCTGTACCAATTTATATTCCCACCAACAGTGTAGGAGGGTTCTCTTCTCTCCACACCCTCTCCAGCATTTACTGTTTGTGGATTTTTTGATGATAGCCATTTTGACTGGTGTGAGGTGATATCTCACTGTAGTTTTGATTTACATTTTTCTAATAATTAGTGATGTTGAACATCTTTTCATTTGCCTCTTGGCCATCTGTATGTCTTCTTTGGAGAAATATCTATTCAGGTCTTCTGCCTATTTTGATTGGGTTGTTTGATTTGAGGATATTAAGCCACATGAGCTGTTTGTAAATTTTGGAGACTAATCCCTTGTTGGTCACATCAGTTGCAAATATTTTCTCTTCTTTTCATTTTGTTTATGGTTTCCTTTGCTGTGTAAAACTTTTAAGTATAATTAGGTCTCATTTGTTTATTTTTGTTTTTATTTCCATTACTCTGGGAGATGGGTCAAAAAAGATATTGCTGCAATTTATGTCAGAGTGTTCTGCCTATGTTTTCCTCTAAGAGTTTTATAGTATCTGGTCTGACATTTAGGTCTTTAATCCATTTTGAACTTATTTTTGTGTATGGTGCTAACGAATGTTCTAATTTCATTTTTTTACATGTACCTGTCCAGTTTTCCCAGCACCATTTATTGAAGAGACTGTTTTTCCACCACTGTTTACTCTTGCTTCCTTTGTTGTAGATTAGTTGACCATAGGAACATGGGTTTATTTCTGGGCTTTCTATCCTGTTCCACTGATCTGTATTTCTATTTTTGGGCCAGTACCATACTATTTTGATGACTGTAGCTTGGTAGTACAGTCTGAAGCCAGGGAGCCTGATTCCTTCAGCTCCATTTTTATTTCTCAGGATTGTTTTGGCTATTCGGGGTCTTTTGTGTCCCTATACAAATTTTATTTTATTTATTTATTTTTTTGTGGTACGCGGGCCTCTCACTGTTGTGGCCTCTCCCGTTGCAGAGCACAGGCTCAGGATGCGCAGGCTCAGCGGCCATGGCTCACGGGCCCAGCTGCTCCATGGCATGTGGGATCTTCCCAGACCGGGGCATGAACCCATGTCCCCTGCATCAGCAGGCGGACTCTCAACCACTGCACCACCAGGGAAGCCCCTCTACACAAATTTTAAGATATTTTGTTCTGTGAAAAATACCATTTGTAATTTGATAAGAATTGCATTGAATCTGTAGATTTCCTTGGGTAGTATAGTCATTTTGACAATATTGATTCTTCCAATCCAAGAACATGGTATATCTTTCCATCTGTTTGTGTTGTCTTCAATTTCTTTCATCAGCGTCTTATAGTTTTTGGATTACAGGCTTTTGTCTCCTTAGGTAGGTTTATTCTTAGGTATTTTATTCTTTTTGATGCGATCGTAAATGGGATTGTTTCTTGAATTTCTCTTTCTGATCTTTCATTGTTAGTGTATAGAAATGCAACAGACTTCTGTGTATTAATTTTGTAACCTGCAACTTGACCAAATTCATTGATGAGTTCTAGTAGTTTTCTGGTAGTGTCTTTAGGATTTTCTATGTGTAGTATCATGTCATCTGCAAACAGTGACAGTTTTACTTCTTCTTTTCCAATTTGTATTCCTTTTATTTCTTTTTCTTCTCTGTTTGCCATAGCTAGGACTTCCAAAACTATGCTGAATAAAAGTGGTGAGACTGGACATCCTTGTTTGTTCCTGATCTTAGAGGAAATTCTTTCAGCTTTTCACCATTGAGTATGATGTTAGCTGTAGGTTTGTCATATATGGCCTTTATTATGTTGAGGTAGGTTTCCTTTATACCTACTTTCTGGAGAATTTTTATCATAAATGGGTGTTGAATTTTGTCAAAAGCTTTTTCTGCATCTATTGAGATGATCATATGGTTTTTATTTTTCAGTTTGTTGGTGTGGTGTATCACAGTGATTGATTTGCAGGTATCAAAAAATCCTTGCATCTCTGGGATAAATCCCACTTGATCATGGTGTATGATCCTTTTAATATATTGTTGATTTGGATTGCTAGTATTTTGCTGAGGATTTTTTCATCTCTATTCATCAGTGATATTGGTCTCTAATTTTCTTTTTTTGTAGTATCTTTGTCTGGTTTTGGTATCCTCATAGAATACCAAATGTGTTGGTGGCCTCACAGAATGAGTTTGGGAGTTTTCCTTCCTCTGCAATTTTTTGGAACAGTTTCAGAAGGATAGATGTTTACTCTTCTCTAAATGTTTGATAGAATTTGCCTATGAAGCCATCAGGTCCTGGCCTTTTGTTTGTTGGGACTTTTTAAATCACAGTTTCAGTGCTTGTGATTGATCTGTTCATATTTTCTATTTCTTCCTAGTTCAGTCTTGGGAGATTGTACCTTTGTAAGAATTTGTCCATTTCTTCCAGGTTGTCCCTTTTATTGGCATACAGTTGCTTTTAGTAGTCTCTTATGATCCTTTGTATTTCTATGGTGTCAGTTGTAACACCTCCTTTTTCATTTTTCATTTTGCTGATTTAAGCTCTCTCCCATTTTTCTTGATGTGTCTGGCTAAAGGTTTATCAACTTTGTTTATCTCTTCAGAGAACCAGCTTTTAGTTTCATTGATCTTTGCTATTGTTTTGTCTCTTTTTCACTTATTTCTGCTCTGACCTTTATGATTTCTTTCCTTCTGCTAACTTTGGGTTTTGTTTGTTCTTCTTTCTCTAGTTGCTTTAGGTGTAAAGTTAGGTCGTTTATTTGACATTTTCTTATTTCCTGGGGTAATATTGTATTTCTATAAACTTCCCTCTTAGAACTGCTTTTGCTGCATCCCACAGGTTTTGAATCATTGTGCTTTCATTTTCATTTGTCTCTAGGTATTTTTTGATTTCCTCTTTGGTTTCTTCAATGATCCATTGGTTGTTTAGTAGCATATTGTTTAGCCTCCACGTGTTTGTGTTTTCTTTTTTTTTTTTTACAGTTTTTTTCCTTGTAGTTTATTTCTAATCTCATGGCATTGTGGTCAGAAAAGATGCTTGATATGATTTCAATTTTCTTAAATTTACTGAGGCTTGCTTTTTGACCCAGCATGTGGTCAATAATGGAGATTGTTCCATGTGCAAATGAGAAGAATGTGTATTTTGCTGCTTTTGGATGGATTGCTGTATAAATATCAATTAAGTTCATCTGATCTAATGTGTCATTTAAGTTCTGTGTTTCCTTATTGATTTTCCCTCTGGATGATCTGTCCATTGATGAAAGTGTGGTGTTAAAGTCCCCTACTATTACTGTGTTACTGTTGATTTCTCCCTTTGTGGCTGTTAGTATTTGTCTTATATATTGAGGTGTTCCTATGTCGGGTACATATATATTTACAATTGTTATATCTTCTTCTTGGATTGATCCCTTGATCATTATGTAGTGTCCTTCCTTGTCTCTTGCAACAGTCTTTATTTTAAAGTCTATTTTGTCTGATATGAGTAGTGCTACTCCAGCTTTCCTTTGATTTCCATTTGCATGGAATACCTTCCTCCATCCCCTCACTTTCAGTCTGTGTGTGTCTCTAGGTCTGACGTTGGTCTCTTGTAGGTATCATATATATGGGTCTTGTTTTTGTATCCATTTAATGAGCCTGTGTCTTTTGGTTGGAGTATTTAATCCATATACATTTAAGGTAATTATTGATATGTATGTTCCTATTGCCATTTTTTTAATTGTTTTGGGTTTGGTTTTGTAAGTCTTTTTTCTTCCCTTTCTCTTTTGTTCTCTTCTCTTGTGGTTTGAAGACCATCTTTAGTATGGTTTTCGGGTTGCTTTTTCTTTTTTGTGTCTGTATCTATTGTAGTTTTTGGGTTTCCTGTTCCCATAAGGTTTCGATATAACAGTCTATATATGTGCAAGGTTGTTTTAAGTTGCTGGTCTCTTTCCCTGCCTAGAGAACTTCCTTTAGACATTAGACATTGTTTGGTGGTGCTGAATTCTCTTAGCTTTTGCTTGTCTGTAAAGCTTTTGATTTTTCTGTCAAATCTGAATGAGAGCCTTGCTGGGTAGAGACTTCCCTTTCATCACTTTAAGTATAACATGCCACTCCCTTCTGGCCTGCAGAATTTCTGCTGAGAAATCAGTTGATAACCTTATGGGAGTTCCCTTGTATGTTACTTGCCATTTTTCTCTTGTTGCTTTTAATATTTTTTCCTTGTCTTTGATTTTTGTCAATTTGATTACTATGTGTCTCGGTGTGTTCCTCCTTGGGTTTACGCTGCCTGGGACTCTCTGCACTCCTGGACTTGATTGACTGTTTCCTTTCCCATGTTAGGGAAGTTTTCAGCTATTATCTTGTCACATATTTTCTCAGGTCCATTCTCTCTTCTCCTTCTGGGATGCCTATAATGCAAATGTTGGTGCATTTAATGTTGTCCCAGAAATCTCTTAGACTGTCTTCATTTCTTTTCATTCTTTTTTCTTTATTCTGTTCCATGGCAGTGATTTCCACCATTCTGTCTTCCAGGTCCCTTATTCATTCCTCTGCTTCAGTTATTCTACTATTGATTCCTTCTAGTGTATTTTTAATTTCAGTTATTGTATTGTTCATCTCTGTTTGTTTGTTCTTTAGTTTTCTAGGTCTTTGTTAAACATTCCTTACACCTTCTCAATCCTTGCTTCCATTCTTTTTCCAAGATCCTGGATCATCTTCACTATCATTATTCTGAATTCTTTTTCTGGAAGGTTGCCTATCTCCACTTCACTTAGTTGTTTTTCTGGGGTTTTAGCTTGTTTCTTCATCTGGGACATATTCTTCTGCCATTTGATTCTTTCTAACTTTCTGTGATTGTGGTTTCTGTTCCACAGGCTGCAGGATTGTAGTTCTTCTTGCTTCTGCTGTCTGCCCTCTGGTGGATGAGGCTATCCAAGAGGCTTATGCAAGCTTCCTGATGGGACGGACTGGTGGTGGGTAGAGCTGGGTCTTATCCCTGGTGGGCAGGGCTGTGGGCAATAAAACTTTAATCCCCTGTCTGCTTATGGGTGGGGCTGTGTTCCCTCCCTGTTTCTTGTTTGGCCTGAGGTGTCCCAGCACTGGAGCCTACAGGCTGTTTTTTGGGGCTAATGGCAGCCTCCAGGAGGGCTCACACCAATGGATACTTCCGAGAACTGCTGCTGCCGATGTATTTGTCCCTGCTGTGAGCTACAGCCACCCCTTGCCTCTGCAGGAGACCATCTAATACTAGCAGGTAGGTCTGCTGAGCAGGTAGGCCAAGTCTCTTATGGGGTCACTGTTTTTTCCCTTGGTCCTGGTACATACAAGACCTTGTGTGTGCCCTCCAAGAGTGGAGTTTCTGTTTTCCCCAGTCCTGTGGAAGTGCTGCAGTCAAATCCCACGGGCCTTCAAAGCCAGATTCTCTGGGACTTCTCCTCCCATTGCCGGGCCCACAGGCTGGGAAGCCTGACATAGGGCTCAGAACTTTCACACCAGTGGGAGAGCTGGGGTATAATTGTTTTCCAGTTTGTGGGTAACCCACCCGGCGGGTATGGGATTTGATTTTATTGTGATTGTGCCCCTCCTACCATCTTGTTGTGGCTGTTTCTTTGTCTTTGGATGTTGGGTGTCTTTTATGGTAGGTTTCAGCGTTTTTTTAATCAATGGTTGTTCAGCAGTTAGTTGTGATTCCAGTGTTCTTGTAAAAAGGGGTGAGCGCACCTGCATTCACTTTTCCTTTTAAATACTTTTTTAAAAATTCCATTCCTCAGACACATTAGCCATGTTTTAAGTGGTCAATAGCCACATGTGGCTAGTGGTTATTGTAGTCAGAAATTCAGAACATTTCCATCATTGCAGAAAGTTCTACTGGATAGTCCTGAGCTATTCTGCTCCAGCCCCTTCAGGCCTTACCCTAAGATTTTCTTGCATTCACCCTGCTTTTGGATTGGGCAGAACTCCTATGAGTTTTAGCTGCTGTTCTTAGATTGGCCCCCTGTGCTTTTCAGTGAGTACCTGTTGACTGTTTTGAGGGTCTTCTACTGTTGGGTCCTTCAATCACTCCATTGACTCTCTCTGCTTCTTCTCACACAGATGTTGATATTGTGCAGGTCATGTGGTAATTGTGGTTTGTTTCCATGTACTTGTACCTTGAGTTTCAAGGAGACACATTGTCACCTAACTTTGTTGAAAATGTTGGCCCTGGATTATAGTTTTTCTATCTAGCTGTTCTGTTTTACATGGGGATTCAAGGACGATACAGAAACTATGCTCCAGTGTAACCACCATTTCCCCCCAAATACTCAGAATCAGCATTCTAACAAATTCCTTGGTAGATTTGTTGTATGCATATGAAAGCTTGGGAAGAACTGATAGCGGTTCTGGGATGTGATGGGCCCTTAATAAACATTAGTTATTAACATAATATGCTTCTTAAAATTTGTTCAAGCAGCTCAGTGTTGTTTATCATATCTAGACTGAGTTTTTGTTGATATTCAACAATACCATGGTAAAGACTTTTATTTAGGGTAACACACACTAAAGCAAAACCTGCTACTCTTGTATTAAATTTCTATTACTCTATTTATTCACCTGCATGAATTATGTATACTCTTTTCTAGATGGATATGTTAGGATTACATCAAGTAAAAATATTATCTAGAAGATCAATAAAATTTCCCTAACTAGAGTCATGCACCACTGTGTGGTAGGTTTCTCTTTGCAGAGTCAGGGCAGGTTTCAAAGGGTAAATTTAATTACCTTGAGACAAGACAAAGTCGGAGTTAAATTTGCAATTTATTATCAATCTGTGCTTCAGAAATCCACTGGGCAGTTCTGTTGAACTTGGACAGATGGCAAGTTCATGGAATTCAGGTATAATTTGCTTCGCTCTCACCTGATCCCAACTTTCCCTTTCACTGCCACATTCACCCCCTCAGGGATTTATTTGCTTACTTCTTCACAGTTGGCTCTATTTTGGAAAAAGAAAGGAATGCAAATTACAGACTTCTAAGTTAAATATACTTCTTGTGTTTTTCAATTAGTCTCCGGGCCCCCCACCCTTCCCTGCTCTTGCATTGCCATATTTAAGACCTGGGAGTCAAATAAGAGAAAAGTCTTCAAAAAGGATAGAAGTGTTGAGCTTGAGATAATGTAATTATTCCCATGTAGAAATGCCTGGTTAGAAACTGGAGAAAATTAAAACATAGACATACAGATACACAGACATATAGTTATTAGAATAAAAAGTATACATAGAAAATAGATTGTAAAACTGGTACAGGATAATCAAAAAATCTTTTGCTCCAAGTGTCATGGTAGTTTCTACAACCAGATTGTCTCATATTTCAGTTACTGGCTCCCATGCCAGGCATGTGCACTGGGACCATAGCAGGTCCCTTTCCACAAGTTACTGGGTAATAAATGAAGTCTTTTCCATGTGCTCCAGCCCAGCAAATATCAGTAGATCAAAATAAGATAGGTAAATGGAAAGCAGCATGCCTTCAGTGTAGCTGAGAGGATTTCCAAAAAAGAATAGTTTTGCATAAAAATTGATTACTGAGTTGTTCTCTAGATCTAATTGTTCTGTAGTCTGTCTAGCCAGATAATTCCACATCTTTTTATAATCCTCAATACATTCATCAAGTATGACTCAGGTAGAATTATGTCTCCATAAAACTAGGGTTTGACTTTGTGATCAACTCACTGTGCTTAATAGACCACTAACCCTCTTTCCCTGCCAAGCAACAGAAAAGCAAAGGCCAAACTTGCCTGCCTTCCTTTCCTTCTGCCCCAGAACATCTAGTTGTCTGTGTTTTCTATATTTGCCGGGGTCTGATACACTGCGTGGCTTGTCTAAAGCCCCAGAGATCTTTGATGGTGGATTATGGTTCCAGATGGGACCTGAAATCAGGGAAGTCAACCTCTGACTGAAAGGCTTCTCTCAGGGCTAGCCAAGATTTCCTACTGAAGGACATCCTTAAGGACCTGAAATGCTCTGATTGGTACAGCACTGAGAGTCAGGATAGCATAGAGTTTCTGTCTCTAGAGCCAGATAGCCTGTGTTGCGGTACTAGCCCTACCACCCACTCAGTATGGAACCTTGAACAATTTACCCAGTTTTAGGGTTTTCTCATCTGGAAAATGGGAATGATAATAATAGTTCATACTTCATTAGGACTGTTGTGAGGATGATTAAATTAGTTTGAGTATGTAAGGAACATAGAACAGGGTGCCTGGCTTATAATAAACACCATCATTAAAATTTCAGCTGTCATTTTCATTATTATTATCGTTGTTATTGTTGCCATTTGTATTATGGGTGGAAACAATATAAAAGTCTGCTCCCAAGACAGCTCAAAGTGTCCTGGGTCAGGGATCATTGCTCCCATCTAACTGTTCAGACCTGTCAGAGCCAGGAGAGATTGTCTGGCTTTGTTCTGCTTCAGCTCAAGTCCTGAAGAAGACTAAGAGCCCACAAGGCTCAGAAGAGTATGTGTGGGTGCCTGGATAGCCTCTACCTCTTGGACCTATGAATTTAATGTATTTTTTTTTCAGTGTTCAAATTATTACCTATACAATAGATTATATAGCAGGGGGTAGTCAATATAAATTTTTTAGAAAACATTTTTAAGAAATATTGAATGAGAACTAGTACCAGTATCAAACAAGCTGATCTAACATGGCACCTTTCCAGGCAAAGTCCTTCCCTCTCTCTGAACTTTGGTTTCTCATCAATACAGTGAGAATTTGGAATTAGCAAATCTTGATAGTCCTTTGTAGCTCTATATTGTGTCAGTATAAGAAAACTTCTTGAAGTTAGAATTAGACTCTTCTCTGGGGAAATAAGAAGTATATTGGGGCAGTTCACAGCACACAAATATTTTACACATACCCACACAGGTAAAAGTATTTGGTTCAATCTGATGATTATATTAGTGTATAGCCCTACCCTTTCTTCTTTTCAAGAAATCTTTTTCGAAACCTAACAGGTACTGACTTGATAATTGCCTTTTTCATTTTAGCCATTCTGATGACTGTGCACTGTGGTTTTAATTTCCATTTCTCTAATGACTAATAATGTTAAACATCTCATGACTTGGGGCCATTTAGTGTCTCTTCAAATCTTTTGGCCATTTTTCTCTTGGATTCTCTCTTTTTTCTTATTGATTTGTAGAAGATTGATGGTTTGATTTATGGAATTTTTTGGATACTAGTCTTAGATGGATATTTGAATTGCAAATATCTTTTCCCACTCTGTATCTTCATTTTTACTTTCCAAATGGTGTTTTTTTGTGAACAGAAGTTTATAATTTTAATGAAGTCCATCTTATCAGTCCCTAACTTTATTGTTAGTGCTTTTTGCATTTTATTTAAAAAATCTTTGCTTATGCCAAGATCAGGAAGACATGTACCTATTTTCTCTTAAAAATTTTATGATTTTATCTTTCAGTTAGATCCACCTATAATTGATTTTTGTGCATGTGTATGATGTGAGACAGGAGTCAATATACAATATTTTCCATATGGTTATCAATTGGCCTAGCATAATTTATTAAAAAGATCATCTTTTCCTCTACCACAGTGCAGTTCATCTTTGCATTAATCAAGTGATTGAATACATGCAGATCTGTTTTTGAGCCCTCTATTTTGTTCCACTGGTCTATTTTTTCTTCCTCGCCAATATCATACTTTCATAAGAAATGAAACTTCATAATAAATCTTGCTGTTTGGTAATACAAGACCTCCAAATTTGTTCTTCTTCAGTTGCCTTGGCTACCCTTGTCCCTTTGCATTTCCATGTAAACTTTAGAATCAGCTTGTCAACTCCCACAAAGAAGTGTGCTAGGATTTGAATCAATATTGCACTAGGTCATTCTTGGAAAAATGGACATCTTCATAAATTGAACCTTCCAATCCAAGAGTGTGGATCTATCCCTCCCTATTTTTTTTCTTTTTTTAAAATCTTCTTTAGTTTCTCTCGGCAGTGTACTGAGGTTACAGTGTAGGGTCTTGCACATCTTACGTTTGATTTACTCCTACATATTTGACATTTTGTGATGTTAATGTAAATGACATTTTTAATTTTGTTTTAAAAATGTGTTTACTGCAGGCTTATAGAAACGACCTTTGTATCCAACAACTTGCTAAATTCAATTGTGAATTCTAATAGCTTGTAGTGTCTTTTGACCTTTTTAATGTATACAATCATGTTGAAATGCTTAATGACAGTTTGTCTTCTTTTTTAGTCTTCACATACCACTTGTTTTATGTTCCTTTTTCTGCCTTTTCTTGCTTTTTAAATTTTTTTATTTTAAAAATAAATTTATTTATTTATTTATGGCTGTGTTGGGTCTTCATCGCTGCTCGCGGGCCTTCTCTAGTTGTGGCGAGCGGGGGCTACTCTTTGTTGTGGTGCGCAGGCTTCTCATTACGGTGGCTTCACTTGTTGTAGAGCACAGGCTCTAGGCACAAGGACTTCAGTAGCTGTGGTACACAGGCTCAGTAGTTGTGGCTCACAGGCTCTAGAGCACAGGCTCAGTAGTTGTGGTGCACAGGCATTAGTTGCTCCACGACATGTGGGATCTTCCTGGACTAGGGCTCAAATCCATGTCCCCTGCATTGGCAGTTGGATTCTTAACCACTCGCCCCCAGGGAAGTCCCTCTTGCTTTTTTTTAATTTGAATTTTGTTATTTGATATTTTTTCCCTCTAGTAACTTGTTAGTTTTATTCTTTTCAGTTATACATTATTTTACTATTTTTTTGGTGGTAATCCTAGCAGTTATAACATGCATTCTTGACTTACTACAGTCTAGTAAAAATTACTGCTTTTACCAATTTCCCAGTAATATTAGGACCTTAGATACTTTAACTCCATTTACCCTTTTCTGTCTTTTGCATTATTTTTGTCATGAAATGTTATTCCACATAATTTTAAATCCCATAAGATAGTTAAGTTTTATAGAGTTAATGTTGATTTAAACATATTCAGAAAATTACTTTTTCCAGCACTCTTCATTCCTTCTTTCATTCCTTGTTTCTGTCTGGGATCATCTTTCTTCTTTTGGAAGAATTCTCTTTTAGGATTTTAGTGCTTTCCTGCTGGCATGAATTCTCTCAGTTTTTCTTGGTCTAAAAATGTCTTTATTTCACCTTTATTTGAAGGAAATTGTTTTTCTGGGTATAGAAATCTAAATATGTGCTACTATACCAAATACCATTTAATAGTCTTACGGATGGATGAAAATTTATTGAGCTTCAAATAATTTTCATAATTTATAAGGTTGACATTGATCTTGGTGTTCTAGTCAATATCGTGAGATTTCTCCTAATGTCTGCCTCTTTCTAGCATTCTATAATGGAAATAGTCTCGGATTTGGAAAGAAAAATACATAACTCAAGAGTCAATCAGGGCCACTTGTGTGACCTTGGCCAAGTCACTTAACTTCTCTGAGCCAGTTTCATCATGTATAAAATGGGAAAAATATAATATTGGCTCCATTACACTGGGAAGTTATGATGCTCTGTTGAGATATATATGAAAGTGCTTTGTAATATGTAAAGTACCAATCCGTTTGAAATTTTTAGTGTTATTATTATTTACTGGAACAGAAACATTTTCAGTGTATATATCCAGAATTTTCTTGAACACCCAAAAAATGGTGAAAATGATGGTATTCATGTATGTATGTATTGATATATATCTTGCCTTTCATGAGAAAGCAGGACAGTGTTTGAAGTTACATAAAACACAGCTTACACAAGGTCAACGGCAAATTTATTTCTGATCTTTCAAGCAAATAATAAGAAAAGGGAGACCTGGCTAGTTACATAATTCAGAATAGCTAGAAGATAAAAATAACCCATTATTCAGGAGAAAAGTTCTTTCTTAACACTCAGTTCAGGCAGAAATTTCTCCTTGGTTTTCTTAATGATGTAGATTATTTAAAAGATTTTTCTGCTAGTTTAGAGATGACTGATTTGCATAGTTAACACAAATTAGTGTTGGACTGATCTAGAACTTTAATATTGTTTCATACTCCTGAAGGGAGAATTATACACATTAATGAGTGCTGCAGGCAGCCACTCTCCCACCCTACTTGCAAATGGATTCTATTTAGAAAACTAATAAAGATGCCAGCTTCCTTTTCAGAATGCTTGGATACACATTAGAGGGAAGGCTAGGCTAATAAATTTAAATCTTATTTTGCATATATAACATTAATTGAACTGCCTTAGGAAGACAATATTTACCTGCATTTTACTTTTCCTTCAAAGAGGTTGATTCAAAAATTTCTTACTACCTTCATCAAATATTTATTGAGTCCCTACTATGTGTAGGCATATTCCTGTTGGATTGTTTGCTCTCCTCTGACAAAAAGTGTTCATTCAGACTTACATTTTGTGCTTTCTTTTTTCACGTTTTCCTTTTTTTTTTTAGTAAACATGTATTTAAATAGAAAACAAAGTGTATGTTAGTGCCTCACAACCAATGCCCTAACACATCTGAGGTTTTGTATGATGATCAAATTTAAAAGAGGACATTTATTCCTCATTCAAATTCTTTGTGTCTTCAGGTCTCTGGCATGCATTTTGTATGAGATTTGCTGTATGAATCATGCATTCACTGGCTCCAATTTCTTATCCATCGTTTTAAAAATTGTTGAAGGCGACACTCCTTCTCTCCCTGAGAGATACCCAAGACAGCTTAATGCCATCATGGAAAGGTACGGAAAGAAATGTATTGCTGCAGAAGCAATTTTAAATTGTACTTATATTTTAGTTCATTTGAACAATAATTTTCTTTTTAAACATTACAGCATGTTGAATAAGAGACTTTCATTGAGACCATTTGCTATAGAAATTTTAAAAATTCCTTACATTGCTGAACAACTACAGGTATTTAAAATGAAAGGGATAAAATGAAAGGGAAGCACATATTAGCATTTATATACCTTCTAGGACTTGTAGATGTGCTGTGGGGATAAGATGCAGTAAGAATCAGTCAGAAAGGAGAAACAAGGTTTTTTTTTAAAAGCTGGGGGAAATTATTAGTAGGCAATCTCTGCCAAGGAAGATGTGTGAACTCCAGCTCCCTGGTGCCCCAGATGTGAGAAGTTTGGATTGTGATTTTTTGCCTAACTGCAGCATCCACCCTTAGAGCTCTTGGCTTACAAATCTTACCTCTACAATTTGTACATGTATCCCTGCTAGTGCAAGAATGTACTACTAATGAAAAAAAATCTGGGGGTTTCATTGGACCTTTATTATTCCATTCCTTATTTTGTATCCTACTAATACTTTTTATTGATTAGTTGAGTTTATTTTGCTTTCCTGTAGATTAAAAATTTCGATGCAGAGAATCTGCCTTTAATGGTAAGCAAAAAGCAAATGGTGTCCTCTCAGGATTTTTTTTGTTTGTTTGTTTCCTTGTTTTTAGACTTCATAGGCTTTTACAATACAAATCCCTTGGGCAGATTTCCTTTAATTTTTATGAATAGTTTTAAGTGGACCCACAGAGCAGTCATTCACCTTCACAAATGGGCACACCTTTTCATCAGTGTCCAGTTCTCAGGCACAGGAAACAGGGATGCTGACTTGATGTGCAGTCATTAGTTGAGATCTGGCACTGCACTGACACTGGGGGGTGCCAAAATGATAGGAACAGATATGGCTCCTGTCTTTTTGAAGCTTGGCTGCTAGTAAGAGGACCCAGTAACCAAGAAAATGTAAGCAAGTAAATAAAATAATTGTAAACTATCAGAAGAACTAGGAAGAAATATAGCATGCTGTGAAATAAGGGAAGGGAAGGACTTTGGTGGTCAGAGAAGGAGCAGGTGACATTGTGACATCAGTGAGATTGTGAGAAGCAGCGTGCCCTACAAAGAGCCTGAGGGAGAGTGTTGTGATCACAGGGAGTGGCTCGTACAAAACTCTGACTTAGGTGATGTCCCCTGGAGGGGGAAGCACTAAAGATGTGGGATAAGCAGGACAAAAGGAGGAAGTGGTGGGAGCTCCCTGGTGCTTTCAGCTCTCCCTGAGTATAGCTCTCCACTTGCCTGAGGGCAGACTTCTGAAAAGAGGCTGGTTGTTGGGATCAAAAACACAATGAAGGGTGTGTGAGCAAAAAAACAAAAAAGTCAAAAGGCATCCAATAGATCCCCTGGGACTAGAGTGAGACAAATGAGTCATTTTCCCTGGTGCAAAATTAAAGAGGACACCAAAAACTCAGTAATCCAGATAAATAATGTTGCAATGTAGTGTTTTTTAAAAAAATCAAAAGTAATGCTAAAAAGAAGTCCATAGTAACAAAATATCAAACGTTCAAGGACAGGATCCAATGGGGCTAGGTTGAAAGTGGAGCTAAAACCAAGCAGGACCTTGCAGGGCCGTCTCAGGTATAAAAGTCCCTCCATGTCCACTGTTTCTTGAAACAGTGTTCACTGTTTGTAGAAAAAGGCTTTAGTCTCCTAAGACTTTCCTGAGTTCCAAGAAACAGACTCAGGTAGTTACTAATTAGAGAATTGAGGGAATGTAGAAACAGAAGAAAAGCAGTCAAGCAAGAAAAGTAATGATAGCCTAAACAACAGTTCAGTGATAAAACAGAATGCTAGTTCCTCCCCAAGGGATATATATAATAATCTAATTCATATGTTTGAGTTGTTCTGCAGAAACTAGGACCCCTACCCAGGTGGTGACTATATGATGACAACCAGCATGTAGACCCCAGACTGGTTGGAACCAGAGATTAATGATTAAGATTCCCAAAACACCACCTTGTTACCTCAGCACCAACCAATCTGAAGAAAGTCCATGAGTTGCAACACTCACCCCAAATGTTGCTTTTAAAGACACTTCCCTGAAAGCTATCAGGGAGTTCTGGTCTTTTGAACATTAGCTACCCATTCTCCTTGCTTGGTGCCCTGTAATAAACGCTGTACTTTCCTTCACTACAGCCTGGTATCATTAAATTGGCTTTGCTGGTGAGCAGACCTAAGTTCAGCTCGGTTAGAAACTGAGGTAGAATGGTGCAAGTTCAGGACCGGGTCTTGTCGCTTTTTAAACTTTTGCTATTGTATTCTCCAAGGCTTTTTGTCATTAATGTTGATTTTTTTATAATACTGCATTAAAATATTATTTATCTTGGTTACTGAGTTTTTTATGCCCCTTAAATTTGTACCTGAGGTGAGTGCCTTGCTTGTCTCACCCTAGTCCTGGACTTGGTGATGCTGAAACTCAGCCTCTGTGCACGAGTGATGAATCAAATCTTGGAGACAAAGTTTTGGGTGAAGTAGAAAAGAATAGCTTATTGCTTTGTCAGGTAAAGGGGGACACAGAAGACCCATGCCCTCAAAGCTCTGTGTTCCAACTCAGGGGGATTTGGTGAGGAGTTTTATAGCAGTGGTTCAAGGACAGGGTTGCTGTTAAGGATCAGGGTGTATACAGGGCCTGCACTCCTTTAATCCGGCCTCAGGTGGTCTCCTGATGAGCTTCTGTGGTTCTCCAGGTTATCAAACTCTGACTTTCTCTCTAGAATGAAGAATGCTTCATCAAGTAGTTAACATCTTCCATTTGTTGGGGGTTTTAGTTCTGCAGAAGAACTCAAAGGTATTGTTATGTGTATCCCTTGAGGCAGAACCAGGACCTTGTCCCAAGGCTGCACTATTGTTTCTTAACTGCTCCTCCCTTCTCTCTGCATTCCCTCCCTTCATTGATTAGCAACTGTTTGAACCTGCCCTTTGGAACTCAGGGAAAGTCATGGAGGCTGAAGCCTATTCCCTACAAACAGGGGACACAGAAAGGCTTTTGTGCCCAGGAGCCTCACAGGGTCCTGTTCGGTTTCACTGGGAGCAGAGACATGGTCCACTACAGTCCCTGAGGTGGGAGAGAACTGTGTGTTCTTGGAGCTGAGGGAAGGCCTGCCTGTGGCTGGGTGACCGGGAGCAAGAGAGCAAGCAGAGCAATATGAAGTTGGAAAGATGGACAGGAGCCTGACCCCACAGGAGCTGCTGTGTAATGTTTTAGACCTGTTACAGAAGGAAAAATAGTTACCAGTGGGTTTGACTTCAAGCCTCAGACACGGGTCAGTAGTACTACACATCAGAAAAGGTTACTGGTCATTTTATGCCTCTTCATCCCTGAAGAGTCTTTAAGGTATGTTACGGCTGTTCTTTTTTTCAGCACCTGATGTGCCAATATTCGGAAATGACCTGGAAGACAAGAATTTGAATCGTCAGAAGGAGGCAGCTTATATAATTAATGCTGTGTAAGTAATTGTTTTGTTTTTAAAAAGCCCACTGAGTGTAAATGTTAAATGCATTTGTCTTAAAAAATATTAGTGCTAAGCTGACAGCATGGAGTATCCTAGAATTCACTTAAGTCTTGCCAAGAAATTAAGGAGCTTCAGTAACTTGACGTGCCAAAGTCCTTCGCCCCAGGTGGTAGTAAATTGAAATCATAAAAGTTTAAACCTCTGCACAGCTTACAGATCTGCAGGGTAGCTCTGCAGTTGCATTGTAAGTATATAGAGAAATTCATCTCTCAAACGTTTAGTGATATTTATGCTAATGAACATTCAGATTAAGCATAAATGGCTTTCACACGTTGGTTGTTTAACAGGAACTGGCAGAGTATCTGTTGAAAAGCTGACACTGTAGAGTCCTGGGACAATTGAAAATAAGCCAAAATTTACTTTCTTGAGATATACATAAGAACTAGAGAATGTGTTTCACAAAGAGCCATAATTTTTTCCTGATCTCATTTGTCTCTCCTACCTATTCAAACTTTCTATGCCATAACTTACAAGAGCCCAGAATACTAGGTTATGTCAGAACAGCCACGTACAGCTGTGCAGGCTGTGTACTGCACAACTCCAGGGGGCACCACTGATAAGACCAAATCTATAATTTTGCTGAAGAAATGTTATTTAATTTTGTTCCAATGAGAATGACAGTCCCTCCCAGAGCTGTGCAGGGCAGTGAAGTGAGAATGGTAGCCCTCATCAGCTTGATCTTCAAGGCCAAATTACACAAATATGCTTCTCTAACCCCCAGTCCAGTGGTTTCTCAACTGTGCCGTGTTTGTTTTCCATCCCCACATTCAAACTGAGGGAACTGGTCCATCAAAGGTATTCAGTCTTTGTTTAATGCATGATCTCCAGTTAAAATACCCTGCAACTCAGGAGATACATCTTTAGGCATGCCCCTATAACCTAGTTTTCTTGGGTTACTACCTATTTTTTTCAGGAATGCCTGGAACTTCTCATTTTATTTTATTAACAAGATATGTGAGAGTAGTAGGTATTTTATTTTTAAAATACTGGACTAACTTTAGCTATCATTTTGCACTGCAGTTTTGAAACAGTTTGCCTGACTGTGCTTACAATTATAGTGTGCTTGAATCCAGTTCTTCGGATGATCTTTCACATTATGAGATATTGATTTCAAATCGTCACTGTTATTTTCAAGATCTATGACTGTTTTGAGGGGCTCTATCTGGTTTTACAAAATAAAGCATGTGTATTCCTGAAAACTGCATGGCCCCTGGAGGCTCTGGTCTGAACTGTATTCCAGAGGGATGAGAACTGCCTACAGAGCTCATTACAGTTTCCTCATAGTGTTTCTTTCTTTTATTTATTTATTTTTTTTTGTGGTACGCGGGCCTCTCACTGTTGTGGCCTCTCCCGTTGCGGAGCGCAGGCTCCGGATGTACAGGCTCAGCGGCCATGGCTCACGGGCCCAGCTGCGCCGTGGCATGTGGGATCTTCCCGGACCGGGGCATGAACCCGTGTCCCCTGCATCGGCAGGTGGACTCTCAACCACTGTGCCACCAGGGAAGCCCTCATAGTGTTTCTTTTTTTTTTTTTTTTTTCCTGTGTACATATATTTTAATGTAAGTGGGGTCATCTTACACATTTTAAAACTTGAATGTTTTTTATTTAACAAATATATGTATTTTGACAATTATTCAATCTAAGTATATGAATATACCCCAGACTTTTCATATTGTCCCCTCCTATGTACACTAAATATAAAGATGAAAATAGCTTTATTTCTGCTTAAAGAAACAATACTATTTTTAATGTAAAATATTCAGACAATACCAAAGATGAAAGAAATAGCTAAAAAGCAACTGAAATCTCGCCACACTGAGATGATCCCCATTTTGGTGACTAGTTAAGGCTATTCCTTTAAGTATTCACACAAGTGTAAACATACACCCATATCTACCACATACATGTTTATAATATTTATCAGTGGATTACATACAAGTTGATTTTTATCACAAAATTGTTTTACTTGTGCTTGGGGATTTTTATCCTCCCTCCCTGTCCCCCCCTCATAGTGTTTCTTAAGGAGGGAGTTGAGTGCAAAAGGCATTCCGCTATTGGCCCTAACCAAGCCAGGCACAGAAGCAAATGCCATTGAGAATGTGGTTGCACACCTTTCAATACATGGTTAATGTAAGCACATTTCTTTAACTGAAGAAAGAAGCTCTCGAATAATATTGGCTAACATTTTCAGGGGTAATGACCATATGCTTTGCTCTGTTATAAGCTCTTTGCATGAATTAACTCATTTAAACTCACAACAACCCTACAAAGTAGGTACTATTATTATTATTATTTAAACAATCATAGAGAGGTCAAGTAACTTGCCCAAAGGCATACAGCATGTAGCCTGGGAGCTAGGATTTGAACCTAGAGAATGTTCTTAACTGTGCAATTAATCACTATGCCATGCTGCCATAAAAATACCTACTGTATGAAGCCTAGAAGATAAGGCATATTCAATAACTTTTAGCTATTATAATACTACCATTTTGGGATACTTTTATATGTCAGGCACTGTACATACATTATCTCATATAATACTCAGGATAGCCCATTCTTTATGGATGAGAAAACTGGGGTTCAGAGAAATTCAGTAACTTGCCCAAGGCTACAGAGCTAATGAGTGGTAGAGATGGGATTCAAACCCTGCCTAATTCCAAAATTGTGTCTTATCCACATGGTTGAATTAGTCTGCCAGTCTATTTACTCCTTAATGGCCAAGATCCTAATTTGTCTTGCACTATGAAAAGCAGTCATAGGCAATGAAATGAACAGAAATTTGCAAAGTACATAATTTGCTTTTAAACAAAAATCTAGTTTAAAAAATATTGCCAATTAACCACAGTCCTTCTTGGCTAATTACCTACCCAGAGTTTATTAGTTTTCACTTGGCATGTCTTGAGATGCTTTTCCCTTCTCAGTAGTGTAATGATACTTCTGTAAAATACTTGTTTAATTTTTCTGAGCATGTTTGGGATGGGTTGCACATGGGAATCTTTATTATCTATAGGCAGAAAAAATCCAGACCCTGCGGGCGCTGTCTGAGGTATAGAAAATGACACCGAGAGAGGATGCGGCTGAGGAAGGTCCAGGCAGCTGATGAGGAGGCCAGGAAGCTAAAGTAAGTGAACTTCCCTTAGTGCCCTGGGCCCTGGGCTGCTTCCCAGGGCTCTAGAGGAACTTGCTGAAGAAAAGCAAAAACCACAACAAGAAAATGCACATATTTATCAGTTTATTCATTTATTCATTCACTCATTCCCTCAAAAGATGGTTATTGAGCCATAGATGGTTATTGGATGCCAGGCACTATTAATAGCAGGCTTTCAGTCTTGTGTGAAAAGAAGGATTGAATATCAGGGAGGTTATTACGAATGAAAATATAAGGTCAGCCTCCAGACGAAGCCTCTTTGTTTTTGACACCTTCTGTACACAGCACCGTGAGGGGGTGATAAGGTGGCCTCACTATTCTGTCCACACTCCCCAGGTGTTTGCTAAACCCCTCTGCCCAGAGCCCTGGCTGCAGGAAATTGCTGGCTTTAGGAAGGAGCCTGGAAACAACTCTGTTTTGTCAGGTAAAGCCCTTCACAGGCTGCTCTGGGCATGCTGCTGGTGTGAGAAATCACAAGTGTTTAGAGTTTACACATGAAAAGGGGGTTCCAAAGAGCCCAAAACTCCCAATTTCTCAAAGACTGATTTTTCAGCTGGTATGTGACCCAATTGCCTAATTTTTCTTCTTCTTTCTTCCTCTGCCAATTTTTTGGTGGCTTAGAAGCCCCAACAAAGAATTAGAGGGACAAAAAAAGACCTGAAACTCAAATCTGTCCAATGTGATATCATTCAGTGTTCAGTTGGAAGACATGTGCAAACCAGTACACCACTAAGTGTGGATTTTGCTGAAGAAATATAGTCAAGAAAGTTGTTTGGACTGTTGCATCAACTCACAGTCCCAGATCTATTTCTAACACCTCAGGAATGGCGATATTTCCAGGGTACCATGGTTCATGTCATTGGCTGAGGGTGAAAGGAAAATTAAATCTCTGACAGGAACAGATTAAAAACGCAATTTAACAACTTGCACATTACAATTTATTTTTCAAATTAAAACTATTTTTAATATGCAAAAAAGTCATAGATCTACCTCATGGCATTTAATATTTTTGTTATTAAAGGCAATGATTTTTAAATAAGTTTGTTCTTGATTTTATGAATGAATTGCATTGGAGTGGTTTTGATTATTGTTTCTAGGATTTGAGAAAGGTCATGTGTTTTAGGTAGAAAATGACTCCATTGTCATGAGGGTTATAATGTACCCACGTTATAGACACGAAAATTTGACTACAGGGATATTCAGTGATTTTTCAAGAAATCTAAGTATAAATTAGCATACAAGTAATCACAAGAACTCAAATCTTTCCTCCAGTTTAATAGCAGGTCTATTAAATTCAACTCTTCTATTGTAGAGGAAACAGAAAATGTCTGAGAAAAATTCCCCTTCACAGTGGCTCTCATATTCTTTTCCATAAATTCTTTGAAATGCAGGTCTGTTTTCCACATCTATGGGTTTGTTACCCAGTTATTCATATGTGTTGGGCTCTCTCCTGAGCATCAGAGACACACTCCTGTCCTTTGTCAGCACAGGCCGAGAGCACACAGGAATGGCACCACCCTCTTCCCCTGAGTTCTGGGTTCTTGAGGGTGAACAAAGAGCCAGCATCCTGCGTGCTTTAAAGGAAAATCGAGTGGGGCTGCACCGCACTCACGTGATGAGGGAGAGACCACAGGCCTGGCTGCCCTACACCCCAGTCTGCCTTTTGAAACAGGGATCACACTTGTGTAACGTAGATGTGGTTTTAGCAAATTGCAGCTCTTTTTCTATGTTCACTTTATGCAGAAAGATTTTGGAAGAAAAATATGAAGAAAACAACAAACAAATGCAAGAACTGAGATCTCGGAACTTGCAGCAGCTGACTGTGGATGTGCTCCACGTGAGTGCGCTTCTGTTTTAAATTTTACAAAAGACCTTTTCTTGCCTCAGATTCTTCAGATTCATGGGGCCAGTTGGGTAGTAAAAGGGACAAGGTAGGGAAAAAAAGCGTCCAGACCAACTCTGCCCAATTCCAGGCTGGACTGGGATTTGTTTTAGAACGTAGGCCAACAATTAGTGATGGCACTAATTCAAAGCAGCTGTACCAAGTGCCTGCTGTGTAAGGATGACTTAATCTGCATTGAATGAACAACTGAAGAGTTAAAAGTATGACTCTGCAGAACAAATGTGTGTCTATCTAATTTTGAATTTCAGCCGTGCTATTGTTGCTTTACTTCTTTAGTCCACTGTTCTTTTTCTGTCTTATTTTTCGTTCTTTCCCTCTTTATTTTCTGTCTCCCATCCATATCATCGTGCGTTGTGTTAATAACCCCTTTCAAACTTTGGAGAATTATCATACATATCCAATAATAGGGTTGCAGACTCACATGAAATGCACCCCAAATTCATGTCCTCTGCATCCCAAGCCTCTGAATACCATCCCCTAATGGTTAAAAATATCTTCATTGACCTTGGTGTGGACTTTGATACTTAAGGTAGTCTTTCTTCAGGGTTGTATTTGGATAATAGACATCAACACCAACCTCCTAGCTCTTTGGTAAAAACAATTTGGGAAGGAGTCCTTTTTATGGAAAACTTTATTGTCTCAAATTCTGGTTATTTGTTCATTGGTCATCCCTGTATCTGAGGGAGATTCTTTCCTTTAGCAGGAAGAACCAAGCCCCTGAGGCTGTGGGGATGATCCCTGAGGTCTGGGGATGCTCATTCTACTGTAGCTCAGTAATCACAGGGCTCTGCACCCTGGGGTGTGCCGGAGCCCTGGGCAGAGCTCACTCGCAGACAAGGCAGAGCGTGGGAACATTGTTTTCTGCCTCCCTCTGATTGGTGATCCACTTTTCTCAATTACTTAGTGGTTGGGAGTGCTTTAGAGTTCTGAAAACCCAAAGTTGGAGCAGATGGGGGCCCAGCCTACATTGACCTTAGGAATCTCTGTCCATCAGGCCCTTTAGCAAACAGTATGTGGGTGCTGACGCTGCTCCATCCCAACCCCTGTTCTCCACCATCTCTTACTCCCAGGGAGGCTGGCCTCAGAGGTGTAGGGGTGGGATGGTTCCTGCTCACAGAACCTTAGGGTGGAGAAGTTGCCAGCTGAGGGGCAGCAGTGTCAGACCCCTACTCGGGGAAGGGTCTTGACACCACCAAGCCCCCTGCAAACACTGAACACCCTCCTTCAGCTCCCCAGATACTTTCGAGGCCCTGAAGTGATGACTTGTGGAGGTAGGTCATCTTCCCCTCAGGATTGAGACTGCAGATTCCCGCACATCCCCAACAAGAGTCTGGCATGATGATAAGAATTCTGCATTTGTTAATATATGTAAAATACTTGTTTAATCAGATGATAAAACCAGGACATTTTTCTGGAATGCTCAGGGTCCCCTGCTTCTAAGGGATTTTACCCCCAGAGATTGGAAATTGAGAAGTACAGATGTGATAATATTTTGTTTTATAAAGCCTAAATAACTTTATTCTTAAAGTTAGCATATGGCAAATAAAAATGTAGTTTCAAGTACGATCTTACATTTTAATGTCTGATAACTTCCTTAACTTCTTTGCTTTTCTTCATTGGCCTTAAAAGTAATCATTTCTGTGTTCTTTTTCATTTCCAATATGATTACTATTAGCGTGAAGCAACAACACTGTATGAGGTCTTGTCCCTTCTATAAATTAGGGCCCTTGGGGGATCCTAAAGTCACTTAAGGTTTTATTAGCTCTATATTATCCTACAGAACATGGGAGTCCAGATCTTGGCCCAGTTCAAATGAGGAAAGTGAGGATTTCACAGAGATTTTATGAAGTCCGAACTCATAACCTCCACAGTGTCTGCCTAGTTTCTCCCAATTCCACCCCCGTCCATCAGCAAGGAGCAAAGGCAGGAGGGAGGTGCCTGCCGCTGTCTTGACCAGAGATGGTGCTTCATTCTTTGGTCATGTAAGATTCAGTATCACCAACATCTTTGGTTCTGAGCTTTCCAGAAGCAAGTTTCCTAAGTTGCATATTGATGTAGGCAGGAAGTGCTCCAGGCAGCCCCTGGCTCTTGAAGAGAAGACCCTCCCTGGGCTGATTCTGCCCAGTGCGCAGCGTTGTTCAGCATCACAGGTCTCTCGCCCTCCTTTGTGCAGTTACATCAGCCATTTCCCTCTGACCCATCAGTAGCATCCCACTTTCTCTCTTTCAAATGTCACCGCCTCTTCAGGAGAACTGTCTTTGACCTCAGTCTACTAGCCCTTCTCCAAATTCTTATGTTTTCTAGCAATGCTTCTCAAACTTCAAAATGTACCTGAATCACCTCTTGGTCTTGTTGAAATGTAGATTCTGATTTGGCTGGTCTGGGGTGGGTCCTGGGATGCTGCATTTCTAACAAACTCCCTGGTGATTCCTATGCTGCTGGGCCAGGACCACACACTGATTAGTAATGGACAGAAATTGGGTTTCTTGAAAGCAGCTTCAGATGAAAGAGGATCTGGAAAAGCCATGATGAGCGGACCTTCCTATAATCTCTTTAGGAAAAAAGAGCATTTAATGAGAATTGAAGAAAAGGAGGGGCAACCTGAGGGAAGGCTTTCTTGTTACCCCTAGAGGAGGTTGGAGAGAGGAGGCCAGGCAGAGAGGAGACCAGTCTGATCACATTCACAGGCACAGGAGTGAGGCAGGCGTAATATATTCAGAGAACGAAGGAGGGGGAGCTGATATTTTGCAGATGGACTGAAGGGTCTAGACATCTCATGGAAATGCATCAGTGAGCTGAAAAAGATGAAATACAATGTGAGAAATAAGTTGGATTAATTGGATGCAAGAGGCTAAAGAAAAACATGATTAAGAAGGAAAGAAGGAAGAGGCACACGTTCCCGTCTGCCCAGATGCACATTTGTGGTTGAATTTCTTCCTCCTCTCGCTGGGGCTCTGTTCTTTAGTCCTCTTCCTTCTGTCTGGCTGGCTGAAGCAAACCTCATTATATTTCAAAAGCAGTTGTAGGAGATAGAAACACAGTTAGGGGAGAGACAGGCTGGCTGTGTCACCTCTTAAATGTTTTAACAATTCTTTGAGGCGTTTAGGAGAGTGGCTTGCTTTGTTTTTCAGAACCTGACTGATGGGGCCTTTTACACTGGAAGGCATTTTCTGCTCCACTGAATTTGGACTTTGAAATCTTGAAGCGTAGTTGACTGTGGAATCATGTTGGCACCATTTCTTTAAAGGATGGTAGCTTAAAACAACTAGATACCACGATGCACACACTAAGCCCAGTCTTTCTTTTATCCTGGGGTGTATGCAGGTGTGATGGTTTCTGTGAAAATTGTGTGGCAGATCAGGCCTCCAAATGTGAAACAGTCCTGGGGATCAAAGAGCAGATCAAGTCTTGCTCCTTCTAAGAGAAGCAATTATAACAATTCTGTTCTCTTCAAAGAGAACCTCAGAAAATCAAAGTCAACTGAGAGTCTAAATACTTGTTGTCAAATAATTTCTGAAGTGCACACAGAGGCACATTTCGTGCAGTCTCTGCTTTTTGCACTATCAGTGACCCTTTGAAATTTGGAGCCAGTTTCACCTCCTGCAACAATTATTATACAGTACAAAAAATGGACTTCTTAAAAGTATTTTATGACTGTATTTCCACAGATGCCACATCACGGTGTAGCACAGCTATGTTTTACTTATTCATTTAAGATTAGTTTGAACTTTCTCCTTTTGATATGAAGATGCTCTTGGAATAGTTCTCCATGAAAGCCATTTACCCAGGAAAACAGGTCAATTCAGCATTAGCTCTGGGTGGCAAGTACACACACACACACACACACACGCACACGCACACGCACGCGCACACACACACACACACACACAGAGTGATTAGTTGACATGCCTATTGAAACATTTGAGAAGTTTAACTTTTATTTTTTTGAAGTGGAGACTCTTTCATGTAACCTCTTAGATCTCTTTCTTTAAGGAAATTGAAATTCATAGAATCACAGAGCTTTTAAAGCTGGAGGAGAGCTTTAAAAGACATTATTGAAGCCAACATCTCTAGTCTTGAGATGAGGAAGCTGAGTAGGGCTGGACATCCTGCCCGCCTCACCCTCACCATGACCCTGACACTCAGGCCAAGGGAGGTTATATGATTTGCCCAAGGTCACCTGCCGAGTTAATTCAGAGCTGTTCCTCTCATTCCAAGCTGCCCTCTTGAGATTTGAAAATGTTATCATGTTTAAGGGAAAGGATTAGGTGGGCTTTTGTTTCTAAGTCATCTTCTAAACAAGAATATTGTTTCATTTGTGGTAATGCTGTTTCCTCTGATCAGCTTCTCATGAATTGTTCATTACCTTCTGCAAGGAATTTGATGACTCAGCTTCAGAGAACCTGCCTGAGTCTCAGCCCATTCCTTCCCTGGACCTTGGCACACTTGGGTCAAGTGTAGAGGACACCGTAGCTGACCTTGGAGATCACGGTATAAGTTTGCATTAGCCTGCAGAAGGCTGCTCTTGGATGACATGTGCGTTGGTGAGGCTGACCCTCCAGTGAGCCTGGCCGGCCTCTGGGAGAAGCCTTGGGTGTATGTGGCCACCTTCCATCAGTTTGCCAGAGCTGGGCTGTGGTGGTGAAAAGCAGAGAAGCCGAGGGCTTTGTCCATCCTCTCTTGTCTTCTTTGTCATAGCGAAGATGAGCTGGAAACTCACACTGGATGAGGGACCTCCGCTTATACATGAGTTAAACAGCATCACTACTAACATGTGTAAGACTGTGAATGCTCTGAAGTAAGTTGTTTCCCTGGCCCTCATGAACCAGAAAAAAAGTGCTCAGAGCTGTCAGCCAAACTGGGGAGATATGTCATAGCCCAATGGTATCAAACACGAGTTTTAGAGTAAAAAAGCTGGCCCTATCAGGGAAGACCCTGGCAACAATCTGTCTAGGTCTCAGTTTCCTTTACCATGAAACAAGAATAAAGCAAATTAGCTAAGGCCTGTGACATGCTCTCAGCTCCATGCCCAGCACATGGTAAAAACCAAAGAGAGGGAAGCAGTTCATGACTCTGAGGGGCAGGGCTGGGAACGTGAGACCTTGAAGTCCTGTAGGGCCGCTGACAAGTGTCAGGAACATCATAGGCACTCAGTGAACATTCTTTGAGTGAATGAACGTGTGGATGAATGACATGTTGTCTCGACCTCTGAGAAGCAGATGCCAAGACGGGACTAGAAGTACAAGGATATTATTAGGGGAAATGTCTGCATAAAAGGAGTTAGGAAAGGAGCTAGGAAAGGCTGAGAGAACTGTCAGACCGCAATTCGAGTCTCATTCCAAGTGAAGAGAGAGGTTCGCTGGATGAGCCCTAGTTTGTGAGGCAGTCAGAGGCAGCCAGGACGTCAAGAAGTGCCTCAGGAGACTCAGCTGTCGGAGGCTGCATGTCTCTGCTGCGGTGGGCCTGGGGTGGGGATGGCGGAGGGGTGTGGTAGCCTCACTCTCCTTGTGGATGAATGTCTTGAGGTGCATCCTCATGGCTGGAATTCTCTTTGGCAGCAGCTGAGTTCTCTTTCCAAAGAATGGAGGGAGTGAAACTTGGATTTGGCTGGTCATCTCAGCCTAAATTTGCTTTCGATGTCTTCCTGATGGAGCTGTTAGAGCTCATGCTGCCTTCTTCAGCTGTGAGGAGACTAGGACCTGATGCTCTTCAGGTTGCCATTTGCCAACTTTTGAAATAGTGTTTTGGAAGCCATCTGGTAACGGGTGTTACTGGCAGACAAATATGTGTATCAGATGGATTTGCATTTAGACTCTTTTCAGGTATTTCTTTTATTTATTTATTTATTTGTCTGCATTGGATCTTAGTTGCAGCACGTAGGATCTTAGTTGTGGCATGCAGAACCTTTTCGTTGAGGCACGTGGGCTCTTCATTGCAGGGCGCAGGCTTCTCTCTAGTTGTGGTGCTTGGCCTCTAGAACACACAGGCTCAGTAGTTGTGGTACATGGGCCCAGTTTCCCCATGGCATGTGGTATCCTAGTTCCCTGACCAGGGATGGAACCTGCATCCCCTGCATTGGAAGGTGGACTCCCAACCACTGGACCACCAGGGAAGTCCCCAGGTATTTCTTTAATACATTATTTGTTATTTTCCAAAGGTAAAATTTGGAAATGTAGAACTGTCCCCTGGGTCTTTCTTTCCAAGGCTATAAAACCAAGGGCTCGGCAGGCCTTTGAGTAGCACCGATATGGACGGCCTGTGCACTGCTGGAGGGCCATCGCCATCTAGAAAGAGGAAGCCCTAGGACAGGGCATTTAGTGGGTGGCCTAGGATCAAGAGGCCTGGGCCCAGCCTCCAGATTTCAGATAGGAAATGGTACTTATTTCACAGATGAGAAGCCAAAGACAGTAGGTAATTTGCTCAAGGACTCCAAAGTTCCTGCTTTCTAGTGCAAGTTACTCCTAAGCTATCTCTGACCACAGAACTGCCGGGATTCTCAGGCTGGCATCCTCCTTACCTTGCCCTTTGTCTTCTGTCAGGAGGTTTTGGTATGACAGACCATGTGTTGAGTTACCAGCCAAACTGGAAGTGGGCCAATCCACTCCTTTGCCCACCTTGTTCACACTGTAAGGAAACTACTTAGACGCCCATTATAAGCTGTGAGAGCCAAAAACACATAGTAGTTTTAGGTGGGCCAAATGCCTTGTAAAATACTTTAAACATTTCCCTTATTTTTTCCTCTCTGTAAATTCATATTTTCTAATTTCTATTCTTTCTTAAATATTAAATTGAAAAGGGAGACTATGAAGAACTATGAAATGTAGCCTTTGGGTTGATGATTGGTTAGATGGTGGGTAACTGCAAGATGGTTAGTGACCTCATAGCTTAATCATGAAACTTTGAGACGGGAAACTTTAATTTGTTGATGAACTCTGAAGTGGTTAATTATTACCCCCATTTGCTTTGCCTTATACAAGATTTGACTCCAAATTTTCAGCACCCAGAGGAGGTTGTAATTTATTTTTTATCTAGCTTGTATATGTAAAATAAAATTACACAATCATTTTTTTTAAGCTCCTGCAGCAAATGTTTAATCAGTTTTAGATGCTGAATTGGGAAATTCCCTCTGGGATTGAGGAGTTAGTTGCAGAGAAACAAGACAGGGTGAGGCATTATTTACATCTACATCTGATATGCATTTAGTTGACAACAGCTGATTTAATCTAGCTGAAGTCATGGATAACCATTATAATCAAATGAGAAAGCATGACTGGAATGTTGAAGAAATTATTCCTATTTAACTCCTTATAGGTAATGTTGATGATTACTTGCACATTAATTTTTGCCAGGAGCTTCATTACACTCTAGCCTTATTTTTAGCAGCTCACAGCTGAGTTTCAGAATAGCATTTCTTGCAAAGCTGGAAGAATAGCCTGGGACTCAGAGGCCCCAGACCCACCCAGAGCATGGCTCTCATAACGCAGAGGTTGCACTGGTGTCGGTCTTGGCTGCCCACCCAGATCCTGGCCAGCTGTCACTTAATTTCCTTTTAAGCCACTCTTTGAGCAAGTCCTGAGCCCCTCACTGTGCTCAGAGAAAGCTTAGACCTCAAGAGGGTCGTAATTTGCTTGCTCGTAGGAAGCCCACATGCCCTTTTTTAGTTGTAGGCTAGCCTATGACTTATGGTGCCATCTCTTCCCTTTAAATGTTAAGGTGATTTGAACTCTGTCAGACAATGATATATTTTTATTGTTTTAATTTAAAAAAAGAAAATGTTTACTTACTACAATTCCACTTCTAGATAGTCACCAAGAGAAATGAAAACATGTCTACAAGAAGATCTGAACACAAATGTTCTTAGCTGTTGTATTTATAGTACCAAAAAGTATAAACAAGTCGTGTCAATCAGCAGGTGAGCGGATAAACAAACTTGTAGTTTATCCATACAGTGTAATACTGAGCAATGAAAAGAAGCAAACTATCAACACACACAAGTGTGGGTACATATCAAAACACTGTGCTGAGAGACAGAAGCCACAAACAAAAGAATTCCTATGGAATATGTTTACATATAAATATCGTACAAGAGAGGATGCATGGGAACATTTTTATATATGTGGATATGTGTTTATCTATGTATTTCTGTGAAGTTCTAGAACTAGCAGCACTTATCTCTAGTGATAGAAATGAGGCCAATAGTTGCCTGGGGATCGTGGTGTTGGAAATCGACTCCAAAAGTGCACAAGGAGCCTCTTGTGGTGCTGGTTACCCAGATGTATATATTTGTCAAAACTTATTGAACTCTATACTTTAAATGAGTACATTTTATTTTCCATAAATTGTACCTCAGTAAGGTTGATGAATTAAAAAAATATATTGATAAAATATCCAGAAAAAAAAAAGGAAAAAGGAAGCATGAGTAATGCCTATTAGCCTACATTTTAGCTAATGAATGGCTGAGAGAGACTGGCCTGAAGTTGTGGAGCTAGAAGGCAATCAGGAGGATCTCTAGATGTTATCTGGGACACAGAGTCCTTAGTCCAGGAAATGATCATGGGTTTTCTTCTAATGTCAACCGAGCAGCATTGTCTTCCACAAGGAGTGTTAATAGAGTTTGGGGTCTTCTCTCAGGAAGTGAGAAGATGAGGGGCTGGAATCCCTTGGCTACTCTCTCAGTCTTTTTGGTTGGAGGGCCCATGTTGGTGTGGTTGGGGACCCATACCAATAGGTCTAAGAGGACCTAGGACCCACAAAAGCAGCCTGAGATAACAGAACAAAACATAACAGCCCAGACTCCAAACCCACCCAAGACAGAGACGCTGCTGGGTCTGCTTGCCTTGTCAGCCCTTGGAAAAGACGACCACGTGCTGGAGGCCATGTCCATGTTTCCAGATGTCCCATCACTTCCAGAGCTCTAACCATCTTAGAGACTTGATTGATGAATATAAATTGATGGTGGTTTGTTTCATATTTGTCATGTATTCCACTGAGTTACATTTATGTTTCCTACTGACTCTCACATTTACTCCCAGGAATAGGCCCTTGCAGTCACTCCCTAATTTTCTGAGCTCTAGAGGATAATTAGAATGAAGCTAATATCGAATGAAGGTGTGCTGATTCCCCACCCTGAGGCATATTTAATAATTCAGAGTGCTTCTTCTGCATGATAAGCTGGGTAGGTACCTCTGGTTGAAATTTGAATGATTATATACCAATTGAAAAATTGAAGTGGATGCAGAATAACACCTGCCCAATCAGCTACTTCACTGTTGTGTCCTAAGCAGGCATAACAGAAATAAGAGGAAAATCAGTCCCCACAACATGGACCTCTCAAAAGAACATTCTCAAAATAATGTTCTCACCTGGAAAAGCTGTATGTGGATTCCATGATCCACCCCTTAGCTAAACATAAATTAGACAGTAGTTATTAACCTAAGGGTTCTGCTGGTAGAGCATAGAGCATCTGTTTTTGTTTTTTTTTGCCCTGCCCTATCATGGTTCAGGTTTGGAATGAATCAATTAAGCAGAAAATTAAATAAGCATCCATCATGGCTTTAAGGTAAGATAGGCACAAAATATAATAGGCCAAAACCTCCTATAATATGTGCTTCAGACAGCATTTTGGACATACCATGGTGTGGTTTTCCTTTAGTCATTGAAATTGTTTTTCATGCATGCAATTAACACAGTTGTGCTCAGGGCTCCTGCACATCACCCTGGAGAGTATTGTCATAATGCCCAAGGGAAGCTAAGAGGCCATAGGAAACGAACACAGCAATACTGGACAGTGCCTACTTCCAGTCACATGAGTGTCTTTGACTCATATGCTAAGTTTTTGTTTAAGTGATTGAAATATTCTGCTTTGGTGTTAAGGCCAGACTTTAATTTAGCTATTTGTAATAGGCATTTAAATTTGTCCTCTCCGATCTTTGTAAAGGGGCTTTCTGTTCTGTTTTGTGGCAGTGAGGGCCTCCTCACTATCAGCTCTAGATTCGCTTGTCAAACTTTCATTTTTTTCAAATGAAATAACATATATCCAGAAAAAAAAAAAATAACAAAACCTTTCTGGCAAGGAACTACAGCAGTATCTAATTCCTTTTGTCACTCATGACTAGCAGCATTTTCCATTGACTTCTCTTTTTCTCTTGCTTCTAAAAAAGAAATTTCAAAATAGAAAAATAGGAAACCTACAAAAATATCCAAAATGATTGTCATGTTTCAAAGTAGTATGTCTGTGTGTGAGCAGTAATATGAATTTGACTTACTCTTAAAAAACCCATTTTTCCATGTTTGTCTTCAGAATGTTTGTGATGTTGTCAGCATTTAGAGCTCCCCAGCTGGACTCGTTTCGTTTCCGAGGTTGCAGGATGGGGTCTTTGTAAATTCCCCTTGCTGTTCTGTGCATTGGCATCCACGTGTCAGAATGCATGTCATACGAATCATGAATGTGTAGTGTGACCCTACACACCCCACTTCACAGCTGACCTTGACCATCCTTTCCTGCTAACTCTGGACTTGTTTGGGTTACTTTTTCTGGCATGGCTCCTTTTAATTATTAATGGGAGTGTCCTCTTACTATTAAAGATGAGCCGGCTAAGTACAGAGTTGTAGATGAGTTTAAGATGCCTGCTATCTTTCACTACATTTGGCACCTGGACGTTTGGGGTTGTAGAGATCAAAGTGACTTTACTCTTTTTATATCTCAGATTAATTTTCTCTTTTGAATCTAGGAAAAATGAGCAAACCCAGCTCCTCTCCCAGCTTAACTCCATGTGGCCTGTTTTCCTGGCTTCAAACAGCTTGGAATTAAATTAACTCCCCTCTTTCCCTCTACCTTCCACCTTCCCACAACCCCATTTTAAGATATAATTTGACAGTTTGCACAAGCAGTTGCTTATGACATGTGGCCTCTATACATTTGGCCTCCTTTTATTTGTGAGATTACACATTTTGAACAAGGCTAAGCTTTTTGTGTTTATGGTGTCCTGGATGAGAAATTTTAGTGGTGTACTTGAGAGGGCTAGAAAGTGACTACTGGTTAAGAAAAAGCAGGTTTGGGGAAAAAATTTAAATGCTTTAAATTGAGCTTTGTGTTGTTGATGAAGAACATGCGCCAGTGCCCTGGCTGTGCCGTCGTGTTCATAGGCCATGTTCACACCTGCTCCTGGGAATGCCAGTGTTCTTTGGCACCATCCTGATGTCATTCCATACCTTGCCTCCTACTTTTTATTCAGTAAATCATACACCTACATTTTGTTGATCTCAGCTCAAAATTCCACCCAGTAGGCATCCTGGTGAGAATATATGTTTTCTATTGTATTGACAATATTCATTGATTCACATTTGATGATACTCCTGAAAGGCATTCACATACAGGCGTGTGTCACAGCCCCGCAGCTGAGAGCTAGTAAGCCGGTCCCTCGCTACTTAAAGCATGGTCTCTGCACTCATATTACTACCGTCCTGAGGACCTGTAAGAAATGCAGAATCTTAGACCACATCCTAGACTTGCTGGATCAGAAGATGCAAAATCCCAGTAATTTGTCTGCACATTAAAGTTTGAAGAGCACTGGGCTAGGCTGTAAGTTCAGTGAGCATGTGGACCATGGCTTCTGGTTCATCTTTCAGTTTTTTTTGTATTTCCATGACTTTTAAAAAAATTGTAGTTGATTTACAATGTTTCAGGTATACAGCAAAGTGATGCAGTTACAAATGTGTGTGAGTGTGTGTGTGTGTATGTATACATATATACTCTTTCTCAGATTCATTTCCATTATAGTTTGTTACAAGATATTGAATATAGTTCCCTGTGCTATATGGTTTATCTTTTTATTCTCACTTGCAGACATGCTGACTGGCTCTGAGATGATGCTTGGTAAATATTTGTTGAATGAATGACTAAATCTAGGGGGAAAATCCTATAAGAACACTAATGCTTTTTGTCATAAACAGCATACATTTCTTGCACAGATTAATTCAATTGGGCAAACAGTAGAATAACAAGTTACCAGAAGAGGCTAATTTGTGTGCATTGGTGTTCACCTATAATTTTTGTCTCCTTCTTCTTAAGGGAGATTGCAGTCTAATTTTCCCAGATGGATACTGGAAAGATGAAAAATAAAGGAGGCGTTTTGGAGACCTGGGAATAGAAATCCTCCATGTCTGCTTTTTAAGTAGCCTAGCCTTTTCCTCTTTCTTTATAGATACTCCTACATTTAAATAATCTCCCACGGAAGCCACCAAAGTGCCAAAAATATGTTTTCTTCTTCTGCAATAATAATAGATCAGTATTTCGTTTAATAAAATGGTCACATCACCATAAGGTAATCCTCCCAGACTCCTTAACATATTTGCTGAGTGTATTCCCATTAACGGGAATGACGGGGATTTGGGAAGCATAGTCTGTGTCACAGGGGCACACATCTCGTTTGCATCCACTTAGTCTCTCCATGGAATCCATGGCAAACTTTATGTGTGACAGTGTGAGCAGACATTTGTTGGTGGATTATTCTTTCTTTTTTAATAGCAGGTTTGGTCGGGCCCCCATACGAAAATACTTTTCATGGTTGGTGGGTTGGGTCCTCTGGGAAACAGACCCCAAGACTGAGGTAGAAGTACAAGAGATGTATTGAGGGTAACGTCTGCTGGAAGAAAAATGGAAGGGGATCAGGAGTAGGCAGAGAGAGTCTGTGATGCAGGTCTGACACCTGGGAAAGGTAAGCAGGAAGGAGTGAGAGGGGTAGAAAGAGCTTCAGACTTCATTAAAGTTCTGAGACAGCCTCCATCAGCCAGATGGGGAGCTTCTAGATCAAAGATTTCCCATAGAGGAATCTTGTGTTGGGCAGAAATGTTGTGCCTTACCATCGCCACTAGCTCCAGCACTCAGCAGGACCCCAAGATGCTGCAGGTGGAGTCTGGCAGCCCACTGCATGTGCTGCAGCTAAGCAGCAAGTTTGTGGGAGGAGAACTGAGAGACACTCTCCGTAGATGCCACAGCAGTAGTTCATCTGAGTCATCCATATGCCTGAGATGACAAAAAATAGTATTTGGATAAACAGCCTATAGTTCAATACTTTTCTCTAACTTCAAGTAACCTTACCTCCAATATGTTCAAAGTAAGAGTGACTGAAACTTCTGGAATAACCACAGATATTTCACAAAACTCCACTGGACTGGAAGCCATGAGTGTATTGAAAGAGGTTTGGAGCCAGACTTTATCTTTTCCCCGCTTGTGTCATTTACCAGCTGTATGAACTTGGGCAAAAAATTTATATTTCCAAGCCTCAGTTTTCTCATCCATATAATGGGAGTAATAGTAATACCCAATCTTTGGGGGTTAAGTGAGGAATAAATTAGATGATACATAAAGAACTTAGCATAGTACATGAAACATAGAAAGCGCACAACAATCTCTTACTGAAAACATACCACGTCAAAGCAAGTTGCAGTATTTTCTCAAGTTCCACATAAAACCTTTGCAATTGGTGATGAGATAATTCAGTTTTTAACCACCCAGGAGACCTTCTGATTATAGTTTATAAGCACCTTCACTCTATGAATTAAGTATGATTTGGAATACAATACTTTTTTTGCTCTAGTTTTTGCATATGGGAAATGTAAAATGACTCAGGCCCATTAGTTCCCCCTGTCAAATTATGGCCTTAATTATGTCCATCTGGACCAGTTAGTTTAGCACCAAGAAAAATTAGCTTCTTTGTCAAGACCATAGGCAGCCCTCAGAGCCAAAGCTGAGTCTCTACAGATATGTATGTTCTCCTGTTCACGGGTCAGGAGTGCCGTTGTTATACCAGGAAAGAGAACCTAGGACAAAGTTACTGCTTTAAAAGATGCTCCTTTACCAGCCATCTTGAGCCTGTAAACTGGCAGCTAAAATTTCTAGCTATTTTCTCTAAAAACATTATAAATGTAAAAATATTTTGTGCTAAGGAGCATAATAAGGACAAGAATATACATTCTTTTTTCCACTGTAGTCTCATTTGGGATTTAGGCCAAACTCAGTAGATCAAAATAAAGAGCTTGGTAGGCATAACTATATGACTTTTACAATGAAATATTCAAGTAACGCATGCAGTTATTTTTTAATTTAATTTTACTTTTTTGTGGTACGCGGGCCTCTCACTGTTGTGGCCTCTCCCGTTGCAGAGCACAGGCTCCAGACGTGCAGGCTCAGCAGCCATGGCTCACGGGCCCAGCCGCTCTGCGGCATGTGGGATCCTCCCGGACCGGGGCACGAGCCTGTGTCCGCTGCATTGGCAGGCGGACTCTCAACCACTGCGCCACCGGGGAAGCCCACATGCAGTTATTTTAATGGAACTCTCTGCTCTGGGTTTGTAATGAAATGAGGGAGCTTTTCTGAATCACAGGGATTTGTTCTGTACTCTACCACGGAGGTTGTATGTATGAGTGACCTCCTGGTTTTAGACAAGTTGCTCTGAATTCTTTCTATTATTTTCTCCTTTAGTTAGAATATAAAGGAATTTCAGCAGTCTGCTTTTCCATAGCATAGATTGCTAAACTAGGGAAGAGCCTGTGCTCATTTCTAATGAATGTATGATTTTCCCTCCCTAGGGCTGGCTGCACATGGAATTAGAATATTCCAGATATGATTTTATGTGCATAGTTAAATCATTTAATTCTTACCACAAATCTGGTGAGATAGGCAGACCATATTTATTTTAAAGAAGGGCATGTATGTCCTAGACGTGACATAGTAGCTTGTTCAAAACAGTGTTTTTGGATATTTTATGTCCAAACAACTATAAGGTATCTTCAGATATGTAAACAACTATAAGTTATCTTCAGATATTTTCTGAAATTTGTAAGATATTTTCTTAAAGTAATAATTCTAGATTATCCTAGTAATAATATGATTCTCAATTCTCAATCCTCTTTTTAAGTGGGAGAGTAAAGCAGAAGCTGTGGTTAGAGGCCAGGGTTGCTTACACCTTGGGTCTGCCCCTAGAGTGGGCTATGCCTGTGATGTCGCTCATCATATCAGAAGGTGGGGGGTTTGGAATGGCTGCTTGAAGGGAAGGGAAGGCAGGCTGGCTGTGACCCTCCATGTGAGAGGCCGAGGCTCAGGCTTCTCCACGCTCAGAAGGGAGCAGGTCTTAATAGTCTGTGTCAGGCTGCCTCACGCACAGGAGGCTGAGGAGGCCACCTGGCTCCTTAAGTCAAGTGCCCTTGCTCGTATGTATTCTGAGTCAGGCTTTTCAAACAGGCTGCTCACTGAAATCCCTCATGAAAAATGTAAAACACAAACGCCATGGTCTCTGTCTTCTTAGGCTCTGGTTTACATCAGTGGTTCTCAACCGAACATCAGAACCACCTGGAGAGCTTGCTAAAATGCAGATTGCTAGCTTGGTGGCATGCAGGAGCTAGCCTGCGTGGGCTCTCAGAGCTCATGGGTACCTCTTCAGCCAATCTCGTGTCCAGTGATCGCCTGAAATCTGCTATGCTGAATATTTACACCAGGAGCATTGGCAAATGCTACTAATCAGTGCTTCTCTTTCATTAAACCCTCACCAGCACACCAGGGTGGGACCCCATCCCCAAGCTTTTGATTCAGCAGGTCTGGGACAGGGCCCAAGAGTCTGCATTTCTAACAAGTTCCCTGGTGACACTGCTGCTGCTGGTTTGAGGAGTGCACACTCAGAAGAATTTGTCTAAAACTATGCTGTCCAGTTTGATAACCACTAGCCCATGTGGTTATTTAAATTTTGATAATTAGAAGTAAATAAAAATTTAAAATCTGTTCCTCAATCACATTAGTCACACTTCAACTGCTTAAACTAATATAATATTATATGTCTTTTATATCTCAATAAAACGGGGGGGGGTGGTGCTTTAAGAGTCCCATGAGGTTAGTGGCTCCTGTGCTGGACCACACATTTCTAGACTGTTTCGTCATTACAGAAAGTCCCATTGGACAGCACTGCCAAAGGATAAAAGCTGTGCACCTAAATTGTTTTTAAAGTTCCACAGGTAATTCTGGTGAGAAGCCTGGTTCAGTGATCACTACAGTTATTAAATGTTGATCTTATATTTCAGTTCTCTAAAAATCAAACTCACAAAAAATTCTCTATTGCCCATTTTCTAGTTCTTACTAGGGAGGAAGGATCAGTTTGCTGACATTCTTAAATACTGACAACACCTATTAATGACCCTTTTTTATAGCTGAGGACACTGAAATGCAAAGAGGTAAAGATAGAAGAAGTTTTGAACTTGAACTGGGATCCAGCCCCAAGCCCATAACTCTTTCACTCCAGAGGTTTCTCCTCTGTGTTGTGACAGCTTTCCACTAAGGAGACAATGTTATTACAGGTGTTTGGTGATGGTATCATCTCCAGATCACATCAGGGCCCAGGTCTGAGAGACTGTTATCTTGCCTCAGATGAAATGTATGGCAATCGAGGCCCCGGATGTCTTTCAGATTTTATCTAATAATTCCCTCCCAACCAGTGGGTCATATCAATGAATCAGGAGTGTTCCAACAGCAGATTACACAAGACTAAAGAGGAAATAGGATTTAATTAGAGATGAAGGGTCAGGTGAAATCGTTAAGAGTCATTAGTAACATCTGTGGAGCAAGTCACCAAAACCTGAGTTCATGAGGCCTCGATAGGCAGATAGAGACTTGATGGTGCGGCCAGCAGAGAGCTGGCCTGGGATGCCACCACGGTAGGTGTGTTTCTTATGTGTTGCTGGGTGATGATCTGTTTGTTATTGATACATAGCCTGGAATGTAGAAGTGTGCTTTGTGAGTTACTGTCTCCAAGGTGCTTGTGTGGCCTAAACAATATCCATTTTATTTCAGTTCCTATGTGACTGAGATTTTGTTTTTTACAGTGATCAAAAAACTAGCCAGCAGTGCTTCTTTTCCCCTGAAAGATTTATTATAATAGACTTTATTTTCTTAAGTGGCAGTTTGCTTCCCTGAGCTTCAAAAGCTGTTGCCTTATCTATTCTGAAAAAATAACTTCAAAACTACTTTTCCTCCCTTCTTTCTGGGCTTTCTTTTAGGAATTCTGGAATTCCTCCTTTTAGGAATTTCCTATTGCCATTATCTTTGTACCTTCATAGGTACCATTATATTCTGGCCTTTGTGGAACCTATATGCAATGGGTTGTGTGTGGCATGGACAGTAAATAAGATAAATATGTAAAACAGATAGCACGTGGGAAAGTGATGAGTACTCAAGAGGACAAATGATGCAAGAAGGGGGAAAGGAAGCTTCAGGGAGGGGTTGACATTTTAGATGGGCCACAATGTTGAGTTTTGAATAAAGACTTGAAGAAAGTGGGTGAGTGGGCCATTCGGCGTCTTGGGCATGAGTGTTTCCGGTAGAGGAGGCATCAAGTGCAAAGTCCAAGGCAAGGGTCTGCCAGGCGTCTTCAAGGAGCAGCAGGGCCAGTGGGCTGGAGGGAGGTTGTGAGGAGTGGGGCAGAGGGGGATGAAGTCAGATTATGGGATACACGGTCATACAGGGTTAGACATGCTAAGTAAATGAGCCAGACACAAAAGGACAAAAATTGCATGATTCCACTTATATGAGTGACCTAGAGCAGTCAAATTCATAGAGAAAGTAGATGGTGGTTGCCAAGGGCTGGGGTAGAGGGGGATAGGGAGTTATTGTTTAAAGCATAGAGAGTTTCAGTTTGGGAAGATTAAAAAGCTCTGGAGGTAGATGGTGGTGATGGTTTGCACAACAGCGTGAATGTACTTCATACCATAAAGTTTACCAAATGTACACTTTATGTTAGTTTACCACAATAAAAAGCTAGTTAAAATTATAAATATAATTTGGAGTCAGGCTATGTCGAAACTTGAGTATGTTAGTCTAAGAAATAGAAACTTTTCTTACAAAAGGATGGAAGTCCACTGAAAGGTTTTGAGCAGAAGAATGAAAATAAATACACAAAAAGCTCATGCAGCTCAATATCAGAAAAACAATCAAAAAATGGGCAGAAGACCTAAATAGACATTTCTCCAAATGTCTCCAAGACATCCAGATGGCCAAAGATCACGTGAAAAAATGCTCAACATTGCTAATTATTAGAGAAATGCAAATCAAAACTACAATGAGGCATCACCTCACTCCAGTCAGAATGGCCACCATCAAAAAGTCTACGAACAATAAATGTTGTGGAGAAAAGGGAACCCTTCTACACTGTTGGTGGGAATGTAAATTGGTGCAGCCACTATGGAGAATAGTGTGGAAGTTCCTTAAAAAACTAAAAGTAGAGCTACCATATGATCCAGCAGTCCCACTCCTGGGCATATATCCAGAGAAAACCATACTTTGAAGAGATATGTGCACCCCAATGTTCATTGCAGCACTCATTATTCACAATAGCCAAGATATGGAAGCAACCTAAATATCTATCAACAGATGAATGGATAAAGAAGATGTGGTACATATATATGATGGAACATTACTCAGCCATGAAAAAGAATGAAATGATGCCATTTGCAGCAACATGGATGGACCTAGAGATTATCATACTAAGTAAAGTAAGTCAGAAAGAGATAGATAAATACCATTTGATATCACTTATATGTGGAATCTAAAAAAATGATACAAATGAACTTATTTACAAAACAGAAACAGACTCACAGACTTAGAAAACAAACTTCTGCTTACCAAAGTGGAAGGGTGGGGGGGGAGGGGTAAATTAGGAGGTTGGGATTAATGTATACACACTACTATATATAAAATAGATAATCAACAAGGACCTACTGTAGAGCACAGAGAACTCTACTCAATACTCTGTAATAACCTATATGGGAAAAGAATCTGAAAAATAATTGATATGTGCATATGTATAACTAAATCACTTTACTGTACACCTGAAACTAACACAACATTGTAAATTAACTATACTCAATATAAAATAAAAATTTAAAAAGTAAAGGGGATTAGCTCAAGATGGCAGAGTGGAAGGACTTGAGCTCACCCCTTCTTAGGTAGACACCAAAATCACAACCAACTGCTGGACAGCCTCGACGAAAAAACACTGGAACCTACCAAAAAAGATACCCTACATCCAAAGGCAAGAAGAAGCCACAAGACAGTAGGAGGGTCGCAATCGTGATAAAATCAAATCCCACACCTGCTGGGTGGGTAACCCACAAACTGGAAAACAATTATACCACAAAAGTTCCAACACTTTTCAGGAGTGAAAGTCCTGAGCCCCACGTCAACCTTCCCAGCCTGGGGGTATGGCAATGGGAGGAGGAGCCCCCAGAGAATCTGGCTTTGAAAGCTGGGGGAAGCAGAAGCTCCATTCTTCTAGGGCACACACAAGGTTCCATGCACACCAGGACCCAGGGGATAAAAGCAGTGACCTCATAAGAGACTGGGTCAGACCTATCTGTTAGTATTTGAGGGTCTCCTGCAGAGGCAAGGAGGCAGCTGTGGCTCATGGCAGGAACAGACACTGGCAGCGGCAGGTATGGGGAGTACTCATTGGTGTGAGCCCTCCCAGAGGCTGCCATTAGCCCCAGCCTATAACCTGTAGGCTACAGTCCTGGGATGCCTCAGGCCAGAAAACCAACAAGGCTGGAACACAGCCCCACCCATTAGCAGACAAGCCGGTAAAAGTCTTCCTGAGCACAGCCCTGCCCATCAGAGGGACAAGACTCAGCTTTACCCACCAGTGGGCAGGAACCAGTCCCTCCCATCAGGAAACTTGCACAAGCCTCTTAGACAGCCTCATCCACTAGAAGTCAGACAGCAGAAGCAAGAAGAACTACAGTCCTGCAGCCTGCAGAATGGAAACCACGATCACAGAAAGTTAGACAAAATGATATGGCAGAGGAATATGTCTCAGATGAAGGAACAAGGTAAAACTCCAGAAGAACAACTAAGTAATGTGGAGATAGGCAACCTACTGGAAAAAGAATTTAGAATAATGACTGTGAAGATGATCCCGAAGATCTCAGAAAAAGTATAGAGGCAAGGATTGAGAAGACACAAGAAATGTTTAACAAAGACCTAGAAGAACTAAAGAACAAACAAACAGAGATGAACAGTACAATAACTGAAATGAAAAATACACTAGAAGGAAGCAGTAGCAGAATAACTGAGGCATATGAACAAATAATTGACCTGGAAGAGAGAAGAGTGGAAATCACTGCCACGGAACAGAATAAAGAAAAAAGAATGAAAAGAAATAAAGGCAGTCTAAGAGATATCTGGGACAACATTGCATTATAGGGGTCCCAGAAGGAGAAGAGAGAGAGAAAGGACCTGAGAAAATATGTGAAGAGGTAATAGCTGAAAACTTCCCTAACATGGGAAAGGAAACAGTCACCCATATCCAGGAAGTGCAGAAAGTCCCAGGCAGGATAAACCCAAAGAAGATCATGCCAAGACACATAGTAATCAAATTGACAAAAATTAAAGATAGGGTTTCCCTGGTGGCACAGTGGTTAAGAATCCACCTGCCAATGCAGGGGACATGGGTTCAAGCCCTGGTCTGGGAAGATACCTGTGCTGCAGAGCAAATAAGCCCATGAGCCACAACTACTGAGCCTGTGCTCTACAGCCTGTGAGCCACAACTATTGAAGCCCGCATGCCTAGAGCCCATGCTCCGCAACGAGAGAAGCCACTGAAATGAGAAGCCCGCGCACCACAACAAAGAGTAGCCCCCACTTGCCGCAGGTAGCGAAAGCCCGTACATGGCAATGAAGACCCAGCACAGCCAAAAAAACAAAAATAAATAAATTAAAAATTATATAAAGGCAAAGAAAAAATATTAAAAGCAGCAAGGGAAAAACAACAAATAACATATAAGGGAACTCCCATAAGGCTATCAGCTGATTTTTCAGCAGAAACTCTGCAGGCTAGAAGGGAGTGGCATGTTATATTAAAAGTGATGAAAGGGAAGAACCTACAACCAAGAATACTCAACCCAGCAAGGCTCTCATTCAGAGTTGACAGAGAAATCAAAAGCTTTACAGACAAGCAAAAGCTAAGAGAATTCAGTACCACCAGACCAGCTTTGCAACAAATGCTAAAAACATAAAATAAAGATGAATTGTCACAGGGGAAAAAAATAAAGCATATCACTACTGAACAAAAAAGAAGAATGAAAATAAAAACCTCCATTTGTAGGCAAGGTGCGGTGGAAAACATTTTACACTGGTTACCTCTAAACCCATACAGTGCTATATGGAAGACATGATTACTTCCGTTTGATTACTTTACTTTTTAACTGTTTATTCTGAAATAATTTTAGACATACAGAAAACTTGCAAAAAATAGTACAGTGAGTTTCTGTATCCCCTTCACTCAGCTCCCCTAAAGTTAACATCTTACTTAGCCAAAGTACAGTAATAAAAACCCGGAAAAGTAACAATACTGTTAACTAAATACTAATCTTATTCCAGTTTTACCAGTCCCCCCCTCCCCAAAGGTATTTATTGTTGTGTCTCCTTCAACTCCCTCAATCTGTGACAGCCCTCAGTTTATCAGCCTCTTTCCCGACCTTGGTACTTTTGATAAGTAATGGTCACTTACTTTGTAGCATATCTCTTACTGTGGGTTTGTCTGACGTTTTCTCAGTTAGATTGAGGTTGCACATTCTGGACAAGACTAACATAGAAGTGACATGTCCTCAGTGTATCACGTCAGGTAGAGTATGTGATGTTGATGTGTCACCCTTGATCACTTGGATGAGGTGGCGTCTTCCTTGCAGAAGGTGGTGTCTCCTGTAAACGTACCTTTTTTTTTTCTTTTGTAATTGGCAAATTTCTTGTGGGAAATGGTTTGGTAATATCACCTCTGTTTTAGATGAAGTGACTATGGTTCAGAGAGGTTAAATGATTCGCATGAAGTCAGCCAGTAATACCAAAACCAGAATTTGACATTAGTTTTACCTGACGCAGAAGCCTAGTTTCTTCCCACCACCTGTTTTGGGAATTTGTTCTCAGTGATGATGAACAAAATAACAGACGCAGCCCAGAGCCAGCTATTTTAATAAATCCTAGGCTAGCAGTTTTCAAAGTTTTTGATCTCAAGACACATTTACACTCTTAAAAATTATTCAGGACACCAAAGAGCTTTTGTTTATGTGGTTATACCTATGAGAATTTAAACAATAGCCATTTAAAAATAGCAATAATAAACCTGTTGCGTGTTAACAAAAATAGTGTATTTATTCTTAAAATTATTTTTGCTTGATAAGTGATTATTTCTCCACATATAATTGAAATATACACCAGTTTTGTACACCAAATTCCTGCTTGTATATTTACATTAATACGGGGCTTGATTCCCTCACTAAAAATCTGTTATGATTGTAGTGTCATGATATGTTTAAATATTTGGTAGGACCTACACTCCTTAATTGCTTTTAGTTATTAATTTGTTTGTTTATTAGTGTTTATTCTATTTTTATCTTAATTATTTAAATTTTATTTTATTATGGGAAGAACAATTAACAGGAGATCTAGCGTCTTAACACAGTTTTCAGTGTACAGTATACGAATGTAGATCATAGATAGTGTCATACAACAGATCTCTAGAACTTATTCATCTTGCTGAACTAAAACTCTGGACACATTTATTAGTAGCTCCCCATATCCTCCTGTCCCCAGCCTTTGGCAATCACCATTTCTTTCTTTGATTCTATGAATTTGAGTATTTTAGAAACCTCAAATAAGTGGAGTCATATGGTATTCATCCTTCTGTGACTGGCTTATTTCACCTAGCGTAATGTCCTCAAGGTTTATCCATGTTGTCACATATTATGAAAATTAACTATAATTTCCAAAAAGAATTATTGAGAAGGGCAACATTGGTTTACATTTTCATAATTTTAAAAAAGTAACTGGCTTAATAGAAGGCAGCTGGATTCTCATATCTGCTTTGCATTTAGACTATCGTGATATTACATGTCACATAGTGTCTGGAAAACTCCACTGTGTACACCTGAGCGGATGAGTGTGAAAAAGGAAAATAACGTCTTGGTATTGTTATGAAGTTAGCTTTGGAATCCCTTGAAAGGGTGTCAGGGACTCCCAGTGTCGCTGGACCACATTTGTGAGAATTGTTCCTCTGGGCATAAAGGGAGACACTGAAAGAGTGAGCATTAAATATTCCTGGATCTCATGAATAATTTCTCCATTTGTACTGCCCTGTTAAATAAATTTTTAATAAACTAGAAAAAAGACAATGAAGCAGCAGGGGCCCTTTTCATGAATAGGGTGCTCTAAGGTAAAAACCCTACTCTATTTGAATTTCATGGGTGTGAAATCATTAAAAAGCAGAACTAATGTTGCCAGTGTTATTGTAATGGTCATAAAAATCTGCAGTCTTACTGAGATGATGCACCTTTATGCTTTAATCGACATCATTTTATGTGCTAACTGGATGCAAGATCTTGAAACTGTCTGCGGGGCCTCCTGCAGGGTTAATTGTGCGCTGCAGCACACTCACATACTACATATTTCCTCCAAAGAGTCTGGGAGTTTCTAAACCAATCACCCAAACTCTGGGCTCCAGCATTTGCTCGGTGAGCAGTTTTTCATTACTGAGGAATCCCAAATACAATGCAAATTGTCTAATAAATTATTTTGTGTTACTCTTCAACTTTCTGGAAAAATTGTCCTTGGAGAGCTGTAGCATCAGCACATGCAATCAATGCTTTAGAACAGGTTGATTTCTAGCTCTCATTGTCATGGAGATAAAACCTTCAGATACTGGGAGTTATGGTGACAGTGAAATGTGCTCTTTCTCTAGTGGCATGGGATTTTACAGCATGTCTTTTGTTGGATTTTTCTATGTCATCATTGGTAAAGTATACATATAGCTATCTCTGTTTTAGTTTATCTAGCTATATTCTTAAATGAATATATTCCTATTTTGTTTTATTTTCTCTCAGGAAGATATAAATTTATTTTTAGTTGAATGGCCTGTGAAAAATTAGGTGCATTTGCCAAAGGTACCTAATGTACTGATGGAATAAATACAATTTTAGTTTTCTAGTTGAATACACAGCAAAATCACTGTTGGGTCCAAATTTGTATTTCCATGTATGCACCTCAACCATTGACAAGATTTATTAGATCCTATAAGTTTCCTTGGGGCTTTTCAGTAGGAAAAGCCCTGTTAATTCATATCTAAGTCAGAAATGTATAACATTTTTTTCACTTTAACACTGATCATTTTCCCCTTCCCCATTGTTTAAAATAATCATTTTCATTTTATTGAGTGAAGCAATATAATACTCATGCTATTTGCATTTGTAAAACTTGTATAAATTGTCTTTTCTAGTTAAAGATTTTGGTAATAATTATCGTACAATTTTAAGTGTGAATTTTGCTTATGATTTAAATGTACCTTTACAACTGATTACATAGGAGAGACCACAATGATTTACAAAATACATTTTCCCTTTTTATTTCTCTAAGAAAATTTCATCCTACCTAGGACCATTCAATTGGATGCACCCTCTCAACTTTGTTTTTATGTGATAAACACAAAGAATAGAATATATGGATTGATTTCTGCCCTGATTTCTGGCACAGAGCTCCTAAAACCCTTGTAATTTCCTAAGTGAAAGAGCACTAGGAGCATCTTTTGTTCTAATATTTGTTCTTTGACTCTAGTTCTTGACACAGAGCTTCTAAATCCCTTGGAATTTCTTGGCAGATAGGAATGTCTTTTGTTCTAATTATGTGACTCTTGGTGGTCTCCTGCATGGGGGCTGATCACAAGAAAGACCAAGCCATGATTAGTAGCTTAGAACTTTCAGCCCCACCCTTCATTGTCCAGAGGGAGAAAGGGGGCTGGAAGTAGAGTTATTCCCCCCTCCGCTGAAAGTCCCAAAAGTATGGGGTTCAGAGAGCTTCTGAGTTGGTGAACACACAGAGGTTCTTGGAGAGTGGGGTTCCCAGAGAGGGCGTGGAAGCTCCATGTCCCTTCCTATGAGACTGCCCTACAATCTCTTCCATCTGGATGTTCATCTCTGTCATTTTTCATATCCTTTTACAGTAAACTGATACATGTAAGTAAGTGTTTCCCTGCATGCGTAAAGTGTGCTTAGTAAACATTTTCTTAATGAATGAATGGAAACACATGTTTCATATGGTGACTATTATGTGTGGTAATATATTGAAGGCCCTTTGTAAGTTGAAATTATGTGAATTTAGTATATGAAAATGGCATTGCTTTATTTAGTGAAGAAAAATATATTTAAATAAGTGGTCTTGAAACAATTGCATGTTTGATAACAAAATTAGATTCCTGCCTTATACAACACAAAAATAAATTATAATGGATTAAAATTTTAAAAGTATAAAACATTAATCAAAGAAGAAAATATTGGAGAATAATTTCATAGTATTAGAGTAAGAAATTTCTGATAATTATGAAATAAACCCAGAAAGCATAAAAGACATACAGATTTGCCTATATAAAAACACAAAAACGTCTATATAGCAAAAGCCATAATAAACAAAATTAAAAGACAAATGAGAAATAAATTAAGAAATATTTATAATTCTTATAAAATTTACAATCTATAGTATATAAAATATACATGATATCTATCTATATTTTAATTCATAAATCACTAAGAAAAGGAAAAATAACCCAGTAGAAAAATGAGCAAGGTAGGAGCACCTAAATATATAAAAAAATACTAACAGACAAAAAGGGAGTAATTGACAGGAATACAATAATAGTAGGAGACTTTCACACTGCACTGACATCAATGGACAGATATTCCAGGCAGAAAATCAATAAGGTAACAGAGATCCTAAATGACACATTAAAACAGTTGGACTTAATATCTATAGGACACCATGTCCAAAAAACCAGCATACACGTTCTTTTCAAGCATGCATGGAACATTCTCTAGGATAGACCACATATTAGGACACAAAACAATCCTCAGCAAATTTAAGAGGATACAAATTATTTCAAGCATCTTTTCTGACCATAACAGTATGAAACTAGAAATCAACCACAGAAAGAAAAACGGGAAATAAAAGATCACATGGAGACTAAATAACATGTTACTGAAAAACCAATGGGTCAACAGTGAAATCAAAGAGGAAAGCAGAAAATACTCAGAGACAAATGACAAAGAAAACACAACCTTACAAAATCTATGGAATGCAGCAAAAGCGGTTCTAAGAGGGAAGTTCATAGCAAGACAGGCCCTCCTCAAGAAGCAAGAAAAGATCCTCAAATAAACAACCTAACCTACTACCTAAAAGAATTAGAAAAAGAAGAACAAAGTCAGCAGAAGGAAGGAAATAATAAAGATCAAAGAGAAAATAAATAAAATAGAGATAAAAAATAGAAAGGATCAATAAAACCAAGAGCTGGTTTTTGAAAGGATAAACAAAATCAACAAATCTCTAGCCAGGTGCACCAAGAAGAAAAGACAAATAAACAAAATCAGAAATGAAAGAAGAGAAATAACAACTGATACCACAGAAATTTTAAAAATCATAAGAAAATACTCTGAACAGTTATATGCCAACAAATTGGACAATCTAGAAGGAATGGACAAGTTTCAAGAAACATACAGCCCACCAAAATTGAGTCAAGAAGAAAAAGATCATTTGAATAGACCTATCACTAGAAGTAAAATAGAAACTGTAATAATAATAATAATAAAACTCCCTGCAAGGGAGTTCACTGGTGGCCTAGTAGTTAGGATTCTGAGCTTTCACTACCATGACCCAGGTTCAGCCCCTGGTCAGGGAACTGAGAACCCATCCCGCAAGTAATGTGGCACTGCTGACAAAAAATGAAGCAAAACCCAACTCCCTGCAAAAAAAGTCCAGGACTGGATGGCTTCACTGGGGAATTCTACCAAACATACAAAGAACTTATACCTATCCTTCCCAAACTATTGCAAAAGATTGAAGAGGAAGGAAACACTCCCAAAGTCATTCTATGAAGCCACTATCACTCTGATATCAAATCCAGACAAAGACATTACAAAAAAGAGAACATTACAGGCCAATATATTTGATGGATATAAATGCAAAATCCTCAGTAAAATATTAATAAACCAAATCCAACAATACATAAAAAGGATCATACACCACATCATGATCAAGTTGAATTCATTCCAGGATTGCAAGAATGGCTCAACAGATGCAAATCAATCAATGTGATACACCACATCAACAAAAGAAAAGACAGGAACCACATGATCATCTCAATAGATGCAGAAAAAGCATTTGATAAAATTCAACCTCCATTCATGATAAAATCTCTTCACCAAACTGGGCATAGAGAGAACATATCTCAACATAATAAAGGCTATTTATGACAAACCCACAGCCAACATTATACTCAATGGTAAAAAGCTAAAAGCCCTCCCACCAAATTCTGGGACAAGACAAGGATGCCCGCTCTCACCACTTCTGTTCAATGTAATACTGGGTATCCTAGTCACAGCAATCAGACAAGAAAAAGAAAAGTTATCTAAATCAGAAGGGAAGAGGTAAAATTGTCATTATATGCAGGTGACATGATCCTCTATATAGAAAACCCTAAAGACTCCACACAAAAACTATTAGAACTAATAAATGAATTCAGCAAGGTAGCAGGATACAAGATTAATATACAGAAATCTGTTACATTTCTTTACATTAACAATGAAAAATCAGAAATAGAAATTAAAAAAAAATTCCCATTTAAAATTGTGTCAAAAAATAACTAGGAATAAACATAACCAAGGAGCTGAAAGAACGATACACTGAAAACTATAAAGTGTTGATAAAGGAAATTGAAAATGATGCAAAGAAATGGAAATATATCCCATGCTCTTGGACTGGAAAAATTAATATCGTTAAAATAGCCATACTACTCAAAGCAATCTGCAAATTTAATGCAATCCCTATCAAATTACCCATGACATTTTTCACAAAACTAGAATAAATAATCCTAAAATATATATGGAACCAGAAAAGACCCAGAATTATCAAAGCAATCCTGAGGAAAAAGAACAAAGCTGGAGGCATAACACTCCCAATTGTAGTATTGTCTGGAGAACAGTATGGAGGTTCCTTAAAAAACTAAAAAGAGCTACTGTATGATCCAGCAATCCCACTCCTAGGCATATATCCAGAAAAGACAAAAACTCTAACTTGAAACAATGCATGCACCCCAATTTTCATAGCAGCACCATTTATAATAGCTAAGACATGGAAACAACCCAAATGCCAATCAACAGATGACTGGTTTAAGAAGATGTGGTGTATATATACAATGGAATCTTAACCCAGCCATAAAAAAGAATGAAATATTGCCATTTGCAGCAACATGGATGGACCTAGAGAATATCATACTAATTGAAGTATGTCAGAGAAAGATAAATATTATATGATATCACTTATATGTGGAATCTAAAATATGATACAAATGAATCTATATACAAAACAGAAACAAACTCATAGACATAGAAAACAAACTTATGATTACCAAAGGGAACAGGAGGGGGTATAAATTAGGGATCTGGAATTAACAAACTGCTGTATATAAAATAGATAAGCAACAAGAATTTACTGTATAACAAAGGGAACAATATTTAGTATCTTGTAATAACCTATAATGGAAAATAATCTGAAAAAATATATATGTAATGTATAACCGAATCACTTTGCTGCACATCTGAAACTAACGCAATATTGTAAATCAACTATACTTCAATAAAAAAAGAAAAATGAGCAAGGGAAATTACCAATTTCATGAAGTCCTTCCACAAATGGCTAATAAGAGGGATTCCACCTCATTAACTATTAAATAAATAAAAATTAAAACAATAATGTCACTGTGAAACAGGCAAAGATTTACAAGACTGAGAATATACAGTGTTAGTAAAAGTGTGAGAAAAAAACAGGATTTTTAAAATACATTGTTAGTAACATAGCATAACAGTTCTGAAGAAATATTATATTATATATATATATATATATATATTTTTTTTTTTGTGGTACACGGGCCTCTCACTGTTGTGTCCTCTCCCGTTGTGGAGCACAGGCTCTGGACGTGCAGGCTCAGTGGCCATGGCTCACGGGCCTAGCCGCTCCATGGCATGTGGGATTTTCACGGACCAGGGCACGAACCCGTGTCCCCTGCATTGGCAGGCGGACTCTCAACCACTGCACCACCAGGGATGCCCTATATAGTATTTTTAAAGAATTAATATTTTTATTTAACAATTTAAAAATTATGTGCAAAGTAATATTCTAGATGTTTAGGATACAGTGGTTTAAAAAATGTAAGTCACAGAATGTAACATTCTAGAACAGAAGTTAGAAAATGAATTTTAAAACACAAATAAAAATAAAATATGAATATAAAACACAATGGAGTTCTGCTACTGATGATGCAGGATTGGTAGTACCAACAAGTGTTCACTAGACTAGACATATGTGTATATATATATATATATATATATATATATATATATATATATATATATATATGATATACCCCAAAAGACTTAAGATACTGGAATTATCTGACATAGTCTATAAAATAATGATGCTTCCTATGTGTAAATAACCTTGAACATATTTGCAGGAAATAAGAAACGAAAGAGGGGTGGGATAGGGAGGGTGGGAAGGAGGGAGATGCAAGAAGGAAGAGATACGGGAACATATGTATATGTACAACTGATTCACTTTGTTATAAAGCAGAAACTAACACACCATTGTAAAGCAATTATACTCCAAAAAATATGTAAAAAAATAATAATAAGAAGAAAGAAACTATAAACACCATATAGCCTTTTGGTAAAGGAACCAAATAGAACTTATAAAAATGAAAACTACAATACACTGAGATTAAGAACTCAATGAATGAGTTTGCAACTAAAGCAATTAGAGAAAGAAGAAGAAAAAGACCCCAAAGTTAGCAGAAGGAGAGAAATCATTAAGATCAGATCAGAAATCAATGAAAAAGAAATGAAGGAAATGATAGCAGAGATCAATAAAACTAAAAGCTGGTGCTTTGAGAAGATAAACAAAATTGACAAACCATTAGCCAGACTCATCAAGAAAAAAAGGGAGAAGACTGAAATCAATAGAATTAGAAATGAAAATGGAGAAGTAACAACTGACACTGCAGAAATACAAAAGTTCATGAGAGATTACTACAAACAACTCTATGCCAATAAAATGGACAGCCTGGAAGAAATGGACAAATTCTTGGAAATGCACAACCTGCCAAGACTGAACCAGGAAGAAATAGAAAATAAGAACAGACAAATCACAAGCACTGAAATTAAAACTGTGATTAAAAATCTTCCAACAAACAAAAGCCCAGGACAACATGGCTTCACAGGCGAATTCTATCAAACATTTAGAGAAGAGCTAACACCTGTCCTCAAACTCTTCCAAAATATAGCAGAGGGAGGAACACTCCCAAACTCATTCTACAAGGCCACCATCACCCTGATACCAAAAGCAGACAAAGATATCACAAAGAAAGAAAACTACAGGCCAGTATCACTGAAGAAAATAGATGCAAAATCCTCAACAAAATACTAGCAAACAGAATCCAACAGCACATTAAAAGGATCATACACCATGATCAAGTTGGGTTTATTCCAGGAATTCAAGGATTCTTCAATATATGCAAATCAATCAACGTGATACACCATATTAACAAATTGAAGGAGAAAAACCATATGATCATCTCAAAAGATGCAGAGAAAGCTTTCAACAAAATTCAACACCAATTTATGATAAAAACCCTGCAGAAAGTAGTCATAAAGGGTTATTTCCTCAAAATAATAAAGACCATATATGACAAACCTACAGCCAATATCATCTTCAATGGTGAAAAACTGAAAACATTTCCACTAAGATCAGGAGCAAGAGAAGGTTGCCCACTGTCACCACTCTTATTCAACATAGTTTTGGAAGTTTTAGCCACAGCAATCAGAGAAGAAAAAGAAATAAAAGGAATCCAAATTGGTAAAGAAATAGTAAAGCTGTCACTGTTTGCAGATGACATGATACTATACATAGAGAATCCTAAAGATGCTACCAGAAAACTACGAGAACTAATCAATGAATATGGTAAAGTAGCAGGATACAAAATTAATGCACAGAAATCTCTGGCATACCTATACACTAATGATGAAGAATCTGAAAGTGAAATTAAGAAAACACTCCCATTTACCATTGCAATAAACAGAATAAAATATCTAGGAATAAATGTAACTAAGGAGACAAAAGACCTGTATGCAGAAAATTATAAGACAATGATGAAAGAAATTAGAGATGATACAAAGAGATGGAGAGATATACCATGTTCTTGGATTGGAAGAATCAACATTGTGAAAATGACTCTACTACCCAAAGCAATCTACAGATTCAATGCAATCCCTATCAAACTACCACTGGAAGTTTTCACAGAATTAGAACAAAAAATTTCACAATTTGTATGGAAACAAAAAAGACCCTGAATAGCCAAAGCAATCTTGAGAATGAAAAATGGAGCTGGAGGAATCAGGCTCCCTGACTTCAGACTATACTACAAACCTACAGTAATCAAGGCAATATTGTAGTGGCACAAAAAGAAAAATATAGATCAATGGAATAAGATAGAAAGCCCAGAGATAAACCCATGCACACATGGTCACCTTATCTTTGATAAAGGAGGCAGGAATATACAGTGGAGAAAGGACAGCCTTTTCAATAAATGGTGCTGGGAAAACTGGACAGGTACATGTAAAAGTATGAGATTAGAACAAACCCTAACACCATACACAAAAATAAGCTCAAAATGGATTAAAGACCCAAATGTAAGGCCAGAAACTATCAAATTCTTAAAGGAAAACGTAGGCAGAACACTCTATAACATAAATCACAGCAAGATCCTTTTTGACCCACCTCCTAGAGAAATGGAAATAAAAACAAAAATAAACAAATGGGACCTAATGAAACTTAAAAGCTTTTACATAGCAAGGGAAACCATAAAGAAGACCAAAAGACAACCCTCAGAATGGGAGAAAATATTTACAAATGAAGCAACTGACAAAGGATTAATCTCCAAAATTTACAAGCAGCACATGCAGCTCAATAACAAAAAAAAAACAAACAACCCAGTCCAAAAATGGGCAGAAGACCTAAATAGACATTTCTCCAAAGAAGATATACAGATTGCCAACAAACACATGAAAGAATGCTCAACATCATTAATCATTAGAGAAATGCAACTCAAAACTACAATGAGATATCCTCTCACACCAGTCAGAATGGCCATCATCAAACAATCTAGAAACAATAAATGCTGGAGAGGGTGTGGAGAAAAGGGAACACTCTTGCTCTGCTTGTGGGAATGTAAATTGATACAGCCACTATGGAAAACAGTATGGAGGTTCCTTAAAAAACTACAAATAGAACTACCATACGACCCAGCAATCCCACTACTGGGCATATATCCTGAGAAAACCATAATTCAAAAAGAGTCATGTACCAAAATGTTTATTGAAGCTCTATTTACAATAGCCAGGATATGGAAGCAACATAAGTGTCCATCATCGGATGAATGGATAAAGAAGATGTGGCACATATATACAATGGAATATTACTCAGCCATAAAAATAAAAATTGAGTTATTTGTAGTGAGGTTGATGGACCTAGAGTCTGTCCTAGAGAGTGAAGTAAGTCAGCAAGAGAAAAAGAAATAGCATGTGCTAACACATACATATGGAATGTAAGGAAAAAAAGTGTCATGAAGCACCTAGCGGTAAGACGGGAATAAAGACACAGACCTACCAGAGAATGGACTTGCGGATATGGGGAGGGGGAAGGGTAAGCTGTGACAAAGTGAGAGAGTGACATGGGCATATATACACTTCCAAACGTAAAATAGATAGCTAGTGGGAAGCAGCTGTATGGCACAGGGAGATCAGCTCAGTGCTTTGTGACCGCCTGGAGGGGTGGGATAGGGAGGGTGGGAGGGAGGGAGACGCAAGAGGGAAGAGATATGGGAACATATGTATATGTATAACTGATTCACTTTGTTATAAAGCAGAAACAAACACACCTTTGTAAAGCAATTATACTCCAATAAAGGTGTTAAATAAATAGTAGATTAGACACAGCTAAAGCAGAAATTAAAGAATAGAAAGAGAAGTTGGAGACCTTATAACATGGAGAGACAAAACATGGAAATTACAGAAGAAAGGGTGAAAGACATGGAGTATACAGTGAGATCTCAAATCATTTAATTGAAGTTTCAGAAAGAAATGTAAACAAAGATAATAGGTGAGAATTTCCCAGAATTCATGATAGAAATTATTCAATAGATTCAAGAGATCCACTAATGCCAAGTAGGAAAACAAAAAGAAATCTACAGCTTGATACATTATATTAAAATCTCAGACAACTAAATGTTCAGATATTCAGAGTCCAGAGGGAAATAAAAAGGAATTATCTTCAAGGGAGTGACAGTTAACTAACTGCTGATTTAATAGCAATAAAGGAAAGCATAAGTCATTGGCATCTTCAGTGTACTGAAAGAAAATAACTTCCAACTTACAATTCCATACAGAGTAAATCAGGAAATGAAAACTCAAATCCACTCTGAGATACCACTACATACTGCTCAGATGGACAAAAATTTAAAGTTTGACAATACCAAGTGTTCTCAAGGATGTGAAACTGCAAGGACAAATAACACTTCCATTACTGGAGTGTCAATTGGTGCTTCTTCTTTGAAAAATAGCTCTGCGTCATCTAATAAAGATGAAAATGTGCACACTGTATGGCTCAGCAATTTCATTCCTGGGGCTCTTACTTGGAAATCTATATACATTTGTACACTGGGACATTCACAAGAATGCTGTAATAGCCCCAAATTAGAAACAATGCAGATGTTTATTAATAGTATAACAAATAAAATTGTAGTATATTGTGTACAATAGGATCCTATACAACAATAAAAGTAAACGGACTTCAACTGTTTGGAACAACACACATAAATCTTGTAAACATAAAAGGAGCAAAACCCAAGGGAATCCCTGAACTATAATTCTTTTTTCATAACCATCAAAACCAGACACATCAGACTATATCATTTAAGAATTATGTAAAGTTTAGAAACTAAAGGAAATCAAGGAAGTGTTTACCATAAAAGTAAAAATATTTGGTTATTTCTAAGGTAAAGAGCAGTGTTATAACCAGGAAGGGATATGGAATATATGAATGTGAGTGGTATTTCGGGGGCACTGATTAATTCTAAATTTCTTGAGCTAGATAGTATTTTTTTTTGACATCTAATTAAAACATTTATTTAAAAATTCAGTGTAGAAGTAGACACAATTCTTTCTTTTTTTAAAACATCTTTATTGGAGTACAATTGCTTTACAATGTTGTGTTAGTTTCTCCTGTATAACAAAGTGAATCAGCTGTACGTATACATATATCCCCATATCGCCTCCCTCTTGCATCTCCCTCCCACCCTACCTATCCCACCCCTCTAGGTGGTCACAAAGCATGGAGCTGATGCTATGTGGCTGCTTCCCACTAGCTATCTATTTTACATTTGGTAGTGTATATAGGTCAATGCCACTCTCTTACTTTGTGCCAGCTTACCCTTCCCCCTCCCTGTGTCCTGAAGTCCATACTCTATGTCTGCGTCTTTATTCCTGTCCTGCCCCTAGTTTCTTGAGAACGTTCTTTCTTTCTTTCTTTTTTTTTAGATTCCATATATATGTGTTAGAATACGGTATTTGTTTTTCTCTTTCTGACTTACTTCACTCTGTATGACAGACCACCTCACTACAAATAACTCAATTTTGTTTCTTTTTATGGCTGAGTAATAGTCCATTGTATATATGTGCCACATCTTCTTTATCCATTCATCTGTAGATGGACGCTTAGGTTGCTTCCATGTCTTGGCTATTGTAAGTAGTTCGGGAATGAAAACTGTGGTACATGACTCTTTTTGAATTATGGTTTTCTCAGGGTATATGCCCAGTAGCGGGATTCCTGGGTTGTATGGTAGTTCTATGTTTAGTTTTTTAAGAAACCTCCATACTGTTCTCCATAGTGGCTGGCTCAATTTACATTCCCACCAACAGTGCAGGAGGGTTCCCTTTTCTCCACGCCCTCTCCAGCATTTACTGTTTGTAGAGTTTTTGATGATGGACATTCATACTGGTGTGAGGTGATACCTCATTGTAGTTTTGATTTGCATTTCTCTAATGATTAGTGATGTTGAGCATCCTTTCATGTGTTTGTTGGCAATCTGTATATCTTCTTTGGAGAAATGTCTGTTTAGGTCTTCTGCCCATTTTTGGATTGGGTTGTTTGTTTTTTTGATATTGAGCTACATGAGCTGCTTGTAAATTTTGGAGACTAATCCTTTGTCAGTTGCTTCGTTTGCAATATTATCTCCCATTTTGAGTGTTGTCCTTTCATCCTGTTTATGCTTTCCTTTGCTGTGCAAAGACTTTTAAGTTTCATTAGGTCCCACTTGATTATTTTTGTTTTTATTTCCATTTCTCTAGGAGGTGGGTCAAAAGGATCTTGCTGTGATTTATGTTATAGAGTGTTCTGCCTATGTTTTTCTCTAAGAGTTTTATAGTGTCTGTCTTCATATTTAGGTCTTTAATCCATTTTGAGTTTATATTTGTGTATGGTGTTAGGCAGTGTCCTAATTTCATTCTTTTACAGGTAGCTGTCCAGTTTTCCCAGCATCAATTGTTGAATAGGCTGTCTTCTCTCCATTGTATATTCTTGCCTCCTTTAGCTAAGATAAGGTGACCATATGTGCATGGGTTGATCTCTGGACTTTCTAACCTGTTCCATTGGTCTATATTTCTGTTCTTGTGCCAGTATCATACTGTCTTGATTACCATAGCTGTGTAATATAGGCTGAAGTCAGGGAGCCTGTTCCTTCAGCTCCATTTTTCTTTCTCAAAATTGCATTGGCTATTTGTGATCTTTTGTGTTTCCATACAAATTGTGCAATTTTTTGTTCTAATTCTGTGAAAAATGCCAGAAGTAGTTTGATAGGAATTGTATTGAATCTGTAGATTGCTTTGGATAGTATAGTAATTTTCACAATATTGATTCTTCCAATCCAAGAACGTGGTATACCTCTCCATGTGTATGTATCATCTTTAATTTCTTTCATCAGTGTCTTATAGTTTTCTGCATACAGATCTTTTGTCTCCTTACGTAGGTTTATACCTAAGCATTTTATTCTTTTTATTGCAATGGCAAAGGGGAGTGTTTCCTTAATTTCACTTTCAGATTTTTCATCATTAGAGTATAGGAATGCAAGAGATGTCTGTGCATTAATTTTGTATCCTGCTACTTTACCAAATTCATTGATTAGCTCTGTAATTTTATGGTAGCGTATTAGGATTCTCTATGTATAGTACCATGTCATCTGCAAAGAGTGACAGCTTTACCTCTTCTTTTCCAATTTGGATTCCTTTTATTTATTTTTCTTCTCTGATTGCTGTGGCTAAACTTCCAAAACAATGTGAATAATAGTGGTGACAGTGGGCAACCTTGTCTTGTTCCTGATCTTAGTGGAAACGGTTTCAGTTTTTCACCATTGAGGATGGTGTTGGCTGTGGGTTTGTCATATATGGCCTTTATTATGTTTAGCTAAGGTCCCTCTATGCCTACTTTCTGCAGGATTTTTGTCATAAATGGGTGTTGAATTGTGTCAAAAGCTTTTTCTGCATCTATTGAGATGATCATATGGTTTTTATTCTTCAATTTGTTAATATGGTGTATCAGATTGATTGATTTGCATATATTGAAGAATCCTTGTATTCCTGGGATAAACCCCACTTGGTCACGGTGAACGATCCTTTTAATGTGCTTTTGGATTCTGTTTTCTAGTATTTTGTTGAGGATTTTTGCATCTATGTTCATCAGTGATATTGGCCTGTAGTTTTCTTTCTTTGTGATATCTTTGTCTGCTTTTGGTATCAGGGTGATGGTGGCCTCGTAGAATGAGTTTGGGAGTGTTCCTCCCTCTGCTATATTTTGGAAGAGTTTGAGAAGGACAGGTGTTAGCTCTTCTCTAAATGTTTGATAGAATTCGCCTGTGAAGCCATGTGGTCCTGGGCTTTTTTTTGTTGGAAGATTATTATTTTTTTTTTTTTGCAGTCCATGGGCCTCTCACTGTCGTGGCCTCTCCCGTTGCAGAGCAACAGGCTCCGGACGTGCAGGCTCAGTGGCCGTGTCTCATGGGTGCAGCCGCTCCGTGGCATGTGGGATCTTCCCGGACTGGGGCACGAACCCGTGTCCCCTGTATCGGCAGGCGGACTCTCAACCACTGCACCACCAGGGAAGCCCTGTTGGAAGATTTTTAATCACAGTTTCAATTTCAGTGCTTATAATTGGTCTGTTCATATTTTCTATTTCTTCCTGGTTGAGTCTTGGCAGGTTGTGCATTTCCAAGAATTTGTCCATTTCTTCCTGGTTGTCCATTTTATTGGCACAGAGTTGCTTGTAGTAATCTCTAATGATACTTTGTATTTCCGCAGTGTCAGTTGTTACTTCTCCTTTTTCATTCCTAATTCTACTGATTTGAGTCTTCTCCCTTTTTATCTTGATCAGTCTGGCTAATGGTTTATGAACTTTGTTATCTTCTCAACAAATCAGCTTTTAGTTTTATTGATCTTTGCTATTATTTCCTTCATTTCTTTTTCGTTTATTTCTGGTCTGATCTCTATGATTTCTTTCCTTCTGCTAACTTTGGGATATTTTTGTTCTTCTTTCTCTAATTGCTTTAGATGTGAGTTTAGTTTGTTTATTTGAGTTGTTTCTTGTTTCTTAAGGTAGCATTGTGTTGCTATAAACTTCCCTCTTAGAAGTGCTTTTACTGCATCCCATAGGTTTTGGGTTGTCATGTTTTCATTGTCATTTGCTTCTAGGTATTTTTTGATTTCCTCTTTGATTTCTTCAGTGATCTCTTGGTTATTAAGTAGTGTATTGTTTAGCCTCCATGTGTTTGTATTTTTTACAGAGTTTTTCCTGTAATTGATATCTAGTCTCATAGCGTTGTGGTCAGAAAAGATACTTGATACGATTTCAATTTTCTAAATTTACCTAGGCTTGATTTGTGACCCAAGGTATGATCTATCCTGGAGAATGTTCCATGAGCACTTGAAAAGAAAGTGTATTCTGTTGTTTTTGGATGGAATGTCCTATAAATATCAATTAAGTCCATCTTGTTTAATGTATCATTTAAAGCTTGTGTTTTCTTAATTATTTTCATTTTGGATGATCTGTCCATTGGTGAAAGTAGGGTGTTAGAGTCCCCTACTATGAATGTGTTACTGTCGATTTCCCCTTTTATGACTGTTAGTATTTGCCTTATGAATTGAGGTGCTCCTATGTTGGCTCCATAAATATTTATAATTGTTATATCTTCTTGGATTGATCCCTTGATCATTATGTAGTGCCCTTCTTTGTCTCTTGTATAGTCTTTATTTAAAGTCTATTTTGTCTGATATGAGAATTGCCACTCCAGCTTTGTTTGGATTTCCGTTTGCAAGGAATATCTTTTTCCATCCCCTCATTTTCAGTGTGTATATGTCCCTAGGTCTGAAGTGGGTCTCTTATAGACAGCATATATACAGGGCTTGTTTTTGTATCCATTCAGCCAGTCTGTTTTTGGTTGGAGCATTTAATCCATTTACATTTAAGGTAATTATCGATATGTATGTTCCTATTACCATTTCTTAATTGGTCTGTGTTTGTTATTGTAGGTCTTTTCCTTCTCTTGTGTTTCCTGCCTAGAGAAGTTCCTTTACCATTTGTTTTAAACTGGTTTGGTGGTGCTGAGTTCTCTTAGATTTTGCTTGTCTGTAAGGGTTTTAATTTCTCTGGTGAATCTGAATGAGATCCTTGCTGGGTAGAGTAATCTTGGTTGTAGGTTTTTCCCTCTCATCACTTTAAATATGTCCTGCCACTCCCATCTGGCTTACAGAGTTTCTGCGGTAAGATCAGCTGTTAATCTTAATGGGATTCCCTTGTATGTTATTTGTTGCTTTTCCCTTGCTGCTTTTAATTTTTTTTTTTTTGTATTTAATTTTTGATAGTTTGTTTAATATGTGTCCTGGCATGTTTCTCCTTGGATTTATCCTGTGTGGGATTTTCTGTGCTTCCTGGACTTGATTAACTATTTCCTTTCTCATATTAGGGAAGTTTTCAACTATAATCTCTTCAAATATTTTCTCAGTCCCTTTCTTTTTCTCTTCTTCTTCTGGGACCCCTATAATTCAAATGTTGGTGTGTTTAATGTTGTCCCAGAGGTCTCTGAGACTGTCCTCAGTTCTTTTCATTCTTTTTTCTTTATTCTGCTCTGCAGTAGTTATTTCCACTATTTTATCTTCCAGGTCACTTATCCATTCTTCTGCCTCAGTTATTTTGCTACTGATCCCTTCTAAACAATTTTTAATTTCATTTATTGTGTTGTTCATCATTGTTTGTTTCATCTTTAGTTCTTCTACATCCTTTTTAAACGTTTCTTGTATTTTCTCCATTCTATTTCCATGATTTTGGATCATCTTTACTATCATCACTCTGAATTCTTTTTCAGGTAGAGTGCCTATTTCCTCTTCAATTGTTTGGTCTGGTGGGTTTTTACCTTAGTCCTTCATCTGCTGTGTGTTTCTCTGTCTTTTCATTTTGCTTAACTTACTATGTTTGGGGTCTCATTTTTGCAGGCTACTGATTTGTAGTTCCCGTTGGTTTTGATGTCTTCCCCAAGTGGTTAAGGTTGGTTCAGTGGGTTGTGTAGTCTTCCTGATAGAGGGGACTGGTGCCTGTGTTCTGGCGGATGAGGCTGGTTCTTGTCTTTCTGGTGGGCTGGATTGCATCTGGTGGTGTGTTTTGGGGTGTCTGTGACCTTATTATGATTTTAGGCAGCCTCTCTGCTAATGGGCGGGGTTGTGTTCCTGTCTTGCTAGTTGTTTGGCATGGGGTATCCAGCACTGGAGCTTGCTGGTCATTGAGTGGAGCTGAGTCTTAGCATTGAGATGGAGATCTCTGGGAGAGATCTCGCAGATTGATGTAGACACCATTCTTGAGTTAGTTCTTCTCTCCCAGCCACAGCGCTCTCCTGGCCCTGGTCCAGGCATCATGAGCTTTAGCTCTGAAGACTACCTGTGCGCTGCCTCCTCCTATTGCAAGGTGTTCAGAGACAGCTTGCGCCTGTACTTGGGCCTCTCTGGGGCCTCCGGCGTGAGTACCTTCCACTCGCAGTCACTGTCCTGCTGCAATGTGGCCTCCTCAGCTGCATGCTTCTCGGCCTCCTAGCTCTGCCTGGGCCTGGCCTACTGCCCGTCCCCGGCATTCGATGTGCTGGACCTGAGTCAGGTGGTGGTGCACATGTAAGAGTACAAGTTCTTCCACACTAACTAGAAGGAGCAATTACAGGGCCTCAACAACCTCTCCGCCGTGCAGCAGCTGGAAACGCAGAACTGTGCACTCAAGGTCAAGCTGGCTGCGCTGTGGCAGCGCCAAGCCCAGCAGTCATGCCTCCGTCTAGATAGTAGTTTTATAAGTATTTGCTTTATGTTTATTCCTTATATTGCTTTCTTATTGTTTAGTTTGGGAGGAAGCATTTTATAGAGACTTGAATGAAATGAGAGAGCAAACCATCCACATGTCTGGGAGGATTCTCTCTTACAGGAATGCTCTTGACCCAGCATTTTCATGTGTAATAGTTTATCCTCTAGAAATACCCCTACAAGTTTGCAAAATTATATGTTCATTGCAACATTGTTTGGAACATGCAAGTAATTTTGGATTGAGGGCTTATCTTCAGTGGGGATTTTTCTCCAAGAAAACGCTAAACGTCAGATTGTAGAAATGTCTCTTCAGAGTTGTTTCTTTTTTTTCTGGCAGGCATCTTGTATATTTGCTCCATACCAATTTAGTGTTAATGTCTTAGGAAATCCTACAGCACATGAGGAGTGTGAATTTAGATTCTCATAAGTCTACTTGTTGCCCCCAAAGCCCTGCAAAACTCTCTTGCATTTCCCCAAGCTGCTCAGTGAGAGCCAGAGTGTCTGGGAATCCACATCCCGCTCCCACTCCCCAGTTCCCTGGAGGCAGCATTTTTAAAGTGGCTACTGTGTGCAAGCGTATAAACACTCCAGTGCCCCCCGCCAGTTGTCTCAGTTGTCTCTTGAGATCTATGGGATTGAGCCAAGGTCACCTTTCGTGGGACTCTGCTCCGTCCTGCCCCTTTGTGTGGCCTCCTGCTCCTCCCTTTCCCCCTCCCCACCCCTGCCAGTTTCTCCTGGGAACCTTTCTAACAAAAATCTTTGATGAAAACTGGCATCTGTTTCTGGGGAATCCAACCTAAGAATTGGATTGACTGGTCCCCAAGTGAGCATTTAGGTGTTCAGATGTCCCTCAGTATTGGAAGTAGCCTGGAATCCTACTCTCTGGGACTTTTGCAGCCTGAGTGGGAGATCTGAGTTCTCTTTGCCAACTTCATTCACCCTCTCTGTCAGATCCAAATTGGAAAAGAATACTCGTATTAGATCCTGTGATGGTTAATTTTATGTACCAGTTTGGCTAAGCTGTTGTGCACAGATGTTTGGTATAACACCTGTCTAGATGTTGGCTGCGACAGTATTTTTCACATGTGATCAATGTTAAATCATCAGTAGACTTTGAGTAAAAGCAGAGCACCCTCAATAGTGTGGGCAAGCCTCATCCAGCCAGTCTAAGGACTTAAGAGAAAAGACTGAGGCCTCCCGAGGAGGAAGGAATTCTATCTCCAGACAGCCTTTAGACTCAAGACTGCAATATTAACTCTTGCCTGGGTCTCCAACCTGCTGACCTGCCCTGCAGATTTTGGATTTGCCAGCCCCTAGAATTGCAAGAGCCAATTACTTAAAATAAATATGTCTCTCTGTCTCTGTCTCTGTGTCTCTCCATCTCTCTGCTTCTCTCTGTGTCTCTCCAATCCCCTCCTCTCTCTCTCTCTACACACACACACACACACACACACACACACACACACACACACACATCCTATTGGTTCTGTTTCCCTGGAATACTGTGACTAATACAGATCACATTAAATGTCCCTGATCAGCTTCCCTTGTTCTGGACATTTCTCTGTTTAATTAGTCCATATTCACTTTCATGTAGGTTACAGTACATCTTAGTTTGGTATTATTTTCTCCCCATAATTATGTGAATACTTAGTGTTCTAGCAATATGATATGATGCTGAAAATAATTATATACTTACTCCCCTAAATATGATTTTGACCACTTGGGGAACCATATGAAATTTCAATAGTATCTGTCTGTTCAAGTCCATATTTGTCCTAATTATGAACCAAATCTTGTTACATATATGTTTTTCTATTTACAGTCTTTTAAAGGTAGAGGTTTCACCAACTTGGATATTGGGAGAAAGTTCTAGTGTAAAGTCTGTCACTGATTCATTATGTAACCTCAATGTAACAACCCAACTATTCATACATGAAGATAAAATGAATATTTTTCTCAAAATAAAAAAGAAAGAAAAGCTAAACTTTTAGGTTATTTTTTGTGGCCAGCTTCTAAGATGGCCGTCAGTGATTCATGCCCCTGTATGGTTCCCCACACACACATTAAATTGGCTGACCCGTGACACCAATAGGATGGTGTAGAAATTTCAGTGTGTCTTCCAAGGCTAAGTGGCAAAGATAGCACAGCTTCTGCCTTGCTCTTTAGGGTCACTCCCTCTGGGGGAAGTCAGCTGCCATGTTGCAAGGACACTCAAGCTGCCCTCGGAGGGGAGTGGGTCTGTGTGCCGGGAACTGAGGTTTCCTGCGAGGAGCCATGTGGGTGAGCTTAGGGTTGGATCTTCCTGTACCCATTAAGCCTGCAGATGACTATCGCCCCAGATGACTTCTTAACCAAAACCTCATGACAATCCCTGAGCCAGGACCTCCTGACCAAGCCACTCCTGGATTCCTGACTCACAGAAAATGTGGAGAAAATAAACATTTTTTATTGTTTTAAGCCATGGTTTGGGGGTAATTTGTTACACAACAATAGATAACTAATGCAAGTAATTTTTATCGAAGGCTCTTTCTAGTGACTTCACATTTTAAAAAGTCACATTTTAACCTCTGGCCAGGGTTCTAGACATTACTTGAAGGTGCTCTGTAGTAATTAGTGGCGTGTGTGTGGCATGGATAGTGGTTGAGAAGAGGGTAAAGCTGGCATGTGGAAAAGAGGTAGAGGTTGCAATGAATTTTTTTTGTATTTTTGGTATGTGGGTCTCTCATTGTTGTGGCCTCTCCTGTTGCGGAGCACAGGCTCTGGACGCGCAGGCTCAGCGGCCATGGCTTACGGGCCCAGCCGCTCCGCGGCATGTGGGATCTTCCCGGACTGGGACATGAACCCGTGTCCCCTGCATTGGCAGGCGGACTCTCAACCACTGCGCCACCAGGAAAGCCCGCAATGAATTTTTAATGTCACATTCTGCAGATGTGGTTGCATTTGTGACTATGTGACCAAATTGAGTGGTTACCTTTGGAGAGTAGCCAAGCAGAATTATGTAATCAATATGATTTGATACAAATGAGCACTAGATCTAGAATTTGAAGACATGGTTTGGGGTCTGCCACTTCAAACTAAGTTGAAGAGGTCAAGGAACCCTAACTTTTATGTTCCTTGTGTGGACACAAGGGGATAACACCACCCATCTCACACCATGTAGTAAGGGAGCTTTGGGTGAGAGAATATATTTGAAATCAGTTTGTGAATCATGGAGGGTCATACAAAGGGAAGTAATTATTATTATTACTTACAATACTTGGGGACATGTAAATAGAAGCTTTTCTAGATTTTACAGGCCAGGAAACAGTTCCTTTTAAACTTGAGTTTACCTTGCTCTCCAAGACCATATCACATTCAACAGGAAGTACCCGGTCACACAGGAACGTCCAACGTTGCGATAGAAGCTTTTCCTGAGTAGGACCATGAAGATTTTTCTAAACCGATGTGTATGATATGCACTTTCTTTAATTAAAAACATTTAAATGAAGACATGTCCACCGTATCAATGCAGTAGATTTCCTTTGTGTTTTGTGATCATTGGCCCATGTTGCTGTATTCAGTTTGCCTGTTCACATTGGCAAGCCCAGAGCATCTTAGAACAAGCAGACATCTTCTGGCAGTTTCCTGACTACTTACAGCTGAACAGTTAACAGAGGGATGCTGCCAGTGGGAAACAAATATTTTCCAGGAGAAATGAGGTGGAAAAGAGAAATTATAACTCCAGGATTTCATCACAGGAGAAATTCTATTTGGCTCACAAGGTGTTCTCTCTGTCAATAAACCAATCACTAAATGCATTCTGAGGTACTCAAGCCTCTTGTTAATGAGGAAACACGGCCAAAGGAAAATCAGAGAAAAGGCAAAGGCTTCATTTTGACAGAACTTTAAATTCTTCAGCTTCGTGAAAGTCTTAGTTGTCATCTCACTTCTTGACAAACATTTGGTGGCTCCTCAAAGTGTGGTTTGAGGACCATGTCAGCAATGTGGACTCTCAGGCCCCACACAGACCTGCCAATCAGAATCCACATTTCATCAAGTTCCCCACACAATTCATATACACACTGGTCTGGTCTGTTACTCCATGTCATACTTTTGCAACCCTTAGAGCAGGAAAACAAGCTGGAATCATCTAGTTCGGGCTCCTGCTCTTAGACTGGTGAGTTATTACTATCTGCATATTACAGATGAGACACCTAAGACTCAGGGAGCTTAAGCCAGTTGCCTAAAGTCACAGAACTTGATGTCTTCTGCCAAAAACACAGTATCAAGCCATACATACCAGCTTTTTTAGGGTCTGTTCAATCTCCCTATATTTCCCTTTGAAAGAGTGGATCTCCTGGCTTATTCATTTCTGGAGAAAAGACAGACTTTATCTACTTATTTTGGCTTTTGCTCTCCAAACCAGAAAAAATGCTTCAGAGAAATGTTATAGTTTTGCCTAAGGGAGAATCATTTTGGCACATAGAAATTAGAACACTACCTAACACCATACACAAAAATAAACTCCAAATGGATTAAAGACTTAAATATAAGACCAGACACTATAAAACTCTTAGAGGAAAACAGGAAAAAACATCCTTTGACATAAACCACAGCAAGATCTTTTTTGACCCACCTCCTAGAGTAACAGAAATAAAAACAAAAATAAACAAATGGGACTTAATTAAACTTAAAAACTTTTGCATAGCAAAGGAAACCATAAACAAGACAAAAAGAAAACCCTCAGAATGGGAGAAAATATTTGCAAATGAAACAACAGACAAAGGATTAATCTCCAAAATATACAAACAGCTCATGGAGCTCAATATCAAAAAACAAACAATCCAGTTAAAAAATGGGCAGAAGACCTAAATAGACACTTCACCAAGGAAGACATACAGATGGCCAAGAGGCACATGAAAAGATGCTCAACATCACTAATTATTAGAGAAATGCAAATCAAAACTGTAATGAGGTATCACCTCACGCCAGTCAGAATGGCCGTCATCAAAAAATCTAGAAACAGTAAATGCTGGAAAGGGTGGGATGAAAAGGGAACCATCCTGAACTTTTGGTGGGAATGTAAATTGATACAACCACTATGGAAAACAGTATGGAGGTTCCTTAAAAAACTAAAAATACAACTACCATATGACCCAGCAATTCCACTACTGGGCATATACCCTGAGAAAACTATAGTTCAAAAAGAGACATGTACCACAATGTTCATTGCAGCAATGTTTACAGTAGCCAGGACATGGAACCAACCTAAATGTCCATCGACAGATGAATGGATAAAGAAGACGTGGCACATATATACAGTGGAATATTACTCAGCCATAAAAAGAAACGAAATTGAGTTATTTGTAGTGAGGTGCTTTGTCATACCTAGTGAAGTAAGTCAGAAAGAGAAAAACAAATAATGTATGCTAACGCGTATAATATGGAATATTAAAAAAAGAAAAAAATGGTACTGATGAACTAATTGCATGTTAGGAATAAAGAGGTAGATATATAGAGAATGGACTTGAGGACATGGAGTGGAAGGGGGAAGCTGGGGTGGAGTGAGAGTAGCATCGACATATATACACTACCGAATGTAAAAGAGTTGGCTGGTAGGAAGCAGCAGCATAGCACAGGGAGATTGGCTCAGTGCTTTGCGATGACCTAGAGGGGTAGGATAGGGAGAGTGGGCGGGAGGCTCAAGAGGGAGGGGATATGGGGACATGTGTATGCATATGGCTGATTCGCTTTGTTGTGCAACAGAAACTAATACAGTATTGTGAAGCAATTACACTCCAATAAAGATCTATTATAAAAAAATAAAAGCATAGACTTGAGAGCTTGAGGGAGACCTGCTTCCAAATGCATCATGGAGCTTCTTTCTGTCATGGTTTGTGTGTGTGTGTGTGTGTGTGTGTGTGTGTGTGTGTGTGTGTGTGTGTGTGTGTAGCCCTTTTGGTGCACTTGATCATATAGAGGGGTGTCTCTCAAAGAAAAACTTATAGCAGAACCTGCTGTTGTATATATTTATACATGGCACTGTACTGTATTTAATTTAGCCCTCCATGCAGAAAGGGTCATGAATATGTATTTTGCCTAAGAAAATTATTTATTTTCACAGCCTCATGTGTGATGCTGCAGGCTAAGCTAATGAGCATGGATAATTTTAGCCTTAGTTTTGAGGGTTTATTTTAGAAAAGGTCACGGTACTGGTACTAACCTATAGCTTATTGTGTGAGAGAAGAAAGCATCAAAAAGATATAAAACCAAGCAACTGCTGCACATCTGCCTCCAGGAATATAAATGTATTGTTTGTATTTGAGATTTAGTTCCACTTAGAGTTAGTGATATAATTAGTAAAGTGGACTTAATCCCTGCTGTGCTGTGAAAGACAGTGTCTGCTGTGGGGAGCTGGGAGGTCCATGAGCTGCCTTTCTCTGGGGTGAAGGGTGGGGGCTGGACATCTATTAAAGCCCCACTTGTAGACACTGTGTTAAAGAAGATTGGCACAGATGAGAAGGCTCGGTCTGACATGGTTCCAAGGGCAGGCGAAGGAGGCTGAGGCTAGATGGGATGGAGCCACTGCCTGGCCCTGCTGAGCCCAGGACTGTGAGAGCTGGAGGCCCTCACGGGCCTGTGGTTCCACCTTCCCTTTCGCAGGGTGGGGCTGGTAGTGGTAGAGGGCATGCTGGTCAGGGGAGGGATGGAGTGTCTGAGAGGTGAAGGGACCCACATCCTAGGGCTTCAAAGCAATCTGGCCAAATTCCAACTGGAGGCTGCCGCCCAGCAGGGGAGGAACCTCTAGAACAGTGCCGTCCTGCGGATGCCTTACGAGGATTGAAATGTTCTATAATCTTGTCACAGGAGGCATTCAAGCACTTGAGATGTGGCCAGTGTGAATAAGGAACTGATTTGTCATTTTGTTTCCTTTTAATTAATTGTAATTTAAATAGCCACATGTGTCTAATGGGTACCATATTGGACAAGGCAATTCTAGGAGGAGAGAGCGCTCTTAAAAGTACAGAAGTTGGGGGCTTCCCTGGTGGCGCAGTGGTTGAGAGTCTGCCTGCTGATGCAGGGGACACGGGTTCGTGCCCCGGTCCGGGAAGATCCCACATGCCGCGGAGCGGCTAGGCCCATGAGCCATGGCCACTGAGCCTGCGTGTCCGGAGCCTGTGCTCTGCAAAGGGAGAGGCCACAACAGTGAGAGGCCTGCATACCACAAAAAAAAAAATACAGAAGTTGGGGGCTTCCCTGGTGGCTCAGTAGTTGAGAATCTGCCTGCCAATGCAGGGGACACGGGTTCGAGCCCTGGTCTGGGAAGATCCCACATGCCGCGTAGCAACTGGGCCTGTGAGCCACAACTACTGAGCCTGCGCATCTGGAGCCTGTGCTCCACAATAAGAGAGGCCACAATAGTGAGAGGCCCACGCACCACGATGAAGAGTGGCCCCCGCTCGCCGCAACTAGAGAAAGCCCTCGCACAGAAACGAAGACCCAACACAGCTGAAAATAAATAAGTAAATTAATTAATAAAAAAATACAGTCATGGGCCACCTGAGTCAGAATCTCATATAGACACACTGCTTAAAAAAGAAAAAAAAGTACAGAAGTTGGAAAGTAAGAGCAAGTTCAGGGGAAAATGTAGAGTCCAGGTTACAAAAGCCAAGGTCCTGATCTAAAGGTACATATGAGAACCATCTGGAAAGCACCAGAAAAATGAAGTTGCCTAGACTTAGCCCAGGGTCACCCAATCAGAATCCCTTTTGGTTCCCACCTTTAACTGAGAGCTACCACATCCATCAGTAGGAGAAGGCAGGTCTGGGAAAGCAGGTTGCAACCAGATGATAAAAGGCCTTGGCTGCCAAGCTGAAGATTTTGTACTCAATTTTATTGGCAGTGAGGGAGTCCTTGGTGGGGAAGAGTGACGTGGTAAGTGTTTTAGGCAAGATTTGTGACAGACTGGGTGAGACTGGAAGTAGTCACAGAGCTGAGTGTTCATTTCTCCCTTGAACTCTGGAGTGCTCGTTTCACCAGGGGCTGTCTACATGCTTCCCTGGACTGAACATTGGTTCAAAATACTCCCTAGCAAATATGCTGCTGTAAGCCTCCAGCCCCACTAAATAGTGACTGAAAATTACAGTTGCTTCCCATGGGCCAAGAAGGGGGCTGTGTAATGAAATAGAGATGCAGCAGCCCTTTGGCATATGGAGTAATGGCTTCCCCAGGACCTCCAGCAGGGGCCCCTGGTACCTGCAGAAGGGATGACTCACCGTGGGAAGTAGTGATCACTGGTTTTAGGGTGCGCCCTTCTCCCCTATGACTTCCAAGCTCCCGTGAGCAATCTTAGTGGCTGCCAATGGGAAGGGTATTCTAGGCCCAGCTGATGAGTCACTACATAACCCTGATAAACCATGTCATCATTCACTGTGGGGGGAGAGATGGCTTTTAAAAATTGGAAAGGAAAAATAAAATCCAATGTAAGTTCAAGTTTAGAAATTGACACAATACCTTTTCCAAAACAGCAAAGTTTCAGGGTCAGTTCTTTCCTTCTAATGGTGTAGGGGAAGATATGTCCAGAGGTGAGAGACTGTGGTACCTTTATTAACTCCCAGGAGGACAGAAGCCTGGGGTTTAGGAATGATCCTTTTCTACACGGTGGAGTTCAACTGCCTCAGCCCAAGGAGTGTTTTCTCTAGCTCTGCAGTTGGCCATTTTTGTATAAATGCTGCTTTTACACACCAATAATGATGTACCCTAGATGTCAGCTTAGATCCCATCCCTGGGAGATTTGGGAAGCTTGGCTCAAACTGAAGCTTGTCTAGAGCTCTCCTCATAATCACTATGCAGGCTTCCCTCTGCTTGTAGCTCATTCATGGAAGCCGGTGGCCTCCACATAGCACTTACGGGTTCAGACAGCAAACCCAGCTTTCTCACCTGTACACGTGTTTGATGAGCTCAACATCTCACAGAGCACATGACCATCCACCGTCTAGCTGGCTCTGAATCTCCCACCCTCCTTCTGCATCCCTTTTCTGGAGTAAGGCCAAAGCTCACCTCTTATTTCTGGTGGAAGGGATCCTATTTTCTCCCCCTGCACTCTTGTCAGCTATAAGAAAACTCACACTTTCTACCTGCTAAGGTAATAATAATGGTCATTTATTAAGCACTTACTAGGTGCAAGACACTATGCTATGTAGAACATTTTAAGAAGAACTTAGGGCTTCCCTGGTGGCGCAGTGGTTGAGAGTCCGCCTGCTGATGCAGGGGACATGCGTTTGTGCCCCAGTCCGCGGAGTGGCTAGGCCCATGAGCCATGGCCGCTGAGCCTGTGTGTCTGGAGCCTGTGCTCCTCAACGGGAGAGGCCACAGCAGTGAGAGGCCTGTGTACCGCAAAAAAAAAAAAAAAAAAAAAAGACCTTAAGCAGGTAGACTAGACCTCAAGAGATTAAAAAATTTAGCTGTCAGAGATATAATTGATAGCCGACAAAGGATTCCCTTTAGAAGTATCCATGGGAATGGGCTCTATTGTTTTCTAGAAAGTCTGAGGATTAAATGTGTAATATAAAAGAATATAATCTTGCTGGCATCTGGCTATTTTCCTTTAAGGGGTGTTTACATTACTGTATAGCCTCGTGTAGCTTTTATAAAATTGTATGTTGTAGCTATGAGTTAAGATATTATTATTATAATACCCCAAGTCTTTGGTTGGGTTGCTTAGAAGCAGAGGCTGAGATGGTCACTCTGTCGTATGTGTCTTTTGGGTGGGGTGGGATGGGTGGGGAGTATGTCTGCACAGGTCAGAGGAAGTTGCTGAGCAAGGATGTGGTCCAGCTGCAGACTAGCCTCCGTAGTAGCTCGCGGCATGAAAGACACCACAGAGTTGGTTCCACCTTGAGTCAGTCAGTCATTGGCCAGAACTGCACCTGGGGTGGAGGTGAGACCTAACCTCTTTGGTAAGGAAATTCTTTGATCTGAGAGCAGTTGTCTGGAGAAGGGGGCATCTGTACTCCATTAGCAGTTGGTATGGACCAAGCTGTGTTCCCCTAAAATTTATATGTTGAAGTCCTAACCCTCAGGACCTCAGAATGTGACAGTATTTGGAGATAGGGCCTTTAAAGAGGCGATTAAGTTGATTGAAATGAGGCTGTTAGGGCAGGGCCCAAATCCATTCTGACTAGTGTCCTTATAAGAGGGGGCGATTAGGACACAAGAGAGACACCAGTGCACAGAGGGCCAACCACTTGCAAGTCAAGGAGAAACCAAACTTGCCAGCACCTTGATCTTGGACTTCCAGCCTCCAGAACTATGAGATAATACATTTCGGTTGTTTAAGCCACCCAGTCTGTGGCATTCTGTCGTGGCAAACCTAGAAGACTAGCACAGCAGTCGGTGCTCATAGCAGCTGGAGGATGAGCAGGGCAATACTCGTGGATGGAGTGTGTTTGGTAAGGAGCTTTGGGTGGGACATCAATAGCATTCACTACACCCACTTATAAATCAGAAAACTGTGACCAGAAAGGTGAAGTACCTTGCCCAAGGTCACACAGTCAATGAGCAACGATTTGAACCTCAGTCTAACTCTATAGTTGACCCTCCTAGTCAGTATTCTGCAGTCTTTCTTAGAAGCTGCAGACATCACCAGTTAATGGGCTCCATTTCTGTCTTTTTACCCTAATTTGTCTGCACCTTACACAAGATGGAGCTCCTTGGGGAAACCAAGCCAGCTCAGCAAAGACAATGTCTGCATCTAAGTGCCTTCTCAAGGCATTGTCTTTTACCCTGTTGTTTGAGAATGTTGTATCATATTAATCACAGGTTTTCCCTGCATGTGAGACGATGTATTTGTTTTAAATGTTTTTATTAAAAAACGAACTAGGTCAATCTTTTTCACATCCACAAATGCCATTTTGGGGAAAATAAGAAATTATGAGATCTGCCTTGTCAGTGTAATAATGACTGTTGTCATTCTGAGAACTATCACTGAACATGGTCTTTGGAGTGGCCACATCAAGATCTAACGATAAATCAGTTTGTTTTTATTATAACTTTGCTCAGTATTTTCTGGTTCAGTGTAATAAAGCCATTGCCTCCTTCAGAAAACTCGGAAAGAAATAAAAAATAAAGAAGGGCATCTCTGGGCAGCTGCCTGCTACCAAGGTCCCATACTCATCCCCAGCTTGCCTCACCATAGCTCAAATACAGAGCATCCTGTCTTTATGAAGCGATTCTCACCCCCACCCTCCCTGTATAGAGGATATAGTGAGAACCATTTTTAAAAGTATTTTGTGGATATTGTTGACTTCCTCGGAGAAGAGGCAGAAACGTGCAAGTGAGTCTGTTGGATTTCCTAAATCACAAGTCATTTGGTCATGAAACATTAATCAATTCTGACAGTATTGTTAGATATACAGAGACAGGCAGGGTGTTCTTGCAGCTGGAGCAGAGTCTGAGGCACCTGGAGAAAGCCACTGTCCAACTCGAGTGCCGTCACAGGCTGGGCAATCTTAAACTGAGGCCTCAAACTTGGTGGGTCTGTGGGATGTAGCTGGAGATGGTAGTATGAGGAAGACATATTTTACTGTTTGGAGTTATGACTCCATCTGAGATATAAGATCAGAGGATGTGAGAGAGAGGGAGAGAGTAGGGCTCTTGGGAAAAAAAATCCATATCTCCTCCCGATCTTCTCCTCCCCTCTCCTGCACCTCCCAAAAATAAACATTAGGAAATTCTTTCCATGAGATACTATGTGGTAGTTTGAAAGTTCTCTCTCTTAGATATGTAGGCATTCATTTACTCAACAAGAAGTTTGTCTGCTTTGAGCCGTGGGTTGGAGATACCATGATGAACAGGATGATGACTCCTGCCCTCCAGGAGCTTACTATTTACGTTGTGCTAAACTAGTGGTTCTCAAATTTAAGTGTGCATCAGGATCCCCTGGAGGACTTGTTAAAATGTGGATTGCTGGACTCTCAGCCCAGTTTCTGATTCAGTAGGTCTGGGAGGCCCAAGAATTTGCATTTTTAATAAGATCCGGGTGATGCTGTTACTGCCCTTCTGGGGACCACCCTTTTAGAACCATTCTGCTAAGCTTGTTACCTGCATTTGCTCAAGGCATATAGATGGCTAGAATCATTTAGGCTGATGGTGGGCTCACAGGCTGAGAAATTCCTCCCACCTGACTAAGTTCCTTTAAAGGAAATTTGGTTTCGCCTTTAGGCAAAGTTCTTATCTTATTGGCTCTTAAAAAAACTATTTAATGCATTTCCTGATCATTTTAGAAGTTTAAAGAGCAGGTGCAATAATAGACGAAGTATTGGGGAATTTATCGTTAAACAATTGCACTTGTATGTCATTTTCTCCTTGAAGGTCCAAAAGATAGAGTGGTAGTTCTCAAAATATGTTGCAGCATCATTGAGTAGAATTTCAGGCCCCACCTCAGATTAACTGAATCTGAAACAGTGGACTTTGGGGCCAGGAATCTGTTTTACAAAGGCCTCCAGGTGATCCTGACCCACAGTCCAGTTTGAGCACATCTGAGACAGAGTTTGGCTGAGTGACACTTGGACTGAGTCTGAGCGCGAGCCCCTGGCCTTCACTATTGCTAGCTGCCTTCAGATAATTTACCAGGATGACTAAGCTTCAATTTTGCTCTCTGGGCTGTGCCTCTGTAACTTGTGGTTTGATAGATTGTGACTGATTTTAAATAATCTATTGGGACAAGATGCTAAGGCCTCTCACATATATGTTGCTGTTTTGTTTCACAAAACCCTGTTGGGTAGTTACTCTTATTCCTGTTTTCCAGATGAGGAAACTGAATTTCTGAGGGAGTAACTTGCCTATGGCCACGCAGCTGGAAAAGGGTCAGAATCATGTTTCAGGCCCAGGTCCATCACATTTCCAAGCCAGTGGTTTTTCTAGTACATAAAATATATCACCTTAAAATGAACTTGGCATAACAGAAGCAGTGGGGGGGACAAGTCGAGTGAGTAGTTTGTATTAGAGACAGGTAATTACAACCCCGTTTGTTTTTCAATATAATTTCCCCTTCCCCAAAGGTGGTGAGTGTGAGGTTGTGATGGGTATTTACCCTTCTCTTTTTAGGTTATTTTATTAGCAACACACAAATTACAGTTACAGAACCCTGTGCTAAGACCCAGTCACTGCTGGCTCTGTAAACTGGGTGATACATGCAGCTCTCGCTGGGATTTGCCTCTTCTTCCCTTTCCCCAGTCTTGCTCTTGACCCAAGCACCCAAGGTCTGCTTAGGTGGTCATCATACCCGTGGCTTTTATGTGAGTAATCAGGTCAAAGTTGATATCCTCTTCCTTCAAATGGAACAGAAGTAACATGGTTTCTATTTTTTTTTTTAAGAGTAGTGTTTTAGAAATGGCATTTATTTATTTATTTATTTTTGGGTGTGTTGGGTCTTCATTTCTGTGCGAGGGCTTTCTCTAGTTGTGACGAGCAGGGGCCACTCTTCATTGCGGTGCGCGGGCCTCTCACTATCGCGGCCTCTCTTGTTGCGGAGCACAGGCTCCAGAAGCGCAGGCTCAGTAGTTGTGTCTCACGGGGCCTAGTTGCTCCGCGACATGTGGGATCTTCCCACACCAGGGCTCGAACTCGTGTCCCCTGCATTGTCAGGCACATTCTCAACCACTGTGCCAGCAGGGAAGCCCCACATGGTTTCTATTTTAATGGAAGAAGTACTTTCATAAAGAAAGACAGCCATGGGCTTCATTGGATTGCTGGGTCCCTTGTGCCACCCAAGACAATCTTTCGGCAGCAGTTTCTCCAGAGCAGTTTTGTGAAGCACCTATTTGTCAGTTGTTTCTCTGCTTCAATAAGCACAGCAACAGTAGCCCCTTTATCACAAGCCCTTATCATGCTGTTGATGGCTCCTCTGTGAAGTCTGTGGTCACTGAATTGGAACCAGCCGCTCAGATCTCAAGAGAATGGAATTTATAGCTGTCATCATAACAGGGTTCTCAACAGTATTTGTGGGACCTGTCACTCAAAAGTGTTTCATGTGCCCTAATGGACATGTTTCAGGGCTGTGGACTGCTGGGTGTTTCTGTAGACCTTTCCCTTACTGCCTTGACCGTCATTTCCCTCTCCACGACTAACCAATGTCCAGCGTGCACTGATGAGGCACATATGAGGTGGGCCATAATGATGTGACTCAGAATTCCCTCAGGAAAGGCTCTGCTGTTTAGTGAATGTGGCTTTCATTGGCACTCATTTGGAGAAGGCTCTTAGGACCATGGTGTTTGTTCTTGGTAAGATGAAGAGCTGTAGAGGCCCATTTCCCAGCTAATTCTGAAGTTTTTAATACATTTTCACCAAATCCTCCAGTGATTCTGAAATTCTCTCTGCACAGTGAAGCATTAGAAAAAGCAAGAATGACCTTGGAATGGTGCCACAGGGGCAGAGAGATGGGTACAGGCTAAGCAAAGCCTAAGATTCCACTGAGGACTCTTGGACCAGATTGTCACGGAAGTAGGTAACTCTAAGGGCATCTTCTGCTAGTGGAGTCATTCGTTTAATCAAGTCATAATTATTATAACAATAAGAGCTAACATTTCCAGAACCTTCATTCTATGCCCAGTACTTTATGTGCTATGTCAGTTTAGGTCCTATGGGAAGCAGGTGACAAGATGGAACTAGAATTGAGAGAAAAGCCTGTGAGATGGGCAGGAAGAGCCTCAAGCCGTGATGCTGGTCTGCATCTTTGAGGACAAGGGGGAGGGGAGAACAAAGGATGGGGTGAGAGCCTTGGCCTACCATGCAATTGTGAAAAAACCCTTGGCTGCACCGAGAGGGTGCCCCAGGGCAGAGACTGCCCATTAGAGGAGCTCAAAATGGGCAGACATGGCCTGGCTCTGGTGTGTCCGCCGTGCTTGCAGTGGCTGGGAGCTGCCCAGGAAGAGCGTGGCCTTGGCATGAACGTGCAATGACTCTGAAGCGGCAGCAGCTGGGGGCTATCAACTCTCTGCACAACCGGTAGCAGGCTTGCCCTCAAAGAGACAGGTCAGGGGCCCTTCCGTGGCTGCAACAGACTCATTGTTTCATTCAGTTCTTTCGACGACCCTTCGATGCAAGTGTATGTGATGATGTGTCTTCTGGTTGAAGTCAATCAAACTAGAATTTCACTGGCTGGAATTCAAATAAGGGAGAACGTGAGGGTGATGAAGAAGCTGAAGTAGGAGGAAGTTAGGGATTCCATGAAATTCTGCCTGACAATTCTGTCAAAAAGCGAATGTCCCGGATTGAGAGCTATAAATCCAGAGTCTCCAGTGCCCCTCAGATGCTGCGTGTCTCTCCGATTGTGAACCTCTTGTTGCTTTGAATTATTACCCAAGACTTATAATATTTAAGGACACATGTTTTTCATACAACGCACTCCCTAAGTGCAAGCTAGCTATTTCACTTGGTGCTCAAAAAAGAAACAGAGTATTTTGTCTATAATTGATTATTGTATGAAGCACTGACTTTAAAACTCAGGTCCCTTGAAACATGAGACTGTTGTGCTATCCTAACTTTGCGTAAGAGGAAACTGAGGCTTGGTGAGGTCCAGGAGCTTCTCTAAGGTGGCACAGCCAGTATGTAGCAGAGCCGGACTCTCTGCCCCCAGTTGCAGCCTCTCCTTTACACAGCCTTCTCCTGCACAGCAATTATAATCCCTGCTTCTCCATGATGAGAAAATGCACTTTACTCAATCGTCTGAAGGACTAGCTAAGGGACTATTGCATTATCTGGTCCCCTGCTGAGACCTGTTTTACTGAAGAGAATTACTGACCTGTGTAAAAGGCAACGTTGGTGCCAGTTCTAGGAAAAGTGCTGAGTTATGAAAATTAGAAATAAAATGAGCCTGCCTCCCATGTCTGTTATGGGATACAGATTTCATTCCTCCTGCTGGTTTTTGTTTTTTTTTTAAATTTTTATAGAAGGTGCCAGAACTCTTGAGTCCAAATAGTAGGATTGATTTACCTCCTATTTTGCATAATCAGACCTAATTAATTTAGCTTTATGCATGGGAGGAAACACTTTTTGTCTTGAATTACCTCAGTCTTCATCACTTCTAAGAAGCAGCCAGCCCTGCTGCTGAATCATTTCCCCATCAATATCCCCTGGCCTGTGGCCCAGGCAATACAGCAGCCATCCCTGCTGAAGGGTTAGTGAACTCACAGTTTAGGTGTCATTCCTTCCAGGTAACAGGCGTCTGTAGACCCAATGTGTGTTGCTGAAGGAGTGACCCTGATGTGACAGTTTCTGCCCCTGCCCCTATTCCAGCCCTCATATCCATCATGGTCATTCCCCCTTCTCCTTCTACCATTTCTGGTCCAGGCTGAAGCACAGCTCATTGCTTGTCAGAGGGGGCCAGCAAAACCTTGCTCTTGTCTGGGACACAGCACAGGGAGCATGTAGAAGACCGTAGTCCCAACATCTTTTAAATTAGATCCACTGTTGTGCTCAGGATCACACCTACACTTTTCACCCTGACGCCAAAGCACAGAGGCAAGGGAGGCGATAGGTGGATAAAGACAAAGCACACTGAGCGGGAGGGCAGGGTCTGTGAGATCCTTCCAGGGTATGGGCCAGAGCTCACCCCCTCTGCCACCTCCTTGTCGATGGGTGACTGAGGCGCACAGGCAGATGGGGAGCGAGGGACAACGGCCTGCACGGTGCTCGGCCGCGCTGCTCCTGGAGCTGGGGTCAGAGGTGCAAAGGTTTGCGCAGGTTTTCTCAGAGATGACTGACTTGCAGTGGCACCTTCGGGGCTTTTCTCTCCAACCTCCCCCTCTCCACATACACAAACCAATTCCTGTCCCTCTCTGTCATCAGAGCTGGGGTGCCCTGACCACACGGGTGTAAGAGAGCCTGCAAAGAATATGAAAATCCTCCTAAACAGCCCTTGCAAACAAAAGGCCCAGCCCACTGTTTCGTGATTCAGTTACACAGAGAAATTTAATTTTATTTTCTGAATATTTTCTACATCTGGAGAGAGAATTTTGGTGTTCAGTCTGGGAGGAAAGGGGTGTGACACACCTGGGACATTGTTGGAGGTGCTGTCCTTCCATTAACCTGCTGATCTGGGAGCACATGGGTCCACATCGTACCAGAGAAAGTGACCGCTGTGGTGAATAAACAGCCACCTTGCAGCGCGCTCGGTGCCGTGATAAGTCCTTTATGTGCCTTGCCCCATGGTGTGCTCACCAGCAGTTTCTGGGAGTAACATCTTTCATCCCATTTTCCAAATGAGGAAACTTGAAGCAGAAAAAATAACCAATTTCCTAGGCCACTCAGTGCATTGCCAGAGCTGGAATTCAAACCAGTAAACACTCCTGTGTCCACTGGTATGAGCTCTGGGTGAGTATAGCACTTACTGGGGAATTTGGTAAAGGAGATGATAAGGAGATGCTTGGGACCTAAGGGACGGCCCCAGGATGTGTGAAAATGGAACATCTGTTGATTTAAAATTATGTTCAAAACACAGGGCCAAGTTCCCGCTTACTCTGTGGGATTTATATGGGAAGAAAGCTAGAACTGGAGTCAGAAATAGGAATCTGCAGTAAGGGAGTGTGTGTCGCGAGGGCTGCCTTTCAGAACATGACCTTCTTTCTCTCTCTGTTCCAGTCAACCTTCCTTCAACTGCAGGACTTTCTCCTTGGGACTGTTGAGCTGTGGTGAGAGAAGCAGTTCATTAAGAGCTTGTGAGCTTTTGGGAGGGAGGGGAGTGATGGAGGCAGGCTCCCCTCCAGCTGCTGGAACTCTAGGAATGGGGCGGGGACAGCAAGGGGAGGACCCTCCTCACCAACTCCTGAAAACCCCGCTGCCCATGGTCTCGGGTAGGTGTCGTGGCGCCACTCCATCAGCCCTGCTTTCTTGTTTCTTCTCTCCATCCTTTACATTCCCGACTGTAACCCAGAATGTCTTGAGAATTCTGTAGTGGATGCCCATGAGTGTCTGTGAAACCCTACAGCAACCCGTGGATGCCGACTTGCCGTGAACCTGGCATTGACAAGCAACACTGCAGTTAGGAGGCTTTGATAATGCGGAGGGAACAGGCATTAGTGGTGAAATATGGACACACTGACAGTCACATCCAGCGGTCCCCAATGCAGTGACAGAGGCATGTTCAGTGTTACAGGAGCTGGGGTGGGACTTGTTTGCACTTTGAGTTTTGCAGATGTGGCTCTGTTCCCATCAATACACACTCTTTAAGGCCTTTCTCCTGGGCAGAAGGTGGTCATTGGCAGTGAGGTAGGAGTTAGGACATCAGCATCCTGATTTCTGGGCAGCCTCCACAAAGTTGCCATCAGCTCTGGCCTATGGCTTTGTGCTGAACGGCATCCACTGTCTTCCTATGTATTACGAATGCAGATGAGCAAGGACTTGGCTTCTAATGAGATCAAACTCAGATGTAAAGGTTCATCTGAGTGTGCAGAAAATGGATAAGGTCACCTTGGTGTTTTGGTTTCTGTAACTTAGTGACATTTTTCAGGGCTGTTTGTGGATATGGTTTGAAGGAGATGGACAATAGCTTAATAAAGCAACATGCAGAAAAGAAAGTGGGTGGGGTTTTGCTCGGATCATTCCTTTATACATCACCTATTTGAGTGTTCTGGGCACTGGATGTATGGTGGTGAACCAAACAGACACAGCTCCACCTTCATGGGCATCTCACGCCCCCTCATTATTTAAGTCCTATCCACAGACTGTCACCTCCCCCTTTTGTATTCTTCTTCAGTTCTGTCTCCCTGGAACCCTAGACTCACATCTCCAGTTTGCCCTGGAGTGGGGTTAGAAGTCATGTGGACTTCTAGTGGACGTCCTGAACTAAGAGTATCCCAAAGTAGAGTAATAAAACCCAGCCTCAGTCCCAATCAGCGCCTCTTGGGCCAGCCATGACTCACACCCTTTCATTCACATTCCACATCCAGTCCACAGGCAGAACCTCTTGGCTGGACCTTTGAGGTGTGTTTAGAATATTATCACTACTTAGCACCTCTACCCCACTGCCAGAGCCACTGTCACCTCCCCAGTGGATCATTGAGGTAAATTCTAACTGGTCTCCCAGAGCTTTCCCCATCTCACTCAGAATAAGAGGCAGAGTCTGGTCAGAGGCCTTCTAGCTCCCCATCCTTCCATTACTATGAAAATTGCCCTTGCTCGCCCCACTCCAGCCATTCTAGCCGTCTTCCTGTTTCTGGAACACACCAGGCATGTTCCTGCCTTTGGAAGCCTGGAATACCCTCCCCTCCAGATACACAAATGATTTGCTGCTTCTATGCCTCCAAGTCCGCTCATGCCATCGTACTGAGGAGGACTCCGACTAATTTATGTAAAATAGCACTTGCTGGCCTGAGAATGCCCTTTTCCCTTCCCTGCTTTATTTTTCTCTCAAATCCTTATCCCCATCTGAGTTACCACTGTTGGTTTGCTTATTCATTTATGGTCTGTCTCCCCCACTAGAATGTGAGCTAGTAGGGCAGAGATTCTGGTTGGGTACTCTTTTCACTGCTATATTCCCGGCATCATGAACAGTGTTCAGTTTAGTGCTTAGAAAGCACAGAGCAAATACTCTGTAGATACTGCGGAATAAATGAATGAATGAGGGCCTATTGGTACAGGTAGCTCATAAGCCCGTCCACAAACAGATGAGCGTGACTAGGAAAGGAAGAAATTGAAGTAATAGAGGAACTGGGCACTGGGGGCGTGGGGAGACCTAGAAGGGGGTCAGGAAAGTTTCTAGAAGAGGACTTTTCAGCCATGACCTGAAGGATGGGAAAAGGCAGCCCTCCATGTATGGAAAGGGGGTTGGGAAAGGAGCACCCCAGAGAGGGGAGGAACGCCCTGGGCGTGAAAGGGCTCAGCAAGTTGGAGGAACTGCAGGGTGAGCAAGAAGGTGGCTGAGATTGGAGATGTCAGGCCAGCCGTAGCTACATCATGAAGGCCCGATAAGGAGAGTGAAAGGTCAAGCCAGTGAAGGGCAACTGAAATAAAGTCTTAAAGTGAATCTATGGTGATAGAAACCAGAACAACTGTGGTTACAGAGGGTAGGGATTAACTGGAAAGGGGCAGGAAGGAACTTTCAGGATGAGAGAGGTGTCCTTTATCTTGTTTCGGGTTGTGGCTACCTGGGTATATACAGTTTTTAAATTGTACTCTTAAGATCTGGACATTTTACTGAATGCAGATTTTACTTCAGTAAAAATAACACGTTGCTTCTACATTTTCTTTTGTAGAAGAAAAACTACAAAAGAACTACAATAGATTTGTGATATTCATATACACACAATGAGATGTGTGAGTCCTTAGCCTGCATCAAGCCCACTTCTTTGGCTGCTTGTAGCCCAAGCATGACTTTTCAGCTTGGAGGAGGTCCTGTGTGCCCTCAAATGAGATCTCTCAGGAAGAAAGCGGGTCCAGAATGACTGGGGGTGTGTAGGGAAGAGGGTTCCGTATGGTTTGGTATCACCTTGTGGGATGGCTCTCAGAAGGGAGGTGACCAGGAGGTGAAGGAGATCAGCCCCTTTGCCCCTCACCCCTGCGGACATAGGGACCCTTAAACAAGAAGACATGCCTGGGGGTCTGAGTGAGATGGACTTGGCTGTGCTTTTCTCAATGGCTGAAATGGAGCTGAAATGGAAGGTTACATCCATCTTGTACATATGTTTATACATCTCTGCTGCTTGGGATTGTTCAGCAGACGGAGGCTGTGGTCTCAGGCCTGGCAGCACGTGAAGGCATCTGTTTCCACTAGCTTGGAGCAGCTTTCAGCCTCTGGAAACAGGACACTTTGTAGCTGTGAAACTGTCTGTGTCTGTGCTGGTTAGAACACACCTCCTAGGACACATCTTTGGGAGTCAGCTTGGCTGCCTGCCCAGAGAGCGTGGAGGGCACTGGATGGAGACAGAAGCCTCAAGGTGTGGAAGCAGGAAGCAGAAGCCTCAAGAGGCTCTTGAGAATGTCCGAAAATAGATGTACAATCACTCAGGGGCTATTGGTGCCCAAACTGCTCCCAAACTAAGGTCATATGGCAGCTGGTTGCCTGTCATTCATTCATTCATTCATTCGTTCACAGCTCACTCCTCGAGGGGCAGGTATACTAGTTACCATTTTACTGATATCAGTGCTTTCTCTTTTTATCCATATATTCAGCCTCAAAGAGACCTGTGTAAATTGTTTTCATCCACCCAACTTTATAACTAAAGCCTCTCCCATTGGTTTATTTCCAACTCGTTAAGTTTCAGAGTTGCTCAAAATTTCTCAAACAGATGCTTTGTTTGTTTTTAGTCAACTTACAGTTCTTCTTCTCTCATTTAACAAGAGGAATGCATTCATTAGGGCAAGTGGAAGAGTGAGGGATGCAGCATCTGACGTCCCCCGCCTGGCCTCTCTTTGGCTCGTCCCTCGGCCATCTCCTCTTCATCCACACGAAGGCCAACTGTCCTGACACTCAGAACAGACATGCCTCATGGGACTAGACTTCTCTGTGTAGGTTCTCATTGCTTTGTTCCCTAAGGGGATGGCAGAGCCTCTTTTCCGCCCTTGTTTCACCTTTCTCCTCTGAAACTGGGTTTCAGCTTGACCTGCACACCATGACCGGGGTCTCTTGGATACATGACCATCAGCAGCAGCTTGAGAGACAAACCTCTTCAGAAAGAAATGTCTTCAACTGCCGTGATCCATTCCAACAGTTTGAGCAGAAAATTAAACCAGGTTCATGCCAAGATGCTGTGCATATTGGTTGTGCACCCAACACACATTCTTGAGCATTTTGTTTCACAAACACATATTACAGTTAATATGTGCCAGGCACATATCTATATACTTTAAAGATGCTAACATATTTAATTCTCCCAACAACCCATCACACAGATGGGGAAATAGAGGCACCTATAGGTTAAATAATTTATTCAAGACACATGCTGGCAAGTGGCAGGGCTGGATTTAAACTCAGGCAGTCTTGCTCCAAAGTCCAGGCTCTGAACCACTAGGCTGTGCCCCCTCTCCTTTGGTCCATTCATTCAGAGTCTCAGCTCTGTGCCAGTGGCCACCCTTCCCTCATGATTTAGGTAAATCCTGATCCATTCTAGAAGTCTGGCCATCGGGCTCCATTTGCCAACAATTGGTTTAAGATGAACATGCAATTGATTCTGGCCATAAAGTATGAGGATATACTTTCTTGGGAAAGAGAGGGCTCTGAGAATACTTGAAAAGTAACATACTAGGACTCTTTGTTTAAGCTATTTTATGTAAGTTTTCAGTTACTTGTAGCTGAAACTGTCCTAGGTAATTTAGATGCTAAATACGTTTTTTTTTCTAGCAAGAATATTGATATAGAACTATGGTTGAATAATTGTTTGATTATATTTTCAAAACAGCATCTTATCAACTTTCAGATCAATGGTTGAAACTTCAAGGAGCAAAACAATGCTTGTGATATGTACAAATGACAGTATTTGGGGCTTGCCTCTAAGAACTAAAGATAAAAATGTAAGATGCTGTGTAGCTCTGATTTGGTATAAACGTTTTAACTATTTACATGTTTACTCTCATGTTCTGTTACAGATCATCCAGATGAGAATTTTTTTTGAGAATTTGGTCCATTGTGTCTATCCAGGTGTCAGATTCCAACAAAAGACTGCTCATAGAAAATCTTCCTGGATTGCTTGTTTACACCACTGAATCCTTTATGAGATTTTTATGTTTTCCAGGAATCAGAATCCTCTAATTATATGTACGCATACATATATGGTTGAGGCCAAGGTGGATAAATCTGTGATCCAGACAATGAGGGGTCCAGTTCCTGGGTCTGTAGGGATCTGTAGGATCACAGGATTTATAGAAAAATAACATGGGGTCTACTAGATTGTGGAAGTGGGAAGATTAGTGAACCTGCTCCAGGGAGGATGAGCCATGAAGCCAGGAAAGCCTGGGAGACCAGTGAGCACAAAGCTGAATTGGGCTGAGAACTCTTGAGCCTGCTGTTCGCACACCCCACACATGGCTCTTACTCCCCAAAATCTGTGCGTCCCACAGTGCCTGAGGGTGTATGCCCTGTGGTGGCCACAGGGGAGGAAAGTTTGTAGCAATGGCTGCAACCCACAGAGGGGCTATCTTCTGAAAGGCAAATTTCCTCATTGGGGACCATTTGGGAGGTTGCAACAGAAAGTTTCCCAGAAGGCTCATGACAAGGATTCCACCAGAGGAAGCTGTAGTTTGTGGGGAGCCTGTGAGGTCATATCTGCCTCTGGGGTCACCTCAGAAGCAGACAGAAAATAGCCTTATAATAGAACAACTGGGAACCAAGAAGAAAGGGCAGATGGAAGCAGAAGATACACAGTCAGCTGGCTTGGAATGAAGCTTTGCAAATAAACGCCTCTGAAAGAATTCAGTGGGAGAAATGTATCCAAAGTTTTCGCAGGGAGTGGAAGATTCAAGATGGTGGAGGAGTAGGTGGACGTGGAGTTCATCTCTTGCCATGGATGCATCAGGAATACAACTATAGATGCAACAATTCTCAGAGAACACCAGCTGAAAACTACCAGAAGACCTTGGACACCGGAAAGGACTACAAAGATCCCTGCATAACTGGGTAGGATGGAAAATAAGAAGGGAGAAGGAGGAGGAGAGGAAGTGAGATGGGACCTGCACCCCAGGGCGGGAGAGCTGAAACAGAGGAGAGATTCCTGAATTCAGGGAGACCCCCTCTCCACTGGGGAAACCCCCTCTCTGATGGGGAAATCGATTGGGACAGAAGGGAAGCATTTGAGGCTGTCAGAAGATGCTGAAGCGGCCGATCTGTGGCAGACAGGACAGAGTGAGAAATACACAGTCTGTACCCGGGCCCTACGTGTCCTGACTGGGACATGTGTTCACAGGTGTGCAAGTGGGCTGGGAGCTGGTGCATAGGGACTGGAAAACAGGCCCAGAGTGAGAACTGCTGTTGGCTGTGGGGAGACAGACTGAGGGGATGGGAAGGAGGAAAGCCACAACAGGGAATGCCTATGGAGGAAGACAGGACTGCCATGGAAGCAGGGTGCTACTGCTGAGTCACATGCAGGGGGAGGAGCCACTATTGTAGCCTCTCTCTCCCCACACGCAGGCACCTGCCAATGACAATAAAAGAAGCCTGCTCAGGGCTGGCTCTTGCACGCTGGCTGCCGGACAATAAAAAAAAGCTCCCTCAGAGCTGGCCCTCACGTGTTGGCTGCAGGGCAATTAAAAGAATAAGCCCTCTCAGGGCTGGCCCTTGCACGCCTGCTGCTGGGTGCCAGGAAAACCCCAGCTAGGACTGGCCCTCATGGGCCTTATGCCGGGCACCAGAAAAGGCCTCACTTGGGCCACATCTCTTGTGCCCATGGCCACCGACTTCCCTGCGCATTTGGCACTGCCCGGGCTCCCACGATCCAAGCACTCATACCACCTCTGTGCCCTGTCCTCACTGGGACAGGCCCAAGAGCTCCAAGGCAGCCTCTGGACCAGACTCCTGTGGGTGGACCACACATAGAGGTGGGGATAAACCAAAGCTGAACCCCTGGGACAGGGTGACTGAGGAAGAGGATTGAAAATCCTTTCATCAGCTGTACAACCTGCAGGTTAAATCCCTGCAATCAGCTAGGTAGACCCTGTGTCTATGGAATATCTGAGTAGACAGTGAGTGTTCCCACAACAGAAGATGGTCTAGCTCTGACAGCTGTGGACTTCAGGGGCAGCACATGCAGGAACTGGGCCAGATCAGAGTCTGAGGGGTCCCCAGAGGTACCACAGCAGGTCCAGAGACCAGCCCAGAGACAGGACAGCCTCTTGGGGAGACAGAGGTGGGCTGTGACTCACGGCATGTGCAAGGATACTTACAGCGGAGATCCCAGGGAAACATAATTATTATTATAAATTTTATTATGTTTTGATTCATTCTGTGGTTGGGTTTGGCTTTTTTTTTTTTTTTGCTTGCTTTTTCTATCTTTTTTTGCTTGTTGTTATTTTAGTTCTTTTATTTTTTTTTAGTCTTTTGGGATCTCCGTGTTTTATAACATAATTTTTGTTTTTTACTTTTATTTTTTTATGCAGTTCTACTTTAACTTTGCTTTTCTGTTGTTCTGTGTTATTTTCCCTAATTAAATACTATTACAAGTACAAGGAAGGACACTATATTATGTTCAAGAGATCAATCCAAGAAGAAGATATAACAATTGTAAATATCTATGCATCCAACATAGGAGTACCTCAATACATAAGGCAAATGCTAACAGCCATAAAAGGAGAAATCGACAGTAACATAATAATAGTAGGTGATTTTAACACCCCACTTACACCAATGGACAGATCACCAAACAGAAAATAAATAAGGAAACACAAGCTTTAAATGACACATTAGACCAGATGGACTTAATAGATATTTATAGGACATTCCATCCCAAAACAACAGAATACACTTTATTCTCAAGTACACATGGAACATTCTGCAGGATAGATCACATCCTGAGTCGCAAACCAAGCCTCAGTAAATTTAAGGAATTTGAATTCATATCAAACATCTTTTCCAACCACAATCCTATGACATTAGATATCAATTTCAGGAAAAAATACAAACACATGGAGGCTAAATAATATGCTATGAAACAACCAAGAGATTACTGAAGAAATCAAAGAGGAAATGAAAAAATACCTAGAAACACATGACAATGAAAACATGATGACCCAAAACTTATGAGATGCAGCAAAAGCAGTTCTAAGAGGGAAGTTTATAGCAATATAAAACTACCTCAAGAAACAAGAAAAATCTCAAATAAACCACCTAACCTTACACCTAAATCAATTAGAGAAAAAAGAACAACAAAACCCCCCACAAAGTTAGCAGAAAGAAAGAAATCATAAAGAGTCAGAGTAGAAATAAATGAAACAGAAACAAAGAAAGCAATAGCAAAGATCAATAAAACTAAAGCTGGTTTTTGAGAAGATAAACAAAATTGATAAACCATTAACCAGACTCATCAAGAAAAACAGGGAGAGGACTCAAATCAATAAAATTAGAAATGAAAAAGGAGAAGTTACAAAAGACACCGCAGAAATACAAAGCATCCTAAGAGACTACTACAAGCAACTCTATGCCAATAAAATGGACAACCTGGAAGAAATGGACAAATTCTTAGAAAGGTATAACCTTCCAATACTGAACCAGGAAGAAATAGAAAATATGAACAGACCAATCACAAGTAATGAAATTGAAACTGTGATTAAAAATCTTCCAACAAACAAAAGTCCAGGACCAGATGGCTTCACAGGTGAATTCTCTCAAACATTTAGAGAAGAGCTAACATCCATCCTTCTCAAACTCTTCCAAAAAATTGCGGAGCAAGGAACACTCCCAAACTCATTCTATGAGGCCACCATCACCCTCATACCAAAACCAAAGAAGACACTACAAAAAAAGAAAATTACAGACAAATATCACTGATGAATATAGATGCAAAAATCCTCAACAAAATACTAGCAAACAGAATCCAGCAACACATTAAAAGGATCATACACCATGATCAAGTGGGATTTAACCCAGGGATGCAAGGATTCTTCAATATATGCAAATGAATCAATGTGATACACCGTATTAACAAATTGAAGAATAAAAACCATATGATGATCTCAATAGATGCAGAAAAAGCTTTTGACAAAATTCAACACCATTTATGATAAAAACTCTCCAGAGAGTGGGCACAGAGGGAACGTACCTCAATATAATAAAGGCCATATACGAGAAACCCACAGCAAACATCATTCTCATTGGTGAAAAACTGAAAGCATGGGCTTCCCTGGTGGCACAGAGGTTGAGAGTCTGCCTGCCGATGCAGGGGACACGGGTTCGTGTCCTGGTCCAGGAGGATCCCACATGCCATAGAGCGGCTGGGCCCATGAGCCATGGCTGCTGAGCCTGCACATCCGGACCATGTGCTCCACAACGGGAGAGGCCACAACAGTGAGAGGCTTGTGTACCGCAAAAAAAAAAAAACAAAAAACAAAACAAAACCAAAAAAACAAAAACAAAACAACCTGAAAGCATTTCCTCTAAGATCAGGAAAAAGGCAAGAATGTCCACTCTCACCACGATTATTCAACATAATTTTGGAAGTCCTAGTCATGGCAATCAGAGAAGAAAAAGAAATAAAAGGAATGCAAATTGGTAAAGAAGAAGTAAAACTGTCACTGTTTGCAGATGACATGATACTATACATAGAGAATCCTAAAGATGCCACCAGAAAACTACTAGAGCTAATCAATGAATTTAGTAAAGAAGCAGGATATAAAATAAATGCACAGAAATATCTTGCATTTCTATACACTAATGATGACAAATCTGAAAGAGAAATTAAGGAAACACTCCCATTTACCATTGCAACAAAATGAATAAAATACCTAGGAATAAACCTACCCAAGGAGACAAAAGACGTGTATGCAGAAAATGATAAAACACTGATGAAAGAAATTAAAAATGATACCAACAGATGGAGAGATATACCATGTTTTTGGAATGGAAGAATCAATATTGTGAAAATGACTACACTACCCAAAGCAATCTACAGATTCAATGCAATCCCTATCAAATTACCAATGGCATTTTTTATAGAACTAGAGCAAAAAAATCTTAAAATTTGTATGGAGACACAAAAGAACCTGAATAACCAAAGCAGTTTTGAGGGGAAAAAAATGGAGCTGGAGGAATCAGGCTCCCTGACTTCAGAATATACTACAAAGCTACAGTAATCAAGGCAATATTGTACTGGCACAAAAACAGAAACATAGATCAATGGAACAAGATAGAAAGCCCAGAGATAAACCCATGCACCTATGTCAACTAATCTATGACAATGGAGGCAAGGGTATACAATGGAGAAAAGACAGTCTCTTCAATAAGTGGTGCTGGGAAAACTGGGCAGCTACATGTAAAAGAATGAAATTAGAAAACTCCCTAACACCATACACAAAAATAAACTCAAAATGTATTAGAGACCTAAATGTAAGACTGGACACTGTAAAACTCTTAGAGGAAAACATAGGAAGAACACTCTATGACATAAATCACAGCAAGATCCTTTTTGACCCACCTCCTAGAGTAATGGAAATAAAAATAAACAAATGGGACCTAATGAAACTTCAAAGCTTTTGCACAGCAAAGGAAACCATAAACAATATGAAAAGACAACCCTCAAAATGGGAGAAAATATTTGCAAATGAAGTAACTGACAAAATATTAATCTCCAAAATTTACAAGCAGCTCATGCAGCTCAATATCAAAAAAACTGAAAACCCAATCCAAAATGGGCAGAAGACCTAAACAGACATTTCTCCAAAGAAGATATACAGATTGCCAACAAACACATGAAAGGATGCTCAAAATCACTAACCATTAGAGAAATGCAAATCAAAACTACAATGAGATATCATCTCACACCATTCAGAATGACCATCATTAAAAAAATTTAAAAACAATAAATGCTAGAGAGGGTGTGGAGGAAAGGGAAACCTCTTGCACTGTTGGTGGGAATGTAAATTGATACAGCCACTATGGAGAACAGTATGGAGTTTGCTTAAAAAACTAAAAATAGAACTACCATACAATCCAGCAATCCCAAGACTGGGCATATACCCTGAGAAAACCATAATTCAAAAGGGACATGTACCCCACTGTTCACTGCAGCACTGTCTACAATAGCCAGGACATGGAAGCAACCTAAATGTCCATTGGCAGATGAGTGGATAAAGAAGATGTGGCACACATATACAATGGAATATTACTCAGTCATAAAAAGGAATAAAATTGAGTTATTTGTAATGAGGTGGATGGTCCTAGAGTCTGTCATACAGAGTGAAGTAAGTCAGAAAGAGAAAAACAAATAGATATATATGTATATATATAAACAAATACATTATATTCTTAACTCACATATATGGAGTCTAAGAAAATGGTACTGATGAACCTAGGGGCAGGGTAGGAATAAAGATGCAGACGTAGAGAACGGACTTGAGGACATGGTGGGGAAGGGGAAGCTGGGACGAAGTGAGAGAGTAGCACTGACATATATACACTACCAAATATAAAATGGACGGCTAGTGGGAAGCTGCTGCATAGCACAGGGAGATCAGCTCAATGCTTTGTGACACCAAGAGGGGTGGGATAGGGAGGGTGGGAGGGAGGCTCAAGAGGGAGGGCCTATGGGGATATATGTATACATATAGTTGATTCACTTTGTTGTACAGCAGACACTAACACAATATTGTAAAGCAATTATATTCCAATAAAGGTATTAAAAAAGAAGTTTTCACAGGGTTGAGAAGCTATGAATTTAGGTAAAATCTGCTGGTGAGGTAGAAACAGAGGAATATTTTATTTGACTTTGTTGCCCCGATGTTTGCTTTTCTTTCATCAACATATTCAGAAAGGGTTTATTGGTTGTCAGCTCTGAGTTAATAATGACTCAACAGGCATGGTCCCTGCCCTCATGGAGCAAATACTAACAAACAAAACTTTTAAGTATATCTTTGGCTGTGTCTCAAAAGAAAGAAATAAACACTATGATATGTCGGCCAGAGTGGTGGTAGAAACAAACCTAATTCAATAGGGGAACTCTCTGAGCAGGTGACCTACAGTTGAGATCTGAAGGATGAGAAAGACAGTCATGTAACATTGTGAGGCAAGAGCACTGTCAACCAGTGAGAAGGCCCCAAGATGGGAAAGATCTTACTACGTTTGAAGGAAAGAGACCAACATGGCTGGAGCACAGTTGGTCAGAGAAGTGGAAATAGATGATGTTGGAAAGATCATCAGGAGGTAGGTCATGCAAGGTGTGGCCAGCTGTGATGGTACTTTAATCTGTAAGGGAGGGGGTGTCTGGATTTTATTCTGTACATAGTGACAAAGTCGTGGCTATTGTGAAGGAAATGGACTAAAGCGAGGCCACAGAGGAGGCAGAAAGAGAAATAAGGAGGCTGATGTGTGGTCCAGGCAAGAAATGGCCTTGAGTTAGGGTAGCTGTTGGGTTTATATTTGTTTGATTTTAATGGGTTTCTCAACCTGGCTTGTGTAATCCTACCAGCATGGAGGACATGCATCAAAGGAGGATTTGATGGGGGAATTTACTGCCGAAAGAGCAGTGAGTCACTAGGGTACTGGCAGAAATACCCCAGGGATATGGAATGGATTATCTGTCCCGAAATGGTGGGCTGTGACCATATTGTCTCCCTCAACTTTGTATACATTTGGAACATAATTGGTATTTAACACACTTTACCTGAATTGAATAAAACTGAGTAATGAAGTGGCTTTGTGTGTGTGTGCATGGTACGCACATGTGTATAAACTAAATCTTTCACCACGACTAGGGTGAAAGCTCTAACGTGAGGAGATAATCTGGATTATTTAGTCAGACAGAACTGGCTGATAACTAAACGGAAAAATGTGATTTTTCCAGCTCTGTGAACACACCACCTGACTTCCTCCTCTGACATGCCTGCTTGCTACTGCCTACACTCCTGCTATTAGAAATTAATTCCTCTGATGTGAGGCTATATCCCTTACTGAAACACAAGTATCCTGAGATAACATATAAGCTTTATCAATCATCTTTGCGATAATGAATCTATCATATATTTTCTTGAAGGAAAGCACATTTTATAAAGGTTGAAAAAAGTATGAAGGCATCGAAGCTCATTGTGGAGAAAATAAGCTACTTGGGATGGGTGGAAATGTGAAGAAAAGGGCCAGAGCAGAGAAAGAGGGTGGCTTCTAAACGTTCACACTCTTTGACTCAATAATTTCATTTCTGAATGGCTAACCTGAAGAAATAACTGTAAACATGGGGCAAAGATTCAGGTGCAAAGGTAGTCATTGCAATGTTGTTCACAAAAAACTGAAGCAATCTAGATGTCCAATGACAGGGACACAGATAAATAAATTCATATAGCTTTACAGAACAATGTTGTGTAACTATTAAAATTATGTTTCTAAAGAACTTTTAATAGCATAGGATGGAAATCCAAACAAAAGTGTATATGTCTGTGTATTCTATGTATAGCATACATATATAGTATAATCTCAAATATATAAAAGATAGATCTACCTAGAAAAGACTGTGTATGTATTTTTGTGCGTGTATATGTTAATGGTAATGGAATTTGGGGCAATATTTATTTTCTTTTGATAATTTTCTATATTTTCCAGGTTAAAAAATAAATATGAGTTGTTAGAGAATTAATTAGCCAAATTACTAATTAATTAGCCAAATTACTGCAACTGTTTCTGAAACAAATTTGGATGTTTGACTGAACTTGAATCTGTGGGACAGTTTTTCAGAGCTGGGTCTTAAAAAGATATTCCTCGAGCCTCTAAGGCACATTCCTGTTAGAGAGGTTGATGGTTAGGAGGGAAGGAAAATTGAAGAACATCTAAGTTCATCAGCCAAGGAACCATTAGGTTATTTTCACAACATTTGAAAATGAGCTTCCTGGCATTTGGCTGGAATGACTGAAGGCTGGCGACACTGTAATGTGGCCCCAAGGGAGACATGGGTGTTCCACAGGCCACTGAGCTCGGGCAGAGGCCAATTTAAACTGTGAAGCAAGGAGAAAATGCAAAAATTCCAATCAGCAGCATAATCCCCGCATTGCACTTGCCTTGATACACTCCCGAAAGGTCTTTTCCATGACTGAACTTCTTGCTAAGCGCAAACATGGTGCAGACCCAGGAAACATCTTTAGAAAGGCATGCAGTTCATTTCCATTTTCCCCCTTTACTCATGGGGGTGAATGTATTTCTATTGAGGTCATTTGTATGCATTAAATGATAATTTCTGGAACACTAGGAATGAGCTGGTTGCCACATTAAGTCGTAACACAGTAAAACAAGCTCCTTAACTCCTTTCCTAAATTGTTATTTAATGTGAAAAGTGTAGAACCTGATCTTTGTTATAAATTGTCTCTTTGTCAAAATAGACAAAATTTCATTCAAATGTTAAAAAATACAATTGGCATCTTATTTTAATCCTCAAGCTGTTACAGATTTAACCAGTAGAGAAAATATGTATGTGGAGATAGAGATGTATGTAGATCAGTGGGTCTCAACAAGGGGAGATTTTTTTCCTGATGGGACATTTGGCAGTGTCTGGGGACATTTTTGGTTTTCCAGTTTCAGGGCCAAAGGAAGGGCTGATGGGAGTGTCTGGCATCTGGTGGTTGAGGGGAGGGATGCTGCTAAACATCTTCCAGCACACTAGCCAGAATTATCCGGCCCAAACGTCAGTAGTGCCAGGTTGAGAAACTTTGGTGTGTTTGCATAGATGGGGGATGATAACATAAATATGGCATAGCAATGACATCAGGGAGGAAGGTAAGTGGGAGTTTTCACATTATTTTTGCGTTTTCTGTAAGTCTGAAATTATTTCAAAATTTTACAAAGTCTTCAATGGGTGTAGTTGGCAGTTTAAATTGTAATACCCTGTTCTGCAGCCTAGAGATAGAAAATGACTTGTCCTTTGTTGGGAATGAAGGTTCAGCTCAGTCATTGCCCATGACCTCTGGTGTTACAGTCTTCAGGGGCAGGAAGGGAAGTCAGCAAAGGTCCCAAATGCCCACGTGGATCACAGCTGGATTTGCTTGCTCCACCGTGAGAAGGCACACCCCTTGGGTCAAAGCCATATTTAGAGAATTATTGTTCTGCTTAAATTGCTCTTTTAACATGAAGTCAGAATCTGTTGATGAAGAACCCACCCCTCCCACCTCCCCTTCTTTAGTTGCATCTTGTTTCCAGACTGCACTCTATTTTATATATATCTCCCAAGGAATTGTTCTTAGGTCTTCTCTTGGGTCTATACCCTAGTTCCTCCAACAATATCGTGGGCTGCTCTGGGTTTGGAGCCCTGATTTCTACTCTGTGTACATGTAGTGGAGTAGCTAAGAGGTCAGGCCCTGGAGACATTGCCCGTTGCACCTCTAACTAGTTGTGTGAACCTGGTCTATTATGGAAACTGTTTGTACCTCAGTTTTCTCAACTGTTAAATGGGAAGAAAAATAGCAAACCTGGTAGAGTTTAAATGAATTAATAGATGTAAGCTGGTACAACAATAGCACATATTAAGACCTTAATAAAAGTTAGTATTCATTCATTCATTCTATAGTATTAGAATTATTTCTGCCCTTCCCACACCCATGGACAGTGCTCCTAACCTCTGTGTTGGGAAGATGTGATTGATGTATCACAGCCATTTGGGTGCTTCCTTCATCCCTGTCTCTGGTTATTTTGTTTCTGTTGCATTGGTTCAACTCAGTTGCTTCCTGAGACTTTTCATGCTGTGTGGCCAGCACAGTGAGTGGAACCTGTTTATATTTCATGTCTCTGTCCCTTGCCCATCACATCCTCTTCTATTGAACTCTCTTTTTCCATTGACTGGATATTTCCAGTGAGCCATACACTCTAGTAAAGGCTTTGTATTATTTCATTTGCATCTCATAAGAGCCCTGTGTGAGATGGAGACTGTTATACTCATCACTTTATAATTAAAGAAACTGAGGCTTAGAGAGGTTAACTGACTTGACCAGGATGCAGAATTAAGAAGCAGTGTGCTTTTTCCTCCACTTTCCCAGGAATAAAGTACAATACTTTGAGTAGGGGAGAACCGAGAGTTCCTGCCATTTTTCTGTTTTCCTTCCTTGCAAATCACAGAAGCTGGAGGAGATCCGAACAGATGAGACTTAGCGTTTGTTGCACAGCAGGATCTGTGCTGGTGCTGGGACATAAAAGCAGAAAATACTTGAGTATTTGATTTGAGTGAACTCAAAATCATGCCTCAGTTATCTTTTACTGTACAACAAAACATCCCAAAACTTAGTGGCTTAAAATGACGATTTCTTGTTTTTCATGACTCTGTGCATTGCCAGGGCTCACAAGACAGCTGTTCTGCTCCACATGATACTGTGTAGAGTCTCTCTTGAGGCTGCATTTGGCTGAGAGGTTGGCTTGGGTGTCCACAGTGGCCTCACTCGTGTGTCTGACGGTAGTGCTGGTTGTTGGCTGGGGGTCTCTCTTTTCCTACCATGGCCTCTCATGCTCCAGGGACTCTCCTCACATGATCTCTCTAGGAGGACAGCCTGGACTTCTTTATGTGGTTGTTGGCTTCCAAGAGAGTAAAAAAATGGAAGCTACATGCCTCTTAAGGCCTAGTTATAGAAGTCACAGCATTACTTCTGCATTGTGCTGTGGCCCAAAGCAAGCTACAGGGCCAACTCCAGGGATGACAGAAGATCGCCACCTCTTGATGTGAGGAATGGCATAAGAGCGCGAGGATGGGACTTTGCAAGCAATTTACCACACTCTCTGTGCATCTGGCACTTTAGCCAGAAAAGTAGGGTTTGAGCACTGGAAGCCTCCTTAACCATCATCTGACTTAACCACTAGTTTCACAGATGCAGAAACTAAGACCTGAGAAGTCAAGCCACTTGGCCTTGACCAGCACAGTCAGTGGAGAAGCCAGGTTTAGGTCCACCTTGTCTGGTTGGCATCATCACCTGCATATGCAGATGTGTGCTTAGCTTTTCTTTCTGCCAAGGTCTTGTCTGACTCAAGGCTGCCCCTGTTAAGTTTGGAGACCACAAGAGTATAGAAGAAGGGAGGGACCTGTTTTTCCTTCTTCTGTTTCTATGCTTGATGCCTGCCCTCTATTCCTGGGCTGGGCACTGGAGTCTCCCATTAGTGCTTTGGCCTCATTGACCAGTACTGACCAGGGATGCCTTCCTCATCACTCCTCTTCTATACGTTGGAAAATGAAGTGATGCTGGGTTTTACCACATGCATAAAAAGTGGCTGCCCAAACCCCACCAGATGTTATAAAGTAAACCCCAACACATTTATGTAACGTTTTAGGGAAGTCTATCATTTTTCTAAAATCCACAGTTACTACAATATGAAATGTGTTGCTTGTTTTGAAATAGAGCAGGTGAGCCATAGATTATTAATTTCTCTCAATATAACCACAAACCTGAAAATAATTAAGAGCTTACATTTCCCCCGATTGTTATGAAGCTGTTTTGGATATTTCCAGCCTCCTGGGAAGAGGACAGATATTTATTTTGCACTAAAGATAATATTTGTTATCAAATACAGTTGTGGGATCACCCCCCTTCAAATCCTCATGTGGGTGCCTGACTTTTATTGAGGGTTAAAGTAAATAAGAAGTATGATTCTTAGATTTATGACTCCTTGAAGACCATAAATTTCCAAAGAAGAGCAGTAGAGATGCTCTCTAAGAAAATATGTTTACTTGATTCCCATTGTATTGATTATAGATTGAATAGAACATTTTCCTCTTCATTCTAATATTATTTACCATTTTTATAGTTTAAATAAGTAATATTTATTTATTATAAAAATTTACAAAAGACATAAGCACAAAAAGAAGAAAATAAAGATACCCCCTTAATCCCACCTGGCAGTCAAACTGTGGTTAACATTTTTAGTGTATGCTCTTCCCATCAGAGAGATAGAGCAATAGAAATATAGATTGATATGAGGGAAGAGATGTACCAGTAGATATACATATAAATATAGAGTTTTCTTTTAAAAAGTAGGGTCATATTGTACAATGAGTTTGCAACTGGATTTTTTTGTGTTTTGTCTTGCCTACGTGTGGCGAGAACATTTTTCCATGTCTACCACCCACAGAAGTAAATCTCTCTTGTTCTGACAGGACAGTGATATTGAAGCACTGGCCAGATGTTTGGAGTACGTGCTGGGCTGCAGCACTCTAGGTGAGTAAGTCTCTTCAGATTCCAATATATACTGATACCTACTGATTCTAATGGAATATTCAACAAGGAGAAAGCTTGGAAAGAATTTTATACATATTTTAATCCAACCTCATTTGACAGATGAGGAGACTGAGGCCAACAGAGGTTGAATGTCTGACCCATGGGCCAGGAAATGCAAAGAAGAATTGTTTATCCTGGGTCTCCAAGGATGAAACGACCCTGGGTCTCCAAGGATGAAATCATTAAATTCAGTGGTCCACTGTGATCCAATGGTGGCCTGGCAGGGCACAATAATAGGTTTTACAGGTTTCCTGGGAGAGGAATTTTTCTACCTCATTGGTCCTATAGAAACACTATATTCATTCAAGCTGAAAGGACCATCACTTTGAAGGTCAGCCAGTTACTAGAAGAGATTTGGTCTGAAAAACAAAGCCGAAATTTCTTTAGCATTGTTGGTCTCTATAAATGGGATTGCTGTGCTTCAAGGATAAAATGCTATTTTTTATTTTCTTCTTTTTTTAACCCAACAAACCCAACTGTGATAACTTCTAGCATTGGATGATAAATTGTCACCTGACACAGATGGAATAGCAGAGGATACAGTCTGTTATCTGTGGGTTTCACTTCCCCAGATTCAACCAGCCCTGGACAGAAGCTCCTTCAGCTCTGAGGGCCATCTGTATTCACTGTACTAGGCCTCTGTGTACAGGGGACTTGAGCAGCCACAGGTTTTGGTATTCATAAGGGTTCAATGCCTCAGGGATACCAAGGGATAGATGACTCTATTCTTATAGGTCCTGGGTGAAAAGGGGTGAGATTTTTTTTTTCTTTGAAATTTGATGGTGAATTTTTATTTTAATTTTTTATATTATTGGTGTATAGTTGTTTTACAATGTTGTGTTAGTTTCTACTGTACAGAGAAGTGGAGTTCCCTGTGCTGTACAGCAGGTTCTCATTAGTTATCTATTTTATACATATTAGCATATATATGTCAATTCCAAGCTCCCAATTCATCCCACCTCCCCCTTCCCCCATTGGTGTCCATACGTTTGTTCTCTGTGTCCATATCTTTATTTCTGCCTTGCAGACTGGTTCATCTGCACCATATTTCTAGATTCCACATATATGCGTTAATATACGATATTTGTTTTTCTCTTTCTGACTTACTTCAGTCTGTATGACAGTCTCTAGGTCCATCCATGTCTCTACAAATGACCCAGTTTCGTTCCTTTTATTCCTGAGTAACATTCCATTGTATATATGTCCCACAGTCGTGTGACCACAAGCAGTCCCTTCAAAGGGAATGGCAGGTATATTTAAAATGGAAAACCAACAAGGACCTACTGTATAGCAAAGGGAACTCTGCTCAATGTTATATGGCAGCCTGGATAGGAGGGGTGTTTCTGGGAGAATGGATACATGTGTATGTATGGCTGAGTCTCTTTACCATGTACCTGAAACTGTCACAACATTGTTAATCAGCTATACTCCAATATAAAATAAAAAGTAAAAAAAAAAAAAGGGAATGGCAGGAATAAAGATGAAATTTTCAGGAGTGCCAGCATTCACCACTATTTTGTTAGGAGTTTATGCACAATTTATAACCTTTTTCTAGCATATTCCACATCTCTGTGTGAGAAGCCTCACTTATAACACAGCTCCCCAATTTTTTCTCCTGGCCATCACCCTGTGACTTGTTTAATTGTACATCAGTAACACTTATGAGGTACAGTTATCCCAAGTTTGAATTTGCAGACCAGGAGGGCTGTCCTTTGGCCAAGCACTCACTCTCTCTCTGGACCTCAGTTAGACTAGCTCAGTAATTTTCAAACTGGGTTCCTTGGGGACCTCCAGGAGCTAGCAAGTGGGGAGGGGGACCCTGAGCAGCACAGGGACAGAAGCCCTGTCTAACATGGTGCCTGGTGCAGAAGAGGCCCTTAACAAATATTTTTAAATATTTTAAGAGAAATTAGATGCAGACTCTCCTCCTTTCCCAGCTTCAACCAAAATAGTTTCACTCTTACCTGTTTTATAAATTAGACTTCTACATAAGATTGTGTTAAAAAAGATTTCACTGCCAAAAAAAAAAAGTGCTGGATTGAATAGACAATATCTAAATTCCCTTCTAGACTGTATGGTTTTATAAAAATGAGCTTTAGGAACATGGAATAAAAATACACATTCATCCCTGCCTGGAGTGCCACTAAAGTGACAGCAAAGGAATGAAGCTGATATAAACCTGCAGAAACAAAGGGAGCAGGAGAGGAGCTGGGAGCCAGGTGAGTGCTGTTAGTGAGTTTGGGAAAGCAGAAACCTGATGGGTGAGTGGTGAGTGATTCAGGGACAGAGAAAGGTAACAGCTAAACTCCTAAGTGTGGGGGGGAAGGCGGAGAGGGAGGGGTGGACTGGCGGACACTGACATGAGGGACAGCAAGCTTTTGAAACACCTGTCTGGGGAGGTACTCATTACAGATGAGAGTATGATGGCTTTCTGGATTCCAGGTGCTTCTCTGTCTTTGCATAGGAGCTGTGAAGAAATCCCCTCACGTAGTCTCATCGGACATGAGATTGCTCAAGTAGACAGTAGCTGCTTTGCTCTTACATTTGGGGAGATTCACCAGCTGAAATAATAGTTAGAGCTTATTAACCATCATGGCTGTTGATATACATCCGAATGTTAACAGGATCCAAGGGACAATTGAAACTTCAATATGTCAGAGTATAAGCCTTGTCACTTAAGCAGGAACCCTCCACGACTGAGCCATGCTTCACTTACAGGCAGCATCAGCCTATGCATCTTGGAAATATCCAGTTGCCCATTGAGCATGACAGGTTTGTAATTATCTTCCACAAACATTTTCAAGAGCTTCTTCCAACCCTCAACAAGAGAGGAGAGAACAACAGATGCAAATGTCCTTCTGGTTCTTTGAACCAAGAAAGACGTAACTTTGTAGCCCTGAAAATGCTGCTGGTGGCCGGTTTACCCCAGACTCAGTTTTATTTTCATTTGAAACAGGGGCAGTGATGCCTCCCCTTCCTGTGTCACTGGGGAGTGGAGAGGGTGAATGAGGTAGCATTTGTGGCGCTTCAAGAGATCCCGAATTAGAAATGGCTTTTTGAATTACAGGTTCAGTATCTGAGTCTCCTCTGTACATTAAGGTCAGGTTAAAGCCTTTACACCAGTGGTTCTCACACTTGAGCAGGCATCTGGATCACTTAGAGCACTTGGGAAGACGCAGGTGTTCTGTATGTCCCAGAATTTGTTTCTAACAAGTTCCCAAGTGATGCTTGTGTTCTGGGTCCAGACCACACTTTGAGAGCCATGGCTTTAATGCCCTTAAGCCCTGAGATTCTTATCGTGCACACCCACCCTAATTTATAACTCAAACAAAATGTTGCTAAAGTAGAAAATAAAAAAATTATTTCTTAAAATTACAGAGAACTTGCTTATAAGCCAAAATGAAAACAGCTTCTAGAATTTTTTTTCTCTCTTTTTGTGGTGATGTCAGTGTGTGCTGGGCTATCTGGCACTATATACAAGAGTTACTGAGCTTCCTTGGAACCAATATTGTATTTTTTCTTCATCCTCAGCATCTGTGCCAGACATTTAGGTGGGTTCAAGACACTGTATCAAGACTCAGTTGTTGAAACTTATTTGGAACATGGTCCCAGCCACCAAGTGGGGTCCTGGACAAATCAGTGCAAAGCTCTGTAACAATATCACCCACTAGGTGCTTCTTTTACACATGGAGGACATAGCCTCCCAAATGGAGGCACCTCATTTCTGAAGCCCTAAATTCCCCTCAACATTTCCTATGGGGTATAAGAAGAAAGGCCAGTCATGGACAGGATGCTAAGGAATCCCAGGTAGAATTAGGAGAGGAAAGGAGAACAAAACATTTTTTTAACAGAACAGGGAAGGCCAGAATGGGGGCTCTGGGGGACAACCAAGAATGCAGGCAGCAGCCATTTCACTGAGGGCAGATACTTCAAAACATGAAATTTCCATGCTTGAAATGTGCAGTCTCTCTCCCCCCCCCGTCTTTCTTCCCTACAAATGTTTATAAAGCACATATCATAAGCCAGGTATCACAGAGTGATGGAGAAAACAAGATCCCTGCTTTGATGAGCTTCCAGTCTAGTCAGGGAGGCAGGTAATTACAGGGCACTGTGATGAGGACAATGCATACTGGGAACAAGGGAAGTGGAGGGGAGGGGTCCACTGTGGGCGTGCTGCTGGGGCAAGGCTCCACAGAGGAGTAGGAAGCTTGTGATTGCCTGGGTCCATGAGGGCAGGACAAGGTCTTATTCATGGCAGTGTTCTCAGAGTCTAACACATAGCCTGGCACACAGTAATTTTCAATAATCATTAGATGAATGAATGGAAAGGTGAGTAGAGCGGCCAAGTGGTCAGGAAGAGGGAGTGTCCTCTAGAAAGGATCGAGCAGTGGAGGGTTCAGAAGTATGAAACAACTGGATGTATTCATGGAATTATCAAGAAGGCTGGTGCTCCTGGAATGTAAGATGTGAGGAAGGGACCAGCAAATCTGAATACACAGGGCCAGGGCTATGGGGAACCTTGGTGCCAGGTTAAGGAGCTTGAACTTTATCCAGTGGACTAGGATACCACTTGTTCTTAAGCATGATCAGAAAAGATCAGCTTTAACAAAGAATAAGGAGGATGCTTTGAAAGAAGTGACTTGAGTTGGGGAACTGGCAATGGGCTTTCATTCTACAGACAACAGATGGTGTTGCTATAGTAACTGTTCAGGCCCATCACTAGCCAGTAGGGGCAGAAGATGACCTTTGTTTTCCCTTAAAAAGGAAAATTCTGTCTCTGTGTTTCTTAGTAATCAGATTATGAACCAAGGCAACATATGAAGTTTAGCACTTTTTAATGATTGGGAAATTAGCTGTACTTCTAGAGAGAAGTCATCAGCAGAATGATACAAGTTGGGTGAACTATTTGTAAAAAGGCTTGTTTTGTACATCCAAGCAGGATGTTGTCACAGAAGTTATTAGAATACAAGAGATTCTTCCAAACCTCTCTGCCCATTATGATTTCTTTAGTGTGTTGACACATTTGATCAGTTTGGCTTTTTGAAAATTGTTACCCTTCAAATCTTCCACTGAACCTTGGTAATTACTGTTTAATCTCTACTAAACAACGTGACTGATACAGACCAGAGACGACATCAGGGTTTCTGAATCCCTTTGAAACTCCTTTGCTTAAGCTCTTCAAACTCTAAGCTGTTAAATGTAGGGATGACTGACAGCCATTTAACCTTGCACTATTGTGGTTTTCACCTTGACAGAAAAGAATTTCTCATAATAATTAGAGTGATTTCAACATAGTGTCTTATCTTTGGTTACAGACACATTAAAACTACTGCATTTGGGGGAGAGGGAGGATATTTTGGATCAAAAACCACTTGGATCATTTTGATGTGAATGCACCAAATTTGCCACTATCCCTTCTGTTTATGTCTTACAGAAATTTAATAGTTTCTAGAAGTTCTTTAAAACTTGAAAGGCTGCAATAGATTCAGGATTAGTGGCAATTTACAGAGAACCTATGTGTCTGCTACCATGCCAGACACATTCATTTGGCAGATGTGTAGTGATGGGAAGGAGGTAGAGAAAGGCTTTGTAATTTAAATAAATTCCTAAAACAATATTATTAATCATTCTTAGTAGCACACTCTTAGCAAAGAACGTTCTGTATATTCCTATTACCTAGAAGAAAGCTTCAGGAATCAAGTTTACCTAGCTAAGAGAGAAACTCAGCAATCGTGCATTCCTTCCTTACTCACACGTTAGGATTTCATCAAAGTTAATATACTTTGTAGAGGAATGGTATTAGGTGGCAATGATGTGTTAGGCCTGGATCCTGCTGTTAAAGTTTTATGATTTCAGAATAGAACCAAGACAAGGGCCTAAATAGCCATACAACAAGAGAGTAAGGATTCAGAAAGTGGGGAGATTGTCTTTAGTTGGGGGATGGAAATCATCAAGGACGTTTCAAGGAGAAGGCAGCATCCGAGATCGTTCCTGATAGGAGAATAGGTTTGGCCATGAGAAGGTGGGGAGGAAGGCCCTGAAGGTGGAATGGACAGGACAGGGAGAAACACAGAGATAGGAACAGGCAGCAGCAACAGGCTGACCGGGAATGGTGAGCAGTTCAAATCATCACACTGTGAATACAGCATGAACAATCTTGGTAGCTAATTTTTATTATTTTTCCTAAACAAAGTGTTTTCCTTGTAAAAGGTGTTTACCACAACCTTTAATATCCCATACCGATTTGTGTGGAAAGAAATAGTCACTGCCATTGCACTTGATTTAATGTTCAATGAATTAAGCTGAATTATTATAAAGACATTACTACTCCCTTTTCTATCATATGTGTAGCAAATATTTTCCCAGTCTGTTTTATGCCTATTAATTTCGTTTATTGTTTCTTTGGATTTTTGGTGGAGGAAATTTTTTTTTTTTTTTTTTTTTTGTGGTATGCGGGCTTCTCACTGTTGTGGCCTCTCCCAGGTTCCGGACGCACAGGCTCAGCGGCTCTGCGTCATGTGGGATCCTCCCGGACCGGGGCACGAACCCATGTCCCCTGCATCAGCAGGCGGACTCTCAACCACTGCGCCACCAGGGAAGCCCTGGAGGAAATTTTAAATTTTTTAAGTAGGCAAATGTGACTAAACTTTTATAAATTCCAGCTTTTCTGTTTGTTATTTTTAACAGTTTTTTCAGATTCGTTTTTTCAAATATTATTGGTGTACAACTGACCAAAACAATGTAAGTATAATCTAAATGCTATCAAAATAAAAGTACATTCTTTTTCAGGCACACAACATAGTAATTCGATATTTTTTCCCCTTTCTTATTGCAGTATAGTTGATTTACAATCTTGTGTTAGTTTCAGGTGTAAAGCACAGTGATTCAGTTATATATGTGTGTGTGTGTGTGTGTGTGTGTGTGTATTTTGTTTCTTTTTCAGATTCTTTTCCATTATAGGTTATTATAAGATACTGAGTATAGTTCCTTGTGATATACAGTAGGTCCTTGTTGGTTATTTATTTTATATATAGTAGTGTGTATATGTTAATCCCAAATTCCTAATTTATCCGTCCCCCACTTTTTTTAAAGACTTTTTTTTTATATCAAGTATTTTATTATATTTTTAACATCTTTATTGGAGTATAATTGCTTTACAATGGTGTGTTAGTTTCTGCTTTATGACAAAGTGAATCAGTTATACATATACGTATATTCCCATATCTCTTCCCTCTTGCGTCTCCCTCCCTCCCACCCTCCCTATCCCACCCCTCTAGGTGGTAACAAAGCACCGAGCTGATCTCCCTGTGCTATGTGGCTGCTTCCCACTAGATATCTATTTTACGTTGGGTAGTGTATATATGTCCATGCCACTCTCTCACTTCGTCCCAGCTTACCCTTCCCACTCCCCATATCCTCAAGTCCATTCTCTAGTAGGTCTGTGTCTTTATTGCAGTCTTACCCGTGGGTTCTTCATGACATTTTTTTTCTTAGATTCCATACATATTTGTTAGCATACGGTATTTGTCTTTCTCTTTCTGGCTTACTTCACTCTGTATGAAAGACTGCAGGTCCATCCACTTCAGCACAAATAACTCAATTTCGTTTCTTTTTATGGCTGAGTAATATTCCATTGTATATATGTGCCACATCTTCTTTATTCATTCATCCAATGATAGACACTTAGGTTGCTTCCATGTCCTGGCTATTGTAAATAGAGCTGCAATGAACATTTTGGTACATGACTCTTTTTGAATTTTGGTTTTCGCAGGGTATATGCCCAGTAGTGGGATTGCTGGGTCATATGGTAGTTCTATTTGTAGTTTTTTAAGCAACCTCCATACTGTTCTCCATAGTGGCTGTACCAATTCACATTCCCACCAGCAGTGCAAGAGAGTTCCCTTTTCTACACACCCTCTACAGCATTTATTGTTTGTAGATTTTTTGATGATGGCCATTCTGACTGGTGTGACATGATATCTCATTGTAGTTTCGAATTGCATTTCTCTAATGATTAATGTTGTTGAGCATTCTTTCATGTGTTTGTTGGCAGTCTGTATATTTCTTTGGAGAAATGTCTATTTAGGTCTTCTGCCCATTTTTGGATTGGGTTGTTTGTTTTTTTGATACTGAGCTGCATGAGCTGCTTGTAAATGTTGGAGATTAATCCTTTGTCAGTTGCTTCATTTGCAAATATTTTCTCCCATTCTGAGGGTTGTCTTTTCGTCTTGTTTATGGTTTCCTTTGCTGTGCAAAAGCTTTGAAGTTTCATTAGGTCCCATTTGTTTATTTTTGTTTTTATTTCCATTTCTCTAGGAGGTGGGTCAAAAAAGATCTTGCTGTGATTTATGTCATAGAGTGTTCTGCCTATGTTTTCCTATAAGAGTTTAATAGTTTCTGGTCTTACATTTAAGTCTCTAATCCATTTTGAGCTTATTTTTGTGTATGGTGTTAGGGAGTGTTCTAATCTCATACTTTTACATGTACCTGTCCAGTTTACCCAGTACCACTTATTGAAGATGCTGTCCTTTCTCCACTGTACATGCCTGCCTCCTTTATCAAAGATAAGGTGACCATATGTGTGTCGGTTTATCTCTGGGCTTTCTATCCTGTTCCATTGATCTATCTTTCTGTTTTTGTGCCAGTACCATACTGTCTTGATTACTGTAGCTTTGTAGTATAGTCTGAAGTCAAGGAGCCTGATTCCTTCAGCTCCGTTTTTTGTTCTCAATATTGCTTTGGGTATTCAGGGTCTTTTGTGTTTCCATACAAATTGTGAAATTTTTTGTTCTAGTTCTGTGAAAAATGCCAGGGGTAGTTTGGTAGGGATTGCATTGAATCTGCAGATTGCTTTGAGTAGTAGAGTCATTTTCACAATGTTGATTCTTCCAATCCAAGAACATGGTATATCTCTCCATCTATTTGTATCATCCTTAATTTCTTTCATCAGTGTCTTATAATTTTCTGCATACAGGTCTTTCGTCTCCTTAGGGAGGTTTATTCCTAGATATTTTATTCTTTCTGTTGCAATGGGAAATGGGAGTGTTTTCTTAATTTCACTTTCAGATTTTTCATCATTAGTGTACAGGAATGCCAGAGATTTCTGTGCATTAATTTTGTATCCTACTAGTTTACCAAATTCATTGATTAGCTCTAGTAGTTTTCTGGTGGCATATTTAGGATTCTCTATGTATAGTATCTTGTCATCTGCAAAGAGTGACAGCTTTTCTTCTTCTTTTGTGATTTGGATTCCTTTTATTTCCTTTACTTCTCTGCTTGTTGTAGCTAAAACTTCCAAAACTATGTTGAATAAGAGTAGTGAGAGTGTTCAACCTTGTCTTGCTCCTGATCTTAGTGGCAATGCTTTCAGTTTTTCACCATAGAGGATGATGTTTGCTGTGGGTTTGTCATATACAGCCTTTATTATGTTGAAGAAAGTTCCCTCTAGCCTACTTTCTACAGGGTTTTTATCATAAATGGGTGTTGAATTTTGTCAAAAGCTTTCTCTGCATCTATTGAGATGATCATATGGTTTTTCTCCTTCAATTTGTTAATATGGTGTATCACGTTGATTGGTTTGGCTATATTGAAGAATCCTTGCATTCCTGGAATAAACCCCACTTGATCATGGTGTATGATCCTTTTAATGTGCTGTTGGATTCTGTTTGCTAGTATTTTGTTGAGGATTTTTGTATCTATGTTCATCAGTGATACTGGCCTGTAATTTTCTTTCCTTGTGACATATTGGTCTGGTTTTGATATCAGGGTGATGGTGGCCTCGTAGAATGAGTTTGGGAGTGTTCCTCCCTCTGCTCTATTTTGGAAGAGTTAGAGAAGGATAGGTATTATCTCTTCTTTAAATGTTTGATAGGATTCGCCTGTGAAGCCATCTGGTCATGAGCTTTTGTTTGTTGGAAGATTTTTAATCATAGTTTCAATATCAGTGCTTGTGATTGGTCTCTTCATATTTTCTATTCCTTCCTGATTCAGTCTTGGCAGGTTGTACATTTCTAAGAATTTGTCCATTTCTTCCAGGTTGTCCATTTTATTGGCATAGAGTTGCTTGTAATAATGTCTCATGATCTTTTGTATTTCTGCAGTGTCACTTGTTATTTCTCTTTTTTCATTTCTAATTCTATTGATTTGATTCTTCTCCCTTTTTTTCTTGATGAGTCTGGCTAATGGTTTATCAGTTTTGTTTATCTTCTCAAACAACCAGCTTTTTGTTTTATTGATCTTGGCTATAGTTTCCTTCATTTCTTTTTCATTTAATTCTGATCTGATTTTTATGATTTCTTTCCTTCTACTAACTTTGAGGGTTTTTTGTTCTTCTTTATCTAATTGCTCTAGGTGCAAGGTTAGGTTGTTTATTTGGGATGTTTCCTGTTTCTTAAGGTAGGATTGTATTGCTATAAACTTCCCTCTTAAAACTGCTTTTGCTGCATCCCATAGGTTTTGTGTCATTGTGTCACCATTGTCATTAGTTTCTAGGTATTTTTTGATTTCCTCTTTGATATCTTCAGTGATCACTTCATTATTAAGTAGTGTATTGTTTAGCCTCCATTCATTTGTTTATTTTACAGATCTTTTCCTGTAAATGATATCTAGCCTCATAGTGTTGTGGTCGGAAAAGATACTTGATACAATTTCAATTTACTTAAATTTACCAAGACTTGATCTCTGTCCCCATATATGATCTATCCTGGAGAATGTTCCATGAGCACTTGAGAAAAATGTGTATTCATTTGTTTTTAGATGGAATGTCCTATAAATATCAATTAAATCCATCTTATTTAATGTATCATTTAAAGCTTGTGTTTCCTTATTTATTTTCATTTTGGATGATCTGTCCATTGGTGAAAGTGGGGTGTTAAAGTCCCCTACTATGATTGTGTTACTGTCAATTTCCCCTTTTATGGCTGTTAGTATTTGCCTTATGTATTGAGGTGCTCCTATGTTGGGTGCATAAATATTTACAATTGTTATATCTTCTTCTTGGATCGATCCCTTGATCATTATGTAGTGTCCTTCTTTGTCTCTTGTAATAGCCTTTATTTTAAAGTCTACTTCGTCTGATATGAGAATTGCTACTCCAGCTTTCTTTTGATTTCCATTTGCATGGAATATCTTTTTCCATCCCCTCACTTTCAGTCTGTATGTGTGTCTAGGTCTGAAGTTGGTCTCTTGTAGGCAGAATATATATGGGTCTTGTTTTTGTATCTATTCAGCCAGTTTGTGTCTTTTGGTGGTAGCATTTAATCCATTTACATTTAAGGTAATTATCGATATGTATGTTCCAATTACCATTTTCTTAATTGTTTTGGGTTTGTCATTGTAGATCTTTTCCTTCTCTTGTGTTTCTTGCCTAGAGAAGTTCCTTTAGCATTTGTTGTAAAGCTGGTTTGGTGGTGATGAACTCTCTCAGCTTTTGCTTGTCTGTAAAGGTTTTAATTTCTCCATCAAATCTGAATGAGATCCTTTCTGGGTAGAGTAATCTTAGTTGTAGGTTTTTCTCCTTCATCACTTTAAATATGTCCTGCCACTCCCTCTGGCTTGCAGAGTTTCTGCTGATACATCAGCTGTTAACCTTATGGGGATTCCCTTGTGTGTTATTTGTTGTTTTACCCTTGCTGTTTTTAATATTTTTTCTTTGTATTTAATTTTTGGTAGTTTGATTAATATATGTCTTGGCGTGTTTTCCTTGGATTTATCCTGTATGGGACACTCTGTGCTTCCTTGACTTGATTGACTATTTCCCTTTCCATATGAGGGAAGTTTTCAACTATAATCTCTTCAAATATTTTCTCAGTCCCTTTCTTTTTCTCTTCTTCTTCTGGGACCCCTATAATTCGAATGTGGGTACATTTAATGTTGTCCCAGAGGTGTCTGAGACTGTCCTCAGTTCTTTTCATTCTTTTTTCTTTATTCAGCTCTGCAGTAGTTATTTCCACTATTTTATCTTCCAGGTCACTTATCCGTTCTTCTGCCTCAGTTATTCTGCTATTGATCCCATCTAGAGTATTTTTCATTTCATTTATTGTGTTGTTCATCGTTGCTTATTTCCTCTTTAGTTCTTCTAGGACCTTGTTAAATGTTTCTTGCATTTTGTCTGTTCTATTTCCAAGATTTTGGATCATCTTTACTATCATTATTCTGAATTCTTTTTCAGGTAGACTGCCTATTTCCTCTTCATTTGTTAGGTCTGGTGGGTTTTTATCTTGCTCCTTCATCTGCGGTTTGTTTTTCTGTCTTCTCATTTTGCTTATCTTATTGTGTTTGGGGTCACCTTTTTGCAGGCTGCAGGTTCGTAGTTCCCGTTGTTTTTGATGTCTGTCTCCAGTGGCTAAGGTTGGTTCAGTGGGTTGTGTAGGCTTCCTGGTGGAGGGGGACTAGTGCCTGTGCTCTGGTGGATGAGGCTGGATCTTGTCTTTCTGGTGGGCAGGTCCACGTCTGGTGGTGTGTTTTGGGGTGTCTGTGGCCTTACTATGATTTTAGGCAGCCTCTCTGGTAATGGGTGGGTTTGTGTTCCTGTCTTGCCAGTTGTTTGGCATAGGGTGTCCTGCACCGTAGCTTGCTGGTTGTTGAATGAAGGTGGGTGTTGGTGTTGAGATGGAGATCTCTGGGAGATTTTCACTGTTTGATATTATGTGGAGCCAGAAGGTTTCTTGTTGACCAGTGTCCTAAAGTTGGCTCTCCCACCTCAGAGGCACAGCACTGACTCCTGGCTGGAGCACCAAGAGCCTGTCCTCCACACGGCTCAGAATAAAAGGGAGAAAAAGTAGAAAGAAAGAAAGAGAAAGAAAGAAAGAGGATAAAATAAAATAAAGATAAAATAAAGTTATTAAAATAAAAAATAATTATTAAGAAAAAATGATTTTTTAAGTAAAAACAAACAAATGGAAGGACAGAACCCTAGGACAAATCATGAAAACAAAACTATAGAGACAAAATCTCACACAGAAGCATACACATACACACTCACAAAAATAAGAAAAGGGGAAAAAATAATATATCTTGCTCTCAAAGTCCACTTCCTCAATTTGGGATAATTCTTTGTCTCTTCAGGTATTCCACCGATGCAGTGTACATCAAGTTGACTGTGGAGATTTAATCTCCTGCTCCTGAGGCTGCTGGGAGAAATTTCCCTTTCTCTTCCTTGTTCACACATCTCCCAGGTTTCAGCTTTGGATTTGGCCCCACCTCTGTGTGTAGGTCACCAGAGGGCGTCTGTTCTTCGTTCAGACAGGACGGGGTTAAAGGAGCAGCTGATTTAGGGGCCCTATCTCACTCAGGCCGGGGGGAGGGAGGCGTACGGAGTGTGGGGCAAGCCTGCTTCGGCAAAGGTCAGAGTAACGTTGCACCAGCCTGAGGCACGCCATGCGTTCTCCCAGGGAAGTTGTTCCTGGATCCCAGGACGCTGGCAGTGGCGGGCTGCACAGGCTCCCAGGAGGGGCGATGGGGATAGTGACCTGTGCTCGCACACAAGCTTGTTAGTGGCGGCAGCAGCAGCCTTAGTGTCTCATGCCCATCTCTGGGGTCCACGTTGATAGCCATGGCTCACGCCCATCTCTGGAGATCCTTTAAGCAGCGCCCTTAATCCCCCTCTCCTCACACACCAGGAAACAAAGAGGGAAGAAAAAGTCTCTTGCCTCTTAGGCAGCTCCAGACTTTTTTCCGGACTCCCTTGCAGCTAGCCATGGTGCACTAACCCCTTCACGCTGTGTTCCTGCTGCCAACCCCAGTCCTCTCCCTGTGCTCTGACCAAAGCCCAAGCCTCAGCTCCCAGCCCCCGCCCACCCTGGCGGGTGAGCAGACGAGCCTCTTGTGCTGGTGAGTGCCGGTTGGCACCGATTCTCTGTGCGGGAATCTCTCTGCTTTGCCCTCCGCACCCCTGTGGCTGCGCTCTCCTCTGCAGCTCCGAAGCTTCTCCCTCTGCCATCCGCAGTCTCTGCCCGTGAAGGGGCTTCCTAGTGTGTGGAAAACTTTCCTGTTCACAGCTGCCTCCTACTGGTGCACGTCCCATCTCTATTCTTTTGTCTCTGTTTCTTTTCCCTTTTGCCCTACCCAGGTACGTGGGGAGTTTCTTGCCTTTTGGGAGGTCTGAGGTCTTCTGTCAGCGTTCAGTAGGTGTTCTGTAGGAGTTGTTCCACATGTAGATGTATTTCTGATGTATCTGTGGGGAAGAAGGTGATCTCCACATCTTACTCTTCCACCATCTTCCCCCTCATCCGTAAAGAGTGTTTTATATATAGCCTCCTAAATTTTCTTCTAGAATTTTTATTGTCTTATTTTTCACACTTGATGTTATTAAACGAGTAAAATCTACTTTTTTCCATTTAATTTAAATTCTTTTTTGTTATATTCTAACTCCTGGATAGTATTTATTCCTGACTCTATTTTTGGCCTACTGATCTAGCTTCTTAATTCTCTGTCAATACCACAGTGTTCTCATTACACTGCCTCTATGAAATGTTTTAATGTCTGATAAGACAGTTATCTTCTAATTTTCTTATTTTTTCAAATATTCTTATCCTCTGTCATTCATTTTCCCACGTGAATTTTAAGATTCTTTATCCATCTTCAAAGGACACCTACTTTTTCCTATTAAGGTCTTTACGAACACTTAGCAACACCGTACTCTTCTACGGTGACCATGAAGCAACACAACAAATAATGATTTCAAAACTGATTCAAAACTGGTGGCGTAGTGGTTAAGAGTCTGCCTGCCAATGCAGGGGATATGGGTTTGAGCCCTGGTCTGGGAGGATCCCACATGTTGCGGAGTGGCTAAGCCTGTGTGTCACAACTACTAAGCCTGCACTCTAGGGCCCGTGAGCCACAACTGCTGAGCCCTCGTGCCACAGCTGCTGAAGCCCACGCACCTAGAGCCTGTGCTCTGCAGCAGGAGAGGCCACCGCAGTGAGAAGGCAGCCACACCACAGCAAAGAGTGGCCTACACTTGCTGCAACTAGAGGAAGCCCGCACACAGCAACAAAGACCCAATGCAGCCAAAAATAAAAATATATATATTAATTAATTTAAAAAAAAGAAACAAAAAACTTGTTTTAAGGTAAATGCAGAAACATTTTTCATATATTAGTCTCTTATCCTGACCCTCTGTAAAAGCTTGGTGCCTAAACTATGGCTGCATTAATAACTACTCAGAAACACACTAGCTGAAAACAACAGTAGTCCTCTATTACCTCTCGTGGTTTCTGTAGGTCATGAATCCAGGGGCGGCTTGGCTGTGGGGTGCTGGCTCAGGTTCTCCTGCGAGGTTGTAGTCAGATGTTGTCAGGACCACGATCATGGAAAGACTTGACAGGAGCTGGAGGATGCCTTTCCCAGGCAACTCACTCACTCACACAGTGAGTTGGCTGGAGTCTCAGCTCCCCTCCACATGGAGCTCCTCACAGGGTGGCTTAAGCATCCTCAAGGCCACTAGCGATGGACGTGGGGTGTGGCTACTAGGCTGCCCCTGGCTGGGGCCCCATCCCTGCCTGGACAGCCTCCTCGAGCTCCACTCTTCCTCAATACAAGCTTCTGATAGTAAGTCTGGGGAGGACATCAGAGGCTGGCCGCACGACTGCACCCTGACAACACGGAGGCTGGGAAGTGACTGTCAGGCATCTATAGCTGCTTTAGTGGGAGCTGGCCTCTGCCTCACGAAGGAGAAGATTCTCCTAAACAGGAAAGGGGAATATGAAGCCCAAAATAATAATGACTATCTACTATGGTAATGAACTTTCTTGTGATAAGGATAGACCTTAAAAATGCCTAGAGATATGGAGAGATGGCCCTGGCAGTGTCCTATGGAAACAGCTCCTCTTTCGGTTTTCACAGGAGTAGATGATCCAGGTAGTTATTCTTCAGTTTATCTTCTGTGCTGCTGACTGCAGAGGGAGCCGTTTGCTTCAGCAGCACGTTGTCAGGATTGACACTCTAAGGAAAGGTGAGAAGCTGTCCTGTGCTCTCACCTGAAAAGAGGACCACAGCAGTGCCAGCTGGCGATGGGTGCTATGGAATGCCTGCCTGCAGAAGCAAAAAGCCTGGTCCTGAATCTGCTTAGCTGAGTCCTCAGCTGAGACTCAAATTCCACACCATCAGCTTAGAAGAGGAGGAAGGGACGAGGGCCCCTGTCATCAATCTCAACTCCAGAAGAGGCTCAGTAATGCTCCTCAGTGTGTCTGATTGCATGCAGCACAGATGGCCATTGGCGTGCCTTCCTGGGTGAGGTGGCTGTTAGTGACCTTAGTAAATGACAAGTCAACCTGATCGTTTGAACTTTAGACAACTCATTCTCCAAGGAGCAACATCAAGCTATTCTATCAGCAGTGATTATACACCAGACCAATTGCTTTTTGAGGCCACTTCTGGTTGGGTCAGTAAAAGTGTGTCACTGGCTGGAGACTGTCCACTCATTTGTTAGGGCAGAGGGTTTCTTATGCAGTTCATTTAAAAGTTCTATTAGGGAGGACGACGGGAAGATGGCGGAAGAGTAAGACGCGGAGATCACCTTCCTCCCCACAGATACATCAGAAATACATCTACACGTGGAACAACTCCTACAGAACACCTACTGAACGCTGGCAGAAGACCTCAGACCTCCCAAAAGGCAAGAAACTCCCTACGTACCTGGGTAGGGCAAAAGAAAAAATGAAAAAACAGAGACAAAAGAATAGGGACGGGACCTGCACCAGTGGGAGGGAGCTGTGAAGGAGGAAAGGTTTCCACACACTAGGAAGCCCGTTTGTGGGCGGAGACTGCGGGTGGCAGAGTGGGGGAGCTTCGGAGCCGCAGAGGAGAGCACAGCAACAGGGGTGCAGAGGGCAAAGCGGGGAGATTGCTGCACAGAGGATCAGTGCTGACCGGCACTCACCAGCCCAAGAAGCTCGTCTGCTCACCCGCCGGGGCGGGTGGGGCTGCGAGCTGAGCCTCGGGCTTCGGTCGGAGCTCAGGGAGAGGACTGGGGTTGGCGGTGTGAACACAGCCTGAAGGGGTTAGTGCACCATGGCTAGCCGGGAGGGAGTCCGGGAAAAGGTCTGGAGCTGCCGAAGAGGAAAGAGACGTTTTTTCTTCCCTCTTTGTTTCCTGGTGCGCGAGGAGAGGGGATTAAGAGCTCTGCTTAAAGGAGCCCCAGAGACAGGCGCAAGCCCCGGCTAAAAACGCGGACCCCAGAGACGGGCAGGAGACACTAAGGCTGCTGCTGCTGCTGCCACCAAGAAGCCTGTGTGTGAGCACAGGTCACGTTCCACACCCCCTTCCGGGGAGCCTGTGCAGCCTGCCACTGCCAGGTTCCCAGGATCCAGGGACAACTTCCCCGGGAGAACGCACAGCACGCCTCAGGCTGGTGCAATGTCACGCTTGCCTCTGCCGCCGCAGGCTCGCCCCGCACTCCATGGCCCTCGCTCCCGCCGGCCTCAGTGAGCCAGAGCCCCCAAATCAGCGTCTCCTTTAACCCCGTCCTGTCTGAGAGAAAAAGAGACGCCCTCCGGCGACCTACACGCAGAGGCGGGGCCAAATCCAAACTGAGCCCCTGGGAGCTGTGAGAACAAAGAAGAGAAAGGGAAATCTCTCCCAGCAGCCTCAGAAGCAGCGGATTAAAGCTCCACAATCAACTTGATGTACCCTGCATCTGTGGAATACATGAATAGAAAACAAATCATCGCAAATTGAGGAGGTGGACTTTGAGAGCAATATTTATGATTTTTTCCCCTTTTTCTCTTTTTGTGAGTGTGTATGTGTATGCTTCTGTGTGAGATATTGTCTGTATCGTTTTGCTTCCAACATTTGTCCTAGGGTTCTATCCATCCGTTGTTTTTTTTTTTTTAATTTTTATCTCAATAATTATTTTTTTAATTTAATAACTTTATTATATTTTACTTTATTTTATTTAACTTTATCTTCTTTCTTTCTTTTTTCCTTCCTTCCCTCCTTCCTTCCTTCCTTCCTTCCTAAGTCCCTCCCTTCTTTCTTTCTTTCTTTCCTTCTTTCCTTCATTTCTTTCTTTCTTTCTTTCTTTCTTTCTTTCTTTCTTTCTTTCTACTTCTTCTAATTCTTTCCCTCTACTTTTTCTCCCTTTTATTCTGAGCTGTGTGGATGAAAGGTTCTTGGTGCTGCAGCCAAGAGTCATTGCTCTGCCTCTGAGGTGGGAGAGCCAACTTCAGGACACTGGTCAACAAGAGACCTTCCAGCTCCACATAATATCAAACAGTGAAGATCTCCCAGAGATCTCCATCTCAATGCCAGCACCCAGCTTCACTTAACGACCAGCAAGCTACAGTGCTGGACACCCAATGCCAAACTACTAGCAAGACAGGAACACAACCACACCCATTAGCAGAGGCTGCCTAAATTCAGAATAAGTCCACAGACACCCCAAAACACACCACCAGACGTGGACTGCCCAGCAGAAAGACAAGATCCAGCCTCATCCACCAGAGCACAGGCACTAATACCCTCGGCCAGGAAGCCTAGACAACCCACTGAACCAACATTAGCCACTGGGGACAGACACCAAAAACAATGGGAACTATGAACCTGCAGTCTGCAAAAAGGAGACCCCCAACACAGTAAGATAAGCAAAATGAGAAGACAGGAAAACACACCGCAGATGAGGGAGCAAGATAAAAACCCACCAGAACTAACAAATGAAGAGGAAATAGGCAGTCTACCTGAAAAAGAATTCAGAATAATGATAGTAAAGATGATCCAAAATCTTGGAAATAGTATAGAAAAAATGCAAGAAACATTTAACAAGGACCTAGAAGAACTAAAGATGAAACAAACAACAATAAACAACACAATAAATGAAATTAAAAATATTCTAGATGGGATCAATAGCAGAATAACTGAGGCAGAAAAACGGATAAGTGACCTGGAAGGTAAAAGAGTAGAAATAACTAGTGCAGAGCTGAATAAAGAAAAAAGAATGAAAAGAACTGAGGACAGTCTCAGAGACCTCTGGGACAACATTAAATGTACCCACATTCAAATTATAGGGGTTCCAGAAGAAGAAGAGAAAAAGAAAGGGACTGAGAAAATATTTGAAGAGATTATAGTTGAAAACTTCCCTAACATGGGAAAGGAAATAGTTAATCAAGTCCAGGAAGCACAGAGAGTCCCATACAGGATAAATCCAAGGAGAAATATGCCAAGACACATATTAATCAAACTGTCAAAAATTAAATAAAAAGAAAGCATATTAAAAGCAGCAAGGGAAAAACAACAAATAACACACAAGGGAATCCCCATAAGGTTCACAGCTGATGTATCAGCAGAAACTCTGCAAGCCAGAGGGAGTGGCAGGACATATTTAAAGTGATGAAGGAGAAAAATCTGCAACCAAAATTACTCTACCCAGCAAGAATCTCATTCAGATTTGATGGAGAAATTAAAACCTTTACAGACAAGCAAAAGCTGAGAGAGTTCAGCACCATCAAACCAGCTTTACAACAAATGCTAAAGGAACTTCTCTAGGCAAGAAACACAAGAGAAGGAAAAGACCTACAATAACGAACCCAAAACAATTAAGAAAATGGTAATTGGAACATACATATCGATAATTACCTTAAATGTAAATGGACTAAATGCTCCCACCAAAAGACACAAATTGGCTGAAAGGATACCAAAACAAGACCTATATATATGCTGTCTACAAGAGACGCACTTCAGACCTAGACACACATACAGACTGAAAGTAAGGGGATGGAAAAAGATATTCCATGCAAATGGAAACCAAAAGAAAGCTGGAGTAGCAATTCTCATATCAGACAAAATAGACTTTAAAGTAAAGGCTATTACAAGAGACAAAGAAGGACACTACATAATGATCAAGGGATCGATCCAAGAAGAAGATATAACAATTGTAAATATTTATGCACCCAACATAGGAGCACCTCAATACATAAGGCAAATATTAACAGCCATAAAAGGGGAAATTGACAGTAACACTATCATAGTAGGGGACTTTAATACCCCACTTTCACCAATGAACAGATCATCCAAAATGAAAATAAATAAGGAAGCACAAGCTTTAAATGATACATTAAACGAGATGGACTTAATTGATATTTAAAGGACACTTCATCCAAAACCAACAGAATATACATTTTTCTCAACTTTCATGGAATATTCTCCAGGATAGAGCATATCTTGGGTCACAAATCAAGCCTTGGTAAATTTAAGAAATTGAAATTGTATGAAGTATCTTTTCTGACAACGCTATGAGACTAGATATCAATTACAGGAAAAGATCTGTAAAAAATACAAACACATGGAGGCTAAACAATACACTACTTAACAACAAAGTGATCACTGAAGAAATCAAAGAGGAAATTAAAAAATACCTAGAAACAAATGACAATGGAGACACGATGACCCAAAACCTATGGGATGCAGCAAAAGCAGTTCTAAGATGGAAGTTTATAGCAATACAAGCCCACCTTAAGAAACAGAAAACATCCCGAATAAACATCCTAACCTTACACCTAAAGCAATTAGAGAAAGAAGAACAAAAAAACGCCAAAATTAGTAGATGGAAAGAAATCATAAAAATCAGATCAGAAATAAATGAAAAAGAAATGAAGGAAATGATAGCAAAGATCAATAAAACAAAAAGCTGGTTCTTTGAGAAGATAAGCAAAACAGATAAACCATTAGCCAAACTCATCAAGAAAAAAAGGGAGAAGACTCAAATCAATAGAATTAGAAATGAAAATGGAGAAGTAACAATTGACACTGCAGAAATACAAAAGATCATGAGAGATTATTACAAGCAACTCTATGCCAATAAAATGGACAACCTGGAAGAAATGGACAAATTCTTAGAAATGCACAACCTGCAAGAATGAATCAAGAAGAAACAGAAAATATGAACAGACCAATCACAAGCACTGAAATTGAAACTGTGATTAAAAATCTTCCAACAAACAAAAGCCCAGGACCAGATGGCTTCACAGGTGAATTCTATCAAACATTTAGAGAAGAGTTAACACCTATCCTTCTCAAACTCTTCCAAAATATAGCAGAGGGAAGGACACTCCCAAATTCATTCTACGAGGCCACCATCACCTTGATACCAAAACTAGACAAAGATGTTGCAAAGAAAGAAAACTACAGGCCAATATCACTGATGAACATAGATGCAAAAATCCTCAACAAAATACTAGCAAACAGAATCCAACAGCACATTAAAAGGATCATACACCATTATAAAGTGGGGTTTATTCCAGGAATGCAGGGATTCTTCAATATATGCAAATCAATCAATGTGATAAACCATATTAACAAATTGAATGAGAAAAACCATATGATCATCTCAATAGATGCAGAGAAAGCTTTCAACAAAATTCAACACCCATTTATAATAAAAACCCTCTAGAAAGTATGCATAGAGGGAACTTTCCTCAACATAATAAAGGTCATATATGACCAACCCACAGCCAACATCGTCCTCAATGGTGAAAAACTGGAAGCATTTCCACTAAGATCAGGAGCAAGACAAGGTTGCCCACTGTCACCACTCTTATTCAACATAGTTTTGGAAATTTTAGCCACAGCAATCAGAGAAGAAAAGGAAAGAAAAGCAATCCAAATCTGAAAAGAAGAAGTAAAGCTGTCATTCTTTGCAGATTACATTATACTATACATAGAGAATCCTAAAGATGCCACCAGAAAACTACTAGAGCTAATCAATGAATTTGATAATGTTGCAGGATACAAAATTAACGGACAGATATCTCTGGCATTCCTGTACACTAACGATGAAAAATCTGAAAGTGAAATCAAGAAAAAACTCCCATTTACCATTGCAACAAAAAGAATAAAATATCTAGGAATAAACCTACCTAAGGAGACAAAAGACCTGTATGCAGAAAATTATAACACAATGATGAAAGAAATTAAGGATGATACAAATAGATGGAGAGATATACCATGTTCTTGGATTGGAAGAGTCAACATTGTGAAAATGACTCTACTACCCAAAGCAATGTAGAGATTCAATGCAATCCCTATCAAACTATCACTGGCATTTTTCTTAGAACTAGAACAAAAAATTTCACAATTTGTATGGAAACACAAAAGACCCCGAATAGCCAAAACAATCTTGAGAACAAAAAACGGAGCTGGAGGAATCAGGCTCCCTGACTTCAGACTATACTACAAAGCTACAGTAATCAAGACAGTATGGTACTGGCACAAAAACAGAAAGATAGATCATGGAACACGATAGAAAGCTCAGAGATAAACCCACGCACATATGATCACCTTATCTTTGATAAAGGAGGCAGGAATGTACAGTGGAGAAAGGACAGCCTCTTCAATAAGGGGTGCTGGGAAAACTGGACAGGTACATGTAAAAGTATGAGATTATATCACTCCCTAACACCATACACAAAAATAAGCTCAAAATGGATTAAAGACCTAAATATAAGGCCAGAAACTATCAAACTCTTAGAGGAAAACATAGGCAGAACACTCTATGACATAAATCACAGCAAGATCCTTTTTGACCCACCTCCTAGAGAAATGGAAATATAAACAAATGGGGCCTAATGAAACTTCAAATCTTTTGCAGAACAAAGGAAACCATAAACAAGACGAAAAGACAACCCTCAGAACGGGAGAAAATATTTGCAAATGAAACAACTGTCAAAGGATTAGTCTCCGAAATTTACAAGCAGCTCATGCAGTTCAATATCAAAAAACAAACAACCCAATCCAAAAATGGGCAGAAGACCTAAATAGACATTTCTCCAAAGAAATATACAGACTGCCAACAAACACATGAAAGAATGCTTAACAACATTAATCATTAGAGAAATGCAATTCGAAACTACAATGAGATATCATGTCACACCAGTCAGAATGGCCATCATCAAAAAATCTACAAACAATAAATGCTGGAGAGGGTTTGGAGAAAAGCGAACACTCTTGCACTGCTGGTGGGAATGTGAATTGGTACAGCCACTATGGAGAACAGTATGGAGGTTGCTTAAAAAACTACAAATAGAACTACCATATGACCCAGCAATCCCACTCTTGGGCATATACCCTGAGAAAACCATAATTCAAAAAGAGTCATGTACCAAAATGTTCATTGCAGCTCTATTTACAATAGCCAGGAGATGGAAGCAACCTAAGTGTCCATCATGGGATGAATGGATAAAGAAGATTGGCACATATATACAATGGAATATTACTCAGCCATAAAAAGAAACGAAATTGAGCTATTTGTAATGAGGTGGATAGACCAAGAGTCTGTCATACAGAGTGAAGTAAGTCAGAAAGAGAAAGACAAATACCACATGCTAACACATACATATGGAATTAAGAAAAAAAAATGTCATGAAGAACCTATGGGTAAGATGGGAATAAAGACACAGACCTACTAGAGAATGGACTTGAGGATATGGGGAGGGGGAAGGGTGAACTGTGACAAAGCGAGAGAGAGGCATGGACATATATACACTACCAAACTTAAGGTAGATATCTAGTGGGAAGCAGCCTCATAGCACAGGGAGATCAGCTCGGTGGTTTGTGACCGCCTGGAGGGGTGGGATAGGGAGTGTGGGTGGGAGGGAGATGCAAGAGGGAAGAGATATGGGAACATATATATATGTATAACTGAATCACTTTGTTATAAAGCGGGAACTAACACACTATTGTAAAGCAATTATACCCCAATAAAGATGTTAAAAAAAAGATAAATAAGTACTAGGGATGTAATATACAACATGATTAATGAAATTAACAGCTGTATGTTATATGTTAAAATTGTTAAGAGAGTAAATCTTAAGTGTTCTCATCACAAGAAAAAAAACGTTTTTAGGTTATTTACGCAAAAGTTGGAAATGTAAGGCTGCATCGCGAACGATGATACATATATCGAGCGTTTCCTGGCATAAAGCCATCATAGGACTCACAGAGCAGTATCGGACATAGTTCATGTTTTCGGGGAACTTCCAGGTTATTAGGGGTATCACCATCTCTAGACCAAATGACTAGAACTCCAGGCAAGAAATGATGAACTCCAGGTCATGGGGCAGCATAAGAATCACCAGATTGCTGGGCACCACCCCTAGAGATTCTGATTCAATAGATTTGGGTGGGGCACAGAAATCTGCATCTCTAACAATTTCCCACATGATGCTGATGCTGCTGTCCAGGGACTTTGAGAACCACTGGGCTCTCACATCCAGCCAAGGCTTTATAAAGACAACGCTTATATTGGACAATTTCATAAATTGAATCAAGTTTTTAATAAAGATGCCTCACATTCCATCTTTAATATATTTATGACCCCATTGAAGAGAGTGTTATTTACAACCTAGAAAAAGGTTTGCTTTCAACATTTAGGTTAAACTAACCTGAAAGAATAAAATATTTTTTGACTCAGCAAGTCTATGTCTAGGAATTTATCTTAAAGAAATAATCAGATTTGTGTGAAAGGAGAAATATATACAAGGATTCTCATGGCAGTGTGGTTTACAATAGTAAAAATTGAGAATCAAAATAAATGCCTAACAATGGGGACTGTTATATCTTCTAGAACAAAGAAGTTCTTCTCAGTTTATTAAAAATGATGATGTAGTTACATATTCATTGGCATGAAAGGTGTTATAAATAAACTATAGTTCATAGACACACACACACTGGAAATACCAAAGTGATAATAATGGTTCTCAGAGGAGCTTTCCCCTTCCATGTTTTCTAATTTATCTGCAATGACCATGGATGACTTCTGTGATTCTCTTCTACTGAAAGAAGAGGGGAGTGCTGATGTACTTACCTTAAGTATTTGAGTCAGTTTGAAGCCAGCCCAATCTGCTGTTACAGAAAAGCAGGTTTTGTTTCTAAGTCAAGATTCTCCACCAGTGGCAGCCCAGAATAATGAAACTCCCAAACACTGGCTACAGCGTAAGCACAATTGAAATAGTTAGGGTCTGGCCTCCCCACACCTCTTACCCTGAATGCACATTTAATTGCTGTGCCTCAATCCTAAAATAGACAGCCCCCCCTTTTTTTAATTGATAGGTACTATTCTTAGAGGTGTCTTCTGGTGTATTCAAAAGGAAATGAATATTTGCGAACCCCTGAACTCCTGTTGTTTTTAATTTTCCATGCAATTCACTTGAATATTTGTTGCAACGTGCCGTTGCAATTCAGTTGAATATTTGTTGTGTGAAATAACCATGGAGTAAAAATGGAAAGTTTATTTCCTATCTTCTGGTATTTATCGTCTCCCCATGAGCAGCAGGTTTCCTTTTCCGAGCTGACCCACCTTTTTTCCAACTGATTAATTCTGGTAGAGGCAGTGAGTGCTGTTCACTCATTGAAAAGCTACCCTGTGCAAAGCAGTGGGGTGGGTGCCCTGGGGACAAGGGAGACAGTGTCCTCGTACACCTGGGCCTTTACTGACAGCAACATACCTTCACAGAGATCATTGCTTTTAACCTTTGCTAGAGCCCTAAAAAGCAGATTTTGTTTCTGTACAGGTGAGGAAACTGAGTCATAAAAGTTTTGTAACTGACCAAATATCACAGAATCAGGATTCAGACCACAATCCCCTAAGGCAGCTCACGCACTCATCCTTATGTGCCCTAGCTCCCTTCCTACTGGAAGCATCTGGAGGTTATTCTCTCCTGGGCCGTCTTCTTCCCTTTCCTCCTGTCTGCTTTCTTCTCCAGCCTCCTCCTGGGGTTTGGCTGGGACTCAGCTGCTGCTGCAGGGTTAGCAACAACTTCCTTAGGTGGTGACTTCTGCCCTGTTCCTACAGAAACAATTCTCTGAAAGAGCTGGGGCTGGCGGGGGGTGAGGGGAGGGTAAGGATGGTTACATTGTCATTTTCGTTATCACTCTTATCAAGTACTCAGCTTGTTAAAGTCTCCAAGACAACCATCTCCATGCCCCCGCTCCCCCAAGCCCCAGTCCCCACGTGTCATGGCTTGGGTTCTTCAGGAAGCAGCCTCTGACATGGAGCTGAGTGGGCAGGACATTTATGCAGGATTGGCCCCTGTGGACAGGAGAGGAGGAAAGCAGGATGAGGCAGAGGAGAAGTCACAGAGCAGTGGGACCTAACAAGCCTTACCTGAAATCATGGGGAGCTCAGGACTCAGGATTGTTTGCACAGGACAAAATGACTAGGGCTTCTACCTCGACTGTGACCAGTTGTTAAGTGTGGGCCACATGGGAAGGGTGTGATCTTGGGCAAGGCAGCTCTACAGCTGAGGCAGCTTCTGCAGGGACCACAGCTGCAGGCTGTTGTCCCCCACTCCTGGCAGCTGGGCAACATGTCCTTCCTTGAAAGGAGATCTGCGTGGTACAACTCCATCTCTGGGTGTTGGGGTAACACAGTGAAGATGGAGACCAGCCTGCTTCAAAGATTCTTAGCCAATTGTATTGACATCCTGAGGTCCATTATCATCATAGGAGATGCTTGAGGAAAGTCTTCACAAAGACATGGGTCAGCTAAGCCTCTCAGTAAGTAGAACTGCTCTCATAGTGTCCTGCTGGTTCACAGCCTCTCCTATAATAAGCCACGGGGCCATCATCGGAGAGGTGGAGACATGACGTGACAGATGTAATGTTCTCTCCAAATCTGAGCCTTTGGAGGAGGGGTTTTGTCTGCTGATCTCCTGACTTTTCAAAATCAGCACATGAAAATCCTTATCTGGATGTGGCGCTTCTGTGGGGGATTAGAAAGAGCACTCACCTGGGAGTCAGGAAACCACGGCTCTAATCCTGCCTTTGCCCCTCCCCTTACAGCTCTGTGACATTGGCCTCTCTGGGCCTCGGTTTACTCATCCGTAAGATGAGGGAATTTGGTTTGAAGAGGTCTGTGGTCACCTCCAGCTTAGAATCATGATGATTCTCCATTATCTAGACCAGGGGTTGGTAAACTATGGCTCACAGGCCACATCTGCTTCACTACCAGTTTCCGTAAATACAATTTTACTAGAACACAGTCATGCTCATTCATTTACCTGTTGCCAGTGGCTGTCTTCAGTTGAGTCATTGCAAGAGAGATTCTTTGGCCTGCAAATTCTAAAATATTTACTACTTGACCATTTACAGAAAAAGTTTGCCAACCCCTAGGCAAATCTTTGGTCACGCGCCATTCTAACTAGTAGGAGGAGAAAGAATGAGGGCCATGAAGACGTGCTGTTGCAATAATCTGGGCAAATAGGGTTGTCTGTCAAGGAATTGCTATTCCCTGAGTATTCTGTAGGCAATTGAGAGAAAGAGGAGGGTTGAAAGAGATTAGGTGAGAAGCATTCTGAATGTGCTGTGCACCAAGGAAGTGTCTGCAAGGATTCCTGACTAAGCAATGTGCTGGGAGCTTAAGGGAGAGCTCATTTGCCAAAATATCCACCCCTGCACTGCCTGCATCAGCTCTTCATTACCCACATGGTAGGATGTTTAGCAGGGAGGATAAACACAGGTTTTTGTTTTACAATCAAGGTCATTTGTCCAGCATCTGGAATGAGTAAGGGAAATTTTGGAAGAAATGAGAGAAGAATTTCTCTCTGCTGGTGAAATGTCAGGATCATCAAGCTGTCACATCTTCAGGGAAAATAGCTCTGCTGTAAGAGACCACAGAAGTAGGAGGGATCCTGACAATATTACTATCATGAGCTGTACTTTACATTCTTAAGAAACACAGCTTCTATTGCTTAACGTCTCTTTATATCATTTTGTTTTCATCTCATTGTCAAAACACTCCCATGGGTGATATCAAGTGTTATAAGCCTCACCAGCCAATATTTCACAGTTGTTCCTATTTCCACAGGAACAACTTCAGGATGGTGGTGCCTGATGTTCTATAATGCCTGTAACATTTATTGTTGGTCCCAGCCATTTGCCTGTTAACGTTTGGTCCCTTTGATAGCTCTTTATCTTTGTTAGTGTAAGTGTTACCTTTGCAAGTAAAGTCTGTAACCCTGGAGGTCCAGGGATATGTCTTATACCAGATCATAGAATGTTTGAAATGAAAGAAGGCCCTTAGTCTAGTGAAACACTTAGATATACAGTGAGGAAACTGAGGCCCAGAGAGGTGACTGGAGGGCCATGCAGCTGGTGATGTTAGAAATAGAATGATAATTGTGGTCCCCTAACCTGAAGGCTGGTGCTTTTTCCATAGATCCTCATTATACCTCTTTGTAGTCCCCGTACCAGGGTACATCTCCTCAGTACTACTTCTGCTGATTATCTAGATAGATATCCTGCCTTCCCCAATTGATTGCCAGCCCTTTACAGGTTAAGGACCACAGCTACTATTTACATTACCTTTGACTTTAATTCCTACCTATTGAACATCTAAAATATATGGTTTACCTTAAGAAACTTGAAAATTTGATCGAATTAAACCTAAAGCTAGCAGAAGAGAGAAAATAATAAAGGCTGAAGTGGAAATAAATGAAATAAACAATAGAGAACATCAATGTGACCACAAATTGTTTCTTTGAAAAGATTTTAAAAATTGATCAATATTTAGCTATACTGACCAAGAAAATAAGAAAGAAGACTCAAATTAAGAAATCAGGAACGAAAGGGGAGACATTGCTACCACCTTTTAAGAAATTAAAAGGATTATAAGGGCCAAAAAATTAGATAATTTAGATGAAAGAACAAATTTCTGGAAAGATGCAAATTACTGAAACTGACTCAAGAAGAAAAAAGTCTGAACAGGCCTGTAACAAATAGGTCAAATTAGTAATTTTAAAAGTTCCAACAAAGAAAAGACCAGGCCCAGATTGTTTCACTGGTGAATTCCACTAAACATTCAAAGAGGAATTAATATCAGTTTCACAAACTCTTCCAAAAAATAGAATATGATAGAACATTTCTCAACTCATTCTGTGAGGCTGTTCTTTGATACTAAAACCAAAGACATCACAAGAAAAACTAAAAACAACAAACTATGGACCAATATTCATTGTAGATATATACGCAAAAATCATCAAAAAAATACTAGTAAAGTAAACACAGCAATAGAAAAAGAATTATAAGGATTATATAGAAAGACCAAATAAGATTTATCAGAAGAATGTGAGGATAGTTTTACATCAGAAAATAAATTAATGTGATACACCATGTTCATAGACTAAAGGACAAAAACTATATGACCATCTCAATAGATGCAGAAAAGCATTTGACAAAATCCAACACCATTTCTTGATAAAAACATTCAACAAACTAGGAATACAAAGGAACTTCCTAAACCTGACAAAGAACCTCTGTGAAAATACGTACAGCAGCAATACCCATAACACTCATTTTGTCTGTCCATTCGTCTGTTGTTGTAGAAACAGCCCAAGTGTCCATCAACAGATGAATGGATAAACAAATAGTGATATATACATACAATGGAATATTATTCATCCATAAAAAGGAGGTCCTGACACAGGCTACAATGTGGGTGAACTTGAAAACATGATGCTCAGTGAAATAAGCCAGACACAAAAGGACACATATTGTATGATCCCACTTACATGCGATATCTGGAACAGTAAAACTCACAAACACAGAAGCCTATTAGACATCACCAGGGGGTTGGGGAGGGGAGAATGGTGAGTTATTGTTTAATGGTTACAGAGTTTCCGTTTGGAGTGATGAAAAAGTTTTGGAGATAGACACATCATGAATGTACTAATGCCATTGAATTGTACCCTTAAAAATGGATTAAGTTCAAAAAAAGATGAACAGGACATAATCTCTGTGGTCAAGGAGTTACTAACTAGTTGAAAAAGGTAGGGGAGTGGAGAGGGAGTGAAGAGTATTGGGAAACAAAACCTGGCGAGGAGCACCTTGGCTGACACCCAGAGCAGTGGTCGCCATGGAGTGGGTATTCCCTCTAGGACGATTAAACATGGGCGGCCAGCATCTAGGACTGGTGTCAGGTTCCAGGTGCGTAGGCTATCAATTGTGTGAAATGAACATCTCAAAACTCTTTCCTCGTTGAAAAATGAACCTACTTCCTAGGAACCTTCCATGAGAGCAGGTAAGAAGCTTAGCCCAGGGCCTGGCACTTATTCACCAAAAAATGTTTAGCCGTTATTGTTGTTGATGCTGCTGTTCATGATGATTTGGAATGTATTTGTATAGAAATGACACTTCAAAAAGGCCGTAGAAATACGAGTCACACCCCTGGGACAGGAGGGTGGAGGAACCCAGGATGGAAAGGTGGGGGGGACAGTTGACACATGGGACCAAGGAAAGGTCAGAACAGAGGGAGCCGACCATGATGGTGAACAGATTGGAGTAGAACGTGAAGGGGATGGGCCCCAGGCTGAGGGACACAGGAGAGGAGAGCGGAGTTGGTTTTCGAGAAAACTCATCATGAACCACCAAGTCCTGACATCTGCCTGCAGGTACGTTTTCCTAGAGCAGAAGGTCCTCTTGCTCCAGTGAAGCACGATGGGGAGGGAAAAGGGAGCAAATGCTCAAATCGTCCATGTAACACTTCCTGTCACCGCTTTCTTTTCCGAACATCTGGCCCTCTGTTTTGATGCTGACCTATGGTGAGCTGTGAGCGCAGTGCCCTCCTCTGCTCAGGCAGCGTGATTGGTCACTCCCTGTATTTTAATGGGGTTGTAGTTCCTCCTAAGGAGCCGATAGCCCAGGCAGGGAGTGGGTGGAAGAGGCAGGACGTGGCAGGACTTAGCTGCTGACTGATCCCCTGCTGCCCTCTGGCTGGAGTCACAGCCAGGGAAGACCCGCTGGGTCCCAACCACACAGCATGCACTGCAGGACTTTTCTCAGAGGTGCACAGAGCCAAGTATCTTCAGAACTTCCCACAGGCAGGATAGAGTGGTCAGAGTTTTCTCTAAAATCTACCCCCTGCCGTGCACACATCCACCTTTAAAAATCACCATAGGTATAACCTCTGTTTGATGACTGGCTGGTGGACATTCTTCAGTCTTAGAAACCCTGAAAGGAGGAGAGTGCTGTCTAAACAATGCTTCTTGTCAGGATTCACTGTTCTTAAAAAGAGCTGGAGGTGAAGCAAAGGTGAGGATCAATCAAAGGTAGTCAGAAAGGGACAGACTCAGTAGAGAGGCTGGGTCGCCAGCCTGTGGCTCAGAGAGCCCTGCGAGAGGTGACAGTATAGAGTTCCCGATCTGTGACGCCATCAGTGCCCCTGACATTGTGTGGGCATCTCACATGTACATGCTGTTTCCAAGTGCATGAAAATGCTGTTGAAATTAACAAAGAGAAAATTAATTGTAAAAAAATCAACATAGGGATTGAGGATTCATTGATTTTTTAAAAACATCTAAGACAGCAGAGCTCTGGAATCAGAGCTTCACGTGTGTGCAACGACTGTAGGGCCCCAGGCTCAGGAGTGGGGCCTGCACTTAGGGTTTACTGAAATTCCTAATAATTTTAATTTTGAATTTGTATTTTATAAATGAAGTCTGATGGGACAGTGGAATACATAGCAGGGCCTTGGAGCCTTGCTCAGGAGCTGACTCCCTGGAGAGAGTCCTCCGACAAGCACCTACTCCCTGATACTACCCTCCCCTCCCCCCTCCCCCCACTGCTGCCCTCTACTCCCTGGGCAGGGGTTGGCTAGGCATGACTTCTGGAAGGATGGGATCAGGGAGGCCCCTGGGTCCTTGTGAGGGTCTCCACTCCTTGAGAGCGTCTAGCCCAGTTCCCTAGGGAAGATGATATGAAGTAAATATCCTGTAAGAAACACCATGGCAGGTTCCAAGATAGATGCAGAAAAAGAAACCAGCTTTTCTCTTGCTTTTTGAACAACGGACCCTGCATTGTCATTTAGCACTGGATCCCACGGATTACTAGCTAGCCTGTCACATTTGCTACTCAAAATGTGGTCCCAGGTCCAGCAGCACTGGTATCACCTGGGAGCATTTAGAAATTCAGAATCCCAGGCCTGACCCACACCTACTAAGTCAGAATCTGCATTTTAACAGAATCCCTAGCTGATTCATAACACATTTTAGCAGGATCTCTAGCAGTGGCCTAGAATGTACTCTGGGACTCAGTGACCTCCTATTAGATGAAGCCTGTGACTTCATCTTTATTGTGGTTGCTGAATGTGTTGTCCTTTTCTTTGACAATAAAGCAAGTGCTATTCATGTTGTAAGGTGGGATAGAAGGAGAAAGGCTGGTCAGTAAGAAACACTGAAAGAGGAATTGCTCTGAGCACCAAGCTTCGCCAGCCCTGTTGCTTGAAATTCTCTTTGCCCCATCCTCTACCCTTGCTTGGGCTCAAGGCTCAGCATCTTTCCCCATGATGCTGAGAGCCTTACTGAGGGGAAGAGTAGCCAGATTAAAATAAACTGCAGCTCCGGGGAAATTGCTCTGACCTTTATTTGCATAAGCCCTAAGGATTGCCAGCTCTCTCTGGGAGAGATGGGGAAACATCACCTTCCTTTCCTTCTTGGCAGAACTGATTTTTGAGCTTGCATGTTATTTGGCATGGTATGCTTGTTGTTTTAGTAACTTTTCAGGTTCTAGGAAAGATGGTTATAAAAAGCAACCAACATGAATATGAAATGAACCTCTCTGCCTCCCAGTCACCCCCCTCACAAGACCCTTCCCTGGAGAAAAGCAACCATCGGGCCAGAGCTGTTGGAAGAGGACGCTGCCATGGAGCCATCTCTGGTGACAGAGGCTGAGGCAGGTTTCTCTCAGAGTCAGGGGCGGGGGCGGGGGGGGGTGGTCTCCCGATTGAGAGCAAGGGGAGCTGTCAGGCGCCAGGACCTACCTGTGATATACCAGGAAGGACGTGTTGTTTACTTAGCTAATTGTAACGTGCCCTTTACAAAATTCACACCAGTGATTCTGCATCTAGAGATGGAGCCTGAGGAAAGACCAGAGATTCTGACGAAGTGAAGCAAGACAGTATTCATCTTGAGGGCATCTGTAAGAACAGGAAGTTCAAAGTGGGGTGCATGCCCCCAAGGGGGTGTACAAAGAAGGGCAGTGTAAGAAATAATAGAATTTGCATTTAATCTTTTTAATTTACAAATATAGGGAAAAGGCTTTATTAATAAACAAAATGCGAGTTGGCCCTCACTTCCTCATTTGGTCCCCAAAGCAGACAGTCACATGTTATATGAGGGAAAAGCTGGAGTTTCACAGCATGGGTTCCTTCTCTGACAAAGCAACTATGTGGATATACAGTAGTTTATAAATGAATCTTAGGGCTCAAAGTTTTCTCCTGATGGGATGAGGCACCTTGTGGGAGGTCTAAGGGATGGAGACACAGGACTCTGCCCCCCTCCCTCAGCCCACATGAAGATCCAGCTCTGATGATCCAGCCCCTCACTTGGGGGCAGCCTTAGCTTCTTAGTGGGAAAGGAATGCTGTTTCAGTTGGTGGAGTATTTATTTCCCATCAGTTCCAACATGTTCTGTAAGAGCTTCCAGGGTATCTTGGTAAAAATTGTGGCTCTCTCAGCAGATTTCCTAACTCTGCAGCTTTCATTAACAACTCTACTTTCTGAACTCAGCTTTAGCCTTCTGCTCCATTCTGCTGAAGTTCAAGGCTGCAGATGACCCCCTGGTCAGCATCTTGCCTTCCACTGCAAAAAAGCTAGTGCTCAGCTGTGAGGTTAAGATAAAGGGAAAACTAAGCTTATCAGAAAAAATTCATCAGTCATCAGAACAAACCTGCTGAAAGATACTGGCCAAGGGGTCCCCAAGGATGTTTTCTTTTTTATAGATGCATATTCCCCTGCGTATAAAAAGCCCATCTTTTAAAGAATGGTGTTTGTTTAAATAATACTTTTTGAGAGAGGCTTTGTCCTGGAATTCCTTGTACATATTAAAACTGTAAATCATCTTGTCATTAGGAATAAATCTCTTTATTATGCATGTCATAATTGAATTTATCTCTAATTAATGTGGCATTACCTTGTGGCCAAGGTGGATTAGCTTCTGTCTTTTATTTTTTTCAAACGTCTTTATTGGAGTATAATTGCTTTACAATGGTGTGTTAGTTTCTGCTTCATAACAAAGTGAATCCGTTATACATATACATATGTGCCCATATCTCTTCCCTCTTGCATCTCCCTCCCTCCCACCCTCCCTATCCCACCCCTCTAGGTGGTCACAAACCACCTAGCTGATCTCCCTGTGCTATGGGGCTGCTTCCCACTAGCTATCTATTTTATGTTTGGTAGTGTATATATGTCCATGACACTCTCTCACTTTGTCCCAGCTTACCCTTCCCCTCCCCGTATCCTCAAGTCCATTCTCCAATAGGTCTGTGTCTTTATTCCGATCTTGCCTCTAGGTTCTTCATGACCCTTTTCTTTCTTTTTCTTTTTTTTTTAGATTCCATATATATGTGTTAGCATACAGTATTTGTTTTTCTCTTTCTGACTTACTTCACTCTGTATGACAGACTCTAGGTCCATCCACCTCACTACAAAAAATTCAATTTCGTTTCTTTTTATGGCTGAGTAATAGTCCATTGTATATATGTGCTACATCTTTTTTATCCATTCATCTGTTGATGGACACTTAGGTTGCTTCCATGTCCTGGCTATTGTAAATAGAGCTGCAATGAACATTGTGGTGCATGACTCTTTTTGAATTATGGTTTTCTCAGGGTATATGCCCAGTAGTGGGATTGCTGGGTCGTATGGTAGTTCTATTTTTAGTTTTTTAAAGAACCTCCATACTGTTCTCCATAATGGCTGTATCAATTTACATTCCACCAACAGGGCAAGAGGGTTCCCTTTTCTCTACACCCTCTCCAGCATTTACTGTTTGTAGATTTTTGGATGTTGGCCATTCTGACTGGTGTGACATGATACTCATTGTAGCTTTGATTTGCATTTTTCTAATGATTAATGACGTTGAGCATTCTTCTCTCTGTTTGTTGGCAATCTGTATATCTTCTTTGGAGAAATGTCTATTTAGGTCTTCTGCGCATTTTAGGATTGGGTTGTTTGTTTTCTTTGATATTGAGCTGCATGAGCTGCATGTAAATTTTGGAGATTAATCCTTTGTCAGTTGCTTCATTTGCAAATATTTTCTCCCATTCTGAGGGTTATCTTTGAGTCTTGTTTATGGTTTCTTTTACTGTGCAAAAGCTTTTAAGTTTCATTAGGTCCCATTTGTTTATTTTTGTTTTTATTTCCATTACTCTAGGAGGTGGGTCAAAAAGGATCTTGCTGTGATTTATGTCATAGAGTGTTCTGCCTACGTTATACTCTAAGAGTTTGATAGTGTCTGGCCTTACATTTAGGTCTTTAATCCATTTTGAGCTTATTTTTGTGTATGGTGTTAGGGAGTGTTCTAATCTCATACTTTTACATGTAGCTGTCCTGTTTTCCCAGCACCACTTATTGAAGAGGCTGTCCTTTCTCCACTGTACATGCCTGCCTCCTTTATCAAAGATAAGGTGACCATATGTGTGTGGGTTTATCTCTGGGCTTTCTATCCTGTTCCATTGATCTATCTTCTCTTTTTCTGCCAGTACCATACTGTCTTGATTACTGTAGCTTTGTAGTATAGTCTGAAGTCAGGGAGCCTGATTCCTCCAGCTCCATTTTTCATTCTCAAAATTGCTTTGGCTATTCGGGGTCTTTTGTGTTTCCATACAAATTGTGAAATTTTTTGTTCTAGTTCTGTGAAAAATGCCAGTGATAGTTTGATTGGGATTGCATTGAATCTGTAGATTGCTTTGGGTAGTAGAGTCATTTTCACAGTGTTGATTCTTCCAATCCAAGAACATGGTATATCTCTCCATCTATTTGTATCATCTTTAATTTCTTTCATCAGTGTCTTATAGTTATCTGTGTACAGGTCTTTTGTCTCCTTAGGTAGGTTTATTCCTAGATATTTTATTCTTTTTGTTGCAATGATAAGTGGGAGTGTTTTCTTAATTTCACTTTCTGATTTTTCATCATTAGTGTATAAGAATGCCAGAGATTTCTGTGCATTAATTTTGTATCCTGCTACTTTACCAAATTCATTGATTAGCTCTAGTAGTTTTCTGGTGGCATCTTTAGGATTCTCTATGTATAGTAGCATGTCATCTGCAAACCGTGACAGCTTTACTTCTTTTCCGATTTGGATTCCTTTCATTTCTTTTTCTTCTCTGATTGCTATAGCTAAAACTTCCAAAACTATGTTGAATAATAGTGGTGAGAGTGGGTAGCCTTGTCTTGTTCCTGATCTTAGTGGAAATGGTGTCAGTTTTTCACCATTGAGGACGATGTTGGCTGTAGATTTGTCATACATGGCCTTTATTATGTTGAGGTAAGTTCACTCTATGCCTACTTTCTGGAGGGTTTTTATCATAAATCGTAGTTGAATTTTGTCAAAAGCTTTCTCTGCATCTATTGAGATGATCATATGGTTTTTCTCCTTCAATTTGTTAATATGGTGTGTCACATTGATTGGTTTGTGTATATTGAAGAATCCTTGCATTCCTGGGATAAACCCCACTTGTTAATGGTGTATGATCCTGTTAATGTGCTGTTGGATTCTGTTTGCTAGTATTTTGCTGAGGATTTTTGCATCTATGTTCATCAGTGATATTGGCCTGTAGTTTTCTTTCTTTGTGACGTCTTTGTCTGGTTTTGGTATCAGGGTGATGGTGGCCTTGTAGAATGAGTTTGGGAGTGCTCCTCCCTCTGCTATATTTTGGAAAAGTTTGAGAAGGATAGGTGTTAGCTCATCTATAGGTGTTTGATAGAATTCGCCTGTGATAGCTTCTGTCTTCTGATTGCCCTTGACTGTTGCCTTGAAGTTGCTGAAGTGCTGATGAAGTCAGTAAGTGCTGTGCATTGATTTTCAGGCACAAGGAGTGTCACCAGCTCAGCTCCAGACACACTAGCAGGACCACCAGTTTTCAACAATTCAGCAGCCAGGGCCAAGGTGAAATGCATGTGGGAGTAAGTAGCCTGTGGCCTAATCCCTTGGAGAGTGCAGTGGTAGAAAGCATGGACCGAATGTGGTCAGTCATGTGGTGCCATTCTGTTTGTTCACCACAAAAATCACAGCTTTGCTTTTCTAGAAACAGCAGTGAATGGGATGTGCACAGCTCAGTTGAAGAGGTCTGAATCTACATGCAAGGTGCTGGCTGTGGTCTAAACGTTTTACCCCCAAACTCACATGTTGAAATCCTAACCCCCAAAGAAGATGGTATTAGTAGGTGGGGCCTTTGGGAGATACTTAAATCATGAGGGTGGGGCTCTCAGGAGTGGGATTAGTGCCTTATAAAAGAGGCTTCAGATTGATCCCCGCCCCTTCTGCCATATGACAAGGCCTTAGCCATTACCCAGGAAGAGGGCCTCACTGGAAGGTGGCCATGCTGGTGCCTTGACATAGGACTTCCCAGACTCCAGAACTGTGAGCAAAAAAATGTCTGTTGTTTATAAGCCACCCAGCCTGTGCTGCTTTGCTGTAGCAGCCCAAACAGACTGTTATAAATTTCTTGGCAGGGAAGAGACCCCAACCTCCTAGGCTAACTTCTCCATGTCTCCAGATCAGGGGTGGGAAACTCTCTCTGTGAAGAGCTAGATGGTGAATATTTTAGGTTCCATGGGCCATATGATTTCTGTTACCATTACAACTCTGCTCCTATAACACAGAAGCAGCCATGGACAATGTGAATTAATGAGTATAGCTGTGATTTAGTAAAACATAATTTTCAAACTGCAAATGAATTTCATATAATTTTCAGGTGGCACAAAATATTATTCTTTCTTTGATTTTTTTCAATCATTTAAAAATTTCAAGCAATTCTTAATTCACAAGATGTATAGAAACAAATAGCAGGTCAGATTTGGCCTGTGGGCTATATGGTTTGTGGACCTCTCCTGTAGATGTTCCAACTCAGAAGCTTCTCTCTAAAATCTACTTCCTCTGTTGGTGCTGGTTGAATAGTTAGGAAGTTTGGCAAAAAATATTTTTCAGTCGATGTGCATTTATATTGTTCTTGCAATGCAACACATCATCATATAGGCTGATATTTGGAAACAAAGGAGGAAAAAAGTGCTGAAAATTATTTCCAAACCTCAAGCTGATAATGTGTTTAGATGCCAATTGTTTTCAAGTCTTGCCTGTACCTGAGTGGTAACCTAGTAACACAGTTACCATGGCAACAAGAGATTCCCAGGATCTGGAAGTGAGGGAGTTTGAACTAAACTTTCCCACCCCTTCCTCATTCCACTCGTCCTTGATGGGAGGAGATTATGGAGAAGGTTTTTACTAAGCTCCCAGTCGATAATTTTCAAAGACAAGAAAAGCAAGTCACTTATTTCGCCCTTAAAATTTAATTATGTGGTGTTGTCAGATTTTTGATCTAAGACTTCATTACTTTTGCAAAGTATACAACATCTCACTTCCTAGCACATTACAAAATGCTTTAAATAATTAAAATGAAAGCAGTTTTGCCAAAATAAGTGACCAAGATGCATTCCAGTGAATTTATTGCCCTTTTGCTGTTTTCTTCCTTACTGCTTGACTGAATTTGACGAAATGTTTTCTGGCTCACGGATACAGTTTGGGCTACTCCCCCATGGATGGTACTGCTCCTCTGGCAGAATAACGTGCCATCCCTCCTTATATTCCATGTCATGAAGCCCCGCACCATTCCAGAAAAGGCGAAGAGGAAGCTGAGGTTGCAGGGCTGAGGATCTTCTGAGAATGTTGTGTTTCTTCAGGTTCTAAGACTTAGAGGACAGCCAGAAGAGGTGGAATCTTGCGTTCTTTCCTGACATGGTAATGTACTGACCACAGCCTCAGCATGTGGACAGCAACTGTTGAGATGCAAAGAACAATAAATGACATTTGTCCCCAAGGAGATTATAATGCAGGGCAAGCACCAAACTTCAAACTGAAAAACTAAATAACAACACAGTGGTTATGTAATCTGAGGTGATGGTTAAAAAACGTACCCAAGTGGGACCGTAGCCATGTGCCAAACAGAGCAGATGGTGAGAGCGTCAAGGTGAGAAAAGGAAGTCGAGGATGCCTCTGGGGGAAGAGGGAACTTGGCCTCGGCCTTAACAGAGATGTAGGATTTGAAGGGTAAAGAGAAGGGGGGAACTGGAGGCCAGCACATTGGGAGTCCGAGACTTATTTTCACCAGTAGATGGCTTTCTGAGCTTAGGCAAGTGGTTTTTTCTGAGGTTCAGTTTTCTCATCGGCAAAATGGTCATCATATTATTGCCACAGCTGAGTACCTGGGAAGTGGACTTGGGGTTGGGGATTTCTGTGCAGGAGGTCTGTGAGAGGGTGTCCTTGAGGCCAACATCTGCAGAAAGGAGGGCAAAGTATGCAGACTGGGCACAGGGACACGCCAAGCTGTGATGTGGTCTCAGTGGAGGCCTCTGCTGATTCTGCAGAGAGCTGTAAAGCTGGACCAGCCCTGCAGGGCTCCCCTGAGTTGGGGGTGAGAGGGCCAGGCCTATATGATCCCAGGTCAACCAAGCACTGGATGTGGGCTATCCCAGAAAGGGACGGTGACAAGGAATTACTCAGCCAGGTCAATCCCCACAGGGGCTGACGGTGGAGGGCCGACCCCCAGGGGCACCCCCCCAGCAGCTGGGGAGTATGTGCAGGGCCTGTTGAGATGAGTCAGTGACTTAATGCATGTAAAACTGATATATAAGAGAGGCATTCTTAAAGAAGAATCAAATATTTGGTATCCATCTCTAAAGAGTAAAGAAGATAGCTTTTTATTCAAAAGGCTGTAAGGAAGGGAACACAAGGGATGTATTATAGGGATACTAATTGCATCAGGTAAATCAAATTAATTTTTTTTTGAAAAATGTCAAGTCTAAGAAAAGTTGTAAGAATAGCACAATGAACACCTATGTCTGCTTCATCTAGATTCACCGATTATTATTTTGCCACATTTGCATAATCTCTCTATATCTATCTATATAATATATAAAAATTATTGTAATTATTTTTATAGTGTAATTTGAGAATAAATTTCATTCACCATGATTCTTTACTTCTAAATATTTAAATGTGCAGTTCCTAAGAACAAAGAGATTCATTTATATAATCATAGTAAATGATTAAATTTAAGAAATTTCACATTGATATACTATTTGATATACCAATCCATATCCAAATTTTACCAATTGCCCCAATAATGGCCTTTATAGCAATTGTTTTTTCTGATCCAGGATACAAACCAGGATCACACACTTCGTTTCACTGTTACACCTCTTTGGTGTGGTTTATTCTGGAACAGATCTTCAGTTACTTGCCATCTTTCATGATACTGACATTTTTGAAGAGTACAGGCCAGTTGTGTAGAATGTCCCTCAATTTGGATTTGTCTGGTATTTCCTCATGATCAGATCCAAGTTATACATTTTTTATGGTATCCTGTATGTGATGCTGTGTCCTTCTGAATTTTTAAAAACTTCATTTTTGGGGCTTCCCTGGTGGCGCAGTGGTTGAGAATCTGCCTGCCAGTGCGGGCGACACGGGTTCGAGCCCCGGTCTGGGAAGATCCCATATGCCACGGAGCAACTGGGCCCATGACCCACAACTACTGAGCCTGCGCGTCTGGAGCCTGTGCTCCGCAACAGGAGAGGCTGCGATAGTGAGAGGCCCGCGCACCGCGATGAAGAGTGGCCCCTGCTTGCTGTAACTGGAGAAAGCCCTCGCACAGAAACGCAGACCCCACACAGCCAAAAATAAATAAATAAATTAATTAAAAAAAAAAAAAAACAAAAAAAAAACTTCATTTTTGGAAGTTGCAGACATATACAGGAGTAGTCAGAGTAGTATAATCAATCCCAACGGACTCATCAGCCTGTTCAACAATCAACTCATGGCAAACCTTGTTTTGTCTCCACTCCTATCTATTCTCCCATGTTGCTTTTAAGAACGTACCATCCATCACAACTTTTTTTTTTTAACATCTTTATTGGAGTATAATTGCTTTACAATGGTGTGTTAGTTTCTGCTTTATAACAAAGTGAATCAGTTATACATATTCATATGTCCCCATATCTCTTCCCTCTTGCATCTCCCTCCCTCCCATCTTCCCTATCGCACCCCTCTAGTTGGTCACAGAGCACCGAGCTGACCTCCCTGTGCTATGCAGCTGCTTCCCACTAGCTATCTATTTTATGTTTGGTAGTATATATATGTCCATGCCATTCTCTCACTTTGTCCCAGCTTACCCTTCCCCCTCCCCGTATCCTCAAGTCCATTCTCTAGTAGGTCTGCATCTTTATTTCCATCTTGCCCCTAGGATCTTCATGACCATTTTTTTTTTTTTAGATTCCATATATATGTGTTAGCATACAGTATTTGTTTTTCTCTTTCTGACTTACTTCACTCTGTATGACAGCACATCTTTTCATCCATTATTCTTTCAGTAATATGTGAATTTTAACCTGCTCTTACTTCCCGTGGATGTTAATGAAGCATTTCGAACTCAGGATGTTCAAAACTGAACTCCTGTTTTCCTGAACCAAGTTTACTTCCTCTACAGCTTTCCCCATCTTTACATAAGAAAGGTAGGACCTAGCTAAGAACAAACCTTCCAGTGTGTGTGGCTTCAGGGTACCAGGCAAATGGCTTCATCCTCCCTTGTGTGAGAGTGAGGCTCTGTAAGGAAGTGGGGAGGAACAGGTGATGATTGTATTGCAGTGTTCCTTCATGATTCCTCAGCTGGGAGCCCTGGGGCTTAGTGAGCATAAATACATGCAGTGTCAGGCAAAGGGTGACCCTAGCAGAGCGATCAGGAGGGAAGGCCAGGGCAGGGGACAGTAGCTGCTGGGATTTATGTCCCTGTTTCTCATTACTAGTTTGTGTCCTTAGACAAGGTACACAACCTCCTCGTGCCTGAGAATTCTCATCTATAAAATGTGTTGGCTCCTACCTCGTGAGGTTGTTCTGAGCGTTAGTTGGGATTATGAATGTATGAAATGCACTTAGGATACTTCACGGCACATAGTAAGTACTCAATAAATGTTAACGACTTAAAATAGACTCTGGATATACATGTGGTTGCTTCCTTTTGAAAAGCCTTAAGCAAATATCTGAAGGTGTTGTAATGTGTTAGCCTGCTAAGTGATGTTTCATACCTTTCATACTCATACAGATGAGCGCATCTGTAGGCAAAGAAGCTGTCTGTGAAGCCATTTATAGAGCATTATTTTTAGCATGCAAAAAGAAGTGCCAATTTGCTGGGAAAATGTCATGAAGTTGTTGAATATAAAAGCCAGCCATTTACCATCCTCCAACACTTGGCTTCCTGTCAGGGCCACTTCTTACTCCTGCTGAGAGACTGTCCACAAATGGAACGCCCCTGCTGGGGCCCAGGCAGCACTCACTTTGAGCAGTTGTTAGGTGGGGGGCCAATCAAAGTCATTCGAATATCTGCAGAATTGCAAGAAATAAGTATGGACTTCCTTTCTGGCTGAGTAATTTCCATGGACGTTTGAAGAGATGTTGCTATTCATATGTAGATGGATGGATGGATGGATGGATGGGTGGCTGGAAGGATGGGTGGCTGGCTGGCTGAGCCTCTGTACTACAATCTGGGTCTCCCCTTCATGGACCTCCTGAAGCCTCTACCTTCAGGGCAGGAGTTTCTGGATTTCTCTTAAGAAGAGCTTTCTTCACCACTGTCAACTGCATTCAGTTCCAGGCCTGGCCCCAGGCTTCCACTGGAGGCTAAAGAGGAGGACCTATGGAATGACAACAAGTCAGCTTTCAGCAGTGAGTGTGTAAGTGACACACTGTTGTCGAGGGACCAATCCTGTAACTCACACAGGCCAAGGCAGTGAGTCACGCATAAAGGGCTTGTTCAATCTGAGTGAATGATTCTCTTGGCCTTTATATATCAGGTGATCTCACTGGTGTCCTCAGCCTTGCTACTTAAAGTGTGGCCCACAGACCAGCAGCATTGACATCACTGGGAAGCTTGTGAGAAATGCAGAATCAGAATCTGTGTTTTAATAAACTCTCTGGAGATTCATGTACATGTTAAAGTTTGAGAAGCACTGATTCAAGAGGATTTCACCCTGGGAGAGTTTATTACCAGAATATGAGTTGGGCTCAATCTTAACGAAAGCCAAGTATTATATAAAAATATATTTATATATGTATGTTTTTAAGGTCTCAATTTTTTAGACTTTTTTGTTTACTTGTTTTCCATTTATTTTATTAAGGAAGAGATCATTTATATCTAGTAAAACTCACCCTTTTTAGAGTATGGTTCTATGAGGTTTGACAAATTCATCACTCTTTTATTTGCATACAATAAAATTCACTTTTTAAATTATACAGTTCTATCAATTTTGATAAGTATCTATAGTTATATAACCATCAGCACCGTCGAGACTGAAAGATGGTTTTCTCACTGCCAAAACTTCCCTTGTGCTCCCCCTTTGCAGTCCATGTCTCCTGTCATCCCTGCCCCTGGCAACCATGTATCTGTTTTCTGTCCTTATAGTGTTGCCTGTTGCAGAAAATCACATAAGTGGACTCATCACTTACATCATAGGCCTCAAATGTAACTGATAGTAGTTGTGGACATGGATGCAGATCTATGAATAGTCATGTGTTAGACCCTTGTAGTTCTGAATCCCTTTATTCTCCACAGAATTGTCACAAAGAGAGCCAGGTTTGGGGTTAAGTCTCAGGCCCCTCAGAGCAGTTATCCCTAAGGTTTCTGGACCCAAGAAGCCAAATGTCAGAGACTCACTACCCAGGAAATTCTGAGGCTGAACTTTGCTGTGAGGGGCCTCTCAGGCTCTTGCCTTAGTGCCTGGGGACAATGGGGGTAGGAGTGACCTCCACCATCTTACTCAGTGGGACCAAGTTCTAGGGCTAGGACTCACTTCACTAAGACCAGCCTGAGAAGGAAAAACCATGGAGAAGGCCTGAATGTCTCGGGGGGGCTTCTGAGCCCATTTCTCCTGTTGGATGCTGATGCCCTGAAAAATATCTGGGCCCTGGAGAGGTAGGATCCTTTTGCGGGGACCACAACACTGAATCACCTCTACATTGCAAGTTCATGCAGAGAGCACAAGAAAAACAAACTATTGTCTGCATGCATTGTGTGTCCCCAATCTGGGAACTACAATGACACAGATATCAGGCTTCTTGACATTGTCCCACAGCTCACTGATGCTCTGGTCTTTTTTTTTAGGCTTTTTCCCCCAACTGTTTCATTTTGCACCGTTTCTATTGCTATGTATTCAATTTAATGTTTTCTTCTGCAATGTCTAAACTGCTATTAATCCCATCCAGTGTATTTTTTTCTCAGACATTGTAGTTTTCATCTCAGGAAGTTCGATTTGGGTCTTTTTGAAAAATATGTTCCATGTCTCTGATTAACATGTTTAATATTTCCTCTATTTGAACAAGTAGAATACAGTTATAATAATTATTTTATGTCCTTGTCTGCTAATTTTAACATTGGTGTCCTATCTGGGTTGGTTTTGATTAGTTTATTTCTCTCCTTATTATAGATCATATTTTTCTACTTCTCAGTATGCCTGGTAATTTTTATTGAATGTCAGGCATTGTGAATTTTTCCTTGTTGGGTCCTGGATATTTTTGTATTCCAGTAAACAGTCTTGACCTTTGTTTTAGGTTTCAGTTAAGTGACTTAGAAAACAGTTTGATTCAGCTCGGTTATGTGGGACCAGAGCAGCAATTAAACTATCCCTGATTATTGCCCATGACTGAGGAAAGACCCTTCTGTGTATTCCACCCAGTGGCCAGTGAATTATCAGGTTGGCTTGGTGGGTATGAAGACACACTGGCCTGGCTCTGTGTGAGCTCCGAACACTATTCTCTCTAACTCACACTGTTATTTCCTTCCCCTCAGTGATTCCCTCACGCACATGTACTGATCTCTACTGAGCCGAATCATTAGTTTCTGTATGGGTATACAGAGGCTTATTTGTTTTAAAGTTTTAGAAACTGCTTTTATTTTATTACTTTTGTTTCTTGATTATGTAAAGTGTTTCCATGAGTCCAAAGTCAAATTCATAAAATGGCCTATTTAATGAAGACTAGTCTCTGTCCTTACCCTAATGGCTCCCTTTCCCAAAAAGGTATAATTAAAAAAAACTTTTATGGCTCATTCTTTCATTTTTAAAATATATTCAAATATTTTTATTCTGAAGAAATTGGTAGCACACTTTTGTCGGCTTCCCTTAGGAGTGTATCCTGGAGATTACTTCGTAGTAGTATATAGAAGTATACTTCATTCCTTTTCATAGCTTTCAACGTTTCCTTTGTGCAGATGGACTGCTGTCTATTCACCCTGTCCCCTAGATGGACATATGGGTTTCCCAGTCCTTCGCTGTTACAAATGGTTCTATAGTGAATAATCTTGTGCATTGAGCTTTTTTGTTTTGTTGCCAGTTTCTCTTTGAGAGAGATTTCTGTAAGTGGGATTGCTTGGTCAAAAGAAAAATGCTTAGTATTATTTTGGTAAACATTTCCAAATGTCATTTTGCATTCCTACCAGTAATGTATGAGAATGTCTTCTCTTCAGTTTCCCCACAGAGTACATCAAACTTTTGTATTTTATATTTTATATTATCTTTTGATGTCTGTCTGTCTATCTTTTTTGTAAATGTAGTCTTTCACTGTGGGGTCTATTTTACTTGCTTTTGGTATATTTTTTGGAATTTAGGAAGCTCTACAGTAAGCCCCCTACATACGAACGAGTTCCCTTCTGAGACGTGTTCGTAAGTCCAATTTGTTCCTAAGTCCAACAATGTTAACCTAGGTACCCAACTAACACAATCGGCCATATAGTACTGTACTGTAATAGGCTTATAATACTTTTCACACAAATAATACATAAAAAGCCAACAAACACAAAAAGTAAAGAAAACATTTTTAATCTTACAGTACAGTACCTTGAAAAGTACAGTAGTACAGTACTGGCATACAGGGGCTGGCACCGAGTGAACAGGCAAGAAGAGTTACTGGCTGGAGGAGGGAGAGGAGGTGGGAGATGATAGAGCTGAAGGAATGGTGGGTGTTTGTATTTTGACAGCATCTTATTTCCTGAGCTCAGGCTTCTTGTCAAATAAATGTAGGTATTTAACACAAAGAACTTACTATTTGAGGCTTTCCAAGTGCTTTATGAATAAAGCTCATTCTGTCTGACTGATTGAAATAATCCTTCAGTAGAGAAATAGATGAAGCAATGGTTCTTTTCTCCTCCACTTTTCAAATCTCATTGAAGAGGTGTTAGTTATGCCTCCAACATTCCATTTCTTTAATAAAAGGTCGGTGTCAGGCAGCACTTCTGAAGGAACTGCTGACTGAAACCAACATTTCAATTTCAAAACAACAAACAAAAGCTTGTGTGTAAGGAAGGCTTGATGACTGGCAAACAAGGGCTCCTTCCTCAAAGAGCAGCCTTTCCAAATATATATGTAAGGTATAAGAGATCCTGTAAAAAGCCAGCCAAGCTTCCTCCTACTCAGTTGTCCCAAGGTCTGCAATCGATTAATTGTGCTTTTCTTGAGAGTCTGTGAGATGGAACGTTCTAAGTGTCGTGAGGTACATAAGGGGGAAACCTTACACCCTGCCTAGGGAGATTGGACACCCTGAGTGTGATGCACAAGACTAGGGTGAATGCCAAGTGCTGCTCAAGTGGAGCCAACACCCAGGAAGTTCAGAGTAGGGGTCCATCTCCTCCAAAGGGATGGACAGGCCCTCTCACTGCCCAGCTGATGTCTTCTCCCTCAAGTGGACCTGTTGTGCCTGTTGCCTGCCCTAGGAATGACTTTCCCCTTTCTATGAAGGCAAGGTTCAGCCCCATAGTTGTAACCCAGGTGTCAGCCGGCTTGTCTTGCCCATCCAGGGCCTGGGCAGCTTAGGCTCAAGTCCTAAGTCTGTGTCTTGTGGTAGTTCACAGCCCTTCCCGAGACATCTGCAAGTCCTTGGATATCATGAGTATCTTCTCTCTGTTGCCTCCATTCTGTGCCATACTGGCTTAGACTGAAAATCTAGCCTCTTTATTCATTTTCCTTAACATCCTTACTCACCCAAGTCATCCACGAAGGCACTGAACATTTTTTGATGATTTGGAAGCTAGTGGTAAAGGCTTCATGTCACAAGGACTTAAGCAACTTCAAATAATCATTAGGCATCCCTGTTCTTAAGAATGTTCTTTCGCCTCATGTTACAGGTAGACTCACTGGAAAGCAAGCTCTGAGATGATTCTCCTGCAGAAAGTTTTCCTAGGGGGGCCGGCTCCCTGCATCCACACGTGACGGGGAGGGGAGGAAGCAGGACTGGACAGAGGTATAAGCTGAGTTGGGGTCAGCAAGGCCTTGTCCGTTGTATGGGGTGCACTGAAGCTGGGATGGCCCTGCCTGCAAAGTTGTCCCACATTGGCTTGAGGGGACTCAGCTCAAGAGCCCTGTACACACCAGTCACTGGCTGCAGGAACACAGGGAGGGTGTGAACCCTGACGAGGCAGCTCTTGAGCTCAGCTGAGGGCAATTCCCCAAGAGGGCTGACTGCCGGGGTGCTCCCGGCTACTGGGGAACCAGACTTTCCTCCTGATGAGGGATCTTGAGGTACAGACCAGCGTCCACTGTACCCCCCAGGGGTCTCCAATCCCCATTTTTCTGGCATCTATTGCTTTCCTCCCTTTCTTGGGAGCAAAATGAAATGTTCTCAGGCTAGCACCTTAGCCTTTCCTTCTGCTTTTGGGCTTTTGCTCATTTCTGTGTCCTCAGGATCTCATCTTCCCCAAAAAAGTCTTCTGTACCTGTTTTTTCTAGACACGTGTGTGTGTGTGTGTGTGTGTGTGTGTGTGTGTGTGTGTACCAGTTGAAGTTTAACACACTTGTACCCTAATTCCATCTGTCCTATTTCAGTAACAGGGGGAGTTATCAGAGGTTGCCTCCAAGCCCCAGTTTCTTCACCTGTGAAATGGAAGCATCATTAGCATGGGTATCAAATAGTGCTCTACTGAGTACTCAGTGGACACCCTGCCTCCCTGCTCAAACCTCTTTCCTGACCTTCCAGTTGCCACTCTACAGCCCCGAGTTATGAGCTGGTGTTTGACTTGTGAAAGTGCTTGTTCTGTTAGATTTTTTCACAAATTTTTTTTCACGCATTTGAAATCCTGCTTCCAAGCAAACAATCCTAAAGAGGCCCTGTAGCTGTTGGCAACCTCAGAACAGATATCCAGCATTGGGGGGCGGGGGGGCACAAGTTGAAGGACTTCTGAGGCCATGTTGGTGTTCATGGACCAAGGCTTCTTCAGTCTTCCCGGTGTCTCCTGGTTACCCTCCCTTGTTCAAGTTTTCTTCTTCTTAGGTCCATAAATCAAATATGTTCCATGTCTTTGATTCCCATTAAGACCATGCCTGAATTATAGTTAACTTGTACTTCTCCTAGCTGGAGGCAATAGGCATTATTTTGAAACAACTAAGCATGTTTGTGATAAAATTAGAATGAATTAACACAGCCGTTTCTATATTATTTTGAAATATCTACAGCCTGTTCAGTGCTGAAAACCCTAAACACCACCAGGAACCACAGGTTAAGGAGAAAGTCTCATGTTTATTGCTGTATTTGTTGAGTTTTGACTCTCATCATTTTTTTTTTCATTCAAAAGACCCAGTTTATTTCAGTTGGCTAGATATCAATTTAAAAAATTTGAGTAGACACTGTATTACTAGTTACACTCTTGAGTACCTTCAAAACACTGCACATTTATATAATCAAATTCTTTTAAAAATTGTTTTTCTTCCAGTTTTATTGAGCTATAATTGACATACAGCACTGTATAAGTTTAAGGTGTATAGCATAACAATTTGAATTACATACAATTTGACCACAATGTTTAGTGAACATCCATCACCTCTTACAGATACAAAATAAAAGAAAAAGAAAATTTTTGACTCCTGTGATAACTCTTAACAACTTTCATATACAACATACAGTAGTATTAATCACATTCATCATGTTCTACATTACATCCCAGTACTTATTTATCTTATAACTGAAAGTTTGTACCTTTTGACTGCCTTCATCCAGTTCCCCCTCCCCCCACCTCGGATAATCACAAATCTGAACTCTTTTTCTAGGAGTTTGTTGAAGTATAAATGACCCACAACACTCTGTTAGTTCCAGGTGCACAACATAGTGATTCGATATTTCTCTATGTTACAGAATAATCACCATGATAAGTCTAGTTACCATTTGTAGCCATACAAAGATATTACAGAGTTATTGACTACATTCCCAGTGCTGTACATTTCATCCCTGTGACTCGTCTATTTTGTAACTGGAAGTTCATACCTCTTAATCTCCCTCACCTATTTCACTCATCCCTCCCACCCCTTCCAATCTGGCAACCATTTGCTTGTGCTCTGTATCTATGAGTCTGTTTCTATTTTGTTTCATTTGTTTTGTTTTTTAGATTCCACATATAAGTAAAATCACATGGTATTTGTCTTTCTTCATCTGATTTATTTCACGTAGCATGACATCCTCAAGGAAGGTCCATCCATGTTTTCGCAAATGGCAAGATTTCATTCTTTTCTATGGCTGAGTAATATTCCATTGTATATGTGTATAAAATGTATATATACAGTGTATATATATAATATTTATATATATATAGTGTGTATATATATATGTGTGTGTGTATATATATATGCATGTGTGTATATATATATGTGTGTGTATATATATATATATATATATATATATAAACATCTTCTTTATCCATTCATCTATCAATGGACACTTAGGTTGCTTCCATATCTTGGCTGTTGTAAACAATGCTGCAGTAAACATAGGTGCATATATCTATTCAAATTAGTGTTTTGTTTTCTTCAGGTAAATACCCAGTAGTGAAAGTGCTGGATCATATGGTAGTTCTATTTTCAATTTTTTGAGGAACCTTCATACTGTTATCCATAGTGGCTACACCAATTTACATTCCCACCAACAGTGTACGAGGGGTCCCTTTTCTCCACATCCTCACCAACACTTGTTATTTCTTGTCTTTTTTTTAACAACTTTATTGAATATAATTGCTTTACAATGGTGTGTTAGTTTCTGCTTTATAACAAAGTGAATCAGCAATACATATACATATATCCCCATATCTCTTCCCTCTTGTGTCTCCCTCCCACCCTCCATATCCCACCCCTCTAGGTGGTCACAAAGCACCGAGCTGATCTCCCTGTACTATGCAGCTGTTTCCCACTACCTATTTATTTTATTTTTGGTAGTGTATATATGTCCATGCCACTCTCTCACTTCGTCTCAACTTACCCTTCCCTCTCCCCGTGTCCTAAAGTCCATTCTCTAGTAGGTCTGCATCTTTATTCCCATATTGCCCCTAGGTTCTTCATGACCTTTTTTTTTTTTTTAGATTCCATATATATATGTGTTAGCATATGGTATTTGTTTTTCTCTTTCTGACTTACTTCACTCTGTATGACAGACTCTAGGTCCATCCACCTCACTACAAAAAACTCAGTTTCGTTTCTTTTTATGGGTGAGTAATGTTCCATTGTATATATGGGCCACATCTTCTTTATCCATTCATTTACCGATGGACACTTAGGTTGCTTCCATGTCCTGGCTATTGTAAATAGAGCTGCAAGGAACATTGTGATACATGACTCTTCTTGAATTATGGATTTCTAAGGGTATATGCCCAGTAGTGGTACTGCTAGGTCATATGGTAGTTCTATTTTTAGCTTTTTAAGGAACCTCCATACTGTTCTCCATAGTAGCAGTATCAATTTACTTTCCTACCAACAGTGCAAGAGAGTTCCCTTTTCTACACACCCTCTACAGCATTTATTGTTTCTAGATTTTTTAATGATGTCTATTCTGACTGGTGTGAGTTGATACCTCATTGTAGTTTTGATTTGCATTTCTCTAATGATTAGTGATGTTGAGCATCCTTTCATGTGTTTGTTGGCAATCTGTATATCTTCTTTGGACAAATGTCTGTTTAGGTCTTGTGCCCATTTTTGGACTGGGTGGTCTGTTTATTTGATATTGAGCTGCATGAGCTGCATGTAAATTTTGGAGTTTAATCCTTTGTCAGTTGCTTCATTTGCAAATATTTTCTCCCATTCTGAGGGTTGTCTTTTCATCTTGTTTATGGTTTCCTTTGCTGTGCAAAAGTTTTGAAGTTTCAATAGGTCCCATTTGTTTATTTTTGTTTTTATTTCAGTTTCTCTAGGTCAAAAAGGATCTTGCTGTGATTTATGTCATAGAGTGTTCTGCCTATTTATCCTCTAAGAGTTTGATAGTGTCTAGCCTTACATTTGGGTCTTTAATCCATTTTGAGTTTATTTTTGTGTATGCTGTTAGGGAGTGTTCTAATTTCATTCTTTTACATGTACCTGTCCAGTTTTCCCAGCACCATTTATTGAAGAGGCTGTCTTTTCTCCACTGTACATTCTTGCCTCCTTTATCAAAGATAAGGTGACCATATGTGTGTGGGTTTATCTCTGGGCTTTCTATCGTGTTCCCTTGATTTATATTTCTGTTTTTGTGCCATACCATACTGTCTTGATTACTGTAGCTTTGTAGAATAGTCTGAAGTCAGGGAGCCTGATTCCTCCAGCTCCATTTTTCCTTCTCACTATTGCTTTGGCTTCGGGGTCTTTTGTGTTTCCATACAAATTGTGAAATTTTTTGTTCTAGCTCTGTGGGAAATGTCATTGGTAGTTTGATAGAGAGTGCATTGAATCCGTGGATTGCTTTGGGTAGTATAGTCATTTTCACAATGTTGATTCTTCCAATCCAAGAACATGGTATATCTCTCCATCTATTTGTATCATCTTTAATTTTTTTCATCAGTGTTTTATAATTTTCTGCATACAGGTCTTTTGTCTCCTTAGGTAGGTTTATTCCTAGGTATTTTATTCTTTTTGTTGTAGTGGTAAATGGGAGTGTTTCCTTAATTTCACTTTCAGATTTTTCATCATTAGTGTATAGAAATGCAAGAGATTTCTGTGCATTAGTTTTGTGTCCTGCAAATTTACCAAATTCATTGATTAGCTTTAGTAGTTTTCTGGTAACATCTTTAGGATTCTCTATGTGTAGTATCATGTCAACTGCAAACAGTGACAGCTTTACTTCTTCTTTTCTGATTTGGATTCCTTTCATTTCTTTTTCTTCTCTGATTGCTGTAACTAAAACTTCCAAAACTATGTTGAATAATAGAGGTGACAGTGGGCAATCTTGTCTTGTTCCTGATCTTAGTGGAAATGCTTTCACTTTTTCACCATTGAGAACGTTGTTAGCTGTGGGTTTGTCATATATGGCCTTTATTATGTCGAGGTAAGTTTGACTATGCCCACTTTCTGGAGGGTTCTTATCATAAATGGGTGTTAAATTTTGTCTAAAGCTTTCTCTGCATCTATTGAGATGATCATATGGTTTTTCTCCTTCAATTTGTTAATAAGGTGTATCACATTGATTTGCCTATATTGAAGAATCCTTGCATTCCTGGAATAAACCCAACTTGATCATGGTGTATGATCCTTTTAATGCGCTGTTGGATTCTGTTTGCTAGTATTTTGTTGAGGAGTTTTGCATCTATGTTCATCAATGATATTAGTCTGTAGTGTTCTTTGTGACATCTTTGTCTGGTTTTGGTATCAGGGTGATGGTGGTCTCGTAGAATGAGTTTTGTTCCTCCCTCTGCTATATTTTGGAATAGTTTGAGAAGGAAAGGTTGTAGCTCTTCTCTAAATATTTGATAGAATTCTTCTGTGAAGCCATCTGGTCCTGGGTTTTTTTGTCGGAAGATTTCTAACCACAGTTTCAATTTCAGTGCTTGTGATTGGCCTGTTCATATTTTCTATTTCTTCCTGGTTCAATCTCGGAACGTTGTGCATTTCTAAGAATTTGTCCATTTCTTCCATGTTGTCTATTTTATTGGCATATAGTTGCTTGTAGTATTCTCTCATGATCCTTTGTATTTCTGCAATGTCAGTTGGTACTTCTTCTTTTTCGTTTCTAATTCTATTTATTTGAGTCTTCTCCCTCTTTTTCTTGTTGAGTCTGGCTAATGGTTTGTCAATTTTGTTTATCTTCTCAAAGAACCAGCTTTTAGTTTTATTGATCTTTGCTATCATTTCCTTCATTTCTTTTTCATTTATTTCTGATCTGATATTTATGATTTCTTCTGCTAACTTCAGGATTTTTTTGTTCTCCTTTCTCTAATTGCTTTAGGTCTAAGGTTAGGTTGTTTATTTGAGATGTTTCTTTTTTCTTAAGGTAGCATTGTGTTGCTATAAACTTCCCTCTTAAAACTGCTTTTGCTGCATCCCATAGGTTTTGCATCATCGTGTTTTCATTGTCATTTGTTTCTAGATATTTTTTGATTTCCTCTTTGATATCTTCAGTGATCTCTTGGTTATTAAGTAGAGTATTGTTTAGCCTCCATGAGTTTGTATCTTTTACAGATCTTTTCCTGTATTGATATCTACTCTCATAGCATTGTGGTCAGAAAAGATACTTGATATGATTTCAATTTTCCTAAATTTACCAAGGCTAGATTTGTGACCCAAGATATGATCTATCTTAGTGAATGTTCCATGAGTACTTGAGCAAAATGTGTATTCTGTTGTTTTGGATGGAATGTCCTATAAATATCAATTAAGTCCATCTTGTTTAATGTATCATTTAAGGCTTGTGTTTCCTTATTTATTTTCATTTTGGATGATCTGTCCATTGTTGAAAGTGGAGTGTTAAAGTCCCCTACTATGATTGTGTTACTGTTGCTTTCTCCTTTTATGGCTGTTAGTATTTGCCTAATGTATTGAAGTGCTCCTATGTTGGGTGCATAAATATTTACAATTATTATATCTTCTTCTTGGATTGATCCCTTGATCATTATGTAATGTCCTTCTTTGTCTCTTTTAACAGTCTTTGTTTGTTTGTTTGTTTTTTTGCATTATGCAGGCCTCTTACTCTGTGGCCTCTCCCGTTGCAGAGCACAGGCTCTGGACACACAGGCTCAGCGGCCATGGCCCACAGGCCTAGCCGCTCTGCGGCACGTGGGATCTTCTTGGACCAGGGCATGAACCCATGTCCCCTGAATCAGCAGGCGGACCCTCATCCACTGCACCACCAGGGAAGCCCTAGTCTTTGTTTTAAAGTCCCTTTTGGCTGATATGACAATTGCTACTCCAGCTTTCTTTTGATTTCCATTTGCATGGAATACTTTTTCCATCTCCTCATTTCCAGTCTTTATGGGTCCCTAGGTCCGAAGTGGGTCTCTTGTAGACAGCATATATATGGGTCTTGTTTTTGTATCCTTTCAGCCAGTCTATGTCTTTTGGTTGGAACATTTCATCCATTTACATTTAAGGTAATTATCGATATGTATGTTCCTATTACCATTTTCTTAATTGTTTTGGGTTTGTTATTGTAGGTATTTCCTTCTCTTGTGTTCCCTGCCTAGAGAAGTTCCTTTAGCATTTGTTGTAAAGCTGGTTTGGTGGTACTGAATTCTCTTAGCTTTGCTTGTCTTTAAGGTTTTAATTTCTCCATCTAATCTGAATGAGATCCTTGCTGGGTACAGTAATCTTGGTTGTAGCTTTTTCCCTTTCATCACTTTAAATATGTCCTGCCACTCCCTTCTGGCTTGCAGAGTTGCTGCTGAAACATCAGCTCTTAACCTTATGGGGATTACCTTATATGTTATTTGTTGTTTTTCCCTTGCTGTTTTTAATATTTTTTCTTTGTATTTAATTTTTGATAGTTTGATTAATATGTGTCTTGGCATATTTCTCCTTGGATTTATCCTGTATGGGACTCTCTGTGCTTCCTGGACTTGATTAACTATTTCCTTTCCCATATTAGGGAAGTTTTCAACTATAATGTCTTCAAATATTTCCTCAGTCCCTTTCTTTTTCTGTTCTTCTTCTGGGACTCTTATAATTCGAATGTTGGTGTGTTTAATGTTGTCCCAGTGATCTCTGAGACTGTTCTCAATTCTTTTCATTTTTTTTTTCCTTATTGTGCTCTGCAGTAGTTATTTCCACTATTTTATCTTCCAGGTCACTTATCTGTTCTTCTGCCTCCATTATTCTGCTACTGATTCCTTCTAGAGAATTTTTAATTTCATTTATTGTGTTGTTCATAATTGTTTGTTTGCTCTTTAGTTCTTCTACATCCTTGTTAAACGTTTCTTGTATTTTCTCCATTCTATTTCCAAGATTTTGGATCATGTTTACCATCATTATTCTGAATTCTTTTTCAGGTAGACTGCCTATTTCCTCTTCATTTGTTAGGTCTGGTGGGTTTTTACCTTGGTCCTTCATCTGCTGTGTGTTTCTCTGTTTTCTCATTTTGTTTATCTTACTGTGTTTGGAGTCTCCTTTTTGCAGGCTGCAGGTTCATAGTTCCTGTTGTTTTTGGTGTCTGCCCCCAGTGGCTAAGGTTGATTCAGTGGGCTGTGTAGGCTTCCTGTTGTAGGGCACTAGTGCCTGTGTTCTGGTGGATGAGGCTGGATCTTGTCTTTCTGTTGGGCAGGTCCATGTCTGGTGGTGTGTTTTGGGGTGTCTGTGACATTTTTATGATTTTAGGCAACCTCTCTGCTAATCGGTGGGGTTGTATTCCTGTCTTGCTAGTTGTTTGTCATAGGGTGTCTAGCACTATAGCTTGCTGGTTGTTGAGTGGAGCTGGGCCTTGGTGTTGAGTTGGAGATCTCTGGGAGATTTTCACCATTTGATATTATGTGGAGCTGGGAGGTCTCTGATGGACCAATGGCCTGAACTTGGCTCTCCCACCTCAGAGGCACAGCCCTAATACCTGGGCAGAGCACTAAGAGCCTGTCATCCACATGGCTCAGAATAAAAGGGAGAGTAAAAGAAAGAAAAAAGGAAAAGATAAAATAAAATAAAATAATTATTAAAAAAAATTTTAAGTAATTAAAAATAAAGAAAGGAAGAAAGAAGAGAGCAACCACCCCAAAAAACAAATCCCCCAATGATAATGAGTGCTAAAAACTCTCCAAAAAAAAGAAAACAAACAAACAAAATGGGCAGACAGAACCCTAGGACAAATGGTGAAAGCAAAGCTATACAAAAAAAAATCAGACACAGCAGCATACACATACACACTGAGAAAAAAAAGAAATAGGGAAAATATATATATTTTGTTGCTCTCAAAGTCCACCGCCTCGATTTGGGATGATTCGTTGTCTATTCAGGTATTCCACAGATGCAGGATACATCAAGTTGATTGTGGAGATTTAATCCACTGCTGCTGTGGCTGCTGGGGGAGATTTCCCTTTCTCTTCTTTGTTCGCACAGCTCCTGGGGTTCAGCTTCGGATTTGGCCATGCTGCTGCGTGTAGGTTGCCTGAGGGCGTCTCTTTTTCTCTCAGACAGGACGGGGTTAAAGGAGCACCTGATTTGGGGGCTCTGGCTCACTCAGGCTGGGGAGAAGGAGGGGTACGGAATGCGGGGCCAGCCTGCGGTGGCAGAGGTCAATGTGGCTTTGCAACAGCCTAAGGCATGCCGTGTGTTCTCCCGGGGAAGTTGTCCCTGGATCACGGGACCCTGACAGTGGCGGGCTGCACAGGGTTCCAGGAGAGGAGGTATGGATAGTGACCTGTGCTTGCACACAGGCTTTTTGGTGGCTGCAGCAGCAGCAGCCTTAGTATCTCATGCCCGTCTCTTGGGTCCGTGCTGATAGCCGCAGCTCACGCCCGTCTCTGAAGCTCCTTTAAGTGGTGTACTTAATCCCCTCTCCTCGTGCTCCTCGAAACAAAGAGGCAAGAAAAAAGTCTCTTGCCTCTTCAGCAGCTCCAGAAATTTTTCCAGACTCCCTCCCGGTTAGCTGTGGCGCAGTAGCCACCGCAGGCTGTGTTTACACAGCCAACCCCAGTCCTCTCCCTGGGATCTGACCTCCGAAGCCCGAGCTCAACTCCCAGCCCCCACCAGTCCTGGAGGGTGAGCAGACAAGCCCCTCGGGCTGGTGAGTGCGGGTCAGCACCCATCCTCTGTGTGGGAATCTCTCTGCTTTTCCCTCCACACCCCGGTTGCTGTGCTCTCCCCCATGGCTCCAAAGCTTCCCCCCTCCACCACCCACAGTCTCTGCCCACAAAGGGGCTTCCTAGTGTGTGGAAACGTTTTCTCCTTCACAGCTCCCTCCCACTGGTGCAGGTCCCGTCCCTATTCTTTTGTCTCTGTTTTTTCTGTTTTCTTTTGCCCTAACCAGGTACATGGAGAGTTTCTTGCCTTTTGGGAGGTCTGAGGTCTTCTGTCAGCATTCAGTAGGTGTTCTGTAGGGGTTGATCCACATGTAGATGTATTTCTAATGTATTTGTGGGGAGGAAGGTGATCTCCACGTCTTACTCTTCTGCCATCTTGAAGCTCCTTTCTTCTTTTCTTTTTGATAATAGCCATTCTGACAGATGTGAGGTGATATCTCATTGTGGTTTGGAATTGCACTTCCCTGATGATTAGTGATGTTGAGCATCTTTTCATGTGTCTGTTGGCCATCTGTATGTCTTTTTTAGAAAAAATGTCTATTCAGGTTCTCTGCCTATTTCTTAATTAGGTTATTTGCTTTTTGATATTGAGGTGTATGAATTCTTTGTCTATTTTGGGTATTAACCTCTTACTGGATATGTGATTTATACATATCTTCTCCCATTCAGTAGATGGTCTTTTGGTTTTGTCGATGGTTTCCTTCCTTCACTGTGCATTTTAGTTTGATGTAATCCCATTTGTCTATTTGTGCTTTTGCTTCCCTTGCCTGAGAGAAGATCTAAATATATATATATATATTGCTAAGATCAATGTCAAAGAAAATCTGCCTATGTTTCTTCCAGAAGTTTTATGGTTTCAGGTCTCATGTTTAAGTCTTTAATCCATTTTGAGCTTATTTTTGTATATAGTATGAGAAAGCAGTCCAATTTGACTCTTTTGCATGTAGATGTTCAGTTTTCCCAGAATCATCAACTGAAGATGATGTCTTTTCTCCATTGTGTATTCTTGCCTCTGTTGTAGATTAGTTGACCACATAAGTGTAGGTTCATTTCTAAGCTCTCCGTTCTATTTCATTGATCAATGTGTCTGTTTTCATGCCAGTACCATACTGTTTTGATTATTGCAGCTTTGTGGTATAGTTTGAAATCACAGAGCATGATGCCTCCAGCTTTGTTCTTTTTTCTCAAGATTGTTTTGGCTATTTGGGATCTTTTGTGTTTCTATACAAGTTTTTAAATTATTTGCTCTAGTTCTTTGAAAAATGCTGTTGGTATTATAATAGGGATTGCATTGAATCTGTAAATTGCCTTGGGTAGTGTGATTATTTTAACAATAGTAATTAATCCATGGGTACAGTTATCTTTTCAACTCATCAACCAGGTCTCTCCACAGACTAATCATGCTAGACACAGGAATAGATTTTCTCAAGCATGTCAGAGGTGTCTCAGCCTCTCTGTTTTGCAGTGCTGATTATGCCATGGCTTTGGAGTCCTGCTCTAGTGCTCGGTTACAGAACCAGCCTGGACAGCAACATGGGCAGGAAGCTGAGCTCATGTGGTCCTGTCTTACTCTTGTCAAACTGCACAGCTTCATCAATGTCAGGGCAGAAATGAGACTGACAAAAGGAATTTCAGACAAGGCAGGGCACCTCCGCCTTTGCATTATCTCACAAGAGGAAAGAAGAAAGGATTATTTTCTAGTGTATTTTTTCAATAGCAGTGTTCCAATCCCAGAAAATTATGATGTACATCATGGAGAAAAGCAGAGAACTGGCTGAGATTTGAGGGGAGCAGGGCAGGTGAGAGAATGCAGCTTACAGAGGTGTAGGCTGCTGCTCAGGCACAGGGCTCTGTCTCTCTTGTCTCTTGCTCTAGTCATTGGTCCTGGACGATTTTCCATTAGAGTTCTGGGCCCAGGGTTGTCCCCTGCTGCTGCAATGCTGCCAAACTCTCTGGAACTCCACCAGGCCCTTGATGCAGAAGCCTCAGGACAGCTTGTAATCATGCACCCAGATTTCCACAAGTTTGCCCAACTCTATGAGATCAGAGGACTCCTCAGAAGGGAAATTAAAATCTTCTCCACTTATCTTCTAATCCTACACCTCCTATTTTGGAATCAAGTTCCAGTCCCAGTCCACATAAAATTCCAAGAAGTATGGACTCAACCCTCAATAAGCAATGTTAGTCCTTACTGCCTTCAGTAGCATTTACTGAGCCCCTGCTCTTTGCAGAGAATGATGGAGTGAAGAGAGAAATAGGAGACACATGCTTTGCTGCTGAGAGACTGAAATGTTACTTAAAACTTTATTTATTCTCTAACTCTTTGTCAAAAGGATCTGAAAATCGAGTTACCAGTTGATACATGTGAATAGCATGTTTTGCTGATCAGAGCTTACCTCTTACACCCGAGAGAAGTTTATTTAATTCATTATTACATCAAATGAAATATACAATAAGCCTCTAATAAAATAATATGTATAGAAAATGAAGATCAGAGAGAAGTGAGGGGTAGTCAATGTATGACCATAGTTGCTGTGGCTGAGTGTACGGTATGGCTCTGAGCTTCCGGGAAGCCAAGTGAAAACAGAGAAAGATGATAGAGTTATTAGTTCTCATTATCAAGAATGTGACTGTTACTGGTTCCTCAGGGAAGACAGAGCTTTTGTCTCCATATAGAGCATACTGAGTGAAGACACATCCTCAACAATCCTGCAGGATTATGAAGTTCATAAATGTGGCTTCTTTGGTGATAAAAAGCTGTCCTATGATGAACTAGACCACATAGTCTTCCAGGGGGTCTAATTGTATTAAAAAGTAAGACTAGGAGTACCTAGAGAATTTACAATCTGTCGATTTTAATTAGAATTAAATGTTTCCTTCTTACTTTTTTTATTAAAAATATGTGACCCTTGAAGAACGGTTAAGAGCAAAACTGAAGGCAGATTTTGATTTGAAGTCTCTGAGGAATAAATGACAGGGATGCCCTTGGCTGATTTGATGGGTATGTTTCCCTACTGCCATGCATTAATTAACTAACTGTGTTTTGACTTTCTATTTTTATGATCAATTCCTAATCAAGGAGTGCTAAAGTACAATCACTATTATAGATGTTCTAAGATAAGCAGGACACAGAATAACATCCATAAGTAACTCAATGTGGAGCCTCATCAGTCTTCAGGAAGGGGTTCTGCTGTGTTGGTTTGCCAATGTTCAGGCCTTATCCACGTAAGACTTAACATACATATACATATACACGTATACATATGTGTATACATATACATACATATAGGTACATATACATATACACGTATATATATATACGTGTATATGTATGTGTATATACATACATATATATATATATATTACCCATAATAGCCAAGAAAGTCTTGATATATTAAAGCATGGAGGGGTTTCTTAACTCAGAACTGTCTAAAGACATCTCACGTATTTGCGGAACGTGATCAACTTTACCTTTACCTTTGGCATGTGAACAATTTATGAATGCAGAAATCTGATGGCTAAATGAAAGGGTGCAGAGGACAAGATGGAGTGAGCACAGTAATTTCCACCTCCTTCCCTAGGACTTGGCGATTACCCTTTTACAGCATTACTTGTCCAGTCTGGTCTAGATTTTTCTCCTCCTTGTATGGTACATGTTTTGCTGGTGGTCTTCTGCATGTCCCACTCTATTCTGGACTGAGATGATCTATTCTTTGTATTAGGGCCCTTTTGTAATTTGTAAAAGTTTATATTTTCACCTAAGGATTGGTAAGATTCCATTTAAGTGCAGCCACTATTGGCTAGTTTTTGTAACTCTGCCCTCTCTAATGTACTCTGTAAAATGCTAGGTGCTACTTAATTCCTCCAGAATGCTTTCTGCTATTTGCTTGACCTGTATCTCTCCAGAATATCAGGACTCTTGGTCTCTGTGTGAATATTTTGCCTGCCATGGTACTGGGAAAAACATATGAAAATTCACTGGTATACATTCTTTCCCAATTGAGTCTTTGGGAAAACCAAAGCAACACAAAGTTGGTCTCTGAAGCTGTTACTTGGATTACTTTAAAAAGTCATAAATGAGTTATTTCCTAGTTGAGATGCAGGCTAACATTGATCTCCCACAATCATGGACACCATGATGCTGGCTGTGAGATCCCATTAAACAAGGGAGGAAGACCAGGAAAGTGTTCTCATTAAACACACCTCCCAGACAATGAGGTTTCATTACCCCCCCCCCCAAATCATACTAAGATTCTTTTAGACTAGGTTATTTGGGTACAAGACAAGTGCTGTGTAATTTGTGTGTGTGTGTGTGTGTGTGTGTGTGTGTGTGTGTGAGACACAATTATCTGCCTAAGTGGAAGGATAGGTGGTGAGTAAATTAACTTAGGAAGTGAGTCTTTTGCCAGACAGCCTAAAGAGCATTATAAAGAAAACTCCCCTCATGTTCAGAAATGTGAGGGTGAAACAGTATATTTTGAAAGGCAGATATGATTATATGACTTCCTTATTGCATTTTGTCCATGGAAAAAAGATACAGAGATGATTTAGACAGGATTCTTTGGTTCTTCGGCACAAAGATTAGGTATTCGATAAGTAACTAAAGGATGAGTGGATGAATGAATGAAATAAGGAGGCATCAAACAAATGGGTTTCTTCCTTATGGCATCCCCAAGTCTCCAAAAGATTGCTCACTCATCTCTAATAATCCCCTAGATGGACTGTGATTACATGTAAGGAAAATGGGCTTTAAGGGCAGTTTTCAGACAACCAGAGGTTTGTTTTCTCTGGATAATACTTAGGGCTGCAGTAAGGAGCAGGGCTTTCATGTGAGGCTTGATGGGGGGTGTTCACAGGAGAGAGTGGGGCCTCAAAGATGAATTCTCAGGACTAGATGGGGAGAGATTTCATAGACGAATTCACTGATGAACAATTTAGCTATTACTTTCTAAAGATTGTATTGTCTTTATTCTCTTCCATCTCAGTGTTTTTTTTTTTTTTTAATTTTTAACTTTTACTTTGTACATGACAACTACCTTTTCAAACTTAAGAGTGAAAAGCAATGTCAGAGGCTCTGGCATTTGCACGTTTTGAGTGTCAGCTGCAGAGGGATGTTTCTTGGCTGCTTCTGAACATCAGTAGAAGGAAGTACAGTCTGTATCTGTGCAGAAAAAATTGACAAATACAGAAAATACAGGAGTTGTGTAACAACATAATGGGGCCTCTCAAGCAGTTTATATCTTCCAAACTGTCAGAGAAACCAGAAGTGGATTCACCAGCTGCTGGCGGGGAGCGGCGTCAGCCTGCCATTCACAGGGATGGGAGGTAAGTTCTCCCACTCACCTGTCTCCCTCTGGCACCCCCTGCAGGCGGAGCCTAGTAGGGAGCAGCTGGCAAAGCGAAAATATGGTCAGCAGAGTCGGGCTTAGCATCCTAATGCAGAGTAGGGAGGAGTGGGTTTGGAGCTGAGGCAGTAGCTTTGTAACTGCACAGCTTGCCAGCCCACCACGTCAGAGGCGTCCTTGGAGCAGACCTGGGTTATGTGCTTCTTGGTGCTCCATGAAACCTGAGCAGTTCCTTCAGCATCCTTGGTGGAAAAGAGCCTTGACATTCAGTGGTCCTGGGACAGGCGTTTCTCTAAGCTCCCCCTTCATATTTCTTTTAAGTCATCCATATAAATGTGTAAAGACCTATATGGTTTTCTATGTGTGTATATGTAAAGATAACTCTCAAAAAGCTGTTTGTTTTTCACACTGAGGTAAGAGGTTGCCAGTTTCTCTGGTATTGCTCATGTTCCTTATAGAAATATTTTGCAATAATAATGGTAAAACTTTTTATTTTTTTGGTCAAGAAATGACTAATATGTGTGTACACATGTATATATTTATCACCATTTCTTTCATTTTTTTCTTATTATATTTAGGGTAGAAAAGGATGTTAAGCACTATAAAAACCTCATTAAGAAAATCATAGTAGGGACTTCTCTGGTGGTCCAGTGGTTAAGACTTCGCCTTCCAATGCAGGGGGTGCTGGTGCAGGGGATCCCTGGTTGGGGAGCTAAGATCCCACATGCCTCATGGCCAAAAAACCAAAACATAAGACAGAAGCAATATTGCAACAAATTCAATAAAGACTTAAAAGTAAAGTGGTCCACATTAAAAAAAAAAACAAGAAAATCATAGATCATAGTAAATGTTGAACACATATCAACATTTTAAATGTTGTATTCGGTGTCATGAAATGATAGAAAAATAAGAGTTTCAATTATCTGTAAAATGCGCCTATATTGATATATTTATTTGCATCTGGGTTTTGGCAACATCAGATATGCTACTTCTCTCAGAAGTCTGGAAAATTTACCTTTGGGAATTTGAAACGATAACAGGAATTTAGAGAGAGATTTTCTTATAAATGCTATCTCCCGTGGACTAATACTGTTGATACTGTGATCTGCTCTGTGAGTGAGGAGCTAAATTAAACTAATGAAATCCTAAGTGTCACACACACACACACACACACACACACACACACACACAAGCTGTTTGTTTTCTTTCTTACACCAGGTAGACAATCGTTTTGTGGTTATTATAACCATAGAATTCAAACATCCTAATTTCTTGAAAAAGGAAGAAACATTATGCCTCTCTGATTTTCTACTCAAATAGAACTTTTTAATGCAAATGAAAGCATGAATCAAGCATAAAACAACCTAACTGCTAACCATCATATATTTTAATGATCCCTAATTAGAGCAAAATTTAAAGTGAATACAAACACATTAGAAATTTTTCTCATGGATCCTTAATTTGTATCTATCACTCAAAAACCTGGCTCTGCATATCCCCAGGGCTTTAGAGGAATACAACACTCACTCACATCAAACCTATTTCTTAAATGCAAACACCTTTCTAGGTATAAACACAGAGGATACATTGAAGAGCTTTATCAGGTGACAGAATTCTTAAGACCTGTGCTTGTCTGAGTCTTGTCATCTTGATTATGTTTTGAAAAGGAGAACAAGCATCAACTAGTTTTCCTAAGGCTTCATTCCGGAGCTCTTGTTTGTATAGTGATTGTGTGTGTGTGTGTGTGTGTGTGTGTGTGTGTTTGAGTGTGTGTGTGTGTGTGTGTGTGTGTGTGTGTATTCTTGGGTATCATCTGGGCTCCCTATCCTTGGGCAGGAGCTGAGAGAGGGAACATCTAGCCTGCCAGCATCATGCACTTGTCTGGCTTGGATCAGAGAGGTGAAAAATGTTCCTGTCAACTGCAGCTTGTGAATTTTTGTAGCGTTTAAACTTCTCTTGATTTGCAAGGACTGATGGTAGAGAAATGATCACACAGGAAGAATTAAATGTAAAAGCATCCTGGTTCCTAAACATACATTAACAACCTTAGCTTTGCCGGATGTAACGCTTCAGAAAATATCTCGGTGGAAGAGGGGGAGGTTGTAGAGGAGCTTTCAAGTGGTTTAATCCCAAGGGAAGTTGCAGTGCTGTAAAGCCCAACTGAAATTACACACGTTAATGCTGGGCCTTCTGACAGTAGCTCAATTTTGTTCTTCTCATCCGATAAAGAAAGTAATGGGCGGGCCCTCTATAACTCCAGCTGCAGGCTATGGGCACCCTGGACTGAACCAAAGGCAGGTAATTGTCACTTAAACCTGGGACAGTGTCAGCGATACCAGGTGTTACATGAATCAAGGAAATATTGAAGGACTCTGTGTGACAGAAGTTATTATTGACTTTTGGAGACGAAGCAAATAAAATATGATCTGATTTAAAAGTAAGGGTTCCTGTAAGAGTGGGGAAAGTAAGCATAGGTTTAATGCAACATTGTTTGGTCCTTGTGCTGCTGTGGGCCAGGCTGGATCTGGTGGATGGAGCAAGCAGTGACAGGCTGAGCCAGCTTGTTATTTTTTCACCTTGTAACATTTGCAGGGGGCGCTCCTGGCTCTAAACAGTAATGCTCACCTGCTCCCCACTGATTGCTGAGGCTTCTGCTTGTTGTTTCTGGCAGGGAGCTTTGTCAACTAAGTCCTGTTCCTCAAAGTGTAGGCCCAGACCAGTAGCATCAGTGTCATCTGGAAGCCCATTAGAAATGCAGAATCTCAGGCCCCACTCTAGTACTACGGAATCAGAATCTGCATCTTAAACAAGGATCCTCCACAAATCCTTTCTATGCCCATGAAAATTAGAGACACATCCAAATTGTCCTCACCCATGTCCGACTTGCCCACACTGCATATTTCTGTGCACTGTATTCCCCCCAACAGTCTGCTTCCGACTTTTGCTCCTGCTTTCTCAAGATATATTTGACATGTAACGTTGTGTAAGGTTAAGGTGTACACTAAGAGAATTAAACTAATAGGTCATTAGTCTGTGGTGGCTCTGATGCTGATGCAGCCAACATCAGCAAACCAAAATCTAATCCTATAAATGCCTAGAGGTTACGGAATTGAAACCTAGGGACAACCGAGCACAAACTGCCAAGCAGGCTTGAAGCTGCAGCCAGTCAATGATTTCCTCACTGTGCTTCCACCTTTTCTCTGTAAAGGATCTCCCTGAGCTCCTGTCAGTGGAGGCTCCTCACCACGTCTGATTTAACGCCACTCCATTCAAATCTATTTTTGCTCAATAAACTCTTAAATTGTTCAATATGCCTTAGCTTATCTTTTACCATGTACAAGGTGATGATTTGATACATGTACATCATGATTTGATACACTTACCACAATAAGGTTAGTGAGCGCACGCTCACCTCACAGTTACCGTAAAATATGGAACACGTCACAGAATGGCACATCATCCTTAGGCAGGGGCCATGCTGCCCTCCTCTGTGTGGGTCCAGTTTCAGCCTATGTCCTCCCAGAGGGAGCACCCTACCTCCAGCTAAGCCCATTTCCTGTTCTCTTCTAATTCTCTAACTGCCACACGAATTCTTCACTGGCCTTCACTCTAATGTTCCCCCGTCTCTCCTCCCATTAGATCAAATAACAAGGTGGGAAGGAAGAAAGGAAGGGAGGGAGGGAAGGAGGGAGGGAGGGAAGGGAGGAACGTGGAGGGAAGGAAGGGAAGGAGAAGGAAGGATGGAAGAAAAGAAAAAAGGCAGGAAAGAGGGAAGGAAGACAGAGTGAGAAGCGCTTAGGGAAGGAGGGAGGGAGACCCAGTTTTCATGGCTCCATGTGTTGCAGGAGCTCATGAGCTCTGTTTCACATACACCCATGCAAATATATCCCATCCCCTATTTCCATTTTAAAATGAAGCAGTGCCTTCATACAGTGTTCATTGGGGCAACAATTTGGAGGACACTTTGCCAAAGTTTATTCAAGTTCTTAAAGTGAACATTCTCTTTGATCCAGCAATTTCAGAATTTATCCCACAAATGTACTTGCATAGATGCACAGAAATGTTTGTCTAAAGTATCTATCACAGGATTGTTTAATAGAAAAAAGCTATAAATAGCTGAAAGTATCAATACAAGTTGTTTTGAAAAATCAATGCATGTCTCTGCAATGGAATAGTATCCCAGCACGAAAATGAACTGAGGAAGGTTTGTGTGTGCTTCTGTGGTGAGCTGTCTAGATTACGTTGTTACCTGAGAAAAAGAAGGTGCCAGACAATATGCATATTACCCCATGCATGTTATTTTTAGTGTGTGTACATGTGTATGTTTATAAAACATAGTTACTAACTTACTGTATTTGTATCCAATAGAATTCTACAGCCATTACAAACACTACTTTGGCAGAATTTTGAATACTTGGGACATCTTTGTGATGTGATGCTAAGTTAAAAAAAAAAAAGCAGGACATTAGTGTCATGTTTTTTCTCCCCCTCCTTACTTGAGCATTTTCCAATGTTATTAAATATTCCCCAAAATATCATTTATTTATCCATAATATTATATCCTACTCTTGGGTTTTTAAGTTGTTTTCAGTTTTTCCAACTCATATATAATGTTGACAAACATTTTTTTTTACCTAATGTTGTTTTTGAATTTCAGACTCTCTCCTAAGATAAATGTCTTGTAATTACTGGTTCATAGGGTATGTGATTTTATTATAATTATTTGTTCATAGGATGTGACCCTTGATATTTAATGCCAACTTGGTTTCTGTAATCCACAAAGATTTTTAATGTAATATTTTCAATTTTTGTTAATGTGATTAGCTATTAAAAGTCATCATTTGTTCCACAAATTTTAAAATTTGGCATAAAACAGTTATTGATGCCTACTGTGTGCCAAGCTGCCTTGAAGCCACTGGGCACATCATCACGAATAAGACATGGTCTCCACCTTCAACTCAAAGTGTGATCCCAGGACAGCACACATAATTAGAATGTGATGCAATTTGGCCGATCATAGAATTATGCCCAGCGTGCCATGGAACACAGCAGGCCTATAGTGTAACTGTGACAGTTAACCCAGAAAGGGATGAGATTCTTGCACTTCACTTTGATGCTTCTTCTCTCACGTTCCAGCTAAAGACTGATGCTAACGTAGAGAGGCGGGAGTTTTCTTTTCATACTCCTTTCAGAGTTCAAGTATTAACTACACCTGACATAAAAAGGAAGTAGAAAATAAACTTACCTTAGTTTGTGTGTCAACTATCTATATTTCTGTGTCATCATTTATATATTTCACAGATGCAGAAGATTATAAGCCTCCTTCTAGGACACATACATTCATCCTGAATCTATAACCAAACTTGACCTTCCCACAGCCCACGTCTCCCTGCCTGCCTAGAATAGAAAGATGGTTGTCTAGTGTTCAAAGCATTTGCCCCAACTTCCAAAAAGTATCTCCAAATAAAAGAGACAACCCAGCCTCCACAAATAGCACTGTCAACCCTCTTAATATTTCTTAGGTCAAGAAATTCTTAACTGAAACATTCTAACTAGGTTGACTAAATGAAATTGCCAATATTTGACTTTTTTAACTTGTAAAAGTAGCAATTTCATGTAGTTCAACTAAAACCTGCAATTTAATTCTTCCTGTTTCTTCCCAAGACTACCCATATATTAGAACTAATTGAAACTTCATTTCACACCAAATGATTTCTGCAGTATCTGCCCCAGATACAAAGAAAAGGTGGGAAAATTATTAACACAGGTTTATGCTTGTTTTTCACTCCTTAGTCAGATGATCAGTAAGATAAAATTAGAATACAGTATTTCCTAAATTGAAGGGAAAGAGGTTTCCTGCTTATTTAAGCAGAGAGACTTCTAGCTGATGCAGAATTAGGAGTCAGGGGCAAACATGGGCAAGCAAACCCAGCAAACTGCCAAACAAACTATAATTCATAATCTCCAACCCAAACAAGGCTGGCGTCCTCCTCTTAAGACAAACACAATGCTGAGAGTGTGCTATGAATCCAAGATTATTACTAATGTGAAGCTGTGCATCAGAGATTTAGGGAGAAGGAAAGAGAAGAGAGAGTGAGAGAGAGAGAGAGAGAGAGAGCACACGCTTCAGCCCAAAATTCATGAAGGCCCCTTTTCTATTGCTCTTATCAGATTTAAATTCATATTGTAAAAATTTAAGTTTAATAATTCTGTAGAGGGTGCTGGTATGGGAAGTGATGCCTTGGAGCTTGGAAAGCTGGCCTGATCCCATAAAAGCATCAGCATTTTCTTCAAAAGCTATTTCATAGCTTGAAATGCTTTTTGGAGTCCTGCTATTCAAAGTGTAATCCACAGCTCCAGCCAGTGTTTCTCAGACTCTAAAGTGCATACGAATCACTTGGAGTCTTGTTAAACGGAGATTCTGATCCAGCGGGTCTGGGTGGGGCCTGAGAGCCTGCATTTCCAACCAGTTCCTGTGAGGGGTGATGCTGTGGGCAGGATCGTACTTTGAGTAGCACGGGTAAAACACCCTTCTGACGGCCTTTGTTCCTCTTTCTAAACTGGCGATCTTGTCCTGCAGGTCACATACTGAACACTGAAGTCAAGTGACCTTGCTCTCTCCCCACTTAAATCTTCCTGCCTGTAAAATGGGGCGAACAAACCTAGCGGAGGGGAGAATCTTAGACTTTCCTGGTAGGAGGAAATTTGGAGATTACCCTAATCCAACCCTTTCCCCTCCATCCCCCAGCCCATCTGTACCCTAAAGCCAGAGCCTGAGATCTTGCCTACAGGGTTTGCAGCTCTCAGCCCATCCCATCAGACGTGGGAGAGCTCTGCGGGATAAGGGTCTCTTGCAGATATTTTCAAATAAGTGGAAGTAACTAAAAAAAAACATTGCTCAAAATTTCTCACAAACCTCACCTTAATGAAGGGTCTCCTCCTTTGGTGTTAGGAAAGAAGACAAGAAACGCAGCGTTTCCATGTGGGCGGTGGTAGGGGATTCCTTCCTGCCTGGCCCTCTTTCCACAGCAGTAAAAGCACAGCTCAATCTTGATCTGCTCCCACCTGTCAAGAGCAGGTGTCAGCTTCAGTTATTGTTTTGCAAATTCATTTCAGTCCTTTAATGATACTCAGTGGAGAATGAGGTAGTGCTTCCCTTAACTCCACTGTTTTTCCTAAGGCCTGTGCCTCATGGGCTTTCCCAGGCTCTATCTCCTCCCTCCCACCCTCTTACTCTGGAATGCATGTCTCGTAAACTGTACTGTGATAAACCCATCTGCAGTCATCAAGGGAGAGGTATAATAAAGGCAATGGGTGAACATGTTCGAAATACGAAGTGAGGAAAATCATTTTTTATTTATGGAGAAACATTTTAATTTGGGACATAAAATCAAATGTAACTATGCCTAGGGAGTCAGGACTAAAGGAATGTCCTCATTTAAAGAGTCGGCTCTCTTGTGTCCTTTGTAGTTGCTGTAACACCGTTTTTAAGTCCAACAGGTTCTCTTGTCATTAAGGTCCTCAGTGACAGTTTAGCCAGTAAATTTCACATCACATGTGGGTGGCCATAAAATTTATTGTCTAAACCAGGACCCTTTTGACAATGGAACGGGCACCATTGGTGATAGTGCTTCTGTGTCAGGCAGGCACTGAGACCATCTCAGGTTAACCAAGAGGTTCTGGAGGTTGAATTAATCACCAGTGCCTAGGGATTTAATCAACCATGCTGTGTAGTGAAGCCACCATTAAAATCCAAAGGGAGGGGTTTCAGAGAACTTCCAGGTTGGTGAAGCAGAATGCCTCCATGTGCCACCGTGCTGGGCTCCAAACTCCAAGAGGACTGAAGTTTCTTTGTTCTCGATCTCACCCTATGAATCTCTTCATCTGGCTGTTGGTTCCTGTGTTTTAATATCCTTGGTAATGAACCACTCATCTGCCGTGTGGCTGACAGGGTCTTGGTGCTCTGGCCGGGTGTCAGGCCTGAGCCTCTGAGGTGGGAGAGCCGAGTTCAGGACATTCATCCACCAGAGACCTCCTGGCCCCACGTAATGTCAATTGGTGAGAGCTCTCCCAGAGATCTCCGTCTCAACACTAACACCGAGCTCCACTCAACAACCAGTAATCTACAGTGCTGGACACCCTATGCCAAACAACTAGCAAGACAGGAACACAACCCCACACATTAGCAGAGAGGCTGCCTAAAATCATACTAAGTTCACAGACACCCCAAAACACACCACTGGACGCAGCCCTGCCCACCAGAAAGACAAGATCATGCCCCACCCACCAGAACACAGGCACCAGTCCCTTCCACCAGGAAGCCTACACAAGCCACTGAACCAACCTTATCCACTGGGGGCAGACACCAAAAACAACGGGAACTACAAACCTGCAGCCTGCAAGAAGGAGACCCCAAACACAGTAAAGTAAGCAAAATGAGAAGACAGAGAAATATACAGCAGATGAAGGAGAAAGGTAAAAACCCACCAGACCAAACAATTGAAGAGGAAATAGGCAGTCTACTTGAAAAAGAATTCAGAGTAATGATAGTAAAGATGATCCAAAATCTTGGAAACAGAATGGAGAAAAGACAAGAAACGTTTAACAAGGACCTAGAAGAACTAAAGAGCAAACAAACAATGATGAACAGCACAATACATGAAATTAAAAATTCTCTAGAAGGGATCAACAGCAGAATAGCTGAGGCAGAAGAATGGATAAGTGACCTGGAAGATAAAATAGTGGAAATAACTACTGCAGAACAGAATAAAGAAAAAAGAATGAAAACAATCGAGGACGGTCTCGGAGACCGCTGGGACAACATTAAACACACCAACATTCAAATTATAGGGGTCCCAGAAGAAGAAGAGAAAAAGAAAGGGTCAGAGAAAATGTTTGAAGAGATTATAGTTGAAAACTTCCCTAACATGGGAAAGGAAATAGTTAATCAAGTCCAGGAAGCACAGAGAGTCCCATACAGGATAAATCCAAGGAGCAACATGCCAAGACACATATTAATCAAACTATCAAAAATTAAATACAAAGAAAAAGTATTAAAAGCAGCAAGGGAAAGCAACAAATAACATACAAGGCAATCCCCATAAGGTTAAGAGCTGATGTTTCAGCAGCAACTCTGCAAGCCAGAAGGGAGTGGCAGGACATATTTAAAGTGATGAAAGGGAAAAAGCTACAACGAAGATTACTGTACCCAGCAAGGATCTCATTCAGATTTGACAGAGAAATTAAAATCTTTTCAGGTTAACCAAGACACGGTCCTCCTAATCATGGGCAGTTTGTATTCTGGGACCCAGTGACATTCTGGCATTTAGACATGAATCTGTCCAAGAAAAATTGCAGCAGACAGAAATCAAGCAGGGAAGGAAGAGTTTACTCAAGACTACTGCAATAGGGGAGAGAGATTGACCTCCACGCTGAATACAACAGGGTCAGCTGGGGATGTGTAGCCAGTGGGCAGGGAGGGGTCAGTGGATGGAAGATTACTAAGGGGAATTGGTTAGGTATGAAGGGCATGGGAATACTTGCTGAGCTGGGCCCAGTGGGACAGAGACTGCAACCAAGGATGAGGCCTGTTGAGGAGAGGATGGACTCAGAGGAGCCTGACTAAAGTTTAGTCAAAGAGGGAATTCTTACGGAATCTCATCAAATGACAGGCAGCTTTTAAAATTCATTCTTCTCCAAGGAAACCCATAGTTTCCCAAATGTAATAACTCACTCTTGTTCTGAGAAATTCTTCCAAACATATTTATGTTCTAATTTCTTTTCCTTTATGATTTTATTTCCCTTTGCAAATCCAATTATTCTTGTGTTTCATTAGAAAATCTATTTTATCTTCTGATGTTTGCTTTGACTCCAGCAAAGCTAGGGTGGAATTGACTTTTGAAAAATTAAGAATGTGGTTTGAATTGACCAAGGGAAGCACAGTCATAATTCAGCAAGTAAGGACTTATGAGTGGTCCACGTCTCATGGTGCATTGTTTAGTGGGTCTTAGTGAACAGAAGAAAAAGCAAAGGATTTATTTATATTATATTTATTTCATACATATGTCCATCATGGTGGAGACCAGTATAGGATTCACTCTGAAGCCCAGTGCTCACCACTGGGGAGGTCCCTTCCCCATCCTGGAATCACTTTCCTCGTCTATAAAATGAAGGTGTTCGATTAGATGACTCCTTGGTACTTTGCAGGGCTTTTCAAAAGTTCCATAATTCTGATTTTTAAATCATTCTATCCCTCTGTGGATTGCATCTTTTTATAAAATATCCACCTTGGAGCCATTATAAAGGATCAAATATGAGTGATGGTAAATCACTCTGAAAATAATGACTTTATGTAGGAACAGTGTCTGAAAGGCTTAGTTTTCCATGCATGTGTATATTTTGTAGTTATATAATGGTATAATGAATCCAAGGAGGGTATGCAAGAATGTTCCCAGCAAATGTAAAATAGATAGCTAGTGGGAAGCAGCTGCACAGCACAGAGATCACTTCGGTGCTTTGTGACCACCTAGAGGGGTGGGATAGGGAAGGTGGGTGGGAGATACAAGAGGGAGGAGATATGGGGATATATGTATATGTATAGTTGATTCGCTTTTTGTAAAGCAGAAACTAACACACCATTGTAAAGCAATTATACTCCAATAAAGATGTTAAAAAAAAAAAAAAAGAATGTTCCCAGCAGCTTTGTTAGTAAAAATGATAGTGAGGTGGGGGAGGGGTAGAAACAACGTGAAAGGTACTTCATCAGGAGAACAAATGCAGAATAGTGATGGAATGGGACACAGATAATCAGTGAGCTCCAGCATCAAAGGGGATAAATATCAACAACTTTGAGCAAAAAAGGCAAGAATAAAAACAAGTATTATACCACTTGAAGTGTAAAAACACACTGAAGAGTGCTACTTGTTTTGAGGGTTACATATTTACATATATAATAAAAGTATTTTTTAAATGCTTGGTGATGATAAAACACCAGATTCAGAATAGTGGGGATTGGGAAGGGGTTATAATTAGGGAGAGAATTCAGAGCTTCAGCTGCATTTGCTAATGCTTGAATCCTTAAACTGGGAGATAGATATGTGACTGTTCATTGTATTATACTTTACACTTTTTTTTATATCTTAAAATATTTTATGACATCCTTGTAATAAATTTGGGAGAGTTATGAAAAGCCATGGCATTCATTTGTTTGTAAAGATTAGAAACTGAGTCTCAACAAGTCGTTATAATTTTTTAGTAGCAAAGGGTAATGTGCATTTAAAAGCTCCATGCTACCTGTCCCTCAATTACAATATACCAAACAATCAAAACAAAACAAACAAACAACTTCCAGTGTACACACTGTCAAAAGAACTACTGGTCAGGTATCAGTGTTCTGAGTTGCAACTTCTTATGTTTCTTTTTTAACATCTTTATTGGAGTATAATTGCTTTACAATGGTGTGTTAGTTTCTGCTTTATAACAAACTGAATCAGTTATACATACACATATGTTCCCATATCTCTTCCTTCTTGTGTCTCCCTCCCACCCACCCTCCCTCTCCCACCACTCTAGGTGGTCATAAACCACCTAGCTGATCTCCCTGTGCTATGGGGCTGCTTCCCACTAGCTATCTAATTTATGTTTGGTAGTGTATATATGTCCATGCCACTCTCTCACTTTGTCACAGCTTACCCTTGCCCTCCCCATAACCTCAAGTCCATTCTCTAGTAGGTCTGTGTCTTTATTCTCGTCTTACACCTAGGTGTTTCATGGCCCTTTTTTTTTTCTTATATTCCATATATATGTGTTAGCATACGGTAATTATTTTTCTCTTTCTGGCTTACTTCACTCTGTATGACAGACTCTAGGTCCATCCACCTCACTACAAATAACTCAATTTTGTTTCATTTGATGGCTGAGTAATATTCCATTGTATATATGTGCCACATTTTCTTTATCCATTCATCTGTTGATGGACACTTAGGTTGCTTCCATGTCCTGGTTATTGTAAATAGAGCTGCAATGAACATTTTGGTACATGACTCTTTTTAAATTATGGTTTTCTCAGGGTATATGCCAACTAGTGGGATTGCTGTGTCCTATGGTAGTTCTAATTTTAGTTTTTTAAGGAACCTCCATACTGTTCTCCATAGTGGCTGTATCAATTTACATTCCCACCAACAGTGCAAGAGGGTTCACTTTTCTCCACACCCTCTCCAGCATTTATTGTTTCTAGATTGTTTGATGATGGCCATTCTGACTGGTGTGAGATGATATCTCACTGTAGTTTTAATTTGCATTTCTCTAGTGATTAATGATGTTGAGCATTCTTTCAACCTGTACATCTTCTTTGGAGAAATGTCTATTTAGGTCTTCTGCCCATTTTTGGATTGGGTTGTTTGTTTTCTGTTATTCAGCTGCATGAGCTGCTTGTAAATTTTGGAGATTAATCCTTTGTCAGTTGCTTCATTTGCAAATATTTTCTCCCATTCTGAGGGTTGTCTTTTCGTCTTGTTTATGGTTTCCTTTGCTGTGCAAAAGCTTTGAAGTTTCATAGGTCCCATTTGCTTATTTTTGTTTTTATTTCCATTTCTTTAGGAGGTGGGTCAAAAAGGATCTTGCTGTGATTTATGTCATAGAGTGTTCTGCCTATGTTTTCCTCTAAGAGTTTGATAGTGACTGGCCTTACATTAGGTCTTTAATCAATTTTTAGTTTATTTTTGTGTATGGTGTTAGGGAGTGTTCTAATTTCATACTCTTACATGTACCTGTCCAGTTTTTCCAGCACCATTTATTGAAGAGGCTGTCTTTTCTCCACTGAATATTCTTGCCTCCTTTATTAAAGATAAGGTGACTATATGTGCATGGGTTTATCTCTGGGCTTTCTATCCTGTTCCATTGATCTCTCTTTCTGTTTTTGTGCCAGTACCATACTGTCTAAATTACTGTAGCTTTGTAGTATAGTCTGAATTCAGGGAGACTGATTCCTCCAGCTCCATTTTTCATTCTCAAGATTGCTTTGGCTATTCGGGGTCTTTTGTGTTTCCTTACAAATTGTGAAATTTTTTGTTCTAATTCTGTGAAAAATGCCAGTGGTAGCTTGATAGGGATTGCATTGACTCTGTAGATTGGTTTGTGTAGTAGAGTCATTTTCACAATGTTGATTCTTCCAATCCAAGGACATGGTGTATCTCTCCATCTATTTGTATCAACTTTAATTTCTTTCATCAGTGTCTTATAATTTTCTGCATACAGGTGTTTTGTCTCCTTGGGTAGGTTTATTCCTAGATATTTTGTTGCAATGGTAAATGGGAGTGTTTTCTTAATTTCACTTTCAGATTTTTCATCATAAGTGTATAAAAATGCTAGAGATTTCTGTGCATTAATTTTGTATCCTGCTACTTTATCAAATTCATTGATTAGCTCTAGTAGTTTTCTGGTAGCATCTTTAGGATGCTCTATGTATAGTATCATGTCATCTGCAAACAGTGACAGCTTTACTTCTTCTTTTCCGACTTGGATTCCTTTTATTTCCTTTTCTTCTCTGATTGCTGTGGCTAAAATTTCCAAAACTATGTTGAATAAGAGTGGTGAGAGTGGGCAACCTTGTCTTGTTCCTGATCTTAGTGGAAATGGTTTCAGTTTTTCACCATCGAGGATGATGTTGGCTGTGGGTTTGTCATATATGGCCTTTATTATGTTGAGGAAAGTTCCGTCTATGCCTACTTTCTGGAGGGTTTTTATCATAAATGGGTGTTGAATTTTGTCAAAAGCTTTCTCTGAATCTATTGGGATGATCATATGGCTTTTCTCCTTCAATTTGTTAGTATGGTGTATCACATTGATTGATTTGCGTATATTGCAGAATCCTTGCATTCCTGGAATAATCCCCACTTGATCATGTTGTATGATCCTTTTAATGTGCTGTTGGATTCTGTTTGCTAGTATTTTGTTGAGGATTTTTGCATCTATGTTCATCAGTGATATTGGCGTTTAGTTTTCTTTCTTTGTGACATCTTTGTCTGGTTTTGGTGTCAGGGTGATGGTGGCCTCATAGAATGAGTTTGGGAGTGTTCCTCCCTCTGCTATATTTTGGAAGAGTTTGAGAAGGATAGGTGTTAGCTCTTCTCTAAATGTTTGATAGAATTCGCCTGTGAAGCCATCTGGTCCTGGGCTTTTGTTTGTTGGAAGATTTTTAACCACAGTGTCAATTTCAGTGCTTGTGATTGGTCTCTTCATATTTTCTATTTCTTCCTGATTCAGTCTTGGCAGGTTGTGCATTTCTAAGAATTTGTCCATTTCTTCCAGGTTGTCCATTTTATTGGCATAGAGCTGCTTGTAGTAATCTCTCATGATGTTTTCTATTTCTGCAGTGTCAGTTGGTCTCCTTTTTCTTTTCTAATTCTATTGATTTGAGTCTTCTCCCTTTTTTTCTTGATGCGTCTGGCTAATGGTTTATCAATTTTGTTTACCTTCTCAAAGAACCAGCTTTTAGTTTTATTGATCTTTGCTATTGTTTCCTTCATTTCTTCTTCATTTATTTCTGATCTGATCTTTATGATTTCTTTCCTTCTGCTAACTTTGGGGTGTTTTTTTTTTGTTCTTCTTTCTCTAATTGCTTTAGGTGCAAGGTTAGGTTGTTTATAAGTGATGTTTCCTGTTTCTTAAGGTAGGATTGTACTGCTATAAACTTCTCTCTTAGAACTGCTTTTGCTGCATCCCATAGATTTGGGTCGTTGTGTCTCCATTTTCATTTGTTTCTAGGTATTTTTTGATTTCCTCTTTGATTTCTTCAGTGATCACTTTGTTGTTAAGTAGTGTATTGTTTAGCCTCCATGTGTTTGTATCTTTTACAAAACTTTTCCTGTAATTGATATCTAGTCTCATAGCGTTGTGGTCGGAAAAGATACTTGATACGATTTCAATTTTCCTAAATTTACCAAGGCTAGATTTGTAACCCAAGATATGATCTATCCTGGAGAATGTTCCATGAGCACTTGAGAAAAATGTGTATTCTGTTTTTTCGGATGGAATGTCCTATAAATATCAATTAAGTCCATCTTGTTTAATGTATCATTTAAAGCTTGTGTTTCCTTATTTATTTTCATTTTGGATGATCTGTCCATTGGTGAAAGTGGGGTGTTAAAGTCCCCTACTATGAATGTGTTACTGTTGATTTCCCTTTTTATGGCTGTTAGTATTTGCCTTATGTATTGAGGTGCTCCTATGTTGGGTGCATAAATATTTACAATTGTTATATCTTCTTCTTGGATTGATCCCTTGATCATTATGTAGTGTCCTTTTTTTTGTCTTGTAATAGTCTTTATTTTAAAGTCTGTTTTGTCTGATATGAGAATTGCTACTCCAGCTTTCTTCTGATTTCCATTTCCCTGGAATATCTTTTTCCATCCCCTCACTTTCAATCTGTATGTGTCCCTGTTTCTGAAGTGGGTCTCTTGTAGACAGCATGTATACGGGTCTTATTTTTGTATCCATTCAGCCAGTCTTTGTCTTTTAATGGGAGCATTTAATCCATTTACATTTAAGGTAATTATCGATATGTATGTTCCTCTTACCATTATCGTAATTGTTTTGGGTTTTTTATTGTAGGTCTTTTCCTTCTCTTGTGTTTCCTGCCTATAGAAGTTCTTTTAGCATTTGTTGTAAAGGTGGTTTGGTGGTGATAAACTCTCTCAGCTTTTGCTTGTCTGTAAAGGTTTTAATTTCTCCATCAAATCTGAATGAGATCCTTGCTGGGTACAGTAATCTTGGTTGTAGGTTTTTCTCCTTCATCACTTTAAATATGTCCTGCCACTCCCTTCTGGCTTGCAGAGTTGCTGCTGAAACATCAGCTCTTAACCTTATGGGGATTCGCTTGTGTGTTATTTGTTGTTTTTCCCTTGCTGCTTTTAATATGTTTTCTTTGTATTTAATTTTTGATAGTTTGATTAGCATGTGTCCAAGCATGTTTCTCATTAGATTTATCCTGTATGGGACTCTCTGTGCTTCCTGGACTTGGTTAACTATTTCCTTTCCCATATTAGAGAAGTTTTCAACTATAATCTTTTCAAATATTTTCTCAGTCCCTTTCTTTTTCTCTTCTTCTTCTGGGACCCCTATAATTCGAATGTTGGTGTGTTTAATGTTGTCCCAGAGGTCTCTGAGACTGTCCTCAGTTCTTTTCATTCTTTTTTCTTTATTCTGTTCTGCAGTAGTTATTTCCACTATTTTATCTTCCAGGTCACTTATCCGTTCTTCTGCCTCAGTTATTCTTCTATTGATCCCTTCTAGAGTATTTTTAATTTCATTTATTGTGTTTTTCATCATTGCTTATTTCCTCTTTAGTTCCTCTAGGTCCTTGTTAAATGGTTCTTGCATTTTCTCTATTCTATTTCCAAGATTTTGGATCACCTTTACTATCATTATTCTGAATTCTTTTTTAGGTAGACTGCCTATTTCCCCCTCATTTGTTAGGTGGTGGGTTTTTGCCTTGCTCCTTCATCTGCTGTGTGTTTCTCTGTCTTCTCATTTTGCTTAACTTACTGTGTTTGAGATCTCCCTTTTGTAGGCTGCAGGTTTGTAATTTCTGTTGTTTTTCGTGTCTGTCCCCAGTGGCTAAGGTTGGATCAGTGGGTTGTGTAATCTTCCTGTTGGAGGGGACTAGTGCCTGTGTTCTGGTGGATGAGGCTGGATCTTGTCTTTCTGGTGGGCAGGTCCAGGTCTGGTCGTGTGTTTTGGGGTGTCTGTGGCCTTATTATAATTTTAGGCAGCCTCTCTGCTAATGGATAGGGCTGTGTTCCTGTCTTGCTAGTTGTTTGGCATAGGGTGTCCTGCACTGTAGCTTGCTGGTCGTTGAGTGAAGCTGGGTGTTGGTGTTGAGATGGAGATCTCTGGGAGATTTTCACCATTTGATATTACGTGGAGCTGGGAGGTCTCTTTTGGACCAGTGTCCTGAAGTTGGCTCTCCCACCTCAGAGGCACAGCACTGACTCCTGGCTGGAGCACCAAGAGCCTATCCTCCACATGGCTCAGAATAAAAGGGAGAAAAAACAGAAAGAAAGAATGAAAGAGGATAAAATAAAATAAGGTAAGATAAAATAAAATAAGGTTATTAAAATAAAAAATAATTATTATGAAAAAAAGTTTTTTAAAGTAAAAAAGAAAAAGAAAAAAAAAAAAAACAGACAGACAGGGCTTCTTTGTGGAGCAGTGGTTGAGAGTCCACCCACCGATGTAGGGGACACTAGTTCGTGCCCGGTTCGGGAAGTTCCCACATGCTGCAGAGCGGTTACGCCCATGAGCCATGGCCGCTGAGCCTGCGCGTCCGGAGCCTGTGCTCCGCAACGGGAGAAGCCACAACAGTGAGAGGCCTGCGTACTGGAAAAAGAAAAAAACACTGACGGACAGAACTGTAGGACAAATGGTGAAAGCAAAGCTATACAGACAAAATCTCCCACAGAAGCATACACATACACACTCACAAAAAGAGGAAAAGGGGAAAAAATACTATATCTTGCTCCCAAAGTCCACCTCCTCAATTTGGGATGATTCGTTGTCTATTCATGTATTCCACAGATGCAGGGTACATCAAGTTGATTGTGGAGCTTTAATCCGCTGCTTCTGAGGCTGATGGGAGAAATTTCCCTTTCTCTTCTTTGTTCGCCCAGCTCCCGGGGTTCAGCTTTGCATTTGGTCCTGCCTCTTCGTGTAGGTTGCCTGAGGGCGTGCGTTCTTTGCTCAGACAGGACGGAGTTAAAGGAGCAGCTGATTTGGGGGCTCTGGCTCACTCAGACCGGGGGCAGGGAGGGGTCCAGATGCGAGACGAGCCTGCGGCTGCAGAGGCCGGTGTGACGTTGCACCAGCCTGAGGCGCTCCGTGCGTTCTCCCGGGGAAGTTGTCCCTGGATCACGGGACCCTGGCAGTGGCGGGCTGCACAGGCTCCGGGAGGGGAGATGTGGAGAGTGACCTGTGCTCGCACACAGGCTTCTTGGTTGCAGCGGCAGCAGCAGCCTTAGCGTCTCAGGCCCGTCTCTGGGGTCCGCGCTGATAGCCGCGGCTCGCGGCTGTCTCTGGAGCTCCTTTAAGCGACGCTCTTAATCCCCTCTCCTCGCGCACCAGGAAACAAAGAGGGAAGAAAAAGTCCCTTGCCTCTTCGGCAGCTCTAGACTTTTTCCCGGACACCCTCCCGGCTAGCCGTGGCGCACTAACCGCCTCAGGCTGTGTTTATGCAGCCAACCCCAGTCCTCTCCCTGGGACCCAACCGAAGCCGAGCCTCAGCTGCCAGCCCCCGCCTGGCAGGTGAGAAGACAAGCCCCTCGGGCTGGTGAGTGCGGGTCGGCACCGATCCTCTGTGCGGGAATTTCTCCACTTTGCCCCCCGCACCCCTGTTGCTGTGCTCTCCTCCGCTGCTCCAAAACTTTCCCCTCCGCCACTCGCAGTCTCTGCCCGCGAAGGGGCTTCTAGTGTGTGGAAACCTTTCCTCCTTCACGGCTCCCTCCCACTCGTGCAGGTCCCGTACCTACTCTTTGTCTCTGTTTTTTCTTTTTTCTTTTGCCCTACCCAGGTACCTGGGGAGTTCCTTGCCTTTTGGGAGGTCTGAGGTCTTCTGCCAGCGTTCAGTAGGTGTTCTCTAGGAGTTGTTCCACGTGTAGATGTATTTCTGACGTATCTGTGTGAAGGAAGGTGATCTCCGCGTCTTACTCTTCCGCCATCTTCTCAAATCTCCCTATGTTTCTAACTACTATTTTTTTTTACTTATAATTTTTGCTGTTCTGAGAAAAGTTTGTGTAAACATGTATACGGGTAGGAGATATAAAATTGAGACTGGATGCCAGATTGATAAATGAACAGTTTACCCTGCAAATAAGCACCAACTCAGCTCTGAGCTTGCAGGCAGCCTAGACAAGAAGAGAAACCCTCTGAGTCAACAGCAGCCAGCTTAGTAGGAGAGTTTTCTTGGTTCGAAAATTTGGGGAAGAATTAATCACAAGGATCCTTACATCAAAGGCACTGAAGCATTTTGCGTGGTGCTCAAATCTGTTGATTTGCCCTTGACAGTGGCTCCTTGTGATTTCATCCACTTCACGCAGCACCAGAGTGATCTGGTTATAACAGGGCTCAGATTGTGTCAGCTCTTCAGAAGCTCCCGTGCACCCAGGTCAAGGCAGGACTCCTTACCTCAGCCTCCAAGGTCGTTGCCCCTGCCTGATCATCTGCCCTCATCTCCTGTCACTCTTCTCTCCTGAGTTAGGCTTCAGCGACCCCAGTCTTCTTCTGTACAGAGCTTCACCTGCCTGGCCACTTCTTTTTCCCTCAGTTGGGAATGCCCTGCTCCCAGATACTGGCCTGGATGACTCATCCTACCTTTCAAGTCTCCATTCAAATGTCGTTCCTACGCCTTCCCCCCAGAGAGGCCTTCCTTAATTACATTGGCAAAGGTAACCTCCCTCCTAGTACCATCCCTAGGCCCTGGGCCTGGCTGTCGAGGGTGCCGCTGTGGTCATCCTCCAACCTCATCCCTCCCCATGGAGCAAGGAGCCCATGGGGCCAAGGAGACCTGCATACTCAGGGCCTGTGTCTCCTCTTCTAGACCATGCCCTGGTCACCTGGAACCCTGCAATTCTCTTAGACCAAAATGACCTAAGCTCATTTCCAGAATCCACTAGCCTCTGCCACAGGGCCCTCCTCCCGGGGTGGTCTGTGCTGCCGGTTTGCACACCCCGACGTCTGAGGTGGCTGGCTATCTGCAGAAGACATCAATGGCTCTTGGATGTAGGGGCTGAGGTGTCATATGTGTGTACAGAGACCCCTCACAGTGGGAGATGGAGCCAGGCTGGGGAGAGATGGGGGCAGGGTCAGGATGTACATCTAGGGATGAGGGTCGGGGGGCTGGCACACCTAGCTCTGTCATATTTCATTGCAGAATTTGGAGGAGTCTGAGAATACTGAAGCTGGCCTTCCAGGTCTCTATGAAGTTAATTTGTCAGGGTAAGAAGGTAGGTCATATTTTATTTAACAGTTTGTTATCTTGGTTCATAACTTGTAAATATTTAGACGTGGGGGCCTCCACTGGTCCTCTTGCTGTATCCCCACAAATGTTCGCAGCGGGCCTTGCCTCCTCTGCATGAGGGTCAGTCAAGAAGATGGGGGAGCTGGTTCAAAATGACAGGGCCTGGCGGTTACCAAGCGGCCTGTACCAGGCCCCCTAGAAGCACCTTTTCTGCCGCCACCTTGCTGGGGGGCTCAAACCCTATTCTAGGCAGCCCTGCTCTCACTCTTCCATTTCCCTGCTTTATTTCCTTTGCAGCAATGACAAAAATCTGAAATTACCTTATTTGTTTGTTTAATATCTGTCATCTTCCCACTAAAATATGAGTTATGTGAGGTCACAGGCTTATGGCTGCTTCTTAGAACTTGGCATGCGCTAGGCACTCATTAAAAATCTGCTGAATGAATAAATAACGTAGGGACAGGTTTGTGCCAGGACCATGCTGGGTACAAGGATGACTAAGAAAGGCCTTCTGTCCCCAGGGGGCCCCAAGCCCAGTGGGGGAGCAGACCAGAAAACAGACAAAAGTACTTTGCTTTCAGTTTTACACTCCTCAAGTGGTTAATTAATCTGGAAACAAAAATGTAAATGTAGCCATTATTGGGAAACTTCTACTGGGCAGAGGAAAGGTTTGCAAAGCAAATAAACCCCAAGGTAAGAGAGAGACTTTCCTGTTAGTCCTTACTAAGGGACAGGGCTAAGGGAGCTTTGATGTTGCTGCGGAACGGGTGGAAACTCATTCCTTCTCCCTGAACAGAAACTGCTTGTGATTTTTCTAGGAGGGGGTATGGTGTCAAACATTTTCTGCTGCAAAGCTAAAATGTCGTTTAGAACAGGAGGCTACAACGCCCTCGGCTGCTGCTCTCTGCCATATTTTTTTTTTTTAACATCTTTATTGGGGCATAATTGCTTTACAATGGTGTGTTAGTCTCTGCTCCATAACAAAGCGAATCAGTCACACATAAACATATGTTCCCATATGTCTTCCCTCTTGCGTCTCCCTCCCTCCCACCCTCCCTATCCCACCCCTCCAGGCTGTCACAAAGCACCGAGCCAATCTCCCTGTGCCATGCGGCTGCTTCCCACTAGCTATCTACCTTACTATGTTTGTTAGTGTGTATATTTAACTCTCACCGCAGAGGGTGACGGCTGTAGAAGGGCATCGCCTCGGCTGCTCACTCCCTCCATCCTTCTCCAAGGCCTCATACGTGTGGCAGGGCAGCCAGCTAAGCAGCTCTCCAGATGCCCCGGTGTGCAAGTGTGAAAGAGGACGGCAGGGACACAGCCCTTCCACACAGAATTATTTTAAGAAAACAATGGATAGTTTCTGGCCTTACATTTAGGTCTTTAATCCATTTTGAGCTTATTTTTGTGTATGGTGTTAGGGAGTGATCTAATCTCATACTTTTACATGTACCTGTCCAGTTTTCCCAGCACCACTTATTGAAGAGGCTGTCCTTTCTCCACTGTACATTCCTGCCTCCTTTATCAAAGATAAGGTGACCATAAGTGCGTGGGTTTATTTCTGGGCTTTCTATCCTGTTCCATTGATCTATTTTTCTGTTTTTGTGCCAATACCACACTATCTTGATTACTGTAGCTTTGTAGTATAGTCTGAAGTCAGGGAGCCTGATTCCTCCAGCTCCATTTTTCCTTCTCACTATTGCTTTGGCTTCGGGGTCTTTTGTGTTTCCATACAAATTGTGAAATTTTTTGCTCTAGTTCTGTGAAAAATGCCAGTGGTAGTTTGATAGGGATTGCATTGAATCTGTAGATTGCTTTGGGTAGTAGAGTCATTTTCACAATGTTAATTCTTCCAATCCAAGAACATAGTATATTTCTCCATCTATTTGTATCATTTTTAATTTCTTTCATCAGTGTCTTATAATTTTTTGCATACAGGTCTTTTGTCTCCTTAGGTAGGTTTATTCCTAGATATTTTATTCTTTTTGTTCCAATGGTAAATGGGAGGGTTTTCTTGATTTCACTTTCAGATTTTTCATCAGAAACTATCAAAATCTTAGAGGAAAACATAGGCAGGACACTCTATGACATAAATCACAGCAAGATCCTTTCTGACCCACCTCCTAGAGAAACGGAAATAAAAACAAAAATAAACAAATGGGACCTAATGAAACTTCAAAGCTTTTGCACAGCAAAGGAAACCATAAACAAGACCAAAAGACAACCCTCAGAATGGGAGAAAATATTTGCAAATGAAGCAACTGACAAAGGATTAATCTCCAAAATTTATAAGCAGCTCATGCAGCTCAATAACAAAAAGCCAAACAACCCAATCCAAAAATGGGCAGAAGATCTAAATAGACATTTCTCCAAAGAAGATATACAGACTGCCAACAAACACATGAAAGAATGCTCAACGTCATTAATCATTAGAAAAATTCAAATCGAAACTACAATGAGATATCATCTCACACCAGTCAGAATGCCATCATCAAAAAATATAGAAACAATAAATGCTGGAGAGGGTGTGGAGAAAAGGGAACACTTCTTGCACTGCTGGTGGGAATGTGAATTGGTACAGCCACTATGGAGAACAGTATGGAGGTTCCTTAAAAATCTACAAATAGATCTACCATATGACCCAGCAATCCCACTACTGGGCATATACCCTGAGAAAGCCATAATTCAGAAAGAGTCATGTATCAAAATGTTCATTGCAGCTCTATTTACAATAGCCAGGAGATGGAAGCAACCTAAGTGTCCATCGACAGATGAATGGATAAAGAAGATGTGGCACATATATACAATGGAATATTACTCAGTCATAAAAAGAAATGAAATTGAGCTATTTGTAGTGAGGTGGATAGACCTAGAGTCTGTCATACAGAGTGAAGTAAGTCAGAAAGAGAAAGACAAATACTGTATGCTAACACATATATATGGAATTTAGGGGAAAAAAATGTCATGAAGAACCTAGGGGTAAGACAGGAATAAAGACACAGTCCTACTAGAGAATGGACTTGAGGATATGGGGAGGGGGAAGGGTAAGCTGTGACAAAGTGAGAGAGAGGCATGGACATATATACACTACCAAACGTAAGGTAGATAGCTAGTGGGAAGTAGCCGCATAGCACAGGGAGATCAGCTTTGTGCTTTGTGACCGCCTGGATGGGTGGGATAGGGAGGGTAGAAGGGAGACGCAAGAGGGAAGAGATATGGGAAGATATGTATATGTATAACTGATTCACTTTGTTATAAAGCAGAAACTAACACACCATTGTAAAGCTATTATACTCCAATAAAGATGTAAAAAAAAAAAGAAAGAAAACAATGGACATATATACACTACCAAATGTAAAATAGAAAGCTAGTGGGAAGCAGCCGCATAGCACAGGGTGATCAGCTCTGTACTGTGTGACCACCTAGAGGAGTGGGATAGGGAGGGAGGGAGGGGGACGCAAGAGGGAGGGGATATGAGGATATATGTATACATATAGCTGATTCACTTTATTATAAAGCAGAAACTAACACAACATTGTAAAGCAATTATACTCCAATAAAGATGTTAAAAATAAATTAATTAATTCAAAAAATAAATTAAAAAACAAAGCTTGTTCCTTTCCACTCAGGGAAATATGAGGTCATTTTTATCCACAGATGATTGCACAGGTCTCATAAAGCCAATCCACTTGAAATACGATGAAAGTAACATAAGAAATAGTGAAAACTACACTTGATCAGAGTTTTATCTTAAAAAACAATTTGGAAAACAAGTAAAAATCACAGAAGTGATATTACACTTGACAAAATTAGGTTGTAATTTCACTATGTGTTAATTCTTAGAGCAAATACTAGGGATGCATATATTTTTATTTTTATCTTTTATTTTAATGTAGTTGATGTACAATATTATGTTAGTCTCAAGTATAAAACTTAGTGATTCGCCATTTAAATACACTGCAAAATGTTGGCGCCAATAAGTCTAGTAAACATCTGTCCCCCAACAAAGCTATTAGAGCACCATTGATGATATTCACTGTGCTGTACAACACCTCCCTGAGACTTTTTAATTTTATAACTGGAAGTTTGTACCTCTTAATTCCCCTCACCTATTTCACCCCACCCCACCTCTCTGGGAACCACGTGTTTGTTCTCTGTATCTATGAGTCTGTTTTCTTTTTGTTTGTTCATTTGTTTTGTTTTTAGATTCCACACGTAAGTGAAATCATATGGTATTTGTCTTTCTCTGTCTGACTTGTTTCACGTAGCATAATACCCTCTAGATTTATCCAAGTTATCAAAAATGGCAAGATTTCATTCTTTTCAGTGGCTATTCCATCGTGTGTGTATATGTGTGTGTGTATATATATATAAATGGCACATATTCTTCTGTCTCCTCATTTCCCCTACTTCTCTGTGTTTATTTCTACATATCAGGCAGGTCCATTATGTCTTCTGATCTTGGAAAAGTGGAGACGTCCTTACAGGAGACGTCCTGTGAGGCCCAGCAGCACACCCCCCTCGGACCTATGTGCTCTAGGGGTGCTCCTTGCGTCAGCCGCATGTGCACTTCTGATGTGGTGGGACCGACCACTGTGGTCATGCTCATAAGCAGGCTGACCCCCTGCTGTCTGTGCAGCTCAGTGGCTTGTGGCTGCCAGTGGGTCACCGACCAGGGGATATGGCTGGACCCGTTTTTGCCTCTCTTAACCAGCTCATTGTGGTTCCTTCTTTACGTCTTTAATTGTGGGAAATTTTTCCTGCTAATCTTCAGGTTGTTCTCAGTGGTAGTTGCTCTGTGAGTAGCTGTAACTTTGGTGTGTCCACGCGAGGAGGGGAGCTCAGAGTCTTCCTACTTCACCACCTTGACCCCCACCTCAGATGCAAATATTTTAAAATAAAATTGTATAACATCACCTTATTCCTTCCTTACTTGGCTTTCAAGGTATATATTCATTCATCGGACAAGTATTTATTGTGTACTTGTTCTGTGCCAGGCACTATTCCAAGCAGTGGGATCAGTGAACAAAAAAGGTGAAAATAATCCCTGCCCTATGGACCTTATTTTCAAATGGGGTGATTGACAAATCATAAAGGGAAAGCAGAGTACAGTAGAAAGTAACAATGTTAAGAAGAACATACAAAGCAGAGAGGGTGGACTGGCAGTGCAGAATGGGGGTAAAGTTTACAGTTTTAAAGAAGGTGGTCAGGGTAGGTCTCTGAAAAGATGACACCAGGGCAAAGACTTGAAGAGGATGAAGAAAAGAGATATGAATATCTGGAGAAAGAGCATTCTGGTCAGAGGGACCAGCAAGTGCAAAGACCCTGGCATGGGATGTGTCCAGTGTGTTCAGGGAAGGTCAAGGGGGTCAGTGTAGCTGGAAGGGAGTGAGTGAGGGGAGGGAGGGAGGAGATGTGTTTGCAGAGGTATGGCGGGAAGATCGTTCAGGATATTCTAGACCACCAGAAGGACCTTGACTTTACTCTGGGTGAGATGTGGAGCCCAAAAGAGGGTTTTGAGCAGAGGAGGAAGGCATCAGGGTCACTCTGGCTGCTGAGTTGACAACAGACTATAGGGGAGTGAGGGTAGAATCAGGAGACCAATTGAGAAACTATTGAAGCAGTCAGGTGAGAGAGCATGGCAGCTTGGACCAGGGTGGTAGTGATGGAAATGGTGAGAGCCAATAGGATTTAACTGGTCTGATTATGAGAGACAGTGGACCATTGGAGTGTGACAGAAAGAGACAAATCAAGGGTGACCTAAAAGTTTGTGGCCTGAGAAATTGGAAGGCAGGAACTGACATGAACAGACATGGGGAAGGCTGCAGCACTAGGATGATATGGAGGGAAGATCAGCAATTCAACTGGGCGTGATAACTGTAAGATGCCTACCAGACATTCAAGTGGAGATATCAAGTGGGTAGAATGTTCAGGGCATTCTTTCCTGAATGTCTGGAAACTTACTTCACAAGCTGCTCCCTTTCCCTTAGGAGATCCCTTATTTCTTACAGGACACTGGGAACAAAGCTGTAGGGAAGAATCATGAACTAGGCACCAAGATACTATTACCACCAGGGCATTTTTTGGACTCTAGAGAAGAGAGAACTTTCTTGAAGGGGTGCAGGTGGAGCTCTCAAAGAATGCCCTGAAGTAATAGAGGGCTCTACTCCTGTCTTTCAGGCCAATATGTAAAAGGAGGGATAGCTAGACTTGATAAGTCCCATGGGCAAGGACAACGCGAATTGACGGACAGTCTACAAAACAACTTGCTTCAAACCTTTGAAAGTGTCAAGGTCATTAAAGGAGATTTAAGAGACTTGACAAATAAATGCAACATAATTATTTTGACCCAGATCCTTTTATTATAAGGGGCATTACTGGACAACTGGGGAAACCTGAATGGATTAGAGAATTAGATGACAGTAATATATCAGTGGTAATTTCGTGATTTTGATGGCTGGTCTGTGATTATGTAAGAGAGTATCTTTATTTGTAAAGAATACACACAAAGTATGGGAGAAAGGGGCATCAGTTCAGCAACCTATTCTCAAAAGGCTTAAGTCAAAAAAGTGTTCCTTGGGGCTTCCCTGGTGGCGCAGTCATTGAGAGTCCGCCTGCCGAGACAGGGGACACGGGTTCGTGCCCCGGTCCAGGAAGATCCCACATGCCGCGGAGCGGCTGGGACCGTGAGCCATGGCCGCTGAGCCTGCGCGTCTGGAGCCTGTGCTCCGCAACGGGAGAGGCCACAACAGTGAGAGGCCCGCGAACCGCAAAAAAAAAAAAAGTGTTCTTTGAACTATACCTGTAACTCTTCTGTAAGTGTGAGATGGCTTCCAAACTAAAATAATATTTAAAATGTGAGGACATTTTTGTTTGCCGTCCTTATAGAACCATACAGACACAGACCTCTTCTTTAGAGCCCCTGAGAGATAGAGGGCACACAGAGCAATCAATAGCTGATGGGAGAATAAATAGATATGATAAATATATTGCTTACAAAGAACAAGTAAACATGAGAAGAGGTCAGTAAAGGAGTTTGGAGGATGAGAGATTGAGTTTGGAGGAGCTAGGCAGAGGAGGGCGGAAGTGCTCCCCTGCAGTTTAATGGAGTTTTTCAGCTGGAGAATCAGCCAAATATATATACTGGGGGTTTCTCCAGGCAGCTGGAACTTCTTTAGAACCGTGGGAGGCTTCCTTCAGCTCCCCTGTGTCTGCCACTGGCCTGGGCAGGGTGGTGATCCAGCCCAAAGAGCACCAGCCTGTAAATGAACCATCTGGACTAAGATGATATTTAGGATCTCTTAAACACTTAAAATACTTTGAACAAGAGGATAAAATTGATCAAGGATATGAAGCATAGGACAAAATAGGTGAAAAAGGATTTAAATATACTTTTTTTCATTTGAAAATGTAAGTTATTTTTATTTGAGATATCCACCTAACTAAAGAGTTGGTTCCTGTCCCCCTCCCTTTGAAAAAACAAACCTAGAACCCCCTTTTTCCCCTTAAACAGCACAGGGAACACTCCCCTCTCTTTCCAAATCTTAGATAACAGCAAGAGAGTCCCCTTAAATAGAATTCTCTATTTTATGATTCCTAAAATACTGGAACACATCATTGCAGAAATATTACAGCCTATTTTCCAAGTGTCAAAGTAAATTTACGCTGCAATCTTACAATGCTAGCACACCTGTCACTTTTCTTTTGGCTTAAAATAAGTTTGTTTAATGGCATGCCTAATTTCTTGATTGACCCACAACTTATTTAGAATAAATAAATTTACAAACACAGAACTGTTTACTCCATATTTTTGTTATAGGTTTCTAACAATTGTATTGTGGTCAGATAACTAGATCTTGTATAAAATCAATTATTTGAAATGTGTGGAGACTTGAATTGTTGTCTAGTATATGGTCAGTTTTTGTAAATGTTACATAAGAGTCTGGGAAGAGTGTAGGTTCTCTAATCATCAGGAGGGAGAGGGTCCTATATATATCTATTAAATTTAGCTTATTAAGTATATCCAGATATTCTATTACTAATTTTTCAAATGCTTTCCATCAATAACTGAGCAAGGTATATTGAAATCCTACATTATGAGGATGTAACTGACAGTTTCTCCCTGTAGTGCTTGATGTGTTTTGATTCTACTTTATTAGATGCATGTGAGTTTAGAATTTTTATTTCTTCCTGGTGAGTTGAATGGTTTTCATTTCTAGTGTCATTCTTTATTCTAATAATGCTTTTTTTCCCTTAAAATCTATTTTGTCTCATATTAATATAGCTACCCCAGATTTCTTTTGGTTATTATTTGCCTGGCATGTCCTTTTTTTTAGATTTGTTTACTCTCAACCTTTCAATGCCCTATATATTACGTGTGTCTCATAAATTATACCTAGATGGATTTTGCTTTTTAGACAGTTTATTCATCCACATTTACTAGCAGATGTTTAGATCACAAATAAAATAACCCTTCCAGGAATGATTAGCTATAGCAGGGTACCCAACAAACAAGAATCTGTGCCCAGGGCACAGAACAGAAGGCAACACCATTTTCACAAAGGGCCTGAAAGTCACACCTCCCATCTGGGGGTGCCACATGTCACCCAAGCATGGAAAATGCAGTCGTCTGTCTCTGTGCAGAGATCTGTCCTGTCTCTGCCCACCAGATTCAGAGACAGCCATTTGAAATACTAGACATGGAGAGAAGGGGTACAAAATCCATCTTTCAAAAAGTTTCCTGGTACTTGTTAGCACCAGTGATCATTAAGATAGAGGTGTTAAAGGGAAAGCTCATGGCGCCATTCTATTCCTGCAGTACCTCATACATATGTGATGTGCAGGAATTTTTTATATTCTGTAAAACCATTTTCAAGTTTCCTTAAACTGTGTCTGAAGAATAATCTGTGTTTCTTAATGCTTTCTGCTAAACTCGGTTTTCATGATTACTTCTACAAAATTACTTCTTTTTTAAACTCCCACTGTGCCACCAGACTTTTTATGTCATTTTTTTTCAAATTCAGTTAGAAAAGATAAAAAATATTTAAGATAGTATCTTTTTTTGTTTTAATTTAGTTCGTTGCGCCAGGTCTTGGTTGCAGTAGACGGGCTCCTTAGTTGTGGCAGGTGGGATCCTTAGTTGTGGCACGTAGGCTCCTTAGTTGTGGCATGCATGTGGGATCTAGTTCCCTGACCAGGGGTCAAACTCCCACCCCATGCATTGGGAGTGTGGAGCCTTAACCACTGTGCCACCAGGGAAGTTCCCTAAAATAGTGTCTTAACTGGCAGTAGAATTACAAAATTACTTGAAGCTTCCAGTTAAACTGAAATAGGATTACCGTGCAATTCACCATTGGGAAAGCAACAGTAATGTACATGATAGTAAAAACAATGGCTATCAGGTTCCTGGTAGGTGACAGGTACTCTGCTAAAATGTGTGTGTGTTTGTGTGTGTCTGTGTGTGTGTGTGTGTCTGTAACCTCCACTTAAATAAGAAAAACCCAAGGCTCAGAGAGGTCAAGTAACTGGCCCAAGATCACACAGCCAGTGAAAGGGAGAGCCAGGATCCAACTGTGTTCTCTCTGAATCCAAAGTCCATAACATAGTGATGAAAAGAATGAGTTCTGGAGTGAAAATACTAGGACTCACATTCCAGCTCCACCACTTCAAAGCTAGGTGGCAGTGGGCAAGTTATTTAATACCCTCCTCTATCCCATCTGTAAAATGGGAATAATGATAATGTCTATCCGTACTGTTGTTATGAGGATTTAAAAGGATGATCTGAGACAATGCTCAGAATGGAACCTGGCACACAGAGAAAACTCAAGAACTGTTAGTTATTTTTTATGTTTTCAGGGAACATTTTGGGGCTTCTTTATCATCAATGGTTAATATTAATAATTACATTCTAAGGTTCTTTAATGTTGTGTTCATGTGGTTCTCACCCTCTTCTTCGCGCACCTTCCGTACCTGCCAGGCCGCCTCACTGGTCTCCCGCTGCTCCCACGGTTGGCTCCCACCCACAGTCCTCCAGTTGTTACAGTGCCCCTTTCTCCTCCACTAGGTGTTCCCTGATTTTCCCAACAGTAAACTTTCATGAGACACTATTTGATGATAATTATTGGCTGTCTGGGTTGTTCCTTCATTCCCCAAGTATTTCCTGAACACCTACTGCATGCCTGGTCCTGTTCTAGGTACTGAGTCCCTCCTTTATGGAATCTGTATGCTAATTAGGGGAGTAGGGTAATTAGGGGAGTAACAGTAAACAAATATACGCAAAAAGATAGAAGAAAAATACCAGAGAGTGATAAGTGCTGTGCAAATGGTTCAGGTAATGTGATCCTGTGGAATAACTGGATGGATCCATTAGACTCAGTGGTCAAGGATGGTTTCTCCAAGAAGGAGATATGTAAGCTGAGATCTGAATGGCAGTTATATGAAGATCAAAGGGAAAGGCATTTCAGGGAAGAGGGTACAGCTAGTGCAAAGGTCTGGAGGTGGGAATAAGACTTGGGTTGTATTTAAGGAACAGAAAGGAGGTAGGTGTGATTGGAGCCTAGTGGCTAAGACAGACAGTGGACAAGACAGAGCAGGTTGGTGGAAGAAAGCAGGAGACAGATTATACACGACTTGATAAATGAGAGTAGAGAAGAGATCAGACCCTAATGTTATATGAGTCTGTGAGGCAGGGAAGTGGTAGGATCTGACCATGATTTGGTACATGTCAGCAAGGAAAGCTTGGATTTCTGCAAGTGGCTGAGACTAGGGATGTGAGGCATCCTGGGATTGGTTCTGATAATCTCTTGGCAGAGTTAGAAACCTACACAAGCTGGAGGATGTGGGGCCCTAGGGCTGCTTATCTCTCCAGCACTTGTAGTTCCAAGACCTGTGTTTGAGTTCAAGTTCCATCAACCTAGTGGTTGTGTTAGTTTGTGAAAGTCAGCCTACTTATTCTCATCTGTAAAACGGAGATAAATGTTCAATGTATTGTCTAGTTCACAAAGGTCATTTGTGATAATAAATGTAAAGGCATTTTGCAAGTTCTGAAGTACTATAACAATGATAGTTAAGGGCTTCCCTGGTGGCGCAGTAGTTGAGAGTCCGCCTGCTGATGCAGGGGACACGGGTTCGTGCCCCGGTCTGGGAAGATCCCACATGCCATGGAGTGGCTGGGCCTGTGACCCATGGCCGCTGAGCGTGTGCGTCCGGAGCCTGTGCTCCGCAATGGGAGAGGCCACAACAGTGAGAGGCCCGTGTACCGAAAAAAAAAAATGTTAGTTAAAATTTAAGATGCATATATCTTGCATTATAATTACAAACCTCTAAACTAGAGCAGGATCAATTACTTCTTCTTTTTATCTGCCACAATACCTAACCCAGATCCTTGTGTTCTAGGGATTACAAGGTTGAATATTACTGTACAACAAAAGCATAAAAAATGAATGAAACCGTCTGTGATTAATGCCTTCAATGTTATTGTCAACATTACCATCATTACTGTCTAGCAGTAATGCTTTAAAAATTTTGGAAAACAAAAAACAACCTGATTTTTCTTTTCACCAAATCCATTGAAATGAAGAATAAAGAAACATTTATTCACAGTTAAAGTTATAAAAATATTTATACTTGGTCCTTAGTATGCATGGGTTCTGCAACCGTGACTTCAACTGGGGATCAAAAATATTTGAAAAAAAAATTCCAGAAAGTTCCAAAAAGCAAAACTTGAATTTGCTGCAAACCAGCAACAATTTACATAGCATTTACATTGTATTTACATCTATTTACATAGCATTTACATTGTATTAGGTATTGTAACTAATCTAGAGATGATGTGTGGGTAGGTTATATGCAAATACTATGCCATTTTATATAAGGGGCTTGAGCATCCATGGGTTTTGTTATCTGCAGGGAGTCCTGGAACCAATCCCCTGCCAATACTGAGGGATGACTGCATACACATCAACCTAATCTGTTCTCACAAAATATTTTATTTTTTAATCAAACTCAATACATATACAGAAAAAGGCATGAATCATAATTGTATATATGAGTTTTCACAGGGTGGACACACTTATGTAATTAGCTCCACTTCTAGAAGTTTGATGCCAGAAAAGATTCCCCTAAATGAAAAAGCTATGCTCCTAAGGGTGTCCATACGGTGTTATTGTGAAAAGAAACTAAATGAATGGTGGAGGAGTGATTAGGAAAGTGTCGGCACACAGATTCGGTGGAGCAGTATGGAGCCATTAACAATTGTGAACTGTAAAACAAAATTCTCGACACTCGAGTGCCCTTGAGTCAGGCAGGTGGATGCAGCCTAGGATAAAATGGTCAGGAGTGAGGGAGGTGAGTGAAGAAGAGGCAGAAAATAGAGAGTGTGGAGGGCAGGCCCAGCCTGAAGATTTTCACATTCAAGTGTAAAAAATACGAATAAAACAGGAGAAAATAGAACATGGTGCTGATGGAAAAAAACATGTCCCATGCCAAGCTTAGCCCATAAGCCTTTAGTTTGCAACCCTGGCTAGAGATGAGGGGAAACAGAGGCAAAATAAACATTCCAGGTGTGGCAATATGATTATAACACAGATTGTGGCTCCACATGGACCAGGACTGGGGCAAGTATGGAAGTGAGCACTGGTCACCGCCATGGGAACTTGGCCAAATTACCTTTAAGCCTTTAAGCCTCAGTCTCTTCATCTGTAAAATAGGGATTTTTAAAAATGCCTCCCTTACAGAGCTGTGGTAAAGGGTAAGTGAGTAGAAAAGTGCCTAGCGGGTGGGTAATAGGACTATTCTTCTCCCCTCCTCTGCCTCTCTCTTCTCATTATCATTTGATTGTTCTCATTATCATTATTTCTGATTTCCTATCTCAACCATCCTCTTCCCTTTGTTTGCTTGACTCTGGACACACTCGCCTTCTGGGTATTTCTCCTGCAAGTTTTAGCCTCAAGGTCCCCTCACCTCTTCTCCCCAATACTAGCTCACTTCCTGTGGGTCTCTCTCAACAACCCCTCCTCAGAGGGGACTGCCCTGTCCACCCACCTTCTCCATCTCTCACACTGCTTTCTTCTTCATTGCACTTAGCACCACCTATTTTATTATGTATGCATCTTATTAGTTACCTGTTTATTCTTTACCCTAGAACAGGGGTCCCCAACCCCTGGGCTGCAGCCTGTTAGGAACCGGGCCGCACAGCAGGAGGTGAGCGGCGGGCAGGCGAGCAAGCGAAGCTTCATCTGCCGCTCCCCATCGCTCGCATTACTGCCTGGACCATCCCCACCCACCCCCGTCCGTGGAAAAATTGTCTTCCAAGAAACCGGTGCCTGGTGCCAAAAAGGTTGGGGGCCACTGCCCTAGAAGGTAAGCTCCATGAAGGCCGGAATTTGCCTCACTTGTTGAATGCTGTATTCATAGTTCTTAGAAGGGTAATTGTCATGTAATAAACATTCAAGAAGTATTTGTTGAATATCGTTGAATGTTCAAGGTCTTGTTTTTCTCTAAATCCCAGGGTTACCATGTTATTTGTGTATTAAATGCTTTTAAAATGCAGTTGTTCCTCGGTATCCACAGAGGATTGGTTTCAGGAAACTCTCCTCACCCCCGCCCTCACAGATAACAAAATCCACGGATGCTCAATTCCCTCGTATAAAATGGCAGCGCAGTCGGCCGTCAGTGTCCTCGGGTTCCGCACCCCCAGATTCAACCATCCGCGACATGGAAGGCTGACAATACATTTTCTCTAAAGTGATCTCAATATGTAACACTTCTTACTCTTTCCTAACTTGCTTGGCAGATCAGCTGTGCAGAAGCTGGGGGCAGAGGTGTTTGAGGAGGTCTACAGTTACCTCAAGAGAGCAAGGCAGCAGAGAGCCAGCAAGGCAGAGGTCTGGGCAGCTCTGGAAACAGTCGTGCCTCGAGCCAGTGACTGTTCTGAGGTTGAACAGCGGCTCTACTTTGAGGAGCAGTTTGCTGATCACAAGCGGAGAAGGGGCCACTCTTCTCCAGAACCATCGCAAAGCAAATGTCAGAAACAAGCAACTTCAAGTGGACAAATGCCTGTGAGCATCCGTCAGCACGTATGCTGGAATCTGTTCTGGGAACTGGGTACAGAGCTGGAGCTATTGTCTCTACTCTCAATCCCTTGTCAAATGGAATGACTCCTTTAGGGAGTAGTAAACCTGGGCTAATTAGTGTTGTTGGGTCTATACTGTGAGATGGGTCAAGTTTGGCTTCCTGAAAAGCATTCCCACTTGTGTGCCCTTGAGGTTTCCAGGGGTTGGACCACCCTGACCTTGGCCTGGGAGAAGCATCTGCTCTTCACTGTTTCCACTTGGAGGACAGGCTCAGCGCCCGACTGCTCTTGGTCTCCACGGTCTGTGGGCACCTGCCCCTGAAGGGTGTTGGATCCCAGCCTCGGCCATGCTGGGCTGCTGCCCATGGGTCAGATGTACCTGTCTCAGGTGACCTGCTTTTGACCCACTTTTGCCCTTGAATGCTTAAAAAGCAAGAAGGGCATATGTGTAAGGATAAAGTGATTCCTTTCTGTGAATTATTCCCCAGACTCATCCATGGAGTATTGAAGACTTTTATTCATAATAAATATACTTTCCGTGGTTACAAAACAAATCACCTATTTTACCCTGTCCTTATCCAGAAGTATCCTATCGAATGTAGCACATCCATCTAAGGATAATTATTACTTAAAGCAGCTAAGACTTGGTTTGTTTGTTGCCTATTATGGACCAGTGCTGTGCTTACTACTGTAAGGACCTTACTTCATTTGATCTTTTCACCAGAGAGAGAGAAAGGGAGAGAGAAATTGCCCACTCTGCAGCTGACGATGCTCAGGTTAGGTAACCAGTCAGGTCATGCAGTCCCAAGAAGCTGAGCTTAGGTTTCACCCAGGTCTGTCTGACTCCAGTGCCCATGCTTGTAACCACAGTGCATGTGGGTTTCTGACCAGGGAGCTATATCAGACCTGCTTGAGCAGCTTCTTACACATGCACACGTTTAAGAAAATGTGTTAGAGGAAAAGTTACTCTGACACTAGTTACACCCATAGGGAAGACATTATTCAGGACCAGGTGCCAAGACTATTGCAGTAGGGAGACAGGTGAGACTCACTTCCTCATGCGGCAAAGACAGCAGGGCATTTACAGCCAAGGAGGGGTGGGGGCACTGGTGGGGATCCAGGGTAGAAGGTTACTAAGAGAAGACATCCAAGGCAGGGGGGATTGTTGCTAAACTGACCTAACAGGGTTCCTGCTGGAGGCAGACCAGGTAATCAGACATCAGGGATGGGGGGTTCTCCCTAAACTGACTTACCAGGCTGAAGACAGGGCCCAAGGTTGAGAAGTAGTCAAAAGAGGGCTCCTAGGGACCTCCCTGGTGGCACACGGGGTAAGACTCTGCGCTCCCAATTCAGGGGGCCTGGGTTCGATCTCTGGTCAGGGAACTAGATCCCACATGCATGCCGCAACTAAGAGTTCGCATGCCACAACTAAGGAGCCCGCCTGCTGCAACCACGTGTTGCAACTAAGGAGCCTACATGCCACAGCTAAGACCCAGCACAACCAAATAAATAAATATTTAAAAAAAAAGAAGAGGGCTTCCAGGATTGGTCAAGGAGAGAATCTTTATCAATACCCAGTCCCAATCTCCTCCCTTTCTCTGGGGAGATAAGGGACCAAAGCCTGTCTTTTGTTACCAAGCTGCCTGGGTGAATCTGGTGCAAGGAAGCACTGAGATTCACTATTCTGCTCCTGCCTCAGATTGAGGACACTGAGACAGAAGGGCTGGTTGCCTTATTGGCCCATTACGGATGGGGCTGTGCCCACAGTTCAATGCACGGTCTTTTAGGCAAGTGTTTCTCAAATCTGAGCATCAGAATCACCTGGAAGGCTTATTAAAAAAGATTACCAGCCCATCCCCAGCAATTCTGATTCAAAAGATCTGGTCAAAGCCCAAGAATTTGCGATTCTAACAAGTGCCTGGTGATGTTGACGCTGCCTGCGTGAGGACCACAATCAGAACCATTGTTCCAGACCCTTCCTTCTGTTGCCCTCTTCCCCACCTCCCTTCACTGGAGCAGTAACTTTGTCTCCTCTTAGTTGGGGCATAATTCATCTGCTTACATCTCTGAAGGTGGTTTGAGGATTGGGAGGAAGAACCCAAAGACTCCAGATGTCTCACTGTGAATACTCTCAAAATGTACTGATCGAGAGGAAAAAGGTGAGTGTGACTAACTTGAGGGAACTTGGTGGGGTCAGTTTAAGGACAAGGGTGCTTAGTGGCTGTGCTCTGAGCCTCATTCCCACCTCTGCCCAGCAACCCAAGGAATCACGGACACCCAAGTGAGCCATGACTTCAATGATCAAGGGCTTGTGAACATCACCGTTCTGTGTTCCCTCCAACTCCAGTGCCCTATGAAGAGGTGTTGGGGCTGAAACCGAGTAGAACCCTGTGGGGCTCCTGGGCATGAAAGCCTTTCTGTGTCCTCGTTTCTTGATTACAGGAAATAGGCTTCATTCAGCCTCCCTGGCCTTCCCTGGGTTCCAAAGGGCAGGTTCAAACAGTTGCTAATCAGGGAAGGGAGGGGGTACAGAGACAAGGGAGGGGCAGCCAAGAAACAACAGTGCCACCTTGGGGCAGGGTCCTGGTTCTCCCTCAAGAGATACAAGTAACAATATCTTTGAGCTGTTTTGCAGACACTGAAGCCCCCACCATGTAGGAGAAGTTAACTGTATGCTGCCCATAAGCACACAGACCCCAGACTGGTTGGAACCAGAAGGCTGATGATGCTGACTCCCACTTACCTCCCCACCAACCAATCAGAAAAATGTCCATGAGATGATCACGCCCTCTTTGAACCATTACTGTAAAACTCTTCACTACCCCCTCCAGGTCAGGACACAGAATTTTGAGGGCATTAGCCTGCTGTGGCCCCCTTTGCCTGGCAAAGCAATAAAGCTATTTTTTTCTATTCCACCCAAAACTCCATCTCTGAGATTCAGCCTCTGTACCCCAGGACAAGGGCCACCATAGATCTTCATGCTGTCTCTTCCCAAAGCCAAAGATGCCCGTTCTGCCCTCTTTCCCTGCAGGTGGGATCTGAGACTTAGCAGAATTCTGAACTTGAGCACATTGCTCACCTCAAAATCCAGAAACTGTGGCTGTTGCCAGGGGGGAACACTGAAAGCCAGGTCTGCCCTGGGAAGCCCAGGCTGGATGGAGCACGTGACCACTCTGCTGAGGGGAACAGATGTGGACATGCCCCTTGTGCGAACAAGGAAGAGCCCTCACCACCAGGAGGAGCTCCCTGTAGCTCCCATGCCCTTTTATGATCAAACAGATTCAACTACATCTGGAAGAGGGGTAGCACCCAAGGTAATAAAAGTTTCTGAATCTCCTTGCCGATGGTTTTCATGTTAGAACAGAATATTTGTGTCGGGGCTCAGGGTGGGCAGCCCCAAATTATGCCACCACGACAGATTGATGAATTTGAATTAAGGTTGCTTGAGAAGCAGCTGATGCAAGAAGGAAACTGACCCTCCTGCGTCTCCCTGAAAAGCAGGAAATAAATCTCATATGAAAGGTTCCCTCCCTGCATCTGGAAGAAGGACACCTTTATCACCAGAGGTAGGGAACATGGTAGAGAAGCCTGTATAAACAAACCTTACCACTTCTTTTAGTTTACTACACAAGCCCAAGCTCTGTTTAGATTCTTCACTAATTGGGCACCCAAAACGAAGTTTCTTTGTCCTGTCAGTTCCTCACAAATGTATTGTTTCTTTGTCTAAAAAGTATAAAAGCTGCCCCACTCCTTAAGTCCCATTTCTATGGGACCTTCAGGCACATGAATTAAAATGTGTTTCTTTTTCTCCTGTTAATCTGTCTGGTGTTAATTTTATTACTAGTCTAGCCACGAAAACTCAAGAGGGTGGAGGGGAAATTTCTTCCTCCCTGACACTTGGGTGAGTTTCTGGGTCAAAAGAGGAAATAGCTAGATTCTCAAATATTTCACAAACAAATAAACATGTCCAGGGAACAACACCCTTGGTTTAAGAACATGTTGGAGGGAAGAAAAGACTTCCTCTACCCTCTTAGGTGCTGTAGCTGGGGCCTACAAAATAAACTGACGACAGCAGGAGAAAAAGGATACACGTTTTATTTGATCTTAATGTTTTTACATGGCATGTGACAGGGTTGGGGAGGTGAGGGGGATGCTTTCTAGAAAGAAGTGAAAACACCAGAGAAACAAGCCAGACAGCTTATGTACTGTTTTGATGAAAGAGCAGTAATCAATTTGTGGAGATGTGACAAAACAAAGGAAAAGAGATTTGAGCTCTGAGGAGGGGTAAATTGTGGGGCAGTGACTAGGAGACACACAGGGAAGCTAATGGAAGATAAGGGTTGAGTTAGTAGGTCTGTTTGTACAGATTCATCTCAGCATTGGTGCCCCATCTCCAGCGATCAAAACGTTCTCCTCTCCCTGGTCTAGGGAGAGCGCTTTCCTCATGGGAAATGTATGATTTAGGCAGAATGTGGGAAGGCAGAGGGCTCTTCCTGCAACTACTGTTTAACTACTTTCAGCTCAAAATAATCCTCATGCCAAAGTGGCATATTTGGAGGTGGCCTATTCTGGTCCCCTACAATGGCTAGGACGACAGGTGCAGAAGGAAAACACCTTATCCTCCAGGATTTGTGCTGTGCACTGTATCAGGCATCAAAGAAAGGAAAGCTAGGAAGAAACACCATCTTGGATCAGAGCTCCATGTCTTATAAAAGAAACTCACTGTGTTTACCTTCTAGTTGGTTAATGGGAGCGGCAGAACAGGATTTAAGATAACTAGAAAATTCCTTTTTGATTTTACCATTGGGAAAATGCTTTATCCCACAGCCATACTCAGTGTGGGTATTAATCACTGACCAAATTTCTAGATGGTGAGTGGAAACTGGCTGAGGAATTGGAGAGCTAGGAAGTTGCTTGTTATGAATCCGGCACAGGAATGAGGGAATAAAGAAGCACTGCTAGCTTTCGGCTTTGTAAAAAATATACATATATTTCACAAATGGCAACTGACCTTTCTGCTTTCTATTTATGCAGAGGAAATGCCACGAGCTATTTTGGGTGATGCAGAGATAAGGCACACAAAGGACAGTGATGGAGTTAATTATTTAATGTATTTGGGGCTGAGGCCAGAGTGAAAGCTCTAGGTCCCTTATATGGGATCGGGATAAAGAAGGCAGACAAATCAGACAGTAACTCAAGGGGAGGGGGGTGGAAATACCCCGCTCCTCTTTCAAGATGATGGGTAACTCATGTGTGAGTAACTACTGTGTCAGAAGGGAAGGGGGCCAGGCCACCAAGATGATAAAGGAGAAACAATGAAAAATGAGGAAGAGAAGGAAAAGGGGTGAGACAGAGACAGAGAGAGGGGACCGGGAGAGGGGCAGGGGTGGACACACAGCAAAGAGTGTTTTAAAATGACCTTCCATAGGACATTCCATCCAAAAACAACAGAATACGTATTTTTCTCAAGTGTTCATGGAACATTCTCCAGGATAGATCATATCTTGGGTCACAAATCAAGCCTTGGTAAATTTAAAAAAATTGAAATTGTATCAAGTATCTTTTCCGACCACAATGCCATGAAACTAGATATCAATTACAGGAAAAGATTTGTAAAAAATACAAACACATGGAGGCTAAACAATACACTACTTAATAACGAAGTGATCACTGAAGAAATCAAAGAGGAAATTTAAAAATACCTGGAAACAAATGACAATGGAGACATGACAACCCAAAACCTATGGGATGCAGTAAAAGCAGTTCTAAGAGGGAAGTTTATAGCAATACAATCCTACCTTAAGAATCAGGAAACATCACGAAGAAACAACCTAACCTTGCACCTAAAGCAATTAGAGAAGGAAGAACAAAAAAAACCCAAAGTTAGCAGAAGGAAAGAAATCATAAAAATCAGATCAGAAATAAATGAAAAAGAAATAAAGGAAACAATAGCAAAGATCAATAAAAATAAACAGTGATTCTTTGAGAAGATAAACAAAATTGATAAACCATTAGCCAGACTCATCAAGAAAAAAGGGAGAAGACTCAAATCAATAGAATTAGAAAAGAAAAAGGAGAGTACCAACTGACACTGCAGAAATACAAAGGATCATGAGAGATTACTACAAGCAACTCTATGCCAATAAAATGGACAACCTGGAAGAAATGAACAATTCTTAGAAATGCACAACCTGCCAAGACTAAATCAGGAAGAAATAGAAAATATGAAGAGACCAATCACAAGCACTGAAATTGAAACTGTGATTAAAAATCTTCCAACAAACAAAAGCCAAGGACCAGATGGCTTCACAGATGAATTCTATCAAACATTTAGAGAAGAGCTACCACCTTTCCTTCTCAAACTATCCCAAAATATAGCAGAGGGAGGAACAAAACTCATTCTACGAGGCTACCATCACCCTGATACCAAAACCAGACAAAGATGTCACAAAGAACACTACAGGCTAATATCACTGATGAATATAGATGCAAAAATCCTCAACAAAATACTAGCAAACAGAATCCAACAGCACATTAAAAGGATCATACACCATGATCAAGTGGGGTTTATTCCAGGAATGCAAAGATTCTTCAATATATACAAATCAATCAACGTGATACACCATATCAACAAACTGAAGGAGAAAAACCATATGCTCATCTCAATAGATGCAGAGAAAGCTTTCAACAAAATTCAATACCCATTTATGATAAAAACCCTCCAGAAAGTAGGCATAGAGGGAATTTTCCTCAACATAATAAAGGCCATTTATGACAAACCCACAGCCAACATCGTCCTCAATGGTGAAAATCTGAAAGCATTTCCACTAAGATGAGGAACAAGACAAGGTTGCCCACTCTCACCACTCTTATTCAACATAGTTTTGGAAGTTTTAGCCACAGCAATCAGAAAAGAAAAGGAAATAAAAGGAATCCAAATTGGAAAAGAAGAAGTAAAGCTGTCACTGTTTGCAGAGGACATGATACTATACACAGAGAATCCTAAAGATGCTACCAGAAAACTACTAGAGCTAATCAATGAATTTGGTAAAGTAGCAGGATACAGAATTAATGCACAGAAATCTCTGGCATTCCTATACACTAATGATGAAAAATCTGAAAGTGAAATCAAGAAAACACTCCCATTTACCATTGCAACAAAAAGAATAAAATATCCAGGAATAAACCTACCTAAGGAGACAAAAGACTTGTATGCAGAAAATTATAAGACATGGATGAAAGAAATTAAAGATGATACAAATAGATGGAGAGATATACCATGTTCTTGGATTGGAAGAATCAACATTGTGAAAATGACTCTACAACCCAAAGCAATCTACAGATTCAATGCAATCCCTATCAAACTACCACTGGCATTTTTCACAGAACTAGAACAAAAAATTTCACAATTTGTATGGAAACACAAAAGACCCTGAATGGCCAAAGCAATCTTGAGAATGAAAAATGGAGCTGGAGGAATCAGGCTCCCTGACTTCAGACTATACTACAAAGCTACAGTAATCAAGACAGTATGGTACTGGCACAAAAACAGATAGATCAATGGAACAGGATAGAAAGCCCAGAGATAAACCCATGCACATATGGTCACCTTATTTTTGATAAAGGAGGCAGGAATGTACAGTGGAGAAAGGACAGCCTCTTCAATAAGTGGTGCTGGGAAAACTGGACAGGTACATATAAAATTATGAGATTAGATCACTCCCTAACACCCTACACAAAAATAAGCTCAAAATGGATTAAAGACCTAAATGTAAGACCAGAAACTATCAAACTCTTAGAGGAAAACATAGGCAGAACACTCTATGACATAAATCACAGCAAGATCCTTTCTGACCCACCTCCTAGAGAAACGGAAATAAAAACAAAAATAAACAAATGGGACCTAATGAAACTTCAAAGCTTTTGCACAGCAAAGTAAACCATAAACAAGACCAAAAGACAACCCTCAGAATGGGAGAAAATATTTGCAAATGAAGCAGCTGACAAAGGATTAATCTCCAAAATTTATAAGCAGCTCATGCAGCTCAATAACAAAAAAAACAAACAACCCAATCCAAAAATGGGCAGAAGACCTAAATAGACATTTCTCCAAAGAAGATATACAGACTGCTAACAAACACATGAAAGAATGCTCAACATCGTTAATAATTAGAGAAATGCAAATCAAAACTACAATGAGATATCATCTCACACCAGTCAGAATGGCCATCATCAAAAAATCTAGAAACAATAAATACTGGAGAGGGTATGGAGAATAGGGAACACTCTTGCACTGCTGGTGGGAATGTGAATTGGTACAGCCACTATGGAGAACAGTATGGAGGTTCCTTAAAAAACTACAAATAGAACTACCATATGACCCAGCAATCCCACTACTGGGCATATACCCTGAGAAAACCATAATTCAAAAAGAGTCATGTACCAAAATGTTCATTGCAGCTCTATTTACAATAGCCCAGAGATGGAAACACCCTAAGTGTCCATCATCGGATGAATGGATAAAGAAGATGTAGCACATATATACAATGGAATATTACTCAGCTATAAAAAGAAATGAAATTGAGCTATTTGTAATGAGGTGGATAGACCTAGAGTCTGTCCTAGAGAGTGAAGTAAGTCACAAAAAGAAAGACAAATCCCGTATGCTAACACATATATATGGAATTTAAGAAAAAAAAATGTCATGAAGAATCTAGGGGTAAGACAGGAATAAAGACACACTCCTACTAGAGAATGGACTTGAGGATATGGGGAGGGGGAAGGGCAAGCTGTGACAAAGCGAGAGAGAGAGTCATGGACATATATACACTACCAAACGTAAGGTAGATAGCTAGTGGGAAGCAGCTGCATAGTACAGGGAGATCAGCTCGGTGCTTTGTGGCCGCCTGGAGGGGTGGGATAGGGAGGGTGGGAGGGAGGGAGACGCAAGAGGGAAGAGATATGGGAACATGTGTATATGTATAACTGATTCACTTTGTTATAAAGCAGAAACTAAGACATCATTGTAAAGCAATTATACTCCAATAAAGATGTAAAAATAAATAAATAAATAAATAAAATATTAATCATATTACAATTATGAAGGAGATTGTTCAAAAATAAATAAATAAAATGATCTTCCTTCGTGTAAGGAAAACAAACTGAACTTGCTCCCAGATGACTTGGATTCTGGCCCCACTGTTGCCATTTACTGTGTGATCTAGGGCAAGTCATTTCCTCTGAGTCTCAGTTACCTGCCTTTGTCTGAAGATAGCCATAAAAAATAAGCAAATTATCTCATATGTTGAATCTCAGGAAATTGCTCATGGGTTCGGCGTAATGTGTGGGTATGCTTTAAACGCTGTTAAGATGCTCTCAATTTTGGAGGAGGAATTATTTATTGTCAGGCTGCCTGATCTCCCATCATTGGAGATTCATCCCTGAAGACTTCCTTAGGCGGCTAAGATTCTAGTAGTAACATGCAAACACACCCCAAAAGTAAACATTTTTAGCCATTTTCAGCCAGCATCTGATTAAAAATTTGCTCACAGTCGGCTGAGAGGCCATGAAGAAAGCAGCGCTGAAAAGGCAACCGAGCTGTGCTGAGGACCAGCTGCGTCCCCCAACCAGGCCTCAACCCACTTCACATTCATGAACACACCTGTGTGATCCCGGAGTAAGCAGCATCCCCAGTGCCCTCAGGACGCTCAGTTCTCCCCTAACTCCAGAAGGAAATTCAGTCCAACAAATATACATTATGAAATACTATATTCATAAATACTCATTAGGAGTACCAGAATTGTTAACATTTATGCAGAACCGAGAGCTTGACTCCTACAGAGTATTTGCAAAGTAGATTTGTAAGTTTAGTTGGGAGACAAACTTTCAACAGCTAGAACACTTTTTTCCAAAATATTATGCTTTTTCCTTCTCTGAAAGATTGAATTTTTGGTTCCAATTCACCCCTCCCTGGACACTGACTGCTCCCTTTTAACTTCGTAGCTCTTCCCAATATCATGGGAAGAGAGTATTTCCTTACCCTCAGACTCTGAGTTTGGCCATTGAACTTGTTCTGGCTGAGTGATCACTCAGGAGCAGGAAACTTACAGGGACAGTTGGTTAAAGGGTACAGTGCTTCAGTTATATGGAATGAATAAGTTCTGGAGATTTTATGTACATAGTGACTATAGTTAATAATACTGTATTATTGTATACTTGAAATTTACTAAGAAAGTAAAGCTTAAGTGTTCTCACCACACACATAAAATGTGTGGTGATAGATATGTTAATTAGCTTGATTGTGGTAATTTCACAATGTATATGTATATCAATTAAATATATACAGTTTTTATTTGTCAATTATACCTCAATAATGCTGGGGAAAATATTTCAGGCAAGAAAGAAGGAGACAAAGATCTTACAGACATGAAGAACGCAAAGCCTTGTGGGTTCCAGGAATGTGCCATCTTTTTGTGCTGGTGGTTCAAGTGTAAGGGTGACCACGGCAGGTTTGAGAGGAAGGTGTGTGGCCGGCTTCTGAGATGGCCCCAGTGGTCCTCACCTCTGGTAGGTATCCTGCTCTGTGCAACTCCCTCTCACGTGGCATCAGGGGTGGCCTTATGGCCAGGAGAATCCTGTAGCAGTCATGTATGACTTTTGAAAACTAGGTCATAAAAGACATGGATCCCATCTTGCTTTCCCTTGGGCCCCTCACTCTGAAAGAAGCCGGCCACTGTGTCATGAGGACACTCAAGCAACCCCATGGAGAGATCTATATGGCATGAAACTGAGGCTTCTGCCACCAGCACTAACTTCCTGTCATGACAGTGAGCCACCTGGGAAGCAAATTCTCCAGCCCTAGTCAGGCCTTCATTTGACTGCAGCCCTTGCTGATCCCTGTCCCTGACCCTCAGCCACTGTGAGATATGAAGTGTTTATTAAGTCACTACATTTTACAGTATGTTTCAGCAACAGATCACTAATACAGAAGGTGAAGTTCACATGTGAGCTGTTGAGTTTGCTCTGCAAGAATCCCTTAGAAATGCAAAGTACCTGAAGAGGGCGTGACTTTAAGCTGTAACTTGAGACCTTGTGAAGGGCAGGTTTGAAAAGGGTGAGACAGGCAGGACAGCAAGGCAGTTAGGAGGTTAGTCCAGGTGAGCAAAGATGAAGCCTGACCTTCATCTGATGAGTCAGGGCATGGAGCGTGGAGACGATGAGAGGGAACTGAGGGGCGAGGGCTGCCTGGGGTGGGTAAAGGAGGAGGGTGTTGGTGAGGCTCCTAGGTTTCCAGCCAGGGGCCGCTGGGCAGGCGGTGGGCATACAGAGGTGGGGTTACAGTAGACGCAGGTGGGGGAGAAATACTGAGCTCATTCCTGGGTGTGCTGGACTTGAGGCATTTGTGGGGTATTCAGGGGGAGAGGTCCAGGTATGGACTGGAGGTGTCTGAAAAGTTCTGTCTTCCTAGTGAAATGGATCCACCTGATGAGCTCCAGACAACACAGCCATGGATATTTTTGATGCTGCACCTGCAAATAACCAAGAAGAGGGCTGACTTCTGTAGAATGCCACCTCCTTGAAGGCTGCTGGATGTGATTGCACGTATGCGAACGCCTGAAAAATAATAGTAACAGCAGCATCTAACACTTTCAGTAGGTCCTTTTGGATAAACACCAACAGGCTCTAGCTGGCAGCTCTCTGAGGGTAGCACCTCCTCTCCCTCCCTCCCTCCCCCATTTCTATACTCTTCAAAATCAGTGGTTCTTAATCTTGGCTCTGCATTTGAAACACCTGGGAAATTTTATGAGCATTAAGTGGGATGATGTAAAATTTCCTGACAGATGGAAGATGCTGGTTGCAGTCCTCTTTTGCCTAAAAAGTGAGACCAGACCTTCACCTCTCTCTCCCTCTCCTGGACCAAAACGGATCCTATCTATGAAAGGGTTTTGTGAAATGCAAAGCTTTATTCAACTGTAAATTATAACCTTTACCTTTAACTTCATGAGAAGTCAAAGTGCTTTTTATTTTTAACGTTTTACTATGAAAAACATCAAATTATATTAAAGAGAATAATATAATAAACCCTTGTTAGGGAACTGTCACTCAGCTTCAGAAATGATCAGTTCGTAGCCAATTTTATTTATAGTATCACCCATTACCCCCTCACTGGCTAATTTTTTATCATTCATAAATATTTCAGCATGTATCTATAAAACATAAAGACTCTTTTTTGTAAAAAGCCACAATACTACTATCACATTTTAAGCATGATCAATAATTCCTATATATCAAATATCCGCTCAGTATTCACATCTCCCCCACTTTCTTTGTTTCTTCAGATTAGGATACAAGTAATCCCTTCACTAGATGTCTCCTCAATCTCTTTTAATGTATAGATTCTACCCCCATCTCCTTTCCCCATGTAATTCATTTATTGAAGAAACCAGTTCATTTCTTTCATAAAGTTTCCTTCAGTCTAGACAGCATCGTCCTGATTTTTTTAAAAATAAACTTTATTTTTTAGAAGTATTAGATTTACAGAAAAATTGTGAAGACAGTACAGAGACCCCAGACAGTTCACACAGTCACCCCTATAATTACCATCATAGCACGAGTGCATACCACCCACAGGACTTACCACTGTTGATGCTGCCCTGGATCACCTGGCAGAGGCCCCACCCCTACCCCCTTCCACTATGCCCCCTTTGGAAAGAAGTGGCTGTTCCCAGCAGCCCACGCTGAAGGAGTCGACAGTTACACTTCACCATCTGCAGGGGACAGCTCTCCTATATCAATTATTTCAACTACTTCCGCATGGGAGATCTTCTTTTCCCCCATTTATGTACTTATTCATGATTTAGATCAGTATAGACCCATAGAGATTTATTTCATCCTTTAGGTTATAATCTAATACTGCTTTATTTTCTTGCCCAGACTGTTTCAGTTTTAGCTGTAGGGAGCTCTTTAGCTCTTGAGTTGGTTCCTGTGTCCTTATCCCTTTGACAAACTCTCATCGATATGGGTGGTTTTTTTTCATTATTGATTTTTGGATTTTCGGTGCACTTCCTTATTTTCTGGCATCACAAGATGCTCCAGGCTCATCATGTACCCACTGTGTATATTTCCTGCCCCAGTGCCTGAATCAGCACTTCTCCAAGGAGTCTTGGTTCCTTTTATTGGGAAATGGTAACAGAAACCAAGATCTGGGCACTGGGTGTGCTTGTTGCTCCTGGGGAATCGCTGCTTCTAGGCCCTCCCAGATGACAGAGCAATGAAATTTATATGTGTACGAAATAACCCTTGAATATACACTTATCCAAAAATGTTTCTGTTTGTAACCATCTGTATCTAAACTAAAATTCTTACTGATGTCTCCAACTCTAATCCACTACCACCTGGAACATTCTAGCTTCTTCCTGCTATTTGAAAAAGATGTTCTTTTGTATTTCTTATAATATGGTGGTTAGATTCAAATTCAATTTTTTGGCAAGAATATTTCATAGGTGGTGCATTCTTCCATCATTTTAGTGATGTTAGCAGCCATTGATGATCATTTCCTAGGATCTCTTAATTCTTTAAAGTTTTTTAAAAAAGCAAAGTTTTGATTGGCTCCATCTTTCTTCTCTGAATAACTGGAATTCTCTGTAGAAAGAAAAACCTCCCCTCATCAACTATTTGGTTACCCTGAAGTAGAGCCCATATAAAAAGGATAAATGCTTAAATCCTTGCCTCATTAGCTTATAAATAATATGTTCCCTAGCAACCTCTGAGGCTGAACACTGAGCTATTTTTGGTTTTGAACTTGCAGCATCTCTGGAGGCACATGGCTCAGCTCTCTACCTTCAGCCCCGACTGCTAGGCAGTCTGTCTCAGGAGGTGGAATAGCAGAGGGTAAGAGGCTGGGCTCCCCCGGCAGAGGCAGAGAGCAGTTTGGAAGGGGAGGCAAGATTGGAGGGTCTTGAGGGCTTCCATATTCATTCATCCTGAAAAAGCTCCGGTCTCCAGTCATTTTCTTGTAGAGCTGTTGCCTTGCTTTCATAGTTTTTCACATTGCCTTAGCTGAATCCATCTTTAAAAGTCTCCTCAAGCAACCATAAAAGAAAAATACAACAGCCAGAAGCTCTGGAAAGTGCATGTTTGACTCTAAATCCTTCAAGGAAACCCTTCTAGGAGAGAAACCAAGAAACCCTTTGGAGTGTTAGGGGTAAGGGTTAGGGCACTGTTCTCAGCCCTGGTTCCTTATTAGAGTCACCTGAAACACATATAAAAACCACTTACAGTTAAGCACCACTGCCAGAGATTCTGATTCGATTGGTCTGGGGTGGAACCCTGGAAGTGGCAGGTCTTTTTTCTTTTATTATTTTTTTATTGAGGTATAGTTGATATATAATATTATATAAATTACAGGTGTACAATGTAGTGATTCATAATTTTTAAAGGTTGTACTCCATTTATAGTTATTATAAAATATTTGCTATATCCCCCGTGTTGTTCAATGTTATCCTTGTAGGTATTTTGTACCTAATATTTTGTACCTCTTAATCCCCTGCCCCTATACTGCCCCTCCCCCATTCCCTCTCTCCACTGGTAACCACAAGTTTGTTCTCTATACCTGCTTCTTTTTTGTTATATTCACTAGTTTTTGTATCTTTTAGATTCCACATGTAAGTGATATCATACAGTATTTGTCTTTTGCTGTCTGACTTATTTCACTTAACACAGTATCCTCGAAGTCCATCCAGGTTGCTGCAAATGGCTAAATTTCATTCTTTTTTATGGCTGAATAGTATCGCATTGTATACCACACCCATTTGTCAATGGACATTCAGGTTGCTTCCATGTCTTGGCAATTGTAATGCTGCCACAAACATTAGGGTGCATGTACCTTTTTGAATTAGTGTTTCTGTTTTTTGTTGTTTTATTTTTTGTTTGTTTTTCGGATATATACCCAGGAGTGGAATTGCTGGGTCATATGGCAGCTCTATTTTTAGTTCTTTGAGAAACCTCCATACTGTTTTCCACAGTGGCTGCACCAATTTACATTCTGGAATTGGCAGTTTTTATGAGCTTTTTGCAAGGTTTAATCGTTTAACCAGGGCCATTTCGAGGCCTCCTAGAACTCTAAAAGGGGAATGAGTGTGTCGCACCTACAGGCTCATCACCTCGATCCAGTTGCCTGATGTCAGTAGATACCATCTCTGCCACGTTACTCAGAAGACTAAGCTAGGAAAGATGATGCCAGGAACGTCTCACTCCACCCACCTCCCCTCCCTGCCCCATTCTGAGGCCTGGTGAGTGTGGCTCAGTTCCAGCCAGGGGGCCTTTAACATAAGACTCTACCCCACCCTTGGCTCCACAGATAGCTACATTTGCTGTGCCTGGCACTGTTCTAAGTGCTTTAAATCTCTAACATCCTTAATAGGTTGGAATACTCTGCACTTAACAGATGAGAGACTGGGATCTGAGAGAACTGACTGCCTTGCTAAGGTCGCCAGCCTGTGTCTGGGTGGGTACTTGGGCTCTTTCGCATCACGTGCTGTTACTAACAGGCTGTGACTCCAAGCCCAGCCCCTCTCGAGAAGCTGCCTCCTCCCTTCTTCTGTGTAATAAATACTGACTCTTGAGGAGAGATGCCCTGCACAGAGTGCAGGGCCTGAGAAAAGGTGGGGAGGCCTGGGGCGAGGGATTCTGAACCCCTGTTCCTCATTCAGCATCAGGTCCTGAGGAGCCCCCTGCCCTGGGGGTGCGCGGTTCCCCACCTTCCTTCACAGCTCAGTGGTCTGAGCGTATGTGAGAGTAAAGTCTAGAAAGCCTTGGGCACTTCTTCTACCTCTGACCCTTGCTCTCCTTCCTGTGCCTACAGGGTTTCACCCACAGCCCTTTCCTCCCTTACTCTTTCCTGGAAAATCTCGTGGGTCTGTCCATCCTATCCACCACCTATTGCCACCCCCAATTTCAGAACTACACTATTGTTGCTCACCCCCCTCCTATAATCCCCATCCCAGAAAGTGACAGCGCCATCCACCCTGATGTCATCCTGGCAAAGTCCCCCCGACACTCAATCAGCTACTGAGTCCCCGCAGTGTCACCCTCAGGATGGCTCTAACACCCATCGCTCCTCTGTCCCCACCACCCAGGGAAGGCTGCGGCTCGAAAGCCAACTCTGCTAACCCTTACCCCACCCCAGGCCCCGGGCTTTGTGTACCATCCAGACCAACTAGGTGTGGCTCCCAGGATGCGTCCCTAATTAGATGATTAAACTCTACTCAGCCTGCAAACCTCTTCGCACGACCCAGCTCTCCCAACCGGCTGGGGAAGTCCCCTGGAGCTAGACTGTGACGTCAGCACTATTAACGGTCTCCCGCCGCGTCCAGGACCTGGCCACGCCTGCAGCCTTGCCCGTGCCAAGGCCCACTTCCCCCGAGTCCCATTTGGCCCTAGGCTTCCCGGGGCCGATTACCCGCCACCGCGCCCCGCTGATTGGCTGCCGCCCGGGACCACGGCCGCGCCCCGCCCCAAGCCCTGCAGGGATTGGTCCTGGCCGCCGGGCCCTGCAGGGATTGGTCCTGGCCGTCCCGCCCGCTACCCACGTCGGCCCCCTGGACAGCCGAGCGGGGAGGTCCGGTCATGGCCGGGATGCGCAGGCTGGAGCTGGCGGAGGCCTTGCAGCTGGGGCCGGGCTGGCGGCACGCGTGCCACGCGCTGCTCTACGCGCCGGACCCGGGGTTGCTCTTCGGCCGCATCCCGCTGCGCTACGCAGTGCTGGTGAGGAAGGGGCGCGCCCGGCCACCGCCCGCCCCCGCCCCGCGGCCACGCCGCCTTGGGCGCCCCCGGCCATCACCGCTTCCCTCTCCCGCAGATGCAGATGCGCTTTGATGGGCGCCTGGGCTTCCCCGGCGGCTTCGTGGACTTGCTGGACTGCAGCCTGGAGGACGGGCTGAACCGCGAGCTAGGCGAGGAACTGGGCGAGGCCGCGGCCGCCTTCCGCGTGGAGCGTGCCGATTACCGCAGCTCGCACGCCGGGTCCCGGCCGCGCGTCGTGGCGCACTTCTACGCCAAGTGCCTGACCCTGGAGCAGCTGACTGCGGTGGAGATGGGCGCGCCGCGCGCCCGGGACCACGGGCTGGAGGTGGGGCCAGCCCAGGTCCCCAACCCGCGTCCTCCAGCTCCCGAAGGCCTGTCCCAGAGTTTCCTCGTGTAGTTGGGGTCTGGGTGACTAGTTGCAGCCAACCTGGTCTCCTTGCAAAGATCGAACCCCCTCCCCACTTCACAAGCCTCTACAGTTGTCTTTGTAGAACACACCCATCCAAGTCACTCTTCTAGTCCCCCTTGATAGTGGCAGGCGTTGCACCTTAGGCCCCTGTTTTTCTTGCGTAGAAGTGGCCTGATGTTTTGAGGGAAAACCCTGGCACTTAGGCGAGGGTAGAGGGGGACATTGTGTATGGCGATGGTTCTCAAATTTTGGCGGGTATAGGAATCATCTGGGAGGCTTATTAAAACTGATTACTGGCCCCACTCCCAGAATTGCCGGCTCAGTGGGGGAGGGGTAGAAGGACCTGAGAATTGCGTGTTTCAAAAGTTCCTAAATGGTGCTGATGCGGCATTTTGAGGACTACTGCCGTAGGGCCCAGGGTGCATCCCGGAGGCAGGAGCCACTTCTGTGATGTGGGAAGGATTAGCTTTTGCGGAGCTGGAGAGCATGACCTGGGTCATTTGTCTGCAAAGACCTGGGCCCTCTAGGGCCACAGAGGTGTGCGTCCTCAGGCCTGGTCCTGCTGGACTGATAAAGGGGTGAGACCTCTGATCTAGAAAGATCTGGCTGGGACGAGCTCCCTGCGTTCCCAGAGTCTCATGTCTCCTTCCTTTCCCAGGTTCTGGGCCTGGTACGGGTGCCCCTGTACACCCTGCGGGATGGTGTGGGAGGCCTGCCTGCCTTCCTGGAGAATACGTTTATTGGAAATGCACGGGAACAGCTGCTGGAAGCCCTCCAGAACCTCGGACTGCTGGAACCTGGCTCTTTCGCACGCTTAAAGTTCTCAGCTCGTCCCTAGAGGCTGTCCTCCACAAACCCATGGAACCTGCCTGAGATCAGGGCCTTTGTCCTGGGGAGGGAGGGAGGAAAAAGGGAATGTTTTCTCTTCTGGGCCTGGGCCTGATAGATGATAACAGATTAAAAGGAAAAGGTGTGTAGTGTGTTCTGAGCAGAGGGCCACGTGGCGACTCATGGCGTCAGTGGCAAAAGTCCGCAGCTCATCCTGGGCGCCCTGGCAGATTCACAGAGCCTGCATCTTCCCTGTACATGTGCGCACATACAGCCTAGTGGCCCCCAGACACGCACTCACACACAAGCTGATGCCTCCCCCATCCCTTGCCGTGTCCATTTTAAGCAGGAAGTGGCACGTGTGGGGCATAGCTTGTCGCCATACCCATCTCCTTGCTGGGGAGGAGCTTCTGAACCAGAGAGGCTTTCTCCCCACACTCCTACATGGCTGTTCCCAGGGTCTAGCCCAGCCCATGCTTGTTGGGGAGGACAGAGAAGCAGAGGACCCGTTTTCCCCCTGAAAGTAGTTGCATCCTTGCCTGGGGGTTGGCCAGAGCAGTATCCCCCCGAAAGGGTGGTAGAGGGCCCTAACCTACCCCCTGCCCTCTTCTGAAACTGAGCAGAAGGGGTGAGGAAAAGGTTTGGCCTCCTTGGACTGACCTTGGACTCGAGACCCCTGGGTTCTGGTGCATTTCCTCCAGGGCTTTCACTTGGGATCCCTTAGACTCTGGAGACAGTGAAGGGAGCTGGCCCAGCCCTGATCTAGACCTGCCCCAATAAAAAAGAGCCTCCCAGTAAAGAAGGGCTTATAGCCGGGCCTCAAAGCCCTTCAGTTCCTTCAACAAATTAGCTGTATGAGGTATTGGTGATCTAGGGATGAGAGAGCCATAGACCGCTCTCCGTGCAGCCAGGAAACTTCTTAAAGGGCCAAATGGTAAATATTTTAGGCTTGGTGGGGCACATGGTGTTTATAGCGATTGCATAACTCTGCCAAGTCAGAAGTAGTAGTGGACAATACATAAATCAGGGGGTGTGGCTGTGTTCCAATAAAACCATTTAAAAAGGGATGTGGCCAGCCTGTGGGCCACAGTTTGCCAACCACTGCTCTAGAAATGAAGATAAGATTAATTAAATTATGATGCTTATTTACTTCTTTTATTTATGTCTGTGTTAAGAAGAAAATAAAGGATTGCTACGGGTCCCACCTTGGTATCTTTCACTTTAGTTGAGGTGGTCCAGAAGGGCCTCTGTGAAGAGCATTTAGGCTGAAGGATGGAAAGGACAGAGCCAGGGAGGAGTGTGGGGAGAGGATTCTGGGTGTTCCAGGGAGGAGCACGTGTTAAGGCTCTGGGAACGAATCTTGGCAAATTATCCCAGAACAAAGGTAGGGAGTGAGACTCCATTTCTCAGTTGGGGGTGGCAGCCGGGGGGGGGGGTGGTGTTAGGGGAAAGCAGAGAATTTGCAGCAAAAGGCCAGTGTAATTAGACTAAAGTAAGCAAGGGGAGGTGAAGCAGGAACCAGATGGTACAGAGCCTTACAGGCCATGGTCGGGGCAAGCTGTGTGGAGCATGGACTGGAAGCGGGTAGGAGGGGAAGTGGAAGGTGGTGCTGATCTGGACCTGGATGGCAGAGGAGGTGGAGAGAAGTGGGGGCTCTTGAGAGATGGTTGTGGCAGCACTGACAGGCCCTCTCATGGGCTGGCTAGAGGGTGGGGTGAGGAGAGAGAAGACTCAAGGGTGACTTTTCAGCTGGTGCCTTAAGGTGTTCAACTTATGGATGAAGGGAAAGCCTGGCGAAGCTGGAAGGGGACCACACAGGTTTTGGAGGGGATGGAATCAAGGTCATTTTGGATGTGTTGCGACCTAAATTTGTGAGTCATCCACATAAAAATGGTGTGGCAATACTTCAGACTGGATGGGGTCATCCAAGGAGAGAAAAAAGAGAAGAAGACTCAGGACGGGGCCCTAAGGGAACCGAGCCTGAAAGTCTGCGGGGAGAAGCAGGACATGTTCAGGAGGACAAGGAATTGAGAGGAAGCTGCTTGAAGAGGGTGGACATGCCAGGCTCTCGGGAGCGTTTTGGTGAAAGGAGGGCAGAACTGTCTCTTGGGTGTCTTAGCGTGGAGTCGTGGATGACCTGGAGGGGAGCCGTTTCAGGAAGGGATGGGAGTTGGTTGAGTGAGTAGGTGGTGGTGGGGTGGACAGTGAGAAGCAGGTCCGGAGGGTGTGAGAAATGGGGTGAGAACTGGAGAGGGCTGTCAGGTCAGGGAGGGTTTGCAGTGGGAGAGCCTGGGTGTCGATGGGAACAGTCAAGGTGGAGAGTGGAGAGAGGGTTCCTGAAGGGGCACAGTCCGTGCAGAAGGAGGCGGGCTGAGCCCTCTGAGAGGAGGACAGCCAGTCCTGCAACACAATGGGCTCAAGAAGAGGAGGGGAAAGTATAGAGGAGGAGGGGCTCAATTAATGGTGGGCTGAAGGAGCTGTAATCTCTTCCTGGTGAAATGAAGTGAGACCATCAGCTGGACGTGGGTGGAGGATGTTCTCAGAAGGCGTGAGGCAGTCCTTCATCTGCACCTGGGAAAGCAAGTCGATTACAGAAACGCAGAAGGGCAGGCGGGGCTGAGCTATGAGACGAGGATCTAGGCGCTTAGATGTACCACATCTGGGGAGGTGGGTGTACACACACGCATGTCTTTCCCCCACAGCTGTGTTCAGGTGGGACAAGGTCACTGAGGCAGAGCTGGGCCTTTCCCAGAGGAGCACAGGGGAGGAGGGGCAAGGCGGCTGAGATTACAGGAGACGTAATGCTGGACTGTGGGGTGTAAGGTTTAATCTGAATAAGACGGGAATTGAAGGCAGGAGGTGACCCCGGCGGGGTTAGTGAACTGGAGGTCTTGATGAGGTAGGACTCCAGCATGGGCTGTGGTGGGTGGGGAGGGGTACTTGAGCCAGAGAGGGTGTTTCTGAAGCTGAGGTGGAGCCATCATAGGAAAGTCAAGGTCCATGTGATGAAGCCAGAAACTGATGGCTGCTGGAGAAGGTAGTGTGAGCTACTAGCCAAGTCCTCCGCGAGGCTCCAGGAGAGGAAGGAGGGCATTGACAGGGCAGGAGCCCTGGGCGAGAGGGCTGTGAAGAAGGGGTGGGTGGGGACGGGTGGCAGCTCTTGGCCTTTGAAGGGGTGGGGGGTGGGAGCAGCTGCAGAGATCAGGTAGGTGCCTGGAGAGGTGGACGACTCTGTCCTTTGTCTCCTAACCTGGACCTGACCGCCGCCGTCAGCTCCCCAGGTAGGCAGGCTGGGGGAAGGGATGCCTCAGAGCCTCCCAGGGCACAGCCTGCACCCGCTCCATCTGTGCTGTGTGTCCGCAGCCCTCGCTCATCCCTGTGTGGAGGCAAGGTCCCTGCGGCCGAGCGGGTTCGGAGTGCTGGCATCGCTTACCTTGCCTGGAGCTGGGCCTGCGCAGACCTGGCCCGGGGCCCAGCCACACACACTGCTTCACAGCCCTTACAGACTGCATCTTAATGCTGGGCTGTCCCGGCACGTCAGAGCCTCCTGGCAGTGCAGTCGTCAGCTTGCTTTTTTGTTTATACTAAATCTTTTTATTTTTTGGCTCTGGGGATTGTTGAGGGGGACAGCCCGTGGCTTCCCTGTATCATCCCCACACGCACTCTCCCAGTGAGAGGGTGCTGTCTCAGCCAGCCCCCCTAGAGTGTTCGTCTTTCTATGGCTTGAGTTCGTTTCGCCTGCCTCATCTTCCCGTCTGCAGGCAGGCAGGGAGGTGATGGCACACCCACCTCTGGTCTCTCCCCTCTTATCCAGTACCTTCCTGCTGCAGTATGAAGAAACCCCCTGGCCTGGAGAAACCAGTCATCAAGGGGAGAGAGAAGTCAGGCAGCTCCGTGGAATCCTTGACCCCATCAACTGCGGTGGTGACTCAGCCAGCACCTGACCTCTTCCTCATCTGAGCCACTGGGTTTGTGGTTCCTGTGGGGAGGGTAAAGCAGGCAGACCGTGCTGGGTCTCCACCTCATGCTGGCCCCTCTCGCATTTTGTTTCATGGGAGGTGAGTGGCCCTGGCTGCATCCCCCGCAAACACATATTTCTGCCTTTCTCAGCAGAGCCAGCAAGATGCTCGCGCTTCTCATTTCTCTGCTTTTTCCTTGCGGCTGCAGCGGCTGGTGCTGAATTCACACTTTTGGGCCCCGTGCTGTCCGGAGCCAGAGTCTCCTTGGTTATCGAATTTCTGGCAAAGCTGCTGCTTTGAGCAGAAACATTTGAGGAGAGTGGCTGCCACCTTCACAGTTACTCAGGCCAAAGGCTGCTGAGTAAACCAGACCAGGGCAGACGTGCAGATGAGGGAAGGCGAGGGTCCTATGACTTTTGTTTATTGCACAGAAAACTTTTTTCCTCCAAACCCTCCCCTCCACACAGACAAATGAACATGAGAAAAAAAAAACAGAGAAATTTTATCTGATGAAATTAGTGAATGGCGACAGAATCTGAGCCTAGCTAACAAACGCTGTACCTTGGCCCTCCTCAGGGACAGGCAGTGAGCAGGAGGTGGGGGGCTATATTTAAAACAGGGTCACTTCTGAGGAGGAAGGACAGGGCATGGGCAGGGCAGAGGAAAGAGAAACACCCACCATGGACTTAAGGCCACAGAAAACTCCCAGGAAAAGAAACCACATGGCCTCGCCCCCTAACTCCGCAAGAGGCAGGAACGTGGAAGTTCATGTTCCCTCCAGGTAAAGGCAGCCTAGTAGAGGCCAGAGGCAGAGAGATGAAGCTGCCTTCCGGGGCCTCCTCCCCCATCCCCGCCCCACCCCTGCCAAGCGCTCTGCTCGCATATGAGCGCAGCCCTCTCCTACCCCCCTGGTGCCTGTTACCCTCCACAGGCATTCCCAGGGGATGCAGTTGGCAAGGACCTCTCTCCTTCCACTCAGATGACCCTGGTGGGGTTTTCAGTAATCATGACCAGCCCTTGGAAAAGCCCCGGGAGGGCGGCTGTTACCCACAGCCCCGGCCCCCCAGCCTCTCCTGGCCGCTGAAGAACAGACTGATCCATTCCCACCTTCCTGCGGTCCAGGACTGGTTCCAGGTGGGGATGTAGGCAGAGGCCAGGTAACAGGGAGGGGCAAGCAGGTGAGTGAGCCATGTGCTTGTTGAGGGCAAAGGAGTGGAAGGATTGCCTCCAATTCACTGAAGTAAACAGGAAATAACAACATGGGGTCTGTTCATGAAAGGGACGTGAACGCTGGCTGTAAATGATAAAGAGCATTCTCTAGAAGAGTGATTCCCCAACAGAAGCAGGCTTTGCTCAGGGAATTTAAGGAATACATGGACTGGGGAATAAGAGGAAAGATGGAATAAGACACAAACAGCTGGCAGCCCCGAGGAAAGGGTTTAAGGGGCTAGATCTCTATTAGCTTTCTTTAATTGATCAAGAGTTTATCCACAATGACTGCATGAATTTCAGATTATATACAGGATATCTATGGAAAATGCAAGGAGAAGTCAACACAACAGTATTGGGAGACCACAAACTCAGTCCTTGGCAGATAAAATGTCAACATTTAAGTACAGAATCTAGGATATATAATAATGATGATGATGGCAACAAATATTCTGGCAGTGCTTACTGTGCTGTGGGCACTATTCTAAGTAAGCTCTTCTCATGTGTTAACATATGTAACAACCCAGCTATATCAGACAGAGATACTATTATATTATCTCCAGACTCCAAACAAAAAACTTAGGCACAAACGCCAGCAAAATAAAAGATAAATCCTGAACTATGTTGATTGAAGCAGAGAATCTACCTTTAAGGACCCAGGAAACATCTACCAAATTACTCATCTGTTGGGCCTTAGAAAACCTCAGTAAATCCTCTCCAGTCTTGTACCACCTCTGAAATGACAGAGTACACATCACACTCTCTGAGCATAACGTGATAAAACTGGAAATAAATGACAGGGAGAGACACTCATAAACTTTCTTCTTTATGCTCTTTCATATTGCCTGAACCTTCTACAACGTGTACGTATTTTGTTTTTAAAATGACCAGTTAAAACAATAAAAAGGAAATTGCTTTTTTCTTGTGAATTTACAGAAACCCAACCCAAATGAATCTAAAGAAACAAGGAAAGGATTCAGGGTGGACATGCGACCCGTCCCAGGAAGAATGTTGGGTAGTTTGTTGAGTTGAAGGAGGACTGAAGTTCTTCAGCCCCAAATGAGAAAGTCACGGTGGAGCTTGAGTGGCCAGGTGTGGTCATGTGCTCACCTGGGCCCTCCCTGCCGACACTAGGACTATGCAGTTGACTGACCAGGCCAGGCTCCTCCGCCCTCGTAGTGGCTGGGGGAGCAGAGAGGAGATCTGGGGATGTAGCAGACCCCCGAGGGAGGGGGCAGGAATGCTTGTAGCACAAACAACCCATGCCTACCACAGGTGGAAAAAAAGGCTAGAGACTCAAACTTCCTCTTTGCTCCAATAGGGATCCTGTTCATGAGATTCCATAATTCTTCACGTGGCTGTACTTCACAAAGTGTAGAAACTCATGCCTGCAATTTGCAGCCAAAGTGTTGCTCCATGCTGCTACATAGCCCCCCACAGGATCCCTTTTAATGGCTGCATAATGTTCCACGCAGGCATTTCCCCTGCATTTTGATCACCTCCCCTTTAGTTTCTCACCCTCTGACCCACCAGAGCTGAGGAAGCCACTTTGACCTCAGGCTCATTGCAGGGCAAACCTCATCCCCTTCCCCAGGCCACTGACCCTCGACCCCCACCCCAGCTTCCCCTCCCACATGCACCTTTTGCCTTACTAACTCCCATTCTTTCTTATTTTTAATGTCACTTCCTAAGGGAAGCAGTCTCTGGTCCTGACCTTCCGGAGTAGGTTAATCTACCTCATACTATATAGAAAATGATAGTGTAAAATGGAATAAAAGAGTATGCAACCCCCCAAAGTAGGAAAGAATACCATAAAATCATGTCAGGTAATTAACTCATCATAATTTTATGGGTTTTTTCCCCCTAGATTTTGTCATGTTTGTGGTATTTTTCAGCTTTTGAAAGTTGTAATTGGTTGTGCTTTTACATCCTATATCGATATTCCCTTTGGTTTCCTTTTTCTAAATTTGGTTTCTTTCTTTCCTAAAGAACATTCTCCAAGTTATATGAGACTCATGTCTCACGAAGACTAGTCCGGCTGCATGTGGAGGCCTGGACGCCCTTGCTATCGGTGTGGAGCAAGGCAGGCAAGGCCTGTCACCATCTCACACCCCCTGAAGCCCCCGATGCCACGATGGAGCCCCAAAGCCAAGGCCAGAGTGTAACTAAATAGGGAATTATCTGTCATCCCTTTGACCTTTTTTCCAGCTTCTAGAGCTAGCTCAAGTTGTTCCTTGTTTATGTGATAGATGGTAAGTTATCTAAATTTTCCATCCTAAGACTTCAGGGTGATGAAGAGCAGAAGAGGGCATGGAGAAGGTAATTGAAGCTCTGTGAGCAGGAAGTGGCCAAAACAGTGGTCTCGGAGCTCCAAGCCTTTCCCTGGCGACGCTGTTCTTGGTGGTCATGTGGAGGATTTAATGACTCTAGGCCGGTCATTCCCCATGGGAATGACACCCCATCCACAAAGGGTGGGTTCCATCTGCTATGGTCATGTAACAAATCATCCCCAAATGTAGTGGCTTAGAGTAACAGCAGTTCCTTTATCCTTCATGGCTGGGGTCAGATCCAGGCTGGACTTGAGCGGCTGCAGGCTGGCCAGGCCTGTCTCCTGCCACGCAGTCTCAGGCTTTTTCATGGTGACTGGCTTGGGCGCCTCAGAGTGGTCACCTCAGGGTGTTCAGACTGCTTACCTGGCTGTCAGGGCTCCAGAAAGCAAGATGGAAGTTGCACAGCCTTGTCTGAATCAGCCTCAGAAGTCAACTTCATTTCTGCCATGTTCCATTGGTCACAAACAACAAAACTCACATAGATTTGAGGGGTGGGGAAGCTGGGCTCCATCTCTGGTTAAAGGAGTGACCAAGTTCTAGAAGATCAGGTGGGACAGATATCTTTGCAGCCATCTTTGGTGTCTAGAAGTATTGATTATAAAAGAGGGTATTGGGTGTGAGAACCCTCCTTGCAGGCCTACGCTACCTCAGCACACCACTCCAGGAACTCTTCAGAGGGATCCAGGCATGAATTTGACAGGTTTGAATTCAGAGTCCTTGAACGCAGGTCCTGCTGTGGTGCCGGCTTTGAAGCTCATCCTTCTCCCGCTGGGGTGGGGCTGCCAGGAACGATGCTGCCAGGAACGAAGCCACCAGGAAGAGCCAGTCACAGCTTAGACATCTCTGGATATGCACACAGGGTGGTGCCGTGTCAAAAGGCTGAGGTAGACAAGTTCAGGTCCTGGGCTTTTCCCTGGCGAGTTTTGCAGCGGTGGTTGTGTGTGGGGAACAGCAGGTCTGACGTCCCCTTGTTTCCATTATTCTAAGACAGACATTAAACTCTCTGAAGTCAGGATAGGTCTTACAACTCATGCCAGGTGGTGGTCCTGACATGGTCATCACCTGCTGCACATGGCCTGAAAACCTGTGGGATGAATGTCAGCAGCTTGGGAGGAAATCCCAGAGACTCAGGTGGAGAACTCTTAAGAAATGTTGCTCTTGATGGCACAGAGGTCGATGTTTTGTAGAAAAACACGAACACCTAATGCCTCAGGTTGAAAAATGATTCAAAAGAGTTGAACACTCTGCAGAAGTTTTAGGAATATTTAAATCACTTTACTTAGGGTATATTTCCTGTGTATACACAAGAGTGATCTATGATAAAAACCATGTCTAATGAAGTAAAAAAACTTCAATATATAGAAACTTTTAGAAAATGAAGTGATAAGAAAACATCGTATTATGGCTTAATGGAAGAATTTTTCTTTCTTAGAAGTACATAAAATAATAATGCATGTAGCAGTCAATGATGTCTTACAGTGGGTGAAATGCAGGAGGGGAGAAGCTCATTTCTCAACCTGGAGGCATCTGGAGTCCTAAGTGACTTCTAAGAAATAGGGCACAGAATGCAGTGGGGGCTGAGAGACAGGGGTCAGAAAGGCCAATGACTGGCTGGTCTGGCTCATCCGCCACTGCCCAAAGCACCAGGCAGAGACCAGGACGGGCAGCGCTGAGCGTGGAAGCAAGAGGTGAGGTGCTGGAGACCAGACAATGTGGTCGGAAGTGGCGCGGGGGCGGGTGGGGCAGGATGCTGGTGGAGGCCTCCCCAGCGTGGAACAGAATGGAAGTTCAGCGTGCAAGGCTTGGGAGGGTGAGTGCCTATGCCTGTCGGTGCCATCAATGACCAAGTCTCCTGTGAAAGAGAGGGCCCAGCCAAGCAGGGAGGAGATCGCAGTGGACACGAAACTGTCTCCAGAGACAAGGGCTAACGGTGTAGGACAGGTAGCCTGGAGGAGGCGGGCACAAGGGGAAGCAAGGCCTTTATGGATCTGGTGTTAAGGAAGGAGTTAAAACTGCTGGGTCTATAATTGGGACAAATGTTTCAGGCAGAATAACTCAGCCACTGGAACCATTCATAGTGACTCCAGCACCATGTACTTTAAGATCTGTTCAAATATTGGCTTCAATATCCCATTTCTCAAACTAGAATATGATTGGTTGAAATGGCTCCAACTTTGGGGGACAAAATTGTTGACTGTTTAAACTGAACACGTGGTCCGCATAGGTATCAGGCACCTTCCCTCAGGCACTGCTGAGAAAATGTCAGTCCTCGCTGTAGTAACATTTTAATTACATCACATGGAGTCCATTCCTGGAAAGGCCTGCTTGCCCCAAGACTTCTTAATGCCTACTTGTCCTTCAAAGCTCATCACTCCTTTAGGGCAGCTTTCATTCCCCTCATTTGGGCTGCCATGGCAACTTGAGCATGCCTCCACAAGAGAACCATCCCACTGGCCAGAATTCTTCCTTAAAATTTCTTTTGGCCCTACTAGAACATGACTGTGTTTCCCCAGCATCTGGCATGTTACAGTAGAGTAGGCCCAGTAAGCACTCAGTAAAATACTTATTGAATGCATGCTTCTTGAAAAGCCTTTTCTCTTATGAAAGATGAGCAAGCCAATAGAAGCTCATTTTGAATATTAATTCATATTAATTTTTGTCCAAGTTTTTTCTTTTTGTTTTGATACAAAAAAATTTAATTTATTTATTTGGCTGTGTCAGGTCTTAGCTGCAGCACACAGGAACTTCATTGCAGCATGCGGGCTCTTCATTGCAGCACCTGACCTCTCTAGTTGTGGTGTGCAGGCTTAGTAGTTGTGGCACATGGGCTTAGTTGCCCTGTGGCATGTGAGATCTTGGTTCCCTGATCAGGGATTGAACCTGCGTCCCCTACCTTGGAAGACAGATTCTTAACCACTGGACCACCAGGGAAGTCCCTCCAACAAGTTTCTTCTCGTTGTGGCAAATATCACTGGACTGGGATTCAAGACTCTTGTACAAGTCCAGGGGCCTTGTGTCCATTAGGCAACTTCCTAATCTCTCTGGGTCTTGGTCTCCACATCTCCTGTGCACATCTCAAGGGTGCCCTGTGTCTTCCATTATTTATTCCACTGCCTGGCACATAGTATGTGCTCAATAAATATTTGGATAAATTAATCTGTGAAATGAACAAAAGGTTAGGATAAATTATCTCAAAGGTCCCTATTTGGCTTCCTAAATAATGCAAAGAAACACTTCTCGTCATTCTATCCAATCAAAACACATATTAGTGCTTAATCCTGTGATATCGTTTAACAAAGTCAGCTTACACTGGCTGCTTGGAGGTATCCTAGCAACTTATTACCATGGCAACATCGCACTTCCTAGTCTTCAAATATGGGTACAGTCGAAATGAGCTGACCTAGTATTTACATTGAGGTTTGGAACTCAAGACCAGCCCGGCTGATTGTTATGTAATAAGGTTTTTGTGGTTCCTATGGAACAGACACTCCTCAAATTCTCTTCCACCTATTGGCTGATAACTGAAATACTATGGTTCATCTCCTTAGTGTGAAGGGCTTTATGTCCTTCAAAAAACATAGAACATCCACTTTTTTTAAACAGTGTCCAGTATCAGAACAAATATCTTTGTGTATTGGCTGCATGGAAATTTTAAAGATAACACTGGTGAGTTGAGAGGTCATGTTGCTTCAGTTTCATGATATTATTTTAAGGGAATTAAACTCACAAATCATTGTTTCGGGTCTGCTAGCATGACAGCTGGTGGCAGTTTATCAGACCGCAAGATAGGCCTCCAAGTGCATTCATTATAGCTAATTGTAATTACGCTAAGATATAAGTTATTTATAGCAAGTGTTATTTTCATACATTTTAACAGATAACCCAAGTCCATTGGATGAATAATAGATTTTTCTGATATGAAGGAAAATCATTCTGCGTATGTAAGACTGTCCACCTTGATTATGCATGCCACTGCAAGGAATTTGGGTCTGGGATGAAATGCAGGAAGTCAAATATAATTTTGGAAATTTCATTTTCTGATGGGCATATATTATTTATGAAGGTTTGGGTTGTAAGTAACAGAAGATCCAATTTAAACCTTTTTAGCTCATATACCTGGAAATCTGAGAAGCATGTAGATTTCAGGAATAGTTGACCCAAAGGCTCAATGACTTAGTTTTATTCTCTCTCTACACTATACTACTAAATTTTATTCTCTCTCTACACTGTACTACTATAGTGAGGGCTCCATCTCAAGGCTGGTTCCCCTTATTTGTATCCAAAGCAAGAGTCCTTAGCTTTGCTAAGATTGACCAGCCCTGACCAACTCCTATGGTCAAAGGGCAGCTGTGAAGTTTGGCCTGGGAGGCCTAAAGCAGCGACTGTGCCCAAGGGAACAGGATTAAGTGAGGGTCGGTTCTATTCAGATCTCATGGCTGCTATTCTATGAGGGAGGAAAGAAAACCACAATGTCCAAACCACCCCTAATTGTACCATGGAAGACAGAACATTACCTCTGAATAAGTACATAATTACTTTTGTCAATCAAAGTGTAAAGGGAGCACAAAGGAAACTTGTATTGTTCTGCCTGTATTGTATGTATTGTCCCCCTATAGTTGAAGAATTTATGTGAAACCATTGGCTCTCCTTGGCAGCTTTCCCAGTTCCATCCCACATTCAATTAGAGACTGGAGTCAGAAATGGATTTTGTAGCTTATACACCATGGTAACGGGAGGCCATAGCTAATCTTGTGTCCTAGCTTTTGTTGTTTAGAATGTGTGGGCAGAAAGAGTCAAATGGCCTCTCCTCTGTCTGGCACAAGCGTTCTGCTCTAAATCAAAGTGAAATAGGCCTCAGCGGCATTATCTCAAATGGCCGATTTAAAAAAATTACTCACAAATTAGGCTGTTCTCCAAAGTGTGTTTTGAAACATTGATTTGCTTAAGTGACTATAAAATCAGTAATATGGTTAAGACTCAAATTAATGGGCTGGTATAGCCTTTCAGGTTTATTTCACAGGCTCTACTTGGCCAGAACATTTTGCATTGATTCTTGTCATCCTTAAAGCAGACAAGGCACCACACTCCTTCCTCTGGAGAATCCAGAAGTAAAACACTGTCACCCCTCAAGTCCCTGGAGGTTGTGTGAGTGTGTATTTGTGTGTGTACATGTGTACCAAATGTGCTCACTTATGAACAGAGAACTGTGTGTCTACTCTGTACAAGCACTTAATCTAAATCATTTTATTTAATCTTCAGAGTCATCATATTAAATACGAGTCCAATTTCACAGATAAGGAAACAGGTTTGCAGAGGCTAATGATTTGCCAGCTGTCCTAGAGCTGTAAGTTGCAAAGCCTGACTTGAACTCAGGTCTGCCTGCGGTCACAACTCAGGATCTGACCCACCAAGCTTCACCGCCTCACTCTTTGTCTGGGAGTTGCATTAAAGTTTTCATTTTGCTGTTAGCTTTGCCCGCTTCCCTGCCCTGTCAAACTCTATATTCATTGACTTGCTACTGATTGAGCACCTGCCATATGCCAGATGCTGTTTCAGGAGACACAGCAGAGAACAAAGCAGACAGAAATCTCTCCCTTCAGGAGCTTACATTTTATCAAGAATAAGCTCAGTTGTCTGTGTCCTGCTCTCCCAGATTTTCCCCCTAAATATCCTTTTCCTTCTAGTCCTTCAATAAACTCAGAGCCTCTTTCCCAAAGGCTCCTTGCCCTGAAATATGATTCAATATTTCAGATTCCTAAGGGCAATGGGAATTTGCTTTTATTCTTCTGATCCAAGATACTCAGCTGCCCCATTGTTTTGGCTTCAGGGGAGGCATCGGAGCCCTAAATTGACTGCTTGCCCAGTGGTGCATGGGCATATGTGCACGGGGGTGACCAGTGCGTCGAGGGATGGGTGTTTGGACTTAGTGTCGCAGGCCCAGTTTCCAGCGGAGCAGGTCCTGAGATAGAGATTTTCAGGCAAGAAGTTTGTTGGGACGGGCTCTCAGGCACAAACTGATCAGAGGGAAATGAACTGCTGTGCAGCTACTTGACCTTAAACTGGCTTCCTCAGTTTGGTAATACCAGGAACATGTATTTGACTGGCTTCTATTATTATTTAGTTCCTTTTTCTCTTAAGGACTATGATATTATTTTCTTTAGTTATAGTTACATTTGGACCTCAATTTATACAGATTATCTCCTTTAATGCTCAAAACACCCCAATGAAATAGATATCACCATCCCATTTAACAGAGGAGGAGACTGAGGCACAGAGAGGTTTGGGAACATCCATGTGGTTACACTACTACGTGGCAGAGCTGATATCTGAACCCAAGACTACCTAACACTGGGGCCCGATCTCTTACCACTGCGCTACACTGACTCTCCCCCTTTCTCAAGGTTGGCCTCAGTCTCCTCTAAGTTTAGTAGTTAAGATATACTCTTGGACTGTCTATGACCTATTGAAATCATTTATCAAATCATTCAACAAGCATACCATACTCTGGACAGTGTTCAGGGCACCAGAGCTATGATTTATAAGACAGACCCTCAGAAGATCTCACAGGATGGTGAGGGGCTTCAGAGAAGTAAAAAGGCACTTAGGAGACAGAGTAATACGTGCTAAGCTGTGGAAAGCCTTGTGTACAATGGAGTACATAGGAAGGCTCTTAACAGTCATGGGGGTAGGGAGATGCTCCGTGAAAGTGTCAAGGAGGGGACGTATGAGCAGGAGCCTAAAGCAAGTATCCAGGTAAACGTGTGTGTGCGCGCGCAGGAGTGGGCATGGGGAGATGTTCTAAGAAGCAGAAGGTTGCACATGCTTGGAGTGGACCCAGAAATTGGGAGAAATCCAGGATGTCCGGAGCCCCACTTGAGAGGTTGGACATGGTAAGAGCTGCGACCGGGCAGGGGCAGATCAGGAAAGCCTTCCAAACCCCGTTACAGACTGGGTTTTGCCCTGAGAGAATTGGGAAACCACTGCAGTGTGTTAAATAGGGCGACATTATCCAATTTGCTTTTTGTTTTGCCAGTATGTTTTTATTCTGTTTTCTTTTTTAAAGCTTTATTGCGATATAATTGCCATACAATAAACTACACGTATTTAAAGTATACATTTGGTATATGTATAACTGATTCACTTTGTTATAAAGCAGAAACTAACACACCATTGTAAAGCAATTATACTCCAATAAAGATGTATATATATACTTTGAGACAAGAAGAACCTAATACAAAAAAAAAGTATACGTTTGGGTGAGTTTCCACACACATATATCCTGCTGAAACCATAAACACCATCAGGAGAGTGAACATGTCCATCACCCCAAGCATTTTCTCCTGCCCTTTTTTAAATCCTCCCTCCCTGCCTCACTCCTAGCCCCAGACGAATGCTGATCTGTGTTCTGTCAGTAGAGATTAGTTTTTATTTTCCAGAGCTTTGTATAGATGGAATCAAAATTTATATGTATTCTAAAGAGTACACATTTTTGTATTATTTCAGCAAGATTATGGGGACTGCCAAGTCAAGAATGGATAAGAAGACTAGGGGCTTTAGCCAGTGAATTATTAGCTAAAGTAACTAACACCTTCGGAAAGGGGCTCTTTCTGAAGTCACTCTGTTCACTGCATCACAAAGTGGCAAAGCTACCCCCTCTCCTGTCTCCTCTTAGGTCCTTGTTTCCGGGAGACAGAAACCTAATCCAAGCTGTCTGGAGTGTGTGCGCACGCACACGTACACAGGATTTTATTGGCTCTGCCGTGGAAAAGCCCAGCAGTGGTTGCCTTTAGGCATTTCTGCTCAAACGACTTGATAGGACTTGGTTTTTCTTGATCACTTAGTTCTCACCTCTTTCACCTCCTGTAACCACCGTTTCTGTTGCTGTTGTTGTGAGGACATTAAGATCTCAGAGCAACTTTCATTGTATACAACCCCCAGTGTTGTTAACTATAGTCACTGGGCTGCACACTAGCTCCCTGGAACTTATTCATCTTGTAATTGGAAGTTCGTGCCCTTTGGCCACCATCTGGCCTCTTCCCCACCCTCCAGCCCTTTAGAGAATATTTATTGTGTTTATTTAAGCTCTTGCCTGGTGAGTTCCAATCAACCTCTGCTGTTCTGTTTGTCGTCTTTAGGTGCAAGGTCATTTCACCCTGGCAACTCATGTTCCTGTTTGAAGCGATCCTCTCTGGTTTTCAGGAAGAGCCAGATCCCTCCACGGGAGTTTAAGGAGAAGGGAAGGGACGAGCCCCTGGGCAGACCACTTTGGACCCCACAGAACCCCAAAGACTACAACTTTTGGTACCGCGCTGCCAGGCACCTCCTGTGAGCAGGGGTTTCCTAGGTTAGAATCCGTCATCCTGGGGAGCTTGAGCGGGGAGAGGTGAGTGAGCGGATGCTAAGTATCAGCTGCTGGTCCTGTTTTCATCAGCTCCTCACACCAGCAGGGCTTCTGTGGTACTTTTACGTACCCTGACAGCACTGGCCGCCTGCACTGATACTGGAGGTTTCTGTGGCCAAGAGGCTGCTCTGATCCATCCAAGGCCAGGCCATGGAGAGGGAAGAGAATTTAGAGTTCTTTCTCTGCCCATACCCTCCGTCTGCTCTGCCCTCCTGCTGTCTCCCCCATCACACCTGCCTAGACAGGCTGCCTTCTCCCCAGGGGCATCTCACACTTTGGAGGTGTTGTTGATAGTTTTTCAGATGCACGACTGCACCTGCTTCTACAGCTTTTCTAGGGAGGCTCTGGGTGGAGGGAGTTGGCAAGGTGGTCAGTACGCTACTTTGTCAGAGTTAGGAAAAGGCCTGCGCACACATCTCATTTTACAGAGCAGTCAGTGTGCCTGTGAGTACCACTCCTCTCCTAGAAGGAGTGATGGGGAGGGCAGGACCAGGAAACAGGGTCAAGGACCAGTACTTTTTAAGGCAAAAGAAAAATGTCAAATTTGAACCCCCTATTTTCTCTTCAAATTAAACCCAAGTTAGATATTCTTTTAGGCAATGACTCAGAAACTCTGAAAAGGGTTTAATAATAGCTCTTGATGATTCATATGAATATTTTACTCTGAAGTTGCTTGTCTTTGAGGAATGTTGGTGTGAAACTTTTGCTCCCAGGAAGTATGGGTGAAGATCTAAGTACTCACTGCTTTGTGAAGTGGTTATGATAGTAGTAATTAATAATTATATTTCTCTATGCTCTGCCAAAGCAGTTGGGCATTGCAGAAACACTTTATTATAAAGCTATAAATAGATAAGTAGCTAAAAACTTTAATTAAATTGCTTAATTAAATTAAGTGGTAATTAAATTACCATTTCATTCTTTTTTTTAAAGTGTCTACAAACTTTAAAAAATAATGTTTGAACTAATTGCTTCAGGAGATACCAAAGATTACCATTTGCAGAAATACATTATTAGAACTAAAAGTCCAAGATTCTAAAATGCATTCGATAGCAATGCTTCGATTTGAGGCAAAAACCTTTCCTAATGATGGAACCAAGAGGGTTCTCAGCCTGATAGTTTTAGGCCTCACCTGTCACTAGCTAGCTGTGTGACCCAGGGCAAGTCTCTTACTCACTGGGCCTCAGTTTCCTCATCTGTTAAATGAGGTCACTGGAATAAATCTCTTACATGAAAGGGCTATGGGACCTTTATGCATGAGATGAGGGAGAGGGTCCCAGTGCCTGGGAAATAGACATACCACCAGTTTCTACTACTTCTGCAACCCAAGGATAAGGAAGAAAGGAAGCAGCCCAGAGCAAATTCCAACCTCAACTCCAAGAACCAGGAAAGATTTTCAGCCACCTCACAAATTATTTAAAACATAATTCAGGAGAGACCGGCCAAGATGGCGGAGTGGAAACAACTTGAGCTCACCTCCTCTCATGGGCACACCAAAATCACAATTATCTGCAGAACAACCATGAAACGATGAAAACAACCAGAACTTACCAGAAAAGATCTTCTACAGCAAAACACAAGGAAGGAACCACAAGGACGTGGGTAGGAGGCACAGACTCACAGTACAGTCAAGTCCGGTACCCCCAGGCACCAAATTAGCACCAGCACCTGGCCCCGCCCAGCAGCCTGTGGGCACAGGTGCTGGGACCCCTCAGGCTGAGCAACCCCCAGTCACCAGCAGACAGCCTGCCTACAGACTTCCTGAGCCTACAGCCACCTCTAAGCACGGCGCTGCCCACCCTGGGAAATCTTCAAGTACACTTGGATTTGGACTCATGAGCTCAAAGTAGCTCTGCAGTTTTCAGAGGCAACTGTAGCTCTCTGGACCCTGGTTTTCACATCTGTGAAATAAAAGTGTTGGATGAGGTGATCTGTCTGGACATCGGCAGCTGTGAAATGCCACGTTCCCTGATGATCTCTGTGACCAGTATGCTCTGACAGCAAAGGACATCAAGAAGATCCCATTATTATGCTGAAAAAAAAAGATTATTTTGTCTGAAGTTGTCTCTAAATTCTGTTTTGGAAATAGGGCAGGGTGTGCATTTTTATAGGAATTTGTATAAAAAGCACTTGCCAAAGTCACACTCTTGATTATTGGAAGAATTGAGGGGAGGCCCTCAGTCTCCAGACCCCAAAGCCGGAATGCGGGTCTTTTCTACAAGGACGGAAAGAGGTGAAAGGGCAGGCTCTGCTTCTGTAAAAGTCCTTTGGAGCTTGCTGACTGTTTCAGTTTCAGCCACACTCAGAGGTGCGCTCTTGCTGCTGCTCCCATTTTCCGCATGAAAGTTGCTAGGGCTCTTTCAGACTTTCCTTCTGAATTACTACAACACGGTTTTAGGATTATTCCTATTTCACCTGGAGGCTTTCCTTTGAATGTACAGTGTGTGTGCACACATCTGTTTACAGTTTGCTGAAATCTCAAGTGTGATTCCATAACATCTCAGTTACTTTTTCCATGGGGGATGGATGTCTCCCTCATTTTAAGCCTAAGTCAGGGCTGCCCAAGGCTTTTCGCATCAGGGCACTCATAAAAATGGTATTTGCACAGTGGATGGGGCTACTTCAGATCCTGAGGTGCCTGTCTGGAGACTCCAGCCTTTACGTACCCCGTCCCAGCCCAGCATCCCTGAGGACTGAGGGCATGACAAGGCCACCATCGTGTCCCATGCATGGCTCACCAGTGTGCAAGCTGCTCCTGGAGAAACTAAACCCCAGCCCAAGCCAGTGGGCAAACTGGGCTTGATATACCAGAGCACTCTTGTCAGACAGTCTTCCAGGAATGGATGTGCTGGAGCATGAAATGTATCAGAGAGGTAGATATCATGAGAGAGAATGGAAAAGTGGAGCAGCCCAGGGTCCATCAACAGAGGAACAGTTAAACAAACAATGGTGCATTTATGCAGTGCGGTTTACTTGTTAGTAAAAGGGGATTACAGATTCCATGCAACCACATGTATGAATGTCAAAAACACACTGAGTGAAAGCTGGGCTGAGAGAGAACATATTGTATTGTTCCATTTACATGAAGCTCTAGAATATCCAAAACTGACCTGTAGGGGTGAGGTGGGGTGGTGGGCATGGGGATGGACTGGAAAGTGCAGTAGGGAAATTCCTGGGTGATGCAATGCTTTTTATCTTGATAGAGGTTTGGGTTACACGAGTGTATGGGTTTGCCACTTAAGATTAGTGCATTTCATCACAGACACAGAAAACAAATTTATGGTTACCCAGGGGAAAATGGGGACCAGGGGGAAGGATAAATTAGAAGTTTGGGGTTTGCATATACACACTACTATATATAAAATAGATAAACAACAAGGACCTACTACATAGCACAGGGAATATACTCAATATCTTGTAATAATGGAAAAGAATCTGAAAAAGAATATGTATACACACATATATGTATAACTGAATCTCTTTTCTGTATACCTGAAACTAACACAACATTGTAAATTAAGTATAGTTCAATTTTTAAAAAATGGTTAAAAAAATGATTAGTGCATCTCACAGTACATAAGCTTCATCTTAAAAAAATAAATATTGAAGCTCTAGTTACTAGTACTATGTGTGCTGAAAAGTTTAGTGTGAAGGATGCTGGCATCTGCAACTTACATTGCATTACATCACAAAATATGATGGCTGGATAAAGCGTGGATAGATGAATACAAATGTAATAGGGCAAGTAAAGTAAAATCTTAGTGGTAGAATTTAGGTGGTGGGTACATGGGTATCCTCTATATAATTCTCTTAACTTTTATTTATGTCTGAAACTTTTTATAACAAAATGTTAGACAAAACATGTGGACCTTGTCATGCCCTCAGTCCTCAGGGATGCTGGGCTGGGACGGGGTACGTAAAGGCTGGAGTCTCCAGACAGGCACCTCAGGATCTGAAGTAGCCCCATCCACTGTGCAAATACCATTTTTATGAGTGCCCTGATGCGAAAAGCCTTGGGCAGCCCTGACTTAGGCTTAAAATGAGGGAGACATCCATCCCCCATGGAAAAAGTAACTGAGATGTTATGGAATCACACTTGAGATTTCAGCAAACTGTAAACAGATGTGTGCACACACACTGTACATTCAAAGGAAAGCCTCCAGGTGAAATAGGAATAATCCTAAAACCGTGTTGTAGTAATTCAGAAGGAAAGTCTGAAAGAGCCCTAGCAACTTTCATGCGGAAAATGGGAGCAGCAGCAAGAGCGCACCTCTGAGTGTGGCTGAAACTGAAACAGTCAGCAAGCTCCAAAGGACTTTTACAGAAGCAGAGCCTGCCCTTTCACCTCTTTCCGTCGTTGTAGAAAAGACCCGCATTCTGGCTTTGGGGTCTGGAGACTGAGGGCCTCCCCTCAATTCTTCCAATAATCAAGAGTGTGACTTTGGCAAGTGCTTTTTATACAAATTCCTATAAAAATGCACACCCTGCCCTATTTCCAAAACAGAATTTAGAGACAACTTCAGACAAAATAATCTTTTTTTTTCAGCATAATAATGGGATCTTCTTGATGTCCTTTGCTGTCAGAGCATACTGGTCACAGAGATCATCAGGGAACGTGGCATTTCACAGCTGCCGATGTCCAGACAGATCACCTCATCCAACACTTTTATTTCACAGATGTGAAAACCAGGGTCCAGAGAGCTACAGTTGCCTCTGAAAACTGCAGAGCTACTTTGAGCTCATGAGTCCAAATCCAAGCGTACTTGAAGATTTCCCAGGGTGGGCAGCGCCGTGCTTAGAGGTGGCTGTAGGCTCAGGAAGTCTGTAGGCAGGCTGTCTGCTGGTGACTGGGGGTTGCTCAGCCTGAGGGGTCCCAGCACCTGTGCCCACAGGCTGCTGGGCGGGGCCAGGTGCTGGTGCTAATTTGGTGCCTGGGGGTACCGGACTTGACTGTACTGTGAGTCTGTGCCTCCTACCCACGTCCTTGTGGTTCCTTCCTTGTGTTTTGCTGTAGAAGATCTTTTCTGGTAAGTTCTGGTTGTTTTCATCGTTTCATGGTTGTTCTGCAGATAATTGTGATTTTGGTGTGCCCATGAGAGGAGGTGAGCTCAAGTTGTTTCCACTCCGCCATCTTGGCCGGTCTCTCCTGAATTATGTTTTAAATAATTTGTGAGGTGGCTGAAAATCTTTCCTGGTTCTTGGAGTTGAGGTTGGAATTTGCTCTGGGCTGCTTCCTTTCTTCCTTATCCTTGGGTTGCAGAAGTAGTAGAAACTGTTGGTATGTCTATTTCCCAGGCACTGGGACCCTCTCCCTCATCTCATGCATAAAGTTCCCATAGCCCTTTTGCCTTCAAATTTTCTTCAGTGCCTGGAAAGGTGTTTGGAACCATGGTGAAGGAAAGGGTCAGGTAGGGCATTAGCCTCTTCCTCCCATCCCCACGTGACAGTGAGGCTCTGTAAGCTGCTGCCAATGCCTGTGGCAACAAGACCCTGACTGTGGGGTGGTGGGGGGGGAGAAACAGCATTTGCACCTAGTGAATGAATGGTATGGGAGTTGGGGCAGGTGACGCGGCACTGCTCCCAGGGAGGAAGTAATCTCTAACATCTCCAGCTGGATGGTGGCTCCTTTTGGAGAAGGCAAGGAAGGAGGACCAGAGCTGAACTTCACTGGGGAAAGGGTTGAGTGCCCTCCAGCGCTCTGCTCCATCAGCCAGCCTCAGGCACCTGCTGCTGCCTTTTGGGGAGCCAGCTCTGTCTCCCAGCTATGATGTGCCATCAGCCCCACCCAGGAGGAGCTTAAAATGCCTGCAGGGTAGGTTTCATCACCCCCATTTTAGAGGTGAAGTAACAGATACCCAAATGATGAAGATAGTGGCACAAGTTGCACCGCTGGTAGTAAGTGGAAGAGCTAAGGCTCCAATCAGGCTTTTGGCCCCAACTCCAGTGCTCTCAGGTCTGTAACTCAGCATAGTCGTTTGGAAAGTTCTTCCACTTTAGTATTTGTAGGGCCTTGGACAAGACGCTTGAGGTTCTAGTAGAGATGATGTGAAGTCATATATGTGGAAGTGTTTACCACAGTGCTAGCAATAACAGGAGCTCAATAAATGGGCTAGGCATGGCAGGGTGGGAGTCAGGGAGGTAAAAACAAGAATAACACTGGGTCTTGGCCCTGAGGAAGTTCATTGTTATGAGCAGTTAGGCTCATGACCTGGTTTTGAACCATGGCTCACTGTAAAGCTGTGTCACTTTGGGAAAGTTTCTTATTCTCTCCATGCCTTGGTTTTCTCATGTGTAAAATGGGTATAATTGCAGTAAATACTTCCAAAGGTTATTGTGGAGATTAAATGAATGAATGCATGTGAATGCTTTGGCCATGCCTGATCACAGAAGGCTTGTGATACACTATTATATAAATATGTAAAAATGTAAATAAAAGATTTAGGGAACAGACAACAAAAACAATGGAAGGAATGACACAAGAGAAAAATGGGAACTTTTCAAGTATGTTCTAAGGAAAAAATTCGCTGCTATGTTTGGAAACACCTGCAAGGTACAACTCATGACCAGATGGCAAATGATCTCGTTCTTAGTTGATCATGAAACAGAGTCCAGAGGATGATGCCAAATCTTTCTTTAAAAAAAAGTGCTGTCTACTTATGCTATGGTTCATTCTAGGCATCTTCTGCAAGGTCAAGTCCTCTAAACTTTCCATGTTCCACCTGGAGAAAGTCTTTGGTATAGAGCATTGTGTTCTTTTCCTTTTGCTACTGTAGCAAATTAGTGCAAAGTTAGTGGCTTTAAGCAAAACAAAATTACTATTTTTAGTTCTAGAAATCAGAAGTCTAAAATCAAGGCTGCATTTCTTCTGGAGGCTTCAGAGGAGAATCTGTTTCCTTGCATTTAACAGCTTCTAAAGCCTGCCTCCATTCTTTGACTCATGGTCCCTCCCTTCATCTTCAAAGCCAGCCATATGTAGCATCTTTCCTCTCTGACCTCCCACCGGCCTCTTATAAAGATCCTGGTGATTATACAGGGCCCACCAGGATAATCCAGGATAATCTCCATATCTCAATGTCCTTAACTTAATCACACCTGCCATACAAGGTAACATATTCACAGTTCTGGGAATTAATGTGTAGACATCTTTTGGATGCCATTATTCAGGCCTATCACAAGCATCTCCAAGCCAAACACACCTTTCCTTTGCTAAAATGGGCAACCTTGTTTAGAATAACTTGCAGGATCTATTATGCAAATTCTTCACCCTACCATGTATAAGGAGAGGAAAAAATGCCAATGGTGAGGAGAAGTAAGAACCCTGTCCTACTACTCATCCATATAATAATTGCTGTGGGAATTCTGGTGAGATCCGTAAGGGCAGTCTTTTTTTTTTTTAATTATAAGAATGAATTTTACTATTCACCTTTATCTTGCACATCAAAATTCATTGGACATTGCAATCGCTGCACACACATGGGAGAAGCAGTGAATGCCAGACATTTCCTTTGTTCATGTGCCAAGCTCATCGGACATCAATCACAAGACCCAAATTCAAAGATGGGAGTTTCAGGACTTCCCTGGTGGTCCAGTGGTTAAGATTCCACTGGCAGCTTCCACTGCCGTGTGGCATGGCCGAAAAAACAAAACAACAAAATGATTGAAGTTTCAAGGATGCAAAGGTAGACCTTTCTGGTAGGGGTTACCAGAATTGCTCCTCCTCATGGATGCTGACTAAAACACTTAACCTGCTGAAACCCGGGATTGAACCAGGGACCTTTAGATCTTCAGTCTAATGCTCTCCCAACTGAGCTATTTCAGCACCTTAGGGGTGAGCTGCCCTGACACTCATTTTTCAAAACTGAGATTGTTTTCAATCCATTTTTAGAACATTTCAGACTTCGAAAGTGTTGCTCTCTCATTGTCCAATATACTTATCCACCCAAAAAGTTAGGAATGTCTTCCATGTATGGTGCTTGCATCCAATTCCTGGTGGTGTGGGATGGTAGGAGGAGAGAGACAGAAGAGAAATGATGGGGATTCATTGGAAAGTCTCTCTGCTCCTCTGACACAGCTCAGAAAATGACAGAAAATTTTTTTTTTAATTTCTTAGAGTCCCTTATTTTTTCTCTTCTTTTCATTCGTTCTTGAATAATATTCAAAGATTCTGAGAAATGGATTAATTTTTGTTAATGTGGAATCAGTTTTCTGTTTCCTGGTGATAATTTCAAGTGAGCTGGTTTCTTTGTTTTGTACGCTTCCATCTACTCTGTCATAGTCTTTTGGTCCAGGTGAGAAGGTCTTGGAGAGGACTGACCTGGCTGAGAAGAAACTAAGAGCAGGAATGGTAACAATTTGGGTTTAGAATTTACTATTCTTGAGCATAGCCATCCACCAAAAATAGTCTAATTTAAAAATTGTAGAAATAATGGAGTTAACAGAATAAATTTTCTGACAAAAGGAAGTAGCTTTGCCAAAGAATACAGAAAATAGGTATATTTCCTAACATACCGAAAAAAGAGGCAACTGTCACTTGGGGGTGTAGCTCAGTGGTAGAGCCCATGCTTTGCATGTATGAGGCCCCGGGTTCGATCCCCGGCACCTCCATGAGGATTTTATCTTTTTTCTCATCTCCAAGGTATTTTATACCCATACCTTCCTTCAGTCCTGTGGAATATGCTCTCCTACTTTTCCACTTTTCACTACTTTTTTTTCCTTTGCTTACATGGAAAGCAAACATGATTGGTGCAACTGCAGAAGGAATAAACAAGAGAAGAAGAAGGAAAAAAAAAAAGGCTTATTCCACATCCACTAATGTCACCAATTTAACCAGCTTTTTCACCTAGACTACCATTTTATGATACTACTTAAGAGAAGGAAGATCCAAAGTAAGACAGGGAAAAAAATAAAAAGAAAGAAACCTGTGTGCACTTTCTTTAGCCAGAATAACTAATCCTAAAGATACTAGCCATGGGAAAAATTAGGGTGCTGTGAGCAGGATTCCAAGCACCTCTGGAAAAACACTTTGGGATGCAAACCGAATGCCTTAGACACATTCATGAACCTTTATTACATACGTGGAATAGAACACATGAATTTGAACAAGGGCTTCTCTTTCTCTGGTAAGAGCCTGGAAAAAGACAAAATAAGGAAAGCTCCACCACCGACCTACTTTAATTTTGGAGACAAAGTGTTGTTCATCCCCTGCCATAGAGAACACTTGGCTTTCAGATAAATTCAAGTAATGGAGAGGTCTTGGCTCCTAAATAGTCAACCATCTCTTTGTTTTCTTCCCATCCCTTCCACTGAATTCTCAAAAAGTTGAGAAGCAGATGCTCAGCAGCAAGTGGTGCCGTGGAGGCAGGAGACGTTCCCTTTCAATAAACCAGACCCCGTGGGCAGTATTTCTGCTCAAAGGTTGTTCTTTGGGGACTGGTGGAATTGACGCTGTTTCCTTTTACAGATGGCTTAAGGGATCTGCAGTTTCTGAAGAGATAAACACTTTATCTGGAAGCTGATGGCAGAAAATGAGACTTTTATTGGTCTTCTTCTAAGGAAATTTTAGGATCATAACAATAACAAGTATAAATCAAAAAAGAATGAGATCAGCCTAGGAGCAATCTCATTTCTTTGTTTTTTCACAAATACTAATAATAAACTCCTTATCTACTAGTCTTTTTTTTTTTGGCTGTGCCACATGGCATCTTAGTTCCCTGGCCAGGGATCTAAGCCATGCCCCCTGCAGTGGAAGCACAGAGTCTTAACCAGTGGACCACCAGGGAAGTCCCAGTATCTACACATCTTAATGCATAACAGCTCTCACTCTATCTATTCTTCAGAGGCCTTCTACTTCTAGTTGCATAAATGTCCAAACTTGAGATTCAGAGATATCAACAGAATTCCAGATTCAGTTTACAATGTATGTAGGCAGACATCCTCAAGAGGCTATCTTGTAGGCATTTAAAATATGTCATATCCAAATCCAAACTCAACATTTCCCCTTTATTGAAGGTCAGTCTTTTTTATTGGAACTAAAAATTTTTAAATATCTTGAAAGAGGAGTAGGTCCAAAATAAATTTTATTTACCCACCAAAACACTTTTATAGCACGTGATATATGCCAGGCACTGCTCTAAGCACTTCATACATAGTCATGCAATCTGCTAACAACCTCATGAAGTACATTCTATTATCATGGCCCTCATTCTATAGACCAGGAAACTAAGACAGGACCAAGGTGAAGGGATGAGCCCAAAGGTCACACAGCTAGAAGTGTTGGCTCCTAGTGAAGTGGTATCAGATGATCGTGGACAGCAGAACCCCTGGTTCCAGTGACCTTGGGCACTCACCACCCAGGGCTTTATGTATCCTCAAACCCACAATTCTCAGAATGTCCCATCAGGGTGGCTTTTTGTATAGATGGTACAGCACAAACATGGGGAGAAGTAGTTTTCACCTACTGGAATATCTTTGTCTCACCTCTGAAAAGAATAAGGGCCCCAGGAGAGAAAGGAGGAGGTACTTTTAGAATCCAAGAGCTGGGACAGATCTTAATGATTAACCTGATTATCAAGGTTACCCAAATTTCTAACCCTGGGGCAAAGCAAAGTAGCTGAGCTAGCCTGGGGGTCCAAGTGTTTTGCTTGGATCTTCTGCCTCAAGCAAGAAAACATCTTTCAAGACTCAAATTCTATGCCAGGGGATAGGGGTGGTGGTGGTGGCATGAACTGGGAGATTGGGCTTGACATGTATACACTAATATGTATAAAATAGATAACTAATAAGAACCTGCTGTATAAAAAATAAATAAAATAAAATTCAAAAAAAACGAAAAGAGAAAAAAAGACTCAAATTCTAGCTTAAAAATTCATGAAATCTTTTTTTTAATTTTCCTATCCTTTTTTTAAAATTGAAGTATAGTTGATTTACAGTGTTGTGTTAGTTTCAGGTGTACAGCAAAGTGATTCAGTTATATATATATTCAGTTTTTTATATATATATATATATATATATATATATATATATATATATGCTTTTTCAGATTCTTTTCCCTTATAGGTTATTACAAAATATTGAGTACTGTTCCCTGTGCTATACAGTAGGTCCTTGTTGGTTATCTATTTTATATATTGTGGTGTGTATATGTTAATCCCAAACTCCTAATTTATTCCTCCCCCATTCTAAACCTTCAATGTTTCTCTATTAATGAACTGTTTTTCTAAAAATAATTCTTTGAATAAAACTAACAGAACATTGAGGAAAAAACTTTTTTTCTTTCGTTTCCCCCTCTCCCCAGCCTTTCCCTAACTAAAATAACATTTGTAGTATTTTTTTATCTTTATTTTGGTCTTCCCAGCACAGGAAGTGTTTTGAATCTGAGGGGAGCCCTCCCATCGTGGAGCCTCCCCCTCCCCCGACAGAGGCTGAGTTAGCAGGTAGAGTACTCGCCTGCCCAGACTCCCTCCAGCCAGGGCTTCAGCCTGAACTGGTGATCTAAGCTGTGCCAACCTGATACACTTGACAGGACTTGCACTCGGGAATCGAAGGGAAGCAGTGGCCCCTGACAACATATGTTGGCATTGGAACAGCAGTGAGGCATCACTTGGGGGTCTGCCCTCTGGGCTTGAAACCTGGTCCTCCAGACATCTCAACATTTCTGGGAGCCCACAGGTATCCAATGAGTAAATTCTTTAGCCAGAGTCTCCTATCACTTGCAACTAAACCCTTGGTAATATTTGTATTTGCAAATACTCATCAAACACCACGTGCCACGAACTGGTCTAAGAGTTTCTCATGTATAGACTCACTTCATTCTCACAGTAACCCCATGACACGGATACTATGATTATGCCCCTTTTACTGGTGAGGAGACTGAAGCATAGTAAAGAAAGCAATTTGAGGCTAAGTAATTTTTCCCAAATTATTATTTTTTAAAATATTTATGTATATATGTATGTATGTATTTATTTGGCTGCACCAGGTCTTAGTTGGGACATGCGGGATCTTTGTTGCAGCATGTGGGATCTAGTTCCCCAACCAGGGATCAAAGCCAGACCCCCCCCGCACCTGCATTGGGAGCATGGAGTCTTAACCACTGGACCACCACGGAAGTCCCTTTAAAAAAAAAAATTATTTATTTGGCATTTGCTCCAAATTATAAGCAATGAAGTAACAAGGCTATGATTTGAACCAGGCTCTCTGGATCTAAATCTGAGCTCTTAATCACCACACATACTGCTTCTCTACATGTTTTAAATTTTATTTATTTATTTATTTTACTGATTACATAATAACTGCTCATCATAGAACCATTCAAACACTATAAAGAGTAGAAAAAAGAAAATAAAGCAACAGTACTGCTTATAGTAAACCATTGTCTATAGCTGTACTAGCTACTTAAGTTTAATTAAAATTAAATAAATTAAAGATTTGGTTCCTCGGTCACAATAACCACATTTCACGCGCTCAGTAGCCACATGCGTCTCTTGGCTACTGGTTTGGATAGCACAGCATGAATAGAACACGTTTCCAACATCATAGAAAGTTCTGACCGGCAGCCCTGAGTAATTTGGCCTTTTTTTCATAGTTCTCTGGGACAGTGAACAAATACATGTAATTTTATATAACTGGAGTATTTTGCATGCTGTTTTTACTGTGGGACTCTTTAGTTATTTTCTCTTATCTACGGCTTATTTTTTCTTGCTTTGACCCCTCCCCTCTCTTGTCGGGATAAGCCAGGTGGGTAGGAGACCTTCCGGGCCTTCCCCTGGGCTCTTACCCTCATGGAAAATTTCATATCACACGTAGAAGGACTTGTAGTTGGTAAACATTTGCTTTTTTCCATTAATAAAACATCGTGGAAATACTTCTGAGTCAGCCAATCCAGTTCTTACTTATTCTTGTTAGTGGCCTTGTGGAATTCCACGGTTCAGATATAACAATATTTTGAGGTACCTTCAGCCTCTTTCCCAGGAGTAGGATGATTAGATTGAAAGGCATGTTTATGTTTAATTTTCATAGATATTACCAGCTTCTAGCCCAAAGGTGAGACTGATCCCCATTTTCTCCTGCAATGAGTGAGTATATTCTGCCTTCTCCCTTCCCCTTCTAACTCACTGCCCCCAGACACTCCACATCTTGGTCCAGCATTAGGTGCTGTCACACGTCTAGATTTTTCCAGAATTATGATTGAAAAGTGGTGTCTCTCTACAGTGGCAAACCGACCCTGGTGAGAGCAGGTGCCCAAGGTAAAAGCAATAAAAGATTGCAAACAATGTCAGTTTGCTTTTATCCATCACCACATGTAGGCCATTCTAACAATGTCAGTGATAACGTACTCCACCCCTCAAAAATCTTTTGTTGCTGTTTGTGGGAATGTAAATTGATACAGTCACTATGGAGAACAGTATGGAGGTTCCTCAAAAAAACTAAAAGTAGAGTTGCCATATGATCCAGCAATCCCACTCCTGGGCATATATCTGGAGAAAACTCTAATTCGAAAATATACATGCAACCCTATGTTCATAGCAGCACTATTTACAATAGCCAACACTTGGAAGCAACCTGAATGTCTATTGACAGATGAATGGATAAAGATGTGGTACATATATACAATGGAATACTACTCAGCCATAAAAAAGAATGAAATAATGCCATTTGCAGCAACATGAATGGAACTAGAGATTATCATACTAAGTGAAGTAAGTCAGAAGGAGAAAGACAAATACCATATGATATCACTTATTTGTGGAATGTAAAGTATGACACAAATGACCATATCTATGAAACAGAAACAGAAACAGACTCACAGACATAGAGAACAGACTTGTGGTTGCCAAAGGGGAGGGGGTGAGGGAGGGTGGATTGGGAGCTTGGGATTAGCAGATGCAAACTATTATATATGGAATGGATAACTAACAAGGTCCTACTGTATAGTACAGGAAACTATATTCAATATCCTGTGATAAACCATAATGGAAAAGAATATGAAAAAGAATATATATATGTATAACTGAGTCACTTTGCTGTACAACAGAAATTAACACAACATTGTAAATCAACTATACTTCAGTAAAATAAATTTTTTAAAAATCTTTTTTTGGCCTACATTCTAAGCTATTGCTGTGGGTACTGTTGAGTTTTAATAATATGTGTAAGCTTCGAGTCCCAGCTATACAACTGGCCTCCAATGCACACAAACTCAGCCACACATATTTGTTTAAAAGTGAATTATAATGTTTTTCAATAATTCTAGCTCACTTCAGGTGTGGCTTGTGTCTCCAGTCCCTATGGTACCACACACTCGTGTTTACACTGGAGATTCATAATAAACCAGGAGAGTTGGATGTAATTTTTCTGTTTGGAGATTAAAGTACACAACAACTTTTTCAAATAGAATCAGGCTTGAATCACGTATTGTGAAGCGCCAAGCTTTATCATTGTTCCTTGAAGGTCAGTGCACAGAAACTGTGGAGAAAGCCAGGAATAATACAACAACTGCAAAAAAGTAAGGAAATAGGCAATTCCGTGGAAAACAGAGTCAAATTTTGAAGAAGAACTCCAGGAAACATGACAAAAGGTGCTGGTCTTCTATTGCCAGAAGAAATCAAAAGGACAGTCTTTGAACACCTGGATAGTTTTCACCAGGAAGAAGACACTCATTCTAAAGCAATGGATCAAATAATTTCAGTGTTCACTATTTAGTCATTTTCTCTAAATTCAGTGTAAGAGGAAAATCTTCAAGGATTTTACTAAATGTAATAGAAATTTATGATGAATCTTCTGGTGAAAACATTTCAGTGGAAATGTTTGAGCTACAGAGACATATGAAGACTGCTGAGAACAATCCTGAAGAAACAAAGATGTGGAAAATGATGCATTTCTGACATTCATTATAAATTGAGGTTTTTATGAATCGGTTAAATTTATCTTTATGTTTAAGACTTTTTTTTTTGAGAACTAGGTGCCTCTCTTTTTATTTATTTACTTATTTGGTTGCGCTGGGTCTCTTAGTTGCGGCAGGCAGGCTCCTTAGGTGCTGGAGGTGGGCTCCTTAGTTGTGGCATACAAACTCTTAGTTGCGGCTTGCATGTGGGATCTACTTCTGTGAGCCGGGATCGAACCCGGGCCCCCTGCATTGGGAGCGCAGAGTCTTACCCACTGTGCAACCAGGGAAGTGGGTAAAAGTCCGTTTAAGACTTTTCTTAATGATTTGAATAACTTACTTCGAGTGAAAGAAAACTTTCAGAATTAAAATTAATAAAAACTGTCTTCGGGCTTCCCTGGTGGCGCAGTGGTTGAGAATCTGCTTGCTAATGCAGGGGACACGGGTTCGAGCCCTGGTGTGGGAGGATCCCACATGCCGCGGAGCAACTAGTCCCGTGAGCCACAACTACTGAGGCTGCGCATCTGGAGCCTGTGCTCCGCAACAAGAGGCCGCGATAGTGAGAGGCCCGCGCACCGCGATGAATAGCAGCCCCTGCATGCCACAACTAGAGAAAGCTCTAGCACAGAAACGAAGACCCAACACAGCAAAAATAAATAAATTAAGTAATAAACTCCTACCCCCAACATATTCTTAAAAAAAAAACAACAAACAACAAAAAAAACCTGTCTTCCATGAACTGTTAGTGAAGAGATAGGTAGGCAAATCTGGCTATTCTATTTAACATGAATATGCAAATTTGGACCAAATCATTGACATTTGCAAAAGTTAAGGCTCAAACACAAGAACTATAATGTTATTTCATCACTGAGATGGCATAGGTAAGTTTTTCTTTTTCAAAAATTGCATTTATATAATTTTAAAATGTGAATCATCTTTTATCCGTTGTAATGTAATACTTATTTAAAAATTTATTTACTGACATAATTATGCACATGCAATTCAATAATAGAAAAATTTACTGTCTTCATTTCCCTTCTGATCATTGTTATCATCAGTTTCATTTTGTAGTTATTACTGAAAATTCTTTTGCAGTAGAGAGGAGGGTAGGATGTTATAAAATGATTCAAAAGATACAAAATATTTTCAAACAGCCAGAATTGGCCTTGAATAATATCCTGATACACTGAGCTTTATAGTTGTTCCTTGAAGGTTGGTGCACAGAAATTGTGAAGCCATTGGGCACTTGGCATGATTAGCGCAAGAATGACCACAGACATCAAGCAGGACAGGCACGACCACAAAAGGAGCCATAACTGATTGAATGAGCCATTTGCAGCTTCACGGCACCACCTTGGGTCCTTGGATCCTCACGGCTTATCTTTGAAATAAGCCCCTTTCTTTCACATGCATTTCCCTGACTGCAGAGAAGCTGAGCAGTTTTTCATGTTTATTGGACAACTGACAGGCTTCTTCTATAAATTCCTCATCTGTATCCTCTCTGGGATGGTGATACTCAAGCTGTTTGCGTCTGGGACCCCTTTGAGAATATGATGAAGCTTATTATGCAGCCTTTTCTGAGAAAAATACACACGTGTTAACTTGTGCAGACCTCCGCACCCAACTTCAGGGCGCTCAGAAACCTCCTCTTCCTCATTTTACAGATATAGAAATTCAGGCCCAAGACCTCAGACTAATTTGCAGCAAGTTCCATGCCCTGTGAGGCTCGGTTTTCTCATCTGCAGAATGGGAACACTCCCACTTAACCTCACAGGATTAATGTAAGAATCGAACGAGTTAACGTCTAAACATACTAGTCTAGAAATTCCAAAATTACTGCAAGGGTTGACCTTATTTTCCTTTTTTCCCCCTCAGAGCCCCCCCCCCCTCCCCAGTATAAATTAGTTCCAATGTTTAAAAATTGAGCATTCTCCCACTTTAATAACCTGCAGTCCATGCTCCATCTCAGAAAACTGGAAGCTCCAGCAATACTGTCCCGTGCTAGGGAGGGGCTGGACTGGAGAAGCAGCATGCCTTGGTTAACAAGGCAACAGCAGGGGCTGCAGGTTATCCTCTGAAAGCGGGGCGGCCTCACTCACTCACTTTACCTGCCAGGCCAGGTGGGCCCTTGGGCTGGGGAGTCCTGCCCTGGGCATTTGCTATTCCTCTGCACATGCCTCCGGTCAGGTCTCAGTCAAATTAGTCACATAAAGGTGATAAGGTTTGATACTGATTGAGGTAATGCTATCTTTGTTTGGGAGATTTGCATTCTAATGGGATTTAAGGGAAAGACTGTCCTAATCCTATCACTCCCTGACCACGAAAAATTCCAGTAATTATGTGAGAACTTTTTTGCACTCTTGGCCAGGGACTAATGGTAGAATTGTGTTGCTTTTGCCTCCAAACTATTTCGTATTCAGTCTGTTTCTATCCATCACCACTTTTGAGATGGTCAAGGTTGGATCAAGAGTTCAGTTTTGGAGATACTTATTGGAGTTGAAGGTATAAATTTGAGAGTCATTAGCTAGTAGATGGGGCTCAAAATCATGAGATTAGATGAGACCACACTAGGGAAAGGATGGTTTAGAGCCACATAGAACTGAGCTTGAATCTTTCACCACTTAGGTACTTGGGCCAATTATGTAGCCAGTTCATGCCTCAGTGTCCTCATCTGTAAAATGGGGTAATAATAATACCCATTGCATAGAGTTCTCAGGAAGAATTAATGTGATAAAGGATGTGGACTATAAATAATAAAATGCAGTCACTTATGTCAAAGGGATCTACCCTGGAGCCAGGAAGGCAGTAGGGACAGGGAACTTAACATACCTCCACCCAGATATAATATAAACTTTTGACCCAGGCATCCACAGGCCACCTAGAACTCATTTTCTTTACTCCCTAGAAACTGCAGCTCAGCAAGCAATCTGCTGCCAAGTTAAGTATCTGAATGTCTGCTGGCACGCGTTGTAGTTCTGTAAAACAACCTATGTAACTTCTCTGAATGTCTCAGTCTGTTGTCTTTACAAACACCTGCTATTCTCTATTTGTAAGGCCAACTGGCCCGAGGCAGGGGAACGCAATCAAACTCACAGGTTGCATCAGACCGAAACTTTCCGAAGCACCCAGTTCCAGAAACTGACCTGGAGACTTTCCGGAGCACCCAATTCCAGGAACTGACCTGGGGACTTTCCACCCCGCCCAGCCTTCCCGCCTTTCGAGGGGCGGGACTAACGGTCCCAAGACTGATGCGACCGGCACCAGATATTGCCACGATACCCGAAAAGACCACCAAATAAGGAATACCCTGCGCCTTCCCGGATTCGCCACACCCCTTTCCCTTCTTCCCCTATAAATTCTGCCCAAACCCTCGCCCAGGCGCGACTTCTTTGGCCCCTTTCTCTCGGACCAGGGATCCTCTCCCGGGAGCGTTCCCAAATAAAGTTTGTTTAAGCTCTCCTCCGTTTCTTGGTGCCGTTCGTTCCTTACACCATTTCCCTTGGAGCACATTTGAGTTGCTATTGGAATTGGTACACCTCCCAAATTGCAATTCTTTTTTTTTAAATTTTATTTATTTGTTTGTTTATTTTTGGCTGCGTTGGGTCTTCGTTGCTGCACGCGGGCTTTCTATAGTTGCAGCGAACGGGGGCTACTCTTCATTGCGGTGCGTGGGCTTCTCGTTGCGGTGGCTTCTCTTGTTGCGGATCATGGGCTCTAGGCACGCAGGCTTCAGTAGTTGTGGCATTCGGGCTCAGTAGCTGTGGCTCGCGGGCTCTAGAGTGCAGGATCAGTAGTTGTGGCACTCAGGCTTAGTTGGTCCATGGCATGTGGGATCTTCCCATACCAGGGCTCGAACCCGTGTCCCCTGCATTGGCAGGCAGATTCTTAACCACTGTGCCACCAGGGAGGCCCCCAAACTGCAATTCTTACAACCCTAAAAAAACTCTTGTTTGCAGCCTTCTGTGGGTTCTTTTTTGGTCGACAAGGACTAGCATAGCACCTGGCCCATAGTCCAGCTCTCAGTAAACACAGGCTGTGTTATCACTACAGATGAGGACACTAATTCAGAGAAATCGGTGGCTTATTCTAAGTCATCCAGTGAATAGATGGGAAATCCTCGGCTCAGAGGATGGGCTTACCCCTTCTCACAGCAGCCCTGTCCCTGTGGATCCCAGCTCAATGTCTGTAGCTCAGTTTGGGCACTGGGATTCCAGGACCTGTCCCCAAGTCCTTGTCAAAGCAGCTTCAGGGGACTTGCTGGTGGGCTCTCTGTCTGTGCTGTGGTGCTGGATTAAAGAGCTCTAGTCCCCACCTTTAGGGGCAAGAATCCACTGGTAGCTGTTGATTTTCATACAAAAAAAAAAAAAAGCCAAAAGATGCTGATTTTCATACCAAATGCCAAAATTGGGAGGTAGGGCTCTAGTTCTCACAGGTGCTACTTTCTTTGGATTGTGGGCCAAAGGCTGTCCTTGAAGTCACCAAACGCTGAGGGAACCAGAGTGAAACTTGCATTCAGCCAGGAGACGGACGACCCAAATTCCATTACATTTAGCAGATTCCTATGTTCATGGGATCTTTCCTCTTTTCCCATCTGTAGAACAGTCATATTCACACTGAGTAGATACTTGGCCTTTTAGGAGTGAAAGCTTTAATGAAAAGATTGCATATGGGGTTTTAGGAACAATCCACAAACTTTGTGGAGAAGCAAGAATGTAGATGATTGTGGGTGGGATCATTGTTGAGGACTTTCTGATGTAAATCCTAAAATTCAGAAGCCCAAAAATGGGATGATCTGCTTGTTTCAACATAGAGCTGATCTGGGAGGTATTTGTGGGCCTTTTGAAGGATGTGATGATTTCAATCATTCTGTAAAGACTGGGTAGACTTCTGGGGCTGAAGACCCATGTCCAATTACCTACTATTTCTAGAGCAGTGGTTTTCAAAGTATGGCCTTTGGACCAGCAATATCAGCATCACCTGGGAACTTCCTGAGAGGCAAATTTACCCCAGAACTATTGAATCAGCAACTCTGGAGTTCAGACCCAGCAATCTGCGTTTTAACAAAACTTCCAGGTGATTTTGATGCAGCTCAATTTGAGAACTACTGTTCTTGAGTATAACTAACTGCAAATCTGAATAAGCCTCTAAGAACACTGGAACCCAGGGCGGTAAGGAGTGTGCTGGAAACGGGGTGAGAGGCAGAGGGAAGAGGTGAAGGACTGGCAGCTTGGTGTGTAAATCTGTAAGTAGGTACTGTAGGGGGTCCCCGGGAAAGGAGAACCAGGCATGACTTTCTTGACATAAGAGAAGCCATTTTGGGATCTAAGCCTGGCCACAGTGCTTGCCCTTGAACAGGTCTCAATAATTAATGATCTTAAGGGAACAAAAGAACAAAGAAACGAAGGACTGTTATCAGGCAAGAGAGTAACAATAGCAAAGATAACGAATCATGTAAAAAGGCTCCCAGTTCTACTTCAATGGTAAAGATTAGTCTGAAGCTCAACCACCAGATCTACTGGAACCTAAGGGATGATGACGCTGACATTTTCTGACTTCAATCAGCTAAAGCTTAGACTTTGTTGACCTTTGCACCAATTCTATGCTGAATTCTCCTCTGCTCAAGCCCTTCATGGATATGCAAACACCACCCAAGCCCCTCATGAATATGCCTGTACCCTTACCTTAAAACTTCCCCAAGTTTACTGTTTGGGGGAGAAACTGCTTTGGGAAAGACCCAGGTGTTCTCCTTATTTGCTGCAGGTAATAAATCCTTCCTTCTCCTGATCTTTGGCCTGGTTGTGTCTTTTGGCTCAACACCCACCAAGAGACAAACCCAGTTTTTGGGTAAGAAATCCACAGATTATAGCATTTCTTCAAGTATAATTATGCAGTCTGAACTGGGAGTCAGCCTGTTACCAAATACAAGTCCATGTGCCCAATGCACAGTGAGGCCAAACAAACCAAAACATCAGAGTTTGGAGCAGAAGAAGGTTTATTGCAGGGCCATGCGAAGAGAATGTGTGGCTCATGCCCCCCAAAACCCTGAACTCCCCGAAGCGTTTCAGCAAAGCATTTTGAGGGCCAGGTGACGGAGGGGGGATCATAGGGTGTGTGATCAACTCCTGCATAATTCTCTGATTGGCTGATTTTGAGGTAACAGGGCAGTGTCACAGGGGTTAACATTATCAATCCTTAGGTGCCAGTAGGTCGGGGGGCTCTGTGCTCATGATCATCAAGCAGTTCATTTCTTCCTCTTGGTGGTGGTTTTTAGGATCTGAAAAACTCAGGAAATATAGCAAATACTATTATCTGGGTACTTCAGAGAAGAGCTACAACAGAGGATATGTGGGGAGGGGTCTGTCCAAGGAAAGCCCCCCAGTGTCCTGCTTGGTTACAAGCCTTGTTCCACCTGTACTGGAGCAGGTTTATGGTTAAATTTTATCACAATTTGAAATTTCTCATGACTCAGTTGGTTCCCAAAGCTACCCACATTCCATCTGGCCCTCCTCCTTTCCAGAGGTGAACAGATAGCTGTCTGTGATTGGTTTTCAAGAACTTCCTGCAGAGAGATATGAGCCTCCCCTTTTTCCTTCCTCATGTGCATGCAGATTGTCTTTTAACAAGGATGATTCAGATTCCCAGCATTTGGCCTCCTCCCCTCACCTCTGCTTCCCCACACTGTAACCTGCATGCTAAACAGAGCCCAAAGGGAGCACATTAAAAGTATGGAAAAGAGATGCCATAAAGGCAAGCAGGAGTCCCAAACAATCTCATCTTGCGTGTAATTGACACATTATACAATCTTAATAAAAAAATTGCAGACATCTAATTGCCTTTATGGCCAAACACGATGAGTCCAGACCCCTGAGACCCTTCAATATATTCCAAAGCCATAATGCCTAAATCTAGGACTGTAATATAACTCAGTAGTGGTAGAATATAATCAGAAAAAAATTCAGCTTCTGACATAGAGAGTTGTTAGGAGAGAGGAGCCTGTCTTAATCTGTAGGAAACAAGTTGAATTACTTGGCTGGGAATCTCTGCAGGATTGCATCCTGGGCTGTTGGTGCTCTGAAGGCTGCTTACTGGGAAGAAATTTGACTCTCCCTGAGCATTTCTGTCTGGAGGAGGGAGCCAGCTTGGCCCGTGTGCAGAGCAGCTGCAAGTGTCAGGAGACAATGTCCCCAGAAGTAACACTCAACCAATGACAGATGGGGAATCAGTAGATAAATACACACTGTCCTCACTGCTTGGTTGGGACAGCTCTGAGGAGGGTCCTGCTCTACCCCCCAGGACACCTCAGTAGAAGCGAGCTCCATTTGTTATGGAATCGGGTCCCACTGCTTGCCCCTTACAAAATCAATACTCACAGATGATGATAGAGAGGAAAGTTGCCTTTAATCAGAAAGCCAGTAATCTGGGGAGATGGTGGACACAGGGTCCCCCAAAACCACCTCTGAAGATTCTGCTCAGCCATGAAAGCTTCTAAAGGTAAACAGGGATGTAATCTCAGTTACTCATTGAGATAGAGGGTCAGAGTCATCACTAACCCCCACTGTGTGCAGGCTTGTGGTCTTTCTTTAGATACTATCTTCTTCACACAGTTTGTTCATGAGTTTACTGAAGGGGAAGCTGGGGAAGAGATCAGGTCATCTGTTAGTTACTTATTCTTCATTTCGACTTCTTTGTTCTACAGAAAGAACCAACACGTTAGGCAAAGTACTGTGTGGTCAAAAGATTTGAAAGGTGTGCTTCAGCCAGAGATGAGTAGATCATGGGGGTGCCTGGCTTAAGGTTAGTGTCAAGAGAAAAGGGGCCTCCTGCAGAGAACTCTTTCCTGCAAAGTGGTCTTTCCTGCCAAAAGCTGCTTACAAATCCCCACTTCTCAGAACATCATTTCATTTCTATGGGATCATGGGTTAATGTCCATCTTCTGTAACTTCTTCATGATGACACAAGGTACCATGTTCTTAGAGTGGAAGATGTTGACATGGGTCTGTAGCATCTCTTTGCTGACAGTTGTAGTTGCCCATTTTCATACATGGGCAGAACAAACTACAATTAGTTGGATGCCCACAAAGATATAGATTATGATGAGCAATAGTGTTAATCCCACTCTCCTAAGGCCAGTTCTTAGAATTGTGCTAGCCATACATTCAGTACTGCTCAAGATGGAGAAGCTTATGTCATGGCTGCAGTCTGTTCATCATGCAGTTAGCTTTTTCCCTCTGGTGGCAGTTACAGTATCTGTAAGACAACTCAGGAATATTCATCAGTCACTGAGTCTGTGACTCCATTGTCCTAATCATTAGCTGCTTTAGCCTGCTCTTTGTGACTCAGAGTGGTCTGGGAGACTTCAGCTCTTCTATAAACATGGAGGGGCCTTTTCACTTGTGAGTGTGGGCACGGGTTCTGCTCTGTTTCACAGTCACATACCATGGGAGCTGGCTTCATCACACACCCTCTGTCACATTGTTCTCTTCCCAGGCCACCTTTTTTACATATTTGCTGGAGTTTTCTCAAATCAGCTCTCAAGCTACTGATCCTTAAAACCTTGTCTTGGCCTCTGCTCCTGGGGGAAGCCAGATGAAAAATACTTTAGGTGGGACGCCCAATAAGGGAAAGGGACAGCTTTCATTCTTAACAGCAGAAAGCAAGTCATTACGTTCAGGTAAATGGTATTAATGAGTTCAGTCATCCATTTGTTACCACACATTAATTAGGTACCTACTGTCTACCTGAAGCCAAGGGTAGATCTAGAGAGGTTGGGGCATGATTGTAAGAGGCCTGGGATACCAACCTAATGTATTTGAACCTTCTTGTATCAAGAGGAGGGAGCTATTGAAGAGTTTTGAACAAGAGGGTGATAGAGTCAGAGCTGGACAATGGGAAGCTTAATCTGGCTCCATAGTGTGAACTGGAGCTTAAGACTGGGCTAAGGAGGCATATTATAACTGCTGGAATATTTTTAGCGCATGTTTGATGAGGAAACCCGGCGTCTATGCACCAGCACTGAACTGAATCTCGGAGACAGAGTTCTGGGTGAGGCAGAAAAGAATAGCTTTATTGCTTTGATAGGCAAAGGGGGCCACAGCAGGCTAATGCCCTCAAAACTGTGTGTCTCAACCTGGGGTGGGGGTGGGGGGTTGTGAGGAGTCTTATAGTCAATGGGCAGAGTTGCTGATAGGGATCAGGGTGCGTGCAGGGTCTGCATTCCTTCAATCTAGAGATCATCTGGCATCAGGTGGTCTCATGATGGGCTTCTGTGGTTGTCAAGGCTATTGAACTGTGACCTTCTCTCTGGAATAAAGAGTGCTCCATTGAGTACTTATCATCTTCCATTTGTTGGGGGTTTTAGTTCTGCTCAAAGATAGTGTGATGTGTATCCCTTGAGGAGGAACCAGGACCCTGCCACAACATTGAACTATTGTTTCTTGACTGCTCCTCCCTTGTCTCTGCATCCCCTCCCTTCCCTAATTAGCAACTGTTTGAATCTATCCTCTGGAACTCAGAGAAGGTCAAGGAAGCTGAATGTAGCCTATTTCCTACAAATAAGAAACAGGGGACATGGAAAAACTTTTGTGCCCAGGAGCCCCACAGGATCCTGCTTGGTTTCATGTGCTGAAAAATACTTCTCAAAAAGTTGCATACATGACTTCATAAAAATATAAAATGAACATTTCAAAGATTTTATTCCACTCATTAGGGAACCAGTAAAATGTTAAAACTAATTCAAATGAGAATTTGAAGAACAGAGTTTTACAAGAGTCAGACCAAAGAAAATGTTGAAATGAGTTTGTTCAGAGATGCAGAATTGGTTAATATCCTACAGACAATAAAGAGTAACTTTGAAGGTTATCATTTTTACAGATGGAAATCAATTGTCTTACTACCAGACAAAATCAGCATTTGTCAGGCAGCCACTGTATTGCTTTCGGGCAAAAATTATTTGCACTGCCGTCAATTTTCTGTAAGTTTGCCTCTACCCCTACAGAGCTATAAAATAACCTGGTCCATAGAAAGCCAGTCAGAGGAACACTCCCAACATTACTCTGAAAGAATGCCCAATAATCTTGGCCTATTTTCAAGTTTAGGATAATTTTTCTTGACAGTCTCCTCTACTGGGATCATAAGTAATCTGCAAAGTTTAAGAGGTGCAGGGAGAGCGTTAAGTAACCCTAAAGGCTTCCTCAAGTTTGCTTTTCAAATCTAGAGCCATATAGTATTGGGCAACTATATGGATTAGGAATCTCAAATTGGACTTTATAAAGTCTCTATTATTTTCTTTCCTAGGCTTGAGGAACAAAACCCAAGACACTATGTCCACCAGATTTAACATAGAGAACCTATCAATTTGGTAAATTCCTCTCTTCTTGAGGTCCTCTCAATTTTCAACTTTCTCAGCTTCGTGGCCTTCCAGGAAGTGACCTTCCTTTCTGTCTGTGAGGCTGGGGCCAGGCAGCAGGCCAGTTTTCCTAGGAGAGCTTTGTGGGCCTTGGCTCACATACAAAGTCAAACCCTTAATAGAATGTTCATTGTATGTGACTGGGTCTAGGAATGGCTTTTAGTATACTGATGTGATAATTCTTTAATATTGCTCAGTGCACAGGAAAACCTGACATGCCTTGAAATCTTCCAGTTTCTACATCTGTGAAAGAAACTGGATAATTTTCTATTTTGACAATAGTTCTAAAAATTTACATAACTTTATTAACAATGAGCAGTAAAGATAAAAGAAAATTTAAAAACTATTAATAACAATGATAATAATAATACATTTCAATCAACCATGATAAAGAAGAGAATAAACTAATGGTGGGGTCAGGACACACTACTGCAAAATACGTCACCTTGGCACATTGTATATTGTTGTCGAACCCAAGCTCAGTTTGTGTGCCTGACGCACAGTGAGGCCAAACCAACTGAAACGCTGGAGTTTGGAGCAGAGAAAGGTTTATTTCAGGGCCAAGCAAGGACAGTGGGCAGCTAGTCCTCAAAAAGCCCCAAACTCCTTGATGGTTTGTGGGGGAAGAGTTTTTAAAGGGCAATATTTGGCATGAGGACTATAGGGTGTGTGACTTCCTTCTGATTGGTTGGTGGTGAGGTAACAGGGTGGTGCTCCAGGAATCTTGTGCTCAGCCTGGTGTTACCATCCTCCACCTGGGTGGGGGCTTTAGTTCTTGTAGCAGAACTCAAACACATTGTTATGTATATCCCTTGAGGAGGAACAAGGACCCTGCTTTACTCTGCACTGTTTTTTGTTTTGTTTAGTTGTTTGTTTTGACTGCTCCTCCTTTGCTTCTGCATCCCCTCCCTTCCCTGTCTGGAACTCAGGGAAGGTCAAGGAGGCTGAATGAAACCTGTTTCCTATGAACAAGAAGTGGGGGACATGGAAAGGATTTGTACCTGGGAGAACCCCACAGGGTCCTGCTTCGTTTCAACATGAGCTACTCTGCTCATTCTAATTATTTAAATAGCCCTATTCTACCTGCCTTTGACTGTGAGTAGATGCATTTATATAAAAATTAAATCATAATATAAATCATATTTTGAGTAGAGAGGAAAGCGCTTCCATGTAGACCTGTGCAGCAGCACCAGCCCCTGCACGTGTGGGACCTTCCACATCTTTGCTACTCACACAGACTAGGGAAACAGCAAGAACCCCAGCAAGTTTTGGAACCGGTCCCACACACTGCATATGCTTCCAGGTGGGAACATAAATAGCAGTGACCAGGGAGTGTTGAAAGGAGAGATCTGGGAACTTGTCATTTGAAGAGACAGAACAAAGGTCCTCAGCCATTTTCTAGCAATTTCACAACCTCTACGGAAGGAAGTCAGCATAATATTTTCAGCCTGGCCTGTGCTCAGGAAAAAGAAGTGACTAACATACCATCAAGAGAATTGTGGTTTGAATTCTCCCTGAACGTACATTTATTTCTTTTATCCCAGCTACATCTGTATGCACCTTGCTGTGAAACAGTGTAATTAACCACTGGGTTTCAGAGAGAGGTGATAATTTTCAGCTTATTCTCAGCTCAATTTCAGTCCAAATTTTAACTTGAAAATGTTTTTTCTTCTCCCTTTGGCAGCAGCTCTCAGAAGTGGATTTTGCTGGAAGGCTTCTATTTTCATCATTCTGATTGCTTTATTTATGTTGCAAATCACTGATTTGGTGTTTGGAAATTGCCATGTTTGGGGCAGCAAAGTTTTTAGTTAATGGATTGATGAGTTTTAAACTTGCTTATAAAATTTTTTTTTTTAAATAAAGACTTAAAGTTCCAACTCATCATGCCTTATGTTCAGGATAGCAATAAACAGTGACGTCTTGCCAGTTACCTCAACCCTTTCTTGTATGAAAAAGAGTGGGGCACGAGAGGATTGTCATGTCATTCTCAGGTGAATCCTTGGGACAGCCGCCAAGTGTGGGTTCTTGGCTTCATGCAGGAAAGAATTCAAGAGCGAGCCAAAGTAAAGCGAAAGAAGATTTATTCAGGGAGATACACACTCCATAGACAGGGTGTGGGTCATTTCAGAAGGTGAGAGAGAACCCAGGGTACGGGGTTGTCAATTTTTATAGGGGTGGGTAATTTCATAGGCTAATGAGTGGGAGGAGTATTCCAGCTATTTTGGGGAAGTGGTGGGGATTTCCAGGAATTGGACCACCACCCACTTTTTGACGTTTTATGGTTGACCTTTGAACTGTCATGGCACCTGTGGGTGTGTCAGTTAGCGTGCTGATGTGTTACAATGAGGGTATACTGAGGCTCAAGGTCTAGTGGAAGTTGACTCATCCGCCATCTTGGACCTAGTTGGTTCTAACCAGTTTATGTCATGTCCTTGGGCCATATCATTCTTTAAAATGTTGTTCCCTGACCCCTTCCTGTCTCACCTTGTTATCAGATTAAACCTGAAGGCCAGGCATCTAAGCTTCCCTCAAGAACATCTTGGTAATTGCCTTAACAACCAGGTTGGATAAACCAGTCTTTTCTCTAAACCAAGTTCTGAATACCTTGTTCTCTCAATATCTGATCTTGTTGAATGCTATGGAATGAAGTAGCCATCAAAGTTGTGTGCTGGTTTGGTTTTGCCTTGACTCAGTTATGTCACCATATCTTTATCTTCCTTGGCTCTATTTCTAATTAATGAATTAAGAAGGTTGGATTACATGGATACTAAAGTTTTTTGTTTGCTGTTGTTTTCTTTTACACAACAGAATTCTTCAAATGAAATTTTACTTGTTATTCTGATGTATAAAATCGTGTATTGGTTTCCTATTACTGTTAAACAAATCTCCCCAAAACTTAGTGGCTTAAACAAGTAATAATTTATTATGTCTCACAGTGTTACCTAACACAGGTTCATGTGCCTGATACACTGTGAGGCCAAACAAACTGAAACATCAGAATTTGGAGCAGTGTAAGTTTTATTACAGGGCCATGGGGATGGGTGGCTTGTGCTCAAAAACCCTGAACTCCCTGATGGTTTTTTGGGAAAAAATATTATAGGCAAAATTTGGGGTGAGGGCCACAGGGTGTGTGACTTTCCTCTGATTGGTCAGTGGTGAGGTAACAGGATGGTGCTCCAGAAATCTTGTGCTCAGCCTGAAGTTAACATCCTCCACCTGGGTGGAGGTTTTAGTTCCTGCAGAAGAACTCAAAGGTATCCTTATGTATATTACTTGAGGAGGAACCAGGACCTGCCCCAAGTCTGTACTATTGTTTCTTGACTGCTTCTCCCTTGTCTCTGCATTCCCTCCCTTCCCTGATTAACAACTGTTTAAATCTGTCCTTTGGAAGTCAGGGAAGGTCAAGGAGGCTAAATGAAGCCTATTTCCTGCACATGAGAAATGGGGCACACAGAAAGGAATTGCAGGGTCCTGCTTGGCTTCAACAGTTTGTGTGTGTGAAGAATTTGGGAGCAAATTGGCTGAATGGTTCTAACTTGGTGTTTATAATGAGGTTGAAGTCAGTTGTCAGCTGAAGACTTGACTGGGGCGGCACTTCTAAGGTGGATTACTCATGCATCTGGAAAGGTGATTCTGGTTCTTGGGACAGGGAGGGGGTGGGGGGGAGGGAGGTGGAGAGGGCTCAGTTATTCTTCATGGGAGCCTCTCCACAGGGCTGCTTGAGTGTTTTCACAGTACAGCAGCTCCCTTCCCACAAGACAGGTTTCTGCCCTAAGCTGGGGTAGAGTTTTTCTTCCATCCTTCCTCCAGGTACATGAGTCTTTGTGCCCTGGAGACAGCAAGCTTTACTGCCTTCTGCAGCTGTGTAAGGCTTTTGTTTTGTAGGAGACTCTGGTTCAAGGAAGAGAGAAGGGCCTTGTGCCTGCCCCCACTCCCAGTTATTGTAGACAGTTGTAGAAGGGAAGAACAGGATCTGACTCCATGTTAGATCTGTTTCTTTTACTTTATCTTTGCTTTTTGTTGCTTTTGTTACTATAATCACTAAAAGGATGCTCTCTATAGCTGTAAGCATACATAATGGCCTGCCCCGGGGAATCCTGCCCCTCTGCTTGCATGTTAAACTAAAGTGCCTTTGTTCAGCTCACAGGGAAACACCTTGACCCTGCCCACCTGTGAATGGCTGCAGAAAAGAAGAAATTAACACATCCCCTCCCTCAGGCTGGCCAAGCCAGGAGACACTTTGGAAGACTTATGGCCTTTTTATTTTACTTCCTCACCCACCCTCCCCCTGACCCCGTTTTATGAAAGAAACTGGCATCCAGACCCCAATAAGATGAGACTCTAGGACATTAGTCTGCCATATTCTCAGATGCCCAGCTTTCTGAATAAAGTTGCTATTCTCTGCCACAACACCTTGTCTCTGATTTATTGGCCTGTCGTGTGGCAAGCAGAGTGAGCTTGGACTCAGTAACACAATAAGACCAGCTCACAGAGGTTTGCACCCCATTCCATTCTCTCCCAATTTCCCTCCAGGCTCATCAGAGCCAGAAGGCAACAGCGGTGGGGGGGTGGGGGCGGCGGGCATGGAGATGGGCTCTGTTCCAGGCTCCATACACCACCCTGATCAAACCCTTTGTCATTTTCAGCTCTTTACTCTGAGAAAATCAGGGGCCACAGGTTGGGGTTGGGAGGATGGGCTCCTTGGTCTCATCCCCACACATCTGTTTTGTTTTAAGAAGGCCCACAGCCTGTGCCTGATTGACGGCAGATGCTTGCAGATACTGACCTTCCTTCAGGTCACATGATGAGCCCCCTGCTGCTTTTTCAAGTTGACTTGGGGGAAAGAGTAAATGGTGGGGAGGACTTTGGGTTTTCCAGAGTAAAAGTAAACTGCCATCTGCTGAGCACTAGCTCTGCTCCAAGTGTGTTGTGTTTGCAATCTCCTTCTTAGAGCCCTGCTGTGAGCACAAGACTGAGTGGGGAGGAAAACTTCCCTTCTTTTTTTCTAGATTCTTTGACTGGTCTACCAGTTAAATTGACATGAAACAGATTAAGAGGGGAAAAACAAATTTAATTTCCTATGTACAGAAGCCCTATAAAAATATGAGACTCAAAGAAGTAACGAAAGCAAGAAGCTTTTGTACATTTTAGACAAAGAAATAATACATTTGTGAAGAATTGACAAGAAAAGGGGTTTGGGCTTGGGGTAGTGAACTGGTGAAGGAGTAACAGGTTTGTTTATACAGGCTTCTGGGCCATGAATTCCCTATTTCTGGTGATGAGGGTGCCTTCTACCCTCCTAGCACTGGGGGGGGGGGTACTTTTCACATGGAAGATTCACCTCCTGCTTTCAGAAGATTCAGAGTGTCTTGTACTGGCTGCTTCTCAAGTACCTTTAATTCAAAATAATCAATATGCCCAAATGGCATGTTTTGGGGTGACATATTCTGAATCCCCACAACTACTATCCCAATTCTACTGGCAAGGAAACAGGCATCAAGAGGTTGCTACTTTTGCAAGGACTCTCATCTTGTAGGTGCTGGGGGTAAGTTTGAACCCCAGGTTGCCTAGTCTTCCCGCTCCAGGCTGCTGCCTTCTACTCCAGGGAAGACAGCATTCCAGGGTGGGATGAGCTTCCTGTTTGCTGTGAGAAGTGGAAAGGGCCCCGTTACAGCTGCTTTTCCTCCCTGCCTGCTCCCTGTTATGGTGGGTGGGAAAGAGGCAGGTGAGGAAGGGGTGTCTGTTTTGATGGGGGCGTGGCCAAGAGGGTCAGGCCTCTGTCCCCTTGCCCGCCTACCTCCTGCCACCCAGAAGAACGAAACAGGCTCTCTTCCAGGTGGGTGTGAGGGCTGCCGGTAAGGCCCTTAGGGGAAATGGTCTCGCGGGTGGACAGCTGATAAGTCTCCGTGCTTTTCTCCCCACAGGTGGGCTCCTCTGCGGACAGGTAAGACCTAGTCCTGTAATTCAGGAGCATTTATGTGTACTGTGGTTGGAAGAGGGAAAAAGTTAGGTCCCGGAAGGACCCATTCATAGGCATGATTCCCTTCAGCCCTCAGCAGTCCTCTCTCTGCGTTCCCCTCCTCAGCTCTCAAAGGCTGAGCCCAAGGGGAGGGGAAGGCAGGGGAAGGCAGCTCCAGGTCCAAAGAATGCTCCATGCCCCTACACACACACGTGCACACATGTATATACACACATGCACTCTCTTTCCCAGGTGACTTGCGGTGGGGTAGTGTCTCTCTATCTGATTAGCATTCTTTAAGGGACCTGGTCAGAGGACATCCAGGCTCGGCCATTGCAGAAGCAGTGGACACCGAGGTGGAGGTACCTGGCCATTTTCCAATCAATCTGACCCAGCACCACCTGGATGTGTCAAGTCCTCCAAAATCCTGGCCTCCTTAGTATTTGGGGAGACTCTTGAAGGCACATGTTTCTCCCAGTTATCGTCGCTCTGATTTCCTGTTTCTGCTGATTTCTGTATTCCATTCTGTCTCTTGTGGCCATTCCCTTCTTTTTGATGTGAACCATCCCCCCTGCAAACACCAGCCCCTGCCTCCTTTCCCTGCTGCCCCCAAGCCACTCACACTCCTGTGAAGTCTCCGCTACCGATGATTTGCAGATCACTGTGGGGTTGGGGTATCTGGGCTAGTCCGGCTGGTCTGTAAACACCAGACATCAGGGATCCCTGTTCTTAGAAGTCCCCCAGCCACAGCTGCCGCCTGTGCTTTGCCCCTCACTGTCCTACTGTCCAGCTTGACCTCCACTTGTCTCCTCCTCCCACTTCTCCATGGTTCCAGCCCCTTCACTCCCTCCCTCTGGAGCTCCCAGAGGAGCTTTACATGTACAGCATTGCATTCTTCAGTTGTGCCCTAGTTTGATCCAGGGAGTGTATGGAGGATTATCTTTCCCTAAAATCAACAAACATAAATGTATAGAACCAAATACTGATCTGTGTCTGTATTCTCCCTGAGGCTCCCCCTGCCTAATATTGAACTAGCAATCATCTCTTCAGCCTCTGCTAATTTGGGAAGGGCTGCATGGTGGGGACAGAGCCACGGGCATCATGGCTGTGCAGCAAAGCGCTCAGCCTCTGTGTCTCACTCAGGACGGCACATGCCTGTGTCTCCTGTTACTCCTCACACAGAGCACTTTGCTCTGACGCTTCTGGTCCCCAAATGTCTGGGCATTTCCCTTCACCAAGAGATTCTCTGTGACCAGCTGGGTATCCCACAATTCAGTTCAAGTCTGACTTGGAGTTAGCACAGACCCCGCAGGTTAGGGGCTCAGTTCCACAAGACTGTCCCCTGAATATTAGATGCCGATCACAAGCAGTAGGTTCCCAGGTGACCCAACTTCTGTCCAAACTGCCTACAAATCAGAGGTTCCCACAACCCCTTCCCTGTATTCCATCATTTGCTAGAACAGCTCACAGAACTCAGGGAAAATGCTCATGTTTACTAGTTTCTTATATAATGAAGGATATGATAAAGGATGCAGAGGAATGGCCAGGTGGAGAGATACATAAGACAAGGTCTGGAAGAGCCCCAGGTGCAGGAAATTCAGTCCCCGTGGAGCTGAGGTGTGTTGGGGCCCAAATATGTCTCAATAATGTATTGATTGTTTTGAATTAAAGTTATTTAAGAAACAGCTGATATGAGAGCGACTTTTACCCTCCTCTCTGTCTGCTGAGAGCAGGAAACAAATCTCCCACATGAAAGGCATCCTCCCCATTCCAGGAGGTAGAGAGACATCCAGAGGCAGGGAACCCAGGGCCGAGAAGCTCACATAAACAAACCTTGTTACTTCTTTACTAATTAAGCACCCAAACCTAAGTTTCTTTGTCCTTTCAAATTTACTGTTTCTTTGTCTAAAAAGTATAAAAGCTGCCTGCTTTGGCCACTTCATAGGTGCCATTTCTATGTGACCTCTGTGCTCACTATTTAAACTGTTTCTTTTCTGCCTTTTAATCTGTCTTGTGTTAATTTCATTATTAGTCCAGCCACAAGAACCCACGAGAGGTAGAGAGAAAATTACCCCCTCCACCACAGGTGTGCCAACCCCTGGTACCTGGATGTGTTTGCTAACCTAGAAATCCCCTATTGGGATTTTTATGGAACCTTGTCACATAGCCATGATCGATTAGGAACTCTGTTTCCAGCCCCCTCCCCTCTTTGTAGAATGAGGGGAGGGGCTGAAAGTTCCAAGCTTCTAATCATGGCTTGGTCTTTCCTGTGACCAGCCTTCATCAAAGAGCACACCGAGTCATCTCATTTGAACAGAAGATGTTCTTGTCCCCCAGGAAATTCCAAGGGATTTAGGAACCAGTATTAGGAACCAGGATCAAAGACAATATTAGAACTAAAGGTTCTCCCAGCATCCCTTTTTACAAGGATTTTAGGAGCTCTGTGTTAGAATCTTGGGGCAGAGACCAATACATGTATTTCTTATTATCTCACACTCTGGACACAGAGAGACCCAGATTTGAATCTTAGCTCCACGACTTACTGGTTTTGTGACCTTGGGCAAGTTATTCAATCTCTCTGAACCTCAACTTTCTCATCTGTAAAATGGAGATGTTAATGACAACCACTTTGTAGGGTTCCCAGGAAGATTAAATGGGAAAATACATATAAATCTTAGTGTTTGCTGCTTCACGCACCCTCATTAGGGAATTTTTTTATGTGAATCACTGTGTGAAGTTGAATGGACAAGGAGGTTCTTGCCAAAGGGAGAATTATAATAATGTTATTAGCATATGCCATTCCCTCTGCCAGGCCCTCTACATGCATTGGCTCAATTAATCCACACAATAACTGTCTAAGTGCTACCAAACAAAAGTTCGTGTGCACACTAACACACAGTGAGGCCAAACAATACTGAAATGTCAGCGTTTGGAACAGAGAAAGTTTATTACAGGGCCATGCAAGGAGATGGGTGGCTCATGCCCCCCAAACCCTGAACTCCCTGAAGGGTTTCAACAAACATTTTTAAAGGCAAGGAAAGGGAGAAACATGGTTGGTTGTTACAAACTTCTTGGTGTTGGAATCCTTCGTTCTTGCACCGCATAGGTCAGGTCATAAGGTTCCTGTAAACCTCCAACAGGACAAATGTTATTCTCTGTTCTGCAACTTTTTACCTCTATATGAACGGACTCTTAAATGTCAGAGCCTTGAGAATGTGCTATCCTATATATTTCAGGCAATATTCTTTTACAAAAGGTAAGGAGCCAGCATGATTAAGCACAGGCAACAGAGCACAAAGTTTAAAGTAAAAGGAACAGATCTAAATCCCACTCCTGGGCATATACCCAGAGAAAACTATAATTCAAAAAGATACATGCACCTCTATGTTCTTAGCGACACTATTCACAATAGCCAAGACATGAAAACAACCTAAATGTCCATCAACAAGTGAACGGATAAAGAAGATGTGGTATAGATATACACAGTGGAATACTACTCAGCCATAAAAAAGAATGAAATAATGTCATTTGCAGCAACATGGATGAAGCTAGAGATGATCATGCTAAGTGAAGTAGGTCAGAAAGAGAAAGACAAATACCATATGATATCACTTATATGTGAAATCTAAAATATGACACAAATGAACGTATCTATGAAACAAAAAACAGTCACAAATATAGAGAACAGACCTGTGGTTGCCAAGGGGGAGGGGTGGTGGGGGAGGGATGGACTGGGAGTTTGGGGTTAGTAGATGCATACTAGCATATATAGGATGGGTAAACAACAAGGTCCTACTGTACAGCACAGGGAACTATATTCAATATCCTGTGATAAACCATAATGGAAAAGAATACAAAAAAGAATATATTCAGTTATATATTGATATAACTGAAGTACTTTGCTGTATAGCAGAAATTAAACAACATTGTAAATCAACTGTATTTCAATAAAATTAAAGAAAAAAATGAACAGATCTAATATGGAGTCAGGTTTGTTCTTCCCTATTACACAAAGGAGAAACTGTTGTCTGTCTTTCATAGATGTGAAAATTTAAGTCCTTTCCTGAAGGCCACATAGCTGGGAAGCATGAAGATTCAAACAGGGTTGACTCTGAAGCCCATGCCCTTACTCTGCTGTATTTTCTCCACTGGTCTTTCCACATAGATGCTTAGAGCCAGAAGGACTTTGAGAGACTGTGGAGTGTATTGCAGATTGGGTTCTCCAGAAGCAGAGACTGAGATGCAGTTTGGGGCACAGGATGTTTACTACAGATCAACACCCGTAGAAGGTGGGGGAGGAGGCAGATGAGTTGGGGTGCATGTCTGACAGAGTCATGGCCAGCCTGGCCCCTGTAACCCCTGGGGCATTCTGACATCAGAACATCAGAGTGTTTCTTTTGTGTGTGTGTGTTTCCATTCACTTTATTGAATTAAAACCAACTCATCCTCTAGGAAGTAAAAAGTATGAGTTCACTGGCCAAAAGTTGCATGAAAAATTTGGCATTTCATTTTTTTTTTAATTTAATTTATTTTTTTATACAGCAGGTTCTTAATAGCTATCTATTTTATACATATTAGTGTATACATGTCAATCAAAATCTCCCAATTCGTCCCACCACCACCACCAACCCCTGCCACTTTCCCCCCTTGGTGTCTATATGTTTGTTCTCTACATGTGTCTCTATTTCTGCCCTGCAAACTGGTTCATCTGTACCATTTTTCTAGGTTCCACATATATGTGTTAATATACGATATTTGTTTTTCTCTTTCTGATTTCACTCTGTATGACAGTCTCTAGATCCATCCACATCTCTACAAATGACCCAATTTCGTTCCTTTTTATGGCTGAGTAATATTCCATTATATATATGTACCACATCTTCTTTATCCATCGGTCTGTTGATGGGCATTTAGGTTGCTTCCATGACCTGGCTATTGTAAATAGTGCTGCAATGAACATTGGGGTGCATGTGTCTTTCTGAATTATGTTTTTCTCTGGGTATATACCCAGTAGTGGGATTGCTGGGTCACATGGTAAATCTATTTTTAGTTTTTTAAGGAACCTCCATACTGTTCTCCATAGTGGCTGTACCAATTTACATTCCCACCAAAAGTGCAAGAGGGTTCCCTTTTCTCCACACCCCCTCCAGCATTTGTTGTTTGTAGATATTCTGATGATGCCCATTCTAACTGGTGTGAGGTGATACCTCGTTGTAGTTTTGATTTGCATTTCTCTAATAATTAATGATGTTGAGCAGCTTTTCATGTGCTTCTTGGCCATCTGTATGTCTTCTTTGGAGAAATGTCTATTTAGGTCTTCTGCCCATTTTTGGATTGGGTTTGTTTGTTTTTTTAATATTGAGCTGCATGAGCTGTTTATATATCTTGGAGATTAATCCTTCATCCATTAATTCGTTTGCAAATATTTTCTCCCATTCTGAGGGTTGTCTTCTCGTCTTGTTTGTAGTTTTCTTTGCTTTGCAAAAGCTTTTAAGTTTCATTAGGTTCCATTTGTTTACTTTGGTTTTTATTTCCATCACTTTAGGAGGTGGATCAAAAAAAAATCTTGCTGTAATTTATGTCAAAGAGTGTTCATCCTATGTTTTCCTCTAAGAATTTTATAGTGTCTGGTCTTACATTTAGGTCTTTAATCCATTTTGAGTTTATTTTTTGTATGGTGTTAGGGAGTGTTCTAATTTCATTCTTGTACATGTAGCTGTCCAGTTTTCCCAGCACCACTTATTGAAGAGACTGTCTTTTCTCCATTGTATAGCCTTGCCTCCTTTGTCATAGATTAGTTGACCATAGGTGTGTTGGTTTACCTCTGGCTTTCTATCCTGTTCTGTTTTTGTGCCAGTACCATATTGTTTTGATTACTGTAGTTTTGTAGTATAGTCTGAAGTCTGGGAGTCTGATTCCTTCTGCTCCGTTTTTTTCCCTCAAGACTGCTTTGGCTATTCAGGGTCTTTTTTGTCTCCATACAAATTTTAAGATTTCTTGTTCTAGTTCTGTAAAACATGCCACTGATAATTTGATAGGGATTGCATTGAATCTGTAGATTGCTTTGGGTAGTATAGTCATTTTTACAATATTGATTCTTCCAATCTAAGAACATGGTATATCTCTCTATCTGTTTGTGTCATCTTTGATTTCTTTCATCAGTGTCTTATAGTTTTCTGAGTACAGGTCTTTTACCTCCTTAGGTAGGTTTATTCCTAGCAGAATTATTTCTGATCCAACCAATGTTGCCCCAGGATGGAGGTCAGTACTAAGGGGGATGTGTCAGTTAGGGCCTGTATTTGCTAAGTATCAGAGACCACTCTGACCCCACAAGACAAATGAGGGACTGGATTTTTCTCTCACAGGAAGGAAACCTGGCCATCTCCATCTCTCTACTACACTTCATGATATGATCAGGGAGACTTTCATCTTTTTTAGTGCCCCATCTTCAAAGTGCCCTCAAGTTCTAAGATGGTTGCTGAAGTTCCAGCTATTACATCCACATTCAGAGAGGAAGTAACGGAACCAGGGAGGGGTAAAAAACTGTGTGTCCCCCACTGAAACCTCCCCCCACCCAACCCAAATTCATATGTAGAACCTAATGCCCAACCTAATAGTATTAGAAGGTTGGGACTTTGGGAGGTGTTTAGTGCCCTTATAAAAGAGACCCCAGAGAGCTAGAGTGCTCCTTTCCCACCACGTGAGGGCACAGCACAGAGACACTGTCTATGAACCAGAAAGAGGGTCCTCACCAGACGCAATCTGCTCTGCCTGGGTCTTGGACTTCCCAGCCTCCAGAATTGTGAGAAACAAATTTTGGTTTATAAGCCCCATGGTTTATGGTATTTTGTTATAGCCACCCGAATGGACTAAGACAAAGTAAGGTGGAATACTGTTCAGCTTTAAAGGAATGGAATTCTGATACATGCTACAACGTAGATAAAACTTGAAAACATGCTCAGTAAAATAAGCCAGACACAAAAGGACAAATACTATGTAATTCCAGTTATATGAGGTCCCTAGAGTCATCAAATTCAGAGAGTAGGTTGATGGTGGCCTGTGTCTGTGGAGAGAGGGGACCAGGAGTGACTGCTTAATGGGGTCTTATTTGAAAGGGATGCACAGGTTTTGGAACTAGATCGAGGTGGTTGTTGCACAGTATCATCAATGTACTTAATGCCATTGATGTGTTCACTTTAAAATGTTTAATTTTGTCATGTGAATTTCACCGTATTAAGAAAAGATTTTTGAGACAAATAAAAAAACTCACAATGATATACCACTACGCACTTATTAGAATGGTTCAACATAGAAAGACTGGCCACACCAAGTACTGGTGAGGGCATGGAGGAACTTGAACCTCAGACTAGCTGGTGGGAATACACAAACGCTTTGGAAATCAAGTTGGCAGTTTCTTAAAAAGTTAGACATACATTTACCACATGACTGGTATGTCATATGGTATGACTGGAATGATATGTCATATGGTATGACAGGTATGTCACATGACTGGAGACAGAGAGTAGAATAGTGGTTACCAGGGGGCAGGGGAGGGTGGGGAAGGTGTCTAATGAGGACAGAGTTTCAGTTTGAGATGATGAAAAAGTTCTGGGATGAATAGTGGTGATGGTAACACTACAATATGAATATACTTAATGCCACTGAATTGTACACTTAAAATGGCGAAAATGGTAACTTTTATGTTCATGTATCCTTTATTGCAATTTAAAAAAGCACCTCACCATCAATGACTGCTGCTTACACTCTTGTGATCACTGTCAGTTGCAAGTGAAGCTGGGAAATGTAGACTTTTGGATTGTATGTTTTTGTACCCCAAATAAAGTTAGGGTGCTGTGAGAAAAAAGGGGTGTTGAGGAGGATTCCAGTGGTCTCTGACATGTAGAACAAAAGTTAGAAGCACCTTTGCTGTCCTCACTGACTTGTACACAGATGTGCCCATGAACTTGGTCCATCTGTTTTCATTATACACACGTCAAAATCCTCTAAAGGTATAATTTTTAAAAAAATTTATTTTATTGCGTATTGTTGATTTACAATACTTTGTTAGTTTCTGGTGTACAGCAAAGTGACTCAGTTATACATATACATACATTCTTCTTCATATTTCTTCCATTATGGTTTATCACAGGGTATTGAATATAGTTCCCTGTGCTGTACAGTAGGACCTTGCTATTTATCCATCGTATGTATAGCAGGTTGCATCTACTAACCCCAGACTCCCAATTCTTCCTTCCCCCACCCTCTGGTCAACCACACGTCTGTTCTCTATGTCTGTGATTCTGTTTCTCTTTCACAGATAAGTTCATTTGTGTCATATTTTAGATTCCACATATAAGCGATATCATGGTATTTGTCTTGGTCTGACCTACTTCACTTAGTATGATAATCATCTCTAGGTCCATCCATGTTGCTGCAAATGGCATTATTTCATTCTTTTTTTATGACTGAGTAGTATATCATTGTATATATGTACCATATCTTCTTTATCCATTCATCTGTCGATGGACATTTAGGTTTTTTCCATGTTTTGGCTATTGTAAATAGTGATGCAATGAACATTGTGGTGCATGTATCTTTTCAAATTAGAGTTTTCTCTGGATATATGCCCAGGAGTGGGCTTGCAGGATCATACGGTAACTCTATTTTAAGTTTTTTAAGGAAAATATTTTTTTAAATGTGTCTAATCGAATCTTGTTATTTGCAGTCATGATATTCTATAAAGCTGCCATGGACACTAGATTTGTGAACATGGAACCACTGCTCCCAGGGGAAATACAGTGTTAGGGTCCTGGTCTTCTGGTCATGGTGTTTTTGTCAACCGTTGGATACATACCTTGTTTAATGTGTGTTTCTGTTTAAAGACACCTTTTAATATATTTGGTTGATTCATTGATATTGAATTCATGGCCAATAGCACTAGAACTTACGCCTGAATGAAGCTTATTTAACACGTGTATTTTCTCCGTAAGACTCATCACAGCCTTCTGCACTTAGGACCCTAGACAGCACTTCTGTACTAGGCTCGGAAAAGAGCAAAATCACCAACACAAAGCGGAAAAATGTATAAACATAGCACTAAATAAAACTCAGAAGGGACCGTTGTTTACAGGAAGAGCTGAAGCAAGGAGGCTTCAGCCTCCCAGACCTCGGCTTGGAACATGGTGGCAGGATTTCTCCTCCTCTGTGTCTGCAGATGACCCCAGGCCCACAAGTTATTGATTTTCCATTTACAGAGGAAGTTTAGTACGTAGGTGAATTCATAAATCCATGAATAATGAGAATCAACTGTATAAAGTCAGAGTTTTCACTTTTGCCACTTGGATTTAACATCACCAATGAACACTATTTACCCAAATGAGCTTAATTTTGCTTCGGTGGTTGCTACCAATTTTCATTCCCCTCCTCCTCATCCCTTTTCCCTACAATGTCTGGGCCTTGACTGCAGGTGAGTATTGCAGATGATGAGGGTTATGAGGAACATAAAAACAGGGAGAGGTGATTGGTAACCTTCTCAAAGTGGGTGGTCAGGTGCAAGCTCTCAGAACTTAAGAATCTAGTCCTCTGATTGTAGTTTTCTAAAACCAAAGAAAAACAATGTGGAAGAAGGAAATACTCTGAAATCCCAACAGTGGGTGGGTGCATTTAGAGAGATAGGTGGATGATTTTTTTCCCCTTCTATTCTGTTTTACAAATTTTCTGTAAAATGCTTATATATTTTAATTATGAAAAGTAAATATTATGAGAAAGAAGTATTTGTTTAAGAGATCCCAGACTCCCCTTGGGCACAGCATAACTCACACTCACCAAAAGGGATTTGTTTTTTTTGCCATTCACACTAGTCTGGGGAAGGGGTAGGTCTGAGAGGCTAGAAACATTTTTATTCATTGAACGTTTTGGTTCTTCAGCCCCTGTTGGACAACACTGGGGTTAGGTGAACTCAGGAAAGGAAGGGGCTTTCTGCAAATGGTTTCAGCCCCTGGTGCTTCCAGCCCCTTCTAAACCAACAGCCTTCAGTAGCATCAGCTTACCCTGGGCCTTCCTCTCCTGCCAGCCCCAGGCTCCTCTGTTTGCCAAACTGAACACTGGAAGTTTGCACAGGCCATGACATTTCAAGAAAGGTCACCTCCCTGAAGGCTTCCCCTGTAAATTTTTCTATTCCAAAAATGGTTTCCCCCCCGCCCCCAAGAAATGCTGGTTTGTAGCTGAGGGCTTCAGGGTTCATCTGAAGTCATGAACTTTCTGCCTCTTTTTGGGTAGTGACCCTCATTGCCCAAGTGGACAGCTCAAGAGCAGAAACACGGGCAGACAACTTGACTGGAATCCCCTTGCTGCTCCACACATATTTCTTTGTCTTTCTGAGTCTGGTGCCCACTCTGTGCTCCCGGCAGGCTGCTCACCAGCTCGCTGGCAGGAGAGGGAGGTGGGACCTCCTTATACTAGTTTCCTGGGGAGGCTGTGACAAACTATCACAATCTCAATGGCTTAGAGATAAATGTAGTCCTCCAGTTCTCGGGGGTGGGGGCGGGCAGAGGTCTGAATCAAGGTGCTGGCAGGTTGGGCTTCCTCTGGAGGCTCCAGGAGAGAATCCATTCCTGGTCTCTTCCAAGCTCCTGTGGCTGTCGGTGTTCTGGCCATGTGGCTGCATCCTCCGTCGTCACTCTGCTTCTCCTCTTTGCCTGTCTTCTCTTTGCCTCCCTCCAGGGAGGATGCATGAGCTTGCATTTAGGGTTCACTCCCATAATCCAGGACAATCTTCCCATCTCAAAATCCTGAACTTCATCACTTCTGCAGAGTTCTGTTTTGCCACATAAGGTAACTTTCACAGGTTCCAGGGATTAGAACATGTGTATCTTTTGGGGGGCCGTTTTCAGTCTACCACACTCCCCAAGAAAGAATGCTTTCTTACTGCCATGTGGGGGCATTGACACTAGATGCTCTGAGACTGTGGCTTGAGCAGAAATGTTTCCTTTATTAATACTGGAGATGTGTTTTGGGAAAGAGGCAGGAGGTTGCGGAGCTCGAAAGGAGAAGAATGGCCCAAAATAAGAGAAGAGCTGTTCCACATCACAGGAGAGCTGGGAGTAGGGGCGGAAAGCCGGACGAGGCAGAGGGCTTGTGCGTCAGGAGGTGGGGCGAGTTCACACCCGTCTAGCGTTGTGGGCGTGACAACAACTGGGGGATATCCAGAGACCCGACCGCTACGGGGTTCTCTGCCCTGCATGCAACAGCAGCACTAGGCTACTTGGTAGTGCTTTTCAATTAAATGAATCTCTTTCTAAAATATTGTAAAAGGGCTTATGAATGCGATGGTCCAGAACTTGGGGGATGAGGAGTAAGAGGTCATGCTCCCAAAAGGAATTTGTTTCTTTCTACCCCAGAGACGTGAAATGCCACTTTCTTCCACTGGAAGCCAGTGCTTCTGAAGATGACCCCTCACTTCTGATCCCCTTTCCTCCATGTTTTCTCCCCCAGGACATCTCAGTTCTGTCTCAAACTCCTCTTCCCTTCCCTATATGTTGCCTGGCTCAAATCGCCCCCGGGGGAATCACCTGCCCTGTCTGTCCCGCAGCCTGAGAGCATGTGTGAGCATCTGCAGTGGCCCTGCTCCTGAGCCTAACATGAGGCAGCTCAGCTGATGCTGTGAGTCTCTTCGGCCTCGTCCAGTGGCTGAGGCCAGGCCTGGGGGAGGTGAAAAGCTTGGCTTTGCATCCGTGAGATCCATGCATCTGAGGTAAGGCTTGTGAGCTAGAAGAATAGGAAATGGTGGTCCGAGAAGAGGGTGTACGGAATCAGAAATTATGAGATCCATTTCACAATTATATCTGGAGTGGCCACTGTGTGCCAGGAGAATTCTGTGATTACCCAAGTAATTACCCTAGTAATCTCACCTAGAAGGAGGAAGGAATAGACCAAGGCTGGTGCTGGGAAAGCAGCAGCGGTCACTCAGCCAAGATAGGGGACTTGGTCACTTTGTGGCTTGGACGATGATCACAATTTGTCTGTGTTCATACGTGATTGTAGGGTGGTCTTTTTTGGTCTCCATCCATTAGCATCACAGAATGGCTACCTCTGATGCTGATGGTCTGTGCAAGTGTTATATTCCACAAGAGGACCACAGCCCAGCAGAGAGCACCAAGCCAGCTCCCAGGTGTCAAGGACAGCTTTTCTTTTTTTCACCCTACACAACTGACCAGGCATGAAGAGCAAGAAAACTCCAGCTTTCAGTAAATTGGCCATGTAGGTATAACATCCAGGAGAAACAAAAAAGGCAGGGTTACCAAATTCCCCATCTCCCAGCAGCAGACATACAATGTCTTTTGAAGACTAATTAAAATTTCATGTCAAAACCATTTAAATGCAAGAGCAATGAAAACATTTGAGCTTCAGTTAGGTACAGTCTAAAGACACATAGTCCCAGAATCTGACCTACTTTAAGCATGAGATCATCTTTGGGGGGGATTCTTTCGTGGATGCTAAATAATTTACTATGAAATTCCATTACATTTGCTGTGATTTTTAAAAAATGACAACACAGTTTCTATTTTCATGACCTTGAATATACTGTGTTTTCTCTTCCCCATGTTATAGTTGTTTTAGTAGACAAATGTCTCTGGAATAAATGTATGGGTCCCAAATTCATACTATTCAGGAGAAAATCAAATAATAAAATGTTGATGCTGGAAGGAAGCTACCAGGGTCCCAACCAACACAAGGGCCCCAGCTAGAGGGGAAGCATGATCGCTGACCCTGGGTCAACCGGACAATGAGACAATTCCCCCTCAGTCCTGAGAAAGTCAGCTCTGGGTGGTCAGAGACATTTTCTATCTGGTTTTCTGCTGGATTCCCCAGGGTCCAGCATGGTGCTTAATGAATCGTAGGTGCTCAATAAATGAATAAGTTACTTTTTTGGATAAATAGAGACATAAAACACATTTCTGGAAAGTCAGTGCTATGGAGGTGTAGGAGACACCAGATTCTGTTATTCAAAATATGGTCTGTGGACCAGCAGTGTCAGTGTCACCTGGGATTTTGTTAGAAGTACAGAATCTCAGGCTCCACCCAGACCCACTGAATCAGAATCTGCATTTTTAACAAGATCCCTGGATGACTGACAGGCATGTTGAAGTTTGAGATGTGCCGCCCTAGACATCACCCGGCCAGCGTTTCTCAACCTCAGCTGGCTGGCTACTGCTGGGGGGAGCTCTTAATACATATGGATATTTCGGTCCCATTTCCAGAGAATCTGATGTGTGGTCAAGGTTGAAGATCACTGATGGTAGCCCAGTATCCTGTGTGACCTCAAGTCAGTTACTTAGCTTTTCCAGGCCCAATTTTCTTATCTGGTAAATGTCAACGCCCTCCAGCCAAAGACCATCAGGAGTACATTGTAGTTGAAAGTGGATTTAATGACCTACGGCAATGCTGGAAATAGCCATCCAATGGAGCCTTGAGGCTTTTCAGAAAGGGGCGGTTAGGAGGGGGCTGTTGCAGGATTTGAACTTGTGTTAGGTGATTTGGGAGAGAATTCAAAGGCAGGTGGTTTTGCTCTGACTGGGTGCTGTGAGCAGGAACAATTCTGCTAAACCTTAATAATTTTTATCCCTCAGAGGTGAGAGAAACAAAACAGAATAAAAGCTGTAATTGGTGAAGAAGTCACTTGTATTAGATGGGAGTTGGGGCGTTTGGTCATTTTTATGGTCTGGACTGTGTTCTTGCTCTGTTTGTGCTCAGACACAATTTCAGTGATCATGTTTTTGTCCTGCACCATCACAGAGTAGATTTGTTGGCTGTTGGCATGTATGAGATTGTCTGTGTCCAACATGTAATAGATATAAAAATTATTTATTTATTTAAAAATTTTTGGCTGTGTTGGGTCTTCATTGCTGTGCACGGCTTTCTCTAGCTGTGGTGAACGGGGTGCGTGGGCTTCTCATTGTCATGGCTTCTCTTGTTGTGGACCACGACCTTTAGGCGCGCAGGCTTCAGTAGTTCTGGCACATGGGCTCACTAGTTGTGGCTTGTGGGCTCTAGAGCTCAGGCTCAGTAGTTGTGGTGCGTGGGCTTAGTTGCTCTGCGGCATGTGAGATCTTCCCAGGGTGCGAACACAGGGTGCGAACCTGTGGCAGGCAGATTCTTAGCCACTGGGCCACCAGGGAAGCCCCTATAAAAATTATTAATGAAATGTGTTATTCTTTTTTTTTGGTACTGTGTCTTAAAATTCTAGTGTGTGTTTTATGTTTACATTATATCTCAATTTAGACACATTTCAAGTTTTCAAGAGTCACATGTAGCCAGTACTTTGGAAAGTACAACCTTAGAGAACTGTTTTTAAGATTAAATTAGGTAACTGAGTAATTAGCCCTAGGCCTGGCTCAATAAATCTCAGCAATTATTGTCATCACTGATGCAATAATGGCAGAAATGATAGGCACCTTATCTAGGATAAGGCTGGAATGAATCTTCCAGAAACAGCAAAGTATTAATTAATGCCTAGAAGAGTCTGGAGAGACCTTTGTGCTACCAGGGTGTAATGGTTCCATAAATACCCATTAGATTAAACTTGTTAATTGTGTTGCTCAAATCTTCTATGTCCTTGTTGATTTTGGTCTGCTTCTTTTATCAGTTTATTTTAACATACCCGATAAAGATATGTTAACATTTTCTACTCTAATCATTGATTTGTGATTTTTTCCCTTGAAATTTTATTTTTATATGCTTTATATATTTTGAAGTTAAATTGTTAGGAGCATACCATTTCATGATATAGCAATCCATTCTTATTTCCTTTTGGCCTGTTTTTATTTTGTCATTTCCTACCATGTTGAATAAAATTTATAATTTTAGTCATCTCTTTGAGCATCCTAAAGACATTAATTTTAAGATCTTTGTTGAACTGTTTATAACTTTCAAGTGGAGAGAATTCATTCTGATTGTTGGTTGTTTTGGCTCTTTCTTAGCGTTTGATTTCTTTTTATGGTAAAAACAACATTTTGAAAAAGAATTTTGTTTCTGAATGGGAGATATTTTGTTTATTTACCCATAAAAATGTATTTTCTTTTTCTCTTTTTGCCTCATTGCTCATCTATCTTCATCTGACGGTTTTTTAGTTGCTTCTACCTGGCTCCTGGACCCTTAGTCCAGAAGGATTTCAAAAGATCCTGATCTCTGGTAATAACGAAGACTTTGCAAATCCAGTTACTGAGCCAGCAGGAACTTGGTTTATCTCTGGGTAATAACATTTATTAATTGATTGATTGGCTCAGTTTGGATTTTAATCTAAAAACAACAGAAATCATTGCAGGGTTATAAACAGGAAGGGCAATATATATATATATATATATATATTTTAAATAGAAATATAGTTGATATATAATGTCATAATAATTTCAGGTGTATAGCCTAGTGTTTCAGTATTTTTACAGATTATAATCCATTAAACGTTATTATAAGATAATGGCTATATCTATTTATATATTAAAAATAAATAAAATAGCTTATCTATTTTATACCTAGTAGTTTTTATCTCTTAATCCCATACCCCTAAATTGCCCCTCCACACTACCCTCTCCCCTCTGGTAACCACTAGTTTGTTTTCTATAACTGTAAGTCTGTTTCTGTTTTGCATATACATTCATTTGTATTATTTTTTAGATTCGACCATATAAATATCATACAGTATTTGTCTTTCTCTGACTTATTTCACTAAGCATAATATTTTCTATGTCCAACCACATTGCTGAAAATATAATTTTTTATGGCTGAGTAATATTCCATTGTGTGTGTGTGTGTGTGTGTGTGTGTGTGTGTGTGTGTGTGTGCGCTTAGGCCAGTAAGTGACACAGACAAAAGGTTTTTTTTTTCCCCTTGTCTTCATTTGGTGAGGATATTGGGATGGTGTAGCTCTTCCTCTGGCTTTGGTCTCCCCTCCTTAATCAAGCATTTTGGCCCCTTTAACTCCACTGCCACAATTTTTTTTCTCATCCATGTCTTAAGAGGCTTGTGCTTCAGTTTGTTCTCTGCTTTACATAGTTTTCCTTTTCTGGTTTACTTGTTGTGGAGCCTGGCTATGTCTATTTACATATCTTGTCCATCACTGTTAGGTTTTGGAGCAGAGGGGGTGCAAAAAATTGTGATCTCATTTTACTTTGCGGACGAGAGGTCCCAACTTGCCATTTTTATGACTCTTTGTTATGTATTCCTATGAGTGTGTAAGCTCTTTGGGGCTTTGAGGGACACATCTTGGTCTCCCAAGAATAACATTTTTGTCCAGGACATGGGAGAGGCTCCTCTATAAATGTGGGTTTAAGTAAGTATGTAGACTTGCTAAGTGCCAACCTTCTCTTGCAGCCCCATGTCTCGAGAATCTATCATCATAGTTTTATTTTTTAATACTTCTCCTCAGAGAGATAATATATGCTCGTTTATTTCTTATCTTACAGATATGACTTTCTTCAGTTCTATACTTGTGCATTAAAAAAAAAGACCAAGCCAGTCTCAAATGAAAGCCTCACCAACCTAAAAGCTTACATAAATGGTTGAAGAAGGGAAATTAGTAAGTAAGCTGTGTAATCCTCTTCCTCTCCAACTCCTATATTTCCTTTCAAGCCTCACCTCAAGTTTCCTGGAGATCTTTCCTAATCAACCTCTCTGCCAATCCTTCTCCGACTTAGCATTTCTTGCACAGCGACTGTATCATTCTGTTGTGTGTAGTCCTATGGTGATTTAGAATAGCTTGTTTCATTTGTGAAAGTTCTGAGGCCAATTTTGAAGTAGTTTTTCTTGGTCCCATTTTATTACAAATGCAATTTCATTGCATTCCTCATTTTCTATTCCTACACTTTCATACATGACTTTCTCTCAACCACAATTAATAAAAAAATTTTTTAATTCAATTTATAATTGAGGCATAGTATGTATATGTACACAAATTTTAAGCAAACAACTCAATAAATGTTTACATATAAACATACAGTCACGTAGCCATTACTGAGATCCAGGTATAAAAATGTCTCCAATACCACACCTGACTCCTGTGAGCCCCACCCACTCAGTACCTCTATGGTAGTTTTGTCTACCTTTTTTATTTTATTTTATTTTCTTAATTATTTATTTGGCTGTGTCAGGTCTTGGTTGTGGCACGCAGGATCTTTGTTGCGGCATGAGGGATCTTTCGTTCCATGCCAAAGTGCACAGGCTCAGTAGTTGCAGCGCATGGGCTCTCTAGTTGTGGCACGCAGGCTCTAGAGCTTGCAGGCTCAGTAGTTGCGGCACGCAGGCTTAGTTGCCCCGCAGAATGTGGGATCTTAATTCCCCGACCAAGGATCAAACCCACATCCCCTGCATTGGAAGGCAGATTCTTAACCACTGGACCACCAGAGAAGTCCCAGTTTTGCCTATTCTTGAACTTTATATAAATGGGACCATAACTGTGTATATTCGTTTTTCTTTTCTTTTAGTATTTTTAAATTGTGGACATATATATTTTTTTTATAAATTTATTTTATTTTATTTTTATTTTTGGCTGCATTGGGTCTTCGTTGCTTCACATGGGCTTTCTCTAGTTGCACTGAGTGGGGGCTACTCTTCATTGCAGTGCACAGGCTTCTCACTGAGGTGGCTTCTCTTGTTGTGAAGCATGGGCTCTAGGCACATGGGCTTCAGTAGTGTGGCGTGCAGGCTCAGTAGCTGTGGCTCGTGGGCTCTAGAGCACAGGCTCAGCAGTTGTGGCGCACAGGCTTAGTTGCTCTGTGGCATGTGGGATCTTCCTCGACCAGGGATCGAAACCATGTCCCCTGCATTGGCAGGCAGATTCTTAACCACTGTGCCACCAGGGAAGTCCCAACTGTGTGTATTCTTAAAACAAAAACAAAAACAACAAAAAACCACTTTTTATTTGGAAATAATTTCAAAGTTACAGAGAAGTTGCAATAATAGTTCAAAGAACATCCATGTACCTTTTACCTAGATTCACCTATTGCTAACATTTTGCACCCATTTGCTTTATTATCTATCTACCTATTTTATATAAATATTTTCTCCTGAGTCTTTTCCTGAACTTTTGAGAGTAAGTTGCACTCCCTGTGACTCTTTTCCTCTGGATACTTCAGTGTGCATGTTCTAGAAATAAGAATTTCTCTTACATAACCACAGTAGGGTTGTCAATTTAAGTAAATTTAACATTGATACAATAATTTAATCTAAAGTTCATGTCCCAGGGGAGGGATAAATTAGGAGTTGGGGATTAACATATACATACTACTGTATATAAAATAGACAACCAACAAGGACCTACTGTATAGCATAGGGAACTATACTCAATATTTTGTAATAACCTATGGGGAGAAGAATCTGGAAAAGAATATACATATATATAGATATATAGATATGTATAATTGAATCACTTTGCTGTACACCTGAAACTAACAACATTGTAAATCAACAATACTTCAATAAAAAAATATATAAAGTCCATGTTCCAATTTTAGCAATAATGTACTTCCTAGCATCCCTCCCCACCTCCAATACAGGATCTAGTTTAGGATCAGGTATTACATTTGGTTGTCATGTCTCTTTAATCTCTTTTAATCTGGTATCTATACCCAGTCTTTTTTTTTGTATGCATTTGACATTTTTTGAAAGCGTTCATTCCCTTTTTCTTTGGGCGGAATTGCCTGACATTCCTTAATGACTAAATTCAGATTATACATTCCAGTTGGGATATGATAGAAGTGATATTTTGTCTCAAAGTATTATATCTGGTTTCATGATATTCATCTGTCCCATATTGGTGCTATTAATTTTGATCACCTGGTAATTACTGTATAGTTAGTGTTTTCCCCTTTTAACTAGTAAGAAATCCATGGGAACACACTTTATTTTTTTTTCCATTATGATTTGTCACAGGATATGGAATACAGTTCCTGTGCTATACAGTAGGACCTTGTTGTTATCCATTCTATATATAATAGTTTGCATCTGCTAACCCCTAACTCCCAATTCGTCTCCCTGCCCTCCCAGCAACCAAAAGTCTGTTCTCTATGTCTATGAGTCTGTTTCTGTTTCATAGGTAAGTTCATTTGGGTCATACTTTAGATTCCACATATAAGTGATATGATGTTTGTCTTTCTCTGTCTGACTCACTTCGCTTAGTATGATAATCTCCAGGTCCATTCCATGTTGCTGCAAATGGCATTATTTCATTCTTTATATGGCAATATTCCAGTGTGTGTGTGTGTGTGTGTGTGTGTGTGATGTGTGTGTGTGTGTGTATATATATATATATATACCACATCTTTATCCATTCATCTGTTGATGGACATTTAGGTTGCTTCCATGTGTGGGGAGATACTTTAATACCATGCAAATATCCTGCTTACCATCAAAATCTGTCCCTCCCTCCCCCTTGATTTAGTATCCACTGATGATTCTTGTCTGTACCATGATGGCTGCAGAACAATGATTTTCCAACTCTAGCACCCCTTCCACATTTGTCAGCTGGGCAGCCAACATTCCATTGAAAGCCATTGTCCTCCCTTCTCTCCCACTTATTTATATGTATTATTGTATGGAGTTATGGATTCCTGTGTTTCAAATATCTTGAAATTTAAAAACTGACTACTTGTAAAAGCATCTTTCTGTACTTGTTCTATTGTTTTTTTAGATCTACTTATTCGTGTGCCAGTACCACATGGGCTTTGTTCATTCTTTAAGCAGTGTTTATGGTTTAGAGTTTGGAAAGATAAATCTTTCCCCATTTACTTATTATCTTTAGAATTTCTTTTGAGATTTCCTCTATCTTATTATTCTGGATGAATTTGAGAACCATTTTTACAGAATTATACCCTCATGCGTATTTTCTGTTCACTGCCTTCCCTCAACTCTGGAGGGAGTATGATGGAACGGCCCTGGACTTTTAGGTACAATTTAGAAATAACAGGCAATTTTATGAAATGTAGTCTTTTCACCAGGAACAAGTCTGCCCTCCATTTATTCAAGTTTTAATCTGACCATTAACATCTAGAAGCATAGGGTACATAAATGTGTGATTTGCCCTGTGGGCCTCTCAAATGGTTTCAGACCTTTACAAGAATGTCACTATGGTACTTGGAGTCAACCAAGAGAAAGGCAAATAGAATAACCAAGGAAATTGAAAGACAGAAAAAAAAAAAAAGAAGATGCTCCAGTATGTTCATTTCATTCACTTACCAAATAAGCCTTCTGGAGGTTCTGCCTGTCACCTGCGGAGCACTATGCTGGTCAGCAGGACGCAGAGGGGAAGCCAGACCAGAGGAAAGAATAAGGTCAAATGAATAGAAGGAAAACCAAAATCATCAATATGCTCATTCCATTCTCTTCTCATGTGTGCCTCTTGGAGGCCTTCCCATGCCACCTGTGAAACCTGCCCCTGGGAGTTCACAGAAGACTAAAGCTGATGTCTAATGAAGTAAGCAAGGAATGATCGAGAATCTTCCCATCAAATTTCAAAACTTTTGACCACCATGCAGCCTCTTAGAGCTTGAAGAAAGGGGTTTTTAGGATAGCTAATAGGAAGTCCTGCTTAACACAGCAGGTAATAAAGTGCTGGCTGGACAATTACTAGTAGTTTGATAATGAGTTTTGATTAAATGTAATATGATTAATTCATCATGTGTTAACTTACAGCCTAGGGGACTGCACACGCATGGGGCAGAAAGAAGAAAGGAGAGTTTATATGTATATTGGACCTTTGCTTTTTTACATTTTATTGAGAAAAATATAACTTAAAATCTGGAAACTTTTCCTGAGAGCTTCACTCTTTACCTCCTGCACCAGGGGACAGAGCTGCCTAGTGCAGACACTTCCAGTGGTGTCACTTGGCAGCATTTAGATCCCAGTTTTCTGGGCTCCACAATTAAGATCATGGGCTCCACTGTCAATGACAGTGAATGGGTCTAAGAAGTGCTCATCAAGTCTCTTTAGCTTTTATCAGCTTCTCAGCACCGTTTAGGAGACTGTCAGCTCCTGGGACGTGGCCCAAATCACTTGCCATGCTGTCAGGCCACGCCTGAGCCCCCAGAGCAAGCATCGTGCCCCTGCTGGGAGAGCAGCCACTGTCACCACCCTGCAGTGATTCCAGGCCTGGGCCCTCCCTGCGGTTTAGGAGATGCTTTCAGGCCATAGCTCATTTCTCCCTCCTCTTCTCCCTTCGTCCTTCCTTCCATCCCTTCCCTCCATCCCCTCCACAGGTATCTGGGAAACACTTCTTCAAGTGTTCTCCTAACTCCTGAATTTAAGTCTTTAGTAAACAAGAATTTAACAATTATTTATTATGTCCCTCTTGTTCTGGATAAATGGAAGGGAATAAATTCCTTTCCGTATTTAAGTAAATTAAAGTGGAACTCAAGACTCACAGTTAAGTTTCAAATCTGCCACTCAGAAAATCCTCCAGGGGACCTCCTTCCCTTCCTACCTCCCCGCTTTCCTTCCTTCCCTGTGAGAGGTGGTGTGACTTATTATAAAAGCACATACACTGTAGGACCATATACACCTGGAAATACAGACCTAAATATTCTTTGCAGGCAACACAGATAGGAAAGATGGAGTGAGGAGAGATGATTACACCAGAAATGAGATTAAGAATAGTTGGTTCACTTTTACTTTGCTTTCAAGGAGGCAGGTAGGATTAAATACCTTTCTTTATCTGAGTCAATGAATCATACTCTTTTTCAGAGGAAAGACAGCTCTTCCTGACATTACTCCCTGAGAGGATTGAGTTGTGCAGCCCCTGGTATAAGGAACATGGACAGTGTCCTCAGCAGTAAGGGCTGTGACAACACCAGCCCTCTCTTGCCCTCACAGAAATGGTTTACTGGAGACAGACACAGCTATGGTGTCAATGTTAATACCATTCCCCTCCTGCCAGCCGAATCACCACCTCCTACCAGGCAGGCCATGTGGAGTCAGCCTCCTTCCTCCCTTGCCATGTTACAGCTCACTCTTCCCAGGGCTGTGGACTGGTCCTGATGAAGATACTTGAACCCATCCAATACCCACAAGCTAGAGTCATATGTGCTTTTGCATTCCTTCCTGCTTTCCACATAATGGCCTAATAATTTTACCCAGGGCATTAGCTCTTCTCTGAGATCCTGGGAATTCCAAGATGGTATTAAGGGTCCTTGCTTGGCTCACTGGGGTGACAAATCCAGTCCTAGGAGTGGAGACAGAAAAGGGAAATAAGGGAAGGGTGAGCATTGACCCCTCAGGAACTTGTTAAAGGAAAGAAAAACAGCGATATCCTCAGTTGGAAGCAGGGGAGGAATTACTGGTAAGTGGAGGAGGAAGCCTGTGCACACCTCTCAGGGAGAGCCCAGCTACTCTTGTCTTAAATAGAGGAGATTTTGAAAACATGTAACTTGGTACAGTCTTTCTGAGGGGCAATTAGGTATTCCATATCCTTTGATCCAGTCATTTCCTTTTCAGTAATTTACTTAAGAATAATTAATGATGTCCACAAAGGTTTAGCTATAAAGATGCCCATCATAGCCTGTTTCCAACTGAAAAACCAACCCCCCTAAACTTTAAGACACTGAAGGATATATTACCAACGGAAAAAGACTATGAAACAGCATGTACAGTATAATCCTATAGAAACATACACATGCATAGGCACAGAAGTTCTAGAAGATGTTAACAGTCTTAGTAACTCTACAAGGTGGGATCATGAAGTGTTTTTCTTTTTTTTCTAAACTTATATAATAAACAAATATTACTTTTATAATAAATTTTATTTTTAAGTTTTAAAAATCAGTTATTCCTTTTCTTTCATGTTCTCTTAAAATCCAACTGGATGATTGACCCATAATGATTTTTCCCTAATTTTTATTTATTCAGTCAGTAGGTTCTCTGAATGTCTCTCTAATTTCAGTGAGACTAGGAAACATCCCTGGCTCAATGTAGAATCAACAAACAAACAGTTCAGGAGGTAAAAAAGAGGAATCACGCCCCCTCACTGTGGCCAGACCAATAATTAAACACAGAGATGAGCAAATAAGAAATGGTGGGATCTCCATGCCTGGGAGCACCAAGGTCCTAAAAAGCTCAGGCACTTTTCTGACTGATGGTGAAATAGAAGGGTCACTAGACAATGTCTCAAAGTTGGCATGATCGTTGACCTTCTGTGTTTGATAATTAGGTCAGCCTAACTTACCACATAAATAGAAGAAATGACTAATCCACAGACATTCTTTATAGGCCTCCCATCCATGAAGAGGCACAGAGTCCAAGAGTGACTACCTGTCTTGTCCAATGCTCCTTCCCACCTCATTAGATGGAGAGAAAATTGAGACAACGTCCTTAAAAAGATGCAAGAGTTCACTATTCTATTACACTTTGAATCAATGCTTATTTTTAAAGAAGTTGGTTCAGCAGTTTTAGCTGGTATGACTTCTTTGATATTCTGGAAACTGAGGATTTTTTTAAGTCTCCTACTGTTTTACTGCCTAAATCTATTTGCAAGTCTAATCAATATCTACTAGTCATGCTTAAGACCCTTGCTCAGGTTAAAACAATAACTATGGAGTTGTCCAACAGGGTAATATAACTATTTAGACTTGTAACGTGGAGTGAAGGGCAGATGTTTTCATCCTTACTTTCTATTCACCACTATTAGCACCTGACCCCTCAAATACATACTTGGTCCTCTTGCTCTGGATGGGAAGCTGAGTTAGCCCTGCCAATAGAGCAGTTTCACTTGGTTGTAAATACAAGTGACATCAACCAGAGTTCCCCAGTCTGGTGGTAGGTGATCCCACACCCAAGGCCAGCCCTTCCTCTCACACTCACTCCCATCCAGTTCTCATCAGGCCTGGCTCTGGCAAACCAGTCTTCTTTCCACTCCCTTCCCATCTCAGGAGATGGGAGAAGAGGTGAGAAGTGGTGAATTTAAGGGACATGACACCCACCTTTTCTTCTGCAGACTTGGGAGAAACTGCCTCCCAGAAAATTGTCTAAACCACATCTACAGATGTGCCCTGGGGAAGGGGGCTCCTGTTTCCCCACAGCTGAAGAGAGGGCTCTCTACCAGAACAGTTAGGAAGCTGGGGCCCTGCCCAGAATGTGTGACCAGGAGTCTAGAGGGGCACGACCTTCAGTTCTCACCCAGCTTGGCCATTCACTGGATATTTGACTTGGAGATGTCACATAATCTCTGAGTTGCAATTTCCTCATCTGTAGAGATGATAACCAACTGACTCACAGGGTGGTTGAGGATTAAATGAGAGACTGTGGGTAAAACATCTGACAGTTGGGGGGGTTTCAATAACTGTCATGCGGTTATTACCTTTAAGTCCTGAGGGAGAGGGGCCCTGATGAGGCCTGAGAGGGAGACTCAATGATCAGTAAGTCAGCTTCACCCCCACTAGAGACCCTACAGCTCCACAGCAGCTTCTCTAGGTTCTTCTAAAGCATTCAGCCAGGAGAAGAACAGTCTTCATCTATCCCAATTTGCATCCAAAGAAACTAAGTTAATAGATAAAGTTTTCTCCACTTTCCATTTTTCCTCTCAGTAGTTTCCCCTAAACCTCTGATACTTGCTGCACGTGCAGGACAAGTGAAAAAAAATACAATTGCAAATATTACAACAACAATAACAAACTTTGAAAACTTCAGAGGAGCTAAAATTGAGTTTGTTTCACTTGTGATCTTATCATGGAGATACTAAAGCAACATATTTCTAAGGCAACTTAGAGCAATTTTTAATACATGTTTGTACATGAGGCTAAATCACAGTTCATAATAGAGGAAACCAAATATATCAATCTTTTAGGGAGATCTTCAAAGATAATTCTGACTCCCAAGTTGTTGTAGAGAGGACACAGGAAAGTCAGGGACCCAATTTTGGTAAAAGGTCTGCCAGCCACTTGTTTGGTGAGAACTGACCGAGTCCCAGGCCTCTTATTCTGCCCATTTCCTCAGTGATCACACAGGCTGATTACTTCTTCCTTTTTTTTTTTTTTTTTGACCATGCGGCATGAGGGATCTTAATTCCCCAATCAGGGATCAAACCCTTGCCCCCTGCAGTGGAATCACAGAGCCTTACGCACTGGACTGCCAGGGAAGTCCCAGGCTGATTACATCTAACATTTGTGTAGTTTTACAAGATGTGAAGCATTTTCCCAGGGGGCACTCTCACAAGGACATAAAAACACTTTATAATATAAAGTAGTACTATGCACATATACACATTATTATTACAATTTAATAAAATTTTCTCCCATGTGAATTGCTCTAGGGAGGTTCCCAAATAACTGACCCAGGTGCCCTACATGACTTGCCCATCTGTACACCATGCTGTTTCAGGCCAGTGGTTCTGAACCTTCACTGAGCTTTAAGAAACACTGACATCTGGGAACCAGCTCCAGAGATTCTGAGGATACTGGACTTAGGTTTTAAAAGCAACCTGCATGGTTCTAAGTTGCAGCCAAGGTTAACAAGCACTGTGTCAGGTGAGGGTAAAACTTGCCTTTGTAAACCACGGTGAGAATTTCCTGTGTTTGACGTAGTTTGGATGGACCTCCTCATAAATGCACATCTCAATGGCTCCTGGGCCACAGAACCTTGAGCCTCTCTCTTTATGGGAAATGGTATTTAACAAAGGGCTTTGGGTCATTAAATCACAATATTCTTCCCATGGCAAAGGCATCCTCGTGGTTACTGACTAGAGAAAGGAACCATGTAAGCAAGGTGATGTAAGCAAGAGATGCTGCCGGTTCTAATTTTCCAGGTTGAAAAAAGTCTAGAGTTTTTATAGAATAGATCTTTTCCTTATTTACTTTCTTTTCGTCAGTTCTTTTTTCTTTGCCTACTTCCTCTGCTTTGACTCATGTTTTCCTAATTATCCATGTCCTCTGTGGATACTGTAACCTCAATTGTGTCCCTTACGGTGACATTTTAGCAGCAGGCTGGCTGTTATTGGCAGCTGGTAAAACTCTCTGTTGGAGGAGGGAAGGGGCCCCCTCCTTACAATCACCAGTACTCCTTTGTGAGGTAAAGCATCACGTTCATTGTTTCTACAGTTAGCAGAAAAAAAAGGACAGTCAGCCAACAGTTCTTTTGTCATCTTTGCTTCATCATCTCAACATACCATTTTAGATAAGGACATTTATGTTGGATGCCCAACGAATATTATTATTCATTCTGACAGAGTCCCATTAATATCTTTGTTAGGACTTTTGTGATGCAGTTACTTCCTTCTCAAATAAAGCAAATTCAATGCAGTGCCGAACTTGATGGATATCTTATCCTTTCTCTTTAAAAACAACAACAAATTTTTTAAATGCCCTGACACATACTCGATGCTCATAAAAAGTCTGCTTTAAGAGAATCAAGATCACAACTGTCACTTTCACTCTTCCTGTCAAATGTCAGGAAGGAAAAATTAGGTGTCTCCATGCCAAAAAGATTCTTTGGCAAGCAGAGTTAAAGTCACTTATTTGCTTTTATGGTGTTATGGGTTGCATTCATTGAGATTAATTTGGCTCATCTAACTTGAGCAGGTCACCTCATTAATCTAAAAAGAATGAAAAACAATGCATGGCAGGGACTGCTGTAAGTTCTTTGGAAACAACATTTAAAAGCAGAAAAGCAAATAATGGGATGGAGGCTGGCAACCATGCACACGCAGGACTCTGGCTGTTTTCCGGAGGGGACGATGACACTTCAATTGGGTCCTCTCACTTCAGGGAATCCTGGGCAGTCGCTAGAGGCAGGATGTTGATGGCAGCTGTCTTGTACTGCATGCTTTGTTGTTTCTGGGGCTCAGTTCCCACTAGTCCTCAGGAATTACGACTGGAAGCTGGCAGATGTGACTTTATAGCAGATACAGCAATAACACTGGAAACTGAAGGACAAATGTCTCTGGTTACAATGAAGTCAACTTGATAGAAAATTTCTGAAAGCAGGGGAAACTTCTTCCATCATTAGTCAAGTAACTCTTCTGTGAAGAACCAGTTCCTGTACAGAAGACAGGTAGCCACCAAGTGACATGTGACAAGGAAGCTCCTAAAGACGTTTGCCCAAGGGGGCCTCATAGCACGAGACCTACTTCTGTCTGTCCGTGTTTACATGCTCTGGGGACAACATTTCAGTAACACTGGTATCAGCAATGTGCCCCACATCATCACAAGAACACTCCATTATGAAACAATTTATAGAAGCAAGATAAGCACCACCAGCCCATTCTCCTGCCATACTTCCTGCAAGAGTAGGGGGAACTTCCAAAGCAGTGACCTTCAGCCAATGTGGGCACTAATGGGCATTTTTTTTTAAAGTGTATTTTATTGTATAGTTGATTTACAATGTTGTGTTAATTTCTGCTGTACAAAAACATGATTCAGATATATATATATATATATATATACTCTTTTCCATTATGGTTTATCACAGGGTAATGAATGTAGTTCCTTGTGCTATACTGTAGGACCTTGTTGTTTAACCATTCTGTATATACTAGTTTGCATCTGCTAATCCCAAACTCCCAATCCAGCCCTCCCATGCAGCTCCTCTCCCTTGGCAACCACAGTCTGTTCTCTATGTCTGTGAGTCTGTTTCTGTTTCGTAGATAAGTTCGTTTGTGTTACATTTTAGATTCCACATATAAGTGATATCATGTGATATTTGTTTTTCTGCCTGACTTACTTCACTTAGTATGATAATCTCTAGGTCCATCCATGTTGCTGCAAATGGCATTATTTCATTCTTTTTTATGGCTGAGTAATATTCCATTGTGTGTGTGTGTGTGTGTGTGTAAAACATATTCTTTATCCATTCATCTGTTGATGGATATTTAGGTTGTTTCCATATCTTGGCTATTGTGAATAGTGCTAAAGCAGGTATGTCTTGACCAGTTGGCCTTACTGAGGCCTACAGAATTTATATGAGGCCCAATATTTACCTATTTTATAACTAATAGCTAATACCAACTAAGACTGGAAGAAATGTCTAAACTGAATGAAGGTTGTTTACAAAAATTTCCTCATTTCAAGACAAAATCTAAAACAGTGGATCAAGTTCAAGCCCATTTGAACTCCATGCCTTTCCATCTGCCAACACAGCTCAGGAGTCAGCCACTAGTATTGCATGGGCTCCAAACAGAAAGGTGAGTGACCCATGTCCAGACCATGTACTGCTTATCCATTGTAGACAGAGTTCCATTTTCCTCGAGTTAAATATTTGATGACAAGAGCTGGAGCCAGAAAGTGACCTAAGATTCTTAGCAAATCACAGGTGTTTTGCTTAGTGCCTGTTGGACCAGGCAGACTTTGGCTTTTGTACCCTGTAAGCATAGAGAAGGCATCCTCCTTTCCCACCTGGCTCAGTAGAAGTCAGGTCACTTCTTCTGGGCCACTGAAAAAGTTTGCGGGAACGGGGTCCTGATCCTCTTCAAAAATAGGGAGCTGTACAAGGTGCTGGTGGTGGGGAGCGGGGGTGAAGTGGATTGTCTGCTCCCTGTCTGGCTCTAAGTGACAGGGCTCACACTTGTGATCCTAAAAGGTGATCAGAAAATTTCTCCTTCAAACTCAAATGCAGACACACAGTCCATCTGCAGATGTAATGGGAAAGAACCTTTGTATTGTATTGTAAGTTAATCACTAAAGGGATGTTGCCTATAAGCTTAAATTATACATAATGGCCCATCTTTGGGAACCCTGCCTCCCAGGTAATGAGCATTAAGCTAAAATACCTTTGCTTAGGGTACCCTGTTGGAGAGAGGAAAGACTTGTTGGACTTTTACTCAATTTGTGAACTGGTTTGTTTGCTTCTTTGGATGCTAGCATTTATATATGCCATTTGTGTTTTGTCTTGAATTTCTGTCTTTAAAAATGGGGAATGTTTTAAATATCCCTTAAAGAAAGTCCTCTGAGGTAGGGTGTGGATAAGTGATCTGATTACAGCCATGAACGCACAAGTGAGAAGAAGATAATATTTTACTGTAAAAATGTGTGGCCACTGTACCTGTCCGGATCTCCACAGGGGGTTTAGTCAGGGTTATCTTGGGACCCTGTGCACCGTGCACTGCTACCCTTGCTGTGTTAATTACATCACTTATGGTCTCCTGTGTCATTGTATATGTAAAATTCCAAGACCAAACTTGAGGGTTTATTTAGGATTTACTCTTTGTCCTCTGAGTTTTTCACTTCATTTTGTTTGGTATTGTTTCTTCATTTACAGTCAAATTTTGTGATATTTAAAACTTTTACTGATGTCAAATGGAGAAAAGGAATGGGGTGGGGAATGGCATGTCTGTGGGACATTCCTAGGGAGAAGAGAAAAAGATTCCACTTGGTTCCTAAAATCGCCAAAACCCTCAGCCCAGAATTCTCCCTGTTTGGTTGATGTCAAGGCAAAAAGTCATCCTTTAAAGGTTAGAGATGATCAATTACTATTTATGGCTATTCTGTGAAGAAGCAGGGAAGAATGATGAAATCCTTTATGAGCAAGCATTTGCGCTATTATATCAAGGAAAATAAGAAAAGGAAGAGAATGAGAGTGAGAATATGTTGCTTCAAATCTTAACTCCTCCATTCTTTTTTAATGGCTGAGTAATATTCTACTGTGTGTGTGTTTATATATATATATATATATATATATATATATATATATATATATAAAACACATCTTTATCCATTCACCTGTCAATGGACGCTTAGGTTGCTTCCATGTCTTGGCTATTGTAAATAGTGCTGCAGTGAACATTGGGGTGCATGTATCTTTTCGAATTAGAGTTTTGTCCAGATATATGCCAAGGAGTGGGATTGCAGCACCATTTGCAGCACCATGGATGGACCTAGAGATTATCATACTAAGTGAAGTAAGTCAGGGAAAGACAAATATCATATGATATCACTTATATGTGGAATCCAAGAAGAAATGATACAAATGAACTTATATTCAAAACAGAAATAGACCCAAAGACATAGAAAACAAACTTATGGTCACCAAAAGGGAAAGGAGGGGGAGGGATAAATTAGGAGTTTGGGATTAACATATACACACTACTATATACAAAATAGATAAACAACAAGGTTCTACTGTATAGCACAGGGAAGTATACTCAATATTTTCTGATAACCTATAAGAGAAAAGAATCTGAAAAAGAATATATATATATATATGTATATACAGTATAACTGAATCACTTTGCTATACACCTGAAAGTAACAAAACACTGTAAATCAACTATATTTCAGACTTCCCTGGTGGTGCAGTGGTTAAGAATTCACCTGCCAATGCAGGGAACATGGGTTCAAGCCCTGGTCTGGGAAGATCCCACATGCCACGGAGCAACTAAGCCTGTGCGCCACAACTACTGAGCCTGCACTCTAGAGCCCGCGAGCCACAACTACTGAGCCCGTGTGCCACAACTACTGAAGCCTGTGCGACTAGACCCTGTGCTCTGCAACAAGAGAAGCCACTGCAATGAGAAGCCCACACACCACCATGAAGAGTTGCCCCTGCTCTCCGCAACTAGAGAAAAGCCTGTGTGCAGCAATGAAGACCCAAAGCGGCCAAATAAATAAATATACAATTTAAAAAAATCTATTATACTTCAATTTAAAAGTCTAATTCTGGGGGGAAGATAAAAAACCTTAACTCCTCCAGCTGTTATGCCAATATATCCACCCCTTCCACTACTTTCCCTTCCTATCCAACCCCAATTCCTGACACTGGGGCTCAGAACTGCCCCTCCTTATAGGGATCAATTAGAAAATCCTGTGTTAGTTCCTGGGGCACAGGGATTTGGTCTAGTACCGCCATCTAAGACCTGACAGGGCACCCAGTTTGGGCCCCTCCCAGGGCAGGGCAATTTCCCTTACACCTTTATCTCATGTGGGGACTAAATGCAAATGATCAGTCAGCTGTGTTTCTCAGACTTCTTTAACTGGAAAGATTGCAACCCTCCTTCATAAGGAGGGTCCTCTATAACTGAAGCCCACTTGGTATCACCCACAGCTGAACTAAAATGGGACCCCGATGAGGGAGGAATGCCCTTATTTATAATACTACTTATTAGTGCATCTGGGCAGGGCTTTGAAAAGGGGAACCAAAGCAAAATAGTTCAAACCAAATTCAAGAAATTCAGCAAAAAAACAAATCCCTCTGAATTTTTGGAAAAGATGTATCAAGCCTACAGACATTATACTAATGTAGATCCTGAGACCCCTGAAAATATTAGAAGGATAAATTTGATCTATTTTGGGCAAAGTGTCTCAGATATTGGGAGGAAGTTGTGAAGATTAGATGGTGCATTTGGAATGAATCCTTCTCAATGGGTAGATGTTGTTTTTAAAGTGTTCAACAGGGAACAGCAACAGAAGAATGAAGATGTAAAACAAAATGCCACTTTTTTGGCACTGGATTCCTGAAAGGGGAGTAAATGGAAGAGAGGTAAGCCCCTACTGGGGGAGAAACAATGAGCTTTCACCCTTAAGTTTTTCTTCAGAACAGCTTGACATCAGAGTTCCACGAGAACATCTTTAACCCTACAGATGGTGCTCATGAAAACCCCAGGAGACAGAGCTCTCTTCCCCTGCCCTCCATCCCAGGTCTATGAAAAGGTAAGACCAGAGTGTGTGCTAACAGCACCCCAGGGAAGGCCAAAAACACATGGCCAATAGACATCCCCTTAAAAAGGGACGCTGGGACACGTAACCTAAAGCAATATCCTCTGAGGTAAGAGGATCACTTCTCCCACAGACTGACTTGTCAAAATACCATCCAGTATATTCAGAAAAGGACAAAGAGAGGGTCGAGGAGTAGGGTTTCACTTGGATCGCACCTTGCCTGGCTGGAAATGTAGTGCACAATTGTTTTAATTCCTAAGGTGAGCTTGGACCCTGTGCTGCAGCACATTCATATTAGTACCCATTACAGGAGAGATGCCACCTTACAATGGATTCAAATATATATAATGGGGCATAACCTATAGAAGACCATACAGTGAGTCACTCAGAATTGCATGATTCATGCTAAAAACAACCCAAAGACTGCTGTTGGACCTTCCCAGATTGGGGCCCAACACAAAGGAATCTGTGCCACCAATGACTGGACACAAATGCCTTGAGCTACAGGAAATTTCAGATACCTGCTAGTGTTTGTGGACACTTTTTTTCAGGATGGGTGGAAGCAATCCCACCTGGACAGAAAAAGTCTCTGAAGAGGATTGCCTGGGTCTTGGACAAACTGAAAGCTGAATATGAGTGTGGTACCACCATCGATATCTCCCTGTGGGAATCTGAGACCATAAGTACTACATGACTATTACTGATGCCTCAGGACACAGAGACTTTATCAAAAACATGCTTCCAGGTACATCCCTGTCTGACCGTGATGTCCTCATTGTTGCTGCTGATGCTGGTGGATTTGAAGCAGGTATCTCCAAGAATGGGCAGACCCATGAGCATGCCCTTTTGGCTTACACTCTTGGTGTGAAACAACTAAGTGTTGCTATTAAATTGATTCCACTGAGCCACCCTACAGCCAGAAGAGGTATGAGTAAATTGTTAAGGAAGTCAGCACTTACATTAAGAAAATTGGCTACAACCCCAACACAGGAGCATTGGTGCCAATTTCTGGCTGGAATGGTGACAACATGCTGGAGCCAAGTGCTAACATGCCTTGGTTCAAGGGATGGAAATTCACCCAAAAGATGGCAATGCCAGTGGAACCATGCTGCTCTGGATTGCATCCTGCCACCAACTCATCCAACTGACTAGTCTTTGAGTCTGCCCCTCCAGGACATCTATAATATTGGTGGTATTGGTACTGTCCCTGTGGGTTGAGTGGAGACTGTTTTCAAACCTATCGTGGTGGTCACCTTTGCTCCAGTCAATGTTACAACTGAAGTAAAGTCTGTTGAAATGTACCATGAAGCTTTTGTGAAGGCCTTTCTGGGGACAGTGTGGGCTTCAATGTCAAGAACATGTCTGTCAAAGATGTTCGTTGTGGCCATGTGGCTGGTGACAGAAAAATTGACCCACCGATGGAAGCAGCTGGCTTCATACCTCAAGTGATTATCTTGAACCATCCAGGCCAAATCAGTGCTAGATATGAACCTGTCCTGGACTGTCACACAGCTCACATTGCTTGCAAGTTTGCTGAGCTGAAGACTGATCATTATTCTGGGAAAAAGCTGGAAGATGGGCCCAAGTTCGTTTTTATTTTATATTTGTTATTTTTTAAATTTTTGGCTGCACTGGGGCTTCGTTGCTGCGTGCAGGCTTTCTCTAGTTGCAGCGAGTGGGGGCTACTCTTCACTGCAGTGCACAGGCTTCTCATTGGGGTGGCTCCTCTTGTTGCAGAGCACGGGCTCTAGGTGTGCAGGCTTCAGTAGTTGCAGTGTATGGGCTCAAGTTGTGGCGTACAGGCTTAGTTGCTCTGTGGCATGTGGGATCTTCCCAGACCAGGGATTGAACCCATGACCCCTGCACTGGCAGGTGGATTCTTAACCACTGTGCCACCAGGGAAGTCCTGGCACCAAATTTTTGATCTGGTGATGCTGCTATTGTTGATACGGTTCCTAGCAAGCCCTCATGTGTTGAGAGTTTCTCTATCCTCCTCTGGGTTGTTTTACTGTTCATGGCATGAGACAGACAGTTGCTGTGTCATTAAAGTGGTGGAAAAGAAGGCAGCTGGAGCTGGCAAGGTCACCAAGTCTGTCCAGAAAACTCAGAGGCTAAATGAATATTATCTCCAATACCTGCCACTCCAGTCTTAATCAGTGGTGGAATAATGGTCTCAGAACTCTTCGTAAAAAGACTGATTAATGATAACAATGAATTGTATAAACTTCAGAAGGAAAGGAGACTGTTTTGTCCACCACTGGTTTTGTGTGTGGCAGTTTAAAATTACTGGTTTTTAAAATCAGTACTTTAAAAATTATTTTATTTTGTATTGGAGTATAGTTGATTTACAATGTTGTGTTAGTTTCAGGTGTACAGCAAAGTGATTCAGTTACATATATTCTTTTTCAGATTCTTTTCCCATATAGGTTATTATAGAATACTGAGTTCCCTGTGCTATACAGTAGGTCCTTGTTGATTATCTATTTTATATATACTAGTGTGTATATGATAATCCCAAACTCCTAATTATCCCTCCCCCCCCAACCTTTCCCCTTTGGTTTTTTAAGTCTGTGTTTCTGTTTTGTAAATGAGTTCATTAAAATCAGTACTTTTTAATCAGTTAAAGCCCTCAAGGAAATTATCCCCTGATTTGGTTTAAGGCATTGGAACTACATTAATCCCGGAGACCACAATCAACAGGAAAAACTGAGAAAATGAATACTAACTTAACTTGGGATAAGGCTTTGTCAGTTGCCCTGCTATGGATTAGTGGCTCCCAGAAGCAGGCTTAAATTAAGCCCCTTTGAAATACTGTATTGTAGTTCATCCTAGGTGTCTGCCCAGGCAGGAGAATCTATAAATGCTCTGAAAGACCTAGCAGTTGCCAGTTATGCTAAAACTTTGGGCATTATACTAAACCCTGTTCTTGAGTTTGACTCCAACAGGTCTGCCTATTGAACTTAAGTAAATGGTAATTTCATTATGGCCGGAGACGGGTCAACCTATTTAATTTTTTCCAAATAAACAGCACAGGAACTTAGTATATGTATTGGGAACTGGAACTGAACCCCAACCCCAAGTTCAATTACAAATTAGACAACAAAGTGCTAAGGAGTTTCATCATAGTAAACATTTTCATTCCATACAATGAAGAGAAACCCAGGAGCTATTAACATTTTGAGTAATAAGTGATTAATAAGTTTGTTGAGGGACTTCCCTGGTGGCACAGTGGTTAAGAATCTGCCTGCCAAGCAAAGGAAACCATAAACAAGACCAAAAGACAACCCTCAGAATGGGAGAAAATATTTGCAAATGAAGCAACTGACAAAGGATTAATCTCCAAAATTTATAAGCAGCTCATGCAGCTCAATAATAAAAAAACAAACAACCCAATCCAAAAATGGGCAGAAGACCTAAATAGACATTTCTCCAAAGAAGATATACAGACTGCCAACAAACACATGAAAGAATGCTCAACATCACTAATCATTAGAGAAATGCAAATCAAAAGTACAATGAGATATCATCTCACACCAGTCAGAATGGCCATCATCAAAAAATCTAGAAACAATAAATGCTGCAGAGGGTGTGGAGAAAAGGGAACACTCTTGCACTGCTGGTGGGAATGTAAATTGATACAGCCACTGTGGAGAACAGTATGGAGGTTCCTTAAAAAACTACAAATAGAACTACCATATGACCCAGGAACCCCACTACTGGGCATATACCCTGAGAAAACCATAATTCAAAAAGAGTCATGCACCACAATGTTCATTGAAGCTCTATTTACAATAGCCCCAAGATGGAAACAACCTAAGTGTCCATCGACAGATGAATGGATAAAGAAGATGTGGCACATATATACAATGGAATATTACTCAGCCATAAAAAGAAACGAAATTGAGCTATTTGTAATGAGGTGGATAGACCTAGAGTCCGTCATACAGAGTGAAGTTAAGTCAGAAAGAGAGAGACAAATACTGCATGCTAACACATATATATGGAATTTAAGAAAAAAAAATGTCATGAAGAACCTAGGGGTAAAACAGGAATAAAGACACAGACCTACTAGAGAATGGACTTGAGGATATGGGGAGGGGGAAGGGTAAGCTGTGACAAAGTGAGAGAGAGGCATGGACATATATACACTACCAAACGTAAGGTAGATAGCTAGTGGGAAGCAGCCCCATAGTACAGGGAGATCAGCTCGGTGCTTTGTGACCGCCTGGAGGGGTGGGACAGGGAGGGTGGGAGGGAGGGAGACGCAAGAGGGAAGAGATATGGGAACATATGTATATATATATATAACTGATTCATTTTGTTGTAAAGCAGAAACTAACACACCATTGTAAAGCAATTATACTCCAATAAAGATGTTAAAAAAAAAAAAAAAAGAATCTGCCGGCCAATGCGGGAGACACGGGTTCAAGCCCTGGTCTGGGAAGATCCCACATGCCGCAGAGCAACTAAGCCCGTGTACCGCAATTACTGAGCCTGCACTCTAGAGCCCGCATGCCAAACTACTGAAGCCTGCGCGCCTAGAGCCCATTCTCCGCAACAAGAGAAGCCACAGCAATGAGAAGCCTGCTCACCACAACAAAGAGTAGCCCCCGCTTGCTGCAACCAGAGAAAGCCCGTGTGCCACAATGGAGACTCAACTCAGACAAAAAAAAAAAAAAAAAAAAAAAAAAGTTTGTTGAATGTACACCCAGGCCATTTCAAATCCCTTTTGGAAGGCATCAAGGAAAAATAATTACAGGACTTCCCCAGCGCTCCAGTGGTTAAGACTCTGAGCTTCCACTGCACGGGGCAGACTGGATCCCTGGTCAGGGAACTAAGATCCCGCATGCTGCAGGGCATGGCTGAAAAAAAAGGAAAAATAATTACACCTGTCTTATAGTTGAGTGATCTAACTAAAAAATAACTATACCTCCCAACAGAAGTGTAAATAAGACCCATAATTTATGATCTTATTGTGTCAGGCCTTTAACTATGACATAAACATTTCTATAATCTAGATAAAAATCTCAATTTCTTTTTCTTTTTAGGACTCAGGAAATAGTTTCTTTTACCTAAATAGGTAACACCATAGTCCCCATATGATTTGACACTGTTCCACAACCACCCTTTCACAAAGACAGACAAGTCTTTAGTACAAGAAGCTAAATTTATAAACATTTAAGATAACTTGAGAAATACATAGTAAAAAAAGGACAAAGCCCACAAATTACAAAGATTTTACTAATATGCAAACTGCCGGTCCATCTAAATTTGGCATATTCAATCTACTTAACGGGTTTGCTTAATGTGGTGATTTTTTAAATGAAATTCAGTTGGAGGATGAATGATAAATTTATGCCCTTGACAAAGATAACCAGTGTGGTATGTTGTTACTAAGAAAAGAAAACATAATTCCTGGTTATATTATTGTTCTGGCTCATCAGAATTCACAGGACATGTGGGAGTCTGTCACGTCCAGGTCAGGCAAACGTAATAGAAGGTGCCCCAGGATGACACAAGTCTTCATCAAACAAATCTTCTGGTAGCTCCTCTTCATCTCCATCAGGGAAGTATGTTGGGAATGGTAGATTTTTACAGAAATCCTTATATGCAGGCAATTTAGAATCTTTGATCTGGGGGGAGGAAGCAAAGGTCTTATTAATAAGTGATACCAATTAAGTTATTTAAAGATATTCTGGTTTACTTATTCATAATCAAAGAACAGCTCTTCCTTTTTCTTTGTTTTTTGTTCTTTAATTTTCTAATGTGAATAAAACAGCTGTTATACACTGAGTTCCTTTTACTTTATATATGTATTTTTATTCCAATAAACTAATTCAATGACAGAAATATAACCTTCCTCAAGTTAATCAGCTATCTCATGAGATTAAAATTACTCTGGTTATATTTTATCCATAAACAGAACTGCCCAACAGAATAAATTATATTCTACAATTACTACATAAATATCAATTATACCCAAATTGATTTTTCAAATATAAATAACTGATATAAACTATATACCTAAAAGGTATTACTATCTACATCTCAATTATTAATTTTATTATCTACTTACATTTTTATTATTCTATATTCTACCATAAATTTTTGAGCTTGGGTTAAAAAATATAAAATTTACCTAGTACTTTTGTTAGCCTTAATTCTAAGAGCACATAACCCAAAATATCAAGTTTTGTTAAGGAAATTAGCTTGTATTTAACAAGTAGTGTTCTCTTTGAGAAGCTAAGGACAGAATAGTATTTAACAGAAACAATAATAAACCCAGAAGTCTTGAAAACAGCTGTATTAGCTCTTTATATTCTAAAAATATTCTAATTACATTTGTAAATTCATTAACTGAGGAATAGTACAGATATTGATATGATCTAAAATGTTGGGTTATATTTTTGGAAAACACTGGGTTCTTTAAAGCTTCTGACTCACTCTACAGCCTTCATTCAGAGAGAAGTAAAAAAACAATTACACGTAATTACACAAACAGATTAAGATAAGGCACACTCATTTTGGCAATAAGAAATGAATAATATGGTTGAAGTAAGTACACAGCTGCTAGGAATAGCTAAGTACAGAAAAACACTTATATTAATTTTTCTCATTAAAATTGTTCCAAGAAATTATCAGTAAGTTGCCCAGAAGAAAATATACTTGTTTAACCTTTTTTTCCAATCCACTAATCTTGAGGTGAACTTTAACTTGGGGGAAAAAAGTCAAATTCTTACCAATTCAATTGTCTCAGAATTTGTAACTGAAAATAAAACCCAAGCAGATAAACAACAAAACGAACAACAAAACTTTCTGTGCAAATTTGATAACTGTGAAAATTTAGTTATAAATTGCCTAAATGGTGAATTCTCAGGTACTTTCAAATTTTTATAGATCTATTATACCCAAGAAACAGCAAGGTGATTCAGTTATACATATATACATATTCTTTTACATATTCTTTCCCATTATAGGTTATCAGAAGATATTGAGTATAGTTCCCTTTGCTATACAGTAGGTCTTTGTTGGTTATCTGTTTTATATATAGTACTTTGTATCTGCTAGTCCCAAACTCCTAATTTATCCCTCCGTCACCCCTTTCCCCTTTGGTAACCATAAGTTTGTTTTCTATGTTTGTGAGTCTATTTCTGTTTTGTAAATAAGTTCATTTGTATCATTTTTTAGATTCCACATATAAGCGATATCGTATAATATCTTTTATCTGGCTTTCTTCACTTAATATGATAATCTCTAGTCCATCCATGTTGCTGCAAATGGCATTATTTCCTTTTTTATGGCTGAGTAGTATTTCATTGTATAAATGTACCATGGCTTCTTTATCCATTCCTCTGTTGATGGACATTTAGGTTGTTTCCATCTCTTGGCTACTGTAAATAGTGCTGCGATGAACATTGGGGTGCATGTATCTTTTTAAATTATCGTTTCCTCTAGATATATACCCAGGAGTGGGATCGCTGGACCATATGGTAACTCTGCTTTTAGTTTTAAAAAGTCTCCATACTGTTTTCCATAGTAGCTGCACCAATTCACATTCCCACCAACAGTGTAGGAGGGTTCCCTTTTCTCCACACCTACTCCAGCACTTAGTATTGGTAGACATTTTGATGATGGCCATTCTGACTGGTGTGAGGTGATGCCTCATTATAGTTTTTTCTGATTTGCATTTCCCTACTAATTAGCGACGTTGGGCATTATTTTTCATATGCCTTTTGGCCACATGTATGTCTTCTTCCGAGAAATGTCTACTTAGACATTAAATGTCTTTTGCCCGTTTTTTGATTTGGTTGTTTGGTTTTTTTTGATATTGAGCTGTATGAGCTGTTTGTACATTTGGAAATTAATCTCTTGTTGGTAGCATCGTTTTGCAAATATTTTCTCCCATCCTGCAGGTTGTCTTTCCATTTTATGGTTTCCTTTTCTGTGCAAACGCATTTAAGTTTAATTAGATCCCATTTGTTTATTTTTGTTTTTATTTCCATTACTCTAGGAGATGGATCAAAAAAGATATTGCTGCAATTTATGTCAAAGAGTGTTCTGCCTGTTTATTCCTCTAGGAGTTTTATAGTATCTGGTCTTATATTTAGGTCTTTAATCCAGTTTGAATTTATTTTTGTATTTGGTGCTAGAGAATGTTTTAATCTTGTACACAGAGCTGTCCAGTTTTACCAGCATTACATATTGAAAAGACTGCCTTTTCTCTATTGTATATTCTTGACTCCTTTGATGTAGACTGACCATATGTGTGCACAGCTTTGTTTTTGGGATTTCTATCTAGTTCCATTGATCTACATGTCTGTTTTTGTGCCAGTACCATACTGTTTTGCTTACTGTAGCTCTGTAGTCAGGGAGCCTGATTCCTCTAGCTCCATTCTTCCTTCTTACGATTGCTTTGGCTGTTTGGGGTCCTTTGTGTTTCCATACAAATTTTAAAATTTCTTGTTCTACTTCTGTGAAAAATGCCATTGGAAATTTGATAGGAAATGCATTGAATCTATAGATTGCCTTGGATAGTATGGTCATTTTAACAATATAGATTCTTCCAATCCAAGAACATCATATATCTTTCCATCTGTTTGTGTCTTCTTTAATTTCCTTCATCAGCGTCTCATAATGTTCAGAGTACAGGTTTTTTTGCCTCCTTAGGTAGGTTTGTTCCTAAGTATTTTATTGTTTTTGATGTGATTGTAAATGGGATTGTTTCCTTTACTTTCTGATTTTTGTTGTTAGTGTATAGAAGTGCAACAGACTTCTATGTATTAATTTGTACCCTGCAACTTTACAGAATTCATTGATGAGCTCTAGTAGTTTTCTGATAGCATCTTCATGATTTTCTATGTATAGTATCACGTCATCTACAAAAGTGACAATTTAATTACTTCTTTTCCAATCTGGATTCCTTTTATTTCTTTTTCTTCTCTGATTGCTGTGGCTAGGAATTACAAAACTATGTTGAATAAAAGTGGCAAAAGTGGGCAACTGTCTTGTGCCTGATCTTAGAGGAAATGCTTTCAACTTTTTGCTGCTGATTATGATGTTAGCTGTGGGCTCATCACATATGGCCTTTATTATACTGAGGTAGGTTGCCTCTATGCCCACTTTCTGGAGTTTTTTTAATCATAAATGGATGTTGAATTTTATCAAAAGCTTTTTCTGCATCTATTGAGATGACCATATAATTTTATTCTTCAACTTGTTAATGTGGTGTATCACACAAATTGATTTGCAGATACTGAAAATTCATTATACCCCTGTGATAAATCCCACTTGATCATGGTGTATGATCCTTTTAATGTATTGTTGGATTCGGTTGGCTAGATTTTCTTTTTTATTTGGTTTGATTTTGTTGAGGATTTTTGCATCTATGATCATCAGTGATATTGGCCTGTACTTTTCTTTTTTTGTGATATCTTTGGTTTTGGTATCAAGGTGATGGTGGTCTCATAGAATGAGTTCAGAAGTGTTCCTTCCTCTGCAATTTTTTGAAATCATTTCAGAAGGACAGGTGTTAACTCTTCTCTAAATGTTTGGTAGAATTTGCCTGAAGCCATCTGGTCGTGGACTTTTGTTTGTTGGGAGTTTTAAAATTACTGATTCAATTCCAGTACTGGTAACTCGTCTGTTCATATTTTCTATTTCTTCCTGGTTCAGTCTTGAGAGATCGCACGTTTTTAAGAATTTGTCCATTTCTTCAGGGTTGTCCATTTTATGGCTATATAGTTGCTCATAGCAGCCTCTTATGATCCTTTGTACTTCTGTGGTATTGGCTGTAACTTCTGCTTTTTCGTTTCTGATTTTACTGATTTGGGCCCTCCTTTTTTTTCATAATGAGCCTGGCTAAAGGTTTACCAATTTTATCTTTTCAAAGAATCAGCTTTTATTTCATTGATCTTTTCTATTGATTTTTTTAAAGTGTCTATTTCATTTATTTCTGCTCTGATCTTCATTTCTTTCTTTCTTTCTGCTAACTTTAGGTTTCAACTGTTCTTTCTCTAGCTGCTTTAGGTGTAAGGTTATGTTGTTTATTTGATGTTTTTCTTGTTTCCTGAGGTAAGATTGTACTGCTATAGACTTCCCTCTTAGAACTGCTTTTGCTGTGTCCAATAGGTTTTGGATCATTGTGTTTTCGTTTTCATGATTTTCTAAGTATTTTTTGATTTACTCTTTGATTTTTTCAGTGATCCATTGGTTGTTTAGTGGCATACTGTTTAACTTCCACGTGTTTGTGTTTTTTGCAGTTTTTTTTCTTGTGGCTGTTTTCTTTTCTTTCTTTCTTTTTCTTGGGCTGCATCGGGTGGCTTGTGGGATATTAGTTCCCTGACAAGGGATTAAACATGCACCCTTGGCAGTGAAAGCACGGAGTCCTAACTACTGGACCACCAGGGAATTCCCTGGTTGTCTTCTAAACTCACAGAGTTGTGGTCTGAAAAGATGCTTGATTCAATTTCAATTTTCTTAAATTTACTACAGCTTGCTTTGTGGCCCAACATATGATCAATCCTGGAGAATGTTCCATGTGCACTTGAAATGTGTATTCTGCTTTCAGATGGAAGGTTCTATACATATCAATTGAGCCCATCTGGTCTAATGTGTCATTTAAGGCTTGTGTTTCCCTTAGTGATTTTCTGTCTGGACGATCTGTCCATTGATTTAAGTGGGGCGTTAAAGTCCCCCATTATTATTACTGTCAATTTCTACTTTTATGTCTATTAACATCTGCCTTATATGTTGAGGTATTCCTATGTTGGGTGCATATATATTTACAATTGTTATATCTCTTCTTGGATTGATCCCTTGATCATTATGTGGTGTCCTTCTCTCTTGTAACCGTCTTTATTTTAAAGTCTATTTTGTCTGATATGAGTATTCCTACTCCAGCTTTCTTTTGATTTGCATTTGCAATGGAATATCTTTTTCCATCCCTACTTTGTGTGTCTCTAGATCTGAAGTGGGTCTCTTGTAGACAGCACGTATATGGGTCTAGTTTTTGTATCTATTTAGCCAGTCTATGCCTTCTGATTGGAGTATTTGATCCACTTACATTTAAGGTAATTATCAATATACATGTTCTTATTGCCATTTTGTTATTGGATTTCTGTAGGTCTTTTGTCCCTTTCTTCTTAGTTCTCTGCTCTTGTGATTTGATGTCTATCTGTGTTACGTTTGGATTCCTTTTTCTTTATTGTGTGTATATGTATTATAGATTTTTGGTTTGTGGTTACTATGTTTTAGTATAGCAGTGTGTGTGTTTATATATATAAATATATATGATTGTTTTAAGTTGCTGATCTCATTTCAACTGCATTTTAAATACCCCACATTTGTATTCTCCTCCCTTCACGTTTACTGTTTTTGATCTATTTCTTTTTTTCCTTTAATTAATTAATTATTTTGGGGGGCTGCGTTGGGTCTTTGTTGCTGTGCACAGCCTTTCTCCAGTTGCAGCGAGTAAGGGCTACTCTTGGTTGCAGTGCATGGGCTTCTCATTGTGGTGGCTTCTCTTGTTGTGGAGCACGGGTTCTAGGCACATGGGCTCTAGAGCGCAGGCTCAGTAGTTGTGGTGCACGGACTTAGTTGCTCCACGGCATGTGGGATCTTCCCGGACCAGGGCTTGAACCCGTGTCGCTTGTACTGACAGGCAGATTCTTAACCACTGTACCACCAGGGAGGTCCCTGATATCATATTTCACATCTAATTGTTTTATGTATCCCTTAACTGTGTATTGTGGATACAGATGATTTTACTACTTTTGTCTTTTAACCTCCCTACTAGTTTGTGTGTGGACAATTTACCTTTATCATGTTTGCCTTTACCAGTGAGCTTTTCCATTTCATAATTTTCTTGTTTCTAGTTGCGGCCTTTTCTTTTCCCCTTAGAAAAGTTCCTTTAGCATTTGTTGTAAAACTGGTTTGGTGGTGAATTCTTTTATCTTTTGCTTGTCTGTAAAGTTTTTGATTTCTCCATCAAATCTGAATGAGGACCTTGCTGGGTATTCATGGCTGTAGATTTTTTCATCACTTTAAATACATCATGCCATTCCCTTCTGGCCTACAGAGTTTCTGCTCAAAAATCAGCTGACCATCTTATGGGAGTTCCCTTGTACATTATTTATACCTTTTCCCTTGCTGCTTTTCATATTTTCTCTATCTTTAAGTACTGTCAATTTGATTACTCTGTGTCTTGGTGTGTTTCTCTTTGGGTTAATCCTCTATGGGACTCTGCGCTTCCTGGACTTGGGTGATTGTTTCCTTCCCCAGGTTAGGGAAGTTTTCAGTTATTATCTCTTCAAGCATTTTCTCAGGCCCTTTCTCTCTCCTTTTTCTAGAATCCCTACAATGGGAATGTTAGTGTGCCTGATGTCCCAAAGTTCTCTTAAACTGTCCTAATTTCTTCTCATTCTTTTTTATTCTGTTACACGGCAGTGATTTCTACTACTATGCCTTCCAGTTCACTGCTCTATTCTTCTGCCTCATTTATTCTGCTACTGGTTCTTTCTAGTGTATTTTTCATTTCAGTTATTATATTCATCTCTGTTTGGTTGCTCTTTATATTTTCTGACTTTGTTAAAAACTTCTAATTTCTTGCTCTGTGCATCCATTCTTTTCCCAAATTCCTGGATCATCTTTCCAATCATTACTCTGAACTCCTCGAGTACACTGCTTACCTCCACTTCACTTCACTGTTCTTCAGGGATTTTATCTTGTTCCTTCATCTGAAACATATTCCTCTGCCGCCTCAGTCTGTCTAAATTTCTACTTGTATTTTTATGTGTGTGGTAGGTTAATTACATTTCTCAACCTTGGAGAAGTGGGATGTTCTGTATGTCCCAGCAGTACACTTCCCTCTCATCCCTGAAGGATCAGGGACCAGTCTGTTTGCAGACCCAGTTCCACAGGCTGTGTGATCGTAGTTTTCTTGCTTCTGGTGTCTGCCCCTGGCTGGATGGGGCTGCTCTAGAGGCTTGTGCAGGCTTCCTGACAGGAGGGGCTGGTGCCAGCCCACTGGTTGGTGGAGCTGATTCCTCACCCTCTGGTGGGCAGGGCCGTGTCAAAGGGTGTGTCCAAAGACAGCTGTGGGCTCAGGAAGTCTTTAGGCAGCCTGTCTGCTGACAGATGCAGCTGTGTTCCTGCCCACTTGGTTGTTTGCTTGAGGTGTCCCAGCACTGGAGCCTACAGGCTGTTGGGTGGGGCCAGGTTTTGGTGCTAATGACTCAAGCAAGATGTCAGCCGCCAGCAAGAGTTCATGAAGATGAATACTCCCTAATACATCTGCCACTGGTTTTTATGTCCTAAGGGTGAGCCACAGCTGCCCCCTACCTTCTCAGGAGACCCTCCAAGACCAGCAGGTAGGTCTGGCACAGGCTCCTATGAAATTACTGCTTTTGCCCGGGTTCCAGGTGCATGAGATTCTGCATGTGCCCTTTATGAGTGAGGTCTCTGCTTCCCCCAGTCCTGTGGAGCTCCTGCTATCAAGTCCCACTGGCCTTCAAAGCCAAATGCTCTGGGAGCTCCTCTTCCTGATGCCAGGCCGCCAGCTGGGGAGGCTGACGTCAGGCTCAGAACTCTCACTCCTGTGGGAGAAGTTCTGTGATATAATCATTCTCCAGTTTTTGTGTCGCCAGGTAGTAAAGGATTTGATTACATCACAAGTGCACCCCTCCTATAATCTCATTGTGGTTTCTTTTTTATATCATGTAGAATATCTTTTTTGGTAGGTTCCAGCTTTTTCTTTAATTGATGATTGTTCAGCAGTTAGTTGTGATTTTGGTGTGCTCATAAGAGAAGGTGGGCTCAAGGTCCCTCTTCTCCACCATCTTGTCCCGAATTTGCTGGTACATGTTTTTGTGCACTGAATCTTATCCCTGGCTTTATTATTTCCCTGCCTTCAGGACTCCCTCTCATTCTTTTTATATTTATGTATATCGGCAAACCAGTTCAAACACTTTTTAAGGAAGCTGGAGGTAGGACACACACACACACAAAAAACAGGCAAATCTGAAAATAAACTTAAATTATAAATTAGGATATAGGGACAAGCACACACAAATATTACAGTACACTATGCTGTAAATAACAGTTCTTTAGGCTCTCTTAGTACATTAGTGAATCCAAAGAACAAAAAGCTTACATTAATTAAACAGGTTGGTTATCCCTAAGACTATCTTACTAACTTTAGAATGAATGACAGGCAGCCCTGTACTCTGTACTCTGATGGAATCAAAAGCTCCTGTGCAGTGAGTGGGTGCCAGTAAGGCTGCCTGTCCAGCAGGACGAGCCTCAACCTCCAATGGCAAGGGGCTTATTCACCTGCTATGGGATCACTGGGAAGAATGGACAAAGTGGGGTGACTGTTTTCAGAAGATTTACCAAACTTTTGGCATTTAAAACATAAGCCCACAAAAAACTCCCCCAAACCCACACCTTAATGTTTGGGACAGACATTTAAGGTTATAAAAGACCGTTAAAAGGCACTATATTTCAAAGATTTTTTTTTCAAGATGAGTTCTTTTATCAAAATCTGTTTGTTGGAAATATATTCACCTAGTGTGTTAACAGTTCAAAGTGTCTAGACATTTCTCTGATGGTATAGTTTCTCAAAATGTATTTGGACTCCTCTTTTGGAATTGCCTTCAGTGTACCTTCTGAATATCTTCAGTGATAGCAAGCCACCATCCATTAAATGGATTGAGTTTCTGGAGGCAATCTTTATTGAAGTGCGTGGAAAAATCTGAGTAATAAGTGTTGTTGATTATAAACTATTTATAACAGCCAGATCAGAACCCTGCACATATGGTTTTTCAAGGCAGTTCACCTGTTCATCCCTGCTGGAGTCAAGGAAGATGCTGAGGTGAACCTGAGGAGTCACAGCAACAGTGAGGCTCAGCTGGAAGCCAGCCTAGAACTGTATACAGCAAATGGGGAGAAAAGGAGGATTTGACAATGTTTAAAACTTCATCTGCTATCCAGTATAATTTATTATGAAAAATGATCATTTTCCTTTTTTCTTTTTTATTAGGTTGTTATATTTATAACAATGTAATAAATCTGGAGGTAGGAATACACTGAATTATGAGGCCAAAATGTTAGGAAAAGCACAATGACAATGTGCTGGCTTCAAGTACCTGTTACTATGTACATGACTTGGGTCACCAGGGGCCTGAAAACTTACTTAAACCTAAAAAACTGCAAACTTAAAAAAAAAAAAAAAAACCAAAAAATCCTGCAAGAATTAATCAAATGCATTTTTTCTTTAAAAAAAAAAATGAGAATACTCTAGTCAAAAAAGTGAGGAGTTCCAGAAAGGGAATTTTAATTACTGTAAGACTGAAACAAATATTGTACCTTATGCTAGTAACGGAACCTACTTTAAGAGATGAAAAGAAGGGGCTTCCCTGGTGGCGCAATGGTTGAGAGTCCGCCTGCCAATGCAGGGGACACAGGTTCGTGCCCCGGTCCGGGAGGATCCCATATGCCGTGGGGTGGCTGGGCCCGTGGGCCATGGCTGCTGAGCCTGCGCGTCCAGAGCCTGTGCTCCGCAGTGGGAGAGGCCACAGCAGTGAGAAGCCCGCGTACCACAAAAAAAAAAAAAAAAAAAAAAAAAGAATACATAGAAAAAGACAGGTTTTTTGAAAAATCTGAGGGTTAAGTTTCAGCCTAATTTTGTTGTTATTGTTGGAAGAGTAATGAAGAATCTATTTTGGGGAACTGCTGGTATCACTTCAACTACAAATTTATTTTCAGAATGGAAAATTCAAAAGTGATGTCTCATTTTGTATTATGTTGACTTAAATCCCACGTCGAATATTTATTTTGTATTTTATTTGATGGAAATAAATCTCTGAGAGCTTAAGAATGTTTTTTCAAGTCTATCTTGTATAACATGTTTTCTTCTCTTCATGTTTTGAACATAAAAATGTATTTTTAAGGAAAACAGAGCAATGCTAGTAATAATAATAATAATAAATCTTTCCTTAAAATGTCCACCTCAAACCACCTTTCTTGTTGATTCTCATTTCTCATTTTATTTCCACCACATATACTTCTGGTTCCCATGTCAAAGTACTCTTAAAAAATGAAAAAGTTATTTTTTGGAAGGATAGAGATATATTGATATTTTTGCAAGTAGTTTTGCTAATATCCTTTTGTATTTCTAAAGAACTTCTTACTGGACCTACCCTTTGTGCAGGTTTATGGTTTTAGAGACATAGGCTATAGGTTATTTTGTGCAATTTTCTCACTCAGGTGCTACTAAAAAGCAGAAAAAATAGCAAAGAACATGTCGAGAAACAGCTACTTATTTTCAAGACACATTTATGGATGAGAGGAGAACTTATGGCACACATCCACATCTCTGAACAAGGGAAAATAAAGAGAGTTATACATACCTTTACTAAGCAATTTTTGTGTCCAGGTACAGAGCCATTTACATAGATTATATTGTGCTTTGTGTTTATTCTCCACACCTGAAGTGGAAATAAAATCAAACCTTAAGAGTTAAAAATATTAGAATATACTTATATCAATACAAACAAAAGCTGAGGCTATAAGTAGCCTGTAAAGAAATAATCATGTTAGCACCTCAAAATATTGAATGAGAATAAAAATTTCAAATCCTATGGATGACTTGTACTGTAATACTACAACAGATATGTCTCATGTAAGTGGTAGAAAACTCTCATTTTAAGTATAAATGTGACTGAACGATCAAGACTACTTCGATATTTCAATATTGTCCTGGCACCATTAAGAATAACACATGAAAATTCAATTTTATTTTATTCTTAGTTAACATGAGCTTGCTGCAACTAGAAACTGGGAAGCCGCAACCTCTCTGGGTCTAATTTTTTTAAAAAGTGTGCTGAGCAGATGGCCTTCAAACAGATCTTCATGTGGGAAAAACATTTACACAAATGAGAGAACAGTCAAGAAATGGTATTGAAAAAGTATTTGGGGGTAAAATCAAGTTTGACCCATAGCTCACGGCTAAACGTTAAATACTAGGGCAACTGAAATCTCTCTCCTGTCACACATATGCATACATGAAAAGAAAATGCACAAAGACAGATACAAATGGTTGTCTATGGCAAGTATAAATGTAACAGAAGAGGGGAAAAAAAACCCTTAGATTTAATTATATAAAATTTTAAAAACTTCTGCTGGTTAAAATTTATAAATAAAATACATCTAGAATACAGAATGAAAGAATATGTACCAAAATGTTACCAGTGGTTGTCTTTGGGGGTTGTTCTTTTGAATGACCTATTTTCTTTTTTGTACTTTCTATACTTTTCACACATATAGACAGATTAGTTGTTTTAATAAAAATATAATTACATGGCACCTATTATGTACAACTCATTTTCACTTAGATATTACATATGTTCCTCAAGTTAGCAGTGAATTTAACTCCCCGCCCCTTTTAAATATATAATTATTTTACAAAAATGGATATATACCACATGCTTTTTTAGTACTCTATTTTCCTATTTTGATTGTCTCCTATTTTGTCTTCCTCTCTCCTATTCCTCACCCACATCCACCCACACATTTGACATTTAATCGAAAGCAATATGATATATAACCATCTACTCTTCTCTGTGCTTACATGGCATGGTGACATATACATGTAGGGAGTTTCTGTTTACTCTTTTATAAGAGTATTATACGTAATGCTCTGAATCTCTATTTTTTCATGCAACAACACTGTGGAAATCTTCCAGGTCAAATAGTAGACAATTAACTTTTTCTTTTTAATGAGTGCATTTTTCATGGCTTGCATGTTAAATGAACATATATGACAACTCCAACACACACACACACACACACACACACACACACACACACAGAGTACACGTTTCCCCCACCCCTCAATAATTGTAAAACCTATTAGAACCACCATATGCAGACACACGTTAAATATGTATGCTGGTGCGTTTGCCTTTAGGCACTAATTTAACCACTCCTATAAAAAGCCACTCCAGAAACTTACTTTCAGTCCAAATGCTGTCCTATCTATGTTCCCCAATTGCCCAGGCATTTTGGTTCCAGGCCAGACTCTGGCAACATCCTAAAGGAGAGAAACAAAAGTAGCACTTTTAAGCAGTATTCTCAATTTCGAACAGTACCAATCAAACCAAAATGCAAATAAGATATGTCATTAAAATGTTTTATTTTTTCCTCCATTTTGCTAGCCCCCAGTAAAGAACTAAACATGGATTTAGTCACATTTACCCCTAGAGAATTCCCTTTCTAAATTAGATTAGAACAAAAAAATATAGACTAAGAACATATTTAGGAGAAAAATTCAGTAACAAGAGAGCAGCAACTGAGCCAATAATGGCTGAGAAGGACATAAAAACATGTCACACCACCATTCAAAGAAAAAATGGACTGCCTGGCCTGTTTTCACAAATCTTCTGTATTAACTGACTTGGACTCCATCCAGTCCACAGCTGCTGGAATGGTCCTACTCTCCCACCCTGGCTTTTGATGTTACTTCCTTCTGCAAAGTGACTAAAGGAGAGAGTTAGTTACCACCAATAGTGAGAAACTTAGCTTCCATTATCAATATATTCACTTATCTGGTCAATCCTATAATTCACAGAAAATTATCTCAGAATGGCTAACTAACACTCAACACATGCACATAGTACATTTTAAATTTAGACTCTGGGTATACAGCCAACAACTATGTGTTCACAAGTTACTTGAGTTATTAGTCCACTCTAGTCCTCCACTTCAGTGAGGTTCTGTTACTCATTTGAAATAGTTATGTTCATTTTCTAATTATATTCCATTATGGATTCCCCCCCATTTTTATTTTACTTTGAATTTGTAAAACATTAACATGGTTCCAAAGTAAAAAGTATTAACAAAAAAGTATATCTAGTTAAGTGCCACTCCTGAGCCCTTCCATACTCTTCCCACCCAAGAGTAAGAATCCCCCAGGCTCTTTATGATACACCTCTGGGAGACATATTCAGTAGGACTAAATTAGCAGTACAAATCTCCTTCTCTCCTTCCTATGCTCTTATTGTCTATTTCTCCATTTTTTCTCTATTACTTTCCCCTTCATCATTATATTGTCCTTGACAACTTTTCCCAATGGTCTCTTCTAAGGCAAAAACAAATCTGTGAAGGAAGCAGTGTGGGAAGATGGCAGGGCATTCTGATCCCTGATCACTTACAGCTGACTTCAGAGTGTAGGATGGGAGACAGAGATGGGAAAGAAAGTAGGCAGACAAGTACTGAGAACACTGGCTGTAAGTACGTAGGATATAACCAAATGATTCAAGTCTGGCTCTGGAAAGTAAGGCCAGGACCCATAAATGTGTGACTTTTATTAGGACCCACCTGGAGTAAGATTCAAATAATGTGACTTGATCCCAAGGACAGACTAAAGCACCATATACACAAAAGCTGAATCTTTAGTACTAAAAAGAGGATCACTAAGTTATACTTACACCAGTTGAAATAGCTCCAGGCCTTCTGTGGGTTTTTGTTTGACCGTGAGTAGCTGGCTGGCCTTTAAATCCCCATCTTTTCATGACACCTTGGAAACCTTTACCAATACTGAACAAGATAAACATTAGAATTTACATAATGAACAGAGGATAAAATACCCCCAACTGTATACTTTGATAGTACCTTAGAGTTTTTAGCTAAGTTCCTTATCCAAATAACTAGAAAAGGCCATACAAGCAAAACTACAAATGAACATGCCTTTATCTCTGTCCTGGTTTGCACCCCTTCCTGGAGTCTCATTCTACATAAAATGATTAGTTCAAGATTGTGAGACAACAGCAAGCTAAGCAGTTCTATCATCCTAATCCTATGACACAACACAGTAAAAGTGGGACATTTTATAAGCTCAAAGTACTTGTAAGCAATGCAGCAGGCCACCATTAAGACCCCCACCTTCTGTAAAGCAACTATACTCCAATAAAAATTAAAAACAAAAAAAACCCCTGAAAAAACCCACCTCCTGGTACACATGCCCCCGTGTGATCAATCACCTCCCCTTGAGTCTGTGTGGACCTAGCAACTCACCTCTTAAGGAATAAACTATGGCAGAAGAGATGAGATGTCACCTCTGACTCTTGGTTACAAAGACACTGGCTTCCATCTCTGCACTCTCGGTTCTGAAGGAAGCCAGCTGCTATCCTATGGAGAGTTATGCAGCAAAGACCTCTCTAGCCAGCAACTGTGGACCTGACGCTCACCAGTGGCCATGTTAATGAGTTTGTAGGCACTTCTTCCCAAGTTGAACCCTGAGATGACCACGGCCTTGACTGTTGCCTCGGCTGCAGCTTCGTGAGAGACCCTGAGCCAGAGGCACCCAGCTAAGCTGTACTGGGAGTTACGACCACAGAAACTGTGAGGTAATAAATGTTTGTTGTTTTAGGCTGTTGTATTTTAGGGTAATGTGCTAGGCAGCAATATACAATACAACACAAAATAAAACAGTAATAATGCTCTAAATGCTGAACAAGTATAGAAGATGGATCTTGGTTTCAAGGTTTGAATCAGAAGCCAATGGAGAAATAAAACCAGAGAAAAAATCTAATATTTCAATTTTTAAACAAAACCATTCTATTTTCAAATTCTGCTAACTAGAGAAACATTATGCAGTGTAGGTAGAAACAACACTAAGGTTCAAGCAGCATTAGAGTTTATCTCTGTCAAATATATCAGGACAAATGATACAAGGAAAGGGCGAGAATGAATTGTAAGACTCTACCAGCCTTAGTTTTATAGACTCTTAAGATGAACATTTTTCCACCTTTCATTAGATAATATGTCAACATATTTTTCATGCTGTGTTCCCTTAATTTAATAAAGCTAGCTATTATTAAATAAATAGAGCCCAGTTCAGGACATTTACAAAAAGGACCAATAACAAAAGATTTTGAAAACTATGTAATTTCCACAAGGACTTTGCTATGCATTTAACAAAGAATTATCAGAGAGTAATGGATTGAAGTAAGCCCACATGACTAAGATGGTTTGTTTTAGATAACTCAAGAAACCAGCATAAAAATAATACGAATATGTATAGAATATAAGTCGAATAATATCATATCACATGTCAAAAGTTATTTGTATATGAATAATTTAAATGTAGCTTTTTTCACATTAATCAACTGAACACATCACATGGAGTACACTGACCAGCACACCTTGTTTTATTATGCTCCGCAGATACAGTGGTTTTTACAGTTTGAAACGTTTGTGGTAACCTTGTGTGATCAGATAATGATTAGCACTTTTTGGCCATGAAGTTGTTTTTTTTTTAAAATTTTTATTGGAGTATAGTTGCTTTACAATGTTGTGTTAGTTTCTGCTGTACAGCAAAGTAAATCAGATATACATATACATATATCCACTCTTTAAAATTTCCTTCCCATTTAGGTCACCACCTACTCAAGAGCATTGAGTAGAGTTCCCTGTGCTATACAGTAGGTTCTTATTAGTTACCTATTATATATATAGTAGTGCATATATGTCAGTCCTAAACTCCCAATTCATCCCACCCTACCCTTCCCCCCTTGGTAACCGCAAGTTTGTTTTCTACATCTGTGACTCTATTTCTGCTTTGCAAACAAGTTCATCTGTACCATTTTTCTAGATTCCACATATAAGTGATATTATACGATATATGTCTTTCTCTTTCTGACTTACTTCACTCTGTATGACAATCTCTAGGTCCATCCATGTCGCTGAAAATGGCATTATATTTCGTTCATTTTTAAGCCATGAAGTATTTTTAAATTAAGGCACATACATTGTTTTTTTAGATATAATGCTATTGTACAGGCTACAGTACAGTGTTAAACATAACTTCTATATGCACTAGGAAACCAAAAGCTTGACTCGCTTTACTGCCGTTGTCTGGAACCAAACTGCAGTATCTCCGAGGCGTGCCTGTACATAATTGATTTTTTGCCTCCAAAATTCAAAATAATGCTTATGCTTGATCAAAGAGCTAAAACAGAAATTTAACATATATTCATTGAAAAGTCACTATAAACTTTGCAAGGTTAACATCTAAGAAGGCCAACTATGATAATCAAATATTTTACTGAAATTTTGCTTCAGAAACTTAACAAATATTTCTACTTAACGCTAAATTTTAGAATATATTGATATTTGAAAAATAAATGCTTTGCAATTTAAAAATAAAAAAGAAGTACCTAAAGAGTCATTTGAACTTATGATATTGTTTGGCAAATAACATTTTAAAAAATGTTTTATAAATTTATTTCATTTATTTTATTTTTGGCTGCACTGGGTCTTCGTTGCTGCACGTGGGCTTTCTCCAGTTGTGGCGAGTGGGGGCTACTCTTCGTAGTGGTGCATAGGCTTCTCATTGTGGTGGCTTCTCTTGTTGCAGAGCAGGGTCTCTAGGTGCGCGGGCTTCAGTTGTTTTACAGCGCAGGCTCAACAGTTGTGGTGCATGGGCTTAGTTGCTCCACAGCATGTGGGATCTTCCCAGATCAGGGCTCGAACCCATGCCCCCTTCATTGGCAGGTGGATTCTTACCCAATGCACCACCAGGGAAGCCCTGGCAAATAACACTTTAAAGCAAACAAGGGAACGGACTGGCAATGCCAAATCTAAAATGAGCATGTTTTCAAAATATGGCATTCTAACACTGGTCATTCTTGGTAGAAAGTTTGTTGGTAACTTGAGTTCTCAAACTGATTCATCTCCTGCTTAAAGAGAGAGCATGCATGTATGCACCAGTAAAAAACACTCCAGGTAAATTACAGGAAGATAATTCAGCTCATTTTACCAGCAAACGATTACAAAATCAAAGTGGTATCCTGAAACTGCTAATTACTGTCAGCCAATTACAGACTGTTTTTCAATCTAGTTCTAGAACACATCATGTTGTTATACTGTGTACTACAGGAGCCTCTTCAATAAATAACATTTAAACAAAAGGGTAAGACACACATGATGTGACAAATCACTGGCTGAATTGAGACTACGGAGAACAGAGGGCACCTGTTGCTCCACGGAGGGGGCACAGGTGTCTATTCTGTTGTTTCTCTCAGTTGTCGCCCAACTGGAGAACAAAAACAAAACAAAAAGCAAGATATGAATGAATCTACACTTAGCAAACCCACGCAGAGTTCAAACATAAGGTTTTCACAAGTCACATAAAATAATACCTTCACTTTACTAAATAGGATATAAAACACATAACGTACTTCATCTCTCCCACCCCTTTTCTGCTGCAGTTTTTAATGACAGCAGAAAAAAAACAAATAAAGGAAAATTCATATCAGCTAAGAACACAATGTTAGAAGTTCCAAATTTAGTGAAACATATCTGAAAATTAGGAAAACATAAAAAATTTATTTTATTTAGAGCATTCATACTTGCTAAAACTAAAACTTCCTCAAAAAATCTCAGAGATGCGATTTAAATTTAGGCTTTATTGCCCTTGTTTCTGGGTATATTTCCTCACTATACTTTAAGTTCATGACGTGCAGGGATTGTGCAGCATCTAACCCTAGTGCCCTACCTAGAGAACTCAGACTAATTTTGTTACTGGCTATAACTGTGTCTTAGGAAGAGAGATGATTATTTCCTTTATTTTGTCCTGTAGTTTCCAAATGCTGTATAATGGGCTTGTTTTTTATAAAAGTTTATGAAGATTATATTAAGAAAAGGCAAGGAGGGGCTTAAAGGTTTGACTGTAAGAATCTTGCAGAATAGAATGCATAATTTAGTGTTTCCAACTGCATTCTATAAATCTCTAGAGAATACTATGAATTTCATTTCCCTGTCACATTGACAAATGCCTAAATGTCTACCAGCAGACACAAAGGTTTTAATACAAACCCATCATGTATTTCCCCACTTTGTGGGAAACTGCCTTTGACTGTATGGTTCTGGATACACTTTTATATGCAGATAAAACAAAATGTCCATGAGGTGAGGAGTGCTCTCGAGTCCATCCATTCTAAGTCCTCAAGGAAATTCCTTCAAAATTCTCATCACTGAGTTTTGCCCTTGCCACTGAAGATCCCTGTAAATGCTGGGAGTCAATTTCTACTCAACTCAGTGTTGTTGTCTAAACCTATTCCATCAGTGATATAAAACAGCTCCTGAGCACACAGGTAAGTCATGGTGGAATCTTCCAGTTGCTTTGTGTCCCCTCACATACAGTTAAAAGCTGGCATGGAAGATCTGTATGGCTGTTACTCTCCAGGATGAATTTGTGACAGCATGACCTGAACTGCAGGTATTCTGTTTATGTCTAAAAACTATAAAGCTCCCATCAATATCTGGGAACATTTTTACCAACAACTGACTGCTAAGAGTGGACCGCTCACAGCTTTCTGACATCAAATCTAGCTCATTCAATAGTACGAAGAGCCAAATGTGCAGTGATTTCTTTGAGTCCTCTTACAGAGGGAGCATTTTCCAGCTGTTCTAAGTAAACCCAGAACACCACGTTTGCTGTCCTGAGTTCAGTCTGCTCTTCTCAAAGAAGAAAACTCAAAAACTCAAATAATTCTGCAATATCATGGAAAGACACAACAGTTTTATGAGTACTACTTCTTCATTAATATAGAAAACAGTGAGTTATGCCACTTGGAAAACTGAGGGATTATTTTTTGGAAATAGATTTTTAGAATTGAAAGGAAACTTAGAATATGTGGAATCTAAAAAAGAAATGATACAAGTGAACATTTACAAAACAGAAACAGACTCACAGACCTAGAACACAAATTTATGGTTACCAGAGAGGAAAAGGGTGGGGAGGGATAAATTAGCCGTTTGGGATTAGCAGATACAAACTACAAAATATAAAATAAATAACCAACAAGGACCTACTGTATAGCTCAGGGAACTATATTCAATATCCTGTAATAAACCATAATGGAAAAGAACATGATAAAGGATATGTAATGTATAACTCAATCACTTTGCTGTACACCTGAAACTAACACGATATTGTAAATCAACTATACTTAAGAAAACAAAAACCTACATTAAAAAAAAAAAAAAGGAACCTTAGAAACCATTTACTCCCAAACCCTTATGTTAAAGATAATGAAATCCACATCCAGAGAGGTTAAGCCACTTGCCCAAGGTCAAATGCCTGGTAAATGAAAGTATCTGGTCATGCTTTTAACCCAGGTCATACTGCCTCTTGAGAAATAGAGTAAAGCAAAAATAAAGTAGCATATCAGAGACGCATGGAGTTATTTCAAGGGCATCCTCATTACACTGTAAATTGCTGATGTAGCAGGTATTATGTATTCTTAAAATTACCTAGAGTGTTTTTTTTTGTTTTTTTTTGTTTTTTTTTTTGGTACGCGGGCCTCTCTCTCACTGTTGTGGCCTCTCCCGTTGGGGAGCACAGGCTCCAGACGTGCAGGCTCAGCGGCTATGGCTCACAGGCCCAGCTGCTCCGTGGCACGTGGGATCTTCCTAGACCGGGGCACGAACCCGTGTCCCCTGCACCGGCAGGCGGACTCTCAACCACTGCGCCACCAGGGAAGCCCACCTAGAGTGTTTTGTAAAGCTACTACTTTGCTATACAAAACAGTCTAAAGTAAGAGGCAACAATTTGATGTATTAGAAAATACCACAATCTAATTCCTAATGACTTAATGTTGTTAATTCATTTAAAAAGATATTTCCTATTGAGGAATACAGATTTTTCCTTTAAAATTTTGAAACAAATGAAAAAACAGTAATATCACCGATAGCAATAGCAGCCAATAGTCCTGAGCATTCACTACGTCCCAGATCTTGAGCTAAGAGCCTTCTGTGCATTATCTCATTCAGTCTTTAAAACATGGCTATGAGGTAGGTGCTGTAATTAGTCTTGTGTTAAACATGAGGCGACTGAGAGGTTAAGAAAGCTGTTTAGGTCACAGAGCTGCTGAGAAGTAGATCCATGCTTTCCCTAGACCACCGCTGATGAGACACTCATTTTGACTTGACTGAAGAGGGATTATTTTTTAGAGACTACTTCCCTCTACAGTTTACTCATTTTGAAAACTGTATGCTTAAAAATTTACTGCTTTGAATAGTAAATAAAGTAACTTATTAAAAATGAATAAAATTGCAAATGTGCAGGGCTGGAGAGCAATTGTTCCCTGAAGGCAGCATCCACCTTCTTTCCCTCCGAGTTCCCAGCAAACACCCACCAGTCAGAATAACAAGCTAGTGGGGAAGGCTTCCGACCATGTGCAGGCAACCTTCTCTGAACAGTGTGCAGGACTGCTCACACAGCCCAGAGTCTTTGCTTTGTTAAGAACCTACCTGGCTTTTTAATCACCTTAAGGCTCTGATGGACAATATTTCTGTACACATTTTGATATTTTAATGAAAGAACCCAAATTAACTCTCCCCAACTCCTTTCAGTTTTACTACCATGGATAACATTATCAAAGTAAGCACCTATTTTTCTATTTTGAGGCCAAAGGGTAATGAGGATTTAAAGCACACTGTTAACTTCAAAAAAAGTAAGATTACGCCAGAAATTGCTATTAAAGTAATATGATTGTGCCTGAAAATATACGGGTTGTTTTCATTAGCCCAGACTCATAGAGTTTTAGATTATCTTTCACTCAGAAAGAAGTAGCTGAATGAGCTGTTTTCTGATTTCAATCTGGGATTCAAGAAATTACTTTAGGCTTGCCACTGTCATGAATTCAAAGTTCAGTAAGACACCTGGCAGGAAAGTGCCCCCATGCCCACCGTTATGGATGCATCACCACCTGTGTCCTTCAAGTCCTTTGAGACAGGGACCTAACATTTTCTCCTAAACACTGCAGAATGCATTTTTACAGTTTTATTTTTATCTTACTTTAATTTTTTTCTGATTTCGTTCCCTAAAAAAGGAAAAATTCTACAAGTTAAAATAAGCACTGCTAGGATTCAACAGAAAACAATGGACTAAACATCCTATGTTGAGGGTAGAATCAACAGTCATACTTTATCTCACCCACTCTTTATATATTATCTAGAGAGGTTTCCTCCTCAAAACTGAGAAAGAAAGGGAAAATGTTAGGCCCCCAAACCCATCATCTATTAGAAGTTATGGTGGAATATAATTACAGAATAAGAATATAATCTTTAAAAGGGTCCTAGTATAGGAAGTGGGTAGTGGTGGTGGTGTGGGGAACGTATCAATATATGTGCTACACTTTAAATTTTATTTAGAATAAATTACATAAAACTGACATATTTCAAAGATTGAGCCTTATTACCTATTTATAGCATAATGAAAACTGTGAAAAATTATTCTGCTAGAATGGTTTTATATATTAGATGTAAAGATCTTTCCCATATAATCTAAATTTGTATACTCAGACCTTTTAGATAAAAAACTATTTCTGGTTTAAAAGTAAAAATTAAAAAGAACTCTAGTAAATATATATTCACCTCACACTCTAATGCAACAATGGTAAATTTACTTATTTATATAGAAAATTATATCCAAATTCAGCACAGGTAAATACAATGTATCTTTCAGTGTAAGCAGATTTCCCAATGCAATCATTGAAAGAGGAACATTTTAAAAATTTAAGGAAGCCTTCAAGAGGGTGCTACTGTTGGTTACTGGTCACTAAAAAGAAAATGTCTGCAGACAATTTCATTCTTGAAGTAGAAAGATTCTATTAACATTGTATTTTCTTAAATTAGTACTTTTCCATTTTAATTTTTCTTATTTAGTTATTTCTAAAGTATATTTAATCCAGCAATTAAAATTGAAGGTATAAGGTAAAAAACTTGAAATATAAGTATAGATTTAACCATTAAATATCACTATTACAACATGAGAAAAATGAACAATTTCAATTAAGAAAAATGTCTCAAACAAATTCATCTCTAATGGAAAGGAGATGATGAAGCCAGTTACTAAGGAGACCAGTTTTCAGTTTCATGCTAACTAAAATGTGGGTAATACAAAGGCCTGCTTTTACTGGCAATGTTATTTGAAACTGGATTAATTAGACTTGCCTGCTTTAAAACAGATGTTCATGTTATAATTTGAGTAGAGTTGAGAAAAGGCAGGCACTGGGACTCTGTGCTGGGTAAAGGAGCAGCAGGAAAAGAAGGTCCACTGGTGAGTTCCTGACTATTCTCCAGTCCAGTGATTCTCAGAGTGTGGTCCCTGGACTAGCAACATCCACACAACCTGGGAACTTGTTAGAAATGCAAATTCTCAGGTACTACCCCAGATCTAATGAATCTGAAGATTGGTGGGGGAGTGGAGGTAGGGGAGATTGTGAAGCCCACTGAAGTGTGGGAAATGATGCTCCAGGCTGTGAACCCATGTCCCTCATCTGACCTAACCATGTCACTGCACCATTTTTTCTCTAGTGTTTGCACCTGTAACAGGATTAATAATAAAGATAATGGAGCCCAGAAGTTTCAAAATTTTAAAACAGGGGCTGAAAATGGAGGACAAGGTAGAAAATCTCTGGCTGTAAGTGAGCCATACCAAGAGACTGCAAGAACTCAGAGCCTATGTCCAAAAGATAATGGTTCCATTTACAGTTAACAAGGAAAAAAAAAATTCTCATTGGCTGTGAGGGCTAAAACACCAAGCCGGGGGAACTGTCCAAAAAATGAGAAGCATCAGGGAAAGGATGTAAAAGAATTTAAAAAGGAAAAAGAAAAGCAAGCAAATTCATGTGTGCGTGCACGTACACATGCACAGGAAAGTCAACAGCAAAGAGACAGCTTCCACCAGGACTGGGTGTAGCTGAGACCTAATAAGCCTGCACCCAGGAGGAATCCAAAACATCTCCACATGAGGACAGAGCTCTGTAAATTCGGAAGCACTTACGAGCATCCTGAGGCCGTAATAACATGCCAGCTCCAAGAGCTGCAGCCATTGGCAACATTTAGTGAAAGGTCAAAGTCTGTTCCATTTTGATCTCAAGTAATACCCCGAAAAGGTACGCACACCAGAGTACAGTGCACATGCTACACAAAGTCAAACAGAAAACGGTACTGCAACCCACACAACAATGAGGGTTTTCTCAAATGCAGGCGCCCCTTTTCCAGAGTTGAGTGTCAACTACTCTAAATCCCAGGGTTAGTGACTCTCCCAGCTCTCATCAGCCATCTAGTCCTGAGGCTGGCACATGGCTGTACACACTCTTGTTTTCTAGGTACACGATCTTAAAACACAAAACAAAACCAACACACTCTCCTTCCACTTTACACTCACAAGGAGAAGCCTGAAGTTTTAAAAATAGCTTTTAGGAAGCCAAGGAAACCCAACAGTAGCATATGAAATGAAAGCATCTAGTGAACACAGGCACTGAAAGGGTTAGGCTCCAACCCAAGCTAGTCACAAACACTGCCACAGAGCATCTGCTAACAAAGGAATCCGACTTTGCAGGGCTTCCTGAATATCTCATTTACCCTGTAAAATATGTAACGGAATGCACACCTTATTAACTGTGTGTAAATTAACAAATTACCGTGAGGCATTTTATCATACGTAATAATTCAGGCATTTAAAAAGTAAAACCATCTGATTCACAACACACACGTCTCCCCACTTACTCAAACCAAAGCTTTACAGCTCCAATATTTTGACTTCTTCACAAGGGTAGGCAGGACAAACGTTTCCAAAAGACCAATAATTTCAGACGCCCCAGCAAGTAGGAATGAGTTCGCAACAATCAGGAAGCAGGGAGAAAAAGAGGAAGGTTCACAGTCTCTTTAAAGAGGCCCCACTTTCCTCTACTCCACCGCCAACCTAGCCCACTCCACTTCGAAAGAGCTAATCAAAAGTTAAGGCCCCTGGGCTTCCCTGGTGGCGCAGTGGTTGAGAATCTGCCTGCCAATGCAGGGGACATGGGTTCAAGCCCTGGTCTGGGAAGATCCCACATGCCGTGGAGCAACTAGGCCTGTGAGCCACAACTACTGAGCCTGCGCCCCTGGAGCCTGTGCTCCACAACAAGAGAGGCCGCGATAGTGAGAGGCCCGCACACGGCGATGAAGAGTGGCCCCCGCTTGCCGCAACTAGAGAAAGCCCTCGCACAGAAACGAAGACCCAACACAGCCAAGAATAAATAAATATTAAAAAGTTAAGGTCCCTAGGACCTGTGTGCAATGGCCCGTATTTAAAAGTAGGCAGTAATAATGTGGAAGTGAAGAAATATCTGACCGCATTTAAGAAACCGATGCTGGATTTATCTGGTTTCCTTGGATATAAGAAGCTGCTCTGTCTCAGTCACTGTGACTCTAAGGTTAACCCAGAGCACCAGTGGGCCACTGTTCAGTTTCAAAGAGTTCTCAGTCAGAATATTCCAAAAACAAAACAGACACATAAATCAGTGAAACTACCATCTATGCTGATAGAACACGAAACAAGAATGGACAAGAGCTGGGAAACTGCCTGGTGGTCCAGTGGTTAGGAATGGGCACTTTCACTGCCGTGGGCCGGGGTTTGATCTCTGGTTGGGGAACTAAGATCCTGCCAGCCACATAGACAAGAGCTGATATCTGGAGTTAAGCTTAGCTTAGATCATGTGGATTCTAACAACTGATACTGAACAATTTATTTCTATTTTTTTTAATTTTAATTTTTTTATTTTTGGCTGAGTTGGGTCTTCATTGCTGCGTGCCAGCTTTCTCTAGTTGCAGCTAGTGGGGGCTACTCTTCATCGCGGTGCGTGGGCTTCTCATTGCAGTGCCTTCTCTTGTGGCAGAGCATGGGCTCTAGGTACGCGGGCTTCAGTAGTTGTGGCACACAGGCTTAGTAGTTGTGGCTCACGGGCTCTAAAGCACAGGCTCCGTAGTTGCGGTGCACGGGCTTAGTTGCTCCACAGCATGTAGGATCTTCCTAGACCAGGGCTCGAACCCGTATCCCCTGAATTGGCAGGCGGATTCTTAACCATTGAGCCACGAGGGAAGTCCCTGAACAATTTCTTCTTCTTTTTTTTTTTAACTTCTTTATTAGAGTATAATTGCTTTACAATGGCGTGTTAGTTTCTGCTTTATAACAAAGTGAATCAGTTATACATATACATATGTTCCCATATCTCTTCCCTCTTGTGTCTCCCTCCCTATCCCACCCCTCCAGGTGGTCACAAAGCACCGAGCTGATCTCCCTGTGCTATACGGCTGCTTCCCACTAGCTATCTACCTTACATTTGGTAGTGTATATATGTCCATGCCTCTCTCTCGCTTTGCCACAGCTTACCCTTCCCCCTCCCCATATCCTCAAGTCCTTTCTCTAGTAGGTCTGTGTCTTTATTCCTATCTTACCCCTAGGTTCTTCATGACATTTTTTTTCCTTAAACTCCATATATATGTGTTAGCATACAGTATTTGCCTTTCTCTTTCTGACTTACTTCACTCTGTATGACAGACTCCAGGTCTATCCACCTCATTACAAATAGCTCAATTTCGTTTCTTTTTATGGCTGAGTAATATTCCACTGTATATATGTGCCACATCTTCTTTATCCATTCATCCGATGATGGACACTTAGGTTGTTTCCATCTCTGGGCTATTGTAAATAGAGCTGCAATGAACATTTTGGTACATGACTCTTTTTGAATTATGGTTTTCTCAGGGTATATGCCCAGTAGTGGGGTTCCTGGGTCATATGGTAGTTCTATTTGTAGTTTTTTAAGGAACCTCCATACTGTTCTCCACAGTGGCTGTATCAATTTACATTCCCACCAACAGTGCAAGAGGGTTCCCTTTTCTCCACACCCTCTCCAGCATTTATTGTTTCTAGATTTTTTGATGATGGCCATTCTGACTGGTGTGAGATGATATCTCATTGTACTTTTGATTTGCATTTCTCTAATGATTAGTGATGTTGAGCATTCTTTCATGTGTTTGTTGGCAGTCTGTGTATCTTCTTTGGAGAAATGTCTATTTAGGTCTTCTGCCCATTTTTGGATTGGGTTGTTTTTTTTTTGTTATTGAGCTGCATGAGTTGCTTATAAATTTTGGAGATTAATCCTTTGTCAGTTGCTTCATTTGCAAATATTTTCTCCCATTCTGAGGGTTGTCTTTTGGTCTTGTTTATGGTTTCCTTTGCTGTGCAGAAGCTTTGAAGTTTCATTAGGTCCCATTTGTTTATTTTTGTTTTTATTTCCATTTCTCTAGGAGGTGGGTCAAAAAGGATCTTGCTGTGATTTATGTCATAGAGTGTTCTGCCTATGTTTTCCTCTAAGAGTTTGATAGTTTCTGGCCTTACATTTAGGTCTTTAATCCATTTTGAGCTTATTTTTGTGTATGGTGTTAGGGAGTGATCTAATCTCATACTTTTACATGTACCTGTCCAGTTTTCCCAGCACCACTTATTGAAGAGGCTGTCCTTTCTCCACTGTACATTCCTGCCTCCTTTTATCAAAGATAAGGTGACCATATGTGCATGGCCTGAACAATTTCTATATAAACACATTTAAAGGCTTGGTGACTTCATTCCATAGTGAGATAACCTCAACTGATTTTTGAAAAAATACTTCTGTAAGATTTAAAGTTTCCTGGAGATTATCTAGCCAGTACTGGGCTTATCTTAACAGATGGTAAGATATTAAAAAAAAACTACAGTACCCCAAATACCACCACCCAACATAAGTATGATTCAAAGTCAGCATTTCTGTTAGAGTGAAAATTAAGTGTTAATTTCTACCAAATTTGAACCCTTGTTTACACATGACAAAATATTTTGCTTTTATGGAAGAGGTCTCTTCTAGTGCTAAGAGATGATGCCATGCTGTTGAAGACGCCTAAGGTGTAATCCTATTTCTTCTTTCAGCTCATGATAGGATTTTAACACAGTTCCACAAACGCTTTATACAGTTAGTTACCTTAGGGGAACCTTAAGCACAACTATCGCAAATAGTGCAAGATGTTTGTAATTTAACTGCTTCCCTTATCTTTCACCAACAAACCAAATGCCGCCTTTGGTCTTCAAACAGATGTGGGCGCAGCTCACAAGGAACATGAGTTCCTTGTGGGAACTCAGTAATGGACCTTTCTCTTAATCCCATCTCAAGAAGCACACATCTCAGTTTAAAAGATGTAACCCAAAGTGAACTCTTCACATACAGCTAATTCGGTGCAATTTAAAAACCAGTACCATCAGTAACATTAAGGATTAGAGTTATGAATGAGAATAATGGTTACTTATCCTTTATTCACTGACTTTGAAAGGCTGCACTTCTTTCACTCACTCTGCTGTGTTTTAATATACAAAGAAAACAAAAGGAAAAAACCTGTTACGTGGACCTACGTTTTGGCCGTGACATCCACATACTGTCCTGGGCGAAAGTGAGCAGCATAAAGAGGAGTGCCTTTATGAAAAGAAAACAAAAAATCAGTATGAAATCAGCCCAAAAACAACTTCATTAAACATAAACTACATACAGGAAGCCTTCTAGCTATCAGATTTCAAAATGTCAGGAGAGTCTCTTCTGCAATTTTAATTATTAGAAATGTCAACAATAAAATAATAAAACTGCTCAACAAATGTATTTTAATGGACTGTATGTAGGCTGAAGTATGGGGCACATGGTGCTGGAGTGGCCAACAGCCCACGGCCACTGGTGCGCTTGTGCCTTCACAGAGGCCAACGTGATACTGGCTGAAACAGGCAACTCCTGTGACAACACTGTTCCTGCTGGTAAATACATGAGATTCTTGGTTGTTTCTGTGAATAACAATATGTTAAGATGTATTTCCTATTTCAAATAAGGAAAATAAAAATAAGAGAATGACTCAAAAAACACTGGGGCTGGATCAAGTCTTTTTTTTTTTTTCCTATTGGAGACAAGTTATCCAAAAATAGGAATCAACATTAACATCATCCAGTAAAAGACTTTTTTTTTAAAGCTGGAACCAATGTAGTAGAGAATGTAATCAAAAGCTATTTTTGTTTGTTTAAAACAGGGAGTAAAGTGCTGTAGGTTTAGTGTCCTTAAGGTAGGACCCAACGTGGATTTATATGGGCAGAGAAAAACCTTCATTTAAGAAAAAATAGGGGAGATTAAAAAGTGACGAATTTCTACAAGGTTGAATGACCTGAACTGCTGATATCTGACCATTTTTCACCCCCCCACACAAAAAATATCATATGGTTTGTGCTACAGCAAAAGTTAATGTGGACTTAATTTTTATACTTGTTAGTTTAATTCCATGTACTTTACCTCAAAGATGAAAAACTTGCACTTCAAAAAATACCTTCAATTCTAAGTTATATCAAGGCTGACTCTACTGCCCCTATTAAACAGGCCTATTGCAATTGTATTCTACTTCAAGAAATTCAGTTCAGGTATTAAAATATCAAATCTTAAAACATCCTTCTACAGTCTACTTGTTAGAGAACTCAAGTTCAAGAGATAGGGAGCTTTTCTGAAGTTCAAAGACATCAAAATGCCATTAACTATATGAACCAATATAATCATAGTGCCAAATCTTACTTTTTCAAGGTGCTATGGTCAGTCACTTTCCTGTTTCAGGCTACATTTTCTCAAATTATCCTATCTCAGTGAGGGTCTATTCTTCACTTAATAAAATGCCAGCCTACAAACAGTGAACTTCACATTTTAAAAGTTCGTTTATTTATTTGGAGTGGCTTTTCCAAATGTGAAACTCTCTGTACATTAAAAACAAAAGTGTTCCTCCCTCTTTCATGGAAAACAAAGAATTCTCTACAGTTCTTTCCACTTAAAAAAGAAAAAGACTTGTTTGTCCCTAGTGATTAAATCAGTTACAGTTCTATATTTAAAAATAAATGTTTGGGACTTTGTACTGTGAATTCAGCTTTATTGAAAGGGCTTACATTAAACAAATCACATATTTGGGTATTTTTACCTCCCTCTTCTCCCCGACCTCAGATTACCTGGTTTAATTACAGCATTATCTGTTACATTAAAGATTTTAACTTTCTCTTTTGGTGGCAATCCAAGTTCTCGGTAAAATTCCAATATAGATGTAGATTTCTAGAGGAAAAGCAGCACATATAAGTAACACATTAATTACAAAAAGTGGAATTTAATGCCTAGAGATCTAAACTAAGTTACTAACACTCCAGGAAAACAAATTAAAGAGCACTCTGCTTCCCCAATGAACAAAAGAGTACTCTATAGCCCTTAATTAAGGGAGGTGAGATTTTTATCCATCACACTCAGAATTGGCATAGCGTAGCTCATATAAAGAACTGGCATAGTGTAGCTCAAAGTATACGGGGAAAGACTTTTGTTCCACAGGAAAAGAAATACAGTCATGCTCATATTTAGATTTTTTTTTTTCTTTTGCGGTACGCGGGCCTCTCACTGCCGTGGCCTCTCCTGCTGCGAAGCACAGGCTCCGGACACGCAGGCTCCGGACGCGCAGGCTCAGCAGCCATGGCCCACGGGCCCAGCTGCTCCGCGGTATGTGGGATCTTCCCGGACCGGGGCACGAACCCGTGTCCATTGCATCGGCAGGTGGGCTCCCAACCACTGCGCCACCAGGGAAGCCCTCATATTTGGATTTTGACTGGAGACCGTCTGTATCAAGAACCCCAATCTTGGGAAATTTGACTCTAATTTCCCTGCTGTGTCCAAGCAGTTGGGAGGAAACATGACAAGTCACATTCAAATGTACAATCAGACTTCACAGTGAGTGCCAGTGTGGCCTGGCCAACCCACATTCCCCTGTTAAATCCCTCTCACACCCACATTCACCTGTTAAATCCCTCTCACTCCCCAAGGCAGCTCCGCCACAACCTCTTAAAACCTCCAGCATTCTCCCCTCCTTCTCCCTGCTTTGAGCTGATAATGTTGCTTCTTATTGCACTGAAAAACATAGAAGAATCGAGAGCTCTTCCCCAAGGTTTTACCACCAAATCAATCATCACCCTCCCACCCCACTCCAGGTGCACAAGAGGCACATGGGAAGCTTTCAGAGAACACCAAGGCCAAGGCCTCAGCTTGGAGGCTGTAACTTCACCAGTCTAAGGGGGCATCCAGGTGTCAGCATATTTTCAGCACTCCATATGGTTCTGATGTGAATCTGGGGCTGGGAACCACAATAACAGATGAACTGTCCATGTTCTTATTAAAGCCAAATCCTTCACTGTGTGCTGACTCCTACCTCCTCTCACCTACTCAATGGCTTTACTCCTGAAACTGTCCCCACCATCTTCTTAATCAACAATTTCCCCCTTTCCACTCGAACTTTCCTAGCAGCATAAAAGAATCACAATAACTCACATTAAAACACAAACCTTTCCTTGGCCACATTATCTCCTCCAGCTAATCTTTCTGTGCCTGCCCACGACAAGGCTTTCATCAGGGGCTTCCAGCCCCTCGTACTCAATGGGACGTGCTGGTCAAAATCACCAAATGCCCTGGTCACCATGAGCACTGCTTGGCACAGGCAGCTGCTCTCTCCTTGGAAGGCCTCCACTCCACTTCCAGCTACTACTCCCTGGTTCTTTCACAGGCTAATGACCCACTTTTCTAACATCCACCCCAAATTCTACTCTGAACTACAAATTTTTCTGCCCAATTGCCAAGTCAACATTTCACTTTGATGTCACACAACAACTCAAGTTTAACACGTCTAAACTTGAACTCAACACGCTCCTGCCCCGCCAGGCCTGCTCTCCTCGTCTTCCCAATCTCAATAAACAGCAGCTCCATACTTCTGTTTAGACCAAAAATTCTATGGTCACCTACAACTCTTCTCTTTCTCACATCCCATGTCCATCCATCAGCCATTCCTGTAGCCTCTATTTAAACATATAGCCCACATCAGCCACTTCTCACTCCGACCCCAGCCAGCCGTATATCGTCTGGATTATTTCAGTAGCCTCCTATCACGTCTCCAACTTCTATACTCCTGACCCCCTGGTATGTTCTCCATTCACAGGCTGGCATGATCCTTCTAAACTCAAGTTACATTAGTCTCCACAATGGCCTGCATCTTGTGCAGAAGAATCGAGTCCTAAGTCCTCACCATGGTTTCCAAGGTTCTACACCACCTACTCTCCTCCCAGCTTGCCCTGCCTCAGGGACAATGTGCTCCTTACCAGTCTAAGAACTCACTAAACAACAGCCTCAGGTCCTTTGCACATACTGGTCCCCCTGCCTGGAATGCCATTCTGCCAGATTTTTTTCCCTTTACCTTTTCCTCTCCATAGTCTTAAACTGCCTATGCTATTTACAACTGCAGAAAATGTCTGCCTCACTATTATAGGTACACAGAATAATGACCTGACTTACACACATCATGGAAAGATCATCACAATAAGTTTAGTGAGCATCCATCATCTCATATAGATAAAAAATTAAAGGAAACGAAAACAAATTTTTTCTTTGTGATGAAAACTCTTAGGATTTACTCTTAACTTTCACATATAATGTACAGTGTACAGTGTTAATTATATTTATCATGTTGTACATATATCCCTAGTATTTATTTACCTTATAACTGGAAGTTTGTACCTTTTGACTGCCTTCATCCAATTCCCCCTCCTCCATCACCTGCCTCTGGTAACCACAAAACTGAAATCTTTTTCTATGAATTTGTTTGTTGAAGTATAATTGACCTATAACACTGTGAGCTCCTGGTGCAAAACAAAGTGATGCAATATTTCTATTACACAATGATCACTATTGTAAGTCTAGTCACCACCTGTCACATACAAAGATATTACGTAGTTACTGACTATATTCCCCACACTGTATATTTCATACCCATGACTCATTTATTTTGCAACTGGAAGTCTGTACCTCTTAACCTCCCTCACTTATGTCTCTCCTCACGCCTCTGCCAGATTTCTGTATAATATGCTCTCTCACTTCATTCAGGTCTTCACCCAAATATCAACTTACCTTTCCTGATTTTCTACCTAAAATAGCACCACTTTCTGTCTCTTGCAATGCCCTTAGCACACTTTATTAATCTTCAAAGCACTTCCCTCCATCTGTCACAATACACATTTTTTAATTGTTTATCTTCTGTGCAATAGCTTCCCTGTCTCACCCCCAAGCCCACCAAAATGTAAGCTTCTAGAGAGCAGAGACTGTAGTGGCTGCTCCATCCCCAGCTCCTCGCAGGTCCTACTGTCTGCTCTTCCCTCCACCCCTGCTTTTTCGTTCTGCTATTGTAAATATCCTTGAATAGAAAATATCCTTGAATAGAAAACTTTATGGACAACTTATTTCCTTACCATAATGTCCTGTTGTCTTTTTTTTCTGTTTTAATTCTTAACTCTTGATATAGATACTGTAAGACTTACCAAAAAAGCTGTACCACTTCCTGATGTGAAGAGCCTCTTTCATGAGAATATAAGCAATAATATTTATCTTCCTGCTGTTCCCTCTCCCTCTGCTTCCCCTCTGCTCCTAAACGAAGCACCTGCAGGACCCCAATGAGCCACAGTACTCTACATATGCTTACCTGTGCCTGCCCATGCCAGTCTGTTGGCCTATAATCTCCCCCTGCTATGTACTTCCAAAGCTCACTGAAAGTCTGTTAAATACATGTCTAGTCCCAGGTCCAGTGATAAGCCACACTTATCTGAAGAACATGTATTTGAATATGCAGCAAACTTCAGGTACTTGCTAATTTCAGTTTGAAATAAGAACTGTGCCCCTTTATAACTTACTGAGTAGGCTGTCCTCAGCTGACATGAGGGTGGCATTGGCCTATAAGCAGAGAACTTTAGTTTCTGGATCAGTCCGCAGCCCCCCAAGAATCTCCCTGGAGCCCCCCAGTGGGACTGTGCAACAAATACTGAACAGCTCTGCTCCGGATGTCCGCAGAAGATTGTTCTCTACCTCACAGAGTCCCCTCGGGAAGCTATCCTTTCTTCCAACAGTGATAACATACATTCACTCCAGTCATTCTTTATGGTTTCACTTCCCATATGCTGAAATCTAAGACTGATATTCAACATCGCTTTTACCAAGGCCCCTGCTTTTCATCCTCAGTCATACTCACTTCTTCCACAAAAGCAAACACAAAAGTTCATTTAAAAATGTGGCTCGGGCTTCCCTGGTGGCGCAGTGGTTGAGAGTCCGCCTGCCGATGCAGGGGACGAGGGTTCGTGCCCTGGTCCGGGAGGATCCCACATGCTGCGGAGAGGCTGGGCCCGTGAGCCATGGCCGCTGGGCCTGCACGTCCGGAGCCTGTGCTCCACAACGGGAGAGGCCACAGCAGTGAGAGGCCCGCGTACCGCAAAAAAATAAAAAATAAAAAAAAAATAAATAAATAAAAATGTGGCTCCTTGAAAAAGAAATAAAAAGAAATCCAGACTGAAAGGGAAGAAATAAAACTATCACTGTTTGCAGATGACATGATACTATATATGGAAAATCTTAAAAAGATGCCATCAAAATAACTATTAGAATAAATGAATTCAGTAAAGAGCCAGGATACAAAATTAATATATAGAAACCTGTTGTTTTTCTATGCACTAACAATGAACTATCAGAAAGAGAAATTCAGAAAACAATCCCACTTGCAATCGCAAATTATCAAAAAAATAAAATACCTAGGAATAAATCTAACCAAGGAGGTAAAAGACACTTGGACAACTAAAAGACACTGATGAAAGAAAGTGAAGATGACACAGAGAAATGGAAAGATATACCATGCTAATGGACTGGAAGAATTAATACTGTTAAAATAGTCATACTACTCAAGGCAATGTAAAGATTCAATGCAATCCCTATCAAAATACCAATGACATTGCTCACAGAACCAAAACAAAAAATCCTAAAATTTGTATGGAAACACAAAAGACCCAGAATAGACAAAACAATTTTGAGAAAGAAGAACAAAGCTGGAGGTATCATGCTCCCTGATTTCAAACTATACCACAATGCTACAGTAATCAAAGCAGTATGGTACTGGCACAAAAAGAGACACACAGATCAATAGAACAGAAGAGAGAGCCCAGAAATAAACCCACACTTAAATGGTCAACTAATCTATGACAAAAGAGGCAAGAAAATACAATGGGGAAAAGACAGCCTCTTCAATAAATGTTGTTGGGAAAACTGGAAAGCTACATGCAGAAGAATCAAACTGGACCACTTTCTCATATCATATACAAAAATAAACTCAAAATGGATTAGACTTAAATGTAAGACCTGAAACCATAAAACTCCTAGAAGAAAACATAGGTAGTACAATCTTTGACCTAGATCTTGGCAAAATTTTTTTGGATCTGTCTCCTCATGCAAGGGAAACAAAAGCAAAAATAAATAAATGAAATTACATCAAACTAAAAAGTGAAGGAAACTATTAAGACAAAAAGACCACCTACTGAATGGAAGAAGATATCCACAAAAGATATATCTGATAAGGGGTCAAAATCCAAAATATACAAGGAATTCATACAATTTGACAGCAAAAGAAACCCAACAACCCAATTAACAAGTAAGCAGAAGACAAGAATAGACATTTTTCCAAAGACATACAAATGACCAAGACACTTGAAAAAACATGCTCAACATCACTAATCATCAGGGAAATGCAAATAAAACCACAATGAGATATTGCCTCCCACCTGTCAGAATGGCTATTATCAAAAAGACAAGAAACAACAAGTTTTGGAGAGGATGCGGAGAAAAGGGAACCCTTGCACACGGTTGTTAGATATGTAAATTGGTGCAGCCACTACGGAAAACAGTATGGAGGTTGCTCAAAAATTAAAAATAGAAATACCATATAATTTAGTTACTCTATTTCTGGGTATTCTTCCAAAGAAAACAAAAACACTAATACGAAAACATATATGCACATCTATGTTCATCACAGTGTTATTTACAATAGCTAAGATATGAAAGTGACCTAAGTATCCAATGCTAGATGAATGGATAAAGATGTGTATATACGTGTACACACACACACACACACACACACACACACACACACACACACACACACACAAAATGGAATATTACTCAGCCATGAAAAATAGAAATCTTGCCTGCAACAACATGGATGGGTCTAGAGGATATTATGCAAAGTGAAATAAGTCAGATGGAGAAAGACAAACACCATGTGATTTCACTTATATGTGGAATCTAAAAAACAAATGAACAAAGGTAACAAAACAGAAACAGACTCATAGATACAGCGAACAAACAGGTGGTTGTCAGAGGAGGATGGGGTGGATGGGATGAGTGAAATAAGTGAGGGAGGGTAAGAGGTAAACTTCCAGTTACAAAATAAATGAGTCAGGAGGATGAAATGTACAGCATGGGGAATATAGTCAATAATATTGTAATAACTTTGTATGGTGACAGAAGGTAACTGTGAGGATCATTTTGTAACGTACAGAAATACTGAATCACTATGTTGTGTATCTGGAACTAACAGTGTTTTAGGTCAATTAAACTTCAATAAAAATTTTAAAAATGTGGATCCTTAAAATTATTTTCCTGATGTACTGGATTCAGATTTATTAAATTTTAGAACAGACTTCAATTTTATTTTTGACCTTCACATATTCCACCTGGTAACTTAAAAACATTATTTTATTAATATTGGTTTTTAAGTATTCCAGGAGGCTTATGAGAAAAATCCTGTACTTTTTTTAGTAATACAAAATGGACAAGATAAACATCTTGACTAAGTAACTATAGACTGAGACATAAAAAGGACAAAGGTAATACATACTTCCTGATTATCTTCCAATTTCACTAGAAGTGAATAATTTTTTTCTTTTAAAATCAAAATATCATAAAACTAATTGGGTATCTGCCCTGAGAAAAACCAGATGTTCAAGATGAGTTGAGTCAACAGCAGTGTAACAAAGGGCTTTTTTTCCTCTAACTTCCAAATAAATGATTTCAAAAGGCAATTTAAAAGACTGACAGCAGAGTCACACTTGGATAATCCTATCTATGAGGTTGCATTTTTTTCCTCCTTCTTCAGAGTTCTCTGCAATTATCCTCCTCACAATCAAAATGCTTCTCTGCTCCTAAGATGAATTGATTTAACCAACTTTAAGGCCACTTAGCTTCCTTATTCAAAAACACTATGTACCACATCAGTTTTTATTTATTATAAGGTACACAAATAGCAAAAGCAAAGCAGTCTAGTTTCTTGGAGGCATAAATTCTTTACAGATTAAAAAAAATAACATTCTAGCCCTATTAAAAATAAAACTGATTCAATCAACTCATTTTAGAATGCTTAACTATTTAATATTACCTATTCATAGGTGTCTCTTCTCTCTCTCAAACCCTCTATAATCAATCTACCTGCAGTTTCCCTGAGGGTTACAATGTGCAAGAGAAAGTTTGTATACTTTTAATTTCAAAAATCTTTTTCCTTTCTGAACCAAAATGCTTTACTTTTAAAGAATTCTAGAACTTCATTTTCACATCCTATTCTGATGAAAAGTCATTCAAAGACAAAACTTTTTTCTTAATATTATAATACATGACCTCTGGTCCTAGAAAAATAGTATCTTGAAGAATAAAAGGGCCTCTGTAGCACTTCTATACCAGAGTAGTGAACAGTCTTAAAAGTTTATGTCAGATAAGTGGTTAAAATTCACCACAGTATAAGAATACAGCATCCAAATCACCCTGCTGTGCTATTTATTCATTGGTGAGATAAAGCTTAAGGTATGAAAACCAGAGTCTCAAATATCAAAGTAGAAATAAAAGTACTATCGTTTCTGTAATAGTTTAGTTATTATGTTATTTATTTATTTTTTTGCGGTACGTGGGCCTCTCATTGTTGTGGCCTCTCCCATTGCGGAACACAGGCTCCAGACGTGCAGGCTCAGCGGCCATGGGTCACGGGCCCAGCCACTCCGCGGCATGTGGGATCTTCCCGGACCGGGGCACGAACCCGTATCCCCTGCATCGGCAGGTGGACTCTCAACCACTGCGCCGCAAGGGAAGCCCTAGTTATTATGTTAATAAGACTTCATCAATAAGATTATCTTTATCACTAAGTAAAATAGAATAAATTGAGCTGACAAGTTCATTTTTGGAGGGGAACTTTTGTTTTTTCTTAAAAACTAAAATATTTGAGAACCAATGTGAGACTTAGAACTGGGAGAGAATTCACAGACCATCAAGTCCAATTCCTTGTCTTCATGGGTAAGAAAATGGCTGTTCAAAAAGGTGGAGTGAAGGAGCTACTGGCAGCCATGGAAGAACTCAGCTCTTTTGACCCCAGGTCCACTCATTTCCCACTATCGCACAGTCCCAAGAAAGTAATGTTCACAAATCCGCTGGAGCAGAATGGATTATCCCAATAGGACACCTGACTTACAAATACCAAGGCTGTAGAGTCATAAATTTACAAAATTGGTAATGAAATAAAGATGACAGTCCTAACAAAACACAGAAATACAATCAATTAGAAAACAGAGGTGTCTATCAAACTGAAGAACTGTTCACATGATTCACAGGAAGTTGGGCAGATATTTACACACTTAAAAATTTAAACATTTGGCATTTTTAAAAAATGTTTCCCAAAATATCACATTGTGCTTTTAATTACTGTAGTATTATCTGAACCCTGTAGGCAATACTCTGTCAGGAATAGCAGATATTACTATGAAGGCTTAATGAAAAATAAACTAACTATACTACCATAATATGCAAAAATAGCTAAGTCCTCTAATACTTACGAGATAGGCCTATTAAACCATAGGACTCCAATCAGCGCCAATTTGCTGATCAGTATATACTTATAGGACAATTCCACCTGGATTTTCTAAAACACTTTAAACACGTCTTTCCTCCAAAGCAACCCTTTCCTTGTCCCTGTCCCAAGTCATGGCATGAGCACTGACCTGCTGGGTTCTCTTCCCACACGCCCACACTCACCTGGTCTTTTATAATCCCTGCCTCTTCCAAGCCCAATGCAACTGCTCTGGGGCAAAAGACTTTTATCAACTCTCCCTGAGGGCTTAAAACAACCTCCTAAATGTCCTCCCTGCACCTGGCATCTTCTAATTTAGTTAACCATGATAACAATTTGACCACTGCCCTGGTTAAAGAATTCAGAAAGTTCCTCAAAGTTTACAAGATGAGGTCTAAACTTGTTAGCCCTCCATCCTGACAACCCCGCCTGTCACACCTTTATCACATTCTCCCCGACTGCACACTAAGATCCAGACATACGGCCCTTCTCTTACCAAGCACCAATGCTCTTCCATGCATCTGCTTCTGCAGAGCCCACTCTGCCTGGCATGCCTTTAGCACCCACCCTCCTTTCTGGTCTTCTCCCTGTGAAACCTCCTAGAATTCCCACAAGCAGAATTCGCTAATGTGCTTGTTGCATTTATAGTACTGTGTTGAGATAGTCAATTTATTAGTCCACCTTCCCTATGTATTCCCAAAGGGTGCATGTCAAGACACAATTAACAAAGTAAGGCTTTCAGAGTCTAACTGTCACTCTACCTCTTATTGGTGGGTGTCCCTGAGGGAGTTACTTAACTTCGTTATCTTTAGAGTCTGAAAAAGTAAGTTAATAAACGTAAAAGACTTAATGCCTACATACCCAGCATGTAATAAGTGCTCAAAAGTTAACTATGACAAGGAATAGGAGGCAATCGATAAACACTTGTTAGTTTTGACAGCTGCACAGAACAGGTTGTCTCCTAACTTTCATTCATATTCATTTCATAAATAATTTATAATGGAAAAATGTTAATCTAGAGACAAGCAACATTTTAGTAAACCTAAAGATGTTTTAGCAGCCATTAGTGAAAACCATCACCATTTCTAGAAAGGCATTCTCTGCTTTTAGTCATCCCCAAACCCCCCAAAATACTAATTGTGCAGATTTTTTTCACATTTAAACTACAAACTCAGCATTCTATTAGTATTCTACTTGGGAAATACACTTTATTCAGAAAAATCTGATGTGACTTCATACACAGCTTTCTTCCCAATACTGAAAACTTCTAATATACGAAAAATTAATCCTCACATGCTGTTGGAGTCAAGAGTTGAGACAATTTAGAAAAAAAATGAAAATAAACATAAAACAACCACAAAATAATCAAATAGCTACCATCTTTTGAGTGTCTGTTACATGCCAGGCACATGTGAAAACTCTCACGTAATCCTGGTACCAAACCTCATATTAGGTAAGTAGTATTTTTATCCACAGTTTACATCTGGGCAAATACTGAAGCTTAGAAGGTGTAGTTACTTGTTCCAGACAGTGAAGGGAGGTACTGGAGCAAACGCAAAGTCTCCCAGACTCCTGGGGTCAGTAGCTCTATCAGACTGCCTCCCCCCAAATCCACAGTTCACCTCCTGGACAAGTCTGTGGCTATGGGATATCCTCAAAACTTAAAAGAATTCAGAATCTCAAAGAATTCAGGTCTAAAACTAATGAAAGGCACTATTCTAGGAATGAAAGTGCATCCTTACATGGAAACGTGATACAGTTTTTCCTCCTACAGTCAGGGCTGCCATTTTTCCATTATGATTTTCCTTTGGAGTATATTTTAGGACGTGACAGTCTCGCACCTAAAAAAACAAACATAAAAAAACTAAGTATGTGCCAGGACACATGCTAACATTACATACCAGCCACACTGAGGCCCATCCAATCCATCTTATCTCACCATACCAACCACACTCTTAAAAAAACACTGTCAAATACTGAATATAAGGCAAACAGAAAAGTGCATAAAACATAAATATACAACAAAATGAGTATTTATAAAGAAAATATGCATGTAACCACTACGCATGTCAAAAATCCCCCAAACCTCTGTGTCTCTTCCCAATTCCCCCCTCATACCCATTCCTCCTCCCCACCCTTTTTACCCCTAGAGCAGTGGCTCTCGAAGTGTGGTCCCCAGGCAAGCAGCATCAGTCACCTGGGAACTCTGTGAAAATGCAGGTTCTCAGGCCTCAGCCAAGACCTACTAAATCAGAACCTGTGTTTTATAAGCCCTCCAGGTGATTCTGAGGTAAAGTCTGAGAAGAGCTGTCCTAGAAATAACCACCTCTCTTGACATTTATGGTAATCATTTAACTTTTCATTATAATTACTACCTTTGAAAGTATTGTTTAATCCTATAGTTCAGTGCTGCCTGTTGAACCTTTATGTAAATGGAGTCAGACCACAAATACTCCTCCATATTTTCCTGCTTTCACTCAAGATTCTATAGGTAAGGTTCTCCCATACTGTTGTGTGCGGCTCTGTTCTGTCCATTTTCACTGTCACCCAGCACTCCATCATGTAAATACACCATGATTTATTTACCCATTCTACCATGATGGACATGGGAGTTATTTCTACTTTTGGAGTATTAAGAGTAATGCTGCTATAAATCATCTGTTCACATTTTCTAGTAACACTCAGGAGTGGAACTGGGAGACCACTAGTTCACGTACCTCAACTTTTCCATAATGCTAAACTATTTCCTGAAGCAGCTGTACCAATTTACAATCCCACCCATCATCCCTAAAAGCTCCCAAAGTTCTGTAGAGTTCCAGAAACTATAATCCTTTCCTTGATCATTCAGAGTCAGTAAAAACTTACTAAGGGCTTACAGGCCACCTGTGTCTGTCAGCACTGGAAGCACTTACATGCATGAGGTCTCATTTTACTCCCCATCTCCTCCCTAAACGCTTGTCTAAGGCCTGACTCCAATATGAACTGAGCTGTTCAAAGTGATCTGGGCAATGAAGGTCTCAACTTTATCAGTGATCTTTTTATAATAATGATAAAGACAATAACAGTTAACATTTATTGGACATTTAATATTGTTTTAAATTTTAAGTGCTTGACATTTAGAATCTTGTGCAAGTCTCACAATAACCCTTTGAGGGAGATCATAGTGATTTCTTCTACAGAATAAAATTATTCTTTTACAGATAAGACACAATGCTCCAAGGAACACAGCTAGAAAATGGCAGAACCAACATCTGAGGTATTCTGGTTCCAGGGCCTATATTCTTAAGCATTAGAGCTTAACCTTATCTCAGAGAACAAAATGTTACTTCCCCAGACAAAAGTGTTACATTCTGAGTTAGTAAAGAGATCAAAATTACAATTTTGAATTGAAAGAACTCCATAAATGAAAATAAGAAGGGACTGAGATTTTTTCTGATTATGAATTAAACTAGTAGATCTGTAAGAAGCTAGGTTACAATTTTTTTTTAATTAATTGCCCCAGTTATCCCAATGCCAGTATAAAGAAAGCCACCACTCAGGCATGAGTGAGAACATTCACTGACACCATCAGAAGTAAAGCTCTTTTACAGTATCTATGCTCGACTTTACCTCTTCTTCACCACACAGTCAAATGTTTCAGGATACAAATATTGGCCATTTAGGTTTGCACAAATAGATCTCAGCACACACATAGATTTGTTACATCTTCTGTTTCTTACCTGAAGTAATGTGACCACATGCTTCTGACCATCTTTGGTCCACAAGGGCATCATGCCTAACTTCATTGCAATAAGGCCTACTCTAGAGGAACCTGGCAATTAAAAACAAATCAATACTCACACAGACTTTTCAACATTTGTCAACACGATACAATGGTATTTCCTAAATTTTGCTTTCATATAAGGAGCAAGCAGATAAGAAACATGCTGATATATTCATACAGTAAAATACAACTGTTCCTTACACATATAAATGCCTTCAGCCATACCTGACATAATATACTGGTACTCAATAAATCTCTGTAAAATAAAAAATATAAGAAAACCGTACAAAATAAAGAAAATAGTTAAACTGATATATTCTGGTATTTAAAACAGTGGTATTAATAGAGGGCATGATAAATCCATCATTATGCTTTGCTTTCCTAATATCAATTCATATCCAACCTCATTAATTAGGGAACATCTACTTCTCAAATTCTAAGAAGTTAGCTGGAGTTACTGAGATGACACAAGTGGTCATGTTGCTAAAATATGTCAGCATCCACCATGACACTTAGATTTGTTGCATAAATTGATAAAGTTGCTCCACTAAGAATTCTAGCCATTAAACAATTCAACAGCCACAATAACCCCCAACCAACGACAACTCCATGAACAGGAAAGGCCTTATGCTTTTTGGTCTGGCCACACATGGATTTAGCACTCTACCAGGCACACAGAGCTGATTCTGGGGTTATGCTTGGCAGGCGTGGAGTGGCAGAATACCCCAGCTACAAACGTCTGTGTGATACCTTACAGTTTAGATCACACTCTTCCAGCTTTTCTTCCCTGATTTATTTTATATTATTTTTCATCTGAAGAAAACAAGAAAACGTTTGCAGAACAATTCTCTTTTCACCTACAAAGCAGTTTCTTGAGGAAGTCTTGATGATCATCAGACAGTCACTAACAGTAGACTAGGATGCTGGAAATATACTTGCAAAGCAAACCATAATGAAATAGACACACTTAAGACATGAAAAATAAATTAAAGAGATGATAAATTGATTCAGAAGTCACTACGATTTTAAACGTGCCAGTCAGACAGTAATTAGGCGATGAGAACACAACATATACAAAATAACCACCTGGTTCCCAAGGATGTATAGGCCACGGCTCATCTTTCAGAGGACAGAGTTTACTTGCTAATTGGGCTTTATTTTCATCAGAGACCAACTGCTTAACAAAGGGAATATTTTCTTCAGAAAGATGCTCATCCCACCAAGTACCACTCTTGCCATGGAGACTTCTAACCAAAAGCCAGATGTCTGTTCTGTAAAAATAAAAATTAGAAAACAAAGCACAATTCAAAAGGTTCCCCACTTAATGTACAGAAGGGAGGTCACATGAGTTGGAAAGTGTAGTCAGGGCCTTTGGAAAGGGTTTGGATTCTGTTCTAGTTTTTTCCCTGACATTCCTCATGATAATAATGGGGCTCATATTTCAACTGTTAATAGTTACCCTGGAGGAAAAGTTCTTCCTCTTCTCCTCTGGGATAAACAGATTTCTAACAGAGTAGTCCTATGTAGACAAGAGAAGCCACAGGTCCACTAGAACATGTACGTTAACAGTTTACATCCAGTAGAGGTGACAAAATGTGGGGTTACTGATCCTTCTCTGATAAACCCTTGTAATGACATGGCCTTGGCTCAGAGTGGTGAAGAAATTGGGTGTGCAAATTCTAAAATCCATAAAAGACATGACCTGTGACCAGCTGAACACACCAAGAGAGACCTTACGGGACGGAGGTCAGGAAAGAGATGTGTAATTCTTGCCAGGAGGGTCGGAAAAGAAGTAAATCTTCCTGCGATCTATCTCTTTTGTAGGCATGTAGATACATCCAGGCTAGAGTCCCAATTTTTCACTTATTAGTTAAGTGACCTTGGGCAAATCACTTTTCTCTAAGCTTCCTTTTTACGTGCAAAGCGGAATAATGATAGGACAGGAAAATGATGGTATCTGTAAAACGGACGATAGCAGCTCTAAGGTGAGGCTACATGACGTAAGGAGCCTAATGTTCCTAAAAGAACATTTATTACACAGTAAACGCTCACTAATTGGCAGATAATATTATTGCTGTTGGTAATGCTTGTTTTAATGCTCATCAGCATTAAAAAGCAAAAAACCCCACACCTCCAATCCTTCAAAGGGCACGTCCTTAGAGCAATGATTCTTACTCTCCAGGCCTGGACGGAACCCCCTCCTACCCCACGCCGGGCCAGGCCACAGCCCGAGGCCACAGGTGCAGGCACCACGCCGCACCCTCGTCTGTCCTCCGCATCTACCTGTTCTCCGAGCCCCGGGCAGCGCCCAGGCCGCCCGCGCCGCGGTCCAGCACCCGGGCGCCGGTCCGAGCCAGCAGACTCCAACCGGGCATGACTAGGCTGGAAGGGCGCAACCCCTTCACCTCCGGGCGCCCCGCCGCTCCGCTTTCAGGGCGTCCCAGCGCCGGCGACCCAGTCCGCAGAGCCCTCCCGAACCGTCCAAGCGGCCGCCCCCCCACTGCCCTTTCGGACGAAGAGCTGGAGGAGCCACTTCCGGTCCGTTCGCAAAGCGCGCCGGGGCCGAGGTGAGCCCCGGGAACTAGAGTTCCGCCTCCTGAATAGTGCTACGTCGGGATCGAGTCGGCTGGGGAGGGTGGGGTCTAACTGCCTCGGCTCTCCAGGGGTGGAAAAAAAAGGATGCTCGGAGTTTAAACTTTAGGAGAATGAGGCGAACTAGGGACAGGCTTCCTAAGGAAACGAAATCACTTCTAAGTAATGTCTGTTGTGGGGCAGCTCATTGTACTAAGCAGCGCTTGATAATCTTACATTGGCTTACGTTCAAAACAGCCCCGAAGGGAGGCACACAGACTTAGAGTTTTGGTGCTGGTCCAAAATAGCACATCCAGCAGATGGGCAGAGTCAGCACTGAAACAGTGTTGGAATGTACTAGTAGAATATGGCCAAGTTGATGATGTGTGACTTCCAGGGGTGAATCATAAAAGGTATTGCTACTGTGTCTTGGGCTCTTGGACGGCTCCCTATGGGGAAAGCCAGAGGTCATGTTCTGCAGACACTCAAACAGCCCTGTGGAGAGGCCCATGTGAAGAGGAACCAATTTTCCAGCTAGGAGTGAACCACCTAGGAAGGGGATCCTCCAGTCCCAGGCAACCTTTCAGATGATTGCAATTCATGAAAAACTTTGAGCCTGAACCACCCAGCCAAGGAACTCATGGGCTCCTGACCAGAAGAAACTGCCACAGAGAATAAATGATTACTCTCATTTTGAGTCACTAAATAGATACCTAATACACCTTAAGTGCAAATAAACCTAATCACCATGGATGTATCTTGGGCATTCATTCTATTACTCCAAAAGTTTGTTTCCTTCTTGGTCAAATCTGTGTTTTTAGAAATTCAGAAATAAAAACTTAAAAGTTTAGCTATTTCAAGACCCTCTTTTATTCAAGATCTGGCTACCCTAGCTTAAAAAGTCCAGGCAATGGTCAATTCCTGGTAACTACTTGGACTGTTCTCTAAAAATAAAAATTAGAAAACAAAGCACAGTCTCTAAATGTTTGCTTTGTTTTCTCATCTTAGCCTGGCTTCCCAGTTATTTGAGAATAGCCCTTTACTGAACAAGCATGTCTTGAGGTGTGCTGTATGCAAGAAGCTGGAAATAAAAAGACTTGCCTATTACTGCCAGTGGCTAGCATTTCTTGTGCATATAGTATGCTATTATATGTGCTGAGTATTGTGGAAGCCCATTCGTCAGAGACCACCAGGGGCACGCCCAAACTCAAACAAGGTTAAGTTTAATTAGCTTGCTGCAGCAAGAGAGAGCATACACCTGAGGATGTCTCTATACAAACGAGTTATAAGATTTAGACTTATGCTGGGTGGCATCAGGAAAACAGGGACTTATTTTGGAATGGATGCTATCAAGGACAATTCAGCATTTGGGTGTCTCAATACTTTTGTTCTGGAGGAATGAAGGAAAAAGTGAGACTGGGGATGATGATGGTGAGGGAGCAGAAATCACTCAGATGAAGGAACTGTTAGTCATTTTGTAGCTGAGGTGTGACCTTGGTTGTGTTCTGTTAGAAGTGTTGTGTTGACATTCCATTATAAATTAAACACCGCAGTCTGATTCCTAACAGGATTCATGTTGACTTTTTCAGTGTATTTCCTCACTTGATCTTTATGATAACCCCATGTGATAATACTATAATTATCTCCATTTTACAATTGAGAAAATAAACACAGAGAGATTACACAAGTTCACTCAACTAGTAAGGGCCAAGATTTAAATCTCAGCAGTGTGCCCACAGAGCCTGTGCTCTCAACCATTCTGTTTCTTTGATTCTGTAAGACAAATGTGTTATTACTCTTCTGTTGGAATTCCTGTCACTAAGAGGAAAATTGGTAAGTGATCCTATCACACACTGTGGTCTGTGAGGCCTGAGGACTCAGCCATTCAGTCTAACTTTTCCCCTAGTGCCAAAACTCTCCTGGTCCATAATGGCAACCTTGAGTCAATGAAATCCTTAGCAGATGCTACTGCTGAACCGAATCAAAGCAAAACATACTTTGTCTGCTGTCACACAGCACACATCTCCTGATTGCCAGCTGGGTCTGGGAGGTATCATCTTACTTGATTTAGTCACTATGGAGTGCTGCTAATTCACAAGGACCAGTCCAGTTCTCAAGCGACTCAACCAGGTCTCCTTTAGGGAGCTGAGCTCAAGCTTCCCAGCATTTCTAATGTCATCCTTCAGAGACCTCCCTGGACCCTGGGACACTGATATCAGCCTCTCTGGGACTTCCGTTTCTCACTGGAACAAAGATAGCCCCCATTATCTCCCTTTAGTGCTACCATTCTATAATCCTTGTTCCTCTAATTCAGACCAAAGCTGTTGTAATAAATGTTCACTTCTGAATTTCCAATGCCATGGCCAACAAAAGAGAACCATCTTAGAAGGAGTAAGTTTCAAACCAAGGATTTATTGGAAAGTATATTTTTCATGTGTTCCCGCCTTTAGGCCCTTCAATTAGTTCTTACACTGTTTGTGATATGTCCTGTTTGGTTGGCTGCTTGCAGAATGATACATTTTTCATTGCTGATTAGTTTATATTTTACATTCCTTTATGCTATCTCTTAGCTCATAACATGCCTTATATTTGAAATTAAAAATTGATTTAAGTTTAGACTTCTAATTAAATTACCCTTGGCTTTCTTCCATTTTTCTAAAGTTGTGAGAATTTAGCATATTTTAAAATTGGTAGAGACTTTATGAAAGTTTGTTGAGCATTAGATGGGGAATAGATAAAATGAACTTTAGGAAATTTTGAACTTTGAGATCCCATTGCTAATTAGAATAGAAAACTTAAATGGCCATATTGCAGAATCAGTAAGAAGACGAATTCTGCCTCAATGTTCTCCAGTAAGACTAAATTACAATGTTCAATTTCAGTATAAAGTTTTTAAAAACATAGTTTTTTATTTATAAATCCTAATTCTCCCACAGATTTTAGGGTTCCAAGAGCTGACCAGCATGAAAGCACATTTGTCTTGAAGCCTAAAAAGGAAGAAGAAAAAGAGGAGGAGGAGGAGGGGGAAGAAGCAGCAGCAGCAGCAGCATGACCATGTGACCATGTGGTGATGTGGGTTACAGTTTCCCAGCAGTCCGTCCTTATACTCAGAATGGTTCTGAAACTTAATGTAATTAAACCCATATACATTTCTTTACAGTTCTCTGATGGCTGAACAAAAATGTTGGCAGCAGACAGTGGAGCATCACACACCCAAGAACAAGATGCTTTCAGTCAAGGGCAGCTCCTTCCCCCTGGTCTTCTCCAGGTGCTGTGTAGTTTTGATGGCTGAAGTGTAGCTCTAGACCAGAGAATACTCTTGTTATCTGGAGCCATGGTCATGGTCCTGTCTGAGCCCAGAATATACAGAGTCTTGAGAAATTCTAGAGAATGAGTTCATTTGGGATTTTGATTATAGTTGGAAAGGGTCCCAGAAGGATGAGACATAACCAACACTTAAATTGTGCTAAGTGGCAAGCACTGTTCTAAGTGCTTTCCAACTCACTCCTCACCTATGAAGTATGTACTATTATTCTCATCCTCATTTACAGATATGGAAATTGAGGCACAGGGAAGATAAGCAGCTCATCCAAGGTCACAAACCATAAGTTTATCAAGTAAGCCATGGAGCCAGGAGTTGAACCCAGGCAGGCTGACTCCAGAGTCCAGTGCTTTACTGCTCTGTTGCACTGCCTCTCACCCAAGAGAAGAAAAATGTGCATCTGAAGGGTAACAGTTGAATTATTCCTTGAGGGGAGAGTAAGAGTCCCCAGGAGCAGAATAGAGAGAGGACAGCCTAGGAAGAAAATGTAGTTCCAGTTACTATTGCTGGGTAATAAATCACTGCAAACTTTTTGGCATAGAACAACCACTATTTAATTTTTTGTATGCCTCCTGTTGGTTGAGAATTCAGAAAGGGCACTGTGGGGACAGCTTGTTTCTGCTTCATGTTCCACTGAGATGACTCAAAGACCAGGGGTGATGTCAGCTGTGGGGCTGAAATCATTTGAAGGCGCCTTCACTTCATGTCTGGTGTTCGATGCTGCCTGTCAGTCAGGACTTCAACTAGGCTGTTCTCTGGAACACCTATGTGGTCCCTCCATGTGGCTGCTTGGGGTTCCTCACAACATGAGGGTTGGATCCCAAGAGCAAGCATCCCAAGAGAACCAGATATAAGCTGTGTTACCTTTTATGACCTAACCTCATAAATCACATGTCATTACTTCGCTTCAGACACAGCCAGCCCAGGTTCAAGGAATAGAGACCCATGCCTCAATGTGAGCACTGAGTCACATTGTCACATGGGATGGGAGACAGGGTTACCACCATCTTTAGAAAGTATAGTCTGCCACAAACACCATGAGTGTGTCCATGTGAAAGGATAGAATTGCATCTATGCAGTTGCAGGGATTGATCAATTGCTGATTGACCAATACTGTGACAGGTCTCCCTTGTGAAAATGTTTCAGATTATGTCTGGCTGGAAAGAAAATAAGATTTATTCCAGATTTTATTCTGCTTCCTAGTGCAACTTTTTGGTAAATATCTAGTATTTCCTCCATTTGGAGAGACAAAGGCCAGGCTTGAAGGACTGTGGGTGTCCAGGAAGACTTGAATATGACCCAGCATGAACAGCACATTCTGGGACAGAAGAGGAGATTGACCATCAAACAGACTGAGCCACTGACCCTAAATGCCCTTCAATTGGTGCCTGTGCCCCTTAGTTGCAAGGACTGGGTAGCTGAGGTGGGTCCAGGAGGCGTGGCCGGCTGCAGGGGCAGGGAGGGCACTGCCAAGCTGCTCAGGGGTCAGGTAGTGACAGCGGTTCCTCCCTCTGTGGTATTTAGACTCCAACCAGGCCTAGCAGGATTGTCATGGCAACTCGCCTGTCTGCACCGCTGAGCTGAGACAGGATTCCCTTAGTAACTGAGGAGCCCAGAAGATGATGCTTAAAATAATCTTTTATGCCCAGGCAGAAATGCCTTTGCAGTTTTAACCATGAAACATCATGGGGCATGACTTTCACTTCCACTTTATTTCAAAATGGAACAAAATGGCTTTTAAAAGCAGGAATTTCCACCATGGGCCAAACGCTGTCTTTGCTCCACAAAGTATGCATCCCACTGAAACCAATGAGCATCACACCCAAGTTACTGAGAGGAAACACTGGTCACTATTATATAAATTACCTTCAAAGAGGGCAGGCCATCTCTGGCTGAAATCACTGGGCTTCATCTAATCTCTTTTGTATTTCCTATTGAAGACCCAGCAAGTCTCTCAGTAGGGCAAATAGTTATGCTTGGCAAGAGTTTAACACTTGGGCCGTTTAGCCTGACAGTTTCTTGCGTCTGATGCCCTCCCCACTCACACCACCTCTCCAATTTTTCCTCATCTCCAAGGCCTACCTCCCCACTGAGGACTCCCTCATCATCACTAGACCTGCCTGTTAATTCCTCTCTCTTAGCACTTACTGCATATATTACATTCTTGTACGGTATTATTCTCTTTTATTATAAGTAGTGAGGAGGCTTAAGTTTATGAGCCATGCGTTCTTGACAAGATTGCAAACTCTTTCAAGGCAGGGTAATATTAATGTATTTCCTCAGTTCTCCCAGAAATCCTACATTTATGATAAGAGCTCCAGGGGAATTCCCTGGTGGTCCAGTGGTTAGAACTCCACATTTTCACTGCCAAGGGCGTGGGTTCAATCCTTGGTCAGGGAACTAAGGATCCTGCAAGCCATGTGTTACCCACCCCCACGAAAAAGAAATATTATATATATATGTATAATATATATGTTATATATATATATATACATAATAAGAGCTCCAGAAACACTTGAAAATTTTTTGTTTGTTTGTTTTTGTTTTTTGCGGTACACGGGCCTCTCACGCCGCGGAGCACAGGCTCCGGACGCGCAGGCCCAGCGGCCATGGCTCACGGGCCGAGCCGCTCCACAGCACGCGGTATCCTCCCGGACCAGGGCACAAACCTGTGTCCCCTGCATCGGCAGGCGGACTCTCAACAACTGCGCCATCAGGGAAGCCCTGGAAACACTTGAAAATTTTAGTGGTGATGGTGGCACAACTTTGTGAATATACTAAAAACCACTGAGATGTACACTTTGAAAGGGAGAATTTGAGGTATGTGAATTATACGTCAGTAAAAAATATATGAATCTGATGTGAAATATCAAGAGTAGTCAGAATTATCTCACCGACAGAAGTCGAGGCAAACCCAGAACCATAGCTTGGGTGAAAGGGCCTGAACTTGGGTTACCAAATGACTAACAAGAGCAAAAGACTCTGTTTTGCTCACCAACATGCTCCTTTTGCCTCATCCACCAACATCAGGAGCAAAGGACTTGATAGCCTCATATAATAGCTAGGAGCAGACTTTTTTTAGAAGTGGGAAAGTCGGGGTTCAGATCCTGTGTCTGCTACTATTTCCATGCACCTGGGGGGAATCACTTAGTTTCTCTGAGCGTCCTCATCTATAAAAAAAAAAAAACCCTCTTAAGAAAACAGTACGGAGGAAATGAAATGATGCATGCAAAGTGCTTAACACAGTAGTTGGCACATAGTAAGAACTAAAAAAAGTGTCGACTACTATCACTACTAATAATATTTACATTCACTTTCTGTTAGATATTGTAATAATTGTGAAAAATCTTGACTTATCCTTTCCTAACTTTCTCATTGGTATTTTGTACATGAACAAGTTCATCTTGATGCAGTCATGCAAGTTTCCTAACAGGTGTTAGGACATCTCTTTGTCATTGTTTTGCCTCTAGTGTCCTTTATCTCCATGTTTTCTGATCTCCTTCCAATACCACAGAAATATAGCATATGAAAGAATAGTGTTTTCATTGTTTAAAAACATCACCATTATCACCACCATCATCATCATTGTCACCATCATTTTATCATCACCAGCACCACCACCATCAGCAGCAGCTTTATCACCATCACCACCACCTTCTTCATCAGCTTTATCATCACCATCACCATCATCATCTTTATCATCCTCATCATCACACTACCATCAAGGAGACTGGGCTCCTTTCTGGACAAGGTATAATATGCTAAGCCTACTCTTCTCTCTTCCTTCTGTTTCTTTCTTTACCCTTGGAATCCACACTCTTCAGTCAAGGAGCAGTGCAGAGAATGCCAGGTGTGGGTAGGCAAACTTTGCCTTAAAGTTTCCTTCAAGTGAATAGTCATTATGGGAACAGTAATTTGTCTGAGAGAATATGAGTTTTCTGGAAAAAGAACCACTGCTATATCACACCAGTAGTAATGATAGTAATGAAAAGACTCATAATAATTTTTTGAGCCACTTATATAGTGTTGGGTGTAATGGTAAATGTTTTGCAAATATTATTATTTAATCCCCACAACAGTTTATTAGGAAAGTATTGTGGCTGGAGAGGTTAGATAAGTTTTGCAAGATGGATACTTAGTAAACATCCATAGGAAAGGCATGTACCTAGTCCAGCCTGCTTTAGAACCCAGGTCTCCTAATTCCCATTCTATTTTTCCACTTTAGATGATGCTGAGCCCTTGGGTTTGCTGTTTTGGGTGACTGAAAGCAGAAGTTATTTATAAAACATCTCCTTGCTTAAGTTATGACCAGTAGAAAAGGGGGGAAATGATCTTTAAAGTGAAATATCAGCTAGATTGGAACTGTCTAAATGTAAAATGTCATTCTGAGGCAAGGCCTTCTGCGAAAGGGAGTTTGGGACTTGGTCAGACAACAAAATAAAATATATCAGAAATTGATTCTTGGGGAAATTGACTTTGCCACTGAAATCTGGCTCTTCCTCCCATGAGCACAGGGAAGCATCCCAGGACTGGAAATTGGAGGTCTCAGGCAGCAGAAAGATGCTGGTCCTGATGGATGCTTTCTTGGACTCTAAAGCAGAGTGACTTTTCTTCAGGAGGAAAAAGACACTAGCCCATGGACAAGGAGCCATTCTCCCTGAAACTTTCTCAGTTTTTCCCCTTAAACTTCTAGCAAGTTTAGAGAACACCTTAATTAGAATGTCCTTCCTGCTTCCAAGAATGTGAGAAAGATTTGATTTTAATCTCTCCTTTGTTTCTGAATTATTCCAAATCCTGAAATGAAAAATGTAATGGGTCATCATATGGGAAATAATAAGAAGTGGTAGATATAGAATTTTAAGAAGGAACAGGGTGGGTTTCCCTCAGGCAGAAGAGAGGAGGACTTTCCTTTTGCCCTTTACCTGCAATGGCAACTCAGATGATTTGATCCATTCCAGAAACAAATTGCCTGTATCTCCTCTGTCTCTTTTCCATCTCACACAAGGAAAAATTGGTGAATGGACAACATGTTTGTTTCATTCAATGAATATGCAAGGACTTTCTACGTTCCAAATCCCACCTGCTATCTCTACCCTAAATCCTACTGGGAAATCAAAGATGAGCTTGTTCTCCAAAGTCCTAAGGTGGAAGACTTACAACCAAATATTAGTAGATGAGTAATTTGTATTAATTTAGATAGTTCACAGCCCCACAAGGGTTCAGTGACCAGAAAGAAGTGAGGGGAACGGGTTCCCTTCATAGCTGGTGAGAGAAGGAACAGCCATGCAGCACCACCTCTCTCCATCCCTGCCCTGCCATGTTTCCTCTCTGCCCAAGGTCAAGCTACATTAGTCAAAAATCTCTGGCTGTGAGCAACAGAAGTCCAGCTTCAACTAGATTAAGCAAAAGGATAACTACAGGCTTTGGTGGTGGTGAATTCCAGGGGCGAGGCTGGATCCAGAGCCTGGCTAAGGTTATCAGGATGCTGCCTTCCCTTTTCCCTTTTTACCTCTTCATTCTGCACTGGCCTCATTCCCATGAGGCACCAGCGAAGTCTTCCCCCACCTGCAGGTTCATGTCCTCACAGGGCAGCAACGTCAGGGCACAGTTACTCTCTCCTGGGAGCTCCAGCAAAAGTCCTGAGTTTGGATTTTCTGGCCTGGCTGAGGTCACATGTTTATCCGTGATCTAGCCTCTGTGACAATGGTCATCAAATGCTACAGTTTTGTGCATTTTTCATCGTACTTATTATTTTTTTAGCCATCTTTTTGTCTTCCAGGCTATACACCTTGCCCATTATGCTACAAATAATGACTTAGAGACTGCTTATTATATGCCACACAATTGAGCTCAACATTTTAAAGATATTATCTCCTGAAGTCCTCACAAGGACCCCAAGAGGCAGATAGTATCATTTCCATTTTGCAGATGAGAAATCTGAGGGTCAGAGAAGGTAACTAAATTTATGTTCTCTAGGAAACATATTTGTGCCTGACACCAAAACTCTTGCTCATAACCATGTTGAGTCAGCCTTCTCCAAGAGCGTAGGACCAGCTTGTTAACTACTCTTGCTAGAATGGATAAATGCACATTCTAGAATGAACTGAGACCTGCAGGATGGCAGCTCAGCTAAGTTCATTCTGATCCTGAGGCTATTAAATAAAGAGACGTAAACAGAACGTGATGGTAATTTCTTGACTGTGGCTATATTTAATGATATTTTTAATCACTTTCAATTCATTTGATTCATATTTAACTCTAAATGAATTTGATTATGAAATTATTTTCTTAGCCTAATCCAGTCCCTGTGGGTGTACATATTTTTCATATCCCACACTCCAGTCCACCTGGGTTTGACATTTGGTGCTCTGATTGCTTTCCATAATGCAGGGATTGTGGTCCCAGTGGATCCCAGCTGGTTGCCAACGATTTACCTGTGGATTGTTAATGAATGCAGGAGGTACTCCTTAGCATTTTATGTCATTTAGAAAAATCATTCAATATGCAAGAGGGAAGAAAAGATCTTTCTTTTGAAATACACCATGCCTTTTAATCACCTGTGAAAGAAATTCCTTTCTTAGAAATCTCACCTGGCCATCAGGATGGGGCAATAATGAGGGAAATCCTGTCTGTTCACCTTAGAGGGAACCCTGCCAACCTTCAGCTCTGTTTTCAATTTTACAAAGTGAAAGCTAATGAATATATGTGCATATATGTACATAGATGTATAAAAGAACAGGGCACTCCATACTATAAGAAACCAATGTATGTTTGAATCTATTTTATTTTTCTTTCAGAAGTTTCTGGGCAAGACTAGAGAAATGATTCATAATGCCTGAACTTGAAGCTGTGTTTACGTTCTGGAGAAAAGTATTCTTTGTTCCATTAGCAAGGCTGCAGTTTTAGGGCCCTTTTATGTTCTCAGGAGCCACAGAAACAGGCAGGAATGGAATGGCTGACTGGTGTTCCTTTGTGAATCCACAATGGGCTTTTAAAATTAGAAACCACTGTAAGTTTCATCAAATTGGAAACACATACAAAACCTCAGTGTTCTTGGGTAAACGTCAGAATTATATTATCTGCCCTAAAAATCCCAAAAGGTCAAGGTCCCAAGCAGTTACAAATCCCAACATTTATTTGTGATGCTCTGCTTATGTGTAAATGGTAGAAACACATTTAAAGTCACAACATGAAGAAGGCTTAGATGCATTTTGACTCTAAAGAAGAAAGAAGAATGGGATTTGGGGGATAAATGTGTGCTGTATTGGCAAATGTGAAATTCTTGTAAATATTTTATGGTGTTTTTTTTTCTCTTAGGAGTTATGAGATGAATGGCGCATCTTATAATCCACAAGTTCTTAGAGCAAATACGGCATCCCCTTTTAAATGCATCTCCATCACATTAAAAATGTTCTTTGTTCAGTTCAAACATTCAGGAAAGCTTTGTTGAGCGCTACTGTGTGTTCTTGGCTGTACTTTGGGGAATTAAGCATGGGGACTGTGTCCATGGTGGTGGTGGTGATGGGTGGGGGGAGGTGGGGTGGAGTATGATTGAGAGAAGATGCAGCAGCCCAGAAATGTGCTAATGTGGAAGGAGGGTGATTAGCAGAAGAACCTGGAGCCACATCCAAGGTGAGAAGTGAGGGTGGGTCCAGGAGGAAACCTGGTGAATGACTGGACTGTCTGCTCATCAAATAAGCTGGGGTATGTATTGGTTTTTTTTTTTTTTCTAAAATTGAGGTGAAATTCATGTAAGATAACATACATAAGATAAAATTAGTCATTTTGAAGTAAGCAATTCAATGACAGTTCATACATTAACAGTGTTGTGAACATCTATTTCTAGTTCCCAAACATTTTCATCCCTCTATTCTGTTGGTGTTTTTAATGAAAGGCAGGAGAAGTTTTGGAAACATCTGGATTATGTAATTGTATCACATCAACCTTAAGATACTGGTCACATTCTCTTATAAGTTTGTTGTACTTCATCCTGTTGGTCTGGGAATCTTTGTGTTAAACAGTGACTTGTGGTGGAATGGAAGTTAATGCACCAGAATCTGATTTGTGTGTGGCAGCTGCATTTCTCAGAAGACTGTGGGGAGGTCTGTCATTGACCAGAAGGGCACCTCCTCTTACTGGTTTAACCCTGCATGCTCTGATATTGTATCTGTACAATAAGACCGAAGGACTCAGCTTTCTGGGAGAAACTCAGGTCCTAGTTGGAGGGACTTCTGACATAAGTATGCACAGATGAAAAGGGAAATGATAAGAGGAATACCAATACTTGGCCACGTCTTGGTTTGGGGGGGGTGCTTCTGAGAGCAGTTGTCGCCTGAGCTGAGACCTCAAAGATAAGCAGAAACCAACAGAGTGAAGAGGTGGGTTGGGGGAAGCTTCAACAAATGCAGTGTGAAGAGGTTGTCAAATAGCAGCGGCGTGGCCAAGGGGGGCGGTGAAAGTGGGCAAGAATCAGATGGGAAAGTCAGGTATATGTTATGTTCAAGGTCACTTTAAAGTGACCTTTTTTTATTCTGAAGTTTGTGGGGAGCCACTGGTGGATTTTAGGCAGGGCAGTGAGAGGCTTAGATTATAACCATCACTCTGGCAATGGTATGGAGAACAGATCTGAGGAAGACAATGTAGATTAGGAAAACCAGTTAGGAGGCTCTTTCATATCCCAGACAAGAGATGATGAAGACTTAAACTAAGCCAGGGCAGTGGCTATAAAAAGAAGGATAAAAATGATGCTGACAATTATAATACAATGTGTACTTACAATGTGTTAAGTACTTGTCATATGCCAGGTGTCATGGCTGTTGTGCTGTGAAACCCAGATCTCCCCTTCAGGACTGAAGGACTTATTCATTCCAAACCACCCCTCTTCTTTTTTTTTTTTTTTAACATCTTCATTGGAGTATAATTGCTTTACAATGGTGCGTTAAGTTTCTGCTTTATAACAAAGTGAATCAGTTATACATATACATATGTTCCCAAATCTCTTTCCTCTTGCGTCTCCCTCCCTCCCACCCTCCCTATCCCACCCCTCTAGGTGGTCACGAAGCACCAAGCTGATCTCCCTGTGCTATGCAGCTGCTTCCCACTAGCTATTTTGCATTTGGTAGTGTATATATGTCCATGCCACTCTCTCACTTTGTCACAGCTTACCCTTCCCCCTCCCCATATCCTCAAGTCCATTCTCTAGTAGGTCTGTGTCTTTATTCCCATCTTACCCCTAGGTTATTCATGACCTTTTATTTTTTTCTTAGATTCCATCTATATGTGTTAGCATACAGTATTTATTTTTCTCTTTCTGACTTACTTCACTCTGTATGACAGACTCTAGGTCCATCCACCTCACTACAAATAACTCAATTTCATTTCTTTTTATAGCTGAGTAATATTCCATTGTACATGTGTGCCACATCTTCTTTATCCATTCATCCGATGATGGACACTTAGGTTGCTTCCATCTCCTGGCTATTGTAAATAGAGCTGCAATGAACATTTTGGTACATGACTCTTTTTGAATTATGGTTTTCTCAGGGTATATGCCCAGTAGTCACCCCTCTTCTTGAGGCAGCTTACATCACTGGCTGGTCTATGAGGGGGTATAAAGGCGTGGCCACCTTGTCCCAACTCGGGGTAACTTGGAAGGACTATGTTGCAATCCAACATCTCCTCTGCCCAGTAATACCTCCCTGCCCAGTAATACCTCCTTCCCTCTCTTTCCACAGCTCATAATCCCAAGAATATTCCCTTAATAATGTTCTCTTAATAATCTACCTGCACAATAATCTCAGTCTTAGAGTTTGCTTCTTGGGAAACCCAACCTGCAACCCTAGACAGGGTTACACACATTATCTCACATCCTCAAGGAAACCTGTCAAAGTAGAAATTATTCTCCCCATTCCACAGATGGGAAAGTTGAGGATCAGGGATATCATACAACTCTGAAGTAGCAAAGATTGGATTTGTATCCAGGTTGTTCTGGCTGGAAAATACTAGGTATTTCCACTGAACTGTGCTCAGTAGGAGGGCAGAGTGTCTAGATGTATTGAGAAAGTAGAATTTTTTCTGGACTGATTTGAAGGTCAGTCTCATGTAGGGGGCAGGGAGGAGGAGGAGGATGAGAATAGTTGGCAGGCTTGCTGTTTCTTCTCACGTGTCCCCACCTCTTTCCCTGCACCACTCTTCTTTCAATATTTAAGAGCATCTTCATGAGAAAGTCCTTAAATCTTGTGTGTCTTAATGTTAAGGCATGCACGGTATGTCTAACAGGATTCCAAAGTCCTAGAATCAGAGAGCAGCTCTGGGCTGGGAGCTCCTCTGGACGCAGAGACCATGTATCCTCTGCTTCCTTCACTCCTAACTCCCCCCTACATCCTCATCCCCACCCCCAAGCTTAGTGCAGGTTGGTATTTAGCAAGTTCTGGAAAGACTGAAGAAACAAGGTATTCAAACAGATTTAGAGGATACTCTCCTGGGCAGCGATTTGGAATCAGCAGGTATTTTTACCGTCACTCCTTGGCCTTGTCTGTATTCTCCTTCTGTCTCCGTGGGCAACCTTTGTGTGTATATATATATATATATATATATATATATATATATATTTTTTTTTTTTTTTTTGTGGTACATGGGCCTCTCATTGTTGTGGTCTCTCCCGTTGCAGAGCACAGGCTCCGGACGCACAGCCTCAGCGGCCATGGCTCACGGGCCCAGCCGCTCCGCGGCACGTGGGATCCTCCCGGACTGGGGCATGAACCCATGTTCCCTGCATCGGCAGGCGGACTCTCAACCACTGCGCCACCAGGGAAGCCCTTTTTACATTTCTTGAACACTCCACGTTTCCTTTTAGAATCATCTGGCAATATCCTGCATTCCCTCTGGGTAGGCAGAATGGCCACTCAAACATGTCCAAGCCCTAATCCCTGGAAGATATAAACATGTTATATTCCATGATATTAGGGATGTTGCAGATGTCATTAAGGTTACAGATCTTTGGATAGTCCTGGATTACCTGGGTGGTTCAATGTGATCACATGAACCTTGAAGGCAGAGAACTTTCTCTTGCTAGAGTCAGAGAGATGCTGCAGAAGAAGTAAGGGAGAGTCAATGTCTGAGAGGTGCTTGACCCATCAGTGCTGGAGGGGCCGTATGGAAAGCCATATGGAGGCCTCTAGGAGTAAAGACCACTCCCACCCAACCTCCCAGCTGACAGCCAATGAGGAAACAGGAACTCAGCCTGAGGGAGCTGGGAAGCAGATTCTTTCCCAGGGCATTCCGCAAGGAATGCAGTCCCGATGACATCTTGATTTCAGCCTTATGAGGCTGAGAGGACCCAGCTGAGTCTCCCTAGACTTCTGACTTCAGGGAACTTGATTTCAGCCTTATGAGGCTGAGAGGACCCAGCTGAGTCTCCCTAGACTTCTGACTTAATGTGTTCAGTAATAAATGTGTGCTGTTTTAAGCCACGGAGCCTGTGGTAATTTATTACGGAGAAATAGCGAAACAAACAATAGACCTCTTGTCAGGAGGTCTAGAGCAAGCAGTTCTCAAAGTGTGGTTCCCGAAGGTCCCTGAGATCCTTTCAGGAAGCCTGTGAGGTGAAAACATTTTTTTACAATAACACTAAGATGTTATTTGCCTTTTTCACGTTGTCGACATTTGCACCAATAGTGCAAAAGCATCAGTGGGGAAAACTGCTCGTGTCTTGGCTCACATCAAGGTGGCATCACTTTACCAGTGGTCATTCTATTTTCACCAGCACAACCTTGCAGGAAAGAACATGCAGTTTCTCTTAAGGATGGTCTTAAGAAGCAGAAAAATTATTAGTTTTATTAAATCTCGACCCTTGAGCCCATGTCTTTTTCATATGCTGGGTGATCAAATCAAAGCACCAGAAAGCCCCTCTACCTCGAAGAAAAGCACATGTGCCCTTTCCCCACATGGAACACCATTTTTACTCAACAAAAGGCTGATACAGAAATTGGAGTTATTCACACATGGGTATTCGGGAGATATTTTCTCGAAAATGAATGAAGTGAGCCTGCCACTTCAAGAAAAACAACTGACAGTACATGTTTCCAATGATAGCATTTGAGCTTTCTAGCAAAGAATAGAATTTTGGAAAACCTGAGTCTGCCACTGGAATTTGACAGATTCTCAATACTTAGACTGTCTGATGAGATCAGCTGTGATATTATACAGCAGAAGAATGTGATTTTATTTATACTGTAAACTGTGGAAGTATTTGGCACATGTGAATAACTGAGTGGGTCATCATTTTCTGAATGACCAATGCATGATGTTGCAGAATCATGCATGGGTAAAGGAACTATGGAAAATGCCAGGAAGCATTTACTGATATGCTTCCATATTCCAAATTGCAACTAACCTTCAAGAAACTACCATTGGTTGAATTTTGTCATGGTAAAAAGAATTAGCACAATTATCTTAAAAATATTCCTCCCCTTACCAACTACATAACCACGTAAGACTAGATTTTCTTCACTGTACTTCAACCAAGACATCATTTCACAACAGGTTGAATGCAGAAGCAGATATAAGAATTCAGCTGGCTTTTGTTAAGCAAGGCACAATGCAGCTTGTCTCACTGACTTTTTTTTGGTTTTGAAAATATAGATTTTTTCTAAAAATATTCTTATGTTAATATATAATTTGACATAAATGAATTAATAAATATATTATAGTTTCAGTTTCAATTTAAAATACAGCAAATATCAATAGATGTAAACCACAGAAATAAAATCTCTTTGGGGTCCTCAGGAATTATCTACTGAGGCCTGTTGGAGGGTAGGCCACACATGCATATAACTCAGTGGTTCCGAATTTGCACTCCAGCGCCAATGGGAACCCAGAGGTATTTTTCATTTGATGCAGACACTTTAGCCCTTTTAGTGTTTAAAATGATTGTTGAATCGTTTTGAATGAGTTTTTTCTATTTACAAATTGGCAGGTTTTATGTGAAATATCACATTTTTCAATGGTCTTGAAAAACTGAACGGTCTGGCTGCACTGGGGCCATGGTCCTGCCTGGCCCCTGGAGCTGGGTGGAACAGTCCTCCTTTGCACACTTGCCTTCCAGTTCTCCTCCATCCTCACCACACCCCTTTCTTTATATCTCTCCCTTTAAACCTGTTCCTCCTCAGTTGTTCATATGGTGTCTCGGCTCCTGGAAGCATCTGTGTTTGAAATGTCTCATCTACGTGGTCTCCTTGGTAGCAAGAAGCTGGGAAGACCTAGGTGTATCTCGAGACTCTTCCACTGCTCCCAGCGGGATGTTAAACATCACAAGATGCCAAAAGCCCATGAAAAGAAGATGAGATCACCAGATGAAACAGAGATTTCTGAAATGGAGGCAAAGGCCATATTTTAAGGCTCATTCCCTCAAATATCTTAATAATCTGCTGCTGAATATGGCAAGTAGATGGGTAAGGTGCCAGGAGGGTAGCTGAAATGGGAATTATAAAATGAGTTTGTGCTCAAGAGCTAGAGTACCTGGTTCAAATCCTGGCTATGTCTTTTGATAGCTGTATGACCTTGGGTTAGTCACCCAAACTCTGTGTGTTTAAGTTCCTTATCTGCAAAATGAGACATAATACTGTCTACTTTCTGGGGCTGTTGGGAGAATTAAATGAGGTAACCTGTGACAAGCACTTAGAACAGTGGCTGGTACAGTGACTGTTAGTTATTATTTTTATTAGTCTTTTGAGCTGGGCTTGAGTCTGGCCATGAAAATGGAAGTCGGCTGCCTTAAGGTTCTGACAGAAAACCTGGACTCTGTCCTTAGCACCCTATCTCCCAGACCCCAGGCATCCTGGCATGGATGTAGTGGATCCCAACAGATATTTGAGAATGACATGGTATCTCATTTTGATTGGCAGCCACAGCCACTCAATCCACACCTGTTAAATCTACAGTGGATTTGGCAGGAGACCTAAATAGACATTTCTCCAAGGAAGACATGAAGATCGCCAACAGGCACATGAAAAAATGCACAACATCACTAATCATTAGAGAAATGCAAATCAAAACTACAATGAGGTATCACCTCATTCTGGTCAGAATGGCCATCATCAAAAAGGCTACAAACAATATAAGCTGGAGAGGATGTGGAGAAAAGATGAACCCCCCTACACTGTTGGTGGGAATGGAAATTGGTGCAGCCACTATGGAGAACAGTGTGGAGGTTCCTCAATAAACTACAAATAGAATTACCATATGATCCAACAATCCCACTCCTGGGCATATATCCAGAGAAAACCATTAAAACCGTTAAAAGATACATACACACCAATTTCATTGCAGCACTATTTACGATAGCCAAATCATGGAAGCAACCTAAGTGTCCATCAACAGACGAATGGATAAAGAAGATGTGGTACATATATACACAATGGAATATTACTCAGCCATAGAAAGGAATGAAATAATGCCATTTTCAGCAACACGGATGGACCTAGAGATTATCATACTAAGTAAAGTAAGCCAGACAAAGAGAAATATCATATGATATCGCTTATATGTGGAATCTAAAATATGATACAAATGAACTTATTTACAAAATGCAAACAGACTCACAGACATAGAAAACAAACTTCTGGTCACCAAAGGGGAAAGGGGGGCATGGAGGGATAAATTAGGAGGTTGGGATTAACAGATACACAGTATTATATGTAAAATAACCATGTTCTTGGATTGGAAGAATCAACATTGTGAAAATGACTCTACTACCCAAAGCAATCTACAGATTCAATGCAATCCCTATCAAACTACCAATGGCATTTTTCACAGAACTAGAACAAAAAAATTCACAATTTGTATGGAAACACAAAATACCCCGAATAGCCAAAGCAATCTTGAGAACAAAAAATGGAGCTGGAGGAATCAGGCTCCCTGACTTCAGACTATACTACAAAGCTACAGTAATCAAGACAGTATGGTACTGGCACAAAAACAAAAATATAGATAAATGGAATAAGATAGAAAACCAAGAGATAAACCCATGCACATATGGTCACCTTATCTTTGATAAAGGAGGCAGGAATATACAGTGGAGAAAGGACAGCCTCTTCAATAAGTGGTGCTGGGAAAACTGGACAGGTACATGTAAAAGTATGAGATTAGAACACTCCCTAATACCATACACAAAAATAAGCTCAAAATGGATTAAAGACCCAAATGTAAGGCCAGAAACTATCAAACTCTTAGAGGAAAACATAGGCAGAACACTCTACGACATAAATCACAGCAATATCCTTTTCAACCCACCTCCTAGAGAAATGGAAATAAAAACAAAAATAAACAAATGGGACCTAATGAAACTTAACAGCTTTTGCACAGCAAAGGAAATCATAAACAAGACCAAAAGACAACCCTCAGAATGGGAGAAAATATTTGCAAATGAAGCAACTGACAAAGGATTAATCTCCAAAATCTACAAGCAGTTCATGGAGCTCAATAACAAAAAAACAAACAACCCAATCCAAAAATGGGCAGAACACCTAAATAGACATTTCTCCGAAGACGATAAACAGATTGCCAACAAACACATGAAAGAATGCTCAACATCATTAATCATTAGAGAAATGCAAATCAAAACTACAATGATATGTCATCTCACACTGGTCAGAATGGCCATCATCAAAAAATCTAGAAACAATAAATGCTGGAGAGGGGGTGCAGAAAATGGAACACTCTTGCATTGCTGGTGGGAATGTGAATTGGTACAGCCACTGTGCAGAACAATACGGAGGTTCCTTAAAAAACTACAAATAGAACTACCATATGACCCAGCAATCCCACTACTGGGCATATACCCTGAGAAAACCATAATTCAAAAAGAGTCATGTACCAAAATGTTCATTGCAGCTCTATTTACAATAGCCAGGACATGGAAGCAACCTAAGTGTCCATCATCGGATGAATGGATAAAGAAGATGTGGCACATATATACAATGGAATATTACTCAGCCATAAAAAGAAACGAAATTGAGTAATTTGTAGTGAGGTGGATGGACCTAGAGTCTGTCATACAGAGTGAAGTAAGTCAGAAAGAGAAAGACAAATACCGTATACTAACACATATATATGGAATCTAAGGGAAAAAAAATGTCATGAAGAACCTATGGGTAAGACGGGAATAAAGACACAGACCTACTAGAGAATGCACTTGAGGATATGGGGAGAGGGAAGGGTAAGCTGTGACAAAGTGAGAGAGAGGCATGGACATATATACACTACCAAACGTAAAATAGATAGCTAGTGGGAAGCAGCCGCATAGCACAGGGATATCAGCTCAGTGCTTTGTGACCACCTAGAGGGGTGGGATAGGGAGGGTGGGAGGGAGGGAGACACAAGAGGGAAGAGATATGGGAACATATGTATATGTATAACTGATTCACTTTGTTATAAAGCAGATACTAACACACCATTGTAAAGCAATTATACTCCAATAAATATGTAAAAAAATAAAATATAATAAAATAGATAACCAACAAGTACCTACTATACAGCACAGGGGACTATATTCAATTTCCTGTAATAAACCATAATGGAAAAGAATATGAAAAAGGATATGTGTGTATATATATATATATATATATATATATATATATATATATATATATATATATGTAAAACTCAAACACTTTGCTGTACACCTAAAACTACCACAACATTATAAATCAACTATACTTCAATAAAAATGTTAAAAAAATTTTAAAAATCTACAGTGGATTTGATGTTGATCATGAAGCACATTAACAAGTCTATTCATTCGTTCTTTCACGCATTCACTTATTTGAGCAGTATTCCATTTATTCATTAAGCATCTATCTATTGAATAGTTATCTATTCATTACACATATTGCTTACTATGTTCCTGGCACATAGACATTGAAGCTCATGTCCTTGTTTTGGGTTAGAAACAACCACCAGCTATTTCTGGTGAACAGGGTCTAAGTATTTTAATTCCTTGTCTGTTAAAAACCATGATCCACATGTTTCTATGGGACTGTGAAAGAGCTATTCCTAACCTGAGGCCAAGTCACTTACATGAACACTGTTCAGAAATTGCCTTGAAAAGAGAAACAAGACTATAAGCCTTAGAAAAAATTCCGTTAAGTACCAAATTTATTCATAAAATACATGGCTATTTGCTGTTGACAAGTTTCCACTGTCATGGGTCTATTGAAGACACTTTGAGGTCATTCCTAGGGAGTGACATAAACATGGGGCCTGAACTGGCATCATCTGGGACTCAGAGCTCTAGGATCTTGGGCCCATGCACACCTATTGCATCACGGTCAAAATTTAAACAAGATTCTCTGGTGATTTGTATACACAGGGAAGTCTGAGAGGTGCTGGATTGGGTGCCCCAGACCCACTTCAAGAAGACCACCTCTAGGTGGATAAGCCCCTTTTTCAGTGGAGGGACCATTCTCAGCAGGGAAGAATTATGGCCGACAACTGCAAAAACAGCATGGTTTTTTTTTTTTTTATTTTAAACATGCAAAATACAGTCCATGCATCTGCCATTTTAAAAAGTCTCTCATCCTGTAGCAGATAAAACCAAATATGTTTTGGCTATCAACGTTCAAGAAATGTTTCAAAATGCTTTACAGTGTAAAGATAATAAGAAATTTAGCAAAATTTCAACAAACCTGTATAAAAAACAGATACAGATAACATTTTATATCAAGGCGACATGCTGTAATGTAAAGAGTAAGTTATAATTATCTGTGTTTCTTTGTAAAAAGTCTTTAACAATACAAGGGCTTAGCAGATCCAGGCCTCAGGGCTACACATGCAAAAAAAATTGTTAGTTAGTTAAAAATCACCAAAACGTGCTATTTTTAAATGTGTACCTTTGTGTCTTTTTAAGTACAGGATAATAGAAGTATTAAGTATCAGCAGGAATAGTATTCAAGGACTCTGTAAAAGTGTGTAGACTTCATGGAGCCAGTGTCCGGGAAGAGTCATACATTTCTGATGAACATTTTGGCTTAATCCCTTTGCCATTGTAATAGTCCACGACTTGGTTTGGGACTTCAGCCAACACGCTCTTTGCCAGGGCAGCTGGAGATGCCTGCAGGGAAGAAGAAATCACAGTGACTTTGGCGCCTGGCCAAGGGAATCTGACCCAAATCAGCCTAAAAGACTTGAGTCCTGCTCTAAGCAGCTGGTCCCATTCATTCATTCATTCATTCATCATTCATTCTGTACTTGTCAGTGTCTACTCCAAGCAAGAGTTGTCAGATTGTTGGAAAATGAACCTTTAATTTCATAATTACATTTTTTCATGTCTGTTTCAAAATATAAAACTATTCATATCTGAGGATGGGTGAACACTGGATGGCAGAAAGAATTGCCTTGCAGTTTTGTGTCTGATTTACATTCAAATCCATACACCTATTTATGTTCCAGGCACTATGCGAGCGTTTATAGGGTCTATGATTCTTGCCATTAGGAAGTTACAGTCATGTGAGGGGAGCGTGGTGGGGCCGAAATTAACCCTCCTATGAGGCAGAACATGATACATCCCACAGACCAGCAGATCACATCAATGGGAGCTTGTTAGAAATGTAAAATCTTAGACCCATCCCAGAACTAATGAATCAGAATCTGCATTTTAACTTGATGCCTAGGTGATTCCTGTGCATATTGAAATTTGAGAAGCACTGCTCTAGGGAGTCACAGACACTGTGTGACCAGAGCACAAAAAACTAAGACTAAGGCATCTTGGAGGAAATCACAGAAGGCTTCCAAGAAGAGATGGCATTTACATTGGGTATATTTTGAAACAGGGAGAAGGAAAGGATTGGCATTTGATCATTCTAGGGACTGTGAGTCATCTGATGGGGCTCTAAAGGAAGTGCATGAGTGTGTGTGTGTGTGTGTGTGTGTGTGTGTGTGTGTGTGTATGTGTGTGTGTGTTGGGGATGCAGGATTGGTGGGGCATTCAGTTGGAAAATGAGCTTGTGGCCAGGTGATGGAGAGTCTTGAATACTGTGCTAATTTATGTAGCCTTTCTTATATCAGCATTATGGACTCACTGCAGGCCTTGGGGCAGAGAAAGGTAGAGGTTGATATTCTGCATGGACTCTGGACTCATGCAGAGCTGGGCCTGACCTCTGACCCTGGCACTCACTACTAACTCCCCAGCCACTGGGCAAATAAGATTGCCTGAACCTCATTGTTAGCAATTACTGAAGAGGTTGGAAATTTGAAGCAGAGAGAAATGTTTGAGGTCCCTCTGGAAAAGTCCTGAAGGAAAGGGGGCTGGACTAAATGCCAGATGACGAGGTTTCTAGCTCTTTCCTTCCTATGTGGCTTGTCACTCAGCCATTCAACTTTGCTAAGCCCCGATATTCTGAGACAAGAAAGGAAAGAACAGGAATTCATTCTATCTCAGAGTGTTTTTTTTTTTTAATTTTTATTTATTTATTTATTTTTGACTGTGTTGGGTCCTCGTTTCTGTGCGTGGGCTTTCTCTAGTTGTGGCGAGTGGGGGGGCCACTCTTCATCGCAGTGCGCAGGCCTCTCACTGTCACGGCCTCTCTTGTTGCGGAGTGCAAGCTCCAGACGCGCAGGCTCAGTAGTCCTGGCTCACGGGCCTAGTTGCTCCACGGCATGTGCGATCTTCTCAGACCTGGGCTTGAACCCGTGTCCCCTGCATTGGCAGGTAGATTCTCAACCACTGCACCACCAGGGAAGCCCCTATCTCAGAGTTTTTAGGAGGCTCAAAATGTAAGAGACACGTACCTTAAAAACAATCTGAAAACACAGTGAGGAGTGTTTCTAAAGCGACTGCTCACATTTTGAAGGTGCCATAGTATGTTGGACATTGGTATCCATGAATGCTCTTTTATTTTATAAATAACTGCTCAGGGTCATGTGTTAGATCATGGCCCACTTTTACACTGGGGAAGACACAATAGTCATTTCCTCCCTTTTCTCTCTGGTCATTGCTCACACAAAGTTTAGAAAGATAAAGACTTGACTTCCCAGTCTCCCTGGCATCTAGGGATGGCCATGTGATCCAATTTCATTGTTTGAGACCCAAGTGGGAGTTTCCTGGGGGGTGTTTCTTGGAGCTCTTTAACAGACATCACTGGCTCTGTTTCTCTTTCTTCTTTCTTTTTTCCTTGAACTAGAATATGATTTCTAGAGCTATGGCAACCATTTTATCATTGTGAGGGAATAACAAAAAGAATCTCTTAAGTGCTGGTCCTGACACTATTGAATCATTGAAAAAAACTAATGTCAGCAGCCACCAGCCCCTAACATCTAGCTACACGAGAAAAGTATATCTGTACTTATATAATCCAGGGTTTCTCAATTTTGGCACTATTGCAATTTTGATATATTGGATATATTTGATAATTCTTTGTGTGGGGACTGCCCTCTGCATCATAGGATGCTTACTAGCATCCCTGGCCTTTACCCACTGGATGCAAGTAGCCATCAAAAATGTCTCCAGACATTGCCAAATGTCCCCTGGGGAGAAAAATCATCCTTGGTTAAGAACCACTCATGTAATCCACTGTGAGATGGATTTGCTGTTATTTGAAGACAAAAATATTCCTGAACAGTACGTCAAGCAGAACTTGCTCAGATGATAAAAGTATCCTGTAGTTACACTGCCCAATGTGGTAGTCACCAGACACGTGCTGTCACTGAGTCCTTGCAATGTAGTTAGTGTGACTAAAAACTGATTTTTAAATTTAATTTTAATGAATTTAAATTTAAATAACAACATGTGGCTCTTTGCTACTGTGTTGGACAGCACAGTTCCCAATGATACTCCCGCCCTTTGCATATCTGTGCTGGTGGTTCTGGGGAGCAGAGAGGGCCTGGAGGTCCATTAACTTGGGATAAGGCAGAAAAAATATGAAAGTAGCTGGCAAGAACAGTAATAAAAGTCACATTTATTAACTACCTACAGGCACCAGGCGCTGTGCTGAGCGTTATATAAGCCCCACCTCTAATTTTCCAATGTGTGTGTTATTTGCCCCATTTTACAGATGAAAGTCTGTGACACAGAGAGGTTAAGTAACTTGCCCCAAGCCACACAGCTCAGAGCCTCTGCCCTGTCCGAAGCTCTGAGTTATCATGCAGAGCGGAAAAAGGCGATTCATGGGTTCCTGGCTATATGAAATGATATCAGTGCCTCACCTTGAGTTTTATTTATGGTTTATTGAATTCAGAATAGATTAGTTTGGATAATGAAATGGTTCTCAGAATCTAATTTGAAATTCAGGAAGCTAAGGCGGGTGTTAAACTCCTGGTACTCTGCTCTAGTGGACCACAGGGAGCTGGGAGCCTGGAGCAGCGGGGCAGTGAGTGAGCCCCCTTCCTCGCCCTAATCAGGCACTTCCTTGTTACGGGTGCCCCTCACCTCCCTGCCCACTCTACAAGGTCTGTCCTCCTTATGTCCCAGCTCCAGCCGCTTCTCCGAAGTTTTGTAGCCACAGGGTGGCCCACCTCAATCGCCCACAGATCGCTTGGTGTGAGTTTTCTGTGGATACCTGTGTCCCAACCGGGCAGTTCTCCAGTAAATTCCTGGAGGCTGGGCCCCATGGCTCCTCCTCTCACTGTGGTGCCAGTGCTAGTACACAGCAGGCACTCTGCAGGTGTGTGAGGGAGAGCAGGGGCGGGGTGGAGGCTGCAACAGTGCATGGCCCCGTGGCATGTGTGTGTGTGTGTGTGTCTGTAGGGGGCGGGGAGAGGGTGGTTTGGAGAAGCTCTTGGAGCCCTCTTCACTCAGGCAACGCTGTAGGTGGTGGTCAGTCCTGTGGTACTTCTGTCAAGCTGACAAGACGGGGTGGGACATCACAGTCTGGAAGAACACCCTCCCCCCATCTTGGGCACCATGTGAGCAAGTGGTTTCAATGATGAACACAACTGTGGGCGATTCAGCTCCAGCACACCCCAACTTGAAGAGGATGCCCCACCTTGCTGTCCTGTGCAGACAACTTGGGGGCTTGGAAACCTCCCCTTGGGTAAGTTGAAGATGGGCTACGGTAGCAGAGTTGCCCTCTGTGAGTCACCCAGGCTCACTGCCCACACACTTGTGGGAGCTTTCACTGGGGCATGGAACAAAAGAACACAGGGGGCTGCCTGTGACACAGTGGGGGAGGCTCTGCAGGGCTCTTCAGGGCCACGGCCATCCCAGAGGGAAACTGTATGAATCAGAAAACTTTTTTTTTTTAACCCTGTGGGTCATGAACCAGTTTTGATTCTGCCTTAGCAAACTTATTCCAGCATTTTCCCCTATTGACCACAAACAACTGTTTAATATCATCCTTTAAACTAACTTTATTATCTTGCTGTTTCCCTCATTAATGAATTGAATAAATCTTTGATGCTGCTTACTGTACGTTTATACAGGATTTATGTTTCTATCATTTTGAAAATATACTTTGCCAAGGCAAACACAGACCTCTGCCAGGGCACATGGCTTGACAAGGAGAACCAAGGCCGAATTTCAGCTCTTTGCTACTTCAGCCAGGCAACCTTGAGCAGGGAACAACCTGCCCAACTGTACATGGCAGTCCTGGGTACACTGGAGACCCTAAATTCTGTGGATGAGGCCAAGCTCCAATGAAATGTTGGCCACATAGTTAGCATGACTGACTCAGGTTATACTTCTTTCTCCAGCAACCCAAGCTCTACATGTCCTGGGTGGGAATCGGCCTGGCCCAGGCAGGGACAGCTGGCATTGCTTCACTACGAACACTGGTGGAAAAATGGGGGGGGGGCTTCTGCTCTCCCAGGGGAAGCCCCTGAGATATACGTACGTGTTTGAAGTTCCTGAAGGGCACGAACTGGACGATGTCGCGAAGGACGGGCTCTCCCTTAGGCGACCTCAGAATCCCGTCGTCACCGTCCAGCATCTGCATGTCACTGAAGTCTGCGTTGCCCACTCCCACGATGATGACCGACATGGGGAGGTGGGAGGCATGGACGATGGCCTCCCTCGTGTCGGCCATGTCTGTGATGACCCCGTCAGTCAGGATCAGCAGGATGAAGTATTGCTGCCATCGGTGGGACACCAGGAGACGATGGGGATGGAGAGGAGGGAGAGACAAGGACAAAGCCAGTTACACACTCCGGCGGCTCCGGTGCATACTGACCACAGCAAATGACAACTGACTTTTCCTGAGTGCCCGTGTTGACAACCCTAAACACTGAAGACTTAGGATGAATGGAGCTTAAAGGCAGGCACAGTAATTGCAGGTTAATTCTAATAATCACCTTAGTGATGGTTACAAAGCACAGGGTGTAGACAGAGCAGCAGAAGAGTCAGGGGGGCTGGCTTCAAAGCCTCTTGCTCTGAGATGCTGGGAATTTTCCCTTAACTCCTCTGGGTCTCAGCCTCTTCATCTCTCAAATGAGGGGTGGGGCTAGATCATTCATACGGTCCTCTTCAGCTTGGAGATTTGCAAGAGTCTAAAGCCGAGCTGCCTAATATTTACAGTAGCCACCAGCTCCATGTAACTATGGTGCCCTTGCAATGTGGTGAAAGCAATGGAGAAACAGAAATTTTCATTTTATTTCATTTGAATGAATTTAAATTTAACTTTAAAAAGTGGATACCCGATTGAGTTATTGGAAATCTTTTAAGTACGTTTGTAACAACTATAAATAAGTGAATCCACTTTCTCAATTATCAACTTATAAAATCTATATAAGGATCAAGTATTTTCCATGGTAATTTAGCATCCAAATTGAGATGACGTGAGTATAAAATACACACTGGAGTTTGAAGACTTAGTACAAAAAAAAAAGAATGTATAATATTTTATTAATAATTTTTATATGGAATACCTCTTAAGATGATAATGTTTTAGTTATACTGGGTTAAATAAAATATATTATTAAAATTAATTTCCCTGCTTCTATTCACTTTTTAAAATGTGGCTACTGGAGAATTTAAAATCTCTGCATGCCTCTCACTGTATTTCTAGTGGATGGCGCTGTGCTAAAGCCCTGCTAGAAAAGGCAAGGGTCACAGTCTCTCCCTCTGAAGGCTGTGTGCCCTGGGCTAATGAGTGGCCTGCAGGTGGCTGCCCTTCTCCAAGGATGTGGGCAGAAGACTCTTCCTGCTCTAAGTCCTGGTTGGACAGGCTGGTGGGTGACTCATCTGAGATGGAGATTGGAGAGAAGGCTCCATGCTCATCAGCACAGGAAGGGCTTGGGAAGGGTTACGGGGTCTGGAGAGGGAAGGTCCAGTGGAGGACGTCACTGTCCTTAGTCGTTAGAGGCATCATGACAGCCTCTCAGGTGAGAGGGGAGGGAAGGAGGTCACTGAGATGCTGCTCATGCCAAACCCAAAAGAATTTCTAATGTAATCTTTGCAATATGTTCTACATCTACAGGGAATAAATGTGGGATGATGAAACCATTCCAAGTTGCCACATTTCAAAGGTGAAAGGCTAGGTAGAATAGTCACATGTTGAAAACATCTGTTTTTGAGATTCACACTTAGAAAGCTGCATATAGGCTGGCAGTGCTAAAGAGTTCCCATTTTTCTCTGTGAGTCTGAAAAAAATGTTTTTAAACAAAACAACTCAGTCAAAAATGCAATTAGAGAGAAGAGAAATTCACACTATGATGAAGACAATCACATGTCCTGAATGCTTTCCATACAGTTTAATATAAAGACTAATTCTGGGGCTTCCCTGGTGGCGCAGTGGTTAAGAATTTGCCTGCCATTGCAGGGGACACAGATTCGAGCCCTGGCCTGGGAAGATCCCACATGCTGCAGAGCAACTAAGCCCGTGCACCACAACTACTGAGCCTGAGCTCTAGAGCCTGCAAGCCACAACTACTGAGCCCACATGCCACAACTACTGAAGCCTAGATCCTGTGCTCTGCAACGAGAAGCCATGACAATGAGAAGCCTGAGCACCTCAACGAAGAGTAGCCCCCGCTCACCGCAACTAGAGAAAGCCCGTGCACAGCAATGAAGACCCAATGCAGACAAAAAAAACAAACAAACAAACAAACAAATATATATATATATATATGACTAATTCTGTTCCATGTCCACTAACTACCCACCCCTAGTTCTAGTTGATCAATTCTCAAATTCATTCGAATTGTCAATTTTCATCCATACCTATGCTTTTTAAGTCTTATACATTCACAGAGAAGGTGGCCTGGGAATTTGGAGGAAGATTTCAGTTGGGTGAAGTGATTGAGGAGCTAGGGAGTTGCAAGGAGAAGGCACAGAAGGAGGCAGCTTGGTGGCCTGGGGCTGGAGGGAAGCAGTGTAGGAAACCAGAAATGACTCTTCCCAGGGTGTGCCTTAGAGGCCATGGCAGGTGCCACACCTGGATGGAGACTCATCCTGATTCCTGATCAGGTGGGCTTGTGAGTGAATCACACTTCTGTGCCCTCATCGTCCACTCCCCACCCTCCCCTAACTCCTGTCTGATTCGACCTTCATGGTCCAGGGCACGGATCTCCTCTACCTGCCCCCTACAATACCCACAGGAGCAAACAACCTGACAGTCACACGACCACATCAAGAAAGTTTAGAGTTGTTGTGGTCTAGAGCGGACGTTGGCAAAATATTTTCTGTAAAGGGGTTATAATAAATACTTTAGGCTCTGCAGGCCATAATGATGTCTGTGGCAATGACATAACTGCCTGTTAGAATGAAAACAGCCATAGACAGTGCTTGATAGGAATGTTCATGGCTGTGTTCCGTTAAAACTTTACTGATGGACACAAGTTTGAATGTCATATAACTTTTGTGTGCCATGAAATATTATTCTCCTTTTGATTTTTTTCAACCATTTAAAAATGTAAAAGCCATTCTTACCTAGCAAGCCATTGAAAAACAGGTTGCAGAATGTGGCTGGCTTTTCATTTAGAGCAGGGGCTCTTAACCTAGACTTGCGGACTGTTGAGTTGAAAGAATTCAGGCAGTCTGTTCAGCTGGGGTAAATTAAAGTTTTATTTTCACTAACCTCTAACTAAAACTTATCATTTTTTTCAATTCTAAATATAATTAACAAATAAAATTAGTTTTAACTGTACTTGTGACTGAGTCACTAATAGAAATCACAGAATACGTTCCTGTTATCTTACAGTGTTTGCAAATATCTCAACGTGTCATTTACATTCAACACTACTTAGAAATTACAGAATTATTAGGCCAGCCACAAATTCTCATAATTTAATTTTATTACTATATTTATGATGCTTCTATGTAACATTTAAAGATATTTTGCTAACTGCATTTCAATATACTTGGTTTATTTTATAACATATGTTTTATTTTGTGCATTTAAAGGCCCTTCTGAGGAGGGGTCCATGGGCTTCACCAGCTGCTAATGGTGTCCATGGAACAAAAACGGTTAAGAAGCTCTGGTCTGAAGAGACTGTCAAGATTCTAGAACCTGATCCTTCCAGGTTTAATCTAGCTAAAGGTAATAGGCTGAAGACTGTTGGATCAAAACCCTGATGGAAATTTCCAATAAAGGTCGCAGTAACATTTGCTTCCAAAGTCAGGCTAGGAAAGTGCTCATGGGTGAAATATTATAGTCTTTGAATGTACTTGAGGTCCTGCTTACATAAGGAGAGGACACTTTTTTCTTTCTAGAAGAGTTCCACAAAACTGAGGAGAAAATCCTACAGCCACAGACTTCCTGGCACCACTTGCCTACAAGGTTCAAGGTTAGGACCCTTAGCAATCAGTGATAACAAGGGGCCCTAGACCACACACTGTTCGAAAGATAATGGAAACCTCTGGGGGAAAGCATCAGTGTTCCTGGCCTATAGGAGTGAGTTATTTGGGGATATGTGGATTAGACGCTTCCAGTACTGTTTCCTGACCTGTCCTTTCAGAGCAGACACATCTGTCCCTGGAGGAGTGAGTAATAGCCAAAACCTCATGCTGGTTTGTATTAGTCCAGAACTCAGACCTATGTCAGATTCTCTTTACTCCTGTGAGTCCTGGTACCCCAGGGAGGCTGAGATGGTTCAAATTGGGCTCCGGGGAGCCCTAGGGATGCCTTGGATGCTCTTGGGTATAAAGGGAGTCAAGGAGAATAGACAAGTTTGGACCCCATCCTTCAGCCCATATTTAGAAAAAATAGTCTGTTTTCTTAAAATCTATTTTATGTATTTGGTTTCTGAGCAAGGTATTATTTGAAGTATTTGAATTTGAAGTCCTGGTGATTTAAAAAAAGGTTAAAAATAAAATTAAATACTGATCCTGTCCAACCTTATGCCTAAATCTTGCATCTGAGAGGATTCAGATTTGCTTCAAGGCCTCTGTGGGTTTGGCAAGATGGAGATGCTATTGACTTTGACAAACATGGTCTTCACAGGGGTGTTGGGGAGCAAAGTTTGGGTGGTACAGGTGGAAGGGTCAATGGGAGGAGAGATGGAGGCAGTGAATATGGGCAGTTCTTTCAATGAATTTTGCTGTAAAAGAGAGTAAAATGAGGGACAGTACCTAAAGGGTAAAATGTTGAGAGAGAGTTTTGAACCGAAACAAGAGATATTGTAACATGCTTTATTTGCTAATAGGAATGAGTCTTCAGTAGAAAGGGAAAAATAGGTGATGAGGTGAGAAAGGGAATATAAGTATGAGGTCAGTGTCCCTAATAGTTGGGAGGTGTGTGCTGCAGTGCATAGAGCAGAGGTCGCCATGAGACGGGAGTGTGGTCCAGCCCATCCTAACAAAAGAGAAGCTGAGAACACAGGCACAGGGCAAGGGGGTCAGATGAGCTCACACAAGAAGGTAAGGGAGCAGCATATCATATTCTTCATGCAAATTCAGTGTCTTGGAACCCAGGATAAAATCACAGAGAAAATTTCAGACATTGGCAATATTCTGCTAAATCTGAGAAAATGCCATACAGCTAAAAAAGGACATAGGACATAATGACGGTATTGAAAAATGATGCATAGAAAAGCTATTACAGCAATATATTTAAGGCTAATATATTAGGGGAAAAAAACAAACTCTATTTGGCCTTGTAACCTTGGTTTGCATTTTTCTTAAGAAAACCACTAATAGGACCTGAAATAAACCTTCACTGTGATGTTGTGTGTTACTTCACTTGACTACCAGGTGGAAGAATAACCCATTGTTTTACTTCACTTCCATCTGTAGTCTGGGTACACTGGAAAGCATGCTTAGTTTTGGACAGTTTTTTTCCTTCCTAGGAACTGAAGGTGAGTATGAGTTTTATGAGGATGACCTACACTCCAGTGAATATAGTGGCTTTCCCTGTTGAAGGCCTTCTGTGTTCAGGTAACATTGCAGACATTTGAGTTATGTCATCTCTAAGCCTCATGTTAATCCAGCAGAGATAGGCATGATTATCCCTATTTTTCAGGTGAGGAGACTGAGGACAGGGGGAAGGTTAAGTCACTTCTTCAAACTCACACAGGTAGAAATGCAAATTTATTGTCAGATTGGGATGGGTGCTATGGCCAGTATCCAGGTGAGGATGGGTAAATGCCCATTAGCAGGTAGACCACCTCTCTCCTTACCGATGCCTCCTTAGTGTTGGTCTCCTCTGATGCTGACTTGGCAACCTTCTGGATGATGGGAGCGATGTTGGTGGGGCCATAGAGCTGGAGTTTGGGAAGGCAGCTCTGGTAGGCTTCCACAACTCCTTGAATCCCTGAGGTGGAATTCGCAAAGATCAATAGCTAAATAGTCCCCCTAAATATATTTATAATCAAACACACACACACACACACACAAATGAAGCATTAACTTCCCCCAAATAGTCCTTATCAATAGCACATCTATGTTCTTAAGATAAAAAAGAAAATACCACATCTGGGCTGGTATCTCTGCCTCCACTCCCACTAAAATAATTTTCTTTATTCATTTTACTTATTTTTTTTTTGAAATTGACTTGGGAAGAATTTATTAATGAATGATTGTGTTTGCTACAGAATACAAACAAGCTTTTTATGACAAAGAGAATATTCTAGACCCATTAAAAATGTCAGTTACAAACCTATGTATTCCCAAATCTTTTTCTATACTTTCAAAAATAAGGGATTCATATTGGGAATATTTTGCAACCCTACAACTTAAAATTCAGAGAGAAATCATTTTGGTCTGAAATCATTCTCTTTAAAGGTTCAAGTCAAGAGCGATCATTTCCACCAATGTCTCCCTTATGTCTCACCTTACACAATAGATTTCATTAGATCCTCCTATTGTAATGAAGCCAACATTGTACCTATTTTACAGGTAAGAAACTGAGGCTCAGAGAGGTTTGCTGCAGACTCAGGATTCACACCCAGTTGTGTCTGGCTCTAAGGGCCATGCTCACAGCTTTAACATCCCTCTCATTTTCACACCATCCTGTTGACTCTAGCATAACCACCCCGGGCCACCTATGTGAGGATGTGTACCCACAACCATCTCTCCAAATGTTAAAGTCCTTGTGGGTAGGAATTGTGACTTTCTTTCTCATGAGCTCGAGGCAGGTCGGGCACATGGCAGCTGCTCCCCAAATGTGTGATGAATGAGCAAGATGACGGTCACAGTCATCTGCTGGGCACTGTAGTACAGGTGAGTGACGTCCATCACCATGGGCACCCCTCATTTAAGGGGGGCTTCCATCCAAGAGGTCATGATGGGTGGGCTCTGCTGGAAGAGGCAGCCCTGCTAGTGTAGCTCCTCCCAGCGTAAGTCTTGGCTGCACACTGAATGTTCTAACTGCGATCCCACAGAGACAGTCCCATTATCTATGATTTTTGTTCAAATGGTCCTCTCTGTGTCTGTGCCTGTGTTACCTCTCTCTTCCCCTGTTTCATATCATCCTCCTGCACCCCTTTCTACCCTGAAACAGCACACTGGTCCTGTTTTAAGCCAGAGAGACCCACAAAGCCCCTCCTGTGATTTTTTTCCCTCCACATCCTGCCAACCAGATTTTGGGCATCTTGGATGAGCAAGTTGTGCTCTGTTCTGCCTTTATACACATGCATGTAACAAAATGTGTATGAAAATGACTGAAAATGCTTCATTCTCTTTGTCCTGCCCCAAAGTCTGCCATTCTAAAGACAGGTGCCAAATCATTACATAGCCTGGTTTTGAAGTTAAGTGATGCTGAACAGAAGCTCTTTATCTGTTTTGGTTTTTGAGGTTTTGCCTAAGATAAGCAAGTCTGAGTTCTCTTCCAAAAATACCAGGCAGGTGAATTCTAAGATGTGAAATGGGTTAACACTGGATATGTCCTTCATTCTGCTTTGATGGAAAACCATTCTTACAGTTGAAGAGAGGGAATGGTTTGAGATGAGGGAAGCCTAAACTGTAATAAACTTGGCGTGAGGGATGATGAGAGGGAATAAGGGCAGAATGGAGATCTGGTCTCATAGGTTGTTGCGTGCAGACCCGGGGATATTGATATCATGTTCTTGGACAGTTAGTGCCAAATATGTGAAAGAAACTGCGGGATGTTCTACACTCCCACAGGATCTGAATTAATCCTGTTCAGCCCCTTCCTCCTCTATAGGAAGGAGGAGAGACACAGACATTTCCACCAGCCCACTGCAAAAATGTCTTACCATTTTCATAGCAACAGGTGTACTTGGCTCTATTTATTATTTAGAAATCAGGAAAAATGATTCTAGGATACAATTTATCATCATAGTCATCATCATTATTTTGTGGAATGTCTTGGGAAATTTCTAGCTGGAAATAACATAATACAGACCAAAACCTTTGAGAAGGCTCTTTCTGGCACAAAACCATGAAGTGACTTGTTTGAAGTTGCTGAGGGCATATCCTTTGCCAACATGAAAGTGTCACATGATCTCCACGCTTCCCCCTTTCCTTATTACTTCACAGAGAGGAAGTTGTGCAAAATAAATACTTGATGACAGCTTGGAAAGCAGAAGGAGGGGTACCTCATCACTGCCCATCACGTGACCCTTCCCTCAATTTTTTTTGTTTTTTGGGTGTTTTTGGCCAGAAGAATCCAGAATTGGAATCAATATTCTTGCTCTAAGCTCAAGACCTCTTCTGCATTCTGTCTTTTCCAGCTCTTACGTCTCTGCTCTGTTATGGCCTTCAGAGTAGCGTGTTTATTTGGGTCCAGGGAGCCTACTTCTCCTCTGTGGACAATCATCACTGACATACTGCATCAGGAGAGAGAAACTAAAATGGGAAAAGTACGAAGGGAAGGGCTGTGAAACACTGACTTCCTTTCACGTTGTGATTTACCTGCACATTCTGGGTTGTCTTCATTAAAGTTGATTGCGAAGTCGTGAGATACCTGGACACCAATTAAAATTTACAAAAGGAAGAAAGGAGAATGACAACATTAATCCAGTAAGGAGGCACTGGGGCTTAGAGTTTGCCAACAGATGCTCATTACATTCATTATGTGTCAAGCAGCGGGAACCATTTTAAGCCTTTACACAATCACTCTGAGATGGAGGGTGGATTCTAAGCTCCCTGTGGAGTTGAGGTGACAGGGAGATTTTCTAGAATCAGATAAATGCTGGCAGGAGGGGGAGAATAAGGCATACGAAAAAAAAAATCCAAGAAAATATTTCATAAAAATGTAACTCCAAATAGCTTCTGGATAGAAGTGTCCACAGACCAGAGGCTTAGATTTGGTTGAGTTCTATTTGGAGCCAGTGATTAAAAAATGATAACTCAATAACCTAAGCTGTCTGCTTGACATGGCCATGGTTACAAAGGCTCCAGCAAAGCTGTTGACATTTAAGACTCATTCTAACATAATATACAGAGCTGCCAGGCAGGAGGATTTTCACATACATACAGGTAAAAATAGACTCTTGCTTTTGGAAAAGTAATAAAGAAATAATTCCAACACAAATTCCTCTACCTGGCAGGACATATGTACGAGGTCAAATAATATGTGGTTTACTTTTTTCTTTCTAAAACCTGATAAAATAAGAGGGGTGTCCTGGCATCTATACATTTTTATTGGGTCACTTGGAATTTTACTGAGACTTCTATTTCAAAGGCTATTTCCCACAGGACTGACTCTCTGGGGCCTAGAAAATAGGTCATTGTGTTAAAAGACCCCTCTTTTCTCAGCGGGGGTCAGAGCTGATGCTGTTGGTGCCTCGCTCACACTCCCTTGCCCTTGACTTTTCCAGGCAACTCAGCCGACTGCCAATCATCCCGCCTGCTTTATTTACCTTAAGTTTTTCTTGGGCTTCCAGAGCCTGCTTTGCCTGCCCAAGTGACAGGCTAAAAATGGTGGGGAATTAATGTCCCCTGGGAGTAATGTCCCCAGGGAGTAGCTCTTCATCATGGTCTGATGGGAGGTGGTGTGTCAATATCCCAGGTCTCTTACCCCTTGGGGTCTGTGTGCGCTCTGCATTGTCTCCCGGGATTCAGCTCTGGCTGTCCATGCTGGTAATGGCTTGTTAGTAAACCCTATGTTGATTTCTCTCCATTTCCCCACTCTCTACTGAGGTTTCCTCCACCTCTCAAATAAACTACTTGCCTCCAAATCCCTGTCGCAAGGTCCCAGTAGAGCACAAACTAAGGCGGAGGTACTTGTGGCTCAGTTTCAATGCAAACTGAGATTTTATCCTCAAGAAGTAAGTCATGGTAATTTTGTAAACACTCTGGGGGGCACCTGAGTTGCTGAGACCATCAGGGCCTGTCTGGGGCAGAGGGGAGATGAGGCATGGAAAAGGGTATCTGAATGGCTTTGGGGAAGCAGAGTGAGAATACGTAAGGGGTGCCTGTTAGGGCAGCAGGAATAAGTTAGCTGCCAGTCAGAGTGGAGCCAGGGGATCAGGACTTTAGCAAACAGCACGAAGAAGAAGTTGCTTCAGGAGGGCGACCAGGCAGATGTCAGGGATGAGGACAGAAAGGCCTGGAGCCAGGTATGCTGCACACCTTTGTCCTCAGCCCCGCTGGGTCAAGCTGAGACCGGAAGGCTGTCTGGGGTGATGTGAGGAGGACACTCAAGCATCTCAGGGCAGCTGGACTGGTGGTTGTCCAGGTGCATTCCAGGCTCGAGGCTCAGCACCTCTGTGAGGAAGGTGGGCACCCACCTGCCCACATTCAGGAACTGATACCCCGTCTGAAGGGGACTGCATCTCCTGAGCTCTGGCTAATACTTTTATGTGTAATCTTTGAATTTTAGTGTTATCAGGCCTTTCAGTTTTTCCAGAGAAGCCAGAAATCTGACATTTTATATGAAATTGTCTAATTCTTAAAAAAAACTGTGTGTCAAATAGAATATGGCCTAATGTCTACAGGCCACCAGTCAACAACTCTTGTTCTATATTCTTCCCCCACCATGTACTGATTTCCGACAAATGCTTCTAGAATTCTGTAGCATGGTCAGCAGGAAGGCCAGTGTGGGCTACAAAGCAAACAAGGAGGAGGACAGGTCAGGGAGACAGGCTACTCCGTCATCTCTCACTCCAGCAGGAAAAGGGAGGTGAACTCCCTCTTTCACTGAAGGCCCTTGGTCTGATGGCTCTGGGGTGGAAGCAAAAGTTGGCATCTGCCTCCTGCTGTTCAGCTCAGACAAGGTCAGTAAAAGAGAAATTGATGACTGGGCGGTATTGCTTGCACTTAGCTGGGACCTCAGAGGCTTCCTGAGGCTGCAGTAGGAGCCTTGTTCCTCTCCAAGGTTCTCCCACCTGGGAGGCTGAGTCCCCTGTGGAGAGTATCCCACAGGGCCATCTGGTATACCATAGGAGAATGCCTCAGTTCCACTGCAGCACAAATCTCTCCACGTACAGTCTCTGCCTTCTTTGTGAGAAATTGGCATCGAGACCAAATAGGATTCCAGTGTCTTTACATGAGCCTTTCAACTCCAGAGTCTCTGAGCCCGAGCAGCGCTTTCTTCAGGATTTTTCTGTGTCTCCCACAAAAGACTGGTGCTTAGGGACTTGGGATGAGGGAGTCTGTAGACCTCACTGTCATGGACTTTCACAGTCAACATGGTCAATAGGGTCTTTCTCCAGGGGAGATCTGAATACATGGGTTCTGAGCCACTGGAGATCAACTTCCGAGTGTTTTCACAGTCTCTGACTATGTCTGTAAGAAGCTAAACAATGGAACACTTCATTTGGAAATGACTCTGAGAAGGCCAATCCAGAATACCAGGAGATTGGCTGTCATCAAAACAGAGGCTCTGAGGAGCTAATCTCACTGGTTCTGAAGACCACTTCTGCCTCTTTGGGCCCTTACATAATTATATCAAAGGTCGAAAGAGTGAGACTCCTGTGAGGGAAACCCAACTCATCCTTTGTTTATAGCAAAACACTCACTCACCGTGTACTCTGGGGGTATCCTGGCACCGAACCCAAAGGCTGGGAACATTTTGTCACTGAAATTAAAAAAAAGAAGTTGCTACATTTGTCCATTTAATGAGGAAGAAAAACACGAACTTGCATTACTTTGCGAGAATAGGTCACTATGCCAAATACTGACTACCCATGCTTCTTGATTACCTGTGGTAACAGGGGATAGCAATAGTGTGAGCAACTAAAATCAAGAAATAATCCCCAAAGTTCATCACTTTACTGCTTTCCTTTACTATAGGTGAGACGATGGGCAGGAGAAGAATAAACATTGATTGGCACTACAATATGCCAGATATGATGCTAGGCCATGTACATAGATAGTTAATTTTCACACAGTGTTTGAAGGTCCACCTACTTATTATTCTTGTTTTACTGATGAATAAACTGAGTCTCAGAAAGGCTAAGAAAATGACCTAAGGTGTTTACCAGTGAGCACTGTGTGATTCCAAAGCCCATGTCTTTTCTATTATACCATCATGACTTACTGATTATGTACAGCATTAAATGCGATTTCCTCTTGCACTTCCCATAACTGGGCCTCCTGACCAGATCACAAATAAGACTCTTCTTAAGCAAAATTTGTGCTGTCAAGGGATTGTTGCAGTGGGGCTCTGGAGTATTGCTCTTGGAAGAAGGCATGCCCCCCTCAGGCTATCTACCTTTTACTTTCTCTCCCATTAAAAACACAACTGAGATTTGTTCTTGGAACAGTTCCTCCATTTCGCAGTTCTTGCAGAGCCAGCCAAGGAGAAAAGGAAATTCAGATAAGGGCTCACTGTCCCAGAATGCCTCTGGATGCAAAAGGGGAGTCCCAAGCTGAGAAGTCAAAGGATCAAAGCCAGACCGTCACCCATCACTATCTAACTGATTTAGAGGTCATCAGTAGCCAATGATGGCTTTGATAGAACTTCACCAAAATATAGCCCATTTGACCAAATTTGGGGCAGGGGTTGGGAGATACAGGGAAACCAGAATTCTCTGAAATCAACCCCTAAATTTGCCAGAAAATCACCAGTTCCTTCTTTCCCTTTCTATTGTGTAGATATGGGCTTCGTGGGGCATTGCACCTATCAGGTATTAGAAAAGGTATTAATGATGATAAATAGAAAATCATAAAATCTTATAAAGGATTAACCACAGCTCTGAGAAAAAAATACTTCTGGTCCTTGGAAATACTGAAATACTTTGTCTCAGAAATTCCTTCTTAGCCAAGACAAGGGTGAGAAGATGTGGGGAGGAATCAGCAAGGGAGATTTTAGAGGTACTTTCTAGTTAAGTCTGGAAGAAAACTGTTCTGGGTGGAGGATGGTCCTGCTTCTTCCAACTCGGATGGCTCAGAAGTCAAAACAGAGAAACCTAGAAGGCTCCACATTTTTTAATTTCTTTGATAAGTTTAGGAGGGGTGAGATTTAATATTCCACCCATTTCTAATCACAAAACCAGTGTTCCAGATGTAATGATATTCCTTTTAACCCTTCAAGCCACCCTTGTGGATTTAAGCTTGCTGAGCATGATGCACTGTTATATAACCGAGTTTCAAGAGTATGGAGGTAGGGAAAATGCCTCACCTACAAGGGGAATAATTAATGAATCAGGATGGTCTCAGTTATCTGAAGTCACAAAGACTCTAATAAACATACTAAAGAAAAAAATTCAAGCCTAAGCACAATAGATTTAAGCATTCATTTTCCCTGATTAGACATAGAACTAGGAAGAGAGGAGTCTTATTATGCAAGAGGCAAGGGAAGGCAAGCTGAGCACACAAGCAAGCATCAGCATGCCAACACATCAGGGAACTTAAGATAGGATTCAGCAGCACTGAGTAAAGGGGTCATTTAGCAATTATTGAGGACTTGATTGGTAGAAACTTCCAACCTGGAAAATTCAGGGCAAATCACCACATTGCTGAAGGCAGTATTTCTTACTATTGGAATAAAATAGTATAAAATACTATCTAAGAGCCCAGGGTCTTCAGTCGCAGTGAGCTTGACGTCTTGAACTTCTTAGGGAAAGAACTTGATCAGATGACCTGCAGATGGAAGATGCATTTTTACCCTCCCTGGTAAGGAAAAGTGGGCTAAAGCAAGAGATTAATAAAAGAAAAGACAAATGACTGTGTCCATAAGGAAATGGAGATGAACTCAGAGCAAAATAGCATTTCAGAACAACTAGACATTTAATGAAGGCTGTTCTCTAAAGCAGTGGTCTTAAAGCTAGGGTACATGGACATGCAAAGCCCTTCGAGGGATATGAGAGCATGGCTTCTTTGTTTTTAAGGGAAGTCAGTATTCAGTTCCTCTACCTCCCCATGTATTCTTTACTGAAATTCATCTTCTGGGAACATCTCTGATGGAAATACCTGCTCCTGATTCACACCTCCCCTCTCCCAATTAACCTCTGCTCACCCACTAGGAATCTCAGCCACCATGGTGAGTTGCTCCCCAGTGTAAAAGCTCCACAGCAGAAAATAAAGAGACACTTCCTGATGTGAACGACTCACTAGTAAACAAATCCTTTTGTAAGTCAGATAGTTTTGCTCATTTTTGCTTTAAAAAAATTGTAGGAAGTGCTGATGTCAGGTGGTAGATCATTAAAAATACCTTTTGATGATAGATATGTAATTTTTTGATATAAAATTTAGAATTGAAAGAATTACATAATACTCGTAGGCAAACTCTTTCCATTACCACGGACTTATAAAAACAAGCTTTCTTAGTATTTACATTGATAAAAACAAAAAATTGGATTAGTATTGATGCTAGATTTTCCCATTCTGGTCATAGGTAGCAGTCATCCACAGATATGTAAGCTAATTGGGAAAATAACCTACTATCTGTTTCACTAAGATTTTTTATTTCTATTTTTTATAGGCAATAATCAGGTGTTGAACTTTCACAAATATTTATGATCAATTACACACTAATAAGGATTATAATAAGAACTAAACCAGAAGATATTTTTAAATACTTTGAATCTTTTCATTACAGTAAATTTTAGAGATTGGAAACTTAAAATTTTATATTCATATTTTAGTTAAAGACATGTGATACAGTGATCAATAAAGGAATTTCAAACCAAATTTTTAAAGATACATTGGAATGAAGTTCTATGGGGGAAGGGAATGTAAATATGAGCTCATGAAAAAGAAGAAACAAAATTCTCAGCTCAAACTGATGAAATTGTTCGCGCATTTTTTAAATGGACGATGGTAGGTATCAAATAGCTATGGCATTTAGATTCTGCTGGATGCATTTGCAAGAGTTAGGTAAGAGTTTTATTTTTAAATGTCCATATTTACATTACACTAGAATTTTCATTCTTTGTCACTATTTAAACTCTTGATGGAAAATGTTAGATTTCAATGCAAAAGTGTGTGAGGGCTATATGTTTTAACACTCTTTTTACAAGTATGTGAGCCAAAAAATTTTAAAGGTCATTAGCCCAAAATGACTTTTAAGTCTGACACTATAGTCCTTTTCCCTTTTGTGTAAGAGTATTAAAGAAAATAGCCTCTATCAAGTATGTACAAAAGGCAAAACTTTTGTATCTAATCCTTACAACCACTCTGCAGGGGAAGTTAGATAAATCTTTCATTTGCAGTCAAGGAAACAAGGCCCAGTATAACATCAGGAGAATAAAGAGAGCCGAGCTGGGATCTGAACCCAGGCCCCCCTGTCACCAGGACCCTGTTGACTCTGCCCTTCATAGGAGGTTGGTCTGGTCTAATGATTCAGAATAATGTGCTAATATCAACAAATAACAGAATTAGCAGAACTCACCACCCCCAGGAGGCCCTCCTTGACTGTCAATCTCTCTTCTCACAAAGGATAGAGTTAATCCTTCCTTCCTCATGCGTCCCCATCCTTACATAGGCCATGTAGGGCTGTGATTCATTTATGTGCCTTTCTCTCCCATGAGACTGTGACCGACGTGAGGGGAAACCATGCTTATTAATCTCTCTGTGTCTTTACAGCACTGCGTGAGGGGCCTGGCACCCAGTACGTCCTCAGCTGCTCCATCTCACCTATCTCTCCCAATTTAACTCTGGGTCTCAATCCTGGATGCCCATTGGAATTAAAAATCCTGATCCTCAGGATGTGCACCAGACTAATTAAATCAGGGTGTCTGGGGGTAGGGCCCAGGTACCAGCTTGTTTTAAGGCTTCCTGAGTGGTTCCAATGTGGAGCCAAGGTTGAGAACAATGGATTAGTGTTGGCAGAGTGGAAAAGGTAGCGCTGTAATGTGACCCTGCCTTCCGACTTCTAACCCAACCTTCTGCACTCAAACATGCCTGTGTCAGTTCTAACCTTGCCTCTGCACAGCTCTGAGCACACCTCAGAGGAGACGCCTGCCTCAGTGGTTTCCAGTACCCCTGCCTTATTCTGGGGTGGCCAAGTCTATTAAACGTCAGTCTGTATTTGCGAGCAACGTACCGTATTTATACTCTCTTGGTAGCAGCTAGACCAGCCTTTCTATGAGGGACATGGCACGTGGTCAGAGACTCACATCTCTGCTGAGCCCAAGGAGTGGATACCATCTTGGACTTGAGCAGCCTAAAGAGACCAGGTTGTTCGTAGGAGCTGGGGAAGGGCTACAACCAACCGGGAACAGATGAGTTCGTTTGTGAGCACACGCTCTTGGGGAGCTGGAGGGGAGAGAGGGCAGGGGTCTCTCTCTCAGAGGTGCATAGAAAATGGGCTGGCAGGGCTGCCTTCCAGGCTCAGGACCTGAGTCTGGTCTCCCCTCAAGGCCACCCTGAGAACTCTGAGCTTCACGCGTCTCTCAAGCTGTTCAGCTTCACGGATCAGCTCATCATGACCCGTGAACAGTGACTGTACAAGGCAGGAAGAAAACCCTTGGCTGTCAGAGGCTGGGAGGAATTTCCAAGCCTCTTGGGGATTAAAAACCTCCGCGTCGCTGCAGGAGGGGGAACGGCGCCTTCTGTCAGTTTTTATTGAAGTGTTTCTTTTTGAGCAACAACCTCACTGACTTTGATGCAAGAATAAATTAATTCCAAAACCCCAACTTGAAACGTCCTGACTTCCTGTCTATTGTCTTCCCACCCACACAGAGGAGAAGCGGTGGAAACGTGTCAGTTTTCAAGAAGCCATTAGTGTGCCCATTTCAATGCTGAGGTGCCTTTTTTATATGAAAAATATAAAAGCTCCACTGAGCTGAAGAAACCTGTTTTTCTTGGCCAGTTGGGGCTGACAACTTTGGTATTTTATTTTTAAATTTTTAAAAGAATCATTTGCGATGATTCTTCATGTAACCCCAAAAGTGTCATCTCTTACTTTTAGAATGAATCTGTATTTTTGAGGGAATACAAAATCCTCCCCAGGCTTTGTCTGGCTCACGTTATAAAGGGATAACAGCTCTAAAAGATGTGCAGGTCCCTCTGACTGTTGTATCTGCATCTTTCATGCAAGGTAATCAGGAAACAGAAGTTCTGCAGCTTGTCCAGTAAATCTGCTGCAGAACCGCAGCAAGGGCTCTGGGTGTCAGCATCTTAATTTCTGGCCAGCTCACCAAATCTCCTCTTTGGAATTCATTATTACACTGCCTTGTGCCTTGCAGAGTCAACTTTATTACTAAGCAGCTATTGTGTTGTATTAAGTGCTTTTACCTACTTTACCTCTTTTATGAGAATTTCAACATTTAAAAGTTATTAAGAATCCAGAAGATGTTCCCTCTCTTCCTTCTTCTCTCATATGGACACACTTGTGTGTGTATGTGTGTGTGTGTGTGTGTGAGTGTATGTGAGAGTGAGAGAGAGAGAAAGGAGAGAATTACTGTTTTGTTGTTTTGGGGATGCAATATGTCCATCTTTTCCCTCCTTGGTAGAAGTCTCCATATGACACGAGCCTTTCTAAGAACCTCCCTGAATTGGGGCCTAAAGAAATCAGAGCTGAGATTGAAGTTGTCTTCACAGACAATATTTCAAGGTTAAGTACAAGTATCATTTCAACAAGGTAATTAAAAATGTTATTATTGCCCTCTGTTCCAAATGTGGAAAAGAGGAAGTGTTAGCAGAGGCCTTGTGTTTAGAGCTGTCTGATTTGACTGTACTGTTCATTCATCCCCAACTGGCCACACACCCATCTGAGTTATTGGTGATGAACAGTATGAATCCAGAGACTCGCCAGTGGGAAGTCCACTGCTGGAAGCTTTCCTATTACCTGTCCTTTTGGTTTCTCTGCACTTTCTGGTCACTAGGTTGTGTCACTCCCTGTGGTGCCTGGGTATCAGGTTATCATGGTTTATAACCAATTATGAGACTAGAAAGAACAGAAATCAGGCTGTTCCATGAAATCTCCCTGAAACCGGAGGACAGAGTCACTTTCTTTATTTTTCTGGTTTAATAGGTCAATTAGTTGCTGCTCATTACTAACTAGCCCTATATTACAATCATACCAGGCTGTCAACTGAGATTTACCAATATTTATATTTACACTGGTTCTACTTCAAAGAGCCTTCTTGATCAAACATGTGAACAACTTCACCTCAATCTGGAAATACTGGAAAGGCAGAATAAATTCAGTTCAATGTAATTTATGTAAATCACTTCTTACAGGGAATTCTCTTGGTGGGCAAGGTCAATATTCATTATCAAGTAAAAATAAATGTAATACTGATCTGATCTCAAAATCGTGTTTTCTATACAGACTTACAAACACATACACACACTGTCGTGGGCACACACACACCTTCTGTTAAAGTTACCAACAGCTTTTGAGGTCCATGAAACCCCACTATTACGAGCTTACACTGTGGAATGAGCTGGATCTGGGTTTAAATCCTGCCCCTGGGTGTGGATCAGAGCACAGACCACTTCACCTCCCTGCACAGTTTTCCTTTTCTGTTAAACAACACCCATGACAGAATGTTTAATGTGAGGATCAGATAGAATAGTGTCTAATAAACCAGCGCTTCTCAAACTCCAAAGTGCACATGAATCATCTGGGAATCTTGTCACAATGCAGATGCTGATTCAAATTCTCAAGTGGGACTTGATGAAGTTCCTAGGTGACGTTATGCTGCTGGTCCATGCACCAAACTTTGAGTAGCAAGGCACATACTGAAACTACAAAAGGGAAACCAAAATTGCTATCCAGTGGTCCTGCCAGCCAAGTAAGAGAAGAAAGCTAAGAAAGTATTGTTTTGGTGGTCAGTGTAGGCTTGGCATGAACTCAGTTTCTCTAGGTGTGGAGAGGATAACACATTTGGGACAAAGCTTTATTCTGTCCTCTCATGAGCCTCAGCATAACTTCATTTCCATTCTTTGGCCCAGGGTCAGGCAAGGGCCACAGGAACCCACAGAGATGGGGAGTCTCATACCTGTCATAGTCTTGGCAAATCTCCCCCACAGCTACCAAGGCCTTCAGGTACTCATTGGGCTGGTAGGGGTGGATGTAGTGCAGGGAACAGCTGTTCCTGGGGTCCCCATTCGAAGCCGTGAAATCTATAGCTACCTGGAAGAGAAGATAGGCAAATGGGTGGATTTGATTTAAAATGAACATATTTCATAGGAATTGTGATTAGCCCTGAGAGAGACACAGCTGGTGTGTGTGTGTGGGGGGAAGCAGTATGTTACACACCTGCCAATAAGCAGAGTTAGAGAAGAAATTCATCAGCTTTAAAAACTAGTTATTCAAATAATGGAGAGGATGTGGAGAAAAGGGAACCCTCCTGCACTGTTGGTGGGAATGTAAATTGGTGCAGCCAGTATGGAAAACAGTATGGAGGTTCCTCAAAAAACTCAAAATTGAATTACCATATGACCTAGCAGTCCCACTCCTGGACATATATCCAGACAAACTCTATTCTAAAAAGATACATGCACCCCTATGTTCATAGCAGCACTATTCACCATAGCCAAGATGTGGAAACAACCTGAATGTCCATCCGCAGATGAATGGATAAAGAAGATGTGGTACATATATACAATGGAATACTATTCAGCCATAAAAACAAATGAAATAATGCCATTTGCAGCAACATGGATGCAACTAGAGATGATCATACTAAGTGAAGTAAGTCAGAAAGAGAAAAACAAATACCATAGGATATCACTTACATGTGGAATCTAAAATATGACACAAATGAACTTATCTATGAAACAGACTCACAGACATAGAGAACAGACCTGTGGTTGCCAAGGGTGAAGGGGTGTCGGGGAGGGATGGAGTGGGAGTTTGGGTTTAGCAGATGTAAACTATTATATATAGGATAGATCAACAACAAGGTCCTACTGTATAGCACAGGGAACTATATTCAATATCTTGTGATAAATCATAATGGAAAAGAATATATAAAAATAATGTATATATATATATGTATAACTGAGTCACTTTGCTGTACAGCAGAAATTACACAACATTGTGAATCAACTATACTTCAGCAAAAAAAACTAGTTATTAATTTGGTTGAGGCCATTTCTATAGTCTTCAATCTCCCTCTCCCCTATGCCCTCTTTTCTCCTTGTCCAAAACAGAACTTGAGATTGACGTCCAGGTTAGAAAACCCAGCATCTGATCCACGACGTCACCAGGCAGCAAGGGTAAGGGTGGAATATTGTAATTCACTAAGAAGAGTCCTTAGTGCTCTCCGGGGAGGACGATTCCATCTCTGAGACCTAGCTAAACTCCCTCAAAACTGAATTCTGTGTTAAAGATGTGGTCTGTATAACAAAGCCACTATTTTCGTGAGTGACCAGTTGCAGAGAGAGATGCTGAAGTGGTTATAATAAAATTTCTGCCAGAAGCAGCTCTGTGTAAGGCTCATTCATGTAAAAACCCACCCACAACAGAGAAGACACCTGAAGTCTACAGCATTGTCAGTGGCAAGTAGAGAAAAGAAACCTCTGTCTGGCCACCTAGTGGGCATTATCTTTGAACTTAAGTTTTTTCTGACCCCCTACATCATCATCATCTAAATAAAAGTTGACTCACAGGACAATTTTTTTTTTTAAATTTTGGCTGTGTTGGGTCTTCGTTGCAGTGCGCAGGCTTCTCTCTAGTTGTGGCGTGTGGGCTCCAGAGCGCATGAGCTAGTAGTTGTGGTGTGCAGGCTTGGTTGCCCCGAGGCATGTGGGATCTTATTTCCCCATCAGGGATGGAACCTGTATCCCCTGCACTGGAAGGTGGATTCTTAACCACTGGACAACCAGGGAAGTCCCACACAGGACACTTCTTAACAACAACAACAACAACAACAAAATTCTTTAACCTGGGGGTGGTGCTAAAACGGGAAGGTGTATTTCTTCTGATTTCTAATATCATCACCAATTAAATGAAAGTTAACCTAGCAAACACCTCTCCAAAGAAATGCTTAATCTTGGAGGTGGAGAGTGGGGAGAGAGGGATTAAAATGAAAGGAGCTGTAGGGAAAGAAAGGAATGTTCATGGTGCACCCAGCTCAACAGAATCCATTCACTGGCTGACTGATGATAGAAAGGCTCTATTTTCTCTTATGATCTTGTGAATGACAAATGCTATTTGCATAACATTTGACAAAATTCCATTATAACAAACCACTGGAATATCTCATTGGATTTAAGGTGGGATGCTAGTTCTGGAAGGACAGAGGAAAGGGGCTATGTGCTCTGTGTCTGCTTCTGAAAGACCAGACTCAGTAACATTGATGGAAAAAAATGTCACCTCATCTTATATTGTAAGCCTGCAATCAAATCAAAGTAACTGGAAGAGAAAAAGCATTGACTAACAGTAATTCACTAACAACCTCTCTTTTGTTCCTTTGCAAAGTTATTCTTTCATCACTGAATTTTCCCCTTTTCTTCCTCACCCCTCCACAGGACTATGTTGAAAATAAATTTAAGCAGGATTCAAATTCTATTTTCAGAACCTCCAGATGTTTTCAATAAGGGAGTACAAACTGATAAAACGCTAATATAATACTAAGTGTTTCAAAAAAGGTCATATGAGTATTCCCCCAATGCTTAGATACCCTTACTTTGGACAAAAAAGGGAAGAAGGGAGGGGTAACCTCTGTTGAAACCCTACTATGTGTCAGACACCTGCACTGGCAGCTTTACAGGCATTGTGTTATTTCATTCTCATAAAAACTCTGGGAGGTAGAGATTATTATTCCTTTTTATTGATGAATCTGATGCTCAAAGGTGATGAAGGTCACAAAGTCATAGGGGATGGAGCTGGGTTTAAACCCAAGTCTATATGGTTCCAAAGACTCTGCTCCTTCATCATATCATTATACACCCAAGAGAATGAGTAAGTCTGTGACTGGGATGTCCAGACATCTCGTGGGCATGTTTTATTCTTATGAAGGATGAGGAGATTTGGCCTGGAGGTAGGGATATTAACCAGGAGGCAACTACAGTAATTTAGGAGAGAAGAAATACCTTGAATGAACAACACTTTATGACCAAAGCAACTGCAAAAGGTAGGAAAACAGCAACTAAAGTGTGTGTATATGTGTGTGTGTGTGCGCGTGTGTGTGTATGAAGAACAGTGGGAGTTAATTTCTTCTGTACAGCAAAGTGACTCAGTTATACATATAAATATTTTTTCATATATTTTCTATTATGGTTTGTCACAGGATATTGAAAATATAGTTCTCTGTGTTATACAGTAGGACCTTGTTATTTATCCATTCTATATATAATAATAGTTTGCCTCTGCTAATCCCAGATTCCCATTCCTCCCCTCCCTTACCCCCCCACCTATGTCTGTGAGTGTTTTTGTTTTGCAGATATGTTGATTTGTATTGTATTTTAGATTCCACATATAAGTGATATCATACAGTATAATCAAGTATACTTCAATAAAATAAAAAAAACAGAATGGATAAACAACAAAGTCCTACTGTAGAGCACAGGGAACTATATTCAATATCCTATGATAAACCATAATGGAAAAAAATGTGAAAAAGAAAGTATGTATATGTATAACTGAATCACTTTGTTATGCAGCAAAAATTAATACAACATTGCAAATCAACTACACTTCACTAAAAACATTAAAAGAAAAAAAAACATTTAAAAAGAAAAAAAACCTGAAACAGTGGGAGAATGGGTTACTGAGGACGACTGGGGGTGACCTAAAAGGACCAGTGAAATCCAGTATCTTCTGAGATAGATTTCATCCTGAAGGTGAAAGCCAAGCCACTGAAGAAAAGAGAGGAAGACAACATGAACTGTGGTGAAAAGCTAGTTAAGGCGGCAGGAGTGGTGTTGGGGAGCCTACGTGCATTTTGTGAACGAGAAGGAGGTGTAAAGCATTCCAGGTCTCACCCATGGGGCCCCAACCAGACAGAGGTCCAGATACATGCAGAGAATCCCTGGAAAACTTCTCCAAGGAGGACACTCGAGAGGTACCTGAGAGACAGTGTTTGGAGAAATCAAACATCTCAGGGACTCTTGGATGTACTAAGCTCCAACACACACCCACCATTCTCTGCCTTTTTGTTCTGATGAGACACACTTAAGAGATCATGGCACCTCACATGTGTACATAGTGTTTAGAAGGTAAAAATAGTGCTGGGAAGGCTAGAAGTAAAGCCACCTCTTTCTCTTCCACTGAGGAAAGCACTTTAGAGCTGTAGAAAATTCTAGAGGATGCAAGGATGTTATTATGGAGACAACCTTGCTTCTGCTCTGATTTATTAATATCATTGCAAGTATTGCAAATCACTGGCAGGTTTAATATTTTATTATTAATAATGAGTACCTGTGGCTCCCCTCACTTGTGTTTATGATTCCCCTCTTCATGGAGCATCCCAATCTACCAGTGTTTCTTAACACTGCAACTGGCAACCTGTACCATGTGTTGATTACCTGATTGTCAAGGGTATCCTGTGATGACAAAAAATATGCTGGTGTCTTGATGTAAAACCAGAGAATGAAATCAGATAATATAAAGAACAGAGGGAAAAACCTCCATAAAGAAAAATGGCAACTCAAGCAACATAATTGAACATCTTATCTTCCCAGGCATAGGCAAGATACTCCAAGCATGCAGGCACCAAGTGGCAGCATCTGAGCCCAGGTGTATCACCTGGATGAGTACCTGTGGTATGGGGAGAAGTGGATGTAACATCTGGATGAGCTTAACAGATTTTGGCAACAATCTATACTAAAATTTTAAAAAAATCATAGGGCTGGGATTAGGGTAAAGTAAGAGAGGTGACTAGGGCGTAAGCTCAGGAAGGCACTCATCTGAGCTGACCCTACACTTGCCTGATCTGAGAGTGATGCCTCCTTAAATTTTGCATCCTAGGTGCCTCTCTTTCTTCACTCTGGTCCCAGTGCTGGTATATCTTTTCATTTCTATCAACTCTTCATCCTCAGGCTTGGAATAATTCCCTTACGCTTAACAAACTAGGGTGGGGCAGAGATGGTGGTGAGAAGAAGATTGTGATTGAAGATATTAAGCATAGAAAACAAATAGGATTCGGTGACTGATTGTGAAGTTGGATGCCAGGTAGGGAAAGGGAGCAGCCAGATCTCCTTGGGGACGGAGGAGATTATGTAGTGGGACAACCTGAAGTTCAAGGTTAGAAGGCGGTATTGTGCTGCCTGTTCCTGGTGGTCCTGCAGGGACATACAAACATGCCCAATGGAAACTGCTTTTTTTCTGCAGGCAGGCCTCTAGGGTTTCCACTCTTCCCATGGGGATGGCCCCCATGTTTGTGACAACCCCAGAGGCTATTCCAGCTCAGAAGATGCTGATGTAACTTTGGGGAAGGGTGTGAACTTAAAAATTACCTGATGAAAAAGGAAATAAACCAATGACCTTTATCACCTACTACTTTCTGTAATTCCCACTGCTCATAAAAATATTTTATCATTTGACTAGACAGTAAATGGACAGTCTCAGGTACAAGGCAGCTAAAAGATTTTTTTTCTTTCCTGGCAACTGATGGTTTCTGGTCTCCTTGATGAGGCTGGAGATAAAATCTCTGTCTTCAGGAGGTGGCTTTCTACCAAGAATTCTCTGCGCTCTTTAAGTTAGCATGAGTGCAAAGAGAACAGAGAGAAAGGTTAGGTTTATTTTAAAAAGCAACAGGGAGGCTGTGAAAGATGGGATTAAGTTGAGAAATAAAAGCAAGAAAATGACCGAAAAATGCCAGTTTGCGGAGGAGGCTCCCAGCTCCTGGCTTCCTTAATGTGGCGGGCTTGCAGAGCTGCCGTTTTCATCTTCTGCTATGAAGCATTCAGGAAAGCCTGCAGTTCTGATGTGCGCTCCCATCTTCCCAGCGGGCAGCCCAGGAACAGGCCTCCTTTGTTTCCCCTTCTGCCCAGGAGGTCTCGCTCTTCATTAAGCAGAGCCATGAGCAGTTTTGCAAAACTTTGTAAAGTAAGAAAGCAAAATGCTTGCTTCCTCCATGCTGCCAAGTCCCTAGTGTGGGGAACTGCTTCCAGAAAAGGCTGGATGCTAAAGATGAGTATCCTTCCTTGGACATTTTTAGCTTCTTACCTGAAACGAGCCCAGGCCTCATATCCCTTCCCTGCCGGTGAAAAAATGCGCCCTTTGAGAACCTCCCAGATGTTTTCTGGGGAAAGCTGCTGTGAGCCCATCTCTGGTTAGCTGCCCAATCTCTCTGCAACCTTTGTGATATCACCTGCTATAGGGCAGCTTTTTTTGTTTGTTTTTTAGATTTGTATACAATTTGGACCTATAAAACAAGACTTATAGGTGGAGATACTCTTTAGTCTGGACTATTTCTTAAATAATAGGTTTAATTATTGTGCTTTTCTGTTTCCTCAAAACCCTATAGCAGGTAAAGAAATAAGAACCTAGGCCAGATGGGAAAAACCCCAGAGGTCGCTTTGTTCATTTCCTGGAAAGTGCAAAGCACTCTCCTCTTCATCCCAGGACTCATCCTCATTTCTCAGGGTTCTACACCAGAATCCGTCAGTGTTTAGTCTGGGATATAAAATCAGGATTTAAAACTTAAACTGAGACACAGCTTGGGCATAGGATGTCTCAAGTGTGTTAGGGTCAGAAAAGATGACATGAGAGGACCTTTAAGAGGTGCTCTTTTCTTAGGCTTCAAGGTTAATCTGGGAGAAGCCACATTCAGCTTATTATATTATATCATATTATTTTATTAAAATGTAGACTATACAATCAGAGATAAAGGAAAGCAATACCCTCTTTAATTTTTTTTAAGTTATTTATTTATTTTTGGCTGTGTTTAGTCTTTGTTGCTGCACGTGGGCTTTCTCTAGTTGCCGCGAGCAGGGGCTACTCTTCCTTGTGGTGCGCGGGCTTCTCATTGCGGTGGCCTCTCTTGCTGCAGAGCACGGGCTCCAGGCACGCAGGCTTCAGCAGTTGTGGCACCCAGGCTCAGCAGCTGTGACTTGCGGGCTCTAGAGTGTAGACTCAGTAGTTGTGGCGCACGGGCCCAGTTGCTCCGCGGCATGTGGGATTTTCCCAGACCAGGGCTCGAACCCGTGTCCCCTGCATTGGCAGGCAGATTCCCAACCACTGCGCCATCAGGGAAGCCCAATACCCTCTTTAATTTTAAAAAAATTACAAATAATAAAAAGGGCCAACTGAATATAATAAGAAAAAAATGACCACTCAGGATTCTACTAGTCTGGTAAGTCATATTTTTTCTTTTTAGTTATATACAATATATATATCCAAAATATTTTTAAAATTTATATATAAAACATACAATATAATTATATATAAACATTTAACATAGTTGTAATCATAGGGTAGCTTTGCTTTATGTTTTTTTCTTCACTTAATACTATGACATAAACATATTCTCATGTTATTACCAATCATTATAATTACCACTTAAAATGGCTTTATCATAGTCCACCTAAATGAGAAACTGCGATTTATATAGCTATTAACTTATTGTTGGACATTTGTGTTGCTTACAACCTGTTTCTGTGAAAATTCATTTTACAATGAACATTTTTTTGCATCTGGAAAGGCAATAACTTTCAAAAGAAACATTGAATTCTTCTATCATTTTCTCTTCAAATATCTTATGGAGTCGGCCTCATCTATGTTGTCTGTAGTTGTGTATTTTGTATATGAAATTCTGGTATCTGGTTTTCCTTTTAGCTGCCATGTGCCAAACACATAGAACCCAATCTCTCTCCCTCGAGTCTCTGCTTCACCTCTGCTCAGGTCCTCCAAGACCACAACACGACTGTTGCTCCGGAGTCCTTACGACTCAAAGATTCACACAAGGAACAAAGGTTGTCCTCGGGGGTGCCCTTGACATCCTGAAATGGTGTGCAGAATTGGGTGTGTGCACTTTCCAGTGAGAGGATATAGATCTTGTATCAGATTTCAAATGGTCCATGTGACAAAAAAAGAGGAAGAATCATCGACTGGGGATTTTTTTTAGCATCCTTTATGTCCTTCCCTCCCTGGGGCCTTCTCTGCTTATTTCATAGCCTAAAACTCCCCTCTTCTCATCCTCAGGTTGCCACTCTCCTTTCCACCTCTTGCCTTCCCTTCACTGTCGGCCTTCTTGAATGAGTAGTCACACCCACTGTGTTCACCTCCTCATCGTATGTTACACCCCACCTCCTGGGTCTCCTGTCTCATTCTGCCGAAGTTGCTCTTCTGAAGATGATTTGTGCCTACTCATCACATGGCCCAGTCACCATTTTTCATTCTTCACCTTCTATCTTCTCTTTAGCATATGAGATTATTGCCCCTGATCCTGTAACACTTCCTCCTGATCATCTGAGTAACTGCCTCCTCTGGGACCTCCCCCTCTGGCATCTCTTTACTGTTTGCCCCTCTCTCCCCTGCTGACAAATGCAGATCTTCCACAATATTCTGTCACCAGGCCCCCAGTCTTTCTGTATTTTTCTCTTTAGCCATCTCCTCCAGACGCATGTATGTGCAGTTTCCACCTCTCTCCTGAAACTGAGGTCCATACTTATAAATGCTATCTCCACTGGGATACATGAAAGTACTTCCACCGCATCCATGAGGAAGTTCATCTTGTTGTCTGGCAGCTCCTCTTGATTTCCATATTTCTGTGAATGGAACTGCCATGCTTTGTCTTCAGGCACAAAAGATTTGAGTCATCCTGGACTCATCATTCTCCTGTGCCTTTTGTCTCCTCCTGTATCATAAGTCAAGGCTAGTAGACTCTCTTTCCACAGTGCCCCTTCCTACTGCTGCCCCTCTAGTTACCTCTTACTACCCATCACCAGGATGGCTACAGTGGGTTTTAATGTCTTCTTTCAGAGTCCCTTTCATGAAGACCTCCCAGATTTACTTCCCTAAAGCATGTGCCTGATTGCTCCTGAGTCCTGCCCAAGAGTCTTCTGAACATTCCCACATCCACCTAATTACCTCAAAATTCAAGGCCCTTCAAATTCTCAATCTAAACCATTTCCCCAACAATCCCTAAATATATCCTGCATATTCACATTAACCCAAGTAAGGTTTCAGTATTTATCATTAGAATATATGGATGCATAAATATTTAAGTTCACAGGGGTGCTTTTTAAAGCAAAAACATAGTATCACATTTATTTATCCAATTTCTTCTTTTCCCTAAACCTTATCTCTTCTTGAAGATTTAGGCTTTGATCCACCACCATTCAACAGAAGTATTCTGAGCAACTTATATCAGCCTACTACCTGAAGGGAAAGGTGCTCTGCTCTTGATATTCTTAAGGTGGAACCAGGAGCTCCAGACATCAGTGGAAGGTGCAAAGGTTTCTTCTCACCACTGTTTGTAGTGTGTATTGGGCTGAGTCTTGACAGGAAGCAAATGGTCCACTCAAAAGGGATGATTGAGAAGAATTTAATAAAAGGACAATTCTAAAATGTTAAGGGAGGCTGAGTAGAAAGGGTCAAGAGGGGCAGTTAGTAGAACCGAGTAAGAGTAGTGTTTGCAGGGCAGGACACCTGAAGGGAAATGTGTCCTTCTGTAGAGGAATGTGGTCACTGCCAAACAGCAACCTGGGGGGTAGAGAGTGGGGAAGAAGTGCCCCAACTTCATTCTCCTCCTATTGTTTGACCTCTGGCTGCTGCCTACCATTGGTCAAATCCAACCAAAATCCATGAGCAGGAGAGCCCGGCTGATGCACCCGAAGAGGAAGGCCTCCTGGGCACAGGGGCAGGGCCGAGAAGCGTGAGGAGGGGAGGAAACATGCAGAACTGTATTCCACTGTTGGCTCCTGAAGGTCTGTCTCCAGGGAGATGGAGGCTCATCCTGGCTGAAGCTCCGGGGCCTGCTTAGGAATCTCGGGCCATCCTCTGCGCCAGTGGGAGATTTCAACTCTGGAGAGCTCAGGGGTGGGGTGACTGCAACAGAACCTCGTTCCTCCCTCCCTCTGCTCTGTCTGTCTCTACGCCAGGAAGCCCTCTTCTCATTTCTCATCCCTCTGCCACATTCCCTTCATTTTTCTAGATGGCCTCAATAAAATGATTGGGTATATAATAAATATCAAATTTATTAAGACATGTTATTTGTTATTAATAGTTTGTATTACAGCTTGCCATTTACATTAGATTGCACTGCTTGAATAATAAATTAATAATGGGAAAGCTGACTTAATTTTAGAGGAAAATGACAATGAGGTGGCTGCTATGTTTTCTTTAATAGAAAGCTCAAAATAGAACACCTAGCAACCTTCTCCTGTGTCCTCGGCCTGGAGCCCTCCAGGAGGAAGGGCTTTGTTGCAGGCACTGCTGATGGTCTGGTCTCCTCGGCATTTATCTGCACATGCTCCCCCTGTTCACATGCCTTGCTCCAGACTCACTCCAGATCTCCCGCAGGTCGATCCGTGGACCCTGGATGGCTGAGAAGCCGGGGCTGGGAAGGTGGTAGTGAGAACCACTGAGGTGGTCCCTTCCGGCTGGGAGCATCAGCAAAAGTGAGAAGGAGGGGAAAACAAAGCCAGGAGAGCAATCTTCCTGTCAGGTGGGCCACACGATCTCCCCTCCCCTCCCCTTCATGAGTCAGGATGTAGAGCTGGAAACATTCTGGGGTCAAACTTCAGTTTTCCCTGGGGCCAATTCTTTGTAGCCCAACTCCAAGGGCAAAGCAACCCCCTGAAGGTTGAATAAAGAGCTGTTCCAAAGCATGGGATCTATAGAATCTAAAACAGACCCAAATTGATAGAGCTTTCCCTTGAAGAATCTATAAATAGTTTTCTGCATCATTCCTTTGCCTAAGATCATGGGACACTATCTCCTCTGTGACACTGCTGACTCCTCCACCTCCATTTGCCCAGGACAGCTGGAGGCAGGGGTGTGTGCCCACAATGCACATATTTGCTACCTTCTAAACATGCCAGTGTGTATATGGCGGGGGGGGGGGGGGGAAGGGGGGAAGGGGTGGGTGCTGTGTGGGTGTGTCTTTAGAGAAACTTAGACTTCAAAGAAATGACCAAAATCTATAATTAACTCCTGTAAGCATTCAGGGGCAAATGAACAATGGCCTGAGCTTAGGCAGGACATAGGTAGACCCCTCTGAGGTTATAGCAGAGGACAAGCTTCTATCTAGGGAGATGCCTTATTTCAACCCCTCGGGGAACCCCCTTCTAGTCCTTTGGGCACCACTATCCCTAGTCTCAGGAATACATTGCTCCGGTCTACTTTCTTGGGCTCAAACCAATTTCCTTGCCTTCCTCACATGACTGAGCCTGTCTAGGGAGCTCAACAGGGCTGAGTTTCAAGAGTACACTTTTGTAAGATGAGGAACAAATGCTGCACAAATTGGATTCCTCTTGTTTACATCCACGTTGATTTCCCATAGGTTTTAGCAGATCTATTCCTTGTCATCTGGGTATTCTCTTTCTGCAGGTCATGTCTGCCTAAACTTAGTAGGATTTTGAATATGAAGCCACTGAAAGCAAATTGTTCCAGGGCAGATGGACTCACAATCTTGGCCCACCCAGGCACTTAAAAAAGACCCAGTCCACCCCGACCCTCCAATCTGTATTAGGAGTGTGCAAATCCCATGGGCTCACATATTCCATGTAGGAGGTGATCCTCAATCCACTCACTCATTCTATTTTTCAACCTTGCGAGACTGGTTCCCCAATCTTCTGGAATTCTCTTTCTCATTGACTGATGAACCATTTGGATGGCTTACTCTTGGCACCGACCATTGGACATGACATGGATGCTCGTGGTCTGGCCACACGAACACAACCAAGACGTCTGCAGTTGTCCAGTGGGATGCGCAAGCGCGGCTCACTTCCTTCCCACCCTTTTCACGCAGTGATGGGACCTGGCAACCCACCCACTGCCTCTTGCATGGAAAGAACGGAAAGCATTAGGCTGGTTGCCCGAACCACTTGAGGTTGAATGGCAGGAATTTCCTGACATGATGCTGAAAACCATACTCACTGAGGAAAACAGAATTATGACCTCCTTGTAAAAACATGTTACTGTATGATATTTCAGCGGTGAGACGTGAGCAAAGCTGACCCAGGGTCTTAACAGACTTTTGTCTCCTCGTGCCCCACACCCAGCACCACTCCCCAACCTTACTCCTGAATAAGGACAAATATGGAAACAACTCACTGTAAACTGGATTTGGCAGCCACCCATGATGTAGTCCAAGAAAGAATGCATCTTGTGGATCTGCACAGGAGGAGGAGAGGAAACTGTATTAGGAACAGTATGATCTGTATACCTATAGATTAGAGGCCTACACTTCGGGGTTATGCTGACGTAGAGGAAAAAGCAGAGAAAGATCTGTGGGAAAAAGATGGGTCAGCTGATTTTGTTCCATGAAAGGAAAGAAAGAAAGCAATGCTGAATTTAGATGGGCCTGTGAGGGCTGCAGCCATCCATCCCCTGCTACCCTCTCTTTTGGTTTACACATGATTTTAATCAGCCTCTCCCTCTGGGGTGAGACTAATACTGTGTTTTCAAGGGTCACCACTGGTTTGAAATGAATGAAGTCTCACACTTGGCTTCAGTCTCGCTGCCCGTGTCTAAGTCCCAGTTCTGGTAACATTCCTAACACCACAGTAATCAAGATGGGCAGCTTCAAGATCACAATTACCTGAGAAGGTCTTTACTGCCAGCTGCCAGCTAGTGAGATTCCTCCCATGCCATGAGCAACAAGTATTAACATTTATTGAGAACTTACTGTACGCCAAGCACTTGACATACATTACCTCATTTAATTCTTAGAACAAGCCTGTGAAGGTGATGCTATTGTTATTATTGTGCCCATTTTATAGAAGAGGAAACTGAGGCTAAGATGATGGAGGTGGAACTCAAATGATGGCGGTCTTGACAGCACAGTTCATCCCTTCAACCTCTAAGCTGGAAGTCAGCAGGGTCCCTGCTTTTTTCCCAACCCCTGGCATCTGTGTTCTCACACACCTTACTGATTTCTAGTCTTAATTTCTGCTTCATTATGATTCTGATGCTTGAGTCTTGGTGACATTCATCTATTTATTTATTTAACAAGGATTTATTAAGCCCCCACCATGCACTGGATGCTAGGGATACAGGGATGTGAGAAACAGGCATGGTACCTGCAGCCACTGAGCTCACAATCTGGATCCTTTTACCAGGACAACTACTAGCTGATTTTTGACCCTCACTTCTCAGACTCCATCTGACGCTCAGGGCAGCTTCTCAGAGACTGACCCATAAAACCCCATGGTAGTGTTTCCAGGCACCACCTCCAGGTGGCACACATCTATTGGCAGACTTGTCTCAGGGCTGATATTTACTGGGCTCCCTGAATAGTGCCTGCTCCTGGCTTCCTTATGGCGATGCTTTGCTTGATAGTTGGGATACCCTACTACTGTCTGTACACCAAAAAAATGAGTTCGATCACCATGGCCTTTGAGTGCCGAACTCTTAGATCAAAACAGATATGTGCACAATCACCTTACAGAGATGGATAGTTGAACTGGCTCATCTGGATCTTCTTTTCTCCTGCTGCTATGAGCACAGGGATGGTCACAGGTCTATTCTGAATGTACCAGGATTTGGTCTGTACAGGTAGGTAAGATGACCAGAGACAACTGCCTTTGAAAGAAGAGTTTATTACTCACAGCTCCCCAAGGGACAGGAGGACTGTCCTGCCACACAAGGGGGCCACACGGGGAAGCACTAGGGTCAGTCAGGAGGCAAGAGGAATGAGGGGAAAGCACAGGCAAAAATCTTTATCATGGTTTTTGTGGGAAGGAATGCATGAAGCAAGGTAAGAAGTTAAGCAGGTTTAGGATTCAATAGTTTGAGTAACTTACGAGGCTCTGGGTGATAGGGATGGTCTCTAATTATCTGAAACCTGGCTCTGGGGTGATACAGGGCAGGCGGAATATTGTCTTGGTGTGTGAGAGTTCAGGAAAGGGGGTGGCTGGGGGTATAGGCTCTGGATGGATTGGTCTGCATGTCAAAGACAGGCTCACAGGCAAGTTGATTGCTACCTTTAGGAATTAGGTAACTCTGGGAGGGGCAGTTCCTCCTCAGTATGCAAGGCCCCAAGATGTCAAAGCATCATAAAATACAGAAAAAAAGCCATTATTAAAACAGTGACCCCCAGATGACCAATCACAAGCATTATCTCCTAGTTCCAGTGATTGGTTCAAGGGGTGGGCATGTGACCTAAGCCAGACCCATCGGTCTTTTCCTTTACTCTCTTGTTATGTAAGGATGAGTTCCTGCAGCTCCTGGCAGCCAGGAAAGGCCAACTCTGAGTGAAGGAACCTGATATATATAGAGAGAAACTGGATGGCACGTAAGTCTTATGTCATGGAGTCAGACAGACGGAGACTAAAATCTCAGCTCTTAAACTTACCATGTGTGTGACAAACTGGTTACACAATCTCATTTGAAAGTAGAAATCTCAGGGTTGTGATAAGAGTAAACAGAACGTATTATAGTTATTTTCACATAGTAAGTACTCAACCAGTAGCAAAATTATTCCCAGATGGGATTTTCTGCTAAGTTAGAGCCCTTCTGGGAGGAATTTTTACGCCCTTTAATCTTCCCCCACTGTCTTATTTTCATGGTACCTCCTCGGCATGGCGGAGGCGTCACATATAAAGCAACGAACGCTGGGATAGGCACAGAATAGGTGCTTTAGAAATGTTGGTGACCCCCTCTGGGGACCTCCCTCTGGTGCTGTCCTGGGAAGACCAGGACTCTCCTATCTTTGGGGGCAGGACTGTCCTTGTGGAGGGTACGGTGGCATTGGCCTACCACAGCTCCAAGACCATCCATGCTTACAATGTATGTCCATTAATACCTTGACTTTCTGATTTTTGTTTAAAAAAGATCGTATCTCTTTGACACTCTCTCCTTCTGTCCACACAACCTTCCTCCCAGACAGCCCTAGCTTCATACCCCTGGAAGACAGGGGCTATGTATATACCTTGCACTGATTCAAAATCACAATGCCCGAGTTCTTATAATTCTTCTTCTTGGCTTTGTACTTGGGATTGATGCACTCCCACTGCACCTGAAACAAGAAAGGTTATAGCATGATTGCCAGCTCAGGAAGAAGTGGAGTCATTCATGACGAGGCCCCTGGGCACAGTTGCAGATGGACCTGAGGGCTGACCCATGGTCTCTAGCTGATCCCTTCACATCTGGAGGGGCAGTAAGGAGGAGTGGTGCAGAGGGAGACTCCGACACTACTCTGCCTAGTTTGAATCCCAGCTCCTCCATTTTCCAGCTGTGTGATCTTTGGCCAATTACTTGATTCCTCTATGTCTTGCATGTCTCCTCTGTAAAATGGAGCTTGTAATTGTAGGTATCTCATAGGGTTACTGTGAGGATTGAATGATTAACCCTTGTAATACATTTAGAACAGTGCCTGACACTTATAAATGCTTGCTATTAATGGGACCAAATTAAGCAGCAGAGGGAAGGAGAGATCTGGGGACACACAGCTGAGTAACCCAAATGCTAAGTCTTAGTGTCTGGGAATTGACTTAAGAGGTAGGAAAACTGAGGGACATTGAATACTGGCTACAGGAAGCTGGTGGGGATGATGATAAGTTTGCTTAACTTCACAGAGGACTAAAATAATGGATTGACACAGTCACAACGGTGGTGCATTAGATTGCCAGAGAGGCTTCTGTGAGAGGTAGAATCAGAACTGAGGAGGTAGCTGGGAGCTAAAGGGTGAACAGATCTCAACCCTTTCAGCCTACAGAAGGCTTCAGGGGACAAAGCCAACTGCACCTTGACTACTGACAAAGTCAAACATCCAAGAGTCATGGAATGCTCCTGCCTACTATCCTATGGGAGTAGATCCTTGGATTTCTACTCAGAAGACAAATTTTCACACTCTGACAGTTGGAAGTATCTGAAAATGAAGCAATTTCTGAGGCAGATGTGAGTGGGTAGATTGATACAGCATTGGCGCCAATGACCCATTCCTCCCAGTGCACAATGACTCTGAGCTTAGTCAGGTGACTTGTTTTGACCGATGGGACGTTAGCAAGTGATATGAGCAGAGGCTTGACAAGCCCCTGTGCACTGGGGCTTGCCCTCCTCTTGCTGCTGGGACATTTTCACCATGTATTAGCTTAAGCTGGTGTCCTGGAGGATGAAAGAGCACGTGGAGAAACATTTCAGCTACCTCAGATGTGTAGGCACAAGTGCAAGAGTGAGTCCCATTTGGAACAGAGAGAAGTTTCCCAGGGGAACTCAGCCCAGATTGCCGACCTCCTGTCCTGCCTATGGTAGTAGCCTCCTAACAGATCTCCCTGTCTCACTCTCTTGTCTCTCTCTGTAACTGATTATCTACACAGTAGCCAGAGTAATCTTTAAAAAAATTAATCTAATTCTCCAGTCTAGACCCCTTTGCAGCACTGCCCAATAGAACTTTCTACAATGATGGGAATATTCCATGTCTGCACCGATCAATGTGGAAGACACTAGCCACACGAGCACTTGGAGTGTGTGTGTGTGTGTGTGTGTGTGTGTGTGTGTGTGTGTGTGTGTGTGTGTGTGAGAGAGAGAGAGAGAGAGAGAGAGAGAGAGAGAGAAAGATGGAGGAATTGAAATTTTAACTTAATTTAACTTAAACTTACTAAAATTGAAATTGAAATAGGTGTATGTAGCCAGTAGCTATTAAATTGGAGACTGTGGCTTCAGTGTGCTCTCAATACATTTATAGGAAAATTGAAACTCTTTTCTCTGAGCTATCAGAATCTGCTTTTCCTGGCCTTGGCCTCTGTTCTTGACCACATCGCATGCATGGCTCCCTCACCTTCTCTGATCCAGATACACTGGTCTCTTTCCAGATCCTTAATCACACCGAGCTCTTTCCTGACTCAGTACTTTGCAATGTTGTTCCCTCGGCCTGAAATACTGTTCCCTTGCTTGTTACATGGTTGGCTTCACTTCATCTTTAAGGGCCTTCAAGTTAAATGTCACCTTTTCAGTTGATCTCTTCTATGTTATACCTTTATAACTAAACTGGCTCAGTTTTTTATAGCATTTGGCACAATGTATAATTACATATTTTGTTTACTTGATTCATATTTATATTTTACTATGATGCACACTCATGTCACACCTAGAGCCTGACACTTAGCAGGTGCTCCTCAGTAAATATTAGTGGGGTCAATAAATAATAGAACAGTTCCCTGGGTGCAGACATGTCAGAATAGGGACTGAGTGGTTGCACCAAAACCTTTCTGGTGTCTCAGTGATACAGAAAAGTACAGTAGCATATCATCCATTTCCTCAGAGAGACTTCAAGATTCACTTCTGTTTGTTTGAAAGCATCAGACTTCAGCGTGCTTCAATTGTGATGTATGCTATAATATCCTCCTAGGATTCTAAAGATGAAGTGTTTCCCATGTTTATTGGTTTGGCTATTTCTATTTGTAAAGCAGAACAAGGCAAAACTTCGTAAAACTCTTTAGAACTCTAGCGGGTGGTATTGATAACTGTCATTGATTTATTAGCACAACAGAGCCTGGTCTTGTACATTCAAAGAAGCAACAACGTCTCTGGATAAATTCCTAGTTATTTGGGTAGTGACTTAATTTATAGTTTAGTGTTGGTTTTCACTGTACCCCTGAAACTGCAAGCCTGCTCGTGGGTGAAGGTCTCTGTGTGTCTGACAAGTTTCCTGCAATGCTGGGTATGTAACAGCGTGTTTAGCAGGTTGTGGGAGCTATGCAGAAAGCTGCCCTTGACTTTTCAGGCCAAAGGGAGGTATTCAACAAATGGTCTGATTCAGATTAAGCCTCTGATTCTAAAGAATGTTAGTTTATTTCCATCCAGTCTGGTTACATCTTGACTTACATCTGAAAGGAGAAACTTGAACAGTGAGTTGGGACAATCTTCCCCAAGCAGCACTTCTGAGCAGGCCAGGCACAGGGTCTTTAGGGGAAAAAGTCTTTCTCTGCTGTCACTCCTTTTTGTTCTATGGGGACAGTATCTCCCAGAGTAAGGATGGCAGGTAGCTTGGTTTGACTTCCTCCAGAAGCTAACGCCGAGGCAAGTATTTAAGTACAAGTAATTCATCTGGGAGGTAATACCAGGAAGGAACAATAAAAGAGTGGGGAATTGAAATAGGGAAGCAGCCAAAAAGGGGTACGTGATCCATTCAGGTAACCCTATGGGCAACCAGGGCTGCTTCCTGCTGGGGAACTCTGGGCAACTTCACAGAGCATGCCTCAGAGTTTTGCTGCCTGAAGGGCAAGAGAGCTGGGGTATTTATATTCCATCTCCCACTAGCAATTTGTTGAGGGCTGCTCCCTGAAATGTGTACAACTCCCCCAACATGTCCAGCCTGCAGTAGGCATGGGCAGAGCAGGCTCCAGCAGCCACAGAAAGCCCTCAGGCAAAGAGATTCAGGTTCTGCAGCTGACACTGGGCAGGTGAATCCTGAACAGATCAGAGAAGAAGTTACATGGTCAGGGTCCAGACGACAGCAACTGACCAACAGATGTATGTATGTATCCATCAGAGTACGGGTGTCTGAGAGATACAAAGAGGAGGTGTAGGCTTCTGTGTGATGCAATGAAATCCCTATGTGCCCCTGTGGTATGTGGTAGTGTTTGGGTTTATGTCTTGGTATCAAGAGTGTAAGAGTGAAATGGTGAGACTAAATGAAAATCTGGTGCCCAAAATAAAAATTTGGAGTAATCAAATAATTTGCCCAAAGCATTAAATGTGTAATTAATGCCACCAGGTCATGGAAATGTAGATCTAGAAAGAATACTGCAACATGATAATAACACCAGCACATATTTTGGAAGTTCCAGACACCCTGCCAAATGCGTATGATGATTTATCTCATTTAATCTTCACTGAATGCTACCGGGTAAGTACCATTATCACCTTCATTTATTTTAGGTGAGAAAGCTGAGGCGCACAGAGATTAAGTCACTTGTCCAAGGCTACACAGCCAAAGGAAATTAGAAACTTTCTCATCTGACTTCTCCATTTTGCCAGTGGAGAAACCGTACCACCTTGGAGCAGGGTCCTGTCCAAGGTCACAACCAATTGCTATGAGCTGGGTTGGCACTAGAACCCAGATTTCAGTTCCCACCATGCTCCCTCCTGGCCATGTTTAATCATGTATTAATGTCTCACCTCTAGCTGCTCGGTGTATAGCTGGGTGCTAAGGAGGCATTGCAAGAGGCGAGTCTGGGGGAAATGCCATGAGGGGCTTACCACGTACCTGTTTTCCTTCCATTACTCCTCTCATCTCCTTGAATGTTGAGGTGAATTCTCCAATGAAGTCATGTTTGCCATTGGAGTCCCAGTCCCATACTATGCACTGCAAGAGAAAATAAGTATTTTTTTTAACTTAAGAATTCATCCACAGCAGCTAAAGGCAATGCAAACTTTATGAGGAAGACCTGATGAAGGACAGTTGGTCTGGATCAAAAGTCTAGGATGACAGCATGTGGGAAGAGGTATCCCTTTGGTTTCCATTCGTTTTACTTAGCCTTTTGTCATGACTTTCAAGCAGCCCTGTGATGCAGCAGTGACTAATAATTTGCCGATTTTTCAGGTAAGGCCAGTAAGACCAAAAGGAGATAAGTCACTTGCCAAAGGGACTATCCAGTGAATGAGAAACCTGGGATTTGAAGGCAGGTATCCTGACTCTAATTCCAGTGTTGTTTTTCCCACAGAAGAGAGCCTCTGTGGTTTATAGCTGGAATCAGGTGCCTGAGTCCATGCCTGTAGCTTCCACAGTGGCAGCTTATGTTTAATGATTTGATCATATGAATCACATTTTATTATTTTTTTTCTGAAGGCAAAAGAGCGATGCTAAGAAAAACAAGTCAGAGGGCAAAAAGTGAGAGCTTTAATTGTACCCACATGAAAAATAGGTGAAAAACAGTGAGAGGTGAGTTACACTGGTAAAAAGCAGGCGTCCATCACACCTAAGATGCAACCTTCCAACAAGAGGGCTCCATCTAACACCACTAAGGCTAACTTCTGGGCTTGCAAGTAACACTTTGCAGTGTGATGCAGATTAAATCAGTAGCCATCCCTCTGCTTGGTCACACATCTTTAGATGAAGAGGGAGTCCCCATTTTTTCTGGGGTGGAGGTTGGATTAGGGTTTCAAGCACTTCAGATATCGCTTCTACATCTTAAACCAGGGATCTGCAGCCAGGAACCCCAGAAGTCAGATAAGATCGAGGCAGCAAGGAGACATTTACTCAGAGGTTTTCCCTGGAATATTGGTGTTCAAGGGGCAGCCTAGTTCTTTCTTGGGATGAAGACCTCAGTGGCCAGTCCTGCCTGGAAAACCTGGTTTGTAAATCTATTTTCTGACCTGTGGGATACCACACAGACCTAAAATGAAATATGCCCCGAATGAAACATAATCCCCCCCAAACTTATTCCTACTCATTTATTTTTTGTCACAGTGGATTGTATCAACATCCACCCAGTGGGAAACATCACTCAGGATGTGCACTGTGAACATCACACTGTCAAAGACTTGTCTACTGATCTCAGTTACTCACAACAGGGTTTTTTCTCTCTATTTGCCAGCCCCTCCTTACTGACCCTGACACTCACACAGTCATTACCTGGAGCCAGAAGCAAAAGAAAGCTTGACTGGCCTGGGCACAGAAAGAGAAGGAAGTGTGTTTCTGGAACCTTGCCTCTCAGGCTCCTAACTGTGCGCAGTAGTGAACACAGCCCTGGGACATCTGAGTCTGACACTTACTCAGTCTTCTATCTTGGGGGGAAGCAGATAAAAAGGCAAAGGGGCCAAAAGAGTCTTTTCAACACTCCCTTGTGTTTTACTGTGTTTCTTTTAATCTCTCCGTTAGAATATAGGAAAAGCAAGAGGGAATGTACGTAGTACTTTGGTTTGTCACCAGATCTCAAGCAAAACCACCTATCTGCCTTCTCTTAGCTTTCCCGTCATGCTTTGGTTAGTTACTGCCCTCCTTCCACCTGCCACCATAACACTCAGGACGTTTGCTCTCTCTGGGGCAGAATTCCCCTGGGCTGGATGATGAGTCAGGCCCAACAGGGTTCCAGGCCTGGCCTCCTGGGGGGCAGGCACCGCTGTTTACATGGACCCTGCTTCTTCAATTGGTGGCATTCCTCATCATGCCAGTTGCAGAATCCTGTTTCGACCTTTCTCAGAAAGGTCCCAGAGGAAAGAAGACACAGTGAGGCAGAAAAATAAAACCACGGTCTTTCTCTCCCTGCCATGAAGCTGGCTTATGACAGCTCTGATACAGTTGACAGAGGAACATGTCATGGTGAAAAGTAAACAGATCAACTGCCCTGCAGAAAAGCTGAGACAGAGGCAGGTTCTTGGTGTGAATTAATAAGGAAACTTTGACTGATTGGTGACAGAGTGGCAGCTCAAAACTGTCTACAAGTCAGGAGGCCTTCCACATTCCCACAGCTCACAGTATAGTTTAGGTATATCATCTTAAAATGTCTGAGCTCGACAGATGGTCTTGTCAACTCCCTCATTTTACAGAGAAGGAAATTAATGAAAGAGAAAGGAAGCGACTCCTGCAAGTTCACCCAGTGCAGACGAAAGTCCAGGTTTCCTGCCTACCTAATTCCCCCCGCCAACCACAAAACAGCAAATTATAATAATTACAACATATATAGTGCTTACTATGTACCAGAAACTGTTCTGAACACTTTACATGTGTAAATTCACTTAATACCCAGAATAATTTTTCATTATGCTCATTTTACAGATGAGGAAACTGAGACACAGAGAGGTGAAGTAAGTTTTCCAACACCACACAGTTAACAATAGGTAATCTTTGAACTAAAAGAAGTTAAACTTTGGAGCTTTTCCTAAATGATCATCTCTTATGAACCCAGGCTATTTGTGTTTATGGTCTCTAATCCTGTATGACAACCCTGAAATGACAATATTATTATTGCCATTCACAGGTATCAGTCACAGGCTTAGAGAGGTCAAGTGACTTGACTAGACATCTAGAAAGTGACAAAAATGGATTTTATTTCTTTTTCTTGTCTAATTGCTCTGACTAGGACTTTCAGCACTATGTTGAAAAGAAGTGGCAAGAGACGGCATTCTTTTCTTATTCCTAATCTTAGAGAAAAAGCTTTAACATTTTCACCATTGAGTAATATATTAGCTGTGGACTTGTCATGTATGGCCTTTATTATGTTGAGGTAATTCCTAGTTTGTTGAGCATTTTTATCATGAAAAAGTGTTGAATTTTGTCAACACAGAATTGCTAAAGAAATCTTGAGAAAAAGAACAAAGCTGAAGACATCACTTCAAAATATATTACAAAGCCACAGGAATTAAAACATCATGGTACTCCCATAAAGACAGATCTATAGGCCAATGGAACAGAATACATAGCCCAGAAATAACCATACATATATGGTCAATTGATATTTGACAAGGGTGCCAAGAATATACAATGGGGAAAAGGGAGTCTCTTCAACAAATGATGTTGGGAAAACTGAATATCCACACGCAAAAAAATGAAATTGGATCCCTACCTTACACCATACACAAAAATCAACTCAAAATGAATAGAAGACTTAAACATAAGACTTGAAACTGTAAAACAGTTAGAAAAAAAACACAGGGGAAAATATTCTTGACATTCATCTTGGCAATGATTTCTTGGATATGATACTAAAAGCACAAGCAACAAAAGCAAAAATAGACATGTGGGACTATATCAAACTCCTACAGGAGCTATAAAAATATGCTGCACAGCAGAGGAAACCATCAATAAAATGAAAAGGCATCCTACAGAATGGGAGAAAATATTTGCAAACTGTATATCTGATAAGGGATTAATTTCCAAAATGTATAAGGAACTCTTACAACTCAATAGCAAAAAAACCCCCAATAACCTGATTAAAAAATGGTCAAAGGACTTGAACAGATGTTTCTCCAAAAAAGATATACAAATGGCTAACAGGTATATGAAAAGATGCTCAACATCATTAATTATCAGGAAATGAAAAATCAAAATGACAATGAGATATCACCTCATATCTATTAGGATGACAATTATTAAAAAAACACAAAAGATAACAATTGTTGGCAAAGATATGGAGAAATTGGAGCCCTTGTAACCGTTGGTGGGAATATAAAACAGTGCAGCAGCTATGGAAAACAGTATAGTGGTTTCTCAAAAAATTAAAAATAGAACTACTATATGATCCAGCAATCTCATTTTTGGGTATACATCCAAAGAACTGAAGTCAGGATATCGAAGAGATATCTTCATTCCCATGTTAACTTCAGCAGCATTATTCACAATAGCCAAGATATGAAAATAACCCAAGTGTATGACTAAAGAAAATGTGGTATATACATACAATAGAATATTATTCAGCCTTAAAGAAGAAAATCTTGCCATTTGTGACTTGGATGGACATTATGCTAACTGAAATAAGCCAGTCACTGATGGACAACTAGTGCCTGATTCCACTTTTATGAGGCATCTATAACAGTCAAACTCATAGAGGCAGAGAATACAATAGAGGTTGCTGAGGGGTGGAGGCATTGGGGTCTTGTTGTTCAATGAGTGTAAGGTTTCAGTCACGCAAGATGAGTAAGTTCTAGAGACCTGCTGTACAACATTGTGCCTATAGTTTGTAATATGGTGTTGTGCACTTCAAAACCTGTTAATAGTGTAGATCTCATGTTATGTGTTTTTATCGCAAAACAAGTCAAAAGGACATAAGGAAATGTTGGAACGTGTGGGATCTGTTACCTTGATTCTGGTGATGGTTTCACAGGTTCAAACTCATATGCATATGAGTTTGCATATGTTTGCATATGTCCAAACTCATCAAATTATATGCATTAGATATGTACAGTTCTTTACGTATCAATTAAATAAAGCTGTTAAGAAATCTAAAAGTAAAGGAGATTTCCTTAATAATCTGGGTAGGTCTGACACAATCCATTGAAAGCCTTAAGAGCAGAATGAGGCTTCCCTGAAGAAGGAGAAATTTTGCCTTTGGGCCATAACTTAACTTCAGTTAGCCTGAGAGTTCCAGCCTGCCTTTCCTGAGGGTATGCTCTAGGGATTTCAGACTTGTCCAGCCAGCCCGCAAAACAGCATAAGCTAATTCCTTGCAATAAATCTCTTAATGTCTATCTTCCACTGGTTCTGTTTCTCCGGTTAACCCTGGCTGACGCACCTTCCCTAATTTTCTCCCTTGGCATTCATACCTTCATATTAAGAAGTGAGTTTTCAGTGACCATCGGTCTTCTCATACTGATATGCCAAAGTTTATTGAGCACTTACTTTGTCCCGGGCATTGTTCTAAGCCCTTGACATGCTCTGATAGTTAATCTTCACAGCGACCCCATCAGTGGGACACTATTATTGTTATCTCCACGTTACAGATGAGGAAACTGAGACACAGAGAGGTGAATGATCTCCTGCTATTATGGAATATTTTGGGTTTTAAAGTACAATTGGCTTTAACATCAGAGTTCTCGGGATCTGAATGTGATCCAGGTCCTGGAAGGCCAGGGTGAGCTACCCAAACTGTGGTTATAAAATTACATAACTGCGGCTCATCACTGCAGAATTCTCATGTTTAAAGGAAATCTATTCTTCCCTTGCCTTTTAAATTTTTATATATGTTTTAACACTGTAACCTGTCATTTGTCCATGTGAAGTAGGGTTCACTGTCCATTTTCTCTTGGCTCCTTGGTTACACCACCCCCAAAGCTTCCATTGCAATCTGTTTACATCTGCTTTAACGTGTCTCCAGCTATGTGGTCACCACTGGTCTCTATCCAATACTTGAAGGAAACTTGAGTACTCAGCTTTCTATCAGGGTTGAGCACAGTTCTTGGGCACAAGTAAGAACTCAGATAAATCTGTGATGAGTTCATGAAAAAGGTCTTTCTTCTTAAGTTGAGTGGATGGCAGTCCTCAGATTGGCCCTGTTTCCACACTGCAAAGGGAGGGTACTGCAATCAACTGGTTAATTTTTATTAAAGGAGATGATCAAACTCGGTAATATGTTTTGTTGGTGGTAGATATAGGCACAGGCAAAGGATTGTCTGCATGGGATTATGGACACGGTTTAATTGTTGTAGACACAGGGGCCAGGGCCTGGGAAGCAGCAGGCCGAGTTCTGTCCTTGCTCTGCAGATAGCACTGTGAGACCTTAGGGTGTCTTCTCAGTATCTCTGTGCTTCAGTTTCCTTCTCTATGAAATGGGTGTCTGGGGAATGGGAGCTGGAGTGAGTGCTCTCTGAGGTCCTTTCAGATCCAGAATTCCCTAGTTACATGGCATTGCATCTTTATTCCTTTTTCAACTTTATGTTCCAAAGTCTGAGATAATTATATTAAAGTCATAAAATTCTTAATTATTTATCAATACCTGATAATGTAACACTACTCCCTTTCTTTTCTTTTTTTTAAATTAATTTTTATTGGAGCATAGTTGCTTTACAATGTGTTAGTTTCTACTGTACAGCAAAGTGAATCAGCTATACATATACATGTATCTCCTCTTTTTTTGGATTTCCTTCCCATTTAGGTCATCACAGAGCATTGAGTAGAGTTCCCTAAGTATACATAGGCTCTAATTAGTTATTTATTTTATACATAGTATCAATAATGTATATATGTCAATCCTAATATCCCAATTCATCCCATCCACCCCTCCCTCCTTGGTGTCCATACACTATGTCTGTGTCTCTATTTCTGCTTTGCCAATAAGATCACCTATACCATTTTTCTAGATTCCACATATATGTGTTAATATATGATATTTGTTTTTCTCTTTCTGACTTATTTCATCCTGTATGACAGTCTCTATGTCTATCCATGTCTCTACAAATGACCCAATTTCATTCCTTTTTACAGCTGAGTAATATTCCATTGTGTATATGTACCATATCCTCTTTATCCATTCCTCTGTTGATGGACATTTAGGTTGCTTCTATGTCCTGGCTATTGTAAATAGTGCTGCAATGAACATTGGGATGCCTGTGTCTTTTTGAATTATGGTTCTCTCTGGGTATATGCCCAGTAGTGCAATTGTTGGGTCATATGGTAGTTGTATTTTTAGTTTTTTAAGTAACCTCCATACTGTTCTCCATAGTGGCTGTATCAATTTACATTCCCACCAACAGTGCAAGAGGGTTCCCTTTTCTCTACACCCTCTCCAGCGTTTATTGTTTGTAGATTTTTGAACGATGGCCATTTTGACTGGTGTGAGGTGATACCTCATTGTAGTTTTGATTTGCATTTCTCTAATAATTAATGATGTTGCATTTCTATTCACTACTCTCCCTGTTAAAGGAGATAATAATAGTGATTGGCATTTCTCTAACAATTAGTGATGTTGTTGAATCTTTTCATGTGTTTGTTGGCCATCTGTATGTCTTCTTTGGAGAAATGTCTATTTAGGCCTTCTACCCATTTTTTGATTGGGTTTTTTTTTTTTTGATATGGAGCTGCATGAGCTGTTTGTATATTTTGGAGATTAATCCTTTGTCAGTTGCTTCATTTGCAAATATTTTCTCCCATTCTGAGCGTTGTCTTTTCTATGGTCACCTAATCTATGACAAAGGAGGCAAGACTATACAATGAAGAAAAGAGCCTCTTAAATAAGTGGTGCTGGGAAACCTGTTCAGCTACATGTAAAAGAATGAAATTAGAACACTCCCTAACACTATACACAAAAAATAAACTCAAAATGGATTAAAGACCTGAATGTCAGGCCAGACACTATAAAACTCTTAGAAGAAATATAGGCAGAACACTCTTTGACATAAAACGTGAGATCTTTTTTGACCCACCTCCTAGAGTAACAAAAATAAAAGCAAAAATAAACAAATGGGACATAATTAAGCTTAAAGGCTTTTTGCACAGCAAAGGAAACCATAAACAAGACAAAAAGACAATTTTTTCTTTCACTAGGTATATTTATATCCCTTGGACAACTGAAAGTCAGTTGTTCATCTTCTCATGGTGATTCTCACAAGAGCACCATGAGATGGCAGGTCCATTTTCACAGATGGTGATCCTAAAATTCAATAGAGCAACTGAAGGTGGCTTATTCCCAAGCACAGAGCTAGCAAGAGTTGAATTAGGCTGTGGACCTGGATTTATTTCTCTATACTCAGGACCCTTTTCATTATACCACATAGCTTCATAACATACTCATGCCATGTGCCTTTTCAATGGCAGGCCATTTTTCTTTTTCTTTTTTTTTAACTAACCAACTAAATCATGGATATCTGACTTCTCCCAGGGAAGAATATACTTATATACATCTTTAACGTTCTTTTTGATAATAAGCACTCTAAGATTATCCAGAATGATTAATCTAGGTGGGGCCTTACTGAGCTCATTTAAAGGTAGAATTTTAAATTGAAACCATCAAAATTAAATGCTAACAGAATAAGTAACATAGGAACCAAACTGTGTTCTAACATCACTTAGTCTAGACCAGTCTCCTAACTACAGCTTTTGGGAAATCAGGCAATCTGATTTCTATCATTTTAAGGAGTTTTAGGCAAATACATAAAATTATATTTCAGGATAGCTATGATTAGGGATTTGGGACAATTTCATTCATAATTTAGTACTCGGAATGGCTTCTTTTTTGTTAAAATTTAATGACAACCCTTAACACAAAATTGGTTTAATGGTTTACACAGGACTGTAAACATCTAAAAAAGAGTATTAAATGTATATTTGCTTATCTGGTGGTTGTGACTTGAGCACAGGCAGACCTTGGTAGAGTGTGTCCATGGGAAGAGGGTCCACGCCCCTTTGATTATTTTCTCATCACTTGATTGCTTTTACTCACTGCAGGCTTGGCAATAACCTTCAGACATCACCGCAGCTAGTTGGATGGGAATTAAAAGTAGCTCCCCCATTTGTAACATGAACACTCTGATTTGGACCTCTGAGATTTGGCAGAGCAGGATGCCACAGGGAGTGAAGACAGAAATCTTCACAGTAGAGCAGGGATGAAGCTGGACCCTGAGAGAGGGGCATATGCAGCATCCAGATGGAGGGGAGAGTTTCTCAAATAAACAAAATGTAAGTACAGCTCCAGAAATGGTGGGCAGGGCTGGGGCCTCAGCCATGTGCATCTCTGGCAGTCATCTTTGCTGTGCTGGTGGGCAGGACTAGCAGACATCTGTCTGTATGAGAGCCTGAGTATCTTCTGGGGACTCAACCTAAGGTGAGGAGAGAGTGGGGCAACAAGATGGGCCCAAGAACAAAGAACCACATCTTAGAGGAGTGGGGCAAGGCTGAGTAGAGTCTGGTGACAAATGCTCAGAATTTTCCACAGGTCTAACCCCTATGGATTCATGTCTGAGTTCTGGGGAGGGAGCTGTAAGTAGAAGAGTAGCTTGAAAGAAAAGTTTTCACAAAATAGCAGGGTCTTATGTAGGTCAGGAGAACAGAGGGGTTAGATGCACTAAGAGGCCCAGATTTAAGCATCCTGAGGGCTCAGTGTTTCTCCATGCAGGGGAGGTGTTGCTCGGGGCTGAGGGCAGAAGGGGTGGGTGCTCTGTGCTCATCCTGGGGGTGCACCAGCTTCATCATCAGTGCCCTATGTCCAGACTGATAGGGCTCCTTCTAATCCTGAAACTCAGACCAGGTGCTCAGTGGGAGAAGCATCTCAAAGCACGAGTTCCCCTTGCAGACTTGGGTCAGCGCCATTTACCTCACTCTGCTCCTTACATCTTTTTTTTTTCTAAATGATGAGGACTTTTTATTGTAAAAGGCAAACTGAAGTTTATTGAACGTTTGTTCCTATATGCCTAACAATATGTTTTTTTTTCATTTAATCACCTTTGTTGAAGTATAAATCATATACACAATAAAATTTCATGATATTACCCACAAGCTTCTGGCTTGGGTGATGCAGTGTACCATTCACCTCGGTAGGAATCACAGGAAGAATAGGCTTGAGGCCCAAGGGATAGTTTAGTATTTGGTCATGTCAAATGTTGAATCCCACATTCTTGACCTCTAATAAACACCGTGAATCTCCCGACTCATGACAGGTAATCATTGTTTCTTCTAGAAAAATTCCTGTGTCTTTATTCCTAAATGAGCCATGCTGCTCGTGGTTTATTGATTGCTGTAATTTGATGCCTGGAGGCAAACTCCATTGGTCCCTGAGGAGGAAAAGGTGCTTGAAGACCGGAAAAGAACAGATGACTCGATTCGTATGGCTTAATCAGTCTGAAAACCACAAAATGGCAACGTGGGTCTCGCAGCAGCCAGGAGGGAGCCCCGGTGCAGCCAGGCAGCTTGATTACAGTGTGTTTCCGACATAAGCTCATTTACTTGCTTCTCTTGTTTAATTATTGCCCATGGAACCATCATAGGTGTTCAAGACTTGGAGGTTTTAAAACAAGGGAACAAAACAGATCCTAAAAGCATAGAGAAATGAGCCATTCCTAACCAATCGCATGAAATAATTTATGGAAAACAGATTTGTTGCTGCCACGCCCAAGCCAATTCTGGGAGTTTAAACTGGACTAATCCTCTATCCACAGACAGTATAAAATAACTGAGGCATTCCAGTCAGAGTCACAAACATTGTTCTGGATCCTCCTGCCTCATCACCACCACTGACTGGTCCCTGCTCCGTTCCCGTGTCTACAATGTTTCTTTGGCTTGCTGGGGCATCCAGGTTATCCTTTGGGCACCAGGGGACCTTGCATGCTCATGCTCTTCAGGGCCTGGCTACCCTCTCACTCATGCCTCTTGTGGGCAGACATCACTTCTGACCCTGGTCTGGATCCTGAGTCTTCATCCAGGAACTGGCTTCTGACTGAAGTCTTGTGTAGATTTACCCCAGCCACCCTTGAAACCAAGCTTCCGGTAGTCCAATACTTTTTATTAATTTCATTTAGTTCCTTGTGATGGGGTCCCTCTGTCACTCAGCCTTTCTACATACAACCAGCCCTTCCTGGTCAATCTATACCTCCCTGAGCTATGCTGCCTACTTAGCGAGTGTGAGGAAGAGTCTACAGTTCCTACATGAAACAAGAAAACCAAACAACTGTACTAAGTTGTTAGCCTAAAATTGCTACTGGTGAAACTCTCCTTGTCAGAGAGAATAATTTCTCCTCTTCTAAACAATAATTATTATAGACAGACTTTTGAGTCGAACACTTTCCTGCGAAATAGGAGGGCTTGGTTCTGAGTCATCCAGGAAGATACCCTATTCTTTTCATCTGGATGGAGTCAGACACACATTTTCAAGATGGACAAGCAGAGAGCTGAGATTTTGACAGTATAAAGCAGGGGCACTGACCTAGCTTATCAGACTTATTACCCAAGTAATTGAACCTTTCTTTTCATTCCATTTCTATCACTGTACAGAGCAATAGCTTTATTTGTCTCTGGGGAGATGACACAGACCTTCTTTACCCATGGATGGGTGTAAACCCATCCATTCACTGATAGGAAGGCCCTCCTAGTAACAGGCTCATCAATAACTATTTTAAAAGGCAGCAAAAGTAGCGGAAAATAATTATAATTTTTTTCTGGCTTTCATAATAGTCAATGTATTTTCAATGGTTGTTTATGATAAATGGACCCAAGTTTCCATCTAAATTGCATTCTCCACATCAAGGTTATCATTTTAAAGGGCAGAAATCAAAATCAATATGGTAGCAAAGCATTTTAAAAGTTAATTTCATAGAGCACCAGGTTTATGGGAGGTTAATAGGGTATTAATAAAAAATAAAAACGGGCTGAATTCTCAAATAAGCTTGGGTTACCCTGAGATAATAGAAGTTAAACAGTTTTCTCTATTGCAGACTTTGAAATGCCAACGTGAGGCCAACCAGCCATCAAGGGCACAAAATTTAATGAGGCATTTGTTCTTAGGGCACCACAAGCACAGGGTTGCCACTTGTGTAAAGCTGAGAGTGACAGCTTCCTTAAATTTTGTGCCAATACTCCTTTTGCCTTCCCCTACTCCAGGTCCTGCTAATGTGTATTGTGAATAATTTCCAAGATTAGGGCATAATACACAGTATATAATACACAGCTTACTTGGTCAAGGAACTTGCCTGTGTATTTGTAGAGTGAGTAGAAAAGAAGGATGCCCTAGGCAGGTGGACAGTACATTCTGGAGAAGTTGTGCTTGGATGCAAATTCTTTCTCCTGAATCCATCTTATTTTTCTGTTTTGGCAAGTTTTATGGTGAGCTCACATTTTCCTTAAGCTCTGTGTCAGCGATACAAAAATCCCTGTTTCCTTATGATCAGCATTTATCAGGGGATTTTTAAAAAAACTACAAAACAAAATATGTTTTTTCCTCCTTTATTGATGGATTCATTGCCTGTATCAGTATGAATGATGCCTTGGCAAAAATGGGAGCAGAATAGCCCATTATGCTAAGGGATATAAATTATCTTTGATGGAGAAGATCCCTGTTCATCAATACTGATGTAGCTGTGTCATCAATTTAATAGCTGAACACTCAGGACCATTAAACTTAGCACTGTTTGCCATACTATTATTTATAATAGTGCCCAAGAGTAACATGTAATTAACTACATGACTGACTGACAAAGCAAACTGCAGGGTGATCAATCATATTGTATAAACACTTGTCACCAGGCTACATGCGGGATGAGAAGGTTGACTTGTGATGTTTCAGTGCTACGCTGTCTAGACTGTTGCTCTGGGCTGGTGTGAGGCCCACCACTGATGGGGACTTTATTCTCAGATCCAGATTTAAAGTTGGTGGCTGTACCTTGATATTCAGTCTCATCTTGCCATCTAGCTTGATCTTTGGGAGGGTGACCAATATGAAGAATCTGTCAGTTCCTCTTTATCTAGAATGGTTTCCTCTTTTTAGGTCCCCCCAGACTCATGATTTTTTCCTTTGCCTAGTCCCTACTTTCACTAAGTTTTCCTACTGCCACTTGCCTTTAAAGCAATCAATTTCCCCTCTTCTTCAGGTTTCCCCTCACTACAGCTATTTTGTAACTTGTCCTCCTCTTTGAGCTGATCAGGAATGACTTCACCACAAGCAAGGGGAGATGAGGCATGGTCAGATTTTCCCTCTCATGCAGGGACTGTTTTGTAAAGTTTACTGTCAGCCCACAGGGTTAGCCTTCTACCTGTGACAGCTACTTGTAACTTCAGAAACTCCAGGTCCCATGTGGCCAAGAGGAAGACTGAGACTGTTATGGAGATTCATTCCAGAGAGAAAAATTGCTGATAGAAAGATATGCCTCCCCCATCAGCATGAGTTTCTTCTGTGTGAATACTGAGGCTAATATGCAAGAGTCTAACACAGCTGCCTGTAGAAATTGGACCCTGTTCTTAGGTGGGGTCTTCCCTGAAATGGGGAGGCATTATTTCAAGTATCAACACAGAGGAAAAGTAAGGTCCTTAGGGTGGAGAAAGAGAGAATTCTGTACCTCTGTCTTGGTATCTCTTTCTTAGGTCTAGACCAGGATGCCAGATACCTGGCACAGGCATAGTCATTCCCCCACTACTTCCTGTCCATCCTTTTATCTTTGCCCATTGCAGACATCACCAGTCAATCATACTTTCATCACTTAGACTCCTCCTCAATCCAACATCCCAGGCAGTCATTATTTATTGTTCAGAGATGGAATATAAGATTCAAACCTGTTTCCTACTGTCAGTCTCAAGTCTGATGAGTCAGGATGCATGTTTGTAGGGTGAGTGCTAGGAGGAAAAGAACTACGTGAATGTCACTGCCTTACCCATTGGGGCAGGGAAGGGATATAAGCCCTGAAGAGTGAGCATTATCTTATAAACCACATCATTTTCACTTAAGAGTACTCCCTGGGTTTACTTTCTATGTGTTCTTACCTGTCTGTTAGCAACATTTGGTTTGAGTAATTTGGCTTTGTCATAGCTAGACCTCACAGCGCTCAGAGGAGAACCATATGTCCATGGTTGGGTCAGAGTTAAGTGGGAAGCAGGTTACCTTGAGACTGCTAATTAATAAACACTCCTAGGAAGCCTAGGTCCCATAGTTCAGCTGCTTTTTCTTACTCTGAGATTCTTCCTCCTACTGACAACTTTAGTGATCCTGAGTGCTCTATTTTATTTTAAAAGGTAGCTTTCATTTTTGCCACCTTGCCAAGACTGTCAAGAATCATAATGAGCCAGCAAAAAATTATTTCATTCACAGAAATTACCATCCCATCCATTTTCTTCCCACCTCTCCTAGTCACAAAGTCATGTGTTTTCCATGACGAGTCCTTCTAATTTTATGTCACTAAAGCCACATATTCAGGTAGGAAATCTCAAAGTTTCCTGATGACTCAAGCCCCAACATCCCATGGATATAATATTGATGATGATGATTTCCCTGGTATGAGTTTCTAAGAGAGCCACAGGAAACTTGTCTTCTTATCCTTCTGTTCTTACTTAGAAGCTTAAATTTTTTTAACATCTTTATTGGAGTATAATTGCTTTACAATGTTGTGTTAGTTTCTGCTGTATAACAAAGTGGATCAGCTATACATATACATATATATCCCCATATCCCCTCCCTCTTGTGTCTCACTTCCACCCTCCCTATCCCACCCCTCTAGGTGGCCACAAAGCACCTAGCTGATCTCTCTGTGCTATGCAGCTGAGAAGCTTAACCTTTAAGATGCTCTCTGGAGCTTTGATCTATGAAGAGCTGAACAAATTGGCAAACATGGAGTTTGTAATATCTTATTTTTCATAATTCCAACAGTTACCTTGGCAAGCAGGTATGTGCTCTATAAACCTAAGTACTGACTTGACATACGGATCAAAAGAGAGTTTGTTAGCAACCTGCAGGCAGCTGCTCTTGGAGGATTCAGCTTGGCATGTAATCTAATTCAGCTGAAAGACGTGGACATATAATAACTACAACACAGACCATCATTCTCCTCTGTGTCTCTCTGGTCATATACAAATCATTCATTTGGCAGGTTCTTTGTAATTCCACTAATTAAGGGAAAACTATTGGTCTTTTTGGCCCTAAGTCAGGATTCTACAAAATTTTTCTTCAAAACGCAAACATCATCCCAACCAAAAGCAGGGGGTAGAATTAAGGTAGAGATTTAATATTTATTTTTAAACTTTTAATTGGCATTTGACCTGGTGGCTGGCCTGGCATTTGTTGGGATTCACCTCAGCCCAGCATGGAGAAACATGAATCCACTTTTGTTCAAGCAAGTTGTCTTTGGGATTTTATTGGTTTCATAACCCAGGTAAGTGGGTAAGAGTAACTCAAAGGGCAGAGGAAGAAAAGACAGAGAGGCTTACCGTGAAGGTACTGAATCCATTCTGTGCACATCTATACTACTTTTTCAACCATTACCTCATTCATTCAACCCAACAACATTCTCCCAACACATTCTCTGCAGGCTGCCAGGAAACACGCAATATACAAAATGAGTTTAAAAATGTGGTCACTGCCCTCAAGGAGCTTGCCATCTAGTAGGGAAGATAAACATATATTGGAAGTAACCTAAAACCAGAGCAAAGTTGTCTGGCAATTTATTAGGAACTGTAGAGAAAGGTTTGAGTGAAAGCAAAAAAGGAGCATCATCTGTTGTGTGTCCTCATTGCACGGGAGAACAGGGACAGAGTCTTATTTGTCTTTGTAATTTGTGCCAGGGAAAAAGTAGGTGTTCAATAAATGCTGATGAATGCAGCTGAGAGAAAACATGGAAAATTCTTAGAAGAAGTCCTTTTTGAAGCAGAACTGGAAGGAAACATGGAGTTTAGGTTAACAAAGAGGAAGGAGGAGGAAATACTATGTAGGAAACTGAAGGAGCTTAGACATGGTGAGGGGCAGCCTGCTGGAGCAGAAGGGAAGGACAGAGAATAGAGAAAGAGAACAAACGTACATTGATGACATTCATCCTTAGTCTGGGCTTCCTCCCAGATCTGACCCCAGTCAGAAGTACTTAGAGAAATAATACACGCTCTTGTTCCTAACCAAGTGATGGGGATACTGCATTATTCTTATGGAAATAGAGTCTTCCTGGGGTCTTCTGAAGCTCACAAAAGTCTTAGTTCAGCCTTCTTAAACTTTAGTATACACAAGAATCTTTTGGAAGGCTTGTTAAAATACAGATTTCTGGGCCCCATCAGCAAACTTTCTGATTCAGGAGATTTGGGGTAAGGCGTGAGGATTTGTACTTCTAACAAGTCCTCTGGTGATGCTAGTTCTGTGACCACAGTTTGAGAACCACTGTCTTAGATAAATATACAGTTACCTTCCCTCATATTTACACCATTTCCCAAGACATGGAGAGAATCAAATGCCATAAGATGGCTGTGATGATCAGAGATTTTAAAAATGTCTGCTGAAGGTGGCTGTTTCAAAGATGCTTGGTTTCAGGTGATATAAGATTTCTGCATTAATTTCCAATTTATAAATGACTATAACTCTGGAAGTTCTTACTGTTAACTGGATGTTGAGAACTCAGAACAACAAAGTTGTAAATAGTGTTTAGGTCTCCAGCTCACCACAAAAGCCCAGGTCACCTTAAATATATCTAATGCACTCAGTTGTGCAATAGATAATCACAGAAAATAACACCACGGCCATACCACTAGTTAAATCAAACACAACCTTGAACATGTGTGCTTCACTCTGTCCAACAGATGATACTTAGAAGTTATATGGCAACTATATTTTGATAAGTTTATTTTAGTACATTAGGAACTTCACTAATTGGATGATCTTTAACCAAAGAGGAGCATGGAATAAAAATAATGAAATGGTGCATAAAGGAGTTCTTAAAACCTTTGTGCTTTTTAAGTTGGATTTTCTTTTAATATATCACAGTTACTTGTAGGAAAGAAGATTTGGTTCAGATAGGCATCTCAGCCCATTACAGCACTGACTTTGAATGTGTTACTGGAGGCTGGGCTTCAGAACATCTGCTCCTCGCACATCCCTCTTCTGAGGGTTTCTGTCCACACAAGCTGCCACAATGGTGACTCTTGCCTGTGCTCCCCTAAAGTGGGCACTTTGTCTAAGGACAGCCCACCTGTAGGTTGGCCAGGAGTCTATGAGATGACCTGGTGTGGAAGTTTTGTTCATCATGGACAACGGGAACTAATTAGACCAATCAGAACTTGAGACAGAGAGAAAGAATGAAGCAGCTGGTTTTGGGAATAGTAGCTGAAGGACACAGGGAGACTAGTCAAGTTGCCACAATGGTAGAGCATGAGAATAGATATTTGTGAACTCCTGTTGCTTAGGAGGTTGACCAAATGACCCAGTCACTTGTGCTGCTCTGAATTCTGAATGATTTATTGAGTCGAACTACTTAGTAAGCTCTGTGAGACCTGGTGGTTTAGCAGTTCCCAGAATCCTGAGGCCGTAGCAAAACCCCCATATCTTCTTCCTTTTTTTCAGGTGAGTTCTTATATAACTCACCCAAACTAAAGGCCATCAAAATTCCTTTTAACAAAAATAGCCTAACCAACATAAACTCCTATGGAAATCCCCTAGTGACAGATTAGCTGAAGAATTGGGATAGTATTTCTCTCCTTTCCCTCCTGATCACTCCCAACTGATGGATTAGGAAGTTAAAATCCTCATACCTTTGAATTCATCAGAACTGAAGGCACATCAAAATGCAAGGAATTAAGGAACAGACAGTACATAAAAGAGAAAGGAAGAATGGGAGTCAGCAGATCAGCCCTTCATTTGTGTTGACAAACGAAGGTTCAAAGTCTCTGATGAGCTGCATCTATAAATAATTAGCTCTTCCAGTCTCCATGAGGCTTTGGCCAATTGGTACAGGCCCACTAGGGCTAATAAGGGCTAGAAATGCTGCCAACAAGCTCAGCTATAACACGAGCCAGAGGACAATGTGCTTCAGATACTCACGCTGCACTCATGTGATGTAGATTTATAGGGTCTAAGCACTGTTCTGAGGAGTGTTGGTATTCTTAGATTCATTAAATGGGAACTTATTCACCATGCCTTGTCTCAAGCATGTCACTAACATCTTAGTATCTTAGTTCAATAGTAATTTGGGGATCATTTCAGTAGGACTCTCTAATTTTAAGGATAAGAAAACTGAGGGTGAACTTCACAAAATTTATTCATGATATTATTGATTTTAAAGTCTTGCTCTTAGCTCAGAGGCAGTAAAAACTTCATCTTACTGACCTATTCAGTCACTTATTTTGTGGAGCCATTTATAATAGCTCCCCAGACTCACTTTCCCACACCAGCAGCTATGCCTGTAAGTTTTAAAATAGCCATCACATATCTTGTCTCATTTGATCCTCTCAACAGCTCTTTGAGATGGGCATATATGTATCATTTCCATTTTACAGGTGAAGAGGCTAAAGCTCAGAAAGGCTAGGCCACTTTTTGGAAATCCAGATTCTCTGATGTCTAATCCAGATGTCTTTCCAATGAATAACATGTTTGAAAACAATTTGTAAACTAAAATTTGAAATAGAAGCACTAGTCTTCATCATAACCCTCACCTTAATTTCCATGCCATATTCCCTGGAATATAGCAAAGGTCCATCCTTAAGGACAGTGTCTTATTCATACCTTTGGTTCTCTGAACACTTTGCAATTACAACGATTTTCCACAAATTAACTCAGAATCTCCACTGGATTATAAACAGAATCCTTTAGAATGCTGGTAACTTTAAAAAATTCCCACCCCCAAAACATTCTGACCATTTTCTTCAGAGGCTTCTGTTTGACACCAACATTAACCTACCACCACCCAAACCATTAATTCATTCATTCACCATTTCTTGGGCAACTACTATGTGTAAGACATTGTGTTAAAGGCTAAAGATATACAGATGAAAAGGTGGGTACCTGTTTTCCCATGAGCATATAATTTAGTGTGTGTAGGGAGGTGAGGTACTAGGCAGAGAAGGGGGAAATAGGAAAGACAGGCAAACACACCAACAAATGACATATCTTTACTATATTAGAGATGAGGACAGGATATTGTAAAACCACAGAAGAAGGTTCTAAGTCAGAAGGAGGGGTCAAGGAAGGCATTTTGGAGGAGATGATATGCATCTCAGGAACTTTCCTTCTGTAATGACCACCTGCCCTTCTGAATCTACAGGAGAGCTCTTGGTGCCAGTCAAAATGGCTACAGATGGAGATTGGTTCAAGATGGTAGAGTGGAAGGACGTGATCTCACTTCCTCTTGCAAGAACACCAGAATCACAACTAACTGCTGAACAATATTGGCAGGAAGACACTGGAATTCACCAAAAAAGATACCCCACATCCAAAGACAAAGGAGAAGCCACAATGAGACGGTAGGAGGGGTGTCATCACAATAAAATCAAATCGTATAACTGCTGGGTGGGTGACTCACAAACTGGAGAACACTTATACCACAGAAGTCCACCCACTGGAGTGAAGGTTCTGAGCCCAACATCAGGCTTCCCAATATGCGGACCCGGCAATGGGAGGAAGAATTCCTAGAGAATCAGACTTTGAAGGCTAGCGAGATTTGATTGCAGGACTTCAACACGACTGGGGGAAACAGAGATTCCACTCTTGGAGGGCACACACAAAGTAGTGTGTGCATTGGGATCCACGGGAAGGAGAAGTGACCCCATAGGAGACTGAAGCAGACGTACCTGCTAGTGTTGGAGGGTCTCCTGCAGAGACAGGAGGTGGCTGTGTCTCACCGTGAGGACAGAAAAACTGGCAGCAGAAGTTCTGAGAAGTACTCCTTGGTGTGAGGCCTCCCAGAGTCCACCATTAGCCCCAACAAAGAGCCAGGTAGGCTCCAGTGCTGGGTCGCCTCAGGCCAAACAAACAACAAGGAGGGAATCCAACTCCACCCATCAGCAGTCAAGCAGATTAAAGTTTCACTGAGCTCTGCCCACCAGAGCAACAGTCAGCTCTACACACCACCAGTCCCTCCCATCAGGAAACTTGCACAAGTCTCTTAGATAGCCTCATCCACCAGAGGACAGAAAAGAGAAGCAAGAAGAACTACAGTCCTGCAGCCTGTGGAACAAAAACCACATTCACAGAAAGTAAGACAAAATGAAAAGGCAGAGGGCTAAGTACCAGATGAAAGAACAAGATAAAACCCCAGAAAAACAACTAAATGAAGTGTAGATAGGCAACCTTCCAGAAAAAGAATTCAGAATAATGATAGTGAAGATGATCAAGGACCTCAGAAAAAGAATGAAGGCAAAAATGGAGAAGATGTAAGAAATGTTTAACAAAGACCTAGAAGAATTAAAGAAAAAATACCTAAAAGTATTAAAAAACAAACAAACAGAGATGAACAATACAATAACTGAAATGAAAAAGACACTAGAAGGAATCAATAGCAAAATATGGATAACTGTATTCTGAGGCAGAAGAATGGATAACTGACCTGAAAGACAGAATGGTGGAATTCACTGCCATGGAACAAATAAAGAGAAAAGAATGAAAAGAAATGAAGACAGCCTAAGAGACTTCTGGGACAACATTAAATGCAACAACATTTGCATTATAGGGGTCCCCAAAGGAGAAGAGAGAGAGAAAAGACCCAAAACTATTTGAAGAGATTATAGTCAAAAACTTCCCTAACATGGGAACGGAAATAGCCACCCAAGTCCAGGAAGCGCAGAGAGTCCCAGGCAGGATAAACCCAAGGAGAAACACGCCAAGACACATAGTAATCAAATTGATAAAAATGAAAGACAAAGAAAAATTATTGAAAGCAACAAGGGAAAAATGACAAATAACATAAAAGGGAACTCCCATAAGGTTAACAGCTGATTTCTCAGTGGAAATTCTACAAGCCAGAAGGGAGTGGCATGATATATTTAAAGTGATAAAAGAGAAGAACCTACAACCAAGATTACTCTACCAAACAAGGATCTCTTTCAGATTCAATGGAGAAATCAAAAGCTTAACAGACAAGCAAAAGCTAAGAGAATTCAGCACCACCAAACCAGTTCTACAACAAATGCTAAAGGAACTTCCCTAAGTGGGAAACACAAGAGAAGAAAAAGACCTACAAAACAAACCCAAAACAATTAAGAAAATGGTAATAGGAACATTCATATTGATAATTACCTTAAATGTGAATGGATTAAATGCTCTAACCAAAAGACACAGGCTTGCTGAATGGATACAAAAACAAAACACATATATATGCTTTCTACAAGAGACCCACTTCAGACCTAGGGACACATACAGACTGGAAGTGAGGGGATGGAAAAAGATATTCCATGCAAATGGAAATCAAAAGAAAGCTGGAGTAGCAATACTCATAACAGATAAAATAGACGTTAAAATAAAGAATGTTACAAGAGACAAGGAAGGAAACTAAATAATGATGAAGGGATCAATCCAAGAAGAAGATTTAACAATTATAAATATATATGTACCTAACATAGGAACACCTCAATACATAAGGCAACTGCTAACAGCTATAAAACAGGAAATAGACAATAACACAATAATAGTGGGGGAATTTAACACTTCACTTACAACAATGGACTGATCACTGAAACAGAAACTTAATAAGGAAACAGAAGCTTTAAACGACACAATAGACCAGATAGATTTAATTGATATTTATAGGACGTTCCATCCAAAAACAGCAGATTATACTTCTCAAGTGTGCATGGAACATTCTCCAGGATAGATCACATTTTGGGTCACAAAACAAGCCTCGGGAAATTTAAGAAAATTGAAATCATATCAAGCATGTTTTCTGAAGACAACACTATAAGATTAGAAATCAATTACAGGGGAAAACAAAACGTAAAAAACACAAACACATGAAAGCTAAACAATACATTACTAAATAACCAAGTGATCACTTAAGAAATCAAAGACAAAATAAAAAAATACCTAGGGCTTCCCAGGTGGCGCAGTGGTTGAGAGTCTGCCTGCCGATGCAGGGGACACGGGTTCATGCCCCAGTCCGGGAAGATCCCACATGCCACGGAGTGGCTAGGCCCGTGAGCCATGGCCACTGAGCCTGTGCATCTGGAGCCTGTGCTCTGCAACGGGAGAGGCCACAACAGTGAGAGGCCCGTGTAACCGCAAAAAACAAACAAACAAACAAAAAACCTAGAGACAAATGACAATGAAAACACCATGACACAAAAGCTATGGCATGCATCAAAAGCAGTTCTAAGAGGGAAGTTTATCGCAACAAGCCTACCTCAAGAAACAAGAAAAATCTCAAATAAACAATCTAACCTTACACCTAAAGGAACTAGAGACAGAAGGACAAACAAAACCCAAAGTTGGTAGAAGGAAAGAAATCATAAAGATCGGAGCAGAAATAAATGAAATACAAACAAAGAAAACAATAGCAAAAATCAATAAAATTAAAAGCTGGTTCTTTGAGAAGACAAACGAAATTGATAAACAATTAGCCAGCCTCATCAAGAAAAAGGAGGAGAGGACTCAAATCAATAAAATTAGAAATGAAAAAGGAGAAGTTACAAAGGATACCTCAGAAATACAAAGCATCCTAAGAGACTACTATAAGCAACTGTACACCAAAAAAATGGTCAAACTGGAAGAAATGGACAAATTCTTAGAAAGGTATAACCTTCCAAGACTGAACCAGGAAGAAATAGAAAATATGAACAGACCAATCACAGGTAATGAATTTGAAACTGTGATTAAAAATCTTCCAACAGACAAAATCCCAGGACCAGATGGTTTCCAGGTGAATTCTATCAAACTTTTAGAGAAGAGCTAACACCCATCCTTCTGAAATTCTTCCAAAAACTTGCAGAAGAAGGAACACTCCCAAACACATTCTATGAGGCCACCATCACCCTGATGCTAAAACCAGACAAAGATACTACAAAAAAAGAAAATTACAGACAAATATCACTGATGAACACAGATGCATAAATCCTCAACAAAATACTAGCAAACGGAATCCAACAACAAATTAAAAGGATCATACACCATGATCAAGTGGGATTTATCCCAGGGATGCAATGATTCTTCAATATATGCAAATCAATCAATGTGATACACCATATTCACAAATTGAAGAATAAAAACCATATGATCATCTCAATAGATGCAGAAAAAGCCTTTGACAAAATTCAACACCCATTTATGATAAAAACTCTCCAGAAAGTGGGCATAGAGGGAACCTACCTGAACATAATAAAGGCCATATATGCCAAACCCACAGCAAACATCATTCTCGATGGTGAAAAACTGAAAGCATTTCCTCTAAGATCAGGAACAAGACAAGGATATCCACCCTCGGCACTATTTTTCTATGTAGTTTTGGAAGTCCTAGCCATGGCAATCAGAGAAGAGAAAGAAATAAAAGGAATACAAATCGGAAAAGAAGAAGTAAAACTGTCACTGTTTGCAGATGACATGATACTCTACATAGAGAATCCTGAAGATGCTGCCAGAAAACTACTAGAGCTAATCAATGAATTTGGTAAAGTTGCAGGATACAAAATTAATGCACAGAAGTCTCTTGCATTCCTATACACTAATCATGAAAAATCTGAAAGAGAAATTAAGGAAACACTCCCATTTACCACTGCAACAAAAAGAATAAAATACCTAGGAATAAACCTACCTAGGGAGACAAAAGACATGTATGCAAAAAACTATAAGACACTGATGAAAAGAATTAAATATGATACCAACAGATGGAGAGATGTACCATGTTCTTGGACTGGAAGAAACAATATTGTGAAAATGACTATACTGCCCAAAGCAATCTACAGATTCAATGCAATCCCTAACAAATTACTAATGGCATTTTTTATGGAACTAGAACAAAAAATCTTAAAATTTGTATGGAGACACTAAAGACCCTGAATAGCCAATGCAGACTTGAGGGAAAAAAACGGAGATGGAGGAATCAGGCTCCCTGACTTCAGACTATACTACAAAGCTACAGTAATTAAGACAGTATGATAGTGGCACAAAAGCAGATATATACATCAATGGATCAGGATAGAAAGCCCAGAGATAAAGCCAGGCACCTGGGTCAACTAATCTATGACAAAGGAGGCAAGGATATACAATGGAGAAAAGACAGTCTCTTCAATAAGTGGTGCTGGGAAAACTGGATAGCTACATGTAAAAGAATGAAATTAGAACACTCCCTTACACCATACACAAAAATAAACTCAAAATGGATTAAAGACCTAAATGTAAGACCAGGCAATATAAAACTCTTAGAGGAAAACATAGGAAGAAAACTCTTTGACATAAATCACAGCATGATTTTTACTGATCCACCTCCTAGAGAAATGGAAATGAAAACAAAAATAAACAAATAAGACATAATGAAACTTAAAAGCTTTTGCGAAGCAAAGAAAACTACACACAAGATGAGAAGACCACCCTCAGAATGGGAGAAAATATTTGCAAATGAATCAATGGACAAAGGATTAAACTCCAAAATATATAAACAGCTCAATATTAAAAAAAAAACAACCCAATCCAAAAATGGGCAGAAGACCTAAATAGACATTTCTCCAAAGAAGACATAGAGATGGCTAAGACATGAAAAGCTGCTCAACGTCACTAATTATTAGAGAAATGCAAATCAAAACTACAATGAGGTATCACCTCACACCAGTGAGAATGGGCATCATCAGAAAATCTACAAACAACAAATGCTGGAGGGGGTGTGGAGAAAAGGGAACCCTCTTGCACTTTTGGTGGGAATGTAAATTGATACGGCCACTATGGAGAACAGTACGAAGGTTCCTTAAAAAACTAAAAATAGAATTACCAGATCACCTAGCAATCCCACTACTAGGCATATACCCAGAGAAAACCATAATTCAAAAAGACACATGCAGGGAGGAGCTTCAAGATGTCGGAGGAGTAAGATGTGGAGATCACCTTCTTCCCCACAAATACCTCAGAAATACATCTACATGTGGAATAACCCCTACAGAACACCTACTGAACACTGGCAGAAGACCTCAGACCTCTCAAAAGGCAAGAAACACCCCACGTACCTGGGTAGGGCAAAAGAAAAAACAGAGAAGAATAGGGACGGGACCTGCACCAGTGGGAGGGAGTTTTGAAGGAGGAAAGGTTTCCACACACTAGGAAGGCCCTTCATGAGTGGAGACTGTGGGTGGCGGAGGGGGGAAGCTTCAGAGCCATGGAGGAGAGCGCAGCAACAGGGGTACGGAGGGCAAAGTGGAGAGATTCCCGCAAAGAGGATTGGTGCCTACCATCACTCACCAACCCGAGAGGCTTCTCTGCTCACCCGCCGTGACGGGTGGGGGCTGGGAGTGAGGCCCGGGCTTCGGTCGGATTCCAGGGAGAGGACTGTGGTTGGTTGCGTGAACGCAGCCTGAAGGGAATAGTGCGCTACAGCTAGCCGGGACGGAGTCCGGGAAAGTCTGGAGCTGCCGAAGAGGCAAGAGATGTTTTCTTCCCTCTTTGTTTCCTGGTGCGCGAGGAGAGGTGATTAAGAGCGCCACTTAAAGGAGCTCCAGAGATGGGTGCGAGCCGGGGCTATCAGCGTGGACCCCAGAGACGGGCATGAGATGCTAAGGCTGCTGCTGCAGCCACCAAGTAGCCTGTGTGCAAGCACAGGTGACTATCCACACCACCCCTCCTGGGAGCCTGTGCAGCCCACTACCGCCAGGGTCCGGTTTCCAGGGACAACTTCCCCGAGAGAACGCACGGCGTGCCTCAGGCTGGTGCAACGTCATGCCAGCCTCTGCGGCCGCAGGTTCGACCCGCATCAGTATCCCTTCCTTCCCCCGGCCTGAAAGAGCCAGAGCACCTGAATCAGTTGCTCCTTTAACACTATCTTGTCTGAGCGAAGAACAGACACCCTCAGGCGACCTACACGCAGAGGTGGGTCCAAATCCAAAGCTGAACCCCGGGAGCTGTGCAAACAAAGAAAGGAAAAGGAAATTTCTCCAAGCAGCCTCAGGGGCAGCGGATTAAATCTCCACAATCAACTTGATGTACCCTGCATCTGTGGAATACCTGAATAGACCGCCAATCATCGCAAACTGAGGAGGTAGATTTTGGTAGCAACAATATATATATATTTTTTCCACTTTTTCTTTTTTTGTGAGTGTATGTGTATGCCTCTGTGTGTGATTTTGTCTGTATAACTTTGCTTTTACCATTTGTCCTAGGGTTCTGTCTGTCCGTTGTTGTTGTTTTCTTTTTTTACTTAAAAATTTTTTTCCTTCATAATTATTTTTTATTTTTTGTTTTTATAACTTTATTTTATATTATTTTATTTTACTTTATTATATTTTATTTTATCTTCTATCATTCTTTCTTTTTTTTCCTCCCTTTTTTCTGAGCCATGTGGTGGACAGGCTCTTGGTGCTCCAGCGAGGCATCAGGGCTCTGCCACTGAGGTGGGAGAGCCAAGTTTAGGACACTTGTCCACAAGAGACCTCCCAACTCCATGTAATATCAAATGGCGAAAATCTCCCAGAGATCTGCATCTCAATGCCAAAACTCAGCTCCACTCAATGACCTGCAAGCTACAGTGCAGGACACCCTATGCCAAACAACTAGCAGACAGGGACAAAACCCCATCCATTAGCACAGAGACTGCCTAAAACCATAATAAGGCCACAGACACCTCAAAACACACCACCAGACGTGGACCTTCCCAACAGAAAGACAAGATCCAGCCTCATCCACCAGGCACTAGTCCCCTCCACCAGGAAGCCTGCACAACCCACTGAACAAACCTTAGCCACTGGGGACAGACACCAAAAACAATGGAAACTATGAACCTGCAGCCTGCAAAAATGAGACCCCAAACACAGTAAGTTAAGCAAAATGAGAAGACAGAGAAACACACAGCAGATGAAGGAGAAAAATAAAAACTCACCAGACCTAAAAAATGAGGAGGAAATAGGCAGTCTACCAGAAAAAGAATTCAGAATAATGATAGTAAAGATGATTCAAAAACTTGGAAATAGAATGGAAAAAATAAAAAAATGTTTAACAAGGACCTAGAAGATCTAAAGAGCAAACAAACTATGATGAACAACACAATAAATGAAATTAAAAATTCTCTAGAAGGGATCAATAGCAAAATAACTGAGGCAGAAGAACAGATAAGTGACCTGGAAGATAAAATAGTGGAATAATTACTGCAGAGCAGAATAAAAAAAAAGAATGAAAAGAATTGAGGACAGTCTCAGAGACCTCTGGGACAACATTAAACAAACCAACATTCGAAATATAGGGGTCCCAGAAGAAGAGAAAAATAAAAGGACTGAGAAAATATTTGAAGAGATTATAATAGAAAGTTTCCTTAATATGGGAAAGGAAATAGTTAATCAAGTCCAGGAAGCACAGAGAGTCCCATACAGGATAAATCCAAGGAGAAACATGCCAAGACATATTAATCAAACTATCAAAAATTAAATACAAAGAACAAATATTAAAAGCAGCAAGGGAAAAACAACAAATAATACATAAGCAAATACCCATAAGGTTAACAGCTGATGTCTCAGCAGCAACTCTGCAAGCCAGAAGGGAGTGGCAGGACATATTTAAAGTGATGAAGGAGAAAAACCTACAGCCGAGATTACTCTACCCAGCAAGGATTTCATTCAGATTTGATGGAGAAATTAAAAGCTTTAGAGACAAGCAAAAGCTAACAGAATTCAGCACCAGCAAACCAGCTTTACAACAAATGCTAAAGGAACTTCTATAGGCAGGAAACACAAGAGAAAGAAAAGACCTACAATAATAAACCCAAAACAATTAAGAAAATGGGAATAGGAGCATACATATCTATAATTACCTTAAACGTGAATGGATTAAATGCTCCAACCAAGAGACATAGACTGACTGAATATATACAAAAACAAGACCAGTATATAGGCTGTCTACAGGAGACCCACTTCAGACCTAGGGACACATACAGACTGAAAGTGAGGGGATAGAAAAAGATATTCCATGCAAATGGAAATCAAAAGAAAGCTGGAGTAGCAATTCTCATATCAGACAAAACAGACTTTAAAACAAAGACTATTACAAGAGACAAAGAAGGACACTACATAATGATCAATGGATCAATCCAAGAAGAAGATATAATAATTGTAAATATTTATGCACCCAACATAGGAGCACCTCAATACATAAGGCAAATACTAACAGCCATAAAAGGGGAAATCGACAGTAACACAGTCATAGTAGGTGACTAAACACCCCACTTTTACCAATGGACAGATCATCCAAAATGAAAATAAATAAGGAAACACAAGCTTTAAATGATACATTAAACAAGATGGACTTAATTGCTATGTATAGGACATTCCATCTGAAAACAACAGAATACACATTCTCCTCAAGTGCTCATGGAACAGTCTCCAGGATAGATCATATCTTGGGTCACAAATCAAGCCTTGGTAAATTTAAGAAAATTGAAATCATATCAAGTATCTTTTCCGACCACAACGTTATGAGACTAGATATCAATTACAGGAAAAAATCTGTAGGAAATACAAACACATGGAGGCTAAACAACACAGTACTTAATAACAAGGAGACCACTGAAGGAATCAAAGAGGAAATCAAAAAATACCTAGAAACAAATGACAATGAAAACACGACGCAAAACCTATGGGATTCAGGAAAAGCAGTTCTAAAAGGGAAGTTTATAGCTATACAAGCCTACCTTAAGAAACAAGAAACATCTCAAATAAACCACCTACCTTACACCAAAAGCAAGTAGAGAAAGAAGAACAAAAAAAAAAAAAAAAAAAAACAACCTAAAATTAGCAGAAGGAAAGAAATCATAAAGATCAGATCCAAAAGAAATGAAAAAGAAATGAAGGCAACGATAGCCAAGACCAATAAAACAAAAAGCTGGTTCTTTGAGAAGATAAACAAAACTGATAAACCATTAGCCAGACTTATCAAGAAAAAAAGGAAGAAGACTCAAATCAATAGAATTAGAAATGAAAAACGAGAAGTAACAACGGACACTGCAGAAATACAAAGGATCATGAGAGATTACTACAAGCAACTGTATGGCAATAAAATGGACAACCTGGAAGAAATGGACAAATTCTTAGAATGCACAACTTTCTGAAACTGAACCAGGAAGAAATAGAATATATGAACAGACCAATCACAAGCCCTGAAATTGAAAGTGTGATTTAAAATCTTCCAACAAACAAAAGCACAGGACCAGATGGCTTCACAGGAGAATTCTATCAAACATTTAGAGAAGAGCTAACACCTATCCTTCTCAAACTCTTCCAAAATATAGCAGAGGGAGGAACACTCCCAAACTCATTCTACAAGGCCACCATCACTCTGACACCAAAACCAGACAAAGATGTCACAAAGAAAGAAAACTACAGGCCAATATCACTGACAAACATAGATGGAAAAATCCTCAACAAAATACTAGCAAACAGAATCCAACAACACATTAAAAGGTTCATACACTATGATCAAGTGGGGTTTATCCAGGAATGCAAGGATTCTTCAATATATGCAAAACAATCAATGTGATACACCATATTAACAAACTGAAGGAGAAAAACCATATGATCATTTCAATAGATGCAGAGAAAGCTTTTGACAAAATTCAGCACTCATTTACGATAAAAATACTCCAGAAAGTAGGCATAGAGGGAACTTTCCTCCACATAATAAAGGCTATATATGACAAACCCACAGCCAACATTGTCCTCAATGGTGAAAAACTGAAAATATTTCCACTAAGATCAGGAACAAGACAAGGTTGCCCACTCTCACCACTATTATTCAACATAGTTTTGGAAGTTTTAGCCATAGCAATCAGAGAAGAAAAATAAATAAAAGGAATCCAAATTGGAAAAAAAGAAGTAAAGCTGTCACTGTTTGCAGATGACATGATACTATACATAGAGAATCCTAAAGATGCTACCAGAAAACTACTAGAGCTAATCAATAATTTAGTAAAGTTGCAGGATACAAAATTAATGCACAGAAATCTCTTGTGTTCCTATACACTAATGATGATAAATCTGAAAGTGAAATTAAGAAAACACTCCCATTTACCATTGCAACAAAAAGAATGAAATATCTAGGAATAAACCTACCTAAGGAGACAAAAGACCTGTATGCAGAAAATTATAAGACACTGATGAAAGAAATTAAAGATGATACACATAGATGGAGAGATAGACCATGTTCTTAGATTGGAAGTATCAACATTGTGAAAATGTCTCTATTACCCAAAGCAATCTACAGATTCAATGCAATCTCTATCAAACTATCACTGGCATTTTCCACAGAACTAGAACAAAAAATTTCACAATTTGTATGGAAACACAAAAGATCCCAAATAGCCAAAGCAATCTTGAGAAAGACAAACGGAGCTGGAGGAATCAGGCTCCCTGACTTCAGACTATACTACAAAGCTACAGTAATCAAGACAGTATGGTACTGGCACAAAAACAGAAATATTGATCAATGGAACAGGATAGAAAGCCCAGAGGTAAACCCACGCATATACGATCAGCTTATCTTTGAAAAAGGATAAAGGATAAAGAATATACAGTGGAGAAAAGACAGCCTCTTTAATACATGGTGCTGGGAAAACTTGACAGCTACATGTAAAAGAATGAAATTAGAACACTCCCTAACACCATACACAAAAATAAACTCAAAACGAATTAAAGACCTAAATGTAAGGCCAGACACCATCAAACTCTTAGAGTAAAACATAGGCCGAACACTGTATGACATATATCACACCAAGATCCTTTTTGACCCACCTCCTAGAGAAATGGACATAAAAACAAAAATAAACAAATGGGACTTAATGAAACTTAAAAGCTTTTGCACAGCAAAGGAAACCATAAACAAGACAAAAAGACAACCCTCAGAATGGGAGAAAATATTTGCAAATGAAGCAACTGACAAAGGATTAATCTCCAAACCATACAAGGAACTCATGCCAATCAATATCCAAAAGGCAACAACCCAATCCAAAAATGGGCAGAAGACCTAAATAGACAGTTCTCCAAATAAGATATACCGATTGCCAACAAACACATGAAATAATGCCCAACATCATTAATCATTAGAGAAATGCAAATCAAAACTACAATGAGATATCATCTAACACCGGTCAGAATGCCCATCATCAAAAAGTCTACAAACATTAAATGCTGGAGAAGGTGTGGAGAAAAGGGAACCCTGTTGCACTGTTTGCGGGAATGTAAATTGATACAGCCACTATGGAGAATAGTATGGAGTTTCCTTAAAAAAACTAAAAATATAACTACCATACGACCCAGCAATCCCACTACTTGGCATATACCCTGAGAAAACCATAATTCAAAAAGAGTTATGTACCAAAATGTTCATTGCATTTCTATTTTCAATAGCCAGAACATGGAAGCAACCTAAGTGTCCATCAACAGATGAATGGCTTAAGAAGATGTGGCACGTATATACAATGGAATATTATTGAGTCAGAAAAAGGAACGAAACTGAGTTATTTGTAGTAAGGTGGATGGACCTAGAGACTGTCATATAGAGTGAAGTAAGTCAGAAAGAGAAAAACAAATACCGTATGCTAACACATATATATGGAATCTAAAAACAGAAAAAAAAAGGTCAGAGGAACCTGGGGCAAGACGGGAATAAAGATTGAGACCTTCTAGAGATTGGACTTGAGGATACAGGGAGGGGGAAGGGTAAGCTGCGACAAAGTGAGAGAGTGGCATGGACATATATGCAGTACCAAATGTAAAATAGATAGCTAGTTGGAATCAGCTGCATAGCACAGGGAGATTAGCTTGGTGCTTTGTGACCACCCAGAGGGGTGGATAGGGAGGGTGGGAGGGAGGGAGATGCAAGAGGGAAGAGATATGGGGACATATGTATATGTATAACTGATTCACTTTTTTATAAAGCAGAAACTAACACACCATTGTAAAGCATTATACTCTAATAAATATGTTAAAAAAAATAAGACACATGCCCCCCAATGTTCATTGCAGCACTATTTACAATAGCCAGGTCATGCAAGCAACTTAAATGCCCATCGACATACCAATGGATAAAGAAGGTGTGGTACATATATATAATGGAATATTACTCAGCCATAAAAAGGAATGAAATTGGGTTATTTGTAGAAACGTGGATGGATCTAGAGACTGTCATACAGAGTGAAGTAAGTCAGAAAGAGGAAAACAAATATCGTATATTAACACATATATGTGAAACCTAGAGAAATAGTACAGATGAACTGGTTTGCAGGGCAGAATTAGACACAGATGTAGAGAACAAATGTATGGACACCAAGGGGGGAAAGTGGCATGGTGGTGGTGGTGGTGTGATGAACGGGGAGGTTGGGATTGACATATATACACTAACGTATAAAATGGATAACTAATAAGAACCTGCAGTATAAAAAATAAATAAAATAAAATTCCAAAATTCAAAAAAAAAAAAAAAAAACAGATGGCTACAGATTGCAGAGAATGCTTCTTTCTTTTTCTATATTCTGCTATCCCAAATCAGTGGAACTTCTATGGCAAAATGGAAATATCAAGAAGGAATAATGAAACCTTGCTGACATCTAAGCCTCAAGTTATATTAAGCTAGGGCACAGACTTTCTAAAAAGTGTCTTATCCAAGGATCCACTTTACAAATAAGCAGAGACTCAGTGAAATTAAGTGAGTATTCCAAAGACAGGCAGTCATTGCTTGGGATAACTGAAACTCAAGTCTCCTGAGCACAGCTGCCCCCTCCCTCAATATGTTTCCCTTTAAATTAGAAATAGGCTCTTTTGTCTTTGTTTTCTGTGTGCACTGAGAGGCCAAAAGGAATAAGGCTGGGCTTCGTACAGTCGTGAGCGGTTTAGTTTCACAGTAATTTGAGAGGATAAGGATATTTATTGTCTTACATAAATATAGAGAAGGCCTGTCTAATAGGATTTGAAGGAGCATGCCCCAAAGATCCCTCTGCCCCTAAAATATTTATCTCTCAGGGGCCAGAGTGTCCATCATAAGTGGGGCAAAGCTGGATGTCAGAGACTTCTGGGAAGAAAGCACAGTCTATCACTGCAACCTTAGAGTTCATTACTTTATCAACTATGAGCAGCTTTGTCACCACCAAAACTGTAAGGGAACTGAGACATCACTTTGGAGTTGGGTATCGTCCCAAGTCCCCGCAATGGCATACAGGACCCTACACAACGTGTCCCAACATCAATTCCTTAGTTAAATCTCCCAGCACCTTCCCCCTTGCTCATTCTGCCCCATATATGGTGTCCTCCTATCCCTCCTCAAATTTGTCTGGAATGTGCTAGTCTCATGGACTTAGTGCTCATGTTTGCTCGCCCTAACACACATGTCTCACAGATTGTGACATGGTGTGCTCCCTTCCCTCCTGGTTTGTGCTAACCTGTCACCTCTTTTGAGGCCTTCTCTGACCATCCTAATGACAACTGTTTTCTTCTCTGCTACTCATATTTCTCTTGCCTATTTAATTTTTCTCCATAAGACTTATCACCATCTGACCTGCCATATATTCTGCCATATATTATTTGTTTTCTGTCTATCTTCCTTACTAGAATTCAAAGACCATGAGGGCAGGATTTTTTGGGTCTGTTAACTGCTGTATCCTCAGAGCTTATAAAAATGCCTGGATTTAGTATGTGCCCAACAAAAATATGTTGATGGAAGGAAGCAAGAAGGAGAGAAAGAAGGAAAGAAAAGGAAGAAAGGCATGTTCACTTTCATGTGGTAAGTTTGATGAGGGAGACCTGCAGCACATTTTATGGAGCAATTGGTTTCCACCTGCCCTCTCTCCAAGACTCCTCAGTAAAAAGGAGCTCAGTTTGTTGATTTTTCCCCAATCTCCCATTTCCTTTACTCATTTGTGGTAGTCATGTTAATGATGAGCAGAAAGTCTACAAGGGTGATGGAGAGCCAAGAGAAGGAGAAATGTAGAAAAGGAGGGAGAGCAAAGGGAAAGAACATGAGTCTTGTGAGAAGAGTAGTGAATATAATTCATGGTTTCAAGAGGCATCTCCACCACTCACTAGCTGTGTGACTTTACACAAGTCATTTCCTTTCCCCAGGCCTCATGGTAAAACTTGTGCAGGGCACTTTGCTGCTACTTTCCATTTCAGCGCCTGTCAGCTTTTACTCATTGAACTTGAACATGACCTCAGAATACCACTCAACATGACAGTCCAGTTCTCACAACCGAAATAACACCACTACCACATTTGGCTTAGACTATCTCTCAGGTGATTTCCAGTTTAGCTTATTATGCTTTAAATTTTGGAAAGGGGGGTGTGGAGAATGAGATAGTGGCTCCATGTTCATGGAGTGGGGTAAGAAAATCTGAGGGAAAAAAGAATTAAAATGAGGTCAGTTGGGATGGTGGGGAGGATTCCTAAGCATTCTATGGACAGCTTGGTGGTATTCCAAGCTAATAACAATTAAATGTATTGTGAGTGTACTTTCAGGAGATGGCTGATAGACAGGAAGTTGCTACAGCGCGATGAACCTCAAAATAGAGTACATCTGAATCACCTAAGGCTTTTAAAGCACAGATCTCTGGACCTCATTCTCAGAATTTCTCACTCAGCAGATCTGGGGTGGAGCCCAAGAATTTCCATTTCTTACAAGTGCTCAGGTGATGCTGCTGGTCTAGAGGCCACACTTTGACACTTTGCTATAGTGTCAGGAGTGGGAAGTATAGAGAGAAAGAGATGTAAATGGTTTGGGCAAAAATTCCTCAAAAAACTAAAAACAGAACTACCATATGACCCAGCGATTCCACTCGTGGGTATATATTGAGAAAAAACAAAAACACTAATTCAAAAACATACATGCACCTCAATGTACAATAGCCAAGGTACGGAAGCAACCTAAGTGTCCATCAATGGATGAATGGATAAAGAAGATATGGTATATATATATATATATATACAATGGAATCCTACTCAACCATAAAAAAGAATTAAATTTTGCCATTTGCAACAACATGGATGGACTTGGAGTGTATTATGTTAAATGAAATAAGTCAGACAGAGAAAGACAAATACTGTATGATATCACTTATATGTGGAATGTAAAAAATACAACAAACTAGTGAATATAACAAAAAAGAAGCAGACTCACAATTATGGAGAACAAACTGGTGGTTACCAGTGGGGAGAATGGAGGGGCAACATAGGGGTAGGGGATTAATAGGTATAAACTACTATAAGAGCATGATCATCACTCTGCACCCACTGCCATCACCTTAAGAAGAAAAAGAGGATTGAGACTTGAGAAAAGTGGTAAAGAGAGAGAATAAAATAGGGTATCAGTCATAATATACTCCCAAGATTCTTTGGAAGACTAAAATATCAAGCCTAAAATTGCCAAAAATAAAATGGGGATGGTAATTAAAATCGAGCTGATTCCACAGCACGTGCTAAACGTGTATATCACAATAGCATGTAGCCTGTGGCATGTGACACATATTCCTGCTGCAGGGAGACATGAGACTTTGAGACTGGTGAAGAAACTCTCTAGCCAGCAGGGGCCCCTGTCTAGGGTAGTAAAACTGTCATGATTCTTTCTCTTCTATAATAAAAGTCAAGCACTTCCTGGAGGCACTTCCTAGAACTGTGAAGTTGGTTGACACAGCTGTGGGGGAAGATTAGCTTTCTTTGGGTGCTGTGAAGAAAGGAGGACCTTTGTGGACATTTCCTTGTGGACGAGAGGAAGCTGTGTGGCAGGGAGGCCTCTGAAAGCCCATGTAATTAAACAATAAAGTTGATGAGTGCGTAGGTAGGGAAGGTCCTGGCAGAAAGATTAACCAAGTGTTGCTGGTTGTCATTTTATGGCATGTGCAGTCAGTCAACACCCACCAGGTATGAAAACCACAATATGGCAGGTACTATGGGGAGAGGCATGAAGGGCAGGGAGAGAAGATAATTCACAATCTGTGTACAGTGAAAAGTGCAGACAATCCTATTAAATTCTCCAAACAACCTATAAACTCTTCATTGTGCAGGTTCTGGGAATCTAAGTAACTTGTCCAAGTTCACCAGCTTGAAAAATATTAAAGAAGTGTGAAAAAGTGTGCATGATTTCTCGGCCCGGCTTAGAAATGTGTCTTGCCCATCCTTGCCAGATAATAGAATTGCTTGGCCTCTTCGAATTCCAAGGCCCCTGCAAGACTTAGAATCAGAATTTCTAAGTGGGGTGCCTGGGATGTTTTATACACATCCTAGGCGGTTCGTAGGATCAGGTCATTTTGGGGAATCTTGCAATGTAAATATCACACTGTCTTGACGAGTAGCATGAGATTGGAGAGGAAGGGGGTGGCGTAGAGAGAGATTAAGGAGATAGAATTAAGTCACTTGACAGTGACTACAGGAAACTAAAGTCTCCAGTCCCTGATCAGCACTTTCTGTCCAGAGTTCTGTGGGCTTTAAACCCCTGCCTCACAATCACATCCTCCTCTAACCACGACAAAAGCAGCAATTGGCCCTGCGGCCACATTCCCTTGGGTGTGAGCCCCCAAAGAGAGCTTCAGCCAGAGCATATCAGCATATCTACTCATCTGGAGATGATTTTCATAATACTCATATGTGGAAAGAAATGTAAAAGCGTTTCTGGGAGAGCAGCCAACTATCATGTCTCTGTTTTCAGAACACAAATATTACTGTAATTGGTTGATTTAAAAAATAATGATGATGATGTATTGTAATGAGATGACTTAAAGAGAGAGTTTCTTGGAGCAAGAAATTATGTTAGCTTTAAAAGGTTTTTAAATTGACCAAATTGTACCAGGATAAATCCTTTTCCTTTTAGCACAGCAGGCCATTTTCCCTGAGCCCTTGGGTCCAGAGTTACCGGCTACCTGAAGGTCAGATTAACATTTGCTAATTTTCTGGCCTTCAGTGAAGATACCACCTATGATAGGCAAAATAAAGGTTCTTCAAAGATGTCCACATCCTAATCTCTAGAACCTGTGAATATGTTACTTTATAAGGCAATAGGGACTTTGTAGATGTGATTAAATTAAGAATCTTGAGATAGGAAGATCACCCTGGATTATCAAGGTGGGACCAATGTAACCTAAAGGGTCCTTATAAAAGGAAGGCAAGAAGGTCAGAACCAAAGAAGAAGTGGTGATAGAAGCAGAGGTCAGAGTGATTGATTGCTGGAAAGAGGTCATGAGCCAAGGAATGCAGGCAGCCTCCAGAAGCTTGAAAATGCAAGGAAGTTGCTTCTCCCCTTGAGCATTCGTAAGGAATGCAGCTCTCCTGACACTTATTTTAGCCTATAGAGAGACTCATTTTGGATTTCAGATCCCCAGAACTGTAAGATAATAAATTTGTGTTGTGTTAAGCCACCAAGTTTGTAGTAATTTGTTACAGAAGAAATAGGAAATTAATACACCATCACTGAGTGACTTTTGTCTGTTATTTCCATGTTGACTAGGAAGGCTCTTGAAGCCAAGAGGGACCCTTAGGAAAAGCCAGCATAGGGGTCAAATTAAGACCTAAGTTCAAAGTCTATGGTGTTGACTCTGACTTGGAACCACCATTGGGCAAAAAGCCCTAATTTCCTCCCTTGACTACAAGATCCATGGAGTATTTATTCATTATGAATACTAGTAACAGTGCCCCATCTCAATGTTTTTCCTATGGCCATCTGCTCTTACTTCTCCTGATGCTGCCACTTCAGGTGTCCCCTAGGCCATTATCCCTTAGAATTGTAGTGCTCATGGCCAGCTTCAGAGAATCTTCCCCTTTGACCATTTCAGCCTGCAAATCTCATTCTGAGGAAATTAAAATAAATGTTTGCTAGAAACGAGGCCATTTGTGTCTGGGTATCTCATTCCAATGTGTCCTTTCCTAATTATAATCAACTGGCTCCCTTGGCTGAGACCTATGTTTCATGACCCTGTAACTCAGAGAAAGTTTCTTATCTGTAGTCATCAGCCCTGATTTTGGTTTTTGTCTTCAGCCTGGTTTCACCCCTCTCAGGAACCTTCTTTAACTTCACTTCCTTACTACAATTTTGGTCTTAGGTGTGCAGTTAATCCCCTACTGCAAAGGGGATGTCACATGCTATACTATACTAGGAAGAGTGGCAGCTTGATTTTGTTCAGTTTGTCAATAACTTAGAATATCTGAGCACCCCACACATGACCTTAAGATTGTTGTGCTATGACATGTATCATTAATTCTTGTCATAAAGTGTGCCTCATGTAAAAGTTTTGAAGATCACCTCCTACTCCAATGTGCATGAGGAGATGTCATCTGACAGCCCATAGCTGAGAGAGACACACCAAAGCAGAGTAGAAAATCAGTATGAAACAGTCTAGGAGCTAACAATGCATCCTGGAGAACTTGTTTGATATATGGGTGCCTAGTTCCAGTAATTAAAATGGCAAAGCCTGCCCATGGGAAAAGGAGTATGTCATCCTGTATGCATAAGCACAGCATGAAACAGTCCTGTAATATAAAGGATGGGGGCATAATTGGCAGGAAAGGTGGGCACTTGATAGGGCACATCACAAATGACTGTCCTCTGCACAGTGGTGAGAGGGCGGGAGATGCCCTGCAAGGCTCATACTGAAACCAGAGTTGTGTGTCCACAGGGATTTACCTCTGTCTCCAGTGCTGAAGGTGCTGATCTCAGAACACAATGTCATTACAGTAAAGGTGGAGTTGATTCTGCACCACTGCTTGGGACTGTTGCTTGGTAGCCATATCTAGGGTCATCTATAAGAGATGAAGGTATTTTCCAAGTTCTCTTTAAACCTGGACCACATGCTATAGTTCATAGAGGACAACAGGTACAAGGTAAAGGAGGGGTCAGTTAATGGGAGACTACAAAGGGTTCATGTGATAATTCTCTGTCTGCAATGTCTACAGTTTCCTATTTCTACCCTTCTGTGACACACAATTCTATTTTTATATCAGCTTTCTATGTCACTAAGCTCCATTGTAGTGATATACTCAAACTAAAAAAATAAACCTAAAGTTTTATTTTTATTCAATAAGATAGATGGGGCATGCTGAAAGGAAGTCCATCATTGGATGAGTTTTGTTCAGGTTATGAAAAATTGTAATGGCTCCGGTGGATAAACCATTTTACAAATGTTGCTCTCCCCCAGTTCTGCATGTATAATTCTGGGCCACTGTGGTCTCCTCTTTCTGGGCACAGGGCTGTTGGCAGCCACTGTCCCAGGAAAGTTCCCCAAATCATTCTTCTCAAGAACTGTCATTCTTGCCCAAGCTTGACTTCCTTACTCCTGGAAGATACTTTCCTTATTTCCACTCACAGTCCTTCTTCTTGTAATAGATTTCTGCCTTAACAAAAAGCTAATACAAGATGCTGAGTTGAGTCAAGGCCCTTATTACTCAAATTATGGGGTGAATCAGTGTATCTGTGGTAGTCACAGGCAAATTAGAAATGCATACTCTCAGGTCCCATCCCAGACCTACAGAACTAAAACCTGCATTTAAAAAAGATTCACGAGTGATTTGTATGCACATTAAAGTTTGAGAAGCACTGGTTTAGGGTATCAGTTGGCTGAATTAGAAGAGTCAGTTTTCAATATCCTAAATCTGTTTGCTGGGTTTATGTATTCATTCAATAGTTACTCTATATTAGGCATGTCCCTAGGTTCTGTGGATAAAAGGTAAAGAGGATACAGTTCCTTTTCTTTCTATTTGTCATGGCATTTGTTCACCACGTTGCCATGTCATTTAGCTCTGACAGGTCTTCCCCTTTCTCACCACTCTTCTTAATTTTGAATGCCTGACTTGGCTCTATTCTCTGTTACATGTGTTTTTCTAAACTTTTCCTGATAATTTGGCTGTTTTCTTTTGTGCTGCCATGAATCCATCCGGATTTTCTGATTATAATTTGAGACATCTTTCTGACCATCAATTTCTGGCTTATTTACCAAGTTTCCTGAGACTCTTTTCCCTGTGGCCATGTCCCCTTGTTACATATGCCTTTGGAACATAGCTTTCTCATTTTAACTATGGAATGCATATTACCCTAGCTGCTGCTGAGATCTGTGTACAGGTTCTAGGAATTTTGGCTGTCCCTAGAGACTTCCAGCAACATACCATAGGGAGAAGTAACCTGCCCTTGACAGGAAAACAAAAGGCCTTATTTTCCAACTACACAAGGTAGATCCTTCCTCTAGAAGCTTCTTTTTGTCCCTTCCCCAATTTAAGTGTTTCTTTTCAATATCAGAGTAATGAGCCACAGTTGGAATAGCAAATGGGTCTAGTTTTTAGACAGCCTGTTAACTTTCCGTATTCTTTTCATTCCCTATTATTGCTGACAGAACTTACTATACATTCAATTCAACCCCAAATACAAGTAGATTCAATTAAGTTGAGAGAGCTGGACTGGTACCTACAGATCTTAATTTGGAGTAATTGTTTTAGGTGAGCATCATTTGTGCTTTTTACGCTCTTCAACGGAATGACATTTCACTGTAGATTGGCCCTACTTAAACATGCTCTTTCCCCCTACGTTCATATAGCACTTTACTGGGTTTCTATTATCTCATTTGATGATACAAAAACCCTGTGCGGTCTCATGGGGGTGTATCGTATCCTATTTTCAGATAAGGACCTCATAGTTAGCAGGTTAAGTGAATTCACTGTACCTTTGGCAGAACTGACTCAAACACAAGTCGACCCAAGGCTGGTGCTCTCTGTCTACAGTGCCTGGTGCTCCCCTAGTGGGGACAGAGGATGGCTATTTTGATGCCCAACAACCCAGAGGCCAAAAGTGGACTCTGCACAAATCCCAGCCTTATGTCTTGGGCCCAATAGGCTTACGACCTTCCAGAAATCCTCAAACGGGTTTCCCAGTTTTTGCATCTTCTGGATAAAATCTGAATGGATCAGACAGAAAGGAATATAAAAAATATTTCCTCTGCAATTTCAGTTTCAGCCTCAGGAATAACTAACTACACTTCGTCCTTTATTTTTCTTCTTCTCTCATGATCTCACTATCCCAATTCTCACCCTGTCCTCAACTGAAGTAAGGTCCCAGAAATGTTATTAATTAAAATCTTTCTAGCAATGAGCCACACGTGTTCAAGCAGAAATGATGGTCATTTGCAGAGTTTCATAGTCACCCTCTTACCCCAAGTATCTTAAGCAATCTCCAGTTAAACCCAGAAACCAACCTGTCTAGCTGCATCCCCATGGGGCATGGTCATGTTTCTTCTTTTCCTGCTCAGTCTCTTCCTTAGCCTCTTAAGGTTGCTTTATGACTGCAGCTGCCATTGGCATCCAGAATGATGCCTCCATCAAGGAAAGTGGCCCTCAAAGTTCTCAAAGCTCCAAGATGTGGGAGGCCCAGCACCCAGAGGGCTGGGTTTTACAGAAGTGAAGAGAGAGACCCTCTGCTTGCACCCTGCATCATTACCTGGACCCTAAACCTGCACTTCTTGTACACGGAAGCTCATAAAGATGCTCATGAAACAGTGTCTTTAGCTTTCAGTCTCCCCCTGTGCAAACAGGGCTACATCCTAGCCATAAAAAGAAATGAAATTGAGTTATTTGTAGTGAAGTGGATGGACCTAGAGTCTGTCATACAGAGTGAAGTAAGTCAGAAAGAGAAAAGCAAATACCATATGCTAACACATATATATGGAATCTAAAAAAAAAAAAAAAGGTTCTGAAGAACCTAGGGGCAAGACAGGAATAAAGACACAGACGTAGAGAATGGACTTGAGGACACAGGGAGGGGGAAGGGTAAGCTGTGACAAAGTGAGAGAGTGGCATGGCCTTATATATACTACCAAATGTAAAATAGATAGCTAGTGGGAAGCAGCCACATAGCATAGGGAGATCAGCAAGAGGGAGGAAATATGGGGATATATGTATATGTATATCTGATTCACTTTGTTATAAAGCAGAAACTAACACACCATTGTAAAGCAATTATACTCCAATAAAGATGTTAAAAAAAAAAAAAAAAAAAGAAGAAGCCAGACCAGGGTGATGCTGTCCCATCCATCTTAGTTTTTACTGGTTGAAGGAAGCATCATTATTTTTGGTTTCAATATGGAACTAAAAAACATCCACGAAGAGGAGTTTAATAGGAAATTATTTCTGCATGTTGGAACTCAAGGGTCACCCTCTGAGAGTAAGAGCAGGTGAGGAAAAAAAAAAGTCTACCCTGCAGGAAGAGATGGTAGGAAAATTTACATATCTCAATATTGACACTGGTTAAAAGGAGGAAAAGAAAAATCTCTTCTGAGAATTTGAGCCAAAGCTGGCATTCATTCAGGGCCATGATCTGAAATCACACTACCGGAGCAGTGCAAAAAAGTCTCAAACAGAGAATTTAATTTAAAGGAGCCTCAAGTTGATCATTCCTCAAATGTGTGGAAGGAACAAATGAAAATACTTTCTAAAAGAATTCAACTGGTACTTGTGTTGTCCAATATGGTGGTCACTAGTCACATGTGGCTATTTAAATTTAAAACAATGAAAATTAGATAAAATTAAAAATTCAGTTATTCTATTGCATGAGCTGCATTTCAAGTGTTCAAAAGCCATAGTTGGCTAGTGGAGACCATATTGGACAAAACAGACCAACAGCATTTCAACATTTCCAACATAATAAAGTGTTCTTTTGAACGGCACTGACCAACAGAAACAGTAACAAGCCATTGATTGTATGATGTGGTCTGATTCCTGAGACAAGAATTTGAGAAAAATGTGTGTCTTAAGACTCAGTGAAATACAGTAGATGCAGAAGTAGAGAGATGAATGAAAGCTTTGCTTTGAGGAATTGGCAGATGTGAAAATCAGGTTGCCTCAGAATCACTTGGAACTGAGTCATGACATGAAGTTCCAAATCATGGAGAATTCCTCTTCAGCCTTCTGAGTTTCTAGAGCAGTCAGGAGCCGCTTGGGCTGAGAGCTCATAGTGTGTGACTGATGGGAATTAGCACAAAATCTCATTACTTGGATGACCTTCCAGGGCCCTTAGTTCTGTGAAAATTAGAATTGAATGCCAAATGACATATTTTCAGGTAGCTTTTCTCCCACAATATAGCTACCTTTGACCTTTTGAAACTCAATTAATTTTATAAAGTTACTGTGCAATCATTATAGTAATATAATCATTTTATGAGTCCCAAGAGAAGACATCAGTGGGAGACTCCAGAGTAAAAGGTTTTAAGGAGTGAATGTCCACCTCTCTAGATTTTTCCCAATCTCCATCCTTTGACATCTCTTTGAGGATTTTTGATTTTGATTGAGAGGTTGAAATAGAGGAGTTTTATGTGAAGAAAATATGTGGAGCTACAGTAGATCTAGTACCTGGGACCACTGTTTCAGGCTTGCACAATTCCAAAACTGTAGAAAGACTTCATACATAATGCAGCTTAACAAGAGAATACTTAAATTAATGAGAAATTTCTTTGTGATTCTGTATATTTTTAAATTGCTACCTGGTTCTCTCCCAGTACACTTTATCACCTCACACAGAAAAACTCAAGTTATTAACACATTTCTTTTTCTTCAGTTCATAATAAGGGATAATTGAAATATGGTTCCCATCTTAAAGTGTGTTTAAATGAAAGAACTGCCTCATCTGATACTAAATAGTACCTGGAGTGTGATAAGGCACTGAAGCAGCAGGTTTGTATGTGAGTGTAGGGTGTGCAGGAGGAGAGAAGTTCGAAATGATGGAATAGTTGTGGAAGGAGATCTTACATTTATTGAGTGCCTACTACGTGCCAGTTCTGAGCTGGTGCTCTACATACCTTGTTTACATCATCTCATGCAACTCTGTGATATAGGTTATTATCTTCATCTTATGAGTGAGGAAACTAAAACCCAGAGAGGCTAAATAGCTTGCTCAAGGTCACTCAATGACCTTTTGCCAACACCACTCTGCTAAAACTGCTCTTGTCAAAGTGGGGGTCTTTTCAATGACCCCACGATGAAAAATCCAATGGTCAATTTTCAGTCCTCACCTTTCTTGACCTATCATCAGTATTTGACATAGCTGATCACTTCTGCTCCTTAATAGACTTTCTAGACATGGCTTCTAGTGTATGATACTCTCTTGGTTTCCTTCCAGTGTCACTGGACATACACCCTCCAATTCCTTTGATTGTTTATTATCTCCTTGAACTCCTAGGAAGGAGTGCCCAGAGCTGAGTCTCTCAGTAGCTTCTCTTCTCCAGCTACTCTTACGCCCTCATGTCCCAGGGTCAGGTTTTATCAACCTTGGCACTGTTGACATCTGGGCTAGATAATTCCTTGTTATGATGGGACAATCCTCTGCATTACGGGATGTTTAGCAGCATCCCTGACCTCTAATAATTACATGCCAGTAGCAACCACCCCAGTCACTCCCAGTTGAGAACCATTACCCTAGGTATTCTCATCTACTTTTATGGTTTTAAAAACCACCAGCAAGCCAAAAATACCCAAGTTTATATCCCAAGTTTGTATCTTCAGTTCAGACTTTTCCTCTGCCTCCTTGACCTCTCCATTTGGGTGTCTAACACAAACTCTCCATTTGAGTCTTTGCCTCCAAGTCTGCTCCACCTATAGTCCCACCCATCTCAGCTGCTTAGGCAAGACTTCTCTCTCTCCTACATTCAATCCTTTAGGAAATCCTGTTGGTTTTACTTTGAAAATACATCCATGATCCAATTGTATCTCATCACTTTCACTAATACCTTCCTGATCCCAGGCATCATCTCTTGCCTAAATGGTCACAATAGCTTCCAAATTGGTCGTTTGCTCCCACACTTCCCCTTTCTAATTCCATTCACCTCCCCACCCTCATTCCCACCATGCCATAGGAGTCCCTTCCATGTAGAGGAAACATACTCTTCTCAAGCATACATGAAATCTTTATGAAATTGACCTCTGGCTCAAAAAAGTCAAAGAATCAGTATAAGACAGACCATGTTCTGTGATTACTACTAAGTTAAAAATCGATTTTAAAACACAACTATGTCTCCATATATCTAATTTAAAAAAAAAAACACAATGGAATATTACTCAGCCATAAAAGGGGTGAAATTGGGTCATTTGTAGAGACATGGAGGGAACTAGAGACTGTCAAAAAGAGTGAAGTAAGTCAGAAAGAGAAAAACAAATATTGTATATTAACGTATATATGTGGAATCTGAAAAAATTGGTATAGACGATCTCATTTACAAAGCAGAAACAGAGACACAGACGTAGAGAACAAATGTATGGATACTAAGGGAGAAAGGGGTGGGTGGGATGAATTGGGAGATTGGGATTGACATATATACACTATTGATACTATGTATAAAATAGATAACTAACGAGAACCCACTGTATAGCACAGGGAACTCTACTCAGTGCTCTGTGGTGCCCTAAATGAGAAGGAAATCAAAAAAGGAGGGGATATATGTATATGTATAGCTGATTCACTTTGCTGTACAGTATAAACAAACACAATATTGTAAAGCAGCTATACTCCAATAAAAAAATAATGCATGAAAAAAGAAATAATAATGGAAACTGAAAATAACTTGAAACTAGATAACAGTGAAGATACTAAATATCAGGATTTGTATAATGTGCTTAAAGTGAACCTTCAATTAAAATTTAAAGCCTTATATATTTATATTAGTGATGAAGAAAGGTTAAATATTGATAAGACAAATGTTCAACTTAAATAAATTTTAAAAATAACAGAATAAACCAAAAGAAAGTAGAAAGGACAAAAATTTGCAGATGATTTTAGCTCAAACTCTACCCCACCACATGTCATATTTCTTTGGTAACATTATTTTTAAAAGATGCAGAAAATTCTGTTATGCAGATTGTTCTATTGTAAATATTACCTTTCATCTTATGATGAGCATTTCATTTTAAAATATAAAACCCATAATGATTTCCATAGAATAGTCTTTTAAAAATAGAACTGTGAGGTTAAAAAATGTGTACATGCTTAACATCTTAGATATATTTGGAGATTGTTATGGTTAGCCATATTCATCTCAATTAATGTTGGAGATTATACCACAATCTTGGTACATTGAATAACAACCTACTTCCCCTGTTATTAATCTTGCACATTGTGTGATGTAACAATGCATCCCCAGAGGGCAGACAGCAGAAGCAAGAAGGACTACAATCTTGCAGCCTGTGGAACAAAAACCACATTCATAGAAAGATAGACAAGATGAAAAGGCAGATGGCTATGACCAAATGAAGGAACAAGATAAAACCCCAGAAAAACAACTAAATGAAGTGGAGATAGGCAACCTTCAGGAAAAAGAATTCAGAATAATGGTAGTGAAGACGATCCAAGACCTTGGATAAAGAATGGAGGCAGGGCTTCCCTGGTGGCACAGTGGTTGAGAGTCCGCCTGCCGATGGGGGGGACATGGGTTCGTGTCCCAGTCCGGGAAGATCCCACATGCCACGGAGTGCCTGGGCCCATGAGCCATGGCTGCTGAGCCTGCTCATCTGGAGCCTGTGCTCTGCAACAGGAGAGGCCACAAGAGTGAGAGGCCCGTGTACCGCAAAAAAAAAAAAAAAAAAAAAAGAAAGAAAAAGGATGGAGGCAAAGATCAGGAAGATGCAAGAAATGTTTAACAAAGATTTAGAAGAATTAAAGAACAAACAAACAGAGATGAACAATAAAATAACTGAAATGAAAAGTACACTAGAAGGAATCAATAGCAGAATAACTGAGGCAGAAAAATGGATAAGTGACCTGGAAGACAGAATGGTGGGATTCACTGCTGTAGAACAGAATAAAGAGAAAAGAATGAAAAGAAATCAAGACAGCCTAAGAGACCTCTGGGACAATATTAAAGGCAACAACATTTGCATTATATGGGTCCCAGAAGGAGTAGAGAGAGAGAAAGGACTCAAGAAAATATTTGAAGAGATTATAGTTGAAAACATCCCTAACATGGGAAAGGAAATAGCCAACCAAGTATAGGAAGTGCAAAGAGTCCCATACAGGATAAACCCAAGGAGAAACATGCTGAGACACACAGTAATCAAATGGGCAAAAATTGAAGACAAAGAAAAATTATTGAAAGCAGCAAGGGAAAAACAACAAATAAATACAAGGGAACTCCAATAAGGTTAACTGCTGATTTCTTAGCAGAAACTCTACAAGCCAGAAGGGAGTGGCATGATATACTTAAAGTGATGAAAGGGAAGAGCCAAGATTACTCTACTTGGCAAGGATCTCATTCAGATTCGATGGGGAAATCAAAAGCTTTACAGACAAGCAAAAGCTAAGAGAATTCAGCACCATCAAACCAGCTCTACAACAAACGCTAAAGGAACGTCCCTAAGTGGGAAACACAAGAGAAGAAAAGGACCTACAAAACAAACCCAAAACACTTAAGAAAATGGTAATAGGAACATTCTTATCGATAATTACCTTAAATGTGAATGGATTAAATGCTCTAACCAAAAGACACAGGCTTGCTGAATGGATACAAAAACAAGACCCATATATACTCTCCCTACAAGAGACCCACGTCAGACGTAGGGACACATACAGACTGAAAGTGAGGGGATGGAAAAAGATATTCCATGCAAATGGAAATCAAAAGAAAGCTGGAGTAGCAATACTGATATCAGATAAAATGGACGTTAAAATAAAGAATGTTACAAGAGACAAGGAAGGACACTACATAATGATCAAGGGATCAATCCAAGAAGAAGATTTAACAATTATAAATATATATGCACCCAACATAGGAGCACCTCAATAGATAAGGCAACTGCTAACAGCTATAAAAGGGGAAATTGACAACACCACAATAATAGTGGGGGACATTAACACCTCACTTACGCCAATGGACAGATCATTGAAACAGACACTTAATAAGGAAACACAAGCTTCAAATGACACAATAGACCAGATAGATTTAATTGATATTTATAGGACATTCCATCCAAAAATAGCAGATTACATTTTCTTCTCAAGGGCGCACAGAACATTCTCCAGGATACATCACATCTTGGTTAACAAATCAAGCCTCAGGAAATTTAAGAAAATTGAAATCATATCAAGCATCTTTTATGACCACAACACTATGAGATTAGAAATGAATTACAGGGGAAAAAAAGTAAAAAAAAAAAAACACATGGAGGTTAAACAATACGTTACTAACTAAGCAAGAGATCACTGAAGAAATCAAAGAAGAAATTAAAAACTACCTAGAGACAAATGACAATGAAAACACGATGATCCAAAACCTATGGGATGCAGCAAAAGGAGTTCTAAGAGGGAAGTTTATAGCTATACAAGCCTACGTCAAGAAACAAGAAAAATCTCAAATAAACAATTTAACCTTATACATAATGGAACTAGAGAAAGAAGAACAAACAAAACCCAAAGTTAGCAGAAGGAAATCAATCATAAAGATCAGAGCAGAAATAAATGAAATAGAAACAAAGAAAACAATAGCAAAGGTCAATAAAACTAAAAGCTGGTTCTTTGAGAAGATAAACAAAATTGATAAACCATCAGGCAGACTCATCAACAAAAAGAGGGAGAGGACTCAAATCAATAAAATTAGAAATGAAAAAGGAGAAGTTACAAAGGACACCTCAGAAATACAAAGCATCCTAAGAGACTACTACAAGCAATTGTATGCCAAAAAAATGGTCAAACTGGAAGAAATGGACAAATTCTTAGAAAGGTATAACCTTCCAAGACTGAACCAGGAAGAAATAGAAAATATGAACAGACTAATCACAAGTAATGAAATTGAAACTGTGATTAAATATCTTCCAACAAACAAAAGTCCAGGACCAGATGGCTTCACAGGTGAATTCTATCAAACATTTAGAGAAGAACTAACACCCATCCTTCTCAAAATCTTCCAGAAAACTGCAGAGGAAGGAATACTCCCAAACTCATTCTATGAGGTTACCATCACCCTGATGCCAAAACCAGACAAAGATACTACAAAAAAAGAAAATTACAAACCAATATCACTGATGAATATAGATGCAAAAATCCTCAACAAAATACTAGCAAACAGAATCCAACAACAAATTAAAAGGATCATACACCATGATCAAGTGGGATTTATCCTTGGGATGCAAGAATTCTTCAATATATGCAAATCAATCAATGTGATACACCATTTTAACAAACTGAAGAATAAAAACCATATGATTATCTCAATAGATGCAGAAAAAGCTTTTCACAAAATTCAACAGCATTTATGATAAAAGCTCTCCAGAAAGTGGGCCTAGAGGGAAACTACCTCAGCACAATAAAGGTCATATATGACAAAACCACAGCAAACGTCATTCTCGATGGTGAAAAACTGAAAGCATTTCCCCTAAGATCAGAAACAAGACAAGGATATCCACTCTCACCACTATTATTCAATGTAGTTTTGGAAATCCTAGCCATGGCAATCAGAGAAGAAAAAGAAATAAAAGGAATACAAATTGGAAAAGAAGTAAAACTGTCACTGTTTGCAGATGACATGATACTCTACACAAAGAATCCTGAAGATGCTGTCAGAAAACTACTAGAGCTAATCAATGAATTTGGTAAAGTTGCAGGATACTAAATTAATGCACAGAAATCTCTTGCATTCCTATACACTAATCATGAAAAATCTGAAAGAGAAATTAAGGAAATACTCCCATTTATGACTGCAACAAAAAGAATAAAATACCTAGGAATAAACTTACCTAAGGAGACAAAAGACCTGTATGCAGAAAACTATAATAAGACACTGATGAAAGAAATTAAAGATGATACCAACAGATGAAGAGATATACCATGTTCTTGGATTGGAAGAATCAATATTGTGAAAATGACTGTACTACCCAAAGCAATCTACAGATTCAATACAATCCCTATCAAATTACCAACGGCATTTTTTACGGAACTAGAACAAAAAATATTAAAATTTGTATAGAAACACAAAACACACCGAATAGCCAAAGCTGTCTTGAGGGAAAAAAGCAGAGTTGGAGAAATCAGACTCCCTGATTTCAGACTATACTACAAAGCCACAGTAATCAAGACAATACAGTACTGGAACAAAAACAGAAATATAGATCAATGGAGCAAGATAGAAAGCCCAGAGATAAACCCATGCACCTATAATCAACTAATCTATGACAAAGGAGGCAAGGATATTCAATGGAGAAAAGACAGTCTCTTCAACAAGAAGTGCTGGGAAGACTGGACAGCTACATGTAAAAGAATGAAATTAGAACACTCCCTAACACCATACACAAAAATAAACTCAAAATGGAATAAAGACCGAAATATAAGACCAGACACTATAAAGCTCTTAGAGGAAAACATAGGAAGAACACACTTTGACATAAATTACAGCAACATCTTTTTTGATCCACCTCCTAGAGTAATGGAAATAAAAATAAACAAATGGCACCTAATGAAACTTAAAAGCTTTTGCACAGCAAAGGAAACCATAAACAAGAGGAAAAGACAACCTTCAAAATGGGAGAAAATATTTGCAAACAAATCAACGGACAAAGGATTAAACTCCAAAATATATAAACAGCTCATGCAACTCAATATTAAAAGAACAAACAACCCAATCCAAAAATGGGAAGAAGAACTAAATAGACATTTCTCCAAAGAAGACATACAGATGTCCATGAAACACATGAAAAGCTGCTCAACATCACTAATTATTAGAGAAATTCAAATCAAAACTACAATGAGGTATCACCTCACACCAGTTAGAATTGGCATCATCAAAATCTACAAACAACAAGTGCTGGAGGGGGTGTGGAGAAAAGGGAATCCTCTTGCACTTTTGGTGGGAATGTAAATTGATACAGCCCCTATGGAGAACAGTATGGAGGTTCCTTCAAAAACTAAAAATAGAATTACCATATGACCCAGCAGTCCCACTACTGGACATATACCCAGAGAAAACCATAATTCAAAAAGACACATGCACCCCAATGTTCATTGCAGCACTATTTACAATAGCCAGGTCATGGAAACAACCTAAATGCTTATCGACAGATGATTGGATAAAGAAGTTGTGTTACATATATACAATGGAATATTACTCAGCCATAAAAAGGAACGAGGGGCTTCCCTGGTGGCGCAGTGGTTGAGAGTCCGCCTGCCGATGTGGGGGACATGGGTTCGTGCCCCGGTCCAGGAAGATCCCGCATGCCGCGGATTGGCTGGGCCCGTGAGCCATGGCCGCTGAGCCTGCGCGTCCAGAGCCTGTGCTCCACAACGGGAGAGGCCACAACAGTGAAGAGGCCCGCGTACCACAAAAAAAAAAAAAAAAGAACGAAATTGGGTCATTTGTAGAGACGTGGATGGCTCTAGAGACTGTCATACAGAGTGAAGTAAGTCAGAAAGAGAAAAAGAAATATCGTATATTAATGCATAAATGTGGAACCTAGAAAAATGGTACAGATGAATCTGTTTGCAGGGCAGAAATTGAGACACAGATGTAGAGAACAAACGTATGGAAACCAAGGGGGGAAAGTGGCGGGGGTTGGGAGTGGTAACAAAAAAGGAAAAAAACAACAAAAAAACAACAATGCATCCTCCCTACCAACAGGTATGTTTATCCCTCAGATACTGGAAACACATCCAATAGTCTCCTGATCTTTCCATACTCCGAACATCCACTAACTCAATAAGTTTAGAAGACACGAATGCCAAGGTTAGCAAATGTTTTGCCAAAGCCTTATCCATAGGAAATGTAGATTAGAAAGAGTGATTCACTTTGGATAATTTCCCCAGGTAGAGCTGTCAGAATCAATGAAGAAAGTAAATAATCAAACTCACCTATTATCACAATCCAATTTGTCTGAACTTCAGCCAGCAAAGCAATTCTAGGGACAATTAAACCTGGGTCTCCAATGAAGGGGCCAGGTCAATAATTATAGTCAATTATTTCACAGTCAGTCTTTTCCTGCTCATCTCCATTCTTGAGGTGAATGTTTCAGATTGGGTAAATATGATTACTTCTACCTGAAACCTACTCTGACCTCCAGGATTGTTGTTCTTGAGCCTGACAATATCTTGTAACTGGAAGGGAGATGAGAGGATAGGAAGATTATGTGGATGCAACGTCCTTTCTGAACAGATGTGAGAAACTTAAGTTTAAAGAATCTCTAGCTATGTTTTAAGAGAGACTATTCCTTGTTTTTTTAATCATTATTTTGTAAACTGAAATCGTCCTAAGTGTAAAATGAAGGGAGCGGGCATTGTTCCTCTTGGCCAAGAAAATTACTGGACACTTAAAAACATCTGGCACCATCAACTTGACAATACATCAAATATTACTCAGATTCAGTCACATATGAACTTCTAAACTTCAAATTCTTTTATTGAGAGTTTATTCTTTTGCAAAACCTGATAATCACAACTTTTTAATGGGTGACATCACTCAGGATCAAAAGTGAATTCAAATTTTTGGAACAATTTTTGTATGGTTTCTGTTGAAGAACCTTTATTGCACATTCTATGATTTCTTTCAAAGTTGGATCCAGCAATCTTTTGCCATTTAAAATAGACATCAAAGAAGTGAAGTTATAAAAAGTCTCAGAAACCCATTGGTCCTAGAATTATTCAACCCCATCATGAATGGAAGGCTCCTAACTTTGTCTAACTATATTAATAAACGATTAGACATAATCACTTTTGGATTGACCCTAAAAGCTGTCCACTTACTTAAGAAAAGACTGTCTTAGATTATCAATTTGTCAATTTTCTAAATAATCTAGTTATACATGTCTACTCACTACCCTACTGGACAACACTGACACTGAACACAGAATAGAACAGCCCAGAAAGTCCTACTGGACAGTGCTAGCTGAGACACACTTATCTGATATCCTGCATAAAGAGTAAATAGGAAAACCATAATTCGAAAAGATACATGTATTCCAATGTTCATTGCAGCACTATTTACAACAGCCAAGACATGGAAGCAACCTAAATGTCCATTGACAGATGAATGGATAAAGAAGATATAATATAATGGAATATTACTCAGCCATAAAAAGAATGAAACAATGCCATTTGCAGCAACATGGATGGACCTAGAGATTATCATAATAAGTGAAGTAAGCCAGACAGAGAAAGATAAATATCACATGATATTGCTTATATGTGGAATCTAAAAAAAATGATACAATGAACTTATTTCCAAAACAGAAAAAGATGCACAGACATGAAAACAAACTTATCAGTTACCAAGGGGAAAAGGGGGTGGTGGGAGGGAAAAATTAGGAGATTGGAATTAACATATACACACTACTATATATAAAATAGACAACCAACAAGGACCTACAGTGTAGCACAGGGAACTATACTCGATATTTTGTAATAACCTATAAGGGAAAGGAATCTGAAGAATATATACATGTGTGTATGTAAAACTGAATCGCTGTGTTGTACATCTGAAACTAACAAGATATTTTAAATCAACTATACTTCAATTTTTTAAAAAAAGAGTAAATAGCACTTAGGCTGAGTAGTAAACTCAAATGTCTTCAGAGACCAGGAAGGTAAAATAGGTGGGTAGAGCAACACAGTGTAACACTAGAGAGCGATTTAATATCTCTGTTGAATTGGACAGTGCAGAGGACATGTTCTATTCAGAGAAATAACTGCTTGCATCTAGCAGTGTCTACCCTGGATCCTGATTTTTTTCAGCCATGTTTGTGATCCCACAGGGCCCTGAAAACACTTCCGCTAATTTCAGTAAAACTTTGGACCTTGAAATGTATTAGTTTATCTTGTCTTTCAGGTAAAATAACAGACTTGAAATTCAAACATACCTCTGAAATCCAAACACAATTTCATGCATCAGTGGCTATTTAATGGCCTTATGTGATCAAAGTATACGATTTTAACACAGCCTGTACCATAGGTTCTCAAACTTTAGCATGCATCAGAATCACCTGCAGGGCCTGAATTTCTGCTTCTGTAGGTCTTGGGTGGAGCCTGGGATTCTGAATTTCTAACAAGTTCCCCCAGTGATGCTGGTGCTACTGGTTAGAGGATCACACTTTGAGAAATACTAGTTTAAGTATTTGCTAATCATTCTTTTCAGCTTAGGCCATTTTCCACATCCAGTTTGTAGCTCTGAGTCACATTTATGTTTATGGGAGAAGAGCTCATCCATATAGAAAGTAAAACGATTCTAGAATGAAGAGTTAGGAGACTTTGCTTCTTGTCTCAGCCTGTGGATTGAATCTGCAACTTCAAGCAAGTCATACAACCCTCTGGGCCTTAGGAGAATGGGAAAGGTCTAAGGATGATATGGACTCCAGATAAAATTAGCAGGAATATAAGAGGGGCATAATCAAGGAAAGTCAAGAAAAGTTGGGCACAATTTAAAGTTTAAATGGCTTTCTAGTAGTGGACAGAAGCAAAAAAACAGCAAACAATTTATTCTAGCTTTAGATAATCCAACAGCAGCTCAATAAAAAAACAGGTTTCAGATAAGGAGGGAAGAGATGGAAAGTGATATTGCACTAACAATTCGCCTCTGATGAACCAGGCCTGGGAATCTATTGCCAAGAGAGATGCTCGAGATACCAAACCATAATCACTGCCCGGAAGAGGAAACAGGTAAAAGCTGGAAGGCTGAAATCACCTTGGGGAAAAGTTCTCCAAACCGAAAGGACACAGATGTCTTAAATCACACTGCTGTGTTGCTATCCATCCACTGTCCATCTGTGATGTCCAAACTAATACTGCACATACCTTGAGATGAAACGAGGCCTTCACCACTAAGAGCTGGAGTTATCTATGCAGACACCCTCTTGGTTACCAATTACAGATAGTATCTCCACATCTTTCCGGTTTAGCCATTTTTTCCTGGAAATCCTGACACTGTATATCGTGATGGCTGGTGCCTCAGGGAACACATGTACATTTGATTTCATTTGGTCCCTGGCCAATAAAACATCTTAATGAATGATCTATTATAACCTCTAATACAGGTAACATAGCCCATGATTTCTGAGCACTTATTATATGCTGAACGAGTTGTTTGCACTTCTTTCTTTAATCCTGACAACAGCTCTATAAAGTAAGTACTATTTATGCCCATGATGGAGGTCGAGCGAAGTATCTCACTTAATCATAAATTAAAACAAGTCCAAAGTTTCAAGTATAGAGTCTGGATAAAGTGAACTATGAGCTGGGTTTTCATTCTTTGAAGTCTCAGCATTCAAAGCCTTTGTGGCATCTGTCTGGCTACTCTGCTAAGAAGGCATTTCTAAAATAACAGGTCCTGTAGAGCAATCCAAGTGCTTTTCAGACATTCTCATTGACTCAAAAAATGTCACTGGGAAGTGGGTGGGGGCAGACATTACCATCTTTATTTTGTAGGTGATGCAATTTAAGAACAAGAAGGTTATTTATCTGAAGTCAGTAAGGAGAGTTTCAGAATCATGAGTGGAACTCAGACCTTGACCTTGGAGAGGACTCAGGAAGCTGAAGAACCAGCCCATAAAAGACCTCTCTTTTCAACAGCTGCAGAATATCCAATTTCTAACGTAGGAGGTTACTTTGTGCAGAAAGCAATCAGAATCTCACTCTTTGTGATTGCTTAAGAACACAAACTCTGCTGCAAAAAGGTGACAAAGTATACACAGATAGAAGGAAAATAACAGAAAATCGTTCATTGTATATCAGGCTAAGATACTGAAGAGTTCAGGTTATATTTCTCTTAAAACATACGATGCCCCAAGAATTGAGTCAGGTCAAAGTGTTTTTCCGCCATCCACAGCAACATATTTCTTATTATAAAATGGAATGAAATTATCTAAATGCTTTAGATAATTTTATTGATAACTTTCACTGAAACCACCTATTCTGTGAAACAAGGAAAATTCTTCCCCTACATATTATGATAGCAGAACTCACAAGGCAGAATTCTGTGTTCAGGAAATCTCATAAAACCTCTCCCAGGTCTCCAAGGCCCAACAAATGTCACAGGGTAAATTCGGAGAGTGAGTCCTGCTGAGGACAGCTACAGTGTGTAGTATTAGGAAACCATCTCAACTCTGGGCTATTAGCATTCTTTGACATTTTCTTTGGCAATCTGGAGCAGCAGTAAATAGTCAAGTTGAAGAAGAAGAGAAATGCAAGCACGTCAGGATGAGGAAAAGGGCTGGGCAGCCAGTGATGACAGTTATCATCTCTGGGCTCCGCTGCTGCTAGGTAACATCTTTGCTACCTTGGAGATCATTGATGATACAGAACTTTGGTCCACAGATGGCACCATTCTGTCATCGGAACCCCTAACCTTCAGTCTTTGGGAGCAGAGCCTCAAGGAAAAGATGGGGGAAGAGGGGCTTTCTACTCTACCCCCAGCTGTCTTAAGACTGCTGTGCAGATCCAGAGGAAACTCTGAATGGCAAAATAGCTCCCACCTACTGTCAAGATACTGCTTTGGCCAGAAAGAAAGTTCTGCCTTGCAAATGACAGCTGGAGTGAGGATGCAGCCTGAGAATGCTGGTAAGCAAACAGCAAATTAGAGTTTCCTGATTCTCATCTCTTAAACGATTCTCTTTGGAGCACATTAGATATGTCCCCAAACCTGGAGATGCTGTGAGAAATCCCAGCAAATCTGACTGCCAGGAGCCACAGCAGAGACTGCCTGTGCTAATTCCTATAGAGAGGACCAGGTTATGAGGAGGGCCCTGAGCCCCTAGAACCATGCACCTGCTGGTAGAGAAGAGAGGTGGGGAAGGGATGCAGATGATGGAAGAGAGAGAAGACTAGTTAGCAGACTCACCCTTTTCCTGCCCTCCATCATCTCCAATCCTGCCGTACCTTTTCTTTTCCCTTGTCCCATGTAATGGTCCAGGAAGCAGATTTTTGAATCTAAGAAGAGGGGTTTAGGACTTTCTGGTGGCACAGTGGTTAAGAATCCGCCTGCCAATGCAGGGGACACGGGTTCAATCCCTGGTCCACAAAGATCACACATGTTACGGAGCAACTAAGTCCCTGCACCACAACTACTGAGCCTGCACTCTACAGGCCATGTGCCACAACTACTGAGCCCGTGTGCCACAACCAGTGAAGCCCGTGTTCCCTAGAGCCCGTGCACCACAACTACTAAGCCCATGGGCCACAACTATTGAAGCCTGCGTGGTCTAGGTCCCGTGTTATGTAACTACTGAGCCCGCAGGCTGCAACTACTGAAGCCCGTGCACCTAGAGCCCATGCTCTGCAACAAGAGAAGCCACCACAGTGAGAAGCCCGTGCACTGCAACGAAGAGTAGCCCCCGCTCACGGCAACTAGAGAAAGCCCGCGTGCAGCAACAAAGACCTAATGCAGCCAAGAAGAAAAAAAAGAAAAAAAAAGAAGAGGGATCCATAGAAAGACTAATATGAAGATCCTGGAGGGGGCTGGGTTTGTAGTAGAAAAGCATGGGCTTCGGAATCAGGCTGTGGGTGTGAATCTTGGCCTTGACCTTACTAGCTACTTAATCTTGAGGCTCTGAGTAAAATGTCAATAATAATACCTACCCTGCAGGGCTGACTAGGGGAATTAAGATTACTTAAGTGAGAAATTGGAGAGGAATATTAATCCCCCGTTCCTTTCTCCTCTTCTCCACCTGATATCTAGGCCATCACTATTTCCTGTAAAATGTACTGCCTAAATAGCCTCCAAACGACTCCTTTGCTCTCTTACACTCAACGTCCCTGCACTTCAGGACGTCATTATCTCTTGTCTGGACCACAGAAGCACCTTAACTGCCTTTTTTCTTGTTCAAGTTCAGGGAGTCAGATTAACTATCAGAAATGCAAGTCTGACCATAGCTTTCATGTCACATAGCCCAGGATGGGTGTCCTATAGATTTTTCTTTCCCTGGTATTCCTGCACTTTAAAAAATATCTGTCTGCTTATACATTGAGATCAGGTTTCCTCATCACACTTTGAATGTCCTGATGGTGGAGACATTCATCTCTGTACCTCCAGAAACTAGCATGGTGCTTCACAGAGAGTAGGCCTTGTTTTTTTAATTGAAGTATAATTAATTTGCAATGTTGTGTTAGTTTCAGGTTTACAGCAAAGTGATTCAGTTATAGTACATATATATATTCTTTTTCAGATTATTTTCCTTTATAGGTTATTACAAAATATTGAGTATATTTCCCTGTGCTATACAGTTAGTCCTTTTTGGTTATCTATTTTATATATAGTAGCGTGTATATGTTAATCCCAAACCCCTAATTTATCCCTCCCTCCACCCTTTCCCTTTGGTAACCATAAGTTTGTTTTCTGTGTCTCTGGGTCTATTTCTGTTTTGTATATAAGTTCATTTGTATCATTTTTTTAAAGATTCCACATATGAGTAATATCACATGATATTTGTCTTTATTTGGTTTATTTCACTTATGATAATCTCTAGGTCCATCCATGTTGCTGAAAATGGCAATATTTCACTCTTTTTATGGCTGAGTAATATTCCAGTGTGTGTGTGTGTGTGTGTGTGTGTGTGTGTGTGTGTGTGTGTGTGGTGTATATATACACCACATCTTCTTTATAGGTCTTGAATGGAGATTTATATATAATTGAGTGAACGATTACATATTTAATGTAATAAGGAAGCTGGCACTTAAAAGATATTCAGCAAATGATTATCAGTTTCAAGGAATAAATGGTTTAAATATTTGAAATTGAGACGGTTCTGAAAATTCTGGTTTTGCTCCTTGATGACATTTCTTGGTGTGGATTGTTAAGGCTGTCTTGGTATATAGTAGGTGATCCAAGATTTGTTGACCAAACGAATGAATGGATGAATGAATGACTCCTATAGAATAAGGGCAGGTACTATTATCTCCATTTGACTAAGGAAGAAAATAAGGCTTAGAGAAGTTGCTACTAAGCTCTGGGACATGCCAAAGGAGGTCAATCACCTGGAAGTAGGTGGCAGGGCCAGAAGTAAGTGCTGGTGGTTTGCCTGCCATATCAGTTCTGCAAAAGTCCTTCCTCACCAGAACACAATGCAACCAGCTGGGAAACCAAGTGTGGAAACCAAGAATTTTTCCTACTTTGCTCTATTTTCTTAGGGTTGGTTAATGATGGATTTGCAAGGCCGGGAACATGGAAATGCAGGAAGAGCAGCTGCTGAAATAGCTGTTGCCAGGTGAAAAACTGATTTGCAAAAAGCAGCAGTTGGGGGCACATTGTTCTACTTTATTAGCACATCACAGTAGAATGAAAGGGAGGTCATATCAAATCGCTTCCAACAGCTCCAAGCTCCACTGATACCGAATCATTCAACAGTTTGAACTGTCCAGCCTAATACACAATATATTTTTTGGCCCTGATAGATGGTTCTCACATAGACTACTTCTCATGTATAACTACAGAACCCACTGTTGTCACTTAAGAGATATAGGCCATAAGATGCATCATCGCTAAAGTAAATGCATTCAGGACAGTGTGAATAGCGTAAATGGAAACCCAGTAGAAAGGCTAGTTAAGGGCTGACTTCCTTCCTATTATAGGAAGCACCAGCAGGAGAGGGGAGCATCAGGTTATCTACCTCTGCTCCCTCCCTGCCATGCTGAGGTTCTGGCAGTACCTGTGTTCCTTTGTCAACACAGCTCCTGGGGGAAAGAGATGGGTTCTACAGCTTTACTCTCTGGTAACATAATTCCTTGTCTTTTCCCTTTTGACCTGGGTGGTAAAAGCTTCCTGCTATTGTTATTCCTGGGCACTTAACCATTTCTCATTTTACATCTGTAAAACAGTCCTTCATTAAATGCCCTGTCAGGATCCTGATTGGTATAGAGGAGAAAATAATTTCTCAACTTTCTCCTTAAGACAGCAGGTTGTTAGCTGTCCTAGAAAAATGTGGGAAGAAAACACACTGCCAGAGACTTAGTATTAAAACATAGTGTGGACTAGATTCCCTTAAGTAGAGGATATTTGTTGTCATTCTCTTAGCCAAATTGTTTGCAAGAGTAGGGCATCCTGATATGTGTTACTTTTTAAGACTTATCAGAGTACCTTGTACACAGTCAGTAAGCATTTCACGAGTAGAAAAAGGCATGGGGAATGTTTCCTGTTGTCTTCTGTAAGGTCATCTGGATCCAGCAGAGGAAGTGAAGAGAGTAACTGGCTTTATTCTCAGCTCCAAGCTGAGGGTCAAGACCCTTGCCTTTCATTTCTGACTGTGGGGCCTGTAGAAAGTTGCTTAATCTTGATGATCTCAGTTTTATTACCTCCAAATAGGTAGAAAAATACCAACACCATAAGGTAGGGATGACTAAATGACATCTTACAGGTAAAGTGCTGAGCAGAGTGCCTAGTGCTTGGTGCTCAGATTTTTGACTAGAAAATAAGGTCTGCAAAACCAAAGGGGTGCAGAGACCACCCTCTGGTGTATTCATTTTATTTTATTTATTTATAAATTTATTTATTTATTTTTGGCTGCATTGGGTCTTCTTTGCTGCATGAGGGTTTTCTCTAGTTGTGGTGAGTGGGGGCTACTCTTCATTGTGGTGTACAGGCTTACTGTGATGGCTTCTCTTGTTGCAGAGCATGGGTTCTAGGCATGCAGGCTTCAATAGTTGTGGCACGTGGGCTCAGTAGTTGTGGCTCGTGAGCTCTAGAGCACAGGCTCAGTAGTTGTGGTGCACGGGCTTAGTTGCTCCACAGCCTGTGGGATCTTCCAGGACCAGGGTTTAAACCCATGTCCCCTGCATTTGGCAGGTGGGTTCTTAACCACTGTGCCACCAGGGAAATCCCTGCTATATTCATTTTATGTTGTTGTGTAACAAGTTACTACAACACAGTGGCTTAGAAGAACACACACTTGTTATCTCACGATTTCCATGGGTCAGGAATCCATACACACCTTACCTGCATCCTTGCTCAGGCTCTCACAGGCTGAGATCTAAGTGTGGGCTGGGCTGCATTATCATCTGGACGCTGGATTAAGGAAGGATCTGCTTCCAACCTCCCTCAGGTCATTGGCAGAATTTGTGGCTGTAGAATTCATGGCAGCTTTTTCTTGAAAGCCAGAAACAGAGAGACAGGGTCTCTGCTCCTTGAAGTCTCTGACTTCAGGGAAGGCATAGGTACTCTCTTAAAGGGCCTATAGTTAGGTCAGGTCCACCAGGATAATCTCCCTTTGAGCAATTAAATGTCAACTGATTAGGGCTCTTAATGACATCTTCACCTTTGCCATATAATGTAACATAACCACAAGAATATGTGCCACCACGTTTCATGTATCTACTGGTTAAAAGGTCACAGGTCCTGCCCACACTAAAGGGGAGGAAAATACACAAAGACATGGATACTAGGGGGTGGGAATCACCACACCATGGGTGCGTGAACAACTGGAGTGAAAGGGGAATATTAGCACTTGCATTTATATTCATTTTTATCACAGCCCTTACAATTTTATTGTTGTATAAAATTTAAAATATACATACTGTATTAGTACAAGATTAAAGGTGTATAATTAATAAAATATGTATATGTTGAAAGTGCTTTTATTGATAGAAATGCATCATAAAAAACTGTGATTTCAAGCAACAGCTCTTTCCCCTACTTTCTCTTCTCACTTTTGCTAATTATCTGTGATATCCTGTGCAAATGATTTATTCTATGACTCAGCTTTTTTATCTGCAAAAATGGGAATAATAATTCCTGCCCTGTCTACCTCCTAGATGAGGTTCTAAAGAGAAAATGTTGGGAAGCATTTGGAAATAGACACAATACATACAAAGTAGGCAGAAAATCAAAGGAGAGTTTATCATCTCTGATTTTACACTAAGAAAAGTGAGAAAGAATTGTTCAAGATGCCATCTCCTTTCTGCCTATACTTGGTTTCTCCAACATATATGCAAGATCCTCCCAAGAGATTTAAAATACTATAGGGCTCTCTGGGATTTTACAAGCTTACAATAACCCTTGAGGTTCTTGTTTCCTGGCTGTTCACTGCAAGGGCACTTCACCTGAAATGTGATGGGTGATATTAAGTTTCAGGAAAGTCCTTGGTATTTCTCCTCTTCCCTCATCCTTAAATCATTGACAATGATGGATAAACAAACCTGCTATTTTGTTTTTTCCTCCTACCTTGGAGACAGCAATTGAACCCATTTTCTCATTTCCCCCAGGCAACAGAATTCGAGACATAGAGAAGGGTCTCCAGAAACCTTCAGGAGGTATCAATGGACTTTGGAGTCAACCAGACCTGGGCTCAGGTTCTGTCCTTAAGAGATCTTGAAATTTTAGGGGATTATTCAATTCTCTAAGCTTCAGTTTCCTTCTTTGTTAGCCCTGCAATTTTGTTGCGTGGATTAGAGGGGACAGAAGGTGGGAAAGTACCTGGCATACAGTAGGTGAACAGTAGGGGCTTAATGCTTTTTTCCCTTCTGTAAGTCCAGGTTCAAGTCATGATTTGGTTTCTAATGAGCCACGTGGTCCAGGTCCATGAGTCCTTTCTCCTCTCTGGGCCTCTATTCCACGATTCTAAGGACCCCTAGGTTCAAACCCCAGCACTGCTGCACAAGATCCCATGGGACCTGGGACAAGTCACAGAAGTGTCCTCCATGTTGTACTCCTCATTCCAGTGTCATCATTCTCAGTCCATTGATTTTAAAGAACAGTTGATTATTTCTGTGCTCACACGTTTTGTAAAGAAGTTAGATGCTGCAGCTACAGTCTCAAATAATACACTCAGCTCTGTGTATAATAGGTTGTGATAAAGAATGAACAATGCATCTACAAGAGACCCATTTCAGACCTAGAGACACATACAGACTGAAAGTAAGGGGACGGAGAAAGATATTCCATGCAAATGGAAATCAAAAGAAAGCTGGAGTAGCAATTCTCATATCAGACAAAATGGACTTTAAAATAAAGACTATTAGAAGAGACAAAGAAGGACACTACATAATGATCAAGGGATCGAACCAAGAAGAAGATATAACAATTGTAAATATTTATGCACCCAATATAGGAGCACCTCAGTACATAAGGCAAATACTAACAGCCATAAAAGGGGAAATCAACAGTAACAGAATTATAGTAGGGGACTTTAACACCCCACTTTCACCAATGGACAGATCATCCAAAATGAAAATAAATAAGGAAACACAAGCTTTAAATGATACATTAAACAAGATGGACTTAATTGATATTTATAGGACACTCCATCCAAAAACAACAGAATACACATTTTTCTCAAGTGCTCATGGAACATTCTCCAGGATAGATTATATCTTGGGTCACAAATCAAGCTTTGGTAAATTTAAGAAAATTGAAATTGTATCAAGTATCTTTTCCGACCCAATGCCATGAAACTAGATATCAATTACAGGAAAAGATCTGTAAAAAATACAAACACAAGGAGGCTAAACAATACACTACTTAATAACGAAGTGATCACTGAAGAAATCAAACAGGAAATAAAAAAATACTTAGAAACAAATCACAATGGAGACACGACGACCCAAAACCTATGGGATGCAGGAAAACAAGTTCTAACAGGGAAGTTTATAGCAATACAAGCCCACCTTAAGAAACAGGAAACATCTCGAGAAAACAACCTAACCTTGCACCTAAAGCAATTAGAGAAAGAAGAACAAAAAAACCCCAAAGTTAGCAGAAGGAAAGTAATCATAAAGATCAGACAAGAAATAAATGAAAAAGAAATGAAGGAAACAATAGCAAAGATCAATAAAACTAAAAGCTGGTTCTTTGAGAAGATAAACAAAACTGATAAACCATTAGCCAGACTCCTCAAGAAAAAAAGGGAGAAGACTCAAATCAATAGAATTAGAAATGAAAAAGGAGAAGTAACAACAGACACTGCAGAAATACAAAAGATCATGAGAGATTACTACAAGCTACTCTATGCCAATAAAATGGACAACCTGGAAGAAATGGACAAATTCTTAGAAATGCACAACTTGCCAAGACTGAATCAGGAAGAAATAGAAAATATGAAGAGACCAATCACAAGCACTGAAATTGAAACTGTGATTTAAAATCTTCCAACAAACAAAAGCCCAGGACCAGATGGCTTCACAGGCGAATTCTATCAAATATTTAGAGAAGAGCTATCACCTATCCTTCTCAAACTCTACCAAAATATAGCAGAGGGAGGAACACTCCCAAATTCCTTCTACGAGGCCACCATCACCTTGATGCCAAAACCAGACAAGGATGTCACATAGAAAGAAAACTACAGGCCAATATCACTGATGAACATAGATGTAAAATTCCTCAACAAAATACTAGCAAACAGAATCCAACAGCACATTAAAAGGTTCATACACCATGATCAAGTGGGGATTATTCCAGAAATGCAAGGATTCTGCAATATACACAAATTTATCAGTGTGATAAACCATATTAACAAATTGAAGGAGAAAAACCATATGATCATTTCAATAGATGCAGAGAAAGCTTTTGACAAAATTCAACACCCATTTATGATAAAAACCCTGCAGAAAGTAGGCATAGAGGGAACTTTCCTCAACATAATGAAGGCCATAAATGACAAACCCACAGCCAACATCATCCTCAATGGTGAAAAACTGAAAGCATTTCCACTAAGATCAGGAACAAGACAAGGTTGCCCACTCTCACCACTCTTATTCAATACAGTTTTGGAAGTTTTAGCCACAGCAATCAGAGAAAAAAAGGAAATAAAAGAATCCAAATTGGAAAAGAAGAAGTAAAGCTGTCACTATTTGCAGAGGACATGATACTATACATAAAGAATCCTAAAGATGCTACCAGAAAACTATTAGAGCTAAGCAATGAATTTGGTAAAGTTGCAGGATACAAAATTAATCCACAGAAATCTCTTGCATTCCTATACACTAATGATGAAAAATCTGAAAGTGAAATCAAGATAACACTCCCATTTACCATTGGAACAAAAAGAACAAAATATCTAGGAATAAACCTACCTAAGGAGACAAAAGACCTGTATGCAGAAAATTATAAGACACTGATGAAAGAAATTAAAGATGATACAAACAGATGGAGAGATAGACCATGTTCTTGGATTGGAAGAATCAACATTGTGAAAATGACTCTACTACCCAGAGCAATCTACAGATTCAATGCAATCCCTATGAAACTACCACTGGCATTTTTCACAGAATTAGAACAAAAAGCTTCATAATTTGTATGGAAACACAAAAGACCCCGAATATTCAAAGCAATCTTGAGAGCGAGAAACGGAGCTGGAGGAATCAGGCTCCCTGACTTCAGACTATAATACAAAGCTACAGTAATCAATAGGGGTGGTACTGGCACAAAAACAGAAAGATGGATCAATGGAACAGGGTAGAAAGCCCAGAGATAAACCCACGCATGTATGGTCACCTTATCTTTGATAAAAGGAGGCAGGAATGTACAGTGGAGAAAGGACAGCCTCTTCAATAAGTGGTGCTGGGAAAACTGGACAGATACATGTAAAAGTATGAGATTAGATCACTCCCTGACACCATACACAAAAATAAGCTCAAAATGGATTAAAGACCTAAATGTAAGGCCAGAAACTATCAAACTCCTAGAGGAAAACATAGGCAGAACACTCTATGACATAAATCACAGCAAGATCCTTTCTGACCCACCTCCTAGAGAAATGGAAATAAAAACAAAAATAAACAAATGGGACTTACTGAAACTTCAAAGCTTTTGCACAGCAAAGGAAACCATAAACAAGACCAAAAGACAACCCTCAGAATGGGAGAAAATATTTGCAAATGAAGCAACTGACAAAGGATTAATTTCCAAAATTTACAAGCATCTCATGCAGCTCAATAACAACAACAAAAAAAAAAACAACCCAATCCATAAATGGGCAGATGACCTAAATAAACATTTCTCAAAAGAAGATATACAGACTGCCAACAAACACATGAAAGAATGCTCAACATCATTAATCATTAGGGAAATGCAAATCAAAACTACAACGAGATATCATCTCACACCAGTCAGAATGGCCATCATCAAAAAATCTAGAAACAATAAATGCTGGAGAGGATGTGGAGAAAAGGGAACACTCTTGCACTGCTGGTGGGAATGTGAATTGGTACAGCCACTATGGAGAACAGTATGGAGGTTCCTTAAAAAACTACAAATAGAACTACCATATGACCCAGCAATCCCACTACTGGGCATATACCCTGAGAAAACCAAAATTCAAAAAGAGTCATGTACCAAAATGTCCATTGCAGCTCTATTTACAATAGCCCAGAAATGGAAACAACATAAGCGCCCATCATTGGATGAATGGATAAAGATGTGGCACATATATACAATGGAATATTACTCAGCCATAAAAATAAATGAAATTGAGCTATTTGTAATGAGGTGGATAGACCTAGAGTCTGTCATACAGAGTGAAGTAAGTCAGAAAGAGAAAGAAAAATACCGTATGCTAACACATATATATGGAATTTAAGAAAAAAAATGTCATGAAGAACCTAGGGGTAAGACAGGAATAAAGACACAGACCTACTGGAGAACGGACTTGAGGATGTGGGGAGGGGGAAGGGGGAGCTGTGATGGAGCGGGGTAGAGGCATGGACATGTATACACTACCAAGCGTGAGGTGGATAGCTGGTGGGAAGCAGCCGCATAGCACAGGGATATCAGCTAGGTGCTTTGTGACCGCCTGGAGGGGTGTAATGGGGAGGGTGGGAGGGAGAGAGACGCAAGAGGGAGGAGATGTGGCAACATGTGTATATGTATGGCTGATTCACGTTGTTGTAAAGCAGAAACTAACACACCATTGTAAAGCAATTATACCCCAATAAAGATGTTAAAAAAAATAAATAAGAAAAAAAAAAAGAACGAACAATGCAGAAATGGGGTAAAAGACAAACCCATTTCAGAAAACTAACACAAGTATAGAAGGACAGTATTTCTACTTGTGTAAGTTTGTTATCACCAATCACTCTATTGCCAGGTTACTTTAAGCCTAAAATTACTTTAAGCCTTTAAGACACTGGAATTTAAGAGGAGGTAAGCCAAATTGATCTATAGTCTATTTCCTAATTTTGTATAAGGTATTCCAAATTTTACCAAAATAAGGTATGTATCCAAAAATAATTTCTGTATACAAAACATTTTTTGGATACAAAAATAAGGTATGTTTGCCTATCACCAGGAAAACACAGAGGGACTTTTAAAAATAATTACTTCAATTTTTACTTTTTCAATAGGAACTAAAAAGGACTAAGCAAATAGAGAATGTTGGCATGGATACTAAAAATTGTATGTGTATTTTAAACTGGTCTTTTCTTTTTCCTTGTTGCAAAAGTAACACATTCTTAAGGTAGAAATTTTTTTTAATTCTTTAAAAATAGTTTTATTGCTTAGCCACTGAGAAATGTGTACTGTTAACATCATTTTGGTGTGTTTTCTTCTAATCTCATGCACATATGCACTTGCACACATGTTCAAACACACACACACACACATGCCATCTATTCATTGACAACACTTACATTCATGCTCCAGCAAAGCTCTCTCTTCTGAGGGTCAGACTATTGTCCTGGTTTGCCCAAGACTGATGGTTTCCTGGGATGCAGGACATTCTGTGCTAAAACTGAGACAACCCTGGGCCAACTGCCACTGGATGACCCATACACCTTCAACTTAGCAGGTAAACAACTGAACTCATCATTCTCGCCCCAAAACTCCTGCCCCTTTGATGGTCTGGTCTTAAGGAATGGTACCATTTTCCACCCATGGGACCAAGTCAGGAGTTAGGGACTGATGCTTGAGGCATTCCTCTTCCTGTCTCTCCATCCAACAGCCAATCTGGTAACAAGTCTCATCATCCCTGTTTGGTAAGTAACCCTTACCTGGATGACTGCCCTGACTTCTAATCAGATCTCCCACTTCAAGCCTTGCTCTCCTTCAATCCAACTTCCACAAAGAGGCAGAGTATTGATCCCAAGAATTCAAGTATGACCATGTCACTCTCCTGCATAGAAACTCCAGTGCCTCCCATTGTTCTCAGGATAAAAATCCAAATTTCTTAAAGTGGCCCACAGGGTTCTGTTTACCCACCTCTAATCCACCCCTGGGGCCTCTTCCCCAACACATTAAAAGCCTGCAGCACTGGGCCTATTAATCATGAACTTCTGGGTCTTTTTACATATCTCCAAGGTCCTGACTTAGATGCTCTATTTTCACAGGAAGCCTGCTCTGAAGGCTGTAAATATTTTATGTTCTTTATAATAAATTTAAGTTACATGTCAGCATAATTTTGAAGACTAGTTGACTGAAAAAGACTTACAAAACTTCCTGAGAGATCTTGTGTCAGAATGTTGTCTCCTCAGTACCCTTAAGAAATATCCAACCAGTGACTATTTCCTTTGACTATTTGGTTAAAGTAGAGGTTCTCCACCTTGGGTGCACATTAGAAACACTTCGGCAACTTTTCAAAATTTCTGATGTTTTGGGCTCATACCCAGAAATTATTTAATTGGTCTGAAGTGGAATCAATACTTTTTAAAGGTCTCCAGGTGATTCCAGTATGTATCCAAGGTTGAGAACCACTGCCTTAGTCATGCCACTGCAGTGTCCCCTGGTGTTGCTACACAATTATTTTCTGCTCATCCTGAGTTTAACTATGGGCTTCCTTGCCTATTGTTACTTACAAACCTCTCTAGCAGGAGTCAGTTTTAGCAGCAATGAAGTGATATTTTGATCTCCATGCTTCTGAAATCTGTCCTGATTTCTCACTTGGAACAAACTCAGGAAGGGATGCAATGCATTTTCACCCTTAAACCCCAACAGTGAGGAAGATAGTAAAGATACAATTGACTAGAGGAGTGGTTCTCAACCGGGATAATTTTGTCCCGCAGGGTACATTTGGCAATGTTTGGAGATGGTTTTGGTTGTCACAATGGGGAGTATATTACTGGCATCTAGTTGATACAGGCTAGGGATGCTGCTAAATATACAATGCACAGGTCAGCCCCCTACAGTGAAGATTTATTTGGCTCCAAATGTCAGTAGTGTTAAAGTTGAGAATCCCTGATTGATAGATGAGATGACTCCGAAGCTTCTTTCTAGCTTTCAAATACTTGTATCAAATTGGTGAAGCCACTATATAAAACCATATGCAGGTCCCTCAAAAAACTGAAAATAGAGTTTCCATATGATCCAGTAATCTCATTACTGGGCATATATCTAGACAAAATTATAATTCAAAAAGATCAGCTCTGTGCTTTGTGACAACATAGAGGAGTGGGATGGGGAGGGTGGAAGGGAGACACAAGAGGGAGGAGATATGGGGATTTATGTATATGTACAGCTGAATCACTTTCTTATAAAGCAGAAACTAACACACCATTGTAAAGCAATTATACTCCAATAAAGATGTTAAAAAAATACATGCATCCCTATGTTCATAGCAGAACTATTTAATATAGCCAAGACATGGAATCAACCTAAATGTCCATCAACAGATGAATGGATGAAAAAGATGTTATATATATATATATATATATATATATATATATTAGAATATTACTCAGCCATAAAAAAGAATGAAATAATGCCATTTGCAGCAACATGAATGGACCTAGAGATTATCATACTAAGTGAAGTCAGAGAAAGACCATATGATATCACTTATATGTGAATCTAAAATATGATACAAATAGACTGATCTATGAAACAGAAACAGACTCACAGACATAGAGAACAGACTTGTGGTTGCCAAGGGGAGGGGGGTGGCAGAGGGGTGGATTGGGAGCTTGGGGTTAGCATATGCAAACTACTGTATATAGAATGGATAAACAACAAGGTCCTACTGTAGATCACAGGGAATTATATTCAATATCCTGTGATAAACCATAATGGAAAAGAATATGAAAAAGAATGTATATATTTGTATAACTGAATCACTTCGCTGTACAGCAGAAATTAACAGAACATTGTAAATCAACTGTACTTCAATAAAATAAATTTAAAAAGTATTTGCGGAGGAGCTTCAAGTTGGTGGGAAACTGAGAAGTGGAGATCACCTTCCTCCCCACAAATACATCAGAAATACATCTACATGTGGAACAACCCCTACAGAACACCTACTGAAGGCTGGCAGAAGATGTCAGACCTCCCAAAAGGCAAGAAACTCCCCACCTACATGGATGCCTTCAGGAGACCTACACTCAGAGGTGGGGCCAAATCCAAAGCTGAATGCTGGGAGCTGTGCAAACAAAGTAGAGAAAGAGAAATCTCTCCCAGCAGCCTCAGGGACAGCAGACTAAATCTCCACAATCAACTTGATGTATCCTGCATCTGTGGAATACCTGAATAGACAATGAATCATCCCAAATTGAGGCAGTGGACTTTGGGATCAACAATACACATATATTTTTCCCTTTTTATCTTTTTGTGAGTGTGTATGTGCAAGATTCAGTGTGTGATTTTGTCTGTATAGCTTTGCTTTTACCATTTGTTCTAGGGTTCTGTCTGTCCGTATTTTTTTTTTTTAGGATAGTGTTTAGTGGTTGTTATAATTGGTGGATTTGTTTTTTGGTTTGGTTGCTCTCTTCTTTCTTTCTTTCCTTCTTTCTTTTTTTATTACTTTTTAAATGTTTTATTTTACTTTTAATAATTATTTTTTATTTTAATAAGTTTATTATGTTTTATTTATTGTCTTTCTTTCTTTCTTTTTATCTCCCTTTTATTCTGAGCTGTGCAGATGACAGGGTCTTGGTGCTCCAGCTGGGCATCAGGGCTGTGCTGCTGATGTGGGAGAGCCAAGTTCAGGATATTGGTCCACTGGAGACCTCCCAGTTCCATGTAATATCAAGTGGCAAAAATCTCCCAGATATCTCCATGTCAATGCCAAGACCCAGCTCCACTCAACGATGAGCAAGGTACAGTGCTGGACACCCTATGCCAAAGAAATAGAAAGACAGGAACACAACCCCATCCATTACCAGAGAGGCTGCCTCAAATCATAATAAGGTCACAGAAATCCCAAAACACAACACCAGATGTAGATCTGCCCACCAGAAAGACTAGATCCAGCCTCATCCACCAGAACACAAGCACTACTCCCCTCCACCAGGAAGCCTACACAACCCACTGAACCAACCTTAGTCACTGGGGGCAGACACCAAAAACAACAGGAACTATGAACATGCAGCCTATGAAAAGGAGACCCCAAACACAGTAAGTTAAGCAAAATGAGAAGACAGAGAAACATTCAACAGATGAAGGAGGAAGGTAAAAACCCACCAGACCTAACTAATGAAGAGGAAATAGGCAGTCTACCTAAAAAGAATTCACGATAATGATAGTAAAGATGATCCAAAATCTTGGAACTAGAATAGAGAATATACAAGAAACGTTTAACAAAGACCTAGAAGAACTAAAGAGGAAACAAACAGTGATGGAAAACACAATAAATGAAATTAAAAATTCTCTAGAAGGAATCAATAGCAGAATAACTGAGGCAGAAGAACGGATAAGTGACCTGGAAGACACAACAGTGGAAATAACTACTGCAGAGCAGAATAAAGAAACAAGAATAAAAACAAATGAGGACAGTCTCAGAGATCTCTGGGAGAACATTAAACACACCAACATTCAAATTATTGGGGTCCCAGAAGAAGAAGAGAAAAAGAAAGGGACTGAGAAAATATGTGCAGAGATTATAGTTGAAAACTTCCCTAAGTAGTTAATCAAGTCCAGGAAGTGCAGACAGTTCCATACAGGATAAATCCAAGAAGAAATATGCCAAGCCACATATTAATCAAACTGTCAAAAATTAAATACAAAGAAAAAATGTAAAAAGCAGCAAGGGAAAAAAAAACATACAGGAAAATCCCCATAGGGTTAAGACCTGATTTTTCAGAAGAAACACTGCAAACCAGAAGGGTGTGGCAGGACATATCTAAAGTGATGAAAGGAAAAAAACCTACAACCAAGATTACTCTACCCAGCAAAGAACTCGTTCAGATTTCATGGAGAAATTAAAACCTTTACAGACAAGCAAAAGCTAAAAGAATTCAGCACCACCGAACCAGCTTTACAGCAAAACCTAAAGGAACTTCTCTGGCAGGAAATACAAGAGAAGGAAAAGACCTACAATAACAAACCCAAAACAATTAAGAAAATGGTAATAGGAACATACATATCGATAATTATGTTAAATGTAAATGGATTAAATGCTCCCACCAAAAGACACAGACTGGCTGGATGGATACAAAAATAAGACCCGTATATATGCTGGCTACAAGAGACCCACTTCAGACTTAGGGACACATACAGACTGAAAGCGAGGGGATGGAAAAAGATATTCCATGCAAATGGAAATCAAAAGAAAGCTGAAGTAGCAATTCTCATATCACACAAAATAGACTGTAAAACAAAGACTATTACAAGAGACAAAGAAGGACACTACATAATGATTAAGGTATCAGTCCAAGAAGAAGATATAACAATTGTAAATATTTATGCACCCAACATGGGAGCATCTCAATACATAAGGCAAATACTAACAGCCATAAAAGGGGAAGTTGACAGTAACACAACCATAGTAGGGGACTTTAATACCCCATATACACCAATGGACAGATGATCCAAACTAAAAATAAATAAGAAAACACGAGCTTTAAATGATACATTAAACAAGATAGACTTAATTGATATTTATAGGACATTCCATCCAAAAATAACAGAATACAATTTCTTCTCAAGTGCTCATGGAACATTCTCCTGGATAGATCATATCTTGGGTCACATATCAAGCCTTGGTAAATTTAAGAAAATTGAAATCATATCAAGTATCTTTTCCGACCACAACGTTATGAGACTAGATATCAATTACAGGAAAAAATCTGCAATAAATACAAACACATGGAGGCTAAACAATACACTACTTAATAACCAAGAGATAACTGAGGAAATCAAATAGGAGATCAAAAAATACCTAGAAACAAATGACAATGAAAAGAAGATGACCCGAAACCTATGGGATGCAGCAAAAGCAGTTCTAAGAGGGAACTTTATAGCAATACAATCCTACCTTAAGAAACAAGAAACATCTCAAATAAACAGCCTAACCTTACACCTAAAGCAATTAGAGAAAGAAAAACAAAAAACCCCTCAAATTTAGCAGACAGAAAGAAATCATAAAGATCATAAAAGAAACAAATGAAAAAGAAATGAAGGAAGCAAGAGCAAAGATCAATAAAACTAAAAGCTGATTCTTTGAGAAGATAAACAAAATTGATAAACCATTAGGCAGACTTACCATGAAAAAAAGGGAGAAGACTCAAATCAATAAAATTAGAAATGAAAAAGGGGAAGTAACAACTGACACTGCAGAAATACAAGGATCATGAAAGATTACTACATGTAACTATATGCCAATAAGATGGACAACCTGGAAGAAATCAACACATTCTTAGAAAAGTGCAACCTTCTGGGACTGAACCAGGAAGAAATAGAAAATATAAACAGATGAATCATAAGTACTGAAATTGAAACTGTGATTAAAAATCTTCCAACAAACAAAAGCTCAGGACCAGATATCTTCATAGGCGAATTATATCAAACATTTAGAGAAGAGCTAACACCTATCCTTCTCAAACTATTCCAAAATATAGCAGAGGGAGGAAAATCCCAAACTCATTCTACGAGGTCACCATCACCCTGATACCAAAATCAGACAAAGATGTCTCAAAGAAAGAAAACTACAGGTCAATATCACTGATGAACATAGATGCAAAAATCCTCAACAAAATATTAGTAAACAGAATCCAACAACACATTGAAAGGATCATACATTATGATCAAGTGGCATTTATCCCAGGAATGCAAGGATTCTTCAATATACACAAATCAATCAGTGTGATACACCATACTAGCAAATTGAAGAATAAAAACCATATGATCATTTCAATAGATGCAAAAAAGCTTTCGAGAAAATTCAACAGCTATTTATGACAAAAACCCTCCAGAAACTAGGTATAGAGGGAACTTACCTCAGCATAATAAAGGCCATATACGACAAACCCACAGCCAACATTGTCCTCAATGATGAAAAACTGAAACCATTTCCACTAAGATCAGGAAGAAGACAAGGTAGCCCACTCTCACCACTATTATTCAACATTGTCTTGGAAGTTTTAGCCACAGCAATCAGAGAAGAAAAGGAAACGAAAGGAATACAAATCAGAAAAAAAGAAGTAAAGCTGTCACTGTTTGCAGATGACATGATATTATACATAGAGAATCCTAAAGATGCTACCAGAATACTACTAGAGCTATTCAATGCATTTGGTAAAGTAGCGGGATACAAAATTAATGCACAGAAATCTCTTGCATTCCTATACACTCATGTAAAAAAATCTGAAAGTGAAATTAAAGAAACACTCCTATTTACCATTGCAACAAAAAGAATAAAATACCTAGGAACAAAGCTACCTAAGGAGACAAAAGACTTGTATGCAGAAAACTATAAGACACTGATGAAAGACACTGATGAAAGAAATTAAAGATGATACAAATAGATGGAGAGATATACCATGTTTTTGGATTGGAAGAATCAACATTGTGAAAATGACTCTACTACCCAAAGCCATCTACAGATTCAATGCAATCCCTATCAAATTACCAGTGGCATTTTTCACAGAACTAGAATAAAATATTTCACAATTTGTTAGAAACACAAAAGACCCCAAATAGCCAAATCAATCTTTTTTATTTTTTTGCTGTACGCGGGCCTCTCACTGTTGTGGCCTCTCCCATTGCAGAGCACAGGCTCCGGATGTGCAGGCTTAGCGGCCATAGCTCATGGGCCCAGCCGCTCTGCGGCATGTGGGATCTTCCCGGACCGGGGCACAAACCCGTGTCCCCTGCATCAGCAGGCGGACTCTCAACCACTGTGCCACCAGGGAAGCCCCAAAGCAATCTTGAGAAAGAAAAATGGAGCTGGATGAATCAGGCTCCCTGACTTCAGATTATACTACAAAGCTACAGTAATCTAGACAGTATGGCACTGTTACAAACACAGAAATATAGATCAATGGAACAGGATGGAAAGCTCAGAGATAAACCCACGCACATATGGTCACCTTATATTTGATAAAGGAGACATGAATATACAATGGAGAAAAGCAGCCTCTTCAATAAGTGGTGCTGGGAAAACTGGACAGCTACCTGTAAAAGAATGAAATTAGAACACTCCCTCACATCCTACACATAAATAAACTCAAAATGGATTTAAGACCTAAATGTAAGGCCAGACAATATAAAACTCTTAGAGGAAAACATAGGCAGAACACTCTATGACATAAATCACAGCAAGGTCTTTTTTGATCCACCTCCTAGAGTAACGTAAATAAAAACAAAAATAAAAAAATGTGACCTAATGAAACTTCAAAGCTTTTGCACTGCAAAGGAAACCATAAACAAGACGAAAAGATTACCCTAAGAATGGGAGAAATTATTTGCAAATGAAGCAACTGACAAAGGATTAATCACCAAAACATAAAAGCAACTAATGCAGCTCAATATCAAAAAAATAAGGAACCCAATCTAAAAATGGGAAGAAACCCTAAACAGACATTTCTCCAAGAAGATATACAGATTGCCAACAAAGACATGAAAGAATGCTCAACATCACTAATCATTAGAGAAATGCAAATCAAAACTACAATGAGATATCATCTCACACCAGTCAGAATGGCCGTCATTAAAAAAATCTACAAACAATAAATGCTGGAGAGGGTGTGGAGAAAAGGGAACTCTCTTGCACTGTTGGTGGGAATATAAATTGATACAGCCACTATGGAGAACAGTATGGACGATCCTTAAAAAACTAAAAATAGAACTACCATACCACCCAGCAATCCCACCACTGGGCATATACCCTGAGAAAACCATAATTCAAAAAGAATCATGTACCACAATGTTCAGTGCAGCTCTATTTTCAATAGCCAGGACGTGGAAGCAACCTAAGTGTCCATTGACAGATGAATGGAGGAAGAAGATGTGGCACATATATACAATGGAATATTACTTAGCCATAAAAAATGAAATTGAGTTATTTTTATTGAGGTGGATGGACCTAGAGTCTGTCATACAGAGTGATGTAAGTCAGAAAGAGAAAAACAAATACTGTATGCTAACACATATGTGGAATCTAAAAAAAAAAAATGGTCATGAAGAACCTATGAGCAAGATGGAAATAAAGACACAGACCTGCCATAGAATCGACTTGAGGACACAGGAAGGGAGAAGGGTAAGCTGGGACGAAGTGAGAGAGTGGCATGGACATATATACACTACCAAACGTAAAATAGCTAGTGAGAAGCAGCCGCATAGCATAGAGAGATCAGCTCGGTGCTTTGTGACCAACTAGAGGGGTGGGATAGGGAGGGTGGGAGGGAGGGAGACACAGGAGGGAAGAGATATGGGGATATATGTATATGTATAGCTGATTCACTTTGTTATAAAGCAGAAACTAACACACAATTGTAAAGCAATTATACTCCAATAAAGATGTTAAAAAAAAAAGTAATTGTGTCAGTGACTAGCCACGGAAGAGTCTGAGTATTATGAGGAACTGGAGTGAATGAATAAATAACTTAGTTTTGGCAAGAGGGAAACAATAGATGCAGATACTGAGAAATTTTAAGGTGGAGATGGGTGAATTGAAGGAAAGATGTTGTTGAGGTTGTCTCTTGGCTGCTTCTTCAGTATCAGTGATTCTCTGCATGTGAACTCTGGACCAGCAGCATCAGCATCCCATGGGAACTGTGAGAAATGGAAATTCTCCAGCTCTACCCTGTATTGACTGAATCAGAAACTCTGGGGTTAGAGCGCATATTTGTGTGTTTTAACAAGCCCTCCAGGAGATTCTGATGCATGCTCAAGTTTGACAACATTGTTCTAGATATGTTGACCTGTGAAAAGGTCTGTTGAGGTTTGGTACGTTGTACACCTCCAAGAGTTGGTTTCATTATTGGGAGCAGCAGGGATGAGTGAATTTTAAGAGAGTGTATGAAGAGGGCCAGCTGGTTTCCAGGGGAGATGAGCTGGAGGTAACACTTCCTGGCAAGTCCATTTAGTGATTTTACTCTTCCGTGAGATAGCTGTCATAACATATTTTAAATGAGAGTGCAACCAGCCATGCTGGATGGTCAACAACAATAAAATTTGGGTAGATGTTTAATTGCCAAGGGAAAGACAAGAACAAAAAGACAAGGAAATTATAGAAAACGTTCTGAGGATCAGAATATAGAAGACAGTCCTTCCTTTTTTCACCCACTCTGGGACTTAATTGAATCCTGCTTGTCTTACTCACCCTACCTCCGTCTCCTGATTTTTTCCATTGAAAATCTCACAGCTTACAGATGAGCTAGAATTTATCATTCTTAGTCCTAGACTTGGTTCTAGCTATTTCAGAGATTCTCTAAAGGAGGTAAATACCTGAGCAGGAAATATGCTGTGAAATGAGATCCTTGACATTTGGAAAATCCTTAAGGCTGCTTTCCTTCCCTTTCCTTTTCTGAGAGGAATTTAGGTCCCTTTGGCCTCCAAAAGGTATGCTGTGAGATCCAGGTGAGGCCAAGATCTTGTTTATCATCTTTGTGGCTTTCATTCCAGGCCCTCATTCTGAAGAAGTGTCTTTCCCTATTGGTTTCTCCCTCATCCAGACTCCTCCCTTCCTTTCTTTCCTTCTTGCAACCCTACAGGGCTGGTGCAAGGAAAGATGTGCTTTAATTTGAGGGAGAAAACTATTAGGAGAGAGTATGATTGTAAATGGGCTGTAGTGGGGTGTTCTCCAAGACACTGATAATGAGGAAGGGACATTTCTATAATGCATTTACCTTTGCCTTAAATAAAGGTGGTACCCTAGGTCAAAAGTGATGAGGTGGCAATAATAAGTTAATCAGCAGTGTCAATATATGTGAGGGTAAGAATAAGTAGATGAGAGGAGTGTTTTTCTTGGAGGCTTTAAAAGGGCAGACCAAATAGCAAAAACTTGGCAGGAAGTCTTCCAAAAGATGTCGCTAATGTAACTAGGCATGCATACACACCATCCATCCATGCATCCATGCATGCATTCATCCATGCATGCATGCATGCATGCATCCATCCATGTACCCATGCATGCATGCATCCATCCATCCATTAGGCATTCACTATATGCCCAGTTTTAGAAGCTGAGGATATAGAGGTGAATTAGATAGGCCAATTCCTTTCCCTTGGACTTTGGTACTTGCATTTCAGTAGAGCAGACAGACAATAAACATGTAAAGAAATAAACATGATGATGACAGATGATGGTAAGTGCCATCAGAGAGATTAATGGGGTGATGAGACGGAGAGTACTTGGAGGAAGGTATGTATGAACCATGAGCTCTGGGAAGACATCTCTGAGCAGTTGGGTTCTGAGCTGACATCTGAAATTTAACAAGGTGCCAGCCATTCAGAGATGGAGAGGGAGCAAAGGAGGACAGACAGGAATTTCAGGCATGTATCACTTTCTAGAAATATGAACTAGGGGGCCAATGAGTTTAAGAAAAATTATCCATAACCTGGAAACAAGTCAAGCGTGTGACTGCAAGTCCTTTCAATGGCATACTGAAGCTTTGCTTAACAGGCCCAAGGATGATTGATTTTCCTACAAGAATGTACCATTGCATGACTTTGCTCTTTATTATTTATTAATTAAGAGCTCAGACTCTGTGAAGTTATATATGTTAAACTTACATATGATGCAATGATTTTTATCTAGTAGCAAAGATAACCCTGAAGTTTATGATTTATTGCTGTGAAGGACACTGATCAATTTTGTGTTTAGAAATCTTAGTCATGCTTAAAGAAAAAGACTGTGTAAAACCTATCCGTCTTGGAAAATAGCTTATCATCGTATTGGTTTCCTCATTCATGAATGAGTTGATTAAAATCTTTGACACATGATCATTGATAGTTGGATGGGTTATGCTTTAACTTTTTGGAAATTATATTTTGACAAGACTCACCATGGCTGATCCCAGGGCTCTGGAGTCCAGAGATCAGCCTTAATGAGTTCATGTATTCTGCCTTTTAAAAGGCAAATATCCTATCAACTTAATCAAACTCTCCAAAGGGTCTTTGTGTCCAACTGCTGACCACAGTACAATCTCTGAAGACTCCTCATATGCCCTGGCCTTGATTTTTCCATGCTCACCAAGCAATGTTCTGATGGCTAACTCTGCTTCACAAAAGTTTAGACATCAGGGAAGGAGTATGGTGGAGCATGCTTATAGTTTTTATTAAATAAATAATAAATTATATTAAAATTTTTATAAATTCATATATTGGCCTCCTGATGTATACATCTGACTCTTACATGAGTCACTTTTTCCAGGACCCATCAAGTGTGAGTGGCTGTCTAATCAAAGAAGCTAGAGACCACAGCTGGTGGACAGGACCTGGGCTGGAGCTGTCTAGCTGAGTGGCCACGCTAGGTAACACAAGGAGGCATCTCACTTGTTTCTAACTCATTGGGTAGAGACCAGGGTAATGATCATTCTAGCTTTCTTCTCCTTATTGGGATGGCTCAAAGGCATCTGCATCCTCTGTCGTGAGTTTAAGGTCACAGGAAGGAAGGTCCTCACATGCTCCCAGGGGACAAATACTTTATTTCTTATAATGTCAGTCAGTCTGTTCTCCCCTGACAGTGGTTTCATGTGGTCCCCAGAGACAAAATCTTGGCCTTTCCGAACACTTTTTGGAAGTCTGAGCACCTTATAGCAGCTGGGGTTTCATGAGCACCGTGGTCATGAAAATATGCTGACACCTCCCCCAGCTCCTGAGGAGGAGGGCCTGTGGGACTGTTCTGCCCAGCACCTAAGAAAGGGTCATTTCTCTTGGCCTCAAGAACTCTATAAAAGCTGTCCTTCTTCCTAAGAGAGAGCTCTCTTAATGTTTTATTTGAAAATTCTATTGAAAAGACTTTCCACAAGAAATGTCCGGGATGGCTGCAGATTGCAATACTTTTTCCAAAAAACCTACATTCCTCTTTAATGTTTAAAATGTGGGAGAGTAGCTGAATTCCCTACAGAAACGGACTCAGTACAACGGCCTCTCGGGATGTCAACCCAATTTGTGAAAACCTTCCTATTGACAAGGCTACATTTCAAAACATTTCCAAAAGTGCAAAAATGAAAATTGAGATCTTGAGGCAACATTTTCAGCTTCAACGTTAACAAAGTGGTGCAATGAACAATGAAAAGTGGCCTAAATAAACCCAAACACACAAGCAAATAAGAGCAACCGGCATAAGAGAATGTCCATGTTGCCCACACACAGCATTATTCAGATGGGACAGGGAGCCCCATCGGGTTGAATTATGCCTCAATGATGCACAGAGCATCCTCATACTTTCCTTAGAACATTCCCTCCCCATCACCATTCAGCAACTTGGTCCAGCTGCCTAGTTCTCCCCAAGCATCTTCCCAGGAGCTGGTTAGCTATCTTAATTTTCAGTGCAGATGCAGGCATAGAAGGGTTAAATAATGTGAGGAAATTGCTTCTCCTCACAACAATAAATCACGATTTATTGGAATAGATGTTCTCTCTAGCAGGAAAATGTCCACCTTGGAAGACAACACGGCTCCCTCTTCACTTTACACGAGAGATCTCACCAGGGCACTGATTAGTGTTTATTTGGTTCTCTTAGTTCAGAATTTCAAAGTATTTTCCAAAGGTAATTTCCTCAAAAATCTTTTTTGAGTTAATCAGACAGAGCTTGACCAGACAGAGATTGACCATTTTCCCCAAAAAACAGTTGTACCAGATCATGCCAACTCTTCTATGCTTTTCACTCATAACAGTGCAATGAAGGACCTCCCCTGTACCCCACAAGGGTTTCTGAGAGGGAACGGGAGGAGTCTGGGCATCTGCAGAGCTGCCACACCCTCATCCCAGGGTGCAGTGAGAGCAAGAGCCATCCTAGGTGAGGTTTGCCAGGTATGGGCAGCACTCAAACGCTCGTTAGTACAGTAACGCCAAGCAGGTGTTCCACGAGGGGCAAGTTCAAAGTCACATCAAACAGGAAGGAGATTCGTTTTTCACACACTTTTTTTTTTTTGTGGAAAAAGATACATAACATAAAGTCTACTTTTAACCATTTTAAGTGCACAGCTCTGTGGTATTAAGTACATTCACATTGCTGTGCACCCATCACCACCATCCACATCTGGAACTTTCCCATCTTCCCCACTGAAAATGTATACCCATCAAGCACTAACTTGCAAAGTTCTTTTTTTATGTAAGACCAGATTATATAGTTTCCTGGGGAGAAAAAACATAGCACTTGCTTTGACAAGGTGTTCTCTCTTCTTAGATATTGAGGAAATTAGACTTGATTCTCACTGATGAAAAGATTATCTCTGCATGGCAGTACCTACTTTTGACCTCATTTTCAGGACACCCATTCCTCCCCCTTTGGAACTTGGCAGAGGAGGACTCCCATGAGCAGTGGAGGCTTGACACATGAAGGGGTGAAATTTTCTCCTGGGATGGTGTTTATTGGAGAAGAAGGAATGTGTTCCCAGCATGGGATGAATGAAAATAGGAAGGCTTCCTGAAGAGAAAGAGAGGAGAGTATGGGCAAGGATGACTTTGGCCACATATGGGCAGTGGGTTACTCTCTTGAACATCACAGGTACAGAATATTCCACCATCACAGAGAGTTTTACTGGATAGAGTCAGACAGACATGACTCTGGTTATGTCACTTGCAAGTTCCATGGATTTAGTCAAGTGATTTCAGTTTTCTCAACTGCAAAATGGAATATTAACAGTGTCTCCCCATGGAAGAGCCAGCTCGATAGTCACCAAAAACGACCTAAAATCCAACTAGACCACATTTCTCAGCCGCTCTTGCAATTCAGTGTGGCTGTATGACTGAGTTCTAGTCATTGAAATATAGGGAGCAATGTCAAGTGCTGTTTTCAGCTGAAACTTCTAGAGAGAACATTCTTCACATTTTTTTTTTTTTTTTTTTTTGCGGTAGGTGGGCCTCTCACTCTTGTGACCTCTCCTGCTGCGGAGCACAGGCTCTGGATGCACAGGCTCACTGGCCATGGCTCATGGGCCTAGCCGCCTCACGGCATGTGGGATCCTCCAGGACCAGGGCACAAACCCGCGTCTCCTGCATCGGCAGGCGGACTCTCAACCACTGCGCCACCAGGGAAGCTCTCTTCACATTTTTTTAACGTCTTTATTGGAGTATAATTATTTTACATTGTTGTGTTACTTGCCGTTGTATAACAAAGTGAATCAGCTATTCGTATACATATATCCCCATATCCCCTCCCTCTTGTGTCTCCCTCCCACTCTCCCTATCTCATTCCTCTCGGTGGTCACAAAGCACCGAGCTGACCTACATGTGCTATGCAGCTGCTTCCCACTAGCTATCTATTTTATATTTGGTAGTGTATATAGGTCAATGCCACTCTCTCACTTCGTCTCAGCTTACTCTTTCCCCTCACTGTGTCCTCAAGTCTATTCTCTACATCTGTGTCTTTATTCTTCCCCTGCCCCAAGATTCTTCAGAACCATTTTCTTTTAGATCACATATACATGTGTTAGCATATGGTATTTGTTTTTCTCTTTCTGACTTACTTCACTCTGTATGACAGACTCTAAGTCCATCCACCTCACTACAAAAACCTCAATTTTGTTTCCTTTTATGGCTGAGTAATAATCCATCGTATATATGTGCCACATCTCCTTTATCCATTCATCTGTTGATGGACACTTAGGTTGTTCCATGTTCTAGCTATTGTAAATAGTGCTTCAAAGAACATTGTGGTACATGACTCTTTTTGAATTATGGTTTTCTCAGTGTATATGCCCAGTAGTGGGATTACTGGGTTGTATAGTAGTTCTATTTTTAGTTTTTTAGGAACGTCCATACTACTCTCCATAGTGGCTGTATCAATTTATAATCCCAACAACAGTGCAAGAAGGTTCCCTTTTCTCCACACCTTCTCCAGCATTTATTGTTTGTAGATTTTTGGATGATGGACATTCTGACCAGTGTGAGGTGATACCAAATTGTAGTTTTGATTTGCATTTCTCTAATGATTAATGATGTTGAGCATCCTTTGTGTTTGTTGGCAATCTGTATATCTTCTTTGGAGAAATGTCTATTTAGATCTTCTGCCCATTTTTGGATTGGGTTGTTTGTTTTTTTGATATGGAGATGCTTGAGCTCCTTGTATATTTTGGAGATTAATCCTTCATCTGTTGATTCATTTGCAAATATTTTATCCCATTCTGAGGGTTGTCTTTTCGTCTTGTTTATGGTTTCCTTTGCTGTGCAAAAGCTTTTAAGTTTCATTAGGTCCCAGTTGTTTATTTTTGTTTTTATTTCCATTTCTCTAGGAGGTGGGTCAAAAAGGATCTTGCTCTGATTTATGTCATAGAGTGTGTTCTGCCTATGTTTTCCTCTAAGAGTTTTATAGTGTCTGACCTTACATTTAAGTCTTTAATGCATTTTGAGTTTATTTTTGTGTATGGTGTTAGGGAGTGTTCTAATTTCATTCTTTTACAGGTAGCTGTCCAGTTTTCCCAGCACCACTTATTGAAGAGGCTGTCTTTTCTCCATTGTATATTCATGCCTCCTTTATCAAAGATAAGCTGACCATATGTGTGTGGGTTTATCTCTGGGCTTTCTATCCTGCTCCATTGATCAATATTTGTGTTTTTGTGCCAGTACCATACTGTCTTGATTACTGTAGCTTTGTAGTATAGTCTGAAGTCCAGGAACCTGATTCCTCCAGCTCCGTTTTTCTTTGTCAAGATTGTTTTGGCTATTCAGAGTCTTTGGTGTTTCCATACAAATTGTGAAATTTTTTGTTCTAGTTCTGTGAAAAATGCCATTGGTATTTTGATAGGGATTGCATTGAATCTGTAGATTGCTTTGGGTAGTATAGTCATTTTCACAATATTGATTCTTCCAGTCCAAGAACATGGTACATCTCTCCATCTGTTGGTATCATCTTTAATTTCTTTCATTAATGTCTTATAGTTTTCTGCATAGAAGTATTTTGTCTCCCTAGGTAGGTTTATTCCTAGGTATTTTATTCTTTTTGTTGCAATGGTAAATGGGAGTGTTTCCATAATTTCTCTTTCAGATTTTTCATCATTAGTGTATAGGAATGCAAGAGATTTCTGTGCATTAATTTTGTATCCTCCAACTTTACCAGATTCATTGATTAGCTCTCATAGTTGTCTGGTGGCATTTTTAGGATCTCTATGTATAGTATCATGTCATCTGCAAACAGTGACAGTTTTACTGCTTCTTTTCCAAATTCTATTCCTTTTATTTCTTTTTCTTCTCTGACTGCTGTGGCTATGACTTCCAAAACTATGTTGAATAATAGTAAGAGTGGACATCCTTGTCTCATTTCTGATCTTAGAGGAAATGCTTTCAGTTTTTCACCTTTGAGAATGATGTTTGCTGTGTCTTTGTCTTATATGGCCTTATTATGTTGAGGTAGGTTCCCTCTATGCCCACTTTCTGGAGTGTTTTTATCATAAATGGGTGTTGAATTTTGTCAAAAGCTTTTTTCTGCATCTATTGATATGATCATACTGTTTTATTCTTCAATTTGTTAATATAGTGTATCACATTGATTGATTTGTGTATATTGAAGAATCCTTGCATCTCTGGGAAAATTCCCACTTGATCGTGGTGTATGATCCTTTTAATGTGTTGTTGGATTCTGTTTGCTAGTATTTTGTTAAGGATTTTTGCACCCATATTCATCAGTGATATTGGTTTGTAATTTTCTATTTTTGTTGTATCGTTGTCTGGTTTTGGATCAGGGAGATTGTGGCCTCATAGAATGAGTTTGGGAGTGTTCCTTCCTCTGCAATTTTTGGTAGAGTTTGAGTACGATGGGGGTTAGCTCTTCTCTAAATGTTTGATAGAATTCACCTGTGAAACCATCTGGTCCTGGACTTTCGTTTGTTGGAAGATTTTAAATCACAGTTTCAATTTCATTACTTGTGATTGGTCTATTCATATTTTCTGTTTCTTCTTGGTTCAGTCTTGCAAGGTTATACCTTTCTAAGAATTTGTCCATTTCTTCCATGTTGTCCATTTTATTGGCCTAGAGTTGCTTGTAGTAGCCTCTTAGGATGCTTTGTATTTCTGCGGTGTCTGTTGTAACTTCTCCTTTTTCATTTCTAATTTTATTGATTTGAGTCCTCTCCCTCTTTTTCTAGATGAGTCTGGCTAATGGTTTATCAATTTTGTTTATCTTCTCAAAGAACCAGCTTTTAGTTTTATTGATCTTTGCTATTGTTTTCTTTGTTTCTATTTCATTTATTTCTGCTCTGATCTTTATGATTTCTTTCCTTCTGCTAACTTTGGGTTTTGTTTGTTCTTCTTTCTCTAGTTCCTTTAGGTGTAAGGTTAGATTGTTTATTTGAGATTTTTCTTGTTTCTTGAGGTAGGCTTGTATAGCTATAAATTTCCCTCTTAGAACTGCTTTTGCCATATCCCATAGTTTTTGGATCGCCGTGTTTTCATTGTCATTTGTCTCTAGGTGTTTTTTGATTTCCACTTTGATTTCTTCAGTGATCTCTTTCTTATTTAGTAACGTATTGTTTAGCTTCCATATGTCTGTGTTTTTTACATTTTTTTCCCTGTAATTCATTTCTAATCTCATAGTGGTGTGGTCAGAGAAGATGCTTGATATGATTTCAATTTTCTTAAATTTACTGAGGCTTGATTTGTGACCCAAGATGTGATCTATTATGGAGAATGTTCCATGTGCACTTAAGAAGAAAGTGTAATCTGCTGTTTTTGGATGGAATGTCCTATAAATATCAATTAAATCTATCTGGTCTATTGTGTCATTTAAAGCTTCTGTTTCCTTCTTTATTTTCATTTTGGATGATCTGTCCATTGGTGTAAGTGAGTTGTTAAAATCCCCCACTATTATTGTGTTACTGTCGATTTCCTCTTTTATAGCTGTTAGCACTTGCCTTATGTATTGAGGTGCTCCTATTTTGGGTGCATATATACTTATAATTGTTATATCTTCTTCTTGGATTGATCCCTTGGTCATCATGTAATTTACTTCCTTGTCTCTTGTAATATTCTTTACTTTAAAGTCTATTTTATCTGATATGAGTATAGCTACTCCAGCTTTCTTTTGATTTCTATTTGCATGGAATATCTTTTTCCATCTCCTCACTTTCAGTCTGTACGTGTCCCTACGTCTGAAGTGGGTCTCTTGTAGACAGCATATACATGGGTCTTGTTTTTGTATCCATTCAGCAACCCTGTGTCTTTTAGTTGGAGCATTTAATCCATTCACGTTTAATGTAATTATCGATATGTATGTTCCTATGACCATTTTCTTAATTGTTTTGCGTTTGTTTTTGTAGGTTCTTTTCTTTCTCTAAGTGTTTCCTACTTAGAGAAGTTCCTTTAGCATTGTAGAGCTGGTTGGTGGTGCTGAATTCTCTTAGCTTTTGCTTGTCTGTAAAGCTTTTGAGTTTTCCATCGAATCTGAATGAGATCCTTGCTGGGTAGAGTAATCTTCATTGTAGGTTGTTCCCTTTCATCACTTTAAGTATATCATGCCACTCCCTTCTGGCCTGTAGAGTTTCTGCTGAGAAATCGGCTGTTAACCTTATGGGAGTTCCCTTGTATGTGGTCTGTCATTTTTCCCTTCCTGCTTTCAATAATTTTTCTTTGTCTTTAATTTTTGCCAATTTGATTACTATGTGTCTCGGTGTGTTTCTCCTTGGGTTTATCCTATATGAGACTCGCTGCGTTTCCTGGACTTGGGTGGCTATTTCCTTTCCCACGTTAGGGAAGTTTTCGACTATAATCTCTTCAAATATTTTCTATGGTCCTTTCTCTCTCTGTACTCCTTCTGGGACCCCTATAATGCGAATGTTGTTGCATTTAATGTTGTCCCGTAGGTCTGTTTGGCTGTCTTCATTTCTTTTCATTCTTTTTTCTTTAGTCTGTTCCACAGCAGTGAATTCCACCATTCTGTTTTCCAGGTCACTTATCCATTCTTCTGCCTCAGTTATTCTGCTATTAATTCCTTCTAGTGTAGTTTTCATTTCAGTTATTGTATTGTTCACCTCTTTTCATTTGTTCTTTAATTCTTCTAGGTCTTTGTTAAACATTTCTTGCATCTTCTCAATCTTTGCCTCCATTCTTTTTCCGAGGTCCTGGATCATCTTCACTATCATTATTCTGAATTCTTTTTCTGGGAGGTTGCCTATCTCCACTTCATTTAGTTGTTTTTCTGGGGTTTTATCTTATTCCTTCATCTGGTATATAGCCCTCTGCCTTTTCATCTTGTCTATCTTTCTGTGAATATGGTTTTTGTTCCACAGGATGCAGGATTGTAGCTCTTCTTGCTTCTGCTGTCTGCCCTCTGGTGGATGAGGGTATCTCTGTATTTAATTTTTGATAGTTTGACTAATATGTGTTTTGGCATGTTTCTCCTTGGATTTATCCTGTATGAGACTCTCTGCACTTCTTGGAGTTGATCGACTATTTCCTTTCCCATATTAGGGATGTTTTCAACTATAATCTCTTCAAATATTTTCTCAGTCCCTTTGTTTTTCTCTTCTTCTTCTGGGACCCCTATAATTCAAATGTTGGTGAGTTTAATGTTGTCCCAGACGTCTCTGAGACTGTTCTCACTTATTTTCATTATTTTTTCTTTATTCTGCTCTGTGGTAGTTATTTTCAGTGTTTTATCTTCCAGGTCTCTTATCCTTTCTTCTATCTCAGATATTCTGCTACTGATTCCTTCTAGAGAATTTTTAATTTCATTTATTTTTTTTTCATCTTTTTTTTTGCTCTTTAGTTCTTCTAGGTCCTTGCTAAACTTTTCTTGTATTTTTTCCATTCTATTTTCAAGATTTTTGATCATCTTTACTATCATTACTCTGAATTATTTTCCAGGTAGACTGCCTATTTCCTCTTCATTTGTTTGGTCTGGTGGGTTTTTACTGTGCTCCTTCATCTGCTGCATATTTCTGTCTTCTCATTTTGCTTAACTTACTGTGTTTGATGTCTCCTTTTTGCAGGCTGCAGGTTCATAGTTCCCATTGTTTTTGTGTCTACCCCCAGTGGGTAAGGTTAGTTTAGTGGGTTGTGTAGGCTTCCTGGTGGAGGGGACTGGTGCCTGTGTTCTGGTGGCTGAGGCTGGATCTTGTCTTTGTGGGGGGCAGGACCACATCTGGTGGTGTGTTTTGGGGTGTCTGTGAATTTAGTATGATTTTAGGCAGCCTCTCTGCTAATGGATGGGGTTGTTTTCCTGTCTTGCTAGTTATTTGGCATGGGGTTTCTAGCACTGGAGCTTCCTGGTCGTTGAGTGGAGCTGGGTCTTAGTGTTGAGATGGAGATATCTGGGAAAGCTCTCGCCAACTGATACCATGTGGGGACAGGAGGTCTCTGGTGATCCAATGTCCCGAGCTCGGCTCTCCCACCTTAGAGACTCAGGTCTGACACCCGGCTGGAGCAGTAAGACCCTGTTAGCCATATGGCTGCTAGTGTTGGAGGGTCTCCTGCAAAAGTGGGGGGTGGCTGTGACTCACTGCAGGGATAAGGACACTGGCAGTGGAAGTCTGGGAAGTACTCCTTGGCATGAGCCTTCCCAGAGTCTGCCATTAGCCTCACTCAAACTTCTATGTAATATTGGATGTCAGACAACATTGAAGAAAAGTCTACTGTTAAATCCATTGCCTTTTACCTGTAGAGCCTTCAGTAGATTTTCTTTGATTATACAGGGCTTCAGCAAATACACCTCCTATGTACCCTAGGTCGAGGCATCAAACGAGCCTTCTTAGGGAGGTAAGAACCAGGTGGAGTCTTGAAGGACAAGCCGTGATTGGCCAGGGTGCAGCAAGCCAGAACCTGCGATGCCAAAGTTTGCATCAGAGAAAGGCTTTATTCATAAGGCAGCCAAGTGAGGAGATGGGTGAACAAATCTCAAATCCCTGTTGGCAAAGTTGACAAGCTCGAGATGTTTTTGGGATAAAGCTTGGTTGTGGGGAAAGTGGGGAAAAGTGATTGGAGATAAGAAAAAGCTGAGGCACTCCTAGTTCTATACAGGCACAACTAAGCTACCAGCTTCTTCATGGGCCGCGCATCCCTCTCCACATTTTTTACCCTTTTACCTGTGGATACAAATAACAGTGAGGCTCTAAGGTATGGAGGAGCCACAAGATAGAAGCAACTTGGGTTCTGAATCACTGCACACAGGAGAGGCAGACACTGATTAGAAATCTTTAGTTCTGATTGTTATGTGAGTGAGAAACTAATATTTAATGGGGCACTTTGTTACCACAGTATTGTATAACCTAGGATAATTATAGGGTTAAATGAAGTCACTTAAGCAGTGTCCAGCGAAGCAACTGGGAGCTGGTGGGTGAATGCTCGGTGAATGTTAACTGTCCTTCAATAGTTAAGGACAAGAACGATGGAGCATGAGAGAGCTGGGTTTAAACTAAGCCTGCACTACTTCACTGTGTAATCTTCAACAATTTCCTTAAACAAAGAGTTTTGAATTCCTCATCTGTAAAAAGGGGGATAATATTAATGAAAAGGAAAAATATTATTAAACTTAAGAGAATATGTAGTTTTTCTCTCATTCAGAAGTTTCTCTATTCCTGCACGATTTAACAGTATTTAAGCTGGCTGTTGCTCTTCCTTGCTGCAGTACTGTATAGATTACAGATCTCAGTAGAGGCAGGCTGCTGGGCTCAGGTGCCATTTACTTAAGTGGCATTGAGAATTCCTGTGTCAGAGCTGATCCAACACAGAGACACCTTGGTGAGTTTGCAGTCCTCTGGTAATTGCAGGGCATCTAGGCTGAGTGGGATATCGAGAGTCATAAAACCAGCAACCCTCGAGTCCAGAGGACATCAAGAAAGCACTTACATTTTAACAAATCTCAACAAAGCTTCATAGGACCATGAGCCACACCCAAATTTTTCCCTTTCCATTATAAGGTAGAAGGAAGTAAACTTGCTTCCACCCACCTGGGAATGTCAGATTCTTTACTACAGGTGTTTCCAGCCACACTGAACATAGCAATGAACCCCTAAATTCCAAATTTCCATGTTTTGTAGCAAGAATCAGGAAATGCTGGTGTAAGCCGTGGGCTCTCTAATGATTGAAGCCCTTTCCATGAATTTGGGGGAACTATGGGGCTGAACTGAGGCCACTGTCAAGGATTGAGATCTGGGGGTTGGAACTGGGGTGGGGTTTCTTCCTTTCTAAGCAGTAAGAGCCAGAGGTTTGTTAGAGAAAATCAGGATGAAACAAGTATGGAACTAAGTCCAAAGGATCTGAGGCCAAATAAGAGGTACTTAGGGGTCCAGGATTTAGGAGTCATATGGGGTTGGGAATAAAGGGGGAATGTCCAGGGCAAACTCCAAGAACACACTCCAGGAGTCCAATCTGTTTGGCAGTTGTGAGCCAGTCTGGCTCAGAGAGTAAGCAAAGACAGTGAATTTGTGGAGAAGATGGCTTGGTCACACCTGAGAAGGGAGGATGGGAATAGCTGGATAGAAACCAAGGATGAATGAATGTTAGGATTTCATACAGGAGGAAGAGCAAATATATACACACATTAGCTTTGCAGTGAGGTGGCAGGAAAAACACTGAGCTACCTAAGAGAGGTGCCAAGAAGTCAGCTAGGTTTGCATAATCAGTGGGAAGACACTGTTTCTCCATGTGCTCTTGGCAAGTGGCCTGCACAAGAATTGTTTAGGAAAACCATTAAACTGAAGATTCCGGGACCACTGGGATTCTTATTCAACAGAGCACTTTTCTGACCTGCCGGGAATCCAACTTTGGGGTGTCAGGAGGGAGCTTGTGAACATGCTGTTTTAAATCACCCAGGAAGCACTACAGAAGAAGGGAGGGCATGAAGAATGAGCAAGATATTAGGTGGGTAAAAATGCCATTTATGGTTGCTTTAGACTTGTGTCCGGGCCTCCTCTCAATCCTCATGGCCTCCTGAGTTTCATCACCTCTGCTTTGATTTTGGGGACTTGCTTCTCCTTCTTTTCTGCTATTTTCTTCTCCTGGTTCTGTCTTGCTTGTGTCCACCCCACTAAGACCTCAGCTAATAACCTGGGCCTCTCTCCAGAATAAGGCCTGGGGGCAAGTTGATACAGAAGCAACTGGTCCTCCTCACCCTAGATCCCTCTTCAAGGCAAGTGGCTTCTATCAATTATCCTCAGAGGATGTCCGATAAACTCTAGGGGAAAGTCTCCAAGTTACCTGTGCAGTTTGAGCACCAGAGAAAGGGACAGGAAATGACCTCAAGGTGCTTACATGGTATTTGTCTTGATTGTTCTGGCATGACCTTTCCCCCAGTACTAGGCACAATTAGGGTGTTAATAATACTTGCTGGTGGTCCCTTCTCCTCTTTCTTTCTAAGATCCCCATCTGGAAGAATCTATTCTGAATACCAGCACTGTCTCCTAACAAATATGTACTGGGTATTAATAATGTGTTGATAAAAATCAAAGGAAATTATTAATACCATATTTCATAGAATCAAAGACGCACATATTTATTTTCTTAACAACCACAAATTGATAGAAAACACTGTGTTATAATTTCATTGAGAGTGTTTTTTCCCCTTTAGTGGTATGGTGAATAGTTGATAGTTTCTCAGACTTTATGAAATATGTTACATAGAGACAAGTCTTCTTTCTGTTAAATGTTTGAATGATGATAAGCATTTTGGTTGAGTGAGAGTAATGGGATAAATCATCCTTTATCAGTATGATTTATTTTCTAAGAATACAACAAAATAGAGGCAGTACGATTCAACAAAAAGCATGAAATTTGACATTTGACTGCATGGGGTTTTGAGCCTCAGTTTCTTCATCTGTAAAATGAACACAATGGAATCTACCTCACAGTATGGTTAGAAGTAAATGAAGTTGTGATTTTGATAAGGACTCTAATATGCCATAGAAATCATGGATAATTTCATTCAATAGCTAAATATTAAATACATTTCATTAAGTAGCTACTATTAAATATTAAATATATATTTCATTAAATAGCTAACATTAAATATTAAATATATGTCATTAAACAGCTAGTATTAAATATTAAATATTAAATACATATATTTCTTTAAATAGTTAATATTAAATGTAACCCTAAATCTACTTAGGAAGTAATGCAATGTCTTTTACATAGTTCAGAAGACATTTCAGCTTGTTGCAGGGTTGTCTCTTGAGTTACCGAGAAAGAATCCTCTCTGAATCCTACCATAGGTACTTAAGGCTCAGTAGATGTGGCTGACAAAACTCTAAGCCTCTGACACCTTCACAATTACTTTAAAAAATTAACCTCTGTCAGAATTAATGGAGAAACACCAGAGCATTTTCCATCATACTGGTGAATAAGACCAGAGGATGCCCTCCATCTCTACTACTATTTAACATTGTGTTGGGAGAACTGGTACACACAAATAAAGAAAAGAAATAAGGAGAATGACTAGTTAAGTAAGTAGGGGCAAAACTATCTCTATTTCCATATGATCTATATTTTAAAAACTCCAAAAAATTAACAGAAAATTAGTATAAACAACAATAAAATTTAATCAAATAGTTATTTAAGAAAACAATTCAATAGCTTTTATGTATACAAACAATAGTTGTTAGAAGGTGTAATGGAAGAGAAAGAAAGAAACAAACAAACTAGGCATAAACTTAAAAACAAACATTCCAAACCTCTAAGAGGAACAGTAAGTGCTCCTGCAAACACAAAAGGAGACTTGAATGAACTGAAAGACGAGCCATGTTCTGGGCTGGAAAGACAATATTAGAAGAGATTTCTACAAGAGGGAAGAGATATAGGAACATATGTATATGTATAACTGATTCACTTTGTTATAAAGCAGAAACTAACACACCATTGTAAAGCAATTATACTCCAATAAAGATGTAAAAAATAAAAAAGAAGAGATTTCCTTTGCAATCTCAATAAAAATATTATCAGTTTTTTTTTTTTATTCTGGTACTAGTTGCTTATAAAGCTTAATGGAAAGAACAACAAGCAAAATATCCAAGCAGACCTGAAGACCCTTAAAAATACAAAGAATACAGAAGTGAGAGAGGCTGGTTCTATCAGGTATTAAAATGTGCTACAAAATGATTACCTGTAAGGGAAGAGAGTAAAAACTAGAGAAACAGGAATGGGAGCTAAACTTTTCTGAATATACTTTGTTTTGTAGTTTTGACTTTAGAATCATGTAAACATTTTATATAATTATAAGACAAAATTAAACTTGAAAAAATAAATTCTAAATGCTGAAAGCAAAATGAAACAAAGGAACCCAACTGTTCTATGGGTTAGAGCTTCAACTATAGAGAGGAATTGTCTCTAGACTTTAAAGTATGAGTTAGCATCTATAGAGAGATACATATCTTACAGAAAAAAAGAATTTCAAAATTTCAGAATTCATGAATTAAAAAAATTCATACCAGAAAGCAAAGAAACTATTAAGAACTCAAGAGCCAACTTGAAGTGGTTTTAACTGGTTAAACAAGGGACGATACAAGATTTCAAAGGAATAATTATAACTGAAATAGATTGAAACACTGGGATATATTAAAAAATCCATGAATTCTTAATAATAGTGAGGGACTCCATTAGTCACCTATGAAGGATGCTAGAGAAGTAACTTGTTATTCTGAAAATTGTTTGAAAAAAAGAAAGAATAAAGCATTTTCCAGCCTTTCTTGTACAAATCACACCTCAGGGAACCAAACAGCTGTTAAAGGGAGCTCCTCTTTATAGAAGAACTCTAAATAACAGATAAAGAAGGAATAATAGAATTAGAAAATTACCATTTTGGAAATTCTAATGAAATAATGAATCTAGGCAATGCTCCTCAATAACTTTTAAGACCATAAAAGAGCACCATCCCTTGTAAAACGTTCTTGCTACAAAACAGCCACTGAATCTGATCAAGTCCCAACTAGCTGTTTACAGGGAACACAGAGTGGGGGAAATGTGACAGAACAAACCAGCCTGATTTCTTCAAGTAAAAGAAGTTTCTTCAAGTTTCTTTAATTAAATTGCAAGGAAAAAGAAAAAAAAAAGAGGGAGAGAGAACTAACAGATTGAAAGAGACTTCAGAGACATTTCAGTCAAATGCAATGCTTGGACCTTGTTTAGATTCCAATTTGAAAAAAAAAACTATTAAGTAAATTAGATGGTCACATATGAATAGTGGCAGAACATTTGCTAGCATTAAGGAAGCTTAGATAATATTCTAGGTATAGAAATAGGTTTGTGGTTATGTTTATAGAAAGATTCCTTGTCCTTTAGAGATACATATTGCAGTATTTTCAGATGAAATGGTATGGTGTTTGGGAGAGGACCCCATAGTGACTTACATTGGCCCCAGGCCCTTTTGCCTTCATGGACCCCCTCTCACCATAATAGATTTTGGGTATCCTAAAAATGTTATTGTTTTCTGATGTGAGAAAAAAATGGAAACATTTTATTCAACCTTACAATTTCATTTTTCCTTCTGACTTTAAAAGAAATTAAAACGTTCTTGTAGGTTCTTAAAAGTATCATGTGTTCTGGCACTACGCTTGCTTTACCTAATGAATGAGTGAGCCCTGGTCTGAGATTGGCTTCAAAACGATCTAGTGGTAGTTGGGGGGGGCGGGGTGACAGAAAATGGGTATTGGGAGTACAGATGAAATAAAATTGGCCACAAGTTAATAATGGTTGAGGCTGTGTGATGGGTGTGGGGAGGGGGGTGGGTTATCATAACCCACTACTTTTATGGATGTTTAAAATTTTTCATAATAAATAAATTAAAGCATCAATTTCTGAAAAGTACTTATTTGAATGCTTTTAAAAAATTTTTCCCATAAAGGAGGAAAAAAATAAATAAAACCAAAAGAAGAACCTGGTTTTATTTAAACTTGGTGCTAGTGTGGACCCTTGAATAAAAGAGATTTAAAGATATCAAGTCTCGGGGCTTCCCTGGTGGCGCAGTGGTTGAGACTCTGCCTGCTAATGCAGGGGACACGGGTTCGAGCCCTGGTCTGGGAGGATCCCACATGCTGCGGAGTAACTAGGCCCGTGAGCCACAACTACTGAGCCTGCACGTCTGGAGCCTGTGCTCCGCAACAATAGAGGCCGCGACAGTGAGAGGCCTGCACACCGCGATGAAGAGTGGCCCCTGCTTGCCACAACTAGAGATAGCCCTCGCACAGAAACGAAGACCCAACACACAGCAAAAATGAATTAATTAATTAATGAACTCCTACCCTCAACATCTTCTTAAAAAAAATATATATATATATATCAAGTCTCATTTGGGACAAAGACGTCATTATTAGAGTTTTGCCAAGACTGAGAATCTAAATGGACAGAGGGTTTTAAAATGTTTTCTTTTCTGGTCTTTTTTTTTTTTTGATGTGGACCATTTTTAAAGTCTTTACTGAATTTGTTACAATATTGTTTTTGTTTTATGTTTTGTTTTTTTGGCCGTGAGCCATGTGGGATCTTAGCTCCCTGACCAGGGATAAAACCCACACCCCCTGCATTGGAAGGCAGATCCTTAACCACTGGACCACCTGGGAAGTCCCCAAATTTTTTAATTTAAAAGTTCACTTTCTGGGTTTTTTTGGTGGTGAGGAGTTGCTGCCTGCCAATATTGTACCATTTTATTTCAAAGAAAGCTGAATGGGAACAACATTATGAGCATTTCTCAGTGGCCTTTGTGATGAAATAATCAATACAAATAAAGGGCAATACAGGAAGTCTCTCCAGCTTTTCAGAAAAGCTGCTTTTGGTGATTGTGAGCAGGTGAGTGATGATATTGGGTTTGTCACCTAGTGAGCTCAGCACACCTGTGTGGGGGGATTCCCCCTTCCCCCCCACTGCACCCACCAGTGACGCGCTGCTGACCTCTTAGCACCTCCCTGCTCCTCTGTCCATTCACTCCAGAAACAGTTACTGAGTATCTGCTCTGTGCCGAGTGCTGGGCTGGATGCCTGGATACACAGGGGAAAAAACATGGTTCTCACCCTGAAGGGGCAAACTGGGAAGAAAGAGTCACCTGCTGGGGAAAGAGATGGAAACGGAAATGTTCCAAACAAGTGAAGTATCTCTATGAGGTGGGTACAGAGGGCTAGAGGGCACCCATAGAAGCTAAAGAGATCAGGGAAGGTTTCTGGAAGTGGAGGGATATTGGAGAGACCTGAAGGAAAGTAGCAGATGATGATAATCCAAGAAAAGCAGAAGAATGAAGAAGGCATCAGGCAGAGAGAGGCATGTGCCAAGCCCTGAAGGCTTGGAGAGGGCAGGGTGGGTATGAGTGCTGGGCAGAGAAAAGGTGGTGGAGGGGAGGCTGGGTGGTGGAAAGTGGTGGGGGGCACTGAGCCGCGGAAGGACTGCAATGAAGGAGCAAATATCTGTACCAGGAGTTCTCAGTGTGGACTGGGACCAGCAGCATTAGCGTCACTCAGGAATTGTAGAATGCAAATTCTCAGGCTCACTCCAGACCCACCTAATCAGAAACCCTGGGGATAACACCTAACAATCTGCGTTTTAACAAGCCTTCTAGGTGATTCTGTTGCATTGGTCTAAATGATTTTACCCTCCAGGGGACATTTCATAATGTCTGAATACACTTTTGGCTGTAAGACTGATGGGGGTGAAGTATTACTACAAGTGTTTAGTAGCCTGGGATGCTGCTAAACATCCTACAATGCACAGGACAGGTCCCCACAACAAAGTCCAAATGTCAATGGTACAGCTGTTGAGAAATCCTGATCCTCCCTTTCTCTGTCTCTCTCTCCTTCCTTCCTTCATTCCTTTCCTTTTCCTTCCTCCCTCTCTCCCTCTCTCTCTTACTCTCTCTCTCCTTTATTCCCACTTGTCCTCTACAGACAGCAGAGCACTCAAAAGGCCACAAAATGCTCCTTTTCTGCATTTTAATTTATTCAGTTACAGATAACCCTCCCCTTTTATCTGATAACTCACCATGACTAAGTTGACCTATGGCTAATGTAGGCATTATCTTATTTCTGCCCGAAAGGGCCCATTTATCTCCCTGGGACTGGGATGGGGTGGCTCAGAGTATAGGTGACAATCCCCAACCCAGGCCTGAAGCCGTAGGTCTTGGCAACTGTGAATATGAGCTTATACACGAGGCCCAAACAGCCAGGAGTCCTGATTTTGGCATGAAAGACAATTCCAGTGGGAGTGGAGGCTCCCACAGGAGATATTAGGGACAACTCTGAGCAGCTCCTCCAGACCACAGAAGTAAGCATGTCCACAGATAGTACAAAGTCCAAACAAAATGGTTTTAAACAAAGATGTAAAGTCACATTAAGAGTTTGGGACTAACCAATGGATAGGACTCTAAACTGATGGATGACATTGACAAATGCAAATAATTATATCCATTAGAAGAAGGTTTACAGGGCAAAAAGAGTGAGGAAAGTGTAAAGTTACAAAGACAAACATTGGCAGTGCCCATCTAACACTTTCCAGGGGAGTCGGTGCCCCCAACATGAATGTTTAGTCTGCCTAACAGACATATAATCCCATTGGGGTGGTAGGTGTCCCAGGCTTTTAAGGTCTCAAGCCATTAACCACCTCCATTATCCAGATTCCCTGGCTCTGCTTTTAGGCTGTCACACAACCTTCTGAAAACTGTCTTCCCCATGGTTTGCCCACATGGAGAAAATGCTCTGGTAAAGCTGATATGAATGTTGAGTCTGCTTGAGGGTCATGTTTCTCACTGAACATGAACCTGTTGCCCTTTTGATTTATAGCTCTGGCCTCTATTGAATTTACTCAGTCGTCCTGAGTTGGTAGAGTCACCTCTGTGACACTGACAACATGGAGCTTCTGGACTTCCAAGGTAGAGAGAGGGCCAGACAAGGGACCATAAGGAATGACTCTGGGAGTCTGCTTCAGGCACTTAGCCTATTGTCCTCCTTTGATCGTCCTGACTTTTATAATGAGTCTTTTCTTCCAACTTCTACATTCCCATGATACTCAAAAAGCCTGTGTGGTAGACTGAAAAAAGTGGCCACCATACTCTGCAGCTCCTCCCGCCAAGAGGTAGAGTCCATGTTCTATTTCCTCATCCCTGAATCTGGGATGGCTGTGTGACTGGCCAATAGAACGCAGAGGAAGTGACCTCATGTGAGTCTGAGACTGGGCCTCGAGACGTGCATGTTTTGTCCTGGCTCTTTTGGACCCTAAGGTTGCTGAGTGTGTAAGTCAAGCTAGTCTGCTGATCGATGAGAGACAAATGGCTCCGCCACCCTGATCATTCCAGATGACAGCCAGACAAACTCCAGAAGCAGAGGTGTCCTGCTCAGGTACAGCTGACTGCAAATACATGAGGAAGTCCATGCAAGACCAAGAAAAGAGCCTCCTAGATGAACTCAACTTGACAATGTACAGAATCATAAGCTAAATAAATGGCTATTGTTTTAAGCATTAAATTTTGGAGTAGTCTGTCATGCAGCGGTAGATAACTGATAACAACAGTATTTGTGTTTTTAATAACTCCCAAATATACCCTGAACTTATTGCCACAGTTTCTCTCCTAGAGGCCATGGGATTTGCCACTTAATGTAACATGATTGAGATTTATCTCATGTTATCTCAGGAGCTTCGATGGCTCCAGCAGAAAGGAGAGCCCTTGTTTCTTCCATCAAGATGCTAAGAGATTTGGGTAAATGATACAGAAGATTTTGGGTTTGTCAACATTCACTTGAAGAGAAAGAGGAGGGGTAAATATGTAAAATTACATTTCTCAGACAGACAGATTTCTGACCTTCAGCCGGCGGTCGGGATCTCCACTGCATAGAGAATTTACTGATACTTTGAATGATTTCCAGGCTGGGCTTAAGTTATTCATCACAACCTGAGGAAAAAAAGAGAGGAGTGGTGGGTGGGAGAGTAAGTGCTTGACATTTTCACATTTCAACATAAAAACTGCTTGAGAAACACTGTGGTGCTTATGATAAGGACAATTGTCTGGAAAAGGTGCCTGAATGAAAACTTGGAGTAGTAAACCTTTCAAGGGTGCCCACTAGGTGGATCATTATGGGCAGAACTCTTGCGGTCACTGGCCTGGCTGTTATTTCATGAATAATGACAATAATATTGTCCAGTATGTGGATGCTGGAGATGACCCCTTCTATATCAAAAGGGGTTGGGATTAAGGAGATGGGCTGCCTCTGCCTCTGATAAAGTATCGCCAGTTCTGTAGGACTGTCAGTCCTATGGCATAAATTCTCTTCTAATGAGGTCAGCATACGTAAAGCCTATTGGTGTGTGTGTGGGGTGTGTGGCAGGACAATTCTGCTGCTGAAGAACTGAGCAGTCTTTGGTGACCTGTGACCTTGGTTAGATCAGATTGCAAGTCAGAAGAAAAGTTTCTAGAAGAAAAATCCCAGGAATACATTTATACTAGGTATGCTCGGAAGGCATAACAGGACAGATCTTCAGGATCACAAACTAAGACTGCAACATCGTGAAACCCTTTTAAAAGCAGCTTACTAATCATGAACTTGGCTAAATCCTGCCTGAGAGTCTATTCGAGTCAAGTCTTATTCTGCCATCAGATGATTCAGTAATTCAATTTGGTTTAGCGTATGAGTATTTGCTCTGTGCCTAAGATTGTACTGTGTACTCTAGGGCAGGGGCTACCAAAGTGTGGTTCCTGGACCAGCAGGAACTTGTTAAAAATGCAAATGTCTAGATTCCACCGAGACCTACTGACAGAAACTCTCGAGGTGGGCCGTTAGGTGATTCTGATGCATGATATTTGAGAACCACTGCTCTAGGGGACATACAAACGAAGTTAAATGGAGTTCTGTCATATTGACTTTTCTTCCTATGAAGTTTTGAGTTAGCAGAGCCTTAGAATTGTAAAAAAATTAATTCTCTATCTACATAACATAATTATTTTATAAGTGATTCCCTCTTCTCCTGAATTCCTTAATATAATGATGAATTATTGCTTATACTGTAGGCTCATTATTACATTTCCTTTAATGCATTAAAAAGTAGAAAAATAATGTTCCTATGTGACTGCTTTTTGCTCTCATTCGCTGAATGAGCAAAGTGATAGTGAGAAGAAAAGTTAGATAAAATTGTTTTGGTTAATTTAAATTTCTCACCCTTGTATAGAAATACTAAAAAGTGAAGATGTTTCATTACAACAGTTTCATAAAACTCAATAGCAGATCAAAATTTCAACTAGAAATTTCTGCTGAAATTAAAATCTCTGTGTGTGTGTGTATGCACACACACACATGTGCTTACCCAGAAAGAAAGGTATTGCCTGGTATTTTTTTTGTATCTATTGAGTAAGAAAGAGGAAAAATCAATGTTATGTTGATTGACTCATTGGAAAACTTCACAATCACAATTCTTATGAGATTCCAGGAGCCCCTCACAATGGGGTATGGGGAAGAGTTAGAGGGGAACAGGGGAATTTACCTCTTCTTGGAGGGATGCCGTCAGGAGTGAAGAAGAAGTCTAACAATATGCCACCCCTCTTCTTTCTCCCTGCACATTCAAGTCCCCGTGCACTGGCTCGAGAAAAGTCATGAATGGGTACGACTTCTGATTCTCCCCAACATTTAGTTACTTCTCCTGAGAGAACTTTGTCCCACCAAAGGAATCTTTATGTGGGAAAAAGTTCTATTTGGTGATGGTGATGGGGTGCCACTCAGGGAAACCATCCCAGTTGCATTTGAAACTATTCCCCAGGGAATAGTTTGTGACTGTCCAAAGAATCACATTATACTATCACAGGGAGTGGACATAACTATCAATATTCAACTCCATTCATGTATTCATTCTTTAGTAGACACACTTTATTAAATGCTAACCATGTACCAGATGACATCCACAGAACTAGCCCGTCCAAGACTATTTGATTCTTGTTTACCTTAAATATGACATGAAAAGTTCCCCTAATGCTACCTGCAACTCTGCTACTTCAGGAAAAAGGAAATGGATTTCCAGTGTAGGGTATGGGAACACAGCACCCCACTATCATCCTGAGAGAGTCATAAGAGTTCCTTCTTCCTTTACCCCACACTGGAAGCACATTTTTCTCTCAGCTCCAAGCCATTCCTCCTTATCAATGCACTTCTCACCCCCCCACAGTCTCTCTTGAACTGGCTTGTATATAAAATAAAATAAAAAGTGGAGACTAGGGTTGGTTGTTAAGTGGGTGTGTGGTGGTGGGTAGTGGGGGTGGGATAGTGAAGGATAAGATTCAGAGTCACGTGGAGAGAATGTAGGAGGGTGAGAGGGAGATGCAGCCAGACCAAATGCCTGCTGATACAGGACAGCCATTCGTACGACAGATCTGACATCAGTCCCGTGTATGGACTTTCCCTGGGGAGGCACATTGGCTTCTCAAATTGCAGCAAAGCTCAGGGTCAAACTCAATTCAAACCTCAGCTCTACCCCTTGCTCACTGGGAAGGTGACTTGACCTCCTCAAAGTTCAGTTTCTTCAACTGTAAAATGGGGTAATAATAATCATGTCAATGCATAGTTGTGAGAAGTAAATAAAATGATGCATATGAGATCAGTCAGTCAAATGCTTGGTACCTAGTCATGTTTATTAAATATTAGCTAGTATTCATCTTTTTATTATTAGTAAGTTGCTGGCTTTCTGCATTAAAGGTCAATAATGGAAAATCTGGGTGAGAAAGGGTCTCCTCTTATAACACCCACATTGAGAATAAAGAGCCCTCTTAAGGACTGGGAAGACTTCAGGTCTTGAGGTTTAACTACAGACATTAAGAAAGGGAAGGGGTTTCTCAAAACAGGTCAGTGTTTCATCTTAAAGAGACGAGATGGCACAGCTGAAGACGGCTCTTCTCACCTCAGTTCGGTGCACAAGCTGCTGAGTTGCATCATCATTCATTCGAAAAATTTCCAGAAATGGGTCAGACTTACTGAAGAAATCCTACAATAAATAAGCAGAAATGAGTTGCTTCCCTACCCCCTGCACAAACACATTTGATCCAGCCCTGGATAAAATACCCCTGAATTTGACCCTTCCTTGCTTTATTCTTCCTCCCTGAGACCCACCTTTGGCTAGAATGAGCTGTATCTTAACGCCGAGTCCTTTGAGAAGTAAGGATTGGTTGACTGAAATCCCAGGTAGTCTTCAAAGATCCACCCAAATGCTGGTTCTCTAAGAAGCAGTGTATCTGCTGTCTTAAACTTGTTAATTCTAGTTATTGTAAAGTCTATGTCTGATGACTACAGTATCTGGATCACTGTGGGTCTGTTTTTTTTTTTTTTAAATGTATCAAATTTATTTCAATATCTAGTTTCATTTTTAAGTTAAAGCTTTTAGACAATTTTTTTGTAATTTAAGATTCATTATCGGGGTGAGGAAAACATTAATAAGCTATTAATTACTGACAACAAAATTATTAACCATGCATTTATAAAAGCCACGTTAAAGAGTAAAAAGTTCCAGTTATACTACTTAACTGAAGGAAATATCCTTCAGCCCTTTATTTCTAACTATAACACATTCTAATTTTGACATGATTTACACCTTTTTCACCCAACTAATACTATGCTAAACAAACTTTTTCCAACTGTTAAGCCTTTCTTTACCATTTATGAAATATGACTTAACTGTTACTCTTTAAAAGTTCCTTAAAAGAGATTTGAATTTTAATTTTCACCATGAACCTGTTTGATCAAAAAAGTAAAGGACATCACTACCACATGAATTAAAAGAATGGAATGAAAAACAAAAGTGGTATTATATAATCAGCAAATTATTTGATAAGACATTTTAACTACTTCACATTTCTACTTATAGCACAAGTGAGAATTAACTGGTTCCAAGGTACTACAAGGTTTGGCATTTTTACTCCAAGCTTTAAATCATAGTGTTGATCTACTCAAGTCATCTCTAAGAAAATGGCAGTGTTCATAAGTACAAAAATTGTTATATCCAGTAAGTGGTATTCTACATGGTCAAGAGAATAAGAGAATTCTTTATAAAATTAGATTTTTAAAAATGCAGAATGTCTGGTAATTACCAGTATCTCAAAAGCTAAAATGAGAAAAATACAGAAAATAGAAGTACTCGTTGAATAATACTTTGCTTTGAGGAAGCCAGAAATGATTCTATTTCAAGAAATAAGTAATAATGATAAAAGATGTGATTAACACACTGTATCTCTTTTAAGCCAAAGCATGCTTTTCACCTCAGGACAATTCTGATCTTTACATTCTTAATCTCCTTTGTCCAGAACAGGACCCCATTTTAAGCCATTATTTGAATAGAGTCCATAATCTAAAGCCATTTTTCTCCACAGGATGTTTTCACTTTAGTACATATGCTGCAAAAAGGCAAATGACTAAGTCAGTTATAAAGAATCTGTAGCATAATAAATGCCAATTTACAGTAACTGTCAACAGACTTCTACACCGAAGCCTAAAAGTTGCTATAATACAGGTGAGAACTAACATGATTCTTTCACGTGCTCAGACTTCGTTTACTAAATCATACTGTCACAAGATCTGAAAAGAAACCTTAATGGGTCCTTCCAAAGCTGCATAATTTTCCAGATGATTTTCCTCTGGTTGCAGAGCCTGTTCATTCCTTCAATCCTTTTTTAGTCGTTTAGCTTTTGCAATATTTTCTTGACGTTTTTGTTTCTTCTTTTGCTCCTTTTCCCTGGCCTCGATCATCTTGGCCAATTTCCAAGACAGTACAGCACTTGCTAGAAACAATGGAGTTAGGGCCAGAATAACTGTTGTAAGGAAGCCATATGGGTCCTTTGCAGTCCATTCCACAACATACTCAGCCCAAGCCTTTATATCAAACATCTTTGTAGAGGCCTTATGCTTTGAGTAGTGATCTCTAACTCTGTCCTGAGATTATTAGCCAATCACAATTTCAGATGACCCTTGGTTGGCTGTCTTCTTTAGCTCTACCATACACTTCTGAGAGAATGCTTAAATTCTATATACTCCAGGCCGGAAGCAGGAAGGCGGAAAGTGTGGGTCTGTTTTTATTATGTTTCTCCATTCTGCCTCTTGTTATGCTTGTTAATTGTTGATTAAATACTAGACACTGTGTAAAAAAATTATAAAGGCTATAGATGAGTCTTCAGCTTCTGGCAAGCAATTAGAATGGGGGCAGTCACCTGAATCCAATTAGGATTGAGTGCTTTAGAGCCTGGTTTCTTCAAAAGTCTTTAAAGGCCCGACCTATTTCTGATTCCCTTATTCCTTGGGTATAATCCTTAAATGGCTCTCACTCAAAAACTCACTGTTCATGAGGGCTGTTTCTTCTTGACAAGCCCTCAAGGCTCATTTCTGTTTGTGAGACTCTGAAAGACTCTGTTTACTTCCACAATCTCTTGGTTCTATAGTTATTGGTTCAGTTTCTGTCTATGCTGCTATTTGCTAATTAGTGAATGCCTTGAGGGGATAAGTCACTCCAAGGGTTGGGCTGCTTCCCTTCTCTACAACTAACCCAAGCTCTCCCTGAAGTCCTGAACTCCAGTTTTACTTCCCCAACTCTATGATACTAATAAAAGCACTGCTCAGTTTCTCTGTTTCTTAGTAGCTATTTTCTGCTAGGCTTCCCAGCTTCTCTATCCCTGGGTTTTATGAATCAGCCTTATGGAATTGCCTTAAGTGGAAAAATCTGCATAGAATGTCTGACTCACCTCAATGGATTTCTCTTCTCTCCAACTTCTCTGACCCTGAATCTTGACTGCCTTAAGACCCTCAAACAGATGTCTCTTGTATCTTGTCCAGTGTTTATAGTTGTTTTCAGTGGTAGAGTAATGTAAAACAAACAGGCACTTTAATACTGGAAGCAGACCTGTCCATATCCTTCTTTTAAACTTGGTTTTTTACACTGATAGATTATAAACTCTCAGACAGGAGTAATTATATCTTATTTTCCTTTATATTTCTACCATAGCACATCTTCCACAGCATCTAGCTTTTAGTGGCACACAGTGTTTACTGAATGTATGAATAAACACATAAATGGATGAGCGAATGACAAGAAAACCAGGTACAGAATAGGAGGCTATCTCAGCAACAGCTTTGGTCATCACACTCTTACTATGTATTTCACTAGGTAATTCCCTGCCCCAGAAATCTAGACAGCAGCAAAGCAGAATAAAGTCTATAGCCATCCTAGTCTTTAGCTCGACAAAATACTCTCAGGGGATATGCTGATCATGGAGCCCTTATGCTTGATATTAAGATACAAGGAAGGATAAAACCTTTTCTCATCCCTCCAAAGGGCCATAAACATAACAAAGGGTTAAGTATTAATGAATGAATGAATGAATGAATAACAGAGAAGAGAGAAATCAATGGATTTTGACTGCATAATATGGTTGTGAGGAGGATGTTTCTAGGGAGGGAATGGAGTGAGTGAAGGTGTAAAAGAGTAAACATGGAAAGGACACACCAAGTAGCTGAATTACCCTGCAGCCTCAGGATGTGTAGGGGAGGAATCTGAGGCAGTACTGGTGGAGGTGGCTCCATGAGGTGAAGGGCCTTAAATGCACATCTGGTGTTTGCACTTACCTGAGAGGCAGTGGGGAGCCACTGAAGGATTTTGACCAGGAAAAAATAACATGGTTGGCTCTGTAGTGAAAACTTTGTAGAATACCTTAGAAGGAGGAGGGAGATGGGGATATCTGTCTTCCCTTTGGCTGTCCTCCCTACCCAACCAGGATCAAACACCCAGAGTCTGAAAAATACCCCTCTGCCCTATTTCTGAAGGTGCCTGATTGACAACACAGAGTTTGTCAGTAAGTCTGCCCTGCAAAACTTGTCTCTCCACAAAAATGGCCCCTGCTTTCCTCCCAGACACACTTCTATCTGATTGTTACTACTATGTGTAACTGAGCGGAACTTTATGGGGCCTCCCCAGGACAGGCACTTCACCCATATCCTCTGCTTTAGCTTCTCTCTGAAGTACCCAGATAGCAGTATTTGAGGCACATTTCCTGAGTTGTTTTACAGATGTGAAAACCTCCCACTAAATGGAAGATGTTAACTACTTGATGACCTGGAGCCTCCTGGAGCCTAAGGACTCATAATGTTAACCCCTGTGACACCACCCTGTTACCTCTCCATCAGCCAGTCAGAGAATTGTGCATGAGCTGATTACATACCCTGCAACCCCTTCCCTCCCCGGGCATTTAAAAAATGCTTTGTGGAGGGAATTCCCTGGCGTTGCAGTGGTTAGGGTTCTGAACTTTCACCACCTTTCACTGGAGAGGGTGCGGGTTCAATCCCTGGTCAGGAAACTAAGATCCTGAAAGTCAAGTGGTGTGGCCAAAAAAAAAAGCTTTGCTGAATCTTAGAGCATAAGCCACCCGTCTCCTTGCATGACGCTGCAATAAATCTTTCTCTGCTCCAAACTCCGATGTTTCAGTTTGTTTGGACTCACTGTTCATCGGGCACACGTACTTGCACTAACGTACGTATCTGCTCAAGACATTTGCCCCTCGAACCTATTTCTGTTTCAATACTCATGTTAGAGAACCAGAGCCTCCCTCCCCAATTCCTAGTGTGGGCACTTTAGCTTGTTCTGTGTGCCCTTGGGGCCCTTCTCCAGGATCCGCAGGCTTTGACCCCTGAGATAGATTGTTGGTCCCTCAGGAACTGTATATATCAATTGTACTTAAGAATTGCTCAACACACTGGAGGAATGCTATCAGTTATTTTTCTTCTTCCTTTTATTGATAATTTTAAATGTTTGCTATCGTTTTTTCAAAAAATAGAAAATATAGAAAGAAGAAAAATGTAGCCCATAATCCCACCCATAATACCACAACTATCAATAACATTTTGATAAATTTTTTTCTAGAATCTAGACATAATTTTCTTTCTTTCTTTTAAAAAATATTTGTGGGTCTTCCCTGGTGGCTCAGTGGTTGAGAGTCTGCCTGCCGATGCAGGGGACACAGGTTCGTGCCCCGGTCCAGGAAGATCCCACATGCCATGGAGCAGCTAGGCCCGTGAGCCATGGTCACTGAGCCTGCGCATCCAGAGCCTGTGCTCTGCAACGGGAGAGGCCACAACAGTGAGAGGCCCGTGTACCGCAAAAAAAAAAAAATAAAAAAATAAATTAAAAAAATAAAAAATATTTGTAATCGTACACTATATACACTTTGGTACCCTATTTTTTCCTCTTGGAAGTATATTGCAATGTTTTTTCTGCTTTATTTCACATGATTTTTAGGATTGGCATGGAGTTGTCAGGAGGATGTACTGTAACAGGGAAGAGCAAAATCTGACTCCATGTTGGATCTGTTTCTTTGACTTTAACCTTTGCTTTTCATTGCTTTTGTTACTATAATCATACATAATGGTCTGCCTCAGGGAACCCTGCCCCTCTGCCTGAATGTTAAAATAATGGGCCTTTGTTCAGCTCACAGGGAGACAATCTGACCCTGCCCACCTATGAATGGCTGTAGAAAGGAAGAAATTCTCACATACCCTCCCCAATGCTGGCCAAGCCAGGCAAAACTAATGGCCCTTTTACTTTACTTCCTCACCTCCTCCCCATCTCTGTTCTATAAAAGAAGCTGGCATCCAGAGCCCGGTAAGATGGTTTGGGGGACACTAGTCTGCCATCTTCTTGGTCTTCCAGCTTTCCGAATAAAGTCGCTATTCCTTGCCTCAACATCTCATCTCCCGATTTATTGGTCTGTTGTGTGGCGAGCAGAGTGAGCTTGGACTTGGTAACAGTACTATAAATCAAGAAAAGAAAGATCAGGATATAATCTTTGTCTTCAAGTAAATAAAAAATCTAACATGTAGCACACTGGCTTTCAAATCCTGATTCCACCATGTACAGTCTGGGTGAGCTGGGACAGGATGTTTAATTTTTCCACGTCTCAGTTTCTTTATCCATAAATGGAGAGGGTATCACCTTTTCCTCATAGCAATGCAGAAGGATTATAGTTGCTGATACACCTAAGTGTTGAGTCCAGTGCCTGGCACATGGTCAGCACTCAGAAAGCACTACTGCTATTAATTATTACCAATAAAAGAGAGAATGCTTGAGGACACTTAGTAAAGCACTATACAAATATCAGGGATGATTACTATTTTTTTAAAATGTTAGTAAGAGCTCTTTTTTTAATATAAATTTATTTATTTTTGGCTGCATTGCGTCTTCGTTGCTGCACATGGGCTTTCTCTGGGGCTACTCAGAGAAAGCAGGGGCTACTCTTCGTTGTGGTGCACAGGCTTTTCATTGCGGTGGCTTCTCTTGTTGTGGAGCACAGGCTCTAGGCACGTGGGTTTCAGTAGTTGTGGCATGCTGGCTCAGTAGTTATGGCTCATGGGCTCTAGAGCACAAGCTCAGGAGTTGTTGTACACAGGCTTATTTGGTCCACGGCATGTGGGATCCTCCTGGACCAGGGCTTGAACCTGTGTCCCCTGCATTGGCAAGTGGATTCTTAACCCCTGTGCCACCAGGGAAGCCCCAGGGATGATTAATATTAAGAAGGCATCTGATTTCTGAAAATAAAACAACTCATAAGCAGCTCAAATACATCTAAAATGTACACTCAGAGATTCATAGTTAAAAACAACAAATCTGTGTCTAATTGTTTGGTTACTTGACCACAATCTGGAATTCTCAGCTTCCTTTGCTTGATCATCAGCATTAAGATGGCCCTTGGGACAGTTCAGTACAATGAAAATTAATGATATAGGCATTTTACTGAAGTTTTGCTATGGTAAAATGTTTTAATAACTTGGAGGCTATGTCCCTGCTCTTTTAGTCCAATATGAAATAAGTTTAGTCAGGTGAGAGGTCAGTAAGCAATCAGCAGAGGTTTGAAAGAGAAAAGGAAGCAATGCATAGCCATGACAGTGATCATGAAAACAGAATATTGGAACTAGAAAAGATTGTTTGAATGATATGGGGTCATATCCAGATTCTATAGCTTCCTCGCCTTGCGACTTTGGGCAAATTCTTTGACCTCACTATGCATCATCTGTAGACTGGAAATAATAAGACCCATTTTTAAGAATATGGTGAGTTTGGGAGGTAATGTAGTTAGACACCTGACACCTGGTACATTGTAGATGCTCATGAATGATAATTTGCTTTCATTAATGCAGGCTGTTTTAGTTTTAAGGCAGGCATACCTGAACATAGTAAAATCACAGCACAGCACGAGAGAGTTAATGTTGCTATAGAACAGGGGTCAGCAAAGTATGGTAGGTGGCCCAAATTCAGCCCACTGCCTGTTCGTTTGGGGTTTTTTTTAGTTTTTTAAAAATTTATTTATTTACTTTTTGGCTGTGTTGAGTCTTTGTTGCTGCATGTGGGCTTTCTCTAGTTGCAGGGAGTGGGGGTTACTCTTTATTGCAGTGCATGGACTTCTCATTGTGGTGGCTTCTCTTGTTGCAAATCATGGGCCCTAGAGCACACAGAGTTCAGTAGTTGTGGTGTGTGGGCTCAGTAGTTGTGGCTTGCAGGCTCTAGAGCACAGACTTGGTAGTTGTAGTGCACGGGCTTAGTTGCTCTGTGGCATGTGGGATCTTCCTGGACAAAGACTTGAACCCGTGTCCCCTGCATTAGCAGGCAGATTCTTAACCACTGCGCCAGCAGGGAAGTCCCATACTGCCTGTTTTTGTGAATAAAGTTTTATTAGAACATTGCCATGCTCATTCATTTATGTATTGTCTATGGCTGTTTTCATGCTGCAAAGGCAAAGATGCACATAGTTGGGACAGAGACCATACAACCTGCAAGTCTAAACTATTCACCATCTGACCTTTATAGGAAATGTTTCCCAACCTCTCCTTCAGAGACAGATTCAACTGCTTATACAGCACCCCATCGAACTAACATCATGGCAATATTAAAAAATACAGCTTATAATGATCATGATTACATATATGAAGAGTACCAAGTGAGAATCAGTTCCAACACGCTGTCGTGAATACTTTCTTAGGAAAGGGAGGAGAAAGAACACTTTGTCAGCTTGAATGTTCCCAAGGGATTACATTCATATCTCTACTTGTTAGATTAATCACCAACTAGCTGCTAATGTAATAAATGTGATTTAGGAGTTAAAAAGCCTATCTCTCCACAAAGTGAATTGCATTAACAGTAGACAAATAAGTTATTTCTTGCAAGCCTCGTCTATTTTATATGTGGCTCTCATGAAGCCTACTTCTCAGATTTCAAGGACTCTGGGTTTCCGTCCTGAATAGATAGCTGCTGGTTTCCTGGACAGCATTGGAAAGAGGAGTTTAAAATGACAGAAAATGACAAAAAAGGGACATTATCTGTCATTGTGGTTTGCAAAAGTACTATTATACTCCACAATAGCAGTTCTCAAACTTTTTGGTCTCAGGACCCTTTTACACTTAAAAAATACTGAGGACACCAAGGAGCTTTTGTTTATGTGGATTATATCTGTCAATATTTTACCATATTATAAATTAAAACTGAGAAGTTTAAAAAATATTCATTTGTTATATCATTTTAAAAGTAGTAAAGATAAACCTATGACATCATAATAAAAAATAACATTTTAATGGAAAATAATTATATTTTCAAAATGTATAAAACTGTCAGGAGAATGATATCATTTTACATCTTTGTAAATCAATTTAATGACTGAATCAATAGAAAGCAGCCGGATTCTCATATCTGTTGTTGCATTCAATCTGTTGTGATACTAGGCATCATGTAGCTTCTGGAAAACCACTGTACACATGTGACAGAATGAGAGTGAAGAAAGAAAATAATGTCCTAGTATTACTATGAAAATGGTTTTGACCTCATGCATTCTTCTGAAAGGGTCTTGGGACCTGGGACCACACCTTGAGGACTGCTGCCTTGTAGTATATGTACCCTCACCTTCCTCTTCTCTGGCTCCCCACTTCCCCAAAATACACGGGAACATAACCAAGTTCTCCACAGCCCAAGACCACTCCAACTTGTATTCATTAACCCTCTTCCCTGAAGAAGATTTAGATTGTAGTTAGGCAACCTGATTGAGTCCCTCTCTGTTACTGATTATCTGTGAGTGTGTGTGTGTGTGGCCTTTGGTAAGTCATTTCACATCTCTGAACCTCGATGTTCTCATACGTAAAAGAGAGCAATTGTATTAGGCAGAGCTTTCTACCAGAGGTATGTGGATACCTGGAGGTTACCAGAGTTACTGCAAGGGGAGTGGGGTTCCAGATCTCCATAACTATTGTCTGAATTGGATATAGTGTATTTTTCCCACATATTCATACTGCAATTTTTCAAATGTATATAGAAATTAGTTGCTCTCATGATACTAATTGGAAAATGTTTTAAATTAAGAGATTTGTTTATTTCAGTGGCTTTTAGTCATGGTCTATTTTCTCAATTAATATAAGATTAACTGTTAACATGCAGGTAGCTACACCCTCATTTAGTGCTAAAGGCTAGAAGGAGGTCCTCCTTGGGAACCTCTGGGAACGTTTTTACCAGCTGTGACATGAAATAATTGAAAGCAGCCGGATTCTCATATCTGTTGTATTCTCATATCTCATATCTTTGTATTCTCATCTCTCTCATATCTATTCTGATTCTATCACAAAAATACTGTGGCAGGTTGATTTTCTACTACAACGTCCACTGTCCACACGCTTTTCTACATTATGACTCCCCCATCAAGGCATGGAGTCGCTCTCCTCCCCTCGACTCTGGGCTGCCTTATGACTCACTTGCATGACTTTGAAGCCTAGGTCAGAAAAGGCCACACAGCTTTTCCTTGCTTCTCTTGGGATGTTCTCTTTGGGAAAAGCCAGCCACAATGTAGAAAGTGTGACAAACCTAAGACCACCGTGAAGACAGTCTAGCTGACCGAGCTGGTGGAGTCAAGCCTTCCAGCCATCCCATGTGCCAGGCATGTGAGTAAAGCTCCTCCACCAGCTGAGTATAACTGAAGAATTGCCCAGTTGAAACCTGCCTGAATTTCTAACCTCAAAATTATGACATATAATAAAGTAGTTGTTAGTATAATTTGCCCGGTTTTGAGGTGGTTTGTGATGCAGCAATACATAACCAGGCAGCAGTGTCTTTGTGTAAGTAATCCGGCCTTGCTGAGCCTCTGTTTCCTGAAGAGGTTGTGTGAGATGATCTTCATGGTACCATCTTGCTCCTCAACTCTACAACTTTGCCCTCTCTCCACTTGAGACCATTCACCCCCCAGTCCACTGGAGCAGTGGCCTCTGTTTTGGTCTGAACAGGGTCCGCTCCCCTCTGGGTGACTGAGTCTGGGAAAGATACCACCATATTATGGAAGACCTGGGGTCTCCAGCTCCATGATATTGGGGTCTCAGCAATGAGCAATTGAGGGCCCTGGACAATCAGCACAGCTGAGGGTGGGAACGGCCATCGAGAACCACGGTAAGTGCTGCATGGGGCTCTTTCAGTTCTGTGAGCAAGCAAGCACTCATTTGAATGAAGGGAAACTGCTCAAACACCTTAGAGCCAATGTATCCACTAACAAACCCCCATAGCCCCTTGCATTATAACATAAGTCAGCTAGAGGACATGACTAAGTGGAAAGAAGCCATTATAAGCCATTAAGTGAGTAGCTTAAAACGGCAACACACTGACCCAATGGCTTATAATTGTCACCAGGAAAGATGCTACAAAGCAGTCTGGTGAGTTATTCTGAAACTTGAAGATGACGGGAGAGAAAGAGCACGGTGATCACAGGAAGTGAGGGATAAGAGCTTACACCCCACAGACATCAACGCACTCTACAGTTCCCAGCACCTCGCTCAACTAATGTCAAAAGGTAGCAGTTTGTGAAAGTGTCACACAATCCCATCAGGACAAAAAAAATCCAAATATAATTCTTTCTTAAGAACAAAGTCTTTCTTAATGTCCCCAGGCAGAATGGATTAACCTTTTCAGGATTCTCTGATTGTGTATCATCCTCTTATGGCTCTAGTATCATTATATCACTTGTTGTTTAAATTGATGTGTCACTTAGATGGTGAATTCCAGGTTGTGCGTGTAAGAGTAGTTCAAAGTGTGCCCTTTTCCTGCCAACTGATGCATAACAAGCATACAACAAAGGTTTGGTAAATGAATGATGAACGAGTGGATAAATGAACAAATAAGAGAGTGAATTAATGAATGCATAAATGGACTGAGTACTTTTTGTAGGTGAAAATGAACTATGCCAGGATATAAACTGCTGCTTAAGGCTATGGGGAATTGCTTGAGTGCTTTACCTTTTTTCAGCCTAATGCCTGTAAGCAATTGTTTGAAAAAGCAGTCCCACATCCCCCTATCGCCTCTTCCTTAGTTGTATGCTTGGAAAATGGAGTCCTTTGTGAATACATTTATGGATATGATGTGCTTTTTGACTCAAGGATATGGTTGGAGGGAAATAATAAATATATGGTGAGGTTGGAGAGGAAACTTTTTTTTAAAGGGGTGGAGACTGTAGAACTTTTTCTGTATATACAAGATTAATACGGCCTGTGATAGGGTGGAAGTTGTGAGATACAACAGAAAGAGTACAGATGGGAGTCAGACTGACATGGGACTCAGTCCTCAGTTTTATCACCAACTAGCAGGGTATGGTGGCCATGAGCACGTGCTTTGCAGACCTCCTACTCCAGGGAGTGTAACCTACCATGGACCCCAGCTGCTGTGCTCCGAAATCCAGCCCTGCCCTCAGTCCGAGGCCAGGCTGCCTGTGGGCTGTCCCAGCCAGTGCTGTGTGTGTAGGGGATATAAAGGCACTCATGGGAGACAAAAGACTCTCTTGCTGGCTAATTTTTGCTCTAGGACTCCTTGATGGCCTTGTGGAACCTTCCTTAGACTACATGGCATTGCAGGAGCTGCCACTTCTCTCCTGCTCTCCTTTACTTATATTCAGACTTACATTGTGGTCTGTCAGCTCTCCCAGATTTCCTCCCAATGTTCCCTACACACGCATTTCTTCTAATAAAATCCTTGCATTGTTAACCCTGTCTTGTTTTCTCTTTCTTGGACTATCTGGATAACACATGGTGTGACCTTAGACAATTACTTCATCTTTGAATCTGTTTCTTCATTAATGTCTAAACAGGGTTAATAATACCTGTTACATGGGTGTTATAAGAATGACTAACTGTGATCATACTTGAAAGGCTCTTAACCAGGTACCTGGCAAATATAGATGCTTAATAAATGTCACTTTTCTTCCCTTTCACATCTCCTCTTTTCCTTTGAAAAGTTCCTGGCACTGGGGTTAAATTGCATTTACTTATGCACATATGACCTGTGGCATTTGGAAAGAAATGAAGTCTTAGTGTAATAAAGTGGTCCTGTTTTAATTATAGTCCTTCCCACTTCTCATTAACTGCTTCTCAATTTGGGGGAAGCTTAACTTTGCAGACCTCTCTGAAATGTTTGATGTGTTTAATAATGGGAGTTGAAAGGGAAAAAATAGCTGTGAGGGAGAACCTTATTAACTTTGTGTGCTAGTTTTATTACTACCTTCGATAAAGCTGATGCCAAACACTTTACCTTGTCATCCAGTTTCCGTGCGTTGAAGGCAAGTTCAACGTAGTCATCATTGCCAGATAATTCCTCAGCAATCACCTAAAGGAAAAAGGACACATCAGGTGCAGTGGCAGTTGGACAACTAAGCCCAGGAATTCATGAACAATTTAGCTCATGTTTGATCCAAAAATCAACAAAGACTGACATTTGGCATGGAGTTTCCCACAACACAGTAAAGATGGTACAGCATCAACAGGTGTACAGGGAACTCCCTAGAACAGACCACAGAAGATAACTAGATCTCATCTGTGCTGAGCATGAGAACATGAGATATGGGGTATAAGCTAAGGGAAGAGGTTTTGGAGGAGCAATTAGGAAGAGCTTCTTCCTTCAAAGGTCACACAGCACTGAATGGCATGTCCATATAATTATATACATTTTCTTCTTTGGGAAGTGACAAAAAAGGAGGAGCAGGCAGCAATATTTCTTCACTGTTTTGAATCACACCAACAAGGGATGGGGAATAAACTGGTCTCTACATCCTTTCCAGACCAACGATCATAAGGTCACCAAAGAAATATTCTAATTCCACTGTTTCAAAAAGACTGTCCTTGGGCTTTGAGTGAGAGAGAGAGAGAGAGGGAGAGAGAGAGAGAATAAGGAACTATACCCTTAACTCTCAAGAACAGAGAATTTCTGACAAAGACTTTGACATAAGTGAAGAGATAATAACCTATCATCTTTTTTCATAAAATATCACTTCCCAATATTGAATAGTGACTCTCAAAACCTTGGAACAGAAACTGGTGGAAAAGAAGTGAGGAGACAGGCCTGAGGAGCAGGGGCGGGAGGTTCGAGACTAAGGTGGTGTGAGAGCCATGTGGAGGACAGGATCTTGGGGCTCTAGCCAGGTGTCAGGGCTATGCCAATGAGGTGGAAGAGCCAAGTTCAGGACACTGGCCCACAAGAGACCTATCAGCTCCACGTAATATCAAATGGCAAAAATCTCCCAGAGATCTCCATCTCAATGCCAAGACCCAGCTCCACTCAATGAACAGTAAGCTGCAGTGCAGGACACCCTATGCCAAACAACTAGCAAGACAGGAACACAACCCCATCCATTAGCACAGAGGCTGCTTAAAATCATAATAAGGCCACAGATACCCCAAAACACACTACCACACGTGGACTTGACCACCAGAAAGACAAGAACCAGCCTCATCCACCAGAACATAGACACTAGTCCCCTCCACCAGGAAGCCTACACAACCCAATGAACCAACCTTAGCCACTGGGGACAGACACCAAAAACAATGGAAACTACGAACCTGCAGCCTGCGAAAAGGAGATCCAAAAAACAGAAGGTTAAGCAAAATGAGAAGACAGAGAAACACACAGCAGATGAAGAAGCAAGGCAAAAACCCACCAGACTTAACAAATGAAGAGGAAATAGGCAGTCTACCTGAAAAAGAATTCAGAATAATGATAGCAAAGATGATCCAAAATCTTGGAAATAGAATAGAGAATATACAAGAAACCTTTAACAAGGACCTAGAAGAACTAAAGAGTAAACAAACAGTGATGAACAACACAATAAATGAAATTTAAAATTCTCTCGAAGGGATCAATAGCAGAATAACTGAGGCAGAAGAACAGAAAAGTGACCTGGAAGATAGAATAGTGGAAATAATTACTGCAGAACAGAATAAAGAAAAAAGAATGAAAGGAATTAAGGACAGCCTCAGAGACCACTAGGACAACATTAAACAAACCAACATTTGAATTATAGGGGTCCCAGAAGAAGAAGAGAAAAACAAAGGGACTGAGAAAATATTTGAAAAGATTATAGTTGAAAACTTCCCTAATATGGGAAAGGAAATAGTTAATCAAGTCCAGGAAGCACAAAAAGTCCCATACAGGATAAATCCAAGGAGAAACACACCAAGACACATATTAATCAAACTATCAAAAATTAAATACAAAGAACAAATATTAAAAGCAGCAAGGAAAAAACAACAAGTAACACATAAGGGAATCCCCATAAGGTTAACAGCTGATATTTCAGCAGAAACTCTGCAATCCAGAAGGGACTGGCAGGACATATTTAAAGTGATGAAGGAGAAAAACCTACAACCAAGATTATTCTACCCAGCAAGGATCTCATTCAGATTTGATGGAGAAACTAAAACATTTACAGACAAGCAAAAGCTAAGAGAACTCAGCACCACCAAACCAGCTTTACAAGAAATGCTAAAGGAACTTCTATAGGCAGGAAACACAAGAGAAGGAAAAGACCTACAATAATAAACCCAAAACAGTTAAGAAAACGGTAATAGGAACATACATATCGATAATTACCTTAAATGTAAATGGATTAAATACTCCAACAAAAAGACACAGACTGGCTGAATGAATACAAAAACAAGACCCATATATATGCTGTCTACATGAGACCTAGGGACACATACAGACTGCAAGTGAGGGGATGGAAAAAGATATTCCATGCAAATCGAAATCAAAAGAAAGCTGGAGTAGCAATTCTCATATCAGACAAAATAGACTGTAAAACAAAGACTAGTACAAGAGACAAAGAAGGACACTACATAATGATCAAGGGATCAATCCAAGAAGATATAGCAAATGTAAATATTTATGCACCCAACATAGGAGCACCTCAATATATAAGGCAAATACTAACAGCCATAAAAGGGGAAATCGACAGTAACACACTCATTGTAGGGGACATTAACACCCCACTTTCACCAAGGGACAGATGATCCAAAATGAAAATAAATAAGAAAACACAAGCTTTAAATGATACGTTAAACAAGATGGACTTAATTGATATTTGTAGGGCACTGATCCTAAAACAAAAGAATACACATTCTTCACAAGTGCCCATGGAACATTCTCCAGGATAGATCATATCTTGGGTAAAAAATCAAACCTTGGTAAATTTAAGAAAACTGAAATCATATCAAGTATCTTTTATGACCGCAATGTGATGAGACTAGATATCAATTATAGGAAAAAATCTGTCAAAAATTCAAAAACATGGAGGCTAAACAATATGCTTAAATAACCAAGTGATAACTGAAGAAATCAAAAAGGAAATCAAAAAATACCTAGAAACAAATGACAATGAAAACACGATGACCCAAAATCTATGGGATGCAGCAAAAGCAGTTCTAACAGGGAAGTTTAGAGCAATACAATCCTACCTTAAGAAACAAGAAACAATTGAAATAAACAACCTAACTTTATACCTAAAGCCATTAGAGAAAGAAGAACAAAAATACTCCAAAGTTAGCAGAAGAAAAGAAATCATATAGATCAGATCAGAAGTAAATGAAAAGCAAATGATGGAAATGATAGCAAAGATCAATAAAACGAAAAGCTGGTTCTTTAAGAAGATAAACAAAATTGATAAACCATTAGCCAGACTTATCAAGAAAAAAAGGAAGAAGACTCAAATCAATAGAATTAGAAATGAAAAAGGAGAAGTAACAACTGACACTGCAGAAATACAAAGGATCATGAGAGATTACTACAAGCAACTCTAGGCCAATAAAATGGACAACCTGGAAGAAATGGACAAATTCTTAGAAATGCACAACCTTCTGAGACGGAACCAGGGAGAAATAGAAAATATAAACAGACCAAACACAAGCAGTGAAATTGAAACTGTGATTTAAAATCTTCCAACAAACAAAAGCCCAGGACCAGATGGCTTCACAGGCGAATTCTATCAAACATTTAGAGAAGAGCTAACACCTATCTTTTCTCAAACTCTTCCAAAATAGAGCAGAGAGAGGGACATTCCCAAACTCATTCTACGAGGCCACCATCACTCTGATACCAATACCAGACAAAGATATCACAAAGAAAGAAAACTACAGGCTAATGTCACTCATGAACTTAGATGCAAAAATCCTCAACAAAATAGTAGCAAACAGAATCCAACAGCACATTAAAAGGATCATACACTATGATCAAGTGGGGTTTATCCTAGGAATGCAAGCATTCTTCAATATACGCAAATCAATCAACGTGATACACCATATTAACAAATTGAAGGAGAAAAACCATATGATCATCTCAATAGATGCAGAGAAAGCTTTTGACAAAATTCAACTCCCACTTATGATAAAAACCCTCCAGAAAATAGGCATAGAGGAAACTTTCCTCAACATAATAAAGGCCATATATGACAAACCCACAGCCAACATTGTCCTCAATGGTGAAAAACCGAAATTATTTCCACTAAGATCAGGAACAAGACAAGGTAGCCCACTCTCACCACTATTATTCAACATTGTTTTGGAAGTTTTAGCCACAGCAATCAGAGAAGAAAAAGAAAGAAAAGGAATCCAAATTGGAAAAGAAGAAGTAAAGCTGTCATGGTTTGCAGATGACATGATACTATACATAGAGAATCCTCAAGATGCTACCAGAAAACTACTAGAGCTAATCAATGAACTTGGTAAAGTAGCAGGATACAAAATTAATGCACAGAAGTCTGTTGCATTCATATACACTAATGATGAAAAATCTGAAATTGAAATTAGGAAAACACTCCCATTTACCATTGCAACAAAAAGAATAAAATATCTAGGAATAAACCTACCTAAGAAGACAAAAGACCTGTATGCAGAAAATTATAAGACACTGATGAAAGAAATTAAAGATGATACAAAGAGATGGAGAGATAGACCATGTTCTTGGATTGGAAGAATCAGCCTTGTGAAATGACTCTATTACCCAAAGCAATCTACAGATTCAATTCAATCCCTATCAAACTACCACTGGCATTTTTCACAGAACTAGAACCAAAAATTTCACAATTTGTATGGAAACACAAAAGACCCCGAATAGCCAAAGCAATCCTGAGAAAGAAAAACAGGGCTGGAGGAATCAATCTCCCTGACTTCAGATTATACTACAAAGCCACAGTAATCAAGACAGTATGATACTGGCACAAAAACAGAAACATAGATCAATGGAACAGGATAGAAAGCCCACAGATAAACCCATGCACATATGGTCAACTTATCTTTGATAAAGGAGGAAGGAATATACAGTGGAGAAAAGACAGTCTCTTCAATAAGTGGTGCTGGGAAAACTGGACAGCTACATGTAAAAGAATGAAATTAGAACACTCCCTAACACCATACACAAATATAAACTCAAAATGGATTAAAAACCTAAATGTAAGGACAGACACTATCAAACTCATAGAGGAAAATATAGGCAGAACACTCTATGACATAAATCACAGCAAGACCCTTTTTGACCCACCTCCTAGAGAAATGGAAATAAAAACAAAAATAAACAAATGGGACCTAATGAAACTTAAAAGCTTTTGCACAGCAAAGGAAACCATAAACAAGACCAAAAGACAACCCTCAGAATGGGAGAAAATATTTGCAAATGAAGCAACTGACAAAGGATTAATCACCAAAACATACAAGCAACCCATGCAGCTCAATATCAAAAAAACAAACAACCCAATCCAAAAATGGGCAGAACACCTAAATAGACATTTCTCCAAAGAAGGTATACAGATTGCCCACAAACACATGAAAGAATGCTAAACATCATTAATCATTAGAGAAATGCAAATCAAAACTACAATGAGATATCATCTCACACCAGTCAGAATGGCCATCTTCAAAAACTCTACAAAATAAATGCTGGAGTGGGTGTGGAGAAAAGGCAACCCTCTTGTACTGTTGGTGGGAAAGAAAATTGATACAGCCACTATGGAGAACAGTATGGATATTCCTTAAAAAACTAAAAATAGAACTACCATATGACCCAGCAATCCCACTACTGGGCATATACCCTGAGAAAACTATAATTCAAAAAGATTCATGTACGAAAATGTTCACTGCAGCTCTATTTACAATAGCCAGGACACGGAAGCTACCTAAGTGTCCATCAACAGATGAATGGATAAAGAAGATGTGGCACATATATACAATGGAGTATTACTCATCCTTAAAATGGAACAAAACTGAGTTATTTGTAGTGAGGTGGATGGACCTGGAGACTGTCATACAGAGTGAAGTAAGTCAGAAAGAGAAAAGCAAATACCGTATGCTAACACATATATATGGAATCTAAAAAGAAAATGAAGAAAAACGGTCAGAAGAACCTAGGGGCCAGACGGGAATAAAGATGCAGACCTACTAGAGGATGGACTTGAGGATATGGGGAGGGGGAGGGGGAAGTTGGGAAGGAGTGGGAGAGTGGCATGGACATATGTGCATTACCAAGCGAAGATCGATGGCTGGTGGGAGGCAGCCGCATAGCACAGGGAGATCAGCTCGGTGCTTTGTGACCACCTAGAGGGGTAGGATAGGGAGGGTGGGAGGAGAGATATGCAAGGGGGAGTATATATGGGGACGTATGTGTATGTATAGCTGATTCACTTTGTTATAGAGCAGAAACTGGCACACCATTGTAAAGCAATTATACTCCAATAAAGATGTTAAAAAAAAAGAAGTCAGTAGAAAAACAACAACAACAACAAAAATATAAGGCCCAATGTAGCTGCATATAGGTTAAACCACTGCTAAATCATGTTACGACTTCACCATGCATTCGGAGGCCGTAATGTGTGGACACCCTTATCAAATTTGTTATGTGGAGACACTGAGCTTTAATTCAATTTTATCTCCATTCTATCTGAGATCAACTTTTCCATTATGAGTTGGGTTCATCTGTTCTGAGTACACATTGGTAGGCTCTGGAAATTTTTATTTTATGCATAATATTAAAGCTAAAAGAGTTGTCTAAAGAGGGAAGGATCCTTCCAAACGTGTGAGCACCTGAAGAGTAGGGAACATGGGTCCAAATACATAGTGAAAACTGAAGAACTACTTGATAAACCAGAAATCATCATATTTACATTTTTCATTCAATTCTCTTTTGTCCCATATCATCTTAATGCCTCTTACACTCCACTTGAGCTGAGGTCTTTAACTATTTTGTGGTTACAGACACCTTTGGAAAGATGATGAAAGTTATGACCTCCATTTGCAAAGCCTAGAAAATTTTGCACATACTTTTAAGTGTTTTCCAGAAGTTATGGAAGCCATTGTTCTGATCCAAGGACACAGGATACAGAGGAGTATTTAAATATTTAAAATTAGGAAGGAGATTAAGTTTTTCTGGGCTTTGTAGAGAAAGGAAATTCCCAAGAAGTCTTAGAGAAAAGTGACAAAATGAGCTTTTGTTCACCTGCGAAAGAACCGTGGCAGATCTCACACCTGGGTTCACCATCCCAAGTCTTATCTAGGATTGTGGGCTTTGGTAGTGAGCCCGTGGGTCCATGGATTTTTAGAGCACCAATGGCATCTTTAAAGACCGTTTGAACCATTTGTTCATGATTGAACATGGCAGTCAAGAATAAGCTCTGACATGACTGTGTCATTTTAAAATTTAATATTCAAGCCAACAAACTCAGCTAAGTGCTTGTGAGAATGGTCCTAAACTTTCACCAGTGGAAATAAAATATTTTTGAATTTTTCCTTTAAAAAATGGCTTAAATTTTTAAAAAATGAATCAGTCACTTTCTAGTTAAAAAGGAATGTTCAGAGGAACTTAGGAGGTTTTCCTCCCGAGACAATCTGCCTTGCAATCAATTCAGATTCTCCTGGTACTTTTTTCTACCTATTACTATTATTTTTTGTCCACACAGCTAAATGGTTAGACTATCTTTCTTAAGGGAGCTAATACAAGATGCCAAAGTTTCAAATACTGGAGTTCTACTTGAACATTTAATATTTTATGTATAAATACTTCCAGTATTACCTTATAGAACATTCTGCAATGACAGAAATGTTCTGTAATCTGCACTGTTCAATATAGCAGTGGCCAGCCACATGGAACTACTGAGCACTTGATACATGGATAGTGGAAGGAATGACTATTTGCTTTTATTTAATTTTAAGTTCAAATAATCACATTGCTACCAAATAGAACAGTGCAGTTCCAAACTATTATATTAGAGAGGAGAGTTAAATGCTGGGCTCTCTCATCCTTAGGCAACAGACCAAACCTTGGACTAAATGATATTAGAGCATTTTTTTTTCTCAAGAAACTGAGAAACAGGGACAGGTAGCTTTTTTTTGGCAGGGGGCTGGGGGGGATAGGTAGCTCTGATGATTTGAAAACTCCAGGCAATTCTGTATTCTTACTGTGCTCAATAACTCCATCTTTGTCCCTTGCTAAAACCTACATTTAATTACAGAAGTGCTTAGTTGAAGTGAATGGCCTCACTTTCAAATCTTTTTTCGTACAATGGAAAGGTCAAAATTGTATTGTCAGGAAGGAGAAAGATGGAAAAAAGAAAGGGCAACTGGGACAGTTGAGCAGTTGTGGGTTCAACTCCCAACATCCAGAGGGTCAGCTTCCCACGTGGCTGGGTCGGACCAGCCAGTTCCATTTTGGGCGCCTGGGCAGGTGGCTGCTTAGGGAGGGCTCACCGTGATGGAGGATTTCCCTGCCGTGTTCCCGTGCTTCAACAAGGATTTGGACAGCTTTCTCTGGGAAACAATCTGTACAAAAGGAAACACAAGGTGGAGATACTAGTCATATACTTGCAGGTATACTCTTTAGTATTTCCCTTACAAAATTTTGCACTTACAGCTCTCCTTGAAATTATGACATCAATGTTCATTTATTTTCCAAGGTTCTTTGACAAACCTCTCCTAAATACAGGTCATTCCCTTCTTTCCTCTTATGGCTTGTGCTGTAAGTGTGAGTGTGTAAGGGATTACAGATAATTCAGTACTAATGGAGGTGGCTTAATCATTGCTGAGACATTTATATTAAAATTAGACAAAACATATTGGATATGTACATTAACATAAAGGAGATGAAGTTTCAGAATGATCTCAAATTAGCACTAAAACCTCTGCACTAAAATGTGCAGAGTGGAGGATGGAGTGAAGGGAGGAAGGAAACTCAAGGTCTAAATATACACTTCCTGTATCGATAACGTCTAGAGTTCTATTTTTACTATATTCAGTAGGAAGCAATAAAGTAAGTCATGAGGAGACTGATGCTCAGACAAGCCAAAAGGAGTAACTGGGGTCCTCTCCACTGGGAGCTATTCTCAGCAGAACCTGCCCCATCCCCTCTTGTTTTCTTTTCTGAGAGGGAAAGGTGGCAAGGCAATGAGGCTCTGATGGGCCTGCACCCCATGATTCCCCATGATTCCCAAAGGAGACAAGGCTTAAAAGACTAAAGTGAAAGCCGTGCTCTGCTCTCAGCAGAGGGAGAGCATAGTCCTCTGCTGTGGGTGGCAGCTTCTATCTGGATGGCCCCAGTGATCCCCACTTCCTGGTGTTCTTGCCATTGTGTAATTCCCTCCCCTTGAGTGTTGGGTGGATCCAGTGATTTGCTTTCAATGAACAAAATACTACAAAAGTGATGGGATATCACTTCAGGGATTAGGTTCCAAAATCACTGACTTCCTTCTTGCTCATCATCTCTCATTCTCTCTCTTAGAGCCTTTGCTCTGGGGGAAGCAGGCTGCTAGGTTGTGAACAGCCCTGTAGGAGCAGCCCACATGGCCAGGAATTGATGTCGCCACTCAACAGCCAGTGAGAACCAGAGGCTAGCCAGCAGCCGCACAACAGCCTGGAGCAGGTTCTCCCACAAGGTGAGTCTTGAGATAACTGCACCTCGACAGCAGCCTTGTGAGAGACCCTGGTCCAGAGGACCCAGCCACGCTGCCCCAACCCCTGACACACAGAAGTTGTGAGATAATAAGTGTTTGTTTTTAAGCTTTCAACTTTTGCAGTAATTTTTAATGCAGCAATCGGTAAAAGTACACATAAGAAAGGGAAGGAGATCACTGTGAAGAGTGGGGACATAAACCCATTCTCTGAAATCCTTATATATTTTGTCTCTGTGTTAGAGCAATAAAAATATTAGGAGTGTGCTAATATCAAATGCAAAAAGTTCAGAGACCTTCCCTAGGCCAAGCAGATTAAAGATCCTAATGTTCAGTCGGCTGTCATCTGAAGAAGGAGTGCTTCTATAAAGAATCACCAGGTGATGATGATGATGTTGATGACGTCAATGAGAGCAATGGGAACTCCCATGTAAGTATACAGATCATGTGGGAGATGCCTTATTCATTCCAAAAATAATTATCTAGTCCCCAAAATATAACAAACTTGGTGCTAGGCACTAAGAATAGAGTGGTAAGCATAGTCAGATGCAATAGCTGACCTCATGGAGCTTACATTTTAGTGGGGGAGATAGTAATAAACCAAATGGTCAAACAAATATAACTTGTCACAAAGGAGACATGCACTGGCCATGGTGGGGACGATGAATGGGGTGACTGAGAGTGGACCACTTATGAATCTCTGGCAGCAGTACAGGTGAGAGGTAATAGTGGCTATGGAGATGGAGAGAAAAGACTGGATTTATGAGATAGTTAGGTGTAAAATAGTCAGAATTTGGAAATGGATTGAATACAGAGAGAGTGGGAGGCATCCTAAAGTATCACTGGACCAGAGAGTTATGCCCTTCAGTGAGTTAAGAGTCACAAGAAGGGGACATTAAATTGGAAGGCAAAGAACAAAGTTTGGGGCAGAAAACAGACTGGAGTAGGTTGAAGAGGAGAGAAAGAGGAAGAAAATGGACAAGAAGAAAATTCTTTCAATGAGTTTGGCTATATAGTGGGGGAGAGAGAATAGACCCTGAGGGGAAGGAGAAATTCAGTAAGTTTTTTGTCTTAGTGGTTATTTTGTTGCTAACTTTACAGCCCCACAAATTTGGTATTATTAATTTCCTTTTATAGAGAAGCAAAGTTAGACACAGGGAGTTTAAGTAACATTCCTAAGGCCATAGAGCTAGGAGGGAGTGTGCCTGGGATTTGAACATAGGTCTGACTCCAGAAACTGATCTCCAGTTACATTATGACTGGTAAGCGAACTCCTAAAACAGGTTCAGAAAATGTGCACAGCTGGATTTGTACTACATGTGTTTGCTTTTAAGACCTAGATCTCATGTTAGTGCTTAAGCCTCAATGTGTAATCATGGAGAAGATGGTAAAGAAATAATCAAGTTAAAGCTTAAGAATGAACTAATCTGGAGACACTGGCTTTGATTAAGTGCAGTGTAGCATAATGATTAAGAACATAGGTTTTTTATTTATAGTTGACTATCAATAAAATGACATGAAAAAATTCAGATGATAAAGGAATTGGCTTTCCTTTCCATAGTTAATTCTGAATTCTGAACTCACCTTTCCCACCCTACTCATTAAGAATGTTCCAGTGCTTTTAGTCCTATTGGCAAAATCATTATCCCACCCCCCCAATTCTCAGATTGTCACTTGTTCTAGAAAAGCTACCATTTCCTAGAATAATGTAGACATTATTTTTTAACTTGAGATAAACCAAAACACAGGAAACACAGAAGACAAACAGCAAAAGGACATTAGAAGACTTTGTGGTTTCTCTCCAGGGGTTTTTCAGTGGGGAGTGGAAGGGAAGACACATGAATAGATGACAAAACAAGGGTCACTGATAAGCAGTAGCCAGGTCAATATCTCTCTAAAGAAAGGTAACAGATTTATTTGGGAACATTATACCCTGTTCCCAAATAAATCTGGTCTCAGAAATACTTTGGTCCACTGTTGCTGCGTTTCATCCACATTGGTTACCTACCCCAATAACTCCAACTGACCCCAACAACCTTGTCAGCCCTGAGATGATCCATGCATTGGGTTACCAGGTATTGGTAGACTGTCATTACAGACTGTGTCTTCCAAGATCCACATTCTCTTTCTTCAAGGAAGACCAAGGATGGTACCAGGTCTTTCTCACTCTTTTTTAGAAATGCCAACGTTTCCATTTGTAGGGTCTGAAGAGAATGCTACCACGTACCACCTCCTGCCTTTTACAAATGCTAGGAAGACAAGCAATTTCCCAGGAAATATTCCTTCTTAAGAAATGGTCATATGGGTAAATAAGTGGCTAATCAAGCAGGCATTCAAACAAACATTCTACAGCCCCAGGCCTCCAACTCAGCTCCAAAGAATGAGTAATAATCAAGGTTTCAAACCTTTCATTGTAATAATGATTGATAATGAGTTGCCATTGGCATTGCCATTCTTAGGACTTCGAGCAAAAATAGTAGGATGCCCAGCTGAAGCAGCGATCTATAGAGAAAAGTCTATTTGTTGCCAATTCCCTTCTCACACAGGCTTTGTTGCACCTGAAGCAACTGCATCATACTCAAAAACAGCCTTAGGTCATGTCAGAGGATGAGGGGTTTAGAGTGACAAGAACTTACACTTGTCCCAGCTGATACTGAGGCCAACAAATAGGCAGCATTTAACACTGGGCTAAAGGGGATGCACTTGTCAGAAGTCCTCTAATTTGATTCTTCTCACCCTATAGTGGGGTCACAGTTGCAACCCTTAGACTTCAACGGAAGGATGAAATATAGGGGGAGGAAACACTCTTATTAGCAAAGTCCAATCAGAGGGACATTAGCACCATCAAGTCCCTGATCTGCATTCACACATGGATCTGGGGAGGAAGTGCTTCTCTCCCTGTGAAGTGGGCGGTATTCTAACAGTAGGGATCCTCATTTTCAGGGAAGTCCACTGTTTCATTTAGATAAATGGGAACAAAACCAGGAGAATAAAAAACATTTTGGTCAATATTTCAACAAGTGTTTGTTCATCTGGACTTGCTTACAAAGACTTTCAAAACAGTCATTTTGGGAACTAGACATTCGTCCTTCATGAGATCTCTTTTACTGAAAATATCTTCAGATTATTTCTGGAAATTGCTTTAAGACTCTATTGCAAAAACAAACATTTATTGAACATCTTTTCTGTGCCAGGCACTGTTCTGAGATAACAGTGGTGGACAGGTGAAAACATAATTACAATACTTGACATTCATACCTCTGTTAGCCAGAATTGATAATGCCCAAAGCATGTGTCAGAGAACTTTCGTTTATTAAAAGGTAAGTAAATATTGTATGAAAAAGTCTTTGTGTAGATAAGTCTGGAAATCACACGATTAGAAAAAGTTTGACATCTTTAACTGCAGGATATTAACAGAGCTTTAGTTGTGAATCACCCTGAGCACAGCCATGGAAGGAGCATTCTTTATACTTTTTTGACCCCAGAACCTTTTGTCAAGGAGAATCCCTGGTGTTCTGAAAACTAGCAATTACTACTCCCATCACTACAGGGTACAACCAAGGGCTCCTGATGACTCCTGTAGCAACAGAGGGGGACAGGTCCAGGTCCTCTCAGGCCTGACTCTTGTGGGCTCCCAACAGCCAGCATTGGCATCTCTTTGCCTACAGGTTCTTCTGGAGTTTGTGCCCACTGTCCACAGGAACAGTAAGCTGAAAGTGGGGGGGATTAACACCCTTGGGAGTGGAGTCAACCAACCGATGGGCTTTGGCACAGAAATCTCCCAGCTCCTTTAGCCCAGGGTTGGGGGTAACTCTGCGGTGTTTGTTCTGCACAGAAGCTGAGTTTTCCCAGTGGATGGAGCTCCAGTTACTCCCAGTGGTGAATCCTTAGACATCAGAGCCTTTGTTTTATTGGCCACTCCCCCTTTCCTGCCACTTCTCCACTCCCTTTCTAGTGTTTCCTTCACTTTCCAAATAATCTACTTTCCAATCCTTGTCTGCTTCTGGGCGACACTACCAAAATTCAACTCTGTGTCAGATAATGTATTGAGCATTTCACATATATTATCTCATTTACTGTCATTTAATGAGCAAAACTCTCTCTTGCCCCAAGCAACTGGGATGAGGGAAGCAAGGCTTTGAGAAATTGAGTTTATCTAAGGTCACATAGCATTATGGACTGAATTGTGAACCTTCCCATCCCTCCTCCCCTTCATATCTTGAAGCTCTGACCCACAATGTGACTGTATTTGGAGACAGGGTCTATAATGGAGATAACTGAGGTTAAATGAAGTCATAAGGGTGGGACCTTAATCCAACAGGACTAGTATTCTTATAAAAAAAGGAAGATCCATCAGAAGTCTCTCTCTCTCTCTCTCTCTGCAATATGTACACCAAGGAAAGGGTATGTGAGGACACCATGAGAAGGTAGCTGTCTACAAGCCAGCAGGAGAGGTCTCACCACAAACTAACCCTGCTGTCACCTTGATCTTGGAATTCCAGCTTCCAGAACTATGATAAAATTGCCATTGTTTAAGACACTAGTGTGTGATATTTTGCTATGGCAGCCCTAACAGGTTAATGCACATAGCTTATAAGAGTTGAAGCCAGGATTCATTCCTTCACTGAGTATCATATTTATTGAGCATCTATTATGTGCTGGGTATTGAGAATAAAATGATGGCACAAAGACAGGCACAAAATTGCCCTTCCAGATGTAGTCACACAAAACCCATGTCAAATTCCAACTCTGCAAGGAGAAGTAATGTCATGCCGTGAGAGGGGGGCTCACCAGATCCAGGAGGTCAGGTAAGGCATTTCTGAAGAAACTGCCCCTGACCTGAAGGCTCATGGATGATAACTGAGTAGTCAAAGAGGAGAAGGAATAGTAGGTACAAGGGTATATATGAGTATGAGGAGCAGGCTGAATATGAGGGACAGAAAAGAAGACTTTTAATTTATCCTCGGAGACCAGGTTCTTGGCCATGTTGTCCTCTGATTCACACTAGGTACTTTAGCAACGTTGGCTATGGTAGGTAAAAAATGACTCCCTAAATATATCCATACCCTAAATCGCTGAAATCTGTGTGTATTACCTTATATGGTGAAAAAAAACAGTCTTCACAGTATAATTAAGTTAAGGATCTTAAAATAGGTAATTTATCCTGGATTATTTGGGTAGACCCTAAATGTAATCTCAAGTGTCCTTATAAGAGGGAATCAGAGGGAGATATAATTTATGACATACACTCAGAAAGGATGAAAATATGAAGACAGAGCAGAGAAATACTTGAAGATATTTGACATGACAAGGAATGGATTCTCCCCTAGAGCCTCCAGAGGGAGCACGGCCCTGCTGACACCTTGATTTCAGACTTCTGCCCCCAGAACTATGAGAGAATAAATCTGTGTTGTTTCAAGCCACCAAGTTTGTGATAATTTGTAACAGTAAACACAGGAAACTAATAGACTGACTTAGCCCAGGTTCAAAGTTCCAGGAAAAGATGTCATGATGGCTTCAGTGATGACTGATTTTAGGGAAATCCCTACCTTCCCATTTCCCTCCCAAGACTGCTGGGCAATATTACTTCACCTGATAGAAGTCAGACCCTCTCAAGATAAATATACCTGAAGACCCTGGCCTTGACACTCTTCCTCTTTCTCCTGGTCATATCTTGCTTCCACCACTGACCGAAAGGAGCCACAATCCTATCTGAGCACAGGATAACCGCTGAGAACCTCGGCATCTTGTGTGCACTACCAATAAAGGGAAGCCTTAAAATGGTTTTAAACATCATTAAAAAATAGCCTTTAAGAGCTATGCTTTTTCTTATGCTGTTCCCTTTGCCTAGGATGACTCATACCTTCTCCCCTCAATTGGCAAATTTATTCATTTTTAAGATCTTCATTAGAAGTTTGGAATGGTTGCTATGGTAGGAGGGATGTGAAGTCACCTGTGGGATGGAGAACTATTCCTTCTGCCCTCACGCGTGTCCTCCCCTCCTCATCCTAGCTGGTTCCCTGCAGCAGCAGCAGCAGCAGCAGCAGCATGGCCTGGGTTGCTAGAAATGCAGGCTTTCAGGGCCCACCGCAGACCTGCTGAATCAGAATCTGCATTTTGATGAGGTTCCCAGGTGACCTGCATGTACATTAAAAGTGAGAAGCACTGAGCTAAAAAGTAAGAATTGCACTTTGACAATTTCAGTACAGTATGATCAGATTTAAAGGATTTCTAGAAAAGGGCTTTAAGATGAATCTGTTCTGCTAATTTAGACTTTCATTAAAGGTAAAGCTGTAGGAGCTAAGAAGCTTTTTCAGCCATTCGGGGGAGAGAATGGTGACACACGTGTGTACGTATGTTTTATGTAAACCCAGTCTGGTCCTCAGCTTCCCAGTGGAGACCTACAGAAGGACCAGCCTAGAGAGAATGATTCCAAGTGACAGGAGTGATGGGTAATCTGCTTCCTTGGGCTTCCTGTCTTGAGATTTCTATTAAGCAGGGTTCTAATTACTTCAAGTGTAATTACAGACTTTTACCCTTTCTCTGACTTCATTAGTAAGGGACGGAAAGAGTTTCGGAGAGAGATTTACGGACTGCCTGTGTATTAATTATGCACCTTTGCCTCCTCATCACAAATGACCTGGTCCAGAGGCCACCTCCCCACACTCAGTTAAGCTGTACCACATGGCGATCAGGAGAAAGAGAAAGAGCTGCGTCTCCAAGCAGCTGCTGCCTAGGGTAGGGCACTGTGTCAGGTCAAGGGCACAAGGCAGCTTTTCAACCATTGCCTTGGCAGGCTGTGACTCGTCTTCAGTGAGGCTGGCAACCAAACACTAATAGTCCACAGGATAGAGGAGGATGGGAGAAAGCCCCTGACTATTTTTAAGCGAAGTATGCAAATTCCAGCTTTCAGGTTGTTAGATTAGGTTAACTAGGTTGTTAACAGGTGAAGAGACCAGAAGCTCAAAGACAACTAAGGTAATAAAGCTACTGAAGAGTCATGATACTACTGCAGGAAGAGCACTTACTGTGTGCCAGCTACTGCTCTGAAGTGCCTTGTGTGTACTAATTAATTTAATTCTCATGACAGCCCTATGGAGTAAGTATTATGCCCATTTACAGATAAGAAAATGAAGTATAGAGAGTGTATTGGTTTGCTAGGGCTGCCATAACAAATTACCACAAATTTACATAAAACAACAGAACCATATTCTTTCACGGCTGCAGAGGGCAGAGTTTGAAATCAAGGCATCTGTGGGGGTCGTGCTCCCTCTGGAGGCTCTAAGGGTGATTTCCATATCTAGTCTCTTCAGTGTCTGGTGCCTGCCACTGTCCCCTGGCCTGTGGCCGCATCACTCCACCTCCTTCACGAGACCCTCTCCTGTCTGCGTCCCTCCTCTGTGGTTCCTTTATAAGGACAGTTGTCGCTGGATTTACCCCACCTGGATAATCCAGGATGAGCTCTTCATCTTGAGATCCTTAATTAGATCTGCAGAGACTTTTTGTCCAAATAAGGTCACATTCACAGATTGTGGGGCTGAGGATGTAGACATATTTTGGGGGGCCACCATTAGGTCCACTACAGAGAAGCTAGGTGACTTTCTCAAGGTTCTACAGCCAGGAAGTAGCAGAGTTGAGATTTGAACCCAGTCAGTCCAGCCCAGAATCCATCCCCTCTCTGCTGCCTCCCATAAATGACAGAGGCTGGACTTGATCCTGTGCTAAACTCTGCCAGATGTATGCAGTGATTCACACTCACTCCTCGCCCTGGGGGAGCTGACCTCAGAGGGTCATTCCCTCTCCCTCAGACCACTGCAGGGGCCACTTAACTCGTCCCCTAGATTCACTCTTGCTACATAATGTAAAGTAAGAGCCACACATGATGATAAAGAAGATGTGGTGTGTGTGTGTGTGTGTGTGTGTGTGTGTATAATGGAATATCACTCAGTCATGAAAAAAAATGAAATAATGTAATTTGCAGCAACATGGAGGGACCTAGAGATTATCATATTAACTGAAGCAAGTCAGACAGAGAAAAACAAATACCATATGACATCACTTATATGTGGAATCTAAAAAACTGATACAAATGAACTTATTTACAAAACAGAAATAGACTTACAGACATAAAAAACAAACTTATGGGAGACTTCCCTGGTGGTCCAGTGGTTAAGAATCTGCCTTCCAATGTAGGGGATGCAGATTTGACCCCTGGTTTGGGAACTAAGATCCCATGTGCCACGGGGCAACTAAGCCCATGTGCTCTGGAACCTGCATGCCACAACTAGAGAGAAGCCCACACACTGCAACGAAGAGCCCGCTCGCCTCAATGAAAGATCCCACATGCCGCAATGAAGATCCTGTGTGCCACAACTAAGACCTGACACAGCCAAATAAATTTTTTTAAAAACTTATGGTTACCGAAGGGGAAAGGGAGGGGAGGGATAAATTAGGAGTTTGAGATTAACATATACACACTACTATATATAAAATAGATAACCAACAAAGTCCTACTGTATAGCACAGGGAACTATATTCAATATCTTGCAATAATCTATAAGGGAAAAGAATCTGAAAAAGAATAGATACATAATGAATCACTTTGCTGTATAACTGAAGCTAATACAACAGTCTTAATCAACTATGTTTCAATTAAAAAATTAAAATAAATAAATTAATAAAAAGAAAAAGGTCACACATGAGGGTCCAAATGCTGAGCATGGTGTAGGACCAGGCAGGGTAACCTCTCCAAGCCTCAGTTTTGTCTTCTCTGAAATGGTGATGATACTATCCACCCCACTGGTTTATCATGTGCATAATGAGTAGCAACAAAATCCCAGCATCAGGCCCACAGAGATGCTTATGAAATGCTCCTTCCTCTTCTCTTCTCTCCTATCTAATCAATTCCCACAAAGAGATGATTATAGTCATTGATTGGCTTGGACTGGGGTTCTGGCAGTGGAGGGGAAAGAGAGGTAGAGAGTAAAGATATTTAAGACACTGAGTTGATGGGGCTTTGGGAAAGGCTGATGGGTGGGCTGTGGAGCAGAGGGAGTGAGTGAGTGGTGCACGGGAAGGCTCCTCGGTTTTGGGTCTCTGCATCTGGGAGGACAGAGCTGTCATTCCCTGAATGGGGCAGATGGAGGCTGTGGGCAGGGAGAGCAAGAAGACATGGTGAGTTTGATGTGGGGTTGTTGAGTCTGAGGTGCCTGTGGTCATCCGAGTGGAGTCAGTATCTAGATACTGTTGGATACATGAATCTGGGGCATGGAAGAGAGGCCTGAGCTGGGAGTTTCCAACATGTGGATGATAAATGGAAGGGCAGGAGCTGAGGAGGAAATATATGAAGGAAAGAAAGGAGTGGTCTGAGAGTGAGGCAACCTTCCCCGGCTGAGAACCACAGCAATGTCTTCTCACTACCTGCAGCCTCTGAACACACCCTGTGGGGACCCAGCCTCCTCCATCCCATGGGTGAGGGCCTGAGGGATCACAGGCTGTGTCCTCCATGCTCAGCCTGGGGCTATGCTCTGTGGGGGACAGCCAATTCAGGGCAGGGGCTGTCTTCTTTTCTGTGTGCTGATGGAGGCATCAAAAGGAAGAATATTAAAAGTACAAGGCATACACTAACAATGAAATATCAGAAAGAGAAATTAAGGAAACAATCCCATTTACCATTGCATAAAAAGAAGAAAATATTTAGGAATAAACTTATCTAAGGGGGCAAAAGACCTGTACTCTGGAAATTATAAGACACTGATGAAAGAAATTGAACATGACACAGTTGGAAAGATATACCATGTTCTTGGATTGGAAGAATCAATATTGTTAAAATGACTATACTACCCAAGGTAATCTACATTCAATGCATTTCCTATCAAATTACCAATCACATTTTTTCCCAGAACTGGAAAAAAATTTAAATATTTATGGAAACACAAAATACACTGAATAGCCAAAACAATCTTGAGAAAAAAGAATGGAGCTTGAGAAATCACTCTCCTTGACTTCAGACTATACTACAAAGTTACAGTAATCAAAACACTATGGTACTGGCATGGAAACAGACACATAGATCAATAGAACAGGATAGAAAGCCCAGAGGTAAACCCATGCACTTATGGTCAATTAATCTACAATAAGGGAGGTGAAAATATACAGTGGAGAAAAGATAGTTTCTTCAATAAGTGGTGCTGGGAAAACTGGACAGCTTCATGTAAAAGAATGAAATTAGAACATTCTTTAACACCATATACAAAAATAAGCTCAAAGTGGACTAAAGATCTAAATGTAAGACAGGATACAACACAACTCCTAGAGGAAAACATAGGCAGGACACTTGTTGACATAACTTGCAGCAATACTTTTTGAATCCATCTCCCAGAGTAATGGAAACAAAAGTAAAAATAAACAAATGGGACCTAATTAAACTTAAAAACTTTTGCACAGCAAAATAAACCATAAACAAGTGAAGTAAGTCAGAAAAAGAAATACTGTATGCTAACACATATATATGGAATCTTAAAAAAAGAAAAAAAAGGTTCTGAAGAACCTAGGGGCAGGACAGGAATAAAGACACAGACGTAGAGAATGGACTTGAGGACACGGGGAGGGGAAAGGGTAAGCTGGGATGAAGTGAGAGAGTGACATGGACATATATACACTACCAAATGTAAAATAGATAGCTGGTGGGAAGCAGCTGCATAGCACAGGGAGATCAGCTTGGTGCTTTGTGACCACCTAGAGGGGTGGGATAGGTAGGATGGGAGGGAGATGCAAGAGGGAGGGGATATGGGGATATATGTATACGTATAGCTGATTCACCTTGTTATAAAGCAGAAACTAACACACCATTGTAAAGCAATTATGCTCCAATATAAAGAAGTTTAAAAATAAAAAGAAACCATAAATAAAACAAAAAGACAACCTATGGAATGGAAGAGAATATTTACAAATGATGCAAGCAACAAGGGATTAATTTCCAAAATATACAAACAGCTCATACTGCTCAATATCAAAAAACAAAACAAAACTCTAAACAACCCAATAGAATAAATGGGCAGAAGACCTAAACAAATAGATATTTCTCCAAAGAAGACATATAGATGGCTAACAGGTACATGAAAAGATGCTCAACATCGCTAATTACTAGAGAAATGCAAATCAAAACTACAATGAGGTATCACTCACAGCAGTCAGAATGGCAATCATTAAAAAGTCTACAAATACACGTTGGAGAGGGTTGCATTAACATGGGAAGATATATTTTTTATGTGAAAAAAGCAAGTTACAAAAAGCATGTATAAGTCACCAGATGGTTGTTTTTTAAAAAAGAACTGGATGTATATGCATACATAAAAAAAAATCTAGAATAACATGCACCAGAATATTTAAAAGCTATCTGTCAATGTTGGGATGTGGGCCTCATGGTCCTCCAGCAGAGCAGAGGGAGGGTCTGGGGGTCAAAGACCTCCAGCAGTTGTCAGAGCCCAATATCCGCTGAGTGGTCCCATTTCCACTGGGGCTGTTGTCTTGTTCTGCACCTGTACTGTCTTAGAACCCACTCACCTGACTGTGGTGTGCTCCTTCCTATCCCACTTACTCCAGGCCTGGGCCCAGATCAAGGATCCCTGCTTGCCTGTGGCTTGATTAGTGAACTCTGGGACACAGAGATTTAAACTTCCCATCCTCATGGGCCCATGAGGGTTCTTAACTTATTGATTATTAGCACTCCAAGCCCTCCCAGGTCTCTTCTGTAATCAAAAATAATATTACAAAATGTCAGAACCACATGCAGAATAGGATGGGTGAGGCAGGCTTTATAGAGGTCATTTCCTAGTTGTCCTCTAAATCTTGTGTTGAAAGTGCTGGTGCTTGTTACCCACAGGCCAAGGCAAAGAAGTGTCCAGGAGCTGCAGTGGGGACATCATCTGGGAGTCGGGAGGCCTGGGTTTAACTCCCCGACTTGAAAATGGCTTGCACTTAAGCAAGTCACTTCAAGGTTCAGGTGCTTAGCAGGAAATGTGGAAATATGGTACTTTCCCCTCAGGGGTTCTGTGAGAATGAAATGAGATGTTTGGTGCAGTTTTCAGCATAAGGTCTGGCAGTATATAAGAGCAGTCACTCTGCCCTCTGCCTAGACTGCTTTCCTGGATTTCTCTGCATGGCTCATGCCCACACTTTTTTCTGGTCTCTGCTCATAAAGGGCCTCCCAGACACTCCTATCTAAATGAGCACCTACCCCCTTCCCATCACTCTCTATCCCTTACCCCATTGGGATTTTCCTTCACAGGACTATCACTGTCATTATTTTATGTAGGAACAGGTAAGTTCCATGATAACAGGGCTTTGTCCCCTTTTTTCACAGCTGACGCCCCAGGGTCTAGAAGAGTGTCTGGCTTACAGTAAGTGCTCAATAAATGAATGAGTACATACATATTTATTTGAATGAGTGAATAAATGTATATTAGCTTTTTATTATCATTGTTGGCATTGATGTGTTTATTCACTGAATGAATGAATAAATGAATGAGTACATGTCAGTTATTTTTATCTGATTGTTATCCTTAACTGGTACATAATGTGCCCATGGAAGGGTGAGGCCTGAATACTGTAAGCTGTTCAGACTCTGTGGTCCAGGAGTATTGCAGATAAACACTCACAAATGAGGTGTCTATTTGCAGATGGCTGTCACAGGTCTTCCTGAGCTGGGAGAAAGATACAGGAGTCAATTTATCAACGTGTGGAAAAGGTCACTTCCTTCTTGACCTCATTGAGCAGTTTACAGTGATAGCACTTAGGGAGAATTACTCTCCAATTTTTCCAATCTGCAAAGGGTTGTAGAAGTGGGGGTGATACTGGCCTCAGGTAACTCAGTACCTGGGATACAACAAGGTCCCCAGATATCAGTCTCCTCCCTTCAACTGAGCACTTATAAGAAAGTCAGTAGGGGGACATTTGTAAAGGGATATGGATCTTTTTCTTATTAGGTATATGAAACAGAATCCCAGAGATAGTGCAGCCTGGGGGTGAGGGAGGAAGAGCTTAGTGCTCTGACTCTGAATCCAAATGCCTGTTGTTGCATCTTGGCTCTGCCACTTAGGAGGTGTGGATCTTGGTCTGGTGTTGATGATGATGATAATTGTGATGATGATATTGATAGCATCAAGCTCACAAATGTCTGGCATATGATCAGCACTTGGTAAATGTCAGCTATGAAAATGATTTATTATCATGAAGGGACTGTAAAAAATATTGTCCTAATTGGGACACTTGAAAATGAAAGGGAACAGTGTTAATAATTAAACCATGACAACACGTGTGAACTGGGGCAAATGGAGTCTAGGTTACGGTATCTTTATGGGGGTACCTCACATGCAAAGATGAATTCTCCCTCCTTGGAAGTATTTAAGCAGAGGTTGAGAGCTGACTCCTGCACTGTGCTGGCTGAACTCAGCTGGACTTTTGTCTTTTCATATTCCACTGGAACCCTGTCTGCAAGTTCACTGTAATATTAGTTTTCCTGGTTCGAGTCTCATTGTGGGGAGAGAGGTCTGGAGGATTTCCATTCCTTTGTTGCTGATAACTGCATTGGGAGTGTGTGCTGACCTCAGCCCCCTGGTGGGCAGACACCAGGGAAGAGTGGGTGAGCACTATAATCAGCTCACTCTGGGCCTTGCCCGACCTGCCCAGGTGGACAGAGGAGCCTCAAAGGCTCACCTTCCATCCAAAACAAAGTTAATGAATTCACACTCGTCCTCATTTTGCCCTTGAATCTGAAACCAAGACTCTTGGGAATGATTTTGTAACCCAAGTAGTTATTGTTTTTTCTCCTTTTAAACTTCATTAGTTTAATTCAAAATAAAAATATTCTCTTTCTCAAATTAGGCTTGAACTGGAGATTCTGGACTTTGGGGGAATGTCAGAACCTCTTTGCAGTTCCAGTGAAGTTTCCTTAACTTATTCGTTATTAGTGCTCCAAGCTCTCCGGGGTATCTTCTGTAATCAAAACAGTATAACAAAGGATCAGAATCGGATTACCCAAGGAAAACTTCCTCCCTGTGGGCAGTGAGGTGGGAATCAAGGCTTTACCTGCAGCATCTGCAAAGTTCTTTCTCAAAAACCTAACAGAAAGCACAGCCTCATCATCAAAAAGTTCACAAATAATAAATGCTGGAGAGGGTGTGGAGAAAAAGGAACCCTCTTACACTGTTGGTGGGAATATAAATTGGTGCAGTCACTATGGAGAACTGTATGGAGGTCCCCTAAAAATAGAATTACCATATGATCCTGCAATCACACTCCTGGGTATATATCTGGAGAAAACTCTAATTTGAAAAGATACATGCACCTAAATGTTCATAGCAGCACTATTTACAATAGCCAACATGGAAGCAACCTAAATGTCCATTGAGAGATGGATGGATAAAGAAGATGTGGTACATATATACAAATGGAATACTACTCAGTTGTAAGAAAGAATGAAATAATGCCATTTGCAGCAACATGGATGGACCTAAAGATTATCATACTAAGTGAAGTAAACCAGAGAAAGACAAATATCATATGATATTGCTTATATGTGGAATCTAAATAAAAAAAGGTACAAATGAACTTATTTGCAAAACAGAAATAGAGGGCTTCCCTGGTGGCACAGTGGTTAAGAATCCACCTGCCAATGCAGGGGACACAGGTTCGAGCCCTGGTCTGGGAAGATCTCACATGCCGTGAAGCAACTAAGCTCGTGTGCCACAACCATTGAGCCTGCGCTCTAGAGTCCGCGAGCCACAACTAGTGAAGCCCGCGCACCTAGAGCCTGTGCTCCACAAGAAGAGAAGCCACCACGATGAGAAGCCCATGCACCACAACAAAGAGTAGCTCCCGCTCACTGTAACTAGAGAAAGCCCGCGGGCAGCAGTGAAGACCCAACACAGCCAAAAATAAAAATAAACAAAATAAATAAATTTATATATATATATATATATATATATATATATATATATATAAAACAGAAATAGACCCTCAGACATAGAAAACAAACGTATGGTTACCAAAGGGGAAAGGGGTGAGGGAAGGATAAATTAGGAGATTGGGATTAACATATACACACTACTATATATAAAATAGATAACCAACAAGGACCTATGCATAGCACAGGGCACTATACTCAATATTTTATAATAACTTATAAGGGAAAAGAATCTGAAAAAGATTATATATATGTGTGTGTGTGTGTGTGTGTGTGTGTGTATATACACTGAATCGTGCTATATACCTGAAGTTAACACAACATTGTAAACCAACTATACTTCAATAAAAAATATATTATCTGTATATATCTATATATAGATATATATATAAAGAAAGCACAGCCACAGCAGATACCTCACTCAAAATCATTTCTCACTAATTCCCCAAATTAGACATCTTTACATGTTTTAAAGTTCTTCAAAAGTTTAAGATCTGTACAATACTAGGTATCATATTCTTCTATGTGAATATGAGTTCTTCTAAGTCAGGATACAGGCCTGATTTTTTTTAAAAATTATGATGTTTTTACTAACATTCATAGTAACTTTTTCCTGATTATAGAGGTGATATATATTCCTTTTAGAAAATATAGAAAAACATGGAGGCGACACGAAAAATCACCCATAACCCCACACTCTACATGTCTTCATTCTTGTCATTTAAAAATATTTCCTCCTAGTCCTTTGGTCTACTAAGAAATGAGTACTTGAAGCGCTAGTAATATTTTTTCCCCACCTTTGGGAGAGAAGACCAAGAAGAGGTTAGTTTCTGATGGCTACATGTGATGTTCAGAAAATTGTATGGTAATTGGTAACTAAATTTCATAAGTTGCCAAGCTAAAAAAATGCAGTAATCTTCTCAGGTTTTAAAATAATGGCAGTAAAACATAAATATGTTTAAAAAAATATTTTTGGTAAATAAAAATATTTGGTAGAGAATTAATTTGGGGCTACTATATTATTTGGTGAATTGACTTTCTGATCATTTGACTTCAGCAAATTGGTCATTTGACATATTGAGGATTTGGTTCACAGTGTTGTAGTGTCTCATGCTTAAGGGCTGAGACAAGCCTAGGACATTTTTGTTTAAGGCACTCAGAATGCTGATAATTGAGAAGGTATAACCAGATGAGGCTGGGAATAGGCCAGGACCAGATGGTGGAGAGAGCCTGTGTTAACCCCAAGAAGACAGGATTAGGGTGGGTTTTTACAGCCAGTAGTTCTTTGCTGGGTGGAAGAGTGATTGGAATGAAGGCTGGCTGACAACAAGCAAAAGTGGTAGATCTGGTAGAGGTACCAGTAGCTGCCTTCAAACCCAGCTGGCACATGTGTCTCTCCACATGGGTAGACAGGTCCAGGGTGCCCTGGCCAGGCAGGCTGAAGGCTGAGTGCCTGCACCAGCCTGCCTTAAAGAGTTGATCAGGTCAAACACCTAGAGCTGCTTTTCAGTAGTAACATGTCAGTCCTTGCAAATTCTCACCCAGTTTCAGGTCACTTGCCCTCCTCCCTTGTACACATATGGAGCTAGGAGAGGTACCATATTCCTGTGAATGTATGTGGAACAGGGCCTGTAAACACAGGCCCATTTTAATTGCCACTAAATAGATCTTTTGAAAACTATCTTTGAAATTAAGTAGACACGAGGAGCTGCTTTCCCAGGGGGCACCTCAGTCGGGAGGTACAATCTGTGGCTGAATGACATCTATGACTGGCAGGCTCAGTCCTGGATGAGAAGAGAAGGGGTGGGGTGGGGGAGTTGAGGGGAGGTGGGCAGAGAACATCCTGCAAAGGGATGAGGATGCAGGGAGGGATGCTTTACTTTCAGAGACAAGGGGAAGGAAAGAGATGAGTGAGAATCATTAACAATTAGAATTGGAAGGAACTTGGAGGTTAATCAATACATAAACCTTCCCTCTACAGATGAGGTCACTACATCACCAAGATCCCACAGGGACTTGGTGGCAGATCCAGGCCCCAGGGCTCTTGATGCCAGTCTAGGACACCATAGAGGAGATTTAAAGGTACAAAAGGAGACTCTAGAGGAAGTAGAGGGGTTTCCCTAGTACCCAAATGCAAGAAGATTATTTGCTGGACAAAGATAGCAAAGAAAAAGGCAATAACTAATTTTCTTCTCCTTGGAGAGTTGAGGTGTGCTCACCCACAATTGCCCTGTGTGAATCCCACCTGCCTATGAGCAGAACAGTCAACATGGAAACAGCACTGCCTCCCAGGATTTCTCAGCCTGTCCATGGCAGCTGAGATGATGACATTTATTGATGACATCATTCATTACTCATGTGGTTTCTGCCTGCAGTAATTCTGCAAAGTTAGGGAAAGCTTTTCATGTGAGCAGCAGAAGGAAAATGAGTTGCCTGCTGTAATGTGTAAATTTGACTCCCCTGGGCCATCAATTTTATGCCATGAGGATACTGATGTTATGCAACAAAAAACCAACCTTGGGAATCTCACTGTGGGCTTTATATTGAGTTTGGATAGCACCCTTTGCACCATCAAAGCCCCAGTCCCCACTGATTGGGTCCATCCCAGCCTGAGACCAAATGCACGTAGGTCACTGAAAGCTTGTGGTCAGCCATCATTTCAGGGGTCACTGTGGCTTATCTAATGCTAACATTCACCTGTGTCAGGAGAAGAACCAACAGTCTAGGTAATAGGTCCATTCAACTATATTGAGTGGATAGGAGAAACAAACTTTGGAAGTCAAGATGCTTACCAAGAATATAAACTCAAAGCCATGTGCATGGTCCTTTGTGGGACTGTAAACTTTATGAAGCAATTTTTTTTTCCTGCTCTCCAGATGTTTTTGTTGTCCTCCTTAGTTTCTCTAGATAATTACCCCAAACATTTGTTCTTTTGTTATTAAAACTAGTGATACACTGTCCAAGATTCATTGGCATTCCTCCCCCAAGACTCTGTGACAGTGGTCTGACAGTGGTTCTCAAAGTGTGGCCAGCAGCATCTCCATCACCTGGGAACTCAGAGAGGCAAATTATCTGTGTTCTCACTAAATCTTCTGAATCAGAAACTCTGGGGGTGGGGTCTGTACTACATGTTTTAATAAGCCTCCACCTGGCTTTGTTAAGTTCAAGTTTGAGAACCTCTGCTCTGTGGGAAGATGGCACATGATTCTTCTCTCATGAATGAGAGTCAGAGCCCCCCAGAGAGCCTTGAAATCCTTTGAGGTGTTAAAGGTTTCCCTGATCACTTATGATAACAGGAAGCAGGAGTTCTTGGTTATAACAGGTATCTTCTGACCTTTGGGGGAAGAAATACACTGAAGAGCAGCCACATGACAGAGAGGAGAGGACTTCACACAGTGTAACAGTCCTCCAAGCCACGGAGGAGAGAAAATGCCTGCAAGAAAAGCAATGATGAAACCCAGGGCAACCATGAATTTGGATAATGGGTTTATGCAGCATGGTTTAGGGTGAAAAGACCAGGAGGGAACACCTTCTGGATGGTGAATTTGTAAGGTTCTTGTTTTGGGAGGTTAACACACTATTTAAGAAGCTGTGTTATATTTAAAGTGAATTCAGTGTGCAAACCTTGAGGAGAGATAACCAAAGCTATTTTTTTCCCCAAGAGAATTCCTATGTTGCCTCTATCAGCTTTGTACAAGACAAACTTAAAAAAACACAAACTAGCAAGGTAAACTCCAACCCAGATTTGCATTAATAGCTGCTACATCATAATTTACACTAGTTAGTGATAAACTATTAGAGCAAAAGGAAAAGAGCATGAGAGGCTTAGGAGCCAAAGAGCTCTGTACTCAAGATCCAGCTCAACCCCTCACCAGCTATGTGACCTTGAGGAAGCTACCTACCTGAGCCTTATTCAGTCTCAGTATTCTCAAAAGGAAGTAGAGATAATGGTAGTGCTTAGCCTCCAGGGATGCTGTGCTGATTAAATGAGTTGAGGTCTAGTGAGTGCCCAGCCCAGTGGCTGGTAAATAAAAGTGCCTAGAGAAAAGTAGCTGCTATATTTATTATTTTTATTATTTCAGACCCACTGTCCACTGGATTGGTGCATGATGGAGTAGAAAAATATGGGGATGAATGAATGAGTTAATAAGCAGTGACAGAAAATGAAGGCATCACATTAAAGAAGGTCTGCTTGCTGTTCGAGATAGTAAGGGGTCGCATTTCTCCCTGGCATGCCCTCTGTTGGGTGCAGCAGGAACGGGGTTTAGTTCCTAGCCTTCTTTCAGCCAACAGAAACCCAAGGATGGTCTCCACAGTCACCGAAAAGGCTTACACAGCTTTCCGAGCACACTGCATCTCTGTGATTTGCCCCCCTCATCCATCTGCTGAGAACACACAGTTTTGCCTTGAGTGCTCTTGGAGGATGTGAACCTTCATCTGGCATCACCGCTCAGTGGTAAGTCACATGCTGTGCTGGTACCCAACGTAATGGGCAATGCCAGTTTCTAGCATGCTGAGGGCTGCTATTTTCCCTTCCAAAAGGCCATGAGTCCTGCTGGTTCACATGGCAGAATGAGAATGTGACAAACTCAGACAGGTAGAGCAAGTACCTGTAGACAGCCTTGAGGAGAGAGGCTCTGAATGTGTGACTTTCTGGATGGGTTTTGGGAAGTCATTTTATACTTCCCTTTGGGCTTCAGTTGTGGAAGATAAGAATCGGAACATCTGTCCCAAATTATTTCAGAGATCTTACTTGAAACTATTTTTACTAAAAATTGCCCCATAAGAGTAAATATTATACACAAACTGAATCTTTGTATAAAGCATGCAACAAACCTAAGGCAAAATTATAAGTTCAGTTATACTAATTGCCCGGGACATGGGTTCTATCATAAGGTTTTCACCCATTTTCCTTCCACATTCACTTCTGAAACAATGTTGGTCCCTACAGGTGTCTGTAGTGGTATCTCCTTAATAACAGGTTCTAGATCCTGAGTGCTCTTTCTGTGCCAGGGACCTGCTAAGCACCTTGTAAGTATTTTCTCACTTGATCGTCACACTATTTCTTTCTTTTTTTTTTTTAACAAACATCTTTATTGGAGTATAATTGCTTTACAATGGTGTGTTAGTTTCTGCTTTATGACAAAGTGAATCAGTTATACACATGTCCTCATATCTCTTACCTCTTGCGTCTCCCTCTCTCCCACCGTCCCTATTCTACCCCTCTAGTTGGCCAAAAAGCACCGAGCTAATCTCCCTGTGCTATGCGGCTGCTTCCCACTAGCTTTCTATTTTACGTTTAGTAGTGAATATATGTCCATGCCACTCTCTCACTTTGTCACAGCTTACCCTTCCCCCTCCCAGTATCCTCAAGCCCATTCCCTAGTAGGCCGGCATCTTTATTCCCGTCTTGCCCCTGGGTTCTTCTGACCAATTTTTTTTCTTTTTCTTTTTTTTTAGATTCCATATATTTGCGTTAGCATACGGTATTTGATTTTCACTTTCTGACTTACTTCACTCTGTATGACAGTCTCCAGGTCCATTCACCTCGCTACAAATAACTCAATTTTGTTCCTTTTTATGGCTAATATTCCACTGAATATATGTGCCACATCTTCTTTATCTATTCATCTGTTGATGGACACTTAGGTTGCTTCCATGTCCTGGCTATGGTAAATAGAGCTGCAGTGAACATTTTGGTACATGAATCTTTTTGAATTATGGTTTTCTCAGGGTATATGCCAAATAGTGGGATTGCTGGATCATATGGTAGTTCTATTTTTAGTTTTTTAAGGAACATCCATACTGTTCTCCATAGTGGCTGTATCAACTTACATTCCCACCAATAGTGCAAGAGGGTTGCCTTTTCTCCACACCCACTCCAGCATTTATTGTTTGTAGATTTTTTGATGAGGGCCATTCTGACCAGTGTGAGATGATATCTCATTGTAGTTTTGATTTGCATTTCTCTAATGATTAATGATGTTGAGCATTCTTTCATGTGTTTGTTGGCAATCTGTATACCTTCTTTGGAGGAATGTCTATTTAGTTGTTCTGCCCATTTTTGGATTGGGTTGTTTGTTTTTATGATATTGAGCTGCATGTGTGGCTTGTATGATTTGGAGATGAATCCTTTGTCAGTTGCTTCATTTGCAAATATTTTCTCCCATTCTGAGGGTTGTCTTTTTGTCTTATTTATGGTTTCCTTTGCTGTGCAAAAGCTTCGAAGTTTCATTAGGTCCCATTTGTTTATTTTTGTTTTTATTTCAGTTTCTCTAGGAGGTGGGTCAGAAAGGATCTTGCTGTGATTTATGTCATAGAGTGCTCTGCCTATGTTTTCCTCTAAAAGTTTGATGGTGTCTGGCCTTACATTTAGGTCGTTAATCCATTTTGAGCTTACTTTCATGTATGGTGTTAGGGAGTGACCTAAATTCATTCTTCTACATGTAGCTTTCCAGTTTTCTCAGCACCACTTATTGAGGAGGCTGTCTTTTCTCCATTGTATATTCTTGCCTCCTTTATCAAAGATAAGGTTACCATATGTGCATGGGTTTATCTCTGGGCTTTCTATCCTGTTCCATTGATCTATATTTCTGTGTTTGTGCTAGTACCACACTGTCTTGATTACTGTAGCTTTGTAGTATTATCTGAAGTCAGAGAGCCTGATTCCTCCAGCTCCGTTTTTCGTCCTCAAGATTGCTTTGGCTATTCGGGATCTTTTGTGTTTCCATACAAATTGTGAAATTTTTTTTCTAGTTCTGTGAAAACTGCCAGTGGTAGTTTGATAGGGATTGCATTGATTCTGTAGATTCCTTTGGGTAGTAGAGTCATTTTCACAATGTTGATTCTTCCAATCCAAGAACATGGTATATCTCTCCATCTATTTGTATCATCTTTAATTTCTTTCATCAGTGTCTTATAATTTTCTGCATACAGGTCCTTTGTCTCCTTAGGTAGCTTTATTCCTAGGTATTTTATTCTTTTAGTTGCAATGGTAAATGGGAGTGTTTTCTTACTTTCACTTTCAGATTTTACATCATTAGTGTATAGCAGTGCAAGAGATTTCTGTGCATTAATTTTCTATCCTGGTACTATATCAAATTCATTGATTAGCTCTAGTAGTTTTCTGGTAGCATCTTCAGGATTCTCTATGTATAGTATCATGTCATCTGCCAACAGTGACAGCTTTACTTCTTCTTTTCCAATTTGGATTCCTTTTCTTTTTCTTCTCTGATTGCTGTGGCTAAAACTTGCAAAACTATGTTGAACAATAGTGGTTAGAATGTGCAATCTTGTATTGTTCCTGATCTTAGTGAAAATGCTTTCAGTGTTACACCACTGAGGATGATGTTGGCTGTGGGTTTGTCATATATGGCCTTTATTATGTTGAGGAAAGTTCCACCTATGCCTACGTTCTGGAGGGTTTTTATCATAAGCAGGAGTTGAATTTTGTCAAACGCTTTCTCTGCATCTACTGAGATGATCATATGGTTTTTCTCCTTCAATTTGTTAATATGGTGTATCACGTTGATTGATTTGCATATGCTGAAGAATCCTTGCATTCCTGGGATAAACCCCACTTGATCATAGTGTATGATCCTTTTAATGTGCTGTTGGATTCTGTTTGCTACTGTTTTGTTGAGGATTTTTGCACCTATGTTCATGAGTGATATTGGCCTGTAGTTTTCTTTCTTTGTGACATCTTTGTCTGAGTGATGGTTGCCTTGTAGAATGAGTTAGGGAGTGTTCCTCCCTCTGCTCTGTTTTGGAAGAGTTTGAGAAAGATAGGTGTTAGCTCTTCTCTAAATGTTTGATAGAATTCGCCTGTGAAGCCCTCTGATCCTGGGCTTTTGTTTGTTGGAAGATTTTTAATCACAGTTCCAATTTCAGTGCTTGTGATTGGTCTGTTTACTTTTTCTGTTTCTTCCTAGATCTGTCTCGGAAGGTTGTGCATTTCTAAGGTTTTGTCCATTCCTTCCAGGTTGTCCATTTTATTGGCATAGAATTGCTTGTAGTAATCTCTCATGATCCTTTGTATATCTGCAGTATCACTTGTTACTTTTCCTTTTTCATTTCTAATTCTATTTATTTGAGTCTTCTACTTTTATTTCTTGATAAGTCTGGCTAATGGTTTATCAATTTTGTTTATCTTCTCAAGAACCAGCTTTAAGTTTTATTGATCTTTGCTATTGTTTCCTTCATTTCTTTCATTTATTTCTGATCTGATCTTTATGATTTCTTTCCTTCTGCTAACTTTGCGTTTTTCTTTGTTCTTCTTTCTCTAGTTGCTCTAGGTGTAAGATTAGGTTGTTTATTTGAGATCTTTCTTGCTTCTTTTTTTTTTTTTTAATAAATTTATTTTTGGCTGTGTTGGGTCTTTGATTCTGTGTGAGGGCTTTCTCCAGTTGTGCGAATGGGGGTCCAGTCTTCATTGCAGTGCACGGGCCTCTCACTATCACAGCCTCTCCCGTTGTGGATAACAGGCTCTAGATGTGCAGGCTCAGTAGTTGTGGCTCATGGGCCTAGCCACTCCGCGGCATGTGGGATCTTCCTGGACCAGGGCCAGAACCGGGTCCCTTGCATTGGCAGGCAGATTCTAAACCACTGCACTACCAGGGAAGCCCCTCTTGTTTCTTGAGGTAGGATTGTACTGCTATAAATTTTCCTCTTAGAACTGCTTTTGCTGCATCCCATAGGTTTTGGGTCATTGTGTTTTCATTGTCATTTGTTTCTAGGTATTTTTTGACTTCCTCTTTGATTTCTTCAGTCATCTCTTGGTTATTAAGTACTGTGTTGTTTAGCCTCACTGTGTTTGTATTTCCTACAGATTTTTTCCTGTAATTGATATGTAGTCTCATAGAGTTGTGGTCAGAAAAGATACTTGATACAATTTCAATTTTCTTAAATTTACCAAGGCTTGATTTGTGACCCGAGATATGATCTATCCTGGAGAATGTTCCATGAGCACTTGAGAAGAATGTGTATTCTGTTGTTTTCAGATGGAATGTCCTAAACATAGCAATTAAGTCCATCTTGTTTAATGTATCATTTAAAGCTTGTGTTTCCTTATTTATTTTCATTTTGGATGATCTGTCCATTGTTGAAAGTGGGGTGTTTAGTCACCTACTGTGATTGTGTTACTGTCGATTTCCCCTTTTATGGCTGTTAGTATTTGCCTTATGTATTGAGGTGCTCCGCTGTTGGGTGCATAAATATTTACAATTGTTATATCTTCTTCTTGGATTGATCCCTTGATCATTATGTAGTGTCCTTCTTTGTCTCTTGTAATAGTCTTTGTTCTAATGTCTATTTTGTCTGATATGAGAATTGCTACTCCAGTTTTCTTTTGATTTCCATTTGCATGGAATATCTTTTTCTATCCCCTCACTTTCAGGCTGTATGTGTTGCTAGGTCTGAAGTGGGTCTCTTGTAGACAGCATATATATGGGTCTTGTTTTTGTATCCATTCAGCCAGTCTATGTCTTTTGGTTGGAGCATTTAATCCATTTACATTTAAGGTAACTATTGATATGTATGTTCCTATTACCATTTTCTTAATTGTTTGGGGTTTATTATTGTAGGTCTTTTCCTTCTCTTGTGTTTCCTGCCTATAGAAGTTCCTTTAGCATTTGTTGCAAAGCTGGTTTGATGGTGCTGAATTCTCTTAGCTTTTGCTTGCCTCTAAAGCTTTTAATTTCTCTGTGAAATCCGAATGAGATCCTTGCTGGGTAGAGTAATCTTGGTTGTAGGTTTTTCTCCTTCATCACTTTAAATATGTCCTGCCACTCCCTTCTGCTTGCAGAGTTTCTGCTGAAACATCAGCTATTAACCTTATGGGGATTCCCTTATGTGTTACTTGTTGTTTTTGCCTTGCTGCTTTTAATATTTGTTCTTTGTATTTAACTTTTTATAGGTTGATTAATATGTGTCTCTGTGTGTTTCTACTTGGATTTATCCTGTATGGGACTCTCTATGCTTCCTGGACTTGATTTACCATTTCCTTTCCCATATTAGGGAAGTTTTCAACTATAATCTTTTCAAATATTCTCAGTCCCTTTGTTTTTCTCTTCTGCTTCTGGGACCCCTATAATTCGAATGTTGGTATGTTTAATGTTGTCCCAGGGGTCTCTGAGACTGTCCTCAATTCTTTACATTCTTTTTTCTTTATTCTGCTCTGCAGTAGTTATTTCCACTATTGTATCTTCCAGGTTACTTTCCGTTCTTCTGCTTCAGTTATTCTGCTATTGATCCCTTCGAGAGAATTTTAAATTTCATTTATTGTATTGTTCATCACTGTTTGTTTCCTCTTTAGTTCTTCTAGGTCCTTGTTAAACATTTCTTATATTTTCTCCATTCTATTTCCAAGTTTTTGGATCATCTTTACTATCATTATTCTGAATTCTTTTTCTAGTAGACTGCCTATTTCCTCCTCATTTTTTAGGTCTGGTGAGGTTTTATCTTGCTCCTTCATCTGCTGTGTGTTTCTCTGTCTTCTCATTTTGCTTAACTTACTGTTAAGCGTCTCCTGTTTTGGGTCTCCTTTCCGCAGGCTGCAGCTTCATAGTTTCCATTGTTTTTGGTGTCTGTTCCGAATGCCTAAGCTTGATTCAGTGGGTTGTGTAGGCTTCCTGGTGGAGGGGACTAGTCTCAGTGTTCTGGTGGATGAGGCTGGATCTTGTCTTTCTGGTGGGCAGGTCCACGTCTGCTGGTGTGTTTTGAGGTGTCTGTGGCCTTATTATGATTTTAGGCAGCCTCTGTGCTAATGGATGGGGTTGTGTTCCTGTCTTGCTAGTTGTTTGGCATAAGGTGTCCTACACTGTAGCTACCTGGTCATTTAGTGGAGCTGGGTCTTGGCGTTGAGATGGAGATCTCTGGGAGATTTTCTCTGTTTGATATTATGTGGAGCTGGGAGGTCTCTTGTGGACCAGTGTCCTGAACTTGGCTCTCCCACCTTAGTGGCACCATCCTGACACCTGGCTGGAGCACCAAGAGCCTGTCCTCCACATGGCTCACAATAAAAGGGAGAAAATAAAGAAAGAAAGAGAGAAGATAAAATAAAATAAAGTAAAATAAAATAAAGTTATTAAAATAAAAGATAATTATTAAGAAAAAATATTTTTTAAGTAATAAAAAAAATGGAGAGGCAGAACCCTAGGACAAATGGTAAAAGCAAAGCTATACAGACAAAATCACACACAGAAGCATATGCATACACACTCACAAAAAGAGAAAAAGGGGAAAAAATCATAAATGTTGCTCTCAAAGTCCACCTCCTCAATTTGGGATGATTCGTTGTCTATTCATGTATTCCACAGATGCAGGGTACATCAAGTTGATTGTGGAGATTTAATCTGCTGCTCTGGAGGCTGCTGGGAGAAATTTCCCTTTCTCTTTTTTCTTCGTACAGCTCCCAGGGTTCAGCTTTGGATTTGGACTCACTCTGCGTATAGGTCGCCGGAGGGCGTCTGTTCTTCGCTCAGACAGGACGGGGTTAAAGGAGCAGCTGATTCGGTGGCTCTGGCTCACTCAGGCTGGGGCGGAGGGAGGGTTACGGATGCGGGGCGAGCCTGTGGTGGCAGAGGCCGGCATGACCTTGCACCAGCCTGAGGCATGCCGTTCATTCTCCTGGGGAAGTTGTCCCTGGATCTTGGGACCCTGGCAGTGGTGGGCTGCACAGGCTCCCAAGAGAGGAGGTGTGAACAGTGACCTGTGCTTGCTCACAGGCTTCTTGGTGGCGGCAGCAGCAGCCTTAGCTTCTCATGCCCATCTCTGGGGTCCACACTGATCGCCGCGGCTCGCGCCCATCTCTGGAGCTCCTTTAAGTGGCGCTCTTAATCCCCTCTCCTCGCGCACCAGGAAACAAAGAGGCAAGAAAAAGTCTCTTGTCTCTTCGGCAGCTCCAGACATTTTCCTGGACTCCCTCCCGGCTAGCTGTGGTGCACTAACCCCTTCAGGCTATGTTCACGCCGCCAACACCAGTCCTCTCCCTGCGATCCGACCAAAGCCGGAGCCTCAGCTCCCAGCCCCGCCCGCCCTGGCGGGTGAGCAGACCAGCCTGTCGAGCTGGTGAGTGCCGGTCGGCACCGATCCTCTGTGTGGGAATCTCTTCGCTTTGTCCTCCGCACCCCTGTTGGTTTGCTCTCCTCCGTGGCTCCGGAGCTCCCCGCCTCCGCCACCCGCAGTCTCTGCCCGCGAAAGCCCTTCCTAGTGTGTGGAAAGCTTTCCTTCACAGCTCCCTCCCACTGGTGCAGGTCCCGTCCCTATCCTTTTGTCTCTGTTTATTCTTTTTTCATTTGCCCTACCCAGGTATGTGGGGAGTTTCTTGCCTTTTAGGAGGTCTGAGGTCTTCTGTCAGTGTTCAGTAGGTGTTCTGTAGGAGTTGTTCCAGGTGTAGATGTATTTCTGATGTATTTGTGGGGAAGAAGGTGATCTCCGCGTCTTACTCTTCCGCCATCTTGAAGCTCCTCCCCTGTCACACTATTTCTTGAGGGCAGCATTATTATATCCATTTTTCAAATGAAGAGACTGAGGTTTAAGTAGCTGCAGGAATTTGCCTCCGGACATACACCTGAGCACAGCTGAGCTGGGATATGACCCTAGTCCACCCAGCTTCATGGTGTAACATCATGAAACAGCACCTCGGACCCGATCATGCCATTCCTACAGCTCCCACGTCCACCATCCCCTGCGCAACTGAACAGTGCAAGGAAAAGGAATCTTCTTTCATTTCTGAAGTTAGAAAATGCTGAAGAAGAAAAATGATTTTTTTTTTTGCTTGATCATAGTAGAGAGATAAATTTGAAAAAAACAAGAAAAACTTCCATCATCGCCAAAGGGTCACAACTTGTCAAACTATGGAGTGAAGAAGTCTGCTCCCCTTCACAGAGCTCTCATGACAACTGCATTTGTCTGTGTGTTACTCTACACATAGTAAAGGATTTTGATTTCAATACATCAAGTTCACACTTTCACCTAAGAAAATGAAATGTTTTTACATACTCAACGATTTTTAAAAAAACCCTTTATGAGTTGTTCATACGTGGTGTGTTCAATGAATTTTCTTCCAAAAGTAAAAATAAAACAGCCTCTTTGAAAGATCTAATCACTTTCCTGCTACCAACTACCATCTATAGGGAGTCAGCTCCCGAATCTGTGTCATCTTCAGATCCACGTGGTCAAGCCACCAAGTGGCAATCTCCTCTGGGCTCTTCCCAGACATCCTGAGCTTAAGGCATCAGCATTACATCCTACTCTCCATCCCACACCTCAGTCCAATTACCCTCAAGACAGCCAAGTCACTCCTCCAGTAACCTAAGCCAGATGCCAGTGGACCTCTCATCCCACACCCAGTCTCTAAGACTTGCTGGTTGTGCTCTTGAACAAACTCCCCTCTGCATCTCCTCTTCTCAACTTTCATCACCACTGCCCTCCTCAGCTGTTTTCTATTATTTTAACAGCCTCCTAACTGGTTTCCCTGCCTCCACATCCGTCCTCACCCATCCACCATTTACAGGAATGCCCAAGTGATCTTTCTAATACACACATCCAGTCTTGGCCCTGCCTTTGTTAAAGCCCCTCAGGGCCTTCAGTGCATCAAGTCCAAGCTCTCCAAACTTTAGTGAAAGGCTCATAAAAGCACATGGTCAGCTCCCCCTCTCCTGCCTAGTCTCTTTTATCCCTTTCCCAACTCACTTGCCCATCCCTCCATGCTGGGTTACTTAGAGTTCTCTAACGTTCTCATGCTGCTGTGCCTTGGTGTGTACCAGTCATTTTGCTTGGAGAGTCATTTCTTTTCTCAGCTTGTGAATCCCTACCCACTCTTTGAGATTCAGGTCCAGAGTGAGACACTTTTCTTATGAGACCTCCTCAATGCTTAACTTTAGGCAGAGGCAAGTCTTTCCACCGTAGCCCTTGGAACACAACTCATTATAGCACTTAGTAATATGCATTTTGATGATTTATTTACTGGTCTGTGTCTCTCAGCTAATTATAAGCTCTTCTGGTGCAAGGCCCCTTTCTTTTTCATCTTTGTGCCTCTAGCACCTAGCACAGTATTTGGTGTACCCGGGGCACTCGCTAAATGCTTGTTGAAAAAACGAATAAATGAAAGAATGAAACTTATCATGTCAAAATAAAAGTTCATACTGATCTGAAATTTTCAAAACTAACTAATCAATAAATTTGAGTTGAGCACATGTGATATATAAAGCATGACGTTGCCTTAGACACAAAGAAGTGCTGAATGTGGCCTCTGGTTTCAGAAACTTGTAATCTGGGAACCAGATAAATATAAAAATAGGTGCTAATTATAGAGAGAATTTATTTTAATGAACTGATAAAAAGGAACTTCTCAAGGCAATGTAGAATAAGCTGCATGAATGAAATGGAGATGGGTTACAGGAGCTTGGAATTTAAAGAAGTCTCTATGGTCTGGGAAAGGGGTTCTATGGAGTATGATTCAATCAGTTAGACTTCACGTTACAAGTACCAAAAAGAATTAGCCTAGGGCTTCCCTGGTGGCGCAGTGGTTGAGAGTCCGCCTGCCGATGCAGGGGACACGGGTTTGTGCCCCGGTCTGGGAAGATCCCACATGCCGCGGAGTGGCTGGTCCCGTAAGCCATGGCCACTGAGCCTGGGCGTCCGGAGCCTGTGCTCCACAACGGGAGAGGCCACAGCAGTGAGAGGCCCACGTAACGCAAAAAAAAAAAAAAAAAAAAAAAAAAAAAAAAAAAAAAAGAATTAGCCTATAGCGGTTTAAACAGCAAAGGGAAGCTATTTTTTAAAATTAATTAATTAATTAATTTTTGGCTGTGTCATGTCTTAGTTGCGGCATGCAGGCTCAGTAGTTGCGGCACACAGGCTTAGTTGCCCCAAGGCATGTGGGATCTTAGTTCCCTGACCAGGGATCAAACTGGCATCCCCTGTATTGCAAGACAGATTCTTAACCACTGGACCACCAGGGAAGTCCAAAGAGAAGCTATTGGCTGAAATTCCCAGGACAGGCTGGCTTCAGACAAGACTCTATCTAGAGTGTAAAGAACATCACTCAATTTCTCTCTTTTTCCCCAGTAGCTCCACATTCTTCTCTTGCAGGATCCGTTTCCACCTCACAACCCTACCCTTTCTTTCCCAGAAGGCTCCAGCAAATATATATTTACATCTCATTATACCCAATTAGTTACATACCTTCCTTGAATCAATCACTGTTGCCACAAAATTAAGACATCCTGATTGATTTAAGCCAATGAGTGGCTCTCCAAAGTGTGGGAAAGGTCAACGGCACCAGTCACATGGCCTATACTATGAGAGGGTGGTTGTCTAAGTATACGCAGGATACCCAGTAAGGCCAGCAAGTCACCTGGGAGTGAAGTAGTGTGGCTCAGGAAGCATTGCTGACTTGCTTCTCATGTCTTTTTCCCTCCCTAAGCCACAATGTCAAAAAAATTTCTCACAACAGGGGGCCTCCCCACATTATCTTTTCCTAAATAATGGCAGAAGAAAGAGCTCTGAATTAAAGATCAAGAACTCTTGACTTCTGTCTTGGCTCTGTCAAGGCACTGAATCTTTCTGGTTCTCAGTTTTTTTACTATGAAATGTGGATAATGACACCTGTCCTCCCAGTGTCATCAGGAAAGTCAAGTGAAATGGGAGTTTGAAATTAACAGATGCAAACTAGCATATGTGAGATGGATAAACAACAAGGTCCTACTGTATATCACAGGGAACTATATTCAATATCCTGTGATAAACTATAATGGAAAAGAATATGAAAAAAATGTATATATGTATAACTGAGTCACTTTGCTGTACAGCAGAAATTAACACAACATTATAAATCAACTATACTTCAAAAAAATAAATTAAAAAAAAAGCCAGGTGAAATGATCAGTTTGAAAGTCCTTTCAAAAGCATCAAAATATACTAAGGAGGACTATTGGTAATTCACCCTCAGTGCTCACGTCTACATATTCCTCATCTTGAGAGATTAAGACGATTATGCCAATGCACCCCTCAGTTTCTCTGTTCCCTCCACTCCAGGCCATCTGGCCATCTCTCAGTTCCTCATTACTCCATATCAACCCTGATGCTTTATACTTGAGTAATGGGAAACCTCACCCCAAAGGGCTTTGACGGCAGGACACCTTACTCCCTCCTAATGAGGAGTCCACAGGTAGGTGGGCTCCAGGTACGGGGTATCAGGACTGTCCTGCCATATCTCTTGGCTCTGAACTCCCCAAGGGCTGCTCTCATCCACAGTCTCCTGCAAGACAACTGCAGTGGTTCCAGGAATCTTCATGTGTGTCTCTTTTTCTAAGGCTAGGAAACCTTTCCAAGAAAATTTCTTATGTCTTATTGGTTAGAACTGATCACAAGCCCACCCCTAAACCAATGTCTGGCAGAGGGGGATGGGATTCATATGACTGGTGGAGATTCCTCAGGATTCACTTTTTGAGCTAAGGATAGAGCTATTTTCTACATGGCCGAATGGTGGAAAATGGTCTGAAAATGATCAGGGTCTGACAGCTGAAAGAATGAGGAGAGGGAGGAGATTGGCTACTGGGTGGGAGACAACCAGAGTCTATATAGCAGATGCTCTCAGTGACCTGCTTTTATCCCCAGGCCCTATGACCTGAGTGCACAGCACTGACTTCTGACTACTAGCACTTGTGTTTCTTTGCTTGAAAACTTCTTCTGGTCTTTCCCACCCATGCAATAAGCCAAAAATACTAGGGGATTACTATTTCCATGCTGGGAACAGCCCTCAATGACTGTTGAGGGTATATACACTCCCACATGTATAAAAGCTCCAGTTCCCTCATCCCGAGGGTGGGATCACTCTGTGGTGTTTGCTTTGCACTGGTCTCCAGAATGTCGTAGCCCAGTTACATTCCAGCTACCCATGTCCAGTAGCTGGCTGGACAACACACCCTCTCAGGCTGCCCTCCTCTTCCTGCCTCACCTCTCCACTCCACCGTGGTGCTTCCTACACCTTCTTTGACTTCCTATCTCAGAGTTGGCTTCTTGGGAAGTCCAAATGAAGATACCATATGCCAAATTCCTTCCTGAATTCAGAGACTCTGTACACAGCGTTCCCATCTGCTCAGAATGTGTTTCCTCTCCCTGCTCATGCTCACGCTCCCTTCCAGTTACAGTGGAAATATCACTTCCCTCTGGAAGCCTTGTTTGAGCCCTTGTCCACCTGAGGCCATCCTCTCATTGTTTGCTCTCCTCTTCTGTATTTCTCCTTAAGAATGGTTGTGATTTAATTAGTTGTTTGTTTAATTATTTTTTTTTACATCTTTATCCCCAACTAGATTGTGAGCTGCTTGAGGGCAAAGACAATGCTTCTGGCCTCCCACTCTATCGTTGGCTCCTGGCACACTGCCTGGCACAAAGTAGAGGGTCAAGGACTGGCTGGATATGGGAAGATGAACCTTATGAAAGATGTAAGTTTGAGAGTCATTCACAGAGAAAAAATTATGAAAGCTTTAGATAAAAGATATTTTATTTACATGACTCTTAATGGATCTACATTTATTTCTTGGGACAGAATATAACTTTTATACATAGAAGGGATGCCCATTGTCTAAGGGAGAATCTTAGAATGGTTCCTTTATATCTATAAAACTGCCATTTTAGTCACCTTTTAATTTTATTTATACATTGCTGAATTCCATCTCAAATCCACTATTCTTTCGTTCATTCATTCATTCAATGCCTACTTATAGGACACTGTACCTGGCAAGACTCTAGAACTATCTGCTCTCGACTCTTTCCAAAAGCCATGAGAGAGACATACAATAACCATCATATAATATGTGAGGAAGAACATCCCAGGTTTTCTGTCTGCCCCCCCCTCAGCTCTACTTCCGCAGTAGGCTTTTGGCTTTTACTGAAGGAGCAAGAAACAATCTTATGAAATCAATCACTATATTTGCTGGAAAAGGGTACCTGAGGGCTTGTCTATTTTGTCAGTGCTCACATGGGAGGAATTTCCTTTAGTGAGAAGTGGCATGAGGCAGGGTGAAAATAGCAAACAAACATGCATGCTTGCCATCTCTCTGCCAGGCAGACTCTTTCTTACTAATCCCTAAACAAGACCCTTACCTCTGCATGGGATTAATTCAGGTTTTGTGAGGTTTATATAATTTGGAATCCTTCTTCGTGAAAAAAGTACAAAACTACAAATAAAAACGTGACACAGAGCTTTGGAAGGGTCCAGACAAGTGAGGGGCTCTGAATTTTAAGCTGCACTGGTTTCCTAGTAAATCAGCATCTGACCATGATTAAGACTGGCTGGTCCTCCCGCCCCTTAGCCCTGCATGGTTACTCTGACCTCTATGCTTTTTGTTGTTTTTTTGCCTGAAAGACTTCCCTCCTCCTTCTCCTTCAATCCCCGGACCATATTTTTTCAAAGTTTGGCCCCACAATGCTTTCTCTGATTCTCCCCAGCAGAAAGCTCTCCCTTCTCTGCAGGCCCACAACCCTATGTACAGAGCCCAGGATATGCTGTCTCATGGTGGCTTAGAGGGCATCATGAATGGCTCTATCTGAGGGGCATATACTGTGCCTTCTCCAATTAGTCTTGGGCACAGGGACTATTTCTTCATTTAGATTTCTCCTCAGCACCTACTCAAGTTCTGGGTACAGCAGTAAGGGAAGGGAAAAAGGAAAGGTGTAATAAAGGCAAGATGATGGGGTGTGGAGTGAGGCTCACCTGGTTGTAACTCTGCCCTCATTAGTGCAGGACCTCAGGCAAGTCGCTTACCTCTCTAAGTCTTCATTTCTCACTGACAAATGGATATAATAATGATGTTTATTTCCCATGATTGTTGTGAGGATTAAGTAAAGCATTTATTCATTCACCAAATACCTATTTAGCCCTCTCTTGGGCTATTTTTGGCACCAGAGGCTTGGAATACACATGACTCAGGGATACTCCCTGTGTGGCTGTTCCCATAGTTGAGTTGGGAGATGGAAGGTTATGATGTATCAGGATAAGGCTATAGCAGACACTCAACCGGAGCGAAGCAGGTGTTCCATAAATAGTTGTTAAATAAATGACTGACAGAATGAATGAATTCAGAAAGCAAAAATGATTAACTTTGCAAGATAAGTAACACAATATATTTGCAGCATCATCCAGATGTAAGTATAATGTTGAATATAATGGACATGGCAGTGCATGGAACATCACGAAATGCTGCATGTTTAAAGAAAATAAAATCAACAGCAGAAAGAAAGAAAGCAAGGGTTGAATGAGAGGAGAGAGGACAAAAGGAGGGAGAAAGGCCCTCGGAAGGCAAAAAGGGAGGAAGGACACCATGGACTCACCTGGCCAAGTGTGCACTCCATGCCACCCAAGAAGTCAGCCTCCTTCAGCTCATCGTGGTTGCTGCTGATGTCGTGGACCTCAAACCGCAGGCGCTGCACCTCCTCAAAATAAAAGTCCACGGTAAACAGTTTTGAATACACTGGGTTGATGCAGGTGCGAATCACCTCTGTTCTGTCAACCTGCAGAAGACAGAAAGAGAAAACCCATCAGGGATCAGGGCTTCGTATCATTATCCTTCATGAGGATTCATCTTACGGTGCTCTGTCTCCTTCCAAACTGTCAATGCCCTCCACCAAGTCAACAGGGTGAGCAGTTTGGATGTCTTCGAGGATGCATCTTCAGAGGATAAGCCACGTTTCAAGGAGGCAAATCATAGAATAATCTGAGCTTTGTATTTAAGGGTTTAGAGCACCTTGTATTGTTAAGTAACAGGGCAACAAGATGGATTGATTATTAGGGGCTGCCTGGAGCCTCAGGATAAGAAAGAGTCTGAGGGCACATTTGGGTTCAGGAGAAAAGAAATCTGTATTCAATTCCTGAAGTCTGAGGGGCACAGTCAGGGCAAATGACCATGTAGAAGCCCCATTTTAGCCAACACTACTCTAGTATGAGTGTCATAGTTCATGAATCCCAGCATATTGAAGGGGAAAGGCATGAGAAGGGATATGAAGATAACTGCCTGTGGTCTCAAGTGTGCCTTTTGTTGGGTTTACACATGTTGACTCAGTCATTTCAGTCCCCCGGGCCTCAGTTTCCTCATCAACCAGTGAGGGTTAGAGGATGAAAAGTCCCTTTGTGCTCTAATGTTCCAGGAGCGAAGATTTCCCAGGCCTTCTGTGGTAGTAACTCTCCATTTCTCTCTCACTTTCTGCCACACTCTGTGCCCCTGGAGGCTGACTTTTATGGACTGACTTTCCTGGGCTCCCTTGACCTCTGGGCTCTGGGTGGAGGCAGCCAGAGGGGAGACTTGGCAGGAGATCAGAAGGACATGGGCAGTGTCTCCGCCCCTCTACACACACAAGTCTGCTAGGGACTCCCATCCAAGAGGGAGCTGCCGCCAGGATGTGGTGACACAGTCCTGACCCTCAGACAGAGGGGTGGTAATGGCTTTCTGCTGCTGCCTCGCCATCCTTTGTCAGCTCCCTTACGCCTGCCCAGGCACATGCAAAGAGTCCTTGTGTGAAGAGTTTAGCTCTTTGAGTGAAACTCTGGGTATGCCATCTGCTTTCTGCTCGTACTCCCATCACTAAAGTTCTTCTCTTCCACGTCTGTCCCAAGTAAGAATACTCAACACCATTTATATTCTGTGAAGCCTTAGAGGACCAAGTTACAGATAACCCAAGATCCTACAGTATCTCTCAATGGGAGATATCCATCACTCATTATTTTATAGGTCAATTGGAGCCTACATGAACTGTCAGCTTTCAAATAGATACATCATTTTGTGAATGAAAAATATTGCCTGCCGTATCAGTAAACAAAGGATGCTGCAGCCACCAAGCCATCACATTATAGTCACCCTGATGGTGAGCTCTGAGGGAACTCAGGATGGAGACAAATGGGCTGCCGGCTGTCAAACCCTCAGCCACTGCAGCCACCCCGATGGGGCACCCTGAGGGGACTCAGAATGGAGAGAAGCAGGATACTGGCCCCAGGTAGCTGAGGTGCATATCAAAGGAATGATTTCAGTGAGCCCAGACTCTTGCATCTTCCCATACATAGAAAAGCACTAAATTTCATTAACTTGAGATATATGGTTTTCTTTAATTAAGAATAATCTTTTGATGTTCCACTACCTGGTCTTTGTTGCAAAAACTCCTATATATCCTGGCTCCCCACCTTGCTTCTTGGGAGCAGTCTCTCAGGGTTATTTGAGATGCTGTCTCCCAGGCTTGAAGTGCTCAGAATGTCCTCTGAATAAAACATAATTCTCAACTTTTAGGCTGTGCAATTTTTTTCAGTCGACAGTTTATTGGATACTTACCAAGAGTCATTCATTAGCACAAACTGTGAAAAACATCTCCCCACTTTCATTAGAGTACAAGGAAAATTTCTCAGTAAAATGAGGGAAACCATTTTTGACCATATCATGTGTGTACATGTTATCCAGCAAAGAAAATTGGATACACTCTTGAGTTCAGGGCTTGGTCCATGTCCCTGTCCCTTCCTAAGCAGGGCCCTGTGTGAGAGAGGGTTACCCTGTAAGGAACACCATCTGCTATTCCTGGCGGGATGAATGATCCAGGTTGTGAGGAGGAGAATATGGTCCTTTTATGTCCCTGTGCAAGAGACAGAAAAACCAAACCCCAACCCACTGCTGATTAGCAGTTGACAACAAGCTACTGTACAGACCAATGGTTATTTGACTGTTCAAGTGAAGACTCAGCTTCTATTTGAGCTGAGTTTTATATCCTTTAAAATGTTCATTCTGGTGGGGAAGGATTGCATATGTTATTGGTTAACTGTGTGGGTACAAGAATTTACTGTATTGGCATAGTTTTTTTTCAGTTTATTAAGAGATTATGCTTTTGAGTAATAGTAAAAATCAGAGGTCACAAACTGGTGGTTTGCAGTTCATACTGACCTAGAGGTGTTTTATTCATCCTACTTAAATGTAGTTTTCTCTTAATTTGCCAACAGAAAAGAGATGCTATTTCTATTGCCCTCCCTTTGGAAAAAAATCAGATTATCTGGCAACCTGGGGCTACATTCATACATGGCAACCATTGGGGGCTGCCCCATTCAGATGGGCATTCATTCTCCATTCTCCAAGCTCTTCACCCTCAATGAATTCCCCCGCCTGACTTCTAGAGGCATTTTTGCAACACTTGGTCCAAATTCATAGCATCATGAGCCATATGATAAGAGATTTAATTATATACATGTGGTGCCTTTTGGTAGAAGATTTTGAAATAATCCCCAAGAAGTAACTTATAGGTGGATTCTCAAGAAACAGAAAAGGTTCTTTCCTCAGGTCTAGAAGAACAGAGTCCTAGCCAGGTTTAGATGATAAGAGACAGAAGATGGAAACTCTAGTCTTTGTTTCTCTGCTTTAACCACCCCAAAGGGCGCAAATGGCTGATGTGCATCAATCCTGCTGACTTTCTTCTCACTTCTTGATTTTCAAATGCTCATCCCACATAGACATCACACCACAACTCAGGTGGACCATCCAAGGCAACACTGAATGACTTTGTTTTGTGAGGGAGAGGATTGGCTTGGAAAGAAGTTAAGTAACAAATATTTGCATTACCAAGATAGATAATTCCAAGGATAATCTCAGGGCCATTGAGACCCTTGAGTATGGATGCTCAGGACTAGGAGGAGAATGGTGATGGGGAAATGCTCGTAACACTCGCAGATGTTTCAAAACGTTCTGCATTCCCAGTCAGTATGGGAGATGCCTTCTTTTCTGGAGACTGAAGACAGGTTTAACCTGAGCAATAGTGCCTAGGACGGCTGGTGTTTCTCACTGAAAGGTGTCAAGGTCAAGGCAGTTGTTTCCAAAGAACCAGCCATTGACTGGTGCTGCTGGTTGCATCAGAATCATGGGGCAACAGTAATATTCCACTGTATATATGTACCACATCTTCTTTATCCATTCATCTGTTGATGGACATTTAGGTTGCTTCCATGACTTGGCTACTGTAAATAGTGCTGCTATGAAGATTGGGGTGCATGTGTTTTTTAAATTATGGTTTTCTCTGGGTATATGTCCAGTAGTGGGATTGCTGGCTCACAGCCATAAAAAGGAATGAAATTGGGTCATTTGTAGAGACGTGGATGGACCTAGAGAGTGTCATACAGAGTGAAGTAAGTCAGAAAGAGAAAAGCAAATATCGTATAATAACGCATATATGTGGAATCTAGAAAATGGTATAGGTGATCTTATTTGCAAAGCAGAAATAGAGACACAGATGTAGACAGCAAATGTATGGATACCAAGGCGGAAAGGGGTGGGGTGTGAAGAACTGGGAGACTAGGATTGACACATGTACATTATTTCTTTCTTTCTTTATTTGTGTAGCCATTTAAATTTTTTTTTCTTTTGCATTTTTTAAAAACATGTTTATTGGAGTATAATTGCTTTACAATGGTGTGTTAGTTGCTGCTTTATAGCAAAGTGAATCAGTTATACATATACATATGTTCCCATATCTCTTCCCTCTTGCATGTCCCTCCCTCCCACCCTCCCTATTCCATCCCTCTAGGTGGTCACAAAGCACCAAGCTGATCTCCCTGTGCTATGCGGCTGCTTCTCACTAGCTATCTATTTTACATTTGGTTGTGTATATAAGTCCATGCCACTCTCTCACTTCGTCCCAGCTTACCCTCCCCTCTCCCCATGTCCTCAAGCCCATTCTCTATGTCTGCGTCTTTATTCCTGTCCTGCCCCTAGGTTCTTCAGAACCTTTTTTTTGAAAATTCTCTCTCTATATATATATGTGTTAGCATACGGTATTTGTTTTTCTCTTTCTGACTGACTTCACTCTGTATGACAGACTGTAGGTCCATCCACCTCACTACAAATAACTCAATTTCATTTCTTTTTATGGCTCAGTAATATTCCATTGACACATATACATTATTGATACTATGTATAAAATAGACAACTGATGGGAACATACTGCATAGCACAGGGAACTCTATTTAATGCACTGTGGTAACCTAAATGGGAGGGAAGTCTAAAAGGGAGGGGATTATCTGTATGTGTATGGCTGATTCATTTTGTTGTGCAGTGGAGGCTAACACAACATTGTAAAGCAACCATACTCCAATAAAAATTAATAATAATAAAAAAGAATCAACGGGGCAGCTTTCCTTAACACTGAGATTCCTGATCCCTATACTCCAGGTTCTGATTCAATAGGAGTAAGGGAATCCCCAAAATCTGTATTTTTAAAGGTGTTCTAGGCAATTCGAATATGGAAATATCAGAGTAAAGGAACTGAAGAGATGGAGGGTCTAGCTCTTGCTCTTGTGTGAGGTTTTTTTTTGTTAAGGTTTTAAAAAATCTTGCTTTCTTTCTGTTACCCAGTCTGCAAAACTGTCAACACTTCTCTCCTCTGCAGTTGTAATGATTGATACGCCAGTGTTGCTTATGGTTTGCAGAACATACTCACACACATTTTTTTATTTGGTTCTTATAGCAATCATGTGATGCAGCTTTATACTATTTTATATATGAGTAAAATCAAGGTCAGATGTCAGTACAAAGTACTGGATGACAGAGTGGGCAGTGAGCTCAGGCTTTTTGACCTCAAAGTCTGGACTATTTTTCTTTCTTTTTTTTTTTACATTCCCAGGAACACATTTTTATTTATTTATTTTAACATCTTTATTGGGGTATAATTGCTTTACAATGGTGTGTTAGTTTCTGCTTTATAACAAAGTGAATCAGTTATACATATACATATGTTCCCATATCTCTTCCCTCTTGCATCTCCCTGCCTCCCACCCTCCCTATCCCACCCCTCCAGGCGGTCACAAAGCACCGAGCCGATATCCCTGTGCCATGCGGCTGCTTCCCACTAGCTATCTACCTTACGTTTGTTAGTGTATATATGTCCATGACTCTCTCTCACCCTGTCACAGCTCACCCTTCCCCCTCCCCATATCCTCATGGACTATTTTTCTTAATTCACGTTTCTTCATGAGCATCCCTAGACAGAAAGAAAAAAATTTAGCTGGGTTATGATATGATGATAGAATCAATCATTGAATATTGCTTTGGATGAGATGCTCTTTTAAAGAATTTCATCTAAAACATTTTTCAGTAGAACAGTAAAGTTTATAATAGTTAATGCTTATGGAAGGCCTGGTGTGTCACAGGCACTCACTTTTAAAAATGCATTATTGAAGTATAATTTACATAAAATAAACCACATCTATTTAAAGTGCACCATTCAGTAAGTTTTGGTATGTGTATAGACTTGTGAAACCATCCCCACAATCAAGTAAAGGCACCCATTACCCCCTACGGTTTCTTTATGCCCCCTTGTAATTCTTCCTCTCACCCCTTCCTGCCCTTGTTCCCAAGCAACTACCAGCCTGTTCTCTGTCACCGTAATCAGTTTGTATCCTCTATAATGACATATAATTAATTGTACACACTATGTAGTCTTTCTGTCTTTATTCTTTCATTCAGTGTAATTATTTTGAGATTTATTCATTGTTTGTGCATTAACAGTTCATCTTTTTTATTTCTGAGTAATATTTCATTGATGGACTGTTTCCAGTTTGGCTGTTACACATAAAGCTTCCATGAATATTCATGTACAAGCAATTGTATGGACATATATTTCTTCTCTCCAGGAGTGAAATAGGTATATGTTTAACTTTTAAAATTCTAATAGGTGTGTAGTGGTATCTCATTGTGGTTTTAATTTGTGTTTTCCTAATAACTAATGATGTGGAGCATCTTTTCACGTGCTTATTTGCCATCTCTCTTCTTTGGTGAAGTGTATGGTCAAATCTTCTGACAGGCACTCTCTTTTCATCCTTATGACAACACTGTGAGGTAGGTACTATTATTACTCCCTTTACTGGGAGGTAGAGAGACCCTATAACTTTCCCAATATCATACAGCTTGCAAGAGGCAGGATTTTTCATCTTTATGCTATATAGTCATGCAAATTTGAAGCTTTTTCACCTAAATCCTCTTGCTCAAAGTAATGCACAAACAAGACAACAGGCATAAGATATGGAACTGTTGGGGAAAGTCAGTGAATGAGGCTGTAGTTGTGTCTCTGGAGATCTGGTTTGTCCACTGGGCATACTGGAGATACAATGGGGGCCTTGAACACTGCCCATGGAGATTGAACTGTGTAGGGGACAAGGTCACTGTGTCATCAAAAAGAGTTCAAGACTATGCACAGAATGGCCATCTGTGCCATTCTGGGACTGACATAGGCAAAGGAGGTGAGGTGATTGGGAGGTGAGTGTTAAACAATGTGATGGAGAAGTGGGGAGAAGGTAAAGTCAGGAGCCAAAACTGATGTCAGTCACTGAATGGTCTAAGGTTTCCTAGAGAAGTACAGGCCCCATCCCGAGGATAACAGGGCTGGAGAAGAGTGACATCATGTGTCAGAGAGAGATGTGAAGGCCCCCAGGGCAGGCGTATAATTAGATATTATTTCAAACTGATATTCTTTAAATATTTGCTCAATATTTATTTAGTGAGGGTGAGGAGAAACTAATTTTCTCTGAATAAATAATGGATAACGTTATGATAAAAAATAAAGGATTGATTAAAGACAATTTTTCAAACCATGTAACTTCCAAAGGGACATATTAAACCACATAAAATTTACATAATAAGTCACTGAGTCACCAGAATTAGCATTATTCAATTTCAGCTGCTTGTGGCTGCTGATTTCAAGTGCCTGGCTATGGGGTTGGCAGGATTGCCCTACAGCTGCAACAAACAAGTCACTGGCCTTAAAATCACTCAACAGGGGGAGAGAGGTTGGTGCTAGTGAAATATGGCTTTTATTTTCATTGTAAGTGGATTCTCTACTTGAATAGGACTAACACTGTAACATTTTGCTGGTTATGTAAAAAGAAGTCACCTGTGGGAACCTGAGATTCCTGATGCCATTTTTGTGCTATGTCTTCATGCTTGCATCATTTCTGGCTGCCTGACTGGTGTGCCTCACAGTCGATTCCTGCTCACCAGGTCCTAAGAGTGAAACTATGCCTGAGTATTCAGCAAGCTTTGCTTCTCCTTCTCTTATTATAACATCCTGGGCTGAAGCTGATCTCTCACCTGGACACATGTGATCCTCAATGGGGGCAATACTCACTTTCCCAGGGGACATGTGGAAATGTGTAGGGGCGTCTGGGTTGTCACAACGATGGGGTGACATCCCTTGATGCTAAATACCCTACAATGTGGAGGTTAGTCCTAATCAACACAGAACTGAACACTCTTCAAAGCTAGTGGTGTCTCCTATTTGTCTAATCCACATTCAATCCCAGCTAAACAAATAGAGAAACTTCTCCAAGGGTCTTTGGGTCTTAGACCATGCTAGTGGACTTACTAGCCAAGATATGAATAAAGAGTGGGATCCTTAAGAGAGAAGCTCCAGAAGACATCCCTACTTGAAGCAATCATAATAGTTGTATTATGAATAACACACTTCACAGAAGTCACCTCCTTAGGAATTTTTACCCTTGCCTAGTAAATTATTTAAATTTCTCCTGGAAAGGGGTGAGAGGAAAAATGATGTACCTTTATCATTCACCTTCTTACATTCCTGTAGAAGGTATTTTACATGTTATTTTCAGTCCTTATCTTCATTAACTTTAAAACAAACTTTCTTTCACAATGTAACATTTTAAAAATTGGGATGCATGTTATAATCAATGACATGCCATTGTTTAACTGAAAGTATATTTTTGTTAACTGGTGATACATAAAATAGTACTTCAGTTTACCAATGACTTATCATTTTACCAATAAGTCTATTAAATATATCATCCTTATTTTGTAAATGATAAAATAAAACTGCATCAGAAAAGCAGTGGCAAAAGAAAGGATCAAACTCAGTCTCTCCAATTTCAAAATATATGCTCTTTCTACTTTATGATTTATTATGGGTTGAATTATGTCCCTCAAAGTTCATATGTTGAGTATATAAGAATGTGATATTATTTGGAGATACAGCTGTTACAGAAGTTAGAAGTAAGGATGAAGTCATACTAGAGTGAGGTGGATCCCTGATCTGATATGACCAGTGTCCTATGAATAGGGGATATTGGACACAGACATGCACACAGGGAGTTGCCATTTGACATGAAGGAAGAGATTGGAGTGATGCACTTACAACCCATGAGACACCAAAGATGACCAGAAAACCAACAGAAGCCAGAAGAAAGGTGTGGAACAGATTCTCCCTAGTGCCCTCAGAAGGAGCAAAACCTGGCAACACCTTGATCTTGGACTTCTAGCCTCCAGAACTGTGAGACAATAAATTTCTGTCATCTAAGCCACCAGTCTGTGGTAGTTTCTTACGGCAGTCCTAGTAAACCACACATCATTCTACCTCTCTCAAGAAGCATCCAGTTTCACCTCTGAAAAGGCACTCCTCACCCACCCCATGGCAAAATCTTCAAATGCTCTATAGATTAAATTGAACGAGTGATCCAGGGTTACAAAAGTCAATCCATTGACCACCCCCAAACACCCCTGCCTTATCTTTCTGCTATGCACTTCACTTGGCTGTCAAGGAACAGGGCCTCTTGTGCGAGCTGGGCTCTGTTTACGGAGCCCTGGGGATTAACCTACTGGAGGACCTGGAGTGAGACAGTCCTTTAACCACTGGACTCAGCCCTGGCTTGTGCTGTTCAGAGTAAACAGCAGAGCCACATCACCTCGCCCAAGAGTGGGGCTCAGAAGCGAATGAAATGAGCATCACCTAGAGGTACCTTCAGAGTTCTCAAGGGCCACAGGGATGGGTCCTGGGTCTTCTTCTTCCTTTGTTGCCCTCCTCAGCCCCTGTTGGCAGGGGTCTCAAGTATGAACCTCTGCATCCTCCTTAGGTGTTCCTCTTCCCCAACATGAGTGTCTATGTGTGGCTTAATTCCCATGGTCCAAAATTCCTATGCTGAAACCTAAGCCCCAGTGTGATGGTATTAGGAGGTGGGGCTTTGGGAAGGTGATTAAGTCATGAGGGTGGAGTGCTTACGAATGGGATTAGTGCCCTTATAAAAGAGACCCCAGAGAGCCCTCTTGCCCCTTCTGCCATGTGAGGACACAGCAAGAAGACGGCTAAGTGTTTATTAACCAGAAAGCAGGCTCTCACCAGACACTGAATCTGCCAATGCCTTGATCTTGGACTTCCAGCCTCTGGAACTGTGAGGAATACATTTCTTCTGTTTGTAAACAACCCAGTCTATAGTATTTTGTTATAGCAGCCTTAACAGACTAAGATTTTTAAACTACGTGGTTTAGAAATCTTAACGAATGCACAGTTCAGTTTGAGGACCAGTAATATTATATTACCAGCTGCTATGACTCAGCCCCAAGGTGCATGGCGACCAGAAGGACCATGTGATCTACTCTGAGCACCCCCACCTCTTGGTCAGACTGTGTGTTGGAAAGTTTCTTCTTCCTTGGGAGCTGCCATTTTGACTGCTGCTCATCTTGTTACAGGATAGGAAGACTAAAGGAAATAACGAAGTTGTGAGCTGATTTACTAGATGGATTATCCAACTGAGCACTCCATTAACTGCCACATTCTCAAAATGTGAAATGAGAGTTAGTGAACGTGGTGATTAGTCTACTTTGCATCTGCAGATCTTTCTGTTCTGCTCTGTTCCCCAGGAGACTGGTTGCATGAATTGCTTTATTAGGGTTTCTTTGCCAACTTGCCTCTTCAGCCAATAGGAGGCATCAGTAGGAGATCAGAAAGTGGGAAGAAAGAGAGCTCAGTGTGTTTTGCTTGCCCCCTTCCTGCCCCATGCTGCAGTTTTAGGCAGTGACTATGTCCCCTCACCCCCACAGTCCTCTCCTAGTAACCCTTCCTGCAAGCCTCCAGCTCTCACTGGATTCCAGTAACACTGCCATTTCCACCTGCCCATCAAGTCCAGTGGTACCTTCCCACTGTTGCTACTCCCAGAGCATCTCATCATCCCTTGCTGATCCCTTGAATTTTGCCCACACAACTCTACCTGTGTCATTAACATTTCTTCTGGAAGAGACTTCAGAATCCCAAGGGCAGGCAAAATTGTGTCCAGTCTGGTGGCTCATGATGAATGAATTATATGGTCTTTTAAGAGTCTGAAAACTGGTTACCATATTCATGTGGTAACTTCCTCTTAGCCTCAACATCTATTCATCAACTGTGTTCAGTAATAGATCATAAGGAACATTTACTGAACACTTAAAATGCCCCAGGCATTATTCTAACCACTTCACATGTACTGTGCCACTCAATCATCCCAGTAAACCATCCCATTATCCCTATTTTATACATGAGAAAACATAGGGTCAAAGGGGTTAATGTGCCCAAGGTCACTCAGCTGTAGTGATGGGGCCACTTGGGATTCCCATTAAAGCTCTTGCCTGAGACATGACCATCTCTCTTGAAGAGGACACATCTCTTCAGGTACCTTCTGCATATAATGGTTTCAAGCAGAGCCCTTCTCAACACTCAAGACTCCAAATGTTCTTTGACAGGAAAACAATCTTTAATGTCTTCAGCTGGGTGACACACCCTGAAAAGGCTTTTTGATGTGACTGTGAGGGTTCAGCATGCCTCTTTCTGTCTTCACACCTTCTTTCCCCCCTTCTTTATATTTTTGTCTTCAAGTTTCTTCCAGTTAGCTCGTTCCCTTTTGGGATAGATCAGGAGAAATATGGATGCTCTAAGCAGAGAGGACATAAGAAGAGTCTAAAACATAAATGGTGTTTTCAATCCTAAATCGATTTCCTTCTACCAGACTCCAGCTGTAACCTGGCACATGAACATCAAATGATCAGAAACTGCCTGAAAAAACTCATGCCTATCTGCTGAAGGAAGTCAGAGCCTGCCAACGTGGGGGTGGGAAGGGACTGCATGACAGGTCACTCTGAGTTATAGCTCCTGTCAGATCCTCCTCATGAGGGAGCTTGGAGGCTAATCCCACACAACTGTAAAGCAGTTTGCACTTCACTCAGATGCTGGTTATTAACAGGATGGTCCCACCACCTCCTCTCTCTGTCACAGCTGTAGAGTGCTCGGGAAAGGTCGTCCAAGACTTGAGAGCCTTGACAATTTCACTCCCTCTCGTGAGAGCACTGGAATCACAACTAACTGCTGAATAATCATCGACAGGAAGACACTGGAACTCACCAAAAAAGACACCACACATTCAAAGACAAAGGAGAAGCTGCAATGAGACAGTAGGATGGGCACAAACACAATAAAATCAAATCCCATAAAGCCTGGGTGAGTGACTCACAAACTGGAGAACACTTATACCACAGAAGACCACCCACTGGAGTGAAGGTTCTGAGCCCCACGTCAGTCTTCCCAACCAGGGGGTCTGGCAACAGGAGGGCGAATTCCTAAAGAATCAGATTTTGCAGGCTATCAGGATTTGATTGCAGGAATTTGACAGGACTGGGGGAAACAGAGACTCCACTCTTGGAGGGCACACACAAAGCAGTGTGTGCATAGGACTCAGGGGGAAGGAGCAGTAACCCCATAGGAGACTGAACCAGACCTACCAGCTAGTGTTGGAGGGTGTCCCACAAAGGCAAGGGTGGCCGTGGCTCATGGCAGGGGCAAGGACACTGGCAGCAGAAGTTCTGGGAAGTACTCTGGCATGAGCCCTCCGGAAGTCCACCATTAGCCCCACCAAAGAGCCTGTAACCTCCAGTGTTGTGTTGCCTCAGGCCAAACAACCAACAGGGAGGGAACACAGCCCCACCCATCAGCAGACAAGCAGATTAAAGTTTAATTGGGCTCTGCCCACCAGAGGAACACCACGCTCTACCCACCACCAGTCCCTCCCATCAGGAAGCTTGCACAAGCCTCTTAGATAGCCTCATCCACCAGAGGACAGAAAACAGAAGCAAGAAGAACTCCAATCCTGCAGCCTGTGGAACAAAAACCACATTCACAGAAAGATAGACAAAATGAAAAGGCAGAGGATTATGTACCAGATGAAGGAACAGGATAAAACCCCAGAAAAACAATTAAATGAAGTGGAGATAGGCAATCATTCAGAAAAATAATTTGGAATAATGATAGTGAAGATGATCCAGAACCATGGAAAAAGAATGGAGGCAAAGATCAAGAAGATGCAATAAATGTTTAACAAAGACATAGAAGAATTAAAGAACAAACACCTAGACGAATTAAAGAACAAACAAACAGAGATGAATACAATAATGGAAATGAAAAATACACTAGAAGGAATCAATACCAGAAAACTGAGGCAGAAGAATGGATAAGTGACCTGGAAGACAGAATGGTGGAATTCACTGCTGCAGAACAGAATAAAGAGAAAAGAATGAAAAGAAATGAAGACAGCCTAAGAGACCTCTGGGACAACATTAAACACACCACATTCGCATTATAGGGCTTCCAGAGGAGAAGAGAGAGAGAAAGGACCCCAGAAAATATTTGAAGAGATTATAGTTGGAAACTTCCTTAATATGGGAAAGGAAATAGCCACCCAAGTCTAGGAAGCACAGAGAGTTCCAGGCAGGATAAACCCACGGAGAAACATGCCAAGACATGGAATAATCAAATTGAAAAAAATTAAAGACAAAGAAAATTTATTAAAAGCAACAAGGGTATAATGACAAATAACATACAAGAGAATTCCCATAAGGTTAACAGCTGATTTCTTAGCAGAAACTCTACAAGCCAGAAGGGAGTGGCACAATATATCTAAAGTGATGAAAGGGAAGAACCTACAACCAAGATTACTCTACCCAGCAAGGATCTCATTCAGACTCAACTGAGAAGTCAAAAGCTTTACAGACAAGCAAAAGCTAAGAGAATTCAGCACCATCAAAGCAGCTCTACAACAAATGCTAAAGGCACTTCACTAAGTGGGAAATACAAGATGACCTATAAAAACAAACCCAAAACAATTAAGAAAATGGTAGGGCTTCCCTGGTGGTGCAGTGGTTGAGAGTCTGCCTGCCAATGCAGGGGACACGGGTTCGTGCCCCGGTCCAGGAAGATCCCACATGCCATGGAGCAGCTGGGCCCATGAGCCATGGCCACTGAGCCTGCGCATCTGGAGCCTGTGCTCCGCAACGGGAGAGGCTACAACAGTGAGAGGCCCGTGTACCGCAAAAAACAAAAAAAAAAGAAAGAAGATAGTAATAGGAACATACATATCAATAATTACCTTAAACGTGAATGGATTAAATGCTCCAACCAAAAGACACAGGCTCGCTGAATGGATACAGAAACAAGAACAATATACATGCTGTCTACAAGAGACCCACTTCAGACCTACGGACACATACAGACTGAGAGTGCTGGGATGGAAAAAGATATTTCATGCAAATGGAAATCAAAGCTGGAGCAGCAATACACATATAAGATAAAATAGACTTTAAAATAAAGAATGTTACAAGAGAAAAGACACTACATAATGATCAAGGGATCAATCCAAGAAGAAGATATAACAATTATAAATATATATGCACCCAACATAGGAGCACCTCAATACATAAGGCAAATGCTAACAGCTATAAAAGAGGAAGATGACAGTAACACAGTAATAGTGGGGGACTTTAACACCTAACTTATACCAATGGACAGATCATCCAGACAGAAAATTAATAAGGAAACACAAGCTTTAAATGACACAATAGACCAGATATATTTAATTGATATTTATATTCCATCCAAAAACAGCAGATTATACTTTCTTCTAAGTGTACATGGAACATTCTTCAGGGTAGATCACATCTTGGGTCACAAATCAAGCCACGGTAAATTTAAGAAAATTGAAATCGTATCAAGCATCTTATCTGACCACAATGCTATGAGATTAGAAATCAATTACAGGGGAAGAAATGTAAAAAACACAAACACATGGAGGCTAAACAATACATTACTAAATAACCAAGAGATCACTGAAGAAACCAAAGAGGAAATCAAAAAATACATGGAGAAAATTGACAACAAAAACACCACAATCCAAAAGCTATGGGATTCAGCAAAAGCAGTTCTAAGAGGAAAGTTTATAGCAATACAATCGTACCTCAAGAAACAAGAAAAATCTCAATCTCAAATAAACAATTTAACCTTACATCTAAAAGAAATAGAGAAAGAAGAACAAACAAAACCCAAAGTTAGTAGAATGGAAGACATCATAAAGATCAGAGCAGAAATAAATGAAATAGAAACAAAGAAAATAATAGCAGAGATCAATAAAACTAAAAGCTGTTTCTTTGAGAAGATAAACAAAATTGATAAACCGATAGCCAGACTCACCAAGAAAAAGAGGGAGAGGACTGAAATCAATAAAATTAGAAGTGAAAAAGGAGAAGTTACAACGGACACCACAGAAATATAAAGAGACGACTACAAGGAACTCTATGCCAGTAAAATGGACAACGTGGAAGAAATGGACAAATTCTTAGAAAGGTATAAACTTCCAAGACTAAACTAGGAAGAAATAGAAATTATGGACAGACCAATCACAAGTAATGAAATTGAAACTGTGATAAAAATCTTCCAACAAATAAAAGTCCAGGATCAGATGGCTTCACAGGTGAATTCTATCAAATATTTAGAGAAGAGCTGACACTCATCCTTCTCAAACTCTTCCAAAAATTTTCAGAGGAAGGAACACTCCCAAAGTAATTCTACGAGGCCACCATCACCCTGATACCAAAACCAGACAAAGATACTACAAAAAAAGAAAATTACAGACCAATATCACTGATGAATATAGATGCAAAAATCCACAACAAAATATTAGCAATCCGAATCCAACAATACATTAAAAGGATCATGCACCATGATCAAGTGGGATTTATTCCAGGGATGCAAGGATTCTTCAATATACACAAATCAATCAATGTGATACACCCTATTAACAAATTGAAGAATAAAAAACATGATCAACTCAATAGATGCAGAAAAAGCTTTTGACAAAATTCAACACTCATTGATGATAAAAACTCTCCAGAAACTGGGCATAGAGGGAATCTACTTCAACATAATAAAGGCCATATCAGACAAACCCACAGCAAATATCATTCTCAATAGTGAAAAACTGAAAACATTTCCTCTAAGATCAGGAACAAGACAAGGTTGCCCACTCTCACCACTATTATTCAACATAGTTTTGGAAGTCCTAGCCACGGCAATCAGAGAAGAAAAAGAAATAAAAGGAATCCAAATTGGAAAAGAAGAAGTAAAACTGTTACTGTTTGCAGATGACATAGATAATGCTAAAGATGCCACCAGAAAACTACTAGAGCTAATTAATGAATTTGGTAAAGTTGCAGGATACAAAATTAATGCACAGAAATTTCTGGCATCCCCATACACTAACAACAAAAGATCAGAAAGAGAAATTAAGGAAACAATCTCATTCACCATTGAAACAAAAAGAATGAAACACTTAGGAATAAACCTACCTAAGGACGTAAAAGACCTGTACTCAGAAAACTATGACAATGATGAAAGAAATCAAAGATGACACAAACAGATGGAGAGATATAGCATGTTCTTGGATTGGAAGAATCAATATTGTAAAATGACTATTCTACCCAAAGCAATCTACAGATTCAATGTAATCCCTATCAAATTACCAATGGCATTTTTTACAGTACTAGAACAAAAAATTTCACAATTTGTATGGAAGCACAATAGACCCCAAACAGCAAAAGCAATCTTGAGGGGAAAAAAATGGAGATAGAGACTGACTTCAGACTATACTACAAAGCTACAGTAATCAAGACAATATGGTACTGGTACAAAAACAGAAATATAGATCAATGGAGCAGGATAGAAAGCCCAGAGGTAAACCCAAGCACCTATTGTCAACTAATTTATGACAAAGGAGGCAAGGATATACAATGGAGAAAAGCCAGTCTCTTCAATAAGTGGTGCTGGGAAAACTGGACAGCTCCATGTAAAAGAATGAAATTAGAACACTCCCTAGCACTATACACAAAAATAAACTCAAAATGGATTAAAGACCTAAATGTAAGACCAGAGAGTATAAAAGTATTAGAGGAAAGCATAGGAAGAAAACTCTTTGACATAAATCACAGCAAGACCTTCTTTGACCCACCTCCTAGAGTAATGGGTATAAAAACAAAAATGAACAAACGGGACCTAATGAAACTTAAAAGCTTTTACACAACAAAGGAAACTATAAAGACGAAAAGAGAACCCTCAGAATGGGAGAAAATATTTGCAAATGAATCAATGGACAAAGGATTAATCTCCACAATACATAAACAGCTCATGCAGCTCAATATTAAAAAAAAAATCAAAAAATAGGCAGAAGATCTAAATAGACATTCTCCAAAGAAGACATACAGGTGGCCATCAGGCACATGAAAAGCTGCTCAACATCACTAATAATTAGAGAAATGCAAATCAAAACTACAATGAGGTATCACCTCACACTGGTTAGAATGAGCATCATCAGAAAATCTACAAACATAAATGCTGGAGAGGGTGTGGAGAAAAGGGAACTCTCTTGCACTGTTGGTGGGAATGTAAATTGATACAGCTACTATGGAGAACAGTATGGATATTACTTAGAAGACTAAAAATACAACTACCATATGACCCAGCAATCCCACTACTGGGCATAGAGAGAAAAACATAATTCAAAAAGACACATGTACCCCAATATCCATTGCAACACTATTTACAATAGCTATGTCATGGAAGCAACTTAAATGCCCATCGACAGACGAATGGATAAAGATGTGGTACATATATACAATGGAATATTACTCAGCGATAAAAAGGAACGAAATTGGGTCATTTGTAGAGATGTGGATGGACCCAGAGACTGTCATACAGAATGAAGTAAGCCAGAAAGAGAAAAACAAATATTTTACATTAATGCATATATGTGGAATCTAGAAAAATGGTACAGACGAACTGGTTTGCAAGGCAGAAATAGAGACACAGATGTAGAGAACAAAAGTATGGACACCAAGGGGGGAAAGTGGTGGTTGGGGGGTGGTGGGATGAATTCAGAGATTGGGATTGACATATATATATTAATATGTGTAAAAGAGATAACTAATAAGAACCTGCTGTATAGAAAAAAATAAGTAAAATAAAATTTTTAAAAAAAGACTGGAAAATCTTAGTTTTCTTATTAGTTGACGTTTGAAATAGTGAAAAGAAACTCATCTGCAGGATGCTCCATACACATCCCAAGTCCAACCCAGCACACCAGCCGGCTGAGTGTGAAGGTGGGCTCGTGAGGCTGCCTCACCCTCCTCACAACAGGTGCCCACGTGCATGGATGAAGCCATGGGGATGGTCCTGTAGCTTGGGGTCAACCTCCCAGCTTCCAGTTCCCCTTCCCCTGACTCCTTTAGAATAACCAACATCCAGTCTGCTTATAAGTCAATTCACAACTGCCCAGATTGTGAATTAGTCACATGATCCAAGTGGATCTTCTCCAAATGTCATTGGACAGAGAGGAGCACAGCAGCCTATGCCTGCGGCTCTTCCCCACAATGCTCCCTCATTCAGTGGGGGTGCTCACCTCTCCTTGACACTTGGCTTTTCCCAGAAAGTAGATGTTGTTTGTGGTGATAAGCTCAGATCTTAGCGTTCATCCAGTCTGGGAATGGCGGCAGCCTCCATGCTGCCTCTCGGTTAAGAGTGGTTGGTGGGAACAGGTGCCTGACGCCACCTCTGTATTTATGGGGAAAATGATCACTTAGCAATGTCTGCCCCGGGTGTAGGAGGGGCAGTATTGGCTCAGATGTCACTTGTGTGTCTTTCTTCTTCTACTCTGGTGATTCAACTTGTAACAGAGGAAACTGAGACCCACAGGTATTAAGATAACATTCTCGAACTCCTGAAGCTATAGACTGACAGTAGAGATGTGGATAAGCTAGGTTCTCTGCCTTCTGGCTTAGTGCACGGACTCCCCACACCAAACTGCTTATTCCACAATCGCCTACACAGCTACACAGGTGCTTACAGGACCCAGGGCCCAGCGTTTCAGCTTCAAAGTTCAAATCAAGCATCCACATATTCAGCCTTTTTTTTTGTGGTTTTGTTAATGAGAGCTAATCCCCCACAACACTGGAAACGAAATTCTAAAAACAAAGTTCCCTAAAGGGGGCAATACTATGGAATCAGGCCATGCCAGGAAATGGGATCTTAGGAAATGGGCTAGCCCATGTGCCTCCCAACACAAGCATCAGTCAGAGGGGACCTCACAGCCAGGCAGATCAGGATGCTCGGCTAACAGAGCAGTGCACAGTCAGACATCCTGCCTGTCCCCCGAAAGGGATGATTAGTACTTTACAGCAGCATCCCTGAAGCATGCTCTGCAACATTCTAGCTCAACAAGCAGCTCCTGGAAATAAAGCATATGCAGTCAAAGGAGTTTTGGAAGCCCTGCCCACTGTACCCTTTTCTTAGAAAGCTGTCCTGCATAGTATAGTACATTACAGACCCCTGAGGGGTTCTGCAGCAATAAGTGTGTTAGCTTGTCTAAAATTTTCCAAATGTATTTAAGTCTCCTTTTCCCCCCTCACAAAATACATATATTAATATCCATCAAAACACACTTGAAGGAGTTTGCACTAAAGTGTTAAGAAAATAGATATCTTTTATTTTCTCTAAGAGCAAAGAAGTTAAAACACAAGTGGGATGTGTTGATTTACGTACTCCACACCTGGCACAGTGCCAAACACAAACTGCTCGTTCAGTGTTTATTTACTAAATTAATGACACATGATAAGCCTCTGAGTGTGTTCAATGTTTTGCACAATTTCCATGGGCCCTCCCTCTCATCTTCCCTGACTTTTCTCTTGACCATCTTTTCTCCCTGATCTCCTCATTAAAATGTTGAGCTTCTACCTGAAGCCAAACCCAAGTTAACATAAATTCTTATCACCATGAAACTCTAGCTCAGAAGCTAGAAGACAGTGGGAGAGAGATAGAGAGAGCTGAGTTTCTTCTCAGCCTGGGGTGGATCCAGACATGTGCCACAGGACCCCTGCTTTCTTGCCATAGTCAATTTAGACCAAACAGCTTTGTTTAGCCACAGACCACAGTCCTCGCCTGGTGACAAGTCTGGGGAATGCCCATCTGTCAGTCCAGCCACACACCTGGGTTCTCCTTCCACTGGGGGCCAACAACCAGCACCCCTTACTTTTGCCTCATGTCCACATATTTCACTTTTCATTTTACCACTCCCTGAAAGACTTCCTTTAGAAACCAAGGAATTGAAAACTTTTCACTATATTTTCTAATTAAAAAGTTGAAGCTGCTTACACAGGGCTGAGAAAGAACACGGTAGATGGACACTCCGAGTGTAGGAGGCCCATTCTCCTCACCGGGCCCTGATTGTCTGGGCCCAAGTCTAGCAGGCTGGGGTGGCAGGCTGAGCTCTGGAATGTTCTAGGCTACTGTAGATGATGGCAACTCTGGCATCACCCCGAAAGTTTCCAGTTACTCCACATACCAAAAAGCTCTCCAAATGTATATATATTTTTCCTCCTATTCCTCTTTATTTTCTTGTGAGAAGGACTGGTAATCAAAAAAGTAATCTCAACGGATTTTTCAATTTACTTCCAACCACTTGGGAAGACGGATTCTTTATGGCAATTACCCGAAGACTGTCACAAGATAACGTTTTTATTAGAAGAGGTAAAAATCCTTCTCTGTCTTTCTTTTTATCTTTCCCGTTCTCAAACTTCTACTTCCTCTGTCTTTTAAATTTTTTTTAATAGGGATTTTTTTTACATCTTTATTGGAGTATAATTGCTTTACAATGGTGTGTTAGTTTCTGCTTTATAACACAGTGAATCAGCTATACATATACATATGTCCCCATATCTCTTCCCTCTTGCATCTCCCTCACTCCCACCCTCCCTATCCCACCCCTCTAGGTGGTCACAAAGCACCAAGGTGATCTCCCTGTGTTATGCAGCTGCTTCCCACTAGCTATCTATTTTACATTTGGTAGTGTATATATGTCCATGCCACTCTCTCCCTTTGTCCCAGCTTACCCTTCCCCCTCCCCGTATCCTCACTTCCTCTGTCTTTAAATAAGCATGTACATACAGCACACAAGGCTTCTTTACGAAGTATATGTCTCTTTTAGAGGCATCTCCCACTGATGCTGTGACGCTCCTCTTACTCATTTGTCAGTAATTCTGTTGACACTGAAGAGCTTACATTGCTGGGTCCTTCATTAGGTACAAGCATTATTAGGACTGGGGCCATATTTCTAAGTGGTGAAATTTCCCATCACACTCTCATCATCATCAGCATCATTCAAATGATCATCAGTGATTACAATTTGAAGGCCTACTTATAAGCATAGGGTTAGATACTCTCATGATTAGAGTTGGCCCTTGAACAACACAGGTTTGAACTGAATGGGTCCACTTATATGTGGATTTTTTCAACAAATATATTGGAAAATGTCTTGGAGATCTGTGACAATTTGAAAAACTTGCAAACTGTATAGCCTAGAAATATTGACAAATATAAGTAAAAGTTAGGTATGTCATTAATGCATAAAATATATGTAGATTCTAGTCTATTTTATCATTTATCACCATAAAACATACACAAATCTAGTCTAAAAAGTTAAAATTTATCAAAACAAGCACACAAACACTTACAGACCATACATGGTGCCATTTGCAGTTGAGAGAAATGTAAATAACTGTAAAGATGCAGTATTAAATCACACCTGCAGAAAATTAACTGTAGTACATACTGTGCTACTGTAATAATTTGTAGTCGTCTCCTGTTGCTATTGTGATGAGCTCAAGTGTTGTGAGTATCCACTTAAGATGCCATGTTATGCTAACCATCTCTAAGTGAGCAGTTTGTTTCAAGTAAATAGGATATGGCAGTAAAAAGTGATCTCTTGCAGTTCTTGAGTATTTTTCATCATGTTTAAGTTTAATGCCATAAACCTTGGCACCTATGGGACCCACATGAAGTGCTACTGGTGATGCTTGCAGTGCTCCCAAGAAGCAGAGAAAGTCATGACATTACAAGAAAAAGTTGAGATGCTTGATATGTACCCTAGATTGAGGTCTGCAGCTGTGGTTACCACCACTTCAAGGTGAAAGAATCCAGCGTAAGGACCATTGTAAAAAAAGAAAAGGAAATTTGTGAAGCCATCGCTTCAGCTATACCAGCAGCTGCAAAAACCTTGCACTTTTTGTGAAATGCCTTTTATTTTGACTTGGAAAAGCAGCTTTTGTGTTGGTGCAGGACTGCTTTAAGAAAGGCATATCTATACACTCTAATATGATTCGAGATAAAGCAAAATCATTATATGACAACTTAAAGCAAAAGGAAGGTGAAGGATCTACAGCTGGAGAATTTAAAGCCAGCAAACGATGGTTTGATAATTTTAGAAAGAGCCTTGGCTTAAAACATGTCAACATGACAGGAGGAGATTCTGCCGACCAAGAAGCAGCAGATAAGTTCCCAGACACCATTAAGAAAATCACTGAGGAGAAAGATATCTGAAGATGTCATCATTGTTATTAAAAAGCCATCAGGCCCAAAACAGTAAATTCCTTCTGGAGAAAACCGTGTCCAGATGTTGTGCATGACTTCAAAAGATTTATGACAGAGCCAATCAAAGGAAATCATGAAAGAGAATGTGGATATGGCAAAAAAAGAGGGGGGGGTGAAGGGTTTCAAGTTACAGATCTTCAAGGGCTGATGGACACCACACCAGAGGGATCAACAGAAGACAACTTGTTGGAGATGAGTGCTTCCAAGCCAGGGCCAGAGGATGAGGAAGACATAGAAGAAACAGTGCCAGGAAACAAGCTGACATCAGACTATCCAGCAGAAGGGTTCCAATCATTCAAGACTGCTTTTGATTACTTTTACAACATGGATCCTTCTATAATATGGGTGCTGAAACTAAAGCAAATGATGGAAGTATTATGGTATACAAACATTTTCAGAGAAATGAAAAAGTAGAAAAGTCAGAAACTATGATGTATTTCCATAAGTTTACACTCAGTGTGACTGCTTCTCCTGCCTCCCCTCCACCTCCTCCATCTCTGCCACCCAAGACAGAAAGACCAATCCTCCTCCTCTTCCTCAGTTCACTCAGTGTGGAGACATGAGTTGAAGAGCTTTATGATGATTCACTTCCACTTAATGAATACTAAATAATCATCATGCCATACGGTTAATAAACTTATCTTCTGGGACTATGTATGTGTCTTCGTGTGAAAATCTAATAACTGTACAGCAAGAACTGTGTAAACATTTTTGTATCATCATCATTTCCTAAGTGTTTACTGTGTAGAACATTGTGTGCAAGACTTGTATTGAAGTGGATAGCCTATCCTTACGTAGGCATAAGGTGAGTAATATGGAATATAAAGTTAATAATGTATTAGTTTTCTTACTGTTTTATAACTTTGCTTTCAAAGAATTACATTACTGTGCAGTATGCCTGTCCCTCTCTCTCTTCCTCTCTCATAGTTGGAGAAACTGCATATCAGCCTATCAACACAGGTAGGCAATTTTTTAAAAAAGCAATAATGTTTCCAGTACTGTATTATGAATATGACTGCAATACTTTATGCCACAGACATTTTACAACAATTCATTCCTTAGTGTATAGGCTAGGTTACCATGAAGCAATCATACTGCTGCTTCTCTGTTATCAATGAATGATTTGTTATACCTGTAAAAAAATATGAATTTCTTTTTCACATTATCTTTTCATTTTTGATGTCTAGTGTTAGTAATACATACAACAGCTACAGTCTTTTATATTGTATAAGACTATATAGATATAAGTACTGACAGATGATTCGTCTTGTAAACAGATGACATAAGCTTACAGTATTGATAAATACAGTACTTTAAATGTATTTTCTCTTCTTTATAATTTTCTTAATAACATTTTCTTTTCTCTAGCTTGCTTTATTATAACAATACAGTATATAATACAATATAAACAGTGTTAATTGACTGTTTATGTTATTGGTAAGGCTTTTGGTCAACAGTAGGCTATTAGCAGTTAAGTTTTGGTCAAAAGTTATATGTGAATTTTTGACTGCATGAGGGGGTCGGCACACCTAACCCCCAAGTTGTTCAAGGGTCAACTATATAAAGAAGCAGCAAATCAACAATAGCTGGAGTGCTTTGACTGCTCATCATGGGTTCTGTGCTAAGTTCCTAATGCTCATTCTCTCTTTAAACCTACACAACACCCTTCTATGTCGGCCCCTTGCTCAACAGGTGAGAAAACCTAATTCAGAATATATTGCTTTCTTGTAACAGCATCAGTGATTTCAGTGCCTAACTTTGGTTCCTGGAGGACTGCTTTTTTCTTCTACTAGCAACCCAAACCTTCTTTTCTTGTGTCTTACTTATTTGCAGACCCTTCCAATTAGCACTTTGTATTCATTTCCATGCATCCTCTCATTCACTCAGTGAAGATTTAATGAGTGCCTGTGATTTTTTCAGCACGGAGCTAGGCCCTAGGGATTCAGCATTAAACGAGTTACATACCATACCTCCCAAAGTCAAGACTTCAATTTATAATACAGATGTCCTACTCATAGCCCCATCCATTCTGTGGAAAGGACATTTTGTGTGGCAGTGGCTATTGGCAACACTCTGGGGTGCCCAGAAGTGGAGGCTTTCCTAACCCAGCTCAGAGAAAGAGACAGAAAACAAATTCTCATAAGTGACATCTTTAAATGTGCAATAGGTGTGACAAATACAAATGTCTCTTTGTCAGCTCTGTAGGCCCATTTTACATAGTTTATCTGATCTGGCAGTTATTCTGGGAGCTTGGCTGAGTGTTTTTTGTATTTGTACATTAAGACAGCAGGCTTTCAGGAATTAACAGACCAAGGACAAAATGAAGCAGATCTTGGCTCCATAAAGAGAGGACCTTTACTTACAATCAGAAAAACCTGAAGGAGGAGTAAGACGCCACCTTAGCAGGAATAAGGAAGAGATTTAAGCAACAGATGTGAGGGGTTGCGGGGGGAGGAATAGACTAATTCTGAAGGTTTCTTCCAGCTCTGGAATCCTTTTTTTTTTTTTAAATAAATTTATTTATTTATGGCTGCATTGGGACTTTGTCGCTGTGCATGGGCTTTCTCTACTTGTGGTGAGCGGGGGCTACTCTTCGTTGCAGTGCGTGGGCTACTCATTGCTGTGGTTTCTCTTGTTGCAGAGCACGGGCTCTAGGTGTGTGGGCTTCCGTATTTGTGGCACGCAGGCTCAGTAATTGTGGCTCGTGGGCTCTGGAGCGCAGGCTCAGTAGCTGTGGCGCATGGGCTTAGTTGCTCCACGGCACGTGGGATCTTCCCGGACCAGGGCTTGAACCTGTGTCCTCTGCCTTGGCAGATGGATTCTCAACTACTGTGCCACCATGGAAGCCCCCAGTTCTGGAATTCTAAGTCTATCTCTGAATCCAAATATGGATTTTTTAAAAACTGGCTTTGATAGCCAGAGAATGGATAGTTTTAATTACCTAGTGGATAATTTAGTGGTTATGGGTTCTCTATGGCTCATTTCCAGCTCCCTGATTTTGCTTGATCCAATGTGAGCCCTCTTTTTCTTGGTCTAGCAAATATGCACAAACATAAAACAGAATGTGTGTATTAATCATGACATTTTGTTTTCTATATATTTTATGCTTTGACATCTTGGTCCTTGCTGACCCTGGAGGGACCATCCTTGTCAGGGCTGGTCAATTCTGAGAGAGTAAGAAATCTGGAGGGCGCCCTTTCATATGCAAACCAACCAAGCCAGAGCCTAACCCCTACCCCCATCACCTCCTTTATCCAGCTCTTTCACTCTCTACCATGACTCTCCTGCCCTGATCATCCCAGAGCCAGGTATCAGGCAACTAGGGACATCCCTTACGCTGGAGCTCACTGAAATTATTCAAACCAGCCAATCCTAAACCTGCTTACCCTGCCTAGCCCATTATTTCCCATGAAAACCACAATAAAGGCTGCTGCCTGTGTTTCCTTTGCTCCCTCTGCCTCCTGACTGACCCCTATGCTGCCCCGTGTGCCCTGTGTGTCACAAGGTATCTCCCATTTCTAGAAAAATGTGAGTACAGACTCTCTCCTTTATAGCAATCATTTTGTATCTGCATGTCTTACCATGCATGATTGAAATAATTCTTAAAGTATCCTTCAGGTACCCTTAAAACAACATAGCTATAGGAAGGTAGACAGTTTGATAAAGAAGGAACAACTAAAATGGAAATTTAGAGATGACTTCATGGATTTAAGTAGCTTTGCTCTAGCCTCTGTGGTCAATAAAGGAAACAAGCTGACATTTATTGAGCACCTACTGCATGTTACTGTACTTACATTATATGACTTAGGTCTATCTGTAGAGCCAGTTGGATTCTTGAGACAACAACATATGCTAGACTTGGTGGATGGAAAATCATGTTTATAACCAAGTGATATGGGTACAGGATGAGACATACAAGGTATGAAACTCAGTCTGTCCCCTGTGGCTTGAGATGGAGCTGGCCTGTGACTGATGGACCAAGTGTTTCCGGGCCCTGGTCTCAGGCAGAAACTCCTCATCTATTCATAGCTAAATGCCTTAGCTCAGCCCTACAAGTGGCTTAAGTCTTTGATTGCTTTTATTTTCCCTCTACATAGGTCTCTAGATCATCTAATCTAACCTCATCGTTTTAAATAAAATTGGTAAACTGATGACTCCCAAATTGGTATCTCAAGCCTAGATGTCCTTCTTCCCTGACCATCACACATCGAATTGCGTTGTCCCCAGTCCGCCTCAGCACAGTGGCACAGAGGTTCTGCCCAAGTGAGGAGGCAAGCCTTAAGGAAGAGAGCTCCGCCTGAGGGGGCTGACTTTACTGGAAACAAAGCCTGGAGAAGTTCTGTCTAAATGCCTTGATGTCAAAAACCATGGAGATCTTGGTAGAGAGCAATTACGAGAGGGCTAGCAGTCACAATAGTAGCAACAAGCTACCTGGCAGAACAGCCATAAATTTAACAGCGAGAACCAGGGAAAAGGACAGACAAGAAAAATCCTTCTGGGGGTCAGGAAGGCTATGGGCATTCCCTAGGTTGCACCTACTCAGGAACAGTCAGAGCAGAACACGGGGCAAACTCTAAAGCATCTTCCCAGCCACACCTAATCCATCAGCAAAACACAGGGGCCTTAGTAGCTCCAGGGGATTAAGCACAAATTTAGACAAAGCTAGCTGAATGTTAAGCTCCTCTGACCCAGGATGACTCTGAGGAAGCCAGGCTTTCAAAATAAAATCACATTTACCCCTGATGGTCTGAGAAACTGTGCATACCCAAGGCTGAGCACTCTCAAGACACACTGGAGAGATGGCCTCAGAGCAACTGCCCTGTGGTTGAATAGGAGGCAAAACTGAAGCTTCTTGAACTCTATAGACAGTCTCTAAGCCCCACTTAACATTTTGCAGGCTTCTCAAACTTTGCGTGTCAAAACTGAGTTCCTGATAACTACTCCTGATTTTTCTAAGAAAAATAAGAAAACAATTTTACCAAATTGATGAGGGGAAAAGAATGGCAACCTTATCATAAAATGTGAGCAAAAATAAGGAACGTGAACAAAAGGAAATAAAAATGTAAAACAAATAATAAACAAAATAAGATGGAAGAAACAAAATACAGCACAATAGTCAATGAATAAATGTAAATAGACTGATTTCTCCCATTAAAATACAAAGACCATCTTACTGGCTTAAAAAGAAACCCAGTTTACAAGAAGCACAGCTAGAGAAAATAATAAAGATTAAACACAAGGAATGAATTCAGTAAAATAAAAATCTAAAGAAAGCAGGATTGGTGCTATTAATAGCAAATAAGATGGACAGGGTAAACAGGTGCCGTGTAATTATAAGTTGCACAATTTGTGAAAAATGTATGTGTCATAAACCTGAATGCACACACACACATAAAGATCATCTATGTATGAAACAAAACCTATGCAAGAGAATGCTGCAGAAATGCAATTACCATTGGACATTTCAATATACATATCTCAGAAAGGACTGACTTATTAGATAAACAATAAAAAAGGCCATAGAAGTATTGGCTGGTACAAAAAACCAGACACTTGGTACTCATCTTAAGAAACTAGAAGAACAATAAAATAAATCAGAAGAAACTAGGAGAAGGAATTAATAAAGATAGGAGCTTATAACAACAAAATAAAAGATAAGGAAATACAGATATTAGAAAGGATAAACAAATTTGGGAGGTGCTTCTTTGAAAAATAATGTAAAATAAAACAGACCAACACCTAGCAGTCTGATTATAGATAAAAAAGAAAGAACAATCACAGATTCAAGAAGGACTAAAAGAATATTTAATATTAAATATTTCCAAGGGGAAATTATTTTACAGCAAAATATAAATTACCCAAACCTATCCAAGAAGATATGGAAAACTTGAATAGACCAACAACTGTAGACAAGCTCATGAGGGTGATTAGAGATCTGACATTGAAAAGGGCGCTAGGACCAGATGGGTTCACAGCTGAGATTTAGCTAATTTTACAAAATAATTACGATGTTACTTCAATTTTTCCAGGCCATAGAAAAAGCTAGACAGCTCCCCAATTAATTTCGTGGAACAAGCATAAATTTCATACCAAAACCTGGTAAGGAATAGTAGGAAAATGGAAAAGTATATACCAACCTCATTTGGAATTTGGATATGAAAATTCTAAATAAAACATTGGCAAAAGAATCCAGCAGTGTATACAAAAATACATTATGACCATATAGTTTATTCCTGTGATGCAAATGAAGTATCGAGAATTTTATCAATATAATTAATTATATCAATACATCAAAGGGGGAAACCATGTTATCAGATCTATAGACGCTGAAAACAATGCTACTAAGTGAAACAGGAATGGCTGGAAACTACTTAAAAAACCAGAAGCAAATCAAATCTAGATAGAATAAATAAATAATAAAAGCTATTTAGCAACATCTATTTAAAAAAATTAATTTGAATATGCCCTTCAGCACAGCAATTCTATACCTGAGAATGTAACCCTTAGAAATAAAACCACTGGGTATGTGAGAAAATATGAACAAAATTGTGGATTGTAGAGCTGTTTTGGGGCCGGATAAACTGGAAACATGATGAATGCCCATTAACAAGAGCATGGGTGGATAAACTGTGGTTCATCCACACCATGGGATATCATGCAGTCATTTGAAAGAATGAATTGTCAACTGACTTGGTACTTTTTATTTAAAAATGCAAGACACAAGAAACAATATATAATGTGTCTCCATCATGTAAATCGATGACTAGTATCCATATCAGTGTGTTTATCAATATGGCGTTTAAGATTACATGAACAAAGAGAAAAATCTAAAAGGTTATATTCTAAGTTGTTTATATTAGCGTGAGAATATACATTGAAAGACTGAGGAAGATGATGGTGAAATCAAGCAAAAAAGTACAAGAAAAAGAGAGACTGCTCTTAAAAGGTGAAGATAGGCTCATGTATTTATATAAAATTATATATACATTTTTGTGTATGAGTATTCTGTATTTGAAAAAAGTTTATAAATTTTAAAAATACCTAAATCACCTGCAAAATACAGATGTAATATCTTTCAGTATGTCCAAAACAATTAACTTTTCTGCCTATGTTGGAATAGATTCTGATTCTTTGTATGAGGGTAAGTCGTATTAGTTGACTTACATTTGCAGGCCATGTTGCGTTAAAAATATGGAACTTTGGGACTTCCCTGGTGGTGCACTGGTTGGGACTCCGTGCTCCCAGTGCAGGGGGCCTGGGTTCAATCCCTGGTCAGGGTACTGGATCCCGCATGCATGCCGCAACTGAGAATTTGCATGCCACAACTAAGGAGCTGGCGAGATGCAACTGAGGAGACTGCCGGCCACATCTAAGACCCGGCACAACCAAATAAATAATAAAATAAATAAAATTTTTAAAATATGGAACTTTGAACACAAGAATAGCTTTTAGCAGCAAAAGACTGTACAGTAGTCCCCTCTTACATGTGGCTTTGCTTTCCACAATTTCAGTTACCCACTGTCAACTGTGGTCCAAAAATATTAAATGGAAAATTCCAGAAATAAACAATTCATCAGTTTTAAGTTGCATGCTTTATGCCATTCTGAGCAGGGTGATGAAATCTCATGCCATCCTGCTCCATCCCACTTGGGATCCCCAAACATTGACATCATCTGCTCCTGACATTCAGCCATCAACTCATGGCTCCATAATGTAGGATCACCCTAAGCTTGTGATCCTCTTTGTGACATACTGGCAGAATTTCAGTAGTAGTCTAAAGCTATGTCACAATGCCTATGCCATTCACCTTACTTCAGCTCATGAAGTAGGCATTTTATCATCGCACATCATCACAAGAGGAGGGGTGAGTACAGTACAGTAAGATATTTTGAAAAAGAGAAAGACCACATTCACATAACTGATTATACTATATTGTTATAACTTCTATTTTATTATCAGTTACTGTTGTTAATCTTTTAAATCTCTATAAACCTCTAATTTATAAGTTAAACTTTATCATAGGTATGTATGTATAGGAAAAAACATAGTATGTATTGGGTTCAGTACTATCTGTAGTTTCAGGCATCCACTGGGGGTCCTGGAACATAGGCCCCACGGATAAGAGGGGGCTACTATAGTTGAATTTGTATAAGCTAGGCACTCCTGTGACATGAAGCTATGAGCTCTGGCTATAAACTGTGTACACCATGTCACCCAGGGCATGACAGTGAGCTCATGGGCAACACTGGATATTTTCAAGAGAAGGACAGGGATATTTGATATCTTGCACACCTGAAGTAGTTTACATTTTCAACATTAGATCGTGATGTCCTTGTGAAACCAGGTTTTTGGCAGTTGCCAAAATGTGGAAGAGGAAATGAGAGTGGCGTGGTCCAATAGCATTTCAAGTTCTGAAAATATGTGCAGTGCGCAACAGGCACACATATTCCGTTATCGAGTAACTATGATTACTAAAGGGTACAATTTTGAATATTTTTTCTTTCGATTCATGTGTATTATTTTTTCAAATGCCTTGTTCTGTTGTTTGGACCTAACTACTTAATAAATGGAACTGGTAAGTATTTCTTTCAGCCTAGATACTCTGTAAGAAAATTACTGAGCCACTAAAAGAGCTGTTGAGAGCATCACCTGCTACAGGATGATACAGATGAAGCTACGGCAACTCAAACCTCTACAGGGAGGGGATAATGGTTGCAACTACTACGGAAATCACTCTATGGGCCTGGGATGGATGACCATTACATGAATGCAATAAAGCCTTTCCTCCTTTTGTAAGTTTGCAAAAAAAATTTTTTAATGCTAAATGTGCTGCCATTGACTTTACTCATATTTACCCCAAAGAGTTAATTGCTATTCCATCCACTGCCTCCATTACAACCTGCAGGGAGGAAAGAATACAAAACAATTACAAATTGATTACTGTTACATTGGGTTTTCACAGCCATAAATCTGAGCACTGCCTTTCCAGGAGACACAGTAAGTTTGACAAGTTTCTTAATATTCAGAAACCAGATGTCAGATCTCTTCTGAGTTTGCACATTCTAGTGTTTGATTACTTCCTTTGTGTGTTTTGTAATGGGATTTGTTAAATACAAAGGCTGCATGTCTACCTTATTATATATCATTATTAAATAAATCATATTGGGATCATCTGTCCCCTTACATTAGGCATTCTTATTCTGGAGATTGTCAGCTTGTTAGTATTGTGAAGCGTTTTCTGGGAGACTCCACAAACCAATTTTGAAAAGCAAAACTTCCCTGGTACGGCCCAAAGGAATCTTGACAGTGTGCTTCCATAAATTCTCTATTCCCTCCTGAGAGAAGGTGAGTAAACTCATCTAAGTCCTCCTGATCCAATAATCATCCTACCACCAAGAACACATCCAAGGACCAAGTATGTGCCAAGTGTCATGCTAGGGTTTTCTGTCATGATAAGGCTTTCTCTCTTTATAGGGACAGGGGGCAAAAAATTCCAAAAAGCTTTGGTGTCCGAAACATTTTGATATCTCTTTGGCCAAACACAAGAAGTGTTGACACATATTGGTAATTAGACCCGCAAATATTCATTAGTGCTAAAGTAAAAATGACCTCATAAAATTAACAGCTGTATATTTCCCCTGCTCAGTCTTCCCTTATCAGATGCTGACAAAAAGCTAGGTTTTTCTCAAGGGTATTTCTTCTTAGCTAAGTCTTCAATTTTCACCTCATAAATTCTAAAACTTCATGTCCACCAGACCCACACAGGAACCCAGGAGGAAGATTTCACTATCCAGAGCCAAACACTGGGAGTACCATTATAGGGTAGAGCTTATGCTACTGTGCTGCTACCCTGTTATCCCAAAGGGCCTTCACATAGAAGGTTAAATTCCATTATCATCCATCCATGCTGTGCCTTGGGGTGGAAATGATGAGTGGAGGATGACAGCTGGCCGGCTCACCTTTGACCAGGAGATGGCAGGAGTGGGTCATCTTAGGGAAAAGGCAGATCCTTAAGGGACCCCTTGTGGGACTGGGCCATCAGTTACAGTTCTTTGGGATTTAGCAAAGGGCTTAAGTAGGAGACCCAGAATTGAGGGCTGAAGTGTGTCTAACTCAGAGAGAGAACCAAGCAGGTTGGGACACCAGTGGGATTGTAGTCAGATGACAGGAACAGCAGAAGGTGGACGGAGCCAAACAAGAAGGAAGCAACAAGTCAGGAAACAGAGTCAGCGCAGGTCACTGGGCGGTAAGCAACAGCTCAGATGGATGCTAAAAACCGCTGAGCTTGGCAGGGCATGGAGCAACAAGTTGGCTTTGGAGCCACAGGCTGGGGCTCCCATTTCTAGATCAGGGAAGGTGTGACATCCCATGTTCCTCTGTCAGGGTGGGCTGTCACCAGAATCCTCACTAGAAAGACAGCTGACTTAAGGGAGCTAGTCACCAAAAGCCAAGAGATCTGAGTTCTTGAAAACTTCTTCCATTATCTTATTTACTGTGGCCAAGCCAAGGTTTACCAATTCCTTCTCTGTCCCCAAAGCTCAACCTCTAATTTATAAAGTGAGGGTCCTAATATTTATCTAATGGTAGCACCAACCTGCCATTCAAACTAGTGATTGGACAGAGGGCTACTGGCCCAAGCGAGAAAGAAACTGGATTCGAATGCGAAGAAGTCATCTTACAAGAAAAAAATAAGAGAGGTGGGGGAGAAAAATACAGAGCTACGATCCGGTACTGACAAGCTATGTTAGCTGCTTCATCATTGCTAAAATAATGGATAGAAGATTGCATAAGGGCTTAAGGAATGTTTATAGGTTTCTAAAGACATCTGCAGGCTTTTCTTTAAGGAATGATTAGCATTAATGAGAAAACTTCAGCACCATCCCTCCTACAAATGGGAATAAATCTATAAGGCACCTTGCTAGGTATTCTGAAGGCTGCACTCTAATGTACCTTAGGTGCTGTGGCTTGCAGATAGTTGTCAATATTATGGCTTTGTCAGGTGTCCATTTTACAGGAACGACCTCAAGCAGCTTTGCCACTTCTGAAATAGTACTTCCTTCATTACAAAGAACACGCCCTGGTCACTGTGACCTGCTACAATACCCATGAATGAAATGTATGACAATGAAGCCCATCTAAGTTATGACTATAGGATTTTGTCTGACTTAAGGGAGGAAATTATGAGCCTGACGTTTTTTCAGACCTTTTTGTGTGTTTATAGAACTTAATCCTCATAACTTCCCTGTAAAGTGGGAATCCTCTCCATTATTGTACAGATGAGGGAAAAGAGGCTCAGAGAGGGTTTATAACTGGCTCAAGGATGCCTAGCTGTTAAGTTGCAGATTTGAATCTAACCCTTTTCTTAAAGTGAATTGTTTGTTAACAAACACAAAGAAAAACCAAAAAACTGTTGTCTGTTCGTTTTCACTAATCAAACCCAGGTTCCCATGTGATATGTGTCTAAATTTCACTTCAGGTGGCCTAAATCTCGCCCCAAATGTAGCAGAAAGCCCGCACTTTTCCCCATTTCCATCCCCCAAATCACTGAGTCACCCTCGAGGTGCAGGGTGCATGTCCATTTGCATATTTCATGGGATGGGACAAATCCTTTTACCCTTGAGGATGATTTACCAACCAAAGCTTTGGAAGCTCACATTTATATTCCATGAGATACTTCATTCCCAGGGAACTTTAACTCTGTGAGAATTTTTATTTTAAAAAGGACAATTTGGAAACGTGGTTAACAGTAGCCCTTCTTCATCAAATGAGGCTACCAGTCCTATCCATTCTCATGTTTTTGGGTGGTGACTGGGCCAAAGGGACAGCAAATCATATGGGGGTACAAGCTTGGTCAAAGCAAAAGAAGGAGTTTCAGGGTGACTACTTCATTTTCTTGGAAGTTAGCCAAGACTCCCTGTGGGAAGAGACACACTTTCCTTGTTGAGTAGATGCCCAGGTAAGTCCATTTTGGGGTAGAATCTGAGCCTTCAGGACCAGAATGAGGATAAAACTGTTTAGCCTGAGACTTGGGGTAGGATTTGCTTTTTCCTCCAAAGAGGGAGGAGCCAGTAAAGGAGAGGGAGACAGGGAAAAGGGTGTAGGGCCAAGAAAACGAGGCAAGGGCTCATTTTCCACATTTCCCAGCCTCATTTCTAATCAGGTTACCAAAGTCACAAAACACTTGAAAAAAGGAACAAAAAATCATGAAATGCCCGGGCATATTGTCTCTAGTGACAGATTGGTGCTACAGGAAAAACCTGGTGGTCATGGAGGCAGAGTCCACAAAGAAGTAGGGTTCTGAGAGGATTATCTACTGGTGGGGTCAGCAGGTGGCTTCCACAGGCCATGAAAATCTCAGGTCAAGTTCAACCAGATGCCCAAGGCAGCTAACAGGTGCATTAGCACCTGTACAACTCTGTGTTCTTGCTTTCTCATTCCATTTGCCTCTCTGAGGACCCTGGGACTCTCACCACCCCACAATGATGTCTTGAGTTAAATTTCATCACTCTGAAGAAGAGGAAGCAAAAAGAGATGTAGAAATGGAAGCAGGTAGGATGTCTGGACATTTCTCAAAAAACAAAACAAAGCAAAAAAAAAAAAAAAACAAACGAAAAAAACAAAGCCCACCAAACCATGATTCTCCAGCTGAGAGGAGATGAAACTCTGCATTAGCATTGCTTTAATGCTCAAATGAACAAATTAGGAGACCTTTTTTGAGTGGAAATAAATGACTGAATTACTATTTATAGACAATCAATTAGGGAGAAAATGATAGCACTCAAATGAGGTTTCTCTCCTCAGTGAAATATACATAGTGACCCATACTGATGCCAATTTTGTTAAGGGTCTTTCTAGCAACTTTGATGTTCGCTTCAAAAGGAACCCCATTTAAAAAATAAATGACTCCTGTCCCTTCCATTAAATCCTCACTTTCCCTCTGTGGTTAAGCTCAATTATCAGAGCGAAGCTTTTAGTTGGCTTGAAGTTGCCTGTTTCTTCCATATGTCAGAAGATTAAGTGGTGCCCAAGAAGACAGTGTCTAAATCTATTTTATGGTCTTTCTGAAATCCATTTAAGTGTACCCAGTGGTCACTCAGATTAATATCTACTAATTATTCACCAGGCTCTCTACTAAATACTTTATATACCTGAACTCATTTAATCCTTAAAAGAACTCCAGAATGAAGGTAGTGTTATTCCCATTTTGTAGATGAGGAAACTTAGGATCACAGTAGTTAACCTACCTCAGGTTTATCCCCTTCCCTTCCCCCACCTCTTTCCTTCTTCCTTCCCTCATTCCTTTCTTCCTTCCTTCCTTCCTCCTTCCCTCCCTCCCTCCCTTCCTTCCTTTCTACAACTATTTATAGAGTCCCTACTATATGTCACACACTATTCTAGTTGATGAAGATACAACAGGAAGCACAACAGAAAAAGTCCTTGGACACTGGAATTTATACCCAAGTGAGGGTTACAGACAACAAGCTAAATACATAAGATATAAAATATATTAAGTGATTATGCTGTCATAGAGAAAAATAAGGCAAGAATGGGTGTAGAAAGCATTGGGGGATTGCAGTTTTAAATAAGATAGACTGAGAAGAACTTACTGAGATGTGGTGGTTAAAGAGGGTATGGATTCTTTGCTGCTCCTCTTATTAAAAGAAGGAAGCTATGCTATTTACAACCTTTCTCTAGAATCTGGGCTGTTCAGTGTCTACTTTAACAGCATTTGGTAGAAGTTATGCTGTGCCTAGTTGCTGGATCAGCTTCCAGAGGACTGGCAGCCTCCACTTTGGTCCCTTTTTTGCTCTGAGCTGCTATGCAAGATCTGCTACTACTTTAAGGGTGCCATGCTGTGAGGAAGCCCAAGCTATGCACAGCAAGCAACATGTCGTGGGAGAGAGACAGTGAGAGAGAGGGAGAGCCAACCATCCCCAAGCTGTTCCTATCTTCTCCTGTACAAATCATCCCACCTGAGGCCTCAGACTCTGGGGTTCAGAAACAAGTTTCCTCTCTGTGTTCTGTCTTGTTTCCTGACCCACAGAATCGTAATATGTAACAGTAATTAATCATTGTTATTTAAACCACTAATTTGGGGGGCTGTTTCTTACATAGTAATTGATAACCAGAACAAAGGTGACTTTTGGGTAATGACACAAAGAGGGTTAGGGAGCAAGCTCTTTTAGAAAGAGTATTCTAGGCAGAGGGAACAGACTTTCAAAGGACCTGAATGGACCTGGAGGGCTCAACAAATGGCAAGGAGGCCACTGTGGCTGCAGCAGACTGAGTGAAGGGGAGAGTAAAATTACATCAAGTTAGAGAGATGTATGACTCTGCAGGCCAGTCACTGTAAACACTTTGACTCTGAGTGAGATGGGCAGAGACATTGGAGTGCTGGAATGGGGGAAAGATATATATATATATATATATATATATATATATATATATATATATATATATATATATATATATATATATATGCTTAATTATTATTCCTTAATAGTTTGTAAGCCAAAAGTGGGTATACACTATTGAGCAAAACCAACATAGACACTGCCCTCGTTGACTTAAAAATCCCAGCAGTCAAGTGACAGAGCCAGATATGATCAGGGCTGCACGTCTCAACCAAAGGCTGTGTCTTTCATCACTGCACCATGTCTGGTCAAATCAAAGACTGATAAGCTTCTCCACCACATTTCATTCTCAGCTAAGGTTCAGTACCTTAAGATTTTTTTGCTTAGGACAAACAAGGAATGACTTACTTTTGTTACTCAAGTTGAGAATTAATACTGAATAATATTAATATGTAGGAAAAAAAGAAACCAGAGGAGAAACTATTTATCAGCTAGAGTTCAACCAGTTTTTACCACCATGTGAGGCATCATTGTTAAAGCTACGACTGCTCAAGGTTAAGATTTGTAATGGCTGGATCTGAGTGCCAATTCTACCTCAAAATCTCTGTGTGAGCTTGAGAGAGTTGCTTAGCTACTCTGGGTCTCTCATATCTCACCAGTACAATGAGGAGTATTTTCCAAATGTGCTTTATGAAACATTAGCTGAAAAGATATTTTTTAAAAGAAATTATTCTGTTTGTGTGTTATCTGTGTGTATGTGTGTGTGGGTGGGAGGGCGTGCCAAGTCAGCTGGAAAATTCTGTATATTATATCCCCTTCTTGAAGATCCATAATACTAACCAGCAAATTGAAGACCCTAATAAGGTCTACAGTATAGCTGGGGACTGACTGCAATTAACTAAATCACCTGTGGCCTTTATGGACCTGGATGATGCATTTCACATCTGCCAGGCTAGGATATGTACCTACCTTATCTCACTGCTGTGGGCTGAGGTTAAATCATTTGTCATGAATTAGCATGTCTAGTCTGTAATTGACGTTCGATGTATGTCAGTTACAGTCTTGTCTCATCCCTTCTCTTTCTGATCTTATTTAAAACACACAATTTTCTAGGTCTTTGCTTCTTGAATAACAAACAAGAGTGAATAATGTACGCTCTGAACATTGTAAATGACAGGCACTCATTAACAGTCACTCTATCTGTGTGGTGTGTCAGGTATGGAGATTAGTCAATCACCTCATATGCCCAAGAGCTTCAACCCCCCTCTTCAAACTTCTTTCCAGAGCAACTTAAGAAGGACAGTATGATGACATGCATGTTCTAACTTTTTATCCCATGGATTAAGTTAATAGTCAGGCATGTGACCTGAAATGGGTAAGCAGAAATGAAGAGAGCTGACATCCAAACAATCTTAAACAAGAACTAGGTAACCACTCCTTGGAATACAAAATGTGATAAACATAGTTTAATTCCTTTTGGTGGGAAAACTCAGGTAATAACAAAAAAAATATCAACTGTTTTCCCCCTATTTTAGGTATACATTATTATTTTCCTTGATCAAGTTACAGTGGGAAAAAGCTTATGGTCTTTTTGATATTACAATTCAACTTGTACATGTCAAGGCAGGAAAAAAAGTCACACACAGAAGTGACTGAACAAGTCTCATTGAAATTCCAATGGAGAAGGAGGTAAGGCAGGAAAGAATGAATATACCACAAAATGTTTTTTTTCTTTTCAGAAAATAAAACTACCTTTTCTACCCAGGACATGAGCATCTAGAATCTCCTTAAATTCAATAATGTATGTTCCCTAAAGAAATTCTCAGTTGTGCATGTGTCCTTAATTATGATAAAGCAGCCAGTGTTTGATTCTCTTGCACAATGAGTTTTTCCTCTTTAATCTGGACAAGTAATAAAGTATCATGGTAAACTTGATTTAACAACTGACTTAATACCCGAGATAACACAAACCACAGCTATCACATCAAGCAGGCTTTGTCAGACTCGGCTGATCTGAAGCCCACCCTCTGAAGTCCCCATTGTGATAAGCCTCCCCAGTGCTCACTGTGGGCATACGAAGATGTAATAAATTGGGTTGTTATTCCTCCAATTCTTCCACTTATTTCTGGAGCTGTCTCTTTGTAATTTAGCTCAAGTTAATGATAACCCTAAATGTAATATTACCAGTTATAATTTCTCACTTTAAAATAGCACGTAAATGGTGAATGTTCTCTGCTTTAGATAAGAGTCCTAGGCCAGCTAATGAGGAGATTATGATGAGAAGAACAGAGAGGCCACAGGAGACTGTGCCCCTGGCTCTCTGGTCAGTTCATGTTTACCTTCCAGATTTCACCTGTCTCAGGCAGGCAAAGAATCTAAAGGACATTTGTTGCTAGCATCAGGGAAGAAATCACACTCTCCTATACTGCTCATGGGATATACTTTTTGGAGGAAAAGTTAGCAATACATAACAAAAGCCTTAACTAGGTATGTGTTCTTCGATCAAGCAATGTAATATTCAGGAGTTTATCTTAAGAAATGTTCATCACAGCGTTTTCTGTATCAGAAGAAAAAAGAAAACAACTGAAATGTCCAATGATATAGTTTGGTGAATTAATTATGGCACACCCAACATTGTTTCCAGCAAACAAACACATAGTGTGCCAGGCTCTTTAAGTATTACAAGTTTTAATTTATTTAATTTCTAAAACAACCCTATAAGGCAGTAGTATTATGATCTCTTTTTCACAAGTGAGTAAACGGACTCACAAGGATGTAAATAACCTACTCAAGGTTACATGGATCCTAAGTGGCTAACCTGGCACTTGAACCCAGCATTTGGGCACCATGGTCTACATACTTAATCTCCATTTACACTGCCTCACAACAATAAGATAATATTCCATCATCACAACTGGTGTTAGGGAGACGTTATTTCATGGAAAAGTGTTAGAATATGTGAGTGAGTGAAAAAAAAAAAAAACAGGTTACAAAATATGTTGAACAGTGTGACCCAGTTTTCACAGAAAAAAAAGAAGAGTATATTTATAGAAAGAAAGAAACCTAAAGGTCTTTTATTGACAGTGGTTACTTTGGGGTAGCATCTTTATATGCTTCTGAAATTTTCTTTTTGCCTATCTCTTAGTTCTAATCATTGTTACACAGACCATGTATTTAAATGTTAAGCCTCCTTAGAAATTGAAATTTAAGTACAAGAAATAATAGTATAATTAAGTTATAGTATATAAATTTTGAATCATAAAACAATGTTAGCCATATTGTGGTGAAAACAGTACAGTCATATTGCTGCTCGCAATATAAATCGTTACAACCCTCTATAGAAAGTAAGCTGGCAATGAAAATCAAGAGCATGAAAATGTTCATTTCCTGTTAACCCTGTGGTCCCACTTGTGGAAATTATCTTATGATCACAATTCAGAAGAAGAAAACTGCCATATGCACATAGTAAGAAATACAAAACTGAAATATTTGATTTATAAGTCCACTGATAGAACCCTGCGAGGCTGGCAGGCTACCAGGGTTCCTATTTGCACATCTTCCCAGTGGGCTTATGAGGGAGGACATTGACCAGACATATTGAAGGGCTCTATGTGGTTGAACAAAATCTCCTGTCAAAAAGTCCCGGTGGGGGGGCTTCCCTGGTGGCGCAGTGGTTGAGAATCTGCCTGCCAATGCAGGGAACACGGGTTCGAGCCCTGGTCTGGGAGGATCCCACATGCCGCGGAGCAACTGGGCCCATGAGCCACAACTACTGAGCCTGCACATCTGGAGCCTGTGCTCCACAACAGGAGAGGCTGCGACAGTGAGAGGCCCGCACACCCTGATGAAGAGTGGTCCCTGGTCGCCGCAACCAGAGAAAGCCCTCGCACAGAAACGAAGACCCAACGCAGCCAAATAAATAAATAAAATGAATTTATTAAAAAAAAAAAAAAGTCCTGGTGGGGCTTCCCTGGTGGCGCAGTGGTTGAGAGTCCGCCTGCCGATGCAGGGGACACGGGTTCGTGCCCCGGTAAGGGAGGATCCCACGTGCCGCGGAGCGGCTGGGCCCATGAGCCATGGCCGCTGAGCCTGCGCGTCCGGAGCCTGTGCTCTGCAACGGGAGAGGCCCCAACAGTGAGAGGCCTGCGTACAGCCAAAAAAAAAAAAAAAAAAAATTCCTGGTGTCACTAAAGCCAGGAAACCCACCTGGAAAAAGCACAGACTAGACTTAAATCCAGGAATGCCACTGGGTTGTGGGAGAGATGGCCTTTGGAGTATGGTGCCCTGTGCTATCACCAGTCTGGATTTCAGGGACATGGTCAGGCTTCTGCCAGGAGGGCCCATTTGGGATCCCAAAAGCACTGATGCATAAAGGGCCTCTTCTGCTTGAGAACTAAGATATCACACTTTTCTCTGTCTGATAAATAATACTGGGAGCAAGTGTTTTTCCTTTTTCTGTGCTAAACACAGTACTGGGAACCCACACAAGTGACTTGATTAATTGCTCTGGGAAGTACTTGCATTGGGAAGATGACAACATGAACAATACGAGAGCTTGTTGATGAAGATTAGCAGCTGGCTTATTCGGAGTTGTTTTAGGTGATCCCCTGACTGTGCCCACCAACCAGACGCCCATAAAGTCTCTCCAACCATGACCAGTTCCCTGTCTTTCAGGACCTGCCTTGAATCAGGGAGCTGAGACCCTAAAACCTTTTAAACATCCTCCCCTCCCCTCCCCCCACCTAAGAAACTCCTAAGACTATCCAGGTGGCCTTGTCCTTCACTGCAGGAAGTCTAACAAACTCCGCTTTCCTGACCAGCAGGTTTTCAGGGTCTTTTGCAGACTCCTCTCAGGTCCACTCAGGTCAAGGAACAGGAGGAGAAACTGGAAGCAAGAGGGATGTATGAGATGGGGGCAAACCCTGGAGCCCTGAGAAGGATGAACTACAGCACCAGGAAGGCAGAAAAAGAAGAGGAACTACAAGGAAAAGCATTGAAGACCCTAGGATGGAGAGACTGCATCAACTCACAGACTGCTGGAACCAAGTGATGCAAGGAAGAGAGAAGAGAATGGAGCAGACCCAGCACCAGTAGCTTCGGGGCAGCCACAGACAGTGTGAACCCTTGTGTGGGCTTGTGACACAAGGGGAGGGAGGGACCTGGCAGGCTTGGGCTTCAGAGTTGGTTTGTTGGGGATCAGAATTAGACTCCCAGGAATGCTACTGATCTCACTGTGGTTTGGGGGTGACCTCTGGCTCCAGACTGCCTGCATCCGGACCCTGGCCCTGCCACTTGCTAGTTGTGTGATGTTGGGTTAGTTGCTTGATGTCATCCAATTGTTCTAAGCCTCAATCTTCTCATCTGTAAAGTGAAATGACAAATAATACCTAACTTGATGGGGTTGCTTTGAGGATAAGTAAGGGGGTTGGCACAGTATCTTATTTGGTAAGCACTGGAGAAGTGTTAGCATTTACTTATTAGTACTTCATTATCATTATCCCCTTAGTGGAATTCTTCCAAATTCGGAATAAGAAAAAATTGGGACACTTAGTGAATCGTTAAGGTATTATATATAATAGGAACAATTTTCGAAATAAGTAGTGGGGTGCTTGTAAATTGGCCATATATGCCAATTTTCATGGTGTTAAGATTCCCACCATGGCCAATTCCAAGCCACCAATTTGAAGTCTCTGAACCCAGGGTAGAGATGAGATATGCAGGATGGGCCCCCAAGGGCTGGCTCAAGCACACCTCACCACTGGAGAGAGGCTTAAATATCTGCCAAAGAAAAATGGTCAGAAGGATGTCCCTTGATAACATAATATAATGCTGTAAAAATTAGAATTATGATGCCTAGATACAGCCCTACAAAATGCTTATTATAATAAAAAGTCTAGATTCAAAATCATATCCATAATGAAATGGTACCTCACAGGCTTCCTTGATTCTAAGATGCACAGTTTTCAAAGCTTTGCTGATTTTCTGTACTCATGACACAGCTTACAATCCCCATTTAATGTTGTTTCATTTATTTGGTGTTGTTCTGAAATGTAGTTAATACATCAATGATGCACTTCATAAGCTATGTTGCTCTAGAATCAACAGTAAATGGCAGATAAATTGATGCCAACATTGGGATGGGGACAGGAAAAGAGTAAAGCAAAGTGAACACGGTTTGATTTGTTGTTGAAGCAATGCTGTAAGGGAATTTTTCCTTTCATTTGGATGAGTGTTAATATTGTATACATAATAAATCATAACAAAATTTTAAAATAGAGTCTGAACCTGGGCATAAACACATGTGTGCAAGAAAGGGGAAAAGCCCATCCTCCCTCCCTCCCTCCCTCCCTCCCTCCCTCCCTCCCTTCCTTCCTTCCTTCCTTCCTTCCTTCCTTCCATCTTTGGTCTGTAGCTTATCTAAGACATCTGATTATGGGATAATAAAGGCACAAAGTGTGGAAAGTGCTAGGGGTGTGTGTGTGTGTGTGTGTGTGTGTGTGTGTGTGTGGTGTGCATGTGTATTGTATTTAGATATTTATTAAAAAACCTCCATCACTTCTCAGCATGGTTTACCCTCTACCCAGGAGTGATAAACCACATTGAGACATATATTTAGAGCTGGCTCTTTAAAGAAAGTTGAAGAAAACCGGTTCAGATTGCTCAAAAAAAAAAAAGGACTCAGTAATGAAGGGCTGGACCCATCTGAGTCCAGTGAGTGGCATTTTTTTTTTTTACAAAGAGCCCAGTTGGCTCTCTTCAGCTTGGCTGGGGCTCTAATGGGGGCTGGGGAGTAGTCGTGACCCCTTTCTCCTTTAGGCAAGAAGAGACTACTGTTCATACTCTGCCGGACTTGAGAGGAAAAAAAAATCACAGCTACAATTTTTCCCTCTGCTACTTCAGTGAATATTTCTTCAGAACAAGAGCTTCAGATCCAATCTGCCTATCAAAAGGATAACTTTGAGCTAGAAGGATTTTTTTTCAATTCCCCAAATCCCCTCTCCCAAACACCCACACTCAGATTTCACAGGTTTTAGGAGAAACATGTTTTGAGTGTTTGTATCCAGAAAGTCATGTACCCTTATCAAACCGAGCCTACACCTTATTATTTTATTTGGAAACCAAGTCTCCAGTTTGTGGATGTTTTGGGTCTTAGGCTTTTCTGTTCTCTTGCTTTATTTGTCCTACCAGGTCTGGTTAAGGGAAAGACAGGGAAAGAAAGGTAGTTCACTGCAGCTATTGGCCAGGATATCTGGAATTCCAAAGCTCGGTGGAAGAGGAGACTATGACTTGTGATTGTCATCAAGCTTAAGCCAGTTTGCATGTATTGGAAATTTCAGTGTTTCTGTAGAAAATCAAAGGCTGGCTTTGAGGATGTTTGTACCCACTTATTCTAGAACCCAATCCTGACTTCTGGTGGCTTGTACAGGTCACTAAGGATGCCCAGAAAGAGAGATTCCGTAAGAACCCAGGAGTTTCAATTCCTAGTTTTGCAAGGAGAGATGGAAATGAAAACAGACCACTAGATAGGCTAAAATGGATTCAGGAGAGACTTGAAAAAAAAATACTACCACAAATGTAATATCCTGAGCCCAGAATGAGTCCATCCATCGGGATAGAAATTAAATCTTCCTTTGTGTAAATGCCCTTCGTGGTGATCTGTACTTTCCACTCAGTGCTGTGGAATCTCTCAATAGAATCTCTCAATTTTAAGAAATTGAAGCACTTTTAGGACCTTGAACTGGCTGAGACTCAGCTAACATTATGTGCAAAACCCACTTTAATCAGAAGGGTCCAGAGGGAAGTTAGCTGAACAACTTCGTCTTATGCAGAGTGGGGAATAGCTCTCTCTGATCAGCTGTTGAAAGGCCTGGGAAAAACAGAATTGCTTTCCTTCTGCTGTCGAGGATGATTTTGCCTTGCTTTTTATTCTCTGCATCATGAATTCAATGTCACACTTCCCTGTAGTGTAGCCATATTGGACATGAATACTGAATGAATCTCCTGGAAAGAAACTAGAGCCCCAAACTAGACCAGTAAGGAAAAAAGGCTACCTGTACCCATCTCAAAGCAATTTGCTTATTCGAGGGAAATTCTAAGTTCCCTATAGCTTGAATATGCTACCAAAAGATATTCTGAATATTTCATAGTCCAGAGGACTGGCACAGCAAATCGTTATTATATTTAGGTATATGCTGGTGTGAGTGTGTGGATTTTCATCAAATACCAACAAATCTTGACCTCACCCAATCTGTGTTCACCCATTGGTGTTGGTAGAGATTCCCACATTCTGTTGCCCATGGAATTTTCCAGTGCCCATGGAATCCCTAGAGTTAGATGAGGTGAAGTTTGGCTTAGTGACCCTCTTCTGGAAGGTGGCAAACTGAGGGATAGGTTTCGGGGTGCTCTACAATCAATTTGCTACACAGTGAAAACAGAGAAACAGGACTGGTGGGTGTCTCCCTCAGGGTTGTGGGAAGATGTGAAGAAAACTCAAGCGCCAGGTTCTCTTTGTCTGACAAACCACAAGACGTGGGTGTCTGTAAATGAGGATGCACACTTGTATGAAGAATATATACATATTAAATCTAACATTTACTTTTGTAGATGATATAGCTGACAGTTGATTGGTCTGTGCTGAAAAAGAAACATTCAAGTTTTTCTTACAATAAATTAGTAAGAAGCTTAGATGTGAATTATGTCCAGAAAGGAATGGTTACCTGAGACACCCTCCCCCCTCTCCAAGCCACAATGATGATGACACCTGTTTGGGAGTGGGGGATAGTAGCCTGCTGTCAACAAGTGGTTATGAGACAGCTGTCAGGAAACACAGGGCAGACAAGTCTGTTTAAGAAGCCTGTTTCTTCATTCTTATCTGCTCCCTTCCTCCTGCTGTTCCTTCCTGAATGACCAGTTTGGCTGGTCTAGGATTTAGAGTCAGCAGGGGCCATCGATTGGCCACAAATAATGGGAGGAAGGGAGTTCTCCCCCTTCTCTAGTAATTGAACTACGAATAATGATTTTTGTTCCTTATCTTTTAAACAGAACTCTGTAAACGATGAATAATTAAAACTGAATTATGATGTGAGCTTTGCTTATTTCCCCTTATCCACATTTTCTTTTCCAAATAGGGCCAAAGATAACCTTCAATTTATTCTCAGAGGTTAATTATTCTTGGTCTGGGCCCCAAAACAATCAGTTTGCATAGTTCATGATGCATTTACTCTTAACAACAAAGCATGAACCTCAAGCCTTTGAATGATTTCAAGATACTCATTTCTAAAGATGTTTAAAAAAAAAAAGATACTCCGTTTCTAAATGTATGTGGGTTTTTTTGTTTATTTATTTTCATAGCATAAAACATGTTCTGAGCACTGATCTAGGTACCATGTGGATTCACAAGCTGTTGTTGGGTTTTAGGTTTGTGTTAGTGTATTACACATGTGAAGGGATTTTAAATGGGGCTTCTCCTGTTACCCTGGAATTACTTCCATCTAAGGACACAAATGTCAAATACCTCATATTTTAAAGTGAGGAATAAATTGAAAGCCAAACACCCCTCTGAGATGACCAAACCTATAACCATCAGTGCCTCCAATCGAAGCTTATGATTAGAGAGGAAGGGAGGGAGAGCCAAGAAGGGCTGGATTTGTTCTGATTGGCTGATGGTGTGTGTGATGACTGCCCTCTTCCCCCTCAAGAGGAGGTAAAGCTTCATTCTGCAAATTCAGGGGAGTCCTTGCAGGAGAACTCTCCTCAGAGACTGGTAGGGCTGGCAAGAAGGGGATCCTTGGTTGGGCACCTGCTTACGCAGTGGGCTTGCTAATATTTCCTTGGTGTCTACCTGAGCAGTAAAAGAAGAGAGTTGGCGAGGAAGGCAAGAGCATTAATGAATCTACCACTTGGTGTGGCAAAGATGGGTGATCTTTCTGTTGGTCAAGTGACCGTCCTGGAAGGCAGGCTGCATTGAGCTGTCTTGCATGTATCCCACTCTTGAGGGCCAACACTTGGAGGAGGCTCCAGGAGTCCCAGGAAACTATGGGATAACACTCTAGATACAAGAGTGAAGAGAGATGGGGTCCTCTGCCCAGTGCTGTGATCACCTGCTGGTATTTAAACCCAGAAGAGCAATTTATGAAGCTGATATCCTGAGATTTCTGCCACCTTGGAACCAGCTTAGGCTGTGTCCCTTTTACCAAAGTTCTCACTTTGGAAAACCTCCCTGACCTACTTATCTGAGTTATATGTCATGATTGGACCCCTGAATCTAAACTGCTGAAGACTTCACAACACTCACAAGCCATTTACTGGAGTTGTATGCCCGCAAAATATGGAGAAATCACATATTTTTTCAGAAATTGGATATTTCATTTTATTCACCAAATCGGAACACATGAAAATCTATTTATGAAGGTAATGGCTAACCCACACACCTATGGTCAATTAATCTTCAACAAAAGAGGAAAGAATGGGAAAAAGACAGTCTCTTCAGCAAGTGCTGCTGGGAAAGTTGGACAGCTTCGTGTAAATCACTGAAGTTAGAACACACCCTCACACCATGCACAAAAATAAACTCAAAATGGCTTAAAGACTTAAACATCAGACATGACACCGTGAAACTCCTAGAAGATAGCATAGGCAAAACATTCTCTGACATAAATCGTACCAATGTTTTCTTAGGTAAGTCTCCTAAGGCAATAGAAATAAAAACAAAAATAAACAAATGGGACCTAATCAAACTTACAAGCTTTTGCACAGCAAAGGAAACCATAAAAAAAATGAAAAAACCTACGGAATGGGAGAAAATATTTGCAAATGATGTGACAGACAAAGGCTTAATCTCTGAAATATACAAACAGCTCATTCAACTCAACAACAAAAAAAACAAACAACCCAATCAAATAAATGGACAGAAGACCTTAATAGACATTTCTCCAAAGAAGACATACAGATGGCCAGTAGGCACATGAAAAGATGTTCAACATCACTAATTATTAGAGAAATGCAAATCAAAACTAAAATGAGGTATCACCTCATACTGGTCAGAATGTCCATCATTAAAAAGTCTACAAATAAAAATCCTGGAGAGGGTGTGGAGAAAAGGGAGCCCTCCTACACTGTTGGTAGGAATGTAAGTTAGTAGAGCCACTGTGAAAAACAGTATGCAGGTTCCTCAGAAAACTAAAAATAGAATTACCATATGATCCAGCAATCCCATTCCTGAGCATATACGCAGACAAAATTATAATTCAAAAAGATATATGCACCCCTATGTTCAGAGCAGCAGTGTTCAAAATAGCCAAAACTTGGAAACAACTGAAATGTCCAATGATAGATGAATGGATAAAGGAGATATAGTATATATATACAATGGAATACTCCTCAGCCATAATAAAGAATGAAATGATGCTATTTGCAGCAACATGGATGCAACTAGAGATTATCATACTAAGTGAAGTAAGTTCGAAAGAGAAAGACAAATACCATATGATATCACTTACACGTGGAATCTAAAATATGACACAAATGAACTATCTACAAAATAGAAATAGACATAGAGAACAGACTTGTGGTCATCACAGGAGAGGGATGGACTGGGAGTTTGGTGTTGGTAGATGCAAACTATTACATTTAAAATGGATAAACAACAAGGTCCTAATGTAGAGCGCAGGGAACTATACTCAATATCCTGTGATAAACCATAACAGAAAAGAATATAAAAAAGAATGTCTGTCTGTGTATAACTGAGTCACTTTGCTATACAGCAGGGTTTGGCACAACATTGTAAATCAATTCAAAAAAAAAAAAAAAGGTGAAAATAATGCCTAAATGTAATGTCTGGTGACCATCATAGTCTTCATCTTGACTACAATTCCTTATTTCTATATGTTTATTTGTTAAAGTTTTGCCCCTACCAAGTTGTAAGCCTCATGAAAACAAGAAGTATTTCTGATCCTTTAATGCTACGTCCTCAGTGTCTAGTGCAGAATCTGCCACATAATAGATGTTCAATAAATATTTGTTGAAGAAACAATAGACTTTTAAAATGTCACAAATGAACATATCCAAGTTATAAGGCATTTATTTATTTATTTATACCATAAAGACATCTGGGTTTGGAATTCATACTGATTTTTCAAAATTCCCATTCTGAAGAGCTTGATGCTATCTGAAGATGGTTTCATGTGCTCCTGAATCCATCTCAGATGACTGCTGCACAGTTCGGGGTTAGCGTCAGGTTTAACTTTCTTTCCAGCTCACACATTTCCAGATACAATCATTCCTGCCCCTGAGTCTACATTTAGTTCAACTAGTTTTGTTGCTGTTGTTGTTGTTTGTCGTATGCGGGCCTCTCACCGATGTGGCCTCTCCCGCCGCGGAGCACTCCAGATGCACGGGCTTAGCAGCCATGGCTCACGGGCCCAGCCGCTCCGCGGCACGTGGGATCCTCCCGGACAGGGGCACAAACCCGCGTCCCCTGCATCGGCAGGCAGACTCTCAACCACTGCGCCACCAGGGAAGCCCTAGTTCAACTAGTTTTAAGAGTGTTATGATCCTTTCCTGAACTGTCACCAGCATCCTTCACAATCAATAAGCAAATGACCAAAAATCAGATGGAGCGAGACCACAGGGAAGCTCCTGAAAGGAGGAGTCCCAGGAGTTTAGCACATTTCTTGTCCCAGAGCAGGCTCCTCATTCTACCACAGGAGTTGGGCCACGAGGGGTGGCAACATTACAGGACTGGTGAAACCATCTTCACTGTAATGCAGAGGAAGGGATTGATGGAGCAAACAAGGCTGAGTGGCCCGTACCTACATCACACTAAGAACAGTGCCCGGTGCAGAGCAGGTCCCCAACAAAGGTATGTTACATGAACAGATGGGATAAGTGCTAATTGGCATTTACAAGGAACTACAGAATGAGACCTCAAGAGTTTTGCCACACTCCCACTGCTAGGTATATATCCTGACAAAACTCTACATGCACCCCTATGTTCATAGAAGCACTATTCACAATAGCCAAGACATGGAAGCAACCTAAATGTCCATTGATAGATGCATGGATAAAGAAGATGTGGCACATATATACAATGGAATACTACTCAGCCATAAAAAGATTGGCATAATGCCATTTGCAGCAACATGGATGGACCTAGAGATGATCATACTAAGTGGAGTAAGTCAGAAAGAGAAAGACAAGTATCATATGATATCACTTATATGTAGAATCTAAAATATGACACAAATGAACTTATTTACAAAACAGAAACAGATTCACAGACATAGAAAACAGACTTATGGTTACCAATGGGGAAAGGGGAGGAGGAATAAATTAGGAGTTTGGGATTAGCAGATATAAACTATTATATATAGAATGGATAAACAACAAAGTCCTATTGTATAGCACAGAGAACTATATTCAACATCTTGTAGTAATGGAAAAGAATCTGAAAAATAATATATATATATGTATAACTGAATCACTTTGCTGTACAGCAGAAACTAACTTGCAGAAACTAACTAACTTAACATTGTAAATCAACTATACTTCAATTAAAACAAAATTTCTTTAAAAAAAAAAGAGTCTTGCCACTAAGTGTGGTTACAGAAGCTCTGTTGGGGAGTGTCCATGGGGTGTGTGAGCTATGAGGTGGCATCACCATGCTAGTCACGTGCAAGGGAATTCCCTGACAGCATCAGAATCACTACATGCATCTCCTCCCCTAGCAGGCTTATCAGACAGTCGCAGATGCAAGAAGCCATAAGTTTTCCCTTGAAACAAATTATTGATGTGAAGTCACCTAGTCTTTCTATTCAGATTTGTGAAACAGATGGCTTGGTAACGCCCTGTCCGTGGAAAGGAATGAGCTCAGTGGGAAGGGATGCTGAACAACCCTAGACCTTACTACGTGTGATTCAATATCAGCATAGTTCTTCCACTGTATTCCTGTGGAATTTTGTTCCTTTTGAGAACATGTGATTTGTAGGCTCATTGTGAATATATTTGGGGGCACCAGTGAGCTCTGTCTACTGAAGGCCGGCCGCCCCTCGCCTGTGCTATCTTATACGCCACTAACAGACACACCTGGGAGACAGAAGGCCACCCTGAGGTGGAACATAATTGGTCAAAACCCCAAATGGTAACTTCATTTTCTTTGATCAGTGATTAATCTAGAGGTGAGTCTCTATCTAGTTTCAGCCAAAAATACAGCAAGAGAAGTCTGCTGAGTAGCCTCTGCTCTATGCTTTTACCCTTAAAAAAAGAGAAAGAAGCAGAGACAAAGAACCTCTTTTCTTCTTGTGGACACAGAAGAGTGAGGGCATAATGTCTGAGCTATGGCCACCATCTTACCATCATGCAGAACCAGCCTGAATGTGAAGCCAACATGTTCTGCATGGAGCAGAAAAAGAAGGAAAGATCCTGGGTTTGTAGGACATTAATTATTAATAATAATTAATAAATAGCTGAGTATTCTGTTGTAGTCAAAGAGTATTCTAGCTGGAAGAGTGACAGAGATGAGATTTTAACTCAGGCCGGACTGAGCACAAAGCTCAAAATCACTGAAGAGTGGGATCTGGAGGCCCCTGGGAAGGCTTCTCCTTGTGCCTCAGGGGCTACTGGCAAGAACGAGGGGGGCTACACTAGAGAGACCCCCCACTGCCCCTCCTTCCACCTCACCCTTTAACACCTATAGGTTCAGAGTTAGACATTGTTCTTAGAAGTTTCCCCTGATTAAAAATAATGGAAAACCATGGCACCACCCTATGCTGCCTCTTTGAAGATGGATTTTTTCTTCAAGCCAACTCTAAACTGGTGGTTTTCTTTTGCTTAAGAGGACTACTCTTAAAATCACAGTCTAAAGTTTGCTTCAGTGATTTTGGCTGAGAAGGGATGGGGCAGAAAGGAAGGAAAGATGAAATCCAAAGGCAATTCAGAAATCATCCCTTAACTGAATTGGTCTAACTTCTTCTTTCTTATCTAGATCTCTCTTCCGCTGGGCTATTTAATAGCTAAAGTTAGCTTGTTTTCTATTCTAGCTGTCCCCCCTTTTTCTTTTCCCATTTTTATTTTTCACCTGTTAGGGAATGCCCTGATGAGGAGTGAAAAGGCCATGGGTCCTACAGGAGAGAGAAGAGAGAGGGGAAGATACTCAGGGTCGTGAGGCAGTAAATTTTCTGTACTGTGGAAACAGCTCAGAACACAAGTTCTTTAAAACCTCTGATTGCTCCTGAGACAGATTTTAGTGATCATTTTCTTTTGTTCCGAAGGTTAACCATCTTTAGTGGGGGAGAATTTTAGTTCATACACAATAAATATCTAAAGAATGCTAGAGAAAGAGATGGGTGGGGGGGAGGGGCAAAGTAAGGCAGTGTTCCAATCACCTCTTCCATCAGTTTAAATGCCACTGGATACACACCTTTGGAAGGCTCGAACCTGAATTCTCTAGGTTCGGGCCTAGATGCAGGTATAAGTGAGAGATGGGCATGATGTCTAAAGCCCTGACTCTCCAGGTTCTGTTTTCTCTGGATCAGGGCTCCTGATGGCAACTTGCACAGGGCCAGAGAGCAATTTGGAAAAATATCTAAAAATGTTCGAGGTGGAAAACAATGAAAGTTCAGGGCTCTCCATTTTCTTTTTCTTCTTTATTTGTCTCAATCCATAATCTCAGATTTCAGAACTATAATGTAAGGGAAACAGTGCAAATGTTATGGCTTCACTGTGCTTGGGAGAAGGTCAGACTGTGCTGATGAGGGGTCTTTGTGGGCAACCTGCATCATGAAAGTAAGTGTGTAATAAATGCAGCAGCCTGGACCGGCTGCGGGGCTCCCTCGGCCTCCACGCACAACGTGACCCAGGAGTAGATAACTGTGAGGCAGCAGACAAATGCTGGCCACACTTCTCGGCTCTGGTCCCAGCAGCCTCCTACAGGGTGGAGTATCCTTCTTCCTGCTTGACTTTTCTCTCCTCCTTAGCTTACTCCGGAGCATCTTTCTGACCTGGTCACTGCCTCAGTCCCAACCCAACTTCTCACTAGCTTTGCAATAAGCTTCCCAAACCAACCAAGCATCTTAGGTGATCAGATGTCAGCCTCTTCATGTATTTGTCATGGCCTGATACCAATATAGGTGATTCCACCTCCTCCAATAAAACTGTTTCCCTTCTCATAAGTCAGGAACGCAAGGCTCAGAGATTTTAAGACATTTTCCTATTTTCACTTATAGCAAGTGGCAGGCCAGTATTCCAACTGGGGGACTCAATTCTTTTCACTGCCTCAGGACCTTCCAAAGCCCTGGTCAGAGGATTCCAGAAAGCAGAGCCTGCAAAAGGAGAGGGAGGAGGCTGATAGCTCATGGCCGAACATTTTTCAACTTAGCATCCTGCTGCCTCCCACCAGAGATGAGGAGAGAATGTAATGCTGGGAACTTTCAGACAAAACCATTCCAGTCAGCTTCAAATTGAGGCACTGAAGCCAAGCAAGGGAGATAGCCCCAGAGATAAAGCAGATGCCAATTTAGGGAAAGCGCTGCACAAAAGCACTCAGACTGGAAGCAATCAGCATCTCCAAAAGCCAACTCAGTTTACACAAAACACTGAAAATGGGGCCACCTCGCCTAACACACTGCTTTATGGCATCTTGCCAGACAATGGCCTTTCATTTATCAGGAGCTGACAGCTGATTAAAGGACTATCTTTAGGGAGAAAGGAACTTCTCTCCTCATCCTCCACCTGCTACACACAGATTTAAGGAGAAGTACATTGTACTTAATAAATAGAAGTACATTGAAGTAAGTGCATAGATTGAATTAAAGAGTGATAGGGTAATTCTTTGAGTTTTATATCAGTTACTTATACACCTGGCATGTTGGTCAGAGGCTGCTGAGTTTTTATACTTTCTAGCTGGAAAGGTCATGTTCCCCCATCCTCAGAGCACAGCCATTGGACCACACCTTGCCAGCAGACTTGCCTCGTCCAACATGCGTTCTAAAATATATACATTAATCTTCCTGAAAGAGGGACTCATCTTACAATAAACGTGTCTCTTTAATGAGGAAGTGCTTCTTTTTATTCCCTGGGAGGTTGTGTGGTTAGGTGCTTTCCCTTGCAAGAACTTGAGCCTGACCTCTCTCAGTACTCACAAAGCAGGAGGAGCTTTCAGCATACCCTGCTCTAGGGGAACACCCAGAACTGTAGAAACGAAGACAGAAAAAAATATGAGGTGTGTTTACCTTTGAGTTTTTAACCACAGTTTCGACCAGAGATGACAGCACTTCAAGATTTTTTTTGTTTTTAGTTTCAAGAGCCCAATAATTTCAAATAACAAAAGCAAATCTCATTATAAATAGTAGAATTGGAAGAAACAGCTGAAGAGCAGGAAGACCTCCTTAGAGGGTAGATGAGGACTATTTCATGGGAGGATGGATCACACTGGAGACAGAGGTCGAGAGGGACGCAGGAGCAGACTACTGGGCTCACTGCTCATCAGAAGGCACGGGGACTGCCCTACCTGGCTGTCTTATTGATAGCAGCCATCGAGACTCAATATGCACCCCAGGACTTTATGCAATCCCATTGGTCCCACCCTTTATGGGCAATACTCTTCCACATTCCGAGAGAATCTTAAGCTCCCCCAAGACCAAGAGTGGTGGATGGGCATGTAGAGAGGAGGTGAGGGTATAGAATGGAAAGCATCTGGCATCCATCCTTGGGCAAGATTGAAGGAACCATGCAGAGACCTTATCCTGAGCAGGCCTGGAGGCAAAATGCACCCCTTTATTAAGGCTGCTATGTAATGAGGATGTGTTGGGGGAATTTCATGGCTCTGCCTTCAGGAAGGGGACTCACACTGGTTCTGTATGACTCTGGCCCAGTGTCAAAATCAAGTCTCCCAGCAGGACTGGGTTTTGCTCTCCAGTGACTGCGTTCCTTCATGCACAGGGTCCTGCCTTGCCCTCCGGATTAGAGTGTGGCTGACCTCCAACATCAGGCTTATCCTGGGGACCAAAGACAGAACTCACAAGGCTCCCTCTACTCCTACATCCTTCCTTTAGGGAATATTCACTGCTTTGTGCTAGAGCTCCCTGGGGACAGCGGCTTGCCTGATGCACTGCCTGAACACCCACTGCCCCACTCCCCAACATACCCCTCCCAGATGTGTATGTCTAGTTCAGATCTTGTGAGATGCAGCCTGTTCTATACAGAGTGTGGGTTTGGAGTAAGGCTCAGATCCTGTCACTTACAACAATGTGATATTGGGCAAGTCATATAACCTCCTTGAAACTCAGTTTCCTTACCTGGAAAGTGGGGATTATAATCACTGCCACCAGGAAGTACATGTAAAGTGCAGTTTGCGGGCGTAATAGAGAATACAGAATAGAGGATACATAAATGGCAGATATACCTTCTCCCTCCACAGTCAGCCTCCCTGTTCCAATTCCAAGTGTGGTGGATCAGAAGGCACCTGTGACACAGCATGCTGGGAAAATCCTCAGCATGGCCAGACCCTATGGATAGCAACTACAGATAGTTTCCCTAGCTGTCTTACCTCCCCTCTTGGGAGTTGGGGAGGATGGGCTGGCAGCTTATTGACCTGGAGGGGCATACAAAACCAGGGCCCAGGGATGAGCACCAAGGAGAGAAGATAAGCCTGCCATCAGGTCCAAGGGCGTGTGTGTGAACCAGGATTGAGAGGCACAACCTGAGGTCAAACAGATGAACGGAAGCTGGGAGAGCGGGAGAGGAGAGGCCATGGCTTTTGCCATGGTGAGAACCAGTTTGCTCAGGGACCCCCTAACAGTTGCATGAGTGAGACCAACTGAATGTTTCTCTGAGGTAGGGGACAGGAGGGAACAAATTTCCCTCTGAATCAATCTGTCCCTGCCTGTCGGTAAACTCAGGGATAAAATGAAATTGGGTCTAACTTTGGCCCCACTCCTACCAAGAAGTCAAACAAAGTTCCTGAGTAAGCAGCAAAGACAAGGAACATTTCCCCCAGTTGTTACATCAATTGCCTGGATAAAGCTGGAAGCAGACAATTTTCAGGAACAAATAGGCTAAAAGAGCAGAAAACCTGTTGGAAGAGACATTTCTGTCCTACCTTCCATAAAGATGAGGACATCATAAATCTGGACCCCATCTTTTGTTTATTGGAGTTAAAGCTTCCAGCTATATCCTAGTCATTTGAATATCTAAAATGAAGAAAGCAATGCATAATAAATATGCAGGGGCCATTCAGAATCTTAATGGCAGAGCAAAGTACAGTGTCCTTCTAAATAAAAGACTGAAAAATTAAATTTAAAATGTATATAGCTAAGATATGCAGAGGAGTCTAAAGTCAAGTTGAAGTCAAAGAAGAACACTTCCTGAAGTGAGGATACACAAGTAGAAATTCATGCACGTTCTCTTCTAATATTTCCCTACTGGGTCACAACTGGCTCAAAAATCAACTTTCTATGTCTATATGCCAAATGAAACTGTTAGTAAATGCACCATCTTAAAAAAATGTCCAGGCTTCCTACTTAAGCCAGGAGACCTGGTTAAAAATTTAGCCCTTTCAAACATTAACAACCTGTTCCATTGGGTAAAGGCTTCATCTTTTTAATCTCATTCCCTCATCACACAGAAGGACCTGACCATGCATGCCAGAACACAGTTCCCAGAGTTTTGTGAAGCAGAGATAGGTTTTTCTTTTTTTTTTAAATTAATTTTTATTGGAGTATAGTTGCTTTACAACGTTGTGTTAGTTTCTACTGTACAGCAAAATGAATCAGCTATACATATATTCCAACATTTTTGTATTTCCTTCCCATTTAGGTTACCACAGAGCATTGAGTAGAGTTCCCTGTGCTATACAGTATGTTCTAATTTGTTTTCTATTTTATACATAGTGTCAATAGTGTATGTGTCAATCCCAATATCCCAATTCCCCCCTCCCCCAGCTTAGTATCCATATGTTTGTTCTCTACATCTGTGTCTCTATTTCTGCTTTGCAAAGAAGATCATCTATACCATTTTCTAGATTCCACATATATGCGTTAATATACGATATTTGTTTTTCTCTTTCTGACTTACTTAATTCTGTATGACAAACTCTAGGTTCATCCACCTCACTAAAAATAACTCAATTTCGTTTCTTTCTATGGCTGAGTAATATTCCATTGTATATATGTGCCACATCTTCTTTATCCATTCATCTGTCAATGGACATTTAGGTTGCTTCCATGACCTGGCTATTGTAAATAGTGCTGCAATGAACATTGGGGAACATGTGTCCTTTGGAATTATGGTTTTCTCAGGGTATATGCCCAGTAGTGGAATTGCAGGGTCATAGGGTTGTTCTATTTTTTAATTTTTAAGGACCCTCCATACTGTTCTCCGTAGTGGCTGTATCAATTTACATTCCCACCAACAGTGCAGGAGGGTTCCTTTCTCACCACACCCTCTCCAGCATTTATTGTTTCTAGATTTTTTGACAATGGCCATTCTGACCAGTGTGAGGTAATACCTCATCGTATTTTTTTTTTTGGCTCTTAACTATGTTTATTTTAAGCCAAGTAACAACAACAGCAGCATGAATAAAAACAGCTAAAGCTTACTAAGTGCCAGGCCATTTAATTAATTTATTTTATTTATTTTATTTTTGGCTGCATTGGGTTTTCATTGCTGAGTGCGGCCTTTCTCTAGTTGCAGCAAGCAGGGGCTACTCTTCGTTGTGGTGCGTGGGCTTCTCACTGCGGTGGCTTCTCTTATTGCAGAGCATGGGATCTAGGTGCGTGGGCTTCAGTAGTTGTGGCACGTGGGCTCAGTAGTTATGGCTTGTGAGCTCTACTCATCGTACTTTTGATTTGCAGTTCTCTAATAATTAGTGATGTTGAGTATCTGTTCATGTGCCTGTTGGCCATATATATGTCTTCTTTGGAGAAATGTCTATTTAGGTCTTCCGTCCATTTTTTGATTGGTTTCTCTTTTGATATTGAGCTGCATGAGCTGCTTGTATATTTTGGAGATTGATTCTTTGTCAGTTGCTTCATTTGCAAATATTTTCTCCCATTCTGAGGGTTGTCTTTTTGTCTTCTTTATGGTTTCCTTGGCTGTGAAAAAGCTTTTAAGTCCCATTTGTTTATTTTTGTTTTTATTTTGATTAGGAGGTGTGTCAAAGAAGGTCTTGCTGCAATTTATGTCAAAGAGTGTTCTGCCTATGTTTTCCTCTAAGAGTGTTATAGTGTCTGGCCTGACATTCAGGTCTTTAATCCATTTTCACTTTATTTTTGTGTGTGGTTCTAGGGAGTGTTCTTAGTTTCATTCTTTTACAGGTAGCTGTCCAGTTTTCCCAACACCACTTATTGAAGAGACTGTTTTTCCTCCATTGTATTGATATATTCTTGCCTCCTTTGTCAAAGATTAGGTGACCATAGGCATATGGGTTTATCTCTGGGCTTTCCATCCTATTCCATTGATCTATATTTGTATTTTTGAGCCAGGGCCATACTGTCAATTACTGTAGCTTTGTAGTATAGTGTGAAGTCAGGGAGTCTGATTCCTCCAGCTCCATTTTTCTTTCTCAAGATTGCTTTGGCTATTCAGGGTCTTTTGTATTTCCATACAAATTGTAAATTTTTTTGTTCTAATTCTGTGAAAAAATGCCATTGGTAATTTGATAGGGATTGCACTGTATCTGTAGATTGCTTTGGGTAGTATAGTCATTTTCACAATGTTGATTCTTCCAATCCAAGAACATGGTACATCTTTCCATCTGTTTGTATTATCTTTGATGTCTTTCATCAGTATCTTATATGTTTCTGCATACAGGTCTTTTGCCTCCTTAGGCAGGTTTATTCCTAGGCATTTTATGTTTTCTCTTGCAATGATAAATAGGATTGTATCCTTAATTTCTCTTTCTGAACTTTAGTTGTTAGCATATAGGAATGTAAGAGATTTCTGTGTATTAATTTTGTATCCTGCAACTATACTAAATTCATTGATTCACTCTAGTAGTTTTCTGGTAGCATCGTTAGGGCTTTCTATGTATAGTATCATGTCATCTGCAAACAGTGACAGTTTTACTTCTTCTTTTCCGATTTGGATTCCTTTTATTTCTTTTTCTTCTCTGACTGCCGTGGCTAGGACTCCAAAACTATGTTTAATAGTAGTGGTGAGAGTGGGCAACCTTGTCTTACTCCTGATCTTAGAGGAAATGCTTTCAGTTTTTCACCATTGAGAATAATGTTTGCTGTGGATTTGTCATATATGGTCTTTATTATGTTGAAGTAGGTTCTCTCTATGCCCACTTTCTGAAGAGTGTTGAATAAATGGGTGTTGAATTTTGTTGAAAGCTTTTTCTGCATCTATTTTGTCGAAAGCTTTTTCTGCACCTATTGAGATGATTGTATGATTTTTATTCTTCAATTTTTTAATATGGTATATCATATTGATTTGTGGATATTGAAGAATCCTTGCATCCCTGGGATAAATCCCACTTAATCATGGTGTATGATCCTTTTAATGTGTTGTTGGATTCGGTTTGTTAGTATTTTGTTGAGAATTTTTGCATCTATGTTCATCAGTGATATTGGCCTGTAATTTTCTTTTTTGTGATGTCTTTGTCTGGTTTTGGTGTCAGGATGATGGTGGCCTCATAGAATGAGTTTGGAAGTGTTCCATCCTCTGCAATATTTTGGAAGAGTTTGAGAAGGATAGGTGTTAGTGCTTCTCTAAATGTTTGATAGAATTAGCCTGTGAAGCCATCTGGTCCTGGACTTTTGCTGGTTGTAAGATATTTAATCACAGTTTCAATTTCATTATTTGTGATTGGCCTGTTCATATTTTCCATTTCTTCCTGGTTCAGTCTTGGAAAGTTGTACTTTTCTAAGATATTGTCCGTTTTTTCGTGGTTGTCCATTTTATTGGCATACAGTTGCTTGTAGTCTCCTATGATCCTTTGTATTTCTGTGGTGTCAGTTTTAACTTCTCCTCTTTCATTTCTAATTTTATTGAGTCCTCTTCCTTTTTTTTCTTGATGAGTCTGGCTAAAGGTTTATCAATTTTATTTACCTTCTCAGAGAACCAGATTTTAGTTTCATTGATCTTTGCTATTGTTCTCTTCATTTCTATTTCATTTATTCCTGCTCTGATCTTTATGATTTCTTTCCTTCTACTAAATTTGAGTTTTGTTTATTCTTCTTTCTCTAGTTACTTTAGGTATTAGGTTAGGTTGTTTATTTGAGATTTTTCTTGTTTCTTGAGGTAGGATTGTATTGCTGTAAAACTCCCTCTTAGAACTGCTTTTGCTGAATCCTAAAGATTTGTGTCATCGTATTTTTGTTGTCATTTGTTTCTATGTATTTTTTGATTTCCTCTTTAATTTCTTCAGTGATCTCATGGCTATTTAGTAGCATATTGTTTAGCCTTCATGTGTTTGTATTTTTTACAGTTTTTTTCCTGTAATTGATTTCTAATCTCATAGTGTTGTGGTTGGAAAAAATGCTTGATACGATTTTAATTTTCTTAAATTTACCCAGGCTTGATTTGTGATACAAGATGTGATCCTTCCTGGAGAATGTTCTGTGAGCACTGGAGAAAAAAATGTATTCTGCCACTTTTGGGTGGAATGTCCTATAAATATCAAATAAGTCTATTTGGTCTATGGTGTCATTTTAAGCTTGTGTTTCCTTATTTATTTTCTGTCTGGATGATCTGTTCATTGGTGAAAGTGGGTTGTTAAAAGTCCCCCACTATTCAGCAACAAGAGAGGCCATGATAGTGAGAGGCCCCTGCACCATGATGAAGAGTGGCCCCCACTTGCCACAACTAGAGAAAGCCCACACACAGAAACGAAGACCCAACACAGCAAAAATAAATTAATTAATTAATAAACTCCTACCACCAACATCTTCTTAAAAAAAAAAGTCCCCCACTATTATAATTTTACTGTCGATTTCCCCTTTTATGGCTGTTAGCATTTGCCTTATGTATTGAGGTGCTCCTATGTTGGGTGCATAAATATTTATAATTGTTATATCTTCTTCTTGGATTGATCCCTTGATCATTATGTAGTGTCCTTCCTTTCTCTTGTAATAGTCTTTATTTTAAAGTCTATCTTGTCTGATATGAGTATTGCTACTCCAGCTTTCTTTTGATTTCCATTTGCATGGAATATCTTTTTCCATCCTCTCAATTTCAGTCTGTATATGTCCCTAGGTCTGAAGTGGGTCTCTTGTAGACAGCATATATATGGGTCTTCTTTTTGTATCCATTCAGCTAGTCTGTGTCTTTTGATTGGAGCATTTAATCCATTTATATTTAAGGTAATTATCAATATGTATGTTCCTATTCCCATTTTCTTAATTGTTTTGGGTTTGTTCTTGTAGGTCTTTTCCTCCTCTTGTGTTTCCTGCATAGAGAAGTAGCTTTATTTGTTGTAAAGCTGTTTTGGTGGTGCTGAATTCTCTTAGCTTTTGCTTGTCTGTAAAGCTTTCAATTTCTCCATTGATTCTGAATGAGATCCTTGCTGGGTACCGTAATCTTGGTTGTACGGTTTTCCCTTTCATCACTTCAAATATGTCCTGCCACTCCCTTCTGGCCTCAGAGTTTCTGCTGAAGAATCAGCTGACAACCTTATGAGAGTTCCCTTGTACGTTATTTGTTGCTTTTCCCTTGTTGCTTTTAATATTTTTTCTATGTGTTTACTTTTTGTTAGTTTGATTAATATGTGTCTTGGTGTGTTTCTCCTGGGGTTTATCCTGTATGGGACTCTCTGTTCTTCCTGGACTTGATTGATTGACTATTTCCTTTCCCATGTTAGGGAAGCTTTCAACTATAATCTATTCAAATATTTTCTCAGGCACTTTCCCTTTCTCTTCTTCTTCTGGGACCCCTATAATTTGAAAGTTGGTGCATTTAATGTTGTCCCAGAGGTCTCTGAGACTGTCCTCATTTCTTTTCATTCTTTTTTCCTTATGTCCAACAGTCTATCTTCCAGGTCACTTATCCATTCTTCTGCCTCAGTTTTTCTGCTATTGATTCCTTCTAGTGTATTTTTCATTTTGGTTATTGTGTTGATTATTTGTTCTTTCGTTCTTCTAGGTCTTTGTTAAATATTTCTTGTATCTTCTCAATCCCTGCCTCCATTCTATTTCTGAGATCTTGGATCATCTTTATTATCATTATTCTGAATTCTTTGTGAGGTAGCTTGTTTATTTCCTCTTCATGTATTTGGTCTTGTGGCATTTTACTTTTTTCTGCAACATATTTCTCTGTTGTCTCATTTTGTCTATTCTACTGTGTTTATGGTCTCCTTTCCACAGGCTGCAGGGTCGTAGTTCCTCTTGCTTCCATTGTCTGCCCCCTGGTGAATGAGGTTGGTCCAGGGGCTTGTGCAGGCTTCCTAGTGGGAGGGACTGGTGCCTGCACTCTGGTGGGTGAAGTTGAGTCTTTTCCCTCTGAAGGGCAGGGCCACGTCAGGTGGTGTGTTTTGGGGTCTCTTTGAACTTAGTATGACTCTAGGCAGCCTGTCTGCTGATGGGTGGGGCTGTGTTCCTGTCTTGCTGCTAGTTTGCCATGAGGTGTCCAGCACCGGGGCCTGCAGGCAGTTGTGTGGGGCCTGGTCTTGGTGATATGGATACTTCCGGGAACATGCATGCCAATTAATATTCCCTGGGCCAGGGAATTCTCTGGTGGTCCAGCATCCTGGACTTGGCACACCCACCCCAGAGGCCCAGGCCTGACCCCTGGCCAGGGAATCAAGTGCCCGCAAGACACACAGTGTACCAGAGAATAAAGAAAAGAAACAGACAAACAAAACCCAAGACAAATAGTAAAAGCCATAACAAATAAACAGCAGCAACAACAACACAACACACACACACACACAAAGAAAAAAAAATAAAACAAGAGAACAAATAAATAAAATAATTTAAAAAATAAGAACAGTCAATAAGGACTAAACTAACAGAAACAAAAATATGAAAAATAAAACAAAAACAGAAAACAAACAACAAAAATGCAAAGAAAACATAAAATATACACAAAAACAGTCACAAAAAAGAAAATAAAGAACAAAAACAAGAAAAAAACCACAACAAAAACATAAAGTAAAAAGATTAAAATATATATTTAAAAAATTAAAATTAAAAATAAAAGATAAAAAAATAAAAGCAACAACACCAACAATTGAACAAAATGAAACAAAGAAAGAACAACAGTAATAAGAATATTTTCCTGTGGTCTCCTCTGTCACAGTTTCCTTGCCCCCACAGTGAGCCAGAGCCAATCCCTGACTCCCCAGGAAGCCCTCCAATACCTCTAGTTAGGCCTCTGGACCTGCTGTGGGCACTGTGGGAGAAGCTCAGACTCTGACCTGGCCCAACTCCTGTACACTCTTGCCCCCAAAATCCACTGCTGCAAAGTCTAGACTGGTCTCAATTGTGGGAACATTTATTACCTATTTAGGTATTCCACAGATGCAGGGTTTACCAGGCTGATCTTGGGGATTTAATCCACAGCTTATGCAGCTGCAAGGAAAGATTTCCATTCCCCTTCCATAGTCGCACTGTCCCTGGGGCTCAGCTTTGGTTTCGACCCCATCTGTGTGTGTGCATCGCCCTCAGGCGTCTGTTCCTTGCCCAGGCAAGAGGGAGTGAAAGCAGCAGCTGCTTGGGGCACACTTACTCATACAGGCTGGGGGGTGGTAGGGCGGCCACAACTGGGGTGTGTGCAAGTTGCCTGTGGTGGCGGGACCAGCGGGTAGTTGGAATGGACTGTGATGCGCTTGCTCTGGAGGGCATCCCTCCAAGTGCCCACAGAGGCAGGAGCTGGCATGTGGGGGCAGTGGCGGCCCCACCCCCTGTGTGCCTCTCAACAATGGTGCCTCGCTTTCTAGGCAGACCACAATTCCTCTAGGGGCATTCCCGGCCATGCATCCCCTCCCTCCCATCCCCTCTGCTGTATCCGCACAGCCAACAGTCCTTGTCTCCCCTGATCTGTTCTCCGAACGCCACGTTTTAGCCTCAGACCCTGCCAGCATTGGTGAGCTCTTGTCCCAGTCAGGGGCACCCAGGGGTGATTCTCAAGGAGGCTTTGGGATGGGCGGTGCCCTGGAGCCCATGTGGGCAGAGGAGACCCCAGCCCAAGGGGCGGGTGGGCCCACTTAGATGGGAGCCCCTCCCAGTGCCTGCAGAAGCTGAAGAAGCTGGAGGTTGGGGAAAGGGGTTCTAATGGCAGCTCCACCCCTTGCACACCATTCAACGACACTTTGCTTCTTATGGTGTCCTGGGCTTTTTCTGTAGACCTTCCTGGTTGTGGAGCTCCTTACTCCTGTCCCTTCAGGTTGTCTTTTCACAGCCAACAGTTGTCCCTTCCCTGGGTCCGTGTTCCAAACCCCACTTTCCAGCACCCAAACCCCCTTTGCAACAGGCGACTCACAACTCAGGCTGGAATGCACAGGGCTGTGATGTAGACCATGCAAACAGTTCTTACATTGTCTTGCCTTCCACAGACCACATGCTGCATTCTCCTTTGATTCTCCAAAGGTCCTTTTCTGTCCCAGTCAATTTCCCCCTTGCGAGGGAGTTTTTCTGTGTGCAGGGACCTCCCCTCACCTTCAGCTTCCTGCCAGCTTTGCTGGTCTCTTTTTTGACTCCTCTTTTCTTTTTTTCTCCTTTCTTTTGTCCTACCCGGTTGTGAGGGGATTTTTCTTGTCCTTTTAGGTGTCCGAAGTCTTCTGCTAATGTTCAGCAGGTGCTCTAGGAGAACTATTCCATTTGTAGATGTATTCTTGATGTACTTGTGAGGAGTGACGAATTCTGTGTCCTCCTATTCCGCCATCTTGACTCCTCCCACAAGCAATTTCAGAGAAGGTTTTTCGAATCTTTACCTCCAAGTGCCTGCCACTGATCCTGGCACAGAGAGGGTGTCAGTAGTTACTGTCTGTTAAATGACTGAGTAAATGAATAAATGAGGATATGAGATAATTGATATGGAAATACTTCGAAATAGTTAAATGACTTAAAAATACCCTGTTTCTCTCCAGGATAGGGACAGTGGGAGGGAGATGCAAGAGGGAGGGGATATGAGGATATAAGTATGCATATAGCTGATTCACTTTGTTATACAGCAGAAACTAACACACCATTTTAAAGCAATTATACTCCAATAAAGATGTTTTAAAAAAGACACTGTTTCTGCAGTTCTTCATTTCTCCCCTTCAGTAATCAGGCCTCCTCTGATTACTCTATTTATTATTCTCTTAAGCATCTTCAAAATTGTTAATAGATGAGTACATCAAACCAAGGAGATCAAACTTTGTAGTACGTAAAGGGAAGTATCAATTTGGCCAATTCTGAAGATAACAGTTTCTAAAATTCATAATAAATATATAATATCTTAGTGAAAAGAGACATCCAACACAAAAGAGTTTCATACACTATTACTGTCTCCTCTCTTTTCAAACAGATTTAATGTTCCCTAACATGTCATATCTTGCAAATACTTTATAATTATATTGAAATATTTAATAATTTAGTCTACACCCTCCCGATATTTGATGCACTTTGAACACATCTGAATAATTTCAGTTTCATTTATCTCATTTAGTTAAAATACACACATATATGCACACACATAGTTCATGGTTCCTAGTTATTTTGAAAAGATTAATTTTATTCCAAAAAGGCCCTACATGGTTTTTGAAATTAGGCAATTAGATTGTGAAAGAGCTGGCAGCTGGGGAACCAGAGATTCTAGGTCTCCTTGGTAGGGAATGATGAGTAGAAATGTAGATCTCTTAGTATTTCATGCACTGCTGACATTTTCTCTAGAAAGAAAGAGTATAGCCTCTAGAATTTATCTGAAGCCGTGTGGGCCCACCTGAAGGAAGTCTGGAGATGTGGTGAGTTATCACTCACCAGGGTGGCCTTAACCAGCCTCCCACCCTTTGGAGGGACAATTCTGAGATGCATGCTACACAATTCCTCATAAAATCCTTAGTATGAGTGGGCCCCAGCTGCCCATCCTAGAAGCACCTTTATTGTCTTTTCTTTCTTCCCTGTCTCCTTCTCCCCATTCCTTCATGCCTGCTTCCTGGCATCTCTTTCCAAATAAAATACCTATGTTCGAATCTCTGTCTTAGGCTTTATTTTGTGGGGGAACCCAAACTAAGACGGAATTAATTACTGATGTATCTGGTCCAGGGTAATAAAAACATGAAACTTAGTTACTAATCACCTACTCTATACCCATCAGTGCATTTGGCCATTCCACATGAAGATTACGTAAAGAGCTTGGGCTTTGGAGACAAAATGACCTGTGTGTAAATCCTGGTTGTATCTCTCACATCTTTGTGCTTTCTTGCAGTCTTAGTGCTTGCATGTGTAAAATGGAGATAATAAGAGGCTTCTTTGAGGATTAAATAGCGGATATAAAGGATCTAAAGTGGCCTTGTTCCATAAACCCGGCTCCTTTGCTTAAGTTATTTAAACTTTCTAACTCTGGGAAGTAGATATTCCTCATTTTACAGTAGAGTAAACTGAGGCTCAGGTAGATTAACTAACTTAACTCTCCCCCTCAGACACTCCCTTCCAGGTCTACCCACCTCTTTGCTGGCCTTAGACATACCAGCTGCAGTTCTGTCTCCAAGGCTTTCTTTGTTCTCACAACCTAGAACTTCTTCTCTCTGATACTGCTTGGCTAACTCCCTCACCTCCTTCATGTCTCTGATTACTTTTCACCATCCCCATCCCCAGGTCTCCCTAGTTACTCTATTTATCACAGTCCTCCTGCCCATAGCTCCTTCAGTCTCCAGGGCTTTTGTTTCCACTCTTATTTTTGCCTTATTGCTTCTCCCTTTTAGCTCCCTGCATATTTTAAAACTACTTTTAAAGTTTATTTCAGACTGCGCTATCATCTCCAGTTCTTTGAGTACAGAATTGACAGTTTGTTACATCTGCCAACTCTCTCTCATGGTGGTTTATTTCCTTGCACGTGATTTGTAATTTTTATTGTGAGCTCATCTTCCCAGGAGTTGTGTTCCTTGAGAGTCTGGGTTCTCTGTGCTTAGAGTTGTCCTTAAGGGTTGGATTTTATGCTTGCATCTGCCAAGACCCTAAGAGAGCCACAAGGTATAGACTCCTTGTGCACTGATGGAATTTTACATATTCAGAACTGTGGTAATACTCCCAGGTGATTCTATTTCTATCTGTGACTTAAGGTAAAAGACCATCTTTCTTGATGCTTCTCCAGGTTTCTTTTGTCCATTCTCCAATCTGAGTAATTCCCATGTCTATACAGGGGCTTAGGTGCAAGGCCCCAGGACACATATGGGAGATTAAACACCAGCTCTCCAGGACTTAGGGCTGATGGTCAGGTCTTACAGCTTTATGAGCAGGTCATCAGCAATTGTGCCAAATGCTCTGGTTTTGTTCCCTTTCCTTTCTGCCACCTGGGATTGCCTTGTCTTACTTCCAAGCTTAGATGTGTTTATTTTAAACTTCTGTAATTTCACCTAGTATTTCTTTGTGTTTCTATGTCAGGTCAGTTTGCCAGGGTGACCAGAAGTCTTCCCATATGTAGTCCCTTATCAAAAATAAAACATCCTTCAGACAATGTGGAAATTCATGTCAGAAACCTAGAAGATAACAACACTGATAGTAACAACTGACATGTGTAAAGTTTTTACTTTGTGACATACAATGCCTGGGACTTTATAGTGCATTACCTCATTGAGTCATCCAAACAACTCTATGAGATAAACACCATTATGCCCATTTTAGGGAAGGAGAAACTGAGGTTAGAGTAACTTTCCAAGAATATCACACAGCTCATTAGTGGCTGACATGCCTGCAACAAAGTAGTGCTTAGGCTGCTCAGGTTCCTGCACTGAGTCCACCGCTTAAAATGTGCATGACTTTGGGCAGGTACTTACACTTTCTAAGGAAAATGAGGGTGATAATAATGTTTGATGTGAAGATTAAGTGAGGCTATCCTTAGAAATTGCCTATTGCACTGCCTGGCACATGGGATACTCTGTAAATGTTAGTGCTATCACACAGTGCCCATTTAGAAATCATATTTGTTTTGTGCAGGGAAAGTGAATATCCTCTCTGTGGACATGAGGTGATGATGCTATGCTTCTTTCATCAGATCCTAAGAAGTTAGCACCAGCACACGCTTCTGATTGCCAGGTGGTTCCCTGTACACCTTCTGTGAACACATCAGTTATTACCAGCTCGAACTTCTACCTGTCTCTTTGTATCTTCACACATTTTAAATTTATATTACTTGCTAACTGATGCACTCATTTCCTGGCACACTGAATTCATTTGTACGGTTTCTCCTGCATCTCCAGAACTAAGTTTCTGTGGGTGCCTTGGAAGGTTTGATTAGCCCCCCTTGGTCCAGGACAATACTCGAGGGAAGGAGGGGGCATCTCAGGTTAGGTTCTCCAGAAGCAGATGTTGAAGTGGATTTGGGGGTACAAGAGGTTTATTAGGGATTAATACCTGTGAGAGGAAAGGGAGAAAGCAGGATTTGGCAGAGGGAGAAGATGAATGGCAATGCAGGGCTGATAAAGTCTTGACCAACTCGTGGGGAGCCTTGGAGCAAATACTCCTTGTCAGCATCTCCCTGCATTAGGCCCACATGGTGAGGCATTTACACCCGGCCTGACTTAGGCACCAGATGCCTTGGAAAGGGCATGTCCTTGGATGAGGTGTTCTTCTGCACCCAGGCGACCCTGAAGGCTTTGACAGTTGGAGGTTCTCTGATGACCAACCGTCCCCAGCACTGGGCATGAATCTTCCTTGAAGGGGGTGTGGGTGGTGAATCTCTGCATCTTCCACAGGGGATATTGAAACTAGACCTAAGATTTCACCAATATCCTAAAGAAAACCTTGAAGCCTTGACCAAAATGGTCACCCATATTCTTCCTTCTGTCTTGTGCAGGAGTTAATTCAACAGCTTGAACTTCCCCACTTAGTTACAAGTTCCTGGAGAGCAGAAGCTGGGAATTATGCATTTGAAGACCCCACAGCACATAGCCTCCCCCTTTTATATAATGAGGGGGGAGCAGATGTTCTTAAATAAAAAACTAGGGGAGGATTGTACCAAGGACCACCAGAAAGAAAAGGACTGCTCAGTAGATCACTTTTGAACAATTGTTTAATTGAGAAAAAGAAAAGATTAATTAACACCTACATCATACCATGTACCCAAATTAATGGCAAATGTATTAAAGTTTTAACTATAAAAACTGAAACCATAAGTGTAAGAAAACATAGGTAAATATGATTCTGATTTTGAGGTATTCAAATTTTAGAACCAAAGAAACCACAAAGTAAATTCAGAGTTTGCTTATATAATTTTAAACTTCCATATGTAAAAAGAAGAAAAACATTTTAAAGACAAATTAACAGGGCTTCCCTGGTGGTGCAGTGGTTAAGAATCCATCTGCCAATGCAGGGGACACGGGTTCGAGCACTGGTCCGGGAAGATCCCACATGCCACAGAGCAACTAAGCCCGTGTGCCACAACTACTGAAGCCCGCACGCCTAGAGCCTGTGCTTGGTAACAAGAGAAGCCACCGCAATGAGAAGCCCGCACACCACAACGAAGAGTAACCCCTGCTCTCTGCAACTAGAGAAAGCCTGCACACAGCAACGAAGACCCAACACAGCCAAAAATTAATTAATTAATTAAAAAACCCACAAGTTAACAATTTGGAAAATATCTGTAACAGATTAAGTCTTCTTTTTAATAAGTAAATAGTTCAGACAAGTTGATTAGAATATTAAATATATCCTAATGGAAAAAGCAAATGATATGAAAGTACTTTTCCAAAAAGAAGAAAAACAAATGACGAAGAAATATATAGAAAACATCTAGCCACTTTAACAATCAAACGATTGCAATTTTAAAACTGAAGGGAAAGTTTCTCATCTATCCAACTGACAAATTTTGAAAAGATAATACTGTAGACAAAGATTGGGGAGATGAGATTTACATATAGATTTGGGGGAAGAATAAATTTATACCACCTTTGTTGAGGACATTTTCTCCATGTGCATAAAAATCTGTGATCCAACCATTCTATTTTTAAGAATTTTCTGTAAAATTATCTAAGATGTAAACACTGATAAATATCCAACAATAGAGGAATCAGGATTAAATAAATTATGGTTTATCCACTTACTGTGAAATTATTAAAAAGCACATAATTGAATAATATTTAATGAAATCAGAAAGTGCTTAATGTTAAGCTGAAAAAAGTCACAGACAACAATGTGAGTCTAAATTCACTTATAAATATATTTATTTATACACATACACATACATACTAGATGCACAGAAATTAGCACTGATTATGTCAGGAAGGCAGAATGATGATGATTTCTTATTCATTTATTCCTGTTTTCAAATTTTTTACACTGCATATTTCAAAGAACTCAACCAAATGCACACACGCACACACATATACTTTTAAATAAGAAGCTAATAACAGAGGAAGTTCGGTCTGCTTCTGCCCTTTCACCAGCCACCCATCTTCAGCTACTCACCCTACATTCTTAAAGAAATGATACCTTAATTCTCTCAGCATCCTCAATCAAAACACTTGAGATGATTGTCCAGTTCTGAGAGTGTGCAAATTGCTGTGGAGTGTAATAGACATGAGCTTTGGAGTTGCACATGTTTGAATCTGAATCTCAGACCAGCCAATTACCAGCTGTGTGTCTTGGGCAACTCCCTTATACTCTCTGAGACTTACTTACCTTCTTTGCAAAACTGGGTTACATGGTTATAAATATCCACCCAATATTAATGTGGCAAGAACAGGATGGGAATAATGGTTCAAAGTGCAAACTCAGGAGTCAGACTGCCTTGCTTCAAATCCCAGCTCTGTTACCTGCTAGCTGTGGGACCAGGCCAAGTTATTTAACCTTTATGACATGTGGTGGCTGCCTATTTAATGGGAGATAATGAGTGTCCACTTTACAGGGTTTTAGGAGAAGAATATGGGTTAGCGCCTTCCTGGTACACGGCACATACTAAGCCAGTGCTTTCCACAATTATTCAATGAGGCATCGAACATAAAACGCCATTAAAGAGATGCAATTCACTTAATTCAGAAACTGAGTATCTACTATGTGCCAAGTCCTTCTAAGGAATCTATGATATCAGAATATATAACCTTTGCTTTTGGGAAAATCATGATTTTGAGAAGGAGGCATGTACAGAAAGAAAAAAAAAATCCCCAATAGAATAAAGTAAATTGGTCTGTCATACAGAGTGAAGTTAAGTCAGAAAGAGAAAAATAAATACTGTATATTAACACATATATATGGAATCTAGAAAAATGGTACTGATGAACCTAGTGGCAGGGCAGGAATAGAGACGCAGATGTAGAGAATGGACTTGTGGACATGGGGAGAAGGGGAGGCTGGGATAAACTGAGGGAGTAGCACTGACATATATACACTACCATGTGTACAATAGATAGCTAGTGGGAAGCTGCTGTATAGCACAGGGAGAACAGCTCGGTGCTTTGTGATGACCTGGGCTGGGGAGGGTGGGAGGGACGTTCAAGAGGGAGGGGATATGGGGATATATGTATACATATAGCTGATTCACTTTGTTGTACAGCATAAACTAACACATTGTAAAACAATTATAATCCAACAAAAATGTAAAAAAAAAACAAAGTAAATCAGGTTGGAGCTCTGAATAGGGCACCCTAGGAGCACAAAAAGAGGTCTTTCATCTCTCTAGTCCAGGAGTTCAGAGAAGGAGGTGATACTGAGCTGAAGCTTGATGCACACAGTAGACATCCAACCCATGTCCATTTCTTCCTCTATTCCATTCTCCTTCTAATCACCTCCCCTTGTCAAATCCTTAAGGGGAGACTGGGTGACAAGAAACAGGAGAGGGGATAAGGGAGGGCCATGCTTACTTTTCTTCCAGCTTAGTTTCCTATGCCCACGCCCACTGCAGGCAGCCAGCAGTACACTATGAACTTGCACTCATGTCTGACATGCTTTTGCCATTTCCAGGTCCTTTCTCCTACTCTTACCAGATGTGGGAGTTCTGTATTTCCCCTCCACGGGTTGGTTTGACCTTCAATGAAAGGCTATGCTAACCCCTCTGCTCACAAAACAGTAAATACCCATGTCTTACTGTCACAGAGTTTTAAGAACACAGGACATCTGAAAATTAACTAAGCCCCTTAGCCAACACCCAGCCTCCCCAGGGGTACTTCTTTGTTCTGCAGGCCAAATGGTACCTGTCTGGATACCCCCTACCCCAACACAGCCGATTTTGTTTGCCAGTCACTCCATGATTTCTTCTAATTGGCACCTTCCTTAGGAATCTAATTTAGAAGTTCAAATCTCTCCAATGCAGGTCAAGAATGGGCCATGTCTGGGGAGAGCTAGTTGGAAAGACCAGCTGCTATATCTGGCTAGAAATTCTGTCGTTCTTCTCTCCACCTTGCTGATTCCTGCTTGTCTTTTGGGGCTCAGCTATGGCATCACCCCTTCTGAACCCTACTCTCTGACTCTGCTTCCTGGCTCAGTTAGGTGCCGTCAGCAACAGCACCAACCCCACTGGTAATATTTAGAATAATTCTCTTTCCCACTTTAAACCATGTATTGTTCTGAGGGTGGTTACTATACATTTTACCTATAGCCCAGTGCCAGCATGGTGGTGACTGGCATTTAATAGGTGTCCAATCAATGTTTGATGAGTGAATAATGAATGAGTGAATGAAAAAATGAACTTCCCAGACAAATCAGGTATATAACTTAATGTAAAGATAATAGAGCAAATCCTGGGCAGAAATACATCCTTTCAGACCCCCTCTTGGACTGTGTCTCCCAGGGCTTCACAGAGGACCACCTTAGTCATGTAGACCTGAGCATACAGCTCACTGTCCTCAGTAAAAGACCTCCAAACTCTCTTCTTGTTTCATATTTCTACCACATAAGGAATACATAATTGTCACAGGTTTTTAAATGCAGATAAATAAAGAGCCCAGCCACTGACAATATTTTTAAAATGAAATTCTTTCCAAGACCAGAATGCTAGGAGGTATTTCTCGTGGGACTTATATGGCAGCACAGAGGAAATAAAATTCTCAATCAGAATTATACAGAAAATAAGGTACAATGGTTCACATGCCTAGTTCTCTCTCAGCAAACACCAATAAAATACAACTCACTGATGGTAAATATTTGAGGTGCTAGAGGTTTTTTAAAATATATATTTTCATGGTAGTGATGGACACACAAGTGTGAATGTACTTAATGTCACAGAATCGTACACTTGAAGACAGTTGAAATGGTAAATTTTATGTTATGTACATCTATCTATCTAATCTAGCTATCTATCATCTATCTATCTATCTATCTATCTATCTATCTATCTATCTATCTATCTACCTACCTACCTATCTATCTATATCCTCTCAATGGTCACTTTGAAATTATCCTGAGCTAAGACTGCAACACCAGGGCTCAATGGCCAGAGAGTGGCCATTTAGAATGAGGATTTGTGTCCTTGGCCTAAGAGGAACCTAAACAGCCCATAAGAAGATCCATCACACGCTCTAAAAGTCATCTTCTAGCTTTGTGCTTAGATGCTCCCTGAAAGAATTTTGAAAAGCTGTGAATCCATTTAAACACTTCTAAGCTGGCATCTGAAATATTTCATTCCTGGCTTTAATAGCATATAACATTCAGCATATTTTAATTCTGCCATCTTAAAACTGCTTGAACTCTAAAGAGCGGAAATTTGATGCCATAGTGATTTAATGCTATTATCTATCGAAAAAATACTTAGACAAACTCTTCATTAATAAATTTTATAAACTTCCTTTTCTCCCTTCAAACTGCATTTCCATTTTATTTTCCTCACAGAATTTTATCCCAAAGAAATATAATTTTATACTTTAAAATGTTTTATTCATTGGTCTCTCATACCTCTTTGTGACAAAAATATGTCTATAAATGTAAATCTTTTTAAAAAGTTTTCTGTAATGCTGTTAAAGATTTTAATTTGGATTGAGTTATCATTACAGTTATGAGTATAGGATTGATCAAAACAATGAAATATTCTCTAAATTTTGATAATTATTAGAGTTAAAATTATAATTCAAAATGCATCTCTAATGAGATGAATGGCTATTTCTCCTATAATTACTTCATGTATTAATGAATTAATATAACCAATCTCTAGAATAAATCAGATTCATCTTCCATTGCATTCCTATTTTTCATTTTTATAAATGCTTAGAACTGAGAGACTTTTTCTTGTAAATAAATGGACATGAATGGAAGTTTTGTAATAGAGGTGCCATTCAATTTTTGTACCCCTTCCAAGTTGTATGTCAAAATCGTAGTGATTTATCATCAAAGTTATTTTTAATTATCTAGCAACTGACATGTCAATTAGTCCACCTTCAATTTTGTAGAAAGCAAAGAATCGGAAAAGCTGACTTGCAGAAAGACTTGTTGATTACCCAGTCAGGACGGTCATCCGTTTTCTCAATACCTACACTAATATTCAAATGACCCCTTGTTTAGAACTTAGGAGGCTTTTGTAAACCACAGGGCAATGTACCATAGAAAGAGCCCAGCAGCAAGTTTCTTTATTTGATAGAGTAGGAGAAGGGTGAGTTCCTAGGCAGTTCAATTCTTAAGAAACAGTACAGATGGAACTGGAAGATCTGTAATTAAGCCCTTATACTCTTTGGAAAATCTTCATGTTTACCTAAGGGGGTGTGCCTCTCCAGGTATGAAGAATGCTGCTCTAAGTCAACCAATCAACAGACCATACAAGATCGGGAAAGGAGGCGAGTTACTGATGTGCTTGTGGAATGGAGAAATTCATCAAGAGTGTCTGGGAAGGTACCATGCCCCATCCCCCATGGCCACTGGGTGCTCTGGAACCATGATGGAGGCAGGTTTCACCCCTCCAGAGCTGCCTGCCATCACCAAGCCAAGTTTCTCCAGTGATTTCGTTGTTTTCTCTAACAAAAGGACTGATTGTCACCATTAAGTGAACAACTTCACTGGTGTTAAAGTTGTCAGAAGGCATCATTAAGATATTGCACTATAGTCACAAAACTGGCAGCTTTCTCCTTGAATCAGAATTAAAGGGAACTAGGAACTGAAAGTATCCCCCTCTCTCTTGGCAGGAGAACCAGCCTGGAATGAGGGGCAGGATAGGAACAGGACACAGTGATTCATCTTCAGAGTTGCCTCTGGACCAAGGTTGTCATCACTGAAAAGTTTATTCCTGCCCACACCCACATACCATCTCATATGAGATGGGAAACACCATTGATATACCATACAAACTCATAATTTTCTATGCATAGTCTGTATCTCACCCCTAAATTCCTGTTGTGAATAAACGGCTGCTAACCAGACATCTACATTTGGAAATCAACATGTAGCCTCAACACAACTCGCCAGGATGGAAGTTTTCATTCCATTCCCTCACCCTCAAAAAAAAAAAAAAAAAAAAGCTTCTCCTCAGGGTGCCCTATTTCTATAAATGACACCACAATACACTGAATTCCTCAAATAAAGAATCTGTCGGTCATTCACCTTTTCCCATACCCCCAAATCCAATCCATCAGAAAATAAATACTTTAGGAAATGTGAAGGGCTACAGCTCCATGCTTCCCCTCTCCGTCCACTTTTCCCTCCAGTAGACCAAGGCTCCACGGATATTGGCCATGGACTTCCAAGAGTTTCCCTCATACTTATCCCTTTTAATTCATTCTCTACACAGGAGCAAGAATGACATTTAAACATGGAAATCATATCCTGTCATTTCCCTGCTTAAAATCCTTTGTGGTTTTTTACTGTTCTTAAAATAAAATCCAAATTTCTAGAAGACCCTATAAGGCTCCACAGTAGAGACTTTTCACCTCTGACTGGAACCACCCGGAGACCTAAAATAACCACAGGAGCAGCAACAGCCACAACAACGACAACAAAAATCAAATGCCAATGCCCCACCCTAGACTAACTGAATACGAATTGCTGCAGGTAGAGCGCCTGCATTTTTGATATGTGGTGGGAGTTGACAACAATTGCCCAACATGATATGACTTCTGTCTACTGCTCTGACCATTTCTTCCATTGTGATCTCCCTCACTCACAAAAATCCGAACATACTGATCTAGCTCTCTTTTTGAACACACCAAATTTGTGCCTGCCCCAGGATCTTTGCACTTGCTGTTTCCTCTCTCTGGAAGGCTTTACTCCAAGATTTTCACATTGGCTGGCTCCCTCTCACCATTCAGAAATCTGCTCAAATATCACCTCTTCAAAAGGAGAGAGTCACAGAGAACTGGGCAACAGATTGTAAACCTCCGTGTCTGTGTACCTGAGATCAAAGTCTTCATATCAGGAGTTACCACCGTGCATTCCTCCATCACTCCCATACTGTGTGCCCTGTTTCTATGAGCTCATTGCCACTGGCTGCCCTCCTGTTTCCTTGCCTGTGGTGCACAGCCACCCTGAGATGGCTGTCAACATGCCAAGGATTATCAGGCTCTCAACATGCCAAGCAAGCAGGGGCCACCTCTGATTGCCTCTGAGGAATGACACTTCTCACTGGGGATGTATCCTGACACACAGACACTTACAATCATCCTTTAGTGACCTTTCCCAAGAAAATACTTATGGAAAACCCAGTTCAATTTCGGAAACTACTTTTTCAGAGATGCAGCTGACTTGGGTGTAAAACTCTCAGGAGTAGAATGAGTTTCAACTTAGATGCCCAAGCACAATTTGGCCATAAAGGGATCTCCCTGTAGTCCACCAATTTCAGTATCTTCATAGGACTTACACTGACAAAGAGCACGACATCTTTCAAAGAACTTGTACAGATGTTCTTCCTTATGGTATCACAAAAACCTGAGAGTAAGTCTGGTACCAGAGTTCCTGCATCCAAATGTGTAGTCTGCACTCTGCTAAGGTGTGCCTGGTCAAGGGGGTGAATAGGGAATGAAATCCAGCCCCTCTCCAAGCCCATCCTGGAAAGTCAGTGCAGGGGAAAGGGTGTTTTTCTCAAATTCAACCACCGGGGGCAGGGGGCATCTTTCTCATATCTGCAAAGGTACCATATGTGGCAGAAGTAGACCTGGCAGTGCTATTATTTTTGCTTGCTGCTTATTGTTTTATTTTGCATATGGCAACTCTATTATTCAGCGGTGAAGTACCCTGTCCCAGCGGAAATTCAGTGAATCAAAAATCTGCTAGTGAGTTGCCAAAAAGTCTAGAGCTCTTTCCAGGATCACTTGGAAATATGTTTACTATTACTTTGGGATGGTCCCTGGTTTGTAGCCAATGCCTAAAGGGAAGCAGCATGTTCCAAGATTCCAGAGTGAGAGGCATAATCATCAAAGCTCAGAGCAGTACACTGATGATAGCCTCCAATTCCACGGGAATCATTTAAATTCTCAGGGCTCCTCCTCCTCCCTAGGAGATTGAGGGGGTGAACTCAGTACCAAATTAAGTTCCTTTGGGCTCTCACAACTTTGGCTTGAGGAAGCAGCAGAGCTTTTTCTATCTAGAGAACTTTCTTTATTCTTGCACCACAGCTGTCCAAGCTTACTTGAATCAAAGCTATTTTGTGAGAAAATTTCTGCCACATTAAGCCATTTTGGAATCATCTTCAGCCTCATTAACTATTTAAGGGGGTTAGTTTGGTCACCACCAATCTCCCTGTTTATCAAACTTGTTTAATTGAATCCCTAACTCGGATGAAGTCAGGTGTCCCATCCCTGACTATTCAGACACATTCATCTATTCTGGATCTGCTCCCTCAGGTCAAGAGCACAAACCACCCTATAGCTTTCTGCTGAGACACATGTTTCCCAAGCTTCGTCCCTGCAGTCTTTGAAGGAAGGATGCAAAATACATTTTCTCTAAGTCAGTTCAAACTAGAGTAACTCATTGCCACACATCTATCCACCTCTTCCTCCCCCGCTCCCCCACCCTTCTCTCCAGACACTCCATCAGTACATGGATTTAACCTCATTTGCTGCTCTTTAGGGAGAATGCATTCACCCACAAGCTTCTCAAGGTGCTTCCTGGCACAAAAAGCTGAAAATGTCATCGCATTTGCAAATGAACAGAAACCTCCCACTCAAAGAGCATCAGTGCCACTGCAGTTCACAGAAGCAGACCACAGGAGCCTTCCTCTCCATGCCACTGCTTTGTTGTTAGAATAATACACATATATTCTTTTCCTCTAATGGTGTTGGGCAAGTTTTACTTTCTTTGTGAACGTAACAGCTCTGTTCTTCCAACCAGAAGCCTGACCAGTCTTTCTTTGGAACGGGGCCGAATGGTTCCTATTCACTCCAGATGGCACTGGTCAGCTCTAGCCTCTGACAGGTATTTACTTAAGCTTCATTCACTCCACACTGTATGACTACACTCTGCAGGTCACAGTGGCTCTGGTTTTCTTAAGCTACAGAAATCTGAATTCTGGATTGAAACGCTGGCCACATCAACGCCATCTTCTCGTCATTCTCATTTGTCAAGGAGAGTTGGGCTGAAAGTAGGATACTTTGTAGCCCTTATGTGCAATGACCTGTTTTCTTGGATTTAGTATTTCCTGAGCAAGTATCCCCAAACTGGCAAGGGGAGGGTTCTGAGGAAGACAGCGCAGAACACATCCAACTCACTGGGGATCTATCTGCCCATGATTTCGCGAGCATGAATGAATCATGATGTGGCTGGCTTCATGCCTGTGGCTAATCAAGACTACTGGTTTATTCCGTCACAGAGATTCCTCCCAAAGTGCAGCCAAAGGTTAGACTGTATTACAAACTTGGCAAACGATCACCCTAGAAGGGTCCAACTCTCAGGACAACTATTATATGTTTTTGTTCTATTCTGTAGGAACCAGGAACATGGAAATGAGTGGGATCTATTACAAACCTTATTAATACCTCAGAGTCAATGGCTATAGAAAGTGGGGTAAGTATTTTACTTGCATTAGGAATGGCAATATTTGTGTCAGTGATGTTCTGAGATAGATTGACTGCCCTGTTCAGATACAGCACATCAGTGCCTCTTACATCAAAACTCCCTGAATGAGCCATGTCAAGGCTTACCCAGAAGTGCACTGGTTGAGCAAAACTGTCCAGTGAATGGACATGAGACCTCAGATATTCTGCCATTGAACCAATGACATAATTATGAGAAGAACGCTCCTCAAAGGCCTCAGTCACAGGCTTCTGACAACTAAGATGGATCTATGGACATGTACACAATAATTCACTGAATCACCACCAAAGACCTACTCTGTTTCATGAATTGTGTAATATAATGGAACGATAACTAGGGTACAGTTTCCACCCTCAGGAACATCACAATGTAAGGGAGTTAGACACATAAACAGATACTTAATAAATACAGTAAACAAATACAGATTAAATAGTCTAAGTATGAAGTTAAGGATATCCACAGAGTGATATAAAAATTCACACCTAATAGCATCATCTAACCTGACTCATGAAGGGTGGTAGGAAGATCCCTCCTAGAAGAGATGACCCTTGAGCTGAGTGTGAGGTGGGAGTTTTGTGAGGTAGTTGGGAGTCCAAGGAAGAAGTTTTTCAACCTTCCAATTTTCTTTCAACTAGGCAAGAGTTTAGAAGAAAGAAAGCAGTTACCTCTAACTCTCTTCTCAGCCTGATCAAATAATTAGCTGAATTGGGACATTTATTTACTTTTTATTTTTTTAAAGATTTATTTATTTATGCATGCTGTGCTGGGTCTTAGTTGTGGCATGTGGGATCTTCGTTGCAGCTTGCAGGATCTTTTAGTTGTGGCCTGTGGACTTCTTAGTTGTTGCATGCAGGCTTCCTGGTTGTGGCATGCAAACTCATAGTTGCAGTGTGCATGTGGGATCTAGTTCCCTGAGCAGAGATCAAACCTGGGTCCCCTGCATTGGGAGCACGTAGTCCTACCCACTGGACCACCAGGGAAGTCCCAGAATTGGGACATGTAAATATGCATTAGATGGTAGAAAATTGGTAATACTTTGTTAATATGGCATTAATACTACTGACATCATAGCTTGACTTTCACAAAAGAAAAGTGATTGCTTGGAAGTTTTTATTTCTTCTTCTTCTTTTTTAACCAAAAACCCAGAAGAAAATCAATAAGATAAAATTTTGCAAAGTTTAACTCCGTCACACTTTGGAATTTATTTATATTTATTTTTATAAACTTATTAATTAATTAATTAATTAATTTATTTATTTATGGCTGTGTTGGGTCTTCATTGCTGCGTGTGGGCTTTCTCTAGTTGTGGCGAGCAGAGGCTACTCTTCGTTGAGGCGCACAGGCTCCTAATTGCAGTGGCTTCTCTTGTTGTGGAGCACGGCCTCTAGGCATGATGGCTTCAGTAGTTGTGGCACACAGGCTCAGTATTTGTGGCTCACGGGTTCTAGAGTGCAGGCTCAGTAGTTGTGGCACACGGACTTAGTTTCTCCACAGCATGTGGGATCTTCCCAGACCAGGGTTCAAACCCATGTCCCCTGCATTGGCAGGCAGATTCTTAACCATTGCGCCACCAGGGAAGCCCACACTTTGGAATTTAAATTGAACTTGTATGCCCCATAGTCAGTTAAAAACACTTTTCTCCAAACTCTCCTGACAAGACATTTCCAAAGAGCTTAAGATGTATTTATTCACTTTGTGGAGTTTTGAAAACTGGCTCTGAAAGAGAAAAAATATTATGAACGCTACTGTGGATATGTTTCTAACTTTTAGAGCTATCCTATGAGAGATAGAGACTGGGCATAACTGAGTTAGAAAAGACACAGACAGCTGGGCCAGGACTTGCTCCTGAGGTAAACATAAACTCATTAAAGGTTAAACTCTGTGCAGTGTGTTTAAGACCAAGGCATGAAGCGGAGCTGCAATACCGAATGGGACCATCATAATAATCTCATCTGAGGTGCAGAGCTGGGCTCAGAACTCTCCCACAAGAGCCTTCAGGGGTATATTCAGAACCCCCATCTCACTGAATCCACTCTACAGGCAAGAGTGAGTCACAGAATTGTTATGTATCCTGAAAATAGATCATTATTTTCTACCTGATCTAGGGTTTTGTTTTGGTTTTGTCTTTATTTTCTGATATTTTGCTGTGACTCCTCAGTCTCCAAATTGAGTTATGAAAAAAATACTGGAATAATCTTCTTCCACGATCCCCTCCCTTTTCCCCATCTCTCAGCTCCCACGAATGATGCTCCAGCACTGACACAAGGGCCACATAAAATCACCATTTTCAGTGGCAGCCTAAACCCCCTTTCCCTAATGTTACCACTGGTGAAACACACCAGAATAATAATTCAGTGGCCTGCAGATCATCCTAGGGTCAGTGAAAAAGTGGTCAGTGCTAGCACCTGGGGTTACTGCCTTCTCTCTATTCTTGAAGAACAAATGTAAAGTCTAGGAATGGAGCAGGCTTTGATCTCCAGGAGCCTTAGACATCAGGTCTCAGTCTTCATATGGATTGTTCATTTTGTGTGTGTGTGTCTGTGTGTGTGTGTGTATTTCAAACATCTCCTTCCAGAAGCCTTTCCTAACCTTCCCAGGAATTTGTGCTCCCTCTGTAATCATTAGGAGTGCTTTTGCAGCTCTCATAACACCTAATAATACAGCTCTGCTTATAGGTCTCTACCACTATTACATGGCAAACTGCTTGAAGACAGGGTCCATTTATCTTAAAAATTTATATATTCTCTTGGGCTTCCCTGGTGGTGCAGTGGTTGAGAGTCTGCCTGCCGTTGCAGGGGACACGGGTTCGTGCCCCATTCCAGGAAGATCCCACATGCCGCAGAGCGGCTAGGCCCATGAGCCATGGCCACCGAGCCTGAGCATCCGGAGCCTGTGCTCCGCAATGGGAGAGGCCACAACAGTGAGAGGCCCGCGTACCACACACACAAAAAAAATACAATTTATATATTCTCATCTCCTGGCAAGTGCCAAGCACCTAGTGGTTACTATATGGGTAGATAAATGGTAGAATGGCTTTGGGGTTGTAGGCTCATGATAAAAATGACAGAAGAAATGGTTTTGCACAAATCTTGCTAGTTTTGTCACATTCCATCAATCCATTACTGGCAAAAAAGGAAAAAATATTTAGGATTTTGATCCTAAACGTACCAATATTTTAATTTTATGGACACTTAAAATGTCAGGGTTAGAATGGATGAGACGTTATTTGCTGAAATATTTGATGGGTAAGAAAAGGAGGGCTTCTTTCAATTCTGTTGAGGCCCTCCCACCATATACCTCTCACTAGTGTGGCCCATGTGTGAGTTGGGAAGGCCTGGGTGAAGATAATCCAAAAAAGAAATACTGGCGTTACAGTTGGTGAGACTTTGGATGTTAGCCTAAGGGCGTGGCCCTAATTTCATGATAATTAAGAAGAGAAGAAATGAGAGGCATGATTGGATGTATGTTTGGAATAAGTGACACAATTCATATATATTAGGGAAACCACTCTGGCAACAGGAGAAGGCCAAGCACAACGATTGACATACCTAACAGGCAGCTAGTCCATCTTCTATGAGAGAAGTGAGGAAGGCCTCCGTGAGGGTGGAAGAAAAGGAGTGTGGGATTGAGAGCTACTTTAGGGGTGAACTCACAATATCACTACAGAAAGGGATCATCTAGAAAGATTTCCAAGGGGCTCACACTGATTATAAAGAAGGAAGTAGAGATAAGAAAAAGGACAGAGAGGCTTATATATCAAGTGGAGTCAGTATCTAAACATCACAGTGTGGTGCATGGACATGTGTTTCCCCAGTGGCACCTGCAGGCAGCCTCCATCATTTGTCCTGGGGGCCTGAGAAGAGTGACCTGCTTCTATCAGCAATGCCCACAGCAGGCCAGTCAGTATGCAGGTGGTGCCTGGAGTTTTCTAAAGAGCTCATGCTGCTTTCCTGATTGAAATGGGGTCAGGTTTATTTTTGTACTTTACTGAATTTCACAATAACTTCCTGTCCAATCACTCCAAACCATGTATACCACTGCAAAAGAGATAAATCTATACAATTCAGGCAAAAAAAGTTGCCTTGTGACCCTAAACAGAGACAGAAGTGGAATAAAACCCAGATGCTCCATCTGCTCAGGTGCCTGCCAAAGTTATATGTCAACAGAGGACAAACGAGGGAGACTGGGCTATTACTTCCTACCAAAGACAGGACTCAACCATGGGCTCTGTCTTCAAATAGAGGGCATCACTGCACAAAAAAATTCTGGGATATAAAACGTAGTATACTTCATGAGTGTTTTCTCAGGCTTGGGAGGGCTGATAGGTGCTTAGTAAATGTTCAGTGTCAGGACCTAGTCTGGGTACATTGACTAGTGGCCCCAAGCTCAAGCCATGCTAGGATTTAAAAGAAACCAAGCCAAAAGCCAACAGGACTGCAGAGAAAGTGAAAGAGCCCCATTGCTAGGATCCCCAGATGAGACAGCAATAGTCAGATGGGCCTACCCGCCAGGTCAAGGAATAGGAAGGGGAAGTTCCAGGAAAACATAGAAGTAGGATCACTTTCATGCCAAATCAGACTATGCATCCAAACTGAGAAAGGAAAAGAGTAATATAGAAAATGTCCCAGAAGGACTTGGGTGAGAATCAGATTCCACCCACCCAGTCTAAGTAGAGTGCAAGTCTTCCTTTCCAACAGGTAACGGAGACTCAGGGCCATGGAAACATCAAGTCCCAGGGAAGAGAACAACCAAGAATATTAAGTAATATTATTCAAGTGCCTCAGACCTCTAGTCTCAGATGTAGAACAGGAGACTATTACAAACTCTTCTGGTGTGCACAGCAAAAAATCTTGACAAATTGCCCAGCTGCTCCTTCTGGGTTCCAGAATTGAAGTCGGGTGAGGCAGTGAGTAGATGCACTGAATGTAGCTGGGATGTGTCCAGGACAGTGCTGGCAGCACTAGTAAACAGAGACACCTAAGTCACACTGCACTGATCTCACAGCAAGCCTGCAAATGATGTCAAAGGATAGACATTTCAGCAGAGCCTCATAGCAGGGTCTCCAAAGATCAGTGTTCACAGAGGGAAACCCTGGAATCTCCCCCAAACCTGCTAACGTATCTGAAATGTCAGAACTAAACCAACAGTCAAGAGAGAATATTCGGCTTTATAGACACTGCAAAAGATGTTCCTGCTTTGCCCCTGATGATCTGCAAAGAGACCAGGTTATGATAACACAGACCCACAGCAGAACAGGTCAGCAGACCACAGAGAAAACCATCCCTGAAAGAGTACTTCAAGCCTTGAGTCTTAGCATCCTGGCCTCAGCCTGAAAACTTCAATGAACACAAGACTGGAATTAGAAGTTTCCGAGATTGACTTGGAGTATTTTCTACCTTATATATCAAACTTGGTTTCCAGAGGGGTAGTGAAAGGTAAAATTTGACAGTACTTTTAAGTCAGACAAATTTGAATTCAAATCCTGGTTCTGCTGTTAGCCAACTGGGTGGCCTTGGAATTTGGCAAGTTGCATAATCTCCTAGAGGTTTGGATACGGGTATGACTTTACCCATGTCTTGGGTGTCGTGAAGATAACATGAGATGATGCAGCACCATGCTTAGCACAGTGCCTGGCATGTGGCAGGTGACAGGAAACATAAATTCTCTCCCCCTGTCTCTGTCCACTCAGCCCCACTCAAATTTAGCCCCCTTTTTCCAGAAAACAAAAGTACAAGGAGGTTTGGCTGATAATTGCTTCTATAAAGATTTTCAGCAAAAGAAAAACTGTGCATGTGATTTGTTCTCCTTAAAGGAAATATTTGGATAAGAACACTTTGAAAGCACAGGCATCTGATAATCTTTCCCAAATAAAGAATTCAAAATGTGAGGAAAGATATTTTAAAAATATATTGTTAGGTACCTACTTTGTGCCAGGCACTGTTCTAGCCACTGGAGATACAAAGATGAACACCTCTCAGCCCTCCTGACACATACACAAGTTGGGGAGAACATACTCTGCTCAGAAATGTTTATTGCAGCACTATTTGTAATGATAAGAAACTAGACGGAATATAAATGTTTAACAACAGGGAAATGGCTAAGTAAATTATGTACTTCTAATTGCTGGAGCATTATGCAGTGATTAAATGATAGTTGTGAAAAGAATGGACAACTATGAATAAGAACCAGCTTCTTACTGAATAAGAAATTCAGGTTCTTCAAACGTATGGACACCAAGGGGGGAAAGTGGCGGCAGGGGTGGTGATGGGATGAACTGGGATATTGGGATTGACATGTATACACTAATAGGTATAAAACGGATAACTAATAAGAACCTGCTGTATAAAAAAATAAATTAATTAAAATTCAAAAAATCAAAAAAAATCAAAAAAAAGAAATTCAGGTTCTGATTAAGGTTGGACTCCATCTCTGAGCATCTGAGTTTGTAAGATAGACTTCCTGACACAATACACCTTAGTTCTTTTTTCTTACCTTGTTTTATCTTTTGCAGTACCTAGAGTCAATGTCTATCTTTGTCTCTCTGTCTGTCTCTCTGTCTCTCTGTCTCTCTCTCTCTCACACACACACACACCATTATTAATTAATCTACCCAAACAGGGTTGAAGAGGTTGGTTGAAATTTCCTCCTAGCTCTGACGGTTTGAGACTCTTGTGATTCAACCATTGGGTAGAAATTCTGAGAGTTGTTATTACTTCTGCTTTCCCTATCCATTCACATTTTACATCATCAGTATTTACACCTCTGTAGAACCCAGTTGTTAGCCGTAAGAAGAATCCACATGATTTAGCCAAATGCAATCAAGCAAATGTTAATGTCAGGGAGTGGGCAAGTATTACCAAAACACAAATTGTAAATATCTGTTGAATATGTGATTTGAAAACTCCTTTCAAACAGGGAGGTATATCTTTCCTGAGTATGACTGCAGCCTTGGAAATAAGTGGCTAGCAACTGGCCCTTTTTAATCTTTAGACTTCCCTCCATACCCTGATCCATAGAACTAGCACAAAGGTTTGTACTACTGGTCAACCAAGGCCAGGACTAGGTGATCGTGAAATGGATTTTTTTTTACTCCTCCCTGTGTCCCACATCCTTTACAATGTGACTTTTCAACTCATCTCTCAAAATATACAGTGTATTTCCCCACCTGCTGCATCTGGCCTGGCCTTGTGACTTGCACTTGCTTTAGAAATGTGGCAGAAGTGGCTGTGTGCCAATTCTAAGCCAAGACTATAAGAAGCTTTCATGCTTCTGCTCTTTCTCTTGGGGCTATACCACTGCCATGTGACTGATCCCAGGCTATGCTGCAGAAGAACAAGAGAACAAGTGGCCCAACCACCCCCATTACCCTTGCCATTAGCCAGATCTTACTGCGGTTGAAGACAGACATATGAGAAAGTTCATCTGAGACCAGAAGAATGCTCAGCTAAGCACAGCACAAACTGCTGCCCACAAACTGAGTTAAATAAATGGTGGTTGTTTTAAACCACTATATTTTGGATGGTTTATTACTTAAGGAAAGTAGAAGCAAACTAGATTCCAAAATGAGCAGAATTCTGAGCACTTCCCATATTCATGTGCCTTGAGTCCAGCCAGAATTCTAGTTGCCCATTTGTGGGCAACTCTCTCCTCGTTCCCATCTCATCAGCCCATGAATGAATCACACAGTACCTGCTGCAAAACTGAGAGATATGCATTCTCTTACTATCCTTGTGCCTTGGGGAGATACATTATTCTGGATACATGACCTGAAGAATAATTTTTCAGAGATGTATATGACAGGGCACGCTCATGCTTTCCAAGTATTTATGGTAAGATAAAGAGCTGAACGGAAAATTAGCATCTAGAACTACAGTGAAACCACAAGCAGGTGATTCCAGCAACTTCGACACCTTTCATTCAGGCTGTCTTTGTCCCTGGGCCAGTGTGCTGTTCTAGTTCCCTGTGACTATCTGGAAAAAAAAACCAACCTAAATTTAATAGTATAGGGGAAAAAATCTCATGTATTATTGTTATCTCTCACAGTTCTGGGTTCAACTATGTGATTCTAACTCAGGATCTCTCATGAAGCTGCAGCCCAATTATGAGTGGAGATGAAGTCACCTTGAAGATTCTTTATTCACCTGGCTGGTGGTTGGTGCCAGCTGTCAGCTGGACCACTTACAACTGTTCTCTTTACATGGCTTGAAATTCTTCACAGCAGGATGACTGGGTACCAAGAACAAGTGTCCTGAAAGAGAGTTAGGCAGGAGTTGCAGCTCCTTTAATGCCTAAGGAGTCACAGAGAGTCACTTCCACTGTAAAATTGACTCTATGATCTGTTCCACTGTACTCAGTCAAAAAGTGTGTGCTGGAGGAGACCTTCAAGCTGGCGGAGGAGTAAGAAGTGGAGATCACCTTCCTCTTTACAAATATATCAGAAATACATCTACATGTGGAACAACTCCTACAGAACACCTACTGAACGCTGGCAGAAGACCTCAGACTTCCTTCCCAAAAGGCAAGAAACTCCCCACGTACCTGGGTAGGGCAACAGAAAACAGAAAAAAACAGAGACAAAAGAACAAGGATGGGACCTGCTCCTTGGGGAGGGAGCGTGACAGAGGAAAAGTTTCAAAACAGTACAAAGCCCCTTCACTGGTGGAGATGGAGGGTGGGTCGGGGGGAAGATTCAGAGCCATGGAGGAGAGCACAGCAACAGGGGTGCAGAGGGCAAAGTGGAGAGATTCCCACACAGAGGATCGGTGCTGACCAGCACTCACCAGCCAGAGAGGCTTGTCTGCTCACCTGCTGGGGTAGGTGGGCACTGGGAGCTGAGGCTTGGGCTTTGGAGGTCAGATCCCAGGGAGAGGATGGGGGTTGTCTGCATGAACACAGCCTGAAGGGGGCTAGTGTACCACAACTAGCCAGGAGGGAGTCCAGGAAATAGTCTGGACATGCCTAAGAGTCAAGAGACCATTGTTTCACGTGCACGAGGACAGGGGCTTCAGAGCACCACCTAAATGAGTTCCAGAGACGGACGTGAGCCGCGGCCATCAGGGCAGACCCCAGAGACGGACATGAAACTTTAAGGCTGCTGCTGCAGCCACCAAGAAGCCTGTGTGAAAGCACAGGTCACTATCCACACCTCCCCTCCCGGGAGGCTGTGCAGCCCTCCACTGCCAGGGTCCCGTGATCCAGGGACAACTTCCCCGGAAGAACACACAGTGCGCCTCAGGCTGGTGCAACATCACGCTGGTCTCTGCCGCTGCAGGTTTACCCCACATTCCGTACCCCTCCCTCCCCCTAGTCTGATTGAGCCAGAGACCCCTAATAAGATGCTACTTTAACCCCGCCCTGTCTGAGCAAAGAACAGACACCCACAGGAGACCTACACACAAAGGCGAGGCCAAATCCAAAGCTGAGCCCCTGGGAGCTGTGAGAACAAAGAAGAGAAAGGGAAATCTCTCCCACCAGCCTCAGGAGCGGCGGATTAAATCTCCACAATCAACTTGATGTACCCTGAATCTGTGGAAAACCTGAAGAGACAACGAATCATCCCACACTGAGGCAGTGGATTTTGGGAGCAATGATATATATATATTTTTCCCTTTCTTCTCTTTTTGTGAGTGTGTATGTGTATGCTTCTCTGTGTGATTTTTGTCTGTATAGCTTTGCTTTTAACATTTGTCCTAGGGTTCTGTCTGTCCTTTCTTTTTTTTTAAGTATAGTTTTTAGCACTTGTTATCATTGGTAGATTTGTTTTTTGGTTTGGTTGCTCTCTTCTTTGTTTATTACTTTTTAATTTTATTAAATTAATTATTTTTTATTTTAATAACTTTATTTTATTTATTTATTTCTCTTTTTCTCCATTTTTTTCTGAGCTGTGTGGCTAACAGGGTCTTGGCACTCTGACCAGGTGTCAGGCCTGTGCCTCTGAGGTGGGAGAGCTGAGTGCAGGACATTGGTCCACCAGAGACCTCCCAGCTCCATGTAATATCAAACAGCGAAAGCTCTGTCAGAGATCTCCATCTCAATGCTAATTCTCAGCTCCACTCAACGACCAGCAAGCTACAGTGCTGGACACCCTATGTAAAACAACTAGCAAGACAGGAACACAACCACACCTATTAGCAGAGAGGCTACCTAAAATCATACTAAGTTCGCAGACACACCAAAACACACCACCATACGTGGTCCTGCCCACCAGAAAGACCAGATCCAGTCTCATCCACCAGAACACAGGCACGAGTCTCCTCCACCAGGAAGCCTACACAACCTACTGAACCAACCTTAGCCACTGGGGACAGACACCAAAAACAATGGGAACTACGAACCTGCAGCCTGCAAAAAGGAGACATCAGACACAGTAAGTCAAGCAAAATGAGAAGACAGAGAATCACACAGCAGATGAAGGAGTAAAATAAAAACCCATCAGACCAAACGAATGAAGAGGAAATAGGCAGTCTACCTGATAAAGAATTCAGAGTAATGATAGTAAAGATGATCCAAAATCTTGGAAATAAAATGGAGAAAATACAGGAAACATTTAACAAGAACCCAGAAGAACTAAAGAGGAAAGAAGCAGTGATGGAAAACACAATATATGAAATTAAAAATTCTCTAGAAGGGATCAATAGCTGAATAACTGAGGCAGAAGAATGGATAAGTGACCAGGAAGATAAAATAGTGGAAATAACTACTGCAGAGCAGAATAAAAAAAAAAAAGAATGTAAAGAATTGAGGACAGTCTCAGAGACCTCTGGGACAACATTAAACGAACCAACACTTCAATTATAGATATCCCAGATGAAGAAGACAAATAGAAAGGGACTGAGAAAATATTTTAAGAGATTATAGTTGAAAAATTCCCTAATATGGGAAGTGAAATAGTTAAGGCCAGGAAGCGTGCACAGAGTCCCATAGAGGATAAATCCAAGGAGAAACACACCAAAACACGTATTAATTAAACCACCAAAAATTCAATACAAAGAAAAAATATTAAAAGCAGCAGGGGGAAAACAACAAATAACAAACAAGGGAATCCCCATAAGGTTAACAGCTGATCTTTCAGCAGAAACTCTGCAAGCGAGAAGGGAGAGGCAGGACTTATTCAAAGTGATGAAAGGGAAAAAGCTACAACCAAGATTACTCTTTCCAGCAAGGACCTCAATCAGATCTGACAGAGAAATTAAAACCTTTACAGACAAGCAAAAACTAAGAATTCAGCACCACCAAACCAGCTCTACAACAAATGCTAAAGGAACTTCTCTAGGCAGGAAACACAAGAGAAGGAAAACACCTACAATAACAAACCCAAAACAATAAGAAAATCTTAATAGGAATATATGTATTGATAATTATCATAACTGTAAATGGATTAAATGCTCCAACCAGAAGACAAAGACTGGCTGAATGGATACAAAAACAAGACCTATATATATGCTGTCTACAAGAGACCCACTTCAGACCTAGGGACACATACAGACAGAAAGTGAGGTGTTGGAAAAAGATATTCCATGCAAATGGGAATCAAAAAAAGCTGAAGTAGCAATTCACATATCAGACAAAATACACTTTAAAATAAAGACTTTTAGAAGAGACAAAGAGGGACACTACGTAATGATCAAGGGATCAATCCAAGAAGGAGATACAACAATTGTAAATATTTATGCACCGAACAGAGGAGCACCTCAATACATAAGGAAAATGCTAACAGCCATAAAAGGGGAAATTGACAGTAACACAATCATAGTGGGGACTTTAACACCCTACTTTCACCAATGGACAGATCATCCAAAATGAAAGTACATAAGGAAACACAAGCTTTAAATGATACATTAATCAAGATGGACTTAACTGATATTTATAGGACATTGCATCCAAAAACAACAGAATACACTTTCTTCTCAAGTGCTCATGCAACATCCTTCAGGATAGATCATATCTTGGGTCACAAATCAAGCCTTGGTTAATTTAAGAAAACTGAAATCATATCAAGTATCTTTACTGACCACAATGCTATGAGACTAGATATCAATTACAGGAAAAAAATCTGTAAAAAATAAAACACATTGAGGCTAAACAATACACAACTTAATAACCAAGAGATCACTGAAGAAATGAAAGAGGAAATCAAAAAATACAATAACAAATAACAATGAAAACATGATGACCCAAAACCCATGGGATGCAGCAAAAGCAGTTCTAAGAGGGAAGTTTATAGCAATACAATCCTACCACAAGAAACAGAAACATCTCAAATAAACAACCTAACCTGAAAGAAATCATAAAGATCAGATCAGAAATAAATGAAAAAGAAATGAAGGAAACAGTAGCAAAGATCAGTAAAACTAAAAGCTGGTTCTTTGAGAAGATAAACAAAATTGATAAACCATGAGCCAGACTCATCAAGTAAAAAAGGGAGAAGACTCAAATCAATAAATTAGAAATGAAAAAGGAGAAGTAACAACTGACACCACAGAAATACAAAGGATCATGAGAGATTACTACAAGAAACTATATGCCAATAAAATGGAAAACCTGGAAGAAACGGTCAAATTATTAGAAAAGTACAACCTTCCAAGACGGAAACAGGAAGAAATAGAAAATATAAACAGACGAATCACAAGCACTGAAATTGAGACTGTGGTTAAAAATCTTCCAACAAACAAAAGCCCAGGACTGGATGGCTTCTCAGGCGAATTCTATCAAACATTTAGAGAAGAGCTGACACCTATCCTTCTCAAACTCTTCCAAAATATAGCAGAGGGAGGAACACTCCCAAATTCATTCTTTGAGACCACCATCACCCTGATACCAAAAGCAGACAAAGATGTCACAAAGAAAGAAAACTATCAGCCAATATCACTGATGAACATTGATGCAAAAATCCTCAACAAAATACTAGCAAGCAGATTTCAACACACCTTAAATGGATCATACACCATGATCAAGTGGGATTTACCCCAGGAATGCAAGGATTCTTCAATATACACAAATCAATAAATGTGATACATCATATTAGCAAATTGAAAGATAAAAACAATATGATCATCTCGAGCTTCCCTGGTGGTGCAGTGGTTGGGAGTCCACCTGCCGATGCAGGGGGCACGGGTTCATGCCCCGGTCCAGGAGGATCCTGTGTACCGCGGAGCGGCTGGGCCCGTGGGACGTGGCTGCTGGGCCTGCACATCTGGAGCCTGTGCTCCATGGCAGGAGGGGTCGCAGTGATGAGAGGCCCGCATACCGCAAAACAAAAAAAAAAAAGATCATCTCAATAGATGCAGAAAAAATATTCAACAAAAATCAACAGCAATTTATGATAAAAAACCCTCCAGAAAGTATGCATAGAAGGAATTTACCTCAACATAATAAAGGCCATATATGAGAAACCCACAGCCAACACCGTTCTCAATGGTGAAAAACTGAAAACATTTCCCCTAAGATCAGGAACAAGCCAAGGTTGTTCACTCTCAACACTATTATTCAACATAGTTTTGGAAGTTTTAGCCACAGCAATCAGAGAAGAAAAAGAAATAAAAGGAATCAAAATTGGAAAAGTAGTAAAGCTGTCACTGTTTGCAGATGACATGATACTATACATAGAGAATCCAAAAGACTCTACCAGAAAACTACTAGAGCTAATCAATGAATTTGGTAAAGTAGCAAGATACAAAATTAATGCACAGAAATCTCTTGCATTCCTATACACTAATGATGAAAAATCTGAAAGAGAAATTAAGGAAACACTCCCATTTACTACTGCAACAAAAAGAATAAAATGCCTAGGAATAAACCTACCTAACAAGACAAAATACCTGTATGCAGAAAAGTATAAGACACTGATGAAAGTAATTAAAGGAGATACAAACAGATGGAGAGATATACCATGTTCTTGGATTGAAAGAATCAACATTGTGCAAATGACTATTCTACCCAATGCAATCTACAGATTTAACGCAATCCCTATCAAACTACCAATGGCATTTTTAACAGAATTAAAACAAAAACTTTCACAATTTGTATGGAAACACGAAAGACCCCAAATAGCCAAAGCAATCTTGAGAAAGAAAAATGGAGCTGGAGGAATCAGGCTACCTGACTTCAAACTATACTACAAAGATACAGTAATCAAGACAGTATGGTACTGGCACAAAAACAGAAATATAGATCAATGGAACAGAATAGAAAGCCCAGAGATAAACCCACACACTTATGGTCACCTTATTTTTGATAAAGGAAGGAAGAATATACAATGGGGAAAGACAGCCTCTTCAGTAAGTGGCGCTGAGAAACCTGGACAGCTACATGTAAAAGAATGAAATTAGAACACTCCCTAACACCATGCACAAAAATAAACTCAAAGTGGATTAAAGACCTAAATGTAAGGCCAGACACTATAAAACTCTTACAGGAAAACATAGGCAGAACACTCTATGGTATAAATTACAGCAAGATCCTTTAGACCCACCTCCTAGAGTAGTGGAAGTAAAAACAAAAATAAACAACTGGGACCTAATGAAACTTCAAAGCTTTTGCACAGCAAAGGAAACCATAAACAAGACAAAAAGACAACCATCAGAATGGGGGAAAATATTTGCAAATGAAGCAACTGACAAGGGATTAATGTCCAAAATTTGCAAGCAGCTCATGCAGCTCCATATCAAAAACCAAAAAACCCAATCTAAAAATGGGCAGAAGACCTAAATAGACATTTCTCCAAAGAAGATATACAGATTGCTAACAAACACATGAAAGAATGCTCAACATCACTAATCATTAGAGAAATGCCAATCAAAACTACAATGAGGTATCACCTCACACCAGTCAGACTGGCCATCATCAAAAGATCTACAAACAATAAATGCTGGAGAGGGTGTGGAGAAAAGGGAACCCTCTTGCACTGTTGGTGGGAATGCAAATTGATACAGCCATTACGTAGAACAGTATGGAAGTTCCTTAAAAAACTAAAAATAGTACTACCATACGACCCAGCAATCCCACTACTGGATATATACCCTGAAAAATGGTATGCTTAGATGCAAGAAAAAGTGACATATATTCTACCTCTAATACCCATGGATTTGGAAAGGTCACATTTAAAGAAAAGCATGTAGGGTGGAAGATATTATTACAGCCTTTGATGGAAAATAAAACTTCCCAGATATGTGGATAAATAATAGGAAATCAGGAAACTCCTGAGTCACTTTTCTTTGCCCCAAGCCAGACATTTTATTAACAGGCAGTTAGAATCATACTAATGACTTAGATATTAAATACTATGTTGCCATATTCAGCCAGGTCTTGATTAGAACTTGAAACTTTCCCTATCTGAGTCTTCCTAAAAGTATCTTGAAAGTTAATGAGAACCTTTCTGTTGGCTGGGTACTATCCTTCCACGTACAACTAAACAATATTTAATTTAAAATATGAACTTCGCTTTAAAGTATTAATTTCAGAACACAGTAATTTTACAGTTGTCAGCCTCTGTCTGGAGCAAAACAAAAACAAACACAAAAACAAAAAACCCTAGAAACCAAACCACAGCCAACTTTGTCAGGTGATGTTAAGTCCCAGGTGCTGGGAAAAGGTGAAAATTCAAAAAAAATCTCTTAGACACTTTATGAAGCTACAAACTACAACAGTTATTCCTGCATTTTCTTGCTCTGGTTTTTTGTAGGTGGTCTACTCCAGGCCCCCTACCTCTGAAGGAGGATGCGGTCAGGGTAAAGGAGCGTGAATGATTTTTCAAGTCTTCCTGGATTTGTTTTCAAAACATAATGTCCATCCAGGGGAATGGATAAGGAGGGAGGAAGTTTGCAGTTTTCACAAAAATTCTTAAATGAAGCAGGAGGTGAAGGGGCTCTCCTTACAATCACAGATTTCCCAAGGTTAGGAGGAAGAGAGAAGAGAAAAAGAAAGTTATGCATAAGAGGAGAGCATATGAACACGCATCCTGGCAGGGCTATGGACTGTCAGCAAATTCAGAGAGGTGTGGGGAAGCTTAGAGATCAGGAATATGTCATCTAAGCTGCCAGAGCTTTTGGGGTGCTGGAGGGAGAGGGGCACACAAATACATAGAGGAGAAATGGCTATGGTGGGCATAGGTAGGGGGAGGTGCCATTTGAACAAAAGTTCCCTTTCCCCACACCAGACATGGAAGACTCATACAATCAGAAGACCTCAAGGACATGAGGCAAAGGACATCTCAGGGACCTTTGTGGGTCATATGGTCCCTGTTCCTTGCCCAACTCTGACACCATATGGAAAGGGAATAAGGAGGGTTCAGGAGCCACAGAAAAGATAGATGTTAAAGCTTCCTATTAGCTTCCTATGGTCATAAACATTAACTTGTATTACAGAAAATAAAGTAAGTTATATTTCTTACTCAGCAATTTGTAGACTTAGCTTCATAACCATTGCATTGCTTTCAGAGAAATAAATATTTTTGAGTCATATTTTCTTAAGTTCAAGAAAATTAATTTCACATTAGTGGATCGAAAATTAGAGAAATAAGGAGGAAATACTTTTCAGCCCAGTTTAGTGGAAAGAATACCTGGAGACAGGTAGTCTGAGGTTTAAATCCTGATGATACTACTGACTGGGTGTGTAATTATGAGCATTTCATTTATCCTCAATTTTGTCATCCACGATATGAAACAAATTATACTTATGTACAGGATTCTTGAATAGCTTAAATATGACAAACATGTGCAAAGCCTGCTGTGAAGTAGCGGACATGATTCCAGATTTGTTAGTCTTCACCTCCTATCTCTGCATATTATAGGCAATCATGAAATAGTTGATGATTTGAATATAATTAACTTGAAGTAAAAATAATGGAAAAAATCCCGTTCTTATTTACTGAACATGTCATTAAAAAGTGATGGAATTAGAAATCATTTTCATTGTCTGGACTAGTCTGCCCATCACTTGCTTTAGAAATGTGGTTAAAAAGCACTGGGTTGGAACATAACCCTGTGACAGTCGACATCCAAGATAGTTTCCAGTGATTCCCAGCTCCTGTAGAGCTCCCTCCCACACTGAAGAGGGCCAACCTGCACAATCAATAGGAAGTGTGGCTTCTGAGGCTAGGTCATAAAGGATGTTGCAGATTCCACCTTCCTCTCCTTGCTCTAGAGGAAACCACCTGCTAAGCATGAGGTAACCAGATATTCCTATGGGAAGGTCCCTGTGGTGAGAAACTGAGGTCTCCTGCCTACAACAAGCACCGACTCATCATCCACATAAATGGACCATCTTAGAAGCAATTGCTTCAAACCTGGTCAAGCTTCCAGAAGGCTGCAGCTCTGGCCAATATCTGACTGTAATCCCATGAGGGACCTTGAGCCAGAACCACCTAGCAACACCACTCTCAAATTCCTGACCTACTGAAACAGTACGAGACCAAAAACCCTTATTGTTTTATGCCACTAAGTTTCGGGATAAGCTGCTAAAATAAAGCTCCATGAAACAATTTGTCCACCTCACAGCCCATATTATATTTTTCTCAGTCATTTCCCTTCAGCCATAACATTTCCTGCTAGAGCTTAAGTTGTACTCATGTATCGGGGCTCCGTGGCACATTTGCTTACTTGAGTATTAAGGTTAGAAATACAAGTTCAAGTTTGCTTTCACTTTTGTCTTTTAATAGGCTTGTATAACTCCAGATCTGGAAAAGAACTTCAAGTTATGTGGTATAATTATCTATCTGCTCAATTTAGGAATTCACGTGGATATCCAGTTTCTTAGTGAATATCTGAATAGTGGGTTTATGAGGAACTCCTCCTCCCCCCAGCATTATTAAAATTTATCTGTTATGTCTCTAAGTAGTTATTTCAACTATTCATCACTCAACATCATTTAACAAGCTTGGGTTTTTAAAAATTGTTCCTTAAAAGGTATATTACATATATCATTTCATACCTTTAAAAAAATATTTTGTCTGGGAGATACTTAGGTCACTACCTATAGATCTACCCTATTGTATCTGTTTCCATATTATTTCATGGTATGGACACAAAAGAGAATACATTCTCCTATTGACAGATATTTATTTTCTTCCCCAATTTTTCTCTAAAACAATGTGGCAGTGAATGCCCTTATGACAATGTCTTTGTGAACAAGTTCATGTATCTCCCTAGGGTAGATAAAAAGAAATCCTTGGGTCATAGGGGATGCATTTTTTTTTAAGGTATATAATTTAAGTCTTGACTACTTATCTTCTAAAGTGGATATGGTAATTTATATCTTAATCTGCAAAATATGAAATGACTTGTTTCCCCACATTTTCACTTATATATATTATTTTACAAATATTTTTAAATTTATGATGAATTTTAACAGCAAAAGAAATAGTAGAAAATGTCCAAATGTATCCTCCATGAAAGCAGGAACACTGCCTGTCTTTAATTTTATATATGTAGAAATTAGAACATGATAGAAGACATGGGGATTTCTGCCTACAATGTTGAAAGCTGGAAAGAGCATTACTTCTATTCTAACAATCAGAAAAAGCCAAATAATCTGAATATTCACAACTTTTCTTAAACCAATCAGAGAATTCAGGTCACAGGGTACAAGCCAGCCTGAAATCTAAGGAAAGTGTCTGTGAGGGGAAATGGTGTGCAGAGCATGGGAGGAAGACAAGGCCACCATAAATGTGGGTAAGAAGAATTCAGCTAGCATGGTATGGGTGTAAAAAACAGATCAATGGAACAGAATCAAGAGCACAGAAATAAATTGACACATATATGGCTAATTGATTTACAACAAAGAAGCCAAGAACGTACAATGGGGAAAGGACCATCTCATCAATAAATGGTTCTGGAAAATTGGACAGTCACATGCAAAAGAATGAGATTAGACCACTATCTTACACTATACACAAAAATTAACTGAAAATGAATTAAGGACTTAAATGTAAGACCTGAAACCATAAAATTCTTAGAAGAAAACATAAGTGATAAGCTCCTTGACATCAGTCTTGGCAATAATTTTTTGGATCTGACTCCAAAAGCAAAGGCAGAAAAAGCAAAAATAAACAAATGGAACTAAATCAAACTAAAAAGTTTCTGCACAGCTAAGGAAATCAGCAACAAAATGAAAAGGCAAGCTACCGAATGGAAGAAAATATTTTCAAATCATATATCTGAAAAGGGGCTAATATCCAAAATATATAAAGAACCCATGCAATGGATAGCAAAAAACCAAACAGGCCAATTAAGAAATGGGCAGACAATCTGAACAGCCATTTTTCCAAAAGAAGACACATACATGGCCAACAGGTACATGAAAAGTTGCTCAAAATCATTAATCATCAGGAAAATTCAAATTAAAACAATGAGATATCACGTCATACATGTTAGAAAGGCTGTTAACAAAATAAAAACAAAAAATAACAAGTGTTGGTGAGTATGTGGAGACAAAAAAATAGACAGATTACCCTGGAGTATTCTGGTGGGCCCAATGTAATCACAAGGGTCTTTAAAAGCAGAAGAGGGAGGCCAAACAGCAGGTCAGAGTGAAGCAATATGAGAATGATTCAACCTGTCATTACCGGTTTGAAGATGGAGGAAGGGGCCACAAGTCATGAAATGTAGGTGGCCTCTAGAAGCCGAAGAAGAAAGGAAATGGAATCTCCTTTAAGGCCTCCAGAAGGGAACACAGCTCTTCCCTCATCTTGGTTTTAATCATTAAGATTCATGTCAGACTTATATAGACTGTAAGATAATAAATTTGTGTTGTTTCAAGCCACAAAGTTTGTGGTAATTTGTTACACTAGCAAATGAATATTCACACTCCCCTCATCCACAAAGCTTCAATAAATACCTAGGAAAATGTGCAGGGTCAGCCCACAACTGTGTGGTAATAAAAGTCGGATAAGATTGACAATAAATATGCCAAGGTTAATGAGAAACCAGTGGAACGTGTGCAAACAAGTAACCAAATGTGGACAAACGCATCATAAGCTACAACGTTCACTTATAAGAGCATGAATAGGTCATAATTATCTGATAGATTTTTGTGGAAATTTGCAAATTTAATACAAAGAGGGAGTAAATATCTTCAAGTAGACTATAAAATGTAAACAGTGCTTCTTAAGAGTCATCGAATATCTTTGGCTGGTTCAAGTAAGCAGGTAACATCCCTGCATGGGGATAAGTGAGAGGAAAAAATTGAAAAAGAGTCAAAGGAAGAGGAGGAAAAGGGCAAGGAGGAGAAGAAAGAAGTAGAAGAGACATAAAAGTATAAAGACGTTAATCCTGGAAATAACCTAAATATGATGTGTTGGAACTGGGGCCTGGAGAGAGAAATGATGGAAAGACAGTTCAGTGACTGGCTTTTAGATCCAGGAGGACAGTTGCTTGGTACGAAGTGGAGTCTCTGATGTACATTCAAAGCTCCCTCATTAGAGTCCACCCCTCCATGTTTCTTTTCTGCCTCAACCTTGCCTCTAATTCTTTATCTGAGAATGTTATTCAAATTAACCCTTATATAAAAGTTCTTAGTCTGCTGAGTGTCCCAGACTGTAACATGCTGCTTGGTGTGACACAGACCCCTGTATACGTGGAGCATCTCAGGGCATCTATTAGAGTTGTATTAGTCAGCAGAGGCTGGGTTATTCTACAGTGACAAATAGCCCTCCCACCTCAGAGACTTAAAACAACAAAAGTGTACTCTTTGTTCTCGTTGCATGGACAGCGTAGCTTGGCGGGGGGGCGGTGGGTCTCAGCTCATTGTAGTAACTCAAGGGATCAGGCTAACAGAGCAGCCACTATTTTTTTTTTAATCGAAGCATAGTTGATTTACAATGTTGTGTTAATTGCTGCTGTACAGTAAATTGATTCATTTATACACAATATACATGCTTTTTCATATTCGTTTCCATTATGGTTTATCACAGGATATTGAATATAGTTTGCTGTGCTACACAGTAGGACCTTATTGTTTATCCAGTCTATATATAATGGTTTGCACTGAACAGCCACTATCCTGAACATTGGCAGCCACTGTTCCTGAGAGAAAAAAAGCACTCAAGGGTCTCACTGGTCTGGAAGTGTTTCATTACTCATAATTCACTTGCAGAATTGGTCACAAGTTTCTACCAATGACAAGGGCCCAGGAAGTGCAATCCTACTTTGCGTTCAGAAGGCAGAGAACTGGACAAACGTTGATAATGACTGCCACAAGAATCCTCCTTTCTCCACTGTTTATTTATTATTATTATTATTTATTTTTTTTAGAGAAATAAGTATTTATTACTTGCAGCAAGTAAGGAGAACACCTGCTTTCCCAAAGCAGTGTCTTCACTGTTTATTTTTCACAGAGGCGGGAGACGCTGAGATATGCCATCACGCGCCGTGTCTGAGAGAAAGTCTGTGGGGTCACAGGGCAGCTACAATCAGGAAGTGGTCTCAAAACGAACAAAACAATTTAAGAGACTGGTGGGTCTGGTGGATAAAGGAATATTAGAAGAATTAAATATGTATAGTTTGGCTGAACAGCCTCAGTGGGGAGCAACAGTGGGTGGTAGAGGTGGATGGGTAACAATCTAAAAATATCCACCAGATGTAAAGGACCAGAGGGAGAATTACTGAGCATGGAAATCAGAAAGTATCACTAGACATTCCAGAGAGAGATATAAGGAAATAGGCTCTGGGATCATGAAAGTGGACAATGCTAACAGTATAAATAAAGTGAAAGAGACAGAAGCATCTTGAATACTTTTTCCTTGAGAAGACAGGAAAAAGAAAATCCAATGGATAAGAACTGAAGAGGGTTAGAGCCATCCAGGATGAAGATGGAGGGCCCCTGGAGTAAGCTGACCTCCCCAATTCATGTGAGAGGCTCCTGACTGCTAGCCAGATTCCAGCTTGAGGGGGCGGGAGGGAAGCAGATATATCCTCTTGGTAACACTTCTGAGAGTTCACTGAGGTTTAAGTAAACTACGATGCACAAAGAGCCCTCCCTCTACTCCAGTATGTGAAGATTCCAGAACCTGCCTATATATAATACTTGGAGCATGTTTGGAAAAAAGTCCTAATATCCACTTTAATTATAGTTACTTAAGATGAATCTATAAGTATTTTAATACTTTTCCAAGTCTAGAAGCATAGTTTTTAATATGCCCAGGACTAACATCAATACTCAGGTTCTGATAGTTTTTTTCAAACCTTCCATGCTGTAATGGCAGGTGTTTCAGAAGTGGCAGAATTTAGATTTATATCTTCCTTTTACTTCCTTGCATCCTCACATCAGAGATTTGTCTGATTCATTTTGAAAAGTTGAAAACTGAAATTGGGCTGAGGAGGAGGAGTGGACACTTCTAGACATCTGAGTGTGTACATTCTAGGAGTTTGCTAGCTGTTTTCCTGTAAGTTGTTTCCTGTATTAACATGAGAAGAGTTCAAGGAAAGATGAGGGGGTTTGTTTGCTTCTGGTTTTGTTTATCCAAATGAAAACTATGTTTTCAGAGTGAAGAGATTCTAATCCACACACCTTTATAGGATTGAAATAGGGATCAACTCACTTTAGGAAACCATAAAACTAAACTAACCCGAAATTTTCTAATCTTTGGGTTTCTGAGAGTCACTCTGCAAATGAAAGAAGAGCCAGCCAGGAAAATGTAAATCATTAACACCGAATATTTGCTCTCATCGTTCAAAGCCAGAGGGAGTGACTCCCAGGATACCAATTTGTACTGATTTCTTTATCCACATTATTTCCGAGGAAGAAATTTACCTTCCTAAATGTCAACTACCTCACCCTATAATATCAGCCCACCCCACACCCACCCCATGCACCCAGAGGAACAGTTACATCCTCTTTTATTTAAATCAATTTTATTGAGGTATGATTCAGTTTCAGTAAGCTATATCCATTTAAACTGTACAGTTGGATGAGCTTTGACAAATGTGTACACCTGTGTAGCCACCACAAAAATCAAGATACATAACAGCCTGAACTTTTCCTTAGGAAAAATTATTTCTGCTGTTTCTGAAGACTTAGATTTGCCTTCTGTGGGAGGAAAGGAATTTTCAATCCAAATCAGTAATATTGGGAGGAGGAGAGGCAGTGAGGAATGCTTTCTACTGGAACTGTAGTTCACTGCATAGGATCAGAAGGTTATAAGGCCTATGGAAAAAGAAAAAAGTAGGGCAGGGTGAGGGGGATCAGGAATGGTGGAGTGGGGGTGGTCTGGATTTGCAGTTTGTAATTTAAAGGAGTAGTGGGGCAAGGCTTCATTGAGAAGGTAAGCCTTGAAGGAGGGGAGAGAGTTAACTGGGCTACTCTCAGGGGGAAAAGAGTTCTGGGCAAAGGGGGCAGCTATGGCACAGGGCCTAATGTTGGAATATACCTCGTACAGTCAGAGAACACCAAGGAGGCCGACGTGGCTGGAGTGTGAGAAATGAGGAGTGATTAGGAGGACAGACTGTCAGAGAGGTTGTGGAGGAATCAAAACACATTGGCTCCAGGTGGCCACTGGAGGACTCTAGTTATTACTGTCATTTTAGCATGTGGTATGGTGGTGTGGAAGGGCAGCCTGGGGCCAGCAGGGTCATCAGCCAAGGGAATAGTGGTACATATATTTTAGTCTTGGTCCAAGATCCAAAAGGATGGAGCAACAAAGTCCAGCAAGGTATGCGCGATTCAAAAGGGCAGGCCAGAAAGACACAGAAATTCTAGGAAGTAAGTCAGAAAGCACACAGAAAAGTCCTTTCCCAATCTTCTCAAAGAAGAAGCATTTTACCACCTCCCCTAAATGAAGAGTATAAATAAAAGAAATGCCGCCTACCCACATATGAAAGGTTGCCAACTCCTGTTTTGTAAGAATCCAAGGATCTTTTCAGCAAGGGGCTGCCTTCAAATCTTAATAGGCTTGGTGCTGTGTTGCACAATCTCAACCACTTAGGTCCCCTAAGCCTTTGAGCCACAATCCCATTTTCAAATGAACACCCCAAATCCAATTTAAAAAACTACTTATCTGATGAGCCAATTGAAAGGAGTAAATTTCTAAATATCTTACTGTCAGTGTCAAGAAACTGGTTTCTTTTCAGCAAAATACAAAATTGCTTTATTAGCTGAGTACATAAGAACGCCACAGGATTTATGTTCTTTCCTCCACACATGCCTGGGTAACTCCCATTAGTAGCAGTAGGAGTTGCAACAGCCAGCACAAGGGAAAAATAGAAGCTTTGCAGGGAAAGGCAACATGGCAGAGACACCCCATGGCGTCCTCTTGGTGACAGTGCATGATCTTCTTGCCCGTGCCTCTGTTTCTCCATCTGGCCAGTGGGTGTGAATTTTGTGCTTTTCTATCCAAAATGTGTAGGGTAACAAATTAAGGGTTTGTACTAATAGCTACAAATGCACTGACTTCATGTACGTTCTTACTACTCACAGCGTGGTCCATGGACCAGCAACATTGGCATCAAATGGGAGCTAGTTAGAAACGCAGAAGCTCAGGCCCCAAGCCTAACCAGCTGAATCAGAATCTGCATTTTAACAAGAGCTCCATCTTGCACATTAAAGTTTGAGAAGTATGGTGCTGTTTGTTTAAAACTTAATTTAATCTTTGCAACAGCTCCAAGTGGTAGATAAAATCATTTCCATTTTATCAATTAAGGAGTTGAAGTTTACTCCTGACATGACTTGGCTCCAAGTTAATTAAGTTACAAAACCAGGATTCAGACTCATGTATATCTGATCCTAACAGATAGCATGCTGTCTCCAGTGATACTTCACCACCTCATGATACATGTGTCCAAGAGAACAAAACTGGGGGAGGAAATGAGAGGAAATCTTCATGCTTTCCCTCACCATGATGTTTAAAATAAAAGAAAAAGCCCACCATTTGCATGTAGGAAAATCCATTCAGGTGTGTAAGAGAGAAATATGATCTCAATATAGGTCAGATCTAGTAGGAAAAACTGTAATTAAGAAGGAAAGAGAAGTCTTCTAGAAGACCACAAACCAAGACCCTTCCCCCATGTACCTTGTAGGGCAAAAGGACACACAAACACACACACACACACCCCACACCATACCACAGTTTCCTTAAGAAAACCAAATCTTGGTTGGCATGAATATGTATAATTAGATGTTCCCTGCGAGTGAGAAGTAGTAATTAATTCAGTGTTAAACATCACAATCTATTACTTGAACTCCATAGCAACTGTGGTTGCCAACAGAAAGAAAACAAAATTTCAGAGCCTATTTTTAAATGATGACATTGAAATTTTTGAAAATGTGTAGAAGCTGACACTTGCTAGTTTTAGGCTAAAACAATAACCATCAACTCAGGGAATAAAGAAGGATGCAAGTGGATAAAGGCAAAAGGAAAGGGAATCTCATCAGAACCAACCTAGACAGTTATGTGGACAGAATGATTGTGACCAAGCACTGAGCCCAGCTGCTCACTCCGGGAGAGAATGTTGTTCTTTCAGTCCAAGAAAAGATATGTTAATAATTTCTCGAAACACAGTTCTTGGAATCAAACTGAACTAGATTTGAATACCAGCTTTGTCACGTAACGTGTTTCCTGAGACAAGCTGCTGAGTTCACTGAGCTTCAATTCCTTCATCTGTTACAGTGGGAAAATTAGAGATGTTTCATAAGGTTTCTTGCAAGAATTCAGTGTAAAATGCCCAACACAGGATGTTGTACATTGAGTTCCTTCAGAAGCAGGTTCTGAGTTTAGCTTCCAGTCTGTGTGTTAGGGAATGCCCTTGGGGCCATAACGTCTGTGGAAGGAAAGGGAAGGGAGCAGAATGGGCAGAAGGAGATGCTGCAATGAACCCCAATAACAGACTTGGCTCATGAGAGCTCTGGAGCTTACATGGCCTGACAGAGCTGTCTGACAGTCGGCTGAAATGGCCAGACATTTTTCCCACACCCATCAGTCAGTCAATAGAGCTGGGCAGCTCAGGGAAGGACATGACCTTGGGTGAGGGGGTTCTTTGCAGCTGAGTCAGTCCCTGAAGGGGCAGACAGCATTTTCAGCAGCTGGCAACAAATCCTTTAATGGGGGATCTGGGTGCTACATCTCTGCATCCAACACATACTATGCAAGTCATGTTTGCTTCACTTCCTTTGCTTATGTAATCCTTATAAACATCTCTTACGAATAGAAATTCTGGTGTCCAGAAAGACCCTATTATGATTAACATCCTATCAATTTCTGTTTTCTGTTTTAAAAATAGCTTTTAGTACTTTGTTAGGTCCTGGGATTTGGCGCTCTGAAGCCCACACTCATCTCATTTAAACTTCTCAATAACTCTATGAGATAAATGTTTATCTCCATCGTACAGTTGAAGAAACAAGTGCAGACATGAGTAGAAATAATTCTGACGAGTGGCTCAGAGTGAAATGACATGATATTGGACAGGTTTTTAATGGCACTTCTTGCTACACCACTGACGTGCCTGCCCAACATCAACTCAACCCATCAACAACTGAACAACAGAGATGTCAAGGAGCTGTGTTCCCTTTCTTCCCATTTGTTGAGAAATGTGACTCACGTACCTTGCGAACTCACTTAATCTTTATGCCATAATGTTCCCTTATTGTAAAGGGTAATCAGCCTATGTCTCAGCTCCCCACCGCCCCTGAGAACTGCAGAAGACGGTGGTTGGATTATAGGACCTCTAGAGCCCCTTTCAGCTTGAGAATTCTCCACTGATAATCCAGCATATTAATTGGTGGAGTGTAATGTACTTTGAGACAAGCTTAGAATACAGGTCTAGATCAGTTATGGTTCCTTGGTTGCACGCTATAAAAACTAGATTTGGCTAATTTACCCAGAAGAACATTGTTTGGAGAATACTAGGAGTTTAGGGAGTCAGTGGAACTGGCAGGACTACACAGCCCTTGGGGGGATAACAACTAGGAAGCCAGCTGTCTCCTCATTGCAAGAAGACTGGACAGATGCTGTCCATGGTGCTGATGTAGCCACTGTGATGAATGACTCCCAAGCACTCCTTCTACCCTTTATCACTCACCCAAGATGGAAGGTCTGGAGAGAACCATCTGCTTGGCTGCCCCATGGCTATATCAGGAGAGGACAGAGAGGGCGCAAGCCCTTTGGTTTCCATTGTAGGTGAGGACACATGGAATTTTTCTCCCACCAAGGCTTTATGAACTGGGGGGGATTTCACTTCACAAAAGGAAATCGGGGTATATTTGGAAGGTGGAATGTAGCTGTGCACTGCAATACAAATCCCCACACTTAGTGCAAGTTTGCTCACCCAGCCTTATGTCCAGGAAGCAAATCAACTTTCTCTTTGTATTCTGATGCTGTCCAAATCCTTTCAGGATCCTGCCCCCCAGGCCCCTAGGTCTCTCCAGGGGTTCTTATGCCTTCCATTTATATCTGATAGACTCTTTTGGAAAATAAGAAAACTTGACAAATCAACCCTGAGTAGTTCTTCAAGGGATTGCTTATTCTCTCATTACCAAGATAAATGTAATGTTAAATAACATTTCCAGAAGTAAGAAGGACTTGGTAAACATACCAATTATCTGGGGAAATTGCTATTTTATATATACTCCTGATAACTGAGGTAGAATGAAGCCATTTAATTCCCAAATTCTGTAAATTCAGTGAAATTGGATTTACAAAAAAAAGTAAAAGCCAATGGAGCTCACAAACCAGCTGATTACATGAATAGAACTTTTTTCTTTTTCCAGGTTGTAAGGGAACTACTTAAAATTTTAACCTCCAGTCAGCCTACAACAAAACATATTTGGTCATACCTCTGTAGGAAGATGTGGAATTCGGTTCTTTGTCATGAAATCTCAAAGAGGGATTTTTATGTGTTCCATATACTGGCTGCCCTGATCCTTAGACCAGCACAGACCAATAACGGTAATTCCAGCCTTAGCACAAATGGACCATTTGCCAAAAGAATGAACTAACAAGGGTTAGAAAATAATCAATGTATTCTTTTTCTCCTTAAATACCCACCATACTCCTATATCCCCATGTAATTCAGGATTCACTAATTTAACATGTGGCGAGAATTTGGCCATGAGTTTGTTGTTCAGCCATCAAAGTTGATGCCCTTGTCTGCCTTGGGGAGTGAACTGGCTTTTCTATCTGCACCGGGAACAAAACGCCTGCCCAGACATAGTCTTACAGAGTCAGGAAGTACCTTGTTCATATAAATATAACACATATCCAGGTCATTGCCTCACTCCTGCAGCCTCAGAACAATCTATCCACCTAAACGACCATTTGCGAAGTATTCCTGTTTCATATGCTTCAACTTGTTATTTTTATCCAGTATTGGATCTCTAAAATAATTTCCCCACTTCTCAGCAAGGAGGCAGAAATAAGTGGCAACTCACACATCATCGCAAGTCTTGTGTGTATGTGTGTGCATGTGTGTGCGTGCACACCTGTGCACAGGAAAAAAAGGAAAGGAAACTAACATTTATTGAAAACTTTCTACATGCCAGGTATTGTTAGATGCCTCTCATATCACTCCATCCTCACCAGAACCCTGCAGGATGCTGGGTTACATTCACCAAATGGACATTTGGAAATGTTAGCAACTTGTTCGAGGTCCCACAAGCCCGTAACTGGCAGGTCTGCATTTGACTCTAATACCAGCGCTTGTGAGCTTTCCACTATGGCACTGCCAGCAAGACATAAGTGTGATGGTGCCACAGTTCAGAAACCATCCTCTTGGAGACTGTCACATCAGTACAGACACCACCACGGTGAGTTGTTGGAATTGAAAGGTACCACGTGCTCTGAATATAGGGTCTAGACTTTCATTTTCACTGAGCACATGGCAGTTAAATACCTTCCTGAAAGCAAATGGAGGGTGAGCTTTGAAGCACCACTGAAGCACTTTCTAGTGAATGCAAAAATAACCAGAGTTGCAAAATCATGTTGCAATCACACCCTCCTTAAAGGTTAGGCATGAAGGCCAAGTTACTTTCATCAGCCACGTTGCATATTATGTAAAGATAAGCACATGTTGTGGGATTTAAATAAAACCATACATCAAATCTATATTTTGTTTCCAGTCTGATATCAAAGGTAGCAAGCCAGATATTTCTTCTCTTCAATAATTTAAATGACAAAAGAAATAGAGGCACTGGTGTACATACTGGAACTTAGAACGAGATTGTAAGATATATAGGAAGTGTTTCATGATTCTTAGGAACCCTTTTATTACCTAGCACAGAGAGGATCTACAACAAAGTCTTTTTGAATGAATGAATGAATAAATGAATGAGAGTCTGGTTCCTTATTCTTAAGACTAAGAATCTTTAATATGCTGAACTCTCAGAGAATTAAAAACACTAGTCTGGAAGACAGAAAACCTGACTTCTACAGCTAACTATTTGGGTAAGTCATTTAAACTTTCTTTAGTACTTTGTCAAATGAGACACTTGAAAGGCCGCAGCTAACACTGTGACTCTATGATTCTATAAATCAAATTCAGATCATACGTACTCTGATATCTTTCTCGTTATCCAGTAACATAGGAATTTGACATAAATGTGGCTTAGAAAGAAATGTAGAACTCAGAGTTTAGAAAAAGACCTACCCATCTCTCAGGAGGCAGCTTACTCTGAGGGTTCCTGAGTATGCTGTCAAAAGATATTGGATGTCAGCGACCTTTGTAAATGCAATGTGACCTAGTGCCCAGCCTTATCCTTTAGTTGGGATGGTGGGGAAGAGGGCAGAACTGCTGAAGTTTATAATGCCAGTCAGGGGTCTGCTCAGGTCTTTCAATGTCCCTGGGTCCCAGTTTTATCAGCACTTAAATAGGTAAGCCTGTGTAAACTTCTTCCACTGGAAAAAACAACAGCTTGTTTGAGTGAAAGCAGATTAAGCATAGGGACCTCCTCAGAAGGAAAACATTCCCCAGTTTTTTGGTGTGTCTGCCTCCTTCTCCTCTGGAGTGGAACAAGAGAAGAGATAACTAGAGATGGAGACAACATGTCCTTGCTCTCATTTCTAGGGCACCTTGGATTTGAAGAACATCTTTGGTGAGGGGCCTGGAGACGACAGCACATTAGGGAGCAGGAAGTAGGACAGGCTGATATTCCTGAAAATTCTTCATAGCAGCACAGAACCTTGAAGACTTAGAGGGACCACACAAGTGGACCCTTAGTCTTCTTGTCATGGGATGTGACCTGAACTTCCACTGTCAATGGAATAGTTGAAGCAGTACCCTGTGAGGGACCCAAGAGTTTCAGGAACCACAGGGATCTGTCATGAGACTCCTTGGCAGCTTTTGGTGTCATAGTAATGATTTATTTCAAATGTAATTTCTACTGAGAAATAGGAACCATGTGAGTGGTTCTTGTAGCATATACTTAAAAGTAATCCTCAGAAATGGCAGTTAAAATTTGGCAAAACAATTTTCACTGTTTGAGGCCCAATCAACAAATAAAAATGTGGTAATTTTTCTGAGTAGTCATTTCTAAGATAGTGCTGTGTCCTAAGAAGGATGTCAGAATGAAGAAACATACAAGAAGTCATTCTTTTCCTATCAGTGTCAGCTGCTTCTTGGTCATGTCCTGATGAGCCCTGAATATAGTAAATTGGGTATTTGCACAAAGTTCAGGTAGGCAAGAATACATCTACTCTGTGTAGGTTTACATTGAGAGTGGTCATAAAATCCTTCCCCAGGCTGATGACTGTGATTGAGGTCACTAGAAAGAGGTCCAACCAAGGTCCCTAGGCTTCATAAAGCCTAGAACACATGATGAACTCTTGGTCATCTCATTCAGCATTGCTGTCTCCAATGGCAGACCCAATGGCACAGGTCATCTGTTCCTAGCATGGCAGTTGATAACCAAAGCATGACCCAGAGTCTATGCCCTGGTCTTAGATGGTCATTGTGTGAAGCCAGAAATAAAATAAAAGAGAAAAGGGCACAGAAAAGCTTGTGATAAAAACAGAGAACTCTAGAAAAGTTTTGGTGGAATCTATGTTGGAATGTTTTCACTCCTGAAGGAAAAAAAATGCCTGAATTAATATTTTTGTAGACACTAGGGGCATCTCAAATCCCACTATAGAGACAAACATATAGTAAGCATTCAATAAAGTTCTGGATTTGCATGAATAAGTTAGTGAAATTAGTGAGTATTTTCAGGAGTTGGAGCAAGATAGAGGGGAGATTATGCATCCTGGAGTTCAGTCCTGATTTACATAAGCTAAATCTTGGGTAAATTATTTAATTGCTGTACATTTCCATTCCCTCACCCACCCAAAAATGGGGTAAATAATGCCTATTTAACAGAGTTGTGTGTGAGGAAAAGGTAAAATTGTGTGTATGTGTGTGTGTGCATGTGTGTGTACATGTGTGTGCACACACATGTGCCTGGTAGAGTGGCCCAGAGTAAGTACACAGTCAAAAAGTATATTCAGGCTCTTCACGGTCTAAGGGTATTCTTGTGGATCTGGGAATCTTCTGGTTAAGAGTAACACAAATGGTTAAAGAATGCAAACTAAACCACATGAGGACAGTTGGGTGGATTGGAAAAGAGAAGGTTTAAGGATCATTTCATATCTGAGAAAGGTTTGAGCCAGAGTCACAGAAAGTCAGAGTGGACTAAAAGGAAATTTAGAGAATCCTTATTTTTTTTCTATTACAGATAAGGGCTTGGGGACTAAGACGTACTTGCCTAAGACCCTGTGAGACTGAGTCCAATTCTTCTGACTCTGTTCTGTGACTTTTCTCACCTTAAGTGGCCTCCCCACTGAAGAGCTTTACAAAGGCCACTCTTTATTGAATCTCTTACACCATAAAGGTAAGAACAAAAGGAAAACAGCAAGATGGACCTGGGAGGAGAAAAATAATTTCTCAGGGAAAATTCCCATCCAGGTTTTGGGTTCAATGTATCTTGGTTCTTCTAGCTCACCTGTGGGATGGGCTCCCTTGTACCCGGTCACTCAGACTGAGGGAGACAAAGTAAATGAACAAATTTATATCACTCAGTCTTTAAGCTAACATTCTTCCCTAAACCTCATCCTAAACAGTGCTTTTATTCAACAGGGCCATCCACTGAGGCCCTCACAGCCACCCTACCCTGTGAATGTAAACACACAGATGTACTATACACTCTATCACATCAGGTGTCTTTTTCTTAGTCACCAAAATCCAATGAGTTCTGTGTCTCCATAGAGACATTTGAAGTTACAAAGTACATTATATCTCACTTTCAAAGGGAAGAATTTGAATTATCTTGAGGAATTCTTATGGGGTTCAAAAAAGATGGATCTAAAACTTTAGCATCAAAGATATATACTTGGGAGGAAAAGGAAAATGTCTCAGGATGACCACTTAAGAAGAAAATACCATCAAGCCTGGTCAACCCAGTTCCCAATTGCTTCTATGCCCAACCACAGATACTGAATTACTTAAAATGTGTTCTAGGAAGAAATCAAACTTTGCGTTGTGAAAATGATCTATTTATTCCAAGGTTTCTTAGCTTTGCCAGTAATGGAAACCTGCTTTACTACACACATGACTTTAATGTGCATATACTCAAGGGTGAAGCAAGACACAGTAATTTGTGACTGCTGTGACAGTCTTATGGGCTTATCACAGCAGCAGCCTCTAGCCTTATTATATTTGTAGGAAACAGCAGCAATGGACAAATAGGATACAACTGATAGCATAGCAAGACATAAAACATTTTATGATTTAAACAAAATAGCCATAAATTTTAAAATGCAAAATAAAGAAGAGTGAATCAAATCTACTAGTGTATTCCACATTTTTGCCACAATAAATGTCATGTTTTAGAGTATTTAATTTCAGTTTTTACCCTTATTTCATTATATCATAAGGAAGAGTGGTGAGTTGGGACTGAAGTGTAGGAAAATGGTAGCTCTTTAGGTTGTATTTGTAGTAGAAACAAACAGGAAGTTAATGAGATAAAATGAGAGGATTAAACATGAGCTGATCTGGATGAGGCAAAGCACAAGTACATAGTAGTTTTACCAGAACAAACCCTGGTATCTTGTATGGTTTTCCTTGGCTGAGGACATGAAAGATTCCAAGAAAATACTTTGTCACGTGCATCATGCTCTCTATCACAATAAATTAGAGACTAATGACCTCATATTTCAATGACGGAGAAAGAAGTAGAAGCCACAGTTAAAAATAGCCCAGTATAGTAAGTCATACGTATGGTGACAGTATCCCTGTAAGTCTAGGACAAGCCAATATAACACTGTATTGCTCAGATTCTAAATTTGCTTGATATAATTTTTTAATTGTTTCATGCTCAAATTTTATCCCCCCCAGTCTTTTTTTTTATTGAGGTATAATTTGCCAGCATTAAAACGCAAAGATTTTAAGAGCACAGCTCAATGAGCTTTGGCAACTGTGTATACTAATGTAACCAGTACCATAATCAAGATATTTCCATAATCCAAGCAAGTTTCTTCCTATACTGATTTCTATCATCCTAGCTAATATTTGCTTATTTTCAGTTCATATATGTGGAATCATACAGTATGTACTCTTTTACATTTGGTTGCCTTCAGTATAAAAAAAAGTCTGAGATTTATCCATGTTATCATAGGCATTGCAGTTTTTTCTTTTTATTGTTGAGTAGTGTTCCATTGTATGGCTATATCACAATTTATTTATTCATTCTCAGATTGAAGGAAATTTGACTATTGCAAATAAAGCTGCTATGAACATTCTTTTTTTTTTTTTTTTTTTTTGCGGTACGCGGGCCTCTCACTGTTGTGGCCTCTCCCGTTGCAGAGCACAGGTTCTGGACGCGCAGGCTCAGCGGCCATGGCTCGTGGGCCCAGCTGCTCCGCGGCATGTGGGATCTTCCCGGACCGGGGCACGAACCTGTGTCCACTGCATCGGCAGGCGGACTTTCAACCACTGTGCCACCAGGGAAGCCCCTGAACAATCTTATATAAGTCTTTGCATGTATATACCTTTCTTCTTGGGTGAATACGAAGGTGGTAGTGGGGATCACTGAATTCACACATTTTATTCTTGAACTTTTGTTTTGATTAATCTCTTTGTAATCTGGATCACATATTTGAATGCTTTTTGCTTAAAAGTTTGGTAAGCATTATGTTTCTTAAGAAACGGTGTATTTCTTGAGAACTTATATAAAATATCTTTGTTTTTTTATGTACATAGATGACACACTTTTGAAATCCATCTCCTCTCTCATCTACTATCAATGTCATTGCTCTAAACCAGGCCTTATCATCATCCACCTGAGGTAGGGACAGTACTTTTCATCATTATTGTCCCAGTGCCTGGCACATGGCCAGGAGTTAGTATTTTTCAAATGAAATGCATGCTTCTTTTGAGTCACTCAAACTTAATTTCACTGGTGCAGTTTAGTTATGCCCTCTTCTCCACAACCCAACCTCATCAGCACAAGGTGAAAAGTTACAAGAGCAAGAAATTAACATTCAAATCCCAGATGGAGCTGATGATGCAGTATATTCAAAAAGGGTGCCCAGAACATTAACCAAATGATCCTATAAAACAATACTGTAACTACACTATAAAAAATAACAAATTAAGGAGTAAAGAGCCCAAATGAAACATTGCTTGACAAATGTTGAAGATGCTAAGCTTGACTAAATCAGAAGTGACACCCTTTCACAAGAGGATAGGGAGAAATTGGTTGGATTTATATGTCATCTGTTGCTGAAATAAATATACACATTACTGTCACCAGGACTGTTCACCAGTAGAACGTGATGTTGCATTTCAGTCAAGCCACTAGGTGATAGTTTTTAGGTGGAAATTAGCAAGATCTTATGTGCATGCAAACACATCTCTAAAAGTCAACACTGGAAGATTCTGGCAAGAAATGGTGGTCATCATTTAGAGTTACATAGCTATACAGGCAAAAACCAAGTATTTTATGGATCTCTTCTCTTAAATTAACTAAAGGTTTGGAGCTTATAAAATTCCATTACAATCTGGCTGCTCAAAGACCATATTCTCCTCCAAATATATGCCTTTTCTACAGAGATTCCTTCCCAGATATTCCATCCCGTGCTGCCCTGTTGTTGACAAGTTCTTTCACACTCTACATTTGACTCCATCTACCTTCAACATATATCCAGAATATGACTAGTTTTCTCCACCTCTGCCCTGGTCCAAGTTACCATAATCTCTCACGTGCATGACTACAATACTCTTCTGTCTGGATCCCTGATTTCATTCTTGTTCTTCAACAGATTATTCTCAACCCAGCTGACAGCATGACTCTTCTAAAAGATAAACTAGGTGATTGTTACTCTGTTTCCCTCCATGCTGTTCACCTCCTTCCATTCCACTTCTTTACATCCCCCACTATTGTTACTCAGGCATCCTTAATATTCCTTAAACATTCCTGGGATGTACTTGTTCTGTATAACTGTGATGGTATTTCCTCCTCCTTACTCTTATTTACCACCTTCAAGTCTTTGCTCAAATGTTCAATAAAGCCTGCTCAGATCCCTCTAAACAAATTCCAACACTCTGCTGCCTTCCCAATCCTTACACCATAGCACTTACCACATTCTTTTTATATACTCACTTCTATATGTTATCTATTGTCTCTCTTCCCTATCTTCACAAAGGCAGGATCCACAAATTCTTACCTATTTTATTCACTGATATATCCCAGGTATATGCTTAGTGTACAGTAGGTATTCAATAAACATTTGTTGAACAAATGAAAAACTTTGCATTAGATGCCTCTGGTAATGAAGGTCTCCCTTGAAGTTGACTTCACTATGGAAAATTTAGAAAATATATTGAAAGATACTGTTAGAATCGTTGTTGTAGGTCAAAAAAATTTTTTTTTATAAATTTATTTATTTTTGGCTGCGTTGGGTCTTCATTGCTGCATGTGGGCTTCTCATTGTCGTGGCTTCTCTTGTTGCAGAGCATGGGCTCTAGGCACACAGGCTTCAGTAGTTGTGTCACATGGGCTCAGTAGTTGTGGCTGGCAGGCTCTAGAGCTCAGGTTCAGTAGTTGTGGCACACGGGCTTAGTTACTCTGCGGCATGTGGGATCTTCCCAGACCAGGGCTTGAACCCATGTCCCTTGCATTGGTAAGCGGATTCTTAACCACTGCGCCACCAAGGAAGACCTGTTGTAGGTCAAATTTTACATTATATGTAGAATCTCAGGTAAAAGTTATTCTAACCAGAACTACAGGGTAGAATCTATAGGAAGAAAAATCTATAGTTTTCTATGCAGTTCATCTAGTATATAACAGTCTTAGAAATTTCTCAAAGTTGAGAATAAGTTCTTATTTACCCTGCAAGAAAAATGCTGTCATGTTCTGATACTGATATATCTCATATCCAGTGGTCCATGGCACATGGGATAATTGTGGCCCCTAGGGGAAGGGAGCATACATCATATTGTTCAAGCATTGAAATTGTTCTAAGAATTTATAGCATCATATCTAAAACAAAATATGTGCTTCTCACACATGTCTTTCATATACTACTAATACCTGCATTTAGATACTAAGTTTTCTTTAAATCGACACATTAAAAAGTTAAGTATATCTAGCTAAACAACTGAAGCTTTACATCACTACCATAAATGGAAAATTAGTATAACTTGCCATAAATAAGAGACATAAAAATATACATAATGAAAACAAATAAATAAATAAATTCTAGGTAGATACTTCTGCTGGCCCAATACTTTGAGTCTGAGATCTTTGTCCTCTTTATTGAAAATAGAGGACATAAAATGTTAAAAAAATATGAAAGTATACAACACCAAAACAAAACTTTCTTTTTGCCATCATCAGAAGAATAGAAAGAGAATTTAGAAAGTCTAACTGCCTCACTGTGTGATTCAGGATTACTTAACTCTGTGTCCAGATTTCCCCTAAAATCATCTCTGTGTCCCTAGAGCCTTAGAGTGATTAGCATGGACTCTGGAGTCCAAAATCCAGATTTAAATGCCAACTCCATCACTTACCAAGTCTGAAACCTTGAGCTACAGACATAATCTCTCCAAGTTTCATTTTCGCTCATCTGTGAAATGGGGCCAATAGTGCCTGTTTTGCAGACTGAGGTGACAATTAGATGGGAGAATATGTGAAACCACCGAGCAGGTGCTTTTACTTTTTTTTCCCATTCTTATCAGTTACTATTTATTTTCAGTCACTGTTTCAGGCACAGCACTTCACATATATCTCCCTTAATCCACCAACAATCCTGAGGGGGAGGTATTATTAACCCCATTTATAAATGAGGAAACTGAGGCTTACTGAAATTAAACTATTTAAATTAGTTAGGAAGTAATAGATCAGGACTTGAACTCAAGCCTGTTTTCAAACCTATACTCTCTTAACCACTGGATTTGCTGCCTCAGTATCAAGTGTGAAGAGAGTTACAGGGAAACCAGACTATATCCAAAATATGAGCAGGTGCTTTTAAATATTAGTTCTCTTCTGGTCAAAAAAAGATTCTGGGCCTTTAATTTCAGTGACTAAAATTCTTTCTGTTCAGGCCACCCTGAGTCCTCACTGCCAAGGGCTCAAGATTCTATTTTATCGGTATATTTTATATTGTATAATTGACATTTATATCAATATGTTGGTGGTTTGAGTGGAGAGTGACAGTAAATTCTAGGTCAAGTGAGGCTGCTTTGGGAACAAAGATGACCTCTCAGTTCCTACAGTTAAAAATTCTATCTGTGCCAGAAGGGTATCAAGATACAAAACTTGGCTGGGCTGACTTGCTCAAGAATAATTCATTGAAATTGGGAAAATTTGCAAAGGTTACCACTGACTCATCAAGAACATCCACCATTTCCTCTCCTTTACCCTACATTTCATCATGATTCCTCCCTCTACTGAGTCACGTACATACCAGCAAGAGGAAACTGGCATTTAGGGTATATTTTCCCCATCTGTATGAAAGTGGAGGCAATTGAGGTCTGTGGTATATCTTTAAATCCATATAGCTATTAAAATGGCCAATTAAAATTATTTGAATAATTCAAAGAATTAAGCATTAAGCAGGAAAAGCATAAATGTCTGCGAACTAAGATACAATTATTTTACTTCTCTATGAAACACTAATTTTAATTTCACATTTTGAAAAGATAAGATGACAATAAATATTCATATGTTTTTCATTTTTTAAAAGACAAAAGCTAGGGGAAAAAATGCAGACTACAGTGAAAGCCTGTGGCTTAAATTCCCTTTTTAGATTTTATAATAACCTTTATCTTCTGCATTTTCTCCCTTTATTAGTTTCATAGGACAGCCAAATTTAATTATCTCCTTTTAAATTTCTCTTATTTCTTTGTTTGGCTCATTTACTTGTTTATCCCTTTAGATGTGGATTGACAAGTGGGGAGTAGAAAAGTGAAGACAAGGAGATTTTTTGTCACCTTTTATGATAGAAGTCAGATTTTTTTTCTTATTTTGATTCAAAGAGAGTGTTTGTTGGGCTTGAAGATGTGGGTGGCAAAGAAATTCTTCTCTGAAGGAAAAAGGGCTTATTCATTCAATAATTATATCTGTTAGTAGAGAAAGAAAGGATCACTACATAAACAAAGATGCTGAGACAATTAACTATTTGGAAGAAAAAAGATCAAGTTACATCACTTCTCACAAAAGAATAAAAATAAATTCCTTGGTGATCAAGATGGTGGAGTAGCAAAACGTGAAGCTCACCTCCACCCACAAATACATCAAAAATACATCTACATGTGGAACGATTCTCAGAGAATATCTACTGAACACCGGCAGAAGACCTCAGACTTCTGAAAAGGCAACAAAATTTCCATGTAACTGGTAGGACAAAAGAAAAAAAAGAAGGAAGTGAGAAGGTAATCAGGACTAGACCTGTGCCCCTGGGAAGGAGCTGTGAAGGAGGAAAGGTTCCCAAACCCTGGGAAGTCCCCTCATCAGTGGGGAGATCAGCCGGGACAGAGAGGAGCTTCAGAACCTCAGAGGAGAAAACGGCAACTGGTTTGTGGCAGCCAGAATGGAAAGTGACCTGCACAGATGGTTAGTGCCACCACCCCACACTCTCCAGCCTGAGATGTGCATCCACTGGGGCAGGTAGGGGCTGGGGGCACTCAGGCTTCGGAGATCAGACCTGGGAGAGAGGACTGGGATTGGCTGTGCAGAAAGAGACTGAAGGGGCTGGAGTGTGGTGTGATAGGAACTGAGGGTATATGTGGAGGAAGCCTGGGCCTACTTAAAGACCAGGCGCCATTGTCTGGCAGGTGTGTCAGGGGAGATCTGGGACCTGCCACTGCAGCCTTTTTCCTGATGTGTGCTCTCAGGTGGCAGGACACCACCTATAGAAGCTCCAGGATTGGTCACAAGCTGCTGCCGCCATCCTCCTGGAATCCAGAAGTGGTCAAGATCTGCTTCTGCTCCCATTGTGTGCTTCAGGGTGTGTCTGAGCTGCCACTACCACTGAGAACTCCAGGACCAGGTACAAGACACCACATCTGCACATCCCCTATCAAGGGGATAATGGCCAGCACACGCTGAGGAAAGAGGAAACAGACAACCATACTAAAAACGGCCCTTCCACCAAAAATATTAAAACCAAAGAAGCTACACAGGGATATTCTCACATATAAATAGCCCTCCAAGACCACAGTAGATAATTGTTTCTCCTAAACTCTCAGAGTAAGGAAAATATAAGTAAAATGAAGAAGCAGAGGAACTACTCCCAGTTAAAAGACCAAAAGAATTCCCCTGAAAGAATAAACAATGAAACAGATCTCTTCAGTCTAATGACACCAATTTGAAAAAGGAGATAATGAAAATACTGAAGGAATTAAGAAAGGCTATTGACAGAAATGCAGAATATTGTAAAAAGGAACTAGAAACTATAAAGGGGAACCAAGAAAAATGAGAAAACTCAGTTGCTGAGACAAAAGCTGAGCTAAAGGCAATGAATAGCAGAATGAATAATGCAAAAGAATGAATAAGTGACCTGGTAGATAGAATAATGTAATCACCCAATCAGAACAGCAGACAGAAAGCCAAATTAAAAAATGAAAGCAATATAAGAGACCTATGGGATAATATAAAGTGTGCCAATCTACACATAATGGGGATTCTAGAAGGGGAAGAAAGAGAAAAAGGGATTCAAAATGTATTTGAAGAAATTATGCAGAAAACTTCCCAAACCTAAAGAAAAAAACAGATATCCAGGTACAGGAAGCATAGAGGGTCCCAAACAAGATAAACACAAACAGACCTACACCAAGACAAATTATAGTAAAAATAGCAAAACTTAAAGATAAACAGAGGATACTAAAGGCAGCAAGAGAAAAACAAGGAGTTAATTACAAGGGAACCCCCATAAGGCTATCAGCTGATTTCTCTACCTAAGCACTGTAGGCCAGAAGGGAGTGGCAAAATAAATTCAAAGTCCTGAAAGGGAAAAATCTGCAACCTAGGATACTCTACACAGCAAGAGTATCCTTTAGATACCATATGACCCAGAAATCTCACTACTGGGCATATATCCTGAGAAAAACCATAATTCAAAAAGAGTCACGTACCACAATGTTCATTGCAGCTCTATTTACAATAGCAAGGACATGGAAGCAACCTAAGTGTCCATCGACAGATAAATGGATAAACAAGATGTGGCACATATATACAATGGAATATTACTTAGCCACAAAAAGAAACAAAATCGAGTTATTTGTAGTGATGTGGATGGACCTAGAGTCTGTCATACAGAGTGAAGTAAGTCAGAAAGAGAAAAACAAACACAGTATGCTAACACATATATATGGAATCTAAAAAAAAAAAAAAATGGTTCTGAAGAACCTATGGGCAGAATAGGAATAAAGATGCAGACATAGAGAATGGACTTGAGGACACTGGGAGGTGGAAGGGTAAGCTGGGACGAAGTAAGAGAGTGACATGTACTTATAAATACTACCAAATGTAAAATAGATAGCTAGTGGGAAGCAGCCGCATAGCACAGGGAGATCAGCTTGGTGCTTTGTGACCACCTAGTGGGGTGGGATAGGGAGGGTGGGAGGGAGACACAAGAGGGAGGAGATATGGAGATATATGTATATATGTAGCCGCTTCACTTTGTTATAAAACAGAAACTCATACACCATTGTAAAGCAATTATACTCCAATAAAGATGTTAGAAAAAAAAATGAGTGATGTTTTAAGATGTTAATGTTGCAGTAATATGTAAAACAAACAAACAAAAGATTATCCTTTAAAATAGAAGAAGAAAGAATTTCTCAGACAAGCAAAGACTAAAAGAATACAGCAATACTAAACCTATCCTAAAGGAAATCTTGAAAGGTCTTCTCTAAATAGAAAAGAAGTAAGAATCTGTAGGAAAGAGAAAATCACAGTTGGAAAGTTAATCACTTAAATAAGCCAGTACATAGATTAAAAAAATAATAATAATAAAGAATATCTGTGAAAGTGATGATAACCAGAATGAACAGCAAAAGGATGAACATGAAGACATAAAAGAGGACATAAAAATCATGAAATGTGGGGGAGGAGAGTAGTAAGAAAATGTAGATTTTTTTCCCTAGAACGTGTTTGGGCCTCCAAGAGACAAAGGATACACATAGATTGGGGGCAAAGGATACACATAGATTGAAAATGAGGGGATGGAAAAAGATATCTCATTCAAACAGAAATGACACGAAAGCAGGGGTCAAAATACTCATATCACAGTATGACTTCAAAACAGAGGCCATAAAGAAAGATAAAAAAGGACACTATATAATGATAATAGGATCAATACAAGAAGAGGATTTTATACTCATCAACATATATGCACCTAATATAGGAGCACCCAAATACATAAAACAAATACTAACAGACATAAAGGGAGGAATTCACAGAAATACAATAATAGTAGGACATTTAAAAACACCCCACTCACATCAATGGACAGATCTTTAAGACAGAAAATCAATAAGCAACAGAGATCCTAAATGATACAATTGAGCAGTTAGACCTAATTCATATTTTCAGTCCCCTACACACAAACCTTCAAGTTGTGAACTTTCAAAGATGCGAATGTGCATTCGCATGTCCAATTATGTAAGTTAGTTCACGTGTCTGGCATACATTGTCACGTGCATGCATTCTCTACAAGTGGTTGTGCTTTTGTGTACTTTACTGTACAGTACTGTATACAGTACAGTAGTACAGTATCTTTATTTCAAGCCCAGGATTCCCGGAAACAAGAGAAAGGACAAAGAGAGACAAGAGGTTGAAGAAGAAACTGAAGAACCAAAGAGATTTATGATGCAGGAAATGGCAAGGGGATTTTCTTTATTTGAGGAGGCACTATTAGTTTTTGAGGCACAGGACCCAAATGTAGAATGGTACTTGAAGGTTGCAGCAGCCATTCAGAATGCAATACAGTGCTACCGCGTCATCTATGATGAGAAAAAAAGATCTATTACCCCAACACCACTGGATTGTTTTTTCAAGAGGGTAGATAGAATTGAATCCAGCAAGGAACCAGAACCTGTACCATCAACAACAGGTGTGAGTGAAATTACAGCTTGCCATCCATCTCCTATTGCTGACGATCCTTCAGCTCTACCATCTCCCACCTCCTCTCCCTCCTCCAGTCAGTAACTCTTCTTGCTTGTTCACTCGATGCCAGCCCCTGTATGCCAGCTGTTGTACTGTACTACTGTACTTTTCAAGGTACTGCACTGTAAGATTAAAAATGTTTTCTTTATTTTTTGTGTTTGTTTATATGTATTATTTGTGTGAAAAGTATTATAAACCTATTACAGTACAGTACTATATAGTTGATTGTGTTAGTTGGATACCTAGGCTAACTTTGTTGGACTTATGAACAAACTGGACTTACAAATGCACTCTTGAAACACAACTCATTTGTATGTAAGGGACTTACTGTACATCCAAAACAAAACCCCCAGAATACACATTCTTTTCAAGTGCACATCATGGAACATTCTCTAGGCTTGACCACATACTAGGGCACAAAACAAGCCTCAACAAATTTAAAAGTATAGAAATTATCTCAAGCATCTTTTCTGACCACAATGGCATGAAACTAGAAATCAACCACAGAAAAAGAAATGAGGAAAAAACAATTACATGGAGACTAAACAACATGCTACTAAGAAACAAATTGGTCAACAATGAAATCAAAGAGAAAATTTTAAAAATACCTGGAGGCAAATGACAATGAAAACACAACCATATAAAAGCTATGGGATGCAGCAAAAGCAGTTCTTAGAGGGAAGTTCATAGCGATACAGGCCTTTCTCAAAAAACAAGAAAAATCTCAAATAAACAACCTAACCTACCACTTATAAGAATTAGAAAAAGAATAACAAACAAAACTTAAAATCAGCATAAGGAAGGAAATAAAGATCAGAGAGGAAATAAATAAAATAGAGATTTAAGAAACAATAGAAAAAATCAATAAAACCAAGAGCTGGTTCTTTGACAAACCTCTGGCCAGTTTCCCCAAGAAGAAAAGAGAGAACCCAAATAAACAAAATAAGAAATGAAAAAGGAGACATAACAATCGATACCACAGAAATACAAAAAAATCATAAGGGAATACTATGAACAACTGTATGCCAACAAATTCAAATACCTAGAAGAAATGGACAAGATTCTAGAAACATACAGCCCAGCAAAATTCAATCAAAAAGATATAGATAATTTGAACAGATCAATCACTTGAAGTGAAATAGCATCTGTGATTTAATAACTCCCTACAAAAAAAGTCCAGGACCAGCTGGCTTCACAGGTGAATTCTACCAAATATACAAAGAGGAACTTAAACTGATCCTTCTAAAACTCTTCCAAAAAATTGAAGAAAAGGGTACAGTCCTAAAGAGATTCTATGAAGCCAACGTCACCCTGATGCCAAAATCAGACAAATACACCCCCAGAAAAGAAAATTATAGGCCAATATCTTTGATGAATACAGATGCAAAAATTATCAACCAAGTATTATCAAACCAAATCCAACAACCCATAAAAAAGATCATACACCACGACCAAGTGAGATTCATCTCAAGTTCACAGGGATGGTTCAACATATGCAAATCGATCAATGCGACATACCACATAAACAAAAAAAGAGACAAAACTACATGCAGAAAAAGCATTTGACAAAGTTCAACATCCATTCATGATAAAAACTCTTACCAAAATGGGTATAGAGGGAACATATCTCAACATGATAAAAGCTATTTATGACAAACCCACAGCCAATATAATACTCAATGGTGAAGAGTTGGAAGACTTCCTGCTAAAATCTGGAACAAGAAAAGGATGACCACTCTCAACTCTTCTACTCAACATAGTACTGGAAGTCCCAGCCACAGCAATCAGACCAAATTGGAAAGGAAGAGGTAAAATTGTCATTATATGCAGATGACATAATGCTATATATAGAAAATCCTAAAGACTCCACACAAAATCTACTAGAACTGATAAACAAATTCAGCAAGGTAGCAGGATATAAGACTAACATACAGAAGTAAGTTGCATTTCTTTACGCTAACAATGAAATATCATAAGGGAATGTAAAAAAAAAAATGCCTTTTAAAATCACATCCCCCAAAATAAAACACTTAGGAATAAACCTGACCAAAGAGGTGAAAGGCTTTTACACTGAGAACTATAAAACATTAATAAAGGAAATTAAAGATGATTCAAAGAAATGGAAAGATATCCCAGGGTCTTGGGTTGGAAGAATTAATATTGTTAAAATGTCCATACTAACCAAAGCAATCTACAGATTGTGATCCCTATCAAATTACCAATGGCATTTTTCACAGAACTAGAATAAACAGTCCTAAAATTTATATGAAACCATAGAAGACCCAGAATTGCCAAAGCAATCCTGAAGAAAAAGAACAAAGTAGAAGGCATAACCCTCTCAGACTTCAGTCAATACTACAAAGCAACAGTAATCAAAACAGTGTGGTATTGGCATAAAAACTGACATACGGATCAATGGAACAGAATAGAGAGCCCAGAAATAAACCCATACACCTACTGTCTGTTTATTTTCAACAAAGGAGGCAAGCATATACAATGGGGAAAAGACAGTTTTTTTAGCAAGTGGTGTTGGGAAAGTTGGACAGCCTCATATAAATCAATGAAGTTAGAACACACCCTCTCACCATACACACACATAAAAACCTCAAACTGGCTTAAAGACTTAAACATAAAACATGACACCATAAAACTCCTAGAAGAGGTCACAGGAAAAATATTCTTTGACATAAATCATAGCAATATTTTCTTGGATCTGTCTCCCAAGGCAAGAGAAATAAAAACAAAAATAAGCAAATGTGATCTAATCAAACTTACAAGCTTTTGCACAGCAAAAGAAGCCATAAACAAAACAAAAAGACAACCTAAAGACTGGGAGAAAATATTTGCAAAATGATGTGATGAACAAAGGCTTAACTTCCAAAATATACAAACAGCTCATACAACTCAACAACAAAAAAACAAATAACCCATACTACTCAGCCATGAAAGAATGGAATAAGGTTATTTGCAGCAACATGGATGCAACTAGAGATTATCATAATAAGTGAAATCAGAAAGAAAAAGACAAATATCATATGATATCACATATGTAGAATTTAAAATATAGGTTCACAAATGAACCTATCTATGAAACAGAAAAACAGGGACATAGAGAATAGACTTATGGTTGCCAAAGGGGAGGGGGTTGGAGAAGGGATGGAGTGGGAGGTTGGGGTTAGCAGATGTAAGCTATTATATAGAATGGATAAACAACAAGGTCCTACTATATAGCACAGAGAACTATATTCAATATTGTATGATAAACTATGATGGAAAAGAATATTAAAAAAGAATGTATATATGTATAACGGAATCACTTTGTTGTACAGCAGAAATTAACACAACATTGTAAATCAACTATACTTAAATTAAAAATTTTAAATAAAAAGGCTTAAAAGACAAAAAAATAAAGATGGACTATTTAAATGTGAAAATAAATGAAACAAGAAAATATTACTGCTGTTTATCTGATCTTAGAATGTAAAAAGAAGAAATCACAATGGAAAAAAACTATAGATTTGTCAAAAATAATACATATGAAAAGACAAAAAAATTGGAGAAATTTTATAGCAAATAAAATTATTATAAAGTAATACATATAAAGTGTTCATATTAATTAGAAAAACATTTAAATCTCATTTGAAATTGACCAAGTAATGAACAAGTAATTCAAAGAAGGATAAATAAAAATTAATAATAAATCTAGAAAACAAATTCAATCTCACTACTAATGAAAATAAAATGATAGCTTCTGGTTCTGGTCAAGATGGAATAAATACATTTCACCCTACTTCTGTTAATTATAACTAAAACCCTGGGCCTGCACAAAGCAAGTATCAGAAGATTTTAAAGGGTGAAATTAAGAGGATGGTCAGGCTAAGAAAGAAGGAAGACTTGGCAGTGAGTTCCCTGGGCTTTATTTATTTATTTTTCATATATATCTTAGTCTGGGTGCCAGAGCTGCCTGCAACTCAGAACCACCACAGGGCACAATAAAAATAAATTATTCCCAGGAAAAGCCTGCTTCTTCTATCCAGAGGACTGAAAGGAGGAAGCCCTTTAGACTGCATCCCTGTTACCCCACCCTGCCCTACTAACACCACAGAAGTGGCAGCTCTGGGCAGAGTCCCTTTCTTGGCCTCTCCTTGGAATGGAGAAAAAGTCTTGTAGTGGAGCCCCATCAACTCACTCCTTCCTACACTGAGCAAATGACAGCAAAGAGGTGGTGACATGCACCCTTTCCCCGCCCCCCACCCCCGCCTGGCATTACTGCTGCATATACAGTGGAGTGGAGCTCTAAAGGGCTACCCACACCTTTCACTAAGCAAATGCAGGAGAGGCAGCATTCCCCCTAACTAGAGAGTGGGGATCACTGAGAAGACAAGCCAGAGAAAGGGACCCTTTACATCTGTGTCTGCAGTCCCAGGCTCACCCTGAAGAGGCCCATGCATAAAATTAACCAAGAATGAACACAGCAAATGCTTTGAGAACTGAATTACGATATAAAATATCACCCAGGTTTCAGGTTGGCTTCTGGGTAGTACACAACAAGTGGGGCAGACCAGAATAGCACTTCAAAGGCTTTAAAATATAAATGGCATTTGAACCACAGCTCTCCTGTTCATAGATACAAAAAATTTTAACAAAATATTAGTAAATATATAAAAGGAATAATACATCATGGCCAAGTGGATGCAAAGTTGGTTCAAAACTCAAAAATGAATTAATGCAACCTTCCATGTTTACAGTCTAAAGGAGAAAACCCACATGATCATATTGATTGGAGCATAAAAGTCTTTTGATAAAATTTAACAACACTCATGCTAAAAACTCTCAGCCAAGTAGGAATAGAAGGAAACTTTAACATGATAAAAAGCATCTACAAAACAACCAATAGCTCACATTCAACAGCTCATATTCAATGTAGCAGACTGAATGCTTTTCCATAAGATTAAGGCAAGTGTGTCTACTTTCACCAGTCTTATCCAACACAAGGTGTTCCAGTTTGTACAATTGGGCAAGCAAAAGAAATAGAGTTTGGAAAAGAAAATACATAATTTCCCTTCATGGCCAGGGGTTAGGCAAAGAGTTCTTAGATATGACTTCAAAAGCATAATCCATTATAGAGCTGACCAATTAGACTTTATAAAAACAAACCATAAAAAACAAAACAAAACAAAACCACTCTTGCTAGGCTAAAGGTACTGTTAAGAGAATGAAAAGACATGCTATAAACTGGAAGACAAATTTATATATCACTTTTCTAACAAAGGACTGGTATCTGGAATATATAAAGAACTCTCCAAACTCAACAGTAAGAAATTAAGCAATCCAGTTTAAAAGTGGATAATATTTTTGAATATACAACTTCACCACAGATATAATGATGGCAAGCAAGTAAATGAAAAGATGTTCAGCATCACTAGGCATTAGGAATACGCAAATTAAAGCCATAATGAGATACCACTACACACCTACTAGAATGGCTAAAATAACAAAATGCTGGAAGTAACAGGTGTTCACTGGAGGACAGAGCAACTGGATCATTCATACATTGCTGGTGGGAATGTAAAATCGTGCCACCATTCTAGGAAACAGTTTGGTAGTTTCCTGAGTGTTTACCCTACAGAACGAAAACTTAAATTTACACAAACACTTGTACAAAATGTTCATAGCCTAAAATTGGAAACAACCCAAATGTCCTGTATGAGGTGAATGGATAAACAAACTGTTGGTTATTCATACCATGAAATACTACACAGCACTAAAGAAGGACACACTATAGGTACACACAACAACTTGGATGGCTTTCAAGAGCATTATCCTGAGGGAAAAAGGTAAATCTTAAGTGATTATATAGTGTGTGATTTTACTTTATATAAAATTGCCAAATGACAAGATCATAGTGATGGCAAACAGATTAGTAATTGCCATTGGGGTTATGGATGAGGAGGGAGTGACTTGAAGGGACAGCACAATGCAGTGTTTGTGGGAGGTGATGGAACAGCTCTGTATTCTAACTGCAGCAGTGGTGACACAAATCTACACATGTAATAAAATTAATAGAACTCTCTGCAACCCCCAAAAAAATAATAAAGCGAAAGTGCATAAAAAAACTGATGAAACCCATATAATACCTGTCATTTAGGTAATACTGTTGTATCAATGTAAAACCTCTGGTCTTGACAATTGCACTAAGGTTATTTATACATTATGTTATCTTTGAAGGAAGTTGGGTAAAGGGTACATGGGAACACTGTACTATATTTTTAAGAGGGTCTTTTTAAAGAAATGTAATTATATATATATTTTTATTGAGTTATAATTGATATATAACATTATATTAGTTTCAGGTGTATAATGTGATGATTTGATATTTAAGAATTTTTTGAGGTATCATATACACACCATAAAATTCACTCATTTTAAGTATACAATTGAATCGTTTTTAGTAAATCTGTGGAGTTGTAAAACCATCACCACTAACTATTTTTAGAACATTTTCATCACCCTAAATTAAACCTCACGCTTATCTCCACTCACTCCCTACCCCGGCTCCAGGCTACTTTCTATCTCCATGGACATGACTTTTCTGGTCTACATGCTAGTTTTGTAACACATGTGTTAGTCTAAAATTATTTCAAAATAAAATGTTAAAAATAATTTGAAAACTCTATGACCTTCAGATTTGTTTTCTTAAAATTCTGGCAAAATTATCAGATTTTCATATTAAATCTCTCTAGGCACATGGATTTTTAATGATTTCATATACACTAAGTCCCTTACATACGAACGAGTTCCATTCTGAGAGTGCGTTCATAAGTCCAATTTGTTCATAAGTCCAACAAAGTGAGCCTAGGTATCCAACTAACACAATCGGCCATATAGTATTGTATTGCAATAGGTTTATAATACTTTTCACACAAATAATACATTAAAAACAAACACAAAAAATAAAGAAAACATTTTTAATCTTACAGTACAGTACCTTGAAAAGTACCATAGTACAGTACAGTACAACAGCTGGCATACAGGGACTGGCATCAAGCGAACAGGCAAGAAGAGTTACTGGCTAGAGGAGGGAGAGGAAGTGGGAGATGGTAGAGCTGAAGGATCGTCAGCAATAGGAGATACCAGCTACATCAGCACTGTTACATCTTAAGCAGTACCAGCTATATATTTGCTGCTTTTACGTTTGCTTCCAGACATCTGGTCTTGAAATAAAGACACTGTACTACTGTACCTCTATACAGTACTGTACAGTAAAGTACACAAAAGCACAACCGCTTGTAAAGGATGCACACACGTGACAATGTACGCCAGACACATGAACTTACATGATTGGACATGCGAATGCACGTTCGCAGCTTTAAAAGTTCGCATCTCGAAGGTTCATATGTAGGGGACTTACTGTAGTATAATGTAAGTCAGAAAAAATACAAATGACAACATTATGGTGTAGTTCTGTTATCCATGTTTAGAAGCAGTAGTCTCATTAGCATACCCAAGATAATTCCACATAGGACAGGGAAAATTCAGCTATTATTGGTGACAAACTCATTCCACAGGGACCAGTAAAAAGTAAACAAGGCTTGTAAGGCATTTAACAAACTTATTTCTGTAGGTGACATAATATGATATTTAAAAATACCTCCTATGAGTTTTGAAAAGTCAATGGTGAATTAAAGAAACATTACAATTTTAGATTAAAATTATGAGAATAAGCATATTGATGAACATTAAAGTATTTCTTAAAGTCTTTTACCAAAATAACATTTTCATCAGAGAAAAAGACAATATAAGAATTTCATAGAACAGAAAAAATAAACTCAAGTGACAAGATATTACTATGAAAGTATATTTCAAAATTTTCTGTAAATTCTAAAATTATATATGTTTAAATGCATGCATATGTGTACATATAAGTATAATATACATACACATATGTCTTTGTACATATTTAGTAAATATATATGATTTGCAGTGACAATGAATGTGATTCAAAATATCAAAATTCTGAGTTATTATTTTACTCAGACCAAATAAGCACAATATATTCTTAGTTTTCAGGTAATAAAAATAATGCCTTTCAAAATAAAGCAATTTTAACTTAATACCTTAATCAGGAAAGTCAAATAATGATACACCACTATGTATTGGTACAATTTTTTTAGAAAACAGTCTAGTAATATTTATCATAAGCCTTAAAATAGTTCATTACTTAGTTTCAGAAATTACCCTTGTGAAGAAATGTGAGGTGTGGACAGGAATAATGTGCAGACATGACCTCCATATCTTTGCATTTTAAAGGCCAAAGAGCTTTTGAAAGAAAATATTTGCATTGTAATGGTGAAAATTTTGAAAAATTTCTATATCTACATTATAGAAGATGAGTTAAATAATAATGGGATTTTAAAGGCAGTCTTTAAAGAACATATTTATAGAGACAATATAATACCATGGGAAGATGCTTATAAAATAATGTAAAATTGATTTAAAAATCAGGGTAACATAATAAACGCCATATATGACAAACCCACAGCCAACATCATTCTCAATGGTGAAAAACTGAAGACATTTCCACTAAGATCAGGAACAAGACAAGGTTGCCCACTCTCACCACTATTATTCAACATAGTTTTGGAAGTATTAGTCACAGCAATCAGAGAAGAAAAAGGAATAAAAGGAATCCAGATCAGAAAAGAAGTAAAGCTGTCACTGTCTGCAGATGACATGATATTGTACATAGAGAATCCTAAAGAGGCTACCAGAAAACTGCTAGAGCTAATCAATGAATTTGGTAAAGTAGCAGGATACAAAATTAATGCACAGAAATCTCTTTCATTTGTATGCACTAATGATGAAAAATCTGAAAGTGAAATTAAGAAAACACTCTCATTTACCATTGCAACAAAAAGAATAAAATATCTAGGAATAAATCTACCAAAGGAGACAAAAGACCTGTATGCAGAAAATCATAAGACACTGATGAAAGAAATTAAAGATGATACAAATAGATGGAGAGCTATACCATGTTCTTGGATTGGAAGAATCAACATTGTGAAAATGACTATACTACCCAAAGTGCAATTCTTATCAAACTACCAATGGCATTTTTCACAGAATTAGAACAAAAAAATTCACAATTTGTATGGAAACACAAAAGACCCTGAGTAGCCAAAGCAATCTCGAGAATGAAAAATGGAGCTGGAAGAATCAGGCTCCCTGACATCAGACTATACTACAAAGCTACAGTAATCAAGACAGTATGGTACTGGCACAAAAACAGAAAGATAGATCAATGGAACAGGATAGAAAGCCCAGAGATAAACCCACGCCCATATGGTCACCTTATCTTTGATAAAGGAGGCAAGAATATACAGTGGAAAAAAGACAGCCTCTTCAATAAGTGGTGCTGGGAAAACTGAACAGCTACATGTAAAAGAATGAAATTAGAACACTCCCTAACACCATGCACAAAAATAAACTCAAAGTGGATTAAAGACCTAAATGTAAGGCCAGACACTATCAAACTCTTAGAGGAAAACATAGGCAGAACACTCTATGACATAAATCACAGCAAGATCCTTTTGACCCACCTCCTAGAGAAATGGAAATAAAAACAAAAATAAACAAATGGGACCTAATGAAACTTAACAGCTTTTGCACAGCAAAGGAAATCATAAACAAGACCAAAAGACAACCCTCAGAATGGGAGAAAATATTTGCAAATGAAGCAAGCAACTAACAAAGGATTTATCTCCAAAACATACAAGCAACTCATGCAGCTCAATATCAAAAGGCAAACAACCCAATCCAAAAATGGGCAGAAGACCTAAATAGACATTTCTCCAAAGAAGATATACAGATTGCCAACAAACACATGAAAGAATGCTCAACATCATTAATCATTACAGAAATGCAAATCAAAACTACAATGAGATATCATCTCACACCAGTCAGAATGGCCATCATCAAAAAATCTAGAAACAATAAATGCTGGAGAGGGTGTGGAGAAAGGGAACACTTTTGCACTGCTGGTGGGAATGTGAATTGGTACAGCCACTATGGAGAACAGTATGGAGGTTCTTTAAAAAACTACAAATAGAACTACCATATGACCCAGCAATCCCACTACTGGGCATATACCCTGAGAAAACCATAATTCAAAGAGTCATGTACGAAAATATTCATTGCACCTCTGTTTACAATAGCCAGGACATGGAAGCAACATAAGTGTCCATCAACAGATGAATGGATAAAGAAGATGTGTACATATATACAATGGAATATTACTCAGCCATGAAAAGAAACGAAATTGAGTTAATTGTAGTGAGGTGGATGGACCTAGAGTCTGTCATACAGAGTGAAGTACGTCAGAAAGAGAAAAACAACTACCGTATGCTAACACATATATATGGAATCTAAAAAAAAAAAAAAAATCATGAAGAACCTAGGGGCAAGACGGGAATAAAGATGCAGACCTCCTAGAGAATGGACTTGAGGAGACAGGGAAGGGGAAGGGGAAGCTGGGACGAAGTGAGAGAGTGGCATGGACATATATACACTACCAAATGTAAAGTAGATAGCTAGTGGGAAGCAGCCGCATAGCACAGGGAGATCAGCTCGGTGCTTTGTGACCACCTAGCGGGGTGGGATAGGGAGGGTGGGAGGGAGGGAGACACAAGAGGGAAGAGATATGGGGACATATGTATATGTATAATGGATTCACTTTGTTATAAAGCAGAAACTAACACACCATTGTAAAGCAATTATACTCCAATAAAGATGTTAAAAAATTTTTTTTAATAAAATTAAATAGAAATCAAGGCATAAAATTATATATACTTATATAAATACATAGATATATTCATATTTTAATTTGCTATTTAATATATATTTTAAAAAGTTGATAAACATACATTTACTCAATTCACATATAGATTATATATTATCTTATACATTTTATTTTGTCAATATATTGTCTATTTTATACATTTATATATTTATTTATACATATATTTAATATGATATCTATAGTGATTATTGTGAGTGGTGGTGTTTATTTTGTACTTTATATTTTTCTCACATATGGAAATGGAAGCATGCTTATGTGTCTCATATGTAAACATGTAATAATATTATAATCAGAAAAATACATGCCTTGAGGGTGAGGAGACCTGGTGTCGAGTTGCTGTGTTGCCACTAACCAGGTAACCACAGGCAGGTTGTTAAAACATCCCAGTCCTGTTAAAGGAGGAGTGAGTATGTCATCTCAGAGTTCCTGGTAGCTCTATTATTTTACAGTTCAATTACCTAGAATATATGAGGCACTACACAAGGCAATGCAAGATGGAAAAGGTGAATGGAACCTCAAAGACCTTAATATCTAGTTAGGGGAAACGATCATGTACACGTATAAATCCATCCATCACGAGGGAGAATTTGCTGGGAGCCATGAGGGGTTAGCAGAGGAGAAGCCACATCTGGCAGGGTGAGCAGAAATATTTTCATGAAGGAGTTCTCAAAATCAGCCTTATCTCTTCCTCTCCCAAATCAGCTGATGTTCGCCTCTATAATTTTCTCATTTGGCTTCCAATTTTATTCCATTAGTTTTTATTTCAATTTCCTCTGCAGTGAACACCAAAGAGCCAAGGAGTGACACAAAACTAGTGAATTGGATTCCAAAACAACAAATCAAAGCTCAGTTAACAAATATGTTGGCCAAATGCCGGGCTCTCTGGGAAACAGTCAGCCAAAATACTTATCAACAGGATTTTAATTCTAGACTTTGATTTAAATTTCTGCTCAGCTGAGTGTGTGGTATATCTAGCTGGTTCACTCTAGAATTCTAATCAAAGGACTTTCAAAGCAGCAAGACAAATATTTGTGTAAGCATTTCGTTGCCAACCTCAGATGGCATGGCTTTTAACACATTCAGACACCACTCTGAGTCCTAGGCAACCTTTTAAGAAGTCCTTTAGGGTGTTCATTATCTGGCTTTTTACGTCATGCCAGCTGAATGTCCCCGCATCACCAGAGTGGGCTTGTAGAACACGGATTCTGGCTTGTCAATGACCTGACCTTGGTAGGAAATGCTTTTGGAGTAGTTTTTCCAGTAGTAAGGATACAAACAGGCATTCACACCATAGGGGGTGAGAGCCTGGGTATGACCATTCATCTGAGTGAGGCCACCTACTGTGTTATCCCCTTGGGGGAACTTCTCCAGGAGTGAGGTAGCTTCCTTTCAACCTTTCTGCTGTCTCCCTCCTGCCTGCACTCACACTCTGCTTCTGAACAGAGTTCTTTCCCAACCCATTACCACCTCCAAAGGAGGAGAAATGCCGTCCTTCCAGTTCCTGAAACGAGTGCAGCACCTCCAACACATTAAGCCTGGAATGGCTGAAAAGGAACCATTGAGCTTCTGCAGCCAGAGGAGAAATTAAATGGTGTTACATAAGGAAGTACAAGGGGAGAAGAGAGTACAGGAAATCAATTTTTGGTTCATATTCCCATTAGAAAGTGACTAGGCCTCCCAAAGGTGCATAAACTGCTCTTCCTTTCACTGCCATGAGGCAAAGATATTCCTACATGAGAAAAGAACTTAAGGTATTCAGATAAGCACAGAAAGAAAGGTGACATTACATCACTTAGTAAGCAGAGAAGTCACCATCAGTGTGATGGACGTGGAGATGCACCACCCAGATCCTCCTCCATGGGAGGAGTTGCTGCCCCAGCCTCAGTACCAGTTTCCTTGGGGATCACCTCAGCTGCGCAGCCAGCTATCATGGAGTACAGGACATCATGATATAAACTTGAAGGTGGTTTCCTGCTACACTGGGAGGAAATAAAAACTCTCCCTGTGTTATAGAAACCTAGAGGTAGAAATAGAGAAAGAGATAGAGTTGTGGGTAGTAAGCAATGGAGATTGAGAGGGTATGGGGGAAGAGAGATAGAGGAGCCTGCTCCCTGCCCCTCCCTTCAGGGATAGATAGGATGAAACCCTAGATGGTCTTGGGTCACCAATGGTGACCCTGTGTTCTGGTTTCTCCAGCCCTGTACTGTTCAGTAAGACTGGGAGGAAGTTTTGCCATGGAGCCTTTACAATAGCATGGGCTCTCTTTCCCTGACCTGGTCTGAGTATGGCCTTAACACACACACAGATAAATGTCCCTTGAACAGAGCAGTGGGAAGACATGCAAAGTAAGGAGAAGGGAGCAGTAAGGATGCAATATAGAAATATAGGCAGAAAATTAATTAAAATTAAGTTTATCTTTGGTTACCATCTCTGCACACATACACCAATCTTCACCCCATATCTTGGCTCCAGGCTGTGTTCTAGTTACAACATATACAAATGTCTGCTCACACCCTAAGATCTCTGTTTTTAACTTGAGTCTCTTAGATAAAAGCAGCCCTTTCATCAATAAATGATCCCAAGAATTTCTGTATGTTCCGTATATGCTATGTTTTCATTATTTATTTTAAATCCATTGTAGCCACAAAATTGTTGCTCCTTGAAGTTGTTATTCTAACAAAAATAATTATTAACATGCTATTATTGTTTATTCTATGCCAGGCAAATAATTTTAATAGATATGATCTCATGAAATATTCACAACAGTCATTGGTTTAGGTACTAACAATTATTATCCTCTTTTTTACCAATAACTCAGTAGAGGCTCAAGGAGGATAGTGGATTGAAGGTCAGAGATCCATGAAACAACATAATGGGTATTTGCATCCAGGCTGTCAGCTTAGGAGGCAAGCTCTTGGGAACTAAGCTGTGATGTCCACACCTCACGGCTCTTCTACACCAGAATCCCTCATGACGCCTGGCATAGAGGAGATACTCAATTCATGTTTGTGGTCTGATTTCAACCTTGGGATTGTGGAACAAGATAGAATGTGGAAAATACATCACTTCCTCTCCCATTTTCAAGTTTTTGATTGAAGAACTTATATAAATAACAATGTTGCATTTTCTCTAGCCACAAACCTGCTCTTTCTCTTTTAAAGTTCTTCAGAATGGCTCCCACATGACACTAATGCATATTCTGTACACTATACAAGCCACCACACTTGGCAAAGTGAAATTACTATGAGCTATAAGTTTTATTGCATCTGCTACTCCCAGTTTATACCTTCATTATTTAGGAAAAATCACTTTCCTTATTAGTTCTTTCATACTACATTTCAACATAAAGTGAGATAAAAAGATGATTTGGGGTAACAGCTAACAGAAAAAGAGACTCATTCAATGTTTTGATTCCAGTTATGTATTTTTACTGGATTTGAGACTTGCTGCTGGGACTTCCCTGGTGGCACAGTGGTTAAGAATCCGCCTGCCAGGGCTTCCCTGGTGGCACAGTGGTTGAGAGTCCGCCTGCCAATGCAGGGGACGAGGGTTCGTGCTCTGGTCCAGGAAGATCCCACATGCCGTGGAGCTGCTGCACCTGTGGGCCATGGCCGCTGAGCCTGCGCGTCCGAAGCCTGTGCTCCACAACGGGAGAGGCCACAACAGTGAGAGGCCCGTGTACTGCAAAAAAAAAAAAAAAAGAATCCGCCTGCCAATGCAGGGGACATGGGTTGGATCCCTGGTCTGGGAAGATCCCACATGCCGCGAAGCAACTAAGCCCATGCGCCACAACTACTGAGCCTACACTCTAGAGTCCATGAAGAACAACTACTGAGCCCGTGTGCCACAACTACTGAAGCCTATGTGCCTAGAGCCCACGCTCTGCAACAAGAGAAGACACCTCAATGGGAAGCCTGCACAATGCAACGAAGAGTAGCCCCTGCTTGATGTAACTAGAGAAAGCCCACGTGCAGCAACGAAGACCCAATGCAGACAAAAATAAATAAATAAATAAATAAAATTGGGGGAAAATGCTGCCTGTTTACAATAGCTAAGGCATGGAAGCAACCTAAGTGTCCATTGACAGATAAATGGATAAAGAAGATGTGGTATGTATGTATGTATGTGTGTGTGTGTGTGTGTGTGTGTGTATATGACGCATATATATATATGCATCATGTATATATATATATGCATATATGTATGCATATATATATATGCATCACTTTGCTGTACACCTGAAACTAATACAACATTGTAACTCAACTATATTTCAATAAAAAAAAATCTCGAAAAAAGACTTGCTGAAAAGCTTTAGCAGATTGACTTAAATACTGACTCCTCACTGTATACAAATATGACATCCTCATAACCATCACCATCATCATTAACTTATATTGAATATTAATTCTACGCCAGGTACCAGGCTCAACCATTTAAATATATTACCTCACTTAATTTTCACAACAACCCTATGACATATTAACTCCATTTCACAATGAGGAAACTGAGGTTTAAAAGAGATAATTATCTTACTTGAGGTCACATCCAAGTAGCAGACACAGCACTCAAACCCAGCATTCTCTGACATCAATGTTTTTGCTGTTTACCATGCAATCTGCCTTCCAAGGTTATACTGCCTACTCACTTAACTGTAGTTAAGTCTTCTGAAAGCTAAAGTTAACTGTAACACAATTCCATTAATCTACCTAACTTTGTCACAAGAAACATGCTATACCTTTAAGAATCCATGCAACAAGAGGTACAAAGATGGAACATAGGTCATGTATAGTTAAAATATGTCTAAGAATATTTTTCTGCTACTTTCATGTCACCCCTTTAATATAATAGATGCTGAATAAGTATGTTGATTGAATGAATAAATGAATGAAGAATGATTGATGAAATAGTAACTAGGCATGAAATTGTTGGTCCATATCTTTCCTGCTCAATGACTATGTAGATATTATTGGGGTTTTCTTCTGGTATTTAATACAGCAGAAATTGGAAACTAGATTGATTTGGGTTCCCTTTGGGATATTTGAAAAATTCCTGGGTGTTTATAGGCTTTGTATTTTTGCTTTGTGAGAAAAATTTAGCCACAGTGAGTTGAGGGCTGAGTCTTTTTTTTTAATTTTTATTTTATATTGGGCTATAGTTGATTTACAATGTTGTATTAGTTTCAGGTGTACAGCAAAGTGATTCAGTTATACATATATATATATATATATATATATATATATTCTTTTTCAAATTATTTTCCCATTTAGGTTATTACAGAATATTGAGCACATGACTGAGTCTTCCTCCATTATTTTTTATTGAAATGGAATAAACCTTTTCAGTTTGCATCCTTGATTCTATTCTCAGTTCTGGAAAGTTAACTGGGATTAAATCAAGCATTTGAAGCCTGATGGCACAGAGGTCAACAGCACAGGGATTAGAGCCAGACTGCCTAAATTTTCATTTTCACAAGCCATGCAATTTTGGACAAGGCACTTAACCTTTTTGTGCCCATTTCCTACATGTAAAATAGGGTAAATAATATACTTAACTAATAGAGTTATTATGAGTTAACACATGTAAATCACTTAGAAGTGCTTGCAATTAAGCAAGTATATATTCTTCAAGAACATGTAGTATAATTTCCAGCATCCAAGGGGCATTTGTTTAGCACAGATCCTCTTGAATGAGCTGATGTCTTCCCTCCTTACTGCCTAGACTTCCAACTCTCTTGATGGAATAAAATAACAAAAATCCACTCCTCATGTCCAGCTACCTGAGTTCTTCTTTCACCTTCTAGTTACTATGTTTTATTGTCAGAACTCTACCTCTAAAAGTCCTTTGTGTCACTCTCCAGTTTCCCCAGCACAGCCCACTTTCCCTTACCTGCATTCTTTGTTGACAGGGAAAACCTAAGAATAGATGTAGTAAAAGAGGTCTAAGGGCTTGGCCTTATTCAGGAGGTGTGTAAAAGTAATGAATCAGATTGGAATTTACTAGGTACATCTATAGAAGGTGTGGCAAGGATAGAATAAACTAGCTGCTTCCTGAACTTACCCATACACTAAAAAGTTGTTCAGTTTTCTGCCTGGTTCAGACTCTGGTAAGGAAGTGAGAAAGTATTATGTTTCCTTGCTTCTTTCACACAGGGGAATGGCTTCAGATGGTGGGCTGCCTATTGAGATTCTCAGTTCGGCTCCAAGAGATTTGAAGTGTGTGAAAACTCCAGCAGCGATATTCCTTCTCCATATTTGGAGGTGCTGTAGATTTTCTTCTGTGTTTTTAGTGACACTGCAGCATAGAGTTACTATAAGCTAAATGTCTTTTTATTTTAGATGACTTACTTTGCTTTTACCCTTCTTTAGCAACTTGCTTCTAGGCTTTGGGGTCCAGCCTTACCTCTGTACCAAATCCCAAGATTGTGACCCATTTATGTTCACATCTCCCCTATTCTAGTTACTATGCTGTGTAACAAACAAACATCCCAAACCCAGTGGTGTAGAGCAACCATTTCAACATGCTCATGGATTGTGTGAGTTCCTCACAGCATGGCAGCTAGGTTTCAAGAGCAAGTGTTGCCCCAAACCAGGCAGAAGTTGTATTTCCTCCTATGATCCAGCCTCAGAGTTACACCAAATTCGCAGTAGTCACAGGTCTACCCAGATCTCACACTTCGAAGGGAGGATGCCAAAGTCTTATTAGGAAGAGCATGAGGAAGGGTCCTATTTTTGTGGCCACCTTTGGAAGACACCATCTGCTAACCAGCCCTCCCTCCCCGCCCACCAAGACTCTAGCCAATTTGGTATAATGTTCTCTCTCAGGCATGATGTCATCTCATTACTGGCCTCTCACAGGTGTGTTCCTGCCACTCCTCTTCTGGACACTGGTACTTCCCCTCATGGCTGTGGCCTAGGTCCAGGTGCCCACCTGGGCTTGGTTTTGCTCATCACCACTATATCCACTCAGGGTCAGTTTTGTCTGATGTAAACTTTATGTATATGCCCTTCACCTCTATGTCTCTCTTCTAACAAAGAAGCAAATTCCATTTATTTCATCATTAGTCATAACTAGTATTACTAGTTCCAGAAACCAATGTTCTTAATGATTAATTTTCGCACAATCCTGAGTATATAGGATTAAGTACAACTGAATGCATTGCTGACCTTGTATATTCAGAGAGAAAATCTGGCTATTTTCTGACTTGGGGCAGAACTGGAATAGAATCATAGATGAGCAGAGATTGAATTCAGGTCCACTGTTAATTGTGTTAAAATGCCAAAGCAATAGGATTTCACTCAAATCCCACATACTGGGGTTTGTCCAGGGGAGTACAATGAGTGTTAAGAGCCAGCACAGAAATATGGAGATTACACATCCACTTTCAGGACCCAATTGTTTAAAAAATCCACTATTTCAATTGTGTACCAAAAATTCAAATGGAGAAAACAGAAGTTAACTGCAGCAGATGGCCTATTAGATAAGTGGTAAGGGAGAAAATGATAACTATGATTTTAAATGTTTTTACTTGATTATTGAAGACTATTTGGAATAGAGAATAGAGAAAAAAAATTAAAACCTCCTATTTGTTCGTAACTCAGAGATAAAAGTATGTACATTTTGGTGAATTTTTTTCCTGGTTATTTTGTGTATATGATAACACATATTCTTTCATAATTTTAACAGATATGGGATAATATTACCCATACATATAATTATCCTTCTTTTTAAACAGTGTTATTTCATTACCTACATCATTAGATATTGCTTCAAAATCTCATTGTTAATAGCGGAACACTATTGACTTGTATTAATACAATATATGTAATCACTTTCCTATTGTTGCACATATAAGCTGTTTTCATGTTTCCACTATTATAACCACCACTGTGAGGAGAAACCTTCTCTATACATAAGGTTTACATATTTATTAGATTCTATTTCCACCGGCAATCATAGGGGGTTTAGAATACCTCCCCCCTACCCTCAACAATGTTGGATATTATCATTTTTAAAAACCTAAGGAATTATAATAATTGAAAAATTGTATCTTATTTTATATTCACACTTATTTGATTATTAACAGAGTAGAATATTTTTATGTGTTCATTAGCCATTTAAGAGTCTGCTTTAGGAATTCTGCCCATAGTCTATGCGCATGTCTATTGGGAGAGAGAGAGATAGAAGAAGGAGAGGAAGGAAAGAAAGAACGAAGGCAGGCAGGTAGGAAGGAAAGAAGAAAAAAGGCTATGTTAAAAGGGTTTGAGGTAGTTCATAGTGTCTTTAGGAAAGCTTGAAAACTAACCTTACGGCTAAGCAGCCAGGAAATATGACTAACACCTCCCTTTTCAACAGATTCTGGAGAAGAAACTACTGCCCCTATGCAAAGGCCACCAGAGAGAGAGAACTCCTTGTCCCTTGTGTCTCATTTCACTAGCTTTTGAGTCGAAGTATGGCAAAAGGCATGGCCAATTTACTGAGCCTGAGACTCCACAGGAGGGAGAGGGTTTGCATGCCCTACCCACACTCCTGAGATGGAGATTTCCCAAATGTAGAAAGAGGTGGTAGGCGGGCAGCTGAAAGAAATGTGAAGCATCTGTTATACGTTATAGTGGGGGGTCTCTTCTCTCTTTGTCCTTGGTCTGACCTGCAGTGTTAAGACGAAGCAGAAAACAGTGATGACATGAGCACACCCAGGGATCACCCTAAGATAAAATCACTTCTCAATGACATCTGCAAGGAGGATGTCAGTTATGCCTCCTTATAGCTCATTAACTGATGAGAAGCTCTTTGTGAGCAGCCCTCCCTGCCTGTGTTCCCCACAGTGCCTAGGATGGTGCCATGTGTGAAGACTCCCAAGTCCAAAGGAAGACACGACATCTGAACATTTCCTTTAGAAAGGGTATTAACGTTTTTGGCCATGCAGCCAGCAGGCCTGGCTAAGTGAGTCAGCAGGAGGGCAGATGTGCAAGGCTGGGAGCGTCTAGTGAGGCAGGAGACCCACTGGAAACAAAAGACTATAGCGTGATCAATCAACCACATGGTTTTCTTGCCCTTTCCTTCCCTCACAGTTGCCTCTACCACCCAAAAGCCTTTCTGCTACTATACTGATGGGGTTTCCAGGATCTCATCACCTTAAATTAAGCTTTTCTCAACTCTGATATTAATTTAACTGACATTTCCTGGACACCTACAATGTATGTATCCACTTGAGCTACACCAAGGATTTCAAAATCCAGGTTATTGCTGAACGTGCTATGTTCTACCTAGAATTTATGTCACTTAGATAGTCCTCTCCTGATCCACTCTCTACCTTTCTCCACCTTGCTCTCTGCTCCGAAGGCTAACCTTGCCCTCTGGCTTCTGGCTGGGTTTGGGTAATGGGAGCACCAGCAGGAGACTAAAGGGAGAGAGGAGGGTGGCTATTCTCCCAGGCCTCCACCCCCTGCATTTCTCCTGTTAGGCAGCCCCCTCCACACAGCTCTGTCCCTAGTTCTAGTGAGTGCCCTCTTTACCTGCCCCTCCAGGCCCCAGGGGGGCATTGGTGCCCCACTGCCCCAGGATGGCACCATTCCCATCTTTGTGAACAGTCCTCAAATTGCCCAATTTGACATGCCATCTCTTTCCTGCCATGAACCTCAGATATGTCAACTAATAATACTAAGACTATTACACTGCTCAAAGAGATTAAAACTTTTTTTTCATTTTAAAATCCTATCACTATGTCTGCAATGTACTTTGGAGTTCATTAAAAAAAGATGCAGTGATGGACAGAAATGTGATAAAGCAAATATAGTAAAATGTTAGTGGTAGAATCTTGGTGGTGAGTGTATGAGTGCTCATTGCATACTCTTTCCAACATTTCTGAATGTTTGAAAAGTTTTACAATAAAATGTTGAGGGAAATCCTATCACCACACACATGGAGAAGACAAGAAACTATAAAGGAACATGATAAGTTTGATGAAATGGACTATTGGTGAGAAAATCTGAACTACCAAGATCGACACAAGAAAAAACAATTGGAATTGTCTAATAACTATAAAAGAAATTGGAAAAGTTCTTGAAGTATTTCCACCTAAAGCATGCTAGGTCATTATGGTCTTACAGGTAAGTTCTATAAAGTATTCAAGAAATTAATAAATCCCATACTATCTAATCAGTGCAGTTTTTGTCTGCATTTTTCATTATTTCTTTTCTTTTTGGTGGTACGCGGGCCTCTCACTGCTGTGGCCTCTCCCATTGCGGAGCACAGGCTCCGGACGCGCAGGCTCAGCAGCCATGGCTCACAGGCCCAGCCGCTCCGCGGCATGTGGGATCTTCCCGGACCGGGGCACGAACCCGTGTCCCCCGCATCGGCAGGCAGACTCTCAACCACTGCTCCACCAGGGAAGCCCCTCATTACTTCTTTAGGAAAGATTCCCAAAAATGGAATGACTAGTTCAAAAAGTATGAAAATGTTTATGCATCTTAGCTCTCTTGACTGATTTATAGTGAGGATAACTAGCACTGTATTTTCATTTGCACAGCTCATCCCTGTCCTGTGGCCAATCTGTTTTTATGTCTTACATAGCCTCTTGGTTCACAGGCAGTGCCATGCCATCCCCTCTCAATGTCCTTTTGCAAAGCAAGACAATCACATATATTTTGACATCTGTTGTGACATCCATTGCTAATCTGAGAGAAAAGTGGAAAGTGGACAGTAAAAAAGGATAACTCATGAAGAATCAGAATGCAGGTAGCAGTATGACCTTACAAAACAGTGGTACAGGACTGCTTTGTAGACCAGCTTCCTAAAATAAAGAGATTTTGAGAGAAACAACAACAAAGCTGCCTCTTGATTTGTCTGTTCTTCTTTAAAACTTCTGATTTTACAGCTGGAGTAAGCAGCATTTTCAAATTATCCCAGGTCTCATCACTCTAGGAGGGCTTCATAATAACTGTACACAATATTTTACTGAATCCCTGAATCCTTAGATTTTAATTTAATTTTAATTCTGTGTGAGATTCTGGGAAAGAAGTGGGGCAGGGGAAGGTATGTTCAGGGATTAAGTGACCCAGTGAGAGGGGAAGTTCTACAGCTTTCATGTAATAGCAGAACCTGCCAGACCACTGCTGTCATAAAGAACAGCAACAACAGTCCAGCAGGGATTTGGATCTCCTGGAGCTTAGAGAGAACACGCCTTACCAAAGTTAATATCAGCTAACACGAGGGTGGCTCCCTGGCTGAGGCACCATGGCCATTTTCCAGAATGTAAACTGGAGGCCATGGTGCAGGAACCATGACAGATGTTGGGCCACACTGTGTGTGTCCAGGGTGATCTGCATGGACACTGGGATACATGCATCTCTCCTCTTCATGGCTGAGGACCACTAAGAAAGGTCCAGGCAGACCACAGGACTCAGCCCAGGGGAGTACATGTGACAGCAAATGCTAGTGCTCATGCTAATGCCCAGAGAGAAATAGTCACAATGCGACTACAAAAGGAGCAAGCAAAGGGAGGGAAAATACAAATGCAGAACCTAGAAGGAGGGTGGAATAGGGAAGAGTCTTATGATGCAACCAGACATTTGGGAGAGTATCAAATATAGAATGTGAGATCACATAAACTCTGGATTTAAGTCTGGGGTGGGGTCCCAATGTGGTCACTTATTGGCCATGTTACACTGGGCAAGTTATCTATAAGCCAGCCTTTCTGAGCCTCTGGTTTCCCGTCTGTAAACTGGAATACCACCACCTAAATCACAGGCTTTTCTGTAAAAGTTATTTTAAATAGCATATTAAGTATCAAGACAATGCCTGGCACATAAAAGATGCTCATATACTTGACGCTTGCTGTCACTCGGATATCAGCTGGGGGTCTCAGTGCCCATGAAGACTGAAGGCTCCAACTTCATATACTGTGGAACAATTAAAGACCCCTCCATACCTTTAAAAAAAAACTCTCAGGAATGTGCATGCTACACTTGTGTGTGTGTTTTTGTATGTGTGTTTGTGCGTCTGTGTTTTGGGGTAAATGGGCAGGGAGGAGATTTAACTCAACATGTCAGATTACAAAAATGTAGCTTCCTCTATTTTCTATTAATTCATCTCATCTTTTTCTCAATTTTGGAAGAAAACATGCACATACGAATTAAAAGTTACACTCCACATTAAAATATATTTCTAGTTATTTCCACTTCTTTGGGTAAATACTCTGTCACTTTAAGTGTCAAATTCCCCATCATCAACTGTGCTCCTCTCTTTTCTTAAAGGATCTCCCCACCCCTCCCACCTTTATATAAGTCTATCTGGGAGCAGGGGGGAAGCTCATATCTTCCTGGCAGCAGGGGAGGGGGTGTCTGGTCCTGTGTTGTCCTTCCTTGTAGCCCCTGATAAACTCAAGGCTGAGGACAACTCACCTCCACCCAGCATTTAGGCAGCGGCCTCTGTCCTCAGTGTAACCACTGCTCTCTATAGCTGGGTTCTCCTCCCACCCTCAGCAGCTCTTGCAGGCTCAGCAAATCTTCTAAGCTCTGACCATGACTCCAATTTAATTGCCAGCTTGGCCAGCCCTCCTTGAAGCCCTTGGCCACAATGTCACTTTGTCCAGAGCTTGCCAGAGTGCCCTTCAAATATATACCATATTTTCACTGGGCATGGAGGTACAGTCTGGTCCTTTCCTTGTTATCCACAGTCTATGAGAACAGTGTGGTGGGTGTTAGGGAGAAATAGTGTCAAGTCCTCACTCTATGTTTTACAGTGCCATGTCAATCCTGCTGTGGTTACCATATGTCACCATGAGGCACTGCAGCCACATCTCTTCCCAGAGTCGTAAAGAGGAAGAAGGTAGAAGCCCTCTCACTTTTGGCTTTTTCTTCAACCTAACTAGAGTTTCTTACATCTCAGCTCCCTTGAGCAAAGCCAATGCAATGGAGAAACTGTATTCCTGCAGAGGCCAGAGTCCTGACCTGAGATGCATTTCCTAAACCCTTTCTTTCCTCATCCTGCAGAAGACTTTCCATGTCCACTTCTTGTCACATGGTCCCTTCAGGATCATAGTCTGGATCTTCTCTACACCAGAGTTTAGAATAAAATGCTATGATTAGAGTCAGATAAGTCTGAGTCTTGATATATAATGGGGAGTATCTGTAATTTAGGAAATTCTTGGAGCCTTTAAGACACCCAGAAGTTGCACACTGACACTCTCTGATTGCCCTGCAGCTTTAATAATCTCAACATTCCTTGAGGCAAAGGTTTCCTTTAGTTGAATGTGGAGGCCACAGGCAAATGCAAAAGGGGAAGATTCTAAAACATTCTTATCATATCAACATCACCTTCGTGGTCTCTTATTCCAGACTCCCAATTCCAATAGATCCGCTCAGGTCCTGAGTCACTCTGCCTCATTGCACTTGCTGGCTCTAGTCCTTCCCACCTAGACTCAGGTAGAAACTCAGATAGTCCTGGGATTTATATACACGCAGAAGCAGAAAGCAGACACTGCCACAAGCTGTTAGGATACACAGAACAGAATTATTAAAGGATAGGAAGGATACAGATGAAGGATTTATATTTCAGAAAAGCAAACTACTAAAATTGGACAATTTTGTTCTTAAAAGTCCATTGGCCTGTCCAGCACTGGTGATTTTTCACTGGCAGCTTCTTACTCCTTAGCCCAAACCATCTCCTTCCTACCTCCCTTTTCTCCTTCTGTCTTTCCTCTTAACCTGTTCCACCCTTGCTGTTCTAAGGCAGTTCTCCAGCTCCAATACAAAACACCTGGGGATCTTAGTGCAATGTAGATTCTGATCCAATAGGTTGGTTGGGCCCAAGATTCTCCATTTCTAACAAGCTCCTGGGTGTGGTCCATCATGGTCCCAGGACTACACTTTGAGTAGAAGGCTTTGGGGAATTCCACATTTTTCTTTATACAAATCAGTTCTACTCTTCCAGGCTCCCATTGCCATGCTACATTTCCACACCCACCATTTTGCCTTTCTAAACCCAATGTTTTGCACAACAAATGGAACTAGTATTTGGTACAGCCCACCCTCTTTGGAAGACAGCTTCATTTTAAAAACTCAGATGTTGTTGTTTCCTCTGCATCATAGCCATAATCTCTAGGTTATCTGTCTATCATTAAGCAGATATCACCAGTGGCTAATCTTTTTTGTGGCTCCCACCTCATTCACACTCCCACTCTTCTTCTCTGCCTACTTCATCTCACCCCACTAGTCCCTATCCCAGAATAATCTCATTTAAGAGAGCAATACTTTTAAGCTGACTTCCTTCAAGCCTGCACCATGTGGGCAAAACTGATAAACACAGAGAGAGGCAAGGACTTCTTGTTGATAAAAATAAAAAAGGAAAGGGGAGAAAATACCAAGCCAATGAGGTAGAGTTTGCCAGGAAGGCTTCTAAATTTGTTCTGTTGTGAATTCAAACTGGAACACTGGGAACTTCATATCTTCACTACTTTATTAGGTGATAAGTAATTAAAAGTGTCTCAAAAAAATGGCACTGAAGAAGATTTGCATCCAACATGTATTTGGCTCATCTGAACACAGAAGCATTTGAGAAATGTAAAATCTTTAATCGCTCTAAATTACCCAAGCATGAACCAGGCCAAGAGCGTCAATTGCTTCTAAAATAAGATACAGGTGTTCTGAAAAATCTAAAGCAGTCTGTTCATTTTAAATTACTCTTCACTCCATGTGCCCACAGGGAAGGGAGAATTGAAGAAGGCATTTTCCATCACTAGTGGAATGACAGCGGTGATTCAAAAAAAAAAAGAAGAAGAAGAAGAAGAAAGAAAAGAAAAGAAACAAACCTCTTCTTTCTGTCTTAGCTGCCCAACAAAAGCAGGGGCAAATATATAGCCTCAAGTGGACTTTTTGACTAATTCTCATGGTAAATTGCATCACCGGTCTCAATTCTTCACTCTGCCTGAATCCATGCCCTTTGCCAAATGATTTTGAAGTTCCTCCCCCTAAAGGTACAGAGTATGTTTCTCCACACCTCGACTTTGGTTTGTCCATGTTACTTTCTCTGGCCATAGAATGAAGCAGCAGGAACAGTGTGTTAGCTCTGAGCCCAGGACTTAAGAGGCCTTGTGTGATGCTTCTTGCTCTTTGGGACTTTTGCCTTCACCACAATAGAACATTCCCTGTCTAGCCCTCTGGTCCCAGGAGGAGGATGAAAAATTCATGGAACAGAGATGTTCCAACCAAAAAGAATGTGAAGGAGCCAAGCCCAAATCATCTGGCTCTCAGCCAACCCACAGACACACCTAAGTCATTTCTGTGCCACTGAGTTTCTGTGGTTATTTGTTCCACGGTATGATCATAGCAATAGCAGACTACTATAGTACTATCAGGTAGCATTGAGAGCTAGGAGTACCCTATTCTTGGTCTGGTGCTGTAAATCTATCTTTCAGTATGAGCACAATATTCATGACTGGCATCTCCTTAATATTGAGAGTATCTCTTTTGGTTGCAACAGTATGCACAATTCATCACTTCCATTTTTCTGAATTTTAAAACACTTTTTAGGTTTTGGCTAAGGTCCAGAACTCCTCTGGAGCTTAATGTTAACTATATCTTAAAACATATCTTTTGAAAAAACTGCTTTCTAAGGGTTCTTGGTATAGGGTTATAACACCTCCAGGAAAAGTGTACCTTACCCCAATGGGACTGTGCCTGTAGGAACTGAAGGCATCCCACTGTTTGTCCTGGAAGGATACTCATTAGATAAGGAAGCAGACAATAGTGAATTTGAATTCAAAATTGTTGGCTGTGTGGCCTTGAACAAGTTACTTAATCTCTCTGAGCCTCAATTATTTGATCTATAAAATGAAATCTCATGGGGCATTAAATTAGGTAAGAAATGTAGAACACCCAGCCTGACACCTGACATATGCCAGTAGCAGAATAAGTATTCACTTCTTTCTCACTCTGACTCCCCTCTCATCTTATGCAAGGAGCTACTATGGCTACATGAAAAAAACAGCTATTTTGGTGTTGAACTACGATTGTTCAATAGGATTTCCTGAGTTCCTAATATGTGCCAAATACAGTGCTTTACTGAGGATACCACATGAGTAAGACAGGGTCCCCAGCTTTAGTGAACTAGAGTGTAGCTGACGACACTCTGGGGTGGGTACTATTTTCTCTATTATCTCATTTAATTGCCTTAACAATCCTGTGAGATCTTATCCCCATTTTGCAGAGCAGCCTCAAATCATACAGCTAGGAAGCAGCAGAGCAGGGATTCAAACCTGGGTAGTCTGGGTCCCTGCCCATGCTCTTAACCCCTCTGCTATGATGGTATCAATTAAAGTTAAATATGCACAAGCTCCATGACACAGAAGTCCTTCTTCCTGCCAGCTCTCCCTGCCAGCTCTCCCTGCACCTGTGTGCAAGACAACGTATATAAGAACCTTCACTGCCGAACCATTTACAATATTGATAAACTGAAACAACACAATGAGGGAAGGTACTGGAAAATGGGCATTGCATGATGCCATTTATGTTACAATTTTAGATTTTTTTAGGTATATGTACGTATGCATGTAAATATATGAGAAAAGTCACCACATGGATAACCTCTTGGGAAGTGACCAGGAAAGAAAGTGGGTGGTTTTAAAATGAGACTGTATCTGTATATTACTGATTCAATTAAAAATTAATATTTTTAATCCCTCCTTAACAAAAAACTCATTGTGAAACTACAAAGGCTGACTGGAAGAGTATTCTATGAGCTTAGCACCAGCTGTGTAACAGTTGGATGGAGGAAATATAACAAGCTGAAAAAATTAGAACTAGAAAATCATAAAACGTAGATAGGACCATTACTTCCCAGATGAATCACACATACAGAAAGGCTCCAAGGTACTGAAGGATTAACATGGCAGTAAGTAAGGGTTTGAGGACTCTTTAAATATCTTATAATTTTATTTGCCAGTTATATCTCAATAAAGCTGAAAAAAATAAGGGTTTGACTACTGCTCTCATATTAATAGAGACTGGGCATAAAAAAATTTTACACAGTCATTTCCTGGGAATCGGTGATGGAAGAGAGAAGAGTAACCATTCCCTGCGCTGAAAATTTTTAGTATAAGCCTTCAAACAAACAGCATGAAACAGTTAGTATTAGAAGAGGAAGATAGAACATTCCAGTGGAGAAGACAGCTGGCTCGGCCTGAGAAAACCTGGATCCTATTCCTGGTCTTCTTGTAATTCACTTGCCATCTCCAGACACAGGACATTTTACACCCAGAGGAGGTCTTAGAGACCTTAGATCCTCCTCACTTTACAGATGAGGAACTGAAAACAAAGGCAGGAGGTGGGTTGCTCAAACTCTCCTGGTAGCAGTGGAGCCCAGGCTGGAAACCCAGCAGAACCCTCCCCTAACACCACACACTCATGGTTGAGCCTCCATTCACAGGTGAGAACAGAGCCACTGTGATACCTGTCTGCACCGTGGACAGCTACAGCGTTCAATTATGTATGAGGCACTCGGACCTGTGCAAAGCGGAAGGTGTTAAGCATGAGATTTCTTTTTTCCTTAGCATTTTATTGAGATATAATTGACGTACAGCACTGTGTAAGTTTAAGGTGTACAGCATAATGATTTGACTGACATATATCAACAAATGATGACCACAGTGCATTTAGTGAACAACTTACATAGGTATAATATGAAAGAAATAGAAAAAAATTTTTCCTTTTGATGAGAACTCTTAGCATTTACTCTCATATACAACAGTGTTAATTATATTTATCATGTTGCACACTACAGGGATGTTACATGTCTCAAGTTTTTTATTAAGTAAAGCCTACTCTTGAAAGAGACATGGCAGAACCAAGGCATATACATTTATTTGTTTATTCATGAATTCATTTATTTCTAAAATAAAATATTTTCTATGCACTTATTGGGCATTATGAGTATGATACAGTAAGGGACACTTTCATAGATTAGAAATAAATTCCCTTCTCAATAATTAAATCTAGTAGGAGATTATGATGACTGTGTGTTCCCTGCAATATTAGCAATATATAAACAATATATAAAATCCAGCAATGTATAAGAAGGGTAATAGATCATGTGGTATTCATCCCAGGAATATAAGGTTGGTTTAACATTTGAAAGTGAATCATTATAATTCACCACACTAACAGAATAAAAGAGAAAAAAACATATCATAACAAGAGATGCAGAAAAAATATTTGACAAAATTCAAAAGCCTATTGATGTTAAAACCTCTCAGAAAACTAGAAATAGAACGGCGTTTTCCTGAGTGTGATAAAGGGAACCTACAAAAAACCTACAGCTAACATATTTAATGGTGAAATACTAAACATTTTTACCCAAGATTAGGAATAAGGTAAAGATTTCCACTTTCCCTACATGTATTCAACAGTGTACTAGAAGTTCTAGATAGTTCAGACAAGAAGAAAAAAGATTAAAAAGGAGAATGATCATTACTCACAGACAATATTATTGTGTACTCAGAAAGTATGGAATCTAAAAAATAAACTAATAAAACTAATAAACAAATTAGGAAAGTCACAGGATACAAAGTCATGTACAAAAATCAACTGTAGTTCCATTTACTAATAATAAGTAATTAGAAAATAAGATAATATAATTTAAAATAGCATGAAAATAAAGTACATAGAAATAAAATGAACAAAAAATGTACAGACCTATACAGTAAAAATTATTAGTTTTTTGAGAAATTTTTTAAAAAATTTAAAGAGACATATCATGTTAAGATATACATGTTGAGATGTCAAGTATCCCCAAATTGATGTAAAATTCAAAGCAATCTCAACCAAATATAAGCAAAATCTTTTGAATAAATTGTCAAGCTGATCTTAAATTTTTCTGAAAATGCACATGATCTAGAATAGCCAAAACAATCTTGAAAACTAAGAATGTTAGAGGACTCTCAGTATCTGAATTCAAGATATACTATAAAGATATACTAACCAAGAAAGTTTGATACTGTTGTAAGGATAGAAAAGTGGTAAACAGAACAGAGTCTAGAAATGAACCTACACAAACACTTTCAACTGATTTTCTTTCTTTTTTTCAACAAAGGTAATTCAGTGTGAAACAAAAAATTTTAAAAACTCTTAACAAGTGGCACAGAAACAACTGGATATCTGTATAAAAAATAGTTTCAAATCCTCTGACAGTCTATAAACAAAACTTAACCTGAGATGGGTGCATAAATATTTACAATTGTTATATCTTCTTCTTGGATTGATCCCTTGACCATTATGTAGTGTCCTTCCTTTCTCTTGTAATAGTCTTTATTTTAAAGTCTATCTTGTCTGATATAAGAATTGCTACTCCAGCTTTCTTTTGATTCCCATTTGCATGGAATATCTTTTTCCATCCCCTCACTTTCAGTCTGTATATGCCCCTAGGTCTGAGGTGGGTCTCTTGTAGACAGCATATATACAGGTCTTGTTTTTGTATCCATTCAGCCAGTCTGTGTCTTTTGGTTGGAGCATTTAATCCATTACATTTAAGGTAGTTACCGATATGTATGTTCCTATTACCATATTCTTAATTGTTTTGGGTTTGCTTTTGTAGGTCGTTTCCTTCTCTTGTGTTTCCTGCCTAGAGAACTTCCTTTAGCATTTGTTGTAAAGCTCGTTTGGTGGTGCTGAATTCTCTTAACTTTTGCTTGTCTGTAAAGGGGATGTCAAAAGCCATGACTATAAAGCTTCTAGAAGAAAATACAGCGGGATATTTCTGTGGCCTTGAAAAAGCCAAATATTACTTAGTTAAGACACAAAATGCAATAAGTATAAAAGAAAAAAAGGACTGGATTTTATTAAATTTTTTAAAAATACACTAGTAGAAAATGAAAAGTCTGGTCATTGAGGATGATATTTGCAATATGACTATTCAGAGTATACAAAGAAGTCCTACAAATCAACAATAAAAATAGAAACTTATAAAAATATGGGTGGGGCTTCCCTGGTGGCGCAGTGGTTGGGAGTCCGCCTGCCGATGCAGGGGACGCGGGTTTGTGTCCCAGTCCGGAAGGATCCCACGTGCCGCGGAGTGGCTGGGCCCGTAGGCCACGGCCGCTGGGCCTGCGCGTCCGGAGCCTGTGCTCCACGGCGGGAGAGGCCGCAGCAGTGAGAGGCCCGCATACCGCAAAAAAAAAAAAAAAAAAAAAAATATGGGTAAAGATATGTACAGACACTTCACAAAATAAAATACACAATGGCCAATATGCACATGAAAAGAGGCCCCACATAATTTAGTCACTACGGAATACAACTTAAACCACAGTAAGATAATATTTCATGATCACTGGAATGGCTAAAATAACAAAGACCTACAATATCAAATGTTGCCATGGATGTGGAGCGATTGGAACTTTCATCAGTCCCCTCTAGGAGTGTAAAATGGTGTGACCACTTTGAAGGACAGTTCAGAGTACCGTATAAAGTTAAACAAAAATATATGCCCACTAAAACACTGTATAATAATCTTCATAGAAGTTTTATTCATAATAGCTGAAAACTGAAACTAGTCCAAATGTCCATAAAAAGGGGAATGAATAAAAAAATATTTTGATATATTTAAATAATGGATAAACTACTGATACATAAAACAACACAGATGAATCTCCAAAACATTATGTTGAAACAGAAAAGCCAGACACAAAAGAGTACATTTATACAGACTAAAACAAATCTATGGGAATAGAAATCTGAATAGTGGCTGTCTTCTTGGGAGGCAAGAGCTTGGGAGGGGAGGGGCATGAGATGACTTTCTACATTCCACACATTGTGTGGAATATGGTTGGTTGTTACATAAGTGTATTTGATCGTCAAAATGATATGCACTTAAATGGAACCGAATAGACCTGGGAATTTTATATGTAATTTTATACTTCAATTTTAAGATAAAGGGCAAAAAAATGGTTCCCCAAATCCCACTGGGGAAAGATATTTGTGTATTCCATTTCAGGATGAAGAACTAACCTCTACACTCCAATCCAAGCTAAAACATCAATATTTTCCATTCCAATACCAAAATAAGAAATATTCAACACCATTAAAGAGAGACTCTGTGTGTTTCTCTCTTTTATTCTTCTCTCTCTATTCCTCTCTCCCTCCTACCCTCCCTCCCTCTCTTGCTCCTTCTGGCTCTCCTCCTCCCGCTCTTGGTTTTCTTCTTCTTCTTTTGAGGGTCCCTAGAAAACTGGGAAAAGATTTATACGCAGAATATAATTTTACTCAACCCAAAAATTTAAATTATGTGAGCCCAAAGCCTGACCAACATACAAAAATGATGTCTCTCAATCTTTCTTCACAGGTCTGGACAAGCCAACTACAAGGGCCAGGTATTCCTACAGTTCCCTTAGATCAGGAATCCAAGGAAAGGGCAGGTTCAAGAGATTTTGTTTTAGGTCAGTGTATTTCTTATGAACCTCTTTCGGAGTTGAATTTCCAATGTTCTAGAGGGGTCTTTTGTGGGCCTGACCTCACCTTGATTTTTTTGCAGTGGTGCCTTTTTCGTCCCTGGTCCCTAAGATACAAACTCCTGTGTTTTTGGACAAGGTCTCACGGTTTCCTAGCTGGGCAGAGATTGGTCTCTGTGAAGACAAGGATACATGGTCCTGGAACTGGTCCTTTACCTCCACAGCAGTAATGGGTTTGTGTCCACTGAGGCTGGACCCAATGAGCTGACATAAAGAGGACAAACACCAAAGAATCCCCATCTGCAGCTTCTAGGCACAAGCAGATATTTTTGGCTCTTGACTTGCCAGTAATTGCATCATCTTTCATAGCTCTCTGATTGTAAAGTTGACTCTGCCTCCATTTCTGGAAGGTTTTTCAGGTCTGTGAAAAGTATCTTCTCCCTCCTGCAGCTCTATATCCTTTTTCAAGACTTAGATTGGTTTCAAAATCATCAGTTTCACTGTCCATCTTACACTTGTTAGTAGCACAATTAGGTAAAGCATTAGTTCCTATCTGTTTTGATCTCAGTAGTCATTTGTTTTCCCATTTGTGCCGAGAGAGTGAGAGAAAAAGGGAGCGAATGTGTGTGACAAATATTGCACCCATCTAGTTTTGAAGAATTTCTTTGGGATTCTGTTTATAAAGCTCTCCACTTCCAGACTCTGCTTAGTTGAATCTATCATCATATATCTAGCAATATTTGTCATCATTATCCCTGCAGCCAAGCCTGATCCTTTCGAGTACACAGATATTGAGTTCATATAAAATAAAATTGGAGAGAGGGGGAAGATGGCTGAAGAGTAAGATGCGGAGATCACCTTCCTCCCCACAGATACACCAGAAATACATCTACACGTAGAACAACTCCTACAGAACACCTACTGAATGATGGCAGAAGACCTCAGACCTCCCAAAAGGCAAGAAACTCCACACGTACCTGGGTAGGGCAAAAGAAAAAACAATAAACAGAGAAAAAAGGATAGGGATGGGACCTGCACCAGTAGGAGGGAGCCGTGAAGGAGGAAAGGTTTCCACACACTAGAAGCCCCTTCACGGGCAGAGACTGCGGGTGGTGGAGGCAGGGGAGCTTCGGGGCCGTGGAGGAGAGCGCGGCAACGGAGGTGCGGAGGGCAAAGCAGAGAGATTCCCGCACAGAGGATTGGTGCGAACCAGAACTAACGAGCCCAAGAAGCTTGTCTGGTACCCGCCAGGGTGGGCGGGGCTGGGAGCTGAGGCTCGGGTTTCGTTCAGAGTGCAGGGAGAGGACTGGCAACGTGAACACAGCCTGAAGGGGATAGTGCACCACGGCAGGCCGGGAGGGAGTCCGGGAAAAAGTCTGGACCTGCCGAAGAGGCAAGAGACTTTTTCTTCCCTCTTTGTTCCCTGGTGCACGAGGAGAGGGGATTAAGAGCGCTGCTTAAAGGAGCTCCAGAGAAGTGGGGGAACCACGGCGATCAACGCGGAACCCAGAGACGGGCATGAGATGCTAAGGCTGCTGCTACCGCCACCAAGAAGCCTGTGTGCGAGCACTGGTCACTCTCCACACCTCCCTTCCAGGGAGCCTGTGAAGGCCGCCACTGCCGGGATCCCGTGATCCAGGAACAACTTCCCCGGGAGAATGCAGGGCACACCTCAGGCTAGTGCAACGTAACGCTGGTCTCTGCCACCGAAGGCTCACCCTGCACTCCTTACCCCTCCCTCCCCCCAGAATGAGTGAGTCAGAGCCCGTAAATCAGCAGCTCCGTTAACCCCGTCCTGTCTGAGCAAAGAACAGATGCCCTCCGGCGACCTACACGCAGAGGCGGGGCCAAATCCAAAGCTGAACCCCGGGAGCTGTGCGAACAAAGAAGAGAAAGGGAAATCTCTCCCAACAGCCTCAGGAGCAGCTAATTAAATCTCCACAATCAACTTGATGTACCTGCATCTGTGGAATACCTGAAGAGACAACGAATCATACCAAATTGAGGAGGTGGACATTGAGAGCAAGATTTATTATTTTTTCCCCTTTTCCTCTTTTTGTGTGTATGTGTATGCTTCAGTGTGAGATTTTGTCTGTATAGCTTTGCTTTCACCATTTGTCCTAGGGCTCTATCCATCTGTTTCGTTTTTTATACTTAAAATTTTTTCTTCTTAATAATTATTTTTTTATTTTAATAACTTTATTTTATTTTACCTTATTTATTTTATTTTCTTTTATCCTATTTCTTCCTTTCTACTTTTTCTTCCTTTTATTCTGAGCTGTGTTGATGAAAGGCTCTTGGTGCTGCAGCCAGAAGTCAGTGCTGTGCCTCTGAGGTGGGAGAGTCAACTTCAGGACACTAGTGCACAAGAGACCTCCCAGCTCCATGTAATATCAAATGGCGAAAATCTCCCAGAGATCTCCACCTCAACACCAACTCCCAGCTTCACCCAACGACCAGCAAGCTACAGTGCTGGACATCCTATGCTAAACAACTAGCAAGACAGGAACACAAACCCACTCATTAGCAGAGAGGCTGCCTAAAATCATAATAAGTCCACAGGCACCCCAAAACACACCACCAGACGTGAAGCTGCCCACCAGAAAGACAAGATCCAGCCTCATCCACCAGAACACAGGCACTAGTCCCCTCAACCAGGAAGCCTACACAACCCACTGAACCAAATTAGGCCAGTGGGGAGAGACACCAAAAACAATGGGAACTATGAACCTGCAGCCCGCAAAAAGGGGACCCCAAAAACAGTAAGATAAGCAAAATGAGAAGACAGAAAAGCACACAGCAGATGAAGGAGCAAGATAAAAACTCACCAGACCTAACAAATGAAGAGGAAATAGGCAGTCTACCTGAAAAAGAATTCAGCATAATGATAGTAAAGATGATCCAAAACCTTGGAAAAAGAATAGACAAAATGCAAGAAACATTTAACAAGGACCTAGAACAACTAAATGTGAAACAATCAACGATGAACAACACAATAAGTGATATTAAAAATACTCTAGAAGGGATCAAGAGCAGAATAACTGAGGCAGAAGAACGGATAAGTGACCTGGAAGACAAAATAGTGGGAATAACTACTGCAGAGCAGAATAAAGAAAAAAGAATTAAAACAACTGAGGACAGTCTCAGAGACCTCTGGGACAACATTAAACACACCAACATTCAAATTGTAGGGGTTATAGAAGAAGAAGAGAAAAAAAAGAGACAGAGAAAATATTTGAAGAGATTATAGTTGAGAACTTCCCTAATATGGGAAAGGAAAGTTAATCAAATCCAGGACACAGAGAGTCCCATACAGGATAAACCCAAGGAGAAACACGCCAAAACACATATTAATCAAACTGTCAAAAATTAAATACAAAGAAAATATATTAAAAACAGCAAGGGAAAAACAACAAATAACACACAAGGGAATCCCCATAAGGTTAACAGCTGATCTTTCAGAAGAAACTCTGCAAGCCAGAAGGGAGTGGCAGGACATATTTAAAGTGATGAAGGAGAAAAATCTACAACCAAGATTACTCTACACAGCAAGGATCTCATTCAGATTTGATGGAAAAATTAAAAGCCTTACAGACAAGCAAAAGGTGAGAGACTTCAGCACCACCAAACCAGCTTTACAACAAGTGCTAAAGGATCTTCTCTAGGAAAGAAACACAAGAGAAGGAAAAGACATATAATAACAAACTCAAAACAATTAAGAAAATGGGAATAGGTACATACATATTGATAATTACCTTGAATGTATATGGATTAAATGCTCCCACCAAAAGACACAGACTGGCTGAACAGACACAAAATGAAGACCCATATTTATACTGTCTAGAAAAGACCCACTTCAGACCTAGAGACACATACAGACTGAAAGTAAGGAGATGGAAAAAGATATTCCATGCAAATGGAAGCCAAAAGAAAGCTGGAGTAGCAATTCTCATATCAGACAAAATAGACTTTAAAATAAAGACTATTAGAAGAGACAAAGAAGGACACTACATAATGATCAAAGTATCGATCCAAGAAAAAGATATAACAATTGTAAATATTTATGCACCCAACATAGGAGCATCTAAATACATAAGGCAAATATTAAGAGCCATAAAAGGGGAAATCTACAGTAACACATTAATAGTAGGGGACTTTAACACCCCACTTTCACCAATGGACAGATCATCCAAACTTAAAATAAATAAAGAAACACAAGCTTTAAATGATACGTTAAACAAGATGGACTTAATTGATATTTATAGGACACTCTATCCAAAAACAACAGAATCCAACTTTTTCTCAAGTGCTCATGGAACATTCTCCAGGATAGATCATATCTTGGGTCACAAATCAAGCCTTGGTAAATTTAAGAAAACTGAAATTGTATCAAGTATCTTTTCCGACCATAATGCTATGAGACTAGATATCAATTACAGGAAAAGATCTGTAAAACAATACAAACATATGAAGGCTAAAAAATACACTACTTAATAACGAAGTGATCACTGAAGAAATCAAAGAGGAAATTTAAAAATACCTAGAAAGAAGTGACAATGGAGACACGACGACCCAAAACCTATGAGATGCAGCAAAATCAGTTCTAAGAGGGAACGTTAGAGTAATACAATCCTACCTTAAGAAACAGGAAACATCTCGAAAAAACAACCTAACCTTGCTCCTAAAGCAATTAGAGAAAGAAGAACAAAAAAAACCCAAAGTTAGCAGAAGGAAAGAAATCATAAAAATCAGATCAGAAATAAATGAAAAGAGATGAAGAAAATGATAGCAAAGATAAATAAAACTAAAAGCTGCTTCTTTGAGAAGATAAAATATGTTGATAAACCATTAGCCAGACTCATCAAGAAGAAAAGGGAGAAGACTCAAATCAATAGAATTAGAAATGAAAAAGGAGAAATAATAACTGACACCGCAGAAATACAAAAGATCATGAGAGATTACTAAAAGCAACTCTATGCCAATAACATGGACAACCCGGAAGAAACTGACAAATTCTTAGAAATGCACAACCTGCCAAGCCTGAATAAGGAAGAATTAGAAAATATGAAGAGACCAATCACAAGCACTGAAATTGAAACTGTGATTAAAAATCTTCCAACAGACAAAAGCCCAGGACCAGATGGCTTCACAGGCGAATTCTATCAAACATTTAGAGAAGACCTTACACCTGTCCTTCTCAAAGTCTTCCAAAATAGAGCAGAGGGAGGAACACTCCCAAACTCATTCTAGTAGGCCACTATCACTCTGGTTCCAAAACCACACAAAGATGTCACGAAGAAAGAAAACTACAGGCCAATATCACTAATGAACATAGATGCAAAAATCCTCAACAAAATACTAGCAAACAGAATCCAACAGCACATTAAAAGGATCATACACCATGATCGAGTGGGGTTTATTCTAGGAATGCAAGGATTTTTCAATATACGCAAATCAATCAACGTGATACACCATATTAACAAATTGAAGGAGAAAAACCATATGATCATCTCAATAGATGCTGAGAAATCTTTCGACAAAATTCAACACCCATTTATGATTAAAACCCTGCAGAAAGTAGGCATAAAGGGAACTTTCCTCCACATAATAAAGGCCATATATGACAAGCCCACAGCAAACATCGTCTTGAATGGTGAAAAACTGAAAGCATTTCCACTAAGATCAGGAACAAGACAAGGTTGCCCACTCTCATCACTCTTATTCAACACAGTTTTGGAAGTTTTACCCACAGCAATCAGAGAAGAAATCGAAATAAAAGAATCCAAATCGGAAAAGAAGTAAAGCTGTCACTGTTTGCAGATGACATGATACTATACATAGAGAATCCTAAAGATGCTACCAGAAAACTACTAGAGCTAATCAATGAATTTGGTAAAGTAGGAGGATACAAAATTACTGCACAGAAATCTCTGGCATTCCTATACACTAATGATGAAAAATCTGAAAATGAAATCATGAAAACACACCCATTTACCATTGCAACAAAAGGAATAAAATATCTAAGAATAAACCTACCGAAGGAGACAAAAGACCTGTATGCAGAAAATTATAAGACACTGATGAAAGAAATTAAAGATGATACAAATAGATGGAGAGCTATACCATGTTCTTGGATTGGAAGAATCAACATTGTGAAAATGACTCTACTACCCAAAGCAATCTACAGATTCAATGCAATCCCTATCAGACTGCCACTGGCATTTTTCACAGAACTAGAACCAAAAGTTTCACAATTTGTATGGAAACACAAAAGACCCCGAATAGCAAAAGCAATCTTTAAAATGCAAAACGAAGCTGGAGGAATCAGGCTCCCTGACTTCAGACTATAGTACAAAGCTACAGTATTCAAGACAGTATGGTACCGGCACAAAAACAGAAATATAGATCAATGGAACAGGATAGAAAGCCCAGAGATATACCCACGCACATATGGTCACCTTATCTTTGATAAAGGAGGCAGGAATATACAGTGGAGAAAGGACAGCCTCTTCAATAAGTGGTGCTGGGAAAACTGGACAGTAAAAGTATGAGATTAGATCACTCCCTAACACATACACAAAAGTAAGCTCAAACTGGATTAAAGACCTAAATGTAAGGCCAGAAACTATCAAACTCTTAGAGGAAAACATAGGCAGAACACTCTATGACATAAATCACAGCAAGATCCTTTTTGACCCACCTCCTAGAGAAATGCAAATAAAAACAAAAATAAACAAATGGGACCTAATGAAACTTCAAAGCTTCTGCACAGCAAAGGAAACCACAAACAAGACCAAAAGACAACCCTCAGAATGGGAGAAAATATTTGCAAATGAAGCAACTGACAAAGGATTAATCTCCAAAATTTATAAGCAGCTCATGCAGCTCAATAACAAAAAAACAAACAACCCAATCCAAAAATGGGCAGAAGGGCTTCCCTGGTGGCGCAGTGGTTGGGAGTCTGCCTGCCAATGCGGGGGACACGGGTTTGTGCCCCAGTCCGGGAAGATCCCACATGCTGCGGAGTGGCTGGGCCCGTGAGCCATGGCCACTGGGCCTGAGCGTCCAGAACCTGTGCTCCGCAGCTGGAGGGGCCGAGCAGTGAGAGGCCTGAGTACCGCAAAAAAAAAAAAGAAAAAAAAAATGGGCAGAAGACCTACATAGACATTTCTCCAAAGAAGATATACAGACTGCCAGCAGACACATGAAAGAATGCTCAACATCATTAATCATTAAAGTAATGCAAATCAAAACTACAATGAGATATCATCTCACACCACTCAGAATGGCATCATCAAAAAATATAGAAACAATAAATGGTGGAGAGGGTGTGGAGAAAAGGGAACACTCTTGCACTGCTGGTGAGAATGTGAATTGGTTCAGCCAGTATGGAGAACAGTATGGAGGTTCCTTAAAAAACTACAAATAGAACTACCATATGACCCAGTAATCCCACTACTGGGCTTATGCCCTGAGAAAACCATAATTCAAAAAGAGTCATGTACAAAAATGTTCATTGCAGCTCTATTTACAATAGCCTGGAGATGGAAACAACCTAAGTGTCCATCATCAGATGAATGGATAAAGAAGATGTGGCACATATATACAATGGAATATTACTCAGCCATACAAAGAAACGAATTTGAGCCATTTGTAATGAGGTGCATGGACCTAGAGTCTGTCATACAGAGTGAAGTAAGTCAGAAAGAGAAAGACAAATACCGTATACTAACACATATATATGGAATTTAAGAAAAAAAATGTCATGAAGAACCTAGAGGTAAGACAGGTATAAAGATACAGACCTACTAGAGAATTGACTTGAGGATATGGGGAGGGGGAAGGGTTAGCTGTGACAAAGCGAGAGAGTGGCATGGACATATATACACTACGACACGTAAAATAGACAGCTACTTGTAAGCAGCCGCCTAGCATAGGGAGATCAGCTCGGTGCTTTGTGACCACCTAGAGGGGTGAGATGGGGAGGGTGGGAGGGAGGGAGGGAGACACAAGAGGGAAGAGATATGGGAACATATGTATATGTATAACTGATTCACTTTGTTATAAAGCAGAAACTAAGACACGGTTGTAAAGCAATTATACTCCAATAAGGTGTAAAAAATATATAAAATAAAATATAATTTATCGTATGTTTCTTCCTGCCGTTGATCTCATATATCCGCCCTTCTCTGAGTTTTCCTCTGGTTGAAAAGCCACTGAAACCAGAAATATGTTTGAGATTCAAGCCAAGAGATAATTTGTTGAGACTAGTCCTTCTATTTGCCAACACAGTGTGCTTTCCTCCAACATAGGCCAGGGAACTTGGATAACATAATCTGACATAGAGAAAAGGAAAATGACCAACCATGTGGTTCTATCTATAAAGTGTATTCAAGTCAGTAAATATCTCTGGGGCACTCACTATATGCAGAATCTTGGAAGACATAAATAGTACCCTTTACACTGTTTCCATATAATTTTCTCTCTCATGATGATCATGAACTCACTCTAACCAGGTTAAGATGTTTTACGAAAGGCAAACTGTTCCAAAATGCTACTAAAATGAGCCAGGAAATCAAAGGCTTTATACATTCTAAACATTCTACAGAGTTTTAACAGCTCTATCACTCTATAGTTGTAGAGAATATGACAAATCCAGGCGATAGCAAGATGGGATGTTCATATGTAGTTTCTGCACTAAGGTATTGGAAGAGGAAAATAACACAGATGTGAATGAGAAACATGGGGGGGGGGGGTGGAAATGAAAACCTACTGAGAAATGATGGAACCTTGGAGAAGTTGTCCACAAAAGAATTTCCTGGCATTATTTTTCTTGGATAATAACAACATTTTTAATATTAATTGTTAATAATTCATAACAACAATGCTTATATGTGCCAGGTACTGTTCTAAAGCTTTACATGCCTTAAAACATTTCACCTTCCCATGAGGTAGATGTTATTGTCCCCATTTTAGTGATGAGCAAAATAAAGCACAGAAAACTTCCACAATTTCACACAGCTAATAAATGGTAAAGTTGGGATTTAAACAGTCAGGTTCCAGAGCCCATGCTCTCCCTCACGATGGTACCTGATTTCATTCACTCAGTGGAATAAGAGGGTATGCTTTTTGTCAATTATTTCAAGACATGGTGGCTTCCCCTGACTTAGGTCATGTGTACATTCTACCTGGAAGCATATGTCAATCCTTTGCCTCAAGGATTATGTAATGAAAGAAACAAAGTTCACAGTCATTTTCCCTCATTTTTGTGTTCCTTACATACTCTTTATTTTGTTTTTTCGTTTGTTTTTACTTTTTTAAAAAAATGAAGTATAGCTGATTTACAATGTTGTGATAGTTTCAAGTATACTGAAAAGTGATTCACTTATACATATGTATATAAAATATTCTTTTTCAAATTCTTTTCCATTATAGGTTATTACAAGATGTTGAATATAGTTCCCTGTGCTATACAATCAGACCTTGCTGTTTATCTATTTTATATATAGTAGTTTGAATCTGCTAATCCCAAATTTCTGAGTTATCGCTCCCCACACTTTCCCCTTTGGTAACCATAAAATTTTTTTCTATGTCTCTGAGTCTATTTCTGCTTTGTAAATAAATTCATTTGTATCATATTTTAGATTCCACACATAAGTGATATCATATGGTATTTGTCTTTCTCTGTCTGACTTACTTCACTTAATATGATCATCTCTAGGTCCATTCATGTTGCTGCAAATGGCATTATTTCATTCTTTTTTTGGATTAGTAATATTCCATTGTATACAGATAGATAGATAGATAGATATATTCTTTGTCCATTCTGTTGATGGACATTTAGGTTGCTTCCATGTCCTGGCTATTGTAAATAGTGCTGCTATGAACACTAGAGTGCATGTATCTTTTCAAGTTACAGTATTCTCCGTATATATGCCCTGGAATGGAATCGCTGCATCATATGGTAATTCTTTTTTAGTTTTTTAAAGGAAACTCCATACTGTTAATCCATAGCGGCTGCACCAATTTACATTCCCACCGATAGTGTAGGAGAGTTCCCTTTTCACCACACCTTCTCAGCATTTATCATTTGTAGACCTTTTTATGATGGCCATTCTGACCTGTGTGAGATGATACCTCATTGTATTGTAGTTCCGATTTGCATTTCTCTAATAATTGGTGATGTTGAACATCTTTTCATGTGTCTGTTGGTCATCTGTATATCTTCTTCCTTCCATACTCTTTCAACAAGAAGTTACTAAGAAATATTTTGTTTCAATCTCAGTGCCAGATTACAGTGTTTCAAAATTGTATTCAAAGAACCTACCCTTTAAGCCCATGGGTATTTTATATCTATAGTAGCAAAACTGACTGGTTTCTTTTCCTCCCCTAAAAATCTGACATAAAACTTGCAACACAAATCAGGTTAAAGTGAGGAGCGGGTCTTCCAGCTGCAGTCAATCACTCCCTGTTTGACAGGAAATGTGCCCTTGTTTGCAGAGTTCCCAAAACAAGTAGGGAAGCTCTAGAGTTGGTGAACAGCTGGCTGGACTTTTCACTGGATGCAGTGAAAAGAACAGTGAACTAGGAACTAGGAAAGTAAATTAGCTTGACTTTTGGAAAATTTCTGTTTCCCTGAACCTTACTTTCTTCATTTTTCATAAAAGAGTTGAGTGAGTAGAAATTCTCTAAGGCCTTTAGATACAACATTCTACAGTTGTATAGATTTGGGGCTGTTTGGCTTTAGGGCAGAATGTTCTTTCTGGTCCCTACTTTCTGGGGAAAGGGTAAGTGGAAAAAATCCTCTCTGGGCTGGAAGAGGGAAACCCTGTTGCAGCCCTCGCTGCCTCTCCATCTCCCAACCTCTCTGCTGCTCAATCAGTTACACTCCTGCACTAATTACGTTGCAGAATCCACTGAGGAATCTAATACAGCCTTCATTTCTCCTAACAACACAGCAATTTCAAGCAGGTTCTAGGTGGTTAAATAAAAGGAAGGGTGAAAAAACTCATACCAGATGTAGTCCATATAAATACTACCACGCAGGTGTTTGGAGGGGAATAAGTTCTCCAAATTATGTAAATAAGTCCCTTTTCTTGACAACTCTTTTTAAAACAGCTATACACATTTCTTCAGGGATTTTTAAATTAATTTTAAAATATCAATTGTTCAGATTTGTGAGTTAATTCACACAATTATTGATATATCTTCAAATTTAATTTCTTAAAGCCAAGAGAATTAAACGTTTAACCATGATTTTTCCTCCAAGAACAAAAGGAGTGAAAAAGCATGAATTAATTTCATCACACAGACAGTGTAAGAGCAACATTTCAACCCCAGCTTCAGATTCTTCTCATTCAATCCTACCACCAGATCCATTAATGACAATAACAGGTGAGTCTGGTTTCTCCTTCTTTATGATGTTCTCACCTTTGATTGACTCTAATGAGCTACTGATCAAAAAATGAGCAGCCCAAGGGTAAGAGATAAGAGAAGACAAAAGCACTGATTGTCTACACAGAGCCTTAGATAGAAGAGTTGGCTATGTTCACAAAGAGGCAGTATTTGATATTTGCTGAAAACACAATGAGAGATGGTTTTATTCCCTTTACTTGTCATCCACGGAGACCTTTTTACAAGTGGGCATCCTAGGGTAATATGATATTCTAAAAGTTTTATGAAAGGAATTTTAGACATATTCTCCTTTGAATGCCATCACAACAGTGAAACATTTGGAAAAAAATCACTGCCAAAGTCTTCACAAGCCCACAGCAACTTGAAGACCACGAGTCCCAAAACCACCACATAATGGTCTCATAATTTCAAAAGCAAATGAGACAAAGCACATCTAGGAGGGGTAGCTATAGAGCAACAAGACTCATTACACAAACCACCACAATCAAGCTTTATAACAGTGCCAGTTGTCATCAGCCAGCCCTCCACAAAGGAATGCAAACGCTTCGAGGTTGAGAAGCCCGTTCTTTTTAGGCAGTGCTTCTCAACCACGGCAACAAATTAGAATCACTTAGAAAGCTTTAAAAGAATAATAGTAATTTCTGGACTCTACCCACCAAAATATGAATTCCTTAAGGATGGGGAACAGGTATTAGCATTTGTTTTCTGAAGTCATAGGTGACTCTAATGTGCAGCTCAGGTTGAAAACCACTGTTTAAAGAAGCTGGTGGAGCTGTGAGGATGATATCATCAAAGATCAAAAGCATTAACCACTTTCAATTGTACTTATAAAGGAGAAGTTTATACTGCTCACATGATCTTAGCATCAGAAGTCACGAATGAGATGCACGCTAGGTGTGACCATACATCCCAATTTGCCCAAGATAACCTTGTTGGTTTATGCCTGTTGTTTCAGTATAATAATTAATGTCACTCCTTTTCATTTTCAAAAATGTGTGGTTTGGATGATAATTTATCTGTTAACGTATCCCTGAAGAACCCCAAGAAAACCAGTCACAAATCTCAGCTTGGCTCCTTACCTTGCCTGCCCCTCACTGGATGGCATCTCAGTGGTCTTCAAGACACTCTTCTCTACCTAACACCCATAACTGGAAACCAGTTGCAGTTGACCTCTTTTTGGCTAATTTTGCAACTCAAGCAAATCTTTGCTTTTGACCCTCTTCCATACTATTTTCCCCAAAATTTAGCATTGATCTTAGTGGTTCTCAACCTCTATCTGAGTGGGTCTCAAGCTGCATTTAGATTAAATTTTCAAACACCCAGGCCATATCCCAGGCATATAAAAGTAGAATCTCTGAGGGTTAAACTCAGGCATCAGTATTTTTAAAAGGTGATTTGAATGTGTAGTCAAGATTAAATTTTCAAACACCCAGGCTATAACCCAGGCATATAAAAGTAGAATCTCTGAGGGTTAAACTCAGGTATCAGTATTTTTTAAAGGTGATTTGAATGTGTAGCCAAGATTGAGATCCAGTACTGTCTAAGTGATTACAATAAGGAGGTGGTGTTGCCAACTAGTGAACTCTGTGCAATTCAGATTACTCTCTGTGATTCTGCTGATGCCCAAACTTCTTTTGTTTCTAAAGAGCCTTGTATAGAATGGCAAAACTTGTGTCAGATGGGAAAAGATGCACAGAGAAGCACTGGTACTGCTAAAAGAAATTATAATGATTCTGATCCAACAGAATCTAGGCTATAAACTAACTGAAATAGAAAACATCAATGCAAATCCATCCACAGAATGACCCACCATTTCATACTTTCTCACTCAGCAATTATTTCCTCATTCCTTTCCTTTATCTCAAACAAATCACCTTTTCCTGGGTTCCAACTCTCACATACACAAAATTATAACAACCCCAAAGTTATTATTTAGACAAGCTAAGGTACTTGGGTCTTTAACTGTTTGTTATCAGTCATCCCTTTGTCTATATAGTTATGTTGTCACATCATACAAAAAAGCATGACAACAAATGCCTCAGAAGTTATATTTGGGAGATAAAGATAGCCATAATAAAGACCCAGTCCACCAGAGTTAGATGTTTCTAAGATTAAAGACTTACAAAAGTAAAAATGTTATGAAGTTACAATGATAACATTTGAAAGCAGATTAGATATTAACTGAGGATTACTGGTTGTACAGAACATAAGGAGAGGAGGGCTAAGATATAAAAAAGTCAAAAATGGACTGAGTTCATTTAAATGACTGCTATAAAACACTATAATAAATGGCAGAATATATAATGGGAAACAGTCGAGACAAAGTCTGCACATTCCCCAGCAGTTCCTGTCCCTGGGATGGATGATACACTAAGGTAATAAAGACATCTGAAAATCGTGTTTACTTCCCTTTATTGAGGCTCTGCATACATTTTTAATGAAGGATTTAATGGAAACAGTGTGGACATGTTTTAAAGAGTATAGGAATTTGAGTCAGTTAGACCTAAGTGTGAATCTGAGATCTAGATTGTAATGACTAATTCAGTCAAACTCAGAGTCTTGGTTCCCTCATTTGTAAATGGAGGTTATATTGCTTATGTCACAGAAGATGTTGAAAGGATAAAATAAGGTAACCACAGTGCTTAGCACACAGAATATACTCACAAGTGACAGGTGAGTCTGTCTTTGAATGAATAACACCTGTTTCATGAGTATGTCTTTAATAACTGAGGAAAAAGAACCCTGTATGATTTCTGGACATCAGTGCAAATGTTACTTTCCTAAGCAGTTAGTTTCGGTATATGAATCCCATGTCCAGTATGTCCGGCTGCCTCTGTCATCACTGACTTAGAATTTCTACTTATCTGCTATTAACTGAATGTTTGTGTCTGCCCCCCACACACCCTGCCCCCGCCAACTCCTTATATTGAAACCTAATCCCCAGTGTGATGGTACTAGGACGTGAGGGCTTTCAGACGTGATTAGGTCATGAGGGTGGAGGCCTCATGAATGGGATTAGTGCCTTTATCAAGGAGACCCCAAAGAACTACTATGTCCCTTCTGCTGTGTAAGGACACAGAGAGAAGACAGCTGTCTATGAACAGGGAAGCGAACCCTCACCAGACACCAAATCGGCTGGTGCCTTAACCTTGGACTTCCCAGCCTCCAGGACTGTGAGAAACACATTTATGTTGTTTGTAATGCATCCAGTCTATGATATTGTTATGGCAGCCCAAAGAGACTCAGACACCATCTCTATAAAAGTGTGTTTGGGTGTCATTGTTGAGTACAATCATAAATATATTGACACTGGTGTGGTCAAGATGGTAGAGTAGGAGAACACTGAGCTTACTTCCTCCCACAGACACACCAAAACTACAACTATTTACAGAGCAGCTATCTATGGGAATGACCTGGAGACCAGCAGAAAAGATTTTCTACAACTAAAGATATAAGGAAGGAGCTGCAGTGAGATGATTAGGAGGGGCAGAGACACAGTACAGTCAGAACTCACAATTCTGGGTGGGCATCCTACAAACAGAAAGATAATCAGAGAGGTTCTTCCCAAGCAGTGAGGGGTCCGAGCCCCATATCAGACTCTGCAGCCCAAAGGTCCTTCACCAGGAAGATGAGTCCCCAGAACATTTAGCTTTGAAGGGCAGCAGGACACCCCTATGGGAGAGCCAGAGGGCTGAAGGAAACAGAGACTCTGCTCTTAAAGGACACACAAAAAATCTTACACACTCCCAGTCTCAACACAGAGGCAGTAGTTTGAAAGGACCCTGGGTCAGATCACCTGCTGATCTTGGAAAGCCTCACAGAAAGGCAAGAGGCAACTGGGACTCCCCCGGGGACATACATACTGGTGGTGGACATTTGGGGGAGTTCATTCTACCATGAGGACACTATGCTGGCATGTACCATTTTGGAGTCCTTCCCCCAGTCTATTATAGCCAGGGGCTTATCTGCCCACCAGTTGGCAAGTATCAGCACCAGGCCCCAGGGCTGCACAGCCAGCAGTTCAGTGACCCAGCCCCACCCAACAGTGGGCTGGCAGCAACCTGGGACTCCAGAGCTAAGCAGCCAGCCATGTGAAGACACAGCCATACCCAAAAGCAGGCTGACAGCTACCACATGAGGCAGGGCCTGGCAACCAACCAGGCTAGGGGCCAGCCCTGCTTACCAACACACCCACAGTAATCAGTCCCATCACAAGAGAAGGGCCTGGGCAGCCTACATAGGGGGCACCACTAGAGCATATAGCTCAAGTGACCAGGGGTGAGTGTGTTGCTGGGCCCCAGAGGATGTCTCCTACATAAGACCACTTCTCCAGATTGGGAAACATAACAGACCTATCTAATACATAGGAGAAAAAACACACACACACACACACAGAGAAATTAGGTAAAATGAGGAGACAGAGGAATATGTTCCAAATGAAGAAACAAGCAAAACCCCAGGAGAAGAACTTAGTGAAGGGGAGATAAGCAATCTACTCAATAAAGAGTTCAAGGAAATGGTCATAAAGATGCTCAACAAACTCAGGAAAAGAATGGATAAACACAGTGAGGAGCTTAAAAAAGAGTTAAGAAAATATAAAGAAGAAACAGCAAAATAATACAATAATGGAAATTAAAAATACACTACAAGGAATCAATACTAGGTTAGATGATACAGATGAATGACTCAGTGAAGTAGAAGACAAAGGAGTGGAAATCACCCCAGCTGAAAAGAAAAAGGAATTTTTAAGAATGAGGATAGTTTTCTTAAACTATTGACCTCTGGGACAATGCCAAGCATACTAGCATCTGCATTAGAGGGATCCAAGAAGAAGAATAAAGAAAGGGAAAGAGAATTTATTTGAAGAAATAATAGCTGAAAAGTTCCCTAAACTGGGGAAGAAAACAGAAATCTAGGTCCAGGAATCACAGACAGTCCCAAAAAAGATGAACCCAAAGAGGTCCACACCAAGACATATTGCAATTAAAATAGCAAAAATTAAAGATAGAAGATCTTAAAAGCAGCGAGAAAAAAGCAAGCAGTTACATACAAGGAAACTCCCATAAGATTATCACCTGAATTTTCAGCAGAAATTTTGCAGGCCAGAAGAGAATGGCATGATATATTCAAAGTGATGAAAGGAAAAAAGCCTACAACTGAGAATGCTCTACCTAGCAAGGTTATTATTCAAATCGGAAGGAGAGATCAAGAGTTTTACAAACAAGTAAAACATAAAAGAATTCAGTACCATTAAATAGGTCTTGCAAGAAATGTTAAAGGAATTTCTCTAAGCAGAAAGGTCACAAGTAGAAATATGAAAATTATGAAAGAAAAAATCTCACTGGTAAAGGCAAACACTTTATAAGTGGTGGATCAATTACTTATAAAGCTAGTAAGAAAGACTAAAAGATAACAGTAGTAAAATCATCTATATCCACAGTAAGTAGTTAAGGGATACACAAAACAAAAAGGTATATAATACAAAATCAAAAACATTAAACGTGCGTGAGGGGAGTAAACATATAGGGTTGTTAGAATGCATTTGAACTAAAGAGATTATCAATTTTAAATAATCATATATACATGCAAATAAACAGTGTTATATATAAACCCCATGGTAACTACAAACCAAAAACCCATAATAGATACACACAAAAAAAGAGAAAGAAATCCAAACACAGCACTAAAGACAGGCATCACATCACAAGGGAAGAGAGGAAAACAAGGAGAAAGAAACAAAAAAGAACCACAAAAACAACCAGAAAACAACAAAAATGGAAATAAGTATATATGCATCAATAATTACTTTAAATGTAAATGGACTAAATGCTCCAATCAAAAAACAGAATGGTGAATGCATTAAATAAAATCCATATATATGCTGTCAACAAGAGACCCACTTCAGATCTAGAGACACATAAAGACTGAAAATGAGGGGCTGGAAAAAGGTATTCAATTCAAATTGAAATGAAAAGAAAGCTGGGGTAATAATACTTATATCAGACAGAAAGCTGGGGCAGCAATACTTATATCAGACAAAATAGACTTTAAAAGAAAGACAAAGAAGGACATTACATAATGAGATCAATCCAATAAGAAAATATAGCAATTGTAAATATATATGCAGCCTAAATATGATTGGGTGTATAAATACATAAAGCAAATATTAACAAACATAAAGGAAGAAATTGACAGTAACACAATAATACTAGACAACTTTAATATCCCACTTATATCAATGGACAGATATCCAAACATAAAATAAAAAAGAAAACACTTGCCTTAAAAGACAGTTTTTTATTAAGTACATTTATTAAGATGTACTTAATAAATATATAGAGAAACAGCCATCTAAAAACAGCAGAATACACATTCTTTTCAAGTGCATACAGAACATTCTCCAGGATGCTGGGCCACAAAACAAGTCTCAATAAAATTAAGAAGACTGAAATCATATCAAGCATCTTTTCTGACTGCGATGTTATGGTACTAGAAGTAAAGTATAAGAAAAAAAAGCAAAAAATACAAATATATGAAGGCTAAACAATATATTACTAAATAACAAATGGCCACTGAAGATATCAAAGAGCAAATCAAAAAATACCTTGAAACAAATGAAAATGGAAATACAATGATCCAAAATCTCTGAGATGCAGTAAAACAAGTTCTAAGAGGAAAGTGTGCAGTGACACAAGCCTACACCAGGAAATAAGTAAAATCTCAATCTAACCTTACACCTAGAGGAACTAGAAAAAAGAAAAACAAAGAAAACCCAAAGTTAGTAGAAAGAAAGAAATCATAAATATCAGACCAGAAATAAATGAAATAGAGACTAAAATATAAATAAATAAAAAGATCAATGAAACTAAGCTGGCTCTTTGAAAACATAAACAAAATTGTTAAACCTTTAGCCAGACTCATCAGGAAAAAGGGGAAAGGGACCAAATAAATAGAATCAGAAATGAAAGAGAAGTTACATCTGACACCAAAGAAATACAAAGGATCGTAAGAGATTACTATGAACAATTTTACACCAATAAAATGTATAACCTAGAAGAAATGGATAAATCCCTAGAAATATACAATCTGCCAAGACTGAATCAGAAAGAAATAGAAAGTATGAACAGACTGATTACCAGTATGAAATTGAATCAGTAATTAAACAAAACAAAACAACAACAACAACAACAAAAAATTCCACCAAAAAAAAGTCCAGGACCAGACAGATTCACAGGTGAATTCTACCAAACAATTAAGGTAGAGTTAATACCTATCCTTCTCAAACTATGCCAAAAAATTTAAGAGGAAGGGGTACTTCTGAACTCATTCTACAAGGCCAGCATCACCCTGACACCACAAAACCAGACACCATAAAAAAGGAAAGTTACAAGCCAATATTACTGATGAACGTAGATAAAAAAAATCCTCAACAAAATATTAGCAAACTGAATTCAACAATACACTAAAAGGATAATACACCATGATTTATCCCAGGGATGAAAGAATGGTTCAATATCAGCAAATTAATCAATGTGATGGACCACATTAACAACTGAAGAATCAAAATTATATAATCATCTCAACAGATGCAGAAAAAGCTTTTGACAAAATTCAGCATCCATTTATGATAAAAACCTCTTCAGAAAGTGGGTATAGAAGAAACATAACTCAACAAAGTAAAGGCCACATATGACAAATCTGGAGCCAACATCATAGTCAACAGTGAAAAGCTGAAAGCATTTCTTCTAAGATCAGGAACAAGATATGGATGCACAGGAGAGGACCTTCAAGATGGCGGAGGAGTAAGATGTGGAGATCACCTTCCTCCCCACAAATACATCAAAATTACATCTACATGTGGAACAACTCCTACAGAACATTTACTTAATGCTGGCAGAAGACCTCAAACTTCCCAAAAGGCAAGAAACTCCCCATGTACCTGGGTAGGGCAAAGGAAAAAAGAAAAAACAGAGACAAAAGAATAGGGACGGGACCTGCACCTCTGAGAAGGAGCTGTGAAGGAGGAAAAGTTTCCACACACTAGGAAACCCCTTCACTGGCGGAGACGGGGGTCGGGGTGGGGGAAGCTTCAGAGTCATGGAGGACAGTGCAGCAACAGGGGTGCAGAGGGCAAAGAGGAGAAATTCCTGCACAGAAGATCGCTGCTAACCAGCACTCACCAGCCTGAGAGGCTTGTCTGCTCACCTTCTGTGGCGGGTGGGGGCTGGGAGCTCAGGTTTTGGAGGTCAGACCCCAAGGAGAGGATTGGGGTTGGCTGCGTGAAGACAGCCTGAAGGGGGCTAGTTTTCCCCAGCTGGCTGGGAGGGAACCCGGGAAAGTCTGGACATGCCTAAGAGTTAAGAGACCATTGTTTGGGGGTGCACGAACAGAGGAGATTCAGAGCACTGCCTAAACAAGCTCCAGAGATGGGTACGAGCCGCAGCTATTAGAGCGGACCCCAGAGATGGGCATGAAACGTTAAGGCTGCTGCTGCAGCCAACAAGAATCCTCTGTGCAAGCACAGGTCACTATTCACACCTTCTCTACCGGGATCCTGTGCAGCCTGCCACTGCAAGGGTCCCGTGATCCAGGGACAACTTCCCCAGGAGAACACATGGCATACCTCAGGCTGTTGCAATGTCACGCCAGTCTTTGCCGCCGCAGGCTCACACCACATTCCGTACCCCTTCCTCCCCACAGCCTGAGTGAACCAGAGCCACCTAATCAGCCGCTTCTTTAATCCCTTCCTGTCTGGGCGAAGAACAACGCCAGAGGGCGATCTACATGTAGAGGCGGGGCCAAAACCAAAGCTGAACCCCAGGAGCTGTGCAGACAAAGAAGGAAAAGGGAAACTTCTCCATACAGCCTCAGAAGCCACGGATTAAATCTCCATAATCAACTTGATGCACCTGGCATCCATGGAATGCCTGAATAGACAATGAATCATCCCAAAATTGAGGTGGTGGATTTGGGGAGCAACTGCAGACTTGGGGTTTGCTGTAATTGACTGACTAGATTCAGATTTATATGTTTGTCTTAGTTTAGTTTTTAGCACTTGCTATTATTGGTGGATTTGGTTATTGGTTTGGTTGCTCTTTTCTTTTTTTTATTACTTTAATTTTTTTTTATTTAAATAACTTTATATTATTTTCTTTCTTTCTTTCTTTTTTCCCCTGCCCTTTCTTCTCAGCCTTGTGGCTGACAAGGCTCTTGGTGCTCCGGCCGGATGTCAGGTCTGAGCCTCTGAGGTGGGAGAGCCGAGTTCAGGACATTGGACTACAAGAGTCCTCCTGGCCCCACGTAATATCTATCAGCAAGAGCTCTCCCAGAGATCTCCATCTCAATGCTAAGACCCAGCTCCACACAAGGACCAGAAAGCTACAGTGCTGGACACCCCATCCCAAACAACTAGCAAGACAGGAACATACCCCACCCATTAGCAGAGGGGTTGCCCAAAATCACAATAAGTTCACAGATACCCCAAAACACATGACTGGACACGGTCCTGCTCACTAGGAAGAAAAGATCCAGCCTCATCCACCAGAACACAGGCACCAGTCCCCTTCACTGGGAAGCCTATAAAACCCACTGAACCAACCTTACCCACTGGGGGCAGACACCAAAATCAATGGGAACTATGAACTTGCAGCCTGCGAAAAGGAGACCCCAAACACAGTAAGTTAAGCAAAATGAGAAGACAGAGCAATACTCAGCAGTTGAAGGAGCAAGGTAAAAACCCACCAGACCAAACAAATGAAGAGGAAATAGGCAGCCTACCTGAAAAAGAATTCAATGATAGTAAAGATGATCCAAAATCTTGGAAACAGAATGGAGAAAATACAAGAAATGCTTAACAAAGACCTAGAGGAACTAAAATTAATGATGATACAAACAGATAGAGAGATATACCATGTTCTTGGATTGGAAGAATCAACATTGTGAAAATGAATATACTACTGAAAGCAATCTACAGATTCAATGCAATCCCAGTCAAACTACCAATGGCATTTTTCACAGAACTAGAACAAAAAATTTCACAATTTGTATGGAAACCCAAAAGACCCCGAATAGCCAAAGCAATCTTGAGATAGAAAAATGGAGCTGGAGGAATCAGGCTCCCTGACTTCAGACTATATTACAAAGCTACAGTAATCAAGACAGTATGGTTCTGGCAGAAAAACAGAGACATAGATCAATGGAACAGGATAGAAAGCCCAGAGATAAATGCATGCACATATGGTCACCTTATCTTTGATAAAGGAGGCAAGAGTATACAATGGAGCAAAGACAGCCTCTTCAATAAGTGGTGTTGGGAAAATTGGACAGCTACATGTAAAAGAATGAAATTAGAACACTCCCTAACACCATACACAAAAATAAACTCAAAGTGGATTAAATACCTAAATATAAGGCCAGACACTATCAAACTCTTAGAGGAAAACATAGGCAGAAAACTCTATGACATGAGTCACAGCAAGATCCTTTTCGACCCACTTCCTAGGGAAATGGAAATAAAAACAAAAATAAACAAATGGGACTTAAGGAAACTTAAAAGCTTTTGTACAGCAAAGGAAAACATAAACAAGATGAAAAGACAACCCTCAGAATGGGAGAAAATACTTGCAAATGAAGCAATTCACAGAGGATTAATCTCCAAAATTTACAAGCAACTCATGCAGCTCAATATCAAAAAAACAAACAACCCAATCCAAAAATGGGCAGAAGACCTAAATAGACATTTCTCCAAAGAAGATATACAGATTGCCTACAAACACATGAAAGGATGCTCAACATCACTAATCATTAGAGAAATGAAAATCAAAACTACAATGAGGTATCACCTCACACCAGTGAGACTGGCCATCATGAAAAAATCTACAAACAGTAAATGCTGGAGAAGGTGTGGAGAAAAGGGAACACTCTTGAACTGTTGTCGGCAATGTAAATTGATACAACCCCTATGGAAAATAGTATGGAGGTTCTTTAAAAAACTAAAAATAGAACTACCATACTTCCCAGCAATCTCACTACTGGGCATATACCCTGAGGAAACCATAATTCAAAAAGAGTCATGTACCAAAATGTTCATTGCAGCTCTATTTACAATAGCCAGGACATGGAAGCAACCTAAGTGCCCATTAAAAGATGAATGGATAAAGAAGATGTGGCACATATACACAATGGAATATTACTCAGCCATAAAAAAGAAACGAAATTGAGTTATTTGTAGTGAGGAGGATGGAAATAGAGTCTGTCTTACAGAGTGAATTAAGTGAGAAAGAGAAAAACAAATACCATATGCTAACACATATGTATGGAATCTAAAAAAAAAAAAAAAAACAAAAACAAAAAAAAACGTTCTGAAGAACGTAGGGGCAGGACAGGAATAAAGACATAGAGAATGGACTTGAGGACAAGGGGAGGAGAAATTGTAAGCTGGGACGAAGTGAGAGAGTGGCATTGACATATATACGCTACCAAATGTAAAATAGATAGCTAGTGGGAATCAGCCACATAGCATAGGGAAATCAGCTTGGTGCTTTGTGACCAGCTAGAGGGGTGGGATAGGGAGGGTAGGAGGGAGACACAAGAGGGAGTGGATATGGGGATATATGTATACGTATAGCTGATTCATTTTGTTATACAGCAGCAACTAACATAACAATGTAAAGCAATTATTCTCCCAATAAAGATGTCAAAAAAAAAAAAAGACACGGATGCCCAGTCTCACCACTTTTTATTCATTATAGTATTGGAAGTCCTAGCCACAGCAATCAGACAAGAAAAAAATAAATAAATACAAGGAATTCAAACTGTAAAGGATAACATAAAAGTGTCATTGTTTGCAGATGACATAATACTACATATAGAAAATCTTAAGGACACTATGATAAAATTGTTAGAACTAATAAATGAATTCAGTATGTTGCAGGATACAAAATTAACATACAGAAATCTGTTGTGTTTCTATACACTAACAATAAACTACCAGAAAAGAAATTAGAAAACAACCCATTTACAACTGTATCAAAAAGAATAAAATACCTAAGAATAAATCTAAGTAAGGAGATAAAAGCTCTGTTCTAGGAAAACTATAAGACACTGATAAAAGAAAGTGAAGACAACAGAAACAAATGGAAAGACATATGATGCTCATGGATTGCAAGAATTAATATTCTTAAAATGACTGTATTCCTCAAGGCAATCTATAGAAATTCAGTGCAACCCCTATGAAATTACCAGTAGCATTTTAAACAGAACTAGAACAAATAAATCAAAATTTGTATGGAAACACAAAAGATCCCACATAGCCAAAACAGTCTTGAGAAAGAATAACAAAGAGTGAAGTATCATGTTCCCTGATTTCAAACTATACTACAAAACTATAGTAATCAAACCAGATTGGTTCTAACACACAAACCAACACATAAATCTATGGAATGGAATAGAGAGCCCAGGAATAAATCCATGTTTATATGGTCAATTAATCTACAACAAGGATACAAGAATACACAAAGAGAGCCTCTTCAATAAGTAGTGCTGGGAAAACTGGACAGCTACACATAAAGGAATCAAACTGGACTACTTTCTCACACTGTATATGAAAATAAGCTCCAAATGTATTAAAGACTTAAATATACAACCTGAAACTATAAAACTTCTAGAAGAAAACATACACAGTATGCTCTTTCACATCAGTCTTAGCAAATTTTTTTTGGATATGTCTCCTTAGGGAGGAGAAACAATAGCAAAGACAAACTGGTAGTACTACATCAAACTTAAAAGTGTTTGCACAACAAAGGAAACTATCAACAAAATGAAAAGGCAGCCTATTGAATGGGAGAAGATATTTGCAAATGATATATCTGATAAGGGGTTACTAGATAAAATATACAAAGAACTCATACAACTCAACATCAAAAAAACAACCCAATTAAAAGATAGGCAGGGGACATGAATAGACATTTTTCAAAGAAGACATACAGATGGCCAACAGACACATGAAAAGGTGCTTAACATCACTAAGCATCAAGGAAATGCAAGTCAAAACCACAATGAGACAATACCTCAGATCTGTCAGAATGGCTATTATCAAAAAGACACCAAATAACAAGTGTTGATGAGGGTGTGGAGAAAAGAACCCTTATGCACTATTGGTGGGAATATAAATTGGTGCAGCCACTATGGGAAATAGTATGAAGGTTCTCCCCAAAATTAGACAGAACTACCATACGATCCAGAAATTTCACTTCTGGGTATTTTTCCAAAGAAAACAAAAACACTAATTTGGAAAGATATAAGCACCCCTACATTCACTGTAGCATTATTCACAGTAGCCAAGATATTACTCAGCTTTAAAAAAGAGTAAAATCTTGCCATTTGTGACAACATAGATGATCCTCGAGGTATTATGCTAAGTGAAATAAGTCATAGAAAGACATATACCCTATGATTTCACTTAAATGTGATCTTTAAAGTGCAAAACAAATGAACAAACAGAACAAAACAGAAAGGCTCATAGATACAAGGAAAAAAACTGATGGTTGCCAGAGGAAGGGTAGGGAGGGGTATAAGTGTAAAAAGCTGAGGGAGATTAAATGGTATAAACTTCCAGTTATAAAACAAGCCATGAGGATGTAATGTATAGCATAGGGAACATAGTCTATAATAATGTAATATCAATAATTTTATATGTTAGATGGGAACTAGACTCATCATGGTGATCACTTTGTACATTTACCTCTATTTTAGTCTTTCTGAAACCAGACATATATTTCCATCTTTGCAGAAAACTTTTCATTTGGAGTCAGGTAATGACTGTAAAATATCACTTATTGGAACGATTCTGAAAGGCGTGGCTCAGTTCCATTTGACTCAGTTCAACACAGAGTTAACGTTTATTCCCCACCAAGCCTTTCAAAGACAAACAAGACTGTTCTTGTTTTCGAAGACTTTAGAATAAGTGCTCAGGACTGAGTTTGATTTCACTGCAGAACACTCTCCTGATTGAATGATGCAATATTTCACACTGCAAGATTCTCCCTGCTTTCTGTGAAAGCCAGTCATCTTATAATTCTGAGTTTGGGATATCCCATCTTGTTAAAAGGGATGTAAGAAGATGTTAGAACCGAGAAGAATGATACTTTCCCTTCAGAATGATAAAGAGGGACTTCCCTGGTGGTCCAGTGGTTAAGACTCTCCGCTTCCAATGCAGGGGGCGTGGGTTCGATCCCTCGTCAGGGAACTAAGATCCTACATGCCACATGGTGTGGCCAAAAATTTTTTTTAAAAAATAGTATGTCAACAGAATGATAAAGAGAGTTCAAGGGCATTGAAAATGGGCAAGATTTGGCCAATGAGTACACAAAGGGATAAAAAGCCTTAGCAGTAGCCTAGAGTTTTCTAGAACAGTGAAAGGAGTTATACTGAACATTAATGAGGGGAAGTGGGGACACAAATGTTTAGTCATCATCACTCTGCTCAGGATTCAGCAGTACTTATTCAGGTCCTACTAGACAAAACAGCTGTTTCCCAGGGGCTCTGTTCTTTGCCATTTTTTCTTTTTTTCTACATCCTCTTTTTGAACAATATCACTCAAATGTACGGCTTCAAGTAACACAAATATTTTGGTGTATTAGAAACCTATATTTGCTGCCCAGGGAAGGTTCTTTGTGCTAGAAATCTATTTCAGGTTGTTTTTCTAGATATCTTCAAGAGCTCAAGTCTCTTATAATTTCTCTTCTGGCTCTTGAGAGTACCATGACTACATCTCATTAGCCAAAATTCTCAGTCATCTTTGACTTGCTTACTACCTCCATCAATTTAGACTCCAAGCCTCTTAATTCCTCCACCAAAATTTCCTAAATCTATCGCACCCTCTCTGTACCCACAGTCCCTGTCTTAGTTCAGTCTCCCATCATCTGTTGCCTGGATACCCTACCAAAGAGCACTTACTGGTTTGCTTACCTCTCATCTCTTCCTACTTAATCTGCCTTTCACATGGCCAACGTGGTCTTTCGTTAACCCTAAGATTTTCATATAACTTTGACTCTGATACAAACAACTACCAATAAATTCCCAAAGACTTATATAATGTCTTCCACTACCTGGCTTCAATTCATCTGTCTCCCCACCTACCAGAAAATCATTTGTCTTTTTCAATCACATCATGCCCTTTCAAGCTCTTGCATTTTTAATGGATACTCTTCGCTTTTTGATGCCCTTTACCTCCACTTTATGTGGTAACACCTCCATATCCTTCAAGTCTCCTCTCAAACCTCACATTCTCTGTGAGGCCTTCTCTGGCTTTCAGGCAGTTGTTCAATCTGTCCCATATATTCCCATATAATCATCCTATAATTGGACTCATTGCCCCAAATGAAAAGCATTCGTTTACCTATCTGACTCCTTTACTAGACTAGGGCTATTTCTGAATAAGGACTGTATCTTACTCATCTTTGTGTTCCTGACCCACCACCCCCACCCCTCACCACCAAGTAAGGCATAGCACAGAGCGTGGTACTGGGTAGGATGTCAATACACATCTGTAGACTGAAAATCAATTGTAGGTATCACAGGTTGGGTCCTCCCAGTGGTCCCCAACATTTTTGGCACCAGGGACCAGTTTCGTGGAAGACAGTTTTTCCACAGACGGTGGGGTGTGGCGGATGGTTCAGGTGGTAATGCGAGTGATGGGGAGTGGCAGATGAAGCTTCACTTTCTCGCCCACCACTCACCTTCTGCTGTGCAGCCCGGTTCCTAACAGACTGCTACTGGTCCACGGGCTGGGAGGTGGGGACCTTCGCTCTAAACAACAGACCCGGAGACAGAGCCTAGCACCGAGGTCTGCATTAGGAGCACTCTTGGGACCAGTACCCGTGAAAGGAAGGGAAGGAAAACAGGGGTGAACAGAGGGAGAAGTCAAACTCATGTGGACTCAATGACAGCTACTGACACCCCTACAGGAGCTCTAAATGGCCCTGTGGAATTGTCCCAAGTTGGATCAAATGACCAGGACTTTATGTGCCCAACTGATCATTTATTGAATGTGAGCCACTCCAGAAAGGGAGTAACCTTGGATGTAGAGGTTGCCTGAAACTGAATAATTGCCCAAAAGGGCTGACAGCACTGACAGTGACCAGGCGACAAGTTCTTCCTTGCATGGGATCTGGGTGGCACATCACAGTGTTCACCAGAGACTCAATCTATTGATTATAAATGGATCACTTAGAAACTGCATTTAGCGGAGAGTAAAAGAGTCCCCCACAACAGTGATATCAACCCACCAGAGGCTTTATTTTTCTTTTAACAAGAACTCTGGAGGTAGGAACTACTGACTTTTGTTTAGTGGTGCAGAGTACTAGAGCTGAGGTCGCCTCAACCCTCTGGGCCTGTCTCTCACAGTCGAGGGAATGGCTGTGGCAGCCATGTACATACAGGAAGCAGGAATGAAAACAGACAAAGAAGAGGTGGCATCGATGGGGAGCCAAGCTTTCTCAGAATCTCCAGCTAGACTTCTATTAATATTTTATTTGTGGGAACACTATCATATGGCCCCTCTTGGATGAAAGGGAGGCTGGAAATTGTATTTTTTCATCATACTTATATTTATTAATCTTTTCCAATTTTTACTACCATATTGGTCACTACACAATGAACACTGCATGTAAGATATTACACTTAAGAGTATAATGAGATTTATAAGTAAGGGACATACTTCCTGGGTTTAGTCTTGGTGAGGAAGCAAAACACAGACACATAAATATAATTTCAGAACAAAAGAAATGTGAGCTAATGTAAGTTGTATCTTTTACTGAGGTAAAAAATGTGTAACACGGAAATCATAATTTTTATACTTGGGAGCAATTGCCCCTTTCTCACACACCCCCAAAGTAGAGTTCTTTGAGTGAAAAAGGAATCATGGATATTAGGCAAATAAGAATTTCTGCCATATAGACTCAGGTTTAAAAACCCAGGTTCAAAGGAGAAACAAGTGACATGTAATAAGATTGAATAACATGGAGAGAGGGTAGATTCATAAGGTAATTGTTGGTTTGCAAAGTGATTGTTTCCCACTTAGCATACAAAATTATATGAATTAATTAAGCCTGCCAGAGGAGATTAGGGAAAGAGTGGCATCCAGCTCCCGACACAGCAGAAAACAGATTGCTGGGACAGAGAATCAAAGTCATCTTCAATGAGAGAGGGCAAAGAAGAGAATGCAAACAAAAGGGCAAAACAGGAAAAAGACACCACCAAGCATTAAAACAAAACAGCAAGCATAAAACACAAAGCACAGACATCTCAGCAACTAGTCAGCAACACTCCTTAGAAAGTCAGGTGATAATCCAGAGAGGCAGCTGGTGCTGCTGGGGGAGTGGTAAGAGTTTGTTGCCAGTGTTCATACAAGAAGCTAAAGGTCACCCTTTGAGATAGAAATAGGTTTCCCCGATGCGAGGGAAGAGATGGAAAAAGGGCTGTGACGCTCAGGAGGAACTGACACCCTCCGCCCCCCACAGCCCTTGGGGAATGGCTGCTGGAGGACTGGGTAAGAAAAGCTGTAAGGACAAAAAGCATCAGGAGCTCATAAACTGAGAATCCTTGAATTCAGAATGTAGGAACTAAAGGACCAGCAAAACATTAAACGAATTTCAAGAAGGAGAAAAGAATGGACCCCATAGTGTAGCCATAGGGGGGCCAAAATCAACTCTGCAACTAAGAAACAAAAGGACACAGAGACAATGTTGAATGAGCTACTCTGAATTTTAACTCCAATTACAAGGAAAGCCTGGGGCTGAGGTCACCTGATGAGGTCCCCTCAGCCAGCCTCTGTGCAAATGCAGGTCCCTGCCAGTCTCAAAAATTCTAGCAACTACTCACAACTTCCCTTGACAGCTTAATCAACGCTCATTTTACAGTTGATTGTCAATTTGGGAAGGTAGGAACGTTTAGTGGATAAGATATTAAATATTCTTCCAGGGATCTTGGGTTTTAATCCTGGCTCTACCACTAACTTCTAGCTTTGTAACCTTGGAAAAATAACATCTCCTCTCTGGATGTCGTTTCTTCATCTGTAAAATGAAAGAGAAACACCATCTAGCTTCCAGTTCCCTCTATCATCTATGTAGCTGGGTAATGAATGATAAGTGTTTTCCTTATAATAATCCTTCAAAAACAGATCTCAATAATCACTGTCCAGAATAAAATTTTACCTAGCAATTGCCCATTTAAGAACTTCCTTTAACTTCTCTTTAGTTTTCTGAATTCCTACCCATAAGAATAGTACTAATAATATCTTAAAAATAAAATCTGTCAAGGATACAGTATTTAACAGTTTATGAAATGCATTTGTATCACTTGATCTTCACAATATTCAGGTGAGGAGGAGGTGGCAAAGGCTTGTAATTGTCCCCTTATATCCATTCTTCTTGTCTTCAGAGGAATCAGCTCCTCATTTCTGTTGTAAACCATGACCACATGGAACAAAGAATTCCTTTCCCAGCCTCCCCACAAAGCTAGGCATGATACCCTTCTAAGTTCTGGCAGAAGCAGCATTATAATTTCCAGAAAACATCCTTAAAAAGAGGTGCCCATGTTCTTCTTTCCCCCTGTCTCCTTCTAGTCGGCTGAGATGCAGACTGATGGGTAGAATTCAAGCAACATCTTGGACCACAAGGTAGAAGCTCCAGGTGGAGGATGGCAAAGTGACAGGATAAAATGCCATGATTCTTAATGACCCCATGAATTTGCTTTAGCAGGCTCTGTATGTCTTTAATGCATGAGCAAAATAAACTTGTTTTTTATGTAAATAACTATACCTCTATTTACTTCACTTGCAGCCCAAATAATTACTAACTGATACAAGTACAGGAATTATTAGTTTTATTTTACAGATTTAATAAGTTACTGAAAATTTCAATAGGGCTAACATTTGAATACAGAACAATTTTGACACCTAAGCCCAGTGAACTTCCTACTTCTCTCTTAATAGATACAAGCAACCATTAGTAGATGTAAGCTGAAATACACTCTTTAAAATGGAATTCATCCAAGACCAGAACATCTTAGAAGAAACTCATGTTGCCCTCGACGTGGAAAACTTTCCCATGAGAAGTTAATGGGGACACTCACCTCTCTAAAATTGAGGAGATGTTGGATACCCCCTCTATGAAGGACTCTTACTCTTGTCAAAGTATCATAGTGAGGAATAGGATATCATTCCAGAGCAGATTATGACTATTAATTTTTGTCATTTTTTAGATAAAATCCACAATGTTTCTTGCAGTAATCATATTTTCCTCTAAGAAGTAGATGGATGACACCTCTGATGCTCACATCAGCTGGAGCATCCTGTTCACAAGGAGCAGAAGAGATGCCAAAGCTCACTGTGAGCTCAGCTTTTCAATTTAAGGAAAACTTGTGGGCCATGTATCCTCCACTTCTGCATATTTTACAGTAATGGAATATGTTTAGACAAAAGCATAAATAAAAGACGTTGCTGTTTCTTTGTACAAGGCATTGTATATATCTTATTGTGGTTTTATTTTTTCCATAGCACAATTTTAGCTATATAGATGGTACAGTTCTATGTTGGGAGAAGGAAAGGGGAGAGAACATTATTCCAAGACCCCCAAAAGGGTCCTGATTCTATTAATCATTCCTACATACTTGTATTCTTATTCATCAAGAGCCTGCAGTATGCCTGACACTCTCTTTGGTGTCAGGAATATGATGAATAAAAAATACATGTGGACCTTTGTCTTGTGGGGCACACAGTTTGAAGGTGAATGTAGATAATTAATAGGCAAACAGTAAAATATGCATTTCCTATAACATGAAAAGTATAAGGAAGAACATATAGGAATCCCTCACTTGGTAAGGAAGGAAGGGAGAGTGAAGTTTGGCAGGAGGGTGTTAGGGAAGGTTTCGCAAGGAAATGACAGCTAAGCTAAGAACTACCCACGATGAGTAGGAGATGACCTGTACGACGAGAAGAGTGTCCTCAGCAGAATGAACAGCATGGGCAACTGTCCAGGAGCATCTCAGTGGGATCAGGACAAGATACTATCCTAGGTCCCATTTGGCTGTCTTACCCAAAGTGGGCAAAATAACACTTCTTACTAGTAATTTGTTCATTTAGTCATTAAATATTCAACTATGTGTCACACACTGTGCTATAATTACAGAGTTTAGAGGGACACATAAGACATGGTCACTACCCTTGGGGAGAAACCAACTTTGTCAACAGAGGCAGTCTGGGCTTAAATTGATGGTATGAGGGCTACAGCTGCTAATAATCAATCAGACATGAACAGGACACAGTGTGATCTTTAAAAGACAAGTAGTCATAATTCTGAGGGGAGAGGACAAGAAGGCAGTGTGTGAGAGGATCAAGGGACAAAAAAGGGAAAGCAAGAAGAGGAACATTTGATAAACTCTGCATAAGCAGTTAACCAGCAAGGGCTGCACTTACTTATTTATTTTTTAACGTAGCCAATTTCCAAGTTTCATTAATTTTGTTGGGAGCACATTGTTCTCCCAACTAATTTCTTTTAAATGTTCTGAGAATGGATGCTAATTAATGATGGTGCCAGAAACCAGAAGGTTTCTATTTAGAAATCATTTGACTCAGCAGCCGACATCACACTGAGCCATGTTAGAGATGCACAGTGGGGCATCTCTGGGTACATGGAGTCATCCAGCCTGGAGGAGAGAAGGTGGAGGGGCAATTCAATAAATGCCACCTAGGAAAAACCAACCAAGCTTAACGACCTCTGTGATGCTAAGTGTGGTTGGGAGTGGGAAAAGACAAGAAGTTGGGAGACCAATTATTAAACCACTTTAATAGTCCAGGAAGAAAATTCTAAATGTCTAGAGTGAGGGCAAAGGAGATGTAAAGGAACGAAAGGAGAAAGAAATATTGCAGAGATTGAAACTGGTCCCTGGGTAAAGTAGGGACGATAAGGAGGAAAGAACCAGCAACATAAAGATATTTGTAAGGGGCACTTTCAAGCTGATGGTGGCTAACTGCTGTACAACTTTGCCGAGTTAGGATAGAACAGGAGGGTGTGCTCCCAGGAGGTGATCTTGGTTAGAAAATAAGGATAAGTTGGGATATTTCCTAATCAGAAGAGTTGAGGGGATTGCAATAAGATATACTAATAAGGACTGAAGAGATCTTCAGAAGAGGACTGTATTCTTGGTTGTCAGCATCAAGAACATTCTTCAGAATGCTGCAAAGCGCCAGGTGAGCAGGTCTGGAGCAGGGCTGCTGATGTACTGACATTTCCTTCCCTACCATTTCACTCTCAGACCCTGGAAACATGTGCAGTCCTGTGGCAATAGGAAACTGACTACCCAGAGCATCTTAAAAATTTCTGTGGGTCCAGACAGGGAAAAAGTGAGGAGGAGAATTGGGAGACTAGCCTCACAATGCCAGACTCCATTCCCCTCAGGAGTAACATCATCAGCCTGACAGTTGAAACCACATCTTTCTTCTGAGAGAGAAAGACTTGGTAAGCTCAGGCCCTACCATTCAAAGAAAACTGAACATAATGAACTACAGGCAATTTTCTAGCCATAAATCTACCTCATACCTCTGGGACTTGACTTTTCCTTTTATCTGAAATAACCATCCTCTCTTCTTCATTGGCCAAATCCTTCTGGGCCTTCAGAATCCAGCAGGAATGCCATCACCTCTAAGAATGTTTTCTGACTACCTTGTACCCTAACCATGGGCTGAGTTAGATCTTGTGGGAGATGACATTTTCCAAAGATGACTGCACTGATATATATCCTGCCCCACATGCCCTTCGTTATATCATGACATTGACATTTCTCCATAGAGAGGTGAGAAATTGGTTCCCTTACCTTGACCTGGGTAGACCTTTTTAATACCTCAGAAAAAACATTGTGATGGAAGTGCATGGTATGTGAGACTAGGTCATAAAAGGCAATGTAGTGTCCGCCGGCTCTCTCTTGGGATAATTACCTTGGGAACCCAGACACCATGTTTTGAGGAAGCTCAGACCATATGAAGAGTCCATATGTAGATGTTCTGAGCAACAGCCCTAGATAGGTCCCCAACCAACACATGTGAGTGAAAGAGGTTTCAAATGATTTCAGCCCTTAGCCTTCAAATTTTCTAGCAAAGACTCCAAACATTGTGGAGTAGGGACAAACTACCCCTGAGGTGCCCTGTCTTAATCCTTTACCCACAGAAAATGTGAGAGATAATAAATGATTTTTGTTGCTTTAAGCCACTAAGGCTTAGGGTAAAGTCTTGCACAGTAATAAAAAATTAATAGAGATGCCATCTTTCATGACTCTACAGTACTCATTTTAATGAAATCATTGCTCTTATCACACTATGGTATAATCCGTTTACTTTATCTTTCACAAGATTGAGAACTCTCAGATGTCTGGAAACACGTCTTTTCACTTGTATGTCTCTAATACCTAGAGCAGGGCAATAAATAAATATTTGTTGGGCAGATGAATTTTCAGAAGACCCATCTCATTTTGCTCTATCCATCCCTGAAAACTACCTAGGACCACTAGGATGAAACTTGATTAAGTATTAGCAGTGGCCAGTGTAGGAACTTAGCTGTCTTGTGGAATAATTGCAGACACTCATACTCTGTGACTGACAGCTTGGGGAAGGTAGGCGGGTTTGCCGATTATTAAACTCTTGCCTCCCAGTTTCAAACCCACCCTTCTACATGACTTTGTGATGTCAAAGCTGGGAACTCTGAAAACCACTGTTTGCTTTGGCAGCTGGATCCCTGTTAATCTCTGCCAAACGGGGTCCCTAGAGGTAACAAGGAGTCTGGAGGAGGAAGAGGAAGGGACTGTCTCCCACAACCCAGGAGCATCAGCAATCTTCCCCCATCAACACTTCTCACTCCAACAAAGGCACTTCTTCCTGGGAGCTGCTGAATCTGCTTTGCAGTTTTTCCAACACACACAGAACCAGCTTGTCACACCCTTCAGGGACATGACACCATCTCCTCAGAGATCTGGGTTTTAGTCAATTTTTCCTCTCCATTATCCCAACCCTAAGGGCAAAGTCTGCTTCCTTCAGTTGCTATCGTTTTGATGCCATAGTGTCTCCTATTTGCCCTTTCATATCTTCAATTCCTACTAAACCATTCCTTATATTAAATTCTATCTCTTAAAATAACATGTAGTTTCTTTATTCTGACTGGACCCTGATTGACACAATGGGGGATGAAAATAATGACTCTGGCAAAGCTGAGTTCTGAGATTCGGCCAGAGAAACCTGCCTTTACAACATGCTAATACTTCTACCCCTCTTCTTGATATCCTGATCTTTTAGATCAAGCTCTACTTCCCTGACTATGTAACTAGACCTTTAGACCACTCTGAGGCACCTGGTAGTCATGGAACTTCACTTACACAGGATAAATTTTTTTTGCATGAGAAACGTTTCTTTTAGTACATTGGTGTGCCTCATTTGTGTTCACAAATATCTATGAAACACTGATTTTTAAAACATCATGTTGTAAAACCTAAATATATACAGTTCTTATTTGTTAATCAGACCTTAATAAAGCTGGGGGCGAAAAGCAACACTGACTTTTGCAGCAGTGCTGGGAATTCAGTAATGGCAAATGCCTAATCTCTGTCCCTGAGGAGCTCACACTCTAGAAGGGGGACTACCCCTAAATGGACCTCTCAATTCAGCAAGTGAGAGCTATGGGTAAGGTATGTATTGGACACTGGGGGCAGGTGGAAGATAGGGGGAGAGCTCTGTACCTTCTCTCTGACTCCTCAGCTTCCTTGTTTGCTGCTTGTCTCTCGCTTCCCCCTCCTCTCCCCCACCAAGGCCACCTTGAGGAAATAGCTGGCCCATAAGACTATGGAAAGAGTGGGGGATGATGCCCATCACCACAATCTCTGTCTGGCTAGGCCTTGACCTCCATAGGATAGTAGCTGTCCAGTGTAGAATACACCATTTGACCACTTCACCTTAATTTTAAAACTACTTTAGTTTTAAAACCATTTATTCATTCCATTGTTCATTTGATGAATGTTTGTTGAGCACCTACAGCATTCCAGGCACTGGCCCAAACACTGAGGAATGGGAGTGGACAGAGTCCCAGGCCTCAAGATATTATGGTACATTTATAAATGGATTATTTTGAGAAATTCCACTTCCTTTCCTCTCCTAAATTCTTAAAGTGCTCAGAGGCTGCTGCAGAGTTGGACGTAAGAAGACCCCTTTTGTTGGCTGTGTGACCTTGGCAAAATCACAAGGTCTCTGAGCTCTAATTTCTTCAGTTACAAATTAACATAACACCACTGATTTGACAGAGTTGCTGTAGAAATTAAATGTACTGATATATATGAAAGTACTATACATATTGGATTTAATCTAAAAGAAAATGATACTACTTCCTTTTCTTGTTATATTTAATATGTTCATTTCATTTGCAAAGATGTTTCATTGAAAACAGTTAACTACAACTTTATGGTAAAGAATTAAACTTAAAAATTCACATCTGTAGTTCCTTGTAAAAATGGGAAAAGTTAGAAAGATTCTGGCTTAAACCAAATCAAGCAAAACAGGGAAATTACATATATACTATTGATGAATATTTCCCACATACCTATCTCTACTGTCAGACGCAAACTCTCTACAGAATATAAGATCTTGTATTTCTATATGCTAACAACAAACTATCCAAAAAGGAAATTAAGAAAAAAAAATCCCATTTACAATAGCATCAAAATGAAAAAAATACTTAGGAAAAATTTAACCCAGGAGGTGAAAGACCAGTAAACTAAAAACTATAAGACATTTAAGAAAGAAATTGAGGAAGACACAAATAAACAGAAAAAGATCTCATGTTAATGGAAGATTTAATATTGTTAAAATGCCCATACTATTCAAAGCAATCTACAGATTCAATGTAATGTCTAACAAAATTCCAATGGCATTTTTTACAAAAACATAAAACAATTCTAAATTTTGCGTGTAACCACAGAAGACACCAAGTAGCTAAAGCAATCTTGAGGAGGAAGAACAAAGCTGGAGACATACTTCCTGATTTCAAATTGATACAAAGCTATAATAGTGAAAACAGTATGGTACTGCCATCAAAACGGACACATAACTCAATGGAACAGAATAGAGATCCCAGATTTTAAAAAAACACATGTAAAAGGTTAACTATTTTTTGACAAGGGTGCCAAGAATACACAATGGAAAAAGGATAGTCTCTTCAATAAGTGATGATGAGAAAACTGCACACCCACATGCAAGAAAATGATATTGGACCTTTGTCTCCCACCATACACAAAAATTAATTTTGAATGGATTAAAGATTTAAATATAAGACCTGAAACCATAAAGCTTCTAGAAGAGAACATAGGGGGTGAGCTCCTTGACCCTGGTCTTGACAATGATTTTTTTGGATTTGACATCAAAAGTGAAGGCAACAAAAGTAAAAACTAAACAAGTGAGACTATATCAAACTCAAAAGCTCTGTACAGCAAAGAAAGTAATACACAAAATGAAAAGTCAACCTATGGAATGGGATAAAATATTTGCAAACCATATATCTGATAAGAGGTTAGTATCCAAAATACATGTAATTCATACAACTCAATAGCAAACAAAACAAATAACCTAATTTTAAAAATGAGAAAAGGACCTGAACAGACATTTTTTCAAAGAAGACATACAAATGTCCAACAGGTTTATAAAAAAGTTCTCAACATAATTAATCATCAGAAAAATGCAAATCAAAAACCACAGTGAGATATCACCTCACACCTGTTAGAATGGCTATTATCAAAAAGACAGGAAATAGTAAGTGTTGGCAAGGAAGTGGAGAAAAAGGAACCCTGATGCATATTGGTAGGAATGTAAATTGGTACAGCCACTATGGAAAACAGTATGGAGGTTTCTCAAAAAATTAAAAATAGAACTACTATATACGATCATGCGAGCCCACTTCTGGGTATACATCCAGAAGAAATGAAATCAGTATCTTGAAGAGATATCTGCACTTCTATGTTTACTGCAGCATTATTCACAGTATCCAAGATATGGAAGCAACCTAAGTCTGTATAAATGAATGAATGAATAAAGAAGATTGATATATATGTCACTGTGTGTATGTATGTATGTGTATATATACATATATATGAACATTTATATACACATATATATGTGGACTCACACACACGAGTCATAGAAAAGAAGGAAATCTTGCTATTATGAAAACAGGGATAAACTCAGAGGACATTATGCTAAGTGAAATAAGCCAGACACAGAAAAATAAATACTGTGTGATCTCACTTATATGTGGAATCTAAAAGAGTCAAACTCATAGAACCAGAGAGTAGACCAACAGTGGACATATTGGTCAATGGGTGCAAACTTACAGTTATAAGATGAATAATTTCTGGGGATCTAATGTACAGCATGGTGATCATAGTTAATAATACTTTATTGTATACTTGAAATTTGCTAAAAGAATATATCTTAAGTGTTCTCACCAAACACACGCATTAAAGTAACTACATGAGGTGATGGATGTGTTAATTGACTTGATTGTGGCATCGTTTCACAATGTATACATGTATTAAATCATCACATCGTACACCTTAAAAATTACATTGTACAATATAAATATATATAACTTTTATTTTTCAATCATACCTCAATAAAGGTAGAAAATAATTTTAAAATAGTAACCATTTTGCCTCATCATGAGAAATTTCACTGTGCTTTTAAAAACTTTAAACAGCTTGTTGGATTTTTGTTGGTTGGTATTTTCATTTTATTTTCTCACTAGTACAGTTTAAAAAAAAGATCTACTTTTCCAGAGACAAACAAGGTCCCATATTTACCAGTAAAAGGCAAAAGCAAATAATATTTATCTAATTTATACAAAATTCCAACTACAACCAAGTGGAAGGCAAGACTTTCATTTTCTTGTGAGAGCTGTTTATTGCTATGAGGTGTTCTTTTCCCCCTTTTCATAGAAAGTGTGTGTCTGTGTTCTATCATCAATTTTATTAATGGTTAATCTGTGTGGTAACTAACAGAAGGTGGCAGAGTCTAATGAACCATGTGTGGGACATCACTAATCAGAAGGAACAGCTAGGTACAACAGGGCAATTGCTCCCTAAATCAAGCTCTGAGCACCAGGTATAAAGTGCACGAGCATCAGCAAAGGACATTATCTACCTTGTTAAAAGACATTCTAGTGATATTTTCTTCAAGGCTAAAGAGGAGTTGATTGTATCAACTCCTTTTTAGCCTCTGTTTGTGCCTTCTTTTTTCTAACAGTCTACATCAGACACTGTATTTTGTTTCCTTGACACCAAACCAACACCCTTCTCTCTTGCCTTCTGCTTTACGGGCTACAAAGCCAACCACTAATCTCCCAGCTTCCCTTGCATCTAGTAATAACCAATGACATCGTTACCATCAAGTGATCCCTAAAATGTATGCAGATCAGGATTCTGAGGACAAAACTCTGCCCACTAGAAAAGGGTTTTAGACATGGATGGCATAGCCTTCTGTCCACCCCCATTTTTCCTGTCTAGAATGTAGGCATCATATTTGGCAATTCAACAACTGTCTTGTGTGCAGGAGGCAACAACTACAGGAAAGAAAACCCAATAAACTTACTAAGAGTGGCACAAAGAAAATGCAGAAAAATCTCAACCCCTGACAGTGATGTGGAGTAGCTGACCCAACACCAAAAACTTCTTATTATATGAGAAAAATGAACCCCTATCTGTTCAAAACCCTCTAGCCTCCCATTCTCACAGCTGAAAGCATTCTTAGCTGGTACAGAGATGTAATGTGGTTTACTATAAAGCCTAATGATGTAATATGGATGACGATTACAACAATTATGAGTCAGGAATAGCATTTTGAATAGAAAGATATATCAATAATACAAATAGTAATCAATAATATATAAGCAATAATATTAAGAGTGTGAAGTTCCACAATAAGAGTGATGGCAAAAATGACTGTGATAGCTAAGAATTACTCTGTTTATTATTGTAACAACTACTGTAGGAGTGAATTAAAAATAGGTTGAAAAGAGAGTGACTCTTGGGTCTGGGAATGTATTTGCACAATAGAGATACAACTAAAAAAACCAAACCTTTAAATAAAATGTGTATGCCCAGCAAATATATGAAAGTGCTCATCTTCTTATTCATTTAATCTTATTCAATTAAAATCCCAGTGATGTAGGACTACACACTACCTGAATAGCTAAGAGGAAAAAGATAGGAAATAATATCAAATGCTGAAGAAGATGTGGAGCAATTAGAACTCTCATGCACTAATGATGGGAGTGTACTTTTGTACAATCATTTTGCAAAACTGTTTGGAAATATCTACTAAAGCTAATCCTTTACTCACCTTATGACCCAGTAATCATACTCCTAGGTATTTATCCAAAAGCAACACATCAATATACTCATCAAAAATCATCCCTAAGAATGTTCACAGCAGCATTATTCATAAGAGCCCTAAACTGGAAATAACCCAAATGTCTATCAGCAGCTGAATGGATAAATCGATTGGGGTATATCCATACAACAGAATGGTATACAGCAATGAGAATGAACCAGACTACATGCAGTATCAAGAATCTCACCAATATAATGCTCAATGGAAGAAGCTTGACACTAAAAAATATACACTGCACGCTCTATTTGTATAAAACTTGAAGATTGGCAAAAGCTATCAGTGCTGTTAGAAGTTAGCATAGTGGTTACTCCTGACACAGGTGGAGGTATAGTAAACAGAAGAAGGCACAAGAGGGGTTCTGCTGACGTTCTGTTTATTAATCTAAGTGCTGGTTCTACAGTTGGATTCATTTTCTGAAAATATCTTGATCTGTACACTTATGACTTGTAAAATTAAAAGTTTACCTAAAAAAATTATCAGAGGCTGTTTCCCCAAAGACAGACTGAAACAAATTTTCACACCCGCTAGATGATTCAAACAACTCAACCCATATGCTATCAAGAAATAAGATATTCCCATTAAGAACAAACATGCCACAGCTAGATAGGGTACACTGATCTCTACAGAAGAACTTCTAAATGATCAAATTCAGCAGTGATGAAACACCAACAGTCTCTACAAACGAGAGGAAACCTCATTCAACTATACATTCAAACATCCATTTAGTGCCTACTAAGTACCAGACATTATTTTAGGAGTTGGAAATTCAGTGATGAGTAAGATAGATCAAAGTCTCGCCCTTATGGATCTTACCTTGCCTCATTCTAGGTTCCAGAATAAAGAACACCTAGAAAATTCATTTGTTTATTCTGGAAGATTCCGTGAAAAGTATGACCGAGACTGTCTCCTACTGTTTGACTTTTTGGCTCAGTTTCATTTGGTAATAAGCTCACTAACAAGAGTTAACTATGAATTGGGTCTAAAAGTGTGTAAGGGTATGTGTGTGTGTTTGTAAAAAACACAGACAGACTCAGAGAGTTTGAGTTTGTCAGTGAGTGCAAACCACACAAAGTATGTGAGATTGTCTAAGAGACAAAAATATGATTAAGTGAAGTGAAGGAAGGGAGTGTGGAACACTATAGAATACATGGGTAAGAGTGCGTGTAACTCAGGCTGAAATCTTGTGACTAACAGAAATCTACTTCCATTAATGAGTTTTTTCCTTAAGCTCTCTCATCATTCCCCAGGATCTCATGATGTAAAAGAAGTTAGCTGTTTCATCTGACATTACCATATCCAGTTTCCTGTGTTATAATCACGGGAAAATCCTGGCACATAAGCAATCTAAACTCCAGCTCACTGCTGAATCAGGGTTATTCTCTGTTCAAAGTATTAAACCCTCAAAACTAGCCCCTGACCCCTCCTGGAACATCCCTTCCTCCCCCTACTGAGAGCTGTTGAACACCATCTGTGCTAATAAGGTTCTGTGACTCAAAGCCATGGACATCCCAGGATGACTGTGGACTCCCTTCTCAAAAGGTGTTTAAAAATAGAAGAGATATTCTCTTCTTGGAGTATGGATTAGAAAGAGCTCTAGCCAAGAAGATGATGGTCCTTTCATAAAGTCCTATCAAGAACGATTTATCAGCATTATCCAGGCTTCGTGATTGGTAGGGGTTGCCTGATTCTCTTGAAGTCAGTCTTTTGCACATAGCATAGTTTTTCCCTTTTTAAGTAATGTTATTCCTTATTTTATCTACCTGGCAGACTCATCACCTAACATCTAGTTAAGTCACATCTCCTTTATAAAGCCCTCCCTGGCTCCTTTTCCCAATCTAGAGTCTAATATACTTTCCTCTGACTCTTCTAAGCTTTGCAAGAATATTTTGGCTCACACATTTTCCTGTCCTTTGAGAAATATGAGTTTTATGAAGACAGGGACCATAATTGTCAATTCTGCTATCCAGTGGCAAGGAGGGTGCATGGCACATGACAGATATTCATTAGCCATTTGTTGAATGAATGTCAGTGACCAGGTGATGTTTATAAAATGGAGCTTTTGGAAAATAACTTTCCCCCTAGAGCTGGCTTAATAAATGGGATAGAAATTAAGCCATCTATCTCATGTTCAAAAAAAAAGAATTATCCTGCCCAGATCTCTTGTGAAAATGCATGCCTTGTGTGATGGACTTAGGATATTTCTTAAAGAGATTTCTATAGAAAGGATGAGCAGAAACTTCAATGTTTTCAAAAGAGCTCCTGGGAATTTTACCTCTAATCAGGGAAATAGAGAAAATATATATATATAAGGGAGATTTGGGGTTAAATTGAAGAAGTAAAATTAACTTATAGAATCTACATACATTGGACATCATTCTTTGGATAATAATCATTATCATTCTTAAGTATCATTTAAGAATTATAAATACCCTAATTATCATTCTTTGAATAATAAGGACAGCTGAGAAATAGAAGGTCGTTTTGTTTGGATTCAAGACGTCTTATGATTGATACTTTGCTTAGTCAACAAGTTGGTCCATTGTTAAGAATATATTTTTTTAAATAGAACAGCTTAACTCCTGGGTTTCACTCTGAGCCAGAGGAAAGCATCCCCTGACATCTGGGAGCTGGCTTGGTGAGCAGACTTGGTGCTATCAGCTTGACCTTGGTGTTGCTAGGAGCTGGCCTGGCACGTACAGATAGATTTTAGTATCCTGTGGAACAAAACACTTTCACAGAACACCAATATAACACAAGGCCATGATGGAGCAAGACAAAAACTAGACTGCTCCATAATCATACTGGAGCAAGACAAAAACATAAACAATGTCCAAACCACAAAAATGACCAAACATCTCCCATCCTGGTTAAATGATCGACTGATGCTTCTTTATCAATTATAGCTTCAGCCTTGGTCTATTCTTCCCTCCCAGATAAGATCTATTAGGGTACTCAATTACAGAATTGTCCTGGCTTCCATCCAATCCAGAGTAAAGTTGTCCTTCCTTAAATTCTCCCCAAATCACCTAATGATAGCCCAAATTCAATAAGTCCTTTCTTAAACTCTCTTACTAAGAGGCCTCTGAGTTCCCCAAGGAGAGTGTTCTACCTTGTGACAAAGAGCAACAAACCCAACTTATTCAACTATAGGTGTCTTCCTGGTAGCTGGAAGGTATTATTCCCTCACATATATCTGTTCACTAACATACAAACTGACTTCTCCCAAATGCCAGCGTTTACACTAAGATATTAAATTCCCTTAATTAAATTTTACAATTTTATCCTATTGTTATCATAATTTGTTGTTATTCTGTCCCACCTCAGTTAAACAGCATATTTTAGAAACCCCAGAGGAAATGATGATGGAACAAATTATTTTAAGGAATTAGAAAAAGAGAAGGAACAATCGAAGTTTCTATTTTCTTATTCTCCTTACATAAGAGAGGGGAATAGTCTTCTATAATGTAAAGCTCTGTGGTGTACTGGTCACATTTACTCCATGGAAGCAGTATATTTTCCTAAGATCCTCAATTCACCACCATAATTTCTACCAGTTTTCTCTGTACAAAGATTCCTCCATGGAGCTGTCACAATATTTTTCTTCCCACTAAGAATACCAGAGTGCTTTTTCTTCCCTAGTTTTCTTCTTGTGTTGTATAATGTGACAGGTTATTAAATCAATTTCTCTCTCTCTCTTTAAATAAAGCACAGCATCAAGCACAGTGATCGTTCAGAATTAGAGATGACAACCTAGAGATGTTTGGATTCAGTCTCCAGTCCTAACACACACACACAACCCACATCTCCCTTGTTCAAGCTCTCACTCTCACAAACCCCCCACACACACACTGTATACTAGTAAAAATGTATTAACAGTTATGTTTTAATTTATTAGTATTTTATTATTATATCAGGCATATTATATTAATAATACATATATTAATATAAAGATAATTTTGGGAGAAGAAGGACAGAAGTGTGAATAGAATCCCTTAAGTGACTTCGAGTCACGTCAAACCAAAGAAAGCCTCCCTCTGTGACTGGGGCAGGAGGCGACAACAAAGGTCTGGGGAATCTATATATTAAATGCTAAATATCTAAAACATTTTTGTTAAAAAATTGCCTCCTTTTCATTTCACAGTTTGCTGGTAGGAACATATGGGTATGATCATTCCTGATAGGGAATTAGGTAATTTAAAAAGCTTAACACGTGTGTATATCATTTGATCCAACACTTCCCCTAAGAAAACAATCTAAGTGTTAACAGAATTATGTTTATAATGACACTGATGGCTGGCAGTTAAGTGCTAGGTACTGCTGTGTATTAAATCCTCCAAACAACCCTACAATGTAGGTAATTTTATCATCTCCATTATACAGGTAAGAAAATGGAAGTAACTGACTTGGGTAAGACCTTACAGCTGATAAATAATAGAGCTGGGATTCGAACATAGATGGTCCTTAGCCACACTGTCCCTGCCTCTCACTGCTAGAAGCATGTTCACTATAGAATTATTATCACGCCCGCTCTTCCCCGAGTATTGTCATCATTGACTTAGATGTTTAGACCTCTGGAATCAGTCTTGATTCCTCCCTTTATCTCATACCCTACATCCTGTCCATCAGCAAATTTAATAGGCTATTTTTTAAATACAGCTCATTTCCAACCACTTCTCCTCTTCTCCATGGTTAACACCTGCTCCAAACTATCATATCTCTCCCTTGGACAAACGTAGTCTCTGTACACTGTCTGGCACAACAACAAACAGTGTTATCTCTTAAAATGCCATTCACTTCCCTACTCCAAGAATTCCATTGCCCTCCACGTTTGGAATAAAATCTAGAAGCCCCCAGGATCTCTACTGTGGCCTGTAAGTCCCTACACAACCTGGCCCCTAGCTGCCTCCCCACATCATTTCCTCTCACACATACCTTTCAACTCCACTGTTTTCTATCCATCCTGCTTCCCTGCTATTCCTTAAATAGGCCAGCAAACCTGTGTCATTGTGTCATGGCCTCTGCTCATCCTTCTTTAGAACACTCTTTCCCTGTAACCAGATGGCTCACTCCGTTACTGGCTCAATTTCCTGTGCAAATGTTGATACCTCAGAGAAGTCTTCCCTAACCATAATTTTTAAACTGGTGCCCTCAGCATTCTCCACCCTCTTCCCTGCTTAATTCTTCTTCAAATCACTCACCACTCCCTGACAATAGATTATACGTTCATTGTTTATTTTCTATTCTGTTCACTTGCACAAAAGCACAAAAGTAACCATGTGTTACTCCCTGCCATTCTCTCAGCCCATGGAAGGCACAGTGCCTTGCACATAGTAGGAACTCAGTAAGTGTTTGCTAAATGAACCACTTACATGTGCACCATTAGTGGGCTGGTAGGTGAATCATGGCTCACCCATGGAATAAACTCACCTATGGGTCTCTTGCCAGCAAATTACTGTGGAAAATACTTATGAGGATTGGAAAAAGTGGTTGGGCAAATTTCAAGGCAGGAGGTAGGGAGTGGGCAAGAAAGGGATCAAGTAAGCAAAGGGATGGAGAGAGTTGTGTGTGGGCTCAAGTGGTTCCCACAGCCATGGGTGTACTGGTTTCTCAGAAAGGGGCAGGGTTAGAATCATGAACATCAGTGGGAGAGGATTCATGATGCAACCAAAGGATCCCAAACTTGGAAGTCTGAGGATTTTAGAGCACAGGTACCACATATATTGACTATATGACCTTGGAAATGTTATTATGACATCTCTGGATCTCAGGTTCTCATCTGCAGATTGGCAGTAAAAATAATAGTACTGACTTTCATAAGTTGTGAGGAAGCTATGAAAAGAATTGTGGAAGGGCTATGCAGATACAAGTTGCTCTTATTTATTCCTTTTCTTCTTCTTATCTAGTCGTGGTAGCATTTATGCATTATTCTTAAAACGGTGTCTAGAACCAGAAGAGAGACTTCAACTTTTATCGTCCATGGCTTAACTGGATGGCAAAGATTCGACACTCTTCTTATTGTCCTGAGACCACCATGCATGGAAGGCCACATGAAGATGCTCTAGTCGGAAGTCCCAGCCTGACATGAGAGTGAAGGACCTTCAGATGATTTGAACCCCAGCCTCAAATCCTGCCAGCCCTCTAGTCTTCCCAGCTGAGGCCCTGGACCCTCTGAATCAGGGGTAAGCCAGACCCACTGTGCCCTGTCTGAGGTCACAGAGTACATGAGATTAATAAAATGGTTGTTTTAAGCTGCTAAATTTTAGGGTGATTGTTATGCAATGGTAGTAACTGGAGCTGGAAAAGCAAATCTTCAAGACGGACAGGCTTACATAGGCTATCCTACCAAAAATCCCAGTTCCTCAGAAGTTGTTCTGAAAAGGTTGGAATTCAAAGGGGGTGTTTAAAAGGTAACAAATTTTCTTGCTTCCACACACAGTTCCCAAACTGTAATCTTTTAACAAGAAGAACTAGTCTTCACACTCAAGAAGAAAACATCTAAGACTGAATTCTCAGATGGGAAGAGGTTCTTGAAATATCAAGTATTTGAAAACAGACTAGCCAAGATAGGCAGTTGAACTTTCCTGAGCTTGAATCAAGATAAAATATTTAATTAGCCTGTAAACTGACCCCAAGAACATCTGGAGTTTCCAGAAGGAAGAATTTTCTTGTCACTTCTCTTAAGACTGCCAAACAGTGCTGGCTGATGTTGGTACAGAAGCAAAGATGGAAAAGCAAGGTTATCAGCACGGCCTCTCTAATTCCCATCCACAGATTAGAGAACATGGACAAGTGAAGTGAAATTGCTCCAAGCCTATTCGTCTTCTTCAAAATGCAGGGAGTGCAGGGGAGGAAGAGGCTTGGATAATTCCCTACCAGGAGAGCCAAAACAGATCAATCAAAGTAGCTAGTCAGAGGCTTGGGGGAAACTTAGAGACCTGCCAAAATTTTTGACTGAAAGTTCTCTTATTTTAACACAGCAAATGGAACCAAGAATACTTGGGTTGGGCAGCAGACCAAAAGCTTGTTGCTGGCATTAAACAAACCTCATGAAGGTATTACCTGATAACATCTTCTGCATACGGGGTCCTAGATAATGTGCTAACCACATTAGTTTTGCACACATTATATCTTTTAAGCATAACATTTAATGTCTATTAAGCACTCACTATGCCCCAGGTACTCTGTTAAGGAATTCTTAGGTATCGTCTCATTTTATCCTTATAGTAAATCCATGGAGCAGGTTTCATTGATACCTCCATATAGCAGATGGAGAGAACGCAGGGCCAGGGAAGGTGAGGCTTCTGTGTAAGGTCATAGATGACCCAAGTGGTCCAATTCCAGAGTCTATAGAAACAGCATGCTCACTATCCTGCCAGCCAATCATTCAATCCTAACAACAACCGTTTAGAAAGGAGGTGGTGTGAGAGGCTTGGAGGGGTTAGGAGGCTTTCAAGGTCACACCATTGATGTGTGGTGCACCTCATGACTGTCCTAACCACTCTACCTGAGCTGAATCATTTAATCTCATAATCATCCCCATATGAAAGGTACCAATATGATACCCATCTTATAGATGAGGAAACTGAGGCACAGAAAGGGCTGCGTAATTTGCCTATTAGCACAGCTAATAATGACTGGGTTAGGACTTAAATCTGGGCAGTCTGGCTCCACAGTCTGAGATCTGAACCACTCTGCCATGCACCATCATGAACCACTAGGAGGTCAGGCTGAAACCATATAAACTGGGGTTGAGGTGGATGTTTTAAGTATTACCCCCCAAACAAATTTAATTTCTATTAAAAATAAATGCAATCAGTTTTAAATGAATTCTTGCCTTTTCTAAGGAGGAAAAACATGTTCATTTTAAAGACTAGTGGCATTGTGGGTGTTACTTTACCTCCATGGGCACTGGAAACATGAAGATCTGAGTTCAAGTCCCAATACCACTTCTTACTAGTCTTGTGAGCTTTGACATGTACATTTCCTATGTGAGTGTCAGTTTTCTCACCTATAAAATGGATAATCACAGTTCCTATCTGCTAACACTGTCATGAGAATTCTATGAATATGCATGTAGAAACTCAGCACACGGCACACAGCACTCAGGGACTGGGATGCATTATTCTCAGAGACGGGCAGTGATGGAGTCAGACAGACTGGGTTCAATTTGTCACAGCTCCTTCACTTACGACTGACTTGTGTGATCCTTGAGCAAGTTGCTTAATTCTTCTGTGCCTCTTTATAAAATATCTACATAGGACAATTTTTAGGGCTGTTTTGATAATTACATATGATAACACATGTAAAGTGCTTAAGGAGTGCCTGATACACTGCATGCCTACTCTCAATATATTTAAGGTATCATTATTAATAAACCACAACTACACCTAATAAAAAAAGATAAAATTGATTGAAATTACAAAGGAAAGGTAATTTTAAGATGATTATTATCAATAGTGACTAGAAAAACATTAAAAAGCGGGACCCAGGAAAGGTGTTGAAAATATCTCCTCTGAAATGTTGCAGGTGGATTGAGCTAGAGGCAGAGGGCTCTAAATCATAGATGCCTCCTCACGTTCTTTCTCTGGCCTGTATTCCATCTTCCAAACACTCAACATGGGACTCAAGACACATTACAAAAACCCATGGCAACCACTGTTGAGTCTGAGTGTCCAGAGTGTGCCTTGCCAGTTCTTCAAGCTAAGGAGGCAGTGAAGCCCACATCACAGTGAAGCTCCTCTTTGTAGGAGGCCTGACAGTATCCTTCCAGCTGATAAATCATCTTCCAGGCCCCCAAGAGAATAAGCAGTGAAAACAGGATTTCAGTTCAAATTGTTTCTTTTTCTCATTTGTAGCCCCAAATTTCCTATCTTGTGTGATTCTGCTCTCAGACATTATAACATTGACAACTTGGAGATTTCAATGATAAGAAAGCTACTTAGTCACATATTACACAATCCAGTAATCTTCCCTTTCATCCAAGTGCATCATTTTTGGAGTGAGCATCATAGCACCACAGTCTCTGGTCACAGGGAAGTAAATTCCAGCAGCAGGAAGGAAACATTTTCTGGTTCTAATATTTCATTTTGTTTTCTTTTCTATTCAGTGCTCAGGATAAGATTTCTAATATCACCAAAATCAACTTCCTTTTTTTTTTAAGAATAGAAATTATTCTCATTAGGACATGTTAAGGGGGAGGTGGAAAGCAACATCAAAGTTTTCCCAAATGGGAGTTTGATGTGAAACCACAGTGGAAACTTTGTGAACAACTGAAGAAAACTGTTGTTTTTTTATCATCCATCATGCTTGGTGTTAGCCACTCAAACACTGCCAATCAACAAAGTGTGAACAGAAAATCTTTTGAGAAAGGAGCTTGTTTGTGATATCCAGAGGGAATGCTTTAATTGACTTAATTTTTCAGCTCTTGTCTGAGTCCACAACTGAGAGGTTAGCTATGTTTCAGAGGCCCAGCCCAGGGACTGCAGGAGCGTGGTCTGAACTCAAACACCTCCAGGGGCCATTGGAGCCATCCCAGTGAGTGAAGGAGGCTGCCTAGGAGTGAGCACAAGGACACCCTTGGATTCTGGGTAGGGGCAGCTGCTGACCATCACTGTATAAGAACTAAAGGCTCCATGTTGCCAGATTTCCTGGCAAAAGAAAAAATCTGGAGTTTTATGAAAAATCCCCTGATCTTTAAGTTTTGTCAACCAGTACAAAACTTGTTTAAACACATGAAGGCCAGATAAACTATATCTGGAAATTAGATAGAGGCCTTTAGCTTTAAATTCATGACCTCTGGTAAAATAGAGATAATATGGGTTTTAGAATCAACCAGATTCCAGCTTTACTATTGACTAGTTGTATGACCTGGTGATTTATTAATTCTGCCCAAGCCTCAGTTTCCTTACCTGGTTAATAAAGTCTGCATTGCAGGGTAGTTGTGAGGATTAGAAGGAAAATATGTAAAATGACAAATACATAGCTGGTATCAACAATTAGAGATGGCTACTTTATTTTGTTATCACCTAAATGTTCATATTGTCTGACTCATTTTCATAAAATTCTAGCATTTTGGAGCAATAGGAAATTGAAAATCTCAGGTATAGGTGAAACTGCTATTTTGGACTCTATCCTCCTGGCTCCATACACAAAAGGATGCTGCCTCACTATTTACCCAAGCATGTTCCAAGAAACGTGTTCCACAGAACTCCTCCATGAGCCCTCTAGCCAACAAAGAATTGCTGAAAAAAGTTCATAGCCCACTTATTTGGGAGTGGGCAAGGTCACCACCATGGACCCATATTTCTCCTGTGTACTGCCAGTAGGGATGCTGGATCAGATGGTATCCAGACACTACATCTGTGTAGATGGGGAGTGGGGAGAGAAGATGGGGAATAGTGGAGGGATGGAGGAATGATTGATTTTTAGTTTCACCCCATATATAGGTAGCCAAGGCACACTTGAAACAGTCTATCCACCACACATTGAAGGAAAGGAAAAGGTTTAAGTTAGAACGTTGTTTTGAGCCCCCTTTCTCAAGTTCACATGACCATCTACGGCTCCAGGCCTCTGGCTCTGAGATGGGCTGCATTCTACTAAACTCTGAGGTCTTTGAGGACACAAAAGATGTCTTTTACATAGTACTCAGTACGTGCTAGGGTTAATTTCAATGTCTGTACCACCTTTTTACAGGGCTATTATGAGAAGTAAATGAAATAATTTAAGTAGATGGGCTTTGTGAATGTAAAGTATTATATGGATACATTATTATTATAAACAATAATAATCTTGCATTAACATCCACTGATAATTAATGTGTTAGATATAACCACACTAATTATTACTAACAATTATTATTACCAACAATCCACCAAAGCATGTGATTCATCATAACATGTTTTCATCTGGAATTGATCCAAAGGTAATTCATCCTGAGAATTACTTAGAGCTTCCTATGGAGGAACTCAATAACTATGTATTAAGATTAAATGGAAAACTGGAATTAAAGGTGATTGGCAACATCCTAGTAGTGTGGGCAATCATTTGGCTTTTTCCAATGAGAACAATTACTCTGCCATCTACAAGATCTCTGCCAAGGGCCACAGTATCAGGAGTGTAGCTCTGCTTCATGGAGAGCATCCAGGTGCCCAGGGAACTGAATAAAAGGCTCCAGTTCATAAGGACTCTTGCCTTGTGAATCCCTGAGAAGTGTTAATTTATTCCACTTGCATATGAAGTTTAGTGCCTGGGAGTTAGTGAATATCAGCACTCACTAGAAGCCAGGGGGAAATATTTCCATCCTTCACTGGAAGACAAAATGTGTTTTAAATTATCAGCACACTGAACTGTACCACATACTGTCACCATTAAATGGCCAGGAGCAGGTACAGGGGGATTTTAAAAATGGGTATGAATTAAATTAGGGAAATTAAATGATAGGTCTGAAAATCTCTACTGGGAATGCATTTCCAAGCTCCAAGTTTTCCTTTCCTTCCTTTTTGACGGTTACAATCATGGTCATTAAAGATTTACCAGAAGGTTTACCATCTCATCTTTATACTCTGAGAGGAAACAAAAAGCATCCTCTCCATCTCCTCAGCCCTCAAACATACACTCCAAACCCTGCTGGTCTGCAAAGAGCAACAATCTGTTTTACATTTCAGAACAATTGATTCCCAGTATTTCAGAGACACAGATTTATCCTCATCAACTCCTTTTTTGAAGTACAGTTGATTTACAATATTAGATTAGTTTCAGGGTTATAGCAAAGGGATTGAGTATTTTGATAGGTTATACTCCATTTAAAGTTACTAAAAAATAATAACTACAACTCCCTGTGCTGTACGTATATCCTTAATGGATAAAAAGGATGTGGTGTATATATATACAAAGAAATACTACCCTACCATAAAAAAACAATGAAATTCTGCCATTTACAATAACATGGATGGACCTAGAGAGAATTATGCTTAGTGAAATAAGTCAGAGAAAGACAAATACTGTATGTTATCACTTACTGTATGTTACTCCACTTACATGTGGAGTCTAAAAAATAAAACAAAGGAATGTATATAGCAAAACAAAAACAGACTCACAGATACAGAGAACAAGCTAGTGGTTACCAGTGGGGAGATGGAAGCAGGGAGGGGAAACATCAGGGAAAGGGATTAAGAGACACAAACTACTATGTATTCTTACTGACTCTTAATATCATTAACAGCACAGAAGGTCAGATTGTAGGTCCTTTTGAGTCTAACTTTCAGCCTTACATTTTTATGATACACTTTAGGAATCAACTGTTCTCTTCCACTGCAAACAGGCTACAGCCCATTTAAAAAGCAAGCAGTGCCCCTGCATATGAGCTGGGCATCAGAAGGTAGTTATAATTATTGCAGTAGTAACCTGAGCTGTAAACTAGGGCATAACAGGGGCATAACGCTATTACAAAAAGCACAGGGGGACCTTCAACATGGCAGAAGTAAGACGTGGAGATCAACTTCCCCCTCAAAACTACATCAGAAATACATCTACATATGGAACAACTCCTACAGAACACATAGTGAATGCTGGCAGAAGACCTCAGACTTCCCAAAAGGGCTGTGCTGGAACTTCTCTGCTGGGCTCCTGGACTTCCACAAAGATTGCTTTGGCAGGGACCTTCAAGATGGTGGAGGAGTAAGATGTGGAGATCACCTTCCTTCCCACAAATACATCAAAAATACATCTAAAGGTGGAACAACTCCTACAGAACACCTACTGAACGCTACCAGAAGGCCTCAGACTTCCCAAAAGAGGCTTGGTGCTCCGGCCGGGTGTCAGGCCTGAGCCTCTGAGATGGGAGAGTTGAGTTCAGGACATTGGTCCATGAGAGACCCCCTGGCCCCACGTAATATCAAACAGCGAGAGTTCTCACAGAGATCTCCATTTCAACACTAAGACCTAGCTCCACTCAACAACCAGCAAGTACAGTGCTGGACACCCTTTGCCAACAACTACCAAGACAGGAACACAAGCCCACCCATTAGCAGAGAGGCTGCCTAAAATCATAATAAGTTCACAGACACCCCAAAACACACCACCGAACGCGATCCTGCCCAACAGAAAGACAAGATCCAGTTTCAACCACCAGAACACAGGCACCAGTCCCCTCCACCAGGAAGCCTACAAACACACTAAACCAACCTTAACCACTCAGGGCAGACCAAAAACAATGGGAATTATGAACCTGCAGCCTGCGAAAAGGAGATTAAACAAAATGAGGAGACAGAGAAATACACAGCAGATGAAGGAGCAAGGTAAAAACACACCAGACCAAACAAATGAAGAGGAAATTCAGAGTAATCATAGTAAAGATGATCCAAAATCTTGGAAACAGAATGGAGAAAATACAAGATATGTTTAACAAGGACCTAGAAGAACTAAAGAGCAAACAAGCAATGATGAACAATACAATAAATAAAATTAAAAATTCCCTAGAAGGAGTCAGTAGCAGAATAACTGAGGCAGAAGAACGGCTAAGTGACCTGGAAGACAAAATAGTAGAAATGACTACCACAGAGCAGAATAAAGAAAAAAGAATGAAAAGAATTGAGGACAGTCTCAGAGACCTCTGGGACAACATTAAACATACCAACATTCGAATTATAAGGGTCCCAGAAGAAGAGAAAAAAAAAAAGGGACTGAGAAAATATTTGAAGGGATTATAGTTGAAAACTTCCCTAACATGGGAAAGGAAATAGCCACCCAAGTCCAGGAAGTACAGAGTCCCATACAGGATAAATCCAAAGAAACACGCCAACACACATGTTAAAAAACTATCAAAAATTAAATAAAAAGGAAAAATATTAAAAGCAGCAAGGGAAAAGCAACAAATAACATACAAGGGAATACCTATAAGGTTAATAGCTGACCTTTCAGCAGAAACTCTGCAAACCAGAAGGGAGTCGCAGGACATATTTAAAGTGATGAAAAGGAAAAACCTACAACCAAGATTACTCTACCCAGCAAGGATCTCATTCAGATTCGATGGAGAAATTAAAAACTTTACAGAAAAGCAAAAGTTAAGAGAATTCAGCACCAACAAACCAGCTCTACAACAAATGCTAAAGGAACTTCTCTAGGCAGGAAACTCAAGAGAAGGAAAAGACATACAATAACAAACCCAAAACAATTAAGAAAATGGTAATAGGAACATACATATCAATAACTACCTTAAATGTAAAGGGATTAAATGGTCCAACCAAAAGACATAGACTGGTTGAATGGATACTAAAACAAGACCCATATATATGCTGTGTACAAGAGACCCACTTCAGACCTAGGGACACATAGAGACTGAAAGTGAGGGGATGGAAAAAGATATTCCATGCAAATGGAAACCAAAAGAAAGCTGGAGTAGCAATTCTCATCAGACAAAATAGACTTTAAAATAAAGACCATTACAACAGACAAAGAAGGACACTACTTAATGATCAATGGATAAATCCAAGAAGAAAATATAATAATTGTAAATATTTATGCACCCAACATAGGACTACCTCAATACATAAGGCAAAAGCTAACGACCATAATAGGGGAAATCGACAGTAACACAATAATAGTAGGGGACTTTAACACCTAGCTTTCACCAATGAACAGATCATCCAAAATGAAAATAAACAAGGAAACACAAGCTTTAAATGATACATTAAACATGATGGACTTAATTGGTATTTATAGGACATTCCATCCAAAAACAACAGAATACAGATTCTTCTCAAGTGCTCAGGGAACATTCTCCAGGAGAGATCATATCTTCGGTCACAAATCAAGGCTTGGTAAATTTAAGAAAATTGAAATCATATCAAGTATCTTTTCTGATCACAATGCTATCAGACTAGATATCAATTATGGGAAAAAATCTGTAAAAAATACAAACACATGGAGGCTATAAACTACACTACTTAATAGCCAACCAAGAGATCACTGAAGAAATCAAAGAGGAAACCAAAAATTACCTAGAAACAAATGATAATGAAAACACGATGACCCAAAACCTATGGGATGCAGCAAAGCAGTTCTATAAGGGAAGTTTATAGCAATGAAATCCTACCTCAAGAAACAACAAATATCTTGAATAAACAGCCTAACTTTAAACCTAAGGCAATTAGAGAAAATAGAACAAAAAAACACCCCAACGTTAGCAGAAGCAAAGAAATCATAAAGATCAGATCAGAAATAAATGAAAAAGCAATGAAGGAAATGATAACACAGATCAATAAAACTAAAACCTGGTTCTTTGAGAAGATAAGCAAAATGGATAAAACATTAGCCCAATCCATCAAGAAAAAAAGGGAGAAGACTCAAACCAAAAGAATTAGAAACGAAAAAGGAGAAGTAACAACTGACACTGCAGAAATACAAAGGACTATGAGAGATTACTACAAGCAACTATATGTCAATAAAATGGACAACCTGGAAGAAATGGACAAATTCTTAGAAAAGCACAACCTTCCAAGACTGTACCAGGGAGAAATAAAAAATATAAACAGACAAATTACAAGCAATGAAATTGAAACTGTGATTAAAAACCTTCCAATGAACAAAAGTCCAGGACCAGACAGCTTCACAGGCGAATTCTATCAAACATTTAGAGAAGAGCTAACACCTACCTTTCCCACTCTTCCAAAATATGGCAGAGGGAGGAACATACCCAAACTCATTCTACGAGGCCACCATCACCCTGATACCAAAACCAGACCAAAATGTCACAAGAAAAGTAAACTACAGGCCAATATCACTGATGAACATGGATGCAAAAATCCTCAACTAAATACTAGCAAACAGAATCCAACAGCACATTAAAGGGATCATACACCAGTATCAAGTGGGGCTTACCCCAGGAATGCAAGGATTCTTCAATATATGCAAATCTATCAATGTACTACACCATATTAACAACCTGAAGGATAAAAACCATATGATTACCTCAAAAGATGCAGAAAAAGATTTGACAAAATTCAACACCCATTTATGATAAAAACCCTCCAGAAAGTAGACACAGAGGGAACTTACCCCACATAATAAAGGTCAGATATGACAAACCCACAGCCAGCATCATTCTCAATGGTGAAAAACTGAAACCATTTCCACTAAGATCAGGAACAAGACAAGCTTACCCACTCTCACCACTATTATTCAACATAGTTTTGGAAGTTTTAGCCACAGTAATCAGAGAAGGAAAAGAAATAAAAGGAATCTAAATTGGAAAAGAAGATGTAAAACTGCATCACTGCTTGCAGATGACATGATACAATGCATAGAGAATCCTAAAGATGCTACCAGAAAACTACTAGAGTTAACCAATGAATTTGGTAAAGTAGCAGGATACAAAATTAATGCACAGAAATCTCTGGCATTCCTATACACTAATGATGAAAAATCTAAAGGAGAAATTAAGGGAACACTCCCATTTACCACTGCAACAAAAAGAATAAAATACCTACGAATAAACCTACCTAAGGAGACAAAAGACCTGTATGCAGAAAAGTATAAGATATTGATGAAAGAAATTAAAGAAGATACAAACAGATGGAGATATATACCATGTTCATACGTTAGAAGAATCAACAATGTGCAAATGACTATACTATCCAGAGCAATCTACAGATTCAATGCAATCCCTATCAAACTACCAATAGCATTTTCTACAGACCTAGAACAAAAATGTTCACAATTTGTATGGAAACACAAAAGACCCCAAATAGCCAAAGCAATCTTAAGAAAGAAAAACAGAGCTGGAGGAATCAGGCTCCCTGACTTCAGAGTATACTACAAAGCTACAGTAATGAAGACAGTATGGTAATGGCACAAAAACAGATCAATGCAAGAGGATAGAAAGCCCAGAAATAAACCCATGCACATATGGTCACCTTATCTTTGATGAAGGAGGGAAAAATATACAATGGAGAAAATGACAGCCTCTTCAATAAGTGGTGCTGGGAAAACTGACAGCTACATGTAAAAGAATGAAATTAGAACACTCCCTAACACCATACACAAAAATAAACTCAAAATGGATTAAAGACCTAAATGTAAGGCCACACACTATAAAACTCATAGAGGAAAACACAGGCAGAACATTCTAGGACATAAATCACAGCAAGATCCTTTTTGACCCACCTCCTAGAGGAATGGAAATAAAAACAAAAATAAACAAATGGGACCTAATGAAACTTCAAAGCTTTTGCACAGCAAAAGAAACTATAAACAAGACGAAAAGACAACCCTCAGAATAGGAGAAAATATTTGCAAATGAAGCAACTGACAGAGGATTAATCTCCAAAATATACAAGCAGCTCATGAAGCTCAATATCAAAAAAACAAACAACCCAATCCAAAAATGGGCAGAAGACCTAAATAGACATTGCTCCAAAGAAGATATACAGATTGCCAACAAACACATGAAAGGATGCTTGGTATCACTAATCATTAGAGAAATGCAAATCAAAACTACAATGAGGTATCACTTCACACCAGTCAGACTGGCCATCATGAAAAAATCTACAAACAATAAATGCTGGAGACGGTGTGGAGAAAAGGGAACCCTCTTGCACTGTTGGTGGGAATGTAAATTGATACAGCGCCTATGGAGAACAGTATGGAGGTTCTTTAGAAAACTAAAAATAGAACTACATATGACCCAGTAATCCCACTACTGGGCATATACCCTGAGAAAACCATAATTCAAAAAGTGTCATGTACCACAATGTTCATTGCAGCTCTATTTACAATAGCCAGGACATGGAAGCAACCTAAGTGTCCATCAACAGATGAATGGATAAAGGAGAGGTGGCTTATATATACAATGGAATATTACTCAGCCGTAAAAGAAAATGAAATTGAGTTATTTGCAGTGAGGTGGATGGACCTAGAGACTGTCATACAGAGTGAAGATAATCAGAAAGAGTAAAACAAATACCGTATGCTAACACATGTATATGGAATCTAAAAAAAAAAAAAAAACTTTCTGAAGAACCTAGGGCCAGGACAGGAATAAAGACTCCGACGTAGAGAATGGACTTGAGGACATGGGGTGGAGGAAGGGTAAGCTGGGACGAAGTGAGAGAGTAGCATTGACATATATACACTACCAAATGTATAGCTAGCTAGTGGGAAGCAGCTGCATAGCACAGGGAGATTAGCTCAATGCTTTGTGACCACTTACAGGGGTGGGATAGGGAAGGTGGGAGGGAGACGCAAGAGGGAGGGGATATGGGGACACAGGTATACATATAGCTGATTCACTTTGTTATACAGCAGAAGGTAACACACCATTGTAAAGCTATTATATGCCAATAAAGATGTTAAAAAAAAGATGAAACAGATAAAAACAAACAAACAAAAAAACAAACAACAAGAACAAAACCAAAACGCACAGGCCAGAAATCACAAGTAATAACAAAGAAATATCAATCTCTAGGTATGTCTTCCCCAAAAGAGGTTCAGCTATAAAAGCCTATGGTAGTAATGTGTTAACAAACTCCCTTTCCTCTTTTCCCCACCCAGCCAAATTCTGTACCACCCATGGAGACTCCGAAATCACACCAGCTACTTATTTACCCTCTAATTAATTAAAATTCAATAATTAAACTTTTCCATTCCTTAGTTATACAGTCCACCTTTCAACTGCTCAGTGGCCACCTCTGGTTGTCGACTACCTACTGGCCAGCACAGGCAGAGAACATGCCCATCACTGTAGGGAGTTCTAGTGGACAGTGCTGATCTCCAGAGAGGCTCTTTTGCCAAACTTCAAAACTCTGAAAAAGAAGCTCACCTTGTTTTTCTCTCTCTCATCCTTACACCCCCAACAATCTCTTTATTATGCAAATCAGTTTAGCCTCTCAGGTTTTTCTTTTTTCTTCACTTAGTCATTTACCAGATTTCACATAACAAAGACACTCAGGAACTGACACAGCTGGCATGAATCCTCTTCTGCATTGCTTTCTCTGAATTCTGTAATTCTGCACATAGAAATCTCTCTGTAATTCCAGACATGTTCTAAGGGACAGATACAGGAAAATGTGCATCAGTTATGTCCCAGGGCAATGGCCATGTTTGCCAGCTTTCACTAAACATAGAAGATAGTAGGTGTGTGGTTTAAATAGACTGTCAGGTGCTTCTCACTTTGAGCACAGGACCACGCACTGAACTTGCACCAAAAAGTAGGTGTTAGCACTAAATAAATATGCACTACTTCACGACTGAGTACATGATTCTCCCAGTTACTGTGAGTTGTCAGAAGGTCTATGTGCTTGTCAGTTACCTCTGTGCTTTCAAGTGTGTTCTGGACTCTTCCCTGGAACCTTGCCAACTGGCTTCCACCAGGGGTGTGGTCACTGGAAGGCATGGATGGGAGACCTGAGATGACAACCCCTTCCTCATCTCCCTTTCAGGCAACGTTTCCAGCATTACCTGCATCTCCTCTACCTTGCTGGCTACCATTAGATAGGCCCTCCTTCCACAGATCCAGCTTCTGCTCGATGGTCCAGCTGGTACTAACACCTTCTTTTGTCCCTCTCTCCCAGTGGTGTGCTGGTAAATGCTTAGCAACCGGTTCTCTTGGTGGGGAGAAAGTTCTGATTTGAAATGTTTGCCAATGTCTGTGGTGTAAATACTTATACCCAGGCTAGCAAAATTCCTGAAGATTTAACAATTGACTCTCTCAGGCCTCTACAAGCTAGCTTCAGTATATCACTGCTCTACCCTAAGTCAAGTAGCAGCTTCCCGTTGTTAATCTCTGGGTTTCCTCACAGTTCCTACTTAGTTTCTCAAGATTCCCAACTCCTTTGTTATTAGTTATTGAATAAAATCTTTTCTATTAGCTACCTGGTGTGGGCTCTGTTTTCCAAACTATATCCTAAATGTATAGTCTTAAGGTTAAAATTTATTAGAGAAGTGCTTCTCAAAGTTCCACAGTATAAATCAGTCATATCACTAAGGATGCTGGAAGTTCAGCTGACACTACTTTTAAAGAGTAAGACTTTCTAGATGAAGGAAGCAGTGAATCAGTTTACAATGTGGCACAAGCTTCTTATCTCATTGTGCACTGGTAACAAAATGTTTGCAGGCTGGTAGCTGTGGGCAAACACACTTTAAGTAACTCTGTAGAAAAGCACTTTGGAAAAGCAATTTGGCAAATGTATCCAAAGCCCCCAAAGTGTCCTATCCTTCGTTCCACTAGTTCCACTTTGACAGACTATCTCCTAGGAACTCATCCAAAAAGAAGGGAAAAGACTTATGCTCAAAGATGTTTACTGCAGCATTATTTAAAATAGGGTAGTTTTTTTTGTGTGTGTTTTTTTTGCGGTACACGGGCCTCTCACTGTTGTGGCCTCTCCTGTTGCGGAGCACGGGCTCTGGACACGTAGGCTTAGTGTCCATGGCTCACAGGCCCAGCCGCTCCATGGCATGTGAGATCTTTCTGGACCGGGACACGAACCCGTGTCCCCTGCATCAGCAGGCAGACTCTCAACCACTGCACCACCAGGGAAGCCCAAAATAGGGTAGTTTTGAAAGCAACTTCAAAGTGAAAAAAATAGGAAAATGATCAAATAAATCTGCTTGATGGGATATTATGCAGTCTTAAAAATTATAATTATGAATATTATAACAATATGGAAAAAAACATATACTACTAAGTAATAAAATCAGGAAAGAAAATTTTATGTGCATGATAAGTATCATGTAAGAATATGAATGCCAGAAGGAAAAGACTGAAAAGAAATATATACAAATAATAAATAAATTATGTAAGGGGGGGTCTCAGGAGATGAAGTCTTTTCCTCTAATTATCCAAGACGGTCCAATTACCCTAATGTAGATATTCCATTTAGTTTTGTTAAACAAAAAATAAAAGACAGTAAAGCCCACCAACAAAGTCATGGAGAATATTTAGAAGGGAAAAAAAAGACATTACACATTAAGATGTCTGTGAATGCTGTTTTATATTTATAATATAAGACCTGGATGAGCTGGAAGTTAAATGAAGATCCCCTATCTGCCATCTGTCACTCATCCCCTCATACGTGTTATGTTGCCTTCTCACCTGAATTTCATCTGCTTGCCAACTTCTATCAAACCACCCTTTCAGAGAAGTGGCTTTTATCACATATGTACAGGTAAGTAAACATGCTACCTGTGAGGTCTTCTGAGCCTTCTTCCTGCTGTGGAGTGAAGACGTTGGCCCCTAGAGGAGCACCTGTCAGCTCCTTGCAAACAGATGGAAGAAGGACTCAAGTCTATCCTCAGGGATCCAAACAAGGTATTTGTCTACATTTGATCTACTCAGTATGGATTCAAACCCCTCACCCAAATTCCACTGGGCATCTGGTTCCCTTAGAGACAATAACAACTGCTTCCTTGGCTGCACCCCCTGTCCCTCCCTCTCCTGCCTTCCACCTGAGACCAGATATTTAAAAATATTGCTAACTTAGACCACGTACCAAGAACAAAAATTAAAAACAACAACAACACAACAACAAAACAACCCAAAACTTAAAAACAGTCCTCATCCAATTTGTTTCAACTTTTAAATAAACAAACAGAACCCAACTTCAGAATTCAACATGCAATATTGCCACACAAACCACCAAAGACCACACCAATGGCCACCATAAGTATAAAATAGCAATAAAGAGCTCAGGCCCTGGAGCTTGACTAGGAAATATTAGATTTTCCACTTACCTAATCTTTGTTTCCTCACCTGTCTGTTTCCCCATAGGATTGTTGTATGGACAAAATTAGCTATTTTACATAAAGCACTTAGAACAATAAAGTTTAGCTAACATTAAGTTTTCACTCCAAAAAATAAATGTGCGATGTGGCCCCTGTAAGGCAGTCCCTGTTGCCCATCCCCAGGGCCTACTATGTCTAAAATGAGCACACAAATTAAGGGTAAATGTCAAAATATCCACAGTATTAAAACATCACGATATGGATGTTGATGTCCATCGACAGATGAATAGATAAAGAAGATGTGGTACATATATACAATGGAATATTACTCAGCCATTAAAAATAATTAATTAATGCCATTTGCAGCAATATGGATGGACCTGGAGATTATTATACTAAGTGAAGTAAGTCAGACAGAGAAAGAGAAATATCACGTGATATCACTCATATGTGGAATCAAAAAAAATTATATAAGTGAACTTATTTACAAACAGAAACAGACTCACAGACTTAGAGAATAAACTTATGATTAGCACGGAAAAGGGTATGGGGGCAGGATAGACTGGTAGTTTGAGATTGATATGTACACACTGCTATATTTAAAACAGATAACCAACAAGGACCTACTGTATAGCACAGGGACCTCTGCTCAATATTCTGTAATAACATAAGTGGGAAAAGAATTTGGAAAAGAATAGATACATGTATATGTATAACTGAATCACTTTGCTGTGCATCTGAAACTATCACAACATTGTTAATCAATTATACTCCAATATAAAAATTTTTTAAATAAATAAAAATCATGATATAAACAGAAATGTGATCATATTCATTTCTAGAATTTTCCATCTCACCGAAATAAACGACCTGAAGACAGGAAATGCCAAAATATTTTCAAATCACTCCTCCCGCCATGCTTCTGTCCATTTCACTGGACATGCCTACCTCGAACCACTGCCCGTGGGACTGCATCTTGAGGATGACACAGGGGTCTGGTTTGGAAAGGGCATCTCTGTCGGAAATGCCTTTGCATGCCACACGCAGCTCAACTTTGGTCAGGCAGGGGCTGTTAAAGATTCCCAGTGTATTGGCAGCTGACTCATAAATGTTGCTCATCTTCTTCATTCTGTTTTAGGCAAGAAAAAGAGGAAAAAATAGATGCCAATCACCACAGTATTTTTCAAAGGAAAAAGCTTCCCAGTCACCCTTCAGGAAAATGTTCAACACACACTATCGAGTACTGAATATATTAATTATCTGGCTTTCCACAGCAGGGTCAGGGTTCCAGTGAAACAAACAAACAAACAAAACCAAAAGAAAAAACAACCAAAATACCCAATAGGTGCTAATGCACTTGGCTAAGAACACTATTTTCTTATATGATTTGCATACATTTGCATAGTAAAATTTTTAGTCTATGAAATAATATTAACGAATTAGTGCAACAGACTGCAAACTGTAATCCAGTTCTATATTAAGTGCATGGCTTGTGTGAAATTTTACAGAGTTGTTGGTTAATCAGTTTAGTCACATTCCAAGTTGTTCAGATTCCTCCCAAATCCAGCTCTTCTTTTCCTTCTGTGTGATGGCACAGAGAAGGACATTGTCTGACCTGAAGAAACAGTCCAAATTTCCCTTCCCCAAACCCTGGCTCCATTTCTCAAGATGCCTTCAGCAAACCAAGTCCAAGAGAGACTCAGCATCTGATCTCCTGCCTCAAGTGCATTAGTCCATTCTCTCCTTTCCCTTCCCTGCTCCTGCTACCACATCAGAAATGTGACTGTGACCATTTGAAGGAGAGCACAAAGCCTAAACCATGGAAACAGCAGCCACAAGTAAGTACTGCTGGCCTCCTTCCTGTCCTCACATGGTCACCTTTCAATGACACTTTGCATCACCAAGGCCCAGGGCTACAAGGAACCCCCAGAACCCTCCAACACTCTCCTTCTCAGAGGAGGGCTGGGCCTGTAAGGACATCGACAGAGCCTCTCAGGGGTGAAATCAATATCCTTCTCATGAAATTCTGTTTCCCTGTAGATTCCCTATGAGAAACGGCATTGGTGTCCCACAGTGGAATTTCTTCATCTATAAAATGAGGATAATCCATCCTTCTCCCTTCCCTTCTTCCACAAATATTCAGTGAGTCCCCTTGGTATCTGGCACCATGCTAGGTTTGCGTACACCATAACCTCTTAAACACACACACACACACACACACACACACACACACACACACACACACACACACCAGCTGGTCTCTCCAAACTTAGCAGCTAGCTCCATGCCAAAGGCAACCTTTTCCAACCTGACAATGCCCCTCCCTCATGGCAGATGTCACTGGAATTTTCTCTCCCAATGCTCCATCACAAGGCTTTCTGCCCTCCCTCCCTTCCACATTCCAACTCTCTAGTTCCCTATTTATCTAGTTATTATGAACACATGTTTTTCCCTATATATGCTGAAGGGAAGTTGCACTGAATACCAGAAATTTATCTCCTAGAACAGAAGTGGACAAACTATGGCCTGTGTGCCCAATCTGGCTTGCCACCTGCTTTGATACATAAAGTTTTGTTGGAACACAGCCCTGGTCGTGCATTTACGTATTGTGTGTGGTTGCCTTAATAGATTGCAGCCCAGAGTATTTGCAACAGAGGCTGCATGGCCTGCAAAGCCTGAAATACCTACTCTCTGGCCTCTTCAGAAAATGTTTCCCAGTCTCTGCTCTAAAATATCAGGTAAGAGGAGTTTGCAGTTGGAAGGAGTTGGGATTCTCTTTCAATATGTGCTGTGGGATTAGTCTGAGGGTGAGAGTTGCTCTATCCTCTATCATACTGAATATTAATAGAGATTTTGGGACATTTGTTTTTTTACATACAAGAAAATCCAAGCTGAGAGGGGATTGGAACCTTGCCCGTGTCACACAGTTATTCTAATGGAAGAGCTAATACTGAAATGCCAGTTTTCTATCTTTTAGCCCATGCTATTTTTTACCATATGTAAAACGTTGGCTGGAGAATTGTTTGAATCTACAAAGTAACAGCGGATATAACAATATCCTTGATTTATTTCAACCTCCATGCAGAATCATTCTTTCTATTTTTAAACAAATTTTATTCATATACAGAAAATGCACAAATCATAAGTGTACAGTTTAATAAATGATGGTTCCTCTATTTTTACATATTGTGAGCAGACCAATCATTAGAGCAAAATAGAAGGCAGAGCATATGTGAACTTCAGTTTATAAAAAAGTGCACAGAGAAGGAATAGACTAGTAGGAGGATGGTTTTGTATCAGGCAGTGTTGGAAAAAATGTTGTGAACTCTCTATCAACTTTTTGATAAGAACAGCTTATCCTTCCTGAGTTCTGCTTTCCCAAAGCATTAGTTGGCTCCTTGGATCCACACTGCTCTTCTGAGTTCTGAGTGGCCTTTCCTATCTCTGGGAGGCATTGCTACCCCTTCTAACTGGCCCTATCCTTACAGGCTCATGGTCATGTCCATCCCCTTTCTCTCTCTCTCTTTTTCTTAAGGACTATCTTCTATTTTAGGTTCATAGCAAATTTCAGAGGAATGTTCAGAGATATCCCATATGCCACCTTCCTCCTCCATTACCTTCGTTACAATCAGTGAACCTCCACTGACTCATCATAATCACCCAAAGTCCATAGTTCACATCAGGGTCCACTCTTGGGGTTGCACATTCCATGAGTTTGGACAAATGTATAATAACGTGTACCCCCCATTACAGTACCATACAGAGTAGTTTCACCATCCTAACAATCCTCTATGCTCCACTTATTCATCTCTCCCTAACTCCTGGCAACCACTGATCTTTTTACTGTCTGCATAGCCTTTTCCAGAATGTCACAGAGATGGGAAGCTTTTCAGGCTGGCTCCTTTCATCCAGGACCCACTGACTCCTTTCTGTATAACACAAGCTTGCCTATAGAATGGAACACCTGCTCTAATGCCAAGTATTAATTGTGGTATGTAATGGAAAAAAGACTGTCAAGGAGACATACAGTTCCTTCCAGGGTCAAATCCTGGCTCCTTCACTCACTATGTAACCTTGAACAGGGTTCTTAACCTCTCTTGTAGTAATACCTATCTTGAAGAGTTGCTATGAAGGGCAGATGAAATAATACATGTAAAGTGCTTAGCACAATGCCAGGTATACAGTAGATGCTTCAAAAGTAGAGCTATTATTATTGTAATCTGACTGCTCTCAAGATTAAATCACTCATTCTCCCACTGCCAACTGGAACTCTCTTCGATTTTCTTGCTATTACTCCAGGATTAAGATTCTACTTGACCCCTTAAATACATTCTCTTTGCAGCCCACACAGTCTGGGCATAACAGTCTCCACCTAAGAGCACAAAACCACCTCTCAAATCAGTAGTTTGTCTGAGGATTCATACACATTAGCTGATCAGAAGGCAGATAGTAAAATATAAGTGACAATCTGATCACATAGGCCAAAAGCTGTCTAAAATAATTTAAAACTATTAGGAAAGCTTCTCAAAATATGGATTTATGCCATAACCATGAATGATATATCCTAAACTGTAAGTGTACATAGTACTCTGAGATATTAGCTGGTAGTAAATTTAAATCGTTTATAAATGAATAAACAAATGAAATTGGGGCACATGTTCAGAGACTTTTTTAAAACCAGTGGGATATATGATCTAAAATTTTTTATGAACCATTCTTTTAGGCAAACACTTGGAGGATTTAGAGCTGGGAAAATAGCCATGATGAAATAATCATTTGATAAAAATTAATCAATGGTTGGACTAGAGGAGAGAAGAAAGTTTATGATTGTCAAAGGGTGGTTATTATTTATTCCTCCTTTTTTCATCGATTTCACCACCACCCCTTCTTCTTCTGCTCAAGGACCTAAGAGGCTGACCTCCACTGAATGACAGCTCACTGTTGGCTAGCCTCCTGTGCTATGGTCTGAATGTCTGTGTCCCCCCACAAAATTCATATGCTGAAATCCTAACCCCTGAAGGTGGTGAGATTAGGAGGTGGAGACTTAGAGAAGCGAATAGGTCTGAGGGTGGAACCCTCATGAATGGCATTAGTGCTCTTACAAGAGAGACCACAGAGCTCCCCGGGCTCTTCTGCCATGTGAGAACACAGTGAGAAGAGAGCCCTCACCCAACCACGCTGTAACTCTGATTGGGATGTCCAGCCTCCAGAACTGTGAGCCAAACCCCTATATGACCCAGGTCCTGAAAGGCAACTCCATCTCCAAGGTTCTCACTTCACTTTGGCAGTACTGTTTCTTCCTTTGGCTCCTTCAGGCTTACACTCATTCTAGGGTTGGGCCGGCATAAGTCCTTAGGTTTGGTCCCTGCCACCCACTGGCTGAGAACAATCAGTCAAGTCTCCAGAAAAAGCGCAGCTGTGAAACATTCACAGCCAACACTCATATCCACTGGGCACTGGGGGATGGTTACACTAACTTGATAAAGGGGAATTGGGCAGAGCATCAACAGGGTCTATTTCACCACAGTGGTTAGTCTCCTTTAGATCAGGGACTACTTCTTATACTTTACCCCAATAGTGTTCGCCTTGATAATATTTGTAGACTGGTGATGAAACCACTACACATCCTGACTTTTGGGGGGACAGGATATAGGCTATGTCCATGCACAAATGAAAGCCACACCTAGATGGACATATTGGAGATCATGAGTTCCTCTGGCTGTCCAGAGGTAGCAGCAGTCCTGACCTTGATTTTGGAGATGGTATATAGGCCAGTGAATTCAGACTGTTTGGCCTTGGCCCAGCTGAAGCTCACTGCTGAAAGGTGATCACAAACTACGGTTCTGTCAACCAGTGATCAGCTACAACCGGCTCCAGATAAGTGGAGTAAACAAGTAATTTCACACTCTGTTAAAAGACAGGATTAATGTGGCCAGATTATCAATACATTTTCCATGGCCTATTTAAATCCTTTTGTTGCCTTTCATACAATAGCCTGGTTTTACAGAGACTAATGTCTGCTGAGAATTATTTTGATGAAAGCTGACTTTTGGCCAATTTTAGAAGCAAATTATAATTGTCCTTTCACTTGGATAATTTAAGTTATAAAAAACCACTCCTTTAGCATATCAACACTCTCTAACAGGACAAATTGATCCTGAAACTTAATTAGTTTCTGAATGAGCTGAAAACAACGCCAAGACAATAGAGAGCTCAAGAGGAAAGAGAATCAGCTCGGGTTCACAGGGGACCAGCTTGCCTTAAAGCTATGTTAAGAATAAGCGCATACAGGGAGATCAGCTCGGTACCTTGTGACCACCTAGGAGGGTGGGAGAGGGAGGGGATGTGGGAATATGTGTGTGCATAAGGCTGATTCGCTTTGTTGTGCAGCGGAAGCTGGCATGGCAGTGTGAAGCAATTGTACTTCAATAAAGATGTAAAAAAAGAATAACTGCACAATCTCTGTTCTGCTTGCTCCGGCATTATTTGGCCTTTTTAAACGTCACTGCACATCCAGGAAGGCTGCTATGCTGGATGTCTCTATCACACATTTCCATATCAATGCAAGAAATATGACAGGGCGTCTGCTATGTGCCTGGTGCTGCAGTGGATCCAGAGGCCCCAAGCATCATTCACTCAGCTGAGGAGAAACCAGGTATTGTTCCCTCAACTTCTGAATTTATTTCCTATTCAACGTTTCCTGATCTACTGTTAGATCAAAAGTAAATTTATTCTTAGGCGGCAAGCATGGTGCTGGACACTAATGAGACAGCCCATCTCCTACATGTTCACATCCTGGAGCAGCTTCTCAGGCTGTGCACGATCATGGATCACGCGGGGAGCTTGTTAAGACATAGTTCCTGTTACAAGAGCCTGGAGTGGAGCCTGAGACTCTGCTCCCAGGTGTCACTGATCCTGCTGCCTATGGACCACACTTTGAGAGGCAAGGTTGTTGAGTACAAACCAAGCATTTATAAAACAAGGCAAACTGCCCTAGAAGTTGTTCATCTGAAGACCAGATGCTCACATATGGGATGTAGATGGTATAGAAGACAAGAGTATGGATCCAGCATCAGAATATTTGATGCTAACCCAAACTCTGCTACTCCCTGTGTATGAGTTTGGGCAAGTTACTTGACTCCTCTGTGCCTCAGTTTTATCACATGTGAAATGGGAATAATAATAGCTCCTGACTTGTAGAATTTTCCTGAGAATTAAATGAATTAAGCCTCATAATGTCTTCAGAAGAATAATGAAAACGATTATTGTCCTTTTTAAAAAGGATACCACTGAGTTCATGTAACATTTATCAAGCTCATATATCTGCCAAGCACTCAATATGAAGTCATGAGATCCCAGGAGAATCGTTTCACAGGAAGGAAACTGCAGCTTAGAGAAGTAAAACAACTATTCAGCCAAGTGTGATGAATAAGGATTTGAACCTAGAACTCCAGGTCCAGAATTTAGGCTCTTAACCACTCTGCTCCACTCTCCTCCCTGTGGGATAGCTACTTAAGAAGACTCTCAATAGAAAAAGGAACCCTTCTACATTGTTGGTGGGAATGTAAATTGGTGCAGCCACTATGGAGAACAGTATGGAGGTCCAATGTTCATAGCAGCACTATTCACAGTAGCCAAGATGTGGAAATCCATCAGTAGATGAATGGATAAAGAAGATGTGATGTGTGTGTGTGTGTGTGTGTGTGTGTGTGTGTGTGTGTTCACACACACACAATGGAATACTACTCAGCCATAAAAAAGAATGAAATAATGCCATTTGTAGCAAAATGGATGGACCTAGAGATTATCATACTAAGTGATGTAAGTCAGAATGTGAAAGACAAATACCATATGATATCACTTATATGTAGAATCTAAAGTATAACACAAATGAACTTACCTACAAAAGAGAAACAGACTCACAGACACAGAGAACCGACTTGTGGTTGCCAAGGGGGAGGGGGTGGGGGAGGGATGGATTGGGAGTTTGGGATTAGCAGATGCAAACTCTTATATATAGGATGGTTAGACAACAAGGTCCTACTATATATAGCACAAGGAACTGTATTAAATATCCTGTGATAAACCATTATGGAAAAGGATATAAAAAAGTATACATGTATAACTGAATCATTCTGCTGTATAGTAGAAATTAAGACAACATTGTAAATCAACTATACTTCAATTTTAAAACTTTTTTTAAAAAAGAAGACTCTCAATAAAAGGGGCAACTGGGGACTTACACCACACAACACTTGCCCAAATGTTCCTGACTTCCCTGGTTCCCCTGAGTGTCACACTGTACTGCCCCTCCCTCTTTCTGTCTATCCCCCCAAAATTCCAGCACCCTTCTCTCTCAGTCCTTGAAACTTTTAGATTCCTTATTATTTTTTCCTTCATAGAGAACCCTTTATTTTATAAATTAACCTGCTCTCTGGTTCCCTTCCTCTCACAGCTTTAATCATGATGCATCCTGCTCAGGCCCCCTCGGCTCCCGGTTTGGCAGCACAAACACTGAATCTTCCCACAAGGGCCAAAAAGGGAGAAAAGCCTATAATGCTCTATAAATCTCTTTTAAAAATAGCTTGTTTTCTGAGCCACTAATACTAACGACACCAATAACAAACTACACAGACAGTGTTTCACTGAATTCTTGAGACAGTCTCTTGAGATAGGTATTGCCAGCCCCACTTCATAGATGTACAAGTAAGACTCATGGTGGTTAAATCACAGCTGCCAAGTGACAGTCAGGAATCAAGCCTGGGTCTAATGGACTCCACAATCTGTGTTTTTGACCATTTCTTATAAAATGATTTACACTCAATTAGATTAAAAATTATTTTGCTTCTAGATCATGCAAAGGCAAACTTAAAACCCGTTCCAATCTTAATAAAATCTCTAAGGTGTACTATGTACATTAATGAGATTGTGCTCTAGCAGCCTTTAAAAATTCACTTTTCTTTCTTCCCCTTACTCTCAAAGCAGCCCAAGTCACTTTTGGAACTCTTTGTAACGGCAGCCTCACCAACAAGTTGAGGGGTCTGGGAACTCAGTGCCCCTACCCGGATGATTTCATCAGAGAGCATTGATGAGTTATCATTGGTGGGGCTACACCACCAGAAAACCCAGAAATAAAACCACATGAACCACAAAAGGCCATGGTGCTAATGAATAAGATTCAAAATTGACAATATGTGGACTTGAATGTTTTTCTTGAAATATACTATGCCAAATCACTCAAGTGCAGTAAATTATTATTTCAGTCATTTCCTGACTTTCTAATTTGAGACAACCAAGAGGCCGAAAGAAAAAAATCCAGCAGAGATCCTATTTACTGAAAAAGAGCTTTCTTGGGAAAATGTACATAAGGAATCAGATATATCAATGTTCTAGGAACTTCCGGGCTCACATTTGTATCTCTGACAATGAGTCATAAACATGAGATTTTTCTAGAAAGCAATTATGTCCATTGCATCACATTCCTATTAATTTTATAGCACTCAAATGTCACCCATTTTTAGGAGAAGAACTGGATATACAAATTTAACTGGACGACTACAAAGGCTGACAAAATTTTAAAAGTGAAACATGAACAAAATGTCAAAGGAAATTGTATGAATAACTGTCTCCTCCCTGTTACAGCCACTCCTTTTCCTACCACACCAAAGGCAACTAAAGATCCTGAATGAGAGAGAAAAAGCAAATTCAGATGATGTTTTATTATTTTGGCACTGAAATAATTTCCTCCTGTTTCTCAGGCAACTAAATTTACCCAGTAAAAAGATCAAATCCCCGTCTTCTTTTGTTCAGTTATTTTCCCTTTTTAATATAATCACAGGGTGGATTCTTCCATTAATGTCATGCTAACAGGAAGCTGGGGGCTCACAAAGTGGATTTTGTGCTTCTGGTCTCATATATGTGGCTAAATTTAAAAGCAAAAAGGAGCAACATTATTTTTATGTTCAACAGGAGAAACTATAGACAGTATATGAAGCCAGAAGCCAATTTCCTTGAAAAAGCATGGTAATGGATCTACTGATGGGTCTTGTTCTGCTCCTGCACCTCATTTAAGACTTGCTTCTGCTTTGAACAACATCCTAGCATTAACAGGCTTTTGTTTAGTTGGCATAGGACAGAATCGTGTGTTTTGGGGATACAGAACACACAGTGCTGCCAAGTAGAAATATGTGTGTTGATGGACATTTTCTTTACCTACGCTGTCCAGTACAGTGGCCAAAAGCACTTGAGCTGGGGCTAGTGCAATTGAGGAAATGAATGTTTAACTTTATTTAGTTTTAACTTAAATTTAAATAGCCACCTGTGGCTGGTGGCTACCATAACTGACATGTGCTGGACATATTGTATTAAACTTCTGTTCATAGCGTTCTTTTATTTTCCTTTGTTTCTCCTGAAGACTAAAACTGAATGCTATTGCTCAAAAGAACCTTCCAACATGAATGTGATGTCAAGGACCTCACCTCAAAGCAAGTCATGGAAACAGGACTCTTTTATTTTTATTTATTCACTTTTTAAAATAAATTTACTTATTTATTTATTTTTGGCTCTGTTAGGTCTTCGTTGCTGTGTGCAGGCTTTCTCTAGTTGCGGTGAGCGGGGGCTACTCTTTGTTGAGCGAAGTGAGCGGGCTTCTCATTGTCGTGGCTTCTCTTGTTGTGGAGCACAGGCTCTAGGCGTGTGGGCCTCAGTAGCTGTGGCACGTGGGCTCAGTAGTTGTGGCTTGCGGGCTCTAGAGCTCAGGCTGAGTAGTTGTGGAGCACGAGCTTAGTTGCTCCACGGCATGCGGGATCTTCCCCGGCCAGGGCTCGATCCTGTGTCCCCTGCATTGGCAGGCAGATTCCTAACCACTGCACCACCAGGGAAGCCCAGGACTCTTTTATAAGAGAAATCTATTTCCCACTCTTTAGTGGAGACTGAACACAGAGGTGCTAAAAGGACTTAGCAAGCCCAGGTTTGGCCCATAGTCTTTTCCTCGTTTGCCAGGGCCAGTTGCTCAGGGGTGAATGCTTGCAGTACTGCACAGAGACAGACTGCACAAGAAAGAGTGTGATTAATTAACAATGTCTGCCATCCACACATTGGGGTGGGGGAACGTGGCAGCCTAAGGAAGATAATGGAGTGAGGCTCTCCTTAGAACATTTTTTTTAACTTTTTATTTTGTATTGGAGTACAGTTGATTAAAAATGTTGTGTTAGCTTCAGGGGTACAACAAAGTGATTCAGTTATACATATACATGTATTTATTCTTTTTCAAATCCTTTTCCTAGTTAGGTTGTCACATAATGTTAAGCAGAGTTCCCTGTGCTATACAGTAGGTCCTCGTTGGTTATTTTAAATATAGCAGTGTGTACATGTCAATCCTAAACTCCCTAATGATCCCTCCCCCCACCCTTCCCCCCATAACCATAACTTCATTCTCTAAGTCTGTGAGTCTGTTTCTGTTTCGTAAATAAGTTCATTTCTATCATTTTTTTTTAGATCCCACATATAAGCGATATCATACCATATTTCTCTTTCTCTGTCTGATTTACTTCACTCAGTATGACAATATCTAGGTCCATCCATGTTGCTGCAAATGGCATTATTTCATTCTTTTTAATGGCTGAGTAATATTCCATTGTATTTATGTACCACATCTCCTTTACCCATTCTTCTGTTGATGGACATTTAGGTTGCGTCCATGTCTTGGCTACTGTAAACAGCACTGCAATGAATATTGAGGTGCATATATCCTTTTGGACCTTGTTTTTCTCTGGGGGTATATGCACAGGAGTGGGATTGCAGGATCACATGGATTAGTCTCCAAAATTTACAAATAGCTCATGTGGCTTAATATCATCAAAACAAACAACCCAATCAAAAAATGGGCAGGAGACCTAAATAGACATTTCTCCAAAGAAGACATACAGATGGCAAAGAGGCACATGAAAAGATGCTCAAAATCGCTAATTATTAGAGAAATGCAAGTCAAAACTACAATGAGATATCACCTCACACCAGTCAGAATGGCCATCATCAAAAAAATCCACAAACAAATGCTGGAGTGTGGAGAGAAGGGAACCCTCCTACAGTGTTGGTGGGAATGTAAATTGGTGCAGTCACTATGGAGAACAGTATGGAGGTTCCTTAAGAAACTAGAACTTCTTTCTAATGTGACATTGCCTTTATGTCTGATGTGTAATAATGTTTCTACAGAAAGTTTCAAAATGGCAAAACATAAGCTTTGTGGCAAATGGCCTTGCTGAGGTAGCAATGAATGAAAACAAATGAGAGATGAGAATTGAGGTAGAAGTACTATGTAAAGTGGGTGTGATTTGGGGAGTGGAGAGAGGACTGCTGGAAAGGGAGGCTGTTCTAGAGGATAACAACATATCCATCTCAGATATCAGTCATCATGATGCTTCAGTGAAGAGGAAAGCCACAGTCTATGTGGAAGTTATGGTATCTGCATGTCAGTATTCACACATGGACACAAACACACATTCATTCTCTCCCTCTCTCTCTTCCTCCCTCTCCTGTTGAATTTCCATAGTACCAGAGTACAAGGTGGGACTGCTGTTGTGTAACAATGTGAGAAATTTATATTCAGTGGAGGAGTCTGGAAAGGAAAGAAAGAGTCTCCCCATGAACACTGAGAAACTTCAGGGGTCCTCTGACAGCATGAAGACATACTGACTGAATGGCTCATGTTTAGGCACCTGGGCAAGGTATGTATAAGACATGATTAGATGAGGAGGAAACCTGACAGATGCCATGTGTGTGGGGGCTGGGAGTTCTGTAGATGTCCATCCTCACTGCCTGTGAAGAGAATATGAACACAGGAAAACCTGCAGGTTCCAGTGCAGGCAGAGACCAGAGAAATAAGTGCCACAGGAAAACCATAACAGCAACAATAAAACCAACCACAACAACTGTTTTTGCATACTTGGGTGACCAGCACTGTGCTCAGTGCTGCCAGCTACACCATCACATTCAATCCTTTCAATAGTTATTAAGGGTAACTCAGTATTATTTCAGTTCTACAGATGAGAAAACTGAGATTCAGAAAATCTAAGTAAATTCCTAGATCACATAACCAAAAAAACCGAAGGGGGCAGGATTCAATTGTATTCTTTTTAACTCCAAAGTTACAGGATTCTGTCTGTAATATTATTCAGCCTCCTCTGTATACCTTAACATCTCAGTTCAGTTTCTAGTTCTATTTGAGTTCCTTCACGCTAACAGTCCCAGAGGGTTATACCTCTTTCATTCATTCATTCATAAAATATTTATTTAACACTTCAGATGTGTGCTGGGAACCATGCTGGGTACTGGGAAATACAAAGAGGAAAAGGGTCACTAACTCCAAGGAGCTTGCAGGCAAATGGGAAATAAACAGATTAAGGTTTTTTTTTTTAATTTTTACTGGAGTATAGTTGATTTACAATGTTGTGTTAGTTTCTTGAGTTACAGAAAGATGAATCAGTTATACATATAAATCCACTCTTTTCTAAGTTCTTTTCTCATATAAGTCATTACAAAGTATTGAGTAGAGTTCCCTGTGCTACATGTTAGGTCTTTATTAGTTATTTAATTTATATATAGTAGTGTATATATGTCAATCCCAATCTCCCATTTTATCCCTCCCCCGCTTTCCCCCTTGGTAACCATAAGTTTATTTTCTACATCTGTGACTCTATTTCTATTTTGTAAATAAGTTCATTTGTACCATTTTTTTAAGATTCCACATGTAAGCAAATGATATTTGTCTATCTCTTACTTAACTCAGTATGACAATCTCTAGGTCCATCCATATTGCTGCAAAGAGCATTCATTATTTTTTATTCTTTTTTATGGCTGAGTAATATTCCATTGTATGTATGTATGTATGTATATATATATATATATATATTCACCACATCTTCTTTATCCATTCCTCTGTCATGGTCATTTAGGTTACTTCCATGTCCTGGCTATTGTAAACAGTGCTGCAATGAACACTGGGGTGCATGTATCTTTTCGAATTAAGGTTTTCTCCAGATATAAGCCCAGGAGTGGGATTGCTGGATCATATGGTAGTTCTACTTTTAGTTTTTTAAGGAACCTCCATACTCTTTCAGGAGTGGCTGTACCAATTTACATTCCCACCAACAGTATAGGAGGGTTTCCTTTTCTCCACACCTGCTCTAGCATTTATTGTTTCTAGATTTTTTGATGATGGCCATTCTGACTGGTGTTGAGGTGGATACTGCATTGTAGTTTTGACTTGCATTTATCTAATAATTAGTGATGTTGAGCATATTTCCATGTACTTTTTAGCCATCTGTGTGTATTCTTTGGAGAAATGTCTATTTAGGTCTTCTGCCCATTTTTCGATTGGGTTCTTTGGTTTTTTGATATTGAGCTGCATGAGCTGTTCATATATTTTGGAGATTAATCCCTTGTCTGTCACTTCATTTGCAAATATTTTCTCCATACCGTGGGTAGTCTTTTTGTTTTGTTTATGGTTTCCTTTGCTATGCAAATGCTTTAAAGTTTAATTAGGTTCTTTCTTCTTGTTTTTATTTTCATTACTCTAGGAGTTGAGGGCCAAAAAAGATCTTGCTGTGATTTATGTCAGAGAGTATTCTGCCAATGTTTTCCTCTAAGAGTTTTAAAGTATCCAGTCTTACATTTAGGTCTTTAATCCATTTTGAGTTTATTTTTGTGTATGGTGTTAGGGAGTGTTCTAATTTCATTTTTTTACATGTAGCTGTCCAGTTTTCCCAGCACCACTTATTGAAGAGGCTGCCTTTTCTCCATTGTATATTCTTACCTCTCTTGTCATAGATTAGGTGACCATAGGTGTATGGCACTATGGAGTTCCTATCCTGTTCCATTCATCTATTTCTGTTTTTGTGCCAGTACCATACCGTTTTGATTACTGTAGCTTTGTAGTATAATCTGAAGCCAGGGAACCTGATTCCTCCAGACCATTTGTCTTTCTCAAGATTTCTTTGGCTATTTGGGGTCTTCTGTGTTTCCATACAAATTGTAAAATGTTTTGCTCTAATTCTGTGAAAAATGCTATTGGTAATTTGATAGGGGATTGTATTGAATCTGTAGATTGCTTTGGGTAGTATAGTCATTTTGACAATATTTATTCTTCCAAACCAAGAAACATGGTATATCTCTCCATCTGTTTGTGTCACCTTTGATTTGTTTCATCAGTATCTTATAGTTTTCTAAGTAGAGGTCTTTTGCCTTCTTAGGTAGGTTAATTCCTAAGTATTTTACTCTTTTTGATGTGATGGTAAATGGAATTGTTTCCTTAATTTCTCTTTCTGATCTTTCATTCTTTCTTATCATCACTGGAATAAAGCCCACTTGATCACGGTGTATGATCCTTTTAATGTGATGTTGGATTTTCTTTGCTAGTAACTTGTTGACTTTTGCGTCTATGGCCATCAGTGATATTGGCCTGTAATTTTCATTTATTGTGGTATCTTTGTCTGGTTTTGGAATCAATGTGATGGTAGCCTTATAGAATGAGCTTGGCAGTATTCCTTCCTCTGCAATTTTTTGGAATAGTTTGAGAAGCATAAGTGTTAACTCTTCCCTAAATGTTTGATAGAATTCACTCATGAAGCTATCTGGTCAGACTTTTGTTTGTTTTGGAAGTTTTAAAATCACAGTTTCAATTTTAGTACTTATGATTCATCTGTTCATATTTTCTATTTCTTCCTGGTTCAGTCTTGGAAGGTTGTAGCTTTAGAAGAATTTGTCCATTTCTTTTAGGTTGTCCATTTTATTGGCATACAGTTGCTTTTAGTAGTCTCTTATGATCTGTGGTGTCAGCTGTAACTTCTTTTCCATTTCTAATTTTATTGATTTGAGTAATCACCCTCTTTTTCTTGATGAGTCTGGCTAAAGGTTTATCAATTTTGTTATGTTCTCAAAGAACCAGCTCTTAGTTTAATTGATCCTTGCTATTCATTTCTATTTCATTTACCTCTGCTCTGATTTTTATGATTTCTTTCCTTCTACTAACTTTGGGTTTTTTTGGTTCTTCTTTCTCTAGTTGCTTTAGGTGTAAGGTTAGACTGTTTGAGATTTTTCTTGTTTCCTGAGTTAAGATTGAATTGCTATAAACTTCCCTCTTAGAACTGTTTTTGCTGCATCCCACAGGTTTTCGATTGTCGTGTTTTCGTTGTCATTTGTCTCTGGGTATTTTTTGATTTCTTCAGTGATCCATTGGTTGTTTAGTAACATATTGTTTAGCCTCCATGTGTTTGTATTTTTTACAGTTTTTTTTTCCTGTAATTGATTTATAATCTTATAGCATTGTGGTTGGAAAAGATGCTTGATACGATTTCAATTTTCCTAGATTTACTGAGGCTTGATTTGTGGCCCAAGATGTGATCTGTCCTGGAGAATGTTCCATTTGCACTTGAGAAGAAAGTGTATTCTGCTGCTTTTGGATAGAATGTCCTATAGATATCATTTAAGTCTATCTGGTCTAATATTTCATTTATTAATTTTCTGTCTGGATGATCTGTCCATTGTAATTGGGGTGTTAAAGTCTCCCACTATTATTGTGTTACTGTCACTTTCCCCTTTTATGGCTATGAGTATTCACCTTATATATTGAGGTGCTCCTATGTTGGGTGCACATATATTTACAATTGTTATATCTTTTTCTTGGATTGATCCCTTGATCATTATGTGGTGTCCTTCTTTGTACCTTGTAACAGTCTTTATTTTAAAGTCTATTTTGTCTGATATGAGTATTGCTACTTCAGCTTTCTTTTGATTTCCATTTGCATGGAATATCTTTTTCCATCCCCTCACTTTCCATCTCTATGTTTCCCTAGGTCCGAAGTGGGTCTCTTGTAGACAGCATGTATACAGGTCTTGTTTTTGTATCCATTCAGCCACTCTATGTCTTTTTGTTGCAGCATTTAATACATTTGCATTTAAGGTAATTTACAATATGTATGTTTCTATTGCCATTTTCTCAATTGTTTTGGGTTTGTTTTTGTACGTATTTTTTCTTCCCTTACTCTTTTCTTCTCTTCTCTTATGGTTTGATGACCATCTTTAGTGTTGTTTTTGGTTGCTTTTTCTTTTTTTGTGTGTGTATCTATTGTAGATTTTTGGCTTGTGGTTACCATTAGGTTTCAATATAGCAGGCTTTATATGTACAAGGTTGCTTTAAGTTGCTGGTCTGTTTCCCACCTACAGAAGCTCCATTTGTTGTAAAGCTGGTTTGGTTGTGATGAATTCTCTTAGCTTTTGCTTGTCTGTAAAGCTTTTGATTTCTCTGTTGAATCTGAATGAGAGCTTTGCTGGGTAGAGTATTCTTGGTTGTAGGTTTTTCCCTTTCATCACTTTAAACATGTCATGCCACTCCCTTCTGACCTGCAGAGTTTCTGCTGAAAAATCAGCTGATAACCTCATGGGGATTCTCTTGTATGTTATTTGCTGCTTTACCATTGTTGCTTTTAACGATTTTTCTTTGTCTTCAATTTTTGTCAGTTTGATTAATATGTGTCTTGGTATGTTCCTCCTTGGTACATGGGACTCTGCACCTCCTGGACTTGAGTAAGTGTTTCCTTTCTTATGTTAGCAAGTTTTTTGCTATAATATCTTCAAATATTTTCTCAGGCCCTTTCTATTTCTCTTCTCCTTCTGGGACCAATATAATGTGAATGTTGGTACGTTTAATATTGTCCAAGAGGTCCCTGAGACTGTCCTAATTTCTTTTCATTCTTTTTTCTTTATGCTGTTCTGTGGCAGCAATATCCACCACTCTGTCTTCTAGCTCACTTATTCGTTCTTCTTCCTCAGTTATTCTGCTCTTGAGTCCTCTTAGTGTTTTTTTTTATTTCAGTTATTGCATTGTTCACCTCTGTTTGTTCTTTAAATCATCTAGTTCCTTGTTAAACACTTCTTGTATCTTCTCAATCTGTGCCTCCATTCTTTTTCAAGATTTTGGATCATCTTTACTATCATTACGCTGAATTATTTTTTCAAAAGATTACCTATCTCTTCTTCATTTAGTTGTTCTTGTAGGTTTTTATCTCATTGCTTCATCTCTAACATATTTCTCTGTTGTCTCATTTTGTTCTGGTTTTGTGGTCTCCTTTCTGCAGCCTGCAGGACGGTAGTTCCTGCATGTGAGACCTTGTGTGCACCCTCCAAGAGTGGAGTCTCTGTTTCCCCCAGCTCTGTGGAGCTCCTGCACTCAAGCCCCACTGACCTTCAAGGCTAAATGCTCTGGGGGTTCTTCCTCCAGATACCAGACCCTCAGACTGTCTTGAAGGGCTATTTTTACATGGGAACATCCCTGTGTAACATGCATGGGTTTAATAATTTTTGGTGTGAGCGTTGTTTTTAATATAGATGTCTGCCACCTCTTTCTTCAGTGTATGCTGCTCATTATCCCCTTCATAAGAGGTGTGACTGACGTTGTGGTGACCAGAGTCTGCACTGGATACTGAATGTGGCTTCCCCTTTGCTCTGTGGTTGTCACTGCCCTGTCAGAGTTGGGGTCTGCTCCCTAGTTGTTGGAGTAGAGGTCCCCAGAGCTGTTTCTTAGTTGTGTTTCTGATTTGTGGTGAAAGGTAGGTTGGATTGGAGCACTCCCACTGGGAGAGAAGCCACTGAGTATTACTCCTCTGGAGCTGTTCACCTGTGGGTGTGTTCTGTTGTGTCACCTTTCATCTGTTGTGCGAGCTCTCAGATTACAACATTGTTGGCACTGCTCTTGGCCCCATCTTAACTGTAGGTATGCTGGCAATTGGCCCTGGTGGCTCTCTGAAATTGTTTTCACCAGGCCACCAGCATAGATCCACTGAAGTCAGGTCCCAAGATTGCAGTAATTATGGATCTGGACTCACTGTGGGCACTTTGGGGGCAGCTCAGACACTGGCCTGGTCCAACGCCCACACGTGTGTGCCCACAGAGTCTACAGCTGCTAAAGATAGACCCATCTTGGCTGCAGGAGGACTTGCTGTCTGTTTAGATGTTCTGCAGGAGCTGAGTTTACAAAGCTGGTCATAGCGGTGTCAATCCACAGTCTGCACAGCTGGAAGGAGAGATTTCAGCTTTTCTTCCTTAGTTGCATAGCCCCTGGGGTTCAGCTGTGGTTTCAGCCCCACTCCTGAGTGTGGGCCACCCACAGTTGTCTGCTCCTGAGATTGCTCTGGAGCACACAAGAGTGCCCCAGCAAAGAGGGGGCATAGAGGTAGCAGTGGCCAGGGTCACAAGAGTGCCCGTCGCAGTAGGGATGGGGTGCAGAGGAAGAGGTGGCAGCCTCTGGGGTTGCAGGAGTCCTGGCCCTGGTGTGAGCCCTTCTTACTTTCCAGGGAGGCAGAAGCCAGCATGTGAGGAGAGAGGCCACAGTGGTGGCCCCACCCCTTGTGCATCACTCAACAATGCCACTTCGCTTCAATGGCAGTCCGGTTTTCTGCCACAAGCATTATGGTTGCGGATTTCCTCATTTACATCACCTCAGGCTGTCTCCTCACAGCAATAGCAGTCCTCTCCCCAGATCTGCTCTCTAAACCCCACATTCCAGCACCCAGCCCCTGTCCACACTGGCAGACACACATCTCAGGCTGGGGCATACAGCTTTGTGGTATGGACCATCTGTGTAAGTCTCACCCTGTCCTGCCTGCCACACCAGTTGCTGCACTCTCCTCCGATAAGCTGCACTCTCCTCCGATAAACCCTAAAGCCCCCTTTCTCTACCAACTGATCTTCCCACTGGTGAGGGGGCTTCCCTGGATGCAGGAACCCCTCCTCTCCTTCAGCTCCCCTCGAGGGGCACAGATCTCTCCCACTTCCTTTCCTCTTCCTTTTCCCTTCTTTCTTTCATCCTGCTTGGTTAGGCAAGGATATTTCTTGTCATTTTAGGTGTCCAAGGTCCTCTGCTAGTGTTCAGCATGTGCTCTGTGAGAATCGTTCCATTTGTAGATTTGTGGGGAGAGATGAACTCCACATCCTTCTACTCCTCCACCACCTTGATTCTCACAGATAAGTATTTATAATAGATTCATTTTGCCTGTTATTCCTTCTGCCACATTTCCATTAAAATAGCCATGGAGAACCTCAGAAACTAGCAATAGCACTAAAAGGAAAAAACATCCAAGTGGAAATCCCACTGTTTTCTACATAGCACTGTGCTATGGAACCATTGTTCTATTTTGTGAGGTACTAACAGATACTCTCAAAAGTAGAAAATGGTAGATTTTATAACATAAAGCAGGTTCCTTTACAGTAGAGAGTTTCTGCTGTATGTGAATATTCTCAGTAAACCAAAAAGGAGGTATGGCGTATAACGTTTTCTAAACTTATTTACTCACAGAAAAAATTTCATGGCTGCACCAACTTACATTCCCACCAACAGAGTAGGAGGGTTCCCTTTTCTTCACACCCTCTCCAGAATTTATTATTTGTAGATTTTTTGATGATAGCCATTCTGACTATGTGAGATTTTTTGATGATAGCCATATCTGACTATGTGAGGTGATACCTCATTGTAGTTTTGATTTGCATTTCTCTAACAGTTAGCGATGTTGAATATCTTTCCATATGCATGTTGGCCATCTGTATGTTGGTGTAGCCACTATGGAAAACAGTATTGTTATTCCTTAAAAAACTAAAAATATGGTACCATATGACCCAGGAATCCACTCCTGGGCATATATGTGGAAAAGATGAAAACTCTAATTTGAAAAAATACATGCACTCCTATGTTCAATGCAGCACTATTTATAATAGCCAAGACATGGAAACAACCCAAGTGCCCATGAACAGACATTTGGTTTAAGAAGATATGAAAAAAGTCAGACAAAGTAAGATAAATATTATATGATATCACTTATATGTGGAATCTAAAAAATAATACAAATGAATCTATATGTAAAACAGAAACAGATTTATAGACATAGAAAACAAACTTGTGGTTACCAAAGAAGAAAGTGTGTGTGTGGCGCGGGGGGGACAGGCGTATGGGATTAACAGATACAAACTACTATACATAAAATAAATAAACAACAAGGATTTACTATATAGCACAAAAAACTATATTCAATACCTTACAATAACCTATACTGGAAAAGAATCTGAAGAAATATATATGTATATATAATTGAATCACTTTGCTGTACACCTGAAATTATCACAATATCGTAAATCGACTATACTTCAATAAAAAAAATGTCATGGGACACAACAGAAGATAAATGATTAGGAAAAAGGAAAAGCAAAAACAAACTCTGGAAAAATGGCAGAGTTTGGGCACCAAGCAGAAGCATACTACAGTTGGGAATATTTTGTTTTCCATTGAAAATATTGTAATTGGGGGCTGAGACATGACTACACCAGGAAGCAGTGCAGTGTGGGAAGAACTGTCTCTCAGGTATCACACGGCATAGAGGAATGTGTTCAGAGCTTCTGACTGAGTCGGAGCTCCAGTCACAGTTTGGCCAAACTACTCTAGATGAACACCTGTGGGCCTTACCAGTTTGGGCCAGGTACTAGATGCCTTGGTGACCCTCAAACACTCAGCTGAGAGGCAGGAGAAGCTAGCATCCAGCGGATAGTGGGGAAGATGAATGACACTCACTTAGCCTGTACACTGGTAAATGCCAGGCTGAACAGAGTCTTCCCATCCTCAAATGAGTAAATAGAAAATAACAACAGGAGCTGTAACACGTGACCTAAGAAATGGATGGGGATAACGAAAGTGTTGTCTAGTCACATGATAGATGCCATACAGCAATGAGCATAAAGGGCCTCCTGATACACACACAAGCATGAATGAACCTCCTAGACATGGAGGTTCTTTTATATCTGAACCATGCCAGATATAAAAGAGTATTTTCCATGTGATCCCAATTATATCAAGTTCAAAATCAAGCCAAAATTAATTATAATGATGGAAGTCAGAATAATGATAACCTTTTGTGGAGGCAATGATGGGAAGGATACAAAAGAGGTTTTGGAGTGCAGGAATATTCTATATCTTGACTTGGAGTGTTTGTTTCATAAAAATTTGTGAAGCTATACACTTATGATGTATGTTTCTGTATGTTTGTTGTACTTGGATAAAATTTTACTTAAAAAATAAATAATAGATGGCATAAATAACACCAACATATCTAATTTATTAGTAATCATAAAAATGTTAAAATTCCCCAAAGGACCAAGAACCTTAGGTCTTTAAAATCTAACTATGGGATACTTACAAAGCAAACTGTAATAAGTAAATAAATGGATGAGCCAATGAATGAGTGAATATCTGGATAAATAAAAAGAGACTCCAATTAAAAGAAAGTAGAGATGATAACAGTAATATGAGGCAAAGTAGAATCTCAGGAAACAAACCTTAAATGAGACAAAGAGAATCATTTCTCTTGTTTCCCCCAACTTGGATCCATTATAAATTATTCCTCATTGCAATCAGTAGGTACAAGGTGCTCAAGGGGAGTTTGCCAAATTTTTCAACTCAAATTTTATCAGGTCACTCCTGCCCCACGTCCTTCTGTGGTACCTAAATTCTACAGGCCAAAGTCCACACTTCCCAGGCTAGAATCACTAGCTGACTTTTCCGACCTTGTCCACTGGGCATACTAGTCTCCAGTCATTTACTTTATTTATTTATTTATTTAGCTAGTAGTTACTTAGTTAAACTGAAGTATAATTGATTCACAATGTTGTGTTAGTTTTAGGTGTACAGCAATGTGATTCAATTATACATACATATCTATCTTTTTTTTCAGATTCTTTTCCCTCATTAGTTATTACAAAATATTGAGCATATTTCTCTCTGCTTTATGGTAGGTCCAGCCACTTTAAACTGCTTCATTTGTATTACTCTTTTTCTCACTTTCAAGTCTTTCTTGTCCCTCCACTGGAATTCCCATGGAATTATTTTTTTTTTCACATGAAAAATTCCTCCTCATTTATGCCTCCTTCATGGCTCCATTTTAATACACTGAACAAGTTTCCACGACCACCCCATACCCATTAGTCACTCCTTAGTTTGTGTTCCTATGGTCCCCTGACGTCAATGATCATACACATGTTATAAATATCAGCTTCTATGTCTACAAAATCCTGGTGGGTAGGGACCAGGGACTGTTCAACAAAGGTTCAAAGCAGGACAGACTGGGCATGGAGCCTCCTAAACTGCAGGATGACAGGTCAGAACCCCATGGTGTGGGGTCCTGGAAAAATCTGTGGCTCTAGCTGCTGATACAAAATAGATCTCCCGAACCGGAAACAGGGACTGGGGTGGACAGCCAGACCCTCAAAATGCCAGGTGACCTAGAAATATGACAATTATGATCTATGCCATCACCTTAGAACCAAACATTACATCACTGTGAGACTCCAAGCATTCTATCCCAGAGAGCATTTCTCTCCAGTCTTCTTCCTTCCCTCTCCTTGCATTAAGCTTCTCACTGATACTGCCTCAAACACAGATTATTTCCATGGTAAATGGCTAAAGGAAAAGAACAGAGTCTGGAATTCTCACTGTGGGGATGGGTAACCAGGAGTTAACACAGCAGTCAGAACACAGGCTTCCTGCTCACTCCTGTTGGGCTGACAGCACTGCTCCCACCCACTTGGCACTGACTGGCTGCAACAAAGGGCAATGATTTGCCTCTGTGTCTCAGAAATCCAATTCTCCCAGAAGAAATGATGTCACTTATGGGTATAGAGCACCAATTCATTCCTATCTCTGCCACCAGCTGGTCTAGAACATTTGGACATATTCCTTAACCCTCAAGTCCCTCTGACTCTGTGTTTGTCTATTTCACTGGAGGCTAAAATTCTAGGAAGCAAACATGGCTAATTCTCATAATCACAGACCACTGGCAAGAGATGCTCATGATCAAGGATACTTTCCTTTCACGCCTAAGATCCCTAAAATTCAACTTGACAAATGATTATTGAGCAACTACCCAGCACCTAATACTCTATCACATGCTAGGAGGGGCACAAAAATATTAAGTTGTGGTCACTGCCTTTCAAGGACTTTCAGTGGGATGAAGTAGATGAAATATTTTATTCATAGAAGGCAATATAGCATTATAGTTAAATGTATAAGCTTTTGAGTCAGATAGCCAGGTTCACACCCTGGATCCATAATTTACTATTATAACTGTAGGCAAGATGTACTTTGGTTTCCTCACCTGCAAAAGGGAACTAACAGTAGGATCTAACTTAGCATTGTTGTGAGGATTCAGGGAGTAACAAGGCAGATATAGAGCATAGAGTAAGTGCTAAACAATCGTTATGTTAACCAGTGCTCATATGAAAAAGATTTCTGCAAGAAGGTACACGATGAATTGCTAAAGTAATTAGCAAAGACAAGCTAAGTAATGATAAAGCCCAGAAAAGATAAAGATACTTTGGTCCAAAGTGAAGGGAAAAGATGAATTGGAAGCATTAACATTGTTAAAATGTACATACTCCCCAAAGCAGATTCAATGCAATCTCTTTCAAAATACTAGTGACATTCTTCACAGACTAGAAAAACAATGCTAAAATTTGTATGGAAACACAAAAGACCCCACATAGCAAAAGCAATCTTGATAAAAAGAACAAATCTGGAGGGATCATGCAGCCTGATTTCAAACTATACTACAAAGCTACAGTAATAAAAACAGTATGGTACAAAAACAAAGAGATCAATGGAACAGAATAGAAAGCCAAGAAATAAACCCACACTCTAAGATCAACTAATCTATGACAAAGGAGTAAAGAATAAACAATGGGGAAAAGACAGCCTCTTCAATAAATGGTGTTGGAAAAACTGGACAGATACATGAAAAGAATCAAACTGAACAACTTTCTCATACCATATACAAAAATAAACTCCAAATGGATTCAGAACTTAAATGTAAAACCTGAAACAATAAAAGTTCTAGGAGAAAACATAGGCAGTACATTCTTTTTTTTTTTTTTTTTTTTTTTTTGCGGTACGCGGGCCTCTCACTGCTGTGGCCTCACCCCCTGCAGAGCACAGGCTCCAGACGCTCAGGCTCAGCGGCCATGGCTCACGGGCCCAGCCGCTCCGCGGCATGTGGGATCCTCCCGGGCCAGGGCATGAACCCGCGTCCCCTGCACTGGCAGGCGGACTCTCAACCACTGCGCCACCAGGGAAGCCCGGCAGTACATTCTTTAACATCAGTCTTAGCAATATCATTTTGGGTATGTCTCCTCAGGCAAGGACAACTAAAGCAAAAATAAACAAATGGAACTACATCAAATTAAAAAGCTTTTTCACAGTGGAAAAAAAAATCCCAAAATGAAAAGTCAACCTATTGTAGGGGAAAATATACTTGCAAATTATATGTCTGATAAGAGGTTGATATCCAACATATACAAAGAATTCCTACAACCCCATATTCAAAAAATAAGCAATCCAATTTAAAAATGGGCAGAGACATTTTTCCAAAGAAGACATACAGATGACAACATACATATGAAAAGATGCTCAACATCACTAATTATTAAGGAAATGCAAATCAAAAGCACATAGAGATACCATCTCACACACATCAGAATGGCTGCTATCAAAAAGGTAACTGGCTTCCCTGGTGGCGCAGTGGTTGAGAGTCCGCCTGCCAATGCAGGGGACGTGGGTTCGTGCCCCGGTCCGAGAGGAACCCACATGCCGCGGAGCGGCTAGGCCCGTGAGCCATGGTCACCGAGCCTGCGCGTCCGGAGCCTGTGCTCTGCAGCGGGAGAGGCCACAACAGTGAGAGGCCCATGTACCGCAAAAAAAAAAACAAAAAGGTAACCAATAACAAATGTTGGTGAGGTTGTGGAGGAAAAGGAACACTTGTGCACTGTTCTTGGGAGTGTAAATCGGTGCAGTCACTATGGAAAACATAAAATTAATAATAAAACTACCATATGCTCCAGCAATTCCACTTTTGGATATCTATCTGAAGAAAACTAAAACACTAATTCAAAGAAAGTGTGCACCCCTATGTTCATTGCAGCACTATTTACAATAGCTAAGATGTGGAAGCAAGCTAAGTGTCCATTAATAGATTAATGGAATATATATATATATATATATATATATATATATTTTAGAATATTAGCCATAAAAAAGAATACAATCTTCCCAGTTGTGACAGCATGGATGAATCTAGAGCAAATTATGCTAAGTGAAGTAAGTCAGACAGAGAAAGACAAATACTATATGATTTCATTTATATGTGTAATTTAAGAAAAAAAACAAATGAACAAACAAGACAGAAACAGACTCATAGATATAGAGAACAAACTGGTGGCTGCCAGAGGGGAGGGGAGTGGGGAAATGGATGAAATAGGTGAAGGGGATTAAGAGATACAAACTTCCAGTCATAAAATAAGTGGTTCATGGGGATGTAATGTACAGCATAGGGAATACTAGACTTATCATGGTGATAATTTTGTAATATTATATAACTTTCAAACCACTATGTTGTACAACTGAAACTAATATAATATTGTGTGTCAACTATACTTCAATATAAAATAACTAATTTTTTTAAAGAAATTTCAAATTTAGTATCATGAATTTTAAAAATGAAAGCAATCGTAATTTTTGGAGAAAAAAACTGAAGTGTAGTGAAAACAGAAGAAAGGCAATATTTGTTACAAAGACTTCTTTATGCTAGAATTGGTATTAGGTGCTTTAAAATGAACCATTACTCTGTTTTTTGTAAAATGGAAGAGAAAGGTTTTAAGCTAAGCTCACAACACTGGTCTGAATGGAAGAGACTAGGAAAAGAAGAAAAGATATGCCAATCTGTATGTCCCATCATCAAAAAAAGGCAAAAACACAGAGGCAGCATTCTGTTTCTGGAGGTCATGAGATGCTTGGATGGATGAGAGTATCACCCAGGTGGTGCATGACAGAGTCAAAAGTGTGTTGGAGACACAAGGACTTGAATTTGTGTCCTGGCTCTGACATTTCCTAGCTGTGACATAATTTAGAGAAGTTAGAGAACACAGAGAGCCTTAGTGGTCTCATTCTGAGAGAATATTATAGAATATTATAGATCTAGCCTGTATTAGTCAGGGTCCTTACAGGGAAAAAAAGGGCACACTCAAATTAGGGTAAATGTGATGCAGGGGAAATTCAAGGGATAATGCAATAAGGAGACAACAATAGGATCTAAAACCCAGGGGGAGAGAGTTAGGTAGGAAAAAACTGTCTTGAGAAGATCAGGGACACAGCCAGCACATAGTGACCTTGCAAGGAAGGAGCCAGGGGAATACATGCCCTGACCTCATCCTTTCTTCTGATCTCATACTAGGGGTCCCAATAAAAAAACAAAATGGAAGCCAAAGGACTTTTTTTTGTGTGGTTATATATGGGCAGTTGTAGTAACTGATAATAGATGTAAAGATACCTCATTGCACAACTTTCGATGGTCCATTTCACATGGACTACAATGTGAATGCTGCTCCCTGAGTCATGCAATGTGGCAGCCCTACTAAGCCCCTGGTACAGTGCCTGGCAGATAATAGGAGCTTAGTGAATATTAACTCCCTTACCTCCTTCAGTTGGGACAGAGCAAGTTAAAAGTTTCCCATTGTATGTAGGTCTCTTTGGGTCCTCACATATAGAAACCTAAGGAACAAAGCTGCCACTCTTCCAATGATTTCTTTCCCTCAGGTAGTGAAGAACTTACTGAATGGTGAGAAGCTCTCAAACCTGACTCCTGTAATCACAGAATGTTCAGAAACAGATGTTTTCAAAATTCCTGCTTCCCATCTTGTGTCTCTGCCTCTCTCACAAGGTTAGGTGAGGCAGATGAACGGTTGGGAGGTGAGAAAGAATGAGCTCACACACAGGAAACTGAAAGTGTTGATTAGAAATATTTCCAATGAATGCACATGCCAATACTTCATATAGGAAACATCACTACCTGATACTTTAACAAAGGCAACTTACCCTTACTCATTTCCCATAAATTTCAGGGCAGTTTCAATCATGGTAGGAAGTACAGCCAATGAAAACACTCTACCAGTTGGACTGGTGACAGCTTTTGCAATATGCTCCTGAAATGTAACTACCACTGAACAAAATCCAACCTTCAGCATAAGAACAGTGAAAAATGCTTCAGGAAAGCAAACGAAGAGAATTTCTGTGAAGAAGAAATTGGTGAACCCGTTTAATAAAAAGGTTAGGGAGAAACTGAAGTCTCCTTAAGTAGGAGAAGAGAACCTTACCTTGACCAACAACAGTCTTTTGCAAAGGGAACTATCATTCATCAGAGAGTAAGCTATCCCTAATTGTCTCAATATTGAGCTTCATACCTATGGGTCTGTAGGACCTGCCTCACTACTTTGGTTTATATGACTTCTGAGGTCCCCTTCAACACTGAAAGATGAAGAACTTGAGTCTTTCCCTCTAATAACAAAGATTGTTTATGACCCCGTCCCCATTTCATCTCCATCTTCATTTTGCTCTAAGCTTTTTACAACTCAAAAAGAAAAATTCCCATGAAAAATTGATCTAAAGCTGGCATGCACATTTTTGGTTACTAAGATAAATGAAGGGTATAGTGGACAAAGGGGTCACATAACTGTGTGACCTTGGTGAAATCACTTTACTTCTCTGGGCTTCAAATTTCTTATCTGTACAATTGGGGGTTAGGTTAGAGCTGTAAGGTACTTCCCAATTCTGGTATTCTATAAAACTAGGAGAGAGGAAACAATCCCTTCTGTTCCTATGTGTCATAGTTAATTGTCTTTCAAAATACTACTTCTCTTCTCTGCCTCTAGTTTGACGTCATGATACAAGTGAGTACTAATCAGGTAAGGCTACAGCTACCACAGTGAAAAGGCAATGTTCCCAATGCCCAGAGCAGTCAGAGGACTGGAAGGTTCAAGAAACTTCCTGAAGAATGTGGCTATGGATATCAGAGAGATCTCACATGTCAGCTAATGGATTTGGACAGGAGAACAGAAACTCTTGTAACCAAAGGTCAACAGTTTAAACAGAAGTATACATGTGCTGGCATTTTGAAAGGCCTTATTACCATAAAATTGCTGGTTCAGTTACCAGGTCACTGTATAGAACCCTGACAGAAACCTGGCTATCTGATATATGACAGATCAGACCGTCAAATACCTCTGTCTCAAAGCAAAGCCTAGCCTAGATTCCCGTTCAATCATTGGGTAAATAAATATCTATTGAGCTCCTGCTTTGTTTCATGGTCGGTGCTGGGTGCTAGTGATTAAATAGAGAATGAGATTGATGTGGACCCCACCCTCATGGAAGAGACAGACATTAAACAAATAAGTGTACAAATATATACATACACAATTGGATAAAGGCCATGAAGAAAGAGAAAACAGTGTGATGAAAATGAGATATGAAAGTGGTACCTTTTGGGGTCAGAGAAGGATTTTCTGAGGAAGGGACATTTAATTTGTGCCTGGTGGATGAGTAAGACTCGGCCAAGTAAAGAGTTGATGGAAGAACATTCCAGCATATGCAAAGTCTCCGAGTTTGCCCAAATTTAGTCAGTCCTGTGGCTGAGACATTGAGGGTAGGAGGAAACTGAGGGTTGAGATGCAGTTAAGGGTTAGCTCATGCTTTGTAGATGACACTGAAGATTTCAGATTTTAAATGCAGTGGCGAGTGACATGACACTTGTAAGTTCCTTAAGGACCACTCTGGATCAGTGTGAAGAATGGATTGGGGGAGACCAAGAACAAAAGGCAGTAGAGTAGTGAGATGGTCATTATGGCCATGAAGTCAGGAAAGGATGGAGGCTCGGACTGAAGCAGTAATAGAGGAGACGGAAAGAAACAGGTAGATTTGAGGAGCATCTTGGGAGAAAAAGTGACAGGCCCTATGCAAAGTGAATATGTAAATGGAAGATGAAGGGAATGACAAAATGACAGCTGCCCATATTCATGGTGTGACCAACTGATATATAGAGGTCATACCATTTCCTGAGAAGAGAGACACCAGAAAGGAAGAAATATAGGGGCCAGAGATGGAAATTGAGTCATGTTTTCATAGCACTATGTTAAATGCTGTTTTAAATGTAAAGTCACTGAAGATAAGAACTTAAAGTGATCCTTTGGATTTAGGAAGACCATTTTTGGCTTTAGCAGAGAGAGAATCCAGATGGGGATGAGTCAAAAAATGAATGAAAGAAAAGGAAGAGAAAGCAGCATGTGTACAAAGGTTTTTCAAGAAGTTTGTTGTAAAACGTCATAGAGAGAGATGCAATATCTAGGGAAAGTGTTTTAAAGATGAACTATGTACCATGACATAGATGCAGGCTGCTGGGGAAAATCCAGTTAGAGAGCAGAGAGTAAGGTTGTAGCCACTAGAGGGGATACCCAGTAATGTAAGTCCTGTGAGAAAGTGAGAAGGGATGCGGTCTGGAATATCTGTGCTTCTTCTATTGAACAGAAAAGAAGGAAATGCAGGTAAGTCTGTAGGGATGGTGGGGGGACAAGAAAGAGTTCCCATTTCATGGCTTCTATATTTTTTCTATGAACAGAAATATGTCATTTGATTAAGATTGGGGGAAAGGACTTTAGAGCTACAAGAGGTATGGAGGAGATATAAAATGAGTTTAATGATGAAGAAAAAACTCAATAAGGAAATGTAAATAAGCTATGTTGGCATTACTGAGGGCCCAGTTGGAGGTTGATGGTCATGGATTTCCAATGATACCAGCCTTTCCTAATGTGTGATATTCTCAAGAGGACTTGAGCTAGCTCTTTGGGTGTTGGCACATAGTTTGGTTTACCTGGGCTGAGATCAAGCAGTTATAATGATGGAGAGGTCAAGGAAGTTGAGAGTATTTGCAAAAGAGACATTAAAATGAAAGCCAATAAAATATAATCTGGATAGGATGGAAATGAAACAGGAAGAAGTCAACAGAAAAATTGGAGACATCAATAGACTGGACATCTTGATGAGGTCATAAAATCATTGTGCAGAGATAATTGAATAAATAAGCTGGAAAGTGGGATGGTTGAATTAGCAATATTGGAGGTGGGGCACTGTGAATTAATGTCCAAAGTCAACAGCATAAAGGACAGATGGGATAAATGGAGTAGAGGAGAGCAAAGGATCATTGGAGATAGAAAGAAATCAAGGAAATGAGAGGTCTGAGTCCTTTGGGGGATGTTCAGGCAGATGTCAATTTTCTAGGATGATAGCAGAAGGCAGGCAGCTCAGGAAGATTGAGCTAAGCCTTCAGTGATAGAACGGGCATGACAAGGTAAGAGGAGATGACAGCATGGCTTTGAAGAATAGACTTTGCTTGAAAAGACCACAGAAAAAGTGGTGTCCTAGGGTTCAAACATACATGAACCTAGGCAAAGTAGAGGATGGAGGGTCTGCATTAAAAGTATAAAATTTAGAGAACTTCATTATTTGGAGAATTCTAGGAAACACCAACTAGAAGCAGGTTTGGGAGAGGAGGGGTAGTGTTTGGGGTCTGTATGGATTGGTGGAGGGTTATGAATTTCCTTTTATACATTAAGAAAACCCAGGATAAATTAAAGGCTGGGACAGCCAACATACAGTCCAGGATTATGAGCCTCCTACTGTGTTTTATATTTGTTTTGTTTTGGCAGAAACATTATTCAGGACTTCTGGTATGATAATAGCTATTAAGTCAACACTCTTTTCCTCACGAAAATCATATAAAAGTGATAAACAGAATAAAAATAAAACTTTCAAACTCCATTTTTAGTGAGATCAAAAGATAGACTTAATCCACAGAGACTTAAAACACATTAAAGGGCTGCGAGAAGCATCTGAGAAGAAGCAGAAACATTCTGGGAGGTGAAAAATGAATAAACAGAAGAGAGAACTCGGCTTTGAAAGGATAAGCAACATTCACTTGAAGGTGAGGGCTTCACCTGGAGTGTACAAGGTGTGTCTCGGTTCTGCAATAATCAATGTGGGTTGGGTGAGTAGGGCTGGTAGTAGAAGCCCTGCTGTACTAAGTCTGGTTCAGAGAAAATAAGAGGGTATTACACAAGAAACACTAGGATGAGTCTGTGTAGCAGCAGAAAAGGAGAGAATCTTTGGGCTGGGATGCTTATAAATTTACCCTGGACCCTTACTACCTCAAAGAGAAACTTCCTACATATAAATGGTTCATAAAAATCCAACCTGCTCACTGAAGAGCAATGAAAGGTTAACTGGGCCAAAGCACTCTTGAGAAAAAAGAACAGAGCTGGAGGTATCATGCTCTCTGACTTCAGATTATACTACAAACCTACAGTAATCAAAACAGCATGGTACTGGCACAAAAACAGACACATAGATCAATGTAACAGAGTAGAGAGCCCAGAAATAAATTCACTCATTTATGGTCAAATAATCTATGACAAAGGAGGCAAGAATACACAAATGGAGAAATGACAGTCCCTTCAGTAAGTAGTGCTGGGAAAACTGGACAGTTACATGTAAAGAATGAAATTAGAACAGTTCCCAACACCATATACAAAAATAAACTCAAAATGAATTAAAGACTTAATGTAAGACTAGAAGCCATAAAACTCCTAGAAGAGGACACAGGCAGAACACTCTTTGACATAAATCACAGCAATATTTTTTTTGGATCTGTCTCCTAAGACAAAAGAAGTAAAAGCAAAAATAGACAAATGGGACCTAATTAAATTTAAAAGGTTTTAGACAGCAAAAGAAACCATAAACAAAATGAAAAGAAAACCTACAGAATGGGAGAAATATTTGCAAATGTGACTAACAAGGGGTTAATATCCAAAATATATAAATAGTTCATACAATTCAATATCAATAAACAAACACATTTAAAAAATGGGCAGAAGACCTAAATACATATTTTTCCAAAGAAGATATACAGATGGCCAACAGGCATATGAAAAAAAATGCTTATCACTAATTATCAGAGAAAAACAAATCAAAAACACAATGAGATATCACCTCACATCTCCCAAAATGGCTATCGTCAAAAAGACCACAACAAACAAATGTTGGTAAAGATGTGGAGAAAAGGAAACCCTAGCACACTGTTGGTGGGAATGTAAATAGGTGCAGCCACCATGGAGAACGGTATGGAGGTTCCTCAAAAAAATTAAAAATACAACTACCAGATGATCCAGTAATTCCATTGCTGGGTATATCCAGAGAAAATGAAAACACAAATGTGAAAAGATTACATGTACTCCAATGTTCATAGGAGCATTATTTACAATAGCCAAGAAAGGGAAGCGACCTAAGTGTCCATCAACAGATGAATGGATAAAGATTGCCTAAATATACAATGGAATACTACTCAGCCATAAAAAGAATGAAATTTTGCCATTTGCAACAACATGGATGAACCTAGAGCTTAATGAAATAAGTCACACAGAGAAACAAATACTGTATATTATTACTTACATGTGGAATCTAAAAAATAAAACAAAAGAATGTATATAGCAAAACAGAAACAGACTCCAAAGATATAGAGAATAAACTAGTGATTACCAGAGGGGGAAAGTAAGGAGGGAGGGGCAAGATATGGGTAGAGGATTAAGAGACACAAATTACTATGTATAAAATAAATGAAAAACGAGGATATATTGTAGAGTGCAGGGAAATATAGTCATCATTCTGCAATAACTTTAAATGGAGTATAATCTATAAAAATACTGAATCACTATGTTGTACATCTGAAACTAACAAAATATTGTAAATCAACTATACGTCAATTTTTTAAAAGTGAATTGACACAGACATGATGCAAAGAAAATATAAGAAAGTGTGGAGAAGAGTAGAAAAGACTTGCTCTTAGAGAACAGGCATTAGAAAATGTCAAGAGCACATGAAAATTGTGATAAAAATATTTTACAACAAATTATAAAAATTTAATGAAATAATCCCCTCTATGAAGGAATAGCACAGAATAGAGATATAAGAACTCAGAAAAGAGATGGAAAAACAAGAAGAGAAGGAATGAGTTGGCAGAACCTAGGAAATAAGCAGAAGAAAAAATAGTCACAGACATAAAGATGAAATCTGAAAGGACATGAGCAAAGCAGACATCGCAGATAGCACATTAAGGGAACAGATACCAGAAACAAGAAAACAAGGATCAAAAAAGGAAAAAAGAAAAAGTCAGAGAAATGAATTAGGGATTAGACAGACAATGAAAGTTATGTGAAAAGCAAAGAAGAAGCAACTGTGAATATTCAGTTCCCCATTTATAAAAATAAATGAAAACTAAACAATGAAACAGAAAAACGAATTAAAATATGATCAAGAAAACTTACCTGAAATAAAAGGTTTGAATATATTATTAAAAGGGTATTACATGCACCAGGAAATTTATACAAAAATAGATAATACTAAGACATATCCCAGTAAATTTATCACACTTTGAATAACTATTTGGACAACTATGCAAAACCATGGAGGATAAATCAAACTGGCATAAGATTTCTCTACGAAGAAATTCTACACCAAACACAATGCAGTAGCACTTACAAGATTTTCAAAGAATGAAATGTTAAGCCAAGGATTTCAAATACAGACAAACTATACTTCAGATATAAAGGTCATTGAGTAGCATTTTTGAACTTATAGGTTTTAAGGGTATGCTGTACTTATGAGACTTTCTTGAGAAAATACTAGAAGACAAACTTAAAGCAATTACAAAATGACTAAGGAAACTATGACAAAGAAATAGTGCATTGAATGTATTTAACTCTACAACTAAGACAAAAGCAATGTGAAAATTAAGATGCCAACACCAAATGTATATATTAACATCTTGACCATATAGATGTAGGCAAATAACAGAAATATGGGGGAGAAAAGAGGAAAGAAATTGGGAGATAAAGAAAAAGTGGTGTTGACTCTATGGAGCATCTGACAGAAATAAACATATCGTTTAAAACCAATATAACAAATAATAAAAATAAGTGCAGATTTAATAGTAAAAAGTTAATCAATAAGAAAGATAATATTATTGATTAAAATTAAGGGATAAAATAGAGAAGCCAGAAAGAGGGAAAAGAGTCAATATATTTACTCATCACTACTAGGAAGGAAATGAAGGACTGACCAAGATGGTGACCTAGGAGCCTCCTGACTTACCCTCCTCCCACAGATGCACTAAACATACAGCTATGCATGGATCAATTCCCTCTGAGAAAAATCCAGAAATTAGTTGAGTGACTCCTGTGCATCAGGCTACTAAGAAAATGCCCATATCAAAATGAATAGGAAAGGCTGAGACACATTCTCACCATGATCCCTGCCCTAAGCACAGCACCTTACACTTCAGAGGGAACCCCTAGCTGCCAGCTTCTCCCTGAGGAGCAAAGGGTTTGGGCCATACATGTAGTGTCCTAACTTTTAAAGCTGTCACTTGAGGGATGGACCACCAAATCACCTAGTTCTGAAAGCCAGTGAGGTTTGAATTCAAAAGTCTCACAGGACTATAGTGAACAAAGAAGCAGCTCTTAAATGGGTTCACAAGCACTCCCTGTGGAAATCGCCTCCAGACTCAGTGCAGAAGGAGCAAACAAAAACACCCATCTCCCAGTTTTTTTCTTGGAAGGGATTTGATTGCAATACTCTCTCACCTGCTCTCTGAAGGTTCAGCTTCTAATCAGTCTGAATTTTAGGGCTGACTTGGATTCTCCTGGGAGCCTGAAAGAGTTAGTGAGCACTTCCTCCACCTTCTACCTCCACCTAGTTTCAACAGCAAAGCCAAATGTCCAAGGAGCTTGTCTATACTTTTGCAGCTGCCACACAAGAGATGGACCTTCAAATCACCTGGCTCTGATAACCAATGAGCTCAGCATTCATGAGTCCCATAGAAACATATTAAACAGAGAAATCAGCCACCTAGTTTTCAAACAGCTACACGAGCACTTCCTGAAGCTATCCCCTCCAGGTTCACTGCAGAGGGAGAAAGCAAAAATACCCATCTCCCAGTCTCTCCCTGCAATGGATTTACTGCATGCTTTTCCAGCTGCTGCCAGAGGTTCTGGCTTCTAATAAGTCTGAATGTGGGAACAGACTGGATCCTCCCAGGAGCCTGAGAGAGCTCCTGGGCACATCCCCCACTAACTCACCTGGTTCATGGCAACTAAAATCATCTTGAGCTTCTCCCTGGAAGGAGCCTGTCCATACTTCTAGCACCCCAACTGTTATGGTTGCCTCTGAGGGACTGGCTCCCAAATCACCTAGCTCTGGGAGCTGATAGGCCTCAGAATTCATGAGCTACCCACCACATAAAACAAGGAGGGAATTCTGTTGGGGTACACAAGCACTTTCAGTGACTGTTTTCCCTGGCTCAACACAGAGAGAGTAGGCAAAACACTCAGCTTTCAGTTTCTCCCTGAAAGGGGCTAGACTGCATATATAACATCCTGGCTTTCCCAGCTGCTGCCTGAAGGTCAGGCTTTCGATTAACCTGAATCAGGGGCTCAAGAGGCAGGTAATTAATAGTTCTCCAGGAGCCTAAAGAGGGGTATGGACATTTCCTACACCTTTAGGACACTGATAGGTCTTGCCACACCATCATTTATTCGGAGCCACTAAGTAAGAAAAAAAAAAAAGTCCACAGCTTAAACAATCACAAGGTTTAAGAGGAAGCCAGGAGCTCAGACTGGGCTGATTGACAAAGTTCATCTCCTGCACAAGGGCAGGTTGTTGAGATTGGAAAAGGTGGCTGTTTTATCTAATGAACAGAAACCAACTCAGAGTGTTAAGAAAAAGGAAGAAACAGGGAATATGTCCCAAACAAAAGAACAAGATAAATCTCCAGAAACCAATCTTAATGAAGTGGAAATAAGTGATTTACCTGATAGAGAGGTCAAATTAACTGTCATAAAGATGCTCACCAAGTTTAGGAGAGCAATTCATGAACAAAGTAAAAACATCAACAAAGAGGTAGAAAATATTTAAAAGTACCAAACAGAAATCACAGAGCTGAAGAATACAATAACTGAACTGAAAATCCAATGGAGGGTTTCAACATCAGATGCAATCAAGAAGAAAGGATCAGTGAACTCGAAAACAGGGCAGTGGAAATCACCCAATCACAGGAGCAAAAAGAAAAAAGGAATGAAAAAGAGTGAAAATAGCTTAAGGGATTTATGGGACATCATCAGAAGAACCAGTACATGCATTATAGTAGTCCCAGAAGAAGAAGAGAGAAAGAGAGAGAAAGGGGCAGGAAGCTTATTTGAAATCCTAGCTGGAAATTCCCTAACCTGGGGAAAGAAACAGACATACAGATCCAGGAAGTGTAAAGAAAATATCAAATAATATGAATCCAGAAAGACCCCCAGGGAGACACATCATAATCAAATTATCAAAAGTTAAGGACAAAGAGTGACTCTTAAAAGCAACAAGAGAAAAGCAACTTGTTACATACAAGGGAACCCCTGTAAACCTGTAAGCAGATTTTTCAGCAGAAATCTTGCATGACAGAAGGGATTGGGGTGATACATTCAAAGGGCTGAAAGGAAAAAAACTACTATCAACAAAGAATACTGTACGCAGCAAAGCTGTCCTTCAGAATTGAAGGAGAGATAGAGTTTCCAAGACAAACAAAAGCCAAAGAAGTTAATCATTACTACTAGACTGGCCTTACAAGAAATAAAATGGGAGTTCTTCAAGATGAAATAAAAGTACATAATCAGTAATAGAAAAACATATGAAAGTATAAAGTTGCTGGCAAAATACTCAATATTGTAATAGTCATGGGTAAATCACTTATAACTCTAGTATTAAGGTTAAAAGGTAAACATAATAAAAAATAATGGTAACTACAATAATTTGTCAATGGCTACACAATATAAAAAGATGTAAACTGTGACATCAAAAATATAAAAGGAGGGGGCTTCCCTGGTGGTGCAGTGGTTGAGAGTCTGCCTGTCGATGCAGGGGACATGGGTTCATGCCCTGGTCCAGGAAGATCCCACATGCCGCAGAGCGGCTGAGTTCATGAGCCATGGCCGCTGAGCCTGTACGTCCGGAGCCTGTGCTCCGCAACGGGAGAGGCCACAACAGTGAGAGGCCCGCATACCGCAAAAGAAAAAAAAAAAAAAATATATATATATATATATAAAAGGAGGGAGTGTAAAAATGTAGAGCTTTTGTATGTATCTGAAGTTGTTATCAGCTTAAAATAGACTGTTATTACTAAAAGATGTTAATGTAAGTTTCATGGTAACTAAAAAACAAAAACCTATAGTATACACAAAAGATAAAGACAAAGGAATCAAAGTATACAACTACAGAAAATCATCAAGAAACCAAAAGAGGAAGAAAGGAACTACAAAACAGCCAGAAAACAATGAACAAAATGGCAATAGTACGGCCATACCTATCAATAATTACTTTAAATGTAAATGGACTAAGTTCTCCAATCAAAGGACACAGAGTGGCTGAATGGATGAAGAAAAAAACAAACTCTATGTTGCCTACAAGAGACTTCCTTCAGCTTTAATGATACATATAGACTGAATGTAAAGAGATGGAAAAAGATATTCCATGCAAGTGGAAACCAAAAGAAAGCTGGGATAGATATACTTATTTCAGACAAAATAGACTTTAAGCCAAAAACTCTAATAAGAGACAAAGATGGCTATTATATAATGATAAAGAGGTCAACTCATCAAGAGAATCTAACTCTAAATACGTATGCACCCAACAGTGGAGTACTTAAGTATATAAAGCAGATACTAACAGATCTGAAGAGAGAAATAGACAGCAATACAATAACAGTAAGGGACTTTAATACCCTACTTTGAACAACAGGTAGATTATCCAGACAGAAACCAGTAAAGAACCATTGGGTTTAACTACATGTTATAACAAATGGACCTAACAGATATTTATAGACCATTCCATCCAACAGCAGAAGAATACACATTCTTCTCAAAAGCACATATTCTCAAGGATAGATCATATGTCAGACCACAAGTCTTAACTAAATTTAGAAGGATAAAATCATGACAAGTATCTTTTCAGACCACAGTGATATGAAACTAGAAATCAATTACAAGAAGAAAACTCAAAAGATTCAAAAATATGTGGTATTTAAATAACATGCTTGTGAACAAGCAATGGATCAAAGAAGAAATCAAAAACAAAATGAAAAACTCTTGAGACAATGAAAATGGAAACACAATATACCAAAACTTATGTGATGCAACAAAAGCAGTACTAAGACAGAAGTTTACAATGATAAATGCCTACATTATGAAAAAAGAAAGATCTCAAATAAACAACCTAATTTTACACTCAAGAAACTAGAGAAAGAAGAAAAAACTAAACTTAAAGTTACTAAAATAAAGAAAATAACAGAAATCAGAATGAAAATAAATGAAACAGGTTAGAAAGACAGAAGAAAAGGTCAATAAAACTAAGAACTGGTTTTTTAAAAGATAAACAAAATTGACAAACCTTTAGCTAGACTGACTAAGAAAAGTAGAAGACTCAAAGATTCAAATAAATATAATCAGAAATGAAAGAGAAGACATTACCATTGATAACACAGAAATACTAAGGAACACAAGAAACCACTATGAAAAACTAAACACCAATAAATTAGATAACCTAGAAGAAATGGATTTCCAGAAACACACAACTTACCAAGACTGAATCATGAAATAGAAAATCTCAATATATTAATTACTAGTAAGGAGATATCATCAGTAGTAACAAACTTCCCAATAAACAAAAGTCTAGGACCAGATGGCTTCATTGTTGAATTCTACCAAACATTTAAAGAAGAATTAATACAAACCCTTCTCCAAATTTTCCCCAAAAGTGAAGAGGAAACACTTCCAAACTCATTTTACAAGGCCATTATCCTACTACCAAAGCCAAACCAGGGCACTACAAGAAAAAAAAAAAAATTAAAGGCCAATATCCCTGAGGAACATAGAGGCAAAAATCCTCAACAAAATATTAGTAAAGTGAGTTCAACAGTACATTAAAAGAATCATACGTCATGATCAAGCAGGATCTATTCCTGGGATGTAAGGATGGTTCAACAACAGCAAATAAATGTGATACACCGCATTAACAAAGTGAAGGATAGAATCATATGATCATCTCAAATTTGATGAAATCTGACATCCTTTTATTAAAAAAAAAAAAAAAACCTCTCAACAATAGAAATAGGAGGAATGTACCACAACATAATAAAGGCCATATATGAAAAGCCCACAGCTAGCATCATACTCAACAATGAAAAGCTAAAAGCTTTTCCTCTAGGACCAGGAATAAGACAAGGCTGTCTACTCTCAGAACTTTTATTCCACATACTACTAGAATTCCTAGCCAGAGCAATTAGTCCAGAAAAACAAATAAAAGCCATCTAAGACAGAAAGGAATAAGGAAAACTGTCTATTTGCAGATGACATAATCTTATATATAAAAGTCCCTAGAGACTCCACAAAAAAAAACTGTTAGAACTAATAAACAAATTCAGTAAAGTTGCAAAATGAAAAATCAATATACAAAACTCAGTTGTGTTTCTAGACACTAACAATGAACTGTCAGAAAGAAATTAAGAAAATAATCCATCTACAATAGGATCAAAAAAGAAATAAAATAAATTGTTAGGAATTTATAAATAAATAAATTTTAGGAATAAATTTAACCAAGGAGGCAAAAGACCTGTATACTGAAAAACTGTAAGACACCGATGAAAGAAATTGAAGAAGACAGAAATAAAAGGAAAGATATTCAGTGTTCATTGAATGGAAAAATCATTATTGTTTACATGACCACACTACCCAACACACTCTACAGATTCAATGCAATCCCTATCAATATTCCAATGACATTTTTTCACAGAAGTAGAAAAAACAATCCTGAAATTAGCATGGAACTGCAAAAGACCCCAGAGAGAACAAGCAATCTTGAGAATGAAGAGCAAAGCTAGAAGCATCACACTTACTGATTTTGAACTATTTTACAAAGCTATGGTAATCAAAACAGTATGGTATTGTCATAAAGACACACATAAATCAATGGACAAAAATAGAGATCCCAGCTATAAACCCATGCATTTACAGTCAATTAATTTTTGACAAAGATGTCAAGAATACAAGGATAGTCTCTTCAATAAATTATGTTAAGAACACTGGATTTCCACATGTGAAGATTAAAACTGGACTATCTTATACCATACACAAAAAACAACTCAAAATGGATTAAACACTTGAACAGCATAAACTCCTAAAAGAAAACATAGGAGGTAAGCTCCTTGACATTGGTCTTTGCAATGTTTTTTCAGAATTAACACCAGAAGTACAGGCAATGAAAGCAAAAATAAACATGTGGAACTACATCAAACTGAAAAACTTCTGCACAGCAAGGAAACCATCAACAAAATTAAAAGGCCCTATGGGTCAGGAGAAAATATTTGCAAGCCACACATCTGATGAGGGGTTAATATTAAAAATATATATAAGAAACTCATACAATAGAAAAAATAATAATCCAGTTTTAAAATGGGCAAAGGACCTGGATAGACAGTTTTCCAAAGAAGACATACAAATGGCCTACAGTTACATGAAAGTGTGTTCAACATCAGGGAAATGCAAATCAAAACCACAGGGAGATAGCACCTCATACCTGCTAGGATATCTATTATCAAAAAGACAAGAGATAACAAATGCTGGCAAGGATGTGAAGAAAAGGGAACACTTTTACACTGTTGGTGGGAATGGAAGCTGGGAAACCACTATGGAAAACGATTTGGAGGTTCCTCCACACTAAAAATTGAAAATAGAACTAATATATGATCCAGCAATCCTACTTCTTGGTATATATCCAAGGGAAATAAAATAACTATCTTGAAGAGATATCTGTACTCCCATGTTCATTGCAGAATAATTCACAAGAGCCAAGGTATAGAAACAACCTAAGAGTGTGTTGACAGATGAGTGTTGATGGAATGATATATTTATATCACCATATCATATATATATATATATATATATATAATGGATCATTATTCAACTTTTAAAAAGATGGAAATCCTGCCATTTGCAACAGCATGAATAAACTTGGAAGGCGTCATGCTAAGTGGAGTAAGCCGTATAGAAAAAGGTAAATACTGCATGATTTCACTTATATGTGGAATCCCCCCCCAAAAAAAAGGAAAGGAAAGGAAAAGAAGAAATGAAGGACTGAGCATACTACATATATTTATAATTACCAAGGTAATATTAGAATAGAAACACAGATCTTCCTAAATACAAAACTATAAGAAAAGAAAGGAAAATGTGACATTGTAAAAGATTTTTAAAACTTGATAAAGCATGATACAAGTATGTGGATACTTAACATTAAAAAAATTCAACTCAAAAGACAGAATTAGGTTTAATGGGCAAGCTCAAAAAGCATCTCACTAAAGTCTGGAATAAGATAGGGATATTCATTATCATGACTACTGCTCAGCATATTACTAAATTCAACCTACACTAAAATACCTTTCAAATTGCCAAAGGCAAAAATAAAAGGTTACCACTGGGTGGTATGGGTGCTTTCATACACCAGTAATGCAAACTGGTACACAGCTTATCCTGGGAGACTTAACAATACTGTTCAAAATTATAAAATCATGGGGCTTCCCTGGTGGCGCAGTGGTTGAGAGTCCGCATGCCGAGGCAGGGGACACGGGTTCGTGCCCTGGTCTGGGAAGATCCCACGTGCCGTGGAGCGGCTGGGCCCGTAAGCCCTGGCCGCTGAGCCTGTGCGTCCGGAGCCTGTGCTCCGCAATGGGAGAGGCCACAACAGTGAGAGGCCCGCGTACAGCAAAAAAAAAAAATTATAAAGTCATACGCTCTTTGACCCAGCCACTCCACTTTTCCATAATTATATACAAAGTTATTTATTGCAGCATTATTTGAAATAGCTAAATATTGTAAACAATCTAAAAGTTCAACAACAGAGAATTGGTTAAATAAGTTGTTGGTATATCCAAACAATGGAATACCATATAGCTGTTAAAAAAAATAGGAATGGCTGTTTTTGTGGATACAGAGTGATCTCAGGATATATTATTGTTAGGTGAAAAATGAAGCTGCAAACAGCATGTAGAAAATGCTGTCTTTTGTGTAAAAAGGAGGAAAACAAGAAAAATTATATACGTACATTTGCTTATATTATAAAGAAACTCTGGAAGAATTTTAGAGAAACTATTAACAGTGTATAAGTTTGGGATTTGGGAGAGCTGGGTGGATATGACTTTGTTTGCCTAGGATTGTCCCAATTTGCCTCAGACAGCCCTGGTTTACACCTATTGTTCCAGTCTAATTATTACTAATGCACCCTTTCACTCTCAAAACTGTCTCAACCTATATGGTAAGTTATAGGTTAATCATTAATGCACACTGGCAGTAAACATTCATGTGGCACTTCCTGTGTCAGGCACAGGTCTAAGCACTTTATATACTTAATCCCACAGCCTATCCTCTGCCCACTGCTACCATAGTCAGTGGCTCATTCTATCCTAGTCTCAAGCTGGCAGGGCTGGGCCACTCAGTAATGACAGTAACAGTAGCTGTCTTTCATAGACTTATGAATCCTAAGTAAGCACTTTATATGGACCACCTCATCATCAAATCTGGTTAACAGTCCTTCTAGGTAGGTATTAACATTGCTCCCATTTTTCATGGGAAGAAACTGAGTAATCTGCCCAAAGTCACACAGCAAGACAGTAACACGGCTGGAGTTTGCACCCAGGTTTGCCTGTTCCCTAAGACATGTATGTGTGTGTTATATTTGTGTGCCTGTGTGTGTGTGTTTGTGGGTATGTGTTCAACCCCATCCTTGAAGTTTAACATAAGTAATCATATTGTTTTGATTGGCAAGCTTAATTCCTCATAACTGAATCATGAAATTAAGGCATTATGATGGTTTACAGATAAAAGGAAAACAGGTATGTTTATGTTTTTAATGAAACTGTTTCCAACAATGCTCATACATAATGTATGAATCTTCTAGATTCATACATCAAAAAGTATCCATGCTAAATACTAAACTTCATATACTGTATGATCCCAATTATGTAACTTACACAAACAAAAAAATAAGGACAAAATAAGAAATCCACTAAAAGATAATAGCGGCTCTCTCTGAGTTGTAGAATTATGAGTAATTTTGTTTTCATCTTTTTATATTTCTCAGTATTATTTCATGGTTTTTACACTGAGCATTGTTAATCTTTATATTTTGAAAGCACAATAAAATTTATATTTCCTTTATAAGGAAAATATACGGGCTCAGATACACATGGATTTCTAATCATGTGACTTAGTTGATAATAAATAAGACAAAAAATGACTATATCAGAATCAGTGGGGTGTATATTTTTCCAATATACAGTGGAAACATCTCCCAGAACTCTCATTTGAAGCTGAATAAAGCCACAGATTTGATTCTCTAATGAGAACATGCTCTCTTCTTGGTCAGCTCTAGGATAAGAAAGCATGAGGAACTACTGATCCAGGGAAAAGGGGCAGTGAATTCCAGACGTGCAGAACAAGTGTTTGCAAGGAGAGATGAAGACACCAAGGCCCTTTTTCCTCATATTCAAGCTGACCCTTCTCACAAGACTGAGAGAAAGTGAATCGTGCTCATCAAGTTTTCCTGAATATTCTGAATAATTCATCAAGCTAATTTGTCTTTGGAGATGGTATTAAAACTAGAGATGTTGTCATGGACTCTGAGGAGGAGGATGGGGCTTAATAAAACACAAGAGAACAGAGAAGAAAATGGAGATTTATAGAGGAACTATTAGGCAGTTTTAAAATTTATGATTTCCTTTTAATCTTCATAACACCTAGTGAGTGGTATGCTGGAGCTGGCTTGCACTGGCTTCAAGAGTCAACTGTTGGGGTTTCCCTGGTGGCGTAGTGGTTGAGAGTCTGCCTGCTGATGCAGGGGACGCAGGTTCACGCCCCGGTCCGGGGAGATCCCACATGCTGCGGAGCGGCTAGGCCCGTGAGCCATGCCCGCTGAGCCTGCGCATCCGGAGCCTGTGCTCCGCAACAGGAGAGGCCAAAACAGTGAGAGGCCCGCGTACCGCAAAAAAAAAAAAAAAAAAGAGTCAACTGTTAAATTTTCAGGAATTTTTGCAAGCTGGCTGTCAAACATAGCCATTTTAGACATTAAATTATATAAACTTTAAATTATATTTAAAACAAAGGTAATAAATACTCAAAACTCATCACTTCCTAATTATTTTTACCACATTTTCTATGCTCTTAAGGTGGTTTACACCTATCATCTATGTAGTAGTAAGGAAGGAAATACTGTATAATGGTGCTTTGATGTTACCATGGTGGCCTGAAATCAGATGTGATGGGAATATTTACACCACAGAAATTAGGAAACATGACAAATCAAAGATTTATACCCCTTTTCTTTCTTCTTTTTGAAGGCTGTTTGTTAAACATTTATTAGCACACCACTAACCACACCTCTATGAAACAGATCTTGTTTATCCCCAGTGACAGATGAGAAAACTAAGGCCCAAAGAGAGGCTATTTTTGAAAAGAATCATGCAATATATCTGATGCTATTTACTGTTCCTTTATGGCAAAATATTATAAAGGCAATTTGACAAAAGGTTAAAGAAAGTTAAAACTCCTGGTTCAGGGCTTCCCTGGTGGCGCAGTGGCTGAGAGTCCGCCTGCCGATGCAGGGGACGCAGGTTCGTGCCCCGGTCCGGGAAGATCCCACATGCCGCGGAGAGGCTGGGCCCGTGAGCCATGGCCGCTGAGCCTGCGTGTCCGGAGCCTGTGCTCCGCAACAGGAGAGGCCACAACAGTGAGAGGCCCCTGTACCACAAAAAAAAACAAAAAAACACACAAAAAAACTCCTGCTTCAGAAGATACACATTTTAAAACACAAGATGGGGACTACCTTTCTTAGACTCTCCTGATCATCTTGGCATCAATCAGGTGCTCAATAAAAAACGGCCTCCTGTGGTTTACCAACATTTTATTGTTTATTCCTAATATGTATAAAATGTCGTAATACCTTGTTTGACAAGGAAAGACTGTCCTCTTATTACAACTTAATATTAGTAAAATTAAGTTTTATTAAGCTTCAAAAGACTGCCTAAATTCTCTAATGTTACTGGAATGTTTATCACATTAGGTATTGCTTTATTTTTTTACCAAACTATTCATTATGACCTCAAAATCTTTTTATTCCTTTAAAAATTTGTTATTGTAATTAAGTGGACTTGGATAGCTTTTTTTAAAAAAATTGAGAAACATCACTTATATGTGGACACTAAAAAATACAACAAGCTAGTGAATATAACAAAAAAGAAGTAGATTCATAGATACAGAGAACAAACTAATGGTTACCAGTGGGGAGAGGGGAGGGGGGAGAGGAAATATAGGGGCAGGGGATAAAGAGGTACAAAATATTACGTATAAAATAAGCTACAAGGTTATACTGTACAACACGGGGAATATAGCTAATATTTTATAACAACTATAAATGGAGAATAACCTTGAAAAATTGTGAATCACTATATCGTACACCTGTAACATATAATATTGTACAGCAATACATTAGTTCAATTTGAGAAAGAAAAACATTTTGTAAAACATGAATAATAATTAATAAAATTTCTACTTTAAACTTTTCAGTATTCGTGGTCAGTTAGCAAGTGGGATAAGAAAGTAATCTGTTGAGTGAACATATCAGCAAATAGTTAATGAATGCCTCTTGTTTATAAGGCACTTATTGCTTTAACTCTCCCCAAAATAAGTCATTTGTCACAAACAAATTAAAAGCCAATTTTCTAACTATAAAAGTAAATTGTGACAGTTGTGAAAAACTTGGAAAGCTTTAAGAATCGAAACCAAAATCATCTATAATCTTGCCAAAGATTCACCAGTTTTCCTTCAATCTGGAGCCCATGACATTAAGTAGCTATTATCTTTCACCTCCATCTGATGAATTTTCCCAAACTGGCAACCAGTCCCCATCCCCAGAAACCTCCTTCATCACCCTGGAGTCCTTTTTTCTGTCCAAAAGATTCATTTGAGTAACCTTGGTAAGGAAATGCTTCCATTCTTCTAAGACCTGGAAAGCAAGATATTACCATTCACAGAAGCTAGTTGAAAAGAAACAGGTTGCCTCATCTGTAAAATGATCTTTTCCTGCCAACCTAAGCAGACAGTGCAGCAACAGGTTTCAGAGTGCAGACTCTGGAGTCCAGAGAAACTGGATTCCCATCCCAGCTCTGCCACCACCTAGTTGCATACTTCTGGGCAAATTACTTAACCTCCCTGTGCCTCTGTTTCCACAGCTAAAATATAGGTAGGCCCACAGTGCCTTATCTGAAACCCTTGAGGAAAGGTTAAAAGGTACAAAGTGGATGTGAAATATAATTTGTAACATAGGCAGAGGGCATTACATCATCTATAGTCTATTTGGTAATGTCCCCAGAAGGGTCTGGGGCCCATGTTCCATAATCAAACACATTTATATTCCACAGCAAAACGTGTGGGTGTCCACACTAAATAAATAAAACCTGTAAGTAGCCTTCCATCATTTCCAGTCAAATTTTTCCACCAAGCGAGTTCAAAAGTCTACTGAAGTTTTACTGCAAATGAATCTGGAAAAACTTTTTGATTGAAGGATTTTAGAATTTTAGAACCCCGGATAAGGGATGATAGCCTTTTAATATCTCATACGGTTGTTGTAAATGAAGAGAGTGCTTATCTATCATAGGGCCTGGTGCAGAGATGAATATTTAATAAGTGTTATTACAGCAACAACTAATTGTTATTACTACTATTGTTACTGCTTTTACCTTTATTATTTCTTATTCAGAATAAGAATATTCTCTCACGTCCACCCCCTTCTCTCCATTGCCTCTGCCATTTGCATAAATTCTGATCTTCAACCTTTCTCACCTGGACTCCTCTATCAGCCTCCTAACTGATCTCCCAGACTCCAGTCTCTCCCAGTACATCCATCGTCCCCTGTACACACCAATGTGACCTCGTATCTCCCCGATTTACTCTCCTCGCTGGCTTCCTGTCACTGACTCCGTTAGGTCTAATTGTTTAGTAGGATCTATAAGACCTAGTCTTGTTCTGACACACACCCCTGGTTCCTGCTTCACCTCTCACCACACCCCCGGTTTCTGCTTTGACTATCTTTTTCAACTCCAAATTTCTAGTACCTAGCCATGGTGAGCACTAAAAATGTCCACAGAACTGAATCCTGGATCTGACACTGTATTATAAGGTTAACCGGGCATCAAATATTTATCTCTTAAACAGCAAAGCCAAACCTCTCTCTCTCTTTTTGCCTGCAAATAATCTGTGCAGGGAAAGCCCAGAAGAGACCATTTGGTGTCATCCCTTCTGCAATGAAAGCTGACAAATGACTTTACGATGGGGGCAATTTGAGGTGGGGAGGGGCTGCTATGCTCTTGAATAATATCCATAAAAGTATGTGAAGTGAGAGACGGCAGGTCTGCGTGTGTCTGCCCTGCCCACAAGCTGCTTCTGGCTGTTAGTGTTGTCAATATTCCACTTTTCACAGCAGCAGTAGCAGCAGGGGAAATGCAACGGGGCTCACCTCAGGCCCTCAGCTGGCCACCTCCCATGACTCCAGAGCCCCAGAGGAGGAGCCTCTGCTATCATCCACTTCTCAACAGATGACAGGAGAAGGCACAGCCAGGCCAGTCTGACTGTGCCAACTTGGTGTTGTGTGGTAGAAGTGGTGAGATTTAAATGAAACCAATTTACATCTTAATATTTTTCTCCTAAGATAGCATTTATCAAAGATGAATATTTCAGTGCTGGAAATGTTATCATCTTTCCAAAAGCTCCAAATGTCAATACACAACTAATGATAAGAGAAGAAGATGCTTGGCACTTCTCTGTGATGTGCCAATGGAAAATAAGGCACGAGGAAATTAAGTAAAAGTACATATTGCACACGCAGAGCTGGCAGATGTGTCTCCACAGACAAATTTACAGAACACGCAGAGTGTTCATGAAGCCCCCAGTTCCAGATACTGGCAAGAAAATCTCAGATAAGTATGTAATTAAATGGAATACGTGTAGGACATGAAGTTAGGCTGGGTTTTAATCTTGCATCTGCTACTTACTAGCTATGTGGCCTTCAGGAAGGTCGTTTTCTCACTCTAAGCCACAGTTTGCTCACATGTATGCTGGGAAAAAGAATAATGGTCAATCACTTAAATTCATTCCAGATACCATGCCTGGTACTTTTACTTATCTAATTTTGTCTTCCTATAACCACTTGATGGAGATGACATGAACTCCATTTTGCAAATAATGTTCAGACAGATTACAGGACTTGCCCAGTATCACACTGTTGGTGGCGGTTGAGATGTTGTGCTCAGATCTTTCAAGAGAACCTGCTGCAAGAAGGCTGGTTGGTGGACATCCTCCACGTGCCATATACTCAAATCCTCAGCAGCATCCATCCCTGAGGCCACACCCTTCCAGGGCTGTTCCTGGCCAATGAGAGGGAATGATTCAGGTATAAGAGATGGGCCATTCCAGCCCAAAGGAGGACTCCTCTGATGGGCAATCTGCTCTGGGGATCTCATTGCCTGGATAAACTTTTCTCAGGGCTGCACTGAAGTCTGAGGCTTTTCCTCCCCAAGCCTCCTTCCTTCTCGTTCCCCTTTCACAGGTATCAGACTTGCATCACACTCTGAAAACCTTTCCCACCAAATGTTTTATTCCCCCTTTATTCTTTGCAGTTATTTTCCACAAATAAGTCTCTTCCATACCTAATCCATCTTGGCATCTTCTTATTAGAGGACCAAAACTGACACACATATAGTGAATATGACCCACAGAGTCAGGACCTAGGATGGTTAAATGAGGACAGGAATGGGATAATGAGATAATGTTGTGAAAGTTCCCAGGACACTGATGGCATGAAGGCCAACAGTTCACAACCCTTGGTACACATCTGAACCACTAGTGTTATCTTTTCAAAACAGACAGAGTTGGTACTCATCTAAGACCTACTGGGGTCTCCAAGATTGGTCATAATATTTTTAAAGTAATTTATTGGGGTGAAATTCACATTCAATGAAATTAACCATTTTAAAGAGAATAATTCAGTGTCATTTAGTATCTTCAGAGTTTTGTTGAAATCACCTTCTCTGTCTAGTTCCAAAATATTTCCATCACTTATAAGTAAAACCTCTTACCCATTAAATGGTTTCTCCCTACCCCCAACTCTCCCCAGCCCCTGGCAACCACCAATCTGCATTCTATCTCTATGGATTTCTCAATTCTAAATATTTCATATTAATGGAATCATACAATATTTGTCATTTTGTGTCTGCTTTCTTGCACTCAGCTTGATGTTTTGGGAGGGTCATCCATTTTGTAGCATGTTTCAGTACTTCATTCCTTTTTTTGACTGAATATATTCCACTGCATGAATATACCATAATTTGGTTATCCATTCATCTGTTGATAGACATTTGAGCTCTTTCCACCTTTTGGCTATTGTAAATAGTGCAGCTGTGAAAATGTGTGTACACATACTTGTTTGAGTGACTGTTTTCAATTATTCTGGATATATACCTAGAAATAGAATTGAAGGGTCATATGGTAATTCAATGTTTAACTTTTTGAGGAACTGCCAAACTTCTTCCATGGTGGCTGAACCATTTTACATTCCCACCAGCAATGTACAAACTCTCTAATTTCTCCATAGTCTCATCAAAACCTATTTTCCATTTTTTTAATTATAGCCATTCTACTGGGTGTGAAGTGGTACCTCATTGTGGCTTTGATTTGCATTTTCTTAATGACTAATGATGTTGAGCACCTTTTTGTGTGCTTGTTGACTCTTTGTATATAATCTTTGGAGAAATACATATTCAAGTCCTTTGTACATTTTAAAATTTGGTGATTTATCTTTTTGTTGTTGAGTTGTAAGTGTTCTTTACATATTCTGACCTTTACCAGATAAATGATTTACAAATATTTTCTTCCATTCTGTAGGTTCTTTTTCACTTTCTTGATAATGTCCTATGATAAACAAAAGTTTTTAATTTTGATAAAGCCTAATTTTTTTTAAGTTGGTCAGCTTTTGGTATCATGTCTAAGAATCAATGGCCAAAGTCATGAAGACTTACCCTTATGTTCTCTCCTAAGAGTGTTAAGGCTTTAGCTCTTATAATTAGGTCTTTGATCCATTTTGAGTTAATGTTTGTATATGATGTGAGGTAGGGGTCCAACTTCACTGTTTTGCATATAGATATCCAGTTGTCTCGGTACCATTTGTTGAAAAGACTATTCTTTCCCCTGTTGAAAGGTCTTGGCATCCTTATCAAAAATCAACTGGCCATAGGTGTATATATGTATATATCTGAACTCTCAATTCTATTCCACTGGTCTACAAGTTTATCTTTGTGCCAGTACCACACCATTTTAATTATTGAAGCTTTGTAGTAAATTTTGAAATTAAGAAGTTGTTCATCTTTTTCAAGGTTTTGGGGGCTATTTGAGGGACATTACAATTCCATGTGAATTTGAGGATCAGCTTTTCCATTTCTGCAAAAAATGACCATTGGAGTTTTGATAGGGACTACACTGAATCTGTAGATTACTGTGAATAGTATTGACATCTTAATAAGTCTTCCAATCCATAAACATAGGATGTCTTTCCATTTATATAGATTTTCTTTAATTACATTCAGCAATGTTTTGTAGTGCACAAGTCCTTAACATTTTTGGTTAAATTTATTCCTGGGTATTTTACTCTTTTGGGTGAAATTTAAATGAAGTTGTTTTCTTAATTTCCTTTTCAGATTGTTCGTTGTTAGTATTTAAAAATGCCACTGATTCTTGTGTGTTGATCTTATATACTGCAACTTTGCTGAATTTGTTTATTAGCTATAATAGCTTTTTTATAGATTCTTTGAGATTTTCCATATACAGATCATGGCATCTACAAATGGAGATAATTTTACTTCTTCCTTTCCAATTTCAATGCCTTTTATTTTTATTTTTCTTGCCTAATTTTCCTGGCTAGAACTTCCAGTACAATGTTAGATATCAGTGGAAAAAGTAGACCTACTTGTCTTTTCTTGACCTTAAGGGGAAAATTTTCTAGCTGTGGGTTTTTCACAAATGCCTTTTATCATGTTGAGAAGGTCATATTTTCTGTAAAGTATTGAAAATAACCAATGTAGGAACCCAATAAGTGTTTATTAAATTGAAAACCAGAAGTGATTTTTCCCTATGTGCTGATATGCTTTGGCATGATTATGTTGAGTATAAAATGCAATGGAAACAAAAATACATAGACAGAACACACTGATTATGATTCTGGGAACTAGCACCAGTATGTGAAGAAAAGAGCACAGGTTTTGGTGTCAGACCAACTAGGTTGGAATGCAGCTGTGCTATGATTCAGGTCGTAGGACATTGAGAAATTTGCATAACCTCTTTGAAACTATTTTCTTTTCTGTAAAGTAGAAATAATATTAGCCTTGCTGGGTTTGGTAATGATTACATGCAAAGGACTGAACTCTTCACTCTGTACCTAGAACATAATCATTGCTGAACAAACACTAGTTCCCTTGCCTAAGTCCACCCCTACCATTTGCAGGGCAAATGGCAAAAGAAGTAAAAGAGGACTCCTTACCAAATATATGATTATTTGAAAATTACAAATCAAGGTAAACATTGTATTTCCTTCCCCCTCTCAGTTTCTTCATTAATTCACTTAAAAAACATTGATTGAGTGATAATTCATGCCAGGGTCAGTGCTTCACCTATATTAAAATGTCAATCATGGAACTCCAGCTCACAATGGAGGAAGGCCAGGAAAATCTAAAACACTTCTTCCAATCTTCCAAATGAAATAATAAAACACAAAAAATATGCAAAGTTCCTAGAAATGTGGATGTATTGGACATTAGCCAAAATCATATTTAAAGGTGAAACATCAGAGGCATTCATTACGTAAACATTTATTCATCCCCCACTATTTGCTAGATTCTGAGTCAGGAATTTTAAAAAATCTCCTATTACAATTATTATTTAATAAATTCTAGAAGTTCTACCTTATGAAATAAGAAGAGAATATCAAATTTTAATTATTTACACCTTTGCAGGGAGGCATTCCTTGGCCACATTATTTAAAATTTCAAAGCACCCTACAGGGAAGAGTCAAGATGACAGAGTAGGAAGACGTAGAGTTCACATCTCCTCACAACTAGGGCACCTACCAGGTGCTGATGGGGGACCTCAGACACCTAAAGGGATGGGAGGAATCCCCAAATGACTGTGTAGGACGAGGGTGGGAAGGACACTGGGGGGGGAAGGATGAGGGGAGGAAAAGAGGAGGTGGGATGGGACTGGCACCCCTGATGTGTGGCTGGGGGAGGGAGGGGGTTTGCATGATCAGAGGGGCTCATCCACTGAGCAAGGATGGGGAGAGACCTTGGAGGGATCAGGGGGATCAGAGGGGAATGTGGCTAGGATCTCCCCCAACAACTCGGGCCCCAGGGAGCCTGCTGGGGTCCTGGGCCTAAAGCTCAGCCTTTCAGGGACCCCTTTGGCTGAGCAGGAACTGGGAGCATGGGAAAGAGGGAGGGGGAAGGAAAAGTGGAGGTGGGAGGGCACTGTCACCTGTCTGGGGCAGGGGGCGTAGGAAAGAGGTTCCCACACTTGGAGGGGCCCACCCACAGAGCAGGGATCAGCAGCAATGGGGAGAGGCTTCCAGGTATCATGGGATTGGAGGGAAACAAGGCTAGTGTCTTCCCTGCCCACTCAAGCTCCAGTGAGTCTGCTGGGGTCCTGGGCCTCCAGGGCCCCCAGCATCTGTGCTGAGTCTAAGCCCCACCCCCCATAGCCCTACCATGCCTCCCCCAGGGCCTTTTCTGGCCAAGAGGGTCCTAATACAAGGCCCAGCACCCAACTAATCCCCACCCCGCCTAAGCCCACACTCCCAAGGCCTTTTCCACCCTTTATTTTTCTGTTGTGTTTCTGTTTTACCTTGTTGTTGTTGTTTCATTTATATTTTTATTTTTTCTAAAATACTTTTTATTTTTCTAATTTTATTTTATTTTTTATTCTTTGTTATTGTTCTGCTTTTTTTTTTTTAACCACACTGCTCAGCTTGCAGGATCTTGATTCCCAGGTCATGAGCTGGGTCTGAGCTCCCGTGGTGGGAGTACTAAGTGCAAACCACTGGACTAACAGAGAACCTTAGACCCCAGGAAATATTAATTGGTGTGAGGTCTACTGGAGGTCCTCTTCTCGGCACCAAGATGGCTCTGCCCAACTGCCTGCAAACTCCAGTACTTGACACCTCAGGCCAAACGACCAGTAAGACAGGACAACAGCTCCATCCATCAAAAATAAAAACGAGATGACAAAAAAGTATGGTACAAATGAAGGAGCAAGTTAAAAACATACAAGACCAAAAAAATGGAGAGGAAATAGGCAACAAACCTGAAAAAGAATTCAGAATAATGATAGTAAAGATGACCCAAAATTGCAGAAATAGAATGGAGGCTGGGATCAAAAAATTAAAGAAATGTTTAACAAGGAACTAGAAGAACTAAAGAACCAACAGTGATGGATAACACAATAAATGAAATGAAAAATACACTAGGAGGAATCATCAATAGAAGAATAATTGAACCAAAAGAACAAATAATTGAACTGGAAGACAGAACGGTGGAAATAACTGCCAAGGGGCAGAATAAAGAAAAATGAAGGAAAAGAAATGAGGACAGCCTCAGAGACCTCTGGGACAACATTAAATGCACCAACATTCACATTATAGAGGTCCCAGAAAAAGAAGAGAAAGAGAAAGTGTCTGGGAATATATTTGAAGAGATCATAGTTGAAAACGTGGGAAAGGAAATAGCCACCTAAGTCCAAGAAATGCAGAGAGTCCCATACAGGATAAACTCAAGGAGAAACACGCCAAGACACATATTAATCAAACTAAAAACAATTAAATTCAAGGAGAAAATATGAAAAGCAGCAAGGGAAAAGCAACAAGTAACATACAAATGAATCCCCAAAAGGTTGTCAACTGATTTTTCAGAAACTCTGCAGGCTAGAAGGGAGTGACAGGATATATTTAAAGTGATAAAAGGGAAAAACCTACAACCAACGTTACTCTACCCAGCAAGGATCTCATTCAGATTCGATGGAGAAATCAAAAGCTTTACAGACAAGCAAAAGCTAAGAGAATTCAGCACCAGGAGACCAGCTTTACAGCAAATTGTAAAACAACTTCTCTAGGAGGGAAACACAGGAGAAGACAAAGTCCCACAAAAACAAACCGAAAACAATTAAGAAAATGGTAATAGGTACATACATATCAATCATTACCTTGAATGTAAATGGATTAAACGCTCCAACCAAAAGACACAGACTAGCTGAATGGAAAAATAACCAAGACCCATATATATGCTGTCTACAAGAGACCCACTTGAGACCTAGGGACACATACAGATTGAAAGTGAAGGAATGGAAAAAGATATTCCATGCAAATGGAAATCGAAAGAAAGCTAGGGTAGCAATACTCATATCAGATAAAGTAGACTTTAAAATAAAGACTGTTATAAGAGATAAGGAATGATCAAGTGATCAATCCAAGAAGAAGATATAACAATTTATAAATATTTATGCACCCAACATAGGAGGACCTCAATACATAAGACAAATGCTAACAGCCATAAAAGGGGAAATCGATATCACACAATAATAGTGGGGGACTTTAACACCCCACTTACACCAATGGACAGATCATCCAGACAGAAAATAAAAAATGAAACACAAGCTTTAAATTACACAACAGAACAGATAGGTTTAATTCATATTTATAGGACATTCCATCCAAAAGCAGTGGAATACACTTTCTTCTCAAGTGCACATAGAACATTCTCCAAGATAGATCACATCTTGGGTCACAAATCAAGCCTTGAAAAATTTAAGAAAATTGAAATCGCTTCAAGCATCTTTTCCGACAACAATGCTATGAGATTAGAAATCAATTACAAGAAAAAAAGTGTAAAAAACACAAACACATGGAAGCTAAACATATGCTACTAAATAACCAAGAAATCACTGAAGAAATCAAAGAGGAAATAAAAAAATATATAGAAAAAAATGACAATGAAAACATGACAACCCAAAACCTATGGGATGCAGCAAAAGCAGTTCCAAGAGGGAAGTTTATAGCAATTCAATCTCACCTCAGGAAACAAGAAAAAATCTCAAATAAACAATGTAACCTTACACCTCAAGCAACTAGAGAAAGAAGGAGAAGAACAACAACAACAAAAACCCAAGAGTTACTAGAAAGAAATCATAAAGATCAGAGCAGAAATAAATGAAACAGAAACGAAGAAAACAATATCAAAGATCAATAAAACTAAAAGTTGGTTCTTCGTGAAGACAAATAAAATTGATAATCCTTTAGCCAGACTCAAGGAAGAAGATTAAAATCAATAAAATTAGAAATGAAAAAGATGAAGTTACAAGTGACACCACACAAATACAAAGGATCATAAGAACTACTTAACTACTACTATAGTTACTATGGTTACTATAACTACTAAAAGAAACTATATGCCAATAAAATGGACAATCTGGAAGAAATGGACAAATTCTTGGAAAGGTACAGCTTCTCAAGACTGAAACAGGAAGAATTAGAAAATATAAACAGATCAATCAGAAGTAATGAAATTGAAACTGTAATTAAAACTCTACCAGCAAGTAAAGGTCCATAATCAGATGGCTTCACAGGCGAATTCTATCAAACATTTAGAAAACAGCTAACACCTATCCTTCTCAAACTCTATCAAAACATTGCAGATGGAGGAACACTCCCGAACATGTTCTATGGGGTCACCATTACCCTGATACCAAAATCAGACAAAGATATCACAAGAAAAAAATTACAGGCCAATATCACTTATGAATATAGATGCAAAAATCCTCAACAAAATTCTAGCAAACAGAATCCAACAACACATTAAAAGGATCATACACCATAATCAAGTAGGATTTATCCCAGGGATGCAAGGATTCTTCAACATATGCAAATCAATCAATGTGATACGCCCTGAACCAAGATGGCAGAATAGAAGGACATGCTCTCACTCTCTCTTGTGAGAACACCAAAATCACAACTAGCTGCTGGATAATCATCAACAGGAAGACACTGGAACTCACCAATAAAGATACTCCACATCCAAAGACAGAGGAGAAGCCACAATGAGACAGTAGGAGGGACGCAATGACAGTAAACTCAAATCCCATAACTGATGGGTGGGTGACTCACAGACTGGAGAACACTTATACCACAGAAGTCCACCCACTGGAGTGAAGGTTCTGAGCCCCACGTCAGGCTTCCCAACCTGGGGGTCTGGCAATGGGAGAAGGAATTCACAGATAATCAGATTTTGAACTCTAGTGGGATTTGATGGCAGGACTTCGACAGGATTGGGGGAAACAGAGACTCCACTCTTGGAGGGCACACACAAAGTAGAGTGCGTATCAGGATCCAGGGGAAGGGGCAGTGACCCCAGGGGAGACTGAGCCACACCTACCTGCTAGTGTAGTAGGGTCTCCTGCAGAGGTGGGGGGTGGTTGTGGCTCACCGTGGGGACAAGGACACTGGCAGCAGAAGTTCTGGGAAGTACTCCTTGGGATGAGTCCTCCCAGAGTCTGCCATTAGCTCCATCAAAGAGCCCAGGTAGGCTTCGGTGTTGGGTTGCCTCAGGCCAAACAACCAACATGGAGGGAACCCAGCCTCACCCATCAGCAGTCAAGTGGATTAAAGTTTCACTGAGCTCTGCCCACCAGAGCAACAGTCAGCTCTACCCTCCAACAGTCCCCCCCATCAGGAAACTTGCACAGGCCTCTTAGATAGCCTCATCCACCAGAGGGAAGACAGCAGAAGCAAGAAGAACTACAATCCTGCAACCTGTGGAACAAAAAACACATCCACAGAAAGATAGACAAGATGAAAAGACAGAGCACTATGTATCAGATGAAGGAACAAGATAAAACCATAGAAAAACAACTAAATGAAGTGGATAGACAACCTTCCAGAAAAGGAATTGAGAATAATGATAAGTGAAGATGATACAGGACCTCGGAAAATGAATGGAGGCAAAGATCAAGAAGATGCAAGAAATGTTTAACAAAGACCTAAAAGAATTAAAGGACAAAAAAACAGAGATGAACAATAAAGTAACTGAAATGAAAAATACCCTAGAAGGAATCAATAGCAGAATAACTGAGGCAGAAAACCGGATAAGTGACCTGGAAGACAGAATGGTGGAATTCACTGCTACAGAACAGAATAAAGAAAAAAGAATGAAAACAAATGAAAACAGCCTAAGGGACCTCTGGGACAACATTAAATGCAACAACATTCACATTATAGGGGTCCAAGAAGGAGGAGAGAGACAGAAATGACAGGAGAAAATATTTGAAGAGATTATAGTTGAAAACCCCCCTAACATGGGAAAGGAAATAGCCACCCAAGTCCAGGAAGTGAAGAGAGTCCCATGCAGGATAAACCCAAGGAGAAACAAACTGAGACACATAGTAATCAAATTGGCAAAAATTAAAGACAAAGAAAAATTATTGAATGTAGCAAGGGAAAAATGACAAATAACATACAAGGGAACTCCCATAACAGCTGATTTCTTAGCAGAAACTCTACAAGCCAGAAGGGAGTAGCATGATACATTTAAAGTGATGAAACATAAGAACCGACAACCAAGATTCCTCTAGCTGGCAAGGATCTCATTCAGATTCGATGGAGAAATCAAAAGCTTTATGGACAAGCAAAAGCTAAGAAAATTCAGCAACACCAAACCAGCTCTACAACAAATGCTAAAGGAACTTCTCTAAGTGGGAAACACAAGAGAAGAAAAGGGTCCTACAAAAACAAATCCAAAACCCTTAAGAAAATGGTCATAGGAATATATATATCAATAATTACCTTAAACGTGAATGGATTAAATGCTCCAACCAAGAGACACAGGTTGCTGCATGGATACAAACACAAGACCCATATATATGCTGTCTACAAGAGACCCACTTCAGACCTATGGAAACAAACAGACTGAAAGTGAGGGGATGGAAAAAGATATTCCATACAAATGGATATCAAAAGAAAGCTGGAGTGGCAATACTCATATCAGATAAAATAGACTTTAAAATAAAGAATGTTACAAGAGACAAGGAAGGACACTACATAATGATCAAGGGATCAATCCAAGAAGATATAACAATTATAAATATATATGCACCCAACATAGGAACACCACAATACATAAGAACACTGCTAACAGCTATAAAAGAGGAAATCGACAGTAACACAATAATAGTGGGGGACTTTAACACCTCACATACACCAATGGACAGATCATCCAAAATGAAAATAAATAAGGAAACAGAAGCTTTAAATGACACAATAGACCAGATATATTTAATTGATTTTTATCGGACATTCCATCCACAAACAGCAGATTACACTTTCTCCTCAAGTGCGAATGGAACGTTTGGCAGGATAGATCACATCTTGGGTCACAAATCAAGCCTCAGTAAATTTAAGAAAATTGAAATCATATCAAGCATCTTTTCTGACCACAGTGCCATGAGATTAGAAATGAATTATAGGGGAAAAAAAGTAAAAAACACAAACAAATGGAGGTTAAACAATACGTTACTAAATAAACAAGAGATCACTGAAGAAATCAAAGAAGAAATCAAAAAACACCTACAGACAAATGACAATGAAAACACGATGATCCAAAACCTATGGGACGCAGCAAAAGGAGTTCTAAGAGTGAACTTTACAGCTATACAAGCCTATGTCAAGAAACGAGAAAAATCTCAAATAAACAATCTAACTTTACACCTAAAGGAACTAGAGAAAGAAGAACAAACAAAACCCAAAGTTAGCAGAAGGAAAGAAATCATAATGATCAGAGCAGAAATAAATGAAATAGAAACAAAGAAAACAATAGCAAAGGTCAATAAAACTAAAAGCTGGTTCTTTGAGAAGATAAACAAAATTGATAAACCATCAGGCAGATTCATCAACCAAAAGAGGGAGAGGACTCAAATCAATAAACTTAGAAATGAAAAAGGAGAAGTTACAACAGACACCGCAGAAACACCAAGCATACTAGGAGACTACTACAAGCAAGTCTATGCCAATAAAATGGACAACCTGGAAGAAATGGACAAATTCGTAGAAAGGTATAAACTTCCAAGACTGAACCAGGAAGAAATAGAAAATATGAACAGACCAATCACAAGTAATGAAATTGAAACTGTGATTTAAAATCTTCCAACAAACAAGTCCAGGACCAGATGGCTTCACAGGTGAATTCTCTCAAACATTTAGAGAAGAGCTAACACCCATCCTTCACAAAATCTTCCAAAAAATTCCAGAGGAAGGAACACTCCCAAACTCATTCTATGAGGCCACCATCACCCTGATACCAAAACCAGACAAAGACACTACAAAAAAAGAAAATTACAGACCAAATATCACTGATGAATATAGATGCAAAAATCCTCAACAAAATACTAGCAAACAGAATACAAAAAACACATTAAAAGGATCATACACCATGATCAAGTGGGATCTATCTGCGGGATGCAAGGATTCTTCAATATACGTAAATCAATGAATGCGATACACCACATAAACAAACTGAAGAATAAAGACCATATGATCATCTCAATAGATGCAGAAAAAACTTTTCACAAAATTCAACACCGATTTATGATAAAAGCAGTACAGAAAGTGGTCATAGAGGGAACCTACCTCAACATAATAAAGGCCATATACGACAAGCCCACAGCAAACATCATTCTCAATGGTGAAAACCTGAAAGCATTTCCTCTAAGATTAGGAACACGACAAGGATGTCCACTCTCAACACTATTATTCAACATAGTTTTGGAAGTCCTAGCCATGGCAATCAGAGAAGAAAAAGAAATAAAAGGAATACAAATTGGAAAAGAAGTAAAACTGTCACTGTTTGCAGATGACGTGATGCTATACATACAGAATTCTAAAGATGCCACCAGAAAACTACTAGAGCTAATCAATGAATTTGGTAAAGTTGCAGGATACAAAATTAATGCACAGACATCTCTTGCATTCCCATACACTAATGATGAAAAATCTGAGAGAGAAATTAAGGAAACACTCCCATTTATGATTACAACAAAAAGAAAAAAATACCTAGGAATAAACCTACTAAGGGAGACAAAAGACCTGTATGCAGAAAACTATAAGACTGATGAAAGAAATTAGAGATGATACCAACAGATGGAGATATATACCATGTTCTTGGATTGGAAGAATCAATATTGTGAAAATGACTATACTACCCAAAGCAATCTACTGATTGAATGGAATCCCTATCAAATTACCAATGGAATTTTTTAATGGAACTACAACAAAAAATCTTAAAATTTATATGGAGACACAAAAGACCCCAAATAGCCAAATCAGTCTTGATGGAAAAAAACGGAGCTGCAGTAATCAGACTCCCTGACTTCAAACTATACTACAAAGCTACAGAAATCAAGACAATATGGTACTGGCACAAAAACAGAAACATAGATCAATGGAACAAGATAGAAAGCCCAGAGATAAACCCACACACCTCTGGTCAACTAGTCTATGACAATGGAGACAAGGATATACAATGAAGGAAAGACAGCCTCTTCAATAAGTGGTGCTGGGAAAACTGGACAGCTACATGTAAAAGAATGAAATTAGAACACTCCCTAACACCATACACAAAAGTAAACTCAAAATGGATTAGAGACCTAAATGTAAGACCAGACACTATAAGACTCATAGTGGAAAACATAGGAAGAACACTCTTTTACATAAATCACAGCAAGATCTTTTTTGATCCACCTCCTAGAGTAATGGAAATAAAAACGAAAATAAACAAATGGGACTTAATGAAACTTAAAAGCTTTTGCACAGCAAAGGAAACCATAAACAAAATGAAAAGACAACCCTCCTAATGGGAGAAAATATTTGCAAATGAATCAATGGACAAAGGATTAATCTCCAAATATACAAACAGCTCACGCAGCTCAATATTTAAAAAAAAAAAAACCCAATCCAAAAATGGGCAGAACACCTAAATAAACATTTCTCCAAAGAAGACATATAGATGGCCAAGAAGCACATGAAAAGCTGCTCAATATCACTAATTATTAGAGAAATGCAAATCAAAACTACAATGAGGTATCACCTCACACCAGTTAGAATGGGCATCATCAGAAAATCTACAAATAACAAATGCTGGAGAGGGTGTTGAGAAAAGGGAACTCTCTTGCACTGTTGGTGGGAATGTAAATTGATAGAGCCACTATGGAGAACAGTATGCAGGTTCCTTAAAAAACTAAAAATAGAATTACCATATGATCCAGCAATCCCACTACTGGGCATACCCAGAGAAAACCATAAGTCAAAAAGACACATGCACCCCAATGTTCATTACAGCACTGTTTACCATAGCCAGGTCATGGAAGCAACCTAAATGCCCATCGACATATGAATGGATAAAGACGATGTGGTACATGTATGCAATGGAATATTACTCAGCCATTAAAAGGAACGAAACTGGGTCATTTGTTGAGATGTGGAAGGATCTAGAGACTGTCATACAAAGTGAAGTAAGTCAGAAAGAGAAAAACAAATATCGTATATTAACACATATACGTGGAACGTAGAAAAATGGTACAGATGAACCGGTTTGCAGGGTAGAAATTGAGACACAGTTGTAGAGAACAAACGTATGGACACCAAGCGGGGAAAGCTGTGGGGGGTGGGGGTGGGGGTGTGATGAATTGGGCGATTGGGGTTGACATGTATACACTGACGTGTATAAAACTGATGACAAATAAGAAACTGTTGTTTAAAAAAATACATTAAATTAAAATATTTAAAAAAACCAAAATCAATGTGATACACCATATCAACAAATTAAAGAGTAAAGACCATATGATCATCTCAATAGATGCAGAAAAAGCTTTTGACAAAATTCAACACCATTTATGATAAAAACTCTCCAGAAAGTGAGCACAAAGGGAACTGACCTCGATATAATAAAGGCCATATATGACAAACCCACAGCAAACATCATTCTCAATCGTGAAAAACTGAAAGTATTTCCTCTAAGATCAGGAACAAAACAAGGATGTCCACTCTTGCCACTATTATTCAACATAGTTTTGGAAGTCCTAGCCATGGTAATCAGGGAAGAAAAGAAATAAAAGTCATCCAAATTAGAAAAGAAGAAGTAAAATTGTCACTGTTTAGATGACTTGATACTATACATAGAGAATCCTAAAGATGCCACCAGAAAACTACTAGATCTAATCAATGAATTTGGTAAAGTTGCAGGATACAAAATTAATGAACAGAAATCATTTGCATTTACATACGCTAACAACAAAAGCTCAGAAAGACAAATTAAGGAAACAATCCCATTTACCATTGCCACATAAAGAATAAAACACCTAGGAATAAACCTACCTGAGGAGGCAAAACCCTGTACTCAGAAAACTACAAAACACTGATGAAAGAAATCAAAGGTGATACAAACAGATGGAGAGATATACCATGTTCTTGGACTGGAAGAATCAATATTCTGAAAATGACCATACTCCCCAAAGCAATTTACAGATTCAATGCAATCTCTATCAAATTACCAGTGGCATTCTTCACAGAATTAGAGCAAACTATTTTACAATTTGTATGGAAACACAAAAGACCCTGAACAGCCAAAGCAATGTTGAGAAAGAAAAACAGAGCTGCAGGAAACAGGCTCCCTAACTTCAGACTCTACTACAAAGCTACAGCAATCAAGACAGTATGGTACTGGCATAAAAACTGAAATATAGATCAATGGTACAGCATAGAAAGCCTAGAGATAAACCCACACAACTATGGTCATTTAGTCTATGATGAAGGAAGCAAGAATATACCATGGAGAAAAGACAGCCTCTTCAATAAGTGGTGCTGGGAAAACTGGACAGCTATATGTAAAAGAATGAAATTAGAACACTCTCTAACACCATACACAAAAATAAACTCAAAATGGATCAAAGACCTAAATGCAAGACTGGACACTATAAAACTCTTAGAGGAAAGATTAGGAAAAACATGTTTGACATAAACCACAGAAAGGTCTTCTCTGACCCACCTCCTAGAGTAATGAAAATAAGAACAATAATAAACAAATGGGACTTAATGAAACTTAAAAGGTTTTGCATAGCAAAGGAAACCATAAACAAGATGAAAAGACAACCCTCAGAATGGGAGAAAATATTTGCAAATGAAGCAATGGACAAATGATTAATCTCCAAAATATATGAGCTCATGCCGTTCAATATCAAAAAAAATAAAAAAATGGGCAGAAAACCTAAATAGACATTTCTCCAAAGAAGACATATGGTTGGCCAAGAGGCATATGAAATCTGCTCAACAGCACTAATTATTAGAGAAATGCAAATCAAAACTACAAAGATATCACCTCACACTAGTCAGCATGGCCATCATCAAAAAAACTAGAAACAATAAATGTTGGAGAGGGTGTAGAGAAGAGGAAACACTCTTGCATTGTTGGTGGGTATGTAAATTGATACAGCCACTATGGAAAACATTATGGACGTTCATTAAAAAACTAAAAGCAAAACTACCATACGACCCAGCAATCCCACTACTAGGCATATACCCAGAGAAAACCATAATTCTAAAAGACACCTGCACCCAAATATTCATTGCCACACTATTTACAATAGCTAGGACATGGAAACAACCTAAATGTCCATCAACAGATGAATGGATAAAGACAATGTGGTACATATATACAATGGAATATTACTCAGCTATAAAAAGGAATGAAATTGGGTAATTTGTAGAGATTTGGATGGACCCAGAGTCTGTCATACAGAGTGAAGTAAGTCAGAAAGAGAAAAACAAATATATTAATGCATATATGTGGTATCTAGAAAAATGGTACAGATGAACCTATTTGCAGGGCAGGAATAGAGACACAGGCATAGAGAATGGATATGTGGACACGGGGTGGGGAAGCGGAGGGTGGGATGAAATGGGAGATTAGGATTGACATATATACACTACCATGTGTAAAAGAGATATCTAGTGGAAATCTGCTGTATAGCACAGGGAGCTCACCTTGGTGCTCTGTGATGACCTAGATGGGTGGGATGGTGGGTGGGAGTGGAAGGGAGGCCCAGGAGGAAGGGGATATATGCATACATATAGCTGATTCACTTCGTTGTGCAGCAGAAAATAACACAACATTGTAAAGCAGCTGTACTCCAATAATACAAAAACACCCCCCACCCCAGGACTTGATATTACCCTTCTCTACTTAATTTTCCTCCACAGCACTCACTACCTTTTTACATATTATATACTTTATGTAGTTATTTTGCTTATTGTATGAGTCTCAACCAAAATGCTAGCACTATGAAAGTGTTCCCTTGTATGGATATAACACAATGTATTCATCCATTCTCTGCATGAAATACATTAGGGTTGTATCTACATTTTCACCATTACAAAAAATGAACACTCTTTATGTCTTTTTGTGAACATGTGCAAGTTTCTCTATGGTTTACAGTTGATTTTTGTTATTTGCAGTAGTTGTGTTTTATAAAGTCACTGTGAACACTGAATTAGCAGATAGTGTACCATTGTTCCTAGAGGAAACACAGGGTTAGGTCCCTGCAAGCCTCTGGTCACAATATTTTTGTCAACCAATCAATTAATAACCTTGTTTTATGTGTGTTTCTGCTTAAAGACACCTTATTTAATATACATGTTGTTGATTCACTAACATTGAACTCACAGTCAACAGTATTATGACTCATGCCTGAACAAAGTGTATCTAACATACGCTTTTTCCATAAGGCACATCACAGCCTTCTTGAATTTAGGAACAGAAGACAGCACTTCAGCATATACTTGGGGGCCATTTTAAACAATTAAATCAGCAACAAAAAGCACAAAATGCAAATTGAAACAAATGGCACTAAATCGACCATGAAAAGGATGCTTGTTTGCAAACAAAACAAGAAGGCAGAGTGTCGCCTTGTTTGACCTCAGCTGGGACTGTGTACATCAAGGGATGCAAACTTTTGCCACTCTCTGTCTACAAGTGACTGTGAAAGCACTGTGGATACTGATTTGAGGATTACAAATAAATTTTAGCAAGTAGGCAAATTTGAAAATATGGGATCTGTGAGTAATGAGGATCAACTACACTTAAAAGTAGTAATCCTCGATATTAACTTATAGCCATCTTCAGATTTATTAGGTGTTGGCATATTATTGCTCAAAATGGTTGTACCTATTTCACTTCATTCCTAAATTTCACTCCATCAAATGTCCCCACATCATTTCCAACCCTTGGTATTGTTACTATTTTTAACTTCTGTCAATCCAAGGCACATAAAAGGGCAATTTGTGGTTGGTTACTTCAATTTGGATTTATCAGATTACTAGTGAGACTGAGAACCCCTTTATATGTTTTGTCCTTTATGAACTGCCCAGATGCTCTTTTCCCATTTTCCTATTGTTTGCCAATTGGTTGGTTTTGGCTATCCTTGGGTACCAATCTCAACATATAAATTTTAGAATAAGTTTGCCCAGTTTTATAAAAAATTCTGTTGGAAAATTTATTAGAATTGCATCGATTTTTTAGGTCAATTTGAGAAGAATTAGCATGGTTGAAAGATTTATTACTATCTTCTTTTATGTGTTTCAGGGATGTTTTGTGATTTTTCTCTGTTAGAATATTGTACATTTGGGGATTAAATTTATTTCTACCCATTATGTAGTTTTTGTTATTATAATTTATATATCTATCCATACCATTTTCTAATTGATTACTGTTGCTATAGGGCTCATTACTGAAAAACATTCCAGTTTTATTGAGATATAATTGACATATTATATTCATTTAAAGTGTACAACATAATGATTTGATATATGTATATACTGCCAAATGATTACCACAATAAGTTTAGTTAATATTCATCACTTCACATAGTTATAATTTTTTCTTGTGATGAAAACTTTTAAGATCTACTCTCTTAGCAACTTTCAAATATACTATTAGTATTGTTAACTATAGTTACCATACTGTACATTACATCCCAGAACTTATTTATCTTATAACTGGAAGTCTGTAACTTTTGACCACTTTCACTGATTCCCCCACCCCACCCCCAACCCCCACCTCTGGAAATCTGTTCTCTGTTTCTAGGAGTTTGTTTTTTTAAGACTCCACATATAACTGAGATTATACAGTATCTTTCTCTGTTCACTTGGCGTAATGCCTTCAGGGTACATCCATATTATCATACATGCAGGATCTCCTTCTTTTTTTTGTTGCTGAATAATAGTCCATTTTATATATATATTATATATATAATATATATATTAAATATATATTTTATATATATATATATATAATATATATATCACATTTTCTTTATCCAATCATCTGCTGATGGACACAGACCATGGTTTGTTTTCCACGTCTTAGCTACTGTAAATAATTCTACAATGAACATGGGGGTGCAGATATCTCAAGATAATGATTTTGTTTCCTTTGGATATGTAATGTACCCAGAAGTGGAACTGCTGGACTATATAGTAGCTTTAACTTTAATTTATTGAGGAACCTCCATACATTTTTTCATGACTGCACCAATTTACATTCCCATACTACTAAAGTTTTTATGTTAATGTTTTATCTGGAAACACTGAGCTCTCTTTTTTATTTTTGATTATTGTCTGTAGATACTGTCGGGTTTTTTCCCACATAGATGTGGCAGAAATGACTAATTATGGTCCCAGCACCCATTCACCATATTTTCATTATGGTAAAAGACCTTTCCCCAGTACACACACCTGTTTTAGCTAAGCACATGCCCAGCAGCTAGAAATTAAATATTTTAGTCTCCCTTGCAAGTATGTGATTAAGTTCTGGGTTTTCTGTTTTTATTTTTGATTTTGGTTTTTTAAGTGGTAAGCCTAGAATATCCAGTAAAAAGTGGAATAGTAGCAGAAAAGTGGGCATCCTTGTTTTGTATCTGACTTAATGGAGCTATCTCTGAACTTTAAAAATATGAAATTTACCAGAGCTTTTGGATAGATATATTGACCATCTTGATTATGAGATTTTCCTTTTGTTTTATTTATTTTTATCATAAGTGTTACATCACATCCAGTGCCTTTTCTGAATTGTATTACATCTAAATTTTTTGTGTGCCTCCTGTTTCCCTCAGCTACCTCCTTCTTTTCTCTCCTGGTTGGTGCTCCAAACAACTGAATCTCCTCTCTGCTTCTGGACTTGGATGAAATGCCACATGACAGGGCTTAGAATTGGCTTCTTTAGCAGTCACCATCTTACCAGGTGTACAAAAGTATCAGGTCTCTGTGGGATAGACCATGACCAATACGAAACAAAAGTGAAGAGGGAAACAGGCAGATAAACTTACCCTCCTTTTGCCCCTCTATAGAACTGCTCAACGGGGCACTTTCCTCTTGTAAACTTTTTGTGTAAATCCCCATAAGCTAAGGTAACATGCTTGAATGTCTTTGCAATGTATTTGGAAGTTGTGGCTAATATGACAACACAACTGCTTCACATCTTTCCTTGCCTGATATTACTTATTTTCCTCACTCTCCCTGCTGATATCTGTACCCCTCAAAGTGTCACCTTTGTAATAAGCACCCCAGGCTCTGCTTTCTAGCAGATCCAGCCTAGGGTACTCAGGCTAAAAGCTATCACATTTACTAAGACAATGGTAACATTTTTCTCTTTTAATCTCTGGTATTAATATAGTGATATATACGGATATACAGACTGATGTTGACCCATCCTTCACCCTCAGGATAAATTCTTCTTGGACATGATATATTTCTAAAATACTGCATTTCACATGTTAGTATTTCATTTAGGGATTATTCATTTATGATTCTAGGTGAGATTAGTCTATAGTAGCCTTTTCTTTAAACTCTGAGTATTGGTTGTGGTATCAAGGTAATATAGCTAAAAACAGTCTATAGCTTTTCTTTCTTTTTGTGTTCTCTGAAATATGCATAAGACAGGGATTACCAGTTCATTGATGTTTGATGAAACTTGTGTTCAAATTTTATTGGCCTGATGAATTTCTTATACTTGAGAATTACAGAATTGATGGAGGCATATTTTTAACTACCAAGTCTATTTCTTTAATGGCTATTGGCTCACTGTGGTTTACTATGTCATGTTCAGCCAATAAAATCTTAAGTATTTAAATGGCTTACATAAAAAATGCAGTTTGAAATCTATGGAACAGCAAAACAGATTCATGACCTATGATCCAGTAAAATTCCACTTCAATGTAGTTTTTTGACTGAAATTATCATAAATATACACAAAATTTATACATAGTGATGGAAGTTCAATAGAGCATTTATTATAATACCAATAATTTTGGAAACAATATAAAGATTAAAAAACAGATTGTTTTTGGCAAGGTATTATATCCACTCAGTTGAACACCATATAGCCAAGAAAAGTTATATTCTTGAAGAATATTTAGAGAGTGTAAGAAAACTGTGGGTTGGAAGGTGAGAAAAGATTATATATTCTATCACTTAATTTTGTTTGCAAATGGTAAGAGAGAGGGAGGGAGGGAGGAAGGGGGAGAGAGAGAGAATAAAAGACTCATAGTATGTATACCAAAGTTTTAACCTTGCTATATTTTTCATTAAAATTTTACACATATATTTTATCATGAACATGATGATACTTTTGTCATCAGGAGAAAACATATTATAAAATATTTTTAAAAGCAGCCGCATAGCAGAGGGAGATCAGCTCAGTGCTTTGTGACCACCTGGAGGGGTGGGATAGGGACGGTGGGAAGGAGGGAGACGCTAAAGGGAAGAGGTATGGGAACATATGTATATGTATAACTGACTCACTTTGTTATAAAGCAAAAACTAACACACTATTGTAAAGCAATTATACTCCAATAAAGATGTAAAAAAAAAAAAAAAAAAAAAGTTCATTCCTGGGAGGCTTCCAGGATGATGGCGGAAGAGTAAGACCCGGAGATCAACTTCCTCCCGACAGATACACCAGAAATACATCTTACACGTGGGACAACTCCTACAGAACACCTACTGAACGCTGGCAGAAGACCTCAGACCTCCCAAAAGGCAAGAACACCCCCACATACCTGGGTAGGGCAAAAGAAAAAAGAATAAACAGAGACAAAAGGATAGGGATGGGACCGGCACCAGTGGGAGGGACCTGTGAAGGAGGAAAGGTTTCCACACACTAGGAAGCCCCTTCGCAGGCAGAGACTGCAGGTGGCAGATGGGGAAAGCTTCGGAGGCACGGAGGAGAGCGCAGCAAAAGGGGTACGGGGGGCAAAGCGGGGAGAGATTCCCACACAGAGGATCGGTGCCGACCAGCACTCACCAGCCCGAGAGGCTTGTCTGCTCACCCGCCGGGGCGGGCGGGGTTGGGAGTTGAGGCTCGGGCTTCGGTCGGAGCGCCGGGAGAGGACTGGGGTTGGCGATGTGAACACAGCCTGTGGGGGGTTAGTGCCCCACGGCCAGCCAGGAGGGAGTCCGGGGAAAAAGTCTGGACCTGCCTAAGAGGCAAGAGACATTTTCTTCCCTCCTTGTTTCCTGGTGCGCGAGGAGAGGGGATTAAGAGCGCTGCTTAAAGGAGCTCCAGAGACGGGCGCGCGCTGCGGCTAACAGCGCAGACCACACAGACGGGCATGAGACGCTAATGCTGCTGCCACCGCCAACAAGAAGCCTGTGTGCGAGCACAGGTCACTATCCACACCCTCCTTCCAGGGAGCCTGTGCAGCCAGCCACTGCCAGGGTCCCGGGATCCAGGGACAACTCCCCCGGGAGAATGCACGGCGGGCCTCAGGCTGTTGCAACGTCACGCCGGCCTCTGCCGTGCCCCTCCCTCCCCCCCGGCCTGAGTGAGCCAGAGTCCCCCAAGCAGTTGCTCCTTTAACCCCGTCCTGTCTGAGCGAAGAACAGACGCCCTCTGGCGACCTACACACAGAGGCGGGGCCAAATCCAAAGCTGAGCCCCTGGGAGCTATGAGAACAAAGAAGAGAAAGGGAAATCTCTCCCAGCAGCCTCAGAAGCAGCAGATTAAAGCTCCACAATCAACTTGATGTACTCTTTATCTGTGGAATACATGAATAGACGACGAATCATCCCAAATTGAGGAGGTGAACGTTCAGAGCAAGATTTACGATATTTTCCCTTTTTCCTCTTTTTGTGAGTGTGTATGTGTATGCTTCTGTGTGAGATTTTGTCTGTATAGCTTTGCTTCCACCATTTTTCCTAGGATTCTATCCGGCCGTTTTTTTTAATTCTGTTTTCTTAATAATTATTTTTTATTTTAATAACTTTATTTTATTTTACTTTATCTTCTTTCCTTCCTTCCTTCCTTCCTTCCTTCCTTCCTTCCTTCCTTCCCTCCTTTAGACAACGAATCATCCCAAATTGAGGAGGTGGACTTTGAGAGCAAGATTTATGATTTTTTCCGCTTTTCCTCTTTTTGTGAGTGTGTATGTGTATGCTTCTGTGTGACATTTTGTCTGTATATCTCTGCTTCCACCACTTGTCCTAGGGTTGTATCCGTCCACTTTTTTTGTTTTTCTAACTTTTTTTCTTAATAATTTTTTTATTTTAATAAATTTATTATATTTTATTTTACTTTATCTTCTTTCCTTCTTTTTTTCCTTCCTTCCCTCCTTCCTTCCTCCCTCCCTCCATCCCTTCTTTATTTCTTTCCTTCTTTCATTCTTTCTTTCTTTCTTTCTCTCTTCTTCTACTAATTATTTCTATCTACTTTTTCTCCCTTTTATTCTGAGCCGTGTGGATGAAAGGCTCTTGGTGCTGCAGCCAGGAGTCAGTGCTGTGCCTCTGAGGTGGGAGAGCCAACTCACAGGACACTGGTCCACGAGAGACCTCCCAGCTCCACATAATATCAAATGGCGAAAATGTCCAAGAGATCTCCATCTCAACAACAGCACCCAGCTTCACTCAACGACCAGCAACCTACAATGTTGGACATCCTATGCCTTAACAACTAGCAAGACAGGAACACAACCCCACCCATTAGCAGAGAGGCTGCCTAAAATCATAATAAGTCCACAGACACCACAAAACACACCACCAAACGTGGACCTGCCCACCAGAAAGACAAGGTCCATCCTCATCCACCAGAACACAGACACAAGTCCCCTCCACCAGGAAGCCTACACAACCCACTGAACCAACCTTAGCCACTGGGGACAGACACCAAAAACAATGGGAACTATGAACGTGCAGCCTGCAAATAGGAGGCCCCAAACACAGTAAGATAAGCAAAATGAGAAGACAGAAAAACACACAGCAGATGAAGGAGCAAGATAAAAACCCACCAGACCTAACAAATGAAGAGGAAATAGGCAGTCTACCTGAAAAATAATTCAGAATAATGATGGTAAAAATGATCCAAAATCTTGGAAATAGAATAGACAAAATGCAAGAAACATTTAACAAGGACCTAGAAGAACTAAAGATGAAACAAACCACGATGTAAAACACAATAAAAGAAATTAAAAATACTCTAGATGGGATCAATAGCAGAATGACTGAGGCAGAAAAACGGATAAGTGATCTGGAAGATAAAATAGTGGAAATAACTACTGCAGAGCAGAATAAAGAAAAAAGAATGAAAGAACTGGGGACAGTCTCAGAGACTTCTGGGACAACATTAAACACACCAACATTCGAATTATAGGTGTTCCAGAAGAAGAAGTGAAAAAGAAAAGCACCGAGAAAATATTTGGAGAGATTATAGTTGAAAACTTCCCTAATATGGGAAAGGAAACAGTTAATCAAGTCCAGGAAGCACAGAGAGCCCCATACAGGAGAAATACGCCAAGACACATATTAATCAAACTGTTAAAAATTAAATACAAAGAAAACATAGTAAAAGCAGCAAGGGAAAAACAACAAATAACACACAAGGGAATCCCCATAAGGTTAACAGCTGATCTCTCAGCAGAAACTCTGCAAGCCAAAAGGGACTGGCAGGACATATTTAAAGTGATGAAGGAGAAAAACCTGAAACCAAGATTACTCTACCAAGCAAGGATCTCATTCAGAGTTGATGGAGAAATTAAAATCTTTACAGACAAGCAAAAGCTGAGAGAGTTCAGCACCACCAAACCATCCTTACAACAAGTGCTAAAGGAACTTCTCTAGGCAAGAAACACAAGAGAAGGAAAAGACCTACAATAACGAAGCAAAAACAATTAAGAAAATGGAAATAGGAACATACATGTTTATAACTACCTTAAATGTAAATGGACGAAATGCTCCCACCAAAAGACACAGATTAGCTGAATGGATACAAAAACAAGACCCATAAATTTGCGGTCTAGAAGAGACCCACTTCAGACCTAGAGACACATACAGACTGAAAGTAAGGGGATCGAAAAAGATATTTCATGCAAATGGAAACCAAAAGAAAGCTGGAGTAGTAATTCTCATATCAGACAAAATAGACTTTAAAATAAGGACTATTAGAAGAGACAAAGAAGGACACCACATAATGATCAAGGGATCGATCCTAGAAGATATAACAATTGTAAATATTTATGCACCCAACATAGGAGCACCTCAATACATAAGGCAAATACTAACAGCCATAAAAGGGGAAATCGACAGTAACACATTCATAGTAGGGGACTATAACACCCCACTTTCACCAATGGACAGATCATCCAAAATGAAAAGAAATAAGGAAACACAAGCTTTAAATATTACACTAACAAGATGGACTTAATTGATATTTACAGGACATTCCATCCAAAAACAACAGAATACACATTTTTCTCAAGTGCTCATGGAACATTCTCCAGGATAGATCATATCTTGGGTCACAAATCAAACCTTGGTAAATTTAAGAAAATTGAAATTGCATCAAGTATCTTTTCCGACCACAACGCTATGAGACTAGATATCAATTACATGAAAAGATCTGTAAAAAATAATACAAACACATGGAGGGTAAACAATACACTACTTAATAACGAAGTGATCACTGAAGAAATCACAGAGGAAATTAAAAAATAGCTAGAAACAAATGACAATGGAGACAAAACGACCCAAAATCTGTGGGATGCAGCAAAAGCAGTTCTAAGAGGGAAGTTTAGAGCAATACAATCATACCTTAAGGTAACATCTCGAATAAACAACCTAACCTTGCACCTCAAGCAATTAGAGAAAGAAGAACCAAAAAAACCCGAAGTTAGCAAAAGGAAAGAAATCATAGAAATCAGATAAGAAATAAATGAAAAAGAAATGAAGGAAACAATAGCAAAGATCAATAAAACTAAAAGCTCGTTCTTTGAGAAGATAAACAAAATTGATAAACGATTAGCCAGGCTCATCAAGAAAAAAAGGGAGAAGACTCAAATCAATAGAATCAGAAATGAAAAAGGAGAAATAACAACTGACACTGTAGAAATACAAAACATCATGAGAGATTACTACAAGCAACTCTATGCCAATAAAATGGACAACCTGGAAGAAATGGACAAATTCTTAGAAATGCACAACCTGCCAAGACTGAATCAGGAAGAAATAGAAAATTGAAGAGACCAATCACAAACACTGAAATTGAAACTGTGATTAAAAATCTTCCAACAAACAAAAGCTCAGGACCAGATGGCTTAACAGGCAAATTCTTTCAAACATTTAGAGAAGGGCTAACACCTATCCTTCTCAAACTCTTCCAAAATATAGCAGAGGGAGGAACTCTCCCAAACTCATTCTACAAGGCCACCATCACCTTGATACCAACACCAGACAAGGATGTCACACAGAAAGAAAACTACAGGCCAATATCACTGATGAACATAGATGCAAAAATCCTCAACCAAATACTAGCAAACAGAATCCAACAGCACATTAAAAGGATCATACAACGTGATCAAGTGGGGTTTATTCCAGGAATGTAAGGATTCTTTAATACACGCAAATCAATCAACGTGATACACCATATTAACAAATTGAAGGAGAAAAACCATATGATCATCTCAATAGATGCAGAGAAATCTTTCGACAAAATTCAACACCCATTTATGATTAAAACCCTGCAGAAAGTAGGCATAGAGGGAACTTTCCTCAACATAATAAAGGCCATATATGACAAGCCCGCAGCCAACATCGTCTTGAATGGTGAAAAACTGAAAGCATTTCCACTAAGATCAGGAACAAGACAAGGCTGCCCACTCTCATCACTCTTATTCAACATAGTTTTGGAAGTTTTAGCCACAGAAATCAGAGAAGAAAAGGAATCCAAATCGGAAAAGAAGTAAAGCTGTCACTGTTTGCAGATGACATGATACTATACATAGAGAATCCTAAAGATGCTACCAGAAAACTACTAGAGCTAATCAATGAATTTGGTAAAGTAGCAGGATACAAAATTACTGCACAGAAATCTCTGGCATTCCTATACACTACTGATGAAAAATCTGAAAGTGAAATCAAGAAAACACTCCCATTTACCATTGCAACAAAAATAATAAAATATCTAGGAATAAACCTACCTAAGGAGAAAAAAGACCTGTATGCAGAAAATTATAAGACACTGATGAAAGAAATTAAAGATGATATAAATAGATGGAGAGCTATACCATGTTCTTGGATTGGAAGAATCAACATTGTGAAAATGACTCTACTACCCAAAGCAATCTACAGATTCAATGCAATCTCTATCAAACTACCATTGGTATTTTTCACAGAACTAGAACAAAAAATTTCACAATTTGTATGGAAACACAAAAGACCCCAAATAGCCAAAGCAATCTTGAGAACGAAAAACGGAGCTGGAGGAATCAGGCTCCCTGACTTCAGACTATACTACAAAGCTACAGTAATCAAGACAGTATGGTACCGGCACAAAAACAGAAAGATAGATCAATGGAACAGGGTAAAAAGCCCAGAGATAAACACATGCACATATGGTCACCTTATCTTTGATAAAGGAGGCAGGTATGTACAGTGGAGAAAGGACAGCCTCTTCAATAAGTGGTGCTGGGAAAACTGAACAGCTACATGTAAAAGAATGAAATTAGAACACTCCTTAACACCATACACAAAAATAAACTCAAAATGGATTGAAGACCTAAATGTAATGCCAGAAACTATCAAATTCTTAGAGGAAAACATAGGCAGAACACTCTATGACATAAATCACAGCAAGATCCTTTTTGACCCACCTCCTAGAGAAATGCAAATAAAAACAAAAATAAACAAAAATGGATCTAATGAAACTTCAAAGCTTTTGCACAGCAAAAGAAACCATAAACAAGACCAAAAGACAACCCTCAGAATGGGAGAAAATATTTGCAAATGAAGCAACCGACAAAGGATTAATCTCCAAAATTTGCAAGCAGCTCATGCAGCTCAATAACAAGAAAACAAACAACCCAATCCAAAAATGGGCAGAAGATCTAAATAGACATTTCTCCAAAGAAGATATACAGACTGCCAACAAACACATGAAAGAATGCTCAACATCATTAATCATTAGAGAAATGCAAATCAAAATTACAATGAGATATCATCTCACACCAGTCAGAATGGCCATCATCAAAAAATCTAGAAACAATAAATGCTGGAGAGGGTGTGGAGAAAAGGGAACACTCTTGCACTGCTGGTGGGAATGTGAATTGGTTCAGCCACTATGGAGAACAGTATGGAGGTTCCTTAAAAAACTACAAATAGAACTACCATATGACCCAGCAATCCCACTACTGGGCATATACCCTGAGAAAACCAAAATTCAAAAAGAGTCATGTACCAAAATGTTCATTGCAGCTCTATTTACAATAGCCCGGAGATGGAAGCAACCTAAGTGCCCATCATCGGATGAATGGATAAAGAAGATGTGGCACATATATACAATGGAATATTACCCAGCCATAAAAAGAAACGAAATTGAGCTATTTGTAATGAGGTGGATAGACCTAGAGTCTGTCATACAGAGTGAAGTAAGTCAGAAAGAAAAAGACAAATACCGTATGCTAACACATATATATGGAATTTAAGGAAAAAAATGTCATGAAGAACCTAGGGGTAAAGCAGGAATAAAGTCGCAGACCTCCTAGAGAACGGACTTGAGGTTATGGGGGGGGGGAAGGGTGAGCTGTGATAGGGCGAGAGAGAGTCATGGGCATATACACACTAACAAACGTAGTAAGGTAGATAGCTAGTGGGAAGCAGCCGCATGGCACAGGGATATTGGCTCGGTGCTTTGTGACAGCCTGGAGGGGTGGGATAGGGAGGGTGGGAGGGAGGGAGACGCAAGAGGGAAGACATATGGGAACATATGTTTATGTATGACTGATTCACTTTGTTATAAAGCAGAAACTAACACACCATTGTAAAGCAATTATACCCCAATAAAGATGTTAAAAAAAAAATAGCTACTGGGAAGCAGCTGCATAGCATAGGAAGATCAGCTCAGTGCTTTGTGACCACCTAGAGGGGTAGGATAGGGAGGTTGGGAGGGAGATGCAAGAGGGAGGAGATATGGGGATATTTGTATATGTATAGCTTATTCACTTTGTTATAAAGCAGAAACTAACACACCAATGTAAAGCAATTATACTCCAATAAAGATGTTAAAAAAAAAAAAAAAGACTTTCATTGAGGAAAGCAAAACCTATAATGGGAAAATAATCCACCCCAGGTAGCAAAGCTCTTTTTGACTTCGTGCCTTCCAACTCCGTCACTTAGTTATTCACTCACCAGATATTTGTTAGGGTCCTGCTAATGGTGGGAGACATTGCAGAGGATCAAAGATTTGTTGCACACAACCCCTGTTCTCCAGGAGCTTATTCTAGCAGAAGAGTTCTGAAATCAAGTGATTCTACTGCGTATTCTGTGTCCCCTCCCCAGACCCGCTGATTAAGAACTGGGGCTACAGTCCAGAATGCTATTTTTAGCAAGCCCTTCAGGGGTTCTGACACATGTGATGCTTAAGAACCACTGCTCTATCCTAAACTCTTTGAAGTTAGATATTTGGAATGAAATTCTAGCTCTCCTATGTGCCAGCTATGTGACCTTTGACAATCGACGTACCTTCCTAAGCTTCAATTCTTCTGTATAAAAAATAGAGTTAATAATAAGTATTCCTGCATTCCCCAATCTGGTGGGTTTTATAATGAATGAAATGAAATAAATGCAAGTATCTAGAGCAGTGAGGCTCCATAAATGATACCTGGATGCAAACTGGCCATAAGCTGTTAATCAGGCAACAGTTCTCTGACCAAAACCAATGAGTTAGCAAAGAAGACTGGAGAGACTGGGGTTAACACATCCAGAGGTCCATAGGAGCCAGTCATCCCTGGGCACCAAAGATCAAAAACATCAAACAATAGGGAAATGACTCAGTGCAATATTTCAACATCTAGGCAGCAGGGGTACCAGAAGGGTGAGAGAGAAAAGGCAGGCTGTTTCTAATCAAAACCCATGAAAGAAAAATCACAAACTCAAACACTGCCCTTTCAGAACAGACTACCAGTCACAGCCACCAGCTTCCTAAACATTTCCAACTACAAACTGGCACTTGCCATCTACCTCATCTGCAGCTCATTATTTCAACACCCCCTGAAAGGAGTTCAAGGTGGAGATCAGAAATGAGGCACTCTGTGCTCTAGGAAAAACTGGCAGAACTGGTCTTCAGATAGTTAGATATTTTCAGGAGAAGATTTTATGAGCCCAATTCTTGCATCTCCTCATATCTACAAAAGCACTGAAATAATTAACAGTGACACCTGCTCCTCGTGACTAGCAGCAGGGCTCTGCCAAAATGTGTGCTCCACTGCACGTCCCCCTTCACTAAAATCATATATAACACTGATCTTCCCCCCATCTCTCTGGAGCAGTTTCTCAGAGATATCTGAAATGCTGTCTCCCACGCTATAGTCCTCATTTTGCCCCAGATAAAACTTAACTCACAATTCTCATGTTGTGCCTTTTTTTTTCGGTCGACAACATTCTCATCCAAGGACCACTATAAAAGGGGGAAAGTGAAATTCCCAATTAAAAAAAGTCTCTCTTCCACCCAGTCTAACTTGCTTGTGTAACATCAAAGTGTGATGGCGCCTCTCAAAAACAGTAGAAGACACAAAGAATGTTTTCCACTCTCAGATGCAATTTAGGGCAAAATCCTTTTGCACCCCTTCATCGCCCCACCTACTCTCGTATAACACCACCTAAATTAAAATGTCATACAGTGCCCTGAATTACAGTGACAGTGAGCTATGAATACAAATGCCTAAAAGAAACTTCTTCTTTTGAATGACTAACCCCATTATTTTAAGAAATATATCTTCTGAATACTAAAACCCAATGGCAAATTCAAGTAATATGTCAAACTATGTGGTGCTTCTAAAGATTCAGGTCATTCATATGATTCAGCCTTGAAAAGAAAATAATTGTGAGTCTGACAATATACTATGTGAGAAGAGAAAGAGAGAGATGGAGAGAGAGAACACACTATTGTTAGGGGAAACACTGACTGAAACCGCCCACCCTGGCCAGGCAAGATAGTAGCCACTTGCACGGGTTATCTTACAACAGGAGGTCCTGGTAAAGAACTCAGAACTAATAAGCTAACACCACCTGGGAGAATTCTGGAAAGGTCAAACGGAGAGAGGAGACTCCAGTCCATATGTCCTACCGGCCTCCCAGAATCTTTTTTGCTGGAATCCATCTCGGCTGAGTGATGCTCGCGCCATCAGGAATGACCCTGAGTCAGAATGATTGGCCAGAGACAACCTGGAAACTAACCCCACTACCGTAAAACCCAAGACTGTGAGCCACATGGCAGAGCAGTTCTCCTGGGTTCCCTTACCCTGCTGCTCTCCACCCACGTGCCCCTTCCCAATAATGTCTCTTGCTTTGTTTGCACGTTTGTCTCCTCAGACAATTCATTTCCGAGTGTTAGACAAGAGCCTACTCTCGGGTCCTGGAAGGGGTCCCCCTTACTGCAACACTCACTGTCAATGCTGAATACCACAATATATAATCATATTCGTTTAGAAAACTATGCTGATAATTTTTAATTATAATTAAAATTATAATTTTAATTTTTAGAAAAAACTGCTGATAATATCTTCTGACAATGTTTTCATGTGATATTGGGTTTACCTTGAAATCAAGTCTGTGTATTGGAAATATCCATTACCATAACTTTTATCAGAACAAGAAATGTTGATTATAGCTGGTCAAAACTTTAGAGATGAACAAGGCAAACTCAGGATCTCACAAGACACAGAGGCCCAGAAATGTTCAATGGCTGCTCTAAGGCCACAGGGGTGGGTGGTTAGAAGCAGAGCTAGGACTAATATCTTGATCACCTGGATCTTCATCAGGGACACTTTGTTCCATGTGAACATGATTTTGCAAAGAGAGAGAACTACAAAAAACCCTCTTTAGAGTAATTATGACTCATAGAATGATTTTTTTTCCTTAAGGAATCATTTCACAGTACTGTATTATAATCTGAACATACTTATATCCTAAAGGATTGAGTTTCAGTAGCTCCTCTGTGACTCTAGGCAGGTAACTTCATCACTCTGAGCCTTAGTTTCAACACTGGTGAAAAATCTGTAATTCTGGTTAACTCCCAGCGTTGCTGCGAGGAACAAACATGTGTGATATTGCCTGACCCAGGAATCCATCCAAAGTAGCACTCAGTCAATATGCATTATCATAAGGCCAAAAGAAATGGAGTTGGGCCACTTACACACTGAGTGGGCTAAGTTATAGCCTTTCCAATGACCTGAGTGGTCAGCTAGGACCTCTGGCTGAAAGGAAACAGTCATTAGAATATGCATTCACTGCATTACCCCATTACAAGCAAGCACGTCATGCTTCTCCAAAAGTATCCTCCTCTCCCTTCTCTGTTGTCTATTCCTGACTCTCAAGATCCAAACCTAGTAGACTGAAGGAAGATAATGAAGGGAGCTTATGGTCCCTAATCACAATCCACAAAACATGGCCTTAAAGAAAGACCAAAAAAAAAAAGAAAAGAAAAAGAATATGTATGTGTGTATAACTGAATCACTTTGCTGTACACCAGAAACTGTAACTGAGCAGGACCCTATGTAGTCTTCCTGGGATTGGCCTCTCCCTCATATCCTCTGCTTTAACTCCTCTCTTAAGTACCTAGATAATGGTATCTGATGCATATTTCCTGAGTTTTTCAGATGCTGAAAACTACCAACAAATGGAAGAAATTAACTACTAGATGATCATGAGCACATAGCCCCCAGAACTTCTGGCGTCTTAAGGATTGATCACCATCAGCCAATCTGAGAATTTTGCACGAGCTGATCCCATATCCCTGGGCACCCCTCCCTCACCTGGCCCTTAAAAATGTTTTGCAGAAACCATTTGGGGAGCTCAGTTTGGGGGACATGAGCCTTCTATCTACTTGCTAGCCCCTGCAATAAACCTTTCTCTGCTCCAAACTCCGACGTTTTGGTAGTGTTTGGCCTCACTGTGCTTCCGGCATACGAACTTGCATTAAGTAGCAAAACTAACACAGCATTGTAAATCAACTATACTTCAATTAAAAAAAAAGAAAGAAAGAAAAACCAAGAGGTGAAGGAGTAGCAACACCAAGAGTCACACAAACTAAATATCTCAAAACAATTTTCCATTTCTCTCTCTCCCTTCTCCCTTTTCCCTTCCCAAACCCAGGTCTGCCATAGCACACACCTCTCCAAGCACACACCTCACCAAGTCCTGCTACACATTTTACTTCCAAAATATTTCTTATTCCATTAACCTATCTCATCCAACTGGCCAAATCTAGATTCTCATTCATTAGTTATTCATTCATTTGCCCAGCAAATACACCTCTTACATGCTAAGCATGGTAGGGAGTATTAACCTGGGGGGAGATAGTTCATTAAAGAATGTCCTCAACCCCTGGGGACAACCTCACTTTGATCACCACCACCTAACAGGTCTCCTGGCTTCCCTTCTCACCACTGTAAACCATCTTCTATGAAAGATTATTATCTTCCTACTCAAATAATAATGCAAAAAAGCACTGGACTTCTTGAAGTTCTCAGAATCCATGCATATGCAAATATCCATGCCTTTGCTGTTCTCCCTTGATTAGACTCCCCTTCTAACCTGGAAAACTTGAGATTTAAAAAAATAGATAGATAGATAGATTTGGTCATTCAGATGACCAAAGTATATTTCTCATATATGTTTGGTCTTCCTCCAAGTTTTCTGTGTCACAGCTCCCCAAACCCTTGGAACACCCTCAGTGTTAAGAGTGATAAAGGTATCGTTTTTTTTATGTTAATGAGGTGAATTTTGGAAAGCACCTAAGGGTGGGGGCTGGTTGCTAGTAGAGTCAACCCTGTGATTAGAGGTTTGGAATTCTCAGTTCCACCTGGGATTTCCAGGGAGGCGAGAGGGGCTGGAGTGGAGTTTAGTCACCAATGGTCAATGGTTTAATCAATCATGCCTATGTAATGAAGTCTCCATAAAACCCCAAAAGGACAGGGTTTGGAGAGTTTCTGGGCTGGCGAACATGGGGATATCTATGGGAGAGTGGCCTCGAGCACTTTCGCTATACCTTGCCCAATGCATCTCTTCCATGTGGCTGTTCCCAAGTTATATCCTTTCACAATAAACAGGCGATCCAGTAAGTAACATTTTTCTCTGAGTTCTGTGAGCTGCTCTAGCAAATTAATGAAACTCAAGGAAGGAGGGGGTCATGGAAACCTCTAATTTACAGCCAGGCAATTAAAAGTACAGGTAAACAACCTGGACTTGTACCTGGCATCTCAAGTCCTAGGAGGGGGTTGTTGGAACCTACAGTCTATAGTTAGTTGGTGAGAAGCACAGGTGATAACCTGGGCTTGCGAGTGGTATCTGAAGTGGGGAGAGGGGGCAGTCTTGTGGAATTGAACCCTCAACCTCTGGAATTTGATGCCATCTCCAGGCAGACAGTGTCAAAATTGAGTTGAATTATCAGACACCAGCCAGGTGTCCTTGTGGGTATGGGGAAGGCCCCTGCCCCACCACACACACCCCCACCTCCACACACACACATGGGAAATGGACCCAGGAACACCATTTACTTCAAGTCACTCCTCAAGGCCCTGCCTTAGTCTTAGCTCCCATAGCAAGTTGTTCACGCTTCCACTATGACTGTTCTCACAATGCATTGTGGGTAGTTGTTTCCTTCTGTTTCATCCATTAGACTAAGGGCCTCTCAAGATCAGAATCTGACCTTTAATTTTATTTCCCCAGTGCCCACCCAACAAGTGCTTGGTGCTTAACAGATGCTCAGTCAAGGGTAGATGATGATATATATTTCCCTTTCCCTCAGAATTTGTTACATGTTTCAACAACTACTCTAACAGCCAACTAACTCTCTGAGGGTTACAATCAATCCATTGCTTTATTTTCCATTCAGTATTTGATCTTCGCTCAGTTCTTCAGGGCCCAATTCTCATGCTATGAACAACAACAACAAAAATGTGCTAAGATGCCCCAGAGCAAAATACCATTCTTCTGAATGACAGCCACATAAGGATGAACATATATTAGCACTACATCCCAAATAGTCCCTCCTTCTCTTTCCATTCATTCACTTTGCTGTATACCTGAAACACTGTAAATCAATTATACTTCAATTTAAAAAAACAATATTTATTGAGCATGTAATATGGGGAAGGTATAGTTCTAGTGTGTAAATACATTTTCCTAGGAGAGAGAATAGCCTTCAGTAGATTCAAAAAATTTAAGAACCACTGTTCTAAAATCTGCTTGGAACAATATATATTTATATCTGAACAAATTCCAAGACTTTGTTATTTGTATGTAAAAAGAACCTTATTCTTTTAAAGATGTTTCCTTTTACTAGAGTATAATAAACTCTACAAAGATACTGTGTTCTGATTTTTTTCTTTCTCCCACAGACCAAGAACAGTGCCCTGAACACGGTGAGCCCTCCGTAACTTACCATTCATATCAATGCACTTCAGAGCACAGGTCAAAAGAGAAGCAAAGTACCTTATTAAGATGAAAGTTGCTGCAAAATACAAATAGTTATCAAATTCTCCTCACTCCCTTTTGTCTGTTCTTGTTCCTCAATGATATGAATATGCTTGGTAAGCACCGTGTCAAAAAGAGTCTGCCCTTTGGAATCTGACCCAAGGACCTGGGTCCCAGGCCCTCCTCTACAAGTATCAGCTGTGACCATGGGCAACTTGCTTCACCTCCATATGCCTGTTTTCAACCTATAAAATGGATTTTTGTTAGATTCTTCCTTCTCCCAGGAGAACTCCCTGCCCTCTTCAAACTGGGTGTGGCCATATAACTTGCTTTGGCTAGTGAAGTGGGAATGGAAAGCCTCTCTTTCACACTGAATGAAGCTTTAAGAACAAGATGTGAGCTGCCATTTCTCTTTCCTGAAGCTCTGGAGATGGTGGGAGCACAAGCTGTGTAAAACGCCAGCTACTGTGTGTCTCTGAGTAACTTCAGTGAGTGGAGACACCCCACACACACATAGAATAGCAGGAAAAAAAGCTTTTGCTATGTGAAGTCACTGAGATTTGGGGTTTGCTACAGCAGCATAATCCAGTGTATTCTGACCAGTACTATGTTTACTAATATTTGTTCCTTTTCTGATTGTCTCATTACCTGCACATTTCCTTGCTGCATTTTTTTCATTAGAAATTAGTGTAATCACTCTGACATGAATAAAATGTTTATGTTTGTTTTCCTAATGGAACATCTGGGCAAGGAGCATATAATTTATTATAGTTTCTTAAAATTAAACTTTTATTTAAAAACAACTTGAGGTGATGAAGATGCTCATGTTTCCCCAGGCTGAACCTTCCCCAGGCTGCACCTTTCCCCAGGCTGCATCTTTCCCCAGGCTGTACCTTTCCAGGCTGTACAGTCCTCAGGCTGTACCTTCTCTAGGCTGCATCTTTCCCCAGGCTACACTGTCCCCAGGCTGCACCTTTCCCCAGACTGCATCTTTCCCCAGGCTGCACAGGTTAACTGGTGATGCTGCTCTTTACTGCTTTCTCCATTTCCAGAATTCAAAATTCATCCAGAATCAACAGTTTCACATTAGACTCAATTATCTGGCTAGATCACTGAGAACAGAACTGTAAAGTTAAAGTGGTATGTGTTAGTATATGTGTGTATGGGGTTTGATGGAGGGTTGTTGCTACCTTCCGTTATTAATGTGGACACAGAGGGTAAGGCCATTTCCTAAATATCTATTCCAGCTTAACAAACTGCCTCAGAACTCAGTGGGTTAAAACAATAACCATTTCATTGTATACCACTGGTTTTGTGAGCTGGAAATTTGGGAAGAGCTCTGCTTGGTGATTCTTCTGTTCCACGTGGCATAGATGAGGCCACTCACTGGTGTTTATCTGGTGAAGAGGCTGGTCTAGAGAGTCCAAGGTGACTTCCCTTACATATCTGGCACCTTGGTGGGGATGGCTGGAAGAGGGAGGCTCATCTGGATATGTTAAATGCAGGGCGTAGTCCAATATGGTCATATCAAGGTAGCTGGACTTCTTAGGCGGTGAATCAAAGTTCTCAGAGCATTCCAAGGCAGAATCTGCAAGGCTTCTTAGGACCTAGGCTTAGAAGTCCCAGAACTTCACTTCTGCTGAGATTTACTGGTGAAAAAAGACCATGCCCAGCTGATATGGAATTAGATTCTGTGACTGAGTGGAAGGACAAAGCATTTGTAATTATACTTATTATACCATGAAACAGCAACCTCTTGACTGTTTCTCTGATTTCCTAAGATATCATTAGATTCAAAACCCCCAGTAACGACATTAAGCTTTGATGAGCAAATAGTAATTTCCTTATATGAGTTTAAATGCTTTCCTTTTGGCCCCAGAGGGTCATCTGGATTCACTTACAAAAGTCCTACTATGCTAGATTTGTCCTTGCCCCTGAAGATGTATCTCCACACTTTACACGCTGCCATTTTTCCTGGGAGTCTGACCTGTGTGGGCTACATGAGCAGCTCCCTGGCCCTCTGGTTTCACATCAGATGCAGTCAACAGGTGAGACTGACAGGGGAGAGGAAGCAAGGGTGTTATTCCCAGCTTCCTCCCTTCTGGAGCATTGTGGTTGGTCCTGTTCTCTAGCTGAGCTAAAGTCATAGCTCCTAGAAGCGTCCCCTCTAGAATGACAGGTGGTTTCTCTAGTCCCAATACCTATACCCCCCCCCCAATTCCTCATCCCTTCAGGCCTCAGAGTGACAACAGCTTCAAGATCAATAAAAATAAATGCAACTCAAAACTAAGTCTATTTGAGGTCTCTTTGGGGTAGTATGAGTAAAAAGTATATTCTTAGGTTAATCTTTTTAATTGAATGTTAAAATATTTCTAATGAAATATCAATGAGAAAATTACTGTTGAATTTGCTTCTTGAATTGACCCTATGTCCCAAGGCAACAGCAACAGAAAGTTGAACAATAGACTAGAAGATTGGAAATATTTTCTCACTTGGACTAGATGATATGAAATATTCCCTTAGATGACAGACCTGAAATATCTTGCCAAGTAATCCCAAATTTCAGTTTTGACTGTTGGAATCAATTTAACTTACCAAATATTTATGAAGCAGTATCTGCTGAGCACACAATGGAATCACTTACTTGCCTGTCTCCCACTAGCCTGTGGACTCCTCATGGCCCAGGATGGGCTCTTGTTTGCCTTAGTGCCCCCTTCATTCAGCTCCATTCCTGCCACTCTGTAGATGTTTAATGAATATTGTGGAGTGAATGGACAGACGTTTGTAGAGTGAAAGGGATGAGAGGCCAGCAAAGCACATTTACTTAAGAGAAGAAAATGCACATGACAACCAAAGTCAGAATTGGGAGTAATGAAATTTCTTATTTTTTTATCCTAGGGAAATAAAAAATGAAAGTGCAAAAAGAAATGCCTATCCTATCAGAGGACAGTAAACACTGTTCTCAGAGACTCTGAAGTCAATAAAAAGACTAAGGGCCATACATCAATGCTCCCTTGGCAAACAAATGTCTTGCTGCCACTAACAAGTACACACTCTAGTAGGACAGAAAAGTCTACAGCTCTCTGCCTGGTGAATCCCCCAAGTTCAGCTAGTCCACTCAGAACCTGGCATTCAGAACAACAGTTTCTTTGTCTGAGGTCAAGTAAGTGCACAGAGCTAGAATAGACACCAGTCCCCAGTGACATCTGATTCCCTTTTAAATAAATAGATGGCATTACTGGGGACAAAGAAGACTAGCCTTCCCTGTGGGAATTCCACAAGACAAGCACTGCACCCCACAGGAGGCTGCTGCTGTCATGGAACAAAGGATGTCCCAGGCCTCTGAGAAGAATCCTCTAACAGTGTCAAAGGACCAGGACGTAGAAGAGACGACAGTGGGGAGGAGTCCAGATGGTACTGAGGACTCAAACCATAAACAGTCCTACTTCTGAAGGTAGCTCTGGATTCATCCAGTGGTGCTCTGGGTTCTCGCCCTGTCTTTGTCCCTCCCTGCCCAGGCCATCATTTCTAGGGTTCCACTTCCTCCTCCATAAAGGGGAGTGTGGAAGCAAATATTCCCAATGGACTCATTCCAGCTCTGCCATTACTAGATCACAGGTTCCAAAGAAAGCCTGGCAAAAAGTACTAATACAATGAATTGTACTCTTAATCTTTCCCTGAACTCAGCTTTCTAATATACTTTATTTTTTTCTCATATACTTTTTAAAAAAAGGGAATTAGAAAATAACAAATGTCCACAACTCAACTCATGTTTGGTCCCATCTTCTCTCTCTCACATGTACATACCCTCCCTGACTCATCTCCTGGCTCCAAAACTCCAGCTGGTTGTAGTAGCAGAGTGTGGCTGAGCACAAACTCTCAGCACATCCAGTGGCTTGGAGAAAAGCCACTTCATGTAACTGATTGGTGGTATCATGGCCACTTCAAAAGCTACCAAAACCTGAATTTAGGAGAAGGAAGAAAGGCTGGAAGTTCTCAAATGTGTTCAGAAAGATTTTCAGGTTATCTCAAAGAATTCCTGTGACTTCAAGCTTCCACTCAGACTCTGTTTTATGGACTTTATTATCTTTTTTCTTCTCCCCAGAGCCCATATAAATGTAGGATGGAAAAAAATGTCAATTCTTCCCAATAAGAATTAAATGTAATAACAGAAATATGATGATGATGATGATGATGGTGGTGGTGGTGGTGGTGATGTGGTGGTGATGATATCTGGCATTTATGTAGCCCTTAGTATGGACCAGGCACAATTCTAAGTGCTGTACATATATCAATAAATCTCTTCTTCAGTACAACACTAAATGGTAGAGACTATTATCATCCTGAATGGCAGATAAGAAAGCTGAGGATCAAAAAGTTTAAGCAGTTTTCTCAAGGTCTCCCAGCCAGTAAGTGGCAGAGCTAGGATTCAAACCCAAGTAATTGGACACCAGAGTCAATGCTTGCAACCCAACGAACTACTTCTCCCCACATGGGAACTAGTCTAGAGAAATCTGGAAGGTGTGTTTTGAACAGTTATCACCGTGGAGGAATGAGTGTGACTGTTTATTTCTAAGGTCAATTTAATCTGCAGATCTATTTAACAATTACCTGGGAAGAGCAGACATGTCACAAGTACTTATCTTGTCAAAAGAAATTGGTTCACAGAGCACAGCATTGATTTTTTTCTTTTTACCCTAAGAATTCAGCACAGATTAGCAAGGTGCCAGGCCACAAATGTGCATTCTCTGGGCCCTTTACCCTGCCTATTTGAAATATATTATCCTAAACTACAGGGCCAGACCAGTTGCTTTGAATTACCATGGCAACCAGTGTCAGTGGAGATGCCCCCATGTAAACAGACAGAAGAAGGATAAATACTGCTTGTGATAGAAAGTGGGTAGTTGGAGATAATTTGTCCTGTGGGAGATCTTCACTTTAGGAAGAAAAACGTCCTTGCTTTTGTCAGAACTTTCTGTTCTCAAATCTTCTTAATATAGTTGTTTCTTTTTTTCCTGCATGGAAGAGGTTTGAGAGAGTCCTTATCTTCTGCTTCCCTTCACAGCCATACATTGTAAAATCTATGCGTGTGCATATATAGGTGTGTATATGCCCCCATTTGTACACACATATACATATATGTACATGGTGTACATATACATATATAGTAAATGCATATGTATATACATTCATAACATGCACATTCAAGTGCAGACACATATATCATGACTTCCCACCTTCCTTTCACCACAGCACTCTCAGCTCATGATTCTGACAGATGCCTGTCCACCTGGAGGCATACTCAGCCAAGAAAGGACACCAAGCAGCATTTTCTCTTCCCTGACCACCATGAGAGAAGGACCACATGGATGTGATCTGATTCATTAAGGTCACCACTGGCTTTTCCCCTCCCCCACACTATGTCAATAGGACAAGGCCTGGCTGCCCACTATTCCCCTATCACCTAAGCATCTTCAAAAGCAATACAGGAGAGAGAGAAAGACAGAGAACCATCGTTTTTCCCCCAAAGTTATATCATTATTTTTTAGCAATGATTTTGAAATCATCATCAAATTGAGATGGGGGCCTCAGAGAAATTGGCAAAAATCTCTCCTGCAAGACAGAACTGCCTGTCAAATTTTAACTAGGTTCCAGAGGTTGAGTGGGATGGTGTTTAAATGCCCCTTTCAACTGGGTCAAGAGAACCCAGTCAAGGTCATGAAGAGAAATAATAAACAGTAGGAGAGTCAGCCTACAAGAAACAGAGAGACAAACATGGGTGTTTCCATGGGGTAGTAGAAAAAGCCCTGGGTGGTGAGCTGGGAGGTTCTGCCCCTCACTGGTTAAGTGACTCAGGCATGAGACTGACTTTGCCTGGATGTCCAGTCCCTCCACACAGAGAATGAGGGCTTGGGCTCCATTGCCCCATCGTCTCTCCCACGGCCAAAAGCCCAGGCTTCTGAACTATAACAAGGCTGCCTGCCACTGGCTCCAACCTCTTCAGCCCATTTGTCTCACATCCAGGGGCATCTACTCACACTATTTCTGCGGGCCCTGAATGTCTTCACTGTAGAAATAACACCCTGACATCTACATCTATGAAGGGAAAGGCAAGGAAACCTGAAGAATGAGATGGCTCTGTACCTGTCGCCATCCCAAAGTACTTTGTAAAGTGAGGAAATCAGGGTGGTAGAGAACTGTTATTTCTTAATGATTCTGTTTGAGTATACAAATAGTTATACACATATCTGCATGCAAAGACATTTATGTCTAGCATGCATAGAATTTTATCTGACAAGTATATACATGGTTATGAGGCATACAAATAGGGACAATCACTACAGCATGACTTTAACAGTCAAAATGAATGAATGAATGAAATAACTGAAATGGCCACTGACAAAGGACAGGCAAAATAAATTACGGGGACTTCCCTAGTGGTCCAGTGGCTAAGACTCTGTGCTCCCAATGCAGGGGGCCCAGGTTCGATCCCTGGTCAGGGAACTAGATCCTACAGGCCACAACCAAAAGATCCCGCAGGTGACAACAAAGATACTGCATGCCAAAACTAAGACCCGACGCAGACAAATTAATTAATTAATTAATTAAAAAAATAAAAAATAGATTATAACTTATCCATACTATGCACCTGTGACAAAGGATAAAGTAGACTTATGGATGTTGATATAGAAAGACCTCTAAAATATATTGTTGGGTGAAAAAAAAATAAGCTGTCACTATTAGTCTTTTTTAAAAAGAGAATTCTCTCTCTTCCTTTCACTCTTCCCTTTCCCTTTACTATGTAACATTCAATCTTTGAAGTATTGGTAGAAGGATCACAAGTAATCCTAATGGGGGGGGCGGGGAAGCTCTTAAAAGTTCGAAATATGCAGTAAATTCTTGCTAAGTCTACCACCTAAATATTTACCTAGTTACAATTTGTTCAGTAAGTGAAAAACAATACCTTGTATACGTGTAGAATTTAATTCATAAAGTGGTGGACATGTTGAGGGCAAAGAAGCTTCCATCCAAATCCAACATGATCATTCCTCGGATTTGAAAACAAGGAAGAAAAAAGTTATTTAAGTATTTGCCCTGGATTCTTCTCCTTCATGTCTGATGGGCCAAGGAAATATTCCAGTACGTCCGAGAGACTGATATCAACACTGTCTTCCAGGAGGAAACTGAACAAAGTAGTTGCAGCCACACTCTCCACTGAAGCCAAGAGCTGCACAGAATCATCGGAACCAACTGATTTACATCAACGTGTCTTACGTGTCACCTGAGAGTAACCATGTATTCAGGACACAAATCACTGAATTTGGAAAATCACTGATTTGGAAGATAAAACCAATGAGGCAGTTAAAGATATTACAAAATAACTGTCTCATCTTTCTGTCCTTGTTTGTTGAAATCAGCATATCTATCACTTTAACAGAAGCATCTGGGGTCAGGAGTCTGGGTTGGAAGGGAGATTTACTGTTATAGGGTTTTAATTTTTTTATACTATGACTATGGTTTACTTTTCCAATTAACAAATGGTTCATATAAAAACAATCAAACAAATGAAAACCCAACATTGACAACAAAAACTTTGATAAAGTTCACCTAAGCTATTTTCGCTTTTAGAGATCAGCCTATGTGTGGCCATTGGGGTCTGAGACACTCTAAGAAAAAGAATTTTTTTGGTTGTTATTTTGTTTTGTTTTGTTTTGTTTTGTTTTAAAGAAAGTGCAGGAGGAGAGTAGGAGAAGAAAACAGAAAAAAGAAATCTGTCCCCCTGAAGTAGTCTCCTGAAATGAATGTCACAATTGTATCCAGCATCCCAGGCTGCACAATATCCAAGAGGAAGATTAATTAAGGGAAGCTTAAGGGGGGAAAAGGTCATATAAATGATCAAGGAAATTACTTCTGAGTTAGAGCCAAAGGAAATGACCTGGTTGTGTAATGGCTGGTGAAGGATTTGGCAATTGGCTTCAAATGTCTGAAAGGAATAAACATCCAACACTAAAAAATTAATAGGTAATAAAGGAAAAACATTATAATTTCTGATAAACCTACTTTAGGTGAAACTTACTTCGTTCTTTTCCACAAAAGTATTTGTAAAGTTAAAAATCAGCTATGATGGGGAGGAGGAAGGGTGAGCTGTGACAGGGCGAGAGAGAGTCATGGACATATACACACTAACAAACGTAGTAAGGTAGATAGCTAGTGGGAAGCAGCTGCATGGCACAGGGATATTGGCTCCGTGCTTTGTGACAGCCTGGAGGGGTGGGATAGGGAGGGTGGGAGGGAGGGAGACGCAAGAGGGAAGACATATGGGAACATATGTTTATGTATGACTGATTCACTTTGTTATAAAGCAGAAACTAACACACCATTGTAAAGCAATTATACACCAATAAAGATGTTAAAAAAAAAATCAGCTATGAACTAATTCTATCCAATATTCAAGGATCCTGGACTTCAAGCGAAGGAACCACAGTGAGAGGAGTATAGAGACAACAGTCTCCTGTTACTTACAAGAGCATGACAGCAGCAGAGACTCCACTGATAAGCTCCACTGTCCCCAGAATTTCAGTTTAATTGTTTAATAAGTTGATAAGTCCCGGGAAGTAATCTTCACCACATGGGCTGATGATTAATTCAAGCAAGATACCATTTTGTTGTAACAGCAATAACTAGACAGAGGTAATAATTAGCTACCACAACACCTTCCCCTTTCAGGGCTGTGAAAAGTAGCACAAGAGAAGCTCACACCTCAGTGAGGACCTGCAATTAAGGTGACATCCTGTGCTGAATAGCCAGTCAATCCATATCTGACAATAAATCACCCAAGGAAGAAAACACCTCCTCCCTGATCTGCCACACAGAAACCACAGCGATGCCATTTAGTTTCAGGTATCTCCTCTAGGTGGTTCTTTAAAATTTCCATCGTTTGATCACTGAAAGCTCTAGAAACTTTCTACGTAAACATCCCTATGCTTCATTTACCAATGGAACCTATGAGATAAATTCTCTTATCACTAAGACTTATCCATTCAGATCTCTTAACAATTAGCCATTTTAAATGAGTGAAAAGTCTTACATATATAATGTGATTTAATAAAAACACTTGCAAAGATATAAATAAAGTGTCACAGAGATAAGTGAGTGAAAATACCAGAATTCAAAAGGGTCCAATCAGAAAAGGGAACCTTCCTACATTGTTGGTGGGAATGTAAATTGGTGCAGCCACAATGGAAAACATTATGGAGGTTCCTTAAAAAACTAAAAATACCGTTGCCATATGGTCCAACAATCCCACTCCTGGGCATGTACCCAGAGAAAACTCTAATTCAAAAAGATACATGCACTTCATATTCATAGCAGCACTATTTACAATAGCCAAGACACGGAAGCAACCTAAACGTCCATATATAAAGAAGATGTGGTATATATTTTCAAACACACACACACACACACACACATACATACACACACACACCCTGGAATATTACTCAGCCATAAAAAAAGAATGAAATAATGTCATTTGCAGCAACATGGATGGACCTAGAGATTATCATACTAAGTGAAGTCAGACAGAGTAAGACAAATATCATATGATATCACTTGTAACTGGAATCTGAAAAAAATGATACAAATGAACTTATATACAAAACAGAAACAGACTGACAGACACAGAAAACAAATTTATAGTTACCAAAGGGGAAAGCGGGGGTAGGGATAAATTAGGAGTTGGGGATTAGCAAATACAAACTACTATACATAAAACAGATAAACAACAAGGTCCTACTGTATAGCACAGGGAACTATATTTAATATCTTATAATAACATAATGGAAAATTATCTGAAAAAGAATATATATATGTAGAGCAATTATACTCCAATAAAGACGTTAAAAAAAAAAGAATATATATGTCTAAATCACCGTGCTGTACACCAAAGCCTAACACAACAGTGTAAATCAGCTATACTTCAATATTTTAAAAATGCTAAAAAAGTCAAAGGAGTCCAATCAATCTGCAGTTATTCATTGCACATATTCTATGTACTGGATGCAAACATACGCAGGTCCTTCTACTCACAAAAATGAAGTGTCAGGTTTAGAAAGTGAAGTCACATAAAAGGAGTAATTAGTTTATCAAATATAATTATTAAAAACAATTATTATAAATAACTTTTTATCCCCTTTGCCATGATTAGACTTTATGGTTAAAGGAAGATTGTAACTTCCACTTTGTGTACTTTGTTGCCAGGATCATTGGTGGTCTATTATTAGTATTTGCTCATGTGAGTTGTCTGTTTTGTTTATGTATAAAAAATTCTATTGATAGAAAAAAGAGGAAAGACCCAGATTTATTTTCATATATATATATGCAATGTTCAATAAGCTTCAAATTGGCTTATAATAAAACTATTATATATGTACTATATATGAAACTATCTAGAAATATTCTGCATACATTATCTTTATGGCTACTCTGAAATTTATGCTTATGCTGAAGTTACAGATTATGCTGAGTTGAGCAAACTGTCTTAAAAAAGAAAAAGATGATATAATTATTTCCTAGTATCTTTAATTTGTGTCATCATTTTTGCTTTCTAAAGAATCTCACCAAATTTTTTTTAAATTGAAACTAAAAATATTGTAACCACATTAATATTGAATAATATTTTTGGTGAGCATTAGATTTTCTAATTAAAAACCACTAACCTATAAATATCTAAATTTTCAGGTACTTAAGTTTAGAGTCTTGGGAATTAACTCTAGTTAACTCTAGCTTACTCCATATTTGTCTAAATTTATTTTTTAAAAAATAAAGAGATATAGTATTTTTTTCTCTAAAAGTAAGTCCATCCTTAAAATGTATATAGTTTTGCACTGCAATTCAAAACCCAGAATCTGATGTGAGTACATTTGTATCATACTGAGATTGTTTAATTGCTAGAATGCCACACTGCATCTTATTATATATACTTATAAGTTCCTTGCTCCCATGTGGAGCTGCAAGAAAAAATTTACATTGGACAACCCAATTTATAGAAAAGGAGCTCTTTAAAGTTCAAAGCATGTAGTAAATTCTTGTAATTCCAAAGTCTTCCATCTAAATATTTACCTGGTTAAAATTTGTTCAGTAATTGAAAACCAATACCTTATATACCTGTAGAACTTAATTCATAAAGTGATGGACATGTTGAGGGCAAAGAAGATTCCATCCAAATCCAAAATGATCATTCCTTGGATTTGAGAACAAGGGGGAATAAATTTATATAAGCATTTGCCCTGGTTTCTTCTCCTTCATGTTTGAGGAGCCAAGGAAATATTCCAGGATGTCAAAGAAACTGATATCAACACTATTTTCTAGGAGAAACTGAACAAAGCAGTTGCAGCCACATTTTTCACTGAAGACAAGAGCTGCACAGAATCCTTGGAACCAGCTGATTTACATCAATGTGTCTAACGTGCCTCCAGAGAGTCACTATGTCTTCAGGTCACAAACTACTACAATGCTGTGGATACATGAAAAATACAAGGTAACTCCAAAGCCCTACAGGGAATTCAGGAATCCTGCCAAAAGAAACCAGAAGCACCTTGCTCTGGTGGTTGATGGAAACATGGCCCCTCCGATACAGACCTCAGCATCCGAGACAACCCCTTTTCAAAGCATTATTCCCTGTGCTCCTCACCACAAAGAATTAACTATGCAGGTAATTCTTCCCCATCAGCAGGGATTCAGGGAACTTTTGCTCCTTTCAAGGCTACAAAAATAGTTTAAGTGACTGAGTCAAGACTCCACAAAAGTCTCCTAACTCCTCATCCTATGGTCTTTCTACTGAGCCACGCTGCCCCTAGACAAATCTATGCTTCAGCATATTAGAGCTGAACGGCTATATAGTACTGTTTCCCATCACTACAGGATGAAAAGTAAAACTGTACAAGAGTTTTCTGTGTGTGTGTGTATGTGAGTGTGATTTTAATTCACACCAGCAGTAGTGTTTGTGCCTACAAAAAGAAATTAAGCCATGAGACTATTTGTGACTAATACAGCTAAAACAAACCTTAGGAGATGAAATAATGCTTCTCTGACTATACTATCCTGCCTTTCTCAGAGTAATGGATCAGAAAAACAACCTTCTGGTATAGAAAGCTTTCCCATACATGGCTACTACTATTGGGTTGATGGATTAATACCACAGCTTCCTACCTTCTAATGGGACAAACCTGAGTTATATCTTCTACATTGTTTCTCAGATTCCCCAGTAAAATTAAGTTCCAATTGCTAACATGTAAATTTGCTTGACAATTGCACCCTTTATTGGTTTCCAGCTCTTCCCTGTCTCCCTTTCCCACTCCTCACCCACCAATATTTCCTAAGATCACCTCTCAAACTACTTCCACCCAAATCCTTGTCTCAGGGTCTGTTCCTGGGGACCCAGCCTATGACAATGAGTAAAGTTTGACTATGTGTCAGGTTTGAAGCCTAGTGCATTGCCTGTTTTTCCTTAATTAATCCTCACAACAATTCCACAAAGGATTTTTCATTCATTTTACAGATGAGGAACACGAAACTTAGAGATGTTATAACTGGCCCATAGTCACCCAGTTAGGAGTAGAAGAGCCATGATTAAAGCACATATCTATCTGACTTAAAAAGTCTTGTTTTTAACCACTAAGAATCATAAATCCTTTATCAGTGTTACCCCATATGTTTACTTAGAAAATGTCTGCAAAATATCTTGAATCACTTTGTAATCAGTGGCATTCAATGATCAATAGAAATCAGATAAGTCAAATGCTGGACAACCCCAAGAGAATACTAGATGCAACGAAAAACCTTAAGTGAGGTACAGTAGTGAATGTTCTCACTGACCTCTGCTCTGTTATTCATGTACTGATGGCCTAAATAAGACCAGACAGTAGTGACCCTGGAAGCATTCGTCTAAGGATTTCAAACTAAGCTGGATGGAAGAAACACGATAATCATGCCCATCTTCTTATACTCCCAAAGCAGTGGATGCGCTGCCAATATTACTTAAACATATGATTAATTGCCAAATGGTAAGTTAGGTGTTGGCAGAAGTGAAAGCTTGAGTGGATGATGGGAACCGCTTTCTAACTACTTTGCCTATATTAAGGGAATATGTGATGCAAACCAACTCTCCAGGAGGAGACTGGGGAGGAAACAGAACCTGACTGGTAGTGTTTGCCCATTTCTGTGGTGTAAAGACTCCCATCATGGCCAATTTCAAATTACCAACATGTCGTCCTTGAGTGCATAATTGGAAAGAGAAGCACAAAGTCTGCCTTCACAAGCCAGTATGAGCCAGCTCCAGCATACCACTGCTCCCATGGGATGATGAAAACACAAGCCAAAGGCTTAAGTGTGTCTTCTCTAGGTTCTAGAGAAGGTGGGAGATGAGAAAAGCAGTTAACTGAGAAAGCAGACAAAATATGCTCTGGGTGAGATCTGCTTCATTCTGAGAGGTAATGACTGTTCTTTCCCAGCATGGATTAAAGAGGCAGGGAGCTCTGGTTGATATAGGATTTAAGGACATACAGAGCGGTGTTCAATTTTGGCTGCAAGTTAGAATCCCTTGAGGGTTTTTAAAAAATTCTGCTGCCTAGGCCTCACCCAAAGCCAATTAAATCAGCATCCGTGGGGGTGGTACCCAGGCACCAGTGGACATCAATGTGCCATCAGGGGTGAGAACAAAGTCTCCCTAGAAATGCTTCTCAAACTTGAACATGCAAGTTTTGTGGGTGGGTGTTTTGTGAAAATGCAGATTTGAAAATGTTCAGTGAAAAAGAGTGGTACTTTATAAGTCCAAGAATGTGAAAAGCTAATAAGCTAATTAATAGAAAGAAGTAAGACTAGTGGTTACTTCTAAGAGTACTGACTGAAAACAGGAAGAAAGAAACGCTCTTGGGTGCTGGGAATGTTCTACCTCTGATCAGAAGTGGTAACACAGTTAATACATTAGGATGTGCAGTTAAGTTTAGTACACTTTACGTATTTTACTGTATATATGCTATACCTCAACAATTAAACAGTGGGCCTGGCGGGGGGGGAAATGCAGAACCTGATTAGTAAGTCTGGGTGAGTCTTGAGATTCTGGATCTAATAAGCTCCCAAGCAATGTTGATGCTACTTGTCTGACTCTCAAGGCTCTCAGCTAGAGTCAGAGTGATTTAAAGTCAATGTGCTACAAATGTTTACCCAGTGCCCATGTGTGCCAGGCACAGGGCTGGGCCCAGTTGGTATGAACGACAGGCCCATGGATGTGTCTCCGGCATATGCTGTCCTTGAAGATGTCACAGTCTACTGAGGTCCAACAATTCATACAAAAAAATCACTCACTGAAAAAAATATCTCAGTGAGTCTCTGCCATGTGCTATAAGCAGGTACCTGTTCCCCCTCCCCAGAGTTTATAGATATTAGACCAGAAAATGCTCATCCTAAATATTTACTCATCCTAACTGGCAAAAGTGTTATAAGACCAGGGTGAAACTGAGTTGCAGAAAGAAGGCCAGTGTGGTTGTAGAGTGAGGAGTGATGGTCAGCAGTAAGCAATGGGTTTGCTGACACAAGCAGAGGCCAGAGAAAAAAGGGCTTGTGAGCCACAAGGATTCTGGTCTTTATCTAAAGAGCAATGGCAAGCCTTTGAAAGGTTTTAAGCTGGGGGATGGCATAATCAGATTTGCATTTTTAAAAAGATCACTCTAACTCCAGTGTGGAGAACCATTAGAGGGGAGCCAGAGAGAAGGCTAGTCTAGTAGACCAAAGGAGAGGTGATTTTAACTTGGACAAGGGTGACAGCTGTTGAAACAGAGATGGTTCACAGATATTTATGTTGGAACATGAGTAGGTCTTCATGATAGATTGCTACAAGGGTGTCAAAGATGAGTCTGAGTCTTCTCATTTGCACAACTCTAAAAATTGGGGTGTCATTTGAAAAGGTGGGGAAAACTGTCCCTATTATTTTCATATTTTCAAGGCTTTCCAGGATAATCCCAATTTCATGCAAATTTATTCTTTTCCAGTAAACATAGTTTACCAATATAAGACTTTTCCTAGAAATAAGTCCACAAAATTAAAAAAGAGCTTGAAAACAATGGCATCTCTTTTCCATTGGTCAGCATAGATCTTTCCCTATGTGACTGGCCTCACACAATCATGGATCACTGTAATGTCAGGTCCACTTATGTTTCATTGTGAATATAAAGCCCCCCAAACTCAAAAACTGGATCAAAATGATCCTTCTCTTTGTGTCTCCCTTCCTTCTTCTCGTTAGCACTCATAAACCAATAGCTGACTACTGTATATGGAGACACACGCTTAGGAAATTGTTTATAATTGTGTGCTCTGCTGGCTTGCAATGTGGTGAATTTACTTCCCAGAGTAATGTATTTTCTTACATGTAAAACAGTGCAGTTTTTCTCCAGCTTCATTGAGGTACGCTTGACAAATAAAAATTGTACACATTTAAAGCATACAACATGCTTTCTTTTTTTTTTTTTTTTTTTGCAGTACACGGGCCTCTCACTGTTGTGTCCTCTCCCGTTGTGGAGCACAGGCTCCGGACGTGCAGGCTCAGCAGCCATGGCTCACAGGCCTAGCTGCTCCGCGGCATGTGGGATCTTCCCGGACCAGGGCACAAACCCATGTCCCCTGCATCAGCAGGCGGACTCTCAACCACTGCGCCACCAGGGAAGCCCCAGCATGCATTTTTAAAGTACATTCGGAGCCCACTTCCTGGATGACAGCAGGTACCTTGCAAAGGTGATAATGACCATGACTTCTAGGAGACAAGCTACAGACCTGAGAACATTACTGTGCATCCACTTTTGGTGGCTATTGAGATCAGATTCAACACAAAAACATGGGAGTTTAGAGTTGACTGGGGTCTCTATAGGTCAACTAAATGGCCCTAAAAGCACACAGGCTTGTTTAAGGCACAAAATACTGCTCTGGAATATAAAATGTGGTTTCCATCAATCATTGTGGGTGCAGCATCAGAGGCTTTGGCTACAAATACACCTATCTTAAAAATACTTCTTGAGCACCAACAATGACCAAAACACAGTGCAAATTTGGGGACCCATAAACCAAGAGTCCTATCCTCATTGGAAATGCAATTTGCCAGGTAGACAGACATGGTAAGAAGAACAGATAATCCAAACAGAATGAAATTAGTGCTAAGAAGAGAGGGAGGCAATTTTTGTGAAAGGCAGAGGAATGATACATTTTCTCTTATAGAAAAAGTATTATAAAGACAATGATGACCGCCTGGAGGGGTGGGATAGGGAGGGTGGGAGGGAGGGAGATGCAAGAGGGAAGAGATATGGGAACATATGTATATGTATAACTGATTCACTTTGTTATAAAGCAGAAACTAACACACCATTGTAAAGCAATTATACCCCAATAAAGATGTTTAAAAAGAAAAAAAAGACAATGAAATTTGATGTAGTGGTGGCTGAGAAATAAAACTTCAACAGGCAGAGAAAGTCTGTCCAGCCTAAGATAATACCATGTCAAAAGCATCGGGAAGCAAACCTGCACTTAGATTTTGGGAAACAGGTGGTAGTCTGTTGTGAAGTTCGGTTGCTCTGGAGTGGGTAGGATTAGACTAAGCATGGAAGTTGCAGAATCCTGGGCAAAAGAGGCTGACATATAATGCATGGGGCTCTAGGAAGACATTGAAGGTTCTGGAGTACAAGGGCTGTTGGATAATGGGAACAACATAAATATTGAGGTATTGTGAATTTTTAGCCAAAGTCCATATTCTCTCCAGTTGAACTGTGATGCTTATGGTTTCACTGATAACTTTGTATACGAAAGAGACATTTAAAAATCACACATCTTCATTTATCATTTTCTGCTTATCATACAAGCCTCTAGAGACAGATGACTACATCTCCAAGAGAAAATTTTTATCTATATTCAGGTTTCTTAAAGAAAAGACAAGCATCCATAGGTTTTATTTTGTAAAAGAAGAATCTCAATATCTAAATTGTGATTGTACATGCCATAGAAAGGGCTTTTTTTTGTTTTTGTTTTTTTTCCCTAAATACTTCTCAGTTTGAGGGCTGAGGTGAGTTTTGAGTTTTACCCAATTTTTTAGTGACTAAGTCCAAATAGCCATTATTGAACAGAGGGAGAATAAATGTTATACATGTGCAGCAAATGTTGTTTTAAGTTCTTTTTCCATTTAAAATCCCCCAGCAAATACAATAACAATTATTCAAAGCTTTTCAAGGACATATCCAATGAAATATGTAACAGAAATGTTACTTGACTTTATAACATGATGCCAACACAGAATGAAATATGCAAAGAGTTGAGCTTCTTATTTTCTTTGATCTCTTATAATAAATATCTGATTTGGAAACTTATATTTCAAAAATGGATTCAAAAAATCATTAATGACCCTTTCTCTTTTGCTCCCAGTGTAATTTATTTGTCTGGGATATTCATTGATAAAAGATAGAAAAGGAGTATATGGGAGGCTGAAAACCTGATGGAGGATAAAGCACATGGCAGGGCTGGAAAAATTTCCCGACAATGGCTCTGCAGAGCTGTAAGGGACTGCATGGCCGTGTATTAAGAGGTGGTGGGTCCACACAAAAATGTCTGCTCTCTTCCACCTCAGTGATGTGAAAGTATCACAGGTGGTGCTACAGTTCTGAAGAGGGGATACATTTGCTGTTTCCTTTGTTATGTGAAGCTAAGTAGATTGACACAAGACACCCAGGTTCAGCACCTTTTTAAAATTAGGGCCCAGGAAACCTGTGATTTTTATTTCATGTTCAGCAACCTTTTGAAAAGGCAAAAGACAGTCACAAGAAATGCTGTTAATTAGAGCTATTCAAGCGTGGGTTGCCTGGGCAGAAGACACCCCTGTTTTGTGGCAGGAATGGTAAGAGACAGCATAGTTCAGAGAGTGGTGAGCCAGAGGTCTGGCCATCACTGGCATGACTTTGTCTGAAGTGGGGGTGCCTGGGTAAATGCTGACATCTCAAGTACCTCAGAAGCAGAAACAAAACCCTTGGGTAGAGGATGAGCCCTAGAAAGTTTCTAATCCACAGAGGAGAGTCTCTTTTTGCAGTAACTGAAAAAAAATCACCTGAAGATATGTTAATAGGCAATGGGCCCTCAATTTAAGACACCACTCTTAGATCTGCTTTAATTATTGCTTGAAATAACATTCCTAGCTTTAAAAGAACCAGTAAGGCACTCTTATTCAACAATCATACTAGCGATACTTGCTAGTGCAAAAATTCCAGAAAGGAGAAATAAAAGGCATACAGATTAGAAAGAAAGAAATAATGCTGTCTCTATCCTTGGAAAAAATGACTATCTATGCAGGAAATCCCAAATGTCTACAAAAAAGCTATTGGTACTAATAGTGAGCTTAGCAAATTGCCGATACAAAGACAATATACAAAAAACAATAGCATGTCTATGTACTAGCCATGGAATGGAAAATTAACATTTTTTTAAAAGTACTATTTACAGTGGCACCAAAAACATGACATTTAAATCTAACTCCTTGCTTCTCAAAGTGTGGTTTCAGACCAGCAGCAATGGCACTATCCGGTAGCCCTGTCCAACCAGAACCTGCATTAACAACATGCGCTGGCAATTCAATCCATGTACACACTAAAGTTTAAGAAGCACTGCGTTCGTGTGACTTTCACCTTCAGCGCTTCCCCAAACAAATCACCCTTATCCAAAGTCTTTCCCCTTATTTAGCAGCAAAGTGCATGCAAAGGAAACAATTAAATTATTTCAAAGATGTGTTTATTTCTCTGGGAGAGCCCTGTGTAATGGGCCCTAAAGCCATCTCTAAGGTCTGAATAAACTAAAGTAAGTAATTAGCTTAATTAACACCTACTTCTCCCAAAGGACCTAAACTTTGAGAGCGTAGCATATGGGAGCGGGGAGATAAAGAGATGAAAACATTTTTTCTATAATGAAACTCATTTTAGAGAAAAGCAGCTAATCAATGTTAAAAGAGAAGAAGGGATTTAACCAAAACACATGCTGCCAAATGATTTTTTTAATAAAAATGTAAGTCTACTGCCCTCCTTACTGTTCAGCTTTTAAGATGCCACTCACCCTTCCCTCCTACCTCACTGAGTAATTTCCTCTAAGGTAGTTTTTAATTTATTTTATCTGTTCTCAAAGCAGAATTTACACACACACACACACACACACACACACACACACACACAGCTGTTCTTTTGAGGGAGTTCCAACACATGACTATTTCCTGGGTTGAGCCAGGTCTGAGATATTTCTGTAAAATTACCAATAGCTTCCTTAGGTTTGTGTGTGTGTTTTATTTGTAAATCCAGTACCCAGGCCTTTTCTCCTCACGGGTCTCTTAACGATACCTCTCCCTTCAAGGTTCTGCAGAGGCCCTTGGCCTCCCATAAAAGGCTCTGTAGACTTCATCCAGGTTGAAAATGCTCCTTGACTTTCCTTCATAAAGTCTATTTACAAAGCAGCAGAGCAGGGTGTGGCATAATGGATCCTGATGCCCACACTTTCTTGACGACATCAGCAAGATGTTTCAGGGTAAGAGAAGGTACCATAAAATTAGACCATTCTGGAAGGAACCCAGTCTCTGGAAAGCTGAAGAAGAACTTGTACAGTGAGGGGAGTCAGTGAGAACCATTCAGCTCAGCGACTGCCAACCTCCTTTGTGGACCCATTCCTGAGACATCACCTGAGCTTTCTGAGCACTTACTATTAAATAGTCCCAAAAGCCATCACCTCAACAATATCTCTAAGAGAATCGCAATTCCCCACTTCACCATATTTAATAAGCAAGGACTCAAAATTTGTGATATTTGATAATGTAAAGGAAATATTACAGAGAAACATTCTACGAACCACTGGTCAGTAAACTCTGTCACTTCCACATGTGTTATAGTTGGGACTCCAGGGCTCATGCCACTGAATGTGGGAGAAGTGTCGCTCCCGTCCAACATCTGACATTCATTAGCATGCTCCATTTTTTAATACAGTGTTGACCAAATCAAACAGCTTTCTCCCCTCTGAAAGAAATTGACTGTGACTCATCCATTTGTACAGGACACCACAAAATGCTCTCTGTGTTTTGAAGGAATTAAGTGCCTGATTTAATCCACATGTCTTCCTCTGGAGTTTTAATTATTCATTTCTCCATGAGAGCAAAAGGTTGGACGCCTCAGGTTATTTATAGCTGGGCGACTGTGGAAGAACACAGAGTAGGAGGAGAGAGAAGAGAACCAGAGGAGAAATTCCATTAAAAATAAAGTGAACTCAGGCAGGAAGGCAGGAGAGCTCGAGACGAGAAAGTCAACAAGCAGGAGGGAAAGGAATTGGTGCACGAGGTGAAGGCAGAAGAAGATGAACTAGAAGGAGAAGCCCAATGACATCATTGTGAAATGGGGAGGGTAATAAGGAGAGGAGGGGAGCAAGCCCCACAAAAGGCACACAAGCAGACCTCATACCAGCAAGGGGAGTGTTTAATGCCCCCCGCACTTCAGTCATCACCTCTCAGCTCAGCCAGCATCTGCCTGCAGAGCCCAGGTGTGATCTGATGAGATCTGTCAGTTGGGTTATGTATGAAAGAAAATCTCATCAGTTCATAATGACTGGGGCATCCCCAGCCTCCTGGGAGTGCACTCTCACAGCTGTACAAGGCATGATCTGGTTTCTGAGTTAGGAGGTGGGATAATGAAGCCAAGGCCACATCTCTTTGGAAAAGCGTCTTCCTGTCCAGAAATGGAACAACCTGAATTTCAGGAGACCTGGAGAGTGTGCACTAGCATTCTTGAACTATTCTAAAATGTACAAAGCACCTGCTTCAAGAATGATGGAGACCTACATGTCGGTGATGAGATTGACTGGGTTACACCAAGAACTCTTAAATGGAAATAATACAGGGAGAACTCTGGGGTAAGGAGTGTCATCATCAGTGTAGACACTGGCATTATGACCGGAAACACCTACAACTCAAGTATGGTTAAGAGTCCCTCTCTCCACTGTGGTTCCAATGTAACCTATTTTCACATCAAGGTCTCTGGATTCTAGCATGCCTCCAACTATCTAATTTGCCTGCCTGAAAAAAATTTCCCTGGATACTAAGTCTGTTTTTAACCAACAGTGGAAAGGGCAGGACACTCAGGAATAAAATTTTCAGACATTCTAACAGCTACTGTTAGCCTAAAGACTGAAACAAATTTTACAGATCAGATTCTGCCCAAACATTTCCCCTCCCCGACCCAGTCCCCAATGCACAGAGGAGTCTTCACATCTGAATATGTTTAAGGCTACAAGCAGGAGCCAGCAGGGGACTCATGAGAAACAGTCCACTTGAGGATGTAGCGTCTCACATTCATTTAGTTTTCCTTTATCTGGAAGCGATGTGACCTTGATAAAGTCCCTAAAATTCTCTGGGCCGTATTTTTCTTTATTTATATGAATACAAATGAAAGATCTGGCCTAGAAGAGAGAAAATGTGCATATTTATAGATAAAAATAACCAAAGCTTCAAGGACCCATAGCCAGGATTAGTAGAACTAACATACAGCCCAATATCTTTGATTTTAAGCACAGAGCCAGAGCTTATTTTTTTAATTGAAGTATAGTTGCTGTACAATATTAGCCAGAGATTCTTTTATTACATGCAGTATGGAGAACATTTCTACAGGTATGGAAGTCCTTTCTAGGTGGAATGTCCAGTATGGTCACAGGTATGAATATTAAAAAATTAGGTTAATGACAATAAAGTGGTGAGATTTGACAGGAAATTGAATGCTAAGCCAGGGTGTTAACATACATGATCTTGCAAGCAGCAGAGAAGGGCAGAAGTTTCTGAGGAAGAGAGTGACTTAATGAGAATGTGTTTCATGAAAAGCAATTTAAATTTCTAGAGTAACGGTGATATCAGTGACAGAAGTAGGAACATTAAGAAAACAGCCATTTTTGAAATGACATTTTGAGTTTCATTTGTTGCCTTTTGAATCTAAAAAATGAGTAAGTCCTACAGAGGGAAACTTCTTTTCAGAAATTTGAGATATTGAAAATAGAGGAAAAGGTCATGCCTAGAAATATCAATTTAGTAATCACATGAGTATATGTCATTATTGAAAATGAGAGAATAGCTAGACTTTTCATCAGTTCGGGAACTTCAGCTGTAAGCAACAGGAACCCATTCAAGGCTATTTAAGAAAGAAATGTATTAGAAGGATATGAAATAGATCACAGAAGTAAAGGACTTCCTCTCCTCAACTAAACTGGAAGGATGATTAGACTGGAAACAAGACCTGTGTTCTTGTCCTGACTTTTGCACTCATTCCCTATGAAGCCTTGGTCAACTTTCTTGATACTCCTTAGTTTCCTGGTCTCTGTAAAGTAGTAGGTAGGACCGGATGATACAGACGAGCCATTTTCAGTATGGAATTCTCAAATATTTCTATTTTCAAGAATTGTCTTCAGTGATACTGGGAAAGAATTTCCCAGGAAGGAATGGTAAGGTTTGGGAGAAAATGCAATCAAAAGACTTTTTCTATAGTGAGAATATCAGTGGGAGTGCCCACTAGTCTTCTAAGTTCTGACTCAATAGATCAGTTAGCATTTCTATATTATGTAGTCTCAAGCTAGGAATAATCTCTTTTCAGAGAGTTCAACATCAGATATAAAAATCCAGATTTTTCCATAGATGTTATTTCTACCATGTTCTAGATTCTAGAGTTGCAGATGACAAGTCTGACGCTAGTCTTGCTGTTTGGAACGTTTTGATTTTAGAAATCCAGATATGTCTCTTTTTTAATTAATCCTGCTCAGAACTCAGTGAAGGCCTTCAATTTATAGACTCAAGTTTTTTTTCAAAGTAAGGAAATTTTCTTTAATCATTTTTAAAAATAGCTGCCTCTCTACCACCTGTTCTTTTGTGGACCTTCTGGAATACCTAGTGAGGATTTCAGACTGTCCTCTGGGTCTTTTGGCATCCCTCCTTTTTTTCATATTGTATATCCTTACCCTCTACTTTGAAATATTTCTTCTCAATCATCTTCCAAGCCACTCTTTTAGTTCTTAACAGCAATTATTCACTCTTTCAGTTGAACTACTACATTTTTAATTAAAAAACATAATTTTAAACCCAGTAACTTTTTTATGCAGTAAGAAAATCTTCCTAACTACTCTTATTATTATCATTGTCATTGGTCAGCCTGTATCTCTAGTGGCTCAGTTTCACTAGGCAACATCTGCTGTCCTCCTCCCTATGGTTGCACTATTCTGGCAAATCATGACTTACAATCTTTCCACACTCCTTCCACCTTCCAGCAATCAAGTAAGCATCACTCTAGGCGGTAAGAAACTTGCAACTAGTGGGAAGTGCAGCAGTCACTGGGGGCCAGTGAAACACTGGTCCATTTTCTATTCCTTCTCCCTGAGGAATCCTCTGCATACAGACCTCCTGAGTTGCAAGACTTGGTTGTCTCCTCGACTTGAGGATTTGAGGATTTCATCCCAACCAATTAACTCCCTAGCAGTTACTCAGGGTCCAGGAAGATCCATCAGGCCCATCATCAAAGACCACACTTGGACTCCTTCCTTAAGTAGATCCTTTCATCTCTCCTATGTCCATCCCTAACCACTCTTTTCCCCTGGCCTCTCAGCCTCTGTATTTCCTAGAACCTATCTGGCCCAAAGGGGAATAAGGTCCAGATCTTTCTCTCTTATCCAGAAATCCCAGGAAAAGTGGCCTCAATAATACCTCCAGTGTCAATCCCATCTGCAACTTGGTGCAGCAGAAGTAGATAATTTGGACTCAAGAGGGATTGACATGAAGGATACACCTTCAGGCAGCATCTTCCCAGAATCCCTTACCTCAAAGTGTCCCTTGAACTCAAATGCTGTTTAAGTGTAACTAAAAAGATCAAAGTCCAATTTTCTAAAGCATATAACATAGGGTGATTATTCATATTACAGAAAAACTCTGTTTTGCAAAATGTTACATTACAGAGTAGCTAGCACCTCCTTAGAATTACAATAGCCTGATGTTTTAAAAAAAATAACCTGATGAATGCTTGGTCTTTCGTGCTTATGCCTAGTGCAGAAAGAGAAGCCCACATATGATTCCCCTCATCCTTCATCAAGCTGCTCTAGATTGTCTTGATGCTATCATTTTCCTTTCCCTCAAACCAAGGAATTTACCAGACATGGTTAGGTTCAACTTGGGCACTGAGCAAGGCCTTAATACATGGATCCAGTTCTTTCGGAGACGAGTAAACAGTGAAAGGCACAGTGGAAGCTGGTTGCTTGAGTTTGGTCTCCAAATAAGCAGATTCTTTGCTGAGCACTGTGATAGGCCCAAGGCTGAGGGGGTAGCATTGTTGTGTGGACTATGCACAACTTCAACCATAACTTCTGCCTCGCCTCTTTTCATACCTCTGCCTATACTACTCAGGACACAAGCACACCAGTGGCCAAGGCAGAGAGAAGCCGATCCTGGGAGGATTCTCCTCCAATGTCCGCACTGGTTGTCCATTTCTTTTGTAGACTATTGGAAGATACGAGGACCCCTTCTCAACTCACAGGATGGGCAGGTCCAGTTCTTTGCTCCCAGATAGTACAAGGTCAGCTGGCCTGAGAAAGGAAGAACCTGGAGGTAGATGTCACCAGGAATTCTTCCTTTCTTGTCCCTCTCTACCACTCCAGGACTCTAAGAGCATAAAACGCTGACTTTTCCTTCCCTTGAACTTCAAAGATCTCCTATTTCTGTGGCTGCAGGTATCCAAGATGACAATTCCTGAACAAGACAAGAAATCCATGTCCAGTTGCCAACCCCACCCGACTAACTGTCCTGTAAAGTAAGTGCTTCCTCTTTCACCTTACCCCCTGAATCAGGATAACTGCTAGTAACTAAATTTGGAGAAATACATTTTAGCACCATTAAACACCAGGTTAATGAGCCAATCTTTTCACAACAGCTTACAAGTGTGTTTTCCATTTTGCCACCAGCAACTTCCCCCTGGATATCAAGGCAGAGGGCAGATGTCTCACATCTGCAGCTGTGACACATTTTTACCCAGGTTTTGAACATGTTTAAGGAATTGAATTAACTGCCTTCATATGACAAGGCAGAAAAGAAGACATTTTCCAGAGTGGCATTTTCTTAAGAGTTGATGATCTACCAAGGAACTGTTATCATCTGCTCATCCCTCAAATAGATAGTGTGCACTTGTTATATGTTGAGTACTGAGGATAAAACAATGAGTAAGGTGGATGGGCCTAGAAATTAGGAATTTAATGTATTAATTCCTGTATTCACTTCTTCATCAAATGTTTATTGACTATCTACTACATACAATGCCATTTTTGACTGCAGAATTATCTAAAACTATTAAAGCTTAAACTGTCATTAAGCACTTTATAGAATGAGAAAAGTAAAGCAGAGAGACCCTATCTCTAGCTTACATTAGGCGAAAACAAAATTATCAGGACAAGAAATTCTATGCAGATTATTACGAAAGAGTCATGTGCTGAAGAGGGACTAGGTGATTACTTTAGAACAGGCGGTCAGGGAAGGCTATGATTTGAGTGATACAAAAGAAGCAGTTACATATAACAAGGGGCAAAAGTATTTCATACACAGAGAACAGCATTCCAAACACAGGAAAGAGCTGGTGCCAGGCTATAAGGCAGGGAAAAGCTTGGTATGTCTGAGGACGAAAAAGGATTTCTATGACCCAGAAATCTCATCTGAGGTGTCTGTCCAAGGTGAAGAAGATAGCTTTGTACACAAACATACGTGGATAGCAGCAACGTATGTCACAACATCCAGCAGCTAAGGCAAGACAAAGTGTGGAATTCTACTCAGCAATGAAAAGGAATGAGTTTGTAAGAACATGGATAAACCTTAGGAACACTGTGTTTAGTGAGCAAGCCTTATGCAAAAGACAGTACATGCAGCATTCCATTTATATGATGAACTCTAGTTCAATATATTTTGAGTAATTAGGTAGAAATGTACTGATGACTTCATTTTACTTTTTTTTTTTTTTTTTGGCTGCTGCACAGCTTGTGGGATCTTAGTTCCCTGGGCCCTTGGCAGCGAAAGCATGGAGTTCTAACCATTGGACAACCACGGAGTTCCCTATCACTGTTTTATTTATTTACTTATTTATTTAGCCATGCTGCGTGACATGCAGGATCTTAGTTCCCCAACCAGGGATCAAACCCATGCCCCTGCAGTGGAAGCACGGAGTCTTAACCACTGGACCACCAGGGAAGTCCCTTCATTTTACTTTTAAATGCACCAAAATATAAGATGGATTAATAGACAGAAGAGTGAACAAATGAATAGATTATGTGATAATGCAATTAAACTAAAATTTTTAACAGTAGAACCAAATTGGTGGGTACACAGGTATTTACTGTAAAATTCTTTCAACTTTGCTGATATTTAAAATTTTTCATAATAAAAGCTTGGGAAAGAAAAGAAGGCCAGTGCAGCTAGAGTACCCTAATGTGATGGAGACAAGTATTGATCAAATAATTCACACAAATAAATGTATTTCACTAATGTGATTTTTGCTTGAAAATGATACTTCTCTCCCTCCATTCAATTGGTTTCATGGTTTCTAGTTAGTAAACAATAAATTCTGTAGTCATATATCATTTGCAGATTGATACAGAAACAATATACAGTGAACACTCACTACATCTTAGGCACTATGCTGAAGGAAATAGGGCAGAAGTATGAGTTATTTATTCCCAACAAGAAATCTGTAGAGGTAGTTGGGATGGTTGGACCAACTCATATGAAATAATCAGAGAACAAGATAGGGCAGATAAAAAGATAATGCTACCATAAAAAAATGGGATTTAAAGAAGAAGGCAGCTGACAAGAGTGGGTAGCTGAGTAGACCCAGAAAGAAAGATGAGGAAATTTGGTTCAGCTGTAGAATCTAGATAATCAGTGGAGAGAAGGCAGTATGAGGTGTCCCGGTCACAATGTGATGTTTATTAGGTACCCACTATGCTGTAAGCATAGTACATTACATTAATTTAACAAATATTTACTTTATCCTCAAGTGACAGAAGTAAAACAGGGCACAATTTTTTCTTTACTTAATAGATCTTACATTCTAATGGGTTGGGAAAGAGGGAGTAACAGTCAATAAACAAGATAAATAAATGTCCAGCTTAATGGCAGTGATAAGAGCTAAGACAAAGAATAAACAGGGAAGAAAGGATGCAAAGTGTTAAGGGGAGCAGTAACATTTTAGATATGGTAAACTCATTGAGGAGGGAATTCTTAAGTAAAAACATAAAAGAAATAGAGAGCTGATGATCAGGGTTTGGGGAGGAAAACAAGTCCAGGCAGACAGAACACACAAGGGCAAAAGTCCTAAGGTAGGAGCATTTCAAATATCTTATACAAATGTCAGAAAAAGGAGAAGACATTATTATCTCACTTAGTCCCACAGCCATTAACCTTATGAGCTAGTTGTGTTCTATAATCATCCACATTTGATAGATGAGAAAACTAAGGCACAGAAATGTTAAAATAGCCTCAATCCACTCAAAACAAACCCTCAGTAGAATTAGTCATGACCATGTCAGAACAAAGTTGCTTTACACAACTAACTGAGGAACAACCATTGATAGGAAGGTGCTGGAACCCACCAAAAAAATACTCCACATCCAAAGACAAAGGAGAAGGCACAATGAGATGGTAACAGGGATGCAATCACAATAAAATCAAATCCCATACCCACTGGGTGGGTGACCCACAAACTGGAGAACAATTATACCACAGAAGTTTTCTCACTGTAGTAAAGGCTCTGAGCCCCACGTCAGGCTTCCCAGCCTGGGGGTCTGGCAACAGGACTAGGAATCCCCAGGGAATCTGAATTTGAAGGCCAGTGGGGTTTGATTGCAGGACTTCCACAGGACTGGGGGACACAGAGATTCCATTCTTGGAGGGCACACACAAAGTATTGTCTGCACCAGGACTGGAGGAAAGGAGCAGTGACCTCATAGAAGACTGAACCAAACCTACTTGTTAGTGTAGTGAGTCTCCTGCAGAGGTGGGGGGGGTAGTGGCTGTGGCTCACTGCAGGGACAAGGGCACTGGCAGCAGCAGTTCTGGGCAGTACCCATTGGAGTGAGCCCTCCTGGAGGCCACCACTAAGCCCCACCCATATAGACTGTAGACTCCAGTGCTGGGTCACCTCAGGCCAAACAACTAACAGGGAGGGAACACAACCCCACCCATCAGCAGACAGGCATATTAAAGTTTTACTGAGCACAGTCCTGCAATCAGAGCAATATCTAATTCTACCCACCACCAGTCCCTCCCATCAGGAAGCTTGCACAAGCCTCTTGGACAGTCTCATCCACCAGAGGGCGGACAGCAGAAGCAAGAAGAACTAAAATCCTACAGCCTGCAGAAAGAAAACCACAATCACAGAAAGTTAGATAAAATGAAAAGGTAAAGGATTATGTCCCAGATGAAGGAACAAGATAAAACCCCAGTAAAACAACTAAATGAAGTGGAGATAGTCAACCTTCCGGAAAAAGAATTCAGAATAATGATAATGAAGATGATCTAGGACCTCAGAAAAAGAATAGAGGTAAAGATTGAGAAGATGTAAGAAATGTTACCAAAGACCCAGAAGAACTAAAGAACAAGCAAACAGAGATGAATGATACAATAACTGAAATGAAAAATACACTAGAAGGAATCAATAACAGAATAATGAGGCAGAAGAATGGAAAAGTGACCTGGAAGACAGAATGGTGGAAATCACTGCCATGGAACAGAATAAAGAAAAAAGAATGAAGAGAAATGAAGACAGCCTAAGAGACCTTTGGGACAACATTAAATGCACCAACATTTGCATTATAGGGGTCCCAGAAAGAGAGGAGAAAGTGAAAGGACCTGGGAAAATATTTGAAGAGACAATAGATGAAAAATTCCCTAACATGGGAAAGGAAACAGTCAGCTGAGTCCAGGAAATGCAGAGAGTCCCAGGCAGGATAAACCCAAGGAGGAACACACCAAGACACATAGTAATCAAACTGACAAAAATTAAAGACAAAGAAAAAATATTAAAAGCAACAAGAGAAAAATGACAACACACAAGGGAACTCCAATAAGGTTATCAGCTGATTTCTCAGCAGTAACTCTGCAAGTCAGAAGGAAGTGGCACGATATACTTAAAGTGATGAAAGGGAAGAACCTACAAACAAGAATACTCTAACCAGCAAAGATCTCATTCAGATTTGATGGAGAAATCAAAAGCTTTATAGACAAGCAAAAGCTAAGAGAATTCAGCACCACCAGTGCAGCTTTGCACCAAATGCTAAAGGAACTCCTCTAGGCAGGAAAGAGACTAGCAACTTAAACACACACACACACACACAAACAGAACTTGCACATATATAGACTGTTATATCAAAACCTCATGGGAACAGCAAACCCAAAAACTACAATAGATACACACACAAAAAGAAAAAGCAACCCAAACACAAAACTAAAGATGTTCATCAAACCACAAGAGAAGAAAACAAAAGAGGAAGGGAAGAAAAAAGACCTACAAAACAAACCCAAAACAATTAAGAAAATGGCAATAGGAATACACATATTGATAATTACCTTAAATGTAAATGGAATAAATGTGCCAACCAAAATACACAGACTGGCTGAGTGGATACAAAAACGAGACTGGTATATATGCTGTCTGCAAGATACCCATCTCAGACCTAGGGACACATACACACTGAAAGTGAGGGGAAGGAAGAAGGTATTCCATGGAAATGGGAATCAAAAGAAAGCTGGAGTAGCAATACACACATCAGAGAAAATAGACTTTAAAATAAAGACTGTTGCAAGATACAAAGAAAGGCACTACACAATGAGCAAGGGATCAATCCAAGAAGAAGATATAACAATTGTAAATATATATGCACCAACACAGGATCACCTCAATATATAAGGCAAGTACTATCAGCCATAAAGGGAGAAATTGACAGTAATGCAATAATACCGGCGAATTTTAACACCCCACTTTCATCAATGGACAGATCATCCAGACAGAAAATCAATAAGGAAACACAGGCCTTAAATAACACATTAGATCAGATAGAATTAATTGATATTTATAGAACATTCCATCCAAAAGCAGGAGAATACACGTTCTTCTCAGGGGCACACGGAACATTCTCCAGGATTGATACATGCTGGGACACAAGGCAAGCCTCAGTAAATTTAAGAAAACTAAAATCATATCAAGGAACTTTCCAATCATAATGCTATGATACTGGAAATAAACTAGAAGAAAAAAACACAAACATGTGGAGGTTAAATGATAGGCTACTAAACATCCAATGGATCGCTGAAGAAATTAAAGAGGAAATCAAAAAATACCTAGAGACAAATGAAAATGAAAGCAAAATGACCCCAAACCTGTGGGAAGCAGCAAAACCAGTTCTAAGAGAGAAGTTTATAGCAATACAATCTTACCTCAGGACAAAAGAAAAATCTCAAATAAACAACCTAACCTTACACCTAAATCAACTAGAGAAAGAAGAACAAACAAAACCTAAAGTTAGTAGAAGGAAAGAAATCATAAAGATTGGAGCAGAAATAAATTAAATAGAGACAAAGAAAACAATAGCAAAGGTCAATGAAACTAAAAGCTGGTTCTTTGAAGAGGTAAACAAAATTGATAAACCTTTATCCAGAATCATCAAGAAAAAGAGGGAAGGTCTCATATCACTAAAATTAGAAATGAAAAAGGAGAAGTTACAACTGACACTACAGAAATACAAAGGATCATAAGAGACTACTACAAGCAAACCTATGCCAATAAAATGGACAAACTGGAAGAAATGGACAAAGGTACAGGTACTGTACCTTAGAAAGGTACAGTCTCCCAAGACTGAATCAGGAAGAAATAGAAAATATGAACAGACCAATCACAAGCACTGAAATTGAAAGTGTGATTAAAAAACTCCCAACAAACAAAAGTCCAGGAACTGATGGATTCACACATTGATTGTGATTCACACAGTTGATTGAGTCACATCAAACATTTAAAGAAGAGCTAACACCTGTCCTTCTGAAACTGTTCCTAAAAATTGCAGAGGAAGGAAAACTCCCAAACTCATTTTATGAGGTCACTATCACCCTGATACAAAAACCAGACAAAGATACCACACAAAAAAGGAAAATTATAGGTCAATATCACTGACGAACATAGATGCAAAAATCCTCAACAAAATACTAGGAATCCGAATCCAACAATACATTAAAAGGATCATACACCATGATCAAGTGGGATTTATTCCAGGGATGCAAGGATTTTTCAGTATCTGCAAATCAATCAGTGTGATACACCACATCAACAAATTGAAGGATAAAACTAATATGATCATCCAATAGATGCCAAAAATTTTTTTGACAAAATTCAGCATCCATTTATGGTAAAAACTCTCCAGAAAGTGGCATTGAGGGAACATACCTCAACATAATAAATGCCATATACAACAAACCTACGGCTAACATCATACTCAATGATGAAAAGCTGCAAGCATTTCTTCTAAGATCAGGAACAAGACAGGGATGTCCACTCTCACCAGTTTTATTCAACATAGTTTTGGAAGTCCTAGCTATGGCAATCAGAGAAGAAAAAGAAATAAAAGGAATACAAATTGGAAATGAAGAAGTTAAACTGTCACTCTTTGTAGATGACATGATACTATACATAGAAGATCCTAAAGATGTTACCAGAAAACTACTAGAGCTCATCAATGAATTTGGTAATGTCGCATGTTACAAAATTAATACACAGAAATCTGTTGCATTTCTATACATTAACAATGAAAGATCAGAAAGAGAAATTTGAGGAAAAATTCCATTTACCATTGCATCAAAAAGAATAAAATACCTAGGAATAAACCTACCTAAGGAGACAAAAGACCTATACTCTGAAAACTATAAGATGCTGATGAAAGATCAAAGAAGACACTAACAGAAGGAAAGATATACCATGTTCATGGATTGGAAGAATGAATATTTTCAAAATGACTATACTACCTAAGGCAATCTACAGATTGAATGCAATCCCCATCAAATTACCAATGGCATTTTTCACAGAACTGGAACAAAAAAATCTTAAAATTTGTATGGAGACACAAAAGACCCCAAATAGCCAAAGCAATCTTGAGAAAGAAAAATGGTGCTGGAGGAATCAGACTCCCTGACTTCAGACTATACTACAAAGCTACAGTTATCAAAACAGTATGGTACTGGCACAAAAAATAAATATAGATCAATGCAACAGGATAGAAAGCCCAGAAATAAAACCAGGCACCTATGGTCAATTAATCTACAACAAAAGAGGCAAGACTACATAATGGTGGAGGTAGTCTCTTCAACAAATAGTGCTGGGAAAACTGGACAGCTACATGTGAGAAAATGAAATTAGATCATTCTTTAGCACCATACACAAAAATAAGCTCAAAATGGATTAGAGACCTAAATGTAAGACTGGACACTATAAAACTCCTAGAGGAAAACATAGGCAGAACGCTCTCTGATATAAATTGCAGCAATATCTTTTTCAATGCATCTCCGAGAATAAATGGAAATAAAAACAAAAATAAACAAATGGGACCTAATTAAACTCAAAAGCTTTTGTGCAGCAAAGGAAACCATAAACAAAACAAAAAGACAACCCACAGATTGGGAGAAAATATTTGCAAATGATGTGATCAACAAGGGATTAGTCTCCAAAATTTACAAACAGCTCATGAGGTTTAATATCATCAAAACAAACAACCCAATCAAAAAAGGGCAGAAGACCAAAGTAGACATTTCTCAAAGAAGACATACAGATGACCAAGAGGCACCTGAAAAGATGTTTAACATCGCTAATTATTAGATAAATGCAAATCAAAAGTACAATGAGATATTACCTCCAGTCAGAATGGCCATCATCAAAAAATCCACAAGCAATAAATGCTGGAGTGGGTGTGGAGAGAAGGGAACCCTCCAACACTGTTGATGGGAATGTAAATTAGTGCAGCCACTATGAAGAACAGTATGGAGGTCCCTTTAAAAAACTAAAAATAGAGCTACACTAGGACCCTGCAGTCTCACTCCTGGGCATATATCTGGAGAAAAACATGATCCCAAAGGATACATGCACCCCAATGTTCACTGCAGCACTGTTTACAATAGCCAAGACATAGAAGCAACCTAAAGGTCCATTTGCAGAAAAATGGATAAAGAAGATGTGGTACATATATACAATGGAATATTAGCCATTTAAAAGAATGAAATAATGTCATTTGCAGCAACATGGATGGACCTAGAGATTGTCATACTGAGTGAAGTCAGTCAGGCAGAGAAAGAGAAATTTCATATGATATCCCTTATATGCCGACTCTAAAAAGAAATGATACAAATGATCTTATTTACAAAACAGAAACAGACTTAGAGAAGGAACTTATGGTTAGCAGGGGGGGAAGGATGGGGGGAAGGGAGAGTTTGGGATCGACATGTACACACTGGTATATGTTAAATGGATAACCAAAAAGGACCTACTATAAAGCACAGAAAACTCTGCTCAATGTTATGTGGCAGGCTGGATGGGATGGGAGTTTGGGGGAGAATTGATATATGTATATGTAGGGCTGAGTCCCTTTGCCGTGCACCTGAAACTAGCACAACATTGTTAATCAGCTATACTCCAATATAAAATAAAAAGTTTAAAGAAAAAAAGAACAAAGTTGCTTTCATGTACAATTATAGTATCTGTTCTTCACTTTGTAGATGCAAGTGTTACAGGGAGAAAAAAGTCTAAGCTTCCAAATATTAAAACCTGATCAAGAAAGTAAAGCAAATTCAACTAAATACTGATACCAAATGATTTGTTTTTCTGGCTAGAGAACAAGACAGTTAACTAAGTCGACCAAAAGATGACTCAATTTGACCAGATGAAGATCTTGATTGATCTTGATTCAGAAAATGCAGCATAAGACACTTCCATGAAGGGGCAGTGGGGGAATCGCACCCAAGTACTGTGAGTAGATAATGTCAGCAATGCGGTTGGTTGCGTTAATCAACAGACCACAGATGACATGATAAAGGGAACCTGTCTGCAAATAAAAACTATAAATACATCACAAATACAATGGAGCAACTGTTAACAAACAGAAATTCCAAGCCTGCTGGCCTGGACCATATGAAATACCTGGTGCCCTGTAGTTCTCAGCATTTAGAAAAAATTCCATCCATACTGAGTATGGACACAAAGCAACAATTCCTAAAAACAGTTCCACACCTGGATGAAGTGGATGGAAGGCCAGTTCACACCTTCCTCCTTCCATGCACTCCACAAATGAGGCAGACATCTAGAGACTTGGGGACTACATCAAGGCTAAAACCCATATCCATCAGTCACACCACTGCCCTCCAAGTCACAGACATTGTTTAAGGCTTGCCCAGTGCAAGAAATTATTGTATGTTAACTCTGGTAACCCATGTGCAACTGAATTCATTTTTCTAACTTCCCTAGGTCAGCCTCTGCTGAATAGTTTTTCCCATGTGTGATCCATTCCAAACACTTTTATTTTCCTTAAACAGGTTATGTTTTTCCCAGTGAGTCCTGGGCTCCTTTCCAAAGGAATGATATCACTGCAGACATGGCAGCACCAGCTAATAAAACCCATTAGGCTGCCAATCTCATCATCACCTCTGCCACGCCCACGTGGCAACAGCCTCCCAGAGCTGCTTTCTCAACTTCCTTTATTTGCCCCATTCGTCATCTCAATAACACACCATGGCGTTCAGAACAGAATCTGAACGGGCCAAAGACCAATTGCTGTAGAGATGGGGATATTAAATTAAACCCATACCTCAGCAGAAAACCTCAGAGGGCCGCAGGAAGGAGAGGTTAGTGACAGGGACCAAAGCTCTCATTAATAGGTAGCTGACTTGTCACTTTCATGGGGGAGTCTTGCAAGGAGTTGGACTCTGATTTAAGCAGGAAGATAAGGCATGACATTCCAAAGAAACTGCTTCAATTTTTCTTGCCACATTTAACTCAAATGCCTAAGCCTTTTTTATTCTTTTTATTTTTTGCCAAGTTAGATCACATCATAAACTGTATGTAGACTATGACAAGAAAATCATTATTAAGCACCAGTCTACATGAAGTATTGGCCTTTGTCCTGCAGAAGCTTACAACTTAGGAAATTAGGGCTGCAGCATTTAGGTGAGGATGTGTGTTTCTGATAAGCCTGCAGAAAATGAGCCCACAGTGCCCATTTGGGCACTTCTGTCCCTGACTTAAACAAAGAAACAGAAAGAAACTCAACCATGAATCAATCTCTTTGTTATTTGTACATCAAAGGCTATATTAAAAAAATCATCCTTTGCAATAGATAAAAATTTAAATATCAATAGAAGAATGTATCAAGAAGCCAAGCTTTGTCAATATCCTTCTTTTTTTTTTTCAATATCCTTTTGATAGCCTGATGACCCCAGTGAAGACAACTCAAAAGTGAGGTCCTATAATTAGCAGTCTCAGCATCTACTGAAAACTTGCTGAAATGCAGACTCTCAGGCCTCACTCCAGACCTACCAAGACAGAATCTGCATTTTTTCAAGATTCCCAGGTGATCTGTATGCACTTTGGGGCTCAAGAAACTCTGAGTTCAATGAGAGAGTTCTTGGGTTTTGAATGGAACTCATCATCACGAACTCGCCCTGCTGGTCTGCCCAGCACTGGTAAACACGAACACCTTGCTGTAAGCCACACAGCCACACAGGCTGTGCAGATGACATCACAGGTGCCCTTTGAGGGACTCCATGCAGTTAAGGAGATAAGTAAAGGAGGACAGGGGAGTGGGGGCATCTGTCACAGAGAGCAACTCCTCAGTCTACTTGTGATGACTGTCTCTGGTCGGAAGGCTTTGAGCTGTCAGTCTGATCAGCCTCTTCAGTAAGCCCTCATCAGTCAGCTCATCTTCTGCTGACCCTGCACCTTGCCTAGGTCATTTGTTCCTAGGGATCAAGCAAGTGCAGCCCAGATCTCCTTCCTCTCATGACTCAGACAGCTGGGATTATGATGACCTTGACAGACATGGGCTCCCTTTCTCTCCTGCTTCCAAGGGAAGCCATCCTCACCTCCTGCTCCCAGGTGGCAGACCTTCTGCTCACTCTCAGCACTCTGTACCCAGGTGATGCGTCAGTAGGAATCAGACCCCAGCAGGTGCGTTATCCTGTCCTTGTTTGAACCATCCTTTTTAGCACATTTCCCAAGAGGCAAGTGATTAAATTAAAATTCAACTAATATCTCTCTTTTCTATCCAAATTCATTGGGATCTGGGAAAGTAAAAAGTTACTTGAATAAAAAGAGTCATAGAGGTCCTGATTAAAAAGACAAGCCTGCTGACAGCTAGGGGCCATGGCAGCTGAGATGCTGAAACTCGCCAGCACCAGCATTTTAACTGCAAGATGACATTCATCAGAAGATACCAAATTAACTATCCAGGAAGAGCAGACGGGGACAGTGATACAGGGACTAGCTGACCCTAATTTAACTGGATTTCACGGTGGAAATGATGGTTCCCTCATCTCTGGATGGCATCTCTCTCCCTTCCTGCTCTCTATACCCTTTTCTCAACATTGCCTCCAAGTTCTAAATGACTTGAAAAAGGAAACAGAGGGAATAATCTATAATAAGCACCATTTAATTCTGTGCTGTGAGACAGAATTACAAGAAACACATAAGCACTTTTAAATATCCATCCTATATTTATATCTATATCTAAAATGTATTTTTTCTGATTATAATATATCTGAGCAAAAAATTATGTTAATCTTTAAAAAGATATTTTGGTAAAAAAATGTTTGTAAAATTCAAAAAAGTATAGAGAAGAAAACAAAATAATCATTAGGCTCAGAGACTATGGCTGTCAAGATTTTGATTTGCAGTATGGAGTGTGTGTCTGTGTATGTGTGTAGAACAGAGACAGGGTGACACAGACAGCAATTATCAGAGAGACAGAGAAATTTGGAATCATAATATATATAGTTTTATATTTTGTTAGGTTCACTTAGCATTGTTTTGTGAAGGATTTTAACAATCTGTTGGAAAATATTTTTACACTGACGTTTAAAAAAATTGAGAACTCCAGTTAAGGCATCCTTTGAGACAGTATCAAGAAAATAGAACAATTTCCTGAGCTAAAACATCCTTGATGGTTTAGAAGAAATACTTTATCCTTTAAAAAAAATTGCAGTTACTGGTATAGCCAACATATAGAAACTTAAAATAGCCAGAGTTGGACATGAGTCACTGTGGTTAAACATATGGAATTGAAATTAGTATAATTTGCCAAATGGAACTGCAAGTCCATGAAAGTGTTCTGAAGAAATATCATAGTATTATAACTGTTACCTTTAACCTTTTCTGTAACTCAGTAGATGAAATAAAACAAAGGACCACCAGTGGACTAGAGTCTTCAAGATCAATTACATCTAAATTTCCTCTTCTGTGCACAGGGCAGAATTCCTCTTCTCCACCTTCTTTGCTGTCTGGGAGCATATGACTAATTCCAGCTGGTAGGATGTGACCAGTACGATGTGTGTCTCTTCAATGACCAGGGCAGGACAGTCCCAGCACCCAGATGCCCCCACTGTGGTGACTATTAAAGGATCTTGCATTGAAATGGCAGAGCCAAAGGTCAAAGCATTTCTTGCACCACTGGTGATGGGGGGCAGCTGCTTGGATGTTCAAAGCCATTGGGTTATTTGTCAAGTTAGCACAACCTGTATTATCCTGACTAATACAGTCACCAAAACAAAACAAAACAATAAAATGAATGAATGTTCCATTCCTATCATATGTACATAAGAGCTTTAGGCCTCTATGCTTCACAGAAGGAAGGAAACACTCTGCTAACACACCCTTTCCCCCATCTGCCCACTTGATAAAACAGTCAGAATGTGTGATGAGATCAGAGAGGACAGACTCCAGGATCAGTTACATTCTCTGATATTCGAATATCTAGTAGGCACTTGCTAAGGGAAACCACTTTGCAGGGGCTTCTAGGAAGAAAGAAATTGATTAGGGACAGTCTTTGCCTTCTAGAAGTTTAAAGCCTAACAGAGAAGAAAGCCATGAGTACAAAGATAGAGCACTTCTAACAGCTGTGTGACTCTGGAGAGTCATTTGCCTCTAAGCCTCAGCTCCATCATCTGTCAAATGGGCAGAAGACAGTGCCTTCCTCACCAGAGCGCTAAGAGAACAGAACACCTAGCACAGCACCCAACACAGTAATCACTCATTAAATACTTATTGTTGTTTTTATTTACCTGTAGGGGATATTATTCAACACAGAATTGTTCCTCCTTCTATTTAAGAAAAGTAGTCCCTCCCTGAGTGTCAAAATATATGTTATTAAACAAAGAGTGTGGGCTACACAGCAGACAGTCCAGAGATGAAAAGATTGAACAAATACCCTGGGTCCTGGGACTTCTGAAGACCTCAGTTTCATCAACAATAAAATTAAGATAATAATATCTCATTTTCAGGACCTTTGGAAGGAATTAAGGAAAACAAGCACATAACTCAGAAATATAATTCTCTTCCTCACCCCTCCCCTTCTTTCTTTAAGATAACCAGAACAAAAGATGTAAAGCCTGTTTACAACTGTAAGTAGATAATCTCTAAGACTCCTACAGGCTCTGGAATTCAGAGAGAAGTACAGCATAAGAAGCGGGATGTTTCCAAAGCAGGAAGACTGCATTCCCCTTCCAAAGCCATACAACTCGTAATCCTTCCAAAGCATACAATTCGTAATGCTCCATTTCCTGAAACTTTAAAATTGTATTCACTGTTAGCCACAATTCTTTTTAACCTGACATAAAGTTTTCTTTCACCTTTTGTAGTTCTCTAGATTGAACTGTTATATTAAAAACTTGATTGAGAAATAAACTGCCTTTAAGAGCAACCAGCAATCGGGAGCAGTCAGTCGACCCCCTCTCCTGCTGATTTCCTGGATCACACAGGAGTGTGAAGTGCCAAGACTTCAGGGGGCAGTGTGGGGAAGGCCCTGTTAGTTCACAGTCATGACATGACACCAACATGGCATTGCATTATCCAGCTAATTGCTGGGTCAGGAATGGAGAGAGATTAAACTTAGTTATTTAATAACTAAGAAAGAGCACATCTGAGCTGGATGTCATCTCCTGGCCAAGAGGCTGACTGCTACAATAACAGTTCCTCACTCCAGTGCCGTTATCTTTTCTTGTTATTAATTTTGTAAATAATACATATGGTGTATTCACCACCTCTACCAGATGGGTTTTTCTGGTATCTTGGATCCAAGCTTCTCTTGAGGAGAGGAGAATGGAGAGCTAAGATGTGAGATGTGAGACGGGGCAAGGGTCTCACCGAGCATGTGACTTGAAGCTCAAAATCTGGAAAAGCAATCATTTCAGCGTCTCCACTTCTCCTTTTGACCCCAGAGACTCAAGCATTTGGTTCAAAGAAAAGACAAGACCTAAACCATCAAGTTTCATTTCTAGCTACTGTTTTCTTCTATTCTCCAAGCAGGAACTCTGGAGTCAGAGGGCTCTGCATTCCAATTGCGAGTCCCCTCCACTTCTACTGACTCCCTCTGTGAACCTGGGCAGGTAACAACCTCACTGAATCCCCAAGTCCATGTCTGCATAATGGAGAAAACACCACTTAAATAGTGGAGTGTTGGGAGGATTGAATGAGGTTACATGTGAAATTCTTGGCACATGAGCACAGAGGCTGTGCCACAGTTTGAATGGCATACCTTGGAGTGCAGTATGAAACCTGCACAACTGTACATGGCAGACCCTCCATTCATGCAACAATTCATCCATTCAAACATTCATATACTATGTATGTTCCAGGCACTATGCTCTCAACTTCCCTTAATAAGCCTTAATGAATTATTCATCCATAAATTTATTCTAAATCAATTCTTGGATTTCCATGACACTTGTCATGGTTTTGTATTTTCTGTCTCAGTCAATTGCTCATGTGTCAGTTACCCAACAAACCCATCATGTTGCCATATTTCACTGTTTCTTTTCATCACTACATGCTGCTCCCCTAATCACCCAACACAGAGCGTGACACGACGTCAGTTCACAGTGGGTATCTCTGCCACAGGATGGAACATCTTTCCCGGAGGCAAGGCTGCAGCAGACTTGGCATGTAGACAATCAGCAAGCAGCTTCGTCTGTTTTCATTGCTGGATCCCCAGCCCTTGGATCTGTGTCTGGCACACAGTACATACTTCCTAAATGTTTACAGGAGTGAATGGAAAACAGGAGCCCTTATGTGAAAATAATTAGATTCCTGAAAGATCACATATTATTCCTTATTGAATGAGGATTAAGAGAGAGTATTTCAAAATGGAAAACATCCACATCCAGTCCCAAGAGTAAACTGGAGGAAGTATGAGGTATAACAACATAATTATTGAAGAGTAATCTAAGAAAATCAGCTCTATCTCAGATTTGGTATCTTTTTTGTAACTATTCACAAGAGAACATTGTGATAATAACAACAACATCACTTATCAAGTGTATTCTATTCTTTGTAACTTCAAACACATTATCTCTGACCTTCACAACAATGCCATGGATGTCAGTATGATTATTCCTATTTTAAGGATAAGGAAACAGGCTCAGAGATCCATGCTGTACAGTCATCCATGCTGTACATGCAGGAAGTGACTTGACCTGGAATTTGAAACAGGCTCATCTGGCTTTAAGCCCCTCATCCTTCACGTGGAGACAAGAGTATGCCTGCATGTGTGCACATGGGCATAATGGTATAGGCATGTCTACACCCTACACTGTCAGCCATGGTTCAGGATATACCCATATACCCTGTGGACTAAACTTCTAAAGATTTTTCCTGATGATTTATTTAGCTCCAAAAATGTATGTTCTGAAAAAAGGAGACTATTTTAAAACCCACTGTCAGATCCCATAATGACATCACCCAGGAGGCAGGATGATGAAAACTCACAGGCATCATTTTCCAGCATACTAAGCCCCTGACCTCGTTAAGCTTTTACACCTGGCGATATTAAACTGGGTGACTGAGTAGCTCAGACCCCCTGCTCTCTGAGACCAATATTCCAGGCTGTTTATTGGCCTAGAAGTCTCCAAGTGATGTCCTGCCCTCGGGAGGCTGTGGGCAGAAAGCTGTGGGTCCCTGCTGAGATGCCCAGACCTAATAGACGCCTCCCTGGAACCAGAAGTGAGGGCTGGCGCTGGGCCACTGGGCTGCTCTAGGCCTTTCTCTGTGGCAGATGTCAAGGTCTGCAGGGTGTTTAATTAAAGGAGAAAAATGCAATGGCTTCAAGGCCTGCAAAGCCTTGGCCTGTGTGGAGTTTCAAGATCCCCGAGGAACCCCAGCCCAGCTGCTCCCAGGGGAGGGGAGGTCCCGACCAAAAACTTCTGGAGCTCATACAGCCTGTCCCCTTCCCTCCATGCTTGCTGGATGCCCTGCGTGGTTTTTAGAGGCCCTGTTGATGCCATATGCTCACACCACTGAAGCATTTTACTGCCAGAGCAGAGGCACTTAGCACAAGGAAGAACACATTGTTTTCATAGCTGGTTGGTTCTTAATACTTCCCCCAGGAGGCTCCAGGCTCAAAGAGAGAGTGTCTGGGACGTGTGGGAAGATGCCAGCAAGGTAAAGCGTTCCCAGTGACACAGTTCAGGATGTCAGCCAGGCAGAAAGAAGGGCTCAAGCCTTTAATAGCAGAATTTTGGTGCAAAAGAAAGAAAAGTAGACAATAAAGAAATTACATGTGCATAGATTTTTTTTCTTTATTGGCAAATTAACACTAGTTCATGTCAGTGATTCTCACTCAACCAAAGTCAATTTTGTCTCCCAGGGGATATTTAGCAAAGTCTGGAGATATTTTGGTTGTCACAACTGGGCAGATAAAGAACTTACTGGCACCGAGTGGGTAGAGACCAGGGATGCTGCTAAACATCCTACAATGCACAGGAAGTTCCCCCCAACAAAGAATACTCTGGCTCCAATGTCAGTAGTGCCAAGGCTGAGAAACCCTGAGTTGTGTTGTCTGCACAGGTAAGAAAGCTCCCCCTGCCCCTGCAACCTCATTGCACTAGCAACACTATTAGCCACGTTTGAGGCATCGTAGACAGGCCCTGGGACATAACATGTAAAGGCAGTATCATCTGGGTGTAGGGTCTGGGTTAGAATTTTAGCTGAAGAACTTTCTGGCTCTGTGTCTTTGAGCAGGTGATCTAACTCCAGCGAGCCTCGGTTTTCTCTTCTGCCAAATGTAGAGAGAACTGACCACAGCTAGCCTTGTGACGTTTAAATTACATGAGATGATACGAAAGCATTTAGCACCATGTCCACACCAAGCATTACCAATGCCCAACAAAGTGGGGGCAAAACAGAACAAAACAGGGTTTTTAAGAGAAATACACCAAGAACTTTAGTAACCTGAGGGAACTGGAGTGTGGGTTTGACAAGATCTCAAGGAAGCTCACAAGGTGTCTCTTCCCTAGAGGGTCCATGGCCCCAGCAAGCCTCACCTCTGTGTACTCACACCCACAGTGTTCATTGTCCTCCCTATTACTATCCCTTGGCTCAGCCCAGGCATCTGGTCACTATGGTGTCCAGGTCTCTACTGTAAGAGGCCAAGCATGACCCCAGCGATAGTCTGGTCAGGGAGAGAAGATACATGGGTGCATGTCGCTGTTCTCCCTTTGCATGGAGCCAGAGGGACTCTGGCTTCTCTCCACTGCTCTGATGCTGAGAAAATCAGGCCAGACTTGGCGACACCTGCCGTTAGTCTGACACCCCCGCTCCCCCACCATGGTCTCTCAGAATCGATACTTGCCTCGACACTGTCAAGTCCAGTCTTCAGAGCCCTGTCCTCAGAGCAACCCAGGAGCCCTTCTCTTCTCAAGCTCTTGGATTTCCTGGCACACAGCTTTCCCCGCTGGCTTCAAAGGCACTCCAGGCAGGGAAGCAGCACAGAGCACGAAGGGGACTTAGCCAGCCACGCAGATTGCCTCAAAAGGCCTTCAAATCAAAGAGCTAAAAGATGCCTTGGAAACCATCTAGCTCAGTTTCCTCGAGCAGGCAAGACTGAAGCTCAGAGAGAGGAAGGGACGGGACTGCTACCAGCCCACAGGGCACCTTTGTGCAAGTTAGAAATGGTGTCCTTCTGGATGGAGGCAGTGCTGGGCCAGGGTGAACAGCCAGTAAGCAGCCAGATCTCAGGCCAGCAGACAGCCCTGTGCGGAAGCTCTGGGAAGGGGTTGTCACAGAGCAGAGATCAGACTGACGACCTCTTAGAGACGGAGTCATTTATACATGGAAAATACTGGCTCCTGAGCTCTTTGCTATCCTTGCAAAGCAAGATATGTTGGATTTCACACTCTGTCTTCCTTGTGTCCCCTTTAATGACAGAAAGGGGAAAGGCAGACACCTGGAGTGGTGTGGGTACCTCGGGGATACTTCACACATAGCTAGTGGCCCAGAAAAACTCAATAATTTCAAAGGAGTGAGGGGGCTATGGTGGCTGAAAAATGGTAACCTCGTTACCCAGCTCAGGGTCAACACAGAAATGTAAGGTCAAACCTCAAAGTATAAAAAGCAATCAAACTTATTGTTTTGTTTGGAAGCTGTAACAAGCCATCACGGCAGAGCTGTGGGAGGACAGTGTATCATTTCACAGAATCCATGACATTTTCCATCACTGGAGGATTTCACATGACTCCTGTGATGAGGAAAACACGGCATATGATTAGGGGCAACTTCCATTGGAATTAGACAAGTTGTTATACACTACAGCCTAGGCAACAGCAGGAGCCTGTATCCAAACAGTTCAGCTACTACTTCATCCCCTTGGTTCTACAGGCAACTTTCTTACTCTCATCTTATCCTTTCTTGTCCTGAATTTCCCTACCTGTAGAACAGTTGTGATCTCTGGCTCCCTATGTGGCCTTGGGAGGACTCCCTCTCTCTACGTCTAATCTTTAGGTCAAGGATCAGCAGACTTTTTCTATTATGGGCTGGACAGGGCATTTTCTAGGTTTTGTGGGCCATATGGTCTCTCACAAATACTAAACTCTGCATCTGCAGCACAAAAGCAGCCATAGGCAATATGTCAATTCATGGGTGTGGATGTGTCCCAATAAAGTTTTATTTATAAAGACTGGTGGCAGGCTAGATTGGGCTCCTTGTCTACAGTTTGCTGACCTCTGCTTGAGGTGGTGCTGGGCATGAAGTGGGCAGAACCTGAGCCCCAGCTCATTGACATAAGCCATGAAAGCTAACAAGAGTTGACGCTTTTAGACAAATAGAAGTTAGTAGCCAAGATGGCAATGGTGCAAAATCCTTCCTTCCATCCTACCCTTGATTGTCATCAGGTTGGGGAGAGGGTTAAACTGAGAAGACTGGCATCACACAGTAAGAGGAGGGACTTACTCAGAGCATGGAGGCTTCATTCTAAGAGATGCATCTTTCTGGGCATGATGAGATTGATAAATTCATATAAGATTCCGAAAATCAGACTGGTCTCTCCTCTGCATTTTCCCAGGATACCAAATGGACACAACCAAAAAGTTAGCCTCAAGAGTAGTTGCATATTTAAGAATTCATGTGTATTCTATTTCTTTATACAATTACATGTAGTTATGCCTATGTAAACAGAAGCTTTTTTTTTTTTTTAAAGAGTGAATGAAACCCAGACAGGACTTCTCAGAAGCCTAAGATCTGGAAAAACTAACATTACTAGAGGGCTTAGCTCTTCTTGGTAAACAAGGAGGCTCTGCTCCATCCACGCTAGATGGCAGGGGGAGGGATGGCGATCCATCTTCAGACATAACAACTGATCCTTTGCTAGATGCACAAGATCACAAGACCAACTTCCAACGCACCAATATTCATATTATAGGGGTCCCAGAATAAGAAGAGAAAGAGAAAGCAACTGAGAAAATATTTGAAGAGATTATAGTCCAAAAACTCCCTAACATGGGAAAGGAAATAATCACCCACATCCAGGAAGCACAAAGAGTTCCATACAGGAGAAACCCAAGGAGAAACACACTGAGACACATACTAACCAGACTAACAGAAATTAAATACAAAGAAAAAATATTAAAAGCAGCAAGAGAAAATCAACAAATACCCTACAAGGGAATCCCCATAAGGTTATCAGCTGATTTTTCAGCAGAAACTCTGCAGGCCAGAAGGGAGTGTCAAGATATATTTAAAGTGGTGAAAGGGAAAAACCTACAACCAAGAATACTCTACCTAGCAAGGGTCTCATTCAGATTCGATGGAGAAATCAAAAGTTTTACAGTCAAGCAAAAGCTCAGAGAATTCAGAACCACCAAACCAGCTTTACAAAACCAACTTCCTTCTTCATGACTGAAAAACGTTCAGCTTCCCAGATTACAGCATAATCCCTCTGGGACAGGTACGGTAATTTTACACCCTTACCCAGTGTCCCTACAGGTTAAAGTAACAATCATTGCTAACATTTGAGGAGTCATTATTCTGTGCCAGGAACTATCAAAGTGTTTTAAGGCCCTTCTCATGTAACAACCTCACAACCCATGCCTTGGGACCCATTATCATTATTATTCCATTGACAGACAATGGAATTGGGGCACAAAGAGATCGAATAACTTGCCCAAAATCATGCAGCTACAAGTGTGGAGTCCTGATTTGGACCCAGGTATCCCAGCTCCAGAGCCAGTTCTCTTCACTTCTATTTATACCATACCTTCTAATAATGCAACCAATACAGGTGATCAGTAAATGTTTGGGGTGGATGACAGTAGTGACTCTGAGAGGTGGAGGGCAAAGGCGGAGATTTGGGTTGAAGCTAAGCCAAACTGTGTATGACTGCCAGTGAGCTCACTCTGCACATTCTCCTGAGTGGGGAACACAGGACCTTCTTGAGGGCTCTGCACTGGAGCTCAGCTCTAAGAGGGTGGCTGCTACTGGAGGAGCTGCAAGAAGGCACATCTGCAGCTCATAAAGAAGGTCCTTCTCCAACCGCCTCCCTGCTCTGGAAATGTGCCTACAGCTGGGAACAATGTTCTCTCTGATCCTCCCAGAGCCTTCCCTAAGGGGACAGGGTAGAGAAAGTGGCCCCAGGGCAGCCCCTGACCCCTCTCCACATCTCCCCAAGATCCTGACTCTGGGGAGTGCAGGGGCCAGGCATTCCAAATTTCTCAGTGACTGGGGTAAGGACGAGCGGCATCCTCCTGAGAAGAAGGAGGAAGAGGAGGCACTATCAAGCTGGGGCTAGAAATGTTAACTTTGTTCATTAGACCACTTGGTTTTTCCTTCCTCGATGACACCCAGATTATTTTGATTTTTCTTTCCTTTTCCTTTCTTATTTTTCTTAAAATGTTTTTGATTCAGAAACTATTTTAATCTTTTTTATTCTTGTCTAACACTGGCATTTGGGAGTAGGAAATGTAGTCTAATTACAGTTTTGATTGCATCCCATGGTATATGGAGAAGACTGCCCTTCCATTGTCTTTTAATATATTGTGTACTTGGCTTCTGTCTTTCACAAAACAGTTATTTAATGGTTTTCAAGCAACAGAGTAGCTTTTAATTAGCTTAGTATTCTACACCTCCAAAGTCATTATACTGTGTTATGAGAATGTCGTGGCCAATAAGTCTGACTGCTTTTGATACTGAGAATATTTTTCGAACAGACCCTATATATCTTTGTAAAAGATCTCTGTATTCCTGAAATATATTTTATCCTCCATTTAAAATTTTTTCTTAAAAATTCTGTCAAACCACTCCTAATGAAATGTGGAACAAAGCTGTTTCCTTTATTCTGCTGATCAAATATTTATTTTTCATTGCTTTCTTTGTCTAACATATTTTGATAACAGGGTGCAAAGATTCCATACATGTAATTATTTCCCAGAGTCGGAGAACCTGTACTCAGATCCTGGGTATTTTTTGTATTTTTTTTTTGCGGTACGCGGGCCTCTCACTGTTGTGGCCTCTCCCATTGCGGAGCACAGGCTCCGGACGCACAGGCCCGGTGGCCATGGCTCACGGGCCCAGCCGCTCCACGGCATGTGGGATCTTCCCGGACCGGGGCACAAACCCGTGTCCCCTGCATCGGCAGGCGGACTCTCAACCACTGCGCCACCAGGGAAGCCCCCTGGTATATCTTTAATCTATTGCATCACTTTAGCCCAAATCACTTCACATCTCTGGACCTAGGTTTCTCTTTTTTATAACATGGGAAGCTGAATTAAAACTTTCAAAATTGTCCCTTGACAATATCATTTTAGGACAGCTTTCAGTGAGGCTTACACTTACCACCAGGGCCATCATCCCCCTTCCTTTCTGCTCCAAGGTAACCTTTTTAACCCGATTTCATCTGATGAAAGAAGGGAAGATCAACTAGATCCTGAGAATCATCACAATGTCCTTGGAAGGAAAAGGAATTATTTTTACATACATATACACCACACACACAACATATACAATGCCTGAATGTGAACTTTTCAATAATCAAGTGTAATGTACCAGTGAGAAAATTTCTATTCTGAGCAACCAGCAAGTATTCAGTAAAGAGATTACTTCTTTTACTTAAGGGCAAATATCAAAAGTCCACAAGCCTAGGGGGACCCCAGCAACCCTGTATCTCCCTAGCAATGTTGCCGAAGAGGCTAAGCCTTGGAAAGGATCCCATGTAACAATCGCAGAGAAATGCCAGCCTCAGAGGGACAAAAGTTAGAATCTTCAACTTCCATAGCCCAGCTGTCACCACAGTATATTGGTCATATTTGACTCAAGTCACTGCCAGGAAAGACCCAGACACCTGGCTAGGATCAAGGCTCATCAGGTATCTGAAAATCAACTATTTCTTCATGGACTGAGGATACTGGAACCAAATAATATGGATTGGCTTCAGCTTATAACACCCATCTACTATGAAAACATCCAAGAACAATAGCTAAATGTACATATAATGTGCAAGAAAAATGGGAGTGTTTCCTGAATTGGACTCAGTCACACTGAACCAGCCACACCAGGAATTCCAGCCCAAAACCTTGACTTCAGGCACTCTGAGACCTCCAGCATCTCAGACCATGAGCCCTAAAAGCAATGCTCTGGCTCACCCAAGGGCTGACAAAAATTACTGTTGGAATTTCAGCCACGAAGCTGGAAATGACATTTCAAAGCCCTCTCTTCAGTTTAAACGTCCCCTCTGAGGAGTTCTTTATGTGCAACAGAAAGTGACCAGTCTGCTGATCGTGGCAGGGGCTGAGAGAAACTGGGTGTTTCCCTTGAGCCCATCAACAGCTGAATTTAAAATGTGGGGAAAGATAAAGAACTGGAGACGAGATGGCCATGACCAGGAGAGGAAGAGAGGTTCCCTGGACTGGAACTTTCCCCTGGAAAATGTAGGCGACAAAAGAAAAAGACCAACACTACTGAGCTTTTACCCACATCATTCCCCTTTCCTGTACTGAAATTTTCTCTCTTTTCCAAATATGAAAATCCTATTTGGAACCCCAGTTTATGCTCCTTCTCTGTAAGACTCTCCCAAACCCATCCACCCCACAAAAACTGCTCCATTCTCTAAACTCAAACATGTCTCAATTCACTCATCTAACAGTAATGTTCAGGCTGTCTTCTGGCATCTCACTTTCTTGTTTCAAGACATCATGTAATTATTCCACTATTATTTGGCTTTTCACATACTTGTACCTTGATTCCTAAATTTGATTTTAACCTTCCTTCCTGAAAGTGAAGTCCGTATCATTTTAGCTTTTTCTCTAAGGCAGCTGTTTGATATATGCTAGCTGATGAAGGAAGGAAGGAGCAGGGGAAGTTAACAAAGTACAAAAATGTTCCCTGGTAGCACGAGGGTGGACCCGTCATGACAGAAAGGGCACCAAAATCCCACACCAGCTAAGAACCAACAGCACCCGGCAGACACTTGAATACGTCTGTTGAATGGAAGGAAGGAGGTAAGGAAAGGAAGAAAAGATTAAAGGAAATGATAAAGGGAAGAAAGTGAGGAGTGGAGAGAAAAATAGGGAAGGATGAAGGAAAAAAGGAGGGAAGGAGGAGAGAAGAATGGAAGAAAGGAAGGAAAGAAAGATGGATAGAAGGATGGAGGAAGGAGCAGGAGGAAGGGAAGGGAGGGTGAAAAAAGGGGGAAAGAAAGGGATAGAGGACAAGTCTAACCCCTGACCTTCCGGTCTTCCATGTTTATTCTTGTTACCTCTCTATTTCCAAAATATCTCTTGGGACCTTAGAGAGCATCAAGCACCGAGTTCCAGGCTGCCTGATGCACCTGCATAAAGGTGTGTGTGAACCACTTCCAAGGCCAATTTGCTTTACTGGTCAGCACCCACCATCTCCTGTGAGCACAGCATCCCTAGTCCAGAGAAGCCAACCCCAGAAAGGCTGTGTCTCATGGCCCAGAGCTTGGAGCTCTGGAGGACTTCTGGGCAAAAACCTGGGCACTACTGGCCCTCCACCAGGAGTGCGACAGGAGGCCTTCTCCTCTTATTTGTGCCAAGGCATCACATGACACACCCCGCCCAGCAGCTTCCTAGGAAGCCCATCAGGGATTCGGGGCTCCTGGGCTCCACAGGGTGGGGGTGGGAAGTGCCCCTGAGGACAATCACTGGCATGCAGCCATGCCTCCCTCACTGCCAACCCCCAGGCACTGCCCTCGCCCCTCCTGCACTCCCTTCCTCCAAGCACCCCCGAGGAGCCAGACACTCAATTCAGAGCAACCCCCAGACAGCACAATGCACAGCTCCTTATGGTAACAAAATATCCCCAGCTCTACTGCTCCCTTTCCCTCTAATAGAAATGCTACCATGTCATGAGTTTAATGTACATATTTTTAAAAAGAAATTTACCATCGAGAACACATCCATTGAAGAAACAATGAAGGGGTTCTTGATGGGAAAAGGAGAAGGTCTCTGCTTCAGGCAGGTCCATAAACCCCTGAAGCTGGTTGCAGACTTCTGTGTACAAATTGGTGTGTTCAGTTTTCAGGTGAGAGAATCCATAGCTTTCAGTACATTCTCCAAGGGAACTGTGATCCAAACAAGAGGAAAACTACCACCTATACAAGGCAAGTGATCAGGGGCTTCTCAATCAGAGAAAATGGACTTGGTTACTTGTCAAAGACAGCTGAATTTCATGAAGATGCACTTCCTAGAATTAATCGATCTTGCTAAGATGACAACTCAATTTTGAAACAGGAGCTTTCTTCCCCTTCCACCCCCTCATCTCAGAGGCAATCAGTCTTTGGGCCTGTCTGTCTGTCCGTCCCCACCAGGCCTGCAGCGGATCTGCTGGGGATGGCGGGGGAAGACCATCGAAACGTGTGATACTTCATTAAGAGCATGCCCGCTCTCATCATTGCTCTACATTAAACCAATTCCAAATGAGCAAGCCTCGGAAATACTCTGCCCTCTGTCCATCCAACTGCACTCTCCAGAAATAAGAAGTGTAGGTTACGGTTTTAATATACCATATCATTGTCTTGAAACTTAAAATGTCACTGGAAGAATAACCAGGGAGCTATGTGAAATAGTTAAGTAAGCCCTAACACAGCACTGCTGGGGCATGAACAGTGATTCAATTTCTACAGAATAAAATGAAGCCTAGAAAAATCAGGGCATGCACTTGAGCAAGCACCAAAACACAAAATATCAATAATAGGAAAATCTGCTTTATCACTTTGTTTTTAAAAAGCCGTTAGCAGACTCTGCAGCTCTTAATCACTGCTCACATATGGCATAGCTTTCACCTTTATGAATCATGTTTTATCTTGAAAATATTGTCCTTTATTACCTTTCCTTTTGCACATGCCTTAGGAGTTGTGAAATAAGAAAATAGGAAAAGCTCTGAGATTCTCAGTGCCAGGATCAACATTTACAAATAAAGCAAGCAGAAAAGTGTGTTACAGTTTTAAATTATGTCCAATTCTGTGAAGCCAAGTATTAGCATCTTCATTTCTAAGATTGCAGAAAGGGTGCCCTCTCTTACTGAAAGGAACTTCTCCTGTAAGACTTTGCCTTGATTGCACATGAAATCTTCTAAGCCCTAGGTAGTGAGTAGCAGAAATACTCAGATAGCTGCTGTTTTAGATGAAGGACTTAAATAAATACTTGATTTAAAGTAATAGGCATGGCATTGCATCAGTCTGTAATACAATACATCTGAAAAATAAGTTTGATGAATAAAGGTAAATATACATTCAATGGGACATATGAAGATACACATATAAAGGAATAAGGAAAGTTTGTGATCAGATGCATATGATTTACCCACTTATTTTAAAAAACGAACGATAGAGGCAACCAATATAAGATGTCCAGGAAAATGTGCTTTAATGCCCTCACTTGACATAATGATGCACTTTACTGAACTGCAACATTAGCCACGCTTCAGCAGATCAAAAAGCATCCCTCTACCTCCAGTCTTAAGACTAACGCCTTCAGAAGTTCTAAGAACTAGGAGCTCTCAGAAACAAAATGTCTAGAAAGGAACAAATTCTGCTTCTCCAGCAGGACAGGCAGTCTGTCCCCGCAACATGCCTTCTAGCCATGGAGCTTAAAGGTACAAGAGTCAGAACGTGGCACAAACTGCATCATGCCACTCAGCCCCATCCTGGTCCTGTCCTTTCTACCCTCCTCTTCCCAAAGGGGAGAGGGTGGTCTGAATCCTGCACATAGAAGCCAAGAGTTAGTGAGCAGGCCTCCCCTTCCTTAGTCCAGGGCTGCTCACATCCTACTTGGCCTTAGCCTTCCGACCTGCCACGGTCAGTCATTTACCAGGATGTGAGGAGGCAGGGCTGCTCAGCTGAACCCCAGCACTCTGGGGGCTGGAATTCCTGAAAGGAAACCTGGGTACAGCCTGGGATGCAAATGCAGAGGCTGAGGCTCTGCTTACATCTCAGCAGAGGCAGTGTATCACCCTCCCAAATGAATGAACAACTGATAACCCCATGTCAAATCTGTGGAGCTGAGCAGATGGAAACCCTGGCTATCTCCTCGGGAAAAGTGACCATGGGAACTCCAGGTCCTAAAGGGAGGTACAGCATAAGCTATGAATCAGTAGTCGGCTACCAAATCACACCACAGAGCACGAGTCTTCCTTCACAATGGCACAGTTCATATTTCTTCCTGGGTGGAAGACAGTAATGCAATCACCTCTCCTTCCTTCAGTCCCCCACCACATCATCCATGGACTGTGATTTGGGACCTCAGGCACATCTAGCCTTGGTGTGTCCAAGATAACACCACGAACAACAAACGTCCCACAAAGCAACTAAGAACAGGCATTAAGCATAATTTAGATGCTCTCAACTCTTAACCCTCCTTGTTTCTCTCCATGTAAGACACTCAATACATAGTAGCAGTGGATAGTCATGCTTTTTGACCCTGCCTAATAACTCCAGCTGATGCTAAATGAATATGAATATGGGAACTCAAGAGGCTTGGCAGACTGGGGTATAAGGCATGAACGTTCAGTCGTGCAAGAAGGATTCTCAGAGATCACACCAGATACTTTGATTTTATACATGGGGGAATGTAACCCAGGCCATAAATCACTCATCTAGAAATACACAATGATTCAACCCACAAGCACCTACTATGTACAAGATCCTCACAATGCATAGCAACAAAATTCTATCATTTATGGCTCAGAGTCCATATATCAGAATAATATTCCCTTGGATTTTTCTGAAATCTATGTGTTTCCTATCAGGAGATGGCCAAAGAGAAATATGTCCCCAAGTGTAGGAGTCGGCAAACTTCTTCCACAAAGAGCAAGACAGCAGACTTTGAGGGCCACAGCTACCCATCCCTGCCATTGTTATGTGAGAACAGCATAGGTAACAACAGGTGTGACTGGGTTCCAACTAAGCTTCATTTACAAAAAATATGCATGCTGGATTTGGCCCATGGGCTCTATTTGGCTGACCCCTGCCTTAGCGTATCTCAATTTCACATGGACCTTTTTAACCTGCAGATCTCAAGTTGGCCTTAATCATGTCTTATTTCACCTCAAACCTCCCTTAAATGTTAAAATACATACCTATAAAAGGAAAATCACAGAACAAGATGCTTAGAGAGTAAACTTATATAAGCACTCATAAAACACAGGGAAGGAATGGGAATCTTAAATAGAACATTTCCTGCCCACCCAAGCAAAGAGGGACAGGGTTTCCACCTAAGTAACCACATTGTACCTCCCTAATTGAATGTTGTCTTTTCTCCCCAGCTTAGGGAAGACGATGTCACCATGACGTCATGCAGATTCCTATCATCCCATCCCTGTGGAAAATAATTCCCATCCCTTTCTTCCAGAGGCAAGTCTAAGCTGGGCTAAAGCTGAGGTTGACTGTTGGCAAGGCAGACACAGGGCAGACACGAAGGGTCAGTGAGCAGGTCTGGTCTTCCCCGAGCCCCATCCCTGGGCAGGGAAGGTGAGTGAGGAGCAGGGGCCTAGCTACCTTCCATGTTTGTGCCTGCTTTATTTTTATTTTTTATATTTTTTTTTGTCGCATGTCTTGCAGGATCTTAGTTCCCCAACCAGGGATCGAACCCGTGCCCTCAGCAGTGAAAGTGGGGAGTCCTAACCACTGGACTTCCAGGGCATTCCCTGTGCCTGCTTTAGAAAAACAGGTTCTTGAAAGCAGCCGTAGCAATCTACAAAACCAACAGGATTCATCACTGAGAGTTGCTCATATGAGCCCATGGAATCAGAAAATGAGAATTCTGGGCAAGAAGCTCACGACATGACGTACAAACAGCACAAGAAACTTGGCTAAAAGGATTCCCAGGAGATGGCCCCTCAAGGCATGTATCACAGTTTCCCGTTTGATGTGACAGTGATAAGGAGATTCAACTTGCCAATATAATTCCTTATGCCTTAGACCTTCATACAAGTGCTTATTTCCAGAAAAAAACATTTCCTCTAAAATGTTATAATCACCTGGCACAATGTGCCCTGTGCAGAGATGCTGTGTGAAGGACTCCATGCTGCCTCAGGTCAACCAACAGAGCTTGGTTTCAAAATTCAGCTTTTAAGGAAGATGACAAATGATCATCTCTCATCACACATTTCTGATTTGTTTGTTTTGGCTACGGGATATGCATATGTGAATGAAACATCTGGATAAACATTTTAAAAGTTTCCCCATGGAGATCAGCTCGGTGCTTTGTGACCACCTAGAGGAGTGGGATAAGGAGGGTGGGAGGGAGACGCACGAGGGAGGGGATATGGGATATAAGTATACGTATAGCTGATTCACTTTGTTATAGAGCAGAAACTAACACAACACTGTAAAGCAATTATACTCCAATAAAGATGTTAAAAAAAAAGTTTCCCCATGAACCAGTGACCCAGATGTTTGGTGTCAAGAAGACCACACAGTGAGATGACTGGAGGCTTCTCTCTTTCCTACTTCTCATCCAAAGGTCTGCTACATCTAAATAACTGCTCAAACCTTACTGCAGCACACCCCCCCCTCCCCAGTTCACTGGTCTCTATAAAAATAAAAGGAGATCTGATCTATTGATCATCCACTGAGAATCACATTAAGTTATGGAAACTCCCATTTGGTGACTTTACTCAGTAAAACTTAACGAGGCCATAAAGCATTCAGAGTCAGCCAGAGCGTCCATGTCTGAACAACAATGGACCATTACACACCAGGAAAGTATCTACTGGGCTGTCTCATGTTCATTAGGTAATGAATACACATGATAGGAAAGGGCAGTATTTCGGTCGTTAGCCCACGATTAAGCATGATTCAGCTGCCAACATTACATAAAAACCGCCTGACTTGAGTCCTGTCATCCATCTACTTCCCTACTGTTAATGAGACAGCAAGAGGGATACCTCGGCTTCCCTAGCCATGGCGTTTGCCCTGAGGAGCCCTGAAGACAATGCACATCACTAACTTTTGTGAACTGTATCTTTTTAAATGCCTTCGGCTGGGATAGAGACCCTTCAGTGAAGTTACCACATCTTACTTTGTTCTGCTATTGGCCGTTTAATTGGCTTTTCCTTATCATAAACACACACACACACACACACACATATTTAAAAGGGTGATTCCAAAGCAGGTCAGCCTTGTCTTTAGGAAGCCATCAGCACTAGAAATATAGACTGAGGATCAAAAGAGGCCCTCATGTTTAAAAAAATATATAGTTTAGGAGAAGTTTCTCATCTTTGATGGCTTACAGAAGTCATTAAAACAAGTCAGGGGGGCTTCCCTGGTGGTGCAGTGGTTAAGAATCTGCTTGCCAATGCAGGGGACACAGGTTCAAGCCCTGGTCCGGAAAGATCCCATATGCTGTGGAGCAACCAAGCCCGTGTGCCACAACTACTGCCTGTGCTCTAAAGCTTGCATGCCACAACTACTGAGCCTACGTGCCACAACTACTGAGCCCACATGCCACAACAACTGAGCCCCCGTGCCGCAACTACTGAAGCCCATGCGCCTAAAGCCTGTGCTCTGCAAGAAGAGAAGCCACCGCAATGAGAAGCCCAAGCACCGCAACTAAGAGTAGGCCATGCTCGCTGCGACTAGAGAAAGCCTGCTCGCAGCAACGAAGACCCAACACAGCCAAAAATGAAATAAATAAAAAATTAATTAATTAAAAAAAAACAAGTCAGGGTTCAGAACCTAAGAAAGATGGTACTATTTGCAGCCTGGTTTAGTGCAGTGGTTCTCAAACTGTGAACCACTTTGTTTTATTTTCTAATACAGTAAATGTTGATAGATTTAACCCAAATAAACAAAAGATCTTTGAGGTCTTTAATAATTTTTGAGAGTGTAAAGACACCCTGAGCCCAAAAATCTAAGAACCTCTGCTTTAGTGGAAGACGGTATATTTTGGAGTAGAATGGTTTTTAAGTTTGTTTTGTCCCCTTTGTCTCCCACTAGCTGTGTAACCTTAGCCCAGTTACTTAACCTCTTTGGTCTTCTATCTTCTATGGATCACACTAATCGCCCTTATAATTATCTTCTCAAGCATGTTTCCCTGATTATGTCTGTGGTGTTGGTCCCACATCCCCAGAACCTAGCGCAGCACATGGCATGATACACGACAGGGTCTCCATAAATAATTATGAATTGATTGGTGGGGTAGTTGTGAGGATTAAATAGGATAATATGTGTAAAGTGCTGCTGAGGTACCTGGCACACGGCAAATGTCACAGGTGCTCAGTAAATGTCAGGTCCCTTTCCTCACCACCAATGCTGTTCTCAGTCATACCCCACAGTAGAGAAAGTGCAATTTGTCTAAATAAAGTGAGTATCTAAGGCATTAGTTCTCAAAGTGTGGTTCCCAAACCAGCAGCATCAACATCACCTGGGAAGCTGTCAGAGATACAAATTATTTGACTCTAACACTAGACCCACCGAATCAGAAACTCTGGTTGTGAGGCCCATTGAACTGTGTTGTAACAAAAAATCTCCAGGAGATTTCTGATTCGTGTTCCAGTGTGAGAACCATGGCTTTACAATATGAATGGGGGCCTCCCTGAAAAAAAAAAGAATATTTTGGGGCTTCCCTGGTGGCACAGTGGTTGAGAGTCCGCCTGCCGATGCAGGGGACATGGGTTCGTGCCCCGGTCCGGGAAGAGCCCACATGCCGCGGAACGGCTGGGCCCGTGAGCCATGGCCGCTGAGCCTGCGCGTCCAGAGCCTGTGCTCCGCAACGGGAGAGGCCACAGCAGTGAGAGGCCCGTGTACCACAAATAAATAAATAAGAATATTTTGTGCTAGTAGCATTTTGGACTTTGATAGTAGAATGTACCCAATATGTTGTCTATTGCTGGCTACCAGAATCTTTTTAGGACAAAGATAGGAGATATATAAATACAATAAATGTCTGTTGCTCCACTTGAAGAGCAGAGTGATTGATTTTGTATTCTGGCTGTGTATCTGGGGGCCAGTGCTAAACATACTTTGCATCTGAAATAAATCTGGAATCAGCAGGAACAGAGGAAATTTTATCTTAGAGAAACCCCAGCATAACCCTTGAGTTATCTTTGCAACCAGGAATAAAATTTGTGGGTGGGAACAGGGGAGACAGGGAAGGACGGTAAATGATTTATTGCTAGTCTTTATCACACCTTCATAAACACACTCCTTCTAGTTTTCACAACTCGCTTGCAACACAGCAAACTACTACCATTAGGGTAATTACTCCTAAGTGCTAACCTTTGAGGGATGCCACCAGCCAACAACAGTGACAACCTGAGGACTTTCCATGTGCCCACAATACGATGGGTACTTAGGGTGCATGTATATTCTGAGGCTCACAGCCATCCCCGGGCACAGGCTCTCAAGTTATTTTCATTTTACATCTGTGGAAATTGAGCTTCAAGAGATTAAGCAGAGCTGAAATTCAGACCCAGGGACGCCTGACTCAAAATGTATGCCTCTCACTAATAATTCTACCTAACCACACACAACACAAAGCATGGCCTTACAATTATAATGTAGCACATTGTAGGTAAGGGCTATGATTCAAAGTTAATGCATAGAGTAAAACTCACACATAGTCAAAATGATCTTTGAAAAAAATCCCATAAATTGTTCGCCAAGTACAATACATATTACATTACATATACAACATCATACAGTAATATATCTGTATAACGTCACACATTAATTTAGATTATATTATAGAAAGCAAACCATCCAAATGTAATATGAGTATTTTTAACAAGTGATCGAGGGTGCAGAGTTGATTTTGAGGAAGTTAAATGTACACTGTAGTCACCCACAAACCTGACTCAGATGCAGGATGTAAGATAAGGGGACGGGTACACACACGGGGGACAGAGAGAGCACCTTATGTACCAGAAAGTTCTAATCACTCTGGGGTTACAGCAAGCAGAGTATGATACAGCCACTACCTGGCAAAACTTGTGATCCACTGGGGAATCAGGAACACCCATGCACACCAATGTTACACAGCAGGAGCTAAAGCACAGTCAGCCAGGAGGGTGTGAAAACGGAGGATCTGAGCCTTCTTGAGAGAGGCAGACACGGAAGGATGGATGAGAAATAAAGACCATATGAAACACGGATTTGAAAAAAACGCCCAGGCTGAACCCTCCTACACTGTTGGTGGGAATGTAAATTGGTGCAGCCTCTACGGAGAGCAGTATAGAGGTTCCTGAAAAAACTAAAAATAGAGTTGACATATGATCCAGCAATCCCACTCCTGGGTATATATCCAGAGAAAACTCCAATTCGAAAAGATACATGCACCCCAATGTTCATAGCAGCACTATTCACAATAGTCAAGACATGGAAACAACCTAAATGTCCATCGACAGATGAATGGATAAAGAAGATGTGAAAAGGATGGAAATAATGCCATTTGCAGCAACATGAATGGACCTAGGGATTATCATATGAAGTGAAGTAAGACAAAGAAAGACAAATATCATATGATATCACTTATATGTGGAATCTGAAATACGATACAAGTGAACTTATCTATGAGACAGAAACAGACTCACAAACATAGAGAACAGACTTGTGGTTGCCAAGGGTGAGGGGGTGTGGAGGGATAGATTGAGAGTTTGGGATTAGCAGATGGAAACGATTATATATAGGATGGATAGACAACAAGGTCCTACTGTATAGCACAGGGTAATATATTCAATATCCTATGAATATCCTAAACCATAATGAAAAAGAATATAAACAAAAGAAAAAAATTCTGTGGTCTTGAAACTGGGGGGTGGGGCACCCTAGGTTTGAGTCCTCTTCCTATCCAGTTGCCAGTACTTTGGCATGCTCAATTATTTATAAAGTAGAACTAATAATATCTAACCCATAAAATACGTATTTGTAGTGATTTCATGTGCTTACATTTCTATAGTGAAATAATCTTTTCTGAAGGATGTGTATTATCCGAAATAAATTAAACCCCCTATTTAAAAAGTACTATACCCCCTTTAACATCTTCTCTAGGAAGAATGGAGAGCAGAAGTGGAAGAGTGAGAAAGACCAACACTTAATACAGGTCCTCTGCGGTCTTATACAGTTTTTTTTTTCCCAACATCTTTACTGGAGTATAATTGCTTTACAATGGTGTGTTGGTTTCTGCTTTAAACAAAACAAATCAGCTATACATACACATATATCCCAATATCTCCTCCCTCTTGCATCTCCCTCCCACCCTCCCTATCCCATCCTTCTAGGTGGTCACAAAGCACAGAGGTGATCTCCCTGTGCTATGTGGCTGCTGCCCAATAGCTATCTATTTTAAATTTGGTAGTGTATATATGTAGATGCCACTCTCTCACTTCATCCCAGCTTACCCTTCCTCCTCCCTGGGTCCTCAAGTCCATTCTCTACGTCTGCATCTTTATTCCTGTCCTGCCCCTAGGTTTTTCAGAACTTTTTTTTTTTAGATTCCATATATATGTGTTAGCATATGGTATTTGTTTTTCTCTTTCTGAATTACTTCACTCTGTATGACAGATTCTAGGTCCATCAACCTCACTACAAATAATTCAATTTAGTTTCTTTTTATAGCTGAGTAATATTCCATCGTATATATGTGCCACATCTTCTTTATCCATTCATCTGTCAATGGACACTTAGGTTGATTCCATGTCCTGGCTGTTGTAAATAGAGCTGCAATGACATTGTGGTACATGACTCTTTTTGAATTACGGCTTTCTCCAGGTATGCCGAGCAGTGGGGTTGCGGGGTTGTATGGTAGTTCTATTTTTAGTTTTTTAAGGAACCTCCATATTGTTCTCCATAGTGGCTGTATCAATTTACATTCCCACTAACAGTGCAAGAGGGTTCCCTTTTCTCCATACCCATTCCACCATCTATTGTTTGTAGATTTTTTGATGACAGCCATTCTGACTGGTGTGAGGTGATACATCATTGTAGATTTGATTTGCATTTCTCTAATGATTAGTGATGTTGAGCATTCTTTCATGTGTTTGTTGTCTACCTGTATATCTTTTTTGGAGAAGTGTCTCTTTAGTTCTTCAGCCCATTTTGGGATTGGGTTTGTTTTTTTTTTTGATATTGAGCTGCTTATAAATTTTGGAGATTAATCCTTTGTCAGTTGCTTCATTTGCAAATACCTTATCCCATTCTGAGGGTTGTCTTTTCTTCTTATGTTTTCCTTTGCTGTGCAAACTCTAAGTTTCCTTAAGTCCCATTTGTTTATTTTTCTTTTTATTTCCATTTCCCTAGGAAGTGGGTCAAAAAGGATCTTGCTGTGATTTATGTCACAGAGTGTTCTGCCTATGTTTTCCTCTAAGAATTTTATAGTACCTGGCCTTACATTTAGGTCTTTAATCCATTTTGAGTTTATTTTTGTGTATGACACTAGGGAGTGTTCTAATTTCATTCTTTTACATGTAGCTGTCCAGTTTTCCCAGCACCACTTATTGAAGAGCCTGTCCTTTCTCCATTGTATATTCTTGCCTCTTTTATCAAAAATAAGGTGACCATAGGTGCATGGGTTTATCTCTCTCTGGGCTTTCCATCCTGTTCCATTGACCTATATTTCTGTTTTTGTACCAGTACCATACCATCTTGTTTACTGTAGCTTTGTAGTATAGTCTGAAGTCTGGGAGGCTGATTTCTCCAGCGTAGTTTTTCTTTCTCAATATTGCTTGGCTATATGGGGTCCTTTGTGTTTCAATAAAAATTTTTTGTTCTAGTTCTGTGAAAAATGCCAGTGGTAGTTTGATAGGGACTGCACTGAATCTGTAGATTGCTTTGGGTAGTATAGTCATTTTCACAATGTTGATTCTTCCAATCCAAGAACATGGTCTATCTCTCCATCTGTTTGCATCATCTTCAATTTCTTTCATCCGTGTCTTATAGTTTTCTGCATACAGGTCTTTTGTCTACTTAGGTAGTTTATTTCTAGGTGTTTTATTCCTTTTGTTGCAGTGGTAAATAGGAGTGTTTCCATAATTTCTCTTTCAGATTTTTCATAATTAGTGTATAAGAATGCAAGAGATATCTGTGCATTAAATTTTTATCCTGCTACTTTACCAAATTCATTGATTAGCTCTAGTAGTTTTCTGGTAGCATCTTTAGGATTCTCTATGCATAGTATCATGTCATCTGCAAACAGTGACAGTTTTACTTCTTCTTTTCCAATTTCTATTCCTTTTATTTCCTTTTTTTCTGTGATTGCTGTGGCTAAAGCTTCCAAAACTATGTTGAATAACAGTGGTGAGATTGGGCAAACTTCCCTTCTTCCTGATTGTACAGGAAATGATTTCAGTTTTTCACCATTGAGAATGATGTTGGCCATGGGCTTGTCATATATGGCCTTTATTATGTTGAGGTAAGTTTCCTCTATACCTACTTTCTGGAGGATTTTTATCAAAAATCTGTGTTGAAGTTTGTTGAAAGCTTTTTCTGCATCTATTTATCTACTGAGATGATCATATGGTTTTTCTCCTTCAATTTGTTAATATGGTTTCTCACATTAATTGATTTGCATATATTGAAGAATCCTTGCATTCCTGGAATAAACCCCACTTGATCATGGTGTATGATCCTTTTAATGTGCTGTTGGATTCTGTTTGCTAGTATTTTGTTGAGGATTTTTGCATCTATGTTCATCAGTGATATTGGCCTGTAGTTTTCTTTCTTTGTGACATTTTTGTCTGGTTTTGGTATCAGGGTAATTGTGACCTCATAGAATGAGTTTGGGAGTGTGCCTCCCTCTGCTATATTTTGGAAGAGTTTGAGAAGGACAGATGTTAGCTCTTCTCTAAATGTTTGATAGAATTCACCTGTGAACCCATCGGGTCCTGGGCTTTTGTTTGTTGGAAGAGTTTTAATCACAGTTTCAATTTCAGTGCCTGTGATTGGTCTGCTTATATTTTCTATTTCTTCCTTGTTCAGTCTCAGAAAGTTGTGCTTTTCTAAGAATTTGTCCATTTCTTCCAGGTTGTCCATTTTATTGGCATAGAGTTGCTTGCAGTAATCTCTCATGATCTTTTGTATTTCTGCAGTGTCAGCTGTTACTTCTCGTTTTTCATTTCTAATTCTACGGATTTGAGTCTTCTCTCTTTTTTTGTTGATGAGTCTGGCTAATGGTTTATCAATTTTGTTTATCTTCTTAAAGAACCAGTTTTTAGTTTTATTGATCTTTGCTATCATTTCCTTCATTTCTTTTTCATTCATTTCTTGTCTGATCTTTATGATTACTTTCCTTCTGCTAACTTTGGGGTTTTTTTTTTTCTTTCTCTAACTGTTTAAGTGTAAGGTTAGGTTGTTTATTTGAGATGTTTCTTGTTTCTTGAGGTAGAATTGCATTGCTATAACTTTCCTCTTAGAACTGCTTTTGCTGCAACCCATGGGATTTGGGTTGTCATGTTTTCATTGTCATTTGTTTTTAGGTATTTGTGATTTCCTCTTTGATTTCTTCAGTGATCTCTTGGTTATTTAGTAGTGTATTGTTTAGCCTCCATGTGTTTGTACTTTTTACAGATTTTTTTCTGTAATTGATATCTAGTCTCATAGCACTGTGTTCAGAAAAGATGCTTGATATGATTTCAATTTTCTTAAATTTACCAAGGCTTGATTTGTGGCCCAAGATAGGATCTATCCTGGAGAATGTTCCATGAGCACTTGAGAAGAAAGTGTATTCTGTTGTTTCTGGATGGAATGTCCTATAAATATCAATTAAGTCTATCTTGTTTAATGTATTATTTAAAGCCTGTGTTTCCTTATTTATTTTCATTTTGGATGATCTGTCCATTGGTGAAAGCTAGGTGTTAAAGTCCCCTACTATGATTGTGTTACTGTCGATTTCCCCTTTTATGGCTGTTAGCATTTGCCTTATGTATTGAGGTGTTCCTATGTTGGGTGCATAAATATTTACAATTGTTATATCTTCTTGGATTGATCCCATGATCATTATGTACTGTCCTTGTCTCTTGTAATAGTCTTCATTTTAAAGTCTATTTTGTATGATATGAGAATTGCTACTTCAGCTTTCTTTTGATTTCCATTTGCATGGAATATCTTTTTCCATCCCCTCGCTTTCAGTCTGTATGTGTCCCTAGGTCTGAAGTGGATCTCTTGTAGACAGTATATACAGGGCTTGTTTTTGTATCCATTCAGCCAGTCTATGTCTTTTGGTTGGAGCATTTAATCCATTTACACTCAAGGTAGTTATTGATATGCATGTTCCTATTACCATTTTCTTAATTTGGGGGGGTTTGTTATTGTAGGTCTTTTCCTCTCTTGTGTTTCCTGCCTAGAGAAGTTCCTTTAGCATTTGTTGTAAAGCTGGTTTGGTGGTGCTGAATTCTTTTGGCTTCTGCCTGTCTGTAAAGATTTTAATTTCTCCGTCAAATCTGAATGAGATCCTTGCTGGGTAGAGTAATCTTGGTTGTAGGTTTTTCCCTTTTAATATTTAAGTCTCTTTAAATATAACCTGCTACTCCCTTCTGGCTTGCAGAGTTTCTGCTAAAAGATCAGATGTTAACCTTATGGGATTCCCTTATATGTTATTTGTTGTTTTGCCCTTGCTGCTTTTAATAATTTTCTTTGTATTTAATTTTTGATAGTTTGATTAATATGTGTCTTGGCATGTTTCTCCTTTGATTTATCCTGTATGGGACTGTCTGCACTTCCTGGACTTGACTGACTTTTTCCTTTCCCATATTAAGGAAATTTTCCACTATAGTTTTCAACTATAATCTCTTCAAATATTTTCTCAGTCTCTTTCTTTTACTCTTCTTCTTCTGGGACCCCTATATTGGAATATTGCTGCATTTGGTGTTGCCCCAGAGGTCTCTGAGACTGTCCTCAATCCTTTTCATTCTTTTCTCTTTATTCTGCTCCGCAGTAGTTATTTCTACTATTTTATCTTCCATGTCACTTATCCGTTCTTCTGCCTCAGTTATTCTGCTATTGACTCCTTCTAGAGAATTTTTAACTTCATTTATTGTGTTGTTCATCATTGTTTGTTTACTCTTTAGTTCTTCTAGGTCCTTGTTAAGTGTTTCTTGTATTTTCTCCATTCTATTTCCAAGATTTTGGATCATGTTTACAATCATCACTCTGAATTGTTTTTCAGGTAGACTGCCTATTTCCTCTTCATTTGTTTGGTCTTGTGGGTTTTTGCCTTGCTCCATCACCTGCTGTGTGTTTCTCTGTCTTCTGAGTTTGCTTAATTTACTGTGTTTGGGCCTCCTTTTTTGCAAGCTGCAGGTTTGTAGTACCAGTTGTTTTTGGTGTCTGCCCACAGGCTAAGGTTGTGAAGGCTTCCTGGTGGAGGAGACTGGTGCCTGTGTCCTGGTGGATGAGGCTGGATGTTGTCTTTCTGGTGGGCAGGACTGTGTCCAGTGGTGTGTTTTGGAGTGTCTTTTAACTCAGTATGATTTTAGGCAGCCTCTCTGGTAATGGCTGGGGTTGTGTTCCTGTCTTGCTAGTTGTTTGGCATAGGGTGTCCAGCACTCCAGCTTGCTGGTCAGTGAGTGGAGCTGGGTATTCACGTTGAGATGGAGATCTCTGTGAGAGCTTTCCCTGTTTGATATTACATGGAGTTGGGAGGTCTCTGGCGGACCAATGTCCTGAACTTGGCTCTCCCACCTCAGAGGCACAGGCCTGACACCCGGCCAGAGCACCAAAACCCTGTCAGCCACACAGCTCAGAAGAAACGAGAGGGAAAAAAAGAAAGAATAAGATAAAATTATTAAATAAAAAATAATTATTAAAAATAAAAAAGAATTAAAAAGTAATAAAAAAGAAAGAAAGAAGAGAGCAACCAAACCAAAAAACAAATCCACCAATGATAACAAACGCTAAAAGCTATACTAAAAACAAACAAAATAAAGGACAGACTGAACCACAGGACAAATGGTGAAAGCAAAGCTATACAGACAAAATCACACAAAGAAACATACACATACACACTCACAAAAAGTGAAAAAGGAAAAAATAATATATCTATATATATATATAAAAGGAAGAGAGTAATCAAATCAATAAACAAATCTACCAATGATAATAAACTCTAAATACTAAACTAAGATAAACACAGAACTAGAAACAAATTAGATGCAGAAAGCAAACCCCAAGTCTGCACTTGCTCCCAAAGTCCACCGCCTCAATTTTGCAATGATTCATTGTCTATTCAGGTATTCCACAGATGCAGGGTACATCAAGTTGGTTGTGGACATTTAATCCACTGCTCCTGAGGCTGCTGGAAGAAATTTCTCTTTCTCTTCTTTGTTCGCACAGCTCCTAGGGTTCAGCTTTGGATTTGGCCTTGCCTCTGCGTGTAGGTCACCTGAGGTCATCTCCTTTGTTCAGACAGGACGGGGTTAAAGAAGCAGCTGATTAGGGGGCTCTGGCTCACTCAGGCAGTGGGCATGGAGGGGTACGGAATGCAAGGTTAGTCTTTGGCGGCAGAGGCCAGCGTGATGTTGCAACAGCCTGAGGCATGCCGTGTGTTCTCCCAGGGAAGTTGTCCCTGGATCACGGGACCCTGGCAGTGGTGGGCTGCATAGGCTCCTTGGAGGGGAGAGTGACCTGTGCTTAACAACAGGCTTCTTGGTGGCTGCAGCAGCAGCCTTAGCATTTCATGCACGTCTCTGGTGTCTGTGCTGATAGCCACGGCTCACACCCATCTCTGGAGCTCGTTTAGGTGGTGCTCTGAATCCATTCTCCTCCTGTACCCCGAAACAATGGTCTCTTGCCTCTTAGGCAGTTCCAGACTTTTTCCCAGACTCCCTCCTGGTTAGCTGTGGTGCACTAGCCCCCTTCAGGCTGTGTTCATGCAGCCAACCCCAGTCCTCTCCCTGGGATCTGACCTCTGAAGCCAGAGCCCAGCTCACAGCCCCCACCAACCCCAGTGGGTGGGCAGACAAGCCTCTCGGGCTGGTGAGTGCTGGTCAGCACCGATCCTCTGTGCGGGAATCTCTCCACTTTTCCCTCTGCACCCCTGTTGCTGCACTTTCCTCCGTGGCTCCGAAGCTTCCCCCCCATCCACCCCCAGTCTCTGCTAGTGAAGAGGCTTCCTAGTGTGGCAACTTTTCCTCCTTCACAGCTCCCTCCCAGAGGTGCAGGTCCTGTCCCTATTCTTTAGTCTCTGTTTTTTCTTTTTTCTTTTTCCCTACCCAGGTACGTGGGGAGTTTCTTTCCTTTTGGGAAGTCTGAGGTCATCTTCTGCCACTGCTCAGTAGGTGTTCTGTAGGAGTTGTTCCACATGTAGATATATTTCTGATGTATTTGAGGGGAGGAAGGTAATCTCCACGTCTTACTCCTCCACCCTCTTGAAGGTCTCTGCCTTATACAGTTTTATCCCCATTTTTACAAACGAGGAAATAAAACTCAGAGAGTTTCAGTAATTTTCCCAAAGCCAAACAGCTATTGAGTGGCAGAATCAGGATGTAATCCTAGTCTGTTTACCTTCAAAGGCTAAGCCCTTATCATAACAAAACTCAATAAATACTTACCTTTATCAAATTATATTACAGCCTAGTGGTTTATTGGCACAATCCTAAATAAGAGTGAGAAAGAAAGAAATAGCATTGTTCATGGAGTCAACCAAAATTTCTAGAGCAGATGCCAGATGCCTGGCCCTGTTTGGGATTCAGCAGTGAAAAAGACAGGAAGAGTCCTGCTCTTGTAAAGCACGTAGTGGGGAGTGGAGATGGGTGCAGCTTGGGTGAGGGATTTCAGCTTGCTGGGCCTCTGTTTCCTCATCTGGAAAATGGGAAGGGGTGTTCCTAATTCTATGAGATTGTTCAGCCCTCACATTCTCTGATTCCATAGGAAGTATTTGTTTTCCAGTCTCTTTAAAATTCAGTCAGGCCATGAGCTGTGATGAATGTTGTTAGCTCCTCCCCAAATCAACTGTTTCCACCCTTTTCCTCTGTTCAGGGCTTTCCTCAACATGATTCACAATCAATCAAGTCACAGAACCTAAGGGGGTACCCAGCAGAAGAATAACAACACTGGCTTCTCAGGAGCTCTGCGGTCTACCTGGCCAGGTAAACTTAACTCACCTGGCCCAGGGTGGCCATCTCAGGCACAAACCGCATTTTTCCACTTTGTCTTTAAGTTACTTGTTGAAATAACTGCACAAATATAACAAAGACATCAAATTAGGCATCCTCTGCCCCCAGTGCCTATTAATAAATTAAGCACTTTTCTGCCACTTTAATGATAAAGATAATGCATTTCTTTTAACCATTCTGCTGTCCTTATTATTTTTAATTTTTGTTGATATTTGTATTGACTACATCTTTCAATAGTTTAAAAACAGACTCTTGATTTAGGTTCTTCCAGACCCAACCTTTAGAGGTAAGGGTTTTGTTGTTATATTTCTATTATGTTTCCTTTAAAAATCATTTTCCTATTAAAATGGAATTAAGTCAACTATATAGGCATTTATCTTATTATATTGATGAAATTAACACATAGAGGGCAGTAGTACAAGTTGATTGGACTTGAGAACCTCTAATAGCACAGTTAAATATACATATAAACCAAAGTACATGCTGAGTGAGACCCCTCCCCTTTTTCCTCCCTCCATAGACCCGATTCCTTGAAATATAGGGAGATGAAAAAACATGAGTGTAAAGAACTTGAGAGACCATTTCCCAGGGTCTCTGAGACAAAGCCAGTATCTCGGTATCTCTCAGCCCACATGGTTTGTTCATCTCTCTCTCATATTCTCCATCTGCCCCTCAAGCTGCAGCTTCAAAACATGGGAACTCGATATTCTCGGGAAGATGGCGGAAGAGTAAGACGCGGAGATCACCTTCCTCCCCACAGATATACCAGAAATACATCTACACGTGGAACAACTCCTACAGAACACCTACTGAAGGCTGGCAGAAGACCTCAGACCTCCCAAAAGGCAAGAAACTCCCCACGTACCTGGGTAGGGCAAAAGAAAAAACAGAGACAAAAGAATAGGGACGGCACCTGCACCAGTGGGAGGGAGCTGTGAAGGAGGAAAAGTTTCCACACTCTAGGAAGCCCCTTCGCGGGCGGAGACTGCGGGAGGCGGAGGGGGGAGCTTCGAAGCTGCGGAGGAGAGCACAGCAACGGGTGCGGAGGGCAAAGCGGGGAGATTCCCGCACAGAGGATCGGTGCCGACCGGCACTCACCAGCCCGAGAGGCTTGTCTGCTCACCCGCCGGGGCGGGCGGGGCTGAGAGCTGAGGCCGGAGCGCAGGGAGAGGACTGGGGTTGGCGGCTTGAACATAGCCTGAAGGGGTTAGTGCACCACAGCTAGCCGGGAGGGAGTCCGGGGAAAAGCCTGCACCAGCAGAAGAGGCAGGAGACTTTTCCTTCCCTCTTTGTTTCCTGGGGCGTGAGGAGAGGGGTTTAAGAACGCTGCTTAAAGGAACTCCAGAGACGGGCGCGAGCCGCGGTAAAAAGCGCGAACCCCAGAGACGGGCGCGAGCCGCGGCTGAAAGCGCGGAATCCAGAGACGGGCGCGAGCCGCGGCTGAAAGCGCGGAATCCAGAGACGGGCGCGAGCCGCGGCTGAAAGCGCGGAATCCAGAGACGGGCGCGAGCCGCGGCTGAAAGCGCGGAATCCAGAGACGGGCGCAAGCCGCGGCTGAGGGCGCGGACTCCAGAGACGGGCGCAAGCCGCGGCTAAAAGCGCGGACCCCAGAGGCGGGCGGGAGACGTTAAGGCTGCTGCTGCCGCCACCAAGGGGCCTGTATGCGAGCACAGGTCACTCTCCACACCCCTCTTCCGCGGAGCCTGTGCAGCCCGCCACTGCCGGGTTCCCGGGATCCAGGGACAACTTCCCCGGGAGAGCGCACAGCGCGCCTCAGGCTGGTGCAAAGTCACGCCGGCCTTTGCCACCGCAGGCCCGCCCCGCACTCTGTGCCCCTCCGTCCCCGCCGGCCTGAGTGCGCCAGAGCCCCCAATCAGCGGCTCTTTTAACCCCATCCTGTCTGAGCAAAAAACAGACGCCCTCCAGCGATCTACACGCAGTGGCAGGGCCAAATCCAAAGCTTAGCCCTGGGAGCTGTGAGAACAAAGAAGAGAAAGGGAAATCCCTCCCAGCAGCCTCAGAAGCAGCGGATTAAAGCTCCACAATCAACTTGATGTACCCTGCATCTGTGGAATACCTGAATAGACAACCAATCATCCCCAATTAAGGAAGTGGACTTTAGGAGCAAGATCTATGATTTTTTCCCCTTTCCTCTTTTTGTGAATGTGTATGTGTATGCTTCTGTGTGAGATCTTGTCTGTATAGTCTTGCTTCCACCATTTGTCCTAGGGTTCTATCCGTCCATGTTTTTTTTTTAAATTTTTTTTCTTAATAATTAATTTTAATAACCTTATTATACTTTACCTTCGTTCTTTCTTTCTTTCTTTCCGTCCTTCCTTCCCTCCTTTAGACAACGAATCATCCCAAATTGAGGAGGTGGTCTCTGACAGCAAGATTTAGGATTTTTCCCCATTTACCTCTTTTAGTGAGGGTGTATGTGTATGCTTCTGTGTAAGATTTTGTCTGTATAGCTTTGCTTCCAACATTTGTCCTAGGTTCTTTCCGTCCCTTTTTTTTTTTTTCTAAATAAGAAGTTTTTAATTCAATAACTTTATTATACTGTATTTTATTTTTACTGTATCTTCTTTCTTTCTGTCTTTTTTCCTTCTTTCCCTCCTTCCTTCCTTCCTCCCTCCCTCCCTCCCTCCTTTCTTTCCTTCTTGCCTTCTTTCCTTCTTTGCTTCTTTCTTTCTTTCTTCCTTCCTTCCTACCCTCCTTTCCTTCTTTCTTTCCTCATACTTCTACTAATTCCCTCTACTTTTTCTCCCTTTTATCCTGAGCCTGTGGATGAAAAGCTTTGGGTGCTCCAGCCAGGAGGCAGGGCTCTGCCTCTGAGGTAGGACAGCCAACTTCAGGACACTGATCAACAAGAGACCTCCCAGCTCCACATAATATCAAACGGCGAAAATCTCCCAGAGACCTCCATCTTAACACCAGCACCCAGCTTCACTCAACGACCAGCAAGCCACAGTGCTGGAAAACCTATGCCAAACAACTAGCAAAACAGGAACACAACCCCACCCATTAGCAGAGAGGCTGCCTAAAATCATAATAAGTCCACAGACACCCCAAAACACACCACCAGACGTGAACCTGCCCACTAGAGAGACAAGATCCAGCCTCATCCACTACAACACAGGCACTAGCCCCCTCCACCAGGAAGCCTACACAACCCACTGAACCAACCTTAGCCACTAGAGACAGACATCAAAAACAGGAGGAACCACAAACCTGCAGCCTGCAAAAAGGAGACCCCAAACACAGTAAGATAAGCAAAATGAGAAGACAGAAAAACACACAGCAGATAAAGGAGCAAGATAAAAATGCACCAGACCTAACAAATGAAGAGGAAATAGGCAGTCTACCTGAAAGAGAATTCAGAATAATGATAGTAAGGTTGATCCGAAATCTTGGAGATAGAATGGACAATAGATTGGACAAAATGCAAGAATCAGTTAACAAGGACCTAGAAGAACTAAAGATGAAACAAGCAACGATGAACAACACAATAAATGAAATTAAAAGTACTCTAGATGGGATCAATAGCAGAATAACTGAGGCAGAAGAACGGATAAGTGACCTGGAAGATAAAATAGTGGAAATAACTACTGCAGAGCAGAATAAAGAAAAAAGAATTAAAACAACTGAGGACAGTCTCAGAGACCTCTGGGACAACATTAAACGCACCAACATTCGAATTATAGGGGTTCCAGAAGAAGAAGAGAAAAAGAAAGGGACTGAGAAAATATTTGAAGAGATTATAGTTGAAAACTTCCCTAATATGGGAAAGGAAATAGTTAATCAAGTCCAGGAAGCACACAGAGTCCCATACAAGATAAATACAAGGAGAAATACGCCAAGACACATATTAATCAAACTGTCAAAAATTAAATACAAAGAAAGCATATTAAAAGCAGCAAGGGAAAAACAACAAATAACACATAAGGGAATCCCCATAAGGTTAACAGCTGATCTCTCAGCAGAAACCCTACAAGCCAGAAGGGAGTGGCAGGACATACTGAAAGTGATGAAGGAGAAAAACATGCAGCCAAGACTACTCTACCCAGCAAGGATCTCATTCAGATTTGATGGAGAAATTAAAACCTTTACAGACAAGCAAAAGCTGAGAGAGTTCAGCACCACCAAACCAGCTATACAACAAATGCTAAAGGATCTTCTCTAGGCAAGAAACACAAGAGAAGGAAAAGACCTATAATAACGAACCCAAAACAATTTAGAAAATGGGAATAGGAACATACATATCGATAATTACCTTAAATGTAAATGGACTAAATGCTCCCACCAAAAGACACAGATTAGCTGAATGGATACAAATACAAGACCCTTATATATGCTGTCTACAAGAGACCCACTTCAGACCTAGAGACACATACAGACTGAAAGTAAGGGGATGGAAAAAGATATTCCATGCAAATGGAAGCCAAAAGAAAGCTGGAGTAGCAATTCTCATATCAGACAAAATAGACTTTAAAATAAGGACTATTAAAAGAGACAAAGAAGGACACTACATAATGATCAAGGGATCGATCCAAGAAGAAGATATAACAATTGTAAATATTTATGCACCCAACATAGGAGCACCTCAATACATAAGGCAAATACTAACAGCCATAAAAGGGGAAATCGACAGTAACACATTCATAGTAGGGGACTTAAACACCCCACTTTCACCCATGGACAGATCATCCAAAATGAAAATAAATAAGGAAACACAAGCTTTAAATGATACATTAAACAAGATGGACTTAATTGATATTTATAGGACACTCCATCCAAAAATAACAGAATACACATTTTTCTCAAGTGCTCATGGAACATTCTCCAGGATAGATCATATCTTAGGTCACAAATCAAGCCTTGGTAAATTTAAGAAAATTGAAATTGTATCAAGTATCTTTTCTGACCACAACGCCATGAGACTAGATATCAATTACAGGAAAAGATCTGTAAAAAATACAAACACATGGAGGCTAAACAATACACTACTTAATAATGAAGAGATCACTGAAGAAATCAAAGAGGAAATCAAAAAATACCTAGAAACAAATGACAATGGAGACACAACGACCCAAAACCTGTGGGATGCAGCAAAAGCAGTTCTAAGGGGGAAGTTTATAGCAATACAAGCCCACCTTAAGAAGCAGGAAACATCTCGAATAAACAACCTAACCTTGCACCTCAAGCAATTAGAGAAAGAAGAACAAAAAAACCCCAAAGCTAGCAGAAGGAAAGAAATCATAAAAATCAGATCAGAAATAAATGAAAAAGAAATGAAGGAAACAATAGCAAAGATCAATAAAACTAAAAGCTGGTTCTTTGAGAAGATAAACAAAATAGATAAACCACTAGCCAGACTCATCAAGAAAAAAAGGGAGAAGACTCAAATCAATAGAATTAGAAATGAAAAAGGAGAGGTAACAACTGACACTGCAGAAATAAAAGAGATCATGAGAGATTACTACAAGCAACTCTATGCCAATAAAATGGACAATCTGGAAGAAATGGACAAATTCTTAGAAATGCACAACCTGCCAAGACTGAATCAGGAAGAAATAGAAAATATGAACAGACCAATCACAAGCACTGAAATTGAAACTGTGATTAAAAATCTTCCAACAAAGAAAAGCCCAGGACCAGATGGCTTCACAGGCGAATTCTATCAAACATTTAGAGAAGAGCTAACACCTATCCTTCTCAAACTCTTCCAAAATATAGCAGAGGGAGGACCACTCCCTAACTCCTTCTACGAGGCCACCATCACCTTGATACCAAAACCAGACAAGGATGTCACAAAGAAAGAAAACTACAGGCCAATATCACTGATGAACATAGATGCAAAAATCCTCAACAAAATACTAGCAAACAGAATCCAACAGCACATTAAAAGGATCATACACCATGATCAAGTGGGGTTTATTCCAGGAATGCAAGGATTCTTCAATATACGCAAATCTATCAATGTGATAAACCATATTAACAAATTGAAGGAGAAAAACCATATGATCATCTCAATAGATGCAGAGAAAGCTTTTGACAAAATTCAACACCCATTTATGATAAAAACCCTGCAGAAAGTAGGCATAGAGGGAACTTTCCTCAACATAATAAAGGCCATATATGACAAGCCCACAGCAAACATCATCCTCAATGGTGAAAAACTGAAAGCATTTCCACTAAGATCAGGAACAAGACAAGGTTGCCCACTCTCACCACTATTATTCAACATTGTTTTGGAAGTTTTAGCCACAGCAATCAGAGAAGAAAAGGAAATAAAAGGAATCCAAATTGGAAAAGAAGAAGTAAAGCTGTCACTGTTTGCAGATGACATGATCCTATACATAGAGAACCCTAAAGATGCTACCAGAAAACTACTAGAGCTAATCAATGAATTTGGTAAAGTGGCAGGATACAAAATTAATGCACAGAAATCTCTGGCATTCCTATATACTAATGATGAAAAATCTGAAAGTGAAATCAAGAAAACACTCCCATTTACCATTGCAACAAAAAGAATAAAATATCTAGGAATAAACCTACCTAAGGAGACAAAAGACCTGTATGCAGAAAATTATAAGACACTGATGAAAGAAATTAAAGATGATATAAATAGATGGAGAGATATACCATGTTCTTGGATTGGAAGAATCAACATTGTGAAAATGACTCTACTACCCAAAGCAATCTATAGATTCAATGCAATCCCTATCAAACTACCACTGGCATTTTTCACAGAACTAGAACAAAAACTTTCACAATTTGTATGGAAACACAAAAGACCCCGAATAGCCAAAGCAATCTTGAGAACGAAAGAAGGAACTGGAGGAATCAGGCTCCCTGACTTCAGACTATACTACAAAGCTACAGTAATCAAGACAGTATGGTACTGGCACAAAAACAGAAAGATAGATCAATGGAACAGGATAGAAAGCCCAGAGATAAACCCATGCACATATGGACACCTTATCTTTGATAAAGGTGGCAGTAATGTACAATGGAGAAAGGACACCCTCTTCAATAAGTGGTGCTGGGAAAACTGGACAGGTACATGTAAAAGTATGAGATTAGATCACTCCCTAACACCATACACAAAAATAAGCTCAAAATGGATTAAAGACCTAAATGTAAGGCCAGAAACTATCAAACTCTTAGAGGAAAACATAGGCAGAACACTCTATGACATAAATCAAAGCAAGATCCTTTCTGACCCACCTCCCAGAGTAATGGAAATAAAAACAAAAATAAACAAATGGGAGCTAATGAAACTTCAAAGCTTTTGCACAGCAAAGGAAACCGTAAACAAGACCAAAAGACAACCCTCAGAATGGGAGAAAATATTTGCAAATGAAGCAACCGACAAAGGATTAATCTCCAAAATTTACAAGCAGCTCATGCAGCTCAATAACAAGAAAACAAACAACCCAATCCAAAAATGGGCAGAACACCTAAATAGACATTTCTCCAAAGAAGATATACAGACTGCCAACAAACACATGAAAGAATGCTCAACATCGTTAATCATTAGAGAAATGCAAATCAAAACTACAATGAGATATCATCTCACACCAGTCAGAATGGCCATCATCAAAAAATCTAGAAACAATAAATGCTGGAGAGGGTGTGGAGAAAAGGGAACACTCTTGCACTGCTGGTGGGAATGTGAATTGGTTCAGCCACTATGGAGAGCAGTATGGAGGTTCCTTAAAAAACTACAAATAGAACTACCATATGACCCAGCAATCCCACTACTGGGCATATACCCTGAGAAAACCAAAATTCAAAAAGAGTCATGTACCAAAATGTTCATTGCAGCTCTATTTACAATAGCCCGGAGATGGAAACAACCTAAGTGCCCGTCATCGGATGAATGGATAAAGAAGATGTGGCACATATATACAATGGAATATTACTCAGCCATAAAAAGAAACGAAATTGAGCTATTTGTAATGAGGTGGATAGACCTAGAGTCTGTCATACAGAGTGAAGTAAGTCAGAAAGAAAAAGACAAATACCGTATGCTAACACATATATATGGAATTTAAGAAAAAAATGTCATGAAGAACCTAGGGGTAAAGCAGGAATAAAGACGCAGACCTCCTAGAGAACGGACTTGAGGTTATGGGGAGGGGGAAGGGTGAGCTGTGACAGGGCGAGAGAGAGTCATGGGCATATACACACTAACAAACGCAGTAAGGTAGATAGCTAGTGGGAAGCAGCCGCATGGCACAGGGATATTGGCTCGGTGCTTTGTGACAGCCTGGAGGGGTGGGATGGGGAGGGTGGGAGGGAGGGAGACGCAAGAGGGAAGACATATGGGAACATATGTTTATGTATGACTGATTCACTTTGTTATAAAGCAGAAACTAACACACCATTGTAAAGCAATTATACCCCAATAAAGATGTAAAAAAAAAAAAAAAAAAAAAACATGGGAACTCCACATTAATTGATCCCAGTGCCTAACTCAGCTTTGGGCATAAAGGCTGTGATCAGTGATTGTTCAACAAATGGATAAGTGAGGCCCCTCTGCTGAGGGGAGGGGTGTGGGGCCAGGAGGAAGAGGCTCAAATGGAAAGGGAAGAAGGAAGTTTAGGTAGAACTCTTGAGAGAAAGGGCACAGGGATGAGCACAGCCTGCCCACCAAAATACCACTTTTACACTTCACCCATTCACCACCACAAACCTCGTCTTCCAGAGGCCAACACTCACACAGGCCTGCACCTTTCAAACTGAAAGCCCAAGATTCAAGCCAGGTATTTCTGGGTCCAGAGTCCTGCCTCTGGAGAAACAAAGGGCTGTGAGACTGCAGACAGCATGTCAGGTGTCCAGCCACGGGGCCACCCGACCAGGTTGGAAGTGCCCCATCCGATGCTGAAGGCGGATCTCTGTCCCCTCTCTGAAGCATGGCAATTTGAGTCAGAGGCGCTCGGCAACCAACCCCTCCTCTCTGGGCACCCTCCTTGGGGTTCTGCCAACCCCATCTCCAAGCCTGGAGGTCTGGCCTGGGAGCTGCACGAGGGCTCCGCTGGTGCTCCGGCGCCCTCTAGCGGTTGTCCTCTCTAACGCCAACTCTCAGCCTTTCCTGCCTGCCTCCCTACCCAGTTGGGGGAGGGGCGGGGGGCTGCACTTGCCTTGGGCACCCGCCAGCCTGATTTCGTTCCTCCTTTAAGTGCCCTGCAGAGGTTTAGGTTCTCTTGCATAAGGAACGTCTTTTAGTCAATACACCTTAAACCTGATAAGGTTGCTTCTAGAATTAACCTGAAATACTGTATTTCTCTCCTGATGCTTCCAAGGGGAAGCAGTTGTAGTTTTCAAAGTCAGAAGAAAGTTATCAATATGATATTCTGAGCCAGATGGAAAAGAAACATTTTAGAAAGTTTGTGCTTTTTGAATGGACCTTTAATTTAAGACAGAATAAAGGAATTCCCCTGTGGATTCCTTAACTGGATACACATAAAATCTGTTTACTTTATTGACTCAATTGTGACATTTAAAATAGAAAGCTAGGACTGTGCATGAGAAGTTCTTCTTCACAAAACATTCACATTAACAGGGATGGCTGCAGACAGTGACTCTGTACAAATTTAATCACATCTATCGGGTAAATATTGCACTGGCTCCGAGAGAGCAAAATAATAAGACTCAAGCCTGCTCCTCCCAGTGAAGGTGGGAGCCCCCCTCCCCACCATCATCCCCAACTCAGTCAAGGTCATCAGTGCCCATGGTGCCACCACAGTAATTATCTCCAGGGAACCTGAGTTTCTTAGTGAGAGGAGTAATCAAGAGGGCTATGGTTCTGAGCATCTAAGAGTCAAAGTGATAAAATTGTTGTTCACAGTTTAGAGATGAGCCCACCACAGGCTAGCTTATATGGGTCCCCCGACACCTAGGAGTGCACCAAAATCATAGGACAAGGATAAACCTTCCCAAATAAGTCATCCTTATCACCTTCCACTTTCCAAGACTTGCCTTCAGGCCTTCAATGTTTACTGAGTTAAAAGCTACTGGTTCTCAAGATGCTTTCCCAAGAATACAGCAGCCAAAGAAAGGACTTCCCAGCATTTCCTAACTTAGGGAAAACATATACTATATGTCATAAATATTGAATATTTAGTAGTTCATAGACTAAACAGAAAGCTCCCACATAAATGAGATTTCTAGTACAGAAAAGACTGAAAGTATACATAGGCATTGCTATGTTTTTACTCTGCAGTCACAAGTTTTAGCAGATTGGCTGAATTTAATGCTGATTGAGGTTCTACTCTATATTGTCCATTTCAAATAGCGTAGAAAACCAGCACATCTTGACTGACGCATTGATTGAGCTTGATTTTGGACTTATCCCAACCTCCACAAGAACACCTCACTCAAAGAAAGGATGTGTCACTCCAACCCCCTTAATTTTAATAACATGCTTCCCTCAAAAGAAAAACCATTCTAGAATTTTTAGGACATCCTAAAACTAAAGTTCTGTAATCTGTCTTTACCATCTACATTCAATCAAGAGAAAGGCAAAGTTAAAGGGAACTTTATTATCATATGCTGGCAGGTCACTTCTAATACACTATAGGATGGTCTTGAACCATTTGACATTTTATTTTAAGTGCATTTAAAATTTTCTGGCTTGATATTTTGTGATTCCAGGGTACTAGCTCCTGTTGCCAAGGAAATATGACTTTCAGTTACTGCAGGGATCCAAAGGGGCTTTTGTTTGTTTTTTAAAATATTAACATGACCAAAAAAAGTAAATACAGAGAATAAATTCAGCCCCTTTCTTCTTCAAAATGCATGAAAGACAGATCCTCTGGTCACATCTCTGATGAAAAAATACAAAGATTCATGAAGTGACTTTCCCAACTGGTATAGAGACTTTCTCCCAATCAGTGGGTCTGGTACCATCAGAGTCCTTTTCTCCTTCTTTGTTCTGGGTTGAGACCTCTCTGACAGTGGGGGCCGTTGATTATACACAATACTAACTACTCATCTCCAACATGTTTACCTCCATGGAAAAATCCTTTCTTTACATGAATAAAGGTGGCCATAAAGGTCCAGGCCTTTATTATATTTCAGAAAATTTGTAAAGAGAAGACAGATAAATGCATGGTACAAACCATATAAATACATTCAGCTGGGTTCCAAAAGATTCAAATGCAGATGAGAATAAAGATTCCACCATTAACCCATTTTTTCCCTCTGTGATTATTCCTTCTGATTGGTATAATCTAAAGGTTTTCAGTCATGATGGTAGACTCAAATCATCTGATGATGGGAAGAATCAAAGCCTCTATTTTTTGGAATACTACATAAAACTTCTCTGGAAACAGATAACATCTTTGCTTCCTACTAACTGAAATGCAGTATTTTAAAATCAGAAGTCCACGTGCAGATCAAGAAACCCTGTAGTACAAGGCACTTTTTAATCAAAACCTCCAAAAGCAGGGTCTCCTTAAGACAAACCATGGATTCAAGCAAAACGCCATGTTTCTACCAGAGACCTGAAGATAAACAGAAGTCTTTTAAGTACAATTAAAAAAACAACGCACAAATCTCAGAGCAACTATTTTTAAAGAAATATTCAGAAGCTGTAACCAAGTGCTTGTCTCATGCTGGGAAGGTCACTGCTCCCAATAAATTATGCTGGGATGAGCACTCACAGGAATGGTATAGGTTTGATGTCCATGAGCATTTTCACACGGTAATACGTTAGGAGACCTTTGGTTCTATCATAGGCAAGCTCTTCTCACTGAACCATTAAAAACAGCCCAGGATTCAACAGCCACTCCTACTATGGAGGGATACTTCCTTTTATGTAACACTCAGGGGAAATCACCTAGTTTTGATGTGGTTTGAGTTTCATCCTGTGAAACCATCAGAACTTCCCACCAGAGATAAATGAGAAGATTCTGGCCTTTATTAGTATGCAGGATTAACACAGGTGTCCTGGCTGTACTGGCCAACCCTTCTATTTTTATCCACCTCCCTACATGTGAGTACTTTTGACCTACTCTGAGCTCAGACCCCTGATCTATTAGAGTGACTTTGTCAGTCTTTCTTTAAAAATGGACTGGCAATAAAATGAATTTAACCTAGAAGCAGGAGCTCAGTAAGGGAAATGAAAACATCAGAAGTTATCTAATCACAGCCACAGCCATCCAGAGCTCTGTCTTATCTGCTGGGTAATAAAAATGGAACCTTCCTAAACTTGAAGGGCATCAAATGAAGTAAGTGAAGTTGTTGCTTGTCTCTGGCTTTTGGGGGGATTGCTATGCAGCTTAACCAGTGTATACTAACTACAAAACATTGGCATGGATTTGAAACACCTGTGTACTAGGAAAGTTTTTTGGGGGAGGGGGGAATGCGTTTTGACATAAAGTAAAAAATAAAACACAAACGTCTTTGAGAACAGGGATTGTTAAGCGGGCAGTAGAAGGAAGGAATGGAGAGAAAAGAATATCTCCTCTAAGTGAAAGCAGCTTTTCCAAAAGAGTAGCGTTCAGTATCAGTTTAAGGAGAGCACTTTAAAATACTTGGACAGCTCAAAACTGCTGTTGAGGGAACCTAAAACCAAGTGAGCCAAGAACAACCACAGTAGTGCTGTTAAAATCCTGGCAAAGCAGCCAGAGGATGAAGAGTTGGTTTTGCATAGTTTTGAACACAGGAGTAATAGAAGCAGAGGCAGCTCCTCCCAAAGGCATTGAAATCCTATGGCATCAGTGGGTCAGTTGCAGGGGGCAGGGGGTGGGGATGGAGGGTGTTTGTCTCTCAAAATCTCCCTACCCCACCCCACTACTCCGTTCACCCTTCCTCCGTCCACCTCCGGAGCCCCAGGGGCAGCACTTCTTAAGCTCGAGCCCCCAGGGACCATCTCTGCAGCCAGGATTCTTCCCAGAGCCTGGCAAGTTCTGGGAATGGAAGCCAGGATTGCAAGGCCGCCTGAGGCGCGGTGGGACCTGCGGGGGGGGGCAGGGGGGGCAGGGGGGACCGGAGCCTTAAAGCCCACCCACGGCCTTCAAGGCGAAGGATAAACGGATCTTCCTAACAGTACCTCTCAGGGGTCAGCTTGCTCCCCACCCGACGGTGGTCAATACTCACTTGACGCCGCAAGGACCACCTCCTAACTGTCCCCCTCAATTCCACCCTAAGGGTCCTTGGGCATCTGTGATAGCGCGGTCCTGACCACTTTAGTCGGCTGTGGCCAGCGCTTCAGGGGTCCCTCCAGTCCCATCCCTGTCCCCTCCCCGTGGTACTTTATCAAATAGAGGAAGGAGCGCAGAGGGAGTTGGCTGAATCAAGGAACCTGCGAACCTATGGATGAGTTTTAAGCTAGACAGCCCGAGATGCGGTTCAATAGTATTGGAACCTATGGGGTGGGGAGGGAGATAGGGAGGTTAGGAAGCTGAGAGATTGAGTCTCACCGCGGCGGTCCAGCCCCGGGACCCCGCACAGCCCCCGCTCCCTCCTCGCTTCCCCGCCGTCAGGAGGAGGGATGCTGCGACCCCAGCCGGGACTCTGCCTCTCCCCTCCTCATTCAGCTCAGGACTGGCAGGTCGGCCCCCTCTCCACCCCCGCCAGGCCGAGCTAGCCGGGCGGAGGGCAGGGGCGAGAGGAGGGACCAAAGTTCCCCTGGACTAAGACGCTGCGCGCAGCTCTTCCTAAACAGCAGCGCCGGGTCGGAGCGAGCCCCTGCACCTCAAAAGTTGGTCTTCGGCCGCAGCCTCGGTAGGCGGTGCAGGGTCCCGACCAACTTACCTGGCGCGGGGACCCGAGGGCGGACTGGGCTTCGGCTGTCGGGGTCCAACCAGAGCGCAGCTGCGGTGCGGCCGTGGGCGGGGCCGCGGTCGGCCTAGGGGGTCGTGCCGCCCTCCGCTCGGGCGCCGGGGCAGCTCAGCGACCGTGGAGGGAAGAGATGCCGAGCGGGAAGTGAGGGCTGCGCGGGGACCCGAACTCCATGCCGGGTGGTGAGGACGGGGCCGTTCGTCCCTCAGTCACTCGGGGAGAGGAGTGGGGGCGCCGGAGAGAGGGGCGGAGCGGGAGGGAGGAAACGGGGCGCGACCGGGCAGCTGGGGACCGCGGCTCCGCCGAAAGCCTCCACCTTCTGACGAAACCCGCGCGCCCCGCCGCCCGCGCGCTGCCGGCTCCGAGGCCTGGGCGCGAGCGCCCCCTGGGGACCCCGGCGGAGGAGGCAGCGGGGAGCGGAGCGCGCCGCCCCGCCCCGCCGGGAGGGCGTCCTGGACAGGGGTGAGTCCCGGATGAGGGGTCCCGCTGGCGGCGGCCGCAGCCCAGGCTCCCCGCCCGGCCCGGTCGCTCACCCCGGGTTCCTGGGGATACGTCACCTGGGGACCTCCTCTTCAGGGGAAAGCGAGACTATCTGGAAAGGAGTGGGAGTGATGCTACTTTTTGCACACATTCCAGAAAACTTATTGGATCTGTGCTCAACTGCCACCAAAAACGGTGACGAGATTGCTCATCTTTGCATCTTCTGTGTCTACAAAAGAGCCTGTCATAAGGAGCCTGGTAATTATTTTTTAGTAAATAAGTGCATGAATAAATGAATGGACATTGTGGCTTTTTTCATCCCATAATGTCTTCCCGAATACATCCACTTCACAAATAGATATAAGATAAAGAAATGCTTGGGGAGCACCAATGTTTAAAAATAAATACAAACACACTGTCCTATGTAAGGGGTAACCACGGCCCCATGTTATGAAGCACTTTAGAAAGGAAGTGTGGCTTTACTCTTCCAAACTTATTAAAAGTTGAATTCAAACAAATGAGCGCTGTAGGTGTATACTGTGAATTGCTCCTGATTGTTTCTCCAGCAGTAGATAAACTAGACAGCTGCATTCTCTCAGCATAGAACCACACATTTGTCAGAACCACAATTGGACTTCAGAATCCATAAGGTTCAAAAAAGGCAGTCTCTGACATTGGAATGACATGGAGGATATTACCTACAGTGTGGACAGGGAGACAGGGACATAGGCGGGTCTTCCTCCCCATCTTCTTAAGGCACATCTAACAAGACCTCTCTTCATGTAAAGAGGTTATCAGCCAAGGGCTTTTCTCCAACCAGAGTTCTCAATTTCAAAGGCCAGAGAAGAAGTAATAGGATGAGGAACAGGTACACCACTAATGGTTCTGTAGAGGCAATTAGGAAGATCTTTGAGAGACAGAGGAAGAGACTTCAGAAAGAAACAAATACTTACTAACACTTTTCTTCCCCCAGCTTTCCTCTCAAGACCTTCTGAAGTAGGATAACATGAAATGTGGACCCTAGAAAGAATCTTAGGCAGCTTAGGCCGTGAAGCTCCTTTGATTCACTTTGATTGGAGAAATTTGGGTCACGTGGTTAAGCACAAGCCAGTCATTGTGGCCTTAGGATACAGGATTCCCCTAATGCTCCAGGCCTTCCACAGAGTTTGGGAGCATTCACTGTGCTCTGCAGCACTTCTGGAGCCCAAGTGGAGCCCCACCTGATCCAGCGCAACTGAGCATGAGACACAGGATGTTCCCCCAAAGGAAATTCAGTGTCTTCCTACAAGAAAAGAGGAGATAGATTCTGGGCAGGCAAAGTCAGCATATGTTTACTGAATATGGACATATTAAGTCAGAAAATGTTCCTTTCCAGTTTAATTAAGAAGTAGCCTTGGAGATGAACCTGAAGTTTGAGCTGGATTAAACTTGCAAAGATGAAGGGAAAAAAAAGGAAAATGATCGTGAATTTCTTTGCATGTTGATTGTGTCCTCTGAAATGTAGGTCCCATGAAGGCAGGTGGTAGTCTGTTTTGTTCTCTTGTGATTTTAACCCTTATGCCATTGCAGTGTCACTTAGCAGGTAGTCAATAAACATTTATTAAATTTTTAAAAATACCTTAGAGCTTATTGAACGCAAGCCTCTTATTTTATGGGTAAGAGAAAAAGAATTAAGGTGTGCTGATCATGTACTATTTCCAGACAATCTGTAAGCTACTCTATTGACCACCACCAACTGCCAACATAGGTTTTATTATCTCTACAAAAAGCCCAGGGTTTGGGTCGTCAGAATACCCAGACCAGGGAACATAGTTAGTTAATGGGAGGACAGGAGTGTTGATGGAAGCAGGCTCTGAAAGCACAATTAAAATGACATAACCAGGAACCACAGAGCAGATAATGGAGTCAGAACCACAGGGAGAGTCCAATACAACCATCGTTAGCTCCCTGTGTTAAAGACACAAACACACAAACTGAAGACAGCACCACAACTTGTGACAAATATGGTTTCCTCTGCCAGCAGGCTTCCGCTCCCTAATTAGAAACAAACAGTCGCCTGCAAGCCAGTGTGCAGAACACACATGCAGCCTTATGCCAGAAACTTGGAATTTTTTCCTCAAGGTATGACACTGAAGGTAAATTCAAAGATGCTCTCCGCCAGGCACAGAAAGAATTTCCTCCCACCTCTCCCATGGAACCAACAGCCCACCTCTACAAATGAAGATCTATAACCAGCTCATGAACTCGGGTAGCAGACGCTGCCCCCACAGCAAGTTGCTCACCAGCCAGAGTCCCTTTAACAACTGTGACCTCAGAACCCCCTGATCTGTATCACTTACCTCCTTCCAACTCTCCTCTTCATGGATTCTGAGCCGCTGGGCTCTACAGCCATGGTCAAAATGATCTAAAGTCAAGCTACAGGGTCACGGCGCCACTGGCATTCCCAAGCCGCAAAGGAGCCTCCAGCTCTGGGCAGATCCACTTGCCGGGTGTCTGTTTGATAACATAAGGGGAGGCATCCGCTCACTGTCCTATGCCAGTATGAAAGGCACCCCTCCCATCACTGTGACAAGTGCAATACTGGAATGGAGCCAGGGAATGAAAGGGAAGAAATGTGGATTCTTACCAATGCAGTTGATACCATTTTTTAAGGGTGACAGATGATGAAGTGGAAAAACAGGCAGAGAATCAGTGCCCTGCATTGAAAACCTTGGATCCTTCCCTGAATGAGTCAGGGTGAGCATTTTGTTTTGAAATTCAATTTCTGTTTACCTTATTTTTTTTCCTTTGGGGTTTTTTTTTTTTTTTTTTCCTTTTGGGCTGTAGGATGGTTACATCCTCAACTATTCGAGGGGAATGCTGTAAATAACAGAACTTATTTTTGAGGCTTCGGATGTAAAAAGAACCTTGCATTTCCCTCCCCCCCAACACATTTATTTATAGATTAAAATGTGTTCTTTTTTTTTCTGTTTCATGTGATTTTGAGAATTGACTGATACGTCTCCTCTGCTGTTTCCATATATGCCTGAGATGAGTTGTATTACTGGAAAGCAGAGAGGAATGCTCTGAGAAAGCCCTTCTAAGATGCTAAGAGTCAAGAGAGAACAGATACACACATTCCAACCTGATGTAGGGATGTCATCTTCTACTGTCTGTCATTCTATGTGAAGACCCTGTGTGACCTCTGGCACCTCTAACATCACAAGCCAGCCATGAAGGAGTGCCCTATTCTTTTGTCTACCAATAGGTGGCATCAAAATCTCTTTAGCTCTTCATCGCATTTTAAAAACCATTGGCAGAGAGCATTTTCTTTCTGAGATTTTGTATTTTACCATGGGTGATGCTTTAAAAAACACTAGATCATCTCTCTATTATTTCAGAGCAGATTATCCCATTTACCTCTTTTTTAAAAATTTACTTTATTGAAATTTAGTTGATTTACAATGTTGTGTTAGTTTCTGCTGTACAGCAAAGTGATTCATATATATATGTTCTTTTTCATATTCTTTTCCATTATGGTTTATCACAGGATATTGACTTTAGTTCCCTGTGCTATACAGTAGGACCTTGTTGTTTATCCATTCTATATGTGATACTTTGCATTTGCCATTTACCTCTTAATTAGGCCTCTCAGTCACCCCTCAGTTTCCTCATTGTGAAAAGAAGATATTTGAATTGAACTTCAGCTCTGGGATTCTGCTTTTCAGGTACATCATGTCTGCTCTGCTACAACATTCCTCATGTTTGTGATGAACCAATCAAGATTCCATTCCTTTGGGTTTAAGGAGTGTCAGCATGCAACTATCACTCTGTTGTAGAGACAGCTATTTGCCTAGCCTGTAATTGTTTTTGTTTGTTTTTCCTTATTAAGAAAAGCACAATTTGATGGAGGTGGCCATGTGTCAGCCCCAAACTCACATTTCCCAGCCTTTCTTACAGACGGAATAGTCATGTGTCAAAGGTCTAGCCCTGCACTGTCAAATATGGTAGCCAGTAGCACATGTAGCTGCTTAAATTCAAATTTATTAAAATTAAGTAAAATTAAAAATTCAGGGGCTTCCCTGGTGGCACAGTGGTTGAGAGTCCGCCTGCCGATGCAGGGGACACGGGTTCGTGCCCCGGTCCGGGAAGATCCCACATGCCGCGGAGCGGCTGGGCCCGTAAGCCATGGCCGCTGAGCCTGCGCGTCCAGAGCCTGTGCTCTGCAATGGGAGAGGCCACAACAGTGAGAGGCCCGCTTACCGCAAAAAAAAAAAAAAAAAAAAAAAAAAAAAAAATTCATTTCCTCAGTTACAGGAGCCACATTTTAAATGCTAATAGTCACAAGTAGCTAGTAGCTACCATCTTGGGCAGTTCAGATACAGAACATTTCCATCATTGCAGATAGTTCTGCTTTGCAACACTGGTCTAACTGTTGAGATGTCAGTGGAAGTTACAGAGCAGTTTCTGAGATAGTCTTAAAAAGGAGGGAGATACCTTTGGGTACTGGCCTGTACCTTTAACTTCTAACCCCTATAGCCATCCCTTTTTTCTACCTGAAGTTGAAGGTGGATCAGCCATCATGTGACTAGAAAGAAGCAAGCATTTGCCAAGGCAGGCTCAGCAGAAAGATAAAAGGAACCTGGGTCTTTGATATCATGAAGACAACCACATTGCCACCAATTTTATTATGAGAAAAATAAAACCACTAGTTGATACAAGTCACTATTTTCAGCTTTTTATTACTAACAACCAAATAGTATTTCTAACTGATATACCCTCAGAAAGTTATCTGGACAATTTTCTATTAATAGCTTTGGATAAGTAAGCTTCTTTCCAGTTTTCTTTACTTCAGTCAGAGTTGAGAACAAGATCCTGGCTAAAAGAAACAAAACAATGTATATACCCACAAAGAGATAATTATTAATCATTCCTTTCAATATGCCAAATGGGCCAAAATGGGGGAGATGGGGCATTAATGGTGCCCCAAATAATTATCCCTTATTTTATAATTTGGCTGAAGAGTACCTTTGCACTATCCTAGAGGAAACGTTGGTGTGTAGCGAGAGAAAAGGAAAATAATATTTGAGCCTATTCTATCTGCTAGAAACTTGGCTGAATGATTTTACAACATAATCGTAATTAAGGCTCATGACAATACAATAAGGTAATATGTATGGCTCTCCTTTTTTTTTTTTGTGGTACGCGGGCCTCTCACTGTTGTGGCCTCTCCCGTTGCAGAGCACAGGCTCTGGACGCACAGGCCCAGTGGCCATGGCTCACGGGCCCAGCTGCTCCACGGCATGTGGGATCTTCCCGGACCGGGGCACAAACCCATGTCCCCTGCATCGGCAGGCAGACTCTCAACCACTGCGCCACCAGGGAAGCCCAGCTCTCCATTTTTCGTAGATAACAAATTGAGGCTGAGAGATACTAAGTATCTTGTCAAAATCTACATAGCCAGTTAATTATAGAGATGAGTTTTGAATCCAGGTCTGCTTGGCTTGACACAACTGCATAATGAAATTCCCCTAGTGAGTGAGTGCCATCAGATTCTTCTCCATACATGCTTACTTCAAGACTCTCATTCCATCCTCTGGACCACTTTTTTGATGGCCTTGATTCTTTTCTACCATAGAAAAGACCGATAACATTTATCTTCATCTTCATAAGCTGTAGAAATTGACCAGGCAGTTTAGAGCAAAAAGCTTTCCAAACAAGAAAACAACATGAACAAAGGCTCCAAGTCGAGAGCAGGCATGGCCAACAAGGCCTCTCTAGGGAAGAAGCTTATGAGCTGAGGACTGAAGGTCAGAAGGAGCTGGCATGCAGCGACCAGGGGGAAGAACATTCCAGGCATGGGGAACAGCAAGTATGAAGGCCCAGAGGTGGGAGAAGTTCTTCGAGTTCCTAATGGTCAGTTTTAAGAGTTTCAACAAGAGAGGATGAGGCAGTTAGATCACACTAAAGTTCCTAAAGGGGAAAAGAAGAAAGAAGGTGAAAAAGATGTGAGGAGGCTTCAATATTACAGAAGACTTGTCTTGCTAGTTTTACTAATTAAACACATTTTGAGCATCTAGTCTGTACCAAACACCATCTTAGACACTGGGGTTGACAAAACATTGCCCTTGTTCTTCAGAACTGTATAGTAAAGTGCAAAGCATAGAACAGAAAAGGAAGCCCAGAAGGGTCATCCACAGGACCCCCTGGTCAGGAGTTTACTTCCACTTCCTGGACTAATGACACCATCAGCCCCCATTGACACCCGTGGAAAGGAAGGCCTCTGGGCTGTGGGCTCAGGCAACCAACATGCAGAGGGTTATTTCTGAAAAAATGAGTCCATGTGTCCACATTTAAAGGAAGAACAGGAATTGCCTTGGCAGAATTCCCTCCCCCATATGACCCACTCTTCCCATGGCCAACATCCATAATTACCTTTTGGGTCAAATACTTTCATACATGTTACCTTGTTTACTCTTTGCAATAAATCTAGGAGACATCATTAGCCCCATCATGTAGTTCATACCTTTGAAAAACACCTATTCCTTCTGGTGGAAGGTGTCTTTCTGCTTCCCAGGTCACAAGATCAACTGCCGTGTGGCCATGGACACTGGCTCCTGGGGAGGAAAGTACACTGCTATTATAGTCATGGGCAGACCTCAGGGCCCTCAAGGGCATATTCTGGTTTGACAGTGTCTTCCCTGTAGGGTTGTTGTGAGGCAGTGTGCAGAGTTTTTAAAACACATATACATAAAGATATTTTTTAATTACTAAATGAAATCTTACTGTATCTCCTGGTTTGTAACCTGCTTTTTATGTCTAAAAATATTAACCTACATCATAATGTATAAGGACTATGAGATATCCTTATATATGGACATGACAAAAGATAATAAATGAATTCCCTGTTTTGAGCATTTTTTTTCCAGTTCCTCACTCTTGTACACTATGCTTCCACAGCATGCTTTTATATCATGTACCCCTGAGATGATGTGACAGGAATACCAAGATGGTCACCTCTGTGGTATTCTTTCCAAAAATTCATAACCCCAGTCTAATCATGAGAAAAACATTAAACCAAAACAATGGAGGGAAGTTCTATAAAATATTTCACCAGTACAGCTCAAAACTATCAATATCATTAAAAAAGGAAAAAAGAAGGAAAGACTGAGAAACTGTCACAGACCAGAAGATATTGAGACAACAATAAGTGCAATGTGGCCTCCTAGACTGGATCCTGGGACAGAAAGATGACACTAATGGAAAAGCTGGTGAAATCCAAATAAACCTGGAGTCTACTTAATAGTAATACACCAATGTTGATTGCTTAGTTATGACAAAAGTCCCATGGGAATATACATAATCTCTTAACATTAGGGGAAAACGGATGAGAAGTATATGGAAATTCTCTGAAATCTCTTTATAAATTTTCCATAAATCTAAAATTAAACCCCATTAAAGTCTATTTTTAAAAAACATACAACTCAGAATCCAACAGCACATTAAAAGGACCATACACAATGATCAAGTGGGGTTTACCCCAGGAATACAAGGATTCTTCAATATACGTAAATCAATCAATGTGATACACCATATTAACAACTGAAGGAGAAAAACCATATGATCATCTCAATAGATGCAGAGAAAGCTTTTCACAAAATTCTACACCCATTCATGATAAAAACCCTCCACAGAGTAGGCATAGAGGGAACTTACCTCAACATAATAAAGGCCATATATGACAAACACACAGCCAACATCATCCTCAATGGTGAAAAATTGAAACCATTTCCACTAAGACCAGGAACAAGACAAGGTTGCCCACTCTCACCAGTATTATTCAACAAAGTTTTGGAAGTTTTAACCACAGCAATCAGAGAAGAAAAAGAAATAAAAGGAATCCAAATCGGAAAAGAAGAAATAAAGCTGTCACTGTTTGCAGATGACATGATGCTATACATACAGAATCCTAAAGATGCTACCAGAAAACTACTAGAGCTAATCAGTGAATTTGGTAAAGTAGTAGGATACAAAATTAATGCACAGAAATCTCTGGCATTCCTATACACTAATGATGAAAAATCTGAAAGTGAAATTAAGAAAACACTCCCATTTGCCACTGCAACAAAAAGAATAAAATATCTAGGAATAAACCTACCTAAGGAGACAAAAGACCTGTATGCAGAAAATTATAAGATACTGATGAAAGAAATTAAAGATGATACAAACAGATGGAGAGATATACCATGTTCTTGGATTGGAAGAATCAACATTGTGAAAATGACTCTACTACCCAAAGCAATCTACAGATTCAATGAAATCGCTATCAAACTACCACTGGCATTTTTCACAGAACTAGAAAAAATATTTCACAATTTGTATGGAAACACAAAAGACCCCGAATAGCCAAAGCAATCTTAGAAAGAAAAACGGAGCTGGAAGAACTAGGTTCCCAGACTTCAGATTGTAGTACAAAGCTACAGAAATCAAGACAGTATGGTACTGGCACAAAAACAAAAATATAGATCAATGGAACAGAATAGAAAGCCCAGAGATAAACCCATGCACATATGGTCAACTTATTTTTGATAAAGGAGGCAAGAATATACAATAGAGAAATGACAGCCTCATCAATAAGTGGTACTAGGAAAACTGGACAGCTACTTGTATAAGAATGAAATTAGAACACTCCCTAACACCATACACAAAAATAAGCTCAAAACGGATTAAAGACCTAAATGTAAGGCCAGAAACTATAAAACTCTTAGAGGAAAACATAGGAAGAACACTCTATGACATAAATCACAGCAAGATCCTTTTTGACCCACCTCCTAGAGAAATGGAAATAAAAACAAAAATGAACAAATGGGACCTAATGAAACTTCAAAGCTTTTGCACAGCAAAGGAAACCATAAACAAGACCAAAAGACAACCCTCAGAATGGGAGAAAATATTTGCAAATGAAGCAACTGACAAAGGATAAATCTCCAAAATTTACAAGGAGCTCATGCAACTCAATATCATAAAAACAAACAACCCAATCCAAAAATGGGCAGAAGACCTAAATAGACATTTCTCCAAAGCAGATATACAGATTGCCAAGAAACACATGAAAGAATGCTCAACATCATTAATCATTAAAGAAATGCATATCAAAACTACAATGAGATATCATCTCACACCAGTCAGAATGGCCATCATCAAAAAATCTACAAACAATAAATGCTGGAGGGGGTGTGGAGAAAATGGAACCCTCTTGTACTGTTGGCAGGGTTGCAAGTTGATACAGCCACTATGGAGAACAGTATGGAGTTTCCTTTAAAAACTAAAATAGAACTACCATACGACCCAGCAATCCCACTACTGGGCGTATACCCTGTGAAAACCATAATTTTAAGAGTCATGCACCACAATGTTCATTGCAGCTCTATTTATAATAGCCATGACTGGAAGCAACCTAAGTGTCCATCAACAGATGAATGGATAAAGAAGATGTGGCACATATATACAAGGGAATATTACTCAGCCATAAAGAAACAAAATTGAGTTATTTGTAGTGAGGTAGATGGACCTAGAGACTGTCATACAGAGTGAAGTAAGTCAGAAAGAGTAAAACAAATACTGTATGCTGACACATATATATGGAATCTAAAACAAAACAAAACAAAAAATCTTTAAGAACCTAGGGGCAAGACGGGAATAAAGACACAGACCTACAAGAGAATGGACTTGAGGATATGAGGGGGAAGGGTAAGGTGGCACAAAGTGAGAGAGTGGCATGGACATATATACACTACCAAATGCAAAAGAGCTAGTGGGAAGCAGCCGCATAGCACAGGGAGATCAGCTCGGTGCTTTGTGACCACCTAGAGCAATGGGATGGAGAGTGTGGGAGGGAGGGAGATGCAAGAGGGAAGAGATATGGGGATATATGTATATGTATAACTGATTCACTTTGTTGTAAAGCAGAAACTAACACACCATTGTAAAGCAATTATACTCCAATAAAGATGCTTAAAAAAATAATAAAATAAATAAATAACACACAACTTTTCCACTTGTTTCCTTAGGATAAAGTTATACTAGTTGAAGTGAAGCCTCTGCAAAATTTTCAGGCTCTGGGTACATTTTGTGAAATTAATGGTAATTTAACTTAACGCATCATTTTTGCCTACTTTGTCAGCAAAAGCCTCATTTTATGTGCTTGACATCTTTAAGTCAAATGTCTCCTGGGCAAATTCCACAGGAAGACATTCCCCAGTTAACTCCACAGAACTCAGAGACAATATTGATGTGAACAGCCAAAGAATTAGGACGCAGCCCACATTTCCCAGACTGGTTGGTTCTCATAGGGCAAAGGAATTAAGAAAAAACCAAAAAACTCCTGGGAAACAAGGACAGAAATTCAGAGGATGCCGTTTGTACTTAGTCATTTTTCTGATTGCAAGTCTGCTTTCTGCATTTTTCCAGCAGCACCGCATTTAAAGTAAATCACCGGTGATCAAAGGCAGACCAAAATAACACATTGTTCCTCCAGAGAAGAGAATGTAAAGTCCTATCATTCTGAGGGTATTCTTGGGGAGAAAAGGAAAGATGAGCCAGAGAAAGACCACATTGCCTCCTTTTTCTAAAAGTAAGGCCTGTAATTTTGCTCTTTTGAAAATCGTTTTTAAAAACACTTGCCTATTGGCAAAGGCATAAGTAATGCTGAGGCATGTATAAAAAGTTTATCTGTTTTGCTTCTGTCACCTCCTCCTGCAGCACTGTGCAGGGGGTGATCTCCATTGTGTCTGATCTTGCTGTTGGTATTTATAGGAAGGGAGACATTAACAGGTACTGAGCATCTGTGTACCAGGCGCTGTACTAGGCCTCTTCAGGTGTGTTCTCATTGATTTTTCCCAACAGTGCAGGGTAAGAGTGTGGGAGATTCCCAAAAATTGATACTATTCTTCTCCTTCATATATATATGAAAATATATATATGGATATATGTGGATGTATCCCTTGCCGTGTGCCTCTACAACTCCTCCCATGGAGTAGAGGAATCTGTTTGTCCACTCTCTTAAATCTAGGCCAGCCTTGTGGCTTGCTTTGGCCAATAGAAAGCAGAAAAAGTTTGGTGCCAGCTCTGAGTCTAGACTTCTAAGAGGACTGGCACATTTTCACCCTGTCACCAGGAGAAGTCCAGGCCATCCTGTTGGAAGGTGAGTTAGAGATGAGAGGAGATGAGCCGCTGCAGTTGAAACCCAGATATGTGAGACAACCTGGGCAAGATTAGCATACCAGCCTCCAGCCAGCCCTCGATTGGTCATAGACACGTGAATGAGCTATGCCCAAAACAGCCAAGCCTGCACAAAAGTATGAGCTCATAAATACTTCACACTTTAAGCCACTGAGTTTTGGAGGTGGTTTGTTATATATCAAAAGTGAATTGATACAAGGAGATGGTCATATTTCTTTTTAAGATATAAGAAAACTGAGGCATAGAGAGATTGAATAAGGTCCCAAGATCACACAGTAAGTGGAGAGAGTCAGGAGTCAACCAAAAATTAAATAAATCCAAGGCCTCTACTGCTTCCACTGAACCCCTGCCCATAGAATGAAAACAAGAACAAAACCAACACAACTGAGTGTCACAGTTACTTAAATGTGGTAAAACTAGAGTTCCTTTCCTAGCTGTCTCCCAGGTAGTGAGCAGTGTGGGTGCACGTATGTACCTTTGTAGAAAATGATCTATTCAATGGAGAGAATGGTGAGAGACAGCTATTTTTTAACTTCAATAACAGTCTAAAACAAATGCATTCACCTTGGTGTAAATGTGTAATCACCTCAGGTTGACAAATGACTTGCTTTTGACAAACTGACTTGTCTCTCCCTTAAAAGCAAGGCCACTCTGGCATAACCAATCAGCACTCCTTTTCTCCCTCCCTGTGGGGCTCTGCCCACTCTTCCATCCCTCCTTGTGCTGAAACCATGTACAAGCCCCTGTGTCCTTGTGTTTTTTTTTTTTTTAAATCTTTATTGGGGTATAATTGCTTTACAATGGTGTGTTACTTTCTGCTTTATAACAAAGTGAATCAGTCATACATAAACATATGTTCCCATATGTCTTCCCTCTTGCATCTCCCTCCCTCCCACCTTCCCTATCCCACCCCTCCAGGCTGTCACAAAGCACCGAGCCAATATCCCTGGGCCATGCGGCTGCTTCCTACTAGCTATCTACCTTACTACGTTTGTTAGTGTGTATATGCCCATGACTCTCTCTCGCCCTGTCACAGCTCACTCTTCCCCCTCCCCATAACCTCAAGTCCATTTTCTAGGAGGTCTGCATCTTTATTCCTGCCTTACCTCTAGGTTCTTCATGACATTTTTTTTTCTTAAATTCCATATATATGTGTTAGCATACGGTATTTGTCTTTTTCTTTCTGACTTACTTCACTCTGTATGACAGACTCTAGGTTTATCCACCTCATTACAAATAGCTCAATTTCGTTTCTTTTTATGGCTGAGTAATATTCCATTGTATATATGTCCCACATCTTCTTTATCCATTCATCCGATGATGGGCACTTAGGTTGTTTCCATCTCTGGGCTATTGTAAATAGAGCTGCAATGAACATTTTGGTACATGACTCTTTTTGAATGTTGGTTTTCTCAGGGTATATGCCCAGTAGTGGGATTGCTGGGTCATATGTTAGTTCTATTTGTAGTTTTTTAAGGAACCTCCATACTGTTCTCCATAGTGGCTGAACCAATTCACATTCCCACCAGCAGTGCAAGAGTGTTCCCTTTTCTCCACACCCTCTCCAGCATTTGTTGTTTCTAGATTTTTTGATGATGGCCATTCTGACTGGTGTGAGATGATATCTCATTGTAGTTTTGATTTGCATTTCTCTAATGATTAACAATGTTGAGCATTCTTTCATGTGTTTGTTGGCAGTCTGTATATCTTCCTTGGAGAAATGTCTATTTAGGTCTTCTGCCCATTTTTGGATTGGGTTGTTTGTTTTTTTGTTATTGAGCTGCATGAGCTGCTTATAAATTTTGGAGATTAATCCTTTGTCGGTTGCGTCATTTGCAAATATTTTCCCCCATTCTGAGGGTTGTCTTTTGGTCTTGTTTATGGTTTCCTTTGCTGTGCAAAAGCTTTGAAGTTTCATTAGGTCTCATTTGTTTATTTTTGTTTTTATTTCCATTACTCTAGGAGGTGGGTCAGAAAGAATCTTGCTGTGATTTATGTCATAGAGTGTTCTGCCTATGTTTTCCTCTAAGAGTTTGATAGTTTCTGGCCTTACATTTAGGTCTTTAATCCATTTTGAGCTTATTTTTGTGTATGGTGTTAGGGAGTGATCTAATCTCATACTTTACATGTACCTGTCCAGTTTTCCCAGCACCACTTATTGAAGAGGCTGTCCTTTCTCCACTGTACATTCCTGCCACCTTTATCAAAGATAAGGTGTCCATATGTGTGTGGGTTTATCTCTGGGCTTTCTATCCTGTTCCATTGATCTATCTTTCTGTTTTTGTGCCAGTACCATACTGTCTTGATTACCATAGCCTTGTAGTATTGTCTGAAGTCTGGGAGCCTGATTCCTCCAGCTCCGTTTTTCGTTCTCAAGATTGCTTTGGCTATTCGGGCTCTTTTGTGTTTCCATACAAATTGCAAAATTTTTTGTTCTAGTTCTGTGAAAAATGCCAGTGGTAGTTTGATAGGGATTGCATTGAATCTATAGATTGCTTTGGGTAGTAGAGTCATTTTCACAATGTTGATTCTTCCAATCCAAGAGCATGGTATATCTCTCCATCTATTTGTATCATCTTTAATTTCTTTCATCAGTATCTTATAATTTTCTGCATACAGGTCTTTTGTCTCCTTAGGTAGGTTTATTCCTAGATATTTTTTTCTTTTTGTTGCAGTGGTAAATGGGAGTGTTTTCTTGATTTCACTTTCAGATTTTTCATCTTTAGTATATAGGAATGCCAGAGATTTCTGTGCATTAATTTTGTATCCTGCCACTTTACCAAATTCATTGATTAGCTCTAGTAGTTTTCTGGTAGCATCTTTAGGATTCTCTATGTATAGGATCTTGTCATCTGCAAACAGTGACAGCTTTACTTCTTCTTTTCCGATTTGGATTCCTTTTATTTCCTTTTCTTCTCTGATTGCTGTGGCTAAAACTTCCAAGACTATGTTGAATAAGAGTGGTGAGAGTGGGCAACCTTGTCTTGTTCCTGATCTTAGTGGAAATGCTTTCAGTTTTTCACCATTGAGGATGATGTTGGCTGTGGGCTTGTCATATATGGCCTTTATTATGTTGAGGAAAGTTCCCTCTATGCCTACTTTCTGCAGGGATTTTATCATAAATGGGTGTTGAATTTTGTCAAAAGCTTTCTCTGCATCTATTGAGATGATCATATGGTTTTTTTCCTTCAATTTGTTAATATGGTTTATCACATTGATAGATTTGCATATATTGAAGAATCCTTGCGTTCCTGGAATAAACCCCACTTGATCATGGTGTATGATACTTTTAATGAGCTGTTGGATTCTGTTTGCTAGTATTTTGTTGAGGATTTTTGCATCTATGTTCATCAGTGATATTGGCCTGTAGTTTTCTTTCTTTGTGACATCCTTGCCTGGTTTTGGTATCAAGGTGATGGTGGCCTCGTAGAAGGAGTTTGGAAGTGTTCCTCCCTCTGCTATATTTTGGAAGAGTTTGAGAAGGATAGGTGTTAGCTCTTCTCTAAATGTTTGATAGAATTCACCTGTGAAGCCATCTGGTCCTGGGCTTTTGTTTGTTGGAAGATTTTTAATCACAGTTTCAATTTCAGTGCTTGTGATTGGTCTGTTCATATTTTCTATTTCTTCCTGATTCAGTCTTGGCAGGTTGTGCATTTCTAAGAATTTGTCCATTTCTTCCAAATTGTCCATTTTATTGGCATAGAGTTGCTTGTAGCAATCTCTCATGATCTCTTTTATTTCTGCAGTGTCAGTTGTTACCTCTCCTTTTTCATTTCTAATTCTATGGATTTGAGTCTTCTCCCTTTTTTTCTTGATGAGTCTGGCTAGTGGTTTATCTATTTTGTTTATCTTCTCAAAGAACCAGCTTTTAGTTTTATTGATCTTTGCTATTGTTTCCTTCATTTCTTTTTCATTTATTTCTGATCTGATTTTTATGATTTCTTTCCTTCTGCTAGCTTTGGGGTTTTTTTGTTCTTCTTTCTCTAATTGCTTGAGGTGCAAGGTTAGGTTGTTTATTCGAGATGTTTCCTGCTTCTTAAGGTGGGCTTGTATTGCTATAAACTTCCCCCTTAGAACTGCTTTTTCTGCATCCCACAGGTTTTGGGTCGTTGTGTCTCCATTGTCATTTGTTTCTAGGTATTTTTTGATTTCCTCTTTGATTTCTTCAGTGATCACTTCATTATTAAGTAGTGTATTGTTTAGCCTCCATGTGTTTGTATTTTTTACAGATCTTTTCCTGTAATTGATATCTAGTCTCATGGCCTTGTGGTCAGAAAAGATACTTGATACAATTTCAATTTTCTTAAATTTACCAAGGCTTGATTTGTGACCTAAGATATGATCTATCCTGGAGAATGTTCCATGAAAGTTGAGAAAAATGTGTATTCTGTTGTTTTTGGATGGAGTGTCCTATAAATATCAATTAAGTCCATCTTGTTTAATGTATCATTTAAAGCTTGTGTTTCCTTATTTATTTTCATTTTGGATGATCTGTCCATGGGTGAAAGTGGGGTGTTTAAGTCCCCTACTATGAATGTGTTACTGTCGATTTCCCCTTTTATGGCTGTTAGTATTTGCCTTATGTATTGAGGTGCTCCTATGTTGGGTGCATAAATATTTACAATTGTTATATCTTCTTCTTGGATCGATCCCTTGATCATTATGTAGTGTCCTTCTTTGTCTCTTTTAATAGTCCTTATTTTAAAGTCTATTTTGTCTGATATGAGAATTGCTACTCCAGCTTTCTTTTGGTTTCCATTTGCATGGAATATCTTTTTCCATCCCCTTACTTTCAGTCTGTATGTGTCTCTAGGTCTGAAGTGGGTCTCTTGTAGACAGCATATATAAGGGTCTTGTTTTTGTATCCATTCAGCTAATCTGTGTCTTTTGGTGGGAGCATTTAGTCCATTTACATTTAAGGTAATTATCGATATGTATGTTCCTATTCCCATTTTCTAAATTGTTTTGGGTTTGTTATTATAGGTCTTTTCCTTCTCTTGTGTTTCTTGCCTAGAGAAGATCCTTTAGTATTTGTTGTAAAGCTGGTTTGGTGGTGCTGAACTCTCTCAGCTTTTGCTTGTCTGTAAAGCTTTTAATTTATCCATCAAATCTGAATGAGATCCTTGCTGGGTAGAGTAGTCTTGTCTGCAGGTTTTTCTCCTTCATCACTTTCAGTATGTCCTGCCACTCCCTTCTGGCTTGTAGGGTTTCTGCTGAGAGATCAGCTGTTAACCTTATGGGGATTCCCTTATGTGTTATTTGTTGTTTTTCCCTTGCTGCTTTTAATATGCTTTCTTTGTATTTAATTTTTGACAGTTTGATTAATATGTGTCTTGGCGTATTTCTCCTTGTATTTATCCTGTATGGGACTCTCTGTGCTTCCTGGACTTGATTAACTATTTCCTTTCCCATATTAGGGAAGTTTTCAACTATAATCTCTTCAAATATTTTCTCAGTCCCTTTCTTTTTCTCTTCTTCTGGAACCCCTGTAATTCGAATGTTGGTGCATTTAGTGTTGTCCCAGAGGTCTCTGAGACTGTCCTCAGTTCTTTTCATTCTTTTTTCTTTATTCTGCTCTGCAGTAGTTATTTCCACTATTTTATCTTCCAGGTCACTTATCCGTTCTTCTGCCTCAGTTATTCTGCTATTGATCCCATCTAGAGTACTTTTAATTTCATTTATTGTGTTGTTCATTGTTACTTGTTTCATTTTTATTTCTTCTAGGTCCTTGTTAACTGATTCTTGCATTTTGTCCTTTTTATTTCCAAGATTTCGGATCATCCTTACCATCATTATTCTGAATTCTTTTTCAGGTAGACTGCCTATTTCCTCTTCATTTGTTAGGTCTGGTGGGTTTTTATCTTGCTCCTTCATCTGCTGTGTGTTTTTCTGTCTTCTCATTTTGCTTATCTTACTGTGTTTGGGGTCTCCTTTTTTCAGACTGCAGGTTCGTAGTTCCCGCTGTTTTTGATGTCTGTCTCCAGTGGCTAAGGTTGGTTCAGTGGGTTGTGTAGGCTTCCTGGTGGAGGGGACTAGTGCCTGTGTTGTGGTGGATGAGGCTGGATCTTGTCTCTCTAGTGGGCAGGTTCACGTCTGGTGGTGTGTTTTGGGGTGTTGTCCTTGTGTTTTGAAGTAAAATGCTGACTCAAGAATTAATGCTTGGGAAACGTGATGATGGAGAAACAGAATAGCTGTTTGGTTGGGAAACTAGTAACAATTTAGACTGTAATTCTGCCACGTCACAGAATCACTGAACTTTCCCTGAAAGATACAGATAAATGCCTGACACACATTTCTAAGTTGTTTTTTCAAGAAGCAGACCCCCACCAGATGAAAACTGCTGACCACAAGAACATAGACCCTAGACTGATTGAAACCAGAAGGTTAATTATGCTTAAAATTTCACCTTAATGCCAACCAATCCAAGAATTGTCCACAAGCTGATCATGCCCTGCTCCTTGAGCACTATAAAACTCCTCACTACCCCCTCAAGGGTGGGCACAGTTTCTGAGGCACTACTAGCCTGCTGAGTTCCCTCTTTGTCTGGCAAAGAAATAAAGTTACTCTTTCTCTTTCCTCCAAAACTCTGTCTCTGTATTTCTTTTTGACATCATTGCACAGAGGGCCAATACTCTGGCAACAGTGCCATGTCTCTCTCCAAACATTTCCCCTTTTGTCTCCTATGCATATCCTCTAACTTTCTTTGTCACAACCTGTATAAAAGTGGTTTAATTAATCCTTAATAGCCCCATTCCCCTAACTCCTGCATTTTTGACAACTTCCTTGTCTGGCCTTGAATTTGTCCCTCCTCTAGTTCATTATTTCTTTCTTTGGATCCACAAGACAGTGAATTAGATCATGACATTCCTCTGTTTAACACCCTGCAGCCCTTTTCTATTGCTCTCAGGAGAGTCTGAACTCCTTAACATGGACAAGTAGTTCCTGCATGGCCGTTTTTCTACTTTTCTGGCTTGTCTCACACTATGACCCTGTCCAGCTCCTGACATCTGTGCTTTAGCCAAACTGAATTTCTTTCACTTTTTGCTTCTATTTTTGAGCCCACCCACATGCTATTTTCTCTGCTGGGAATTCCCTTTAAGTGCATGAGCACATATGCATGCGTGCATGCACAAGCACACACACACACACACAAGTTTTAGAAAAAAAATTTCCCTCATCCTGAGAATCCTGCCCTGAATATCCTAAACCACATAACATGGTCTTATTATGGGCCCACAAGTAGCCTGTACTTACCCTACTATAACATTTACCACTCAATACTGTATTTGCTCATTTAACTACCTGTATCCCTTAACATACTGTCTATTTCATCTGCCATTGTATACCCAAGACTGTCATGGAGCTTTTTACATAGTAGACTCTCAGTAAACATTAATTGAATACACGAATCATATGTTGTTATTCTTTCTTATGTATGGTTTAGCCTCAAAAGAATTTTCATAGTTTTTAAGACTCAGTATACAAGGAAACAAAGTTGTAATATTTTTGGTAATAAGTAACAGAAAAATGAACATAAACTAAGGTAAATAATCATGAATTGATTGACTTATGTATTTGGAAGACTCCAGAAGCAGAATAATAATCAGGTGGGTTTTATCCAGAAATGCTGGCTATGTCTTACTGCTGTAAGACAGAGTAAGGTAGTTGGAACTGCTCAGACTACACATTCACAGATCCGGAGGATGAGAGAAAACACTTTTGTCCAGAAACCCTAAGCAAAATTTACAAGGTTTGTTCTGATTGGATCACTTAGGCCATATGGCCATCAAAGAGTCAATACTGGGGCCAGGATAATGTGACGTGATGATGGCTTAAGCTTCCCACTCCCCAAATAAGTGGGTTGTGTAGGGAAGTAGTGGCCAATTAAATGAACATCGGGGTACCATTGAGAAGAGAGTCATCTGCTCACAGACATAGAGAACAGACTTGTGGTAAAAAGGGGGGGGTGTTGGGGACAGATGGATTGGGAATCGGAGATCTGCAGATACAAACTATTATATATAGAATGGATAAATAACAAGGTCCTACTGTATAGCGCAAGGAACTGTATTCAATATCCTGTGATAACATGATGGAAAAGAATATGAAAATAAATTTATATACATGTATAACTGAATCACTTTGCTGTACAGCAGAAATTAACACAAAACTGTAAATCAAGTATACTCAATAAAATAATTTCTTTAAAAAAGAAAGTCTTTCCTCAGAACAAGTCTTAAAAAAAAGAGAGTCATGGGTACCAGCCACAGCTAACAACGACTCTACATTTGTCACCACATCATTTTCCATGACTGAATTCATGATGATTCACAGGAGGACATACGTTCTCTGTGTGGTCTTCTCTCAATATGTAGTCTTCTCACATTATACAGATTCTGATGAGCCTCTTCTCAACATCATTCTGTGATGGAACAGCCCTCAGAGTAGGGCTACTTTAACATGACTGACAGAAACTTTGCAGCCTTTTGATGAATTATCACTCAAAGTTAACATTTTAAATGCAGAGCCTTCATCAACTATTTCTAAAGAGCAGTTCGTCAAACGTGTTCTACCAGTTCCAGCTGCTGGTTGCTCCTGGCCTTGGGAATGGCTTCTCTCTCTTTGATCTTGTTTTTCATTTCTGTATTATTCTCACTGGAAGCCTCTGTATTTCACTTATTCTGCATCAGTGGAAAAGCATTTGACATTTTGCTCTTTGGGGACAAAAAGAGTAGCTTTCAGATGAGGCCCAAACTGAAACCCTCAAGCAGAAACATCATTCTTTCTGTACTGAAACAAAACATTCTTTCTGGATTTAGCATGTCAGAGATTTTACTATTCAGCTCTGTCCTGCCAATATTAACCAGTTTTACAATGAAAATCAGTGCAAGTAGGTTAAAGAAAGATGTCAGTCAGATCATTTAAGGGGGTGATTCAGGCCATCAAATTTGTAGAAAGTGATTCAACACATCATAATATCTCTGCTTTTTATAGATATCAACTCAACTAGACTTCAAACCCACCTTTATTTTGTAAATATTTTTCCATCCATCAGAAATGAGAACAAGGATGGCACAGACACTACGTTTCACAGCCTCTTATTAGAGTCGCCACAAGAGCATGGCGATCTATTCATGATTCACTTTTTTTCCTGAATCCTTCCTTCAGGGAATACAGAAGCACATAATCAAAGGCAAGTGTTAATCGTCAATCATTCATTCAATATTTGCTGAGCACTTGCTATATGCCAGGTACTCTTCCTTTCACTGGAGAGATAAGGGGGGAAGAAAATAGACTTGATATTGTAAGGGTGTGATGGTCATGGTCAGATTGCTCTAATAAAGCATGGTGTGATTATGATAGAGAATTTGCAGTGTTGTATGGAAGCATCAGGCTGGGGGAGTTAACATGGTCTAAAGAAACAGAAATGGAAAAGTTTCCTGAAGAGGTAATATTTAGGCTCAGACTTGAAGGGTCAGTACACGTTGGCCAGGAAAATGGAATTGAGGGAGGAGGAAAAGGCAGAGAAATTGTTGTATCAGGAGATAAAAGTGACTGGGGAGAGAGTTGGAAGAGAGAGAGAGAGGGCAGGGTGAGGGAGGGGCAAGAGATGGAAAAAAGAGATGGCATAGGGTTCAATGAGAATCAAGAGGGGGAAGGGGCTGATAATGGAAGATTTTATAAGGCCATTGAAGAGTGGACTTTAAGGAATAATTGAAAAAATTTTAAAAGGGGACTAGCGTGATTTTATTTCTATCTAAGAAAGCTCCTTCTAGGAGTTGGATCGAGAACTGATTAAAGGTGAGGAGACAGGAAGTAGGGAGAATATTTACTTACGATGGTGGCAGTGATCTTGGTGAAAGATGATGGTGGTCTAAACACAGGTGGTGACAGTGAGGATGGAAGGGCTGTGTGATTCCAGAGATATCCATAAGACAAAAATTCATGTGACTTGGGTCCATTTAGTGTGGAGCCACAATACTTCTGCTCACATCTGAGATAATCTGCAGACAGTTCATACACACAGAGGGCTGCCTGCATTTGTGTCTGGGATACTCCGGCCACTGGCATGGGGTGGCTAGAATATAAGTAAGTCAATGTTTCAAGAGTGACTCTCTACCAAAGAGAGATAGAAATTTGTAGATAAATATCCCAGTTTTTGAAAGCATTTCCACTAAGATCAGGAACAAGACAAGGTTGCCCACTCTCACCACTCTTATTCAACATAGTTTTCGAAGTTTTAGCCACAGCAATCAGAGAAGAAAAGGAAATAAAAGGAATCCAAATCGGAAAAGAAGAAGTAAAGCTGTCACTGTTTGCAGATGACATGATACTATACATAGAGAATCCTAAAGATGCTACCAGAAAACTACTAGAGCTAATCAATGAACTTGGTAAAGTAGCAGGATACAAAATTAATGCACAGAAATCTCTGGCATTCCTATATACTAATGATGAAAAATCTGAAAGTGAAATCAAGAAAACACTCCCATTTACCATTGCAACAAAAAGAAAAAAATATCTAGGAATAAACCTACCTAAGGAGACAAAAGACCTGTATGCAGAAAATTATAAGACACTGATGAAAGAAATTAAAGATGATACAAATAGATGGAGAGATATACCATGCTCTTGGATTGGAAGAATCAACATTGTGAAAATGACTCTACTACCCAAAGCAATCTATAGATTCAATGCAATCCCTATCAAACTACCACTGGCATTTTTCACAGAACTAGAGAAAAAAATTTTGCAATTTGTATGGAAACACAAAAGAGCCCGAATAGCCAAAGCAATCTTGAGAACGAAAAACGGAGCTGGAGGAATCAGGCTCCCAGACTTCAGACAATACTACAAGGCTACGGTAATCAAGACAGTATGGTACTGGCACAAAAACAGAAAGATAGATCAATGGAACAGGATAGAAAGCCCAGAGATAAACCCACGCACATATGGACACCTTATCTTTGATAAAGGTGGCAGGAATGTACACTGGAGAAAGGACAGCCTCTTCAATAAGTGGTGCTGGGAAAACTGGACAGGTACATGGAAAAGTATGAGGTTAGATCACTCCCTAACACCATACACAAAAATAAGCTCAAAATGGATTAAAGACCTAAATGTAAGGCCAGAAACTATCAAACTCTTAGAGGAAAACATAGGCAGAACACTCTATGACATAAATCACAGCAAGATTCTTTCTGACCCACCTCCTAGAGTAATGGAAATAAAAACAAAAATAAACAAATGGGACCTAATGAAACTTCAAAGCTTTTGCACAGCAAAGGAAACCATAAACAAGACCAAAAGACAACCCTCAGAATGGGAGAAAGTATTTGCAAATGAAGCAACTGACAAAAGATTAATCTCCAAAATTTATAAGCAGCTCAATAACAAAAAAACAAACAACCCAATCCAAAAATGGGCAGAAGACCTAAACAGACATTTCTCCAAAGAAGATATACAGACTGCCAACAAACACATGAAAGAATGCTCAACATCATTAATCATTAGAGAAATGCAAATCAAAACTACAATGAGATATCATCTCACACCAGTCAGAATGGCCATCATCAAAAAATCTAGAAAAAATAAATGCTGGAGAGGGTGTGGAGAAAAGGGAACACTCCTGCACTGCTGGTGGGAATGTGAATTGGTTCAGTCACTATGGAGAACAGTATGGACGTTCCTTAAGAAACTATAAATAGAACTAACATATGACCCAGCAATCCCACTACTGGGCATATACCCTGAGAAAACCAACATTCAAAAAGAGTCATGTACCAAAATGTTCATTGCAGCTCTATTTACAATAGCCCAGAGATGGAAACAACCTAAGTGCCCATCATCGGATGAATGGATAAAGAAGATGTGGCACATATATACAATGGAATATTACTCAGCCATAAAAAGAAACGAAATTGAGCTATTTGTAATGAGGTAGATAGACCTAGAGTCTGTCATACAGAGTGAAGTAAGTCAGAAAGAAAAAGACAAATACCGTATGCTAACACATATATATGGAATTTAAGGGGAAAAATGTCATGAAGAACCTAGGGGTAAGACAGGAATAAAGATGCAGACCTATTGGAGAACAGACTTGAGGATACGGGGAGGGGGAAGGGTGAGCTGTGACGGTGAGAGAGAGTCATGGACATATACACAGTAACAAACATAGTAAGGTAGATAGCTAGTGGGAAGCAGCCGCATGGCCCAGGGATATTGGCTCGGTGCTTTGTGACAGCCTGGAGGGGTGGGATAGGGAAGGTGGGAGGGAGGGAGACGCAAGGGGGAAGACATATGGGAACATATGTATATGTATAACTGATTCACTTTGTTATAAAGTAGAAACTAACACACCATTGTAAAGCAATTATACCCCAATAAAGATGTTAAAAAATAAAAAAAATATAACCCAGTTTTCTTGTCTTTGTGTAAGATGATTCTTGGTATCTTCTCCATAGTCTCTTAGGGGCCCTCACTGAAACCGAACCCCAGTGGCCCACAGTGGTGACCCTTCATAAATGCAGCTTTACCGGCTTTCTGACCCTCTAAATCTACTGCCCTCACTTCTGCTTCCTAGGATCACTTCCCAAATAAACTACCTGCACCAAAATCCTTGTCTCAGGGCTAGCTCTTGGAGAAACTCAAATTAAGCGTTACATTCCTGTTAGATTTATTAACTGAAAGAGACTTTTAAAAAGCTCATCTATACTTCTTCGAGCCTTTCAAATCATACTTCTCACTCAACAGAGGAAAATGGCCAGATCCCACTCAGGACTATTCCTCTGGAGGGCAGATGAGTAGAATATTAGATTCTAATAAAATCACATTCCTGCCTTCCTTGCCAGGGCCTCTATCAGCCAGTTCTCTGCCTGAGATTCCATTTTCTAAACCAGTGACTAGGGGCAAGCAGAGAGGATTATGCCCACTGCAAATCATCTAAAATCAAATACCTCGGCCTTTTGCACCTATGTTTTATTAATATGTATTAAACATTGTTGCAGCCTTGTCAAGAGCTGGGAGAACAAGTAGTTTAGTATATAATCACTTTTTTTATGGCTTTCTGGATTTTACACAAATTGAATTTTAAAGGAAAATATACACACTATCTAGGGATAGATCAGAAGGCAAATACCTTCCCACCTGCCCACAACTTGATCTCACCTCATACTCTTTATGTTAAACGAGATCATGATATAAGGCAAGAAAATCATCTCCCTGTCAGGCTCCCTGTCTTCCTTCCTCATTTCCTGTTGGCCATGTCTGCAGATCAGAAAGAATAGAGGAGGGCAGCAAGGACAGGGGAGAAGCAGGAACCACATTTCCCAGCACCAGGGTTGTGTCGGGTGCAGACCCAATGCTGTGAAAGTGCCGTCCCATTGAATCCTCCTCATAAGTCTACACAACAAGGGACATTATTCCCATTTAAAAATGAGGAATCTGAAGTTAAAGTAGTTAAGTGTCACATACATGTGTGTGGTAAAGGCTGGATTTAACCTAAGCCTGTTTGGCTTCGGAGCTCATATTTCTTCACTACACCATTTGACTTCAAGCCATTTTTACTGTTTCATGTGGATATTCCCCAAAGGCAGAGAAAGTTTTCCTGGTGGAACCTTCAGTAAGAGTATTTCCTAACATCTGGGCAATGCCACATGGGACTATTTCAAGTGTACTAGTGTTAATCCCTCGACTTTCTCCAACCTCAGACTTATGAAACGTATCAATAAATGATCACTGTTTCTGTAAACAGCCAGCGAAGGGCACCTTTAAGTTTAATAAAAACATAATACTCCAGAATAAAAAAAAGTGTTCTGGCAGATAAAGACAGCAGGTAATAGAATCTCCCTCCCCCCAATACATAACAATAATTATAACAACAATGACACATTATTCAAAAAGTAAAAAGAACAACCACAACAAACATTATGATATGAACTTATAAAAATGGCAGCTGAGCCAGGGGTATTGGGGAGAAGATTCTGGTACAGCTTGGCAGAACCAGAGCTGGATAAAGAAAATGAATCAGTGGATCTGGGAATAATCACTAACAAATTGGTACAGTCAGCAGTTGGGGGAGGTTGTAAAAACTCTCCCAACCCTTATGCTTGTCACCACAGGAATTCCCAGGGATGGAGGAATTCTTAGCAATCCATTTGGACATCTCCTGGCTGAGAGAAATAAGAAGGAAGGGAAAATGGTAAGGACTACCCAGATGTAACCATCTCCACCAATAACAGAGACTTAGCAGAACAAGACAAAAAGTGTGTTGTTAGGATGCAGAAAGGGTGCTCTGAGAGCCCCTGATGAAGATTCAATTCTCTGCTCAGAACTATGAAGGAGGACCCAAATCTCAAGAAGATTTGTTTTTTATTTTAAATTTATTTTATTGATGTATAGTTGATTTACAATGTTGTGTTAATTTCTGCTGTACAGCAAAGTGATTCAGTTACATATATACATACATTCTTTTTCATATTCTTTCCATTATGGTTTATCATAAGATATTGAATATAGTTCCCTGTGCTATATACGTAGTAGGACCTTGTTGTTTATCCATCCTATATATACTAGTTTCCATCTGCCAATCTCAAACTCCCAATCCTTTCCTTCCCCACCCCTCCTGTCCCTTGGCAACCACAGGTCTGTTCTTTATGTCTGTTATTCTCTTGCTGCTTTGTACATAAGTTCACTTGTATCATATTTCAGATTCCACATAGAAGTGATATCATCTGGTATTCATCAAGAGACTTGACGTTTTGTATTTCTTCTTCTATTGGCAGGAATGGAAATAAATATTGAGAAAAGAAGGTGAGTGGAAATAGAGATATGAAACAACCAGGATGATCTCTCTGATGTAAGCAGTGGTCCAAATAGACTTGGAGGAAAGACCAAAGAAAAATGCCATACCTGTCATCTCTCCCCTCCACACAAATAGACACTAGCCCCAACCAGATGCAAAGAGTCCTGAAACAGGACAATTGACAAAGTTTTGGAAGGAAGAAAAGTCCCAAATCCTCTGAAGGCTGCACACAAGCTTCTCTCTCCAATATCCGTCTCACTGCTCCAGATTATTTTTGAAAATGGGGAACACTCACAAGGTGCAGACTTCAAAGCAGCTCAGAAGAGGAAGACAAACAAGTCACTGATAGAGAGAGAAAAGGGTCAAGGAGAATATATCCACATTATTAGAACCAATAGAAAGTCAAGGTAAGGTTGTCAACATCAAGGACTGAAGGGGAAAAGAAATGGTGTGCCCTTAAGAGACTGCACTACAGGCAAATGAGAGAGCAAGGCAGGGTGGGGGGGAGGGAGACAGAGAGTGAGAGAGAGAGAGGAGACAGAATATGCCAAAACTGTTTCCAAAGCTAACATGGGAGAAATTCTCTAGCAGTACTTCGTGCTACTACACTCTTTCTATGGGTTTTATAGACAATGAAATCAATAAAATAAGACCACAAACCAAAGATAATAAAACAACAGGATGAGATGAAAATTGAGACTGTAAGGACAAGGAAACAAGGCAAAACCAAAACAAAACATTATGGAACAAGGAATATAATAGACACAGCTGAAAACAATTATTAACATGTAAGGAAGATTTAATCACAATGAACATAGAGAGGAAAAAACAATAACAACAGAAAACAAAACAAAGTGGCAAGCCTCATAGATAGACCCATCCACTAGAGGGCAGACAGCAGAAGCTAGAAGAACTACAATCCTGCAGTCTGTGGAATAAAAACCACATTCACAGAAAGATAGACAAGATGAAAAGGCAGAGGGCTGTGTACCAGATGAAGGAACAAAATAAAACCCCAGAAAAACAACTAAATGAAATGGGGATAGGCAACATTCCAGAAAAAGAATTCAGAATAATAATAGTGAACATGATCCAGGACCTCGGAAAAAGAATGGAGGCAAAGATCAAGAAGATGCAAGAAATGTTTAACAAAGACCTAGAAGAATTAAAGAACAAACAAACAGAGATGAACAATAAAATAACTGAAATGAAAACTAACTAGAATGAATCAATAGCAGAATAAATGAGGCAGAAGAACGGATAAGTGACATGGAAGACAGAATGGTGGAATTCACTGCTGCAGAACAGAATAAAGAAAAAAGAATGAAAAGAAATGAAGACAGCCTAAGAGAACTCTGGGACAACATTAAACACAAAAACATTTGCATTATAGGGGTCCCAGAAGGAGAAGAGAGAGAGAAAGGGCCTGAGAAAATATTTAAAGAGATTACAGTTGAAAACTTCCCTAACATGGGAAAGGAAATAGCCACCCAAGTCCAGGAAGTGCAGAGAGTCCCATACAGGATAAACCCAAGGAGAAACAAGCCAAGATACATAGTAATCAAACTAGCAAAAGTTAAAGACAAAGAAAAATTATTGAAAGCAGCAAAAGAAAAATGACAAATAACATACAAGGGAACTCCCATAAGGAAAACAGCTGATTTCTCAGCAGAAACTCTACAAGGCAGAAGGGAGTGGCATGATATACCTAAAGTGATGAAAGGGAAGATCCTACAACCAGGATTACTCTACCCAGCAAGAATCTCATTCAGATTCAAAGGAGAAATCAAAAGCTTTATAGACAAGCAACAGCTAAAACAATTCAGCACCACCAAACCAGCTCTACAACAAATGCTAAAGGAACTTCTTTAAGTGGGAAACACAAGAGAAGAAAAGAACCTACAAAAACAAACCCAAAACAATTAAGAAAATGGTCATAGGAACATAAGTATTGTTAATTACCTTAAGCGTGAATAGATTAAATGCTCCAACCAAAAGACACAGGCTTGCTGAATGGATACAAAAACTAGACCCATCTATATGCTGTCTATAAGAGACCCACATCAGACCTAGGGACACATACAGACTGAAAGTGGGGGATGGAAAAAGATATTCCATGCCAATGGAAATCAAAAGAAAGCTGGAGAAGCAATACTCATATAAGATAAAATAGATGTTAAAATAAAGAATGTTACAAGAGACAAGGAAAGACACTGCATAATGATCAAGGGATTAATTCAAGAAGATATAACAATTATAAATATATATGCAGCCAACATAGGAGCATCTCAACAAATAAGGCAACTGCTAACAGCTATAAAATAGGAAATCGACAGTAACACAAAAATTGTGGGGGACATTAACACCTCACTTACACCAATGGACAGATAATCCAAAATGAAAATAAATAAGGAAAAAGAAGCTATAAATGACACAATAGACCAGACAGATTTACCTGACATTTATGGGACATTCCATATAGAAACAGCAGATTACACTTTTTTCTCAAGTGTGCACAGAACATTCTCCAGGATAGATCATACCTTGGGTCACAAATCAAGCCTTGGTAAATTTAAGAAAATTGAAATCATATCAAGCGTCTTTTCTGACCACAATGCTATGAGATTAGAAATGAATTACAGGGAAAAAAATGTAAAAAACACAAACCCATGAAGGCTATACAATACGCTACTAAATGACCAAGAGATCACTGAAGAAATGAAAGAGGAAATCAAACAATACCTAGAGACAAGTGACAATGAAAACATGACAATCCAAAACCTCTGGGATGCAGCAAAAGGAGTTCTAAGAGGGAAGTTTATAGCTATACAAGCCTACGACAAGAAACAAGAAAAGTCACAAGTAAACCATCTAACCTTACACCTAAAGGAACTAGAGAAAGGAGAATAAACAGAACCCAAAGTTAGCAGAAGGAAAGAAATCATAAAGATCAGAGCAGAAATAAATGAAATAGAGAAAAGGAAAACAATAGCAAGGATCAATAAAACTAAAAGCTTGTTCTTTGAGAAGATAAACAAAAGTGATAATCCATTAACCAGACTCATCAAGAAAATGAGGGAGAAGACTCAAATCAATAAAATTAGAAATGAAAAATAAGTTACAACAGACACTGCAGAAAAACAAAGCATCCTAAGAGACTACTACAAGCAACTCTATACCAATAAAATGGACGACCTGGAAGAAATGGACAAATTCCTAGAAAGGTATAACCTTCTAAGACTGAACCATGAAGAAATAAAAAGTATGAACAGACCAATCACAAGTAATGAAATTGGAACTGTCATTAAAAATCTTCCAACAAACAAAAGTCCAAGACCTGATGGCTTCACAGGTGAATTCTATCAAACATTTAGAGAAGAGCTAACACCCATCCTTCTCAAACTCTTCCAAACAATTGCAGAAGAAAGAACACTCACAAACTCATTCTATGAGGCCATCATCACCCTGATACCAAAACCAGACAAAGATACTACAAAAAAAGAAAATTACAGACCAATACCACTGATGAATATAAATGCAAAAATCCTCAACAAAATACTGGCAAACAGAATCCAACAACACATTAGAAGGATCATACACCATGATAAAGTTGGATTTATCCTAGGGATGCAAGGATTCTTCAATATATGCAAATCAATCAATGTGATACACCATATTAACAAATTGAAGAATAAAAACCATATGATCATCTCAATAGATGCAGAAAAAGCTTTTGACAAAATTCAACACTGATTTATGATAAAAACTCTCCAGAAAGTGGGCATAGAGGGAACCTAATGCAAAATAATAAACGTCATATATGACAAACCCACAGCAAACATCATTCTCAATGGTGAAAATCTGAAAGCATTTCTGCTAAATCAGGAACAAGACAAGGATGTCCACTCTCACCACTATTATTCAACATAGTTTTGGAAGTCTTAGCCATGGCAATCAGAGAAGAAAAAGAAATAAAAGGAATCCAAATTGGAAAAGAAGAAGTAAAACTGTCACTGTTTGCAGATGACATGATACTATACGTAGAGAATCCTAAAGATGCAACCAGAAAATTACTAGGGCTAATCAATGAATTTGGTAAAGTTGCAGGATACAAAATTAATGCACAGAAATCTCTTGCGTTCCTATACACTAATGATGAAAAATCTGAAAGAGAAATCAAGATAACACTCCCATTTACCATTGCAACAAAAAGAATAAAATACCTAGGAATAAACTTACCTAAGGAGACAAAAGACCTGTATGCACAAAGGTATAAGACACTAAGGAAAGAAATTAAAGATGATACCAACAGATGGAGAGATATACCATGTTCTTGGATTGGAAGAATCAGTATTGTGAAAATGACTATACTACCCAAAGCAATCTACAGATTCAGTGCAATCCTTATCAAATTACCATGGCATTTTTTGAGGAGCTAGAATAAAAATTCTTAAAATTTGTATGGAGACACAAAAGACCCTGAATAGCCAAAGCAGTCTTGAGGGAAAAAAAATCGGAGCTGGAGGAATCAGACTCCCTGGCTTCAGACTATATTACAAAGCTACAGTAGTCAAGACAATATGGTACTGGCACAAAAACAGAAGAATAGATCAATGGAACAAGATAAAAAGCCCAGATATAAACCCATGCACCTATGGTCAACTAATCCATGACAAACGAGGCAAGGATATGCAATGGAGAAAAGACAGTCTCTTCAATAAGTGATGCTGGGAAAAATGGAGAGCTACATGTACAAGAATGAAATTAGAATGCTCCCTAATACCATACACAAAAATAAACTCAAAATGGATTAGAGACCTAAATGTAAGACCGAACGCTATGAATCTCTTACAGGAAAACATAGGAAGAACACTCTTTGACATGAATCACAGCAAGATCTTTTTTTGATCCACCTCCTAGAGTAATGGAAATAAAAACGAAAATAAACAAATGGGACCTAATGGAACTTAAAAGCTTTTGCACAGCAAAGGAAACCATAAACAAGTTGAAAAAACAACCCTCAGAATGGGAGAAAATATTTGCAAATGAAGCAACTGACAAAGGATTAATCTCCAAAATAAAGAAACAGCTCATGCAGCTCAATATTCAAAAAACATAAAACCCAATCCAAAAATGGGCAGAAGACCTAAATAGACATTTCTCCAAAGAAGATATACAGATTGCCAACAAAAACATGAAAGGATGCTCAAAATCACTAACCATTAGGGAAGTGCAAATCAAAACTACAATGAGGTATCACCTCACACAAGTTAGAGTAAACATCATCAGAAAATCTACAAACAACAAATGCTGGAGAGAGTGTAGAGAAAAGGGAACCCTCCTGCACTACTGGTGGGAATGTAAACTGATACAGCCACTATGGAGAACAGCATGGAGGTTTCTTAAAAAACTAAAAATTGAATTACCATATGATCCAGCCATCCCACTACTGGGCATCTACCCAGAGAAAGCCATAATTCAAAAAGACACATGTACCCCAATGTTCATTGCAGCACTATTTACAATAGCCAGGTCATGGAAGCAACCTACATGCCCATCAACAGACGAATGGATAAAGAAGATGTACATATATACAATGGAATATTACTCAGCCATAAAAAGGAATGGAATTGGGTAATTTCTTGAGATGTAGATGGATCCAGGCTCTGTCATACAGAGTGAAGTCGGAAAGAGAAAAATAAATATCGTATATTAACGCATATATGTGGAACCTAGAGAAATGGTACAGATGAACCTGTTTCCAGGACAGAAATTGAGACACAGATATAGAGAACAAATGTATGGACACCAAGGCAGGAAAGCAGTGTGGGGTGTGGGGGTTGATGAACTGGGCGATTGGGATTGACATGCATACAATGATGTGTATAAAATTGATGACTAATAAGGACCTGCTGTATAAAAAAATAAATAAAATAAAATAAAATAAATCAGAAAACCCAAGAACCTAAGACAATAACAAAAAAGATAATAGATGCAGAAAATAGAAAGAGCAGAAAAAAAAAAAACCTTGCCTCCCAAAAGACATATTACTATTCCAGAAATAGAAAATTCAAATAAATGGGACAAAAATGTATCTAAAAGTTATTGAACAGATTTTCCTTGAAATTAGGTTAAAATAATCTACAGACTGAAAGGACACAAAATGTTCCAGGAAAAATTAATGATTGTGAGAGGACTACTGAAATCATCATTAAGTTATTGAATTGTAAGTCTAAAAGAAAATTCTTCAGGTGTTTAGTAGACAAAAAAAAAAAAGCAAGTCACAAGGAGAAAAAGTGGAGTCTGACATTAGAATCTCCACAGCAAAATTTAATGACAGAAGTCAATGACCAATGGCTACAAAGCTCTGAGTTCAAGAAATTATGACCCAACACTATCTTGCAAAATCAAGATGTCTTTCTAATATATAGGAAACAAAAATTTCTTTCACCATGAAAGAGTTAAGGGATTAAAATGCCTGAGAAACCTTGGAGAAAAAAAGAAAACTCCCAGATGGTTAAATCAAGCCAACAAAGAGTTAAATTGAAATACAAAATCCAAGAATACAGAAACTGTGTAAAAGGGACTAATTTTTTTCAATAAAATAGGATTAAACAATTATGGGAATTGTACAAAGTAGAAATAAATGTTATAGATCTTGACAACTTAAAAGTAAAATATAGCTAAAGGAAATTAGGATATAAGGGAAAGGAAAATGGGATAAAATGTAAATGTGCAAATTTTTCATTCTTCATAATAGAGAAACAATCAGTATTTCACAAACATGGAACAAAGTTAAAAACCACATGGGGAGGGGAGACCTTCAAGATGACAGAAGAGAAAGACGTTGAGATCACCTTCCTCCCCACAAATACATCAGAAATATGTCTACATGTGGAACAACTCCTACAGAACACTTGCTGAATGATGACTAAAGACCCCAGACTTCCCCAAAGGGTCTTGGTACTCTGGCCAGGGGTCAGGCCTGTGCCTCTGATGTGGGAGAGCCAAGTTCAGGATATTGGTCCACCAGAGACCTCCCATCTCCAAGTATTATCAAATGACAAAAATCTCCCAGAGATCTCCATCTCAATGCCAAGACGTAGCTCCATTCAACGACCAGCAAGCTACATTTCTGGACACCCCAAACCAAACAGCTAGCAAGACAGGAACACAAGCCCACCCACTGGCAGAAGGGCTGCCTGAAATCATAAAAAGTTCACAGACACCCCAAAACACACCACTGGATGCGGACCTGCCCACCAGAAAGACAAGATACAGCCTCATCCACCAGAAAACAGACACTACTCCCCTCCACCAGGAAGCCTACACAACCAAATAAACCAACGTTAGCCAAGGGGGCATGCATCGTAAAGATGATCAAAAACCTTGGAAATAGAATGGAGCAAATACAAGAAAAGTTTAACAGGGACCTAGAAGAACTAAAGAGCAAAGAAACAATGATGAGCAACAGAATAAATGAAGTTAAAAATTCTGTATACATATAACTGATTCATTTTGTTGTAAAGCAGAAACTAACACACCATTGTAAAGCAATTATACTCCAATAAAGACGTTAAAAAAAAAGTAGATTTCTGTTTTGAAACTAGAATTACAAATAAAGCAATTGCACAGAAAAAAAAATTCTCTAGAAGGAATCAATAGCAGAATAACTGAGACTGAAAAACGGAGAAGTGACCTGGAAAATAAAATAGTGGAAATAACGACTTCAGAGCAGAATAGGGAAAAAAGAATGAAGAGAATTGAGGACAGCCTCAGAGACATCTGGGACAACATTAAATGTACCAACATTCGAATGATAGGGGTCCCAGAAGAGGAAGCGAAAAAGAAAGGGACTGAGAAAATATTTGAGGTGATTATAGTTGAAAACTTCCTTACTGTGGGAAAGAAAATAGTCAATCAAGTCCAGGAAGTGCAGAGAGTCCCATACAGGATAAATCCAAGGAGACACACACCAAGACACATAATCAAACTATCAAAATTAAATACAAAGAAAAAATATTAAAAGCAGGTAAAGGGGAAAAAAAGGGAAAAAACAACAAATAACATACAAGCAAATCCCCATAAGGTTAACAGCTGATCTCTCAGCAGAAACTCTGCAAGCCAGAAGGGAGTGGCAGGACATATTTAAAGTGATGAAAGGGAAAAACCTGCAACCGAGATTACTCTACCCACCAAAGATCACATTCATATTCAACAGAGAAATTAAAACCTTTACAGAAAAGCAAAAGCTAAGAGAATTCAGCACCACCAAACCAGCATTACAACAAAAGCTAAAGGAACTTCTCTAGGCACAAAACACAAGAAAAGGAACAGACTTACCATAACAAACTCAGAACAATTAAGAAAATGGTAATAGGAACATACATATCGATAATTACCTTAAATGTAAATAGATTAAATGCTTCAACCAAAAGACATAGACAGGCTGAATGGATACAGAAACAAGACCTATGTATACACTGTCTACAACAGACGCACTTCAGACCTAGGGACACCTACAGACTAAAAGTGAGGAGATGGAAAAAGATAGTCCATGCAAAAGGAAATCAAAAGAAAGTTGGAATAGCAATTATCATATCAGACAAAATAGACTTTAAAATAAACTATTACAAGTGATAAAGAAGGACACTACATAATGATCAAGGGATCAATCCAAGAACAACATATAGCAATTGTAAATATTTATGCACCCGACATAGGAGCACCTCAATACATAAGACAAATACTAACAGCCATAAAAGGGGAAATCGACAGTAACACAATCAGAGTAGCGGATTTTAACACTCCACTTTCACCAATGGACAGATCATCCAAAATGAAAATAAATAAGGAAACACAAGCTTCAAATGATACAATAAGTAAGATGGACTTAACTGACATTTATAGAACATTCCATCCAAAAACAAAAGAATACACTTTCTTCTAAAATGCTCATGGAACATTTGCCATGATAGATCTTATCTTGGGTCACAAATCAAGCCTTGGTAAATTTAAGAAAATTGAAATCTTATCAAGTATCCTTTCTGACCACTATGCTGTGAGACTAGATGTAAATTACAGGAAAAAAATCTGTAAAAAATACAAGACATAGAGGCTAAACAATACACTACTTAATAACCAAGAGATCACTGAAGAAATCAAAAAGGATATCAAAAAATACCTAGAAACAAATGACAGCACAATGACCCAAAACCTATGGCATGCAGCAAAAGCAGTTCTAAGAGAGAAGTTTATAGCAATACAATCCTACCTTAAGAAACAACAAACATCTGAAACATCAACATAATCTCACACCTAAAGCAATTAGAGAAAGAACCAAAAACCCCAAGTTCACTGAAGGAAAGAAATCATATACATCAGATCAGAAATAAATGAAAAACAAATGAAGGAAACAATAGCAAAGATCAATAAAACTAAAAGCTGGTTCTCTGAGCAGATAAACAAAACTGATAAACCATTAGCCAGACTTGTCAAGAAAAAATGAAGATTCCAAACAATAGAATTAGAAATAAAAAAGGAGAATTAACAACTGACACTACAGAAAAACAAGGATCATGAGAGATTACTACAAGAAACCGTATGCCAATAAAATGGACAAACTGGAAGAAATGGACAAATTCTTAGAAAGGCACAACCTTGTGAGAGTGAACAAGTGAAATAGAAAATATAAACAGACCGATCACAACCACTGAAATTGAAACTGTGATTAAAACTCTTCCAACAAACAAAAGCCCAGGACCAGATGGCTTCACAGGCGAATTCTATCAAACATTTAGAGAAAAGCTAACACCTATCCTTCTGAAACTCTTCCAAAATGTAGCAGAGAGAGGAACACTCCCAAACTCATTCTAAGAGACCCCCATCACCCTGATAGCAAAACCAGACAAAGATGTCACAAAGAAACAAAACTACAGGCCAATAACACTGATGAACATAGATGCAAAAATCCTCAACAAAATACTTGCAAACAGAATGCAACAGCACATTGAAAAAATCATACACCATGATTAAGTGGGGTTTATCCCAGGAATGCAAGGATTCTTCAATATACGGAAATCAATCAATGTGATACACCATATATTAACAATTTGAAGGAGATAAAGCATATGATCATCTCAAAAGATGCAGAAAAATCTTTCAACAAAATTCAACACCTATTTATGATAAAAACCCTCCAGAAAGTAGGCACAGAGGGAACTTACCTCAACATAATTAAGGCCATAAATGACAAGTCCACAGCCAATATCATACTCAATGGTGAAAAACTGAAACCATTTCCACTAAAATCAAGAACAAGACAAGGTTGCCCACTCTCACCATTATTATTCAACATAGTTTTGGAAATTTAGCCACATCAATTAGAAAAGAAAAAGAAATAAAAGGAATCCAAATGGGAAAGGAGAATTAAAGCTGTCACTGTTTGCAGATGACATGATACTATACATAGAGAGTCCTAAAGATGTTACCAGAAAACTACTAGAGCTAATCAATTAATTTGCTAAAGTAGTAGGACACAAAATCAACGCACAGAAATCTCTTACATTCTCCTACACTAATGATGAAAAATCTGAAAGAGAATTTAAGGAAACAGTCCCATTTACCACTGCAACAAAAAGAATAAACTACCTAGGAATAAACTTACCTAAGGAGACAAAGACCTATATGCAGAAAACTCTAAGACACTGATGCAAGAAATTAATGATGATACAAACAGATGGAGAGATATACCATACTCTTGGATTGGAAGAATCAACATTGTGAAAATGACTCTGCTACCCAAAGCAATATACAGATTCAGTGCAATTCCTATGAAATTACTAATGCCATTTTTTACAGAACTACAACAAAAATTTCATAATTTGTATGGAAACACAAAGGACCCCAAATAGCCAAAGCAATCTTGAGAAAGAAAAACGGAGCTGGAAGAATCAGACTCCCTGACTTCAGACTATACTACAAAGCTACAGTAATCAAGACAGTATAGTACTGGCACAAAAACAAAAATATAGATCAATGGAAGAGGTTAGAAAGCCCAGAGATAAGCCCACGCATGTATGGTCAACTTATTTTTGATAAAGGAGGCAAGAATATACAATAGAGAAAATTACAACCTCATCAATAAGTGATGCTGGGAAAACTGGACAGCTACATGTAAAAACAATGAAATTAGAACACTCCCTAACACCACACACAAAAATAAACTCAAAATGGATTAAGGATCTAAATATAATGCTAGTCACTCTAAAAATCTTAGAGGAAAACATAGGCAGAACACTCTATGACATAAATCACAGCAAGATCCTTTTTGACCCACCTCCTAGAGGAATGGAAATAAAAACAAAAATGAACAAATGGGACTTAATGAAACTTAAAAGCTTTTGCAAAGGAAACCATAAACAAGACGAAAATACAATGCTCAGAATGGGAGAAAATATTTGCAAATGAAGCAACTGACAAAGTATTAATCTCCAAAATTTACATGCAACTTAATATCTAAAAAATCAAACAACCCAATCCAAAAATGAGCAGAAGACCTAAATAGACATTTCTCCAAAGAAGATATACAGATTGCCAACAAACACATGAAAGGATGCTCAACATCACTAATCATTAGAGAAGTGCAAATCAAAACTACAATGAGGTATCACAACCCACTGGTCAGAATGGGCATCATCAAAAAATCTACAAACAGTAAATACTGGACAGGTGTAGAGAAAAAAGAACCCTCTTGGCCTGTTGGTGGAATGTAAATTGCTAAAGCCACTATGGAGAACAGTATGGAGGTTCCTTAAAAAACTAAAAATAGAACTACCATACGACCCAGCAATCCCACTACTGGGCATATACCCTAAGAAAACGATAATTTAAAAAGAGTCATGTACCACAAGGTTCACTGCAGCTCTGTTTGCAATAGAAACATAAGTGTCCATCGACAGATGAATGGATAAAGAAGATGTGGCACATATATACAATGGAATATTACTCAATATAAAAAGGAATGAATTTGAGTTATTTGTAATGAGGTGGATGGACCTAGAGTCTTTCATACAGAGGGAAATCAGTCAGAAAGTGGAAAGAAAATACATATGCTAACACATATATACATAGAATCTAAAAAAAAAAAAGTTATGAAGAACCTAGGGGCAGGACGGGAATAAAGACGCAGACCTACTAGAGAATGTACTTGAGGATATGGGGACGGGGAAGGGTAAGTTAGGATGAAGTGAGAGAGTTCCATGGACATATATACACTACGAAATGTAAAATAGCTAGCTAGTGGGAAGAAGCTGCATAGCACAGGGAGATCAGCTCGGTGCTTTGTGACCACCTAGAGCAATGGGATGGAGAGTGTGGGAGGGAGGGAGATGCAAGAGGGAAGAGATATGGGGATATATGTATATGTATAGCTGATTCACTTTGTTAAAAAGCAGAAACTAACACACCCTTGTAAAGCAATTATACTCCAATAAAGATGTTAAATATATATATAGGACTTGTGCCTGTCAATGTTTCTACCAACTGTTTTCTCATCAGTAGAACAGTGGGTCTCAAATCTTACCATGCACAAAATCACCTGGAGGATTTGTTACAATACAGCTTGCTGGGCCCACACACATGATTTTCCGGTTCAGCAGGTGTCGGCTGAAGCCTAAGAAACTGCATTTCTAGCAAGTTCTCAGGGGATTGCTGATGCTGCTGGTCCAGACACAACCGCCTTCAGTAGGAGACTTTAGGAACTAGATTCTCTTGGGAAATCATTATTTTAGTTTAAATTTAAGGGTATTTAATAATTTTATTTAAACTGACATATATATAGTGTGATCTCTTAATGTAATCATTATTTCCATCTAAACCACCCACTTTTCTTTTTTTTAATTTTTATTTTTTAACATCTTTATTGGAGGATAATTGCTTTACAATGATGTGTTAGTTTCTGCTTTATAAAAAAGTGAATCAGCTATACATATACATAGATTCCCTTATCTCCTCCCTCTTGTGTCTCCCTCCCATCCTTCCTATCCCACCCCTCTAGATGGTCACAAATCACCAAGCTGATCTCCCTGTGCTATGCGGCTGCTTCCCACTAGCTAGCTATTTTACATTTGGTAGTGTATATATGTCCATGTCACTCTCTCACTTTGTCCCAGCTTACCCTTCCCTCTCCTAGTGTCCTCAAGTCCATTTTCTACATCTGAGCCTTTATTCCTGTTCACTCTTCTATTTTTGTATATATCTGGAGAGAAAGAGGGAAGAAGAGGGAGAGATATGTTCAGAATAATGTTCACTTGATGTTAATGGTAGTTATTTGTACTTTTTATATTCTTTCAATCTCTTCAGTTAAGCCTATGAAACATTTTTACAACATAGTAAGGTCATTAATAATGACAATAAACTTCCAGTTTAGAAGCACAATTCATTTGATCTAGAATTCAGTTTCTCAGAGTGACCCCAAGAAATGTGTTTTGAAGGTCATGATGGTCTCCAATGGTATCAGCCGTATGAGGTTAGCGAATCAGCTCAAACACACACCTCTCATTTCCACTAATTACTTTGAATGGAGATTTCACCCATGCATATATCTATATCCTTGCAGAGAAACAGCATTTTCAGCTCTGCTACGTTTTGTTACAAATCTTATATGTCTGATGTCTGCAACATGAAATCATGCCTTTCTTTAGGGATCCTAGAACTGGCTCTTCCAATTTCTTAGGGATTTTGTTGAACAAACTAAGACTTTCCATAACCTTTGATATTTTACAACCTCCCTTCTCATCCTGATCCAGTGTCACAAAAGATGTTTCATGGTTTTTTTCACTCCTTGTCCTGAGACCACAAATTCTCCCTGACCCATTTTAACTTGCCTTCTCTAGATATGTTTTACAAACACCTAACTTATATTGTTAGGCACACGTAGCTGTTAAATAGAGAGAAGTCTTTTCCCACTTGGTTGATGAGTTCCAGAGTTGGAAATGAGAAAGAAACAAAAATATTACCAAATATGAGCTGCCAAATTATATCTCAACTTCAGGACAACTTCCCATCAGTGAAGGAAACACAGGTGATATAACCACCACTGAAGTGAGAGTAAGGGAAAGCACCTACTGCAGTGAGTCCAGCCTCAGTGGTTAGAGCTTACAATAGAGTCTAAGGACTGGGATGGAACTCCTTTGAGTATGTGTGAGGGAAAAAAAGAGAGAGAAATGGGTAAGTGAATGGATGAGCCACTGGCGTTATTAAGTAAGGATTAATAAAGCCAATGCCCCATTAGAGAAGCTAAAAAAAATGACTTATACTTTGATCATGAGATGGTTTCCAGTTTGACCCCTCAGGTGTGAATCAGAATTGGCTGTGACCCCATCATCAATATCCATGATACCAATCCATATTTTGTGGATCTTCCCAACTCCGATGTTTTCTGAGTGCTTGATTCTACAAACACTCCCTCCCTCTCCCTGGAAAACAGGATGTCAGAGAACATTCTGTACCAGGAGCTGCAACTAGTCTGCTTGGCCACATCCATCACCCAGCCTCCTCACTTCAAGCTTCTCTCTCCTGGGCACAAGTTCCAGCCAAGGAACGGGAAGAGGAGACAACTATATCTGAGAATGAAGAATGCTTTTGTAGTAAGTTTTACTGAAGGGTGATATGGTGTTTCTTATATTCAGTTTTCTCCCAGCCCTGGACTTTCTGAACTTCACAAGGCAGCCAATCTTCCAAAATCATCTTTAACTTTTCCAACTCTGAGCAGGAAGAGTCGACTCTGTCTTTGCATGTACCTCCAGCATCTCAGCCTCACCCATTGACTCTTCCTCCTATTCTTGTTTGATTCTGGAAGCTTCACCATGGCTTTTCCTATCTGATCTGTTTATCTGATACCTGGGTCAAGTCCGGTCTGCTATCCTAGGACAAGTTACAAATGGAGGCCTGAGTAAATGCAGCCTGTAATTCCCAACTCTCTTCTTTGAAATCTTGGTAATGTCACCATTTTGTAGTTTTCCTTTCTAAGTTCATTTTCTACAAAATCTGCCAAGCTTGATGAATGAAAGGATGTATAAAGAGTGTTTCTATATGGTATACCCAGATGTTCTAAGTCAAAGCGGCAAGATACACGCTGGGTTTGTAACTGGAAGACCTGGATCCCAGTACTGTTTTCCATCTCTAACTAGTTGTATAACCTTAGGAATACAGGTACAGCCTAGTTACAGCCTGAGCTGAGCACTAGGCTCTGTGTCTTAAATCTAGGCTGGCAAAGCATCATCCAAGTGGGTAAACACTAGCAGCAATGCTCAGTGGACATCCAAATTAGCATCCAGTGAGTCACCTAAAATGTAGGCAGCCCAGGAGCAAGCCATAAACTCCAAATGCATAAAGATGAAAAGACAAGGAAGGTTCTGAAGGATGTAAGCTTGTCTGAAGGATGTTATGATGTGGAGGGAGAGAAGCAAGAATGAAGCATTCACTGTCAGGCTGACTCCACATGGCTCACGGCTATGCTTGGGGATGTCAAGAAGCAGAAAGAAAAAGTTTGTTTATAAAGTCTGTTTGCATGGATGATAACATGAATACCCAGAGGAAGATGAACAAAACCCACAGGAGCCTAAGGTGAAGACACAGCATTATAGAGTGTAAGTACAGTTAAATTATCAAATGTTAAGGATAGAAGGGATGTAAAAAATGCATTCATGTTGTCCAACTCTGTATTTTATAGATGAGAAAACAAAATATACATCTGAAGTGACCTGTCCAATAGAGAACAGACTTATGGTTACCAAGGGAGAGGAGGTTGGGGGAGGGATGGAATGAGAGTTTGGGGTTAGCAGGTTTAAGCTATTATATATAGAATGAATAAACAACAAGGTCCTACTGTATAGCACAGGATATTCAGTATCCTATTATTGCTCGGTGCTTTGTGACCACATAGAGGGGTGGGATAGGGAGGGTGGGAGAGAGATGCAAGAGAGAGGGGATATGGGGATATATGTATACATATAGCTGATTCACTTTGTTATACAACAGAAACTAATACAACATTGTAAAGAAACTATGCTCCAATAAAGATGTTTTTAAAAAATAGAAATAAATTTTAAAGAAATATATATATATATATATATATATATATATATATATATATATATATCTCCTATGATAAACCCTAATGGAAAAGAATGTAAAAAAATGTATATTTATGTATAACTGAATCACTTTGCTGTACAGCAGAAACTAACACAACATTGGAGATCAACTGTAATTCAATGAAATAATTTACAAAAAAATATGAAGTGACCTGTCCAGAGTCTCACATTTAGTTAGTAGCAGAGTTGGAACCATCAACAAATAAAGCCACCATTTTTATTGAGTGTCTGGTCTGTGTCAGACTCCTTATTTCTGATTCCCACAAGTCATCCCATCCTAACTGAGAATCCATAGCTCAGAGAAATTAATTTACCTTGACTCACAGAGCCAGTAGTCAGAGATTTCAGTATTGGTTCCGCTTCCCCCAAATATCTGTATTTATTTTGCTGCACTCTGCTGTTTTATGTCTCTCCAAAGGTTAGAAGATGCAAAAGTTCACAGGGCCCCAAATTGTCCAACTCAGTATTTGAAACAGCCCACACCTTTCCAGATGCTGAATTTACTTACATGGGCTATTTTTTACCCTAGTCTCAGTCATACTTTATTCTCTAGAACACGTCATCAAACCAGGTTAAAACTCCTCACCATTTTCCACAGTAACAGTAGTTGAGACACAACTCCATTTGACTCAAATTCCTGTCGAAGGACAGGAAAACATAACTTCTGATGAGCAAAGCTTCCTCCACTGGCATACTACAATTACATATTGAAATGGAAATAATCTCTTTTTGGATATTTTCTTTTCTGTACATATGGAAATTTGATTAATTAAAATAATAAAAACACTCCATCATTTGCATGATGCCACGAGTGCACATCAGTTTTATCAAGGCAATGGGAAAATAAATTTTAGAAGCAGCAATGAAGAAGAAATATTGGCAACTTAATATATTCCTACGACTTTGGCTCAGGAGAGAACGTAAAGGTTCCTGGTTTGATGGACACTAGTGAGTCAGCAAACATAGAGCTGAAGTCACTCTGAGCACTGGAAGAGGAGGCAGAAGAATTACAGACAGGGACTGTGGACTCCTGAATATGAGCACCTGTGGCGTGAGGGAGACAGGGCAACAGTTAACTACAGGACACAGCAATAGACTAGTGGGTGAAAAAAATGTGGCACAGTGTGGAGAAAGTTAGGTAAGTTTCTAAGTTGATATTAACATTCATTCATTTATCAGATACTTTCAGCTCACTGGGTCTGGCATTGCTGTGACTGGGGAAAATCATGAAGTAAAAGACAATCAAAACCAAAAATCTTAAAAATTGCCTCATTGGAAGTCATGTTCTAGTTATTGGAAACAGGGTGAATGTATATACACATACTCACACATATATATGTCAGGTGGTGGTGAATGATACGCAGGGGAGATGGGGGGGAGTTGGAGATTAAACAGGGTGTCAGAGAAGGTGCCATTTGAACAAACGTCTGAAGTTTTTATGCAATCCAGACATGTCATAGCCTAGGGTTGGAGCATTCCCAACAGAGGGTAAAATGTGTTTGAGGGCCCTGAGGCACAGATGTTTGAGACAGCTAGGAGAGCTTGTGTCTGGGATGGAGCAGGCAGCAGGGAAAGCAGTGAGAGACAAGAAGGGAGCAGATCCCAGTGCCATTCAACAGAAATTTCTGTGATGATAGAAGTGTTCCATATCTGTGCTGTCCAGTATGGTAGCTACCAGTCATGTGTGGCTACTGAGCACTTGAAATGGGGCTAGTGTGACTGAAAAACTCAATTCTTAATTTTATTTAATTATCATAAATTTAAAGAGCCACGTGTGGCTGCCATATTGGACAGTGAGGGTTAGCCTTTGTCAAGATTTTAGATTTTACTCTGAATAAGAGGGGAAGAAACTGGGTCAGAGCAGATTAGTGACTTGATGTGACTTGGGTTTTAAAGGATTGCTCTAGATAACCCAGTGAAAACAGACATAGAGTCAAGAGTAGGCTTGGAGAAAGCTGACTTAATCCAGGTGAGAGGTGACAGTGGACTCTGCATGAGACTTCAGATTAGGGGGTGAGGGGGTAGGCAGTAGTGGAGATGATGAGAAGTGGTCAAATTTTAGATATAATTTGAAGGTGGAACCCATGGTATTTGCTGCCAGTTGGATGTGGGATGATATGAAGGCCTCATAGGTTGTCAGAGGGTTTACAGGAAAAGATTCTGAGCACTGCTGTCCTTAGCAGCATTTCTTCTGTCCTTGGCAACCTGGAAAATTCTAGGTTCATTGGAGATTATGCCTGTATTGCAACGCCGTCTGAGATTAACTGAGATCACATACACGAAATGTGTAGCATGAGGCTCAGCACATAGTAGGTCCTGATACGTTCATTTTCGTCTTCAAGAAGCCAGAGCATAGACCCTTCTGGCAACAAGGGCTCTATTGACTAGCAAGGGTCAGCACTTCTCCTGTAAAGAGCCAGATATGTAGTAAATATTTTTGGCTTTGTAGGCCATATGGTCTATGTCATGACTACTAAACTCTGTCATAGCAAAAGCAGCCAGAGACACAAAACATAAAGACATAGGCACTGCTATGTTCCAATAAAACTTTATTTACAAAGACATATGGCTGGTTGTATTTGGCCTGTGGGTCATAGGTTGCTAATCCTTGGATTAGAGGAAATATTCGTCTATCCTACAGGGTTATTTATAGATATATATAGGGTGACCTATATGTCTTGTTTATCAGCAGCAATCCCAATATACATCCACTGTCCCAGCATAATTATTAATACTAATTATTTCACTGTCAAGAGTGCACCAGTTTGACAGACTCACAGATATACAGAACATACTTCTGATTGCCAAGGGGGTGGGGGTGGGGAAGAGATGGATTCGGAGTTTGGGATTAGCAGATGCAAACTATTATACATAGAATGGATAAACAAGATCCTACTGTATAGCATGGGGAACTATATTCAATAAATATCCTGTGATAAACCATGAAGGAAAAGAATTTTTTTAAAAAAATTTTTTAAAGGCAACTTTCAAGATGACAGAGGAGTAAGATGTAGAGATCAACTTCCTTCCCACAAACACATCAAAAATACATCTACATGTGGAACAACTCCTGCAGAACACCTATGAATGCTGGCAGAAGACCTCAGACTTCCCAAAAAGCAAGAAAATCCCCATGTACCTGGGTAGGGCAAAAGAAAAAAGAAAAAACAGAGACAAAAGAATAGGGATGGGATCTGTCCCTCTGGGAGGGAGCTGTGAAGGAGGAAAAGTTTCCACACACTAGGAAGCCCCTCACAGACGGGGACAGGGGGCTGGGGGGGGGGAAGTTTCAGAGGCAAGGAGGAGAGCACAACAACAGGGGTGCAGAGGGCAAAGTGGAGAGATTCAGACACAGAGGATTGGTGCTGACCAGCATTAACCAGCCTGAGAGGCTTGTCTTCTCACATGCTGGGGTGGGTGGGGGCTGGGACCTGAGGCTTGGGCTTCAGAGGTCAGACCCCAGGGAGAGGACTGGGGTTTGCTGCATGAACACAGCCTGAGGGGGCTAGTGTGCCACAACTAGCGAGGAGGGAGTCTGGGAAAATGACTAGACCTGCCGAGGAGGCAAGAGTCCATTGTTTTGTGGTGTGCCAGGAGAGAGGATTCCTTCCCTATCTGCCCACAGAAGGCAGAGGGCTACTGAAACGAGCTCCAGAGATGGGAACGAGGCACGGCTATCAGCTCAGATCACAGAGACAGGCATGAAACACTAACGCTGTGGCTGCAGCTACCAAAAATACTGTGAGCAAGTGCAGGTCACTATCCACAAAACCCCTGCCCTGGGAACAATTGTCAGGGTCCCATGATCCAGGGACAACAAAGGCCTAGACGGACTAAAGAGCAAAGAAACAATGATGAACAATACAATAAATGAACCTTAAAATTCTCTAGAAGGAATCAATAGCAGAATAACTGAGGCAGAAGAATGGATAAGAGACCTGGAAGATGAAATAGAGAAAATAAGTGCCACAGAACACAATAAAGAAAAAAAAATGAAAACAACTGAGGACAGTCTCAGGGACGTCTGGGACAACATTAAATGCACCAACATGCAAATTCTAGATGTCCCAGAAGAAGAAGAGAAAAAGAAAGGGACTGAGAAAATATTTGAAACGATTATAGTTGAAAACTTCCCTATATGGGAAAGGAAATAGTCAATCAAGTCCAGGAACTGCACAGAGTCCCATACAGGATAAATCCAAGGAGAAATATGCCAAGACACATATTAATCAAACTAATAAAAATTAAATACAAAGAAAAATTATTAAAAGCAGCAAGGGAAAAGCAACAAATAATGTACAAGGGAATCCCCATAAGGTTAACAGCTGATCTTTCATCAGGAACTCTGCAAGCCAGAAGGGAGCGGCAGGGCATATTTAAAGTGATGAAAAGGAAAAACCTACAACCAGAGTTACTCTACCCAGCAAGAATCTCATTCAGATTCTACAGAGAAAATAAAAACTTAAAAGCAAAACGTTAAGAGAATTCAGCACCATCAAACCAGCTTTACAACAAATTCTAAAGGAACTTCTCTATGCAGGAAACACAAGAGAACGAAAAGACCTACAATAAAAAAAAAACCAAAATTAAGAAAATGGTAATAGGAACATAAATATCAATAATTGCCTTAAATGTAAATGGATTAAATGCTCCAACCAAAAGACACAGACTGGCTGAAAGGATACAAAAACGAGACCCGTATATATGCTGAATACAAGAGACCCACTTCAGATCTAGGGACACATACAGACTGAAAGTGAGGGGATGGAAAAAGATATTCCATGCAAATGGAAATCAAAAGAAAGCTGGAGTAGCAATAATCATATCAGATAAAATAGACTTTAAAATAAAGACTCTTACAAGATATAAAGAAGGACACTACATAATGATCAAGGGATCAATCCAAGAAGAAGATATAATCATTGTAAATATTTATGCACCAAACATAGGAGCACCTCAATATATAAGGCAAATGTTAACAGCCAAAAAAGGGGAAACTGACAGTAACACAAAAATAGTAGGGACTTTAACACCCCACTTTCACCAATGGACAAATCATCCAAGATGAAAATAAATGAGGACCCACAAGCTTCAAATGACACATCAAAAAAGATGAACTGATATATATAGGTCATTCCATCCAAAAACAATAGAATACAATTTCTTCTCAAATGCTATGAAACATTATCCAGGATGGATCATATCTTGGGTCACAAATCAAGCCTTGGTAAATTTAAGAAAATTGAAATAGTAACAAGTATCTTTTCTGACCACAACACTATGAGACTAGATATCAATTAGAGGAAAAATTATGTAAAAGATACAAGCACATGGAGGTTAAAAAATACACTACTAAATAACCAAGAGATCACTGAATACATCAAAGAGGAAATTAAAAAATAGCTAGAAAATAAAGGCAATGGAAACACGATGACCCAAAACCTATGGGATGCAGCAAAAGCAGTTCTAAGAGGGAAGTTTATAGCAATAGAATACTACTTCAAGAAACAGGAAAAATCTCAAATAAACAACCTAATCTTACACCTAAAGCAATTAGAGAAAGAAGAACAAAAACACCCCAGAGGTGCTGTGGGCTAAAGGCTGGAAGCATAAGATACACCAGAAATGCATCTACACGTGGAACAACTCCTACAGAACACCTACTGAATGCTGGCAGAAGACCTCAGACCTCCCAAAAGGCAAGAAACCCCCCCCCCCGCCACGTACCTGGGTAGGGCAAAAGAAAAAAGAATAAACAGAGACAAAAGGACAGGGAAGGGACCTGCAACAGTGGGAAGGAGCTGCGAAGGAGGAAAGGTTTCCACACACTAGGAAGCCCCTTCGGAGGCAGAGACTGTGGGTGGCGGAGGGGGAAAGCTTCGGAGCCGCGGAGGAGAGTGCAGCAACAGGGGTATGGGGGGCAAAATGGAGAGATTCCCGCACAGAGGATCGGTGCCGACTGGCACTCACCAGACGGAGAGGCTTGTCTGCTCGCCCGCCGGGGCGGGTGGGGCTGGGAGCTGAGGCTGGTATGGAGCACAGGGAGAGGACTGGGGTTGGCGCCGTGAACACAGCCTGCAGGGGGTTAGTGCGCCACGGCTGGCCGGGAGGGAGTCCGGGGAAAATTCTGGACCTGCTGAAGAGGCAAGAGACTTTTTCTTCCCTCTTTGTTTCCTGGTGCGCGAGGAGAGGGGATTAAGAACGCTGCTTAAAGGAGCTCCAGAGACGGGCGCGAGCCGCGGCTAAAATCACAGACCCAAGAGACAGGCAAGAGACGCTAAGGCTGCTGCTGCCGCCACCAAGAAGCCTGTGTGTGAGCACAAGTCACTATCCACACCCCCCTTCCAGGGAACCTGTGCAGCCTGCCACTGCCAGGGTCCCGGGATCCAGGGACAACTTCCCCAGGAGAACGCACAGCGTGCCTCAGGCTGGTACAACATCACACCGGCCTCTGCCGCCGCAGCTCACCCCGCACTCCGTGCCTCTCCCTCCCGCCGGCCTGAGTGAGCCAGAGCCCCCGAATCAGCGGCTCCTTTAACCCCGTCCTGTCTGAGCAAAGAACAGACGACCTCAGGCGACCTACACGCAGAGGCGGTGCCGAATCCAAAGCTGAGCCCCTGGGAGCTGTGAGAACAAAGAAGAGAAAGGGAAATCTCTCCCAGCAGCCTCAGAAGCAGCGGATTAAAGCTCTGCAATCAACTTGATGTACCCTGCATCTGTGGAATACATGAATAGACAACGAATCATCCCAAATTAAGGAGGTGGATTTTGAGAGCAAGATTTATGATTTTTTCCCCTTTTCCTCTTTTTGTTAGTGTGTATGAGTATGCTTCTGTGAGAGATTTTGTCTGTATAGCGAATTCCACCATTTGTCCTAGGGTTCTATCCATCTGCTTTTGTTTTTTTTTAATTTTTTTCTTAATAATTACATTTTATTTTATTTTACTTTATCTTCATTCTTTCTTTCCTTCCTTCCCTCCTTTAGACAACAAATCATCCCAAATTGAGGAGGTGGACTTTGAGAGCAAGATTTATGATTTTTTCCCCTTTTCCTCTTTTTGTGAGTGTGTATGTGTATGTTTCTGTGAGAGATTTTGTCTGTATAGCAAATTCCACCGTTTGTCCTAGGGTTCTATCTGTCCGTTTTTTTGTTTTTTCGTTTTTTCTCTTAATAATTATTTTTTTATTTTAATAACTTTATTTTATTTTAATTTGTATTCTTTCTTTCTTTTTTCCTTCTTTCTCTCCTTCCTTCCTTCCTTCCTCCCTCCATCCCTCCCTCCTTTCTTTCTTTCTTTCTACTTCTACTAATACTTTCTTTCTACTTTTTCTCCCTTTTATTCTGAGCCATGTGGATGAAAGGCTCTTGGTTTTGCAGCCAGGAGTCAGTGCTGTGCCTCTGACGTGGGAGAGCCAACTTCAGGACACTGGTCAACAAGAGACCTCCCATCTCCACATAATATCAAATGGCGAAAATCTCCCAGAGATCTCCATCTCAACACCAGCACCCAGCTTCACTCAATGATGAGCAAGCTACAGTGCTGGACATCCTACGCCAAACAACTAGCAAGACAGGAACACAACCCCACCCATTAGCAGACAGGCTGCCTAAACTCATAGTAAGTCCACAGACACCCCAAAACACACCACCAGATATGGACCTACCAGGCAGAAAGACAAGATCCAGCCTCATCCACCAGAACACAGGCAATAGTTCGCTTCACCAGGAAGCCTACACAACCCACTGATACATCCGGAGCCACTGGGGACAGACACCAAAAATAACAGGAACTACAAACCTGCAGCCTGCAAAAAGGAGACCCCAAACACAGTAAGATAAGCAAAATGAGAAGACAGAAAAACACACAGCAGATGAAGGAGCAAGATAAAAACCCACCAGACCTAACAAATGAAGAGGAAATACGCAGTCTACCTGAAAAATAATTCAGAATAATGATAGTAAAGATGATCCAAAATCTTGGAAATAGAATAGACAAAATGCAAGAAACATTTAACAAGAACCTAGAAGAACTAAAGATGAAAAAAACAACAATGAACAACAAAGTAAATGAAATGAAAAATACTCTAGATGGGATCAATAGCAGAATAACTGAGGCAGAAGAACGGATAAGTGACCTGGAAGATAAAATAGTGGAAATAATTACTGCAGAGCAGAATAAAGAAAAAAGAATGAAAAGAACTGAGGACAGTCTCAGAGACCTCTGGGACAACATTAAACGCACCAACATTCGAATTATAGGGGCTCCAGAAGAAGAAGAGAAAAAGAAAGGGACTGAGAAAATATTTTTAGTGATTATAGTTGAAAACGTCCTTAATATGGGAAAGGAAATAGTTAATCAAGTCCAGGAAGCACAGAGAGTCCCATACAGGATAAATCCAAGGAGAAATATGCCAAGACATATATTAATCAAACTGTCAAAAATTAAATACAAAGAAAACATATTAAAAGCAGCAAGGGAAAAACAACAAATAACACACAACAGAATCCCCACAAGGTTAACAGCTGACCTTTCAGCAGAAACTCTGCAAGCCAGAATGGACTGGCAGGACACATTTAAAGTGCTGAAGGGGAAAAACCTGCAACCAAGATTACTCTACCTCGCAAGGAGATTTTTCAGATTTGATGGAGAAATTAAAACCTTTACAGACAAGCAGAAGCTGAGAGAGTTCAACACCACGAAAGTAGCTCTACAACAACTGGTAAAGGAACTTCTCTAGGCAAGAAACACTAGTGGAGGAAAATACCTACAATAACGAACCCAAAACAATTAAGAAAATGGGAATAGGAACATACATATCGATAATTACCTTAAATGTAAATGGACTAAATGCTCCCACCAAAAGACACAGATTGGCTGAATGGATACAAAAACAAGACTCATATATTTGCTGTCTACAAGAGACCCACTTCAGACCTAGAGACACATACAGACTGAAAGTAAGGGGATAGAAAAAGATATTTCATGCAAATGGAAACCAAAAGAAAGCTGAAGTAGCAATTCTCATATCAGACAAAATAGACTTTAAAATAAAGACTATTAGAAGAGACAAAGAAGGACACTACTTAATGATCAAGGGATCAATGCAAGAAGAAGATAAAACAATTTTAAATATTTATGCACCCAAAATAGGAGCACCTCAATACATAAGACAAATACTAACAGCCATAAAAGGGGAAATTGACAGTAACACATTCATAGTAGGGGACTTTAACACCCTACTTTCAACAATGGACAGATCATCCAAAATGAAAATAAATAAGGAAACACAAGCTTTAAATGATACATTAAACAAGATGGACTTAATTGATATTTATAGGACATTCCATCCAAAAACAACAGAATACACATTTTTCTCAAGTGCTCAGGGAACATTCTCCAGGAAAGATCATATCTTGGGTCACAAATCAAGCCTTGGTAAATTTAAGAAAATTGAAATTGCATCAAGTATCTTTTCCAACCACAACAGTGTGAGATGAGATATCAATTACAGGAAAAGATCTGTAAAAAATACAAACACATGGAGGCTAAACAATACACTACTTAATCACGAAGTGATCACTGAAGAAATCAAAGAGGAAATCAAAAAATACCTAGAAACAAATGATAATGGAGACATGACAACCCAAAATCTATGGATGCAGCAAAAGCAGTTCATAAGGGAATTATATAGCAATACAATCCTACCTTAAGAAACAGGAAACATCTCGAATAAACAACCTAAGCTTGCACCTCAAGCAATTAGAGAAAGAAGGACAAAAAAACCCCAAAGTTAGCAGAAGGAAAGAAATCATAAAAATCAGATCAGAAATAAATGAAAAAGAAATGAAGGAAACGATAGCAAAGATCAATAAAACTAAAAGCTGGTTCTTTGAGAGGATAAACAAAATTGATAAACCATTAGCCAGACTCATCAAGAAAAAAAGGGAGAAGACTCAAACAATAGAATTAGAAATGAAAAAGGAGAAGTAACAACTGACACTGTAGAAATACAAAAGATCATGAGAGATTACTACAAACAACTTTATGCCAATAAAATGGACAACCTGGAAGAAATGGACAAATTCTTAGAAATGCACAACCTGCCAAGACTGAATCAGGAAGAAATAGAAAATATGAACAGACCAATCACAAGCACTGAAATTGAAACTGTGATTTAAAATCTTCCAACAAACAAAAGCCCAGGACCAGATGGCTTCACAGGCGAATTCTATCAAACATTTAGAGGAGAGATAACACCTATCCTTCTCAAACTCTTCCAAAGTATAGCAGAGGGAGGAACACTCCCAAACTCATTCTACGAGGCCACCATCATGCTGATACCAAAACCAGACAAGGATGTCACAAAGAAAGAAAACTATAGGCCAATATCACTGATGAACTTAGATGCAAAAATCCTCAACAAAATACTAGCAAACAGAATCCAACAGCACATTAAAAGGATCATACCTCATGATCAAGGTGGGTTTATTCCAGGAATGCAAGGATTCTTCAATATATGCAAATCAATCAACGTGATACACCATATTAACAAATTGAAGGAGAAAAAGCATATGATCATCTCAATAGATGCAGAGAAAGCTTTCAACAAAATTCAACACCCATTTATGATTAAAAACTCTGCAGAAAGTAGGCATACAGGGAACTTTGCTCAACATAATAAAGGCTATATATGACAAACCCACAGCCAAAATCATCCTCAATGGTGAAAAACTGAAAGCATTTCCACTAAGAGCAGGAACAAGACAAGGTTGCCCACTCTCACCACTCTTATTCAACATAGTTTTGGAAGTTTTAGCCACAGCAATCAGAGAAGAAAAGGAAATAAAAGGAATCCAAATCAGAAAAGAAGAAATAAAGCTGTCACTGTTTGCAGATGGCATGATACTATACATAGAGAATCCTAAAGATGCTACCAGAAAACTACTAGAGCTAATCAATGAATTTGGTAAAATATCAGGATACAAAATTAATGCACCGAAATCTCTGGCATTCCTATACACTAAGGATGAAAAATGTGAAGTGAAATCAAGAAAACACTCCCATTTACCATTGCAACAAAAATAATAAAATATCTAGGAATAAACCTACCTAAGGAGACAAAAGAGCTGTGCGCAGAAAATTATAAGACACTAATGAAAGAAATTAAAGATGATACAAATAGATGGAGAGATATACCATGTTCTTGGATTGGAAGAATCAACAGTGTGAAAATGACTCTACTACACAAAGCAATCTACAAATCCCTTGCAATCCCTATCAAACTATCACTGGCATTTTTCACAGAACTAGAACAAAAAATTTCACAATTTGTATGGAAACACAAAAGACCCTGAATAGCCAAATCAATCTTGAGAACTAAAAACGGAGCTGGAGGAATCAGGCTCCCTGACTTCAGACTATACTAAAAAGCTACGGTAATCAAGACAGTATAGTACTGGCACAAAAACAGAAAGATCGATCAATGGAACAGGATAGAGAGCCCAGAGATAAACCCACGCAAATATGGTCACCTTATCTTTGATAAAGGATGCAGGAATGTACAGTGGAGAAAGGACAACCTCTTCAATAAGTGGTGCCAGGAAAACTGGACAGGTACATATAAAAGTATGAGATTAGATCACTCCCTAACACCATACACTAAAATAAGCTCAAAATGGATTAAAGACCTAAATGTACGGCCAGAAACGATCAAACTCTTAGAGGAAAATATAGGCAGGACACTCTATGACATAAATCACAGCAAGATCCTTTTTGACCCACCTCCTAGAGAAATGGAAATTAAAAGAAAAATAAACAAATAGGACCTAATGAAACTTAAAAAGTTTTGCACAGCAAAGGAAACCATAAACAAGATGAGAAAACAGCCCTCAGAATGAGAGAAAATATTTGCAAATGGAGCAACTGACAAAGGATTAATCTCCAAAATTTACATGCAGCTCATGCAGCTCAATATCAAAAAATGCAAACAACCTAATCCAAAAATGGGCAGAACACCTAAATAGACATTTCTATAAAGAAGGTATACAGATTGCCAACAAACCCGTGAGAGGATGCTCAACATCACTAATCATTAGAGAAATGCAAAACAAAACTACAATGAGGTATCACCTCACAGCAGTGAAAATGGCCATCATCAAAAAATCTACAAGTTTTCCCTGGTGCTGCAGTGGTTAAGAATCCTCCTGCCAATGCAGGGACACGGGTTCAAGCCTGGTCCTGGAGATCCCAACTAAACCTGTCCACCACAACCACTGAGCCTGTGCTCTAGATCTCGTGAGCCACAACTACTGAAGCCCTCTTGCCTAGAGCCCATGCTCTGCACAAGAGAAGCCACCACTATGAGAGGCCCACACACTTCAATGAAGAGTAGCTCCTGCTTGCTGCAACTAGAGAAAACCTGCACATAGCAACAAAGACCCAATGCAGCCAAAAATTTTTTTAATAAATAAAGTAAAATAACAAATAAATCTACAAACAGTAAATGCTGCAGAGGGTGTGGAGAAAAGGGAACCCTCTTGCACTGCTGGTGGGAATGTAAATTGATACCGCCATTATGGAGAACAGTATGATGGTTCCTTAAAAAACTAAAAATAGAACTACCATATGACCAAACAATCCTACTACTGGGCATATACCCTGAGAAAACTATAATTCAAAAAACGTCATGTGCCATAATGTTAATTGCAGCACTATTTACAATAGCCAGGACATGGAAGCAACCTACGTGTCCATCAACAGATGAATGGGTAAAGAAGAAGTGGCACATATATGCAATGGACTATTACTCAGCCATAAAAAGAAATGAAATTGAGTTATTTGTAGTGAGGTGGATGGACCTAGAGTCTGTCTTACAGAGGGAAGTAAGTCAGAAAGATAAAAACAAATACCATATGCTAACATGTATATATGGAATCTAAAAAAATAAAATTAAAAAACGGTTCTGAAGAACCTAGGGTCAGGACAGGAATAAAAATGCAGATGTAGAAATGGACTTGAGGACACAGGGACGGGGAAAGGTAAGCTGGGTCGAAGTGAGAGAGTGGCATAGACATATACACACTACCAAACGTAAAACAGATAACTAGTGGGAAGCAGCCACACAGGGAGATCAGTTCGGTGCTTTGTGACCACCTAGAGGGGTGGGACAGGGAGGGTGGGAGGGAGACGCACGAGGGAGGAGATATGGGAATATATGTATATGTATATGTATATGTATAGCTGATTCACTTTGTTATAAAGCAGAAACTAACACTCCATTGTAAAGCAATTATACTTCAATAAAGATGTTAAAAGAAAATTTTTATGAGTGTACCCATTTGAATAATGAACAATATGGTTGTGGGTATACACCTTCTTGTCTTATACAGAGAGAAGTGTGAGAATTCCAGCATTCCTTTCATAGTAATACATTTTGTTTTAATTTATGAAACAAAGCAAAGTTTTTTTGAGTACCTATTCTGTTCAATGTTATAAAAAGGATCTAGAACCTCACTCTTTCATATCCACAGCATCACCACTAATGGCTTGTAGCTGTCCCATCCTGAACCATCTTGAATACAGCCCCATCATCTTTTCAACACACTGCTCAAGGCAGTTACTACCAATCATACCAAAATGCAATCTCCTTGTTATCCCAACCTTAGAGTGCAAGCATGGTTTCTTTCCACCAAAACTCATACCCCACCTGGGAAGTTCAAGTTGCAATATATAAAATTCTAACGTCTGACTATGATAAGCTGTACAAGCCATAGATATGATGAGCCCTTATTGGAAATTTTCATTTTCTATGTCTCCCATGAAATAATAGTTTTATTTCTCTTAAGAAAACACAAGAATTTGCCAAGTGGATACATTGTGTAATATTTCATGGTCTCTTTCTTTAGAAGTTGAGAAGATTGAAACATGTCACCTCAGAGAGGACAAAATGATTGAGTTTAAAAGTTTGGCCCATCAATAAGAATATTCTTAAGGCACTTTGTATAAAGAACTATTGAACTAAGAATTACAGAAAGACACAAAACACAAAAAATAAAAAGAATGATGACAATGAGCTCATGTTTCTTACCTTCAAGCCTCTGGGCCCCACTAGCTGACAGACACACAACTCAAGTTGAGTGAAGGCTGGTGTTAGCTTCCCACTCCCACTTAGGCCAGATGCCTTTTTGTCATACACAAAAAGCATCTGTCTACACAGCAGCCCTGCCAAGGAAGCTATAGCACAGTTGTAGGATGAAAAAGCATGATGTAATTTGCCCTCTTTTATAAAAGGATACAGAGTTTATCTATAAAATGAGTTTACCCCTGACCTGACCTATCTGTGTAGCTCACCTATGTCGCCTGCCGTGCGCCAAGGTGGGATAGTTTGCTGCCAAGAACAAGAACCACATATCAAGGCTTTCAGGCCCCTTTTTTTAGCCCCATGATTTACACAAAGTAGCTTTCTCAGGTACAAAGTGATGTCTGTAAAAGGTATCAGCATTTGTTAATTGCCTCACCCAAGAATTTCTCCACCCCCACCACATACACACAAATCAGCTGCCTCTGGGGGACCCCCATCTTCAAGGTTTCAGGGAATCACCTGCCATTTAATTTTCCAAGAGAACTGCTAGAGTGCCTCTGCTACCTTTAGAAAGTCCAGCACCCATACTCTTCCCTTCTCACCGCCCCCATCCCCTTCAAAGTTTCTGTGGATTCCCATAGGGCTTAACTTGTCCCTTGGTCATCTCATCTTATAACCAGTGTCTTGCCTCTGCATTCCTCCTCCAGCAACTGCTCTGTCCTTCCTGTACATCATAAGCCTCTTGGGAATCCATGCTGGTCCTTCATTCCACACAAAGCACTGAAGACCTAGTGCAGGTCGGTATAACCAAGCATCACTCAAGATCTAAAGTAACGGAATGGGGACTACAATAATTTAAGACATTGTCTTAAAATTGAAAAGTACGGCATTTTACTCCAAAATGCATCCTTCCCTCTCACAATCTCTTCCTGGCTGTGTTTCTTCCTTTAGGCTTCCTGCCAACTTAGGGACCTCTGGCTGCCTGAACGTTCTTTTGCTTGCCCCCCTCCCCTAGTTCCTTTGCCTCTCACATACCTTATCCCTTCCTGGGTGGCCCTTACAAATCCAAAATCCCCCACTCCAGATTTATTAGGTTTGTGGTGCAGAGAAATCCTGCTATCCCCCTCTCCCTTAAGTTGATGCCTTGAGAGGAAGTGCTCTCAAGTGTCGCCCTCAAAGAAACAATCAAGGTAGATTCTTAATTCTCCATCTTAATTCTCCACCTCTTTTGATGTAAAATAAAACCCTCCTCAGCAGAAGTGGCTACTTTCAATTTTTCTGCTGTTTAAAATGGTAATTTTTCTTTTTGTTTCGTGGTTAATAGGGTACCTGCCATTCTCTACACATTGAGATTCAGAGAAGCATTTTTTTAAAATCCTGTAGTCCAATGGACCAGTTCTATACACACCTGAAAATAGCTGCAAATATGCATTTCTAGGTAGGAATCTTTTTATACCTTTCTTTATCAGTGTTATTATGTATTCTATTCAGATTAGAAAAAACTGAGTCCCAATAATGTCAGTATCTAAAGAAAGCAGGGTTTTTGAGAAATTGGCACCCAGAAGCTATAATTTGGAACTAGGTGCCATCCCTAGATTGTTGTAGGTATGTTGTGGGAGGTGGATTTGTCTTTGAATGGTGATCTGAAGCTAGAACCAGAAAAGGATAAAATTAAGAAGTGTTTCCTCCATTGTAAAATGGAGGATTTCCAGACCCTGCCATCTCACCCTCATTCTGCAAGCCTGGCAAAACAGAAAAAAGCCCTGCACAGAATTTTTGGGAACATTTCATTGTCCACTCTTTGGGAATGGTATCAACAACTCCAATTGCAATAACCAAACAATGAAGGTGTACAGGAAAAATAGAACAGAAACAAGGCTCTAGTTAATTTGAGAATTTTCTTTACTGTCAGGTCACTGGGAATAGGTACAATATTTTGAGGACTTCCCAGTTCAAACTCAGGATTACTGACGTGTGGAGATGTCACTAAGGGAATAATTAAAGATGGGGTTGACTGGGGACTCAAGGACTGTCTTTTCCCCTCTTCCTCCCTCATCAGAAGGATAATACATTTTGCTAATCTGTATCCACCTACTATTTGCCAAGCTCAGTGCTTTTATTTGTAATATATCATTTATCCTTTAAACGGACCTATGAGATAGGTACCCTTAGGTCCTTTTATTATCTCTATTAGCTTGCAAACAATTGGACAAATAACCAAATGAGTTTTCAACAATCTAAATCTAAAGAGTTGTTGTGGTTGGAGGGAGTTGTCCACGGGAAACCCAACAAGGGGTCCTGAAGTAGGAAGGGGGTCCTGGAGGAGGACTAACATTTAGTGAGTATCTACTCCAAATCTGGCAACAGTTGTGTGATTTTATTATTATCCACATTTTACAAAACTGCCTGCAGAGAGCTTAACCTTCTTCCCATGGTCTCAAAACTAGTTAGTGGGATTTGAACCCAAGTCTGTTTAATTCCATTGTACCAAATAACTAGGAAAAGCCAAAGGGCAACCATAATTCAACAACTAGCTTTTCAAACTCCTATTTTGGACAAAGAAGGAAGATTTGTCTGATGAATATTGAAAGAATTATACAGCTACTCCAGATGCACATACCTGGTTTAAACCACAAAGATCTAGGATAATGAATAAATATCCTAGTCATGACCTTGTAACTCAGAGTAAGCTGACTCCAATGTCCTTGATCACCAGAGGTCATGCTGAGCCCGTCCTGCTCTCTGGTTCCATCCTTAGATCTCAGTGGATGGGGCAAGCCTCACTCTCTTCCCAACCATCCCCATGAGATAACAGCAGGAGGTCCCAGAGGTGCAGATGGAGCTAAGGGCCAAGTTCCTAGAAAGTCTATGCCAGGATGACAACAGAGCCTTGGCATTTTGAGTTATAACGCTGGTTTCTGATCCCAAAGTGACCCTTCCTGTGGGGGGTGTCCTGTTTCTCCCCCACTTCAGACCTCACAGTCACCATGAATTCCCAACCCGGCATGGAGGCTCCAGCTCAAAACGCACCGATGCTGCTTTCCCTGCTGGCATTCCCATAGCTGTGGGAGAAACAATCAGATTTTTTTTCATCACATGATTTAAAGAAATTATAGCTCTGAGATTCGGGGGGAATCTCAGAGCTATATGTGTATGTGTATGTGTGTGTGTGGGTGGGTGGGTGTGCCTGCTCATCTATGTGTATGTGTACTTTAGTCCCTTGAATTTCTGCTCCCTTTTGAACAGATCTCTGGATTCATTTAGCAGATGGTCTGCCAAGAGGCTGATAGAGCCTAACATCCCACGTTAAATGTTTATGGAACTGCCGATCAGGGGTGGGAGAAAGGGTAATAAAGATAACTCAGGAAGCCCCAGAAAACAATCAAGCCCTTTTATTTAAAATACCAAATCAGAAAATTTCTTTGTAGCTTACAAAATGCCTTCACACTCACCATCACATTTGACCTTATCAACCACCCTTTGATGTATATGTTGATTTCAATTTTATACATAAGGCAAATGAGACTCAGAAAGGAGAAAGGATGGGTCCGAGGCCACACAGTAACTTCACAGGTTCACTTCACAACCTGGTGGCTTTATGCTTCCTGTCCTTTTACCATCTCACTACACTGACTAGCCCCATCCTCCAAGAGGCACAAGGAGAATGATGAAAAGGACACAGAGTCATCCCAGATAGGACTCCTAATCCTCCAAAGCTTTCAATACACACTTTAAAAAATTAGAATCAGATGGTGTTCTTCCCATGTAGCAACATTTTTTTCCCCTCTCAAACTGTTTTTTAAATACAAAGGACTCCTAGTCTAATAGGACGAATCCATAGAGGCAGAAAAGTACAGAACATTTGTCAAAGATTCTAGGAAAGCCATCTCTCCCCAATCAGGGTACAGCAGGAAGTTAATTATTTGTGGGTGAGAAGCTCTAAGTTCTTCTACCAATGCATGAAACTTTATTTTTTTAACATTTTTATTGGAATATAATTGCTTTACAATGGTGTGTTACTTTCTACTGTATAACAAAGTGAATCAGCTATACATATACATATACCCCATATCTCCTCCCTCTTGCTTCTCCCTCCCACCCTCCCTATCCCACCCCTCTAGGTGGACACAAAGCACCAAGCCGCTCTCGCTGTACTATGTGGCTGCTTCTCACTAGCTAACTATTTTACATTACGTAGTGTATATATGTCCATGCCACTCTCTCACTTCGTGCCAGCTTACCTTTCCCCTTCCCGTGTCCTCAAGTTCATTCTCTACGTCTGTGTCTTTATCCCTATCCTACCCCTAGGTTCTTCAGAACCATATTTTCTTTTTTTTAGATTCGATATATATGTGCTAGCATATGGTATTTATTTTTCTCTTTCTGCCTTACTTCACTCTGTATGATAGTCTCTAAGTCCATCCACCTCACTACAAATAATTAAATTTTGTTTCTTTTTATGGCTGAGTAATATTCCGTTGTATATATGTGCCACATCTTCTTTATCCATTCATCTGTCGATGGGCACTTAGGTTGCTTCTATGTCCTGGCTATTATAAATAGAGCTGCAATGAACATTGTGATACATGACTCTTTTTGAATTACAGTTTTCTCAGGGTATATGCCCAGCAGTGGGGTTGCGGAGTCATATGGTAATTCTATTTTTGTTTCTTAAGGAACCTCCATACTGTTCTCCATAGTGACTGTATCAATTTACATTCTCACCAACAGTACAAGAGCGTTCCTTTTTCGCCTCACTCTCTCCAGCATTTATTGTTTGTAGATTTTTAGATGATGGCCATTCTGAATGGTGTGATGTGATACCTCCTTGTAGTTTTGATTTGCATTTCTCTAATGATTAATGATGTTGAGCATTCTTTCATGTGTTTGTTGGCAGTCTGTATATCTTCTTTTTTTTTGTATATCTTCTTTGGAGAAATGTCTATTTAGGTCTTCTGCCCATTTTTGGATTGGGTTGTTTGTTTTTTTGTTATTGAGCTGCATGAGCTGCTTATAAATTTTAGAAATTAATCCTTTGTCAGTTACTTCATTTGCAAATACTTTCTTCCATTCTGAGGGTTGTCTTTTGGTCTTGTTTATGGTTTCCTTTGCTGTGCAAAAGCTTTGAAGTTTCATTAGGTCCCATTTGTTTATTTTTGTTTTTATTTCCATTACTCTAGGAGGTGGGTCAGAAAGAATCTTGCTGTGATTTATGTCATAGAGTGTTCTGCCTATGTTTTCCTCTAAGAGTTTGATAGTTTCTGGCCTTACATTTAGGTCTTTAATCCATTTTGAGCTTATTTTTGTGTATGGTGTTAGGGAGTGATCTAACCTCATACTTTTACATGTACCTGTCCAGTTTTCCCAGCACCACTTATTGAAGAGGCTGTCCTTTCTCCACTGTACATTCCTGCCACCTTTATCAAAGATAAGGTGTCCATATGTGCGTGGGTTTATCTCTGGGCTTTCTATTCTGTTCCATTGATCTATCTTTCTGTTTTTGTGCCAGTACCGTACTGTCTTGATTACTGTAGCTTTGTAATATAGTCTGATTCCTCCAGCTCTGTTTTTCTTTCTCAAAATTGCTTTGGCTATTCGGGGTCCTTTGTGTTTCCATACAAATTGTGAAATTTTTGCTCTACTTCTGTGAAAAATGCCATTGGTAGTTGTGATATGGATTGCATTGAATCTGTAGATTGCTTTGGGTAGTATAATCGTTTTCACAATATTGATTCTTCCAATCCAATAACATCGTATATCTCTCCGTCTGTTTGTATAATTTAATTTCTTTTATCAGTGTCTTATTGTTTTCTGCATACAGGTTTTTGTCTACTTAGGTAGGTTTATCCCTGGGTATTTTTTTTGTTGCAACGGTAATGGGAGTGTTTCCTTAATTTCTCTTTCAGATTTTTCATCATTAGTGTATAGGAATGCAAAAGATTTCTGTGCATTAATTTTGTATCCTGCTACTTTACCAAATTCATTGATTAGGTCTAGTAGTTTTCTGGCAACATCTTTAGGAACTCTATGTATAGTATCCTGTAATCAGCAAACAGTGACAGTTTTACTTCTTTTCCAATTTGCATTCCTTTTATTTCTTTTTCTTCTCTGATTGCTCTGGCTAAAACTTCCAAAACAATGTTGAATAATAGTGGTGAGAGTAGGCAACCTTGTCTTCTTCCTGATCTTAGAGGAAATGTTTTCAGTTTTTCACCATTGAGAAAGATGTTGGCTGTGGGTATGCCATATACAACCTTTATTATGTTGAGGTAGGTTTCCTCTATGCCTACTTTCTGGAGAGTTTTTATGATAAATCAGTGTTGAATTTGTCAAAAGCTTTTTCTGCGACTATTGAGATGATCATATGGTTTTTATCCTTCAGTTTGCTAATGTGGTGTATCACATGGATTGATTTGCGTATAATGAAGAACCTTTGCATTCCTGGGATAAACCCCACTTGATCATGGTGTATGGTCCTTTTAATGTGCTATTGGATTCTGTTTGCTAGCATTATGTTGAGGATTTTTGCATCTATGTTCATCAGTGATATTGGCCTGAAGTTTCTTTTTTTGTGACATCTTTGTCTGCTTTTGGTGTCAGGGTGATGGTGGCCTGATAGAATTAGTTTGGGAATGTGCTTCTGTCTGCTATATTTTGGAAGAGTTTGAGAAAGATAGGTGTTAGCTCTTCTCTAAATACTTGTTAGAATTCACCTGTGAAGCCATCTGGTCCTGGGTTTTTGTTTTTTGCAAGATTTTTAATCACAGTCTTAATTTCAGTGCTTGTTTTGGTTAGTTTATATTTTCTGTTTTTCCTGGTTCAGACTCGTAAGGTTGTGCTTTTCTAAGAATTTGTCCATTTCTTCCAGGTTGTCCATTTTATTGGCATATAATTGTGTGTAGTAATCCCTCATAATCCTTTGTATTTCTACAGTGTCAGTTCTTACTTCTCCTCTTTCATTTCTAATTCTGTTGATTTGAGTCTTCTCCCTTTTTTTCTTGATGAGTCTGGCTAATGATTTATCAATTTTGTTTATCTTCTCAAAGAAAAAGCTTTTAGTTTTATTGATCTTGCTATTGTTTCCTTCATTTCTTTTTCATTTATTTCTTATCTTTATGATTTCTTTCCTCCTGCTAACTTTGGGTTTTTCTTATTTCTCTAATTGCTTTAGGTGTAAGATTAGGTTGTTTATTTGAGATTTTTCTTGTTTTTGAGGGAGTATTATATTGCTATAAACTTCCCTCTTAGAACTGCTTTTGCTGCATTCCATAGGTTTTGGGTCATGTGTTTTCATTGTCATTTTTTTCTAGGTATTTTTTGATTTCCTCTTTGATTTCTTCAGTGATCTCTTGGTTATTTAGTAGTATGTTGTTTAGCCTCCATGTGTTTGTGTTTTCTACAGCTTTTTTCCTGTAATTGATATCTAGTCAAATAGTGTTGTGGTCAGAAAATATACTTGATATGATTTCAATTTTCTTAAATTTACCAAGGCTTGATTAGTGACCCATGATCGGATCTATCCTGGAGGATGTTCCATTAGCACTTGAGAAGAAAATGTATTCTGTTGTTTTTGAATGGAATGTCTTATAAATATCAATTAAGTCCATCTTGTTTTATGTATCATTTAATGCTTGCATTTCCTTATTTATTTTCTTTTTGCATGATCTGTCCATTGGTGAAAGTGGGATGTTAAAGTCCCCTACTATTATTTTATTACTGTTGAATTCCCCTTTTTTAGCTGTTAGGATTTGCCTTATGGTTGAGTTGCTAATCTGTTGGGTGCATAAATATTTACAATTGTTATATCTTCTTCTTGGATTGATCCTTTGATCATTATGTGGTGTCATTCTTTGTCTCTTGTGATAGTCTTTATTTTAAAGTCTATTTTCTCTGATATGGGAATTGCTACTCCAGCTTTCTTTTGATTTCCATTTGCATGGAATATCTTTTTTTATCCCCTCACTTTCAGGTGTGAAGTTGGTCTCTTGTAGACAACATATATACGGGTCTTGTTTTTGTATCCATTCAGTCATCTATGTTTTTGGTTGGAGCATTTAATACATTTACATTTAAGGTAGTAATCGATCTGTATGTTCCTATTACCATTTCTTAATTGCTTTGTGTTTGTTATTGTAAGTCTTTTCCTTCTCTTGTGTTTCCTGCCTAGAGGCGTTCTTTTAACATTCGTTGTAAAGCTGGTTTGGTGGTGCTGGATTCTCTTAGCTTTTGCTTGTCTGTAAAGGTTTTAAGTTCTCTGGTGAATCTGAATTATATCCTTGCTGGGTAGAGTAATCTTGGTTGTAAGTTTTTGCTTTTCATCACTTTAAATATGTCTTGCCACTCCCTTCAGGCTGGCAGAATTTCTGCTGAAAGATCAGCTATTAACCTTATGGGGATTCCCTTGTATGTTATTTGTTGCTTTTCCCTTGCTGCTTTTAATATTTTTTCTTTGTATTTAATTTTTTGATAGTTTGATTAATATGAGTCTTGGCCCGTTTCTCTTTGGATTTATCCTGTATGGGACTCTCTGTTCTCCCTGGACTTGCTTGAGTATTTCCTTTCCCATATTAGGGAAGTTTTCAACTATAATCTCTTCAAATATTTTCTCAGTCCCTTTCTTTTCCTCTTCTTCTTCTGGAACCCCTATAATTTGAATGTTGGTGCATTTAATGTTGTCCCAAAGGTCTCTGAGAATGTCTTCAATTCTTTTCATCTTTTTTCTTTATTCTGCTCTGCAGTAGTCATTTCCATTATTTTATCTTCCATGTCTCTTATCTGTTCTTCTGCCTCAGTTATTCTGTTATTGATTCCTCCTAGAGAATTTTTAATTTAATTTATTGTTTTGTTCATCATTGTTTGTTTGCTCTTTAATTCTTCTATGTCCTTGTAAAACATTTCTTGTATTTTCTATTTCTGAGATTTTGGATCATCTTTACTATCATTTGTTGAATTCTTTTTCAAGTCAACTGCCTACTTCCTCTTTATTTGTTTTGTCTGGTGGGTTTTTACTTTGCTCCTTCATCTGCTGTGTATTTCTCTGTCTTGTCACTTTGGTTAACTTACTGTGTTTGGGGTCTCCTTTTTACAGGCTGCAGGTTCCTATTTCCCATAGTTCTATTGGGTAAGGTTGGTTCAGTGTGTTGTGTAGGCTTCATGGTGGAGGGCTCTATTGCCTGTGTTATGGTGGATGAGCTTGGATCTTTTCTTTCTGGCTGCAGGACCACGTCCAGTGATATGTTTTAGTGTGTCTGTGGCCTTAATATGATTTTAGGCAGCCTCTCTGCTAATGGGTCAGGTTGTGTTCCTGTCTTGCTAGTTGTTTGGCATTGGGTGTCCAGCACTGTACCTTGCTGGTCATTGAGTGGAGCTGGGTATTAGCATTGAGATGGAGATCTCTGGGAGACATTTCACCATTTGATATTATGTGGAGCCGGGAGGTCTCTGGTGGACCAATGTCCTGAACTTGGCTCTCCATCTGAGATGTTCCGGTCTGACACCCGGCTGGATCACCAAGACCCTGTCAGCCACACAGTAGTTCTCTGATCTTGGACCAGGTAGTTAACTTTTCTGTGCCTCAGATTTACTTTTGTGCAGCACCTCCTCACCCTAGAGACCTAGTCAGGTGCAAGGGAAGTGCTGTTGCTCACAGGTTGTGCATGGAGGAAGCCCACGAGGCTAGAACAGGATGCTGGCTGAAACTTCATTCTGAGGCTTGCATGTGAGCAATGAAGTTCGGGAAACAGTGTGGATGTGCAGAGTGTATTATTGGGTCTATAGTGTCTGTGAATGAACTTCAGCTGTATGGTTCTCAACCCATGTAGTGAAAGGAGGGAGAGACAGGAACCTCAGAATTCCTGTGGCCTTTGAGCGGCCATTCCCGGAAGAGAATGAAGAATCTACATGAGGGTCACATATTCAATAGACCCAGATGGAAACTCCAATATGGTTGATTAGACAGTGCCTCAAGTCTCTCTTGGAATAGCTAGAGGACCCTAATAATCTCAATGCTAATGAGGCCCATAGAAGTAATAATAAACTGTGACAGATCAGGACCTGAGAGTTGTGTTTCTGGGAGGAAGACGTTGGGGAGGAGACAAAGGCAGAGAAAGGCCAAGGGAAAAAGGAATCAGCATGACCAAATTGATTGATATCAGTTTTGTTAGACACAAAATTCCCTATTGGATCACGGAGTCATGAACAGGTTACACCTATCTTTGTGTCCATGAAAACAAACACTCTGAATGGAATAACAAGCAGGTAATTCCTGTTGGAGGGCTTCAGCTCATTTTTATGGAAGGTATTTGGAATAACACAAAAGGTCAGATTGTCAACAAAAGCACCTTCAGTGTCATGCAGTGGATAGAGCATGAACTTAGGGGTCAAATAGACCTTAAATCACCAGCTTTTAGCTGAAACTGATCCTCAGTTTCCTCATTTATAAACCATTCTCTTCTTTTCCTGCCCTCTAGGATTTTTTGGCATTTCAGTGCAAAACAATCAAACTTTTCTAATAATTTCAAACATACAGGTAACCACAGGGCACAGACAAAGCAAGGAGAGGCCTGGGGACTTCTAACACTCACCTCCCATCCACCTCACTCTTGGCACAGACTAACCTATGAGTCTCTGAGCGACGTGTACAATTTACATCACTTAGAACAGTGAGGAACACAGCTTACCTCCCATTTCCCCATGAGCCATGACCTATAAACACATAGATTCAGGTTGGTTTAAGATAAGATCCTCGAATCCCTCCAAAAGCATTCTATAGACAAGGACTGAGATTATTTTCTAAGAAGTCTGTCACTAGCTTGTTGATTGGAAAATTTGACTGCATCTCTTGCTTTCTTTCCTTTCCAAGAATATCACCCCCAATAAAGAGAGAGTGGACAGCAGGCCTCCTCCTGCTTGCCCTTTCCTTCCTGGGATAGGACTGTGTGTAGGATGGCCCTGTGTGGTCTTGCAGGCTGACCTTAACTCTGCTGATTTGGAAGCTGAAAACATTGCCCTACTTGTCTCCAGGTTCTGGCCAGGGTTAGAATGGGAGGTGAAGAGAACTTGGAGGACAGATGATTCATTATTTCAATTGTTCTTTTCACTTAGTAACTGTAATTTTTATTTGTATAGCACTTTTCACTATGCAGAGCATTTCTTCCAACTGAAATGCAAAATAATCCTAGAAGGCAGACAAAGAAGAGAATGGTTTATAAATGAGGAAACTGAGGATCAGTTTCAGCTAATAAGTGGTGCTTTAAGGTTTATTTGACCTCTAAGTTCATGCTCTATCCACCGCATGACACTGAATGTGCTTTAAAGAGTAGACAGATGGTTTGACTAAGGTGGGGAGAAAAATAACAGTATCCATGTTCCCCTTAAATTCAGAGCATTTTCCCCCAAATTCTACTTACACAAAACTTTTAACTTTGTCACGGTCATGGTAAGGACTAAGTGTCCTATGATGGAGGACTGCTCTGGCCCCATGAATCACTATTTTAAGAACACTCCAGTGAGAGAAGATGGATGTGCTATCCCCGCAGCCCTCATCTACCTTCTGACAGGTGCAACACTGGCAAGGGGCATTTGATGAACTTTCTTCTCAGGCCTCTCTTTTCATCCTCTTCAACAGGACATTGATGATTGGATTCTGGCAGATAAATGAGAAAAGGGAAGATAAGAGGGATGGATGTAAAATTGTCTTCATAATCCATCTATACATTCAAAAGAGAGGACGCTGTGCAGATGCCAAGCAGGGGTGTTTGGCATGAAATGCATTATCTGTGCTGTCTTCCTGGTCTAGAGTCAGGCCTGCCTGGCTCTCAATCCCAGCACAACTGCTTCACCCTGGCAACAGGGCCCCCATCATCCTCCATTGCCAGCCTGTACTAAGACCAAGCCAGTTTCAGGCTGAGAGGTTATCGAAAGCTCTTGCCCAACACTCCACCATCCAGCTTTGCACCTGGATTGTGAAGTAGCTCTGGCCTTAAACTCAGTTCAGGGTTTAGAACTCCTTTTTTCTAAATCAAGTTGATAACATTATGCCCTAGTCTGGTTACCTGGCCTTCTGCCTGGGGTCCCAATCTCTGCAGGCCCTTCAACCATCTTACTCTTCCTGGTAGATGGGAACTAGTGTCCAGGCCCTATATTCATAATGTCCAGACCAGGCAATCTTCTGAAAGTCTTCCTGGAAATGTTGACCAAAGTGGCTGAATCAACAGCCATCTATTTTCACACTGTGCTGCACCCACCTCTTGGGACATTCTCATTATTTCCTGTTGAAACCCACCTCTTGTATCACCCATTACCATATTATCTAGTGTTTGTTACCATATTATTTAGATACTATTTTATATACCTAGGCTACATTTTTTTTTCCAGCTTCCACAGTTAGCTCTGTTCCCTAAACTGTTAGTTGATCCCAGTAAGCTGGTAATCACAGCTCTGGTCACATCCCAGTCAACCTTACCTCACTGTTTTCAGGAAAAAAACAACAATGACAAAAAAAAAAAAACCAATAACAAACAAAAAACACCACATGCCTTCCTGTGTAAAAATATATCAAACAGAAGAAGGTCCTTTGCTGTTAAGGAAGTGTTTGCCAATCTTCAGGGAGCTGAGATACCCTACGTTATTGGCTTGGTTTTACTATATTTTCTTTTCCTCCTAAAAAGTTTTTTTTTAATTAATTTTCAAATTTAATATATTTAATTACCTTTGGGAAAAAGAGATCTTGGGGCAATCCTGGGTAAAACTGAAAACATCTGGAGGTATTACAAAACCAAAACTAGGACTGTGTCCTCGAAGTAAAATTTTAAGTCAAGGTCAAAATGCTGAGTGGGTAAAAAGGTCTTAATAACCTTTCCTTTCCGAGATCCTAATCAGCAGCTCCAAGTTATATCATACCCCAAGTACATTCTGGCTGATAAAGAAGCCAGAATGAGAGGAGAGACATCATCATATCATTGAGACAAATTTTCTGAGTGGGAGGGAGTGAAGAAGAACATGAACCATTTAAAATGTCTCTTGGCAGCAGGATGAAGGCACATCAGAGAACGCAGAAAGTAATGATGACTTTCTGGACACCTGTTCACTTTCTTCATCCTTCTCAGGGAAAGACTCAGAAAAGGGTAATAAACACTGAATATAGCAACAGACCCTTTTTAGCCTTCAACAGATAATTCAACAACTAATTCAATCATAGAAGAATTTTTAAAATAATACACAATATTGGAGAGAGTGTAGTGTTTCAATCACTCATACATTGCTGATGGGATGCAAATGGGGACTTCCAGTCTGAAGAAAAGAAAGCCTTACTTTTTGTAGTATGGCTCAAAAACCTTTAGAAGTTAAAATCCCTAAACTAAGTACTTCTAAGAATCTATCTAAAAGAAAAATCCGAGATGCAGACAAAAAACATTCATAAAAACACTATTTATAATAAAGAAAAATCAATAATATGGTTAAATAAATTAAAGCACTCAAATAATGGATGTATATAGCCATTATATCCTAATGTAAATTATGGCAGCCACTATGGAGAACAGTATGGAGGTTCCTTTAAAAACTAAAAATAGAACCACCATATGATCCTGCAATTCCACCCATAGGCACATACCTGGACAAAACCATAATTCAAAAAGATATGTGCATTCCAATGTTCACAGCAGCACTATTTAATAGCCAAGACATGGAAGCAACCTAAATGTCCATAGACAGATGAATGGATAAAGAAGATGTGGTACATATAGACAATGGAATATTACTCAGGGAAGTGAGTATTACTCAGCCATAAAAAAGAATGAAATAATGCCATTTGCAGCAAAATGGATGGACCTAGAAATTATCATACTAAGGGAAGTTAGTCAGAAAGAGAAAGACAAATACCATATGATATCACTTATATGTGGAATCTAAAATAGGACACAAATGAACTTATCTACAAAACAAAAACAGACTCACAGACATAGAGAACAGACTTGTGGTTGCCCAGGGAGAGGGGCTGAGGGAGTGGTGAATTGGGAGTTTGGGATTAGCAAATGAAAACTACTACATATAGAATGGATAAACAACATGGTCCTAATGTATAGCACAGGGAACTATATTCAATATCCTGTAATAAACTATAATGAAAAAGAATATAAAGAAGAATGTATATATATATTTGCAATTGAAGCACTTTTTTGTACAGTAGAAATTAACACAACATTGTATATGTTCGATACTTCAATACTACAATACAACAATACTTCAATAAAATAAATTTTAAAAATTATATCCTAAAAATATTTAATGATGTGGGAAATTTTTCAAGACATAATGTTAGTGGGAAAAGCCTGATATAAGCAGCATATATCTTGTAATCTTATTTGTACACAAGATTGCGTCTGGAAGGTTAAGGTTATAGACAATAAAAATTCTTATGTAGACTTTTCTGTGTTTTCTGTATCCAGAGAGCAACTCATGCACTGGCCAAGTTCAGGGTTAGAGTCCATGCTCCGTAACTGTCTTGTCCATTCAGCAGGGCACTCCTTCCACACGGACTCTACAGCAAAGGGTTTTTGCTCCTTTCATAGGAGCTCAGATTGCACCATGCAGCTGGCTGTTGTGAAAAGAAAGCAAATGCAATTGTCCTGGTAATTTCCTAGTCACAGCACAGCTTGAAAATGGAGCCCTCCTGTTCACACCCTTGGTCTCACATCTGGCCAAGTTTACAATGCCTATTTTTGGAAATCCAGTGGCCAAAGTATTTCATGGAAGCAGAAGAGATTTGTTGTTCGGCTGGGTTCCGGGTACATAGCAGATACTTAATAAATGTGTGATAAACAAGAGAATGAATGGCCAAACCAAGCTATCAATCAATTTATCAACAATGCTGGATTATTGCCATATACTTCAGTTATTCAGGGCACCAGGATAAACCTCACACTTGCCAGATTCCTCTCCTGTATCCTGTTGAAGTCTCCAGTGACAGACAGGAATTCATCAGCCATCAAGAACCTCAGGATCCTGACTTCATCTCATTTCTGCCCCCTGCCTTCCATCCCAGCCCTTTCAGTCATGGACTAACATACAGACTACTCAGTGGGTGACTAAATCCCACCAGAGCAGATGTTGAAAAATGTACTTTGGGAGGATGCCTGAATGCTCCCACTTCGTCTTGCGAGGGACAATGAATGGCCCAGATGCTAGCCAGGGACCTTCAGCCAGCATGATGAACAGTAGGGGTATTACAACAAATTCTGAAGGGGAAAGTTAAGGTTTAAACACTAGATAGCCCTGCTATGGAGCCCTAGATCTGAAGACCAGAAATGAGGACAAGTTCATGGTTAGAGATGAACTGGGAGATCAGAGGATGAGGCTCAGAGATTAGACAAGAACAGGAATAGGCAAATGGTCAGGAGAAGGGGTGAGAAGAAGTTCCAGGTGGTGACTACAAGCACACACAGTTGTTTTATTTTGCTTTTTAAATATTTGGGGAAACTGGCCTGGTGTAAAAGGCAAGAGGCAGAGAGAACCATACACAATGGGGGAGGAGTTGATCAGGTCCTAATGACTCCCTGCTGTGGTCCTGGATACAGTGTATAGTTCCATGTGATTAGGAACCCCATTCATTCACTCATTCTCATTGCCCAGGCAAAGCCCTGAAGTGAAGAGCCAGCTGTGAAGAGGTGAGAAAATATGCAGATGGAAACTCTGAAGAAAGACCCAAGTTTATCTCTGTGGCCACGATGGCTTCCTTGGTCTGTGCGCACAATGCCTGGCTCATAGGCAACACTCAGGAGAGGTTTGCTGGGGATTTTGTGTGTTTTCATGATATTATGATGTTAACTAGGAACTCGGAGAACAGCCCAAATGATTCATCTTTGAATGAGTGTACACAAGGTTGAGGTTTAGGTGAAGATACATTTGACTTGAAACTGCAGGATTGACAGAACTTTGGCAGCTATGGAGACTGGGTACGTACCCTCCAATTCTCATGAGCTGTATCCTCCCTCTCCCCCTCTCACTTTCTCTCTCTCCCTCTCTCTCTGCTCCCTCCCTTTCTCTCCCTATTTCACTTTCCCTCTCCCTCTCTGTTTCCTGATTCCTAGGAACAAGGATGGGTCCAGCTCACCTTTGAAGTCAAGGCCATATTACATACAGGTCTCTGGCAAGCCTATGGTTCAGTTGAAAAATGAACAAACTAATATCTACTTTATATGGTAATTGTAAGGATTTAAACAAGGTGAAAATGAATAAATGTACCTAGCATATATATATATATATATATATATGTATGTATATATATATACACACACACACACACACACACACACACACACACACGTGGGGTATATAGACACTCAAAAAGATGCTATATATTCCCTTTTCTTATTTCTATAGTCAGCCTAATTAAATTTTAAGTCTTTAAATTTTCCTCAGAACATAATTCCTAGTCCCTATCTATTTAGTGATGTTTATAATTGCCTGTATAATTTCTTCCACACCACTTTTTAAAACTGCCCATCTAAAAGCCCATGACATCCCCCTCCCCATTTTCATAGCTGTTCAGAATATTAGTATCTGTTCCTTTTACAGATGAAGAAATTTAGACACAGAGAGGTTAGATGAATGTTTCCATGCAGTCAGTAAGTGGCAAAAGTGGGATCCAACTAAGCCAAGATCTTTGCTATTTTAATTGTACCATGAAAAATTGTCTTGAACTGTGGTGAAAGGCTAATATTAGAGAGAAATTTCATTTATCCTGGCACAAAAGAGCCAAACCAAAATAACCAGAATCCCTTGTTAATAGGTGTTTAAACTTTGTATGCAGGGATAGCTTCAGACAGGATTACTGCAGATCCTGAAGCACACAAGGAGAAAATATAAAATCACGGGTGTGATATCAGAAACTGGCCCAAACTGTTGGTGAGGCTTGTTAAATCATATCTAGTGCAGCTTGTGGAATTCCTAAGCTTACAAAGCATTAGTTTTTGAGGGGCAGAGTGGTTTAGAGAAGGGATGAAATAATTTATAAGAAAAGTATTTGACTTACTAAGGCTCAAATGTACTATTTTACTTATTATTATGAAGGTAGATAAAACCTTAGAGAACAATCAAATTAATCATTGCCTCACAAGTGTTCCATCAAATCAATATAGATAATTATCAATTCAGCTTCTTTCTTCCCTTTTTGAGGTTTTTCCTATAAGAGGAAGAACATTGCCATGCTAATTTTGGATTATCTGTAATCTTCTGTAAGTGAGTTTTTAAAAATTATTACAATTTAAGATTATCTTGATCTAATAATCTGATCATTGTGGCTAGAAAAAGCCAGCTACTGTGGCCCAATAGATCTTTAGATCTATTGAAAGAAAGGTGTCCAGAGAAAGAAATGCTCAGTGTGCCAATGGCCTTTGAGTTGTACCCATTGGCCCAAGTCTCTGGGGCTTAAGCAAAGATTATGTAAGTACATCCACGGACCCTCTGCCACTACTGCCTCAGAAGTCAGGCCTGCAATGATTCAGACTGAATTTACAAGAAAAAGGCTTCAACAAAACAAAAGATGACCCTTGTCATTCAGAAGAAAAGACAGATGTAGCATAAGCCTAGTAAATCTGATGACTCTCAGGAGTGCAGAGTTTATTGCTAGCAAACAGGACATTATCCTAGCTAAGTGATGTAAGAGGAAATCCTGACCATTCCATTATTTTCATCTATTTAGTGTTTACCCAATGTTTGACCTTGAAGGAATCAGAAGCCATGCATTGTTATCATATTGAAACGGTGATGTAATTGACAAGAAAGCTGTAAACAGATATAAGTAAAGAAAATAATTTGTGGTGGGGGAGGGGATGACCATTAATTGAGGCCTTCTGGATAATGCATATCACATGAGAGGCTTTACAACAGAGTTTCTCAATCTCAGCATCATTATTATTTTTTTAAAACATCTTTATTGGAGTATAATTGCTTTAAAATGGTCTGTTAGTTTCTGCTGTAAAACAAAGTGAATCAGCTATACGTATACATATATCCCCATATCTCCTCCCTCTTCTGTCTCCCTCCCACCCTCCCTATCCCACCCCTCAAGGTGGACACAAAGCACTGAACTGATCTCCCTTTGCTATGTGGCTACTTCCCACTAGCTATCTATTTTACACTTGGTAGTGTATATATGTCTATTCCACTCTCTCACTTGGTCCCAGCTTACCCTCCCCCTCCCGGTGTCCTCAAGTCCATCCTCTATGTCTGCATCTTTATTCTTGTCCTGCCCCTAGGTTCTTCAGAACCTTTTTTTTTTTTTTTTTAGATTCCATATATATATATATATATATATATATATATATATGTTAGCATACGGTATTTGTTTTTCTCCTTCTGCCTTACTTCGCTCTGTATGACAGACTCAGGTCCACCCACCTCATTACAAATAACTCAATTTTGTTTCTTTTTATGGAATCTCAGCATTATTTATTGACATTTTGGGCCAGATAATTCTTTGCTATAGGGAGCTGTCCTGTACACTGTAGGATGTTAACAGGATCCCTGGCTTCGACCCAATAGATGCAGCAGCACCATTCCTCTTTCCCAGCTGAAACAACCAAAAATGTCTCTAGACATTGCCAAATGTCCCCTGAGTAGGGAAGTTTCCACTAGTTGAAAACTGCTGATTTAACAGTAATACTAATGGCTAACATTTACTGAAGGTGTACTGCAGATTAAGTATTGGTTTAAACTCTTATTTTCATACTTTTTATGGTCAAATATATTATCCACACATAGTAGTGCACAAAACAAAAATGTATAGTTTAATAGCTTAACAAATAGTAAACATCCAGCCAGGTTAGGAAAAAAAGAAGAACATTACCATATTTAGAAGCTTTCATTGGACCTCTTCTCAATCTCAACCACTGCTTTCCCCCCAAGGTAACAATTATTCTAAACTTTCTTGTTCTACTTTATAGTTTTACTACCTAAACATGTATCTCTAAAGTTATAGTTGAGTTTTTATGCAACATTTCTCAGTATTTTCTGGTGGATATGTGCTATTTTTAAAAAAAGTAAACCAAAAAGAAAAAGATTTAGGTTCAGGAAACAGGGAAAACAACACCGGGATCCCCAAGGTGATGGGGAAGGGTAATCTCAGAAAAGCAGCTGCTGCCCAGGTTAGAAAGCAATTGGTCCATATTGGAGAAAGTAAGACTGTTCCAGAATGAATTTCTTCAAGAAAATGAAATCAATACAATGCCTGATGTATATGAATATATATTGAGAGGTGAATTGGATAGCCTGCAAAACTTTGAACTGAATTTAGGGAAAGGTACATAGAAAGCAAGCAAGCAAAGGACAATTTCACATTGGAAAAAAAAAGCAGTGCAAAATAGTTACTCTAGTACACTACCATTATTCGTATGTAAACACTTTATACTGCCATAGTGTAAACCCTGAGTATTGATCTAATTTATATTATGATATAACTATAGTATGACAGGAGAATGGGAAGTGTAAAGGTGGGGTTTACAGAGATTGAGAGAGAGTTAAATCCTCGTTCAGAAGTCAATAGATAATACCTAATAGAAAAATGTTATTTTAAAATATGGCGGTAAATATCAAAAGAATTCACTAAAGAAATGAAATGGCTCCCTCTTAAGAGGGAGAAATGGGGGTAGATAAATGTTACTGTTTTTCATACCAAACCTTATAACCCAGTTTGACTCATTAAATCATGTGCATGTAAACCTTTGATGAAAATGAATACTTTAAAAACTGATCTAAAAAGAGTTACTTATGATGGAGATGAATCTGTAAGCAGTGCTTGAAGGAAAATGAATAGGAAATAGGTTGGCATGTTCATAAACCCAGATAGAATGCAAATTTTCCTGAATGACCACTTGCAAATAAGTAATGAGTGCTCTGAGATGCTCCAGGGATGAAATGAAATGGCAGTCAACTCGTCATTCCATTTAAGTAAATATTTTATAAGGGATGTGTCTTCAAGATCCAGAGCACCGAAGTACAGGGAAATTAAAGTGCTTGAGAAGAAAGTTCCTCCCAGTGAGATATTCACTCACTTTCTGTATTTTAATATAACCCTTGCTTTCTAGGTCAGGCCAGTCAGAAGGAGAACCATCAAGAACTTGGTAATTATTTCATTTATCTCAACCCTGAGAATCACTGACACTCCAAACCCAGAAATCCTTTATTTTCTCAAGGAGGGGTCTGAGATTCCCCAGTGGCCACTGAAAGTTTCCTAAGAAGGACACAGGTTGCAGCAGAGTGAGCACAGACTTTTGGATCAGCTCTACTTTGGTTTGAATCCCAGTTCTGCTCTTAATAAGTGTGTGTTCTTGGTACAATTACTTCATCTTGCTTAATCACAGCTTTGACATCTAAAAATATAAGAATAATAGTGCCTACTTTGCTCGATGGTTTTCAAGATCACAGAGATTATTTTTCTAAAACCCTTGACACAGATGGTTCTCTAGTAAATTTAGCTAATGTATAATTATTGTCACTGTTATAATTATAACAATAATAAACATTATTATTACTGCTGCTGTTGCCAATGGTGTTATATCCAATCCATTGCACAGTGGTTTTACATAGCAGCTGCTGCTTCCTTTGGCTCCTTTTCCATGGACTCTGATCTTGCTGAGGCCATCAGGGTTATGCATGTCATTTCTGCCAGCTGCAGTCAGGGTCTATAACCACAGTCACCAGCAGCTTTATAATGCTTCTTGTAAAGTCACATGCTCCTTCATTTTCTTGGTCCCCTCTCTTCATGAACTTGGAACAACTGTTCTTGAGGGTTGGGTCAGATGGAATTTAAATGACACCATTCTTTTATACAATAAATATTTATTGAGCAACTAATATGAATCCAACACTCTTCTCTGTGCAAAACATCCAAAAACAGATAGCCGTGATCTATGATGTTCAGAGGCTCAGCTCTGGTGGAGGTTAGTCATGACCTACACCAGCATTCAGAAGCATCCCTTTCTAACATTGCCCATGGTTTTTAATTTCCAAGTGGGGCAGATTATTTTTGCCAAGATGACCACAAGAAGCTCTCTCATCCTACAAGCTCTTCTTACAACACAACATTGACATTCCTGCCATAGGAGTTTGGGTCTGTGTTCCCTTCTCAGGTGGGTCTGTAACTTTAGTGAAAGTGTTTCTGTATGACTTCCAAAGCCAGGTTGTAAAGGTGACACACCTTCTATATGTAAACACACACACAAACCTCACTAATTTAAAACAAAAATAATCATTTTGCACGTGCATCTACAATGTGAACAGGGTTCAACGGAACAACACACCTTGACTCCAAGAGGAATGGCATCAGATGGGGAGGCGAGGCTGGGCTGGAGGATCCACTTCCAAGCCGGCTCACTCACATGGCTGTCAGTTGGATACTGGCTGCCAGTTCCTCTCCACATTGGCCTCTTAATGGGGAAAATAGGCTTCCTCACAGCACGCTGGGCTCAGAGGTTTTACAGGGCTATTCAAGACTCCAAAGGCAATCTCACAAGAGAACAAGGCAGAATATGCATGGTCTTTCCTTCTCAGCTAGCCTTCCCAGCATTATTCTTGCTGCATTTTACCTGCAGCGGCAGTAGCAGGGAGGTGTGCATGTTCAAGGGAAAGAACTGTAGTCTCATCTCTCAATGGGAACAGTGTCACAGTTATATTGTGAAGAGAGCGTGTGGAATGGAAGAGAGTGTTGTGCCATTTCTGGAAAATTCAATCTGGCACACTCACAAGATCTCATACATTCGTCCACTTGTCAGAGAGCTCCCCTCAGGCTGCAGGAAAAAATTTCGCCTATGTTCCTGGAGAGACCTCCCAGTGCCTGGAAACTGACATTCCCCCATAGCCCTTAACCAATTACTGACAGGTGCAGGGGCACATATATTCCACCTTGCTTGCCTCCCAACTGGGGGAACTTTGAACTCCACTGTCTCTGGATTTCCTCTATGGGTAAAGCCAAAGATCTCTTTGGGGGACTCTCCTCAACACAAACCTCTTTCTTGGACACTTCTTACCTAATCCCAATTCCCCACTACTCCAATGACTCTCCCTCAAAATACTTCCACATAAATTCTCATCCCAGAATCTCCTTCTTGGAAGACCCTAGGAAAAGCCTGCTTAAGACACATACCACTCCATCTTAAGATATTTTGGAGGTTTTTCAAAAGAAGCCTTTAAGGAAATTTCACACCATAATAGTGGTCATTATTTTCTTCAAGTGTAAAGAGAAGTTACACATACAGATGTTAACAAAAATATACATGGCACAATGATTGGCACATTATTTTACTTTTGTCTCTGAATTTTTACCTCCTCTCCTATTTCTATTTCAAGAAAGTAGCCAAGCTCTTTGTAATTCCTTGTAAATGGTGGGGGGAAGGGGGTTTATAGGGCAGAAAGCTGAAGTTTCTGGTGATGCATATTATGACCCATATTCCTGTCACTGTGAAAGCCCAAACTCCTTGAAGTTAAATTATATGTCTCAGAGGAGAAGGAAGAAAGAAGAGAGAGAATTCCCTTGAAGGCCCTGAAAGAAAGAGGTTGTCTCAGCTGAGAAGGGGATGGAGGTTGTCAAGACCCCAAAATGCAGGACACTAGAACTATTCTCAGGGAAGGCCTTGAGGGATCAACTGTGCCAGGGAGAGGCAAGCATCTGCCAGAGTTGGATCAGTAACAAGAGGTGGCTCTGCCAGAGAACCCCTAGAAAGATCTGATTCTCCTGTGTTTTTCCCTTGAACATTGCCAAAAGTCAAATTTAACCTACAGTTTAACATTCCCTCTTTGAAAAGGGAACCTTCCTACACTGTGGGTAGGAATGTAAATTGGTGCAGCCACTATGGAAAATAGTATGAAGTTTCTTTAAAAAACAAAAATAGAGCTACCATATGATCCTGCAATTCTAATCCTGGGCATATATCTGGACAAAACTCTAATTGCTCACCTACAGATGAAAAAGATGTGGTATATATATATATATATATATATATATATATATATATATATATATATATATACACACACACACACACACACACACAATAGAATATTACTCAGCTGTAAAAAAGAATGAAATAATGCCATTTGCAGCAACATGGATGGACATAGAGATTATCATACTAAGTGAAGTAAGTCAGAAAGAGAAAGACAAATACCATATGACATCACTTATATGTAGAATCTAAAATAGGACACAAATGAGATTATCTACAAAATAAAAACAGACTCACAGACATAGAGGACAGACTTGTGGTTGCCCAGTGGGAGGGGCTGAGGGAGGGGTGGATTGGAAGTTTAGGATTAGTAAATGCAAACTACTATATACAGAATGGATAAACAGCAAGGTCCTACTGTATAGCACAGGGAACTATATTCAATATCCTATGATAAACCATAATGGAAAAGAATATGAAAAAGAAAGTATACATATATATGTATATATATATATGTATAACTGAATCACTTTGCTGTACAGCAGAAATTAACACAACTTTGTAAATCAACTATACTTCAATAAAATAAAATTTTAAAAATCTCCCTCTCTGAACTCTTCAGTAAAGAGCAGCATCCTCATGCCACTTGGAGTAGAATATGTTGTGGGTAACATAATTGGGAGTGGGCAGGAATGATATGTTGCCTGTTCCACATCCACCCTTTGGATGGACCCACAGTGAGGAATCCTTGTCCCTCCAAGAGGACTGTCCCAGGGAGTTCTACAAGTGACCAACAGCAAAGCAAGAGAGGACCCACCAGTTAATCATGATGCTGTGTCAGATGGGTGGCTAGTATGTGGAGGAACCCAGACTTGAAATCAGTACAGATTTAACAGTGAACACAGCCACAAGCTGCTCTACGATTTGCTGTCAAATGGGATGATGATGCCATGGCATCATCTCTATTGTAGATATGATCTTAGCTCATTAAAATAAAAAATTATCTCCCCTAGAAATACAAGTACTTCCCAGACAATATGGAGAAAATTATGGAGGTTCCTTGAAAAACTAAAAGTAGAGCTACCATATGATCCAAAAATCCCACTTCTGGGTATACATCTGGAGAAAATTCTAATTCAAAATATACATGCACCTCAATGTTCATAGCAGCAATATTCACAATAGCCAAGACATGGAAGCAACCTAAATGTCCATTGACAGATGAATGGATAAAGAAGATGTGGTAAATCTATAACATGGAAGAGTACTCAGCCATAAAAAAAGAATGAAATAATGCCATTTGCGGTAAAATGGATGGACCTAGAGATGATCCTACTAAGTGAAGTAAGCCAGACAAAGAAAGACCAATATCATATACTGCTTACAAGTGAAATCTAAAAAAAAATGATACAAGTGAACTTACACACAAAACAGAAATAGACCCACAGACATAGTAAACAAACTTATGGTGATCAAAGGGGAAAGGGAGGGACAGATAAATTAGGATTTGGGGGATTAACATATACACACTACTATATATAAAATAGATAACCAACAAGGACCTACTATACTCAATATTCTGTAATAACCTATAAGGGAAAATAATCTGAAAAAGAATTATATATATTCTTATATAAGAATATATATATATTATATATATATAACTGAATCACTTTTCTGTACACCTGAAATTAACACAACATTGTAAATCAACTATACTTCAATTTTAAAAAACACATTTTAATTGAAATGTGGGGGAACAAAGAAAGAAATACAATCACTTCCTAATAGAACCTCTAAAATGCATTTCTAGTTAGAACAATGGATGTAGTTTCAGTCAAACTTAACTATCCTGACCAACTTCAGGCCACTCAGTCATTGGAAGTATGTTAACACACTAACAGAAGATACAAGGCAGAGGCCAACAGAATGAAAATAAGAGTCAAAATGATGTGGGAAAGATTAAAAACAACCAAGCTCGTATTGTCGGAAATAACTTTCACAATTTTGAGAAAGGAGAAAAGATATTTAGAATGGAATGCCTAGCCATTCTGTTTTCCTATGAAGGCTTTAAATTCTCACTTGAAATACAAACAATCTATAAATACTATATTGTTCTGTCATAGGTCCTTATGAATAAAGACAATGTCCAATCCCTTACAGGCTCCAAGCACCCATCAGATGTTGAGAATCTTGATGGTCCTTGAAAAAGAAATATTGACCAATAATCTTTAGCTGATTCAAATGATGGATTTCCTTGGTTTGGATATATTCTGAAAACACTACATTATAACAAAATATTTTTCATCTAGCTCTGAGAAATAACCCAAATCAAATTTCTAGTCAACTGACTTATGAGAACCGCCTCCTTCAAAAATGAAATTTGAAAACCTGTGTGTGGGAGGGAGGCAAACTTAGTTTCACTGCTGGAGTTTGGATTTCCACTCTCTTGTAAAACTCAGCTGGCATTTTGACGGCCCATTTCTAACCATCCATTGTTGCCTGCCAGGAACAGCTCTGAAGACTGTGGGATGGGCCTGACACCTGGCTATTTCATTTACGATACTGACTTGGAACAGGGCTGCCTCTCCGTCTAGAATTCACTGAGGAAAATGTTTGTCCCTCCACTTACAAATATCCAAAATATCCAGTGTTTGGTGTGTTATAGACACAAAACAGAAAACTGGCTTAAAGGAAGGAAGGAAGGGAAGGAGGAAGGAGAGAAAGCAGGAAGGGGGAGAAAGGAGGGAAGGAGAAAGAGATTGTGTTCTACTTTTCTAGTCCATTCACTTCCTACTCTTTGAAAGGACTTTTTCACACCTCCTCTCCTCAAACCCCCAAGACCCCTCCCACATTCTTACTCTTAGCCAATTCTCACTTGCTTCTTCCTGGAGAAATTTGAAAAAATAGAATAGAAGTTGGGCAAACTCTGCCACCACTTCTACCCATCTACCATCTCCAAGGCCACATTACCTATCTTCTCACCTGCTAACATGTGAACTAACCACACTCCTGTCTAAAAACCCTCCTCGGGACTTCCCTGGTGGTGCAGTGGTTGGGAATCCACCTGCCAGTGCAGGGGACGCGGGTTCAATCCTTGGTCCGGAAAGATGCCACATGCCACGGAACAACTAAGCCCGTGTACCACAACTACTGAGCCTGCACTCTAGAGTCCACATGTCACAACTACTGAGCCTGCATGCCACAGCTACTGATGCCCGTGTGCCTAGAGCCCATGTTCCGCAACAAGAGAAGCCACCGCAATGAGAAGCCCATGCACCAAAACGAAGAGTAGCTCCTGCTCTCCGCAACTAGAGAAATCCTGTGAGCAGCGATGAAGACCCAACACAGCCAAAAATAAATAAATAAAGTTATTTATTTATTTATTTATATATAAAAAAAAAAAACCCGTCCTCTCTGCACTTGGTCACAACCCCTCTTATACTGAAAGATATTTTCCTAGCAATTCTCCATTGTCTCTCCTACATCAGCAAATTTTCACCTTCTATGAAATCATCTATGTCAGTTTACAAACATTTTATTTCTTCCATCTTACGAAATGCTCTCTGGATAGACCTAGAGATTATCATAAGTGAAGTAAGTCAGAAAGAGAAAGACAAATACCATATGATATCACTTATATGTGGAATCTAAAATATGACACGAATGAACTTATCTACAAAAGAGAAACAGACTCACAGACACAGAGAACAGACTTGTGGTTGCCAAAGGGTAGGGGATGGATTGGGAGTTTGGAATTAGCAGGTGCAAACAATTATATATAGAATGGATAGACAATAAGATCCTACTGTATAGCACTGAGAACTATATTCAATATCCTGTGATAAAACATGATGGAAAAGTATATGAAAAAGAATATATATATATGAATCACTTTGCTGTACAGCAGAAAGAAGAAATTAACACAACACTGTAAATCAACTATACTTCAATAAAAAAAATCCTGTCCACTAGTTCCCACTTTCTCTCTAGCTGCCTTTCCTTGTACCAAAACCCTTTGAAAGTGTTGTTCATACACAGTATCCAAAATTCTTCTATTTTCACCTAAATCCACTCCAACTTCACTTTTTCTATGGCTGCTCCACCAGGACTGTTCTCATGGAGGTGTCCTCTGTGTCCAAGTCCAACTGGCAGTGTTCAGTCCTCATCTTTCTTGATCTATCCACAGCATTTAACATGGTTCCTCGCTCCCTCCTTCTTAATTACATTTTCTTAACTAGGATCCCAGGACACAACATGCTCATGGTTTTCCTTCTACCTCCCTGGCTGTACCTTCTTAGTCTCCTGGTTTCTCTTTTCTGTGCTTCTTAATGTTGAGGTGCCTCGAGGTTGAGTCCTTGGTCATCTCTTCTTCTCTATATATACACACTATCCTGACAATTTCATCTAATTTTTTAATACCACAAATACAATGGCTACTTCCAAATGCTCACCTTCAATCCAGAGCTTTCATCTAAATTCTAATGTCTAGCCACCATCTAACAACAACACTTGGATTCTAACAGGCATTTCAGATTCAACATGTCCAAAATTAAACTCCTGATTTTCCCTCTCAAACTTGTTCCACCTGAGACTTAATCATCTCAATTGATGGCTTCTGTATCTTTCTCATCATTCAGGTCAAAACTCTGGAGTTAACCATGACTTTCTTTCTCTCACACCACTATTCAATCCAACAGCAAACACTGCTAGCTCTACCTGAAAAATATACCCATAATATCTCATCATCTCTTTGTCTGAACAAAGAGCCCTAACTGGGTTCCCTGCTTCTCCCCTGGCCTTCTTCCAGTCTATACTAAACAACAGACAGAATTATCCTTTGTAAATAGAAATCAAATCATGTTACTTCTCTGCTTTAAATTCTTCCAATGATTTCTTCTCCTATTCAGAATTAAAAGCCAAAGTTCTTTATAATCATTTACAAAATAATTATAAACCTGCCAGCTCTTCTGATCTCATTTCCTACTATCCAGTCTTCATTTACTCCACTCCAGTCTCTCTGGACCCTGTGTCATTCCTTGAGCACACCAGACATAGTCCTGCATCGGGGATTTGCAGGTAGAGAATATTCTAGAGGATACTCTAGAATACTCGCCCGCCCCCCAATATCCACACAGCAGACTCTCACTGCCTTTAAGCCTTTGCTCAAATGTCACCTTCTCAACAAATTCTGTTCTGACCACTCTATTTGAAACTGCATTTCCCCTCTTCCCACCCCCAGTAATCCTGCCATAGTTTTTTTTTCATTGTTCTTTTCATATTGTGTAACTTACTTATTATGTACGTCATTGAATGTCTGTCTCCTCAATAGCAAGTAGGACCTATGCAAACGGAGATTCTTTACTGTTTTGTTCACTGACATGTCAAAACTGCCTAGAAGAGGACCTGGAAACATAGTGTGTGTTTAATACGTATTCAAGAAAGGAAGGAAGGGAGGAAGAAAGGAAGGTAGAAAGGGAGGAAGGGAAGGAGGGAGGGAGAGAGCAGGATTTGGGCCTTTCTTGGACAATTCAGTTCAGCTGCCCTCTATAGGCTTCAGTTTTCATCTTGAAATAAAACAAAGGAGCTGAAGCAGGTGAACTATAAGACACCTTCCATTTCTATATCCAACTAGCCAATAATTCTAAGAACTCTGTGAATCCAAGGGTTTTCACAAAAGATATAAAGAGCATTTAGACCTTGTTATGATGCAGAATCTCAGGACAAGCAGGAGGACTGGGCTGAGCCTCCTTTCCTCTTATTTCCAGCCTGCCACGAGGCTTCCCTAGCTGAGTCACTTCAGCCTTCCTCCAGATGACACTGATTATGGAGAAGCTGGGATGTCTAACCCACGCCACCCCAGGCTACACAACCAAAGCCTTCTTCATGAGATCCCAACATGTCTCTGTCAAATTTAAGTCACTAGAAATTATCGGTTGATATTAGATTAGACATCAAGATTGTGAAAGCTACACTTCTGCCTTTGACTGGTCCCTGTTACCCCTTGGTTTGCAGTAACACGTCAGAGTTGCTGTGAGCAAAGCCCCTGCCCTCTCCATGGACCATAGACTGATCCAGGACCTCCATCAGCAAAGGGCCCTATGAATCCTCCTGCTCCTGAGCACAGAGCTCCTGGAATAGAAGCTGCCACACTTACTTTTCACCCACAGGATAAATGTTGTTTCCTAACAGAAAGGTAAAGCCTGAGCTGTAGGAAACGTGGGATCCTGACCCTGTGGGACACTGGCTGATTCAGAAAGACAAGATCATCAACTGCTGTCTGATTCTATTCCCACTGCAGGGGACAGTGGAGAACTGGCAGGGAGAGCCCACCCCAAGGAGAAGTCAGCAAGATACTGGGTCATGGTGTGAGGGGTGGATGGATTAAGGAGGCTTCTTAGTGTCACTCCAGAGTCACCCTGAGAAAGAAATCTTTCACCAACAGTAAGGCTGGGGTTTGTGTCTCAGCTCTCTTCTCAAACCTGAAACCCCAGAGTCCATGTGGTTTGCCAAGCCAGGCCAGAGCATCAAGAACTCAGGGATTCTCTACCCAAAGACAAGGAAGCATCTTTTTCCTGAGAACAAGTGGCTTATTCAAAAAAGACCCATGAAGCCAACCCAGAAAATGGCCTGTTCCTAAAGGCTTGTCAATGGTCAAACTTGCAGTGGACAATGAAGATGCGATAATGCATCTTCTTATAAAGTCACCACCACTAACTCCTATAAGAGGTGGGCTGATCCTTCTCCCTGAAATGTCTTCCACCTGCTTCTCCACCTAGAAAACGCCTACTCATCCTTCCAGATGCAAATGATATGTCCTCCTGAAAACTTTGCCAATTCTTCCCCATCCCAAATACACACACACACACACACACACACACACACAAAATAAACCACTGTCTTCTCTGTAATATCTCAACACTTTGTTTATAATTTGGTTAGCCAATCCACAAACACCTTGAAGAAATAGGTCTATACCAAAAATGCTTAATTGTGACACCCTCTCATTTCATTAATTGGATATATATTATATATTTTAATGCTATTATCCAATGATGAACTATAGTAATAAGAGTAATAAAAACATATTTCAGAGCAAGCAATAGCTAATATACATACACATGGCCATTTCTCTTTGATTCTCAAAATTAGCAATTCTCTTTTGCTTTCATGTAAGAATTTTTGGTCCCTTCCACAAGAAACAACCAAGAAAAAAATGCCAGTGTAACGTAAAGTGACACAGCCTCACAATCTTCTTTCTATTTTACCTGATGACGATTACTTTCCTGCTTAACCTCAAACAGAAGCTGCCCACACTTGCTAGGAATGTAGATATCAGAGCTAGAGATGACAGTTCCATCAATGGTGAATTCTTATTCAAAGTCAGTTTTCCAGCTTGCAATTCCATCTTATGTCACTGCCATTTTGAAGATTGGAGAGAAGAAAAGTGCAGGAAGATTCATCCCAGCTGGTTGGCGGATAATGAGACAGCTAGTTCCTGTAGCAAATTGACATTTTGTGGAGATCTATCAATAGACCTTCATTAGACACTATGGGTTCAGCCTATGATTAAGTGAATTTTCTCTAGCCTGGTCCTCACAGAATGTGGAACAGGCTCCTCTTGAAACTGAGCAGGACCCTTTGGGGCTCCTGGGTACAAATCCTTTCTGTGTCCCCCATTTCTCGTTTGCAGGACATAGGCTTCATTCAGCTTCCTTGACCTTCTCTGAATTCCAAAGGGCAGATTCAAACACTTGCTAATCAGGGAAGGGAGAGGGATGCAGAAACAAGGCAAGAGCAGTCAACAAACAATAGTGCAGCCTTGGGTCAGGGTCCTGGTTCCCCCTCGAGGAATATACATAACAATAACTTTGAATTCTTCTGCAGGAAATAAGACCCCCACCCAGGTGGAGGATGGCAACTTCAGGCTGAACACAAGATCCCTGGAAAACCACCCTGTTACCTCACCACCAACCAATCAGAAGAAAGTGAGACACCCTGCAACCTTCACCCCAAATTTTACCTATGAAAAGCTTTCCCCCAAACCATCAGGGAGTTCAGAGTGTTTTAGCATGAGCCACCCATTCTCCTTTCTTGGCCCTTCAGTAAATCTTTCTTTGCTCCAAACTCTGACCTTACAATTTATTTGGCCTCATTGTGCATTGGACACACAACTTTGATAACACTGTCATGAAAGATACATCTACAGATAACAGAATTGGATTATGATTGGGACCCAGGGCAACCATGGGAATGGGCAAAACCCAACTGGGGAGTGTTCTTCTCAGCCAAGGGCTAGCAAACTCCTCTGCCAAGAGCCATATACTAAATATTTTCAGTTTTTCAAGACATGTGTTCTCTGTAGCAAGTACTCAACTCTGCCATTGTAGCACAACAGCTGCCATAGAAAATACAAAACTGTGTTCCAATAAAACTTTATTTTCACAAGCAGGCAACTAGCCAAAGGTTTTTGACCCCTGCTCTAGGCCAGTATTTCCCAAAGTATTGTATACATACCACTGTGGAACATGGGTATACTGAGTGATTTTAGGTAGTTCTCAAAGAGATATTTTAAATTTTACATTATGTTTGTGATTTAAGGTTTACTAGAAACAAATACATAATTATCAAACTCTCAATTTCAAGGATATTATTGCTTAGGATAAGGCTAAATTTATTTTTAAGTTTAAAAAACCAGTTAATTAGTGACAAGTCCCAGGACCACTTTTCATGGGAGCAGTTCAAGCTGGACGTCAAGTGCATAAGCAGAAGCACCATGGTGCTGCTGGCCTGCGTGCTCAAGGTGAAGGTGGCAGGTGCCCAGTGAGCACTCTTCAGTGGGCCCCTAGTATAAGAGGTCAGCATCCTGGTGGGTTTTGCCACTGAGCCGCAGTTCCTGGGTCGTGCAGCGGCTGTGAGCACCGAGGGCAAGGAGGTTCAGACTGCCATCCTGGGCAGTGTCATGAGTGTGGTATTGGCCTGCATACTCCTAACCCAGTGCCTCAGGGATCTGGCTCAGCACCCTGCTGAGGACTCCAAGATGTGGGACCACAGGGAGAGGCTGAGGAACTCGGGCTGTGCCATGTCTGAAGCCTGCATCCTGCTATATCAGACCTTAAGGGAGAGGTCCTCACCTAGGACCTTACTACCATTGAATTCCAATTCTGTGAATTAGCATTCCCCACCTCCCCCTCCATCTCCTTCTTCCACTCCCAGGCTAAAGGAAGATACTTATTCTCTTTTCCTCTCCATTTATACCAAAGAAATCAAAGGTGAAATTCCCCCCCCCCCACCCCCCAACCCATGTTACGTGCTCGAGAGAAATCTTCCAGAAGGCAGGACAATGCATACCATTTACACACACACTCAGAGGGCCCCCGGGGCCCACCAGCCCATACACAGTAGGGACAGGAGATGGAAGATGTGTTATCTGCTGGTTGTAGTATTACCCCTCATCCCCTACCCCAGCTCCTTTTTTGGAATTCCTCAACTGAATTTTATTATTACTTGGGCAGGAAGGAGGTCATGGGTTCATTTCTATTTTGGTCTTTATTTTTCCCTAATTAAAAGAAAGGTTACCTCACTTTTCACTCCTTAGACATGGATGTGAGGCAGAAGGTAGATGGGACCCAGGCTGAACAGCTGAAGTTTCTTCCCTGTGGACAGAAACTCCATAACAACAGGAGAGAGGAGGCTGGGCCCTGCCCACATAAGAGATAAAAAACCACATATTCCTCACACTCGAAGTCAAGGAGACCTTCCCGACTACATAGAAAGGCTCCTTGGAGGTCAAAAAGGGAGGGGGCACCACCCCACAGAAAGTGATGTCAACTACCCCTAGGCCTCTTTGCTAGAACCCATCTTGGCTAAGAGATGCGCACGCACACAGGGGAGGACCCTTAGATATACCAGATATACCAAATACGGACTCAGAACCAGGCAAAGCAAGATGATTGGTCAAAAGAAAACTGGAAGAAATGCCCCATAAAAGTGATTCAAACTACCAAAAGGGCACGACTCTCTCTCTCTCTGAGCTGGCCTGTGTGTCTACCCACAAGTACTTTTTCCCTCCTAATAAACACTTTACTTGCTTCACTACTTTCTGTCTCTATGTGGAAATTCATTTCTACACAGCTGATGGGCCAAGGCCTTGTCACTGGCCACTGGTCCCTGATGGTCTAGTGGCTAGGATTCAGCACTCTCACTGCTGCGGCCTGACCTCAGTCTCTGGCCGGGTACCGAAATTCTGCTTCAAGCCACTGCAGGCTTAGGTCACCCAAAATCAGATGTAGCTACCTTTTTTGTATGTTGTCATTTTTTTAAGCAGTCATGATAGTTTAGGTATATACTTGGTGTGGAAAGAGTATGACTTTGCCATGTGATTTGCAAATAGGGGGAAAAGCTACTGTGAGGGTGTGTTTTATTTTTTAATTTACACTATAGAGTGATTCCGCCCCACCCTCCAATGTAAAGTTTTTACCTTGCATGTACTGGAAGATTTATTTCATCTATTAAAATGTTATGCTTCTCAAAAAAAAAGTTAATTAAAAAAATAATACATTAATAAAAGGAGGATATTGAAATTGAAAATATCTTGGAGGTGATCTATGAATGGCCAAAGCCTTCAAACACTGCTTTAAGCTTCACTTTCATCCTCCCCACTGAGACACTATGATCTCACTTCATCTGTATGATCACTATTATTATTATAATCGGTCCATGGAAGGGCCCTGAAGAGGCCACTTCAGACTTCTGGACTGGATTTCCCCTCTGGGAAATGAATACTACTCACAGATTTGTTCACAGAAGTGAATTATGGCTTGTCTTAAAGTCTTTCAACTATTATATGACCATACCTATAATTTTCTTTGGAATAAATTTTTGATGTTTTTAAAGTTAAAGAAAAATAGACATTCATTCTTTTCTGTAATTTGAAAAGAAAAAAATATTCACTTTATTAAATAAAAGAACCTTTGCTCAAAGGGAAATCAGAGATTATTATGTAATCTACTGAGGGATTTGTGGGGATGGGGTAGGGATACAGGAATAGCTTTTTGTTTATATTTTTAGCCCCTATGAAAATCATGTTTCAGAATATTATATGTCTCAAACTATAGAGAATAAAAATTAAAAGGGCAAAGAATGTAAGATTTTTCTCACTTCTCTTCTGATAGTGAAGCCTTTTTACACAATTTACTCACAAGTCCCCTTTGACTTCTGAATAGAGACTTAATTCCCAGGTGAGATGAGTCACCTTCTTCCTAGGAGAGAAAATCAGCTAAGCATAGGTATCAGTCACACTGTGTATTCTCATCAGCCTTTATTATGTGGAACAGGAATAAGCAGAAGTCCAGACACAGGAAAAAGACACAGATGAATTCAAGCCCAGCTTGGCCATTTTTTGTCCTACTTTGTAGAATTGTGATAAATATTCAAGATAACTATGTAAAGTCTTTAAAATCGTTTCTGACTAGGCTTGCTAGATTTAGCAAATAAATATAGAGGCCATCTGTATTTTATCTGGCGAGTCTAATCTGGCACAGCATACACTTGCAATACATTCTAGAAATTATCTTTATTGAAAACATGTGACCTCCTGTCTCTTCATGGTGTCAGTTTAGGAAAAATAAGAACATGTTTTGCAGTGGGCATGTAATTAACTTATTTCTTTTCTCAGAAACAGAAACTTTGTTTTAGATACAGAAAGAGGAGGGAAAGGCCAACTCTGTGTTAAACAAAATGGATTTTGGAAAAGAACAAGTAAACTGAGAAGAAAAAGTCTTTTTAGAAAAGTAGCCTCAGGGAAGGAAATATAGCTATATCTCCTGATTGCAATTTCCTTGAAATTTTGCATTAAGTCCACACTTGAATCCAGTTCTTGATAGCCTTCTGTGGCTTATTTAAGATGAGGCAGAGTTATTTTAGTATAAGAGGGATGAGATTAAAGTCTGGGAGGCATATGAAATATCCCATCCATTTTCAGGCTGACACCCATGCTCATCTCTTAGTGAAGCTATGACTACGGACTTCATAAGTGCTTCTAACTATGGGAAAGGATGGGTCAGTGAAGTTGGTGCTTTACAGCATGTTTTTCTTTTTCTCAAAATGACTGAGTAAAAATTATTGTTCTCCATCCCAAGGGAGTCTAAAGAACCAGTGATACTCTGAATTGACTTGCTTTCTAAGATGTTTCTCTTACAGGTTTTCTGAAGATGAATGGCTAAATGTGTGTCTACACTCAGTTGTCAAAACAAGATGGCTTGAAAAGCAGGGGGGAAAGGCTGCTCTAGAACCTACTTGGACTGTGATCCTGAAATAGTGAGTTTCTTGTCTTAACCATAACAAAAGTATTCAGAGTGGTTTATGTGACCATTTTCAGGCACAGTATTAAAAAATAATAGAATAAATAGATCCATGCCTCCTGGAATATGGATAATAAATATTCTGAAAAGTACACTCATTAACATATAACTAGATTCCGCATGAATTACAAAATCAATCTTTTCAAAGTAGTGCTGAGCTTGCAAGAAAGTAAGAAATAAGTCATGTTAGCTGGAGGGAGGTTGGGAAAAGAGACAATAATTATAATAAAAAAACATGAACAATGAGGAAGTGCAAAACCCAGAGCTTCCTTGAATGCAAACACTAAAACCGGCATTAGAAAAAGGATACTAGACGTAGGGCAAAGTGGGGACCTAAGCTAAATCCTCTGTATGTGGCTTAAATTCCTTTGGAGGAAGTTAAAGTGGTCCCAGACTAGTAGCCCAACAGGCTCCCAGTAGAAACAAACAAATCTCCTTTGGTGACAGCAACTACAACTTAGGCTCTTAGTAATCTCATAGAATAAGAGCAATTAAATATGATCTCACAAACAAAATTATCAATACCCAGGGAAACAAATCACCATGAATAAAAGTTACAGAAAAATACACTGCATTATCAGATGTAGAATATAAAACATGAATGAAATGTTTAAAAGAAAGTTAAAACTAAAAATGAGTTTTTAAAAAAGAGCATATCAAAACGACCTAGCGGAATTTAAAATAAGCAAATAGAAGTTTTAGGAATGAAAAATATAATAGCTGAAAATGGAAACTCAATGGAGATGTTAAAGAGAAAATTCCTTACTATAACTGAAGAGATATTAGTGAACTGAACAATAGATGATGTTAGAACAATTGGATATTCATATTAAAAAAAAAGAACCTTGACCCATATCTCACATATCATACAAAAATTAACTCAAAATGGATAATACCTAAAGGTAAAACCTAACCTTACAAAACTTCTAGAAAAAAATATAAAAGAAACAAATTTGTGGCATTGAGTTAGGCAAAGGTTTCTTAAATACAACACCAAAAGATAAGAGAAAAAAATGACAAATTGGACTTCATCAAAATTTATAGCTTCTGCTCTATCTTTTGAAAGACTCTGTTAAGGGAATGAAAAGATAAACCATACATTTGGAAAAAATATTTGCAATTTACATTTCTGATGTAAGAATTGTATTCCAAATACATAAATAATTCTCAAGGCACAATAATAAGAACAAAAACAACCTTCTCCCCCCAAAATGGACAAAAGACCTGAACATACTTCACCAAAGAAGATATAGATAGTCATTAGAAATCATTAGTCTAAGTTATTAGCCATTAGAAAATAGACAAAATTACAATGAAATACTACTTTACACACAGTAAAATGGATAAAATAAAAAATATTAGCAATACCAGGTGCCGGTGATAATGCAGAGCAATTAGAAGTATCAGACATTGCTTATGGGAATTCAACATGATACAACCATTTTGGGAAACTGTTTAGCAGTCTCTTACAAAGCTAAACATACACTTACCACATGATCCAACAACCCCACTCCTATGTATTTACCTAAAGAAATGAAAATTTACATTTACACAAAAACCAAAACATAACTGCTTATACAGCTCTATTCATTACCATCAAAAACAACCCAGATGTCCTTCAGCTGATAACTGAATAAATAAAATGTGGTACATCCAGTCAATGGAATAATAGTCAAAAATAAAAAAGAAAGAGCTAGTGAGTACACAACAGTGTGGATGGATTCCAAATGCATTATGCACCATTTATTTAAAAGACTATACTTTCTCCATTGAAATTTTCTCACACCTTTGTCAAAAATAAATTGGCCCAGCATACAGACAGAAAGCCATATGGAAACGTCAAACTTTACTTGATAAACCAGATGAACTTTAGCAGACTTACAGACCATCCCTTTCAAACAGCATCAGAATACACATTTTTCTGAAGCACACATGGAACATTCTCCAGGATAGGTCATATGTTGGGACATAAAACAAGCCTTAATAAATTTAAGAGGATTAAAATCATATCAGGCATCTTTTCTGATCACAATGCTATGAAACTAGAAATGAATTACAAGAAGAAAAATGGAAAATTCACAAATATGTGGAGATTAACAAACATGCTACTGAAAAACCAATGAGTCAAAGAAGAAACATTTTTGAGACAAAAGAAAATGGAAATACAACATATCAAAACTGATGGGTTGCAACAAAAGCAATTCTGAAGTGGAAGTTTATGTGATAAATGCCTACATTAAGAAACAAGAAAGATCTCAAATAAACAGCCTAATTTTCCACCTCAAGGAACTAGAAAGCAAGAACAAACTAAGCCCAAGTTAACAGAAGGAAATAAATAACAAAGGTCACAGGGGAAATAAATGAAATAGAGATTAAAAAGATAATAGTAAAGATCAATGAAACTAAGAGCTGTGTTTTTGAAAACAAACAAGACAAACCTCTAGCTAGACTTACTGAGAGAGAGAGAGAGAGAGGGAGGAGTCAAATAAAATTACAAGTGAAAGAAGAGACATTACAACTGATACCACACAAATACAAAGGATCATAAGAGACTTCTATGAACAATTATACACTGACAAATTGGACAACCTAAAAGAAACTGATAAATTTCTAGTAACACAACATACCAAGATTGAATCATGAAGAAATAAACAATAGACCAATTACTAGTAAGGAGACTGAATCAAAAACTTCCCAAAACACAAAAGTCAGGGACCAGATGGCTTCACTGGTGAATTCTACCAAACATTTAAAGAAGAATTAATACAAATCCTCAAACCTTCCAAAACACTGAAGCAGACAGAGCAATTCCAAATTCATTTTATGAGGCCAGCACTATCCTGATACCAAAACCAAACAAGGATACTATCAAAAAAGAAAATTGCAGGCCAGTATCACTGAAGAACATAGATGCAAAAATCCTCAATGAAATATTAGCCAAAAAATTCAACAGTACATAGAAATAATCATAAACCATGATCAAGTGGTATTTATTCCAGGGGTGCAAGAGTGGTTCAACATCTGCAAATCAATCAATGTGACACACCACATTAACAAAATGAAGAATAAAAGTTATATAATCATGGCATTAGATGCAGAAAAAGCATTTGACTGAATTCAATGTCTTTTAATTATAAAATCTCTCCACAAACTGCAACTAGAGGAAATTTACCTCAACATAATAAAGGTCACATATGACAAACCCACAGATAATATCATACTTAACAGTGAAAAGCTGAAAGCTTTTCCTCTAACATCAGGAAAGACAAGAATGTCCACTCTCACAGCTTTTATTCAACAGAGTACTGGAAGTCCTAGCCAGAGCTATTAAGCAAGAAAAGCAAATTTTCTGAAAAGAAGAAGAAAACTTCTATTTGCAGATGACATATATATATATATATATATATATATATATATATATATATATATATATATATATATATATATATATATAAAACTCTAAAGACTCCACTAAAAATTGTTAGAACTAATAAATTCAGTAAAGTTGCAGGATACAAAATCTATATACAAAAATTAGTTACACTTCTCTACATTAATAACAAACTATCAGAAAGAACAAGTAAGAAAATAATCACATTTACAATTACATCAAAAAGAATAAAATATCTAGGAATAATTTTAACCAAGAAGGTGAATGTACACTGTAAACTTTAAGACTGATGAAAGCAGTTGAAGAAGACACAGATAAATGGAAAGATATTCCATACTCATGGATTGGAAGAATTAATAGTTAAAATGACCATACAATCCAAAGCAATCTGCAGATTTAATGCAATCTCTTTCAAAATTCCAATGACATCTTTCACAGAAACTGAACAAACAATCCTAAAATTTGTATGGAATCACAAAGACCCTGAATAGCCAAACCAATCTTGAGAAAGAAGAACTAAGCTGGAGGCAACACACTTCCTGATTTCAAATTATATATCAAAGCTATAGTGATCAAAACAATATGGTATTGGCAGCAAAACACAAAAAATCAAAGAAACAGAATAGAGAACCTAGAAATAAATCAATGCATATAGATTAATTTACCACAAAAGAGACAAGAATACACAGTAGGGAATGGATAGTCTCTTTGATAAATGGTGTTGGGAAAATTGGATAGCCACATGTAAAAGAATGAAACTGGACCCCTGTCTTACACCATACACAAAAATCAACTCAAAATGACTAAAGACCTAAATGTAAGAACTGAAACCATAAAATTCACAGAAGAAAACATAGGGAGTAAGCAACTTGAAATTGGTTTTGGGAATGATATTTTGGATTTAACACCAAAAGCAAAGGCAACAAAGACAAAAATAAACAAGAGGGACTACACCAAACTAAAAAGCATCTGCATAGCAAAGGAAATCATCAACAAAATGAAAAGGCCACCTATGTAATCAGAGAAAGTATTTGCAAATCATATATTGATAAACAGTTAATGTAAAAAATATACAAGGAACACATAGAACCCAACAGCAAAAAAGCAAACAATCCAATTTAAAAATAAGCAGAGGAACTGAATGGACAGTTTTACAAAGAAGGCATACAAATGGCCATCAGGTACATAAAAAGGAGCTCAACATCACTAATCATCAGGGAAATGAAAATCAAAACCACAATGAGATATCACCTCACACCTATTAGAATGGCTATCATCAAAAAGGCAAGAGGCAAGAAGTATTGGTGGGGATGAGGAGAGAAAGGAATCCTCTGTAGATGAGAATGTAAACTGGTACAGCCACTAAGGAAAACAGTATGGAGGTTCCTCAAAAAATTAAAAATAGTGTTACCATACGATCCTGCAATCCCACTTCTGGATATTTATCCAAAGGAAATGGAAATAGGATCTTGAAGAGATATCTGCACTGCCATGTTTATTATTGCCAAGATATAGAAACAACCTAATGTCCATCAATTAATGGATAAAGAATATATATATAATGTAATTATTATTCAGCCATAAAAAAGAAGGAAATTCTACCATCTGCAATAACATGAATGAAACTTGAGGGAATTACGCTAAGTGAAATAAGTCAGACAAAGACAAATGTTGTATGATCTCAATTGTATGTGAAATCTAAAATATTAAGCTCATAGAAACAGAACAAATTGGTCATTACCAGAGATGGGGCAAGTGGGAATGGGAAAAACGGGTAAATTGTTCAAAAGTTACAAACTTTCAGTTATAAGTTGTGAGGATGTAGTATACAGCATGGTGATTATAGTTAACAATATTTTATCATATATATGAAAGTTGCTAAAAGAGTAACTTAATAGTTCTCATGACACAAAAAACTGTAAACATTTTAGGTGATGGGTGTCAACTAAACATTGGGATAATCATTTCACAATATATACAAATATTAAATCATGATGCTGTACACCTTAAACTAATACAATTATATGTCAATTATATCTCAATAACAATGGTGGGGAAGCAATTCAATGGAGGAAGAATAGCTTTCAAACTAATGGTCCTGGAGCAATTGGACATGCGTAAGCGAAAAATGAACCTTGACCTAAACCACACCTCCTACAAAAAATTAACTCAAATGGATCATGGACTGAACTGTGAAATGTAAAACTATATAACTTTTGTAGAAATAAGGGAAAATATTCAGGTCTAAGGGCTAAGTGAAGTGTTTTAGACATGACATCACAAGCATGGTCCATGAAATGGAAATTTGAAAAACTGTAACTCATCAATATTAAAAACTTTGGCTTTGTGAAATACTGTGAAGATGAAAATACAAGCTCTAGGTTGGGAGAAGATATTTATAAACCATTTGTATACAACATTGTTGAAATGACAAAGTTATAGACCTAGGAAACAGATTAGTGGTAACTGGGGGTGGGGTGAGGGGAAGGCAAGAAGGAAGGTAGTTATGGTCATAAAAGCGTAGCTTTGATGGAATCTTAGCTTCATTGTGGTGGTAACATGAACTAAATATCCCCCCCACAACACATACACATACCCAACACACACACACACACACACACACACACACACACACACACACACATACATACGAGGGCTTGTGAAATTCGTACAATTAAGGTCAGCGGGTTATATTAATGCCAATATCCTGCTGTGATATACTCTACCTTTGCATGATCACCATTGGGAGAATGTCGCTAAGGGAATGTGGTGGGATCTTGCTGTATTATTGTTTACAACTGCATATAAATCTACAATTATCTCAAAAGAAAAAGGTTTTAAAATATATTTTAAAACATTTTTACTCCTGGGCCATACAAAAATGGGCTGGGGGCCAGATTTGACCCATAAGCTATAATTACATTTAATGTAATTATTGTTATGTTAGGATTTGTCTGACATTTTGTTGTTTTCTGTTTGTCTCTGTTTACCATTAATGTTTCCCCTTTCCTGTCTTCCTGTGGCAGGAGGAACATTTTTAATATTCCACTTTTAATGTATTTTAGTAATTTTGGGTGTATGTATGTGTGTCTGGTGTATTAAATTTACTGATTTCTATAGGGATTACAATGTCGTTTTTTTTTCCTGGTAGATTTGCATTACATTTTTTAAAAATTTAGTTTATTCAAGTATAGTGGATTTACATTGTTGTGTTAATTTCTGCTGTACAACAAAGTGATTCGGGTATATATATATGTACTTTTTCATATTCTTTACCATTATGGTTTATCACAGGATATTGAATATAATTCCTTGTGCTATATAGTAGGACCTTGTTGTTTATCCATTCTGTATGTAATAGTTTGCATCTGCTAATCCCAAACTCCCAGTCCTTCCCTCCCTCTTGGCAACTACAAGTCCATTCTCTATGTTTGTGAGTCTGTTTCTGTTTGGTAAATAAGTTCATTTGTGTCATACTTTACATTCCACATATATGTGATGTCATATGGTATTTGTCTTTCATGTTCTGACTTAGTATGATAATCTCTAGGTCCATCCATGTTGCTGCAAATGGCATTATTTCATTCTTTTTTATGGCTGAATAGTATCCCATTGTATATATGTACCATATCTTCTTTCATTCATCTGTCAATGGACATTTAGGTTGTTTCCATGTCTTGGCTATTGTATATAGTGCTGCCATGAACATAGGGTGCATGTACCTTTTTGACTTAAAGTTTTGTCTAGATATATGCCCAGGAGTGGGATTGCTGGATCATATGGCAGCTCTATTTTTAATTTTTTGAGAAACTTCTATACTGTTCTTCATAGTGGCTGCACCAATTTACATTCCTAACAACAGTGTAGGACGGCTCCTTTTTTTCTGCATCCTCTCCAGCATTTATTATTTGTAGACTTTTTAATCATGGCCATTCTGACCAGTGTTAGGTGGTCAGAATGATTAGATTTGCATTTGCATTTCTCTATACAATATCTATTCTTAATTTATCAGTCTACTAATAACATTTTATCACTCCCTGTGGAATCTAGAAACTTTACACCTTTATGTCCCTTTATCCTCCTTCCATTATGATGCAGCTGCCTTAAGTATTACTTCTATATACATTGAAAACTGCTTCAGAAAATGTTTTCATTTTACTTTCAGCCATCAAACATTGTTTTTATAAGTCAGGAAGAGAAGAATAATCCATTATATTCACCCTTTACATTGCTCTTACTTCATCCTGATGTTCCAGGTTTCCTTCTGTTAGCACTACTTTCTACCTGAAGAACTCCCTTTAGCAATTCTTTCAGAGCAGTTCTGCTACAGACAGATTCCCTTAATCTCATCAATTACCTTCATTCCTGGAGGATACTTAACACTGGATAAAGTATTCTGGGTTTACATTTCTTTTCTTTCAGTTCTTGAAAAATGCTGGTTCGCTTTTGACTGGCCTCAGTTTCTGAAGAGAAATCTATTATCAGTTAAATCATTGATCCCTTATAACTGTTGTGTCTTTCTCTCCGACTGCTTTTAAGAATTTTTTCCTTGTATTTAGTTTTGAGAAATTTGATTATGATGTGTCTGGACATGGATTTCTTTAGGTTCATTTTGTTTGGAGGTTGCTTACCTTTTTTAATCTCTGGGTTTACATCTTCTGCAAAATTTTGGAAGATTTCAGCATTATTTCTTCAAATAACTTTTCAGCCCTGAACTCTTTCACCTTTCCCTTTGGAACACCTATGACAAAAATGGAGCATCTTCTGTTATTGTCTCAGAGGTCCTCAAGGCTCTGTTTAATTTTTTTCAATTCAATTTCTATCTGATGTCCATATTTGATCCTTTATGTTGATCTTTCTTTTAAAAAATCTTTTAATTTTATATTAGAGTATAGATGATTAACAAAGTTGTGTTAATTTCATGTGTACAGAAAAGTGATTCACTTATACATATACATGTATCTGTTCTTTCACAAATTCTTTTCCCATTTAGGTTGTTACATAATACTGAGCAGAGTTCCCTGTGCTATACAGTAGTTCCTTGTTGGTTATCCATTTTAAATATAGCAGTGTGTACGAGTCAATGCCAGACTCTTTAACTATCCCTTCCCCCACCTCCTGTCTTGGGAACCATGAGTTCATTCCGTAAGTCTGTGAGTCTGTTTCTGTTTTGTAAATAAGTTCATTTGTATGTTTTCTTAAGATTCTGCATATAAGCAATGACATACGATATTTATCTTTCTCTGTCTGACTTAGGTCACTAAGTATGATAATTTCTAGGTCCATCCATTTGCTGCAAATGGCATTATTTCATTCTTTTTAATGGCCGAGTAATATTCCATTGTATATATGTACCATCCTCATCCATTCCTCTGTTGATGGAATGCTTCTATGTCTTGGCTATTGTAAACAGTGCTGCAATGAACATTGGGGTGCATGTATGCTTTCAGACCATGTTTTTCTCCTGATATATGCATAGCAGTGGGGCTGCTGGATCATATGGTAGCTCTTTTTTAAAGTTTTTTAACGAACCTCCAAACTGTTCTCCATAGTGGCTGTACCATTTTACCTTCCCACTAACAGTGTAAGAGAGTTCCCTTCTCCGCACAGCCTCTCCAGCATTTATTTTTCGTGGATTTTTTTAAAGATAGCCATTCTGACTGGTGTGAGGTGATATCACATTGTAGTTTTGATTTGCATTTCTCTAATAATTAGTGATGTTGAACATCTTTTCATGTGTCTCTTGGCCATCCGTATGTCTTCTTTAGAAAAATGCCTATTTAGCCTTCTGCCCATTTTTTGGTTTGGTTGTTTGTTTTAATGATATTAAGCTGTGTGAGTTGTTTGTAAATTTTGGAGACTAATCCCTTGTTGGTCACATCATTTGCAAATATTTTCTCCCATTCTGTGGGTTGTCTTTTCGTTTTGTTTATGGTTTCCTTTGCTGTGCAAAACTTTTGAGTTTAGTTAGGTCCCATTGTTTATTTTTGTTTTTATTTCCATTACTGTGGGAGATAGATTGAAAAAGATATTGCTGCGATTTATGTCAGAGAGTGTTCTGCCTAAGTTTTCCTCTAAGAGTTTTATAGTGCCTGGCTTTACATTCAGGTCTTTAATCCATTTTGAGTTTATTTTTGTTTATGGTGTTAGGGAGTGTTCTAATTTCATTCTTTTAAATGTAGCTGTCCTGTTTTCCCAGCACCATTTACTGAAGACACTGTCTTCCCTCCATTGTATAGTCTTACCTCCTTTGTCATAAATTAATTGACCATGGTGCATGAGTTTATTTCTGGGCTTTCTATCCTGTTCCATTGATCAATATTTTTATGCAAGTACCACGCTGTCTTGATTACTGTAGATTTGCAGTATAGATTGAAGTCAGGAAGCCTGATTCCTCCAGCTCTGTTTTTCTTTCTCAAGATTGCTTTGGCTATTCAGGATCTTTTTTTTAACATCCTTATTGGAGTATAATTGCTTTACAATGGTGTGTTAGTTTCTGCTTTATAACAAACTGAATCAGTTATATATATACATATGTTCCCATATCCCTTCCCTCTTGCATCTCCTTCCCTCCCACCCTCCCTATCCCACCCCGTTAGGCGGTCACAAAGCACCGAGCTGATCTCCCTGTGCTCTGCGTCTGCTTCCCACTAGCTACCTATTTTACGTTTGGTAGTGTATACATGTCCATAACACTCTCTCACTTTGTCACAGCTTATTCAGGGTCTTTTGTTGTTTCCATTCAAACTGTAAAATTTTTTCTTCTAATTCTGTGAAAAATGCTATTGGTAATTTGATAGGGATTGCACTGAAACTGTAGCTTGCCTTGGGCACTATAGTCATTTTGAAGATGTTGATTCTTCCAATCCAAGAACATGGTATGTCTTTCCATCTGTTTGTGTCATCTTTGATTTTTTTCATCAGGGCCTTATAGTTTGCAGAGTACAAGTTTTTGTCTCCTTACGTAAGTGTACTCCTAGATATTTTATTCTTTTGATGTGATGGTAAATGGGATTGTTTCTTGAATTTCTTTTTCTGATCTTCCATTGTTAGTGTACAGGAATGAAACAGATTTCTGTGTATTAATTTTGTAACCTGCAACTTTACCAAATTCATTGATGAGCTGTAGTAGTTTTGTGGTAGTGTCTTTAAGGCTTTCTATGTATATTCTCATGTCACCTGCAAAGAGTGACAGTTTATCTTCTTTTCCAATTTGGATTGCTTTTGTTTCTCTTTCTTCTCTGATTGCCGTAGCTAGGACTTCCAAAACTATGTTGAATAAAAGTGGTGAGAGTGGACAACCTTGTCTTGTTCCTGATCTTAAGGGAAATGCTTTCAGCTTTTCACCATTCAGTATAGTGTTAGCTGTAGGTTTGTCATATATGGCTTTTATTATGTTGAGGTAGGTTCCCTCTATGCCCACTTTCTGGACAGTTTTTATCATAAATGGGTGTTGAATTTTGTCAAAAGCATTTCTGCATCTATTGAAATGATCATATGGTTTTTATTCTTCAGTTTGTTGATGTGGTGTATCACACTGACTGATTTGCAGATATTGAAATATCCTTGCATCCCTGGGATAAATCCCACTTGATCATCGTGTATGGTCCTTTTGATGTATTGTTGGATTCAGATTGCTAGTATTTTGTTGAGTATTTTTGCGTCTATGTTTATCAGTGATACTGGCCTATAATTTGCTTTTTTGTGGTATTTTTGTCTGTTTTTGGTATTAGGGTGACTGTGGCCTCATGGAATGAGATTAGGAGTTTTCCTTCCTCTGCAATATTTTGGAACAGTTTCAGAAGGATAGGTGTTAGCTCTTCTCTAAATGTTTGATAGAATTTTCCTGTGAAACCATCTGGTCCTGGACTTTTGCTTCTTGGGTGTTTTATAATCACAGTTTCAATTTCAGTACTTATGATTGGTTTGTTCATCTTTTCTATTTCTTCCTTGTTCAGTCTTGGGATATTGTACATTTCTAAGAATTTGTCCACTTCTTCCAGGTTGTCCATTTTATTGGCATACAGTTGCTTGTAGTTGCTCTTATGATCCTTTGTATTTCTGTGGTGTATGTTGTAACTTCTCCTTTTTCACTTCTAATTTTATTGATTTGTGTCCTCTCCCTTTTTTTCCCGATAAGTCTGGCTAAATGTTTATCAATTTTGTTTATCTTTTCAAAGAACCAGCTTTTAGTGTCATTGATCTTTGCTATTTTTTTTCAGCTCTATTTCATTTATTTCTGCTCTGATCTTTATGATTTCTTTCCTTCTACTAACTTTAGCTTTTGTTTGTTCTTGTTTCTCTAGTTGCTTTAGGTGTAAGGTTAGGTTGTTTATTTGGGACTTTTCTTGTTTCCTGAGGTGGCATTGTATTGCTATAAATTTCCCTCTTAGATCTGCTTTTGCTGCATTCCATGGTTTTTTCATCATTGTGCTTTCATTTTCATTTGTCTCTAGGTATTTTTTTTTCCTTTTAGTAGTTCATGATTTTATTGCCAAAGTAATTTTGTAAATTTTATGCTTAAAGTAAGGTCAGTGTATTGCACAGTATAAATTATTCTAAGTAATTGATCAGTTATTTTATAGCTTAGTCTAGTCACATGATTTTTTCATTATTTTTTGGTAGTTCAATCAATATTTTAAAATTTTTTAAATTGGTTTTTATTGGAGTTTAGTTGCTTTACAATGTTGTGGTAGTTTCTGCTATATAGCAATGTGAATCAACTATATGTGTACATATAATCCCCCTGTTTTTGGATTTCCTTTTCATTTAGGTCACCACAGAGCATTGAGGAGAGTTCCCTCTGCTATACAGTAGGTTCCCATTATAAGTAGTATATATATATATATATATATATATATATATATATATATATATATATATATGTCAATCCCAATCTCCCAATTCATCCCACTCTCCCTTCCCTCCTTGGTATCCATACATTTCTTCTCTATGTCTGTGTCTCTCTTTCTGGTTTGCAAATAAGTTCATCTGTATCATTTTTCTAGATTCTACATATAAGTGATATTCTATGATATTTGTTTTTCTCTTTCTGACTTACTTCACTCTGTATGACAGTCTCTAGGTTTATCCACGTCTCTGAAAATGGCACAGTTTCATTCTTTTTAAAGGCTGAGTAATATTCCATTGTATATATGTACCACATCTTCTTTATCCATTCCTCTGTTGGTGGACATTTAAGTTGCTTCCATATCCTGGATATTATAAATAGTGCTGCAATAAACATAATGATGCATATATCTTTTTGAATTATGGTTTTCTCTGGGTATATGCTCAGAGTGGGACTGCTGGGTCATATGGTAGTTTTATTTTTAGTATTTTTAAGGAACTTCCATACTGTTCTCCATAGTGGCTATACCATTTTACCTTCCCACTAACAGTGTAAGAGAGTTCCCTTTTCTCCACAGCCCCTCCAGCATTTATTGTTGGTGGATTTTTTTAAAGATAGCCATTCTGACTGGTGTGAGGTGATATCTCATTGTAGTTTTGATTTGCATTTCTCTAATAATTAGCTATGTTGAACATCTTTTCATCTGTTTGTTACCCATCTGCATGTCTTCTTTTGTGAAATGCCTATTTAGGTCTTCTTCCCCTTTTTTTTTAAAACATCTTTATTAGAGTATAATTGCCTTACAATGGTGTTTTAGTTTATGCTTTATAACAAAGTGAATTAGCTATACATATACATATATCCCCATATCTCCTCCCTCCTGCGTCTCCCTCCCAGCCTCCCTATCCCACCCCCCTAAGTGGTCACAAAGCACCGAGCTGATCTCTCTGTGCTATGTGGCTGCTTCCCACTAGCTACCTATTTTACACTTGGTAGTGTATATTAGTCCATGCCACTCTCTCACTTGGTCCCAGCTTACCCTTCCCCCTCCCTGTGTCCTCAAGTCCATTCTCTATGTCTGCATCTTTATTCCTGTCCTGCCCATAGATTCTTCAGAACCTTTTTTTTTTTTTTTAGATTCCATATATATGTGTTACCATATGATATTTGTTTTTTTCTCTTTTTGATTTATTTCACTCGGTTGACAGACTCTAGGTGCATCCACCTCACTACAAATAACTCAATTTCATTTCTTTTTATGGCTGAATAATATTCTATTGTATATATGTGCCACATCTTCTTTATCTATTGGACACTTAGGTTGCTTCCATGTCCTGGTTATTGTAAATAGAGCTGCAACGAACATTGTGGTACATGACTCTTTTTGAATTATGGTTTTTTCAGGGTTTTTTCAGGGTATATATCCTTAGTATAATTTAATTGTTCCCAAGATAAAGGGGTGCCTTAAAACTTAAATGACCACAGCCTGGTGTGGGAGGTTTTATTGCTATTTTGCTTGTTGCTCTGATTAAGCTTGAGTAACTTTATTATCTTTTTTAATGTTTATATGTCATTTCATTCTTATGCCAGAGATATGAGATATTCCATGAGATAGTTATTATGTAACAGTTATGCAATAGCATTTCGTTGAATAGATGAGGAAACTGAGAGGTTGTGTACCTTGCTTAAGGTCATTTGGACAGAAAATGGTGGAACCAGAACTGGAACACAGACCTTCTGCCTAGATTCTGTGTTTTTTCCAGTGTACCCTCAACTGGCTTTCCAGGAGCCTGCTCCACTTTAGAGGAAAATTCATTTTTTATGGCTAGGGTCAGAGCAGGTATTAATAATTGGCTAGGTGAGGGAATAACCTGAACAGGACTATAATTTCTTCCTTCTAAACTAAATTTCTTAAGGGCCATCTAACTAAAGCCTTGGAGTGGAGAAATCCACCAAGGTAATCCAGAAGTACTAGACACAGGTAATTGGCCACAAACCCAAAAAATGGATTGATTTCTTTTTAATCTTTATTGGAGTATAATTGCTTTACAATGGTATGTTAGTTTCTGCTTTATAACAAAGTCAATCCGTTATACATATACATATGTTCCCATATCTCTTCCCTCTTGCTTCTCCCTCCTTCCCACCGTCCCTATCCCACCCCTCTAGGTGGTCACAAAGCACCGAACCAAACTCCTTGTTCTATGCGGCTGCTTCCCACTAGATATCTATTTTACATTTGGTAGTGTATATATGTCCATGCCACTCTCTCACTTTGTCACAGCTTACCTTTCCCCATCCCCATATCCTCAAGTCCATTCCGTAGTAGGTCTGTGTCTTTATTCCTGCCTTACCACTAGGTCCTACATGACATTTTTTTTCCTTAAATTCCATATATATATGTTAGCATATGGAATTTGTCTTTCTCTTTCTGACTTACTTCACTCTGTATGACAGACTCTAAGTCCATCCACCTCATTACAAGTAGCTCAATTTTGTTTCTTTTTATGGCTGAGTAATATTCCATTGTATATATGTGCCACATCTTCTTTATCCATTCATCCAATGATGGACACTTAGGTTGTTTCTATCTCCTGGCTACTGTAAATAGAGCTGCAATGAACACTTTGGTACATGACTCTTTTTGAATTATGGTTTTCTCAGGGTATATGCTGAGTAGAGGAATTGCTGGGTTATATGGTAGTTCTATTTGTAATTTTTTAAGAAACCTCCATACTGTTCTCCATAGTGGCTGAACCAATTCACATTCCCACCAGCAGTGCAAGAGTGTTCCTTTTTCTCCACACCCTCTCCAGCATTTATTGTTTCTAGATTATTTTTTTTTTTGTGGTACGCGGGCCTCTCACTGTTGTGGCCTCGCCCGTTGTGGAACACAGTCTCGGGACGCACAGGCTCAGCAGCCATGACTCACGGGCCCAGCCTCTCCATGGCATGTGGGATCTTCAGGGACTGGGGCATGAACCCGTGTCCCCTGCATCAGCAGGCGGAGTGTCAACCACTGCGCCACCACGGAAGCTCTAAATTTTTTGATGATGGCCATTCTGACCAGTGTGAGATGAAATCTTATTGCGGTTTTGATTTGGATTTCTCTAATGATTAATGATATTGAGCATTCTTTCATGTGTTTGTTGGCAGTCTGCATATCTTCTTTGGAGAAGTGTCTATTTAGGTCTTCTGCCCATTTATGGATTGGGTTGTTCATTTTTTGTTATTGAGCTGCATGATCTGCTTGTAAATTTTGGAGATTAATCCTTTGTCAGTTGCTTCATTTGCAAATATTTTCTCCCATTCTGAGGGTTGTCTTTTGGTCTTGTTTACGGTTTCCTTTGCTGTGCAAAGCTTTGAAATTTCATTAGGTCCCATTTGTTTATTTTTGCTTTTATTTCCATTTCTCTAGGAGGTGGGTCAAAAAGGATCTTGCTGTGATTTATGTCATAGAGTGTTCTGCTTGTTTTCCTCTAAGAGTTTGATAATTTCTCGCCTTACATTTAGGTTTTTAATCCATTTTGAGCTTATTTTTAAGTATGGTGTTAGGGAGTGATCTAATCTCATACATTTACCTGTACCTGTCCACTTTTTTTTTTTTAACATCTTTAATGGGGTATAATTGCTTTACAATGGTGTGTTAGTTTCTGCTTTATAACAAAGTGAATCAGTTATACATATACATATGTTCTCATATCCCTTCGCTCTTGCATCTCCTTCCTTCCCACCCTCCCTATCCCACCCCTCCAGGCAGTCACAAAGCACCGAGCCGATATATCTGTGCCATGCGGCTGCTTCCCACTAGCTATCTACCTTATGTTTGTTAGTGTATATATGTCCATGACTCTCTCTCGCCCTGTCACAGCTCACCCTTCCCCATCCCCATATCCTCAAGTCTGTTCTCCAGTAGGTCTGTGTCTTTATTCCTGTCTTACCCCTAGTTTCTTCATGACATTTTTTTTTCTTAAATTCCATATATCTGTGATAGCATACGGTATTTGTCTTTTTCTTTCTGACTTACTTCACTCTGTATGACAGACTCTAGGTCTATCCACCTCATTACAAATAGCTCAATTTCGTTTCTTTTTATAGCTGAGCAATATTCCATTGTATATATGTGCCACATCTTCTTTATCCATTCATCCGATGATAGGCACTTAGGTTGTTTCCATCTCTGGGCTATTGTAAATAGAGCTGCAATGAACATTTTGGTACATGACTCTTTTTGAATTTTGGTTTTCTCAGGGTATATGCCAAGTAGTGGGATTGCTGGGTCATATGGTAGTTCTATTTGTAGTTTTTTAAGGAACCTCCATACTGTTCTCCATAGTGGCTGAACCAATTCACATTCCCACCAGCAGTGCAAGAGTGTTCCCTTTTCTCCACACCCTCTCCAGCATTTATTGTTTCTAGATTTTTTGATGATGGCCATTCTGACTGGTGTGAGATGATATCTCATTGTAGTTTTGATTTGCATTTCTCTAATGATTAATGATGTTGAGCATTCTTTCATGTGTTTGTTGGCAGTCTGTATATCTTCTTTGGAGAAATGTCTATTTAGGTCTTCTGCCCATTTTTGGATTGGGTTGTTTGTTTTTTTGTTATTGAGCTGCATGAGCTGCTTGTAAATTTTGGAGATTAATCCTTTGTCAGTTGCTTCATTTGCAAATATTTTCTCCCATACTGAGGGTTGTCTTTTGGTCTTGTTTATGGTTTCCTTTGCTGTGCAAAAGCTTTAAAGTTTCATTAGGCCCCATTTGTTTATTTTTGTTTTTATTTGCATTACTCTAGGAGGTGGGTCAGAAAAGATCTTGCTGTGATTTATGCCATAGAGTTTTCTGCCTATGTTTTTCTCTAAGAGTTTGATAGTTTCTGGCCTTACATTTAGGTCTTTAATCCATTTTGAGCTTATTTCTGTGTATGGTGTTAGGGAGTGATCTAACCTCATACTTTTACATGTATCTGTCCAGTTTTCCCAGCACCACTTAATGAAGAGGCTGTCCTTTCTCCGCTGTACATTCCTGCCACCTTCATCAAAGGTAAGGTGTCCATATGTGTGTGGGTTTATCTCTGGGCTTTCTATCCTGTTCCATTGATCTATCTTTCTGTTTTTGCACCAGTACCATACTGTCTTGATTACTGTAGCTTTGTAGTATAGTCTGAAGTTAGGGAGCCTGATTCCTCCAGCTCCGTTTTCCGTTCTCAAGATTGCTTTGGCTATTCAGGGTCTTTTGTGTTTCCATACAAATTGTGAAATTTTTTGTTCTAGTTCTGTGAAAAATGCCAGTGATAGTTTGATAGGGATTGCATTGAATCTGTAGATTGCTTTGGGTAGTAGAGTCATTTTCACAATGTTGATTTTTCCAATCCAAGAACATGGTATATCTCTCCATCTATCTATATTATCTTTAATTTCTTTCATCAGTATCATAATTTTCTGCATACAGGTCTTTTGTCTTCTTAGGTAGGTTATTCCTAGATATTTTATTCTTTTTGTTGCAATGATAAATGGGAGTGTTTTCTTAATTTCACTTTCAGATTTTTCATCATTAGTGTATAGGAATGCCAGAGATTTCTGTGCATTAATTTTGTATCCTGCTACTTTTCCAAATTCATTGATTAGCTCTAGTAGTTTTCTGGTAGCATCTTTAGGATTCTCTATGTATAGTATCATGTCATCTGCAAACAGTGACAGCTTTACTTCTTCTTTTCCCATTTGGATTCTTTTTATTACTTTTTCTTCTCTGATTTCTGTGGTTAAAACTTCCAAAACTATGTTGAATAAGAGTGGTGAGAGTGGGCAACCTTGTCTTGTTCCTGATCTTAGTGGAAATGCTTTCAGTTTTTTACCATTGAGGACAATGTTGGCTGTGGGTTTGTCATATATGGCCTTCATTATGTTGAGGTAAGTTCCCTCTATGCCTACTTTCTGCAGGGTTTTTATCATAAATGGGTGTTGAATTTTGTTGACAGCTTTCTCTGCATCTATTGAGATGATCATATGGTTTTTCTTCTTCAATTTGTTAATATAGTGTATCACTTAGTTTGATTTGCGTGTATTGAAGAATCCTTGCATTCCTGGGATAAATGCCACTTGATCATGGTGTATGATCCTTTTAATGTGCTGCTGGATTCTGTTTGCTAGTATTTTGTTGAGAATTTTTGCATCTATGCTCATCAGAGCTATTAGCTGGTAGATTACTTTCTTTGTGACATCCTTGTCTGGTTTTGGTATCAGTGTGATGGGGGCCTGGTAGAATGAGTTTGGGAGTGTTCCTCCCTCTGCTATATTTTGGAAGAGTTTGAGAAGGAGAGGTGTTAGCTCTTCTCTAAATGTTTGATAGATTTTGCCTGTGAAACCATCTGGTCCTGGGCCTTTGTTTCTTGGAAGACTTGTAATCACAGTTTCAATCTCAGTGCTTGTGATTGGTCTGTTCATATTTTCTATCTCCCTGATTCAGCCTTGGCAGGTTGTGCATTTCTAAGAGTTTGTCCTTTTCTTCCAGGTTGTCCACTTTATTGGCATAGAGTTACTTGTAGTAATCTCTCATGATCTTTTGTATTTCTGCAGTGTCAGTTGTTACTTCTCCTTTTTTATTTCTAATTCTATTGAGTCTTCTCACTTTTTTTCTTGATGAGTCTGGCTAATGGTTTATCAATTTTGTTTATCTTCTCAAAGAACCAGCTTTGAGTTTTATTGATCTTTCTTATCGTTTCCTTCATTTCTTTTTCATTTATTTCTGATCTGATTTTTATGATTTCTTTCCTTCTGCTAAATTTGGGTCCTTCTTTCTCTAATTGTTTTAGGTGCAAGGTTTGGTTGTTTATTCGAGATGTTTCCTGTTTCTTAAGGTAGGGTTGTATTGCTCTAAACTTCCCTCTTAGAACTGATTTTGCTGCATCCCATAGGTTTTGGGTCATCTTATCTCCATTGTCATTTGTATCTAGGTATTTTTTGATTTCCTCTTTGTTTTCTTCAGTGATCACTTCGCTATTAAGTAGTGTATTGCTTAGCCTCCATGTGTTTGTATTTTTTACAGATCTTTGCTGTAATTGATATCTAATCTCATAGCATTGTGGTCGGAAAAGAAACTTGATAAATTTTCAATTTTCTAAAATTTACCAAGGCTTGATTTGTGGCCCAAGATAGGATCTATCCTGGAGAATATTCCATGAGCACTTGAGAAAAATGTGTATTCTGTTGTTTTTGGATGGAATATCCTATAAATATCAATTAAGTCCATCTTGTTAAATGTATCATTTAAAGCTGTGTTTCCTTATTTATTTTCATTTTGGATGATCTGTCCATGGGTGAAAGTGGGGTGTTTAAGTCCCCTACTATGAATGTGTTACTGTCAATTTCCCCTTTTATGACTGTTAGTATTTGTCTTATGTATTGAGGTGCTCCTATGTAGGGTGCATAAATATTTACAACTGTTATATCTTCTTCTTGGATCGATCCCTTGATCATTATGTAGTGTCCTTCTTTGTCTCTTCTAATAGTCTTTATTTTAAAGTCTATTTTGTCTGATATGAGAATTGTTACTCCAACTTTCTTTTGGTTTCGGTTTGCATGGAATATCTTTTTCCATCCCCTCACTTTCAGTCTGTATGTGTCTCTAGGTCTGAAGTGGGTCTCTTGTAGACATCATATATATTGGTCTTGTTTTTGCATCCATTCAGCCAGTCTGTGTCTTTTGGTGGGAGCATTTAATCCATTAACATTTAAGGTAATTATCAATATGTATGTACCTATTCCCATTTTCTTAATTGTTTTGGGTTTATTATTATAGGTCTTTTCCTTCTCTTGTGTTTCCTGCCTAGAGAAGGCCCTTTAGCATTTGTTTTTAAGCTCCTTTGATGGTGGTGAACTCTATCAGCTTTTGCTTGTCTGTAAAGGTTTTAATTTCTCCAACAAATCTGAATGAGATCCTTGCTGGATAGAGTAATCTTTGTTGTAGGTTTTTGTCCTTCATCACTTTAAATATGTCCTGCCAGTCCGTTTTGGCTTGCAGAGTTTCTGCTGAAAGATCAGCTTTTAACCTTATGGGGATTCCCTTTTGTGTTATTTGTTGTTTTCCATTGCTGCTTTTAATATGCTCTTTGTATTTAATTTTGACAGTTTGATTAATATGTGTCCTGGCGTGTTTCTCCTTGGATTTATGCTGTATGGGACTCTCTGTGCTTCCTGGACTTGATTAACTATTTCCCTTTCCCATATTAGGGAAGTTTTCAACTATAATCTCTTCAAATATTTTCTCAGTCCCTTTCTTTTTCTCTTCTTCTTCTGGAACCCCTATAATTCGAATGTTGGTGCATTCAATGTTGTCCCATAGGTCTCTGAGACTGTCCTCAGTTCTTTTCATTCTTTTTTCTTTATTCTGCTCTGCAGTAGTTATTTCCACTATTATATCTTCCAGGTCACTCATCCATTCTTCTGCCTCAGTTATTCTGCTATTGATCTGCTACAGTATTTTTAATTTCATTTATTGTGTTGTTCATCATTGTTTGTTTCATCTTTAGTTCTTCTAGGTCCATGTTAAATGTTTCTTCCATTTTCTCTATTCTATTTCCAAGATTTTGGATCATCTTTACTATCATTTTTCTGAATTCTTTTTCAGGTAGACTGCCTATTTCCTCTTCATTTGTTAGGTCTGGTGGGTTTTTTTCTTGCTCCTTCATCTGCTGTGTGTTTTTCTGTCTTCTCATTTTGCTTATCTTACTGTGTTTGGGGTCTCCTTTTTGAAGGCTGCATGTTCATAGTTCCCGTTGTTTTTGGTGTCTGGTCCCAGTGGCTAAAGTTGGTTCCGTTTGTTGTGTAGGGTTCCTGGTGGAGGGGACTAGTGGCTGTGTTCTGGTGGATGAGTCTGGATTTTGCCTTTCTGGTGGGCAGGTCCACATCTAGTGGTGTGTTTTGGGGTGTCTGTGGCCTTATTATTATTTTAGGCAGCCTCTCTTCTAATGAGCGGGGCTGTGTTCCTGTCTTGGTAATTGTTTGGCATAGGGAGTCCAGCATTGTAGGTTGCTGGTCGTTGAGTTAAGCTGGGTGTTGGTGTTGAGATGGAGATCTCTGGGAGATTTTTGCCGTTTGAAATTACATGGAGCTGGGAGGTCTCTTGTCGACCAGTGTCCTGAAGTTGGCTCTCCCACCTCAGAGGCACAGCACTGACTCCTGGCTGCAGCACCAAGAGCCTTTCATCCACACAGCTCAGAATAAAAGGTAGAAAAAGTGGAAAGAAAGAAAGAAAGAAAGATTATAAAAGAAAATAAAATAAAGTAAGGTAAGATAAAATAAATTTATTAAAATAAAAAATTTTTATTAAGAAAAAATATTTTTAAGTTAAAAAAAAAACCCGACCAATAGAACCCTAGGACAAATGGTGAAAGCAAAGCTCTACAGACAAAATCTCACACAGAAGCATACACATACACACTCACAAAAAGAGGAAAAGGGGGAAAAAATCATAAATCTTGCTCTCAAAGTCCACCTCCTCAATTTGGGGTGATTCGTTGTTTATTCAGCTATTCCACAGATGCAGGGTACATCAAGTTGATTGTGGAGATTTAATCCGCTGCTCCTGAGGCTGCTGGGAGAGATTTCCCTTTCTCTTCTTTGTTCGAACACTTTCCGTGGTTCGGCTTTGGATTTGGTCCCGCCTCTGCATGTAGGTCGCTGGAGGGCATCTGTTCTTTGCTCAGACAGGATGGGGTTAAAGGAGCTGCTGATTCGGGGGCTCTGGCTCACTTATTCCAGGGGGAGGGAGGGGTACGGCGTGTGGGGCGAGCATACGGCAGCAGAGGCCAGTGTGACGTTGCACCAGCCTGAGGCCCACCGTGCGTTCTCCCGGGGAAGTTGTCCCTGGATCCCGGGACCCTGGCAGTGGCAGGCTGCACAGGCTCCCCAGAAAGGAGGTGTGGAGAGTGACCTGTGCTCACATACAGGCTTTTTGGTAGCGGCAGCAGCAGCCTTAGTGTCTCATGCCCGTCTCTGGGGTCCACGCTGTTAGCGGTGGTCATGCCCGTTTCTGGAGCTCCTTTAAGCAGCGCCCTTAATCCCCTCTCCTCGCGCGCCAGGAAACAAAGAGGGAAGAAAAAGTCTCTTGCCTCTTCGGCAGGTCCAAACTTTTTCCCGGACTCCCTCCCAGCTAGCCGTGGTGCACTAACCCCTTCAGGCTGTGTTCACTCCACCAGTCCTCTCCCTGCGCTCCGATTGAAGCCGAAGCCTCAGCTCCCAGCCCCGCCCGCCCTGGCGGGTGAGCCGACAAGCCTCTCGTGCTGATGCGTGCTGGTTGGCACCAATCCTCTGCGGAAATCTCTCCACTTTGCCCTCTGCACCCCTGTTGCTGCGCTCTCCTCTGCGGCCCCGAAGCTCCCCCCCTCCGCCACTCGCAGTCTCAGCCCGCGAAGGGGCTTCTCTTGTGTGGAAACCTTTCCTCCTTCACGGCTCCCTCTCACTGGTTCAGGTCCCTTCCCTATTCTTTTCCTCTGTTTATTCTTTTTTCTTTTGCCCTACCCAGGTACGTGGGGAGTTTCTTGCCTTTTGGGAGGTCTGAGGTCCTCTGCCAGCGTTCAGTAGGTGTTCTGTAGGAGTTGTTCCACGTGTAGATGTATTTCTGATGTGTCTGTGGGGAGGAAGGTGATCTCCGCGTCTTACTCTTCTGCCATCTTCCCCCTCCTCCTGGATTGATTTCTAAAACTAGCATAGGATCGTGTCCATAATAGGAAAACATTTGACTGATATGCAAAGGTCCAAGAAGTCAAGAAAACATTATAAAAGATCATGCGAGTCAGGTCCAGCATCTTGGGTCAGCTGTCTACTTGAGATGTCATCTTCTTCTCATCCTGGTGTGAGTGTAGCTTCCTCTGTTTGAGTGTCATTTTAAGGTGAGTTTGAGCTCAGCAGTCCTCTCTATAGACCAGTATGGTGCAGGGACCCTTTTTAATTGGAAAATATGAATCCAAGGGTGAATTCACTTTAGTTTTGCTAGTTAGGAGAACCTGCTGCGGGCCTTCCCATCTGGATTGTAGTGAATCCTTTAAATGATGTCTTTTCCAATATATATAGTTCCCTGGTTACAGGTCGTGGGGCATCTGATCTTCATCCAAAGATAGATTACTGAGATAAGCTTCGAGAACAAACTTAGAGTGTCCTTTTAATAATTCAATTTAACTTTACATTAATATAATGTAACAGCAAGGAACTATCTAGGAAATTAGTAAATACAGACCTCCATTAACAAAACATTCATTGAAGCATCTTTTTCTCTCTAAATTTACCCTAATTTCTAACAAATATAACCAAATTAAGACTAATTTATTTGCAAAATAAGTCTGGCCTCAATAAACTTGGCCTGATTATTTATGTAACTATAATTGATCATATAAGCGTCTTGCTTGCTGAAACGTTTATAAGGAGCCTCAGACTGGACTTTTCAAAGACCTCTCAGGGCTAGGAAAGTCACACAAAGGGCTTATCACAGATTTCACCTAACAGATCTAGGTGAATTCTTCCCTTTTCAAGGTTCCCAAAATACCTTGAGATTTCTGTACCTGTTAGTGAGTGGCCTTCCTAATTTATCTGATAAAGCTGTTGGGAACCAAAGAGTTTCCAGTCTCTGGGAGGAGCAGATAGAGAGAAAAGATAAATGTTTCAATCCTGCTTACAAAGGTATAATTTACCAAATTACTGTAAGTCATAATTAGTTTGAGGGGAAGGTTTTCCTTACACCTGGAAAACACAGATTTAAACCAGTAATTTTTCAGGTAGAAACCATAAAAAGTATAACCATATTCACCAGTTCACTCAGTCTTATGTAACTAACTCTTTTTGTTAACAGTTTATGAAGCCATCAGTTTTCTCATTAGGATTCTTTAATTTCTTACCCAATTCAGCATTATGGTCTGAAAGTCAGAAACTTGCATTTATCCAAAAATGCTTTTTATAAATCTTCTTGAAGAGGAAGCATTTTTGCAAAGGCATTAGAATGAAACCATGTCTATAATGACAAAAACTTAAGAAGGCACATTCAAAGTCTGATTACAGGGCAATCAACAAAGAAGTTTGGTTACTGCTGTGACATACAACACTTTAAGATAATAACTAGAATTATGACTGATAACATTTTACCAGGACATATCAGAATTTTAGGAACTCCATATAATTTCTAGAATATTTATACTAATAACATTTACCATACACTAAAACCTAAGAATATTTATTACTCATTTGACAATACTTCCCATGTAACTTAATGTACCAAATGAACCTAGTTTATATCTCTCTTTGGGATATTTCAGGGGCCCTTTGAAACATGAAACATCCCAAAGTTAGCTAGAGGTCAAAAGGACTTCATTAGAATTTGATTTAGGAAGTTTTGTCAAAAAATATCAAAAGGGTTTAGAACAGTCAGTCAGATAGTATCACAGGTTACTGTGAAAAAACAGTTATTCACTTAGCCAAAGTAACAATAAAAATTTCAAAGATGAATACAGAACAGATCACTTAAAAGGTAAAGAAACTTGATGGGGCTTCCCTGGTGGCGCAGTGGTTGAGAGTCCGCCTGCCGATGCAGGGGACACAGGTTCGTGCCCCGGTCCAGGAAGCTCCCACATGCCGCGGAGCGGCTGGGCCCGTGAGCCATGGCTGCTGAGCCTGCGCGTCCGGAGCCTGTGCTCCGCAATGGGAGAGGCCACAGCAGTGAGAGACCCACGTACCGTAAAAAAAAAAAGGTAAAGAAACTTGAAATCTGCTATCAAAGGCAATTCAACATTTTAAGAAATCTTGTCCTCTTGAGAGAGAGAAGCCAAATTCAAATTTTGCACCAGCTTACTTTTGAAATTCATTTACTCAACTAAATTTATTCTAAACATAGTCAATCCTAACCATGCACAAAACTCTTTTCTCAGGGTCCACTTTCCGCAAAGCTTTTTATCATTTTCTTTATCCATTACTTTATTTCCCATCCAGAAGCAGCCAGCTGTAAGTCAGACCTATTTCCTTTTCTCTTAATAAAATGTAATTCCATTCCTCATGCTTTCTTTACTGAAAACATACATCCTACTTTCCTACTGTATACTGAAATGTTCCCTTTACTATTTCTATTAGCTTTAGTTACGTGTTTAAGTTAGAATCTTCAGCTCTTAAAACCTTAATTTTTTTGTGTGTGAAAACTAAGAAATAAGCAATTATGAACTGTCCTTCACATTAGCATTCTGTAGATTGGTGATCATAAATACCAGAGATATTTTTTTAAAAACATTTGCCTTGGCAGGAGGCAGAGGGGGGAGCTTCGAAGCCGCGGAGGAGTGCACAGCAACGGGTGCGGAGGGCAAAGCGGGGAGATTCCCGCACAGAGGATCGGTGCCGACCAGCACTCACCAGCCCGAGAGGCTTGTCTGCTCACCCGCCGGGGTGGGCGGGGCTGCGAGCTGAGGCTCTGAGGCTCGGGTTTCGGTTTCGGTCGGAGCACAGGGAGAGGACTGGGGTTGGCGGCATGAACATAGCCTGAAGGGGTTAGTGCACCACGGCTAGCCGGGAGGGAGTCCTGGGAAAAGTCTGCACCTGCCGAAGAGGCAAGAGACTTTTTCTTCCCTCTGTTTCCTGGTGCGTGAGGAGAGGGGTTTAAGAACGCTGCTTAAAGGAACTCCGGAGACGGGCGCGAGCCGCGGATAAAAGCGCGAACCCCAGAGACGGGCGCGAGCCGCGGCTAAAAGCGCGGACCCCAGAGAGGGGCACGAGCCGCGGCTAAAAGCGCGGACCCCAGAGACGGGCGCGAGCCACGGCTAAAAGCACGGACCCCAGAGACGGGCGGGAGACGCCAAGGCTGCTGCTGCCGCCACCAAGGGGCCTGTGTGCGAGCACAGGTCACTCTCCACACCCCTCTTCTGTGGAGCCTGTGCAGCCCGCCAATGCCAGGTTCCCGGGATCCAGGGACAACTTCCCCCGGAGAATGCAGGGCGGGCCTCAGGCTGGTGCAAAGTCACGCTGGACTTTGCCGCCGCAGGCCCGCCCCGCACTCCGTGCCCCTCCCTCCCCGCCGGCCTGAGTGCGCCAAAGCCCCCGAATCAGCGGCTCCTTTAACCCCGTCCTGTCTGAGCAAAAAACAGACGCCCTCCAGCGACCTACACGCAGAGGCGGGGCCAAATCCAAAGCTGAGCCCCTGGGAGCTGTGAGAACAAAGAAGACAAAGGGAAATCTCTCCCAGAAGCCTCAGAAGCAGCGGATTAAAGCTCCACAATCAACTTGATGTACCCTGCATCTGTGGAATACCTGAACAGACAACGAATCATCCCAAATTAAGGAGGTGGACTTTAGGAGCAAGATCTATGATTTTTTCCCTTTTCCTCTTTTTGTGAATGTGTATGTGTATGCTTCTGTGTGAGATCTTGTCTGTATAGTCTTGCTTCCACCATTTGTCCTAGGGTTCTATCCGTCCATGGTTTTTTTTTAAATTTTTTCTTAATAATTTTAATTTTAATAACGTTATTATACTTTACCTTCGTTCTTTCTTTCTTTCTTACTTTCCTTCCTTCCTTCCCTCCTTTAGACAACGAATCATCCCAAATTGAGGAGGTGGTCTCTGACAGCAGGATTTATGATTTTTCCCCCTTTACCTCTTTTAGTGAGGGTGTATGTGTATGCTTCTGTGTAAGATTTTGTCTGTATAGCTTTGCTTCCAACATTTGTCCTAAGGTTCTATCCGTCCCTTTTTTATTTTTCTAAATAAGAATTTTTTAATTCAATAACTTTATGTTATTTTTACTGTATCTTCTTTCTTTCTTTTTTCCTTCTTTCCCTCCTTCCTTCCTTCCTCCCTCCCTCCCTCCCTCCTTTCTTTCCTTCTTGCCTTCTTTCCTTCTTTGCTTCTTTCTTCCTTCCTTCCCTCCTTTCCTTCTTTCTTTCCTCATACTTCTACTAATTCCCTCTACTTTTTCTCCCTTTTATTCTGAGCCGTGTGGATGAAAGGCTCTTGGTGCTCCAGCCAGGAGTCAGGGCTCTGCCTCTGAGGTAGGAGAGCCAACTTCAGGACACTGGTCCACAAGAGACCTCCCAGCTCCACATAATATCAAATGGCAAAAATCTCCTAGAGACCTCCATCTTAACACCGGCACCCAGCTTCACTCAATGACCAGCAAGCCACAGTGCTGGACAACATATGCCAAACAACTAGCAAAACAGGAACACAACCCCACCCATTAGCAGAGAGGCTGCCTAAAATCATAATAAGGCCACAGACAGCCCAAAACACACCACCAGACGTGAACCTGCCCACTAGACAGACAAGATCCAGCCTCATCCACCAGAACACAGGCACTAGTCCCCTCCACCAGGAAGCCTACACAACCCACTGAACCAACCTTAGCCACTGGAGACAGACATCAAAAACAGCGGGAACTACGAATCTGCAGTCTGCAAAAAGGAGACCCCAAACACAGTAAGATAAGCAAAATGAGAAGACAGAAAAACACACAGCAGATAAAGGAGCAAGACAAAAATGCACCAGACCTAACAAATGAAGAGGAAATAGCCAGTCTACCTGAAAAAGAATTCAGAATAATGATAGTAAGGATGATCCGAAATCTTGGAAATAGAATGGACAAAATGCAAGAAACAGTTAACAAGGACTTAGAAGAAATAAAGATGAAACAAGCAATGATGAACAACACAATAAATGAAATTAAAAGTACTCTAGATGGGATCAATAGCAGAATAACTGAGGCAGAAGAACGGATGAGTGACCTGGAAGATAAAATAATGGAAATAACTACTGCAGAGCAGAATAAAGAAAAAAGAATGAAAAGAACTGAGGACAGTCTCAGAGACATCTGGGACAACACTAAACGCACCAACATTCGAATTATAGGGGTTCCAGAAGAAGAAGAGAAAAAGAAAGGGACTGAGAAAATATTTGAAGAGATTATAGTTGAAAACTTCCCTAATATGGGAAAGGAAATAGTTAATCAAGTCCAGTTAGCACAGAGAGTCCCATACAGGATAAATACAAGGAGAAATACGCCAAGACACATATTAATCAAACTGTCAAAAATTAAATACAAAGAAAGCATATTAAAAGCAGCAAGGGAAAAACAACAAATAACACATAAGGGAATCCCCATAAGGTTAACAGCTGATCTCTCAGCAGAAACCCTACAAGCCAGAAGAGAGTGGCAGGACATACTGAACGTGATGAAGGAGAAAAACCTGCAGCCAAGACTACTCTACCCAGCAAGGGTCTCATTCCGATTTGATGGAGAAATTAAAACCTTTATGGACAAGCAAAAGCTGAGAGACTTCAGCACCACCAAACCAGCTTTACAACAAATGCTAAAGGATCTTCTCTAGGCAAGAAACACAAGAGAAGGAAAAGACCTATAATAACAAACCCAAAACAATTTAGAAAATGGGAATAGGAACATACATATCAATAATTACCTTAAATGTAAATGGACTAAATGCTCCCACCAAAAGACACAGATTAGCTGAATGGATACAAAAACAAGACCCTCATATATGCTGTCTACAAGAGACCCACTTCAGACCTAGAGACACATACAGACTGAAAGTAAGAGGATAGAAAAAGATATTCCATGCAAATGGAAACCAAAAGAAAGCTGGAGTAGCAATTCTCATATCAGACAAAATAGACTTTAAAATAAGGACTATTAAAAGAGACAAAGAAGGACACTACATAATGATCAAGGGATCGATCCAAGAAGAAGATATAACAATTGTAAATATTTATGCACCCAACATAGGAACACCTCAATACATAAGGCAAATACTAACAGCCATAAAAGGGGAAATCGACAGTAACACAATCATAGTAGGGGACTTTAACACCCCACTTTCAACAATGGACAGATCATCCAAAATGAAAGTACATAAGGAAACACAAGCTTTAAATGATACATTAAACAAGATGGACTTAATTGATATTTATAGGACACTCCATCCAAAAACAAGAGAATACACATTTTTCTCAAGTGCTCATGGAACATTCTCCAGGAGAGATCATATCTTGGGTCACAAATCAAGCCTTGGTAAATTTAAGAAAATTGAAATTGTATCAAGTACCTTTTCTGACCACAATGCCATGAGACTAGATATCAATTACAGGAAAAGATCTGTAAAAAATACAAACACATGGAGGCTAAACAATGCACTATTTAATAATGAAGTGATCACTGAAGAAATCAAAGAGGAAATCAAAAAATACCTAGAAACAAATGACAATGGAGACACAACGACCCAAAACCTATGAGATGCAGAAAAAGCAGTTCTAAGGGGGAAGTTTATAGCAATACAAGCCCACCTTAGGAAGCAGGAAACATCTCGAATAAACAACCTAACCTTGCACCTCAAGCAATTAGAGAAAGAAGAACAAAAAAACCCCAAAGCTAGCAGAAGGAAAGAAATCATAAAAATCAGATCAGAAATAAATGAAAAAGAAATGAAGGAAACAATAGCAAAGATCAATAAAACTAAAAGCTGGTTCTTTGAGAAGATAAACGAAATAGATAAACCACTAGCCAGACTCATCAAGAAAAAAAGGGAGAAGACTCAAATCAATAGAATTAGAAATGAAAAAGGAGAGGTAACAACTGACACTGCAGAAATAAAAAAGATCATGAGAGATTACTACAAGCAACTCTATGCCAATAATATGGACAATCTGGAAGAAATGGACAAATTCTTAGAAATGCACAACCTGCCAAGACTGAATCAGGAAGAAATAGAAAATATGAACAGACCAATCACAAGCACTGAAATTGAAACTGTGATTAAAAATCTTCCAACAAACAAAAACCCAGGACCAGATGGCTTCACAGGCGAATTCTATCAAAAATTTAGAGAAGAGCTAACACCTATCCTTCTCAAACTCTTCCAAAATATAGCAGAGGGAGGAACACTCCCAAACTCCTTCTATGAGGCCACCATCACCTTGATACCAAAACCAGGCAAGGATGTCACAAAGAAAGAAAACTACAGGCCAATATCACTGATGAACATAGATGCAAAAATCCTCAACCAAATACTAGCAAACAGAATCCAACAGCTCATTAAAAGGATCATACACCATGATCAAGTGGGGTTTATTCCAGGAATGCAAAGATTCTTCAATATACACAAATCTATCAATGTGATAAACCATATTAACAAATTGAAGGAGAAAAACCATATGATCATCTCAATAGAGGCAGAGAAAGCTTTTGACAAAATTCAACACCCATTTATGATAAAAACCCTGCAGAAAGTAGGCATAGAGGGAACTTTCCTCAACATAATAAAGGCCATATATGTCAAGGCCACAGCAAACATCATCCTCAATGGTGAAAAACTGAAAGCATTTCCACTAAGATCAGGAACAAGACAAGGTTGCCCACTCTCACCACTCTTATTCAACATAGTTTTCGAAGTTTTAGCCACAGCAATCAGAGAAGAAAAGGAAATAAAAGGAATCCAAATCAGAAAAGAAAAAGTAAAGCTGTCACTGTTTGCAGATGACATGATACTATACATAGAGAATCCTAAAGATGCTACCAGAAAACTACTAGAGCTAATCAATGAATTTGGTAAAGTGGCAGGATACAAAATTAATGCACAGAAATCTCTGGCATTCCTATATACTAATGATGAAAAATCTGAAAGTGAAATCAAGAAAACACTCCCATTTACCATTGCAACAAAAAGAATAAAATATCTAGGAATAAACCTACCTAAGGAGACAAAAGACCTGTATGCAGAAAATTATAAGACACTGATGAAAGAAATTAAAGATGATACAAATAGATGGAGAGATATACCATGTTCTTGGATAGGAAGAATCAACATTGTGAAAATGACTCTACTACCCAAAGCAATCTATAGATTCAATGCAATCCCTATCAAACTATCACTGGCATTTTTCACAGAACTAGAACAAAAAATTTTGCAATTTGTATGGAAACACAAAAGACCCCGAATAGCCAAAGCAATCTTGAGAATGAAAAAAGGAACTGGAGGAATCAGGCTCCCTGACTTCAGACTATACTACAAAGCTACAGTTATCAAGACAGTATGGTACTGGCACAAAAACAGAAAGATAGATCAATGGAACAGCATAGAAAGCCCAGAGATAAACCCATGCACATATGGACACCTTATCTTTGATAAAGGTGGCAGGAATGTACACTGGAGAAAGGACAGCCTCTTCAATAAGTGGTGCTGGGAAAACTGGACAGGTACATGTAAAAGTATGAGATTATATCACTCCCTAACACCATACACAGAAATAAGCTCCAGATGGATTAAAGACCTAAATGTAAGGCCAGAAACTATCAAACTCTTAGAGGAAAACATAGGCAGAAAACTCTATGACATAAATCACAGCAAGATCCTTTCTGACCCACCTCCTAGAGTAATGCAAATAAAAACAAAAATAAACAAATGGGACCTAATGAAACTTCAAAGCTTTTGCACAGCAAAGAAAACCATAAACAAGACCAAAAGACAACCCTCAGAATGGGAGAATATATTTGCAAATGAAGCAACCGACAAAGCATTAATCTCCAATATTTACAAGCAGCTCATGCAGCTCAATAACAAAAAAACAAACAACCCAATCCAAAAATGGGCAGAAGACCTAAATAGACATTTCTCCAAAGAAGATATACAGACTGCCAACAAACACATGAAAGAATGCTCAACATCATTAATCATTAGAGAAATGCAAATCAAAACTACAATGAGATATCATCTCACACCAGTCAGAATGGCCATCATCAAAAAATCTAGAAACAATAAATGCTGGAGAGGGTGTGGAGAAAAGGGAACACTCTTGCACTGCTGGTGGGAATGTGAATTGGTTCAGCCACTATGGAGAACAGTATGGAGGTTCCTTAAAAAACTACAAATAGAACTACCATATGACCCAGCAATCCCACTACTTGGCATATACCCTAAGAAAACCAAAATTCAAAAAGAGTCATGTACCAAAATGTTCATTGCAGCTCTATTTACAATAGCCCGGAGATGGAAACAACCTAAGTGCCCATCATCGGATGAATGGATAAAGAAGATGTGGCACATATATACAATGGAATATTACTCAGCCATAAAAAGAAACGAAATTGAGCTATTTGTAATGAGGTGGATAGACCTAGAGTCTGTCATACAGAGTGAAGTAAGTCAGAAAGAAAAAGACAAATACCGTATGCTAACACATATATATGGAATTTAAGAAAAAAAAATGTCATGAAGAACCTAGGGGTACGGCAGGAATAAAGATGCAGACCTCCTAGAGAACAGACTTGAGGTTATGGGGAGGGGGAAGGGTGAGCTGTGACAGGGCGAGAGAGAGTCATGGACATATACACACTAACAAATGTAGTAAGGTAGATAGCTAGTGGGAAGCAGCCGCATGGCACAGGGATATTGGCTTGGTGCTTTGTGACAGCCTGGAGGGGTGGGATAGGGAGGGTGTGAGGGAGGGAGACACAAGAGGGAAGACATATGGGAACATATGTTTATGTATGACTGATTCACTTTGTTATAAAGCAGAAACTAACACACCATTGTAAAGCAATTATACCCCAATAAAGATGTTAAAAAAAAAAAAAACATTTGCCTTGTTTAGAGAATGTGGCACCAAAAATATTCATTAGTAGCCTAAATACCTTTGTTTCTCTGTAAAAGGAAGCCGATGTTCAGTAATTAATGTTTCAGTATCTTATTTTATTTGGGAATGACTTAGCTATTCAACAAGCTTCCATTACTTAACTTAATTTAGCACCGCTCTAGAATCTCAAGTTACCAGAATCTGGAGAGACTATTTTAGATAGACATTCCTAGAGCATAATTTTTCTTAACAGAATTTATCTGAAAGCTCTTATCTCATTTACATTTTCTCTCCTTAAATGTTTCTTCACATCAAGTTACTTTCCTTGTTGACAAATTTGTAGCAGATATAAAAAGATTTTATGTAGCTTATATTAAACCTAGGAACAATAAAGTATTATACTTAATGTTGATGACTCTAAAGACATGTCTATATTAATAAGATCAACAAACTTAAACATTAATACCAGATATTAATTTAATACTGAATATTTCCCAGTTCACATGAACTTGAAATTTATTTAGCTTAATTTCTCTTGTATTTAGAATTGTTTAATTTGTAAGTGCTTACTTTTCTTTAAGCTAATTACATAGAGCTCATTTATAAATTAACCACAGCAATATTATCCAAAGACAAAGACACATACTGATACATACATATATCCAGAGACACAACAAGAGATCTATCTGCATTTTCTAAACTTTGTCATGAATCAGATATCATAATATAAACTAGTGAGTTTATAAATAACAGTTGGAATAAGAAACAATTTTAAAAGTCTTTTTCCAGTTTTTTTAATTCTCAATCTCAGGAATTAGATGTGGTCTAGATAAGATAAGTGTTACTGAGAGCTCTGATCTCAAGCTCTTTTCTCAAGGAGAGAAAAATCAGGTTCTCCTAGTAGGACTTATTCCTTTAGGGTCAGAATTCTGAAGAGAATTTTTTTTCCTTCAAGCTAGGTTTCTCTACTGGTTGGGAATTGAATGGCGGTTGGTTAACCTTCGACTGGCATTGTGTACTTAATTGGTGCAATTGAAGGTTTATAATTTTCATAGATACCCCCTTTTCTTTCTTTTTAATTGTTTTGAAAAGTTGGTCTGACAGAGTTTCAAGTAGTTAATTGTTGGTTTCCTGCAAATAAGTTACTCTATCATTTCTTCTTTTAGAAGCTTCTAAATACCAATCAAAGTAAGCATTCCATTCAGACTGTCTTTTTTCTAACTGTGCTTGCAAAAATATTAATTTTGGAATATCAAAAGGACCCAATCTGGTCATTTTAGGTTGAGATCTCCTTTAGTATGAGTTCCCCAATTAAGTAGATAGTTGCAAGTATGAGTTTTTGTACATACATATACCTGGCTGGAGTATTAGTCAGAGGTTGGCTTTCTGACGCCCCTTGTTTCTGTGTTTGAGAGGCTCTATTTCCCATTTTAAAGTTGAATTTGTCAGGGATATAGAACACTAATGAAATTGTATGGTGGCCAGTGTGCTGCTTGTGAACTTAACTCCTCTAGACATCACCCTGGAGTACTTTCAGCCCTCTTACTTGTCTCATTTTCTCCCTTCAGTGGTCTAAGGCCACCGCCGGTGCTTGGATCTCTGAATGGCCAATTCTTATCCGCAACCCCTGGATGAGGAAGTGTTTTAATTAATGAGTGGGCTTCCCTATGGGACCACTGCACAGTATGAGGACTCTGCCTCCACCACTCCTGTAAACTTCTCAGTCACCTGAGAAAGCTGTTAACCAGCCAGGAGCAGTCTTGTCCCTTTTCTTCAGGGCAAAGCTCTCATGTAATATCTTCACTTTTATGCTGACAAATTCTACTAATGCAGCTGAATTGAGGAAAAGCGTCCGATCAGGCTCTTACCTAACCACTCAATGCAGACCACTCAGTCTCCTCAACTGAGCAAACCCTGGTATCTTTCAACCGAGCCCCATCCAGTGTCTTTCCACTGGGTGGGTATTTCCCTGGTATCTTTCAACCAGGTGCTCCCCCCACCCCCAGTATCTTTCAACTGGAAGGAGGCAGGTACCTGCTACACCACGAAATAAAACTCAGGATCATCAACCAATATGGGAGATCTGAGGACCAGGAGAGACTTATCCAAATTCGTCTGGACTCTCCAAGGAGATGGATGGGTGCAAGGGGCCTCTGCTGGTACCAAAGCCCCAGTTCCTCACGGAGTTTGGAAGAAAGACAGAAGTCCACTCTGGGTCCCTTATTCGTGGTCGCCATAACTGTCAACTTTTTAAAAATGCACAATGTGAGAGTTGCAAGTTAAATTTTATTTGGGGGCAAAATGAGGACTGCAGCCCAGCATTTCAGATAGCTCTGAGAAACTGCTCCAAAGAGGCAGGGGGGAAGGTCAGTATATATGTGATTTTGGTGATGGGGGAATACATGCAATCAGGCACATATATTTTACAGAAGGTTTCTGCTAGTCTTGTGCAGGTTACTGCTAGTCACGGGGAGCAGACGTCACCATGAAGGATTTTAGTGCTTTTCTAGATATGAGGCGATCTAAGAATTGGGCTCATAAAATTGGTTCTTGAAAATATATAGCTATTTGAAGACTTGTTCTGCCAGTTTTTCCCAGAGCACAGAGTACCTCATTTCAACTCTCCACCCTGAACTCCTTTCAGGGGGTGTTGAAAGTCAGCAGCTGCAGCAGCACATGATTTAATCCTTGTAGAGGTAGATGGCAAGTGCCAATGGAAAGTGCCAATTTGTAGCTGACAAAAGCAAAACAAGGGACAGACAATTACATATAGCATAGTCCTACATTTAACATATACAATAAATATTTACATTTATATAGTTAACAGAGAAAGGCATAGAGGAAGTTTGGAGGGACCTATTAAGGATCTATTACTCTGAAGCTATTAGTATTCAGAGTAGCTAAGTTTAGGGAGTGGGACCAGGTGGAGGTCAACTCTCCTTAATAATTTTATGTACCACTTTATTTTTAGTTTTGTAATTATATGTTAATGTTTTTATTTAACTTTTTTAAAGGGAAGGAGGGGTATGTCACGTCATCCCCTGCCACAAAAGACTCTTTGTTACATCGTGTGAACTCAAGATGTTAAAAGGTGACATCAATTCATTTCATCCACATGGTTTTCCTTTCATTGGAAATATTTCAACATTACTTCCCAGCCTGGGAATAGCTGCAGGAAGTCTAACTACTAAAGCCAAGACTGAAACGCATATCCTCTCAGCCTAGGCCCGCTTCTAGCCTCCTGAACTATGGTGGTCCTGGAGGATCACTTGCCTTTTCAGAGGACCGTCAGGTGGGTTAAGCAGAGGGTGATACCTGGCAGCATGCAGCAGAGCCAGCCCGCAGATTCTGTTTCATAAACAGTAAGAACATGCATGGTATTTTTCTCTTAATTTGTTATTAACATTAAAAATTAATCATCAGGCTTCCCTGGTGGCGCAGTGATTGAGAGTCCGCCTGCCGATGCAGGGGACGCGGGTTCGTGCCCCGGTCTGGGAAGATCCCACATGCCGCGGAGGGGCTGGGCCCGTGAGCCATGGCCACTGAGCCTGCGCGTCCGGAGCCTGTGCTCCGCAATGGGAGAGGCCACAACAGTTAGAGGCCCGCGTACCACAAAACAAACAAACAAACAAACAAACAAAAAATTAATCATCTTCACATAAAAACCTTCATTTCCTATATCTCTTTAAAAATATCAAAATATGACAACACCGGGCCTACCTTCTCACCTGGCAGAGATCTACTCTGGGCATGTAGCAGCTGCCCCTAAAGGCAGGGCATGAGGTTTTAGTTACTCACCATCCCTCCCCTTCCCTTTCTTCTCCTTTACCCTGAGACTGAGCAATGGTTTCCATTTATCACCTTACTTGTGCTGCTACTTTTATTAAAGAAGTTAAATGTAAGATCAAATTTGTCTTCACATGTCTAAAATAAGTTGGAAGAGAAAAAAACAAAACAAAACAAAAAAATCTAGAAGGCCATGCCTTTTGAGATTAAGAGAAAACTTATTTCTGTGTTAGAGTCATTTCTCTCCCTCTGGGTTCAATATTTTAAAAATAATAAAAGTGAATCTGAGTTAAATAAATGTAAGTTAAGGTGGTCTAATGAAACAAATCATAGCAAGGATTCATATCTGAACAACTTCAGATATTTGAGTTTGTGACTCTGGATTAAAGAAATATTTGAACACTTTCCCCTATTATTATATCTATAATAGTTTTCAACTCTCTTTACTAGTGATTTCTGTATTTGCCTAATCCAGAAATCCCTACCTCATCCCTACTATGACTCATTGTATGACTGGGGTAAGAGAACAGGTAATTTATCTAATAAGTACCAAACGTTCTTAGTCTTCCACTCAGATACATAAGTCCCACATGTTTAGGTTAAGAAAAAATGAAAATGAATGACAATTACCTATTTCCTCAAGATTTTAGTCCTGGTCTGGTTCTCTTAAGACTCTGGATGGATAACAAAGGCTAATGTATTGGTCGTATATGCTGTAACTGAAAAATATTACAGAGTTTTAGATGGGAAGATTCCCATGAAATACTTTGAGTGTTCAAAAAGTTTTTTTTATTAAACTCACTAAAATTATGTTCTTTCAGAAGGCTTTTAGAATAGAAGTTTATTTCCCTTAATTCTGCTTGTGAAATTATGGTCACTACAAAAATAATCCATGATTTGATTATTTCCCTAGAAGATTTCAAATGGAGGGGAAAAAGAACACGGGAATAGGAAATGAATTTTGGAAAAATACCAGACACTAGTATACAGTAACAGTTAACTCTTACAGCAACCTAGAAAATATTTTTTGTCCTACTTATGGGTGAGGAAACCAAGGCTTAGACAAATGAAATAACTTGCCCAAAGTCACACAAACAGTAAATGACAGAGTCAACATTTGAACTCCTATCTGTGTGCAAAACCTCGGCTCACTCCAGTGTCAAGTTCTGGAATTGTGAGCCTCACACCATCAGTATCAGCATTACCTGGGAACTTGTCACAAATGCAAATTTGGAGGCCTCATCCCAGACCTTCTGTAAAGCAACTCTGGGAGTGGGACATACAATTTATATTTTAATAGGTTTCTGGGTAAATCTGATGCATACTCAAATTTGAGAACCCCTGCCCTGTGCCAGACTGATTCACAACAAGGGAGGACACAGGCCTACTGTGTAAAATGAAAAAGGTGTTGAGTGGGGCAGACTCTTCATAAAAAGAGTGCAGATCCTGGATGGCCTCTAGCTCAGACCCCGGTTCCTACTTCTATTGATATATACATTTTGATCATGAAACTTAGAGGAATAAGCAGGAATAGCTAATGCCATAAAGGGAGATAAACTCATTTCACTCTTCCTTTGTTAGCATTTTAAAGCTGTAAACATACTGATAAGTAGTCCATTTATAAGGCTCAGAAAGGTGAACCTATTTGTTCCAAGTCACACAACTAGTTGGTTAGCACAGGGGCTGCAATAAACAGGTTCACCAATATCTACTTGTACTCATTCTATTGGCCTCCAATTCCTTTGCTGCACTTCACATGAACCATTAGATATAGAACTGCTGTCTTTTCCTCTTCCAAGCCAAGATGAGGAATCTGAGATGATTTTAACTTCCAGATTCTGAAAAGAATTTCAATTTTTTATTCAACCCTTCTACTTCCTGGCTCTGGGCCAAGGAAGCTGGCCACCAGTTCTTAATCCATTTTTATCAGCTGGAGAATAACTGAGGGAGAAATGCCAGCAGTAACTTCATCCAGAAATGGGGCACAGGGCCCCCTGCTAAGGAAGCTGCTGTTGGCAAGGAAATTGTGGGGACAGCTGGCAGGCAGATATGTTATCAAGAATGAAGACAGAGCAAATGCCTGCTGTCATCTAGAACTTTTTTCCTTCCTAGGTTTCCCACTGCACTGTAAGTGCACTTTGTTGGAAGATACATGATGGGGAAATTGAAAATTAGATATGAAGCACCAGGAACATTGTTGCCAGTGACAAGAAAATAGAGGTCAGGGATAGAAAATAGGTTCAACGTAGCAGGAAAGAATTTACTAAAACCCTGGTTGGGTAGGCCCCTGGCAGAGGAGGGTGGGAGAACAGAATTCAAATTGCTACACAGGTTTTCCAGATAAGAAAGATATGGAGAACAGGGAACAGAATCCATGCAAATCCTGAGAACTACAAGGTAGATGTGAAAATGGGAGAAAACTGTTTGGGCCACTGCCAAGAAAAAGCAAGAGAATGATTAGACTTCCTGATCTGGGGTTGGGAGAGGTGCTGCAGGGGGACCAGTGATAAGCAGAACGTAAAATGCAATGCCAGTCTGGGGCTCCCCTGGTGGCGCAGTGGTTGAGAATCCGCCTGCCAATGCAGGCGACACGGGTTCGAGCCCAGGTCCAGGAGGATCCCACATGCCACGGAGCAACTAAGCCCATGCACCACAACTACTGAGCCTGTGCTATAGACCCCGTGAGACACAACTACTGAAGCCCACACACCTAGAGCCCATGCTCCACAACAAGAGAAGCCACTGCAGTGAGAAGCCCTCGCACAGCAATGAAGACCCAATGCAGCCATAAATAAGTAAATAATAAAGAAAACTTTAATAAAAAAAAACAATGCAATGCCAGTCTGAAAAGCTAGTGTTTGTTATAGATAATTAAAAGTTTGAAGAGCAGTATTATTCTGGTTATGGTTTTATTCCACACAACTGCATTGTGACTTGTAAGATGGTATAAAGATGAGGACGCAAGTTGATACAAAGGACCCAGCATAGTTTGCTCCCCCATAAGTGGTGGCCCAAGGAGGCCTTGACTCACTAAGACAAGGACTGGGGGCACATCAAACCAGCAACTCTGTTGGAACCCAGGTTCAACATCAAGAAGAGAATTGAAGATGTACAGAAATCAAGTTAGGAAGATGTACAGAGTCAAAAATAGAGATTCAGGGAGAAAAGATAATAAAGCAGAAGGTGAGCATCAAATCATCAAAAATGTCAGCTAGCATTTTTGGCTTTTTAAATTAAGCAAGAGCTGGTTCCATAAGTGAGCTCCTGGTTCAGTGGGGTGAGGGTCAGAAGTTGGGCAAGTACCAGTTAGGTGGATTTAACTAAGTTCTCTTTCAGCCTCAGTCTGCTTATCTACAAAGAGAATGATTGAGAGTTTTTTCTTTCCTACTACCATACCCCAACTCCTACCAAGTGATTGTGAAAATCTAATTAAAAGTGATGTATACAGAAAAGGCTATGAAATGCAAGGGGCTCTTTAAATGCAAATTATGTCATCATTTCTCTAATGTGACTCTGGCTTCTTGGTTCAGTGAGAGGGGTGGTCTGTTTGTGAGCTGTTAGGCTGCAGGGAGAAAAACTCGAGAATGATACTCTTAAGACAGAAGGTAAGTCCAAGCAAACAGTGCAGTGGAAGTTCCTTTATCTGGTGGGGATTTATATTCCCATTTTTAAAGCCCCCCAGCTGTTAGACTAGTGCTTCTCTTTATTGTTTCCCACTGCAACAACAGGAGGGTTGGTTTTTTCACTTGCCAGATGTAGTGTGCACCCCAATTACTGTCTCTGAAACTTACTACAAAATGAGTGACTCTCTCATACTCAGGGGCTCTGTTATTCTTTAAAAAATATAAAATTAAAACAGAGAGACTAGCTTACTTCCAGGACCCTCTGCTGAACCTACCCACTGCCTTACCCATGTCTGTATGAGCATAAAGCAGGGCAGTCTCCAGGGTGTGCGTAAGCCAGAATAGAGAACGTATTGCCAAAACCATGTGACAGGTGAATTATTGGCATAGACACTGCTAATTATCTATCCAATGGCCATTCCCCCCTCACATCACCCACTACTTACATCTTCCCCCTCAACTCACACACATGCTTCCTCCTCACTAACCTGATTTGTTCAGGGTAGCAATGTGGCCATCTAAAATTTGTAACTTTCCAGCCTTCTTTGTAGATAATAGTAGTCCCATGGCATGTGTCTGACCAATGAAATATAGGCAAACATCCCTGGATAAAATAGCTAAGCCTTGCTAAAAAGACAACCCTCCACCATTCACTTTACTTCCTTCAGTTGTAAGGCCTGGAGACATAGCTGCCTCACCACCTTCAACCAGAAGGTGACAAGCAGGAGGATGAAGGCTGACCCAGGAAGGGTGGAGACACAGCCCAAATCCCCAGGGCCATCTCTGGGACTGGGCAGCTGTACCACTGCCTTGGTGCTTTTTATTAAGTGAGAAAAACAAATCCTTTGTTTAAACTTCTCTCAGCTGGTCTTTCATTTATTTTCAGATGAACATATTCCTAATTAAAAAGAGAAACTTTCTAAGGGATATTGGGACTATGTGCCACATCAGTTCATCTGAGCCATTTAATGGGAAGATAATGAAGGCAAGTAAGAATTATAAGGAAATTCTGGAGAGATGACTCACAGGGACCGGGGTTTACTGATACATCATCATTTTGACATAAGTAGAAAAACATAACGGCATTTTAAAGGCAGCAAACTCTGGACATGGCTCTTGCAGGGTTACTCAATCTATTAACCTATGAAAATTTACTGAGCTCTGTTCTGCACACAACATCTTATTCACAAGAATCCTATCAACCCATGCTCCCCTCTATGCTCACGTCAAAGTTACTGCCAATAAAATGGACAACCTGGAAGAAACGGACAAATTCTTAGAAATGCACAACCTGCCAAGACTGAATCAGGAAGAAATAGAAACTATGAACAGACCAATCACAAGCACTGAAATTGAAACTGTGATTAAAAATCTTCCAACAGGGCGGAGGGGAAGATGGCGGAAGAGTAAGACGCGGAGATCACCTTCCTCCCCACAGATACAACAAAAATACATCTACACGTGGAACAACTCCTACAGAACACCTACTGAATGCTGGCAGAAGACCTCAGACCTCCCAAAAGGCGAGAAACTCCCCCACGTACCTGGGTAGGGCAAAAGAAAAAAAGAAAAAACAGAGACAAAAGAATAGGGACGGGACCTGCACCAGTGCGAGGGAGCTGTGAAGGAGGAAAGGTTTCCATACACTAGGAAGACCCTTCGCAGGCGGAGACTGCGGGAGGCAGAGGGGGGAGCTTCGAAGCCGCGGAGGAGAGCACAGCAACAGGGGTGCGGAGGGCAAAGCGGAGAGATTCCCGCACAGAGGATCGGTGCTGACCGGCACTCACCAGCCCGAGAGGCTTGTCTGCTCACCCGCCGGGGAGGGCGGGGCTGCGAGCTGAGGCTCGGGCTTCGGTTGGAGCGCAGGGAAAGGACTGGGGTTGGCTGCATGAACACAGCCTGAAGGGGTTAGTGCACCACGGCTAGCCGGGAGGGAGTCCGGGGAAAGGTCTGGAGCTGCCGAAGAGGCAAGAGACTTTTTCTTCCCTCTTTGTTTCCTGGTGCGCGAGGAGAGGCGTTTAAGAGTGCTGCTTAAAGGAACTCCAGAGACGGGCGCGAGCCGCGGCTAAAAGCACGGACCCCAGAGACGGGCGGGAGACGCTAAGGCTGCTGCTGCCGCCACCAAGGGGCCTGTGTGCGAGCACAGGTCACTATCCACACCCCTCTTCCGGGGAGCCTGTGCAGCCCGCCAATGCCAGGTTCCCGGGATCCAGGGACAACTTCCCCGCGAGAACGCACGGCGGGCCTCAGGCTGGTGCAACGTCACGTTGGCCTCTGCCGCCGCAGGCACGCCCCGCACTCCGCGCCCCTCCCTCCCCGCCCCCCCCCCGCCCCGGCCTGAGTGAGCCAGAGCCCCCGAATCAGCGGCTCCTTTAACCCCGTCCTGTCTGAGCAAAAAACAGACGCCCTCCAGCGACTTACACGCAGAGGCGGGGCCAAATCCAAAGCTGAGACCCTGTGAGCTGTGAGAACAAAGAAAAGAAAGGGAAATCTCTCCCAGCAGCCTCAGAAGCAGCGGATTAAAGCTCCACAATCAACTTGATGTACCCTGCATCTGTAGAATACATGAATAGTTGGCGGATCATCCCAAGTTGAGGAGGTGGACTTCGAGAGCAAGATTTATAATTTTTCCCCTTTTCCTCTTTTTGTGTGTGTGTATGTGTATGCTTCTGTGTGAGATTTTGTCTGTAGAGCTTTGCTTCCACCATTTGTCCTAGGGTTCTATCCCTCCGAGGTTTTTTTGTTTGTTTTTTAAATTTTTTTTCTTAATTAATTTTAATTTTAATAACTTTATTATACTTTACCTTCTTTCTTTCCCTTTCTTTCTTTCTTTCTTTCTTTCTCTCTCTCTTTCTTTCTTTCTTTCCTTCCTTCTTTCCTTCCTTCCCTCCTTTAGACAACGAATCATCCCAAATTGAGGAGGTGGACTTTGAGAGCAAGATTTATGATTTTTTACCCTTTACCCCTTTTGGTGAAGGTGTATGTGTATGCTTCTGTGTAAGATTTTGTCTGTATAGCTTTGCTTCCACCATTTGTCCTAAGGTTCTATCTGTCCGTATTTTTTTTCTAAATAATTATTTTTTAATTTAATAACTTTATTATACTTTATTTTATTTTACTGTATCTTCTTTCTTTCTTTCTTTATTCTTCCTTCCCTCCTTCCTTTCTTCCTTCCTCCCTCCTTCCCTCCCTCCCTCCTTTCTTTCCTTCTTTCCTTCTCTTCTTCTTCCTTTCTTCCTTCCTTCCTTCCTTCCTTCCCTCCTTTCTTTCTTTCTTTCTTTCTTCCTACTTCTACTAATTCTTTCTCTCTACTTTTTCTACCTTTTATTCTGAGCCTTTTGGATGAAAGAATGTTGGTGCTGCAGTCAGGAGACAGTGCTGTGCCTCTGAGGTGGGAGAGCCAACTTCAGGACACTGGTCAACAAGAGACCTCCCAGCTCCACATAACATCAAACGGCAAAAATCTCCCAGAGATCCCCATCTCAACACCAGCACTCAGCTTCACTCAATGATCAGCAAGCAACAGTGCTCGACAAACTATGCCAAACAACTAGCAAAACAGGAACACAACCCCACCCATTAGCAGAGAGGCTGCCTAAAATCATAATAAGTCCACAGACACCTCAAAACACACCACCAGATGTGGACCTGCCCACTAGACAGACAAGATCCGCCTCATCCACCAGAACACAGGCACTAGTCCCCTCCACCAGGAAGCCTACACAACCCACTGAACCAACCTTAGGCACTGGGGACAGACATCAAAAACAACGGGAACTACGAATCTGCAGTCTGCAAAAAGGGGACACCAAACACAGTAAGATAAGCAAAATGAGAAGACAGAAAAACACACAGCAGGTGAAGGAGCAAGATAAAAACGCACCAGACCTAACAAATGAAGAGGAAATAGGCAGTCTACCTGAAAAAGAATTCAGAATAATGATAGTAAAGACGATCTAAAGTCTTGGAAATATAATGGAAAAAAATGCAAGAAACATTTAACAAGGACATAGAAGAACTAAAAATGAAACAAACAATGATGAACAACACAATAAAGGAAATGAAAAAGACTCTAGATGGGATCAATAGCAGAATAACCGAGGCAGAAGAACAGATAAGTGATCTGGAAGATAAAATAGTGGAAATAACTACAGCAGAGCAGAATAAAGAAAAAAGAATGAAAAGAACTGAGGACAGTCTCAGAGACATCTGGGACAACATTAAATGCACCAACATTCGAATTATAGGGGTTCCAGAAGAAGAAGAGAAAAAGAAAGGGACTGAGAAAATATTTGAAGAGATTATCATTGAAAACTTCCCTAATATGGGAAAGGAAATAGTTAATCAAGTCCAGTTAGCACAGAGAGTCCCATACAGGATAAATCCAAGGAGAAATACGCCAAGACACATATTAATCAAACTGTCAAAAATTAAATACAAAGAAAGCATATTAAAAGCAGCAAGGGAAAAACAACAAATAACACATAAGGGAATCCCCATAAGGTTAACAGCTGATCTCTCAGCAGAAACTCTGCAAGCCAGAAGGGAGTGGCAGGACATACTGAAAGTAATGAAGGAGAAAAACCTGCAACGAAGATTACTCTACCCAGCAAGGATCTCATTCAGATTTGATGGAGAAATTAAAACCTTTATGGACAAGCAAAAACTGAGAGAGTTCAGCACCACCAAACTGGCTTTACAACAACTGCTAAAGGAACTTCTCTAGGCAGGAAACACAAGAGAAGGAAAAGACCTACAATAACAAACCCAAAACAATTTAGAAAATGGGAATAGGAACATACATATCAATAATTACCTTAAATGTAAATGGACTAAATGCTCCCACCAAAAGACACAGATTAGCTGAATGGATACAAAAACAAGACCAATATGCTGTCTACAAGAGACTCACTTCAGACCTAGAGACACATACAGACTGAAAGTAAGAGGATGGAAAAAGATATTTCATGCAATTGGAAACCAAAAGAAAGCTGAAGTAGCAATTCTCATATCAGACAAAATAGACTTTAAAATAAAGACTATTAGAAGAGACAAAGAAGGACACTACATAATGATCAAGGGATCGATCCAAGAAGAAGATATAACAATTGTAAATATTTATGCACCCTACATAGGAGCACCTCAGTACATAAGGCAAATACTAACAGCCATAAAAGGGGAAATCGACAGTAACACAATCATAGTAGGGGACTTTAACACCCCACTTTCAACAATGGACAGATCATCCAAAATGAAAGTACATAAGGAAACACAAGCTTTAAATGATACATTAAACAAGATGGACTTAATTGATATTTATAGGACACTCCATCCAAAAACAAGAGAATACACATTTTTCTCAAGTGCTCATGGAACATTCTCCAGGAGAGATCATATCTTGGGTCACAAATCAAGCCTTGGGAAATTTAAGAAATTTGAAATTGTATCAAGTATCTTTTCCAACCACAATGCCATGAGACTAGATATCAATTACAGGAAAAGATCTGTAAAAAACACAAACACGTGGAGGATAAACAATACACTACTTAATAACGAAGTGATAACTGAAGAAATCAAAGAGAAAATAAAAAAATACCTAGAAACAATTGACAATGGAGACACAGTGACCCAAAACCTATGGGATGCAGCAAAAGCAGTTCTAAGAGGGAAGTTTATAGCAATACAAGCCCACCTTAAGAAGCAGGAAACATCTCGAATACACAACCTAACCTTGCACCTCAAGCAATTAGAGAAAGAAGAACAAAAAAACCCCAAAGCTAGCAGAAGGAAAGAAATCATAAAAATCAGATCAGAAATAAATGAAAAAGAAATGAAGGAAACAATAGCAAAGATCAGTAAAACTCAAAGCTGGCTCTTTGAGAAGATAAATAAAATAGATAAACCATTAGCCAGACTCATCAAGAAGAAAAGGGAGAAGACTCAAATCAATAGAATTATAAATGAAAAGGGAGAAGTAACAACTGCAGAAACTGCAGAAATAAAAAAGATCATGAGAGATTACTACAAGCAATTCTATACCAATAAAACGGACAAACTGGAAGAAATGGACAAATTCTTAGAAATGCACAACCTGCCAAGACTGAATCAGGAAGAAATAGAAAATATGAACAGACCAATCACAAGCACTGAAATTGAAACTGTGATTAAAAATCTTCCAACAAACAAAAGCCCAGGACCAGATGGCTTCACAGGCGAATTCTATCAAAAATTTAGAGAAGAACTAACACCTATCCTTCTCAAACTCTTCCAAAATATAGCAGAGGGGGGAACACTCCCAAATTCCTTCTACGAGGCCACCATCACCTTGATACCAAAAACAGACAAGGATGTCACAAAGAAAGAGAACTACAGGCCAATTTCACTGATGAACATAGATGCAAAAATCCTCAACCAAATACTAGCAAACAGAATCCAACAACACATTAAAAGGATCATACACCATGGCCAAGTGGGGTTTATTCCAGGAATGCAAGGATTCTTCAATATAGGCAAATCTATCAATGTGATAAACCATATTAACAAATTGAAGGAGAAAAACCATATGATCATCTCAATAGATGCAGAGAAACCTTTTGACAAAATTCAACACCCATTTATGATAAAAACCCTGCAGAAAGTAGGCATAGAGGGAACTTTCCTCAACATATTAAAGGCCATATATGTCAAGTCCACAGCCAACATCATCCTCAATGGTGAAAAACTGAAAGCATTTCCACTAAGATCAGGAACAAGACAAGGTTGCCCACTTTCACCACTCTTATTCAACATTGTTTTGGAAGTTTTAGCCACAGCAATCAGAGAAGAAAAGGAAATAAAAGGAATCCAAATCGGAAAAGAAGAAGTAAAGCTGTCACTGTTTGCAGATGACATGATACTATACATAGAGAATCCTAAAGATGCTACCAGAAAACTACTAGAGCTAATCAATGAATTTGGTAAAGTGGCAGGATACAAAATTAATGCACAGAAATCTCTGGCATTCCTCTACACTAATGATGAAAAATCTGAAAGTGAAATCAAGAAAACACTCCCATTTACCATTGCAACAAAAAGAATAAAATATCTAGGAATAAACCCACCTAAGGAGATAAAAAACCGGTATGCAGAAAATTATAAGACATTGATGAATGAAATTAAAGATGATACAAATAGATGGAGAGATATACCATGTTCTTGGATTTAAAGAATCAACATTTTGAAAATGACTCTACTACCCAAAGCAATCTATAGATTCAATGCAATCCCTATCAAACTATCACTGGCCTTTTTGCACAGAACTAGAATAAAAAATTTCACAATTTGTATGGAAACACAATAGCCCCCGAATAGCCAAAGCAATCTTCAGAACGAAAAATGGAGCTGGAGGAATCAGGCTCCCTGACTTCAGACTATAGCACAAAGCTACAGTAATCAAGAGAGTATGGTACTCACACAAAAACAGAAAGATAGATCAATGGAACAGGATAGAAAGCCCAGAGATAAACCCATGCACATATGGTCACCTTATCTTTGGTAAAGGAGGCAGGAATGTACAGTGGAGAAAGGACAGCCTCTTCAATAAGTGGTGCTGGGAAAACTGGACAGGTACATGTAAAAGTATGAGATTAAATCACTCCCTAACACCATTCACAGAAATAAGCTCCAGATGGATTAAAGACCTAAATGTAAGGCCAGAAACTATCAAACTCTTAGAGGAAAACATAGGCAGAACACTCTATGACATAAATCACAGCAAGATCCCTTTTGACCCACCTCCTAGAGAAATGCAAATAAAAACAAAAATAAACAAATGAGACCTAATGAAACTTCAAAGCTTTTGCACAGCAGAGGAAACCATAAACAAGACCAAAAGACAACCCTCAGAATGGGAGAAAATATTTGCAAATGAAGCAACTGACAAAAGATTAATTTCCAAGATTTACAAGCAGCTCATGCAGCTCAATAACAAAAGAACAAACAGCCCAATCCAAAAATGGGCAGAAGACCTAAATAGACATTTCTCCATAGAAGATATACAGACTGCAAACAAACACATGAAAGAATGCTCAACATCATTAATCATTAGAGAAATGCAAAACAACCTAAGTGCCCGTCATCAGATGAATGGATAAAGAAGATGTGGCACATATATACAATGGAATATTACTCAGCCATAAAAAGAAACGAAATTGAGCTATTTGTAATGAGGTGAATAGACCTAGAGTCTGTCATACAGAGTGAAGTAAGTCAGAAAGAAAAGGACAAATACCGTATGCTAACACATATATATGGAATTTAAGAAAAAAATGTCATGAAGAACCTAGGGGTAAAGCAGGAATAAAGACGCAGACCTCTTAGAGAACGGACTTGAGGTTATGGGGAGGGGGAAGGGTGAGCTGTGACAGGGCGAGAGAGAGTCATGGGCATATACACACTAACAAACGCAGTAAGGTAGATAGCTAGTGGGAAGCAGCCGCATGGCACAGGGATATTGGCTCGGTGCTTTGTGACAGCCTGGAGGGGTGGGATGGGGAGGGTGGGAGGGAGGGAGACGCAACAGGGAAGACATATGGGAACATATGTTTATGTATGACTGATTCACTTTGTTATAAAGCAGAAACTAACACACCATTGTAAAGCAATTATACCCCAATAAAGATGTTAAAAAAAAAAAAAAAACTACAATGAGATATCATCTCACACCAGTCAGAATGGCCATCATCAAAAAATCTAGAAGCAATAAATGCTGGAGAGGGTGTGGAGAAAAGGGAACACTGTTGGTGGGAATGTGAATTGGTTCAGCCACTATGGAGAACAGTATGGACGTTCCTTAAGAAACTACAAATAGAACTACCATATGACCCAGCAATCCCACTACTGGGCATATACCCTGAGAAAACCAACATTCAAAAAGAGTCATGTACCAAAATGTTCATTGCAGCTCTATTTACAATAGCCCAGAGATGGAAACAACCTAAGTGCCCATCATCAGATGAATGGATAAAGAAGATGTGGGACATATATACAATGGAATATTACTCAGCCATAAAAAGAAACAAAATTGAGCTATTTGTAATGAGGTGGATAGACCTAGAGTCTGTCATACAGACTGAAGTAAGTCAGAAAGAGAAAGATAAATACCGTATGCTAACACATATATATGGAATTTAAGAAAAAATTAAAACTGTCATGAAGAACCTAGGGGTAAGACAGGAATAAAGACACAGACCTACTGGAGAACGGACTTGAGGATATTGGGAGGGGGAAGGGTGAGCTGTGACAGGGCGCGAGAGAGGCATGGACATATATACACTAACAAACGTAAGGTAGATAGCTAGTGGGAAGCAGCCGCATGGCACAGGGATATTGGCTCAGTGCTTTGTGACCGTCTGGAGGGGTGGGATAGGGAGGGTGGGAGGGAGGGAGACGCAAGAGGGAAGAGATATGGGAACATATGTATATGTATAACTGATTCACTTTGTTATAAAGCAGAAACTAACACATCATTGTAAAGCAATTATACCCCAATAAAGATGTTAAAAAAAAAAAAACTCATGGAACTGTACATTTAAAATGAGTAAGTTAATTTTGGAAAATCACACCTTTATTACTCAAATTTTTTAGACTCAAATAATATCAAAAGACTTTCTAGAATTGAAATGATTGGTATAATAATCCCAGAGCCTGTCATGCTACTCATGATTAGATTAAACATGGTATACAATTAAACATAAGACCTGGTACTCAATAATTCTTATTAGTACAGGCCTTTAGAAGTCTGTTTTCATCCTTATACTAAAACCAATAAATTATTTTAGTTAAGATCACTTTACTCTTTGAAGAGAACTTTCACTTACATTTTATCTGACCTGAGCAATAGTTCAATAAAGCATATATTTTTATTCATCTTTTACAGTTGAGGAACTAAGGTTTGAGTCACAGAGCTAGTAAATGGACCAAAATCCACTTGTATCTGAATGTATTGTCTTCCCATTACATCACAGATGGCTTTAAGAGCATGAGTAATGGGCTCTTGACTTTTGGTTTTAATTTCCTTTTTAGCAAGCCCTAGAAGACATATTTGGTACAAGTTATTTGCTTTCAAAAAATAAAGTTTAGTTCTGTTGATATCACTCCAACCCACAGATCTATACTTTATGAGTTCTATAAGATCAAATGGAAGTCACCTTTTAAGAGCTTTAAAAAAAGATGTCCTTTCCTAAATACTTCCATTTTTCTTCCTCCAAAGAGTTGAATGCTTTTTCCTCAACAAATTTGGCTAGTCAATAAAAAAGAAGATACCAAAGAGGGAAATCTATGACCTCTTTGTCAAGGGAAATCAGATTATTCAATGCCAAGAAAGGCTATTTTTATTTTCATCTGATGGTGTGCAGGATTTTTAAAGGTCAGCACTATGGAAGTTAAAGGAGAAACTGTTTTGGAAGAGCTCTCACAAATCTCTCTCCTCCTAATAGCCTCAAGCCTGACCTTGTCTTATCAGTAGCCAGTTACCTTGGTAGTTAGAGTGTGGTGATGTAAAGAGGATGAGGTACTAGTTCCATCCCTGAGGAGGCCACCTAAACCACTGTTGACACCAGTAGTCACAGTAAAGTCCAGAAAGGTAGAGCTCTCTTCACCCCTGCTGCTTCTGGAAACACATGTCAGTAGCATCTTTTGAGCAGCTAAAAGAAGGTAGGGCATTGATTGTTCACCCAGTTCTTAGAGCAGGACTATGAGAGCCAGGTCTCAGGAGATAAGAAAGTTGGCATGCATTTAGTTCACATAACACAATCCCTACAAGCTGCAGCAAAAGAAATCTTGCAAAAGCCACTCATTAACTCTGTGATCATAGGCAAACCATTTTGTTTCTCTGAGCTTCAGTTTCTTCATCTAGAAAATGAGAACAATCACTCCTTACCTCACCAAGTTGAATTGAAGTTTAAATGAGACAAATGTGAAAGAGCTGTGGAAATTGGGAAACGCAGTATAGATGTTCAGTCCTTCTCTCCTAGCTATATACTCCTTATTAGAGGAAATTATTTTTTGCTCAAGATCTTTGTTGATTCATTTAATAAATATTTTTTAAGTGCCTGATATGTGCCAGACAATGGGCTCTGTGTTGGAAATACAGAAGAAATAGAAGGAGATCCTGATTCTCAAAGACTATATAGTCTGTGGGGTGGGGTGGGGAGCGTGGGGGTGAGGAGACAACAGGAAAAGGAGGTTAAGCATAGTAGATGTTATGATGTGGCACCCAGATCCCCCTTTGGTGTCAAAAGACTTATCCCCCAGCTGCCAGAAGTACGGGCAGTCCCTTAGAGGGAACGCCAAGACCAAAGAGAATCCCCTCGCCCAATGTCATGCCCTCTTCTTGAGAGTTAGCAACAAATATGATCAGCTTAAGTATCTAAAGGCACAGCCCCCTTGCTCCAAACTGTGTCACTTCCGAAGGGTCCCTCCTCTTCGGATTTTCCCATGGGTTGGCTGACATTGGGACTGTATTACAGCTCACCTCCTTCCTCTGACCAATCCTGCTTCCTTCCCTTCCTTTCCACAAGTATTGATCCCAGAGAGTTCCTTAATAAAACCTCCTGCACTCTGATTGATACCGTTCTCAGGCTCTACTTCTGTGGCAATTGGTTGTCTGTGTCAACTTGACTAGGTTAATGGCACCAGCTTTTGCTCAAACACAGATGAAATGTTGCTATGAAGGTATTTTTGAGATGTGCTTAAAAAAATCTACTTAGACTTTGAGTCTTCCATAATATGGGTTGGCCTCATCTAATCAGTTGAAGGCCTTAAGACTGACGTCTCCCAAGGAAGAAGGAATTCTGCTTCCAGACTGCCTTAAGACTGAGTTGCAACATCAACTCTTCCTGGGTCCCTAGCAGATAGATAGACAGATAGGTAGGTAGGTAGATTATAGATAGATAGATAGATAGATAGATAGATAGATAGATAGATAGATAGATAGATAGATATAGATAGATAGATAGATAAATTCTGTTTCTCTGGAGAACCCTTCCTGGAACTCTACTACAATATCAGGCATTTATGACACAATGATTAATGATCATTAGCACGAGAGCTGTCTTCACAGGCAGATGACCTGTACAGCCACACAGGGCCCCACGCTCAGAACTAAGCTCTACTAACACCATCTTGAAAATCTTGGTAGCTTCATCTTCAAATTTGTATTTTGTAAGTGAAATTTTATGGAACAATAGAGCATGTATAAGCAAAAGGAGACATGTGTAATATGCATGTTTACTGCTCCTTGCCACCTCATTCACATACAGCATCCACTCTGTATATGTATTCATTCATATACAGCATATACTCTGACCCACTAATCCCAGTGGACTCATAATGCATGGGAGCTCAGTGAGACTCAGAATGAGTGTAGGATAAGGTTATTACATCTTTGATTACATGAGTAGGTGAGGAAGGACAGCTGACAGCTCCAAGAGACCACACTTACACTTCTAACCAAAAGTCACAGCAAACAACAGAAAGAAGGCAATGGCATTCTAACAAACATGTATGGCTAAGAAACACTATTATATTCTTTTTTATCCATATTACTTCTGTATATCAGCCAACAATTTATCCCTAGTCCTTTCTTATTCATCAGTAGCTGAAAGTAGAGAGTGCTTATAAATGTGTGTTTTCGATAAATGTGTGTTTATCAATAAATGAAATTTAAAGTGTTGAGTTAGTTTTGTGCATATTTTCCACTGTCTGATAGGAACAAAATACGTATGCATGTACATGCTGAAACATGTATTCTGTGATTTTGGTGATCCTACATATGAGGTAAACGTTCTTATATAAAACTGGCATTGCACACTATAGAGATGAATGATAAAATTCATGTTAATTAACACTGTAAAATTTAAATTTCCTTTACTTAGAATGACATTAAATAGCACATAAATAGCAAATAGCAAACAAATAGAAAGAGACTATGAAAGAAAAGAAAAGGCTTTATATTGTCATCCTTTTAATGGCCTCTGCTTTTTTAACAAGGGACCCCACATTTTTGTTTTCTACTAGGCTCTGCAAATCATGTAACCAGCACTGATTAGCAACATCACTTATAGGTGCATAGAGTTGCGGTTTGAGGAAAGCTCAAAAGCTGAATCCTCAAAGACTATTGGAAATAGTTGGGGAAAGAGAGTCGAGGAGGAAGAGGTTCCAGGCAGAAGGAACAGGATGTACTAAGTCCTATAGTTTAGAGAGAGCTTGGCTTCTGCAGAAAACTGGAAACCATTTGTTTTATGTGAATCTTAAGTTGGGACAGTAGGGTTGCAGGATCTGGCAAGAGATGAATCAGGCCAGATCATGAGGGTGCTGGTATGTAGGTGATGGGAAGCCAATGAAGGGTTCTTAAACAGTGTTACAAGAGGAGATTCATTTAGAAAGATCTTTAGGGCCACGTTTGATTCTAAGGGTCTGATGCACAGAGCACTGTGCTGCTGTTCCCCTGTGAGTTTCACACTGTGTAACCTCCAGGCATTGACTTTCGTTTCACCCAAACATTACAGTCCTAGTTGTCAAGCAGAGTACCATGTACCAGTTCTCAATCCCAAGAGAGCAGAATGCCAGGCACTAGTTACCAATCCCAGGGGAGGACTCTAAGCTATGGCATTTTGGTATCAGAGTTGCCAAGGAAAACACAACACAGTCAAGCACTGGGTGGAACAACACCCTCCTTACATAGATAAGAGACAAAGCAAGATCAGCCTCAGTAGTGGGTGTCATTCCTTCATGGCCAATGGGTCTCTCCTAGCAGCCAGTACAGGACAGTTTGCCCCTCTTGTGCTGCAGTGGAAGGAAACCTATCCTTCCTCATGGAGGACAGATATAACAGTAGGTCTGGCCAGGTGTCATGTGACTCACATTTTAGGCAGAGACAAGACTACTCATTGCACCTGAAACCAGGAAAGATAAGGGGATAAGCCCAGCACAGGCTGTGTGGGCTCTTTTAACTCTTGCAGAGGCCCAAGGCCCATTCTTATGGGTCTGAGTGGGAGTTGAAAGGACTGTCTTCCTCAAAGCTATCTATCCTTCAAAATCCAGATCAAATGCCATCTCCTCCTTGACTCTTCCAGGATCATTTTAACAAGTGCAAAGGCAATTTACTGGAGAAATGATAGCCTTGCCAAAAAATGGTACCAGAATTATTGGATATGCAAAGAAAATAAACTTTGATCCAATCTTGCATCATACATAAAAATTAATTAAAATGGATCACAGACTTAAATATAAAACTTGAAGCTAAAAATTCTAAAAGAAGACATAGGAGAAAATCTTTGTGATCTTGAATTAGGCAAAAATGTCTTAGGATACTGAAAGCATGATCCATAAAAGAAACAATGATAAATTAGATTTTACTAAAATTAAAAATATTTGCTCTTCTAAAACCACTGTTAAGAGAATGAAAAGACAAACCACAGATTGGGAGAAATATTTGCAAAGTATATATGTGATAAAGAACATAAATCCAAGTATATAAAGACCTACAAAAATTAAATACCAAGAAGACAAACCACCCAGCTTGAGGGTGAGGTTTGAATATACAACTCATCAAGGAAGATATGTAGATGTCAAATAAACACATAAAAATATGCTCAACATAATTAAATTTCAATTAGAAAATTAAAAAATAAAATCTCAATCGGATACCACTAATATCTATTAGAGTGGCTGAAACTTTTAAAACTGACCATAGTAAATGTTGGAAAGGACATAGAGGAATACTTTTGTAGTGCAGGTGGGAATGCAAAATGCTACAAATATTTTGGAAGATAGTTTGGCAATTTCTTAACAGGTTAAACATGCACCTAAGATATGATCTAATCATTTTTCTCCAGGATTTACTCAAAAGAAAAGAAAACATATGTCCCCACAGAGGTTTGTACACAAATGTTCACCATTATTTGTAATAGCCAAAAGGTAGAAATAATGCAAATGTTCATCAACAGGTGAATAGATAAACAACTTTGGTGTATCTGTTACAGCAGGCAGGTAGCTAGGTACAAGCAGAGAAATGGGGCAGGGGCCAGGTGGCAAGAAATCATGCATCTTCTAAACAGTGGGGGTCCGTGGGCAGACAAAGAAAAGCAGGAACATCCAGACTGACAGGAAACCACACATTTTGGGTGATAAGTGTCCTGGAAGCAGACAAAGAAATGTGGGGAAAGGTGGGAATCTCCTGCGTCCAAATGTAACCTATTGCTCATTATGCTCTCATTACAATAAAATTAGCCTTACAGATAAAGAGTTCCCATCATGCACTGATGCCATGACTCTTCTGATTTAAGCTAAATAAGGACAAAAATACCTCCTCCCCTTGGGAAGATGGAGCTGGGATGAAAATCAGAGAATACGACCCCCAAACTCCTCCTTACCCAGTGAATATTCTGCCCCTTCATTTATACGCCCCTCATATATTTGGCTTGCCAAAGAAACCCAGGGCAGCAGCTCCTCACCTGTCTGTCTGCTCTCCCTCTGAGAGCATATTCTTGCTTAAATTCTTACTTTATTTTCTTAGCTTCCCTGCTTCATCTCCGAATTCTTTCGTGATGAAGAAAGAACCTTAAATTCACCAGCAACATAGTCATACAGGGAATACTACTCATCAATAAAAAAAGGAATGAACCATTGAGACACACAGCATAGATTAAACTCAAAATAATTATGCTAAGTCAAAGAAATTAGACGCTAAAAAGAGTACATAATGAATGTATTTATATAAACCTCTAGAAAACGTAAGCAAATTTATAGTGATGGAAAGCAGATAGTGGCTGCCTGTGGACAGGGAAAAGAGATAGGGAAGAAATCGTAGGGAGTTGCCACAGGGAGAGATTACAAACAGACTTGAGAAAATTTGGGGGGGAGTGTAAAAAATATGTTCACTACCTTGGATTGTGTTGATGGGTTCACAACTCTATTATATCAAAACTTTTCAAATTGTACACCTAAAATATATGCAAGTTATTTTATGCTAATTACATCAATAAAGCTTTTAAAAAGATCTTTGTTGTCTGGAGATGCATTTCACTATTTGTATATGTTTAAAAGAGTCCAGAATAAAAATTTTAAAAGAAGCACCTTTGTCTTTTTGGTACAACATAATGAGAGTCACAGAACTAGAAGTGGCCTTGAAATGACAGCATATCGATTCCCCTCCCCCACTGGGAGGTCAACAAGCGCTTTCAATGCTTATGCATGTTATAGCCTCAGTTATGTGGCTAGAGTTTTCAGAAACATGATGGGCTTGCACAAATTTAGTTTGACCCCTAGATGAGCCTCATTTATTCCTCCCTACCCTCACTGCCCCTGCATCAGGGTAATAACGAAACATCTGTCATTTCGAGCAGTAAAGTTTTCCCTACAGAGCCTGACTCCCAGGAAACAGAGGAGCAGAGAAAACCGATGCAAAATATGTGTTTGATTGTTCAGTCTGCGGCTGTCTCTCTCCTAGGTAGCTCTGGCTGATTTAAAGTCAGGTGCTGAAATAACAATCAGATGTGGTTTTTCATGCCACCTCCACTGATAATAATCCACAACCTTGGGCAAGTCACTTCCCCTCTCTGCACTCGGTTCCCTCCAATGTGAGAGGTTTGGTGTCTAGAGTCTGTGGACACTTGTTCCATTCCCTGCTGCAGTAACTTATTAGTGCCGGGTACCTGTCGGTTTGCGATAAGACAGGATTCCCTCATGACCCACAGAAGCAGTCCAAAGTTAGTCTTGATTTCCTGTACTTCATTCCACTCTTAGAATATTTTCTTTTCCATTATTACTGACTGTTCCCCCCCAGCTGTGGCAAAGCTGATGTTTCCTTCTCTTGGGCCATGAAAGAAGCTTCGGTACTTGTTCTAACAACTCCAGGGGGCTTTAGTGTCCAATTCCATTGGGTGGAGAGAGCTGGACTCCAGTAGATTCCTTCCTCACTCAGGCCTGACCCCCTGCTGCAGCCGTGGACTCCTGGCTCTGGCTTTCATTTCTATTTTCCCATGGTCCTCACCATGCCTCACATTCATGTCTGTTCCCCAGCACTTCAATTGTGCTCTGACCATTACACATCAACAGAGCCCTCATGCTATTATTTGCAGAACAATACATGATTATGCCTCTAGGAACTGTGTTGAGCAGTGGGATACGAAGGTGAAGTTGATGCAGGGCAGGTCTTCAAGAAGCTCACAATCATCACCACAGAGCTTGGCAACTCCTCCCTGACCAGTGCCTGCAAAACTCTGTTGCCAACCCCATGCTATTCCTCACCCTTCAGTAAATAAACAACAGCAGAGTTGCCACTAACTAACTGTGAGACCTGGGCATATTTCTTAATAATCCTGAGTCTCCATTTCATCTGCAAAATAGGGGTGATACTACATGGTACACGGGTTGTGGGAAAGGTGAAATACATCAGCAGATCTAGAGTTCAAAGTCTAGCATATCAGAAGAACTTAATAAATGCTGTTTTTCTCTTCTGCTCTCTCTAACTCTATGCTACTATTTCACAAATCTATTTTGTTTTACAATTTGAGTGTCTTTTAGACCCCATTCCTCTGACTGCCCCCCTCTCTTATTTGGGGGGAATCTGTGAAAAGGGAAAATGGTAGAGTGAATCAATATGGGCCATTCTGGCAGCGAGTGAAGAGTCATCCAGCCATACCCCCTCATTTTGCAAAGAAAACTTCATCTCCTTTTCCATTTCATTGATATATCTAAGAGTCCTCCTCCCACTCACAGTAAATCCAGCATCTGTGTTGCTTTTTTAGTCAAGTGGAGAATTTCTCTTCTCTGAAATCTCTCCAACTTCTGAGCCCTTCTCATCTGGGATGTATAGATGGATGATGCGTCAAGGGAGGGAGGGTAGTAGGAGGTGAAGTAGTTATAAATAAAGGGAGAATGCAGGTATAGTGTAATTTTTAAATTTTATAATAAAAGACCATATTTTGGAAAAAAAATAAGGTGTGTTTAGTTGTTTTTTTTAAAATTCCTGTGGTACATTTCTTGCAAAATTGGCCATAATACTTCATGTTTCCCTGCATCTGCATCTTTTGCAATGTGGCTTTGAAGATCCTTCCATCAAGAGGTGGAGTTTATTTTCTCACTCCTTGAATCTGGACTGTTTTGATGTTTTTCCAGTTCCAGGTTCAGGTCAAGAGGCTTTGCACACTTCTTTCCATTCTCTTGGAATGCTGTCACCACCATATGAATGAGCCTGGGCTACCCTGCTGGAGGACAAGAGCCCACCCAGAGGAGCAGGGCTCAGCTGTCTCAGATGAGGCCAACTTAGACCAGCCCATAACCAGCCACCACCCAGACATGTGAGCAAACCCAGTCTTGATCAAAGTGGCCACCCACCCCATAGGTGAACACAGATGCATGTGTCAGTCCTGCTGAAACAGCAACCAGCCCATAGACCTGTGAGCAAAAATAAATGCTGTTACTTGAAGCCACTGAGTTTTGAGGTGTTTGTTTTGCTACAATGCCCCTGATACAAAAACTACAGAAAAATAAAACTGAACAAATCTAAGATGTGGAGTTTCTCAAAGCAGTGGATGAGGTAAGAGTGTCTGCATCTCTTCTGGCTGGAAGAATGAGGTTTTGACGTTCTATTTTCTTTCCAAGGGGACACCAACTAAAACAGGCTGAGAAGCACTGATCTCAAGTTATGAAGCCTCAAGCGGCCTAAAAGCTGTTCAAAGAGCCTGATTAACACTAAGCATTCATCCACCTTTAAGCTGACTGTCTGTTGGAAATAATTAGAAAATGAAGCTGGGACTAAGGAAAAGTGTGTGGAGGGGTTAATGTAGGCAACAATTTGCATCACCTTCCCAACCCCATTCCTACTTCTAGGATGTGCTCCTTTGGATCAGGTAGTTGTCAGCTTTCTACCTTGCCTCCTTGGCATCACTGGTTGATCCAGAAATAGGCACACAACCCCAGCAGGCCCCATAGAATACTTTCTTGAGATTTTAAAAAATTATTTGTTTATTTATTTGTTTGTTTATTTATTTATTTATTTTGACTGTTGTGGTCTTAGTTGTGGCCTATGGGATCTTTAGTTGCGGCATGCAGACTTCTCAGTTGTGGCATGCAAACTTCTTAGTTGCAGCATGTGGGCTCTTAGTTGTGGCATGCAGACTCTCAGTTGCGACATGCATGCGGGATCTAGTTCCCTGACCAGGGAGCAAACCTGGGCCTCCTGCATTGGGAACACAGAGTCTTACCCACCGGACCACAGGGAAGTCCCCTTTCTTGAGATTTTTAAAACTAGAACCAAGAGGAATAGACCCTTCCTCTCTGTTGACAGGAATGAGAACGGAGAATGCCAGGCAGATATATTTTCTAGCACTTTCAAAGAAAAATCCACTATACTAGGAGAAGTTGAGATAAGAGGCAGTGACCACCTTGGGAGCATCTGAGTTTCTGGTTTCAGGCGTTTCTGGCTTTGCCATGGTTTGATGACATGAGCAATAAACTCCCCTTTTCACCTATGCAAGTTCAAGTTGCTCTTAAACACTTGCAACCAAGAGTCTGATGATAAAATCAACAGCAGAGAACATCTTGATTTTGCAACACTGCTTTGAAGAATTCTTTTTTAATAGAGAAAGATAAGTTACTTGTGTCAGAGAAGCACTACTCAAATCCTCCTTCAAGATAGAACTCACGGCCCATCTGGAAGGATTATGATTGGCTGACACCTTCCAGCTGTAAGCACTCTCATGGGTTACCTACACTTTCAAGCCAAGGGCATACTATTCTGGGGACAGTCCCCAGCCAATGACTGACTAAAGCAATGGTAGTGGAGGTCTTGCTATCCTGGGGGTAGCCCCCAGCTAATAACTAAGCAAGACACGTGGTGTAAGAACTAGCCATTCCCAACCAATGCAGGACTTCTCTAGTGGACAATTTCCACCACACCCCAAACTCTCCATTGGGCTAGCAGACACTTTGCCAATTCAGCATCACAATCTAAACTCTCTTTGCCTAATCCCACTTTCTCCTTTTCCCTTTCAAAGATGTTACTCCTTAATAAACTCTGTATTTCTAAACTCAGTGTCCCAACATTTTAGGAAGCCATCAATTTGGTGCTTAACGGCCTTCCTCCAGCAAATTTAAGGTAATACAACCAAGACATGAATATTTTCATAGACATCTTCTCTATAATAGGCAGAAAGAAAGGGACTTTTCTCAGAACCATAAGCAGATGGAGATGATAAATACCTCCTTCTTCTCCCTTTAGCCCAAACTCTGATTCCTTGATTCTGGTTCCTATTTCTTCCCATCCTTCCAGGGACCACACTGCAATGGTGGAGCTAAATCAAGACCACAAGTCAGGAAAGCCTTTCTGATCCATGTGTTATACTTGGGGCATCAGTGGACTTGCCTCTGAGCCTCTGTGCCACCCTACCGCCACAACCCCTTCATCTGCCTCACCTCCTAACCCATCTCTGGAGCAGGAGATTAATTAATGAGCTGTCACTCTGAATGATGTAGACTTGCACACATCTGAATCATTTATTTTGAATTCTTTCCATCATATCTAACCTTGAAGCTCCCAAATACATGATAAATAGCTGGAAAAGAGCCTGAACCTGTGTCTTCATTTTATTTTCTACTGGTATATTTAGACAGTGTTAGAAGATGAAGAAATTACGGCTTGTTCACACTTTGACTTACAGAGTCACTGGTCAGGTGACTGACATTCAAGCTGAGAGAATTCCTAGCAAAACTACATATTTCTCCAGCTTGATCAGCACAAAGCACATTCACTTCATAATCAAGAATCCAACATTTTAAGTTCCACTAGTTTATTGGAAGTTTTGCAGATACCATTTCTTCAACTTTGTTCAAGCTCAAAGAAACAAATGTTGTTTTGATAGTACAATAACTATGTAAATAGCCTCTAAAGATGGCCACCAAAAATTTCTGAGTTCTTTTGCCCTTGAACCTGGGCTGGCCCATGTGTGCTTTGACCGATATGAGGGAAATGATGCTCGGGACTTCAGAGCCCAGGCCTTAAGAGAACTGGCAGCTTCTGCTTCCTTTCCAGAAATCCAGCTGCTTTTCTATGAGATGTCCAAGCCACATGGAGAAGACAAAAAACAGCAGCCATACGAATGAGCCATCTCAGATATTCTAGGGCAGCTGAGTCCCCAGATAACTGCAGCCCCTGCCTGTGACATAGGCAGCAGCAGAACTGCCCAAAGGAATCCAGTAAAGCTACAGAGTCATGAGAAATAATAAAATGGCTGTTGTTTCAAGTTACTAAATTTGGGGGTGGTTTGTTACATAGCAATAGATAAATTGAACAATGATTTTTAGATATTCTTACTTAAGAAGTAATAGGAAGATATGGGGAATGGACACTCTCACATAACTGCTGGTGGGAATATGAATTCAGTTTATACTGAATGCAAAAGCAAAAAAAGTACACAAATACTTTATACAAAAACAGTTAATTTGGAGGGCAATTTGGCAGTATTTATTAACACAGGCACTATAACTCAGGATCTATTCTAAAATATCACCCACATGTACACCAAGGAACAAATATAGTTATTTCAATATTGTTTGAGAAAAAAAATGAGTGAAAAATGGAATATCCATCAATGTAGGAAAGGCTACATGTCTAATACAAATATTTTGTATCTGCTGAAAGAATAAGGTAGAACATTATGAAACAACTTAAAACATATCTCCAATATATTATTGAGTGAAAATAAGTTGCACTACAATATATTCAGTAAGACAACATTTATGGCAAAAACACACAAGGTAAATACTATATATTTGTAATTGCCTATATATCAAAATGCATAGAAAGCCTGAAGGAGTTAACTGTACTCTTAGGATAAGATAGGCTATTCTGTGATAATAAATAACTCCAAGATTAAGGTGGCCCTCCTATGTGGTTCTCCTCCAAATGGTGACTTGGAAATCAGGGCTGCTTCCATCATGTAGTTACATAATCTTGTACATGTGGCCTTCAGGGTGTCTGCACCAGGGGAAGGGAGGGAGCAGGGAAGCACATTGGCTCTTAACCACCATGGCCTAGAACTGACAACTAGTTCCATTGGCTGGAAGTAGTCATATGGCCTTAACCTTACTGCAGTCCCACTTTTGAGACATTTGAATTTATATTATTTTTATCATTATGGATAGATAACAGCATCTTGCATGTGCATGTGATAAGCTGAAAATTCCTTTCCACTTAAACATCACTTTACAGTTTCAAACACATTTCACATCCATTATCTCAGTCTAACCTACATGAAAACCCCACATGATAAGAGAGTGAGGTACAATGCCCCTCATTTTCCAAGAGGAAAATTGAGGCCTCGAGAATGTTGACCAAGGTCTCATGGTTGACCAAGATCTCATGGCTGTAGTGAAAGGATGAACTCACAGAGTTTCATTAGAGACATGACAATCAGCATCTGCCCTACATCATCTCTTTTAAGATGGCCTCAGGATGGATGAATAAAGAAACTTAGCCAGAGAATAAATAAGGATTTTAAGGAAATGAAAGAAATAGCTGTTTCAGGAATCTGGGTCAGAGTGATTCTGAAAAATCTTTGTTTGCACATCTATCTCCTTGACTAGAGTGTGACTTTCTAAATGGGATTGGGCCACATCCACCTCTACAATCACAATGTCTGGCACAGATCTTGATGCATGATGAGCACCAGACAACATATTTATTGAAGGAATGAATGAATGGTGACAAATATACACCTTCTATATACCCTACCATAAAATCATAGCATTTTCAACCTTGAAGAAATCTAGACCCTGGTTCCTCAAATGCAGTCCCTGAAACAGGAACATCAGGATGCTTGGAACTTGTTAGAAACAAGGAATCTGAGACCCCATTCCAGATGTACTGAAACAGAACTTTCATTTTAACAAGATCTCAAGATGAATCATAAATAGTTTAAAGTTTGAGTTAACTCAAACTTGTTCTTGCCAAGTGGGAGGACTGGTGGGGGAGGGAAAGCTTGGGAGTTTGTGGTTAGCAGATGCAAACTATTATATATAGAATGGATAAACAACAAGCTCCTACTGTAAAGCACAGGGAACTATATTCAATATCCTGGGATAAGCCATAATGGGAAAGAATATGAAAAACAATGTATATATATGTATAACTGAATCATTTTGCTGTACAGCAGAAATTGACACAACATGGTCAATCAACTCTACTTCAATAAAATAAATTGAAACAAAAAACAAACAAACAAAGTTTGAGTTAACTCAAATGCACTGGACTTGAGTAAGCATTTCTGTTGTTCAGATAGAGAAATTCTGCAGGTTCCCATACCTCAGGCATAAGCCAAGCTGGAAGTACAGTCTCACCCCTCTGACCTCACTGATTTGATGCTTTTTACACTATACCCTCTTCTCAAAATAAATCACGATAAACGGAGTTTGTTTAAATTCAATACATTTAGTGCCTAGGCGGGGTTGGCGGAGGTAAGGTGATCTTTAATAATATGATTCTTTTTTTCTTATACATCTTTATTGGAGTATAATTGCTTCACAGTGCTGTGTTAGTTTCTGTTGTACAACAAAGTGAATCAGCCATATGCACAAATATATCCCCTCCCTCTTGAGACTCCCTTCCTCCCTCCCTATCCCACCCCTCTAGATCATTGCAAAGCACTGAGATAATCTCCCTGTGCTATGCAGCTGCTTCCCACTGGCTATCTATTTTACATATGTAAGTGCTACTCTCACTTCATCCCAGTTTACCCTTCCCCCTACCCCCACTCCCTGTGTCCTCAAGTCCATTTTCTATGTCTGTGTCTTTACTCCTGTCCTGCCCCTAGGTTCTTCAGAACTATCTTTTTTTTTAGATTTGTTGTGGAGCACAGGCTCCAGACGCACAGGCTCGGTAGTTGTGGTTCACGGGCCTAGTTCCTCCATGATATGTGGGATCTTCCCAGACCAGGGCTTGAACCTGTGTGCCCTGCATTGGCAGGCAGACTCTCAACCACTGAGCCACCAGGGAAGCCCTGTTGGAAGATTTTTAATTACAGTTTCAATTTCATTACTTGTGATTGGTCTGTTTATACTTTCTATTTCTTCTTGGCTCAATCTTAGAAAATTGTACCTTTCCAAGAACTTGTCCATTTTTTCGTGGTTGTCCATTTTATTGGCATAGAGTTGTTTTTAGTAGTCTCTTTTAATCCTTTGTATTTCTGCAGTGTCAGTTGTGATTTCTCCTTTTTCATTTCTAATTTTATTGATTTGTGTCGTCTACCTTTTTTTCTTGGTGAGTCTGGCTAACAGTTTTTAAATTTTGTTTATCATCTCAAAGAGCCAACTTTTAGTTTTATTGATCTTTGCTATTGTTTTCTTCATTTCTATTTCATTTATTTCTGCTCTGATTTTTATGATCTCTTTCCTTCTACTGACTTTGGGTTTTCTTTGTTCTTCTTTCTTTAGTTGCTTTAGGTGTAAGGTTAGATTGTTTCAGATTTTTCTTGTTTCTTGAGGTGAGATTGAATTGCTATAAACTTCCCTCTTAGAACTGCTTTTGCTATATCCCATAGGTTTTGGGTCATCGTGTTTTCATTGCCATTTGTTTCTATGTATTTTTTAATTTCTTCTTTGATTTCTTCAGTGATCTCCTGGTTACTTAGTAGCACACTGCTTAACCTCCGTGTTTTTTTTTTTCCCTGTAATTGATTTCCAATCTCATAGCATTGTGGTCAGAAAAGATGCTTGATACTATTTCAATTTTCTTAAATTTCCCAAGGCTTGATTTGTGACACAAGATGTGATCTATCCTGGAGAATGTTCGATGTGCACTTGAGAAGAAAATGTATTCTGCCACTTTTGTGTGGAATGTTCTATAAATATCAATTAAATCTATCTGGTCTATTGTGTCATTTAAAGCTTGTGTTTCCTTTTTTATTTTCTGTTTGGATGATCTGTCCATTGGTGTAAGTGGGGTGTTAAAGTCCCCTACTATTATTGTATTATTTTCAATTTCCCCTTTCACAGTTGTCAGAATTTGCCTTATGTATTGAGGTGTTCCTATGTTAGGTGCATAAACATTTATAATTGTTATATCTTCTTCTTGGATTGATCCTTTGATTATTATGTAGTGTCATCCCTTATCTCGTCTAACAGTCTTTATTATAAAGTCTATTTTATCTGATATGAGTATTGCTACTCCAGCTTTCTTTTGATTTCCATTTGCATGGAATATCATTTTCCATCCCCTCACTTTCTGTCTGTATGTGTCCCTAGGTCTGAAGTGGGTCTCTTGTAGACAGCATACATATGGGTCTTGTTTGTGTATCCATTCAGCAAGGCTGTGTCTTTTGTTTGGAGCATTTAATCTGTTTATATTCAAGATTATTATGGATATGTATGTTCCTATTACCATTTTCTTAATTGTTTTGGGTTTGTTATTGTAGGTCTTTTCCTTCTCTTGTGTTTCCTGCCTAGAGAAGTTCCTTTAGCATTTGTTGTAAAGCTGGTTTTGTGGTGCTGATTTCTCTTAACTTTTGCTTGTCTGTAAAGTTTTTAATTTCTCCATCAAATCTGAATGAGATCCTTGATGGGTAGAGTAATCTTAGTTGTAGGTTTTTCTCTTTCATCACCTGAGTATATCCTGCCACTCCCTTCTGGCCTGCAGAGTTTCTGCTAAAAAATCAGCTGAAAACCTTATGGAGATTCCTTTGTATGTTAATTTTTGCTTTTATCTTGCTGCTTTTATTTTTTTTTCTTTGTATTTAATTTTTCATAGTTTGATTAATATATGTCTTGGTGTGTTTCTCCTTGGGTTTATCCTGTTTAGGACTCTCTGCTCTTCCTAGACTTCGGTGACTACTTCCTTTCCCATGTTAGGGAAGTTTTCCACTATAATCTCTTCAAATATTTTCTCAGACCCTTTTTTTTTAACCTCTTCTTCTTCTGGGACCCCATAATTCAAATGTTGGTGCATTTAGTGTCCCAGAGGTCTGTGAGACTGTCTTCAATTCTTTTCGTTCTTTTTCTTTATTCTGCTCCTCAGCAGTTATTTCCATGATTCTGTCTTCCAGCTCACTTATTTGTTCTTCTGTGTCAGTTATTCTGTTATTGATTCCTTCTAGTGTATTTTTCATTTCAGTTGTTGTGTTGTTATCTCTGTTTGTTCTTTAGTTCTTCTAGATCTTTGTTAAGCATTTCTTATATTTTCTCAATCCATGCCTCCATTCTATTTCCAAGAGTCTGGATCATATTTACTATCATTACTCTGAATTCCTTTTCAGGTAGATTTCCTGTTTCCTCTTCATTTATTTGGTCTTGTAGGTTTTTTGCTTTGCTCCTTTGTCTGTGACATATTTTTTTGCCATTGCTTTTTTTTTTTTGATGAATGGGATTGTGTTCTTGTCTTACTGGTTGTTTGGCCTGAGGCTTCCAGCACTGGAGTTTGTAGGCTGTGGGGTAGAGCTGTGTTTTGGTGCAGAGATGAAGACCTCTGGGAGACCTCACTCTGATGAATATTCCCAGGGGTCTGAGGTTCTCTGTTAGTCCAGTGGTTCAGACTCAGAGCTCCCACCACAGGAGCTTCAGCCTGACCCCCAGCTTGTGAACCAAAAACCCACAAGCCATGCAGGTTGGCAAAAAAAAAGAAAAGAAAAGAAAGGAGAACATTTACAAAGATTAAAAATTAAGATTAGACTAGGAAACTAAGAGATATGTTAGAAAGAATATAAAAAAATATATATAGATGAAACTACAACCCGAAGGTAAAACAGAACCACAATTACTAAAAAGAGGTGGAAAAAAAAAAGGTGGTAAAGGCCTTGGCTGTGGGGGCAGCACTTAGGCAGAGCTTAGGCTGTGAGTGGGGCCTATGCTTAGGGCTGGAAAAACCCCTGGGGGGTTGGGGGGCGGTACTTAGGCTCAACATAACAAAAAGGACCCGGGCATGCCTCTGGTCTCGGAGGGTGGGGGACCTGGCCTGGGAGCTCAGCAGGCTTTCTGGGCCCAAGTGGGTTGGGAAAATGCCCTCTGCTCCTCTCCTGCTCCTCTGGTCCTGGAGGGACCCTGCCTCCTGCCTCTCCTGTTCTCCCCCAACCTCCCTCCTATGCCCCTAGGACCCACACAGCCCAGAGGGGGACCCTGAGGGCGTAGGACCTGGTCTTACAGTGGGGCAGGCTTTCCAAGCTGATTAGGCAGGGGAAACACTAGGCATGCTCGCTCTCTCCCTGATCAGAGCCCCTGAGGGTCCCTCCAAGCATGGGAACCCCTCCCCCTCTCCCCTCCCAGCCACCCCTCAGGTCCTTTCTGGCCTCCACTTCTCCACCTCCCTCAGTACCCCCATGTCCTACCCCATCACTTGGGGGTTCCTGTTGTCTCCTTGGGCATTGAGGTCCCCTACCAGCGTCCGGCAGGCACCCTAGTTGTGGGGAGACATGAACTCTGCATCTTCCCACACCACCATCTTGACTCCACCCCCTAATAATATGATTCTAACACCAGTTCCAATATGTGGATTTTTTTCCCCCCTCACCAAGCAATTCTCCAACGCTGGCTGGGTGTCCTACAATCCAACTCAATTCTGGAAGCATCTACCCAGAGATGCATCAGGTATCACAGGTAAGGTCTCAGTCCCACAAGACTGCCCCCACTTCAGATGCCAATCTCAAGTCCAGGTTGTTACCTGTGCTTCTGACTGACTGGTTACAAATCAGAGGTTCCCATGACCCGCTCCTTGGGTTTGGTTAATTGCTAAAGCAGCTCATAGTACTTGGGAAACTAGTTTACTCACTAGATTGCCAGTTTATTACAAAGGATATTAAAGGACACCAAACAACAGCCAGATGAAGAGATACATGGGGCAAGATCCTGAACAAAGGAGTTTTATACCCATGGAGTTTGGGGCCCAGCACAGCAGCACGTGGATGAGTTCTGGTTCACCAACCTGGAAGCTCTCCACACCCCCACTTGAGTTTTTACAGGGGCTTCATTACATAGTCATGATTGATCAAATCATTGGCCATTGGTGGCTGAACTCAGTCTCCAGCCCTCTCTCCTTCTGGAGGTTGGGGAGGGGCAGGGACTGAAAGTTTCAACCCTCTAATACGGGTTTGGTTCCCAAGGCAACAAGTCCCCCTCTTCAGATGTCTTCCAAATGCAACTTCATTAACATAATAAAAGACACATTTATTGCCCTCCTCACAGGAAAAATTGCAAGGGTTTTAGGAGTTCTGTGAAAGGAATGGACAAAACCAAAATATATATTTATTATAAATCACAATATATCACAAATGATCCAACCACAGTTGACCCTTGAACAGCACGGGTTTGAACTACATGGCTTCACTTATACAAGGATTCTTTTCACTAAATACAGTATACAATCCTTGGCTGGTTGAATTTGTGGGTGTGGAACCATGTTTACTGAGGGCCGACTGTAAAGTTATATGCAGACTTTCAACTGTTCGGGGATTGGCAGCCCAACCCCTGTGCTGCTCAAGGTCAACTGTAGTACATTATACTTGTAGAAAATTTAGAAAATAGAGGAGATTGAGTGGCATGCAGGAAGCAGTGCTGCAGTGTTCAGGTGAATCTTCCTTTCTCCCAGCTTTAGTGTCCCCTTTCATCCTTCGAGATGTCCATCCCAAGTCTGGCCCTAGTTCTCACATCTCACCATCACTGCATGAAATTATCAGGGCAGAGCGTGCTAAGGACAGCCCAGGAGTGTACTCCACAGGAGAAGAAAATCAACACTGACTCTCCTAGAATTCTCACAGAGGTGACCTCTATTAACCTAAATTTTACCCAGTAAAGCTGATATTACATGCATTTCACAGAGAGTGGAAACTAAGCTCAAAGAAGGTAAGTAACTTGCTTCAGTGACTCTATAAACACAGAACCTTTGGTCACAGAGTCTAAGGTGGCCTGAGATCAACCTGAGGCAGGAGATAGATGGGCTCCAGGTTAGGCATTTACAAACTCATGTTTGCACTTTGAAATAGAAATAACAACAAAACAGGGTAAATAACCAGGCTTTGTTTCCTGAGGGCACTTTGAGATAACAGTCACAGCAGGAACAGAGAGGGGCTAAACCCTCCTGGAGTAAAGGATCAAGAGGTCACATAGAGAGACACTGCACATGTGCAGAAAGTCTCCATGGCGGTCAAAAAGGAGGGGGCACCACCCCAGAATAAGTGATGCCAAGCACCCCCAGGCCTCTGGGCTGGAATCCATCTTGGAAAAAAGTTGCCCACGCATGTTGTGTAGGGTCCTAAGGCAGGTCACCTGCAGAAAAAGAAAACAGATAATTGGCCAAAGGTAAACAAAGACCCGGAGAATAGCCCTATATAAATGACTCAACTGCCTCTTTACTGTGCTCCTCCTTATTAGGCAGGATGCCCCCACCCTTTCTCTCTCCGGGTGTGTATTTCTGCCTTGCTTCTATCTTAGTTTCTCTGTGTGCTCTCCCGCTTGTTGTGCTGTGTCTCTAATAATGAACTTTGTACCTGTTTTTACAGTTTTTGCCTCCTGAGAAATTCATTTTTCAACAGGGGCAAGGGCCAGGGGAATTTTACTTCTAACCTCTAGACCCTGGTGGACTAGCAGCTAGGATTCCTGGTTTTTATTCAGGCTAACCTGGTTCAATTCCTGAGCAGGGAACTAAGATCTCACTTCAAGCCACCGCTCGATGCTGTCTTTCCAAGATCAAACCCTCCTTGGCTGGCTCGGTTGGGGAATAGTCAGTGAGACCAACAATGTCCATTTCTGCAGTTTAGGATAATGGTGTTGGGACAGAGATCCATTGTCTGAGCCTCTTTAAAAACACTGGCAGGAGTTACTGGAGAACTACCAAGTTCTAAGCCTCCTGGACAGACTTCAGCCAAGTTCAGAGTCCTGGGGTCTTGAAAGTCTGGACTCAAGGCTGCAGATAGCTTTCCCCTGCATGGAGATATGGCTGCCCTCACAACATCAACTCAGATGACTATACAAAGTGGGTTTTATTGCTGTTTCAACATGGTCAGCACAAGGTGGGGAGGGTGTGAGGAAGTTAGAGCCCTAACAGAGCTCTGTGATCATATCTGATCAAGCGAGAGTTTCCAAACATTGGATCCCCAACATTTTTGCTCCTTAATACACCAATCAGGGAAAAGATTTCAAGTGAGAACCCATGAAGATCAAGGAACTTTGTTCCTCTGAGTAAAACTGAATCATGATTTGATAAGAAGCATGATTTGGTAAGTGATCATCATTTAAATCAGAAACTAAAAGTCATAGATTTAAAAAATTTAACACAAGAAAACTGAGGACGAAAGATGTAAAAGGGCCAAGGGTACATGGCTGGTAAGGGGCTGAGAAGAATTAGAATCCGGATCTAATTCATGTTTCCCATTCTGTGAGCATATCTTTGCAATGTTTATACCTAATTGGTAGCCATCTCTTTTCTATCAGTATTATACCCCTAGGAGATCTCTTTCATTCCCATGGCTATGGCAAGTATCCATATGACACAACTCTAAAATTCTTATTTCCAATTCTGATATCACTGAAATTTTGATAGCACATCAAGAGTATACATCCAATAGCTGATCTGACATCTCCATTTGGATACCTAACAGGCATCTTAATTTTCCCAAAACAAAACTTTTCATCCACATCTCTACCCAAATTTGTTCCACCTTTTTAGTCCTCTCCAGGTAGATAAAAATACCACCCTTCCCTTAGTTAGTCTATCCAAACACTTAACTTACCTCGAATTCTCATTTTTCCTCATACCCACGTCCAATCATCTATTAGCGTGTCCCACTTGCCATAATTCCAGAAGGTGTCCCAGATCAATCCACTTCTCATCACTATTGCCTCTATCCTCTCTCGCTTAGATTTCTCCTAGTCAGTCTCCTGGCTTCTACTCTTGTCCCCTCCAATCCATTTCCTAACACCCAGAATGATCTCTGAACACACATGTCAGTTCACGTCCCCACACTGATTCAAAGCATCCAAAGATACCCCAGGTTTTTGAACAAATCCAATGACTAAGCACAGCCTAGGAGGCCCCACTAACCCAGCCCCTGACTGCTATTTGACTTCATCTCCTATTACTCCTTTTCACTGCATCTTGAACATGCCAACGTAGTTCCAGATGAGGCCTTTTTGCTTGTGCCCTTCCCTCACTCAGGACTCTTCCCCAGATCTCCTTATTCCCTCTCCATCACTCAGATCTGATCATGTGGATCCCCCTCAGGAAGGCCTCCCCTGCCTGTTCTCCAACACATCTCTCTACTTTATCTGCTTGGTAACAGCAGTATATTTTTTTATCTTTTCACTTGCTTAGGGTCTCTTTCCAGCACCATGCTCCTCCCCACAATGTTAACTCTTTAAGTTCATGAGCCCTGTATCATCATTGAGAACAGGCCCTCTTCCTTCAAAAGGCTTTGCGGGTCAAAGAGTCTCTGTTGCAACTACTCAGATCTGCCACAGTAGCGTAAAAGCAGCCAGAGATTATATGTTAACAGACAAGCATGGCTGTGTTCCAGTAAAACTTCATTTACAAAAACTGGTGGTGGACTGGATTCGCCCAAGGACCATAGTGTGCCGACTTCTTAAGTAGATGAGCACTTGGCATATAGATGATGCTCAGTCAATATTTATCAGATACATAAATGAATGAGAGATCTAAACAGAACACTCTCTTGGAGGAAACGCTAAACAAAGAGAAAATGACACTAAGCAGGATGATTCTGTATACATCTGGCAATAGCATATTAGGTACTATTTTTTTTTAAATTTTATTGAAGTATAGTTGATTTACACTGTTGTGTTAGTTTCAGGTGTACAGCACAGTGATTTAGTTATACATATATGTTCTTTTTCAGATATTTTTTCCCTTATAGGTTATTATAAAATATTGAGTGGGGGCTTCCCTGGTGGCGCAGTGGTTGAGGGTCCGCCTGCCGATGCAGGGGACATGGGTTTGTGCCCCGGTCCGGGAGGATCCCACATGCCGTGGAGCGGCTGGTCCCGTGAGCCATGGCCGCTGGGCCTGCGCGTCCTGAGCCTGTGCTCTGCAACGGGAGAGGCCACAACAGTGGGAGGCCCGCGTACCACAAAAATATATATATAAACATATTGAGTGTATCTCCCTGTGTTATATATTAGGTCCTTATTGATTATCTCTTTTACATATAGTAGTGTGTATATGTCAATCCCAAACTTCTAATTCCCCCCTGCTTCCCCTTTGGTAAACATAAATTTGTTTTCTATGCTTATGGGTCTATTTCTGTTTTGTATATACGTTCATTTGTACTTTTTTTTTTCTTTTAGATTCCACATACAGTAAGTCTCCTACATACGAATGAGTTCAGTTCCAAGAGCACCTTCATAAGTCCAATTTGTTCATAACTCCAAGAAAATTAGCTTAGGTACCCAACTAACAGAATTGGCTATATAGTACTGTACTGTAATAGGTTTATAATACTTTTCACACAAATAATACATTAAAAAACACAAAAAAATGAAGAAAACATTTTAAATCTTACAGTACAGTACTTTGAAAAGTACAGTAGTACAGTACAACAGCTGGCATACAGGGGCTGACATTGAGTGAAGAGGCAAGAATAGTTACTGACTGGAGGAGGGAGAGGAGGTAGGAGGTGGTAGAGCTGAAGGGTCATCAGCAATAGGAGACAGAGGGCAAGGTGCAATTTCACTCACACCTGATGTTGATGGAACACACCTTCACATCTTTGAAAGTTTGCAACTTGAAGGTTTGTATGTGGAGGACTTACTTTATAAGCCATACCATGTGATATTTGTCTTTGTCTGGCCTACTTCACTTAGTATGATAATCTCTAGGTCCATCCATGTTACTGCAAATAGCATTATTTCATTTTTTTATGGCTAATATTCCACTGTATATATGTACCATATCTTCCTTATCCATTCATCTGTTGATGGACAGTTAGGTTGCTTTCATGTCTTGGCTATTGTAAATAGTGCTGCAATGAACACTGGGGTGCATGTCTCTTTTTGAATTATAGTTTTGTCCCAGGAGTGGGATTGTTGAATAATATGGTGGCTCTATGTTTAGTTTTTTGAGGAACCTTCACACTGTTCTCCATAGTGGCTGCACCAATTTACATTCCTACCAACAGTGCAGGAGTGTTCCCTTTTCTCCACACCCTCTCTAGCATTTATTATTTGTAGACTTTTTGATGACGGCCATTCTGACCGGAGTGAGATGATACCTCATTGTAGTTTTGATTTGCATTTCTCTAATAATTAACAATGTTGAGCATACAATAGCATATTATTAACAGAGCCTTATTGTCTCATGTACTTAACACTAAAATTTAATATTTCTGGCCCTCTGAGACTTAGCAAAGAGCTGAGAATATACTTTGTATTAAGATCAGACTGATCAGCTGGACCGTAAAATCTTGAGAAACACTTAAGACTCAACCTATGGACCTCATCTCTTTTTAGACCAGACAGGGCCAGAATATAGAAGGAAGTGGTGTCCCATTAGCAATGATAAAGTGACCACAGTTTCTAAAAGGAGGTTTTTAGTGAATTACTCACCATCAAAATTTTCCTTTGATTCTGCTACACCCTGAACTGCATTTTAAGCATTTTCTACTTCAATTTTTTCCTCAGCTATCCTTTATAATGGATTAATGTATTGTGGGGAAGTACCTGCCAAAGACAGAATTACTCAGTTACTGAAAACAATTGGAGACTTGATTTTGAGGGAAAAGCATCTTCTGGTTGGAAGAATAATAGATTCCCACAGCCCCGGATGCTGAGGAAGATCAGGTCTGCCCCTAGAAGGGGAACTGACCATCTTTGCCCATTTAAGATTAACAGAACAATGTAAGAGCTCCTGAGGTTCCCCTCTGTAATCCCAGATAAAGAATCAGCAAACTACTGGTGCCAGAAGAACTCTTTCAGCCCCTGAGGCTCCACTGAATGGAAAGTATTTCAGAATCCATTTTCAAAAACAATGGTGCACACACTGACTAGATTTTATTGAAATCATACTGAGACTCTGACCTCCAGGCCCAAGAAAGTTGAGAAGGCATTTATAAGCACCTCACCACCTTTTCTAAAAATACCTGTTTCAAGAAGGGCACTTTGAGTTGTAAGCAAATGATCTCTAAATAAAAACCTCTGGGGTGAGTTCCCTGGCAGTCCAGTGATTAGGACTTGGTGCTTTCATTGCTGTGGCCTGGGGTTCAACCCCTGGTTGGGGAACTAAGATCCCACATACTGCATGGTGGTACCAAAAAACAAACAAAAAATGCTCTGGGGCTGGATCTTGAGATTATCATACTAAGAAAGAGAAAGACAAATACCATATGATACCACTTATATGTGGAACCTAAAGTATGACACAAATGAACTTATCTACAAAATAGAAACAGACTCACAGGCATAGAGAACAAACTTGTGGTTGCCAAGGGGGAGGGGAGGGGTGGGGGTGGGATAGATAGGGAGTTTGGGGTTAGCAGATGCAAACTAGTATATATAGGATAGATAAACAACAAGGTCCTATCGTGTAGCACAGGGAACTATATTCAACATCCTGTGATAAAACGTAATGGAAAAGAATATATATATACATATATATATATATACATATATATATGTATATATATATATATATAAAATTGAGTCGCTTTGCTGTACAGCCTAAATTAACACAACACTGTAAATCAACTATACTTCAATAAAATAAATTTTAAAAACACAAAACCCAATCTCTGGGGCACAGTGTGTTCAGAGAGGGGAGCAGGAACTTTCAGATCCTCTAAGCGGGAAAGAAGACAAAATGGGAATAGATGGAGAAGTATCATTCTCTAATAGTTTTTATTTTTATTTTTTCCTCTGAGCCATGGAAGATATTTAAGTTAACAAAAATTTTATAAACTAAAGAAATTAATAAACTAAGGGCAACATTCCCTACTGCCCTTTGAATTCTGATATCTGAAAGAATGGACTGTGAATCAGGAAATGAGGAAAAATGTAACTTTTACAAAGCTCTAGTACTGCAAAAATTCTAAACTTAGATAAAACCTTTTTGCAGTACCTTTGTAAAAAGTTCAGTGTGCCTTTGCTGGAAAGTTGCTGATGAACGCAATCTACTGGAATTTCCCAAACTGTTGTGAAAAAATTTCAATGCACTTTCAGGACTCATTTTGCACAAGACCCTCTTGGCATATAAAAGAAAACTCCTGGGAACCCAGACGGCCTTCTGGGTTCACTTGGAAATCTTGTCTTGGACCTTTGCCTATGCTGTGGTATAGAGTTAGGGGTTAATTTCCAGGGGGGGAGATGCAAAATGAGCCCTTAGGAAATAAAGGCCCCAGAACATCTCTATAAGAGGGCTAAGGCTTAGGGCTAGAATCTAACGGGGAGGGGAAACTGGCCAAGCAGCCCACCCGTGCCTCTCACTGCCTTCAGGTGTCTAGAAAGAAAGATTCAGTCCTCTGAATATCAGACTGTCCTTGAAATTCTTTTCTTCTCTGTTGACAATACAGGATCAGAATATGAAGTCTGAATTAGGTCCTCCACTTGCCAATGACTATCACTGTCTGGCTAATAAAATAATATACACGTGTGTATGGGAAACCACAAATGGCTGAACTCTCAAATTCTTAATCAATGACATTCTGTTTGGATCTGCTGACTAAACATTCCACAGTCCTGTGAAGTAAACAAAATTCCATCTCTGGGTTTCCAGAGCAAGAGCATCTTCTGTCTGTGTGGTACCTAAGAGTTTGCACTATCACTTCTGTTTTCCTCATAAAACCTTTATAATGTGATTGATCCCTGGGGTGTTCTTCTGTAGTAAGTAGAAAATTTGGCTCCAATAAAAAAGTTTTCATATAAAAGGGCAGCAATAGAGTCACCCTAGCAAGGACAGTAGACGGTGGAGGATGAGTTTCAATAAGAATAATTGTACAGTAATACAGTAGAAGGAACTTGGATTTGAATTCCTTGTTTACCAGCTGGATGACTTGGATTAAATCTCAACCTCAATCTCGGCTTTGCTATAAAATGGGGCTATACTGCTTCATAAAACTGCAATGAGAATTAAAATGAGATCATGATTTCTAAGTCACCTGACATATATTATCAAATGTTTTTTCTTTCTTATTTTCTTCTTTATAGGGCCTTTGTAGATTGTAGATGTGAGAGCTCTTTCCAGGATGTCTCATCAGAATTCAGAGCAGCTACCTTTCCTTTTCATTCCAAGAAGATCTGCAGTGGATTCTTGCAGAGTCAGCTCATAAAGTATGCATGAACTCTCTCCAAACGGGTGTTTTTAACCAAGAAATAAACTGCTTCATGATAGGTGCCCATAAATTAAAAGGGAAGCTTTCTAATCACATTTTTGCATGTGTCAAAGGTAAATATCTGCATTTCTCTAGGGAATTGCTGAAGAAATATTTAGAGAAAAACTCACCTATGCAGTTAAGTCAAAAATCCCCAAATGCCCCCATAACTCAATCAATTTATATGAAACTGACAAAAGTTTAAAAGAAAGATTTTTGTCCTACCACACCATTCCTTTCCTTGATTCATGAATTGCAGCCCCAAAGAAATTTATCTCAAACCAGCAAATACACAAAAAGTGCTGTTGCCATATAGATTGGTAGTTTGGTTAGATAAACTTTTGCCAGTAATCTTAGCTTTTAATATCAAAATGTTGAAATTACAATAGCAATGAAATACCTTCCATTGTTCCTTCACTTATTAATTTGTAAAATACTTCTCAAATACCTAACGTGAGCCAGGCAATGTTCCAGATGCTGGGGATGAAACACTAAGTTATACAAAGGTCTTATATCCCTTGGTATTTTCCTCCCACCCAACACAAATCTGGTATTTGGTAGATGTCCTATAAAATGCCTGTGTTAAATGATAAGGCTGATTATCTTGACCTGGCTTTTTACCTGGTGCTAGAAAGAGTAACAAAAATAATGTTGGAATGGGTGAAACAATGATAGTGAATAGAAAAATTATAAATGGACTTGGAATTGTATATTTATGGGTTCAAATCCTGCACTAACAGCTGAAAGATCTTGGGAAAAATGCTCAACTTCTCTGAGCCTAGATTTTCTCATTTGTAAACTAGGAATAATATCCATTTCACTGGGGAGACATGAAATTTACAAGCAATAGTAAATTGGAAATGCCTTGTGATAGTACATGCTCAATACACATTCACTCTCTTCTCCTTCCCCAACTCCACTTGAAAGTCAATACCATGGTATTTGTATCATAATCTGAAAATTTTGTAGAGCAAAGCTGATTTACAAATTTAGTACTCAAGGTCCACACCCACGTAAAGTAACTGATTATGGTCCCATAACATTTGCTTATTGCTGCTTTGAAAAGAATCAGGTGTTCATTCTATTACTAACTTACCTGATGATCTTTGGGAAATCCCTTGACCATCCGTGGGCCTCTGTGAAATGAAAGGCTGAAGTAGATGTTCCCCCTACTCTGTCATATTCTGACCAATTACCCTGGTGAAAGTTCTGAGGGAGTGACCTTGCCTCCCAAGGCATGTTTGGCCGAAGCCTTGGAGCTGAGATGTTTGGGTAATGAGATCCAAATTAATCAAAAAGACAAGTGAAACCCTTGTTCATTAGCCTTGGCCAACAAAGAACCTCACTCCTTTTTCTCCAATCCCATTATTCCAGGAACTAAAATGCCAGAAGTTTTATCTCATCTTCATTATATCTTTAGTATTTTTGAAAGCAACTGATATCACAGGGAAAACTCTAGAACTAGAGTTAATGAAGTCATATGTATGCACTTCTCTGCTTTTGGGTTGTTTTTTCTTGTCACACAGTAATGTTATAACAATTTATTTCTAAAAATATCTTTGAGATGAAAAGAAATCTATAAAAGTACTAGTATTTGAAACACTTAAAAAATGTAAGGAAGATGCTTAAAGATTTCTATCTATTGTGGTATTCACTACCTCCACGCCTTCCTCACCCGAGTTTGATATTTTTATTGGCTTTTAAAATCTCTCTGCTTGTTCTTTTTTGTTTTTACAATTAGGCATGATAAAAATTAAAACTCCAGCAGGAAATCCCTCTGACACAAGAGAATTACAACTGCTGTGAAAGACTTAGGCTGAAAAAGGAACGTATGCATCTCCTCCAAAGGTGTATCTTTCAGGGAAATGGTTTTTCAACGCAGGCTTTGAAATGAGCAGAGATTATTTCTTTTTTTTTTTTCCTTTTTTTTGTGGTACGCGGGCTCTCACTGTTGTGGCCTCTCCCGTTGCGGAGCACAGGCTCCGGACGTGCAGGCTCAGCGGCCATGGCTCACGGGGCCAGCTGCTCCGCGGCATGTGGGATCTTCCCAGACCGGGGCACGAACCCGTGTCTCCTGCATTGGCTGGTGGACTCTCAACCACTGTGCCACCAGGGAAGCCCAGAGATTATTTCTTGAAAGGTCAGATGCTTTATCCCAACAGAATGTTTTCCCATGTCTTTCAGAGGAGACCAGTTACTTATAAATATGTCAACAAAAGTGCTCCTTCCCTCAGACCCAGGCAAAATGAAGAATTTCTTTTTAGCCTTATTTACCCTGTGCTTTAGCCGGTTTCACTGTTTACACCCTTAACCTGAAGTTTTAAGGACTCTGAATGCTGAGAAAATAGAGCAAAGACCTAAGAACCAGGTAATGGTGACACAGGGTGTAATTTCAGAGAGCTCATGGCAGCTACAGATCATAACATGTTGAATAGATTGAATTACATGTACCAAAGGTACTAAATCCTACACATTACACGTGTTTCCCATGGATCTATGGAGCAGACAAAGGAGCAGTTGCTGTTACCCTCAACGTTGGACCCTTAGTATCATCTTTGCTCTTTCCTGGCCAAGGGCACCCATAATTACCTCCATAAACTGAACTGGCAACCCAATCACCCTCCACACACCCCCACTGTAGAAAATTGTATTGGCAATTAATTTGTCAGGAAAATGCAAGGGAATGTGAACACTGGTAATTTTATACCATAGATATTCAAATTAAACCTTGAGCCTGAGTGTTTTTAGTGTCAAACTGTAGAATAGTTACAGAGGGATAGAGAAACACAAGCTTCTTCCTGTTATCTCCTGAGGAGGGGCAGAAAAGGAGGTTCCAAGTGGATGTAATTACCTTGGCTCCATCTGTAGGCTTGACTTGGGAACATTAAGACAAAAACACACTAATTATGGGTGATGCTTCTGTGTTCCTCTCCAAATGAAAGGAGATGGGGTAGTTGTTTGTTCTGTATCATTCCTCCAGTGGCGAGAATCTTTTTAATGAAGAACAATAGTGTCAGATACGCGTAACTTACAGGAGCCCACTTCAATTCTGCTCCTTATTTTCCCAGGATTACTGTGGTTTATAGACGTGTGGTCAACTGACACGCACAAAATAAGCACAGGACAATACAGCATCAGTATAGCACCAAGTGGAAAGTCCCTTAAACTATCTCCTGTAGAGAAGGACAGCTTCTGGGTCATTCAAGCTGAATCTACGGGAAAAGCATAAATCCTCAGATTCTCCTGTGGCTATATCCTAAAGAGTCACTTCATTAATTCTTATGAAGAGAGAAAGAAAACCAATGTTAATTGTCCATTTCAGGCCAAGAAGTGTACATACATTACTTAGTTCAATCTTTACATTAAACGCATTAGGAATATGTTAACTATCATTATTTTACAGATGAGGAAACTAAGGCTTATGGGTAAAGTCTCTACATAACTAAGGCAGTGTGTGTCCTTTGTGGAGTTCAAACTCAAGTACCCCGGTCTTTTCCATATCCCAAATGACGCAAGCTTCTGTGTCAAGGAACACAGAATGGGGAACATATGGGTTAGCTTGATGGAATTCTTTCACAGGTTTCCTAATCTGTTGTACGTAGATTAAATAAACAGTATCTTCATGCACCCCAATTTTCATAGGAGCACTACTCACAGTAGCCAAGACATGGAAGCAACCTAAATAACCATCTACAGATGAAATGGATAAAGAAGATCTGGTGTGTGTGTGTATATATATATATATATATATATATATATATATATATATATATGAAATGTATATATACATATATGGTGGAATATTACTCAGCCATAAAAAAATGAAATAATGCCATTTGCAGAAATATGGGCAAAGCTAGAGATGATCATACTAAGTGAAGTAAAGCAGACAGAAAAAGACAAATACCATATGATATCACTTATATGTGGAAGCTAAAGTATGACACAAATGAACATGTCCACAAAAGAGACAGATTCACAGACATAGAGAACAGACACGTGGTTGCCAAGGGGGAGGGGAGTGGGGAGAGATGGACTGTGAGTTTGGGATTAGCAAATGCAAACTACTATATACAGAATGGATAAACAACAGGGTCCTACTGTATAGCACAGGGAACTATATTCAATATCCTGTGATAAACCATAATGGAAAATAATATGAAAAAGTATATATATGTATATATATATATATATATGTATAACTGAATCACGTTGCTGTACAGAAGAAATTATCACAACACAATAAAGCAACTATACTTCAATAAAATAAAAAATAAATAAACCATATCTTTCACACATATATGCAAATGATACTTTTTTTTAGAAGATAAACTCTAAAAAATATTTTATTGCTTGGATGTGTGAAATAAATTAAAGAGGCAGAAGAATAAATACTGGCTCTCAAATTTCTTTGTTAGTGATACACAGAATACAAAAGGAATAGTTTGACAAGTTACAATCAGTTCAGTTTGGGATACATTGTTTGAGTATGAGTCTGAAACTCCAAGAAGAGTCCCAGATATAGAATTAAGTTGACTTTTTTCGTACAAAATTATCTAGCACAATATATTGATTAATCAATATAATGCCAATTTATAATAACATCAAGTTCTCATTATATGTGGGTCATTTCTTGAGCACTCTGAACTGTTACATTGAAATACAGTGCTTGCACACTCCCATGCCAACATTACACTAGTTTTATTTTTAAAGTCTTGTTATTGCATAAATAAGTCTCCACACCTTATCACTACCACATCTTCTTCTTCCTCTTCAAAATTTTCTTGGCTGTTTTGGTTCTTTTTTTATATATATATACAGCAGGTTCTTATTAGTCATCAATTTTATATACATCAGTGTATACATGTCAATCCCAATCGCCCAATTCATCGCACCACCACCACCACCACCCCTGGCTTTTCCCCTTTGGTGTCAATACGTTTGTTCTCTACATCTGTGTACCATTTTTCTAGGTTCCACATATATGCATTAATATACGATATTTTTCTCTTTCTGACTTACTTCACTCTGTATGACAGTCTCTAGATCCATCCATGTCTCAATAAATGACCCAATTTTGTTCCTTTTTATGGCTGAGTAATATTCCATTGTATATATGCACCACAACTTCTTTATCCATTCATCTGTCGATGGGCATGTAGGTTGCTTCCATGACCTGGCTATTGTAAATAGTACTGCAATGAACATTGGGATGCATGTGTCTTTTTGAATTATGGTTTTCTCTGGGTACATACCCAGTAGTGGGATTGCTGGATCATATAGTAATTCAATTTTTAGTTTTTTAACGAACCTCCATACTGTTCTCCATAGTGGCTGTATCAATTTACATTCCAACCAACAATGCAAGAGGGTTCCCTTTTATCCACACCCTCTCCAGCATTTGTTGTTTGTAGATTTTCTGAGGAGGCCCATTCTAACTGGTATGAGGTGATACCTCATTGTAGTTTTGATTTGCATTTCTCTAATAATCAGTGATTTTGAGCAGATTTTCATGTGCTTCTTGGCCATCTGTATGTCTTCTTTGGAGAGATGTCTATTTAGGTCTTCTGCCCATTTTTGGATTGGGTTGTTTGTTTTTTTAATATTGAGCTGCATGAGCTGTTTATATATTTTAGAGATTAATCCTTTGTCCATTGATTCATTTGCAAATATTTTCTCTCCTTCTGATGGTTGTCTTTTCGTCTTGTTTATGGTTTCCTTTGCTGTGCAAAAGCTTTTAAGTTTCATTAGGTCCCATTTGTTTATTTTTGTTTTTATTTCCATTACTCTACGAGGTGGATCAAAAAAGATCTTGCTGTGATTTGTGTCAAAGGGTGTTCTTCCTATGTTTTCCTCTAAGAGTTTTATAGTGTCTGGTCTTACATTTAGGTCTCTAATCCATTTTGAGTTTATTTTTGTGTATGGTGTTAGGGAGTGTTCTAATTTTATTCTTTTACATGTACCTGTCCAGTTTTCCCAGCACCACTTATTGAAGAGGCTGTCTTTCCTTCATTGTATATCCTTGCCTCCTTTGTCATAGATTAGTTGATCATAGGTGTGTGGGTTTATCTCTGGGCTTTCTATCTTGTTCCATTGATCTATGTTTCAATTTCTGTGCAAGTACCATATTGTTTTGATTACTGTAGCTTTGTAGTATAGTCTGAAGTCAGGGAGCCTGATTCCTCCAGCTCCATTTTTTTTCCCTCAAGACCACTTTGGCTATTCAGGGTCTTTTGTGTCTCCATACAAATTTTAAGATTTTTTTGTTCTAGTCCATAAAACATGCCATTGGATGTGCATAGATGCAGGTGATGAAATATAAATGCCATTCAAAATGTTAATGAGCTCATAGCATCTTCTTATTATTGCATATGTTTTCCATCAGTAGATACTAAAAGTACGATATTATCACATGGATATATGAGTATTTTTGTCATTCAGGGTTTTCATATTTAAGAACTACTCTGTTCTCCATATAGCTTCTGGAATTTATTCTTCAAGATATGATGCAAACTGGGCACCATAGACTTAAATGATGGTACCATGTGGCTCATTGACATGAAAAATGGGAAACATCAATATCCAGTTTTAAACTCAGGAAAGAACTCCTTCACTATAAAATAGACAACTTTTTAGCAAACTGTGATCTAAGGACTATCTGGGACTTGATAAAAACCATATTCCTCAGACCTGTTAAGCCAGACTCTGGAGATGGGGCCCAAGAAATTACATTGTGTGCAAACTCCCTATGAAATTCTGTTAACCATAAAGTCTGAGAACCACTAGTAAAAACTGATATCATGAAATAAATTCTGTTCCAGCTGTACAATACTGCATCTAAATGAGATGCAAAGGATTAACATTAAAGAACAGAGGATGTAAGGCCTTGTATGTGGTGGTTCTTGTCCCTGGAGAACATACACAATATACTTTACTAAGGCAAAGAAAAAGCCTTCAGTGTTCAAGTCAGCAGCACAGAATTGTTAAATATCATCAGCCAAAGGGATTTTCCCCCTATTTGGAGATGTGAGGATACTTTGCCAAACCAGATTTAGAATCTTTTTTTTAAATTCTCTATTGCTCCTACTTAATATAGCACAAATCAAATGTTATTCACTTATATTGATATATATAGCCTCTGTCTTTACTGTTGCTGTTCATTTCATTTATTTTCACATTCAGACATTCTTTCCTTGATGTATGCCAAAGACTGGGAATGTGAGTTTATCTTGGTGAGTCAGCTGAGACCCTTGTTGTCATGAGCAACTAACCAGCTTTAGGAGCTGTTAGGAAAATGGAAATTCCAGCGTGATGAGAGAGGCAGAACCTTGAACTCTCACAGTCTGGGATGGCAAGAAGATTCTATCTTGAAAGCCAACTTCAGTTAATTGGTAGTGGTCTCCTGGGCACTGTGTTGCGAGAGATTCTGAGACCACACTCTGGCTCAAGAGGAAAGGATAGTGCAATTGATTTGGGGCAATGTGGCAGCCATGCCAGGCACTTGCCATTCTTGCTCTTAATGATTCAGTATTTCCACTGGAAGTGCCTGCCACGTTTACAATACCCAAAGTCAGAGAATTCTGGAAACTTCTCCTCTTTCAAATTTGCATTTAATGTGAGAGAAGCAGTATTCAGAAAGGATGAATTTCCTGAAGCTAAATATCTACTTGAGACAGGACCAAAGTTAGACCTCAGTTTTCTTTTCTGCCCATCCAATTCTCTTTATTACCCTCAGTGATGTTTCACAATGAAACATCTTTAATCTTAGCCATATCTGTTACATAGCTTCTAGAAAGAAAGCTGAGAAAATCTCCACTATGTCAGGTCAGTGGGCAATTGTCCCAAGCAGTGGGTGTTGGCCTTTTTTCACCAATATCAAATTGGCCTACAAACCACAAAGAAATAATCAGGAATAGTCCAACCCTAGAAGAACAAAATCAGATAATGACTGGTTCTACTCTCCTAAGCAGGAATACATTCCCAGGAGAATTGGGGACAAGGAAATTCACAGGGATGAAGTTGGCTCCTGAAACAGGACAGAACGGACCACATGCTTCATTTTGTGACGTGTTCTCCTCCCTGGAGCCCACTGGGTGGAGGCATGGAGTCTACCCTTGCAGGGGCTAGATTCTCCTTCCTGAATGCACTCTAAAATGCATCATGAGAGTCAATAATCAGAGAGCTGAGTTCCTCCTGATGGACTCACACAGAGAGATGCTCACAGCTTTATGGATCTCTCACAGTTAAATGTGACTCCACAGTCCCGAGGATTGGGCCTAAAAGGAAAATTAGCATCACAAGCATTTGGACACCTTCCTTCTCTTGGAACCATTAAATAGTTCCCTTTCATTTCTTTGTATTTTCCTTTTGATGGTTTTATTTATTTTTTTAAATTGAAGTATAGGTGATTTACAATGTTATGTTAGTTTCAGGTGTACAGTGAAGGGATTCAGTTACATGTATGTGTGTATCTATCTATCTAACATCTATCTATATTCTTTTTCAGATTTTTTTCCATTATAGGTTATTACAAAATATTGAGTAGAGTTCCCTCTGCTATACAGTAGGTCCTTCTTTGTTATCTATTTTATATATAGTTGTGTGTGTGTGTTAATCCCAAACTCCTGATTTATCCCTACCCCCCCTTTCCCCTTTGGTAATTATAAGTCTGTTTTCTATGTCTGTAAGTCTATTTCCGTTTTATATATAAGTTCATTTGTATCATTATATTTCCACATATAAGTGATATCATACAATATTTGTCTTTCTTAGTATGATAATCTCTAGGTCCATCCATGTTGCTGCAAATGGCATTCTTTCCTATTGATGGTTTTAAAAAGACTTCTCTTAAAAACAATTCTGCATAGACTGTTGCAACATCTCCAGGGCCATGTTCCACTGGTACCTATACTGATGTTCCATATAAGGACTCTTAATCAGACTTGTGATAGAACACCTGTTGTCTACAGATGAATTATAGGAAGTGAGGGAATGAGACAAGTGTGCCAGGATGAAGGCAGGGCTAGGCAGGGTCCATGCTGTGCTACCCTGTGACACATGGTAACAGGAAATCATCCTAAGGAAATATGTGTCATTCTCCAAGCATGAGGCTTTTCCTATTTATTACATCTTCTTTATACCTGGCCAAGTACAATTAATTACCAGTATAAGAGGAAGAGGAGACAGACAGGAAACCACAACTAGAAGCTTCTGCTAGACCCCACTGACAGCCCAGATCCTGGCTTGTTTGAGAGCCTGTGCAAACTAGAAAAAAGGCACCCCCTTGCTCAAAATGCTTTACTGCCATCTGCTGGAATGTTGTCAAAATAACTGTTTATATCTAGGGTGAATGAATGTTGCCCCCTGGAGGTGTGCCCTGCCACTGCACAACCCAAACAACTAAAGTGAGGTGGACTTTGGAGGAAATCTAGTCTGGTAGTAGAACAGGAAATCTCAAGACATGTAAGCATGGTTATGGGCCAGAAATCAGTCTACACCAAGACACCACAGCATGTAAATCAAAGGAAGGCATAATCCAAGACAAAGCACTCCAAAGGGAGACTGGGCTCAGAAAGCCAGGAGGGCCATTAACTTTAATCATGCAGAGGATGATGGAGGCAGAGGGAGCCTGACAAGCCCAAGACAAGTCCCAGCACTAACCAGACTGAGGAAGCAGGGCAGACTCCAACTCAGAGGGTCAGACACAAGGCTTCATAATGTGATTCGAAGTCTCAAAGCCTGAGGGAGAAGCTGAGGCTGCAGTCAGAACCAGCCAGCCACAGCTGTAAGGACAGAAGGGCTGCAAAGCCTGGGGTTGTGGCAGGGTTCAGTAGTCATTCAACAAACATTTATTGAGTGCCTACTATGTGCTAAGCTTTATGCTAGGTAAAGAAACTACAGAGATGAATGTCATGATCCCTATCTTCAAGGAACTCTTATTCTGAAAAAAGCTCCCAAAACAACATTTTTGGTGAATTTAACAATTCATCAATAAAAGCAGTAAATATATGATGGGTGTCTATGATATACCTGGCCCTGTACTAAGCACAGGACATAAAACTGTAACCTAGAAACGGTCCTTGCCTAGAGAGTGTGGAGAAAAGGGAACCTTCCTACACTGTTGGTGGGAATGTAAATTGGTGCAGCCACTATGGAGAACAGTGTGTAGGTCCCTCAATAACCTAAAAATAGAGCTACCATATGATCCAGCAATCCCACTCCTGGGCATATATCTGGATGAAACTATAATTCGGATAGATACATGCATCCTTATATTCATAGCAGCACTATTTACAATAGCCAGGTCATGGAAGCAACCTAAATGTCCACCAACAGATGAATGGATAAAGAAGATGTGGTACAAATATACAATGGAATATTACTTAGTCTAAAAGAAAAAATAAATAATGCCATTTGCAGCAATATGCATGGGCCTAGAGATGATGATCCTAAGAGAAGTAAGTCAGAAAAATACTGTATGATATCACCTATATATGGAATCTAAAGTATGACACAAATGAACTTACCTATGAAACATAAACAGACTCACAGACAAAGAGAACAGACTTGTGGTTGCAAAGGGGGAGGGGGTGGGAGAGGGATGGATTGGGAGTTTGGGACTAGCAGATGCAAACTATTATATACACAATGGATAAACATCAAGGTTCTATTGTATAACACAGTATTCAATATCCTGTAGTAAACCATGATGGAAAAGAATTTTAAAAAGGTGTCTTGAATATTAAAAGAAAGATAGAAAGAAAGAAAGAAGGAAAAAGGAAAAAAGAAAGGAGGAAGGAAAGAGAAAAAGAAACAGTCCTTGCCTATAAGGAGCCTACAGACAGTTAAATAAGTAATTGCAATGCAGGAGGCAAGCATTGCCTGAGAAGTTAGTGCAGAGGGCTGTAGGAGCACATAAGAGAGGCATTTCACCCAGTCTTGGGGGACCTGAGAAGGGTTCCAGGAAAAAGCAACAGCTAAGAGGTGATCTGCATAGAACACAGTTCCTGCCTTCAAGAAGTTTAAAGCCTGGTCCTGAGCTATCCAATAGAGTAACCACACATGGCTACTTGAGCACTTGAAATGTGGCCAGTGCAATAAACTAATTTTAACTAATTTCAGTTTTAAAACTGAAGCAATGCAAAATATTTTTTTCTGTTCAATACACTGTATTGTTTTGGTAGGATTACATTTCACTCTAACCATTGCATTTTATAGGATATTATTGTACTGTAATCTTCATGTGCTTTCTCCTTTCAGAAAATTTTTACACATGGGGCTCTTGTTATATTTCTATTGGGTAGTACTGGCCTAGATGAAAAAGATAGTTATACAATCAGAAAAGCAAAGCAAAGTATTCATTATATTGCTGGGATAGGTTTACTTACTACCTGCCGTTGCCTGGAAATATTAAGACAAAATGTTGAGAAGATCCTAGATGGCAGAGAAAAGAATACAGATTAAATGCAAATTAATGCAAGCTGAATTTATAAAGAAATGCGTGGCACATACTTAGCCAGAGGGAAAAAAAGCAACATGTTTAAGAGGAGCACCTCATAATCTGGGCATAGACAAGGTCCCCGCAAGGGGGTAGAGTCCCTGACTGCTACAGATGTGGAAATACAATACTCACTGTACTCCATCTGTCATTGGCATTAGATTGCTAGTAATGAAAAGTCTCACAGTGGCTTAAACTTTCAAGATATTTGCAGTTTACTTAACACACCCAGCGGTGAGGAGCTCATGGCTTGTTCAGAAGCTCAAAAGTGTCCTCAAGGATTCAGCAACTGCTATGCTTTCCTCCATCCCCCTAGGGATTTGGTTCTTAACCTTAGGCTTGTCACCTCAAGGTCTCAAGGCAAGAAGTGATGGGAATGAAATCAGCCTCGTTAAATAACCTTCCCTTTAGCTTACTGACACTCAAAATCTTACCTTTAGATTCCAAGGAGGCAGAGAAAGGAATTATCTGGCAAAGGAGAGCCAGAAAGCCATGATACATTTACACTAATCACAAGGGTCCTGTCGAGGCCAGAAATTAAATTGACGTTCTGTTAACCCTCCTACACTGTTGGTGGGAATGTAAATTGGTGCAGCCACTATGGAAAACAGTATGGAAGTTCCTCAAAAAACTAAAAATAGAGCTACAATATAATCCAGCAATCCCACTCCTGGGCATATATCTGGGCAAAACTATAATTGGAAAAGATAGATACACCCCTGTGTTCATGGCAACACTATTTACAATAGCCAAGACATGGAAACAACCTAAATGTCCACCAACAAATGAATAGGTAAAGAAGATGTGGTATATGTCTACTATGGAATACTACTCAGCCATAAAAAAGGAAAGAAATAATGCCATTTGCAGCAACGTGGATGGTCCTAGAGATGATCATACTAAGAGAAGTAAGTCAGAAAAACAAATACCATATGATATCACTTATATGTGGAATCTAAAATAGGACACAAATGAACTTATCTACAAAACATAAACAGACTCACAGACATAGAGGACAGACTTCTGGTTGCCAAGGGGGAGGGGGATTGGGGAAGGTATGGATTGTGAGTTTGGGATTAGCAGATGCTAAGTATTATATACAGAATGGATAAACAACAAGGTCCTACTGTATAGCACAGGGAACTATATTCAATATCCTGTGATAAACCATAATGGAAAAGAATATGAAAAAGAATGTATATATTTTAAAAATTGGGGTTCTGTTAGCCGGGACTAAGGGAAAGTAACTCATAGTATCTCCCACATATATCAATAATGATACTTGTCTGATGATATGTAAGTACCCCATAGTCTAATTCTTAGCAGCTAATTTTCTAAAATATACTCCTTTAATTGAAAACACAGGAAATTTTTATCACCGTATATGAGGGAATAGAGCTATGAAAGCTCCGGGCAAAACAAAGCTGTCAGAACCCGATGAGAACCTGCCTACAATTCTCTTATTTTCATTTAAGAAAAGTAGCGCCATCTCAGACCATTATCTTCAGTGAGAAGGACAAGTATGGGCTTCACAACAACTGAGAAATTGTGCTTACTGAGAAAATAAATTGTTTTAAGCACTGCTCTAAAGAGATGAGAAAACTGCAAAGTGTCCAGCCTTCCTGAGCTTAGAACAAGTCATTTTTCAAATTTCTCCAAGTATTGAGGGTTGTAAATTGGGCCTCAGTAACTGTTAAGACAAAGATAAACTGTAATCGAAGAGATATGAAAAAGAATATATATATATATATATGTATAAGTGAATCACTTTTTTGTACAGCAGAGGTTAACACATAAATCAACTATACTTCAGTAAAATAAAAAAATAAAAAATTTAAAATTTAAAAAGAAGGAATACATGTGGGCCTAATATTTCAAAAGGGATTTATTACGTTTCTATCCAGTTTTGGACACTGAGGTAAGTCCTGGCAATACAGAAACAAAGAGCACCAGGCTCTACCTTCAGTCAGTTGACAGCCTAGTGGAGAGACAAATTGAAAAGTGATAAAGGCCGTTCCTTAGAATAACAGGTCTTTTTCAACAAAGAAGAGAGATGTTCAAGGAGTACCTCACAGAGGAGGGGATGCTTTATCTGAGTTTTAAAGATACGTAGACACTTTCCAGGGGGGTCAGAAGCTAAAGAAGATTCCTGAAGGAGAACAAAGGCAGCAATTGGAGAAGCAGAATGGTGTTCAGAGACTAGGCACACATTCCCCACAAATGTAACAGAGCAGGTTAGGACGACTCTGGAGGAGTAGCAAGAAAAAAGGCTGGGAGTGGAGTAGCAAGCATACAGTTTTGAGGCTGAAAAGACCTGTCTTTTGTCCCAGCCCCTTCACTACCAGTTTCCTGATTTGAATAAGTTGTTTCCATATTCAGAGGCTCATTCTCTCCCTTATCTGTAAAATGGGATAATAAATTACATCCCAGGATTCATGTGTGGAAGAAATATAATGATTATAATAAGTACTCAGTGAACTGCAAAGCAGTACACTGACATCCATAATTATTTTTACCATTACACATGTATTATTATTAAGCTGGATATAAACACAGAGCAACCTGCATTTATATGCCATCCAGAAAAAAAATGGTGCTACTCTTTCCCAGCGAATGAGTGGAGGCAAAAGGGGAAGTAAACTAGCTTAAGTTGTGAGAACTCACCTGAGAGCCAGAACAATGCTACTTCATTTAACTGCACTGTGACGATATGGCTGAGAGCTGTTAGAGCACTGAACGCTTATTAGTGGGCTAATCAATGTAATTCAGTGGTGATCTTATAGGAAACTTTATGAAGCTATTTCATTTCCATTGGAAACCTGTTTGCTGCTGGACATGCCCTAGTCCTCTCTCTGGGAACAGCGGGGCAGACTTGTTATTGGAAGCAATGATGAAATATACTGGCTACAGCTTCACCACCATCGTAATTCTATCTGGTTACCATGGCACCTAGTTACCATGGCAACTGTTCACACATCCTCCAGAAGGACCCTTCTAAGGCAGTGATCCCCAACCTTTTTGGCACCAGGGACCAGTTTCGTGGAAGACAATTTTTCCACAGACGGGAGGAGAGGGGATGGTTTAGGCAGTAATGCGAGCAATGGGGAATGATGGGGAGCGGCAGATGAAGCTTCGCTCGCTCGCCTGCTGCTCACCTCCTGCTGTGCTGCCCGGTTCCTAACAGGCCCTGGACCGGTACTGGTCCGAAGCCTGGGGGTTGGGGACCCCAGTTCTAAGGGACTCTGCTGGGGTATGAGGTGGTGACCAAAGCCAGGGCTGGCCCAGATACATAAATCTGAGCTCTGGCCTCAGCTATGTCATGAAATTTTCGATATTCCTAAATTTTTGATATTCGATATTCGATATTGAGAAGTGACCTCAGTTTTTCATGCTCTGATTTCTCTGCACACAGAGAAAGAAGGTTAGTCTGCTCTATTCCACCTTTGTAAGGCTATGTGAGCTCACTCATTGAAATTAACACTTACTGAAGGCCTACTACATGCCAGGGACTTTACTAAATGCTCTATCAGGGGTCCACAGGGCTGTGAGTTTTGGTTCTCCAAGGTGTTTGTAATGGTTTCCTTCAGTCTCGTGTCTCTCTTCTCAGCTATCCAAGTAAGTTTCTCAATCAAAGTTAAGGCTTTTTAGAAAGATGAAGTTACTCTCTCAAAACTTTGCATCTTTATAAATAAATGGCAATCTTTTGTAATATTTCTGAAAGAGTGAATCTGGCTGTCAAAGTTGTGTCAGACTTTCCAAGGAGCTCTGGTACAGAAACTCATGAAACCAAGACCCCAGGGCTAATGTGCCAATAAATATAAAGACCCCAACATCATGTATTAGTGCACTTAAAGTGGGGAAATGATGGACTTTGCAGGACGGTCTAGGTTTAAATTTCTAATTATTTTATCCATCATACATACAACCTTGGATAAGTCACTAATTTCTTGTCTGCAATTGTCGCAACATCTGAAAACATTAAGGCTACCTCTCAAGGTTGTTGTGAAACTCAAGATGAGTATATTAAAAATTCTTTTTTTAAGAGCTATATGTTGTTATTTTATCATATATCCTTCTTCTAATTCTAAAATGTAAGCATGAGCAACACCTGGCTAAGGACTAGTTCGACAACCAAAAACAGAGGAGGAAAAGTAGAAGAAAATAAAAGTGATCAGTCTGAAAAAAATTGAATTAGGCCATGGATGAGGCGACTGCTTTCTTCAAACTCTTGAAAGACTACCCTATGAAAGCAGGAAGAGATTTGTGAAGGAAAGCAGGAAGAAAATGTGAAGTTCAGAATGCAGAATTAACTAATTGCAAAACACCATAGCAATGTGCTTAGTAGTTTAGGCTTTGGAATTTGACTAAACTTGAGTCAAATTCCAGTCCTGCCATTCTCTATGGATGACCCTTGGCAGGTTATTTAACTTCTCTAAGGTTTAGTTCTTTCATCAGTATAGATGGAATTAATAATACTACCTGAACAACAAGGTCCTACTGTATAGCACTGTGTGTATATATATATATATATATATATATATATATATATATATATATATATATATGTGTGTGTGTGTGTGTGTGTGTGTGTGTGTGTGTATATATATATACATATATATATATATGCATGCATAACTGAATCACTTTGCTATACAGCAGAAATTAACACAACATTGTAAATCAGCAAAAACAAAAAAATACTACCTCTCTCAGGGAAATTGTGAGAATTAAAGATAAGGGCTGTAAAACACTTAGCAGAGCCAATGGCTTATGGAATTTTTCTATAAATATTAGCTATTTTTATTAAATGATGAAGAGGTGGAGGAGGAGGAAGAGAAAGATGGACTAATGGGTGGAAACTTCTAGGAGACAGAGTCAGTTCCCTAAGAGGGACGCTTTCCCCTGGAAAAACACCTCCAATGGAACTGCTACTGTCCTAGTTCCCCTGTCCAAGTAGCACAAGATCTGGATGGTGCCCTAAGTCAGTGGTCTTTACCCACAAAAGTCATTTGAGGGTGAAGCTGAGCCTTTCCTTTGTTTGAGAGCTGGGATGTGTGAAGCTGAGGGAGAAACTAAGGAGGCAGTGCTGCCTGGGAAAGTATTCATTCAAAATCCCAGAAGACATGCAAATACATCACCAAACCAACCAGAGCTTGACAAAGAGGAAGGACCCCAGAAAGAGGCCAACAGTGGAGCCAAAAAGGAAGAGGGAGAGAATTAGAACCTGGAGTCACTCTCACCAACGAGGCAGTTGCTGGAACTTGTGGGTGTGTGTGTCCATGGCTATGCAGTGGGGATCCTGGGAGCAAATAAAGGCCCCACAAGGGGCAGACACCCTCCTGAGGCACTAGGTTCTCTGTCACCAAACATTCTCCTAAAGATGCGGGCTCCCTCCATCAGGAATCCCAAGAGGGTGTTCTGTCCCTAGAAGAGAACTGGGTCTATGTATATGACTTCTCATCCCCTCCAGCTCTAACTGTTGTGCAGGTCTATAGATGATAAGATCCCACTCGATCATCCTGTAGAGCTATTCTCTTTGCTTACCTTCTTCCACACATTCAATCAACATACATTTATTAAGCATCTGCTGTATAGCAGACACTACTATTTACGAGGAAACATGGCTTCCATCCTCAAGGAGCTTACAGTCTGGCAATGCTGCCCAGCAGTTGTATATTTTGAGCCATGCATGTCCTGTTACATTTTCTAGTAGCCGCAGAAGCAAAAAATAAAGGGTGAACTTCACCCTTTATTTTGATAATGTATTCTATTAAACCAAACATATCTAAGATATTATCATTTCAACATGTAGTCAATAGTTTTAAAATTATTAATGAGATATCTTATATATTTTTTCATATTAAATCTTGAAAATCTAGTGTATATTTTACACTTACAGGACATCTAACTTCAAACTAGTCACACTTCGGGACTTCCCTGGTGGTCCAGGGGTTAAGACTCCATGCTCCCAATACAGGGGGCCTGTGTTCGATCCCTGGTCATGGAACTAGATCCTGCATGCCACAGCTAAAGGCTCACATGCCACAACTAAAAAGTATCACATGCCACAACCAAAGATCCCACATGCTGCAACTAAAGATCCTGCACACGGCAATGAAGATCCTGCATGCGGCAACTAAGACCCAGCACAGCCAAATAAATAAATAAAAATATTAAAAAAAAACTAGTCACACTTCAAGTGCTCAGTAAACACACATGCCTAGTGCTTCCATGCTAGACAATGCAGGTGTAGTAGAGAAAACAGTTATTTTAGAAAATAATGACTATATAAACTGATAGAGGAGAGAAGCCGTGTCTTGTAGAGTTAGCAGTGGTATACTGGTAATTGTTTAATAACTGATTAGGGAGAGGTGGACAATTTGTAATATTTTCTGAGTTCCATGGTGCTTTAAATGAAATTTTGTGCCAAATGGGAATGATACCTTCTTCTGGGACCATGAATTTTTTCTTCAAGTGCTAATGAAATAAACTTTCCTCTCCTAGAAGGTGACCACAAAAGGAAGTCAGATAGAATGTGCCCTCGTCAATGGTCAGGTGACCTGGATTCTAATCCTAGAAATTTAACTACCTTAAGGAAGCCCTAGTACTTGTTCATCTGTGAAATGGGGATTACAGCAATTGCTATGAAAGAACAAAGGGATAAAATGCATGAAGGAATCTTTTAAGAATCCCTACAAATGTCAAGTTTTATTATTGATTTTGCAAACTTCAATGAGTTTTTATTAAAAATTCCAGCTTCCCCACTAAGTCAGGAGAGACTGTTACTAAGGGAAGGAAGGCAGGTGGCCACTAAAAGGCCCTAAGGAAGCTCCAGACTATTGTGTTCATTCTGGAAAAATGAGGAGCAGCTGCCATCGCTGAGCCTGCCGAGTCCGCAAACATATTCCAGCTGCCTGGGAAAAGAAGCTTCCTAGAGAGATCATTAAAAATTACCATTTCAATTTCTACATGTCCTTGTGGCTCTAATTACTAATGCAAAGGAGGGGAGGAAGCATGATTTACTCATGGTTCTGTAATTATCACAGAGTAATGCAGCTTCTCAAATAAATATTGTCAACAAATTGCCATCAATCCTACTCCCCAAAGCCCCTGCTGTTATTGACAGCATTTCCATCAAGACTCCTCACACAGTGGAGCTAGAGCAGATGGTTCCAGGTGATCAGCAAATCCAGTGATATGGGGACAAATATCAATAACCACCATTATTTGTCAAATATTTTGGGGGGTTAGCTTCAGCAACAAAAGCAGGTATATCCTGAGCTGCCTATTTAAGGGCGATGGATTAGGATAATGCTCAAGGTTTGAACCAGGCAGAAACCCTCCATCCAGCATCTCCTCACTGATTAAACAGAGCAGCCTTGTTATAACCCACACTCCAGACTTTAGTATTAGGAGATTTTGCTTTCTTGTCTTGATGTATGAACTCTGTAATTCAGGGTAACTGCTGATCTTCTGACACAGACATGGGAGACAATCACATTACCAAGATGTCTGATAAAATGTCCAGGGCAGAAAGCCTTATGGTGCCAGGATCTCAAGAGAAGAGGTAGAAGGGTTAGGATTGGCAGACAAAATACAGGACTCCCCTGCAACATTTGGGGACTACTTACATTAACAAATTATTATTTGTTTAATTGAAATGTAAACTTCACTTGGTGTCCTGTATTCTTCTTTGCTACATCTGGCAACCCTAAGAGCACCTCCCAGAGAAAAGGGGCAGAAATTAGCTAATTTGTCCCACCTCAACTAGTGATGTCTCCCTTCAGTCATCCTTTGCACAAGGAAGAGAGATTTCTTGTTATAAATATTAATATTCTTATTATTGAATGTTAATTACAGGACAAAATTTTACACTTTGAGGCAGGCCTGAGGTATCTCATTTTGTCTTTCCTTTGAATTCACAAAAATATTAAAACTCTCCCTTGTTACTATAAGCGAAAATAATCTTTGTCTTCTTTCAAGTTATTTCAAGACCCAAGGGCCGTGATGACTACAGATTGGTCTTGGCACTATAATGTTCACTATGGGCCACATTCTCTATTAAAAACCTTATAAATACCAATTCATGCTCATAAACAGCTCATAAAAAATAATAAGTGTTGGAGAGGATGTGAAGAAAAAGGAACCCTCTTACACTGTTTGTGGGAATGTAAATTGGTACAGCCACTATGGAGAACGGTATGGAGGTTCCATAAAAAACTAAAAGCAGACCTACCATATGACCCTGCAACCCCACTCCTGGGCATATATCTGGAAAAAAACATAATTCTAAAAGATACATGCACTCCTATGTTCATTGCAGCACAATTTACAATAGCCAAGACATGGAAGCAACCTAAATGTCCATCGACGGAGGAATGGATAAACAAGATGTGAGATATATATATATATATATATATATATATATATATATATATATATATATATATATATATATATATATATGGTGGAATATTACTCAGCCATAAAAAAGAATGAAATAATGTTATTTCCAGCAACATGGGTACACCTAGAGATTATCATAGTAAGTGAGTGAGTGAAGTAAGCCAGACAAAGGAAGACAAATGTCTTATGCTATCACTTATATGTGGAATCTTAAAAAAAAAATGATACAAAGGAACTTATTTACAAAACAGAAATGGACCCACAGATCTAGAAAACAAACTTATGACGTTTACGAAGGGGGAAAGGGGCGTATGGATAAATTAGGAGTTTGGGATTAACATAACACACTACTCTATATAAAATATATAGCACAGGGAACTATATTCAATATTTTGCAATAACCTATAAGGGAAAGAATCTGAAACACAAACAAACAAACAAATATATATATATGTGTGTGTGTGTGTGTGTGTGTGTGTGTGTGTGCGTAACTGAATCACTTTGCTCTATACCTGAAACTAACAAAATATTGTAGATCAACTATACTTCAATTTTTTTAAATAAGGAAATTGACTCAAAGAAAGTTATTTTTATACTTATTTTTAAAGATGAATAAATCAAATTTCATAGAACTTAAGCATCTTGCCCAGGTCATACAGCTAATCAAATGTCAGAGATATGATTCAAACCCACAGGTGACTTCAGGACCCATGTCTGGTGTAACCCACGGAGTAGTTTGGGAGCCTTTCTGTTAGCAAACTGTAAGGATCTTCTGGAAATAGGAACTACATCGCCTTCTTTGTAAGGTGCTTCCCACTTCAAATAAAAAGATCTGCTTGATTTTTTAAATTATTGGATTTCATTAGTGGTAGCCAGTATGAGAATTGTCCCAAGATGTGTTTGCCATGGGATTTGGGCTGCTGGGGCGTCTGAAGTGTGCTATGACCTAGCGGAGAGAGGCCAGAAGGAGGGGTAGTGTTGTTCAAGGGCAGGGCTCAGGCTGTGAGCAGTGGAGGTGTTCCGCTCCTGAGAAGAGCAAGTCATTCCTGGGATTGTTCCAGAACCTCTGTAGACTCATATCTGAATAATGGGAGTGAGGGCTGCAATAAACAGTGAGTAAGTGCAAAGTTTTTTGTTTGTGGTCTCCTTGAGTCATTAAGAGGACATGTGTAGCAGCAGTTTCTGTGGTGACAGGACACACTGAGTTAGTGTCAGTGGCTTTGGATGGGGATTGGTACCACTGAGGCAGCAATAGCTCCTGGGGAGGAGGGCAGGGCTTGGAGGCAATCACCACACCAGATCAGAGCATGAGAGGAAAGGGCTAAAGGCAGATTTGGTGGGGGGCCTGCGATCACGTGTGAGACCTGAGCCAGAGATTTCAAGAACACTTGAGAGGAAACCAAGATCCCACCAGACAGGTGGGGGCAGAGGTGAGAGAGAACAAACTGATTTGGGGTTATTTTTATAAAATATTCTTCACCCCTGTCTGATTCTCCCTGGAATAATTAGGGTACATTAAAAACAATGGGAACCTCACTCTTTTTATATGACTTTCAAGTTCAAACATAGTCTTCTAAATTCTAACAAGATAATGAGAAAGAAAATGTAAGGAATAATGAGTGTGAATTGTCTCAAAATGTACATCCTAGAATGTCTATCAACATATGATAAATCGGTGCTTATATAGACATGTTAGTTTTCCTTGTCATTAAAAATCCTTAATTCCACAGCAGGGCTAAGGTCAGCTTCCACTAACGGGATTGTGTTATCTAACCCTGCTAAGAATTCCATAACATTTTGTAGCAATCAGTTAGTCAAAATAGTTTCATGCATGTCTTCTATTTTTTCTCATATTTCTTTGAAAATCATGCATGAAGCTATTGCCAGGAATATTTCCCCTTGCATTTGTTTCATGCCTTGCAGATTACCAAGAGCCAACAGAATTATTATCTGTTTTGATTTCATACAAATTCTGGGGGGTTTTGCAGGGAAACATGAATTAGTAGTAGTGGTAAATTATCATTGACTGAGTCTCCATTAAGGGTCAGGCATCATAAAAGCAACGAACAATAATGGTTAACATTTGCTGAGGGTTTTTACAACCCAGACATTGTTATAAGCCTTTTCTATGAGTTAATTTACTTGAAGAAATTTCCTATATATACTGGAAAGCCAGACAGAGCCACTGAAGTGTCCTGCTTATTGGGTTGAGAAACTCTTAAAGATGGGTCATTTTCCTGGAAAAGGCTAAACTTAGCCATGTGTTACACACCCCTGTGGTACCCCATCCCTTGACGTGGTGCGACTAGACAGATCCTGCCTGGAAACTGACCCAGAACCAGTTGTCACATGTTCTAATGGAGTCTGTATGGCTGTTGATTGGCTTAAATATAACCAGAGGCATGATGGAGTAGAGCCTAGCCCCCATGTCTCTTGGGTGGCTAAATCATTTCTTAACCCATAGAAGTGATAAATAGAGACAGCATCCTAGTTTGACCAGGTCTGTCCCCTGAGGCCCAAGCCAAGAAGAGACAGGAGTAGCTCTAGAATTTTGGGCTTCATCTCATTAGGCTTCTCCAGGGGCAGTTCACACACAAGGATTCCAAGGCAAAACTGAAGTGGTGAGTTAGCAAGCCAGGATGAAAGGGATGCCTTGTAAACCAGGGACTGAAGTGTGGGGCTGGGAACAGAAAATGCAGATTGTACTAATCATGTTCCCTCCTCTTCTCTTTCTAGGAATAGTTTGCAAAAAATTAGTATTAATTTAAATGTTCAGTAGAATTCACCAGTAAAGCCATGTGGGCCTGAGATTTTTCTTTGTATTTTTTTAAACTACTAATTCCATCTCTCTACCTATTATAGGGCTATTCAGACATTCTACTTCTTGACTTAGTTTTGTGTCTTTCTAGAGATTTGTGCATTTTATCTAAGTTATCTAACTTATTGGCATACAACTCTTCATAGTATTCCATTAACATTTTTTTTAAATTTCTGTAAGGTTGGTGGTAAAAGATGAATGTTGTGTCCCACCAAAATTCATGTTGAAATCCAATCCTCAGTGTGATGGTATTTGGAAGTAGGGTCTTTGGTAATTAGGTGAGGAGGGTAGCACTCTCATGAATGGGATTAGTGTCCTTATAAGAAAGGCCAGAGAGCTAGCACACTCTCTTTCCATCATGAGAGGATATAAGAAGTCAGCTGTCTGCAGACCAGAAGAGAGCTCTCAGCAGAACCTGGTTACACTGGTCCCTAACCTCAGATTTCCCAGCCTCTAGTACAGTGAAAAATAAATTTTGATTTTTGATAAGCCACCCAGTGCATGGTATTTTGTTATTATAGCAGCCTAAACTGACTAAGAAAGTCAGTAAAAATGTCCCCTCTTTCATTTCTGATATTAGTATTAATTTGAGTCTTCCCCTTTTTTTCTTGGTCAATCTAGTTAATGGGTTGTCAATTATGTTGATATTTTCAAAAAAATAACTTTTGGTTTTGTCGATTTTTCTCTACTGTATTTCAGTTTTTCATTTCATTAATTTCCACTCTAATCATTATTACTCCCTTTCTTCTTGTTTAGGTTTAGTTTGCTCTTTTTTTCTCAGTGCCTTAAAATGAAAAGTTAAATTGTTGAATTTAGATCTTTATTCTTTTCTAATACAGACATTTTTACAGCTATAAATTTCCCTCTAAGTACAACTTTAGTTCTATCACAATTTTTGGTATTTACATCTTCATTTTCATTCATCTCAAACTTTTAAAAAATTTTCCCTGTGACTTATTCTTTGACTCATTGTTTACTTAGGTACACTGCTCAATTTCCACATGTTTGTGGGTTTCCCATACTTCTTTCTGTTATTATTTCCAATTTAATTCCATTGTGATCAAGAACATACTTTGTACAAAATTAATTTTAATTTTGTATTTTACAAAAGTTAACAGCTTTCCTATACATCATTAATGAACAAGAGGAATTTGAAATTAAAAACACAATATCATTAGCACCCCCAAAATGAAGTAGGTATAAATCTAACATGTACAAGATCTGTATGAAGAAAACTACAAAACTCTGATGAACAGAATCAAAGAAAAGCTATAAATGGGGATGTGTTCTATGTCCATGAGTAGAAAGATAACATTATCAAGATGTCAGTTTTCCCAACTTGATCTGTAGATTCAATGCAATCTTGATCAAAATCCTACCAAGTTATTTTATGCACATTAACAAACTAATTCCAAAGTTTATATAGAGAGGCAAAGACTCAGAATAGCTAACATAATATTGAAGGAGAGAACAAAGTTGGGTGACTGACACTATCCAACATCAAGACTTACTATAAAGATACAGCAATCAAGTCAGGGTGGTATTGGCAAAAGGATAGACAAATAGATTAATGAACAGAATAAAGAGCCCAGAGATAGACTCCCATAAATACAGTCAACTGATCTTTGACAACGGAGCAAAAGCAATACAATAGAGTAAAGGTAGTCTCTTTATAAATGGTGCTGAAACAACCAGACATCCACGTACAAAAAAATAAATTTACACAAGATCTTAGATCTTTCATTAAAAGCAACTAAAATTAGATCTCAAACCTGAATGTAAAATTCAAAAATATAAAATTCCTAGAAATAACATAAGGAGAAAACCTAGATGTTCTTGGGTATGGTAAAACCATTTTTAGATACAACACCAAAGAGACAATCCCTGAAAGAAATGATTGTTAATCTGGACTTCATTAAAATTAAAAACTTCTGCTCTGTGAAAGACAATATCAAGAGAATTGGAAGACAAAGCCACAGACTGGGATAAAATATTTGCAAAAGATATATCTGATAAAGGACTATTATCCAAAATGTACAAAGAATACTTAAAATTCAACAATAAGAAAACAAACCACCCAATTATAAAAGGGGTCAAAGACCATAACAGACAACTCACCACAGAAGATGTACAGATGGCAAATAAGCATATGAAAAGATGTTCCACTTCAAATGTCATCAGGGAAATGCAACTTAAAATGACAATGAGATACCACTACATACCTATTAGAATGGCCAAAATCCAGATGAATACGCAAAGCTCAGAGGATTTTTAGGACAGTGAAAATAGTCTGCACAATGCTAAAATGATGGTTACAGGTCATTATGTACATTATATATTTGTCCAAACCCACAGAATGTACAACACCAAGAGTGAATCCTAAGGTAATCTATGGATTTTGGGGGATTATGATGTGTCAATGTAGGTCTTCCTTTGTAAATTATATAGATAGATAGATAAATGGATAGATAGATAGATAGATAGATAGATAGATAGATAGATGATAGATAGATAGATAGATAGATAGATAGATAGATAGATAGATAGATAGATACAGGTTCCTGCTATTTAGTCTTTGACCCCAGTTCCTGACACAGAACTCCTGAATCCCTTGTATTTTCCTGGGTGGTAGAAACATCTTGCATTCTAATAAGGCAACTCTTGATGGGTTCCTGAGTGGGGCTGGGCACCAGAAAGACCAAGCCATAATTAGCAGCTTGGAACTTTCAGTCCTACTGTCATTTTCCAGGAAGAGAAGAACTGGAAATTGAGTTAATAATCAGTCATGCCCTATATGATAAAGTCTTTGTAAAAATCTCTAGACTATATGGTTTGGAGAACTTCTGGCTTGGAGAACACATTCACATGCCAGGAGGGTGACTCACCCTATTGCCACAGAAATATTTGTGCTCAGGACACTTGAGACCTTGACCTGTGTATCTCCTCATTGGGTTATTGATCTGTATCCCTTATCATATCATTTACTATATAATAAACCAAGATATGTAAGTAAGTGTTTCCTTGAGTCCTGGGAACTGTTCTAGCAAAGGGTTGGGGGAACACTGATTTATGCTGCTTGGTCAGAACAGGTGGCAACTTGGGACTTGTGATTTGCATCTGAAGTGGGGGCAATCTTGTGGGACTTCACCCTTAACCTGTGAAATCTAATACTAACTCCAGGAAGAGTGTCATAACTGAATTGAATTATAGGACACTCAGAGGATTGGTCAGTGTGGGAAAACCCCACACATCTGGTATCAGAAGGGTTCTGAGTGTGGGTAGAAAAATAACAGAAGAGTTTTTCCCTCTCCATATATGTAATTACTTGGAAGCATCCTCATGTCCACACTTTCTAAGATACATTCAGAGGAAATCATGTTATAACAAGATTCAACCCCCAAATCAAATCTCGAGTGTTACATCTACAGTAATAGTGTTACATCTACATCCTTCAATGGATGAATTTGTCTATTTACTTTATGCTGCCATAACTATTCCCACTCCATGCCCACATGACCACCACCAAATACCACAAGAGCAGTGCTGGGTTATATCAGACACAAGGGAGTTCTAGGGATGAAATGGGGTACCCCAAGGCAGACTCTAAACAGCACTTATCCAGCTGACCTCCATTCCTTTCATAACATCATAGGAGGAAATACATGGAATTCTAGGAGGAAATAAATGGAATTCTAGAATCCTGCTGACCCTGGCCAAAGACCCTAATCATCCTTTAATTGTATTGATAGTATGACTTTCAACCACATTAACTCCTGGAATTTCATGATACTCAACTGTAAAATGGAGATAAAAATGCCTTCATTATAGGCTTGTTGTGAGCACCGAATGAGATATGGGTACAAACAAGCTTTGATAACTGTAGAGTGATGTGTTAATATTAATAGTTGTTGTCTTATGCCTCACAGATCTCCTACTTTGACCTCAGCCAGTGAGCAGAGGCCACACTCTACTTGAGACTAAACAATAATTCACAAAGAGTGAGAAGAAAAGGGTTTCCAATCAACTCTACTTCTATGGGGAAAAAAAATAAATCAAAACTGTCCCAAGCTTCCAACTTCTTATTATGCCTGAAAAGTAAAAAGTATGCTTCAGAAGGCCCTGAACCAAGATGGTGGAGTAGAAGATCATGCTCTCACTCCCCCTTGTGAGAACACCAGAATCACAACTAGCTGCTGGACAATCATTGACAGAAAGACACTGGAACTCACCAAAAAAGATACCACACATCCAAAGACAAAGGAGAAGCCACAATGAGACTGTAGGAGGGGCATCATCCAATAAAATCAAACCCCATAACTACTGGGAGGGTGACTCACAAACTGGAGAACACTTATACCACAGAAGTCCACCAACTGGAGTGAAAGTTCTGAGCCCCACATCAGGCTTCCCAACCTGGGGATCCGGCAATGGGAGGAGAAATTCCTAGAGAATCAGACTATGAAGGCTAGCGAGATTTGATTGCAGGATTTTGACAGGACTGGGGGAACCAGAGACTCCACCCTTGGAGGACACACACAAAGTAGTGTGTGCATCGGGACCCATGGGAAGGAGCAGTGACCCCAAAGGAGACTGAATCAGACATACGTGCTAGTGTTAGAGGGTCTCCTGCAGAGGCAGGGGGTGGCTGTGGCTCACTGTGGGGACAAGGACACTGGCAGCAGACCTTCTGGGAAGTACTCCTTTACATGAGCCCTCACAGAGTCTGCCATTAGCTCCACCAAAGAGCACAGGTAGGCTGTAGTGTTGGGTTGCCTCAGGCCAAAGAACCAACAGGGAGGGAACCCAGCCCCACCCATCAGCAGTGAAGCAGATTAAAGTTTTACTGAGCTCTGCCCACCAGAGCAACAGTCAACTCTACCCTCCACCAGTACCTGCCATCAGGAAACTTGCAGAAGCCTCTTAGATAGCCTCATCCACCAGAGGGAAGACAGCAGAAGCAAGAAGAACTACAATCCTGCAACCTGTGGAACAAAAATCACATTCACAGAAAGATAGATAGTATGAAAAGGCAGAGGGCTATATACCAGATGAAAAAACAAGATAAAACCCCAGAAAAACAACTAAATGAAGTGGAGATGGTAACCTTCCAGAAAAAGAATTCAGAATAATGATAGTGAAGATGATCCAGGACCTCGGAGAAAGAATGGAGGTAAAGACCGAGAAGATGCAAGATATGTTTAACAAAGACCTAGAAGAATTAAAGAACAAACAAACAGAGATGAACAATACAATAACTGAAATGAAAACTACACTAGAAGGAATCAATAGCAGAATAACTGAAGCAGAAGAACACATAAGTGACCTGGAAGACAGAATGGTGGAATTCACTGCTGCAGAACAGAATAAAGAAAAAAAAAATGAAAAGAAATGAAAACAGCCTAAGAGACGACTGGGACAACATTAAACACAATAACATTCACATTATAGGGGTCCCAGAAGGAGAAGAGAGAGAGAAAAGATCAGAGAAAATATTTGAAGAGATTATAGTAAAAACTTCCCTAACATGGGACAGGATATAGCCACCCAAGTCCAGGAAGTGCAGCAAATCCCATACAGGATAAACCCAATGAGAAACATGCTGAGACATACAGTAATCAAATTGGCAAAATTAAACGAAAAGAAAAATTATTTAAAGCAGCAAGGGAAAAATGACAAATAATGTACAAGGGAACTCCCATAAGGTTAAGAGCTGATTTCTCAGAAGAAATTCTACAAGCAAGAAGGGAGTGGCATGATATACTTAAAGTGATGAAACGGAAGAACCTACAGCCAAGATTACTCTACCCAGCAAGGAGATTCAATGGAGAAATCAAAAGCTTTACAGACAAGCAAAACCTAAGAGAATTCAGCACCACCAAACCAGCTCTGCAACAAATGCTAAAGGAACTTCTCTAAGTGGAAAACACAAGAGAAGAAAAGGACCTACGAAAACACCCCAAAACAATTAAGAAGATGGTAATAGGAACATACATATCGATAATTACCTTAAACGTGAATGGAATAAAGGCTCCAACCAAAAGACACAGCCTTGCTGAATGAATACAAAAACAAGACCCATATATATGCTGTCTACAAGAGACCCACTTCAGACCTGGGGACAAATACAGACTGAAAGTGAGGGGATGGTAAAAGATATTCCATGAAAATGGAAATCAAAAGAAAGCTGGAGTAACAATACTCATATCAGACAAAATAGACTTTAAAATAAAGAATGTTACAAGAGACAAGGAAGAACACTACATAGTGATCAAGGGATCAATCCAAGAAGATATAACAATTATAAATATATCTGCATCCAACATAGGAGCACCTCAATACAGAAGGCAACTGCTAACAGCTACAAAAGAGGAAATCAACAGTAACACAAAAATAGTGGGGGATTTTAACACCTCACTTACACCAATGGACAGAAAATCCAAACAGAAAATTAATAAGGAAAAACAAACTTTAAATGACACAATAGACCAGATAGATTTAATTGATATTTATAGGACATTCCATCACAAAACAGCAGATTACACTTTCTTCTCAAGTGTGCACAGAACAGTCTCCAGGAGAGATCACATCTTGAGTCACAAATCAAGCCTCATTAAATTTAAGACAATTGAAATCATATCAAGGAACTTTCCTGACCACAATGTTATGAGATTAGAAATGAATTACAGGGGAGAAAAGGTAAAAAACACAAACACATGGAGGCTAAACAATATGTTACTAAATAAACAAAAGATAACTGAAGAAATAAAAGAGGAAATCAAAAATTACCTAGAGACAAATGACAATGAAACACAATGATCCAAAACCTATGGGATGCAGCAAAAGCAGTTGTAAGAGGGAAGTTTATAGCTATACAAGCCTACCTCAAGAAACAAGAAAAATCTCAAATAAACAATATAACTTTACACCTAAAGGGAATAGAGAAATAAAAACAAACAAAACCCAAAGTTAGCAGAAGGAAAGAAATCATAAAGATCAGAGCAGAAATAAATGAAATAGAAACAAAGAAAACAATAACAAAGATCAATAAAACTAAAAGTTGGTTCTTTGAGAAGATAAACAAAATTGATAAACAATTAGCCATACTCATCAAGCAAAAGAGGGAGAGGACTCATATCAATAAAATTAGAAACGAAAAATGAGAAGTTACAACAGACAACACAGAAATACAAATCATCCGAAGAGACTACTACAGGCAACTCTATGCCAATAAAATGGACAACCTGGAAGAAACGGACAAATTCTTAGAAAGGTATAACCTTCCAAGACTGAACCTGGAGGAAATAGAAATATGAACAGACCAATCACAAGTAATGAAATTGAAACTGTGATTTAAAATCTTCCAACAAACAAAAGTCCAGGACCAGATGCCTTCACAAGTGAATTCTATCAAACATTTAGAGTAGAGCTAACACCCATCCTTCTCAAACTTCCAAAAAAATTGCAGAGGAAGGAACAATCCCAAACTCATTCTATGAGGCCACCATCACCCTGATACTGAAACCAGACAAAGATACTACAAAATAAGAAAATTACAGACCAATATCACTGATTTATACAGATGCAAAAATTCTCAACAAAATACTAACAAACAGAATCCAAGAACACATTAAAAGGATCATACACTATGATCAAGTGGGATTTATCCCAGCAATGCAAGGATTCTTCAGTATACGCAAATCAATCAATGTAATACACCATATTAACAAATTGAAGAAGAAAAATCATATTGCATCTCAATAGATGCAGAAAACACTTTTGACAAAATTCAACACCCATTTATGATAAAAAACGCTCCAGAAAGTGGACATAGAGGGAACCTACCTCAACAACATAAAAGCCATTTACCACAAACACACAGCAAACATCATTCTCAATGGTGAAAAACTGAAAGCATTTCCTCTAAAATCAGGAACAAGACAAATATGTCCACTCTCACCACTATCATTCAACATAGTTTTGGAAGTCCTACCCATGGTAATAAGAGAAGAAAAAGAAACAAGAGGAATACAAATTGGAAAAGAAGAAGTAAAACTGTCACTCTTTGCAGATGACATGATACTATACATAGAGAATCCTAAAGATGCCACCAGAAAACTACTAGAGTTAATCAATGAATTTGGTTAAGTTGCAGGATACAAAATTAATGCACAGAAATCTCTTGCATTTCTATACACTAATGATGAAAAATCTGAAAGAGAAATTAAGGAAACACTCCCATTTACCATTGCAACAAAAAGAATAAAATACTTAGGAATAAACCTACCTAGGGAGACAAAAGACCTCTATGCAGAAAAGTATAAGACACTGATGAAAGAAATTAAAGATGATACCAACAGATGGAGAGATATACCATGTTCTTGGATTGGAAGAATCAATATTGTGAAAATGACTATACTACCCAAAGCAATCTACAAATTCAATGCAATCCCTATCAAATTACCCAATGGCATTTTTTACATAACTAGAAAAAAAATCTTAAAATTTGTATGGAGACACAAAAGACCCCGAATAGCCAAAGCAGTCTTGAGGGAAAAAAACGGAGCTGGAAGAATCAGACTCCCTGACTTCAGACTATACTACAAAGTTACAGTAATCAAGACAGTATGGTACTGGCACAAAAACAGAAACATAGATAAATGGAACAAGATAGAAAGCGCAGAAAAAGACCCACACACCTATGGTCAACTAATCTGTGACAAAGGAGGCAAGGATATACAATGGAGAAAAGACAGCCTCTTCAATAAGTGGTGCTGAGAAAACTGGACAGCTATATGTAAAAGAATGAAATTAGAACACTCCCTAACACCATACACAAAAATAAACTCAAAATGGATTACAAACCTAAATGTAAGACCAGACACTATAAAACTCTTAGAGGAAAACATAGGAAGAACACTCTTTGATATAAATCACAGCAAATCCTTTTTGATCCACCTTCTAGAGTAATGGAAATAAAAACAAAAATAAACAAATGGGACCTAACGAAATTTAAAAGCTTTTGCACAGCAAAGGAAACCATAAACAAGATGAAAAGACAATCCTCAGAATGGGAGAAAATATTTGCAAACAAATCAATGGACAAAGGATTAATCTTTTAATTATATATAAATATATAATATTTATATAAACAGCTCATGCAGCTCAATATTAAAAAAACAAACAACCCAATCCAAAAATGGGCAGAACAGCTAAATAGACATTTCTCCAAAGAAGACATACAGATGGCCAAGAAGCACATGAAAAGGTGCCCAACATCACTAATTATTAGACAAATGCAAATCAAAACTACAATGAGGTATCACCTCACACCAGTTAGAATGGGCATCATCAAAAAATCTACAAACAACAAATGTTGGAGAGGGTGTGGAGAAAAGAGAACCCACTTGCACTGTTGGCGGGAATGTAAATTGATACAGCCACTATGGAGAACAGTATGGAGGTTCGTTAAAAAACTAAAAATTGAATTACCATATGATACAGCAATCCCACTACTGGGCATATACCCAGAGAAAACCATAATTCAAGAAGACACATGCATCCCAATGTTCATTTCAGAACTATTTAGAATATCCCGGTCATGGAAGCAACCTAAATGCCCTTTGACAGACGAATGGATAAAGAAGTTGTGGTACATATATACAATGGAATATTGCTCAGCCATAGTAAGGAACGAAATTGGGTCATTTATTGAGACATGGATGGATCTAGAGACTGTCATACAGAGTGAAGTAAGTCAGAAAGAGAAAAACAAATATTGTATATTAACGCATGTATGTGGAACCTAGAAAAATGGTACAGATGAACCAGTTTGCAGGGCAGAAGTTGAGACACTGATGTAGAGAACAAACGTATGGACACCAAGGGGTTAAAGCCCTGGGGGCGTGTGGATGGTCGTGTGATGAATTGGGAGATTGGGATTGACATGTATACACTGATGTGTATAAAATTGATGGCTAATAAAAACCTGCGGTATAAATAAATTAAATAAATAAAATTCAAAAAAAGTTTTTAAAAAAGTATGTTTCAGGGCTTCCCTGGTGGCGCAGTGGTTGAGGGTTCGCCTGCCGATGCAGGGTACACGGGTTCGTGCCCCGAACCAGGAGGATCCCACAGGCCGCGGAGCGGCTGGGCCCGTGAGCCATGGCCGCTGAGCCTGCGCGTCCGGAGCCTGTGCTCCGCAGCGAGAGAGGCCGCAACAGTGAGCGACCTGTGTACCGCAAAAAACAAAAACAAAAACAAAAAGTATGCTTCAAAGCATACCCCTCCCATTTCAGAATGAACCATGTTACTAATCACGAATAGTAAGATCAAACTCAAAGGGCTGGAATGCTTGGTAATTTTTTTCAGCCTTTGAAAGATGAAGCATTTAATTATGCATTCTTTAATCAGTTTGTAATTCTTACAAAAGGCACATGAGGAATGTTAATGGTGGGGGCGTGCTGTATGGAGATGGTGCAGCATATTTGATATTCAAGAGCCATTCCATGGAAGCGGTTCACTGTGTACATTGGAACTGTCACCAGTTTTGTTCAGCTATAAAGAACTCCTAAAGGCAGCTCCCATTGGCACAGTGAGGCTGGAGAAGGAAGGAAAGATTCTTTACAGAGTAAGGTTGGCCAAGGTCATCACCTAGGGAGTTTACTGCTTAATTATATCAGCTTTGTGGTACAATCAGGGATTGTGTTAAGATGACATTTTTGTGTTGGACATTCCCAGAAGTCATGGGTCTCGATTGCCACTTTTGTATTGTTCATTTCTGCTAGTGTTATGCATTCCTCACAGAACTGGTTCCCTTGAGTAGAAGCCAAAAGCATTTCAAATTCAAAGAAATACAGAGTATGTTGAAGGTAATCAGGACCAAGAAGCCTGCTCCATAGACCAAACACCAAGCCATGGGGGTGTCATCACTGTGCTGCCACTGATTCAGTCAGTGGGTGCCTGGACAGACCTTGCTCTCAAGAAGAGGAGCTGGTTTTCTGTGCAAACTATAAAGTGTGACTTAAATTCAAATAAGGTTGGCTCTGCCTGCTCACAGAAGGATATTGGGTAGATTGTTTGCAAATGTGTCCCCAATTATTCCCCTCCCTGCATCCACATTTGTTTGCAAGGTGATTTTGCAGTTCTTCCCATCAAATATCTATTTCATAACCTTTTGAGTCTGAGTTGGACTTGTACTTGTTTTGGCCAAAGATACACAGAAGAATTGACATTGTGCCAGTTTCGAGCTTACATCTCAGTTGACCTTACACACGTTTTTGTGGAACCCTCCAAGCCACCAAGTGAACAAGCTCAGGCCAGCCTTCTGGATAATGAGAGACCCATGGCCCAGCCAACAGCCAGCAAACCCCAGAAGCAGAGCATCCTAGTTGACTAGCAACTGATCACAGGCACACATATGAGCCTGACTGTACCCATCCAACCCATAGAATTGCAAGCTAAATAAATAGTGGCTCTTTTAAACCACAAAATTTCAGGGTAGTTTGCTGTACAACAAAAGCTGCATAGTGAAATGTATTCCATACATAGCCCATCCTGGTGGCAATCGCTCTGGGAAAGATGATGACAGAGAAACAAAAGCAGATGGTTTCTGAGGGACAGGTGCAAATGTTAGTCAAGTGTCAGTTCTAGAACGAGATTCCACATCTGAACCATCTATGGAGCCCCACCCCCTGTCACAAGGCTTGGTCTGCCCACCTGGGTGAGTGTAAGCACCAGCCTCTGGGTGCTGCTCTGCATGTCCCGAAGTAGCCCAACTCCAGCTGTGACCCACCACTCCTTGTGCTCAATTTCCCTGTTTCTTTGACCAAATTTTTCTCCCTACCTCAGTCCCCACTACCCACCTTCTCCCATTTATTCTGATAACCTGATTGAGCTCAGTATGATTCTTCTGCTCCTCCCTCATTCACAATTTCTTGCTTCTGTCCACACCACTAGACAGAAACTACTCACCCCAAGGTCATTAATGGCCTCCTAATAGCTTTGTCTCCATTTCCCTCTTATTCAACATCACTGCAGTACTTGACCTTGTTCTCTGCGACCTCCTTTCAAGAGAGCTGACTTAGGATAGTTTCCAAAAACATTATGTCAAAGAATCCTTTCATTCAAGAAAGGCTTAAGGCTTGAACATGATTATAGTGAGAGACTTGCCTAGTCAGAATCCTTTCCAAATGATAGCAGTATTTCTGACTCCAAAGGGAAGACTGTGACAGTAAAAAGGTGGTACAGATATAAATAACAGACTTGTAGTTGCCAAGGGGGAGGGGGCTGGAGGAGGGATGGATTGGGAGTTTGGGATTAGCAGATGCAAACTCTTATTTGTAGAATGGATAAACAACAAGTTCCTATTATATAGCATGGGGAACTATAGTCAATATCCTGTGATAAACCATAATGGAAAAGAATATGAAAAAGTATGTATATATATGTATATGTATAACTGAATCACTTTTCTGTACAGCAGAAATTAATGCAACATTGTAAATCAACTATACTTTCATAAAATAAATTTTTTTAAAAAAATAAATAATTTAAAGGGTGGTAAAGACATGCTGTGTGATTCTTCATGTTCTTAGCATGTTTCAAGCCAAGTCTAATTTTTTAAAGGGCATGATTACATCTAAAAGGATAGAAGGTAGAATCAAAAGAACACTAAACTAGGATTCAGGGGTTCCAAAATGAGTCTCAGTTCTGCACTTAGCATAAGTCCATCTTTGTAAGTTGCTTAATATCTTTGAATGGCATCTATATTATCAGATCGTGCACTCCTTGAAGGTAAGGATTCTTTTTATACTTCTTGGTGCCCACAGAGCCTAGCACAATGCCTGCAACATAGTAGATGGTCAATACACGTTTAAATGTTTACTGACTGAATTTTGAAAGAAAGAATGAAAGACCTGCAGTTTATATACATAAAATTATAAACACTAATGGTATCACCACCACATCCTTTAATGCCAAAACTGCCAGCATACAAGTCCCCCATTGTGCTCTTACCCTCTCACAGATTTGCTCTTGATGGTCACATAAACACTTCCCCCTGAATGGGGGAGACAGCAATGGTGCAAACAATGAACCAAAGTCAGAGTCACCTGAAAAGCTTATTTTTCAAAGTCCATATTCCAGGGTTCCACGCTCATAGAATCTGATTTGGAAATATTAGTTGGGCCCAAGAGACTTTTTTTTGATAGATCTTTATTGGAATATAATTGCTTCACAATACCGTGTTAGTTTCTGTTGCACAGCAAAGCGAATGAGCCATATGCATACACATGTCCCCATATCCCCGCCCTCTTGACCCTCCCTCCCATCCTCTCTCTCCCACCCCTCTAGGTCATCACAAAGCACCAAGCCAATCTCCCTGTGCTATGTTGTTCCTTCCCACCAGCCAAGTATTTTACATTCGGTAGTGTGTATATGTCGATGTTACTCTCACTTTGCCCCAGCTTTGCCCTCCCACCTCATGTCATCAAGTCCATTCTCTATGTCTATCTCTTTATTAGGAGACTTTCTTAAAAATCAAGCTCTCCAAGTGATCCTGATGCCAATGGTCTTTTGTCACAATTTGAGAAACACTGCCCTCACCCTTCAAAAGCTTACATTTCATCCTGAATCTTCCCTCATACCTGCCCTGCTGAAGGATGTCATCCACACACTGAGGGTCTTGCATTTTTAACCCTCTCAGCTCAGACCCAAGACTTCAAATGCATCTAACTCTCTGCCACACAGAGAGAAATGGGTATCTGGCCTCCGCAGGTGGCTGGGTTCTTCTGCCAAACAGTAATTCAGAGCTCATGGCTACGACTTACTTAGACAGGCTCAGTCCCCTAGGAAGTTATGAGTCAGAACATCCTTTTCAGTCTTGAAAGTGATTAGCAAAGCAGAATAGAGTCTTTGAAACATTGTTTTCCTCCATAACAAAGAGATGAACATGCATCTATTTAAATTAGGACCGTTGTTATAGAAACTACCTATTTTAAGTGAATGATAAAGAACACACTCCATTGAAATGAACAAGCTCTTAGTAGAGCTTGGGAGGCCTTATTTGTTCTAAATGCACATCTTGGCTGACTGACCGGACATTCAGATGTGTTCGTGGCTCCTCTGGAGTTCTCCCCTCCCTTCAAACAAAGGTCATTGGGCTCCAGAATACCCCAAATCCTTTTAAATCCCAGACCCTACTTAAACACAAGAGAGATTGATTTGACCACTCTCTTTTCCTGTAGCAAATGAGTTTTAAAATATAAAATATATAATTCTCTAGTGAATTTCATCATCACCTTGGTGAAAACAATTGTGGACCTCCTTCTTTGACCCCATCGTGTAAAGGAAAGAGAAAACCTTGAACCAGGCTGCAGGTCAGCTCACTGGGATCCTAGGGAGGTTACCTCCTTGTACCTAAATGGCCTTAGGCAAATTTTTAAATGAGGCCTCCTGCCTAAGCCAGAAGGTTCCCCCTCTGCTGTCTTCCCCTCCTTCCACCCTGCCCCCTACTATCCCAGTACTTGGAAAGTGTCACAAAGACCTTCTGTTGAAGAAGACACTTTGAACTGGGCTGCTTCCACCTCAGTATCTGCAGCAAACTCCTTCTGAAAGGGCCAGATAGAAAATATTTTAGGCACAACTCTTCAACTCTGCCATTGCAGCAGGGAACAAGCCATAGACAATATGTAGGTGAATGAGCACAGCTGTGTTCCTATAAAAGCTTATTTACTAAAACACGTGGCAGGCTGCATTTGACCCATGGGCCACAGATTGCCAAGCCCAGATGTAGTAGATTCTGTCGTGTGCTGCCTGCATTGCCCCCTCCAGGACTAAAGTACTCACAGTTCTAGATGCTGGGAATTGTAGCAGCTGAAAGTTCCCAGCTGAGTCCCTGCATGGGACCTGTTCTTACCTTACAAAAGGTACAGTCTGTCTCCTCAGGAGCGGCCCACATCCCATGGCTGGTGATTGGGAATGCAGAGGTGGCATCCACGTGGCCCAATCCAGGACACAGCTCTGAAAGGCCCTCCCAGCTCCAGAGTCCCTGTAGCATTGACTGAGGCCCTTTGTGTGAATGCATCACAGTTCAGCTTCTGTCTCTCCCCAATCTTGTTTCCCTCACTCCCAACAGGAGTCAGTCCTGAGAGCACCACCCAATAAACTTTATGCTCTCAAATCTCCAAAGCATAGTCAGCCTCCCAGAAAACCCAACTAGAGACAAGCACTGGGTCTCTCCTTCTGTCCTTACTCTCCATCCCTAGCCCACACTGGTGGGCTTACTTACCTCCTGACTGGCCCCATGATGCTGACTGCGCTCCTGTGCACACCATTGACCAAGAGAACTTTGGGAACACACCTGATCCCTCTGCTCAGGCCACCACCACTGCCGCCCACTCAGGACAGCTGCTCACAAGTGAGTCTCAAACTGTGCCTTGTAAAAATGCAAATTCCAGATCCCCACACCTGGATAATGTTACAGTAGATCTGAGGTGGGGTTTAGGAATCTATATACTTAACAAGCATAAACAAGCACCACAGGTGATTCTAAACTTTGTGGTTTATGAACCATTCACTAAAACTACACTATACTTGTGCATAGTAGCTGCTGATTCAAGACACATAGTAGCTGATTCAAGACACATTTCTAAGCACTTCCTGTGCTGAGAGTTATAATCCAAGACATATTGTTACATATGTACAGGATATGCAAACAACAGGCTAAGAACAACCAAATGAATATATTCACAATCAGAATTGCACATAGAATTTCAAAAGCATATCTTTCTTATAAGCCAGACAGAAAAAGACAAATGTCATATGATATTGCTTATATATGGAATCTAACAAAAACAAACAAAAAAGATACAAATGAATTTATTTACAAAACAGAAATAGACCCACAGACATAGAAAACAAACTTATGGTTACCAAAGAGGAAGGGGGGGAGGGATAAATCAGGAGTTTAGTATTAACAAATACACACTATTATATATAAAATAGATAAACAACAAGGACCTATACTGTATAGTACAGGGAATTATACTTAATATTTTATAATAACCTTATAAGGGAAAAGAATCTGAAAAAGAATATATATTTATATATATATATGTGTGTGTGTGTATATGTATAACTGATTCACTGTGCTATACACCTGAAACTAACACAACATTGTAAATCAACTATACTTTGATAAAAAAGCATATCTTCCTCGAGAATAAGAGACACTCATTATATATAATTGAGATGAGAGCAGAGTTAGAAGGGTTGAACTTGGGAAGAGGTTCCAAACTCAAATAGGAATACTGGACAGGCAGGAAAGCTAAGGCCGTGATAGAGCTGGAAGCAATATAATAGGGTTGCTAGGGACTGTGGCGTACCCTCTCCAATAGTTGTGAAATGTGAAAATGGGCAAATGTTGTTGCTAGATCATCTAATTTTTCTAAGAATAGTCTAGAACGGCATACTGCTGACATAAAGCCTACAGGTTTTTAAATACTGGCTCATAATGACTTTTTCTTAAGTCTGTAAATTCAGTTATGCCCTCAGGACCTCAGTACTAGCTGAAATCTTCTGAGAGTAACAAATAGGGTATTTGCTCTATTTCTGAAAAAGAAATATTCCTATGTTCCCAAGGAGCATAGTCAGAGGAGTCCCAGAACCGTCTGAGTAGAAAAACACCACAGATGTTCTTTAATGAGGCAGAAGGGACCAGAAGTTGAGGTTATGAGATACACAGGGTCCAGGTCACATGTAAAAAGTCCCAGGAAGAGAGTTCAGTGAGGGGCAGATGGGATGGGCGACTGGAGATACACTTAGCATCAACCTTGGGGAGGAGCAGTTGGCTCGGCCATATGGGGAAGAAGCCTGCCTGAACAGAGGCTGACTCCAGGAAAGACAGGATGGGGCTCTGTCCCCAGATCACAGAGGTTGGGCAGGTTAGAACTCATGCAGGAATTGGGGTCAAATTCAAGTTATCTCATGCTGATGGGCAGGATACAACCACTTACCAGGTAACAGAGGCCGGGGTTATCCCAGGCCCACCACACAGCCACAGGGGATGTTATAGTTTCAACTCAGATTGACAAGCCAAGAACATGTTACAGTAACTCTTATTTTTCTTTGTTTGCTTGTTTTAGTTGGAAAGCCAGTTGTGGTTTTATTTTAGAAGACAAAAGAACTGACATCAGAACTGGCATATTTGAATGAGAATAAATTCAAAAGATTAAGCAAGTTTCTTGAATATGTCTTATCTTGGTTATAGTTCTTAATTTAAAGGCAGGAAAGGAAAGAGACCCAGATGCTAGACATACTTCTACCACCAGTGGACTTGGTGCCAAGTCAGTGCCCCACCTCCCTGGTTTATGTGTTCTAGAAATAAGGTGTGGAGAGCATCATCCCTCAGTCCCTTTCAGCATAAATGGTGGTCATCTCAATCTAAATATTTAGGCCTTGTTGGCTTACAAGTAACAGAAAACATAACCCAAAAAGGTTTAAGCAAGAAAAGATTTATTATCTTATACAATTGAAAAATCCATAGGGAAATCAGGCGTGAATTGATCAGGGCTCCAATGATGTTCCCAGAAGTCTTTCTTCCTCTTTATTTCTTGGCTTTTTGTCTAGATGTTGAATCCATGCTTAGCACTCACATGAGAGCAACATGGCTACAACAGCACACAAACTACATTGTTTTTTTGTTCTAATCCAGTGGAAAGAACATTTGCCCCTGTCCTATATGCCTCAGCAAGCATCTAAAGATGTCTCATGGGCTTAATAATGAACCTCTGACCCAGGTAAAACTCATCTTCATTGCCAGAAGGCATGCAATGATTTGATTGGCTTAGGTAACATGGAGTTGGGTAACTGGAGTTGGAGAGTAGAATTTTACCAGTGAAACGAGGAAGGTGGAACCCCCCTCCAAGGAGTCGGTAGTAAAACTGAGATAGACAGACAATGGCTGCCAAAACAAAGGCAAATGTAATCTGACCTTGTGATTTCATTACATGTCATCTGCATTACTCAAACTGTCTTTTCAAATGCATCCCTTCTAATAGGTTCATTAGGTCATGCTCATAAAAATGCAAAAGAAGTAATTATAATAATCTACTTTGTGCTGGTGTTTTGGTCATTTCCAAAGCCTTTAGCATGCTAGACAGACTACATCTTGGTTTTTCAGATTTTAAAAAAATTGCTGTTGTTTTGTTGTTGTTTATCAGAAGGCATCCCTGGCTTAGGTACTGAAAGCAAGAACTAGTCCAAAGCAAATGTAACCCAGGCTACTGTTTTTTGTTTTGTTTTTGTTTTTTAAACATCTTTATTGGAGTATAATTGCTTTACAATGGTGTGTTAGTTTCTGCTTTATAACAAACTGAATCAGCTATACGTATACATATGTATATGGATACATATACATATATCCCCATATCTCCTCCCTCTTGTGTCTCCCTCTCACCCTTCCTCGGTCATAAAGCACCGAGCTGATCTCCCTGTGCTGTGTGGCTGCTTCCCACTAGCTATCTATTTTACATTTGGTAGTATATATAAGTCCATGCCACTCTCTCACTTCGTCCCAGCTTACCCTTCCCCCTCCCTGTGTCCTCAAGTCCATTCTCTACGTCTGCATCTTTATTCCTGTCCTGCCCCTAGGTACTGTTTTTGGTTCTTTTAGAAGAAAGTTACTCACATTCTCCTAACTGGAACTGTTACCCGCGATTTTTCACTCTGGTGATGACTTTGTAGACCTCAAGAATACCAGCTGATAAGCATGAGCCCAATCCCACTCATTAGGCATCAAAATAAGAAGATACAAAGGCACATAAGGTTTGGGGAGAATATCAGATGGAAAATTGTCTAATTAGATTTTACAGAGTTCAGGACAGCCAATAGGACAGAATTTAAGATAGAGATTTATAAATTAGCAGCTAGAATTCTCTGCTTGCATTCTCTGTACTCCTAGAGTGTCTAAAGAATCTGCCCTCTATGAAACTAAGGGAAGGTAAGACTCACTTGCCTTTGCAGCCTGAAGATGAATTCATTGGCCCCCAAATGCAGCTACATGCTGGCAACTATTAAATCTCCCTCCTTGATTTTGGCTCTGTTTCTTTGGAAAAGTTTTGGGGTGACATGATGGGTGATCTAGTAATTAAGTGGATCACAAACAGCAGGAAACACTGCTTATGGAACTCTATTCCAGCTTGCTTAAATGAGCTACCTGCAGGTATTCTGTAAGACATAGTGATGGCACAAAACTTAGGCAATTCATAAAAGGGAAGAAATCTAGGCCATGTGTGTCACTAAAGTTTCGAGTACACAGAAATGCAGGAAAGCTACCATGCAGATAGTACGGGTCCTCATTAGTGTGGAGTTGAATTCACAGTTATCTCTACTGACTTACCACAATGCTAAATGTGCCAACCACCCTTCTAACCCACAGAAATACACAAGAGCCTTATGTCTCATGATGGCTATCTTGTAAATTGCACTTGCCTTTTTGCAAATAATCAAGTTTTAAAATTTAATTTGCTGCAATTTATTTTGCTGTTGTTTTTTTCCCAGCCTAGGCTTTCTCAAGGCAGGAGGCTCCATTCAATGAAGGCGCAGCTCCAATCAGCCCTCACAAGAGAAAAGGATGCACTAGAAAAACTTGGGGAGGAAACATACTCCCAGTGAACTAGCGGGTGTAGGTAACTAGTTGGATTCTTTTACTGTCACACCTCATATTTCCCTTCTTATTTCTTCATAGCTGGGTATCTTCCCTCCCTCAAACAGAGCATGTATTTTCCCCTTTTCATATTCTCTTTGGTATCCATCTCCCAAAGCATGAATATTTGTTATAGATATATTAGCAGCTGTGTGCCTAAAGATAAGGTATGGAGTAATCTCAAAAATTTCTCCTTTGCCCTCTGCACAACAAAAACTGTTCTTCATAAACCATGAACCAATAACTATGTGTCTTTAACTCATCATATTAGCAAAACATCTTATGGGCGTGGACTTCTGTGTGTGTGTTGCGCCAGAGGGTAGAGAAGAGGAAGGTTAATTACCCTCTCCCTAGAGGTCAGCTCTGGTCTCTACCTGCCTTGGTATCATAAATTGTTCTGAAAAATAAAGGTCCAGTGGAAAATGCCACTCATTCTATGGCTGTCTTAAAGACACAATAGTGCCACAATAGTCCTGCATAACAAACAACCCCCAAAACTCTGGCTTACAACAAACAATTATTCTGACACTCACAAGTCGGCAGGTTGACAATAACTTGGCTGATCTATGTTGGGCTCAGTTGGACACTTCTGCTTCAGGCTGAAGATTAGCTGGTGTGGCTCTGGGCTATACTGTTGGGTTCAGGCCAGCCTCTGGAGTGCTCCCTCTGAGACCCAGACTGAAGGAGCCATAGCTGCCTAGGGGACACTCTTGCACAAGCATACTTCAAGCTTCTGCTCATATCAGGTCTGCAAACATCCCATTGGCCAAAGCAAGACACATGGCTAAACACAAGTCAAGGGGCGCCAGCTATAAGGCCACAGCTTGAGCATGGGTGTGTAATTCTACTACTTCCTACACTCCATTAGCTTTCTGGAGTTCCTTCCATCCTGTTCTCATCCCACCAACATTTCAGCTACTACCCCAGAAGTTCCCAACTTTGTTTTGAGCACAAGACTCTGTTCAGACTCATAGCTACCAAAATTAGTTCCATGGAAGACATTTCATGCTAATCTATACACAGTTGACTAGATGCATGACCACAGAACGTGGCTTGATTTTCAAGCACAGTGCACACCAGTGAGAGAAAAACAGGAGAGGCTCTTGGAAATCCCATTCTTTATAAACACGCATGTGCTGTATCTACACAAAGTTACCAGAAAGAATCTGAATCTGCAAGCCTAGCCTCACACAGAATTTGAAAATTTTCTAAGACTATGCGAGGAAATGACACAAAAATCCTTTGCAAATTATGTGTCCTCCCTTTGGGTTTGCAAAGCCATGTCTTTGCCTCTTGCAGCTGTTGTCAGGTGATCGGTGCTGACTCTTTGAGTAGATTTACTGCAGTAATTGCTGCAGTAATTGTCTAGCTCTCCTCCACATCAGCAAGAGTCTTGGAAATCTGGCCCAGGAGTCTGAGCTGGGATGTGAGAGGTCAATGTCAGCTTCTTGAGCATCTGCTTGGTTCTCAATTTCAGGAAGATCTAAGGGGTATAACATCTGAGGGAAAACTGAATTGAGAGGCAAGTAGAAAATCCGTGGTGCCAACTGAATTGGCTGATTAGAAAGGCAGAAAACAAGGACTAGAAAAAAAAAACAGGCATCTGGAGCAGAGCAGCTGGGTCCAGGAAAAAGGGGACAGGGGCACTGCTGAGAGAATCCTGTAGATTCTGGGACCCTTGATCTTGCTGGTGAGTGAAGAGAATCTGCCTCAGTTTGGACCCATTATGAGTCACCAGGTGGAGCTTGGGGACACCAAAAATTAGATTTAGCAATCATTGCATATTTAATATAAAGGGTTTGTTTTAGATTAGAAGAGTCTAAAAAGTGGTGCAGAGAACACAAGCTTTGTGGTTTGCTAATGGATATTACATGAAACAGAGTTCTGTGAACAACTGTGTTTTAGAAATCTCCATTAGATAAAGTCAGAGGGATTTCTTGGCAGAACTTTGCAGCACCTTTATAATTATAATGTTTATCGGAAGTCTCCAAGAATAATATACAGTTCATAGCATTTGGCAAACTGATTGATTATGAAACCCACGTTTTTAGAGCATTTTGTCAAAAACACACTTTAGGAAGCATGGCTATAGTGACACAGATGAATTAAATTTGCGTTCTACTTATAAACTGCACACTACCAGAGTAAGGTTATAAGAGAAAAACTTAAGTATAACAAATTATATTGTCACCAACTTAACTGCTTTACTCACCTCATCTCTCATGATTTTCTTTTCTTTTTTCAAAATATATAAGGGCTAATATTTTAATTTAATTAAATAGTTTTCTCTTCTGCATCTCCTCATACTGAAATTCCCATATCAGAAACATCTATTTCCCTTGAGTAGGTTAGTGATTAGTATACACCTGTGCTTCTGAAACCTTAATGTGCACATAAGTCACCAGGGTATCTTGTTAAAAATGCAGAATCTGAGCTATTACTTCTAAGTGGGGCGTAAGATTCTGCATTTTAATAAGCTCCTTTTGATGCTGCTGCAGTTCCATGGACCACAGCACTCCCTCCACCACAGGGAGGAGACTCTGTGCATGTCTGATGGCCATCATGAGGCTTGCTGCCCTCAGGGAGAAAGAAGACAAGGTGTAGAGGAAGTAGGAAGCCCAAAGGTCTCCTTTCCAACCTGAGGGATGGTGGAAGGAACACAGAAGGCAGAAGAAGGTAAGATGTACCTTAATCTACCCTATTTGGACCCAAGTCCCAGAGAACAGAGGTATATTAGAAAGGGGTTAAGGTAATTTCCCGAAAGGAAGATTCCTGTCCATCTTGTAGTTTCCAATTCTGACATGAAAATACCCAAGTGTGGGCCCCCTGCCTCAAGCAAAATTTCATAATGAGAAATGACTAAACAGAGGAAAGACCTCAGTTAACTCTTCAAAGCTGCCTTCTGGTCCCATGGATGGTACCCTAAACTCCCCAAAGCCCCTGAGAATTAGTCTGGGGTGTTTCACAGAGGTAATCACAATAGGGAGTCCCAGCCAGACTTCTGGGGTACCCACAGCACAGCAAAAGCCAGGGCAAGGGCTAAGTTAACAGGGAAACCAGGTGCAATGAGAGAGGCCAGACCATTGGGATTCCTCAGCAGACATCAACTGAATACCCCTCTGATGATGCTGGTTGACCTTGGAGTTTTCCCAGCCCAGGAGAAGCCCAATTCACCCTTTACCACAGAGATCAGAGCAGAGCCAGAAAAAAATATGGTCAAGAATCCCATGCCCTATAATCTGGACAAAACTCTAATTCAGAAAGATATATTCATCTCTATGTTCACAATAGGCAGGACATGGAAACAGCCTAAATGTCCACACAAGAACGGATAAAGACAATGTGATATATATATATATCACAATGGAATATTATTCAGCCATAAAAAAGAATGAAATAATGCCATTTGCAGCAACATGGATGGACCTAGAGATTATCATACTAAGTGAAGTAAGTCAGAAAGGGAAACACAAATACCATACAACATCACTTACATGTGTAATCTAAAATAGGACACAAATCAGCTTATCTTCAAAACAGAAACAGACTCACAGACCAAGAGAACAGACTTGTGGTTGCCAAAGGGGAGGGATGTATTGGGAGTTTGGGATTAACAAATGCAAACTATTATATATACAATGGATAAAAAACAAGGTCCTACTGTATAGCACAGTATCAATATCCTGAGATAAACCATAATGGAAAAGAATACAAAAAAGAATGTATAACTGAATCACTTTGCTGTACAGCAACAATTAACACAACATTGTAAATCAACTATACTTCAATTTAAAAAAGAAAAAAAAAAAAGAATCCCATGCCAACCCCACCACCCAGTCACATAAGCCACAACCCTAACGTCCCCATTATGACTTTGAAGAGGCACAAAGAGTAGAGATAGGAAGAGAATGTTTATGCAAAGAAAATAAGCATAAACTCATAGAGATGGCTTACATTACTGGGCTGGACTAAAATAATTCCATTGGACTAAACTTTAGGATCCAGAAAGGTGGATCAGATCAGTGAATTAGGAAATAATGTACACATTCTCTGCACATATAGTCCCAGCTACAGACATAGGCAACTCTAGTCTGTTTTCATATGGCCTGGACACACTAAAGCTGAGTTCAACTGTGATTTCAGATTTGTTAGTTATTTCTAAAAACTCTCAATCATTGAGAGGTATTAAGTACCTCCAAGTGGCTAATTTCTTCTCATCTAAAGCATCTTTCTTAAAAAGGAACCCTTCTACACTGTTAGTGGGAATGTAAATTTGTGTAGCCACTATGGAGAACAGTATAGAGGCTCCTTAAGAAACTAAAACTAGAACTACCATATGATCCTGCAATCCCACTCCTGGGCATATATCTGGAGAAAACCATAATTCGAAAAGACACATGTACTCCATTGTTCATAGCAGCACTATTCACAATAGCCAAGGCATGGAAGCAACTTGTGTCTATTGACAGATGAATAGATAAAGAAGATATGGTACATATATACACAATGGAATATTGCCCAGCCATAAAAAAAGAATGAAAAATGCCATTTGCAGCAACATGGATAGACCTAGAGATTATCATCCTAAGAGAAGTAAGCCAGGCAGTAAAAGACAAATATCATATGATATTGCTTATATGTAGAATCTAAATAAAACGATACAAATGAACTTATTTACAAAACAGAAATAGACCCACAGACATAGAAAACAAACTTATTGTTACCAAAGGGGAAAGGGGAGGAGGGATAAATTAGGAGTTTGGGATTAACATATATACACAACTATATATAAAATAGATAACCGACAAGGACCTACTGTATAGCACAGGGAATTCTACTTAATATTCTGTAATAACCTATAAAGAATCTGAAAAAAATAAAGCATCCTTCTTGTTATGTGGAACTTCAAACAAATGATCTCAACTTTATCTCTTTTCCTCAAATAATTTTTTATGAATTGCTTGACCCCTTGAGGGATGTCCTAAAGGGAAATGCCTTCTTGAAAGAATGCTTATCTTGATATTGGGCAGTAGACGATTAAATAGTACTGTCTCTGAGCTCCCTCTAAACTTATACTGCCAGGAAGAAATGCAGAGGTGCTGTCCAAGAACTGTCCCAGCATCCTTGGTGCTGCCCAATGAGGATGTGCTTTCCCTCAGATCCTGAGTAGGGAGTGATTTGACCCACCAAAGGGATTCACCCAAAAAACTTAAGTGCCTCTCCCAAGCCAACAGCAGATGGAGAACAATGATTTCTGCACACATACACACACAACCCACAGTGTCCCGATCCCGAAGCTATAGCAATGTCCCTTAGTTAAAAGCCCTGCAGGGGGTGAAGAAGAGGATTTCTCAGGATCTCTGTGATGTTCCTTTTGGTGATGGAGGACATGTTTTCTATTTCACTCCTAATCCATCTCCATTCCCATAACAATCACTGCCCAAGGGATTTACTGTAACTGATGGGAAAGTGTTTTATCTTCCAACTTGCTCAGATAAATAAATAAATAAGAAGTTGAGAAACAACAATCTGTATCAGAGAAACAAGAGCTGCTGTGTCAACAGTCCAAATACAGAGTAGTCCTTTCCAGAATGTGTTGGAGGGACAAGAGGCCCTCTAGAAAAATTAATTGAAAAGGAGGGAGTATTTTAAATGTGTATAAGCAAAGACATAAAGACCTGTCAGTGATTAGTAATAAAAAGCAAGACACTAACATCCCAGGAGAGAGGCGGCATACAAAGAAAGTCTACCCAGTTACATTGGTAGGGGACTAGTGCCTGAGTTCTGGTGGAGGAGGCTGGATCTTGTCTTTCTGGTGGGCAGGTCCACGTCTGGTGGTGTGTTTTGGGGGTCTGTGACATTATTATGATTTTAGGCACCCTCTCTGCTAATGGATGGGGTTGTGTTCCTGTCTTGCTAGTTGTTTGGCATAGGGTGTCCAGCACTGTAGCTTGCTGGTCGTTGAGTGGAGCTGGATCTTGGCGTTGAGATGGAGATCTCTGGGAGATTTTCACTGTTTGATATTACGTGGAGCTGGGTGGTCTCCCGTGGACCAGTGTCCTGAACTTGGCTCTCCCATTTCAGAGGCACAGCCCTGATGCCTGGCTGGAGTACCAAGAGCCTGTCATCCACACAGCTCAGAATAAAAGGGAGAAAAAAAAAGAAAGAAAGAAAAACAAAGATAGAATAAAATAAAGTAAAATAAACTAAAGTTATTAAAATAAAAAATAATTATTAAAAAAATTTTAAGTAATAAAATAAAAGAAAGAAAAGAACAACCAAACCAAAAAATAAATCTACCAATGATAACTGCTAAACACTATACTAAAAACAAAAACAGACAGACAGAACCCTAGGACAAATGGTAAAAGCAAAGCTATACAGACAAAATCACACACAGAAGCATACACATACACACTCACAAGAAGAGAAAAAGGGAAAAATATGTATATATCGTTGCTCCCAAAGTCCACCTCCTGAATTTGGGATGATACGTTGTCTATTCAGGTATTCCACAGATGCAGGGTACATCAAGTTGATTGTGGAGCTTTAATCCGCTGCTTCTGAGGCTTCTGGGAGAAATTTCCCTTTCTCTTCTTTGTTCACACAGCTCCTGGGGTTCAGCTTTGGATTTGGCCCCGCCTCTGCGTGTAGGTCACCTGAAGGCGTCTGTTCTTTGCTCAGACAGGACGGGGTTAAAGGAGCAGCTCATTCGGGGGTTCTGGCTCCCTCAGGCCCTGGGGAGGGAGGGGTACGGAGTGCGGGGCAAGCCTGCGGTGGCAGAGGCCGGTGTGACGTTGCGCCAGCCTGAAGCGCACCATGTGTTCTCCCGGGGAAGTTGTCCCTGGATCACGGGACCCTGGCAGTGGTGGGATGCATACCCAATTACATTGTAATTACTGTCTGGACTACGATTGTAAGGCGTAATTGCCAGCCTGTTAGCGGGTGAATGATGGACCTCTTGTGTCCTTTACTGTGTAAGCGTATAGTTAACTGTACCTGGTTCTCAACACAGAATATGGAATTCTCAGTAAAACCTTTTATCATCTTTATAAAATTCTGGGCATAATCTTCTATATCCAGACAGGTACTGAGCATATCCTACCTATTCACAGAGTCATGATCGTGGAGCCCCAACTGGTAGAAATCAGGCAGCAGCTCCTCCTCAGCAAACTCTCATCATGAGCTCCCTCTTTCAGATACACGTGGCAGCAATGTTTATTTCCTCTTGGTAAATGATACACTCCCATTGCTTAAAGAAGCTGGACCCTATTCCTTCGGAACGTACTGGAGACCATCAAACAAAACGAAGTTTAACAAAGATCAAACAGGAGTCTTTATGCCCCAGCACATTGCGAGCTCCAGGGACCCTGATACAGACGGGTGGCCTCCCCCAGGTCTGCAAACAGACTGAAGTTTTCTCCTTTGGCTCACCTTCTAAATCCATTAAGGTTCAGGTCAACTTTTACTTCCTTAACGAAGCTTCCTTAGCCACTCAAACCTTCACTGATCTCCCCTTTCACTGAAGCTTCTTGAGCAAGAATTGATTGTACCATACTTGCAGTATTTAATCATGCACTGTCTTACATTCCTTAAGTCTTTTCAAATATAGGGCATTTTCCAAAATAGAATTTGATGATCTCACTACCAAAGAGTTTCCTGAAGAAGGGATTAGGTTCCAAGTTTTTTATAGCGATCTGGTTAGGAGATGTTTTCCATCGGGAGCCCTTTTTTTCCTGATCTGACTAGGGCAGTGGCCCCTAAAATACTGGGAATCAGGATAACTACCTCACGACAATCTGGGGCTTCCTGACCGTCTCACTGTGACAGAGTCACCACTCACCCCACTCCTGACTCAGCCCACTTGCCTTTCTGACTTCATCTCCTCTCCTCTACCCAGTAGCCTGGGCATTTTCTCTTTTCATAAGAGGTAACTGCTCCGCTTGGACTCGGATCTCTTTGTTAGGAGCGAAGCTTCAGCCTGTCCAGACTAGATGCATCCTCGGCAGACTCTGCTGGAGGAGCCACCTTTGGACTGCTGTGCTAACAACCTCCTGTGGTTAACATTGGTTCACCTGGCTTTTACAGGCCCTCCAGCAGCTCTCTGCTGCCCCCTTCCGTCAGTTAGTGGCATTATGTCAGGTCTTTCAAGGAACTCAGCCAGGTGCTTAACTTTTTAAATTCTAGTAAAATCCTACGGATTGGGCAGGCCTGATGACAAACGGTCACATCACATGAGAGATGTTCTTAATTTAACTACTGTTTCCTTAGTACTTAGTTGCCTACCTCCTATGCAGCCACTCAAAATCAGCTAGCCCAGCCTTTATTAGATACTATGGATCTAAAAGTATCTCCTAAAAAGCCAGCTATCAGGTTTTATTCTGAAAATATATATATATATTCATAAATATATATATAGTATATTTAAATATATTCATATATATTCATTTCCATTATAAAAATAATCATATATATACATGGAAATGAAAAATGTTATTATGTGGGACAGTGAAATTTTAGGCAAATTATTATAATGCTCTCTTTTTCTGACTCCCTATCCATACAAAAACAGGATTAGTCTGATGGTAAACAATGGTAATTCTCAACTATTAGTTTATGTAAGAATTGCCTGTTAAGCTTATTAGAAATTTAAATATCTGAATATCACCCCTAGAGACTCTAATTTTCCAGGTGGGGCCCGAAGACCTATATTTTTAACTAGCACCCAATAATTTTAATGCAAGTGGTCCATGAGAAACACTAGTTGACAAGTCATTTTCTATTGCTATTTTCTATTTATTCCTTATTTAGGCAAAACTACACATTCTGAGGCTTAGATAGAGTACCAGCCCAACAAGGACCTAGGGTAAAGACAGGCTTCTGTGGATAAGCATTTTTATAAACACAATAATCATGATACTCTCTACTTGCTGTGTGACAATTGCAGTGCCCAGAATATGCCTAACACCAGCATCTGATATAAGAGTGTTGTAATTTGGCCACCATCACCCTGATAACAAAACCAGACAAAGATGTCACAAAGAAAGAAAACTACAGGCCAATATCACTGATGAACATAGATGCAAAAATCCTCAACAAAATACTAGCAAACAGAATCCAACAGTATACTAAAAGGATCATACAACATGATCAACTGGGGTTTATCCCAGGAATGCAAAGTTTCTTCAATATATGCAAATCAATCAATGTGATACACCATATTAACAAATTGAAGAATAAAACCCATATGATCATCTCAATAGATGCAGAAAGAGCTTTTGACAAAATTCAACACTGATTTATGATAAAAAACCCTCCAGAAAGTAGGCATAGAGGGAACTTACTTCAACATAATGAAGACCATATATGACAAACCCACAGCTAACATCATCCTCAATGGTGAAAAACTGAAAGCATTTCCACTAAGATCAGGAACAAGACAAGGTTGCCGACTCTCACCATGCTTATTCAATATTGTTTTGGAAGTTTTAGCCATAGCAATCAGAGAAGAAAAGGAAATAAAAGGAATCCAAATCAGAAAAGAAGAAGTAAAGCTGTCACTGTTTGAAGATGACATGATACTACATAGAGGATCCTAAAGATGTTACCAGAAAACTACTAGAGCTAATCAATGAATTTGGTAAAGTAGCAGGATACAAAATTAATGCATAGAAATCTCTTGCATTCCTATACACTAATGATGAAAAATCTGAAAGAGAAACTTAGGAACACTCCCATTTACCATTGCAACAAAAAGAATAAAGTACCTAGGAATAAACCTACCTTAGGGAACCAAAGACCTATATTCAGAAAAATATAAGACACTGACGAAAGAAATTAAAGATGACACAAACAGATGGAGAGATATACCATGTTCTTGGATTGGAAGAATCAACATTGTGAAAATGACAATACTACCCAAAGCAATCTGCAGATTCAATGCAATCCCTACCAAACTATCACTGGCATTTTTCACAGAACTAGAACAAAAAATTTCACAATTTGTATGGAAACACAAAAGACCCCAAATAGCCAGAGCAATCTTGAGGAAGAAAAATGGAGCTGGAGGAATCAGGTTCCTAGATTCAAACTATACTACAGAGCGACAGTAATCAAGACAGTATGGAGGGGGAGCTTCAAGATGGCGGAAGAGTAAAACGTGGAGATCACCTTCCTCCTCACAAATACATCAGAAATATATCTACATGTGGAACAACTCCTACAGAACACCTACTGAACACTGGCAGAAGACCTCAGACCTCCCAAAAGGCAAGAAACTCCCCACGTACCTGGGTAGGGCAAAAGAAAGAACTGAGACAAAAGAATAGGGAGAGGACCTACACCAGTGGGAGGGAGCTGTGAAGGAGAAAAGGTTTCCACACACTAGGAAGCCCCTTCACGGGCAGAAACTGTGGGTGGAGGAGGGGGAAAGCTTCAGAGCCGTGGAGGACAGTGCAGCAACAGGGGTGCGGAGGGCAAAGCAGAGAGATTCCCACACAGAGTATCAGTGCCGACTAGCACTCACCAGCCCGAGAGGCTTGTCTGCTCACCTGCCGGGGCAGGCGGGGCTGGGAGCTGAGGCTTGGGCTTCGGTTGGATCCCAGGGAGAGGACTGGGGTTGGCTGTGTGAACACAGCCTGAAGGGAGTTAGTGCACAACAGCTAGCCAGGAGGGAGTTCGGGAAAAAGACTGGAACTGCTGAAGAAGCAAGAGACTTTTTCTTGCCTCTTTGTTTCTTGGTGCGTGAGGAGAGGGGATTAAGAATGTCACTTAAAGGAGCTCCAGAGACGGGCGAGAGCCGCAACTATCAACAGGGACCCGAGAGCAGGGCATGAGATGCTAAGGCTACTGCAACAGCCACCAAGAAGCCTGTGTGCAAGCACAGGTCACTACCCACACTGCCCTCCCAGGAGCTGGTGCAGCCCGTCACTGCCAGGGTCCTGTGATCCAGGGACAATTTCCCCGGGAGAACACATGGCACATTCCAGATTGGTGCAACGTCACGCCGGCCTCTGCCACCACAGGCTTTCCCCCTCACTCCATACCCCTCCCTCCCCAGGGCCTGAGGGAGCCAGAACCCCCGAATGAGCTGCTCCTTTGACCCCTTCCTGTCTGAGCAAAGAACAGATGCCCTCAGGCGACCTACATGCAGAGGTGGGGTCAAATCCAAAGCTGAACCCCAGGAGCTGTGTGAACAAAGAAGAGAAAGGGAAATTTCTCCCAGCAGCCTCAGGAGCAGTGGATCAAATTTCCACAATCAACATCATGTACGCTGCATCTGTGGAATACCTGAATAGACAACGTATCATCCCAAATTGAGGAGGTAGACTTTGGGAGCAACAATATATATTTTTTTTTCCTTTTTTCTCTTTTTGTGAGTGTGTATGTGAATGCTTCTATGCGTGATTTTGTCAGTATAGTTTTGCTTTTACCATTTGTCCTAGGGTTCTCTCTGTCTGTTTTTCTTTTGTTGTTTTTCTTTTTTTCTTTTTTTTTTTTTGTATAATTTTTGGTGCTTGTTATTTTGGTGGATTTGTTTTTTGGCTCGGCTGCTCTCTTCTTTCTCTCTCTTTTTTATTACTTAAAAAATTTTATAATAATTATTTTTTATTTTAATAATTTTATTTTGTCTTCTTTTTTCTTTCTTTTTTCTCCCTTTTATTCTGAGCCGTGTGGATGAAAGGCTCTTGGTTCTCCAGGCAGGCATCAGGGCTGTGCCTCTGAGGTGGAAAAACCAAGTTCAGAACATTGGTCCGGAAGAGACCTCCCAGCTCCACGTAATATCAAATGATGAAAATCTCCCAGAGATCTCCATCTCAACACAAATACCCAGCTCCACTCAATGACCAGCAAGCTACAGTGCTGGACACCCTATGGCCAACAACTAGCAAGACAGGAACAAAACCCTACCCATTACCAGAGAGGCTGCCTAAAATCATAATAAGGCCACAGACACCCCAAAACACACCACCAGACATGGAACTGCCCACCAGAAAGACAAGATCCAGCCTCATCCACCAGAACACAGGTACTAGTCCCCTCCAACAGGAAGCCTACACAACCCACTAAACTAACCTTAGTCACTGTGGGTAGACAACAAAAACAACAGGAACTATGAACCTGTAGCCTGCAAAAAGAAGACCACAAACACAGTAAGTTAAGCTAAATGAGAAGACAGAGAAACATACAGAAGATGAAGGAGAAAGGGAAAAACCCACCAGGCCTAAAAAATAAAGAGGAAATAGGCAGTCTACCTGAAAAAGAATTCAGAATAATGATAGTAGGATAATCCAAAATCTTGGAAATACAATGGAGAAAATACAAGAAACCTTTAACAGGGACCTAGAAAAACTAAAGAGTAAACAAAACAGTGATGAACAACACAATAAGTGAAATTGAAAATTCTCTACAAGGGATCAATAGCAGAATAACCGAGGCAGAAGACCGGATAAGTGATCTGGAAGATAAAATAGTGGAAGTAACTACTGCAGAGCAGAATAAAGAAAAAAGAATGAAAAGAATTGAGGACAATCTCAGAGACCTCTGGGACAACATTAAATGCACCTATATTTGAATTATAAGGGTCCCAGAAGAAGAAGAGAAAAAGAAAGACTGAGAAAATATTTTAAGAGATTACAGTTGAAAACTTCCCTAACATGGGAAAGGAAATAATTAATCAAGTCCAGGAAGTGCAGAGAGTCTCATACAGGATAACTCCAAGCAGAAACACACCAAGACACATACTAATCAAGCTATCAAAAATTAAATATAAAGAAAAAATATTAAAAGCAGCAAGGGAAAAATAAAAAATAACACACAGGGCTTCCCTGGTGGCACAGTGGTTGGGGGTCTGCCTGCCGATGCAGGGGACGCGGGTTCGTGCCCCAGTCTGGGAGGATCCCGCATGCCGCGGAGCGGCTGGGCCCGTGAGCCGTGGCCGCTGGGCCTGCGCGTCCGGAGCCTGTGCTCCACGACGGGAGAGGCCGCGGCAGTGAGAGGCCCGCGTACCACAAAAACCAAGCAAAAAAAAATAAATAAATAAATAAAAATAACACACAAGGGAATCCCCATACGGTTAACAGCTGATCTTTCAGCAGAAACTCTGCAAGCCAGAAGGAGGGGCAGGACATATTTAAAGTGATGAAGTGGAAAAATCTACAACCAAGACTACTTTACTCAGCATGGATCTAATTCAGATTTGACGGAGAAATTAAAACCTCTAGAGACAAGGAAAAGCTAAGAGAATTCAGCACCACCAAACCAGCTTTACAACAAATGCTAAAGGAACTACTCTAGGCAGGAAACACAAGAGAAAGAAAAGACCTACAATAACACCCCCCCAAAATTAAGAGAATTGTAATACAAACATACATATCGATAACTACTTTAAATGTAAATGGATTAAATGCTCCAACCAAAGGACATAGACTGGCTGAATGGATACGAAAACAAAACCTGTATATATGTTGTCTACAAGAGACCCGCTTCAGACCTAGGGACACATACAGACTGAAAGTGAGGATGCAAAAAGATATTCCATGCAAATGTAAATCAAAAGAAAGCTGGAGTAGTAATTCTCATATCAGACAAAATAAACTTTGAAACAAAGACTATTAGACGAGACAAAGAAGGACATTACATAATGATCAAGGGATCAATCCATGAAGAAGATATAACAATTGTAAATATTTATGCATCCAACATAGGAGCACCTCAATACATAAGGCAAATACTAACAACCATAAAGGAGAAATAGACAATAATACAATCATAGTAGGGGACTTTAACACCACACCTTCCCCAAAAGACAGATCATCCAAAATGAAAATAAATAAGGAAACACAAGCTTTAAATGATACATTAAACAAGATGGGCTTAATTGATATTTATAGGACATTCCTTCCAAAAACAACAGAATACACTTTGTTCTCAATTGTTCATGGAACATTCTCCAGGATAGATCCTATCTTGGGTCACAAATCAAGCCTTGGTAAATTTAAGAAAATTGAAATCTTATCAATTATCTTTTCTGACAATAACACTATGAGACTAGATTTCAATTACAGGAAAAAATCTGTAAAAATACATACACATGGAGGCTAAACAATACACTACGTAACAACCAAGAGTTCACTGAAGAAATTAAAGATGAAATTAAAAAATACGTAGAAACAAATGACAATCAAAACACGACAACCCAAAACCTATGGGATGCAGCAAAAGCAGTTGTAAGTAGGAAGTCTATAGCAATACAATACTACATTAAGAAACAAGAAACATCTCAAATAAACAACCTAACCTTACACCTAAAGTAATTAGAGAAAGAAGACCAAAAAAATCCCCAAAGTTACCAGAAGGAAAGAAATCATAAAAATCAGATCAGAAATAAATGAAAAACAAATGAAGGAAACGATAGTAAAGATCAATAACACTAAAAGATGGTTCTTTGAGAAGATAAACAAAATTGATAAACCATTAGCCAGACTCATCGAGGAAAAATGGGAGAAGACTCAAATCAATAGAATTAGAAATGAAAAAGAAGTAACAACTGACACGGCAGAAATACAAACGATCATGAGAGATTACTACAAGCAATTATACATCAATAAATTGAACAACCTGGAAGAAATGGACAAATTCTTAGAAATGCACAATGTTCTGAGACTGAAGCAGGGAGAAACAGAAAATATGAACAGACAAATCACAAGCAATGATGTTGAAACTGTGATTACAAATCTTCCAACAATCAAAAGCCCAGGACCAGATGGCTTCACAGGCAAATTCTAACAAACATTTAGAGAAGAGCTAACATCTATCCTTCTCAAACTCTTCCAAAATACAACAGAGGGAGGGACACTCCCAAACTCATTCTACGAGGCCACCATCACCCTGATACCAAAACCAGACAAAGATGTCACAAAGAAAGAAAACTACAGGCCAATACCACTGATGAACATAGATGCAAAAATCCTCAACAAAATACTAGCAAACAGAATCCAGCAGCACATTAAAACGATCACACACCATGATCCAGTGGGGTTTATCCAAGCAATGCAAGGTTTCTTCAATATACACAAATCAATCAATGTGATACACCACATTAACAACCTGGATGATAAAAACCATATGATTATCTAAATAGATTCAGAGAAAGCTTTCAACAAAATTCAACACTGATTTATGATAAAAACCCTCCAGAAAGTAGTCATAGAGGGAACTTACCTCAACTTAATTAAGGCCATATATGACAAACTCACAGCCAACATCATCCTCAATGGTGAAAAACTGAAACCATTTCCACTAAAATCAGGAACAAGACAAGGTTGCCCACTCTCACCATTATTATTCAAAATAGTTTTGGAAGTTTTAGCCACAGCAATCAGAAAAGAAAAAAAAATAAAAGGAATCCAAATTGGAAAAGAAGAAGTAAAGCTGTCACTGTTTGCAGATGACATGATACCATACATACAAAATCCTAAAGATGCTACCAGAAAACTACTAGAGCTAATCAATGAATTTGGTAAAGTAGCAGGATACACAATTAATGCACAGAAATCACTTGCATTGTTATACACTAATGATGAAAAATCTGAAATTGTTATTAAGAAAACACTCCCTTTTACCATTGCAAAAAAAAGAATAAAATATCTAGGAATAAGCCTACCTAAGGAGACAAAGACCTGTATGCAGGAAATTATAAGACACTGATGAAAGAAATTAAAGATGATACAAACAGATGGAGAGATATACCATGTTCTTAGATTGGAAGAATCAACATTGTGAAAAGTACTCTTCTCCCCAAATCATTCTAGAGATTCAATGCAATCCCTATCAAACTACCACTGGCATTTTTCATAGAACTAGAACAAAACATTTCACAATTTGTATGGAAACATAAAAGACTCCGAATAGCCAAAGCAATCCTGAGAAAGAAAAATGGAGCTGGAGGAATCAGGCTTCCTGACTTCAGAATATACTACAAAGTTACGGTAATCAACACAGTATGGTACTGGCACTAAAACAGAAATATAGATCAATGGAACAGGATAGAAAGCCCAGAGGTAAGCCCACGCATATATGGTTACCTTATCTTTGATAAAGGAGGCAAGAATATACAATGGAGAATAGACAGCCTCTTCAATAAGTGGTGCTGGGAAAACTGGACAGCTACCTGTAAAAGAATGAAATTAGAACACTCCCTAACACCATACACAAAAATAAACTCAAAGTCGATTAAAGACCTAAATGTAAGGCCAGACACTATCAAACTCTTAGAGGAAAACATAGGCAGAACACTCTATGACATAAATCACAGCAAGATCCTTTTTGACCCATCTCCTAGAGAAATGGAAATAAAAACAAAGATAAACAAATGGGACCTAATGAAATTTAAAACCTTTTGCACAGCAAAGGAAACCGTAAACAAGACGAAAAGACAACCCTCAGGATGGGAGAAAATATTTGCAAATGAAGCAACTGACAAAGGATTAATCTCCAAAATATACAAGCAGCTCATGCAGCTCAATATTAAAAAAAACAAACAACCCAATCCAAAAATGGGCAGAAGACCTAAACAGACATTTCTCCAAAGAAGATATACAGATGGCCAACAAATACATGAAAGAATGCTCAACATCATTAATCATTAGAGAAATGCAAATCAAAACTACAATGAGATATCATCTCACACTGGTCAGAAAAGCCATCATCAAAAAATCTACAAACAATAAATGCTGGAGAAGGTGTGGAGAAACTGGGACCCTCTTGCACTGTTGGTGAGAATTTAAATTGATACAGCCACTATGGAGAACAGTATGGAGGTTCCTTAAAAAACTAAAAAGAGAACTACCATACAACCCAGCAATCCCACTACTAGGCATATACCCTGTGAAAACCATAATTCAAAAAGAGTCATGGGGCTTCCCTGGTGGCACAGTGGTTGAGAGTCCGCCTGCCAATGCAGGGGACACGGGTTCGTGCCCCAGTCCGGGAGGATCCCACATGCCGCGGAGCAGCCGGGCCAGTGAGCCATGGCCACTGAGCCTGTGCGTCCGGAGCCTGTGCTCCTCAGCGGGAGAGGCCACAAGAGTGAGAGACCCACGTATCAAAAAAAAAAAATGTCATGTACCAAAATGTTCATTGCAGCTCTATTTACAATAGCCAGGACATGAAAGCAACCTAAGTGTCCATCAACAGATGAATGGGTAAATAAGATGTGACAACTATCACAATGGACTACTACTCAGACATAAAAAGAAATGAAACTGAGTTATTTGTAGTGAGGTGGATGGACCTAGAGTCTGTCATACAGAGTGAAGTAAGTCAGAAAGAGCAAAACAAATACCGTATGTTAACACATATACATGGAATCTAAAAAACAAACAAACAAAAAATGGTCATGAAGAACCTAGGGGCAAGACTGGAATAAAGATGCAGACTTACTAGAGAATGGACTTGAAGATATGGGGAGGAGGAAGTGTAAGCTGGGACGAAGTGAGAGAGTGGCATGGACATATATATACTACCAAATGTAAAATAGCTAGTGGGAAGCAACCGCATAGCACAGGGAGAGTTCGGTGTTTTATGACCACCTAGAGGGGTGGGATAGGGAGGGTGGGAGGGAGGGAGATGCAAGAGGGAAGAGATATGGGGATATATGTATATGTATAACTGATTCACTTTGTTATAAAGCAGAAACTAACACACCATTGTAAAGCAATTATATTCCAATGAAGATGTTTTTTAAAAAGTGTTGTAATTTAATAACTCTCTTCCATAATTTATCACCCTGGACCTGGAGCATGCAGAGATGGTAAATAACTAAGTCAGCAAATATTTTAGCCTCCAGCACACAAGTGACTGCTATTTAGAATGCATTGTTTTGTCCTTCCTTAGGCTTGGAGACATGAACTTGAGAGAGTTTTTTAAAATTGCTGTTATTTGATTACTCAGATGAAGGCTCATCAGACTAACTGGGCTTCCTCATACTGTGAAAACAAACACCAAAAAGAAAGATATCTCTGCCAGCTTCCACAGCAGCTGAAAATGTAGTTTCACTGCATTTTAAGTTCCATGCTTGGTAGTAGTTTCTCACTGACCATACCCTGCACTGGAATCACTTGGGCTTTTGTTAAAATGCAGATTCTGATGCAGCAGGTCTAGGGTGGAGGCTGAGATTCTGCATTTTTAAAAAGTTCCTGGGTTATTCTAATGCTACTTGTCCTCAGCCCACACAGAGTAGCAAGGCTTTCGTTAGGGTTCTTTTCTGAAGGCAGGCTGCCTACCTAGTAATCCTGGTGTTACCACTCACTGTGAGTCTCTGGGCAAGTTGAACTTGGAGTCTAATTTTTTCATATGTAAAACAGGACAAAGGTTTAGTATGAATTAAAGCTGGAATACCTGTTAACACCTGGCACAAGGAAACTTTCCAAGAAATGTTTATCATCATCACCACAGGACTAGGCAACTTCATGCAACACCTGTGGCAGGTTGTAATCACAGCTTTCAGACCTTGTTCCCATCCTTCCTGGATCATCCTTCACCCTGCAGTCTTCCTGTCAACATCATACGATATTCAGTTGATACACAAGGAAAAGAAGAAGATGATGTGTCGAAGCAGAGCGGTTTGAAAACACTACGCTGCTGGATTTGAAATTGGGAAGGGGCCATGAGCCAACAAAAGCAGGTCTAGAAGTTGGAAATTCCAAGGAGGCAGATTTCTCCCCTAGAGCCTTCAGAGAGGGCACGGCCCTGCCAGCAACTTACCTTTAGCCCAGTGAAACCGAATCTGAACTTCTGGCCTTCAGAACTGTGAGAGAATAATACAAATTAGTTTGGGGTTGACTCATCACTGTATTTTTCCTATTTCATTAGGGCCCCACCAAGATTGTTCCCTTTCACTCATCCCACTAGAATGCACATTCCCTAAGGACATGATCCCATCTAACTGTATCTCTAGCAGCTGGAACAGTGACTGGCACAGAGTGGGTGCTCAATAAATATTTGCTGAATGAATGAATTGTTATAGCCATCTCCTCATCACTGTCTCTCTGCAGGAGCCTGGGTACAATCCCCTGAGCTCAGCGTCATTCCTGTTTACCCACAGCTCTCCATTCGAGATGCACTTGGATTCTGAGAGGTGAATACAGGCCAAGCATCGTCCAGTTTGCAATTGACAAAACAACATGAAGAAAAGTGAGCTCTTGCTCTTAAAAAGCAGCAAGTCACTATTGGAAAAAGAAAAGAAATGAACATTTGTTGATTACAGATGAGGAAAGTAAACCTGAGAGGCTAAGTAACTTGCCCAAGGTCACAGGGTAAGGATTCTTCTTCAAGTTTATATAACCACACTTCAGATATAGTATAATTTCAGGTTTTACTGTACAAGTGGTTCTCACCATGCTCGCAGGGCTACCAGCAACTCATTCTCTGAGAACTTGAAGAAATGCACATTCTTAGGCCCCACCCCAGACCTACTGAAGCATAAACTCTGAGGTGGGGCCCAGGACCTGTGTTTGAACAAGCCCTCGGGGTGGGGGTAGGTCTGTGCACATGGAAGTTTGAGAACAATTGTCCTCTGCCATGCTGCCCTCAGCATCTTCCAATCCACTCCTATCCTAGGCACATTTAAAAAAACCCACTCCTAGGAATATTTAAATGTTAAATCAGAGGATCCAACAGTTATGCTTAAAAGTATAGACTTGCATGGTGCATAAAGTTAGGAGTAAAGAGAGAAAAGATTAGTATTTCTCATAGGAAGGTTGTTTGAGAGAAAGATGATCATTCCAATCCCACCCTTGCCCCACCCCTCCTCCCACCCCCCCACAGTCCAAGGACCCCCTCAGCACAGAGTGGAACAGATCCCTTGAGTCCTGAACAGGCTACAGAGTTAATGGAAAGTCATGAACTATAGGGGTTCTTTGAGGGAGAAAACAAAGGAATATCATCTTGTGAAGGGAGAGACATTATTTTATATTTACTATTTTATATGAAGGGAGACAGGTGAAAAGTGGGATCTTGGCCATATTAAACCAATTAGATATACGTAAGGACAGGAAAGGAAACAAAATTTTTTTAAAAATGTAGTATTTAAGGATGACATTTAATATTTATTTATTTATTTGTCTCCATTGTTGCTGTGGGATCCTTTTTTAGTTGTGGCATGCGGGATCTTTAGTTGCAGCATGGGGGATCTAGTTCCCTGACTACGGATCAAACCCAGGCCCCCTGCATTGGGAGCACAGAGTCTTAGCCACCGGACCACCAGGGAAGTCCCAGTTTGGGATGTCTTAAAAACTACTCAGGCAAAATAAAAGGAGTGTAAGAGTATAGATGAAAGAAGATTAACAAAGCGTCAATAAGTCTTCAAATAGGGACATGGAAGTTCATGAGGATTCTCTCCACGTTTGTATTGGAAGAATTTCCAAAATAAAAAGGTTTTGTCATAGTGCTCAGAGGAGAGGTATGAAAGAATATGTGAATATTTCAGCCTGCTGAAGCATCTGTTGAAACAAGGAAGAGGCCAGAAGTTCCAGGAACTTAAAGTAGAGCTCCTCCATAGTTTCATCTCTAGGTATGAGCTGGAGTCAGTGTCACCTGTAGGACCCAGATGCCGCAAGATAACACATTCACCCTAGAAAAGAAAAATCTCCATATTCTTACATTTAAGGATGGCCACGCAATATTTAAATGTGACATAATTATACTAAAAAATCTTACTTATCTAAAATTCAAATTCACCCAAGTGTCCTATATTTCTATTTGCTAAATCTGGCAAACCTACCAATACTCTAATATCTAACCAAAATTTGACACCATGATCAAAGGTTGATCCAAGTATATTTTCTACCTCAATCCATGTTGCCTTCCTCTGCTTTCTGCTCATCCTGTCTTTCCTCCTCCTTCTCAATAGTTTTCAGCTGCCTCCTCTTTCCCAGTCTGTATAATGTGGTTAATTTCCTCCTTATTAAATCTATTTTACTAACACAAATCAATGCAAAATGAGACCAGTTGATGATAAACCTAGATTTAAAACAAAGTCAAGTTAAAATCTCATTGGCTGTGCCTGGGTTGTGACTCCATTCCTTAACCTGTTACTGTAGAGAGAGAAATGTAATTGTCTGATAGGCTTAGGACCCCAAACCAAGAATGGGCCACCCCAAACATATGACCTGAAACAGGATAACCTCCTCAAGTGACTATTTCCTGCCTTTTTTTTTTAACATCTTTATTGGAGTATAATTGCTTTACAATGGTGTGTGAGTTTCTGCTTTATAACAAAGTGAATCAGCTATATATATACATATATCCCCATACCTCCTCCCTCTTTTGTCTGCCTCCCACCCTCTCTATCCCTCCCCTCTAGGTGGTCACAAAGCACCAAGCTGATCTTCCTGTGCTATGTGGTTGCTTCCCACTAGTTATCTATTTTACTTTTGGTAGTGTATATATGTCCACGCCCCTCTCTCACTTTGTCCCAGCTTACCCTTCACCTTCCCCATATCCTCAAGTCCATTCTCTATGTCTGAGTCTTTATTCCTCTCCTGCCCCTAGGTTCTTCAGAACCTTATTATTATTTTTTTTTGGTTCTATATATCTGCGTTAGCATAAGGTATTTGTTTTTCTCTTTCTGACTTACTTCACTCTGTATGACAGTATCTAGGTCCATCCACCTCACTACAAATAACTCAATTTTTGTTTCTTTTTATGGCTAATATTCCATTGTATATATTTGTCACACCTTTATCCATTCATCTGTCAATGGACATTTAGGTGGCTTCCATGTCCTGGCTATTGTCAGTAGAGCTGCAATGAACATTGTGGTACATGACTCTTTTTGAATTATGGATTTCTCAGAGTATATGCCCCGTAGTGGGATTGCTGGGTCATATGATAGTTCTATTTTTAGTTTTTTAAGGAACCTCCATACTGTTCTCCATAGTGGCTGTACCAATTTACATTCCCACCAACAGTGCAACAGGCTTCCTGTTTCTCCACACCCTCTGCAGCATTTACACTTTGTAGATTGATTGATTGATTTTTGGCTGCATTTGGTATTTATTGCTCTGCATGAGTTTTCTCTAGTTGCAGCGAGCAGGAACTACTCTTCATTACAATGCGCAGGTCTCTCATTGCTGAGGCTTCTCTTGTGCCGAGCATGGGTTCTAGGCAAGAAGGCTTCAGTAGCTGTGGCTTGTGAGCTCTAGAGTGCAGGCTCAGTAATTGTGGTGCATGGGCTTAGTTTCTCCATGGCATGTGGTATCTTCCAGGACCAAAGCTCAAACCCGTGTCACCTGCATTGGCAGGCAGATTCTTAACCACTGCACCACCAGGGAAACCATGTTGACATTTCTGATGATGGCCATTCTGACCAGTGTGAGGTGATACTTCATTGTAGTTTTGATTTGCATTTCTCCAATGATTAGTGATGTTGAGCATGCTTTCATGTGTTTTGGCAATCTGTATATCTTCTTTGGAGAAATGTGTATTTAGGTCTTCTGCCTATTCTTGGATTGGGTTATTTGTTTTTTTGATATTGAGCTGCATGAGCTGCTTGTATATTTTGGAGATTAATCTTTGTCAGTTGCTTCATTTGCAAGTATTTTCTCCCATTCTGAGGGTTGCCTTTTTGTCTTGTTTATGGTTTCCTTTGCTGTGCAAAAGCTTTTAAGTTTCATTAGGTCACATTTTGTTTGCTTGTTTGTTTTTCCATTTCTCTAGGAGATGGGTCAAAAAGGATCTTGCTGTGATTTACATCATAGAGCATTCTGCCTATGTTTTCCTCTAAGAGTTTGATAGTGTCTGGCCTTACATTTAGGTCTTTAATCCATTTTGAGTTTATTTTTGTGTATGGTGTTAGGGAGTGTTCTAATTTCATTCTTTTATACGTAGCTGTCCAGTTCTCTGAGCACCACTTATTGAACAGGCTGTCTTTTCTCCATTGTATATTCTTTCCTCCTTTGTCAAAACTAAGGTGTCCATCTGTGTGTGGGTTTATCTCTGGGCTTTCTATCCTGTTCTATTGACCTTTATTTCTGTTTTTCTGCCAGTACCATGCTGTCTTGATTACTGTAGCTTTGTAGTATAGTCTGAAATCAGGGAGCCTGATTCCTCCAGCCCCATTTTTCTTTCTCAAGATTGCTTTGGTTATTCGGGGCCTTTGTGTTTCCATACCAATTGTGAAATCTTTTGTTCTAGTTCTGTGAAAAATGGCATTGGTAGGTTAATAGGGATTGCATTGAATCTGTAAATTGCTTTGGGTAGTAGAGTCATTTTCACAATGTTCATTCTTCCAATCCAAGAACATGGTATATCTCTCCATTCGTTTGTATCATCTTTTATTTATTTCATCAGTGTCTTATAGTTTTGTGCATACAGGTCTTTTGTCTCCTTGGGTAGGTTAATTCATAGGTATTTTATTCTTTCTGTTGCAATGGTAAAAGGAAGTGTTTCCTTAATTTCTCTTTCAGATTTTTCATCATTAGTGTATAGGAATGAAAGAGATATCTGTGCATTAATTTTGTATCCTGCAACTTTACCAAATTCACTGATTAGCTCTCGTAATTTTCTGGTAGCATCTTTAGGATTCTCTATATAGAGTACCATGTCATCTGCAAACAGTGACAGCTTTACTTCTTCTTTTCTGATTTGGATTCCTTTTATTTCTTTTTCTTCTCTGATTTCTGTGGCTAATACTTCCAAAACTATGTTGAATAATAGTGGAAAACTTGTCTTGTTCCTCATCTTAGTGGAGATGGATTCACATTTTCACCATTGAGAATGATGTTGGCTGTAGGTTTGTCATTATATGGCCTTTATTATGTTGAGGTAAGTTCCCTCTGTGCCTAATTTCTGGAGAGTTTTTATCATAAACAGGTGTTGAACTTTGTGGAAAGTTTTTCTGCATCTATTGAGATGATCATATGGTTTTTCTTCTTCAGTTTGTTAATATGGTTTATCAAATTGAATGATTTGCATATATTGAAGAATGCTTGTATTGCTGGGATAAACCCCACTTCATCATGGTGTATGATCCTTTTAATGTGCTGTTGGATTCTGTTTGCTAGTATTTTGTTGAGGATTTTTGCATCTGTTCTCATCAGTGATACTGGCCTGTAGTTTTCTTTCTTTGTGACATCTTTGTCTGTTTTGGTATCAGGGTGATGGTGGCCTCATAGAATGCGTTTGGGAGTGTCCCTTTCTCTGCTATGATTTGGAAGAGTTTGAGAAGGAGAGGTGTTAGCTCTTCTCTAAATGTTTGGTAGAATTCTCCTGTGAAGCCATCTTGTCCTGGGCTTTTGTATGTTGGAAGATTTTTAATCATAGTCTTAATTTCAGTGCTTGTGATTGGTCTGTTTATATTTTCTATTTCATCCTGGTTCAGTCTCAAAAGATTGTGCTTTTCTAAGAATTTGTCCATTTCTTCCAGGTTGTCCATTTGATTGGCATATAGTTGCTTGTAGTAACCTCTCATGATCCTTTGTATTTCTGCAGTGTCAGTTGTTACTTTTCCTTTTTCATTTCTAATTCTGTTGATTAGAGTCTTCTCCCTTTTTTTCTTGATGAGTCTGTCTAATCGTTTACCAATTTTGTTTATCTTCCCAAAGAACCAGCTTTTAGTTTTATTGATCTTTGCTATCATTTCCTTCATTTCTTTCTGATCTGGTCTTTATGATTTCTTTCCTTCTGCTAACTTTGGGGGGTTTTTGTTCTTCTTTCTCTAATTGCTTTAGGTGTAAGGTTACGTTGTTTATTTGAGATGTTTCTTGTTTCTTCAGGTAGGATAGTATTGCTATTACCTTCCCACTTAGAACTGCTTTTGCTGCATCCCATAGGTTTTGGGTCGTCATGTTTTCATTGTCATTTGTTTCTAGGTATTTTTTTATTTCTTCAGTGATTCTTTTTTTATTTAGTAGTATTATTTAGTCTCCATATGTTTATATTTTTTACAGATTTTTTTCCTGTAATTGACATCTTATCTCATAGCGTTGTGGTCGTATCATAGTTGATATGATTTCAATTTTCATAAATTTACCAAGTCTTGATTTGTTATCCAAGATATATGTCCTGGAGAATGTTCCATGAGTACTAGAGAAGAACGTGTATTCTGTTGTTTTTGGATGGAATGTCCTATAAATATCAATTAAGTCCACCTTTTTTAATGTATCATTTAAAGCTTGTATTTCCTTATTTATTTGCATTTTGGATGCTCTGTCCATCGGTGAAAGTGGGATGTTAAAGTCCCCTACTATGATTGTGTTACTGTCGATTTTCCCTTTTATGACTGTTAGCATTTGCCTTGTGTATTGAGGTTCTCCTATGTTGAGTGCAAAAATGTTTACAATTGTTATATCTTCTTGGATTGATCCCTTGATCATTATGTAGCGTCCTTCTTTGTCTCTTGTAATAGTCTTTATTTTAAAGTTTATTTTGTGTGATATGATAATTGCTACTCTAGCTTTCTTTTGATTTCCATTTGCATGGAATATCTTTCTCCATCCCCTCACTTTCAGTCGGTATGTGTCCCTAAGTCTGAAGTGGGTCTCTTGTAGACAGCATATATATGGGTCTTGTTTTTTTATCCATTCAGTCAGTCTATGTCTTTTGGTGGGAGCATTTAATCCATTTACATTTAAGGTAGTTATCCTTATGTATGTTCCTATTACCATTTTATTAATTGTTTTGGGTTTGTTATTGTAGGTCTTTTCCCCTTCTCTTGTGTTTCCTGCCTAAGTTCCTTTAGCATTTGTTGTAAAGCTGATTTGGTGGTGCTGAATTCTTTTAGCTTTTGCTTGTCTGTAAAGGTTTTAATTTCTCCATCAGATCTGAATGAGATCCTTGCTGGGTAATGTTGATAGTAAGTTCTTCCCTTTCATCACTTTAAATATGTCCTGCCTATCCCTTCTGGCTTACAGAGTTTCTACTGAAAGATCAGCTGTTAACCTTATGGGGATTCCCTTATATGTTATTTGTTGTTTTTCCCTTGCTGCTTTTAATATTTTTTCTTTGTATTTAATTTTTAATAGTTTGATTAATATGTGTCTTGGCATGTTTCTCCTTGGATTTATCCTGTATGGGACTCTCTGCATTTCCTGGACTTGATTATTTCTTTTCCCATGTTAGGGAATTTTTCAACTATAATCTCTTCAAATTTTTTCTCAGTCCCTTTCTTTTTCTCTTCTTCTTCTGGGACCCCTATAACTGTAATGTTGGTGTGTTTAATGTCGTCCCAGAGGTCTCTGAGACTGTCCTTAATTCTTTACATTCTTTTTTGTTATTCTGCTCTGCAGTAGTTATTTCCACTATTTAATCTTCCAGGTCACTTATCTGTTCTTTTGCCTCAGTTATTCTGCTATTGATTCCTTCTAGAGAATTTTTAATTTCATTTATTGTGTTGTTCATCATTGTTTGATTGCTTTGTATTTCTTCTAGGTCCTTGTTAAATATTTCTTGCATTTTCTCCTTTCTATTTCCAAGATCTTGGATCATCTTTACTAACAGTACTCTTAATTTTTTTCAGGTAGACTGCCTATTTCCTCTTCATTTGTTTGGTCTGGTGGGTTTTTACCTGCTCCTTTATCTGCTGTGTGTTTCTCTGTCTTCTCATTTTGCTTAACTTACTGTGTTTGGGGTCTCCTTTTTGCAGCTGCGGGTTTATGAATATCAGCTCCTGCTCCTCAGAATTCAAGCTCTGAAGTGAGACAGCCTGAGAGCAAGAAAGGAAAAGCCTGGCGACATCAAGGAATCCTGAGCAAAACTGGATGGGAAATGAAATGGAATGAGATAAGTTGCAGAAGCTGTGTGAGAGAGCCATTTACAATGCTTACATTAGGAGGCCACACTGAGCTGTGAGAGGGAGCCTGCAGGGAACCTGTGGCCACCACAGGATAATGGGCAAAACCCAAGCTTTGGTTTCATCACCTTCTCAGCCGCCTTCTGCTGCTCCACCCCATGATGACACTTTGGTGAATGGATGCAGCTGCAATGCCTTGTTCTCAATCTACCCTCCCTTTTCTGATAAAGGCATCTAAATTTTTCTTTAGATAACCACCCACTCCCAATCTTAGTGTGGTCTGAATGGGCAGAACCAACTCCCCAGCTCTAGAAATAGGCAAAGAATGAAGACACAGTCAAATCACAAAATTCCATGGCCATCGCTACATGACTGGTTCAGAAACAGGCCAGTGAGACTTAATCACAGGACTTGTTCTGGAAGTATCCAGAAGACAAACTTCCTTCTGTCCTTGGATGGCTAAGAGAAAAGGAGGTCAACTTGGTCAACTGGCCACAACTTAGAGAATCTTCCTGAGAATAATGTAAACACAGAGAAAAGCAGATCCAAGAAAGGGAGAGAAACAGATTCTTGGTAACATGACTTGAGTACAGTCATGTTTGAAGCCAAATATGAAACCTAGATTTTTCACTTAAATTCCTGTTTTGCAAACACCAATTTGAGTTGGGCTTCTGTTGTGTGCAACAAAAAGAGACCCAACCAGGGCCACTCCTAGTTCATACACACCTTTGTGAGAATTAGAAAAGATATCCACACTGGATGGGCACAGCCCTGAGGGTTTAATGCTCAGGAAATTAATGGCACATTCATGCATATTAGAATAAGGCTGCCTTCAAACTGTTCTACACTGTTTGTGGGAATGTAAATTGGTGCAGCTACTGTGGAAAACAGTATGGATGTTCCTCAAAAAACTAAAAATATAATTACCATATGATCCAGCAATCCCACTGTGGGCATATATCCAGATGAAACTATAATTCAAAAAGATACATGCATCTCTATGTTCACAGTGGCACTATTTACAATAGCCAAGACATAGAAACAAGCTAAATGTCCATTGACAGATGAATGGATAAAGAATATGTGATATAGATATATATAGATGGAATATTACTCAGCCATAAAAAAGAAAAAATAATGCTATTTGCAGAAACATGGATGGACCTAGATATGATCACACTAAGTGAAGTAAGTCAGAAAAAGACAAATACCATATGATATCACTTATATGTGGAATCTAAAATAGGACACGAATGAACTTATCTACAAAACAGAAACAGACTCACAGGCATAGAGAACAGACTTGCGATTGCCAAGGGGAAGGGGGATGAGAGAGGGATGGAGTGGGAGGTTGGGGTTAGCAGATGTAAGCTTTTATATATAGAATGGATAAACAACAAAGTCTTACTGTATAGCACAGGGAAATATATTCAAAATCCTGTGATAAAACATAATGGAAAATAATATGAAAAAAAATTTATACTTATGTATAAGTGAATCATTTTGCTGTACAGCAGAAATTAACACAACATTGTAAATCAACTATAATTCAATAAAATACACTTAAAAATAAATAAATAAAAACAAATTCTCCCTTCCCTGTAGGCACATGCAGCCCAGACTAGCTCAGCTAATGGAGTGTGGCCTGAATTTCAGCTACTACTCCCCTGCTCAGATGGGCAGCTTTGCATGATGTTCTAACTGCATATATTTATGTGGCAACCCTGAGCCTGGTTAACATACAAAATAATTATTAACTCAATCTCTTATTGACAAAGGCTCTGATTGTGTTAAGACATGTCTGATGCACCAAGTTAGAAAAAGGCAACAATAAACCAGTTATCAGTTCATACAGCAGGTGATCAATTATGACTGAATCTTATCATTATAAAGAGATAAGACCCCTTGGATATCAATACCAACCTGGGTTGAACACTGAAAATAGGTAAGAGGGGCTCTCTGTCTGGTGGGAGGTGCAGTTACCTGGTCCAAAATAAAAGTCAGCATCTAGAATCTGCCAGAATAGGCCAGCAGAGCAGAGCATCTTAAAAATTGGGTGGTATGTGGAAGGAAGTTTTTCCCCAAAGGCTGACTCCAGTGGTTTTAAAATAAGCCCACAAATTCTTTGACACTTCTCTTTTCAGAAGGTACAGACTCATTCTCCTCCCCTGAGTGTGAATTGCCCTTAATGACTCGATTCTAACAAATAAAATGTGACAGAAATGTTGGTTTATGCAGGGGAAGGTAGCTGCCACATCCTCAGGATATTCAGGCACTCATGTGGAGAAGTCTGGATGGCAAAGAGCTCAGGCCTCTTGCCAACAGCCAGCATTAGAGTGAGCCCCTTAGAAAGCAGCCAAGCCAAGGCTTCCTTCATGAATAGCTTGGTGGCAACCTCATGAACGACACAATCACCTAGCAAAGCTGCCTCTGAATTCTTGCCCCTCGGAAACTGTGTAAGGTAACAAATGTTCGTCATTGTTTTAAGTCAGTAAGTGATGGGGTAAATTTTTATGCAGCAGTAGTAACTAATATACTGAGAACAATAAGACTCCAGCCACTAAGACTAATGAGAGGGAAGCAGGGCCCCAGCCCCAGAGGAAAGGGGACACTGAGCTGGGAACGAAGACAGGGACTCAGGTGGAAATTGGGGGCAGTCAAAGCAACAGGAACCACATGTTGGACTGACTCCTGGAGACAGAGCTATGAATCCATAGGTTCTTTTATTTCCCTGATGTGGTGTCCATTGCTGCAGAGCCTGGGACAGGACTGAGCTTGGAAGTTGGGCTAGTAATGGGCCAGTCCTCCTACAGGGGCCAAAACCTGGTAGAAATATTGTCTTCCTGGTCTGGCTCCAGGCAGACTGAGGTTCCAGTGGCTAAATGGCCCAAGGATGAATTGTCTGGAGGCACCAGATACAGGACCAACAAACAAGTAGAAATCACATCCTATGGCAGATCAAAGGTCTTAGTACAACTCAAAAGTTGAGGAGTCAAAACCAGAGCTGGAAAGGAATACATAAGTGAGACAGAGCAAATAGTAACATCTCAGGATGAAAGCTGTAAGAGGGATGACCTGAATCAGGTAGGAACCCCAGGGCAGGCCAGATACAAAGGCCCAAGCCCTTAATGTTCATCAGCAGATGTTTTTAAACAGAGATTGCTGCCCTCACCCAGAGATTCTGAGCCTAAAATTCAAAGGGGAGCCTGGCAATATGCATTTCTAATCAGTTCCCAGGTGTTGCTGATGCTTCTGGGGCACTTTGAGAAGCACTGAGCAAGGTAAGAAGGCTGGGATTATGCAGGGCTATGGGACATGGTCTGTCACAGCAGGAAGAATCTGTACAGAAGATCGCTTTGAGCAGAGAACCGTTCATGTTCCCTGAATCTAATTAGACATCTGCATGTCCCACCCTTATGCCTCTTCATATTTCTTAAGCCCCAACCTCTGTTCTACACTATTCCCTTCACCATTGAAAAGGAAGTAACTGGAAAATAATTACTCTCATTTATTGAGCAGTTACTATGTACTCTATTGACATTATATTATACAATTCTGACATCAGACTTAGTAAGGGGAATATTATTATTATCCCCAATGTACAAAGGAAAAGAACCCAGAGCTTACAGTGGGTGGTTAACTGGCCCAAAATCATTCAGGAAACCAGAATAAACCATTAGAAGTTATCCTAACTGTAAAACAGTGACAGAGATATATGTCCCTTTGGAAGAAGGAGACCAAAGTTTCCCCACAGAAAAACAAAATCCATCAGGTAGCGAAGTACCACATGATCAGCTTTTAGCTGTCATTTCTTTTCAAAGAGAAATGAGAGAGAGATGGTACCTTGTTTGATGAAAGCTTGGATGCAACTCATTTCCTTTTAAAGTATTATAGAATATAATTGAGATTCCTTTGATTTTTTTCTAAAGAACACCTGTTATATGGCAACCTTCAAAGAACGTCAAATAGAAGTCAGGGGAAATCTCTACATTGATTATTTCTTTCCCATCACATGCACAAATGACCTGTCTGTGGCTTGTGTATTTGTAACTCTGCCCTAGAGACAAAGTCTGTCCAGCTCCATTTAGTGCTGGTTAATTACAGTTGTATAGGAAACTTGGGCAAAACTGAAATACCCAACATATTATTTGTGTAATCCATATGTTAAACACCATGTGGCACTTAAAACTCATATATTTTAGAAAAGTTTTAGAATATCTAACATCATGTACAGGATATATTATTAAATGGAAAAAATCAGTTATATAAACTTAACAAAATATGTCTTAGGGACTTCCCTCGTGGTCCAGTGGTTAAGAATCCACCTTCCAATGCAGGGGATGAGGGTTCGATCCCTGGTTGGGGAACTAAGATCCCACATGCTGCAGGACAACTAAGCCTGTGTGCCGTGCTGCAACTACTGAACCCATATGCTCTGGAGCCCATGTGCCACAACTTGAGAGAAGCCTGCACACAGCAACTAGAGAAGCCTGCATGCCACAACTAAGAGGAAGATTCCACATACCACAACAAAGATCTCACATGCTGCAACTAAGAGATGATGGAGCCAAATTAATTAATTAATTTAAAAATATATCTTAGGCTGATATTTTGGTTTGGGTTCCCACAGCAGTAGACTCTTGAGTCAAGAATTCAAGTTCTAGTAACTTATTTGAGAGATGACCGCAGGGCACACTGGTGAGGAGAGGGGGAGTGGGACAGGAAAGGGAAAGCCAGTAAAGACTGTACCGTCATGCAAGTTACCACCGTGGACAACCCAACTCAATTCCACTGGGAATTCTGGAGCCCAGGCAGAAGGCATCATGCCTCAGAGTGATCCCGTGGAAGGTGTAAGAAATCAGGGTTATTTAAACAACAGCTTCTGTCAGTCATTGTTTGAGGGCTGTTCCCAAGGGCCATTAATTCTCTGGCACTTCTATCTTACTATGAACATATGCAAAGTAGGCTCTTGGTTTAAAAAAAAAAAACCCTCAGGAGAAGAAAAGCAGATGCTGGCAGCTGGAGTCAGGCCAGGCTGAACTGTGTGGGAAAGGCTGAAGGGAAATTTGGCAAAGCATCCAGAGTGTCTGCTGTACCTGTGTATCCCAGAATCTTGAGCTTGAGAAAAGCTTGTGTGCTCTTAGTTTTTCAGAAAGTGCCATCCCAGGGAGCAGGAGTGAGGGAAAAGGGAAGGAGGTAGAGAAAGAAGCTTCAATAAGTTCAAAGATGAATTTCCAAGCTGGCCTCCACGTGGTAACAAATGCACTAGTTGCTTGATCTCATAAAACTGTCTCTTGAGAGGATGTGTGAACAGCTGCATCCCCAGACAATCCGTCCTAAGAAATGAGGAGAAGATTTTAGCCTCAGCTTCTACATCTCATTGGTGAAGGGTTTCCCAATGGTGCATCAGCTCCTTAACACTTCCAGGTTCTGCATGTGGGGGCACCAACTGGGCCCATGACCTCTCACACCTCAAAAGCATGAAGGAAGCCAAGAGTGGGAGGCCGGGGCATCCAGATTGGACAGGAGGGAAGGCTGCAGGGCATGCGTGGGTGGAGCTGACAGGTCTTTACATAGTCAGTTATCCACGTGGCAGCCAGGGCAGAAAAGGTGGTTAAGGGCCTCAGAAATGGTCAAGGCCAAGAGGATCTGAGATGCTGCCTAAGATATGCCTGATGCATTTTTGCTTAATAAATATTTATATACATTCACACAAAAAAACACACACATGTACAAACACCATCACATATAAAAAAGACAACAGTTTTAAAGACAGTGGTGAAGAGCCAACCAATTTTTATTCCCTCCTATATTCTTTGATATATGTTTAAAATTTTATATAATAAAGGTGCTTTGATTTTACAATGGCTGAAGGTCATGTGGACACTTTTGGAAAAGGAGGCAGAGTAGGAAACATTTCTCAGAGTAAAACAAACTGGAAAACAATTATTATTCTGTATTTTACATGATGGGCACAGACAGCATTGTCTTCTTCAATAAAAAGTTGACTCTTTTAAGAAATTGTTTAGAAAATCAGCAATAAGTAGTTTTCTAATGTGAGAGGTATTGCCTTATAATAAACTTGCCTTATAATAAAATTAGTTTCCAAATAATTTAGAAATATACTTTCTTTGTATATCTTGCTTCATTTATTTATTCATTCACTGAATTAGCAAGTAGCTGTTATTCACCAAATACTTTCTGAGCCCCTACTGTGTGCAAGGACCTTGCCAGTCACTTGACAAGAAGAATCAGAAAGTATTGTCACCAACTAAATGTCCATATTGGAATGGATAATATGGGTTATGGCAAAGAAAATTCATACTCACCAAGTACCCAAATGCTTTCTTACCTTTCTTAACCTCCAGTGCATGAAGTTGGGGCCACGTGACTAGTTCTGTACTGCAAACTGTAAGCAGAAGTGATGTATATCACTCCTGGGCTAAGGCAGATATGAACTGGAACCGTGACCTTAGGGCCACATTTTGCTAGATGGTATAGCTACAAGAGGGACAAGGCCACCATACCTGCATCAGACCTTGCAGGAAAAGGATACCAATCTTTACTGTTCACCACAGCCCGTGTGCAGACCCTTTTCTTGCCTTGGGATCCACACACAAAAAAACTGACAATTTTATGGGTTATTGTTATCTAGTAAACATACCAGGGAAACACATTGCCACCAAAACCCAAAGAGGCTCACTGAGTGATGCGCCTTGTTCTGTGTTGTGTCTCTCACTATAGAAGGCATATCCTGATGTGCCTCAGACACTGGGCACCTAAACATTTTACCAATGTAGCAGTAAATTGCTACTGTGTTTTTCTTCTGCCCCTAATAAGATGTGACTAAAAAGGACACAACACATTTGTGATCTTCTTCCACAAAGTACATAACCCCAGGCTAATCATGAAAGAACACCAGACAAACCCAAAGTGAGGAGTGTTCTACAAAATATCTGACCCAGAGTTTTAAAAAGTGTTAAGTATACAAAAAAAAAAAAAAAACCCACAAAGAGAGAAAAGGGAACACTCTTACATTGTTGGTGAGAATGTAAGCTGGTGCAGCCACTATGGAAAACAGTACAGAAGTTCCTCAAAAAGCTAAAAATACAATTATTGTGAATAGTATACACATGTTCACCAAAAGACATGAATCAAAATATACACAGCAACAACACTGATAATCATCCAAGACTTAGAAACAACCCTGATGTTCATCGACAGACGCATGGAAACATCAATTGTAATACAGTCAATGAAAATACTCAATTCAGCTATGAAAATGAATAAACTACAACTACACACATAATATATATGACTCACACAAAAAATTTTGAGTGAAAAAAGCTAGGTACAAAAGAGCACAGACTGTATGATTCCAAATATATATCGTTCAAAAACGAGAACTACTCTATGCGGTTAGAAGTCAAGACGGTAATTATTCTTGGGAGATATACTGATTTTAAAGGAGGAAGAAGGGATCTTCTGAGGTGCTAGTTGTCTCAGCCATCCCATGATCACCTGCTAGATTGGGGATTCACTGGAAGGTCTAACATGACCCAATGTAGTTTTAGTCATGGCTAAGATTTATTACTGCAAAGGATACAGGACAGAAATAACAGAAAAAAGATATATACAGGCAAAGGTTAGAGAGGTCAAAAGCAGGCTTTCTTGTCCTCCCTATGCAGGGAATGCATCCTCTTCTCCAGCTGGGAAGTGCAAGAATATGTGTGAGATGAGCATGCTCAGGAAAGCTGGCTTGAATCTTGGGGTCCAAAGTTCCTAACTGGAATTGGTCACTTCCTAGCCATGGGTGTGAACCCCAAACCAGGCCCTGGGTACACATCATGAAACTTGATGTTTACTTTAACATGCTTGCTCATCTTGACTCACTACTTTGGGCATATAGACTAATATCTTTACCCAGCCACTATGTAAACATTCCAGTAGTTTAGTTCTCAGAGTTGACCAAGGGTCATTACGATGGCTATAGATTTAAACAAGAACTGAGTAAAACATATTTGCTTCATCAACTCCCTCTGCTCATTAATAATGTTATCATTCTTGCTCTGGGGACTGATTAGATGGGTAGGTTTTGTTTGTGCCTATGTATGCATATTATATATACTTCAAAAATTTTTAAAAATTAGTCAGGTAGAAATCCAGACCCATTAATTAGAGCCCTACATTCTTGTAAGTCTACTGAAACCCTGGGAAGTTATCAAAATAACATTAGGAAACCATTAGGGAATATAAAAAGCAGGGGTAACTCTAAATGTAAGTAGATGTCAAGAGAACAAGAAAGGGAATTAAATTCATGATGATGAGTTTCAGAGTATGTTAAGTAGGCAGATTACCGTGAATTTTGTAAAAAAATTTGTATTTGGATGTTTTGGCTATTCTTTAATGTGTCTGAAGTGATCAAAAACCAAATTATGAACAAATGTGTAATTCAGATGTAATTTTATGGGAATTTAATTGATTGTACAATCTGTTAAAAGTTACCAAAAACAGGTTTTCAAAAGTTTATCTCTTATGTTTTTAATTTTTAAATTGAGCATTAAAACATATGTGCAGTAAAAAAAAAAAAAAAGAGTTACCTATGATCCAGCAATCTCACTCCTGGGCGTATATCCAGACAAAACTCTAATTCAAAAAGGTACATGCACCCCTCTGTTCACAGCAGCACTATTCACAATAGCCAAGACATGGAAACAACCTAAATATCCATCGACAGATGAATGGATAAAGAAGATGTAGTACATATATATAAGGGAATAGAAAGAACAAAATAATGCAGCAACATGGCTGGAACTAGATATAAGTGAAGTAAGCCAAAGACAAATATCATATGATATCACTTATATGTGGAATCTAAAATATGACACAAATGAACTTATCTACAAAACAGAAACAGATTTACAGACATAGAAAACAGACTTGTGGTTGCCAAAGGGGGAAAGGGTTAGGAGAATGATGCATTGGGAGTTTGGGGTTAGCAAATGCAAACTATTACATAAAATAGATATATAGAATAGATATATATATATATAGAGAGAGAGAGAATGGATAAACAACAAGGTCCTACTGTATAGCACAGGGAACTATATTCAATATCCTGAGATAAACCATAAGAGAAAAGATTATGAAAAAGAATTATACATATATGTATAACTGAATCACTTTGATATACATCAAAAATTAACACAACATTGTAAATCAACTGCATTTCAAGTTTTAAAAACCCACAAGGAAAGGCTGAGCAACTGTTAGAAGTTGATGGACGCTAAGAAGACATTACGACTAAATGCAACATGGTGCCCTGTATTGAATCCCGGAACAGAAAAAAGACACTGGTGGAAAAACTGGTGAAATCTGAATGAAGTCTTTGGTTTGGTTAATAGTGCTGCACTGATGTTTCATAGTTTTGAGAAATATGCCACAGTTATGTAAGCTTGTCAACATTAGGGGAAGCTGAGTGAAAGTTATAGGGGAACCTCTCTGTACTATCATTAAAACTCTTCTGTAACTCTAAAATTACTAAAAGATAAAAAGTTTGTACAAAGGAAGCTGGAAATTTCTGCTTGATAAGACCTGAATATACAGGACCGGAGAAATAAAGGTACATATGAGAAAGTGCATGTGTGTGTGTATTTTTGTCTATTGGTGTGTCTGTGTGTGACTGTGTGTGTTTGTGATTGGGGGACATCTGGTGTGGGGGTGTCTTTGGGTGTGTGGCTGTGTTTGTGTGTGTCTAGTGCAGGCAGGGTGTGTTTACATGAACACATAGTTCTACTGTGAGGGAATTAATAAGCCAAGGCGCCTCCATGAACCTGAGAGTGAGTGCCTCCTTAAATTTTGAGCCCTAGGCACCTTGCTTAACTCACCCTAGATCCAGTCTTTTAAAGAAGCTGCCAGGAAGAACAAAAGAAAAAAAACAGGGGGCACCTGGATTTGAACCAGGGACTTCTTGATCTGCAGTCAAATGCTCTACCACAGAGCTATACCCCCTGATGCTATTAATGCCCCCTATAAGTCCTTATTCCACTTGTATGAGTTTCATCATACTTCATAAATATCTGTGTGGCTGAGATTCCTGCTAGATTTAATTTCATGCCTGATTCCCTTCTAGCCATGTCACCTCATACTTTTCCCAGAGCATGTATGTTCATTCTCTTCTCAGAACTTAAAGCTCAGTGCTCTATTCTCAGTCTAACCCTCCAGCGATTAAAATACACCACCAACTGCCCATAAATCTCCAGGCACATCAGTGAATGTTCTAAATATCATGGGCTGCCATTAAGTATTGGACATGGAGGGGGTCTTAACTGGGAAACACAACTGGACTACAGAGGTTTATGTACAACTCTGAATTACAGGCAAATATTGTATGTGTGCATGGATTGTATATTGTACATGATTTCATCATATTTTCAAGGGGATCTCATCCAGGTGAACAGTCTCATTTACAGCTGGAAAAAAAAACAGTTAAGTCCAAAATTCACCTTTGAACACCACTGACTCCTAGTTCCTTGAGTTCCAGTCTGAGAACTTTCAATCTGTGTATCTCCAAGATTGAGAAGAAAGGTCAAGGAAATCTCTGTCACTGCAGTAAGTTCTCCCTGATGAAGCCTGGCAGCTGCTGTGAAGCTAAGGAGCCCACAGCCCCCAGAGCTCCAGCTCACAGCTCTCTGAGTGCTGTAGACGACCCTTCCCAGCTGCTCCACTCTGAGGTTCTACAGAAACTTCAGTTGCAAACCCAGTGTGCCCCAAACTACATTTGCTGTCTTCCTGCTCAAACCTGCATCTACTCTTATTTTGCTTTGTGGTGATAATAATAGTCTATATTTACTAAACATTTGCTATGTGCCAGGCTCAGTACTAAAAGTTCTAGCCATAACTTCCTGCTGAATCTTCACCAAAAACTCCCACAGGACAGGTATTATTGTTAGCATACTGATTTTGAAAGTAAGGAAACTGAGGCACAGAGTGGCCATGCAGGTGGGAGGTGGTGGGGCCAAGATTTCATTGTGGGCTCAGAGCTGGGTGCCAGGCCTGCCTATGTAACCATCTGATCAACCTCCTCCCTGTCTTGGTTGGTGACACCACTGTGTACTGTCATTTGGCCAAAGCATGTAACATAACTCAACTTCTTCCAACCTCTCCTCCCAGTGCAAGTTAATCACTGGGTACTGCTGATTTTAGCTTTGACATCACTTAATCCCACTCCCACCCTGGCACCACAGTGCCACCACCTCCTAAATGGCCTCCCAGCCTCCACCCCTGACATCCATCTCCTACTGCTCCCACAGCAGTCATTTTAAAACTAAGTGCATCTAGTCCACTCCTCTTAAAGGCCTTCACGATAAACTGCAAGACTCTCAGCACAAGAGTTCTTACATTTTGATCCCTGTCTGCCTCCTCAGCTTCAGCCTCCTCTGCTGACACTCCCCATAGCACATTTTGTGCTCCAGCTGCCTCCAACTGCATCCATCTGGCTCCAGCCTCTGCCCATGCAGTTTTCTCTGCCTGGGACCCAACCCTCACTCACTGCACCCCTGCCTCTCCTCCACCCTCCCTCTGGTGCGATACTGTTCTTCTATGAGACCCTGAATTGCCATCAGCTCCTCTTGGAAGCCTCCTGTAACCTCCCTCCTCTGGACAGAGGTAATAGCTGCCTCCTCTGCATTCCTGAAGCTGGCCCAGCTCGGTCCAGCTCACAGCTGTCTGATTTCTTATTTTACAGGCCTGCTTCCTTGGCTGAGAGCACACTGAGTCCAGGGGCTGTGTCTTATTCACTTCTGGGTTCACACTTTGCACAATTCTGGCATGTAGTAGGGGCTCAGTGTATGTCATTCAAGCTGATTTTAAAATGCAGCAGTGCCTGAGTTGCAGGCAGGAGTTAAACCTAGACTAAGCCCTGACCTCTGACCCCAGCCTGGTTCCGGAATGCAGGCACCCTAGGTGGAGTGCTCGCTGCAGGCAATGAACTGGGGATGGAAAGGTAATAGAAAGTCCTCAAGCTTTAGATCAGGAAAGGAGTGCAGTTCCCTAAACTTTAGGCCAGTTCATGTTTATCCAGTGCTCTGTGAACAAGGTCTCTATTCCCTGACTGCCCCCAGGACACTGTAAAGTGTGGGCACCATCACTAATTTACTGGGTTTGCCCTGCAGCCAAATGTTCTAAAACTCTATGGACAGTTCTAGCACCTTGGGAGCATTGCTAAGTGGAATTTTGTGACAAAGATTTTAACAGAAGGAAAACAGAATGAGTAGTATAATGAAGTCATTGAGAACCATGCTCTGAGTTCAAATCCTGGACCTGAGCTTTGTAGCATCTCCAAGTCTCAGACTCCTCATGCAAAATGGAGATAATGTGTCTTGTAAAATTTTGGTGAGAAATGAAGGAGGTAATTAACATAAAGAACATAGTCTGCCACCTGGCATATACAAAAGGGAAATTAGTGATTATTCAAAGAGCCATGAGCCACAGAAGATAAAAGTCAAAATCAATACATATTTTTCTAAGGCATGAAGAATATACAGGGGGCGCCTGGATTTGAACCAGGGACCTCTTGATCTGCAGTCAAATGCTCTACCCCTGAGCTATACCCCCACTGACATGGACTTGTTTTCATAATCTCTCTCTCTCTCAACGTTATGATTCTAAACACCAGTAACTCAGGGGAATTATAATCAGAGAGAATGCTGCCTGGAAGAAGTCTGGGCATATCAAGTCTTAGAATTTCATTATGAAAAAAGACCTGACTCCTGAGAATTAAGTTCTCTGAGCCTAGAAACTTAGACTTTCCATACCCAAAGCCTCTGCTGTCTGCCATATCTCATACAAAGTGAACCTTTGTTCCAGATAAAAATCCTCAGGTTTTCCACAAATAACATCATCAGTATAATGGGATGATTGGATTCCTGTCATGTTTCCTTAGCTACGGCTCCCAGCAACTGAGATCCTCATTGCTCTTCTGACTTCACAGAACTGAGCTCATAACTGGCAGTCAATAGACATTTGTTACATTAAACTGATTCTGGAAAAATTTTGTATAAATAATGATTTGTGTGAGATAGCTTTTCCAAGACATAACTGTAAGATGATTTTACACAAAGTCAGATGGTCAAGGAGATACACTCTTATGAAACATAACTTGCCTGAAACTGCCAACTCCAAAAGGTCATTTGATGAAGACAAATAAGGCTCCAAACAAGAGCCTCTTAACTGATTAAATCACCTATCCTATTCCTACCACCAAAGATTCCTTTTCATTTCCAAACACAACCACTGTTGGAGCACCCTGTATCTCTGAGCATCATAAACATCTCTTCTCCCTCTGATGAACTCTTCAGGTGCTTCTCATGGAAACTTACTTGCTTAAACCTGTAAGGAAGGCTCTCTTCTACCAATTTCCTGACAACAAGCATTATTGAGATCTTTTCAAAGGATCCTAGTGTGTCATGGTGGTGGTTGGTTGGGACCCCAGGAGAGGGGAGAGTCTCAGTTACATTCATTTTCTCCCCTACCTCAGGCTGGAATTGAGAGCTAAGAAAAGAATCACATGCATTCTTTGCTCATTGTTCTTTTCTCACCCTGGACATTAGTGGGAGTAGAGATTTTAGCAGTAACAGATGTCCTGTGTGCTTCATATTGAAGAACCCCAGTGTTGGAAGGGATTTAGAGATCATTTATTCCAACCACTTCCTTTGCAGACTAAGAAACAGATGGAGTGAAAATGAAGAGCTCTGCTTAAAGTCAGACATAACAGTAGCAAGAGCAGAACCAAGGGTCCATTCCACTGCCAACTCCTTAGAGGCTCTTTGGAAGCCCCCAGTGCCTGGAATGATGCAGGTGCTCAATAAATGTTTGTGGGATAAATACCAAACTGTAGTTATATAGATAGACCAAATGTCCTGGTTTGCTGGGAATTCTTCTGGTTTTAGCACTGAATGCCCTGCGTCTCAGGAAATCTCTCAGAAAAGCAGGCTGTGGTTGTTTGGTCACCGTAGATATGACCTTATTTTTTCTCATTCACTGTATTTCCAAAACCTAATCATTCACTTTCCACTTTCTCATTTTTTTTAACCATTTTGCGTACATCCTATACTAGTATTTACTTAATATTTGTCTTTAAATCAACTTAATGTTTTTTATTTACCCTCATCCTAAGCAAAAATATCCCTGAAATCATGCCAATTATATTTCTTTGTACTGCACATCAAAACAAATACAGAGCTTTGGGTATTTGTTAAAATTGCATTTAGCACATGTTACACTTAAAACTTGCCATGCACCCTTCTAAGTGTTTTACAAATACTGATTCATTTAATCCTTAAGACAACTCAATGAGAGAGGAACAATTATCATCTTTACTTTATGATGAGGAAACTGAGGCACAGAGAGGTTAAATAACTTGTCTAAGGTCACACAGCTGTTAAATTTGCCCACGGTCCCCAAAGTCATCTTGGAAACAGTGATAACCACAGTGTGATAGTTAATTTTATGTGTCCATCTGAATGAGCCACAAGGTGCCAAGACATTTGGCGTAATTATTCAGGATGTGTCTATGTGGGTGTTTCTGGATGAGATCAACATGTGAATTGGTAAAGGAGTAAAGCAGATGGATCCTCTCTTTTTAAGTGGGCCTCTTCCAATCCACTGAAGAACTAAATAGAAAGATCAAGTAAATGAAAAAGACTGCAAATAACAAGTGTTAGAAATGATGTGGAGAAAAGGGAACCATTATGCACTGTTGGTGGTGATGTAAATTTGTGGAAGAGTATGGAGGTTCCTCAAAAAACTAAAAATAGAACTACCATATGATCCTGCAATCCCACTCCTGGGCATATATCTGGACAAAACTATAATTCAAAAAGATACATGAACCCCTATGTTCATAGCAGCACTATTCACAATAGCCAAGACATGGAACCAACCTAAGTGTCAATCAACAGATGAATGGATAAAGAAGATGTGATATACACACACACACACGTGCGTGTGCACAATGGAATACTACTCAGCCACAAAAAAGAATGAAATTATGCCATTTGTAATAGCATGGATAGACCTGGAAGCTATTATGCTAGGTAAAATAAGTCATATAAAGACACAAGCTATATGTTATCACTTATAAGTGGAATCTAAAAAGGAAAACAAATGAAGGAATATAACAAAACAGAAACAGACTCAGATGCAGAGAACAAACTAGTGGTTACCAGTGGAGAGAGGGAAGGGGGAGGGGCAAGGGAGGGGAAGAGGTTAAAGAGGCACAAACTACTACTACTAAATAAGCTACAAAGGTATAATGTACAGCATAATGTACAGCTACAGAGGTATAATGTACAGCATAATATAGCTAATATTTTATAATAACTTTAAATGGAATATAATCTATAAAAATTTTGAATCACTATGTTGTACACCAGAAAAAAATGTAACATTGTAAATCAATTATACTTCAATAATAATAAATAAAAAAGAACAAGAGGGACTTCCTCCTGCCTGACTACTTTGAGCTGAGACATCAGTCTTTCCCTGCCTTTAGAATCAAACTGAAACATCAGCTCATCTGGATCTCCAGCTTGCTGACTACAGACCTTGGGACTTTTCAGCCTCCATAATCATGTGAGTCAATTACTTATCACAGGTATTTTTATATACATATATACATTTTATTGCTTCTTTTTCTCAGGAGACCCCTAATACATAGGACATGCTCTGGGAAGAATTGTTGGGCCTGTACTGGCCTTGAGGCTCCTGTTCATATTGTTGAGATTTCACATACTTCATGAGGCCCAGAACAGCACCTGCCACAAGATGGGGGTCCAGTAACAATGGTTAAGCTGACCTGTTGTTGTATTCCTAACTCCCTGCTCCCTTCACACACATGTGAATTTGCTCTCATTGTCAAAACATAAACAAAAGTAAAAGTTCATATGTTTTTAAGCTATAAGTTACAGGAGCCAAATAATCTGGCTTGAGTTCCAAAGATTTATGTTCCAAGAAAAAAAGTTCTAGACATCCGTTGCACAACAATATGATTATACTTAACACTAATGAACTGTACACTTAAAAATGATTACCATGATAAATATAATGTTATGTATTTTTTACCAAAAAAAAATCTATGCTCTAATATTAGAAAGAACTTGAGTAATAAAGCACCCCACCTCAAAAAAACAAACATATGCACACTGCAGAAATGGCGGGAACACGTAAGCACTTGTCTCACTGGATGGTTCCTAAAGTCTGTTTGTGAACAGACTTTGACCGATTCACAGACCAAGACAAACTCTTCCTCAAAATTTATAGCAAATCCAATGCCTCTCACTGTTCCCAACAGGGCACAGCACAACGTGACGTTCTTCATTCTCTAGATGGTCACTGTGTCATTGATTTTAGCCCCTTTTTGTTGTACTCACTTAACAACAAAGCAAAGTAAAGCTAATATTATCCTCTATTTTTTTGCTCTTGGAGATGCAGCCTCTGGATTGAGTCCCGTGTGCAAACCTGCAAATACATCTGTCCTGTGTCCAGGTTTTCTCTTCTGTTGGCATGTGGTCCAGGAAAGACTTGCAAGTTCTGTTAAGCCTGCAGACAGATAAGAAAGTTGGGGAGTGTGCATGTTAGTTCTATTAAAGGGGAGGGAGAAAGAATGTCTCAATCAAAGGGCAGCCAAATGAATTGTCAAGGGGAAGATGGGCCAAAAGGTACGTTTATATCTCAAGATGTAATAAGGAAGAACAAATCTGACTTGATATTAGATGTGTTTCTTTTACTTTAACCTTGGTATTACTTTTGCTTCAAGTTAAGAATGTTGCCTATAGCCTGAAATATACAGGATAGCCCATTCTCAAGGCTGACATTTCAGGGTATAACACTTTTCTACTCATATAGAGGTAAAAAGTTGCAGAATAGAGAATAAAATTTGTCTTATGGGAGATTTACAGGAACATGGTGATCTGACCTACGTGGACAGCTGCAAAAACAAAGGATTCCTACACGAAAAAGTTTGCAACAACCAACCACATCCCTCCCTCACCTTGCCTTTAAAAATGTTTTGCTGTCTACAACTAACAAATGCTGGAGAGCGTGTGGAGAAAAGGGAATCCTCCTACTCTGTTGGTGAGAATGTAAGTTGGTGCAGCCACTATGGAAAACAGGATGGAGGTTCCTCAAAAAAATAAAAATAGAATTACCATATGATCCAGCAATCCCACTCCTGGGCGTATATCCAGATGCAATGAAATTATAACACTACCTAACACCATACACAAAATAAATTCAAAATGGATTAAATACCTAAATGTAAGACTGGACACTATAAAACTCTTAGAGGAAAACATAGGAAAAACGCTCTTTGGCATAAACCACAGCAAGATCTTTTTTGACCCACCTCCTAGAGTAATGAAAATAAAAATAAACAAATGGGACCTAATTAAACTTACAAGCTTTTGCACAGCAAAGGAAACCATAAACAAATGTAAAAGACAACCCTCAGAATGGGAGAAAATATTTGCAAATGAAGCAACAAAGAGTTAATCTGCAAAATATACGAACAGCTCATGGAGCTCAATAACAAAAAAGCAAACAAGCCAATCAAAAATGGGCAGAAGACCTAAATAGACATTTCTCCAAAGAGGACATACAAATGGCCAAGGGGCACATGAAAGGATGCTCAACATCACTAATTATTAGAGAAATGCAAATCAAAACTACAATGAGGTATCACCTCACACCGGTAAGAATAGCCATCATCAAAAAATTTACAAACAATAAATGCTGGAGTGGATGTGGAGAAAAGGGAACCCTCTTACACTGTTGGTGGGAATGTAAATTGATACAGCCACTGTGGAGAACAGTATGGAGGTTCCTTAAAAACTAAAAATAGAACTACCATATGACCCAGCAATCTCACTACTGGGCATATACCAGAGAAAACCATAATTCAAAAGGACACATGTACCCCTATGTTCATTGCAGCACTATTTACAATAGCCAGGACATGGAAACAACCTAAATGTCCAATGACAGATGAATGGACAAACAAGATGAGGTACATATATACAATGGAATGTAACTCAGCCATAAAAAGGAACGAAATTTGGTCATTTGTAGAGATGTGGATGGACCTAGTGTCTGTCATACACAGTGAAGTAAGCCAGAAGAACATCATATATTAACACATATATGTGGAATCTAGAAAAATGGTACAGACAAACCTATTAACAGGACAGGAATAGAGAGGTAGCTATAGAAAATGAACATGTGGACACAGAGGGGGAAGGAGAGGGTGGGACAAATTGGGAGATTAGGATTGACATATATATACTACTTGCATAAAATAGATGGCTAGCGGGAACATGCTATAAAACACAGGAAGCTCAGCTCGGTGCTCTGTGATGACCTAGATGGGTGGGATGGGGGATAGGGTGGGAGGGAGGTACAAGAGGGTGGGGATGTAGGTATACATATAGCTGATTTACTTCATTGTACAGCAGAAACTAACACAACATTGTAAAGCAATTATACTCCAATTAAAAAAAGATACATGTACCCCTATGTTCACAGTAATAGTATTCACAATAGCCAAGACATGGAAAAAACCTAAATATCCATTGACAGATGAATGGATAAAGAAGATGTGGTACAAATATACAATGGGATACTACTCAGCCATAAAAAGGAATGAAATAATGCCATTTGCAGCAACATGAATGCAACTAGAGATTATCACACTAAGTGAAGTCAGAAAGAGAAAGACAAATACCATATGATATCACTTATATGTTGAATCTGAATTAGGACACAAATGAACATATCTATGAAACAGAAAAAGAATCACGGACATAGATGGTGGTTGCCAAGAGGGAGGGCATTGCAGGAGGCATGGAGTGGGAGGTTGGTGTTAGCAGATGTAAGCTTTTATATATAGAATCGATACACAACAAGGTCCTATGTTATAGCACAGGGAACTATATTCAATATCTTATGATAAACCAAAATGGGAGAGAATATTTTTCAAAATGCATAACTGAATGACTTTGCTTTACAGCAGTAATTAACACAACATTGTAAACAAATTATACATCAATAAAAAAAATGTTTTGCTGAAGCCCTTCAGGGAGTTTGGGGTTTGGGGGGCACAAGCCACCTGTTCTCCTTGCATGGCCCTGCAATAAACATTTCTCTGCTCCAAACGCCAATGTTTTGGTCTGTTTGGCCTCATTGTGCATTGGGCACATGAACTTGCATTCCAAAACAAAGAAATTTCAAGGGAAAACCATCTGCTTTATGTTGCCCCGAGGTCATGATGACTGCTGTTTTTTACTCTCAAACTCACTCTCTCTTTCTCTTTGTCTCTCTTCTCTTTCCTCTGTCTCTCAAATTAATCAAAGTTCTCCCAGGGTTCAATTTATTCTCTAAATGAAACAAAAGCTCTTTTACAAAGTACATTCAAGCTAATCTGACTGCATTGTTCTAGTTTAGAAGTTATAATTTCAGGTAAAGATGTGCCTCATTTATGGAAAAGTTTGTTCCTTAAAAGTTACTGTGTAACGCCCTCATCAGTGTGCCCTTCCATGAATGCCTCTGCTAATTTGCTTCATGAAATATTCTCCCTCCTGACATACACAACTCCTTTCTAAGCTTTCCTAAAAATCTCCAAAAAAACAGCTAACCCGCCAACCCCTTGGCTAGCACACTGAATATATGGTTATTGGGAGGATAAGGAGGATAATTTAATTCATAGATGTGGTGGTGGGTATGAAGTGTCTTTAGCTAAAATGGAACAACATTTCCCACAATTCCCTTCCCTGCATGGTTCTGGGTTAAGGCTGCACCCACAGGAAAGTGTGCAGGAGATATGAGTGTGGAAGTGATGTGTTTCAGGGAAGGTGCAGCTGCAGTCCATTCACACTCATGTCTCATGGCCCACCTTGGCTTTGGGCAGCCTCAGGCTCACAGCTTTGTCCACTTCCCACTGGACCTCCTCCTTAGCTCTCTGAATCCTGGGCCAGGTTCATGAGCAGCGTTGGAGTGAAGTGTGCCAGCAGGTCACACACATCGTTGAGGTTGGAAGTTTGGAGGCATTGAGAGACTGTTGTGGGTTCCAGTTTGTCTTTGTGGTTCTACTTTGTCCTGTCTTGCCCCTGCTTCACATTCATCTTCCCTTCTGGACTGCTGACCTAAGTGTCCTCAGGCCCCGCACAGACACAGGGTAGCAAACTCACATACACTACTCAACCAGCTCCCACAAATGCATGACGTCTCATCCCTGTAATAAATCCTTTATAACGCTTACATGGTCCTACTTTTCTGCTTGAATCTTAACTAGTTACTGGAGGAGGTAAGCCAGCAAACAACATGTGGAGGCTGAAATTCTTTGATCTGCTCAAATCCTGCTTTGTAAAGCCCTTCACCTCAATGGAGGGTAGTGGCATCCAGACTCAATCTCTCATTTTCTCTGGAGCCTCCCTGTAAGGCAGCGACCAGAAGAATGACTTCTGGCTTCATTGGCATCTCTGTCTACAATCTCACCCTTATCTCTCTCTCTCTATTCTGCTTCCTCAGTCCCCTGGTACTCACCACTGTCCAGCCATGCTTGTTCATGTCTCTTTAGAGTCCCTTTGTATCTGAAATAAGACCAATGTATATCAAATCATAATTCCTTACTTCAAATATTTATAGCCTTTTATTTCTCACTAAGCTTTATTTAGCAATAACTCTGAAAACTTAAGACCTGAGAATCTCTCCTCTATGGTATAAGCAGAATATGGGGCTAGCAGTCAGCCAGAGCTCTGCTTATTCCATCTGACCTTTGAGCAAACCCCTGAATCTCTTTAAATCCTCCAACCTTCATCTGCAGAAAAAAAGAACTAGAATTAATGACCTCTCAAGACCCCTCCAACTTCAAACATTCCATTCAAAATAAACTTCTAAACAATGCTCCAAATACACTAAGAGAAGCTTCATCTTTAAAGAAGCTGGAAGTAAATATTTCCAGAAGCAAATACTTAGACTTTTGTACACTGTCAAAGATATATCGAACACATAAAGCTGCATGAAAGCTTTTTGTAGAATGAAGCTCAGAGCAAATTGAATACCAATTACTGTTACTAAAGTAACTCTCATTTTTAGCATACTATTTACACAGTTTTTGATCATTTATTTTTATGTTGATAGTCTTGTTTTTTTCTTCACGTATACTGCCTCAATCCCATTTGGAAGTACGTGATATATAAACTGTAAGGAGATAATTAAAATGTCCTAGTAGCTCTGAATAAAAACTAATTCAGGTTAAATTACTTTACTGTGCCACCTGGAAACAGAATGTTAGTACATTATTTTAATATTGCTGTGAAGAATACAGCTCTCAAATGGCTCTGATTGATTTCTAGGAAGTGAATTAAGCTTGGGGAAAAAAACAAGCATGAAGTTTTTGCTGATTTGACCAACTTCACAGGGAGTGAAATAGCTTCACTCTTTGTATATAATAAAATTCCCTCATCTATCTGGATCCTCCACTCTACCTCACTTTGTGTGAGGGATATTGGACACTAATTTCTGTCTGGTCCCCTCAACAAGGATCAGGGCCGTATGTCTCACTTTATCACCAGTCTCTATGCCCAGGAACAGCCAGATCCCTGCTCCAAAACCAAACCCAGGGGTCAAAGCTCTGCTCCCTATGGACAGGTAGCCTAGGTGTTGTCTGCCTCCCTTCCCCAAACTCCTTGCATTACCTGTGAGTCTATTTCTTGTGGACACAGAAGAGTAACTCTGAGGATAAAACTAAGATCCTGAAAAACAAATAAACAAAAACCTAAGATCCTGGAGAGCAGAGTCAAGAGCCACGGAATTAATATTCCCAGATAGTAGCACTGAGCTCTAATAAGAAACTAGTCACATGTGCCTTGATGGATTTCAGAATTGCAAAGTCTCAGTGGCTGCTGTGTGCATCCTGTTTTCCATCTTTTTTAATGGGACTGTCTGTTGCAGTTACCCCATGCCTGTCCCACCACAGTGGGACAGATAATCTCTTCTGTTCACAGGTCTTCAGATTGAGAAAAATGGTACCCAAGGACCTGGATTTGAGGAAACCAGGGAGCCTCATTTGCACCTAGACATTGAGGCTGAACCTGATTTCATAATGGAGTGAGACTTTTGTAGGGGCTGGCAAGGATTAAATGTTTTTTGCATATGGGAGGAAGGCAAACAATTGTGGTCAGAGGATAGATTTTGTTTCAAAACATGACCTCAAATTTCTTTATCACTTCTCCCATTGAAAAGTGGTGTCTATGTCCCCTTCACTGGATTCTAATAAGGGGCTTGGACTTCTACAACTAGGAGAGTATGGCGGAAGTAATGCTGTGTTACACCCAAGGTTAGGTCAGAAAGAGATATGTAGCTTCCACCTCCTTCTCTTGGGATTCTTGCTCTTGAATCCCAGCCACCATGCAAGGAGGAAGCCCAAGCTGCCATACTGAAAGGTCATGTGTAGGTATTCAGGCCAGCAGCCCGAGCTAAAGTCCAACAAGACAGGTGAGTGAACAAATATTTAGGTCATTCTAGCCCTAGCTGTCAAGTCATCTTCAGCCTTCAAATCCTCTCAGCTGAGGCCCCAGACAATGTGGACAAGAGACAAGCCATCTCACACAGAATTCATGAGCATAATAAATTTTGTTTTATACCATTAACTTTGGGATGGTTTATTTTTCTGCAGTACATAACTGGAACCACCTATCTATATTTGCCATTACTATTGTAGCTGCTGGGGCATTCCACCACTTCGTGCTTCAAGCAGGACTGGAATTTGCAGTGCCCTTGGGTCCTGTTCCTTTCCTGTCTTGCTGACTATCTCCAACCACCATCACAACATATGAAGCTAAGATCCAGACCCTGTTCCTCCCCTTACTGGCTCTGATTTGACATGTTAAACTGCACTGCCTTATGGATGAAACCCAAGATAGCACAAACACAGTGGTGAGTAACATGATTATGAGTAGGCAGTAAATAAGGCAAAGGGAGACAGAGTCTAATAGTTGACACTTGGCAATATGGTATTATGAGCTGAGCCTGAGACCTCTGAATTTTTTGTTTTGTTTTTACTTGCCCTGGTACCTATATCTAGAAAGTTACACTACATCTCCAGTTTCCATTTCATCCAGGACAAGGACCAGTGGCCAGTAGATGGTGAGCTTCTGGCAAATCTCCAGCTTCACTTGGCAGAACTCCAAGCCAGATACCATTGCCTCAGACTCCTCTAGACAAGCCAGGATTTCCCATGAGGGAAAGAGTGCAGCTAGTAGCAATACTTTCTCACACTTTCAAATTTCCTGGTCAGCACCCAACACCCCTTCTACACATTCAGTCTCAGTCTCCTTTGGGTCTGAGATATCAAGGCTTCAAGGAAAGTGAGATGTTCTCCTCCCAAAATGGGATCTGGCACACAGCCCTGTGTCTCATTATGCCAGTCTATTACTGAATCAGCTCTTTTTACTGAAAAGCCACGTGTCACACATGTACTACAGTAGTCCTCAAATTAATAACAATGCCAAAAAGAAGACCTAGGGTTGGGGGAAGGCTGTGGATTAATGAAATAACCACTAGATTCACTAGATTGCCAGCTGATAAGGCATGTGGCAGCAACTCCTTCCCACTGTCCTGACATCTTGGACATCGTAATCTAGAAGGCATCTGTGGGGGGCAATGTGGCAACCCAGCAGAGAGTAATGAGACCAGGGAGGAAAAGTGGAAATGGCGAGACAGTGGGTCCTGCATCCGAGAGCTGATTCTTCAGGTTGACATTGTTGGCATAGAGATTTTAAATGAAACTTGGTAAAGGCCAGGTTATTTGACCATAGTCTGAGCCCTTGGCATCCACAAGGTCTTGGGTTTTTGTTTCTTTGCCCTCACTGATGTTCCCTTACTTCCCAAGAACTTCAAAAGAAGCTTAGGCAGTTGGAGGAGGAAGAGAGTGGGAGATCAAGGAGAATTTAAGTCCTAGATCTAAACTTTGAAACCCTAAAATATTCTCCGTTATAAAAAGATGTCCCACTTCCAAGAACCCAGTTCTGTAAATAGTTTTCAGAAGTCAGGAGACTCACCGAGACTGAACTTGGCTGACAAAGTTTCACTTGCCTCTTCCATATTTCATAGTGCCACCCTCTATGGTTTTCAATCTCTAAAATTCTAAATTAATGTGGACATCTGCTTCTAGCAAATATAGTCAGAGCTGTCCTACCACCAACAATGTGCACTCATAAAACCAAAGAAAGAAAAAGAAGGAGTAAACAAGAACAACTCAGCACAACTTCCAGGAACCAGAACCTTTCCCAACTAACAGTCTTGCATCAGGCCCATCCTGCCTCCTCCCACTGTGTCTCAATCTAATGTCATAATTCAACTGCAAATATACTTAATAGGAAACATCAGTCCCAGTCCTATTTGTTTGGTAATCACTCAAAAACCACCGAGGTTTGGTCAGAATAGAAAAGAAAAACAATGAAAACTATGTGAACACACACTACACTCAAGGATTCTGTACACCCCCAACCATTTCAGCCACACAAGCTTCTAATGAGGAGAATATAACTCCTTCTGTGCAAGCTGGCACCTGGCTGCTGGCCTGATGGTCATCAGGTCTCCCTGACTTGGCTTCCACTCTAGGCCAGAGTTGTCCATTGGAAATGTAATGCAGGCCGCAAATGCAAGCAAAATTTTTAATTTCTTGTAACCACATTTAAAAAGTAAAAAGAGGTGACATTAATTTTCATAATACATTTTAATTTGATATATGAAAATATCATTTCAATATGTAATCAGTATGTAGCAACACGTGGCTGGTATGCTGATAAGCTTGTCCTTATTTTTATGACTAAATATGTTTCTTTCTAAGAGAAATTGCCTGTCCTGGGTTAGGCTGCTGAAACGGGAACTGAAAGTGGAAGTTCCCTGGAAGTGAGCTTGCCATGTAAAATACAAGACACCTAGTTAAATTTGAATTTCAGATAAACAACAGCTAATTTTTTAGTATAACTGCATCCCAAATATTGCATACGACATACTTGTTTTTCTAAATTGTGGTATAGTTGCTTTACAATGTTGTACTAGCTCCTGCTTCACAGTGAAGTGAACCAGCCATATGTATACACATATCCCCTCCCATTTGCATTGACCTCCCATTCCAGGTCACCACAGAGTACCACAGAGTAGAGTTCCCCATGCTATACAGCAGGGCATAGGACATACTTATCTGCATTTCAATTTGGTAAATCTAGCAACCTGTAAAGCATTATTAGAATTGAGTCCTTCTTTAGCTAAAAGGGAGTATGTACATGTTGAATAAACATAACTCTCTCCCACCAAGGCCACAATTAAGGTAATGGGAGGGGGACATATCATCAGGTGGCCAGTAGAAGTATGAAGGGCCAAGATGTGTTCTACCTTGGCCCAGCATAGACAGGAAGGTACTGGCAATCTCACAAAAGAAAGAAGGAGGAAATGGAGGCACAGGGAGAAAATATGGCTGGTACTTGGGGCAGCAGAAGGTGAAGATGCCCCAGGTAGTCAGAGCAGGCCTGCTGGGAAGCATTGCTTTCAGGGTGAGAAACACCCTTTTCAAGGATGAGTAATGAGGGCACCTGCAGGAAGGTACACAGGCTGAGCAGCAGGGGTCACTGATGCCTCTGCAGCCCACTCCTCTCCACCCTGTTTTCTCTTCTTCCCTTTCCGTGAATTTTACAAACTTTCTGTATATCCCATAAGAATAAGCATTTTGCAAGATCTTGATCTTAATGTGGCATCTGCAGCTTTCCAATTCGCTATGGATTTCCTTTACTAATAAAGTTATCTTTTTATTTTATGTGCTAAGAGTACTCGCAATCGGTGAGGAGGGAGAAGCATTGAGTTTTTTCAATTCATTAGATATTCCTTTGTGTGCTCAAAGTGAGAAGGATGAAACATGCCCCCCCGTTTTTAAAATTCCTAACAATTCCAAAGCAGTAACCTGGTTAAAGCTAAGGGACATGGGGATTACAGAACTTTTGGGGAGATGTGTTTTCAGTTGGCTAGGTGTTGAAGACCTGTAAGCCTCAAAGGTAAGATCCAGAGTGTCTGATACAGTAGGTCAGGGTAGGACTTGAGAATCTGCATTTTTAACCATTTCCCAGGTGATGCTAACACTGCTGGTCCAGAGACCACACTTTGAGAACAACTGCCTTAGACAATGAGAGAGTTCCCATGGAGATTTAAACAGCACCTGTTGAGACTTTTTATTCTGTTCTATAGTTACAGTTTCCTCAAATTGGAAACCCAGAGAATATAGACTGCATCAGCAGTGGTCCTGCAGAGCCAGTGGCCTCTGTTAATGGTACAGTTGAATGATGTGGGTTTTCACATCATGAGTCAGATAGTTTATTTGGCGCTCTGGAGGTTGGAGGAGGAAGTGTCTCAAAGGTCATTCTTTGCAAACAGATATCCCGAGCTAGACATTTGTTACTTCTTGTTTCAATACTGCCCCTTCCACTCTCCATCATCCATTGTGCTTCCTTCTAATGAGCCCTTAAATTCCCTAGTCTGTCCCGCTGCCTCAGCTTACACCCAATCCTAGTCTGTGTCACAGAAGGGGTATTTTCCCTAGCCTTCCTCTAGGAAGCCTTCCTCTAGGAATTTTTGGCATCCAAAAATTCACATTCAGATGTAGGAAGCCTATCATGCTCTTTTCCTGAGCATGGTGGTGGGGAGACCCACTTGGTAGTGATATCTTCTGTTCCCTGGGCTTAGTAGTTACATTCCTGTCCAGAAGGAGAGAGCATCACTCATATCCGCCCCAGAAAAATGAGGAAGATGGAACTCTGCATAAGGGCAATAACAGTAAGACTCGGTGAGATTTTTCAGCACTGAAAAAAGGCATTTCCATTTTCTAACCTCTCCTGAGGCTATACCTTTTTCTCCACCAGCTTACCCACATCCATCCAGCAGGCTTCTGGGAGGCCAGCCTATTCTGCATTCTTCTCCAGCAACTTCATCCCCTTAGAACTCTCTCCAAGATGTCCTGTCTACCCAGGTCCCCCTTGCCCTTCCTCCCAAAAGGAACAAACACTTTTCATTTAAGAACTTAATAACTAAATTAAATGGAGTTATAAGGAATTTCCAGGATCAAACAAAAAGAAGCCACAGAGGTTCAAAACACCTGACCACACTCTCCCAGCCTTTGTTTCTATTCTGTTCCAAGGAACAAAGATACCCTCTCTGATCTTTTAATCCCCAGGGATACAGAACATCAAACCACACCAGCCATGTCATGCCCTTCCCTTGTCTACAGGAGCCAGTCTTCCATGAAAATCACTTGATGCAGAGCCCTTCATTTTGATCAGAAAGGAAGTCTAGGGCAGACCAATAATGGTGAACTACAGTGACAGTGAGCTGCTTCCTTATCTCAAGTGGGAACATTCCTCAGGGGAACCTGAAAGGGGTCTTTAAGAGCCATGGAGAAGAGCTTACTGGCTGCCACAGAGGCCTTGGTTTCCACTCAGTCTCTGCTTGGTGTTTTGCCCAAAGCTGTGGCTAGACAAACCCTATACTTGTGCCCAATTATAGAACTAAAAAAATTATTGCTAATAAATGTGTTGCAATAAAAAAGAATCTTAAAATGCAAGCAGTTATTTTCCTCTCAGCCAGTATTCTTCATGAGGTCAGCCCATTTCCACATGTAGTGACTAATTTCTGGAATCCTTTTGCCATTTGCTTTAGATGTAATTTTCTCTGGATATAGAAAATCAAAACTAATATTATCTTTGCATATCCTTTTTCTCCTTTTGAAAGGGAAATACTTTGTGAGCTGACCTCTTCTTCCTCTATTTCACTGTTCTGATAAACTAGTACATATTTCTCAAACTGTGGTCAATGGGATCACCTGCATCAGAAATAACTGGGATGAAAAAAATAATAACTGGGACTTTCAGTAAAAATGCAAACTCTTTACCTCATGCCAAACTTACAGGGGTGGGGAAGGGACTTGCCCAGGGAATCTTTATTTCTAATAAGCTTCTTAGAAGATTCTTCTGCTTGCTGAATTTTGAGATCCACCACAATAGGTACAGATTATATTTATCCTGCAGGTATTTAATAGGCACCAATTTACCTGGAAGGCAGTTAGGGGGCAGGGGGTGTGTGACAAAACTACCTGACCTCTGGGGCTCCACTTCCTCTGCTGGTGTAATTATGGTGAAAAGCACAACTTTATCTAGATTGGATTCAAGAAGGGTCAGAGAAGACCCTTTTGTATTTTCCCAATACAGTTTACCCTGTCTTGCCTCTTCCCCACTTCCCTAGTTTAGTGTGCCATTATCCCCAATTCATTCAACATCTTATTCTTTCATGTTTTGATTCAGTAGTCATGTTACTATTTTCTTGTTACCAAACTTACATCTCCAAACGACTGCTTCCCAGTTAATACACAGAGTCTGTGACAATAACTCAGCTGGTGTTCCTAATCCCACCAACCTAACCCGTCTTCCAATTTAGCAATAGCAAAGCTTGAATTATTGATATTTAGGGACATAGCTCACCATTTACCCTTTAGACCAGAAACCAGTTTGTTTATTCCTTTTTACAATGGCCTGGGATGAACTGAAAATCATCCTAGATCTTTATTTCTCCAATTAGACTAACATAATGCCTGTTCCCTCATGTACTTCAAATACCAATTTTCTCCCACCTTCAAGGTAAAGATAGTTTATTAAACCTTCTTTGTGCTGACTCTATACGTCAAACACGCTTCAATGGTAACACATATCATACTGCAATATAATATTTGTTTACCTGTATGTTTCCCCTTTTAGAAGATGAACTCCTCCTAGGCAGGAATCTGATCCATGACTTTGCTATCTCTAGTGCTTAACACCTTTCTGATACATAGTGGGCACTCAGTAATGTTTACGTGGAACTCAACTAGTCTCAAACTTTTATAGGTAGAGACGTATCTCATTTAATGCTTCCCCATAAAATGCTGATTCGTTACGCCACAGTTCATTTCAGAAATATTATTATATATATATAATATGTATGAATAGTATGCAGTTAATTTCTGTTTGCATTTGGTCAGACAGCTGCTGGAGTCTAGAGCAACACTGTCTAACAGGAGTTTCTATAATGATGGAAATATTCTATGTCTATATTGTCCTGGATTCCAGATTCCTAGAACACCACCCTGTTACCTCACTACCAACCAATCAGAAGAAAGTCACACACGCTGTAGCCCTCACTGTAAAAGTTGCCTTTAAAAATTCTTCCCTGATTAGTGTACACATGTGAGTCCCAATCTCCCAATTCACCACACCCCACCCCCACCCCCCATCACCTTCCCCCATTGGTGTCCATACGTTTGTTCTCTACATCTGTGTCTCAATTTCTGCCCTGCAAACCTGTACATCTGTACCATTTTTCTAGGTTCCACATATATGCGTTAATATACAATATTTGTTTTTCTCTTTCAGACTTACTTCACTCTGTATGACAGTCTCTAGATCCATCCACATCTCTACAAATAACCCAGTTTCATTCCTTTTTATGGCTGAGTAATAATCCATTGTATATTTGTACCACACCTTCTTCATCCAGTCATCTGTCGATGAGCATGTAGGTTGCCTCCATGACCTGTCTATTGTAAATAGTGCTGCAATGAACATTGGGATGCATGTGTCTTTTTGAATTATGGTTTTCTCTGGGTATATGCCCAGTAGTGGGATTGCTGGGTCATATGGTAGTTCTATTTTTAGTTTTTTAAGGAACCTCCATACAGTTCTCCACAGTGGCTGTATCAATTTACATTCTCACCAACAGTGCAAGAGGGTTCCCTTTTCTCCACACCCTCTCCTGCATTTGTTGTTTGTAGATTTTCTGATGATGCCCATTCTAACTGGTGTGAGGTGATACCTCATTGTAGTTTTGACTTGCATTTCTCTAATAATTAGTGATGTTGAGCAGCTTTTCATGTGCTTCTTGGCCATCTGTATGTCTTCTTTGGTGAAATGTCTATTTAGGTCTTCTGTCCATTTTTGGATTGGGTTGTTTGTTTTTTTAATATTGAGCTGCATGAGCTGTTTATATATTTTGGAGATTAATTCTTTGTCCATTGATTCGTTTGCAAATATTTTCTCCCATTCTGATGGTTGTCTTTTCGTCTTGTTTATGGTTTCCTTTGATGTGCAAAAGCTTTTAAGTTTCATTAGGTCCCATTAGTTTATTTTTGTTTTTATTTCCATTACTCTAGGAGGTGGATCAAAAAAGATTTTGCTGTGATTTATGTCGAGTGTTCTTCCTATGTTTTCCCCTGTTTTATAATGTCCAGACTTACATTTGGGTCTCTAATCCATTTTGAGTTTATTTTTGTGTATGGTGTTAGGGAGTGTTCTAATTTCATTCTTTTACATGTAGCTGTCCAGTTTTCCCAACACCACTTATTGAAGAAACTTTTTTCCATTGTATATTCTTGCCTCCTTTATCAAAATTAAGGTGACCATATGTGCGTGGGTTTACCTCTGGGCTTTCTATCCTGTTCCACTGATCTATATTTCTGTTTTTGCACAAGTACTATACTGTCTTGATTACTGTAGCTTTGTAGTATAGTCTGAAGTCAGGGAATCCGATTCCTCCAGCTCCATTTTTCTTTCTCAAGATTGCTTTTGCTAATAAGAACCTGCTGTATAAATAAAATAAAATAAAATAAAATTCTAAATTTCAGAAAAAAATTCTTCCCTGAAAATCATCAGGGACATCATGTATTTTGAGCATGAGCCTCCTGTTTGCTTTGCTTCGTCCTTCAATAGACCTTTCTCTGATCCAAACTCCAATGTTTTGGTTTCTTTGACTTCACTGTGCTTTGGGCACATGAACTTGAGTTCAATGACACAGCCACTAGCTACAGTGTGTTTACATGCATGTGTGTGTATGTCTATACACATTGAAAAAAGAGAAAAAGAATGGTATAGAAAGTGATTAAAAAGTAGCAGTGGGCTTCCCTGGTGGCGCAGTGGTTGAGAGTCCACGTGCCGATTCAGGGGACACGGATTCGTGCCCCGGTCTGGGAAGATCCCATATGCCACAGAGCGGCTCGGCCTGTGAGCCATGGCCGCTGAGCCTGTGCGTCCAGAGCCTGTGCTCCACAATGGGAGAGGCCACAACAGTGAGAGGCCTGCATACTGCAAAAAAAAAAAAAAGAAAGTAGCAGTGATTATGTCCATATGTAAAATCACAGGTAGTGTTATTCACCAATTCTATAAGAACTTAAAGCAAATAAATTTTCCACAAAAAGCACACACTAAATAAGAAAAATCATTGTTTTTAAATGTCAGCATATTCCTAGCCTTCAAGTATTGGGTACATCTTGTAGGGTATGAACTACAAGATAAGTATGTACTTATTGCCATCTTGTTAATTATTTTCTGGATGCTTTTGTTCCTGTTCCTTTCTTCATCTCTTGGTTTCTCCCCATGTGGTTTGATGATTTTCTTTAGTGCTATTTTTAGGTTCTTTTCTCTTTATTTTTTTGTATCTATTATATGTTCTTGATTTGTGGTTACCATGAGGTTCATTTATAACAACCTATTCATATAGCATTCTATTTTGTTTATGGTCAGTTAAATTTGAATGCATTCTAAAAACACTACATTTTTGCTACACCACCTCACTCCCTGTTTCACTTTTTTGACATCATATTTTAAAACTTTTAATTTTGTGTATCTCTTAACTACTTATTGTAGTTATAGTTGATCTGACTACTTTTGTGAGACACAGCAAGGAGGCAGCCATCTGCACCCCAATGAGAGAGGCCGCAGAAGAAACTAACTCTGCAGACAAGTTGATCTTGGACTTCCAGGCTCCAGGCCTGTGAGGAAATAAATGTCTGGTTGTTAAGCCACCCAGTCTGTGGTATTGGTCTGGCAAACTAATACAAATACCAACATGACAGTGTGTTTGTGAGGACTGAGTGAGAAAAGTAAAGAGACAGGAGAAAATAGATATCTAAATGGTTGTCTTCCCATTCCTTTCCTGATTAGAAATGATGCATAACCTGCAAGTAGGCTATTTGGGCAGAAGAGAATAAGTTCAATGAGAGGAAAGTATACACACTGACCCTGAGCCACTGAACTCTGGAAAAATATTGCTGTTACAGGTCTTGAATAACCTAAGAAAGATTAAGAAAAAGTAGTGTGGAGATGATTTCAGAAAAATTATTTTCTAATGTCAAAATTATTTATAATAGAATTTGTGTGAATGTCCAATCTGTTGATTTGCTAAGGTCTGTCAAAAAAGAAAAGAAGGAAGGAGGGAAGGAGGAAGGGAGGGAGGAAAGAAAGATAAGAAAATATGCAAGTATGCTATTTTTTTCCTGCAGATGAAGCAATCATAACTTTCAAATTAACTGGTGTGTCTGAATCAACACTCTGGACCACCAAACCCATGAATTTTTCAATATGACCCATTCCATTTCTGCAAAAATTGCTTTGTTGTCAATAAATGAATCACACATTCATTTATCCATGAACATTCAGTGAGTACTAACAGCTGACCAGTTCTTGTGTTAAGTTCTGTACCTGTGATTTAGGCATGGAAAGTCTATATATCATTCTCTTCCCAACCTTGTGATTCCAAAATTAGAAGCAGGCCCATCAGCTGCTCAGTGCTTAGTTCTTTGAAGTAACTGAGTGGACAAGTGTTTCATTTCTTAAGTCACTCTGTAGATTTTAGCCTTTCCGGTTTTCCTCCCCTATAAGACAGTTTCCGTGGATCACCCACAGATGGCACTAGCTGACTATGATGAAACAGTTTCTTAAAAATATAAAACTTTTTACCATGGAATTTGTTAAACACACACAAAAGTAGAGATGATATAATGAACTCGCATGTACCCATCACCCAATGTCAACAATTATCAACAAGTGGCCAATCTTGTTTACCTACCTCATCCATTGGACCTAAAACAAAGGAAAACTGAGCTCCCAGGCTGAAGGCCCAGGAATTCACATTTTTTCCTCAGCCTTCTTTTTATCCCATGGATCATCTCAAGCAGTCATGTCCAGGTATTGCTTAAGGGGAGTGAGTATTTCTCGTGTGTCACAGGTGGTGATAAGTTGATGTCAGTATGCAATGATTCCCTTGCTCCCTAAATGTACTCACCAAAATGTTGATCTTCCATCTCCAAGAAGACTATAGCTGCCTGACTGGGGGTTTCCCCAAGCAATTCATCTCGTTACACTTAAGTGGCAGGAATGTAGGAAGGAGCAGATGCTATAGAATGTCTGCTCTCGTTTCTCACAAAACCTGTGACATTAGCCTTAAGGGAATTAATAGCAATCAAATTTTATTCTCTCATCTGTCATTTTAAAATCAACCACCCACTCAGGAGTAAAATTTTATACTGCTGATGCTCTTCAAATTGGGATCTTAACAAAGAAAAGCCTGCAACAGATACATGACTACCATGCACATCATCACTGTGACAAATAAAGACCCAGAAAAGATCTTGTGTGTTGGGCTCACAGTTTCTAAGAAAAGTGGAGTGAAGGAGGCTTTCTTTACAAATTTCCTGTAATGTTCCTTGTAAACAAACTTATACCAATAAATACAAACACCATCTCTCATGACAGCAGCCAAAATTATGAACCACAGCCAGGGCGTTTGCCATTCATACAAAACCTAAATGTGTTAAAGTCAAAGAAACAGCTCCAACATGGAGTCAAAATTGGCTCTTCCCTGTTACACTATGGCCTACAGTGCAAGGTCCAAACCCCTGATCAAGGGGTCCACTCACCAGTCCTCCCGATTCCCAACATTCTATCCCCTCTTGTCTACCATGATTACAGGGTGGGAATTGTTTACCTGTCTGTCTTGCTCATGGGTTAGTGCTCTCAAGGGCAGAGACCATGGCTTCTCACATCCATGCTTTTGCTAAAGGAACTATTGAGTTTTGCAAGGACCATTGGCCCAAAGTCTAACTGTCTCTCTATCCCTCCTGACAGTTCCATCACTGGCTCATGGGGTTTCCCCTTAAGACTCACAATCAATTAACCATATGAAGGAAACAGTAAATGCTGCCTTAGATCAGGCCAGAAGGAGGGCTTAGGTTGTCTGCCCACCACTTGGTGGTGCTGTGTACAGGGATCATATACAAAGTTGCAGACGTACACACAGCCTTTTAGAAAATTTCCCTCTGCAGCACTTACTATTCCATCCTCCATTCCTACCCAGCTAGTATAATACTTTGAAACTCACAATCCAGAGAGAAGGTAAAGTTATGGCACTCTTTACATGTTCAGAAAAGCTAGCAAGAGTCAAGAGTTAGATTAAACATAAGCCACACTCCTGAGGTGATATTCTAAATCCAGTTGATTCCCATGCTCACAGCAGTTATGTTGTATACATTTACCACAAACACTGAATTACTGAAACCTAAACCACTGCTTCTAGGAGAAACATAGGGTTAGGTTCCTGGGAGCCTATGATCACAACACTTTCATCACCTGGTCAATACATAACCTTGTTTTGAGACAGGCTGAGACCTAGGACCTAGGACCCTTTGCTGCAGTACTTGCAGCTGGACAAATGTCTTCTTGAGCAACAGATACAAAGAAGCTATAAGGGACGAAAAATAATTGTGTGCATGCACAGTTAAGGCAAAGTATGATACAAAAAGGGCAAAAACCTAACTGCTACTTCTCAGGTGCCAGAGCAAAAGCAGGATACCATGCATGATCCCTGCACATCACCAGCAAGAGTTGGGCAGATCACCTAAGCCACCTCAGGCCCAACCCACTGATCTGCCCACCTTCACCCCATTTAAGGAACCAGCTTTCTCCCCACCCTTGGGGAGCAAGCCAGGGTACCTGTTACTCGTTCTTGCTCCTTCATGCTGCAGCATTAGCCCCAATAAAGCCTTGCCTGAATTTGGCCTCATCAATTTCTATTGATTAAAGAGTCCAAGAACCCAGATTGGTAAAAATATGGGCCCTGACCCCAGGAACTTTATCATTAGAGTGATATCTTTCATGGGAATCTTAAGCTCTTTGCCAGCATGATGAAAGGCTAGTAATATTATGTCTATAAAAAAGCTGGAGGAAAAAAAATCCAAGAGTCTGACTTGCTTAGTCTAGACCAGTAATTCTCGAAGTGTGATCTCCAGATTAGCAACATTATTGTCATTTAGGAGCTTGTTAAAAAGGCAAAATTTTAGGTCCTCACCCCAGGCTGCTGAGTCTGAAACTCTGAGGGTGAGGGTGGGGCAGCAATACAAGTTTTAACAGACTCTTTATGTGATTCTGATGTATGCTCAGGTGTGATTGAGAATCACTGCTCCAGCACAGACCCTTGATATTCAGTGTGCTTCATGGACCAGCAGCATCAGCGTCCCTTGGGAACTTATTCAACATGTAGAGTGTTGGGATCCACTTAAGACCTACTGAATCTGGATTGGCAATTTAGCAAGATTCCCAGGTGATCTGCATGCAAATAACATTTGTGAAGCACTATCAAGACAGATTGTACCTTGGAGGGCTTGGAGCCAGGGCCAGGCTATGACTCCTTTCACCTCTGACATCAAATCTCTGAAGCACCCTGAGGGGCTGCTCCTTTCCACTGCCCTATGCACTTGTGTGATACTATTACGAACTGGTATTTTGCAAACTTGAACAGTACTAAGATTTCTTACAAAGCAGGCTCAGCTCCTGGCCACAAAGATTGAGGGTGGTGCCAATTTAAACAATTATTTTTCCAGTAGCCAACAGATTGTTATTAAAATTGTTTGGCAGGAGATTTCCCCCTTCTTTAAATATCAATACAATTAAGTTTTTTTGTCTGAAGCAAGGGTAATAAAATTTCCAGTGTAGGTGGGTCAAACTGACTTACAAAATAGTGAGTAATAGGGAAAATTTGGGATTTCTCAGCTTGGTATTACCCTGGTATCAGGAAGAGCCAGAACAGCCAAACATTAGTAAGATACTGGAATTCTTCTGTAAAAGGTTAGTAAGTGGCTGTTGTCCCCATGTCATCCCTGGCCTCCTAGCCTTTCCTTTGGGCTCTCCCTACACTCCATGATCCAGCACCCAACAATCCAAGTATTCCTTCCTGGCACATCCGGAGCTCCCAGGGCCTTAAATGATGTGATTTGAATCTCTTCTGATTTTTTAGTGCTCCTACTTTACCAGTTGTTAGATACACTAAAACCTCACTGTTCAAAGAGTCTACATTTGTTAATATGTTTACTTGCTAAAATATATTTTTAATCCCACATCAATACTCATGGTGCTTTAGCAGTTATTTGTGGATGTGTGCAGAGTGGTGGAAATACAACCTTCTGGGCATGTGGATTACCTGCTGATGTTGACCAAAACCATGCTCTACCTTTTCTTGTTTCAGCTCTCATACTATAAACTGTCCTTTTTACAGTTTATTTAGTGGCACATCTTTTGCATTTTTAAATGCTTTTTGTTGGTGTCTCCACTCTTTAAAATGGCCCCAAGTGCTGAAGTGTTATCTAGGGCTCCTAAATGCAGAGGCAGTGATGTGCCTTAAAGAGAAAATGCTGTGTTAGATAAGTTTCCTTCAGGAAACAATTATAATGTTATTGTCCACGAATTCAATGTTAATCAACAATGTACATTAAATAAGGTGTCTGCAATAAGAAACACACATGAAATTTTGACCTATCAGGGTTCTTGGACTCTTTAATCATTAGAAGTTGATAAGAGGCAAACAGAAATTCAGGCAAAGCTTTATTAAGACTTGTGCTGCAGCATGAACGAGCAAGAACAAGTAACAGGTGCCCTTGCTTGCTCCCCAAGTGTGGAGAGCAAGCTGGTTCCTTAAATGGGGTGAATGTGGGCAGGTCAGTGGGTTGGGCCTGAGGTGGCTTAGGTGATCTGCCCAACTCTTGGTGGTGCTGTGTGCAGGGATCATACGTGGTATCCTGTTTTATTTTCTCTGGCACCTGAGAAGTAGCAGTTAGGTTTTTGCCTTTTTGTATCTTACTGTTCATACTTTGCCCCCACCTGTGCATGCACACAGTTATTTTTAATCCCTTATAGCTTCTTTGTATCTGTTGCTCAAGGAGACATTTGTCCAGGTGCAAGCACCACAGTAAAGGGTCCCAGGTCCCAGCCTATCTCAATACTGTCTATTCATTTGATACAATATGAATATAGTAAGGATGAATTAATACAATCTGGATTTATGGCAATTAAATAATGAATTTTACTACCTGAGGGGAACTTTCACCATTCTAAATTCTTTCCTTTCAACAGGCACAAAACTAATCACCAGCTGCCAACTCTTCCCCTCAATTGAATTTTACAAATTACACATTATGATTTTTACAAAATTTCTTCTAGAAAGAAAAGCACTGGGTGTAGGGGCTGTGGCTTTGTATCCCCTATGCCTAAAACAGGACCTGTCAAAATGTAAATGTTCCATAAATATTTGAAGAAGGAAGGGAGGGAGGGGAGGGGGGAGCAGAGGGAAGGGGAGGGGGGAGAGGAGGGAAGGGGAGGGGAGGGGGGAGAAGGAGAAACCTATGCCCTTAGTTCAAAGTGTAATTTGCTGTTGATGTGCCTTCCAAATGACTTAACTGAATACCTTTCTAAAGGCAGAATTTTATGTTTCTTTTTAGTTGAGTCTTTATTCTGAATAAAGTTCTTCTGGTAATAAATATACAAATGATTTTTCAATAATAATAATGATAATAAATTTTAAAAGTTGGTGTGTTACAATGCCTATCATTCTTAATTCCCTCTGCTTCAATCCACAACACAATATGAAGATTTGAGGGACCTCTTCTGGGAGAACTTTATTTAAATTTCAGAGGAAAATGTCCTCCTGGCTAATATGACTGAAACTCCCTGCCAATTTGTGAGTGGAAATTCATAGGCTTTGGAATAACAATGACCTGGGTTTCAAGTTCTGGTTCTGCTGCTTACTATCCTTGTGATCTTGGACAAACTAATTAACCTCTCTGAGCCTTCTTTCCTCATTTGTAAAATGAGGATATAAATCCTATCTCTTGGGATTACTGTCAGGATTCAAAGAGACACTGGTATGAGTGTAGTTTCTCCTTTGTTTGAGTGTTGTTTTAAGGTGAGTTTGAGGTTAGCAGTACTCCCTATAAACAAGTCTGGTGAAGGGGCCTTTTGTAAGTGAAGATTAATCCAAGAGTCAATTCCCTTCAGTTTCACTGTGCACGAGCTAGTTAAGAGTACATGACAAGGGTCCTTTCACCTAGGTTGGAGATAGTCCTTTAAATTACATCTTTTCCAGTATACATAATCCCCTGGTTGCAGGTCATGGGGCAGCTGATCTCCATCCAAAGACAGCTTACTGAATAAGCTTAAGAAACAAACTTAAAGTGTTCTTTTAATAATTCAATTAAACTTTACATTAATATAACATAACAACAAGGAACTATCTGGGAAGTGAGTCTTAGTAAATACAGAACTCAGCTAACAAAACTGAAATTTAATATTCATTTAAACATAATCATTTTCTCTCTAAATTTACCCTCATGTCTACCAAATATAGCCAAATTAAGACTAATTTGTTTGCAAAATAAGTCTGGTCTCAATAAACTTGACCTGATGAGTCATACAAGTGTAATTGATAATACACGATTTTCTTTCTGGTTTTGCTGAAACTTTTATGAGTCTCAGGCTGAACTTTTAAAAGACCGCTCAGGGCTATGAAAGTCACACCGATGGCTTGTCGCAGATTTTGCCCAACAGATTTAGGTGAATTGCTCCCTTTTCAAGGTCCACCAAGTACCTTGAGATTCTTCTACCTAGTAGGAGTTGGCCTTCTTAATTTATGTGATAAACTTTCTGGGAACCTAAGAGTTTCCAATCTCTGGAGGGATCAGATAAAGAAAGAAGATAAATGTTTCAATTCTCTTTACAAATGTATAATTTACCAAATTACTGTAAGTCATAATTAGCTTGAGAAGAAGGGTTTCTTTATACCTGGAAAACACAGGTTAAAAGGCAGTAATATTTCAGATAGAAACCAGAAAATTATAATTATATTCACCAGTTCACTCAGTCCTATGTAACTAAGCCATTTTGGTAACAGTTTATGAAGCCATCAAATTTCCCGTTAGAATTCTTTAATTTCTTACCCAGTTTCAGCATTATGATCTGAAAGTCAGAAACATATTTATCCAAAAGTTCTTTCTATAAATCTTCTGGAAGAGGAAGGATCTTTGCAAAGGCATCAGAGTAAAACCATAACTGTCTCTTATGACAAAAAAACTTAAGAAGGCATGGTTTAGTAGTAAGGTAGATAGCTAGTGGGAAGCAGCCGCATGGCACAGGGATATTGGCTCGGTGCTTTGTGACAGCCTGGAGGGGTGGGATAGGGAGGGTGGGAGGGAGGGAGACGCAAGAGGGAAGACATATGGGAACATATGTTTATGTATGACTGATTCACTTTGTTATAAAGCAGAAACTACCACACCATTGTAAAGCAACTATACCCCAATAAAGATGTTAAAAAAAAAAGAAGGCATGGTTTAAAAAACCTGATTACAACACAATTGACAAAGAAACTTCATTACTGCTGTGAAATATAACACTTCAAGATAATAACCAGAATTATGACTGATAACATTTTCCCAGGACATATCAGAATTTTAGGAATTCCATATAATTTCTAGAATATGTAATTAATAATATTTACCATAAAATATAAACTAAGAAGATTTATTACTCATTTGACAATACTTCCCATGTAATTAAACATACCAAATGAACCTAGTTAGTCTAATATCTCTCTTTGGGGTGTTTCAGGGGCCCTTTGAAGCATCCCAAAGTTAGCTAGAGATCAAAGAAATATCATTACGATTTAATTTGATTTGGGATGTTTTGTCAACAAAATATCAAAAAGAATTTAGAACAGTCAGATAGGATCACAGGTCACTGTGAAACAGTAGTTATTCACTTAGCCAAAGTGACAATAAAAATTTCAAAGACAAATACAGAACAGATAACTTAAAATGTAAATAAACGTAAAATCTGTTAACAAAGGCAGTTCAACATTTTAAGAAAACTTGTCCTCTTTAACAGAGAGAAAAGTCCAATTCAATTTTTGCACCAGCCAACTTTTAAATGTTATTTGCTCAATTAAATTTATTCTAAACTTAGTCCTGACCATGCACAATCTCTTTTCTCAGGGTCCACTTCCCGCAAGGCTTCCGTCACTTTCTGTATCCATGTGAGTTTCTCCCTTATTTTTTTTCCATCCAGAAACAACCAGCTCTAAGACAACTTACTTTCTTTTCCCTTAATAAGATGCAATTCCATTCCTCATACATTCTTTACTGAAAACATACATCTTACTTTCCTACTGTATACTGAAATATTTCCCTTATTATTTCAAGTAGCTTTAATTACATATTTAAATTAGAATCCTCATTTCTTAAAAACCTTAATTTCTAGTGAAAACTAAGAAGTAAGCAATTATGAACTTTTACATTAGCATTCTGTAGATTGGTGAACATAAATACCGGTAATAATTTCTTTAAAAATGGGCATTTTTATAGAAAATATCTCAGTGTGGCACCAAACATATTTACTAATAGTTCTAAATCTTTACTTTCTCTGTAAAAGGAAGCCAATGTCAGTAATTAATGTCTCGGTATCTTATTTTATTTGGAAATGACCTAGATATTCAATAAACTTTCATCATGTAACTTCATTTAACAAAACTCTAAAATTTCAAGTTGCCAAATATATAGACAGATTATTTTTAAGTAGATATTCCTAAAAGAATTATTCCTAAAGTGTTCACCCAAAGCTCTCATCTCATTTACATTTAATTTAATTTACTTATAAAAACTATCATCATACCATGGTATTTATTTATTCATTTATTTGCTGACAAATATGCAACAGTTATAAGAGGATCATAAGTCACTGTGAAACAACAGTTATTCACTTAGTGAAGGTAACTATACAGTAAAAGATTTCAAAGGCAAACACAGAACAGATGACAAAGCTAATAAAGATCTTATTTGACTTCTATTAAACCTAGGTACATTAAAGGTATTATACTTAATATTGATGACTCTAAAGATATATCTATATGTGTCTTTTTAATTTAATTTATTTATTCTTTTATACAGCAGGTTCTCATTAGTTATCCATTTTATATATATTAGTGTATATAGGTCAATCTCCCAATTCATCACACCACCACCACCATCCACCACCACTTGCCCCCCTGGTGTCCATATGTTTGTTCTCTACATCTGTGTCTCAATTTCTGCCCTGCAAACCAGTTCATCTGTACCATTTTTCTAGGTTCCACATATATGCATTAATATATGATATTGGTTTTTCTCTTTCTGACTTACTTCATTCAGTATGGCAGTCTCTAGATCCATCCACGTCTCTACAAAAGACCCAATTTTGTTCCTTTTTATGGCTGAGCAATATTCCATTGTATATATGTAACACTTCTTCTTTATCCATTCATCTGTTGATAGGCATTTAGGTTGCTTCTATGATCTGGCTATTGTAAATAGTGCTGCAATGAACATTGGGGTGCTTATGTCTTTTTGAATTATGGTTTTCTCTGGGTATAGGCTTAGTAGTGGGATTGCTGGGTCATATGGTAATTCTATTTTTAGGTTGTTTTTTTTTGTGTGTGTGGTACACGGATTCTCACCGTTGTGGCCTCTCCCATTGCAGAGCACAGGCTCTGGAGGCGCAGGCCCAGTGGCCATGGCTCATTGGCCCAGCCACTCAGAGGCATGTGGGATCCTCCCGGACCAGGGCACAAACCCATGTCCCCTGCATCGGCAGGCGGACTCTCAACCACTGCACCACCAGGGAAGCCTCTATTTTTAGTTTTTTAAGGAACCTCCATACTCTTCTCCATAGTGGCTGTATCAATTTACATTCTCACCAACAGTGCAAGAGGGTTCACTTTTCTCCACACTCTCTCAAACATTTGTTGTTCATAGATTTTCTGATGATGCCCAATCTAACTGGTGTGAGATGATATCTCACTGTAGTTTTAATTTGTATTTCTCTAATGATTAATGAGGTTGAGCATTCTTTCATGTGTTTGCTGGCAATCTGTGTATCTTCCTTGGAGAAAAGTCTATTTAGGTCTTCTGCCCATTTTTGGATTGCGTTGTTTGTTTTTTTAATATTGAGCTGCATGAGCTGTTTATATATTTTGGAGATTAATCCTTTGTCCGTTGATTCATCTGCAAATATTTTCTCCCATTTTGACTGTTGTCTTTTCATCTTGTTTCCTTTGCTGTGCAAAAGCTTTTAAGTTTCATTAGGTCCCATTTGTTTATTTTTGTTTTTATTTCCATTACTCTAGGAAGTGGATCAAAAGAAAGATCTTGTGTGATTTAGGTCAAAGAGTGTTCTGCCTATGTTTTCCTCTGAGAGTTTTATACTGTCCGGTCTTACATTTAGGTTTTTAATACATTTTGAGTTTGTTTTTGTGTATGGTGTTAGGGAATGTTCTAATTTTATTCTTTTACATGTAGCTGCCCAGTTTTCTCAGCACCACATATCAAAGAGACTGTCTTTCTCCATTGTATATCCTTGCCTCCTTTGTCATAGATTAGTTGACCATAGATGAGTGGGTTTATCTCTGGGCTTTCTATTGTATTCCATTGATCTATATTTCTGTTTTTGTTCCTGTACCATATTGTATTGATTACTGTAGCTTTGTAGTATAGTCTAAACTCAGGGAGTCTGATTCTTACAGCTCCGATTTTTTCCCTGAAGACCACTTTGGCTATTTGGGGTCTTTGTGTCTCCATAAATATTTTAAAATTTTTTCTTCTAGTTCTGTAAAAAATGCCATTGGTAATTTGATTGGGACTGAATTGAATCTGTAGATTGCTCTGGGTAGTATATTCATTTTCACAATATTGATTCTTCCAATCCAAGAACATGGTATATCTCTCCATCTGTCGGTATCATCTTTAATTTCTTTCATCAGTGTCGTATACTTTTCTGCATACAGGTCTTTTGTCTCCCTAGGTAGGTTTATTCCTAGGTATTTTATTCTTTTTGTTGCTATGGTAAATGGGAGTGTTTCCTTAATTTCTCTTTCATATTTTACATCATTAGTATACAGGAATGCAAGAGATTTCTGTGCATTTCTGTGCATTAACTTTGTATCCTGGAACTTTACCAAATTCAATGATTAGCTCTAGTAGTTTTCTGGTGGCATCTTTAGGGTACTCTATGTATAGTATCATGTCATCTGCAAACAGTGATAGTTTTGTTTCTTTCTTCCTTTCCAATTTGTATTCCTTTTATTTCTTTTTGTTTTCTGATTGCCGTGGCTAAGACTTCCAAAACTATGTTGAATTATAGTGGTGAGAGTGGACATCTTTATCTTGTTCCTGATCTTAGAGGAAATGCATTCAGTTGTTCACCATTGAGAATGATGTTTGCTGTGGGTTTGTAATATACGGCCTTTATTTTGTTGAGGTAGGTTCACCTTATGCCCAATTACTGGAGAGTTTTTATCATAAATGGGTGTTGAATTTTGTTGAAGCCTGCTAGTCTTTTGGCAGGTTCAAGGACACCCAGATCTAGCTAGCGCCTTAAAACGCCTATGTCACTCGGACAGTGCTCATCTCCCTGCGCAAGATATTATTCTGAGAAGGTACCACAGTGCTTCTTGTGTCTCTTCTGGTGCTTGAGAAACTACACGTACGTGGGGTTGCGTTCAACTTTGATGCCGGGACCTTAGGAGAAACGTTGGATTGTCCCTAGTTGAACGAAGAATCCTCGTAGCCTCAAAGGTGCCTAAACACAGCGTTCCGCTAGTCTTCCCTTGCATGCTGGAACGTGTCTCAAAGGAAAGGGTGCTATGCAAGAAAGAAGAAAGGTCTTTCCACTTCCTTGCCTGAGGCGTGCCAGAGCCCCCTTCGCATAAAGGGCAGACCACACTGGTCACGAAGATCCAAACAAGGTCCGGGAACGGCATCCACAGTGCCTGCAGGCATGCAGCATTTGTCCAGAAGCCTTAGTCAAAGCAGTGGCTTGACGCTAGGGTGCTGGTTCAGGACTCCTAGGACGCCTGGGTCCTCACCACCTCGCATGGAAAAACACTGTGTACCCAATGTGTACCCAATTCTTAGGGGACCCAACCAAATACAGGTACCTGGGCCCTTCGGATCGTTTCTCTGCAAGAAGAATGAAAGGCGACACTCTGCTCCCTTCGCTGCCCGTCTAGACTGCCGAGCTTTCAAAAGTCCTCCCGAACACAGGCCTAGCAGGTCTTCGGTGTTATGCCAATGATCCCCACGGCTGAACCACTGCTGCTATGAAGAAACACTGTGTTTACGGTTCATGCTGGGAACACTTCCCTGCCGCCTCTCTCTCTCTCTCTCTCTCTGCCAAGCAGAAGGTCGACTTCAGAGGCAGCCTGACAAACGTACAATTTGCCCCTGAACGCTACCCCGGGTTTTGTAAGACACAAGGACAGTTTGGCCCATCCCCGGGAATTACGTCGTTGAGGCCATTCAGCCCACGCAAGACTACTCTGGTGCCAAAGTCTTATCAGCGAAGGTCCAGGGTGCTGCTTGAGTCTCTTTCTGTGGGTCAGAAACTACAAGTGCATGTGCTGGGTTCAATTTTGATACTGGTTACCTAAAGCCAAGAGCATTATTTTCCCGGCGGGAGAGCTGAAAGTGCGGCCTCAAAGTGTCCTGAGAAACAGTGCAGTTCCTCGTGTTCTCTTCACAAGTAGAATGGCTATGTGCGGGGAAAGGGAGTTTGCCTAGAGAAACACTCTGTTTACTACGCCGTGCAGGAGGCCTCCGGGCGCCCTCTATCCATCAACGGAACACTCTACTGTTCCACAACGACCCAAGTGAGGTTCAGGTATTCCCTCCACGAATTGACGCGTGCAGAGGTTTTCCAGGAAACCTTAGGCGAGTAGTGCATTGAAGTTAGTATGCCTTTCCTAGGGTCCCCGCTGCCTCACCACGTCCCTTGGAAGAACACTGTGTACCGAAACTCTTCTTGGCCCCCTGAGCACCTTTCCGCTGTCAAAGTCCTCCGGATCACCTCTTTGAACGCAGACTGAGAAGCGACAAAGTCTCCTCTTTGCTGTAGAGCTAGATAGCCACGACATTCAAAAGTGCCCCTGAACAGAGGTGTAGAAGGTCCTAGGGGGCATGCCAGGGGCTCCCACTGCTGACGCTGAGGAGCCATGTGAGACACGGTGCGTAGTGTTCATTCTGGGTGTACTTACCTACCGGCTCTTCCTGGCAAGCTGTAACTCGACCTTTGATGCAGTCTGGAAAATGGACAGTTTCCCCCCCGAACACTGCTAGGCTTTTGGCAGGTTCAGGGAGCACCTAAATCTGATACCTAGCACCTTTAAGAGTTCATACCATTCGCACAGCGCACAACCAACTCCGTGGCTACAAAACTATTCAGAGAAGGTGCCACCGTCCTCCTGGGGTCCCCTTTGGTTCCTGAGAAACTATACGCACGTGGGCTGTGTGCAACTCTGAGACCGGGACCCTTAGAGAACTGTACTACCTCCCAACGGGAAAGAAGGATCGTTCAGCGTGAAAGCTGCCTAAAATACAGTGCTCTGTCAGTCCATTCTTGCATGCTGGAATGTCTTTGGAAGGAAAGTGGAATTTTCTTCAGAGCGGTGGTGGGTTTCCGCTTCCATTCCTGGGGCATCCCAGAGCCGCCTTTACACAGAAGGAACACGACACTGAGCGCCAAGCTGAAGGCAAGGTCCAGGAATTACTAACCCGCGCCCTCACAAGTACGCTCACCCTAAAGCGTTGTCGTACCCTCACCTGGACCCTAAACCGTCCCCGTCCCCTAACCCTAAACCTAACCCGAACCCTAACCCTAACCTTTCCCCGAAGCCTTACGCTCACCCGTCCCCTAATCCTAACCCGTACGCTAACACTAAAACGCGCCCTCAAACGTACGCTCACCCTAAAGTGTTGTCGTACCCTCACCTGGACCCTAAACCGTCCCCGTCCCCTAACCCTAACCCTAGCCCGAACCCTAAACGTAACCCTTCCTCGAAGCCTTAGCCTCACCCGTCCCCTAATCCTAATCCGTACGCTAACACTAACCCGTGCCCTCACACGTACGTTCACCCTAAAGCGTTGTCGTACCCTCACTTGGACCTTAAACCGTCTCCGTCCCCTCACCCTAACCCTAGCCCGAACCCTAAACCTAACCCTTCCCCGAAGGCTTACCCTCACCCGTCTCCTAATCCTAACCCGTACGCTAACACTAACCCGTGCCCTCAAACGTAAGCTCACCCTAAAGCGTTGTCGTACCCTCACCTGGACCCTAAACCGTCCCCGTCCCCTAACCCTAACCCTAGCCCGAACCCTAACCCTAACCATTCCCCGAAGCCTTACCCTCACCCGTCCCCTAATCTTAACCCGTACACTAACACTAACCCGCGCCCTCACACGAACGCTCACCCTAAAGCGTTGTCGTACCCTCACCTGGACCCTAAACCGTCCCCGTCCCCTAACCCTAACCCTAGCCCGAACCCTAACCCTAACCCTACCCCGAAGCCTTACCCTCACCCGTCCCCTAATCCTAACCCGTACGCTACCACTAACCCGTGCCCTCACAGGTACGCTCACCCTAAAGCGTTGTCGTACCCTCACCTGGACCCTAAACCGTCCCCGTCCCCTATCCCTAACCCTAGCCGGAACCCTAACCCAAACCCTTCCCCGAAGCCTTACCCTCATCCGTCCCCTAATGCTAACCCGTACGCTAACACTAATCCGCGCCCTCAAACGTACGCTCACCCTAAAGCGTTGTCGTACCCTCACCTGGACCCTAAACCGTCCCCGTCCCCTAACCCTAACCCTAGCACGAACCCTAACCCTAACCCTTCCCCGAAGCCTTGCCCTCACCCGTCCCCTAATCCTAACCCGTACGCTAACACTAACCCGTGCCCTCACACGTACGCTCACCCTAAAGCGTTGTCGTACCCTCACCTGGACCCTAAACCGTCCCCATCCCCTAACCCTAACCCTAGCCCGAACCCAAACCCTAACCCTTCCCCGAAGCCTTACCCTCACCCGTCCCCTAATCCTATTCCGAACGCTAACACTAACCCGCGCCCTCACACGTACGCTCACCCTAAAGCGTTGTCGTACCCTCACGTCGACCCTAAACCGTCCCCGTCCCCTAACCCTAACCCTAGCCCAAACCCTAAGCCTAACCCTTCCCCGAAGCCTTACCCTCACCCCTCCACTATTCCTAACCCGTACGCTAACAGTAACCCGTGCCCTCACACGTACGCTCACTCTAAAGCGTTGTTGTACCCTCAGCTGGACCCTAAACTGTCCCCGTCCCCTAACCCTAACCCTAGCCCGAACCTTAACCCTAACCCTTCCCCGAAGACTTACCCTCACCCGTGCCCTAATCCTAACCGGTACGCTAACAGTAACCCGTGCCCTCACACGTACGCTCACCCTAAAGCGTTGTCGTACCCTAACCTGGACCCTAAACCGTCCCCGTCCCCTAACCCTAACCCTAGCCCGAAGCCTAACCCTAACCCTTCCCCGAAGCCTTACGCTCACCCATCCACTAATCCTAACCTTACGCTAATACTAACCCGTGTCCTCGCACGTATGCTCACCCTAAAACGTTGTCATACTCTAACCTGGACCCTAAACCGTCCCCGTGCCCTAACCCTAACCCTAACCCGAACCCTAACCATAACCCTTCCCCGAAGCCTTACCCTCACTCGTCCCCGAATCCTAACCCGTACGCTAACACTAACCCGTGCCCTAACACGTACGCTCACCCTAAAGCGTTGTCGTACACTCACCTGGACCCTAAACCGTCCCCGTCCCCTAACCCTAACCCTAGCCCGAACCCTAACCCTAACCCTTCCCCGAAGCCTTACCCTCATCCGTCCCCTAAACCTAACCCGTACGCTAACACTAACCCGTGCCCTCACACGTACGCTCACCCTAAAGCGTTGTCGTACCCTCACCTGGACCCTAAACCGTCCCCGTCCCATAACCCTAACCCTAGCCCGAACCCTAACCCTAACCCTTCCCCGAAGCCTTACCCTCACCCTTCCCCTAATCCTTACCCTTACACTAACACTAACCCGTGCCCTCACACGTTCACTCACCCTAAAGCGTTGCCGTACCCTCACCTGGACCCTAAAACGTCCCCGTCCCCTACCCCTAGCCCGAACCCTAACCCTAACCCTTCCCCTAAGCTTTCCCCTCACCCGTCCCCTAATCCTAACCCGTACGCTAACAGTAACCCGTGTCCTCACACGTACGCTCACCCTAAAGCATTGTCGTACCCTCACCTGGACCCTAAAACGTCCCCGTCCCCTAACCCTAACCCTAGCCCGAACCCTAACCCTTCCCCGAAGCCTTACCCTCACCCGTCCCCTAATCCTAACCCGTACGCTAACAGTAACCCGTGTCCTCACACGTACGCTCACCCTAAAGCATTGTCGTACCCTCACCTGGACCCTAAACCGTCCCCGTCCCCTAACCCTAACCCTAGCCCGAACCCTAACCCTAACCCTTCCCCGAAGCCTTACCCTCACCCGTCCCCTAATCCTAACCCGTACGCTAACACTAACCCGTGCCCTCACACGTACGCTCACCCTAAAGCGTTGTCGTACCCTCACCTGGACCCTAAACCGTCCCCGTCCCCTAACCCTAACCCTAGCCCGAACCCTTACCCTAACCCTTCCCCGAAGCCTTACCCTCACCCGTCCCCTAATCCGAACCCATACGCTAACACTAAACCGGGCCCTCACAAATACGCTCACCCTAAAGCGTTGTCGTACCGTCACCTGGACCCTAAACCGACCCCGTCCCCTAACCCTAACCCTAGCCCGAACCCTAAGCCTAACCCTTCCCCGAAGCCTTACCCTCACCCCTCCACTATTCCTAACCCGTACGCTAACAGTAACCCGTGCCCTCACACGTACGCTCACTCTAAAGCGTTGTTGTACCCTCAGCTGGACCCTAAACTGTCCCCGTCCCCTAACCCTAACCCTAGCCCGAACCCTAACCCTAACCCTTCCCCGAAGACTTACCCTCACCCGTGCCCTAATCCTAACCGGTACGCTAACAGTAACCCGTGCCCTCACACGTACGCTCACCCTAAAGCGTTGTCGTACCCTAACCTGGACCCTAAACCGTCCCCGTCCCCTAACCCTAACCCTAGCCCGAACCCTAACCCTAACCCTTCCCCGAAGCCTTACGCTCACCCATCCACTAATCCTAACCTTACGCTAATACTAACCCGTGTCCTCGCACGTACGCTCACCCTGAAACGTTGTCATACTCTAACCTGGACCCTAAACCGTCCCCGTGCCCTAACCCTAACCCTAACCCGAACCCTAACCATAACCCTTCCCCGAAGCCTTACCCTCACTCGTCCCCGAATCCTAACCCGTACGCTAACACTAACCCGTGCCCTAACACGTACGCTCACCCTAAAGCGTTGTCGTACACTCACCTGGACCCTAAACCGTCCCCGTCCCCTAACCCTAACCCTAGCCCGAACCCTAACCCTAACCCTTCCCCGAAGCCTTACCCTCACCCGTCCCCTAAACCTAACCCGTACGCTAACACTAACCCGTGCCCTCACACGTACGCTCACCCTAAAGCGTTGTCGTACCCTCACCTGGACCCTAAACCGTCCCCGTCCCATAACCCTAACCCTAGCCCGAACCCTAACCCTAACCCTTCCCCGAAGCCTTACCCTCACCCTTCCCCTAATCCTTACCCTTACACTAACACTAACCCGTGCCCTCACACGTTCACTCACCCTAAAGCGTTGCCGTACCCTCACCTGGACCCTAAAACGTCCCCGTCCCCTACCCCTAGCCCGAACCCTAACCCTAACCCTTCCCCTAAGCTTTCCCCTCACCCGTCCCCTAATCCTAACCCGTACGCTAACAGTAACCCGTGTCCTCACACGTACGCTCACCCTAAAGCATTGTCGTACCCTCACCTGGACCCTAAAACGTCCCCGTCCCCTAACCCTAACCCTAGCCCGAACCCTAACCCTAACCCTTCCCCGAAGCCTTACCCTCACCCGTCCCCTAATCCTAACCCGTACGCTAACACTAACCCGTGCCCTCACACGTACGCTCACCCTAAAGCGTTGTCGTATCCTCACCTGGACCCTAAACCGTCCGCGTCCCCTAACCCTAACCCTAGCCCGAACCCTTACCCTAACCCTTCCCCGAAGCCTTACCCTCACCCGTCCCCTAATCCGAACCCATACGCTAACACTAAACCGTGCCCTCACAAATACGCTCACCCTAAAGCGTTGTCGTACCGTCACCTGGACCCTAAACCGTCCCCGTCCCCTAACCCTAACCCTAGCCCGAACCCTAACCCTAACCCTTCCCCGAAGCCTTACCCTCACCCCTCCACTATTCCTAACCCGTACGCTAACACTAACCCGTGCCCTCACACGTACGCTCACTCTAAAGCGTTGTTGTACCCTCACCTGGACCCTAAACTGTCCCCGTCCCCTAACCCTAACCCTAGCCCGAACCCTAACCCTAACCCTTCCCCGAATACTTACCCTCACCCGTCCCCTAATCCTAACCTTACGGTAACACTAACCCGTGTCCTCGCACGTACGCTCTCCCTAAAACGTTGTCATACTCTAACCTGGACCCTAAACCGTCCCCGTGCCCTAACCCTAACCCTAACCCGAACCCTAACCATAATCCTTCCCCGAAGCCTTACCCTCACTCGTCCCCGAATCCTAACCCGTACGCTAACATTAACCCGTGCCCTAACACTAACCCGTGCCCTAACACGTACGCTCACCCTAAAGCGTTGTCGTACACTCACCTGGACCCTAAACCGTCCCCGTCCCCTAACCCTAAGCCTAGCCCGAACCCTAACCCTAACCCTTCCCCGAAGCCTTACCCTCACCCGTCCCCTAATCCGAACCCATACGCTAACACTAAACCGTGCCCTCACAAATACGCTCACCCTAAAGCGTTGTCGTACCGTCACCTGGACCCTAAACCGTCCCCGTCCCCTAACCCTAACCCTAGCCCGAACCCTAACCCTAACCCTTCCCCGAACCCTTACCCTCACCAGTCCCCTAAACCTAACCCGTACGCTAACACTAACCCGTGCCCTCACACGTACGCTCACCCTAAAGTGTTGTCATACCCTCACCTGGACCTGAAACCGTCCCCATCCCCTAACCCTAACCCTAGCCCGAACCCTGACCCTAATCCTTCCCCGAAGCCTTACGCTCACCCGTCCCCTAATCCTAACCCGTACGCTAACACTAACCCGTGCCCTCACACGTACGCTCACCCTAAAGCGTTGTCGTACCCTCTCCTGGACCCTAAACGGGTCCCCTTCCCCTAACCCTAACTCTAGCCCGATCCCTAACCCTAACCCTTCCGCGAAGCCTTACCCTCACCCGTCCCCTAATCCTAACCCGTACGCTAACACTAACCCGCGCCCTCACACGTACGCTCACCCTAAATCGTTGTCGTACCCTCACCCGGACCCTAAACCATCCCCGTCCCCTCACCCTAACCCTAGCCCGAACCCTAACCCTAACCCTTCCCCGAATCCTTACCCTCACCCGTCCCCTAATCCTAACCCGTACGCTAACACTAACCCGTGCCCTCACAAGTACGCTCACCCTAAAGAGTTGTCGTACACTCACCTGGACCCTAAACCGTCCCCGTCCCCTAAACCTAACCCTAGCCCGAACCCTAACCCTAACCCTTCCCCGAAGCCTTACACTCACCCGTCCCCTATTCCTAACCCGTACGCTAACACTAACCGGTGCCCTCACACGTAGGCTCACCCTAAAGCGTTGTCGTACCCTCACACGGACCCTAAACCGTCCCCGTCCCCTAACCCTATCCCTAGCCCGAACCCTAACCCTAACCCTTCCCCGAAGCCTTACCTTCTCCCGTCCCCTAATCCGAACCCATACGCTAACACTAACCCATGCCCTCACACGTACGCTCACCGTAAAGCGTTGTCGTACCCTCACCTGGACCCTAAACCATCCCCGTCCCCTAACCCTAACCCTAGCCCGAACCCTAAACCTAACCCTTCCCCAAAGCCTTACCCTCACCCTTCCCCTAATCCTTACCCTTACACTAACACTAACCCGTGCCCTCACACGTTCACTCACCCTAAAGCGTTGTCGGACCCTCACCTGGACCCTATACCGTCCCCGTCCCCTACCCCTAGCCCGAACCCTAACCCTAACCCTTCCCCTAAGCCTTACCCTCACCCGTTCCCTAATCCTAACCCATACGCTAACACTAACCCGCGCCCTCACACGTACGCTCACCCTAAAGCGTTGTCGTACCCTCACCTGGACCCTAAACCATCCCCATCCCCTAACCCAAACCCTAGCCCGTACCCTAACCCTAACCCTTCCCCGAAGCCTTACTCTCACCCGTCCCCTAATCCTAACCCGTACGCTAACACTAACCTGCGCCCTCACACGTACGCTCACCCTAAAGCGTTGTCGTACCCTCACCTGGACCCAAAACCGTCCCCGTCCCCTAACCCTAACCCTAGCCCGAACCCTAACCCTAACCCTTCCCCGAAGCCTTACCCTCACCCGTCCCCTAATCCTAACCCGTACGCTAACACTAACCCGTGCCCTCACATGTACGCTCACTCTAAAGCGTTGTCGTACCCTCATCTGGACCCTAAACTGTCCCCGTCCCCTAACACTAACCCTAGCCCGAACCCTAACCCTAACCCTTCCCCGAAGCCTTACCCTCACCCGTCCCCTAATGCTAACCTGTACGCTAACACTAACCCATGGCCTCACACTTACGCTCACCCTAAAGCGTTGTCGTACCCTCACCTGGACCCTAAACCGTCTCCGTCCCCTAACCCTAACCCTAGCCAGAACCCTAACCCTAACCCTTCCCCGAAGCCTTACCCTCACCCGTCCCCTAATCCTAACCCGTACGCTAACACTAACACGTGCCCTCACACGTACGCTCACCCTAAAGCGTTGTCGTACCCTCACCTGGACCCTAAACCGTCCCCGTCCCCTAACCCTAACCCTTCCCCGAAGCCTTACCCTCACCCATCCCCTAATCCTAAACTTACGCTAACACTAACCTGTGTCCTCACACGTACGCTCACCCTAAAATGTTGTCATACTCTCACCTGGACCCTAAACCGTCCCCATGCCCTAACCCTAACCCTAGCCCGAACCCTACCCCTAACCCTTCCCCGAAGCCTTACTCTCACCCGTCCCCTAATCCTAACCCGTACGCTAACACTAACCTGCGACCTCACACGTACGCTCACCCTAAAGCGTTGTCGTACCCTCACCTGGACCCAAAACCGTCCCCGTCCCCTAACGCTAACCCTAGCCCGAACCCTAACCCTAACCCTTCCCCGAAGCCCTACCCTCACCCGTCCCATATCCTAAAACGTACGCAAACACTAACCCGCGCACTCACACGTACGTTCACCCTAAAGCGTTGTCGTACCCTCACTTGGACCCTAAACCGTCTTCGTCCCATCTCCCTAACCCTAGCCCGAACCCTAAACCTAACCCTTCCCCGAAGGTTTACCCTCACCCGTCCCCTAATCCTAACCCGTACGCTAACACTAACCCGCGCCCTAACACGTATACTCACCCTAAAGTGTTGTCGTACCCTCACCTGGACCCTAATCCGTCCCCGTCCCCTAACCCTAACCCTAGCCCGAACCCTAACCCTAACCCTTCCCCGAAGCCTTACCCTCACCCCTCCACTATTCCTAACCCGTACGCTAACACTAACCCGTGCCCTCACACGTACGCTCACTCTAAAGCGTTGTTGTACCCTCACCTGGACCCTAAACTGTCCCCGTCCCCTAACCCTAACCCTAGCCCGAACCCTAACCCTAACCCTTCCCCGAAGACTTACCCTCACCCGTCCCCTAATCCTAACCGGTACGCTAACAGTAACCCGTGCACTCACACGTACGCTCACCCTAAAGCGTTGTCGTACCCTCACCTGGACCCTAAACCGTCCCCGTCCCCTAACCCTAACCCTAGCCCGAAGCCTAACCCTAACCCTTCCCCGAAGCCTTACCCTCACCCATCCCCTAATCCTAACCTTACGGTAACACTAACCCGTGTCCTCGCACGTACGCTCTCCCTAAAACGTTGTCATACTCTAACCTGGACCCTAAACCGTCCCCGTGCCCTAACCCTAACCCTAACCCGAACCCTAACCATAATCCTTCCCCGAAGCCTTACCCTCACTCGTCCCCGAATCCTAACCCGTACGCTAACATTAACCCGTGCCCTAACACTAACCCGTGCCCTAACACGTACGCTCACCCTAAAGCGTTGTCGTACACTCACCTGGACCCTAAACCGTCCCCGTCCCCTAACCCTAAGCCTAGCCCGAACCCTAACCCTAACCCTTCCCCGAAGCCTTACCCTCACCCGTCCCCTAATCCGAACCCATACGCTAACACTAAACCGTGCCCTCACAAATACGCTCACCCTAAAGCGTTGTCGTACCGTCACCTGGACCCTAAACCGTCCCCGTCCCCTAACCCTAACCCTAGCCCGAACCCTAACCCTAACCCTTCCCCGAACCCTTACCCTCACCAGTCCCCTAAACCTAACCCGTACGCTAACACTAACCCGTGCCCTCACACGTACGCTCACCCTAAAGTGTTGTCATACCCTCACCTGGACCTGAAACCGTCCCCATCCCCTAACCCTAACCCTAGCCCGAACCCTGACCCTAATCCTTCCCCGAAGCCTTACGCTCACCCGTCCCCTAATCCTAACCCGTACGCTAACACTAACCCGTGCCCTCACACGTACGCTCACCCTAAAGCGTTGTCGTACCCTCTCCTGGACCCTAAACGGGTCCCCTTCCCCTAACCCTAACTCTAGCCCGATCCCTAACCCTAACCCTTCCGCGAAGCCTTACCCTCACCCGTCCCCTAATCCTAACCCGTACGCTAACACTAACCCGCGCCCTCACACGTACGCTCACCCTAAATCGTTGTCGTACCCTCACCCGGACCCTAAACCATCCCCGTCCCCTCACCCTAACCCTAGCCCGAACCCTAACCCTAACCCTTCCCCGAATCCTTACCCTCACCCGTCCCCTAATCCTAACCCGTACGCTAACACTAACCCGTGCCCTCACAAGTACGCTCACCCTAAAGAGTTGTCGTACACTCACCTGGACCCTAAACCGTCCCCGTCCCCTAAACCTAACCCTAGCCCGAACCCTAACCCTAACCCTTCCCCGAAGCCTTACACTCACCCGTCCCCTATTCCTAACCCGTACGCTAACACTAACCGGTGCCCTCACACGTAGGCTCACCCTAAAGCGTTGTCGTACCCTCACACGGACCCTAAACCGTCCCCGTCCCCTAACCCTATCCCTAGCCCGAACCCTAACCCTAACCCTTCCCCGAAGCCTTACCTTCTCCCGTCCCCTAATCCGAACCCATACGCTAACACTAACCCATGCCCTCACACGTACGCTCACCGTAAAGCGTTGTCGTACCCTCACCTGGACCCTAAACCATCCCCGTCCCCTAACCCTAACCCTAGCCCGAACCCTAACCCTAACCCTTCCCCAAAGCCTTACCCTCACCCTTCCCCTAATCCTTACCCTTACACTAACACTAACCCGTGCCCTCACACGTTCACTCACCCTAAAGCGTTGTCGGACCCTCACCTGGACCCTATACCGTCCCCGTCCCCTACCCCTAGCCCGAACCCTAACCCTAACCCTTCCCCTAAGCCTTACCCTCACCCGTTCCCTAATCCTAACCCATACGCTAACACTAACCCGCGCCCTCACACGTACGCTCACCCTAAAGCGTTGTCGTACCCTCACCTGGACCCTAAACCGTCCCCATCCCCTAACCCAAACCCTAGCCCGTACCCTAACCCTAACCCTTCCCCGAAGCCTTACTCTCACCCGTCCCCTAATCCTAACCCGTACGCTAACACTAACCTGCGCCCTCACACGTACGCTCACCCTAAAGCGTTGTCGTACCCTCACCTGGACCCAAAACCGTCCCCGTCCCCTAACCCTAACCCTAGCCCGAACCCTAACCCTAACCCTTCCCCGAAGCCTTACCCTCACCCGTCCCCTAATCCTAACCCGTACGCTAACACTAACCCGTGCCCTCACATGTACGCTCACTCTAAAGCGTTGTCGTACCCTCATCTGGACCCTAAACTGTCCCCGTCCCCTAACACTAACCCTAGCCCGAACCCTAACCCTAACCCTTCCCCGAAGCCTTACCCTCACCCGTCCCCTAATGCTAACCTGTACGCTAACACTAACCCATGGCCTCACACTTACGCTCACCCTAAAGCGTTGTCGTACCCTCACCTGGACCCTAAACCGTCTCCGTCCCCTAACCCTAACCCTAGCCAGAACCCTAACCCTAACCCTTCCCCGAAGCCTTACCCTCACCCGTCCCCTAATCCTAACCCGTACGCTAACACTAACACGTGCCCTCACACGTACGCTCACCCTAAAGCGTTGTCGTACCCTCACCTGGACCCTAAACCGTCCCCGTCCCCTAACCCTAACCCTTCCCCGAAGCCTTACCCTCACCCATCCCCTAATCCTAAACTTACGCTAACACTAACCTGTGTCCTCACACGTACGCTCACCCTAAAATGTTGTCATACTCTCACCTGGACCCTAAACCGTCCCCATGCCCTAACCCTAACCCTAGCCCGAACCCTACCCCTAACCCTTCCCCGAAGCCTTACTCTCACCCGTCCCCTAATCCTAACCCGTACGCTAACACTAACCTGCGACCTCACACGTACGCTCACCCTAAAGCGTTGTCGTACCCTCACCTGGACCCAAAACCGTCCCCGTCCCCTAACGCTAACCCTAGCCCGAACCCTAACCCTAACCCTTCCCCGAAGCCCTACCCTCACCCGTCCCATATCCTAAAACGTACGCAAACACTAACCCGCGCACTCACACGTACGTTCACCCTAAAGCGTTGTCGTACCCTCACTTGGACCCTAAACCGTCTTCGTCCCATCTCCCTAACCCTAGCCCGAACCCTAAACCTAACCCTTCCCCGAAGGCTTACCCTCACCCGTCCCCTAATCCTAACCCGTACGCTAACACTAACCCGCGCCCTAACACGTATACTCACCCTAAAGTGTTGTCGTACCCTCACCTGGACCCTAATCCGTCCCCGTCCCCTAACCCTAACCCTAGCCCGAACCCTAACCCTAACCCTTCCCCGAAGCCTTACCCTCACCCGTCCCCCAATCCTAACCCGTACGCTAACACTAACCCGTGCCCTCACACGTACACTCACCCTAAAGCGTTGTCGTACCCTCACGTGGACCCTAAAACGTCCCCTAACCCTAACCCTAACCCTAGCCCGAACCCTAAACGTAACCCTTCCTCGAAGCCTTACCCTCACCCGTCCCCTAATACTAACCAGTACGCTAACACTAACCCACGCCCTCACATGTACGCTCACCCTAAAGCGTTGTCGTACCCTCACCTGGACCCCAAACCGTCCCCGTCCCCTAACCCTAATCCTAGCCCGAACCCTAAACCTAACCCTTCCCAGAAGCCTTACACTCACCCGTCCCCTAATCCTAACCCGTACGCTAACACTAACCCGCGCGCTCACACGTACCCTCACCCTAAAGTGTTGTCGTACCCTCACCTGGACCCTAAACCGTCCCCGTCCCCTAACCCCAACCCTAGCCCGAACCCTAACCCTAACCCTTCCCCGAAGCTTTACCCTCACCCGTCCCCTAATCCTAACCCGTACGCTAACACTAACCCGCGCCCTCACACGTACGCTCACCCTAAAGCGTTGTCGTACACTCACCTGGACCCTAAACCGTTCCCGTCCCCTAACCCTAATCCTAGCACGAACCCCCGCCCGAACCCCAACCCTAACACTTCCCCGAAGCCTTACACTCACCCGTCCCCTAATCCTAACCCGTACGCTAACACTAACCCGCGCCCTCACACGTACGCTCACCCTAAACAGTTGTCATACCCTAACCTGTCCTCTAAACCGTCCCCGGCCCGTCCCCTAACCCTAACCTAACCCTTACCCGAAGCCTTACCCTAACCCGTCCCCTAATCCTAACCCGTACGCTAACACTAACCCGTGCCCTCACACGTACGCTCACCCTAAACCGTTGTCGTACCCTAACCTGTTCCCTAAACCGTCCCCGTCCCCTAACCCTAACCCTAAACCTAATCCTAACCCTTACCCGAAGCCTTACCCTAATCCGTCCCTTAATCCTAATCTGTACGCTAACACTAACCCGTGCCCTCACACGTACGCTCACCCTAAACCGTTGTCGTACGCTCACCTGTCCCCTAAACCGTCCGCATCCCCTAACCCTAACCCTAACCCTAATCCTTACCCGAAGCCTTACCCTAACCCGTCCCCTAATCCTCACCCGTACGCTAACACTAACCCGTGCCCTCACACGTACACTCAGCCTAAACCGTTGTTGTACCCTATCCTGTCCCCTAAACCGTCCCCGTCCCCTAACCCTAAACCTAACCCTAACCCTAACCCTTACCCGAAGCCTTATCATAATCCGTCCCCTAAACCTAACCCGTACGCTATCAGTAACCCGTGCCCTCATACGTACGCTCACCCTAAACCGTTGTCGTACTCTAACCTGTCCCCTACACCATCCCCGTCCCCTAACCCTAACCCTAACACTAACACTAACCCTAACCCTTAACCAAAGCCTTACCCTAACCCGTCCCCTAATCCTAACCCGTACGCTAACACTAACCCGTGCCCTCACACGTACGCTCCACCTAAACCATTGTCGTACCCTAACCTGTCCCCTAAACCGTCCCCGTCCCCTAACCCTAAACCTAACCCTAACCCTTATCCGAAGCCTTACCCTAACCCGTCCCCTAATCCTAACCCGTACTCTAACACTAACCCGTGCCCTCACACGTACGCTCACCCTAAACCATTGTTGTACCCTAACCCGTCCCCTAAACCGTCCCCGTCCCCTAACCCTAAACCTAACCCTAACCCTAACCCTAACCCTTACCCAAAGCCTTATCCTAACACGTCCCCTAATCCTAACCCGTACGCTATCACTAACCCGTGCCCTCACACGTACGCTCACCCTAAACCGTTGTCGTACCCTAACGTCTCCCCTAAACCGTCCCCGTTCCCTAACACTAACCCTAACCCTTACTCGAAGCCTTACCCTAAGCCGTCCCCTAATCCTAACCCGTACGCTAACACTAACCCGTGCCCTCACACGTACGCTCACCCTTAAGCGTTGTCATACCCTAACGTGTGCCCTAAACCGTCCCCATCCCCTAACACTAACCCTAACCCTAATGCTAACCCTTTCCCAAAGTGTTACCCTAACCCTTACCCTAATCATAACCCATACACTTACACTAACCCTTTCCCTAACACGTACGCTAAGCCTAAACCGTTTTCATGCCCTAACCTGTACATAAAACAGTACCCGTTCCCTAACCCTAACCTATACCTGAAGCCCTACCCTAAGCAATACCCTCATCCTAACCCGTACACTAACACTAACCCTTACCGTAACACGTACGCTAAGCCTAAACTGTTGTCATACCCTAACCTGCACCCTAAACCGTACCCATTCCCTAACCCTAACCCTACCTCTAACCCTTACCCATAGCCTTACCCTAACCCGTACCCTAATCCTAACACGTACACTAACACTAACCCGTTCCCGAACATGTACACTAACCCAAAACCTTTGTCGTGCCCTACCGTGTACCATAAACCATCCCTGTTCCCTAACCCTAACCCTAACCCTAAATCTAAACCTCACTCTTAGCCAAAGCCTTACCCTAACATGTACCCTAATCCTAACCCGTACACTAACACTAGCCCATACCCTAAGAAGTATGCTAACCTTAAACACTTGTCATATCCTAACCTGTATCTTAAACTGTACCCCTTCCCTAACCCTAATCCTAACCCTTACCCTAACCCTTACCCTTACCCGGAGCCTTACCCTAACCCGTATCCCGTACACTAACACTAATCTGTACCCTAACTCGTACCCTAAACTTAATTCTTTGTCGTACCGTAAACTGTACCCTAAACCGTAACCATTCCCTAACCTTACCCCTAACCCTAACCCTTACCCTATGCATTACCCTAACATGTAGCGTAATCCTAACCCATACACTAACACTATCCCATACCCTAACAAATACCCTGGCACTAACCATTGTTGTACACTAACCTGTACCCTGAACCGTACCCGTTCCCTATCCCTATCCCTAACCTGAACCCTAAACCCGTATGCTATGCATTACCCTAACTCATAAACTAATCCTTCCGTACACTAACTGTAACCAATACCTTAACACGTACCCTAAACTTAACCTATTGTCGTACCCTAACATGTACCATAAACTATACCCGTTCCCTTACCCGAACCCTAATCCTAACCCTAACACTTACACTAAGACTTTCCCTAATCCTTACCCTAACCCGTACCCTAATCCTAACCTGTACACTAACTCCTAACGTAACACTTACCCTAACCCTAATCCGTTGTCGTACCTTAACCTGTACCCTAAACCATACACATTCCATTGCCCTAAACCTAACCGTTACCCTTAGCGTTGCCCCAACCCAAACCCAATCCAAAACCGTACCCTAACACTAATGCGTACCCTAAAACCTAACCTAAACCTAATCCGTTGTCATACCCTGACCTGTATCTTAAACCGTACCCTAACCCTAAACCTAACACTTATCCTGACCCTTATCCTTCCACATACTCTAAGCCTAACCCATACACTAACACTAACCCGTAGCCTAACACGTACCATACCCCTAACCCATTGTCGTACACTAAGCTGTAGGCTAAACCATACCCAATCCCTAACCCTAACCCAAACCCTAACCTTAATCGTTACCGTAAACCTTACACTGACCCATACCGTAATCCTAAACCGTACACTAACACTATTCTGTACCCTATCAAGTACCGTAACCCTAATCTGTTGTCATACCCTAACCTGTACCCTGAACATTACCTGTTCCGTAACCCTAAGCCTATCCCTAACCTTTACTCTAACCGTTATCCTTTTCCAAACCCATACACTAACACTAACCTGTACCCTAACATGAACCCTAACCCTAACCCATTGTTGAACCCTAACATTTACCCTAATTCATACCAGTTCCCAAACTCTAACTCTACCCCTAAACTTTACCCTAACCCTTACCCTAACCCATAACCTAATGCGAATCTATACACTAACACTAACCCGTACCCTAAAACATACCCCAAACCTAACCCGTTGTCATACCCTAACCTGTATTCTAAACCGTACCCATTCCCTAAACATAACCCTAACCCTAACCCTTACCCTAAACCTTACCCTAACCCATAACCTAATCCTAACCCGTACATTAACTCTAACCCGTACCCTAACATGTACCCTAACCCTATCCAGTTGTCATATCCTAAGCTGTACCCTAAATAGTACCCATTCCCTAACCCTAACCCTAAACCTAACCCTTACCCTAACACTTACCCTAACCCTAACCCTTTCAATAACACTTACCAGTACCCTAACACGTACCCTAACCCTAACCCATTGTCATACCCTCACCTGTACCCTAAACCATACCCATTCCCTAACTGTAACCCTAGCCCTAAACCTAACCCTAACACTTACCCTAACCCTTACTCTAACCTGTACCCTCATCCTATCCCATACACTAACACTAACCCATACCCAAACACGTACCCTAAACCTAACCCGTTGTCGTACCCTAACCTGCACCCTAAACCATATCCATTCCCTAACCCTAACCCTTACCCTATCCCATACCCTAATCTTAACCCATACATTAACACTAACCGGTAACCTAACACATACTGTGATGCTAACTCGGTATCGTACCCTAACCTGTACCCTAAGCCATACCCGTTTCCTTACCCTAAACCTTACCCATACCCTAGCCCTAACTCTAACCCATTGTACCCTAACCTGTACCCTAAACCGTACCTTACCTAACCCTAAACCTAAGCCTAACCCTTACCCTAACCCTTTCCCTAACCCTAACCCATACACTAACACTAACCCGTACCCTAACATGTACCCTAACACTAACCCGTTGTCATACCCTAACCTGTACCCTAAACTGTACCCGTTTCCTAACCCTAACCCTTACTCTAAGCCCTTCCCTAACCCGTACTCCAATCCTAAGCCATACATTGACACTAACCCATACCACATCACATACCCTAGCCCTAACCCATTGTCATACAATAACCTGTACCCTATACCATACCCGTTCCCTAACCCTAACCCTAACCCTTACTCTAACCCTAAAAAAGAAAGGTGTGGAAAAATGCTGAATATTAGGAATTATTAAACACATGCAAATCCAAATTACAAAACCTATCAGCTCACAGCATTCAGAATGTCCATGAGCAAACATTCTGTAAACAATAAATGCTGAAGCAGTTGTGGAAAAATGCATACCCTCAGTGTTAATTGGGTCATGGTAAGAGCCACTAATGAAATCACAATGCACATGCTTTGAAAAGGTAAACACTGAGCTACCAGTCAATGAATCATACTCACTGTTGGGCCTATCACCTGAGAAAATGAGAATCAAAAGTCACAGGCTGGCAATACTGCACTCCAGCAATATTTACCATAGGCAACACTTGGAAACAATGAACATGTCCATCAACAGAGGAATGCACAAAGAAGAAGTGGTCCATGTACAGAATGGAATATTACTCCACTAAAAATGTATAAATTAAATTTAAGAAACAAACATAAGTAAGCAGACGTAAGCTTTCAGGGGTATATCAGGGCACATTCCACTCTAATTTATAACTGAGGAACACCACTGGCAGGAAGGTCTGTTTCTAGGTACCAGAGTGGGGAACGTGGAAATGCTGCCATCCTCTGGCTGATACCTGCAACAGCAGCTTTGAAATCTGGTTTAATGGGCACTTCATATGCACAAGTACTGCAGGACTGCAAATGAAACCTGCCCTTAAAATGTCTTGATGCATGTAAAGCCCAAAATATTTCAAAATGTGGCACATATTTGAAGAAAACCATTTGAAGAAATAAGCTGTAATAATAACAGTTTGAAAACTAAAAGGACATGCCTGAAAGCTCAATTTCAATGGATTATGAGACACATGCAAATCCAACCACACAGAGGTATCAGCTCACACCATTCTGAATAACCATCAGGAAAGAAACTACAAATGATCAATGCTGAAGGGGTTGTGGAGAAATGCATACCCTTAATTTGAAGTCGGACGTAACCTGGTAAGAGCCATTAATGGGAACAGAATGGAGGTGCCTTTAAAAGGTCAACATTGATCCACCGTACAATCCAGCAGGCCTACTCCTGGGCCTATAACCTAAGAAGACAGAATTGGAATGATACAGGAAGGCAAATCTGCACTGAAGCAGTATTACAATAGCCAAGACATGGAAGAAACCAAAAGTCGATTAACAGATGGGTGGACAAAGAAGAAATGCTACATGTAGAGATGGAATATTAGCTCAGGAAAAAATGAAACAATGCCATTTGCAGCACCATAGATGGGTCTAGAGGTAATCATGCAACTTGTAGTAAGTGAGAAAGCGAAAGACACCTAACATATATCACTTATAGGTGTTACCTAAAAATTGATAACAAGAAGATATTTCCACAAAGACAATCACAGATTCATTAAACAAACTTATGGTTCCCCAAATCGAAAGGTGTGAGGATTGGATACATTACGATATTGGGGTTAACAGAGATATACAAACACATGTGAAATATATAATCACCAAAGACCTACGGAATACCAAGAGAAGACTACTCAACATTGTGTCATAACCTACCTGGGAAAAGGATCCGAAGAAGAATAGATATACATATATGTGTGAAAAAACCACATCTTGCACACCTAGAGCACACAAAACATTGTTATAAAATTTGCTGCGATAAAAAATAAAAATTAAATTTAAAATGTGAACAAGAAATAATGAGACATAAACTTAAATGATTTTTTCCTGGCACATTCCATTCTAATTTTCAACCTAGAACAGGACTTCCATTAAGGCTCTGTTGCCCTGGTAACCAGATTTGATAAAGGAGAAATGCTGCCGCCTTGTGGCTGTTTCACACAACAGCAACTTTAAACCAAGCGCTAATGGTCACTTAATATTCAAAATATGTGCAGGACTGTAAAGGACACTGGGCCTCAAAAAATTCCTGGGGTCGTAAATCGGCCAGAAAATTCAAAAGACGTCAACACTTCAAAAAGACAGTGTCAAGAGGCATATTTTTCGCACATTTTGTCTTTTCTTTCTTTTTCTTTTTGTTTAAAAAAATTGCATGGAATAATGCTCAATATCAGGAACAAATAAGGCCATGCAAATCCAATCTACAAAAACGTTCACTGTACCACCGTCAGAATGATCATCAGCAAAACAGTCTACAAAACATGAATGCTGAAAGGGTTTTAGAGAACTGTGTACCCTCTAGCTGCTGCTGGGACGTAAACTGGTAACAGCCAGTAGTGAGAAGAGAATGGCGGTGTAAGGTTAAAAATTGAGCTCATCACTCTGTAATAACCTACACGGGAAAGGAACCAAAAATGAATAGATAGATAGATACATAGATATAATGAACCAAATTCTGTACACCTAGAACAAGCACAACATTTTTATCAAATTTACTCTGATAATAAATAAAAATTAAATTTAAAAAACAAACAAGAGGTAATGAGATATAAGCTCTTGGGGGTGTGCCCTGGCACATTCCACTCTAATTTGCAGCCTACTAACACGATTTCCAGGAAGGCTCTGTTGCCCAAAAACCCAGAGTTGGAAATGTAGAAATGCTGCCACCTTGTGGCCGTTTCCCACAAGAGCGGTTTTAAACCCACATCTAATGGTCACTTAACATTCACAAGGACTCAGGTCTGTAAAGGACACCTGCCCTCAAAAAGTGTCCTGAGGTGAGGAATGGCCAAAAAAATTCAAAAAAGGCAAAATTTCCAAGAAGGTAGTATGAAGCGGTAAGTTTGACTTACTCTCTTGTTTAAAAAAGGAAAATGGATAGAACCTCAACCTCAGGAATTATTAGACTCATGCAAATCTAATCTACAAAAAGGTTTCAACTCACACCAGTCGGATGACCATCAGCAAAAAGTCTACAAAGAATAAATGCTGATGTGGTTTGAGAGAACTGTGTACCCTCTAGCTGCTGGGGGGATGTAAACAGGTAACAGTGAGTAGTGAGAACATAATGGAGGTGCATTTAAAGGTAAAAATTGAGCTACCATGTGATCTGGAAGTTCCTTTGATGCGCCTATCACCTGAGCAGACCAGAATGAAAAAGACACAGGCTGGCAAACCTGCACTGCAGGAACATTTAACATAGCCAAGACTTGGAAGAAACAAAAATGTCCATGAACAGAAAAATGCACAAAGAAGAAATGGTCCATGTACACAATGGAATATTAGCTACGGAAAACAATGAAACAGTGCCATTTGCACCACCATATAAAGACCTAGAGATAATCACCCAACTTGAAGTAAGAAAGAAACTGAAAGACAGATATCCTATAACATCACTTCTAGGTGTTACCTATAAATTGATACCCATGAACTTATTTCCAAGAGGAGGAAAAGCATGGAATAAGAAAATAAAATTACGTTTAACCAATTGGAAAGGTGTAAGGAATGAATGAATTATGATATGGGGGTTAACAGACATGTACTAACACATATGAAATATATAATCACAAAATACGTATGGAATACCAAGACAGGTCTACTCAACACTCTAATAACCTACACGGGAAAGGATCCAAAGATGAATAGATACATTGATATGATGAACCAGATTCTGTACACCTAGGAGAAACAACATTTTTATCAAATTTGCTCTGATACCTAATAAAAATTAAACTTAAAAAACAAGCAACAAGTAAGGAGATATAAGCGCTTGGGGGTTTGCGCTGGCACATTCCACTGTAATTTGAAGCCTACTAACACGATTTCCAGGAAGGCTCTGTTGCGCAAAAACCCAGAGTTGGAAATGTAGAAATGCTGCCGCCTTGTGGCCGTTTCCCGCAAGAGCGGCTTTAAGCCCACAGCTAATGGTCACTTAACATTCACAAGGACTCAGGGCGGTAAAGGACACCGGCCCTCAAAAAATGTCCTGAGGTAGGGAATGGCCAACAAAATTCAAAACAGGCAAATTTTTCAAGAAGATAGTATGAAGACGTAAGTTTTACTCACTGTCTTTAAAAAAAAAAGGAAAATGGATAAAAGCTCAACCTCAGGAATTATTACACTCATGCAAATGTAATCTGCAAAAAGGTTTCAACTCACACATGTCGACTTACCATCAATAAAAATTCTACAAATAATAAATGCTGAAGTGTTTTTTGAGAACTGTGTACCCTCTAGCTGCTGGTGAGATATAAAATAGTAACAGCCAATAATGAGAACAGAAAGCAGCTGCGTTTAAAAGTAAAAATTGACCTACCATTCGATGCAGCAGGCCCACCGCTGGGCCTCTAACCTGAGAAGACCAGAATCCAGAAGACAGAGGCTGCAAAAGCTGCACTGCAGCCTTATTCACAATAGCCAAGACATGGAAGCAACCAAAATGTCCATCAACAGATGAAAGGATAAAGAAGTGGTCCATGTACACAATGGAATATTAGCCATGTAAAACAATGAAACACTGCTCTTTGAGGTACCATAGATGAGCCTAGAGATAATCACAGAGCATGAGGTATGTTGGAAAGCAAAAGACATATATCCTATGATATCACTTATAGGTGTTACCTAACAACTGACAAAAATGGACATATTCCCACAGAGAAAGACACACACAGACTTAAAGAACAAACTATGCATATCTAAAAGGAAAGGTGGTGGCAATGGATAAATTAATATTAGATTGACCATATCTATACAAATACAGATTGAGTACATATATCAAAAAGCCCGAGCACATAGCAAAGGAGGTGTACAGAACACTCTGTAATCCTTTACATGGGAAAAGGATCTGTACATGAATAGATATATATGATGTACGAATGAACCAGATTGTGTACACCTAGGACAAACTGTATTCTAATCATTACCCCACTTAAAACAATTAAAACAATGAACAAGAAGTAATGAGACATAAACTTCAGGGGCTTTTTCCTGGCACATTCCATTCTAATTTACAACCTAATAACAGGACTTCAAGAAAGGCTCTGCTGTCCTAGTAACCAGATTTGGGAATGGAGAAATGCTGCCGCCTTGTGGCCGTTTCCCACAACAGCAGCGTTAAACCCAGTGCTAATGGTCACTAAATATTCACGCTTGTTGCAGGCCTGTAAATGACACCTGCCCTCAAAAAAAATCCTGGGGTCGAAAATCGACCACAAAATTCAAAAGAGGGCAACCTTCCAACAAGACAATTTCAAGAGGTAAATTGTACTCACACTTTCTATTTCTAAATAAAAGAGAAAGGTGTTGGAAAATGCTGAATATTAGTAATTATTAAAGACATGCAAGTCCAAATTACAAAAACCTATCAGCTCACACCAGTCAGAATGGCCATGAGCAAACATTCTGCAAACAATAAATGCTCAAGGGGTTGTGGAAAAATGCATACCCTCGGTGTTAATTGGGACGTGGTAAGAGCCACTAATGAAAACACAATGTACGTGCTTTGAAAAGGTAAACATTGAGCTACCAGTCAATGAGTCATACCCCTGTTGGGCCTATCACCTGAGAAAATGAGAATCCAAAGTCACAACAGGCTGGAGCTTCCCTGGTGGTGCAGTGGTTGAGAGTCCGCCTGCCAATGCAGGGGACATGGGTCTGTGCCCCAGTCCGGGAGGATCCCACGTGCCGCAGAGTGGCTGGGCCCGTGAGCCATGGTCACTGAGCCTGCGTGTCTGGAGCCTGTGCTCCACAACGGGAGAAGCCACAGCAGTGAGAGGCCCGCGTACCACTAAAAAAAAAAAAAAGAAGTCACAGGCTGGCAATACTGCACTCCAGCAATATTTACCATAGGCAACACTTGGAAGCAATGAAAATGTCCATCAACAGAGGAATGCACAAAGAAGTGGTCCATGTACAGAATGGAATATTACTCCACTAAAAAATATAAATTTAAAAAACAAACATAAGTAAGGAGACGTAAGCTTTCGGGGGTACATCAGGGCACATTCCACTCTAATTTATAACTGAGGAACACCACTGGCAGGAAGGTCTGTTTCCCTAGGTACCAGAGTGGGGAACGTGGAAATGCTGCCATCCTCTGGCTGATACCTGCAACAGCAGCTTTGAAATCTGTGCTAATGGGCACTTCATATGCACAAGTACTGCAAGACTGCAAATGAAAACCGCCCTTAAAATGTCTTGATGCAGGTAAAGGCCAAAAAATTTCAAAATGTGGCACATACTTCAAGAAAACAATTTGAAGAAGTCACCTGTAGTAACAGTTTGAAAAATAAAAGGACATGCCTGAAAGCTCAATATCAAGGGAGTATGAAACACATGCAAGTCCAACCACAAAGAGGTATCAGCTCACAACACTCAGAATAACCATCAGCAAAAAAACTACAAACGATCAATGCTGAAGAGGTTTTGGAGAAATGCATACCCTCAATTTGAAGTGGGACATAACCTGCTAAGAGCCACTAATGGGAACAGAATGGAGGTGCCTTTAAAAGGTAAACTTGAGCTAGTATATGATCCAGCAGGCCCACTTCTTGGGCTATATCCTATGAAGACAGAATTGGAAAGACACAAGTGGGCAAATCTGCATTGCAGCAGTATTACAATAGCCAAGATAGGGAAACAACCAAAAAGTCCATCAACAGATGGGTGGACAAAGAAGAACTGGTACATGTAGAGATGGAATACTAGCCAAGGAAAAAAAATGAAACAATGACATTTGCAGGACCATAGAGGAATCTAGAGGTAATCATGCAACTGGTAGTAAGTAAGAAAGTGAAAGACACATATCCTATCATATCACTTATGGGTGTTACCTAAAAATTGATACCAGTGAAGATATTTCCAGAGAGAAAGACAATCACAGATTCATTAAACCAACTTAAGGTTCACCAAATGGAAAGATGTCAGGATTGGATACACTACAATTTTGGGGTTAACAAGAGATATACAAACACATGTGAAATATATAATCACCAAAAACCTACAGCATACCAAGAGAAGACTACTCAACATTGTGTCATAAGCTACATGGGAAAAGGATCTGAAGAAGAACAGATACATGTGTAAAAGAACCACATCTTGCACACCTAGAACAAACAAAACATTGTAATCTAATTTGCTGTGATAAAGATTAAAAATTAAATTAAAAAAACGAACAAGAATTTATGAGACATAATCTTAAGGGGCTTTTCCTGGCACATTCAGTTCTAATTTACAACCTGCAACACAAATTCCATTATGGCTTTCTTTCCCTAGTAAGCAGATTCGGTAAGGAGAAGTGCTGCTGCCTTCTGGTCGTTTCACACAACAGTGCTAATTGTCACTTAATATTCAAAATAATTGCAGGCCTGTAAATGACACCTGTCATCAAAAAAAATCCTGGGGTCGTAAATCGACGAGAAAATTCAAAAGACATCAACATTTCAAGAAGACAGTTTCAAGAGGCACTTTTTACACACATTTTGTCTTTTTTTTTCTTTAAAATAAAAGGGAATTGAAAAATGCACAACATCAGCAAATAATAAAGCCATGCAAATCCAATTACAGAAATGTTCACCTCACAGCCATCAGAATGTTCTTCAGCAAAAAGTCTACAAAGAATAAATACTGAAGGGGTTTGAGAGAACTGTGTACCCTCTAGCTGCTGGGGGGATATAAACTGGTAACAGCCAGTAGTGAGAACATAATGGAGGTATGTTTAAGGGTAAAAATTGGGCTACCATGTGATCTGGTAGGTCCTTTGATGTGCCTACCACCTGAGCAGAGCAGAATGGAAAAGACACAGGCTGGCAATCCTGCACTGCAGGAACATTTAACATAGCCAAAATTTGGAAGAAACCAAAATGTCCATCAACAGAAAAATGCACAAAGAGGAAGTGGTCCATGTAAACAATGGAATATTAGCCATGGAAAACAATGAAACAGTGCCGTTTGCACCACCATATGAGGACCTAGAGATAATCACTCCAATTGAAGAAAGAAAGTGAAAGACAGATATCCTATGACATCACTTATAGGTGTTACCTAAAAATTGATACTCATGAACTTATTTCCAAGAGAAGGAAGAGAATGTATTAAGAAAACAAAGTTATGTTTAACCAAATGGAAAAGTATAAGGAATGTATGAATTAGGATATGGGGATTAACAGACATGTACTAATACATATGAAATATATAATCACAAAATACCTATGGAATACCAAGAGAGGTCTACTCAACACTCTGTAATAACCTACACGCTAAAGGATCCAAAGATAGACAGATACATTGATATAGTGAACCAGATTCTGTACACCTAGGAGAAACAAAATATTTTTATCAAATTTTCTCTGATAATAAATAAAAATTAAATTGAAAAAACAAACAGGAGGTAACGAGATATAAGCTCTTGGGAATGTGCCCTGGCACATTCCAATCTAATGTACAGCCTACTAACACGATTTCCAGGAATGCTCTGCTGCCAAAAAACCCACAGTTAGAAATGTAGAAATTCTGCCGCCTTGTGGCCGTTTCCCGCAAGATCGGCTTTAAGCTCACAGCTAATGGTCTCATAACATTCACAAGAACTCAGAGCTGTAATGGACACCTGCCCTAAACAATTGTGCTGAGGTAGGGAATGGACAATAAAATTCAAAACTGGCAAATTTTTCAAGAAGATAGTATGAAGAGGTAAGTTTGACTCACTCTCTTTAAAAAAAAAAAGGAAAATGGGTAAAAGCTCAACCTCAGGACTCATGCAAACCTAATCTACAAAAAGGTTTCAACTCACACAAGTCGACTGACCATCAGCAAAAAGTCTACAAACAATAATTTCTGAAGGGGTTTTAGAGAACTGTGTACCCTCTAGCTGCTGGTGAGATGTAAAGTGGTAACAGCCAATAATGAGAACAGAAAGGAGCTGCGATTAAAAGTAAAAACTGAGGTACCATTCAATCCAGCAGTCACACCACTGGGCCTCTCACCTGAGAAGACCAGAATCGAGAAGACCCAGGCTGCAAAAGCTGCACTGCAGCCTTATTCACAATAGCCAAGACATGGAAGCAACCAAAATGTCCATCAACAGATGAATGGATAAAGAAGAAGTGGTCCACGTACACAATAGAATATTAGTCATGTAAAACAATGAAACACTGTTATTTGAGGCACCATAGATGAGCTTGGAGATAATCACAGAATATGAGGTAAGTCAGAAAGCAAAAGACCTATATCCTATGATATCACTTATAGGCGTTATCTAATAACTAACAAAAATGAACATATTTCCATAGAGAAAGACACTCACAGACTTAGAAAACAAACTATTACCTAAAAGGAAAGGTGGGGGGAATGGAAAATTAAGATTAGGGTTACCATATGTATACAAATAAATATTAAATACATATATCAAAAAGACCGACCATATAGCAAGGGAGGTCTACGGAACCTAGATCACCATATTTTACAGGGGAAGAGGATCTGAACATGAATAGACATATATATTGTACAAATGAACCAGACTGTGTATATCTGGACAAACAATATCTAATCATTACCCCGATTAAATAAATTTTAAAAACCAAGAAGTAATGAGACATAAACTTATGGGTGTTCCTCCTGGCACATTCCATTCTATCTTACAAACTAGGAACACAACTTCCAGAAAGGCTCTGCTGCCCTAGTACCCAGATTTGGGAATGGAGAATTGCTGCCTCATTGTCGCCATTTCCCACAACAGCAACTTTAAACCCAATGCTAAAGGTCACTAAATATTCACCAAACTTGCAGTTCTGTAATGACACCTGCCCTCCAAAAAAACCCTGGGGTCGATTATCGCCCAAAAATTCAAAAGAGAACAACCTTCCAAGAAGACAATTTCAAGTGATATATTGTACTCACACTTTTTTTTTAACAGAAAAGAAAAAGGCGTGGAACAATGATGAATTTTAGAAATTTTTAAAGACATGCAAACCCAAATTACAAAAACCTATCAGGTCACAGCAGTCATAATGGCCATTAGCAAAAATGCAGTAAACAATAAATGGTGAAAGGATTGTGGAGAAATTCGTACCCTCGGTTCTAAGGGGGACGTGGTAAGAGCCACTAATGAAAACAAAATGGAGGTGCTTTGAAAAGGTAAACATTGAGCTACTAGTCACTCGGTCACACCCACTGCTGGACCTATCACCTGAGAAAATGAGAATCAAAAAGTCACAGGCTGACAATCTTGCACTCCAGCAATATTTAATATAGCTAACACTTGGAAGCAATGAAAATGTCCATCAACAGAGGAATGCACCAAGAAGTGGTCCATATACACAATGGAATATTACTCCAGTAAAAGTATAAATTAAATTTAAAAAACAAACATAAGTAAGGAGACATAAGCTTTTGGGGGTTTATCAGGGCACATTCCACTCTAATATATAACCAAGGAAGACCACTGGCTGGAAGGTCTGTTTCCCTAGTACCAGCATGGGGAACAAAGAAAGGCTGCTGCACTCTGGCCGTTACCTGCAAAAGCAGCTTTAAAGCCTGTGCTAATGGTCACTTCATGTGAACAAGTACTGCAGGGCTGTAAATGAAACCTGCCCTCAAAATGTCTTGTAGTAGCTAACGGCCAAAAAATTTCAGAATGTGACACATATTTTAAGAAAACACTTCGAAGAACTAAGCTGTAATCACAGTTTGAAAAATAAAAAGGACATGCAATAAAGCTCAGTTTCAACCGATTATGAGTCACATGCAAATTCAACCACAAAGAGGTATCAGCTCACACCAGTCAGGATATCCATCAGCAAGAAAATTACAAACAATAAATGCTGAAGCTATTGTGGAGAAATGCATACCCTCAAGTTTCAGTGGGATGTAACCTGGAAAGAGCCACTAATGAGAACAGAATCGTGGCGCATTTAAAAGGTAAACCCTAAGATACCATATGATACAGGAGGCCCACTCCTGGGCCTATAACATAAGTAGACAGAATTGGAAAGACACCAGCAGGCAAATGTGCACTGCAGCAATATTACAATAGCCAAGACATGGAGGCAACCAAAAAGTCCATCAAGAGGTGAGTGGACAAAGAAGAACTGGTACATGTACAGATGGACTATTAGCCAAGGAAAAAAAAGAAACAATGCCATTTGCAGCACCGTAGATGATTCCAGAGGTAATCAGGCAACTTGTACTAAGTCAGACAGCAAAAGACACATATCCTATAATATCACTTATAGGTGTTACCTAAAAATTGATACCAATGAAGATATTTCCACAGAGAAAGGCAATCACAAATTCATTGAACAAAGTTATGATTCACCAAATGGAAAGGTGTGAGGATTGGATACATTAGGATATTGGGGTTAACATAGATATACAAACACATGTGAAATATATAATCACCAAAGACCTACAGAATACCAAGAGAAGACTACTCACATTGTGTCATAACCTACATGAGAAAACGATCTGAAGAGTATAGATACATATATATGTGTAAAAGAACCACATCTTGCACACCTAGAACAAACAAAACATTGTAATCAAATTTGCTGGGATAAAAAGTAAAATTAAATTAAAAGAAGAACAAGAAGTAATGAGACATAAATTAAAGGGGCTTTTTACTGGCACATTGCATTCTAATTTACAACCAGAACACGACTTCCATTAAAGCTCTGTCATCAGTAATAAAGCAGCTTTATAAGCAATGTTGAAGGTAGCTTAAAAGAAGTCTCACTAATTATTGATAGTAACAAGCAAAAAAACAAAAGTAAAAATCTCACGGCAAAAAGTATACATAGAGTAAGGGTAGTAGATCAAACACTTATTAAACTTCTGTAAAGAATAAAAGACAACAGTAGTACTTTTTTTTTTAAAAAAAAAGAGAGGGCCCAAATAAATCAGAAATGAAAGAGATGATGTTACAACAGACACCACAGAAATACAAAGTATCCTACGATACACACAGGGTAACTCAGGGCTCAGACTGGACAGAGCCCACTCTCCATTCCCCTGTACATGACTTACAGGAGCCTCAGGAACTGAGGAGGCGGTCCCTGAGGAGAGGCACAAGATACAAGATGTTAGGCATTAACATGACTGCATTCATCTTAAACGTGCCTGAACTACATTCACACGAGATAATTTTGTCCTGTATGTACATCGGCACCTCTAGTCAGAACTGCAGATCTTTGGCTTCACCACCTCTACTGACAGCATTAGCTTCACCTGCTGTGGACCGTCTCCTATAGGATTTCTAGAACCACAAATCATCGAAGCTTCACAGGACCCAGAGTCTGTGCAACTCCACTCCGAGTCTCAGAGTCTCAACTGCACTCAGAGACTCAGAGTCTCAACAGAGACTCCACTCTTGGAGGGCACACACAAAGTAGTTTGCACATCAGGACCCAGGGGAAGGAGCAGTCACCCCGTAGGCAAATGACCATACCTACCTGCTAGTTTTAGGGGGTCTCCTGAAAAGGCGGGGAGTGGCTGTGGCTCACCACGGGGACAACGACACTGGCAGCAGAAGTTCTGGGAAATACTCCTTGGCGTGAGCCCTCCCAGAGTCCACCATTAGCCCCACCAAGAGCAAGGTAGGCTCCAGTGCTGGGTTGCCTCAGGCCAAAAGACCAACAGGGAGGGAACCCATCCCCATGCATCAGTAGACAAGCAGATTAAACTTTTTATTAAACTTTTATTTAATCCACAGACAAGCAGAATAAAGCTCTGCCCACCAGAGCAACACCCAGCTCTACCCACCACCACTCCCTCCGATAAGGAAGTTTGCACAAGCCTCTAAGATAGACTCAATCACCGGAGAGCAGACAGCAGAAGCAAGAAGAACTACAGCAGCCTGTGGAAGGAAAACCACATTCACAGAAAGATAGAGAAAATGAAAAGGCAGAGGACTTTATACCAGATCAAGGAACAAGATAAATTCTCAGAAAAACAATGAAATGAGGTGGGGATAGGCAACCTTCCAGAAAAAGACTTCAGAATAATGATAGTGAAGATGATCCAAGACCTTGGAAAAAGAATGGAGGCAAAGATCGAGAAGATGCAAGAAACGCTTTAAAAAGACCTAGAAGAATTAAGGAATAAACATCTAGAAGAATTAAAGAACAAACAAATAGAGATGAACAATACAATAACTGAAATGAAAATTACTCTAAAAGGAATCAGTAGCAGAATAACTGTGGCAGAAGAACGGATAAGTGACATGGAAGATGGAAAGGTGGAAATCACTGCCATGGAACAGAATAAAGGAAAAGAATGAAAATAAATGAAGACACACTAAGAGACATCTGGGACAACATTAAATGCAACAACATTCACATTATAGGGGTCCCAGATGGAGAAGAGAGAGAGAAAGGACCCAAGAAAATATTTGAAGAGATTATAGTCGAAAACTTCCCTAGCATGGGAAAAGAAATAGCCACCCAAGTCCACGAAGCACAGAGAGTCCCAGGCAGGATAAACCAAAGGAGAAAAATGCTGAGACACACAGTAATCAAATTGACAAAAATTAAAGACAAAGAAAAATTATTGAAAGCAACAAGGGAAAAATGACAACATACAACGGAATTCCCATAAGGTTAACAACTGATTTCTCAGCAGAAAATCTACAAGCCAGAAGGGAGTGACATGATAAATTTAAAGTGATGAAAGGGAAGAACCTACCACCAAGAATACTCCACCCAGCAAGTATCTCATTCAGATTTGATGGAGCAATCAAAAGCTTTACAGACAAGCAAAAGCTAAGAGAATTCAGCACCACGAAACCAGCTCTAAAACAAATGCTAAAGGAACTTCTCTAAGTGGGAAACACAAGAGAAGAAAAGGACCCACGAAGACAAACCCATAACAATTAAGAAAATAGTAATAGGAACATACATATCGATAATTACCTTAAACGTGAATGGATTAAATGCTCCAACCAAAAGACACAGGCTCCTTGAATGGATACAAAAACAAGACCCATATATATGCTGTCTACAAGAGACCCATTTCAGACCTACGGACACATACAGACTGAAAGTGAGGGGATGGAAAAATATATTCCATGAAAATGAAAATCAAAAGAAAGCTGGAGTAGCAAAACTCATATCAGATAAAATAGATTTTAAAATAAAGAATGTTACAAGAGACAAGGAAGGACACTACATAATGATCAAGGGATCAATCCAAGAAGATATAACAATTATAAATATATTTGTACCAAACATAGGAGCATCTCAATATATAAGGCAACTGCTAACAGCTATAAAAGAGGAAATTGATAGTAACACAATAATAGCGGGGGACTTTAACACCTCACTTACACCAATGGAGATCATCCAGACAGAAAATAAGGAAACACAAGCTTTAAATGACACAATAGCCCAGATAGATTTAATGGATATTTATAGGACATTCCATCCCAAAACAGCAGATTACACTTTCTTCTCAATGGCACACGGAACATTCTCCAGGATAGATCACATCTTGGGTCACAAATAAAGCCTCAGTAAGTTTAAGAAAACTGAAATCATATCAAGCAGCTGTTCCGACCACAATGCTATGAGATTAGAAATCAATTACACGGGAAAAAAACGTTAAAAAACACAAAAACATGGAGGCTAAACAATACGTTACTAAATAACCAAGAGAACACCGAAGAAATAAAAGAGGAAATCAAAAACTACCTAGAGACAAATGACATCAAAAGCACAATAATCCAAAACCTATGGGATGCAGCAAACGCAGTTCTAAGAGGGAAGTTTATAGCAATACAAGCCTACCTCAAGAAACCAGAAAAATCTCAAATAAACAGTCTAACCTTAAACCTAAAGGAACTAGGGAAATAAGAACAAAACCCACAGTTAGTAGAAGGAAAGAAATCATAAGGATAAGAGCCGAAATAAATGAAATAAAAGCAAGAGCAAATATCAATAAAACTAAAAGCTGGTTCTTTGAGAAGATAAACAAAAATGATAAACCTTTAGACAGACTCAAGAAAAAGAGGGAGAGGACTCAAATCAATAAAATTAGAAATTAAAAAGGAGAAGTTGCTGGGCTTCCCTGGTGGCGCAGTGGTTTGGAGTCCACCTGCCGATGCAGGGGACACGGGTTTGTGCCCCAGTCCGGGAGGATCCCACATGCCGCGGAGCGGCTGGACCCGTGAGCCATGGCTGCTGAGCCTGTGCATCCAGAGCCTGTGCTCTGCAAAGGGAGAGGCCACAATGGTGAGAGGCCCACGTACAGCAAAAAAAAAAAAAAAAGAAAAGAAAACAGAGAAGTTGCAACAGACACCAGAGAAATACAAAGCATCCTAAGAGACTACTACAAGCAACTCTATGCCAATAAAATGGACAACCTGGAAGAAACTGACAAATTCTTAGAAAGGTATAACGTTCCAAGACTGAACCAGGAAGAAATAGAAAATATGAACAGACCAATCACAAGTAATGAAATTGAAACTGTGATTTAAAATCTTCCAACAAACAAAATTCCAGAACCAGATGGCATCAGAGGTGACTTCTAGCAAACATTTAGACAAGAGCTAACACCCAACCTTCTCAAACTCTTCAGAAATTTGCAGGGTAAGGAACACTCCCAAACTCATTCTATGAGGTCACCATCACCCTGATACCAAAACCAGACAAAGATACTACAGAAAAATAAAGTTAGAGACCAATATCACTGATTAATATAGATGTAAAAATCTTCAACGAAATACTAGGAAACAGAATTGAGCAACACATTAAAAGGATCATACATCATGATCAGGTGGGGTTTATCCCAGGGATGCAAGGATTCTTCAATATACACAAATCAATCAATGTGATACACCATATTAACAAATTGTAGAATAAAAATATGCTCATCCCAACAGATGCAGGAAAAGCTTTTAACAAAATTCAACACCCATTTATGATAAAAAGACTCCAAAAAGTGGGCATAGAGGGAATCTACCTCAACATAATAAAGGCCGTATATGACAAACCCACAGCAAACATCATTCTCAATGGTGAAAAACTAAAAGCATTTCCTCTAAGATCAGGAATAAGACAAGGATGTCCACTCTCATCACTATTATTCAACAAGTTTTGGAAGAGCTAGACACAGCAATCAGAGAAGAAAAAGAAATAAAATGAATACAACTTGGAAAAGAAGAAGTAAAATTGTCACTATTTGCAAATGACACAATACTACACATAGTGAATCCTAAAGATGCCACCAGAAAACTACTAGAGCTAATCAATGAATTTGGTAAAGTTGCAGGATACAAAGTTAATGCACAGAAATCTCTTGCATTCCTATATACTAACAATGAAAGATCAGAAAGAGAAATTAAGGAAACAATCCCATTCACCACTGAAACAAAAAGAATAAAATACGTAGGAATGAACCTACCTAAGGAGGTAAAAGACCTGTACTCAGAAAAAGAGTACTGCTGTACTTCACCTGTACTGCTGAAAGAAATCAAAGATGATATAAACAGATGGAGGTATAAACCATGTTCTTGGATTAGAAGAATCAATATTGTGAAAATGACTATACTACCCAAAGCAATCTACAGATTCAATGTAATCCCTATCAAATCACCAGTGGCATTTTCTACAGAACTAGAACAAAAATATCTTAAAATTTGTATGGAGACAAAAAAGACCCCAAATAACCAAAGCAGTCTTGAGGGAAATTATAAGAGCTGGAGGAATCAGACTTTCTGACTTCAGACTATACTACAAAGCTACAGTAATCAAGACTATATGGTACTGGCACAAAAACAGAAATATAGATCAATGGAACAGGATAGAAAGCCCAGAGGTAAACCTACGTACCTATGGCTAGCTCATCTATGACAAAGGAGGCAAGGATATACAATGGAGAAAAGATAGTGTCTTCAGTAAGTGGTGCTGGGAAAACTGGACAGCTACATGTAAAAGAATGAAATTAGAACACTCCCTAACACCATACACAAAAATAAACTCAAAATGGATTAGAGATCTAAATGTAAGACCAGACACTATAAAACTCTTAGAGGAAAACATAGGCAGAACACTCTATGACATCAATCACAGCAAGATCCTTTTTGACCCACCTCCTAGAGAAATGGAAATAAAAACAGAAATAAACAAACAGAGCCTAATGAAACTTAAAAGCTTTTGCACAGCAAAGGAAAACATAAATAAGACGAAAAGACAACCCTCAGAATGGGAGAAAATATTTTTAAATGAAGCAAACAACAAAGGATTAATCTCCAAAATTTACAAGCAGCTCATGTAGCTCAATATCACAAAAACAAAGAATCCAATCCAAAAATGGGCAGAAGACCTAAATAGACATTTCTCCAAAGAAGGTATACAGATTGACAGCAAACACATGAAAGGATGCTGAACATCACTAATCATTAGAGAAATGCAAATCAAAACGACAGTGAGGTATCACATCACAGCAGTCAGAATGGCAATCATCAAAAAAATCTACAAACAATAAATGCTGGAGAGGCAGTTATTGGAGAAAAGCAACGCTCTTGCACTGTTGGTGGGAATGTAAATCTATATAGCCACTAGGGGGAACAGTATGGAGGTTCCTTAAAAAGCTAAACATAGAAGTACCATACGACCCAGCAATCCAACTACTGGGCATTTACCCTGAGAAAACCATAATTCAAAAAGAGTTATATACAACAATGTTCATTTCAGCTCTATTTACAATAGCCAGGACATGGAAGCAACCTAAGTGTCCCTCGACAGATGAATGGATAAAGAAGATCTGGCACATATATAAAATGGAATATTACTCAGCCATAAAAAGAAACAAAACTGAGTTATTTTTAGTGAGGTGGATGGATTTAGAATCAGTCCTTCACAGAGAAGTAAGTCAGAAAGAGAAAAACAAATACCGTATGCTAACAGAGATATATGGTATCTAAAGAAAAAAGAAGTTTATGAAGAACCTAGGGGCAAGACAGGATTAAGGACACAGATGTAGAGAAAGGACTTGAGGACATGGGGAGGAGGAAGGGTAAGCTGGGACGAAGTGAGAGAGTGTCATGGACATATATACATTACCAAATGTAACATCAATAGCTACTGGGAAGCAGCCACATAGCACAGGGAGATCACCTCGGTGCTTTGTGGCCACCTAAAGGGGTGGGATACGGAGGGTGGGAGGGAGATGCAAGAGGGAGAGGACATGGTGATATATGTATATGTATAGCTGATTCACTTTGTTATACAGCAGAAACTAACACTCCATTGTAAAGCAATTATACTCCAATAAAGGTGTAAAAGGAAAAAAAAAAAGAAAAAAGAAAGCCCAGAGATAAACCTACACACCTATGGTCAACTAATCTATGACAAAGGAGGCAAGACTATACAATGGAGAAAAGACAGTCTCTTCAGTCAGTGGTGCTGGGAAAAATGTACAGCCACATGTAAAAGAATGAAATTAGAACACTCCCTAACACCATACACAAAAATAAATTCAAAATGGATTAGAGACCTTAATGTAAGACCAGACAGTATATAACTCTTAGAGGAAAACTTAGGAAGAATACTCTGACATAAATCACAGCAAGATCTTTTTTGATCCACCTCCTAGAGTAATGCAATAAAAAAGAAAACTAAACAAATGGCACCTACTGAAACGTAAAAGCTTTTGCAAAGCAAAGGAAACTACAAACAAGACAAAAAGACAACCCTCAGAATGGGAGAAAATATTTGCAAATGAATCAATGGACAAAGAATTAATCTCCAATATATATAAACAGCTCATGCAGCTCAATATTAAAAAAACAAGCAACCCAATACAAAAATGGGCAGGAGATCTAAATAGACATTTCCTCCAAGAAGACATAGAGATGGCCAAGATGCACATGAAAAGCTGCTCAACATCACTAATTATTAGAGAAATGCAAATCAAAACTACAATGAGGTATCCCCTCACACCTGTTAGAATGGGCATCATCAGAAAATCTACAAACAACAAATGTTGGAGAGGGTGTGGAGAAAAGGAACCCTCTTCCACTATTGGTGGGAATGTAAATTGATACAGTCGCTATGGAGAAGAGTATGAAGGTTCCTTAAAAAACTAAAAATAGAATTACCATATGATCCAGCAATCCCACTACTGGGAATATACCCAGAGAAAACCATAAATCAAAAAGACACATTCACCACAATGTTCATTGCAGCACTATTTACAATAGCCAGGTAATGGAAGCAACCTAAATGCACACAGACAGAAGAATGGATAAAGATGTGGTACATATATAAAATGGAATATTACTCAGCCATAAAAAGGAATGAAATTGGGTCATTTGTACAGATGTCGATGGATCTAGAGACTGTCATACAGAGTGAAGTAAGTCAGAAAGAGAAAAACAAATATTGTATATTAATGCATATATATGGAACCTAGAAAAATGGTACAGATGAACCGGTTTGCAGGGCAGAAATAGAGACACAGATGTAGAGAACAAACGTATGGACACCAAGGGGGGAAAGCCGTGGGGGGAGGGTGGTGGGATGAGTTGGGAGATTGGGATTGACATGTATACATTTATATGTATAAAATAGATAACTAATAAGAACCTGCTGTATAAAAAATACATAAAATAAAATTTAAAAATTAAAAAAATAAATAAAATTTAAAAAACTAAAACAATAAAAGATTCTTCCCTTCCCATAGACGTATTTATATGAATGAATTATTTCCATGCTTATATCTATAAATACAAAAAAGAGGAATAAAATCTACCTTGAACCAAAAAAGAAAAAAAACAGAACCCACCAGTTATACAGAGGAAAACCCTATCAGGGCACTTTCTCCAGTGGTAAACAATTCTGAAGTTGGTCAGAGGTGGGGAATCGTCTCCCATGCAGCCAGCAGCCCCCCCGCAAGGAGCATCCTCATTGCAAAGCTGGGGGACCGTGCCAAAGCGTCTGTGAGTAAACGTGAGCTGAGCCCCAGGCCAGCTGCTGCTGAGCTGTTCCCACCCTTCCCAAGTAAAACCTGAATGTGTGCAAGGACTTGAAAGCCTAGAGGAAGGGCCGTGGAGCCACACCAGTAACAGCATGCAGGCAGACTTGGTGCCTGCAGGCCAGCCAGGATGGTTCTGGCCCCGGGCGCTCTTCTGGAAGCTTTCCATTCCCCTGCCTGACATACCCCTCCTGTCCCGGCCCCCACTGCTTTTTTCCTTCCTCACCTCTGCCCAGGAAGAAATTCCAGGGGAAGGTATGGGTGACAAATCCTCTTCTTTAGCAGGTGGCAGCCTGGCAAGTCCTGTAGAAAGTCCAGCAGAGCCCCACTCACACCGGGCCACCCACAATGCCGTGGCCCCTCACCCCCTTCCACCAGCCCAGCCCTAACACTGCTGACGGAGCAGAGAATATGGCGTCAGGCACAGCTGCAAGGGCTCTTGCTGCCTGGAGCGGTGTTTATATTGACCTCAACCCAAGCACACCTGGGGAGGGCTGGCCGGCAGGGTCAGTTTGCCCAGGTCAGCCAATCCTCACCCCTCAGGGGCTCACATGGCAGAAAATGGACCTTGCTGAACCGGCCAGGTCCAAGGAACAGGTGTGGGCTCCTGAGAGTCAGGATAGACAAGGGGCTGCAGCTCCGGCTTGTTTTCTAATCATTTTATCTGGCCCATGAGTGGGAGACAACTTCAAGAAGACCCTCTCCTAATAAGAGGAACCCAGGAGTCAGGGAGAGGAAGGGTGATGGGTGGAGACAGAGGTCTGGTGACCGGCTGCAGTGGAAGTCTCTGGAAGACCAGGCAGAGGGAGGCCGCACAGAGTGATGCCCAGGGTCACAGACCTGTCAGAGCTGCTGTTTGTTAGTTCAAGTCCTGCTCTGAGGTGCTCTGTATCAGCTCTGAGTGACAGGTGAGCTGGGGGTGCTCTGCAATGAGGGCTATGTGCACGGTTCCTGTGCGCCCAGCCCTGCCAGGGTACTTGCCTAGGGGAGCTCCTTATCCTGGGAGGGGCCTGACCACGAGAGCCCCATGGGCTGCTGGGTAGCTGCAGAGGTGAGCTCCATAACCTGGGAGGGGCATGACCACGAGAGCCCCGTGGGCTGCTGGGGACCTGCCAAGGAGAGCTCCATAGCCTGGGAGGGGCATGACCACGAGAGCCCCGTTGGCTGCTGGGGACCTGCCCAGGTGAGCTCCATATCCTGGGAGGGGCCTGACCACGAGAACCCCATGGGCTGCTGGGGACCTGGTTAAGGATGTCAGGACACTCAGTGAAGCCACCGAGGATATACCTCCAGTAGTTCTTAATTCCTACACCCTGCAGGTCATTCTACCGTCCACCAGGACATGGTATTCTGTATTAGACTTCAATGATGCCTTCTTCTGTATTCCATTAGTCCCAGAGTCACAAGAAATTTTGGCCTGTGAGTGGCAGGACTCAACATACAACAAAAGCAATACTGCTGGGCCATCCTGCCCCAAGGGTTCAAAAATTCCCACAACATCTTTGGGGAAACGTTAGCTAAAGACCTAAAAGTTCTACCCCTGGAAAAGGGAACCCTCCTTCAATATGCAGATGACATTCTGGTCGCCAGCCCTACTAAGGAGGCCTCTGAACTATCTAGCCAATAAAGATAGAAGGTGTCCAAGAAAAAGCTCAAATATCACAGACTGCGGTGACCTGCCTGGGCTTCATTCTCACAGAAGGTTGGAGAAGCCCATCCCAGGAAAGGGAAGAAGCAGTTTGCAGCCTTACCCCTTCTAAAACTAGAAGACAGCTTAGGGGTTCCTGGGGAGGCCGGGGATTGCTGCATCTGGATCCTAACTACAGTCTAATAGCTGGGCCTCTATATGAAACACTGAAAGGAAAAGATGATGATCCTTTTGAATAGAATCCAGAAGCAGCCTTTCAAGATTGCAAAGAGTAGTCAATTCAGAGCCTTGCCCTGGAACTCCCTAATTTAGCTAAACCCTTTGACCTTTATGTTCCCGGTCAAAGGTGAATTGCCCTTGGAGTATTAGTGCAAAAACTGGGACCACTTGAAATGGAACAACACAAGAAAGCCCTCCAGGTAGGATAAACTATGGTCTCCAAGGGCTTGGCCCACCGCCCCATCTTGCCAGGATACTGGGAGTATCTAAAAACCTGGAAATCAGCAGCCCGCAAGGCCAGCTCCCTCCTAAGGGAAAAGAACCCCACGTGGTGATCCTAACCACCCACCATGCCCTGAAGTTGCAGGGGTGGCTCCGTGGGCACACTGACTTCGAATGAGGAGGTCCTCCAACTCCAACCTCCAGAGAGACAACCAGGGGCAACGGACCCCCATGATGACTCGTATGACCATCACTTGACCTGGAGTTTCTCTCAGAAAACAGGAAGAGTGTGCCCCGAAAGAGCAGACTACTGCTTGCAGGACTTACTGCACCCAGAGCGGAGCTAATAAGCTTGGCGGGGGAACCATAGATAATGCTGTCACCATAGAAAAGCCTACACACACCGTGATGACGGTGGCCAATAAGACGGGCTGGACTCCTGGCTACTTCAAAGGGCCGTTAACTCGGTGGCCGTCATGGTCCTGGATCACCACCAGGCCTGGACTGTCTGGGAGTTGAGTGGGCAGGGCTCTGACATCTGGTGCTGTTTGTACGTTAATTCAGGGGCCTAACTGAAGAAAGCACAGACTACTGGTCAGAGCATCTAGGCTGGCAGAAACCGTCAGCCTAAGGTGGCCGAACAAATGTTGGGTGGGGTAAAACGGGTCCCCCCAGTGTCTCTGCACATCTCTTTCCTGGACCCTTAAAGGTCATTGGAATCTATAACACTTCCAATGCTGGTGTTCAGGTGGACGAGCTGTGAGGGAGGAGGCCTGGGGACAATCAACATCACCTGGAGGCTGCTGGGGAGAAGTTCTGACCCTCGCCCCCAGGTATGAGGGCTCCCCACTCAGCACTCAGCAGTTACAGAAGAAGGGTCTGCACCCTCAGCACCCCAAGAATGAGGAACGGGACAAAAGGCAGAGGAGGGATTTGTCACCGGCAAAGTCCATTAAAAACTCCTGGGAGATAAAAATAGAATCTGGACAATAAACTAAAGTCTAACCTTTTTTTCCTTTGTGCTTTGTCTAATTTCACGTGCTCCTAGGGTTCCGCATGCAGAGGTCCCACACCCGGCATTTCAGACCCGATTTCCTAGTGCACAATGGCTGGGTCGACACCTCAGCTCGCGGGCCCGGTGCAGACTCCGCGACATAGAGCCTGAGCTCCAGCCAACCCGGCCCTCGAGAGCTCCGCCCCCTCCCTCCCGCTGACGTTGACAGGATCCCTACACAGCAGCGAGGCCCACAGCCCACGGGGGAGCGCACGCTCTCATCTCTACATTCTCTGATCAAAATATAAAGTTTCCTTTGCTTCTGAACCAAACTCAGTCTCGATCTGTTGGCTCCAATGACACTGGGCAGGGGGACCCTTTTTGGGGCCCACTCTGGAGGATCAGTAACAGAAATTGAGAACATTGTAACTCCAATGAACAGATGTGTGAGCCAAACTGTAATTAACATAGAGCAGTGTATAAGGCTCCGGTAAAATAAGATGTTTCTAACACTTCCATTGGATATTTCCATCACTTTATTATAAGCAAGTTCAGTGAAGAGGTTTGTCTTATTTGTCAGGTCAACATTAGAGAAATGAAGTGATTTATTTCCAAGGATGTACATCTAATAATCTTGGCTGAAGCTTCAATCTTGTTTTGAATGCTTTTCCATTGAAAATGATACCTCTCTTTCAGCTCCCCCATTTCAGAGAAGTATAAAATCTTATAATTTATTATTACCAACGGGGAAAGGTGGGAGGAGGGATAAATTAAGTTTGGGATTAACACATACACACTGCTATGTATAGAATAGATCATCAACAAGGAACTACTGTATAGCACAGGGAACTACACTCAATATTTTGCAATAACCTTTAAGCGTAAATAATCTGAAAAAGAATAGATATTTTTATCGACATCATCTATCAACGACAGATAAAATGTAACCTAAGGGAAGCCGATGGTGAGAACTTCTGACCCTGAAGACTTCAATCATCTAAACTTCGGACTCTGCCTACTTCCCAAGGCCCTTAATGAACATACGTGTAGCCGTAGCTTAAAAATTCCCCAGTTTGGGGTTCGGGGAGATACTGATTTGGAAAAATACCTTGTGTTCTCCTTACATGAACGGGACCCTTCCTACTGATAAAACATTCCTGTCACACCCAGAGGATGGTACAGCAATTGATTGGGAAGAGTTTGGAAAAGGCATCTCATCTCCTCATGTCTTGGTGCTCGGGTTCACACCTCCAGCGTCTTTTCTAACAATCTCCCCACTTGGGGATGTCAGCACCTTCAACATCCTGTTGCGCACAGTTTGGAATTTGTCCAGAGGATGAAGTGGAAGGATGAGAAACAATGAGAGACAAGTCCTAGGTGTTTGGACAGGCACATGTCACTCTAATTTCCAATCAGGAAGACGTATTGACCAAAGGCTAAGATTACCCCCCGAAACAGAATAGGGCTTGAGGAAATCCTGCTGTTTTGTGGCCAGTTCTCAAAAACACAAGTTGAAAAACGGAACTCAGGGGCACTAAAATTCACGAAACTGCAGAGTTGAAAATATCTATTGTCGAAAAATGTCTTGAGGTAAGGCACCGAAAAGGACTTGTAAGCAAGGGAGAATGGCAGGAAAGGGATTTGAAGAGGTAGAAAGGACTCGCCACAAGAAAAGGGGCTGAACATTGCCAACGATGCAGTTGGCCAAAAAGGGCATATGCGTTTTTTCTGAATATATTCAAGAAAAGGGCATACACCCTTTTCAGTCAACCAAACAGGTGGGCATTGCAAATCAATACTACAAAAGGTATCACTTCGCATCAGTCAGAAGAGCCATCCTCATAAAGTGTAAACACCAGAAATGCAGGACAGGGCGAGGAGAAAAGGGAGCCCTGTGAGGCGGATAGTAGAAATGTAAATTGCCAACGGCCACTTTGGAGAAATGTATTGTGTTTACTGAAACATCTAAAAAATGAGCTACAGAGCATAGGGCACTTGCACTCATGGGCGTATATCTTGGGAAAAACAAAAATCGACAGGACACAGGTACCCCAACGTTTACTGCCTCTCTGTTTAAAAGAGCCTAGACTTGTATATAACCTAAATGTCCCTGGAAGGAAAAAATGGATAAAAGAGATGTGGTACTTATGTAGAGTGGAATATTACTCAGCCCGGAAATCAATGAAACAAGGCCGGTTGCAACAACTCCAAAGGAGGTACGTACGATCATTCTAAGTGACACAAGTCAAAAAAAAAGACACATATCATAAGATATAACTTAAAGGTGCAATAAAAAATGGCTACACATGAAATAAATTACAAAAGAGAAACATAGTCAAATATGTAGAAAACACACATAAGACTGCTAAAGGGGAAAGATGGGGAGGGGTGAGGCATTATCCAGGAGGTTGAAACTAGCAAAGATACCATTCCAAATACCAAATTGATAATCGACAAGGCCTACACGGTACCTCAAAGAACTGCACTCAGCACACTCAAGTCATCAGAAAAGAATATATACGACTGGTAAGAATCTGAAAAAGAATTTATTGATGTCTCTCTGTACGTGAATCAAGTGGATGTACAGCAGCAAGAAACAGACCATTGAAAATCAGGTGTAACCAATATAATAATAAATTTAAAAAATAAAAGACAGTGAGACAGAAAAATTCTTACAACTTTTGCTCAGGGGCTGTTAATCAACATGGATTGAACACATCTAGACCCACAGCAGGATGAGACATAAGGCTGGAAACTGTTCGCACTAAGAGAATTAGTGACGTTGGGTAAGGAAATGCAGACTTTTTACAGTAATACTGCCTGGTACCCATTCCATGGGTCACAAATCTTCAGGTTCAAGGGAGTCTTCCTACAGCTAAAACATGCATGGGAAACCCAGAGGACTGTACACTGTGTGAATAGGAAAGGTGTCTAAAATGCACCTAATTTTTCCTCTCCTGGTACTCGGGTTCACCATTCCAGCCACTTTACTAACAATCTCCCCATTTGGAGAATCAATGTTTCGCACAGTTTGCAATTTGTGTGGAGGATGAACAGGAAGAGGGGGAACAAATGAGAGACTAGCTGTAGGTGTTTCAACAGGCACATGTCAGTCTACTTTCCCATAAGGAAGAAGAATTAAACAAAGGCTCAGCCTGCAGTCCCGGAACCAGAATAGGGCCTGAAGCAATCCTGCGGTTTTGCGGACAGTTCGCAAAAAAGGGAGTTGAAAAATGGAGCTCAGGAACACCGCAATTCATAAACCTGCAGAGTTATAAATGACAACTAAAGTCCAAAAATATATTGAGGTAAGGCAACAAAGACGCTCTGAATGCAAAGCAAATTGCAAGAAACAGATTTCAAGAGGTAGATTGGACTCACCTTTAAAGCACATGAAAAGCGGCAGAACTTCGACAGTGATAGTTGGCCAAAAAGGGCGTATGCGTTTTTTCCTTAGTATATTCAGGAAAAAATGCGTATGCCCTTTTTGGCCAACCAAAGAAGTGGGCACTTCCAGTCAGCACTACAAAGAAGTCTCACTTCACATCGGTCAAAAGACCCATCCCGAAAAAGTGTAAAAACCAGAAATGCATGACAGGCCATGGAGAAATGGGAGACTTAACGCTTACGGGTAGAATGTAAATTGCCAACAGCCACTCTAGAGAAGTGTATGGTGTTTCCTAAGACCTCTAAAGAACAGAGCTACAGAGCATAGGGCACTTCCACTCATGGTCGTATATCTTGGGAAAACCAAAAATCAACAGGACACAGGCACCCCGAAGTTTAGGGCTGCTCTGTTTCAAAGAACCTCAACATCGGTACATGTTATATATCCCAGGTAAGAAAAAAATGGATAAACAAGTTGTGGTACTTATGTACGATGAAATATCACTCAGCCATGAAATCAGTGTCATAAGGCTTGTAGCAGCATAATAAGAGGATTTAGGTACGATGATTCTAAGTGAAATAAGTCACAGAGAAAAATATACTTATCTTAAGATATCACTTTTAGAGGGAATGTAAAAATCGCTACGCATGAACTGAATTACAAAACAGAACAGAGTCACACATTTCGAGAACACACTTATGGCTGCTTAAGGGGAAAGGTGAGGTGGGGTGTTGCATAAAACAAGAATTTGAAATTAGCACAGATACCGTTCCATCAGCCAAATATGTAATAGACAAGACCTACTCATTGCTCAATGAACTGGACTCAACACACCCTACTCACCGCAGAAGAATATATCTGCGTAGTAAGAATCTTAAGAAGTATCTATGGTATCTCTCTGTAAGTGAATCAAGTGGGTGTAAAGCGGCATAAACAGCAGTGAAAATCAGCTAAACCCCATTATAAAAATAAATATATTCAGGAAAAACACATACACCCTTTTTGGCCAACCAAACAAGCGGGAAATGCAAATCAACACTACAAAGAAGTCTCACTTCGCCTTCGTCAAAAGGGCCATCCTGGAAAAGTGTAAAACCAGAAATGCAGCACAGGCCATGGAGAAAATGGAGCCTTGTTATGCTGATGGGGGGGATGTAAATAGCCAATGGCCACTCTGGAGAAGTGTATGGTGTTTCCTAAAACACCTAAAAGACAGAGCTACAAAGCATAGAGCACTTCCACTCTTCGGCATGTATCTTCGGAAAACCAAAAATTGACAGGACACAGGCACCCCTACGTTTAGTGCTGTTCTGTTTAGAAATGCCTCCACTTCGGTACAACTTACATGTCCGTGGAAGGAAAAAATGGTTAAAGAAGATGTGGTACTTGTGTACAATGGAATATTACTCAGCAATTAAATCAATGAAATAAGGCCCGTTGCAGCAACTCGTGGAGACTGAGGTACGATCATCTAAGTGACATAAGTCAGACATAAAAAGAGACTTATCATAAGGTATCATTTACAGATGGTATCTAAAAATGGCTACACATGAAATCAATTACAAAACAGTAATAGAGTCACACATTTAGGAAACAGACTTATGGCTGCTAAAGGAGAAAGGTGGGGTGGGGCGATGCATAAACCAGGAGGTTGGAATTAGCATAGATACGGTTCCATAAACAAAATACGTAATCGACAAGACCTAGTGTATAGCTCAAAGAGCTGGACTCAGCACACTGTTGTCACCATAAAAGGATTAGACTGGTAAGAATCTGTAAAAGAATTTATTGATGTCTCTCTTTAAGTGAATCAAGTGGATAGATGCAGAGCAGGAAGAAACACAGTAGTGAAAATCAGCTATACCCCATTATAAATTTAAATAACAAGAACAACAAAAAAAAAAGACTGTGAGAGAGAGAGAATTTCTTACAAAATTTATTCAAGGGCTGTGATGCAACCAGGACTGACCACATCTAGACACACAGCTGGATGGGACCTAAGGCTCTACGCTCATGTGTCTGAGAGGCTTGGTGAGGATGGGACAGCAAATGCAGCACTTTTAGAGTAATACTGCCTGGCTCCCATTCCATAGGTCCCATATCTCCAGGTGCAGGGGACCTTTCCTATAGCTAAACTATGAATGGGACATCCAGAGGATGGTACACCGTCTGTTCAGGAAGAGTTTGGAAAAGTCACCTCATCTCCACTTCTGGTATTCGGCTTCCCCAGCTCCTTTCCTTAGAGTCTCCCCACTTTGGGGAGGCAGCACACTCAACAGCCGGTTTTGCAAAGCTTGGAATTTTCCGGGTGAAAATGGGAACGGGGGAATGGAATGAGGCACAAGCCCTAGACGTTTGGACAGGCATATGCCACTCTAGTTTCCTAAACTGGAAGAAGAATTTCCCTATCCTTCAGGTGCCCCAGTAACCGGAATGGGTCTGTAGAAATCCTGCCCCTTGTGGCTGCTTCCCTAAACAACAACTTGAAAACTGGTGCTCAGGGGCACTGCAATTCACAAACATGCAGGGTTGTAATCGACACCTCTAATGGAGTCATTTCTTGAGCCAAGTATTCGTAAAGGCCTTGTAAGCAAGGAAGAATTGCAGGAAAGGGATTTCAAGAGGTAGTTTGCACTCGCCGTTAAAGCACATGCAAAGCTGCTGAACATCGCCAATGATGCAGTTTGCCAAAAAGGCTGTATGCGTTATTCCTTAATATATGCAGGAAAAACCCTTACTCCATTTTCGGCCAACAAAACAGGCGGGCAATGTAAATTAATACTACAAAGAGGTATCACTTCGCACCAGTCAGAATGGCCAAGCTCACAAAGTGTAAAACCTGAAATGCAGGACAGGGCATGGAGAAAAGGGAACCCTGACAAGCTGATGGTGGGAAGGTAAATTGCTAACAGCCGCTGTGGAAAAGTGGGTGGTGATTCCTTAAAAATCTAAAAACCAGAGCTTCAGAGCATATGGCGCTTCCACTCCTGGGCCTGTATCTTGGAAAAAACGTAAATTGACAAGATCCAGGCACTCCAAATTTATGCAGCCCTGTTTACAAGAGCCTCTACTCGGAAGCTACCTAAACGTCCTTGGAAGGAAGACTGGATGAAGAAATTATGGTAGATATGTACAATGGATATTACTCATCCATGAAATGAATGGAATAAGGCCATTTGCAGCCACTCGGAAGGACCTAGAGACATTCATTCTAAGTGTCATAAATCAGACAATGATAAATATCATATGATATTACTTATCGGTGGAATCTAACAATTGATACAAAGGTACTATCTTACAACACAGAAACAGAGTCCCAGACTTAGAACACAAACTTATGGTTACCAAACTGGAAAGGTGTGTCGGAGGCATAAATCATGAGGTTGGAGTTAGTATATACATATTTACAGAGAGAAAACTTGTAATCATCATGGACATGCTGTAGAGAGCACTTGGAACTCTTCTCAACACCCTTTAGTAACCTCAATGGGAAAATAATTCCAGAAAGAATGTATAGTCATCTCTGTATAAATGAATCATGTTGGTGTATATCAAAAACGAACACAACATGGTAAATCAACTATACTCCATTATAAATTTAAAACTAAATTACAGAAAAGAAAAATGATCGCTAAATTGGTTTAGTCGCGGTGAAGGTGCTAGTGTCACATCCCTGGACACGGACCCAATTTGGTCCCAAGGCTGGACTGTTGTGTGCCTGAGGACCTCTGGAAGTATGCCAGCTAATTCACCCCCCTTGAACATGTAGTACCTGGTCCCCTCTGCATGGGATCACAATCTCCAGATCTAAGTGTGCCCTCATACTACTAAACCAACCCTCTGACACCCAAAGGATGGTGGACTCTCTGGGTTGGATGACATTTGGAAAATCACCTGGTCTCAATATATCCTGGTGTTTGGGTTCTGACCTCCCGACCCCTTCGTTAGGGTCATCCCACTCTACTAGACAGCACCCTCAACAGGTGATTTTGCAGGGGTTTATACTTGTTCAGGGGATGAAGGGTAAGGGGGAAGAAGGAATGGGACAGAAGCCCTCACATGTTTGGTCAGGCACATCCCACTCTAATTTAAAACCCAGGAACAGGACTTTCCCTACATCTAAGTTTGTGTCAGTAACCAGAGAGGGACAGTAGAAATCCTGCCAACTTCTGTTTCCCATAACAACAATTCTAAAACTGGACCTTATAGGCACTTCATATTCACAATGCCTGGGGAGCTGTAAATGACAACAGCCCTCAAAAAATGTCTTGGGGGGGCTTTCCTGGTGGCACAGTGGTTGAGAGTCCGCCTGCCGATGCAGGGGACGCGGGTTCGTGCCCCGGTCCGGGAAGATCCCACATGCCGCGGAGCGGCTGGGCCCGTGAGCCATGGCCGCTGAGCCTGCGCATCCGGAGCCTGTGCTCCGCAACTGGAGAGGCCACAACAGTGAGAGGCCCGCGTACCGCAGGAAAAAAAAAAGAAAAAAAATGTCTTGGGGTACATAATCGAAATAGACTTCAAAACAAGGCAACCTTTCAATAACCTTTTTTCAAGGGGTAAATTTTACTCACACTGTTCAAAAGGAAGAAAAACACATATGAAGATGCTCACCATTGCTTTATGTTAGACAAATGCAAATCAGATGTACAAAGAAGTATCACCTGGAACAACTCAGAATAGCCATCATCACAATGTCTACAAAAAAGAAATGCTTCAGTGAGTGTGGAAAAAAGAGAAACGTGCCACTTATTATTATTATTTTTTAATCTGTATTGGGTCTTCATTGCTGCGCATGGCTTTTCTATAGTTGCAGCAAGTGGGGGCTACTCATTGTTGTGGTACGCAGCCTTCTCTTTGCAGTGGCTTCTCTTGTCGTGGAGCACAGGCTCTAGGCACACAGGCTTCAGTAGCTGTGGCACGTGAGCTCAGTAGTTGTGGCTCGTGGGCTCTAGAGTGCAGACTCAGTAGTTGTGGCACACGGGCTTAGTTGCTCTGCGGCATGTGGGATCTTCCTGGGCCAGGGCTCGAACTTATGTCCCCTGCACTGGCAGGCAGATTCTTAACCACTGCGCCACCAATACTACGCTACTGGTGGCAATGCCAATTGGTAACAGCCACTATGGAGCACAGAATGGTGGTTACCAGAGTAAGGGGAGGCGGGAGGGATAAGTTGGAAATTGGGATTGACATATACACACCACTATATATAAAAGAGATAAAAAATAAGGGCCTATTGTATAGCACAGGGAACTCTACTCAATACTCTGTAATGACCTGTATGGGAAAGGAATCCAAAAAGGATTGGATATATGTATAATTGCTTCACTCTGCTGTGCAGCAGAAAGTTACACAACATTGTAAATCAACTATACTCCAAAAAAATTGAAAATGAAATGAAATAAAATAAAATAGAGCTACCAGATGATCAAGAAAGTTCACTCCTGTGCACATTTCTGGAGGAAAGCATAAATCGAAAAGACACATCTTCCCCAACGTTCACTGCAACACTCTTTACAATAGCAAAGGCATGGAAGCAACCAAAATGACCATCAACATATGAATATAGGTAAAGAATATGTGGTGCATATATATAATGGAATATGACTCAGCCATAAAATAGAAGAAAATAATGCCAATTGCAGTAACATGGATGGACCTAGAGATGATTGTACTAAGTGAAGTAAGTCAGACACAGTAAGACAAATATTGTATCATATCACTTCTAGGTGGAACCTAAAAATTGATACAAATGAACTAACTTACAAAACAGAGGCAGACTCACAGACTTGGAAAACAAACTTATGGTTACCAAAGGGGAAAGGTGGGGGGTAGGGATAAATCAGGAACTTGGGGTAAACATACGAATAATACTATATATAACATAGATAAGCAACAAGGACCTACTGTATAGCACAAGGAACTCAATATTCTGGGAATACCTTTATCAGAAAAGAATCTGAAAAAGAATGAATATATGCATATGTGTAACTGAATCACTTGCTGTGCAGCTGAAATGAACACAACATTGTAAATCAACTATACTCCAATAAAATTTAAATTACAAAATAAAAAATCACCTATATTTCAAAACAAACAAAAAAAGAATTCCCATATATTTTTATGGCTTGGTAGCTTACTTTTTTATTGCTCAATATTATCCCATTCCCAGAATATATTAATACTATATCATTTCATTCACCTATTGGAGGACACTTTAGTTTCATTCACATTTTGGCAATATTGAATTAAGTCCTATAAATATCCATATGAAGGTTTTTGTCTGGAATATGTTTTAAACTACTTTCAGTAAATATCCATGAGAACACTTGCCAGATTGTACAGTAAGGAAATGTTCAATATTATAGCAAGTGTCAATCAGACTACCAAAGCATCTGTATTATTTTTCATTTCCACCAAAAACAAATGACATTTCTTATTGTTCCGCATCCCCTACAGAATTTGCTCTTGTTCACATTCTAGCCATTCTAAGTGTTACGTAGTGGTATGTAATTGTATTTTTAATTTGCTTTTTCATGGCAACATGTAATCTGGATTATTATTCTGTATACTTATATGCATAGTGTCTATTTTCTTTGGTGAGGTGTACATAAAGTATATTGGTCCACATTTTATTTAGGCTGCTTTCTTTTTTTTCTATCCAATCTGTATTTGTTTTATTTATTTTTGTGCCTTGTTGCATTAGCAAGGACTTGGAGTAAAAGATGGAAAAGGAGTCATGAAAGGGGACATCCTTGCTTTTACCTGAACTTAGTGGGAAAGCTTCATGTTTTTGACCATTAATCATGATGTAAGATAAAAGTTTCCTGAAGATCTTTGTTATCAACTTGAGAAAGCTCCAGTCCATTTCTTTAACTGAGAGTTTTTATGAAGAATGGGTGTTAGATTTTTTCAAGGTCTTCTGAATCTACTGATATGCTAATGATTGTCTTTAGGGTGTTGATATGATGGATATAATTATTTGATTTTAGAATGTTGAACCAGCCTTGCATACCTGGGATTATTCCCTTTCATTCATGATATAAAATTCTCTCAAAATATTGTTGGATTCGATTTGTTAATATTTTGTTGAGGATTTTTGCATTGATGTTCCTGAAAGATATTGGTCAGTTTTCTTTACTATTCATATGTTCCTCTAAGTTTGGATATTGTGGATTTAGTGTCAGACATTCATTTGGGGAGATTCTCAGTCATTTTTAAAAAATATTTTCTGTTCTTTGTTATCTTTATTCTCCTCCTGCTATACCCATTATGTATAGGTCACAGCATTTTCATTGTTCCACAATTATTGATTACTCTGTTCTGTTGATTTCTTTCCTGCCCATTTTCTCTTTTCTTTTGAGAGTTAAAGGTTTCTCTTGACATGTCTTCAAGCTCACAGATATTTCTCCTCAGCCAGCTCTTTGACTGCTAAAACAAAATACGAGAGACTTGGTATTTTATAAACAACAGAATATTATTGTTTTCTAATAATTGCCGAGGCTGAAAAGTTCAAGAACAAGTTCCCAGGGGCTTCCCTGGTGGCGCAGTGGTTGAGAATCTGCCTGCCAATGCAGGGGACACGAGTTCGAGCCCTGGTCTGGGCAGATCCCACATGCCACACAGCAACAAGGCCCGTGAGCCACAACTACTGAGCCTGTGCATCTGGAGCCTGCGCTCCGCAACAAGAGAGGCCACGACAGTGAGAGGCCCGTGCATCACGATGAAGAATGGCTCCTGCTTGCCGCAACTAGAGAAAGCCCTCGCACAGAAACGGAGACCCAACACAGCCAAAAATAAATAATAAATAAATATTTTAAAAGAAAGAAAAAAAAAGCCACCCAATGAGAAGCCTACACACCACAACAAGACCCAACACAGCCAAAACATTAATTAATTAATTAATTAATTAATTTTAAAAGAAAAAGAACAAGTTGCCAGCTGACTTAGTGTCTGGTGAGGGACCAATTTCTGGTTCATAATGCGGATCTTCTCGTTCGGCAATGAAATCATGTAATGGGCATAAGATCTTCTGTGTGCTACATTTAATAGGTCACTAATCCCATGTTTGAGGTCTCTGGCCTCATGACCTAATCACCTCCCAAAAGCCCCACCTCCTAATACCATCAACATGGGAGCTGGGTTTCGAAATTTTAAAATTAGAGGTACAAAGTGTTTACACCATAACAGCGACTACAGAGTTAACTGATTTTTCCTTTCACGTTACAGGTTTGCACATTTATATTTATTATATAATCCCAAAACCCCTGTTGTTTTTTTTTAAGATTCTTTTCCCATATACGTCAGTACAGAGCATTGAGTAGAGTTCCCTGTGCTATAAAGCAGGTCCTTATCAATACTTACCTATTTTATATGTAGTAGTGTGTATATGTCAGTCCCAATCTCCCAATTTATCCCTTCCTCACTTATCCCCTGGTAACCATAAGTTTGTTTTCTATATCCATGACTCTATTTCTGTTGTGTAAATAAGTTCATTTGTACATTTTTTCTTTTTTAGATTCCTCATATAAGCAATATCATATGACATCTGTCTTTCTGTGTCTGACTTGCTTCACTCAGTATAACAATCTCTAGGTCCATCCATGTTGCTAGAAAACCCTTAATTGTTAAGGGTAACTCTCAATTTTTTCTGGTATCATCAGCAATTCTTTCTGTCAGACATGTGATAACACTTTTTAAACAGGGATATTGAGACCAAGGCTCCTGACCTGCAAACAAACAAAACATCATTCATATAGTGAAAACTTTGCACATCAAAGGATGAAAGCACTTGGTCTAAATCCCTTTGCACCCACTGCTGACAGAGGGCAGAGGAGTTTGACTCACTATCTTCCTTACGTTCACTTCTTCCTAATGGGGTATTCCATCTAAAACTTATAAGAAGCGGGAATGCATCATGGAACACACCAATCTCTACTACAGATTCTGAAGCAGCAAACAGTCAAACAAACAAACCATGATGAATCATTCCAAAGGGTTCTTTCCACATTGTTACAATAGTTTCCCTTGTGGGACTTCCCTGGTGGCTCAGTGGTTAAGAATCTGCCTGCCAATGCAGGGGTCACGGGTTCGATCCCTGGTCTGGGAAGATCCCACATGCCATGGAGCAACTAAGCCCGTGTGCCACAAATACTGAGCCCACGTGCTGCAGCTACCGAAGCCCCTGCACCTAGAGCCCATGCTCCACAACAAGAGAAGCCACAGCAATGAGAAGCCCACACACCGCAACAAAGTGTAGCCCCCACTGGCTGCAGCTAGAGAAAGCCTACACACAGAAACAAAGACCCAATGCAGCCAAAAATCAATCATTAAATAAATAAAATTAAAAAAATGTTTCCCTCGCACTGTGAACCTTTTTCAAACCGTATCACTGGAACCTATTTTTATTTTTTTCAACAAAAATAATGTTAATCTGCAGTCACACGCTCCAGTAATATTACACTATCCCTTGTGCAAGTATGTAGGGATTTGAGGAGCTATGGGAGGCTATCATGAGAGGTTACCTAGAGTAATTAGGACATTTCATTTAATGTTGGCTCTTCTCCCTAAGATGTCTGCTGTCCTCTTCTTTTTGTAGATACTAGCATTGAGAAAGTGAGCAAGATAAGGCCCTTCTCTTTTACTGTCCACGAATGCAGCTGTGATTAACCCCACAGACCTTGGTGCTTCCAGAATCCCCTGAACCTACTGACCCTCCGTGCATGGCATGACATAGATAAGGATGGTGACTTGTATGCTTGTATAGAGCACGCTATAAAATTTTCAACTCTTCCCTTCCTTATAATTCAAAAGAATAGATTTATTTGGATTTCTGCTTACTGCTGCTGGAGTTGGTACATAATTTGTGGGAGGTTTCAGGGCACACCAAAAGAGAGGATAACTGCACAGAAAATACAAGCAGGTACATTTCTGTGTAGTTTCAAGCAGCTTATTTGCTATATCAACCATGGTGACATGTTGAGCCTTCCTCTTTCTACCAGTAGTAAAACAAACATAATGGATATTTAGGCTGCTTGTTTTATCCCCACCTCTCACAACTGATCTGCATTCACACATAGGACAATGAAGGGCACTTTCTACCATGTTAACCAATACTTGAGAACTAGAAAATGTCCAGAATTTTCCGGGAATTATTTTCATATTCCCCAATCAGACCTTTGAAGGAATCCTACCTATTGTGTTTAATGAAGTCGTATCTCTGACGGCATCCCATCATCAACAAAACTGGAAAGAAATTTGAAGGGGCTTAGATTTTACCATATTTGAAATTCCAATATTTTAGCCTGACACGTTTTTGGATTTTAGAAACAAATATTTTAAATGAGACAAAAAATCATTTTTATGAACAAAAAGACAGGAATAGTTTTATATTTTTATCTGTTCCACTTGCACACAAAAGTCTTATGGGGTTATGTAAAGCAGTCCTGTTGGGTGCTGTGCATGGTGCAAGTATGAATTAAAGCTTAGGAATCTTAAGCTTCAGTCACCTGAAACTTTTAAATTTGAATGCAATCAATCCTGTCCAACATTTGAACAGAGCAAGACACTGTCTTTATTTTATTTGTCAGGTAATTAATCTGTCTTTTGCCCCAAGGAGAGAAACAACTGGCATCTTCCATCAATGTATTGTACAAAAATCTTTGAACACAGAGTGCAAGCAGAGGCTGATACAAGATGTGAAAAAAAATGAGAGACCATGTGGTATTTTCTCCTAACTTATTGCAATCTCCCATTTAAATTTGGGAATAATCAATCTTCTGAGGGAAAAGGCCCAAGGAAGGTTTTTGCTTCTGTGGAATAATGGGATTGCTAAAGATTTCAGGAGGCCAGACGAATTAGTGAGAATGACCATGAGAAATCAGAGAAAAGTCAGATCCATGGATGAAGTGATGTTTACCTCTGTGAATCAATGAGAAGTAGGAGCAAATGAAAAGACAGCTGAATACAACATTTTCTGAATAAATGTAACCTTTCAGCTGTCATAGAACAATTAATACTCACTATGATACAACATATTTAGTTTTGAAAGTTAACTTAAACTTAAAGCCTAATAATTAGATTTATTGAAGAACTGAAAACGCATTTGTGGTTTAGAATAAATAACGTGTTCTTCTACAGATAAGAAGACTACATAAATAAATAGAAATAAGACTAAATAAAGAGGAAAATAACAAATTAGATGTCATTAATATTAAAAACTGACACTCATCTAAAGAAAGAGAAGGAGAGACAGAAAGAGAGAAGACCTCATATCAATCATATATTAAAAACACCTAAATAAGAAGTCCTCAGACGTTAAAAAAAATGAAGTCTTCAATAAGAAGATAATGTAATAGCAAACATGGGGAAAATATACCAAAAGATATTTCAAAAAAGAGAATACAGAATGTTAAGTAAACATATCAAACGATGCTTGGCTTCTTAGGAGTCAATTAAATGCAAAAAAGTGATACCTGGAATTATCACTCACCAACCAGAAAGTTCAAATGAAAATGACAGGTATTATCAAGTTTGACAAGAATGTGTATAATCCTTGAATCTCATTCACTGCTGCTGAGGATGAAAAATCATACAAATGCTTTGAAAATATTTATAAATATCTAAAAAGATAAACACATGAAAGCTATGATTCGAAAGTTTTACTACTACATGTATACTGGAAAATAATTTATACACATACCACAAAAGCTCAAGTTCTAGAATTTATATACCAGTGTTATTCTCAATAGACACAAACTGAAAATCACTCATATTGTAATACACATTAGAATAAATTAATTAATAGTTAAATATTTACAGTATGGAATCCTATGCAACAGTGACAATGCATTATCACAACAACAGGCAACCATACAGGCATATTCACAAGCAACATAAAATAAAAAAGCCCAATCCAAAAGTGATTTTACTGTACCATAACATTTATATAAAATACAAAATACAGGTAACATGAACTTTTTGTTAGATACAAGAACAATATTAAACCTTAAGGGGAGTCACTAGAATGGGACCAGGGGGCCTCTGAGTATCTGGCAATTTTCTGTGTCTTTATTTAAAAGCTATGTATAGAGTGTATTCAGATTCTGAATTTTCTGAAATTTGTCATTTCCTTACAAACCATGCATGTTTTTAGTTGTTTTTTATACATAACACAAAGTAAGATAGACTAGGGAAGGTAATTATATTAGCACTTTAATATCCTATGCTTTTCAAGGTGGAAGTAAAAGGTATTAAATATTTGACATTGTGATAACTTCTTAAAAGTAAGCTGAAAATTTGAGATTAATAAATAAGACATACTTCTTCATATATAATCCTAAAAGAGGAGGGGTAGAAAGGAGTATTATTTTTTATTTAATACAGAATCGTTAAGATAGCAATAATGAAAACAGACTAGGTTTAAGAAAGAGCACACTGGACTTCCCTGGTGGCACAGTGGGTAAGAATTTGCCTGCCAATGCAGGGGACAGGGTTCAATCCCTGGTCTGGGAAGATCCCACATGGCGCAGAACAACTAAGCTCGTGTGCCACAACTACTGAACCTGCGCTCTAGAGCCTGCAAGCAACAACTATTGAGCCTGCATGACACAAGTACTGAAGCCCATGCACCTAGAGCCCATACTCCACAAGAGAAACCACCACAAGGAGAAGCCCGTGAACCACAACAATGAGTAATCCCTGCTTGAAAATACTAGAGAAACCCTGTGCAGCAATGAAGATCCAATGCAACCAAAAATAAATAAAATTAAATCTTTTGACTTCTGAGATGACTCACTCACATGGCTGTAGGTAAGAAGCCTCAGTTCCTTGCCACATAGACCTCTCCTTAGGGCTGCTTGAGTGTCCTCATGACATGGCAGCTGGCTTACCCCAGGATGAGTGATCTAGCAGAAACCAAAGCAGAAGCTGAAATGTCTTTTATAACTCCGGAAGCTAAACTTTGTCATTTCTGCAATTACTTATTAGTTAAACAGTCAGCCCTTTTCAAGTGCAAGGAGCCACACAGGTACAGGAACACTGGGAGATAATTAGGGGATAATTAGGGCCATCTCGGAGGCTGGCCACCAAAGTGGCTGACTAGCCGAAGACTGAATTTTGTTTTATTCACTTCTGGAGAGAAAATCGTCAGTGAATCTACTTGGTGGTCTCTGAGATGTACCACAGCTACCTCTTGCTCTCACTCCCAGCTGTGTGGCTGACAGGGTCTTGGTGCTCCAGCCGGGTGTCAGGCCTGTGCCTCTGAGTTGGGAGAGCCGAGTTCAGGACATTGGTCTACTAGAGACCTTCAGCACCTTCTAATATCAAACGGCGAAAGCCTCCCAGAGATATCTGTCTCAACGCTAAGACCCAGCTCCACTCAGAGACCAGCAAGATCCACTGCTGGACCTCCCATGCCAAACAACTAACAAGACAGGAATGCAGGCCCACCCATTAGCAGAGAGGCTGCCTAAAATCATAATAAGGCCACAGATACCCCAAAACCCACCACCAGATGCGGACCGCATCAGAAAAACAAGATCCAGACACACCCACCAGAACACAGGCACCAGTCTCCTCCACCAGAAAGCCTACACAACCCACTGAACAAACCTTAGCCACTGGGGGCAGACACCAAAACAATGGGAACTACGAATCTGCAGCCTGAGAAAAGGAGACCCCAAACACAGTAAGATACGCAAAATGAGAAGACAGAGAAACACACAGCAGATGAAGGAGCAAGGTAAAAACCCACCAGACCAAACAAATGTAGAGGAAATAGGCAGTCTACTGGAAAAAGAATTCAGAGTAATGATAGTAAAGATGATCCCAAATCTTGGAACTGGAATGGAGAATATACAAGAAACGTTTAACAAGGACCTAGAAGAAATAAAGAGCAAACAAACACTGATGAACAACACAATAAATTGAATTAAAAATTCTCTAGCAGGAAACAATAGCAGAATAACTGAGGCAAAAGAATGGATAAATGACCTGAAAGGTAAAAGAGTGGAAATAACTACTGCAGAGCAGAATAAAGAATAAAGAATGAAAAGAATTGAGGACAATCTGAGATACCTCTGGGACCACATTACACACACCAACATTCGAATATAGGGGTCCCAGAAGTAGAAGAGAAAAAGAAAGAGACTGAGAAAATATTTGAAGAGAGAATAGTTGAAAACTTCCCTAATATGGGAAAGGAAATCATTAGTCAAGTCCAGGAAATGCAGAGGGTCCCATACAAGATAAACCCAAGGAGAAACATGCCAAAACATATATTAATCAAACTATCAAAAATTAAATACAAAGAAAAAATATTAAAAGCAGCAAGGGAAAACCAAAGAATAACATACAAGGGAATCCCCTAAGGTTAACAACTGATCTTTCAGGAGAAACTCTGCAAGCCAGAAGGGACTGGCAGGACATATTTAAAGTGATAAAAGGGGAAAAGCTACAACCAAGATTACTCAAACCAGCAAGGATCTCATTCAGATTTGACAGAGAAATTAAAACCTTTACAGACAAGCAAAAGCTAAGAGAATTCAGCACCACTAAGCCAGCTTTACAACGAATGCTAAAGGAACTTCTCTAAGCAGGAAACACAAGAGAAGGAAAAGACCTACAATAACAAATCCAAAACAATTAAGAAAATGGTAATAAGAACATACATATCAATAATTACCTTAAATTTAAATAGATTAAATGGTCCAACCAAAAGACATAGACTGGCTGAATGGATATGAAAACAGGACCAGTATATATGTGGTATACAGGAGACCCACTTCAGACCTAGGGACACATACAGACTGAAAATTAGGGGATGGAATAAGATATTCCATGCAAATGGAAATCAAAAGAAAGCTACAGTAGCAATTCTCATATCAGATAAAAAAGACTTTAAAATAAAGACTATTACAGGAGACAAAAAGGACACTACATAATGATCAAAGGATCAATCCAAGAAGAAGATATAACAATAGTACATATTTATGCACCCAAAATAAGAGCACCTGAATACATAAGGCAAATGCTAACAGCCATAAAAAGGGAAATCGACAGTAACACAATCATAGTAGGGGACTTTAGCACTCCTCTTACCAATGAAGAGATCATCCAAAATGAAAATAAATAAGGAAACACAAGCTTTAAATGATACATTAAACAAGATGGACTTAATTGATATTTATAGGACATTCCATCCAAAAACAACAGAATACACTTTTTCTCAAGTGCTCGTGGAAAGTTCTCCAGGATAGATCATATCTTAGGTCACAAATCAGGCCTTGGTAAACTTAAGAAAATTGAAATCTTATCAAGTATCTTTTCTCACCACAATGCTATCAGACTAGATATCAATTACAGGAAAAAATCTGTAAAAAAAATACAAACACATGGACGCGAAACAATACACTACTTAATAACCAAGACACCATTGAAGAATTCAAAGAGGAAATAAAAAACTACCTGGAAACAAATGACAATGAAATTATGAAGACCCAAAACCTATGGGATGCAGCAAAAGCAGTTCTAAGAGGGAAGTTTATAGCAATACATCCTACCTCAAGAAACAAAAGACATCTCAAATAAACAAGCTAACCTTACACCTAAAGCAATTAGAGAAAGAAAGAAAGAAAAAAACCGAAGGTCAGCAGAGGAAAGAAATCATAAAGATCAGATCAGAAATAAATGAAAAAGAAATGAAGGAAACAACAGCAAAGATCAAGAAAACTAAAAGCTGGTTCTTTGAGAAGATAAACAAAATTGATAAACCATTAGCCAGACTCATTAAGAAAAAAAGGGAGAAGACTCACATCAATAGAATTACAAATGAAAAAGGAGAAGTAACAAATGACACTGCAGAAATACAAAGGATCATGAGAGATTACTGCAAGCAACTATATGCCAATGAAAGGGACAACCTGGAAGAAATGAACAAATTCATAGAAAAGCACAAACTTCCAAGACTTAACCAGGAAGAAATAGAAACTATAAACAAACCAATCCCAAGCACTGAAATTGAGACTGTGATTAAAAATCTTCCAACAAACAAAAGCCCAGGACCAGATGGCATCACAGGCAAATTCTATCAAACATTTAGAGAAGACTTAACATCTATTCTTCTCAATCTCTTTCAAAATATAGCAGAGGGAGGAACTCTCCCAAACTTATTCTATGAGAACACCATCTCCCTGATACCAAAACCAGGCAAAGATGTCACAAAGAAAGAAAACTACAGACCAGTATCACTGATGAACATAGATGCAAAAATCCACAGCAAAATACTAACAAACAGAATCCAACAGCGCATTAAAAGGATCATACACCATGATCAAGTGGGGTTTATCCCAGGGATGTAAGGATTCTTCAATACGTACAAATCAATGTGATACACCATATTAACAAACTGAAGGACAAAAACCATATGGTCATCTCAATAGATACAGAAAATGCTTTTGACAATATTAAACATCCATTTATGATAAAAACCGTCCAGAAAGTAGGCATAGAGGGAACTTACCTCAACATAATAAAGGCCATATATGACAAACCCACAGCCAACATTGTTCTCAATGGTAAAAAAGTGAAACCATTTACACCAAGATCAGGAACAAGACAAGGTTGCCCACTCTCACCACTATTATTCAACACACTTTTAGAATTTTAAGCTACAGCAACCAGAGAAGAAAAAGAAATAAAAGGAATCCAAATCGGAAAAGAAGAAGTTAAGCTCTCACTGTTTGCCGATGACATGATACTATACATAGAGAATCCTAAAGATGCTACCAGAAAACTATTAATCAATAAATTTGGTAAGGTTGCAGGATACAAAATTAATGTACAGATATCTCTTTCATTCCTATACACTAAAGATGAAATATTTGAAAGAGAAATTAAGGAAACTCTCCCATTTACCACTGCAACAAAAAGAATAAAATACCTAGGAATAAACCTACCTATGGAGACAAAAGACGTTTACTCAACAAACTATAAGACACTGATGAAAGAAATCAAAGATGACACAAACAGATAGAGAGATATACCATGTGCTTGGATTGGAAGAATCAACATTGCGAAAATGACTCTACTACCCAAAGCAATCTACAGACTCAATGCAATCCCTATCAAACTACCAATGGCATTTTTCAGAGAACTAGAACAAAAAATTTCACAATTTGTTTGGTAACACAAAAGACCACGAACAGCCAAAGCAATCTTCAGAAGAAAAACAGAGCTGGAGGAATCAGGCTCCCTGACTTCAGACAATTCTACAAAGCTACAGTAGTCAAGACAGTATGGCACTAGCACAAAAACAGAAATATAGATCAATGGAACAGAAGAGAAAATCCAGAGATAAACGCATACACATATGGTCACCTTATTTTTGATAAAGTAAACAAGAATATACAATGGAGAAATCACAGCCTCTTCAGTAAGTGGTGCTGGAAGAACTGGACAGCTACAGGTAAAAGAATGAAATTAGAAGACTCCCTAACACCATGCACAAAAATAAACTCAAAATGGATTAAAGATCTAAATGTAAGGCCAGACACTATAAAACTCTTAGAGGAAAACATAGGCAGAACACTCTATGACATCAATCACAGCAAGATCCTTTTTGACCCACCTGCTAGAGAAATGGAAATAAAAACAAAAATAAACAAATGAGATGTAATGAGACTTAAAAGTTTTTGCACAGCAAAGGAAAACATAAACAAGACGAAAAGACAAGCCTCAGAATGGGAGAAAATATTTGCCAATGAAGCAACTGACAAAGGATTAATCTCCAAACTTTATAAGCAGCCCATGCAGATCAATATCAAAAAAACAAACAACCCAATCCATAAATGGGCAGAAGACCTAAATAGACATTTCTCCAAAGAAGATATACAGATTGCCAACAAACACATGAAAGGATGCTCAACATCACTGATCATTCGAGAAATGCAAATCAAAATTACAATGAGGTATCAGCACACACAGTTAAGAATGGCCATCATCCAAAAATCCTACAAACAATAAATGCTGCGGAGGTGTGGAGAAAAGGGAACACTCTTGCACCACTGGTGGGAGTGTAAATTGATACAGCCATTATTGAGAACAGTATGCATGTTCCTTAAAAACCTAAAAATAGAACTACCATATGACACAGCAATCCCACTACTGGGCATATACCTGGAGAAAACCATAATTCAAAAAGAGTCATGTTCCACAATGTTCACTGCAGCTCTATTTGTAATAGCCAGGACATGGAAACAATCTAAGTGTCCATCAACTGATGAATGGATAAAGAAGATATTGCATGTCTTCAATATAAAATGGAATATTACTCAGCCATAAAAAGAAATGAAATTGAGTTATTTGTAGTGAAGTGGATGGACCTAGAGTCTGTCATACAGAGTGAAGTAAGTCAGAAAGAGGAAAACAAATATTGTATGCTCACACATATATATGGAATCTAAAATAAAAGAAAAAAATGGTTCGGAAGAACCTAGGGGCAGGACAGGAATAAAGACACAGTCATAGAAAATGGACTTGAGGACATGGGGATGGGGAAGGGGAAGCTGGGACGAAGTGAGAGAGTTGCATGGACTTATATATACTACCAAATGTAAAATAGATAGCTAGTAGGAAACAGCTGCACAGCACAGGGAGATCAGCTCAGTGCTTTGTGACCACTTAGAGGGGTAGGATAGGGAGGGTGGGAAGGAGACGCAAGAGGGAGGAGATATGGGGATATATGTATATGTATAGCTTGTTCACTTTGTTATAAAACAGAAAAACACAACTGTAAAGCAATTATAGTCCAATAAAGGTGATAAAAATAAATAATGTATGCCCCCCAAAATTAAATCTTTTTTTAAAATAAATAAATAAAAAAGAGCACTCAATAACATGGTAACTCTAAACCTAAGTATTTTCAGTACTATAGTAAATGTAAATGCATTAATATCTCCTATTAAAGTGTAATGTTTTATATTATGTGCAACTAAATTTTTTTCACAATATACAGGTAAAATAAAAGAATTACATTAGAAAGGAGAAAACATTCCATATATTTAAAAACAATAAAACAATAAGCATATTCGTCTTAGATAAAGTAGTCTTTAAGTTCAGAACAATTTGTCATTATTGTAATTAGTATTATTATCCCAATTTCTTAAAAAATATTTCAATACTTTTTCTATTTGAAAAAATATTTTAATTTTTTTCTTCACTCTTTTGTGGTCTAATACATGGTAAGTATTTAGGTGCTAACATAACCTAAAAATATATGTTGTTTTTTTTACAGCTGAACAAAACTGAATCAAGAAGAAATAGATAACTTGAACATACTGTTCACTAAAAGCAAAATAGAATCTGTAATTTAAAAAAACTCCCTACCAACAAAAGTCCAGGATCATATGGTTTCACAGGCAAATTCTACCAAATATACAAAGCAGAATTTACACTGATTCTTCTCAAACTCTTCTCAAACTCTTCGAAAAGATTGAAGAGTAAGAAATACTTCCAAAGACATTCTATGAAGCCACCATCACCCTGATGTCAAAAACAGACGGGGGGGACTTCCTTGGTGGCACAGTGGTTAAGAATCCGTCTGCCAATGCAGGGGACATAGGTTCAAGCCCTGGTCTTGGAAGATCCCACATGCTGTGGAGCAACCAAGCCTTTGTGCCACTACTACTGAGCCTGTGCTCTATGGCCCATGAGCCACAACGACTGAGCCTGATAGCCAGAACTGCTGAAGCCCACGCACCTAGAGCCCATGCTCTGCAACAAAAGAAGCCACCACAATGAACAGCCTGCACACCACAACGAAGAGTAGCCCCCTTTCACTGCAACTAGAGAGAGCCCGTGAACTGCAATGAATACCGAATGCATCCAAAAATAAATAAAGTAAGAAATTTACTAAAACAAACAAATAAACCAAAAACAGATGGGAACTTTACTGGTGGTCCAGCAGTTAAGATTTCGCCTGCCAGTGCAGGTGACGCGGGTTCGATCCCTGGTGGTGGAGCTAAAATCCCACATGCCTCACAAACAAGAAACCAAAACATAAAACAGAAGCAATATTGGAACAAATTCAATAAAGACTTAAAAAGAACACAGAGAAAGACACTACCAAAAGAGAAAGCTGCAGGCCAATATCTTTGATAAATATAGATGTAAAAATTATCAACTGAATATTAGAAAACCGAATCTGACAACACATAAAAGGATCATACACCATGACCAAATTTGATTCACCCCAGTGTCACAAAGTTGTTTCAACATATGCAAATCAATCAACATGATCCACCACATCAACAAAGGGAAAACACAAAACAAATGATCATCTCAATAGATGCTGATAAAGCATTTGAAAAACTTCAACATCCATTCATGATAAAAACACTTACCAAAGTGGGTATAGGGGAACATATCTCAACATAATGAAAGCTATTTATAACAAACCCACAGCCAATATAATACTCAATGTTCATAAGCTGAAAGCCTTCCCGCTAAAATCTGGAACAAGACAAGCATGCCCACTCTCACCTCTTCTCTTCAACATAGTATTGAAAGTCCTAGCCACAACAATCAGACAAAAAAAAAAAGAAATAAAATCTAACCAAATTGGAAGGAAAGAGGTAAAGTTGTCATTATATGCAGATGACACGATAATATATATAAAGGAAACCCTAAAAATTGCACACAAAAACTACTAGAATTGATAAAAAAAAAAAACCCGGCAAAGTAGCAGGATACAAGATTAACATACATAAATTGGTTGCATTTCTTGGTTTTTCTTTTTTTTGTAATTTATTTTGGCTGCATTGGGTCCTCATTTCTGTGCATGGGCTTTCTAGTTGTGGCCAGTGGGGGCTAGTCTTCGTTGTGGTGTGCAGGCTTCTCATTGCAGTGGCTTCTCTTGTTGTGGAGCACAGGCTCTAGGCACGTGGGCTTAAGTAGTTGTGGCACGGGCTCATCAGTTGTGGCTCACGGCCTATAGAGTGCAGGATAAGTAGTTGTGGCACACAGGTTTAACTGCTCCACGGCATGTGAGATCTTCCTGCACCACGGCTCAAACCCGTGTCCCCTGTATTGGCAGGTGGATTCTCAACCACGGAGCCACCAGGGAAGTCCGTGGTTGCATTTCTTTACACTAACAATGAAATATCAGAAAGGAAATGTAAACAAGCAATCCTTTTTTAAATGGCATCAAAAAAATAAAATACTTAGGAATAAACCTCACCAAGGAGGTGAAAGACTTATATGCTGAGAACTACAAAACATTAGTAAACGAAACTGAAGATGATTCAAAGAAATGGAAAGACATCCCACGCTCTTGGATGGGAAGAGTTAATACCGTTAAAATGGCTATACTACCCAAAGCAATCTACAGATTTAATGTGATCCCTATCAAATTACCCATGACATTTTCCCCAGAATTAGAACAAATAATCCTAAAATCTATCTGGAACCATAAAAAGTCAGAACTGTCAACACAATCCTGAGGAAAAAGAACAAAGCAGGAGGTATAACCCCCCTAAACTTCAGATAATACTACAAAGTTACAGCAATCAAAACCACACGGTATTGGCACACAAAGAGATACATGGATCAATGGAATGGAATAGATAGTCCAGAAATAAACCCACACACCTATGGTCAATTAACCTTCGACAAAGGCGGCAAGAATATACAATGGGGAAAAGATAGTCTCTTCAGCAAGTGAAAGTTGTACAGCCATATGGAAATCAGTGAAGTCAGAACATACCCTCACACCATACACAAAACTAAACTCAAAACGGCTTATATGCTTAACTATAAGATAGGACACGTTAAAACTCCTAGAAGAGAACATAAGCAAAACATTCTCTGACATAAATCATAACACAGTTTTCCTAGGTAGTTCTCCCTAGGCAGTACAAATACAGTAAGTCACCTACATATGAACCTTCACGTTGCAAACTTTCTAAGATGCAAACGTCCATTCGCATGTCCAATCATGTAAGTTATTTCACGTGTCTGGCATACATTGTCACGTGCGTGCCTCCTCTATAAGTGATTGTGCTTTTGTGTACTTTACAGTACTGTATAGAGTACAGTAGTAGAGTACCTTTATTTCAAGCCCAAGATGTCTGAAAGCAAGCGTAAAAGCAGCGGTGATGTAGCTGGTACTGTTAAGAAGCGCCAAGCGATAATGATGGAAACAAAAGTGAAAGTAATTGAGAGAGTGGAGTGAGGCAAAAAGATGTTAGATATCGCTCATTCTTATAACATGAATCATTCAATCATTGGCACGAATCTAAAGAACAAGGACAAGATCATGGAACATGTGAAGTCTGCTGTGCTGGTGATGTTGACAAAATATTGAAGAAGCATGGAAAAGTGATGGAGGAGATGGAGAAACTTCTCAGTGTGCAGATGCACGATCAACATCAGCGCTGAGTCCTGCTCAGCTTAACGCTGATTCAAGATAAAGCTAAAAGGCTTTATGAAGACTTGAAGAAGAAACACGGCAAAGAATCAGAGGGCATATATTTTAATGCCAGCCATGGCTGGTTTCATCGTTTCAAGGCTAGAGCCAACCTTCACAATGTAAAAGTAAGTGGAGAGGCAGCAAGTGCAGATACGGTAGCTGTCCGGGAACTTCCGGAAACACTTTGAGAAATTATTGATGATGGTGTGCATTTACCCAACCAGGTTTTTAATGTAGATGAGACACAACTGTACTGGAAGAGGATGCCAGACCGAAGTTACATCAGTAAGGAGGAAAAGTTGATGCCGGGCTGTAAAGCAGCAAAGGATAGGCTAACTGTTGTGTGGCAGCAATGCTTCTGGTGATATGAAGCTGAAGCTTCTCTTAGTTTATCATTCAGAGAACCCAAGAACCCATAAAAACATAGCCAAGGGCTCTCTTCCTGTTGCATGGAAGCATAACCCCAAACCCTGGATTACACAGGCCAGGTTCCAGGACAGGTTTTGCCACCACTTTATCCCAGATATAGAGAAATATTGCTTGGAGAAGGATGTTGCAGCAAAACATTCTTTTGCTGCTTGACAATTCTCTGGGCCACCCCCCTTCATGGATGACTTTCATTCCCAACTTCAAAGTAGTGCATCTGTCACCGAATAATACGTTGCTCATCCAACCTATGGACCAGGGAGTTAGAGCGACTTTCAAGAAATATTATTTATGTCACACTTTTTGTCACGCAGTAAAGGTAAGTGACAAATCAGGAACAACCTAGGGACAACTTTGGAAGGACTATAACATCTACAAGACCATAAAAACATTGACTTTGCATAGTGTGAGGGTATGGTGGTCACCATGAATGGGGTTTGGAAGAACCTTTGCCCAGTTTGTTCATGATTTTTGTGGACTTGAGAAGATAGATCAGAAGTCCAAAGAGGTCTTCAGCAACGTAGTGACCCTCAGCGGGAAGCTGGAGCTAGATCTGCAAGAGGGTTTCATTGAACTCCTTGCTGTGCAACATGAGGAGCTTACTGATGGAATTGGAGGCCCAGAGAAAGGATGAAGAGGGACAGGAGGAATAAGAAGTAACTGAAGAAATGAAGAGATTCACGACACAGAAAATGGCAAGGGAATCCTCTTTATTTGAGGAAGCACTGTTAGTTTTTGAGGCACAGGACTCGAACCTAGAATGGTACCCAAAGGTGGCAGCAGCCATTCAGAACGAAATCCAGTGCTACCTTGTCATCTATGATGAGAAAAAAAGAGCTACGACCCAGACATCAATGGATAATTTTTTCAAGAGGGTAAACAGAATTAAATCCAGCAAGGAACCAGAACTTGTGTCATCAACGTCAGGTATGAGTGAAATGGCAGCTTGCCCTCTGTCTCCTACTGCTGATAATCCTTCACCTCTACCTTCTCCCACCTCCTCTCCCTCCTCCAATCAGTAACTCTTCTCGACTGTTCCCTCAATGCCATCCCGAGTATCCCAGCTGTTGTACTGTATTACTGTACTTTTCAAGTTACTGTACTGTAAGATTAAAAATGTTTTCTTTGCTTTTGTGTTTGTGATTTCTGTATTGTTTGCGTGAAAAGTATTATAAACCTATTATGGTACAATACCATATAGCTGAATGTGTAAGTTGGGTACCTAGACTAACTTTGTGGACTTACAAACAAATTGGATTTACAAACGCACTCCTGGAACAGAACATTTCATATGTAGGGGACTTATTGTAAAAGCAAAAAAGAAACTGGAACTAATCAAACTTATAAGCTGTTGTACAGCAAAGGAAACCATAATCAAAATGAAAGGGCTTCCCTGGTGGCGCAATGGTTGGGAGTCCGCCTGGCGATGCAGGGGACATGGGTTCGCGCTCCGGTCCGGGAAGGTCCCACATGCTGCGGAGTGGCTGGGCCCGTGAGCCATGGCCGCTGAGCCTGCACGTCCGGAGCTTGTGCTCCGCACCGGGAGAGGCCAGAGCAGTGACAGGTCTGCGTACCGCAAAAAAAAAAAAAAAAAACAAAGAAAGAAAAAACCCATGAAAATACAACCTATGGACTGGGAGAAAATATTAGCAAATGATGAGCCTGACAAGGGCTTAATTTCCAAACTATACAAACAGCTCATACAACTCAATAACAAAATAACAAATAACTCAATGGAAAAATGGGTAGAAGACCTAAATAAACATTTCTCCAAAGAAGACATACAAATAGCCAATAGGCACATGAAAAGATGTTCCTCATCACTAATTATTAGAGAAATACAAATCCAAATTACAATGAGGTAACACTTCACACTGATCAGAATGGCCATCATTTAAAAAATCTACAATTAACAAATGCTGGAGGGAGTATGGAGAAAAGGGAACCCTACTACACTGTTGGTGGCCATGTAAGATGGTGCAGCCACTATGGAAAACAGTATGGAGGTTCCTTAAAAAAACTATAAAGAGAGTTGCCATATGATCTAGCATTCCCACTTGTGGACATATATCTAGACAAAACTATAATTCAAAAAGATACATGAGGGTTTCCCTGCTGGCGCAGTGGTTGAGAGTCCGCCTGCCGATGCAGGGGACATGGGTTCGTGCCCCGGTACGGGAAGAACCCACATATCGCGGAGCGGCTGGGCCCGTGAGCCATGGCCGCTGAGCCTGCGCGTCCGGAGCCTGTGCTCCGTAAAGGGAGAGGCCACAACAGTGAGGCCCGCGTACCGCAAAAAAAAAAAAAAAAAAAAAAAAGATTCATGACCTCTTCCTTCCAAAGAAATATTTCTCCACTCACACAAGTTTAATAGAATGTTCTGCCATGAACTGACTTCCCACCTTAGAGACACCAGATTTGCATCCTGAAATCTCTTTCTTGGAAAAATGTCCAATTAGCATCCTAGCATTACAGAAAAGAAATGCTTTTTTCCAGATCTCAAATTCCATACAACTTTATCAAGACATCATGCATGTTTCTTTCACACACACAGACTGTATTTTATTTTACAAGAGATAAATCAACTGACACCAAGCATTGTAAATGGATGACCACAATAAAAGCAACAATGATTGCAATTACCAAACACGAAACACACTCATACTATGTCATAATATTGACATTCAGTCCAGTAATCCTCCACTGTAACAGCTCCTTTACTTTGCAGTGAAAGACATCATGTATTTTTAAATTATCAGCACTCACCTGAGGTCTTTAAAAATCAACAAAAACATAAATTTGTGTTCTCTTTCATTTATTCTGGTTCTAAGTGGTCATTTCTAAATGGAAGTATTTAAGTATGTTAATGTCATCTTATAACATATTTCAAATGACTACCGTCTCTCCAAAGATGAAATATGAGGAGCTCATAATTAGGCTCTCCAAAGTATTACTCTCTGAATCTGTATTACCCTTCTGTTGAACTCCACACTGTTCATTATTCTCTGAGAATATTCTTTTTCTCGTATGGCCATCACATGCTCTTTCATCTCATGAAGTTTTTTCCTACAATTTTATGCCTAGTTTATTTCAGAGAATATGCATTATTTCAGATTGATATTTATAGACACAAAGACTTCTCTATAATTCCCTGAGAGTTTCAAGAACTCCTTCTTCTCTTTTTTTTAATACCTAGATTCTGAAGCTCTCCACAAAGCATTACTAAAATTGCATTTACATAAGTATCCACATATTAATCACACATTAATGCATTTACAATTGTATTATGCTTTATTGCTGATTTTGGAGCATAAAGGTAGCTGTCTTATTTACCACCCTCTTGGAAATCACTTTAATATTTGCACTTAGGACTTGAAAGAGAATGGATAAATAAAAACCTGAAGAATATGCAAATACAATTTATATATTTCTCATAAAATTAGGTGATTATCTAACCCTTATCCAGAAAAAAGAAGAGCCCAGATACTCTGCAGGCATGATACTCGAGAATGTGTGGTCTTCCAGAAGGAAAACATGCAGTAATCCATGTGGCAGAGTTTACCTGTGACCAGCTGGGGTTAGTGACCTATGAATTCCTTAGATGCAACCTATCAGGAGTGGAAAAAGGGAATTTATCAGTTGTGGCAATAAGTATACTGAAGATTTGTAGCGGGTCATGCTCATATATTCAACACAGGTACAATCAAAATTTTGCTCAATTCTGGTAGATCTAAGTCTGTATCTGTTACCTTGTCTTTAACGAGGAAATGTGAGAACTGACCAAAAAAAGTGTTTTCTTTGTTTGTTTTAATTACAGTCATGGTGAGTAAGACATAGCTCAGAACAGCTAAGGTAACTTAATGATTCTCCCATCAGGAAATACAGTTTCTACTTCCCTGTTTATTTTCCACATCCTGTAGTAAGTTACGTTTCAATGAAAGATAAATGTACAGGGTGAAAAAGAAAAGAAAACTTACATGTGTTGATAAGATCATTCTGACAGGTTTTACCACCTATGTCAGTGTTTCTGGCGATGGACACAAGCCAGAGCTCCCTACTCTGACATTTTCACTGATGTCATTCCCCTTGATCCTCAATTTGAAAGTGGATAAAAATGTTTTCTATGTTTTCTTCTTTAAGAAATTAAATAAAGAATGCTTTCTAGACATGATCCTCTAATGATTTTCAGTCAGCGGTCATTAAGAGAGGAAAAGCACAGAATCTCATCCCCACAGAAGGGTGACATTCAGTCAGGTAAGAAAATTCTCCCCAAAATCAAGCTTCATCTTTAACATGCAATCAACGGCTTTCACAGGTTCTTCATCAATCTGCACTCAGCCCTACCATATGGGATTGGCTCTAAGAATCTCACATCAGATGACTGACAAACATGTCATAGTACACTGATCTGGTACCATATCCTGCCTCTCTTAATGATCTCCTGCAGGGACATTGCAATATTCTATGATAATTCCTGGAGCCCTCTACTTTATACAGGCACACTGCCAAGTAGAAACAGAAGCTTTGATTCTCACTGGGACCCCTGCTCTTTCCAACCAACCTCTCTAGAAATATGATGTTCTAATTTCTCCTGATTAGATCATTTCAAGGTCTCTCCCTGTGCTAATTTAGTAAAGGTAAAAGAGAAACAAGAAAGAGCAAACTATGCAGGGAGCAATATATAAGATTCCTTTCCTTAATGTATTTATCTGATATACTTAAATATTGAGAAATATAGATTCATTTCATAATGGTCAAGAAAAGAGAAGGAGGAACCTCCATGTCAACAGTATATATAAAATGGAATCAATATTGCATAAGCTCCAGCTTAAGCTTAGCTACGAGGTACTAACTCTTCTCATAAAGAAGCAATAGCTCTCCATCATTTGAAGCACACTGACTCAGACAGCTGGACACTGAGGGTGTAGTCTCCTCACTCGAATTCTGTACTTGCATCACAGAGCAATGAAATATTCCCAAAGACTTATTAAGGATGAGGTGGTGAACTGAAATAAGAAAGATGAATCCATAGTCTGCCCTACCATCTGTTCTGCGGGATATTACCACCATCGTGGCCCAATATGACCTTCCAACTTTTATCTGGGCCTCCCTACTTTCCACCTCCATCCTCTCATTTTATCTTACCTACACTTGGAAATGACTCTAGTTTTTCCACTTATCTTTATCAACAAGTAATCCAAAGAACAACTGTGTATATAACTCCTTAGAAACCTCAGGTCTGACTCAGGAATACATGACCTTCGAAGTCCAAAGTTTTCCTAATTCCCTTTATTATTTCTTTTCTAATTTCCATGTACTTACACTCTCAGGACCTCCACTGTCCTCAGGCTCGTCTTCCCTGCAAACTCTGTCAACCTAGACATAAGTACCACCCTCTAATTATCTCCTAGGGAATCCAGTTTTTAAAAAAGCCTCAGCAAGCCTTATGGACTTTATTAAACACTCTTTAAGATAACCCATGGGAGATAGCAGTACACCCACAAATATCTATTTAATACACCCTAAGATTAATTTTTTTCTTTTTTTAATAAAGTCTCTTCTGTCCAACGAAAACTCCCAGCTCTTCTTCTTCAACATATACAATATCTCACCCTTCTGATTACTCTCTGCTCTATCTCAGGGCCATTCCCTTTCCTGATATTACATTCTTTCCCAATTTTGTATGTTAGTAAAAGCAAATAACATAAAATATAACATGTGAATTATTATAAAGTGCACCATTCAGTGATATTAAATACATTCATATTGGGCGATTAACATCGCCATTTATCTTTCTAATTCTTTTCTACGTTTTAAAACTGTAACTCTATATCCTTTAAACATAACTTTCCTTTTTGTTCGATAACAACCTGAAAAGCATCATTACCCTCCCAATTTCTATGGTTTTGACTACACTAAGTACACCATATAATTGAAATAAGTAGTTGTATTGTTATGACTCACTAAAAGTCACAAAAAGGCATTTTTGGTAGCTAAATTTCCTCAAGATTCCTCCATTTTGTAGCATATTCCTAGGTCTTTTCTGTCTTAACACTGAATAATATTGTATTATATAGGTACACCACACTTTGCTTATCCAGGAACTAGTGGATGAACACTTAGGTTGCTTTCATGTTTTAGCTACTGTGATTATTACTGCTCTGAACACTGGAGTACAAATATTTCTTTAGGACCCTGATTTCAATTCCTTTGGGTATACCTCATAGTAAAATTCCTAGATCATGTAGTAATTCTATTTTTCAATATCTGAAAAATTGCCATACCCTTGCAAAGCACCTGTATCATTCTACATTCCCACTGACATAGCACAATGCTTCCAGCTCCCTCACATCCTCACCAATACCTGTTTCAGCTTGTGTATGTGTGTGTGCTTGTGTGTGTATGCATGCACACAAATATATAAACATCTATTGAAGTCTTTGATCCATTTTTGAATCAGGGTGTTTGCTTTTTGTTGAGTTGTAGGAGTTCTCTGTATATTCTGAATAGAAATCTCTTGTCAGATAGATGGCTTTCAAATACTTTCTCCCATCTTGTGGGTTGACATTTTATTCTGTTTACCTTTCTTTGATACACATTTTTTTAAATTATGTACTGCAAGTTGTTTATTTTTTGTTAGCTGTACCTTTGTTGTTCCTTCGCTTCATATTGAGGAAAACACTGCCAAATCCAATGTCATGAAGCTCTTGTCCTGTGTCTTCTTCTAAGACTTTTTATTTTATTAGGTCTTATATTTAGTTTCTTCATACGTTTTCATTAATATTTGCATATGATGTTAGGTAAGGGTCCATCTTCCTTCTTTTGCATGTTGACAACAAGACTTCTCAGCAACATTTGTTGAAAACACTATCCTTTCTACTTTGAAAAGCCTTGGCAACTTGTCAAAAATCATTTGGCCATATACCAGGGTTTATTTATGGGTGTTCTATTCTATTATATTGGTCTTGAATAAGGAAGAAAATAGTGTAACCTATCCAGGTTGATGAAGAACATAAAGGAAGACCAGGAGTGAGAATTAGGAGGGCAATATATATGAGCAGGGCGTAAAAGACAGTGTGAGAGAAGATACTGTATTTGCATGCTTATGGAAATATGATCATGCTAAAACCACTAAACGCCTGACTTTGAACAATACGGAAAATGTGCTAGCAAGAAACATAACACGTACCCATCTCTGGGAAATATGGTATGGGCATAAAGATAAACTACACACAAATATATTAAAATGGGAAGGGTTTTCATGGTGTGAGAAAACTGTGGGATTTGAAATACAATTTACTTCTGTTCTACCATTGTCGCTAAAATTTTTTTTTTTTTTTGCGGTACGCGAAACTCTCACTGTTGTGGCCACTCCCGTTGAGGAGCACAGGCTCCGGATGTGCAGGCTCAGCAGCCATGGCTGATGGCCCAGCTGCTCCGTGACATGTGGGATCTTCTCGGACCAGGGCATGAATCTGTGTCCCCTGCATCGGCAGGCGGACTCTCAACCAGTGTGCCACCAGGGAAGCCCTGTCTCTAAAATTTATCAAAGTGTATATACAAGCAATTCCAATTCTGCTAATGTGCTTGACAGGCTTATATATGACCTTCAGCAGACCAGTATATGTACATTCCTAGTAAGACTGTTCCCTAAACCAAAAAACAAAACACAAAAACTGGAAAGACTAGAGTTTATTTTGTCAACACACATATAGATGCAGTGATGGTTAACCGTCCAAAAAGAGAAGGTGAGCATGGGTTCAAGAAGTTAATCCCCAGGCTGGGGTGGGGTGCAGAGTTTGAGGGTAACACAGGTAAAAAAAGGCTTTTGTCCTATACTTGATTTTTGAGGCATGGAAATTCACAGGTCACTACCTTCATTTCAAAATGAATGAATGCACTATCCAATTTTTAAAAACAGGCGAAGTAAACATGAGTGATAACACATTTCAAACTGTCGCTAATCAAATAAGATACTAAGAAAAATTAAATAATATGATTTAAGAATGAAGTGGAGAGATTGTCCAAGATGGCAGCATTCAAAGACCCAGAGCTTGATGCCTCTCATGGGCACACCAAAGTCACAACTGTTTACTGAACAGCAATTGATGAAAAAGGCCAGGACCTACCATAAAAGATGTTTTACAGCTAAAGATATAAGGAAGGCACCTCGGCAAGACAGGAAGGAAGGGCAAAATCTCAATAGAGTCAAGACTCATACCACCAGGTGGGTGGCCCACAAATGGAAGAATAATTACAATTTCTGAGGTGCTCCCAGGTAGCAAGGGGTATGAACCCAACATCAGGCTCCCAAGCCCAGGGATCCTGTGATGGAAAGAAGAGTTCCTAGAAAGTTGGGCTTTGAAGACAAGTAGTGCTTATTTTCCAGAGAGCCAGAGGGTTGTGGGAAATAGAGACCCCACTCTAAATAGATGCTCACAAAATCCCACATGATCCGAGAATCAGAACAGAAGCAGTCATTTGAAAGGATCCTGGGCCACACCTACCTCCTGATCTTTGAGAGACTCCAAGAGAGACAAGAGGCAACTACAGCACAGCCTCAGGGACATAGACACTGGCAGCAGTCATCTGGGGGAGCTCCTTCTACCTCATGGCCACTGGTACCAGCAAGCATAATTTCAGAATCCTCCCTCTATTTTTTAGCCTCAGGACCTAGCCCTACCCATTTCCACCAGACTATAGACACAAATACTAGGATGCTGTAGGCCAAGCAACTAACTGAGCAGGGGCATAGCCCCATCCACCAGCAAACAGGTTGCCTTCAGACCCTCTCAAAGCACAGCTGCCCCTGGACATGGACCTAGCCTCCAAAAGCCCCAGGACCAGCCTCCACCCCTCAGTGGACAGGCACCAACCCCAAAGTCCCTGGCTCCTCTGCAAGTGAGTCTGCTCTGACCTTGGAATCAGCCTCACCATCGGCAGGTGATTACTGCAAAGGGACTGGATGGAGCTTAGACCTATCCAGAGCAAACCTGCTCTAGCAGTGGGATCAGCTTCATAAACCAACAGGCACACACCAACTCCAGGAATACCACAGCCCAGCAGCCTGTGTGACCAGAACACTCACTTGCAGGCCAGAGGCAGCCATGGACTCAGCTGGGTCCTGACCCTGCCCATCAGAATGCCAACATAAGATTAGGGATACCGCAGACCCTGCAGATAGCTGTGTCAGGAACGGTGACCCAACACCAACTCTGCGACTCCTGGGTCCTGCATCCAGAGCTCAGGACCTGTGTCTTCCTCCCAGTAGCCAGCATAGCCCCAGGACCAGTGACTGGGCACTAACCCTGAAATCATCGGGACTGCAATTCTACACATAGTGAACCAACACCAGATTTGGTGTCCCCCAGAGTTGTGCAGCCAGCTGCCTTAAGATTTAGCCTCACCAAGCAGCACAGACAGCCTCCATACTAGGCAGAGTCTAGCAAACAAGCACTCTGGGGGCAGCCAAGCCTACCAGACTACCCACAGTGGTCAGCCCACCACAACAGAAGAGTCCAAGCAGCCCACATAGGGGGTACAACTAGAACATATAGTTCTAGTGACCAGGGGACAGTGGGCTGCTGGGACACATAGGACCTCTCCTACAAAAGGCCACTTCTCCAAGGTCAGGAAATGTAACGAGCCTACTACATACATAGCAATAAAAACAGCAAGTTAAGAAAAATGAGGTGACACAGAAACACAATCCAAATGAAGGAACAAGATAAGAACTCAGAAGAAGATCTAAGTGAAGTGGAGATAGCCAATCTCCCAACAAACAGTTCAAGGTAATGACTATAAAGATGATCAAAGAACTCAGGAGAAGAATGGGTGATCAGAGCAAGAAGTTAGAATTTTTAAAAAAGAGTTAGACCATTAAAGAGCAACAAAACAGAGATGAGGAATACAATAACTGAAATGAAAAATACACTAAAAGGAAACTACTGTAGACTAAATGATACAGAGGAATGAATCAGAAAACTGAAGGACAGAGTATTGGCAATCACTGAAGATGAATGGTAAAACAATAGATTAAAATGAAATGAGGAAAGTTGAACAGACTTGTGAAACAACATCAAGTGTACTAATATTTGTATTATACTGGTCCCAGAAACAAAAAGGAAAGAGAAAGCAGTGTAGATCATACGTGAAGACATAAGAGCTGAAAACTTCCATAACCTGGGAAAGAACACAGACATCCATGTCCAGTAAACACAGTAAGGCCAAAACAGGATCAACACAAAGAGGACCACACCAAGACTCATTGTAATTAAAATGCAAAAAAATAAAGATAAAAAGACACTATTATAAGGAGCAAAGGAAAAGCAACAAGTTACAAACGTGGGAACTTGCATAAAGTTATCAGCTGACTTTCCAGGATAACCTCTGCATGCCAGAAAGGAGTGGCATGGTATATTTAAAGTCGTGAAAGGGAAAAGCCTATAACCAAAAATACTCTACCCAGCAAGGCTCTCCTTCAGATTTGATGGTGAGATCTAAAGTTTTACAGAGAAGTAAAACTAAAAGAGCTCAGCATCGCCAAACCAGCTTTATGAGAAATCTTAAAGGGGCTTTTCTCAGTGAAAAAGGAAAGGCCACGACTGAAACATAAAAATTAGGAAAGGAAACTTACTAAAGGAAAAACCTCATTGGATAAGACAAATATTCAACAAAGGTAGTAAATCAACCATGTACATAGCTAATGGGAAGGATGAAAGAAAACAGTAATAAAATCATCTATATTCACAATAAGTAGTTAAGGGACACACAAAACAAGTAGATGTAAAATATAAGGTCAAATTCAGTAACTGTGGGGGAGCAGAGTAACAATGCAGGGTTGTTAGTGTCTATGTGAAATTCAGAGCTCAGCAACTTAAATAATCACACACACACACACACACAAAACTGAAAGAAATCCAAACATCATATTAAAGATAGTCCTCACATCACAGATTAAGTGAGTAAAAGGGGAAGAAAGGAACACTGAGGAAATTAAAGAGGGATTCTAAAAATACCCAAGACAAATGAAAATGAACACACAATGATTCAATATCTATGGGAAACAAACAACACAGTTCACAGGGGGAAGTTACAGTGATACAGCTTATTCTTAGGAAACAAGAAAAATATCAAATAAACAACCTAACATTACACCTGAAGGAATTAGAAAATGAAGAAAAAACAAAATTCAAAGCTGTGAGAAAGAAAAAAATTAAGAAAACAATACCATATGCAATCACACCAAAAAAATAAGATACCTAGGAACAAACACTCCTACGCAAGTAAAAGACATGTACTCAGAAATCTATCAGCTTTTGGTGAAAGAAGTTGAAGGCAACAGAAAAAGATGGGAAAATATAGCACGTGCGTGGACTGGAAGAATTAATACTGTTAAAATAACCATACTACCAAAGACAATCTACAGATTCAATGCAATCCCTTTCAGAATACCAAAGCATTTTCACAGAACTTCAAAAAGTAATTTTAAAATTTGTATAGAAACACAAAGACCCCAAATAGCCAAACAATCTTGAGACAGAACAGAGCTGGAGGCATCACGCACCTTGACTTCAGATTATACTGAAAAGCGACAGTAATCAAAGAGAATCGTACCGGAGCAAAAACAGACACAATGATCACTGGAATAGAAGAGAGATCCCAGAAATAAGCCCACACACTTATATTTAATTGATTTATGACAAAGCGGACAATATGGAGAGAAAAAGTGTCTCTTCAATAAGTGGTATTGGGAAAATGGTCAGCTACATAGAAAAGAATAAAATTAGATTATTTTAGTGCACCATATATAAAATAAACACAAAACTGAATAAAGACCTATATGTAGGACCAGAAACCATAAAGCCCCTAGAAGAAAATATAGAACATTCTTCAACATAAATGATACCAACTGTTTTAGGTTCAGTCTACTAAGGCAAATGGAACAAAAGCAAAAATAAACAAATAGGACTTCACTAAACTTAAAAGATTTTGCACAGCAAAGGAAACCAAAGACTAAATGAAAAGACAAGCTGCTGAAGGAGACACAATATTTGCACATGATAAGAGGTTAACACCAAAAAGATGATCAAGCAAGGGTTCATATCTAAACTACAGAAACAGCACATACAACTCAATATCAAAAAAACACCCAAAATCTTTTTAAAAAGAATGAGAAGACCTAAATAGACATTTTTCCAAGGAAAAAATACAGATAGACAGCCAGAAGTCACAAAGATGCTAAACATAGCTAATCGGCAGTAAAATGCAAATCAAAACTATGAGATATACCACCTCAGTCTTGTCAGAATGGCTGTCATCAAAAAGGTCACAAATAACAAAGGTTAGCGAGGATGTGGAGAAAGGGAAACTCTTGTACACTCTTGATGTGAATGTGTAGTGCAGCTACTGTGGAAAGCAGAATGGAGGTTCCACGGAAAACTAAAAATAGAAATACCATAATATCCAGCAATTTCACTCTTGGGTATATCAGAAGAAAACAAAAACACTATTTCAAAACAACAACGTGCACACCAATGTTCATAACAGAGTTATCTGCCATAGCCAAGATATAGAGTCAGACCAAGTGTTCAGCAATAGGTTAGGGAATAAAAAAGATTTTCTATGATGACTTCAGCAAAATGAAATTTTGCCATTTGCAAGAACATGGATGGACTTGGCGGGTATTATGCTTAGTAAAATAAGCCGCAGAGAAAACAAGCCTGGTAGGTTATCACTTACACGTGGCATCTAAAAAATTGAATACAACAACAACAACAGCAAAACAGACCCCCAGATTAAAGAACAGACTAGTGGTTACCAGCAGGGAGAGACAGGGTGGAGAAGCAAAATAGTGGTAGGAGATTCTGAGGTATAATTCACTATATATAAAATCAATAATCTACGGTGATGTACTGTATAGCATGGGGAATAGAGCCACTCTTTTATAATAAGTATAAATGGAGAACATCCTAAACATTTATGAATCACTAGTACCTCTGAAACTAATATAATAATGTAAATTAACTATAGATCAATAAAATATAAAGTAAGAAATAAAGGGGAGACACATATTATTAGATAGAAGTCAATTAAATAAACACAACTCTTGGAAATCAAGGAATTAAAAAGCAACATGTAAGACAGAACATTGGCATTTAAAGTGTACGATCTATTCATTTAAAAGAAATCATTTAAGTGGTGAAAAATGGTACCCATTCTCACAATTTTGTGTATCTAGTATAAATTATTATCTACAAAAATATGTTACAAATATTCACTCAAAAAGAAAGAGAAAATTTAGATTAACCCATTTCAGTATACAAATTTAATATCAAAGTCTCTATGTAAAATTGATTTGAATAAGTTCTGTTAGCCACTTCTAGTTTCTTTGTGATGTAAAATCTTTTAATGCATGAAAATCAGCCTTTCTACGTTACTCCATGAGACATACATAGAAGTTCAAAGGAAGGAGAAGACAGAACGATCAACCAGGAAGGTGAATCTACTGAGAAACAGTCATTCTTTCTCCCTCCTCCTTTTCTTTTCCAGGTCTCTTTCGGTTCCAATCAAGAGAAGTCTTGAGAGTTCTGAGAATATTTCTTTGAGGGCTTCGAATCACCATACCTACATCCTCTGCCACAACTACACACACGGGAACAAAAATAAACCTCTTCTATCTACTCATGTAGGAGGGATTCATGCAAAATAAACTCCTACATGGAGACCAACAGGTGAGTTTTCTACCTGTTCTTTATAATGTCCTTCCATTATAGCAAATCCCATAAATTATGAGGCAGAAGCGGTTATGTGAGCTTTTCCTTGAAGTCAAAAAACTTGCATTCATTTCAAGTACCTGGTGATCATAGGGTACAGCCAGGGAAGGTGCCATCCCCCTTGGGGGGAGGGTCGGTGAATGGGCTCCCGCAACCATGCACCTCCTGATGTACAGGTTCTGGAGAAACAAAGGGCGGTCACACCGCAGTCAGCCTGTCAGGCTGTCGGGTCACTGGGCAACCCCACCAGCCTGGAAGTGCCCCATCAGTTGCTGAAAGCAAAACTCTGTCCCCCCTGTGAAGCTAGGCAATTTGGGCCAGAGAGTCAGAGGAGACCAGTAATCAACTCCTCCTCTGTGCTCACCTCCTTGTAGTTACAGCAACCCCATCTCCAAACCCAAATCTGACCCTGCAGTGCCAAACTGGGAGTGCAGGTGGGCTCTGCCGGTGCTTCAGCGCCCTCTGGAGGTTGTCTGCTCTAATGGCAACTCTCAGCCCTGCCTCCTCCTCCTTCCCTAGTCCTAGGGGCTGCCTTGCCTCCTGCAGCTGCTGGCCTGATTTCATTCTTTTTTCTCCAATTACAATGAAGTGTCCTACAGGGGTTTGGAATCTCTTGAAGAAGGAAGATCTTTTAGTCAATACACCTTAACCATGAGAAGTTGGTTTCAAGAACGAACCTGAAATACTGTATTTTTCTCCTGATGATTCCAAGGAGACACAGCTCAAGTTTTCTAAATCATAAGAAAAACCAAGGTAAATATGATATTCTCAGCCAGAGATGAAAAAGCCATTTTTAGCACTCCCTCCTCATGTCATATGACTGAGATTTACATCAATCAACTGCCACTGGTTTTTAAATCACATGACCCAACTTTAAATCAATCAGCTGCTTACCTCTAACTCACGTGACTTGGCTTTGAATAGTAAGAAATGCAGAGGTATAAAAATGATGTTCTGAACAATAAATGGAAAAACAACATTTTAGAAAGTTTTTTTCTTTTCGAATGGACCATTCATTGCATACAGAGTAAAGGATTCTCTTGTGGATTTCTTGAACTGTAAACACATACAATGTCTCCGTTGGCTTGATTGATTTAGTTTTATGGGGTTTTGTTGTTGTTGTTAACATCTTTATTGGAGTATAATTGCTTTACCATGTTGTGTTAGCTTCTGCTGTATAACAAAGTGAATCAGCTATTCGTATACATATAACCCCATATCCCCTCCCTCTTGCATCTCCCTCCAACATTCCCTATCCCGCCACTCTAGGTGGTCCCAAACCACTGAGCTGATCTCCCTGTACTATATGCAGCTGCTTCCCACTAGCTACCTATTTAACCTTTGGTAGTGTATATATGTCCATGCCACTCTCTCACTTCATCCCAGCTTACCCTTCCCCCTCCCTGTGTCCTCAAGTCTGTTCTCTACATCTGCGTCTTTATTCCTCTGCAGCGACTCCTGCTAGGGATGGTACTTCCTTTTATGCTCAGGGAAATCCCCTAGTTTAAATATGATTTGAGTTTGATCCTGTGAAACCATCAGAACTTCACACCAGAGATAAATGAGGAGATCCTGGCCTTTATTAGTATGCATGGTGAACACGGTTGTCCTGGCTGTACTTGCCAATCCTCCTATTTTACCCACCTATTTATATCCACCTTCCTCCCTGTGAGTACCTTTGACCAACCCTGAGCTCAGTCTCCTGACCTATTACAGTGACATTGTCAGTCTTTCTTTGAAAATGGACAGGTTATAAAATGAATTTAACCTAGAAGCAGCAGCTCAGTAAGGGAAATAAAATCACCAGAAGTTATCTAATCACAGCCACAGCCATCCAGGGCTCTGTCTTATCTGCTGGGACATAAGAATGGGACCTTCCTAAACTTGAAGGGCATCCAATCAAATAAGTAAAGGTGTTGCTCACCTCTGGCTCTTGGAAGGATCGCTAGGCAGTCTAAAGAGTGTATACGAACTGAAAAACACTGTCATGGTTTTGAAACACCTATGTTCCAGGAAAGCTTTTTGGGGTGCATGGGGAAGGTTTCTTTTTGACATCAAGCAAAAAATAAACCACCAAGCTCTTTGAGCACAGGGGTTCTTAAGAGGGCAGTAGAAGGAAGGAATGGGCAGAAAAGACGATCTCCTCTGAAGTGAAAGTCGTTTTTCCAAAAGAGTAGGATTTAGTCTCAGTTTAATGAAAACGCTTTTAAATAGCTGGGACAGCTCCAAACTGCAATTTAGGCAATGAGTGCTTCAAAAGAACAGTGCTTTAAAAGTCCTGGCAAGGAAGTAAGAGGATGAAGAGTTGGTTTTGCACAGTTTTGAACACAGGAGTAAAGAAGCAGAGGCATCTCTGACTAATCGGCCCTGAGATCCTATGGCATCAATGGGTCAGTTGCAGGGAGCAGGGGGTGTGGGGGGGCGATATTTCTCTCTCAACGTCTCCCAGGGCAGCCACCCCACCCTACCCCATCCCCCTCCTCCCTTCACCCTTCCTCCGGCCACTGTTGGGTCCCCAGGGACAGCACTTCTTAAGCTGGAGCGCTCAGGCAACCATCTCTGCAGTCTGGATACTTTCTGGAGCCTGACAAGTTCTGGGACAGGAAGCCAGGTCTGCAAGGCCGCTGGGGTGCAGTCGGACCTGGAGGCCTGGAGGGGAACTGGAGCCCTGAAGTCCACCCACGTCCTTGAAGCCGAGGGAGGAACACATCCTCCTAACAGTACTTCTCAGGGGTCAGCGTGCTCCCCACCCGACGGTGATCCATACTCACTTGAGGCAGCAAGGACTGCCTCTAACTGGCCCCCTCGATTCCACCTTAAGGGTCCTCGCACATGTGTGAGAGCGCAGGCCCCGGCTCTCTTTAGTCAGCTGAGGCCATTGCTGCTGGGGTCCCTCCAGTCCCATCCCCCAGCCTCTCCCTCCGGGACCGTATCTAATAGAAGAAAGGGCACAGAGGAATTGGCTGAATCAAGGGACCTGGGAGCCCGGGTATGAGTTTGAAGACCGAGAACCTAAGGAGCAATTACATATTATTGGAAACTCTTGTGAGGTGTGTGGCAGGAAGTTACGAGGCTGAGTCGACCTGGTGAGTCCAGCCCCAGGACACCACACAGCCCCACCCCCCCTTCCCTGCCATCAGACAAGGGGTGCCGCAACTCCAGCTGGGACTCTGCACTAACCCCTCCCTGATTCTCCCCCAGAAGAGCAGGTGGTCCCCCTCTGAGGGCAGGGGCAGGACAACGCACCAAGTCCCCCTGCACTAAGGCGCTACTGGAAGCTCTTCCTGAACAGCAGTGCTGGCTTGGAGCGAACCTGTGCACCGCCAAAGTTGGTCTCGTCCTGCAGCTGAGGGATGCAGGCTTTAAGTCAGCTGCTTTGGCTTTAAATCAATCAGCCCCCCCTTTAAGTCAGGCGACCCGACTTTAAATCACTGTGTGGCCCTCAAGCCTGCAACTTCAAAAGTTGGGAACTTCACTTTGATCCCAGCACCTAACAGCTGAATGCACACTGTAGTCACTCCCAAGCCTGGCTTAGAGGCAGGATATAAGGTAAGGGGATGGGCGTGCACACATGGTGATGAGGGTGTACTTCATGTACCAGAACGGTCTAGGCACTCTGGGGTACAGCAAGCAGTGCACGATACAGCAGCTCCCTGGCAAAGCTGGTGATGCACAGGGAGAGCAGGCACACCCATGCATGCAGAGGTTCCAGGGTGGGAACTGGAGCACAGCCAGCTGGGATGGTGTGAAAGCGGAGGATCTGAGCCTTCTTGAGAAAGGCAGACACAGAGAATGGATGAGAAAAAAAGAACAGATGAAACATGGTTTTGAAAAAAGACACTGTGCTCTTGAAATTGAAGTGGGGGCACCCCAGATTTGAATTTTCTTACTCCCCAGTACCTCGTGCTTTGGCATTTGCCCAATTACTTAAAAAATTTGCTGATAATATCTAACCCATAGAATACTGCATTTGTAGTGGTATTGCCTGTTAATGTTTCTCTAGTGGAATAATCTTTTCTACAAGAAAAATGTACACTATCTGAAATAAATTAAAACCCCTCTTTATAAAGTACTATATCTGACTTCCCTGGTGGAGCAGTGGTTAAAAATCTGCATGCCAACGCAGGGGACATAGGTTTGAGCCCTGGTCTGGGAAGATCCCACACGTTGTGGAGCAGCTAAGCCCATGCGACACAACTACTGAGCCTGCAGGCCACAACTACTGAAGGCTGCGCGCCTAGAGCCTGTGCTCCACAACAAGCGCAGCAAGAGAAGCCACCGCAATGAGAAGCCCACGCACCGCAACAAAGAGTAGCTCCCGATCGCTGCAACGAGAGAAAGCCTGCACATAGCAACGAAGACCCAACGCAGCCAAACAATTAATTAATTACTTAAGTAATTAATTAATTTTTTAAAAATGTACTATATCCTTCTGTACAACTTCTCTGGGAAGAACAGAGAGATGGCGTGGGAGAGTGAGAAAGACCAATATTTAGTGCACATCTCTCATGCAGGTGCTCTGCTGGCTCAGATAGATTTATCCCCACTTTACAAAGGAGGAAATAATATCAGAGAGGTTTAGTAATTTTCCCAAAGCCAAACAGCTATTGAGTGGCAGAACCAAGATCTGAACCAAGTCTGTTACCTTCAAAGCCTAAGTCCTCATCACAACAAAACTCAGTTAATATTTACATTTATTGAATTACATTGCAACCTGGGAAGTTCTTGGCACAATCCTGAATAAGAGTGAGAAAGAAAGAAATAACCTTGTTCCTACAGTCAACCAAAATTTTTGGAGCAGCTGCTAGATGCCTGGCCCTTTTTGGGGTTCAGCAGTGATCACGACAGGAAGAGTCCTGCTTTCATGGACCATGTAGTGGGGAGGAGAGACGGGTGCACCTTGGGTGAGGGATTTCACCTTGCTGGGCCTCTGTTTTCTCATCTGGAAAATGGGACGGGTGTTCCTCATTTTCTGGGATTGTCCAGCCCTCACATTCTCTGATTCCATAAGAAGCATTTGTTTTCCTGTTTCTTTAAAATTCATTCAGGCCATGAGCTGTGATGAATATTGTTAGCTGCTCCCCAAATCACTCTATTCCCACCCTTTTCCTGTGACCAGGTCTTTCCTGAATCATGACTCACAGTCAATCAAGTCACAGAACCTAAGGGGCACCCAGCAGAAAAATTCCAACCCTTGCTTCTCAGGAGCCCTGCAGTACACCTGCCAGGTAAAATTAACTCACCTGGCACAAGGTGGCCATCCCTGGTTTCACATCAACATGATCTCAGGCACAAACCTCCTTGTTTTTCCATTTTGTCTTTAAGTTACTTGTTGAAACAACTGCACAAATATGACGAAGATATAAAATCAGGCATCTTCTGCCCCCAGTGCCTACCAATAAATGATTTTCTGCCACTTTAATGATAAAGACAGAACATTTCAACATTCTGCTGCCCTTATTGTCATTTTGTTGATATTTCTATTGAATACATCTTTCAATATTTTAAGAATGGAACATTTATTTAGGTTGTCCCAGACCCAGCCTTTAGTGGTAAAGGTTTTGTAGTTATATTTCTGTTTCCTTTAAAAATCATTATCCTATTTAAATGGATTAAGTCAATTCTATAGGCATGTATCTTATGATATTGATGAAATGAATACATAGAGGGCAGTAGTACAAGTTGATTGGACTTGAGAACCTCTATCAGCACAGTTAAGTATAAATATTATCTATATGTAAACCAAAGTTCATGCCCAGTGAGATTCTCCAACTCTTTTTCACTGTCTGCCCCTCAAGCCTGTGAGAAATGGAATATTTCTTGCCATCTCAGTAAACAAAGGATGTCACAGTCATCAGCACTTGCAGCCCTCCAGTATGAGCCGCGGGCCCTGAGGCACTCAGGATATGCAAATACAGAATGCAGGCCCCAGAGAGCTGAGGTGCATATCAAAGGAAGGATTTCAGTGAGCCCAGACTCTGGCATCTTCGCATACAAAGAAAAGCGCGACATTCCTCACGTTGGGAGAGCTGGTTTTCCTTAGTTAACAATCACCTTCTGATGTTCCCCATTACCTGGGCCAGGCCCCTGCCCTGTCCCCTCCTCCCGGATACTTCAGCTCAGGGAGGAAGGAGCGCAGAGGGACTCGGCTGAATAAGGGGCCTGCGAGCCTAGGAAGGAGTTTTCAGCCACTTTCCCCGCAGTCGGGAGGAGGGGCGCTGACGCTGCTGGCGGACCCTGCGCCTCCCTTGCTCCGTTTCCCCTCAGGACGCTCAGGCCGACACCCCCCCCCCCAACGCTCCCCAGACCCCGCAAGCCAGGCCGAGGGCAGGGGCGAGAGGAGGGACCAAAGTTCGCCGGACCAGACGCTGGGGGCCGCTCATTCTGCACAGCAGCAGCGGGGGGCAGCAAACAACTGCCTCCCAAAAGCTGGTCTTGCGCTGCCGCCCGGACACCGGACCAGGCGGAGGATTGGCGCCCACTTACCAGGCCCGCCGTCCCCCCGACTGTCGCGGCTTCAGCCGCTGGGTCCCCTCCAGAGCTGGCAGCCTCAGTGAGACCGCCCTCCCCTCGGGCTCCGGGGCAGTTCCGTGATGGCGGAGGGAAGAGACCCCGAGCCGGGAGTTCCAGATCTGCGGAAATGGTGGCTCCGAGGCCTTCCGGGAGGGAGGGGCGTGCCGGGGGAGGGAGCCGCCGGGACCGCAGGGGCCGGTCGGGGTTCCTGGTGGGGCGGCCCGGCCTGGGGGTCCCGCCCACCGTGACCGCAGCCCAGGCCTTTTTCCTGGAATCCTACACAAAAATGTTAGGAAGATACATGGTCTATAGTAAATATTCACAAATGATCGTTGCTGCTGTGCTTACTATCCTGTTAAAGGTGTAAAATCCATAAAACAGTTTAAGTTCAAAGTTAACTATGAATTTTTACGTCTCTAATTATGTCTCTGCTATTCACAATTGTCGTTAATGAATCAGAGACTGTGGCATCACTAGTTAAAAATAAGCTTGTTAAAAAAAATAGAACTCAGGCCCACCGGACCTACTGAATCACAGTCTGCACTTTTACAATCTCCCGAGTGTACCTGTGTACCCACGAATAGTTGAAAGGTACATTTCTACCTCGACATGTCTTTTCTGTCTGAGAAATACACACATTTTATCCAGTTTGATATAAATAAAACACTCAAAAATGCATATGCCTTTGTTGAAACCATCATTTTATCATTTCTTTTCCAGATAAGTATAGTCTCTATACCGGTTTTGTGGATCACATGCCATACTCTTTTCCTGGAGTTAGAAATAAGGTAGAGAAAGTTACTTTGTAAAGTATATATATATATATATATATATATATATATATATATATATATATATATATATATATACACACACATATATATTAGTGGATAATTGAAGACACTCTTCTAAATTAAAACCAGTTCTCTTGCTGTTTGCTTCTTGGGGCACAGTATGAACTCTTTCCGTGGCCACATGGCATGTGCACTTTTAATTTCAGGGACTGCTGACATTCCAGGATATGGCCATAGATTTCTCTCAAGAGGAGTGAGAATGCCTGGACCAAGATCAGTGGGAATTGTACAGGGATGTGATGTTAGAGAAGTATAGGAACCTTCTCTCCTTGGGTGAGGATACCTTCCTTCCAGAATTCCTTATCCAACCACAGGGTTTAGAGTCCTTCATTTGTAGAATGTCTCCTGGAATCTTCTGCTTCCTACAATAGGGTTTCAGATTGCAACATTTCAGGAAAGATTAGGAGTTTGTGGGTATAATTTATGTTATTTTTTGAAATTGCAGCCCCCCTTTTAATATACTTTGTAACTGCTTGGAATATGTCTATATGAACTGCGTACTATATGCTTCTGTTATAGTCCTTACAATATTTTATTGTCTTATTTTCTATAGCAATTTTCAATGGATTCTTTGGGCTTAAGGTATATTAAAAGGGAGTCTGCGATTCTGGGACTTCCCTGATGAAGCAGTGGTTAAGAATTCGCCTGCAAATGCAGGGGACACGGGTTCGAGCCCTCATCTGGGAAGATTCCACATGCCACGGAGCAAAAAGCCAGTGCACCACAACTACTGAGCCTGCCCTCTAGAGCCCGCAAGCCACAACTACTGAAGCCCACGTGCCTAGAAGCTGCGCTCTGCAACAAGAGAAGCCACTGCAATGAAAAGGCCGAGCACCACAACGAACAGTAGCTGCCGCTCACAGCAAGCAGAGAAAGCCCACGTGCAGCAACCAAGAGCCAACACAGACAAAAGAAAAAAAGAAAAAGAAAAATTAAAGAAAGAGTTGCTAATCAACTAGATACTTTGACTCCTGTAGGGATGGAAGTAATTACGGTAGCTGATGCAAAGTATGCTCCTGAGTTGACAGCTATCCCCATGGTAAACATATGATGGGCCCACAAGAGAAATCCTAAAAAGCCAGTAGACGTGACTCACTAGTCCCAAATAGCTGAAAGGCACTTTTTGTCCTAAATAGTATGTAATGATATGTGAGTTTATAACAAACCCTGGTAGGCCATGAATACAGTCTTCAGGGTGACCAAAGAATCAAAACAGGTGCTGGTATAGGATTCGGTCTCCTCCTGAAGGGTCAAAGAAAGTAGTGTTTAGATTTCTGTCTCTTAACAGTATGGCAATTCTGGCTGCTCGGACTGACATTGGTAATTATAGTAATATGGCTATAGTTGGGGAAGATTAAACAAATAATGGTGTTTGGTATTGGGGTATGACTGCTGGTTTTGTATGAAAGACTATAGTAATAAAAGTAATAACACCAAGAATTGAAGGGACACCTGCTAAATGTAAGGAGAAAATGGTTAGGTCGACAGAGTCTCCTGTGTGGGCCAGATTGCAGGCTAGAGCTGAATATACGGTCCCACTGATACCAGAACCAGCTTCTACTATTGGTGATATGAGTAGGAGTAAGAATGATGGGGGAAGTAGTCAAAAGTTTACGTGATTTATTTGGGGAAATGCTACCTCAGGTGTCCGAGTTATTAGTGGTCCAAGTCAGTTTTCCAACCGTGCAATCATAATGGATACAACTATAAAGAAAATTATTACAAGTACAGGGACTGTTATGACTACCTTACAGATTTGGACATCTCCAAGTACCACTCCAGGTTAGCATAGCTCAGCCTGGATTAATATACTTAAGGTGCTGCCTGCTACTCCAACTCAAGCACCAAATAGTAAATATAAAATGCCGATATCTTTGTGGTTTGTTGAAAGTAATCAGCAGTGTATGGACAGAGGTAAAAAGACTGAGCTAGCATTCGACTGTAAATCTAAAGACAGAGATTGAGCCCTTTCTGGGAAACCCTGTGGGGAATCAACAAATTGAATTGTAACTTCAGAGAAGCAGCTTCAATTCTGCCGGTGATTTTCCTGTTTATTTTTTCTTGCTCAAATGAAGGAGAAGTAGACTGAAGCCAGTTGACTAGAGGATTTGCCTGTTAACTAAAGTTTCCTGGGGTTAAAACTCATCAATCTCGGAAAGATTTGGCTTTAATTACAATGTTTGCTTTACATTCAATTGACATAGGATAAAGTCTTGCAATCCTTATTTTTAGGAATTAAGTAAATTTTACTTGTTTAGGGTTTTGAAAGCACTTGGTCTGAACTAACCTAAATTCCTAGTGCAGCACCCACAGAATTGGTGTTATGTGTAGTAATCGTGTGGGTATTATGATTGGTAATGATAGGAAGGTTATTTCTTTGTATGTTCAAATTGTTTTGTTTTTGTGTTTTTTAAAGAAGAGAATATAGTTAGTGATGTGGAGTATGTTAGTTGCAAGTAAAAATATTTGCTGAGGATGCTATGATGGCTATTAGTGTTGGTAGAATGATGTTGTCATTTTTGTTATCTCTTGGATAATTATTCATTTGCGTAAAAACCCTGATAGTGATGGGCGATGTCCTAATGATACTATAATGGTGAGGAAAAGGATTGTGATAGGAGGTGTTTTATCTAATGTGTGCGATAATGATACTCTTGTAGTACATGATCTGGGCATAAATAATAAGAAGAGAGTGTTGTTATCATATAAATTAATATGTTTAGGATTGTTATAATTGGAATATACTTTATAATAGCTGTCATTCATCCTATATGGGCAATTGACGATGAGGGTGTAATTTTTTCCAGGTGAGTATGGATAAGCCTGCCTCAGCCTCCAGCTATGATTTATAATACCACAATGATTAATAGTATATTTCATCTTCACTATCATTATTCCAAATTCTTTTTCTGGAAGGTTGCCTATCCCCACCTCATTTCGTCGTTTTTCTGGGGTTTTATCTTCTTCCTTGATCTGGTATAAAGTCCTCTGCCTTTTCATTTTGTCTGTCTTTCTGTGAATGTGGTTTTCCTTCACAGCCTGCAAGATTGTAGTTCTTCTTGCTTCTGCTCTCTTCTCTCCAGTGGATGAGTCTATCTTAGAGGCTGTGCAAGCTTCCTGATGGGAGGGACGGGTGGTGGGTAGAGCTGGGTGTTGCTCTGGTGGGTAGAGCTTTAATCTGCTTGTCTGTGGATTATATAAAACTTTAATAAAAAGTTTAATCCATTTTTCTCCTGATGCATGGGGCTGGGTTCCCTCCCTGTTGGTTGTTTGGCCTGAGGCGACCCAGCACTGGAGCCTACCTTGCTCTTGGTGGGGCTAATGGTGGACTCTGGGAGGGCTCACGCCAAGGAGTATTTCCCAGAACTTCTGCTGCCAGTGTCATTGTCCCCGTGGTGAGCCACAGCCACTCTCTGCCTCTGCAGGAGACCCTCTAAAACTAGCAGGTAAGTCTGGTCATTTGCCTATGGGGTGACTGCTCCTTCCCCTGGGTCCTGATGTGCACACTACTTTGTGTGTGCCCTCCAAGAGTGGAGTCTCTGTTGAGACTCTGAGTCTCTGAGAGCAGTTGAGACTCTGAGTGGAGTGGCACAGACTCTGGGTCCTGTGAAGCTTCAATGCTTTGTGGTTCTAGAAACCCTATAGGAGACGGTCCACAGCAGGTGAAGCTAATGCTGTCAGCAGAGGTGGTGAAGCTAAAGATCTGCAGTTCAGACTAAAGGTGCTGATGTACATACAGGACAAAACCATCTCATGTGAATGTAGTTCAAGCATGTTTAACATAAACACAGTCATGTTAATGCCTAACATCTTCTATCTTGTGCCTCCCCTCAAGGACCCCCTCCTCAGTTCCTGAGGCTCCTGTAAGTCATGTACAGGGGAATGGAGAGTGGGCTCTGTCCAGTCTGAGCCCTGAGTTACCCTGTGTGTATCGTAGGATACTTTGTATTTCTGTGGTGTCTGTTGTAACATCATCTCTTTCATTTCTGATTTATCTAAGCCCTCTGTTTTTTAAAAAAATCATAGTACTGTTGTCTTTTATTCTTTACAAAAGTTTGATAAGTGTTTGGTCTACTACCCTTACTCTATGTATACTTTTTGCTGTGAGATTTTTACTTTTGTTTGTATTTTTCTTACTATCAGTAATTAGTGAGACTTCTTTTAAGCTACCTTCAACATTGCTTATAAAGCAGCCTTATTAGTGATGACAGAACTTTAATGGAAGTCGTGTTCTGGTTGTAAATTAGAATGCAATGTGCTAGCAAAAAGCCCCTTAATTTTATGTCTCATTACTTCTTGTTTTGTTAATTTAATTTTTATTTTTTATCAGAGCAAACTTGATTAAAATGTTTTGCTTGTTCTAGGTGTGCAAGATGTGGTTCTTTTACACATATACATGCATCTATATTTCTTCGGATCATTTTCTAATGTAGGTTATGACACAATGTTGAGTAGTCTTCTCTTGGTATTCCGTAGGCCTTTGGTGATTATATACTTCACATGTGTTTCTATATCTATGTTAACTCCAATATCCTAATGCATCCAATCCTCACAGCTTTCCATTTGGTGAATCATAAGTTTGTTTAATGAATCTGTGATTGCATTTCTCTGTGGAAATATCTTCATTGGTATCAATTTTTAGGTAACATCTATAAGTGATATTATAGGATATGTGTCTTTTGCTATGTGACTTAGTACAATTTGCCGATTACCTCTAAAATCATCTATGGTGCTGCAAATGGCATTGTTTCATTTTTTTTCCCTAGCTAATATTCCATCTGTACATGTACCAGTTCTTCTTTGTCCACTCACCACTTGAAGGACTTTTTGGTTGCCTCCATGTCTTAGGTATTGTAATACTGCCGCAATGCACATTTCCTTGCCTGTGTCTTTCCAATTCTGTCTTCTTATATTATAGGCCCAGGAGTGAGCCTCCTGTATCATATAGTAGCTCAGTGTTTACCTTTTAAAGGCACCTCCACTCTGTTCTCCTTAGTGGCTCTTTCCAGGTTATATCCCACGTAAACTTGAGGGTATGCGTTTCTCCACAGCACCTTCAGCATTTATGGTCTGTAGTTTTCTTTCTGATGGATATTCTTACTGGTGTGAGCTGATACCTCTTTGTGGTTGAATTTGCATGTGACTCATAATCCGTTGAAATTGAGCTTTATTGCATGTCCTTTTTATTTTTCAAACTGTGGTTACAGGTTAGTTCTTCAAAGTGTTTTCTTAAAGTATGTGTCACATTTTGAAAATTTTGGTTAGCTACTACAAGACATTTTGAGGGCAGGTTTCAGTTACAGCCCTGCAGTGCTTGTTCACATGAAGTGACCATTAGCACAGGCTTTAAAGCTGCTTTTGCAGGTAAGGGCCAGAGTGCTGCAGCCTTTCTTCATTCCACACACTGGTACTACGGAAATAGACCTTCCAACCCACAGTGGTGTTCCTCTGCTATAAATTAGAGTGGAATGTGCCCAGATAAACCCCCAAAAGCTTATGTCTCCTTACTTTTGTTTGGTTTTAAATTTAATTTATAATTTTTATTAGAGTAATATTCCATTGTGTACATGGACCACTTCTTCTTTGTGCATTCCTCTGTTGATGGACATTTTCGTTGCTTCCAACTGTTGGCTATGTTAAATATTACTGGAGTGCAAGATTGCCAGCCTGTGACTTTTTGATTCTCATTTTCTCAGGTGATAGACCAAGCAGTGGGTGAGACTGATTGACTACTAGCTCAATGTTGCCCTTTTCAAAGCACCTCCATTGTGTTTTCATTAGTGGCTCTTACCACGTCCCCCTCAGAACCGAATTTACACATTTCTCCACAATCCCTTCAGCATTTATTGTTTGCAATATTTTTGCTAATGGCCATTCTGACTGCTGTGAGCTGGTAGGTTTTTGTAATTTGGGTTTGCATGTTTTTAAAAATTCCTAAAATTCAACATTTTCCATGCCTTTTTCTTTTCTGTTAAAAAAAAACAAGAAAAAATGTGAGTAAAATATACCTCTTGAAATTGGCTTCTTGGAAGGTTGCCCACTTTTGAATTTTTGGTCGATTTTCGACCCCAGGATTTTTTTGGAGGGCAGGTGTCATTTACAGGCCTGAAAGTTTGGTGAATAGTGACCATTAGCACTGGGTTTAAAGCTGCTGTTGTGGGTAACGGCCACAAGGGGGCAGCATTTCTCCATTCCCAAATCTGGGCACTAGGACTGCACAGCCTTTTTGAAAGTCGTTTTCCTAGGTTGTAAATTAGAATGGAATGTGCCAGGAGAAACGCCCATAAGTTTCTGTCTCATTACTTCTGCTTGGTTTAAAAAAATTTTTTAATCGGGGTAATGATTAGAATATTGTTTATCCTAGGTGTATACAATCGGGTTAATATGTACATTATGTATGTCTATTCATGTACAGATCCTCTTCCCATGTAAAATATTACAGAGTGTTCCGTAGACCTCCTTTGCTATATGGTCAGTCTTTTTATATATATATATATATATAAAATATGGTTTTGTATACATATGATAACGCTACTATTAATTTTTCAATTCCCACCACCTTTCCTTTTAGATAAGCATACCTTTTTCTAAGACTGTGAATGTCTTTCTCTGTGGAAATATGTTCATTTGTGTCAGTTGTCAGATAACATCTATAACTGATATCATAGGATATAGGTCTTTTGCTTTCCGACTTACCTCATGTTCCGTGATTATCTCTAGGCTCATCTATGGTGCCTGAAAGAGCAGTGTTTCACTGGTCTCCATGGCTAACATTCCATTGTGTACGTGGACCACTTCTTTATCCATTCATCTGTTGATGGACATTTTGGTTGCTTCCATGTCTTCACTATTGTGAATATGGCTGCAGTGCAGCTGTTGCAGCTTGTGTCTTCTCGATTCATGGCGTTATTAATTCCTGATGTTGAGCATTTTTCCATGCCTGTTTTTTTTTAAACCACAAGAAGAAAAAGAAAGACAAAGTGTGCGTGAAATATGCCTGTTGAAATTGTCTTCTTGTAATGTTGTCGTCGTTTGAATTTTCTGGTCGACTTATGACGGCAGGATTTTTTTGTCGGCAAGTGTCATTTACAGGCCTGCAGTTATTAGCGGGCTTAAAGCTGCTGTTGTGGGTAACGGCCACACGGCGGAAGCATTTCTCTATTCCCAAATCTGCGTGCTAGGTCAGTAGAGCGTTTGTGGAAGTCTTGTTCCTAGGTTGTAAGTTAGAATGGAATGTACCAGGAAAAAGCCCCTTAATTTTATGTCTCATTAGTTCCTGTTCCTTATTTTAATTTAATTTTAATTTTTTATCACAGCAAATTTGATTACAGTGCTTTTTTTTTCTAGGTGTGCAAGATGTGGTTCTTTTACACATATACATATATCTATTCTTCTTCGGGTCCTTTTCCCATATAGGTTATGACCCAATGTTGAGTAGTCTTCTCTTGGTGTTTCATAGGTCTTTGGTGATTATATATTTCACATGTGTTTGTATATCTCTGTTAATTCCAATATCTTAATGTATCCAATCCTCACACTTTTCCATTGGTGGACCATAAGTTTGTTTAATGAATCTGTGATGGCCTTTCTCTGTGGAAATAACTTCACTGGTATCAATTTTTAGGTAACACGTATAAGTGATATCATAGGTTAGGTGTCTTTCACTTTCTGACTTACTACAAGTTGCGTGATTACTTCTAGAGTCATCTGTGGTGCTGCAAATGGCATTGTGTCATTTTTTTCCTTGGCAAATATTCCATCTGTACATGTACCAGTTCTTCTTTGTCCACCCATCTGTTGATGGACTTTTTGGTTGTTTCCCTATCTTGGCTATTGTAATACTGCTGCAATGCAGATTTGCCTGCCTGTGTCTTTCCAATTCTGTCTTCTTAGGTTATAGGTCCAGGAATGGGCATGCTGGATCATACAGGAGCTCAATGTTTACCTTTTAAAGGCACCTCCATTCTGTTCTCATTAGGGGCTCTTTCCAGGTTACATCCCACTTAAAGTTGGGGGTATGCGTGTCTCCACAACACCTTCAGCATTCCGTGTTTGTAGTTTCCTTGCTGATTGTTATTCTGACTGGTGTGAGCTGATACCTCTTTGTGGTTGGATTTGCATGCGTCTAATAATCCTTTGAAATTGAGCCTTAAGGTGTGTCCTTTTTATTTTTTTCAAACTGTGATTACATCTTACTTCTTCAAATTGTTTTCTTAAAGTATGTGCCAGATTTTGAAATTTTTTGGCCATTACCTCCCACAAGACTTTTTGACGGCAGGTTTCATCTACAGCCCTGCAGTACTTTTTCATATGAAATGACTATTAGAACAGGTTTTAATGCTGCTGTTGCAGGTAACGACCAGAGGGTTGCAGAATTTCTACGTTCCCCATGCGGGTACTAGGGAAACAGACCTTCCTGCCAGTGGTGTTCCTCGGTTATAAATTAGAATGAAATGTGCCCGGATGATCCCACAAAACCTGATGTGTCCTTATGTTTGTTTTTTAAAATTAATTTATATTTTTTAGTGGAGTACTGTTCCATTGTGTACATGGGTTACTTCTTTTTAGTGCATTCCTCTGTAGATGGACATTTTCGTTGCTTCCAAGTGTTGGCTATGGTAAATATTTGCTGGAGTGCAGGTTTGCCAGCCTGTGAGTTTTTGACTCTCATTTTCTCAGGTGATAGGCAAAGCAGTGGGTATGTTTGATTGACTGGTAGCTCAATGTTTACCTTTTCAAGCACCTCCATTGTGCTTTCATTATTGGCTCTTACCTCGTCCCACTTAGCACTGAGTGTAAGCATTGCTCCACAACCCCTTCAGCATTTATTGTTTGCAGAATATTTGCTAATGGCTATTCTGACTGGTGTGAGCTCAGGTTTTTTTAATTTGGATTTGCATGTCTTTAATAATTCCTAATGTTCACATTTTTCCATGCCTTTTTCTTTTGTGTTAAAAAAAAAGAAGAAAGTGTGAGTACAGTATACCTCCTGAAATTGTTTTCCTGGAAGGTTGCCCTCGTTTGAATTTTTTCGTCGATTTTCGACCCCATGTCTTTTTTTCAGGGCAGGTGACATTTACAGGCTGCAATGATTGTGAATGTTTTGCGACCATTAGCACTGGGTTTAAAGCTGGTGTTGTGGGAAACGGCCACAAGGCGGCAACATTTCTCCATTACCAAATCTGGTTACTAGGGCAGCAGAGCCGTTCTGGAAGTCGTTTTCCTAGGTTGTAAATTAGAATGGAATGTGCCAGGAAAAAGCCCCTTAATTTTATGTCTCATTAGTTCTTGTTCATTTTTTTTTTATTCAATTTTTTTTTATCACAGCAAATTTGATTACAATGTTTTGTTTCTTCTAAGTGTGCAAGATTTTGTTCTTTTACACATATACATATATCTATTATTCGGGTCCTTTTCCCATTTAGGTTATGACACAGTGTTGAGTATTCTTCTCTTGGTATTCCATAGGTCTTTGGTGTTATATATCTCACATGTGTTTGTATATCTCTGTTAATTCCAATATCCTAATGTATCCAATCCTCACACATTTACACTTGGTGTACCATAAGTTTGTTAATGAATCTGTGATTGCTTTCCTCTGTGGAAGTATCTTCATTAGTATCATTTTTATGTAACAACTATAAGTGGTACCATAGGATATGTGTCTTTCACTTTCCGACTTAATACAAGTTGTGTGATTACTTCTAGACTCATCTGTGGTGCTGCAAATGGCATTGTGTCATTTTTTTTCCTTGGCAAATATTCCATTTGTACATGTACCAGTTCTTCTTTGTTCACCCATCTGTTAATGGACTTTTTGGTTGTTTCCCTATCTTGGCTATTGTAATACTGTGCAATGCAGATTTGCCTGCCTGTGCCTTTCCAATTCTGTCTTCTTAGTTTATAGGTCCAGGCATGGGCCTGCTGGATCATATGGTAGCTCAGTGTCTACCTTTTAAAGGCACCTCCATTCTTTTCTCATTAGGGGCTCTTTCCAGGTTACATCCCACTTAAAGTTGAGGGTATGCATTTCTCTACAACACCATCAGCATTCAGTGTTTGTAGTTTTCTTGCTGATGGTTATTGTGACTGATGTGAGCTGATACCTCTTTGTGGTTGGATTTGCATGCATCTAATAATCTGTTGAAATTGAGCTTTAAGGCATGTCCTTCTTTTTGTTTTTCAAACTGTGATTATAGCACTGCAGTACTTGTTCATATAAAGTGACCATTGCCACAGATTTTAAAGCTGCTATTGCAGGTAACGGCCAGAGAGCGGCAGCATTTCTGCGTTCCCCACTCTGTACCTAGGGAAACAGACCTTCCTGCCAGTGGTGTTCCTCAGTTATAAAACAGAGTGGAATGTGCCCTGATAAACCCCCAAAAGCTTATGTCTCATTTCTTATGTTTGTTTTTTAAATTTAATTTACATTTTTTATTGCAGTAATATTCCATTGTGTACATGGACCACTTCTTTGTGCATTCCTCTGTTGACAGAATTTTCGTTGCTTCCAAGTGTTGACTATGGTAAATATTGCTGGAATGAAGGATTGACATTCTGTGACTTTTTGATCCTCATCTTCTCAGGTGAGAGCCCCAGCAGTGGGCATGAAAAATACTCAACATCATGAATTAATAAAGACATGCAAATCCAATCTACAAAAACGTTCATTTTATAAAAGTCAGAATGATCATCACAAAAACATCTACAAACGATAAATGCTGAACGGGTATTAGAGAACTGTGTATCCTCTACCTGCTGGTGGGATGTAAACTGGTAACAGCCAGTCGTGAGAACATAATGGAGCTGAGTTTAAAGGTAAAAATTGAGCTACCACATGACCTGGAAGGCCCACTGCTGGGACTATCACTTGAGAAGACCAGAATCAAAAAGAAAGAGGCTGGCAATCCTGCACTGCAGCATTATTTATCATAGCCAAGAGTTGGAAGCAACCAAAATGTCCATCAACAGATGAATGCAGAAAGAAGTGTTCCTTGTACACAATGAAATATTAGCCATGGAAAAGAATGAAACAGTGCCATTTGCAACACCATAGAAGGAGCTAGAGATAATCACACAACTTGATGTAACAACGAAACCAAAAGACAGATATCCTATGATATCACTTATAGGTTTTACCTAAAAATTGATACAGATGGGGCTTCCCTGGTGGCACAGTGGTTGAGAGTCCACCTGCCGATGCAGGGGACATGGGTTCGTGCCCCGGTCCGGGAAGATCCCACATGCCGCAGAGCGGCTGGCCCCTTGAGCCATGGCCGCTGAGCCTGCGCGTCCGGAGCCCCTGCTCCGCAACGGGAGAGGCCGCAACAGTGAGAGGCCCGCGTACTGGAAAAAAAAAAAAATTCGTACACATGAACTTATTTCCAACAGAAGGACCCTCATGGATGGAGAAAACAAAAGTATTTTTAACCAAGTTGAAAGGTGTGAGGAATGTATAAATTAGGATATGTGGGTTAACAGACCTATACTAATACACATGAATAATATAAATCACCAAAACCTAGGGAATACCAACAGAGGTCTACTCAACACTCTGTAATAACCTAAGTGGGAAAGGATCCAAAGATCAGTAGATACATATATATATAATGAACGAGATTTTGTACCCCTAGAACAAACACAACATTTTTATCAAATTTGCTCTAATAAAAAATAAATTTAGAAAACAAACAAGAAGTAAGGAGATATAAGCTGTTGGGTTTTGCCTTGGCACATTCCACTCTAATTTTCAGCCTACTAACGCGATTTCAAGGAAGGCTCTGTTGCCCAAGTACCAAGAGCTGGAAATGTAGAAATGCTGCCACCTTGTGGCCGTTTAACGCAAGAGCAGCTTTAACCCCACAGCTAATGGTCACATAATATTCAGAAGGACTCAGGGCTGTAAAGGACACTTGCCCTCAAAAAATGTCCTGAGGTAGGGAATGGGCAAAAAACTCAACACACAGCACATTTTTCAAGAAGATCAGGGGTAAGTTTTACTCACTTTTTTTTTTAAAACAAGGGGGTAAGTTTTACTCTTTTTTTTTTTAAAAAAAAAGGAAAATGGATATAAGCTCAACATTAAGAATTATTAGACTAATGCAAATCTGATCTACCAAAGGTTTCAACTCACACCAGTCGAATGACCATCAGCAAAATGTCTAAAAACAATAAATGCTGAAGGGGTTTTTGAGAACTGTGTGCCCTGTAGTGGCTGGTGAGATGTAAAATGGTAACAGCCAATAATGAGAAGAAAGAAGCTGCGTTTAAAAGTAAAAATTGAGCTACCATTTGATCCAGCAGGCCCACAGCTGGGCCTATTACCTGAGAAGACCAGAATCGAGAAGACACAAGCTGGCAAATCTGCACTGCAGCCATATTCACAATAGGCAAGATAAGAAAGCAACCAAAATGTTCATCAACATGAATGGACAAAGAAGAAGTGGTCGGGGTACACAATGGAACCTCAGCCATGGAAAACAGTGAAACACTGCTCTTTGCAGCACCGTAGATGAGCCAAGATATAATCACAGAACATGAGGTAAGTCGGAAAGCAAAAGACAAATATACTATGATACCACTTATTGGTGTTATCTAACAACTGACACAAATGAACATATTTCCACTGAGAAAGACACTCACAGACTTAAAAAACCAACTATGCGAATCTAAAAGGAAAGGTGGTGGGAATGGATAAATTAAGATTACGTTTACTATACATATACAAATACAGATTAAGTACATATATCAAAAAGACCGAGCATATAGCAAGGGAGGTCTACGGAACACTCTGTAATCCTTTACATGGGAAAAGGATCTGTACATGAATAGATATATATAATGTAAAAATGAACCAGATTGTGTACACCTAGGACAAAGTATATTCTTATCATCGCCCTGATTAAAACAATTAAAACAATGAACAAGAGTAATGAGACATAAACTTATATCATATATCAAAAAGACCAACCGTATAGAAATGGAGGTCTATGGAAGACTCTATAATAATTTACATATCAAGTTGATCTGTACATGAATATATATATATATATATATAATGTACAAATGAAACGGAATATGTACACCTAGAAAAAACAATATTCTAATCATTACCCCAATTTAAAAAATTTAATTAAAATAATGAACAAGAAGTAATGAGACATAAACTTCAGGGGCTTTTTCCTGGCACATTCCATTCTAATTCACAACCTAGGGACACGACTTCCAGAAAGGCTCTGCCGCCCTAGTAAACAGTTTTGGGAATGGAGAAATGCTGCCGCCTTGTGGCCGTTTCCCACAACAGCAGCTTTAAACCCAGTGGTAATGGTCACTAAATATTCACACTCATTGCAGGCATGTAAATGACACCTGCTCTCAAAAAAAATCCTGGGGTTGAAAATCGACCGCAAAATTCAAAAGAGGGCAACCTTCCAAGAAGACAATGTAAAGAGGTATATTGTACTCACCTTTTTTTTTTAAAGAAAAGAGAAAGGCGTGGAAAAATGCCAAACATTAGGAATTATTAAAGACATGCAAATCCAAATTACAAAAACCTATCAGCTCACACCAGTCAGAATGGCGATAAGCAAAAAATCTGCAAACGATAAATGTTGAAGGGGTTGTGGAGAAATGCGTACCCTCGGTGCTAAGTAGGACGTGGTAAGAGCCACTAATGAAAACACAATGGAGGTGCTTTGAAAAGGTAAACATTGAGCTACTAGTCAACAAGCATACCCACTACTGCGCCTATCACCTGAGAAAATGAGAATCAAAAGTCACAGGCTGGCAATACTGCACTCCAGCAATATGTACCATAGCCAACACTTGGAAGCAACGAACATGTCCATAAACAGAGGAATGTACAAAGAAGTGGTCCATGTACACAATGGAATATTACTCCACTAAAAAATGTAAATTAAATTTAAAAAACAAATATAAGTAAGGAGACATAAGCTTTTGGGGGTTTATCAGAGCACATTGCAGTCTAATTTATAACAGTGGAACACCACTGGCAGGAAGGTCCATTTCCCTAGGTACCAGAAAAGGGAAGATAGAAATGCTGTCACCCTCTGGCTGTTACCTGCAACAGCAGCTTTAAAATCTGTGCTAATGGTCACTTCATATGCACAAGTACTGCAGGGCTCTAAATGAAACCTGCCCTCAAAATGTCCTGATACATGTAATGGCCAAAAAATTTCACAATGTGGCACATACTTCAAGAAAACAATTTGAAGAATTAAGCTGTACTCACAGTTTGAAAAATAAAAGGACATGCCTGAAAGCTCAATTTCAAGGGATTATGAGACATATGCAAATCCAACCACAAAGTGGTATCAGCTCACACCACTCAGAATATCCATCAGCAAAAAACCACAACGATCAATCCTGAAGGGGTTGTGGAGAAATGCATACCTTCAATTTGAAGTGGGACATAACCTGGTAAGAGCCGCTAATGGGAACAGAATGGAGATGCCTTTAAAAGGTAAACATTGAGCTACAATGTGATCCAGCAGGCCCACTCCTGGGCCTATAACCTAAGAAGACAGAACTGGAAAGACACAGGCAGGCAAATCTGCAATGCAGCCGTATTACAATAGCCAAGACATGGAAGCAACCAAAAAGTCCATCAAGAGATGAGTGGACAAAGAAGAACTGGTACATTTACAGATGGAATATTAGCCAAGGAAAAAATGAAACAATGCCATTTGCAGCACCATAGATGAGTCTAGAAGTAATCACACAACTTGTAGTAAGTCAGAAAGTGAAAGACACATATCCTATGATATCACTTATAAGTGTTACCTAAAAATTGATACCAATGAAGATATTTGCACAGAGAAAGGTAATCACAGATTCATTAAACAAACTTATGGTTCACCAAATGGAAAGGTATGAGGATTGCATACATTAGGATATTGGGGTTAACAGAGATATAGAAACACATGTGAAATATATAGTCACCAAAGACCTATGGAATACCAAGAGACTACTCAACATTGCATCATAACCTACATGGGAAAAGGATCTGAAGAAGAATAGATATATGTATACGTGTAAAAGAACCACATCTTGCACACGTAGAACAAACAAAATATTGTAACCAAATTGGCTGTGATGAAAAATAAAAATTAAAAAAATGAACAAGAAGTAATGAGACATAAACTTAAGGGGCTTTTCCCTGGCACATTCCATTCTAATTTACAACCTACAACACAACTTCCATTATGGCTCTGTTGCCCTAGCAACCCGATTTGGGAATGGAGAAATGCTGCCGCCTTCTGGCTGTTTCCCACAACAGCAGCTTTAAACGCAGCGCGAATGTTCACTAGATATTCAAAATAATTGCAGGCCTGTAAATGACAGCTACCGTCAAAAAAAATCCTTGGGTCGTAAATCGACCAGAAAATTCAAAAGACGCCAACATTTCAAGAAGACAGTGTCAAGAGGCATATTTTACGCACATTTTGTGTTTTCTCTTTTTTTCTTAAAAAGTGGAATGGAAAAATGCTCAACATCAGGAATTTAATAAAGCCATGCAAATCCAATCTACAGAAACGTTCACCTCACAGCCATCAGAATGATCATCAGCAAAAAGTTTACAAAGAATAAATGCTGAAGGGGATACAGAGAACCTGTGTACCCTCTAGCTGCTGGGGGGGTGTAAACTGGTAACAGCCAGGAGAACAGAATGGATGTGTGTTTCAACGTAAAAATTGAGGTACTGTGTGATTTTGTAGGCCCTTTAAACCAGTCAGAATGCCCATCAACAAAAAGTCTACAAACAATAAATGCTGGAGAGGGTGTGGAGAAAAGGGAACCCTCCTACACTGTTGGTGGGAATGTAAATGGTAAAACCACTATGGAGAACAGTATGGAGATTCCTTAAAAAACTAAAAATAGAACTACCATATGACCCAGCAATCTTACTCCTGGGCATCTATCTGGAGAAAACCATAATTTGAAAAGATGCACACACCCCAGTGTTCATTGCTACACTATTTACAATAACCAAGACATGGAAGCAACCTAAATGTCCATCAACAGGAATGGAGAGAGAAGATGAGGTACATATATACAATGGAATATTATTCAGCCATAAAAAAGAATGAAATAATGCCATTCACAGCAATGTGGATGGACCTGGAGATTATAATACTAAGTGAAGTAAGATGGACAGAGAAAGACAAATATCATATGATATCACTTATATGTGGAATCTGAAAAAAATGATTCAAATGAACTTATTTACAGAACAGAAACAGACTCACAGACTTCAAGAACAAACTTATGTTTACCAAAGGGGAAAGGTCGGGGTGGAGAGCTCTCAGGGAGGGGAAAGTGTCAAAGAAATCAGTTTACAGAATATGTTTACAACTGAATATATTTCCTCAGCATATCCCTCATTGAAAATATCATATTTGATGTCACCCTTTTGTGTCTTGAAAAATTACCATTTGGAATACGGCAACGCTAATGCAAAGTTTCTGAGAAAAACCTTTTTTGTCTTTTGGTTTAAATGTACTTCATTGAGGGGGGTGGGATGGATTGGGAGATTGGGATTCACATATATACACTACTATATGTCAAATAGATGACGAATAAGAACCAACTGTATAGCACAAGAACTCTACTCAGTGCTCTGCGGTGACCTAAATGGGAAGGAAATCTGAAAAAGAGGGGATGTATGTATACGTATAGCTGATTCACTATGCTGTATAGCAGAAAGTAAAGCAACATTGTAAAGCAACTGTACTCCAATAAAAAAAATTAATTAAAAAAAAAGTAAATGTACTTCATTGACAATATCATGGGCTTTTCAAACTTTTCGCCTGCCTGAGCCCTACTGGAAACAAGGAACGGAAAGCTTTCAGTGATGAAGGTCACCCAGCTGTTACACATAGTTCCCACTGGACATTATTTCCATGAGGTGTGAGGTATATAATTAGCAGAGGGTCAGCAAATAAGGTTTTAAAGAATGTGATTATAGAAGCAGAAAAGTCATTTCAGGCAAGTTTGTAATATGTGAGTGTTTCAGAAAAGGAGCAGAGGCCAACCAGTGAGGACCTGGCTCATATCCCTGATTCCAGCTGCTTTAATACCTTCTTTAGAAACTCAGCTTCCAAGCTCTAAAGCTCAAGGTCTCATGTGCATTTGCTTGGCAACAGGTTCTGTGCTAAGTGCCTTACTTACCTTGCCACTCAGTTCTCACAGCAACCCTATAATGTAGGTCTTATTATATCCATTTTACAGATAAGAGAGTGGGTCCAAGAGTTAATCATGTTAAAGTGTAATTTTCAGAAAGATAAAATCAGGACTCTTGGGCAAATATAAAAAGGACAATGTATCAAATATTTTATTGAATTCATTAATTAAGGAGGGAAAAGTATGCGTTCAGTTCAAAGAGCTTCTAAGAAGCTAGTGTATTTCTTAGGATGAGATTGCTGAGCTAGACATAGAAATGTTTAATGTTCAGCTGGTCCTTGATGTTTGGGGTTATCTGTTCCATTGCATGGAAATTATTTGCATCTCTACTGGACAAAAAATTACAAGTTAGCAAGTAAATTCTTTAAGTATGGAAACGTTAATCAACAGTATAAGTGAGATGAACTAAGTACAGGTTTTGACAATCCTTGGGTGACTTTGTCCCCCTATGATGCTGAAAGAATCTGCCTCCACTTTTTTGCCTTATTTCTAAGTTTGGAGAATTTCTCTGACAGTAGCCTGCCCCCAGGTCCCACAAATATTAGAAGAGTAGAGATTTGAACCCTTGTCACGGTGATTGCACAGCCCTGGTAGTCAACCCTTTGTTATGACTTAGCAACGTTAACTTGTTTTTTATTTTTTAAAGAATGTTGGAGTCTATCAGGTCTGTGCAGATAATTCTCCCTCACAGCCAAGGCATCTCTGAAGCACAAGGGCTATCTGGATGGCAAAACCATCCAAATCAGTCAATAAACATCAATCTGAAGTAAGAGCACTTTTGTTTCTGCGTTAGTGGAGATTGCTGAGGCCACAGAGTCCAGGAACATGAGCATGACATTAAGAATGACACTGAGGGACTTCCCTGGTGGCGCAGTGGTTGAGAGTCTGCCTGCCGATGCAGGGGACGCGGGTTCGTGCCCCGGTCCGGGAAGATCCCACATGCCGCGGAGCGGCTGGGCCCGTGAGCCATGGCCGCTGAGCCTGCGCGTCCGGAGCCTGTGCTCCGCAGCGGGAGAGGCCACAACAGTGAGAGGCCCGTGAACCCCCCCACACCAAAAAAAAAAGAATGACATTGAGCATCTTTTCATGTACCTGTTGGTCATCTGTATATCTTCTCTGGAGAAATGCCTACTCACTTCCTTTCCCCATTTTTTTAGTCAGGTGGTTTGTTTTTCTTGATATTGAGTTGTATGAGTTCTTTATATATTTTGGTTACAAGGAAGCAATGAACAGCACAGGGAATATAGTCAATGTGTTATAATAACTTTATATGGAGTATAATCTATGAAAATATCAAATCACTCTGTTGTATACCTGAAGCTATTATTTTAAGTAACAACTATACTTCAATTGAAAAATGATACTGACAGCACTTTATTTTTTTACTTCTGTCTGTATCTATATTAAAACATTTGAGAAATAGAAAGGTTTAGGCTGGGAGCATATCCTATAAACTGCTTTGCAAGGTAGGGGATCTTGGTATCAATGACTTGAAGTTTAGGGACTATCTCTTGGAGTAAGAAACAGATGAATAGATGCTCACATTTGGGCATCACGCTGCCAACCTTCTTTCTCAACTTGTTTTACATTTTAAAGTAGGCTAGTAATAGGGGTCTCCAAACTGGGTTCCAGAAAAGGGGCTCTCATATGTAATCACTGGACATGTCATGTCACCAGGATGGGGTCATGAATACCAGGAAAACAGCACAAAGGCTAGAGGTTGGGATTCAGGAGGCTGACCCTAAAGTTAGAAAAGTAGAAAAGTCACTTCACTTTTCTGTACTTTAGTTTTGTGCTTTTTCCTGTATGTGTGGTTGCATAAGATGGGAGGTTTCTAAACTTTTTAAGCACCACAACCTTAATACACGATGCAGATGAAAGAGAAACACTATGGTTAAAGGAAGTGAGGAAGAAACAGATGTGGAAGGCCCTGCCTTCTTGCTACCCCATTGCCTCCTTTCCGTAGGGAAAGAATCAGGGCTGATGACAAAGTTTGCAGGGCCCAAGGCAAGATGAAAATTCAGAAATGCTGTTCAAAAAATATATATATATAGCATTAAATATGCTATAAAGTGTTTTCTTTTAAAAGTATTTGATGACATTAAATGTAAAGGTGTATTTGTGATACATGAGTAATGACACTCACAAACTGCAAAAAAATTATATTTTGGGTGTTATAACTTTATGAAATACAATATATAATAATACTTTAATAATTTCATATGCTTATTGACCATAAGATTTTTTTTCTGGCTCACTTTTCTGCAAATTATATATTAGGTCCTCAGAATTTACATTTTAAGCAACTCCATTTTCTATATGATTGACAGCAACATTAGTCACTCTTTACAAATGCAAGACTGCAAATAATTTTTGATAAGTTTTAATTTTAAGAAGATTTTTCTGCTGATGTAACTGTTACTGGAGAGCTGTTAAGAGTATTTTACAGGCTGTGACAATATTAGGATAAATTTCTGATAAATTTATATCAAAATCCATCAAAACATAAATTTTAGTACCTCTAGAGCTGATGATTCTTGTGGAACAATTTTTCTAGAAAAAGATTTAACTCTCCATACAAATCAGTTTTGTGTAGGTCTGAATTTAATTTTAAATGTAAATTTATACAATGGCATTTTGACATTTCTTCTGACATTTTTGGTAACTTATGGAAGTTGTGCAAGAAACGTAAAGTAGCTTTATGATTTGTATGTATTTCAAAACATCTGCTATGCATCCTATCGTCTTATCTTCAATTACAAGGAAAAAATAATTTTAAAATTGTCTACTTCTTAATATCTGGTTCATCCAAAGCTTCATATGAAAATAGTGTTATTTGCCATCGAACATAGCAATCTTTACATTTAGTTTCTATTTTGAAACCTGTGGATATTTTGTGGTACAGGTTGCCGCAGTTTTTAAAATAGAAGATTCGACAATCTACTGCTGAAATTCACTGCTTATCCACCAGCAGTTGCATCCAGGCATGCTTGCTGCTGTCCCTACTGCCATTCTGTGTCCAGGTCCCGGCCTGGTTCCACTCCCTCACTCCCTGCAGCTCTGGACTGTCCCAGGCCCTGACATACACTCAGGGCTGACTGCTCTGTGGACGCAGTTTGCAGTGCCTAGAGCCTGAGGACCACTACAGCTCAAATGCGCCACCTCCCCTGGACCACCTCTGCTCGTGTGCATGCTCCATTGTCCCATAGCCTCTGACAAAATGCAAGTTCAAAGATAAAAGATTATTAAGAATTTCAGACTTCCCTGGCAGTCCAGTGGTTAAGACTCCGTGCTTCCACTGCAGGGGGTGTGGGTTTGATCCCTGGTCAGGGAGCTAAGGTCCCACATGCCACGCGACGTGGCCAAAAGAAAAAAGTTATTAAGAATTTCAGGACACTCAGAGCAGAGCATTAAAACAAGCATGGGGTCCTTCTCAGCATGGAGTCCTAAATGACTGTATTGGTTGCACGCATGAGAGGAACTCTCAGGGCTCTGTAAATATACATGACAGAGATTTCACTTACCAGGTCTCTCCAATTCATCTTTCCGTATCATGGAAGCTCAGCTCTGATATTTTCATCAAGGAGCCATTATTTAGTGTTTGGGTGGATGAGAATGAACTCACAAGACTAAGAATGCATAGTCAAAAGTGGGAAGAGTCTGATGCCACAGAAGCCAAGAGAAATGATTTCAAGAAGGATAAAGTAAACAGTGGTGTCAAGTGACACCAAGAGGTCATCAGTAAGATCAGGACTGAAAATTTGCATGACTTTAGCAACACAGAAGTCACATGATCTTAGATCTTAGTGATCATAAAAATAAGTTGTTTCAGTGGTGAAATGCAGGCTGAAGCGAAATCGGAAGTACATGGAGGAATGAGTAGAGGCTGAAAAATGGACTCCAGCAACCCCTTTTCTGCTGAGGCCTGAGGGTCTGTAGGTATGGTCCCTCGACTTGACATGATCCCAGGTGGCTGCTTCTCCACCACCATAGTGTTGCCTTCTGCTTTGAGCCACCCTTCCCTTTCTGTGACATGCAAGAAGGGGTCCCAGGGAAGGGGATCAGGTAGGCTGTAATACTTTGTTGCCTCTTATTCATTAGTCTTGATACATTTCACATTTTGGACATCTCAGATTGGATAAACCTTGCTCATTACATTCTACTGCAGTTTGCAGACCCTTTGATTAGACTTTGAACACAAATTTCTCCACCTAGCAACTCAGTCAACAAAAGTTGATAATAGGGGAAAGTCACACCCAACCCATCAAAACTGTATTAGTCAAGTCAGATCCATCACAAATGCCCACCATACTTTGGCCTCATCAATAGTGCCCCTCCTTGATGAGTAATCAAATACCACCCTTGTCTGGATTAGTACAGTAGCCTACAACAAGTCTCCCTGCTTATATCTTTGCTCCCAATCACAGCAGCCAGAATGATACTTTAAAAACGTTAGTTCTCTCTTTAAAACAGATTATGTTAGTTCTCTCTTTAAAACTTTCCTTTGGCTGCTTGTTTCACTCAGAGAAGAATCCGACATTCTAACAATGGCTAATAAAGCCCTCCTTACTCACCTCTCTGACCCCTTCTCTTATAGCTCACCCCTTCCTCACCCTGCTGGAGCCATGCTAACTCCTTGCTGTTCTTCAGTCCTGCTAGGAAAACCCAGATCAACCTAATTATTAACCTTTGTCAGCCCTGCTTTTTCTTTTTTCAAAGCACTTATCACCTTTCTGAATGTAACTCTGGGAGGGCAGGGATATTTTTTTATTGATGTATCCCAAGTGCCTAGAGTGGCATCTAGTACATAGTAGGTGCTCAGTAAACACTTCTTTTAAAAGCAAAAATTTCAACTTTGTTACTATTTTGCCTGGCATTTCTCCCAATCCTGTTCTGCCTCCCTCCCCCATTTTCACCTGGAGGGTCTGGGGGTTCTTCTCTGAAACTTTGTTTCAAGAACCAATTTGAACTTTTAAAAATTGAGATATAATTCAAGTACCATAAAATTAATTCTTTCAAAGTGTGCAATTCACTGGTTGTAGTATATTCATAAGGTTGTGCAACCATCACCACTGTCTCATTTCAGAATATTTTCATCATTCCCCAAAGAAACTTCATAGCTCTTAGCAATCACTCTCCATTCTCATCTCCCTCATCCCCAAGCAACCACTGACCCACTTTCTGTCTCTATAGATTTGCCTGTTCTGGACATTTTGTAAAATGGAATCATATAATACAATATGGCTTCTTTCATTTAAGATAATATTTTCAAGGTTCAGCCATGTTTAGCATGTTCCAAAACTTCATTCCTTTTTATGGCTGAACACATCACATTGTATGGCTATACATTTAGTTTATTCATTCATCAATTTATGGACATTTGGGTTGTTTCTACTTTTTGACTATTATAAATAATGCTGCTATAAACATTTGTGTACAGTATGTTTGAACACCTGTTTTTAGTTCTCTTGGGTATACATGTAAGAATAAAATTGCCGGGTCATAAGGTAATTCCATATTTAACATTTTGAAGAACTGCAAAACTTTTTCAAGGTGGCTGTACCATTTTACATTCCCATCAGCACTAGAGGGTTCTAGTTTCTCCACATATTTGTCAATACTTGTCATCGTCTGTCTTTTTTATTATAATTATCTTCGTGGAGGTGAAGTGGTAGCTCATGGTGGTCTTGATTTGCATTTCCCTAATGATTTAAATATATTTTCATGTGATTATTGGCTACTTGTATATCTTCTTTGGATAAATGTCAATTCAAATTCTTTGCTCATATTAAAAATGATTACTTGGGTTTTTTTATTGTTGAATTATAAGAGTTTTAAAATATATATATTCTGGATACTAAACCATTATCAGATGTATGATTTGCAAATATTTGTTTCCATTCCATAGATTGCCTCTTTACTTTCTTGGTGGTGTTCTTTGATGTACAACACTTTTAAATGTTGATGAAAGCCAATTTACCTACTTATTCTTTGATTGCTTCTGCTTGGGTGTTATAGCTAGGAAATCATTGCCTGATTCACTCCTATGTTTTCTTCTGATTTTATAGTTTTAGCTCTTACATTTAGGTCTTGGTACATTTTGAGTAAAGTTTTCAATATGTTATGAGGTAGGGGATCCACCTTCATTCTTTTGCATGTGAAAAACTAGTTGTCCCAGCACCATTTGTTGCAAAGACTATTCTTTCCCTAATATTTTGTCTTGGTAGCTCTTGATAGTCAACTGAAAATCAATTGACTGTAAGTGTTTGGGTTTATTTCTGGACTCTCAATCCTATTCCATTGATCTATATGTCTGTCCTTATGCCTGTCCCATATATTCTTGATTACTGTAGCTTTGTAGTAAGTTTTGAGATCAATAAGCATTAAGTTCTCCAACTTTTCTTTCCTCTTCAAGATTGTTTTGATTATTCAGGCTCCCTTGTAATTCCATATGAATTTTTTTAATAGAAATTTATTTATTTATTTTTGGTTGCGTTGGGTCTTCTTTGCTGCACGCGGGCTTTCTCTAGTTGCGGCGAGCAGGGGCTACTCTTCATTGCGGTGCACGGGCTTTTCATTGCATTGGCTTCTCTTGCTGCGGAGCACGGGCTCTAGTGGCACAGGCTTCAGTAGCTGTGGCTCGCGGGCTCTAGAGCGCAGGCTCAGTAGTTGTGGAGCGCATTCTTAGTTGCTCTGCAGCATGTGGGATCTTCCCGGACCAGGGCTCAAACCGTGTCCCCTGCATTGGCAGGCGTATTCTTAACCACTGCACCACCAGGGAAGTCCCCGATATGAATGTTAAGGTTAGGTTTTCCATTTCTGAAAAAAAAAAAAAGGCCATTGGTATTTTGATAGGAATATACTGAATCTGTAGATTGCTTGGGGTAGTATTGCCATCTTTAACAATATTAAGCATTTCAATCTGTGAAAATGGAATGTCTTTATTTAGATTTTTAATTTCCCTCAGCAATGTTTGGTCAGTCTTCATTTACAAGTCTTGTATATCTTTGGTTAAATTTAATTCTAAGTATTTTATTTTTTTGATGTTATTGTAATTGTCATTTTTTTCTTAATTTTCAAACTGTTCATTGCTAGCAAGTAGAAATACAACTGTGTGTTGATCTTGTATCTTGTAACCTTGCTGAATTTGATTATTAGCTCTCAAAGATTGTGTGTGGAGGGGACTTCCCTGGACTTCCCTGGTGGCACAGTGGTTAAGAATCCACCTGCCAATGCAGGGGACACGGGTTCAAGCCCTAGTCCGGGAATATCCCACATGCCAAGGAGCAACTAAGCCTGTGCGCCACAACTACTGAGCCTGCGATCTAGAGCCCGCGAGCCACAGCTACTGAAGCCTGTGCCCCTAGAGCCCGTGCTCGCAGCAAGAGAAGCCACCGCAATGAGAGGCCCGCACACCGCAATGAAGAGTAGCCCCCGCTCGCCGCAACTAGAGAAAGCCCACATGCAGCAACGAAGACCCAACACGGCCAAAAATAAATAAATAAATTTATTTATTTTTTTAAAAAGATTGTGTGTGTGGATTCTTTAGGATTTTCTCTATTATAAGATCATGTCATCTGCAAACAGTGATAGTTTAATTTCTTCTTTTCCAATTTGGATGCCTTTTACTTCATTTTCCTGCCTAATTCTCCTGGCTCCACCCTCCAGTAAAATATTGACTCAAAGTATGAGAGCAACCATCCTTGTCTTATTCATCATGTTGTGGAGGAAGCACCTAGTCTTCCTCCATTAGATGTGTTGCCAGCGGTGGGTTTTTTGTATATTCCCTTTGTGAGGTTGAGGAAGTTCCCACTTATTCCTAACTTATTGTTTTTATCTTGAAATGGTGTTGGATTTTGTCAAATGTTTTTTCTGCATCTACTGAGATGATCATGTGGTTTTTGTTTCTTATTCTATTAATATGGTGTGTAACATTAACTGGAATTGGAATGTTGTACGGACTATACATTCCTGGGATTAATTCCATTGGTTGTGGTGTATAATGCTTTTATATGATGTTGATGGATGTGGTTGGTTAGTTTACTGTTGAGAATTTTTGCACCTATCTTCATTAGCGAGATTGGTCTGCAGCTTTCTTATGATATCTTTGGCTTTGGTTTTAGGGTAACAGTGACATCATAGGATGAGTTGGGAAGTCTTCCCTCTTCTTCTACGTTTGGAAGAGTTTTTAAGTGTTAGTGTTAACTCTACATGTTTGGTAGGATTCACCAGTGAAGCCATCTGTTCCAGGGCTTTTCCTTGTGGGACAATTTTTTGATTATGACTTCAATCTCTATTTTTTATAAGTCTATTCAAATATTCTATTCCTTTTTGAGTCAGTTTTGGTAGTTTATATCTTTATAGGAATTTGTCCATTTAATCTACCATGTGTAGATCTTTCTACTATAATTCGACACTGATAGTTAAAAATGTTTGAAAAGTGAATAAATTCTGATTTATCTTGAATAAGGAGCCAAGTATTTGACTTTTTTAGCTTAAATACCCTAGAACAATCTAATGTCACCTTGATAATAAAGGATTTGAGAGCTAAATCTTCAAGAAAATGCAAATTAGACAATGTACTTACGTACCTAAATGGTATGCCCTAAGAGGAAGATTAGAAAATGGTAAAATATCGGGTTTATGAGTTCAAAGCAAAACTAGTCCAATAATGAATAAAACATTTTTTTCCTAAATAAATACTATAAAACTTTTTTTTTTAACTGAAGGAATACCAAGGAAATGAGATTCTAGATTGAAACTTTCTCTGAGATCGGGGCAATTCATTTTCATTGAAGTAATTTTTTTTTTCCTGTCTCTTTCTATAGAAAAGAAAAATAAATGAGTTATAAAGTAATCCCTCCTCAGAATCCAAATTTGTAGCAGTAATGTTAATAGTTCATATCAAAAAAAAGTTTAAGACAACTGACATGGAAATAAATATTTTTAATGTAGAAATATTTTCATACATTCTATCTTTATCCACTTCAGGCAGATTATTTTACCCGAGTATATGTATCTTTGTTCTTTGGAGTGTACCTTACTGTTTTTTTAAAGTACCTTTTTTCTTGTTTTTTGGCTTTAAGAAAGGGTGTTCATTTGAGCCTATTTAGTTAAAAATTTCAGCATTTAAGTGAAATTGCCCTCGATTGACTTTTGTTCAATATGTAATTATTTAATATTGGAAAAACCTCCTGACTTTATCAGGGATTTTTTTACATAATCTCTTTTCTTATCTGGTATAGACAGGCATTTTTTCAACATTAAATTGGAGAGAGGGAGAGAGAGATGATACCTTGGCTTAAATGACATTAAACAAGCAACAAATTTACCAGATTTTTGGCTGCACACTCTAATCTATAGGTATATGACTTGAGGTAGAAATTCATATGTTATTCTTGCCTGTGTGGGTTGTAGCATTCTGCATTCATATAATAGCAAGTTCAGTGTGGTCGAAGCATCATTGCAAATGGGAAAGTAAAGAGGTGGGGCTTTTTAGGTATCTTGACAAGGAGTTCTGATTTTTATTCTCTAGGAGATGGAGAACTATTGGTGGTTTGTTTTTTTTGTTGTTTTTTTTTTGCTGTACGCGGGCCTCTCACTGTTGTGGCCTCTCCTGTTGCGGAGCACAGGCTCCGGACGCGCAGGCTCAGCGGCCATGGCTCACGGGCCCAGCCGCTCTGCGGCATGTGGGATCTTCCCGGACCGGGGCACGAACCCGTGTCCCCTGCTGCATCGGCAGGCGGACTCTCAACCACTGCGCCACCAGGGAAGCCCCATTGGTGGGTTTTGACCAGTGATGAGACATGTGGTCATCTGCAGGAAACATTACTCTTGGAACTGTGTGGAGGTAGATCTGATCAGGTAAATCTTGTTTTCAGAGGAGGACACTCAGTCTTGTGTTAGATTTTTTCAAAGTCTGTTACAAGGTCATTTTGCAAAAGCTTTCCATCCAGACCCAAAAGTTATTCCAATGAGAATCTAGAGCATAATCTAGGTCATGTTACATAAGCCAGGTTGGACTTTGAAAAATGGAATGTCCTATTTTTATACATTGCTAATAAAAACAACAAGCTATGACTGCTCTCTGAAAAGTCTAGGCAATACCACAGCGTTTTATTGTTTTAGTTTCTAGGACATTTATACTACAATTTTCTGTTTTTAGAATGGTTCATAGGAAGGGGCACTATTTTATCTTTTGTATTCTGTAATATAATAAAGAACTGTCTCTATTTGATATAAGTTTTTCATTTCATCTTTATGACACTTCTTCCTTGGGTAGCTATTACTATCTTTATTTTAAAATCAAAGAAGCTGATGCTCAGTTAAGCAACTGGCCTCTATTACAGAAATAGCAGAATTGGAATTTGAAGCCAGGTCTCTCCAACTCCAAAGTCCTTTCTTTCCAATATACCACCCTTCCTCTTTAATAGGACTTCTCTAATCGCAATGCCATCTTTCCTCTGTACACCCCCTTCCCAACATTTCCTTCATGTTGTCTGAGGCACTGGGTGAGTTAAAAAAAAATCTGCCTATCACTGTGTTAGGATAATTCAACTTAATTGTTTAGGTCATGTAGCCCCTTGTTTCCTCCACAGTAACGGGATAAAGAAAGCGACAGAGGAGTTCTGCTTTCCACTGTCTTACATCACCCAGACAATTGGCAGCCAGGAGTCAGGCAGCTGTCACACTCTTCAGATGTCTATTTAAAGTTCAAAGAGATGCTGGATAACAATAACAAAGAGGTAAGCGTGGCCCTGACCAGCCCACCCCACAACAGGAAGAATGGCTGAAAAAGGTAAGATTTAAGACATCCAACTCTCTTGGCAAAAAAGGCTCCAGGCTCCCTGATTTATTTTCTGTTTCACAATATTTTCTGTTCCTTAGCTATTCTGAAGAGTGTGGTATCTCTGCTAAAGGATCATTAACCGTATATGTTAGTGTGGCTGAAAAAAATGCATTAGATACGCAATTTATGGACCATGTCTATACGTTACGTGAATAATTTCGAAAGGATCAGATAAACAAAAGAGCTTAATTTGTTCATGCTTGTTTTGAAAGATGAGTTAGAGGCCAGTTATTCTCCAGTGTTGTACTGGATTTGAGGCGTTGTGGTGTGCTGGGCTAGCATTAAGGACATTTGAATTGTGTCAGATCTGCTACTAAATGGCCATGTGAGTTTGGGGGAAATCCCTCTAACTTTCTGAGTGTGTTTTCTGACTCTGAAACAAAAATAAATAAAATAGGCTTAGTATGCTTCACATCTGAATTTCTTTTTTTCTGTTTTTTAAATGTTTTTTATTTTTAAGAAAAATGATTGACTGCAATAAATGATAAAATGGGCTGAATATATATATATATATATATAGTGTCCAAGTAAGTTTTCAAATGCCTATGGGAATTGATGCTTTTAATCCTGACAACAATCTCATGAGATATGAAGTGTTATCATCATTCCCGTTTTATAGATAAGGAAACTGAGGCACAGCAAAGTTTAGTAACTTGCTTGAGGTCACATATAAGAGCGTGGTGGCACCAGGTTTTAAACCCGGAGAGAAGAATTTTGGAATTACTGTTCATATTTAAAAAGAGGTTTTGTGCTTATTTGTGTTACTAGTGTGACGTATGCAGAGTATGTTGTGTTCCTAAATATTCCTATTTCAAACCAATGCTACAGATTATAATAAAACTTAAAACACTACTGTTAACAGAACACAAATGCAGGTATACTTTGAGTATTTAAATGCACAGTCAATTGTATTGTTTTACAAAGAATAATAAGTAATGAGATACACTTTTAGTGCTTTATTATGTGTAAATTTCAGAACTGTATTAAAATATGCTTGTATAAAATACTTAAAAGTTAATTCCAATATTTTAATTGAGCATTTATAAGTTCTTTGAAATTGGGAAAAATACTAAATCAATATAGGAGTTCAAGAAATTACTACGTACTTCCACTGTAATGCTACCTTAATTCATAAAAAGGCTTTCATCCAAATGAGAGTAAAGAACATATCATAAAGTTTCCTTTATCCTTAAAGCAATACCACATGGCAGGTAACGAGAAAGAAAGGGTTTTTTTCATTTAGAGGTTAACGCTTTGTTCAAGGTCACAGTGAGATGGACAAGCAAGGAAAGCTGCTGAACTTGTGAGAGTTGAGAGACTCCAAAACTTTTGGAAAAATAGATTTAAACTATAAAAATCCATTTTAATTTCAGAATATTTGCTGTTATGAGTGTCTTCTAATTTTAGAAGTGTCTCATTTCCTGATGATTTTAATAGCACTTAAAAAACTTCACTTTTAGAGTGATGGAAATTGTAATAGGAATGCAATTGCTAAGAATATGCATTTTCTTTGTTAGCTAATGGCATAAAATCTGTGTTTTTCAATTAGGAACATATCTGAGGCTTTAACACAGGGACATTAATTCTATACTATGTGTTTCTGTGCTGTTTTGAATCATTTTGTGTGGTGTGTTGGTTGTAACAAGATTGAGATGGGGTGAATATTAAAAAAAGATACTTTTATAAGTTGCTGTTTTACAGGTAAGGGTACAAATAGGAGACACAAGAGGAATTATTATACTTTTGTCTTTTACGCGTGTGTTGGATCAGTGTAGGTTGCCGTATTGAGCCAGTTAAAAAAATAGAATATCTTTTCTCAATGATTACATAAGGTATAATGCTTTCCTTTTCCTATGATAAAGGCAGCTATCAAGTCTAAGAATGATTTTCAACACCTTTCCCTATGTTATGACTAGTTTAGTAAGAATTACCTCAGTCACTTTCCAGTGTTTCTATGTAAACAGCTGGTCTTTGTGTTATTGAACAAATGCATGAATCTGTTCTGTATATACTACACCCACACCCACACAGTAATTAGAGTTTACAAAGCCTTTGTAAACACGTGATGCCATTTGATCCTCACAACAACTCCAGGAGGTGTATATCACAAGTTTCATTCTCTGTATCTTACAAATAGGGAAGTTCAAGCTCAGGATTGTCCAAGGTCACATAACTGTAAAAGGAAGGCCTATGGTTTGAACACAGGTCTTCTATTCCAAATACCCAGCTGAGTCACAAGTCCCTTTGTAGAAAAGAAAATAATAATCTTGTATGGATGTGATTAGAGAGTGTATTTTTCCCTTGATATTATATCAGACTTCCTCTTATCCTTTTGATTCAGAAGATTTAATACCAACATGACCTACCTGATCTGCTTCCTCTTATTTTTTCCAGCAACGACTACATTTTCACACCTTCTGGTCCCTATTCTTCTCTTGATTGGCTGGATTGTGGGCTGCATCGTAATGGTTTATGTTGTCTTCTCTTAGAAAGGTAAAGTTTTCAATAATTAAATATGTTTCTTCACAAAGAATACACATTACTCCAGAAATAATCTTTTCTGTTTTACTAATGGAACATTTTATCGTGCAGGCAAGAAGACTTCAGGTTGACATCATTTAGAAGAATTTAAAAAAGCACGAAATGACAGATTATTAAACATTTCTCATGTAAATAACTGCAATGTTTGACATCAGTTTATAAAACTTGCATTTGTAAACTGGTACTTCAGTGGACATAAGAATCTCTTCAGAAACATGTTTAAAATTCTGGGTACAAATAATAACTATAAGAAAATATAGATGAATTTCTCTACAACCTGGGAGTAGGAAAAATATTCCTACTTAATATGTATAAGCAATAGGAAAAAGTTTGGTAAATTAAATTACATTAAATTTTTTGGCCACCCCTCAAAAAACAGAAAAACAGAAAAAATGAGCTAGAGATAAGAAGAGACAGTTCATAGAAAACGAAAATGGGAATGTAAACTTGACCCTTAACCTCTTACAATAAGAGAACTGTAAATCACACCACATTGAAGAACCATTACTCACCTGTCAGATGGGAAAAAATGAAGATATACCAATATATGTCTTGGTAAGGCTGTGGGGAAATAAGCACTCTCATATACTGTCTTTAGAAATTCAAAATGGTACAACATTTTTAGGGGTGTTCAGCAATCAAAATACCAAAATTACATATGTATTTAACTTTTGACCCAGCTATCCTTCTTCTAAGAATATTGACATTTCCACAGGTACACTGCTAAAAATACAAAATGGTATATGCACAAGTCTATTCATTATGGCATCATCTGTTAGAATGAAACCCTGGAAAAAGTCAAATATCTATTAATAGAAGACTAACAAACTGTAGTCTATCTACATAATGTGGCACTTAAGCAGCTGTAGAAAGGAATGAATGAAGGGGGTTCTCTATATGCTGATGTGATGTTATCTCCAGGGCAAAGTATTTGGTGAAAAAAACAGGTACAGAACAATGTATGCTACCTTTTGTGTAAAAAATGAGGGGTTATACCAATATGCACACATACCTGCTTATACTAAAATACTGGAACAGAGGAGCCACAAATGGCTAGATATCTCTGAGTGTCCCTTGTTTTCGAATCAAGTAAATATCTTATAAATTAAAAGAACAAAGAAAAAGAAAAACATAATCCCCAAATTTAAAGCAAATTGAAACAAATCTAATAGTACATCAAATTGGTGGAGGACCTGTTAAAACACAGGTTGCTGGGTCCCACTCTCAGAGTTTCTGATTCAGCGATCTGGTGTGGGGGGCCTGAGAATTTCATTTCTAACAAGTTTTCAGGTAATGTTGATGCTGCTTGTCCAGAATCCATAATTTGAGAACTACTGCTCTAGAAGTGCTATGGTCTGAATGTTTGTGTCCTCTCAAAATTCATACATTGAAATCCTAACCCCCCAACTTCGATGGTATTTGGTGTTAGGGTGGGGATTGGGAGGTGATTAGGTCATGAGTATGGAGTCCTCATGAATGGGATTAACACCCTTATAAAAGAGGCCCAGAGAGCTCTCTAGCCCTTTCACCTTGTGAGGACACAATGAGAAGTTTGCAACCTTAGAAGAGGGCCTCACTTGAACCTGGCCTTGCTGGCACCCTGATCTTGGACGTCCAGCCTCCAGACTGTGAGCAAAAAACATTTGCTGTTTATAAGCTACCCACCCGTCAGTGTTGTTTTGAAATAGCAGCCCAAGTGGACCAAGACAAGAAGGGACCCAGTTTCTTCCTGGTAATTATAGCATCCTTTTTTATTCAATTAATTTTCCTACTGAAATTAATCTCATCAAAACAATTAGAGAAAACTTTGGCTTTATTCACTGATTCTTATCTTTTAAACTTGGTTAAACATTTCAAAAAAGCTTTTTAAAAACTTCTGTTTAAAGAAATATTTATAAAATGCTAACATAAAATGTGTATAAAATTAGGCTCGACTATTTTCATTAACAACTTGACCGAGTTTTAGTTTTCTCCAGACTTGAGAAGAATGAACTCACCTTGAATCAGAGGGCTACTGGATACGGCTCCTGCAGTGTTGTGAAAGCTGATTGTTAACTTTTCAGGAATTTTGAAAGTTAGGTTCCATCTCATTGGCAGCTGGAAACTGGCCACATGGGAGTATTTACATCACAGCAATCAACAAGTACTATAAATCAGGGCTTCCTCCCAGTGGACAGCCAGTTCTTAAGTACACCCCTGACCTGAATCCCCTAGACTTCCCTGATGCTTATATGGTTTGCGAGGGCTTCAAGACCATCTGTTATTTTTTTTTCCCTTCTTTACATTCTGTTTGAGTTAATTAAAAATATGGTCTTTCTATTCACTTGACCTCTTTCTGTGCTATAGACTTTAATGAGAAACCCATGAAAGCAGTAGACTTTCTCAGAATACATACATTCAGACAAAACTGTAGATGTTATTTCAAGATGCTATTTCAATGGATTTCCTGAAATCCATTAAAAGACTCCCTAGGTAGAGTAGCCCCTGGGCTGTCACCAACTTTCTAAAGGTTTTAGGCTACTTTACAGCTGGGCTCTGGTTTCCCTTGGGGTTAAGGACATCAACTCATATTTTAGCTTTCTTCCTGGCTAGAGACTGGGTTTTTCTGTACATATTTCTGCCGACACCATTCCTGCATCACCTGTCATCTTTCTTGCATTTGTATACCACAGAGTCCTGCCATTTGGTTAGAAAGTTATAAAACAAAGTTGTGGCAACCTATGTTTTACGTCAGAACAACTTTACTTTCTTTAGTCTGGAGTCTTTTTCTCCACACGTACTCGTCCTTTTCTTTAGCCCTTCGAAGCTATAGGTTATCTCATTTCTTGTTCAAATGTGTGCACAACTTTTCCCTGGAACACAAAAAGCTTCAACATTCCCATAAATCTTAATTTTCTATCTATCTTTGACAAAGACTTTCTTATTTCAAGGGCTCAATATTCTTTTCCTTAGCACTTTAAAGCAGACTGTAATGTTGTTTTTAAGCAGCAGTAGAAATGAATTTCCCTATAATAAGTATTTTAATTCCATGTTTACACATCCAACCTGATCATTTTCTCAGAGAACAAAGAAAGCTTAGTGCAGTGAAAAGACCAAAAGTTTTGGAAGTCAGATTGTTGTATTCTAACTTGGGAGTCCTTTGAGGAGTTAATTAATCTCTCTAACCTTAGTTTCTCAACTATAAAAGAAGAAGAATATTTTCATGGGATTGTTGTGAGGACTGCAGTGTTTTCTAAACCTGCCTGAACTGAAACAATTGAGTCATTTGTTAAAAAGACAGATTCTCAAGCTCCTGCTCTGGAGAGTTCATTTCATTAGGTCTAGAGAAGGCCTATTATGAAATCAATTCCCCAGGTGATTTTTAGTATCACAGAAGTTTGGAAACACACCTATCATATATGTGTGTGTGTATGTAGGCATTACTCCCTGGTACATGAGACCCTGATCAATGACAGCTTATATCAGTAAATCCAAACCACTTTTCTGTTTATAGCTGCAACAAAAAGTTAGCACTTTATTATATTAGCTTACATTACATTATACTTTTTAATTAAATGAAGTATAATGATACATATTATTTGTCCACTAATATTTTCATATATGTGAGTTTTTTCCTCTGTTAAATTGAAGCCCTTTATGACTGAATCTATTTCTCATCTCTCCAACTCATAGTACAAAACAGACAACTAACAAATATGTAGCAAATGGGTAATTATTTCCCCCTTACAATATTCTTGAATGCACAATGTTGATGTTCTAACTTTGAACTTTCAAAATGTCGTTGGAGCAATGTAAGCTGGATTGGAATTCTCAAAGAAGTGACTACTGATCTGTGAACAATAGGATTAGGTAGGTGATGACATACAGATTTCACAAGGCATAGAATCTTATATGCTTTTAAATTTCCAAAATCTTCAGCTTACATTCTATCAAACTGCAGCTATAATTATTTGAGAAGAAGAGTTTAATAATGAGTTAACTGTTTCTTAAAATTTTCTGATTGCATAATGCTCGGCCTTACATCATCACCAACCCTCACTCTGTGCCCCTCCCCCTCAAGGCATGTATTGATGTCAGAGCTGAGAATACTACTTTCTCTATACTGTAATTAGGACATAAAAACCTCTCAAAGAAAGCATTTTTATTACTAGCCATGTCTGGAATAAGAGGTAAATTCCAATGAGTTTTGAAATATCTAAGGAAACTCCTCATGAGCAACCAAGCCTGGTAGAGCTGAGGAAATTTACTAGAGAATAGAAGGTTAGAGGTGAGATCCCTATGCACAACCCACAGTAGTGTTTCCATCTACGGTTGGCCCTCTGTGACCACGAGTTCTGCATTGTGGATACAACACACTGCAAATCTAAAATATTTGAAAAAATTCCAGAAAGTTCCAAAAAGCAAAAATTGAATTTGCTACATGCCAGCAACTATTTACATAGATTTACATTGTATTTACAACTATTTGCATTGCATTTATACTGTATTAGGTATTATAAGGAACATAGAAATGATTTAAAGTGGATTAAAAACCTAAATGTAAGACTAGATACTATAAAACTCTTAGAGGAAAACATAGGCAGGACACTCTTTGGCATAAATTGCAGCAATATCTTTTTGGATCTGTCTCCTAGAGTAATAGAAATAAATACAAAAATAAACAAATGGGACCTAATTGAACTTAAAAGCTTTTACACAGCAAAGGAAACCATAAACAAAATGAAAAGACAACCTACAGAATGGGAGAAAATATTTACAAACTATGTGACCAACAAGGGATTAATCTCCAAAATATACAAACAGCTCATGCAATTCAATATCGAAAAAGAGATAACCTAATCAAAAAATGGGCAGAATATCTAAATAGACATTTCTCCAGAGAAGACATACAGATGGCCAAGAGGCACATGAAAAGATGCTCAACATCACGAATTATTAGAGAAATGCAAATCAAAACTACAATGGGGTATCACCTCACACTGGTCAGAATGACCATCATCAAAAAATCTATAAACAATAAATGCTGGAAAGGGTGTAGAGAAAAAGGAACCCTCCTACTCTGTTGGTGGAAACGTAAATTGGTACAGGCACTATGGAGAACAGTATGGAGGTTCCTTAAAAAACTAAAAATAGAACTATCATATGACTCAGCAATTCTACTCCTGAGCAGCTACCCAGAGAAAACCATAATTCAAAAGATATATGCACTGCAGTGTTCACTGCAGCACTATTTACAATAGCCAAAACATGGAAGCAACCTAAATGTCCATCAACAGAGGAATGGATAAAGAAGCTGTGGTACACATATACAATGGAATATTACTCAGCCATAAAAAAGAATGAAATAATGCCATCTGCAGCAACATGGATGGACCTGGAGATTATCATACTAAGTGAAGTAAGTCAGATGGAGAAAGACAAAGATAATAAGATATCACTCATATGTGGAATCTAAAAAGATGATACAAATGAACTTATTCACAAAACAGAAATAGACTCACAGACTTTGAAAACAAACTTATGGTTACCAAAGGGGAAAGATGGGAGAAAGGGATAAATTAGGAGTTCGGGATTAACATATAGACACTACTATATAGAGAGAGACACTACTATATGTATGTGTATATATATATATATATATATATATATATATATATATGTGTGTGTGTGTGTTAGATAGTCAACAAGGACCAACTGCATAGCACGGGGAACTCTACTCAATACTCTGTAATGGCCTATATGGGAAAAGACTCTAAAAAAGAGTGGATATATTTATATATATAACTAAATCACATTGCTGTACACCTGAAACTAACACAACATTGTAAATCAAGTATACCTCAATATAAGATAAAGATTAAATTAAAAAGATAAAATTGGATACATAAAAAAATAAAGTACACAGGAAGATATGCATAAGTTATATGCAAATACTATGCCATTTTGTGTAAGGGACTTGAGGATCTGTGGATTTTGGTATCTGCAGGGGTCCTGGAATCAGTCCCATGCAGATACCCAGGGAAGACTGTAATGTCTATCTGTAGATCTTGTAGTTAAATAAATCTTCTCTTTTTATCTTCTGAGGAAATTATTTCCCATTTTTACTATTTATTTTATTATCCCTTATTATTGCTTATTGCCGTTTCTCAGACATTGCCTCCCCCTTTTTCTTTGTTTCTTTTTTTTTGGACAAGCAGAGGAATTCCACTTAAAACATAAATATACATCGGCCTAAGATTCCTTTATAGGAAAGAATACCGAAAGCTGAAGAATAATATTTTGAGTTGGTAATTTCCCAGAGAATGAGATGGATGAATGTTTTACTTTTATTCCACTCTCTTTTGAAAGTGATTTCTTGGTTTGCAAAAGTGAGATGGGTATGCAATTTCTTATAAATCATCTGAATGAATCCTGGGTGGGCACAGAGCTGGGTCTTTTTTTTTTCAGAAGGTCAGAAATAGTCAAGAGTTTAAGACTTTCATCATTATCCTAGATTTAAGTCCATTTTCAGTCATTTTCTTGGGCTGGACATACATGCCGTTATAAATTCAAAATTCCAAATGACACAAATATATATCTGTCAAAGTTCTTTTTGGAGCTTATGTCTATGAATATTAAAGGAAATTAGATATTGATTGCAATCTTGATGCTGAATGAAACAGGGTCATGGAGAAACTGTTTTGAGTTGTTATAGGTTACTCGCTCTGTAAAATTGGTCCAGAAGTGAAGAGTAAATGGAAATAAGCTTCTTAGTGGTTTGCATACTGATGTGCTCAAAGCCACATTTTCTCTCATCTGCATCATGTGAAGGTATACTCAGGATAGGATGCATTTTGATTTAGAAAATGCAGTCCCTTAGTCTAATAAACCTCGTAATCTCATCAGCATGTTGTAGACATTGGGCATATTCCTCATTTATGTTGCTAAAGGTAGAAACTTGCTTTTGAGCCTGTTGACAGATTGCTTTGGAGTCAGAGTACGATCACCTCTTCAAGCAAGTGGCCAGATCCATCCAATTTTGTTTTCCCCTTTCTGCTCCTGTTCTTTTATTTAATATTCTCTCACTTTTCCTATTCTCATATTTAACCAACACACTTTTCCACTTTCAGTAGCCTGTGCAGAGTAATGGGATCACCTTTAATACCAGTAATTCAAACTTCCCTAGTTGTTGCTTCCCTCCTGATGAGGAACCCAGGAGGGTCTCACGGGGGCATATAAATAAATGTCTGTTTCTTCTAGTCACCACTTCTCCTCTGCAGAGCCCCACAGTTTCTCCCAGGCACCATGGATGCTTTCCCGCTTCTCCCTACCTCTCCCATCAGAGCTCTCATTGGATTTGTGTGGTGGTCTACCGTCAAGTTGCTGTTCGTGGAGTTCTAAAGCAGTACTGCCTAGGCCACAATGTGCCTCAGAGCTTAATTAAATAGTTCTTTCCATTTTTATCCTCAGCCTCTCCTCTCTCTCCCTAGAACCCAGACATACATCCAGGGCAGGCCTAGACGGACTCACCCACCACACTGAATTCACAATTGCTGCACCAAGCTCCTCAAACCTCGCTCCTTCTCTGACAGAGATGAGTTCTTCCAGGGGCTGCTCAGGTTTCTGCAAAAAGCCTTTAGTTCAGTGGCCCCATTAGGATGCCAAACAGGCTGAGAACTATTTGGATCTCACTGCCACCCTAGTAACATATCTGGATTCTCAGAGTCCTCTGATACAAACAAGCAGGGTCAGTTATCATTTAAAACAAAATACAAGTCTCAACCCACCAAACTGATTTTAAAATCAGTGACTTGACCAACAATTTGAAAAGCACTACTTAGAATTCAGTGTCTTTAGACATTACCATCTTGGTAAGAGCTTTCTCTGACCACCCATATCTCCAAACATACACACACACACCCATCTAGGGTCTTTATTCTTCCTAAGTGAGACAATTTCCCTTTTGCATCCACCACTAGATGGTAAACTTCTTCAGTGTAGGACATGTGACAAAGTAGGATTCACTGGAAATAACAGGGAAATGTCCAACAGATATATGTCAAGTGAATGAATGAATGCCTGAACATTGCCTTTAACGAAACAGCCTCATGTGACATATCAAGTTTGTGAAGCTCTTAGCACAATGTCTGTCACTTATTGAATGTTCAATTTGTATGAGATTGTTTTAGTCATTATTAGTATCATAAACTTCCTCATTACTTCTTACATACATTCTTATTTATTGCACTCAACAACTCTGTGAAGTAGATGTTATCATCATCTCCATGCTGTGGAGATAAGGGAACTGGAGTGCAGAGATGTTGAGACTTATTCATGATTATTATAGTTAATATTATTACAACCAGGACTTGAACACACATCTTCTGATTTTGAATTACAAATTGTTTTTCAACTATACTATATGATCACCAAATTACCAGATTTTCCCCCCCAATTATACTGTGTGATGCACCAGATTTCAGGGGAAGGAAATCATTGACCTAAATAAGGGATTGACAGCTACCTGTTTCTTCTGGGCAATACTTCATTTTCATGCTTCTTGGTCTCCACAGTTAAATCCTTTAGCAAGATCTCCCTTACCTCTTTTAAACTCCTTTTGGTTTTCTATAATTTTCTGTTATTTCTGTGCAATGTTTTCAAGTTCTTAGATTTCTTACAGTCCCTTGATATAAAGGCAACTTGTACCATAGAACTTAAGGTTCTTGACCAGCTCTATATCTGGGCTGCCTGCTCTCTCTTATAGCTCTAGGCCACTTTTGCACATTCTGTTCCAAAAAGAACCACTATTGGCCCTAACATACTCCACCTCTCTTCCCAACACCTACATTTATACAACTGTCGATACTTCCTTCCACCCTTTAAATTTTGGCTCAACATGAATCTCCTCCATAGAACTTTAAACCTTTCTCTATATCTGCAGATACGGAGAGTAGTTGAGAGTTTTCATGTTGTCAGTACGGTACAGAGATATTTACACAGGCGTTTGGAAGTAAAACTATAATCCCTAGATGTCAAGAGTTTTTAGATGCTTGCATAGTTCTAATAAGAATAACATATGCAGAAGGCTGTAATCAAAAGGTACATATGCAATAAATGACTTCTCTCTAAACATATTTCAAACACTATAGAAGAAAGTAAAAAGCTTAGATTCCCTTCACCTATCTTTAATTCTACTCGCTGGTCAGAGATAACCACAATTAGCAATTTAGTGGGTATCAATCCAAAAATCATTTCAATGCATTTACAAAATAGTTTGCATGTTATAATTGTAAAAATGCTTTCTTATACATTACTTTGCTTGATTCTCATGAAAGCTCAGTGTATCTAGATGTGTGTAATGAGACTTATGAAGGTAGACTTGCCCAAAATCTCACAGCTGGTCACCAGCTCAGCTGAACTTAAATTCTTGACCTAGGGCTCTGAATCACATGCCAAGTACTGTTCTAAGCATTTTGCCTGTGTTAGCTCATCTAATCTTTATGATGGCTTTCTTAACTAGGTATGATTTTTATGTTCATTTAAAGATGAAGAAACAGATTCAGAGAGGTTAAGTAACAAGCTCCAGTCACACAGTTTGTCACTATCAGAACTTGAACCCAGGCAGTAACCTTTTGAGCCTGGAGATCGCTATGTTATGTTGTATATTCTTTCTGCTATAGTAAATTCTGTCTCAAAGCCTGTGCATTTAAGCCTGGTAGAGCTTCAGAGAGCATTGTACTCTTACAGCAAATGATTTAGATCTTATTTATGCTGCTGCACGTATCTATATTGCTTATATTTCTGTATCCCATTAGATTGTCTCGTCATGTAGTTAAAGCACTCTAAACAGCTCTCCTTGGTGAGGTGCTCAATAGTCTACCTTCTTTCCTCCCCTCCCCCTCTTCTTTTTCTTCTTCTTCTAAGGCAGAGGCTGATGTATTCACTTTCCCACCATTCTTGATTGTATATCCACTAAAGGCGGTGTACAGTGACGATGATGTGGGAGCTCTGAAATTCTCCCTGGGGGTTGCCTGGAATATGTCTCTAGAAAGTGATGATTTTAAAACTTTCAAGTTTAGGGACTTTGCTTCACAGTCTTGGGACTTACAAGTGATACAAAAATACTCACAAAAATAATCCTTTAGAAGACCTTAAAAAAATCTACCTCTACATATATTCACTTTAGAGAAAAGTGAAAAAAATAAATCAGTGGGCATTTCAGTAGTAACTCTAATACAGGAATCCAAAGAGGTTTTAAAACAATAACAACAGCAGCAACAACTCATTAATCATTGTAACTTTATGGACACAGTTAGTGACAAGGAAAACTTTTGAGAAGAAAAGTGGTGTGATGTGTAAACATGTCAGGTCATAGGAACAGAGTGGAGTCAAAGCAGACAGCAAGGTTTTGTGATGCATCGTCTGGAGGAAAGCAGATGCAGGGTCAAGTGTAGGGCAGAGCTCCTTGTTACATTTTCAAACCATATCCCAGTTTTCACTGATGTCAATATAAGAAATTTAGCTACCGAGAAGCATTTGAAACTCATTGCCTATGATAATTTTGCTTAACAGTTATCAGCTGGAATTTCTTCTTTTAGGGGAAGGCCATAGCCCAGGGAGTGAAAGCATTAGTGCCCTTCTGATTAATCATCTTAGTCTAAGAAACAGTAAAGGAAAAATCCGACTCAATACTCAGCTCTGGAAAAACTGTTGGAATTGTTCTGCCCTTGAGATACGTGAAGTATGAGTTGGTGACTGCCTATAGAAGAAGAACTTGAAGAATGATGGAAACCTAAAGGCTCAGTAATGATCAATCATGTTGTAGTTAGACTGATTTCTGACAAAACTACTCGATGTATTGTCTTTTTTTTTTTTTTCACGTCTGGCCCATAGTTTGATAAAGGAGTATAAGGGAGATTTTTCCCTAGCAAGTTGATGAAAATGTGTTTTACAACCAGACCAGGGATCTGTGTAGTATGAATTATCTTTGCAAATAAGCATCCAAAGCTATATTGTTGTTTGGTGTTGCGTGGGTAAGGATTGGTTTCTCTCAAGTCAGTGCACTCTGTATTTATAAAGCCTACCCCTCAAACCACCTTTCTAACCCATCCCTCTACATCCCTCTAAATCTTACTTATTGCTTTTCAGTAATTCACTACTATCATTTTTGCTCCCATTGGGTTCTATCTAAAGGAATTTTAATCACTTAGTAAAGAAAATAAAGTCTGTGTGGCTATGTGTGTGTCTCCTGAAAGAGAAATTTGACAAAGACGTTTCCTTCCTTTTAAAACTATATCAAGTCTTTGGGTATTTCTTACTCCGGTAGTTCTCAAAATTTGGTCCCTGACCTAGTAGTATCAGCATCATCTGCAAACCTGCTTGAAAGGCAAATACTTTGAATCAGAAACTTTGAGGGTAGGGCCAAGCAATTGGTGTTTTTACAAGTTTTCCCAGTGAATCCGAGGCACACATGCTCAAGTTTGAGAATCTGATGCACACATGTCTCCAAGCCATCTCTCTAACTTTCCTAAAATATCATCTCAGCTTGGGCATGTATCAATAAAAATACTGACACAGTCTATTTCTTTGAAATCCATGAATTTCTTTTTAAATTAAAGATTACAAAATGGTTTTTGCTCTCTTTCTGAATCTGGCACTAATTTAGTCATGGTGAATTCTACATTAATATACATGTTGATAATTTAGGGGTCCCAGATTCACATGCCTTTGGGAACAGCAAGGTAGCAGAAGTGAGAGAGATGGAAAACCAATATAAGAAAAACAGGGAATACTGACAACTTTGTGAACAAATGGAGAGTTCACTCCTTCCTGCTCAAATTCATTGAAATACATATCTCAAAGAATATTGTCTGTTAGAACATATCTTCCTACAACCTTTGGTTTACACTGCAGCCAATAAAACAAACAAAAAGATCTATTTAAAGTCTACTCTCAAGGGAAGAACTTGTAAATAGTGATTTTAATTCTGATTGCTGTTGGAATTACATATATATGTAAATAAAATAAAAATGTATAGTGCAGTAAAATTCTTTGCTTTGAGTTACACTTTAGGAAACCAAAGTAGGGTTTATAACTAAGTTTAAAGACTTGTGCAGGCTTTGAGATCTTTTTACAATGACTTGATTTTATTTCCTCGTCTGATTTCACTTAGCATTAAGTTAAGAAATATATGCAAGAGCAAATGCAAGACAGCTGTAACTTGTAAAGAAATCAAAGTGTGGGGAGGCAGAAAAATTAATGTAAGATCTACTTTTTTGATCTAAGATCACTACTATACAGGACTCTTGGGCTTTTGGATAAAAAGTTAATATAAGTAAAGCAAGTGTTACTGATTTCCTTTCATCTAATGAAGGTTTATAAAAGAAAATGACATTTCTGGGTTTTTTTTTTTCCCTTTGAAGAGATGATATTGGCTTTCCAGTTAACAAATACTCCCCCCCTCTCCTTCACCTCAAAATTTGAAAAAGAGACTTTTTTTTAGCTTAAAGATTATATTTGTTTTCACTGGGCTTCTGGAAACTATATTATACATTTAAATAAAATTTAGAGGAAGGGTCTCTTTTTCTCTTCCAGTTTTATTGAGATATAATTGACATATGGCACTGTTTGTTTTAGGTGTACAGCATAATGATTTGACTTACATATATCATGAAATGATTATCACAATAAGTTTAGTGAACATTCATCATCTCATACAGATACAAAATTAAAGAAATATAGATTTTCACAGGAAGAACTCTAATCTGAAGGGCCAGGTACAAGGCTTCTGCCTGTGGTACACAATGAGCAAGTGAAACTAGGTGAAGCACAAAGGAAAAACAAGTTCCACCTAGGAAAACCACAAACTAGTGAAAAGTTTACTAAGGTAAGGCATTGGAGGAGAGATCTCCACAAACACAGGAGGGGAGGCAGATTTTAAGAGCAAAAATTGGGATGGGGGCCGGGAGGAGCAGCCGAGAGGCAGAGTAGAAAGACCCTGAGCTCACCTCCTCTCAGAAGCACACCAAGATCACAATCATCTTCAGAACAACCATCGAGGAAGAACACTAGAACCCACCAGAAAAGATCTTCTACAACTAAAAACATAAAGATGGAACCACAACAAGATGGGGAGGAGGGGCAGACTTGTGATGTAATCAAATCCCACACCTGCTGGGTAGGTGACCCACAAAGTGGAGAATAATTATTTCACAGAGGTTGTCCCACAGGAGTGAGAGTTCTGAGCCCCCATGTCAGTCTCCCCAGCCCAGGAGTATGGTACAGGGAGGATGAACCCCCAGAGCATTTCACATTAAAGGGCAGTGGGTTTAATTGCAGGAGCCCCATAGGACTGGAGGAAATAGAGACTTCACTTTTAAAGGGTGCACACAAAATCTCATGTACACCAGGATCCTGGACAAAAGCAGTAATTTGATAGGAGCCTGGGCCAAACCTATCTGCTGGTCTTGGAGAGTCTCCTGGAGAGGCAGGGGGTGGCTGAGGCTCTGGGGATGTAGACACTGGTGGTAGATATATTAGTGAACATTCAACTGCATGAACACTCCTGGCAGCTGCCATGCTGGCTAATTAGAGCCAAGACTGGCCACACCCAACAGCCTACAGGCACCAGTGCTGGGACTCCTCAGACCAAACAACTGGGTGGGGATACGGCCCCACCCATCAGCAGACAGACTGCCTAAAGACTTCCTGAGCCCACAGCTGCCTAGACATGGCCCTGCCCATCAGAAGGCCAAGACCCAGCTCTACCTACCCGTGGGCAGGCACTGACCCTTCCTGCCAGGAAACCTGCACAAGCCTCTAGACCAGACTCACCCACCAGGGGGAAGACACCACAGGCAAGAAAACTATGATCCTGCAGCCTGTGGAATGAGTCTGCCAACAACAAGCCAGACCCTACACTGAGACCAGCTTGGCCCTGGCCCTTCCCGCTAGCAAGCCAATACAACCTTTGAGACACACTCACCCCAAACCCAACCATATCAGCAACCAGCCCTCCTCCTTCAATGATTGAAACAAACTCTGGGATCCCTGGGCCCTGCAGCCAGACTCCAGGAACAAGATTTGCCTGCCAGCAGTCTGGCACTAACCCCAGGATCTATCTTTACCTGCCAGTGAGTGGACCCTGACTCTGCCCACCAGTGAGTCACCACTAGCCCCAGGGACCCCCATGGTTCTACAAACATCCATCTTGTGACCAGGTCCCACTAAAGAGCAGCCAGAAGCATCTGCACAAGGCAGGGCCTGGCAACCAACCAGACGAGGGGCCAACCAAGCCTACCAGACAGCCCACATAGCCCACAACACCAGATGGACACATGCTCTAGGGGTTCTAGGGGAACCCCTAGAGCATATAGCTTAGGTGATGAGAAGGGAGACACTGCTTGGATGCATAGGACATTTCCTCAGAGAGCCACTTCTCCAAGATCAAGAAATATAACTAACCTACCAAATACATAAAAATACACATAGCAACTTAGACAAAATGAGGTGGCACAGGAATGTGTTCCAGATGAAAGAACAAGATAAAACCCCAGAAGAAGAACTAGGTGAAATGGAGATAGGCAATCTACCAGAGAAAGAGTTCAAAGTAATGACTGTAAATGTGATCAAAGAATTCAGGAGGAGAATGGATGCATAGAGTAAGAAGTTAGAATTTTTTAACAAAGAGTAAGAAAATATAAAGAACAACTAACCAGAGATGAAGAATACATAAATTAAACAAAACAAAAAAAAAATACACTAGAAGGAATCAAGAGTAGACTAAATAATACAGAAGAATGAATCAGTGAGCTGGAAAACAGAGTTGTGGAAATCACTGCCACTGAACAGAAAAAAGTAAAAGAATTTTAAGAGATCTCTGGGACAACATTAAGCACCCAATATTCACATTCTAGGGGTCCCAGAAGGAGAAGAGAGAGAGAAAGAACCTGAGAAAATATTAAAAGAGATAATAGCTGAAAAATTCCCTAACCTGGGAAAAGAAAGAGTCACCCAAGTCCAGGAAGTACAGAGTCCAACGCAGGATGAACCCAAAGAGGAACACATCAAGACACATTTAATCAAAGTGACAAAACTTAAAAATAAAGAGAGAATACTAAAAATAGCAAGGGAAGAGCAACAAATAACATACAAGGGAACTCCCATAAGGCTATCAGCTGATTTTTCAGTAGAAACTCTGCAGGTCAGAAGGGAGTGGCATGACTGTTTAAAGTGATGAAAGGGAAAAAACTACTACCAAGAATACCATACCCAGCAAGGCTCTCATTTAGATTTGATGGAGAAATCAAAAGCTTTACAGACTAGCAAAAATTGAGGAAATTCAGCACCACCAAACCAGCTTTACAACAAATGTTAAAGGAAATTCTCTAGGTGAAGAAGAAAAGGCCACAACTAGAAACAAGAAAATTACAAAATGAAAACCTCACTGGTAAAGGCAAACATACAGTAAAGGTAGGAAGTCATCCACACACGAATATGAAATCAAAACCAGTAAGCATGAGAGGGGGAGAATAAAAATGAAGGATATTTAAAACACATTTGAAATTAAGAGATCAGCAACTTAAAACAATCGTGTACATATATAGACTGCTATATCAAAACATTACAGTAACTGCAAACCAAAAATCTGTCATAGATATACACACAAAAAATAAAAAGGAATCCAAAGACAACACTAAATATAGTAATCAAATCACAAGAGAAGAGGACAAAAGAGGAAAGGGGGAAAAAAGACCTACAAAAACAAATTCAAAACAATTAACAAAATGGCAATAAGAGTATACACATTGATAATTACCTTGCACGTAAATAGATTAATGCTCCAACAGAAAGTCATAGACTGGCAGAATGGATGCAACAACAAGACCAATATATATGCTGTCTACAAGAGACCCAGTTCGGATCTAGAGACACATACAGACTGAAAGTGATGGGATGGAGAAAATGTATTCCATGAAAGTGGAAATAAAAAGAAAGCTGGAGTAGCAATATTATATCAGACAAAATAGACTTTAAAATAAAGACTGTTACAAAAGACAAATAAGGACACTACCTAATGATGAAGAGATCAATCCAAGAAGAAGATATAAGAATTATAAATACATATGCACACAACATAGGAGCACCCCAATATATAAGGCAAACATTAAAGACATAAAGGGAGAAATCGACAGTAACACAATAATAGTGGGAGATTTACACCCCAATTACATAAATGGACAGATCATCTAGGCAGAAAATCAATAAGGAAACACAGGCCTTAGATGACACATTAGACCAGATGAACTTAACTGATATTTATATAGCATTCCATCCAAAAGCAGCAGAATACACATTCTTTTCAAGTGCACATGGAACATTCTCCAGGATAGATCACATGCTAGGCCACAAAACAAGGCTCAGTAAATTTAAGAAAATTGAAATCATATCAATCTTCTTTTCCAATCACAACACTATGAGATAGAAATCAACCACAAGGAAAGAATGCAAAAAACACAAACATGTGGAGGCTAAACAATATGCTACTGAACAACATCTGAATCACTGAAGAAATCAAAGAGGAAATAAAAAAATACCTAGAGACAAATGAAAATGAAAACACGACTATCCAAGACCTATGGAACGCAGCAAAAGCAGTTCTAAGAGAGAAGCTTATAGCCATACAAGCTTACCTTAGGAAACAAGAAAATCTTGAATTTTCTAAAGGAACTAGAGAAAGAAGAACAAACAAAACCCAAAATTAGTAGAAGGAAAGAAATCACAAAGGTCCGAACAGAAATAAATGAAATAGAGATTAAAAAACAATAGGAGAGATCAATGAAACTAAAAGCTGTTCTTTGAAAAGATAAAATTGATAAACTTTTAGCCAGACTCATCCAAAAAAAAAAAGGGAGAGGGCCCAAATCAATAAAAGTAGAAATGAAAAAGGAAAAGCTACAACCAACACCAAAGAAATACAAAGGACCATAAGAGACTAGTACAGGCAACTATATGCCAATAAAATGGACAACCTAGAAGAAATGGACAAATTCCTAGAAATGTGCAATCTCCCAAAATTGAACCAGAAAGAAATAGAAAATATGAATAGACGAATTACCAATAGTGAAATTAAATCAGTAATTTTAAAACTCCCAACAGGGCTTCCCTGGTGGCACAGTGGTTGAGAATCTGCCTGCTAATGCAGGGGACACGAGGTTCAAGCCCTGGTCTGGGAAGATCCCACATGCCACGGAACAACTAGGCCCGTGAGCCACAACTACTGAGCCTGCGTGTCTGGAGCCTGTGCTCCGCAACAAGAGAGGCCACGATAGTGAGAGGCCCGCGCACCATGATGAAGAGTGGTCCCTGCTTGCCACAACTAGAGAAAGCCCTCGCACAGAAACGGAGACCCAACACAGCCCCAAAATAAATAAATTAATTAAAAAAAAAACTCCCAACAAACAAAATTCCAAGACCAGATGGCTTCACAGGCAAATCCTATCAAATATTTAGAGAAGAGTTAACACCTATCCTTCTGAAATTATTCCAAAAAATTCCAGAGGAAGGAACATTTCCAAGACAAAGATATCACACACAGAAAAAGAAAATTATAGGCCAATACCACTGATGAAGATAGATGCAAAAATCCTCAACAAATATTAGCAAACTAAATCTAAGAATACATTATAAGAATCACACACCATGATCAAGTGGAATTTACCCCAGGGATGCAAGGATATTTCAGTATCGGCAAATCAATCAATGTGAAACACCACATTAACAAACTGAAGAACAAAACCATGTGATCATCTCAATCAATACAGAAAAAGCTTTTGGTAAAATTCAAAATCCATTTATGATAAAAACTCTCCAGGGCTTCCCTGGTGGCGCAGTGGTTGAGAGTCCACCTGCCGATGCAGGGGACATGGGTTTGTGCCCTGGTCCGGGAAGATCTCACATGCTGCGGAGCGGCTAGGCCCGTGAGCCATGGCCGCTGAGCCTGCGTGTCCAGAGCCTGTTGCTCCACAACGGGAGAGGCCACAACAGTGAGAGGCCCACATACCGCAAAAAAAAAAAAAAAAAAAAAAAAAAAAAAACTCTCCAGAAAGTGGGTATAGAGGAAAACATACTTCAACATAATAAAGGCCATGTATGACAAACCCACAGCTAACATACTCAATGGTGAAAAGCTGAAAATATTTCCTCTAAGATCAGGAACAAGACAAGGATGCCCATTCTTGTTACTTTTATTCAACATAGCTTTGGAAATCCTAGCCACAGCAATTAGAGAAGAAAAAGAAATAAGAGGAATCCATATTAGAAAGAAAGAAGTAAAACTGTCACTGTTTGATGATGGCATGATTCTATACATAGAAATTCCAAAAGCACCACCAGAAAACTACTAGAGCTCATCAATGAATTTGGTAAAGTTTCAACATACAAAATTGATATACAGAAATCTGTTGCATTTCTATACACTAACAATGAAATATCAGAAAGAGAAATTAAGGAAACAATCCCACCTACCATTGCATCAGAAAGAATAAAATACCTAGGAATAAATCTACTTAGGCGAAAAAAGACCTGTACTCTGAAAGCTATAAGATGCTGATGAAAGAAATTGAAGATGACATAAACAGATGGAAAGATATACCATGTTCTTGGATTGGAAGAATCAATATTGTTAAAATGACAATACTACCCAAGGCAATCTACAGATTCAATAGAATCCCTACCAAATTACCAATGGCATTTTTTCACAGAACTAGAACAAATAATTTTAACTTTTGTATGGAAACAGAGCCCAAGTAGCCAAAACAATCCTAAGAAAGAAGAACTCAACTAGAGGAATCATACTCCCTGACTTCAGACTATACAAAAAAGCTACAGAAATAAAAACAGCATGGTATTGGCACAAAAACAGACACATAGATGAATGGAACAGGATAGAAATACAAGAAATAAACACATGTACTTATGGTCAATTAATCTACAACAAAGGAGGCAAGAATATACAATGGAGAAAAGAGAGACTCTTCAATACGTGGTGCTGGGAAAACTGGACAGTTACATGTAAAAGAATGAAATTAGAACATTCTTTAACACCATTCACAAAAATAATCTCAAAATGGATTAAAGACCTAAGTGTAAGACCAGATACTACAAAACTCCTAGAGGAAAACATAGGCAGAACACTCTTTGACATAAATTGCAGCAATATTTTTTTTGGATCCATCTCCTAGAGTAATAGAAATAAACAAATAAATAAAAATAAACAAATGGGATCTACTTAAACTCAAAAGCTTTTGCACAGCAAAGGAAACCATCAACAAAACAAAAAGACAACATATGGAATGGGAGAAAACATTTGCAAATTATGCGACCAACAAAGGACTATTTTCCAAAATATGCAAATAGCTCATACAGCTCAATATAAAAAAAAAATCAAAAAATGGGTAGAAGATATAAATAGACATATTTTCCAAAGAAGACATGCAGATGACTAATAGGCATATGAAAAGATGCTCAACATCGCTAATTATTAGAGAAATCAAATCAAAACTACAATAAGGTATCACCTCACACTCATCAGAATGGCCATAATTTAAAAGTCTACAAATAATAAATGCTGGAGAGGATGTGGGGAAAAGGGAACTGCACTGTTGGTGGGAATGTAAACTGGGGCAGCCACTATGGAAAACAGTATGGAGGTTCCTTAAAAAACTGAAAGTAGAGTTACCATATGATCCTGTAATCCCACTCCTGGGCATATATCTGAAGAACACTCTAATTTGATAAGATACATGCACAGCAATGTTCATAGCAGAACTATTTACAATAGCCAAGACATGGAAGCAACCTAAATGTCTATTGACTGACGAGCGGATAAAGAAGATGTGGTGTATATACACAATGGAATATTTTCTCAGCCATAAAAAAGAGGGAAATAATGCTATTTGCAGCAACATGGATAGACCTAGAGATTACCATACTAAGTGAAGTCAGACAGAAAAAGACAAATTTCATATGATATCAGTTGTACGTGGAATCTAAAAGAATGATACAAATGAACTTATTTACAAAACAGAAATAAACTCACAGAAATAGATAACAAACTTATGGTTACCAAAGGGGAAAGGAAGGGGGAGGGATAAATTAGGAGGTTGAGATTAACATATACACACTACTATATATAAAATAGATAAACTACAAGGACCTACCATCTAGCACAGGGAATTATATTCAATATCTTGTAATAACCTCTAATGGAAAAGAATCTGAAAACAAAAAATATATATAACAGAATCACTTTGCTGTACATATGAAACTAGTACAACACTGTAAATAAACTACACTTAAATTTTTTTTTTTTTTTTTTTTTTTGCGGTACGCAGGTCTCTCACTGTTGTGGCCTCTCCCGTTGCAGAGCACAGGCTCCGGACGCGCAGGCTCAGCGGCCATGGCTCATGGGCCCAGCCGCTCTGCGGCATGTGGGATCTTCCCAGACCAGGGCATGAACCCGTGTCCCCTGCATCAGCAGGCGGACTCTCAACCACTGCGCCACCAGGGAAGCCCTACAGTTAAATTTTTAAAAAATATATATAAAGTATATTTTTCCTTGTGATGAGAACCCTTAGGATTTACTATCTTAACAACTTTCATATATAACATAGAGCAGTGTTATTTATATTTATCATTTTGTACATTATACTCCTAGTATTTATTTATATCATAACTGGAAGTTTGTACATTTTGACCACCTTCATCCAATTCCCCTCTTCCCTCCCCATCCCCCACCCTGTTAACCACAAATCTGATCTCCCTTTCTATGAGTTTGTTTGTTTTTGAAGTATAATTGACAAAGTTTCTCTTTTATCTTTTTTCTTTCAAACAAGATCATTTATATGTTTTAAAACTCATATGTTTATGTTCTGATGACAGTGAAATTCTCTATACCCTGGTGTTTTCAACCATGGAGTAGATAAAATTCTAAAAGTTTACCTAAGAATTTGGCCAGTTGTAGAACTGAAATCTGAATCATTAGTTTCTGAAGCATGTCTTCCTTCCTCTGTTCCCCTTTTCAACTAAATCAGCGGGTTATAAACTCAAATGCCTGTAAGGTTCAGGTGATGGAAAGAGTAAAACTTGTTGGTTGGAGACTATAATGATTTGGGAACAAATGCCCCATCTGAACTAGGAAGTCACTACTCTTAGCTGAAACAGATTTTTGGCATGTAAGAGCTTAAGACAAATGTTATCAGAACTTCCAATTTTTCAAGAGAAGCTAAAAATATCTTTTAAAAAAAATGTGAAGTCTTTACATTTAAAGTGCTGTCTATTAATAAAAAAACAACAACAACACAGTACCTGGGTCAGACAAAATGCTCTATGGTTACATCCTCAGAGCTAGAACTTAATCACGCCTTTTTCTGGTGGCTACAAGGATGATGGATACGGTATGGGACCTTTCTCCGAAGTATTGGCCCATTATACAGAATTCCCTGAGACATCTTTTTCGGGGTTACTGTCTAGATGCCCACTATCAGATGGCTCTTGCACAGAACTGGCTTACATAGCTTAAAGTCTTTGGTAAAGCTCCACATGGGTATTGGAAATGTGACCAACTATCCCAGTTTGGGTATGTATGGAATGGGAAAAAATATTCACAAACCAATATCCAAAATATATAGGGAACTTCTATAACCCAAGCAAAAGAGCCAAATAATCCAATTAAAAAATGGACAAAGGAACTGAATAGACATTTCTCCAAAGAAGATATACAAATGGCTGAAAGGAATATGAAGAGGTGTTCAACATCACTAATCATCAGGGAAATGCAAATCAAAACCACAATGAGATATCACCTCACATCTGTTAGGATGGCCATTACACACACACACACACACACATACACACACACACACACACACACACACACACACACACACACATACACACACACACACACGTCTGGTCACCACAATGCCAATTATAACCTCTATCAAGGGGATAATGGCCAGCACACATGGAGGAAAGTTGTGGCAGGTATCCATACTAAAATAAAAATATTTTTTTGCACCAAAAATATTAGACTCATGCAGCCTACACAGGGATGCTCCCACATAAAAACAGCCCTTTAAGGTCACAGTAGATAACTGCTCCTCCTAAATACATAGAGTCAGAGAAATATAAGTTAAATGAAGAAGCAGAGGAACTACTCCCAATTCAGAGAACTAGAGAATTCCCCTGTAAAAACAAACAATGAGGGCTTCCCTGGTGGCGCAGTGGTTGAGAGTCTCCCTGCCAATGCAGGGGACGCAGGTTTGTGCCCTGGTCCGGGAAGATCCCACATGCCACGGGGCAGCTGGGCCTGTGAGCCATGGCCGCTGAGCCTGCGTGTTCAGAGCCTGTGCTCCACAACGGGAGAGGCCACAACAGTGAGAGGCCCGCATATAGCAAAACAAAAAACAAAAAAAACCAATGAAACAGACCTCTCCAGTCTACTAGACCCTGAGTTCAAAAAGGAAGTAATGAAAATACTGAAGGAATTAAGAAAGGCTATCAATAGAAGTGCAGATCACTGTAACAATGAACTAGAAACTATAAAGAGGAGCCAAGAAAAATTAGAAAACTCACTTTCTGAGATGAAAGCCAACTTAGAGGCAATAAGTAGCAAACCAAATAATGCAGAAGAATGAATAAGTGATCTTGAAGATAGAATAATGGAAATCACCCAATCAGAACAGCAGACAGAAAGACAAATTATAAAAATGAAAGGACTTCCCTGGTGGCTCAGTGGTTAAGAATCTGCCTGCCAGTTCAGGGGACACAGGTTCAATCCCTGGTCCAGGAATGTCCCACATGCTGTGGAGCAACTAATCCCATGCATCACAACTACCAAGCTTGCACTCTAGAGCCCACAAGCCACAACTACTGAAGCCTGTGTGCCACAACTACTGAAGCCAAACACCTAAGAGACCGTGCTCTACAACAAGAGAAGTTGCTGCAATGAGAAGTGACCTACCAAAGTGGGTAGAGGGAACATATCTCAACATAATACAAGTTATTTATGACAAAGCCACAGCTAACATAACACTCAATGGTGAAAAGCTGAAAGCCTTACCACTAAAATTTGGAACAAGACAAGGATGCCCACTCTCACCACTTCTATTCAACATAGTATTGGAAGTCCTAGCCACAGTAATCAGACAAGACAAAAAAAAAATGTATTCAAGCTGGAAGGGAAGAAGTAGACTTGTCATTATATGCAGATAATGTTACCATATATAGAAAACCCTAAAGACTCCACACAAAAACTACTAAAATTGGTAAGCAAATTCAGCAAGGTAGAAAGATACAAAATTAACATACACAAATCTGTTGCAGTTCTTTACACTAACAATGAAATATCAGAAAGGGAAAGCAAAAAAAAATTAAAAATTCCTTTTAAAATCACATCAAAAACCCAAAATATTTAGGAACAAACCTGACCAAGGAGGTAAAAGACTTATACAATGAGAACTATCAAACATTGATAAAGGAAAATGAAGATGATTCAAAGAAATGGGAAGACATCCCATGCTCTTGGACTGGAAGAATTAATATAGTTAAAATGGCCATATTACCCAAAGCAATCTACAGATTTAGTGTGATCCCTATCAAATTACCCATGACGGTTTTCACAGAACTACAGCAAATAATCCTAAAATTTATATAGACCCACAGAAGCCCCAGAATTACCAAGGCAATCCTGAGGGTAAAAAAAAAAACCCCAAACAAATCTGGAGGCATAAGCCTTGCAGACTTCAGACAATACTACAAAGGTACAGTAATCAAAACTGCATGGTAATTGACACAAAAACAGACATATGGATCAATGGAACAGAACAGAGAGCCCCACACACCTATGGTCAATTAATCTTCGACAAAGGAGGCAAAAATATACAATGGAGAAAAGACAGTCTCTTCAGCAAGCGGTGTTGGGAATGTTGGATGGCTGCGTGTGAATCAATGAAGTCACAACACTCCCTCTCACCATATGCAAAAATAAACTCAAAATTGCTTAAAGACTTAAATATAAGACTCGACATCATAAAACTCCTAGAAGAGAACATAGGGAAAACATTCCCTGACATAAATCATACCGATGTCTTCTTAGGTCAGTCTCCCAAGGCAATAGAAATAAAAGAAAAAATAAACAAATGGGACCTAATCGAACTTACAAGGTTTTGTACAACAAAGAAAACTATAAATAAAATGAATAGGCAACCTACAGAATGGGAGAAAATATTTGCAAATGATACAACTGACAAGGGCTTAATTTCCAAAATATACAAACAGCTCATACAATTCAACAACAAAAAACCCAAACAACCCAATAGAAAAATGGGCAGAAGACCTAAATGGACATTTCTCCAAAGAAGACATACAGATGGCCAACAGGCACATGAAAAGATGCACAACATCACTAATTATTAGATAAACACTAGAATCAAAACTACAATGAGGTACCACCTCACACTGGTCAGAATGGCCATCATTTAAAAATTTATAAATAACAAATGCTGGAGAGGGTGTGGAGAAACGGGAACCCTCCTACACTGTTGGTGGGAAAGTAAATTGGTGCAGCCACTATGAAAAATAGTATGGAAGTTCCTCAAAAAACTAAAAGTAGAGTTGCCATATGATCCAGCAATCCACCCCTGGGCATATATCTGGACAAAAATATAATTCAAAAAGATGCATGTACCCCAATGTTCACTGAAGCATTATTTACAGGAGCCAAGATATGGGAACAACAATAAATGTTTATCAACAGATGAATGGATAAAGAAGACATAGACATACACACACACACACAGACACACACACACACACACACACACACAGAGACAATGGAATATTACTCAACCTTAAAAAAGAATGAGATAATGCCATTTGTAGTAACATGGAGGGACCTAGAAATTATTATGCTAAGTGAAGTAAGTCAGACAAAGACAAATATCATATGATATCACTTATATGTGGAATCTAAAAATATGACACAAATGAACTTATTTATAAAACAGAAACAGACTCACAGACATAGAAAACAAACTTATGGTTACCAAAGGGGAAAGAGATGGAGGGATAAATTAGGAGTTTGGGATTAACAGATATACATTACTATATATAAAATAGATAACCAACAAGGACCTACTGTATAACACAGGGAACTATATTCAATATCTTGTAATAAACTATAATGAAAAAGATTCTGAAAAAGAATATATATATTATATAAATGAATCACTTTGTTGTACATCAGACACTTTTATCCATGGACAGGTGAATAGATGAATAGATAAAGAAGATGTGGTATATACATACAAAAGAATATTATTCAGTCTTAAAGAAGAAGAAATTCTGTCACTTGTGACAACATGGATGAACTGAAGGACATTATGTTAAGTGAAAAAAGTCAGACACAGAAGGATAAATACTTCATGACAATACATGAGGGATCTAAAATAGATAAAATAGAACATAGAATAGTGGTTGCCAGGGACAGGAAGAAGGGGGAAACAGGGATGTAATAATTAGTCAAAGGGTACAAAGTTACAGTTATGCAAGATGAATAAGTCCTAGAGATCTACTGTATATCATACTTCCTATAGTTAACAATACTGTATTGTACACTTAAAATTTTTCTAAGAGGGTAGATCTTATGTTAAATGTTCTTATCACATAAAATAATAATACTAAATAAAGTAGAGGAGGTTATGGATATTGTTTATGGCATAGATTATGGTAAGGTTTTACAAATGTATACTTAAAATTCAACTCATTGAGTTGTATATAAATGTATATAACTTTTGTATGTCAATCATACCTCAATAAAGTGGTTTAAAAATCATCTGAATTGAGTTATAATTATTAGTAGTAAACAACTGATCAAAATTATCTCATTAGCTTGAATTATATGAAGTTGTAATGCTCACCTATTTTGATCTACAAAAATGGTAATTTTATAAGGTAATATATCATGAATTTTGAATACATTATTAAACCTAAGTAGTAAACTTTTATTTAAAGGCAAAGCATATAAGTATATGGACTTGAAGAGAAAGAATTTACATAAAAGCTTCTAGGGATTCTGATACCATTTGAAGATTGTTTCATATTCTAGGGATCTGAATGTGTCAGGTTAAATTCAATTTAACAACAATTTATTGTGTATCTACTGTGTGCCGGATACTGTTCTAGGTGCTTGGGATATATCACTGGATTAAAAAAAAAAAGAAAAAAACCACAAAGATTCCTGTTCTCATGAAGGGCAATTGACATTCTATTGTGGAGAAATAGACTATTTGGATTTCATCAGTTTTTTTCTGCTAGTGTCTTTTTCTGGTCCAGGATCTAATCCAGGATACCACATTGAACCTGGTTGTCACAATGCAAACTCCTCCAGTCTGTGGCAGTTTCTCAGTTTTGCTTTGTCTTTTCTGACCTTGCCACTTTTGAGTACTAGTCAGGATTTCATAGACTCTCAATTTGGGTTTGATATTGATTGTAGATTAGGGAGATGAATACCACAAAGATGATGGGCCTTTCTCATCACATCCTACCAGAGGATACAAGATATCAACATGACTTATTACCAGTAATGCAACTGTGGTCAATTGGTTGAAGAGGTGTCTTCTAGGTTTCTCTGTAGTTACTATTTCCCTCTTTCCATACACTATTCCTTAGAAGCAAGTCACTGAGTCCAGCCCACACTCAAGTGTTGTAGAATTAAGCTTTACTTCCTAGAGGGAGGAATAGCAAAGAATTTGTGGACATATGATAAAATTACTATAGTAGTTAGTAAATATTTTGGGAGAGATACTACTTTGCAAATATCTTGTTTCTCCTTAGAGTTTTGCACTAAGCAGATCTTGCCTGCAAAATTATTGCTGTGGGGTTGTAATGGTGATTTTCTATATCCCTCATTCCTTCCACATTCATTAATTGGAATATTTTTTGAAAGGAGGATTTGTGTCTATTCACCAATGTATTTATGTATCTTATCATTTATTTATATCAGTATAAATTCATGGATTATTTTCCCCTTTGAGTTATAATCCAATACTATTGTTATGTTGTTGCTCAAACTGTTCCAGTTTTGGCCATTGGAAAGTCTTTCAGTCTTGTTCCTGTGCCTTTTTGAAGTGTCCCATGTTTTAGAGCACTTCCTTGTTTTCTGGTGCTATAAAACGCTCCAAACTATTTTGCCTTTTCTCTGCCCCAGCTCTAGAATCAGCCATTTTCCCAAAAAGCCCTGGTACCTTGTGTTGGAGAATAATATACAGAAAGCAGGATCTGGACATTAGATGGACTCATTACTACTGGGAGGTCACTGCTTCTAGACCCTCTCTGCAGACAGAGCTAGGAAATAGATGTGTATTTCTAAGACAAATGTATTATTTTCCTAGGCTGCTGTAATAAATTACCACAAACTTAGTGACTTAAAACAATACCCATTCATTATCTGACAACACTGAAAGTCAAAATCTGAAATGGATTTCAGTGGGCTAAAATCAAGGTGTTGGCAGGGTTGTGTTACTTCTGGAGGTTCTAGGAGAAAATTTGTTTCCTTGCCTTTCCCATCTTCTCTAGGCTTCCTGCATTCCTTGGCTCATGGCCCTATCTTCCATCTTCAAAGTCAGTATCATAACACCTTCAAGTCCACATTGCATCACTCTGACACTCTGCTTCTGTTATCACATCTCCTCCTCTCTTTTACAGATTGTTGTGATTACACTGGACCCACCCAGATAATCCAAATTAATCCCCCCATTTCAAGGTTTAAAACTTAATCACATCTTCAAAGTCCCTTTTACCATGTATGGTAAAAGATTCCAAGGATTATAATGTAGATATCTTTGTGGAAGGGGCATTCTTCTACCTACCAATACGCATACATATACATACTACATTTATTTATATATCTATCTATTTCCTAAACTAAATGTGAGTTCATACTGATATCTGGATCTATTTTGATGATAGAACCAACTTGATTTCCAATTAGATTGGTTGTAAGATGTGAAAGAAAGAGAGAAGTCCAGAATGACTTAAGGTTTTTACCTGAGCAACTGAAAGAACAAAACTTCTATCAACTGAGAAGAGGAAAGCTATGGGCAAAGTAGCTTTTGTGGGAAAGATCAGCAGTTTAGTTTTGGGAAGGGTGAGATTTAGATCTTATTAGAAATACGAGTGGAGGTGTTGGCACAAAAATAGACTCATAGATCAATGGAACAGAATAGAGAGCCCAGAAATAAATCCACTAACCTATGGTCAATTAATCTACAACAAAGGATGCAAAATATACAATGAAGTAAAGACAGTCTCTTCAACAGTTGTGCTAGGAAAGCTGGAGATCTACAGGTAAAACAATGAAATTAGACTATTCCCTCACACCATATAAAAAATAAACTCAGGGGCTTCCCTGGTGGTGCAGTTGTTGAGAGTCCGCCTGCCGATGCAGGGGACGCGGGTTCGTGCCCCGGTCCGGGAAGATCCCACATGTCGCGGAGCAGCTGGGGCCCGTGAGCCATGGTCACTGAGCCTGCGCGTCCAGAGCCTGTGCTCCGCAACAGGAGAGGCCACAACAGTGAGAGGCCCGCGTACCAAAAAAAAAAAAAAAACTTAAAGTGGATTAAATACCTAAATGTAAGTCATAACACCACAAAACTCCTAGAAGAAAACACAGATGAAACACTCTTTGACATAAATTGTATCAATATTTTCTTAGATCAGTCTCCCAAGGCAAAATAAATAAAAGCAAAAGTAAACAAATGAGACCTAATCAAACTTAAAAGCTTTTGCACAGCAAAGGAAACCATAAATAAAATGAAAGGACAACCCCCAGAATAGGAGAAAATATTTGTAAATGATGTGACCAATAAGGAATTAATTTCCAAAGTATACAAATGGCTCATACAGCTCAATAACAAAGAAACAAACAAACACCCAATCAAAAAATGGGCAGAAGACCTAAATAGACATTTTTCCAAAGAAGACATACGGATGGCTAATAGGCATATGAAAAGATGTTCGACATTGCTAATTATTAGAGTAATGAAAATCAAAACCACCTCAAGCCTGTTGGAATGGCTATCATCAAAAAGTCTACATATAATAAATGCTGGAGGGGATATGGAGAAAAGGAAACCCTCCTACACTGTTGGTAGGAATGTAAATTGGTGCAGCCGCTATGGAAAGTAGAATGGAGGTTCCTTAAAAGACTAAAAATAGAATTACCATATGATCCACTCCTGGGTATATATCCAGAAAAAAATTAAAACTCTAATTCAAAAAGATAAATGCACCCCAATGTTCATAGCAACACTATTTACAATAGCCAAGGCATGGAAACAACCCAAGTGCCCATCAATAGATGATTGGCTTAGGAAGATGTGGTATAATACACAATGGAATACTACTCAGCCATAATAAAGAATGAAATAATGCCACAGACAGCAATGCCTGTGGATGGACCTAGAGAATACTATGCTTAGTGAAATAAGTCAGACAGAGACAGACAGGCACTATATCACTTATATGTGGAACCTGAAAAATAATACAGTGAATCTATAACAAAACAGAAACAAACTAACAGACATAGAAAACAAATTTATGATTACCAAAAGGGAGAGGGAAGAGGTGGGGGGAGAGAAAAATTAGGAGTATGGGATTAACAGATACAAACTACTATACAATATATACTATATATTGTATATACAATATATACATTGTATATATAATATATACAATATATAATATATTGTATATACAGTATATAGTATATATTGTATATATGTATATATACATTGTATATACAATATACTGTATATACAGTATATACAATATATACTATATATTGTAGTTGGCAATAAGCAACTACATAAGCAACAATGATTTACTGTACAGCACAAGGAATTATACCCAGTATTTTGTAATAACCTACAATGGGATATAATCCACAAAACAAAAATGAATTTTGTGGATATAATCCACAAAAACAAAAATGAATCATTATGTTATTCACCTGAAATTAATATTGTCAATCAACTATACTTCAATTTAAAAATAAAAGAAATACAAGTAGAACTGTTGACTAGGAATTTGGATATAGGAGTTTGGAAATTTTGGAGGGACATCTGAGCTGGAGATATAAATTTTGGAGCTATCAGCACATAGGTGATATTTACTGCATGGATGAAATCACCAAAAGCAGTGAGTGTAGAAAAGAGGCCCAAGGACTGAGCCCTGGCATGTTCCAACATTAAGAGATTGTAGAGAAGAGGAAAATGAAGGAGATGGTAAGTTTTTTTAAAAAAGGTAGATTTTAGCTGCCTTGGTAATAGGGTAAAAAAGAATAGCTCTTTCTTGGAAAGACTGTTTTATTATGTGTATGCAATTTTAAAATGGATGCTAAATACAGGTAGGAAGGATATTGGGTATTCAAAAATGTAGGGATACCATCTTAAAATTATTACATCAAATGAAACATCTTCTTCAGTCTCAATAGAAATTAGTACTTCTCTGCCTCTTCTAGAAGAAAACTGATTGAAAATATCACCAAATTTTTATTCATTATTTATTCAGATAGCTAAATTCTAGTTCTACTGAGATTTATTTTAATCTATTAGTGCCAAAAAGCATGAGTTATTGTAGAACTTGACCTGGCCTTAGTATCACATATCATCTTGTTGTTTTGTTCAGACTTCTTTGGCTTGCAAGCATTCTTAGAAGAACTAAAATATAGGACATCCAGTTACTCAATTTACCAGACCTACAAAGAAATCAAGGTTGATTTCAACTATTCTATGAGGCAGATAGTAAGAGAGAAACCACTCATCAAAGACAATTACTTCGGGCTTCCCGGCACAGTGGTTAAGAATCCGCCTGCCAATGCAGGGGACACAGGTTCAAGTCTTGGTCCGGGAAGATTCCCACATGCCGCGGAGCAACTAAGCCCGTGAGGCACAACTACTGAGCCTGTGCTCTAGGGCCCGTGAGCCACAACTACTGAGCCCACGTGCCACAACTACTGAAGCCCTTGCGCCTAGAGCCTGTGCTCCACAACAAGAGAAGCCACCACAATGAGAAGCTTGTGCACTGCAACAAAGAGTAGCCCCCGCACACCACAACTAGAGAAAAGCCCGCATACAGCAACGAAGACCCAACACAGCCAAAAATAAAATAAATAAATTATTTTTTAAAAAAGACAATTACTTCAAGTTTCGTAAATTCTTTGAAACTCACATTTCCTATGGAACTGTAGCAATATTAACCCTTATTAATGATCTTATTATCCTCCAATTCTCACAGAGCCAATTATGTGTATGGAAACATACACAAAGCAGTATTAAGGGCAAGACTACAACAAATAATCCTTTCTGCCTCAGTCTAAAAACATCCATTCAAGGGTGGAGATGAGCAAAGTCAAAAAATTGCTGGTTACAAAATGAGTCATAACGTTTGTTCACTGATTGGAGGTGTAAATGTAATTTCCTCTTAAATTATCCCATGGGTTGCAATTTAGCAGTATTAGACTATGATAATCACATGAGTTTATCTAGATACTTTTCTATTTCATTTAGCAGCTATTTCAAGAGAAGCGGTCTACAGGGAATCTATATGAATACAGACTGCTTACATGTGACGCTTGGGCAGAATATTGACTAGACTAGGCATTTAAGGCTCCTAAAACTACTAAAACTACTAAGTCAGATAGTGGTGCTGGGTACATTTTAAGCCTAAGGGGATGTCAAATACCTTCCAGGCATTTGTGAGTGTGTGTGTGAAATACGCTCATCTCGAGGGAACACAGATGACATTAATACTGGCCAGTGTATGCATGATTCTACTAGAAATTATTCTGCCATGAGGGATGAAATGAGTAGTGTCAGTGTAGCTAACAGAGGGTTCTGCAGCATTTGGCAGAAGTGAATACTACCTCTCCAGGTTGGTTTTCCTGAGACAGAAGATTATACAAACAGTTAAGGATATAAGAATTTCCATACCATCTGACAGCCTAATATTTCCATTTCACAAAGATGAAAGGACAAGGCCACAGGAACTTTTAAAACTAAGTTTTAAAATAGAATGAAGCTTTTATAAATCTCTATAAGGCATTAAGCTCTTTTTGTTTAATTTAGAGTTAAGGATATAGCTCAAACTAATAAATATACACTTAATGATACATTAAAGGTCTGCAGACATTGCCCTGTTGAGTGGGATACTTTCTGTTTTATACCACAAAATATCTGTAAGTTTTGAAGACAATTCTCTTCAAATCAGTTTGCATATGTGTAATGCTATGGCTATCTGCCTTTGAAAAAAGTGGGCCAATGCTGTATTAGTTGGCAAGTGTATACAAATACAGAAGCCAGGCTTCCCTGGTGGCGCAGTGGTTGAGAGTCCGCCTGCCGATGCAGGGCATACGGGGTCGTGCCCCGGTCTGGGAACATCCCGCATGCGGCTAGGCCTGTGAGCCTGCACAACCGGAGCTTGTGCTCCGCAACAGGAGAGGCCGCAACAGTGAGAGGCCCGCGTACAGGAAAAAAAAAAAAATACAGAGGTCACCATTGGTTCTGGCCATGCAGCAGATCTGCATCGAAGTAACCTTGTAATTTCACTATTACTTTAATGACCTGACTCAGTGAAAAACTGTGTGGGGTTTTATTTAAAAATCTATTTTTACGTGTTGCCTGTACTTCTAGCTTGAATTAAGTAGGTTAAAAAATGAGCCAGCAGGGCTTCCCTGGTGGTGCAGTGGTTGAGAGTCTGCCTGCCGATGCAGGAGACACGAGTTTGTGCCCCGGTCCGGGAAGATCCCACATGCCGTGGAGCGGCTGGGCCCATAAGCCGTGGCCGCTGAGCCTGCGCGTCCGGAGCCTGTGCTCCGCAACGGGAGAGGCCACAACAGTGAGAGGCCCACATATCGTCAAAAAAAAAAAAAGAGCCAGCAAACCAAACAGAATAATTATGGACACAAATGAAGTTTTCATGTAGCATTTTCATGATCCAGTTTCATGGGATCTTAATAATTGTTGCATGGCAAAAAGGGCTTTGTGGTCAAGTGAATTTAGAAAGGCTAAGTTTAGTAAAGCTGAACAGATTTCTTTACTGAAAGACTACTCAGAGTTTTTTATATGATAATGTACATTTTGAATCTCTATTGATTATATATGTATACATATGTATATCTATCTACAGATAGATGTATAGATTTTTTGGAATAGCATCTGGATAAAGTTGTGTACCCCAGGTCTGGCATCTAGTTAAGCCATTAGTTGGCTGTCATCACTTAGCCTCTCTTGACCTTATTTTCTTTCTCTAGTAAAATTAAGAGACTGAACTACATGACCTTTCAGGCCTTTTGAGCTCAAAGAACTAAGTCTTTGTTTTGTGAAAGTATATCATTAACCTTGTAGACATCAACCACAAAATGTATCCTAAACATCATCAGCTTTTCTTAATGATACATTATGGACCTACAAACCATGAATTTATCTAAACCCTTCCTTTAAATTGTGAATCAACATTTTAAAATAACAAATGCTTACTGAGTTTACGTCTTCCACGACTTGGCTCAAAACAATTCATGCATTTTAACTGGTATTCCCTAGTTGTTGTTTCCAGGATTTGGGGTAAGTTTGTGTCAAGAAGTCCAGTTTGTTAAAAAGAAAAAAAAGAGCAGCTCTTCAGAATTCACCCGAAGCCCCTTGGGCCTTTCCTTAGTCATCTTGTAATCAGTCCTCTTTGGCTCCCTAATCCACTCAATATCACACCCAGTGGCATTGCCCAAAATAGATCAGAATCCTTGGTAAGTCTCTCCAAATCGTTTGCTTTTCCAGGGTATCTGGTTCTAGGTCACAGACTGAACAAGGTCATTCCCTTTGGGGCCCAAGGACAAGATAGCATCTGGATCCCTGTAGGCAAAGGATGTGGTCCTCTCAGTGTGGGCCAGTATCTCAATGGTTCATATTATAACATGAGGGCACGTTTGGAAACCATGGCATTACTTCCTAGGGTGATGTTTCGTTGTCATTCTGGTGGTGCAGCTCACAAGATGGCATTCTTTTTGTACATTTTACCCGTTTGCTTAACCATCTTCTGGGACATAAGTATCTTTGAGGCATTCTTCCCTTTATTTATTTATTTTTTACAGTTGATGGAAATAACCAATCAAGATGAAATAGGTGGATATTTTCTTGCCAATGTCAACTGAAATGGATGAACTGTTTTAGTTGAGAGGAAAATTATCCATGAAACATAATGTTTTAGTTTATTTACAGAAATTGCCTCAAAAATAAGGTTCACAAGTCTCACACCAAGAACCGTAACTGTTTTTAAGAAGGAAAAATAGGCAAGAGTTGGCAAAGATTCTGCAAAATTTTGTATGTCTGGTGAAACTTAACATTTTTAAGAAAACTAGTGTGAATAAACAATAGTATTGATTCTTCTCTTTTGGAAAAACATTTATATATTTATGATTTGAAAAGAACCAGTTTGTGGTAGACCAAGGAACATGGATGTTTAGCAGATGTCTGTGATACTGCTCCAAACATTCTGCTTCCTTCTAAGTGGGAGCCAAGAATATGGTCTCGTTTATGCTTTCTGGTTCCCTCATTTCAATATTCACCCCCACTCATCCCCTTTCCCAAGGAAAACAACAATGCATATAATCAAAAGCAAATATTTCTTCTCTGCTCTTTGTTGGTTCAACTCATGATAATTAGAAAAGAATTACCACTTGTATTAAATAAAAAGGAAAATTATGTTAATAAAAATACTTTTCTTCTGCAATGCCCACACACTAATTGTCTGGGCCAATCCGTGGGGTAATCAGAACTTTCTAACCTTCTCAGAATAGCCTATGTGTGTTCCCCTTTGTCCCAGAACAATATCCTAATCTGCCGTCATGCTGGCCTGCTGTTTCATCAGGCAGGCATGCTTGGCTTCTCATAGGCTTGCATGCCACAAGTCCCTTCCAGGGAGTAATGAGTGTCCTGGAAACAGGCAACCTGTGGCCTCATCTGAATGGTGTGGCATTTGTGGGAATCAGTCCATTATTCTTTGTCCCTATGTAATGTTGAGCCACTTAGAGTTAGTTTCCTTGTTTACTCTTCTCAATACCTTTTCCCTGATTTGTGCACAGAGCAGCTATCCTGGGCTTTCTTCTGCATTTTTAAGTTGAATAAGATGGAAGGTGAGCAAGTCGCTAGAGACCTTAGAGGCAGGGCTAACTTGTAGCAAAATTGTGAAGTAGTTGAATGAGGAAAGAGGAGGAGGAGGAGAGGTTTTTCATTTCCTTTCTAGAATTGCCTCCTGCCATTTCCTCTAAATTTGGACACACACACACACACACACACACACACACACACACACACACACACTTCATTCCTTGCCCTCTCTCTTTGCCTATGAGGTGTCTCCTGAATCTCCTTTTTATACTCTGACAATCAATCCTTTCTAAGTTTTTATTGTTTTCCTCCGTGACACCCACTGACAATAACAAAAGATATGCTCTCTCTCAGTATTATTTGCATCTGATAGGACTGAAGACCAAAACCCTTAACAACTCCAGAAGCAGAGGAAAAAATGTTACAGTAGAAGAATTATTAGTGCAGGAGTCACTGCTTCGTAATAAGAGGCCCAGATTTGATGAGACCAAGAATTACTATTAAAAGTAAACCATTGCACGTCGAAGTGACAGTTGCACATATTTGCAGCAATAATCTTACCTAGAATTTTCTGTTAATACTATTGTTGGATCTGGAAACAGCAGGCAGGTAATTTTATTAAATACTGACCTAAACAAAAATTTCCACTCTCCTCTCCTCCAATATTACATACATGTAAATGCTTGTTGCCTTGAAACTCCTCTTTGTTATACCAGGCAGCCTTCAAAATAAGCAACTTTTTTTTTTTTTGCAGGCATTTAGATGAGAGAGCTTTGAAGAGTTCCCAATTAGTGGTATTGATAGAACTGTTATGAATTTTAGACTTTTAACTGTCTTCCAAGACTTAATCATGGCTCAGATCTTTGGCTTGCTAGCTAAATATGTTTGGTGTTTGGTGTTTTTATGTTACATCTGCTGACCAGACTAATTGGTTTCATTATCCCAAACATGTTAATACAGGTTTCCCCAGCAAGAGGGGAGTCAGCATTCCCCCGTGGCATCCCTCTGTCACTGCTGTGTGCCATTTGCAGGGAACAGGCAGTGCCTGTGGTTATCACATAATCAGCATTTCTCCCATGGCTACAGTCCAAAGGACATTGTGCCTCTCTCCACGGACAGGCTGGAAAGGGTCCAGGGAGAGGTGAATGTAAGATCAAGGGATTAAGGTAACTTTCATAGATGATGGGCTAAAAATTAGGTCTGGAAAGACCAGGGCTGCAAGGTGATATAAACGAGCCTGGAACAGTTGCCAGGCAGAGAAGTTTGTATAGTAAATTCATGGATGGAGGACAGGGTGGCTATTTCCTGAAACCACATGAAAGTCATTTTAAGATAAGTTAAAGTAGAACGAGACTTCATCTCTACTCTGTTTACTGATGGATTCTCTCCACATTATGGTAGCATCTGAAAAGAGGTTGTAGCTGTTCCTTTTAGTAGTTAGTCACCTTAAATTGGAATTAGCATGTGAGCAATTTAAGACTCGGTGACATAAGATAAGAATTTAGACTCTGACATTTAAGACTCTACATTGGTTTCAGATAGGAATGTTATTCTTCTAGCTGAGAATTATGGCCTTTTGGCAGGCAAAGCCTATGCTCATGAGCTGATAAAAATGATCCCAGTGGAAAAAAAAAAAAAGATCCCAGTGCATGTTCAGTTGCCTTCCCAGGTGACAGGAACAGCTGTTGTAAAATTCCAGACCTCAATCCTTGCCAGCCCACAGGCCACTGAGTGCAGAAAACAAAACCATGACTCATGGTGAACACTCACTGCCCCCAAGGTGGATACGGTCACACATGCACACGCGTGCGCACACACACACACACACACACACACATACATACACACACACTACCACAGGAACTTGGACTTAGTTACCTAGTTATCCATGTGCTGGTGAGGAGCCCACCCCAACTTGTTCTTGACAGAATCCAAAGACATTTGGGGAGCCCCTTTCCCTGTTTCCCAACACTGCAGGAAGGCATTTGTGTCCCATAAGGAGAGTGCATGCTCTACAATAACCTAGTTTGACCTTCTTTTATTCCCTCTTTGCCTGATTTTCCTGGGACTCTGGGTTTGGGGGAGATGCATGCTTTGAGACTGATTCTTTCCTTGAGAGTAAGTCAGATAATCTTGGGGGCTGTTTCTGAGCCCTGTGGTTATGTGGCAGCCTTCAGAATCCTATGCCCATGATCAGAAAAGTGGGTCTACACCAGCTCTATAATTTTCTGATTTGGGACTTGGGCAGATAAGGTTAAATTTCTGGATCTGACTGTTAAATCTAGTAACCTGAAAAATTTTTTTTTCTATTTCTTTTATTTTGTATTTTATGAGATGATGGATGTTCACTAAACTTATTGTGGTACTCATTTCATGATGTATGTAAGTGAAATCGTGCTGTACACATTAAACTTACAAAGTCCTGTATGTCAATTATATCTCAATAAAACTGGAAGAAAAAAAACAATATGAGTATATAATTATAAAAAAAGAGTAGTATACTGAAAATTTTAGAAATTTGGAACAGTCAGTGTTAAATATTGAAAAATGACCCAAACGATTCAACCTAGAACTGGGGATGTAGATTCAAATACTTCCCAGGTCCAGACAAGTACCATGGACACGAGAGGAAGGCCACGAACCTGGTGGGTTGTGTAGACAGAAAGTAATGAGGACCATGGCGAGTACTGGGACCAGGTCTTGTTGAAACAAAAGAAGAAAGCTTGGCATCAGCCAACTGTGGCCACATGAGGAGGTGGGCCCAAGATTTCTAGCTCTTCCAATTTTTTTCAGGAGAAGCTAGAAATACAACTTAGTAAATGACACTCTGGTTTTAAAATATCAGCCACTAATTCAAATTGTAAAACAAACCAAAAAAAAAAATCACTCTGTGATTCAAATAAGATATGTCTATAGATTAGGTTATGAGCTACCAATTTTTGACCTATGGTACAGGGAAATGCTGCAATATAAACATTTTCATTAATGTCTTACATGGGAGTTTCTAAAACTCTGCACTCCTACCTCCAAGGTTCTGGGCATAAAGAATAATGGCACTGTAAGGATAAATGTTCTTTGAGGGTTTTTTCTTTTTTCTTTAAAAATCCATGCTAATTTAACATTCTTCTCCATAATATACTTGTATTTACTTTAATTAAAATTTTGTTTTGAGTTTCTTACCTTTGTGCCTAGCATATAACAGGTCTCCAATAAGTATTTGTGAAATGAATGACTGGAGTACAATTGGTACTTCTGGAAGATATGCCCTATTGATTCTGTTGTATTATGTCCTCCAGTGTGAGAAACATACCCTAGGCTATGAAGTACCATGGTCACTCGGTAGGTGATGGAGTTGGTGGTATCACCAGCAACTTCAGGCAGCATTGTACTACTTGGAGCTGTTCACCAAATTCAGCCTCTGAGAGATTTCAGTGGGGTCCTGAGATTGTTGCTTGCATCATCTGGGTTCAGTTCTCAGCTTCCCCCATCCCCTCAACTCCCTTTTCCCCATTCATTTATGAAGTACCCAACTATCTTCCAGAAAGGGAGATGAAGAAGTAAATAGACACTTTATAATCCATAATGGAAAGTACAAATAGAGGTGAAGTAGTAGAATCTGGGACCCAGGACATATGAAGGTTATGCTCTCTGAGCTACATATTCCATCCTCTTCCCTTTCCAGGGATTCAGTCCTACAGACTCTACCCTTGATTTGATTATCTATTGCTGTATAAACTTAGTAATATAAAACAACAATGATAACTTATTATTATTTACCTTGGTTCTTTGGGATGAGGGGACTAAGTCAGGCTGTTTTTGTTCAAGGTCTTTCTGCTGTTGCAGTCAGACAGTAAGTGAATCTAGAGTTATCTCAAAGGCTTCCTTAACAATGACTGTGACTGGAGTCAGCTCAATGCCTTCCTCACTTACATGTCTGACAATTGATCGAGGCTATGGCAGGAACCTTAGTGGAGGCTGTTGGCTAGAACACTTACATGCCACCTCTCCATTTGGCTTGGGCTTCCTCACACTATGGCAGCTGGGCATTAAGCTCTAAATTCCAGGAGGGAAAGTGGAAGCTGTATTGCCTTTTCTAACTTAGACTCGGAAATCCCAGAAGTTTCACTTCTGCTGCATTCTCTTAGTCAAGGCAGTCACAAGGCCTGCCCTGTTTTAAGGGAAGAGGACACTGAATCCACCTCTTGAAGAGAGGACTGTCAACGAATTTGCAGACATGTTTTAAAACTACTACAACTTAGGGGAGAGTGGCCAAGATGGTGGAGTAGAAAGACTTTGAGCCCACCTCCTCTCACAAGCACATCAAAATCACAACTATCTTCACAACAACCATCGATGAAAAAGACTGGAACCTACCAGAAGAGATTTTCTAAATTAAAGTCTAAAGAAGAACCACAACAAGACGGGTAGGAGGGATGGACTCACAATATAATGAAATCCCATACCACCCAGGTGGGTGGCCCATAAACTGGAGAACTATATTGCAGAAGTTCTCCTACAGGAGAGTTCTGAGCCCCACATTAGGATCCCCAGTCTGGGGGTCTGGCATTGGGAAGATGAACCTGCAAAGCACTTGCCTTTTAAGGCCAGTGGGGCTTAATTGCAAGAGCACCACAGGACTGGGGAAAATAGAGATTTGATTCTTAAAGGGCACAAAATCTCACGTGCACTGAGACCCAGGGCAAAAGTTGTAATTTGATAGGAGCGTGGACAGTCCTAGCTGCTGGTTTTGGAGAGTCTCCTGGAGAGACAGGGGTGTTGGGGGGGTGGAAGGGTGGCTGGCTGCAGCTCACCTGGGGACATAGACACTGGTGGCAGACATATTTGGAAATATTCAGCCCTGTGAACACAGCTGCTGGTGGATGCCATCTTGGCTCATTAGTGCCAATACCTGGCCCCACCCAACAGCCCATAGGCACCAGTGCTGGGATGCCTCAGGACAAACAACAAACTGGGCAGGGACACAGCCCCACCCATCAACAGACAGACTGCCTAAAGTCTTCCTGAGCCCACAGCCACATTTAGACATGCCCCTAGATACAGCCCTGCCCACCAGAGGGCCAGGACCCAGATCCACCCACCCACCAGTGGGCAGGCATCAGCTCCTCATGCCAGGAAGCCTGTGCAAGCTTCTAGACCAGCCTCACCCACCAGGGGACAGATAACAGAAGCAAGAAAACTATGGTCCCTCAGCCTGCACAACGAGTCTGCCAACAAGAAGCCAGACCCTACCTTGGGACCAGCTGGGCCCTGGCCCTGCCTATTAGCAGGCCAATGCAACTTTTGGGACACCCTGGACCCCATACCCACCTGGGTAAGGAACTGGCTCCCCCCCCAATCAATGATCTGAAATGAGTTCTGGAATCCCTGGGCCCTGTAGCCAGACTCCAGGAACCAGCTCTCCCTGCCAGTAGTCCAGCACTAACCCCAGGATCTGATTTCACCTGCCAGTGGGTGGGCAACAGCCCCAGAATCTTCAGGATCCTGACTCTGCCCACCAGTGAGCCAGCACTAGCCACCTCATGACCAGGTCCCACTAAACAGCAGCCAGCAGCAACCAGACAAGGCAGGGCTTGATAACCAACCAGACTAGGGGACAACAAAGCCTACCTGACTGCCCACATAGTCAGAAGGGCCCACACAGCCCTCTTAGGGGGAACCCCTAGAGCATATAAGTTGGGTGATGAGAGGGAAGTGCACTGCTGGGCTGCATAAGACGTCTCCTATAGAAGACCACATCTCCAAGGTGGAGAAACATAATTAACCTACCACAAACATAAAAATACAAATAGCAATTTAGACAAAACTAGGCAGTAGAGAAATATGTTCCAGACGAAGGAACAAGATAAAACCCCAAAAGAAGAACTAAGTGCAGTGAAGATAGGCAATCTACCTGAGAAAGAGTTCAGAGTAATGATTATAAAGATGATTGAAGAATTCAGGAGGAGAATGGATGCACAGAGCAAGAAGTTAGGAGTTTTTAACAAAGAGTTAGGAAATATAAAGAACAACCAAACGAGATGAAGAATGCAACAACTGAAATGAAAAATACACTAGAAGGAATCAAGAGTAGACTAAATGACACAGAAGAATGGATCACTGCCACTGAACAGAAAAAAGAGTGAAAAAAATGAAGACAGTTTAAGAGATCTCTGTGACAACCTCCAGCACCCTAATATTTGCATTATAGGGGTCCCAGAAGGAGAAGACAGAGAGAAAGGGCCTGAGAAAATATTTGAAGAGATAATAGCTGAAAACTTTCCTAACCTGGGAAAAGAAACAATCACCCAAGTCCAGGAAGTGCAGAGTCCTATACAGGATGGACCCAAAGAGGAACACATCAAGACACATTGTAATCAAAATGACAAAAATTAAAGATAAACAGAGAATACTAAAATAAGCAAAGGTAAAGCAACAAATAACATAAAAGGGAACTCCTATTAGGCTATCAGCTGATTTTTCAGCAGAAACTCTGCAGGCCACAAGTGAGTGGCATGCTATATTTAAAGTGATGAAAGGAAAAAACCTACAGAGAATACTCTACCCAGCAAGCCTGTCATTTGGATTTGATGGAGAAATCAAAAGCTTTACAGACATGCAAAGACTAAAATAATTCAGCACCACCAAACTAGCTTTACAACAAATGTTAAAGGAAATTCTCTAGATGAAAAAGAAAAGGCCACAACTAGAAACAAGAAAATTACATGATGAAAAATTTCACCAGTAAAGGCAAACATACAGTAAAGGTAGGAAATTATTTAGACAAAGCTAGTATGGAGGGTAAAAGACAAAAGTAGCAAAATCATCTGTATCCACAATAAGCAGTTAAAGGATACAGAAAACAATTAGATGTAAAATATTTATATCGAAAACAATAATCATGGGGGGGAGAGTACAAATGCAAGGTTTTTAAAATGTCTTTGAAACTAAGAGATCAGCAACAATATATAAAAACCTCGTGGTAACTGCAAGCCAAAAGTCTAGAATAAATATACACACAAAGAAAAAGGAATCCAAACGTAACACTAAAGATAGTCATCAAATCACAAGAGAACAAAAAAGGGGGAAAAAAGACCTACAAAAACAAATCCCAAACAGTTAACAAAATGGCAATAAATACATATGGACAATTACCTTAAATGTAAAATGGACTAAATGGTTGAACCAAAAGACATAGACTGGCTGAATGGATACAAAAACAAGACCCAAATAAATCTCTGGCCTGGCTCACCAAGGAAAGAGAGAGGACCAAAGTAAACAAAATAAGAAATGAAAGAAGAGGAATAACAACTGATACTGCAGAAATACAGAAAAGCATAAGAGAATAGCATGAACAGTTATATGCCAACAAATAGGACAATCTAGAAAAAAAATGGACAAGTTCCTAGAAACATACATTCCACCAAAACTGAGTCAAGAAGAAACAGATAATTTGAACATACCAATCACTAGAAGTGAAATAGAATCGGCAATAAAAAAATACCCTACCAACAAAAGTCCAGGACTGGATGGTTTCACTGGGGCATTCTACCAAACATACAAAGAAGAACTTATACCAATACTTGTCAAACTCTTCTAAAAGACTGAAGAGGAGGGCACACTCCCAAAGTCATTCTATGAAACCACCATTACCCTGACACCAAAACCAGACAAAGGCACCACCAGAAATGAAAAGTACATGCCAATATTGTTGATGAATACAGATGCAAAATCCTCAACAAAATATTAGCAAGCCAAATCAAACAACACATAAAAAGGATCATACACCATGATCAAGTAGGATTCATCCCAGGGTCAAAAGGATGATTCAACGTATGCAACATTAATATGATACACCACATAAGCAAAAGGAAAGACAAAAGCCACATGACAATCTAAATAGAGGCAGAAAAAACATTTGATAAAATTCATCATTCATTCATTAAAAAACTCTTACCAAAGTGGGTATAAAAGGAACATATCTCAGCATAATAAAAGCTAAATAACAAACTCACAGCAAACATAGTACACAACAGTGAAAAGCTGAAAGCCTTCCTGCTAAAATCTGGAGCAAGACAAGGATGCCCACTCTCAACACTTCTATTCAGCATAGTATTGGAAGTCCTAGCCACAGCAATCAGACAAGAGAAAGAAATAAAAGGTATTCAAGTTGGAAGGGAAGAGGTAAAATCGTCATTATATGCAGATGACGTTACCATATATAGAAAACCCTAAAGACTCCACACAAAAACTACTAGAACTGATAAAGGAATTCAGCAAGGTAGCAGGATACAAGACTAACATACAGAAATCTGTTGCATTTCTTTACACTGACAATGAAATATCAGAAAGGGAAAGCAAAAAAAAAAAAAAAAAAAAACTCTTTAAAAAAAATCACATAAAAAATTACTTAGGAATAAACCTGACCAAGGAGGTGAAAGACTTATGTTGAGAACTATAAAACACTGATAAGGGAAACTAAAGATGATTCCAAAAAAAAATGGAAAGATATCCTATGCTCTTGGATTGGAAAATTTAATATAGTTAAAATGACCATACTACCCAAAGCAATCTACAGATTTAGTGTGATCCCTATCAAATTACCCGTGGAATTTTTCACAGACCTAGAGCAAATAATCCTAAAATTTATATAGACCCATAAAAGCCCCAGAATTACCAAAGCAATCCTGAGGAAAAAGAACAAAGCTGGAGGCATAACCCTTGCAGACTTCAGACAATACTACAAAGGTACAGTAATCAAAACAGTATGGTACTGGCACAAAAACAGACATATGGATCAATGGAATAGAGAGACCAGAAATAGACCCACACACCTATGGTCAATTAATCTTCAACTAAGGAGGCAAGAATATACAATGGAGAAAAGACAGTCTGTTCAGCAAGTGGGAAAACTGGAGAGCTACATGTAAATCAATGAAATTAGAACATTCCCTCTCACCACACACAAAAACAAACTCAAAATGGCTTAAAGACTTAAATATAAGACATGACACCATAAACTCCTAGAAGAGAACATTGGCAAAACACTGTCTGACATAAATTGCAGCAATGTTTTCTTAGGTCAGTCTCCCAAGGCAAAAGAAAAAAGAAGTGGCACCTTTTTTCCCATGGCAAAAGAAAATAAACAAGTGGGACCTAATCAAACTTATAAGATTTTGTCCAGCAAAGAAAACCATAAACAAAGTGAAAAGACAACCTCCAGAATGGGAGAAAAATATTTGCAAATGATGCAACTGACAAGGGGTTAATTTCCAAAGTATACAAACAGCTCATATTGCTCAATATCAAAAAAACAAACAACCCAATCAAAAAACGGGCAGAATATATATATAGACATTTCTCCAAAGACATACAGATGGCCAACAGGCACAAAGAAAAGACGTTCAACATTGCTAATTATTAAAGAAATGCAAATCAATGAGGTATTACCTTACACCAGTCAGAATGGACATCATCAAGAAGTCTACAAATAACCAGTGCTGCAGAGGGTTTGGAGAAAAGGGAATGCTCTTATACTGTTGGTGGGATTGTAAATTGGTGCAGCCACTATGGAGAACAGTATGGAGGTTCCTTAAAACACTAAAATTAGGGTTACTATATGATCCAGCAATTCCACTCCTGGGCATGTATCTGGAGAAAACTCTAATTCGAAAAGATACATGCAGCCTTATGTTCATAACAGCACTATTTACAATAGCCAAGACATGGAAGCAACCTAAGTGTACATGGAGAGATGAATGGATAAAGAAGGTGTGGTACATGTATGTGATGGAATATTACTCAACCATAAAAAAGAATGAAACAATGCCATATACAGCAACATGGATGGACCTGGAGATTATCATACTAAGTGAAGTCAGATAGAGAAAGACAAATATCATATGATATCACTTGTATGTGGAATCTAAAAAAATGTTGCAGATGAACTTATTTACAAAACAGAAATAGACTCACAGGCATAGAAAACAAACTTACGGTCACCAAAGGGGAAAGTGGGGGTGAGGAATAATAAGATAACCAACAAGGACCTATTATATAGCACAGGGAACTATATTCAATATCTTAATAACCTATAATGGAAAAGAATCTGAAAAAAATGACTATATTGTATATAGATATATGTATAACTAAATCACTTTGCTATACCCCTGAGACTAACAAAACATTGTAAATCAACTATACTTCAATAAAAAAACCAAAAAATTGCAACTACTTCAGTCCTCCCTTTGTGTAGCTGTGAAGTGTTTTCTGAAGGGAATTTGCCTGCAGCCTCTTCATCACCACAATTAAATCCTCACTATTGCTGACAGTGCCATCCTCCTAGCTCAGGTCTCAGGTGGCAGACAATGGAGACAGCAGAGCTATGGTGATTGAGGTCTGGAAGGGACCTGGTCCTAGTCCCATAGCTGGGCTACACATGTCATACAAATCATTGAAATCATAGAGTATTTGAAGCTAGACTAAAAAAGTTAAACCTTCCTGGAGTATCAATTAACTTAAATATTTAAAAGAGAAGATAATATTCAGGATTTTTAATAATTTTATAACATTTTTATATTAAATAACCTGAATTTTAAATAAGAAAACTAATACTCAAGGAAACTTTCACTTGCATAAGTTCCCTTGTAAGACTCCCAGGTTCTCAGCGTTTATGTTCAGTTTCCTCTTCTATGACATTAGGCATTCTTTGTGGAGGAGTTTCTGAAGCACAAGCTCTCTCACTTTACTGTTGAAAACCAAGATTAGAGTGACAGCTTTTAGTGGAGCATTTGAGCTTAAGTAATACTGATCCTATAACATGTGCTTTATTCTTCATAATGCTCTTTCAGGGCATTAGAGCAGGAAAACAATGGCTGTTGCTTCTGTGAATTTTTTTTTTTTTTTTTTTTTTTTGCAGTATGCGGACGTCTCACTGTTGTGGCCTCTCGCGTTGCAGAGCACAGGCTCCGGACGCGCAGGCTCAGCGGCCATGGCTCACGGGCCCAGCCGCTCCACAGCATGTAGGATCTTCCCGGACCGGGGCACGAACCCGTGTCCCCTGCATCGGCAGGCGGACTCTCAACCACTGCGCCACCACAGAAGCCCTACGTCTGTAAATTCTTGATTACCCAGGTCCAGCTGGAAGTCCTACAGGCCTTTGCCTCCCTTACTTAGTTCGTTCCTTCTTCCTGACTCAGCATTTTTTCTTCTCGGTAGTACTAGATTATGGTAGCTATTGTTTATGGAGTTGTTGTTTGCTTGTTAATTTTATTTATTAAGCCTTCTTTTCTATCCACTTCCATTTGTAACAAAGAAATTGGGGAGAAATTTTCCCTGATTTGATATGGTCTGGATTATACCATCAATTGTGTACTCCCAACCCTGTTACCCTCTGGCACCTCTCACTTTCTTTCTTGACCACATGTACTCCCACCCCTGTCACCCTCTGGCATCTCCCACCTTCTTTCTTGACCACATGTCAAAAATTGTTAACCAAACTGAGCCAAATCAGAAAACACATTTGTATTAGTTTCTATCGCTCCTGTAACAAATTACCAGAAACTTAGTGGCTTAGAATAAGAAAATTAAAAGTGTACTCTCTTACAGTTTTAGAGGCCAGAGTCCAGAATAAGTATTGGCTGGTCTGGGTCCCTCCGGGGGCTCTGGAGAAGAATCTGTTTCCTTGGCTTTTTCAGCGTCTATAGATAACCTATATTCCTTGGCTTCTGGCTCCCTCCATTTTCAAAGCCCATCAGCGGGATCTCTGCTTCCATCATCAAACACCTTCTCTCTGACTCTGACACTTCCTGCGTTCCTCTTTGAAGGATCCTTGTGATTACATCATTGGGCCCACCTGTATAATCCAGCCTACTCTTCCCCATCATGAGATCCTTAATTTCATCACTTCTGCAAGGTCCCTTTGGCCAAGTAAAGAAACGTATTCACAGGTTAAAGAGATTAGAATGTGAATATCTTCGGGGGCGGGGTCTTGTTTTGTACAATACACCACCCTTAGGGAAAGCAATCCATCCAAAGATGGATGTGTGACCTCAACAGGAAAATTAAGGCCTTCCCTGGGATTATTATTAGGATAGGAGGAGAAGTTATTTTTCCAGGGAGTGGCTAATCTTGCAGAAAATTCTGTTGGGGCTGCAGGCAACTATCTTTACAGTTACATGGAGGAAGTTCATCTGCAGCTGGAGGGAAAGCAGCCAAGTGACTGGGAATTGTAGCCAAGGCCAGGGCAAAAAGGGCAGTGATGATAATATTTGAGCACCTGCATCCAGCTACACTTCAAATCAGACCCACTTGATTTCCCAGGCTTAGGAACCAATAAGTTCTCTTTTTGCTCGAGCTACTTTGAGCTGATTTTCTATACTAGTGACTCCCCATAGTTTTTCTTAAATAATGAGAAGGGGAAGGATATGAGAGCCAACTCATATCCTGATTTTTCTACTCCTTTGAAGGGGTATGATAACTACATTTAAAAAAAAATGAGGATGAAGCTGTCAAAATAAATCTTTATAAACATCATTAGGTTTTGTTTCCTTATGTGTGTACCAAGCTACAACAGAGAATTACAAGCTCATTATATTTTAAAAAATGAATGTGACCATAACTGGATAAATGGAAATAATAAATTTCTTGACACTTTGAGGCTGTTTTTTCATTTCCAAAAGGAAAGAAAAGAACAATTCTTTTTTATAAGAAGGCTATTTTTATTGGTTCCCTTGCCTAGAAGGAGACAGGTGTGTTGTGTTAGCAACTTTTTGTCTTTCAAGCCCGGAAATCTTTGTTTTGAAAAGTTAGGTCCATTAGGAAATTATCATGGGCTTGTCCTGAAAGGATGCAGTATAGGGAAGCAGATGTTTAAAGAAAGGAAGAGTGGTCTAATGTCAAAGGGAGGCCATAGAATGGTGGATTACACTGGCCACATTCCTTCAAGAGGTGGAGGTTTTTCCCCTTGAATTTGGGCTAGCCTTACGATCCTTTTGGCCAATAGAACATGGAGGAAGTCATGCTTCATCAGTTCCAGACCCAGCTCCTTTCAGGACTGTCAGCCTCTTTACACTCCTTCTTGGAATACTCCCTCTTTGCACCCAGCCACCATGTAAGAAGTATGGACCAGACCACTAAGTGATTGGAGGCCACATAGAGAGGCCCTGAAGGAAGAGAGAAGACCATCGTGGACTTTCTAGCTCCATTAGTGCTCCCAGCTGAAAGCGATTGTGTGAATGTTCCCAGTCAACACCACCTGGAAGGAAGATGAGACTTTCCCACCAAGGTCTGCCCAGACTGAAGAATCATGAGCAAATATCTGGTGGTATTTTAAGCTGTTCAGTTTAGGGGTTACTTGTTATGCTGCAAAAGATAACTGAAACAGGTAGACTAAGATTGGGAATAATGGATTGGTGGTGGGTAACTTGGTGGCTGAAACTTGCATCTTGGTCTATCTCAGCCATGAACTTTCTTCAACATATCCTAGAAGTAACAAAACCTCATATTCAAGGATGCTGCACGGTTATTGGGAAACTGAGCACCAAGTGCCAGTCAGTGGAAGCCATGGGGAAGGTTTCCGTGGCCATATTTGGTACAGAGAAAGGAGGAATTAGATAGGTTGGACCTCCAGAAAAGTTCTTGAACAAGACATGTCCCCTCCCCTTTTCTCCTTGCTGTCTGTCTGGAATTTAGATGTCACAAGCGGAGCTCCAGCAGTCAATTTTGTGAATGAAAGTTGTGCACTAAAAATGGCAGAGAAGAGGGCTTCCCTGGTGGTGCAGTGGTTGAGAGTCCACCTGCCGATGCAGGAGATGCAGGTTCGTGCCCCGGTCCGGGAAGATCCCACATGCCGCTGAGCCTGTGCGTCCGGAGCCTGTGCTCTGCAACGGGACAGGCCACAACAGTGAGAGGCCCGCGTACCGAGAAAAAAAAAAAAAAAAAGGCAGAGCAGAAAACCGGAAGGATCCAGGGAATTAGAAGACCTAGTGGAGATTCCACCTCTGGATTCCTTACTTCCAGACTCTTCTCACTTGATGAAGTAACTGTTATATATCTTTCAGCCACTTTAAGTCTCAGTTACATACAGCTGGAGGCTTTTCCTAACTGATACATCCCACAAAATTACTGAGATTACAATTCCTACAGACCTTTGTGGGTTATGGAATGAATCATATTGGATATGATTTAGGAAAGTAAAGAAATGTGATGTTTCCCCTACTTTTTTTTCCATGAAGCAGATCATTTAGTATCAGGTCTTTGAAGAATAGTAACATAAGAGCCCATTGAGATGTTATAGCCAATCAGGCTTACACTGTGAAGATGTTGTGAGGAAAGCTTGGGATTTAAATGGATGTAAATCTGGGTTTGAATCCCAGCGCCCATTCCTTGAACAGGTGACTTAATCTCTTCAAACTTCTGTATTCCTATATAAAAAACGGGGGTAAGGCACTTCACTGAGACTTTGGGGATGATTTAATGAGGTACCTTATAAAACACAAATTATACTCCCTGGCTGACAGAGGAGTCCTCAGTAGATGAGTGTTCTAGATTATGTGTAACGGAGAGAAAGGGGACTAATATAGAAAGGAAAAAAGTAAAAGCAGAGGGACACCAGTGAGTCAAGAGAAGAAGGCTGAGATATGATGAAAATGATTTGCAAAGCTCTGCTTCCTGTAGATCTTCATCCTTCTACGGAGCAGAGAAAGGAGATTCTAGAGTTAGCAGGTGACTAAAGCAGCTATTAAACCAAACATCTAGCTCTATGCCCAGGATCTGAAAACAAAACAAAATCTCAAACCTGGGGAGGTGTAAGGAGAACAAGTCAGTACTAGTGAAGAATTCAGTTTCAGTTATGACTTCAGCAAATATTGACTGAGCGCTTCCAGTGTTCCAAACCCAGGGGATATAGTGGAGAAGACAGACCAAGCAACTGCTCTGGAGAAACTTTCATTTTGCCAGCAAAGGCAGGCAATATGCATGTAGATTAGAGCATATAACTGTCAGGTGTACGCTGAGGAAACACCAAACAGGTGAAGAGATGGAGAGGGATAAGGTAGGAGGGGTGCTTTTTAAAAACAGGCTTTTAAGGTCCAAAATAGTATTTAAGAGAATGTAAATTAAGTATATAAATGCTAAAATTTGCTTGATAACTTTATCTTCAAATGATCATAGGTACTGTCTGAAGAGTCATAGGGAGAGATGATCAATCATTTTCTTCTCTACAGAAAGATTTGACAAAAGGGTCCTGAATACTTATTCTAGCACTTATCGAGTGTCCTTGGACTAGTTATGTAAGCTCTCCAAGCCTCGGTTTTCTTAACTGTAAACATGAGACTGTAGTATCCACTTCACAAGGTCTGTGGAAAGACCAAATTAAAAGATTAAGGTATGTGAAGTGCTTGGTGTACTCTCAAAGTTCAAGGAGCATTTGTTCTTTTCTCTTTTCTTGGGGTAGGATTTATCAAAAAGAAAGTGATTCAAACTAAAGGCAGACAGATCATTTGTGGAAAGACAAGAATTCTTGATTGTTGGGGTGGTGACTTTGAAATTGAGCTTCTGTTGTCATTTGTGGATTACTGAGACTTTTGAAAGGACAGTCACTTTTGTATCCTTTAATTAGAATGAAGACAGGCTGGGTTCAGTCATGCCTTCACATTCTTTCCAACCCTGGGGTTCTAAACTTGGCTTCTGCCCTTTCTTTTTCAGGCTAGAAATCAGAGGTACTTTGAGGTGAGTTCACTGACTTTTGCAGGCCCCATCTGCATTAGAATCATCTGGGAACTTTTTATAAGAACAGATCCCCTGGTCCCAGCTCTAGATATTTTGATTCCATAGATCAAGGGTAGGGCCAGGAAATGTCAGATCGTACAACGAATCAGACTGTATCAAATTCTGTTTTAGGTTTTTCATTCACTTATAATGAAAATGGTTATTTTCTCCAAGTCCCATGTGTAATCATTGCTTTAAATCTGTAAAAGGAAAACAATGAAAAGCCACAGCAAAACTTTCCTAACATAACCTAACATTTTCCCTATAAAACGTCCTATGTTCGTTTTCATCTATTTACTATTTATTTAAAGACAGACTCTCAAGAGCAAATTCACATTTTTTTCCTGCCATCTTCATGTGGATTGTGTACAGACCAGTGGGTACTTTCCTAGACCCTTTTCTTTTATGAATTTTAGCTTAGAAAATAACAAAACTTTACTACATTTAGCCAGACATCTAAAATTCATACTTAAGGACACTAAAAACATGAACTTTTTAGTAACTACTATTGGTACAATTGGGTAAATAACTGGGGGGAAAAAAGCTGGGTCTCTACCTCATGCTGTACACTGGTATAAATTTCAAATGGACCAGATGTTTAAATTAAAAAAAACGAAACCATACAATTACTAAAAGAACACAATGATAAATTTCTTTAAAATATAGTATTTGAATAGGGAAGGTCTTTATATGATTCAAACTTCAGACTCCCTAAAAGGTTCACTAAGTAAAAATAAAAAATTCTTCATGGCAAAACAATTAACCAGAAATATATTAAAAAACAAACAACAAACAGAAAATGCTCTTCAGCTCATATTACAAATGAAAACTAATATCTCTAGTTTAGAGAGGGCTCCCTTCAGCGGTCCCCAACCTTTTTGGCACCAGGGACTGTTTTCGTGCAAGACAATTTTTCCAAGGACCAGGGGTGGGGGGGTGGCTTTGGGATGATTCAAGCACATTACATTTATTGTGCACTTTATTCCTATTATTATTACATCAGCTCCACCTCAGATCATCAAGCATTAGATCCCGGGGGTTGGGGACCCCTGCTTTAAATGACAAAGTATACATAATTTTTAAAAAATGGCAAGGCATAGGAACAGATACCAAAAAGAGAAATATAAATGGTCCCTAAAACTTATGAAAAGATGTCCAAAATTCCTCACAATCAAATAAATGCAAGTTAAAACTATATTAAGATACCATTTCTCACCTAGTTGGATTGATAAAAATCTGAGTTTGCCTTTAGATACATTCCTATGTTGCTAGTGGAAATGTAAATTAGTACAACTCCTGCAGAGAGTCACTTGACACTAACGATCAAAATTACAGCTGCATTTACACATCGACTTGGCAAGCCCACTTCTGGGTATTTGTCTTACAGGTATTTTTTTACCTTGTGCAAGATGATGTGTGTATGAAGTTTTCAGTTCCACCATTGTGTGTTGAAACAGTTCAAGCATCCAACAAGGGAGGACAGATACATTCAAACAATGGAATACTTTGCCACTGTAAACATGTGGATGCCATTCATGGAAATGGAAATCCGCCAAGATATGTGGTTCCACAAAGAAAGTAGGCCCAGAGCAGCTTATCTAAGCTAACTTTTGTGTAGGAAAGGGAGAAAAAAAAAAAGAGTACACATTCCTATTACCTTGTATTTGAATTAAAATTCTTCAGAATTAATAAGAAACTAATAAAATGATTGAGGATGAGGGGAGCAAGTGGGCGTGAGACTTCTTTTGTTTGTTTTGCAATCACCATGTGGCTAATAGTTTTATTTAAAAGAGAGATATCTGACAATAGTTCAAATTTGGTTCTAACAATGGAGCAGGAGACTTTTCACTGCAATCCTTTTTATACTGTTTTGTTTTATGAACCAAATGACTGTATTACCTAAAAAATAAAATTTAAAAGCCTCTGTGAAAAAGCAAGAATGTGCAGATTTCATGTGGAAAATTAGTGTTTTAGATAAAAATAACATTTGGTCAAACTAAAGTGAGGAAACTACAGACCATCCCACACCAAACACAACAGGAAAACTTACCAAGCAAATTGTGTAATAAACAGGGACCTTCAGATACATTTTTCCAAAGTGAGAGTGGACCAGCCATGAACTATGAGTGCTTCAAGATTTTTTTCCCCCAGAGAGAGAGAAATCCACCCAGTGAAATGTTATTATAAAGAGACTAAAAACCACAAAGAGAAGGTGTCACTAGTCCTCACCTGTGTACTTTGGCTGCAAGTAACAAAAAACCTTTTCATAGTCCCATAACCAGGAGGAAGCAGGCCTCTGACATTGCTTCAGAGACTCAAAAATGTCACAGAATTTCTTCCAAAGCCCCAGACATGAACAGACATAAGCATAAGCCCCTCCAAGGAGGATAAAAAGGAGGCAATGTGTGCCAGCTATGGTTTTTATAAGAAAAAAAACAGTAACTTTGCCTAAATCCCCCAGCATACACTTGTCTTGCCTCATTGGCTTAACTGTGTCACACAGCCATTCCTAAATGCAAGGGAGGTAGGTTGGAAAAGCGAGTATTTAGTTTGCCAGCTTTTGTGGCAGTGGCAGGAAGGGGAAGAGAGATGGAAAGGTGAGCTGGGTTAGCTGACCAATATCGTCCCCTTAACTGTGAAGGGCAGGCCACCGGCTGACAGATACATGGATACACTCTAGCCATACCTCCTCATGTGCCAGCGCTCAGTGTGATTCCAGGGTGAGTTAAATTAGATCCCCAGCGGTAGCTTTGAGGCTGATTTCCCCTATATTAAAAGAGGATGAAACAAAAGATTTCTTTGAATTTCCTGGGCTTTCTACCCCTTAGGAATTGCCCAGCTGTTTTCTGCAGCTGTAAAACATAGTGCCCCTTATAAGAATACTGTTCAAACCCCATGCTCATATTAATTATTATTATGTATTGTAAACTTTAAAAACAATTATCAGCAAGAACTTCATAACGTGAGAAAGTCTCTTTCTAATGGTCAAAGAGACACATTCTTTAAGAAATCTCCTAAGAAGCCTGTCGGGCTTGGGCTACTTAGATTATTTCAGCACCTTTGGCAGTTTGGAAGGCAGTTCTGATCACCTGAAATTAAAGATTTTCATATGACTTTCAGCCCTATCAAATAATTAGTAAGCTAAGCCTTGTAAAATGGAATTGAATATTTTTAATAAGGAAATATAATTTTAATAAGGTGTTTATCTACCATTACCCCCAGAACATGCCTTCTCTCCAACAGGTTTATACTGTACTAAAGCACTATATAAATATTTCCCTTTTTAAAATTCTATGTTGATCATTCTTCGATGACCAGCTTTTTCAAGAAACACACCATACTTAACACTGCACAGCCATTCAGCAAATTGATATTTATAATAATCTGGTGCAGGTGGCATTTTAACGAACGTCGTGATTACCATGACAGACTTTTGGGTTTGATGGCTTCTTGCAAAAGTTCCTTCCATCTAATGTTCTGTGATTCTATGGTTTTACATATTTAAGTATAAGCCATGGTTTATTGAAATTTGGAACTCACCGTTTCTTTTGATCTTATATTCAGGTCTATAAGACTTGATTCTGGAGTGAGAATGTGTCCCCCCTCCCAATATTTACTCCACCTGTTTTCTGATGCTTGATATCCCTACAGGAGGGGACATATTTTTCATGTTAGCATTACAGAATCCTTTGAATGTAGATTCGCTTGGAAAAGTTAATACCTAACCTTAATGGGAAATAGCCTTGCTCATCCTGGTGATGGAGTGGGGGTGAGATTAAAGAACAGAGGCTAGGGCTTCCCTGGTGGCGCAGTGGTTGAGAGTCAGCCTGCCGATGCAGGGAACACGGGTTCGTGCCCTGGTCCAGGAAGATCCCACATGCCGCGGAGCGGCTAGGCCCGTGAGCCATGGCCGCTGAGCCTGCGCGTCCGGAGCCTGTGCTCCGCAACGGGAGAGGCCACAACAGCGAGAGGCCCGCGTACCGCAAAAAAAAAAAAAAAGAAAGAAAGAAAGAAAAAAAAGAACAGAGGCTAACAAAAGGGTGGAAAGAGGCTTGACGGGCATTCTTCACTCATTCAAATATAAACTTCTTAAGGGAAGGACAATTATCTGCTCTAGAATTTACAAAGTCTGTCTATTCATTTACTCATTTAAAATTTTTATTGAGCAACTGCTACATAAAAGACAATGATGTAGAAAGAAAGGTTACTGTTGGGGATCAGATTATAGAGGGCTCAGGGAAAATGGGGGAAAATGGTTTTATAATATTTTTAGAAGCCAAAGAAGCCCATACTTTAATAACATTTATATAGATGTCCCTTTCCTAAAGCAGATGCAGACTGAGCTGAGTGTATATGGTGGACTCAGACCCCTCAGTCCAGCTGCTCTCCTCACTCCCTGAAGTCTCTCCAGGGTGTAACTGGAACATTTTTTTCTAGAGGGATTGAGATGAGCCCCTGCACTGAATGGCCTGCCTTCTGAAGAGCTGCCACTTACAGCTTGGCTGTCTCACAGCAAGACACCTACTGTTCCTTAGTGCCCTGATGGCAGACTTGACATCCAGCCTCAGGACTCTTGCAGTGGCTGTGAAGTTCCTCAAGGGAGAATGCGGAAAGGGTGGGAGGCATCCTACTTTGTACCAGGGTGGCAAATCGAAATGTTTACGGGAGCACATGCAGACAAAGCACTTAAATGAAGTAACACAATGGGGACCGAGGTGAACTGTGCTGCACATGCTCTATGCAAAGGAGACAGCAGCGCTTCAACTCAGGCTCATGGCTGCCCAGACGGTCACACTTTTCTGAGAAGCCAGAAATTTATGTTTTAATCATAATAACCAATTCAAATCTTTAACACTTCGGGAGCCAAACAAAACATGTCTGTGGGCTGGCTGCCAGTTTGAAATTTCAGATTTAGACCTTTCTGACTTTCAACCTTCCCTGAGTACCTCAGTCACTGACCAAGGTTATGTTTTCTTTTTTCATGTTCATTCCATATGACTGGTCTTATAGATCAATACATATGTTGCATCATAGAAGAGAAGTTGACAGATAAATAAGGGGTCCAAATATAAACACCACCTTATGAGATGCACTAGTAATAGTTATAATAATAGTACAATTAAATAATGTGCATGATGTTACATTCATTAAAATATTGAGATCCAGTCACTTACTACATCCCCTCTGGTAAGTTACTTAACTTCTCTATTTCAATTTCCTCATCTATAAAATGGGGATATATTAGTATCTACCTTAAAAATTTGTTGTGAAGACTAAATGAAATAATGCATGTAAAATATCATGGAGAATTCATGATATATGTTGTTGAGGTTATGAGTAGGACTCAAAACAATATTCCTCTTCACTGCCCAAGTTCTGAACTTGTTAAAATATTGGGTTAGCCAAAAACATCTTATGGAAAAACACGAACGAAACTTTTGGCCAACCCAATATAATAAAGTTAGTCCATGAAGAACTGAGATATCAGCATTATTAATGATGAGGCTAAGTTGCAAGACATAACTTAGTTTGACCAAAAAATGGGCTTGCTAACTCCCTACCTCCCATTCTTGGTCTTGGAATAATCTATCTGAGGGAAGTTTTGTTTCAGGGGAGCAGACATGTAACCCAGGGTACTAAGTGCCCCCGGTCCAGATGCAGAGGAGAGAGAAAAGGCTTAGTGTCTTTGTTCATTCCCACTTTTGACATATTAGCTCCATCTTACTGAGAAATGTTGATCAATGGCTATTCTGATAGCCATTGAGAGCTCTCCACCTCCAAGGAGAAAAGTTCAGAGAGTGAGACAAGAAGCCAGGGGTGTTGAGGGGCAGATCCTCCTCAAGGAAAAAAGAAGGTAAGGAGTGCGGAAGAAGCATTTTCCCTAAGATCTACTAAATGCGCAACAAGTGGTACCTACTATTATTATTATTGATATGTGGAACGCTGACAAATTTAGTTCGATAGCCTTTCGATTAATTGCAATATGAGCCCTGTCCAAATATACTCAATGTATCCCCAAACTGGAATTCTGCAAACTGTGTTCTGTAGGATGCTAAAAGGGAGCTGGATTCCAGGCTCAAGTAATTTTGGGAAAATGTGGATTGAAGAACAAAATAGGTTTCTTCACCACAGGACAACTTAGTCTTTTATATGCTAATGTGCTTTTGACATGCTGATAAATGTATGTAATGAACACCTCTATTTCAAACTTATTTGTGCTGGTACATTTTTCTCCTAGCATATTTATTAACATTCTAGGAACACTGTTCTGTGGTTGACAGTTAGGGAAAGGCTAGTTTAGATTAATTTTAAATTAATCAATTTATCCAAATACTCAGGGAAAACAACATTATTGTATATTGTGTATGTCAATTTACCACCTACTTAGCCTAAACACAATGAACAAATGGAAAGCAAAGCAAAGTACATTTTATAATGTGCTCCTGCCTTAAAAATATTGCTTTTTTTTTTTTGACCCAGAAGGGCAAAAAAAAGTGGTTAAGCTAATTCTCTCTTAGGCAAAGGTTTATTCTTTTGTTCAGTTTGACTTGCCAATGGCCTTTGTCATTACCAGCCAGGCCCTCCTTCCTGAAAGTGGGCTGGTTTCTGTATATGGGCCACAATATACACTGTTGGGAAGGAGGAAGGATTTGAATTTTAGGGTCCATCAAATTTACGTTTCTAATAAGAGCAAACGATTCTTGAAACACTGGTTTAAACCTGGCAGTTTATTGCTTTTTTTCTGAAGTTTTCTTTATAATAATAAAAAAATTGGAAGCCATGTGCTGCCATTTCCTTTATTATTCTAGTTTCCAAATGTTGTATTAAAAATTATTTGTTTAAATATTAAATTCTGAATATTTCTGGTTTCATTCAACCAGTTTATTCCAGCTTGGACTTGTCAGTTATAGGGGTCTAATTGGTTTCTCAAACTATGGACAATGGTTCCTGTAGTTTATTTGTATGATGCTGTGTTTCAGCCTAGATGTTCTCATTAATAAAAAAATAGAGCAAAGGATATTTACAGAGTGTGTGTCAAGCACATTATTTCATTTGATCTCCACAAATGTCTTCTGAAATAGGTGCAGTTATTTTGCCCATTTCACAGATGGGGACTGGGGCTTATAGAGAGCCTAATCGTTCCTGAGGCCACCCAGTTTGTATAAAGCAGTGCCTTGTTGGGAACTCAGGCTGTCTGTACCGCATTCTACCCTTAAACAGCATGTCCAGTTTTAGAGTACTTGGAGAAACAGTTCTTAACACCCATCTGGGCTCCAAGGTCTTTGCAGAGTCATAAACTTGTGTGAATCCAAACTTACTTTGTTTACTGTTCACATGAATGAGTCTATATTTGGCAACCCCCTGGGCTCTCTTAATAATTTAAAAACCACAACGTTCAAACTGTCCTGGGAGGGAAAGATTAATAAGAACAAAGAGTTAGCTAATGCTGTCTAACTGGGCCAGCATGAGTGGCTGAGTAAAAAAAGAAAAAGACAAGTTCAGTTATGGATGGGATGCTACCAGGATGAGAGAGTAGATTGTGTTCCTGGAGCTTTAAGTGGAAATGGATGGCAAGCATGGCAAAAATTCATGCGGCTAAGGAGCATCGAGGATATTTTACATCTGAGACCATGGTGAAATAAAAGCAGTAGAAATGCTAAGGCCTCAGATACCTGAACACTGCTTTCAGAATATTGCCAGAAACTATGATTTATTGTACTGGGCATTTTTGAAGATGTGCCAAGATATATGCTTTATCTGATTTGCATTCTGAAAGGGCACATGCTCACAAATGAGGATAAATTACCTCTCCAAATGCAGAAAGATTCCTTCTTTCATTTAGATAGTTTGTGTTTTTTCTTCTTTCCGTTGTTACAGCTTGAGAAATGTTCTATCATGTGAAACAGATCATGCTCTGTGCAATCATCTGGACATATATTAAAGCCACATTGCAGCCTGGTATGGCATGTTGCTTACTTTAGGGGTGGGGTGGGGGGAATTACAGTTCATGATTTTAATAATCAAATACTCAGGGATGAGTATAAAATGTGATCTTCTAGGAAGAACAGCAAATTATGCTCCCATTCTCCTTTTCCCCCTTTCCCTCACTACCCCACTGAGCATAAAGGTTTTCAAGTAACTTTTCTTGAGCTTTTACCAAAGCTTCTATATGAGATACTAACACACCTGAAGTAGAGTACCTGCCTCCACAGGACAGTCGCATGGAGTATCCAACATACACATCAAGTGTCTATCACACGAAGGAGGACCATGGCAAAGGGTTCTAATGGAGAAATGAAACATGGTGAAATCCAGAGTAGCTAAAGGGTAAAGCCTGAGGGTATTCGAGAAGATATCACAGAGGAAGAGACATCTGAGCTTGTGTTAAAGGATAAGCAAGAATTTCCCTAGTAGAAAAAAGTATTAGGTAGGAATTTCAAGCTTACAAGTAGCTTGAATCAAAAAGGAGTGATGAGCAGGTAGTTAAAGGTTACACTCCCAGATAGAGGCACCCAATTCTAATTGAAAAACAAAAGAAAACACAGACATATTTGTTTTAGACTCAGCCTGTGGACTGCTAGTTTTCAACTCTTGGGTTAAAGATCAAAGGGCATAAGCCCACAGTTAACAAACCCCTTCTACCTCTCAGTGCTTCAAATTGACTTTTTTATCGCCTTTTTCTTAAAAGATGAGCAGATAGTCTGATACCTGAGAAATCTTAACAAAAAAGATAAAGACTAAAACACACACACACACTTTAGTCTTTAAAGACTAAAAATAGACAACCTGAAGAAACCAAAACTATGCATAAACATGAAAACATAGAAAGGAAAATTACCATTAATATCCTTAGAGAGATGAGAAAAGATATTACATCCTTGAAGCACGAGCAAGATGCTATTATAAAGAACACTAAAAGAAACACGGAAATTTAAAAAAAGTGGTAGCAGATAGAAGAAAAGTTTAAAATTAATGCTATAAAACAGAGAAAAGCAGATTATTAGTTTGTTAGGACTGGCATAACAAAGCACCACCGATTGGGTGGCTTAAGAAACAGAAATATATTTTCTCAGCTCTGGAGGTTGGAAGTTGAAGATCGAGGTGTAAGCAGGTTTGGTTTCTTCTGAGGTCTCTCCCCTCAGCTTGTAGGTAGCCACTTTCATGTTCACATGGCATTCTCACTTTATGTGTGTCTGTGTCCTAGTTTCCTCTTCTTATAAGGACACTGGTCAGATTGGATTAGGGCCCACCCTAATGACCTCATTTTAACTTGATTACCTCTTTAAAGACCCTGTCTCCAAATACAGTCACATTACAGTCACATTCTGAGGTGCTGGCAGATAGGACTTTAACATATGAATTTGGGGGAACACAATTCAGTCCATAACATAGACCAAAAAGACTTAGAAATGGAAAACTGGAAAGAAAAGTAAAGAATGGTGGAGGATAGGTCAAGAAAATCCAATATCTGAAAAATATGAGCTCCAGAATAAAAGAACAGGAAAAAAAAAGAGGAAAGTAAGTCTTTAATAAAGACATTTAAGAAAATTTCTCAGAATTGTGGGACCCAAGTTGCAAGCTTAACAGGTGCTATGAATATGCAAGAAAATGGATGAAGATCGACCCATACCAAGGCAATTAGTTTAAAAAAATTAGAATACGGAGACAAAGGGAAGGTCCTATAGAAATCTAGAGGGGAAAGCACAGGTCATATACAAAAGACTAGGAATCAGAACACCTTCAGATTTCTCAAAAGCAACATTGAAAGCTAGTAGGGCAATGCCTTCAAAAATTTGGTGAAAAAATTATCTCCGAGTATGAATTCTGCATTAGATAAATTATAAGTCAAGTGGAGAGCAGAATAAAAGCATATTCAGATAAGCAAAATCTCAAAATTTTATCTTTTAAGTACTTTTTCTCAGAAGTTCACCAAAATTAGAAAGTAAACAAAGAAAGATACAGATAGAATCGTGGTTCTCACCCATGGCTGCCCATTGGAATCAACCAGAATGGTTTAAGAAGTACTGATATAGGGGCCCTATCCCCAAAAGTTCTGAATTAATTGGTTTGGATGAGGCCTGGGCATCAGGATTTTTTTAAGTTCCCCAGATGGTTTTTATGTACACCCAAAGTAGATATGGAAGAAGCAAGAGACAGGAAGGGAATTCCCCATGGTGATAGAGAAGGGATGCTGGGACAAAAGTTCTACACTGAGAATAGAGTGCGGCCTATTGGAAAACTCCATAAAAACTTTCTTCAAATAGATGAAGCAGAAATAATATCTACAGCAAAGGATAGGGAGGAGATTTGGACAACTGGTAGAGAGTTTGGTATAGAGTTAGTGATAGGTATAGAGGAAACAAAACAAATATAAAAAGAAGAAAATTAACACCATGGATGCAAAAATATGCAGGGAAGGAAGCATTATCAGAGTTTACTGCATGAAAAGAGTCTCAGCTGTGGAAAGAGTTTACATAAAAACTGAAAACTGGGGGGTGAGGGGGAAAGGAAGTGTACAGGTGTGCAGTGGTGGGTGGGTTGTGAAAGGGTTGTGTTTTCCTATGGTGGGAAAACAAGATATAATGGTTAAAAATAAAACATCAAAACATATCAGCACAAGTGTGCTATTTAGAAAGCTAAACATTTTGAAAATGGTTGCTTCTGGAGAGTGAGGAATAGGTTGGGAGGCTAGGGGAATGCTGTTTTTCATAACAAGTTTTATAAAACCATTTGACTTCTTAAACCATGTACATTTTTAACTTTTATTAAAATAAAAATTAAAAAAATATAAAACCCCCAGGACTAAAAAAGAAAAAAAAAGATAAGACAAACTGCTGAGGGATGACAAAGACAAAAATGAGAACAGAGAAAAACTAGATCATGCCTTGGTCTAAACCTTGACATCAAGGAGATCAACCCGAGCTTTCTACAGAAACTCTTTGAGCTGAGCTATCAATATAAAAGACTTATGTTAGGATGAAAAGAGATGTAACTTTTTTCATGGAATAGCCCTGTTAACAGATTTCCTTTAAGGTCAGAGGACTTTATCAGAGAGTAAAGCCATCTAAAGAGAGCAGACAACCCAGTATTTAATCATCCAACTCTTCATTAAATAAACATTTATTGACCATCTGCACTATCCTGGATGTTAGATCTAATGGGAGCAATGGTTAATCCCCTTTTGGACATCAATTTAGTGGGGGAATAAAGTATTTCTAGAACAGGATGGTGGATACTGTGACAAGGGAAGGATATAGTATGATAGATATATTTAAGAAGGTCACAAAAAGATGTGGCTGAAATGGAAATTATTCAAAAGGAGTAGATCAATGTGCTACTAAACAACGAATGGATCACTGAAGAAAGCAAAGAGGAAATAAAAAAATACTTGGAGACAAGTGAAAATAGAAACATAATGATCCAAAATCTGTCGGATGCAGCAAAAGCAATTCTAGGAGGAAAGTTTATAGTAATACAAGCCTATACAAACGTTACCTCAGGAAACGTGAAAAATATCAAATAAATAACCTAACCTTACAACTAAAGGAACTAGAAAAATAAGAACAAACAAAACCCAAAGTAAGTAGAAGTCATAAAGATCACAGCATAGAGACTAAAAAAATTAGAAAAGTTCAATAAAACTAAGAGATGGTTCTTTGAAAAGATAAACAAAATTGACAAAACTTTAGCCAGACTCATCAAGAAAAAAAGAGAGAGGACCCCAAATAAATAAAATCAGAAATGAAAAAGGAGAAGTCACAACCAACACTGCAGAAATACTAAAGGATCATAAGAGTTTACTGTGAACAATTACACGGCATTAAAATGGACATTCTGGGAGAAATGGACAAGTTCCTAGAAATGTACAATCTCTCAAGACTAAACCAGGAGGAAATACAAAATATGAACAGGCTAATTACCAGTAATGAAATTGAATTAGTAATTTAAAAACTCCCAATAAATGAAAGTCCTGATCTTCACAGGTGAATTCTACCAAACATTTAGAGAAGAGTTAACACCTATCCTTCTCAAACTATTCCAAAAATTTGCAGAGGAAGAACACTTCCAAACTCATTCTATGAGGCCACCATCACCCTGATACCAAAAGCAAAGATATCACAAAAAGAGAAAAATTACAGGCCAATATTGCTGATGAACATACATGAAAAATTCTCAACAAAATACTAGCAAACTGAATCCAACAATACATTAAAAGGATCACACAAAATGATAAAGTGGGATTTATCAGGAATACAAGGATTTTTCAATATCCCCAAATCAATGAATGTGAAACACTACATTAACAAATTGAAAAATAAATATCATATGATCATTTCAATAGATACAGAAAAAGCTTTTGACAACACTTAACATCTATTTATGATAAAACCTCTCTAGAGAGTGGACATAGGAAGAACATACCTCAACATAATAAAGGCCAGTCTTTCAAGACTCCCCACCTCACCATAAGTCACCTTTCAACCTGACCTGGAATTCTACTTGTGACATGCCTGTGACATCACTTAATGACTCTTGGAATCTGCTCTGTATTCTTATATTTCTCTATCCTTTCTTATGTGATCCCCTCCACTCAGGATGCCCTTCATCTCATTTTTGGCCTGAGGAAACATGCTAATCCTTTAAAACCCAACTAAATATCACCTCTTCACTTAAGTCTTCTCAGAATGACGGTCTCCTTTTTATATTTTTCCAAAGTACTTGGTTATTAGCCTGTAGTGGGGATAAAAAAAAAATCTCATTAGCAGGGAACAGAATTTTTTTAGGGAAGAATTTGCCTTTGTTTAGGAAAATGTCTTGATCGTCCCCCAAACAGGAAATCAAATAGCAAAAGACCTGGCAATAAAGTAAGTGGCCCAATTGCTGTGCATGAGAAATGAATAGGAGTTTGCAGTGAGTGGGGGTGGGGGTGTGCGGTTTGGGGAAACAGCTGAGTAACATGGCTGAGAAGCCTAAAGAGCTGGGATAGGGACACTGATATTCCATTGAAGGGTCTCTGTTTCAGTGAGATACATCCTACCTGTATTGCTAAAGCCTTCAGTAGAGTATGGCACACATTGAAAGTCCTCATGAAAGTGAGGCTTTTAACTTATTCATTTGGAGAGGTATATTTGGGTCGAAACAGTGGAAAGGTATACTCACAAGGCAGAGTAAAAAAAAAGCAGTCAGCAGAGCAGAACTTGGGGGCTGAAAATATTTATGAGGCACAGGACAAAACTGGGGATTTAAGCCAATTTTCTTTACATCTCAGGTGACAGCAAAACCTTAGCTGCTATCTACTTCAACGCAATTATACCAATTATCACAATCCATTTTAGATTAAAGATGATTGTAGGTTATGTGTACAGTTCCTGGGGTCAGAGTCACATTAAAATGTGGCTGCCTCTGATGCAGTCATGGAAACGGAGTGATGATGAGGACAATTCATAGAGGAGGGATTCCAGGTAGAAGAGCAATGGGTGTCTGTGACAAACAGTGATTTTCCTTAACTCAGCAGTAATTGTTAACATCACCAATTGGCCTAACCCTGTCTGTATATTGCACTGTTGAGAGATCTTGGGTATGGCTGGCCAAGGCAATATACCATAAACTTCTCACGGGAATACTACATTGCTATGCACTCCTTTGTATAAAACACAAGTTTACAAATGAGCTCAAGGGGTAGGTTTTATAAAAGCAGAAAGTGTAATTCTGTTTATCAGTATATCCTAGGACAGTGCCTGGCCCACTATAGAAGCAAAATAAATATTTGTTGAATTAATAAAAGGATTAATAGCTTCCCAATAAATTTTTAAAATATCAATAGTTTGTTGAATAATACATTCTTATAAGCTAGAGCTGGAAGAAATGTGGTGATTGGTGGCTGATGAGAAATAAGACAGAAAAATGCAGAATGTGCTAATCTATATAACCTGTTATCATGGTCTCTTTTTCTTTTCTTGGTACCAACTAACCTCAGTTGCTACAGAATAGAATCATGGTTATCTTAATTCTGTGTCTGGTGATTTTCCAACTAATTTATAAAAGAATTTCAATATTTGCCAACAAACTAAACTGGGTCCACTAAAACACAATCTTGTTTTTCATATTATTTGAATTCTTTCCCTTCATACTTTTAAGCAAACTAGAAATGCATATGAAAGTATGGCTTGAGTTTGATGGTTAGAAGCTACTCCTAAAGATTCTGGAAAAAGGTATTTATGAAGGCTGTCCTTGCCTGTCACCATTCGTTCCCTAGAGCTTCAGAATCACAACTTGCCTGCACTGAGCTGAAAGCTATGACTGTGTTTCAATAGTTATTTATCTTTCAGTTTCTGGGCAATATTGATTTCCTCTGTGAATTGAAAACACGTTTGCCAATTTCACATGCATGAATCTTAGAGAATACAGTTTTAGGAGGCATTGAAATTACTTACCAGACTAAAAGCTTTTATTTTTGTGAGCAATTAATATAATGAAAATACTTGGTTACATCTGATTGCCTCATTTTCTGAATACTGTATTGATCAAAGTAGAATAAATACACATTGATCAAATATTGGATTACTTTTGCCTTCTGAATTTTTATTTGACTTTTCTGAATAATTTTATGCTATATAATTTGCAGCTGTTCTCTTGTTGCCCTAAGCATAACATTATAGTGTTTACTGCACAGTGGCAATCTTAGTTTTCTGGGGCTGCCATAGCAAAATACCAAAGTGGACTGGCTTAAACAACAGAAATTTATTGTCTTACGGTTCTGCAGCCTAGAAGTCTAAAATCAAGTGTCAGCAGGGATAGTTCTTTCTGAGAGCTGTGCAGGAGAGTCTGTTTCAGGCCTCCTTCCTAGCTTCTTGTGGATTTCTGGCAAATGTTGGCATCCCTTGACTTGTAGTTGCATCACCCTGAACCCTGTCTTTATCTTCACATGCAGTTCTCCCCGTTACCATGTCTGCCTTGGTGTCCAAGTTTCCTCTTCTTATAAGGACACCAGTCATGCTGGATTAGGGCCCGCCCTAATGAGCTCAACTTGATCATCTGCAAAGACCCTATTTCAAATAAGGTCACATTCACAGCTACTGTGGGTTAGGACTTGAACATCTTTTCTGGGGTTGGGGGTGGGGTGGGGGACAATTCAATCCATAACAGTAGCATATTATTTTCAGGGATTGGTGTAAGGCAAAGTGAATAAGAAATAAAAATCTCTTTCAAGTGTTGAGCTGGGCCCTGAAGGGGCAGAGTACAAGGGCTGGTGGAGAGAGACAAAATACTTCACAAGCCATGGGAATAGAGATTCACTCTGATTCCTTTGATTACTATGTCACACCTGAGCCAAGCACAAGGGGAAAGGTCTTATTAAAAGAGATAAATAGTAAAACAAAACAAAACAAAAAAAGAGCTGGATGTCAGTCCCAGCTCTGCCATTCTTCCAGCTAAATAACGCTGTATAAGCAAATCAAAGTCTGCGAGCCTCTTTTTCCTAGTCTGTAAACAGAAGATCTAACAGCTTGAGGCTAAAATGAGATACTCTATGTAAAGCACCCAGAACTGTACCTGTAATTTTTGAGCCCAGCTCAAAAATAGAACTTCCCTTCTCTCCCAGTCCCTTTTCCATTCTCCTTCCCTTTATGCTTTAAGCCTTAAAACTGCACGTATTAATGACTTTAAATAAGTGAAAAATATATAGCATCATATTGTAATTTTTTAAGATAAGTGTCTGAAGGATGAGGCTGCATACGTATTGTAAAAATGGGGGACCTCTCTGGTGGCACAGTGGTTAAGAATTCGCCTGCCAATGGTGGGGACACAGGTTCGAGCTCCGGTCCGGGAAGGTCCCATACGCTGCAGAGCAACTATGCCCGTGCTCCACAACTACTGAAGCCCGCACACCTAGAGCCTGTGCTCCACAATGAGAAGCCACTGCAATGAGAAGCCTGCGCACTGCAAGAGTAGCCCCTGCTCGCCACAACTAGAGAAAGCCCGTGCGCAGCAGTGAAGATGGAATGCAGCCAAAAATAAATAAATACATAAAATTTTTTAAAAAAGGAATGATTCTGAACTCTTCTTCTGTTTCCCATTCTGACTCCTGGGTTTGGCTTTAGCCTGAAGGCATTTAGTCTCAACAGTTTTTAAAAACTGTTTTCCTCTGACTTGGGAGATTGTCACATGAACACATTACCATCCAATGACTCTTAGGGGGCGTGGAGGTGGAGGCTATTTATTGGATGAGCCAGAGGGTCTTGAGGGAATGTGATAAGATCAGGTTTGTTACATCTAAAATGCTTGTGAGACATTCACCTGGTATCAATTGAGCTCCTTCTCTTTGCCAGGCATTCTGATCAGTGCTGGTGGCTGCTTTTGACAAGGTTTACTTTTTCCTCCCACGAGAAGCCCATGTGTTTGTGGACAAGAGGTGTCTGCACAAGTACGGTCCTGTATGTAAGTGCCAGTGAGTACACAGGGAGGGTCCTGAGGAAAAGATGCTATTAAAGTTATGGGTGATAAGGGTTAGGCTCCCAAGACTCGCTTACATCTTAGAACTGGTCCTGATGGAAGAGGAAAAAAGTAAACACTGCCCTTTAAACGGTGATTATTGTGATAAGGTAAGTCTCGATAGTTTTGTTATGGCTATACTATTAAGAATACACTTCAAAACAGCACACTGAAAACTTTCTAGGCAACTTTGCATGATATCATAAATATTGTCTACGAAACACTGGAAACAATGTCCTATTAAGGAAGTGAGGAGAGTACTTTGAATCTAGGCACTACGGGCCTAATTCAATGATAAGAAATGAAGAGGGCATGGGGCCCCCTTGGGCTCTTATTCTTACTGTAACGTACCATTCCCCTTAGTTAATCATGCTGAGACTTCGCAAATGTCTTGGTAAAATACAATATTAGAGCTGGAACAGACTTTAGACATCACCTAGTTCAAGTCCCCCAGTTTAGAAGAGAAATTGAAGCATGTAGAGATTAAGTAACTTGTCCAAGGTCACAGCCTCCTTCATAACAGGTTTTCTTACTTCCAGTCCTATTCTCTTTCCTTTTGGACTTGTAGATAAGAGACAGTAATAAGATTTTAATTTTATAATTGTCAATTTCTCTATATATACTTATACATGGGACATGAATTTTCTCCTATATTTTCCTCACTTTTATCAAAATTAAGCTATTGGTTGGTTTGAGATTCTCTGTGATTTGAGCTTGGGTTGTCTGAAATAGAATTCATTACCTTGGGCAACCTGAATCCTTTCCTCCTCCTTGCAGTATTCCTCCTTTTTCTATAAATAGTTGTCTTGACATGGTCTATTACTGTGTATATTTCAACCATTTTGCTAGTTATTCTTACCATTTAACTTTGATTTTCATTAACTGCCAGGTGTTAGGCAGCTGCTCTGCTTATTTTGGGTTCATCCTAATTTTTGAATTCCTTTTATATTAGCCTGGCCTGTTTTGTACAGTCTATCTTAATGGCTTGGCCTAATTCCAAGTTACAAAATAGGTTTGTAACTAGTTAGATACTTTCCAAATTCAGTCGATTTCAGAATAAACCATGGTTTTAAAATATTTTTCACTAATTTTTACTACTGGCCTTACATGGTAACTTTGTTTGTAATCTTGGGTTAAAAAAAAGAGTTATAATGATCAAGTCTGGGAATGCCAAATAATTCTAAATTTGTTCTACATGGTACATCAGCCACAGGCATTCCAACAAAGGGATTATTATGTTAGTTCTATATTTCTTAATAAAGCTAGTATCTTGCAGGCATTTATTGAATAAATATTCGGTTTTATTAGTGTCAAGAAAGAAGCATTCCCTATCTTCCTCCTGCAGACCCACGTGATTGAGCTTATTGGTCACCAGGTCAACCTGTGGTGACAGACATCGTGGAAGTCTGTTCTGCCACAAGTGTTGTTTCATTTTGACTCTTGTTGGTAAGCCTATTAAGAATTTCTTGTGTTGACAAAGTCTTCACCAGCTCAGATTTTCTCACTGACTCCTAGATGACTTTATTAAGGAAGAGCTGGAATCCTAAGAAATGAGCAGCATAAATGGGTACTTGCCTGGCTGGGCTGAGTCTGGGTTTACAGGCCATGCAGTTTCCTGATCTCTGCTCAGGGTCTGAAGATTCCTGGGCAGAAAGTCCTTTTAAAGAAGTGTTCTTTTCAAAAATCCCTAAGTAGTGTCTCCAGCTGGACTGCCCTTCTGGGTTAAAGAGCAGATCGAGTCTTAGCAACAATTCTCTCTGGGGGCTCATGGAAGTTGGTGCAAAATATTGATTGAGCTAGCTGCCTAACCTTTTGTAGGAAGGGTTCAACCCACTGAAGTTCTTTGGAACAGAGACCAATTAGTCTGATAACACATGTAATTTTTGAGGTGACTACTTCTCATATTCTTGTACCTCAACTGCTGTAAATCATGTTTTCACATAAAATTCCCTTTCAAATCTCTAGACCCTTTTAAATACACCTAACGTCTTCTCACAGTCACATTCTTAGAGCACCTAACGTCTTCCCACAGTCACATTCTTAGAGCACATAAGAGTCATCAAGCCTGCTGACACACATTGCTTGAATAGCTCTGGGTCTCTTCATCTTGTTAGGTTACCGTTTCTGCCAATTCTTATTCCAGCTGCTTTGATTTTCCTAGTGAGTGTAGTGACTTGTGTGGCCACCATTTCTTAAGAATAGAGTGTTTTAATATATGTTTCATTTTGGAGGAGCTCTCCATGGTGGAACCCACTGAGTCATACTGAAATGTATTTTGTGGGAATCCGGAGAATGGTTCTTTGGAGGATCAATGTATCATTGGAACCTATATGCATAGTGTTAAGGTAAATGAAATATTTTATAATTGAAAAAAGTTTCTGGCTCAAAAGTATGAAACACATGTATAGATACACATAAATTATATTTTATGTAAAAGCTGAGTACATTTCAATATGTTTGGTATGAAGTAGGGTGAAGCTCTTAAAAGTAAAAATACCCAAGGTCTAGAAAGCTGTTAAAATGCCTTGGTTTCTAGAACTGACATAAAATTTAAAATTAGTGATCCGTGTTAAAAAGCAGCAGTATACACATTCTTTTCAAGTGCACATGGAACTTTCTCCAGGATAGATCACATGCTAGGCCACAAAACAAACCTTGGTATAGTTAAGAAAATTGAAATCATATCAAGCATCTTTTCAAACCACAATGATATGAGATTAAAAATCAACTACAAGGGGCTTCCCTGGTGGCGCAGTGGTTGAGAGTCTGCCTGCCGATGCAGGGGACACGGGTTCGTGCCCTGGTCTGAGAAGATCCCACATGCCGCAGGGCAGCTGGGCCTGTGAGCTGTGGCCACTGGGCCTGTGCGTCCGGAGCCTGTGCTCCGCGACAGGAAGGCTCCAACAGTGAGAGGCCCGCGTACTGCAAAAAAAAAAAATCAACTACAAGAAAAAGACTGCAAACAACACAAACGCATGGAAGCTAAACAAAATGCTATGAAACAACCAATGGATCACCAAGGAAACCAAAGAGGAAATCAAAAAATATCTAGAGACAAGTGAAAATGAAAACATGATGCTCCAAAACCTTTGAGATGCAGCAAAAGCAGTTCTAAGACGGAAGTTTATAGCAATACAATCTTACCTTCAAAAACAAGAAAAATCTCAAATAAACAACCTAAACTTACACCTAAAGCAACAAGAGAAAGAAGAGCAAAACCCAAAGTTAGTAGAAGGAAAGAAATCATAAAGATCAGAGCAGAAATAAATGACATAGAGACTAAGAAAACAATAGAAAAGATCAATGAAACTAAAAGCTGGTTCTTTGAAAGAATAAATAAAATTGATAAACTTTTAGCTAGAGTCATCAAGAAAAAAAGGGAAAGGGCCAAAATCAATAAAAGTAGAAATGAAAAAGAGGAAGTTACAACAAACACCACAGAGATACAGAGGACCATAAGAGACTACTACAGGCAACTACATGCCAATAAAATGGACAACATAGCAGAAATGGACAAATTCTTAGAAAGGTACAATCTCCCAAGATTGAACCAGGAAGAAATAGAATATAAGAACAGACCAATTACAAGTACTGATATTGAATCTGTGATTAAAAAACTCCCAGCAAACAAAAGTCAAGGACCAGATGGCTTCACAGGAGAATTCTACCAAATGTTTAGAGAAGAGTTAACATCTACCCTTCTGAAACTATTTCAAAAGACTGCAGAGGAAGGACCACTTCTGAACTCATTCTATGAGGCCACCATCACCCTGATACCAAAATCGGACAAAAATATCACAAAAAAAGAGAATTACAGGCCAAAATCACTGATGAACATAGACACAAAAATCCTCAACAAAATACTAGCAAACCAAATCTGACAATACATTAAAAGGATCAAATGGGATTTATCCCAGGGACGCAAGAATTCTTCAATATCTGCAAATCAATCAGTGTGATACACCACATTAACACACTGAAGAATAAAAATCATATGATCATCTCAGTAGATGCAGAAAAAGCTTTTGATAAAATTCAACATCGCTTTGTGATAAAAACTCTCCTGAAAGTGGGCATAGAGGGAACCTACCTCAACGTAATAAAGGCTATATATGACAAACCCACGGCTAAAGTCATACTCAAAAGTGAAGCTGAAAGCATTTCCTCTAAGAACAGGACCAAGAAAAGGATGTCCACTCACCACTTTTATTCAACATAGATTTGGAAATCCTAGCCACAGCAATTAGAGAAGAAAAAGAAACAAAAGGGATCCAAATTGGAAAAAAAGAAGTAAAACTGTCACTGTTTGCAGATGACACAATACTATACATAGAAAATCCTAAAGTTGCTACCAGAAAACTACTAGAGCTCATCAGTGAATTTGGTAAAGTTACAGCATACAAAATTGTTATATAGAAATCTGTTGCATTTTTATACACTAACAATGAAAGATCAGAAAGGGAAATTAAGGAAAGAATCCCATTTACCATCACATCAAAAAGGATAAAATACCTAGGAATAAATCTACCCAAGGAGACAAAAGACCCATACTCCAAAAACTGTAAGATGCTGATGAAAGATATCGAACATGACACAAACAGATGGAAAGATATACTGTGCTGTTAGATTGGAAGAATCAATATTGTCAAAATGACTATACTACCCAAGGCAATCTACAGATTCAATAAAATCCCTATCAAAATACCAATGACATTCTTCACAGAACTAGAATAAATAATTTAAAATTTTGTATGGAAACATAAAAGACCCTAAACAGTCAAAACAATCCTGAGAAAGAAGAATGAAGCTAGAGGAATCATGCTTCTTGACTTCAGACTATACTACAAAGCCACAGTAATCAAAACAGTATGGTACTGGCACAAAGACAGATTTCTAGATCAATGGAACAGGATAGAAAGCCCAGAAAAAAAAACCATGTATCTATGGTCAATTAATCTACAACAAAGGAGGCAAGAATATACAATGGAGGAAAGACATCCTCTTCAATAAATGGTGCTGGGAAAACTCACAGCTATATGTAAAAGAATTAAATTAGAACATTCTCTAACACCATACACAAAAAAATAAACTCAAAATGGATTAAAGACCTAAATGTAAGGCCAGATACTATAAAATTCCTAAAGGAAAACATAGGCAGGACAGTCTTTGGCATAAATTGCAGCAATATTTTGTTTTTTGGATCTGTCTCCTAGAGTAATAAAAATAAATACAAAAATAAACAAATGGGACGTAATTGAACTTAAAAGCTTTTGCACAGCAAAGGAAACCATAAACAAAATGAAAAGACAACCTACAGAATGGGAGAAAATATTTACAAATGATGTGACTGACAAGGGATTAACCTCCAAAGTACACAAACAGCTCATGAAGCTCAATATCAAAAAAAACAAACAACCCAATCAAAAAATGGGTAGAAGATCTAAATAGACATTTCTCCAAAGAAGACATACAGGTGGCCAAAAGGCACATGAAAAGATGCTCAACGTCTTTAATCATTCAAGAAAGGCAAATAAAAACTACAATGAGGTATCACCTCACACCAGTCAGAATGGCCATCATCAAAAAGTCTACAAATGATAAATGCTGGAGAGGGTGTGGAGAAAAGGGAACCCTCTTACACTGTTGGTGGGAATGTAAATTGGGGCAGCCACTGTGAAGAACAGTATGGAAGTTCCTTCAAAATCTAAAAATAGAGCTACCATATGATCCTGCAATCCCACTCCAGGGCATGTATCTGGAGATAGCCGTCATTTGAATAGATACACACACCCCAAAGTCCATTGTAGCACTATTTACAATAGCCAAGACATGGAAGCAACCTAAATGTCCATCGACAGACGAATGGATAAAGAAAATGTGGTATTTATATACAATGGAATATTACTCAGCCATAAAAAATAATGAAATTTTGCCACTTGCAGAAACATGGATGGATTTGGAGGGCATTATGTTAAATGAAATAAGTCAGAGAAAGATAAATTCTGTATGATATCACTTATATGTGGAATCTAAAAAATACAACAAAACAGTGAATATAACAAAAAGCAGCAGACTTACAGGTATAGAGAACAAAATAGTGGTTACCAGTGGGGAGTGGGATGCTGGGCAATACAGGGGTGGGGGGAGTAGGAGGTACAAGCTACTGGGTTTAAGATAGGCCCAAGCATATATTGTACAACACGGGGAATATAGCCAATAATTTTGTAATAACTATAAGGGGAAGTACCTTGAAAAATTGTATAAAAAATTTTTTTAAATAAAAAAAAATTAGTGATCCATGGAATACTGGATGTGGCAGACACCACAGAAATCATTAATTTCAATTCCTTTCTCTCTAGCCTTTAATGTTTTACTCGCTTATTTTCTCACAGATGAGAAAAGGGAGCCCAGACAGGGTGATTCTCCCAAATCCACAGAGCCAGTTAGGGACACAGCTTGATTGACAGCACAAGTCTTCTGTCTCCTGACACAGCTTTTTTTTTTTTTAAAGGTGGCGTATCACTGCCTACAACAGCTTATGGGTATAACTTGAAAAGGCCAATTAAATTCTGCGTTGGAACTAAGTTAAAATGTAATTTCAGCATTTCATCAAGGGTTTCAAATGAAATAATGAGAAAATAAATTTTAATCTCTCAGCTCTCATAAAATTAGGATGAATGTTGTAGAATGGGGGCTATTCTGAATCCTTCCTAACTCTGACATATGTTATAGACTACACTTCAGGGTATACTTCACAGAGTTGAGGGGATCAAGTGTTTAAGGGGACAACAGATTATAACCAATATGTTTTGGGCTGTTGCTTTCAAAATGGCTGTTGTGGAAGAGACTGAAAATACTCATGAATATTGATGAGCTCCCTATATTTCGCAGTCTTCTATTTGACTAGTTCTGGTCAATAAAATGTGAGTGAAAATTTTGGCTCTCACTTCTAGGCCTGGGTGATAGTGTATTCTGTGTATCCTCCTCAGGCTCTCTCTCTACATCCCCATCCCCCACCCCCCATCCATGTGGTGGGAAGCAAGGAATTCTAAGACAGTGGGTAAAAATACAAAAAGGAGCCAGGTAACAGTCATGGGTAAGAGAAGAGCCACCCAGTAAAACTGCCCAGCTCCAGTGGATTTCATGTGAAGCACAAGTTCTGTGATCGTGCTCTCCAGGTTGAGGAGTGTTTGTTACAGTAGCTCGTATTAATTACCTAGACACAGCCAACTATCTTTTAAATTTTAGTTATGTATTCATTTGACTATGATGGCCTAGGAATTAATATGAAGTGGTGGCTTTAGAAGACATCAGAAAATTTCTCTAATATAATTCTCTTTTGTCATATTAAATGTAGATTTCCAGACTATTGTGTAGTTTGTAATGTAATATTGCACATCTAAAGTTTAAGTCCACTGTTCTTTTTCTCAATAGATATTATTCCCACATAGACTGCACAGTCCCTGAGGTTGTATGATATAGTTTCTCTGGTCATTCAAATACAGATATTTAAACCTTTGTGTCTTCCTTCCAGAGTCTGATGACTTTATAATGACTCCTTGTATTTGTTTGCACACAGACTAAACTGCTGTAACAGAATCCTCTTCTTCACCCCCAAATGCTCTGATTCAAACAAGATAGGAGTTTATTTCTCTCTCATTAAATAGTCCAGAATAGGCCCAGAGTGAGGTCGCCCAGGGGCCCAGGCTCATCCATCTTGTTACTTTTCCATCCCAGGTGGATTCTAGCTCATCAGCATCACATCTGTATGTCTGAGTCCGCACCATGGAGTGCAAGCAATCTCCTTCCTAAACTACATGACCCAGCAATTGTATATATGGCTTCTGTTCACATTCTATTTGCTGAAAAATAGTCACATGTCCACCCCTGGCTGGAAAATATGTCTCAAGCTGAAGAGCCATATGCCCAGACAAAACTCAGAAATTCTTTTATAAAAAGGAAGAAGAGGAGAAGGGACATGGGAACACAGCAGTTTTTACCTAACCACATTGGGACCTTTGGCCATGTTTCAGTATCAGAAGGGATCTGTTTGCCATATTTTGTACTGTTCTATAGTAAATACCCTTACAAATGAGAAGCATTGACGTTCCCTGAAATTAATAATCAATACCTTTATCATACAGCAATCTTATATATTTTTCCCATTATTAAGGAATGAAGACATGGAAAATATACTTTCCTGTGATAGTTTTAAAAGTGTCATTCTGGGCTTCCCTGGTGGCACAGTGGTTGAGAGTCCGCCTGCTGATGCAGGGAACACGGGTTCGTGCCCCGGTCCGGGAAGATCCCACATGCTGCAGAGCGGCTGGGCCCATGAGCCATGGCCGCTGGGCCTGCGCGTCCGGAGCCTGTGCTCCGCAACGGGAGAAGCCACAACAGTGAGAGGCCCGTGTATCGCAAAAAAAAAAAAAAAAAACAGTGTCATTCTGTGAGCCTCCACTGTATTTTCCCTCGGATTTAAGCAGTTCTGGAAGCAGGAGACTAGCCAAAATATTTCTTACTAATCAATCAGGATGGGTGCCAGCTGTAAACAGATGGCACACCCACATAGACACCTACCAGCTGAGTGTTAGCCCTGTCTAGGATGGGGAAAGCTCAACAGGAGTTTGTTTAGAGTGAAGTGAAGAGCCTCATAGAAATAATTTATCCTCAGGGAAGTGAGAGTCGAGATTCAAGAGTTTGGAAGAAGGGAGACTGTGCATGGTCTGTCACTCAGAATGTTGTCATGAGTTCAAATTTTAAGTCCTAAGTCAAGGGGTCTGCAATAACAGGGCAAATACTATATAGATAGCAACTATATTATATGGCATCATTATATATATATATATATATATACACACACACACATATATATATATATATATATATATATATATATATATATACACACATATTTTTTTTTCCCTCCTCCCCAATAAAAATAAAAGTCTTTGTGGGACGTGGGAACACAAGATGTCAATAACATGGTAGTTGATGCAATGGAAAGATTCCATGCTGGAGTCTTTGGCAGTAACAAGAGACAGAGCCCTTCAGTCAGATGACAATGTCCTCAGTGTCTGGCTCAACACTCTGAGAGCTGTATCACTGGGGACATGGCTGTGCCTTTGTGGGTGTTAGCAGCAGTAGCCTCCTCTGTGATCATAGGAACATAGCTGCTGCATAAGGAATTGGCATTAACAGAAGTCTTTGCAGAAAAGTGGAGCCAGAGAGAATTCTTGAGTGGTCAAGAGTACTGAACTTGGTTTGACATGGTACATGTGTGAGGTCCCTATAGGACTCTCAGAAATATTTGAGAGGAAGTTGAGGGGATCAGGAATTTGTTCCTACATGATGGATGGGAGTGAAGACAGGGAGACCGTTTAGTGACACTTACTGTGACATTTTCTCTACCATCTCTCCCTGTTTTATAAATAGGGACCTCACAGCTAATGTTCTTGATCTATTTGATCTAGGGCTTGAGGCCTTATCTGGTAGAGCTCCAAACCTTGCTACCCTACCACCCTTGGCCTTTGTTATTGATTTGCTTGGACTCTCAGAAGAGGGAAGGGCTCCAGCCTAGCACACTTTCTATTCAAGGAACAAATGATCCTGAGGATGAAATTAAATGATCCTCTTTACTAAAGCATCCTCCCATTTCATTGAATTCCATTGTTTCTTTTGTTGTCTTGGCCACTCTTTGAGTACCATTTTGCTGGTTCTGATTCAAGGCTCTAGTGAAAGAATGAGGGCCACACTATTAAGCAAGTCTCCCTTATTCTAGCCTTTTGTCACAATTTTCTACGCTAATTATGTCTCCTTATCATTAGTCTTGCATCTTAACTTTAACCTCTTAATTTTAATTTGGCAAAATACCTTACCAGAGGAAAGAACGTAAAAGTCACTTTATAAAATGACTTAAGAAATGGTTTAGTATGGGCTTCCCTGGTGGCGCAGTGGTTGAGAGTCCGCCTGCCGATGCCGGGGACACGGGTTCGTGCCCCGGTCCGGGAGGATCCCACGTGCCGCGGAGCGGCTGGGCCCGTGAGCCATGGCCACTGAGCCTGCGCGACTGGAGCCTGTGCTCCGCAACGGGAGAGGCCACGACAGTGAGAGGCCCGCGTACCGCAAAAAAAAAAAAAAAAAAAAAAAAAAAGAAATGGTTTAGTATTGGATTAGTTGGGATGTATTAAAAGTATTTTAACAAGTGTGTTTTGTGGTAGAAGGATTAAGGACAATGGCATAAACTCAGCTCATGGTCCCCAAACAGAAGAAAATTTGAGTGCTGTGATGAACTGGGTGCTATACCAAGCCCTGAAGGTACAATGGTGAGTAAAACAGATGTGAATTCTTATGTTGTTTACTAGGTCTCTTGTTTCATGTTAGTACAACCCCCTTTCTGGCAGAAAATCAGGCTTTAAAAACGCAAATGCACTTCCAAATTTAAACTTCTTTGTTTGGAATTCTAGATCCCTACAATTAGGTCAGAAACTACCTTGAGAAGCGAATTTTCTTCTGGTTAGTTTGAGACAACCCAACTGGCTCTTTGAAGAAATGTCCCAACTACCAACCTTGATCCAGGTTGTTCTATTCTCTTGGAATTCCTGTCTTGCTACTTTCCCTGAGGAAGGTCTCTCCATCTTTAAAACCTAGCTCAATGATGCATCTTCCTAAAGCCTTTGCAAATATTTGCAAATAGATGTGGTCTCCTCATTTGAACTCCTTCAGCATTTGTATCATGATTAAATCCTATACCATAGTTATTCTGACTTAACTCCCTTAAATTACCATTAGCCCACACATTGCCACTGGGTGAATTAGAAAAAAGTACCCCTTCCTCAAGATACTTTACTTTCATCTATTAGAAAATTGTCGTAACATGTTAGAATAAAAAAAAATACAGCCATCTGTGGAAAAAGTTACCACTATACAAATCTACTATATCTAAGACATGTAAGACGTCTCCTAGATAGTGTTGGCCTTTAGATGGTCACTCTGGTTTTACTTACTAGGTTGTGATTTGCCATTGGTCATGGTCAGTGGTGTGTTGGTAAATTCTGAATAGCCGGCTCTCTGGGAAAATCAACCAATCAACCAACCAACCAACTAACCAACCAAACAACCCTGATTTGTAGTGTTGGCTGATGTCAAACTACCAAGATGACATCAACTGGCTTGCAAAATCCGTGCAAATTTAAAAATGGGCTCTCATGAGCTAGTAAGAGCTGACTCCTGAACATCATGGGTTGGGCTTTGTTCATTCATTTTTGCTATCTACAGAACTCAATAAATATTGAAGAAGCCCTAAGTAACATAAATATGAAACTCACAGGTATCGTACATTAAAAAATTAGGAACATTCTTTGTTTTTTTTTTTCGGTACGCGGTCCTCTCACTGTTGTGGCCTCTCCCGTTGCGGAGCACAGGCTCGGATCGCGCAGGCTCAGTGGCCATGGCTCATGGGCCCAGCCGCTCCGCGGCACATGGGATCCTCCCCGACCGGGGCACGAACCTGTGTCCCCTGCATTGGCAGGCAGACTCTCAACCACTGCGCCACCAGGGAAGCCCCAGGAACATTCTTGGCATTGCTACCAAGGACAACAGCACTTGCCAGTGAAACTATTTAATATTTGAGCATTGGGGCAACATATCTTTTTTACGACACACTTCTGAGGCTGAAGTACAGAAGTTTCTGAGAATATAGCAATTCATTAGCTTGCCTAAGGTAAGATTAATACCTATAAATAACCTTTCAGGAAAATGTAACGTGTCAAGTACAGTAAAATCTTAAGGCTGCTTTGTTAGTACTTCCATGGTCCTGGGTTTCTATTTTCTCAAAGTTTTGCCTAAACAATTTATATTTTAGCTACTTTAGTGGATAAAGCTATAAATATTTTCCTGGCATATTAATGCTTATGCAAGTAAGGTCCTCTTTGTGGTTAATTAGTTTGCATGCTGAGATGAAAGGTGGTGATAGGCAAGGCTCGTTAAGTGTCAAATACTAACTTCTGTAAGATGGATTATGTTTATTTTATAAAGGCCAATGTTTTAGTCTTTGCATGAGTGATTCAATTATGACTACTCACATTAGTTGAAAATACTGGTAACTTATATCTAGTTATCTCAAACTAGTGTTGTATCCATATACTTCACAATCTAATAACAGATAAGTGAAGAATAATAAATATTTTTGACCAACTTTTTATAGTTGCATATATTTTACCATTAGAAGATAATATCTAAGCTTGGCATAATTTTCAAAAAGTTTAAATAATTCTGAAGTATTATACACTGAATATTTATTTATAGCGTGTATTTTCTATAGCTGCTGCAACAAATTGCCATGAAGTTAATGACTTAACATAAATTCATTACGTTACAGTTCTGTAGGTCAGAAATCGGACAGTGGTCTCCTTTGGCCAAAATAAAGGTCTTGGCAGGGCTGGTTCCTTTTGGAGCCTTAGGGAAGAATCTGCTCCCTCACCGTTTCCAGCTTCTAGAGGCTGCTTGCACTCCTTGGATTGTGACCCGCTTCTTTCATCTTCGAAATCAGCCACAGCTGGTTGTTTTCTCACATCACATGGCTCTGACTTCTACCTCTCTCTTCACTTTTAAGAACCCTTGTGATTACATTGGACCCACCTGGATAAGCTGGGATAATCTCACCTTAAGGTCAGCTGATCAGCAACCTTAATTGCATCTGCAAGCTTTAATTCCCCTTTACCTCGTGCCCTAACATATTCACAGGTTCTGGGAATCAGGATATGGATATCTTTGAGTGGGGAGGGGGGCATTATTCTACCCACTACATAATCACATGACAAAAATACATTTACATTTTTACACTTTACCTCTGAGCAAACAGTTTCAAAGGGGTTAAATAGCGTTCCCAAGATCTCTGGGCCAATGCCATTTTCTGAGCAAAGTAAAGGAACTTGCATAAACTGTTTTCCCCCAAATTGTCATCTCGCTGAAAACTTCAATTTTGTTTTGAGTGTGCTGCTTTTGCTTTTTTTTACTTTTGAAGAAATCCTCTGCTATTTAAAGGATTGCACGTTTTGTGCCTTTTCTGTTTCAGGAGTGTCTAGTGAGAAGAATGATTCAACAGGGATTAAGTAAGCGACTCACCTAGAGCAACAGAACAGACAATATGGTAAAAAGAAAAAATAAAATTCTAGTCTTTAAGCCAAAAGTCCTCATGTTTTTAAAGGCCTACAGGCTTAATCAAGATATTAAACTTCAATGTGGTTGAAAATACAATTTGCTGGCAACTGGTACAATACCCTTTCCAGAACGGTACAGTGATTATGACCATTCTGAAGAGGAGGAAATTGAAGCTTAGAGGAGTCAAATGCTTGCCATGTAGCCATTTGGCTGGTCTTTGCTTTGACCCTGCGTGTCCCTGGGTCTGTATGGATCACTCTGGATTCAAGTTTTTCCATGACACTGTGCCCTAGTTCTGCACTCTGATATCTTTCGCCATCTCCAAAAGGTTTGATTTGCAAAACATTTCACCTGCCTGCCTTCTGGTTTGGAAAAGGGCTTGATCTTTACTCTGATTTTAATTCTGAGACAATGAAAATGCAGAGAAATTAGTTATTTGCTCAATGCAGTGACTTAGCAACAGGACTGGAATAAGAGTAGTATTCTAACTTCCCAAGAATAGAAACAAATGTCATCCTATCACCCAACTTCTAGCAAATGCAAGAAATGCACAGAACTTCTTTCAAAGTAAAATGATAATGCATAAACGTTGAGAATAGCATAAGACACATGAAAAAATTTAAAAAGCTTTTCTTGGTATAAGACATGTCAAGAGCCAACTGTGAATAATGAACAATTGTGTCAATCTCAGAGTGCATACTCCCCTTGGCTGTCTCCTTCCAGAATTAGCATTTCTACCTAGACTAATTTGGTTCTTGCTCTTTAGTTGCCTAATTTTGTATATGAGGCGTACACAGCAATATTTCCTTAACTCCTTCTTCAATTTTCAAAACCTCATCCATACTGTCAAATGCAACGTGTTACTTCCATTGGATGTCTTTGCCATAGTAGGAAATTCTCCTGAATTCTCAAATTGTGTTTTCTCTGTATCTCTTGACACATCACACATTCAGCTGCATAATGTGTTTGTGTACATTTTAATGTCTCTACTAAATTAAAAGTCCAGCTGTTTTCATTTATTTTTATCTTCTAATGACCCCAGTAGAAGATAATCTTCTAAGGACTCTTTTATATGTGATATAGTGCATCACACATAAAAGGTGCTGAACATTTGGTCAATGAGTAAGTGAATGTGTATAGTGGACAACTGTAGTGCCAACCAAAAATATCAGTTTATCTTGTTTTTCTTTTCTAGCTATTTTTATTTTTCCTTCTAATATAGTACCTTGAACATAGCAGATGCTCAATGTGTTCACTGCTATAATTGTTTAAAACACTAAACATCCTTTTAAAAATAACAAAGGCTTATGTAAAGTAATAAATTAGAAAATATATTGTTTCTTATAAAAGATATGTTTTGGGAATTATTAGCTACAAATGAGTTGATTCTGATAGGCTAAAATGCATTTTTTAGTGACACAGAAAACTCTGATAGTAAATTTATATAGATTTTGGACTTCAACATACCTTGATTTGGTCCCTTGTCATTTACTATCTTTGTGAATCTGGGCAAATCAGTTAACCTCTCTGAAACTCAAATTCACCATCTGTAAAATAGGAGTACTAACATTAACTCACAGGAAAGTTACATTAAATGGAAACTTTATACAAACAACCTAAATCATGGGCCTTACTCACAATAAGTAAAATGTATTATTTCCTTCCTTCCCACCCTTTTTTATTAAAAACTTTTTTCTTAAAAATTAAATCTAAGTAAAATGCATGATATCTTCATTTTGGTCAAACAAAATTAAAATTGACACATTTGAAATTTAATATGCACAACGTAATCCAAACTGAGATGTTTTGCAAACCTTTTAAGAAATATCTAGTATAATTTGGTGTTTTGGACATCTGTGTCTTTTCCTTTCTCTTCTAGGAATGGTGCTTTTCTTCTTTGGGGAAACTGCCCTTCTCCTACTCTGTAGGGGATCAATGATCATAATTTCTACAACTTTCTCACTTCCCCATGGCCTATTCACATGGGTAGGCATGTTTCCAAAATGGGCTAATTGGTTTTTCTCCAGGATTTGTCAAAGGTACTGCAGTTAGAAGCTGTGCTTCCCCTGGGAAGGAAGCAGAGAATCTTTGACCCTATCATGTTTGACCAGCATGGCTTCCTTTTGGAGAAAGTCGACTGGCAATCATAAAGTAGACCACATGGAAAGAAGGCCCAGTTACTCTTACTTGCCCCAAATTCAGTTATGGGGATCAACACAATCTCCAGTTTTGGCTAAACTAGTATGAGTTTGATTGTAACCAAAGTCAACTATAAGCAGTGAATTGCCTAGAATTAGCTGTATCCTGCTCCCTCCTCCCTGATCCACCTCTAAACATTAGCATCTGTCCCCCAGGTAAATCATGGTGCCTACCAGGTGGAGCATTTAGGTCTGATCACTGTATAATTCACTGGTTTCTGTTTCAGTCATAGACTGTATCCTTAATTTTGTCAGTGTTTGGCAAATGCTAGGGTTTTGTATGGAGGGAGACCAATGGAAGAGTGTGGCCGGATCAGTTCATCCCTTTAGCATTTTCAGGGGTAAAAGAACCCAAACAGACCCCTCTAGAGTACATGCTCTGTTCTCACAGAACCACTTCGAGTAGTCAGTGGGAAGTCCGCCAAATCCCTTTGCCCTACGTTAAGCTGTGTGTATAAAAGCCACCCCATAAATCTGAGATCTGGTCTGTCGTGGGGTGGGGGAAGCTTCTGACCCAAATTCTCTGCCCTGAATTCCTTGAATCTAAGTAGACTGAGATACCAAAGTGAATAGCTTCTAAAATAAATCAACACAGCTTAAACCCAGGGGAGTTCTATTTCTCTCTCTTTTTTTTTTTTTTCGGTATGCGGGCCTCTCACTGTTGTGGCCTCTCCCATTGCGGAGCACAGGCTCCGGATGCACAGGCTCAGCGGCCATGGCTCACAGGCCCAGCCGCTCCGCGGCATGTGGGATCTTCCCGGACCAGGACACGAACCCGTGTCCCCTAAATTGGCAGGCGGACTCTCAACCACCGCGCCACCAGGGAAGCCCCTCTATTTCTCTTTTTGGTCAACTTTTCCATCATTCCCTCCCTTTCATCTTTTCTCCCATACTTCCTCTTTTCTTCCAAATGACATTTTAAAAATGGTTCTTAAAATGTACTGTTTTCACATTACAGAAATATTTAAAATTCAGGAAAAAAGGGAAATAAGAATCACCTGTAATATCACCAATCAGAGATATTCCCTATTAATTTTTCGCATATATTCTTCCAATTCTTTTCCTATGCAACAGTATTTTAACATGATTGAAATCATTATGCATACTCAGCACTATGTCCTTTTCATATTTTCTTTGAACAAATCTAAACATTTTCTGCTGTTTAGTTTTTTTCTTTGATATCATGGATAAAGCTGCTGTGACCATCTTGCCATTACATCTTTGACGACATACTGTAGGGAACATAGAGCTTGGATAGCATGTGTGTTGAAGGATTAACATCAAGGTATTCGATAATCCAGGTACTTGACCCCATTTTTGTCTTCTGGATGTAAAGTAAACTTTCAGGATGCATTATAATTTGAGATGATCAAGTCAGAAATGACAGCAAGTGTATTTACAGAAGTGGAATCAGATGTTAATATGCCTGATAGACCTGAAAAAATGGTTAGTTTTGGCTAGAAAGGAAATCCAGAAGTATAAAAATTAGTCACAATGGCTGAACTTCGTCTTTCTTCACTGCCTAGGATGAGAGCTCAACCTTGTTTCCAGCAAGAGCCAATGCTCATTCTTCTGCCAGACTTCACTTGCACAACCTAGAGGATCTGCTTGGTCAAATAAAACAGAAGCACGTTTGGCTATAAGGATGAAAACGCTAGTGGAGTTTCTCACTGTTTTAGAGGAAATGCAAAAAAAAAAAAAAAAAGTTGAAATTAAGACAACACTGTTAAAGAAGAGATCAGAATGCAATAAACATGTGCCACTTGGACACCAGTCACATGTGGCGCCTCTCTTCACCTGATCAACCAAAAGTCAAGTCCCTCAGTCCAGGCACAGCACAAAAACAGTTTTGGCTCCCGCCTAAGTCACCTGATTATGCCTGTAATTCCCTATAGCACTTGGCCACCTTTTTTTCTTATCTTTTGAAAACAAATCAGATCAGAAAACTGTGGTATCTTTGCAAGAATGGGGTGGTGAAAACAAGAAAATATTGGTCAAATAGTTTCTATCATTCTTTTTTTTTAAATAAATTTATTTATTTTATTTTTGGCTGCGTTGGGTCTTTGTTGCTGTGCACGGGCTTTCTCCAGTTGCAGCGAGCATGGGCTATTCTCTGTTGCGGTGCACGGGCTTCTCACTGCGGTGGCTTCTCTTGTTGCAGAGCATGGGCTCTAGGCATACAGGCTTCAGTAGTTGTGGCGCACGGGCTTAGTTGCTCCGTGGCATGTGGGATCTTCCCAGACCAGGGCTCGAACCTGTGTCCCCTGCATTGGCAGGAGGATTCTTAACTGCTGCACCACCAGGGAAGCCCTATCATTCAGTTTTAAAAGATTCAATTTGAAGCTAGCAGGAAGTGTAAGGTTACAGAGATAAAAGCTCCATTTGGGCTTAACATTTTTCAAGACATAAATGCTGTGAGGATTTACATGGGGGGTGGTGGGGTGGGAAGGATGGTGGTGGGGAGGCTGGAACAGAGCCGACTAGGAATAAAAGCAATAGTATGAAAAATATTTGTTTTTATTTTTAAGACTGGAACCTGATAAAACTTCCTGATTTTCCATCTTTGGCAGGGTGGAGTCTTATTTCCAAACTAACAGTTATCGTCTACTTGGAGAACTACATCTGGGACAACAGGAATGATAAAGGCTTTTGAGGAAACTCTAACAACAGGACAGACCCAATCTCAATGAAACTTTGGTCTTTGTTCTTTGGATTATAATGTGGTTTAATTGGACTCAGACATTTACATGGGAGTTTTGAGATTATTTTATCCAATGGGTCTTAACTGGGGAATAGATTAAGACAGCACTGGATGTATTCTCCCTCTCTTACTAAGAACTACTAACAAAACCTAATTCTCTTTATTTCAGGTGGGGAAATCAGAGGCCCAAGAGAAGATATCAAATGCCCAAGGTCACTTTGTCATTAGTGGCAGAACCAGATTAGAATAAGAAAAGACTCTTCTCCCAGGATAGTGTCCTTTCCACCTTGCACTTAGAATTTACATAGACAGTGCAGCATGCAGCAGACACCTTACCAATGATGTTGCCAAGAACATTTCTATCTTCATCCCTGAGTGACATCAGCTCCCAACCCTTGGTGTCTCAGCTTATTAACTCTTTTCTTGACCCGGAGTCGGGCATGGTTAGACTTAACGTGTGAGATCGTGACAGATAGGTTTTAACTGATGGGATAACACCACGTGATTGGGAGTGTTTATGAGAGACCATAACGTCCCATACAACTCAACAACTGTGCCACGTATACTTAGTGATGGCTGCACGTGTGAGGGCAGGGGAGGTATTGGTATTCTGACTTTGGTCTAGCCCTTGGCCTCAGAAAGTCTTATATTTCTAGAGATAAAAGATCCAGGCACTGGAGAAACTTTTTTTTCCAAAAAACTTCACTCAAATTATTTCATAAGGATGGGAGCCGGATGTTTTATAGAGCTGGCAGTGGGGAGTCCAGTGCCTTTTTATAATCTGTACCAGTCACTCTTCAGTTCTGGTTCTTCAGCTGCTCTGACAGGATGGAAATTAAATAATTCAGAGATCGCTTTTCTCTTCAGCACTGGATGCTCCAACTATTAATACTACTTAGGAATGTCTTAAGTTTACTTTAAGGAAATATACACATAAGTATACTTTGAATTATCCACAATAAAGGTGGTAGTGATAAAGGAGAAAAAGATAAAGTTTTATCCATGAATAGCCTGAAACTGTATTTTCCATATTTATAATAATTTTAGGAAGGATTTGTGGAAATTAGCCCATTAAAATCTCAAGTACATAAAGATGATAATACACAAGGATGTTCATAATTGCACTACTTGTAACAGCCCCAAACTGGAAACTCCTCAAGCGGATCAACAATGGAAGGGATGAATTGTAGTATAGTCACACACAACAGAATAGTGTTCAGCAATGAGAACAAAGAATCCACAATCACATGCAACAATACAGATGAATCTCACAAACGGAAAGCTGAGTGAAAGAAGCCAGACGCAAAAGAATACATGCTGAACGATTCTCTTTACATAAAAGACAAAAACAGGCAAAACTAATGGATGATATTAGAAGTCAGGACAGTAGTTGTCCTTGGAAGAGTGAAGTGATAGTTGGGAGAAGGGGCTTCTACGGCGCTAGTAATGTTCTGTTTCTCAGAAGTCCTGGTTACAGGGACATGTTCAGTGGGAGAAAGTTCATTGAGCTGTACACTTATGTTTTTAAATTTTGGTATATATGTTATATTTTAATACCATTTTAAAAAAACATGTAAATGGACATTTTTCAAGAGGCAGGAAAACCAACACTCATATTTTGGATGTTCCTTCATTTTCATGCTTTGTTAGGAAAAATAAGTATTTTGGACTCCTTTTGTAAAATATTAATCAAGTAATGAAATGAACTAAACTTGCAAACAGGACAGGAAAACAGAACATAAAAGCCTTGAGAGCTGAGTTGCTATCAGGGACTAGACCTCCCCCTCCCAGAACTCTAGGTGAGTTAGAATTTTAGAAGCAAGTCCATTGGATGTGTAGAAGCGTCTCATTTCTATCCAGAAATGCGCTTTCCAAAGCTAGATGGCTGGCACAATAAGCTTAGTGAGTAATGGGTTCACAATTTCAATTTATTATCAAAATATTTCCATCAGATGACAAACCTGAAAAGATAAGGAGATGCAGAGCTACATAGATGCAGTTTTGCCCTTTTATCATGGCCACCTTCAGGGACAGATTTAATTTTGAAAATCCTGCTTGTAAACCGCAACTCTCATGTATCTTTAGACCACTGTCCAATGGCAATTTTTACCCCAAAGTTTGTGCTTAAAGCTTTTCATCAATATGATTTATAAGTTTAAAAAGTCTCAAATCTTCATCTGTACATCACTTTACAGATCTTGGTTCATAACTATTTATCTTGGTCTGAAGCTTCAATATTCAATGATTACCTATAATAACAATTCCTTAGTCATAAGTGTAGTTAATAATTAAATATAAAAATTATTATTTACACATTACTACAAATCTCTTAAAAAGACCAAGTTTTGAGAGAGAGAGAACAAGAAATTGCTTAGAAAATTGCAGGGAGCCTCAAGAATCTCATTATCAGTCAAAGCAGGTACAACAAAAAACAGTTTCAGACACTCATTTTTGCCCTAAGAGTGCTTAAAATACAATGCTCTCAGAATGAGTAACTGATGATTGGCAAAATTAGATTAAAACTACTTTAAGGCCCAAGGCCCCAATATGTATAAGAATTCTTTGGAAGAGTTTTGAAGGAGCATAAATTTTGCAAATAAAAGTAAAAATAAGTACATTGGCAACATGTTTTTAACTCTCACGTCACTGCTGTGCTTTTGGTGCCAACGGAATTCTTCCACCTCTTCTTTCTCCCTTTGATTAGAAATGCCGGTCTACATCAAGAGAAAACATCAAACTGGCAGATCATATGAGAAACAGCAATGAATGGCAATATTCTCTTTAGAGATTAAGCATTATTTATACAGTGAGAAGTGATTGATTTGATAGACATTAGACCTCTCCTCCCTCCACATTTTTCCAGAGTAACCTAGCTTCATTTTTATTGCTCTCACCCCCGTGAACTACCTCCACGTAATCAGTGACCTCTCTGGTCCTTTTTCTCTCAGATAGAGTTCCCCATTTCTGTGATGTGGGCAAGTCTAGGCAAGGACTGCACCGCTTCTTCTGAAGATTACCAAACCCTGCATTTCTTTTCTGGATTCATGTACGAGTTCTTGTGGCAATGAAAGGCTTCTGAAAACTCAGGAGAGTTCTGCAAAGTCCCAATAATCCTGTGAAACAAACAAAAGTCACCATCAGCATTTGATACTCATGTCCATACCATGCAGGAGCTCTACTGAATTTTTTTTATGTAGGCCAGCTGTGTAGGTTTGGAACTTTCAGTTTAAAAGGAAATTTAAAAAGAAAACAAACAAAAAAACAACTGGTAGAATGAGCCCTTTCCTTTTCATTAACAGAATGTTTAAATGGAGAGGTAGCAAACTACAGGAGTTAAAAGCAGATTTTGAAGACAGATGGCATGGTTTGAATCCTGGTTATGAGTCGTATTTATTTAGCTTCTCTGTGCCTCAGTTTCCTTTTCAGTAAAATGCATATAATAATATTACCTGCATCTTAGGCTTGGTATGGGGAGTCAATTTATAAACACGCTATATGTGTTTGTAAGAAAAGTGAATAATTCATATTTGGAATTGCAGTTATTTTAAGAAGAATTTGGTTAAAGAATAAAATTATGATTTCTTACTGTATCTTGAAAGGCCTCACACAATAACTTTCAATATAATAGACTTTAAATAGATATTTGATTTAATAGGGAAGATAACAATTATTTTCTTTTTTCCCAAAAGAACCCCACAGATATCAGAAACTGGATTCAGCCTGAAAGGGTTGGCAACATGTCAATTTCCTCTTAACTCTAACCCCAATAGGCAAAAACAACACTGTCCAGCCCATTACTGGCACCAAGCAGCATTTGAGGGGCAGACAGGTCAGTACAGTGATGCAGAGGTGATGTTTTCCCATCAACCCTGAACCAGCTCCTTCCCTTCTCTTCCCACTGGGACCATCCCATCTCAGCCACCTTGGGCTTACTGAGATCTCCCTACATGGTAGATGTGTGGACATGTATACATCCTAGCGTTTCTCTCCCCTCTGACCCCTTCTCCACCCAGCAGTCAGAGTGAGCTTTAAAATTTGAATCAAGTTCAGTCATTCTCTTACTTAAAACCCTCCAGGGGCTTGAAGGATATTCAAACTCCTCTCCACATCTCCAGCGTCCTTATGGCTCCAGCCTACCTTCCAGGCCTCCTCATGGTCTGTCTCTCCTCCGGTTCCTCATGAAGCTCAAACTACACAGATTCACTTTCCATTATGCAAACTCGCCAAGCTCTTGCCCTCTTCTGGACCTGCTGTTCCTGCCAACCACACTGCCTGCAAAAGTTACTCCCTAGTGCCTACACGGCTAACTCCTTCTCAGTCTTCATGCCGCTGCTTCAACACACCTCCTCAGAGGTCTCCTTGGAACAGTCCACGTGAGTCTCTCCCACCTGTGCTAGCCTGTCACAGCACTTATCACGATGTGCAATGATTTTTCTCTCCTTCTTTACTTCCCGACATACTCTCTACACTATAATCTCTATGAGGACAAAATACTGTGTATACCTTGTTCCCGGCTGCACCGCCAAAGACCAGCACAGTGCTTTGCTTATTGCAGGACTCCGGAAATAATGAATGAGCCTGTCACCTGGCCATGGTGATTATATGCAGAGAGTAACAGGGCATTACGAAGAAAAATACTGCTCAGTGTTTTTGGTTTATTTGCTACTGTGGACCAACCAGAGAGAGGAAGAAAGCATTTTCTTTCCCTATCTCTATTCCACATCGAATTTCTAAAAGTTCTCCTTCCTACTGTGTCACCCATCACCACATCAGCTATTTCTCAAACCCCACTATCCTTCAGGGAGGAAAACTTTTTTGGTTGTATGTTTTTGAGGACTCCTAGAGGAGTCTTAAAGATGGAAAGGAATCTCTCTGGTATGAAGGGCTGGGGGTTGAAGTTGGGGAGGGTAGAGCAGAAGAATTTACCTCTATTCGTCCACTGGCTGGAGAGGGAGAAGACTGGCCTCCCCAAGACTGAAGAGGGGCCCAGTAAAGGCAGGTTATATGAATGACAAGGACGTGCCTGTCACTGTGAGCAGGGCCCCGAGAGGACTTCTGATAGGATGGTACGTGGCTGTCGAGGAGGCTGAACGTCCAGAGGGGCAGTTCTTGCCTCCCTTGACCATGACCAATGGAAGGAAATGGAGCCACCCGACTTCAGATAGGGCGATCAGACTGCAAGGATGTCAGCACCCATCGCAGGCTGGGAAAGGAGGTTATTCCCTAATTTCTAGACTCATGAGATGCCTTTGGATTCCAGTATAACCCTAGAAAGGAGTACACTGAAAATGACTGAAATTAAATTTCTCACCTCTTGGCTTTGGGTGGGAGCCTAGAGTTTGAATTAATTTGATTAATAATAATAATAATATGTCATTTCTTACACCTGAAAGTTCGAACAAGTTCACTTGATACATGGTCAAAGTGATCATATATGTAAGAATATAAAGATTTTAGACATCAGGGATTTATATTAGTACCTTTAAGGTTCTAGGCTCACAGACTCTGAGTTACAGAGGTGCTTTGATTCATTTAATCTGATCCTCTTCCTACATTAGGAAGCCCTATACACTGGCTGAGGGACAGTATTCTGGTGGTCTGACTGTTCCTCTAGCTGGGGAGCAAGCTCCCTGATGGACAGGGTAAGCATTTGAGGGTCGTTGGCTGAAAGAGCTGCTTTTTCTTTTGTTTTTTACTTTATTAACATTTTTTCAAGGGATTGTTGTCTTAGATATCACCGTATGGAGATAAGTACTTCAGTAAAAATGTCCAAACCCAAGACGTAATTCTACATTTCTCTTAAAAATATTAAAGAAATTAAAAAAAACCCACAAACCTTAAAACAAGAAAGTCTTCACAAGACACCATTGGGATTTGGCCATGCAGCAACACCCAAACTAATGCACACTCAGCCCTCTGTCTCCATTCCAGCTCCTCTCTTTCCATCCAAAAACTTCCATTTAGATAATATGATTCTGAATAATTAGGTCAACAATGTACCAAGGCTTCACTTATTTCCCTAGGACTCTAATTAGTGTTTGGTTGTTTATAACATCAAATCTTTGGATGGATGACATAATCTATTTCAAAATGTGGATACATTATTAAAGTGAATCCCTTCACTAAGAGTGGGATCATAATTCATTTTTAAATGAATTTCATGCTATATGAAAACTATGTAGTTTTTGTGTTGTGTTTATAATAACAGAATATAATAAAAGTTTTTATTGATTATTTCCTAGAGTAAGTTACTTGAAATTTTTACTTTAATATATAAAATATATACTGCTGCTGTTTTATCATACTACTGCTATTTATTCCCATGGCAAATAATCACTTGTATTGAAAATACCTAAGATATGTGGAGCTGAACATCATGTAACCAACAATGAACTTTATATCTGACTACTCCTGCTTGAATTTAACTGTTTTTTTTCTTTTTCATTACTGAATGAGCATTTTACAATTAATGAGTTCTCTGACAATCTTTTGCTACGTCTCTTAAATAAACAACTAGGCTACAAGGTTAACCAGCTTCATTCATGAGTAAACTGTCCAATTTTTATCATTAACTGATGTTCAGGATTCTTTTAAAGTAAGGTCACGTTGGTCTACACATGTTCCTCTATAAATTCATGAAGAAATAAATGCCTGAATAGATTCCCAGGTATGGGCTAAAGATTAATAAGTGCTAATAGAAATTCTTCAAGGCCCACCAAAATCCACACCATTTATAAAATGTCAGAAACCAATGCTAATATTTAAGGTAAATGGAGGAAACATCAGTATTTCAAAGAGGGTTTAGCTTAGGCATACTAAATCATAGAATAATAAGGAACAAAATAGCCATATTACTTTAAAATGTCTAAATAAAACACTAGAAAGAATATTTTTTTAAAAGTATTAGATATTAAGCTGTGGAAAACATTTCTAGCATTATTAGTGGTGTAGGTTCTATAAAGTGTCCTTTATTCTGACTGGAAGATGATCTCAAGCAATATAGGTATCTAAATTAGCACCATACTATTTAGGTAGCAGACATTGATATCACTTTGTCTATTTGGACTTACTTTAAAAAATTATCAGTGACTTCCCTGGTGGTGCAGTGGATAAGAATCTGCCTGCCAAGGCAGGAGACATGGGTTCGAACCCTAGTCCGGGAAGATCCCACATGCGGCAGAGCAACTAAGCCTATGCGCCACAACTACTGAGCCTACACTCTAGAACCCATGAGCCACAGCTACTGAGCCCTCATGACACAACTATGGAAGACTGCATGTGTACAGCTCGTGCTCCGCAACAAGAGAAGCCAGCATGATGAGAAGCCTGCACACCGCAACGAAGAACAGCCCGCGCACCGCAACGAAGAGCAGCCCCCACTCGCCACAACTAGAGAAAGCCTGCACAACTAGAGAAAGCCTGCACATAGCAACAAAGACCCAACGCAGCCAAAAATAAAAATAAATAAATAAATTTATTTATTAAAAAAATTGATCAGACCCTTATATCTTATACAGAAATATTATATCTATACACCATGATCAAGTGGGGTTTATCCCAGGAATGCAAGGATTCTTCAATATATGCAAATCAGTCAGGGATACACCATATTAACAAACTGACGGAGAAAAACCATATGATCATCTCAATAGATGCAGAAAAATCTTTTGACGAAATTCAACACCCATTTATGATAAGAACCCTCCAGAAAGTAGGCATAGAGGGAAATTACCTCAACATAATAAAGGCCGTATATGACAAACCCACAGCCAACATCATTCTCAATGGTGAAAAGCTGAAACCATTTCCTCTAAGATCAGGAACAAGACAAGGTTGTCCACTCTCACCACTATTATTCAACATACTTTTGGAAGTTTTACCCACAGCAATCAGAGAAGAAAAAGAAATAAAAGCAATACAAATCGGTAAAGAAGAAGTTAAGCTGTCACTGCTTGCAGATGACATGATACTATACATAGAGAATCCTAAAGATGCTACCAGAAAACTCCTAGAACTAATCAATGAATTTGGTAAAGTAGCAGGATACAAAATTAATGCACAGAAATCTCTGGCATTCCTATACACTAATGATGAAAAATCTGAAAGAGAAATTAAGGAAACACTCCCATTTACCATTGCAACAAAAAGAATAAAATACCTAGGAATAAGCCTACCTAAGGAGACAAAAGACCTGTATGCAGAAAACTATAAGACCCTGATGAAGGAAACTAAAGATGATACAAACAGATGGAGAGATGTGCCATGTTCTTGGATTGGAAGAATCAACATTGTGAAAATGACTATACAATCCAAAGCAATCTACAGATTCAATGCAATCTCTATCAAACTACCAATGGCATTTTTCACAGAACTAGAACAAAAAATTTCACAACTTGTATGGAAACACAAAGGACCCCAGATAGCCAAAGCAATCTTGAGGAAGAAAAACGGAGCTGGAGGAATCAGGATCCCAGACTTCAGACTATACTACAAAGCTACAGTACTCAAGACAGTATGGTACTGGCACAAAAACAGAAAGATAGATGAAGGAAACAGGATAGAAAGCCCAGAGATAAACCCACACACCTATGGTCACCTTATTCTTGATAAAGGAGGCAAGACTATACAATGGAGAAAAGACAGTCTCTTCAATAAGTGGTGCTGGGAAAACTGGACAGCTACATGTAAAAGAATGAAATTAGAACACTCCCTAACACCATACACAAAAATAAACTCAAAATGGATTAAAGACCTAAATGTAAGGCCAGACACTATCAAACTCTTAGAGGAAAACATAGGCAGAACACTCTATGACATAAATCACAGACCCACCTCCTAGAGAAACAGAAATAAAAACAAAAATAAACAAATGGGACCTAATGAAACTTAAAAGCTTTTGCACAGCAAAGGAAACCATAAACAAAATGAAAAGACAACCTACAGAATGGGAGAAAATATTTGCAAATGAAGCAACTGACAGAGAACTAATCTCCAAAATTTACAAGCAGCTCATGCAGCTCAATATCAAAAAAACAAACAACCCAATCCAAAACTGGGTAGAAGACCTAAACAGACATTTCTCCAAAGAAGATATACAGATCGCCAACAAACCCATGAAAGAATGCTCAACATCACTAATCATTAGAGAAATGCAAATCAAAACTACAATGAGGTATCACCTCACACCAGTCAGAATGGCCATCATCAAAAAATCTAGAAACAATAAATGCTGGAGAGGGTGTGGAGAAAAGGGAACCCTCTTGCACTGTTGGTGGGAATGTACATTGATACAGCCACTATGGAGAACAGTATGGAGGTTCCTTAGTAAACTACAAATAGAACTACCATACCACCCAGCAATCCCACTACTGGTCATATGCCCTGAGAAAACCATAATTCAAAAAGAGTCATGTTGGCTGCCCTGGTGACGCAGTGGTTGAGAATCTGCCTGCCAATGCAGGGGACACGGGTTAGAGCCCTGGTCTGGGAAGATCCCACATGCCGTGGAGCAACTAGGCCCGTGAGCCACAACTACTGAGCCTGTGCCTCTGGAGCCTGTGCTCCGCAACAAGAGAGGCCGTGATAGTGAGAGGCCCGCACACTGCGATGAAGAGTGGCCCCCACTTGCCGCAACTAGAGAAAGCCCTCGCACAGAAATGAAGACCCAACACAGCCAAAATAATTAATTAATTAATTAAGACCACATATTAAAAAAAAAAAGAGTCATGTGCCACAGTGTTCATTGCAGCTCTATTTACTATAGCCAGGACATGGAAGCAACCTAAGTGTCCATCGACAGATGAATGGATAAAGAAGATGTGGCACATATATACAATGGAATATTACTCAGCCATAAAAAGAAATGAAATTGAGTTATTTGTAGTGAGGTGGATGGACCTAGAGTCTGTCCTACAGAGTGAAGTAAGTCAGAAAGAGGAAAACAAATACTGTATGTTAACACATATATATGGAATAAAAAAAAATGGTTATGAGGAACCTGGGGCCGTAAAGGAATAAAGACGCAGATGTAGAGAATGGACTTGAGGACGTGGGGAGGGGGAAGGGAAAGGGTAAGCTGGGATGAAGTGAGAGAGTAGCATGGACATATATACACTACCAAATGTAAAATAGATAGCTAGTGGGAAGCAGCCGCATAGCACAGGGAGATCAGCTCGGTGCTTTGTGACCACCTAGAGGGGTGGGATAGGGAGGGAGACACAAGAGGGAGGAGATATGGGGATATATGTATATGTACAGCTGATTCACTTGTTATAAAGCAGAAACTAACACACCATTGTAAAGCAATTATACTCCAATAAAGATGTTAAAAAAAGAAATATTATATCTGAATAACTTTAGAAACACATTTATAGATCATATAGTAAATATTATCATAACAACCGTTCCCTGAAGTGACTGTAGACAGCTAACAGAAGCTGGATTTCCAAAATGAAGTCATTTAAATTTCTAGAATATCATAAGGAAACGGCTTTGCTTTAAATACTAAAGTTTTAGAAGTTTATTTTAAAGTACAAAAAACTTTAGTTAGGAAGAATAAAATAATTATAGCTTAGACCTAACATGGTTTTATAGATTCAGCTTTATATGGTTTTATAGATTCTTTACAGTTATACTTTGCCTTTTGCTTTTGATACTGTGGTTATTTAAGCATAAGGTTACAAAATCGCCCTTTGTTTCAGAAATGTTTCTACAGAAACCACCATGCACAATTTTTCAATAGCAACTCAATGTCTATTAGTTTTTAAGGTTCTTTAAAAAAATGTGTTTTACTTTGTACAGCCAGGAAGCAGCCTGTTTCCAAAACTAAGTGTGACCTCAACCTTTTGCCAAGGAAATCCCTTTACATCCAGAGAAAATAATAATTTCCTTGACAAAAGGTTGGCATTCCATTTACCCTTTTAAAAAATCAACACATACTTCTCTTATTATGAATGAAAAATGGTCAAAGAGGCATCTTTTGGACCAGAACAAAGAAAATAAAAGTTACAAATAATTCTACATGTTTCTAATAAAATACTTTTTTCAATTTAAAATTGGGGGTATAAAACAATTACATATTTACCTACATGATCACTTAACCAGTGATCAGTTACTGACATTTTGAGCTATGCAGACATAAGAAATGAGGGGGAAAAAAAAAAGCCCTTAACTGTCAGCTAACATGGAATGTTGCAAAATCCATATACTTTATTCATAGGAACTCTTATCCTGTTCGTATCTCCCTCATGTAAAAGTAATTCAAGTACTAATTTTCAAACACATATACGTAATAGGCACTTCATATATATTAACATTAATCCTCCTAGCAGCTCTCATGATAATTTAATCCTCACTTTATATATCAAGAAATTGAGACCCAGAAGTTAAGGAATAGCTCATAAACGGCAGAGCCATTGATGGAACTCAAGGGTTTCTTACTTCAAAGCTTGCATTCATTTTTTACTATAAAGTATAATGATATGTTTTCTGAGCTAATTGGAATGGAGGAATGGCACAGTTGAATGCAGGCAATACCTTAACAAGAAAGAGAACTAGGGAAGAGACAAACAAATAGAAAAACTCTAATAAAAAAAATAAACTGAAAAGTCAAGAAAATCACCATTAATGTCTCTGTAGGGTAGGAATAAATAACTCCACATGTTATAGCTTCTGAGGCTTTCACTAACTCAATAAACAGTGAAACTATAAGTAATAGTCATAACAGAAGTCTGTGTCATCAAAAAAAGAAAACTTAGGTTTTCTTCAGGATACTGTGTTAATAAGGCAGGAAGTTAGAAAAGTTATTTTAAACAGAGAAATTTTAATCCACGGGTTAAGATAAAAATGTTAATACTCAAGAGACAAATGTTAGCTGTCAAAAATTAATGTGCCACCTCTTGTTCTCTGAGGATGCCAGATGTAGAAGGTACTATATTAATATTATTTAAATCCACCTAGGCTTTTTATGGATATATGTTTTTGTTCATGAGGATATGTAGTGCAGAGCTTTGACAAATTAGATTGTTATGGTCATTTGTGTGAGCTTATCTGTTATCCTCAGATTGTTAGATCTTAACCTCTGAAACTTTAGTAAGGAAAAAGACAACTTTAAAAAATTAAAGCTATTGAATCATTGTTGTACACCAGGAATTAACATGGTGTTGTAAGTCAATTATGCTCAAAAACAAACAAATACACTCAGAGAAAACGCTATCAGATTTGTGGTTACCAGAGGTGGGAGGTGGGGAGGAGGGGAATTGGATAAAGGTAGTCAAAAGGTACAAACTTAAGGTACAAACTTCCAGTTATAAGATAAATAAGTACCAGGGATGTAATATACATGATACATATAATTAACACTGCTGTATGTTATATATGACAGTTAAGAGAGTAAAACCTATGAGTTCTCATTACAAAGAAAAAATGTTTTTTTCATCTAATTTTGTATCTATATGAGATGATGGATGTTCAATAAAGTTATTATGGTAATCACTTCATGATGTATGCAAGTCAAACCCTTATGCTGTACCTCTTAAACTTATACAGTGCTGTATGTTAATTATCTCAATAAAACTGGAAGAAAAATTTTAAAAAGAAAAGAAAAGAAAAATTAAAACTAAAAGTTACAAAACCATAATGACAATTGATCCAGGGACTTTCGTTGCTCATTACCGAAAAAGAAGCTAATTTGTATATCCTAGCAAGACTAAATTTAGCTTGCACTATACATATAATAGGCGTACAATAATCAATTGTTGAGTGAATGAATTTTGAAAAAACTGCTAAGGCAAACACCAAATGATGATGATGATGATACTAGAACAAGCTGAGAAAATTCTTTAATTTTAAATGTGCTATTTTATTGTTTCACAACTGCATGAGTTTTTTCCCCAGGAGTGAATAGTCTGGGCAGTATGTTCATATCTATTTTAGGAAGATCTTTTAAAATTGGCCCATTAGTTTTCTTTTGTTCTCAAACTCTGTTTTCCAACAAACCTACAAATTTTTTAACTGGTTTTTCACACACTCATGCCTGAGAGGTGCTGCTGTTGATCAATGAATCAGTGATGAAGATTTTAGTGCCTGCGGAAGAGGTAGGAATTAGGAATTCAGTCCTAAAATAGATACATGGGGGTCTAGAATTTGACACTCAAATGCTGGTTGCTTGATTCTCTTTCAATCCAGTATTCTCTTAGGTTTTCTGATTTGGGATGGATTTTAGATATCTTATAACTCAACTTTCCACTCTGCACAGAATTTTTCTCCAGCATCCCTAGCAGATTGTTCTCTGACTTCTCCTTCATGGTACTCTCTCCTGGAGCTTTGGGGATAACTTTGCTCCAAAGTTATTAGAGGTTGAGACCTCTAATTACTGGAAAGTTTCTCTCTGTGTTGAATGGAAATCTTTCTTTGGAACAGCTACTCATTGGTTCTAGGCCTAAGCCTTTTGCAACCTCTTAGAAATGTCTCTCTAGCTTTAAATAGAGTCACTCTTCTGAGGTGACATCTTTGTTGGAATTCATCAAGCACTGGACCTAGGTCACATATATTCTGAGGATAACAGCAGTCACGGCTATGCTTGTGTAAACATGACATTTATCTTGAAGTGTTCTGTTACTCCTTTCTGAGACCCTCAAAAAGAAAAAAGAAAAAAGAAAAAAAAAAAAGAAGGAAAAAGAAAAGTACTGGATTTCCAAATTTTACAGAATCATCGAGTTCGAAAAAACCCTCCAAATTTGAAATAATGGAGCCAATATTGGAGCACCTCAACAGATATTCATAACCACGCACCTAAAATTGCCTGGACTGTGCACATCTGTTTTAATGGAGTTGACTGCATACTCTGGCCTATAGGTCCCACACCACACCTAGGGACAGAAATAGAAAAAAGAAAGCAGCATACTTAGGTTCCATCAAGGATTATTTGTTTGGGCAATCTGGAGGAAAAGCAAACTTCCTATCGCAAAAGTTAAATTGGAATTCTGCATTCCTCAACCAATTACTCTTCAAATAATGTTCAATAATAGGCAGCCAGGAACACAATTATCATTAATACGGTCTGACGGTCTGTTACACACAATGAAAGTTAGTCAATCAAATGCTCTGCCACAATGGATTAAAACGAGAAAACTCAGTATGCAATATCTAACGTACTATGAAATTATAACTCAAGATGATTTTCATATCTATCAATCAAGAAAGATACAATACCTGGGCAAAATTCAAGAAGAACAGTTGTTTGTGATTTAGGTCAAGTCCAGGAAGTAATTTTTCTTCACCATGCTTTTTAACATAATTTTGATAGGCCTAGGCAGTTAATGAAAGAGAAACATGATGTTTATAATTTCCAAATTTATATATAAATCTATGCAAAGATCATGTAACCAAGTAATTAAACTTTTATATCAGAATCACCATAATAATATATTTAGTTATGGCAACCTACAAGTATTTAATGGATTAGAAAGAAAACTAGTATTTACTTACAAATGCTCTGAAAAGAACAAGATTAATGACTAACAGATGATAAAAGCCTAGCATATGTCAGATGATCAGCAAATGTTAGCTGAATGAATGGATGACTTAAATAGTGATGAAAAACTTATCTAAATGTTGTTATATAGATGGGTGAGTCTAGCCAGTTGGAAGAAAAGATTGCCAATGGAGTCTGTAATTGCTATACTTGGCCTGGGTACTACTCTCAGCAAAAGAGACTCACACCAGACTTCATATGAGTGAGTCCTGACAAAAGTCAAGGGAGTCTCTTAACAGCCCTTAGAGGCCTAGCACCCTATGATTCTAAGAATAAGGATGTGCAATTATTACGGCCCCCTGAAGACAGGGCAAAATAGATTGAACCTCAGTCACATTAAGAAAAAGGAATTTAGATTACATGAACATCAGGAAATTTTCTTAATTCTTAAGGATCTATAGACACTATTGAAAAATGTAGTTTTCCTCTACTAAATACACTTAAGAAAAGGATTGACAACAAACTTTCTGAGATGTGTTAGTTTCAGTTTAATACAAAGAAAGGTGATATTAGATACACAGAAGATATATTTCTTTTCTTCTTACTTGCCATCAACATAGATTTATTGAGTCTGTAATGTGCAAAGATGCTGGGGATATGGGAAAGACTTGAGCCTACTCCTCTTAGGGAGCTCATAATCTAGCAGGGAGCATTACAAGTCAAGATTTCATGTATAATAACATATTTGTACAATTGTAATTTGCTTCATTATTATAAATCTGTACTTGTTCTACATGAGGATCTCCATGCAAGTACCCTTAACCCAGACTTAGGCTGAATTTTTACAGCAGTGATTCTCAATCTGGTTGCGTATTAGAATCACCATGGAGGAAGGCCCAATGCCTTCCACTGCCAGGCAAGATGGAGTGACAGGGACTGAATTTACCCTCCCACTGAAATGACCAAATGATAGCCAAAATATATTAAACAATGGTTTGCATGACACTAGACATCAGGCAAAAAGGAAAGTCATCTCTGGGAGATGGTAAACAAATGGAGGAGCCTTACGATTGCCCCAGCTTTTTGACTTGAGCATTTCCAGGCCACAAAATAGAGCAGAAAACCCCAGTGGGAGCCTGGCAGACTCCTTGAGAGGGTGAGGAGAAGGGGCTGAGAATTCAGGGACACCAAGGAAAGGGTAATGAAGAGGAGAAAGCTGCAGAGAAACAGACTCTCAGAGATCAATGGCCCCTCAGGCATTCAGCTGAGTACCTGAGTATGCATGTGAGCAAACTACCCAAGGCTAGGGAAGAAACTACAGAAAAGGATTAGAGATAAAAACATCTGGTATCACACAAGACAAGAACGAAAGATTCACGCTGTAGGTTCTTGCCTCAGCAGTGAAGAATAATTATCCCTAGACTGAGCACTACCCCAGACATGCCTAACAAATTGTAAAAGCAAGATCTAAAAGGACCAAGCCATTTCTGAGGAATTTAATGGCATCCTAGAATAAAGCTCAAGAATATTTAGAGGAAAACAAAAATATCCACCACCCGAAAAGGTAAAATGCACAACGTCTGGCATCCAGCAAAAAAATTTCCAAGTATTCAAAGAAGCAGTAATCTACCATCTCCCAGGACTTGGCTGGAACTCATTCTTTTGGAAACTTTGCAGCCAGATTAATTTCCCAAGCCTCACACTTTGATAATCCAGGGTCACTGCCAAGTCACAGGCCCCACCAGTCAACTCTCCTGCATTACTCTGATAATTCCCTCCTCCCCTCCAACCCAAATATCTCGATGGAGAACAAATAACCCTATATCCTCCCCCACTCCAATGAATATTCCATCCATCTTTATGTCAGTAGCCTGATTCTATCCTGTAGACACCTTGTCCCCTGTATCCTCTCAAGTGGACTCTGTTTTTTCTCCCACATGTGGGCCACCTCAGCATTGGGAAAACAACTCAAAATCATGCTCACTCCTTGCTGCTTCCAAGACCATTATTCCTCCACTGTTTTGTGAAAACCCCTACTTTTTCTTGTGCACATAGTATCCACTAGACCATGTTTAATCCTTGTTCAAATCATCAAATAATGGCATATTTTATGGAGGGTGCGAAGCTGGATCTCCAGTACCAAGGGCCAAACACATAGTAAAGCCCTCAGAAAGTATCGTCGAATGTTAAGAATGAAGGGAAGTCCAAATGAGATTCTAAGGGATGCTCCAACAATACACTCCTCTGAGTCGAATGGTTTACACCATTACAAGGCCACATGCTGGGACCATATCACTTCAGTCCCTCACTGTCATTGTAATGGACTGTAGTTTAATATTATGCCTGTGGTTTATGTTGATTATTGTTCCCAAATACCGCTTCATCTGCCATGAAACTGAGGGTCATGCTCGGTACATCAATCAACGACTCTGAAATAAACCTTTCTATATACTATCTTTTCTAAAATAACTATTTCAGAGGTTATTTCTTAGAAAAATATCGCCTCCTCTGTGGAACTTGCTTATCTCAATTCTATCATTAAAATATTCTGTGTTTCCTTTTCTCCTTGGCTTCTTCAAAGCTTAGAGACTGGTATTCAGCTCAATCATATCAACTGTATTGCCCCTTCTGGTTAGCATATTTACAATCCCTTTCTCCTTGTGAATTTTCCATTTTCTTGTCATCCATTTATTGCTTACATTATATGTTTTTTGCAAAAGGTTTTAAATGAGTGATTAAATATGATCAATATACACTCCAATCACTAAAAGGGGAAGAAAATATTACTCACTCTGTATGCTTGGCCAATACCACCATTATCAGCAATGTTTTCTCCTAGTGTGTTAATTCCATTGAGCTGTTAAAAAAAAAAGACACTTAAAGACCCTTAACTATGTTTGGATTGTTAAGAAAACATCAATAGGGCTTCCCTGGTGGCGCAGTGGTTGAGAGTCCGCCTGCCAATGCAGGGGACACGGCTTCGTGCCCCAGTCCAGGAAGATCCCACATGCCGCGGAGCAACTAAGCCCGTGAAGCCATGGTCGCTGGGCCTGCGTGTCCAGAGCTTGTGCTCCGCAACGGGAGAGGCCACAACAGTGAGAGGCCCGCATACCGCAAAAAAAAAAAAAAAAAAAAGAAAGCATCAATAATTCACTTAAGATTGAATATAACTTTTCAAGAGAATGCTGATGACATACATGCTGTCCACCTGCTAGGTCCCAGGAGAAGTTTCCATACTGGTACACCATGCATTGGGATTGGTCTTTAAAATTATTTGCAGACTGTTGAGTCCACCAGTCAACGAGGTCTCCATCCTTGTTAAAGTTTCTGCCTGGAATATATATTTATTTAACTAAAATGGGAACTTATTACAATTGCAATAAGATATCTTTAATTCAAAGTGCAAGGACTGAAATACCAGTATGTGAGAGAACATTAAACTGGACAGATGATGAGATAAACTGTTCTGCTTTCTCAACCAGAATTGATGAAACCCCGGCTGCTGGGACTCTCTTTGCTGATATGCCTCAGTATTAATCCAGGTATGTCACCCACTTGGCTGTTGATGTCTCAGCCAAGGCCATCAGACAAACACTCCTGAAATCATGACTTGCTTCTGTTGGATGGTCTGTTTAATTTGATGTTTTGAGATTGTAAAGATGTCAATATTTCACTCTGGCATTCATTTCATATCTCAAACCCTTCATTAGACATTGCAGACTCATAGTTTTGCTATACTTCAAGGACAAAGAAAAAGTCACCTTTTCTCCTGGAGCTTTTTTGCTAATTTTTTTTTTTTTTTACTTTTTATTTTATATTGGAGTATAGTTGATTAACAATGTTGTGATAGTTTCAGATGTACAGCAAAGTGATCCAGTTATACATCTATTCTTTTTCAAATTCGTTTCCTATTTAGGTTGTTACATGATATTGAGCAGAATTCCCTGTGCTATACAGTAGGTCCTTGTTGGTTACCCATTTTAATATAGCAGTGTGTACATGTCAATCCCAAACTCCCTAACTATCCCTTCCGCCCAACCCTTCCCTTTGCTAATCTTAACTACATTGATCTTTCCCCTTTTGAGCTTTAGCAGCATTTATATACGTCATATGTTTGATACTTGATTTTATTATCTTTTAAACAGTTATCTATGATGTAGCGAATAAGAAAAGGGATATAAAGACAAGCTACCTGAACCCACATCCTGGTTCCACCAATTTCCAGTTTTGTAATTTTGAGCAAGTCTTATGTGCATCTATATTTTTCTGTTTGAAAAATGGAAATAGTATTAATACCTACCTGTGAAGTTTGTTGTGTAGTTTGAGTTAACAGAAGCTTAGTTAAGTCCTTCCTGTCTCCTTTTCTTCCTCTGTCTCTCTAAAGTTGGATTAAGGCTTCATTATTTTCCCTCTACTGTTCTCTTGTTATTTTCTTTCCACTTGTGAATCGATCTTTGTTATAACTTCAACTATTACCTCTTTACATATTTTACATCCTTACTTCTATTCCTCTCAAATTTCATTTCTAAAACTATTTTACATTTTGGGCAGCATGTAAACATTTAATTACCTACTGTTTTCAAGGCCCTGAACTAGGTAGTAGGTGCAAGATGCAGCAAAAAATATGTCTCTGACCACAAGCAGTTAAAAGTCCTGTGGGCACCTTACTTTCTGAGTTTACATCTGATTTTTAAGACGTGGACTCTGCCCTCTAAAAGTCTAGAGAGATAAGACATAAACAATCATGAAATAAGACCAAACATTATCATTGGTGTTGACAAATATCACAATGTTTTCTCAATGTGAATATTTGTTTTATTCTGTCAGAGTAAAAAGCACACATTGCTAACCTCACTATTAGAAAATTCTGATCTTCTTAAGCAACAATTTAAAAGGAACACTAAAAGTGTGGTGATTATTAGACCAATGATATGCTGATGAATAAATGTGTTTTTGTATTGATAAATTATAATAACTCTTAATGAGGTTTACTAGGGTATATCTCAGCCAAAGAAAAGCATCAATTGCACTTTACCATTGTCATCGAAGCCATGGGTGATTTCGTGTCCTATGACCATGCCGATGCCCCCATAGTTCAATGAGTTAGACTGCTGGGCACTGAAGAACGGGGGCTGCAGAATGCCAGCTGGGAAGACTATGAAGAAAGAAGACAGTTAAGACTACTTGTGGTTTTATCCTGTGATGACAGGCCTGGGGTTGGCTTCTTGCCTGCTAAGCTGTTTTCCAGTATGTCAGTTTCACTTAATTGTGTACAAAAATCTTCTGTGATAGAAACAAATGCAGGTCTTTTATTGTTGATGACAGTAAAGAGTTCATCCCAGAGTGGCACCACATCTGTGAGTTATAATCATAATTGACTTTGTAACATCTATTAAGATTGTTTCCCCACTGTAAGGAGTTTAGAGCGAAGGAAAATTATCATCTTCATGCAGAAGGTCTTTTCCCCAACTGCAAATATTTGGGAGAAATAGTTACTTAATAATGGAAGTATTACTTTTAATGTATCTAACATTTTATCCATCTACAATAGCTTAGTAAATAAACAGAGCCACTCAATCGAAAGTATCCCCCAATTACACCACCCTTATTTATTTTCATCAAGGCATGTATGACTATTTATGGTTGTTTGGTCCTTCTTTTTCTTGTCTGTCCCCATGGCACCTCAAATATTAGCTCATTGAGAGCACAGATTTGTTTGTACATACATGTGTTTGTTTGTTTTTGAGTCCATTTGAATTCTCAGTTCATTATCTCCAGCACCTAAAACTGGATGGTGCCTGGAACATAACAGGTGCTCAGGAAATGTGTTGAATAAATGAATAATCAATGATGATGAATCAATGAATGAATTTCCTACGGTGTCCTAAAGACTTTGCAAATAAATAAACTGTAATTTTTATGTCTACCCTGACATCTGTCTTACCTTGCTAACTTTCTACACTTAGGTGTCTCACACTATTTAAATTTCATGTGTCAGACATCAAACTCATCATTTTCCCTTCGAAGCCATCACTCTGACTTTATTATTTCTGCTAATAGCATGTGAAGGGTCTCAGTCACCCAAACTGAACATTTTTCTGTCTATCTTCGATGTCTCCTTTCTTTTATGAAGTCTCATATGATCTATTTAGGAAAAGATCAGGTCATGTACCTTCTTTCCAGTAGCATCTCTTCTGTTTATCTCCTCCTATCAGTCCTACTGCCACCTTCCTAGTTCACACTCTCATTCCTTGCCTCAAGAACTTAATTTCCTAATCGGTCTTCTTACTTCCAGTCTCACCCTACTACAATCTATCCTAAATCCAACCTATCCTGTCTGCCAATAAAAGTGCCACTGTAGTCATTATTTCTCCTCTGCTAGAACACCTTTGATGGCTTATCATTGCCATGATAGATAATCTAGATAATCTAACTAGATACAGCCTCTTCTTACTGGCCTTTGTCTCTATGGTCTTCTATTTCTCTGCCTCCCCCATACTCTCCCCTTCCCTCATAACGTCCATGGTTTTGTAATTGTATCTTTCATGTTCTACAATTCTAGTATCCACTGAAGCATTATGTTCTGTAATCGAAAAAAAATCATTAGTTTCAACACCTACTATGCATGCAAATCCCCGGGCCATTGCTACATGGGATATCAAGAATACAAGAGAAAGGCCCTGACCTTAAGAAATTTAAGACCTAGTTAATACAGAGTAGCAAATGTTGTTTCTTTGTCATTCAGGTGGAGTGAGTATGACATAACCTTGCAAGGTTTCAGGGATAAATATTAGATATTTACAGAGGAGACTTTAAAATACACTGGGCAATTTAAGTGCTCTCCAGATCTTTAAAAAAATATCTTGAAAGTTGCCATAACATTCAAAATTACAAAAAAAAAAATAGTTTTGTCCTTGGAGAATTTTGATGAACGTTATACCTCACGTGTAGCTGCCTGAGCTATCAACAGTGCCAAGAAATTATTTTTAGCTTGAAGTACAAAAATTATGTGCAGTACTTTATTAACTTAAAGTGAACACTATCTCCCACACTATGTACTTTGATTAAAATCCATCCATTATATAAAATGCTCTTATGAAATGTGCTATCAAGACTAAACATTAACTGTAAAGATCCTGCTGCTTTAATTATACCCTGATATGCCATTCTTCAGGCAAGTGATAAGATTTTTATGGCTCATATTAAATACTAGTCTTCAGGTTCAACTTTGCAAATTATGATTTCTCCTTTTACTCTGTCAGCTAAATATCTATGATGAGGATTTTCCCCATTAGCCTTATCACTGTTACTAGTCGGCATCACAACTCTTGATAATAACCAACTGCTTAGTTGTGCATTTTTTATGTTCATGATTGTCTACAAGTTAGTTAATTAAATAACTCATTGGTCCATGAAACAAAAGGCTGTTTCTACCCACCCCCAGCCCCTCACTGCCCTGGTTTATTTTTTTAAGGCTGCAAGCAATTCGACTTTAGAATCTTTGATATAAAGCTCAAGAGTGCATTCAGATAAACTCAATTTTGGTGGAAAAAATTAAACATTGTTTTTTATATCAAATGAAATAGCAATATGTTCAGAAACATTTACTCTTAATTCTCAAGTCTGAAAATAAGACTCCTAAGAATGACTAAGACAAGTTTAGAAAATTTAATTATGTCAAGGTAGTCATAGATCACCCAGACTGAGTACACTAAATAATCCATAAATTTCCTAAAATTTAAAAAAAATTTCTTGTTAATGAAAAAGGAGAATGCAGCAGTAGTAAGACTTCCCAAATGACTTGAGCATTTCCTTGGAAATGACTTGAAAGTTTAATAGGATGATTGAGTGTTGTCTGAAACTTACAGAGAAACATTTGACAAAACTTTCAAGCACAGCTTTCCTAACGGCATGAAAGATTCCTAAAGCTCCATGGAGTAACTATGAGTTATGACAAAAGTGGAGGGAATTGAATTAAACAGTAGAAATTACTAATATGAATAACTCCCTATACAATAATAAAACAAGTTATTTATCACCATAACACAAAAAGACCAATCCCATTAGAAATTGTATGTGATCTAGCTTAGGGTATTTGTGTGAAGGTGGGAGGATCATTTATGAGACATGTTATTCTATACCAATTCTAATTATGTAATGCACATCATATCAAGTTCATTAAGACAGTGCTGCAAAAGTTATATCTCTAGGTATAGATAGACACACAAATACACTTTTATCAAGAAGAAAGATACAGATCTGGATCTTCAATTGTTTTTAGTTAAGACAATCCCCACTCTGGAGATTTAAATGAATTGTTAAGGAGAAAACGTATACATGTCAAATATTTCTCCTCTTGCATGACACTTTCCCTTTCTCTGAACTGCTTTTATTAGCAGATAAGCATATGAAAAGCATATGAAAAGACGTTAGCAATTTTTCAGATTTCTTATTTCCATCATATGAATTTACCTTCAGTATCTTTAAAAGGTCTTTCTTATATATTAAGAATGTTTATCACAGCCATTTCTTGACTATTCAGAGGATATTTGTCTACTTTGTGAAATGTTAGCACACTTTTACCTTCTTTTTCCTTTTGCTGTACGCTTGTTTGGTTTGAATGTATTAAATTCAAAATGAGAACATTCCCAGGTCTTCTCAGATCAGGGAATCTCTGAGGCAGACCAATTTTGAGCCAGCCTCAGGGCTATGGGGTAATTCAAAGCCAAACTAGGCCCATCTTGACCTAAACTGGGTGGACCTGCTCTAGAGAAGAAATGAAAGGATGAACATGCCAGAATGGTCCCACAGGTCTGTATGGCTCTTCTTATGGGGATGAATCAGTGTCAGGTCTGATAGGATCCTGAGCTGGATTAAAATAAAGCAATATCCCTTAGTCTGCCCTAATGCAGAATTCAAGTCAAGGCCACCTCAGTTTGCCCTGGGATTCCATTAAAAGTCAATTATCCTGTTCTGTCCAAGTCTACAATGAACTAGATCTTACACTGACAGACCTCAAGAGGTCTTCAAAGTGAAGACTCTCCCAAGATAATGGAGCTTCTAAGAAAAGGTCTGAATGGTGTCTAGGAATACATAACAAAGATAGACTGCATGGGTTCTGAGTTGATCATTAAACAGGCTCTGATCTAGGTTTAGGTAATCATTTCACTAGCTGGGAGATATATTACCCTAGACTTCGAACTAACTGACTTTAACCCAGTACACATGCCTTAATTATTACCTATTTGTTATATAAAGACAAACTTTTCTGATCATAATTCATTTTCATCTCATGTACCAAAATAAGCTCCAGATAGACTAAAGATTTGCTCCAAAAATAAAAATCTATAAAAATACTAGAAGAAAATGTGGATGATTTCTTAATTTAACACTTCCTAGGTTTAAAAGCAATGGGGGTGGGGGGGAATTCCCTGGTGGTCCAGTGGTCAGGACTCAACAACTTTCACTGCCAAGGGCCTGGATTCAATCCCTTGTCGGGGAACTTAGATTCCACAAGCTGCGTGGTGTGGCCAAAAAAATAAATAAATAAAATAAAAATAAAATAAAGGCAATGGGGGAAAGTGTCATCAAATTTTATCTTCCCTCTTGATTCTTGACTACACTGAGAAATGAAGGGCTGGACTGAGTACACCTGGAGAAGCTGGCTGTACTGTTTGTTTAGAATACTCCCACTGAAGTACTGAATCAGTTGGTTGCCTTTCTACATACTAAAGACTCTTGGGAAAAAATGGGTCTATCTGTGAGATACTTAAGAGAGAGTTTCAAGATGTCGCAGTATTCCCAGGAAGAGAAAAAAATATATCTTTGTTATATTAAGCCATTTCATTATTCATTATATTATTCACTCATGTATTAATTTCTATGCATATTTCTGTGATACTACTACTAGGGAACATATAAAATTTTTTTGATCAGAAGTGGTTAATAAATAAAATTTCATATGGTTCAACCTAGCATAATTGACTTTTCAACTTTCTGAGCCTCTTGGAATCTTCTAGAAAAAAAGATGATAAAGAACAGGACCATCTCTACCAGTGCCAGTGTACAACATCGACAAAAAAATTGGATTTCTGAAAATTTGGTTCTTGGAATGTTAAACCACCTAAGATGCTGACACTTAGAAAGTCCTAAAGTTAATATAACTTTATGGCGATATAAGGGACTTTAAAAAAGTATTTAAAAATAAAATAAAAGTAGTTAGAAATAAGACAAACCATTCAACTATAAATGAGAATATTGTAAAAGAAACAAAACTACTTAGTGTGATTTACACTGATTTAAATTTTGCTATTATAGTGAAAAGAGGTACATGGATGCATTTACTTTCAAGGAGGATATTCAATAAATCCGTAACTCAGCCTCGCTGTGCTTTTATGGGGAGTATAATAAATTGGTCACGCAAAGCACTACCGCTTGGGAACAACAGAGAAATATTAAATAATTATTTAGGAGTAGACCTTACCTATCTGGTTTCTGCCTGAAGAATAAAATGCATTGACTACAGCTGCTCCGCTTATCCACCTATAGAAAACATAAGAACTTGTTACAAACGATACTGCATTACCTGATTTAATCTGCTCACCACAATAAAAGCATTATCACTGTTCCTAGATGAATCTTAACTTTCTGTTTGAAATATGATCAACAAATTAAAATTAGCTCACTAGGTGAGAGAGTTCATTGAAAGTATTTCCACTTTTTGAAATACAGGAATATATCCAGGTTTGCAATCTGTTTTTTAATTTGCATAAATTTTTATTGGAGGCAATTGACAGTACAAAACCCATTCTAATGTATCTCTTTGGAAACTGCAATGGATTAAAATTATATTGAAATGTGTTTAGCTCCGTGTTCCTGATACTAGGTAAACTATGCCAACAATTCTGGAGCAGTTGACAGAATATCGAAATGCAGGTTGCTAAAATTTCAGACTCTTTGTAAACTATGAATTAAATTTTTTTAAATTCATAGTTTACGAGGAGCCTTTTTGGGGACTAAGAGATCCCTTTGGCAGGTATTTAGTTTTGGGTAATGTGCCTCCTCTGATTATTGCCATTTAAAATTATTTCTTTAAAATATGGCATACCAGCTATGAGAGCAAAGGGATATTTTTGTATAATGACTGTAAAATGAAATTCAGGTGGTTCTTAAGTAGATTTGCCCGTGTATGCCATGAATTAGGCTCTATATTGAATCTAAAGATTTTATAAAATACAATTCCTGACTTTAGAAAACTCTAGTTGAGGAGATGATAAAGAGGCATAAATAACTATAATACAAGACAGAATGAGAAAAAAAACAACAACAACCCAGCCAGCGTTAAGCTAAAGGATGGTGCCAGTGTTCCAATGTCTTTCTGCTCAGATGTTATGAAGACCGCACATCAATAATCACTGTTAAACACTTTTGTGCAACAGGAGTAATATTACCATCTTAATAGACTATTACACATATCCTCATATACTCATTGAAAAATGGGTACTGCTTGACTTCAGATACCTCCTTAAATGTCAGCACACATGCATACACTTAAGACAATCATATATTATTATCTAATGGCTGCATTGTAGTTATTCCACTTTTAGGGCAACAATTAGAATGGCAATTATTATCCTACTCATGGAAGGAGTTTATAGTAATTAGTGCAATGAGGTTAAATCAGAACTGTTTCCAGACCCTGCTTTGCAAGATAAGCAATACAAGGTCAGCACCCCTAAATCAGCATTTTAGCTACAATTTCAATAACTACTGTCAGATTTCAGATGTGAGTCCTATTTTGATCTCTTAAAAATAACTCAGGGAGGGCGACATATAATAACTATCTGATAAATTCTAATTAAGCATGAATTCTGTCTCCAATAACATGACTAAGACATTCATATAAAGGATTTGGGACTTGAAAAGAAAATCCAGATAGAATCTCTGTGAATTTTTCTTTAGGAAGAAAATAACTTTGAAGATGGAGGGTGTGGGTGGGGGAATAGTTGATCAATGTGTTTCTTCTTTGGTTTGATATTGTTGTTGTAAACAGAAAACATTTTCATACAGGATGGTGTGACAGATAGCTTAGTCCTCCCTAATTTCATCACAGCTGAGTCATCAATATTTTAATTCCTTGCAGGTTGTTGATTATAAGCATATAATTTTATTTATTTTAATTAAACTCCACCTTTTCCCACATGCTTTGTGGTGACTCACAACAAAAACATATACTTGTAATCCCAGGGGTGTTAGACTAAAATCTAGAGATCAGAAACTACATAGGACAGGTAGATTTTGTTTGTGTGACCCAAAAGATTATGAAACAAAACATTTGTATAAATAAAACTCAGGATCAGGGAAAATGATGTAACTTGGAAAATGTTTATATATATTCACACAGTTATTATGACTCAAGTATGGTTCAAGGTTGTCTGGCAGGAGGGGCAAAATAGGAAATGTGCTCATACTACTCCTGAGGAGAAACGCTGTTCCTTGCAGTGACTTTAGAAAGATATTTCTGATGTGTCCTCAACATTCTGATAGTGTAGGAGAGCAAAACTTGCCACCCCCAAATGTCTATTTGGTATGAGGATTATTTTGACTTGAAAACAAATCAAGGCCCAAAAGACTCAGGAAGAGACTTTGACCTGCCTCCTAACTGCCTAAAAAATTTTTAGATAGAGGTCCTGTTCCTGGAATAGAGCCATCACCAGAGGTAAGTTCAAAGAATATGGGCCAGGTGTGGTGGGAGAAACTTGACAGAGCCCAGAGGTCAGAGTCCACTCTGTATTCCATTGTCTCAGCATGACCCAGAGAACAAGTGTTTACCAAACACTTGCTTTTCCATCTCCTTGTGAATTGCCCTCCTCCCCGTTGAAGTCTCCAGCCACTACCCCAATCTCCTTTTGTATTTAGCTGAAGATGGTACCTAAGGTGAGGGATTCAGCCATCCTGGCAAGTTACTCAGTTTTCCTGGGTCTCTCCCATATATACATGTTATTAAACTTTGTTTGACTTTTCTCCTGTTAATCTGTCTCATGTCAATTTAATTCTTAGACCAGCCAGAAGATCCTGGAAGGGTAGAGGAAAATTTCTTCCTCCCTGGTAATAGCAAATATGGCAGTAGATTTTATGCATAAACAGTTTATAATTATTAAAGTTATTAAATTTCAATTGTTATAAAAATGAATTTAACATATTTTCAGGTCTCATTTGTTCAATTATGAACTTCTGATTTAGTGATGGTATACTCTGCATGGACTTTAATGGGTAATAACAAATAATATGCAAATTGCTGGTTCTGGACTCAGGCACAATGCTAATAATGAAATACAAAAGGTCCCAATTCAAAATGCTTTTTTTTTAAAATTATTATATTACAGAGGGAAGGAACTAGATACAAGAAACTAATGTTTCAGATAGCAACAGATCTCAGAAGTAGGACACAGATGAATGAAGTTTATATTACCCATCTCATGTTTATTGCTTTTGTAAAAATAAATGTCACATCTTTTGTTTTAGTGATTTTTCTGCTCTTCTGTTACATTACTTTGAGGGGGGTTAAGATTGCACTTTGATTAATGTTTGTAACTTTCCAGCAGGGAGGGTTTTACATATTAAAATGTCCACTGTGAATTACACCTTCACGAAAATAGGTAGCTATTTATGACCACAGGACACTCAAATAAAATTAGAATTATGGTGGTTAGGTTCACAGAGCACTAGTGTGCAGTGTTTGCCTTTTCTTCCTTGAGATCTTTCACAGTGCGTCCTCAGACTACCCCTGGGTAATTACCCAGATTCAAAAGTACAGGGCACTTTGTCCCTGGGAATGATCAGAACTCGAGGTACTGTGACTGGATCATTACATCTTAGTGTGATGATAACAGCTACAGACTCAATGTCTAATATTTGTGGTCAATCATGAAATATTTCACTATGTTAGTATAAAAGCTAAATTAATAGGACAAAAAATATTTTTCAAAGTAAATGGTGATGTAACAAAATATGTAAGTTCTTCTGATTTGGATGCAGCCTCCAAGTTTCAGGAGAAGCTTTCATTTATGGAAAACAGACAAATCTGACCATGAATAGCAGCATAGGAAAGAGAAATTGCACAACTAAAGAGAAAACCAAGTATCCACTAACATAATGGATAGTGCAGGTTATCTGAAGATACCTTTAAAGTATGGAGGCCAGACACGAGCATCTCCTAGAGCAGGTATTGAACCTGAGAGATGGAGTAGATATCACCCTGTTCTTTGAATTCTCTTCCTGCCTCCGGTATGTGTGTAGGAGTATGGATGGGTGTGTGTGGTATAAAGTGAAGGGTGGGGAAGCAAGAAGTAAGCAAACTTTATTTAAAATTTCTGAGACATAATTTTGTCAGGTAATCTTATTCTTGTTTTGGGGCATTTACAGTAGGACAAAGGGCCACTATAAGCAGCATGGCCCTCGAAGCTGAACTAACAATGTAGCTGGGAAATATGAATGATATACCCTTGAGAGGGGGACCAGGTGTGTTTCTCTTCTATCTCTTATTACCCTGAAGAACCTAAGTGGTGATGAGATGAAAGAACAGAGACATCATTTTTACTGCAGGGAAGAAAAGCAGAAGTCTACAGACTGATCCTATAGCCTTATGGATATAATAAACCCACTGGATTGCAAAGGCACCTGGAATAAAACTTCTTTTGCTCACTCATGTGCAACTTAAAAAATTTAAGCAACAAAATCATTAATGCTCCTTTCCCTGAAAGCATTCAATTTCTTAGCATCTTGTGGCCTTGAAGCAACTCCTTTGACATCAGCAGTACAATACATTGGTTTTCTCTGTCTTCCTCAAGTACTTCTGGAAAGGAGAATTCTCATTTTGTAATTGCAGTTGCCACTGTAATGCTTTACATTTATTAATATTCCCTCATCAAAACTTCAAGCTTTTCTATATATTTTCATTCACCTTTCAAACCATACGAATAAGATAGATGACACCTCCAATTTTCAGGTGTAGAAACTAAGGCACATCATAGCTCAAACTCTTTTTCCTACTTACAGATTTAGCAATACAACAGGGAAAAGGATATATAAACTAGGGAGAAAGAGGACACTCTCATCTTCCAATCAAATCCCCTACTTCTAACATGTTGATCTGCATCACACATAAAATTTCATCACAAAAATGAATGCCATTTCCTTGCCATCCTCTTCTAAAATGAAAGTGCTCATTTTTAGACTGCTTCACATTCAGGGCTGCCCCTTTCCCTAAGAAGCTTTAGGATGCTGGCCTCTATGCCACCCTGAAGTCTCATCATGACCAGATCTTAACAACAATAGCTACTGTTTAATGAACACCTAAGTTACGTGGCAAGCACATTACACAACACAATGACCCACAAGGCAAAAATAAATGCTATTATCCTCAGTTTATAAAGGAATCATTGAGGCTCAGAGGTATTATGTAGGTTGTCTAAGTTCACACAGCGAATAAATGGCAGAGGAAGAATCTTACCTCAGGACTGCGCACTCCCTCTAGCCCCCACCTCCCATCACTGCCCCGACTCCAGAGCACAAGCTCTTTCCACTGCTGCCTAAGGTACAATATTTTACCCAAAGGCAAAAGCACAGTAGGACCAAAGAGCCTATTCCACTGTTCATTGTTTTTGCATAAGAGTTGTTTACATGACTGAAGTACTCTGAGTGACTCACCTGATCCTCTGAGAGGTGAGAGCCAGGACTCCTATGCTGACATGACATTGGGAGAATCCACTTCTCTTTCAACAGAAAGCAACACAAATCACTACTCTAATTTTCTTCCTAGAAGTCATCAGTTGGTTGTGTGTGGTTCTAAGTTTGGCAGCAAGACTCCATCTTTTTAGTCTTCAATAATTCTATATGTGTGTACATGCACGCACGTGTGCCCTCATGTGGGTCACGGGCCAAATTCAGAGAAATGCTCAATTTGGAACATATATGGGCGGGTGGAATTTTTCTGTCAGAATTTTCTTTTGGTACTTGTTCTCCTGGTTAAGAAAAACCTTGCGATCTTTCAGGAAAGAATTGAAAGCTCTTACATCCTGTATAACTCTTAGCAATGATATAACGTGATGTTATAAGTCCATTGTTGTCTAGCTCATTAGACAGTGACTCCATGAAGGCAGGGGTGTTCCATGTTTTGTTCTTTTTTAAAATTTTGGTAAGAACACTCACCATGAGGTCTATCCTCTTGACACGTTTTAAGTGTACAATACATTATTGTTGACTTTAGGTACGATGCTATACCTTATTAATCTTGCTTAACTGAATTTTTATGCCTGTTGATGAACAACTCCTCATGTCCTCCTCCCCTCAGCTCCCAGTAATCATGATTCTCTCCTTTGATTTTATGAATTTGGCTATTTTAGATACCTCATATAAGTGGAATCGTGCAGTATTTATTTTTCTGTGTCTGGCTTATTTCACTTAGCATAATGTTCTTAAGTTCATCCATGTTGTTGCATACTGCAGAATCTCCTTCTTAAAGGCTGAGTAGTATTCCATTTCATATACAGACCACATTTTCTTTCACCTTTCATCTGTCGATGGAAACAAGCTGTTGCCACATCCTAGCTAACATGAATGGTGCTGCAATGAACATGGGAGTGCTAATATCTCTCTGAGATCCTGATTTCAATTCTTTTGGCTATATGCCCCGAAGTGGGATTACTGGGTCATGTGGTTCTATATCTAATTTTTTGAAGAAACTCCATATTGTTCTCCATAGCTACTGCACCCTTTTGTATTCCAACCATTTGTGCAAGGGTTCAAATTTCTCCATATCATCACCAACACTTTTTGTCTTTTTTTTAAAAAAAAACAATATGCAATCCTAACGGTAGTGATGTGATAACTCATTGGGGTTTTGATTTGCATTTTCTTGATGATTAGTGATGTTGAACATCTTTTCATATACCTGGTGGCCATTTGTATGTCTTCTTTGGAGAAATGTCTATTCAAATTCTTAGCTCATTTTTTAATTGGGTTATTAGTTTTTTTGCTATTGAATTGTAGGAGTGATGTATATTTTGGAGATTGACCCCTTACCAGATATGTGATTTGCAAATATTTCCTACCATTCCTTAGGTTGCCTTTTCATTTCTTCTGCTATGCAGAAGCTTTTAATCTCAATGTAGTCCCAACTGTGTATTTCATGTTTTGTTCTTAATAGTATCTCTAGGGCTTAGCACAGTGTTGGGAACATGATAGGCACTCAACACATATTTGGGTCTTGGCATATCAGTGGGTCCTTCCAAGCCCCAAGAGTACTGACCCTTCTCATCCTTGGGACCCTGGGAGGGTGGAGGGCACTAAGCCTAGGTGTTATGCAGGCTGTAGAGAGCCATGGAAACTGGAAGTCATGTACTATCTGGACATTGCCCTCTCAAGAGGGTTCACTGGTATAAAGTTCTAGACTTCTTTTGCAAAGTTCTCCCTGTTTAAACCTTTTAACTTTTATCTTCCCTCCCTACCTCTTCTTCCCCCTCTGAAAACAAAACCCTGCTTGGGTGCTAATTAAAATGCAGAAATGTTTTTAGTGGTAAAATGTATTTTGCTTATAACCCAAAAACATGTTGAAAAATTGCATAGTCTGTTGGCCTAATGGGAATCTAAAAGATGGAACTCTAACATTTTAATCTATTATAATATGTGTAGAACATGGGCACACCAGGGCAGATACTGCCATAGGGAATTAGAGTGACTTGTCCAAGTTTAGTTTATCTGTTATTCTGTCTTTCTGGCTGAGTAGTACTTGATGAGCCGAATAATCTGTTTTGTGTATCTTCCCCATACATCTACATCATGGAGAGTCACTTGTGTCCCAAGTCTCCAGCAGTCTGCGTGCCCACCCTGGACAGGTCCTATCAACTCTCCACCTGTGTGCCCTCTCATTTACCCACATAAGTCCTCTATAACTATTCTTCTTTAAGTTCAATGATACAGAGTTAGTTACAAGATTGAGTCTAGAAACATTAGTGAAGGGTAAATATCAGAAGAGATATTTTAGAAAGAAGTGAGGTACTTCCCTAACTCCCAAGAATATGTTCTTTTTCTCTTGGGTCACTTGATGTGGAGAAGCCAGGGAGTAAAACATCCTGGCTCTTGTCAAAACTTCACAGTAAGGGCCATAAAATTTTAGTGCTGGAAAGAACCTTAGAGATGTTACGAAGTCTAAATCAACCTGCTCATGTTATAAATAAGGAAACTTCATGGCTTTTAAAAGGCCATAGATAGTAACTGGCAGAACTGAGACATGAAAAAGTGATAGTAACTCACAGCAGTGGCAAAACTATGCTGGTACCAGCCACCCTGCTATTTTTGATGGTGTTGGCCTTTCAGGAAGAACCACATACAGCCACAGCTGTTGGGCTGCCAACCTCAGTACCAACACTCATTTCAGGGGCTTGCAAACATTCAATTAGCCCAGATTAGAAAAGACAGCAGACTTGAAGCAATGAAGAAGACAGAAATGAACCAACCATTTTGTCTGGTTTTGTTTTAAGTGAATCCTCTGTTCACCTCAATATTAATTTAAATGCTGACATGTTGTTTCCAGAGAAACAACAATTAGTAAAACAACAATTAGTTGTTTTACTAATAAGTAAAGGTTTAATTGTGGCTTAAAAAAGTGCTATCTTAGCACTTTGTTGTCTTGTAATAGCACCAACCAACTCTGCTTTCTATCAGCTTTCATTGCTGCTCACCTGCCTCTTCTACTAGATTACAGGCTATGAGTCTTACTCATTACTTTATCCTCTTTATCCTTACTCATTACTTTACTGTGCTATATCCTTAGCACAGTGCTTTGCACACTGTAGCTGCTGGATAAAATGTTTATTGAGCTGGCTGCTGTTAATGTCAGCTTGTTTTTATTTTGATGTACAACAGCAGGAAAGAAGCAGCAATGGAATAAGTCCTCGTAGTTTACAAAATGCAACTCCACATGCTCAGTGGTCATAATTTACAAACACTGGCACTATCTCTCCCAATTATATTACAGAAAATTCTGTCCTGAGAAACTAACAAGATAATATCAAGTCTAAAAATAAGAAAAGGAATTCATTTTATTTTGTTCCCGTACACTGTTTCTTTTCAGAGGTTTACGTTTGTTCCATGGAGTCTAAGTGAATAATCATGTTACTGGCAGTAAATCATTTTAGATATATCACTAAGTAATTTTGCCAATGGATATTACAGTCTCAATTTAACATTATTACTATTTGATAACATGATGTGTTTGAAACTCTTTACAAACTGTCATTAAGTCCCCAGAGAACATGATGTTTGAGATAATTTTGGAAACACAAGCTAGGCACTCAGAAACCACATGAGCCAAGAGCCTTTTAAATTTAAACCTTTGTCCTTTGCAGTTGCCAGGGGCTCAAATGGGCAGAAGTCCTTTTAGCCAGATGATTAACTCAGGCATATCACATGCAGACTTCCGGACCTCCTTAATGTTTTGAATTTTTAAGCAGAGAGAACAGCAGAGATCATGTTGGACATCTTCACCAACAATGATGGTGAAATGCTTGGATGTGTCAGTATTTACTTTAGTGGCTGAGTTCACTTTGTAAGCATTATTACAAACTGGCAATTTTATCAATCATTCACTCCATCATCATTGAGGAGAGGTCGACGTTCTGCTCATCAATGTTCAATCTCTGGTGACACAAATACACTGTTTCTGCTTTCAACAAGGCCTAGTCCAGCTAAATGTAATCAGATGTACTGGTGCTGTGACTAAAATGTGTGTAAGGGATAGCACAGGGACAAGATGAAGAGGATCATGTAAGGCGGTGCTATGAGTAAGGAGATAACGCTCAAGTTGAATCACACCATGTGCTGGTTTCTGTTAAATGAACAGGGCAGAAAGGGTGGCCCTGGTAAGGGATAAGGAGGAGGAAGAGATGCAGCGATGACTTTACAGTAATTCCTACGGGTGGAGATTTGGGGCAATGCTGTGGGGTAGGGTGACTCTAGAGGAATTCTGGAGTGCTGTTACAGGGAGGTACGCAGAGCTCGGTACACGCTTCATGAGACGGGCAAAACAAACGTATGGAAAGGTTTTCATCAGAAAATGACATGACTCAATTTGTGTCTTTAAAAGCTCTCTAAGGCAGTAGCATGGAGAGTAAGCTGAAGGACTGTGAGATGATTGATGATAAGATTAGGAAAATATTATCATCACTCTGGTGAACAATGAGAAATGTCTGAATTAGGGCATGACAATGGAGATGGTTAAGATGGAGATCCACACCCCCTCATGCCTATAAAATATTTAATTAGCAGCTGGTGGATGTAAACTTTTTTTTTTTTTGAATGGGATTTGAAGTAGGTATCACTGTAGATATCAGAGATGACAGAAAGGGTCTAGGATGATGAACCCCTGGTTTCTGCCTTGGTAGCAATAAGATAGAAGTTGGAAACTAGGGGGATCAAGGGAGAAAGATGATAAGTTTTTTTCTCAAAAAGGCAAATGCTGTGTTTGTGGGATCAATGGAACACCTGCATGGAGATGTTTCATTGACAGCTAGACATTTGGATCTGGAGCGCAGCAAACAGACCTGGGCCAGATACATGTATTCAGGGGTCATAATGATAGTAGAAGATGCAAATAAGTATACAAGTCTGCCCAGTGAGAGCATGTGGAGTGAGAAAAGAAAAAGTCCTGAAGCTTACTCTTTGGTTAATTGACTGAATTTATTTAAATTAATTGCTGCCTTGAAAATTTAATGCATCATCATTTCTCTATAATACCCTACAATATAACCCTACTGTAATCAATAGCTTTTCTCATCTCTGTCTCCCCTACTGTGGATATGGACACCTGTTTGTCCTGCAAGACCCTAGGAGTGAGGACTTGAGCATCTGAAAATGTAATTCTCTGAGTTAACTGCAGGTTACATGAATAAAGTAGAAGCAATAGATGTTATCTGCCTGAACATACACAGTGAGGACTTGAACTTGATGCTATATAAAAAAGGAAAGAAAACATAGTGACTTTATTGCTATTAAGCAGGTACAAATTAAGTCAAAAACTTTCACTATAAGAAAACTCAATAAAATAGGAAGAACTTTTATTATGCTGTAATCTACAGGGTACAGTCCTAATGATTTAATGCAGTCACTGTCAAAAGTACTTCCAATATTTTGGAAGACAAACACTAAATTTTAAAGCTAAATTGCCAAATTAAAGATATCACCTTGTAAAAAGATTTCACAAAATTGAATATGAGCAAGTATGAGTCAACACAAAAAGGAACAAACACTAACGCAGGGGTTCTGACTTGAGAAGGGGGCGCGGGACTTAAAAAGAATACCAATACCTGGGTCCCCGCCTACAGGCATGTACATCACAATCTAGGGTGGTGTAGAGTTGGGGAATCAGTACTATTTCTTTTTTTTTTTTAACTTTATTTTGTTTATTTTTTATACAGCAGTTTCTTATTAGTTATCTATTTTATACATATTAGTGTATACATGTCAATCCTAATCTCCCAATTCATCTCACCACACCCCCACCCAGCCACTTTCCCCCCTTGCTGTCCATACGTTTGTTCTCTACATCTGTGTCTCTGTTTCTGCCCCAGGTGACTCTAAAGTGCAGTCTGAGTTTTGAACCCTTGTACTCAGCATACAGGTAGAAGATAGGGAAGGAAGAAAAACTAGCCTGGTATGGCAGAGAAGACCTTATACATCATATTGCACTTGTGATTAACAGTCAGAAGCTCACAGAAAGGATCCAAAAAGTACTACTGAGCTATGCATGCTACTGAGCAAATATTCTTTTAAATATTATATACAATTGTCACTTTCGATTATCTATAGTAAAGAGAAAAAGACTCAGAGAAAGTCAACACATACGATAAAAAGGAATGAAAACTGCACACCATTTTACGAAATGACTATGGAGCTGGGACTATATTAACTTCTAAAGAAAACATCAAGCAATAATTCAACAACTATTTTTTAAATTATGAAGAAATCTTCTGGTGTCAGGTGGGTGCAGGTTATATTAGCTATTTTCAGAAAGAATATTCGATGATATTTGTATGTAGATATTTTACTCGGTGCTAACAACCATTAAGTGTAACTATATGTAGTTTTAAAGAAATAAAAATATTCAGACTTAGAAGGATTCTCAGATTATAAATTTTCCCACAGGATATTATTTTTGATGACTTTTTGTTTGTTTCTAGAGATAGGACTGACAACCGATTATAACACAAACCATATGTGCCCATTCTCCATCTTTCTTTCCCACCTGGGACACTAAACATTCTGTGACATTTTCTGTCTCATTTTTAGCACCAGACAATATGACATTTGCTCCAGTGTAAACATAGAGGTCAGCAAAAGAAATCAATCTCTTTTTCAGTGTACCTTAAGGGCTCAAAATGTCGTACAGGAATTGAAATAAACTGGCATTTCCATATTAGGAATTTTGTCTAACCTGGACCTGGTTTACTAATAGAAGAGTCCTGTTATCAAATAGTCCTTCTGCACTTTGTACCTTTCTTGGCACATTTTCCTCCTGGTGATACAATTTATTATAACACGTCTTTCATACCCTCTGCTGCTGTAATGTAATGTAATACAATCAAAGTTCACCTTTGATTCTCCCAGTTCCCAATGACACCTGGACTTGGTATGGCATTGTGTCAGTTACCACAAAAAGCAAACTAGTATATTTACTTTTCACTTGCTCACTCATTCATTAATTTAGTTTTAACTGAAAACCTCCTATGTGTTCAGCACTGTGCTGAATGGTCCCTTGCTCTCTAGGAGCTAAAAGCACAAGCAGTTCTAGGGATTTAAGTGCATAAACACTTATGTTGATAAATATGTTAGACACATCCATTTAACTGAAAAATGAACATTAAACTAATAGTTACTACAATGTACTAATGCCACTAGTAAGCAGAGATTAAGAGCATTTGAAAACTACAAATGAGAGTGAGTCCTGATATCTCATATTTGGCTACGACAAGGTTGACAGAAGTGTTACCTGGAGCAATCTAGGAAGGGCATGGCTGCAGGATGATGGACCGATAGAAAACAGGTGGGGCTGAGGGCAGATGATAATGCCGTGTACAGTAATACAGCCTCAGAGAAGGCTTGCAGGAGCTATGGATTACTTAGGCTAAGGTGTTCTTGAGAGCCCTGTCCACAAACAAAGTAGAGGGGACAGACAATCATATGAGGAGAAACCGAAGGTAATCTAAGGACACCTTAATGAAAAAAGTTTAAATTTTGATTAAATCCCTGAGTCATCTTTGGTATAGTCTTAGATGCTCTTAGAAGTACTCGATAGAAAGAGAACATGACACCTTTTAACATTATTCTAAACCAGGTTCTTTCTCTTAATCCAACAAGGTCCCTCTTCTGAATGAACATATTTTTAGAAAAAACTGGAATATACATACTCATCCTTGTCCACCTTTTCTCGAAGCTTCTTTAGCTGTTTATTTTGGCTGAACTTCAAGTTTTGGATTATGTTCTCAAAGTATTCGTCTTCCCTGTAGCTCAACTATAGTAATTTAAAAGATTTGGGGAAAAATATTAAAACTGGTATCTTCAAAGTTTTTGCTAAATAACATTAAGAGATATTTTCTTACATTCTATCACTTAATAAAGTTAACAGAGAACACCAAAACTTGCCAAAGAAAAGTTAAGTTCCAACGAGCTTAGTTCTATATTACAGATCGCTGCTGCGCTGGCTGAATCACTACCTCAGTCTATTCTTTTGTAATTAAACGAAACTAAACGTCAAACAAGCTTTTCTATATTGATATTAATCCTTACAGGACAGACAAGATAAAAGCATTCATATTTAGTACCTACTAAGTTATAAGAACTTCATATATCACATTTTTGAATCCCCATAATAATCTTATGAAGATGGGCTGTTACCACCAATTTAAAGCTGAGGAGACTGAAGCGCCATTAAGTCACTTGCCCAAGTTAATGAGATCTGAACCCTAGGAGTCTGACTTTGAGCTTATGCTCTTAGCCGGCTAGTGAGAGGTGTAGCTGAGATTTGAACCCAAGCAATTCAGCGGTGAGACTATGTGCTCAGCCATTAGACTCCTGCCACAAGGGCCCCGGGGACTCACATGCTACAGCCAGCTCATTTTATAAAAAGTCAAGCTTTTCTGCAAATGGAAAAAGAAAAGAGGACACTATGCCTTGCAAACTCCCGTGTTATGCTAGTAATCAACAGATTAGGAATCGCTGTCATCCCCAGATCTAGGCAAGGGTCACCTTGTCACCAGGGTTTCAAGTAGTTGTGGTGACTGCAAGGTTAATGACAGGACCTTTAGCTGAGTCTGAAATCAATACTGTAGTGACTTCAATCAACTCTGTTTTCTTTTCATTGTTACATTACCAAAGGAGAATAACATAGTTCCCCATTCTCAAATAGTAGATTTTTTTTCAAATAGAGAAGGCATGACCTGGTTTACCCAGTGGAGGAATAATTAGAAAGTGGAAGGAAAGCTGAAGATTTGACTTTCAGGCGTGTATAAAATGAGATAAGAAGCCTGAGTACTGCCTGTTCATCATTTAAATGTCTATGTCTTAATGCTCTTTAAAAAACACCAGATTTTTATCACTACTCTTAAAATGGAATATATGGAAAGCAAAATAACAAAATCAAATACAGACCAGCCCATGAAACAATAGGTTAAAACTAAAACAAACATAGTTCTGGCTTCAGTGTTAAAGGCTTAATATCAATATAATAAGACCTCTGGGTGTAGGCTATTTCACATAATTTCTGGCCCCCCTCATAGCTATAAATGACATTGCCACCAGCCCCAGGCATCATCAGTGCAGTCTTTATAAAGACTTACCTCAAGGTATTCATTATTCAGTTTGTTGTCATTTGAAATAATGTCATCAGGATAGCCGATCCTTTCTTTAATTGCTAAGGCCTATGAAAATTAGAATATTGAATGTGAGCATGATTATGAACTTCCAAATGCAAACATTATAATTTGCCCTTGACAGCAGTTGAATGACCTGAGCCATACTGTTTACAAGACGAATATCTGACAACGTTTAAACAGAGATCTTTGCATTGGCTTTTTCCTGGAGTTCAAAATAAACAAAAAATAGTTCTGAAATTTAGCTTCTAATACCCTATTCTCATAGGCTACAGCTTTCCCAAGAAAACCAAAATGAAAATTGACAAGTCACTGTTCCAAATGTATTGTACTTTTATGAACTCTTTCTCTGAAAGGCTTTTTTCTTCAATTTTACAGGAGGGGTAATATTTAGAACTTCCATTCTAGCAGCTTATAATTATCTTTCCACTTCACTGATTTGGCTGAGAAAACAGATGTGGGCTTACAGGTTTAATGCTAATATTCTTCCTAAATATTGGTTCCTGGAGTTTTTATGTTCTCCTTTGGTCTCCAGAGCTAGTGTACCTAACTTCCCGCAGTTAAATGAATGACATTAGTTAAACAAGTAGAAAACAGCGTTTTCCTTGTTATACCATCTCATGTTTACCGCTACCTTACTACTGTTTCTATTTTTATTATTTTAAAATTGCTTACTTATTGTAATTATTTCATCAGTATCACTTGTTTACTATTTGCTATTCCTATTTCTATTTTTTATTTCTCTCATTTTTCTCAAAGATAGTTGACTTTTGATTTTATCATATCACATTGCTCTTAAATAATTTAACTAATTTAATATTTTCATGGGATATTAAGCTTGCATCTCTGAATTATTTGTTTTACCATCAAATGGATGTGGTTCTGTTACAAATCTGTTTCATAAGCCTAGGATTTCCCCAGTGGATCAGACAGATGTGTCACTAAAGCAGTTTGGCCAAGCCCATTTCCTTTCCATACCATCAGCCCATAACGAATCATCTCCCTCTCAATGGCACTTTATTTGCTAGAAGGTATTTCCCCAAAAGGTGTCCTAAGGGATACAAAATCTACAGAAATAAGAGGTACTACATGAAAAGGATATATTGCCAAATATTTGGGGTAGATACTGTGACAAAAACGTTAAGCAGGCTTCTTCACTGAAAGACTACTTAGAGTTTAAAATTAACTAATTGTAAGTGCCCAATGGGATGAATTAATTTGTCTATTTATTCATTCAATTTGTCTTCAAGGGTATACAACAAGCCAGGTACTTTGTAAGAGGCTGAGGATACAATGCTAGGCAAAAATTTCTACCCCTGGAGAGTTTACTATAAAGGTCAATGGTAGGCAATAAAATGAATCTTAACTCTCAAGTGTGATGTATGGTGCCATAAGATCACACCCTACAGGTATAGAACCTAGTCGAGGGTGGGATCAGGGAAGCCTTCCTGCAGGAAATGTTTCCTAAACTCTTTTTGACCATGGGAATCTTTCACAGAGCTACTTGGCAGGTCCAGAGTTTCATGACACCACCTTGGGAAATGATTACCTAGAACAATTTGATTGGCTACCATCAAATAGTACCATGTTTGATAGCTAGAACATGAAAGGAGCAAATCCAGCCTGAACTTCTGAGGACCTACAGAATTATGGAAAGATAGCTATACTGGGGTGCCAAATTCTAGACCTGACCCACTCAGGGCTCTGTGATAGCTGAAAAAGATAAACCTTTCATGTGATCTAATCCTGAAAGAGAACTAGACTACAGCTTGATTCTCTTATTATAATAGATTTATGGACTCTTTCTGTGTTAGTTCAAAGAACGGTCTGTTCTTCCTGTTACCCTAACTACAGAGGAATAATCAGGCTGCATGTGAATACTGCTCATAAACACATACAGTTTTCACTGGACATGTTCCTTTTAGGTTTATATAGTTATCAACACAATGGCATAGTAAATTTAAACCTGAGATTTCCTTAGACATCTCACTTTTATTCTAATGCAAGATACTAAGAGTCCCAATAAAAGGTGCACAATGGGGGTAAATAAGAATAGTTATAAAAAGCTCCTTCAACATCCCTCTAACTGTAGGTCACCTTATAGTACTCAATGCACTACTTTACATTTGCTTGAATAGAAATTTAGTATTTTTCTCCCTAGGTCATTTAAAAAAAAAACTAAGTAGTGCATGCTTAAAAAAAATTTAGCTAGAAATTTACATTAAAGATTAGGGGATATTTTTAGATATTGGTGAGGTCTTTTAAATATTTTTCATAAAAGGAGGAAAAACATGAACCACTGATAATATCTTCTAATGCTTTCTTGTTCACACAAGATTTTCCTCTTGTTTTGTGAAGACTTCCTTTAAAAAAAAAAAAAGAGGACAATTGGAGATCTTTCAAAGTTTTGAGCCAAACATGGAAAGTAGGAGCTAGTTACAAAGAGATAATAAAAGATGAAAGTCATAGAAAAAAAATTCTTCATCCCTGAAAAGTGTTCCTGGACACATTGCAGCTTGAACGAGCTTGCTTTTATTTTATGCAATCTTTGAATACTATGTTTTCCCCAAATTTCTTAAAAGTTAATCTTTTCTTATAGATTTTTCTTTGATAATTCGCCCTGCATTTTGCTCTTTACCTTTTCTTCAGCTCTCTTTTTCGTTTCAGCATCCATCCAAGTAAGGTCATCTAAAGTCTGAATAAAAACTTCCCGGATCTGTGCAATTAAATCCTCAACCTTAAACCAAAAGAACAGAAGGCAAATTTAGGCCATGAATTAATTTTTTCTAACACAAATTTAAAAAAAAATAGAGCTATAAGCTGTCTTTATATGATTCAATGATATGTTAATAAATGTAAACTAATAAACAAACTGGTGATCTAAACAAATGGATATATGTGGGTAATTATATTTTTAAAGCAACACTGCTACTATCAACACTAATGATTAAATAGGTCTTAATGCATAAATTAATAAAAATCATCTTCAGAATGTATGGTTTCCATTATCACGAAAGATGAACTAACATAAAATACTGTCATTACTATTAGTAGTTTAGTTAAGCATGAGGTAGCATTTCAATAGATTCTTTCACCATGTCTTTAAGTTCCCTTGTCTTCATTTCAGTAACAATAAAAAATAAAGTACATGTCTTACATTTCAAATAAACTCTGGTTTACTTTCTGGTTTTTAAGAAAATACTAATTCTTAGTCAATTTTGATAACAGAAGAGATTACAAATGACTATATCATTAGAACACGTGACTGGGTATTGTGAATACATTGCTTCTGGAATACAGACAATTGGTTTTGGGTTAAACAATATTAGGATCAGAAACATAACCAGACCCATGGGGGAGGGAGAATAAGATTTATTGGGAAATAATGGCAAATTGTGATTCAGAAGTTCTCTGCCAATTAATAAAATTTTAACCAAATGATGGACTATTGTAATTGCCCATCATTGCAAACACACGCTGATAGAGTATTGTGCAGAAAACATTACCACATGTTTACTCTCTCCAGGAAATGCCGCTTCCACATAGAGCCTTCCCACAGCATTTTCCATATTCCCATTGACATAGTTTGCACAACGTCTCCAAGTCGCTGTTTCTGATGTTGTGCCATAAAGAGCCTATGGGAGAGAAAAAGGAAATGGCATTTGACCAGGAGTACATGGCCGAAGCGTGGTAAGAGCACAAATTTCACAGGACTCTGTTCTTTATGTCTCCTAAATTCTTGCAATATTCATTGCTTCTCCTCACATGTCAGGATGTCCTTGCATAGGATAAAATGTAATCCAATTGAATTATTACTTACTATGATCTGGAAATAAGGTATATTTTCAGTAGCACGTCCTAGAAAAACTGTTGGCTATTGCAAGTTAATATCTTTCTAGACAGAGTTAGAAACAACAACCCTCTCCACCAAACAAACAAAATAACACTGTTGCCACTGTACAAACATAAATGTGAAGTAATATTCAATAAATGTAACAGGGGAGAGATCTGGTATACAAGAAAACACATTCCTGTTTTCTAAAGTTTTTGCTGAAGTTCCAGTACTTAGAAGAACTGCATGTGTACAAATTTAAGAACCAATAAAGGGATTAACTTACGGAAGGGAAATTTAGCAAAACACCATTTTTACATTCTCTAATTTAAAAAATATGTCTACATTTTCTTTTAAAGGGTAAAAACTAAAAATTTCAATCAATCAGGGAGTTATTTCCTTTCCGTGACACCAACCAATATATTTGTGAGAATTTCTCCTTCCTCAATCCCTCCTGCCCTCTCCCCTCACAATAGGACGAAAATGATGATTCTTTAAATAATGCAGGTACAGTCTAGTAAAAGGTCTTAAGGCTATCTCCAGGTAGGTATATTCTCAGGGGATTGTCCACATCAATGTAGTCCAACTGTCTGAATGTCTAGTATGTTATAAGCACCAGAAAAATCAAATTAATTGAGATAGATACCCCTGAAATTACTTTGAACACAACAAAAAACCAAGCTAGTATTCTTCCACGAACTGCTCAAATAACCAATACATGCCCTTCCCGGGCAATTCAATCACGGTGCCAGAGAAGACAATCATAGGACCACAGAGCACCTGAAAACTGGCTTTCCTAGGCAACATGGCTTAAGTACAGGCAACGTACCCAGCATCTGGCATTTTGTCTCTTGGCAAAGTTTACCACTTCTAGTAATGTACATGGTAAGCCTTCATAACCATGGATCGCTTTATGCTTTAAGTCTTAAGAAAAGAGAGATTTTTTCTTCACCTTGCGGAAAGCATTTCTGGACTCCTTGTAGGTTCGGCTGAGGCTGCTTACAAGATCCATTATGAACCGCCAGGACATTAAATTTTGAAGATCTCTGCATAAAAAAACCCACCACCCAGCAACAGAAAAGATGAGGCTGCAAAGCTTCTAAAGCATGATATTAAATGTAAACTTTGGGAACACGGGCACTCTGACATACCTACCTGGCAGAATATTTGGTAAGAATGAGCTTAAGTTTGGTTAAATATTCTGGAGCATAAACAACCACATCTTCCTCATTTGGAATATTAATATTCACAGTTGACATGATTTCATTTGTGAAATTTGACCAGCTGAATGGCTGGAAAAAAGCAGGCACAAGACATTGAGTAATTATGGATTTCTCTTCTTGGGTCCAAGACTCAGTTATGGTTACAGGGTCAGACATGGTTACAGTGTCAGTTGCATCACTATATAATTATCACAATAGTCAGTTTGATATCTGTTCGGGATTTTTCTCTAATTGCTTCAATCAATTTTTGAATAAAAATTAGTTCTGTAGCATAATTATTTAAATAAAAGAATTAAACCAACCATTTAAGAGCAAAAGCAAAGCTTCTAAGTGCAGTGAACATATGCTAGAAATTAGGCTCAGTGTCAAATTCTTGGTCTAACCAATATGAAAGAAAAAAAGAAATTTAGCTGTAAACATAAAGTTTCCTAGGTTTATGCAAAAATTTAAATGGGTATAAAATGTTTATCTCTTAAAGGTGGATATTAATAAATAATCAATTTAAACACAGTAATACATCTCAGTGGAGCTGGTGTTGTAAATGAAAGCACACTGTTGTCCTAGCAGAGGTATAGTAAATGTATAGATACAACACAGATGGTCCAATGAAGATGAACAAAATGTACTTTAAGCCATCAATATCAGGTCTACAGCCATGCAGTTCTCACACGTCAGAAGCTGGATTTGGAGTTGCCAGAAGATGGAGTCTTATCTATTATTCTTTAAATGGGAATTGTGGTTATCCAACCACCAATGGATATAAGAAAAAACAGCAGAAGTGGAGATTATGCAGATCTTGCTGAAATGCCACATTTCAATGTTTGAGAATGTTTAAGGTTACCAATATCTTATGCTCTGTAATTTTATATATATATGCCTAGAAGTATATACATACACTGATCACTTACTAAGTGTGAGATGCTATGTACTTTTCTTGATTTCCTTTGGCAGTTTGGCCCATTATTTCAAAACATATTCATTAAACACTTATTATATTAAAAAGCTCTATGTAAGAAATTCCTAATTCAGTAGGTTATGCCTTTAAAAAGTCCTTGTTTTCAGCAATTAGTGACAAAGAGAATTCCATCACTGAATGTGGTGGTTTGTAGATTTTTCCATGAATGTTGCTTCATTACCTGATTGTGTGCATCAACTAATACATAGAATACATTCATAGCCTTAAAAGAGATTATTAAATACTAGCTAAGGAATTACAACTAAGCAAAAAGATATCAATTGATGTTTATAAATGGAACCTATAGATTTTTCTGTTTCTTATGTTCTATTTCTCCATTATTGCTCTGAACACCTCCACAGATGGCCTTGATGAGAACATGGCAAGTTCTATGAATAAATTATCCTTTTTCAGAGTTAAAAAGAAATCTGGTACTTATATTATTTGACTGTCCAAGTCCAATGGCTATATAATGGTCCTTCAGAAGGATTTTTGCTTTTAATGTTTCCAAACCCTTTTCTATGATAATTTCTAATATTATTACATAGCTGCCTTGAAAGGACTTTTACCTTTGAAATTCACACTAATTAAATATAATTATGTCAAATAGTTTTTTTTCAAGTCTTTTCATGAGTCAAATGGCTGATGTCGTCTAAATTCATTTTGATGTTCAATTTATTTCAATAAATTAAAAAATCATTAAATTTTAACAAACTGCATTTTAATATTATAATTTTAGAAAATGGCACAATAAGAGAGTACATAAAACTGCTACTTACCTTCCCACTGATCTCTAGTGAAAAGTTATTTTGGATCTGGGCTAATGTCATTTTGTTATAAAGAAGCATTGGATCATTTCGATCTTCAGATTTAGTTGTAGCCTATGGATTTAATTTCTTATCATTATTTTAGGTCAAGAACTCTTTAGAAAAATATAACTATATACAAGGGAAAAAGAAATATGGCATAGGTACAACATAATTATATTTAAGTTCTATTCTGTATTTGTGTTATAATTTATTTTGTCTTATCAAGAAGAAGAGAGAAATATAAGAGATTTTAAGTATATTCAGTAACAATTATCAAGATTTGGCTGCAGTGTCAAGTATAAAATTTTTCAAAAATCTTTTTGTATTTTCATAACTGCCAAACCACATCAGCAATATTTACAGGCCTCTTTCCTTCTATGGCCAAATGGGCAGCTCAGCTGTGTCTGTGGCTATTTCATATGATAATGACTTTCTTGAATATAGTCATTTCCAGTTTCTCTCTCAAATACTCTTTCTCTCACCTACCACCATTCAGTGTCCCAGTTAAAATTCAGACGGGAAAAAGAGTAGAAAAAAGCACAATGATTTCTACAAGAATTTAAAGCAAGTAAGACTGAGAAAATTCCTAGTACATAACACAGGTAGGTGGCAAATTATCTGGAGAGTTCTAGCATCTACTTTTGTGACTGTCCGCTCATCTGGCCTAACGAGTTCAGTGTTATCAACAGCATCCAGTATTATTTTTTTCATTGAATCAAAAAAGAAAATTTCAATAACAACTGCCCAACTAGTGGTTGAAAGGAGTAAAAGCAATTTTAAGCGAAAAGAAACAAAATGTAAAAATGGGAATTATTTCTCAAGTGACAACGGCTCCAATTTCCCCTTTAGGTCACTTATTTATTCATTTAAAAATTATGTTTGTAACATCTGCACGCAATAATGTGCTGGACACTGTTAGAGACACATAGGTGATTCAGGGAGGACTGAGACCCCACTACAATCTCAGAGTTTCAGAGGGGAGAGAAAATGTAGACACAAAGAATTCTGAGGTAAGATACAACTACTACAGAAGCTGAGGCTGATCAAAGGAGAACACGGTCTTGGAAGGTGCCAGAGGTAAAAACCCAGGGTAATAAACTGTTCTCCTCTAAAAATTCTGTTTCCAACACAGAACCACATGCAACCCATCAAACTGCCATTCATCCAGCTGCAGCTCCAAGCAAAGTCTGGTTCTGATTCTACACTTTTGGTTTCATGTAGCCCCAGGAAAGCCAAAATTTCCCTGAAAGATCTTCAGTCTTCAAGGTTCTGATGATAAAGTGACAAGCAGACGGGGATTTAGGAGTGCAGGTTGCTGTTTGCAATGTCAGAGAGCTCTGTGGATACTAGACTGAAACTGACCGTGAGTTCAATCAATAACCCGGATGCTGTTTACAGAGCTCACTCGCTTGAGACTGCAGACCCCGTCAGAGGAACTTCAGACAAGAATGTGCCAACTCAGACTCTAAGGATTGACCTGGAACTAGAGGAAACTCAGGAACACACCCCTTGGGCTTTGCTGATAAACTCCTCCTCTTGGATCTCCCCTGAGCTAATAAGCAGCCTGACAGTTTGAACTCAGTGATATCGTACTGTAGTGTGGCCACGTTCAGAGGCTAAATACTTCTTAGCAAAGGGATAGAGACAATTTCTGTGGTCACCTTAAACTTTAAAATAATATAAAGTAAAACTGTACATATCAAAACTAAAACAGCTTTGCTGAATAGCTAGCAATCAAGTGTGTCCTGAATCTCAAGGGCATCTCAACAACAGTTTGACTGTAAATGGTTAGGATATTGATGTAATCCACTTATAATAGGTCATTAAGTAGATCTAGTTTAATATTTGTCAAATTAAGTATGTCTCCTGGATGTCTGGAACCTGGTTTACTGTAAAATTCCAGTTTTAAAGGTCCTCTTGAAGTCAATGATCCATTCCCGAGCTATGCATTTTTATCACTTGGTTAAGGAGATGTACATTTTACCCTTAAAATACGATAGAGAAGAGAAAGAAATAAAAAGTGGTTGACATTGTTCAGTGTATCAGAGAAAATGTGTTTTACATTGGCAATTTCTTTTTCCAATTCCATAACTTTATTCATTTCCAAAGAAATCTCTTTTTCATCGACAGGCAGTCCCCTTTCCTGACGAATCAATTTGGCCACAGAAATCATAAAATCCACATATGCTGTACAAGCCTGCAAGAAATAAATGACAGTACATTGCTGAAGAATCTTCTAAATATTCATCATGGTGCTTTAACTTAAAACTTATTTTCCATTCAGTATTAATTTTTGGTGACAGATAAAGCACAACAAAATAGAAATCCATTCCTGAATCCTAAAAGAAATGACCTGTACAGATTCTCAGAAAGTCAATGTGTCTTTGAATTATAGCAGAACAATAAAGGATCACTCTGAAAGTATTAAGTAACTTATAACCATTTGGTTACGGAGATTTTATAACTTTCAACTTTTAATCAAACAAATTGCTTTAATAAGAATGCAGATGTAAAACATTTGGTAAGCAATAACCTAGTATTTTTTTCTTAAATAATAAATTCTTTTGCAAAATTTCCTTTTAACAGGTTTTCTCTGCACACACACATATATATATATTTTTCAACTATCCATGAAGAGATGGCCACAAACATATTACATTATCAGGACATCTTTTATTTGTCTTCTCTGGCCAAGCAGTATTTTTTTTTTTTTTTTAATGAGAATGCATTCTCATGAGCTCCTCCAACACAAATCTGTGGGTTTTAGTTAATTCCAAAGCTGGCTGTCATTACTGTGAAATTTCTAAGATACCATAGATTTGAATATCAGCTTTCTTCTGAGAACTCAAATTCTTTCCATTTTATCTTCACACACATTTTAACTTTATGAAGATAAGCTATAAACTAGTTTTATTATTGACCTTTTATAGAATATATAAATACCTTATTCAAGTTCAGAGTGGCACTGAACCCAGGAAATTTAATACCACTTTCATAACATTGCTATTTAGCTATTATTTTCTATGAGCAGTTAAAATAAATTATGATCCCACCACATTCAAGTCCCAGCACCAGTTTGGTGACACGCAGATGACCGAATTAGGAAAGCCATACCACACAAGTTTGGGATCGATGGGTAGTCCTATGCTTCAAAGACTTGTCCACACAGGGTAAATATGAAGGAAAGCTGTAGAGTGCTTAACAATTCCACACTTTCAAGGGGCTTTTACAACCCTACTAGTTTATTATCAGTGAAAGGGGCACCCTTCTAGTCACTGTGAGTGCAAAGGCACATCTAAATTCACAGTGACTCATTAAGAGAATCAAACATAAAACTTATAGGGAAAATGAAAATATTTTATCAAGCAAGAACCTAAGTAAAATGTACAAAGTCATTATTAATTTGAAATTCAAGAAGACACCTTTAGATACTGGCATCCCATGACCTTTACTAAATGCTAAGTAAACAATTTCCCAGGGAGAGGGCTCTCTCTTTCAAGGATACCCAGCGATTGTGAGCCTGTCTCGCTGGCATCTCTATCCATGGATCTGCTACTCAATAGAAGAAACTATTTTTCAGCCATGTGTCTGTATTAAAAACCAAATCACTAAGGTAACAGGGATAAAAGGATGTTTTTATGTATATTCTTGCCAACTCCATTCTTTTCCTATTAAAAAGTAATCAGAATTCTTGTTTCACTTTGAAGAAAACAAATATGTCTGAGTTCATACCTCATGGGACCAACTATTCCAAAGTACAAGCATGCAGTGCTTTGAATTAACTGCATTTCAAATCATATAAATTCATCTGCATTCAGCAGGGAATTACTACTGACTATGAAGGAAATGGTAATTAAAATTTTCCAGTATCAATCTACTGAGTTTTTTTTTTTACTCTATGGGATGCTTTTTCATTAATGAGGTGAGAAAACAATAATAAGAGTGTTCTCCTCCATTTCGTTGACTCTGCAAACTGGTTTTAACTCCAGTATCTTTATCCTTACAGATCTATTTAAAGACCATAGAATTTGGCAAGCGGAAGAACTTTGGAAAATGCTTCTAGTCTTCTGAGCTGGTAAAGTTTCCCAGAAAACTGGAAGCATATTATACCATGAACTTCTGAGATGCTTGAATATTTAATACACTTACATGGAATACACTACTTCCTTTAATGAGCTCCACTACCTGGCAACCTATTACAATGTGACTGATTAAAACATGTCTTAGTATCTTGATTATCTTTCCTGGCTTCCAAATTTATCTAGTAGCTGTCAGAACCCAGGCTTACTGCTGCTGTTAAACCCTTTCTACAAGATATGATTCTACCTTAAGGTATTGATTTTCTTCCTTGAGATACTTCTAGATTTTTAAAATGCCAAATAATAGCAATTGTCATAATTTGGCGAAAAAGTAATCAACACATATTTTAACATTTAAAAAGTACATTGGCCAGGATATTTTTTAAATCAGATGTCAATTTTTCTTTTCTGTCACTAAGAGAGCAACTAGTTATTACGATAAGGGTCAGAGGCAGCTACCTTTTTCGACAGTCGTAAGGTAACCTAGTTGAAGCTTTGATACAGTGAATCCTTTATGTGACAAAACAAAAACAAAAACAAATGAAAAAACCCCCAAAACCTAAATGTCTATGTAGTCCTTCCTTTAAAAATAAAACACTGCAAATTCTAATGCTTATAATAGCAGGTTCAAAGACGCTAATTCGTTTTAAATGGTTGGGTAAAATCCCTAATTGCAGTTTTGTGAACTTTTAAATTACACACTTTTGGTGAGATGATATTTGCCGGTACCCAACACCATGAACTGTTACTCTAATTAGGACTATCTTCATATTGCAGGACCAGGCAATAATATTTATATATTGGCTCTGTTCAGAAGTTGGACTTCTCCTGCTTAGAAGAAAGCTGATATTTGTTAGAGTTGCCAAAGAGCAAGAGAGTGATGCCATTCCACTATTGTCCTTCATACTTGGTATCTTTGTTAATAAGTAACAGCAAGTGCCAGGGAGGAACAGAGAGCTCTCTGGACAGGTTGGCCAATATTTCTGTACCTTGGTGTGCCAACAGCTACGGACCAGGGGTTTCACTTTGAAAGTTTCTGTTCCGGGACACCTAGCTCTTACCAATTTTCTGCCCTTCCCTTTCCAAGACATAATGTGGAGCATGCAGTGACCGAAAAGTCACAGAACTGTCTTATTCCTAGCCACTGATGCCGGTGGTGTTATTTAATAGTGTTACACAGAAAAGTTTCCTGAGGGAACACACAGGGGCCCCCAGCAGGAGAGAGATATTTCCTCTCAGAAGGCTTGGGATTTTTTCCCACTTGAAGCAGCATGTCAGGGATCATGCAGCTGTCAGAACACAGAGGCTTACTCCCCAAAGAAGGGCACAGACACAGAGAATCCCGCAGCCATTCCTGGGGACAGGAAGTGAGAAACAGCCCCCAATCCTAGCAGGGCTCTGGAGTAGGAGAAACACAGGTTACAAGAGGATCCACTACGGACCAGCATGGGGACTGGTGGGGGCTTTCATCAAGTTATTAATGAGAGAGCCTGCAGATTCGTATGAGAGAACTTATTGTGTAACTTCTAAGGTTTGTTGCATATGTTTGGGAAGGTGCATGTAGTTCTTTGTACAAACTGAGTTCAGTTGATCTAAAAAATTTGTTTTGTCGTATCCAGGAAGTCTCAAGTTCAAAAGCTCCTTTAGGTTTTGTGGACTGGGTGAAACCTCCTGACTATTAGTCACCTGGTGCCCAGAAAGTACAAAATGAGGTCAGCCGCTTCCTTTGCAGGATCCGTTTTACCAAGTCAACCAAGCAGCAGTCACAGCAATCTTTTTAAAAACCAAATCAAATCACATCTAAATTATCCACCGACCCCTACCCCCAGTCATTCATCTTGTATCATATCATCCAGTTTTATTTCTTTTATAACACTATCTCCATTTATCTTGTTTCTTTAATTTATTTACTTGTTTCTTTATCATCTATCTCCTCCGATTAGAACATGAGTTCCATGTGAATAAGGACCATTTCTGCCTTGTTTCCTTGGTATCCTTACTGCCTAGAAAAGCATCTGTCACATAGTAGAGGCTCAATAAAAATAAAGTTAAATTGTAAGTATATTGAGTAAGTTTCCCTCACCTCCTATGTCATCAGATTTCTAATCGCAGTCCAAGTCCGGAGCAGTTTCTCTGAGCTTGTATTTTGGGTAAGTGGGCAAACAAAATCCTCTCTAGGTTTACCCTCAGTTCCAATACCTGCTCATCTAAAGGACTGCAAAACTCAGCTTGTGCTCTTTCCAGAGCAGGTACAGCTTAGAGAATTTCCCTGGACTGTGTTTGAAAGAGGCCCCGGATCACCTCTTTTTTGGCTTCTAACCATTCTGGCCATATTCCAAGTCCTCTATCTTCATCCCTGAAATGTTTCCCTTTTTTTTTTAATGAACATCAAATTTTTCTAAGCACTGTAAATTTCTTCATGACTCTGGCCTCCTCCACCCCTGCCAGGCCCCATAGCATTATACTATATAGCTTCTAATCTCCAACTCCTTTGTTACCTCCTAGGGCTCTCACTTGCTAGATCAGTGGTTTTCTCACTTTTCTTTTAGCCCTGAGATGCTCTGTTCAAATAATGTTTTGTTAATGTATAAATAAGTAAAATGAATCTTGAAGAACGTAAACATGAAGGTGTGGCTACACAGAGCACTGTCATTGGCACACACAAAGTGGTCCTTAGGTTCAGAAACCACTACCCTGGCTAATTTTACCTTTTCAGACAGACACAGAACATAAACATATCTGTGATCCAATTATGCTCAAATATTTTGGGTACCTAACCTGCAGATTCCTTATGAAGAAGGACAAGGCAGCAATCAGCCTTGAAAAGCTAAAGAGGTAGAGAAAGGGAAACTTTAAGACCAATTCCAATTCATCCCCATAGAGTTCAGAGACTCTTCTGGAGGTGGTGATTTTTCAAGAAAATTAAGGTTGTCATTCCTTTCAGTGAATCAATAAGCGAGAGCTTTCTCACATGAAGTAATTGGTTGGTTCCATTTTAAAATTCCATGAATGGGATGATTATTTTTTATGGGCAATATGTATCTTTCATATTGTTTTCCTAGCATGGAAATGTATACTCTTGTATGGGATAGGATTGTTTCAAATCTCACTACTTCTGTCCTTTGAGGTAGCAATGTGTCATTAAGTGATCTCTTCAGATAATCAGAATACCTCAGAAATAAGGTTCTATCTCTTTAACAAGAGACATCCAGCATGAGTGGCTCCTTGATGAACCCATTTTGAGAACAGTTTCATCTGCCACGACATTTAGGAAGTTCTATTTATTTCCTGGGAAAGGACACTTTATACAACAAGGTGCCACACAGATAAATCCCAATTTTTAAAATAAATGTATGGATTTGTTCAGTATTTATATAGACGGCTATGTGGCCTTCTGCCTAATATTTGGCCTATAGAACACTGTGTTATTTTTTTTTTGTAACGTCTTTATTGGAGTATAGTTGCTTTACAATGGTGTGTTAGTTTCTGCTATATAACAAAGTGAATCAGCTATGCATATACATATATCCCCGTATCTCCTCCCTCTTGCATCTCCCTCCCACCCTCCCTATCCCACCCCCCTAGGCGGTCACACAGCACCGAGCTGATCTCCCTGTGCTATGCAGCTGCTTCCCACTAGCTATCTATTTTACATTTGGTAGGAACACTGTGTTATTAAATTTACATTATAAACTCCTGGAAAAAGAGTGTTTATGTAGTCTTGTTTGGCACCTTGTGTCATCCACATGAGCCGGCTTAATTCATAATTTTAAATGAGATTTGCTCTCCAGGTTTTTCTATAGAAATAGCACCATCTAGAAGGAAAAATAGATTGGGAACCAGGAGACAGGATCATGATGAGGAGGGCTATAGTAGATATTTCTCCTCATCTGCTCATAACAGAACCCTCTATTCTCTTTCCTCTTGGTGGAACTATTGATCAAGGGGTCTCCCTTCCTGAGCTGTAGAGATGGGTTGGCAGTACCAACTACCCAATCAGAGAGCCCAGTTCCCTGGACACAGTGATTGGTCAAGAGAAGGGCAGGTAGCTCAAGCAGGAACAATCAGAGCGCTTTCCTCAGAAACTGATAGGAATAAGAGAGATAGAATTTCTTTTTTCTGGATTGTAAGGCTGCCAGGGATCATCTCTGATGCTACAATGGAGAAAGCCTGCTAGAGAAGGACTCCAACACAGAAGAAAGTAGCACCTTGAGAACAGGAAAAGAGATAAGATGGTTCAGTTGAACCCCTGGAACCAACCATGCCTGATTCATCCCTAGAACTTTACATTTAGGTGTGACAAACAGAAAACATTTTTTTTTTTACAGAATTTAAGTTAGAGTAGGTTTCCATTGCTTACAATGAATGTTCCTGACACATAGATCTTCTAATCCATGACTTAAGCAAATCATTTTACTTATTTGGGTCTCTGTTTTCTCATTTGTAAAATGAGGGGTTGAACTAAATTCTCTAATGTCCCACTTAGCTCTTAAAGTCTGTGCATGAGTAACCTTAATTAGTAAGAAAACATACCATTCTGCCATGTAAAAACTACAAGAATAAATACCTTTGAGTTTCTATTGCCTTAAGGCCTGTTCTCTCTTTAGGAAGGAAAGTACAGAAAACAAAAAGGAACTGAGGTATTTAAGTTTAAAATAACCAGAGGAATACAATATGCATTTCTCAAAATATAATCTAATCTAAAATTAAAAAAAAAAAACAGCCACAGGTTAAACAAAATGCTTCCATATGACCCAAGCCTATGAAAGACAGCTCTAGATTATGACCTTTTCTCGATTATGAGATAGCGTTGAACATAAAATGCACAAATACACCATCATCTTAACAACAGGATCTTTTCCAAAAGAAAAAAAACAAAAAAGAAACTTTACCACATTAAATGTATACACTAACTGGTGGGTATACTTTGATATCAGGAATGTTAAAATACAAAAAAAAAAATAATACATCTTTTTAGGATTGGACAAATTTGCTATGTTTTTAGGACAAAATCCTAAATTTGAAAAACATCCTACTTGATGACAATGAAAATGTAGTATAATGAGCCAAAATTCTTCACTCACCCTCAACTCTGCAACAGGAAGCAGCTAGACAGCTCATAAAGCCAATAGCTGCAAGCCACACAATACCTGTAATGAACTCAAATGTCCCATACCCATTTGACTGTCTGTGTTATTAACTGTGGACTTTTACAATACATCTTTTTCTTCATTTCAATGCTGTGTAGCTACTCAAAAAGATACTTTACAATGAATTTATTCCATGCTATTTTGAATTTAATAATGAGGCAAAATGCACACTCAGTATAAACATATAAAGCTAATAATTTTAATTAAGAAGTAATTTCAGCCACACCACCATCGTGACCCATCAGAATAATCAAAGGTAAACTTAACTTACTTCTGAGCTACAAAATAATGAGGAAAACATTTATGGAACCAACACCTTCCCCAAATACCTAATAATATATTACACTGCTAAGTTTATCATCTATGGTTCCTTTATATCAAGAAGCAAAAGCACATCAACACCAGCTTGAGGGAGGCAAGGCTGTGAGGCAAAGCGAAGCAGTTCTGTGCGGTATGATGAATGTTAGAATCAGAAGGTGACTGCAAAGGTTTGTCTGAACCCAGTGCCCCTATCTGGGTAGTCCTCTGAAAGTCAAATCAGAAGGTTCTAGAAAAGTGCTGCAGAGTATGATGTGTCTGATACTGGACCATTCCCTGGTCCTCACTGGCACTGACCTAGACCATGATTAACCTGTTCATTTTTTAAATGATCAAATTTATAGAGAAAATAAAACATTTAAAATTGACTTTTCAAAATGGGTCACGTGACTTAAGTACTAAGGTCAAGACACGAACAAGGAATTTCAAGTTTCTTTGTTTCTTAGTTTAGAATATTCATTCAGTCAAAGGAAGCTCACTATTATGTGTGATTTTCAGTATCTGCCTGAGTGAAGGACATAGAGCGTTAAGTTTAAATTCTGTAGTTTCATTTTATTTTGTTGGATTTCTGTTTTTGTTTTTACCTCTTTATATATTCCAGTGCATTCATAGTAGTCTCTGGAAGGCAGGCCAAGTCGAGGCTGGTCAATCTATACAAAAATATGCGAAGAAGAAAATATTCAGTTGATATAGAACAGTTGGACAAATTACAAGCACGCCTATCTATGTATGAGCAAGATCCTAGTGTTCTAGCAAATGTAGAATAGATAGCTAGTGGGAAGCAGCCGCATAACACAGGGAGATCAGCTCGGTGCTTTGTGACCGCCTGGAGGGGTGGGATAGGGAGGGTAGGAGGGAGGGAGCCGCAAGAGGGAGGGGATATGGGGATATTTGTATATGTATAGCTGATTCACTTTGTTATAAAGCAGAAACTAACACACCACTGTAAAGCAATTATACTCCAATAAAGATGTTAAAAAAACAAAAAAGATCCTAGCATTCTTGTTCTTTATAAGGGTAACAAGCAGACACTGAGTGAATACATAGGAAATGGTTTCCACGCTACTGCTTCCAAGTGTTAAACTGATGGGTAGCTAGATAATCTGGAAGTCTGTGCTGCAGATATTTGAGAAAAACCAAAGAAATCTTGAACAAAAAAAAACACACACGGGGAAGGATTTTTAATGCATAACAAAGGGGGAGGTGAACAAATACATGTTAGAATCTAGGACTAGGGAGCATTACACTTTTACAGGACATTTTGGCTTCCTGAGATTCTAATATGCTCCCTGAGGGACATTCTCTTCTACCCCCACCCTTAATTGGGACAGAAAAAAAAAAAAAAAAAGGTGGAAAACCTCTATGGTAAGTCAAGAAATTCTAAGCTAGCAGAAATCTTGATTATTTTGAGATCCTCTACCCTAAGGGGATAGAGGAGATTCCTCCTCAGTTCTCTCCAAAGCTGTCCTGCTCAGGACGCCAGCAGACCCAGCTGCCAGCTGAGTGTGTGAAAGAGGTAACTCATCTCGGTTCTAGTGTGTCCAGTCCACCTTGGATACCTAGCAGAAACTTCTGGACACCTTGGATACCTAGCAAAAACTTGTGGACATACTCGCGGCTTTGTCAGAGTCCCTCTTACGCGCCGCACGGTAAGATGGATGAGGTAAACTAGAGCATTTATGGGTGAGAGTGAGAATCCTAGCAGCTGTAAAGGGCCAGGCCAATACAAAAGAAACAGAACCCAGAGGACTAGTAAGGAAAGAGCCAAAAGGCATCCCCACGGGAAGAGCCCTGCCCCTTCTTCAACCTCCTGACCCTCCTTAGGAAACCCCCTCATGGCGATCATGCAGGATACTGGCACTTGAGAGCCAAAGGAGAGAATGTAGGAAGAGAGAAAGGGGTCCACTGTAGGCAAGAGTTGGGTTCAGTCTCTTTCATGATTTTAATAAAAATGACTATAAAGATTTATGCAACAGTGACATAATTATGCTTCTGTGACCTGCAACTTTTGGTTAGTTTCTTTTACAGGAGACTAAACAAAAGTCCCTAGATGTTTCACTCTATTCCGAACATACTCAGTTAAGTAAATCTTGTCCTAGGTAAACCTAAATGAGTGGCTTACACTTTAAAAAAATCAAATAAAGCCACTTAAAAAGAATGGGATTCTGTTTACCTTAATTGAGAAAAAAGTACAGACATTCTTTAGCAAGAACCAAAATTGTGTTAAAAATCCCATTTCTATGATCTTTTTGGAATCAATTAGGAATTTCTAATTTCTGACCTGTATTACTTATGTAAACCAGACCATGCTCCTTTCATGAACATACAGAGAAATCAGGTGCTTTTTCTAAACAGGAGAGACCTGGAGTCTTTCCTTTCTTATCATTTGTTTTTATAAAGGGAGAGGTATCTAAAACAAAGGTAGCAGGAAGGAGAGTTGAATGTCTAAACCACAGCATCAAGAAAACACTTTCAAAATTGGGAATCCAGGCATCTGTCCTTGAACTTATTACCACCTTGCTCATGCAATTCAAATGAGAATATGCATTATTTCTAAATATCAATAACAACAATGTGTGTGGAAGTTTTACTGCAATTTAAAGTAACTTTGGCTGTTGGCCACACAAACTTACATGAATTACATGGTTCATAGAGTTTTTATCATCAGTGCCAACAAAGAAATTAATAATGACTTTTTTCCCATATTTAGAATTCAGCTGTGCAATAGATTTCTCAGCTGTCCAAGAAGAACCTAAAGCAATGAAAGGTGAAGTATATCATTAGATGCTTTAGTGCATTAATATGATACTGTAATAATAACAGATTTTATATGGAAATAATTTTTTTTTAAAAGAAGGAAAATTGCCTTACCATATGTTTGGTTCCAGTTGTCTGTCACTACTGGCCAATCATATATATCTGGTAACAGTCTGAGTAGAGGAACTCCGCCTCTGCTATCAATAGCAGCTTTTGAAAATAATGAATATAAATATATTATGAAGACTATGCATATTTTGGCACACTCCTAATAAAATAAAATACAGAGCACTTACATTCATTTATACAAGATCTATACAATGTTTTTGCTTTCTGCACTGCTACTATGTCTTCAGTTTTGGGTTCCTGAAGGACATCTGAAATAGGGTATTGATAAAACACATCAGTATAATTGCTTATTTGCAGCTGCAATTAACATTTTCAATGCAGGTTTGGTAAAAAAAAAAACTTTTGTACATATGTTCACACATCTCCCATTCCAAAACCCTATAGGAAAAACCAAACCCCTTACACCAGATCATTATTCCTGGTGCAGAACTGAGAGTTAGTTTCATCACCCAGCTTAGTTTTGTGTGTGTGTGTGTGTGTGTGTGTGTGTGTGTGAACAGTGATGTTCCATAGAGAAGTTACTTTTTTGAAATGGACATTAAAAAGAAAACAAATACTACAGAGGAATTTGGAATTTAATGTGATAGTCTTCTTGATGGTTTGAAAATAACTATCTTTGTGTGATAGTACTGTCCATGCTCCAGATGAAATGAATGTACTGTTCTTCTTGTTTGGATATTAGAAAATAGCGAATTTTTTTTTTTTTTTTTTTTTACAAAGTAACTTCTAAAAGAGGAGAACAGAGAATGGAGGATAGCAAAGGACTAGACACTGCTTTCTCAACTTCCCAGGGAGAGTGTCTTAACTGGGTTAGAACAGATATACCTACTCTGGGAAGGCAAATCTCAGTAACATCTCACAGTGACCTCAACACAGGGCCAGGGTAGAAAGAACATGCAGGTGGTGTTTACTGGCAATAATTTAATTTCTTCTGTAAAATGGCATAAAGGTCCCATCTCCAGGGATAATAGAGCTTTATCGTGTGTACCTACAAATGAAAGCAGGAATGCTAAGAGATACCAACATACCCATTTCAGCGTCTACCACCCTCAGAGTGACTCAGCGGTGGTCCACAAACCTTGGAGGGATTATCGACTTTAGTCTTTTGCGATACTCCCTGTAATCGCTAAGAGCTGTATCTTAAGAAATGGATATATTAAGAGTGAAATCTTTGATGCATAGACACAAACTCCACTAACCTTTCAAAATGACTTCTAATTCATCCCTTAGAATGTCAAAGTTACTGTAACGGGAGCTGGTCTCGGGAATGACGTTGCGTTTCAACCAGCCTCCGCAGGCGTATTTGAAAAAGTCTGTACAAGGCTCAGCAGTGGCATCCATGTTCTGGATCAGTCGAGCGGCTGAAAGACCAGAGAAAGGATAAGATAAAATGAAGGGTGTATTTTTGTAAGTTTGGAAGGGGAAAAAAGAGACACATTGCTTCTGTATGATCTAGTCAACCAGACTGATGCTCCTCTTTTTACTTGTGTAACCGTGGATTCAGGTAGAATGACGAATATTATCTGTGTATAGTCCTCCTTCCTTTACTGTAGTTGGTTGGTTTTATTCTTGAGAGGTCTGGGTCCTCCTATCCTATATCTCACCCCCTCCTTTAAATAACTGAGCTTCTTGCTAGTTCCTATGTCAGATGAAAAAATGAATGCAGGGCTTCCCTGGTGGCGCAGTGGTTGAGAGTCCGCCTGCCGATGCAGGGGACACGGGTTCGTGCCCCGGTCCGGGAAGATCCCACATGCCGCGGAGCGGCTGGGCCCGTGAGCCATGGCCGCTGAGCCTGCGCGTCCAGAGCCTGTGCTCCGCAACGGGAGAGACCACAACAGAGAGAGGCCCGCGTACCGCAAAAAAAAAAAAAAAAAAAATGAATAAAGGTCTGCCTTAGCCGTCCTGGGCCTGGAGTCACTCTTCACTCTGATAACTTGGGCTGCTGACTCCGCTCTTCAAGGTGCTGTGACCTTTGAATGTCTAGGAGGCTGGCTCCAAGGCATGTGGGATTGTTAATGGATTTTATCGTTTTAGTAAAGATCTGAAGCTACAGTGATTGCTTCTTGTACTTCGCTTACAAAATTTTTGCAATTCAAATTTGATATCCGCTCTGCATTTGTCTATGTAGAGTCTGTCATTATAAGAGTAGCTGTAAGCTTGTTAGTTTTTCTTATGTCCACTATTTTATCTTTGAGATTTATGACGAAAGTGCAAATCAACCAACACTGAGTATTTACAGTGTGCAAAACACTGACTGTGGTGGGTGTGGCAATTGACAGAAAGATGTATAAAATCTTCATAAAGTATTACCACTGAACAGAAGAATATTACGCACAGGAGGCTCAATGCCCACAACTTCTACACCTGGAATAGTGAGGAAACCCTTCCACTGCCCTCCCCTCGTTCTTTCTCATACAAGTGGAACTGTTTCGCAAGGAAAACAAAAGAGCAATTGAGAATTCATCTGCATCAAGAGAGTATAAATTCTCAAGTGAGCTTCTGAAAATACTTCACTTTCTGAATAAATAAGTTAATTAAACACTTTTAAGAATTGCTGAGCTCTGTGGAATTTTCCAACTTGGAATGGTAAATCTGTCTTTCAGCTGAGCCTCGAGCCCCCGCTTCTGGACACGTTTGAAAGCTGTCATCTCAGGTTCCATCTCTTTAAGACTAAACTCTCTGGGCTGCCTCCAAACCAGTCCTCTCTGGACGTTTATACTTTGGTCTACAGCACAATCGTTATCACAGCCTTCGGTGTTTGAAATCTCGAGTAAAATTCTGTATTTCTTGCTCTCCCTTGGGCTTATCAGTAACTCTTTTGCCTCTTTTCTATACTCTTTAGATGATCAGTTTTACATCTTCATCCCTTTTGACCAGAACTCATCTAACTACTCCTCTTGCTAGTATTGTCTCCCTACTTTTATACATATGTCGAGCATCGTTCACAGATTAAACTTCACCAAATACCCTTTTGCTCTGGCCACTCCCTTGCTCAAAAATGTCAGTGGCTTGACGTTGCCCAGGTTAAATTACAAACTCTTTAACTTGGCTAATCAAAAGTCTCTACCTTCTCTTTTTTTTTCCTCTCTGAGTTTTCATACAAACTCTGCTCCAGCCAGATGGGCTAACTCCACGTGCCACAAACACTCCTGTGCTTCTCTACCTCATGCCTTTGTTTCTCTCCCCCTCACCCCACCCTTTTAACTCCTCCTCCGATTCTTTCCAAATTCTACCCACTATTCAAGGTTCATCTTATGTCCCATCTCTTCCTGAAGCTCCCATGACTCCAAACTTTAGGGAAAACTTCTTTCTCTGAACTCCTGAGAGCTCACTGCCTCACTCAGTCTTAAAGAGGCTTTAGATGAGGCTACTTTGAATTTCTCAGGTGAATACCTACGGTGTCTTCCTAACCATTCTGTTGATGATCTTAACCTCTTTGTAATCCCATCACCTAGCACTTCAGTAAAAGTCATGCAGTTAAGTTTATGTGTGATGACATTACTGAATCATCAGTGAGCCTCTTCTTCCCTCCTCCTACACGCCCCCCTCCCCAGCTCCTGCAGGTCAGACCAGCTCTCATTTCACAGCCTCCAGAGTCCATCCATCCTTCCAGGTCCCAGTTTCTATTCTTTCTTGGGCCCTTCTCTCTCAGGCTCTATTCATGCCCTTTCAACCAAACTATGGCCCCGGGTCTCTCCCCACCCCATTCATCCTGTGTGTCAGTCAGATTCACATTGTCCTGTCATTTCAGTACGCTATTTTCCACTTCCAAGTTTTCAGTATAATCCTCTTGCATTCATAATAAAATCCAGAGTCACAGCACATTCTAACTATGAACTATAGTTCTGAACTATTCTACTTCACTATACCTAGTGAAGCTTCTTTCACTACTTTCTAACATGAGCCATCTGCCCCAATTTAATGAATGTATTCATTTTCTGCTATGAAACACCTTACAGTTCTCTGCTTCTGTAACTTTGACCATAATTCAGGTATATTCAAGGCCCAGTTCAAATTCTCCTTCTTCATGAAGGATCGTCCTTACAAAGCCCATATCGGCTGACATCACATTCATTTTTTTGTTGGAAAATCCATTGTCTCTTCACCGGGACTGTGGTTCCAGTAAAGGAGGAGATACATTTTCCAGTTTTCTCTCAGGGCCTAACGTTGTGCTCAGTAAAGACTTGTCAGTAAAATTTCTAACTTGAAACCTCAAGTAAAGAGTAAGAAATTGACCTTAAAAAGGTAGAGAGAAAATGCAAATCCCTTGCACTTTGAAGGAAATGAAGATTAGATGACAGGGGAAGTAAAAATAAAGACCCTAAAGAACAGAAGATTATCGTGTAGAGTGAAAAACCAGAAAATTGGAGCCTGAAAGAACTGCTACCTAAAGACATTCTAAGCACACATTTTTAGCAATTTTATATAACTCTTGTCTTTTAACATACTTTTAAAAATGTAAGCTGAATGTTGTAAAGGCAACTGCCATTTTGGGAGCACTTCTATTTTCCTCTCTTCTCTGAGGAAATGGATGGTTTATGTCCTAACACCACAAAGAGCCAAAAACTCCTATTTGGGAGAGCAGCAAACAAGTAACGAGCAAGTAGAACAAACAGGGAGAGGAATGAACAAGTCTCACTGCCTCTCTGGAAGTACCACCTGCCTTGCCTGAAAAGGACGAGCAGTGGCTGCAGTTCCATGCTCATGAGCGCAAATCCACTGCCACGTTCTTGCAGCCCTACTTCCCACATCTCCCATAATGGAAAAAGTTGATCCTTTCCCTCTTAGGTTGAATTGCTCACTTGATACCCAGTTACACTACTTACATCTGGACAACAAACCAAAGAAGCAGCATTCAAGCAATTTGTGAGGGATGTGAAGACAAGAGAGGGAGAGGCAGGTCTGCCAACCCCTTCTATGCCACTTTGACCAGAGAGCTCATCTGAGCACAGGCGCTTCCAATCACTTCAAAGAGAGCTCTGCTCTGATGAATATTTTGGGGCCATGGGCCAAGGCAAGTCATGGGCTAGCACTTTTATGCTGGGGCCTTGATCAACCTTCCTTTAATCTCTTATCATGGGTTTGATTCTCGTTTTGCACCTTATCCTCTGGACCCCCTCTGTGCTGACTTTTCTTTGAAGTTGGCGGTAGACTCATGGGTAGACGGGCCATAGGAAACAGACGCACCACTGTCAAACTGGTTAAAATTGTTTTTATATTTTGCACGTTGAATTACTCAACCTCTCCACATAGACACACCTGGGCTCTTCAGATGTTTCCTTATCTGTGGGTTTCTGACATCTGAGTAAACAAATGTGGTTTAAAAACAAATAAAATTATTTCACCTTAGTAAGCAGACATAAAAAATGATGTAGTAAAGGCCAATGTATTGGCGTGGAATGCTGTTGACCAGATGTTTATAAAGTGAAAGAAAGTGTATATTACGATTTTTGAAAATCTGTATAGACAAAGAAAGTCTAAAAGGCCTTTACAGCAGTTATATCTGGGTGGAGGGATTATGAGTGTGTTTAATTTTGTTTTATTTGCTTATCATTATTTTCCAATTTGTATTAGGTGAACATGTGTTGCTTTTGCAGTAAGAAAAAGGTTTGTTTTTAATTCAAGAAAATAGTCACATAAAGACAAGAAAAGTAATCTATTAGTAATGAGCTTACTTCTTATGAATGACAATTCTGAATGTTCTACGCTGATAATAAGTGGCACATCATTTTTTTCCCAACTAATCTTCTTGTAACATTTCCCCAACTTATTTGATCATAGGAATTTAAAAACAAGCTCAACTACCATCTGGGATGTTATTAATTACTGTATTCATTACCAGGGTCTATTGTGAGGGTATGGATTAGGACATGCTGTATAAGCTGAGAAAGTGTTTGGAGTGCTTAAATCAGGCAGACTTGTTTTGAATCCCTGAGCTTTCCCACTTCTTTGTTGTACGAGAATAAGTAGTTTCCCCAAGATCAAGCAGCTAGTAAATGATGGAAACCCAGGACTTGCACTTAGGTGTGCGTGGCTCCAAGCTCACCCTCTCCCCTCCACACTTTGGCTACATTAGGTGGGAGTGTGTGAGAAGCAGTGAGCATGCTCCATTGCTTTCTCCTCCTCCACTCTTTCCCAATTAGCCTTTATTCTCCCCTTGCCACGCCCCCTTCTTTACTTTGTCTGCTCCCTGCCTTTCTGTCGCCACAGCGTCCCTCCCTCCTCAGTGTCAGCCTTATCACCAGCAACTAGTGCTGAGTCCACGGAAGAAGAAAGCATCAGAATTTGGAGTCTGTAGTGGCCGGGAAGAAAGGGTAAAAAACAGATGAATTCTTCACAGTGGGGCAAACAGACAGGAAAGTGGCATGGAGGCGTTTCGTACTCAAAGGCACACCCCGAAGTGCATCTTCTTGAGGTGGACACGTAGCAGGGTTCTTGCCTAACCTTCCTCTGGATAGAACAGGATGGATGATGGAGGGTGAAAATTCTCAGTGATATGTTGTACAGCAGTATTTTTCAACCCTGGCTAACCATGTGAATCACCTTAGAAGCCTTTAAACATACAGATGCCAAGGATAGATCCCTGATCACTTAAATCAGAATCTTTGAGGTGGTCTAGGCATTTTTTAAGGCTTCCTCAGTGATTCTAATGTCCATCCAGGGGAGAACTATCAGATTAGACAATAGAGAAACACGGAAAATGAAAACAGGGGAATCTAATATCAGGAAGTAAAGACGGTCCCATACTTAGATGAATCAGGCCTATTTCTTCTTGCCTTTCCAGTCTGTAAGTACAAATGGGCCCATGTCATGACAACCCATATTTCTAAGTACAATTGTCCCTTCTGAGTCCCTGGCACAGGATGGCAGGGAGCCACACGTGTGTCTCCTGTACAAGTCCACTCTCCTCAGGTCTCCACTCTCTATACTGGCTTTACCTCTACTACCTCCTGCCCCAGACCCCATCCATAACCTCTGGGGTTGGAGCCCTGTGATACAGGGAGAATGCCTCTCTTCCATCATCATTGTCCTAGAGGAGTTCCCAGGAGGGTTCATGGTGCCTCCAGGTGAAGAGCTCTCTTAGATTTTATCTCCATACCTCCCTCTCCCAAGAACCACAAGGACCAATGGGCCTGGTTTGGGGGAAGACTGCAACAGCAAAAGCTGAACTATATTCAGAATCACTTCTCTGATGGGAAAGGCTTTATTCAAGGGACATTTTTGTTGAGCTTGACTTTTTATTCCTCTGAGATGAGCTCTCTCTATCTTAGGAGGCTCCTGGCCCTCTCAGGCAACAGACCAGAGACACAACCACTCTACTCATTGCCAGACATGATTAGACATGGCAGAATTCCAGATACACTGGAAACCTGCTACATGTCTACCTCAAGAAGGGGCAATCCTTGGCCTGTCTTTGAATGCCAATGGCTTCCAATGTCACATGATCCCCCTTTCTTATCTATATGCCATGCTTTCCAACAGCATCAATAGCTTGCTAACTGAAAATAGAATTTTAGGCACTATACACAAGAAATATTTCTATGTTGATACATGTACATTCCACAGAGGCTACTTTTCTGGTGCTGTGTGTGTGAATGTTCATGTGTGTTTTAAAGAGATTTCTGCATGTGTCAAGTAATCCTGGGGAAACTCTCAGTAAAATAATGAAAATCTCAAATAAATATGATTGCCACAAGCAGCAAATGAATAAAGTGGATAGCATGAACCTCTCTGCTCGCACTTAATTGTGGGTTTAAGTTTATTTAACGTGGATCCCTACTTAGTAGATCACTGATGCTTTCCCATGCGAATGGATTAACAGGAATTATGAATAGGGCTGCTTCTCGTTATTTGATGGGTTTTGTTCTAAAGTCAACACTAACATTGAATTAACAAATACTGAATCATTGACCTTTGGAAAATAGTGTTAGGTTCCTATGAGCCTCTGATCACACAGTATTTTCATCAACTGATCAATACATAATCTTGTTTTATGTCTGTTTCTGTTTAATTTCTGATTTAATATATATCATTGATTCATTAACATTGAAGTCACAGCCAATAGCACTACAACTCATACCTGAATGAAGCTTATTCAACACATGTCTTTTCTCTGTAAGGCACATCACAGCCTTCTTGCACTTAGGAACACTAGACAGCACTGCAGCTCTAGGCTTGGGGGCCATTTTAAACAGTTAAATCACTAACAAAAAGCACAGAATATGTGAAAAACGTGGCACTAAATAGACTGAGAGAAGGACCCTTGTTTACAGTCTCCTTGTTGGACCTCAGCTGGGTACATGTGTGCAGAGTGATGGAAATCTTTCATCAATCTGTGTATGTCTGTAAATGACCTCGAAAGCACCGTGAGTATTGATTTGGGGGTAACAAATAAATTTTAGCCAGTAGGCGAATTAGCAAATAGGAAATCTGTAAATGATTAGGATTGACTACACTTTTGTCCATTTTTTCTTTGAGGCTTTTAAAAAATATCCAGGAAAATGTGCACAAGAAGCAACAATATTAAGTGGGAATGGTTTCAAATCACTTCTTTCTCAATTACTACTGTATTTTTCAAAAAGTCCTGGCCACTATATATTTTGGTGTTGAACATTTTAAATAGGCCAGGCATCTATTTATAACATATATGCCACATATCTGGCTTGGTGGCAAAATTTCTTCACTGATGGTTCTTGCCCTGCATAAGTAAGGTTTAAGGAAGCCTTTATGAGCAAAACTGTTTTCAGCTCTGTTCTCTCCCAATCGGACTACGCCCTTGGTTTTTTGCTCCCAAAACATTTTCACACAACATTTTCATTTTGGTATCTTAAAAATCACTGTAATCATCAGCCTGGCTTATGACTGCTATGGAAGTGTCCAGAAGAGGTCAGAGAAATGCTGGGGCACCCAGGAGCAAATGCTCCTGTGAAGGCCTTAGGACATTCATTTCTGACCCAAACTCCTATCCTAAATGTTTGCTTTACTAATAGATACCAAGCTTGATATTACTTACTAGGCAATTTTTGACAATTTAAAAATCTCCTTTGACAACATTCTGAAAGTACTGCTGACCTCATTCCCCTGCTGCCACCCTCCTCCCACCATCCCCTGACCAAAATTAAGGCAGAGTCAGAACGCTTTGAAAGAACACAAGGAAAATGCAATGTAATCACAATGGGTCACAAAGGACTCCATTCAGAAGGCAACGATGTGGAAACTAGAATCTGGGGGACCATTCCTAAATAGAAAATGACTGAATATTAGCAAGCACACCAACTAATACTAATAAAACCAAACAGTTTTCATTACAAACATTCTGGATTCTTGCAAAATCCAATCCTCCCTTTTAAATGAAATCCCTGTTTCAAATTGCTTTTGTGATATCTTGGTTGAAGAAAGGTTGGGGGGAAGAATGGGAGGGAACACCCGATGCTGGATGTAATCAGGACTGCTAGTTAATCATTTAGTCAAACACTCCCTGTCAGCCACTGGGTAAGTTCCAGTTAAGCCAAGGTCAAGTCTTGCACTAGTCCAATTGGTCAGCACCAAGAAAAGTCATCTCTATATAACTGTGCAGAAATTATCTGTGTATTTACACAGGTAGATTTGAGGGAAGTTCCAAGATAGTGAATGTTTTCTGTAGAGCTGCAATTCTCAGGAAAGGAGACCTATTTTTTGTGTTTTAGCTTGAGGAGTAGTTTATAATTGTATTTCATGTACACATGTGACCAATTTACCTTGAACGCATAGGCACAAACGCACACTCACACCCACATACACACAGGCACAAGCTATACATAGTTAACCTGGAATCCAGTTGCTATCAGATTTACAGATAAACTCACTGTCAGATTTATAGGCAAAATGTAAACTATAGGATTTTCATTAGGTTTCAGCCAAAGATGCTTATGTAATAATAATAATAACAAGTCAATGTTTGACCTGTGTCAGGCGCCAAGTGCTTACTTCACGCGAGTCAATTTTCTAAATTCCTTGACTTTGTTCATCATTTAAACTGTATATGGTAACAATATTTTTGTCCCCACTTTCTAGCTATAGAAATTGGTGGTAAGGAATCTGTATCCACAGTCACACAGTTGGTAAGTAGCAAAACTGAAGTTTATCCTCAAGCAGTCTGGTGGCCAAAGCCTAGGCTCTTAACTATGATGTTAAACTGCTTCTCTGGTTTTGATTATATTTCTTCCTTATGATATCTTCCCATTGCTCTATAAATAGGACATGTTACCTCTGTTTTAAGGAAACCTAGGCATAGAGTGGTTACATGCCCAAAGCCACCAATATGACTTTAGATAGAGCCTAGGTCTAATTTGAAACTGATGTTTTTCTACAGTATCATCCTTCTGTAACTCCAAATAGCATTAAAAAAATTTTGGAAGCTCCACAGAGAGAGAATCCAAATTAAATTATGTAGCAATCACTGTCTTTCTGATGCCCAATTAAGATTTTATTGCTCCATAACATGAGCATAGCTACATAAACTTTTTCACCTCATCTGACACTAGATTTTTAGAACTTGTTGAGATAATTACAGAAATCTCAAGTCTAATGGACCTACAGTAATAATCTTTAGTTGGCTCTCCCCAAATTAGTGAAATTCTTCAGCCTTATCTCATAGCCCATTTAAATGAATGGCTCACAGCCAAGAAAGGACATTCAATAATTTTCCAGTAGGGATTCCTCCAAAATTGACAACCAAAAACATTCTGTGAACAAATGGAAGCCCTGAAACTGTGTTACAGTTAAGTTAAAGTGTCGTAAGTCTAAAAATAAATTTTCTTTTTCAAGTCCAATTTGCATTTTAAATCCAAAAAGAGTCTTTGCTGGCAAAAAGCTATTAGAGATTATACTGCAATTTAAATACAATATATCACTTAAAATAAGTTATCAAGGCTGTGTGTTGATTATAATGTTAATGAATAATAATGTTCCTTTTTTAAGGAAAGATATAGAAGGTTATGAAAAGGCTACACTGTTCCCTAAGTAACTCTCATCAGTTAGATCCCAAGCTTCCTGGACACTGGTGGATGTTTCTGAAGAGGAAGCAATGAAATTACATACCCATGTTTCTCCCATTTAAACATTTTGCAATTTTGGATCACACTGTTGAACAGAAATGATCAGTCCAACTTCAGTAATATGTAATTACTGAGAGTAACTCAAAACATTCTGCCTTTGCATCAATTTTGGTTAGGGCGTGGTACAAAAAGATCATAGCAAAAGGATTAGCTGGGTCACTGGTGCTGTAGAATGCTACCTCAAACGAAGTCAAAATTGTAAAAACAAAAAAAAACTCTTCTCCAGTGGGCACTATGAAATTTAGTATGTATTAACAAACTAGGCATTTAGTTGACACAAGGTGGTATTAGGCTCCACATGTTTATATTTTTTTAATGAATATGTATCTCTGTTCTATTATAGAAGACCCAGAGGGTTATGCTAAATCATTTGTCTTCTCCAAAAAGATTTTTTTCCCTGTGGACCATGAAAAGACTCTGAAACTTTTCATTTCATTTCAACAACTATTTTTGAGTACCCCTACATGTCTGACACTATTGGGATCTGAATATATGTCATGGCGAATAAACAGATATAATCCCTGCCCTCACAGAATTTGCAGGTCTTCCTCTGACACAAGACTGTTTCTTTTATGATGCATATGAACTCCTATAGTGTAACTATATCTAGAAATGAAGGGTTGTTATGCTCTGTTCTCATTTCCAATTCCTGAACTTATGTAGTATTCAGTTGACAAGTAAAGCTCCTATTTTATGTAACTTAGAGGTAAGGAGTCACTTGCAGTGTGCATCTATAAATAAGCTTATTATGCGTGTATGTGTGAGCTGACCAGGAGTCTGAATGAGCGTACTATGAGTGAAGCAACCTGGGATAGAGGAACCTTCGAGGACAATGGTCAAAACCCAGCAGCACTTAGCCAAACAGAGACACTCAAGGGAAGGCGAGCACAGGGCCTCATTAAAGGAGAGCAGAGATGAGTTACTGAGAAGGAAGAAGCTCTGAGAGAACTGGAATTGGAAAAGAAAGCGTAGACTAATGGAGATTTTGGTCGCAAGGAGCTGGAAATGCTTACCTGAGTGGGAGATTAGTTGAAAAATCTCCCTGAAACAGGAAAATAGTGGGAAAGAGAAATGCATACAGAAACTGTTTCCTTGTTGACCCAGTTCTAGCTTAGGAGGGTAGAATTAACTAGGTAAATTAAACAACCAAGGAAGAGAGTAATTGACTTTACTGCTAGCAAAGGAGATAGATCAGACAGAGAAGAGTTTGAGAGGGAGATACAGAACTGAGAAATCTAATTTACGTATGTGAGACAAAGCCCGAATGAGACCACTTCTTGCTGCTGTATTTGTGTATCAGGTGCCCTAACAAACACCTTGCCTAGACAACATTGGTTTTGTGACCAAGATAAGGAACCTGACAGAATAAATATAAAAAATAAATTAAATATTCATTTATGCAACCAATATTTATTGACAACTTACTATGTGCCATGCACCTTGCTAGCTGCTGGAAACAGAGTGATAAGTAAGATAGAAATAGTTATTACAGGGGCAAAACTAGACATTGCACAACTAACTACAAGTGAGACGTGAGTCATGGGTAAGCATACAGGATGTGCTGGGAGCGAAAGAGTTAGCTAGGCAAAGATGGAAGAGGGAAGCCATTTCATTCCTTCATTCATTCAACAGATATGTGAGTCAGGAACAGAGTTGTGGTCCAGGCAGAGAAGGTGAGTGACAGCCTTGATAAAAGAGGCAACCGAAAGGGGACTGGAGTGTAGAGCGGCTCTCTGTGAGTGTGGAAAGATAGGCCATTCTCAGAAGGAAGGACACAGGATAGATAAAGAATGAAGAGCTAGATCCCCAGGGCCTCAGAATCCCAGGAGGAACCCTACCTGTCTTTGATTGGTGGAAAGAGACCTGTGGGAACTAATAGTCAGGGGCTTGGCCTTTGTCACCCTGTCCAGTTTAGGAAAGAGATCTGATCATGGGAAGAAAGATTTACTCTTGCTGAGCTTGCAGGAAACAGCCAGCCTTGTCCTAGAAGTCCTTATCTTGGGCATCTAATAGAAGCGGGTCCTTTCATCCTCAATCTATCTGTATGGCTGGTCAAAAAGTTCCAAATCATCTCTTCAACACATGCCCTTGCCAAGTCAACTTAGGCTTTCAGGAGCCCTAGTTTGGACAAGGTGTCCCCATGAATCTAGACAGAGTTCTCGTGGATTGCAGATGTTAAGCTGCGGGACGACCTCTTCTGTAAGGTTCATACATCATGGCATCATTCGTATGACTGTATGGCTAGGTGAGAGATGGAGCCTTAGACCATCAACCATGAAATAAGTTATCAGTATGAGATGTGCAGTTTCTAAGAAATAACTCAAAGTATATTACCAGGTAATCCGCAGAATATAAAAACAATGATAATTATAGGTACACCCTCTACCCACAGCAACGATTCTAATTCCAACACCTTGCACAATGACTAGTTCATAACAGACACTCCAAAAGAATCCTTCATTCTCAGTTAAGTCTTCTGTTAGGAAATTATCACCACCTGTTATTTAAAAGCCATACTTTTACTTTATCAGATCTTAAAATATTTTGATACTGGTTTCTTATGCCTGTTACTACACTCGAATAAAAATGGCTTTTATTGTTCATTTAAAGTCGGATAGGCAGTATCTGAAAAATTTTGAACTTTCAACACTTAATTAGATTTTCTTATATTTAAATAAAACAAGACAAAGAACTGATTCCTCCCTCCTTAAGTTTTTAAAATTAATAGGTGTGGTTGGCTGATGGTTGAGGGAAAAGCCGGATCCTTGGCTTTCTGTGTTGGCATATAACATTAGTGAGCTGTTTCTTCCTCAGCAAATGAAGAAACATTTTTCTTCCATATAAAATGTGTGTCATGTACATAAACTGGGCTCAGGTAGAAGCAGTCTGAGCCAATCCAGTGAGACTGAATCTTATTTTAGATAGACCACAAGGAATCAGCAACAGAGGAAGTTCCTGGCTAAGAGCAATGGAGAGAAGCTACACAGGGACAAGGAACTGCAGGCAGCTGTGACAAGGGGGCTGTACCCAGCAGACAGTGTGGTGATCCAAGAAAGTTCTTCAGGCAAAAGGCAATGAGGTTAAGAATTAAGCTGGGTTTCAGTCCCAGAAGATGGGGAAGAAAAAGCAGAAACTCAATTTCCATAGCTAGGGAATGAGCCAGAAGTGAGGTCCCAGGGGACAAGGTAGGAACCCACTCACTACAGCTGGGGTCAGAGGCAGCTCACCAGACGTGAGACTGACTGGAGATGGAACCAGAGTCGCTGACCTTGTTCTTAGTAAGGGCCTGGGCCTGCAAAGGGGCTGATCCTGCAACAAGGGCCTTCATGGAACTCAACCAGTTCGTCAGCTTTGCAAATCCTCCCACTTCTTTTCTTTGTTTTAATTTTATTACATAGTTGTTGAAATACATCATGTAAAGTTGCATAGTATCTATAGCTGCTAACTTATATTCTCTTTTAAAGATTCATATTTGCATGGATACGAGTTTAAGGGGACTTTCAAGGTTTCACTTGTGCCATTTCTTCTCAACACATTGTCATTTCCTTGTTACAGAATATTATATACACCGGGCTTTGAGAAATATTCTGTTCAGTTAATGACTTTTCATATATTGCTTTTTTATTTGATTCACTTAAATATAATTAAATTATTTCTCTGAACAAATACAATTGTTAATACTTTGTTTCTTGGCTTCTAAGTTAGTGAAATCATTGATTGCTATATACATGTGTTCAGGGATAATGAATTCATTTTGGCTTCAGACTGGCAGAGGTATCAGAAACATCCTAATTTCACTCAATTAATTTCATTATACCAGAAGATTAAGCCCCTAGATTTTACAAAAACTTTCTTTTCTGGAAGTATTTTTAAATAACTACTAGATCCTCAAGCACATCTTATTACAAGTCTTTAATGATTTGGGAGTTCTTTCAATAAGAATTTCTTTGAAGTTCAAGAAAGCCTTGATTAACAAAGGGAACTACTTAAAAGATATGGCCTAAGCCATCTTCACCATTTTATAGTTGGCTTGCTTGTTTTTGCTTTAAGCATCAAGCACAAAGGAACAGATGCACTGCTGGCTACTGGTTACCTGCTAATTGATTTCAGTTTGACTTCCTAATCCTTTAGTCTGTGCTGTGGACCAAACCTCTCTTTATTAGTTTCAAGCTAAGGTACCTACTGTCAAGACTTCTCTGGATTGAAAAGTATCTGAAATGTGATAGTTCCGTTTGGACTTTTTTGTTTCTTTTAATTTTGAAGGGAGATCGTGCCTCTGAAAAATGTTTAAACAAACATTTTGTTTTGAGATAAGAACTCACTGATTCACTTTGAGTTTTTATCTAAGCTGGTGAAAAAACAAATAAAAATGAATTCATGAGTAATTCGAATTCCATCAAACGGAGTTCCCGCACAACATGCCAGACAGGCAGCCCTCCAGTGTCTCCTTTCACCGGCTGCTGTTGATCCACTGGAGTGACATTATCACATATGACAACAAAGAAGTCGAAAACCCTACCCCGTGTGGACTAATTTCTAGATCGGGTGGCACATCCTATGATTCTAGAATCTGACTCTTGTCAGCAAACACTTCCCTCCATTCAGAAGGGTATCTCCTACAATCCTACCTCTAGAGAATGAAAGAAAGGGCTTTGGGTTGTATGAGGAAACAGGATTAGAAGAGCATTTCTAGAGTCATCTTGGGCAAGAAGGCATGATTTATTAAGCCCTGAGCCTACTCACGGATACTCCCTTCAGCTCTCTGATTTAAGGGAAACCCTCTCTCCTGAAGCTCTCTCTCCCTCAGCACTCTGCACACTGAAAAACAAAACCAGTCTTCTTCTATCACTCTATGCAGCCTCCAAATCATTCCTCTCCACTGTGTTTATTTAGGATTCTGCCAGCTGACCAGCCCCACCCACCTCATCTACTTTATCTCTGTCATCCGCTAACTTCCTAGACATTCATCTTTGTTTATTAAAGACTCAACACCTCGCTCTGTCTTCCCTTCCACAAATGTTCTACCATCTTCCCAAGTAACATCAGGGACTATGTGGACAATCTCTGCTACTCCCTGGCTTAAGAATTTCTTAACCTTAGAAACTCTCATGACCTTCACCTCCATTCCACATCTGTACCTGCATTTTCATGGTCCTAATGTTGTTAACACCAAGAAATATTCAACTTGAGTAACCTACACTTTGGCCTTCCCATCCTTAGAAGTTTTTTCATTTCTTTATTCCCTCTGCACCTGCTCTTCTACTTTCCTGAGAATTCTCACTTCATGCTCACTCTGTTCTTCCTTTGCCTTTCTTTCACCTTCTATCCAGCCTACATCCTGTGGTGTCATCATTTAAACCATCAACTCAGCAAAGTATTTCATTCCCTCGCCCCTGCACATGAGCCTACCCTGAATCTTCCCAGCTGCCTACCTTTTCCCTTCCAACTCTAGGCTAAGATATTTAAGAATGTTTTTTACAGATTTATTGATTGACTTCTTTATTGCAAGCTCCTTATGAGCAGGGACTTTGTGTTGTTCACTTCTGCATCTGCAGCAACTAGAACAGTACTCCATAAATATCTGTGGAAGATATTACCTGTGATGCTGGGAAAACCCCATAACTTCCTGGTTTAATGCCATTTCAAATTATGGCCTTCAGCTTCAACAGGGCCATCAATTCTGTGCACAGCCTTTCTACGTGGTCCTGCTTAGCCTTCCCTCCCACTCCATACACTGGCCCTTTCCAGCCTTCAATACCCTTACTTCCTCTTACACAGAGAAAACTGAAGTAACTGGATGAGCCACATGGCTTCCCATCCTTCTCAGCCTCTAACCGTACTTGCATGCACACTATCATCGCTGCTTTCCCCCTGGTAAGAGAGGAAGAGGGGGTCCTCCTCTGTTTAAGAGGGGTCCTGCCATCTTTTCTCTGGATATATCCTCTCTTACATCCCCAGGAACAAGATCCATCAACTTTCCCATCTTCAATGGAATCTTCAACCTCTTCCTTTCTGCCTTCATTTCTTGTCCTACTCAACCTCTCAGCTGCATTTAACTCCAGTGATCAGACTCTGATTTTGAACATACTCTCTAACTTTTGCTTCAGTGATTTTACACTTTACTGATTTTCCTTGTACCTCCCTGGCTCTTCCTCTTCAGTTTCTTTGAAAAAATCTCCATTCCTTCCTGGGAAATCTCAACCACCTCTCCCCTATGCTGATGACTCCTGAATCCTTATCTCCAACCTAGACTTCCCTGAACTACGCCACACAGAAGACTCACCAGTATCCCAAATCTACACTGTCTCAAAGGGAACTTTTCGCTGCATGGGCCCCAGCCTATTATCCAACCAGCTCTTCCTCTGTGTTCCCTGGCTCAGTGACCGGCAACACTTACCACCTAGTTTCTCACGCCAGAAACTTGAGTTACATTTCACTCCTTTTTCACAACCTCACATATTTACATAAACACTATGCCTTATAAATTCTACCTCCTAAATATTTCTCAAATCCATCTATTCTCTCCACCCTGTTACCATCAAATCCAGGCAACCCTTAGCTCTCATCCAGATTAAGTGCGCAGTAGCCCAATTCCTTGCCCAGAGTCATTCTTTAGGTACAGTCAGTGACCCTTCTCAACAATTCGGATCAAGTCATGTTTCACTGAAAACCCTTCCTTCTGTAACTTACCATTGCTATTACGAAGGCTCAAACACTTTACCACAGACTACAAGATTCAGTTTCTGCCTATCTCTTGTGCCAGCACTCAAACACCCTTCTCACCCCCACTCTCACATCCACATTCCTGCCCACTGTGACTCAGCCCTATAGCCATTCTTCCAGTTCTTTAACCTTGCTAAGCTCTCCCTCATACCCGGGACCTGGAAATAGTATTCCCTTGTGTGGGTAAATCTTTGTCTCCACTTCACCAAGTCTGTGCTAGCCAGCAGGCAAGCTTGAATATGTTCCACTTCTGCTTAAAATCCTTTAGATGCTCCCCATAACATATTTATTCATTTTCTACAGACTTGAAGAGGAATTATAACCCAGTGCATTTCACATTACACGCCAGCCATCATGAACCACTTGCAGATCCTACACTCACCCAGCCTTTGCATGCATCTTGCATCCAGCCTGTGCACATGCTGCCCTCTGCTCCACTGGCCTGGCAACCTCTGAGTGGCCTTCTGAACTAGCAGATGACATTTCCTCTTGCGAATGCTTTCCTGGCCCTGTTAGTTACAATCACTCTAGCTGCCAGTTTATAATGACTGATGTGGTTTAGGCGCCCTGTTCTCAGAATGACTGTAGCACTGCTTCTCTCTGCCTTAGCACTTACCCAAACCGTATGGTAATTTTGTTTATTGGTCTGTCATGCTGACCAGACTGTCACTTTCCTGACGACAGGGTTTATCTTAGTTCATACTCCCAGTGTCTAGAAAAGTGCTCAACATTTAGAAGGTGCATAATTAATGATTTTGAGAAATATAAAAAAATGACTGAATGAATAGATGAATGGATGAGGAAAGACATTGTTCTGAAGTCTCTATGAAAACATCTGTGCCCGCATTCTACTGGGGAAATTCAGGGGGACAGTCCAGGTTCAGCTTCTCCATTATTAGTAGAAAAACAGGCCTAGTGACCCTCTGCTCTGACTTAGTTTTTACTGAGCGGCACAGTCTGAAATCGCACCCGTTAAAGCAACCAGTTGGTTAACATATACCTTTTAAAAATGCAAATGTCCAGGGAATTCCTACATATCTTAAAGCAACCAGTTGGTTAACATATACCTTCTTTTACAAATGCAAATGTCCAGGGAATTCCTACATATCTTAATGTCAATTTATTTACTTAAATTCCTTTCCCCCAACACTTATCAGAGACCACTCCGCTGAAGGAATTGGAACTCTGTGTGTCAGAGAGGAGGGAGGTCTGGCATGGGTATATTCGAAAAGTTTCCCCAATTATCCTAATAAGCAGCCACAGTTGAGAATCACTAGTCTTCAGCGCTTTTCAAACTTTACTGTGCACTCTCCTCTCCTGGGGACTTTACTAAAAATGCAGCTGCAGATTCAAGAGGTCTGAGGTGGGGCCTGAGAATTTGCATTTTTGCAAGTTCCCAGCTGATGCTGATGGTACCGTGGACCACGCTTTGAATAACAAGAATCTAGTTATTCTCCTCTTACCACAGGCCTCTGGCTTATTTACTTTGAGGGGTTAATCACTGGGGAGGGAAGGGCTAACAGTGAATGTCTGCAAGGGTAAGCACAGAATAGCTACGTGTTCAAATCAAGTTGTGCTTGACTGGCTTTACAGAAAACAAACAAAAAAAAGCGTTTTGCTTTACAGGAAACATGGATCCAAGTGCCCATTTCTGATTGTGTTCATTTCACAGTTCATTCACAGGCTGAACTGTCACTCCCTGTGCTAACATAGAGCACAGTAGTCAAGGAAAATGTTAATAAGAGATGACATTTTTACCCGAGACTATCTAAAATGTACTTTCTCTCTCTCTCTCTCTCTCTCTCTCTCTCTCCCTCCCTCCACCCCTACCCTCTCTCTATTTTTGGCTACACCTTCCACTTAAAAAATATATTGACTGCTTTCTTTTGATTCTCACTAAATAGCTTTTTTTCCTCAATAAATAGCTTTAAGTAGCGCATCTGTTACTTTCATGAAAGAACACATTAAATGGGATATATCTGTGCATTATACCTGTGGTGCATCTCCTTGAAGGATGCATAACATGAAATAGGCTGTCATTAATCTTTGCTGTTTCTCTGTAAAATAAGACACTTTTAATTTCAATTTTGTAGGTAAGGAAAATGAAACGCGGAGGGCTAAACTGACTTAATTAAGATCGCATACTAACAACACAGGATGTGGCCTGAACTTACATCTTGGTTCTACCATGTTGTTGGCTTAGTGGAAAAAGAAGCTGTAATCTTTCAAAAGATTGTGCCTTAATTATTCGTAACACTTGCATCTCTTTGAAATAAAGTTTACTATTTAACAGCCTTGCTCCTGCACATATCTATTGTTGGAATTTATCTATATTCTAGTCATCTAATTATTAACCTACATTGTTCATAAAAGAATTCAAAGTGGCCTTACAGGGATACAGGAAATAAAATCAAATACATTAGCTGAGAAAGAAGGAGGAGGGCATGAATAATGCTAATGAATCAAATGTATACAAAGATTATAATTATAGGTTAAAAACAGATCTCTTGACACACTGGTAGTCAAGGTGAAAAGGGAAACACTTCATAGAACCCTTATGAAAAACCACAATTTCCCAGAAGTATGAGTGTCACCAGTATCCACTTTGTGGTAGACCCAGTATTCCGCCTTTGATTGACAGATGACAGGTCCACCTGGCCCTACCATACCACATATATCTCTCACTTGCTCTGAAAGTGAAACTCCAGCACATGGAAACAATGCTTCCAATGTCTAATTCCGAAATAACTTCAACTTCCTAGTTGATTTACAATTTCCACAGACTTTTCATCAATATAACACTAATACGATGAAATAATAGGTACTCACTCAAACTGAGAAGCTTAAGTTATTTAGTGATTTGGTAGGCACTGAAAACTACACATAATCACTTTGAATTGTGGAAATAGGAATCAACGGACTCAATACTTAATTACAATAACAAGCATAAGATCAAAACAGAAGATAATTACTTACAAATGGACACTGGAGAGATGGGAAAAAAGGGATAAGGGTGATTTTGTTGCTTTTTATCCGCATACCATAAGATTCACCCAAGGACTTTTAATACATTTATACAGCTGTGCAGTGATCACCACAATCCAATTTAGAAAAATTCCATCACGCCAAAAGGTTTCCTTTTGCCCATTTGCAGGAATCCCTGCTCCACTCCCAGGCCCTAGGCAATAGCTCTTCTACTTTCTGCCTCTACAGTTTTGCCTTTTCTGTAAATTCATATAAATGAAATTATATAATATGCAGGTTTTATTATTGTCTGACTTATTTTACTTCGTATAACATTCTTGAGGTTCCTTATTGTTGCATGTATCACAGTTTGCTCCTTTTTGCTGTTGTGTAGTATTCCCGTTTATACCCATACCATATTTTGTTTATTCACTTATTGAGGGGTATTTGGGTTGTTTCCATGTTTTGGCTACTATGAATAACGCTGTAATTTAAAAATCACATGAAATCCTTTTGAGGACATGTATTTTCATTTTTCTTAGGTAAATACCTAGGAGTGAAATTGTTGGGTTTATGGAAAGTGTACTTTTAATTTTCCACATAAACTGCCAAATGTTTTCCAAAATGGTTTTTATATATCGCACTGGGATGGACTGAAATATTTTACGTTCCCACCAGCTACGTATGATAGTTCTAATCTCCACATCCTCACCAACACGTGGTATTGTCTATCTTTTTTATTATAGCCCTTCTAGTGGGTATGGGGTGAGGGTGTTTTGAACAAAGAGAATTTATTCCAGTTTTCAATCAGTCAGAAATCGGCTCAAAACAACCACCCCCCACCCCAGAATTTCCTTTTCTGAATGATCTCAGAGAACAAAATTTTTCAAGATTCAAGGGCTTGTGTAACTTTCCCCTTACAGTCTTTTTAACTCTTTATTTTTCAATTTCCCTTTAAAAATCTATCAATATTATTAACTGGAGCTTCATATTATATCAAAGGCTTATTGGGAAGCACCTTACTACACCATGGATTTTGGTGAGCAGGACAAAGCAAGACCCTTCAACGGCAGAGGGGCCCTCCCATATTTCTCATTCTACAATGTTGAACATAAAGCTGGGGTCCTCACCCCACCCCCTGCAAGCTAGCGTTTATATCCACTCCTTTACTCACAGGTAATGTTCGCAGTTGTAAAATAAACCTTAAGATTCCAAATAAGCTTATCAGGCATTGCTAATTTTCTTTCCTTTTAACCACTTAGTCCAACTATACTATGTTTTCAATACCTTGACCTTGCACTAAAAAAAGATGGTGCACTACTGCTTAAAATCTACCCAGAAGGTTAAAAAAAAAAAAAAAAGTTACATATGTGTGTATTTATCACATCACATCACTGACTCCCTTTCTTGGAAAGGATGTGATTGACAGATGCTAATTTTGACTGGAGAATTTTTGAAGCAAGTATTGCTACACAATTGTCAGGAGAATGGTGTCAGGGAAGCCGCCCAAAGCAAATTGCCACATGCCACATTTAAATTAACAAAGGTGTGCTTCAGCAGCCTTTCCACTAGGATGCCGGCTGCGTTATTGCCTGAAGGATTTTTTCAAGCTGAATTACATAATGAAATAGCCTCATCTCCCACTCTGAAAGGCTGTTACATGCCTAGCAGCCCTCAAGAGTCTGTCTGCGGTCTCTCCTGTACTCATCTAGTTGTGTCATTTTTCTTCGTGGAGGCTTCTGGGGTGTTAACAGGCAAGAAAGGAGGGACCATGGCCCACAGCAATGCAGAGATTCCTTGTTGCTGCCATGAAAAGGCCAGCTGGTAACAAGATACTTCACTTAGGGCACTACCAGGATCTGGTCCTTGAAGAAATGTTCAGATATTTGGAAGGTTCATTTACTTCAAGGGTTACAGCTCAAGCCACACAAAAGTGATTATAAATCAGAATATGAATACATAATCTCACCAAGCTTAACATATCTTTCAAGTGAACAGAATGCCTCCTTTCCCTGTATTAATATTTAAATACTCATCCAAAGTTTGCTTGATGAGTAAAGAATTAAAGTAAAGGAAATGGATAGTTATGAGGGGTTTCATCCAGGTCCTGATGCTCCACAAACCTGTCCCTCAGGGCTGCCACAATTGTGCAGTGTACAACCTGCACAACTGTACAGATGGTCTTGCTCTCTCTTGAGAACTGTATGGCTCGTGTATCTTAACTTGGTTTCTCTATCCCCTGGAGAGTTTAGGACTACACTGCTAATGTTTGCTTCTTTAAACCCCTTAATTCCATGTTGTGTTTGATGTACTAAAATCACTGATGAAGCTGATCCACTGTTCTCAGTAAAGTAGCTTGTTTCTTGGTCAAAGAAATATTCATTCTCCTCCTTCTTAGTCTGTATTTAATTATTTCAACTCTCTGAGAGTCATCTTATGTCCTTTAGTTCCAAGTTCTAGCATGAGCGGAGGCAATCTGTTCTCAAATACTGTACGTACAGGCACAGAGTATTAAAAGTTTGATAGACTCCTGGTCTCCTTTGAGGCAACAGGGAAAAGTGGTCATGAATACAGGTTCTGGAGTCAGGCTGCCTGGAGTGCAATCCTAGCTCAAGTTTGTTCATCTGTAAAAGGAATGTATAATGGTACCTACCTCACAAGGTCATTATGAGGATCCAATGTAAACTGCTTACAATAGTGTCAGACACATAAACATTCAGTAAGTGTTAGCTATTATTATTCTATTTTATCTTCTATTTTTACTTTATTATATTACATACCTCAATTTAGTAATAAAACACTAGTTTAGCAAGAAGCACTGTGTGTGTGTTTTAACTCTTCAAAGACAGCCCCCAAATAAAAGAACTATGGAAGGGTGTATTATTAGTTCCCTATTGCTGCTACAACACATTGCCACAAATGCAGTGACTTAGAACAACACAAATTTATTATCTTATGGCTCTAGGGGTCAACAGGGCTGCATTCCTTCTGGATGCTCTAGGGAAGAACCATCCCTTTCCCTTTCCAGCTTCTAGAGACTGCACACATTCCCTGGCTCATGGCTATATTACTCCAAACTTGGCTTCCTCTGCTTCTGTTGTTACATTTTTCTCTCTGATTCTGACCCTCCTGTTCCCTTCCCCTTATAAGAACCTTGTGATCACATAAGACCATCCCGATAATTCAGGATAATTTCCCCAATATCCTTAACTTAATAATCACCTTTGCAAAGTACCTTTGGCCTTATAAGGTAACATATTCATAAGATCCAGGGATAGGAAGTGGACATCTTTAGGGAGGCATTATTCTGTCTACCACAAAGGGAAAAGCATTAGATGATCTCTTGAGATTATTTAAGCCAGTGGTACCCAAGTGGAGATGATACTGCTGCCCCAAGGAGACATGTGGCAATGTCTGGAGATACTTTTTGGTTATCACAGCTGGGAGAAGGTGCTGATAGTCACCTAGTGGGTAGAGGCCAAGGGTGCTGTAAAACACCCTACCATGCACAGAACAGCCCTCTTCTCCATAACAAAGAATTATCCAGCCCAAAATGTTAACAGTGATGAAGCTGAGAAATTCTGATTTAAAGTATATGATTCCTTGAAATCTTAGTAAGGTTGCAATGCAATGGAAGCCAGTTTCAGGATTTAGATTTACACAGAGACGTTTGAGAAATCACATCCAAGCTCTATAATTCCATGTTTTTAACAATCTTATATAGTAAATAAGAGATGAATAGTATTACTCATACTTTAATAGTAGGGTTTTGAACACTGCCCTAACTTGTAATTTGTTAATAAGTGTTTGTTTCATTTTAGGTCTGGTGTAATCTTTCAGAGGGATGCATTTCTTATACAGGCAAGTTAATTTAAAGTACGTCTTGTAAACAGCATTTTATGTATATTACAAATATTTAAATTTATAGAGGCTCAGATTTAAAGGACCCAACACCAAACAAATGTCAAGATGATCCAAAGCTTTCTGCAGTATTTTATTTTTGCCTTGGTGTGGCTTGACCTCCATGCCTTGACTTCAAAGGATCAAAGAGAGAAGTGCATTTGCCATTACTTTCCCTTCCATGAGGAGAAAGATTTCAGCTAAAACCAACTTTCACTTGAAATAAGCGCCTTGGGTATCAATACCTAACTTTTCTAATTCTCAACAATTTCTGTGCTCAGGTTTGAATTCTCCCAATCTTTTAAAGTAATCTATAGAATTGCTGGTAGGAGACTTTATATTTTTTTCAACATCTTTTATTCTGTCTTTCTTTTCTTTCCATCCACTCCACTCTTTCACTCTCTCCCTTTTTTTTCTGTCCTAGATTTCCCCTAGAGTTTTCTTAATCTGAAGCAACTTCTAAAAGCAATAGTTATGTTTTCTGTGGCAGAAAATATTTTCTAACCAGTAGAGGACTCTCTCTCTCTCTCTCTCTCTGTGTGTGTGTGTGTGTGTAGGGCGTAAAAACTTTATCCATAAGAGTGAGTTTCATCATTTTCCCCCCAGGGAGGAAGAGTAACTATGAATATGAAAGTATTCTAGCAGCTTGTGAACCAAAAGAGCAGAGTGAAGAAAAACACACAGCTATTCAGCAACCTTGTTTACCACTGAAGCTACTTCTATTGTATACATTTCTCTGCCAAGGTATAGTTCTGTGCGGTGCTTTTTACATTTGGTATGATTTCTAAACTACAATTAAAGGATACAGTTTAAATACATTTTAATGAGTTAAGCCTTGCCAACCAGTATAAAAAAAAGCCAAAGCCATACCTCTAAACATTAAGTCACATGTAAGATTCCAGATTCCAAATGTCATATTGCTCCTTAGGTGGGTACCACTAAAGGAACCTGCTCAGATCTCTGGGGTACAATCACCTGTAGGATTTTACAAAGATATGCCTACCTAGTCAAAGGATCTAGTTTCTTCAAAAATAAAATCCAAGAAAAAAGAGTGAGAGGGAGAAAAATCTGAGAGAACCTACAGATTAAGAGACTTAATAGATGCATCAAGTATACTGAGGACTGAGACACTTAGAGATAATTAGAGGGCAACACATAAGTGGGAGTTACTCAAAACAGAACAGCATGAGCATATAATAGGGCAGCTGGTAGAGAGAAAGGAGAGATAGGATTTAGGGAGAAGCAAATGGTAACTTTGACAACTTGGGCACATACCAACTCTGGCACAGAGACCCTGGACATCTCCCAGCCAAGGCACCTGTGCAGCCATTTCCCTGAGGAATAAAGAAACTTCTTTTGTTTCTGGGAAGGCCCTTGGATGGGAAAGTGCATGTTATTACACTGAGGAGCAAATGGCTGGTATCCCAATCAGGTCTCCCTCAAGCTACCCACATCATGTCCCAGAGTGTACATGTGGTCAGTGTACTTGAGATGCAGTGCGGGGGGGAAAAAAGGCAAAAAGCAATACAGAAAAACAAAGAGCACATACATACTAAGGACATTAGACTATAACCTAGAATCCCACAATATTTTCCCATTACTATTTTGCAAAGGTCAGTGAATAACAAAAACCCAGATAAGACAATCCAACAGAAAATGGTTAAAAATCATTTGGGACAGATTATTTCTTGGAAGAAATGTAGACATCAGAAAGGAAGTTTAGAATCTCTTGTCAAAGGGCATAAACACTGTGATCATATCCAAGGTGCTATGCCAGCTACCACCTTTCTTCTCCTTGTCAAAATGTTCTTTTTTTCACCACATTCTAATTGATGTGACTTCTATAGCTCCATACACTTCTCTGTTCCCTTCTCTGACTTTTCTTTTCCTTCTACTCTAATTCTTGATGTCCTCTTAAGTTCAGCTCTTACACTTCTACTTTTAGGAACTCAAATATTCCCAAGGCTTCAGCTATCACCCCTTGGCTGACAGATCCTAAATTCACTTGATCTCTACTTTCTTGCTGTCTATCACCACTTGGATGTTACCCCTGACTTAGACGCAATAGGTCTAAATCCACATTAATCACAACCTCCCTAAAACAAACTTACCTCGTAACTTTGCTATTTCAGTATGAGCTGCCACGGTCTCCTGAGTCCCTTGAGGTTTCAAAGTTGGTGTCATTTTCAAAGTATTCATATCCTTCATTTAGCAAGTCAGTGCTATTAAGCCATCCAATTGTTCCTCACATTGTCTCAGAGCTCTTTCATCCCACTGCAAGCAGCCCTCCTAAGCTCACACCTGGATTACAGAAGCAGCCCCTACCTGCCCTCCCTCCCTAGCTTTTCACTCAATCCACCCAGCCTAGCGTTCTCAGAATCATCTTCCAACTTTTACCTTAACGAGTGATCTGTTCAGGAAAATATCCTTTTCTCTTTTACTACAAAATCAAGGCTAAATATGAATTTTCAAACTCTCCATAACGTGTCCCTATCTATCATGCCTACATTTTCACTGCTTCTCTACACGATTTACTCCTGTTCTTTCTTCTAGTTTGGAATTCCCTCTTCTGTACCTCCACTTCCAAATCCTAGCCCTGCTTCAAGACCCCTCCCAAATTAACTTTTCCACCTTGCTTTACAGAACTATATGTCACTCCCTTTTTCATTCTTACCCCTCTAATGATCTGCATTGAGAAATTTAGCACTTAATGGTATGATGCGTGCCATTTCAAGTGCTGATTTTTTTTCTCCAATTACATGGCAAGCTCCATAAAGCTACAGATATAGTTCTCCATCTCTACCCTACCATATACTCTGGGGTTGAAAAGAGTGAATTCTTTTTTGGAATGAATAAATTAACAAATCTATTACTTAAGTATATTTTGATGTTCTTTGACTATTAATTAATGACCTATAACAAATAAAAATATACACAAAGCAAATATAGAGATCTATTAGCATTTGATTTTTAAATGTTATACATCAATTGTAAAACTATTAAATTTAAAAACTATCTTCTTACCTGATTTTATGCAGTCTGATGACTTGCAAATACCATCTAGAAAAAGGAGGATATATGCATAAATATTTGCAATACACATATTCTTTCTCCCTACCTTTTGTTCTTTTATAAACGGCCAATTAAATAATCAATTCCTTAAAGCAAGAACTAAAACCTAAGTATTATATATCATTGACAGTAGTTAGAAGAAAATATAGAGGAATAAAATAAGCAAATCCTAAATTTAAAATTTTTTAAATGAAGGAAAAAAATGTATTTCTTATATCATCCCTGACCACTAAGCCCTAGGTCTATTAAGTTGAAACATCAGTTGTTTTAGTCTGGTAATCTTTTTTTTTTCCATTAATGAACCAACCTTTTCTAATCCTTATTGTGAAAAACTTCTAAGGCTCAAATTAGACCTCTTAAATTCTTGTAAAGCCGTTTCGAATTTCAATGACACAACAGAAGTTGACTAATTGAAGTTGGCTATAAAATTGTGAATACTTTCATCAAGTAAAATTATACATTAGAATCTTCATTAAAATACATACGAGTGCACGAAACATACTTGGCAATTAATAACTTACCTCAAGCATAAAACACATTGTACTTTAGTCAAAGTTAGGTGTTTTGGCATACTGATGTTACATTTTATAAATGAATCTTTATATCACCATCTTTAAGTGTCTCTTTCCTTAACACATTGTTTAATAGATGGGAAAAACCTAAGATGAAGGTTTCACTGTCTTCTGCATGTTTGTGGGCACAGGTGTGTGAGTAACTCACCATCATAGGTTGCATAGAGAGCTATCATTGTCACTGCAATGACGGCAAGCAGCAGGACAAGGACGGAGAGACTGATCTCCAGTGGGGTCCATCGCTGTTTCTTCTTTGGCTTTGGAGTGCTGATATCAGTTATATCCATCTGACTTTCTGATCTGCCCATTACCTAAAGTCTGGAAAAAAAAAAAAAACCACATTAAAAAGTTTTTTTCAAACTAATCATAATAAATTAATCAATAGATAAAAAGAAGAGATCTATATACAATTTTCTAAATGGTTAATGTGGCTGAATAAAGTAAAAGCTTAACTCATTTTAAATTAGAAATAAAAGTTTTTTGCTGAAAGTCAAAATTTTGATTCTGAAAGCAAAGAGTCTATAGTCACATAAGTTAGACAGATCCTGGTCACAATCTTTTGGATTTTTTTGACATATCACTGAAGATCCAAGCAAAATCAGACAAGGAGACTCAGTTAAATACTCACGGACGATTCCTTCAGCAGTTCATAAGCAAATAACTTCTGTACCATCATTAAGGAAAGTTTTAAACTCACCCTTCTGAACTTTGTACAACATCAAAGGTGAATTTTATAGCTTGCTCCACTGGCTTCCTTTATAAGCTTAGAAATCAATGACTAATACTTCGAGGTTTTGACTAAGCAATAATTTTAAATATGAATACAGATAAAAACAAAAAGGAACAAACACTTGTAGTATTTTTTTTCATCTTAAAAACATCTTTAATTTTACAGTTCAAAATTACAACAACTGCTAATATGGGTATCTATTAACTGTTTAGACAACATTTTGAAAATGGTCACTCACTGGACCAAAAGTCATGGTTTACAATCTGGGATGAAAGATACTAACCGTAAGTACTGTTTCTTTGTGCAACTGAAGAAGAAGAAAATATGATTAAAAAAATTCAACCTTGCAGGTCAGGATAACAATTAAGATACTTAACTTGTTCTTAAATTAATAATATTAATACTTCTGCTAATTATAGCTGATATTTATTGAGTACTTCCCATGTGCCACTCACAGTTCTTGGTGCTTTGCATGTACTACTTCACTGAATCTTTGTAAGGCGGATTTGAATATTCCAGTTCTATACCTTAGGATAGTGGGGCACAGAAAAGCCAGGTAACTTGCCCAAAGCTACACAAGTAAGAACACATTTACAATGAACACATTTCAAAGAATACAATTACAAAGAACACATTTTGAAAGAAAATTGCATCATCATACAATGATAGCTACTTTAAACCTTATTGCAGAAGTCTAGGGGGTAAAATTAAGGGGATATTAGCCTAAATATTAGATTTCATTATATTTCTTTTAGAGGCCTAGTGACTCTTTATCAGCTATTCACCAAAGCTTAGAACACACAAGTTCAATTTTTCTGCCTGACTGTAGAAAAGAGCATTGTAAACTAACAGATTAGCTGTGTATAGCCTGATGCAAATTAAGCATATAATTTAGTTCCTAGATGAAGTGACTGCTCAGAGATGCTCTCATAGTTAGAAATCTTTGTTGAATACACATAATTTTCTGAGAGTGTGTTTTGCGGAAACTGAGGCACAGGATAAAGTAGAAACGGATTCTACATTTGAAGTATGGCCTGGGTGATCAGGCCATCAGTTATCAGCAGATAACTAGGAATTTAATTTCCCCAGTGAGTTATTAATAAGTGAGTCACAGTTGGACTTTAAAGTTCTGGATACAAAGTCTTAAGCATGCTGTCCCTGGGATTACATGAGGCTATAACCAAGGACAGACTATCAAATAAAAATATTTTATTAGACCATGAAAACCATGTCTGCTCAATAAAAGTGGAATGTAGTGTACCTGAATGTTAAAATGTCTTAATGGTTATATGACTCATGTTGGCTTAGTCTCACAGCCTCTTTCTTGGGTTATGATATGGAATTGCATTGATAGTAGCCCTTGGATTTTTAATAGGGGAGGTGGGTGGGGAAAGAAAAGATGGAAACATACTTAACGCTTGGACACCATACAGAGAGGTAAACAATAAAGAATAATTTTCCCGCTTCTCCCAGATGAATTCAAGACTGACTTCAAGAGCATCTGAATATTAATCACATTTGCTTGAGTATTTCCATTTCCTGAGTATTTCTCCCCCTGCTCTGATAATATTTCAGAAAACAATCTAGAGAAACGTTCTCCTGATATATTATAATATGACCCACTTCTCTTTTTAGTTCTTTCTTAGAAAAAACAATTAGTTTCTCTAGTAAAATCTAGGGCCAGGAACCAGGGCAGCCATGGGTTAAATTGAAGCTGCTCATTTGCGCCACCAGGTTTTCACCATGCAGGAAAACTAGTAGGCAGTTATGTCTTTCTCCCTTCTGGGTTACTTTTCCCGGGCGTCTACTTCTTACCCTTGAGACTGGGGTACTGAGGCAGCTGGGCTCTTAATGGTTCCGCACCTTAGCAGAAATTGTTACAGGGGAAAATAAAGGCAGTGACTGAAGCTGTTTAGTCCTTATACCTGAATCAAAATAATATCATCTTTGAATCACTTGCAAACTCTCCATCTGCCCCTCCTATAAACGTCCTGCAAATTTTCAGTCTTTTGCTCCTAAGAAGCACTTTTCAACAGCACTGACCAAAGCAGAAATGAGGCAAGTTTAACCTCCTAATTAACTTTGTCATTCATTTCCAGTAATTCCAATTGATTCACTATTTTCTTTTAAGAAAATAGGGGTCAGAATCTTGAACCTCAGGAAAAAACATATCACCATCCCTCAGATACCTGGATGTCCAATGCAACCACACCCAACCCCATTTTAGAGAGGGGGAAAAGGAGGCAATTATACAAAAGAATACAAAAATTATAAAGTCGATACTTGTAGTCCCATATAAAGCAGGATATCCCCAAACATACCTACATCCTTAAAGTATTCCACCTCAATTGGAGATATGTTGGAAAGTTCAAGCCAAAAAGTAGACACTTCCGCAAGAGAGGATAGAGGATTAGGACATCTACCCTAACGAGAATACTGCAAACTTCAGCTTGACAACATCTCCAAAAGAATAAAAGATTATTTTGCCTAAATAGAAACTGAGTTTCAAAGCAATATACAGCAGCAATTTTTATACCAGTTGAGTGTACACATTACTTTATCACATCATCAAATCAAAGAACCCAGAGGATAACTGGCTTGTTGAAAAGTATAAACCAAAGCAATGTTCATCTTCACAACACATTAGTACATTAACATTTCTGCAAGTCTCTGAGGTTACACTATGCAATTACAGTTTGTATTACGGAAACTGAGGCACAGGAAGCAAGAGAAACAGGTTCCACCTATAATGGAGTATAATCTACAAAAATACTGAATCAGTATGCTATACACCTTAAACTAACACAATATTGTAAATCAATTGTACTTCAATTCAAAAAATACAGAGAGAAACAGGTTCCATATTTAGACGATAGCTGCAGATTTGAGGAGGCACATATGGTAGAGGAATCACCTCCTTGTTTCCCCGGACAAGGGAAACTTGTAGGTGTTTCCTGGATCTGATAATACGGAGTTCTGAACGCAAAGCCCCAAACATATTACTCCCATGTGCAGTGTTGCTATACAACAAAAGACACAGCATGGAGTCCAAGATTAAGTGCTGGAACCCAGCAATAATGCCAGCTAGATGCCTTCATAGTCGGTGTGCAGACTAGTAGCTTCCAAATGCTGACACTGCATATCGAGGTACTTCTTTTCAGTTTAATAAAATTACCATTTGCATCGTATATGGAGGAGGAGTAAACTTGACCAAGAGGCTAAAGAGAACAATTTGGGACTTCCCTGGTGGTGCAGTGGTTAAAAATCCACCTGCCAATGCAGGGGACAGGGTTTCAAGCCCTGGTCTGGGAAGATTCCACATGCCGCGAAGCAACTAAGCCAGTCCTGTACAACTACTGAGCCTGCGCTCTAGAGCCCGCAAGCCACAACTACTGAGCCCGCGAGCCTGTGCTCCACAACAAGAGAAAGCCTGCGCGCAGCAAAGAAGACCCAACTCAGACAAAAATAAATAAATTTATTGGAAAATAAATAAATAAAGAGAACACTTCAGTTGCAATTACTCTTTTGTTCAAATACTACAAATAGATTAAGACAGATTAAGGAAACTTTCATCTGCAAAAGAACTCCCACCACCACTCCCACCAACCAACCCTCGAGATTTAAGCACTCTATCAGCATAAATTAGGTAAGAGGAAACTAAGGTTTAAAGCAAGATGAAGAAGCAGGATAATGAAAAGATCTTCAGGGTAGGGAAAGTAAAAATAGGCAAGTGAGTTACAAATGAGAAGAAAATCTGACAGAAACCAAAATGAAAACAAACCTTACTTTAAAATACAAACAAAAAACAAAAACAAACAGTGTCTTTACAGCGGAATGGCAAATTCCCAGCCCCCAAATCAGCCAGCCTGCAATTTCGTAGCGCTGATCTCAGTAACCGGACGTAACTCTCCCAGGCAGAGGCTGCAGGAAGCTATGGAAATGAACCTGAAGAGTCGACCTGACATCACTTGCAGAGCCCTCGTCCAGGTCACCCTCTCTAACCCCAGTCCCTCACTCTTCAAGTCTCAGTTGCAGCTTCTTCCCAGGGCACGCCTCCCTCGCCCACAGCCGCGGGGTCCCGGGCGCTCTGATCTCGCCGGACCTGAGCCACGGACCCTGCTCCGTGCGCCTTCCACGCAGCCGCTCCGCGCGGCCGCCGCTCCCCTCCGGCTCCCGTCCCAACGGCTCCCACCGCCCCCGAGGGAAATCTCGCGCCCTTTGGACCCATCTCCCCCCAGCTCCCAGGTGCCAGCTCGCTTTCTCGGGACTCACCCATGGGATTCGGGAGAAGTTGGAGGCTGCTGAGCAGACACATCCCGACCAATGAGCGCACTGGGTCTGCGGGCGGCGGGGAGCGCCGCAGAGCGCTGGTCGGTCGGTGCGTCCGCCCAGGCGCGTCCCGAGCAGCGCGGGCTCCTGGCGGCGGGCGGCGGCGCCGAGCCCAGGCCGGACTCCAGGGAGGTTCCGGGCCCGCCTCGGCCCGGGCCCGGGGGCGACGGGGAACCCGGACATCTCTCGGACCCGCACCCGGAGAGACTCACCTTGGTCTCTCAGCAGATCCCGCGCCGGGAGTCGGGCGGCTTCTCCCGCCTGCGCTGGGTCCAGCTTCGCCACTTGCACATCTCCGCGCCCCGCGCGTCTCGGCGCTCTCACCCCCCCACCCCCACCCCGCCTCGCCACTGCAGGACCAGCGAGAGGAGCAGTTCCCTGGGTGACCTGAAGGTTTCCTCTAGGTCTCCCAAATCCTGTCACATCCTGTGAGGGGGCCAGGGGTGGGGGTGTGAGAAAGCCCCCACCCCCACGCCCGCCCCCCCCCCCTCACCCTTCCCCAAAGGGCTTTGCCAAACATTCTTGGAATTGCTTAGCTTCGGGGCTTTCAAGAAAATACACTGCCTCTTCGAGATTCTGTAGTGCTGATAAGGGTTCTATTTCTCTCTCTAATGGACCTGAGACAAAAACATTTCTCACACTCTTCCTTCTCCACTTCCTCGCTCCTTTTCCTCCCTTCAGCGAAGCTTCTTCCTTTCTCAGTTTTTCTTTATTTTTTTTCTCTCCTTGCTTTCTGTTTTTTTTTCTTTCATTCTTTTCTTGCGCTCCCTCCCTCCTTTTTTCCTTCTCTCCTTCCTTTCCTTTTCCCCCTCCCTTTTGCTTACCCTCTCTTCTCTTTCTTCCCTTCCTTTTTCTTGGTGATGTCCAGAGCTACATTCTGTACTGAAATTCTCCACTCCCATCTTCTGACTCTAGGGAATCGTGTAACGTGCGTACCCGAGGGGCTGGAATGGGGAGTGAGAAAGTCAGAGAAAAATAAGCTCAAGTGTGTCTGCTCTACCTACTAAAATTTAGCTATAATGTGTCTGCTGGACCCTTGTCATTTTGATGCAGTCAAGCAGCACACCATTTTCATGTATGATATGTGATTCCTTTTCAAGGGCGTAAAAAACAAGAAAATACTTTTTGCACAAAGGCGATTCCTTTATAAAAGCTGTTTTTAGCAGCTATAAACTCAGAAGAACTAAAGCTCTCCTAATTTTTTCTTTTTTTGCTTCCATGATTTTTGGTTCAATGAATCAATGCCAAGTATATAAGTAGCTTTAACATTGATCCCCTTTTCCTTATATATTTGCAAACACACACACACACACACACACACACACACACACACACACACACACACACACACACACACACACCCTGGGGAATTAATAGGGAAATACAGGTGGGTTTTCCTGAACATGCAGTTGCTATTTTTAACATCAAAATGATGCAGTGCTTGAGAGATGTCCCTTTGCACTGACAAATTTTGCATCCTTTTTATAGTAGAGAAAGTTGAAAAGCAAGGAGAAAAAGTGGTACTTGCTAATGAAAGGGTAAAGGGAATACAGTGGAGAGACATTAAGAAAAAGTTAAAACAATCATTAAATAATTAGATTAATATAGCAAAATCAAAAATGAAACAGGAGGGAAGGGGGCAGGGCACAACCTTTAAAAGAATGACATAGCCACAGTACATGACAACTAGTGAGAACCAACTGGATCCAAGATGGCAGAAGATTTGACTTTCAGTAGACCTTGAGCCTCATCATATGTTCATTGTAATACGTTAGCATAAGCTAAATGACACACCCACCAGTGCCATGACAGTTTTGAGGTCAACCATAGCCCAATTCCTGGAAATCCCCGCCCCTTCCCCAAAATAGTTGGAATAATCCTCTCATTAGCCTATGAAATTATCCAGCCCATTAAAAACTAACCACCCCATATTTCAAGGCCTCTTGCTTCTTGCCTTCCTAGATGGCCCACACTCTGTCTGTGGAGTGTGCTTCCCCCAAGGCTTCTCGCCTTCTGAGATGGCCCACGTTCTGTCTGTGGTATCTCTAAATAAATCCACTTTTTACCTATCACTTTGTCTCTGAATTCTTTCGCGAGGAGGAAAGGGCCTTAAATTCACCGGCAGCAAAAGTACTCTCCTCATATCTTTATTCTTTACTCTTTCTTGGTGCATGGTGCAGACACTACTTAATCCTTACAATATGGATGTAACTACCCCACAAAGAAGCATAAGGAGCTCTTCTAAGTTCAAACTGCCAGGAATTTGAATCCAGTTCATTCTGACTCAAATGCTGAGTTACTGTTATCCTCCCTTTATAGAAAATACTGAAGCATAGAAAGGTGATTTACTCAAATTCAATCTGTGAGAAATCTAGCTTTTCTAACACTCCAGTACTTAATTTTTATTACTTTTCAGCTAAATCATCAAAATGTTATTTCAAACTTACATAATTAACAATAAATTAAAATGAGCTAGAAAAGTCTTTTCTTTTTTTCATGTAGCCAGTCCTTAGTTTCTTCATAAGGAGCCATGGTCATTAAAAATTTAATACATTTCTTCTGATTAACATAATGATGAAAGTTTGTGGTAGAGGGGGAATACCTTAGCCAGAATAATCACCAAATTTGCATATAAACAGGAAATGCAAGTAAAACTTATGGGCTTGGTCTTAACATTTCTGTTTAAACTTTTCAAGCTAGGTTCTGTTTTCAAATTTGCACAAAATTTTAAAACAGAAAAAGTTCCTTTGGAAGGTAATATTTATCTTTGCAGTTCAGGAATATCTTATTTCCAGTAGAAACTAAGATAGTCTGATTTGTTTATAGTGCCTCTAAACTTAGAGCTGAAAGATGAAAACAAATTCATTTAAATTTTCTTATAAATGAAAGATTAGCTAATAAAAACTTTTCAGACTATTCAGTTATGATCATATATCATATATTTAGGTCTATCTTATTGTAAAATTAAAAAAAAAGCCCTGCAGGAATCCAATTCAAAGATTCACTCTTGATAAGGGTATTTCATAGGGGAAAAGAATGAGGATAGAGTATACAGTTAACGAAAATCAAAGTGTAAAGTTATTTTTAGACTGAGACTTTCACCTGTTAGCAAGTGTGTGTTTCCTACAAGAAGTCTTAATTTTATTAAAGGTCCCCAGAAATTTAAGGGTTTTATCAAAAATGCTAAATCTCTTCCCTGAAGGAGGTTATGTAAACGGAAAAAATTTCTGTTTTAACGGATCTAATAAGGAGGCACCAGATAAGGAAACTCAGAAAACTGAGGTTTGCGGAGGTTGTCCAAAGGCATGCAGTTTGGTGAGTTACAGGGATGGAGGAGAAAATGTTAGGGAACTGCTGACTGAAACTGCCCGCCTTGGCCAGTCATGGTAATAACCACTTGCGTAAGTTGTTTTACAACAGGAGGTCACGATAAGGAACACAGTGCTGCCGCTGAAAACTAACTTGGAGAATTCGGGAGAGGCCAAAAGGAGGGAGGAGATGTCAGTCCATAATATGTCCCACCAACCTCCCAGAAATCCTTGTGCTGGAAACCATCCTGTCTGAGAAATTCTTGCGCACTGTCAGGGAGGGCCTTGAATCAGGCTAAATATGGGCACGGAGAAGATGATTGGCCAGAGACAACACGGAAAGTAACCCCGTTACCATAAAACGTGAGACAGCAAGCTACGTGGCAGGGCAGTTCTCCTAGGTTCCCTTACCCTGCTACTCTCCAGGGTAGTAGGGCACCTACTAGGGCACCTGGGTGCCCTTTCCCAATAAAGTCTTTTGCTTTGTCAGCACGTATTTCTCCTCAGACAATTCATTTCCAAGTGTTAGACAAGAGCCCACTCTCGGGCCCTGGAAGGGGTCCCCCTTTTGGTAACAACAGTAGTCCTCCTGGCTGCCATGCATAAGTTATTAAGAGTGGAATGCATTGGTTCTAGAAAGATGCAGAATAGATCCTTAAAAGCTGTACTTGTATGCAACACTTACAAATGCTTGATAAAGTATTTTTTAAAGCCCCTTTAAATGCACCATTGAGCCAGCAAGAAAGGGAAGGAAAACATGAGAAGCCAAAAAATGGAGAGCTAGGAATCCAGAAGGGTATTTGAGTGATGAAGATGGTGCTGCCCTAGGGACATTTACCTATCTCAGGAGGCCCTGTCAAACCTAGGTGACCTAGAGCTTCAATCTTAACACAACTTGTGACTTCTTACAAAACCTAGTGCAGAACAAGGTGAAAATCAGGTCAGAGATTCCTACATAAAGCAGAGACTACTGAAAAGAAACATCTGCAGTGAAGAGGTGAACTAGAAAAAAGAAAAAACTCAAATCCCATTTCCACTCTTTCCCAGTCCCCAAACATAAATATATTTGCTTTTTTAGCCTCTACTTCAGGCAGGTAAATTTATACCAAAAAGCTTCTGGTGAAAATTCATGATCAGATCAGACTTCAGATGGATGTAGGGCTGAGATTTATATTAATTGTGTGACCTGAAAATTCCCAAGTTAAAAATTATAGTAAAGTGGTCCCATCCAGACTGTGCCAAACAAAAATTGAGAGAATTATCGCCACCTGTCTCTCACTGAAGGAACTTGTTGAGAATGAATTTGTGAAACAAAATAATACTAGATAGAAGATCTGATATGCAAAAAGGAATGGTAAGCAAACAGTAACAATATAGGTAAATCTAAGAAAACATTGACTAAAAAAATGTGTGGGGGAGAAAATGTCAACTAAAATACTGGACAATGGTGATTGTAACTTGGGAAAGTGTTAATTAAGTTAAAGCACTCTAAAGTGCTTACTTATGTTGTTGCAAAGGAGGATAATGATACTGATTAATTTTAGACTTTATTAAATTAATTATACATGTAAAAATTACTAGTGTAACCACCAAAAAAATAGGAATAGAGTATATAAGGTCAAATTTCGCATAAGGAAAAAAACTAGAATTAAATAAAAAGCAATCTAAATGAAGATAAGGAAAGAGAAAAAATGAAATATTAGAAATAAGATGGTAGAAATAAATCCAAATATATTAATCACAATAAATATAATTGGATCCAATTCTCCAGTTAGAGGACAAAGATTGTAATACAACAAATAAACAAAATCCAGCTATCTTTTGTTTAAGAGACACCCCTATAACATAATAATATAGAATGGTTGAAGCAAAATGATGGAAAAAAGATATGTCAAACAAATTTGAACCAAAAGAGAGTTGGTGTAGTGTAGCTATATTGTAATCAGACAAAATAAACTTACAATTTACCAAAGAAGACAGTAATCAGTTCAGAAGGGTGATACAATTCTAAACTTGGTTACATCCAATAGCATAAAGTTGAACTGTGTACTATAAAAAATAACAGAAGAACTGCAAGAGGAAACTGATAATTCCCCATGATAATGGGTGATTTTAATACACTGTTCACAATATTTGATAAAGCATGTGCACACATCAGTAATGATACAGAAGATCTGAATAACAATACTAAAAGCTTGTCTAATGGAAATGTATTGAATATTTTACCCAAGAATTGGAGAACACACGTTTTTAAAGCATCCATCGAATATTTATAAACATTGATTATACACCAAGCCATTAAACAAGGTCCAATGAATTTCAAAGACTTTTCATTATAAATAACACATTCTTGGAACTTAGCACAACTAAGGAAAGCTAAATCAAAACCACATGTACATTTAGAAATTGTTAAATGATGCACACAGACACTTTTAAATATGTTAAAGACAAGATAACAGGCCCCAAATGGAGTTTAGCTTATGTTAAGCCCCACAACACCAAAGTGAGACTGAACGTAATTACAGGTTTGGCTACTCCAAAAATGGAATTTTAAACTAGCCAATCAGGATTGCCTGATCAGCACTTGTTAGGTAATCTGCCTGGTGGACCACTACCATCCTCCAAAGGAATATCTAATCTGCTTTTCTTCCCCTAGTACAACTGCCATATTCCTGCTCCCTTATGTCTATAAAATTTCTTGCCCTGTATAGCTCTTCAGAGCTCCAATCTACCTGCTAGGTTGAATGCTGCCTCTTTCCTGAATCGTTGGATAAATACCATTAGATCTTTATATTTTACTCAATTGAACTGTGTTTTAAAATAACACATGAATGAAAGATGAAATCATAGCGAAAGTTAAAAAAACATAACTGGATGACAGTGAAAATACTGCATATCAATAACAATTGACTTATCTAGAAGGAGATTTACAGCCTTAAAAGTTTTTATTTTAGAAGAAAAAAGCTGAAAGTTCATGAGGTGAGCATCCAACTTAAGGAGTTAGAAGAAGAACAACAGAATAAATCATAAGAAAATGGAAGGAAATAAATAATTACCTTAGAATAATAAATTCATGAAATATATATAATAGGGAAGAGCAACAAATCCAAAGTTGGATCTTTGAAAAGACAAATAAAACTGGCAAGGCTAAATAAGATGGATGAGTCAGGAGGTTGTAATTGAACATTATATGGCATGAATAAAAGAAAAAACAAAAAATAAAGCAGAAATTAAAAAAGCATGAAAATGTTATATTCTGCTATATCCAATATATTTAAGAAATTGGATAAAATGAACGGTTGCGTAGGAAAATACAAATTACAAAAACTGTTTCAAGAAGAAATAGAGAACCTAAATAATCTTATAATCATTAAATAAAATTAACTAACAGTTAAGAATCTTCCCATAAAGAAAGAAAAAAGAAACAGGCCTAGACTTTTTTTTTAGGCAAATTCTACCTTATTAATGGACAATTCCATTCTCATACAAACTTTCCTGAAGAATACTTCCTAATTCATTTTATGGGTTAATATAACCTTGACACCAATAACAGGAGAGTATCTGAAGGGAAAATTAAGATCAGACTCACTCATGAGTTTCAAAGCAAAAACAAAATAATAGCAAACGGAATGCAGGCAATGTATAAGAATGACCCAAAAACTAGGAATACAAGTTTGGTTCAACATTAAGTACAGTATTTAGAGGACTGAGACGATACAGTTAGAAAGTAATCAAAGAAAGAAAGAGAGGAGGCAGGGAAAGGAAGGCAGGAGGAAGGAGAAAAGAATAAAGAAGGAAAGAACTAAGCAAATGATGGCAAAACTTCCATTGTTTGAAAATAGTATGATCGTCAATACTGGAAAATGAAAGCAATCAATAAAAAAAATTAGTATTTGTAAAAGAGTAATATGATCAATGAATATAAGGTCAGTATTAAAAAGTTAATTGCATTTTTCTACAACAGAAATAAAAATTTAGAAAATGTAACCTTAAAAAGACCTGTCTACAGTAACAAATACAGATATTTGTATAGATAGATAGATATAAATATAATTATAGATACAGAAAGATATTTCCTAGAAATAAATCTCATAAAAGACATGCAAGTTATAAATCTTCACTGAAAGTTACTGAAGAAAACCAGGTAAACTAAGGGACAAATCAAGAACTCAGAGTTGAATATTCAATATCATAGAAATATCAGTTATTCTTATAGATTAAATTAGATGTCAATCAAATGCCCAAAACATTTTTTTGAAAGATGATAAGCTGATTATAAAATGTTCACGAAAGAACAAAGAGAAAACTATAGCCAAGACAATACTGAAAAAGAAGAACCACTAGAAAGGATTTGACCTTCTAGATGACAAGACTTACAAAGTAATTTTAATAATAATTTACTAATTAGCAGTAGTTTATTGGTTCAAAGAAAATATATCAGTGGAATAAAATAGGGATAGAAAAAGTAGACTCATGTATTTAAGAAAACTTGATATATGCAGAGTTGATATTACAAATAGAAAGAATTTAAAATTCTTTAAATTGTGATGAGACCTCAGCTGGAAAAATACTGCATTTCTACACAGTACAAAAACTTAGTTATACATGAATTAGAAATTTAAATGTGGTAAGCAAAATTTTTTAAAGTGTTAAAAGTGTTAGAAATATATATGAGAATATCTTTATGACCTTGTGATATGGAGTGATTTCAAAGCCCAAAAAGTTCAAAACATAAAGAGACTGATAAGTTTAATTACAAATTAAATTCTATTTGCTTGCCAAAGAAACTTTGCAAAGAAAATACAAAGACAAGCGATGCACTAGGGAAAGATATCTCCAACACATAAAAGTGGAAAATTATTAGAGTATATAAAGAACTGCAAATGGAGGCCAAATAATCACCCCAAATGAATAAGAGACATAATCAGGCATTAAAATGAATATTAAATAGAAATGACCATAGCATATAAGAAGATACACAATCTCACTAATTAATAGGCAAATGCCAATTAAAATTCCAACATAAAACCAAATTTTACTCATCTGACTTCTTACACACCACTGGTAAGAATATTAATTTGTACAATCTGCCTGGAGGAAAAAAAAATTGTCCTTATAAAGGACAAAAGAGATCCCACAAGGACTCAGAGGCAAAAAATATACAAATCAATTTTCACTGCAAAGTAAAGGAGCTGTTACAGTGGAGGATTACTGGACTGCATGTCAATATTATGACATAGTATGAGTGTGTTTTGTGTTTGGTAATTGCAATCATTGTTGCTTTTGTTGTGGTCATCCATTAACAATGCTTGGTGTCAGCTGATTTATCTCTTGTAAAAATAAAATACAGTGTGTGTGTGTTAAAAAAATAAAATTAAAAAAAATGGGGAAACTGAGATAAATAAATAAATATATTACCCAAAAAAAAGAGATTATTTTTAATGGAATTTGGGGAATTGGCTAGCACAAAGGTAGGAAAACTTACTCTGTAAAGGGCCACATAGTTATTGTTTTAGGCTTTGTCCACATATGTTTGTTGCTTTTTTTTTTTTTACAACTCTTTAAAAATGTAAAAAAAAAATCTTAGTATGTTGGGCCTAAAAAGCAGGCTACTACTGGATTTGGCCAGCCAGCTACAGTTTGCAGATCCCTGGCTAGCAGATCCTCCAGGATTAACTGATTCTATTGGTCTATACAGCAGTTGACTCTCTACAGGCCATGCTATTTTACAACTCTGAAATCAAAAGTAATGTAAATGTATTCAAAGATTTAGTAATTTGTAGGAAACCGACAGCAATAGAAATGATTGTTTTTAAAACAATGCAAATAAACTTTTTCTGACAGAGATTCTACTGATTTCCATTGAAAAGATAACCCCAAACATAACATTTAACTGACATTGGCCAATAAAATTTTGACTGGCCAATATAGTTTTGAAAAAAAACAAAACTACACTTTAGCAAACTGCTTTGGAAAATACTTGCATTATCTAGAAAAATGGAAGAAGTACATGATTCACAATCCAGCAAGTCTACCTTCAAATACATACTTGTGCACATGTGCATCTGGAGATGTGTGCAAGGCTTCATAGCAGCACTGTCTATAATAATAAGAAGAAAAAAACTAGAAAGAAAACAAAAGTCCATTGATGGAAAAATGGATAAAATATTGTAATACATTCATAAAATGGAATACTAGAATACTACCCAGAATGCCAAATAACCAACTGCAGCTAAACGAATCGATATGGATGACTCAGAAAGATAACGTTGAGTGAAAAAGCAAGCAAATCCTTTGCAAGACTGAGTAGATACAAAGAAAACAAAAGATAAGATGATTAGGTAATCAAGGAAGCCATAGTTTAGTGGGTAAGAGAAATGCAAACAAGCATTTACAATAGAACATGGTTATTTTTATAACTGAGTAATATATACAAAGTTCATTTGAAATATGTGAGAGGGCAACTTTTTACCATTGGGTACATTAGAACACTCCATCACTTAACACATTTCTTACTTGATTGGAGGTATTTGGCAGAAAAAGGAGAGGATAAGAACGTTCAAGACAGAGAGAACATAGAGAACCTTCTCTATGTCTTGAATATTGTATGAGGTACATTGCAAACTTTTGCTGACTTTGAGCAGTTTGGTACTGCTGAAGTATAAAAGGCATGGGGAGGGAGGAGAGGGGGGAGCAGTTTCTCAAGAGAAGACTGAAGAGGTAGGAACCAGATAATGAAGGAATTTGTATGCTCTGTAAATTGCTTACATTTGGATGTATGCAATACAAAGCATGGTAAAATTTGTGCAAGGGAGCAATAAGGTCGGAGTTGTACATGAGAATACCTATGCTGCACTGATGGTAATGAGAAGCATGGCCAGAGGAGGCAAAAATGAAGGCAGAGAGATGTTAGAAAGCGAGCGCAGTAATTCTTATGAGAGGTGTCTTAAAAACACATGATCAAAGGCAATCAAAGGAGAGATTTTTGAGGTGGAAACCATAGGCCTTAGGATTTTTTAATATTGAAGGTACAGAAGAAGGAATCTAGAAGGACTCCTGTAGTTTGGGGCAAATAGTTGGATCTATCACTTCACTGAGACAGGGAATACTTGGTGCTGGTGGTGGTGAGTTGTAGATAGAATGTTGAACAAATTGTTGAAATTGTAGCATTTCTGTCATATGACAGAACATAACAATGGGATGTTTGTTGTTTCTGACAATCTGGCAAAACATCTAAATATTTGTTATGTGCCAAAGGCAATACTTAATTGTGATGATGGACAAATAAGGCTCAGAAACATTGTAACTTCAAGCTTCACCCATCAAGCAGTTTTTTGACGGGCTATAACTGAATGAAAATTACATTTTAAAACGTGGAATTGAGCCTATTCTCTGGCTAAACTGTTCCATGTGCTCTTATATTGCGGGGCAGTAAAGTCCCTTTGGGGACAGCCTGCACTCCCCCCTCACATGAGGACGTGACTAAGCTCAATTGCAAAGATGTGCTCATCCCTCCACATCCCAAAATGATTACACGTTTCATCACGGCAACTCTCCAAAGTTCCGTAACTGATCATGTACAGAAAAGGGGAAGGAGAGGTGGTTTTACAGCAAACTTGTGTGGATGCTTGGCATTCACAAGCCTGGAACCTAAATTCACAAATTCTGGCCTGGAGGGAGTACTGCCTGTGACAGGCACTTTGAGAATGCCTATCACCACATACCAAGAAACATATGCATCTGATTCACTCCCGTCAGACCTCTCTGATGCATTTCCTGTGGACATCTGTGGCCCTGACTCGGGGTAGGAGCAGGGAGTTGAGTACTACACAGCAGCAGCCACAGGAAGAACCCAGATTGGGGACAGCTGTTTAGCCTTGGCACAGTTTACATTTAAATCTCTGGTACTTTCTGACTCTGACTGCGGAAGGGGGAGAGGGCTGTTTACAAATAGTCAAAACTAGGACAAGTAAGATAAAGGAAAGAAATGTGGCTTCTAAGCAACCCGTGAAGGGGAAAGTTTGCATCTTACCTTGATATACTCATATTTTAAATATAATTGATTCCCAACTTCTCCTGAATCCCTAATGTTTCCAGGAAAAGTGCCAAGTGAAATAGAAATATCTTGATTTTAGACTCATGTTTTCTGCTTTATGCTACACCAGTTCATTTGCAAAGATAAAGCTTATTTTAACCCCATCGCTTTATCCTTTCCACCAGACATTCTTACCGACTCAGATTATTGCATTTACCTACATTCTTTAATTCAACTGTAAAGAAAACTTGTTAAAATTCAATCTGATCTGTACATGCAGATGTATGTACATAGTGGCTTTTAGTGCATGTATTATTTAAGAATGCTTAAAATATTTGAATGCCAGTTCCTAAGTAAAACTAACAGCTCATTGCTGCAAGATGCTTTTTTTTTTTTTTTTTTTTTTGCGGTACGCGGGCCTCTCACTGCCGTGGCCTCTTCCGTTTCAGAGCACAGGCTCCGGACGCGCAGGCTCAGCAGCCATGGCTCACGGGCCCAGCCGCTCCGCGGCATGTGGGATCTTCCCGGATCGGGTCACGAACCTGCGTCCCCTGCATCGGCAGGCGGACTCTCAACCACTGCGCCACCAGGGAAGCCCCAAGATACTTTTTAAAGTAAAAAATCTTTTCAAGTATGGTGATTTGGGAGTGCTACTTCACAATAGTTTGTTCAATACACATTAATACGTTGTAACTTTCAAAACTACGCCAGGAAAATTAAAGAAATTTGAATAGGACAAAACTGATGTACTTGAAAGATTCAAAACTATTAAACAATGTGGTTTGTCATGTTTTCTGTCCTATCAAACAAATTGTATTTTTATAGAAGAGTTATTGTCTGTTCCCCTAGTCCACCTGTGATACCTGTTGGCTTTGGGTAAAGGTGGCAGTTACATTCCCAAGGGAAAATAATCTCTTCCTGATCTCTCTGGTTATGCCCACTTCTAGCTGCTTCTGGAGCTGGGTAGGAAGGCAGATCTCAGTAAGGTGTTTTTGCTAGGATTGCCTGACGTCACAAGATAAGGGATAAGTTCAGTCACATTCTTGCTAAATTGAGCCAGTATCTGGGTATTAAAATAGCTGAAGGTAATGGAGCCTCTTCCCAGTCCATTAGGCTGCTTTTTACTCATTTGAAACTTAGTGAGTTTCTTTCTGCTAAGGAATCCAGGGCCAGATTAATTTCTCCAGTAACTCTTTGAAGTAGGTGTTAATATAAAAATAAAAAAGATTTCTCCATAAAGTACAATTTTTCTCCTCCTCCAATATCTTCAATAAATTGCTAGGGCACCATTTCACATTCTAGCAAGAAATGATTAATATTCTCCTAAAGTGCCTCAAAAAAATAGTGTCAGGTTAGTGCTCTTCTGTTATAGGGATGCCCACGTTCCCTCCTACCTTATCCCGGGCCTGGACAAACCTCTCTTAACTCTGAGCTGTCCACTCTCACCCTTCTTACTGAAAACCTGCTTTAATTTTCTCCATTATTTCTAGTCCGGAAATCTTTAACACATATATTTCTTGAACTTTCAGTTCTCAGCTTCTGCAACACTATGCTATCATTGTGCCTACACTAGCCTCCCCTGTCCTCTTTTCCCTCTCTGTGTCCAGTAAATTATGCATCTTTTCTTCTCTTTTCATCTCTCTACCATTTCTTTTCTTTTTCTTATTTTTTTCTTTTGTTTTGTTGAATTTTATCTATTTTTTTATACAGCAGGTTATTATCTATTTGATACATATTAGTGTATACATGTCAATCCCAATCTCCCAATTCATCCCCCCACCCCCCCAACCCCACTTTCTCCACTTGGTGTCCATACGTCTGTTCTCTACAACTGTGTCTCTATTTCTGCCTTGTAAACTGGTTCATCTGTACCATTTTTCTAGATTCCATATATATGCGTTAATATACAATATTTGTTTTTCTCTTTCTGACTTAGTTCACTCTGTATGACAGTCTCTAGGTCCATCCACATCTCTACAAATGACCCAATTTCATTCCTTTTTATGGCTGAGTAATATTCCATTGTATATATGTACCACATCTTCTTTATCCATTCATCTGTCGATGGGCATTTAGGTTGCTTCCATGACCTGGCTACTGTGAATAATGTTGCAATGAATATTGGGGTGCATGTGTCTTTATGAATTATGGTTTTCTCTGGGTATATGCCCAGTGGTGGGATTACTGGGTCATATGGTAATTCTATTCTTACTTTTTTAAGGAACCTCCATACTGTTCTCCATAGTGGCTGCATCAATTTACATTCCCACCAACAGTGCAAGAGGGTTCCCTTTTCTCCACACCTTCTCCAGCATTTGTTGTTTGTAGATTTTCTGATGATGCCCATTCTAACTGGTGTGAGGTGGTGATACCTCATTTTAGTTTTGATTTGCATTTCTCTAATAATTAGTGATGTTGAGCAGCTTTTCATGTACTTCTTGGCCATCTGTATGTCTTCTTTGGAGAAATGTCTATTTAGGTCTTCTGCCCATTTCTGATTGGGTTGTTTGTTTTTTAAATATTGAACTGCATGAGCTGTTTATATATTTTGGAGATTAATCCTTTGTCTGTTGATTCATTTGCAAATATTTTCTCCCATTCTGAGGGCTGTCTTTTCATCTTGTTTATAGTTTCCTTTGCTGTGCAAAAGCTTTTGTTTCATTAGTCCCATTTGTTTATTTTTGTTTTTATTTCCATTACTCTAGGAGGTGGGTCAAAAAAGATCTTGCTGTGATTTATGTCAAAGAGTGTTCTTCCCATGTTTCCCTCTAAGAATTTTATGGTGTCCCATCTTACATTTAGGTCATTAATCCATTTTGAGTTTATTTTTGTGTATGGTGTTAGGGAGTGCTCTAATTTCATTCTTTTACATGTAGCTGTTTAGTTTTCCCAGCACCACTTACTGAAGAGACTGTCTTTTCTCCAGTGTATATCCTTGCCTCCTTTGTCATGGATTAGTTGACCATAGGTGTGTGGCTTTATCTCTGGGCTTTCTATCCTGTTCCATTGATCTATATTTCTGTTCTTGTACCAGTATCATATTGTCTTGATTACTGTAGCTTTGTATTATCGTCTGAAGTCAGGGAGCCTCATTCCTCCAGCTCCGTTTTTCTTTCTCAACATTGCTTTGGCCATTCGGGGTCTTTTGTGTCTCCATACAAACTTTAAGATTTTTTTGTTCTAGTTCTTTAAAAAATGCCATTGGCAATTTGATAGGGACTGCACTGAATCTGTAGATTGCTTTGGGTAGTATAGTCATTTTGACATATTGATTCTTCCAATCCAAGAACATGGTATATCTCTCCATCTGTTTGTATCACCTTTAGTTTCCTTCATCAGTGTCTTATAGTTTTCTGCATATAGGTCTTTTGTCTCCCTAGGTAGGTTTATTCCTAGGTATTTTATTCTTTTTGTTGCAATGGTAAATGGGAGTGTTTCCTTAATTTCTCTTTCAGATTTTTCATCATTAGTGTATAGAAATGCAAGAGATTTCTGTGCATTAATTTTGTATCCTGAAACTTTACCAGATTCATTGATTACCTGTAGTAGTTTTCTGGTGGCATATTTAGGATTCTCTATGGGTAGTAGCATGTCATCTGGAAACAGTGACTGTTTTACTTCTTCTTTTCCAATTTGTATTCCTTTTATTTCTTTTTCCTCTCTGAATGCCGTGGCTGGGATTTCCAAAACTATGTTGAATTAATAGTAGCAAGAGTGGACATCCTTGCCTTGTTCCTGATCTTAGATGAAATGCTTTCAGTTTTTCACCATTGAGAAGGATGTTCGCTGTGGATTTGTCATATATGGCCTTTATTATGTTGAGGTAGGTTCCATCTATGCCCACTTTCTGGAGAGTTTTTATCATAAATGGGTGTTGAATTTTGTCATAGGTTTTTTTCTGCATATATTGAGATGATCACATGGTTTTTATTCTTCAGTTTGTTAATATGGTGTATCACATTGATTAATTTGCATATATTGAAGAATCCTTGCATCCCTGGGATAAATCCCACTTGATCATGGTGTATGATCCTTTTAATGTGTTGTTGGATTCTGTTTGCTAGTATTTTGTTGAGGATTTTTGCATCTATATTCATCAGTGATATTGGTCTGTAATTTTCTTTTTTTCTAGTATCATTGGTTTTGGTATCAGGGTGATGGCGGCCTCATAGAATGAGTTTGGGAGTTTTCCTTCCTCTGCAATTTTTTGGAAGAGTTTGAGAAAGATGGCTGTTAGATCTTCTCTAAATGTTTGATAGAATTGACCTGTGAAGCCTTCTGGTCCTGGACTTCTGTTTGTTGTAAGATTTTTCATCACAGTTTCAATTTCAGTACTTGTGATTGGTTGGTTCATATTTTCTATTTCTTCCTGACTCAGTCTTGGAAGGTTATACCTTTCCAAGAATTTGTCCATTTCTTCCAGGTTGTCTATATTATTGGCATAGAGTTGCTTTTAGTAGTCTCTTATGATGCTTTGTATTTCTGTGGTGTCTGTTGTAACTGCTCCATTTTTATTTCTAATTTTATTGATTTGAGTCCTCTCCCTCTTTTTCTGATGAGTCTGGCTAATGGTTTATCAATTTTGTTTATCTTCTCAAAGAACTAGCTTTTAGTTTATTGATCTTTGCTATTGTTTTCTTTGTTTCTATTTCATTTATTTCTGCTCTAATCTTTATGATTTCTTTCCTTCTACTATCCTTGGGTTTTGTTGGTTCTTCTTTCTCTAGTTCCTTTAGGTGTAAGGTTAGATTGTTTACTTGAGATTTTTCTTGTTTCTTGAGATAGGCTTGTATTGCTACAAATTTCCCTCTTACAACGCTTTTGCTGCATCCCATAGATGCAGCAAAAGCAGTTCTAAGATCATCGTGTTTTCATTGTCATTTGTCTCTAGGTATTTTTTGATTTCCTCTTTGATTTCTTCAGTGATCTCTTGGTTATCTAGTAACATATTGTTTAGCCTCCATGTGTTTGTGTTTTTTACATATTTTTCCTGTAACTGATTTCTAATCTCATAGTGCTGTGGTCAGAAAAGATACTTGATATGAATTCAATTTTCTTAAATTTACCAAGGCTTGAGTTTTGACCCAAGATGTGATCTATCCTGGAGAATGTTCTGTGCGCACTTGAGAATAAAGTGTAATCTGCTGTTTTTGGATGGAATGTCCTATAAATATCAATTAAAACTATCTGGTCTATTGTGTCATTTAAAGCAGTGTTTCCTTATTAATTTTCTGTTTGGATGATCTGTCCATTGGTGTTAAGTGAGGTGTTAAAGTCCCCCACTATTAATAATAATAGTCCCCCACTATTATTGTGTTACTGTCGATTTCCTCTTTTATAGCTATTAGCAGTTGTCTTATGTATTGAGGTGCTCCTATGTTGCATGCATATATATTTATAAATGTTATATCATCTTCTTGGATTGATACCTTGATCATTATGCAGTGTCCTTCCTTGTCTCTTGTAATATTCCTTATTTTAAATTCTATTTTATCTGATGTGAGTATTGCTACTAAAGCTTTCTTTTGATTTCCATTTGCATGGAATATCTTTTTCCATCCCCTCACTTTCAGTCTGTGTGTCCCTAGATCTGAAGTGGGTCTCCTGTAGAAAGGATATATATGGATCTTGCTTTTGTATCTATTCAGCAAGCCTGTGTCTTTCGGTTGGAGCATTTAATCCATTCACGTTTAAGGTAATTATTGATATGTATGTTCCTATTAACATTTTCTTAATTGTTATGGGTTTGTTTTTGTAGGTCCTTTTCTTCCCTTGTGTTTCCCACTTAGAGAAGTTCCTTTAGCATTTGTTGTAGAGCTGGTTTTGTGGTGCTGAATTCTCTTAGCTTTTGCTTTTCTGTAAAGCTTTTGATTTGTCTTTCGAATCTGAATGAGATCCTTGCTGGGTAGAGTCATCTTAGTTGTAGGTTCTTCCCTTTCATCACTTTAAATATATCATGTCACTCCCTTCTGGGTTGTAGAGTTTCTGCTGAGAAATCTGCTGTTAACCTTATGGGAGTTCCCTTGTATGTTTTTTTTTTTTTTTTCCCTTGTTGCTTTCAATAATTTTTCTTTGTCTTTAATTTTTGTCAGTTTGATTAGTATGTGTCTCGGCATGTTTCTCCTTGGGTTTATCCTGCCTGGGACTCTCTGCACTTCATGGACTTGGGTGGCTATTTCCTTTCCCATGTTAGGGAAGTTTTTGACTATAATCTCTTCAAATATTTTCTTGGGTCTTTTCTCTCCCTCTTCTCCTTCTGGGACCCCTATAATGTGAATGTTGTTGCCTTTAATGTTATCCCAGAGGTCTTAGGCTGTCTTCATTTATTTTCATTCTTTTTTCTTTATTCTGTTCCGTGGCAGTGAATTCCACCATTCTGTCTTCCAGGTCACTTATCCATTCTTCTGCCTCAGTTATTCTGCTATTGATTTCTTCTAGTGTAACTTTCATTTCAGTTATTGTGTTGTTCATCTCTGTTTGTTTGTTCTTTAATTCTTCTAGGTCTTTGTTAAACATTTTTTGCATCTTCTCAGATCTTTGCCTCCATTCTTTTTCCAAGGTCCTGGATCATCTTCGCTATCATTACTCTGAATTCTTTTTCTGGAAGGTTGCCTATCTCCATTTCATTTAGTTGTTTTTCTAGGGTTTTATCTTGTTCCTTCAACTGATACATAGCCCTCTGCCTTTTCATCTTGTCTATCTTTCTGTGAATGTGGTTTTTGTTCCATAGGATGCAGGATTATAGTTCTTCTTGCTTCTGCTGTCTGCCCTCTGATGGATGATGCTATCTAATAGGCTTGTGCAAGTTTCCTGATGGGAGGGAGTGGCAGTGGGTAGAGCTGGGTGTTGCTCTGGCAGGCAGAGGTGAGTAAAACTTTAATCTACTTGTCTGCTGATGCGTGGGGCTGGGTTCCCTCCCTGTTGGTTGTTTGGCCTGAGGCGACCCAACACTGGAGCCTACCCGGGCTCTTTGGTGGGGCTAATGGCAGACTCTGGGAGGGCTCATGCTGAGGAGTACTTCCCAGAACCTCTGCTGCCAGTGTCCTGGTCCTCACAGTGAGACATAGCCATCCCCCGCTCTGCAGGAGACCCTCCAACACTAGCAGGTACGTCTGGTTCAGTCTCCCCTGGGGTCACTGCTCCTTCCCCTGGGTCCTGATGAGCACACTACTTTGTGTGTGCCCTCCAAGAGTGGAGTCTCTGTTTCCCCCAGTCCTGTCGAAGTCCTGCAATTAAATCCCGCTAGCCTTCAAAGTCTGATTCTCCTGGAACTCCTCCTCCCATTGCCAGACCCCCAGGTTGGGAAGCCTGACGTGGGGCTCAGAACCTTCACTCCAGTGGGTGGAGTTCTGTGGTATAAATGTTCTCCAGTTTGTGAATCACCCACCCAGCAGTTATGGGACTTGATTTTATTGTGACTGCGCCCCCTTACCATCTCACTGTGGCTTCTCCTTAGTCTTTGGATGTGGGGTATCTTTTTTGGTGAGTTCCAGTGTCTTCCTATCGATGATTGTTCAGAGTTAGTTGTGATTCCAGTGCTCTTGCAAGAGGGAGTGAGCGCACATCCTTCTACTCCACCATCTTCTTCCCAGAACTTCTGCTGCCAGTGTCCTTGTCCCCGTGGTGAGCCACAGCCATCCCCTATCTCTGCAGGAGACCCTCCAACACTAGCAGGTAGGTCTGGTTCAGTCTCCCCTGGGGTCACTGCTCCTTCCCCCTGGGTCCTGATGCTCATACTACTTTGTGTGTGCCCTCCAAGAGTGGAGTCTCTATTTCCCCCAGTCCTGTCAAAGTCCTGCAATCAAATCCTGCTAGGCTTCCAAGTCTGATTCTCTGGGAATTCCTCCTCTCATTGCCGGACCCCCATGTTGGGAAGCCTGATGTGCGGCTCAGAACCTTCACTCCAGTTAGTGGACTTCTGTGGTATAATTGTTCTCCAGTTGTGAGTCACCCACCCAGTGGTTATAGGATTTGATTTTATTGTGATTGCGCCCCTCATACCATCTCATTGCGGCTTCTCCTTTGTCTTTGGATGTGGCGTATCTTTTCTGGTAGTTCCAGTGTCTTCCTTTGATGATTGTTCAGCAGTTAACTGTGATTCCAATGCTCTCACATGTGGGAGTGAGCGCATGTCCTTCTACTCCACCATCTTGAACCAATCTCTCTCTACCATTTCTTCCTTGATTATTTTTATCCATTCTCATTATCTCAGCTATGATCTCATGACAGACAACTACCAAGTCTACATCAGTTTGTCCAGTGTATTTCCTGAGTGGTAGACCCACCTATCCTTCCATCTGCAGGACATTTCACATACCCATGCTTTTGTGAACCTATACATTTTATAGAATCAACATTGTCCAAGTTCATCTAGGCTTGACACATCCAAGTGATCTTTAATGATTTCTATATTACTACCCATACAGGAAGTTTCCAAGTACTAACATTTTTATCTCCACAGGATCTCTTGAATTCTTCCCCTACGTGCCATTCCCAAAGCCAACATTAACCAGCATGAATGCTCTTATTTTTTTCTGAATTATTATACAAACATTTTAATCATTATCCTTACAAATGCACAATTTCATCTTTTATTTATCCCTATTTATTGTTCACTTTACTCCCTGGTTGATTATTTTAAACAGAAGCTCAGATTATTTCACTCCTCAGCTGTTCAAAAACTTTCAATTACTCCCTACTGCTGTAAAATTCTGTGGTCTCAAATGTCACTCACGCTAAGCCAAATTTAGTAAAACTTGTTCTGTTAAGTGAGTGGTAGTCCAGCTAGAATGGAATGGAAAAGGTGGTTATAAGTATAGAGACTTCAAAAGAAGTAGCTGATTAATAACACCAATGATACTGTATCAGACAGGCTTACAGTATCCAAGTTTTGGGGGGAATTATTTTGGCTTCAACACCGTGATAAATGTTTAATTGACATATAATTCATTGCACATACTTAAGTGTACAATTTGATAAGTTTTGACATATGTACATATCCATGAAAGAATCACCACAATCAAGATAATAAATTTATCCATCCTTCTCCAAAAGTTCCTCCTGCCCGTCGATAATCTTTCTCTCCTGCCCTCCCCTAACTTTCTCTCATGGTCAGGCAACAATTTTTGGCTCTCTGTCACTATATGATAGTTTTCACTTTCTAGAATTTTATGTAAATGTAATCATTACATATATATATATATATACACATATATATGTAGTTAGTTAGATTTATAAAAGTATACTCTTTTGTATGGCTTTTTCACTTAATATAGTTATTCTTATATTCAACCATGTAATAGCAAAAGTTCATTCTTTTTATTGTTGAGTAGTGTTCCATTGTATGGATACACCACAGTTTATCCATTAGCATTTGTGTTGTTTCCTACTTAGGCTATTACAAATAAAGCTGCTATGAAAACTAATGTACAAGCCTTTATATGAACATATGCTTTCATTTCTCTTGGATAAATACCTAGGAGTGCAATGGCTGGATATGATAGTCATACTTAACTTTTTAACAAACTGCTAAACTGTTTTCCAAAGTGGTTTGAGCTTTCTTTATTCTCACCAGTAATGTATGAGAGTTCCGTTTGGTTCACATCCTTGCCAGCACTGGTATGGTCAATATTTTAATTTTAGCCATTGGAACAGGTGTGTAGTGTGTCTCATTGTGGTTTCAATTTACATTTCTTTAAGGACTAGTGACTTTGAATAACTTCTCATGTGCCTGTTTGGTATCCTTATATCTTGTTGCTAAAGTATCTGTTCAAAAATAATTTTTAAAAACTTTCAGTAAGGTAAGTAATATTCAGCTGGTACTCAGATATTTCAAACTCACTAACATGAAATACAAATGACTGAAATTTGGGAAAAACTGCTTTAATGTTTATCCTAATTACTTTAAAACTCTGCTCCACAGGAAATTAAGTTTTACATGGAGGTGCCTTCACTATTGGCAATGGGTGAGCAAGGAGAGGTGAACAAACAACTTTAGGGAGCCCAGCCTTGGGATCAACCACAGCAGCTCATGTTATTTATTTATAGGAAATAGGAAACATCAGAAAATGTAAAGAAGACAATAATCATCTGTATTTGTATATGCTTTTACTATACATCTTCCACCCTTTTTCTATGTTCATATACATTATTTTATAAATGAGGTTATGTCACAATTTTATATACTTCTTTAAGAGATAAATACTGGGAAATATTTATTTTCTATCTTAAATAGTCTTTAAAAGTTGACTTTTGAAACTCAGAATATTTATTTAAGCTGTGAACCTCAGTTTCACTTCTACAAAATGCAAGTTGGACTATATGATATCTAACATACTTTCCTGGTCTAACAGTCCTTGATTCTGTTAAGTGAACCAGCTAGAAGCTCCCAAATGGCTTAAAAAAATCAATCCCTCTTTATTCATCCTGGAAGACACTATACATACGTACGAAGCTGCCTGTGTGAAAGCAGCTCCATATACAGCAACAACAGTAATCTGGAACATCAGCCCATATCAGTACAGTTTGGTTCAAATTTGAAAACACTGTTCTTTTATGACCACAGTGTCTTATTATGTATGGAATGCTTCTTCTAATTAGTCACTGCCCTCACTTTACCTCAGCTTTGGCTGCTCTGGACGATGACTGCCTGTCTATTTAAAGCACCTCCCAGGGCTCTACAAAGTAGATTTTGTTTATGTCATATAGCTCATGTTTTAAATTAGACAATGTCCCTTCAAATTTTGTGAGACTCTGTTATGCTATTTTTTGTTATGTAGTAACAGATAAAGAGACAAAATTTCACTTTATTGACATAGATTTTATAAAGAATTAAGGATAATTATAGCCTGTACTTTGTTGAAAGTTGTGTATTACTATATTCCATTCCACTTTACCTTAGCTGAGATTTAAAGGAGAACAGTTCCACCTGTCTTTATATCTGGAGGGTCTTCAGGATCTAGGTGAAGCGTAATTCATTCATTTCATTTCACAAACATTTATCAAGGACATACATGTGCTAGTGTATATAGTAGGTGCTTAAGATATAAAAATAAACAGAATGTGTTCTCTCTCCTTAAGAGTCTCAGTCTGGTAGGGGAGAGAGTGATAATGAGAAACAGTTGCTACAGCTACCTGAGTGTGCTGATGAAAGAAGGCCCAAAGTCGTCAATTTAAAAACACAAAGAAGAATTCACAGGGATTATCTTTGAGGAAACTGCCGAACGCTACTCTACTGTGCTTAATAGTGTTCCTCCCAAATTCATGTCTTTCTTGAAACCTCAGAATGTGAATTTATTTGGAAATAGGGTCGTTGCAGATATAATTAGTTAAGATGTGATCATATTAGAGTGAGCCTTAATCTAATATGCCTGGTATCCTTATAAAAAGAGAATAGACCCAGAGCAGAGTCACACAGGGAAAAGGCAACCATGCAACCAATCAAGGAAGAGAATGGAGTGGTGCATCTACAAGCCCAGGAATGCCAAGGGTTGCGAACAAATACCAGAAGTTAGAAGAGGCAAGAGTGAATTCTCCCTTACAAGTTTTAGAGGGAGCCTGGCCCTACCTACACCTTGCATTTGGACTTCTGCCCTCCAGAGCTGTGAGACAATAAATTTCTGATTGTTTTAAGCTGGCAGTGGTGGTACTTTGCTAAAGATGCCCTAGGAAACGAATCCAGATACCTAGAAGCTCACTAGGTAGATTGAGGAGAAAGTCTTCCAGGTAAAGGTAACAGCATGTTCAAAGGCAAAGGAATCGAAGAGTATTCAGAGTCCCATCAATACAACTGAGTTACTTAAATTCGACATATGTGTGGTTAAATGAATAATGAATAAACAACCAGTGTGTGATGATCCTCATCATGCCATGCAATGGAGTATACCTGTCTCAGAATGAACAAGAGAAATGAAACACAAACTTTAGCCTGATTTTTTTCTTTTCTTTAGTCTGTCGCTTATGCCTCCCATCATTGAGTGTTTTGCTAATTGGAGGGTTAATACAGTTGTTAAACATAATACAGTAGTTAAAAAAAAAATGTGCCTCCCAAAAAAAAAAATGTGCCTCCAAACACTTCATCTAGTACTCAATTAAAGAAACAGATATCTATTCCAATATGAACTAAACGTTGGATATATTTTAATTACTAAGAGGTCATTAAAAGGTCTCCAATTTAGCACCTTTCTAATAGGTTTTCAAGGGTAATTTTGGCTCTACCTAATTTTTGTCTACCACTGAATTGACCTAACTTCTCAGTAAGATTCTACTTCACTGTAAAAGACATGTGATGCCCAGTTTTCTGTTTCTATAAGTCTCAAAACTGGAGGTATGCAGTTATTATTTTCTTCTTTACCAAGCTAATGAAATATTGAGAAAGTTTACAAAGCTATTTTTCACAGTTTGCTCATGTATGATCCTTTTAAGGATAAAAAGAACTGCCATGTATATTAAATAGCTACATATATTTGCACACATTTATATAACATATGAACATATATATGCATATGTGTGTATACAGAAACAGTGGGGAAGCTCAGATGGGAGAAATTAAGGAATTTTCTGAAGTTCATAGATTAATAATGGGAAAATCTAGGATAGTAATTCAGATATTCTAACTTCAAATTTAGCATTTTTCCCACTTAAATAGGATGACTAATTGTATATACATGATTCTCTAGCACAGAGGTTCTTAAACAGGAAATTTTTGTTTTCCAGGCAACATTTGACAATGTCTGGAGACATCTTTGGTTGTCCCACTGAGGGGATATTGCTGGCATCTGGTGAATAGAGGTCAAGATACCTGTGAAAATTTTACTATATATAGAATATCTGCACAGAAAAAGAGTTATCCAGCCCAAAATGTCAATAGAGCCAAGGTTGGAAAATTGTGATCTAGCATAATGGCTAATAATAAATATCTTTATTAAATATTTACCATATGCCAAGCATTATGCTAAATAATTCATTTCTAAATAGTGGTTTCTTTAACCTCAAGATATTCCTGATTTGGTACATAGCATTATGAATCCCATTTTACAAATAAGAAAATTAGGATTGGAGAAATTAATTTACCCCAGCAAATGATGGGCCTAGAACTCAAACACAGGTGTTTTTGTTGCCAAAGGCTATACATTTAACTGCTACATTCTAAATATCTCACTGACAGAAAGGTCACCATATGATACAATGTGATTCTAAATAACTTTCTGTTAAATATTATTTTGTAGTATGGTTGCCTTTGCCTGACAACAATTATTATATCCCTTGTAAGAGGATGATATGGTGTAAAATTTGCTGAGATCAGTTGGCATAACAAAATCAATCGCATAATGAACACAAGGTCATGTTTTCCTGCCTGAAAAATAAATGTTTCTATCTGAATTATACTTTGGAGAACTAGAAATATAATTTTAAAATCCTTTTACCTCTTTTAATATAAAATGTATAAGGTACTTCTGTGATCACTCAGTCAGTAACTTTTATCCAGCTATATTATGGTTAAGAAAAATTTATCAATAAATTTATCAATAATAGCAGACTGCATAATTCAGAACAAAATTCCCACTGTGAACAACAGAAAAACAAAGGAAGATAGTGAAAAGTGATAGTGAAAAGTCACAGGGTCAAAATCTAGGAGAAAAAGGTAACCTAGGAAGTGAGTCCTCAATTTGGAGCACTTTTCCTCTAGGGTCATATGTCAATTCTTGAAAAGATGTCTGAGAGCCTGAGATTGAGCAGTACTTTTAAAAGTTTTGTACAGCTAGACAGAAAAAAATTGAGGCTAGCACCTGCCAAAAGAAAACAAACAAACAAACAAAATAGTAAATGTCTCTGTGCTTTGGGTTGAGACCCAAAGGGCCACACGTTAAGAATCAGGGTGTACGAAAATAATCTGTTTTTATTCCAGGAACTGAAGTCCAGTGTCAAACACATCTATCCCTTAAATTGGATTAAGGTAAACCAAGACTGTTATTCCCTCACCAGTAAATAAGCAAATCTAAATCCTCTGTGGAGAAAAATAATATTATACTATGCTTGGAATTATTTCACAATTTTTTATACACAATTTTCAGCACTCAATCAAAAATAACCAAGCACACGAGCAAAAAAGGGAACAGAAACAAAACTTTCCATAAACAATAGACCTCTAATAGAAGTGATCGAGAAGAAATAGATACTGGAATTATCAGAAATAGATTTTAAAATAATTATGCTTATTATGATACAAGACATAAAAGAGAAGCATGAGCATTTTGACACACAACTGGAAACTTTAAAAAAGAAGGAACTAAGTTGAAGATAAGTATAGGATTAATGACCCTGAACCTAAGTCAGAAAAGTAAAATAAAACAAAACAAAGCAAAACCCAAAAAATACCCAGAATGAAACACTGGGAGACAAAGGGGTGGGCAATAAAGAAAAGAAGGTAAAAGGCAGGAGGATACAGAATACATTGAGAGGATGTAACATACTTGTAACTGAAGTCCCAGAGGAGGAGAGCGAGTAGGGTAAGAAACATTATTTGGAGATAGTGGCTGAGAATTTTCCCAAACTGATAAAAGATATCATTCACAGATTTAGAAAGCTGAAGCTAAATTTAAAAAGAAAAGAAAAAAAGAAGAAAATCATAACTAGGTACGTCAGAGTGACCACGTTGAGAGCCAAAGTCAAGGAGAAAAGCCTTAAAAGCAGTTAACAGAGGAGCAGTGGGGGCTGAGGAAGCAGGATTTTACCTGTAGTTTTGTCAGTTTTGTCCACTGTTTCTCCGAAGTTTTGTTTCTGTTCTCTTTTCTTCTCAGATGCCTGGTTAGTTTTGATTGAGTGCTGGAGACTGTATACAAAAAATTTTGTGATATAATTCCAAGCCTATATTACCTTTCTCCACAAAGATTTATGTTTGCTTCTTACAGGTAACTAGGGACTAACTCTCTTGACCAGTTAGGCTGAGAGCTAAATTTTCAACATGAAGAATGGAAGCCCAAAGGCAATGGAAAGATAGTCTTCAAAGTTTTGAAAGAATAGGTTCTTCAAAAAGGAAGAAAAACTAAAGCAATTTGTTACCAACAGATCCATACCAAAAGAAATGTTAAAGTATGGAAAAGTATGCAGGTGAAAGCTCAGAAAGGCAGGAAGGAATGATGAGCAAGACAAAGGTAAATAGGTAAATCTAAATAAATGCTAATTGTATAAAAGTTAACTGTACAAAAGAATTACAGTATATGACAAGGATGCCATCTACCACCATTTCAATTTAACATGAAACAAAAAAATCCTAACTAGGGCAATAAGGCAGAATGAAGAAATAAAAATGTTATAAGTTTTAGAAAGCAACGAATATAACTGTTGTTATTCTCAAATGTAATGATATGTACCTAGAAAATCTAAAAGAACCTACAGATAAATTGTTAGAATTAATAAATGTGTTTAGTAAGGATAAGACACATAAAAAGTAAATATTAAAAAATCAACTTCGGGCTTCCCTGGTGGCGCAGTGGTTGGGAATCCGCCTGCCGATGCAGGGGACATGGGTTCGTGCCCCGGTCCGGGAAGATCCCACATGCCGCAGAGCAGCTGGGCCCGTGAGCCATGGCCGCTGAGCCTGCGCGTCCGGAGCCTGTGCTCCGCAACGGGAGAGGCCATGGCAGGGAGAGGCCATGGCAGTGAGAGGCCCGCGTACCGCAAAAAAAAAAAAAAAAAATCAACTTCATTTCTATATACCTGTAACAAATACAAGTTTGTAGTTGTGATATTCCGGTTTTTTAGTAAGAAATACATATTTGATCTCTGTTTCTATCTGGCACAGAACTACTAAAACCCTCGGAATTTCCAAAGTGAGGAGCATAATAAAGGTGTCTTTGTTAATGAGGTGACTTTTGGAAAGGCCCTAGTCACCGAAGGATGGAGCTTGTTGCCCGAGAAACCAACCCTGGAGTTGGAACTTTCAGTCCCACTTCCACCCCTGACCTCTGGGGAAGCGGATGACGCTGGAGACTGAGTTTAATAACCAATGGCCAAAGATTTCATTGATCATGCCTAGGTGATGAGGTCTCCATATAAACCCCAAACAACAGGGTTTGGAGAGCTTCTGGGTTGGTGAACACATGGAGATTTGGGGAGCGTAGTGCTCAGAGAAGGCATCGAAGCTCCTCATACTTTCCTCATACCTTGCCCTGTGGACCTCTCCCAGCTGGCTCTTCCTGAATTATATCCTTTTATAATAAACTAGTAATCTAGTGAGTAAACTGGTTTCCTGAGTTCTGTGAGTCACTGTAGCAAATTAGTTGAACACAAGGAGCGGGGTCATGGGAAACTCTGATTTATAGCCAGTTCATTAGAAACACAGGTAATAATTTGGACTTGCTATTGGCACCTAAAATGGAGGGCAGTCTTGTGGGACTGAACTCTTAACTATGGAATCTGATGCTATCTCCAGGTACATAATGTCAGAATTGAGTTAAATTTACAGACACCTAGCTGGTGCCAGGGAATTGCTTGGTGTGGGGGAAAAAACCCACACTAGGAATTAGTAACAGGATCTTAGAAATAAATGGTTGTTATAGTATTTAATAGAGTCACCTCCATGACTTCATATCTCAGAACAAAGCTGAATTAAGAATGCTTGATAATTTTTACTTGTATGGCTGACACATCTAATTTTTTATATGTTACATAAAAAATTATCCTTTTATGAGGCATACCTTAGACAAAGTTCTGAAACACTTGGATTTGTCTTTAGCCCTCCTTGCATCAAGTCCCCTCCCCATCCCACCCATGTTTTGTTCTCTCTTAATATCATCAGGACCTCAGGACTTTCCTTCCATTACAGCCATCAGTACCTGCCCTCTGGGAAGGATCTGAGGGCTTTAGAATCATGGAATGTTAGGGCTGGAAAAAACCTTAGATTATCTTGTTCAACCCCTCTCATTTTACAAATGAACAAACTGAAGACCAAAGAGGCCAACATACTTGCTCTAAATTACCTGCACTAGGGTAGAAATGCCTTAGTAAACCATCATGACCATAGGCATTTCACTTAACACATTAAGAACGCTTCTAGCTAAAAAGAAGGATCTTTATAACGTGGTTTCAGCTTTTAGCTAGCCCAAAGGGACATTTGCAGATCAAAGAGGCTGTTTTACGTACACAAAATTACATACTTTTGCTGCAATCTCTCAGAACATTATTTTTGCCCCAGCTTCCCAAAGGGCAAGTATGAACGAAGGTCTATTCCTAAAGTCAGTAACCTCTGACTGAGTGCCCAAAGTAATTTTAGGTGGCATGTATTGTATTTATGGCCACCTTCTATCCTATCCTTATCATTCAAGAAAGTGATCAACTGATTAACAACTCCTGCTTTGAGACTCTGGGTCTAGTTGCCCCCAGTCAAATCTATTCAACAACCTCTTTACTGAATTTTCATATTATTAAAGTTTTTTCATTTTGTTTTCTTGTGTTCCCTATATTTTCTTTTAATAATGATAATTTTCGCTTCTTTCATATATGTGTGTGAAAGAACAAAAATAATTTTTGCTTCTTTCATATATGATTTATTTTGTTCTCTTATCTGATTGAATGACTACATACAATTTTAATTTACCTAGAATTTAAGAATTATATAAATTGTTTTTATACTCTTGATCTTCTTTGATTTTCTTATATAAATCCTACTTTGGTCATGATATATGTTTGTTTTCTTCTTTTACCATTTAATATACTTTTGAATGAAACTTGCTAGTAATTTATCTCAGATGGTGGCATCTTCATTCATAAATGAGGTAGGGCTGTAGTTTCTGTTTTCTATGGAAGGCAGGAAGTGTAATGGTTAATAGCTTGTTTTCTAGAACCAAGTTACCTAGCTTGCATGCCAGTTCCACCATTTACTAATTGTGAGATCTTAGAGAAGTTACTTAACATCTCTGTGTCTAAGTTTTCTTATTTGCAAAGGGTGATAATATGCATCTATCTCATAAGCATTTTGTGAGAATTAAATGGATTGATCTTCCTAGAACAGTTAAATAGTGCTTGTTATACAAAAAGGTCATTTTAAGTATTAGCTATTTTAATATCATTCTCTAGCCAGGTTTTGGTATCAATATGTTAACCTCGTAAAATATACTTGGAAGTGATCCTTCTTTTTCTAGATCTGGAAACACTTAGAAAGCAGAAGAATTATTTATTCCTTGAGGATTTGAAATAACTCAGTTATGAAATCATCTGGAAGCTGTATCTTTTGGAGAGGGTAGTGCTTCGACAAATTCATATTTTCTTCCCCTTTTTGGAGTAATTTTGGAAATGGGTGTTTTACTGGAAAATTACACTTACTATTTACAAAATATTGAGATGTTTCAAATATATCAATATAGAGTTTTCCTTTCAATCTTTTTCCTGTTAAGGTTTAAACAATAGTTCATTTTGTGGCATTTTCAAAGAGTCAGGTTATGGTTTTGTTTACCAACTTATTCTTTATGTGTTTATTTTCCATTCATTCCTGGTGTCATCCTTTAAAATTATTTTCTATTCTTGGGTTTCAATTTTCTAACTTATTAAGTGAAATGTTTAGTTTGATTTTTGGTACCATTCTGGCAAAGTGCTTTAAAAGTGTGAAGAGGGCTTCCCTGGTGGTGCAGTGGTTAGGGGTCCGCCTGCTGATGCAGGGGACGTGGGTTCGTGCCCCGGTCAGGGAGGATCCCGCATGCCGTGGAGCGGCTGGGCCCGTGAGCCATGGCCACTGAGCCTGCGCGTCCGGAGCCTGTGCTCCGCAACGGGAGAGACCGCAGCAGTGAGAGGCCCACGTACCGCCAAAAAAAAAAAAAAAAAAAAAAGTGTGAAGAAATGGCTAAGAGATGTTTCTCCTTTCTATTTTTCCAGTTTCAGCATGCTATATTTATATTTTATTGGTTATGATTACGTTCCCATTCATTAGTTTATTTATTCACTCACAAATATTTATTTAGAACTGGACACTGTCCAGGGTGCTGGCAGTGGGGGTAGGACAGTGAACAGTAAATAAGACACTGTCATCGTCAAGAAAAAAATAATTCAGTGGTTAAATGTCCTTTGAGGAGAAGGAGATGTTCTTCCTCTTTCTTGAGGTCTGAACTGATAGAATTCTACTATGTAACATTTTGGGTCAATCATGATCAGGAGTCTTTATTAAAAGTTTTGACAATTTTAACTTAGCATAAATGTATTATTGTTGTCATTTATAGGGGTTTATACAAGTTTTTTGTTTTTAAATCAACTACCTACTAATGCATCTTAGAAGATATGGTAACTAAGTAAATTAATCTGGTAGTTAGGAAAACTTGACTTGGACTTTCTGGGGGTAAGATAATGAAAAAATTTGTATTTGTAGAACTTTCCTTGTCCAAAAATAAAAAAACTATTAAAAATTAAAAATAAGTTTAAAACAGTGAAAACTACAGACACGGCTGAAAGAAAATTTTATTATGGGAGCAGGATTTAAACAAATAGCTATATAACCAAGCCAGGGAAAGAGAACCAGAATATGATAGGCATCCTCCATCCATACCATAAGCATCTGGGGGAAAGAATATGAATTGTATCCTAAAGGATCACTGATCTCCACCCCTTCATGCCTCCCCTCCCCTCCTACAGACAATCACCACAGTTTGAAGAAAAATGGAGAAATGAAGATGTCAGCTTGGGCAAAACATACGAAATCCTTTGAGAGTATGAAATACAAACCACTTTCTATCAGTGAGGTAGGCAAGTCCATCAGGGCTCACCCTCTGGGAGGCAGGCTAGGTAAGAAGTCTAAAAAATTATAATAATTCCTAAATTAATTGATCTTTTAAAAGTTGTTTAGGGATCTAATATAGAGGATGCCAGAAAAGAAAATAAGATAAAATCATCTGAGAGAAGAGGCACTTGGACAACTACAGGTGAAATCCAATTAATTTTCTTTTCTGTGAACTAATGTTTTGTAGTTAAAAAAGAATGTCTGAATGGGAGGGAATTGTGAATTACAGCTGTTGAAAGACAGTGAGGGACTTGAAGATCTGGGATTCTCTATTTAAATTGCTGATTGGGGGGAATGAGCTATTTCCTAAGAGTAGCTCCATGTAAAATAAATAAATAAATAAGACCCCCAGAAAACTATGTCCTGGCTAGGAGCAGTGAACTAAGGCTCTGAAATTTTTTAAAAGACAATTTTTGTAATTTTTTTGGTATAATGTACATTTAGAAAAATGCATAAGTCATAAGTGTACATCTCAATGAATTTTCACAAAGTTAAGACATCCATGCAATCACATCAAGAAACAGAACATTGCTAGTGCTTCAGACATCTCCCTGGGCTCCCTTCTAGTCATTTTCTACTTTTCCCAAGAGTGACCATTATTTTAACTTCTAATTCCACAGATTAATTCTGCCTGTGTTTGAACTTACATAAATGGAGGATTACTATAATAGATTCTGTATTAGTGTGCTTGGGATGCCATTAAAAAACAAAAAGAACAAAAAAAACACATAGTCTGCGTGGCTTAAACAATAGAAATTTAATTTCTCACAGTTCTTCATGCTGCACGCTCACATGGCAGAGAGAGAAAGCAAGTGAGCTCCCTAGTGTCTCTTCTTATAAGAACACTAATCCTATCTAATCGCGGCCCCATTCTTTGAACTTATTTAACCTGAATTATCTCCTAAAGGCCCTATCTCCAAATACAGTCATAATGGGGGTTAGGGCTTCAACATATGAATTCTGGATGAACACATTCAATCCATAACAGATTTCTCTCTCTATTTTTTTCTCAACATTATCTTTGTGAGATTCATCCATATTATAGTGTGGAGTTTTAATTTGTTCATTCTTATTACTGTATAGTATTCCATTGCATGAGTATATCACATTTTATAGTTGAAGCATTCTTGAGTAGCTCCCAGTTTAGAAATGCTATGAACCCATTTTATATGTCTTTTGGTGAACATGTGAAACACTTCTGTTGGGTATATATCTAGAAGTTGAATTTCTGGGTCAGTGAGTATACATACTGTCAGATTCTGTGGATAGGTGCTACCCAACAATTTTCCGAGATGGCTGTGTGGATTTTTTTTTTTTTTTTGGCCACACAGCATGTGGGATCTTAGTTCCCTGACCAGGGATTGAACCCGTGCCCCCTGCAGTGGAAGCACGGAGTCTTAACCATTGGACGACCAGGAAAGTCCCTGGATTTCCTCTTTTGTGAGGTACTCATTGAAGTCTTTTGTCCATTTTCTTATATGGTGAATTTCTAACAAAATGATATGAGAGAGCACATAGGCAAGGTCATCTACCTGTGGTTGTCCAAAGCTGAACTTAATTCTTCCAATTCATGCATAATTAGAAAAATGAGGGTATTCATACCAAAGCTCTGAGGAAGAAACAACTGGGTCTCAGCACCATGGGAGGTGCTTTTAAAATCTTGGAAAAGTATTTGTAAGAGATATTATTTACAAATGGTGATTTTTCTAAACTTACAAATGGTTTACACACATTGCCACATTAAACAAAATATAGTAGAGAAACATGCAAAGGTGATAAGTACTTAATGGAAAGAGAAATATAAATGGCCAAAAAACATGAAAAAATATTCACTTTCACTCATAATTAGCAGAAGTAAAAATGATGATCTTTTTCATCTTTTAGATTAAAAAATTTTTTTAAGTTTGCTAACATTCAATGTTGGAGAGGGTATGAAGAAACAGACACATTCATACATTTCTGGTGGGAAAATAAAATATACCATCTCTTTGAAAGGTAATTTGGCAACAGTTATTCAAATTGAACAATATAAAGATTCAAACACTCTTTGGTGTACAATGCAATTTGTGTAAAACATTAAACATGTGTATACCTTTGTGTGTGTGTGTGTGTGTGCGTACGTGTGTGTACGTGTGTGTGTATATCTTTCCCCTATTCCCTGAAGGGTCCATAAGAAACTATTCTTATTAGTTACATTTGGGGAGAAAGATTGGGCATGAAATGGGAAGAGAGATTTACTTTGCATTGTATATGTTTCTGTCTACTGACTTTAAAAAAAATAAATTACCATAGTCTATATCACCTGAAATAAAAAGTAATTAGCCAGACTCCCACCCTTTGCAAAACAAATAAGCAAACAAAAAAGCTGGCTGACAGAAGGAATTCCATTACAAAAATTCTCTGCAACTAGTTTGCATCAATTGTTCTGAACTTTTCTGACAGGAGAATTTGAAAGAGGAGATGGGAGCACTCTCATTCCTGACTGTTTATAAGTGTATAACTTTATCTCAGTGAAGATGAAAGCCAGAATGGTCATTATGACAGCCAACTCCATTTGATTAATTTCTCTAAACTCCTGAACTGAAATACTCTTTTGTTAAGATAATCTTGCAGAGCTAAGTAGTGTTCTTGTAAAATGACAAAGTCCAATTTCAAGTAGATTAAAAGAAGTGGTTCAATGAAAGTCTAGAAACATGTAGAGTTTTCATCTCTTTCTTCTTCCAGATTGAGACAGTACAGTGCTGCTGACAATCTCCATTTCTCTCTGACTCTAAATGACCGTACCCTTCAGTAGCTTAAATTGACACACAGGCTTTGGGTTTTTACCATTTACAGTGAGGTACTTGAGAATTTAAATGTTTTTCATATTCTTTTCCTATTTCCGCATCTCTAGCTCTTTGTCTTCTATTAAAATTGAAGACAATTTCTTCTTTCCATTAATTTCTCTAATAGATACTGCACTGTGCGCTTCTGTTTAAATAGAAGCCCTGGAGTTTGAAGACAATTTCCAAAAGGGCTTTGGGTAGGTTAATATGCCTTTAATACCCTGCAAGATGATCTGAAACACAATCTCAAAGATAAAAGTGACAGTTGCCTATCTTGCTTGCTTTATCTTATGGCAAAATCCTTCCTTTCTCTGAAAACTAAATGTATAGATTTTTTAAAGATATAAACGATTTTGTATCATAATAAATGCAACATAGCCTTCTGCTACCCTTCTATGAAATCCCTTTTTAAAATGTGCTGCAATAGAAATAGTTAAGAAAGCAAAGAACTTGTGACCTTTAAAGGCTTGTGGCTTTTGTATGATCTTTACTCTGGAATCAGGTTTAAGATCTTCACTTCCAATATATTTAATACTGTCTGCCCAGGCACTCTGTGTCACATGGCCTACTTTTGTATTTTTTATAGTACTTATCACTCCCTAAAAATATTTTTGGTGTAATTGTTTATTATCTGTCTTGTTCACAGAATTAGGGGCAAGTTTCCCATGAAGCTAGTGAAGTTTAAACTTCAGAGTCCCTGTCTTGCCTGGGGGCCCTATAAGTGCTGGGAGTTTCTGGAAGCTGTGCAGTGTTCAGGGTGAAGAGGGGAAGGCAAGCTGTATCAGGAAGGCTTGATCTCCAAGGCCAAGAAAGTGGTTGAAATTTCTTCTGTTATTCTAAATAAGTGCTAACTTTTGTACCTAATTTTGTACTCGTAATTTGTAGGTTCTTTTTTTCTCAGTGAGGGCCTGTCAAATTTATGTTAACTTCAGGCTCTAAGCATCCTGAGTATGTCACTGACAAGAACGTAAGCCCTGTGAAAAGGCCATGTCTGCACTCTCATTATTGTAACCTCAAATCCTAGAACACTGCCCAGCACATGACAAGTGCTTCGTCAATCTTTGCTGCATGAATGATGAGATGTGCGAGGTGAGAGAGAAGAGCATTCCAGCCAAGACAGCGGATATGGGAACAGACATGACTTGTTCCAGGAGTCATGGAAAATTTGGTGTGGTTGGAGTGTGAAGAATGATGGGAGGAGAGGAGAGATGCTTGGACGCCTATGCAGGGCCCAGAAAACTCCAAATGCATTGGAATATTTTACGTATCTAAACACGACTGACTTTATTTTTTGCTGTTGTTGATGAAGGGAGTCCTCTTTTAATTTGCTCTTTGAAAATTTAGAAATAAATTTCAAAACTAAAATATTTCTCCTCATCAGTTAATCATTTAAAAACCTTTTCTTTACATATACATGTATCTATTCTTTTTCAAATTCTTTTTCCATTTACGTTGTTACATAATATTGAGCAGAGTTCCCTGTGCTATACAGTAGGTCCTTGTTGGTTATCCATTTAAAATATAGCAGTGTGTACATGTCAATCCCAAACTCCCTAACAGTCATAAACATGACTGACTTTAAACAGACCTTGGTTAGAATGTGGAAAATGAATTGGAGGGGGAGGCAATAGTGAAAACAGGTTTGCAGGGCAGTGATGGTGGTGACATGGACTAGAATGATGATCAAAGAGATCACAGAGACGGAGTGAGGTGAGGAATTCAGGATGGATATGGGAGATCAAATCAACAGCATATTCTGATGCACTAGATGTGCAGACGGAGTGAGAGGAATCAACTATGGTTCTTGGAATTTTGTGTTGAGTAAGTAGTTCTTTGTTATGCTGCACAGTCCTGGGGAAAATGCAAATACAGAGAGGGTCTATGCAACAAGCAGTATAACCATGTTCCTTCTTCATAATAGACATTTATATCTCAATGGAAGAGTACTCCTAATGCTTTGAGACACAGACTAAAAATAAACTAGCACCAATCCTGCCTTGACTTTTTTCTCAAATATAACTTCTGAATAGTTACTTAAAATTTCTGAATCATGGCATTGTAAGGTTATAGGAAGAATCAGATTTTAGTAATTTTTCAAATGTGTTTCATCTCAAAGATAGGCTTAAAAATCTTTAGCCAGTCTTTTTGTGGGTTTTTTTTTTTTTGGACATAATTTTGAACTTACAGATAAGTTGCAAGAATAGTGTAAACAAATCCTGGATTCTTTTTATCCATATTCTGCCAAATATTAATACTTGCTACATTTGCTCTATTTTCACGCTCTCTCTCTCTCTCTGTCTCCCTCTTGCTCTCCCTGCCTTTCTGTCAGTGTCTCTCTATATACACACATACATATATATACACATAATATACATAATGTACATATATACATGTATATATGTATATGTACATTTATATATACACATTATTCTTTTTTTTAACATCTCTATTGGAGTATAATTGCTTTACATTGTTGTGCTAGTTGCTGCTGTATAACAAAGTGAATCAGCTATACGTATACATATATCCCCATATCCCCTCCCTCTTGCGTCTCCCTCTCACCCTCCCTATCCCACCCCTCTAGGTGGTCACAAAGCACCGAGCTGATCTCCCTGTGCTATGAGGCTGCTTCCCACTAGCTATCTATTTTACATTTGGTAGTGTATATATGTACATGCCCCTCTCTCACTTCGTCCCAGCTTACCTTCCCCCTCCCTGTGTCCTCAAGTCCATTCTCTACGTCTGCATCTTTATTCCTGTCCTGCCCCTAGGTTCTTCAGAACCTTTTTTTTTTTGAGTCCATATATGTGTATTAACATAGGGTATTTGTTTTTCTCTTTCTGACTTACTTCACTCTGCATGACAGACTCTAGGTCCATCCACCTCACTACTCAATTTCGTTTCTTTTTATGGCTGAATAATATTCCATTTCCATACCCATTATCCTTTTTCTGAACCATTTAAGAGTAAGTTGCAGAGATAATGTCCCTGTCCCCTCAAGTATCATCGTGTATTTTCTAAAAAAAAGCAATTCTCTTACAGAACCACAGTAAAATGATCAAAATCAGAAAGTTATCTTCATATAATAGTATAATTTAATTGGAAAATTATAGGGCGATTCCTTTGGCCAGGTTTTAAAAATTCAAAGATTTGGCTTTTTAAATTTTCCCAACATTGTTACTGGAGTGAAAGTGGCCATTTAAAAAATGAGAGCTACTTATTCAGTATCAACTGACTGAACCTCAGTTTGAATGTTTGATAATTACCTTCAAGCAAGTCCCTGGTGCTACCACCTGGCAATTCTACTATATTTCCCTGATCTATTTAATTCCCACTCTCATAATTGATACCTTTTCCATTTTTGTTAAGTTGCTGTAACTTTCTTGCCTCTCTTCATTCTCAGCTAATGGTCCAACTTCTTATTTCACTGAAAAGATACAAGCTCCCAGAAGAGCACTTCCACACATTCCTACCACAAAACCTGTCAAACCACCTTGTACCCACATCATCTGCCTTATTCTCCTGCTACTAGAAAGGGGTTATTTTTCCTCCTACCTACAGCTGACTCTCCCTCTTGGCATTGGGTCTAACTCCCATCTTCAATTGCCCCCTCCAGGATTTGGGGTCTGCAGTTTTCTCTCCTCACTTTTGCATCACAGATATTTTCTTCTTCATTAGGTCATCCACATCATCGTACAAACGTGACTTCATCTACCCCTACTACTATCACTCCAAGCTACCACCCATACCCCCCAAAACTAACGAAGCTAAAGAATTGTGTATACCATCTCCATTTTCTCTTCTCCCATCTCCCCTTGAGCCCACTCTAATCAGGCTAATTCTCCCCTACAGTTTCACCACAGCTGTTCTTATCAAGATCATCAACAACCTATGTTGCCAAATCCAACGAGCATTTCCCAATTCTCACCTCATTTGATCTACCAGCAGCATTTGATGTAGTCGATAACTCCCTCCTTCTTGAAACACTTTCTCCCCCTGCTTTCTAGGACACTCCTTTCTGTGGTTTTCCTCTCTCATGCATTACTTCTTTTCAGTCTCCTTTGTTGATTCTTCCTCATCTTTCTGAGCTCTAAATATTGGAGTTCTCCTGGCTCAGTCCTCTGACCTCATCTCTTCCTATTTCCATTCAGCATATATTCACTCAGCTTCAAGGTTTGAATATCATCTGTATAATGAAGTCTGCCAGCAGCAGAGAAGTGTGTTAAAGGCACAACCTCAGGAGCTGGACTACCTGGCTTTGAAACTTGCCTTTCACCACTTACTAGCTCTTTAACTATAGGCAAAATAGTTAACTTCTCTGTGCCTCAATTTCCTCATCTGTAAAGTGGGCATAATTATAGGACTTACCCACCAATTTTGTGAGAATTTATATTAGTCAAATTAAACCTGGAAAACCTAAACCACTTGAAGTATTTACAGCAAAGGGAATTTAATGTATTTGTTAGTAACACAGCTAATTAGAAGAGCTGAGAAGCCAAACAAGGGCTGATGAGAAAATCCAGATATTGGTAACAACAATAAGCTACTACCACTACCTGGAAGGAAAAAGCAAAGCAAAGCTTACCATAAAATTAATACTCAAGGGGCTTCCCTGGTGGCGCAGTGGTTGAGAGTCTGCCTGCCGATACAGGGGACGCGGGTTCGTGCCCGGGGTCCGGGAGGATCCCACATGCCATGGAGTGGCTGAGTCATGGCCGCTGAGCCTGCACGTCCGGAGCCTGTGCTCCGCAACGGGAGAGGCCACAGCAGTGAAAGGCCCGCGTACTGCAAAAAAAAAAAACAACTAATACTCAAGACAGTGTGAAACTGCCATGAGAGTACATAATCAGATCAATTCACCAGAATAGAGAATCCAAAAGTAGTCTCTCACATTTATGGTCAATTGAATTTTGAAAAAGGTGCCCACATAATTCAGTGGGGAGAGTAAATTATTTTCAACAAATGGTGCTAGAAAAACTGTATATCCATTTGAAAAAAATAAACTGTACATCATATATAAAAACTAACTTGAGGGCTTCCCTGGTGGTGCAGTGGTTGAGAGTCCACCTGCCGATGCAGGGGACATGGGTTCGTGCCCCGGCCCGGGAAGATCCCACATGCTGCAGAGCAGCTGGGCCCATGAGTCTGTGCGTCCGGAGCCTGTGCTCCGCAGCAGGAGAGGCCACAACAGTGAGAGGCCTGTGTACCGAAAAAAAAAAAAAAAACTAACTTGAAAGCTAAAGCTATAAAACTTCTAGAAGAAAACATAGAAGAAAGTTTTGCAAACCTGGAGTAAGCAAGCATTTTTTTGGACATTAAAAAACACAAACCACAGAAGAAATCTGATGAATCAGACTTCAACAAAATTAAAAGTTCTGCTCATCAATGTGCACTGTTCTTCAAAAAAAGAGCAAACCACAGACTAGAGAAAATATTGCTATGCATGTATCTGACAAAGGAGTAATATTCAGAATATAGCAAGAACTCTTATAACTCAGTAATAAAAAGGCAAACAATACCCAGCAATAAAAGGAAATGAACTACTGATACACACAACATGGATGAAATCACAGAAATATTGCTCTGGACTGAAAGGAGTCAGTCCAAAAATTATATACTATATGACCACATGCATATGAAACTCTAGAATAGACAAATCTAAACTATATGGATAGAAAGCAGATCAGTGGTTGCCTGGGGCCTATGGTGGCTGGGGAAAGGACTAGGACAAGTTCTGGAAGTGACAGAAAACATTATATATCTTGACTGCAATGGTAGTTATACAAGTGAATACATTTGCCCAAACTCATCAAACTGAACCCTTTATTTATTTATTTTAAAATTAATTAATTAATTTATGTATTTTTGGCTGCATTAGGTCTTCGTTGCCATGTGCGGGCTTTCTCTAGTCACGGCGAGCAGGGGCTACTCTTCGTTGTAGTGTGTGGGCTTCTCATTGAGGTGGCTTCTCTTGTTGCAGAGCATGGGCTCTAGGCACGCGGGCTTCAGTAGTTGTGGCTCGTGGGCTCTAGAGCACAGGCTCAGTAGTTGTGGCACACGGGCTCAGTTGCTCCACAGCATGTGGGATCTTCCCAGACCAGGGCTCCAACCTGTGTCCCTTGCATTGGCAGGTGGATTCTCAATCACTGAGCCACCAGGGAAGCCCCAAACTGAACACTTTAAATTGGTGCATTTTATTGTGGATTATACCATAATGAAGTTGATTTTAAAAGCTAAAAAGAATTTAACATGTCCAAACATTTTTCCTGAAAAACTGCTGCTTTCACAATCTTCCCCATCTCAATAAATGACAAATCTATTTCTCCAGCTGCTCAGGCCATAAATATTGGAGTTTTTCTTGATATTTTTTTCTCACATCTCACTTTCAATCCATTAACAAATTCCATCACCTTTACCTTCAAAATACATCCTTTTGAATGTAAATTGTGGGAATGTAAGTTGGTGCAACCACTGTGGAAAAAAGTATAAGGGTTCCAAACGAAAACTATTTGAAAAAGATATATATAACACCATGTTCCATGTAGCATATTTACAATCGCCTAGATATGGAGACAACCCAAATGTTCAACAATGGATGAATGAATAGAAAAGTTGTAAAGAATTCCCAGTCTCCTTGACCTGTGCCTTAACAAAACCTCAACTTAATGGAGTCATATATACAATGGAATATTATTCAGCCCTAAAAAGGAATGAAATCTTGCCATTTGTGACAACATACATGGACCTCAAGGACACTATGCTAAATAAAATAAGTAAGACAGAGAAAGGCAGATACCGTAAAATCTCCCTTATATGTGGAATCTAAACAAATAAACAAATAAACCCAAACTCATAGATACAGAGGACAGACTGGTGGCTGCAAGAGGCAGGGGGTGGGGAGCAGGAGAAATGGGCAAGCTGAGTTTATTTTTCCAGTTTAAATAAATTGAATAAAATTTAAAAAATGTAAATATTATATGGATATGGAAATATGTGTGTATGTATATATATATATATATATATATATATATATATCGTGATATGATCACTTCTCCTCACCTTTGCCACAACTAAACTGGTTCAAGCTACAATCATTTTTGTCTGGATTATCGTAGCAGCCTCCTAAGTGGTCTATTCTTTTCTATTTTTCTCCCCTTCCCTTCCCTACACAGCCAGGTCGATCATGGTACTGTTCCACTCAGAACTCTCTATTGGTAACTTGTTTCACTCCGAATAAGAGACAACTTTCTCACCATGGCCGACTAGGCTTGGCCCTCATCATCTGCCCTTGTTCTCACCTCATCCCCTCCACTCTCAGTGGTCCCGACTCCAGCCCCACTGAAATCCTTGCTGTTCCCCAAACAGCAAGGACATCCTGGCATCAGGGTCTTTGCACTTGCTCCTCCCTGAAGGAGGAGTGCCCTCCCTGTACATCTGCACAGCTCTGCCCCTGACTTCTTTTGGGTCCTCCACAGGACCCAAAAGGCTGCCTTCTCAGATAAGCCTTCACCAACCATTTCATATGAAACAGCACTCCCAATAATCTTTGTTCCCTTTCCTTGCTTTATTTTTATTCTCAGCCTTTATAACTCACAGGCATGTATTTATTTGTTTAACTGCTTTTTTTTGTTTGTTTTTTTCCTCACAAGGAATATAGCAGAGTTGGAAATTTGTTTTGTTTCCTATTACATCTCTAGCACCTGGAAAATACACTCAGTAAATATTTATTGTTTCATTATTCATATATAATGCATACTTTACATTATTTTTACATTTATATATTTAATATATTAGTATCTTAAATAAAAATATATTTATATTATATGTAATATATTTTATAATATTATTATTAAATAAGCATGCAATAAACTTTTTAAATGAATGAATAAATGACTTTACTCCGGAATCACTACACACGTATGTACTTTTTATGTTTTCTACCTTCTTGGTATGGAAGTTTTATTTTTCCTCCATCATGATCCCTGAAACAATCATCTGTCTTCACTGTTTCTTTGAATATCTCCGTCAGAGTCAGTGAACACATGGCATAGGCCCTGTCACAGTTCCTCCCTGAGTCCATGGTAAACAAAAATAACCCATCCTGGTTTCCTTTCCACTGAGTCAATCTACTTTACCATTCTGCTCAACACAGAATTCCAGGCAGCCACCTCTAATTGATGAGATCTGGCAGGAAATATGAAACCTGTTTGTTAACCTGGATGTAAATTTAAAGTTTCTTTGGTTGTTGTTTTAGGCTTGATTTCCAAACTGACCAAGAGACATAGACCCATGGGGTAAAATGGAAATCACATGCTCTTTAAAGTTCTTCCAGTTTTGTTAGGAAGGACCAAAGAGTACGTTAAGTAATGACTACTTCGTATTTTATTAAGACCCTAGGGGGGTCGTTTAAAAATAAAACTCTCAGTTCTCCTTCATCTGTGCCTTAACAAAATCTCAACTTAATTGAGTCATATTCCTCCTTAGCCTCCCGAAGCCTAATCAAGCACAGATCTCCAAGGCATGTACAGAAAACCTTACAAATTGTTTGTTTCTTTGTTTATAAGGAGACACCTTTATGGACAAAGCTCTGTCCCTCTTCTGAAGTGAGGCAGACTGTATAAAGTCAGGGAAACATCACTTCTAATCTCTTGCTCCTAAAACCAAATTGATAACTATGGTCCTTATTTCTAATGAGGTTTTTGGATGTAAAGTAGGATATTTATTATTACCAGGAGATCACTGGGACAGGAAAAGCATACCTGGAGCGAAAAATAAATCTCAGCAAACAGCCCTTGCCCATTCTGCCATGTGTCTAAGACTCAGGAATTTACACTAGTAAATTTCTCTGATGGTTAAGGAACACACGGGCCCAAATCCTTTTTACTTCCTTTTTATGATTTATGGTCACGACACCCTGGTAGTTGCCAGATAGATAAAGTTTTCCTATACTAGTTCCTCTCCAAGACAGTTTCTCAAAACTTGAATCTTACTGCTGAGAGGAGACATGTTTCTTAGACAAGACTTTGAAGGTCAACTTTTTCTTCCTGTACATTCTAGAAATTGGCAGCCTGATTCTTTAAGGCAGCTGGCCAAGTTTTCTATATCCATTAATTTAGATACTACTCTAATTTTGAGTCTGTTGGTACCTTTGGTTTAAGAAATATCTCCCAGTGTTAGTATAATTAATTTCCATATCACCTCAAGCTTATTCTGGCCCAAGGGAATAAAGTTACATGGGATTTTAACATTTTAATCAGCCTTTTCATGATCACTGACCACTGATACATTAATTTTTAAAAACAGAACAGAGGCATATCTGTTCATTGTATTCACTATAAACTGAATGCTATTTTTGAAGTGCCCACAATTGTTTCATGGTTGCATTTTCCTATTAGTTTAATGTGCTATGTCAGCCCTGAAGAATTGGTAGAATGTTTTAATATCAATAGGAAACAAGGCTTAACAGAAAAATGTTGTGTTTTAACACTGAATTGCCTCTTATTTTATCCTTAAACTTTAAAAGCACAGTCTCTTCAATAAATGGTGTTGGAAAAACTGGACAGCCATATGCAAAAGAATGAAACTGGACCACTTTCTATACCATACACAAAAATCAACTCAAAATGGATTAAACACTTAAATGGAAGACCTGAAATCGTAAAACTCCTAGGAAAAAGACATAGGCAGTAGCTCTCTGACATTAGTTGTAGCATTAATTTTTTGGATCTGTCTCTTCAGGCAAGGGAAACAAAAGCAAAAATAAGCAAATGGGACTACATCAAACTAAAAAGCCTTTGCATAACAAAGGAAACCATCAGTAAAACAAAAGGCCATCTACTGAATGGTAGATAATATTTGCAAACAATAAGAGGTTAATATCCAAAATTTATTTTGAAAACTCATAAAACTCAGTAACAAAAAATGAAGAAGACAAAGAAGGAGAAGGAGAAGAGGAAGAAGAGGAAGAAGAAGGAGAAGAAGAGGAGGAGGAAGAACAAGAAGAAGAAGAACAAGAAAGAAAGAAACCAATTCAATTAAAAAATGTACAGGGGCTTCCCTGGCAGTCCGGTGGTTAAGACTCTGTGCTTCCAATGCAGGTGGAGTGGGTTCAATCCCTGGTCAGGGAACTAAGATCCCAGTGCTGTGGGACCAAAAAAACAATGTACAGAGGCCCGTGAATAGAAGGTTTTCCACTGAGGACGTACAGATGGTCACAGACACATGACAAGATGCTCAACATAGCTAATCATCAGGGAAATGCAAATCAGAACCACTACAAGTTATGACCTCCTATGTGTCAGAATGGCTATCATCAAAAGAGTCAAAAACAAAAAGCGTTGAAGAGGATATGGAGAAAAGGGAACCTCTGTGCACTGCTGGTGGATATGTAAATTACTGTAGCTTCTATGGAAAATGGTACGTATGGAGGTTCCACACAAAATAAAAAATAGAACTACTGTATGATTCAGCATTCCACTTCTGGGTATTTATCCATAGAGAAAGAAAACACTGATTCAAAAAGATATATGCCACCTCAATGTTCATTGCAGCATTATTTACCTATGTTCATGGACAGAAGATGTAGTACACACACACACACACAGAGGAATTATTTTTTTTGGTTGTGTCGCGCGGCATGTGGAATCTTAGTTCCCCCAACAAGGATCCAACCTGTGCCCCCTAGAGTGGAAGCACAGAGTCTTAACCACTGGACCTCCAGGGAAGTTGCACACTGGAATATTGATCAGCCAAAAAAAAAAAAAAAAAGGAATAAAATTTTGCCATTTGTGACAACATTGATGGACCTAGATGATATTACATTATATTAAACAAAGTCAGAGAAAGACAAATACTGTATGATTTCACTTATACGTGGAATCCAAAAAACAAAACAAGTGAAGAAATATAACAAAACAGAAACAGACTCATATACCCAGAGAACAAACTGGTGGTTGCCAGAACAGAGAGTGTGAGGGGATGGGCAAAATAGGTGAAGGGGATTAAGAGGAACAAACTTTCAGTTATAAAATATGTCATGGGGAAGTAATATACAGCATAGAGAATACAGTCACTAATATTGTAATAACTTTGTATGGTAACAGATAGTAACCAGATTTGGGTGATCATTTTGTAATGTATAAAAATATTGAATCACTATGTAATATATCTGAAATCAATATAATAAGTGAATTATACTTCAGTAGAAAAAAACTTTCAAATAGTCGATATTCTCATCAAACCATGAGTTTTCATTTTATTGGTGTTTATACCAATTGGCATTTTAATTTGACCTATTAGAATTCCATTAAAATGAAATTTGTTGTTACATAGCTTCTACCATAGTTCTAAATGGATAAAAATTATTTTTGAAATATATAACTTGCAAACAAGGAAAAGCTTAAAGTTAAAAGTACATTTACCCTTGAAGGTGGGCAATATCATCTCTTCTAATATCAGCAATATATTAAGGGATTTCAGTGTATTTGCTTCTTTTCACACAGTAGTTTATCAAAAGACTGTAATGATGCAATGATATCTAAAATCATTTTACTTAAGCCTGACTTTGATCCTGAACTTTTGAGACAGTCACAATTTGTTTAGAATAATTGTTCCTTCCATTTCCAACATATGGGACTTTGAGAAAGTTATTTCACTGCTCTGACTCTCAGTTTCCTCTTCTATAAAATGTGGACAACCTTCTTCCAAGGATGTGATTAGATGTAAAGGCAGAAATATGGAAAGCAGGTAGTAAGTATCTGGCACTATATGGTCTTCCTCGCGGACGATGTGCCAACCACACTTATTGCCTTTCTTTTCCCAGTTCCTATCTTTAGACTGCCCTGGCTGTCCTCTCCACTCCCAGATCTTACATGACTGGCTCCTTTTCAACATTTAGATCTCACCTCATCAGAGAGGAACCACCCACTCTAACCCCCATCCCTAATTAGTTACAATATACCATATCACCCAATTTTATGGTCCTTTTAGTCCTTACCACTAGACACCATTACCTTGTTTTCCTGGTTTCTTGATTATTTTCTGTCCTTATCGCTAGACACTATTACCTTGTTTTTCTGGTTACTTGATTATTTTCTGTCTCTTCTTTATAGAATTAAAGATCTTGGAAAGTAAGGGCATTGTCTGTGTTTCTTTTCATTGAATCACCTGAGCCTAGAACAGGGCCTGACACATAATAAGCAATGAATAAATAAGTGGTGGTCATCACCCCTTTCCTGTAGCTGAGTCCACTGGCATTCCAAAAGAAAAGCAGAACCATCTCTCTAGTGTGGCATTTACCCACGCATAAGTAGATTGCTAGAAATTAGTAAACAGATAACTTAAAGCAAAACAATCAAACTTTTATTTGATTGTGCTGACGAAAAGTGAAAATATACTGGAGGTGGGAGATTTCATTAATTCATTCATTCAATAAACCTACTTGATTAACTATTGTGTGCTAAGGATTGAGCTAGTTACTGAGGTTAAGATGTAGAAGAAGAAAGAATTCATATATTTAAAAAGCACCTAATCTAATCAACACAGTAAGCCACTTATGCATTTAATCTGTTGCCTTTAAGCCAGCTATGTCTTCAATGCTGTCAAAATGCTATATGAAAGCAATGCCAAGGGATTCTGTGCAAGGAAGCTGAAGGCAAAGAAACCTCTACAGCAGTGACGTTTGAGCTGGATCTTAGAGGCTGAGGAGAGCTTTTCAGGGTAGAGAAAGGAGAAAGGGCATTAAGGAAAATAACTGGCATGAGCAAAGGCCCAGAAGGGTCCTGGGTAATCTGTGTTTGTCTGGGACAGGGGAGGTAGTGGGGAAGAATCAGCCAATAGTCTTCAAGTCTGAATAGCACAGGAAGACATGGCAGGACTGGAAGGGTAAACTGGAACCATGAAGAACCATAAATACCTCACCCAGAGCTTTAGACTCTAAAATATAGGCAATGAGGAGTATATAAACTTGATCAAATCTGCATTTTAGAGAGGTCTAGATGACCGTGTAGAAGAGGGAAGTGTTATGCAGAAGAAAGGAGAGAGACAGGAGACAATAAAAGGTTAGAGCTGGAATCCTTTTTAGTAGTCCAAGCAATAAATCAAGAAGCCCTGAATCTGGGTACGTCCATAGTAAGATTTAAAGAGAAAAATGGATTTGAGGGAAATTCGGTAAGGTAGCATTGTTAAGCCAAAGATGATTCTGGAAAGGACTAAGTATACTGTCAAATATTAGAAATGCAAAGAGAAGAACTAGACTTCAGTGTTTGGAATGTTGGGAGGTATCTGCAAGATACCTAGACTTATAGATCTACTGAGGAATTTAATATTTGAATGAATGTTTATTAAAGTTAGAATTACTGAGTGGACAGATGGACAGGATAAAGTAGTGAGTCTGTGGTAAACTCTTGTTTAGAGATATAAAGGAAGAAAGAGGTAGGAAACATCAACATGCCCCTGGGCATATGTATTTCTACATCTTTGTCAAGAATCATACCCAAATACTTAGATAACTAGATTAGGCTTATTTTTCTTACAGGGAAGCAGGAGTCTGATTCTGTCTTTGACTTAAGCACAGCGATGATAAAACCAATTTGATACTCAAATAATAATCATTTATTAATTGCTTGCTATGTCCAGGCACTGAGATAAGCTCTTTCCGTGAATTAACTCCTTTAATCCTCATTTCGTGATGTAGTTACTATTATTGTTCTCTCCATTTTACAAAAGAGGAAGTAAAGGCACAGAGAAGATAAGGAATTTGCCTAAGTCACACAGCCAATCACTTGTGGAAGTGGGATTTAACCCTGGCACCCTGGACAACATTTTGCCTCTCAGACACATCCTATAGCAGCAGTCCCCAATCCCCAGGCCGTGGACAGGTGAGGAACCCGGCCGCACAGCAGGAGGTGAGCAGTGGGCTAGCTAGTGAAGCTTCATCTGCCGCTCCCCAGTGCTCGCCATCAGTCGCATTACTGCCTGAACCTTCCCCCCGCCCACCCCACACCCTCCCCATCCATGGAAAAATTGTCTTCCACCAAACCGGTCCCCCTGGTGCCAAAAAGGTTGGGGACCACTGTCCTATAGCATGTTTTGCATGTCAATTAGACCCTGTGGCATCAGGCATGCTACCATGCCCCTGCGTGTAGTATACTTTGGGGTAACATTTTTTCTTTAACATCTTTATTGGAGTATAATTGCGTTACAATGGTGTGTTAGTTTCTGCTGTAAAACAAAGTGAATCAGCTATACGTATACATATATCCCCATATCTCCTCCCTCCCACCCTCCCTACCCCACCCCTTTAGGTGGTCACAAAGCACTGAGCTGGTCTCCCTGTGCTATGCGGCTGCTTCCCACTAGCTATCTATTTTACATTTGGTAGTGTGTATAGGCTAACATGTTCTTAACCCCTTCAGTTCTTTTAACTACTCAAGTCGTCTGACACGTGGGCTGCAAGGACCTCCAGGAACAGATACTAAGCTTTTAAGGACAAAATCAAATATACACTCCCAAACTCTTAAGCATTCAAATCCTTGTGGCAGCAGTTTTCCCAGAGACCAGCATGGGGCAAGCATACAGTAGACCAAATCAATGTAGGTGCTGCTGGGATGTCCATGGCTGCACTGGCCAGATGGGAAGAATCTGTACTTGGTCTTCACATAGGTTTTTCTTTGGAATTGCCACTGTCTCTAAGGTTTACAAAAACCTGATACCTGATTTCTGCTAATCTCTACAAAAATCTGAAATCACCTGTTATCTACCTTGTCTTTATTTTGGCTTATGTATCTCCCCCTTTACACCTGGGGCCAGATTTCAGGAGAACAAGTCAGGAGCCGGTCACAGTTTATCTCTGGCCATGGTGCAGGCACAGTCAGCAGAGCAGACACTTTGTCAATATGTTCCCATTTTATTTGTCTTCTCCATTGGTGGGCATGTGGCCACCATGGCTGCGTTGCACACCCGGGTGCTATATTTCCTCTCAGAGCCAGAAGCAGAGATGTGAATGTCACAGACATTCTGCTCCATTTTTTCAGGAAACTGCATCTCTCATCATCTGTCCCTCAGGCCATACCTAACAAGCCCAATCTTTTATTCTTCCAGAAGCCTCCAACTATTTGGAGACAGCTTTTATATTCAGTGGGTTTAGTTTCCCTAAGTTAAGAAATCCTAGTTTTTCAGCTGCTTCTCATGTGGCATGGTTTTCAGTGGCTTCATAGCTCTCTCTGTGTTTCCAAAGATATTTGCTACAATTCCCCTCTACTTCTATATAGGTAGGACCACTTTTATTTATCATTAAATAAAATTTTCTATTATGGTTTCTGTACATATCAATATGCATCTTTATAGGAAATTTATCCTCCCTGTTTCTATGTTACACTCAGATTCCTATATTCCTTAACCCAAATCACAAAATCAGGGCAATATCAGGGCACAAAGTATCAACAAAATAGTCACATGTTAATAATATCAATTCCAACAGGAAAAAGTAAAATAGTATTAATATGTAAGACTGAGACTGAATGACATTAATATTGCCCTTTCTTTACAACTTTATTTGTTCTTTCCTCAGACTACCAGACTTACTATTTTTGTGCAAACAACATGAATCATCACATATACCAAATTAAGCACGGGCAGGGAATATTTAGAACAGCATAAAGTGAAATGCTAAGAGCATAGGATATACCAGGGTAGAGAAGATTTCAAAGCTCCAAGTAAATTTCAACAGTTAATAATAATTTTTAAAAATGGAACTGAACTACTCAAAGCCAAGAGCCTGGGTAGTATAAACTCCTCCAAATTCATGCACTATACATCCTTGTATACATACTTGTCACAAATCCCTCAGTGCAGGCACAAATTCCTGTTGGATAAGAAATCCCACTCCTCAGCTTCCAGCAAGGACAATCAACAACCCTTATTCGTACTCAGCGAGACCGCCACGCCATTGTTCTCAACACTAAAAACCCCACTGCTTTTTTATTCCCACCACATTCCACAGAGCTCTAACTCATGTTTTCTGAGCAGTTTCCAAGAATGTCTTTGTGTTCTTATCTTGGTGTCCTCTGAGGGTGTAAATGCCCTGCGCAGCACCCTTACTCCCTCAGATAAACCCCTGAACTGTTGGAGCAGTTTTCCTTTCTTGGCCCTCTCCGTTCTTGCTGCACCGGACCACCTCAACTCCAGGTTAAGTTGTGCATTTCCCTGAAGACCCATGTGTTTCTTCTTTTTTGCCTTAGAGTCGTTCTCTTTCCTGAGCTTCAGAACTTGAAGGCTGGCTGCTGAGAGAGGGATTCTCTACAGACCACTCTCTGTGATTCTGACCTTTTCTACCAGCAGGCTTCAGTGAACATCTTTTAGAAGTTGCCCAGCATAACGCACTTTGTGGCAGTAGTTTCATTCTCCTGATATAATTTTTAATCTAAAGTACTTTTTTTTCAAAACAAAATCTTATTGAGAAACTCAAAATATTGAAGATACAAAATTAAGGGGCAGATTGGGATGTTGGGGGCTGAAGTCCTAGTTGCCTCCTCTCCTGACCAATGATGCTCCATGGAAGGGAACTTGGAAACACTCTTTGAAGAGGAACGTCTTAGACAGCACCCTGTTAAGCCAACATAAAGTCACTTTCCTTTCCTTTCTTCTTTCCTCCCTCCTCTCCTCCCTCTTTTCTTTCTTTCTTTTGTCCGTAAAGCTCCACTTTTCCTTTATAGTCCTAAAACTTCCTCTCCAGGTTATTCTGAAAATATTTTCTCATCTTTCTCTTCTTTGTTAACAGATTCTTTAACTTTGCTTTTGACATTCCACAAAAACACTGATTTTACTGAATTCAGAATATTTCCCTGTACTATTTTTATTTTTTCAGTAAGTGTTTACTGAATACTTATTATGTTCCTGGTACTAGAAAAACAAACAAACAAAAATCCCTGCACTCACGGTACTCACATTCCAGTTGGGATAAAATAGATGATAGGCACAATAAACAAGTAAATTATTTATTAGAAATTCATAAATAGTAGAGATAAGTAAATTAGGGAGGTGAATATGGAATTGGGGGGAGAATTGTTTCAGTTTTTAATTATGCACTGCAAAGGATGCGAGCAGCAGCAAAATCTAGGGTAGCAGCGTTCCAGGCGGGGAGGTGCTCCCCCAGATGGCAACATATTTGGCAAGTTGGAGGAACAGCAAAGAAGGCAGAGTGGATGGAGGGGTGCGAGCAAAGCTGAAAGTAGGAGATGAGTTCAAAGAGACAGAGAGGCCGATCTTGCAGCGCTTTATAAACTGTTACAAGGACCTTGGCTTTTGTTCAGAGTAAGAATGGGAGTCACTGAAGAGTTCTGATTACATGCTCTGGTTTATACTTTTCAAGGATCACTTGGCTGCTGGATGTGAAGAGACTGCAGTAGGGCAACAGGGGAAGCAGGGAGGCTATTACTTTAGAAAATCCTTGACTCTTTAATTTATTTCAGCTAACACATTTTTGGCCTCTTACTATTTTCCAGGCACTGGGTCATTGCTAAGGAGAGGATGGTTAGCACGGGCCAGGAATTGTTTTGGATTAGTCTCTTTCCCCCACCAAGTTTCCACTAGTTTACAGACCTGTATACATGTAGCAACTCTAATTTTTTTTTTTTATCTTGTGTCCACTTCTAGGGAAGAATGGACACCAAATTTTCTATTCTGATTTAATTAAGAAATCTTTGAATCTAATCAACTGCTGTAAAAAGTCTGCCCAATTATGCTAAGTGAAATAAGTCAGACCAAGAAAAACAAATACTATATGATATCACTTATATGTGGAATCTAAAATATACAACAAACTAGTATATAAAATAAAAAAGAAGCAGACTCACAGGTACAGAAAACAAAGTAGTGTTTACCTGTGGGGAGAGGGCAGAGAGGAAGGGCAATAACAGAGGTGGGGGAAAAAAGGGTTATTATGGGATTATATGAAATCATGTGTATAAAACTTCTGAAAATTGTAAATCATTATTAGAATTTAAAGAATCTTTCATCCAATTAAAAAAATTAAAAAAATTTTAAACGAATTATTTTTTTTTAGAAGTCTGCCCATATCTCTTAGATAACCTAATTTCCTGAAATCCGAGTCTGGCGGCTTAATGAGATTGCTCAAGATTATCTGCTCTAGCAGTTTAGATAACGTCATTCCAGCAAAAAGAAAGAAATCTATGTGCCTAACACATGGTTACGACACTGATAACCTTATGTAGTTAGCAAAACTTACCAAGTTCCTACTTTGGCACCCACGTAAGGAGATGGAACTACTGCAGGATAGAAGTCATTAAACTGGAGTCTGCGGCATCATCAATTATTCATTTTGTGACTTTGAATTTACCAGGCAAAATCCTTAGTCTGTTTCACCCTTAGCTTCATCCTCTATCAAATGGACATGGGAATTGCTTAGGTTTTCTCTTCTTGCTAATGATGAGGTTAAATAGGTCCCTGCAGAGGTTGGCCAGCTTGTTCTGGCTAACATCCCAAGCTCTCTAAAAGGCCAGGAAAACCCTGGAGAGAGACTCTAAAACTGTTAACAGATTCTGTAGAGATCCTAAAAACTGCCTTCACAGTCCCAACCTCATAATCACAGTTTACTCTAATGGGGACAAGGTGTAGGTGATTAGGGCTGTATCAGGAGAGTGAAGTTGCTAACTGTACATCGACCAACAGGAAGAACATGAACCAGAGAGCATAATCTTTGTCATCCATTACCATCGATTTTAACAGTTGTTACTATGTGTCATATAGCAAATAGCAGTTTGATTCCTAGGTCCTTATCCCTGTTTTCATTGGCCTTTAGGTTCCTACAAGTAAAAACAAAACCAAAAATACCCCAAACCTAACTAAATTAATCTAACAAGTGTTTACTGGGCACCCTTCGGGAACATATGATCATGTAGTACCAGAGGTGACACTAGGATTTCTGTCATGCTGGTTTATGAGTGATTAGCTATTAACAAATTTCCTTGTCAGGTATAAGAATGAAGGAAAAAGAAACTAGGAAATTATTGTACTGTACCATTTCATGAAAAAATGAATATGTTCGCTGGAAAGACTCATAAAGTCCTATAAGCACTGATTCATGTAATTAAAATTACAATGCCTACTAAAAGTCTGTTTAGAGGAAGTTGTATGGTGATTATTAGGTTGAAAATATGTTACTTTTACAATAATACTAAACAATATATCAATACAAGGAAGACTTAGAATATAATATCTGATGGGCTTAATTGTGCCCTTCCCCAAATTCATATAACCCCAGTACTTCTTCCTGTATCTGGAGATAGAGCCTTTAGAGAGATAATTAAGTTAAGCTAAAATGAGTCTGTTAGGGTGGGCCCTAATCCATTCTGACTGGTATTGAAACTGAGCAGGACCCTGTGGGGCTCCTGGGCACAAAAATGTTTCTGTGTCCTCCCTTCCCTGAGTTCCAAAGGGCAGGTTCAAACAGTTGTTAATCAGGGAAGAGAGCGGATACAGAGACAAGGGAGGAGCAGTCAAGAAACAATAGTGCAGCCTTGGGGCAGGTCCTGGTTCCTCCTCAAGGGATACACATAACAATATCTTTGAGCTCTTCTGCAGAACTAAAACCCCTACCATATGGAAGATGTTCCAGAGAGAAGGTCACAGTTCAGTAACATCGAGAACTACAGATCACAAGATCACGCGATGCCAGCAACACTGCCCCCCTGACTATAAAACTCCTCACAAACCCCCCTGGGTTGGGACACAGTTTTTGAGGGCATGAGCCTGCTGTGTGCCCCTTTGCTCGGCAAGCAATAAAGCTATTCTTTTCTACTTCACCCAAAACTCTGTCTCCGAGATTCAATTCGGCACCAGTATACAGAGGCCAAGTTTCAGCATCAGGATCCTTATAAAAAGAGGAAATTTGGACACACAGAGAGACACCACAGATGTGTGTGCACAGGTGGATGGCCATGGGAAGAGGCAGCAGGGAAGTGGTGGTCTGCAAGCCAAGAAGAGAAACTTTAAGAGAAACCAAGCCTGCCGGCAACTTGAGCTTGGACTTCCATCCTCCAGAACTGTGAGAAAATAGATTTCTTTTGTTTAAGCTGTCCGTGCTGTGGTATTTTGCTATGGCAGCCTTAGTAAACTAATACAAAATATTAAGGAAAAGTAACCACTTGGATGATAGAAAATTAAGAGGACTTTAAGAATATTGAGAATAACACATAGAATAAAATTGAAGGAAAAAAAATCCCTAGAAAAAACATAGTCTTTACTCATTATACTTCTATTTGTTTCCTTAAAAATTCTCTTTAAATTTCTTATCAATTAAACTATGTTTATATGAGTTTTTACAACATCTTGGAAACTGTAAGGATGGCTTCAAATTTTTATAGAATATTAATGTGAACTCTTTCAGAGTGACTAATGACATAAATAATACAATATACAAACGTGAACCTTCAGATTTCAAAATGAAACAAACCATCAAACCAAAGCATTTGGAAATTAAGAAAAAAATATCAGGAGAATTTTTAGCAGAATGGCAGTAGTAAATAAAAGACAAAGGAAACACTGCTTCAAAATCTCATTATTGGGGTTTCCATTTCCAGAATGGCAGTGTAAGATCTGTGGACCCAATGCCCTAGAAAAGCAACCATAACTAGTAACTAGTAATAACTGAACAACACAATCAATATAGGATCTAACTGACATTACTCAACACTCCACTCCATCAAAGATATGTACTTGTTCAAGCACCCATTTAAAAAACAAACAAACAAGAAACCCATAACGGCCCCCAACGCACCTAGACATACCTATGCTTATTCAGATATATCTATAAATCTATGTCCATATCTATATATCTCCAGCACCCAAGAATATATTGCTATGTAAAGAGAAAATGTAATTAAAACAATGCCTTGATTACTGAATTTTTAAAATAGCTACATGAAAGAGTAAAGATTAAGAGTAACCCTCCAATTTCACAAACAAAATTTTCTCAGAAAAGTTAAGCAAATTGCCCAGTGTCACTCAGCAAGCAAATGGCAGAACAAGGGCCAGACTGCATCATCTCCAGACTTCAGGTTTAATGCTGCTTCTCTGCTAGTCTAAACTGCACTGCAGGTTTATTTCAATTAGCATGACAGAGGGCACATTCCTATTTACTGTGGAGTTGTATTTAGTTTATGCCTATCATTTGGAATCTTCATTGAAACAACAAAAGAAGCAGTGAACCCTATCAAAGCAGTTTTACTCAGTGTGGGTGACTCTCTGAAGAGCTTTGTCTATTTACACTGTAAGGAAGTGTGACACAAAGGCCAGATGATAGGAATAATTTTCACCTACAGGAATTTGCTTAATTATTCATATTTAGGGATGTTTTTACTTGTTGCAGAAGCAAACATAGCTAAACCCACTTTACTTATACCCTCTGCTTTCCTTCCTTACAAAGCGATGATTGTGAACCTTGTTTGAAACAATTACTTAAATATATGTGTGTGTGGGTGGAGGATTTGCAAATCAAATCACATAGCTAAATATAGCTTTTGTCAGGAGAAGTAATTTGTGAGCAAATAAAAATTAAGAACTAGAATCCAGTGTGGACCATAACATGGAAATAACGTCTACTCTTCCCAGAGAATTTTCAGGCTGTGACCATTGTGCATCAATCCAGACTGACCCAGTGATGTGTAAGTCTTGAAAGGTATCACCAAGTACAGAGAACAAATGGAGACATCGTTCTACTTTATAATGTAAAAACAATATAAACTAATCAAGCTTGAATGACTTTGGGGTACAACTTAGAAACAAAAGAGTTTAGTGTTTTGTGAGTGACTCAACCACATTACCTACAAATAAAAAGGGGCTGGCATTGTCTTTCTGATCAAGGATAACATTATTATGTTACTATCTGTGTGGATGAGTGTACATGAAATATCCAATCGGCATTCCACTTCCTCTTCTACTTAGCATTTCTGGGGAGTGGTGAATCCCATTTTGTAAATCATGTTACTCTTTGCAATCACGCTTTTTTCTTCAGAATCCCAGTATTTTGTCAGAAATTGAATCTGTTGCTCAACACTTTGAATTTAATTCAAATATCATTTTTCCTCAATTTTATGTGGTGTCTACGTGCACTTTTACATGCATGAATTAGCAATTCGTGGAATTTTGCTGTCTCTCCATGTGGACATTTGTGTTTAATTTGGCCCTTGCTGGTCTTTTTGGACTTTTCAGTGATATCACATATACAAAATATTGGCAGAGAAATACATAATCAAAATTCTGATAGTCAATATTTTCTTGTTCGAAAATAAATGTGTTCCGTTTGGGCAGTACACAGTAACCTAGGCCACATGTCATACAGGGTACCCTGGGTGGATGTGCAGCAGTGGGAAAGGACAATATTTACATCCTTCCAGGTAAAGTCAAAGGAAAGAGTCAGTGCCAGGAATTCTTCAGTGAACTGGCTAGGGTCCTCGGAGAATCTGCCTAAGTGGGTGCGGCATTCGTTAAGGTCAGACAAAGAAAAAGGAGTGTGGACTCTGGTGATCCCATGATGCCCACCTACTACTTCCTGAAGGGGGCAAAGAGGCTCTGGTTGCATTTCTGGCATGGAAGGGTGAAGAGGCTTACAGGGCGGGGGAGAGGCTGAAGATGGTGGAAGAGTGTTGGGGCTTGGGTCTTCTGTCTGGGGCTCCTGTTCTTCCAGGGGTGCCACTAGAGGGGGCTTTTGTGAAGCTCAAATGGGTCCCAGCTGGCAAGGTTCCCTAACATAGGACTTGCATAGCTCCGGGGCCATAAAATCCTGTACATAAGGAACTTCTGTCCATTCCCCCTGCCTTTTGCAGAAGATGTCTAACCGTAGGAAGGTATTATAGTTGAGGCTCCCATTTTCTGGCCAGGCCTCATCGTCCTCAAGTTTATACTGGGGCCAGGCTTCATTACAAAAGAAAATGAGCTTATTTTATTTTAAAGAATCTAGAGAAAACTTGTCCCAGTGACTCAAACTGCACCCGAAGGGTGAGTCCTTGGAGATGGAGGAGGTGTCCCCCCTCGTTCCTTCAGGGAGAGAATGCTCCTGTATCAGAGGGGAGTACTAGCGTTAGGAGGTCCCATGGGGGCTATCTAAGACACGACTGGTTCCAGGCGATCCTGTCCACCTAGTCCTGTCAACTTTATCCACTGCCACTACTCCCCCATGTGGCAGTGCCATTGGCCCCAGTGTCCTGGGACCCATGTCCTCTCCTGGCATCCGCAGTACCCAGGATGAGTGAAGGCTCATCTATTGAGAAGGCTTATCAGTAGAGAAGCTGAAGGCTTCTCTATTGCTTCTACAGATTAATCTCTGTGTTCTGGGATAGGTTCCCCTGGAACAAACATCCTCATGGTTCTAGGACCTGTTTAAGTCCCAGCCTTTTTCTCTCAAAGGGTGGTAAGTTTCAGAAAACAGGCACTGACCATTAAGGGAGATGGTTTGTGAAAGAAAACAAAGAGAAAAGAAACCTCTCTTTCCCCTTCCTTTTTGTGGGCAGCAGCCCTGGGGCCTTGGTGGCATCGTCTCCCTCCCCCCTTCCCACAGTACTCTGGCTAGCGGGCAGGGGGGCTGGGTGCAGGGGCGAATATGGCAACTGAGGCAGAGGCACCGTGACTATAGTTAGGGGAATGGAGGGCCCTGTGACCCTGGAAGAACACTCCCAATCATGCGACCCCTGGGAGGCCAGCACAGCAACTGTGGGTCATTGCCCAGGCATGTATCCCCAGGGTGCGGCCATGCGTGCAACGCACCCAGATTGAGTCGCCTTCTCTGCCCTAAGAGGGAGGGGTGGAGGTGGGGTCAGGGCAGACCCAGGAGGGGGCCAGCCAAACACCAGAAGGCAGGTGGTGAACGAAGGTCCCACCACCATGAATCCCGACCACGTGGCAGGACCATCCCCCTCCTAATACCTGGGGGTATGTTCACAGACCAGGTACTGTACGGAAGGGATGGCAGCTGCCGCAACCATGGCACAAACTCTAAGTAAGGCTGTATTTCATATTTTTACACAATTGGACCTGTTAACAGTTAAATGGTGGATAAGGCAAACCCAGAGGGCAAAGATCCTATGGTTTGGGTCCCTAGCTGCCTGTGAGGATGGCTGGAAACTTTCCCTGGCATGTCCTACACATATGTAACAGTACGAAGTGGAAGACCTAGCGGCAATGTTGGGAAAAGCCTGGCAGATTTCTTTTTGCCCATTTCCAGCAGAGTAAGGCACGAGATAAGAGTGGAATGTAAGAGTGAAGTAGGGATGCAGAGTTGAGACAAGGATGGATAGGCATAGGTGGACCAATAATAAGCCTAGGAGGGTAGCCACGGGGAGAGGGTGGTGTTATTCTTTTAACTGTGTGCCTGAAATTGTTGTGTAGTAATTGCCTTGAGGTGGACAGACAGACCTAGCATCTCTCTAGTCCGTTCCACAACCCACTTATTCTCTCACAGAAGGCTCTTCCGTGGCAAGCACCCTGATGGCTTTTAATTGCTTGTCCTGAGCCCACATTTTTGTGGCAATAGGTCCAAAATGAGACAGACTATAAGAGAGGGAGAAAGAGAGGGAGAGAGAGATGGAGATGGCTGGAAGTAAGGCCACACCTCTCAAGCCCAAGGGAGGGGAGAGGCTAAGTCCAAAAAGGTGACAGAAAGTAAGAAAGCAAAAGAGACAGTAAGAGAGAGAGTAGGAGAGAGTGAGAGAGTAACGGTGGGAAGTAAGGTAGTGCCTCTCAAGCTCAAGGGAGGTGAGAGGTTGAGGCTTACCGAATTCTCCTGGCTGGCTTGGCCAATATGTTCCCGGTGAATTTAAGGTGCGTGCCTCGTCGCAGAAGAATTCAGAGACTACGTGATAGGTAAGAAGTGGATTTATTTAGAGAGAAACACACTCCACATACTGAGTGTGGGCCATCTCAGAGGTGAGAGAACCTCAAAATATGGCACGGTTAGTTTTTATGGGCTGGGTAATTTCATAGGCTAATGAGTGGGAGGATTATTCTAATTATTTTGGGGAAGGGGCAGAGATTTCCAGGAATTGGGCCACTGCCCACTTTTTGACCTTTTACGGTCAGCCTCAGAACTGTCATGGCGCTGGTGGGTGTGTCACTTAGCATATGCTAATGTATTACAATGAGCGTATAATGAGGCTCAAGGTCTCCTGGAAGTCGAATCTTCCACCATCTTGGACCCAGTTGGTTCTAACTGGTCTTTGTCATGTCCCGTGGTTATTTCATTCTTTTAAAGGTCGTGCCCTGCCCCCTTCCTTCCTGTTTCTGATGAGGTCACACACACTTGCCTATCTTCTCATTTAATAACATTAACTGTGCAGCCAGTAATTACAGTAGACCAATAAATACAGTGTGAACTTTTAAATTCAAATGTGTAGGAGTTGCTTCCTGCTTAAATATAGTATTCTAAAACTTTGCATTATTCCATCAGGAAATATTTATTGAGCCCCCACTATGAAGAAATTGCAGGGTCATATTAAATATGCTTTTGAGGTTTCAGATCATGAGTTTATTTATTTATCGGTCATGCTGCACAGCTTGTGGGGTCTTAGTTCTCTGACCAGGGATGGAACCAGGCCCCAGCAGTGAACGAGCTGAGCCCTAACCAGTGGACTGCCTAGGAGTTCCCCAGATCATGAGTTTAAAATGAAACAACTCATGAAATATACCTTGCTTTATCTTTTTATCTTTCTTGACCACCGCCACCCCCCCAACCAACTTCTATCCATAGTTAGTCATGTATCACTCTGAAAGAAATCAAGAGGGGACTAGGGGGAAGAATTTATCCCATAGGAAAAATAAAGCAAAGTAAAACAAACTTAAAAACAGAAAAAAAGGAAAGGCCCTTTTAAATTGTATATTTTGCTTTCATAGAACATGGTGTGCATACCACTTACCCATACCCTCCATGAGCATTAATTAAAAGGAACTTTGTTATTTATTCAGCAGCAGGCTTTGTTCTCTTTGGGTAACTTGGGGAACACTACCATATGCCTTGTGAAGATAATGACATTCTCCCTTTTTAAAAATGCACAAACAAAACTACAATATAGCTGTTGTTTCTTGGCATTCTAACAATGAGAACTCCTGATCAACTCATACATGCACTTATCAATAGCACAAAGATAGTGGAGACATTTAATAGCAACTGTGGAGCTTTGAGAGAGATTGCAGGGCTGTTAGAATCAGAGAAAGCGCAAGGTACTTCAAGGTGGATTTGTCCTTATTTTGTCACATATACATATGGAAAATGCTTATTAATTCTTGGATTAACCAGTATATCTAGTTTCTACAGAATTCCATATATCAGAGAGTTTATAGCATTTTGCAGTTGTTTCCAAAAGAGATACAGGAGAATCATGTTGAGATGGCAGATGCTCAGAATATGGTGAGACTGTTTCTCCTGGCTGATAAGAGAAAGGACATTGAACTCATAAATTAGCAACAATCAGGCCTTTGTATTAGGTCACTAGATTCCATTAGATGTGTAACTTTGTTACTTCCTCACAGGCTCATTCCTCACTGCTGGCAAATTTATTAGACATATTACCCAGAGTTATAAAGGAAAGCACTTTGTTTTTCATTGTTATGCTTAAGGGATGAAAATTCTCTTTTTTCACCTTGAGCCACTAGGAGCAAATCCAAGTAAGAAACACAAGTTACTCCAAAGGGAGGTTTGAGCATAGTTCAGAACTGAGGACCAAGAATGAAGATGGGAAATATGTGTATATTTCACTTTTTGATTCAAGGCCTTTTCAGTTGCCTTCCTAAAAATCCTAAACACAACCCTACTATTGCCTTCAATGTCACTTTTTTTGCACAGTGCATGGAAATTTCTGTATTCTCCCCTCAACTCTACAAGATGAAGTCAACATTAAGTTTAGAATTGTAAGAAAAATTGAACTAAATATAATACGTATTCTGGTGCTTTGTTTTTAAGACTGGTATTCATTGGATGGACAGGGAGGATATAGTCCCTGGATAGCTGGGATGGGCCCTGGGACAACAGAATGGGTACCAGACATCAAGCTAAGGCAGATCCTGGCCTTTGAAGGGTGTGGCTAGCTTATCTATGAACACACAGTTTTGCTCCGGGGCTTTCCACTAAGAGGTTAGAGCCCCATTCTGCCCCGGGGCTTTCCACTGGGAAGTTAGAGTCCAGTGGGGATGTTTTCAATATTTGGTTGTCAGATCTTTTGGACAGTCCTTGTGTGGGTGCACTGAATGATCATGGAAGGAGAAGTGGTAGTGTAGCTCACCTGTCACTGAGGGTGAGAGTGGGGGCTGACACCACGACTTGAGGTCAGAAGAATTTAAGAATAAAATCCAAAGCAGAAGACAAGGTCTAGGAACTCCTCAAGATGGGTAGTAAGGAATATTGTAACTCAGGGGCCATGTGGATGCCAAAGGTTAGCTCTATCAGTTCTTGTCTGATTTAAGGAAACCTGAGGAGCAAAGCAGGAGCCTAGAAAGTTTCTAGATTATTATACTGCTGTCATATCAAAACACAAAGATTGTAAGGGTGAAAGCAAAATAATTCCCTTTCTAAGTTTTATCAGTGCATTTATTGCTATGGTTTACTTTTGTAGAGAGATACGACCATATATTAAGGACATATTATGTCCCAGAAACTTTAAGTAGCATGATTTCTCTAAATCCTATCTGTGTTACTCTTGTTTTATAGAAGAAACTGAGGTTCACAGAAGTTAAAGGAGTTGCCTAGGATGACACATTAAATCGTAGAGCCAGGATTCAGAGCCATGAATCAAATGGCTGTGATTTTTCTGCCATGCAATGTGCACTCTTTTATTTGCTAGTTTCTGCTGGTCTGATATTTTTTCATGCACCCAGGGTGCCTATTAGTCTAGTTCTTTTAATTTGTAAGTTACTCTTCTACTGTTTTGATATTCTGTGGATTGCAATGACAATTAGGACATACTTGAGGCAGAAGTGTCCTCTTGTGTGTTCAGCCTCATGGAAACCAGTACCCAACCCATGTGGCTAAGACCCAGGGGTTGACTCTGCCACACTTGAGAACAGGTGATGAACTGTTCACAGCTGTCTGGAGTTAAAGAACTCATCTCTGAGAACTGACACTTTCTCATTCTCTTTTTAAAGAGACAAGTGTTCCTCCTATTCTTCTGCACTTCTAACGATCCCTCTACTTTGAAAATGGCCCCTGTACTTGCTCTTTTGTCTCACTAATATCTCACTCTTGCATTCTTCTCAGACTTAACTTCCATTTTTAACTGTGACAGAATATCTTCTCATTCCATCTATACCTTTTCAGATGACACAGGAGAGATATCATTACATTTCTGTTTAAATGAGACACTCGACCACTTAGAAATGCTTCTCTATTATTTTTTTTCCCTTAAAATTTCTTTTTTTTTCCATCTTTATTGTTGTACAATTGCTTTACAATGGTGTGTTAGTTTCTCCTTTATAACAAAGTGAATCAGTTATACATATACATATGTTCCTATATTCTTCCCTCTTGCATCTCCCTCCCTCCCACCCTCCCTATCCCACCACTCCAGGCAGTCACAAAGCACCGAGCTGATCTCCCTGTGCTATGCGGCTGCTTCCCCCTAGCTATCTATTTTACGTTTGGTAGTGCATATATGTCCATGCCACTCTCTCACTTTGTCACAGCTTACCCTTCCCCCTCCCCATATCCTCAAGTCCATTCCCTAGTAGGTCTGTGTCTTTATTCCGGTCTTACCCCTAGGTTCTTCATGACATTTTTTTTCTCTTAGATTCCATATATATGTGTTAGCATACGGTATTTGTCTTTCTCTTTCTGACTTACTTCACTCTGTATGACAGACTCTAGGTCCATCCACATCACTACAAATAACTCAATTTCATTTCTTTTTATGGCTGAGTAATATTCCATTGTATATATGTACCATATCTTCTTTATCCATTCATACAATGATGGACACTTAGGTTGCTTCCATCTCCTGGCTATTGTAAATAGAACTTCAATGAACATTTTGGTACACGACTCTCTTTGAATTATGATTTTCTCAGGGTATATGCCCAGTAGTGGGATTGCTGGGTCATATGGTAGTTCTATTTGTAGTTTTTTAAGGAACCTCCATACTGTTCTCCATAGTGGCTGTACCAATTCACATTCCCACCAGCAGTGCAAGAGGGTTCCCTTTTCTCCACACCCTCTCCAGCATTTATTGTTTCTAGATTTTTTGCTGATGGCCATTCTGACTGGAGTGAGATGATATCTCATTGTAGTTTTGATTTTCATTTCTCTAATGATTAATGAAGTTGAGCATTCTTTCATGTGTTTGTTGGCAATCTGTATATCTTCTTTGGAGAAATGTCTATTTAGGTCTTCTGCCCATTTTTGGATTGGGTTGTTTGTTTTTTTTGTTATTGAGCTGCATGAGTTGCTGGTAAATTTTGGAGATTAATCCTTTGTCAATTGCTTCATTTGCAAATATGTCCTCCCATTCTGAGGGTTGTCTTTTGGTCTTGTTTATGGTTTCATTTGCTGTGCAAAAGCTTTTAAGTTTCATTAGGTCCCATTTGTTTATTTTTGTTTTTATTTCCGTTTCTCTAGGAGATGGGTCGAAAAAGATCTTGCTGTGATTTATGTCATAGAGTGTTCTGCCTATGTTTTCCTCTAAGAGTTTGATAGTTTCTGGCCTTACATTTAGGTCTTTAATCCATTTTGAGCTTATTTTTGTGTATGGTGTTAGGGAGTGTTCTAATCTCATACTTTTACATGTACCTGTCCAGTTTTTCCAGCACCACTTATTGAAGAGGCTGTCCTTTCTCCACTGTACATTCCTGCCTCCTTTATCAAAGATAAGGTGACCATATGTGCGTGAGTTTATCTCTGGGCTTTCTATCCTGTTCCATTTATCTATATTTCTGTTTTTGTGCCAGTACCATATAGTCTAGATTACTGTAGCTTTGTAGTATAGTCTGAAGTCAGGGAGCCTGATTCCTCCAGCTCCGTTTTTTGTTCTCAAGATTGCTTTGGCTATTCGGGGTCTTTTGTGTTTCCATACAAATTGTGAAATTTTTTGTTCTAGTTCTGTGAAAAATGCCAGTGGTAGTTTGATAGGGATTGCATTGAATCTGTAGATTGCTTTGGGTAGTAGAGTCATTTTCACAATGTTGATTCTTCCAATCCAAGAACATGGTATATCTCTCCATTTATTTGTATCATCTTTAATTTCTTTCATCAGTGTCTTATAATTTTCTGCATACAGGTCTTTTGTCTCCTTAAGTAGGTTTATTCCTAGATATTTTATTCTTTTTGTTGCAATGGTAAATGGGAGTGTTTTCTTGATTTCACTTTCAGATTTTTCATCATTAGTGTATAGGAATGCAAGAGATTTCTGTGCATTAATTTTGTATCCTGCTACTTTACCAAATTCATTGATTAGCTCTAGTAGTTTTCTGGTAGCATCTTTAGGATTCTCTATGTATAGTATCATGTCATCTACAAACAGTGACAGCTTGACTTCTTCTTTTCCGATTTGGATTCCTTTTATTTCCTTTTCTTCTCTGATTGCTGTGGCTAAAACTTCCAAAACTATGTTGAATAAGAGTGCTGAGAGTGAGCAACCTTGTCTTTTTCCTGATCTTAGTGGAAATGGTTTCAGTTTTTCACCATTGAGGACGATGTTGGCTGTGGGTTGGTCATATATGGCCTTTATTATGTTGAGGAAAGTTCCCTCTATGCCTACTTTCTGCAGGGTTTTTATCATAAATTGGTGTTAAATTTTGTTGAAAGCTTTCTCTGCATCTATTGAGAAGATCATATGGTTTTTATCCTTCAATTTGTTAATATGGTGTATCACCTTGATTGATTTGTGTATATTGAAGAATTTTTGCATTCCTGGAATAAACCCCACTTGATCATGGTGTATGATCCTTTTAATGTGCTGTTGGATTCTGTTTGCTAGTATTTTGTTGAGGATTTTTGCATCTATGTTCATCAGTGATATTGGCCTGTAGCTTTCTTTCTCTGTGACATCCTTGTCTGGTTTTGGTATCAGGGTGATGGTGGCCTCATAGAATGAGTTTGGGAGTGTTCCTCCCTCTGCTATATTTTGGAAGAGTTTGAGAAGGAAAGGTGTTAGCTCTTCTCTTAATGCTTGATAGAATTCGCCTGTGAAGCCATCTGGTCCTGGGCTTTTGTTTGTTGGAAGATTTTTAATCACAGTTTCAATTTCAGTGCTTGTGATTGGTCTGTTCATATCTTCTATTTCTTCTTGATTCAGTCTTGGCAGGTTGTGCATTTCTAAGAATTTGTCCATTCCTTCCACGTTGTCCATTTTATTGGCATAGAGTTGCTTGTAGTAATTTCTCATTTGTATTTCTGCAGTGTCAGTTGTTACTTCTCCTTTTTCATTTCTAATTCTATTGATTTGAGGCTTCTCTATTATGTATTTAATTGGAATGGGTGGCCTATTACCACTGATTGTGGAAGAAAATGACCTCTGCATTTAACATGAAAATGTATTGTTAACTGCTTGATGTAGATGACTTATCTAATGATTTAGGTTAACTGATGTCAGCAGTTTTCAGAGTGCTGATATCAGGAATCGAAAAGAAAGCAAAATTACATAGGGAAATATATTTAGTAAATAGATAAAAGAAGAATTTTGAAGTTTGTCAGCTCTACTGAACAAATATACGAGAACTTAATTTTATTCTCACCCAAGTGCTTGCACCAACCTTGAAATGCCATTGATGTAAATATCAGTTCACTAAAATAGTATTTAAAAGCTTACTAAATAAAAATTCCTTTTTGTGACAATATTTTTTTTTAATTCCTCAAAATGGGTACTGCCACAGGAGCCCCAATTACTTTTTTCTAGAGGTGGTTATTATAAAGTATCTAGTTTTTAATTTCCTCATGCTGCATAAAAGACACTAAACCACAACAATTTATAATTTATTTAGCTTACAGCTGAGTACTGTTTAAGAAACTAATTGTAGAGAAGCCACGTGACAATAATTAAACTATTCCATGTCACACTGTGAATTTCCAAAATATTCAACAGCTTGTTTTATATAAGTACTAAAAAATAATATATTGTTTGGACCACGTCAAGTATTTACATCTTTTTTTTCTCTAACAAGCTTTAAGAGGTGAAGGATTTCTACAAAAATAGAGTTTAAAACATTTACTGTGCTAGCATAGTATAATTCTAGGCGAAATAACCTAACCTGCATCTGTGAAAAGGTCACACTTGCACTGTACATTGAAAATATAATGCCAGTGACTTACGAGATCTAAAATTTTCCAGCAGTTACATTAAAGAAGGGAAAAAATGAGAAATTAATTTTAATAATATTTTATTAATCCAATACAACAAAAATGTTAACATTGCCACATGTAATCAATATTAAAAATTATTAATAAAATATCTTTAATTTGTACTAAATTTTTGAAGTTTGGTGAATATTTTACACTTATAGTACCTCTCAATGTGGACTGGCCATATTTCAAGTATTAAATAGCCACATATTGCTAGTGGCTCTTGTATTGAACAAAGTAGGGTTATGCTAATGGTGGAGGTAATCTGTTAAAAGGAACTGAAGAAAAAGGAGGATATGACCAAGAAGGCAGAGTAGTAAGACCCTGAGCTCACCTCCTGCCATGGACGCACCAAAATTACAACTATTTACAGAGCGACTATCCATGAGAATGGCCTGAAGACTAGCAGAAAGATTTTCCACAACTAAAGACATAAAGAAGGGTAGGAAGGGCGAAGTTGTGGTATAGCCAAGACCTACACTCTCTGGTAGGCAACTCACAAATGGGAGGATAATCACTAATGCAGATGTTCCCCCTAAGAATCAGGAGTCTGAGGGCTTCCCTGGTGGCGCAGTGGTTGAGAGTCTGCCTGCCGATGCAAGGGACATGGGTTCGTGCCCTGGTCTGGGAAGATCCCACATGCTGCGGAGCGGCTAGGCCCGTGAGTCATGGCCGCTGAGCCTGCGCGTCCGGAGCCTGTGCTCCACAACGGGAGAGGCCACAACAGTGAGAGCCCCGCGTACCGCAAAAAAAAAAAAAAAGAATCAGGAGTCTGAGTGCCACATCAGGCTAGTCAACCTGGGGGCCCTGCACTGGGAAGATGAGCCCCCATGATGTCTGGCTTTAAAGGTCAGATGGCTTCCATACAGGAGAACTGGAGGGCTGTATGAAACAGAGACTGTTCTTAAAGGACAGATGTAAAATCTCACACTCTGGGTCCCAGCACAGAGGCAATAATTTGAAAGTACCTTAGATCAGACCCACTTACTGATCTTGGAGAGACTTCTGGAGAGGCAAGAGGCACCTGGGACTCCCTCTGGGGACACAGATGCTGGTGACAGCCATTTGGGGGAGCTTGTTGTACCATAAAGACACTGGTGTCAACAAAGTGCCACTTTGGAGTCTTCCTGTAGCCTACTAGTGCTAGGGGCTTACCTGCCCATCAGTGGACCAGCATCAGTCCCAGTACCCCTTGAACCTTGTAGCCAGCTGCTCAGGGAACTGGCCCTTCTCACCAGCAGGTTAGCACCAATTCCAGATTCCCACAGCCCCACCCACCAGTGGTCTGGCTGGCACTACAAAGGCAAGGACTGGCAGTCACCTGGCTGGGGCCCAGTCCTACCTGCCAGTGTGTTGATAGTAGAAGGGCCCATTCAGCCCACATAGGGGGTGCCATGGAGCATATAGCTCTGGTGACCAGAGGGAAGTGTGCTGCTGGGTCCCATAGAATGTCTCCTACATAAGGCCACCTCTCAGATCAGGAAATGTAACTAACCTACCTAATACATAGAAATAAACACAGAGAATTAGGAAAATGAGGCAACAGAGGAACATGTTCCAAATGAAAAAAAATCAGAACCTCAGAAAAAGAAGTAAACAAAGTGGAGATAAGTAATCTACTTGATAAAGAGTTCAAAGTAATGATCAAAAAGACGGTCAACAAACTTGGGAGAAGAATGGATGAACACAGTGATAATTTTAACAAAAAGTTAAAAGAAGAGCTAGACAGAGCTGAAGAATACAATAAATGAGATTAAAAAAATACACTAAAACGCATCAACAGTAGGTTAGATGATACGGAGGAATGGATCAGCAAAAGGGAAGACAATGTAGTGGAAATCACCCAAGCTGAAGAGAAATAAAAAAGAACTAAAACAAGTAGGAATAAGAGAACACTAGTACAACATCATGCATACTAACATTTGCATTATAGGGGGTCCCAGAAGGAGAAGAGAGGGAGAGAAAGGGACAGAGAACTTATCTGAAGAAATAATAGTTAAAACTTCTCTAACCTGGAAAAGGAGGCAGACATTCAGGTCCAGTAAGAACAGAGAATCCCAAACAAGATAAACCTGAAGAGGTCTACACCAAGACACATTATAATTAAAATGGCAAAAATAAAAGATAAAGAGAGAACCTTAAAAGCAGCAAGATAAAAACATCTAGTTATGTAAGATTATCAGCTGACTTTTCACAAAAATTTGCAGGCCAGAGGGAAGGGCACAATATGTCCAAAATGATGAAAGATAAAACTTATACCCATTAAGGCTGTCATTCAGATTTGAAGGTGAGATAAAGTGGTAAGCAAACCTAAAAGATTTCAGTACCACCAAACTAGCTTTACAAGAAATGTTAAAGGGACTTCTCTAAACATAAAAGAAAAGACCACAAATGGAAATATGAAAGTTACAAAAGGAAGAATCTCATTGGTAAAGGCACACATGCAGCAAATGTAGCAAATCAACCAATTACAAAGCTATGAGGAAGGTTAGAAGATAAAAGTAGTAAAGTTAGCTATACCCACAATTAGCAGTTAAGGTATACAGAAAACTAAAAGATATAAAATATGACATCAAAAACACTAAACATGGAAGGGAGAGTAAAAAATGAAGAGTGGTTAGAATGCATTTGAATTTAAGGGATCACCAACTTAAAATTATATATACTTATAATTGTTTATATATATATATATATACGTTGTTATATATGAACCTCATGGGAACCACAAACCAAAAAACTATAATAAATACACACAAAAAGAGAAAGGAATCCAAAGTTAACACTAAAGATAGTCATCGATAACAAGGAACAGAGCAAAAGAAGAAACAAAAAAGAACTACAAAAAACAACCAGAAAATAACTAAGTGGCAATAAGTATAAACCTATCAATAATTAAATGTATATGGACTAAATGCTCCATTCGAAAGACAGAGTGGCTGAATACAAAATAAAAACCCACATATGCTGCCTATAAGAGACTCACTTGTGACTTAAAGACACACACAGACTGAAAGTGAGGAGATGGAAAAGGTATTTCATGCAAATGGCAATTAAAGAGAGCTGGGGTAGCCATAGTTAATTCAGACAAAATAGATTTTAAAACAAAGACTGAAACAATAGACAAAGACAGACATTACATAATAATCGAGGGATCAATCCAACAAGAAGATATAACAATTGTAAATATATATGCACCCAACATAGGAGCACCTGAATGCATAAAGCAAATACTAACAAACAAAAAAGGGAGAACCAACAGTAACACAATATTAGTAGGGAACTTTAACACCCAGCTTACATCAAAAGACAGATCTTCCAGACAGGAAATAGATACCTATAGAACCCTGAATCCAAAAGCAGCAAATATACATTCTTTTAAAGAGCACATGGAACTTTCCCCAGGATAGATCACATGCTAGGTCACAAAACAAATCTCAATAAATTTAAGATGGTTGAAAATATATGCAGCATCTTTTCTAAGCATAAGGGTATGAGATTAGAAATCAACTATGAGAATAAAACTGCAAAGAGCACAGATATATGCAGGCTAAACAACATGTTACTAAACAACCAGTGGGTCCTTAAAGAAATCAGAGAAAATTCAACAACACCTGGACACAAATGAAAATGGAAACACCATGATCCAAAATCTATGGGATGCAGCAAAAGGACTTCTAAGAGGAAGTTTATAACAATACAAGCCTACCTCAGGAAATAAGAAAAATCTTAAATAAACCATCTAACCTTACACCTAGAGGAACTAAAAAAAGAACAAACAAAACCCAAAATTAGGGGAAAGAAAAATAATAAAGATTAGAGTTGAAAAAATGAAATAGAGACTAAAAAGCAATAGAAAACAGAATGAAACTAAAAACTGGTTCTTTGAAAAGATAAATAGAATTGAAGAACCTTTAGCCAGACCCATGAAGAAAAATAAAAAGAGGGCCCAAATCAATAAAATCAGAAATGAATGTGCCTGGAGGGGACCTTCAAGATGGCAGAGGAGTAAGACATGGAGAGCACCTTCCTCCCCACAAATACATCAAAAATACATCTACATGTGGAACAACTCCTACAGAACACCTACTGAATGCTGGAAGAAGACTTCAGACTTCCGAAAAGGCAAGAAACTCCCCACGTACCTGGGTAGGGCAAAAGAAAAAAGTAAAAATAGAGACAAAAGAATAGGGACGGGACCTGCACTTCTGGGAGGGAGCTGTGAAGGAGGAAAGGTTTCCACACACTAGGAAGTCCCTTCACTGGTGGAGATGGGGGGTGGGCGGGGGTGAAGCTTCGGAGCCACGGAGGAGAGCACAGCAACAGTGGTGCAGAGGGCAAAGTGGAGAAATTCCCACACAGAGGATTGGTGCCAACCAGCACTCACCAGACAGAGGCTTTTCTGCTCACCCGTCGGGGTGGGTGGCAGCTGGGAGCTGAGGCTTGGGCTTCAAAGGTCAGACCCCAGGGAGAGGACTGGGGTTGGATGCATGAACACAGCCTGAAGGGGGCTAATGTGCCACAGCTAGCTGGGAGGGAGTCCGGGAAAAAGTCTGGAACTGCCTAAGAGGTAAGAGACCATTGTTCCAGGGTGCACGAGGAGAGGGGATTCAGGGCACCGCCTAAACGAGCTCCTGAGATGTGTGAGAGCCGTGGCCATCAATGCGGACACCAGAGATGGCATGAAACGTTAAGGCTGCTACTGCAGGCACCACGAAGCCTGTGTGCAAGCACAGGTCACTATCCATACCTCCCCTCATGGGAGCCTGTGCAGCAAGCCACTGCCAGGGTCCTGTGATCCAGGGACAACTTCCCTGGGAAAACACATGGAACCTCAGGCTGGTACAACACCATGATGGCCTCTGTTGCCGCAGGCTCTCCCTGCATTCCATACCCCTCCCTCCCCCAAGCCTGAGTGAGCCAGAGCCACCTAATCAGCCGCTCCTTTAACCCCCTCCTGTCTGGGCAAAGAACAGATGCCAGAGGGTGACCTACATGCAGAGGCAGGGCCAGATTCCAAGCTGAATCCCAGGAGCTGTGTGAACAAAGAAGAGAAAGGGAAATTTCTCTGTGCAGACTCAGGAGCAGCAGATTAAATCTCCACAATTAACTTGATGTACCCTGCATCTGTGGAAAACCTGAACAGACAACGAATCATCCCAAAATTGATGTGGTGGACTTCGGGAGCAACGGTATATTTCGGGTTTGCTTTCAGCATCTAATTTGTTTCTGGTTTTATCTTTATCTTGGTTTTGTATTTAGAGATTGTTATCATTGGTAGATTTGTTTATTGATTTGGTTGCTCTCTTCTTTTGTATATATATATAATTCTTTTTTCCTTTTCCTCATTCTGTGACTGTATGTGTATGCTTCTTTGTGTGATTTTTGTATGTATCGGTTTGCTTTTACCATTTGTCCTAGGGTTCTGTGTGTCCTTTTTCTTTTTCTTGGTATAGTTTTTAGTCCTTGTTATCATTGGTGGATTTCTTCATTGGTTTGGTTGCTCTCTTCTTGTTTTTTTTTAATTAAAAAAATTTTATTTTAATAATTTACAATTTTTTAAAATTTTAATTACTTTATTTCATTTATTTATTTTTCTTTCTTTTTTCTCCCTTTTCTTCTGAGCCGTGTAGCTTACAGGGTCTTGGTGCTCCAGCCGGGGGTCAGGCCTGAACCTCTGAGGTGGGAGAGCTGAGTACAGGACACTGGTCCACCAGAGACCTCCCAGCCCCATGTAATTTCAATCAGTGAGAGCTCTGCCAGAGATCTCTGCTTCAATGCTAAGACCCAGCTCCACTCAAAGACCAGCAAGCTCCAGTGCAGAACACCCAATGCCAAACAACTAGCAAGACAGGAACACAACACCACCCATTAGCAGAGAGGCTGCCTAAAATCGTAATAAGTTCACAGACACCCCAACCAATACCACTGGATGCGGTCCTCCTGACCAGAAAGACAAGATCCAGCCTCATCCACCAGAACACAGGCACCAGTCCCCTCCACCAGGGAGGCTACACAGCCCACTGAACCAACCTTACCCACAGGGGGCAGACACCGAAAACAATGGGAACTACTAAACTTCAGCCTGCAAAAAGGAGACCCCAAAGACATTAAGTTAAGCAAAATAAGAGAGAAATACACAGCAGATGAAGGAGCAAGGTAAAAACCCACCAGATCAAAAAATGAAGAGGAAATAGACAGTAGTCTACCTGAAAAAGAGTTCAGAGTAATGAGAGTAAACATGATCCAAAATCTTGGAAACAGAACAGAGAAAATACAAGAAATGTTTAACAAGGACCTAGAAGAACTAAAGAGCAAACAATGATGAACAACACAATAAATGAAGTTTAAAATTCTCTAGAAGGAATCAAAGCAGAATAACTGAGGCAGAAGAACAGATAAGTGACCTGGGAGATAAAATAGTGGAAATAACTACTGTAGAGCTGAATAAAGAAAAAATAATGAAAAGAATTGAGGACAGTCTCAGAGACCTCTGGGACAACATTAAATGCACCAACATACGAATTATAGGGGTGGCAGAAAAAGAAGAGCAAAAGAAAGGGACTGAGAAAATATTTGAAGAGATTATAGTTGAAAATTTCCCTAAAACGGGAAAGGAAATAATCAAGTCCAGGCAGCACAGAGAGTGCCATACAGGATAAATTCAAGGAGAAACACACCAAGACATATAGTAATCATACTATCAAAAATTACATACAAAGAAAAAATATTAAAAGCAGCAAGGGAAAACCAACAAATAATATACAAGGGAATCCCCATAAGGTTAACAGCTGACCATTCAGCAGATACTCTGCAAGCCAGAAGGGTGTGGCAGGACATATTTAAAGTGATGAAAGGGAAAAACCTACAACCAAGATGACTCTACCCAGCAAGGACCTCATTCAGATTGGATGGAGAAATTAAAATCTTTACAGAGAAGCAAAAGCTAAGAGAATTCATCACCACCAAATCAGCTTTACAACAAATGCTAAAGGAACTTCTCTAGGCAGGAAACACAAGAGAAGGAAAAGACCTACAAAAACAAACCCAAAACAATTAAGAAAATGGTAATAGGAACATTCATATCGATAATTACCATAAATGCAAATGGATTAAATGTTCTAACCAAAACACAGACTGGCTGAATGGATACAAAAACAAGACCCATACAGATGCTGTCTACAAGAGACCTACTTCAGACCTAGGGACACATACAGACTGAATGTGAGAGGATGGAAAAAGATATTCCATGCAAATGGAAATCAAAAGAAAGCTGGAGTAGCAATTCTCTTATCAGACAAAATACACTTTAAAATAAGACTATTACAAGAGACAAAGAAGGACACTACATAATGATCAAGGGATCAATCCAAGAAGAAGATATAACAGTTGTAAATATTTATGCACCCAACATAGGAGCACCTCAATACATAAGGCAAATGCTAACAGCCATAAAAGGGGAAATTGACAGTAACACAATAAGAGTAGGAGACTTTAACACCCCACTTTCACCAATGGACAGATCAACCAAAATGAAAATAAAGAAGACAACACAGGCTTTAAATGATACATTAAACAAGATGGACTTAATTGATACTTATAGGACATTCCATCACAAAACAACAGAATACACTTTCTTCTCAAGTGCTCATGGAACATTCTCCAGGATAGATCATATCTTGGGTCACAAATCAAGCCTTGGTAAATTTAACAAAATTGAAATTGTATCAAGTATCTTTTCCGACCACAATGCTACAAGACTAGATACCAATTACAGGAAAAAATCTGTAAAAAATACAAACACATGGAGGCTAAACAATATACTACTAAATAACCAACAGATCCCTGAAGAAATCAAGGAGGAAATCAAAAAATACCTAGAAACAAATGACAATGAAAACACGATGATCCAAAACCTATGGGATACAGCAAAAGCAGTTCTAAGAGGGCAGTTTATAGCAATACAATCCTACCTCAAGAAACAAGAAAAATCTCAAATAAACAACCTAAACTTACACCTTAAGCAATTAGAGAAAGAAGAACACCAAACCCCCAAACTTAGCGGAAGGAAAGAAATCATAAAGATCAGATCAGAAATAAATGAAAAAGAAATGAATGAAACGATAGCAAAGATCAATAAAACTAAAAGCTGGTTCTTTGAGATGATAAGCAAAATTGATAAACCATTAGCCAGACTCATCAAGAAAAAAAGGGAGAAGACTCAAATCAATAGAATTAGAAATGAAAAAGGAGAAGTAACAACTGACACTGCAGAAATACAAAGGATCGTGAGAGATTACTACAAGCAACTATATGCCAAAAAAATGGACAACCTGGAAGAAATGGACAAATTCTTAGAAAAGCACAACCTTCCGAGACTGAACCAGGAAGAAATAGAAAATATAAACAGACCAATCACAAGCACGGAAATTGAAACTGTGATTAAAAACCTTGCAACAAACAAAAGTCCAGGACCAGATGGCTTCTCAGGCAAATTCTACCAAACATTTAGAGAACAGCTAACATCTATCCTTCTCACACTCTTCCAAAATATAGCAGAGGGAGGAACACTCCCAAACTCATTCTATGAGGCCCTTCACCCTGATACCAAAACCAGACAAAGATGTCACAGAGAAAGAAAACAGCAGGCCAATATCACTGATGAACATAGATGCAAAATTCCTCAACAAAATACTAGCAAACAGAATCCAACAGCACATTAAAAGGATCATACACCATGATCAAATGGGGTTTATCCCAGTAATGCAATGATTCTTCAATATACGCAGATCAATCAATGTGATACACGATATTAACAAATTGAAGGAAAAAAATCATATGATCACCTCAATAGATGCAGTAAAAGCTTTCAACAAAAGTCAACACCCAGGGCTTCCCTGGTGGTGTAGTGGTTGAGAGACCGCCTGCTGATTCAGGGGACATGGGTTCGTTCCCCAGTCTGGGAAGATCCCACATGCCACAGAGCAGCTAGGCCCGTGAGCTATGGCTGCTGAGCCTGCGTGTCCAGAGCCTGTGCTCTGCAACGGGAGAGGCCACAACAGTGAGAGGCCCGCATACCAAAAAAACAAAACAAAACAAAAAAAATGTCAACACCCATTTATGATAAAAACTCTCCAGAAAGTAGGCATAGAGGGAACCTACCTCAACATAATAAAGGCCATATATGACAAATCCACAGCCAAAATCGTTCTGAATGGTGAAAAACTGAAACCATTTTACCTGAGATCAGGAATAAGACAACATTGCTCACTCTCGCCACTATTATTCAACATAGTTTTGGAAGATTTAGCCACAGCAATCAGAGGAGAAAAGGAAATAAAAGGAATCCAAATTGGAAAAGAAGAAGTAAAATTGTTACTGCTTGCAGATGACATGATACTATACGTAGAGAATCCTAAAGATGCTCCCAGAAAACTACTAGGACTAATCAATGAATCTGGTAAAGTAGCAGGATACAGAATTAATGCACAGAAATCTCTTGCATTCCTATACACTAATGATGAAAAATCTGAAATTAAAATTAAGAAAACACTCCCATTTACCAATGCAACAAAAAGAATAAAATATCTAGATATAAACCTACCTAAGGAGACAAAACACCTGTATACAGAAAACTATAAGACACTGATGAAAGAAATTAAAGATGATACTAACAGATGGAGAGATATACCATGTTCTTTGATTGGAAGAATCAACATTGTGAAAATGACTAACTAGTGAAAACAATCTACAGATTCAATGCAATCCCTATCAAACTACTAATGGCATTTTTCACAGAACTAGAACAAAAAATTACAAAATTTGTATGGAAACACAACAGACCCCGAATAGCCAAATCAATCCTGAGAATGAAAAACGGAGCTGGAGGAATCAGGCTCCCTTACTTCAAACTCTACTACAAAGCTACAGTAATCAAGACAGTATGGTACTGGCACAAAAACAGATATATAGATCAATGGAACAGGATAGAAAGCCCAGAGATAAACCTACACACATATGATCACATTACCTTTGATAAAGGAGGCAAGAATATACAATGGAGAAAAGACAGCCTCTACAATAAGTGGTGCTGGGACAACTGGACAACTACACATAAAGGAATGAAATTAGAACACTCCCTAACACCATACACTAAAATAAACTCAAAATGGATTAAAAACCTAAATGGAAGGCCAGACACTATAAAACACTTAGAGGAAAACATAGGCAGAACACTCTATGGTATAAATCACAGCAAGATCCTTTTTGACCCACCTGCTAGAGAAATGGAAATAAAAACAAACAAACTAAAACACCTGCACAGCAACGGAAGCCATAAACAAGATAAAAAGACAACCCTCAAAATGGGAGAAAATATGTGCAAACGAAGCAACTGACAAAGGATTAATCTCCAAAATATACAAGCAGCTCATGCAGCTCAATATCATAAAAACAAACAACCCAATTCAAAAACAGGCAGAAGACCTAAATAGACATTTCTCCCAAGAAGATATACAGATTGCCAACAAACACATGAAAGAATGCTCAACATCATTAATCATCAGAGAAATGCAAATCAAAACTACAGTGAGATATCATCTCACACCGGTCAGAATGGCCATCATCAAAAAATCTACGAATAATAAATGCTGGAGTGGGTGTGGAGAAAAGGGAACCCTCTTGCATTGTTGGTGGGAATGTAAATTAATATAGCCCCTATGGAGAACAGTATGGAGGCTCCTTAAAACACTAAAAATAGAACTACCATACGATGCAGCAATCCCACTACTGGGCATATACCCTGAGGAAACCATAATTCAAAAAATAGTCATATACCACAATGTTCATTGCAGCATTACTTACAATAGCCAGGACATGGAAGCAACCTAAGTGCCCACTGACAGATGAATGGATAAAGAAGATGTGGCACATATATACAATGGAATATTACTCAGCCATAAAAAGAAATGAAATTGAGTTATTTGTAGTGAGGTGGATGCACCTAGAGACTGTCATACATAATTCAGAGAGAGAAAAACAAATACCATATGCTAACACACATATATGGAATCTAAAAAAAAAAAAAGGTTCTGAAGAACCGAGGGGCAGGACAAGAATAAAGACAGAGATGTAGAGAATGGACTTGAGGACATGGGGAGGGGGAAGGGTAAGCTGGGCCAAAGTGAGAGAGTGGCATGGACATATATACACTACCAAATATAAAATAGATAGCTAGTGGGAAGCAGCCGCATAGCACAGGGAGATCAGCTTGGTGCTTTGTGACCACCTAGAGGGGTGGGATAGGGAGGGTGGGAGGGAGATGCAAGAGGGAGGGATATGGGGTTATATGTATACATATAGCTGATTCATTTTGTTATACAGCAGAAACTAACACACCACTCTAAAGCAATTATACATGAATAAAGATGTTTAAAAAAATGTATCTAGAGAAGTTAAAATTTATATCATAGAAATACAAACAACCATAAGAGACTACCACAAAAAATTATACGCCAGTAAAACGGACAACCTAGCAGAAGTGGCTAAATACCTACAAATATACAATCTTCCAAGACTGAACCAGGAAGAAATAGAAAATATGAGCAGACCAATTATAAGTAATGAAATCCATTATTTGATTAAAAAAAAAAAACAACCAACAAAACTCCAGGACCAGACATTTTTACAGCTGAATTCTACCAAACATCTATAGAAGAGTTAACACCTCTCCTTCTCAACCTACTCCAAAAAATTGAAGAGGAAGCAACACTGTTGAACTTATTCTTTGAGGCCAGAATCACCTGGATATCAAAACTAGACAAAGACACCACAAAAAAAGAAAATTACTGGCCAATATCCCTGATGAACACAGATGTAAAAATCCTTAACAATATACTAGCAAACTTAATTCAATAATACCTTAATAGAATAATACACTATGATCAAGTGTATTTGTTCCAGGGATGCAAGGATGGTTCAGCATCCACAAATTAAACAATATGATAAGCCACATTAACAAATTGAGCAATAAAAAGTGTATGATCCTCTCATTAGATGTAGAAAAGTTTTTGACAAAATTCAACATCAATTTATGATAAAAGTGTCAAAAAGTGGGTATCAAGGGAACAGGCCTCAATAAAATAAAGGCCATGTATGTCATATCTACAACCAACATCATATTCAATGGTGAAAAGTTGAAAGCATTTCCAAGGAAGAAAACAAGGATGCCCACTCTCACCACTTTTATTCTACACAGTATTAAAAGTCCTAGCCACAGCAATCAGGCAAAAAAAAAAATCCAAATTGGAAAGGAAGAAGTAAAATTGTCACTGTTTGCAGATGATATGATACTATATAAAAGTATTAGAACTAATAAATGGATTTAGTAAAGTTGCAGGATCTAAAATTAATATACACAAATTTGTTGCATTTCTATACACTAATAATGGAGTAATAGAAAGAGAAATTATGAAGACAGTACCATTTCACAATTGTACCAAAAAGAATGAAATACTTAGGTATACATCTAACCAGGGAGAAGATCTGTACTCAGAAAACTATAAGACAGTGATGAAATAAGTTGAAGATGATATAAATGGAAAGTTATACCATGCAGATGGATTGGAAGAATTAATATTGTTAAAATGACCATATTATCCAGGTTATCCCCAGATTAAATACAATCACTATCAAAATACCAAAGGCATTTTTCACAGAACTAGAACAAACAATTTTAAAATTTGTATGGAAACATGTTAGACGTTGAATAAGCAAAGTAATCTTAAGAAAGAAGAACAAAGCTGAAGTGTCATGTGCCTTGATTTGAAACTATACTACAAAGCTACGGTAATAAAAACAGTACAGTACAGGTACAAAATCAGATGCCAAGATCAATTCAACAGGATAGACATCCCAGAAATAAACTGCACTTATATGGTCAATTAATCTATGGCAAAGGAGACAAGAATATACAATGGGTAAAACACAGGCTTTTCAATAAATTGTGTTGGGAAAAATGGATGGCTATATGCAAAAGAATCAATTGGACTACTTTCTCACACCATATACAAAAATAAATTCAAAATGGATTAAAGACACATTTAACTTAAGTTTCAGACATTAAACTAAAACTTCTAGAAGGAAACATAGGTGATATGCTCCTTGACATTGGTCTTAGCAATATTTTTTTAGATATGTCTCCTTACACAAGGGAAATAAAAGAAAACATAAACAAAAGAGACTCCTTTAAACTAGAAAGCTTTTGCATTGTGAAGGAAACTGTAAACAAAACAAAAATGTAGCCTCTTGAATGGGAGAATATATTTGCAAGCAATATATCTGATGAGGGATTAAAATCCAAAAATAACTCATACAACTCAACATCAGAAACCCCCAAACAACTCAATTAAAAAATGGGCAGAGGAACTAAATAGGTATTTTTCTGAAGAAGATATACAGATAGCCACGATACATGAAAAGATGTATAACATCCTTAATCATCAGGGAAATGCAAATCAAAACCACAGTGAGAGCTACAGCAATCAAGGCAGTATGGTACTGGCACAAAAACAGAAATATAGATCAATGGAACAGGACAGAAAGCCCAGAGATAAACTCACGCACATATGGTCACCTTATCTGTGATAAAGGAGGCAAGAATATACAATGGAGAAAAGACAGCCCCTAAAATAAGTGGTGCTAGGAAAACTGGACAGCTACATGTAAAGGAATGAAATTAGAACATTCCCTAACACCATACACAAAAATAAACTCAAAATGGATTAAAGACCTAAATGGAAGGCCAGACAGTATAAAACACTTAGAGGAAAACACAGGCAGAACACCCTATGGTATAAATCACAGCAAGATCCTTTTTGACCCACCTCCTAGAGAAACAGAAATAAAAACAAAAATAAACAAATGGGACCTATTGAAACTTAAAAGCTTTTGCACAGCAAAGGAAACCATAAACAAGATGAAAAGACAACCCTCAGAATGGGAGAAAATATTTTCAAATGAAGCAACTGACAAAGGATTAATCTCCAAAATTTACAAGCAGCTCATGCAGCTCAATATCATAAAAACAAACAATCCAATCCAAAAATGGGCAGAAGACCTAAATAGACATTTCTCCCAAGAAGATATACAGATTGCCAACAAACACATGAAAGAAAGCGCAACATCACTAATCATTAGAGAAATGCAAATCAGAACTACAATGAGGTAGCATCTCACACTGGTCAGAATGGCCATTATCAAAAAATCTACAAACAATAAATGCTGGAGAGGGTGAGGAGAAAAGGGAACCCTCTTGCACTGTTGGTGGGAATGTAAATTGATACAGCCACTATGGAGAACAGTATGGAGGTTCCTTAAAAAACAAAATATAACTACCATACAACGCAGCAATCCCACTACTGGGCATATACCCTGAGAAAACCATAATTCAAAAAGAGTCATGTACCACAATGTTCATTGCAGCTCTATTTACAATAACCAGGACATGGAAGCAACCTAAGTGCCCATCAACAGATGAATGGATAAAGAAGCTGTGGCACATATATATAATGGAATATTACTCAGCCATAAAAAGAAACGAAATTGAGTTATTTGTAGTGATGTGGATGGACCTAGAGACTGTTATACAGAGTGAAGTAAGTCAGAAAGAGAAAAACAAATACCGTACGCTAACACATATATATTGAATCTAAAAAAAAAAATGGTTCTGAAGAACCTAGGGGCAGGACAGGAATAAAGACGCAGATGTAGAGAATGGACTTGAGGACACAGGGAGTGGGAAGGGTAAGCTGGGACGAAGTGAGAGAGGGGCATGGACTTATATATACTACCAAATGTAAAATAGATAGCTAGTGGGAAGCAGCCGCATAGCACAGGGAGACCAGCTCGGTGTTTTGTGACCACCTAGAGGGGTGGGATAGGGAGGGTGGGAGGGAGACGCAAGAGGGAGTAGATATGGGGATATATGTATACGTATAGCTGATTTACTTTGTTATAAAGCAGAAACTAACACACCATTTTAAAGCAATTATACTCCAATAAACATGTTAAAAAAAACAACAACACACACAGTGAGATACCACTTCACACCTGTCAGAATGGCTATTATCAAAAAGACAATAAATAACAACTGTTGGCAAGGATGTGGAGAAAAAGGAACCCTGCTGCACTGTTGGTGAGATTTTAGATTACTGTAACCACTATAAAAAACAGTATGGAGGTTCCTCAGAAAATTAAAAATAGGGCTTCCCTGGTGGTGCAGTGGTTGAGAGTCTGCCTGTCGATGCAGGGGACACAGGTTCGAGCCCCGGTCTGGGAAGATCCCACATGCCGTGGAGCGGCTGGGCCCATGAGCCATCGCCACTGAGCCTGTGCATCCGGAGCCTATGCTCCGCAACGGGAGAGGCCACAACAGTGAGAGGTCCGCATATAGCAAAAAAAAAAAAAAAAAAAAATTAAAAATAGAACTACCACATGATCTAGTAATTTCACTTCTGGGTATTTACCCAAAGAAACCAAAAATACTAATTTGAGAAGATAAATGCATTTCAATGTTTACTGAACCATTATATACAATAGTCAAGATATGGAAACAACCTGAGTGCCCATCAACAGACAACTGAATAAAGAAGACATGGTGTGTGTGTATGTGTGTGTGTGTATACACACACACATACACACACATACAGAATGGAATACTACTCAGTCATAAAAAATGAAAAATGAAATCTTGTCATTTGAGATAACATGGATGGATCTAGATGATATTATGCTAAGTGAATTGTTTGACAGGCAAATACCACATGATCTCACTTAAATATGGAATCTAACAAACAAAATAAAACAAAAACAGACATAGATACAGGTGATTGCCAGAAAGGAGGGGGGTGTTGGGGTGGGCAAAATAAGTGAAGGGGATTAAGAGGTGTAAACCTCCTATTTTATAATAAAAAAAGTCATGGGGATGTACTATATGGCATAAGGAATATGGTCAATAATATTGTAATAACTTTATATAGGAACAGATTGTTACTAGACATCGTGGTGATCATTTCATATGTGAATGTCAAATCCTTCTGTAGTACACCTGAAACTAACAATATCATTATATGTCATCTATATTTTAATTTAGAAAAGTAAAGCAAAAGGAAGTAAGAACAGTTATTCAGAGCTCATCTTATATTAAACAACATTTCCAATACACGTAGTTCTGTTTTATTCTATGCTATAAATATTTCTAGAACAACTGCTAAACTGAAGACAACATTTTGGGGCTCTGATAACTAAATATATTAAGAAAATGAAACCAATTCCTGTCCTTAAGGAATCTGCTATCTGGTAATATGTAGAATTTCTATAAATTGTACTTTTTCTATGCAATGAACATGTGTCAGGAATAGTGCTGAATAATTTAAATTGTATTCTTCTCTCATTGTGAAATATTCAGGATATTAGCTTGTTAAATTCTGTACAAGCAGAAGCAAAAGAAAAATATTTCTGTGCCATGTTTGCTCATATGTATGACAGGAATGATGGTAGGTTTTAAAAGTTGGGTTAATGACTTCCCCGATGGCACAGTGCTTAAGAATCTGCCTGCCAATGCAGGAAACACAGGTTCAAGCCCTGGTCTGGGAAGATCCCACATGCTGTGGAGCAAAAAAGCCCATTTGCCACAATTACTGAGCCTGTGCTCTAGAGCCCATGAGCAACAACTACTGAGCCCATATGCCACAACTACTGAAGGCCATGCTCCTAGAGCCCTTGCTCCACAACAAGAGAAGCCCGCACACCGCCACGAAGAGGAGCCCCTGCTCGTTGCAACCAGAGAAAGCCTGCGCGCAGCAACATAGACCCAACGCAGACAAAAATAAATAAGTAAATTTATTTAAAAAATAAACAAAAGTTGGGTTAAAATATTATTACATTCAATTTTTCAACTATTCTTATTTCACATTTTAATGAATTTATTCATAAATTTATTTCATAATTTTTATTTATAAGTTTATTAATGCATTTAATAGGAAATTCTAATCAAGCAGTAGTGGCCTAGCCTTTATAGGCACTGAATTAAAAATTACTGAATAAATGAAAAATTGCTTTCTGAAAGACACTTAATTATTCTCAGGAATAAAATAACTGGACACAGATCCCACTCTCAAGACACTTCCACTTTTAATTTAAAAAATGGAACATGTAAGCAACTAAATATTGCCAGGAAGGAGGTGATAGGTGTTATGAGACAGCCAGAAGGGTGCTATACATGTTCATTAGAAGGAAAGAAAGCAGATGAGAAATCAGTGTCGTACTCTGAATTTCCAAAAAATATCCTGATTTTTTTATCTGAAAATGTGCAAAGAATAAATATATTATTTGAAACCACTTCAGCCATCTACCATCTTTTCCTTCTTCCCTGGGTGAACCTTTTCCTCCCCTTCTTTTCCTTTCAAGAAGATGTCTAAATATAGGAGAAGGGAAGGGGCTTACACATCCTCATGGTAATGGGAAAAAGCAGGACTGTTATGGACTGAATTGTGTAAACTCCTTCAGTTCATATGTTGAAGCCCTAATCTCCAATGTGACTGTATTTGGAGATAAGGCCTTAAGGAGGTAATTCAGTGTTAAGTGAGGTCATAAGTGTGGGTCCTACTCCGATAAGACTGGTGTACTTATAAGAAGATGAAGAGACACCCCAGAGGGCTCTCTCTATATGTACATGACCACAGAGGAAAGACCGTGTGAGGACACAGCGAGAAGGCAGCTGTCTTCAAACCCTGAAGAGAGCTCTCACCAGAAACCAACCCTGATGGCACCCTGATCTTTGATTTCAGCCTCTGGAACTGTGAGAAAATAAATTTCTCTCGTTTAAGTCACTAGTCTGTGGTACTTTGTTATGCCAGCCTTAGCCAATTAATACATGGTCCCATGGAACTAGGTGCTGATATTGACTGGTTTTAACAATTTACATAGGGTTATTTTTCTGGAGTGATGTTAGGGTATGGTTGTGGTGAGGGCAACAGTTTTTGATTCCTGGAAACACTGACAGGCAGACTCTAACACTTGCTTTATTTAGACTTCTCTTTGTAGATTTTCTTTCAACGGCAACTGTTGAAAATTCAACAGATTTGAATTTTCAAAACTGCTACCCACCCGAGGAAGGAGAAAAAAAATGGAAAGTACAAGCTAGTGAATAAAGAGGCGAGGAGAAAGATAGGGAAAGCTAGTAAAAGCTTGATTCTTGGTATATAGTGACAGACGGAAGATGTATGATAACATAGATGCATTTCTGCTATGAACAGAAGACATGCTAAATGCTAAATTATTGGAAAGCTAGAATCTTGGTACGTATCATGCCAACTAAAACTCCCCTTAATGGAAAGCGTTTATATGTACTAAATCTGTTTAATATTGACATTTATTTAGTGTTTATTATATGCCAGAACTTGAGTCAAAAATTTTACATATTTCTGTTTATTAAATCCTTACAAGAAGCTCATAAACGAGTCATTTCATTTAGCAGATGAGGCGTAGAGATGTGTAGAATGTTACAGTATTCAGTGATAGAGCTAGGATTTAAATCCAGATATATCTGACTTGAAGTCTGAAGTCTTGGCCACTACAATATGCATTCTCTTAGAAACAAATAAGGAAATGAATATACTTTTAGTATAAGGCTTCTCCAAATAAGGTGGTAACATCTTACCCACATAAAGCTGAGTATTTTTGATATGTTATGTGGATGAGTGTGATATTTAGTGGTCAATGTGTGTGTTTGGAAGTACATTCTAAAAGAATTATAATTAAAGATTAATTGTAGTAAAAATGCTTCGTAAGTTTTGGGGCCACAAAACAAAGGAAAATAAATAAACCTGGCAATAAAAAGTCTTTTCTTGGGGTCCTTTTCAGGTTTATCAGATGACATATGGTACATTATTTTAAAATTCCAAGGCAGAGTGAAATAACTTACCCACTTATCAAAAGAGTTCCATGTTTAAAGTATGTCTTTTTCAGAAATCATACTCTGAGAGACAATGTTTCCAAATTTTCATTTAAAAAAATTGTCTTCTATGGCTGGTCCTCAAATTTTTATTGCATTAAAAAATTTTTTTCTCTCAAAAGGATATGCAGTTACTAAGTTTACATGTACTTTATCTGAGTTTCGTTTGAGGATTTATCCCAATAACTCTGCAAAGATTTATTTTTCACATCCTGATAGTCTTATCAAACTAAGAGAAAGCATGGCCTGTCTCCTGATAACCAAGAAAGGAAACATCCAGGTTGGTTTCAGTTCATTTACAATATGTTGTTAAAGAGGAAGCTGGTTATTAGAAAGAGTTTGAAGGGAATGCTATAAATTCTTTAGACCTTCAGAGGCAGTTTATGGAATTGGAGAGACTCCTACCCACAACACACTATATCAATGATTTTTGTATCCTACAAGTCTCCTTGCTACATTTACATATCTGCTCAAACCTAATTGTAACAATACCGAGGTACAGAAGTAAATTGGCAAGGGAAATAATTACCCTCAACTCAGCCTAAACTGCTACTTCAGGGTTATAAATAAGTATTAAAACATTATCTATGGAAACAAACAAAGTAACAAAAACCTTAGCCCCTTAAATGGAGATAAATTATAATTATTTTCTTGACTAAAATTTCTCAGAAAGTGTTCCATGGAACAGTAAATTGGGAGAACTATAGCATAGTTCACCACTCCCTTGGAGATTCACAAGTAGTGGTTTTAAAGAGGCCTGCAGTTAGGAAACCACTTTAAAGTCATTTAACCTGAGTTTTTTAATCTCCTTGGGGCCCAGAACTTTTTGGGAATCCTACTAACAATATTTCTATAACATGCCCAGGGGAATGCTACTTTAACCTTATCGTTCCAACTCTGTTTTAGCAATATTAGATCACAATACTAAATTAATTTAACCAAATATTTTCATTTTCAACTCAGGTGACTTGACCAAAAAGTGAACCATTGGGAAGTAGTTGTCAGAATTTGATTTTCCAAAGAAGAACTTTGCTCAATTCCAAAACTATTAAATCAGCAAAGAAATGTGTCCAAACAAACAAGATTAAGAAAACACAACAACATAGAAATAAAGCTGGGCACCTAGTCAGAGACCAGATCACCCAGGGCCTTATAACTAATATGACCATTCATCTTGAGTAGGATTACACCCATTGATCCTGTGTAATTATTAGTAATGTTCCCTTTTGCTCTCAAAAATGTCCTGGTATGTACAATAAATTACATGGTCACCCTACTTATATGTCACTCTAAAAATTTGATGAGTCTGTCATATGCGCAGGATTCTGATTTTGTCTTGGGGGAGGGGGGTGGCATGCAGTGAGGCCAGGTTAAGAGTTAACCTAAAATGTTGGGGCCTCAACTGAAAATTTGGAGGAAAGTTATAGTGAATATTGTTAGATTAATTCCACTGTCAAAACAATGAATAGCTAAATGATATTGAAGAGAATGAAGCGGAAGTTTAGATAAATTAAGAAGTTTGTTAAAGAGCTAACAAAATAGCGGGTGGGGAAGGATTTGAAGCCAAGATCTGTATGTTTGTTAGTACACTTTAAAACATGTCCATATAAACACAAAATTTATGAACAAATGAACCCTCATTTATGTTTATGAACTTGTATAAAAAAGTAAACGATTTAGTTTTTCCCTTCTGACTCCCAAGACTCAACATTTATTCAGGCAGTCTGGAGATTGGCATGATCCAAACGTGTCACAGAGTCTTTGCTCTTGGAAGTTCCAGAGTCCAGGGTGTTGGTTACCAAAGGAGGTTCATGAGATGATTCTTTGCCAAAAGTGATCATCACCCATGTGTTAGGTTCCTTGAACTTTTTAGAAGCTCATTCCATCCCTAGTCCAATTTTTTACTTTCCTATAAAATCAAGCTCTTCGGGCTTCCCTGGTGGCGCAGCGGTTGAGAGTCCGCCTGCTGATGCAGGGGACATGGATTCGTGCCCCGGTCCGGGAAGATCTCACGTGCCGCGGAGCGGCTGGGCCCGTGAGTCATGGCCGCTGAGCCTGCGTGTTCAGAGCCTGTGCTCTGCAACGGGAGAGGCCACAACAGTGAGAGGCCCGCGCACCGCAAAAAAAAGAAAAAAAAAAAAAAATTAAGTTCTTCTCTAGAAGATCTCAACCTTGCCTTTTGGTTTAATTAAAACTTCATCAATGGTAAATAAACATTAGAAGAACTCTCACACTTTGTTTATGTTCGCTTATTATACCATGTTCAAAGAGGGTCATAAAAATGTCTAGGGCTATGGCAGTTTTCCAAAATTAGATGTGTGGAAGGTTTCCTGTGGGCATGCTGTACTTCCTTTTCAGCCCATGTTATAGGCCAATCAAGAGGCTTATTTAGTATCAGAAAATCATGTATGATGAAGCCCATGACTTTAGCCCTTCAAATAAATACAGAATGGCCTTGGAGATGACACAGATGTTCCAGAGCTTTTCCTAGTATCTTTGGGGCAGGGGTTATCTCTTGGGAAATTTGAGCTGACAGCTCAGCCGATTGTCTAGATGGGTGGTTTTATGTGTCAGATTCTCAGTATTAACTATAGGCCACCCTCAAGGTCATAAAGACTATGTGCATGGACCAAAATGACATCTCTTATAAACTGGAGGTTTGAGAAGTCTGCTCACAAAGCCAAACGGAGAAGGATATTTGGTTTTCTTTTTTTGGCAGCATGGCTATTTACAAGATTATGTCCCTACACCAGAACTTTGATTTCATTGATTAAGAAATGCAGATAACAGTAAAAAACAAAAAAGCAAAAACGCAACAAAAATTTAGAAGGCGTTACTTCTAACTCCTTCTCCCTCATCAGACCACATCCAGATGGATACTAATTCTCATTAAGTGTACCTTTGAAATGAATCTTGGCTCTCTTGCATCCTTACTGCCACTGGCACAGTTCATATCCCATCTTTTCTTGTCTATACTATTAGAATAGCCTCCAGCTTTGCCACTGGACTCCATTCCACCAGTCCCCAATACCTTCTTTAGCATTTCATCAGAGATATTCCTTAAGAACAATTTTGATTACGCCACTTCCCCTGTTTAAGCACTTAATATTGTGACCCATATATATTAAAAGCAAACTACCTCATAGGTATTTTATATATCACCAAATTTTAAAAATGCTATGAAATAATTCTTTCTTATCACTTAGACTTTTTCTATCTTTAGACAGTTTAAAATTTATTTTGCCAGATTTTTATTATATATCACCCTGTAAATGCATAAGGAGGAAAATATAAGCTATAGGTATAGGCAGTGCAATTATGTCATAAACCCTGCTGTAAGACTAGCCATTGAAAGATAGATTGTGATGCCAGAATTGTCAAAAATGTACATCCTAGAATCAGTAAAGTATAGTGAATGCTTTACCATGTGACACAGCAATTGCACTCCTTGGTATTTACTCAAAAGAGTTGAAAACTTATGTCCACACAAAAACTTGTACACAGATGTTTATAGCAGCTTTCATAATTGCCAAAATTGGGAGCAACCAAGTTATCTTTTAGTAGGTGAATGGATACAAAAAATTGTGGTACATCCAGACAACAGGCTACTATTCAGCACTAAAAAGAAATGAGCTATCAAGTTCTGAAAGGACACAGAGGAAACTTAAATGCATATTTCTAAGTGAAAGAAGCCAATCTGAAAAGGCTACCATATGATTCCAACTATGAATATGGCATTCTGGAAAAGGCAAAACTATGGAAACAGTAATAAAGGATCAGTGGTTGTAGGGGGAAGGGGAGGCTGGAGAGTGACGGATAGGTGGAGCATGGAGGAATTTTAGGGCAGTGAAAATACTCTGTTCGATACCATAATGATGGATACATTTGTCCAAACTCTCAGAATATACAACACCAATAATAAACCCTAATGTAAACTAACAACTTTGTGCATTTATGACTATCAATGTAAGTTCACCAATTGTAACAAATGTTCCACACTGTGGCAGGTGTTGACAATGGGGAGGCTATGCATGTGCTGGGGCAGGAGGTATATGGGAAATCTCTGTGCCTTCCCCTTAATTTTGCTGTGAACCTTAAACTGCTATCTAAAAAAATAAAATTTAAATTAAAAACATATGGTGAATATTAGTTTCATTCCTCACACCCCTCCTCCCCGGCCCTCCCACCTTTTACTATAGGAAAAATAAAGTCTGAATCCGTCAGCTTGACATTCATGGATTTTCATTCCTTAGTATGGCCCACAGCTATGTTCTTAACCTAACTTCTTTCCATTTATTAGTGTGTCAACACACCTACGCTTTCACGCTCCTCTGCTTTTTGCCCCTTTCCTTCTCTCCCTAAAGTTCTAGATTTAATGCCTTTTGTTTTCTCTCTCCATCCTAACAGTACTAGCTCCTCCCTAATGTCCCCATAGCATTATCTGCACACTGACAGTGTGGGGTTTGATATCCTTGCTCTGCAGTTAGTAGAATATATGCCACTGTCCATGTCTTTGTACAGTGCCTGGAGGAAAGGAGATGCTTCATAACTATATTCTGATTGAATTGTACTAAAATAAAATAGTAAGAAATTAATTCAAGAATAAAGTAGTAAAATATACACAAAGCATTCTGCTACCATTATCATCAGCAGCATGATCAACCAAACAAGGCCATCTATCTTGTATTTAAAATGATGAAAGATGATTAAAAATAGACCTTGCAGCTGTAGGTGACATGGTTAGTGTTTAATATTTTTTTCTTTTTCCTCTGGAGAAAACTTGCTGGGAGACTAGGAGTGGTACTAAAAGTTTTAGACAAGGAGCAATAGCCGAGGGTCCCTGGGCTGCCTCAAGCTTATGGCGTTGGTTGGGCGGAGGCCTTTGCCAGGAGATGAGGAACTGGGCCTTCCGTGAGACCGAAGTCAACTGAATGTGAAAGCCTGAGCAAGGGGACAAATACTCCCTCCATTCCTTATTCCTCTAGGTTTATTTGCCCTAGAATATTTAGAACTGTCATGTAAAAGTGCTTATTCCAAGGATTGCTTCTTCTGATTATTTAATACTTTTGAATATTTTCATGAATAATGCTCTCTAATGGACAGAAATATTTCCCATAACAGCTCACCTCCCTTCTCTCTTTGTGCGTAAAGAGTATTATATGTCGTTTGTAACCCTTGCCTTGTTTTAACCCTTGAAAAATGTTGCCCTCTCCAGTATATGAACCAATGTCATATTGAGGTTAGACACAAGTAGCATTTTACTAAAGTGACCATGACATTTTTAATAAAAATGTTTTTTAATGAAGCAAGTTAAAATATACATGTCATGAATTCAATTCCATGTCCTTTTGATTTATAGAGAATTATTTGAGGTGTTTCCTGGCAATTTGTACTCATTTGTTCATTATTTATAGTACTAGTTATTGTCTTTTCCAGATAAAATTTCATTCCCAGTGGCACTGAAAACATGTTTTGAGTAAATCTTGGCAAGAATAAAGGCATAAATTCTTGAACTGTGTTCAGTCAAAACAGAGCTGTATGCTTCATTCGGAAACTAGTGCACTAGAGCAGTATCATTTTTCATACTATTCTACTGGTTTTATAGTAGTGATTCTTTAAAACAATGGATCTACTTAGGTTTCAAGACTTAGCTGGCAGGTGTCTGGATATGTTCAAGATATAGAAGTAAACTGATAAAGTTCAGTTAGTCAGCTACTCTTCCATATTCACAGTATTGATTCTTGATCCACCCAGGTGTTAAGCCTCTCTATTGCGATACGTTCGTATTTGTATATTCAAAGTAAAAAGATCTAAGAATTAAATGTTCATATTGTTTCCAAATATAATTCTTTGAGAATTTTTTTCAAAATAACATTTGTATTTATTTGAGGTATATATACTGAGTCAAAACTTGTCAGGATAAACAAACAACAACAACTAAAAACGTACTGGAGAATCTACTCTGATTATGTTGAGGGTAATTAGTGACATAGCTAAGTTTTAGAACTCAGGCATCTGAACTACAACCCACTTGATCCTGTGTTATATCGTGCTAAAGTCAGAAAACCTCTGAGAAATTGCTATCACCACTAAATTGTCCATGTGATGTAGGCCCTGCTGCCAGGTAATGAAATGGTCCTCTGTGGCTGGTAGATCTGGGCCCAATCCTATTAGTCACAGGTAACAGCCATCATCCAATCCCGTGCAAAGAAAAGACCAAGACTGCTTCTTTAAGAAAAAAAAAAAAACACAAAACTTTTAATAATTGTTTAAATAAGCAGGATGTTTTTGAAGTCCGCTTCTGATTTATCTCTCATTTAGGTAATCTTAGATTTATTTCCAGCTGATGTGGCATAGTGAAATGGCTGCTCGCTCCTAGCTTAACACATATTTTTTGAATTTGTTGAATGGATGTATTTCATCTATCTCTGTAGCCTCCCAGTATCTCACACGGGTTCCTGTACATGACAGGGGCTATACCAACAGTGGTGGAATTCATTTGGTCTGGAGTCCATTCCCTCTCCCTCCCTTTCCTCCTTTCTCATTTTCTTTCCTTGATCGTCCCCTCCTTGTCTTCCTGCACCTCTTTCTTCATCTCCTTATTTCTCTTTAAAAAAAAAAAAATTTTTCCAAAGCCATACTGTTAATTACCCTAACATTTAGTTCTTTGTGATTTTCCCAACAGTTTCACAAGGTCAGTACATGTCACACTGGGCAACTTTAAGAAAATGTTAGCTCTTATAAAGTTCAGCTTTATATAAATCTTCATATAAATTTTAAAGTTATATAATACATTTATATAATCTTTACATAAATCCTTAGAGTTGAGCTTTTGTTCCAGGAATCTTATTAGTGTTATTGGCAGAAATCAGCTATCTTGGCCAATTTTCAGCTCGTTTGGCTACTTCATGCTATCAGCTAAGTAAACAGTTTTGTTGTCCAGGTCGGATACACCTGCTCTCCATCTACATATACAGAGGTCCTGTGAGGAGAATGTAGAAAACCATTTTCGGCTTAGCTAGTAGAGAGATTGGGGTAGGCATTATTCCATATCACATAGCACTGACTGATGACAACATGAGCTGCTAGATGTGCTCTACTTATATTCCTAGATAGGTTTACGGACAGATGACTTGTGGAAATCTCACAAAAGTGAAGCAGGGACTTGCATCTGTACAGACTCATGGTCAAGACACAAATGAATTCAATAAATAGTTGTGTGTTGAATGACTGAACAGGATTTAAAAGACATGTTCACTAGATAGTTAAGAAGAGATATACATTTTTTTGGACTACACTTTCAATGTTTATTGTTTGCAGAGGTTGTTGTTTTTATTTTTAAATCAGCTCTGTCCTTGAGGGCTTGGCAGACAATAATATTTTATATGTTCACAGTGCTTTATAGTTTATATATCTTGTCCCTAATTATTTTCTTCTCTAATTTTGACTAAAATTATATGAGGAGAGGTGTGATTTTAACATAAAGAGCATATAGATATGAGGTTTATGTGGTTTACTAAAAGTCCTATAGGGATTTTGACCATTTGGGATCACAAGACCTTAAGAATTTTGGAGTCACAGTGATATATATATATATATATATATATATATATATATATATATTTACAGGTGAAAAAGTTCTCATTCATCTGTCATTAAAAAAGTGCATTTAAGGATTTTTCTCACCAACCAGGCAAGGTGTTAAAGTGGGAAAGGTATAAATCTGGAGTTTTGAATCTTGGTTTTGTCACATATTAACAGTGTGAACTTGGGTTACTTATTAATTTCACTGAGTCTCATTTTTCTCATCTAATCATCATAACAATCATTCTGTAGAGTTACTGCTATGACTTCATGAAATAATGTAGATAAGGTGCCTGAGATACAATATGCATCAGTAGAATCAGCCTTCTGTCAGGATTACTCTGTACCAATACATCTAGACTATCTTTCCCAATCTCTTCATTCATGAATGAAGGACGCCCTCTGAGAGATAACCAGTTAACAATGCAGTCTGTGGCTTTTGGGAAATAGTAAAATAACTGTCTATGCCACAATCAAACCTGGAGCTCTGACCTCATGAGCAGACAGCAATGAAGGCTAACCAGTTGCAGACCTGGGTGGTTCGTCAGTTGAACCACTGAAGGAAGTCTTGGGATTCATCTGTCTTCCTCACTCACGTCTCTGAGAGAAACTAGGGTGCTTTGAGACCTCTCTAAACACTCTGTTCTACCCCTATTCTGACATAATCATGCCTCAGTCCACTCACCTAGTGCAAATGGAGTAAACTTAAGCCATTAAACAAGCTGAACAACTAGGGAACACACCAGATTCTATCTTGAGTATTGTTTTGCTGACTAAAAACTTTCACACCGAGGGAGAGGTTTGATTGAAGAAGGAATTAACATACATTTTTTGGAAGCAAGTTTAGTAGAAAATCCTTTCCTACAATTTACTGATAGCCATGTAAAGTTATTGGTGAAGTTTCAACCATCGGTGGAAATTTAACAGTGGTATTACTGAGTAGTGTGATTATGAGTGATTTTTCATCTTTGCTTCTTTGTGCTTCTCTGTATTTTCTTAAAAAAAAAATAGAATGAGATGGGGGCAGTCAATCAATCAGTCCATCAAATCAATCAATCCATATGGAAAAGAAATACTGTTTTGAGCATTCTTTGGGGATGGAATGAAAATACCTTCACTTAATTCCTAGGAATTGCCTTTGGTAGAGAGTAAGTACTTTTGTCCATCTATGTTCTGAGGCTTTTCTGCTCACAAGTTAGATTTTCTTTTCCTGAAGCAGCTCTTTCTGCCCATCCATGGAGCTCATCAGCACAATCTGTAGGATTTGTATGCAGCTGGCTTTCCCTGTTTTTACTTTTGAATGGGTAGCTTATTTCTTTCCAGCAGTTCTTTTTTTTTAATTGACCCAAAATGGGTGCAGATGTGGTAAGCATATGCTGAAAGTTGTCGAATATTATTTTCACCCTGAAGAAAGGCCTGACATAAGCAGTTTCAGATCGTGTGAATTCTTGATTTCACAGTGGCCTTCCAACACTGGCTCTGCTGCCAGTGATAGCAGAAACCAGGGAGAGACCTTGGGAGGTAAACCACTGATTTACTTCATTTCCAAGAACTGATGACCTCATGTGTTCCTTGGTGTGTGATTTTGTGAAATGAAGAGGTGTAAAGTGAAGTTTTCATCTTCAAAATTGGTTCTAGGGTCTAAATCATAATTAAGGTATTTTTCCTATATTTTTCCTCCATTTTTCAGTGCATACTTGTAGAAGCCAACTTCTGTTATTTGCTTATTTACACCAAAGATAGTTTCTTTGTGCCAATTCTGAATTTTTGTTTGATTTTTTTCTATTGCCTTTCTGTTAGTTGCATAGTGTATTGAAGGACAATTAATCTGGGAATCAAAACACTGTATTTTTCCTCTTATTTTGTGAAATGAATATATATTGCAAACATATAATTGCTATTCACAACTGCTAATCACATTGCTCATAAACTGTTTTCTAATACTTACAGAAACACGTCATTAAATAGAGTTAACTTGACTATCTATATTTTTTTGTCTGAATATTAAAACTATTTATTCCAGAGGTTCTCGAGAGAAAGTTTTCATGTTCCCAAAGAAGAATTTTTTTACCTGGAGAAAATAATGACTTCTTCGGTAATAGAGGATAGTCAAAGAATTGATTTAATTAGTATACTCTTTATATTGCTAAACATCCATGAGCAAGTTTAATGTACTCATACACCTGAAACTAACACAACATTGTAAATCAACTATACCCCAATATAAAATAAAAATTAAATTAAAAAAAGATTAAACAGGCAGCAGAGTAAAAAAAAGATTAATGTATTCATTCATTCACTTATTTAACAAAAGTGTAGTGCGCCAACCACATACCAAGTACTTTGCCAGGGATCAGGGATACAGTGACCAATTAGAGAAACAGAGTTCTTGCTGTCATACTGCCTGCAGGTTAGTATGGAGATGGACAAATAAGCAATTGCAGTAAGAGCACACTGGAGAACACCTGAACCTAGATTTAGTGGTCAGGAAAAAGATATTGAGGAGAAGAGAGATTTGAAAATGAGCAGAAAATGAAAAGTGAGTAGGAGTTATCCAAGTCTTTGTATTGTTGAGAAAGGGATAGTGACAGAGTGTGCACGTGTTTGAACGTAAAGGAAAAGAAAGAGAAAAAGCTAGATAGCTAATGGTTTAAGTCTACATTTGGAATGAATTAAAAGGACAATAAAAGCTGGTGGAAACTCATTCTGAAGTCATCATTAGGCGCTTACAAGTTTACTGGCAAGTTTCAAGGTTTGCTTTCTGGGAACACATAAAGAGAATTTAATAAATTTCCCCTTAGGGGGAGGATAAAGTTAATAGACCACTAAAAGGGCCTAATTTACCTCCCAGGATTAGATTACTCAGAGTTAAAATAGGGCAATTAAGATGTAGATGCCACGTTTAAATGTTAGAAAGTATACCCAGTGTAATTCTAAAAGACCAAAGTCCTTCAGAAAGCACTAGAGTTTGTTCAATGCACTGAAGCTTTAATTTCTCAGGAACCTCACACCTTGGTCTTAGGTAAAAAGAAAAAAGAGCAAGTCATGCTGTCCTTTTTCTCATTGTTAGGCACAATCTCCAATGTATTATATTCTTTGGTTTGGCTGGTGTGACAATCAAATTCATGTAGTAAGAGGAAAACTAGATGATCTTTTTGAAATATGTCTAAAATTTCTCTTGCCGGCTCCAAATAAATGAATCATATTGACTTCATACTAGGGAGTCATGTTCTGAGCTAAATTCCCAATCCTTAGATGGTTCTTCCTGATTCTTTAGCCTATTTTCCTAATTTTTCATTTGGACAGTTATTATAAAATGTCTGTTCTCACACATCTCAGAGCCCAAGTGGACCTTTTGGAGCTGTTTTTAGATTCCATCATGCCCCCCTAGCATTTTGTAGAAAGAATAAATCCAGTTTCACAACACCTGGTTGGGAGGGTTCTGACATTCTGTAAGAACTTTAAGACGCTTAAATTTCCATTCAAGGACTGGAGCATGGATTAATTTAAATTATTCAAAAGGTAGAGGATGCCCCCTCAAAGGGATCCTTTGAACTTGGAATTTATTCATTCATTCAAGATATACTTACTGAACATCTATTGTGCACCAAGCAGTGTTTTAGGTATCCTGTAGTGTGGCTGAAAGCCTAGATAGCTGATTCTGAGTCAGAATTTCAATATCATGAGATAAAGTCTACTGATCTTTCAAACATGGCAGAGACAATCAACATCCTGGCTCTGCTGCTCAGTATCTGTGTGACCTTGAACAGACTTCTTCTCTCTGAGCCTCAGTTCTCACATTCCTCAACTGTGCCCAACAACTTCTACTTTCACCAGTGGATTGGAAGAGACAAGATGTGACAAGTTAAGCAGAAGGGGGAGATGTTTGTGAGCTCTGGTCACTCACTGTTCACCTGCTAGATATTCTCTTCCAGGGCCAGCCAAGCTAGTGGGCAGCCTAGAATAGTCCCCTCAGGAGTCACTTCATCAACTCCTACTCTTACATCAGACTTCCTCCTAAAGCCTGACTTGACAACTTTTGTGATAAGACACCCCTGATATGAGTTTCTATGGTGCCCTCCCTTATTTCTACTATGGACCTTACCACAATTTATCATGATAGATGTTTAATCTACCATCTATCTCCCTGTTAGAATCTAAGTTTCAAGAGGGCAAGTGACATGTCTGTTCTGCTTTCTGGTATATCTCTGGTATATCACCAATGTTGCGGTTCAGAGGGTAAAGCTTTTGTGTTTGCGTGGCTAGGAAGTAGGAGGACTAGAATTGGAACTCAGCTCAGTTTGATGCCAGATTCTTTGTTCTTTCCATTAAATCACAGCATTCCTTAGCACTTAGCAGCAATGGCAACTGGGAAAAGAGTCACCTGGAATTTGATCTTTGTGGCTGCCTTTTCATATAGTTTATTTCTATCTGCTGCTTTGCTTTATTAAATAAAGATAAACAGAAGCTGCTACTGGTGCTGTTGATTGGGATTTCTGCTTGAAAATGAAATCTTGGGCATCTGTTCTCCCATGTTATATTTTACTTTGAAAAGAACGTCCATTTTGTTTTTTAAGAATTATTTTTCTCAAAAGGTAGTGCATGCATATGGCAAAAATGTAAACAATGCAAAAAATATTTTTTAACACATGGTAGCATACTGTGTATATCTCTATGTACCTTGCTTTTGTCACTGAAATATCTTCAAAAGTATTCTATATAAAAATACATATTTCATTATTTTAATGATTATGTATAATTTCCTTTTATTTGTAACACGTAATTGGTAGGTTTAATAATATGATAACACAGAAGAAAGTAATCTAACATCAGAATTACAATGTTTACCTGGTGAACACAAATATATTTTAACAAATATAAGTTAAATCAAGCAATGGGACTTAGAATTCCCATAGAGTCGGAAAGTACAATTTATTTTTATATTGAAAGCAATAAAAGTATTTAAAAGTTCCATTCCTTGGGACTTCCCTGGTGGTGCAGTGGTTAAGAATCTGCTTGCCAATGTAGGGGACACAGGTTCGATCCCTGGTCCGGGAAGATCCCACATGCCGTGGAGCAACTAAGCCTGTGCACCACAACTACTGAGCCTGCGCTCTAGATCCCGCAAGCCACAACCACTGAGCCCATGTGCCACAAATACTGAGCCTGTGTGCTGCAGCTACTGAAGCCCACGTGCCTAGAGCCCATGCTCTGCAACAAGAGAAGCCACCGCAATGAGAAGTCCACGGACCACAACAAAGAGTAGCCCCTCCTCCCCGCAACTAGAGAAAGCCCGTTTACAGCAACGAAGACGCAATGCAGCCAAAAATAAAAAATAAATAAAAAATAAAATTTCCGTTCGTTTTCTTGTGAATCATTGCAGCCAACTATCACTTAGAGTCACAGAGTCTTAGAGCTAAGAGTGACTTTAGAGGTGATTTAGTGGGGTGATTTTAAAGAACATTTTAGGGTGTGTGTGTGTGTGTGTGTGTGTGTGTGTGTGTATGAGTTTTTCTTCAAAAGCAATCTTATGCAGAGACATAATAATTTCTTGTTTATTGAACACCTACTTTGGGCCTGGAAAATTATGAGCATTTTAAATCATTATCTTACTGCTTACATTTTAGAGGTAAGGTACCATTATCATATTGATTTTATAGGTGAGAAATATAAATGCAAAGTCTGCCTGATTCTAAACACCATGGCACAGTATTTTGTCTACTAGATGTAAAATGACGAAATTTCAGAAATCCTACCCACTTAGCCTCAATCTTCAACCTTGAAGGTCCTTAGAAGGGGCTCCTCCAATCCTTTAGGATTTTTCAGAACATGTTTTTAAAATCCTCTCAGAGTCCATGCACAAGGTTAATAATCTACCACTACTCTACCGGTATAGTTGCACCAGTATTGAAAATATTAAAATACTTCTGAAGTTTCAGTAGATAATTCTGCGGGACCCAGACACTCTCTGAGACATGCTGCTCATTATAGGCTGAACTGTGTCCTCCTGAAAATTTATATGTTGAAGTCCCAAACCCCCCTGGACCTCAGAATGTAACTGTATTTGGAGATAAGGTCTTTGAAGAGGTGATTAAGTTAAATTAAGACCATTAGAGTGAGACCCTGATCTCATCTGACTGAAGTCTTTAAATAAGAGGAAGAGACACCAGTGCTTGCTCTTTCTTTCAACACATGAACTTAGGAAAGGCCATGTGAGGACGCAGTGAGAAGACTTGCCATCTGCAAGCCAAGGGGAGAGCCTCAGAAGAAACCAAACATGCTGACACCTGATCTTGACTTCTAGCCTCCTGTGAGAACTGTGAGAAAATAATCTTCTAATGTTTTCTAGCCTCCTGTGAGAACTGTGAGAAAATAATCTTCTAATGTTTTAACCACCTAAGTGGTATTTTGTTAATGGCAGCCTGAGCAGTTCAATATACTGGTACTCCTCATAATCTGGAAACTAAGAGTTAAAGCCTGGCACACAACAGGGGTCCTCCCTGAGGGAACGTGCTCTGGTTGGTACCCATGTAACTGTGTCCTACTAATGGACATTTTGCTTGTTTCCAAAAAACTATGAAGCAATGAATTTTCTTGTACATATATCTGTATGTTCACTTGGGGATATATTTTAGTATGTATTTCTAGAAATGAAATTGCTGAATTGGTTAATTTAGAAAATTGCTACATGTATATTAACATTCTTCATAAAATACATTAAAAAACTCATCTGGGCAAAGCTACATTTGTGGAAGACACTAGTGTATTGGTTGAACTCATTCTGGCTTCTGGACATTAACAGCTGCCTTGCTTTTGAAGGAAAAAAAGTTTCAAAGTAGAAAATATTTTAAATTCATTAGGGAGAAGAAGTGTGAAATATTCCATCACCTGATAAATGAAGCCCAAAGCCACAAAGGGAAGAAATGTCTAAGTAGCTCCGACAATGTCTTTTGGTGTGAGTAAGGCCAGAGAGCACCATTGCTGAGAATAGAGGTTTAAAATGATGTCTTTTCCCTCGGGCATCATTTGCCCACCAAACTATCCATGATGACAGTTTATATTATGTTCATTCCTTCAGGAGTAATAACTGTGCCTCCATGTGGAAGCTTTCTCATTCCACAAAAGCAGGATCATCCATCATATCAACATGATATGGTTTTGCTAGATACCAGATGAATTAGCAAATGGTATTCTATATACACATTCATCAGTTCTGACTAGTGCTTAAATAAAATCATAAGGGTAAATTTTTGGAAAATACTAGTGGGCTTTGAACATGTTTTAAAAATTGTCCAGACAGATATATGGTTCTTTTAGTCACTTAAAAAATTTAGAATTAAAATAGCTTTTGCTAAAAGCTAGTTCTTCTTGAATATAAATTGAAAAAAGCCAGAGGCAGAAATTCTCAAACTTGAGTAGACATCAGAATCACCTGGAGGATTTGTTAAAACACAGTTTACTGGGCTGTACTCCAAAATTTTAGACTCAGTAAGTCTAGAGTGGGACCATGGTTCTGTATTTCTTTTTTTTTTAAGTGCAATTGATTGCTCAGTGCATTTTTTTTTTTTTTTTTTTTTTTGCGGTACGCGGGCCTCTCACTGTTGTGGCCTCTCCCGTTGCGGAGCACAGGCTCCGGACGCGCAGGCTCAGCAGCCATGGCTCACAGGCCCAGCCGCTCCACGGCACGTGGGATTCTCCCGGACCGGGGCGTGAACCCGCGTCGCCTGCATCGGCAGGCGGACTCTCAACCACTGCGCCACCAGGGGAGCCCGCGGTTCTGTATTTCTAACAAGTTTTCAGGTGATGCTGGTGCTCCTGGTCTGGAAAGCATGCTCTGAGGACGGCTGCTCTTGACAAGCCTTTTACAAAATTTAAGTCACATATGAATCACCCAGGGATCTTTTTAAAATACAGATTCAAATCCAGTAGGAACTCAAGATTCTGCATTTTGACAAGCTCCCAGGTGATGCTGATGCTTCAGGTCTGTGAAATTTTGAGCATCAAGATTCTATACAAAGTATAGCACATTTTAGTTGGTTGACAATTTGGGGGGTTCCTGATTAAAAGATAAAGGTAAATGTGTGGACTTCCCCCACTCCCTCCCAGTTTCTCTGTCAAATGTTAATGAACACTCTAAAACTGATTGCCAGGTCTTTTAACATAACTTGGCCTATGGTTCTCTCACCCAGGAAACTTAATCAATTTGGTCCATTCTTTCCACCTCCCAATTTTGCTGAGGCCTAGTTTGACAGATTTTCAACAAAGAGAAACTGGGCATGGAACATTTCTGGTCATTGAGACCATACAGAAACAGAAATTGAAGTTTAGAGTAGATAAGTAATTTACCTAAGACATGGAGCCCAAGACAAGAAGGCTACTTACTATCCCATTGCTTAGGACAGGCAATATGGTGAGGGTGGATTCTAAACACTGTGAAAAAGAGAGAAGATACTTAGATAATCTGGTGACGGTGACAGTGTTCTAGGAATAGGGCATTGCCTTGTTAGAAGCTGGTGGTCAAGAGTGGGGCAATTACCCATATACCTAAATTTTCAAGCTCAGAGCTTTGGATTAAGAAAGAAGTCTCTGTTTCCAAGTCTTAAGACAAAGTAGAAGGATTTCAGACTTCAGTTATTAAATTCCAGGATCAATTCCTCTGTCCTATATTTCACATACTGGTTCACATCAGTTCATATTGGGGTTATTAGGTTCTGGAGAACAGAACCACGAACTGTCAGAGTTGAGAAGAACCTTAGGAATTATCCAAGGCTTTTTATTCACTGAGACTGATTCAGCACTAACAAAACTCACAAGAAATAGGTTTATAACCCATCACTAAGACTAAATTTGCTGGAGATCAAAACACTTACATCCCAATTATGGGGATCCTCTGACAGTATTAAGAAAACTTAGAAACTGAATAAGTTTGATGAGCCTGGAATCAGTTAGAGCCAGGGGAGATGAGAAGTTTTGTGAGGCATTTCACCCAAATAGAGAAGAGAACTAACTTGTTCCCCTATTAATATTGCAACTGTTACCTCTAGAGTTTTTGAACTGGCTCTAGATCCAAGCATTCTATCTGTTGTGCTCAAGTCTCCTTCTCAGACTGCATGTCACAAATTTTGGTTTGAAAAATACAACTAACATAACTAGAGAGTTCACTTTCCCTGGGGGTGGCATCTTTTTGCCCCCAGAGAGTCTCCCTCTGTCCCCTGGAAAGGGCAGAAGGCCCATGATGGACTCTGCCCAGATCTCCCGGCTCTGGTCTCTGTACCAACAGCCCCACTCTCCTTGAGATCCTCAAGCCTTTGTGTCAAACACTGGGTAAGATTTCTGAGCCTCATGCCATGTATTTTTGTGAGCTGTGAAAGAGGGTTAGCCCACAGTGTTGCAAAGATTGAAATATAGACTTTTTTTAAAAAAATTTTAAATTATTTATAGCACTATGGGTAAATCACTTAACCTCTTGTGACTTAAATCAGACTATTAAGGCTTAAACAGTCCATGGCCATTCCCCAAATCTCAGAGTTCTTACAGCTTCCCTGCCTTTGTTATCCTTTTTCTAAAACTGTGTAACCAATGTTAGACAGATATGAGTATGTTTAAGGATAATATTTTCCTATGTGTATAATAAAAATATAATTATTCATTGTTTATTCATTCTTTAATGGATTATTTATTCAGTGCACATTTATTGAACCCCTACTATGTTATTCTGTACTGACAATGTTATATGCAAGGAACACAAAAACCAATGAGGCATGACCCCTGCCTTGAAGAAACTCACTGTTGGTGGCGGAGATAGACATCTATTTTTTTTCATTCATTCATTCAAAGAATATTTATTGAATTTCTATCATGCTCCAGCCACTGTTCTAAGCTCTGAGGAGTTTACATTTTAATGACAGTGGGGCAAGGAGAGGAGGAAGGAGACAGACAATAAACAAGTAAACAAACAAATGAGATCACATCAGTAAAAAAAATGGTAAACAACAACAATGAACAAACAAAAAAAAAACCCAGACCATTAAAGCACGGTAGTAATAGGACAGGGTGATTGGCGAAGTCATTTCTTATTGGGTGATAATAAAGATAAGACTTGAATTGTGAGAAAGACCAGGAGGAAGAACATTCCAGGCAGAAAGAATCAGTCGTAAATAAAAAGGGCCTAAGTCCAGAAGAAACACCGTATATTCCAGGAAAGTAAAGACGTCCAAGGAGTCTGAGAGTAATGATGCATAATGACAATGGGATAAAAGATAACACAGTATAGGGCTTTCCTGGTGGCGCAGTGGTTGAGAGTCCGCCTGCCGATGCAGGGGACACAGGTTCGTGCCCCGGTCCGGGAAGATCCCACATGCCGTGGAGCGGCTGGGCCCGTGAGCCATGGCCGCTGAGCCTGCGCGTCCGGAGCCTGTGCTCCGCAACGGGAGAGGCCACAACAGTGAGAGGCCCGCGTAACGCAAAAATAAATAAATAAATAAATAAAAAAAGATAACACAGTATAAACTGTTTTGGAAAGATGGGCATGTGTGCCACTACGAAGGTAGGGGTATGTGGGACTCTACCATGGAAGTTTTCTAAGAGGAGGTGGTTTTTGCGAAGTCTTTAAGAGCAGAAGCCTGTAATCGTTCATCTAGGGTGCTGCTAAGACTCTTGCCTAAGGAGATTGGAGCAGGCGAGTGAGAAGGGAGCTGCGGGGGAGAGTAGAGGTGGTGGTTTTGGCAATGCTGCCTAAAGGCTTCTTATAGTTTTATGTATTTGCATAAATAAAAATGTCCAAAAATAATTTGCATGCCTAGAAATACATCTTTCTAATACTTTCACACAATCAGATATACTTGGCTTAGTCTTTTTCTGAGTGATCACAAATTCCAACTTAGTAAAGTCTGCATTAATGAGATTTTCATATAGTCATACCCTTTTGTCAAGGAAGTTGAGATCTGTGCCAAGAAAGCGTCTTCCTTATCAAGTCTATCTATTTTTTATATGTCTTTAAAGAAAATTTATGTGTGTGTTGTGCATTTTTTTCTTTTTTTAATGGAGTTGTTTTAGACATAAGGAAAAATAGTGAATTTAGTCATCCTGATTTATCTTTCCTGATAAGGGCTGAGGGTTCTCTAGAAATGTTATCTACTCTATGGCTGAAAATAATTTAATAATATTAACACTTAAAAATAAAATGGGATTCAATACAATATGGGCTTAAAAATCAGAGGTATTCTTATGGAAGTGTGTGTGTGTGTGTGTGTGTGTGTGTGTGTGTGTGTGTGTGTGTGTGACAGAGAAAGACAGAGAGAGAGAGAGGGCGATTCTGATCTTTTAAGACAACAAATGATCCAGGTGTGCTTGTGGGTTTGAGCACCACTATCATCCCAGGCGTTTACTGCTTCTCTTTTTTAGATCCTCAGCACCTCTGGGGGCTTACTAGTAAAAAAAAAAGAAACGTAATGAAATTCATTTAATATCACCCTAAACGATCTGATATATTCAAGCTTCTCTTTCATTTTGAAAAAATCATGATTCTAGATTTAAAAATCCTGCTCGAGGGACTTCCCTGGTGGCACAGTGGTTAAGAATCCGCCTGCCAATGCAGGGGACACGGGTTTGATCCCTGTTCCGGGAAGATCCCACATGCCGCGGAGCAACTAAGCCCGTGTGACACATCTACTGAGCCTGTGCTCTAGAGCCCGGGAGCCACAACTACTGAGTCCACGTGCCACAACTACTGAAGCCTGCGTGCCTAGAGCCCGTGCTCCACAACAACAGAAGCCACGACCATGAGAAGCCCGCTCACCGCAACAAAGAGGAGCCCCTGCTTGCCGCAACTAGACAAAAGCCCGCGCACAGCAGCGAAGACCCAACACAGCCAAAATTTAAAAAACAAATTTATAAAAAGAAATAAATAAAAAAATAAAACTGTGTTTCTAAAACAACAACAACAAAAAAATCCTGCTCGAGTCTGTCTTCGCCTTCGTAAGTGGAACTAACAGTAAAGCTAGCACTGTCTGCTGCTAGCTCTGACAAACACAGGTGAGGGCATTATGAAATAGATTTTATAATTACCTAAAAAGTGCATTTATCTACCCTTCCTTTTATCTCTAGCCAGTTCCCTCAAAAACTTTATTTTTAACTAAGAGGATTTCAAAGCTTGGTATTTTTGAGAATTATAGTAGTGTTTGTTCTTTAAAAAATAAATTACATTCTTATGCATAAACTAAGGTTAGGAAAGTATATAATATTTTCTCTCATGTTTTATCTTTTAACAGAAAGGTTAGAATAATAGCACTTTAAATTGAACTCAGGATGTTTTAAGCAATTTTTAAGAAACCGTATTTCTTGTTCTATCGCTTCTGTACATATTTGAATTACTTTTAAAATTCCAAATTCACCACATTCCCCAGAGGTTCCCTTCATGGTGGATGGTGCATTTTCCAGTTAGCTCTGCTTAGTGGCTGAAATTGTTCAAAGCAATTTGTCCAAGACTGAACCTGAATTAATGTGGTGCATGGATTATACATTTTATTACTTTTAAAAATTCAAGACACAATGCAACCTTTTCAGTTATTCAGGGCCAGCATTAAAGTATAAGTGGAGTAAATGATGTGACATATGATCTGAGGAGAGATACTGAGAGACACTCCTTTCCATTCTGCTTCCCTTTGTTCTCTCCTCAGGTCTCTATTAGAAAGACTTTGTGTCTAGAAGTATGAGAATAGAATGCAAATTCTTTTATAAGGAGTTAAATGCAAAGCAATGTTGAATCTATGACTCCTCAGTGGAAATGTGTTCATCAGATTATGTAGCAAGAACTTGGGGGTGAGGGATAATATTGGCAAGTATTTTATTCATGAGAAGAGCAGAGAGGGGGCAAGCCCTGATTTTCCTACCCCCATTTTTTAATATCTAGAATGCATGTAAGAGGTTGGGGAGCTTTAAAGGGAAAAGGTGATTAAGTAACCGGCCGAGGGAGGAGGGCTTCTGACCTGCCTGTTTGACTTGATTCTTCCTGAGACTCTCTTTCCAGCTCTGCACATTCACTGCATTTCTCAAACTGCCCTTTCTGATCCCCCACCTCAGCCTCTTAATGAACTTCTTCAACCCTCGTTTTAAGTGTTGCTTGTTTCCAGAATTCTTCTTCAGCCTTGAGTCTCCTCCTCCCTTCTTGATAAACTAAGCACATCTCCCTCCACTTCCAGAACACCACGTGTGACTCTACTGCGGTTAGTGTCTCTTACAATGATTTGTTTGATTCTCCCCTTTGACAGATTCCAAGCTCTTTAACGGGTGGGATGGAGGGTCCCTTATTTTTTTGAGGACCTGGCATGGTTATTTAATAAATGTAGAATAAATGCATTTCAGTACTGCTCTTGTATGTTTCCTGACTTATCCCCTCTATTTGAAGATAAACATTGCTACATTCTCTTTCATTTCAATGTCTAATTTTTTGTAGATATTTTAGTCATCACTATTTTTTTTTACTCTGAGCTCCTCACAATCTTTATAAAATGGAAACTGCCTGTGTAGGGTCTAATAATATATTCATCACTGCCCTCTGGCCCTCCAATGAACACTGCCCCATTCCCCTTCCCCATCTCATTCAGAAAAGGTGACAGACGAACAGCTACCAGCTTGAAAACCTACAACCCCAAACCACTTTTGCTTACTTGATTCTACTCCCCTCTTCCTTTAAAAGACACTCCTTCAACCTGCTCTTCTTCACCTCACTTATTCTATATCTTTAGAGATGTTTCTATCATGTTTCTCTTCTTTTCTATATCTTCAACCACTCCAGTGAATCCTTCCCCTCAGCATGTAAATGTACCCAAATCTCTTTAAATAAAAAAACTCTCTCTTAATCACAAGTGTTTCTATATCTCTGTTCTTCCTCCATACTTATACAATAAAATAATAATCATTACTTGCAACCTTAATCTTACTTTTCATTTACTCCTAAACTACTGGGTCACCATTGCCAAAGCCAAGGTTCATCTCAATCTTTATCCTTACTTTTACCCCCTGCTGCATTTGACTATGTTGACCACAGCCACATTTTCTGAATTTTCTGATTTTTTAAAAAATACTGCCCTGCTTCTTCCTGATTTCTACTTAGGTCTCCAGCCAGTCTACTGAGCCTACTCTAGAGCCTCTCTTTTTCAACTTGCTGCTTAAAAGCTGATACTTTCCAAGGTTCTGTCGTTGGCTTGCTTCTCTTCTCATTTTATATACTCTGCAAGGGTAATGTCTTCATACACAATACAGACAGCATCCACTACCAACTATGCTGAAGAATTTTCAAACATCTATGTTTAACTGACATGAAACACTGCCTTCTCTGGCGCCCAGTCTAAAACTTGGGAGTCATCTGGAGTTTTTCTTTCTCTCAGTCCTGTATCTAACAGGTTACAACCAATTAGGGGGTAGACACTGAAGCTGAATAGCTTACTTTTCCTGGTTTTCTCCAAAAGGGTGGATCAAGTTGAAGAGCAGTGCTCTAGATATCCTTGAGGGAGAAACAGTACAAGAGGTTGGTCCGACTCAGGAGCATTTTGTTTGACTGTGCCCTCATAAGAAGGGTGTGCATGGGTGAAGTCTTTTCAGGATGTGTTCTTCCCCTCAGGGGCCTGGCGAAGGCTCCCAGGGCATCCTACCATATCAGCCATGTGTCTCTTCTCCTGCCCTCTCCCTCCCGCTGCCATGCCTTTCCCCACCTTGCCTTTCTTCCTTTGCCACCTTCCCTCTTCATAGGTGTGTCCTTTCTCCGTATTTGGAGAATACATTACATTTTTCAATGGACTAGACAGAGAAGATCTTTCCTTCTGATTTTAGTGCAGATTTTTAAAAAATTGAACTTACTTACTTTTGAGTCAAAGTCCTCAGATACAAATAAAGGGGGTCATTTTTACCTTGCTTGGTTCTCTGTGAATATATTTTTCTCTGGGAAACATGAGAAGAGGTAGGTGGCCAAAAATAAAGTTCATTTATTTATGATCTCTGGTCAATATAATTTCAATGGCAATCTCTCTTCCTTTTCACTAGCAGCCACCAGCTGTTTTGATTCTACCTCCTAGCTATTCCAAGAGTCTGTCTCTATGGTGGAATGCAAAAATGCCCACATTCTTTATAGCCCTCACATCAAAAAGGCGCAGAGTATTTCTTTATTCCTTGAATCTGGGCAGACTTTGTGACTTGCTTTGGTTCACAGAATGAGGCTGAGGCCACAGAGACTGGGCCTCAGGAGGCCTTGCACATTTCTTCTTCATCTCTTGGAGCCCTGCCTCCATCACATGAACAATCCCTGGCCAACTTGCTGGAGGATAAGAAATGACAGGTATCTGAGAGAAGATGTCACAGCAGAGCCACCTTAGATCAGCCAGCTCTCAGCTGACCATCTAGCTGACCACAAGCGCATGAACCAGCCAGCTGAAGTCAGTTGAGACTGGTCCATATCAATGGAATCCCAGCTAAGCTCAGACCAAACTGGACCTTCAGAATCATAAGCTAATTAGGGTTTCTCAACCTCAAAACATTGACATTTTGGACTGGATGATTCTTGGGGGACCATCCTGTGTACTGTTGGATGTTTAGTGGCATCCCTGGCCTCTACTTATTGTGCCAGTAATACTGTTCTCCACTGTAATAACCAAAAACATCTCAAGACACTGACAAATGTCTCCTGATGGTGGTGGTGGGGGACAACCCCCCTCTCCCATAGATGAGGACCAATGAGCAAAATAAATGGTTGTTGCTTCACACCTCTAAGTTGTTTTTTTTTTTTTTTTCCGGGGGGAGGTGGTTGTTGCAGAGAAAAATACTAGCTAATACAGTTCCCTTCCTTCTAGCTCCACTATCATTGTCTTAGGTCAAGTCCCTATAACTTCGTTGTGCCTAAATCATTGCCAGTTGCCTAACCAGGCTTCCTACTTCCTGTGATTTGTTCCTTTAATCCAACCTATCCATTTCCATCAGTGGTCAAACAAATAAACACAAACACAAATTTGATCATATCATGTCATACTTAAATAAATAAACCTTACTGGTGTCTCATTTCCTACATGGAAAAATTCCAAACTCCTGGCATACAAAGTCTTTTATCAGCTAGTCTCTCTGCCACAAATCTGATTCTCCCCCTCTCTCCCATATATAACTTAATTTTCAGTGCCATCACACTATTTGCTGCTTTGGAATGTGTTTTATCTTTTCATGCTTTTGTACCTGAGAGTTAAATTTAAGAAATTCAGATCCTGCTTTCTACCACCAATATTCTGAAGGATTTTATAGAATAGAGCTAATTGCTTCCTGCTAGCCTCTTATTTATTTTTTTTAAAAATCCTGGGTTATGCATAGACAAGTATACACATATGCATGTATAACTGCATACATACATGTACGTACATAGAGTGAAAGTCTAATAAGATTAGAACTCAAATTTCAGTGTTTTAAAGGCAGTTTTGAGGAAATTTGTAGGCATCCCTCCCAAAAGTATTTTATTAACTTTAAAGCTCTTAAGCATATACCCTAGTATAGTAGATAACTGTTTTAATAGGCATTCAGTTAATAGGCAAATGACCCAAATTCATTTTAGAAAATTACCTTTCCTCCACTGTGTGCAAGATTAATACAGCAGTCAATCAAGTTATTTTGCCCCACCCTAGCTAAGGGGTGGAATTTAAACTAGGGCAATCAGCATCTCCTCTGGGATGCTGTCTGTTGAGCAGAATGATGCAAGACCCTAAAATTTGATTGGAGATTCCTCATCCTGTGGTGGCTGATTAACTCCTTTACCCTGGTCTAGTTCCTGATGCCGTATTTCCTGTTATTTTTTAAGCCTAGTGCGAGCTTCTCTTTGGTTCTATAAGCTACCTCTGATCTTCTCAATATATTACTTTTCTGCTTTTGTTATTTAGAGTAGTTTTATGTTACTTGCAACCAAACAACCCTAATGATATCTCATTCTACCTAATTTATTACTCTCATGATAAAAAAACAACACTTAAAACTTAAGTAAAGCAAGGATGAATAACTATAGCCAACATGTCCTCTAAGACCTTAGATGTATTAACAAATCTTTCATTGCTTTTCAAAGAAAAGTTAGTTTTTATCTCTTTGAAGTATATTCCAAACACAAATTTATCATAAAACTTCGTGCCAAGCTGAGTTCTTTCCTGGTCCAAGGAAAAGTTGGATTGCCATGAAACCAGTAACTTGATAGTGTAGACATATCAATGGGTCTAGAAGCCCCTGACTATGAATGATATGCCAGGTGTTTGGTATGTATTACACTCCTGATTATTTAAGTCTACATATATGAACTAAACTGATTATTTGGTGATTTGTATGAAGTATTTTCCATTAAGTCTTTTGGTGTATTGACAATGACATCATTTTCTTGAGGACTTGACATTAGTCCAGAAGAATAAAGACCTAGTATTAGTTTTTCCTTTGACCAACTGTTATAATACAGTTTACATCTCTGACTTTTTGAAAGAGGAAGTAGTAACTTATTTATCTTTTTAAAACATAAACTTAGCTTTTAGTACATTCTTTTTTTTTTTCCTGTTGGAGAAATCTCTTTGAAAGTCTATTCCCAATGATATGTAATTGTTCTAACTAGTTCTTACATTTATTATAAATAACAGTATTGAATTAATTTGCAGGTATTTCATAATACATACCTTTGACTAAATCAATGTGGGTTTCCCCAAGCTAGTCCATTTTAATGAGAGCTTACTAAGTCTTTGCCATATATGTATTTTCTAGGTGCGCCAAGATATTTTTTTATTGAAGTACAGTTGATTTATAATATTGTGTTAGTTTTGGGTGTACAGCAAAGTAATTCAGTTACACACACACACACATACATATATATGTGAGTATATATATAAATACACACATTCTTTTGCAGATTTTTTCCATTATATGTTATTACAAGATATTGAATATAGTTCCCTGGGCTACACAGTAAGTCCTCATTTATCTGTTTGTTTTTTTTAAAAATTTTTTTGTTGCAGTGGTAAATAGGAGTGTTTCCTTAATTTCTCTTTCAGATTTTTCATCATTACTGTATAGGAATGCAAGAGATTTCTGTGCATTAATTTTGTATCCTGAAACTTTACCAAATTCATTGATTAGCTCTAGTAGTTTTCTGGTGGCATCTTTAGGATTCTCTATGTATAGTATCATGTTATCTGCAAACAGTGACAGTTTTACTTCTTTTCCAATTTGTATTCCTTTTATTTCTTTTTCTTCTCTGATTGCTATGGCTAGGACTTCCAAAATTATGTTGAATAATAGTGGTGAGAGTGGATATCCTTGTCTTATTCCTTATCTTAGAGGAAATGTTTTCAGTTTTTCACCATTGAGAATGATGTTTGCTGTGGGTTTGTCGTACATGGTCTTTATTATGTTGAGGTAGGTCCCCTCTACGCCCACTTTCTGGAGAGTATTTATCATAAATGCGTGTTGAATTTTGTCAAAAGCTTTTTCTGCATCTATTGAGATGATCATATGGTTTTTATTCTTCAGTTTGTTAATATGGAATATCACATTGATTGATTTGCATATATTGAAGAATCCTTGCATCCCTGGGATAAATCCCACTTGATCATGGTGTATGATCCTTTTAATGTGTTGTTGGATTCTGTTTGCTAGTATTTTGTTGAGGATTTTTGCATCTATATTCATCAGTGATATTGGTCTGTAATTTCCTTTTTTTGTAGTATCTTTGTCTGGTTTTGGTATCAGGGTGATGGTGGCCTCATAGAATGAGTTTGGGGTTGTTCCTTCCTCTGCAATTTTTTGGAAGAGTTTGGGAAGGATGGGTGTTAGCTCTTCTCTAAATGTTTGATAGAATTCACCTGTGAAGCCATCGGTCCTGGACTTTTGTTTCTTGGAAGACTTTTAACCACAGTTTCAATTTCATTACTTGTGATTGGTCTGTTCATATTTTCTATTTCTTTCTGGTTCAGTCTTGGAAGGTTATACCTTTCTAAGGGTTTCTCCATTTCTTCCAGGTTGTCCATATTATTGGCATAGTGTTGCTTGTAGTAGTCTCTTATGATGCTTTGTATTTCTGCGGTGTCTGTTGTAAATTCTCCTTTTTTATTTCTAATTTTATTGATTTGAGTCCTCTCCCTCTTTTTCTTGATGAGTTTGGCTAACGGTTTATCAATTTTCTTTATCTTCTCAAAGAGCCAGGTTTTCATTTTACTGATCTTTACTATTGTTTTCTTTGTTTCTATTTTATTTATTTCTGCTCTGATCTTTATGATTTCGTTCCTTCTACTAACTTTGGGTTTTGTTTGTTCTTCTTTCTCTAGTTCCTTTAGGTGTAGGGTTAGACTGTTTATTTGAGATTTTTCTTGTATCATGAGGTAGGCTTGTATTGTTATAAACTTCCCTCTTACAACTGCTTTTGCTGCATCCCACAGGTTTTGGATCATCATGTTTTCATTGTCATTTGTCTCTAGATACTTTTTGATTTCCTCTTTGATTTCTTCAGTGATCTCTTGGTTATTTAGTAATGTGTTGTTTAGCCTCCACTAAACGTGTTGTTTGTGGTTTTTTCCCTGTAATTGGTTTCTAATCTCATAGTGTTGTGGTCAGAAAAGAGGCTTGACATGATTTCAGTTTTCTTAAATTTACTGAGGCTTGATTTATGACCCAAGATGTGATCTATCCTGGAGAATGTTCTGTGCGCACTTGAGAAGAAAGTGTAATCTGCTGTTTTTGGATGGAATGTCCCATAAATATCAATTAAATCTATCTGGTCTATTGTGTCATTCAAAGCTTGTGTTTCCTTCGTAATTTTCTGTTTGGATGATCTGTCCATTGGTATAAGTGAGGTGTTATTATTGTGTTACTGTTGATTTCCTCTTTTAGAGCTGTTAGTAGTTGCCTTATGTATTGAGGTGCTCCTATGTTAGGTGCATATATATTTATAATTGTTATATCGTCTTCTTGGATTGATCTCTTGATCATTATGTAGTGTCCTTCCTTGTCTCTTGTAACATTCTTTAAAGTCGATTTTATCTGATATGAGTATTTCTACTCCAGCTTTATTTTGATTTCCATTTGCATGGAATATCTTTTTCCATCCTCTCACTTTCAGTCTGTATGTGTCCCTAGGTCTGACGTGTGTCTCTTGTAGACAACATATATATGGGTCTTGTTTTTGTATCCATTCAGCAAGCCTGTGTCTTCTGGTTGGAGCATTTAATCCATTCACATTTAAGGTAATTATCGTTATGTACGCTCCTATTACCATTTTCTTAATTGTTATGGGTTTGTTTTTGTAGGTCCTTTTCTTCTCTTGTATTTTCCACTTAGAGAAATTCCTTTAGCATTTGTTGTAGAGCTGGTTTGGTGATGCTGAATTCTCTTAGCTTTTGCTTGTCTGTAAAGCTTTTGATTTCTCCATCGAATCTGAATGAGATCCTTGCTGGGTAGAGTCATCTTGGTTGTAGTTCTTCCCTTTCATCACTTTAAATATATCATGCCACTCCCATCTGGCTTGTAGAGTTTCTGCTGAGAAATCAGCTTTTAACATTATGGGAGTTCCCTTGTATGTTATTTGTCGTTTTTCCCTTGCTGCTTTCAATAATTTTTCTTTGTTTTTAATTTTTGTCAACTTGATTACTATGTGTCTCAGCGTGTTTCTCCTTGGGTTTATCTTGCCTGGGACTCTCTGTGCTTCCTGGACTTGGGTGGCTATTTCCTTTCCCATGTTAGGGAAGTTTTAAACTATAATCTCTTCAAATATTTTCTCGGGGCCTTTCTCTCTCTCTTCTTCTGGGACCCCTATAATGCGAATGTTGTTGTATTTAATGTTGTCTCAGAGGTCTCTTAGGCTGTCTTCATTTATTTTCATTCTTTTTTCTTTATTCTGTTCCGTGGCAGTGAATTCCACCATTCTGTCTTCCAGGTCACTTATCCGTTCTTCTGCCTCAGTTATTCTGCTATTGATTCCTTCTAGTGTATTTTTCATTTCAGTTATTGTATTGTTCATCTCCGTTTGTTTGTTCTTTAATTCTTCTAGGTGTTTGTTCTTTAATTTTTCTAGATCTTCGTTAAACATTTTTTGCATCTTCTCGATCTTTGCCTCCATTCTTTTTCTGAGGTCCTGGATCATCTTCACTATCATTATTCTGAATTTCTCTTCTGGAAGGTTGCCTATCTCCACTTCATTTAGTTGTTCTTCTGGGGTTTTATCTTGTTCCTTCAACTGGTACATAGCCTTCTGCCTTTTCATCTTGTCTATCTTTCTGTGAATGTGGTTTTTGTTCCACAGGCTGCAGGATTGTAGTTCTTAATTCTGCTGTGTCTGTCCTCTCGTGGATGAGGCTATCTGTCTGTTTTATATATAGTAGTACGTATTGTTAACCCCAAACTCCTAATTTATCCCTCCCCCTCTTTCCCCTATAGTAACCATAAGTTTGTTTTTTATGCCTGTAAGTCTGTTTCTGTTTTGTAAATAAGTTCATTTGTATCAGTTTTTAGATTCCACATATAAATGATATCATATAATATTTGTCTTTCTCTGTTTGACTTCACTTAATATGATAATCTCTAGGTCCAACATGTTGCTGAAAATGGCATTATTTCATTCTTTTATGGCTGAGTAATATTCCACTGTGTATGTGTGTGTGTGTGTGTGTGTGTATATATATATATATATATATATATATATACATATATATATATATATATATCTTCTTTATCCATTTATCTGTTGATGGACACTTAGGTTGCTTCCATGTCTTAGCTATTGTAAATAGTGCTGCTATGAACACTGGGGTGCATGTATCATTTTGAATCAGAGTTTTCATATTTGCTGGATATATGCCCAGGAGTGGGATTGCTGGATCATATGATAAATTTATTTTTAGTTTTTTAAGGAAACTCCATACTGTTTTCCACAGTGGCTTAGGTACTTTGAGTATTACAAACTTTTATTAGTATGGGCCAGAAGTAGGGAATCAGGCAGTTTAGAGATTATCTATATTGTATGTAACTTATTTTTTATGCTCTCGTATGCAAGTACAATAGAAGTAATGTTAGGAGTTTTCTTCCTCTAACCTGTAGTGGGACTCCTTTTGACTTGCTCATGTTTTTGAGAGACATGAGGATGTCCTCTTGAAGTAGTTATTAGTGCTGTTCAGTAGTATTTCCTGTTATCTCCTGTTTGGGCATATGGAATTGTATTTCTCTTCCTCATTGTGGCTGAGTGGGGCTATGTGATTGGTTTTGGCTGATACGTTGGAGCAGAAGTGATGTGTGTTACTTAGAGGAAAATCATTTAACAGTCAATGTGAGTACTTTCAGAATTCTCTTTTCTCTGGCACCTTTGAGATGGTAGGGGTGCCACCAGCAAGTGTGGGTACTCCCTGAGTGAATACTCTGAACAGAGTAGGTGGACATGCAGATTGAATAAGAAGCAAAACTTTGTTATTTTAAACCAATAAGATTTTGTGGTTCTTGTTACAGCATAATGTGGCTTTTCCTGCCTGATATATCTATTTCTGGAGAGTAATTCTCCTGAAATCTCTACCTTTTCTCCTAATGATAAACTGTGTTGTACAAGTGAAAAGACAAGCTTGGAGCCCCCACTGCCACTTTTGCCAATATCAAGATTTTCCATCTCAGCCTCCCACAGACATTTTGAAAGCAAACACAACCTTCCTTCCTTCCTTTCTACCAACTCCACAGTCCTATAAATCTCCTGGAAGCTTGAAAATGTCTTAAATTTCCATCAACCAAAACTTTACTCCTAAAAGGTAAAAAGGAAAAAAAAAAATCTGTTCCTACCCTACACCAAATATTCTACATTTTAAAATTCTTTTCACCTAACAAAGTTTCTAACACTCCAACCTGTCTTACATCTTCTTGCAAAAGGAGAGAAGAGTATTTGTCACCTTTTCTGACCTCCAGACTTAATAAATACTCTCCTTCTCTCCCTCAGTCTTTACATTTCTCTCTGTCACTGTTAGTTTCATCTTGATGTCTGACACGTCCTCTTCATGGAGAAGGTGGAAGTGAAATGGGGATGGGGACACAACACATGCTCTCCCTAACATCTTCTACTGCCAGAATAAATCATGCTCTGATATTAAAAAAATGCTCTTGGAATTGGCACTCACACTAACATTGTTCAAACTGCATTTATGAAAGTGCAATAACCTATAAGGTTTGTAATTCCAGAAGGGTTATACATCTGAAAGTTGACAGGAAGGCTAAAGAAAGCTTCTTTCTTCTACTCTTTCCATTTACCTTGTGCTAAGTGGTCCAGTAGAGATCAATGAAAGAATGGAAGCAGAAGGGGAAGGGTGGGATTACAAAGTCACAGGCAGCAAGTGAAGAAAGACAAAATAGTAAAGTCTGCAGTTTGATGGTTTTCTTTGCTGATCACCATGGCACAACTGAGATGTTTTTATCAATATTTTGAAAATTCAGGTTGAAGCCTTAAAAAAAAATGTTGATTCTAGGGAAAAGTAAAAAAAAAAAAAATTATGGAAAAGGATGATATATAAATAAAATTAAATAGTTCACATACCTGACTGACTGGTTGAACTGCTGGGACTGTTCTGTTGAAAGTGCTCTAAGACTCTGGTTTGACAGTGGTGACTGAATAGCCATGATGGACAAGGGCTTGGGTGCTCCAAATCTGTCATCCTTATCCTAGAAAGTATCTGAGGAACTCTCTCTTTCATTCTTGTACATCAAGGAAGAAAAGGGACTGTACTCTATACTCAAAATACAATTGTCCATTTTTCACTTTAACATCTCCAGAGAAAGAGTTACATTGGACATTTTCATCTCTCACAGGTTTTTGTTTTGTTTTGTTTTGTTTTGTTTTCGGTCCAGAACTTCTGAAAGCTAAGCTGGAAAGCGACATTGTGTGGTAGACTTCTTAAGCTTTTTCAGGAGAGTGTTTGCTTGTTTGTTTTTACTGAAATCTCACACAGATCTCCAGTACAAAATAAGTAACAAGTGGAACTGTTTTGCTTAAAGAGGAAACAGTGGTATAAAACCCATATTCCTTAGACCTCTCTCTCTTGCCCTTTGGCATGCTGCAGGATCCATGGGGCTTTCTCACGTGCAGTCAGTAACTCCAGAAGTGACATTTGAGCCAGACAGACTTGGATTTAAACGCCTTGCTTGCTTCCTAGCCATGTAAATCCTTAGATGAGTTGTTAGCTCATCTAAGCCAGAGGTCCCCAACCATTTTAGCACCAGGAACCTGTTTTGTGGAAGACAATTTTTCGACGGGAGTGGGGGATGGTGCAGGCGGTAATGTGAGGGACCAAGAGCGGCAGATGCTCACCCACTGCTCACCTCCTGTTGTGTGGCCGGGCTCCTAACAGGCCACGGACTAGTACCAGTCCGCAGCCCGGGGTTGGGGACCCCCGATCTAAGCCCTGTTTCTTTATCCGTTAAATAGAGATAACAGTCCTTAGCTTGCAAAGCTGTTGTGAGATTGAATTGAGATAGCAGAACATAGTAGATGCTCAGCAAAGATTATTCCTGTTTTCTCTCCTGCTTGAAGCTAAATCCAACATAATACATCCAACTTTTTTATGGCAATTGTTAAAAGTAATTTGTTGCCATTATCCTTCAAATACCTGTAGATTGCTATAGATTTTTCTTCAGCTGTTCTTTATTGCCCAAATCAACCCTGATTTTGTGTCCTTTTTTAATCTTGTTATTTATTCATCTGGTGAAACAATGGATAAAATATTTTCTTCTGTATTTTATATTTGTCAAATTCTCATTAATGGTACTATCTTACTTTTACTAATTCAGATAACCAATATAACCACAATTTGAGAACTGCTCTGTTGGATATAATTTAGCTTGCTATTCATTTACTGAATGGTGTTCAATATATATTCTACAATTGCTTAATGTGTATGTTGGTAATTTTCCTCTTCATAAATAATTACGTTAGAACTTCTCTTTTACGTGTATACTACTTCCATGAATTTCAAGGTTATACAGTGTTATATCATGTGTACATATGTTCTTGATGTGAAGAAAGCATCAGTGAAAACATGAAATTACAGCTTAAAGTACTTTTCTCTGCACAAAACTAGCCCAACGAATACCAGGATGCTATTTGTGAAGCTTTGTTTTTCCCCTATTCCTTAGACTTACCTGTTGCAAGATGCTTTTTCTTTTTTTATCTTTCTTTTATCTTAGCCCACTATTGGAACTTTTGCCATAGTCATAACTATTGCAGGTTATTTAATATTGAACATCACTATGTCTTTGCAATATTTGTTTGAGTCCATAGCTACCCCATGCTTTCCTCCCTTAATATTATCGTTTAAGTGTCAAGAAATTTGGGAAATAGATTCAGTGAAGGAAATCAACAGTTCTTAGACTGACCTTAAAAAAAAATCACTTTGTAACAACATGGATGGACTTGGAGGGTGTTACTGTTATGCTAAATGAAATAAGTCAGAGAAAGACAAATACTGTATGATATCACTTATATGTGGAACCCGCAAAATACAACATACTAGTGAGTATAACAAAAAAGAAACAGACCCACAGAGATAGAGAACAAACTAGTGGTTACCAGTGGGGAGAGGGAAGGGAGGAGGTGCAACATAGGGGTAGTAGAGTAACAGGTACCAACTATTAGGTATGAAATAAGCTACAAAGATATATTGTACAATGCAGGGAATATAGCCAATATTTTCTAATAACTATAAGTGGAGTATAACCTTTAAAAATTGTGAGTCACTAATATTGTACGCCTGTAACTTAAATAATATTGTACATTAACTATACTTCAATAAAAAAATCACTGTCCTATTTATTCAAAGAATTATCAAATACTGCTTTTCATGGGACAAACCCTTAGAAAAGTCCCATCTACATAAAAATAGAGAGAGATTAAACAGAATTTGTTGTAAATAACTTAAAAAAATTTACTTTGGTCTTCTTCATTAGGTAATAGACTATTTTAATCTTAATTCCCTGCCTAATAGAAGCACAATCTGTGATCCTCTTCTTTTGTAATAATTTCTCATCAAATGGTAGTGCACAAATGAAGGAGATTTGGAGTGACTTTGTTGGCTATGGTGGTTACAATGTGAAATAAATACCTCCTATAAATAATACATAAACAGGAAGAGCTTAACAAAAATTCCAATTTCCATCATGGCCAGAGAAATAGGATGAAAAGAAAAAATTTACCTTAGAATGAAATTATGAGATTGGAAAGATCTAACATGAATACTTTTTATTAACCAAAATCAAGTTTACATTCCTGATCCATTTAGTTAAATCTAAAAAGGAACTTGACATTCTAATATGAGGAGCTGCTAGAAGAGTTCAGACATCTAACTTTCTTTGAGTAAATATTTAGAGAAAAGAAAATTAATGAACATTTTTAACAGAAATTATTTTCTTGGTGACAGAATTTAATGGAAGAAACATACTCTCTAGAAAAATAGACTAGAGGAAAATAGCTGGAGTTCTTATAAATGAAGTGCCTGAAGGTAACCTTAATATAGTTTGTTAAATGTTTCCATACAGTTACCAACAAACAGGTCTTCACATCTTTGAACTAAAACACACCAACTTATTAAGGAAACTCAAAGTAGGTCCAAGCTGGTACAGCACTTCTGGGCCATGTAATCCAATGAATTAAACTTCAGTCATCACTTTCTAAACAAAGTGAAGCTGAAGTTCTTACGTGGGCAAAGTTTTCCCATCTCAATCCTGACTGCTGCTTTTGAAAGGCCTTGTGCTAGGGCCCAAGAGAGTTTTGATTTGACAATGACAGGAAATGTTTTTTCCATCTTCCAATAAAATTCAAAGCTTTTATAACATGCCCACTTAGACTTTCTATAACTACTTTGTTTTAATAACTTATTTAGGACAGTTGTATAGTGGGGTAAATAATTCACAGCACAGAATGAAAAAGGGATGTGTGTGTGTCTGTGTATAAAACTATTTGTGGGGAACTTGTATTAGTAAATGGAGCCTTTTTTAAATCCCTCAGCAATGTAGTATAGATGAGTCACTTAGATGGGTATTTTGCTGTTGCTTAATTAAGGAGTATACTGTTTACAAAATTATCCTGAAAGAAAAAAAGTCTTGTGGTTGAGGCCTTCCACTTAACTAAAATACATATTAGTATTTTATTACCAGATTGGAAAACATCTGAGAAAGTCTCTCTCTGTAATTTCGAAGTTATTATTTTTATTTCACAGGCAAAATTTTCTTTATTTTGTATATATGTGTACTAATATATAGCATTTAAATATGTAATATTTAAATATTTTTAAAACACCCTTGGTTTTGGAATCAGGAGACCAGTTTGACCCTCTTTCTCAAAAAAAAAAAAATCCCTTTTAAGCTTGTGGCTTTCACTAGTACTTTTAGTATTTAGGAACTTCAATTATTTCATGAATTTTAACAGCCCATATATGAGACCATTCAATAAATGAGTTGTAGATATTTTTTCAGATTAGAAAAATTAAGTCAATTTTACATTAAGAAACTATAGAAATGTCATAAATGCCAGGAAGACAACAGTCTTCTATAAAATTTTGTTCCCACAGCCCTGTAAGCAAAATATTTTGAGCGTACAAATATACATTTCTTTATGTACTTATGTACCACATTATAAAACACACAAATAATACAAGGATATAGTATGAGGTAAAAATAAAACAGTGCTTTCTCACACCTAAAGGAGTAAATGCAATCACTACTGATTTAAAAAATAAAGAGAAATGTAATGTAGCAGTTTCTGCTACAGCTCTGGAGAGCCTCTCTAAGGCAGGGGGGCACATGAGATGCAGTTTTGCAGCCTAACAGGTGAAACATGGCAGGGGAGAAATAGGTGCTCCACCCACCCACAGGGTGACCTTCAACACTCACTCAAATCAGAATCACTTGTGTGTTTTTAAAAATACTGATACCTGGGCTCTAACTTCACGGATGTGGTTTCCATTAGTCTGGTGGGGGAGGGACTAGGCATGGATATTTTAAAATCTTCCTAGGAGAGATTAGTGTACAGCTGGGGTTGAGAATCACTGCCTTAGACTCAGCGTAGCTCTTCTACCCTTGTGTGGGCCCCAGGGGGAGTTCCTAGCAGGAAGTGGTGCCCAACCGTAGTGTCTGGTGGGACAGTGCAGTGGTTGAGAGGACGCTGTAGAAGCAGTGACATGACTGCAGTGTCATGGGAAGGTATTCATTTGAATCAGGAGAAGCAACAACCATTCTTTTAAGATGGTGGCCAGAAAAGGTTGTGCTGCTGAGGGTGAAGGTCAGACTGGTTTAAGAGCTCTGGTAAGTCCTCAGGAGAATGCTTCCATGGGCTGAGACCCTAAGTCAGCAGGCAGGAACAAAGGCTATCTATTGCAGCTTAAATTAATGTCATTCCTATGTCATTAAGCCTTCCACAGCCTAAGGACGCCTAGGGAAACTCAGGTTACGGCATTAATATCGTCGTAACAATAACCAACTTTAACAGAGAGCTTCACAACTGACAAAAGCTCTTTTGTATATATTATGTTACTTGATCCACACTTCAGCCCTGGGAGGTAGTAGGGTAAATGCTATTAGTTCCATTCTATAAAGGAAAATAATGAAGTTCAGAAATGTTAAATATTTGCCTGAGGTCATACAATATTAAAGAGCAGAGCCAGAAAGCCAGCTTATTTCTCCCAGCGCTCAACTATTTTTCCCTTTTTACCATACCTTGAACTGGAAGAAGGTGCTTGGTGATACACAGATGAGGATTCCTATGAATTTATGTCATTATTGATTTGTTTAGAAATGGGGTAAATCTCCCTTAGGGCTTACTATTTTTATTCTTCACCACAGCCAGAGCTAATAATATTCAGCCATACCAGTTGTTAAAATGCTAAAGACTTCTTGCTCATTTAGTAAATAATTAATCCCTCCACCACCACAACCCCTGCCACCCCAATTCTTCCCCTGGACTCTGCTAGACCTCTCAATGATCCCGCTATTAAGGGGTTAATTCCTGGCTCAGCAAGGGCACTCCTGGCCCTGGTTCCATGTTGAAAACCAGCATGAGTGCCTGGGCTATTAAATCTGAGGTTGTTAAATATCAGAAGTATTACCCTTCCTCATAGGCATTCATTTTCAGATCCAGGTGTCTTACAAATTAATTTCATTGATAATAATAGGGCCTAGGGAACGGATCAGCAAAGCACTGATCCATATATCTCTCCAACAATTCATTCAATCTGTGGTCAAGTTCTTTGGATTCTGCTTCCTAAAAATATATTCTCTCTGTCTCCTCCTCTACTCTAATCAGCACTGCCTTAATTCAGATTTTCACCACCCTTCACTGACTCTTGCTATAGAGTCCCTGTTCCTTATCTAACCCTCTCCAATTTGTAATATTCAAATCTGATGGTGTTCCTACCATTTTAGACTTTATCAAATGTTGCCCTTTATTAATAGGGTTTTTTCCTAAACGTTATTGAGTTATAATTAACATTAATATTGTGTAGGTTTAATGTGTACAGTGTGATGATCTGATACACGTATGTATTACAAAATGACTACCACAGTAAGGTTAATTAACACATCTATCACCTCACCTGATTACCTTTCTTTTCTGGTGATAACATTTAAGATCTACTGTCTTAGCAATTTTCAGCTACACAATATAGTCACCATGCTGTGCATCACATTCCTGGAACTTATCTATCTTATAACTAGAACTTTGTATCCTTTGATTAACCTCTCCCCATTTTTCCCGCCCCCCAGCCCCTGGCAACCACCATTCTACTCTCTATTGCTACGAGTTCATAGGGTTTAGTTTAAACTTCTGACCTGGGATACAAGGTCCTCTACTCTGGTTCACGCTCTCCTCTTCAGCTTGACAGCTCACTGAACACAATTCTTCTTGTATCTGATGCTCACAGCACAGCAAAATACCCCAGGTTCTCCAAACGTTCCATACTGCTGTTTCCTACCACTGTGCCCTGACTCATGTGACTCTCCTTCATGGGCCCACACAACCTATACTTCCTGGTGAAAACCAGAATTTTCTCTAGGTTGAATTCAAGCCTCACCTTCTCCGTTGACCAGTATCCTGACTCCTTGTGGCTCCATCCAGTTGTCAGCCCCTCCCTCCTTTATGAACCCATATATACACTTCTAGCATAGCACCTACAAAGCTTTACTAAATTTGTTGCTTTGGTGGCCCTCTCTTCCTTTTAGACTGTATATGCTCCTTGCGGGTATGCATCATGTCTTATCAGTCTTATCACCAGCACGTAAAACAGTGTCTGAATACAAAGTATTTAATACGTGCTTACTAAACAAATACCTTAATTCATTAACTCCTGATATGATTCAGGGACTTTCGCCCAGATATAGTCTAGAGCTTCTGAATTAAAAAAAAAAAAAAATCAGGTTAAAAGATCTGACAAAAGATTTCTTGAGCTTCTGCTTCAAATCTTGATAATGATATATCTATAAATGTCAGCTGCCAGACACTGCTAGATGTTTTTCAGAGCAGTAGGAGTCCTGAAACCAGAAGTGTATGCCAACTACCAAACTATAAATAAGTACCTGAATATTGCAATTAATAGCTTATTTGGAGGTGAATAATCTCCATAAGAATCGAGACATCATTTTCAATCAGTAAAGGACTAACACTAAGTTCTGGCAACTTTCTCTTTTATGTAGAAAAGGATTTTGAGCATTATTTGGATACTCAAATAGTTAGAAACACATTAATTTTAGGCATTGTTTGGGAATAAGCCTGTGTCATAACTGGCTTAATCTTTATTTTTTTCCCCCAGAATCTGATCTGTAAGGGCAATCGCCAAATGGAATTGTGGCTCCATTTGGAGCCAAGATTCTCCACTCACCAAGATTCTGTGAAAAGCCACACAGTAAGAGGAACAAAGGGAAAAATATAAACATTTTCCTACTTCTTTATGAGGTAAGAAATTCCCATTTTAGAAATTAAAAAGAAAAAATGACCCTCAGTTTATAAGTGCTTGGCTAAACATGTAAATCATAAGCACTTTATGGTTTGTTTTTGAATACTCTTAACTGCTAAGATGTAAACTAAGAGACATTTCAAGAGTCTCTTCATTATTTATCCTCTTACAACCTTGAAGGAAACAGACTGTTCTGAAGCATGAACAATTTTTAAGTGAGCTAATATTTCCCTAATGGATTTTGGGGTTAAGGGCAATGCTCCAGATTGCTTTTAAAGAAGTTGGAATAATCATTTCTAGTATCTTATCCACAGTATAAGGAATCAAGATGTGTTCATTTCCAACCCTCCCATTGTATGCGCTGAAATAATCATATAACTTCTCTTAACCTCAAAGTGCAAACAAGAAATTATATGTCAAGTCATGTGGAAGGCCGCATGTATGCGAGAAGTGTGTACATATAAACACATCTAAGTCTGATAATATAATATGGCTTTTAATGTCTCATCAGAACAGTAAAGAAGCATTGAATAAGAATACATTAAAAAACATAAATATATATTTACTTTTTATCTAAAAAGCATAACCCTATTTTCTGTAAGTTCTAAGAAACTCCACATAATTTCAAGGTTTTTAGAATGGCGTATCCTTTCCTGTACATGTTACTTAGATGAACAAGGTAATTGGTGAGGTTAGAGAAGGGAAGAGCAGAGGACTGGAACTTTTATTGTTTGCCAGCAGGGAGATAGTTCAGAGGGACTTTTGTTAGGAACTTGGGCAAAGTAAGGGTGTCTCTAGTTTACAGGATTCTCATGTTTGATATTTTAACTGTGTTTCCTGTACTAATTTCTGTATCTGCTCAAGGGTGACTCCGAAGTCATCTGGTTGGTACTTTGGTTTCAGAGACCCTCCCTCAAATGTAGCCTAGAACTTCTGAATTAAAAAAAAAAAATCTGGCTAGAAGATCTGACAAAAGCCTCTTTCCTACTTTATGACTTGATTTATATAGTGCATTGGAATTAAGTCACATTTATTTATAACCTGCTGAGCATTGTTAATTAGAAGAACTAAAGTTATATGAAATTGGAACTATTTTGAAAATTCCAGGATGTATGCAAGCATATCTTTTTCAATCATCTTCTCAACACTTTGAAAAGTCCTGTTCAGGCTTTAGATTATATTGTTGCTGGTTTTCTCCCCACCTAATAAAATAAGAAAATCCTCTCTTTCTTTCTTGTAGATCCTCTTCCCCCTTAGTGTTTGATAATACTAGATGGAAACCAATAAACTAAACTGTAAAAGGCAAAAGTTTATCCACTTCCCCTACTGTTGAAACTTTATTGAAAATACTGACATCCTTTGGTTTGAGATGGGAAATTATTGCAAGAGACACAAATTATAATACCTGTTCAGTTTTAATTTGAAAATACTTTAATTTGGAAGCAAAGAACAAGTTTTCTGCTAGCAATTCTATTAACTTCAACTATCCTATCTATCTCAAGTGGTGTTTTTCAGATACACAGTAGGTTGGGCATATTACACGGCTGATTCTTAGTCCTGATTCTGATATTTGCTTTAATGCTGTATGATCCTAGGTAACCTCTCTGAGCCTCAGTTTTCTCATTTGTAAAACAGGAATAATAATATACATCCAGTTTCCCTGCATAATACACATGCAGTTGAGAGGGTCACTTTAGTGGAGGCACATGAAAGCACTTTGATAGCTGAAGACATTGCAGATCCACTGATGAACCAGCAGGAGGCTTGGTCCAGCGACTGGCTGAAACATGGTGTCTTTACATCCTTGCCTCTTCAGCTCACAGGTTCTTGCAGAGTTTGAATTAGAAGCTGTTTTTGTCCATGTCCTCTCACCAGCTCGGGAGCCTCGTTCCAGCCTCCTGCTTGAGGAGCAAGTATTACCGTTGCCTTCTTGCATTGGTTTGAGTACAATATTTCTGTTGCCTTCTAGCATTGGTCTGTTTACTCGGCCTTGGCTAAACTTCTGACTACAATTGTCTTCTTCTGGCTTTGTCCCTGCTCTTTGTTTTGCATTTCTGTCCAGTAAAAATGCTGATCTTGTTTTTGAGGTGGGCTATGGTTTTTTGGCCTCTGTTACCAGTCTGTATGTATTTGTGGTAGAGAATATGCATCAAAGCCTGAAATTATGCAGCTAACTTGACTGGAAGGTTTCCTTGGTACAAGTGTTTTATAAACTGTCAAGTTCAATCAGATATAAGATGATGTGTTTAAGAAAGAAAACCTGAGTTTCATTTTTTTCTGAACTCCACCTGGCATCACTGAGAATATTTGACAATTCAATGATTAAGTCTCTTCCACAGCGACAAAGATCAGTAATGCTCAAAGTGTGGTCCTCGAACTGGGCTTGTCTGCAAAATGTTACTGGTCTGGGGTAAGATAAGTTCAGAATGTGAGAGTCAGCATTGGGAAACGTTTAGAGCAATTTGAAAGAGTAATTTTACATTTGTTATATCTAACAATGTAAAGAATGAGCTTATATTTTTGTTCTTTTAATCTCATTTTTCTTATACTTTACAAAATATCTATTTATGATGGATTAGAAATTAAAATAACTAGGCTCTTTACCACAGATAGTTCGAGAAGTACTGTTTGAAACTGTTACTGATGCTTATTATATTTCATCATATATAATATCCCATCAATTTAATTTGTGCTATTATTTTATATATCAGAAAAGAAGAAAGCAGTGCTGCCAGTTAAGATATATGCCTTGTCTATGTATCACTTAAATTTTTAATATTTACTGAAAGAGCTCTTTTTGACTTGTAATGTAATTTTTTAAAATCATAGATTTCTTTTCTTAAGTATAAAAAGGAAAATATTAATACACTAAATTAATGAAGGTATTTCTTAAACTTCTTCATGTTTTGAGTCCAATATTTCTGAATCACCTTTTACCTAGTGTTGTTGATGTCTGTGTTTTCCACACAATACTGTGGAATATTGTGGTTTTCCACATAGTATTGCCCAATACAGTATTGCCCAACACAAAGATTTTTTAAAAGATTTATCCAATATAATTTGCAGGTTTTCCCCCACAAACTACCGACCTTACTAGAAGGTGTCTGTGGACAGTTGCATGTATTTCAGGAACAAACTATATTATAACATTTTTATACTTTTTTTTATCCTTTCTTAGATCCTATAAAGAACTTGATGCTTGAAAAAATGGAACTGTGACTATCCCTTCAAAGATGAATATCTGCTTCTTCAGTATCAAATATATACCCAAGTGCTCTGTTTCCATGCCTTCCTGCAGACACAATAACTTCTTTGTTTTAATGCTGAGGTACACAGTAATCTTTTAATAGACATTTATTATGGCAATTAAACTCAACACATATAGTATTAACCAGGCATTTAACTCAATGATGGGAATTTGAAAGCCAGGAAAGGACTGAACTATAGAATGTTTGGTCAAGGCCTGACTGTGATTGTGATTTACAATCTCAGATTGTAAAATGTATCCTAAAAGATGCTAAAACATGAAAAAAGTATCTTTAAATAGATGAAATATGGTAATATGGATTTAAAGACTTTTAAGAGGGAGCTATCATTTTACTGGAATAATTTAGAAACATGTGGGTTCATGATTAATATTTATTCCTAGGAGAAGCACTAAGGTTGTTTAATGCATCTAAATTATATTAATTGAATTTAAAGGAGTATCTGTATGGAGACTAGCCTTTGATTAATTCAACTAGCCTACTACAGAGTTTACTAAATATCTAAGTGATTTAATTTATTGAACTACTCCAAAGACAGAGTATATCTAGCACTCCATAACAAACACTCAGCACTTACTGTGTGTAAGGCATTACTCACAGCAACCTTTGACATTAGGTAACTAATAGTTTCCCCATTTGTAAGACTAGGCATCAGGGCACGGAGAGGTTAGTAAGTCTTGGGGCCAGCACTCAAATCTATACGTGTGGCTCAAGTGTCCAAAGTTTGAGCTGTTAACTTACGCTATGCTGCTTTTCAAGTGAAAAAGCAGCTTCAAGTGAAGTTATTTTGGCTACATTTCTAGTTTTCAAAAGATCCTGGAGTTGATTAAAAAAATAATTCCCTAAAACTTTCCAGATCATGAAAGCATGTAATGGGGGAAAAAGACAACTCTGAATTTAAAAAAACCAACCAGCTGAGCCAGTCAAGTTCTTGAGTATGAGTAGAACCAGCTGAAGAAAATGTGGTCCAATCAGACCCTTTATCAAGTCTTGGTAATAAATGCCCTTGGCAAACAAACACAATCAGAACAAAACTTTCCAGTACCACTTTCCCGTATCACTGAAAGGAAAAATGTTGACAGGGACTATGGAAATGTGATGACTAGTAATTATTCAGTTGAAGGGGAATATAAACTGGGACTTACATAGAATTTGGATGCCAAACAAAACTATTACAATGAAATTCGAGGAGGCCAAATGTAAACCAAAACTGTCCAGGCTACAGCGTTTCCCCACTATTGTATATACAAAGGTGAAACTGAATCGCCAAGGAGGACAAAGCAAATAATGTCATCAGCTATTTCTCAGAGTGAAACCCTAATAAAAATGAAACTGAGTTTGTTAAAACTCAATTGTCTGAAGTAGATGCATTTCCTCTTGTTAGAGAATTTAAATAGATTCTTCCTTACTCAAAATACAGAGTGTAAAAATATCCACTGTCCAAATATGAATGCATCTTAGACTTCTCTGAAGACGTTTATTTAAGAAATACAATGCAAAAAATACTTAAACAACAGGGAATTTACATGTCATAAAAGGATGCAGTTGTATTTTATAGAGAATTTAGTTTCCCATGAGTTAAGTTGCTTTCCAAATCATTGTTTGACTAAGCGGTTGTGTTCTAAGAAACTTGAAAGTAAAGTGTAGGTAATGGTTAAGTAAAGATGAATAAAATAAATGAATAGAAAACCAGTATTGGAAATGATGACATAAATCAATACCAAAGTTTTTCTTTTACCAAACTGTTTAAACTAAGACACACCTTTTTCACTTATACCAGTACTGCTTTTTAAAAATCCTTGCATCATTTAGGAAGAAAAACACAACCATAATATATTAAAAGACAACCCATTCTGGCTGGAAGGTAAAATTACAACTTTAATTTGTATTTAAAAACATTTGATGATCAAAAGGTACAAACTTCCAGTTATAAATAAGTCCAGGGGATGTAATGTATAGCATGATGCCTATAGTTAACAATAATGTACTGTATGTTTGAAAGTGGCTGAGAGTAAATGTTAAACATTTTCATCACTAGAAAAAAATATTTGTATCTATGTGTGGTGATGGATATAAAAATAAACTTACTGTGGTAATCATTTCACAGTATACACATATATCAAATCATTATGTTGTACGACTGAAGCTAATACAATGTTATATATCAATTATACCTCAAATAAAAATTTTTTTCCTAAAAATTGGAACTTCAAAGGACTAAAATTTTTTGAAATGTACATTTATATACATACTATGAAGTGTATTTAAATCTATGAAATTAAGACATTATGCTTTATTAGTTTTTATAACTTGGATTGGCCCAGGAGCCCTCACTTGGTCAATGTGGCAGAGTGTGGGAGTCTTCATACCAGAAGGATGAGTTCCACCCTGTGATGGTGAATTTTATGTGTTGGCTTGGCTGGGTCAAGGTGCCAGATATTTGGTCAAGCACTCTTCCAGATATTTCTATGAAGGTGTTTTTTGTTTTTATGTTTTATTTTTAATTGAAACATAGTTGATTTACAATATTATATTAGTTTCAGGAGCACAACATAGTGATTCAATATTTGTATAGATTATACTCCACTTAAAGTTAGTATAAAATAATTGGCTATATTCCCTGTGCCGTACATTACATCCTTGTACCTTATTTATTTTACATATTTATAGTAATTTGTACCTCTTAATTCCCTTCCCCTGTCTTCTTCCTACATCTACCCCACTCTCCACTGGTAACCACCCTAGTATGTTCTCTGTATCTGTGAGTTGGTTTCTGTTTTCTTATATTCATTTGTTTATTTTTTAGATTCCACGTATAAGTGAAAACATATCATATGTCTTCTCTGTTTGACTTATTTCACTGAGTGTAATACTCTCCAGGTCCAATAATATATATACCACATCTTCTTTATCCATTCATCTGTTGATGGACACTTAGGTTGCTTCCATATCTTGGCTATTGCAAATAATGCAGCTATGAACACTGGTGTGCATATATCTTTTCAAATAAGTGGTTTCATTTTCTTCAGATATATACCCAGGAGTGGAATTGCTGGATTGCATGACAGTTCTATTTTTAATTTTTTGAGGAACCTCCATACTGTTTTCCACAGTGGCTGCACCAATTTACATTCCCACCAATTGTGCACAAGGGTTCCCTTTCTCCACATCCCCACCGACACTTATCATTTGTTGTCTTTTTGACAATAGCCATTCTGCCAGGTGTGAGGTGATATCTTATTGTGGCTTTGACTTTCTTTTCCCTGATGGTTAGTGATGTTGAACATTTTTTCATGTGCCTATTGGCCATCTGGATCTTCTTTGGAGAAATGCCTATTCAGGTCTTCTGCCTAATTTTTTTTTTTTTTTTTTTTTTTGCGGTACGTGGGCCTCTCACTGTTGTGGCCTCTCCCGTTGCGGAGCACAGGCTCCAGATGCGCAGGCTCAGCGGCCATGGCTCATGGGCCCAGCCGTTCTGCGGCATGTGGGATCTCCCCGGACCGGGGCACGAACCCGTGTCCCCTGCATCGGCAGGCAGGCTCTTAACCACTGCGCCACCAGGGAAGCCCTGTTGAGGATTTTTGCATCTATGTTCATCAGGGATATTCGCCTGTAATTTTGTTTTTTTTCTTTTTGATAGTGTCTTTGGTTTTGGTATCAGGGTAATGGTGGCCTCATAGAATGAATTTGAAAGTGTTTCCTCCTCTTCAATTTTTTGGAATGGTTTGAGAAGGATAGGTATTAACTTTCTTCATGTGTTTGGTAGAATTCCCCTGTGAAGCCATCCAGTCCTGGAACTTTGTTGGGAGTTTTTGGATTACTGATTCAATTTCAATACTAGTCATCAGTCTGTTCAGATTATATAGTTCTTCCTGATTCAGTCTTGGAAGACCACTTTTTTTTCTAGGAATTTATCCATTTCTTCTAGGTTGTCCAATTTGTTGGCATATAAATGTTCAGAGTATTCTCTTATTATTTTTTGTATTTCTGTGATATCCATTGTTATTTCTCCTTTTTAAATTCTGATTTTACTGATTTGGACCCTCTTTTTTCTTGATGAGTTTGGATAAAGCCTTATCAATTTTATTCATCTTTTCAAGAAACGAGCTCTTGGTTTCATTGGTCTTTGTTTTGTTTTCTTTTGTTTTTTGGTTTTCTTGAGGGGGGGGGTTGCTATTTTGTTTCCACTCTGATCTTTATTATTTTGCTGACTTTGGGCTTGGTTTGTTCTTCTTCTAGTTCCTTTAGATGGTAGATTCAATTGTTTATTTGAGAATGTTTCTGTTTCTTTATTAGGCCTGTATCTCTATAAACTTATCTCTTAGAACTGCTTTTGCTGTGTCCCATACATTTTGGAAAGTTGTGCTTTTATTTTAATGTGTATCAAGGTATTTTCTGATTTCTCCTTTGATTTCATTGATCTATTGGTTTTTTTGTAGCGTGTTCTTTAGTCTCCTTATATTTGTGTTTTATCCATTTTTCTTCCTGTAATTGACTTCTAGTTTCATACTGTTGTGATCTTAAAGATACTTGATACAATTTTTATCTTCTTAAATTTGTTGAGACTTGCTTTGTGGCCTACCATGTTATCTATCCTGGAGAATGTTCCATGTGCACTTGAAAATAATGTGTATTCTGCTATTTTTAGATGGAATGCCCTGTATATATCTATTAAATCAACTGGTCTTATGTGTCATTTAAAATTTCAGAGACTGAAACTACCCCACCTCACCCCTACCAAGCAAGAGGAGATTCTGCCAGCAGACTGCCTTTGGAATCAAGCTGCAACTCTTCCCTTGGTCTCTAGCCTGAAACCCTATCTTGGAGATTTTGAGTTTACCAAGCCTATACAATTGCTTGAGTTAAATCTGTTGTTTTTAATCTGGATCTGGTTAAACAGGTATGTCTAGTGTATGAAAGCTCATTGAGCTGGGCTCTATAAAGAGTCACTTCTCTATATGTTCATTAAACTTCATTAAAAAGTTAACAAAATTGGCTTCAAACCTGGGAAATATGTCCCTATACAAATTATAAAAGCAGAAGTGAAGCTAATTGTTATATAAACCAGTTGTAACTATAAAAGTGAGAACATTGGGAGCAACCACTTTATAATCACCAAAGACATAGGTTAGGACTTCAGGTTGCATAGAAATTTTGCATTATGTTCATAAGGGATATTAGTATGTAGCTTTCCTGAAGTGTCTTTTCAGATTTTGTTTTTAGGGTAGTGCTGAAACCATAAATAAGTTGGGAAGTATATTTTTCTTTTCAATTTTCTCAAAGACTTTGTTTAGGGTTGGTAAAATTTCTTCCTTCAATGTTTGGGAGAATTCCTTTTATGGGAAGGTTTCTAACTATAAACTGAGTATTTTAATAGATATTGGGCTATTCCAGTTATCAACTCCTTGAGTGTTTATTATTTGAGTGTTTAACATTATTGGCATAACGTTCATAACATTCCTTTATTATCCTTTTTGTATCCTCTAATATCCTTTAAGTATGTGTAGGATATGTAGTGATGTTGCCTTTCTCATTTCTGATACTGGTCATTTATGTCTTTGTTTTTTCTGACCCGTCAGACTGATCAGATTTGCTAGAGATTTATCAGTTTTATTGATCTTCATAAAGAACCAGGTTTTGATTTCATTAATTTTCTCTATTATTCTTTCCGGATTTTACTGATTTTGGCTTTGATCATTTCCTGTCTTCTGCTTAATTTGAATTTTTTGTTTGTTTAGTTGCTTGTTTTCTTTGGTGGTGTGTGTGTGTGGTTTTTTTTGGGGGGGGCTGTGTTGGGTCTTTGTTGCTGGGCAAGGGCTTTCTCTAGTCGCGGCAAGCAGGGGCTACTCTTCGTTGCAGTGTGCCGGCTTCTCACTGCGGTGGCTTCTCTTGTTGTGGAGCACAGGCTCTAGGTGTGGGCTTCAGTAATTGTAGCACGCGGGCTTAGTAGTTATGGCTCACTGGCTCCAGAGCGCAGGCTCAGTAGTTGTGGCGCACGGGTTTAGCTGCTCCGTGGCATGTGGGATCTTCCTGGACCAGGGATCAAACCAGTGTCCCCTGCATTGGCAGGCAGATTCTTAACCACTGTGCCACCAGGGAAGTCCTTAATTTGAGTTTAACTTACTTTTCTTAATGTAGAAATTGAAGTTATTAATTTGTTCCCTTTTTTCTTTTCAAATATGGCCATTGCTGCTATAATTTCCCCCTAAGTATTGCTTTAGCTGTATCCCACATTTTCATTCAGTTTAAAGTATTTTCTGTTTTTTAAAACATTTCTTCTTTGACTTCTGGGCTATTCTGAAGTATTTTTTCAGGTATATTTCTATTATTGATTCTAATTTAACTCCATCATGGCTACACAACATATTTTGTATAACATGAATCCTTCCTAGTTTAATAAAACTTGTTTTTTGCCCTGAATATGATTTATTTTTGGTAAATGCTTAATGTGCAGTTGAAAAAATGTGTATTTTGTTGTTTCCGGGTGGAATAGTCTCAATTTGGTTGATAGTGTTATTCAAGTGTTATTGATTTGCTATTCATATCAATATATTGTTATTGATTTTCTGTCTACCTGTTCTATAAATTATTGAGTGGTGTGTTGAAATCTCCATCTATAATTGTGGGTTTGTCTATTTTTCTTCACAGACTTATCAGTTTTTCTTCATGTAATTTGCAGCTCTGTTATTAGGCAAGAAACCATTTAGAATTCTATGTCCTTTGAATGAATTGAGTCCTTTATCATTTATTAAATGGACCTCTTTATCCTTGATAATATCCTTTGCTCTAAAATCTACACTAATATTTGTGATTAATGCTCACATAGTATATCTTTTCCCACCCTTTAGCTTTGGCCTATTTGTGTTTTTATATTTAAAGTAGGTTTCTTCTAAGCAGCATATATTTGGGTCTTGCTCTTTTTTAAAATCCAATTTTTTAATTGGAGTACTTTGATCATTAATAATTAATGTGATCATAGGTATAGCTGAGTGCAAATCTACCATCTTATTATTTGTTTTCTATTTTTCCATACGTTCTTTGTTCCCCTTTATTGCTTTTTCTTCTTTTGGATTAAGTATTTTTTATTATTTCATTTTATCTCTTTTACTGGCTTAGTTATAATTCTTTGCTGTGTGTGAGCATGTATGTGTGTGTGTGTGTCTGTGTGTGTAGGGTTGCTTTAGGTTCAAAGTATACATGTTTAACTTATCACAATTTGCCTAAATGATATACCACTGCATGTATAATATAAGAACTTCACAACAGAGAGAGGCCGGATTCCACGTGTCTGTGGACCCGGCTAGGGTTGGGATGTTGCAGGCAGCGGGATGTCCTGGTCCGGCCTTCTCTGTGGCCTCAGCACATTCCTAAATCATGGCCTAGCCCTGGCCTCCTTGCCTTGGGCCACGCATCCCACAGCCACCCAGAACCAGATGCACCACCGGGGATCTCTGAAGTATCCGCCTGCGAAAGTGGGCCCCTCGGCTGGCCGGCAGCAGCTGAAGGGCGTGATCCTGAGTACGTTCATCTGCAAGCCTAAGAAGCCCAACTCGGCCAACCGCAAATGCAGCCATGTGCAGCTCAGCACTGGTCGGGAGGCTGTCTGCTTCATTCCCAGAGAGGTCCACAGCCTAGAGGAGCAACACGTCATGCTCATGCAGGGCAGCTGCAGGCAGGACCTGCCAGGCGTCAAGTTCACCGATGTGTGCAGCAAGTACGACTGTGGCCACGTGCAGAAGAAGTGACCCCCTCTCCACCTCCCCCCGGATACAGCGGGTGGGTGTTCACGGCAGAACAACAACCTTCCCCATGGGGCTCCTGCAGTGTCCTTGGGAAGCTACTCCAGCTCTAGAAGTAGCTGGCCCTGGTTCAAAGCCTGGCCACCTCTTCCATCAGGGCCACCATTAAACCATAGTGGCCCTGGGTGTGAATCAGAAAAAAGGCGCCCCTCTCCCAACACCCTTGATTTCCATGCTGATGCCAGGGACCTCTTCTGCTGTACTGCCATGAACTGGGAAGAGGTTGCAATATACACAGAGACACCGCCCCGCCCCCACCCAACCCAGAACCTCCTTGTGTGGTATTCGCCCTCTGTGTGGTCTTGGCCACTGACATCCCTTCTGACCTCAGTTTCCTCCTGCAGAAAAAAATAGCTCCACTCGCAGTATCCCCTTTATTGGATTTGGTGAAGATTAAACTAGATGCTTTATGTGCATAACAACAACAACAAAAATAAACTTCACAGTAGTATACTTCCATATCTCCCTTACCTGGCCTTTGTGACACTGTTATCATATATTTCACTTCTACATATGTTACAGACCATATACTGCTATTATTTTTTCTTTAAACAGTCTGTTAGCTTTTAAACACATTTAAATAATAATAAAGTCTTTCCACTTATGTAATTACTATTTCTGTTGCTTCTCATTCCTTTGCATGGATCCATACTTTCATCTGGTGTCATTTTCCTTCTGCTTAAAAGACTTTAATATTTCTCAGAGCAAAAAGTTTACTAGCGATGAATTCTTCCAGCTTTTGTATTTCAGAAAAGTCTTAATTTTACCTTTGTTTTGAAAGGTATTTTTCCTGGGTGAAGAATTCTAAGTTGACAGGTTTTTAAAAAACTTAAAACTCTGCTCTAGGGCTTCTCTGGTGGCGCAGTGGTTGAGGGTCTGCCTGCCGATGCAGGGGACACGGGTTCGTGCCCCGGTCCGGGAAGATCCCGTATGACGCGGAGCGGCTGGGCCTGTGAGCCATGGCTGCTGAGCCTGCGCGTCCGAAGCCTGTGCTCCGCAACGGGAGAGGCCACAACAGTGAGAGGCCCGCACACCGCAAAAAAAAAAACAACAAAAAAAAACCAAACAAAAAAACCCCCCTCTGCTCTATAGTCTATGGTGTCTTCTTAGTTCTTACCACACCAAATCTAATTTCCTGTGCTTACAATTTAAGGCTCATCCTATAAATTGACTGATTTTCCCTCTACTCCTTTAAAGTAATCCTCAAACCAGGCATGCTATTCTCCTTCCTAGTCCTATATTTATTCTTCTTCCTTTCTCTGTAACTTTACCTCCATTTTTGTCTCCTTCATCCTTCAAGTTCTCTCAAAAGTTTAAAGCCTTGCCTTCTCTAAGAGGCCTTTCCTTCCCAGTTATTTACATTTTTCTTTATCACCATCTGCTTTTACAGCTCTTGGACTATCAGAATTTTCATCATTAATTATATACAGCATTTTTTGCGTTTTTCCTGATCTTATCTTGCCTGTTTGATGAAAGCTCTTTAAGAAAACTGAGTAATTTATACTGTTTATGCCCTGTACACCATCCTCTTTCTGTACCTCCTGCCCCAATCAGTTTTGTAGCTGCTTTTAAAAGATTTGATTAACAAGGGACTTGATAATTCACTGAACTAGGTAGGTATTATCTTTGGGAATCTGAAAGTAATTTATTAACAGGGTCAGAAGTCATACCAGAAAGGCCAATTTCACCAACTCTAACCACAGCAAAAGATTTGCATTCCAAATACAAACATCAAGCTTTAGGAAAAATATACTGCTATTCAAAAACTGGTATCGTTTTGATTTTCATGATTTTCATAATGGTCAAGGTGATCAAGTGACTAGACTCATTTTCCAGCAGGGATTGTGGCACTCATTTGGCCCAAACATTTTTTACATGAAGATGAGGACAGATTAATAGTTGTTCTTATACAACATGGGTTATGTTAGACTCCCTTAGTTAGGATTCCTACCAAGTTAGTTTCACAGAGAGGAAGATCTAGAGACCTGAATTACTGACACTTTTATTCTCAACTTCCAGGTTTAAAAATAGTATTTCTTTCTAGCCATGAATTCTCCACATTAATTTTATGTGCACTCATGCCCAGGCTTGTCAGATACTAAATGTATATGTCTCCAATTGAATAAATAAGAATGTACTTATAATAAATTGACCATTTAGTGTTTTCTGGGCTTCATCTTAGTTTCTTAGCTGTAATGCCCATGAACTCAACACTATTACTGCCCTTAGATTTTAGAGAACATTTATAAATCTATCTTTGCATCTATCTATCTAAATATCTATCATCTATCTAAATATCTATCATCTATTTACCTCTCTCCCTATCTATAAATATCTGTATATAAATCAGTGAGTCATTCATTCATACATTTTTTATTTTTTTGAGTTAACTAAATCACATTGTTTAATATCTCTTACCCACCCCCCAAATTTGATATCACATTACTCAAATCCTTTTTCTCTTACACCTCAGTTTATAAATTTGATTTAACCCAATATTTCCAATCATTTTCAATTTTATTCAATTTTCAATAAATGTCCCAAATGTTTTCTGTGCCACTCTGTTGGAAAGATCCTTAACTACTTTTAGCTTCCTGAGATGTCACCAGAGTAAATGCACCTGAGACCATATTCATGTTTGTTTTGGGGGGAAGATAGGGCTGGAGTAGCTATAATGCTTTGCCAGAAAACCTGTGTTAAGGCAGGTGCAAGAGGACTAATGTGTCAAGAACAATGACGAGTACAGAGATATTATGCTACCTGCAAATTAAAAAATTAGTCTGTCATAGTTTCATGGATGCTAGTAGAACACTCAAGCCTCCTGGGTCTAAGACAAAAGATTTTATTATTCGTAGCAGTATCAGTAGCCAAAGAATCAAAATTATTTTGTGCCAGTTCTTTGAGCCCCAATTTCCACAAGATAACGTGAAAAGGTGACATCGGCATACATAGTGGGCTGCACTTGAGAAAACTTGAGCTTAGAGAAAGCTTCTATAATGGTTAATAAGCATGTCTGTTTTTTACTCTGCTGGGAAACACTATCCCTATCTTCCAAGACTGCTGTACAAACATCCTTGAAATGATAGTCCAGAACCAAGTCAATCTTTGCTCAGAGGATGTGCAGAATCACAAGAGACCTATGGAGTGTTATCTTCAGTACAAGGGAATATTGGTTTGGGATTCGTCCTTTGAAATAAAGTCTTTCAGAATAAACAGGCAGCTCAATGAGACAGAAATAATTTCTGCCTTATATAAGGATATAATTAATTTTACCACCTGAACTAAAAATTTTATTTGTTATTGTTTCTGCAATGCAATTCTGACACTGACTACCCAGAATGAGTGCAGACTTCACAGATTAAGCAAACAGTCCTCCACAAGACTCCCCTCACTTCAGACACCAGCCACAAGCTCCAGAGTTCTCAGGTCACCTACATCTCTGACCAGCTACAAACTCACGGGTTCCCGCTACCCCTTCAGGTTCAACAACTTAATAGAATGACTCACAGAACTCAGGGAAGCATTACACTTACAGTTACAGTTCTATTATAAAGGATACAAATGAGGACCAGCCAAAGAGGGACAGGCATAGGATGAAGTCTGGGAGAATCCTAAACATGAAGCTTCTGTGTCTTTAGAATGTGCCACTCTCTTGGCACATCAGTGTATGATAACCAACCACAGGAGCTCACTCAGGCTTCAGAGTTTTTACTGGGCTTTCATTATATAGGAATGGTTGATCAAATCATTGGCCACTCCTCCCCTTCTCAGAGGTTCCACACTGAGTTGACATCATGCGGTTCAAAGTCTCAATTCTCTAAAATATAGTTGGTATTTCTGGAATGACCAGCTCCCATCCTGAAGTTAACTTGGGGTCTTCCATGAGTTGTCTCATTAGCATAACTCAGGTGTGGCTGATGGGTTCACCAACAAAGGCATTTCTATCACTTGGGAAATTCCAAAGATTTAGAGGCTCATTCCCAGGAATCAGACACCAAGATCAAACAAATACTTCATTATGTAACAGTTTCCTTCTTATTCTCCCAGATATATGCAGCAATAATTTTGTAAAGTGGGAAAAAGAAGGAGAAGGAGAAGATGAAGGAGAAGAAGAGGAAGAGGAAGAGGAGGAAGAGGAAGAGGAAGAAGGAGGAGGGGGAGGGGAAGAAAGAAATATAGAGTGCAACTATCAAACAATAATTTACCTGGTAAAGAGCACATGACTTTTCATTTATTGTTCTATATGTCAATGATGTCTTCTATATTCAAATTTTCTTTCTGCTATCTTCTTCAGATTGGTCCTACTTTTCTAATCAAGGCTATTCCTAGGCATTTTGTATTTTTATTGTTATTGTGAATTACCTTACCATTTGATTTCTCCTGTTATTATTGGTGCATTGGGTTCCTATTAACTGAGTATATCTGTATCAAGAGATTAATTATTATTTTTTAAATTAATTAATTTATTTTTGGCTGCATTGGGTCTTCATTGCTGCACATGGGCTTTCTCTAGTTGCAGCGAGTGGGGGCTACTCTTCATTGCAGTGCGCTGGCTTCTCATTGCAGTGGTTTCTCTTGTTGCGGAGCATGGGCTTTAGGCGCGCGGGCTTCAGTAGTTGTGACTCGTGGGCTCTAGAGCAGAGGCTTAGTAGTTGTGGCGCACGGGCTTAGTTGCTCTGCGGCTTATGAGATCTTCCCAGACCAGGGCTCGAACCCGTGTCCCCTGCATTGGCAGGCGGATTCTTAACCACTGTGCCACCAGGGAAGCCCCCAAGAGATTATTTTTAATAATTTTTAAGGAATTCTTTTTTCTGTTTCCCATCCTTATGCATAGTCAGAATTTCAGGAATAGCACTAAATAATACTGGGTGAGAGTGAGACTTTTTATTTTCTTTGTGATTTTTAGGGCATTCCACCAACATTTTGTTATTTCATTGTTGGGCTTTGCTTTTATCCATTTTACATCTTAAGCCTCTGTGTGACATTTCAGGTAATGACATATGTTCTAGGGTTTGGGTTTCTCAACAGAGCACTATTGGCATTTTGGGTAGATTATTGTTTATTGTGCTGGATTGTTTCACATACAGCAGGACATTTGACATCCCCATTTCCCAAACAAAATAACAGTAGGGACCCTCTGAAAATGGTGGTGACAATCCCAAAGGTTTTCACATATCCCCGTCTGCCCCCCAAAGGGGCAGTACCACCCCTTTTGAAAATACCTATTTTAGAAAATGTAAAAAAGCCAATCCATATCTAGGCCTGGGAACAAATCTGCCTACAGTAGCATAACTGCATGGTGTGGAGGCCTAATGAATCTCGAAGGAACAGAAAATATTCTGAGGTTTATAATACCACTAACAGGATACTGACATCCAGATTTTCAAAGTTTTGAAAATTGTAAAGACAATGAACCTTCAGGGAAGTACCTTTTTCTAGACACTTATCCCGCACTAGCCAGCTGTCAGCCACTCTGTGTCTAGAGTGCAGTCTTTTTTCCTGCCTCTATCCTCTCTTCTCAGCTTTGTTTTAATACCCACTTTGGGAGGAAGGTCTGTGGCCCCAGTACATTGAAGGTACAAGTTGGGTGGTCCATGGTTTCACAGGCAAAAAGAAGTTTGAGGAATAGAGTTTCCAACAGCTCCAAGCTACATACAAATCATTGTACTTTTATTATCCCTGAGCTGAGGACTGTTAGAGGTGCCTCATTCTAGTTCAAGAGGTTGTACCTGTAACCTTTAAAAATTGTATGAAAAATGAAAAAAATTTTAAGAAAAGAGGTTGAATTGGCCAGTAATACCAATTGTTCGTGTGTTTTTAATCAACGAAATGACTTAATTGAGTAAAACACTGGTTTTTTGTAAATAATTGGCCTTTCAGTTTATTTTATTGTGTTTTTGTGATCTCCCCTCTCTATTTTTATATTTCACTTTAATAGTATAGGGAAGGAAACCTTTTCTTATTTCTCTACGCATCTTAGATTCATTGAACAGAGAGCCCTGCAAGTAAGACTGACAAATTAATGAGAGAAAACCAAACAAGTTTACTAACAAGTGCATTGCACACACACAGAAGTACTGAGTGATGAGTAACTCAAAGGCTAGAACCTAGGCTTATCTTAACAACAGAAAAATAAAATTTTACAGAAGTAATAAGACAAAGGAAAATGACTTTGAGTTCCTAGCGGGGCAAATTGTAGAAAGGTAGATATACTGGGGAACTAATGGAAGATAAAGACTAGTTAATAAGGTTTGTTTTGTAGATTTTCCTGGTGCTGTCTCTGGACTTATAAGGGTCTAGAACTATCTCTGGGGATTAATTTCTGTCCTTTCCTGATAGAGAGAGGAGAGGGACACCTTTATAAATGTATGTTCTTTTAGGCAAATGGGGGAGGGCAGAGAGCTTTTCTTATACTTGCTGCTCAATTGCCTTCAGCTCAAAATAATTCTTATGCCAAAGTGGCATATTTGGTGGTGGCATATTCTGCTACCCTTCAACAGGAAGCTGAGAGAGAAACCCAAGTTCCTATGTCATCATGTTCAAGGAAAACACACTCTGCTTTCCTGCTTTGGTGGCCAGATAAATTTATTTATTAATTCATGCAGAAACATTGGTTAAATACCTACTAAGAGCTGGACTCATGACTCTGAAGCAACTCCCTGTGTATTCATTAGGTGAGGATTAATCTAATTAGATGAAATAGCCTTCTTCATGTGTTGATTTTTAAAAGTACACTCACTCAACCTTTAGACTAAGGCAATGCCTAATAGAATATCTCATGCTAGAGGAATAAAAGCAAATTAGTATGACAGGCTTTGCATTTGAAACTGACAGCACTGGGCTTAGGGATACACTGAATAAATATAAGAATTATTATACTGGTATCATTGCTCTTCTAATATATTTAAAAGTATATTATTTTAAAATGTATTTTATGTGCCAGAAAATTATGTCTTTGCTAGGACAGATATATCGATGACGACTGAATAATATTGAGTCTCTGTACTATAGACCTAAGTCAAATATTTGAAATTTATCTTTAAACGAAGCACAACAGTTGGCATCTTCAGCAAATTTATTTTTTTCATGTGGCAGAAGGCCTTTTCTCAGGCCTTCACCAGGAAGCTAAAGTCAGGTTTTTTTTTCTCCACTGATGTTTTTCCTCTAAAAATTTCATTTTAATATTTTTTGGGCATTTTTTCTGGCTCTGTTTAAATATTTATAGTCCTTAATGATAATTTAAAAATTGTACTTTGATTTAAACTGGCATCTTTTTGTTTTGATATTATGTCATGCTTCCTTGCTTTTTGATTTTTCCCGTCCTAGCACTGCTTATTCTACCTGTTCTCATTGATAGATCTAGTGGATCAGTGTTAATTCAAGAAATGTCTTGTTATAGTTGCACTTGGAGATATCAGCCCTGAATTTTGTGCTCTTGAGCATGTAGAGGCATGATGAAAGGTATTAAGAGACAATGTAGTGAGTGTAATGTTTATGAGCCCATCTCTGGAACCAGGCTCCCTGGGTTGAAATCATTGTTCTCTGTTACTGTAAGCTGGTTTCTGTGTTTGAGTATCCACATCTGAATAATGGTATTATAGTAAAACTCAGCTCATAGACTTCTTGAGAGGATTACATGGGTTAAGATACATGAATTGTTGAGAACAGTGCCTGACCCATAGTAAATGCAATGTAAATATTATTATATAGCTTTAAATTTAGTTTTATCTTTTTCCTTAATGTACTTTGAGTTCTTACCCTATATCTTGACTTGTATCTTGCACAGTCATGCGAAGACAATCAGTTAAAAAAATTATAGTTCTGTTAAAAAAGAGCTGCTTCTTTGGAACTAATAGAATACATTTTAGAATCATGCAATGTCAGGAATTACCAGAGAAACTCTTTAAATATTGCAAACATCTTCTTTCTCATACAAATCCAGGAACAAGACTTCCAGTTATAGGTATCTAAGGCCTTACAGAGAAGTAGTGTTTTTCCTGAAACTACTCCTTGTGAGGGATTGTTATGGGATTTTACTTTTTGTCAGCTCTGAATTAGGTACCTAGTTCATGACTAAATGTCTAATACATCCTGCTGATAGACTGGCTATAAATTTCTCCAACACTGTGTATTCCAGTGACTTCTACAGGCTCATCCTACTAGGGCCCATTAGCTGATGAGGGTTATTCTGTGAAGACTCTTAATATCTCTGCCACATAATGAATACCTTTAAAACATTTGCACTACAAAAAACATTTTCTGTGCATCTCTGACAGAATATAGGCAAGAAGAGACTTTTGAACTAAGGACAAAATCTAAGGGAGAAAGTTTTAAGAACAAAAATAGGTTCTTAAGGAATACTTGGGGAGAGTTCAATTCCATTACTTATGTTTTTAGAAGGGCATACCACTGCCAAGGTATGAAATAACCAGGAGGAATATTACTGAGGTGATGACAAACTTTTCCAGTAATAGCTACAAATGGTATCATTTTCTTCCAGACCAAACTTTGAAATATTTTTAAAGGGAGGCCTGGTAACACTGCAATATCTAGAAGAAAATAAAAAGGTAGGGAGGCATCCTCCCTAGTGACTGATTATACCTCAGAGACTGTGGAAAATTGAAAGCTATCTAGATAAGCAGTTTAAGGTGAGATGTTTCAGGTGTGAATGGAATTTTGAGGTGTCTGGTAAAGAAAGCACATTAATTACAAAGTGATTAGAGCTTTAAAAATTAATAATCTCCTTATGTTCATTTAGTTAAACATAAGAAACATTTAAAATTATAAAAGAACAAAAAGCTATTAAATCAAAACAACAATCTGGGATCAGAGTCATAATGTAATGAGACATTTTCAAGGTGAAGAATATGAAAACACAGTTGATTTTACAATAAAGTTAAAAATGCTCAAAATACAAGATTGTGTTAGAACTGTTTCTAATCAATGACAACATTTATATTCTTATATTAATTTTTGAGCTATTCGATGATAATTCTGACTTCCAAAGTGCAGTTAAAAGAACCACATTTAATTTAGCTTTGAATATGTGAAGTCTTATCATCAAAAAATGATAGCTAAACATTTTCCAAAGGCTTTGCATCCAAGTTATTTGGGTGAAAAATACAGCTTTGACTATGATCAGGCAGAAAAGATTTGCCCAAATGAGGTAAAATAGAATCTGAGTGATGAATATCTTTATCAGTGTAATGACTGACTGCTGCTGCTGCCAAAAAGACTGGTCACACCTCTTAGTGTGCTTGCCCTTGTTGGGTGGGTCTGACACAGTGGAACTCTTAGCTTCACATTCACTAAGGAGAGTATTTTCCCCTGACGCAGGTGTCTCTAGATGGTCAGGGCAATAGGAACAGGAAACAGTTATGTGAGGCACAGAGCAGCAGTCTGGGTTTCCTCTGTCAGCCCCCAGTTCTCAGTTCACAGAACCCATGAATCAACCCCATACATAGAAGGGCAAAAAAGGGTAGAATGCTAGGCTTTGTGGCTTCTTTATTTTGAGGACTTCACAACTGCAATAAGCTTTTGAATCTGTATCATCATTTTAATGTAGCAAAAGCATGACATGCATACACACACCCCCACCATTGGTTTATAGTCTCCTAATACCCACTCTATTAAATTACTGATTATATCCTAACAATATTATTAATTTATTTAAAACTTTTAGCCTCCAGTTTAATCAGTTGAAATCTATTTTGTCTTTTCTTACTAATTTATACAATTGTATTAATTGATTTTTTATTAACTTACATTTATGCAATTCATTTAGTTTTCTTTCATAACTTTTATTTTCACTCCATCTTTTTTTTTTTTTTTTTTTTGCGGTACGCGGGCCTCTCACTGTTGTGGCCTCTCCTGTTGCGGAGCACAGGCTCCGGACGTGCAGGCTCAGAGGCCATGGCTCACGGGTCCAGCCGCTCCACGGCATGTGGGATCTTCCCGGACCGGGGCATGAACCCGTGTCCCCTGAATCGGCAGGCGGACTCTCAACCACTGCGCCACCAGGGAAGCCCCTTCACTCCATCTTATCTAGTTGTATTCTGATTTCTTATTTGCCTTTTTATCTGGTAGTATCTTCTTTCAGTTTACTTCATTTTCAAAATTACCAGCTAATGTATTAGGTTCCCTCCCTTTAAAAAAATCTTATTACTCTCCTAGCTTAATAAATTATAGGCAGGAATGTGGCCCATGCCATAAAGCGGGTGCTAGGAAGTTAATTTGTGCCTCAAGAAGGGAGGTTAATGATTTTTGTCTATGTTTTCCTCACTCTTTTAATACAACTAAATTTCGGCCTAGTTTAAATTGACTTTTTTTTTCTTTTTGGTAGTGTATTTAATAGTAAGACTTTGAGTTTCATCTATTAAAAATATTCAATTCAACCTTAGGCTTCAAATTATCACACGTGTGTAAATTCAGGCCTTGCTTCTTATATTCTGCCTGGTGGTTTCATGTACTTGTATTATCTTACACTGAGGGCTTGTTGGAACATTTTTATATATTTGAATTTTGCTTTCATGTGTTTATTTAATTTATTTATTTATTAAGATATAATTGACGTATTACATTAGTTTCAGATGTACAACATAATGATTTGATATTTGTATATATTGCAAAATGATCACCACAGTAAGTCTAGTTAATACCTATCATCATACATAGTTACAAAAATTTTTTTTCTTGTGATGAGAATCATATATTTACTTTAGAACTAAGGGAACAATGCACAAGGTCAAGAGGAAAACTGGAGAGGGTATCCTCTCCAGCTTTCAATATACTGGATAGCCAACAGACAGACAGGAAAAAGAAGAATTCACTACTGAGTCACACAGTTCCCTCCAACTGTAAAGTCAGATACTAGTATCTTCTGAGGCTGTCTTTGTCCCTTCATAAGCAAGTCTTAACCTCTTTGTATAACATAGGAGAACAAGTTTGTTCGTAGGGGAACTCACTGATATTAGCTGACGATCTGAACAAAGTCCAAAGCAAAAGCACAAAATAAATGTAGAAACTCACACTAAGAAGTGGAATATGGCTGGGATCCAAAGAGAACTGACCCCAAATTTTCATATATAATGATTTTTGCAGATGCTAGTTAATGGTTTTCATTTCTGCTTTTTGCGCAAGTGCTGGAATTCATCAGATCTGGAAACAAATGTTTCAACAGTTCCCAGAGAATTTCTGGCCTACCCATCTCCAGGAAGTTATGGGAGTCTCATGAGGAATCCTGTTTCTTGTAATACTTATGATCCATTTTGCAAATTCCAAAGAGTTGAATTAGGGTCAGCAGCAGCTACTATTCACTTGTTGCCCACTAAGTACCAGACATTGTGCTAAGCACTTTCAGTACATCCTGCCATTTATGTCTTATAACAACTTCATTAAATAGATATTATTATCCCCATTTTCTAATGAGAAATAGGAAGCTCAGTTAACTTACCTCAAGGTCACACATCCAGGAAGTAGAGCTAGGACCAGAATCCTGGTCTTCAAGACTGTATTCTTAACCACCAGTTAACAGAGCCCCCATTAAATACAGCGTGATTCTAAATAGACATTTAAACGTGGAGAAGAACAGGCATATAATATTGTCAACTGTTTTCAAGTTAAACCTTAATTGATTGGGAGATAAACGGATGCATTTGGAAAAAGTTCTTCATTATCATTATTGTGATTTTATCAGCATCATTTAAAATTTAGTGATACATCGTACCATTTTAAGACCTATGGGCAAGGACAGCATAGGAGCCAACTGCAAAGGATGTAAGATATCAAGTGATAAAGCCAAGAATTTCAATCTGTAAAAATTACGCCCCACGTAATATATTAAAGTTGCACAAATCACAACAAGTTAAATATCCACATGCATAACTTTTCTTTAGGATTCCAGGCCTGCCCTGGCTTAAGCACCCTACAGATTCTATCTCCCTTTCCTTGACCTTTCCCTTACCTTCTTGTTGTCAGCCCCTTCTCTGTTATTCTCTTTTAATGACAATTTGCTCAGGAGATATTTCTTAAATAAAAATGTAAAATTTTAGCATAATTCTGATTAAAATATCTGAATTTATAGTCAGAACCAAAGCATTTTCTGTGTAAAAATATTTTAGTTAGGTCCTTATTTCTTACAATCTGTGCAGAACTTCAACTTTCACTCACTCTTCCTGCAGTTCAAATATCTTTCTACAAATCCACTCCTTTTATCTCATACTGTTCATGTCTAAGTAGATTGGATTTCAGTTGTCCCCCACTGGACAGTTGACCTCAGAGGCTCTCTGACAAACAGCATAATTCATTTTTGTCCAAAAACCATTTATTGGAGGCTTCTATATGCCAGGCAGCCTGTTGAGTGCTGGTGTGTAATTGCAGAAAAGACATGAGTCCTTTTCTAAGGCACTTACAAGTCAGTGGATGAGCTGTTCCTGCCCAACTAGCTATTATTTCCTGGTTCCCACACTCCATCCAAACCAAATTTTCTTCTCTGTTGCCCTTTTTATTCAGTTAACCTTAGTTAAACCTGGAGACATTAGTTGAGAGCTATGTCTGAATGCTCTGAATAGACTTTTCTCTACGACACCCCTCTGTGGTTTTCCCCTAAAATTTCCTTTTCATGAACATCTACTCCTTTCAGCAGCATCCTAACTCAGCCCTTCTGGCCATTGTGTGCTGTGATTGCTTTAATTTTATCCTGCTGGCATTCAAGTTAGAGTACCTTCTTTAATGGAAGAAAGTAGATAATAAATCATATGTTAACATTCTATAGGGGGAAGGTTTGCTACTTTTCTGCCTTGAGTGCTGAAAAATTTCTTACTAGTGGGCAGGTGGTAGTGAAACATGAAGGTCTGGAGGCAGGTTGCATGGGTTCAAATCCTGATTCTGACTATCCCTAGCTGTGGACCTTGGGCCAGTTATTTCAACGCTCTGGTCTTCACTATCCTGTTATGTTAAATTGGGTTAATAAACAGTGCTTACCTGTGAGGGTCATTGGGAGTATTAAGTGGGATCCAGTATGTAAAGGATTTAGAAGAGCACAAGTAAAATGGTAAATAACATTATCTATTATTAAAAATAATTCTCATATTTTTATGACTTCAATGTAGATTGATGTGAAATTGGCCTAGAATTTAAAATTTGCTGTGGTCCCATGTATCAAGATCTCCAAATAATTATTACACAAAAACTAAGTTCTAGTGATTTTATCTAATATTTCCACCTGGGAAATATATCCTAAAGAAATAATCCAAGATGCAGACAGACTTAGGCATAGAAATATTAATCACATCAAATATTTAAAAGGATGTAAAGTCACCTCTAGATATACCTTTCACTTAGATATTAAATATATTAATATACTAGTAAATATATTGAAATCATATATATTAGAAAATTTTTCATGAATAGAGTTTTAATGACTGTATATTATTCACTAATATAATATTTATTTAATAGACATTCATTGAAACACTATACATAAATGTTCTCTAATGGATGAGAAACACTTGTAACATAACAAGTGAAAAATAGTTTAGAAAATTGTATATATAATACAGACACAACTCTGAAAAATAAGATGCATAGAAGGAGAGATATATATTAGATTTATTTGAGCAGTTAACTCTTGGTGGTAAGACTATGGGTGGTTTCTATATTTATCTGATTTTAAAATAATTTTTTTCTGTACTGAGCTTATCAATTTATAATCTGAATGAAAAAAATATATATTTTAAATTGACATGGATAGCCCCATAGTTTTATAAAATGCTCTTTGAAAACTGAAATCTGGTGGGAATTTTATTTATTGTAAGTTATTAGGGAAATTCTAAAATGTTTGAGGGAGGGAACTGACTGTTTTTTAATAATCTTCCTCACTTAGTAGAATGCTTTGTACTCTGTGAACTTTTGTTTTGTGATTGTTGACATACCAACAGACTGGCTGAGGAAACTTTTAGACTTTTAAATTTTAGTAGTCAAGCAGAACAAATGGAAAAATTACAAGAACTCTTTATTATACACATGAATCTTTTTCTGGTTCTTTCTTTATTTTTCTTATGAGCTATTGGGCCTGATAAGAATCAGCACACTACGTATTGTGTATTTTTACAGACCTAGCAGTAGATGTGAAGGAGAAACCTTGAAGGACTGAGGGAGAAAAATGTGAAGAAGCTATAGTAAAAGCTCCTAGAAGCATCGCTGGCAGCACTGGAATGGCTGGGAGCCATGCAATTTTCAAGGCCATAGAAAGTTTCCTTGGCCAGTGAAAGGGGCTAGATTTCTGCTGTTGGACCTAGAAAGGAGAGGTGAAGTTTACTTGGCCTGCTCTTACAACTACTTCTCAATAAAAAACTCATCAGGCTTGTCATCACCACCTGCCATTCAACATGGCACAGGAACATTCTGGAACAGCCCCAAATAGGTAGAGTCAGAAGAGAGTTAAGTAGCTGCAAACCCATTTCTGGGTATAATTTCACCAGGGCCCAGAGTCCTAGTCCTGATTCTCCCCTTCCTTCCAGGAACAGAGGCTGTCATGTTTAGAGGGCAGTTTTCCTGGGACCACCCCAGTTCTGATGTGAAGCCACAGCACCCTCTCTAAGTTCTCCTCCACCATTCTTCTTTCCTGTGCTTGAGCTTCAAGTTCTCGGTTAGAAGTTATGAGAGGATAAACAAAGAAAAGCAGAATAGTAGAAGAAAACTCCAATTTTGGCAGGTAAAGGCACAACAAAGATTCTCAGCAAAGGTGGCAGAGTCCTCTAGATAAACCTGGAGACACTGATGTGGTTTGACTTCTTTGCCTGATTTGTGAAGACAGCTTTGCTTCTAAAGCGTTTTTTTTTTTTTGCTGCTTTATGCCTATCATCATTATCATCATCTGTTATATAGTGCCTAACAGTGGACAAAATGCTTTCATGTGTATTATTCCATTTAATCCTCACAAGCACCCTATAAAAATTACTATTATTTTTTACAAAGGAATAAACTAGAACTCAGAGATTAAATGATGTTTCCAGTTGGTAACCAAAAGCAACTCAAACTTGTATCTTCTGACTATTGTTTACCCAATTGGTTCTATAATTGACCTACACTATCTTATCATTTGTCCCAAATGACAAAACTCTGGGACTGACTTTTTTCATACTAAGGTGTATCCCAGATTGTCTGAAAACTTCCGTGGGCACTTTGCTACTATAGTTGTCAATGCTTATAAAACTCAGAAGCCTAAGTAGAATAGGGAGGATTATGAAAGATTGCTGCTTGGGTTCAGGATACTATTTTAACCTGTTTGCACTATCCTAAAGTGGTAGACTGTTGGCAGTAATTCTACTCTTAAGTCTTTCTTGACATATTTTCAATAAGTATGCAGTTTTCCCAGTGCTTCACCATTTGTAGTAAAAGAAGAAAAAATGTTATTTTAGGCCCACAAGCAAAGACTAAGAAGGTTATGGGCAGAAAATACATTGCCACAGTTCCTCAAATTTTACATAGGTCCAATAAATATTTCCAGTTCCCAGGACCCATGTTGGTGGTCTTCAAAGAACTCCAAACCCTGTGTGTAACTCAAAAAGACTTCCTTTATTCTGATAACACCTTGGTGACAGACTCTGAAAACACAGAGCTGTCAAGTGCCAACATTTTGTGGAGAGGGTTTCAAATTAGCTTTTCCTCCTGAGAATTTTCTCCAGTTTTCCCTGTTACTGGTTCTGGCACTCAGTGAAAGGCAGGGCTGTTTGTGATTCCTTAGACCTTGATGAGAAAGTACTCAGCTCTTTTGCTCTTAGGGGATGGTAACATTATTAGCAAAAGCGAAAAGGAGATGAAAATTCCCAACCCTGGCTTTAATTTTTTTCTAAGTTGGCTTATTCAGTACAATACAACAAATCTTAGAAGGTTGTGGGAAAGGATTAGTGAAATTATATCATTTGAGATTCACTGAAACACATTTTTATAGGATTTCATGTTTTTGATTCAAACATTTATTGAAGACCTACTCTATATAAGGCACGGAGAGAAGTAAAAAGATGATTCATTCAGTCATGTTCCTCTGGTAATCCTTCCCTACACCCACCCTGTGTAAAGTGATCACCCTGTTTGCTTCAATGGTAGCCAACATTTACCTTGATCACAACAGTCATGTAAAAAATGTTTATTGAAGGTTTTCTAAGTGGCAGACAGTGTGCTAGGTCTTGTGATATAACATTCCCCCTACTAAGCTGTGAGTAACCTGAGCGCTGAGATTTAAACAGAAAATACATGAATTAAAACTATATTGGCTAGCTCTACTGAACAAAAGGAGAGGGTGTCGATTCAAGGAAAGACAGGAACTAGGAGAAGGAGGCAGGAAATGGTGGGCAGTCTCATCCATCTTAAAATTAAACACCTCTACAGGTTTTAGGGCTTTGCATTTTGACTCAAGATTTAAAGATCTTCAAAGGAGAATCCAAGTGGCTTGGCTTGACTCATGGGCCTACCACTTGACCAGAGATACTTGGAGAGATGATCTCAGCACACACATCAGTGAAGCGGGATTCATCCAAAGGGTTGAGAATGTGTCACCAAGTCAAGAGGAACAGACACAGACAACCAAAACTCAACAAATATACTGTGTACCTGGCAATACTGCACAAAAACCTTGTATGTCTAGGTTCTGGAACTTAAAAGGGGAATCCTTACTTAGGTTTTTTCCAGAAGAATTAATTTCCTTCTACTACCCAATTCCTCTCATTTCCCCCTGGCAACAAATGCCCACAAACCCATTGTTGATATGTGATACTAAATACAGGAGACAGAGAATAGGTAAGCCAGAGAATTCTTAAACAACAATGTACACTTTTGGCTCTATGGTCATCTAAGTGTTCATTTGCTTTTTATCTGCATCTGTGCTGAATTACATATTTTTTGCTGAGTAAATAAATACTTTTTCCATGTAGTTCAGAAAAGTGAACTCCATTACCTTAGAGTCCTCATTCTTTTAGGCCCTATGATAGTCACATTACTTAGCATCTTTAAGCCTCAGTTTTCCCACTTAGAAAACAGGAGCTCGATCAAGCTAAGGTAAATGCTTTCATCTGGCTTAAATACTTATGATATTCATGCATGTAGGTTCTTGTTTTCCCTTCAGAAACCTTAACTTTCAGTCAGATTGGCCCAAGGAAAAAAACTGAAAATAGGTCACATTTAACTTAAGTACTTATTCTCTTTTTCCTTTCATTGCCGTTTGTTTCTTCATGCCCATTTCCACATTTCCCTTTTCCCCTTAGTAAGCTAAATAGTGTAAAAAGTGAACTGACACATTTTTTAGGATAGTAAGTCTTGGGAATACAGACATTATATCCCAAGTCCCACTTTTAGGCAAATTTCACAAATCTCACATTTTCCATGGTCCAAAATGGTGATTTGACTTCCACCTGTGAGAAGAAGGACTCCTCCATACAGGCTGGTGAATCTCACAATCTCAAGATTTGCGTAGCCTGCCTCTTCTCAGTTCTGAGGGCTCAGTCATTTATTCCTCAGCAAGAAGGGGCATTCCAGAGCAGCTCACATCACACAGCACAAACTACATCTGATTATGCGATACAACGTGAATTCTATTGATCAAATCAAGGTTCTAGACAGTGTTATATTCACTTTTCAATGCTCACAGAAATTTTTCTTTCTTGTAAATTCAAGTGTAACTGATTTTTATAAATTCCTAAATGGGTTATGATTGTCTCCACACATTTTCTATTTCTTGTTTTTCTGTCTCGAGAAAGAATGGCAACATCCTGCTCCTTTATCCTTAGAGGGGCCCTTCAGGTCTTTATTTCTCAATTACTCTCCTATCATTTGAGTGGCTGATTAGGTTTCTTCACCTAATACCAAGAGCTTCATATCTACAGTAAAATTATTTTCCAGTGGAGCTCTGGGACTCTCTGGTGATCAATATAATTTTCCCTGATTGATATTTTATAATATCTATGATGCTTGATAACAAACTATGAATGTGTTAGTATGTCTAGCTTTACCTAGCGTCAAGAGATTTTAAAAAATTGTTTGTCTAAATCCTCTGGCATCCAATATCTGTATTAAATTGCTTTGTTAATAGTATAAGATTCTAACACACTTAGAAGGACCAAAAGCAATGCTATCTTATAATGATTTTGTAGTCTTGAATATGGTTGACCCAGGTTTGGGAGAAATATTAAAAATAGTTATTGAGAATCTACTCTTAAAACTTTTTAAAAAAACTTATTGTTTTACCCCATTTGCTTCATCATTTGTTATTTGCTCTTGTTGAATACCTACTCTTTTACCGTGGCTTTACCTGCTTGCTGTTTCTAATTCTCACCCCAAACACAGGCAGTATCATTGATATCTTAGTGATAAAAGGAACTAAGGCTTTAAGAGATAAAGCAGACATCTGTATTTTTTGCCTCTTTTTCTCCTTATAAGAATATTTCCTTTGGAGAACTATTACTCTCCATCTATGTGCTCAGATGGTTGGATCTAGGCCTGGGTTCCTGCTCCAGGCTTAGCAAATGAGGCAGTGGATTCTCTTTGCTAGGTTCAGAGATGGGCACATGACCCAACTCAGGTAAATTAGAACCAATCAGCATTAGCCTCAGGACATTTTTCTGGAACAACTGGGAAAGGAATTCTCTTTCACTTGGAATTGTTAACCTGTGGAATGTAAGTCTGGAGCTGCTAGAGATCTTTTTTTCCTACCACATAGAGAAATACTGTAGGCCTTGAGAACAAAGCCAACAGAGAAGAAAGGAGGATTGACAGAAAGAGCCACGGATTCCTGAAATCAATATTTACAAGACAATGAGTCAGTCATGTGAGCCAACAATTTCCGTTTTTGCTCAAACCAGGTTGATTTGGGATTCTGTCACTTGCCGCTGGAAACAATCTGACTAATCAAGAAGCTACGCTCTTCTCCAAGGTTACAACAAAACTAACAAGTGTCAGGAGCTGGGATTTGAACTAAGTTCCGTCTTAGGTCAAACTCCTCTCTTTTTCAAGTAGAGACTATGCCTTCCAGTTGTCACTGGGAGCTGGAGAACAAGGAGGAGAAAAGTGTACACATGCAACTTTTTAAGAAGCATATTTCAGTAAACCAGTTAGTTTTTTAACATGACTGACACACACGTCCTTGCAGAATACCATACTCAGTACTGTGGCAAATGAAGAAAGAAGTAGAAATCAGAATAACTCCCTGTGTAAGTTATAAATTAATGCAGGATAAAAGACACAAAACTCATAAAAAGTAAAGCAGGAGAAAAGACAAACTGAGAAGTTAAATGGATGAAAAATTGATAAAACATTTTAGTCTGAGAGAAAAAGTAAAAGGCCATTTTGTATCTTCAAATCATCACCCATCTCTGGTGTTTCCAACACTATCCACAGAGTGACTTTTCCTCTGACCCTTTAGGTATATAACACTAGAGGCATCTTCAGTTCTCTCTTGCCTCCATCAAAGAGTCTCTAAATGAGTCGTGATGATTCTGTTTCTAGAACATTAGTTAGCTTTTCATATTTCCATGGGCCTGGGCATTTTTATATTAAGCCAGGACTGCTGCAATAATATATTCACTATACTTCTGTTTTCAAGCTGAGGGACTCTGTAACCCAAGAACGTACTAAACTGGTGTGTTTTAAACTATGGGCCACTATCCATAAGTATATTATAGGATTGCTTTAGTCAATTATGACCGTGTTTCTTTTTAAATAGAATAGAATGGAGTATAGCAAGGGTAGGTATTACAGCACAACAATTCTCTTTTACATAGATGTAGATATAAGTATTGCTATAGATATAGGTATTGAGTAGATCTAGGTATATGATGTGAATGTGTGTATGTGTGTGTGCATGTGTGTACTGAGTTGTTATATAAAATATATTTCTTGTAGTGTAGGTTATGAACAAAAAAAGTTTGAAAGCCAATGAACTGGACCAAGCAGTAATCAGCAATCAAAGAGAATATATTAGCAAATAATCTAGCTTGTGCAACCATAGGAATCATCATTATAAAATACAAATTTGCATTTTTATTACCCTTCCTGGGAAAATTACAGTAAATATAGCTTTGCATAAGTTCTAAGCACTTTCAAATGTGCTTCAAGGTTGACCACCGGATGATGCTTCCTGTGAAATAATCCGTATCTGTCATTGCTCTCTGAGCATTGCTCCTCTCCTCTCTGCCAAGTGACAACACTACCTCCATTCAGAATCTTGTTCAAAACACACCTCCTCCACAAAACTGTGAGGAACTTTGCCCTTGGGGAAAGTTAGCTTATACCTCATTTGGTTAAAATATTTTAACTTATTACTAAAACAGTATATGTCTACTATAGAAAATTTAGAAACTACAGAGAAAAAAAGATATAAAGAAAGAGAGAAAAGGAAAATCATCCATACTAATCTAGAATTATCCATGATTAACACTTTGGGTTAGCTATAAATCACCTCTAGATGGCCATGGAAAAATTTTCATTTTGAGGTGTTGAAGGGGAATCATAATTCCCCCCAATTTTCCCAATTAAAACTTGAATAAAATATAACCAATGTGGTCATAAATCACTGATAATTGAAAAATTAGTAATTATCACTCCTGAGTTTTAAGTACCAGAAGAACAGGAGCTTGACCAAGACTACCTGTGATTAAAGAACATTTATAAGAATTGATGTAACTTACTAGTTTTATTAATAGTCTGTGCCAATTTTGCTTTGATTCAGAAAACCTGATTTTCAGAGTGTCATAACGTTTTGGGTTGGCAAAAACTATGGTATATACCTGGTTAAACCTGATGAGGAAGAACTCAAAAATCTGGGAAAACAAAACATGTGAAAAATATTAGACTAAGTCCTTTAGAGAAAGACAGGATTGCATCTGTAACTCTAGTTTAAGTTTCTTCAGTCTCCCTCCTACCCCCAAACCATCTCTGTCAACCATCTTTCTAAAAGAATGAATGATAAAGCTAGCAAGAATAACAAGAGTTTTGCTGAATGCTGATGTATTTTCTTTCCTTTACTTGAATACCATGGGAAGTAAGTCTGAGGTTGTGAATATTAAAGTTCATGGCCTGGTTTACAGTCTCATCCCTGTGTCTTGTCCCCACATTTCTGGGCCAGATTTGCAGCTCCCAGTAACGTCAAATGGCATTTTGCCCTGAGGCAGGAAACTGAATGGGTTTTAGGAACAGAATGAGGATTTGCCCCAGTGGGAATGAGTAAAGGAAAAGGAAGTTAGCTTTTGTTAAAGAAGCAAAAAAGTCTGTCTAGAAGTTGAAATAAAAAAATAAAACTTTTTCAGATATCTTTGTTATTTGATGTAGGAACTGTGGCGATATTTGAAGTCAGCGATTTAGCAGTTTTTATTCAATTGCCCTGTAGAAATAGTAGTATCTGTAAGCAGTAGTGTCCTGTGGTCTCTGTGATCTTCTCGGAAAGTCTTTTCTTATCATGGGTCATAAAAACTTGTGATAGGAATTTAACAAAACACTCAGTATTTAAGAAATTAAGATTCCATCTTGGGCTTTCCATGGGGATATATTGCATTTTACCTCAGGAAAAGTCAATTGCTTTGGAAGTCCCTGCATGGCCAGCCTCGTCCCAGGGAAAGGACGAAAGGCAGAATCTGTTGAGCTGAACCATTTGAAATTGCTGGTAATAGATAGTAGGCACCTTAGATACGTTATTACTGTTTTAATCCCTACAATTCTGCTTTGAGGTAGGTACTATTGTCCACAGGAAGCTGACCAGAAAGGGGGTCAGAGAGTAAGGTAATTTACCTAAACTAGGGTCACTTGGCCTATCTGTGTTGGAGCTGGAGTTCAAATAAAATCTGACTCTGAAACCAGTGATGAGTTAGTTTATCAGAAAACAAAAGTTCTAAAGACATTCCTGAAATGCTTCCTTGGAGGTCCAAAATTAAAAATGATTCACTAAATGTGTTATGGTGGAAAGAGGATCTACTGTCTTTGGAAAGAAAAAGGGGAAAGAATGAGGGAAAGCTAAGTGTAGAAGATCAAAATTAATTACTGCAGTGAAGGACAGAGTCAACTGTGTACAAGTCATATACCTGGGACAAAATAAAAGCGATAATTTGCCTCTTAAGAAAAGCAAGACGTAGTGTATACATGCAATGGTAATTTGGAATACAAAAGGAAATTAAGAAATCATAGAAAATACAGACTGTTGATTTTAAAACAGTCTTAGAACTCTTTATTGTAAACACTGTTAGGATCCTTTAACAGTATCTAACAAATCAGACCCAAATTATGACTCTAGGACACTAATTTTCTGTCAACTGTAGGAAATAAATGCATGAGTTTTCTGAGTTCATTTATTGATGTGCAGATGTACCCAGGTTATAGTTTTTGCAACCTCAAATGTTTGCTCTGCTTTCTAAAGGACTTAGAGGGCTTCATTCAGCCAGTTACTTTATTATAGATGGTTCCTTTACTCTGAGACAGACCAAATACACAGAAGAAATATGTTTTTCTGTCTTTGAGTGAAAGAAATGTTATGTATGTTATAATCAGCATTATGTATGTTAATAATCAGCCTTCAACTATTTTAAAAAAACAAACCATTCACCAAAAGGCAAACCTTTATTATATCTCTACATATTTGATCCCCACCACTTAGTTGAGTAAAATGTGTTCAGTTAAGTCACTCAAGAGGTGGTATCTTCCACTTGGAACAATCTAGAAGTGAGGTTAACCAGGGTTCCTGTATTACTCATGGGTTCTGCATGTATAGTGACATAAAGTCATAAACAAAAAAACTATTACTTTTACAGTTTTTAATGATGATATTTTTTCTCTCTCTTTTTTTTTTTTTTCAGTACATGGGCCTCTCACTGTTGTGGCCTCTCCCGTTGTGGAGCACAGGCTCCGGACGCGCAGGCTCAGCGGCCATGGCTCACGGGCCCAGCTGCTCCGCGGCCTGTGGGTTTTTTCTTTTTAAAAATTTATTTACTTTAGGGTTTCCCTGGTGGTGCACTGGTTGAGAGTCCGCCTGCCGATGCAGGGGACGCGGATTCGTGCCCTGGTCCGGGAAGATCCCACATGCTGCAGAGCGGCTGGGCCCGTGAGCCATGGCCGCTGAGCCTGCGCGTCCGGAGCCTGTGCTCCGCAGCAGGAGAGGCCACAACAGTGAGAGGCCCGCGTACCGCAAAAAAATAATAATAATAATTTACTTTAAATCTACATTAGGAATCTAATATCTACAGCTGGCCTTTAAACAAAATAACGATTATAATAGTATCTCTGAAAATATAAAAGAGTTAAAACATCACTAAATAGCAAACTTAAATGTTGCTCAAAAGAAGATTAAACCATTCAAAATGCTACAGGTGAAAAGATGTTAGGGAAATACAGTTAACTTTCACACATTAGTACACTGCTTTTCTGTTTTGTTTTGCATTATCAATCTTCATTTTTTAAATTCTTGTTCTATCCTTTGTCTGACTTTTTAATCACCTAACTGTTCCCAAGAAAGGTTCCAAAGGTTTGGTTCAATGAACAGACTGTACGGCAAAGAAACTTTGAACTAAACCTTAGATAAATTACAATAATGGACAGGGCTGGGCTGGGATCAGTGTCACTTGCCTTGAAGCAAAATTTAAGGGGCACCAAAAAAATAAAATTTTAATGTAATATTTAATGCAATACACAAAACATCCATGATGAACAAAATAAAAATTTTAAATAAAAGCAAACTTGTTTATTTGCTTTACCACCCTGCATTGTTGCACAGCTGTTTCCAATCAGCTCATAGTTCCCAGCCAGTGTGGCCCTCATGTCCTCTGCCACGTAGTCAAAGAGAGTTGACAATTGTGTGTGAACAGTATATTGATCGTAGAATTTTTATTAATTTTTCTACTTGGCTCAAAATAGGGAAAGATATAATGCATACTTTTTCTTTTGTCCCACCTCCAACATGGCTCTGCTCAGCACTGTTAACGAACTGAATCCCAAGCAGCTGATAATTCAGAATTCATCAGCGTTTACTTTGGGGTTTGAAAATGTGTGTGTTTAATGTCCTGAGAATTTGCTGCAGACAAAGCTAGGAATTATGTCATGGGGATCTAAAGGAATTAAAACATGTTCTAGTTTTCCTCTCAAATTTTAGAATGCCAGGTCAATTTTAGCACTGCTCTAAGCAAAAAGATGTATGCCTAAATCCCTAGTGTAGTGCCTGACATGGATTAGCTGCCCAATACATGTTAGTTTTCTGATCTCTCAAATTCTCACAGGTGGAAAAAACACTGTGGTATTAGTTGTTAAATAGAAAGTAATAGTAATAATAAACAGTAATCATTCAAATTTATTAAGAACTCTTGAAGGCCTTAAATTATTGCACTTGGTAACTTTAAAAATTATTTTTTCCTAGTCTTCTATATTTTTTTTCAAGGCTATTAAGTCCTGGTTCCCATCTCTCAAAACACAAATTAAGCATAACCATTTCCCAGCTCCTTTCTCCTATAAGCAAAAACTAAAAGATGTGCCATGTAGGTTTCTGTGAGATTCTGCTTTATTTTAATGTGTGAAACTCCTTGAGGTCATGTTCAGTGTCTTGAACATATTTTTCTCAATAAGTGCATATTGAATTAAATGCTATGATTTGTAGCAGCAGCCTATCAATTTTTGCTTTTTTTTTTTTTTTTTCAGGTTTCATGGGGAAGGTAGCTTTCATGTGCCTGGCTAATTTCAGCATGGAGCAACACAATGCTTCATGTGGGAACAATTAAAAGTACCTGGAGAGAGCCAAGTCCCCAGGAAACTCAACTTGCACCAAGCTGTGTGAGATCCCAGGGAGAAGTTCAAAAGATTTCTAGGCAAAATAGCCTTGTTGTCTGCTTAGAGGGTTCAAAGTAGGCTGAATCCCTCTGCCTTCCTTATGAAGATCTTTTTCCTGTATGCAATATCAAAATTAAAACAAAACAAAACAAACCCAAACTTAGAAATAGAAGGTAATAGCAAGTCGTAATACAATTTCTTTGAGTGGAAATTTAGAGAGGAATTTGTCATTCAGTAGCTTGAAAATCTCCTACAAGTGCATTCTAAGTTTCTGGTATTTCTCCTTTTTCCCTTAGTTTGTCAAATTTACCCCTGCTATAAAAAAAATAACATAACCTAAAATAATAATAATAATGGTGGGAATTTTAGATCTCATTATTAGGCTGGTAGCTCACAGACTAGGGGATGGGAGATTTCAAGGCACATTACAGAAGCAAGAACCTTGAGGATGGGCAGCCTCAGACACAAGCCAAGGAATAAGAAGGTTAATGTAGAGGGTTTTCACATGGCACATTGCACCTTTTGATTTTAAGGGCAGTCCAAGAAAATACATGTAAAGGAGCTTGTTGAGGACACACAATGATGGTTATTTTTATACAATCTTCAAAATACGTAACTAGCCTCTGGGAAAACAAAAGTCAACCATGTGATGCTGCTTAAATCTTAGTGGGATGTCATGCACATAGTAGGTACTTAATACTTTTGAAGTTCAATTTTGATACTGATTTTGCTTATATGCAAACCTCTTAAAAGCATTATGCTATACGGCTTTGAGTTTTGCTCAGTAGCGAAATGAATTTTTTTCCCAGGTCAAAACCTTTTTTTTCTTTTAACTATACAGTCATTAATAATCCCATTATATTTAAAACATATTCATTGATATACTAGTTATGATATAAATAACAGATTCCTTAGTGTTGTTTTCTTAGGGGATTCAAAATCTAAAATGAAACACTATTCTGTCTGCTTGCCAAAAAAAACCCTACAAACTTTATAAAACAGTGTTAGTTATACAGGAAAAAAATTTAGTCATGCATTACTGATTTTACAAAGGTAACTTTACAGAGGTAATCTTGCATAAAGTTATTAAAGTTATTTAAGTTATTAAAGGAAATATTTTTGATGACTTGAGCACAGAACAATTTGACCTGGATTTTGAAAGCCATGTAGCCTAGTTTAAAAGTGATATGTAGTGGTGTACCTGGTATTACTGTTCTAAAGGGAAAAAGAATTTAAGTAACATTTTTCACTTGAAATCCATTGATTGAAATGGAAGGAGGGTCTGTGAGAGAGACTGTAATAGCTTAGGATCAGTCACATTTTCTTTCAGTCTAGTTGTCTGGCACAATAATAGGTCAAAAACCTTAATGTGCATCATTTGAAAATAAAAACTTTTAGGACTTCCAGGTCCTTTCAGTGGATCCACAATAGAATGTTCATGTTGTTCATCCAGTGGAAGAACTTACTTAGAACAGAGTAAGAACAGGCTTACTCAGATCAGTGCATTGCTTCATGAGAGAAGAGAAATCTCAGGCTTTCCCATGTTGTTAAAAAGGAGTCTCTGTGAAAATACTGACATTTAGTTTAGGTATTAGGTATTAGACATTAGGTATAGACATTAGGTATTCATTTGGATGTTGAGAAGCTGTCAACTCCCCAGATCAATTTGAGTCATGTTAAAAATACTTTGGTATGTGTGGTTTGTTAACCGCAGGTGTTTGGCTGTGAAAGTTGAAACACAAACATGCAGCTAGAACATTGTGCTGGTATGATGGGTTCACAAAGATTTGAATGGAAGCTGAGAGAAAACATCATTTATTACCAATTAATTTATTTCCTTTTCAGAAGTGTCTTTGTGAAGCCAAACATCTGGGTAAAAAACAAAAAATCCTTAGAGAATCCTTTGCAAAGATTTTCTTTTCTTCATTCATCCAATCATTTATTTGTTCAACAAATATTTATTGTGTGTTTATTATAGACAAGGTCTAACTGCCAAAGAGCTTAGAAGGGGAGAAAGTTATGCACACATACTAATATTATTATAGAAGTTAGAAACAAATTGGAGAGTGCCACAAGAGAGATGTAAATACCCTGTTATACCTGAGCAGCTTACTTATGTATAGCTGGGAGATTCAGGGATGCCCTCTAGGCAAGAAGGCATTGAGCTGAGTTAGATTGTTTTCATTCTAACTGAGGTTGAGGCTATGTAACAGAGACACCTTTGACTGCAAAATGCAGAAAACACAACTAAAACTTGAATTAGGATATAGGAAAGGGCAAAATCCATAAAGCATGATGGTTCTCATTTAAACCATGTGCTTTGAGTACAGTGGGAGCATGTTCTGCAAGATTGGGAAAGGGAATGAGTGGTGTGCTTACTAGAGTGTGCGAAGAGATTGGCTTATAAAGCCCATCCATTAAACAATAGCCTGAGATGTAAGGCTAAAGGTAGATGCAGCTGTAAGTGTCAGAAGAGGAATTTAATGGTACACAGAAGAAAAAGAAGTAGGAAGTAGAAAGCTACTTGCCTTTGAAGTAGCAAAGGCAAGGGAAGATAAAGAGTGCTTGTATTATTATCATGAGAATGAAGTTAGAGGGATGGGTATGTATTCTAGATCTGCCAGTTGTAGAACTAATAGCACTTGGCATCCAAACTGAATGTGAATATTGATGATTTTCATCCTGTCAGAAACCAAATTAGTATATAGGAACATGTGTGTGAGGGATGAAACTATATTCAATTTGGTGTATATTGAGCTTAAAGTATAGATAGGATATGCAAGTAGAAATGTGGAGCAGGTTTTTGGATATGAGTGCTGGAGAGATGTCAGGATGGGGCCATAGATCTAGGAGCTCTGCAGAGGTGATACTAGTAGTCTACTGATTGTCAGGAGAGTGTATGTTGAGAGAAAAAGAAGAAGAGAAGATGGTCAAAATGTTTGATGCCAAACACTAGGACATTTAGAAAAGTACAGATGTTTCATTCTCCTAAACCAACTGAAAACCTACTTGAATTTTCACTTTTCATCTACATGGTTTCATAGATGGGGACATTTATATTTAATTGTTTGTGATTTTAAAATTTATTATTATATGTGGAAAAGTACGGTGATTTTTAACCATACTTTCCTGCATATAATGTAATATCACATCTTCTCTAAATCTTTACTTTTTAGTCTGAAAAGTTTGAACAAAGGATTTGTTTTCTAATTGGTCTTCTCAAATATGGACATTATTCATTCTGTCTTCTGATCTATGCCAAGCATATTTTGTATGTTGGCCTTCACGTGTACTCATTAAACCTCTACCTGATTTCTTTACTGGAGATACTTATAAGCTGCTTTGAAAATTCCTTTTGGTGAACATTAATTGATATTGATTATAGTAAACATTTGAGAACATATTTGTTTGTATTGGTTAGCATTTGGAATAAAGGATATTTCAAAAGGCAAGGCCAGAAGAGTATTTGGTCATGTCATGGAGATTTAGCATATAAGCCTATAATTTCCTTGTTGGCTATCATCATTATATATTTTTTTGTTTGTGAAAACAGACAGTAGGGTGCCTCACACATAGTAGGCATTTAATAAGTGTTAATTCAAGTTAAATTTAAAGTGACCTAAAAAGGAGGTTGGCACTTATTAATACCTTAGAAATGTTAGTGTTGTCTAGCTCTGTAAAGGGAGCAACATTTCACTGCTGAGGGATGGACTGATGGAATAATTAATAATTACCAGGGTTAGAAAACAATATTTTCATAATAATAGATCATCTGTGCATGGAAATATGCCTATGTTAACAAGATAAGTCCACTCAAAACAATAAATAATTTGACATCTGTGTTGGAAGGCCTGGAAAAAATACTAAACAGATTCAGTTAAATATTTTTAACAGAGTTAAATGATGAACACATTTCATAGATAGCAAGATAAAAGGGAGTACGATAGATCTGAGTATATTTTACTTCCTAGAATGCATTATTACACAAGGTTATCAAAATTATATTTTTGGGAGAATAACTGTAATCTTGAGTGGCTAAGAAAGTTATTCAGCCTAGGAACTGGGAGATAGACTAAAGGTTTATTTGTAGTGAATCCCTCTAGCCCTGTGGCTCTATAAAGCTTATCTGGGTCAATTTATTTCCTTTCATGACAGAAATAACAAAAAATTAAAGCTATTTTATTTTTGCAGAATTGAACTAAAATTGGCTTTTTGAAAATTCATCGCCCTCTCAGTTTAGTGTGTTTCTTTAACAAGTGTAATTTCGCACTTGTCAGTGGCTTGAAAAAAGAAATCTACAATTTTTATATACAATATCATCAATGCTACAATGATTATATTTTCTGATCTACATGTCCTCAGCTTAACTTCCAAATACAAAGGTGTTTTCACAAAATACAAAAGAATGTAAGCATTTGGGAAGTTTTGTTAATGACAGTATAAAAACAAGTAAGTTTCACCAAAAATTGCCAGATATTTTTTTTTCTTAGGACTCTAATCTCTCTGTCTCCATCTCCACATGGTCTTCTTTTCTGTGTCTCTGGGGACAATAGTTTTAAGGCAGGCTGCCTGTGCTCTCTCAAGGAATGAGTGAATCCATTACATGAATAAACTCTTTTCCCTTTCTCTGTAGGTAAATTCTTAAGACAAACTATACTTCACTTTCAAGTGAATTTTGGGTAAACATTTTACTTCTTTTTTCTTGATGTATGCCATCCTTGAAAATTCAGAGAACTAACTCAATGTTTAGGAAATGTTTCTTCTCTAATCAAAAACAAAAGAGCTGAAAGAATGCTTATTTTAAGGGAAATTTAATTATATATTTCTGGATTGCTTAATTCCTTACATACACACATGTTGTTTTGTATAAACTCAAAAGAACTCTTTGAGACTTTTGTCTTAAGAATAGGAAGTTCTGGGCTTCCCTGGTGGCACAGTGGTTAAGAATCCACCTGCCAATGCAGGGGACACGGTTTCGATCCCTGGTCCGGGAAGATCTCACATGCCACGGAGCAACTAAGCCTGTGCGCCACAACTACTGAAGCCCACGCGCCTAGAGCCCATGCTCCACAACAAGAGAAGCCACCGCAATGAGAAGCCCGCGCACCGCAACAAAGAGTAGCCCCTGCACGTCACAACTAGAGAAAGTCCGTGAACAGCAACAAAGACCCAACGCAGCCAAAAATTAAAAAAAAAATTTTTTTTTAATTAAAAAAAAAGAACAGGAAGTTCTATTTTTCCAAGTATAAGGGAGTTGCAGGTGCCAGGAGTTTCAAGTTTTACTTAAAATTAAATTACAACTCATATTTGAGGAAAATTGGCAAAAAACTGGCAACAACATGTCATCACTGGAAAACAAAAGCAGCTTATGATTTCTTGGTACCTAACAAAATAGTAATAAAGATAGTACAGTAAATGCAGATGGAGGCCGGTTTCTTCATGACCGACTACTGAGCCATCATGAATCTGAAAAAAACTTGCAAATTAGGGAAAATTTTTTTGATGTAAAATGTTATCACAGCTATACAATCATAACCCCAATAAGCTTACAATTCTTAAGTACCAGGTGCCTTGAGAAGGGCTTTGTAAACTTAGTGTAATTTAATCCTCTCAAGAGCAGTAGGGGGTAGATGCTATTATATGAGAAGACTAAACCAAAAAAACCTTAGGCAACTTCTCCAGTTTATAGAACTAGCAAGAAGCGGGTCTGGGATTCAAACCTGAGGATCTGACATTAGGGCATGCTCTTATCCAGTTATTATGATACATCCCACTAAAATGCAAATGTATATATGGAAACAGCATGAATAGTAATGATGAGTTTAACCTCTGGTGAAAATGCTTTTTGGTATCCCTTCAACTCAGTGTGGAAAGTGGATATTTTCTTAATTCTAACTTATTATCTGCATACTTGTGATTCTTAATCTTTTCTGGGTTTCCTGACTGATTCAGCAATTAAACAAAAGCTAAGGATATTCTTTCCATGAAAAAAAAAAACAAAACACATGCACATAAACCATTGCTTAGAGTTTCAGAAGTGTCACAGGAAAAAGCCTCATCTTTCCCTCCCCTGGTAGCATCACCTTCCTAGAAAATTAAATTTTGGTTAATTACCAGGATGGAGAGTCTCCTTACCCTATCACATACTTCTCTATTTATTAGATGTGTTACTTATTAGATCAGTTAAACTGTTGTGCTTAATCACACTTGATCTTTTGTAGATAGAAATAAAACTCATTAACTTAAACAGTTACCCGTTCATGGCAAAAGGAAGATGTTTGAACTGAATTGGATAATCACAAACACCACTTGAAAAGTTGACCTGAATTTCAATGATACATTAGAAATTTCACTGATAAATGTCTGAGACCAAGTAACTGTGAGTTTTCAAACTCAAAATGGGATAAAGTGCGTGACTTGAAGAAGTTTAAATTTACCTTGTGTCAGTCATCCCTTGCTTAGTCTAGACCTGTCCCTGCAAGTTTTATATTCATCCCAGCACTCCCTGGGCTGTGATGCCAAATCCCAGAATTGAGGAGCTGTCAACTTGACAAGATATTGGTGATTTTTCTCCCCTCTATCAAATGGAGTAGTTCCCAAAGGTTATAGTACTTGGAACATAATTATGAAGCCTGACTTCTCTACACAGAATCATGGCCTTACTAAATCGCTACCCGTGTGGTGGTCTATGGCTACTTTCTGATACTGGGGGAAACCAGCCTTGTTTCTGGTTTTTCTCACTGCATTCCAGGAGGATCAGCTGCACCTGCACCTGGCACATGAACTTTCTTTGTTCCATACCCTCTACTCTTGGTCCCTCATATTTGGGTGACCTCTAGCTATTAGGGGATCCATTCTCCTGTAACTTGGTAATTGGGAACAGCCAGGTCTTCCTCAATAAGAGTTTGGAGGAGGGGGAATCATTACCCTTGTCTTTATGTTTCTCTCATTCCCACCTATCTTTCTATGCCTCAGTTTCCTCTTCTACAAAACTGGGAGAATAACAGGATTATTAGTGAAGACTAAATGAGTTAATGCATATGAAGAATGTAGAACAGCGTATGGCACTATGGAAAAGTTGTGGTGGTTGTTACTAAGAGTACTGTTAGTATTATTACTGCCCAGGCTGGAGCTCAGTCAAGAATGGCATGTGGTCAGTTCCCAGCCACAGTTAATGGTAGCTTCCAGTTAAGAGAGGGAAATGTCTCTTCCAGTTAAGAGAGCTCCTTCCAGTTTGAGAGGGAAAATTCAAATGAATACATTCAATAATTTTTGTGATATCCACTATGTGCCAGGCACAGTGTTATTTGCTGAAAACTTCATATGACCTAATAAAGTCAGAGGAGCTGTGTTCAAACAATAACTAAAAGTGTCACAAAGATAAACCTTGAATTTAATGTAAAGCATGCCTAGACACTTGGTCAGTGGCATGAATGGCATTTCCTTGTCCACCTTGGCTGAAGCAAGGGTCCCCTTCCCAACTGAATTCCTGCCCTTTTAATTCCTGACAACACTTACACTTTGTTCTCTTTACTTGAAGAGAGCACATTTTCTGCACGGTTTCATCTTATTTCTTCTCTGGGCTTCCTACAGACAACCACAGTGTTTTACTTGTTTAGATCAGTTTAATCATTTCCCAGGTATGGTGAACAGTTTTGCTACGCTCTTCTTATCCTGTTTATCATGGTTCTTGACATCTGTTGGTTCTCTACGTTGACTCAGCCTAATTTTGGCGTTTAAATTGTGTCAGGTATAGACATAAGAAGGTGAATGCTAAGCTGTTTTTTCTGTTGAGGAGCCTTGTAGTTCCATGTGGAGGAGACATACCCAACTAGGGCATCTCAATGTGTCATGGCGAGTCTGACTGCACAGGATGCTTTGGCACCCATCCATGTTACAGCTTCCTTTCCATTCCCCATTTCTTATCACAACATGTACCACCCATTATGTGAAAACCTGGTGTTCTTGACTCACAATCTGTAGGCGCTACACTCTGAGTTTTTTCCAGTACTGGTAATGGGTTGTACTGAATCATTTATTTACATTTCCTTGGCCAGTTTATTTTGACATATGACATATATTTACTGATGGAGAAAACACACACAGTTTGTGAGTGCAGTGTAACGTTTTTCCTCTGGAAATAAAAGTGAGAGAGACAGCATTTAAGTTTTACTGGCCGAAGAGCTACCTTGGTGTTTTTAAATGGGTCCAAAGTAGTACAAGCTTCATTATCACTTCTGTGTGTATATGCATGTGTAGACGTACATGCTGTGAAGGACGGGAAGAATGTAGGAACATCTATACAACGTATAATTTGAATAATATTTAAAGCAAAGGAAAACAAGTGGCACATCACTAATTTGGACGCTTTTACCTGATTATTGCCAAATTTATCTGTCTGGACTAAGCATCTATACCTTCATTAATCCTTAGTGCTTGCTATGAAATAATATCTTGTTCTATGCATTTTTTTAATCAGATTGGATCTTGGTTCAGTCAACATTTACTATACTGTAGGACTTGCTTTCACTTTACTGATTTTGCATTGCTCATCTAGTTCTAGAATAAGATTTTCTTATAGTTATAGTGCCTGCAATTCTGGTTATTTCCACAAGGTGAATAGGGATATCTAGTTGTGACTTTGTGGGACCACAGATTAGATCTGCCCATGTTAGGATACATACAGTAACATATAGGCACATGATTCAATTTCTGACATGATGCTTTAGCCAAAAGATAACTTTCTTAGTTTTTCTCCCACCTCTCTGAGTGCTGCTTTTGGCATGGTTTCATAGTCTTTGGTCCCTCTGCTGGCATCTCCAGTGTTCCCCAGGATTCTCTCCTTGGCCCATTTCTATCTATCTTTTTTCTTACACATCCTCTCTTGGTCATCTCGTTCACTCTCATGACTTTTAAGTAACACCCATTAGATACTGAACCCCTGATCTTTATCTCAGGGGTTGGATAAAAGGCTGGATCTTTTGGGCTTCCTAAAGGAGTCACCAGGATTTCCCACTGGTACTACAAGCCCTACCTGACTCTATGGAAACCCATCTCTTGTTCCTCCTCCCCGTCACCCTCATGATGAAGCATCATTCCTCTAGACAGAAGCCAAAGTCACCCTTGACGCCCTTGATGCTCTTTCTCCTCTACCTTCCACATGAAGTCCTATCATTCAACCCCAGTGGACCTTCTCTGTTACTTCTGCTTCCCTGACACTACTTTAATCAAAGTCTTTCTTATTCCTTACCTGCATGATTGACAGAGCCTCTGTCTTTAAACTCTTTCTTCTACCATCCACATTGTCATGAGTGCCATCTCTCAAAAACACACATCCTTCAACGTGACTCACCCCCCATGGCCTGCAGGATAAGGTTCTAACTCTTCAGCAAGACCTACAAAGCCCTCTTTCATATTTGGCTGAGCAAGCAGCCTCATCTCCTCCTGGCTCAGGTCTCCTCACAATGTTCCAGATGGTCTCTGCCCTTTGATTCTTTTGTGTTTTGTTCATGCTGTTTATTCTGTGTGGATTGTCCTCTGTCTTCCTTCTTCTCTGCCTAGAAAACTCTTCCTCATTTTTCAAGGCCCATCTCAGATCTCCTCTGCTTGAGATGCCTTCTCCACCCTTCCCACTCAGTATGGGCTGCTCCCTGCACTGTGCTTCCACAGTACTCTCTACTTACCAAGGACATGTTCAACATCCAGAACTCAGTACTATAATAATTTATTTCTTTTTTTTTAAATCCTCAAAAGTTTGAGCTCTGGTTGGATAGGAAACTTCAAGTCATCCAATGTTTTTCTACTACCCTATCGTATCTACTACCATATCATACAGTGCCTATCATGTAGAAGACCCCCTCAACTATGAACCAAGTAAGTAAACTTTATAGTAATAGTTAAAGAAATATCAAGAAAAGTCTTTCAACTTTCTTTCATGTATTAGCTTTTAGTATTGCAAAGTATTAGAATTTGATATGTTTATAGGTTCCTGGTGGCTTGGGGTATTCACATTTTAAGCACTTTTGAGTTTAATAGCCTGTCTTTCTCTAAACTAGACCCATTAGTGAGATAGTGCTGTGTGCCTCCTTAGTGTTCCCACCTCTGAAATGCACTAGCTATTCAATCCTAATTGGAAAAATTTGGGGGCAGAAGTGGCTTTTCGTTGCTCTAACTTTATTTTAATCTAAGGAATGACTTTGAATCACATTCACCTGCCTTAGTGGTCGCCACATCTTTATTTATTTTGTGACCCAAATTCATAAATCAAGTCAGGACACCTAATTTTTCTCAAATCATCCTAAACTGTCATGGTCCTTCTTTTCCAGTCAGAACCAGATTTTCCTCGCAAGCTGTGATTCTCACTCCACCAACTCCACTCTCTTGATGGAAACTTCATATACATTGAAGGGGCTTCATGTGTTCTGTTATTATTCTTAAAGCTAGATTTTGTCAGATACATGCCTCCTGTTCATAAGAAGCATTGCTACTTTCTTCTGAATGTAACAGGGTGGGGGGCAGAATATCCTTCTAAACAGAAATGTAAGGCAATTTTTTTTAACATATGCTCATAAGGAATGTAGTCCCAAAAGATATTTCCTTTTGTGGTAAATCAAACTCTAATTCATGAATTTTAAAAATTATTCCTTCCTGCTGTGGACATGAATTTCTAAAGTGTGTGTGTGTGTGTGTGTGTGTGTTTGTGTGTAGACACTCATTACTGAAAGAGCAGGGAATAGAACAAATCATGGCCAAAATTCCTTTGAATAATAATTTATATATCCATGTCTCCTTTCTTTCCCCAATCTGGCTTCCTTATTATTTTAATTGTTTCTGCCTTTACTACTAATGCATGAATCTGTCTTTGCTAAATCATCTTTTTATACAGAAAGTAAAAGCTGTGAAATACAAACACACTTTCAAGTTAATAATAGTAACCTAGTATTTATTGAACACTTACCATGCAGGCACTCTAATAAGCACTTTACATAGATTGTCTCATTTTGGTTATGAATTATAATCAAAATGGAAATACTAAATGAAATAGTTAAAAGCAAAGTAGAAGCAATACTTTTATAAAACATAGAAACACCCTGAATAATTTCTTTTGCCCTTATATAAGCACAGCCCTCAGTCTGCTTTGGATCCTCAGCTGCTACAGACAAATTAATCACACTCTCTTTTCTTGCTTTCATTTTAGTCAGAGAGCATTAAATAAATATTTAGTATTCCTGGGATACCAGTCCACAATCAGGCATTCTTAGTGTTATCAGTGGGCTACATGCACTCAGGGGAATTGTGAACAGTTAGAGGAAACTAGACCTAGAGAAACAAGGACTCATTTACCCATCCTACTTGTCAACTATTTTAACCCTGTAAACCAGGCAGTATTTTATTAGTATGTCTCTGTTTTTAGTCAGTCTAGAGTATCAAGTCCACTATTGTTAACTGTTCAGTAGTAAACAATAGCAAAGAAGAAATGAAGAGATGCAAAAATGTTTTCTCTCAAAGAATTTGAGAAATTGAAGTGATCTTACCCTTCTGAGGCAAAAGTGATTTTACAGAGTTGAAAGTCCAGAAACTTTTAACATCCTGCAGAGTCGCACAACCAGTGAGCAACAGGTGAGAATGGAACCTGTGTCTTCTGTCTCCTGTGCGACTGTCTTTTGACCACAGAGAATACCTTTTCCTAGAATTTATCCCTTTCCATTTTATTTCCTTATCCCACTGATTTTATGTATTTTTGTAACAACATGATACCTTTTATTATTTTCTTTCTTCTATTTCAAATTTGTTTTGCTGGTTTCTCTATACCCTCTTGCCTTTTGCTTTCTTTTCTTGGTTTAATAAATGTTCTATTTCCCCTGCTATTGCAATATTTTTGAATTACCTCTTACTTTTTCTATTTCCACTCAGAGCCTCTGAAAGGGGTTTAGAAATTTTATGTCTTTTTTTACAAATTTATTTATTTAATTAATTTATTTTTGGCTGAGTTGGGTCTTTGTTGCTATGCATGGACTTTCTCTAGCTGTGGCGAGCAGGGGCTACTCTTTGTTGCAGTGCACGGGCTTCTCATTGTGGTGGCTTCTCTTGTTGCGGAGCATGGGCTCTAGGCACGTGGGCTTCAATAGTTGCAGCACACAGGCTCAGTAGTTGTGGCACATGGGCTCAGTGGTTGTGGCTTGCAGGCTCTAGAGAGCAGGCTCAGTAGTTGTGGTGCACGGGCTTAATTGCTCCACGGCATGTGGGATCTTCCTGGACCAGGGCTCGAACCCATGTTCCCTGCATTGGCAGGTGGATTCTTAACTACTGCACCACCAGGGAAGCCCAGGGGTTTAGAAATTTTAAAATGTAATGTCAGTTCTCCAAATCAAATCAGTCAAAATAACAACCAAAAGCCAACAAAGAAGAAAAATGCTATTTAGCCAAGTATGTTCATCTTAGGTTTGAATTTGCCTTTTTTTTTTTTCTGGTGCTAGAGCTGATGCTGCTGCTGAATCCTGTATGTTGAAATTTGTATGTTTTTCATTTTGGAAGACAGTAATAAGTCTGAGAGTAGAATAGTTATTCCAACAAAAATGTTTTTCAGAAGTATGTATTTACATAGGAGAGAAAATAAATATGATATTATTGGTTATTTATTGCTTTTCTTTTTTAAAAAAATAAGTTTATTTATTTTGGCTGCTTTGGGTCTTTGTTGCTGCACGCGGGCTTTCTCTAGTTGCAGTGAGTGGGGGCTACTCTTCATTGCTGTGCACGGGCTTCTCTTGTTGAAGAGCACCAGCCCTAGGTGCACAGCCTTCAGTGGTTGTGGCATGTGAGCTCAGTAGTTGTGGCCCATGGGCTCTAGAGCGCAGGCTCAGTAGTTGTGGTGCACAGGCTTAGTTGCTCCACGGCATGTGGGATCTTCCCAGACCAGGGCTTGAACCTGTGTTTTTTGTATTGGCAGGGGAGTCCTATTTATTGCTTTTAATTCATAACTTAGCAGTTAGCTACTACACAATCTTGTATTTAATCTCTGCCTATTCTATGTTGGCTCTGTATTTTTCAACTAGAGTGCAATGAGGCACTACTGTGATTAGTTTATATGCTAATTTAAAATTTTAAATGTACTGGTATTAGATAGACATTTCTCCAAAGAAGACATACAGATGGCCAATAGGCACATGAAAAGATGTTCAATATCGCTAATTATTAGAGAAGTGCAAATCAGAACTACATGAAGTATCACCTCATACCACTCAGAATGGTCATCATCAAAAAGTCTACAAATAATAAATGCTGGAGAGGGTGTGGAGAAATGGGAAGCCTCCTACGCTGTTGGTGGGAATGTAAATTGGGGCAGCCACTATCGAAAAGAGTATGGAGGTTCCTTAAAAAACTGAAAATAGAGTTACCATATGATCCAACAATCCCACTCCTGAGCATATATCCAGAGAAAACTCTAATTTGAAAAGATACATGCACCCCAATATTCATAGCAGCACTATTTATAATAGCCTAGACATGGAAGTAACATTTAGGTCCATTGACAGATGAATGGATAAAGAAGCTGTGGTACATATACTCAATGGAATATTATTCAGCCATAAAAAAGAATGAAATAATGCCACTTGCAGCAAAATGGATGGACCTAGAGATGATCATACTAAGTGAGGTAAGTCAGAGAAAGACAAATATATTGTCACTTATATGCAGAATCTACAATATGATACAAATGAACTTATTTATTTACAAAATAGAAACAGACTCACAGACATAGAAAATGTACTGATGGTTACCAAAGGAGAAGGGGGTGAGGGATAAATTAGGAGTTTGAGATAGCAGATATAAACTACTCTATATAAAATAGATTATCAACAAGGTCCTACTGTATAGCACAGGGAACTATCTTCAACATCTTATAAGAGCCTATAACGGAGAAGAATATAAAAAAGAATATATCTATATCTACATAGGTATGTATAACTGAATCACTTTGCTGTACACCAGAAACTAACAGAACATTGTAAATTAAGTATAATTTTAAAAGAATGTACTGGTATTGCATGTATGCATTAATAAAAGACATACATCTACTCAAACAAATTCCATTTCCTGTCTTGTCTGAATCACTTTTCAGGATCAAGTTCAAATAAGAGGGCAATGATTGACCCATATGACCCTTTGACTGAAGAAATATAAAATGTTTCTTTGCGCAAGAGCTGAGAAATGGTAAGATTCCCTTTATCTTCCTTTTATTTCCCCATGGTGATCTCCTTTAACCTGCATCTGTGACCTTCACACATGAGGCCTGTGAAGTAACAGAGAAAGGCAGAGACAGGAGAAGACAGAGGGAGGCTTGGGAGAGAACCGTGATGAACACAGGCACCTCAGCTTTTAAGTAACTACCACCATCATTGTTAAAATGCAACAGTTTGTTCAAGCTGCCTTGGGAAAAGTTTTTAAAAACACACAAAAACTGAGGCATCTAAAAGCACTTCACCTGTGTATGCATATTTGCTTGATTATTTTGTTTGGCCCAAAGAGGATTAAAGGGACCAAGGCGATGTTCACTCACCCTATTCAACTTTGCCATTTTGCAGCAAAGTGTCATTTCTGATCACTGGTCTAGTTAAACCTGTGCACAGATCACATAATTGTTGCCTGGCTTGATCTGAACAACACTTCCCCACATTTCTGGCAGGAGTTATGACCAGAACAGGACATTCATGATACAGTAGCCTTGGCCCACAACATGCTCAGTGCAGAAAGGAATCCAGGCAGAGGGTTTAGTGAAAATAAAGAAGTGGCTCTAAAAGAAATGGCACAGTCACCTCTTCTTTGTACTCCTTTGAATGGTGACTTTTAGGAATTTTATTTTGTTTCCTATCCACCTGCCTTTAATAATATCTATTCCCTCCCACCCTTAACTGCGCATTCAAATCTGTACTACAACTGAATCAAAGAAAGAGGTTTGAGGCATCTAGCTAGGAAAAGAGAATTTTAAAAGATAAAGTAAATAGAGAACAATACTTTGCAATTCAAGGAAACTTTCCCTGCTACTGTAGTCCACATTGGTTTTGCCCTTCTCTGTCTTCTGTAACATTTTAATCTGCCCCACTGAATAAGTCCTGATTGTCTACTCTGTTGTATGTATGCCAGCTCAAAAGAGACAATAGTGTTTAATCAAATAAGCAATGTTCATGACTATGCTTTGTAAACTATCAAGTACTGTGTAGTGTATTTAAATTTATTTTGTATGTTACTTCTGGTTCTCAATTTATGTCATAATTACTTTAAAAATTCTCTCTTATCTAACATTGTGCTGGACAAAAGGAGGGTCTATATTATTGACTCAATAATCATTAATTATATTGTAAAAAAAATTATTTTCAACCATTGAAGAGCATTACGACTCAATGCTAATATTCTTCCAGTATGATTCCATTAAAGCCAGATATACCTTCTGAGAGAAGCATTCAATTTGAAAGGCAAGAGTCCAGTTTGTCTTATTCCTAAATTCATGTTTCTTTTCCCCTTTGAATGAATTAGTTAGATTTTACCATTTGAAAATGATGATTATTTCTCTATTGCTAATAGGTGCTAGAGGTACCAAAAGACTTTAATAAAAAGAAAGTAATTTAAAAAATTGACTCCAATGACTATTAATAATCCCTGAACAGTAATCTCCTTGAAGACAGAGACTCTCTGATATTATCTTTGAATTGTTTTTGGAACCTGGAAAACTATATTAATAGAGGCAGGCTTAATTAAGGTATGCTGCATAAATGAATAGAAGTCTGATAGTAGGGGAGCGCATCTGTGACCAGCAGATCTTGGCTGTAACTATTGCTACCAAAAGAGAATTAACAGCATGAAAGGTATCTGGTTATCAAACGAGAAATAGCATGAAAATGTCTTTTAATTTAGAAGTCAGGCTCCTGGGCTAAAAATCATGGAGCATAAATTTTTCTATAACAAAAGAACACTTCCTATGAAAATGACTTGTTAACCTTCATTCTGTGATGGAGGTTTTATATTGTATAATACTTAGGTTTGTTCTGATAAGGACATCTAGTTGGAATTGCTACCTTATTGATATGCTGTCTTAATAATGGAAGTGTGCCTAAATTAACTGGGAAAGATAAAGCATGTACAAAATAGAGAAGGAAGAAATATCAATGATAGCAGGAAAAATCTGTAACCCTGAGATAAAGGATTTCTTGATACTAAACTCTAAAAAAATACTTGAAAGTAAACACACTTTCATAGGGCAACACTCCATCCATTATCTTTCTCTCTCCTTTGCTTAATCCAGCTCCTCTTCCTGCTCTGTAACTGTCTCCCAAGATTTGCTTCTCCTCCCTCAATTTGCTCTATTTATCCCATTTCTCATTGAAGCCAGCCCTGGAGTTTGAGTGCAAGTACATATTTGCAGCTGCATGCAGGCAATTTCTGTTTTAACATCCTATTTTCATCTCAAACCCAAGAACAGAAAATCTGAACCTATTCTTTCAAAATAACTGTTGTACCTACCTTACTTATTTTTCTCTTTATTTAGTGACCTATTAGGGGAACTTGGTCTCATTCTTCTTCTTTTATTTGCTATAGCTAAATTCTCTCCAAAATATTTATTCTTGCAAAAACATGTGGGAAATTCGTAGGCATAAAGTCACATTTACAAGAGTTCCCCTCTCTGATAGCAGTAAAGCTAACCAAAAGAACTAAAAAAAAAAAAAAAAAAAATTCAAGTAAAACCATTTGTGCTGACCTTTAGAAAGGTCTTAACCTCATAACACAAATCCAACTATCATCAAGATGTAAGTTCAGTCTGTTTTATACAGGACACTAGTTTCTCAACACAGTACAATAAGTGTCACTTAAGTGAAAGAAAAAAATGTGGAAACAAGCAAACATGTGAATATGTAGGCCTTTAATTATATCCACTATCTAGAGAAGTATAGTCTATAACCATGAATGGCTGGTGGAAAAGAATAGGAATATTCTGTCTCGAGTCATTTTCTCAACTGCAGCTCAGCCAGAATCTAAGAAAGCTCTAAGCTAAGCAGCTTCTTACTTGGGAGGGGTACGATCTAAAAACAGGTCCACTGTGAAACAAACTTCAGGCAACAAATGACCAAATACTCAAGGGCTAAAAACAGAAGCATAGAATGCCAGTCTGGTTGACTTTTCATCCAGGGGTGGACATAATGAAGCAGGAGAACAAACCAATTCCCAGCAATATCATCTGTACTGTTGTGGTACAAATCAGGCCCTCAATCAGGCTTGCTAGATGTGGAGCCTGGACTTCTAACAAATTTTGAGAGAAACAGCAAGAGAAACCTCTTTGATCACAGTGCCTATGTCCCCACTTTCCTTCCTTTGGTCCGCAGGAAAATGCATGAGACCTTACACCAGCAAATTTCAATCTTGTTTGTGAAGAGGAAGGTCTGAAGGGTGTCAAGGAGATGTCTCCCACCCTCTATTAGGGAAAATAGCAGAACATGTAGATATGCCCCCAGTCAAAGGTAAGGAAGTTGCATAAGGGGAAGGATCATATTGATTTTGTTCATCATTCTATGGCCAATACCTCTGGTAGCACCTGGCATAAAGGGGGCTCCTTAAAGATTTGATGAACAAATTATTATTGCAGAAGATAGGAGTCTGGATTTTGAAGTTAGAGAGATGGTTAAGAGGACTAATTCTGCAACTTCTTAGCTTTGTGCCTTGGACAAATTCTATAACACTTTGTACCTTCATATGTACAATTCAGGTAATAGTAATATTTTGTTTGGGGGATTAAAAGATAAAATATATTTTAGATATTCAGCACATGACTCTGCTGGTTATTCTCCCTTTGGTCCTCCAGATTAGTTCTCCAGTAATGTCATTTTCTCCTCTTACCTCTTTAGGCCTAGGAAGCAGTAAGGATTCCCCATTGTTGCCGGTCTCTGGGCTCCTTAGCATCCTTTACCGGTTTCCTTAATCCCGACCACAGTTCTGTAAGGACTGCTTAGGTGAATGTTAATGTCAATCTTCTGAATTGGATTTTGTTTTCTGATAGGAATTTGAGTGATACAGGGCCTGAAAGGAAGAATAATTAAAAAGGATTAACTTTTGGTGGTGGTGTTGGTAGGTGTAGTTGTATTGGTAGTAGTCAAAGCAGTAATAGAGTAGTACAGTAAGGAGAGTGGCAACTGTTATTGTTACTGTTATGAGCAGATCAAAATATAAAAGAAAATCTGCTAAAGCAAAAAAAAGTTCCTAAAATGAATACAGTATTCCCTAAGATGGGAGACAAGTTTAGACTATAACAAGAAAATTAAAGATGATGTGGAACTTTTTGATACAAAGTGTTTTTAAAATTTGATATAAAAAGATTCATCAACTAAATACAATACTAAGAAGAGAAATAGTGAAGAAAATTAATGTTCCAAAACAAAAGAATTAATTTTAAACAAGGACACATCTAGAAAATAGAATCAGTAACTAACTTGAGAACCTAATTTTAAAAATATCAAGAAAAATTGAAGATGACACAAACAGCTGGAAAGATATACTGTGTTCTTGGATTGTAAGAATCAGTATTGTTAAAATGACCATACTACCCTCGGCAATCTACAGATTCACTGCAATCCCTATCAAATTACCAATTTCATCTTTCACAGAACTATAACAAAAATGTTTAAAATTTGTATGGAAACACAAAAGACCCCAAATAGCCAGAACAATCTTGAGAAAGAAAACTGGAGCTGGAGGAATCAGGCTCCCTGACTTCAGACTGTTCTACAAAGCTTTAGTAACAAAACAATATGGTACTGGCACATAAACACATACATAGATCAGTGGAACAGGATAGAAAGCCCAGAAATAAATCCACACACTTATGATCAATTTATCTATGACAAAGGAGGTAAGACTATACAATGAGAAAAGACAGTCTCTTCAATAAGTGGTGCTGGAAAAACTAGACAGCTACATGTAAAAGAATGAGATTAGAACATTCTCTAATGTCATATACAAAAATAAACTCAAAATGGATTAAAGACCTAAATGTAAGGCTGGATACTATAAAACTCCTAGAGGAAAACATATGCAGAACACTCTTTGGCATAAATCACAGCAATATTTTTTTGGATCTGTCTCCTAGAGTAATGGAAATAAAAACAAAAATAAACAAATGGGAACTAATGAAACTTAAAAGCTTTTGCACAGCAAAGGAGCCCATAAACAAAATGAAAAGACAACCCACAGAATGGGAGAAAATATTTGCAAATAATGCGACTGACAAGGGATTAATCTCTAAAATAGACAAGCAGCTCAGACAGCTTAATATATAAAAAAAAAAACTCAAAAAATGGGCAGAAGATCTAAACAGGAATTTCTCCAAAGAAGACATACAGATGGCCAATAGGCACATGAAAAAGTGCTCAACATCACTAATTATTAGAGAAATACAAATCAAAACTACTATGAGGTATCACCTCACACCAGTCAGAATGGTCATCATCAAAAAATCTACAAACAATAAATGCTGGAGAGGGTGTAGAGAAAAGGGAACCCTCTTGCATCGTTGGTGGGAACGTAAATTGATACAGCCACTATGGAGAACAGTATGGAGGTTCCTTAAAAAACTAAAAATAGAACTACCATACGACCCAGCAATCCCACTACTGGGCATATACCCTGAGAAAACCATAATTCAAAAAGAGTCATGCACCACAATGTTCATTGCAGCTCTTTTTACAATAGCCAGGACATGGAAGCAACCTAAGTGTCCATTGACAGATGAATGGATAAAGAAGATGTGGCACATGTATACAATGGAATATTACTCAGCCATTAAAAATAAACGAAATTTAGTTATTTGTAGTGAGGTGGATGGACCTAGAGTCTGTCATACAGAGTGAAGTAAGTCAGAAAGAGAAAAACAAATACCGTATGCTAACACATATATATGGAATCTAAAAAAAAAAAATAATAAAATAAATGGTTTTGAAGAACCTAGGGGCAAGACAGGAATAAAGACGCAGATGTAGAGAATGGACTTGAGGACACGGGGAGGGGGAAGGGTAAGCTGGGACAAAGTGAGAGAGTAGCATTGACATATACACACTATCAAATGTAAAACAGATAGCTAGTGGGAAGCAGCTGCATAGCACAGGGAGATCAGCTCGGTGCTTTGTGACTACCTAGAGGGGTGGGATAGGGAGGGTGGGAGGGAGACGCAAGAGGGAGGGGATATGGGGATATATGTATATGTATAGCTGATTCACTTTGTTATAAAGTAGAAACTAACACACCATTGTAAAGCAATTATACTCCAATAAAGATGTTAAAAAAAAAATCTAGGTGCTGAGAAAAAAAAATTCAAGCCACAAATAACTTCTAAGTGATTTAAACTGTCCCAGAGCATAAAGAATGAAAGGCAATCTCCATGTTTTAAATGAAGTCAGCAAAACTCACAAACAATATTTATCAATATAAACAAGAAAAGGTAAAATTTCTGTCCAACCCCACTTATAAATATTCATATAAGTATCCTAAATATAATGTTACTAATTAGAACCCAGGAAAACATGGAAAGCCTTATAAATCCATGATCAACACAGACTCATTCCAAGAATGCTAGGTGATTCATTATTAGAAAATCTATTGCTATAAATGACCATTATTATAATGAGCAAAGGAGGAAATATTATTGTTCCCAAGAAGATTTCCCAATAAGTATTTGGTAAAACTCACCATTCATTTCTGATTTTTTAATAAAAGGATTTTTAATAAAAGGGTTGTACCTGACACACATGCGCACACACACACACACACACACACACACACACAGTCATGGTATATATTCTATTCGTAAAACTAGGAGTCTGTGTTGGGCTTAACTGTGTATCCAAGAAGGCTAATTCTGGAAAACACGGTCAAATAAACTTAGGAATTTCTCCATTAAAAATGTCCTTAAAAGTTCATGAAATGTAAAAGACATCATAAAAGCTCTGAGACACTGTATAAAAGAAACTTGTTTAAATTATTTAATGGATAAACTGCCGAATCTGAGACCTTTTTTCTCAGCTCCCCTGTTATCATGGCCTGGATGACTTTCTTCTCTCATTATCAGTTTTGTATTTCTGTACTAAAAAAGTTCCATACAAATCAAGAACATGATGTCATGCTAGCCATTGCAATTAGATAATAGAATAAATATAATATCTTGCTATTAAAGAGGTGAAATTGTTATTTTTATGGATAATATAATCATCTGGGTAGAATTTTCAAGAAAACATTTTAAAATATAAGGTAAAGTAAGAGTTTATAAAGGTGGCCAATAACAAAGTTAACATGTGAAAATACAGTTTTTTAATAAACAATAATTAATTAGAAAATATAATATAAGGATATAATTTATAATATTAATAATCCAAAATATTAAATTATCTAAATAATAATAGAAATATGTAGAGCTAGTATGAGGAAAACTCTGAAACTATCAAGGACCATAAAAGACTTAAATAAATAAAAAGACAGTTCTTAGTCTTCAGCTAATGCTAAATATTTTTAAAATATCACTTCTTCCTAAGAGGATTTATAAATATATTAAATCCCAATTAAAACCCCAATTGGATTTTTTCTTAATTTGATAAAAATGATTCTAAATTTTAACTGGAAGTATAAATGTGGGAAAACATCCAGGGAATTCTGAAGAAAAAGAGAAGTAAAGAGGTATATGCTTTCGTATAGAAAAATATATTACAAAACAGCATTTATAAAAATAACTCTATGGTGTAGAAATAGACTAACATTAATGGAAACAACCAGAAAAACAATGAAATAAACTCATATGTGTGAGAGTTTAATGTGATAAATATGACATTTAAAGTGATGTGGGGCTTCCCTGGTGGCGCAGTGGTTGGGAGTCCGCATGCCGATGCAAGGGACACGGGTTCGTGCCCCGGTCTGGGAGGATGGCACATGCCGCGAAGCGGCTGGGCCCGTGAGCCATGGCCGCTGAGCCTGCGCTCCACAGCGGGAGAGGCCGCACCAGTGAGAGGCCCGCGTACCAAAAAAAGAAAAAATAAGTAAATAAAGTGATGTGGAGGGGAAAAGATTCATTATGCAAAAAAGATAGTGATATGATAACTGAGTAGCCATTTAGAAAAATAAAACATCCAAAACAAATTCTGGGTTCACCAAATGTTTGAGGAAAATTAAATCCTAAAACAATAATGTATAAGTCAAGATTTGTACAATATCTTATTGAGGAAGTTCTTTATAAGTTTCCAAGCATAGTGTACCAAAAAAAAAAAAAAAAAAAAAAGAGAGAGAGAGAGAGAAGAAAGAAAGGATGAATAGATCTTGACCAAATAAGAATGGAGAGCTTTTGACCTGCAGAAATACAATAAGTGAGTTTGAAGATAACCTCAGGAACTAGCAAAAATATCTGTAACACATATGACATATAGAGAGTTAATTTCTCTAATTTTAATAAATAGATTAAAAATAAATTAAAAATAACCCACCATGATAGGAAGAAGGGCAAAAGAGTTGAAAGGCATTTCAGAAAGGAAAAGTATAAATGTCCAATGAAGATTTGAAAGGATATTCCATCTCAAAGAAAGAAACTATCAATGAGTATTTTGAAGAGCGAAACACATGACAAAACTCAATATTTATAAGCTTTTGGAAACCTAGGGACACTCTTAGTTAAAATATACATTTGAGCAACTTTTCTAACAGCATTTAAAATATTCATGAAAATGTAAAACACAACTTTTTTAGTCTAGTGGTCCAACTACTATGGATAAAACCAAGAAAATAATACTGTAAGTACCTCAACACTCAAATGAGGAGTGCATGGTTTATTTTGGTGTGCTCTGTCAGTTTTGACATTAGTGTTCTGATATTTTCAACCAATGAACTCAGATTCTCTTCTTTGTGTTCTGAAACATTTTAATAAAAAGTAGAAACAACTGAAATGTTTATCAAGAGAAGCAAATGAAAGCTACACCATCATTAAAATTGATTATGTAAATCTTTACTGACATTGTTGAATTTAAAAAGGTTAGAAAAACATCCCTAATAATCCAACTACAAATTTTAGATTTGTAAAAATTCACTTTTAAACCTTTGAATTCCTTAAGCAGGTCTCTGGGGAACAGCAGGTACTCAATAAATGTTGAACAATTAATTAATTAATTAATTCTATAAAGTAGGCTTCAGGTTCAAAGTCAAGTTTTTTTTTAAGTTTAATGTTAAAATAATATTATTGTAGCTCACATTTATAAACATAAAAATGCCCATTGAAAATTAGAGTGAACATTGGATTTGTTCCCTTTCCTGCTTTACTACTGAAGAGACTACTGGAAATAAAAATCACCATTAATCACCTCATTGAATTTAATTGAAATAATGTAAATGAAAGTACTCTGTAAACTGTTATGGTATATACAAATAAGGTATTGTCACTAGCCATCTGTTCTACCATACGATGTTATAGTTTTGATTATGCAAATAAAATTTTACTGTGGAAAAATGAAAGAAAAACAGCACATACAATGCATTTACATAAAACTGCATATACTCCTTTATGTGTGAGCATGTACATACCCATGAAAAAAAAATGTCAGGAAGCACGTTCATCTAATGGTTTGCAGGTTTTTGCCCTGAACTTTGGAACTTGGAGTGATTTTATTTATTTTTACAAATACTCTGTATTACTTTTATGATTAGCAAAATAGTGAAGTATTTAAGTTTAGGGGAAAAGATGTATGTCTACATAACTTCATTTTCAAGTGGAACAGACAGAAAATAATTATGGGAAAGGCCTTTATATTGAGGAATTAGGTCACCAGAGTCCAGGATAGTTTTGGAAGACTGGAGAGAAGCCAGACTGTAGGAGTTTAACCAAAGAATAAGTAATAGAGGAGATAGAAGAGATAAATTTGGAAATTATCAGCCTATTTTCACTTTCCTCCTATTCCATTAAGTCCTTTGTCTCGCTCCAGTTTTCTCATCTCTTTACTGCACTGTCTGCATTTCAATGTTAAGCTCCTCTTCCCCCTTGATGGCACCTCATTGTGTGATGTTCAGGTCCCTATTTCCTTGCTCACATCTCACTAAGTGATCTATACCACTCCCGCCTGAGGACGACTGCAGGTATAGGCAATGTTTCTTATGTAGTTTAAAAATGCACAAACAGGGTCTTGGAGAGAAATATCATGCATTGGAACATGAAGTATATTCATTTAAATGCTACTTTGCCGCCCTTTCAAAGCTGACTTTCAAAAAACACTTTGCGTATCCTTATTATATGTCTTCTGTCAAATTCCTATCATTTGCTGTTGTCTCTGTGACCTGCAGTCTTTCATCTATCTTTTACACTTACCTCAGTCATTTTCATTCTTTCTATCATTGCTTCCTTCTTTTTTGTGTCAACGTAACATAATAAAACTGGAGGCTTAGAGTTGTTTTTCTGAGTGAAAGGGTATTAGGTAGAGTACATAGTTAATTTTTATTTGTAGTGAACACAGAATAACAAACCAACAACAGCAAAGGAAGGATGAATTAAAGAAAAAGACCACACAGAGTCGAAACCACCTCATGAATAAATGGCATATGCTGGGAATCTATCCAAGTAATGGACGAACTTCATTTATATACTTTCATCCTTTTTTAACAATACTGATGTAAGAATTACCATTTTACATGGGAGGAGGGGAGAAGAGGGGGAGGGGAATGTGTTTGTATTATACAGTAGTAATTTGTTCTTATTTATCATAAATCTTAGTAATTGTTTGCTTCCTCCCTTATTTCTTCCAAGTCCTGTGGTTTCTCTCCTTCCAGGTGATGCACTTGGTTCCACCATCTCAACTCACTGGGTCTGCAACAAAAGCCTTCCAACAGCCTTCCTCATCTTTACCCTGGATCCCCTCTGAAATCGACTCTATATGAAGCAGCCAGAGATATCTTTTAAAATATTAATATAATCATAGTAACCCTCAGCTGAAAACCCTTAAATGCCTTCCAATATTACTTAGGAGAAATTTAAATTATTAAATTTAAATTGTTAAAATTGTTAGCATGGCCTATGAGGTCCAGCATGACCTGACCTGGGTCAGTTTCCATCTCTTCCTCTCAGCACTGCACCCCTTACTCCCTGATCTCCAGACTCACTGGCCTTCTTTTTATGTCTAAATGGGCCAAGTGCTTCCTACCTCAGGGCCTAGGTGTATGCTGATCTCTCTACCTGTGATTCTCTTCTTCCCATTCCTTACCTGGCCAAACACTCTCCCCTCAAGTCTCACTCGTTTCCTTGGGAAGGCCTTCTCTTGCACCTGCAGCAGTTACTTTGGTTCTCTTGCTCACTGCCTCTTCCAACCTCCTTTGCTGTGGCCTCTTGAACAGAGAAACTGAAAAGCTCAGAATTGCACTGCTCATATTTCCTTGCTGCCTGAGTTCTGAATGTGATTTATGTTTACCAAATGGAAACTCCCATGGAAGCCTTGAATACAAAACTGAGTTAACTGAAAAGGAGGGTGTGAGGCATCTATTTTTATGGCTCAGGTCTTAGCAGAGGGGATATGGTTCTAGGGTAAGCAGCAAGAATACCAGCTCTCTGGTTGTGGCTGCAGTAGTACCCACTTTCACGGTCCAGTTCTGTTGTGTGGCTTTGGGGACCATTCATGACAGCTCATTCTAGGGTCTGTGGTTTCACCACTCATTCAGAAAGCTGTTTAATACTCTGCAACAAATACCTTTCTGCTTAAGCTACCTAACATAGATTCTGCTATCTGTAGCTGAACCTTCACTGGTACGTGGTCTCTCCTCGATGTATATCAGACCCCTCTGTTACAGTCTTTTATTACACTTGACATTTCTTTCACAGTACTTGTTATAATTTGTAATTACATATTTACTTGAGTACTTGTCTGTCTCAGTTGCTAGATTCTCAGCTTCATGAGAATATGGTAGGTGTTTAACCCATAATGGTTGAAGAAATTAGTAAAAAAGCAAAATATATTAAGTTTCTTCTGTATTTACTGCCTGATTACCTGCTTTCCTTGGGTTCTAGAGCTGTAGATATATTAGCCATTTGGATGCAACTACTGTTAGTGACCATCCTTATTCATTCTGCATCATTCTGCATTCATTGCATTCATTCATTCTGCATTCATGCATTCATTCTGCAATATAAGTAATCTTATATTGTTTCACCTTAGCGATATAGACTCCACTAGCAGTTCTTTTTTGAATCCGATCTTGTTACAATGACTAGGGTTAAACTAAACTTCCCTAACATCCACTACTGAAGATAAAAGAATATATGTTGCAGAGAAAGTGTGTAAATAGTTGAGCACAAGAAATCTGATATGAGATTTGGATAATTCGACCAATGTGTCCCTGCTACACAAAGTCTTCTCTGGGTTTTCTGATATCCAACTAGAAAAATGAAAAAAGTCTAGTGACAGGAAAGAGCAGAATTATTATTGAAATATGTGATATGCCTTTCAAATTGGACAAATTAGTACAGATGTTTTATGTTAAAGGATGAAACATATTTAGATTTAGAAAATCATCCATTGTGTTCCATCCCATATGAAGAAAATCAGTGGACAGATTCTGCAAAATAGATGAAAAGAGAGGAAATAAGCCAGCTAAATCATGGGAAGAATGAGCTAGCAGGCTCAGAAGTCTTACCTTTTATAATTGGCATTTACAAGTGTTCTCATATGCAGATCTAACTCATCTTTTGGTGAACTTTGAAGACAGCAAACCTGCTATTCCTCCTGGATTCCTTATATCAGGGAATGAAATTATCCACCCAGAAACCCAGACATCAACCTTGATTCTTCCCTCTTCCTCATGGATTCATCTTCTCCATCCAATTTGTCAATAACCACAATTCTTAAAATTTCCCTTTTCTTAATCTTTTTTTTTTTGCTCTACTTTTGTCAGTATTATTAAAAGTCTCCTAATTGGTTTTCCATCACTTCAATTTAGAATGATATGTCTAAAATCCAAATATTATCATGTTACTCCCCTGCTTAAAATCCTTTAGCGGCCTCCCTTTTTAATCAGCCCAGATACTTTAAGATCCCTTCTCATGCCTTACCACTCCCCCACCCATGCACTCTTTGCACTATCTTCATTGAAATACTTTAAATTCCCAGAATGCACTAGGTCATCTCCCTACTCCCCAGCCCTCAGGTTCCTGCACAAATTGCTCTACATCCTTGATACCCCCTTCCCATACTCTTTGCTTGGCTAACTCCAACTCATTTTACAGAGTTCAGTTTAGACATCACTTCTAAGAAACCTTCCTCAGACTTTAGTGCCTGGGATACATTTGTGCCTCATGGTTCCCTAAAAAATTCTATCCCCTCCTTAATTTACCATCATCCTAAATTTGCCTCTTTACATACTTGTCTGTATCCATTAGGATTAAGTTTGGCCTAATATTAAAAAAATAATAACAGTGACTTAAACAAATTGGAGGCTTATTTTTATCTTATGTAAAGAAAATCCAGAGGTGAGCAGTCTTGAGCTTGTGTGATAACTTCAAGGTCATCAGGTTTCTAGGACCCTTCAATTTTTCTGAACTGATACACTTAGCACGTAGTTTCCATCCCTAAGGTTGCCACAATATCCAAGAGAACTCCAGCAATCACATCTGCATATCAGACAGCAGGAAGGAAGAAAAAGCAGTAGATAAAAAGTACATTCAAGCTGTTTAGTTTCCTTCTAAGATGTTTTCCCGGAAGTCTCACGCAACACCTTAGCTCACTTTTTGTTGGCTACCCCTAGCTACAGGGGTGACAGGGAAATATTATCTTTTAATTGTGCACATTGCTGCTTGCCTTTATACTGTGATTCTGCTAGAAAGGAAGAAAAGAAGGAGGGATATTGAGTAGACACCCAGCAATCACTGCTACCTTGGGTTACCTACTCTTTAAGAACAGAGACTCTCTCCTTGTATCATCTTCAGGCCTGAGCACCACACCACACACTGAACAGATGTTCAATAAATATTATACATAAATAGTTTAAAGATAAACAGTGTAACATTGGGCATGCTAAAAGACTAGATTGTGGTTCCTCATACATGAAATAGAGAGCCTCCAAAATTTGTTTTTGAAGCTGTGTAATTCTTTTTTATTTTCTAAATAAAATGTTATCTAGAATCCAGTATGAAGCAACAGAAGTGGAATGTTCAGGTTGGAGGCAAGCAGCCTGCATCCTTACTTGACCTACCCTTTTAAATTCCCTGAGAGGAGCCCTGGGATATCTCCTTGGAACTCAAAGGCTTCACAAATCACAATTTGGAAACAACTGGACTTATGATCCCACCAGCACAGGAGTCTCTGAACTAACAGTAGAATCAAAGTTCTATCATATCATCAGGAAATAATCAACCCAATTGGTTATCAATAAAAATTAAGCCAACTTCACTAAAAACAGAGCGACCATATGATTCAGCAATCCCCCTCCTGGGCATATATATGGAGAAAAACACAGTTTGAAAGGATACATGCACCCTAATGTTCATAGCAGCACTATTTACAATAGCCAAGACATGGAAGCAACCTAAATGTCCATCGACAGATGAATGGATAAAGAAGATGTAGTATGTATACATATATATATATATATATATATATATATATATATATATATATATATATAAAATGAATATTATTCAGCCATAAAAAAGAATGAAATAATGCCATTTGTAGCAACATGGATGGACCTGGAGATTATCATATTAAGTGAAATAAGTCAGACAGAGAAAGACAAATATCATATGATATCACTTATATGTGGAATCTAAAAGAAAAGACAATGATATGAATGAACTTATTTACAAAACAGAAACAGACTCACAGACTTAGAGAATGAACTTATGGTTACCAGGGGGAAGGGGGAAGGGTGAAGGGGAGGGATAGATTGGGAGTTTGGGATTGATGTGTACACACTGCTATATTTAAAATAGACAACCAATAAGGACTTACTGTAAGAAAAAAGAATTAAGTCAACTTCTCATGTCCCTGACAATGACATCATCCATTCTTGGAACACGGAAAGGCTGTGTCAAAATGTTGAAGTAAGGAAGGATGGCATTGTAAGAGCAAACACAAAACAGAACTTGGTGGTCTATATGGAATACTGAAGAGCAAACGTACAGTTCTCTTTCATTTCCATTGTGCCTGTCCTTCAAGGTGTAGCTCATACCCTAGTTCATCCATAAAGTCTTCACTGATATCCCCTGACTATCCACTTCTAAACTAGATGTAGGGATTGAGTGGGACTTTCCCACTAGCTGCAGATCATCTGGTCAAGAGGAGATACAGTATATATAGCATTGAGGAGTGAAGCTGGAATGAAGAAAATCAAGCGGATGACAGTGGATCCCAATTATTCTTCAGATAATCAGACAGCTAAAAATTATGTATCAGGCCAAAAGATAAACTGAAATATTAGCACAAAGCTAACAGATTTAGAAGAAAAGGTAAAAGAGAGAACACAGAGTAGCTAGAATGTAGGGACTTTTTATGGGACACCTGTGACCACCATTGTAATAGCTACAATTTATTGTAACTCTAATATGTGCTAGTATTTTTAAACGAATTTTATATATGCTATTCTTAATCCTCATAGCAACCCTGAAAGAATGCTAGTATTATTCCATTTTAACAATACAGAAACTGTGGCTTAAAAAAGAGAAATAAATTGCTCACATTTTGGTGAGAGAGAAGGGACAACAAAATTGTAGTTCAGGATGTCTTATTTCAGTGCTACCCCATGTTCTTTACAACACCAAGATGATGCTGTGATTGCTGAATTATAGTGCTCTCAGATAAGATACTCCTCTTTGGTCAGTTTGGCTAATGTCTCTTCAGAGATGTGCTTAAGACTGCTCTTGTTAATAGCATCTTTAGGGTGAGGACAGCAAAGCTTGGTATTTAATGGTAATTATTTCTATTTACTCTCACCCTATGAACTCAGAAGTCTGCACAAACACTAACTCATAAGCCATGAGGAAATGGGTGGTAAACAATATTGGCATTTATTATTTTCATAGTTCAGTCTATCTCCTTCTTTTATCATCTCCAAAACATACCATCATATTCTCATTGGAAGAACCTCCTTTCATTGGTCAGAAAGCCCTTGTCTCAGTGCACAAGGATAATCTGGGATAAAATTATGAATTTAAATAGTAGTTAATCAAGGAAAAAAGATGTTAGAGTAGTCCTTCCCTGTTCCACACCTCCGCCCCCACCCCGCCCCCCCGCCATATAGTTACTTCTTTCTCATCTTACATTTTCCCCTGTTTCCTCACTGTCTAGCTTGCCATCCCCAGCCATCCCTGGGAATCAGGATGAACCCAGCAGTGACTAAATCACTGGACCATCTCATCTCCATCTCATTCACTGGTTGCTGACTGACTGAAAGGCCAGTTTCTCCCTTTTAGACTATTTCTGTTAAGTTCACCAATGAGTCATGCATCATCAAACAAATGGCCACTGGGTCTGCGTAACAAAGAGACAAATGTTACCAAAGCAGAAGCACTTGTGCTTTTTCCTGGAGAAGTTGGTAGAAAGTTGCCCAAACCTTTCGACCGCTGGGCAGGACTGCAACTGGAGTGATCCAAGGCTCTAGTTTATCAAACTGTCTGAAATATTCTTCTAGTTTGACCTTCCTCCCAGAGGTGGAATGCCTTGGGCTCCTTTCCACCAGCATCTCTTTCTTTCTTTTCAGCTTGAGCACCCTTCCCACGCTTCTGGACTCTGAGACTTCAAAGAGCAAGATGGCATGTGGAATAAGAAAAAAACTATCTCAAGACTTTGTTGTTAAGTAATTAGATCAATTAATTGTGTAATTTAAACTGAATAATTTACTTTCATCTGAATTATCCAAATCTTTTAAAATCAATGTATTGTTTTTTGGTAACTTCAATCATATGGTTTCATTGGCTCAAGTTATTCTGGGTGAGTAGAAATTGCCAACATTTTTAAATAGGTCCAATATACAATAATTTGGTTTTGAAATCCTATACTAAGTGAATTTCAAGCATCTCTCAGAACAAGAAAAATAAAGGGCTCATTGTGATTTCTGAATAGTTTAGCCAGTTCTCACTGGATATGTTAGCACTTTTTGTGCATATGATAAGCTAATATTCTTCCATGCCTGTAATGATTTATGTTTTTAAAAATGATTGTTTCTTTGGTTTTCCTTATCCTCTTAGCATGGCGGTGGGCACGTCCATGGCACTCAGTAAAAATGTACTTTGAGATCCATTTTGAAACATATGACATTCTAGTGGGTGGATAAATAAATATCAACTTCTCTTACTTCTTATACTAGTAATAATAATATATTCTTATGGAACACTAACAGTAGAACTTTGTTTTGTGATGGACCTTCTTAAATATAAGCATATAATGGGTTATTTTAAAAGCCTTAAACACTTATATTAAATGCATCTGTTTCTGGGGCTTCCCTGGTGGTGCAGTGGCCTGCCAATACAGGGGACACTGGTTCAAGCCCTGTTCCTGGAACATTCCACATGCCGTGGAGCAACTAAGCCCGTGTGCCACAACTACTGAGCCTGTGCTCTAGAGCCTTTGAGCCACAACTACTGAGCCTGCATGCCACAACTACTGAAGCCCACATGCCTAGAGCCCGTGTTCCACAACAAGAGAAGCCACCTCAATGGGAAGCCCGCGCACCACAATGAAGAGTAGCCCCCACTAGCCGCATCTAGCGAAAGCCCGCTTGCAGCAACAAAGACCCAACGCAACCCAAAACAAATAAATACATAAATAAGTTTATTAAAAAATAATAAATTCATCTGTTTTTTAATTGCTCTGAAAATCCCTCTCAGTCTGGGTGTTGTAAGTGGGGCTTCCCTAAAAATAAGCAAGAGTTCAAAACTGGGCACAAAGAAGCCAAAGCAGAATGAATTAAAAATGTGCTCCCTGCCATCTTGCAATGTTCTTACAGTAAAGAGGAAGTACTGTGCCCCCTCCCTTAACTATTCCTTGGCTGATGGCTTTTCTTGGGAATACATTTTCCTAGAGAACTCCTAGGAACAGTTGTTTCCTTGAAAGGATGTGTGCTTTTGCTGGTGAATGTTGACTTAGGAAGAAGATGAAAGAAATGTGGAAGACTAGAAAGACCCTGCAGTTAGTATAGGGAAAAGGAGCGGGGAGAGATTCATGTTTGTGAGTCCCTATTTTTGGCTAGGTGCTAGCACATAACATAACTTTTATTCTGTTAGGTGATATTATTGCCCATTTTATAGATGAGGAAATCACTGAAAGGCTAATTAAATTTCTTAAATGCACATTTTTTTTTAAGCAAAAAGGTAGAACTTGTAGTTAATTGATTAAAACGGAACCATAAGTCTGTTGAGAATGGGTACCTGTGCTGCTTCTCTTTATCAACCAACAGAGCAGATCAACCTGGGCTGGATTTCAAAGGGGCAGGCAAAAGCCCTGTACTCTGGCTTCATCTCCCTTAACTGATGTCTAATTAACAAAGGATTATATCTTTAGTACCATAAGCAGAGACGAAGCTTCTCATGTGAATACCTCTAGAAATGGCAGCCCATAGTATCAATTAACACTCATGTTAGTAGCAATTATGTTACTATGTTTATCAAGCATGTGTCAAGCAGTCTGCATATAATTTCTATTTGATCCACAATAACCTTAAAAATATTATCATTTCCATTTTAAATATGAAGTAATTGTAACTTAAAGAAAGTAAATAATTATCACACACTAAATGGAAAAGCCAGGGGCTTCCGGGAAGATGGCGGAAGAGTAAGACGCGGAGATCACGTTCCTCCCCACAGATACACCAGAAATACATCTACACGTGGAACAGCTCCTACAGAACACCCACTGAACGCTGGCAGAAGACCTCAGACCTCCCAAAAGGTAAGAACCCCCCCAGGTACCTGAGTAGGGCGAAAGAAAAAACAGAGACAAAAGAATAGGGACGGCACCTGCACCAGTGGGAGGGAGCTGTGAAGGAGGAAATGTTTCCAAACACTAGGAAGCCCCTTCGCGGGCGGAGACAGCAGGTGGCGGAGGGAGATAGCTTCAGAGCCGCGGAGGAGAGCACAGCAACAGGGTAGGGAGGGCAAAGCGAAGAAATTCCCGCACAGAGGATGAGGGCCGACCAGCACTCACCAGCCTGAGGCTTGTCTGCTCACCCGCCGAGGCGGGAGGGGCTGCGAGCTGAGGCTCGGGTTTCGGTCGGAGCGCCGGGAGAGGACTGGGGTTGGCGGTGTGAACATAGCCTGCAGGGGCTAGTGCACCACAGCTAGCCGGCAGGGAGGCCGGAGAAAAGTCTGGAGCTGCCGAAGAGGCAAGAGACTTTTTCTTCCCTCTTTGTTTCCTGCTGCGCGAGGAGAGGGGATTAAGAGCGCTGCTTAAAGGAGCTCCAGAGACGGGCGCAAGCCACGGCTAAAAGCGCGGACCCCAGAGACGGGCATGAGACGCTAAGGCTGCTGCTGCCGCCACCAAGAAGCCTGTGTGCGAGCACAGGTCACTATCCACACCCCCCTTCCGGGGAGCCTGTGCAGCCCGCCACTGCCAGGGTCCAGGGAGCCAGGGACAACTTCCCCGGGAGAACGCATGGCGCGCCTCAGGCTGCTGCAACGTCACGCCGGCCTCTGCCGCCGCAGGCCCGCCCCGCACTCCGTGCCCCTCCCACCCCGCGGCCTGAGTGAGCCAGAGCCCTGAATCAGCGGCTCCTTTAACCCCATCCTGTCTGAGCGAAGAACAGACGCCCTCCGGCGACCTACACGCAGTGGCAGGGCCAAATCCAAAGCTGAGCCCCTGGGAGCTGTGAGAACAAAGAAGAGAAAGGGAAATCTCTCCCAGCAGCCTCAGGAGCAGCGGATTAAAGCTCCACAATCAACTTGATGTACCCTGCATCTGTGGAATACCTGAATAGACAACGAATCATCCCACATTAAGGAGGTGGACTTTTAGAGCAAGATTTATGATTTTTTCCCCCTTTTCGTCTTTTTCTGTGTGAATGAAAGGCTCTTGGTGCTGCAGCCAGGAGTCACTGCTGTGCCTCTGAGGTGGGAGAGCCAACTTCAGGACACTGGTCCACAAGAGACCTCCCAGCTCCACATCATATCAAACAGTGAAAATCTCCCAGCGATCTCCATCTCAACACCAGCACCCACCTTCACTCAACGACCAGCAAGCTACAGTGCTGGACATCCTATGCCAAACAACTAGCGAGACAGGAACACAACCCCACCCATTAGCAGAGAGGCTGCCTAAAATCATAAGAAGTCCACAGACACCTCAAAACACACCACCAGACGTGGACCTGCCCACCAGAAAGACAAGATCCAGCCTCATCCACCAGAACACAGGCACTAGTCCCTCCACCAGGAAGCCTACACAACCCACTGAACCAACCTTAGCCACTGGGGACAGACACCAAAAACAACGGAAACTACGAACCTGCAGCCTGCAAAAAGGAGACCCCAAACACAGTAAGATAAGCAAAATGAGAAGACAGAAAAACACAGAGCAGATGAAGGAACAAGATAAAAACCCACCAGACCTAACAAATGAAGAGGAAAAAGGCAGTCTACCTGAAAAAGAATTCAGAATAATGAGAGTAAAGATGATCCAAAATCTTGCAAATAGAATAGACAAAATGCAAGAAACATTTAACAAGGACCTAGAAAAACTAAATATGAAACAAACAACAATGAACAACACAATAAATGAAATTAAAAATACTCTAGATGGGATCAATAGCAGAATAACTGAGGCAGAAGAATGGATAAGTGACCTGGAAGATAAAATAGTGGAAATAACTACTGCAGAGGAGAATAAAGAAAAAAGAATGAAAAGAACTGAGGACAGTCTTAGAGACCTCTGGAACAACATTAAATGCACCAACATTCGAATTATAGGGGTTCCAAAAGAAGAAGAGAAAAAGAAAGGGACTGAGAATATATTTGAAGAGATTATAGTTCAAAACTTCCCTAATATGGGAAAGGAAATAGTTAAACAAGTCCAGGAAGCACAGAGAGTCCCATACAGGATAAATCCAAGGAGAAACATGCCAAGACACATATTAATCAAACTGTCAAAAATTAAATACAAAGAAAATATATTAAAAGCAGCAAGGGAAAAACAACAAATAACACACAAGGGAATCCCCATGAGGTTAACAGCTGATCTTTCAGCAGAAACTCTGCAAGCCAGAAGGGACTGGCAGGACATATTTAAAGTGATGAAGGCGAAAAACCTGCAACCAAGATTACTCTACCCAGCAAGGATCTCATTCAGATTTGAGGGAGAAATTAAAACCTTTACAGACAAGCAAAAGCTGAGAGAGTTCAGCACCACCAAACCAGCTTTACAACAAATGTTAAAGGAACTTCTTTAGGCAAGAAACACAAGAGAAGGAAAAGACCTACAATAACGAACCGAAAACAATTAAGAAAATGGGAATAGGAACATACATATTAATAATTACCTTAAATGTAAATGGACTAAATGCTCCCACCAAAAGACACAGATTGGCTGAATGGATACAAAAACAAGACCCATATATTTGCTGTCTACAAGAGACCCACTTCAGACCTAGAGACACATACAGACTGAAAGTAAGGGAATGGAAGAAGATATTCCAATCAAATGGAAACTAAAAGAAAGCTGGAGTAGCAATTCTCATATCAGACAAAATAGACTTTAAAATAAAGACTATTAGGAGAGACAAAGAAGGACACTGCATAATGATCAAGGGATCAATCCAAGAAGAAGATATAACAATTGTAAATATTTATGCACCCAACATAGGAGCACCTCAATACATAAGGCAAATACTAACTGCCATAAAAGGGGAAATCGACAGTAACACATTCATAGTAGGGGACTGTAACACCCCACTTTCACCAATGGACAGATCATCCAAAATGAAAATAAATAAGGACACACAAGCTTTAAATGAGACATTAAACAAGATGGACTTAATTGATATTTATAGGACATTCCATCCAAAAACAACAGAATACACATTTTTCTCAAGTGCTCATGGAACATTCTCCAGGATAGATCATATCTTGGGTCACAAATCAAGCCTTGGTAAATTTAAGAAAATTGAAATTGTATCAAGTATCTTTTCCGACCACAATGCTATGAGACTAGATATCAATTACAGGAAAAAATCTGTAAAAAATACAAATACATGGAGGCTAAACAATACACTACTTAATAACGAAGTGATCACTGAAGAAATCAAAGAGGAAATTTACAAATACCTAGAAACAAATGACAATGGAGACATGATGACCCAAAACCTATGGGATGCAGCAAAAGCAGTTCTAAGAGAGAAGTTTACAGCAATACAATCCTACCTTAAGAAACAGGAAACATCTCGAATAAACAACCTAACCTTGCAACTAAAGCAATTAGAAAAAGAAGAAGAAAAAAAAACCCCACAGTTAGCAGAAGGAAAGAAATCATAAAAGTCAGATCAGAAATAAATGAAAAAGAAATGAAGGAAACGATAACAAAGATCAATAAAACTAAAAGGTGGTTCTTTGAGAAGTTAAACAAAATTGGTAAACCATTACCCAGACTCATCAAGAAAAAAAGGGAGAAGACTCAAATCAATAGAATTAGAAATGAAAATGGAGAAGTAACAACTGACACTGCAGAAATACAAAAGATCATGAGAGATTACTACAAGCAACTCTATGCCAATAAAATTGACAACCTGGAAGAAATGGACAAATTCTTAGAAATGCACAACGTGCCAAGACTGAATCAGGAAGAAATAGAAAATATGGACAGACCAATCACAAGCACTGAAATTGAAACTGTGATTAAAAATCTTCCAACAAACAAAAGCCCAGGATCAGATGGCTTCACAAGCGAATTCTATCAAACATTTAGAGAAGAGCTAACACCTATCCTTCTCAAACTCTTCCAAGATACAGCGGAAGGAGGAACACTCCCAAACTCATTCTACGAGGCCACCATCACCCTGATACCAAAACCAGACAAGGATGTCACAAAGAAAGAAAACTACAGGCCAATATCACTGATGAACATAGATGCAAAAATCCTCAACAAAATACTAGCAAACAGAATCCAACAGCACATTAAATGGATCATACACCATGATCAAGTGGGGTTCATTCCAGGAATGCAAGGATTCTTCAATATATGCAAATCAATCAACGTGATACACCATATTAACAAATTGAAGGAGAAAAACCATATGATCATCTCAATAGATGCAGAGAAAGCTTTCGACAAAATTCAACACCCATTTATGATAAAAGCCCTGCAGAAAGTAGGCATAGAGGGAACACTCCTCAACATAATAAAGGCCATATATGACAAACCCACAGCCAACATCGTCGTCAATGGTGAAAAACTGAAAGCATTTCCACCAAGATCAGGAACAAGACAAGATTGCCCACTCTCACCACTCTTATTCAACATAGTTTTGGAAGTTTCAGCCACAGCAATCAGAGAAGAAAAGGAATCCAAATCGGAAAAGAAGAAGTCAAGCTGTCACTGTTTGCAGATGACATGATACTATACATAGAGAATCCTAAAGATGCTACCAGAAGACTACTAGAGCTAATCAATGAATTTGGTAAAGTAGCAGGATACAAAATTAATGCACAGAAATCTCTGGCATTCCTATACACTAATGATGAAAAATCTGAAAGTGAAATCAAGAAAACACTCCCATTTACCATTGCAACAAAAAGAATAAAATATCTAGGAATAAACCTACCTAAGGAGACAAAAGACCTGTATGCAGAAAATTATAAGACACTGATGAAAGAAATTAAAGATGATACAAATAGATGGAGAGATATACCATGTTCGTGGATTGGAAGAATCAACATTGTGAAAATGACTCTACTACCCAAAGCAATCTACAGATTCAATGCAATCCGTATCAAACTACCACTGGTATTTTTCACATAACTAGAACAAAAAATTTCACAATTTGTATGGAAACACAAAAGACCCCGAATAGCCAAAGCAATCTTGAGAAAGAAAAACAGAGCTGGAGGAATCAGGCTCCCTGACTTCAGACTATACTACAAAGCTACAGTAATCTAGACTATATGGTACTGGCACAAAAACAGAAAGGTAGATCAATGGAACAGGATAGAAAGCCCAGAGATAAACCCACGCACATATGGTCACCTTATCTTTGATAAAGGAGGCAGGAATGTACAGTGGAGAAAGGACAGCCTCTTCAATAAGTGGTGCTGGGAAAACTGGACAGGTACATGTAAAGTATGAGATTAGATCACTCTCTAACACCATACACAAAAATAAGCTCAAAATGGATTAAAGACCTAAATGTAAGGCCAGAAACCATCAAACTCTTAGAGGAAAACATAGGCAGAACACTCTATGACACAAATCACAGCAAGATCCTTTTTGACCCACCTCCTAGAGAAATGGAAATAAAAACAAAAATAAACAAATGGGACCTAATGAAACTTCAAAGCTTTGGCACAGCAAAGGAAACCATAAACAAGACCAAAAGACAACCCTCAGAATGGGAGGAAATATTTGCAAATGAAGCAACTGACAAAGGATTAATCTCCAAAACTTATAAGCAGCTCATGCAGATCAATAAAAAAAAAACAAACAACCCAATCCAGAAATGGGTAGAAGACCTAAATAGACATTTCTCCAAAGAAGATATACAGACTGCCAACAGACACATGAAAGAATGCTCAACTTCATTAATCATTAGAGAAATGCAAATCAAAACTACAATGAGATATCATCTCACATCAGTCAGAATGGTCATCATCAAAAAATCTAGAAACAATAAATGCTAGAGAGGGTGTGGAGAAAAGGGAACCCTCTTGCACTGTTGGTGGGAATGTAAACTGATACAGCCACTGTGGAGAACAGTATGGAGGTTCCTTAAAAAACTACAAATAGAACTACCATATGACCCAGCAATCCCACTATTGGGCATATACCCTGAGAAAACCATAATTCAAAAAGAGTCATGTACCAAAATGTTCATTGCAGCTCTATTTACAATAGCCCGGAGATGGAAACAACCTAAGTGTCCAACATCGCATGAATGGATAAAGAAGATGTGGCACATATATACAATGGAATATTACTCAGCCATAAAAAGAAACGAAATTGAGCTATTTGTAATGAGGTGGATAAACCTAGAGTCTGTCACACAGAGTGAAGTAAGTCAGAAAGAGAAAGACAAATACCGTATGCTAACACAGATATATGGAATTTAAGGGAAAAAATGTCATGAAGAACCTTTGGGTAAGACAGGAATAAAGACACAGACCTACTAGAGAATGGAGTTGAGGACACGGGGAGGGGGAAGGGTAAGCTGTGACAAAGCGAGAGAGAGACATGGACATATATACACTACCAAACGTAAGGTAGATAGCTAGTGGGAAGCAGCTGCATAGCACAGGGAGATCAGCTCGGTTCTTTGTGACCGCCTGAAGGGGTGGGATAGGGATGGTGGGAGGGAGGGAGACGCAAGAGGGAAGAGAAATGGGAACAAATGTATATGTATAACTGATTCACTTTGTTATAAAGAAGAAACTAACACACCATTGTAAAGCAATTATACTCCAATAAAGATGTAAAAAAAAAAAAAAAAAGGAAAGGCCAGTATTTGATACCAAGTCTCTATTCTTAAATCTAATAGTAATCATTTATCAGCATCACTTATGAAATGAAAAGTAATTATTATCTGGACATTAATTGGTTTTTTTGGCCACCCAGCCCAAAAGGGTTAGTGTGTTTTGGTAACCTTACCCTCATTTCCCTACTTTGAGCCCATGGGCTTTTCAGTGGTTGACCACATTTTCAGATGCAGAAGTGGGCTCAGATTGATCTAAACCAGTCAGCATGCTCCATTTTGGCCATAGTAATGGGTTCACTATGGGCATGTATGCAAATAAGCTGATGAATCATGAGCTAATATTTGGGCTTCTGGGAAAGAGAAGATTTCTCTATGTATTTTCTGCAGACTTGATGGTATGAGAGTATGAGGTCTGGAGCTGCAGTTATTTTGTGATGATCAAGATGAGTCTAAAGCTACCAGTGCCTAATACCTGGAGTATGAGAATGAAGAATGAAGCCAACCCTCATGAGCCAGAACAGAGAGAGGAATTCTGATGGTTATTTGCTTCTGAATCAAGCTGTGCCTGAAGATATCATTACTAAAAGACTCTGCAATTACGAGACAATTTTGTTTGTTTGTTTATGACAACTTAAGTTGTTTTCTATTGTTTCCAAGTAAACAAATCCTGATATTTTAATTTTACTCAAAAAGCACCGACCATAAAAGAAATAATTGGTAAACTAGACGACACTAAAATCAAGAACTTCTGATTGTGAAAAGTCATCATAAATTGAAAAAGTCTCAAACAGCAAAAAATTTATAACACGTAAAACTGAAGTATTAGTATCCAGACTATATAAAGAATTCTTACAAATCAAAAGATAATAAGAAACCAGTACATTTACTTTTACAATAAAACTGTATTATTTACACAAAATTTTTAAAAAGAACAAAGAAAGTACAGAAAGAACTTAAATGAAAAATGAAGGTCTCCTTTTATCACCCTATCTACAGTCCCATTCCCCTATGCGATATTACATTTTTAACCTTTTTTTATTATCCTGGTGGCTATACCAAAATATATACTGAAACATACAGTTTATATTATTAAAACTGTGTCATGGTGCAGGTATGCAAATGAGGCAGGACCACCCAGCCTGAGTGTTCCATACACAGTACATAGCCCATAGCCCATTCCCCCTCTAAATCTGTTGACTTAGAGATTGCAGGCTTTCCCCTCGGCTTCAGGAATTCTGAGTGCCTTGAGAATAACCTTTCTCTTCTCAATTCAATCTTCAACCTTTCCATGTGATTTCCAGAACTTGGTCAAAATCATCAGTGTGCTAATTTCACCCCTTCCCATTTTCAGTGTTGCTATGGATTCAATGTCAATAGTACACCTTTATTTTTATTTCCATGGAAATATTTTTATATAGGAAGAGAAGTAACCATGTTTCTCCAGGCTTTCATTTGGAAGCTGTGGTAGACGGATTTCTCAGATGGCCCCTAAATTCCCGGCCCTGGATATACATACTCCTTCTCCCATTTATTCAGTCAAACACTAATCCAGGTGTTGTTTCAGTTATTTTGCAGATGTAAATAAAGTCCCAAATCAGCGAACTTTAAGACTGTGTGGGCCTGATTGATTCAACCCTTTAAATCTGAGTCTAGACGTCGGAGATGGAAGAGGCCAGCAATTTGAAGACTGTAAGTGATTCTATGCACTATTGCTGGCTTGAAGATGGAGGGGGTCATGTGGCAGGGGGTATAGGTGACCTCTAGGAGCTGAGAGGAGTCTCCAGCTTACAGCCAACAAGGAAACAGGGGCCTTAGTCCTATCATTGCAAGGAAATGAATTCTGCAAAAAACCTGATGAACTTGGGAACAGATTCTTTCTCAGAGCTTCCAGAGGGGAAGTCAGCCCAGATAATCTTGCTTTCAATTTTTGAGCTTTTAGCAGAAAACCCAGCCATGTCATGCTTGGACTTCTGACCTCCGGAAGTGTGAGCTAATATATAGGTGCTGTTTTAAGTCACTAAATTTGTGGCAATTTGTTATGCAGCAATAAAAAATGAATTAAAAAGTCCAACTTCAAATACCAACCTTAGAACTTTTAAAAGCTCCACAGCTCTTGCTGAAATGCCTCCAAGGTTTAAGTTCTTGATAATGCATTCTACTGCATTTTGTTTATGCTTGTTTCCTGAAAGCAATTCTCCTGTGGTAGATTTGTTAGTGAGGAAGCACCATGGGACTGAATTTTTGGGATCACGATCTTTGCTCACAAGGGGAAAGTTAGCAGTAATCTTGGAAGCCTTGAAGGTTGAGAAAAGCTGAGAGTACTACCTAGATGGTGAATTTTATGTCAGGTTAAGTTTTAGTCATTCATTTGTTAAATAAGCATTTGTGGGTACTGACACTCCAAGCACAATAGTCTACTGGATAAAACTCATGCAAACAAAATATCATAGCACAATGCAATGAATGGTATGATACTTTTCTACTCAAAATGTGATGCACTTGGGAATATCTCTTAAATGTTGAATCTTAGACCTCACAACAAACCTACTAAATCAGAATCTGCATTTTAACAAGACAGGTGATTTGTAAGCACATTTAAGTTGGTAGAGCACTTCCATAATACTCTACAGCTGAAGTAAAAAGAGCTCAAGTGATAGTGAGGTTGACTAATTCCACCTGGAAGGTCTAGTCTTATCCCTGCAAAGAGGCACCAGGAGCAGAAGCTGCTTTGTCTTACCATGTTTTGAAAATTCACGTCTTGTTCCTGATCTTAGAGGAAACACTTTCAGCTTTTCACCGTTGATTATGATGTTAGCTGTAGGTTTGTCATATATGGCCTTTATTATGTTGAGGAAGGTTCCCTCTATGCCCACTTTCTGGAGAGTTTTTATCATAAATGGATGCTGAATTTTTTTTTTTTTTTTGCGGTATGCGGGCCTCTTACTGTTGTGGCCTCTCCCGTCGCGAAGCACAGGCTCCGGACGCGCAGGCCCAGCGGCCATGGCTCACGGGTCCAGCCGCTCCACGGCATGTGGGATATTCCCGGACCAGGGCACGAACCCGCGTCCCCTGCATTGGCAGGCAGATTCTTAACCACTGTGCCACCAGGGAAGCCCCGGATGTTGAATTTTATCAAGGGTTTTTTTCTGAATCTATTGAGATGATCATATGGTTTTTATTCTTCAGTTTGTTAATGTGGTGTGTCATATTGAGTGATTTGTGGGTATTGAAAAATCCTTGCATCCCTGGGGTAAATCCCACCTGATCATGGTGTATGACCTTTTTAATGTATTGTTGGATTCAAATTGCTAGTATTTTGTTGAAGATTTTTGTGTCTATGTTCATCAGTGATATTGGCCTGTAATTTTCTTTTTTTGTGTGGTTTCTTTGACTGGTTTTGGTATCAGGGTGATGGTGGCCTCATAGTATGAGTTTGGGAGTATTCCTTCCTCTGCAATTTTTTCAAATAGTTTCACAAATATAGGTGTTAACTCTTCTCTAAATGTCAAACATATGATTTAAAATGTAATACATCTTAAGAATAGAATTCATCTGTGAAGCCATGTGGTCCTGGACTTTTGTTTTTTGAGAGTTTTAAAATGACAGATTCAATTTCAGTACTTGTAATTGGTCTGTTCATATTTTCGATTTCTTCCTGGTTCAGACTTGGGATATTGTACCTTGCTAAGAATTTGTCCATTTCTTAGAAAGAAGGTTGTCCAGTTTATTGGCATACAGTTGCTTGTAGTACTCTCTTATGATCCTTTGTATTTCTGTGGTGTCAGTTGTAACTTCTTTTTTTTTTTTCTAATTTTGTTGATTTGGGCCCTCTCCCTTTTTTTTCTTGATGTGTCTGGCTAAAGGTTTATTAATTTTGTTTATCTTTTCAAAGAACCAGCTTTTAGTTTCATTGTTTTTTCTATTGTTTTCTACATCTTTATTTCATTTATTTCTGCTCTGATTTTTATATTTCTTTCCTTCTACTAACTTTGGGTTTTGTTTGTTCTTCTTTCTCTAGTTGCTTTAGGTGTAAGTTTAGGTTGTTTGAGGTTTTTTTTGTTTCCTGAGGTAACAGGAAACTGTTGTAAACTTCCCTATAAACTTTTGCTATAAACTTCCCTCTTAGAACTGATTTTGCTGCCTCTCATAGGTTTTGGATCGTCGTACTTTTGTTTTTATTGTCTCTAGGTAGTTTTTGTTTACCAAGAGATACACTGTTAGTGAGACTACAAATTGGTACAGCCACTATGGAGAACAGCATAGAGATTCCTTAAAAAACTAAAAATAGAGCTACCATATGATCCTGCAATCCCACTCCTGGGCATAAATCTGGAGAAAACCATAAGTTGAAAAGATACATGCACCCTAATGTTCATTGCAGCACTATTTACAGTAATCCAAGACATGGAAGCAACCTAAATGTCCATCAACAGGTGAATGGATAAAGAAGATGTGGCACATACATATGATGGAGTATTACTCAGCCATAAAAAAGAATGGAAATAATGCCATCTGCAGCAACATGGATGGACCTCGAAATTATCATACTAAGTGAAGTAAGCCAGAAAGAGAAAGATCATATTATGTTGCTTATATGTGGAATCTAGAAAAAAAATGATACAAATGAGCCTATATACAAAACAGAAAGAGACCCACAGACATAAAAAGCAAACTTATGGTTACCAAAGGGGAAAAGGGGAAGAGATAAATTAGGAGTTTGGGATTAACATATACACACTAGTATATATAAAATAAATAACCAACAATACATATATAACTGAGTTGCTGTGCTGTACACCGGAAACTAACACAACATTGTAAATCAACTATACTACAAGAAAATTGAAAATAATTTAAAAATAAAAAACCCAGTTGAAGTAAAAATAAAAAGACAAATATCCCAAGCATTCACTATAATAAGCCAAAATGTACTGAGGCAAAAAAGATTAAATTCGGCTTCAGTCATATTTTAAAGATAAAATTAAGCACAGTTTAAGGAAGAGATATTCTCTATTTCTTAGAAATATGAGTGGTGTTACTGATTGCTAATAGCATAATAACTTTTACCAGTGTGTTAACTCTGAACTTTATTCACAAAAAATATACTTCTTATAATACCTCTGTTCTGTCTATTTTGTAACCTATTTCATAGATTACATTCTTCAGATAGTTCACCTTAATCTTCAGGCTGAGAAATTACTTTGATTTATCCTTAAAAAAATGGAGATGAATTTATAGAGTGAAGAGATGAAAGAAGATAGATGATATAGGTGAGCAGTGATGGGAAAATCAGAAAATTAAATCAGGTAAGATTAATCTTAGGACATCATTTCAGTATGATAGATGGATCAGTGTGAGGAGCTTACACATCACTTCTATCCAAAATTATCTGGAAGTTATTGAGATAAACACCCAGTGGAATAAACACCTATGGAATGTGAACTATCAAATTAAGTAAACTTTCATTAATTGCTTCTACCTATTGTACCTAACTCAGTCTTTCCATAACCACTCAGTTAAATTGAACTTAATTGTAGATACATGAAAATATAGTTAACTTACAATATCACTAACCTGAAAGATTACTTTTCCACATCTGGGATAATAAACTTCTTGGGGAAAGATGCTGATTTTTCTTTTGTACTCTAAATTTTTGTGTTCCATGCAAAAGGCATGTTTCCAATAAATGCTTATTGATTAATGAGTTAAGTAACAAAGTAATATGGAGAAGTATTAGAGATGATAGTTTTAGCCTCTCAATATGTATTTTGACCCTAAATCTTTACATCCTGACCTGCCCTTGAATTACACATCTACTAACCTATGAAAGTAAGACATGGGTTTCCAACGATTCATGGTAGTTATCTGAAACTCATCTTTTTCCCCCAGTCTTTCCCACACTGATGAAGCTCATTCTCAGAGGTTTCAGAATTGTTCTACTGGCTCTTTGGATAGTTATGACCAGATAACCCTCCTTCAGGTGGTCTCTAGAAACCTCTCATCCTGGTTTGCCAACTGACACCCCATTCAACCTGCTAGTTTAATGTGTGGGAGGAGAATTGTGTGACTCTGGTAAAATCTTTTTAAGAATTTTAGCTCTAGTTTTCCTATCAATGATGATTTTAAAGGAGCATTATTAATCTTTAAGAGTACAAGGCTGTAGGAGGAAATATAATGGGTAAATATCTCCTTCTCCCTTTCTACTTTCCTCCAGATACATGGATATCGTTTGATAGAAGCTGGAAAAAAACTGCCTTTGTTAGCCTTGCAATGTCTTGATTTCATTGCCTACTTTTTTTTTACATCTTTATTGGAGTATAATTGCTTTACAATGGTGTGTTAGTTTCTGCTTTATAACAAAGTGAATCAGTTATATATATACATATGTTCCCATAAACCTGTAGACCAGACTTACCCTCCCATTTTTCTCAGTAGCTGAGGTATCAAACTCTCTGCTTTCTGTTTTATTTTGTCTTATGGAAAGGTAATATAGTAGAAACATGACAATGGAAGGTTTCTTCTGAATGGATGGAAATGAGTTCCACAGGCATAGAGATATTTGATCCACTATGGTGGTTTCCTGCATTATGTAACTCCATAGTCCCTGTACTTCACTGAATTTAGTTTTGGTCAATGATTGGATTAGAAGTGTAGTAACATGGAGTTAAACCATCTCTCTGAGAAACTGTATTGTATTTCATGATGCTATTTGCACCTGGGAATTAACTGTTGCTCAGACCAGTAAAACAGATAATCATATAGCAACTTCTTTAGAGTATGATATTGATTCCTCCCCATCCCTACCACCAAGTTTTAATATGGTATCCAGTTACCTTTGAGTTTCACATTAATGAGTCATAAATCTTATCAAGAAGGGTGTCTAGCACAACTAAAAAGTCAAATTGTATTTTATTTCAGTATAAACAAAAGGCTCCATTACTTTTTTTTTTTTTTTTTTTTGCGGTCTGTGGGCCTCTCACTGTTGGGGCATCTCCCGTTGCGGAGCACAGGCTCCCGACGCGCAGGCTCAACGGCCATGGCTCATGGGCCCAGCGGCATGTGGGATCTTCCTGGACCGAGGCACGAACCCGTGTCCCCTGCATCGGCAGGCGGACTCTCAACCACTGCGCCACCAGGGAAGCCCCAACTTAATTCTTATACTAATATCGACTGAGCTTTTGTATCTTCTGTTTTACATATTTGGGATCACCTCATTCTGAAAGAAATAATTTTGTTGTTAGATAATACTGAAGCCAAAAACATAATGCCTCATGACTTCCCAGATGAAAACTTAGTGTGGAAACTTGCAGTAATGAAAATCATATTGTTATGCATCTTAATTATTATTTCTTCATGTAGTAAAATGAAATGAAGTTTCTCTCTTAAATGATGAAAATACAGTCTCTGTAATGGAAAAGTTTGGAACATTCCCTTAATAAATACAAAACAGCATACTAATTTCTTTCCCTTTGTCAACATTAAAAAGTATTGATTAAGTACACTTTATAGGGTTATCCAGAAAGATACATTTGATTTAGAAAGAAAAATAATAATTTCAGGGAAAAAAGTCTGCCTTTTAAATATATAAGTTGATAGTTCACAAAAATTATGCACTATTTTTTCCCATATAAACTGCTATGTTGACCTATACTATCCTTACCTCATAATCCAACTATCTGTAGATACAGTGAGTTTATAAAAGAGATGTACAATTTTTTTTTAAAAAAAGAATCTTTGAGATATCTTAGTTCAAGAAAAAAGCAACTCAAAGAACATTTTCTTATTTTCAGGTAATTTTTTTTTTTTTTTTTTTTTTTTTTTGCCGTATGCGGGCCTCTCACTGTTGTGGCCTCTCCCGTTGCGGAGCACAGGCTCTGGACGCGCAGGCTCAGCAGCCATGGCTCACGGGCCTAGCCGCTCCACGGCATGTGGGATCTTCCCGGACTGGGGCACAAACCCGTGTCCCCTGCATCGGCAGGTGTACTCTCAACCACTGCGCTACCAGGGAAGCTCTATTTTCAGGTAATTTTAATGATTAAAAATTGTTTGGGCAAAGGATTCATTTCTCAAATTCTACGACTTTTGTTAGCTTAATCAAAACAAAAGAATTCTTAAGATATTTTACATTTTAAATCATATGTTTGATATTTAGAGAGGAGTTAACACCTATCCTTCTGAAACTATTTCAAAAACTGCAGAGGAAGAAACACTTCCAAACTCATTCTATGAGGCCACCATCACCCTGATACCAAAACCAGACAAAGAAACCACAATATAAGAAAATTACAGGGCAATATCACTGATGAACATAGACACAAATCCTCAACAAAATACTAGCAAGCCAAATCCAACAATACATTAAAAGCATCATACACCATGATCAAGTGATATTTATCCCAGTGATGCAAGGATTCTTCAATATCCACAAATCAATCAGTGTGATACACCATGTTAACAAATTGAAGAAAAAAAGCATATTAACATCTCAGTAGATGCAGAAACAGCATTTGACAAAATTCAACACCCATTTATGATAAAACTCTCCAGAAAGTGTGCATAGATGGAACACATCTCAACATAATAAAGGCCATATATGACAAACCTACAGGTAACACCATACTCAGTGGTGAAAAGCTGAAAGTGTTTTATCTAAGATCAGGAACAAGACAAGGATGTCTACTCTCGCCACTTTTATTCAACATAGTTTTGGAAGTCCTATCCATGGCAGTCAGAGAAGAAAAGTAAATAAATAAAAGCAATCCAAATTGGAAAAGAAGAAGTAAAACTGTCACTGTTTGCAGATGACATGATACTATACATCGAAAATCCTAAAGATGCTACCAGATAACTACTAGAGCTCATCAATGAATTTGGTAAAGTTGCAGGATACAAAATTAATACACAGAAATCTGTTGCAGTTCTATACACTAACAATGAAAGATCAGAAAGAGAAATTAAGGAAACTCATTTACCATCACATCAAAAAGAATAAAATATCTGGGAATAAAACTACCTAAGGGGGCAAAAGACTTGTACTCTGAAAAGTTACAAGACACCATGAAAGAAATCAAAGACAACACAAACAGATGGAAAGATATACCATGTTCTTGGACTGTAAAAATCAATACTGTCAAAATGACTATACTACCCAAGGCAATATACAGATTCAATGCAATCCCTATCAAATTGCCAATGGCACTTTTTGCACACCTAGAAGAAAAAAATTTACAATTTGTATGGAAACACAAAAGACCCCAAATAGCCAGAGCAATCTTGGGGAAGAAAAACGAACTGGAGGAATCAGACTCCCTGACTTCAGACTACACTATAAAGCTACAGTAATCAAAACAGTATGGTACTGGAACAAAGACAGACTTATATATCAATGGATCAGGATAGAAAGCCCAGAAATAAATCCACACACCTATGGTCAATTAATCTACAACAAAGGAAGCAAGACTATACAATGGGGAAAAGACAGTCTGTTCAATAAATGGTTCTGGGAAAACTGGACAGCCACATGTAAAGAATGAAATTAGAACATTCTTTAACACCATACAGAAAAATAAACCCAAAATGAATTAAAGACCTAAATGTAAGACCAGATACTATAAAACCCTTAGAGGAAAATATAGGCAGAACACTCTGGCATAAATCACAGCAATATCTTTTTGGATCCACCTCCTAGAGTAATGGAAGCAAAAGCAAAAATAAACAAACGGGACCTAACTAAACTCAAAAGCTTTTGCATAGCAAAGGAAACCATAAACAAAACGGAAAGAACCCATAGAATGGAAGAAGATATTTGCAAATGATGCGACTGACAAGGGATTAATCTCCAAAGTTTACAAACAGCTTGTGCAACTCGATATAAAAAAAACAAACACACAAACGTCTCAATCAAAAAATGGAGGAAGCCATACGTGTGTGGAGAGAGAGGGTATATAGGAAATCTGTGTACTTTCCCCTTAATTTTGCTGTGAACCTTAAACTTCTCTAAAAAAATAGTTTTAATTTTAAAAATTCTATTCAAAACCAAAAAAATCCATGAAGGAGTTTCAAAAGAAAATCAAAGATCCACATGAAAATTTGGTAGTATCTTATTGAAGTACCTGAAACAAACCCTGAATAAAAGGAATGACATATTATGTTCTTACATGTAAATATTTAATGTTATTAAAATGCCAGTTCCCCCCCAAATTAATATAAACATTTAATTCATTCTATAAGAATCTTAACATATCAATAAACTATTGGCATAGAGTTAGACAAACGTGTCCATGGGAAAGGACAGACTCCAGAACTCAGTTTACATGAGAATTTAATATATGGCTAAAGTGCCCTTTCCATTCAGTTGGGAATGGAAGGATTGTTTTTAAAATGATGTCCCTGATGCACATATTATACTAAAATAAATTTCAATGAAATAATGACTTAAATGTAAAACATGAAACAAGAAAAATCTTGCAAGGAGCTTAAGGAGGAGGAAAACCTTTTTTTCACCAAGACCAGGAAAATCAAATGCTTTAAAAAGAAACATTTCAAGGAAGAGACATTTTAATATTAAAAATGTAAGCATTTATGGCAGAATTTACCTTTAAAAAAGCCAATAGAAAAAACAGATGCATTATATATAACAGATGAAGGACTAACACCTAATATAGATGAAATTTTCTCATAAACATGCAGGAAAATGATAAAATATATAGAAACATAGATAAAAGATATGAATGAACAATTCACAGAAGAACAGATACAAATAACAGATGTGAAAAGATATTCAGATTCACTACTGGTTAGAAAATTGCAAATTAAATTGAAAGTGGTTGCTTACTTTAACTAGCCAAAAGAAAGAGTTGAGGAGAGTGAATTCCCACACCTGTTTAGCCAGTACAAACCAGTGCGGTCAATATTTTGAAACACCTCAGTGCTTGTTGGTAAAAATCTGCTACCCAAGAACTCCACCTCCCTCTCTGCCTCTCTGAGCTTTCTAACTCATGTCTTATGTGGTCATGGGCCCACCACAGTCACTTTCCAAAAACTGTTGGCTCCACAAGTCTGGTGTGTACACTTATGACTGGAAGGAGGCCAGGAGGCAAGGTCAGGGCCCGTGGCATGTTAGAGGCCAGGAATGTCCAGAATGCGGGTCCCTACTTTCTCTGTTCTTGTTGATTTTCACCTCTACTTTATGAAACAAGTTTATGAATACTCAACAACCGCCCACCAAACACCAAAGCATCAAAAACACTGATTTGATCAATAAAAATGAGAGTTAGTGCTGTTCATAATGCTTGCTCGGTGCCTAGAACCATTTTAAACATATAATAATCAATTCAAAGACTATAATTATCAACATCACCATTTTACAGATGACAAAACTGAAGACATATTAATTAAAAATTAAGCAGAGGGCTTCTGACAGAGTCATTGTGATTAAACCTCCTGCTGAGAATAACTAGAAATGTTGAACTAGCTGTACAAGTATTGGTGTGTGTGGGGGGACTGGGCTTGAGACAATTACAGAGCTTCCAAGATCATGAAGAAATACCATATCAACTCTGGGAAAAGAAAAAAATCCAGAGAGACCAGCCAAGCACTTAAAGTCACATTTACCCTTAGAGTTTTGGGCAGTATAGGTAAGGTAGTTGAGAGGCTGAGTAGTATTTACAATGGTTTCAAGGGACTATTGATGACAAAAGGATGACTGGGATGACAAAAGTTGGAGCTTTTTGAAAAGAGAAAAAAAAGAGTGATGACCCTGACAAGCCCAAGTACTTGGAGGAGCTCTGGGTATCTGAGAATGTCATAGTTGGAATGGGAGAGGAGGGGCAGAGCAGCCAAGATTCAAGTTAATGGTGTATCTAGAAAAATTTAAATTCTTGATATTGAATTAAGGCGGTTCCAGATTGCTAATGTAACTTGATACCTGGAAAAAGATAACATCATCCTAGGCCTCAAATTATTTCTAAAAATATTTTTAAAATAAAATTTCTGGGATATAATATACCAGGCATATAAGAATTGAAGAAGTGAAACCTCCTCCAAGCGAAAAAGACATTCGAAATAATAGCTCCAGTAGGTTTTTTTGATATTGAGCTGCATGAGCTATTTGTATATTTTGGAGATAAATCCTTTATCAGATGCTTCATTTGCAAATTCTCCCATCCTGAGGATTGTTTTTTCATCTTGTTTATGGTTTCCTTGATACTGTGTATAAAATAGGTAACTAATGAGAACCTACTGTATAGCACAGGGAACTCTATTCAGTGCTCTGTGGTGACCTAAATAGGTAGGAAATCCCAAAAAGAGGGGATGTATGTATACGTATAGCTGATTCATCTTTCTGTACAGTATAAATTGACATAATATTGTAAAATGACTATACTCCAATTAAAAAAAAATAATAGCTCCAAATATTGGAAGATCAGGCATAGAATTTAAAATAATTATACTTATCGTGTATGGATAAAAGGCAAGACTGCAAATTTTGGCAGAGAACTGGAAACCATAAAAAATGGCATAACAGATTTTAAAAAGAGCATTAATAGAAATCCTCAAACTAACAAGTTTAACAACTAGATATAAAAACTCAGTGGTTGGATTTGATGGATGTTTAAATGCAACAAAAGAGAGAATTAGTGACCTATCAACTAAATTGGAAAAAATATCCGAAATGCAGTTCAGGAAGATACTGTCATAGAAAATACAAAAGAGTAGATAAGAGATATGAAAGATACAATTAGAAGTCAAATATATATAAAATTTGAACTACAAAAGGATTTTAAGCCTTTATTTTCTAATATAAAGCATTTATAGCTATAAATTTCCCTCTAAGTACTTCTTTAGTACTTCCCTTTATTTTTTATTTATTTTTTTAACATCTTTATTGGAGTATAATTGCTTTACAATGGTGTGTTAGTTTCTGTTTTATAACAAAGTGGATCAGCTATACATATACATATCCCCATATCTCTTCCCTCTTGCATCTCCCTCCCACCCTCCCTATCCCACCCCCCTAGGTGGTCACAAAGCACTGAGCTGATCTCCCTGTGCTATGCGGCTGCTTCCCACTAGCTAACAATTTTACATTTGGTAGTGTATATATGTCCATGCCACTCTCTCACTTTGTCCCAGCTTACCCTTCCCCCTCCCCGTGTCCTCAGGTCCATTCTCTAGTAGGTCTGCACCTTTATTCCTGTCTTGCCCTTAGGTTCTTCATAACCAATTTTTTTTCTTAAAGATTCCATATATATGTGTTAGCATACGGTATTTGTTTTTCTCTTTCTGACTTACTTCACTCTGTATGACAGTCTCTACGTCCATCCACCTCACTACAAATAACTCAATTTCGTTTCTTTTTATGGCTGAGTAATATTCCATTGTATATATGTGCCACACCTTCTTTATCCATTCATCTGTTGATGGACACTTTGATTGCATCCATGTCCTGGCTATTGTAAATAGAGCTGCAGTGAACATTGTGGTACATGACTCTTTTTGAATTATGGTTTTCTCAGGGTATGTGCCCAGTAGTGGGATTGCTGGGTAGTATGGTAGTTCTATTTTTAGTTTTTTAAGGAACCTCCATACTGTTCTCCATAGTGGCTGTATCAATTTACATTCCCACCAACAGTGCAAGAGGGTTCCCTTTTCTCCACACCCTCTCCAGCATTTATTGTTTGTAGATTTTTTGATGATGACCATTCTGACTGGTGTGAGGTGATATACCTCATTGTAGTTTTGATTTGCATTTCTCTAATGATTAATGATGTTGAGCATTTTTTCATGTGTTTATTGGCAATCTGTATATCTTCTTTGGAGAAATGTCTATTTAGGTCTTCTGCCTAGTACTTCCCTTTAGCTTCCCCTCCCTACCATTTTTGATATGTTGTAGATTCTTTTTTATTTAATTAAAAATGCTTTATATTTTCACTGTGATTCCTTTATTGGTCCATGCATTATTTACAAGGATGTTACTTAATTTTCAAATATTTGGAGTTTTTTAGAAATATTCATTACTGATTTCTAATTTATTTCTGAGGTGGTGAGAGAATGTACTTTAAATAATTTTATTTAAAAAAACTTTTTATGATTTGTCTTATGGCCAAGAATATTCATCTATCTTACTGAATGTTCTGTGGGCACAAAACATGCTGTTGTTATGTGGAGGATTTTATACAACTACATTAAATCAAGTTGATTATAATATTATTCAAGTCTTCCATATCCTTGTTGAGTTTCCAGCTACTCGTTCTATCAATTTGTTATAGAGTGCTGAAACCTCAATTATAATTGTAAGTTTGTCAATACTGTATGATATCACTTATACGTGGAATCTAAATAATACAACAAACTAGTGAATATAACAAAAAAGAAGCAGACTTACGGAAATAGAGAATGAACCAGTGGTTACCAGTGGGTAGAGGGAAGAGTAGAGGGGCAATATAGGGGTAGGGGGATTAAGATGTACAAACTATTAGGTACAAAATAAGCTACAAGGATTTATTGTATAACATAGGGAATATAATCAATATTTTATAATAGCTATAAATGGAGTATAACCTTAAAAACTGTGAATCACTGTATTGTACACCTGTAACATATAATATTGTGCCACTATACTTCAATTAAAATTTTAAAAATAATTGTAAGTTTGTCTATTCCTCATTTCAGTTCTATCAGTTTTTACTTCATGAATTTCAAAGCTTTGTTATTAGATTCAAGCACATTTACTATTATTATGTTCTTTCAATGAACTTTGCCTTTCACCATTATGAAATACTGCTCTATACTTATGGTAATATTCAAGGTAATTATCAATGTGGTAATCAGTGTCCAAAAATTTATCCAATATTAATATAGTTGCACTTGCTTTATTATCGTTAGTGTTAGTATCCTATATCTTTTTCATACTTTTATGTGTATTCTATCTGTAACTTTATATTAAAGTGTTTCTTGTAAACAATATATAGCTTATTCTTGGGTTATCTAGTCTGTCAATCTCTGCCTTTTAATTACAATATTTAAAATAATTACATTTAATGCTAGCAATACAGTTGAATTTAAATCTCTCATCATGCTGTTTTCCCTTTTTCCATCTGCTCCTTATTATTATATAATATTTTTCTTGTCTTCTTTTGCATTAGTTAAGCATTTTATCTCCACTCTTGGCTTATTATTTATAAACTTTTTGTTTTATTTTTTATTGATTGCTCTATGGCTTACAATATGAATATCTAAGTCATCACAGCTTTTTTTCAAATATTTTTCTACTTCATATATCATGTAAGAGCCATTCAACCATATACTTTTATTCTCCCTCCTATTTCTATGTATAAGCCCCACAATATATTATTATTACTGCTTTAAGCAATTATTTATTCATGTAAAACTTTTGAGATAAAATTCACATAACATAAAATGCAGCATTCTAAAATATACAACTCAGTGACTTTTAGTAAATTTACCATGTTGTGCAACCACTGCCATTCTCTAATTCCACAATATTTCCATTATTCCCAAAATAACCCTGTATCTGTTAGTAGTCACTCCCAGTTCCCTTACCCTATCACCTGGAAACCACTAATATTTCTGTCTCTATAGATTTGCCAATTCTGGTCATTTTATATAAGTGGAATCAAGTAATATTTAGCTTTTTGTGTTTGGTTTCTTGCACACACATAATGTTTCCAAGGTTCATCCATGTTGTAGCATGTATCAAGTCTATTCTTTTTGAGTAGGATTCCATTGTATAAATAGTCCTATAAATATTCTGTTTATCCATTATATTCTGATGGATACCTAAGGTGTTTCTAGTTTTCATTCCTTTTTGTGGCTGAATAATATTTTATTGTATGGATATACCACATTTTTAAATCTATCAGTTGAAGAGCATTTAGGTTGTTTCCACTTTTGGGTATTATGAATAATTCTTCTATGAACATATATATATATACAAGTTGGTTTGTGTGTGTGTGTGTGTGTGTGTGTGTGTGTGTACATATGCTTTCACTTCTCTTGGATATATACCTAGAAGTGGAATTTCTAAGTCATATGGTAAACTCTAGTAGAAACTACGAAACAATTGTTTACAGTGCTGCACAATTTTACCATCCCAAACAGCATTGTATAATGGTTTCAATTTCTCCACACTCTTACCAACAATTGATTTCCTTTTTAATTTTATGATTATAGTTGTCCTAACGAGCATGAGGTGGTATCTCATTATGGTTTTGATTTGCCTTTCCCTAACAACTAATGATGTTGAGCATCTTTTCATGTGGTTATTGGTCATTTGTATATCTTCAAATTGGGTTCTTTGTCTTTTTACTGTTGAGTTATAAGAGTTTTTTAAAAAAATATATTCAAGATACTAGTTTCTTATTATATATATTATTTACATATTTTATCCTATTGTGTAGGTTGTATTTTCACTTTCTTGATAGTGTCTTTTGATGCATAACAGTCTTAATTTTGATGAAGTCCAAGCAATCATTTATTTTTTTAAAATAATAATGAGAAAAAACATTTTATAATTACCCACATATTAAATATTCCAGTTCTGTTCATTTCTATGAGTAGAATTAAAATTCTATCTAACACCTTCTTCCAGCTTCAATATCATCCTTAATATACTTATTGTCCAGATCTGTTGGTGACAATGCCCTTCAAGTTTTGTTTATCTAATAATGTAAAAGAGGGAGGTGAGATAGCTTCGCTATTTAATATCTCTGTAGTATATTGCTTCATTTTATAACAAGCATGTTTTAATATTATCAAACAAGAATTTAAAAAGAGAAAACCATATTCAACTTTGACAAGGGTTAAATTTACTCTTTAAGGCGATTTTGCCCTAAAATTAGCATGTTACTCATTACAAAGAAAAGAAATAAAATTTTATGTTTGGTCTCTTAATATTTTCCAGATTGGAATTTCTGTCCTGCTATTCCTTGGAAACCCACTTATTGAATATATTTTGAATGAGAAACCCACTGAGACATTTCTTAGATGGGCAAATAAAGTCAAAATGAGAAAAAAATATTCAAAGAAATTTAGGTCAACCAGTTCTATTATTATGACTACCTATGTGGAAAGGTTTCAAAATAGCACATATTTTCTAACTTCTTAATCATCAAATTTTCTTACATTATATTCAGTGAGAATTATAAAAGTATGGAATGATGTTGATAATATGAAGTTACTTTTGGTTCACAAACATGCAACTTCAAAGAGTAAGAGAAGTTCTACAGAGAAAAATGTTGAAAGTAGTATAAAAATATTATAGGCTCCCCCAGACACTTGAGAATTATTCATGATGCTATTTAACTTCATTAGCATATCACACTTTCCATATCCAGTCTGGAGGAAGAAGTAGGAAAGTAATTCAGTATTTATCATTTGAGCTATTTACAGTCTTAAGTGAACAACTGTTATTTCACAGAGTGAGCTACTTCTGACAGATTGAGGTTCTTCCTATAGATGATGAAAAAAGAACTAATTTTTAAAAGTGAACTTAATTCATATAGGTAACTCATCCATACACTATGATTTATAGGAGGGAATGGGATTTATTGTGAGGTGGAGGATATGTTTTTTCCACCCTCTATAGCAACTGGATTACTAATTTTGTGAGTGCTTGTGTTTTACTTGTAGTGTAGCAACACTGGACATCGTATCAGAATTTTGAGTCTTAGATCTGTTATTAACTAGTGGGATGATCTTAAGTAAGTCATTTAAAAATTTCTAAATCCAAGATTACTCACATCTAAAATGGGACTCTACCTTTCACACAAGACTGATTAGAAATCAAAATAAGGTAATGTTTGTAAAAGCAGTTTGTAAACTATAACATTCTATACAAATGTATCATTATCATCTCAATCATCACTGAACCATTCTCCACCTATCACTTTAAAAAAATCTACCTTCTCTCTCATAAGAAACCTTGTATTTTATGTATAAATGAGGAATGCCATATTTCTATCCCCTTCCATAAAAAAATGAAGGAGAAAAAAATGGAAGAAAGTCTGGTTTAATATTTTAAGCATGTAATGATATCGCTTACATGAGGAATCTGAAGAGAATATGATATAAATGAACTTATTTACAAAGCAGAAACAGACTCACAGACATAGAGAATGAACTATGGTGACCAGGAGGGAAGAGTTGGGGGAGGGATAGATAGGGAGTTTGGGATTGACATGTACACACTTCTATATTTAAAATACATAACCAACAAGGACCTACTATAAAAAAAACATAAATAAAAAATAGAATAAAATAAGGAAAAAATGTAATTTAATTAATAGATGAGGACATTTCAGTGTTCCATGAAGAGGATAATACTAACTTGAGAACTCAGTTTCCCCTTACCGTCTTCACTACAACCTAGCTCAGACCATTGTCTTTCAAGCATTGCCAAGTAGGTATATATCATCACCTCACCTCTAGTCCTTGCACCTCTTAGTTGGTTCTCCACTCTACCACAAGATTTATCTTACTAAATGTGATCAGATTATTCATTAAGTTCTGTTTGAGTATAAGATAAAATCCAAACTCTTTTTTTAATTGAAATATGGTTGATGTACAATATTATGTTAGTTTCAGATATACTACATGGTGATTTGATATTTACATATTATGAAATGATTACCAAAATAAGTTTTGTAACCCTCTGTCCCTATACAATGTTATTAAAATATATTCCTAATGCTGTGTATTACATCCCTCTGGCTTCTTTATTTTGTAACTGGAAGTTTGTACCTCTTAATACCCTTCACCTATTTCCCTCATGTCCCCTAACCCTTCCCCTCTGGGAACCACCCACTGGTTCTCTGTGTCTGAGTCTGTTTTTTTTTTTCTTTGTTTGTTTTGCTTTTTAGGTTCCACATGTAAGTAAGACTATATGGTATTTGTCTTTTTCTGTCTGACTTATTTCACTTACCATAATACCTTCTAAAACCATTTATGATGTCACAAATGGCAAGATTTTATTTTTTATGGCTGACTAATATTCCATTATACATATACCACATCTTATTTATCCATTTATCTGTCAGTGGTTACTTAACTTGCTTCCATGTCTTGGCTATCACAAATAGTGCTACAATGAACACAAGGCTGCATGCGGGTGGGATAAATCTTTTTGAATTAGTGTTTTTGTTTCCTTTGGGTAAATACCCATTAGTGGAATTGCTGGATAGTATGGTCATTCTATTTTTTATTTTTAAAGGAATCTCTATACTATTTTCCATAGTGGCCGCACCAATTTGCCATCCCACCAACAGTGCACAATTGTTCCCTTTTCTCCACATCCACACTGATGCTTGTTATTTGTTGTCTTTTTGATGATAGTCATTCTGACAGGTGAGAGGTGGTATCTCGTTGTGGTTTTGATTTGCCTTTCCCTGATGATTAGTGATGTTGAGCATTTTTTCATCTGCCCGTTGGCAAGCTGTATGTCTTCTTTGGAAAAATGTCTATTCAAGTCCTCTGCCCATTTTTTAACTGGGTTGTATGTTTTTTTGATGTTGAGTTGTATGAGTTGTTTGTCTATTTTGGATTTAATCCTTTGTTGGATATATCATTTGCACATATCTTCTCCCATTCAATAGACTAACTTTTATTTCATTGATAGTTTCCTCCACTGTGAAAAGATTTCTAGTTTGATGTACTCCATTTTGTTTATGTTTGCTTTTATTACCTTAGGAGATATCCAAAAAATATTTACCTTAGGAGATATCCAAAAAATATTTCTAAGACCAATGTCAAAGAATCGACTGCCTGTGTTTTCTTCTAGGAGTTTTATGATATAAGATCTTAACATTTAAGTCTTTAATCCATTTTGAGTTTATTTTTGTATGTGGTGTGAGAAAATATTCCAGTCTGATTCTTTTGAATGTAGTTATCTAGTTTTCCCAGTAACATTTATTGAAGAGACTGTTTTTTCTCCGCTGTATATTCTTGCCTTCTCTGTTAAACATTAATTGACCATATAAACATGAGTTTATTTCTGGGCTCTCTTTTCTGTTCCATAGATCTATGTGTTTGGTTTTGTGCCAGTACCATACTGTTTTGATCACTGCAGCTTGGTAGTATGGTTTGAAGTCAGGAAGTGAGATACCTCCAGCATTGTTCTTCTTTCTCAAGATTGCTTTGGCTATTTGGAGTCTTTTGTATTTCCATACAAATTTTAGAATTATTTGTTCTAGTTCTGTGAAAAATGCCATTGGTATTTTGATAAGGATTTCACTGAATCTGTAGATTGCCTTGGGTGGTGTGGTCATTTTAACAATATTAATTCTTCCAATCCATGAGTGCAGTATATCTTTCAATTTGTTTGTGTTGTCTTCACTGTCTTTCATCAATGTCTTATAGTTTTATGAGTACAACAATTTTACCACCTTGGTTAGACCTAGGTATTTTATCCTTTTTGATGGAATTGTATATCAAATTGTTTTCCTAATTTCTCTTTTTGATACTTCATTTTTAGTGTATAGAAATGCAACAAATTTTTGTACATTAATTTTGTATCCTATAACTTTACTGGATTCATTTATTAATTCTAATAGTTTTTTTGGTGGCATCTTTAGAATTTTCTATATATAGTATCATGTCATCTGCAGTGACAATTTTACTTTTTATTTCCAATTTGAACCCCTGTTATTTATTTTTCTTGTCTGATTGCTGTGGCTAGGACTTCCAATACTATGTTGAATAAAAGTGGTGAGAATGGACATTTTTGTTTTGTTCCTGATCTGAGGGGAAGTGCTTTAACCTTTTCAATGTTGAATATAATGTTGACCGTGTGTTTGATATATGTGACTTTTATCATGTCAAGGTATGTTCCTTCTATAACCACTTTGTTGAGGGTTTTTTTTTAAAATCCTAAATGGATGTTGAATTTTGTCAAAAGCTTTTTCTGCATCTATTGAGATGATCATGATTTTTCTTCTTCAACTTGTTAATCTGGCGTATCACATTGATTTATTTGTGGATGTTAAATCATCCTTGCATCCCTGGAATAAATCCCACTTGATCATGGTGTATGATTCTTTTAATGTATTGTTGAATTTAGATTACTAACATTTTGTTGAGTATTTTTGCATCTATGTTTATCGGTGATATTGGCTTATAATTTTCTTTTTTTGTGGTGTCTTTATCTGACTCTGGAAATCCAAACTTTTTAGCTAGTTTTAGGAGGCTTGACCTAACCTTCTCTCCAGTTTCTGAAACCTCCATAATGAGCACTACTCAGAGTCAAAATATCCAGAATTAATGTAAAATGTTACATAAAATTGACTTCTGTTTATCATCTGAACATTTTAAGAATTTTTAAATGATTCTTTAATACCTGCCACTTTTTAAACACCACTGTTTTCCAATTGTGTATTTCAAGATTTTAATACCAATGACTTTTGAGTTAGGTATTATCATATTGTCTCCAAGTGAGGAAATTAAAGCATTAGGGGATCAAATCCAGAACCTAGAACATATATTTAGTAAGAAATGCCTAAATATGCCAGATACCTGAGCTCTAACATAGCACTTCCCTTGTATTTATTTTTTAATGATTTTGATCCTTCGGATGTTTTTCTGAATATAAATTCCATATTATTTGTAAGCAAACATACAAATAACTAAATCCCTTCATAAACTGATAAATATTTGGTTACAGTTTCATCTACTAATTATTGGTAATAGATATTTTTAATTGTTTATTATTAAATATATGATTTATAGCATTTTGATATTATGATATGAATATTTTTGCATGTCATTAATAATACTTTAAGTAATTTAATGACTGCACACTATGTCATCATATAGAATACGATTTATTTAAGTGGTTTTCTTTGGCCAAATATTTATATTTTAAGACTTTTGTGACATACTCCCAATTATTTTCACTTACTATTTCATCATCAACATTTTACACAGTAAAAGAGATTCATTTCTTAATGGAGGCCTCACCCAAACTGGATATTGTATATATTTTCCTACCACATTGTTATCTTAACTGATTTTAATGATTTATGAACTATTGCAAAAGCTTCATAAATAATTTTCACTTTTTCTACAGTTACTATTAATAAATTCTCCAAACAGCAAATTTAAAATTTTAAACTATAAAATATTTTTAACATTTTTATTTAGATATAATTTACATATCATAAAATTCACCACTTTAAAGTATACAACTCAGTTGTTTTTGGTATATTCACAAAATTGTGTACCAATCACTACTATCTAATTTAAGAACACTTTCATCAAAAGCACCTCATATCCCAGAAATAAACCCATGCACTTATGGTCAATTGATCTATGATAAAGGAGGCAGAATACACAATGGAGAAAAGAAAGTCTCTTCAATAAGTGGTGCTGGGAAAACTGGACAGCTACATGTAAAAGAATGAAATTGGGGGGGGGACCTTGAAGATGGCGGAAGAGTAAGACGTGGAGATCACCTTCCTCCCCACAGATACACCAGAAATACATCTACACGTGGAACAACTCCTACAGAACACCTACTGAAGGCTGGCAGAAGACCTCAGACCTCCCAAAAGCCCGTGCTCCACAACAAGAGAAGCCACCTCAATGAGAAGCCCGTGCATCACAGTGAAGAGTAGCCACAGCTAGCCGCAAGTAGAGAAAGGCCGTGCACAGCAATGAAGACCCAATGCAGCCAAAGATAAATAAATACATATTTTTAAAAAAATTATTAAAAAAAGAATGAAATTAGAACATTCTCTAACACCATATACAACAATAAACTAAAAATAGATTCAAGATATAAATATAATGCCGGATACTATAAAACTCCTAGAGGAAAAAATATGCAGAACACTCTTTGGCATAAATCACAGCAATATTTTTTTGGATCCATCTCCTACAGTAATGGAAATAAAAACAAAAATAAACAAATGGGACCTAGTTAAACTTAAAAGCTTTTGCACAGCAAAGGAAACCATAAGCAAAACAAAAAGACAATGGAGTGGGAGAAAATATTTGCAAATAATACTGGTGAGAAGGGGTTAATTTCCAAAATATACAAACAGCTCCTACAGCTTAATATAAAAAAAAAAATCAAAAACAGGCAGATGACCTAAACAGACATTTCTCCAAAGAACACATACAGATGGCCAAAAGGCACAAGAAAAGATGCTCAACATCGCTAATTATTGGAAAAATTCAAATCAAAACTACAATAAGGTATCACCTCACAGCAGTCAGAATGGCCATCATTAAAAATTCTACAAATAGTAAATGCTAGAGAGGGTGTGGAGAAAAAGGGAACCCTCCTACACTCTTACTGGGAATGTAAATTGGTACAGCCACTATGGAAAACAGTATGGAGGTTCCTTAAAGAACTAAAAATAGAGTTACTATATGATCCTGCAATCCAATTCCTGGGCACATATACAGAAAAGATGAAAACTCTAATTCACAAAGATATATGCACCCCAAAGTTCATAGCAGCACTAGTTACATTAACCAAGGCATGGAATCAATCCAAATATCCATCGACAGATGAGTGGATAAAGAAGATGTGGTATATATACACAATGGAATATTACTCAGCCATAAAAAAGAGTGAAATAATGCCGTATGCAGCAACATGGATGGACCTAGAGGTTATCATGTTAAGTGAAGTTAAGTCAGAGAAAGACAAATGTCATATGATATCACTTATATGTGGAACCTAAAAAAAAAAAGATACAAAGGAACTTATTTATAAAACAGAAATAGACTTACAAACATAGAAAACAAACTTATGGTTACCAAATGGGATAGTAGGAGGCAGGGGAGATAAGTTACAAGTTTGGGATTAACAGATACACACTGCTATATATAAAATAGATAAACAACAAGGACCTACTGTATAGCTCAGGGAACTATATTAAATATCTTGTAATAACCTATAATGGAAAAGATCTGAGAAAGAATGTATATATAAATAAAACGGAATCACTTTGCTGTACACCTGAAACTAATACATTGTAAATTATATATACTTCAATAAAAAAAAAAAATGAAAAAGTCCCAACACTAAAAGTAATCTAATAACAGAATGAAAATAAACATTTCACTGAAGAAATTATCTGGAATGGATAAATGTATTATCCACAAAATACAGTTCTTTTCAATTTAAATGATTGCCATATAGTTTTCCAATTAATAAAAATGGAAATGGCCAAAAAAAAAAAGGTCTCATACACATTAGCAGTCACTCCCCACGCCCCTTTTCCCCATTTTCTCTCAATGACTAATCTATTATCTGTCTCTATGGTTTTGCCTATTCTGGATATTTCATATAAATGGAACCACAGAGTATGTGGTTGAGCAGGAAAAGGTTATCACATCAGGCTTAGGTTCATAAACTCTGCACATTCCCAGGAAAGGTCTATATTTAGGACTGGCTCTTGACCTGCTCCTGGAAGCTGAGTTCTGAGCCCTTGAAATGTTCAGCTTGATAAGAGTGTTTTTGCATGCTGGAGGCCTTGAGCCATTCTGTATCAGATAGTTTATGCGAACAATGTGATTTATGGTGAATACCTATTTTTTGCTCTTGGGGTCTGCAGTCTGAATAGATAAATTGAGTATCTGAGTCTCAGTAGTCTATGTGAATGACTCTAGGTAAAAATTTTGGATACCAAAGCTTATGTCAACTTCCATGAATGGCAACACTTTGCCTGTGTTTTCACACACTGTTGCTGTGAGAATTAAGCACATCCTATGTGAGTTCACTTGGAGAGTACACCTGGAAGCTTATACCTGGTTTCTCCCTGACTTCCCTCCATGCACTTTTCCCTTTTTGCTGATTTTGATCTGCATCTTTTTGCTATAGTAAACCATAACTATAAATATAATAGCTCTGGTTCTTATGAGTTTTTCTAGTGAATTATCAAGCCTGAGGATGGTCTTGGAAACCAATGAGGCAGTGGCTATTGCGTTTGGTTTCTTTCATTTAGCATGATGTTTTCAAGGTTCATCCATACCATAGCATGTATCAGTACTCCATTCCTCTTTATTGCCAAATAATTTTCCACATTCTGTTTATGAATTTATTCCTTAATGAAATTTTGGTTGTTTCCGGTTTTTGGATATTATAAATAATGAGGCTGTAGAAATTCACGCACAAGTTTTTCTGTGAACAAATGTTTTAAATTTTCTTTTGTATATAACTAGGGATGGAATTTCTGGGTCATATGGTAACTCCATATTTAACTTTTTGAGGAACTGCCAAATTGTTTTCAACAGTGATGCATCATTTTACACAAGCATTGTATGAGAATTCCAGTTTCTTCACATCCTCACCTACATTAATTCTTTTCTTTGTTTTTTCGTTATAGCATTCCTAGTGGGTGTGAAGAGGTATCTTAACTGTGGTTTTGATTTGCATTTCCCTAGTGACTGTTGACTCTGAGCATCTTTTTTATATGACTATTGGCCATTTGTATATCTTCTTTGGAGAAATGTCTACCCAAATCCTTTGCCTATCTTTAAACTGGGTTATTTGTCTTTTTATTGTTGAGTCGAAAGAGTTCTTTATATATTCTGGATATGAGATGCTTATCTTATATATGAGTTGCAAATATTTTCTCCCATTGTGTGGATTATCTTTTCACTTTTTTGATGATGTCTTTGAAGCTCAAAATTTTCAATTTTGATGAAGTTAAAATTAGCTATTTCTTTTTGTAATTTTGGTATCATATGTGAACTATTTTAAACATTCAGGAAAATAAAAAAATAATATGGTATACAACTATGTAGACACAACAGAAATTTAACATATTTATCTATTCTACAATATTTATTATTTTTGAAAGTAATGTATGACTTAAGATCCATCTTTTCCTATTTTTCTTTTCACTCAGAATACACACTATTTCTGAACTTGGTATATGTATCATTTCCACATGTTTTCAATAATTTTAAACATAGGTAAAAATCCTCAATTTATAGCATTCTATTATTGTTTAAAATAGTTATATAACATCAACTATACTTCAATAAAAAACAAAACAAATAAAATCATTTACATAAATGACATCATGTACCTAACATTTTTTTCGGGGTGGGGGTGAAGTAGAAAAGAATAGCTTTATTGCTTTGCCAGGCAAAGGGGGACACAACAGACCTGTGCCTCTCAAAACTGTGTGTCCCCGGTACCTAAATTTACAATCTAGTTTTTCTTGATACTAATGTTTTTTAGATTTCTTCATGTTGACATGTTGATCTACTTATTTTCACCTCTCTATTGTGTTTATTTTAAGTAAATAAATTAGTTTTTAAAAATTTTTCTACAAATGTCACATTAGGATGCTTCCAATTTTTTGCTTTTATAAACAATGCTTTGATGTATACCTCTTAGTGCACAGGGGGAAACATTTTTAATCCTAACTACATAAAAGTAAAATTGTTAGATTAAAAAATATATTAACTTTACTATCAGTTGCCATATTGCTCTGTTGTGATGATTTATATACAACTAGCAAAGTATGAATCAAGATATTCTTCCTGTTTCATCAACATTTTATCAGACTTGTAAATTTTTGCCAATGAGATAGGTGTAAATTGATATCTCATCAAATTTTAATTTGAATTTCTCATTTTATTAGTAAGATTGGTCTTCATATTTATTGGCTATTGGATTTCCTTTTTTTGCAAAATGTCTGGTCATATTATTTGACCATTCTATTGTTTTTTTCTCTAGGCAGTTTTTTATAGGTTTGTTGCAACTTTAATATATTCTGAATAATAATGCATTAGCAGTTGCATGTATTTTCATATCTGCATTTTGATTTTTATGCTATCCTTTTCAAGGAGAAGTTTCAAATTTTAATTGATCAGTTCTTTCCTTTATGGTTTATGCTTTTGTATTATATTTTGAAATCTTTCCCCACCTCAATTTCATAAAAATACTACATTTCTCTAAAACTTTGAAGTCTTTATTTTATGTATGGATTACTAATTCATATTGATTTGATTTTTGCATACTGTATAAATAAGGTATTCAATTTAATTTTTCCATAGAGACAGTCAAGTGTTAAAAACACTATTAATAAAGTAGTTTATCATGGTACATCTCATGTAAGATATTTCACTTATACAACAAATTCTCACATATAAATTGTCTGTTTATCCATTAAGTTCTTGGATATCTTGTACTAAATGTACCCTGGATTCTTTATATATTTTATTTCTCTTGTGACTGGCATCTTATTCCTATTTTATTTTTAGTGGGATTTGCTATTTATATTCGTGCTGATTTTGCATTGAAAAAGCTATCTGGATTTTTAAAAATTACTTCCTGAAGTACATCCTTTAATAGAACTGATAGTGAGGGAATGTGAGTGGCAAATTATCTTAGTCTTTGACTAAAAATACCCTCATTTTATCCATATCCTTGTGATATATTTTACTTGTGTATAAAAAATCTTGGTTGATCGATATTTACCTTCAGCATTGTGGGGATATTATTCTACAGTCTTTCAGGCTTTATTTTGGCTACTGACTGCTGCGAAACAATTTCTTTTTCTTTGTTGATTATGGACTTTTCTTTTTGGTAGCATTTATATATTCTTCTTTCCTCTTTATCTTCTTTTTATATGTAATTTTACTAGAATATGGTCAAAGTGAAATACCTTTTAATTATTATAATCAGGACTTTTTTAGTTCCTTTAATTTTAGTATTCACATCTTTTGTAATTTTGGAAAATACTCAGCCATTTTAAAAATTATGGCTTTTCACCAATTGTCTCATTCTCTTCTTCTGAAATTTCTATTTTTATATATGAGGTCTTTTCATCCTTTCTTCAATGTTTCTTAATCTTTCATTCATATTTTTCATCTCTTCAACTTCTTATATTGAAATCTAAGTAATTCCCTCAGATATTTCTTCTAACATACTATCTCTTCAGCTATGTCTAATTTTCTTTTTATTGGCGTATAGTTGATTTATAATGTTGTGTTAGTTTCTGCTGTACAGCAGTGAATCAGTTATACATATGCATATACACATATCCACCCTTTCTTGGATTCTTTTTGCGTATAGGTAATTACAGGGTATTGAGTAGAGTTCCCTGTGCTATACAGTAGGTCCTTATTAGTGATCTATTTTTTATATAGTAGTGTGTATACATCAATCCCAAGCTCCCAATTTATCCTTCACCCCCTTACACCCCTAGTAACCATAAATTTGTTTTCTACATCTGTGACTCTATTTCTGTTTTATAAATAACTTCATTTGTATCATTTTTTAGATTCCACATATAAGCAATATCATATGATGTCTTTCTCTGTCTGACTTACTTCACTTAGTATGATAATCTCTAGATCCATTCATGTTGCTGCAAATGGCATTATTTCATTCTTTTTTGTGGCTGAGTACTATTCCATTGTATATATGTACCATAGCTTCTTTATCCATTAATCTGTCTATGAACATTTAGGTTGCTGCCTACTCTTCTTTTAAATTGATCCATTGAGTGCACTATTTTTTATATTTCTTCAGATACCTTTTGGATTTCTGGAATCTCTCTTTATATTGGCTTGAAATTTGTCTACTATTTTTAAAATTTATACTATTTTTTTTCTTTGTGGCTTATTTTATTTATCTTTCAGTTATTTTAAACATAATTTCTTTGGAGTATTACAAAGAAATATTCTTTGGAGTATTCTTTGGAGTATTTCTTTGGAATATTGTTTTATGATCTCAAGCTCCAGGTAGGCTAACCCTCCTATTTGTTGTGTCTGCTGACTCTCACTCATGGGGAATTTTTTGCATTTTTGATTGCATGCTCATCTTCAGTAGAAAAAGGTTTTCCTTTAGCAAAATCATGAAGTTTGAGCTGTAAAAATCTCTCTAGAGAATACTTTGTATGTAACTCACTGGGAAATAACCTGAGAATAGTTTATACATTAACTTGTTGGTTGGTTTAAGGATTCCTCATCATTCTGGTAGTATATATTTCAACTCGATATTCACTCATGGTGCAGAGAACCCTTTTAAGCTTCCTTCTTCTAGTGGTTGGAGAGTTTTTAAAAACTACCTTTCTGCTGAAGGGACTTTAGACAAAAATATCAATATAGTACTATCAATATCATTCAGGAATCCAAGGCCATATCTCATATTCCCATTGGACACTGAAACTCCATGCTCTGGCCATTAGGGTTCATGTGCATGTCCAAGTTTTTCATGAGCCTACTCAAGTGACAACCCCTGAATTTATACATCTGATTTTCAGTTTACCTGACTTCTGTCACTTGGGGATATACTTTTCATTCTTAGGGATATATCTTTCACATATTTCATATATTGTTTTGTTTCAATTTAGCATTTCTGTGTGTTGTTATCAGAGAGGTTCAATATTGTCAGTATTAATGTATTTAGTTCTAAACAGAACAGTAGTCAAAATAGAGCATGTATAATTTCTACATTTTCTTTATTGAGGTATAGTTAACTCAAAATGTTGTGTTAATTTCAGGTATACAGCAAAGTCCTAATTTATCTCCCTCTGCCATCCCATTTGGTAACCATAACTTTGTTTTCTATGTCTGTGTGTCTATTTCTGTTTTGTAAGTAACTTCATTTATATCATTTTTATAGATTCCACATATAAGTGATATCATATGATTTTGTCTTCTCTGTTTGACTTACGTCACTTAATATGATAATCGCTACGACCATCCATTTTCTACGTTTTTTAAAATTATTAGCTGCTTCTTGGTAGGCTACTATGGTCAATTTTGTAAATGAGGAGAGAACCTCAAGATGGCGGAGGAGTAAGACATGGAGATCAACTTCCTCCCCACAAATACATAAGAAATACATCTACATGTGGAACAATTCCTACAGAACACCTACTGAACACTGGCAGAAGACCTCAGACTTCCCAAAAGGCAAGAAACTCCCCATGTACCTGGCCGTGTGGCTGACAGGGTCTTGGTGCACCGGGCAGGTGTCAGGCCTGTGCCTCTGAGGTGAGAGAGCCGAGTTCAGGACATTGGCCCACCAGAGACCTCCCGGCTCCATGAAATATCAAATGGTGAAAGCACTCCCAGAGATCTCCATCTCAACACTAAGATCCAGCTCCACTCAATGACCAGCAAGCTAGAGTGCTGGACACCCTATGCCAAACAACTAGCAAGACAGGAACACAACGCCACCCGTTAGCAGAGAGGCTGCCTAAAATCATACTAAGGTCACAGAGACCCCAAAACACACCACCAGACATGGTCCTGCCCACCACAAGATACAGCCTCATCCACCAGAACACAGGCACCAGTCCCCTCCACCAGGAAGCCTACACAACCCACTGAACCAACCTTAACTACTGGGGGCAGACACCAAAAACAATGGGAACTACGAACCTGCAGGCTGCAAAAAGGAGACCCCAAACACAGTAAGTTAAGCAAAATGAGAAGATAGAGAAACACACAGCAGATGAAGGAGCAAGGTAAAAACCCACCAGACCTAACAAATGAAGAGGAAATAAGCAGTCTACCTGAAAAAGAATTCAGAGTAATGGTAGAAAAGATGATCCAAAATCTTGGAAATAGAATGGAGAAAATACAAGAAACGTTTAACAAGGACCAAGAAGAACTAAAGAGCAAACAAACAGTGACAAACAACATAATAAATGAAATTAAAAATTCTCTAGAAGGAATCAATAGCCAAATAACTGAGGCAGAAGAATAGATAAGTGACCTAGAAGATAAAATAGTGGAAATAACTAGCACAGAGCAGAATAAAGAAAAAAGAATGAAAAGAATTGAAGTCAGTCTTAGAGACCTCTGGGACAACATCAAATGCACTAACATTTGAATTATAGGGCTCCCAGAAGAAGAAGAGAAAAAGAAAGTGACTGAGAATATATTTGAAGAGATTATAGTTGAAAACTTCCCTAATATGGGACAGGAAATAACCAAATCCAGGAAGAACAGAGAGTCCCAGACAGGATAAATCCAAGGAGAAACATGCCAAGACACATATTAATCAAACTATCAAAAATTAAATACAAAGAAAATATATTAAAAGCAGCAAGGGAAAAACAACAAATAACATACAAAGGAATCCCCATAAGGTTAACAAGTGATCATTAAGCAGAAACTCTAAAGCCAGAAGGGAGTAGCAAGACATATTTAAAGTGATGAAAGGGAAAAACCTACAACCAAGATTACTCTACCCAGCAAGGATCTCATTCAGATTCGATGGAGAAATTAAAACCTTTACAGACAAGCACAAGCTAAGAGAATTTATCACCACCAAACCAGCTTTACAACAAATGTTAAAGGAACTTCTTTAGGCAGGAAACACAAGAGAAGGAAAAGACCCACAATAACAAACCCAAAACAATTAAGAAAATGATAATAGGAACACACATATCGATACTTACTTAAATATAAATGGATTAAATGCTCCAGCCAAAAGACACAGACTGGCTGAATGGATACAAAAACAAGACCCGTATATATGCTGTCTGCAAGAGACCCACTTCAGACCTAGGGACACATACAGACTGAAAATGAGGGGATGGAAAAAGACATTCCATTCAAATGAAATCAAAAGAAAGCTAGAATAGCAATGCTCATATCAGAAAAAATAGACTTTAAAATAAAGACTATTACAAGAGACAAAGAAGGACACTACATAATGATCAAGGGGTCAATCCAAGAAGAAGATAAAACAATTATAGATATTTATGAACCCAACATAGGAGCACCTCAATACATAAGGCAAATGATAACAGCCATAAAAGGGGAAATCAACACTAACACAATAAGAGTAGGGGACTTTAACACCCCACCCCTCACCAATGACAGATCATCCAAAATGAAAATAAAGAAGGAAACACAAGCTTTAAATGATACATTAAACAAGATGGACTTAATTGATATTTATAGGACATTCCATCAAAAAGAAACAGAATATACTTTCTTTTCAAGTGCTCATGGGACATTCTCCAGGAAGACCATATCTTGGGTCACAAATCAAGCCTTGGTAAATTTAAGAAAATTGAAATTGTATCAAGTGTCTTTTCTGACCACAATGCTATGAGACTAGATATCAATTACAGGAAAAAATCATGGAGGCTAAACAATACACTACTAAATAACCAAGAGATCACTGAAGAAATCAAAGTGGAAATCAAAAAATACCTGGAAACAAATGACAATGAAAACACAATGACCCAAAACCTACGGGATACGGCAAAATCAGTTCTAAGATGGAAGTTTATAACAATACAATCCTACCACAAGAAACAAGAAACCTCTCAAATAAACAACCTAACCTTACATCTAAAGCAATTAGGGAAAGAAGAAGAAAAAAACCCACAAAGTTAGCAGAAGGAGAGAAATCATAAAGATCAGATCAGAAATAAATGAAAAAGAAATGAAGGACACAATAGCAAAGATCAATAAAACTTAAAGCTGGTTCTTTGAGAAGACAAACAAAATTGATAAACCATTAGGCAGACTTATCAAGAAAAAAAGGGAGAAGATTCAAAGCAATAGAATTAGAAATGAAAAAGGAGAAGTAACAACAGACACTGTAGAAACACAAAGGGTCATGAGAGATTACTACAAGCAACTATATACAAATAAAATGGACAACCTGGAAGAAATGGACAAATTCGTAGAAAAGTACAACCTTCCGAGACTGAACCAGGAAGAAATAGAAAATAAAAACAGACCAATCACAAACACTGAAATTGAGACTGTATTTAACTCTTCCAACAAACAAAAGACCAGGACCAGATGGCTTCACAGGTGAAGTCTATCAAACATTTAGAGAAGAGCTAACACCTATCCTTCTCAAACTCTTCCAAAATATAGCAGAGGAAGGAACACTCTCAAACTCATTCTACGAGGTCACCGTCACCCTGATACCAAAACCAGACAAAGATGTCACAAAGAAAACTATAGGCCAATATCACTGATGAATATAGATGCAAAAATCCTCAACAAAATACTAGCAAACAGAATCCAACAGCACATCAAAAGGATCATACACCATGATCAAGTGGGGTTTACCCCAGGAATGCAAGGATTCTTCAATATACACAAATCAATCAATGTGATAAACCACATTAACAAATTGAAGGATAAAAACCATATGGTCATCTCAATAGAAGCAGAAAAAAACTTTTGACAAAATTCAACACCCATTTATGATAAAAAGCCTCCAGAAAGTAGGCATAGAAGGAACTTACCTCAATATAATAAAGGCCATATATGACAAATCCACAGCCAAAATCGTTCTCAGTGGTGAAAAACTAAAACCATTTCCTCTAAGATCAGGAACAAGACAAGGTTGTCCACTCTCACCACTCTTATTCAACATAGTTTTGGAACTTTCAGCCACAGCAATCAGAGAAGAAAAGGAAATAAAAGGAATAAAAATTGGAATAGAAGAAGTAAAGCTGTCACTGTTTGCAGATGACATGATACTCTACATAGAGAATCCTAAAGATACCACCAGAAAACTCCTAGAACTAATCAATGAATTTCGTAAAGTAGCAGGATACAAAATTAATGCACAGAAATCTCTTGCATTCCTATACACTAATGATGAAAAATCTGAAAGAGAAATTAAGGAAACACTCCCATTTACCATTGCAACAAAAGAATAAAATACCTAGTAATAAACCTACCTAAGGAGACAAAAGACTTGTATGCAGAAAACTATAAGACACTGATGAAAGAAATTAAAGATGATACAAACATATGGAGAGATAAACCTTGTTCTTGGATTGGAAGAATCAACATTGTGAAAAAGACTCTACTACCCAAAGCAATCTACAGGTTCAATGCAATCCTTATCAAACGACCAATGTCATTTTTCACAGAAGTAGAACAAAAAATTTCACAATTTGTATGGAAACACAAAAGACCCCAAATAGCCAAAGTAATCTTGAGAAAGAAAAACAGAGCTGGAGGAATCAGGCTCCCTGACTTCAGAGTGTATTACAAAACTACAGTAATCAAGACAGTATGGTACTGGCACAAAAACAGAAATATAGATCAATGGAACAGGTCAGAAAGCCCAGAGATAAACTCACGCACATATGGTCACCTTATTTTTGATAAAGGAGGCAAGAATATACAATTCTGGAGAAAAGACAGCCTCTTCAATAAGTGGTGCTGGGAAAACTGGACAGGTACATGTAAAAGAATGAAATTAGAACACTCCCTAACACCATACACAAAAATGAACTCAAAATGGATTAAAGACCTAAATGTAAGGCCAGACACTATAAAACTCTTAGAGGAAAACATAGGCAGAACACTCCATGAGATAATTCACAGCAAGATCCTTTGTTGACCCACCTCCTAGAGAAATGGAAATAAAAACAAAAATAAACAAATGGGACCTAATGAAATATAAAAGCTTTTGCACAGCAAAGGAAACCATAAACAAGACAAAAAGACCACCCTCAGAATCGGAGAAAATATTTTCAAATGAAGCAACTGACAAAGGATTAATCTGCAAAATATACAAGCAGCTCATGCAGCTCAGTATCAAAAAAACAAACAACCCAACCCCAAAATGGGCAGAAGACCTAAGTAGACAATATCTCCAAAGAAGGTAAACAGATTGTCAACAAACACATGAAAGAATGCTCAACATCACTAATCATTAGAGAAATGCAAATCGAAACTACAATGAGGTATCACCTCACACCAGTCAGAATGGCCATCATCAAAAAATCTACAAACAATAAATGCTGGAGAGGGTATGGAGAAAAGGGAACCCTTTTGCACTGTTGGTGGGAATGTAAATTGATACAGCCACTATGGAGAAGAGTATGGAGGTTCCTTAAAAAACTAAAAATAGAAGTACTGTACGACCCATCAATCCCACTCCTGGGCATATATCCTGAGAAAACCATAATTCAAAAAGAGTCACGTACCACAATGTTCATTGCAGCTCTATTTACAATAACCAGGACATGGAAGCAACCTTAGTGTTCATCGTCAGATGAATGGATAAAGAAGGTGTGGCACATATATAGAATGGAATATTACTCAGCCATAAAAAGAAACGAAATTGAGTTATTTGTAGTGAGGTGGATGGACCTAGAGTCTGTCATACAGAGTGAAGTAAGTCCGAAAGAGAAAAACAAGTACTGTATGCTAACACATATATATGGAATCTAAAAGTAAAAAAAAAGGTTCTGAAGAACCTAGGGGCAGGACAGGAATAAAGACGCAGATGTAGAGAATTGACTTGAGGACAAGGGGAGGGGAAAGGGTAAGCTGGGACGAAGTGAGAGAGTGGCATGGACATATATACACTACCAAATGTAAAATAACTAGTGAGAAGCAGCTGCATATCACAGGCAGATCAGCTGGGTGCTTTGTGACCACCTAGCGGGGTGGGATAGGGAGGGTGGGAGGGAGATGCATGAAGGAGGAGATATGGGGATATATGTATATGTATAGCTGATTCACTTTGTTATAAAACAGAAACTAACACACCATTGTAAAGCAATTATACTCCAATAAAAATGTTAAAAAAATTTTATAAATGATATATGGACTATTTAAAACAAGGAGAAAAATCTCTGTACATTAATACCAGTTTATTTAATCAGGTTAGGTATGCTCCTTAAATTCAGTTTTAAAACTTTATACTTGATTTGCTAGGCCAAGAATTCTGTGAAATTCTCTTACCAATATTATTTTTTCCTATATTTTTTCAATAGTTTTTGTTTTATACTTTGTTAGTATATTTTATTGAGCTTTTTCTTAGTAAAAAAATAACCTTATGTGTTTCATTTATGTTTAAAGGCTTAAATTCAAACTTGAATCATTTTGATGTTCTGAGTCCTCCTTTCTTTCTGCTTGCATTTGTTTGATAGATATCTAAATACCTTTAAAGATTCCAAGTCAATATTAAGTGTTTCTCTTATCAACACCATATGATTTAATCTGGTTTTTGGACCCTAACTGATATGAATATATATTATTTGCCCATTTGCTATTGTTATGGCAGATATGTTTGGATCATCTGTCATCTTTATACTTAAGAAATTGATTTCTAAAATTTTTTACTGCCGTTTCCTTTGTTTGATATACAATTTTTATTTATTTTAGTTTAGTCACTCTGATAATTTAGAAGAAATATGTACTATATTTTAATATATTTCAATAATGTGTATACCCATATTTCTAAATTAGTAGATTAAAAAACCCAAACAATATACATTGTCTCCCTGTACATCTTTATAGTAGTTATAGTTTGACAACTTTTATATATCCATCACTATTTTTCTAGTCAAAATATAAACTTGTTTTTGAGGTAATGTTGATAATTTATATTTTCCTCAAATTAAACAATTTCTTAATGCTTCCCTCATCATTTTATGTATTTGTAGGGTCTTTTTTTTCTTGATCAGACTTGCTTAGGGGTCTATTTTACTGCTTTTAACTATTGTTTTACCATTAATATCTGATTCCTAGATTTACCTGTCAAGTCTACAGCTTTTCTTTTAAAAGCATATTAATTATTTTCTTTTCTTATCTATGTTATTTTGTTCCTCTTGCTTTCCTTATGTTTGTATACTTTTTTTCTAACTTCTTTAGTTCTATGCATTTTTCAGTAAAGTACAATAAATGCACTTCAGAACAGATTTGCCCTCACTCTCCTGAGTTTTGATTATAGTAATCTTATTGTTGGCATTTTCTAATTATGTGATATTTAAATTTTAAATTTCCTCTTTGTCCAAAGAGTTATTAATGATACTTTTTTTTACCTTTCATTTAATTAGCTTTTTGAAATATCTTTTTATTAATCACTAGCTTATTTTCTATGGTTAGAATATGTGATCTGCTCAATTTTTACTTTGTGGAGTTCATAAAAATTTGTTAACATTTCAAGATCACATGAAAATACTGTGTATTCTTGTGTCTTTTTTCTTTCTAACAGTCTGTATTATTGAAGATTGTCTAAATGTTTTTAAAAAATCAATAATCGTTGTGGCTTAATGGTTATTACTGAAATAATAAAGTGTATTTCTTGTTCCTACAATAGTCTAATATGGCTGTGATTGGTCTGGTGATGTGTTCTAAGAAATGACTCAGGGATCCAGCTTCCTTTTGCCCCCCTAGGGCAGTACCACTCAAAGGATAGCAGTCTACAAATTGTTATCTGTCTGCAACAAAATTAGGAGCTTGTGGCAGAGTATAACTCAACTGCATTACTTAACACACTGTTTAGTTCACATCAACAGGAAATAACAATACCAGTTGCATGCACCGTACCTTGAAGACTTTTTCCAGTTCTGATCACATGTCATGCTGTTTCTCTTGGTACATTTCAGAAGCGTACATGAACATAAAATCAGATGCTTGGCCAGTATTATTTTCTTAGAGTCTTCAACTTCTCAGAGGCTTCTGAATAGCATAACATCAATTCTCTAAACTTGAATCTCATTCTGATGTGTATCATTAGTCCTATTTTACATAAAATTGTGATGTTTACTCTAGATTTTTAGAGTTTGGGGGCTTAAAAAGTTTCTTCATTTTTTTTTTTCCTCCAGGGGCTGGCATTTTTCTGGAATATAATATTTTTGTCACTCATTCAGATAAATGGTTTATTTTTTTTCCTTTTTAATGACCCAACATGAGTCTTGCACAGCAACTTGAAAAATTCATTTTCAAATACATGATTCTCAAAGAGCCACCCCAAGAATTTCCAGGCACATAAACAAACCCATCTTATAGAATCTCTGCAATAACTCAGCTTAAAGTTAGGACTATAAACATAAAAACTAGTGGGCCATAAAAATCTGAAGAAGCAAGTTTACTGCAATCAGCCTTGCAAGAGTAAATATTTTCTCAGTTCAGTTCAAGCAATTTTACATTTAACTTATGCTTGATTTTCCATTTTGAAGAATAATTGTAATCATTTGTCTAACCTTCTCTGCTGCATAATAGTGTGTTTTAAATTGGTTTGCTATATTTGAGTAGCTTTGCCAATAACAAATTTTTGATTTGTGGCAGAATGTGTGGTAAAGGCAAAACCCAGACTTGGCTTCTAGAAAATGCAGTGAAGCTCCCATTCCTCTATATTTGGAGCACCTTAAAAAAGACAAATTACTCCATAGCATCTGAAAGGCTGCTATCTAAGTGCTATATAGTGCACATTTTCAAAGGTATGGATCATTTTTATTATTTTTTTCTGGAAAACTTGACCAGGTTATCTCTATTTTGGTACCAATCACTGGCTCTTTGCTGTCATTACTTTTTAATCCTAACATCAGTTTTTAAATGTCACATTAGACCTATATGATAATATGTATTATTCTTTTGAAGCAGTTGGGACTATTTCAAAGTTATTACAAGGACTCAGTTTTCACTACATTATCACTGTGTCTCCCTTTTATGACCAATGTATGTTTTACTACCTTGTTTTTATTCATTGTCCATATCTTTCATTTTTTAGGTGTAGCAATGATAGATTACTGTGTCATGGAAATTGAGTTATTTTCTTCAGGCAGAAACGTTTCAACCTTGTAGCCCTCTTTAAAGATCAATACCTTCTTTCTCAAAAATACTCAACCTTGGTAGCCAGTGTCTTTTCATGCTCACCCAAGAAACTTGACTGGAAAGCAATTCCTTCTATTTGGTCAAATTTCTGGATCCACAAGGGATGAACAGAACTTAGTCTTGTGTTCTTACAGTATAGATTGTGATGGCAATACATTGGTATCCACAAGGTTTAATGTCAGAAATATTTTCACATTTTTGTTTATGTTTTATATTGGTACATGGACAGATGTTTTCTTCTTTTCTTGGCTTTTTCTCTAGATTTTCATAAATCTATGTTTGAAAAGAGTTGAGAAAAATCTGCAAGACAACTTAATACAAAAAAAAATGGAGCACTGCAGAATTTTGTCACCCCTAATTGACTTCATCTTCTTATAACTACAGCAAGACCTGGTTAGCATATTATTTCAAGATGGCTTATTTTCTCTATTTATGTCACCCCATAGCAGCTAGCACAGCATTCATTATATAGTAGATGTAAAATTAAATATGCTTCTAAACTCACTTGTGGGTGAAGGATAGTCTTATTTCAGGCTGCAGTCAAGAAGTTCTGATGGCCTCATTGAGAACTGACGACAGAGTTTCCCTACTGTAGAAGGAATGATCAGCAATGCTAGAACCCTTAGCCTCAAGGGTTCTGGGGTGGGGAGGTTCTGTACATCTCAGTGACATAGTGACCACAGGGTATAGTTGAAAGGACATTGAGTCAGCAGGGCTGGGTGGTAATGCTGAGATTCTGTCTCAACCCCTTGAGCTTGGGTTTCAACTATGACCTCGGGAGGCAGGACTGGATTGTCACTGAGAGTACTTTCTGCCTCTACAATCATTGAGTTTATAACAGACCCTTGAAATGTGTCATTTCTGAAGCTGGATATTTCTCAGTCTAGTTCTAAATTATGACAAATACTTTAAATTAAAATATTTAATTAACGAAATCACTGGGTGACCCACCTATTCACTATCACATATCTGATCTACACATAATCACTGAGTATTTTCTAGTGAAGGGACTCTGGCTCTTCTAAACAGCCTCAGCTACAAAGACTGATGATACATCCTTTCCCTGTACAGGCAGTTGACACCTTTGGGTACTTTTGAGTTTCAATTCTTACTTTACTGCATCCTAATCTATCTGTGATCCTGCTGAGCACCCCGGATTTCTATCTCCTTAAAGATCTATCCTGAATAGTAGAAGCATGTTTCCTGAGCCGTGTGGCTTATTCTTTTATTAAGGCTAATCCTTGGGGCATAAACACGTACATACATACATCCCTTCAGATCTGTCTCTGTAATTTCCATTCCTCCTTTCTATCATTGCTAGCCTCATCTTTTTTTTTTTTTTTTTCCGGTACGCGGGCCTCTCACTGTTGTGGCCCCTCCAGTTGCGGAGCACAGGCTCCGGACGCGCAGGCTCAGCGGCCACGGCTCACGGGCCCAGCCGCTCCGCGGCATGTGGGATCCTCCCGGACCGGGGCACGAACCCGTGTCCCCTGCATCAGCAGGCGGACTCTCAACCACTGTGCCACCAGGGAAGCCCTAGACTCATCTTTTGAGCCTAAAACTTCTTCTAATCCATTTTCTGCCTTCCAGAAAGTCATGCAGCCATTTGCTAAGTGCCTATCTTATTCTTGAAACACAACTCTGAAATATTTTGCCAGTTCGTACCAAAAAGAAGAATGTAATTCATTTCACTGAAAGTACTGTCTCCTTTTTTTTCTCCTTCTCTTACCCTACATGGATATCTCTACCTCTGGATTTCCCTTTCTCTATCCCAAACACCTGAAAGATCCCCTTTCAACTGCCCCTCCTCTCTCCCCTCCACTTAATCTTTCAGCAACCAATGTGACAAAGAGCTCTCATGTGTTAATGGACAACTGTGACTAATCAATAGTGACTAACCACCAGGAGAAGTGTGTGAAGAAAGAAGAAAAGGTTACATCCAGGCTTACTGGGAAGGAGTTCTAAGGTCAGTATAGGTAAAGTTTGCTGTGGGCATGGGATAACTAAATGCATTTGGAGTCTTTCTACTCTGCGCAAGGACTACTCACTATGGGACAGTTCAGTCTGAGTGCCTTACAAACAATGAAGTGTTATGTGATGTAATATATTATTTTTACTATTCCAGCCTCCTTTGTAATACATAAGGTCTATTTCTTGGTGAACTGGAAGATTTTAGTGATGATACTATATGGTATAGGTATTGTAGCTTTCATCTTGTTGTAAATTGTATAAACAACTTAACAAGTAACAAGAATAGCGTCTGGCCACTTGTGGAGGACGATGCCTCTGACAAGTAAGAGTCAATTACTCCTAAGATATTTCCTAACTTTGAAACACTGTGACTCTAGGACAGATTTGTAGATATATTTCTATTATTATCCAAGGGGCAGTGGTTACCTACAGATCAGGGGTTGGCAAACATTTTTTTGTAAAGAGCCAGACGGTAAATATTTTAGACTTTGTGGGCCACTTATGAGATCTTGATTGCATATTATTCTTTTTTTTAAACATCCTTTAAAAATGGAAAAACTATTTTTAGTGTATAGACTTTAAAAGTTTGCCAACTTCTGCTTCCGATCACAAACATAGAAATTGCTATACATAGATCTTTATGAGTTTGCTCCCCTAGACAAGAATATTCTCACTAAAATGGACTTAAATTTTCAATTACAAAGTTTAATTTAAAGATATCCCAAGATAATGTGATAGAAAAATACAGTTATTTTATGGTTAACAAAGCTTTGATTTTTGTCCTCATAAACAGTGTAAGAATATATTAAAAATGAAAAATAAAATTATTAAAAATGAAAAATAAAATTATTAAAAATATTCCTATCTGGACAAGTCCCAGGAGAGTAAAAGTTTTGAATCACAATGTAAAAATGATCATCTTCAGTATAACCCAACTTACTCTTTACTTGAAACTCATTGTTGTGTTCACACCTATACCTTCTTACTAAATACATCAATTTTCAACAGAAGCAGTTTTAAAAAAAATTCCGTTCTGGTAATAACAGACAGTAACATGTATCAAATCAACATTCAGAATGCTGCTGGACAGCGGTGAGAATCAGGTACCATTAAAAAAGTACTCCCATTGTAGATATTAGATAAAACCTTTTCATCTAGGGAAGAGAAAAACAGATGCTTTCAGAAACACCGTAATTAGTTGGGAGAGCCCAAACATTCATTAGAGATGACCTAAATGAATAGAAAACTTGATTTGTAGCAGGTTTTGATATTATGTTCAATCACTCATAACTGTGAATAAAAAGGATGCACTACTTGTAAATCATATATTAATTGAATATAGGTGACCAATTGGAAACTAACCACTTTAAGTTGCTGTCTTGCCTTTTCTGAAACTCTACCACCTCATATGTAGTGCACATATACTGATAACTAATTTGGTAATTCTGAAACAAAGTATATAGATAGTTTTAAGTCTTTTCAAGTCTAAGTAAGAAGGTCTCTTTTTAGTTTAGCAGACTGTCCATAGTAGGAGAGAATTATGATTTAGCTGTGAAATGTAAATAAGGCTAAGAGACATGTATCAGTGAATTTCTCAAACCATTTTGTGTTGGAGAGGCTTATCAATTATTTGTATATGTGGTTTATTATTTTTATTTTACTCCTTTTTTCCACCTATAAAAAATAATCAATTGATAAGTAAACTGAATAAAGATCCATTACAATTCACAAATACACATTCAAGAACAAGAACTGCTTGATATCACTTAAAAAACTCCTGAACAGAAAGTTTCTGTAACTTTTTGTGTTCCAAAGGAAACCCAACATACTCATATCTCAAAAACCTTTTGGTGCAGACTTGTGTTTTTAACAAATGGAGAAAAATCAATTCCAATGTTCTCTTTTCTAAGGGAGTTTTTTTATTTAATGCTTTCAATATTAATTTCTTCCCAATTTATGAATTGCTTTATTTGTGAAAAATTACTCTGGGCCAAATACTAAAGCAAGCCTTTAGTATGGAAAGGTAACTGGGTTTCAGTCTCACTAGTTTTTGTGTTTTTTTTTTAACTTGGTAAAATGTATTTTCATTCAACAAATGTTAATTACTCACTAATTAGATGTAAAATTCTAAGTTATAATAGGCATGTTATGAGATACCAAGACAGATCAGGGATGGTCCTTGTCCTAAAAATGCTTAGCTCTAGTAAGTATGACAATTGAGACATCCAAAACAGTATTGAAATAAGCAGACCTATCATTTGAAATATTATTAAAAAAATAAAACAATTTCTATGCTGATTGTTCAATATCTTCGTCTTGCTGTATAATGATTGAGCGGCTATTGTCTAAATGTGTCCTTCATAGCTTTCTTGTTACATATGTGACAATAAGAAAGCTTACTCTTAAAATTAGTTGCTGACACATGAAGAAGAAACAGGCGCACAGATGTGTACGGAGCAAGAAGTTCATAAACTATAAATAGATTGCCAAGCAACTCTGAAGCCAATTATGAAAATGGAACATTAATAGAAGTGCTTTGAAAACTTGCCACATTTCTAAGGTAAATCATTCAAACTTTTTAAAGATTTGCTAATGCTCTAGTGCTTTTATACATGTTATTTACCTAGATAAAGAAACTTGTGATAGTGTTTTATCGTTCTCTCTTATTTAGAAATGATTTTCTAGTCTGTGGAGTGTGTAAGTTATTATTACACATTTGGGGAGCAATTAAAGTTCTACCTCATCATTGCAGTGACTCCTTCTAGACAGAACCATAAACGAACAGCCTAGTCCTCTGTATGAGACAAGGAGGCACATGTTTGATTAATGGTTGGCACCGATGACACCTGGAATCCAAACAGTTGGAGTCATACCTCAGGAAATGCTTCAAGGACATGAGGAAGCACCATCTGAAGCAACACAGATGATGAGAAAAGGAGAAACAGTTACATCCAGGATGAAAACTGTGAATAAAGGAAGTAACAGAATTTAAATAGAAACCAGAGAGCAGAATGCAGAGCAGGAAAGGGGCTAAAAAAGAACAAAACAGTGGACCTGGCAAGCAGCACCTTCTCTCATGAGTCATCCTATAGTTCTGCCTCTTCCCGCCCCCCACCCCCGCTCTTAAGAGTCTCTATCTGGCTGGCTCCTTTTCAGTCTCCTCTCCTCCAGGTGGAGGTCCCTTAATCATTCTCTCCTTTGACCTCTACTCTTCCCTTAGTTAACTGAAGTGTCTCCACAGCTTGCTCATTTAGGGTTTCTTTCTTCCTTGCTTTTTCTTTTTCATTCTTTTTTTTCTAGAGGATGAGGCCCACATTTCGAATATTTAAAAAAATATATGAATTCATTTAAAAGAACTGGATATTTATATCTGGATAGTGGTATTTAGACTGATAACATTTTAGTGAGTCAAAACTCACTTATGAAATGGGTCTATTAGTGTGAATCCCACATGGCCATGGTGGTCATGGCAGGATTTCTAAGGAAATAGAGATTACAATTGTGCATCAATTATGTTCAGGTGCCTTTTCTAAGGTTCAGTTTATTTGTATCTAAAGTGAAGCTGATACTGCATTTTTGAGGGTGGAAATTTACCTCACTGAGACCTGAGATTTTGAAATGACTACTTATATGAAGGAATTGCTTTATATCCATGTTTTTTAAAAAAGGTTTTTTTTTTCTTTTGATATGTTTTCAAACTTATGCTCTGATGTAGCTTGGACATGTATTTTCCAGTCCCCAAAGAAGATTTATATCAAAAGAAAGAAAAGCACATGATCCTACTAATGATGGTTACTGAGGAAACAGACAATATAAAATGATTTTATATGACTCTCAGCTAAGCTAGTGATTTGAAAGTAGGAGAAAAAGCTTAAAGTAGTTTTCTTCAGAAAGTAAAAACAGAGAAGTATCCAGATAGACATAAACTATACTCTTTGAAAGACACAACGATTACAAATATTCATGTTGCTGGTGAGTGAATATATCATATAGCTATGATTTCTAGTCAGCCTCATGAGTAAAAAACGTGGCTTCTCTTTAGAAGAGAATAATTAGGGAGAAACTGAATAGTAAGTGCTAGTAAAGCCTTTGTCAGTCAAAGTCTCTTTGGTAAGAGACATAAAGCTCATAGTAAATGAAGAGTTCTGTAATCAATGAGGCGGAAAATCTTTCAGAAGACCTATAGTGACTTAGTCCTACTCAAGATTAGGGTCACACTCTACTATTTTATTGACAATAGTGAAGGATTTTTATAAACACTTTTTAGAAAGTTATCTATATTTTAATATATAAATCCTTGAGTTAAGTCATGATTTGTTTTCTTAGTTGACAGTCATAGATCATGTTCACTCAGTGGATTATTATCCACTTGGTGACAACATACTTTAATCAATGGGGAAAAAAATCACCTCCTGACTCCCCAAGCATTGGCTGTGCAAAACCTAGTTTATTTGCGCAGTCTGTTATTAACTAAACAAAAAGTTATTTGAGTCTATGCCCTAGGTATTGGGGATACAATGATAAACAAGAAAACACAGTTTCTCCTCTTATGGAGAGGGAAAGAGAAAATCAAATCACAATTTATTCTAAGAAGGGAAATCCATAAAGAACACATAATTCTGCTTTGGATAACCAGGAAAGGGGTTGGTGTTTTGGCAGTGAGTTGCAATAAGATACAATTAAAACTTTTTAAGCAAGTGAACAGAGTGGTCAGACTTACAATTAGAAAGACCTTGTTGGCTACAATGTGGGTGATAGAATAGAGGATGACAAGAGTGGAAACAGGAATATCTTTTGTAGTTTTTCAGGCCCTTGATGATAATATCCTGGCCTAGGGTGGTGATAATAAGTAAGGAGAGAAAAGAAGAGACTCAATAATATTTGGGAATAAGCAAGAAGCTTTGGTAATTTATTCGGGAGAGGCCACAACAGTGAGAGGCCCGTGTACCGCAAAAAAGTTGTAAAATTATGAAAACTACTAACCTTATTGTGAGTATACTCTAAATGGAAATATAAATCATATTTCAAAAGCATGTTTTTCTCATTATTTTTTCCATTTTTAAATATATTTAAGCATAACATTTGAAAACAAGGCATATTATCAGTCTTAGATGGTTTGATTATAACAGGAATTCTAAATAGGTAGTCACCAAATATTCATACAAAAACCACTTGTGGTCTCCATAAATTTAGGCTCAAGGGAGTTCCATAATAACTAACTATAAGCAGTTCATTTGATTCATTGAAGACAGCCATGACATAGTTATTTTTACTTGCCCTGATTGACAACTTTCCTTGACCACTGATGAGCAAGTTATAGTCAGTGAACTTTCAGATAAGATGACTTAATTATTTTAATTTACATAATTTATAATAAGTCTTTTCCCAACATTTTACTCTAACTCATCATCAGTTTGCTCTTGATTTCCCAGTGTTTATCTTTGACCCATACTTATCTTTTGAACTCTAGACAAATTGGGTAGGATGTTATTTTGAGATATGATTTAAAGTTTTCTCCTCAACACTTTCTTATAATTTTTTGCTCTGCTACCTATTCAGTCATAATAATTCATTACCTCAGGGGAGGGATGATACAACAGAAAGCAGAAGTAAATCTTGAGACTTTTCGATTTCGACAGTCTATCTCTCATGAGAGTGTAGGGAAGAACTCAGAACGTAAAAAATGGATTTAGAAGGACCTATGATTAGTCAAAGGGCCTGGGTTTTCCATTATTGAGACTAGATTAAGTGTCTCTTGGCTGGGAAAGAAAATGAGTCAGAGGAGAAGCAGAGAAAGCTGAAATATTAATGGATCCCAGAGATAGATCTCTGTGCACTCCTCTCTCTCATTCACCCCACCACACCCAAACCAGAACCCAGTCTTAAGGCCGCCTCTGCAAGGAGAACCTATTCCCCAGACCCTCTCCAGACTTACACACCTGTGCATCAAGACTTACTAAAAGGCAACATTAATGAAAACAATGAAGTACTGACTAATATACATCAATGATATAGAAAAGAGAGCCCAATGCAATACAGACACTTGATAAATGATAGTATTAGCACTGTCAACCAATGGGGAAAGGACAAGTCTTAGCAACAAAACTACTGGGTCAATTAAAATATCAATATTGGAAAAATTGAGATTTTACTCCTACCTCAAATCAAAATATAAATTACAGGTGTATAGCTTGGTGACTATAGTTGGCAATATTTTATTGTATACTTGAAAGTTGCTTAAGAGAGTAGATCTTAAAAGTTGTCACCACACAGACACAGACACAGACACACACACACACACACACACACACACGTTACCTGTGAGTTGATAGGTATGTTAACTAACCTTATTCTGGTAACTGTTTTGCAATATATATGGATATCAAAACATCACCTTGTACACCTTAAACATGAACATTGTTATACGTTAATTACATCTCAATAAACCTGGGAAAAAAAGATCTTTCCTTAAATATTTGAAATGGTTACCTCTTTTCCTAAACCTGCAAGGCAGCCTTCACTACAGGGAATGATTAGATGCAGAGGTTTTCAAAGAATCTGTATTAATTGCTGCTGCAGTGTTGCTTACTAGAAGATGTCCTTACCCATGGCAATTGCTATACGTGTGCTCAGAGGATAGGAAAAGCCCGAGAAGCAGCTAATGGCCCTTTGTAGAGTGTGCCAAGACTATTTGTGAATTTGTGGTTGTATCATTAGCTGTAAGACACATTTGAATCTCTCTCTGCCACACTCATATTTGGCTTTAAGCATTTCCTCCAGAAAGTTCTTCTCCATTGCTGACTGATTCCAAGCTCACTTGGCTGTCTGTGTAATGCTATTGCTTCTTAATTTTTTTTTTTGCTTGTTTTGTCAAGCTGCTTCAAGGTTGCTATAAAATGTTTTCTGACACTCCATTCTTGCTTTTGGTCCATGATACTCAGTCTGTTGTGAAATATAAAAATGTTTGGTAACCGTAAGTCTGGAGAAAGCTAATGGAAGGGATTAATTTGACAGTTCCAAAGGTGAATTTTGAGTCCAATTCTCATTGTAAAATTTGACATTTTACTGTCTTTTTTGAGACTTTTCTTTCAGTATTGTATTTTCATTTTACTTTTTTAACTCAAAGCAAATTAGTGACGTGGTGATTTTCCCAGGAAGGAGCCTCCCCACAGAATACATACTGTAGCAACATCAGACATGGCCTGTGAAACCACCGAAGCTAGGGGTGTTAATCTGGGTTGGAGGTCTGGACCTAAAAAGCCAAGTCTTCTATTCTCAGTTACAGTTTCATATATCAGCATAAACCAAGAGCCAAGATGACCTGGGCTTCTGTTTTCAGTATATAACTTAGTTCTGTGAGATGATATTGAGCTATTTATGTAATAAAAATCTAGACATTAAATCAATACAACTTTTCTGTGGTTGTGTTTGTTGTTGTGTTGTTAATGCTGAAGAAAAAGTTTTACACTGGAATTTTAAAAAATGTAATTCTATGTCAACAACCAAGTAACAACATCAAACAATATTCCCTGATCTCATTTTTTTAAATCATTGTGTTATCTCAGGAATAGCATGATATAAACACAAAATGCTTTCCCCCTGGGGTTTACACCAATAGCAATTTCTAGGGAACTTATTAGGATGGCGTTTCACCAGCCAACTCGTAGGAGAGACCAGAAGATATCTGAAGGAGAGAAACTGGAAGTATACAAGCTAATTCCTAGGTCAGAGATAGAGGGAGGGTGGCAATTTTGAATACAATGGAGTATCTGTCTCCAGTTTTCCTAGAGAGGAGTGAGAGAGAGGTGGAAGAGGGTGGTCAGTGAAAAAAACTGCCAACTATATAATAAAAAAGTTTACCTCTTTTTCCCCACCAGTCACCTGGGTATTGATTTAGGAGATACAAAGGAGGGTCCTTTACCCGCCTCTGGTCTCCCTGAGAACATCTGACAACATGGGACAAAGCAGAACATGATCAGCCTTAGGGGTCGGAGCAAGACACAAGACCAGCTGCCTCTTGAGCAGATCGTTGTAGCTCCCAGGTATTAACTGAGCAGTTAGGGTAGAAAAAGCAAGAGGTCTGCACTCACACACATGTGAAGAGCTTGGTGCATGGTAAAGAAAGTCGATCCAGAAAACTGTTTGTTTCTGCTCTTCTGTTCCTCCCAGGCCAATATGACCTGGGAAACGCATATTGCATAATAATTGAAATACCCTCTTGAGAAAAAGCAGACACACTCTTCTACTTTCCCTTGGCCCATATTCACAATTTTCCATGCTCTTAGATAATGTTTCTTATATACGCAACACTTCTCTGCTTCCTGAACCTCTCCAACCCTGTTTATTCCCATCAGTCAAGGAACAGTACTCATGTAAACCTTAATTCTAAGTCACATCCTTTATCACAATATTGATCATTTAAATTCATTTCTTCATCTGCTACCCTTATTTATATCCCTAATTATATCCATCTGTCAAGTCACCTAATGTAAGGACCTTGGAGTTATCTCCAAAGCCTCTTTCTGTTCATTCTTTGCATCCCACACATTACATACTTCCTCTGCCCTCTCACCGGGATGTACTCCAATTTCATGTTTTACAGATGAGTTCTGCTCTAAACTGCTAATGCAGCTTCCTACCTGCAACCACTTTCCCCTCCAGTCTGTCCTCTGGAAGCTACCAGAATTATGTTTGCAGAATGCAAATCTCATCATGTCAATTATTTAACTTAAAATTGTCTATGGTCCTACAAGGAATACACTAGTGTTCTCAGACTGGGAATGGGATGATGAGGAAATGCATGGATGGCCTTCATGGAGGTCTGTAAATCCTCTGAAATTACACGCAAAAAAAGTTGTTTTATGAGCATTAAGTATGTTTTTCATAAGAAGAGTGTCAATAAATTTCAACAGGTTCTCAAAAGAGTCTGTGCTGTGACATGGCCTCCCTCCCCCAAAATAAAATTCTCTGAAACTCATTAGTGTGGCAGGCAAGGCCCTTCACAGTCCAGTCAAGTATAGCAGTGTAGTGCAGTAAGAGGTGGAGTAGCATAGGAAGCTGAGGGTAGTGGAAAATTTTAGAGTCAAGCAGTCCTGGGTTTCAATTCTGGTTTGATCATCTGGCTGGTTGGTCTTAGGAATGCATCCTCTCTGAGCTTTATTTGGCCTCTCTGGTAAATGGGATAATATTCTTCTTCTTATAGGACTGTTTTAATATTAAACTCAGTAACAGTGTAAAGTAACTGAGATAGAATATCAATAGATATAATTTGCAGCTTCTTCACTATAATTTTCTGGACATCCAGAGATGATATTATTAAAAACAGTACCCTCACCTTCCCTAGTGATAAATCCCTCCCTTATCACTTGAAGTTATTTTTGTTTCAAGTTATTAAAAAATCCATATTCAATTGGCTAAATCATTCAAGGGACTATATTAGTACACGTAGCTCAAAGATTTCAGAGGTAGAGTATGCTTCAGGTGCAATTTCTACCAGACTCTACCTACAATTTTCTACCATACTCTAACTCTGTCTTTCCCTGTGCATCAACTTTCCCCTCAGGCTGGTTTTCCTCATGGTGACAAAGTGACTGTAGCAGGTCCAGCCCTCACAACTACACCTCCCACCATCTAGAACAAGTAAGAGCCTTTGTGTCCTGGAATTGCCAGCCAAATCTGAGATTCCTTCTCTTGCCCACCCCTGAGCTAATCTTGGCAGCCAAGGTTTCATATTTAGTTTTAAGCATCTCTTGAGCCATCTGCATCCCCAGAGGGAATTCAGGGTTAGAATGAATGGCAGTACTTAAGATACTTAACAATTCAGATGACACAGGCAACAACTAATCTGGACATATACCAGCCCAAAGGGAAGAGATGCTGGTTGGAAATAACCAGTATTCACCAGGCATGTTCTGGGAGCTGAGCCTAAGCCCTAACCTGGGGGCAAGATGAAGGTGAAAACAGTTTGCTGAGGTGGTAGCCCTCAGGGACCCACCATGCATACCTACTCAAGAATGAGCTAATTCTCACCATTCTTCAGATCATCCTTTGTACCTAGAAAATCGGGACTCGGCTTGTACTATCTGCTAATGAGCTTCACCTTGAAAACAAGGTATGTACATAGGGAGAAGAAAAGGCAGCTCTTTGGTTTCTTGTTCTCTATAAAGGAATAAATCACTGGGGGAAAAAAATAATGTTTCTAACTCTAAAAATATTTCTGAAAAAATCTACTTTAAAACTTTGGGTTAGTAATTTATATCCCTCACATAGACAACATTTAGAAATACATTTCTTGATGTTAAATTATTTCAAGTCATTTCAAAAGTTTAGCAATCCTGAATTAATTTTTACTTTAATAGGAAGAGCAATTAAAAAGAAAAAACAACAACAACAAAAAACAAACAAAACGCCGCTGTTCTTCTGTTTCGCTTCATATTAAATTATTCACAAATCACTTCTCAAACCCAGCCCAGGAATCCAAACTGTATCACAGAACAAAGCTCCACATTATGAAGAAACATAACTGGATTACTTTGTTTCTCCTTTGCCTCTAAGTTCTGCTTTCCTCGGCTAAGGGTCTGGAAGCTTTCCAGACGCCAGCAGGGTGGGGGAGTTGTAACACGGGCTTGGCATGTGAAACTCATCACAGATTCTCCAAGGGGCAAGGGGACATCAAAGCAATAATGCGTAATAATGTGGGTGCGCTGGAATGTGGGGGAAGTGTGGCAGCTGTGCTTTTATCTTATGTAGCATTTTCTTTTGAACAATCAAATTAAAAAGAGAGTATGTGTCCAGATTAGCTGGATTGGAAACTGTTGGTTACTTTGAAAATACGACGGGGCAGTAACTTCTCCCAGAGATGGGGGTAAATCTGTTACTGTTGTGCTTGTCTCCAAAGGATGCTGTTACCCAGGAGTTCCATAAGAAGAACTTATTTTAGAATTTTGCATTAAATATATTAGGGGCACATGCAATTGTCTCATTTCTCTCATTCATTCATTCATTCATTTATCTCATTCAAGAAATGTCCATTGAGCACCCATGGGTGTCAGGCAGCGTTCTAGCTCCTGAGGATATGGAATACAACCAAATAGACTAAGTCAGTGCCCTCTTGAAGCCTGTATCCCAGGGCAAGGTAGACAAGTAAATTTTTAAAATCTCAAACAAATAAACACAAAATGTATCAGGTAGTGATAAGTGAGATGAAAAAATGTCAGCAGAGTTAAAGAACAGAGAGAGTGATGGGGTGGCAAGGTGATCTGTGCAGAAGGTCAGGGAAGATTTCACATTTGTGTCGAATCCTGAATGAAACAGGAGCACAAGCCCTAAGATATCTGGCTGAAGTGTTCCAGGCCACAGGAACAGCTGGCATGCACAGTCCTCACAGATAAGCCTCCCAATGACCCTGTGGTGGAGGTGGGACAGATGATTTCATCTCTGAGACAGGAGGAAACTGGGACTCAGGGAACTGTGTAGCAGACTCAAGAATAAAGCTCATCTCTTCAAACTCCCAGCCCTTTGCTTTGCGATTGAGACGCTTTCTTCACATGAAATTTTATGTGGAATCTCAATTTGTGAAGTAAGTAAAACTGGAGCCTCTTGGGAAGAAGTAAGCAGAAGGTTTTGCCCCTGCTTCATCCGCAGACCTTGCCCCACACCCAGAGCCTTTCCTCTGAGGAACCTCTGCAGCCCCCTCTAACCCAGCATGCCTCGGGGAAGGAGGGACTAAGGAGAGGTGACAGTGAAGTTTACAGGAGGAAAAACAGAGAAACGAGGAAGGTTATGACAAGATCAGTCATCCCCACTTGCTCACGGCCCTGCCAAGGCAGCCTTTTATTTCTTTCAAGATCCAATTCAGTTTCCTCATTTTTGAGAAGAAGGGGCATTTGATACCTATTGCTCCAAAATGAATTACTCCCCAAACTTAATGGTTTAAAAGAACAAATATCTATTATGTCAGTTTCTGTGGGTCAGGAATCCGGGTGCAGCTTAGCTGGATCTCTGACTCAAGGCCTCCACCAAGCTACGATCACCGTGTCGTCACATCATTGGGGCTGCAGACTTCTCCACTCAGCTGGAGGAGGATCTGCTTACAAACTCACTCATACGGTTGTTTCAAGATGACATTTTTTATCGGTTGTTGAATTGAGGGCCTCAGTCCCTTGCTGCCTGTTGGCTGGGGACCCTCAGGGTCTTGTCATGTGAGGCAAGCTCACTCCATAGGGCAGCTGCTTTTGCTCAGAATGAGACAGAGAGAGAGAGAGAGAGAGAGAGAGAGAAAGAAAGATGAAGTCAGAGCCTTTGTGTAACCTAATCTTGGGAGTAAAATCCCACCACTTTTGCTTATTTTATTCATTAGAAGGGAATCACTGAGTACAGCCCACACTCAAGAAGAGAGGATTACACAAAGGCATGAATGCCAGAAGGCAGGGACCACTGGGGCACATTTTAGAGGCCACCTAACACAGGGAGGAAAACAAATGTAGAAGCTACATCAATTCATATAATCTTTGACATGCTTAATCTATGCAATATAGGTTTAGTCTTTTTAGTACATTCGTCTTTCTTGCTTCACAACAACCTAAAAATATGCATGCTGGTGTTTTTTTCATCAACTAATTTTAATATGGAGTCCTTGTTTTGTATCCCACCTATTTGTATTCTAGTATTAAGAAATAAAATTTCTTTTTGAAAAGGATTCTAGTCAGGATTTTCTTGCTTACATGATTAACTGAAAACATACTTCAATACAGATGGAAACATCAGAGATGTTATTAAAAATCCTTGACACCTTTTCCAGAAGTACAAAGAAAGCCTCAGTAAGTTGCCCTCAAATTAGTCATAAGCTAGTTTTTTGGCCAAAAATACCCTGACCTATTCCAATGTTTCATAACTGACATCATCAGTCTTTCCAAAGTTACTTCTAAAAGGATGAAGTTGAGTGTACTGAAGAGTTTGTTCACTTGTCTGTATTTTTCACTAAACTGTAACCTTCTTCAGGGTCACCCTTATCCCACAGTGTCCGCCACACCCAAGTGCCCTGCAAGAATACGGGTAATGAGTGATGCAGAAGTGACTCGAAAGAAACCAGAGGAAAATGCTACCAAAATAGCCAGATTAAACAAATTTTAAAAATTATTATGGTCTTTATGTGATAACACACTTCAGGGAAGAATTCAAGGATATATGTACTAGGTAATAGTTCCAAAGGTTCCTGGACATCAGGTATCAGCTCCTTTACGTGGCCCGAAGTATAGATTACGAGCTCAGTGAATATGGTCCAGAAGCTTCTCTAATGAGTGACGTGTCTTCTGTGACGGTACTTAGAATGGAATGTGAGGACATCAAGAAGATGAAGTGAAGAGCTTTCCATTCAACTGCAGCAGAAGCATTTTTTGACAATTTTGCTTAGTTAACTACTCATGTTTATGAGGACTAAGTAGTGGTGGGTGGAGTTGCAAGATTAGGTTTGATCTGGATAGTGATGCTTTTGAAATGCTAGATGTGGATGAGGGGAAGGAAGAACTCAGGGACTAAAAGAGGTGCTGGAGCAGATGTGTCAGTCCAGTTAGTACTGAACCTTCTGCTCTCTGCCTTCTCTCCTGGATCATAGAGAAGGGTGGGCAAGGGTAGCATACCTGGCATTTAGCCTCCCAAGCCCCAGATCCTATTTAATCATCCTGCTGTGCCCTCAGTGCCTCTCAATCTCTTTCCAGGTATTCCCTCTGCCTTTGTTTTAAGTTAAAAGATTGTGAGGGGATGGATTACTGGGCTAGCAGGGATGACCCTCAGTAGCTAAGATTGGCTTTCTCTCCAATTGCCACTGACCTCCTTGCTCCTGACATCACCTTCCATGCACAGTGTTTACCCCTAGAAACTCTAATAGCTAACCAAGTTAGGGCTACAAGGTTTTGTGTGTGTGTGGGGGGGGGTTGTTTGTTTGTTTTCTTACAAAATCTTTTTGAAGCAATCAGATGCAATACATTGTAATGACACCTATTCTGCAAAGCTTTCCCTAATCAACTACCAGTTGACAGAATGACCCTTCCCTTTCTGCCCTGCATTCCTGGACTGCCTCTATGCTGGTGCGCCCCACATTGTATGTCCTCACTGATTTACCTGCTCCTCTCCTCACTAGGCTGTGAGCACTTAGGACCCTGGCATATTAGATGTGCTGGGTGCCTCTAAGCACTTATATTATTTGATGAAAACAATAAACAAGGGAATGGAAGAAATAAGGATTTAATTAGGAACATCATTCTTTTTCATTCTAAATCTGCTTATCCACTAAGTTGAATGGAAAAGAAGTGTATAAGAGTTTATGGACGATCTCTTACTTTTAACAAAATGTTAGGAAGCAACTTCTTCCAACACCAGCACCACTACCACCAGGCAGGTTTTGTAGGAATGCCAAAGGGTTAAAACCTGTTACTTTGGAAGCTGTGGACTCTATAGCTGTATATATATATATTTTTTGTTTGTTTGTTTGTTTGTTTTTTGCGGTACGCGGGCCTCTCACTGTTGTGGCCTCTCCCGTTGCGGAGCACAGGCTCCGGACGCGCAGGCTTAGCGGCCATGGCTCACGGGCCCAGCCGCTCCGCGGCATGTGGGATCCTCCCGGACCGGGGCACGAACCCGTGTGCCCTAAATCGGCAGGCGGACTCTCAACCACTGCGCCACCAGGGAAGCCCTATAGCTGTATATTTTGATGAGCTGTTATACGGGCAGAGATTGAATACAAACTGACCTCCCTGAGCCAGAGTGACTGTGACTGGTTATTATTTCATAGAGGGAATTATACGGTATTCACAGGTAGAAGACCTAAGTACAAGGCATTATTTCTCCACTTGGAGTCATGTAATCTTAATCAGACCACTTAACTGTGTCTGAGTTTCCCATTGTACAGTGGAGATAATTTTTAAAAAGAAGGAAAAGTAACATCGACAAGCACAACCCTTTCTCTTCCCTTGTGATGCAGCTGTGAGGACCAAGGTGGTGACTGTGGAACTGCTTCCTAAATTATAAAGTGCAGTGCCCACATTTCTGCCAAGGGCCTCTGGGGAGCAAACAGAGGAAGCAAGAATTGACTGTTTGACCAGAGCAAATACGAGATGTTAACACTCTTTGTTTAAAAAAAAAAGGGGGGGCTTCCCTGGTGGCGCAGTGGTTGAGAGTCCGCCTGCCGATGCAGGAGACACGGGTTCATGCCCCGGTCTGGGAAGATCCCACATGCCGCGGAGTGGCTGGGCCCGTGAGCCATGGCCGCTGAGCCTGTGCATCCGGAGCCTGTGCTCCGCAACGGTAGAGGCCACAACAGTGAGGGGCCCACATACCACAAAAAAAATAAAATAAAATAAAAATTAAAATAAAAAAAAAGGGACTTTCCAAAATCATAATGCTTTATGAATCAGAAAAGCGCTAAAGTTCAAACTTTCCTTTCACATATGAATGTGCTTTATCTTTATTTAATATCTTGAGACTTTGGTGGGGAACAAATTCTGAGTAAACATATAAAGTGGACTCTTATTTCTGGGGCCATTAATGAGTTTCATCTTCCAAGCTAAAGATCTTGAAAGATCTTACAAAACTGAAAGCTCTTGAGTAGAGAGGAATGACTTTAAGCAAATAATCCAAGATTACTGCCAACATTCCTTAAAAAGACATTACATATTTCCACATGAATAGATGTTTCTGCTTCAGTACGCTATATGCTAAACTTCCATGGTAAAACTTCACAGCTCAGTATAAATCCATTCTACTGAACCACAGATACACTCTCTTGCTGGGGACATACTCCATCCCTAATGGGCCAGGTGTCTCTTGGAAAAGAATGAGAAACTATGCAGTCTTCCTTAGATCTTTTTTTCTGTTGTCTTACCATAGACTCACTGCTAGCAGCTCCTCTGGAAAGGAAAAGTAGGAGTGGGTTTTCTGGGATAGAGCCTTGTGGCTCCGAGAGGTGGTTTATGCTGTGAGAAGTATATCTTGAACATTTTTAGGCAATTTAAACACCATCTTTCTTTGACTTCTCCTCTCTGAAAAAGGAGAAATAATAAGAAATGGCTTTTTACTCACGAACACTCCATTGTTAAAATGAGAGCTTAGGAAAGTGGGGTGTGGGTAGTGGCGAAATGGGTGAAGGGGGTCAAAAGGTACAAACTTCCAGCTATAAAATAAATAAGTCATGGGGATGTAATGTACAGCATTGTGACTATAGCTCATAACACTGTATTGCATATTTGAAAGTTGCTAAGAGAGTAGATCCTAAAAGTTCTCATCCCAACAACAAAAAATCTGTAACTATGTATGGTGACAGACGTTAACTCGACTTACTGTGGAAATCACTTTGCAATATACACAGATATCAAATGATCATGTTGTACACCTAAAACTAATATAATGTTATATGCCAATTATACCTCAATAAAAAAAAAATGAGAGTTCAGTTACCTCTGACTCATCCTTAAGATATCAGTTGGCACTGACCAGGCTCCCCATCTTTCCAAATCCACCTTTACATGTTCTTGTAGCACCATCTCTCTCTCCTTCATGACCCTTAGCATAGTGGTGCTTTTACACCTTTATTTAAGAGCACAGGCTCTAGATCCAAACCACATGGGTTAAAATTCTGACTCCACTACTTACTAGCTGGGTAACCAAGCAACTTGATAGCTCTGTACTGCTGTTTTCCCATCTGTAAAGTAATAGTTCTTACCTCACAGTGTTGTGAGGATTAAACTTGAAGAGGAGATGATATATAGACCCCCTTGCCTTACAACAATGCCTTCCACATAGTAAGTGCTTAATAGATGTTAACTCTTGGTTTTGTTCTGTTTCAGCTCTGCCCACTTCAAGTTTTATGAGAGCAGGCACATCACTGCCTAACATTCATCATACCAAAGAACCCTTTTAGGAAACACTTGTGGAATAAATGAATAAAGAATTAATCTGTAAGATTTCATCCAGCTTTGTATGTATTCTTTTTGCGCGGTAACTCCAGAAAGTAAAGCAGAAAGCAAAATCAACGTGGAAGACTGTGGTGGAGGCTGGTTCTGGAATACTTGACATTTGACCTCAATTACTTCTTAGATTAATACAGGGCAAAAATGAATAAAGTGGAACCCATTGTAGGCTAAGGGTAAGATTTCAAAGAACTCATACATATTTGTTAAATTTTGTGCTATAGCTAAATAAACTGTGTTTTGAGGGAAATGAAAACCAGTAGAATACATTTTTAATATCAATACATGATATCTCCAGGATCTAGTAATAAAAATTTATGAAAACTTTTAAGATCTATTCTCTTAGCAGCATTTGAATATAAAATATGATACTGTTAACTGTAGTTGAAGCATTAAAGGTTATAGTGACACATGGCTCAGATTGGCTTTGCCCAAAACAGGCTTTGATGACTTCCTTACAAAAAGCTTTCCAGGCTGACAGCCATGTTTATGATAATAAATATGGTTATCATCAAATAAAAAGTTATGAGGTGCTTTTTAAAAACCCTTGGTTATAGTATCATCTTGAAAAGAAATAACACTCAGATGTGAAGGCTGAGAGAAAATAAGTCAGTATACTAAGACCATTGTGCACAATTCAAAATGGGTGATTTTGAAAAAGTGAGCCCTCAAAGGACATAATAAAGGTTTATATTATTGTTATGGCTTTCCCTGAAAGTATCTTCTTTAAATTATACCATTTCTGTGATCAAGGAGCAGCTATACAGCCCCACTGTGTTATTGTAAAGGAAAGCAGTAGGTAGTGAGGAGATCTGGCTTTCTTGTGGCTCTGGCTTTCAGCTCTGGGATCACCTCTTCTCTTCCTATCTCCTTGATGATCCTTAAATTACTTAAAAGAAACAAAGTCTAGTTACTCAGTGATTAAAATGCAAATACTCTTATTGACTTCTAGGTAAAATAAGGTATTGATGACTGATGTGGCCATTTTCTGAAGAGATTTTGATAGGAGGCAAAAGAATAGGAAAGCATTTCAGTGCAATAAACTAGATTAAATGTTAGAAAAGGGAGGTTGTTGATCTCAAAGACAAATGTCAATATAATAATTTTGGCCAACACAACCTCTGATTAAGCCTGAAGAAAAAGCCATAAGTGTTCTCTGAAAATAAATTCTTTGTTGGAAAAGACTTTTTCCCCTGGATTTTCTTAGCTTCCTTCCACTCTATTATTTTTAATCTACATTACGGGAAATAAAACACAATATTGTTACAGCTCGTCAAGGAAAGTTCATCTCTTTTGCTCCTACTGTTTTTGGCAGAGCTCAGAGAATTTCCATAATATAAATATTTTCATTGAAAGCAGCAGGCAGACATGACAAGTCATAAACGTTTATTTACTCAACTAATGAATAAATGAGTGGATAGATGAATAAAAGAATGATGAAGGAGAGAACTGATATACAGTTTTTGGAATGGACACAGCTTTCCACATAGGCAGTCACAGAAAGAAGGGCACTCATTTGTAGAGAGGAACTGGCACACAAGGACTAAATGCAAGCATTATTTATCTCATAGTTTCCTTTGGCCCAACGGTGGTTTATACTGTGGCAAAACGAGTTTGACTTGACTTGTGCTGATCCCATTCCAGTTTAGAGTTTAAGTCTAGAAATAATTTTCTATTTAACTCAATAAACTAAATAGTGGATGACTGAGAGGATGCCAACACTTAGGCACTCTGCTAAAGCCTAGTATTTCCTAATTACCTATTATCTCCTAATTGATAGGTTAATTCATCTCTTCTTAATGCCTATCTTCCGTGACCTTTTTGTAAGAACTGACACTCTTGAATACCCTATCACTGAAGACATCTCCTATAGCTTCTGCATCACTTCACTCTCCAGATCCTTTTCTATTGGTGGGTTCTCTTTTCTAAGCTGTCCCCTAATGATACATATTGCTTTGGTTTCAGTCTTCCATCCTGCTCTCTTCCATCCCTTTGAGCTCCCATTTACTCCAATCTCCTCAATAAATTCCTTCAGATTAAAAGCTATATTTTATAGCCTTACTCTGCCTCCTGAACTCCTGTTCCACATTTCCAACACTGGGATGAATATTTCTGCCTGGAGACTGCATTGGTGATTCACATTTAACAATGAAATTCATTATTTTCTACGAATTGGTTGCTCCATTTGACTTCCTTTGTCAAATGTTTCCAGAAGATATGCTTGTGAGTAATAGAATGAGCTGCATCATGAGTGGCCAGAAAGTGAAAACTAAACTGGTGCTTGGAGGGTTAATCTGAAAACCAAGTGAGACACGAAGTCTGGCCACCATATCCTACTTCCTGGTGACACTGGAAGTTCTAGAAGATGGTCTCAGACTTAAAGTTTTGTTTTGTTTAGATGTTTTTGGTTTTGTTTTTGAATTTTTTGGTTCTGGGAAGATTATCAAGTTGAGGCACAGGCAGTAAGATATGAATCTGCTATAGGAATTAAAGTAAAATACATCAGGGTTCTAAGTCAAACAAGTTACTTATCTTCCCTAAATGCCACTCTTCTCATCCGATAAAAGTAATGGCACGGCAACCAATGAAAATAATCTCCACAAGCTGATCAGACACCCTGAAACCCTCTCCCCGACCTTGCCTTTAAACACCCTTCCCCAAAAGTCATAGGGGAGTTTGGGTCTTTAGAGCATGAAATGCCCATTCTCCTTACTTGGCCCCATGTTGGGCACCTTGCAATAAATACTGCACTTTCCTTCACCACAACCCTGTATCAGCAGATTGAGTTTGCTGCGGGTCAGGAGAGCTGACCCTAGTTTGGTTTGTAACACTTACCCATCTAAACGCAACTTTAACTCACCCCTTCTAGCATCACAATTCTCATTTAGCCAAGTCACAACTGCAGTGAAAAAGAGAAAACAAACCAAACCTCTCCGTTTCTCCCCCCTACTCCAGTACAGTTAAATATGGCTAGAGAATAATTTAGCAAATTCTTAAATGGACACAGTTTACACTTACAATCATGAAACGTAAGAGGAACTTTAGTATGGCTGATCAATTATAATTTTCTATTTTATTAACTATCCTAGTATACTAGAAAAAATATTTCATACCTTCTCCTTGAACACTCTCCCTGCCACCTTAACCTCAACAATACTCAGGTCCTACCTCACTGAGAAAACTGAGCCATCAAAGAGGATTTGCAAATGTCCACCTCACATCTACTCACCTACCCCTCGTAGTCTACCTTCCTCTCTATTTCCATAAATGAAACATTCATTATCTTATCCATACTCAAGGGAATCCTTCCAGAAGCCCTTTCTTTTCTCTTCTACATCAGTATTTTCATTATTCCCCATACCTGTCAACAAAACATGCTATTATTTTTCACATCTTAAATTCAAAAAGAAAAAGTTATTAATGCCACTTCTGCCAATGAGAGCTCAATCTTTTGACCCTCATTTTCAGCAAAATTCCTCAAAAGAGTTTTCTATATTCAATGGCTATAATTCTTTTTTCTCTTTCTTTATCTGCCTCCCAACTGGGTACTTTGCTCTATCACTCTCCATCCTAATTTTTCATTAGATCATCAATGATCTCCAGATTCTATAACATGTGATAGGTTGACTAAGGGCCCCCAAAGATGTTCATTCACTAATTCCTTGAACCTGGAAATATTTCACCTTACATGGTAAAAGGGGCTTTGCAGATGTGATTATGTCAAGGGTCTTGAAACAGGGAGATTGTCCTGGAATATCTTTGTGGGTCCAAGCAGGAGTATCAGAGTCAGAGAAAGTAAATGTAATGGTGTAAGCAGTGGCCAGAGAGGAAAGAAGATGCTATATTGCATGATGAGAAGACAGAGGAAGGGGCAATAAGCCAAGGAATACAGGTGGCCTCTAGAAACTGAAAAAGGCAAGCAGATTTCCCCCTTTAGTCTCCAGAAGGAGCATCGGTCTGTTGACACCCTAATTTTACCCCAGTTAAACTTATTTCAGACTGATCTGATCTCCAGAACTCTAAAAGGAACAGATTCATGTGGTTTTAAGCCAGTAAGTTTGTGGTAATTTGTTACAGCAGCAATAGGAAATATATAACTCAATGATCATTGCTCAGCTATCAAATAAATGATAGGATAGATGATAATGATGATGGCTGTGGTGGTGATGATGATAGATAATCAGCAACAAAACATATCTGAAATTTCCATCATCCATCATATACTTTCCTTGCTTGCTTTCTAGAATACCATAGTCCCCAGGTCTTTCACCACTGCATTTCATTTTCATTAGTTCTACTTTTACCTAGCTTCTTCAATTGACAGAAATTTTAAGAAGAAATGTGAGGCCCAGTGATAAGTAAAATTAACTAAGAGAAAAGAATAACTTAGAGACAAATATATCCTAGCCATATCCTATCTAAGATAATATTCCACAAAAATAACTTTCAAAATAATAGGATGTAAAATTTAATTAAGAGATATTATTGTATCCTAGGCAGTCAGTAGGATATTAAAATTATTTAATTCAGCCTGCAAAGATAATTGAGAAGTAAGAAAAATATTGGCTTTTGATTCAAACATTTAATTTTTTTACACTGAATCCAATCCAACCATTTGAAAAGTAAAGATTTAGCCAATCATCCAACATCGTATAAAACACTGATTAAATTTTCTTGAGATGGTTTTGTTTGGAGATAACAGACTTTCTTTTTAATTATTATTATGTACACAGCTAATCAGTGGGTTTTATTGTTGGTGGTGTTTAGGCACAATTTAAGTATAATCAGATTTCTGAAAGATTTTTTTTTAGAGATTTTTGAGAGATTCAGACAAACAGGTTATGAAATTACTAATAAACAATTTAAAATGAAAAAAAAAAAAGTAATGGTACAGGACTTCCCTGGTGGCACAGTGGTTAAGAATCTGCCTGCCAATGCAGGGGACATGGGTTTAAGCCCTGGTCCAGGAAGACCCCACGTGCCTCAGAGCAACCAAGCCCGAGTGCCACAACTACTGATCCTGCACTCTAGAGCCCAAGAGCCACAATTACTAAGCCCATGCGCTGCAACTAGTGAAGCTCGCGTGCTCTAGGGCCCACGTGCCGCAACTACTGAGCCTGTGTGCTGCAACTGCTGAAGCCCACGTGCCTAGAGCCTGTGCTCAACAACAAGAGAAGCCACCGCAGTGAGAAGCCCGCACACTACAACAAAGAAGAGCTCCTGCTCTCCACAAGTAGAAAAAGCCCACATGCAGCAATGAAGACCCAACACAGTCAAAAATAACTTTTTAAAAATTTAAAAATTAATTAATTAAAGTAATGGTACAATATTTAACTTGAAGTTTTTTGTAGGGATTAAAAATAATGCTCATCAAACAAGTGATACATAGTTGTTCCCAATATGTACTAGCTATTATTAACATTACCACTATTAATTGATTTTCTTAGTTTGAACTTGAGTTGTTTTCCGTTGTTTTCTTTAACCCATAGCCCCATGTCTAATGGGACACTAACTGTGTCAGTTCCATAGTCTTCTTTATACATTTTCACTGACTTCACCTTAGGGCAGGTCCTGAACTGCACAACAGGAGTTTTCCAGCGGTATCAAAGATTTTCTTTTAACAGCACAACCCATACTGTGATGATCCCTACCTACATGCATTGTCATGACTTATCCTTGATTTCCACGTATGATCTATTATTCTCAACATGGCACATAGAACCATCTACCGTGTGGCCACATCCTAATTTTCCAGTCTAGCATAATTTGTCAACTCACTGTTTTATGAATACTCTTTACTCGCTTCTGTCTCTAAGCCTTTCATCATATTTTCCCCCCTTTTCCCAATACCTTCTTCTTTCCTCTTTAGCTGTTAAATCCTAGATACTCTTTAAGCTTCAACTTAGATTACTCCTTCAAAAACTTTTACCAAATCACTCTAGTTCACAGTCTTTGCTTCTGAATTTATAGCACTTACTGTCTACAGCATTTAGCTGGGCATTTGTCATGTACATAATAAGCCTTGTCAGTTTGTGGCCCATGTTGTTAATTAATGCTCCCACCGTCATCTATGTCTGTTGTGCCAATTATTTAAGTCACCAACATTACTGACTCTCTTTGATTTAGCGACCAGTGAGGAGCATAATCAATAAACTTTGAGATCAACACTAACATTTTGCATTTGTCATTCATTCAGTATATGTCTACTTTAACAACCTAACATGTACTAGGTATACTGTCGGCTGTGGGATATAAAATGAATCAAACGCAGGCTCAAGATCTCACAGTCTAATAAGAAATATAGACAGGCAAATAATTAATTAAATGCATCAGAAATCCTATCAAAGACAATGAACAAAACCTGTGGTATCACAGAGATAGGACACATGAACTCTGCTTTGGTAGAGGGGAAGGTTAGGGGAATCTTCTCAGCGTAACTAATACTTGAGTTGCAGTGAAAGGATGAGCGTGGGTTTTCCATCTTGGGAGGCAGTCAGGGAGAGGTTTACAGAAATATGGACCAAGAAAAATATGCAAAGACATGGATCCCTGAGAATAACTCTGTATGACTGATACAATATATACATAAGGTATATACTAGTGGAGTATAGATAGAAGACTAAAGAGAAGGACTCTAAAATCAAATCATGAAGAAACTACATGCTAAGAGGTTTGGTCATTATCTAGAAAGCAACGGTTCAGAGGGAAAAACAATGAAGGATCTTAGACAGTGGAGGGAAATGGTTAATTTGTGTTTTTTTAGGAAGATCACTTGGAGAGAGTATGAAAGAGCCTGGGGACAAGAAGACATTATAGAAACCAGTTTTGATAGTCTAAGAAGAGATTACAGCATTGGTAGTACAGAGAATCCATCAGATTTGAGGAATGTTTTAGTGGGAGGTTAAATTTGGCGATATTTAGGCATAGGTAAGGTTGTGAAAAAATTCACAATAAGCTAAGTTTTCCAACTTGCAGATGAACGATGATGCAATTAACCAAGAAAAGGAAGAGAACACTCATGTTCTCTTCAGTGTTTGTTTTGTAATATGCTTCTCTTCCACTTCTTTTGAAAGGCTATATGTAAACAGAGAAGCCAAAGCCATCTGAGTGGAAAAGGTAAATACTTCGTGCCTTTATTCACTTTAATTCTTGGGAACAGCAGGGAGTGAGTATCAGTTGGAGAGAATGTATTAAGCATAAAAATTTTATGAGAGTAAATTAGTATATCCAGTAATTTATGATAGCGTTACATTCTGGCAGTTCTAATTTTTAGTTCTCTATTTTTAACTGAGACCAAGGAATTTTATGGACTAGAAAGTAAACTTTTGGGAAAATTTCACAAATTACTTTAATATCATTATACCACATGATTATACATTCTTACACTGTCAATTTGAGGTTCAGTTAGTTATTCTTAGGAAAAAATCATTTAAGCAATAATACATGGTTAAAGAAGTATCTAATCACGAGTAATTCTTCATGCTAAATAAGAAAAATATAAATCAGCCTTAATATTTTAGATGCTATGGAAGTTGAGAGAATTTTAGTTTGCTTGGTATTAGAACTATATATCCAAGCAATTTAAAACCTGGAAAGGAATTGTCTAGTTTTGCTTTTTTACTTAACAGATGAGGAAACCAAGAATTATGAATGTTAAGTGACATAAACAGGGGCAAAACTGGGTTTAAAACCACTATCAGGGGCTTCCCTGGTGGCGCAGTGGTTGAGAGTCCGCCTGCCGATGCAGGGGACACGGGTTCATGCCCCGGTCTGGGAAGATCCCACATGACGCGGAGCGACTGGGCCTGTGAACCATGGCCGCTGAGCCTGCGCGTCTGGAGCCTGTGCTCTGCAACGGGAGAGGCCACAACAGTGAGAGGCCCGCGTACCACAAAAAAAATAAATAAATAAAATAAAACCACTATCAAATCCAGTGAAAGTTTCTTCTTAAGTGCTGATGACATATAGTTGAAAGAAAGAACTATTTCACATCAAAAGAAATATATTTCAGTTCCAGCTCTGACACTAGCTGTGTGGTCAAGGGCAAACCATTTAATCATCATGACACCCAGTTTCATTGTCTGAAGACAGGGATCATATTTTTTGTTTCACATGACCTTTGTGAGGAACAGATGCAATGAATGTAAAAACTCTTTGTGTAAACTATTAAAAAACCTCAAAAATATAACAGATTATATTTGTAGAGTAAATCTTTAGCTACCATTTAATGAAACAATCTATCTTTTATTGAGCAGCTGCTCTGTGCCAGGATCTTTTTTGTATACTATTTCATTTCATCCTTATATCAACCCTTGAGGTAGATGATATTTTCCAGTTTTATAGATCAAAAAGACAAGGAAGCTCAGAGACTAAATAACCTTCTCTAGATCACACAGCAAGCAACTAGAGAACCAAGATTTGAAAATGACTTTACCTATGGAATGTTTGCTACTACATAATGTTTCTGGCAGTCATGGAAAAGAAAACCACTCCCCACAAAAGGGGTAGCTTGGTTGAGGAAGAAAGAAGGCTGGGAGACAGAAAGAGGCTTAATGGGCTGAAATGCTCCATGAATTCTAATCCAGGCAATAAGGGATAATCCAGGTGAGGTAAGATTATATAGCAAAAGGTTTTGTAATTCATGGTCAGAAGCAGGGCTAGATGAAGACTCAAGGACATCCAAGAAGAATGATAGATTAGTCTCTTGGAAGGGTTAATAATTGATGCCCCTTTGAACTTTTATTCTTTAGGTATTTGTTTCACAATTTAAAGTCCTGCAGCTGAGAGCTGTGTGGAGAAGGGAGAAAGCAGACCCAGGCAATGGGGATCAACCTCTCCTCTCCTGCCAGGAAAAGTTGAGTTTGCCCCAAATTTACACACGTGTTTTTTTTTTTTAGTAAAAGAAAAACACGAATTAGCCAGAGCAATTTGGCAATTTGGACTGAGTTTGTTTGAGGTGTAGGTATATGTGTGTGTATATGTTTGGATTAACACATTTTCTGTTAGTATTCCATTGATAATTCACCACCTCTCATAGATTAGTGCTACAACGGTTCTTTCTTTTACCCTTAATCTGGTTCTTGTCAAAAATTTAAAGTCTATCCAAATTGAATAATGGGGAGATTGTGAAGGTTTGTGAGCAGAATGGAGTAGAAGGTGATTATAAATTGAAACTTTGAACAGGTTGAACAGAGAGGAATAGAAGGTAAGAGCCATCCATAGAGAACTGACAAGGGCCAATAACTAGCAGAATTTAAATTGAAAAAAATAAAACAATAACTCTCCTAAATTTTAGACCTGGTTCTTCCTCTTATAAACTATGTGATTTTAGGCAAAATTCTTGTATCAGTTTCATCATCTAAAACCAGGAAATTCGAAAAACCTTTTTATTGAAGTTTAGTTGATTTACTTTGTTGTATTAGTTTCTGGTGGACAGCAAATTGATTCAAGTTTTATTTTTATATATATATATATATGTTTTCTAAATTATATGTATTTGTTTTATATACACATATAATTTGTTTTCTATGTGAGTCTGTTTCTGTTTTGTAAATAAGTTCATTTATAACATTTTTTTTTAGATTCCACATGTTAGTTATATCATATGATATTTGTCTTTCTCTGACTTACTTCACTTAGTATGATAATCTCTAGGTCCACCCATGTTGCTGCAAATGGCATTAATTAATTCTTTTTCATGGCTGAGTAGTATTCCATTGTGTATATATACCACATCTTCTTTATCCATTTGTTAATACCAAGGAATTTTTATTTAGCATTTTAAAATTTTTTTCATATATATGTTTATATATAAACATATGTCTAATCTTGCTACATGATAAATATACACACATATATCAGCTTCTTTTGGTCAGCTTTTTATATATATTTATTATGTACCCATGACTAGGCACTTTATATTAACTCATTTTTTCCTCTCAACAACCCTATGAGAGTCACTGTTACTTTCCATTTTGCAGATGAGGAAACTGACATACAGAAAGTTAGGACATACAGCCAATAATTGGCAGAGCTGGGATTGGAACACTGGCAATCTGTTTCCAGAATCTGTCTTAACCTTTCCACTGCAATACTTAGCCAACCCACAGAACTGTGGTGAAGATTAAGTGGAACAATTTACCTTTTCCATAAAATAATTTATCTTACCCATCACTTTCAACATTTTTAGTTTCACAGACTTCTTTGAGAACCTGATGAAATCACGGACGTTATACCAGCAAAATACACAAAGATAATATAAAAATATGTGTGCCATTTCCAAGCTTTCACAGACCTCCATAAAAGTCCAATCATGGACATCAGGTTATAAAAAGCCTGACTTAGATGTGGTTGGGTCTCCTAAGCTTTAGTCTCTTCCAACCAGAAATAAGACTGAAAATACAGTGATCCACTTCCCAGCTACCAGTTCTTAGGGCCGAGAGATGTACATATAATTTAGGGATAAATTCCATACCCCTTTGGATTGCTTAACTATGTGTTATTCAGAAGTCCTGGTTCAAATTTCCTTTAAAAGTATATATTTAGGGTTAAAAATGGAGTAAGAGAAAAAGAGTTTGGCCAAAATCTTTGGTCTTTGTGGAATCCATAATATCTGAAAAGTAGTCTGGAGGGGTTGGTGGCATTTAGCCACCCTGAGTTCCAAGAATTGCATCTTGTCAACTTTTGTTAATTTGCTTTTTGACCTCAATTATCTCTACAACCCTTCTTCATTAAAGTACATTGAGAGTCTAAGGATGGCGCCATTCAGGACTACCTTGAGGAGAAACATTCCTACAAGCTGTACATTTCAGCACTTTTTCTGACACTTAAAAATTCTGGCAACTGTTTATCAAGTTACTTGTAACCCATTGCAATTCAAATCAACAAGTTCAGTAGAGAAAACCTACTGAACAATTAACAGTGGCTTGTAATAGCTGTTCATATTCTTCCTAGCAGACACAACAACAAACTTGTATTGTTTACCACTGATTACCAAGACCAGAATGCAAGAAAGAAAAGGCACTGTCAGCTTTGTTTTGGTTTCCAGTGGGCTGTTTCTCTGAAAGAGATGCAAATGTCTTTTAAATCAAACCCTTAACCTTTTTTTTTTTACACGGGCCTCTCACTGTTGTGGCCTCTCCCGCTGCGGAGCACAGGCTCCAGACGCGCAGGCTCAGCGGACATGGCTCACGGGCCCAGCCGCTCCGCGGCACGTGGGATCTTCCCGGACTGGGGCACGAACCCATGTCCCCTGCATGGGCAGACAGACTCTCAACCACTGCGCCACCAGGCAAGCCCAACCTTTTTTCTATTTCATTTTCATAGTCCAGTTATAAGTAATGAGCAACTAATGAACACTTGTGTAATTTAGCAATATTTTAAATTTTCTCTAGTTGATTTGAGAGCAGCCTGAGATAATTTTACCTATTAAACTGCCACTCACCTGGTCAAACACGTTCTACCAATTTCAATTCTATTTCTAAATTAGGGGTTTGCTCCACTTGAAAGGAGATTCATAAAGAATTTATAAGCACTGATATCTATGCATCAGAGAAAGTACAGAGAGATGAATTAGCTCAACTCTTAGTGAAACTTAGCAGGTTTTGTTTCAACTAAAAATTCTCGAGGCAACACTGTGAACTTAGTAACTTCCCTGTCATACCTCCTACTATTAGCCAAAACTATTGGCCAGTAATAGTCAAAGAAATGACATATAGAAGTACTTTTATCCTTTGAGGGAAAAGCCATTATGTAATACTGAGCTGGTGGTATGATTAGGACACTTATTAAAACATAGGTATTTTTCCATATACATCAGTATGGTAGAAACAAGAGTTATAAAAGAGTAAATTTGGCCCAAAGAATGTCTCAGATTTTCTAATATATATTATACATATAATATTAGTGCTAATATATCTCTAATATGTAATATTAGTGCTATCTTTCTGCCACACACTCATGGGAATAACTCAATTTGTTCCAACATTCATTCATCCATTTATCTATTCATTCAACATGTATTTTTTAATTAACATGCTTTAAAGTAGAAGTTCACAAACTTTTTCTTTAAAGGAACAGACAGTAAATACTTTAGGCTTTGCAGGGTATAAGAGCTCTGTCACAGATACTTGATTATGCAATTGTAGTGTGAAAGCACCACAGACAATACTGAGATGATTACATGTGGCTGTGTTTCAATGAAACTTTATTTATAAAGTAGATAGTTGCCTGCAGGCCATGCTTTATAATTGCTGCTTTAAATACATAGATGCTTATGTTGTGCATATAATGCAAAGTTGTTTAAAACATGTAACTTGCGGTCAAAAAGTTCACAATCTCCTTGGAAGAAACAGAGGAGTCAGTTCAGTTTCTTCCAACTCTAAATAATGATGGCTGCCTAAACTTAAATGTTTCTATTTTAATTTTACACTCACTGAAAATTAGGCATAGAGTAACATAGGAATGTTATTTTCTGCATTAAATCAACAGGCAATTTAACAGCAAAAGAAACCATCAACAAAATGAAAAGAAACCTACAGAATGGAAGAAAATATTTGTAAATGATGTGACCAACAAGGGATTCATTTCCAAAATATACAAACAGCTCCTACAGCTCAATATCAAAAAAAAAAAAAAAAAACCAATCAAAAAATGGGCAGGGCTTCCCTAGTGGCACAGTGGTTGGGAGTCCGCCTGCCGATGCGGGGGCGCGAGTTTGTGCCCGGGTCCAGGATGATCCCGCGTGCCGCGGAGCAGCTGGGCCCGTGAGCCATGGTTGCTGGGCCTGCGCGTCCGGAGCCTGTGCTCCGCAGCGGGAGAGGCCACAGCAGTGGGAGGCCCGCGTACTGCAAAAAAAAAAAAAAAAAAAAAAGGGCAGAAGACCTAAACAGACATTTCTCCAAAGAAGACATACAGATGGCCAATAGGCACATGAAAAGATACTCAATATCTCTAATTATTAGAGAAATGCAAATCAAAACTACAATGAGGTATCACCTCACAACAGTTAGAATGGCCATCATTAAAAAGTCTACAAGTAATAAAATGCTGGAGAGGGTGTGGAGAAAAGGGAACCCTCTTGCACTGTTGGTGGGAATGTAAATTGGTACAGCCACTATGGAGAACAGTATGGAGGTTCCTTAAAAAACTAAAAATAGAGCTACCATATGATCCAGCAATCCAACTCCTGGGCATGTAACCAGAAAAGACAAAAATTCTATGGTACATATATACAATGGAATATTACTCAGCCATAAAAATGAAATTGGGTCATTTGTAGAGACTTGGATGGACCTAGAGACGGTCATGCATAGTGAAGTAAGTCAGAAAGAGAAAAACAAATATCGTATATTAACACATATATGTGGAATCTAGAAAAATGGTATAGATGATCTTGTTTGCAAAGCAGAAATAGAGACACAGACAGAGAACAAATGTATGGATACCAAAGGGGAAAGGGGGGAGGTGGGAGGAATGGGGAAATTGGGATTGACATATATACACTATTGACACTATGTATAAAATAGATAACTAATGAGAACCTACTGCATAGCACAGGGAACTCTACTCAGTGCTCTGTGTTGACCTAAACGGGAAGGAAATCCAAAAAAGAGGGGATTTATGTATATGTATAGCTGATTCATTTTGCTGCATAGAAACTAACACAACATTGTAAAGCAACTATACTCCAATAAAAATTAATTTAAAAAAATTGAAAGAAAGATACATTCACCCCAATGTTCTTAGCAACACTATTTATAACAGCCAAGATATGGAAGCAACCTAAGTGTCCATCGACAGATGAATGGATAAAGAGGATGTGCTCTCTCTCTCTCTCTCTATATATATAATGGAATACTAATCAGCCATAAAAAAGTATGAAATAATGTCATTTGCAGCAGCATGGATGGACCTAGAGATTATCATACTGAGTGAAGTAAGACAAAGAAAGACAAATATGATACTACTTCTATGTGGAATCTAAAAAGAATGACACAAATGAATTTATTTATAAAACAGAAATAGACTCACAGACATAGAAAACTTATTATTACCAAAGTAGAGAGGAGGGGAGGGATAAATTAGGAGTTTGGGATTAACATATACACACTACTATATATAAAATAGATAACAAACAAGGACCTACTGTATAACACAGGGAACTATATTCAACATCTTATAATAACCTATAATGGAAAAGAATCTGAAAAAAATATGTATATATGTATAACTGAATCACTTTGCTGTACACCTGAAACTAACACAACATTGTAAATCAACTATATGTCAACAAAAAAAGTTAAAAAACAGGCAATTTAGCCAAAATCCTGTTCTGTATTCTAAAAATCTGCTTAGCATATTGTTCAAACTGAACAATTACAGAATTTTGTTTTAAAGAAAAGATATATTAAAGAATAATTAAAAGACCATGAACATCAATACTACTATGTGAAATTAAGTAATACCCCATAAAAATGTTTATTCCAATATCAAATTTAGAGTATGAAAGATTCCTTTGGGAACAGAAGTGACACTACTTTGAGGAAAACTTTCAGTTCATAAAGTAAAGAAATTACTTGTGAGGTATAATTTATTGGCAGAAAATGAGAGTATTTGAAAGTTTTTTTGAAAACATGAATAACAGGTCCTCTTTCTCTACAGGCCTACCTTTTTAATTTTATGTAAAACCAGCTCCCTCTAGTGGTGACATCATGTTTTTCACCAAAAAAGAAAGGCTTTCTTGACTAAGTACGTAAAACTCTCTGGAATCGAATCTCAAAATACATACTTGAGGAGATCAACTTTTATTGAGAAGAAGATAAAAATTCTAACAACCTCCTAAGTCATTTTTTTAACAGTCTTTTAAAATTTAACACTATGTCAAGAACATGGTAATACAGGGAATGACCTTGGTGTCTTCTAATTCAACTTACTCTGTTTTCTCCTGGAAAAGTCAGGCCCAGACAACTGAATGGACACGTTCCTATTTGATAGGAATCAGTTTACGGATTTAAAAAATCCACCTAAGAAGTTTATGATTCAGTCTAAAGATATGAATTTTTAAATGCTAATTTCTATACCTAGACATAAATATAGTCATTTTAATCTGTGTTTTTTAACATCCAGTCGCTTTCTTTGATATTGCAGAGCATAAAAACTAAATGTGTAACTTTAGCAATGTAAAACATCAGACAGCTGCTGAAAAATGGACTCCTCGCTGGAACTTTGCAGTTCTGCTATGGTCGGTATGATGTAGACCAGAAGTTGGTAAATTTTTCTGCAAAAAAGGGCCAAATAGTAAATACTTCCAGCTTTACAGACCATATGGTCTCTGCTGCAACTATTCAAATCTGCTGTTGTAGCACGAAGGCAGCCAGAGACAACACAGAGATGAATGAGTGTGACTGTGTTCTGTTAGAAGATAACTTTCAGAAAAAGGTAAACTCATGACTCTTACATAGATACAAGAATAAACACACTTAAGGATTTTATTCTACATATATGGGGGAATACAAATAGTTCAAAGGAAAAGTCAAGAAGCAGCATTATATATGGAGTAAATGAACTGAATTGCAAATGAAAGCAAAACTTTTTTTTTCATGAAGGAATAAGAAGTCAATCAAAACTCTACTGGACAAGACAGGATTGCATGTCTATCAGTCAATAAAGAGTTGCAAAATAGCTCAAAGAAAATGAAAGTCTAGAGTCTGATAACCCAAAAAGTTGTACAGTACATAAACAATGTGTCTTTTCAATTAACCAAAATATTTTTCTAGTTTTAATAAAGTTTTATAGACACTGAAATCTGAATTTTATATAATTTTCACATCATAAAATATTATAGTTATTTTGATATTTTTCACTATTTAAAAATGTAAAAACAATTTTTAGTTTATAGCTAATAAAAAAAAAACTAGTGAACTGGATTTGAGCTCTGAATGGTAGTTTGCTGAGCCCTGGACCTGTGATGTTAAGACTGCAATTTCTCAAATAAGAAAAGATGAAGTATGTCATAAAGCAAATAAAAGTATAAAAAACAAAGCCTACAAACATAGTTTTGAATAAGTCATATTTCTGATACCTTTAGGACCAACTTGTAGGCAACAGTAAGATGTTTCAAAAGCAGGCTAGTCGTATTTATTGCTAACTTTCAAAACATTTTGTCTATTGGCATGGAGAGAGAGATGGAAAGGGAGAAGGGGTGGGGGATGTGTGTGTATGTGTCTTTCCTACTCTCTGCTGAAAGGACCTAGGTGCAGTGACATCTCAGTAGCAATGAGATTACTTAATGCCTACATCTTGGTTTCTAAATACCATTCTCCACTGAAAGGAGCCACTCCTTGGAGAAATGGCTGAGTGCAGGGTGGGGCTGATAAAACACAAGATGAGCCTGAAACATCTTTTTGTGTAAGTATGGAGTAAGATAATAATAAAAAAGTAATGGCAACAGGTCAAAGGACTGAAGAGCCAGTTTAAAGGGGCTCCCACTGGCTAGCGACAAAGTTGAGCAAAATGATGATTATAAAAATTATTAACATTTGAATCTATGAGTTCATACAAATATAAACAAACAAATAAATATGTAATTTGGGGAAAATGTAAAACTCTTCCATACAGTAGAATGCCAACTAATAAATGCAAAAGTAATGACAGAATTAGAAAATCATCATTTGTCAAACAGTATAATTGATTCAAGAAAGAATCATCATTGCATGCTAAACTAGTAAGAGAAAATTTAATAATAAACAGGATATGTACATGGTCATAAAGTATCTTTTCATAAATTAATAATTACAACTAGAAAAACAGTAACTACAGCAGAGAAACTTAGGAGACACCACCTTAACCAAATGATTAACATTAACATTAGCAGAAATGAGACAGAGAGATATCATGAATCTCAATATAACCTGACAGGATGCATGGAGAAGGACATTATATTGTTTCTCTGGTACTCTTGCCAAAAATTTATAACCTGAATTTTAATCATAAGGAAACATGAGACAAGCTCAAATTAAAGAATATTCTACAAAATACTTGCCCTTCATTCTTTAAAGGTATCATGTCATGAAAGACAAAGAAATACTGAGAAACTGTTCCAGACTGAAGGAGACCAAAGACACATGGACATTTGTGATCCTGGATTGGATCTTGGACCATAAGGTTATTTTTTAATTTTTCTAATAAAAGCATTGCCCCCAAAATTATGAAAACTGAATAAGTCTATAAATTAGATAACAGTACTGTATCAATAATAATTTCCTGATTTTGGAGATTTGTAAAGAGGCTATTTAAGAGATATTCTTACTGATAGGAAAAGAGGTATTGTATGTACAATTTACTCTCAAAAGAACAGAGAAATGTTTTTATATATGTATATAAATACACACACACATATACATAAATACATACATACATTCACATATACAAAGAGAGAAGAAAGAATGAGAAAGCAAGTGTGATAACATGTTAACGTCTGAATCTGAGTGAAGTTATATGGCAATTTTTCTGGATAATTTATGAAAATTTTTGTAAGTATGAAAACATTTATTTTTAAAAAGTGTTTTAAAAGTCTTTTTATTGACTTGAATGTTCAGATGGAACATTCTCAGCTGCAAATTGGCAGATGACCTGACTAAAGCAGTGCAAATAACAAAGATTTTTTTAAATTTCATAAATCAAGAATTCCAGAGGAAGAATGGATCCAGGGCTGGACAATCTTGGTTTTTTTTTTTTTTTTTTTTTGCCATTGTGACATTTATTCAGAAACAATTCTACAGAGACAGAAGAAACTAAGTGTTCAAACTTCTGATTTTAAAATTTCAGTTGTATTCAGTTGCTTCATAAAGGTATAATTTGTGTGTTATAGCACATTAATATCATCCAGGACCCAGTTCCCTCTATCTTTCTATTCTGTCAGCAACATCCCCATGTTCACAATTTTGCTATAGCAGTTCCAGGCATCATCTGTTCTCACAGATACAGACAATTCCGCTAGCTCCCCAACAGACTTCCTTTACATGTCATTGGTGAGGATTGCATCACACATCCAGGCTGAAACCAATCGCTTCAAAGAAGGGAATTATCACAATTGCCTTAGACCAAAATTGATGCCTAATGCTAAGAAGGCAGGCATGAAACCCATGACTTCCCAATAACTGCATTCTATTAGCAAGAAAGAAGTGGGAAGATGAGGAGAGTTGGATAGATCTCTTTGAACACCCCTTAATTCATCCATAAAGCATAATATTTATCATTGTGTTTATCTTATACTAACTCTCAGTCTAAATCAGTTTGTTTTCCCTTTTCTTCGTGTTGAAATAGATCAATTACATACCAGATGAAGAAGCTGTTTTTCAATTAAGAGGCGGATTGTACAAATTATAATAGCCTTTTTGGGAAGTCTAGTTTTGTTGGGGGAGGGGTGGTGACTGTTTATTTGCCTTGCTAATGACATAATTCATTAATGTTTAATTCATTTAAGTTAAATACTGTAGGATTCTACTCTGCCCTAATCTATTTTAATAGACTGTGAACTTACCCATAATTAGTAAACATAGGGTGTGTGTGAGGACAGTCTTGGTGGGGGCAGGGGAGGATTGCTAAGGAGGAGACATCTAAGTTGAAAGCTGAAGGATGATTAAAAGTTGTGAGGCTTGGGTAATCAGTAAATGTAAGGTCAAGACATGAGACTGAGCATGGAATACTAGGGAGATTAATAGACCTAAAAGCTGGTGATTATAGAGCTCAGTAAGGCCACAATAAGAGTGTGCTAGGCAAAGGGATCTGAATTTTTTATTTTTGAGAAAGAGAAAGGGGAAATCATTGATGTGTTTAATGTAGGGAAAACTATGATCAAATATATGCTTTAAGAGAAACATTCTGGCTCTAGCAGGGGAAATGATATAAGGGGGGGAGGGTGTCTCAGATCAAGCTGCTAAAGCTAAATGCCATACACTAAATGGCTTAACTAATAGACATGTATTTCTCACAGTTCTGGAGGCTAAGAAGCCTAAGATCAAGGTTTTGGCAGATTCCGTTCTTAGTGACAGCCCTCTTCCTGACTTGAAGATAGCTCTTTTTCACTGTATTCTCACATGGTGGAGAAAGGAAACTTTGGTGTCTCTTTCTTTTCTTATAAGGGCAGTAATTCCATCATGGGGAATCCAAGCTCATGAACTCATCTAAACCAAATCATCTCCCAAAGATTCCATCATCACATTGGGAGTTAGGGTTTCAACATATGAATTTTGGAGGGGACACAATTCAGTTCACAGCAGGGGGCAAGACCAGAAGACAGGATATCTCTTTGCAAACTATATATTCAGGTGAGAACCATAGCAGCCCAACTAATGCAAGGATGGTAGAGATGGAGAGCAAGAGGGTCAGATGTAGGGAAGAGTCCTTTTTAAGGATTGAAAGGCTGTGAATACTTTAATTCCTGTTGAAAAGGATCGAATTAGAGAGAGAAGTTTAAAGTAAAAGAGAGACAGAGGATGGCTCACTGGAGATCACTGGAAAACTGGGAGTGTGTGGGTCCAGGCTTTGGAGGAGGACTCAGCCTTAGACAGGAGTGACAAAAGGAAATAATAAAAGGATTACCAGGGATCTGGCTAGTTTGCAGGTGTGATGAGAGATGGTTATTTACACTCCACAAACATTTTTAAGCACTTGTGATATGTTGAGCACTGTTGTAGGAGCTGGGGCTATATCAGGAAACAAAAATACTTTCTGTAATCCAGGTTTGCAAACTAATAAAGAGAGACAGACATTAAATGATATATATGAGAAAAATACATACTTTGTTAGATGGTATAAGTGCTCGGAGAAAAATAAATCAAGGAAATGGAATGGGCTTACAATTTGAAATGGGGTCATGAATGGCCTCTTTGAGATGGAACAATTGGAACAATAAACAAAGTGAGTGAGAAACTTATGAAGTTATCTAGAGGAAGGGAATTCCAGGAAGAGGAACAAGAAGTGCACAGACCCTGAGGTGTGAATATTCTTGGCCTATTGGTGGTGGAAAAATGAGACCAGTGTGGAGCTTGTGAGGGGACGAATGGTGGAAATACCCTCAGACAGGTAATGAGGGTGAGGGCACTAGATCGAATGGACATTGTAATACTGGAGTTTTCATAGAATGAAAGGAAGCCTTCAGAAGGATCATTCTGGTTGCTGTGTTGATAATGGACCACAGGGATTGAAAATAGGAGCATCTGACAACTCTTGCAATACTCCAGGTGAAACATGGTAGACCAGGTGGTAGCAGCAGAGGTAGGAGGAAAAGTCAGATTCTGATAATGGATTCTCTTTCTCAGTTATTTATGATGTTAAATCATTTTCTCAAAATCTGATAAACATGTAAAGGTGCATTAAGAGGAGGGTTAAATAGAGAACATTTAAATAGCAATTGCAGACAAAGGGAGGGAAAATTGACCAGGGGAAAAAAGGAAAGAATTAAGGGCAACATTGGGAACTCAGTTGAGGTTTGAGACCCTGGATTATGATTGAAGATGCTCATTTTATAGTTAACCTCAAAATCATTTCAAATAGTTTATTTATGGCTCTTTTTGGGGGAAATTCTTATTAATTAAAATTCAAGTTCAAATCAGAGATTGACCTTCACATTCTGTAAAATAAAAAAGTTTTCTAGCCTCATTACTAATACAAAGTGCTGTGAACGCCTATGCTTAACCTAAAGAAAATACTAAAAGATGTAACCGCTAGTTCATGTATCTTGTGTCTAAGTATGTCTATAAAGTCTGCGTGTTTATATTCTACTCAACTTTCAACTGTCATTGGCAGGACATGGAAACTGTTAGCAATTAGTTATCATCACTGCATAAGTTCTTTATCATTCCTATTGCATAGTACTAGATGCTAGTATACAGTGATGAACTAGGATCCCTGACATCTCTGAGCTTACAATTTAGCAGCAAAAATAGGCAATTTAACAAAGATAAGCGGTTAAAACAAACCTGAATATCATGATAAGGCAAGTGGGTGGCCTATAGGGTAGCAGGGCCTAACGTAACATAATGGTCCAGAAAAGCCTCCATAAGCTAAAGGCACTAAATCTGCTACCTGAAGAATAAACAGGAATTAATCAGACAAAGATAACATTATAGAAAATTTATGACTCTTTTCTGCTATGACACAGGTCTCGTATTTAGCAGATAAACCCCACTACAGCTGTGCTGATTATTAAAATACTGAAAGCACAGGATCACAATGCCTTATCTAAAATTTCTAAACAAAAATTTTCTGAAAATAAGAGTCCTATATAAATTATTTGGCAGCAAAGAATTGAACAGATATGAGATTATTGATAATCTTTATTTTTCCCACTTGGGGTGAATATTATTCATTTTGTTTCAGAAATGGTAATAAGTTTGATTACTAGATGCTCTTTCCAGATGCTGCTGGGATAAGGGTATACATAATATACATCATATTATCTTTTATTTCTTTAACATTGTTACTATGGGAAATTTCAAATTCATTTAAAAAGGGATATAATATTATAATGAACTCCCATGTACCCATCACACAGCTTTAACAATTCTCAGCTAATGGCCGATTTTGTTTCATCTATACCATGACTTAATTCCGCTCTATTATGTTGTTTTGAAGGAAATCTAAATCCTCATGTTAACAATAATTCCTTAACATCGCCATATGGCCAATTGTTTCAAGAATTTCATAGTTTAATTTTTACAATTTATTATTAGAGTCAAGATTCAGACAAAGTCCAAATAACTGTCATTGGTTGATTTGTCTGAAGTCTTTTTCAAACAATAATTTCCTCTCCATCTTTTTAAAAAACCTTTTAGGTATTTATTGAAGAAATCTAAACATTTGTCTCAGAGTGTTCTACAGCCGAAGTCCTGTAGATTGTGTATCTTCATAGGGAAGTTTAACATGTTCCTTGGACCTCTGTATTTTCTATACCTTGGTGGTTGAATATCGAAGCCATCGTATCATTACAAAATCTGAAAAATTCTAAATTCTGAAACACATCTGGCTCCAAAGAGTTCAGACTAAGGATTATGGGCCTATACTTTTGTACACTAGCAAATTACTCCGGCTGCAAGGCCCTGGAAAACCTACCTGTTCTCCATAGTTCCCAGAACATCCAAATATCTAGTAACTAGTTAGTGGCTATGCGAGGAGGAGACCTCTAGGACCTAGCAGCTCTGAGGCCAGATTCTGTTCTGATAATCAGTGCCCCTGAAGCACCAGTTGTCATATTTTTAATATCTCCACTGAAATCCTTTTCAGAAACATATTATTCCATTACTTCCTCCTTTTTATAAAATCATAATTGAGACCTATTTCATATACCATAAAATTCTCCCATTTAAAATGTACAGTTCAATGTTTTTTAGAATATGCATAGAGTTGTACAACAATAATCACAATCGAACTTTAAAACATTTTCATCACCCCAGAAATTCTGTACCCATTAGGTGTCACTCCCCACCCCAACCCCTAAAACCTAAGCAACCACTAAGCAACCACTATAGTACAGTATATATACTATACTATCTTTAGAGCTTTGCCCAATCTGAACATTCTATATAAATGAAATCATACAAAACATGGTCTTTAGTAAGTATGAAATGGTATCCCACTGTGGGTTTGATTTGTATTTCCCTAGTGACTAAAGACAATGAGTACTTTTTTATGTGCCTATTGGCCAATTGCATATCTTCTTCAGAGAAATGTCTCTTCAAATCCTTTGTCCAATATTTAATTGGGCTACTTTTCTTTTTTACTGTTGAGCTGTCAGAGTTCTTTATATATAGCTGGATACAAACCTCTTATTAGATATTTGATTTGAAAATATGTTCTCTCATTGTATAAACAGTTTTTTTCACATTATTGATAGTTCCTTTGAAGCACAAAGTTTTTAATTTGATAAAGTTCAATTTATCTATTTGTTCTTTGTCACTTGTGTTTTAAGTGTCATACCTAAGAAACAATTGCCTAACTCAAAGTCACACAGTTTTACTCCTCTGTTTTCTTCTAAGAGTTTTACAGATTTTTGTTGAGTTACTTTTTGTATATGATATGAGGTAGAAGGTCCAACTCCATTCTTTTGCATATGATTATACATTTGTCCCAGAACCTACTGTTGGAAAGCCTATTTTTCCTCATTTATTTTCTTGGAATCCTTGACAAGAATCAATTTTCCATAAATGTCATGGTTTATTCCTGGACTTTCAATTCTGTTCTATTGATCTGTATGTCTATGCAGTGCTATACTGTCTTGATTATTCTATCTTTACAGTAAGTTTCGAATTGGGAAATGTGAGTGCTGCAACCTTATTCTTCTTTTAGATCATTTTGGTTATTCTGTGTGCCTTGATTTTTAATATAAAATTTAAAATCAGCTTCTCAATTTCTGAAAATAGGCATCTAGAATTTTTTTTGCGGTACGCGGGCCTCTCACTGCTGCGGCCTCTCCCGTTGCGGAGCACAGGCCCCGGACGTGCAGGCTCAGCGGCCATGGCTCACGGGCCCAGCCGCTCCGCCGCATGTGGGATCCTCCCGGACCGGGGCATGAACCCGCGTCCCCTGCATGGGCAGGTGGACTCTCAACCACTGCGCCACCAGGGAAGCCCTAGGCATCTAGAATTTTGATAGGGATTATGTTGGATGTGAAGATCAATTTGGGGAGTATTGCCATTTTAATGATATTAAGTTTCAATTTCATTCAACAGTGTTTTGTAGTTTTTGGTATACAAACTTTGTACTTCTTTCCTTATTCTTAAGTACTTTATCCTTTTTTATGCTATTGTAAATGGCATTATTTCTTCAAGTATTTTTTCTGTCCTTTCCTCTCTTTTCTCTCCTGGTACTCCTGTTACATGTATGCTGGTATGTTGGTACATTTAATGGTATCTCACATTTCTCTGAGGCTCTCTTTATTTTTCTTCATTCTATTTTCTTTCTGCTTTTCAGATTGCCTAATCTCTTTGATCTATCTTAAAGATTCATGATTCTTTCTTCTGTATGGTCAAATCTACTCTTGAGCCTCTATAGTGAATTTTTCATTTTGGCTATTATATTTTTCTACTCCATAAATGGCTGACTTCAAGCTACTGACATGATAAAAGCAGACTTGCACAATTCCTAAAAATTTAACAAGCAGCTCTTTGGAGGCAGTACAAGCCAGTTCTGGCACACCAGTTATTCTCACCACGTTGGAGGAGAGATCACACTGCGTCAGATACTTTCCCCTGAAGTGCTGTGGGAAATTTTTCCTGTAATGTCTTATTGTTCTCTCTGATTTTATGCTAAATTCCTGCAATTTTCTGCTATCAGTGCAGTAATCGAAAAGCCTGTCAGTGGTAGGGAGGAAGCCAGGGACTTAAGTTATGTGGTTTTGTTTTTTCCCCTTGAATTGGGTGAGGATACAAAGAGTAAAGGCAACTCACTATCTGTTTGGTTGGTTCCTCCACTGCATGCAGGGAGCTGCCTTGCCCTGACTCACCTCCTAATGGACAGTAACGCCTGCGGTATCAGAGGCTTTTACATAGCTCAGTGAGAAGATGCTTGAGAGAGAAACTTGCCACCTACAGGGTTTTTATTTGCTTTGTGTAGCTCTCTTCCTGGGAGTTAGTATCTCTCATCTATCACTTGGCCTGCACTTACCCCAATCCCTTCTCACTCAAATTAGGAAAGTTACAAGTCTAGGACCTGATGGCTTCACAGGTGAATTCTATCAAACATTTAGAGAAGAGGTAACATCTATCCTTCTGAAACTATTCTAAAAAACTGCAGAGTAAGGAATACTCCCAAACTCATTCTATGAGGCCACCATCACTCTGATACCAAAACCAAACAAAGACACCACAAAAAAGAAAATTATAGGCCAATATCACTGATGAACATAGACGCAAAAATCCTCAACAAAGTACTCGCAAAAAAAATCCAACAACACATTAAAAGGATCATACACCAAGATCAAGTGGGATTTACCCCAGGGATGCAAGGATTTTTCAATATCTGCAAATCAATCAGTGTGATACACCACATCAACAAATTGAAGAATAAAAACCATACGATCATTTCAATAGATGCAGAACAGGCTTTTGACAAAACAACTTATTTTATGATAAAAACTCTCCAGAAAGTGGGCATAGAGGGAACCTACCTCAACATAATAAAGGCCATATAAGACACACCCACAGCAAACATCATTCTTAATCTTGAAAAAGTGAAAGCATTTCCTCTAAGGTAAGAAACAACACAAGGATGTCTACTCTCGCCACTATTATTCAACGTAGTTTTGGAAGTCCTACCCATGGCAATCAAAGAAGAAAAAGAAATAAAAGGAATCCAAATTGGAAAAGAAGAAATAAAACTGTCACTGTTTGCAGATGACATGATAATATATATAGAAAACCCTAAAGATGCTACCAGAAAACTACAAGAGCTCATCAATGAATTTGGTAAAGTTGCAGGATACAAAATTAGTACACGGAAATCTCTTGTATACTACTTTCTTAACCCCAACTGTCTGGTCAAACCTGCATTATATAAAGCAGATATCCTGAATGTTTGTGGCATGTAGATGGTACACTGCTCTCTTTTTGTTTTGTTTTGTTTTTGTTTGTTTTTTGTTTTTGTTTTTTTATAATTATTATTTTTTCTTGGAGTGTAATTGCTTTACAATGTTTTGTTAGTTTCTGCTGTACAATGAAGCAAATCAGCTATATGTATACATATATCCTGTCCCTCTTGGACCTCCCTCCCTCCCCATCCCACCCATCTAGGTCATCACAGAGCACCGAGCTGAGCTTCCTGTGCTTTATAGCAGGTTCCCATTAGCTATCTATTTTACACATGGTAGTGTATATATGCCAGTCCTAATCTCCCAATTCGTCCCACCCTCACCTTTCCCCATCCCCCGTGTCCACATGTCTGTTCTTTACATCTGCATCTCTCTCTATTCCTGCCCTGGAAGTAGGTTCATCTGTACCATTTTTCTACATTCCACATATATGCTCTAAGGTTCTATTGATGCGATAGACTTCCTGCTACTTGTATTTTTCCTTATCATTTCAGTTAACTCTTGGAGAGAAAGGGAACAGTTTTCTTTCATAAATTTTTCATGGTTTTTGCTACCTCTATCATCAATAAGCATTGTGATAAAAGAATCCACAATGCTTTAGTTGGAAGAATTAAAGATCATTTCATACAAAGTCTTATTTTATAATAAAGAAACTGAGGCCCACAGCAAAGAAAGTGCCTTAACTAAAGACTGAACCTATATGTTTCACTGCCTGGCCCAGCACTTTTTCAACACAGAGCAGTATCCAGGTCTTGCTGCAATGGTAAGCTTTTTCTATTGGAATTCAGTATTATACTTCTCTCTTCAACCTACATGAGAAACTATCACATTTTAAAGTTTTCTTACAAATAATCCTGTTCTTAACTTGAATGAATTTGCCAGATTTCAAATCTAAACACAATTTTATCACTAGAGTGTTTAACGCTTTGGAAATAGATGGTTATATCATAAATGTTCATACAACTTCAATTATATGAATAGGACAGTGATGTCTCAATGATATTATTTTGTATATCTAATCTAGTTAGTTTCTTTTTACAATTACATAGACAGAAAAATGGGTAAATGCATGGCTTTTGAAAAGGTGTGAGAAAATCCAAATCCTTTCATCAGTGTAACCTCATTTTTTCATTAATCTTTTCTGAGATAAACATTAACTGATTAATTTGCTAGATTTTTAAATAGTTGCATTATTTGCTCAAGGTATAATTTTCATAATGAATTTACATTTATGCAATATGTTAAAAAGGAGAGATAGGGCTTCCCTGGTGGCACAGTGGTTGAGAGTCCGCCTGCCGATGCAGGGGACATGGGTTTGTGCCCTGGTCCGGGAAGATCCAACATGCCGCGGAGCAGCTGGGCCCGTGAGCCATGGCTGCTGGGCCTGTGCGTCCAGAGCCTGTGCTCTGCAATGCAAGAGGCCACAACAATGAGAGGCCCGCGTACCGCAAAAAAAAAAAAAAAAAAGGAGAGATAAATAATGGCAGTAACTTCTATCGCACAGAAAGTCCCATATTAAAACTAGGCTTTTCACCAGAGGGCAAACAGCAGAAGCAAGAAGAACTACAATCCTGCAGCCTGTGGAACAAAAAACACATTCGTAGAAAGATAGACAAGATCAAAAGGCAGAGGGCTTTGTAGCAGATGAAGGAACAAGATAAAACCCCAGAAAAACAACTAAATGAAGTGGAGATAGGCAACCTTCCAGAAAAAGAATTCAGAATAATGATAGTGAAGATCATCCAGGCCTCCTCGGAAAAAGAATGGAGGCAAAGATCGAGAAGATGCAAAAAATGTTTCACAAAGACCTAGAAGAATTAAAGAACAAACAACCAGAGATGAACAATACAATAACTGAAATGAAAAATACACTAGAAGGAATCAATAGCAGAATAACTGAGGCAGAAGAACAGATAAGTGACCTGGAAGACAGAATGGTGGAATTCACTGCCACGGAACAGAATAAAGAAAAAAGAATGAAAATAAATGAAGACACCCCAAGAGACCTCTGGGATAACATTAAACACAACAACATTCACATTATAGGGGTCCCAGAAGGAGAAGAAGGAGAGAAAAGGCCCAAGAAAATATTTAAAGGGATTATAGTCGAAAACTTCCCTAATATGGGAAAGGAAACAGCCACCCAAGACCAGGAAGCACAGACAGTCCCATGCAGGATAAACCCAAGGAGAAACACGCTGAGACACATAGTAATCAAATTGACAAAAATTAAAGACAAAGAAAAATTATTGAAAGCAGCAATGGAAAAATGACAAATAACATACAAGGGAACTCCCATAAGGTTAACAGCTGACTTCTCAGCAGACTCTACAAGCCAGAAGGGAGTGACATGACATATTTAAAGTGATGAAAGGTAAGCACCTACAACCAAGATGACTACCCAGCAAGGATCTCATTCAGATTCGATGGAGAAATCAAAAGCTTTACAGACAAGCAAAAGCTAAGAGAATTCAGCACCACAAAACCAGCTCCACAACAAATGCTAAAGGAACTTCTTTAGACAGGAAACACAAGAGAAGGAAAGGACCTACAAAAACAAACCCAAAACAATTAAGAAAATGGTAATAGGAACATACATATCTATAATTACCTAAAATGTGAATGGATTAAATGCTCCAACCAAAAGACACAGGCTTGCTGAATGGATACAAAAACAAGACCCATATATATGTTGTCTACAAGAGACACACTTCAGACCTAGGGACACATACAGACTGAAAGTGAGGGGATGGAAAAAGATATTTCATGCAAATGGAAATCAAAAGAAAGCTAGAGTCGCAATACTCATATCAGATAAAATAGACTTTAAAATAAAGAATGTTATAAGAGACAAGGAAGGACACTACATAATGATCAAGAGATCAATCCACGAAAAAGAGATAACAATTATAAATATATATGCTCCCAACATAGCAGCACCTCAATACAGAAGGCAACTGCTAACAGCTATAAAAGAGGAAATCGACAGTAACACAATAATAGTGGGGGACTTTAACACCTCACTTTCACCAATGGACGGATCATCCAAAATGAAAATAAATAAGGAAACAGAAGCTTTAAATGACACATAGACCAGATAGATTTAATTGATATTTATAGGACATTCCATCCAAAAACAGCAGATTACACTTTCTTCTCAAATGCACACAGAACATTCTCCAGGATAGATCACATCCTGGGTCACAAATCAAGCCTCAGTAAATTTAAGAAAATTGAAATCATAACAAACATATTTTCTGACCACAACGCTATGAGATTAGGAATCAATTACAGTGAAAAAATGTAAAAAACACAAACACATGGAGGCTAAACAATACATTACAAAATAACCAAGAGACCACTGAAGAAGTCAAAGACGAAATCAATAAATACCTAGAGACAAATGACAATGAAAACATGATGATCCAAAAACTATCAGATGCAGCAAAAGCAGTTCTAAGAGGGAAGTTTATAGCAATACAAGCCTACCTCAAGAAACAAGAAAAATCTCAAATAAACAATCTAATGTTACACCTAAAGGAACTAGTGAAAGAAGAACAAACAAAACCCAAAGTTTTGTAGAAGGAAAGAAATCATAAAGATCAGAGCAGAAATAAATGAAATAAAAACAAAGAAAACAATAGCAAAGATCAATAAAAGTAAAAGCTGGTTCTTTGAGAAGATAAAGATAAATAAAATTGATAAACCATTAGCAAGACTCATCAAGAAAGAGAGCAAGAGGACTCAAATCATGAAATTAGAAATGAAAAAGGAGAAGTTACAACAGACACCGCAGAAATATAAAGCATCATAAGAGACTACTACAAGCAACTCTATGCCAATAAAATGTACAACCTGGAAGAAATGGACAAACTCTTAGAAAGGTATAACCTTCCAAGACTGAACCAGGAAGAAATAGAAAATATGAACAGACCAATCACAAGTAATGAAATTGAAACTGTGATGAAAAATCTTCCAAGAAACAAAAGTCCAGGACCAGATGGCTTCACAGGTGAATTCTATCAAACATTTAGAGAAGAACTAACACCCATCCCTCTCAAACTCTTCCAAAAAATTGCAGAGGAAGGAAAACTCCCAAACTCATTCTATGAGGCCACCATCACTCTGATACCAAAACCGAACAAAGATACTACAAAAAAAAGAAAATTACAGACCAATATCACTGATGAATATAGATGCAAAAATCCTCAACAAAATACTAACAAACAGAATCCAGCAACACACTGAAAGGATCATACACCATGATCAAGTGGGATTTATCCCAGGGATGCAAGGATTCTTCAGTATGCAAATCAATCATGTGATACACCATATTAACAAACTGAACAATAAAAACCATATGATCATCTCAATAGATGCAGAAAAAGCTTTTGACAAAATTCAACGCCCATTTATGATAAAAACTCTTCAGAAAGTGGGCATAGAGGGAAACTACCTCAACATAATAAAGGCCATATATGACAAACCCAGAGCAAACATCATTCTCAAGGGTGAAAAACTGAAAACATTTCCTCTAAGATCAGGAACAAGACAAGGATGTCCACTTGTGCCACTATTATTCAACATAGTTTTGGAAGTCCTAGCCACAGCAATCAGAGAAGAAAAAGAAATAAAAGGAATACAAATTGGAAAAGAAGAAGTAAAGCTGTCACTGTTTGCCGATAGCATGATACTATACATAGAGAATCCTAAAGATGCCACCAGAAAACTCCTAGAGCTAATCAATGAACTTGGTAAAGTAGCAGGATACAAAATTAATACACATAAATCTCTTGCATTCCTACATACTAATGATGAAAAATCTGAAAGAGAAATTAAGGAAACACTCCCATTTACCATTGCAACAAAAAGAATAAAATACCTAGGTAAAAACGTATCTAGGGAGACAAAAGACCTGTATGCAGAAAACTATAAGACACTGATGAAAGAAATTAAAGATGATATAAACAGATGGAGAGATATACCATGTTCTTGGACTGGAAGAATCAACATTGTGAAAATGACTATATTACCCAAAGCAATCTACAGAATTCAATGCAATCCCTATCAAATTACCAATGGCATTTTTTACAGAGCTAGAGCAAAATATCTTCAAATTTGTATGGAGACACAAAAGACCCCAAATACCCAAAGCAGTCTTGAGGGGAAAAAAATGGAGCTGGAGGAATCAGACTTTCTGATGTCAGACTATACTACAAAGCTACAGTAATCAAGACAATATGGTACTGGCACAAAAACAGAGATATAGATCAATGGAACAGGATAGAAAGCCCAGAGATAAACCCAGGCACTTCTGGTCAACTAATCTATGACAAAGGAGGCAAGGATATACAGTGGAGAAAAGACAGTCTCTTCAATAAGTGGTGCTGGGAAAACTGGACAGCTACATGTAAAGAATGAAATTAGAACACTCCCTAACACCATACACAAAAATAAACTCAAAATGGATTAGAGACCTAAATGTAAGACTGGACACTATAAAACTCTTAGAGGAAAACATAGGAAGAACACTCTTTGACATAAATCACAGCAAGATTTTTTTTGATCCACCTCCTAGAGTAATGGAAATAAAAACAAAAATAAATGAATGGGACCTAATGAAACTTAAAAGCTTCTACAAAGCAAAGGAAACTACACACAAGACAAAAAGACAACCCTCAGAATGGGAGAAAATATTTTCAAACAAATAAACGGACAAAGGATTAATCTCCAAAATATATAAACAGCTCATGTAGCTCAATATCAAAAAAACAAACAACCCAATCCAAAAATGGGCAGAAGACCTAAATAGACATTTCTCCAAAGAAGATATACAGATGGCCAAGAAGTACATGTAAAGCTGCTCAACATCACTAATTATTAGAGAAATGCAAGTCAAAACTACAATGAGGTACCACCTCACACCAGTTAGAATGGGCACCATCAGAAAATCTACAAACAACAAATGTTGGAGAGGGAGTGGAAAAAAGGGAACCCTCTTGCACTGTTGGTGGGAATTTAAATTGATACAGCCACTATGGAGAACAATATGAAGGTTCCTTAAAAAACTGAAAATAGAACTACCATATGATTCAGCTACTGAATCCCACTACTGGGCATATACCCAGAGAAAACCATAATTCAAAAAGACACATGCACCCCAATGTTCATTGCAGCACTATTTACAATAGCCAGGTCATGGAAGCAACCTAAATGCCCATAGACAGACAAATGGATAAAGAAGATGTGGTATATATATACATGGAATATTAGCTGTAAAAAGGAACGAAATTGTTATGATTTCAATTTTCTTAAACGAATCTAGAGACTGTCATAGAGTGAAGTAAGTCAGAAAGAGAAAAACCAATATCGTATATTACGTATATATGTGGAACCTAGAAAAATGGTACAGATGAACCAGTTTGCATGGCAGAAATTGAGACACAGATGTAGAGAACAAACGTATGGATACCAAGGGGGGAAAGCGGCGGGGGGCGGTGGTGCTTGTGGTGAACTGGGAGATTCGGATTGACATATATACACTAATATGTATAAAATGGATAACTTATAAGAACGTGTTGTATAAAAAATAAATAAAATTTAGAAAAAGAAAACCAACAAAACTATGCTTTTAGACTTCCTACTGAATCTAAGGCCAAACCTCAGTTACCTATGCTGATGATATATGGTGGGCAAAATATTACTAAATTTCTTATTGGAGACAGGTTATTTTGGTTTGGTTTTTTAACCTTAATCATTTGTTTCAAAGTCCTCCACACTGAATATTTTGTGCGGACAGTGAAAATTGCAGATTAGACTGATTAATGTTTGACTTCATGTTTCTCTCCCTTTTCATCAAATGATAGAAGTGTTCATAAAGGGGTGTCATGGAGGAGTGAATGGAGAAGAACAAGAGTAATAGGATTTGCTAATCAGGCTTAAGTAATGGAAGCTTGATTGCATTTGAAAGCTGATGTAATGATGCAGAAATAGGAAAGGGTTTTTTTTTTTTTAAAGAATGTTGAATTGGAAAATACAAAGAGATATTCTCTCTGGCAAAATAAAGCTAAAAATAAGTATATCTTATTTAGATACTTATTTTTAGCTTTATTTTGCCTAAAACACAACTATTTCTGATGATATTTTTGAAAACTTCAGTCTATGTAATACACACTGGAGTATATAAATAGATTGACCTTTAGGGCCTTTGGGCAGCATATTATGCATTGAATTATCTGTGATTTGCTTTCTTTCTTCTAGTTATATTAAAGAAAGGAATTGTTTCACAGCAGCTCACATCTTTTCACAATTCCAAATTGATAGACTATATTTAGGGCAGTCAACTCAAGTCATCTTGATTACTGACAAAAGACACTCAAGGAGGAAATGTTAAATCAGAACTTTCATTCCAGACAATAAATAAGGAATGGGAATATCCTTGGGAAAAAATAGCTTTATATTAGAATATAAACCTCCCATTCAATTCTCATAGCTTTTTTTTTTTTTTTGCGTTACATGGGCCTCTCACTGTTGTGGCCTCTCCCGTTGCGGAGCACGGGACGCGCAGGCTCAGCGGCCATGGCTCACAGGCCCAACCGCTCTGCTGCACGTGGGATCTTCCCAGACCGGGGCACAAACCCGTGTCCTCTGCATCGGCAGGCGGACTCTCAACCACTGCGCCACCAGGGAAGCCCTGTCATAGCTTTATTTCCCTCCCTCCCTTCTTCCCTCCCTCTCTTTTCTTCACAGAGCCTTTGCATAGGGGTTTTTTTTTTGTAATAGTTTTTTTAGTGGGAAGGGGGTAAAATATGAAAAACTTAAAGAGTGATCACATGTCGTTTTATTTTGAAAATGGTGAACCTGTCCACAATCAGGAAGGGTTTTTAATAAATGTTAGAAAGTACATGGGCAAAGAGGGACTAAATGCCCATTTTAGCATATCAACAAAAATAAGACTGCTTTAAAAAAATTTACAACTGTTAGTGGTGATGTGAAAGTCCAGAGCGGCTTCCTATGAAGTTATTTATAGATGTCACTCTCCAAATTTTCGAGGAGTAATTCTGAACAGTCACATAGTCATCTGCTACGAGACCAAAATTAAAGAGGAAAAAGCGAGCAAAAGGAAAATTTTAGAAAGGGAACATTGGTAAACCTGTGAAATATATAGTCCATTGGAATCACCTTCAGACTCCAGAAAGTAACTTAATCTTTAGAAAACTCCATTGATAAAGAAAAGTGAAATATCCCCCAATTTTTGCTTATCATCTAAAATTCAACACACACAAATATTGTTCCATTGTTTTCCTCCCAATAATAAATTAATGAAATGAGCCAGTACCTGCCAACTGAACAAGAAATCTGGGAGGTCTTCCAGATTAATCCCTTCTCCTCATTCCCTCATTCCTTCCATTTCTTTCTTTCTTTGTTTCTTTTTTTTTTTTTTTTTTTTGAGGAAAAAGTCCAACATATTTATTGCAAGTAGAGGATAAATATAACTTCTCTATAGAGTTATTTAAATTAATTGAGAAAATTTCTGTCAATCCAGTAGAAAAATAGGCAAGGACATGAATAGACAATGTAAGAAAACATGTGACCAAAACAAATGTATGAACATATATATATGAAGAAATGATAATGAAAGAAGTAAGGATTAAATCAATTCAAATTTTTCACTTATAAAATTACAAGTATTTTTTAAGACAGAAATTAATCCTGGTGAGGGTATGTTAAGATGGCAACTCTAACATATTGCTTTTTGATTTTTGGGTTTTTTTTTTTTTCATGGAAAGGCATTTTATTTTAATGGTTCCATAGCTATCCTGTACATTTTATTTTATTAATATTGTTAAGATCTGCCCCAACCTCTTCATTCCCATTGTTTTGGTGTAGGCTTTCATCATTATCTGCCTGGATAATTTCAGTTTCCTTCTAAATTGCCTAACTTTAGTCTCTGTACCTTACAGTCTACTTGTCACATGATGAGAAAAGTAACCTTTCTGAAAAACAGAAATAAGATCATATTAATATCCTGATTAAAGCATTCAACTGAACTCTTTGCATAATATGTAAGATCCTCCAGTATTTGGCTGTTTTCTCTTCAATTTTATCCTCCATTGCTCACCGCCTCTCAATATAACCTATTCTATCACATTAAACTATTTATAGTACTCCCTCTCAAAAGTGTTCTTTCATGTTTCCATGCGTTTGAACGTACTGTTCCTTGTACTTAGAGTCCTGCTCTCCCGGCCCCTCCTAGTAAACTCCCACATACTATTCAGGCCCATTCAAGGGTTTCTTCCTCTTGGAACACTTCCCTGGCCCTTCCTACCCCACACATTCCTTTGTTCCACCACTGCACCTGGAGCACCTGTGATATATTCCTAGTCACAATGAGTTGCAGTGACTTGTTTATAGATTTATCACTTTCTAGACTGTGGATTTCTAGAAAATATGCCTTTCCATCCTTATGTGTGGGCACCTTATGGTTACTCACTAATGCTGCAGGAATGAGTGAGTGAATGTTCTAATGATGCTAAGACACAGAGGTAATTAGAGATTTGTCCAAATATACTGCATGAATCAGGGGTAGGTCCAGGAATAGATTTTGGTGCCTCCAACTCCCTTCTATTCCTCAGATGTTCAGACCATGATTCACTGTTTCATTAACAAAAGAAGATGGAAAGATTTTAATTTTTCTTACATAAAATTACCCACCATAAGAAACTATCCACTGTATTCCACTGTCTGGCTTTTAGGAGTAAAAATGAATCTTGATGCTCTAGTTGCATTTTGGGGGAACATTCTTTCATCCTAGGCACAAATATGCCCAGAATAGATTCCAGCAGCATTGGTATTTGAATAAAAGAATCAAACTAAAAAGGCTGTAAATAACTCAAAAAACAATTCATGTCAGCTATCAACTGCTGCCCATCTTTCTTCTTACTTTTCTTCTAAAGTAGCAGATTAAGCACTCCTTACTCTTTTTTGCCCTGAATTAAAAAGTTGTCTGTGTATTTTAGCTAAGGTGCCCCTTGAGATTTCAAATGCAGGAATAAAACAAAACAATCCTTAATTAAAAGTGGTAGGTTGACATCTCCTTGCCCCATTAAATATGTTAATAATTTTGCATAATGTAACTCTATTTCTAAAGTGACCTTGACTTTGAGAAATCTTTTACTAAAAAAATTTTCTGGAAGCATTTATCATGTGATTAGCCCTGTTTTCAGACTACATATTATAAGTCAGCAAAATATATTTCCTCTTCTCATAAGTATAAATAAGGAAGACATCATAAACCTATAAAAAGAATTAAACATTCACACAAGTTAAAAAATGCAAGAATTATTTGTAACTTTTATAAGCCTTATAAGCCTGCATTTCCTCGTACTTTGTCTCAGTGCATTATACACACATCTCACTTTTATAGCCTCGAAAAATAGTGCTGTTCTTTCAGGAGGTTTTCTTGTAGAAATAGCACGGAAGATTAGATAACATAGTGTATTACAAAATTTCCTAAATATCTTATTCTGATATTTCAGGTTCACTCCAGCATTTCACTGTCATGGCAGCTCTTCTATCACTACCCACAAAGTATCCCTGCCACCATATTTTCCTCCTTCCATTTCTCCTTCTCTGCCTGAGTTCTTTGCTCTGCCCCTCACCCTCATAGCACATGACCTTTTCCGCTGGAGAACCCCCAGGGACATGCTTTCAGTTCCCTGCTCTGACTGCTTGTCATTAAAAGAACAGCTTTTCTCAAATTCAGGTGAATAAAATTCCCCACTCTGTTAAATATCACAAAGCAGAATATAATTGATTGCTTTAAGAGGAAAATAGAACTGTAGTGCTAAGAGTTCACCGTTGAAAAATTACTCTGGATTGAACCGTTAAAGGAACATTTTGTGGAAAAGGAAAGAATCTGATCAGCCCGAGAAAGAAGGATAAGGCGTAGCTAAGATGAGGTAAGCAGGGAGAAGGCATTCTAGGTGAAATGAGCCTAAGTAATATCATGTGAGTCAGCAATGAATGTGGAGTTGGGGAGACAACTAGTTCTGATGGGTTGGAGAATCTGAAAAGGATGGTCATGGTAGATAATACTGAAAAGTTAGCTGTAAATCTAGAATGTCTAAGATGTTTACATTTCTATCCCTTAGGTCATCAGCAGGCATTGCAGGTGTTTGGGTGAAGTGACATAACGGAGGTAATGTGATAAAGGAAGAATTGAAGAGGAGACACATGGGAGAGGGACATCCTGAAAGCAAGAGGAGTTGGCTTACATACAAAATGATGAGAGACAGTTGGGAGGTGTGGATAGAAATGGGAAAGAAGTGACTTTTGTCTTTGTATTCTTTCTACACACATTGGTGGTTTCTCCAAGAAATCATTCAGCAGGCTCATTTAATAAATACAGTATCAACAATAATTATTTAAGTCATTCATCCTTATAAGGATCCAAATATTAGGATGGACATCTATTATTTTCTTTTTTGGCATTCCCATTTCTACTTAAGGAAGAAACAAGAGACACAGAATGACTGACTTCATGACTAAATGAATATTTTAAAAAGTATTTTAAAAATAGAGAAAGACATACTGTATGATATCACTTATATGTGGAATCTAAAAAATACAACAAACTAGTGAATATAACAAAAAAGAAGCTGACTCACAGACACAGAGAACAAACTCGTGGTTAATAACAGGGAGAGGGAAGATGGCAGGGGCAATATAGGGGCAGAGGATTAAGAGGTACAAACTGTTAAGTATTAAATAATCTACAAGGATATATTGTACAACATGGGGAATATAGCAAATATTTTATAATAACTATAAATGGAGTATAACCTTCAAAAATTGTGAATCACTATATTGTACACTTGTAACATATAATATTATATATCAACTACACTTCAATTAAAATATTTTTCAAGTTTTCTTGATAAAAGTAGATGAAATTTTGAGACAGACATTAATCTAAGCCACTTTTTTTCAACACAAAATCATTTGTAATGAACATTATTTCTAATGTACTAAAAACATGTTTCAGTTCATTGAGTATTTGTGAAATGCCTGAGAATATTCAGTAATTTTTTAAAATCTAAAACTTCATACTTTAACACTCTGGGAACAATAAGTCATTATTTTCTGTATCTTTTGATTCTGCTAAGTCATTCTAAAATAAGCCAGCCACAAGTATGGTAGATTCTTTAACATACTTAACGTGATTCAATAACAATTTTACTATGACAAGTGCTAATATACATTTCAAATATTTTGATTAAAAGTTTTAGGAGGATTTCTTTCATCTCTCCCAGTACTTCCCTAAAGACTCACTGGTTTAGTGACCAGCAATGCAGAAATTAATATAAATTAAAATATTCTGCTTTCAACTAGAAAGCACATTGTAATTCAGTCAGATGTGGGTGTATTTGCATAAGCAAGCATGAGTAAAGAGGAGAGAGACAGATTATAGAGAATTTTAGATTCCTTTTCAAATTAATGTCATCAAGTCCACTTATAAGAATAAAATATAGAATACCTGGAGGTGTTATGCTCTGCTAGTCACAGGAGAGTGCTAGAGCACCATTAAATTACCTGCTCTAAAATAGCTGAAAGAAATCATGCACTAGGGAATGACAATGTGCTTGAGCAAGCTTTGCCTTGCATGGTTGATTGAAAGAAATAATAGCACATGCTGGTAGAAATTATAGTAGAATACCAAATCCGCTTCATAATATCTCCAGATGTTAGGAACAGGATGATAAAGTGTGACAGAACTATCTTGTGCGGCAATTATTTTAATCTTTGCAGTGCTATTATAAAAGATTTCAATTTTGTTAAATTACCCTCTGCATTTTAAAATTCCCTTTCAGCCAGCTCTTAACATTTCTACTAAATTGTTGCACATCTGTTCCAAGGAGTAACCTCTTGAGCCAGTGGGAATGCAATATGTGGACAAGATGACATTTAACAACCCAGTTCTTCCTTGAAGTAAAAGCTAAATAATTGAGATGTGATTCTGAGTCCTTGAAAATGGGAAGACTTTGCAGTCAAATCCTTCTTTCATAGGATTTCAATAACTTTATGTACCACAATTCATTTTTATGACTTTAAGAGGTGAAAAATATATGATTCCTATTTTCTAGACAAAAACACTAAATCACCTCATAATCCAGAATAATTCATGTCAGTAACTACAAGAACCACAAGCCAGATTTTCGGACATCTAGATTCTGCTAGCGAAAATAATGTTCCTTCATCCAATTTAATCATCAGTTTTATAAGCATCACTTTAGGATACTAAATTGACTTGAACTTAACATTTGAGAGTGCTGAGTAACATAATCAAGCATGATAATTTACTAAGTACTGGGAACCCTTTGAAGGATGGTATAATTGTATAGAATTTCTACGGAAATTGTGAAGTATTAAGGGAATCTATAGACACATTCCCCAGAGAAATGCAAATAAACACAGCACTCTACATATAATTTGAGGAGCGTAGGTTACAGGCTCCATCACAAGATCTTCAGCTATAAGGGTACTGTCCCTATAACACATGGATTGGGGTGATCCAGTGCAGTTTCTACAGAGTTCTGAGTTTACTACCAAGCTGGGTCACATCTCCTACCTTTCTCCAACGCCCATGTCAGATTGCCTCAACTCAATATCACACTTATTAAACTACAGATTAAAGGATAAATAAATATGAAACATTTCCTAGTATTTAAGAGGCTTTAATAAGATGTAAGAGCAATCAGGAACTTCCCTGGTGGTGCAGTGGTTAAGAATCTGCCTGCCAATACAGGGTACATGGGTTCAAGCCCTGGTCCCACATGCCGCAGAGCAACTAAGCCTGTGTGCCACAACTACGGAGCCTGCGCTCTACAGCCTGCAAGCCACAACTACTGAACCCACATGACACAACTACTGAAGCCCGCGCACCTAGAGTCTGTGCTCCACAACAAGAAAAGCCACTGCAATGAGAAGCACGCACACCGCAATGAAGAGTAGCGCCCACTAGCCACAACTAAAGCCCGCACACAGCAGCGAAGACCTAACGCAGCCAAAAATAAATAAATTTATTTTTTAAAAAATGTAAGAGCAATCAAATTTGTGACCATGTCCATCCAGAAAGATTGCCAGTAAAGTCATTAAGAAACTAAAAACCGTATTAAAGGAATTATTTTTCCAGTTGGCTGTACTGGAATCTATAGAAAGAGCCTAAGATATTATTTTGAATACTATACCTGGGAGTAAATATTAAGACCCAAACCCTAAAACGTTTTTAACAATGTAGAAGAATTATTTATTGAGATATTAATTTTTATGTTCCACATATAGCTTAAAACACTGAAAGTATGAGATGTGAAAGGAACATGCTGGCTGATACAAAAGGTGTCTTGGTGATAAAATGTGTGGGGAATACATCAGTGCCCTGTAGGACCTCCCCAAGTGTTTTGGTCCTGCATGAGACCCAGAGACTAGAGAGCCCACAAATGAACATTTTATCAACTCAGGGAGATAATGACTTGGAATTAAATTGAAGAAAATGAAAACATGTTTTGTTTAGTTTTTCCTTGCACACCTGAATTTCTGTCAAAGGCATAACTTTTCTTATCACTCTGTTTACCTCTATGGTTGACTAAACTGAGCAACCTATACCATCATCCACATAAAGGGCAAGCAAGCAGCTTGTAGGGCTCTAGAAGATGAACAGTCCTACATTCTCCCTTTCAGTACCCACAAGTCTTTTCCTACCAAGTGCTCTCCTGGTTCTATGCATTACATAAAGGGGTAATGTCAGAGTGACAGGGAACTCTAGTAAGATATTGGAAATCAAATAGATCTGCAGAACAAGGGCATGAGGACAGCTCTTCTAGTTCCAGGCTCCTGTCTTGCTGTGAAGGAAAGGGCAGGAATCACCCCCTTTCAGGCTGGACAGACCTTCCTCTGCCTCACCTCAAAGGGCAATAGCACTAAATTCACACTTGAGAGGGTGCAGACCAGAGAGAACTGCACAATGCTTAAATTGACTCTTACTCCCTCTCTTGAACCCAGTACCTCATGTGACCCATTTACACCTCCAGCTCTTGCTACTGAGGGCCCCAACCTCTCTTGACTGCTCCTGAAATGGCCAGTACTCCAAAACTATTTTCTTTTATCCTTAATCTTTCCCCAAGTCCACAGCCATGCATCACAAAAACTAAAATTTCTGTAGTGCATCTTAGCTAGGTTAAGAAAGAAGGATGAATAAACTAGTCTATTGTATGGGAATGGCTCCCAAGAGTACTTGGTAAACAAAAGGTGTTTTTATTGCTGATTTGTCAGGGAGTAGGGGTACCCTGTGAAGGGAAAGTGGGAGTGTCCAAGTGCATAGCCATGGGCTGAATACCCAAGACTTTGTCTTTGGACATCAGAATAGCTTTTTGTTCTACAGTCTCCCACCACTCATCTTGCCCTTAGCTGAAGAAGGTACCTCAAAGCCATGGTTTTTGCTCCTCTTTCCCTTTCCAGGAAGGCCTTACTTAAGTGGAACTCCCTGGGTGGTATGGCTTAAACACATGGATCTTGAAAGTGTAAAGAGTGCCTAGGAATCTTCAGAATAGCATCCTTTTTGTTTATTCTTTTCTGCAAGATTATGTGAGGAAATTGTTTTGGCAAAGAAAAGGCCTTTTAGTAATTTAAGTTAGCTGCTTACCATTTATTTCCAGTTACTATAGAACAAAATATAATTAAAACAAATATGATGGTCAAATTTCGAGTTTATTTGGTTGCTAAACTTTCTTTATATAATAATGTCTCAAGTTGTTCACATTGAATGGCATTCCAATCAAAACCTCAAAAATCTAAAACATACCCATGGGTTGTGATTCTAAATCTATTGGTAAGTTGGTTATTTGGAACTCAGCATATATATTCCCACAGAACTGATGTTTTGGTAGAGTGAGCCCCCTAATTTCTCTGATTCAATACATAGTGAGTATTCAGGGTATAAGGAGGGATCTAAGGGGATGGCCCTGGTGTCTGGAAGGAAATACAAGAACTCTAAGGAGCAAAGGGATTAAGGATTTAAGGAACCTGAAACATAATTCCAGATTTGGCCAGTAGCGATGACTTCATATAATAAAAGCTCAGAGTTTCTGTTATAGGACAGGCTTGGATTCATACTGAGAAGGCTGGGGTAGGTTTGGTAAGAACCTAGAATTTTGGATTTAGCCATGTGGTATGGCAGGGTATGAAAACCCCAGGTGCTTTTAAACAGAGAACATACTTGCAATCTGGTTCCTGTAAACTAGAGGCCAGTATAGTATTAGTTTGTGGATTCAGGGTGACCAAGCTCCTTGCATAGGAAGTATGAACCAAGCAAGCATTGCTGAAAAAATTGTGAAATTGATGGGGTCCACAGTAAATGCTTGTGCATCGGTTAGGATTGCTTCATAACAAACTCAATACCCAAATGTAATGTGGAAGCTAGCCATTACAATATGCCATATCATGGACTGATAAAATGGACTTACTGACAATGCACAGAATCAATCATCCATAGAGGCTTTTATAATTGCATCTATCTTGTTGCCTAGGTGTGCCAAAACACAAATTTGTCAGAAATCAATTCAAAGATGAAACTGTATATTTCCTAACTTACTACAAACTTCTGAAATAGATATAGCGTCATTTAGGTTGAGTTAGTTTTTCAGGAGGAAGTAAATGGGCTTTCACTATAGCAAAGGTATACTTGAACTATTTACAAGTTAGTCTTATCTTAGTAATGGAATAATAACTCTTCATAATGATTATGTGGTATAATGCATCTTAAAAGAGGTATTAGTTTAATGGTTTCCCATTTTTTGTAATGTATTGAATCTTTTGAGATATCAATTTTTAATGCTAAATATAGTTTTCAAAAAATCAGAATTCATTAAAATTCTAATTAACTTCATGTGCACTTAACATAATTATTTCTTTCCTTTGGAAAACAATTATTTGCTACTTATTGGAAACCCACTTGCCCTCAATTTCTCTTATTAGACAAGAATATGTTGTTTTTTTTTAACATCTTTATTGGGGTATAATTGCTTTACATTGGTGTGTTAGTTTCTGCTTTATAACAAACTGAATCAGTTATACATATACATATGTTTCCATATCTCTTCCCTCTTGCGTCTCCCTCCCTCCCACCCTCCCTATCCCACCCCTCCACGCGGTCACAAAGCACCAAGCTGATATCCCTGTGCTATGAGGCTGCTTCCCACTAGCTATCTACCTTATGTTTGGTAGTGTATATATGTCCATGCCTCTCTCTCGCTTTGTCACAGCTCACCCTTCCCCCTCCCCATATCCTCAAGTCCGTTCTCCAGTAGGTCTGTGTCTTTAGACCTAGAGTCTGTAATACAGAGTGAAGTAAGTCAGAAAGAGAAAGACAAATACTGTATGCTAACACATATATATGGAATTTAAGAAAAAAAAATGTCATTAAGAACCTAGGGGTAAGACAGGAATAAAGAATATGTTATTTTTTGATAACTTAATGAATTGACTGTTTTTGTCTTAGTAGTTGTTATGGGTTGAACTGTGAACCCATAAAAGATATGTTGAAGTCCTAACCTCAAGTACCTCAAAACATCACCCTTTTTGGAAATAGGGTCTTTGCAGATGCAGTCAAGTTAAGAAGTCATTAGAGTGTACCCCAATCCAATATGACTAGTGTCCTTGTAAAAAGGGAAAACTTGGGCACAAACACAGACATGAAAAGAGGAAAGACAATGTAAAGAGACATAAGGAGAATACATTGTGAAGATGGAAGATTGAAATGATGAATCTACAAGCTAAGAAATGCTAAAGATCGCCAGCAAACCACCAGAAACAAAGAAGAGGCAAGAAAGTACTCCCCTATAGATTTTAGAGTGAGAATAACACTGCCAATTCCTTGATTTTGGACTTCTAGCCTCCAGAATTGTGAGACAGTAAATTTCTGTTGTTTTAAGCCATCTAGTTAGTGGTACCTTGTTAAGGCAGGTCTAGGAAAATAATACACTAGTCAAGTTGAGATTTTTGTCAGCTAAACAATGTCTCCGTATACCTTTCTTAGCAAAGACTCCATCTACATGCATTCCTTTACTTCTGGAGAGGAGCTCAAACAATATCCAGCTATGAGCTGTCATACCACCTCTCTCTACCTTTCTGCCATTTTCTCCCACAGAGTTGCAACACAAGCAAATTACCGAGAAGGATCACACAACAAACAAAATCGGGGTACCTAAGGCAAAGTTAAAATCATCTTGAAAGGAAAAAAATTAATTCTCCGAGGTCCTTGAGAACCACTTGGTGCAATGTACCAAATGGATAATAAAATAATTGTGAACAGGAAACTCAAAGAAATAAATTTTATAGTTTTAAAAGTAAATAGGATAGAGATGATTAAATGATATTTAAACCTTATGTATGTTTTAGATTTTCACATAGATAAAATATTCATGTTTTATTGTATAATTACAAAGTTATTTTAAAAGAGTGAATAGAACCTTCAGCTTTGCCGATATTATAATTTTTCACATTTAGATAAAGATTAATCAAAGAGAACATTCTATTAGCAGACTGGTCACAGAGTTTAAACTGAAGAAGGGAGAAGAATGCAAAACGCTCTCCAAGGGCCCCTAGTCATCTTTATTTATTTAAGAGAATATCAAAACCATGCAAATTATCTCTTTGCCAACTAAGTATATCAATATTGAGTTATCAAGTCCTCATCTTCTTATTTGAGAGATAGGTGGGCTTCACCTATTCTCGCTGCCAAGTGCCCCCCTTCTCTCTCTCCGTGCTGGACCTGATACAACATTTGAAGATGCGTCAATAGATTGGAGTAGAAAGGACTATTCCCCATGAAGCAGAGCCAGGAGTGTGTTTAAAAGATGGCCTCCTAGTCTGTTTCCATGGAACATACTGCTGCCCTCACTCCTCACCATGCCATGGGTAAGGGACCAGGGTTTCACGTCACATCTGTTAACACTGGTGGCTAGGCTCACAAAACCTCCCTATTCAGCCCCCATAGTTTCTTCTGGGTCCTCAACAATGCCAAAAGCTTCATTGGGTGGAGGTGGGTGGGGTCTGGCATCTGTCACTGCAGACCTGGGGCTGCAGAGTGAGGGAAGGGTGATCATGTGTTTAAAATTTATTAAAAATAGCATGTCTACTCTCTCTCTTTTTCTGTCTTTCTCTTTCTCTCTCTCTCCTTACTCTTTGCTTCTTTCATCTTCTTTCTGACTGTGGAATAAAGCCTGAAGTCTCATTATCACAAACCAAGGAAGGTAAAGAGGGTAGGAGAAGCAGGACCAGGACTGGATCTTATTCCTGATCAACTGGTCAGACACTGGGTGCAAAGCTTAACAGTGGTGGAGCACCTGGAGAGCCAAGGCACGGTGAAGAGAGAGCACAGATATATTGAGCACAACTGAAGAAAGTAGTTGGAACCTAGTAGGGGGTTTGGGATCCTAGCAGATGGGCAGAGCCCAGGTTGGGGTAATCTTGGGGCAGGAGCTACTAGTCATGGCCTGCGTGACTATCCTTAAGGAAATTAGAACTCCACATACCAAAACTGGGTTCAGGGACACAGTTCCAGGCTGAAGAGAAGGAGAACTACAGTCTAAAAAAGAGAGAATGACAAAAACTTGGGGACAGGAATGAGATAAGAAGCTCACATCTGAGAAATAAGACTTAAGGTGCAGGAAGAGTTGCAGTTCAGCAAGCAGCACAAATAATCGTCGCTGGGGCACTTGCCTCTGAATCTGAATCTAACCATCAACAGAGGAGTCTGGGAGTGGTCTGCTCTGAGACACTCATGCCACTGCGTTAAGGAGAGCTAAACCTCACTTGATTGGAGATGGAAAGATTGAGGTGGTTAAGAATTCTTCTCCCATGATTGGCTCAACATAGAAATTGGGATGAGATGGGGCTTACAGAAAAATGGCTCTAATGAAAGCCTTAGGGAAATAGAATCATGGGCAATGGCAATAGTCTGGGGAGTGATACTACATTTGGAAGATATCTCCTGAGCATGAATTTTTTAAAATAATGATACAAGTTTCTATTCTCAGCTAAAGTTTCTCATTTTATGACATTCATAAAACTTCTCTTTAGTATGAATTGTCTAGTACATTATGTAATATAATGGTGGGGTTTTTCCACACCCATTCTTTCTAGTTTATAGTTGTTGATTTACAGTATACTACTAGCCAGGTTTCCTCATTTATCTCTTATGGAACTACTTCTTTTAAAACTCTGATGCTTGGTAGTATATTTCACCTTTTATTTGAGCCTCCTACAGGAGTGTCTAAATGGCTGTCTTCAATATCTACAATATCATCACCATTCTGGACTCAGCCTCTACATTACTCTGAAAGTTGCAACTAGTTAAACAAAGATGGGCTTTTGTGTTGCCATTCTTTAAAATAATTTTTTTTTTTTTTTTTTTTTTTTTTTTTTTTTTTTTTGTGGTACGCGGGCCTCTCACTGTTGTGGCCTCTCCCGATGCGGAGCACAGGCTCCGGATGCGCAGGCTCAGCGGCCATGGCTCACGGGCCCAGCCGCTCCGCGGTATGTGGGATCTTCCCGGACCGGGGCACGAACCCGTGTCCTCTGCATCGGCAGGCGGACTCTCAACCACTGCGCCACCAAGGAAGCCCCAAATAAATTTTTTGACCTAATAAAAATCTTTGTTAAAATTAGAATCTAGGGCTTCCCTGGTGGTGCAGTGGTTGAGAAGCTGCCTGCCAATGCAGGGGACATGGGTTTGAGCCCTGGTCCGGGAAGATCCCACATGCCGCGGAGCAACTGGGCCCATGAGACACAACTACTGAGCCTGCGCGTCTGGAGCCTGTGCTCCTCAACAAGAGAAGCCGCGACAGTGAGTGGCCCCCGCTTTCCGCAACTAGAGAAAGCCCTCGCACAGAAACGAAGACCCAACACAGCCAAAAATAAATAAATTAATAACAATCTCCTTTCTATGAATTTGAGCATCCTACCCACAATTTAAAAAAAAAAATTAGAAGCTAGATAACTTCTGTTTTGCTTGAATTATTTCCATACCCAACAAAATTTCATTAGTCAATAATTTTTTTCCAATTATTCATATAACTTTCTGGGACAGACTGGACTAATGAAAAACATTGTATCTCTATGGTGTTGGAAACCACAGTGCACTATGACTGCCTTTCTTCCTCCCACCCATATTCGTTGGTCACAAAGAAAGCTCTGCAATTTCTCCTCCTTTCTACCAACACTAACAGTGCCTAACTCCAGCTTTCGCTATCACTCACCTGAACATGTCACTCCTGACTAGTTTGCCTGCTTCCAGTTTCTTACATTTTTAATCTATATATATTCTGTTTACCTTTCTAAAACATATATGCATCAATATTTATTTCCTCTCCTTAAATAGTCATTAGTTTCTAACTGTCTATGAGACCAAAATCATACATCTTAGTGTGGCACAAAAACTCCTTAGAGTCTAGCCCTAACCAACTTATTTTTCCTGCTGCTTCTTTTATGTGACCTACTCTGGTCACATCAAAATACTTGCTCAATGTTGGTATGCCGTGACTTTGTTTGGATCAACTTCTCTCCTTGAGAACTCTTTATCCCTCTTTTCTTCTTATTACAAAGGTCCAGATCAAATGGCACCTGCTCGGGAAGGCCTGCCATGTCCTTCCCTTCCCTCTCTCCTCCCTCACCCAATCAAGTCATCCTTCATGTGTTCCCATGGTTCTTTGTATAGATCTCTCTTAATAGTATTCACTCTATCACATCAGTTATAATTCATACATCCTTTTCCTCCACTAGATCAGCTTCTGAAAATTAATTATGTAACATACCTTATTAATATTTGAAGATTTAATATTTAAAAGGTGCTTATCACCTGCTAGGTACTCAATATGTATTAATTAAATGAGTAAAAAATAAATAAATTCACATAGAACTTAATGCCATGATTGTGAAAGTACTAGCCCTTTATCTTATTCTCATTCATGTTTAAATGAATTGAGCAGGATTTTTACAAAACACAGAGTTTAGGAGTTTTCATGATCTTCCACTGAGACAGCAATCTTAACAGTAATATAGACGCTGCCTTCATACATACATACATACATATATACATACATACATACAATTATTCTGCTGAAGGTCATAAAAAGTCAAACATAATAAGTGTTCACTAAAGGCTTACATAGTATTTCTGGAATCATTTATATACTTCACTGCATTGTGTAGATTTTTCATGTTGTTTGCTTTTAAATAACCTTGAATTGGTATGTCCACGGTAACCAGAACTGTGTACAAAGTCTAAGAAAATGTTACTGATTCTCTCCTTGAATTTCAAGAATCACTTCTCTGTGATGCTAAAAGCCTAAATTATTAGATTTTCCCCCTTTGAAAGTCTCTTTTAAAGGGAACTTTCTAATAATGAAATCATTTCTTATAAAACAGCAAAAATTACACAGCAGAGATTTTACATTTACAGTGGATAATCTATTAGCTGCAATCACAAGCTTCAGCATCTTATTTGTTAAAAAATACCTCTCTTAGATTTAGTAAAATTTTCCCATTTAATTGCATTGTCTTGTAAAAACAAAAGATGACGGGACCTTAATTTAAAAAGGGGCGATGGGGATTCATTTCATAGCCTGTCATACAATCTTTCAAGCTCAAATATACCAACCAGGATAACAAAGGCTGCAACAATGAAGATATGATTTTGGAAGGCCCTATAAATAAACAATTGAGCATAGTAAAACTGAGACATTTATTCCTTTTACCAGTGATACAGAGGGAAAATGGACACTATTTCAAAAAGACTTTTATGCATCCATAGATGAAAGTGTTGAAATTTGCTGCCAAAAGAAAGGATACTCAGAACCAAACTGGACTGTTGGGTATGATATCTACACTTGATATTAATGAATGCTTAATAAATGCCAAGCACTATTGTTCACCTGAGTTAGCTCAATTCATCCTCACAATAAATACTGGAGGTATTTATCTCCATTATCTCCATTTTACAGAAGAGGAAATGGAAGCACAGAGAGGTTAGTAACTCTCCCAGGGCCACAACTCTAGCAGCTAGCAGAGCTGGGATTAAAACTTAGGAAGCCTGCTCTTGATCCCATGCTTTATACTTAGGACTGCACTTCCATGGTATATGCCTGAAGTAGTCCAGATGCTGAGCTAGGCAGAACATAGGTCTGAAACCTAAGGCAAATCTTATGTATCCATAGATATCAGGCTCTCTTTCCATAAGGAAAAAATTGCCAAAGTTTATTTGAAAATTGGTAGTAAGGCCAAATTTTCTGTGATGGAAGATACATTTAATTTTATAGACAGAGAAACAATGCTTTTATTCATTTCCTGATTCCAACTACTAAAAGTACTGAATAAAATTTTTTGGACTCTTTTCTACTTGAAATAGCATATGGATCATATAATTTAAATATAGATTTTAACTCAAATTCTGATTATTGTGGATTATAGGAGTCCTTTTTATGTATGGAGAAACTAAAACTTTAGAAGAAATAAAGTAACATATCCAAATAAATCTATTCTTGTTTACCTATGCGGTATCAATCCCCTTAAAATTGCACCATTAAAGTAGATGATATTTAGGGCTTCCCTGGTGGCACAGTGGTTGAGAGTCCACCTGCTGATGCAGGGGACACGGGTTCGTGCCCCAGTCCGGGAAGATCCCACATGCCGTGGAGTGGCTGGGCCCGTGAGCCATGGCCGCTGAGCCTGCGCGTCCGGAGCCTGTGCTCCGCAACGGGAGAGGCCACGACAGTGAGAGGCCCGTGTACCACACACACACAAAAAAAAGTAGATGATATTTGAACATTTTGACACTAAAAATATGAGACATTTTTCACACACACACACGCAGACACATACTCACACACACACAATTACGTTAAAAGAAGGTTTCATGGGAACATATGTTTATGTATGACTGATTCACTTTGTTATAAAGCAGAAACTAACACACCATTGTAAAGCAATTATACCCCAATAAAGATGTTAAAAAAAAAAAAGAAGGTTTCATCCCCCCTACACAAAACTGATATATGAAAATCTTATTTACAAAATAGATGAATAATAGGAAGATATTAGAACTTAGATTTCCTTACTGCTAATCCATTATACCTCTTATGAAGAAGCATTAGTATCAAAAAGCATTTGTTAAGTATCATTATTATCTGAAATGGTGTGTTAAGAAAAAGAGCGTTAAATGATTATTCACATTTTTCCAAGAGGATGCAGACACTCGATGGGTCAGTGATGTGTGGAGGAATACGTGGACCTTCCCACACCCTTGTGTGAATGTCTTTATGAAAACACAAGAAAATGTAGGCTTGAGGGAGAGACTCAGAATTCAATGACTCTTGGACTGGACCTTTTTCTTACTTTCTATTGCCTCTTCATAAACTATTTTAGAAGGAGAAAATTATATTTTTCACTTTGCATCAAGCTTATTTCACCTTCCTTGTGAGAACATTACAAATCAAGTAAGATATGGCACTCAGCTTGAACTAGAAACTTCCTCATTAGCCAAGGCTTCCATCGAGTTATAAGGGGAAATTGGTAAAGACAAAAGCTATTCTAACTTTTGGGGTTTTGTAAACAAAAACATTATAAGGCCATGTAATACCTCAAGACTAGCTCTAAGGAATAAATTCGTACAAGAGTTAATATGTGTTTAGCCTTGCCTATATAGAAACAGCTTTTACAATCCTCTGTTAGTTGCATTAGATTCCATGATAAAAACAACCTCTATCCGGGCTTCCCTGGTGGCGCAGTGGTTGAGAATCTGCCTGCCAATGCAGGGGACTCGGGTTTGAGCCCTGGTCTGGGAAGATCCCACATGCCGCGGAGCAACTGGGCCCGTGAGCCACAACTACTGAGCCTGTGCGTCTGGAGCCTGTGCTCCGCAACAACAGAGGCTGCGATAGTGAGAGGCCCGCGCACCACGATGAAGAGTGGCCCCCGCTTGCCACAACTAGAGAAAGCCCATGCACAGAAACGAAGACCCAACACAGCCATAAATAAATACATTTTTTTTAAAAAAAAAAAAACCTCTGTCCATAATAATTACAGCACCATTGTAAGAAAAGATGGAAATAGGGAACCTGAAAATACAACATTTCCCTAAATGTCAGTGGTCTTTTTTTCTCAAGAGTCACACCACAGAACTGTGGTCCCTAAATATGAATGACTAACATATATGTGTACTCTTTCTTTCACATCAAGTTGCAATTGAGCTCTTGGTGCAAGGGTTACCAAGAGAGATACCCCTACTCCTCTTCAACTTGACACGCATCAGTAGATGGGGATCCACCAAGGTCATGGAGATCATGCAGGAATGTCAAGACCACCAACTCTGACTATCTAAACATATCTCTGCCACAAAGAACCTGCAGAGAACACAAGATATGAGAAACGGTACTATCCATTGCATATGAAGGGTCCATGTGAGCAGAACAGAAGGCGACTGCAAACCCAAATACTGAGGTCAATTTAACATATCCTCTGTGATAACCACTGAAAAAAGATGCGAGATGCTACAGAGTAGGCACAGCACTCTCAACAAAGAGAAGAGGAATGCAATCCAACACAGGTTCAAAATATCAGCTCATGTTTACCCCGATTCTGCTGAGTTCACCTCCTCATTCCCTCAGTCCCTGGCCCCCTTTGAAGCCCTTCCTACAAGGTGATCTCTTTGAGTGGATGACATTAAGATTACTGCCAAACCATTGAGCAGAAACTAGTCTGGCTGTATTTTAGGTTTTATTATAGAAGGCCAATTTATAGAATTATGGTTATATTATACACTTTCCTCTGATGAGCCATCATTTGCTGATCTATCCTGATTATAGAGTAATCACATTTGCTGCTTCTATTCCAAATGATTAGTGCTGGCTTTGTAACACAATACAGTGCTGTGATTGTCCTGAAACCACATTCATTATTAATCAAGAATGGTCACATGTCTGGATGACTCTATTCCAAAAGCATAAATAATCTATCAAGAATTGCCAAGGGGTGATTTTGCTTCCAACTTTGTTGGAATTATTTATTTTAAGATTTTTTAGAGGCACTCAATTTCCTTCTTTTTAATAAAAAACATTTATTCTCCCATATGAGCCACCATTTTATAAATAACCTTCCTTTATGGTTAAAAATGGATCTAATACAGCTTATCTTCTCTCTCTGTACTGATTATTATGTGCAATTTATGACTCAAAATGATTGAAAAATGGGTAAGAGCCTCAGCCATGGGCAGACTGATCAAGAGCTAATGTACTGCATGTGCTTATATATTCTACTGAAATGATCCAAGGGCAGACATGAGATGTTGTCCATTGTTAGCAATGTCTTTCTGTTGCAGAGTGAGGCTTTAATGTGAATTAAAGTTAAAAAAAAAACTTCCCTGGTAAAGTAAATTATGGTCTCAAAAGACTGTAATCTTGGAATAACAGACTGAATCCTCGTTGTAGGTACAGATGTGGTTTCTGGCAACCATGAGTTGCTTTCCAGGCAAACTTTCTTCTTCCAGAGAATTTGGTGTTTGATAGTCTCTGCAAGAAAGACCTTTCAGTTAACAATTTATAGACAAATAAGAATAAGGAATCTGAGCCTCCTTAGGCATTCTAGAATGATATATTCTTTGAAGGAAAAAAACTGCAAGGTGTTCTTTAGTAAAGAAACGAGTTAGTAAGGTAGATAGCTAGTGGGAAGCAGCCACATAGCACAGGGAGATCAGCTCAGTGCTTTGTGACTGCCTGGAGGGGTGGGATAGGGAGGGTGGGAGGGAGGGAGAGGCAAGAGGGAAGAGATATGGGAACATATGTATATATATAACTGATTCATTTTGTCGTAAAGCAGAAACTAACACACCATTGTAAAGCAATTATACTCCAATAAAGATGTTAAAAAAAAAGAAATGAGGTAAAATAACACAGTAAAATATATGCATAATTTTGTTTAAAAAAATAGAAGCTGAATAAAACCAACTACTTTTAAGTCATCTGTAGAAACAGCATCTGAAGTGAAACTTCTGCTCAACAAATCACCTGGGAAAATTCTAGTTATTGTTTTAATTATTGTTTTATTTTGTTAAATTCACCATGTGTTTTCTCATAAAAGGTTCTTTTCAAAGAAAGAGTTTGAACTTTCCAATCACCTCATGCTCTCTTGAAATGGAAACGAAAGTCAGAAGAATATTAATAATTGTGATAGTAAAAATAGTAATATATGATTTATAAAAGGAAAATAATAATATATGATTTATTTTATTTATATTTAAAATATATAAAGTATTATGTAAAACCTATTTTTAAATGATGGCATTACTCATTATAACTGCATGCTATTCTAGCAATTTGAGAAGCTTTATTCATAAGACTTAATATTCACCAACCTTCCAATGCCATCAACACTAAGATAACTTCCTCTTTTGCTGAAATTAAGAATACTAACTTCTGCCACCTCTCACTGAAACAAGAAGAGGGCTATTAGAATGACTGGAACAGGATACAATTTTCATAAGCACACTATATATTTACTGATGTATCAGATGTGCAGATACTTAATTTGTTTCTCTATATATGGACTTGGCTTCTATTTTGAGTTCCCATCTCTACTTGAAGGTAGAAAAATGAATTTAGTCACTTTTTTTTTTTTTTTTTTTTTTTTGCGGTACGCGGGCCTCTGACTGCTGTGGCCTCTCCCGTTGCGGAGCACAGGCTCCGGACGCGCAGGCTCAGCGGCCATGGCTCACGGGCCCAGCCGCTCCGCGGCATGTGGGATCTTCCCGGACCACGGCACGAATCCGTGTCCCCTGCATCGGCAGGCGGACTCTCAACCACTGTGCCACCAGGGAAGCCCGAATTTAGTCACTTTTAAGTAAACTATTTAAATTTACTATTCTCTTAGTCTTTTAAATTTTGAACTCAATCCTAGAGGATTTTTCCTGAGGCTGATTTTCAGCTGTGAGTGTATTCAGTGGTGCAAAATTAATGAGGACAGCTAGTCATTTCTCAGTCTTGAACCTCCCTCCCCATATGGATCCGCCGGGAGGCAGTATCTACCACCTGGCTTCCAGCTCATAGCCCATGCAGCCCCATCTGCCACCTCTAAGAACCCTTTTCACCTTTGAGGGCTCAGAGTCAAATCTGCACCACCTTTGGCCTCACCAGAAAATATCTGGCTATTCAGTTAGTCCTTTAGGGGATATGGACTATCTGAGGCTGCACTTTGTTTTAGTCCTGAGGCGGAGGATAGGGCAGCCCCTTCCTCCACCCTACATACACATATATGCCAACATCAAGCTCTTTTCCTTATAGTTTTCTTCTCTTTCTTCCCAGCTCAGAGCATTCTTACATATTTGAATAACAAAGCAAAAACTGGCTCTGCCAGATCCCATCTCCATTCATATCTTTCCTGGACTATTCGTCTTGATTTTATAAGGCAATAATGTGGCTTCCTTTAGTCTCTGATTTTGCACTCTTCCGGAGGTAGAGGCTGCCATCTATGAGCTAAATGGGGAAGGCTAGCACGTAAAGACAAAGGTCAGGACGGCACCAATCTGTATCTAACTGTGTTATCATACAGCAGCTGCCTATAAGGTGTGCCATCTACTTATCAACTGTGCCAGCCCCTTATGAGTCAGTGCTCACCAAAGGCCATCAGATAAGGGATCAGACACCAAGCCACTGGTAATTAAAGAATATACTGAACTTAGTTCTCTAAATGGAGAGAGCCCTCTGAAAAACCTTTTTAAACAGGTCTCATTTGACCTACAAACCTGAAGACTTTCAGTGGGAATGGTCCCAGCTCCACTCTCCTATGGGCTGGCTCAGGGTTATACTGCAGATGCCCGTACCAAATGCTAGCAAGTGGGGGACACACGGCAGTAAGCTACTTGCTGGACTTCAGGTCCTTCCTTCAAGGCTTGGATGGGCTGCAATGCATCTGTGGAAAGATCATGAGCAGGCAGGGCTTTATCAAGCTAGACAGGTAGGAAACAAGATCAGATGCCATAACTTTGTCTTTATCTCTTTACATTTCACTGATCAGAAAGGACCTCTTAGGGTGGATGGATAGATAGATAGATAAATAAATAAAAGAGAGGGCCCAGAATGAGTGCCAGTTTCTTGCTACCTATTCAGTGTTTACACACCTTGCGTCCATGTTTAAACTTACAAACTAAAACAGACACATGTTTCTACCTACCTAATGCAGTTATCTCTTGTATAAGATATGCTCATCATCTATTAAAAAAGAGAAGACCCAAATAAGTCACTGTTTCCGTCTTGAAGTAATGCTCATTCTTCTTCCAGTAAAGTCACAATCCCCCTTTGATATTTTTCAGCTAAAGATTACTAGATTCACAGCTACCAATAAATCTAATTAAATAGTAGGGACAGGAGAGATGGGAAAGTTTAGTTAATATGTACAAATATCATCATAATAAAGAAATAAAAATATATGCGTAGTTACTCTAATCCTCATTTTTTACATTTGATTACAAGGTTGCAGTTGATAATTATAACCTTTTTTTTTTAGTACCGATTCCATGTTCTCTTTTCTCTCTGCCAGCCCCCAGGTGGACATGGCTCTTTATGATTCATACCTGCATTGCTAAAGGAACTTAGCTCTTAATTATCTTCTCTGTATTGCTATAATCCTCACCTAACTTTTACTACTGGGTGTAGAAGTACTAAAAGTCACTCCAGGAATCCTAGTTTCTAGGACTAGATCTCCTCACTCCCACTGTGAAGCACAAACACTATTTATTTTTGATAATCAGAATCAAGATCCCCAGCGAATACAATAAACTCCTTCTTTCCCTGTTGGTAAAGAGGAACTAGAAGCTCCAAATGGCCAGATAGCAGTCTCAACACCTAGTTCAATGCTTCCTCATGAAATCCTATGTTAACTGTTAACAACACTTCTAAATCAACAGAATCCAAAGTAGTAAGCACAGAAGCAGAAAATCTATAAGAGAGTCACTGATAGCAATGAGAGGAGTCATGACCACTTCTGCCCCTTGGTTCTACATCCATGATTTCTGGCTAAGAAAGAAACACACATACTAGTAACAGTTGAAAGCATTTACTGCATCTTATAGAAGAGGACCCCATCCTCAAAGATGTTATCGAACTGACTCCATAACTGAGTATTTAATAGGGCATTCCCTCACACTATCAGGCCATTTACTGCTATATGGTAAATGGCAAGACAGTGAATCTTTTGTTAAAGTACAGAATACCCTGGTGGTGAATAAGGCACTTAAAATCTGTGGATTATTCTAAAATTTATATGCACAGGCCATGAAGTAGAAAAAACAAGTTTGAAAAAAAGAATAAAGTGAAAGGAACCACTCTACCCAATATTAAGGCCTACTGTATAGTTGTGGTAATCAAAGCAATGTGGTATTGGTGGAAGGACAGATACATAGATAAATGAAACAGAATAAAGAATCCAGAAATAGACCTACACACATATAACCAGTTGATTTCTAACAAGAGTGAAAAAGCAATTCAATGGAAGAAGAATAGACTTTTCAACAAATGATACTGAAACATCCATAGGCACACACATACAAAAAGTGAACCTCAACCTAAACTTTGTATCCTTTACAAAAATTAACTCAAAGTAGATCACAGGTTAAATGTACAATGAAACTATAGAAGTTTTAGAAAAATAACATAGGAAAAAAGTCCTTGGGATCTATCTAGTCTAAGCAAAGAATTTGTAGACTTGATAACAAAAGCATGATCCATAAAAGGAAAAATTGATCATTGGACCTCATCAAAATTAAAAACTTTTGCTTTGTGAAACATCCTATTGAAGGTATAAAAAGAAAATTTATATTCTGGGAGAAAATACTTGCAAACCACATATCTGACAAAGGACTATTATTTAGAATTCTCAAAATATAAAGAACTCTCAAAACTCAACAATTTAAAAAAGAAGAAACAAACCAATTAGAAAATGGACAAAAGATATGAATAGCTATTTCACTCAAGAGGATATACAAAAAATAAGTAGGCACATCATGAAAAGATACTCAACATCATTAGCTATTAGGGAAATGCAAATTAAAATCACAATAAGATACTACTATACATCTATCAGAATGGCTAATATAAAAAGTAGTGATAACACCAAATGCTGTGGAAAATGGAAAGAAACTAGGTCATTCATTCATTTTTTTTTTTTCTGGTGGAATGGAAAATGATACAACCACTATGGAAAATAGCTGGCAGTTTCCTATAAAATTAAACATTCAATTTCCATATGACCTAGCAATAACACTCTTGGGCATTTATCACAGAGAAATGAAAACTTACATTCACACAATCTATACAGGAATGTTCATAGTCCAAAACTGGAAGCAATCCACATGCCTTTCAATAAGTGAATGGTTAAACAAACTGTGATACCTTCATACTGCAGAGTATTACTCAGCAATAAAAAGGAATGAACAATTGATACATGCAACAACTTGGATAAAATACCAGGGAATTATACTGAGTGAAAAAAGCCACTCCCCAATGGTCATATGCTATTTCATTTATATTATATTTTTGAAATAAAATTATAGAAATGGAGAAGAGATTAGTGATTGCCTGCAGTCAAGGAGTAGAGGTGTGAAGAGAGGTGGTTGTGGCTATAAAAGGGCAGCATAAGGGATCCTTGTGCTGATGAAATATTCTGTATCTTGACTATATCAATGTCAATATCCTAGTTGTGATGATACTGATGGCAAAAGCATGACAAGGTAGAAAAGCAAATCTACATCTAGAGTAAATATCTGTTCCAGGGGAGCCAAACTGCTGTCCTCTCCATGAAATAGGAGTATAGTGCAATCAACCTATATCAGACACCTGGCTGGTACTCCTGAGGGAACGGTACCACACTGGAGGCTCAATACTAGACCCTACTGTTGAAAGGTTAGGTATTCTGCAGGCATGTTATCCAAGTTAACCTCAGTGAAGAGAAACTCCTATAGTCAAGGCCATGCATAACCTCCATCCCTCCACACCGATTCTTTGTGAGTTCACTGAGCAAGCATTCAAGTTTATAAGCAACAACTGACTCTCATCCATGGAATGGCTGCTCTTGTCCACCCAACTATTGAGAACTTCCTCTGCAGTGGGTGCTCTTTGCTATCCTACCTTCTTTTCTGCTACCATATAACATTTCTTTAAAACTTCTGTGTGTCATTTGTTTTCTTTGAGTCACTTTCATAGCTCATCCAAATGGGAATTCTCTTATTTTCATTTTGTTTTTGCTCAACCTGACATTCTCAACTTTTAATTAGGAAACCTTACTCATTCACATTATAGTGAATTAGCAAAAGGAAATAAAGTAAATAAATGTAATAACAAGAAACATGCTAATGTGGTTGGTATACCAACTATGTCCAAAAATAGCATCTTTGCCTGTGAATTATGCCTAAAAGCTTACAATTTCACGTCTATAGTACACCTAAATATAAAGCTATTGAAAAAATACTAGTTACTAGGCTAGTTGTCTAGCTTTGAATCACAAAATATAGTTACTATAGTGTTTAACTAATATGTTTCATATATTAAAATTATTACAAGGTAAATATAGCTTCATGTCTCAGTTATCTTTGGGGTTTTTGAATAACATTTACAAATTTATTTTCACCATTAAATAATGTCAGAGAGCAGATAGAACAGTATCACCAAACTCATTTTATGAATGAGAAAAATGAGACAAGTAAGCAGTTGGGTACTTATGTCTGAGGCTGAGGCTGAGTGAGGTCTGGGCTAAGCCTTAATAGGGAAAATGATCAACATAAAATGATATTTAAAGTTATGAAATTGAAAAGGACTCCAAAGGAAAGGATGCAGGCAAAGAAAGGGAAGCCAAAGAACTAAGTCTTGAGGAGTAGCAAAATTTAGGTGGCAGGTTGCTGAGACGCAACAGGGAAAAGAGTCTGAGAAAAGGCATCTAGACAGACAGTCAGATCAGTCTCCTGGAAGGCATGTGCAGAAAATGTTTCAAGAAAGAGAGATCAACTGTGTAATGTGTTAGAGGGAAGCCTAAAAATTCACGAGTGGCTTTAGCCACGTGGAAGACGTGATGACGTGGAAGAAACCTTGCTCTGCTCCCTTCCTAACAGCTTCCCAAAGGAGACACATATATAGCAGCCAGAGGGCCCATGCATCCTTCAAGGGAATCTAGTCGCTTAGGTTATACGGCAAAGAGAGACGTAATAATGATAATGAAAAAACAACTCTGGATTGAGTATTTACTCTGTCTGGCACTGTGTTAGGCATTTAGAAGGTATTAACTTGGTCGATGAAGAGATTACTACCTATCAATTTGCAGCTGAAGAAATTACCCGCTGGTTTGCCTATGAGGAAACTGAGGTTCAGAGAAGTTAAATGATATCTCCAAGCTATTTAGTTAATAAATAGTAGAGCCAAATTTCTATCTGAAGCTTCTTCATCAACGTTTACACATTCTACTCTATCATAATTAAATATTGATAGAGATATGCATCTAGTTACATGTATGTGTCATTATAACAATAATTCCAAAAACACAAAGAGGATGAAAAGAGAAAAACCTAGAGGCAAAGTTTTATACTAGAAGTGACAAAGCCACTGGGGAAACCTGTCTTCAAACCAGATTGTGTTGATTACTGTCTAAATAACTTGGACATTTTGAAGAAAAAAATAGCTACATTTATAAATAGCTCAGGTATCTCTCCATAACATCATTAGGAGAACTGTTCCACCTAATTAAATGAAGACAAGCTTGTTTCCATAAATACACACATACTGACACAAACTTCTAGGATTATTAAGGATGCCAGATATTCACCAATCATTGTCAGAAGTCAACCTTCTATAAATAAATCAACATGCATTTTTCTACACTGTACCTATCTGCACAAGGACGGAACTAAGTTCACTGTAGTTTAATAATCTCTCCTCCTGTCCTTGTCTGTCTCTCTCTACGTATATATACATATATGCATCACATTTATAATATTCCATATTCTCTATGTATATTCAGAATAACTTAAATATATATATTTCTAGAGAGAATGTGGAGAGAATATATATTGAGGGAGATTCAGCAATTAAAGCTATTTTACCACTGCTGGGAATCTTATTCACAGGTACTTTAGTTATTTTCTTATTCACTGAGATTAGTATTTTCCACAGGTTTGTTTTGTTTTTCTTTGCAGTAATTTACTGCAGAAAGTTTACTATTTAATAACAGACAGAACCTCACTCATGAACAAATCAAACTGATAAAAATGTCTGCTCAGGGTATTTTCTTCCAATTGCAAATCCTACGCAGTGTTAAAATGCATGTGGGTGATATGGGTATGACTTACTGCCCTTTGTTTTCATTATTCCTGTAAGCCTTCTTTTAATTTATTTATATGAGTTGCTTCCAGTAAGCAATCACTTAGTGCTACTGTAAATACAAAACTAAAGAAAATATGAAATGAAAATATAAGCTTTAGGAAATCACATTTGACCACATCAAAATTTCATTGTAAATTATATCATAGAAGAAAATGTTCATGGCTTTTATACAAAATATTTCAATAATATAAAAAGCCAAAGGAATTAATTTAGGATTATAATTATAAATTTGACGTTGGCATTGTTTTTAAAATAAAGAAAAAAAGGAACTAACTTTTGATTATCCATTACATAAAGCAATTTTAACAGATATTTTATTCAGCAGATATGTATTCAGATTCTACTATGGACCAGGTACTATACTAGGCACTAAGAGTGCATCAGAAAAAACAATAGGAAAACCCCACATACTTGTGGAGGTTTAATTCCCCAAACAACCTGTATCTACAGTATTATTATCTCTGTTTTCTAGATAAGAAAACTCAAGCATAGAGAAACTAATCAATTTGCCTAAGTTTGCACATCTAGGTAAGGGGCAAACAGAAATCTGAATCTGAAATTCACTCTCTTTTCTACTGCGCTACATACAACATGCTCCTCATTACATTTCAACTGCCTGAAATTAACAAAAGATTTATAGATCCACTTTTTAACTCCCCAGAGTAAGCCAGAAATTTAACACAATATCAATAAAAATAACATTAGTGGGTTTTTCTGGAGTTAGACAAGTTGATTATAAAATTCAGAAAGAAAAGCAAACAATCAAGAATAGCCAGGAAATCCCTAAATAACACGTACACTGTGAGCCAACTAGCCATACCAGAATCAAAAATATTATAAAATGTCTACAGTTAAAACAGTATAGTATTTATGATTACACCAATGAAAAAGGATAGAAAATAAAAAATAGATCTAACTACATATAGATCTATCATATGAAATTCATTATGTTTATGGATATATAATTTATATACCATGAAATTCACCCATCTGAAGTTTGTAATTCATTGTTTTATGGTATATTCACAGAGTTGAGCAAGAATCACTACATTCTAATTTTAGAACATTTTATCACTCTTAAGTAACCCTTACCCATTAGCAGTCAGTTACTATTCCCCAGCTCATCCCCAAACTCAGGAGATTAGACAACCACTAATTTTTTTTAAGTCTCTATAAATTTGCCTCTTCTAGACACTTCATGTGAAATGACATTATCCAATAACCAGTCTTTTGTACCAGGCTTCTTTCATTTAGCATAATGTTTTCAAGGTTCATCCATGCCATAGCATGTGTCAGTACTTCGTTTTTCAAATTGCTGAACAACTTTATATTTTATGGATATATCATATTTGTTTATCCATTCATCACTTGCTGGACATTTGAGTTGTTTTCCATTTTGGGCTATTATGAAGAGAACATCTATGAAAATTCATTTTTAAGATTTTGTAAATACTTATCTTGATATTTTTCTTGAATATATACTTAGGAGTGGAATTTCTGGCTCATACATAACTCTATATTTAACATTTTGAGAAACTGCCAAACTGTATTCACAAGCAGCTGTACCATTTTACATTCCCATCAGCAGTGAATAATGCTTCCAATTTTTCTACATCCTCACCAACACTTGTTATTATTGGTCTTTCTTGTTATAGACATCCTAGTGAATGTGAAATGTAGGTATCTCAAGGTTCAGATTTACTTTTCCCTAATAATGATGCTGAGCATATTTTCATTTACTTATTGATTGTTTGCACATATTTTTAGAAAATTATCTATTCAGATCCTTTGCCCATTTTAAAATTGGATTATTTATCTTTCTATTATTAAGTTGTCAAATTTTTTTAAATTTTGGGAAAAAAGTCCCTTATCAGATAGATATATGATTTGCAAATATTTTATCCCATTCTGTGGAATGTTCTTTCACTTTCTTGATGGTATCACTTGCAGTACAAAGTTTTTTTATTTTGATGAAATCTAATTTATCCTATTTTTTTCTTTTGTTGCTTTGCTTTTGGGAAAAAAGAAAAACCACTGCCTAACCCAAGATAATGAAAATATACTTTTATGTTTTCTTCTAAGACTTTTATAATTTTAGCTCTTATACTTAGGTCTATGATCCATTTTGAGTGAATTTTTGTGTATAGTGAGTAAAGGTCCAACTTCATTCTTTTGCATATGGATATCCAGTTGTCTCATTCCCAGTTGTTGAAAATAAAACCCCAATTTTTTCCCCATTGAATGGTTTGGGAACCCTTGTTGAAAATAAATTGACAGTAAATCTAAGGGCTTATTTCTAGACTCTCAATTCTATTCCATTGATGTATATATCATCCTTATACCCATCCCACACTTTCTTCATTACTGTAGTTTTGTAGTAAGTTTTGAAATCAGGAACAACTGTGTTCTTCAGTTTTATGCTTCTTTCAAGATTATTTTGGCTATTCTGGGTCTCTTGCATTTCCATGTGAATTTTAGAAGCTAATTCACAATCTATGAAAAAAAAATTAAGCCAGCTATGGTTTTCATAGGGATTGCATTAAATCTAGAGATCAATTTTGGGAGCACTGCCATATTAATAAGTCTACCATACCATAACAATGGGATGTCTTTCTACTTATTTAGATCTTTTAAAATTTTATTCAGCATTTTTTAGTTTTTAGTACACAAGCCTTATACTTCTTTCCTTAAGTTTATTCCTAAGTATTTTATTCTTTTTGATGGTATTATAACTGGAATTATTTTTTAATTCATTTTTAGATTCTTTAATGCAAGTGCATAGAAATACAATTGATTTTTGTGTGTATTCTGTAACCTTATTGAAATTGTTTATTCATTCATTACGTTTTTTTCTTTTTGTGGATTCCTCAGGATTTTCTCTATGCAAGATCAGGCCATCTGTGAATAGAGATAGTTTTACTTCTTCCTTTCCAATCTGGACACCTTTTATTTCTTTTCTTTCTTAATTGCCCTTGTTACAATGTCTAGTAAAATGTTAAATGGAAGTGACAAGAAGAGACATTCTTGTCTTGTTCTTGATTTGTTGTCTTGTTTCTGATTGTTGTCTTCAGTCTTTTACCATTAAGTGTGAGGTTAGCTGGTTTTTATAGATGTCTTTTAGTAGACTGATGAAGTTCCAATCTATTTTTAGTTTGTTGAATGTTTTTATTATGAAAGAGTATTATATTTTGTCAAGTGCTTTTTTTCTGCATCTACTGAGATGACCATGCAATTTTGTTCTTTATTCCATTAATAGGGTATATTAAATTAATTGATTTTGGAATGGTAATCCAACCTTGTATTCCTGGACCATGGTATATAATTCTTTTTGTATCTTTCTTGATTAGCTTGCTAGTATACTGTTGAGGATTTTTGCAACTATATGAGATACACTGTTCTATAGTTTTCTTTTTTTCTGTTATTTTTGTCTGGTTTTGATATCAGGCTGATAGTGCACTTAGAGAATGAGTTGGGAAGTATTCCCTCTACTTCTATTGATTGAAAGAGTCTGTGACAGTTTAGTAACAATTCTTCTTTAAATATTTGGTAGAATACACCAGTAAAGACATCTGACCTAGGTTTTTCTTTGTGGGAATTTTTTTTTAATTACTAGTTCAATCTTATTACTTGCTATTTGCTTACTCACATTATCTGTTCTTGATTGAGTATCATAGTTTGTCTTTCTAGAAATTTGTTCACCTAAGTTATTCAATTTGTTGGCATATCTGACTAGCCGTTCAAAGTATTCCTTTTCAATCCTTTTTATTTCTGTAAGATCAGTAATGATGCCTCCTCTTTTTTTTCTTTGTCTTTAATAATTTGAGTCTTCCCTCTGTCAATTTTGTTGATCTTTTCAAAGAACCAATTTTTGAATTTATTGATTTCTTTTTTTACTGTTCTATTTTCTATTATATTTATTCTATTATAATCTTTAATATTTCTTTCTTTTTCCTATCTTTGGATGTGTTTTGCTCTTCTTTTATAGTTTCTTTAGGTGGAAAGTTAGGTTACATATTAAAGATCTTTCTTATTTTTTATTTAGGCATTTACAAGTATAAATTTCCCTCTGAGTACTGTTTTAGCTACATCTCACAGTTTTTGGCCTTCTGTGTTTTGTTTTTATTCATCTAAAGTATCTTCTTATTCCCTTGGTGAGTTCTTCTTTGACCCACTGGTTATTTAGGAATATGTTGTTTAATTTCCACATATTTATGAATGTCCCAAAGTTTTTTTTTTCTGATATTTATTTCTAATTTAAATCCATTGTAGTTGGAGAACATACTTTATATAATTCCAACACTTTTATATTTATCGAGGCTTGTTTTATGGGTTAACATATGGTCTATTCTGGAGAATATTCCATATATTTATGAGGTAAATGTGTATTCTGCTGTTGTTGGGTGAAGTGTTCTATGGACATGTATTAGGTCCACTTGGTATATAATGTTGTTCAAGTCTTCTCTTTTCTTGTTGTGCAATTCTTGTATTCCTCTCTAGTTGTTCTATCCATTATTGAAAGTGGGTTATGAAAGTCTCTAAATATTATTGTTGAAATATCTAGTTCTTCATTTCTGTGTTCTTGCTTTATGTATTGTTTATATATATACACACACACACACACATATATATGTTTGTAATCATTATTATCTTCTTGATGAATTGACACTTTTATCATTATAAAATATCTCTTTTTATCTCCAACAACAAGTTTTGTTTTAAAGTCTATTTTCTCTGAGTTTAGTATAGCCACTTCAGCTTTCTTATGGTTACAGTTTGCACGTTATATCTTTTTCTATTCTTTTCCTTTCAATCAATTCACATTTAACGTTATTTTGATATGGTTGGATTTAAGTTTACCTTTTGCTTTTTGCTTTGTATAATTTTTCTCTATTTGTTCCTCTGTATATTCTTTTGCCTCTTATACCTTTTGAAAATATTTTGTAGTGTTAATTCCTTTAATGGTTTTTAAATTATATTTTAAAAATTATTGTCTTAGTTGTTACTTTATGGCTTATAATATATACATTAGCTTATCAAAACCTACTTTAGATAAATACTAACTTAATTCTAGTTAGGTAAATAAACTTCACTCTTATATAGCTCTATCTCCTGTTTTTTTATATATTATATTTGTGACAAACCCAAGAATATATTGCAAAAATCATTACATTATCTAATATTATGCCTTTTAGAGAACCTGAAAGAGTGTATATTTATAGAGTTTGTGGTATTACCCATCTTAGATACTATTTCTGGTTATTTTTATTTGTTTCTATGGATTTGAGTTGCCATCTAGTGTCTAATACAGCTCTTGCTTTCACCCTAGAGAACTTCCTTTAGTGATTCTTGTAAGGCAGTTCTATAATCAATGAATTTGCTCAGCTTTTGCTTTTATGTGATATCTTTATTTTGTCTTCATTTTTCAAAGATAGTTTTGCTGGATATAAGACTCTTAGTAGGCACTTTTTTTTCTTTCAGCATATTTTTTTGTTGAGAAGTCAGCTGTTAATCTTATTGGTGTTCCCTTGTATGTGATGAGACACTTTTCTCTTACTGTTTCCAATATTTTACCTTTGTCTTTGTCTTCCAACTTTTTGTCTATGGTGCATGGATATGGATCTCTTTGTGGTTATGAAAGTTTGTTGAACCTCTTAGATATACAGATTGGTGTTTTACATCAAATTGGGATGTTTTCAGCCATTATTTCTTCATTTTTTTCTGCTACTTTCTCTTTTTCCTCTCCTTCACGTATCCCCATTTCACATATCTTGATGCACTTAAAGGCATCCCACATTTCTTTGAAGCTCTCTTTATTTTTCTCTATCATCTTTTCCCCTCTGTTACTCTCACTGCATAATCTCTATCAATCTATCCTCAGCTTCATGGATTCTCTCTTCCACAAGCTCAAATCTCCTGTTAAGCCCTTCAGTGATCTCTTCACTTCAGTTATTATATTTTCCAACTCTAGAATTTTCATTTGGATCTTTTTAAATGATTTCTACCACTTGATGTGATATTGACATTATACCTTTTTTTAATTCTTTAACATGATTTCCTATAGTTTTTAAACATATCTACATAGCTTCTTTAAATTCTTTGTCTGATAAGTCTGATATTTAGACCTGCTAAGTATTCTTTGGAGTTTACATTGTATGCTTTTGTTCCTGAGTATGGGTCACACTTTCCTGTTTCTTTGCCTGTCTCATAATCTTTGCCAAAGGCTGGAAATTCTTGATAATGTATTGTAACCACTTTGAATACTGATTTCCATCCCCAAAGTTTATTGATGTTGTATGTTTGTTTAACTTTTTAGTAACATGGCTAGACTAATTTAGTCAAGTCTATTTTCCCCACAGTATGCAGTTTTTGACATCACATTTAAGGAAGCACAAACCCTTCTGTATGTGTTCTCTGGGATACACATACAGTCTTCCTCAGTATGAGGGATGATTGTGATTTCTGCTTGCTCTCTTTGACTGTCTCTTTCCCACTGGTCTTCTTGTATTGGTATCACATGCCACCCTTCACCTCTACAAATTGCTAGCTAATTATTTTATTTTTTAAAAATAATTGTTGAACAAATTGTTTCACAGTCTGATCCAAATGAAATCAAGCCCTTTTGTGGGGATGGGTTGTTGTCAGGAAGTTTCTTTTTAGATAAGTATTCCAACTAATAAATGAGAAATTTAGAAAGATTTAGATTCATTCACTCTAATGAATGAATAGATTTATGCAATGAATGTCAAAGGCTGCTAAAATCCTAAAAAAAGTGGCAACCAGGTATTATGTATCTCCAGACTGAAGAACACATGTTGCATCTTTAAAATATTCTTCTAAAAGAAAAAAAAAGTCTTAGTAAACCTTTAGATCTAAGTACAATGTTTTTGAAAATATAAAAAGAAACTTGTTAAATTACACCACAGGAATACATTCAAGAAAAACCAAATGTTGGCAACCCCACAGGACAGATCATTCCCTTTCTTCAACAAGTAAATCACAGATAAAGAAACAAAACAAAACAAACATGTGAAGAGGATAACCTAGAGATTGTTAGAGCCCTATGTCAATTGGAATTTTGCATCTTATATAGATCCTGATTCTAACAATCTGCAAAACAAAATGAGACAATCAAGGAAATTTTTCAACACTAATTAAATACTGTTTATCATATCATGTAATTATATTTAATTATTTTTAGGTAGCATAGCTTGGAGGTATTGCAGGTTTGGTTCCAGACTACTGCAATAGAGTGAATACTGTAATAAAGTGAGTCACATGAATTTTTTCATTCTCAGTACATATTAAAGTTAGGTTTATGCTATACTGTAATCTATAAGTGTGCATTATATCTAAAAAACCAATGTATGTACCTTATTTAAACTGTAGTTTATAAGTGTGCATTATATCTAAAAAACCAATGTATGTACCTTATTTAAAAAATACTTTATTGCCAAACAATTAAAATAATAACATCAAAGATCACAGATCACAGTGATAACAAACATAACAACATAATAATAAACATAATACTAATGAAGAAGTTTGAAATATTGCAAGAATTACCAAGATGTTACACAGAAACATAAAGTGAACAAATGCTGTTGGAAAAAATGTCACCAGTGGAATACCTTGATGCAGGGTTGCCACAAACTATCAATTGGTAAAAAAAATAATATCTGCAAAGTGCAATAATACAAGGTATGCAGGTATAATTATCTTATAGTGACCTATGTCTTCAAAATTATTCTTACCTTTAGAGATACATACTGAAATATTTACAGATAAAATGATAAGATGTGGGGCATATAATTCAAAATGATCCATAGATAAGGAATGTGTAGGGATAAAGATGAAAAAAATTGGTCATGAGTTGATAACTATTGAAACTGGTAATGGATTCATCTGTCCCTTACATTATTTTGAAATTTTCCATAATAAGGAGTTAAAAATAAGCAACAAATATTTACTAACTACCAACAATGTACTCATCACTGTGTTAAGTAATGTGGAATAATGAAAGAACTATATACATCATGATTTCTGACCACAGGAAACTTTTGATCTAATCCAGGTGACAATACTAAAAGTCATGAGATAACAAGAATCAATGGAATTAACAGTTAAAATATTTGGCACAGATTGTACGCATCCAGAGGAGAATTAAGTTCCTGAGGTCTGGAAAATTTAGGGGAAACTTGAGAAGAGAAGAGATTCAAACTGGCATTTTAAAGGATGAGACATATCTGAACAGATAAAAGGAATAGAGAAGAGCTTGGGCAGTTTACTAGATTCTATAAAGGTTAATAAGTAAAAATCTCCTCTTACTATTTTGTTTGGGATATACTTCCCAATGCTTCATCCCTCGGCTCTCAAAAGTAAACTAAAGAGATATGAAGATTTAGGAGTTCTCTTTTGAATTAACCTCTGAATATTAAATTATGCAAACTTCATTGAGTACATATAGTCCCTCTGTCATCATATTCTTAAAGGTCATCTGTTGTTCTCTTGTAGAAACACCAGCTCTTCTCAGTAAAAACCAAAGTGAACCATGTATTTCAAATAAGACTAAAGATGGAGTCTCTCCCTGAACACACTGCCGAAGGAAATTGTTATGCAAATCATCCAAGACTTGAATGTATTTTTACTCACAGCAGATTAGCACAAAATTAGCACACAATAGAAGGTAAGTTTTGATCAATTCAAAGAGAATGCATGTCAAGAGCAACTAATGATGGCCCCATTATACCTCCCAAACATGTTAGAGAAATATTTCTTCCAATTTTTCAGTTTAAGCATAATTACTCTAACCACTAAGTTATTCTCTTGTTAGGAAAACAAACAAACCTATATGCTTACCCCAAACTATCTAGTAGAACAGGTGTGAAATTGAGACCTAAAGAGGCTAAGTAATTTACCCAAATCCACAGTTAGTAGATAATAAAATCAGGAATAGTACAAAATAGATTATTAACTACTGAATACATAACAAAATGTAAAACACTTTTTACATTATGTATGATTACTCCTCTCAAATTACACTCTAATCCTCACCTATTTTATCACACACTTTTACAGACACATATAAGGACTTATTTCATCCAACAGAAAATAGTTTCACTTGATAAACTAAGCCATTCTTGAATGTAAATACTATAAAACTATGACACTGAACGTTAGGTGCCCACTCATCAATCATGCCATACTTCCTGCTAATAGAATCACAGGTTTGTTCATATGCTTCTAGGAGGGTTAGACCCCAAGGATGAATCTCAATTAATTTAGAGCAGTGGTGATCAAGGTCACAATGTCCAATGTTATAAAAATAAATATCAGTAACATGAGAATACTTTTATAAAAATTTTTTACTTTATATTGGACTATAGTTGATTTATAATTTTGTTAATTTCAGGTGTACATCAAAGTGATTCAGTTATAAATATATATATATATATCTTCTTTTTCAAATTCTTTTCCCATTTAGGTTATTACAGAATATAGAGCAGAGTTCCCTGAGCTATACAGTAGGTCTTGTTGGTTATCTATTTTATTTTTTTATTCAAGTATTTATTTATTTGGCCACACCACATGGCTCGCAGGATCTTAGTTCCCTGACCAGGGAGGAGTCTTAACCACTGGACTGCCAGGGAATCCCCAGTTACCTACTTTAAATACAGTACTGTGTATATGTCAATCCCAAACTCCCAATTTATCCCTCCCCACCACCTTTCCCCTTTGGTAACCATAAGTTCATTCTCTAAGTCTGTGATTCTGTTTCTCTTTCATAAATAAGTTCATTTATATCATTTTCTTTTTTAGATTCTTCATAGAAGTGATATCATATGATATTTGTCTTTTTCTGACTTTCTTCACAGTATGAGAATACTTTGAAAACATCAAAATTATTTTCATAAAATTACTAATACACTAATTACCTTTTTCACTGTGTTGACATATGAACTGATGGTGCAAAAGCAGTGGTGGTTTGTAAGCACCTCAGCACAAAGCAAGGCAATGGCCCAAACCGTGCCAGAAACCATTTTATTGTTCACCACCAAACACTCAAAGTAAAAAAAGAAAGAATCGAAAAGAAAACCTGTTTCACTTGAGAATTTCCTATATGATGTAGTAAAAATTATTAATTCCATTAAATTTTGACTCCTGAATACCTGTCATTTTAACTTTCTTTGTGACAAAATAAACCATTAATATGTAATGGGTTTACTGTTATACACATCAAGCACTTCTGCTGCATTCTAAAGTGCAATGATTTGTTCAAAGAAAAGCATTTGTGTGACTGAGTGGAGAGTTGAATTAACCACCTTTTTCATGGAACAGCGTTTTGAAAGATGACTCACAAACTATGGTTTCCAGACTTTGGTATTTGCAGACATTTTCTCAATAATAAATCAAGTGGGTCTCTCACTTCAAGGAAATTGGTTGTTAACATTAATTGTCAATTATAAAATTTGAACTTTCAAGTGAACTTTCAAATTTTGGAAAGCATACCCTCTGCTGTGAGCATGCACAGCTTCCCAAGACTTATGACAAGATCAGTGGTAATATTAAAAATGTGAGGATATGATATTTTGATATTGTATAAGGAAATGTGTCAACATTGGAAGATCTGTATAATCAGAGAGCAAATAATTTATAAATGAGCAATCTGACATATTACAAAATTGTGAATGTGTAAAATATCCATTCAAAATGCAAAATAGACCAATAGATTTTAATGTAACAATGTAAGGAAAATTAACTGATAAGGTTTCAGATTCCACCTTAAAAATAACCTCTAAGATACTAAAACTTATGCTGTAGTATCTAAAAATGAAAGCTATTAAAGTACCCCTCCCTTTCTAACTACATATGTCTGTGAGGCTGGATTTTCTTCATATACTTCAATCAAAACAACATATCACAAAAGACTGAATGCTGAAACAGACATGAGAATTTAGATATTTTCCATTAAGCCATACATTAAGGAGACTTCAAAAGTGAAAAACAATGCTACTTTCCTCATTAAATATTTTTGAAAATATAGTTTTTAATATAAAAATATGTTATGTATGTTAACATGTAACAGTTTTACTATCATTTTGAGAGCAATTAGTAAACAAATATTTTTAAATTTATGTTCCAATTTCTAAGATGGTACATATTGATAGATATACCACATTAACAAAGACTTTAAGAGGAGGTAAAGGAGTCTGAAGACTAAAAATTGAGAATCATTGACCTAGAACAATCATGGTTATTCCAGTCCCTTAAAAATGACTGGTTTAAGAATGGGCATATGACTTATTTGTTTGATGAGATAAGAGGAAATTTCCTACTTTAAAATTCCTCGGAGAGATATTCTTTCTTTTTAAAAGGGACACAAGAAAATAAATTCCCTTTCTGATACTTTATATTGTTATATGAGAACGTGTTCTTGTGCTGGTGCTCTTGACATTGAGAAGACAAGCCTCAGGACAGGAGCCAACAGGTAGAGAACGGCAGAGCAGAAAGATTGAAGGACCCTGGATCCTTGACACAAACCATCTCCTGACTTTTCTTTTTTTATTTTGACTTATTTAAAATTATTTCATTTTATTAGGAGTGCCTTTTAGGTGGACCACTCTGACGTTCATGCTTAAAAACCATTTTTTATTCAAATGTCTTACAGCCACCCTAATAGAACCCTAGGAAAGGAGTTCTATTATTATTCCCCATTTTAGATGAAGAAAACCGGACACAGAGAAATTATGCAACTTAACCAACTTCTTTTTATGTAAAAGAACAAACCCACTAATTGTCCATGACATTTTGAGATTAGTTGCTTTTTTTACTTGCAAAATATCATCCTAAATGACATGGAATACTTTGTTATATATCTTAGTTAATGTTTCCTTTAATAACTGCTTGTTTATAGTCATGCATTTGAAATATGTTTAACACCTATGTTAATAGCTAAAACAACTATGATTTAAGGATAAATAAAATCGTTTACTTAATAGTATTATATAGCAATATGCACATGAAGCATTCAGATAAATAATAAACCTTTTTCGGTTTGATTCCACACTCATGAAGTTCCTTTCTGGTTATAATTTAGTTGCCACGCAGCGCTGCTTACATGGTTAGACTGCATAGTATAACACAAGTAAATATTATGGCTTATATAATATTGGCATCAGTCTGTATAGTCCAAAAATCTTGACAGGTATTCTAGATGTACCTTTTTCTTTTTTGCTTATGACCTTGGGCTTAATCTCAAATTTAATTTTATGATGATGATGTAATTTCAGAATTGATTCTTCATTAAATCTGCTTCAATATTTTGACTTTAATATCATAGAGATAAATGTTAGATAAACCAGTATTAATAGTTGCAGGGTTTTATTTGCCAATTCATGACAATCAGACTTTATCTGATACAACATTTATCTAGGGCAGAGTTTCTCAGCCTTTGGCACTATTGAGATTTGGGGCCAGATAATTCTTCATTGCAGGTAGCTGTCCCATTCCTCCTCTACCCACTAGATGCCAGTAGCATGCAACCGCTACCCCACGCCCAGTTGTGACAACCAAAAATGTCTACAGACATTATCAAGGGTCCCCTGGGGGGCAAGTTGCTCCTTCCCCCAGTGACAACTGCTAATCTATGAGACAATCAAAAATCTTTTTCCTGATTTTGTCTGCCACTTACAGCATAACTTAGAAGCATGCCTGTGTTCACTTTGACTATCTTTCTTCTACTCCTTATAAAGTATTGCTAAGGTTTCCTACCCTTCCGTCACCTTATTATCCCAGTTTGATGGGGCTCATGGCCTTAGGAAAGAGAGAGCTTAATTAGCATACTCTAGAAAAGAGACACAGGGGAGGAAGAGAAAATGATTTCTACATTTTTTTATAGTGGTATTAACTGTTTTTTAAATGTCTTTATGGAATGAGCAGTTATTTTAAAATATACATGTAAGTAAATAATCATAAGTTCTGGTCCACATGTGTTACAATTGTGGTGACCCTATCTATCTTGCTGAAAATTATGACCCCAGAGTCTAGCAGTGTTTCCATTTTTGTTAGACATTCAGTACGTATCTAATGAATCCATGAATAAAGTTCTCATTACCTTAGCATGACAATAGCAACCTGCTAATTGCTAGAGTGTTAGTTTAAAAGTTATTTTTCTTGGAGGTGGAGGTCATTTAACAATACATACTGACTATTACCATATAAAAACTTCTGCATTAGATGTCATTATTATCAAAAGAGTCAGTCCAAAGGAGGTGATCAGCACCAAACAACAAAATGTATAGCAATACAAATTAACTTAAGGGTAAATGTGAAGTCATATGGGGAAAAAGAAAAAAATGACAAAGATTAGAACATTGCAAGAATGAGGTGGTAACTGGATTAAGCCTTCAAGGAGAGGACTTTTACAGTGTGAGGCTTCGCAGTTTGAAGATACTTAGGAGAGCTTCATCAAGTCTTACATGGGATGGTATCTATAGCTGTACAATGTTGTCATGATGAACCCACAAGCCATTACATAGAAATTAAGTTTCAAGAGCAACCAAGAAATGAATACTGCTTAGAAGCCAGAGCAACAAACATTTAAAATATCAGGAAATGGCACCAAAATAAATTCCAAATATATTAATTTAAAATTTAAAATGGAATTCTAAAAATACTGGAAAAATATAGACAATTTTATTTTTAATTCTTGGAATAGGGTCAGTCTTTTTAAACATGATACAAAATCTAGAAAGTATAAAAGAAATGAAAGATATGTTTTATGTTATATATTAAAGTATTCTTCATGGGAAAATTACCATAATCAAACTCAACAGAAACAGTGGGAAAAATATTTGAAACACAAATGACTGACAATAAGTTAATTTCCTTCTTATACAAAAAGCTTACTAAACTTCCTCGTCATCCTCATTATCATCTCACTTCATATCCAATCCATTAGCAAATCCTGCCAGTTTCACATTTAAATTATATTCAAAATCTGACCACTTGTTACTACTGCCACTCCTACCTCTTGGGTCCAAAGCACCAGAGCCCCCACCCTGAAGTTTTGCAGCTACCTTTTCACTAGACTGTCTGCCCATGCTCCCCACACTGCCTCCACCCCGAAGTCAAATCTCAATACAGCAACTGAAGTGATCCTGCTAAAACCAAAGGTCACGTCTCTCTCAAAACCAACAAAGGGCTTTTTTTTTTTTTTACCATACTCAGAGCACACGCCAAGGTTCCTTACAATGACCTGCAACATCCTAAAGCATCCTTCTTGATTTGGCCTCTCATTATCAAGCTGATCTTGTGTCCTACAAGACTCCCTTCACTTGCTCACTCAGCTTCAGCCACTTGGCATTCTGGATCCATATTTCCTCAGGTCCTTTGTACCTGCCACTCACTCCTCAGTATGGATGTTCTTGTTCTAGATGTCACATGGATTTCTCCCTCACCTCCTCAGGTCTTTTATGCAACAGTCACCTTCTCTCTGAAGCCTCCCTGACTGTGCTATTCAATAGCCCAAACTCATGCCTTGAATTCCCTGTCCCACATTTCTTATTCATTTTTCACTGTTGAATTTATCACCAGCTAACATTTTAATACTGTAGTATCTATTATGTTCATTTTTGTTTCCTCCTTCTAGGATGAAAGTTTCATGGGGAAAAGGTTTTCATTTGTTTTTGTTGACTGCTATGCTTCTAGCATCTTTAATGGACCCTGTCACATTATAGGCCATAAATATATATTTATTGAATGAATTTTGAGTGAAATTAAGGAGAAAAAAGACAACTCAATAGAAAAATGAGCATGTGATAGCTCAAAAATTAACAACTTTATGAAAAGCTGTTTATAATTAAAATATATTAAAAAGTATACCAAATATTAAATAAACTTACCATATTAATGTCATGAAGCAAGCAAGCACTTTCATGCACAGAGGCACAAACTAAAGACTAATTTGGCTCTATTTATTAAAATTAGTATTCCACACTCTTTTAGTCGTGATTACCTAATTTAGAAATTCTGCAAATATGCTTATACAAGAACACAAAATGTGTATACATAGATGTTCCATGAAGCATTGTGATTAATAACAACAAAAAAAACCCCTTGAAACAACCTAAGTATTGAGAATTGGTATAAATTACAAAGCATAATACAGAATTTAACAGAACAAAGTAGATATAAAAGATGATATAGAAAAATGTCCTAGTAATATTAATTGAAAAGCTAGGTTCAAAAGAATAGGTATTGTAGGATACCATTTGTTTTTCCTGAAAGCATATGCACACTCAGATGCCCACATTTACATATATGTAAAACATTTCTGGAGAGATATAAACCTACAGTTCTACACACAGTGTGAGTCATTTGCATGAGGAATAGTTTGTTCAAATTCTTGTGAGGTCTAGTGGATTATTTGGTCCTCCATGAAATTTATTTCAAACTTATATTATGAATAGCCCCTAAAATAGCAAATGTGTATATCTGAGTGAATGGATTAATGGCAGAGTATCATATAAATTTCTATGGTCAAATCTTGTCTTCAGAAAGTTTTTTAAAATCTGAGGAAACTTTAAAAAAAAACTGTCAGAATTTCAGATTTTTAGAATTCCTTTTAGCTAGAATTATTTAAAACCCTCAAAAGACAAAAGCATTAAAAATAGTATGTATTTATAAGAAATAAAGAAGTATTAGATCACTCTTTTTTTTTGTTTTTGTTTTGCTAAGATACTAAACCAAAACATTATCTGTAGTTTTTGTTTTTGTTTTTGCGGTACGCGGGCCTCTGACTGTTGTGGCCTCTCCCGTATGCGGAGCACAGGCTCCGGACGCGCAGGCTCAGCGGCCATGGCTCACGGGACCAGCCGCTCCGCGGCATGTGGGATCTTCCCGGACCGGGGCACGAACCGTTGTCCCTTGCATCGGCAGGCGGACTCTCAACCACTGTGCCACCAGGGAAGCCCTATCTATAGTTTTGAGCTACTTAAAAAAATTTAAACAAATAAACTTGGTTCCAAAAATTATTTCAGACGCAGGAGGGGAAAAGTACATAAAGTATGTCTCTTTTATATATTGCCTCAAAGAGTATAGCTCATATTCCACTTTTTCTTTCAACAACTCTCCATATGGTTTCTGAGGAAGTATTCGAGGGGATAGAAAGAAAATACCTTCCTGAGGTATATCTACCCAGACTACAGAGTACTCAAATTTTACTTTCCAAACACAAGGGCAAGAAATAAGGTTTAAAAAACTAGAAGAAAAAAACAGGATCAATATTCTTTGACTGATTTGTTTTGCTTTCTTCTCTTCCATCAGGTCTTGGCTAATATATAAGCTCCTTGGTAAGGCCTTATCTGAACACCCAAGCTAAAGTTGATCTCCCATTTTTCTCTATATCACCCTAGTTACCTCATAGCTCTAATTAGTATGTATTTGATCAATTTACTTACTCAGCTCATTTGTTGATTACCTGCCACATGCCAGACATTACTCTGGGACTGGAAAGACCAAGGTAAACCTGCCCTCTAAGGTCTTAAGATCTACTGTGGAAGACACACAAACAACTAACAGACAGGCACATAAGTAAAATAATTACACACTGTGATAAATACAATCCTTAATTTATATATTTATTTTTCTATTCCACTAACCTGTAAATGTCTATATGGATTCTGTCTTCTATTATATCCCAGCACCAAGCACTGTTCTGGCACATTCCCTGACTGAATGATTGTATTAACTTTTCTAGTGAAATGGATTTCTGTAATAACATTTAAATAGGAGGCCCAGGATATCAATGATTACAAGAATAATATCACCTATGTGAGAGCAGTGAGGAGTTTACACCTGATGCATCTGATTTCTTATAATGATCAATTATGTTATAACGAAGTTTGAAAGATAAATGAGAAAACACTCTCACTGCCCAGAGATCTCCACTGTTAATACTGTGGTGCATGTATTTCCAGATCTTATTCTATGAAACACAAATTTATAAAGAACTTTGTATTTCTTCAACAAAATGATGTCATGCTGTATATACTTTGAAACCTGTTTTTTTTTTTATTAACAATGTCTATTTTTACATTTCAGAAATATGAGGGGTTTTGCTTTATTTCTCTCTGAAAGGCTGACAGTTGAGTGAGTACAATGGGTATATAATTCTGAGTCATAACCAAACCAAACAAAAACTTATAAGCCATGATCTCCAATTTGTGCACATAAAATTTTAAAACCGTGTACATTTTCAAAGGCAAGGAGAGAGGAGAGGAGAGAATGAACACCCACTCAGCAAATCAGGGAGCAAATTAATACTATTGCTATTTCATGAAAATAAGTGACCCCCAAGCCACTCAAGTGGCTATTACTCCAGATGGAATGTCAGCTCTAACATTTCTTTATTTGGATTGTCTAATATGTTTACTTGTACCCATACTGTTCCAGAAAAAAAATTTCAAATGAAATGTTGCCATCAACACTTCTCTACTTGAAATATTTTCTTTTACAATTTATACATATGCCATCTTTCTCCAAAAACAAAGAACTTAGGATAGGTAACAAAGATGAATATATATGCGAAAAAAAGAATAAATAAGAAAAATACAGGTTGGAAAAGAAATAGCATCAAGAATTAAGTTAGGAAACAAAAAATATCTACTATAGAAATGTTAGATAATTTATAAAATTGAAGAATGGAAAAAATTTATTAATATTGCTGGACTAGGTGTAAGATCTAAGTAGCCTTCATTAGAATGTTGCTGGTATGTTTATTAACATGAAACCAGTGAGGGAAAAAGACCCATATATTACTAGATTGGGTAGGTGTGAAATATACTTTAGGGTGGATGACAAATTTGGATCTCTTTCAAACCAAATCATTTTCATTCTCTTCGCACACTGTCCTCAATTGCCTGGTCTTCCCAGAATCTTTTCCATCCTGAGAGGTCTTAGTTTTTTAGATATGTCTTGTATCTGTGACTACAAAACTCCCTTACCTCTTCATTTTGGAGAATTGCGGGGAAGAAGGAAAGAAGCAACCATTCAAGAGGAAACTCTTAAAAAGGCTTGTCTCTCTCAGCCCTATTAATTCCCAGGTGGAATGGAAGGAAAAAGACTGGACAATTAAAATCCCACTAACTTCTTGACCACGGTTGGTTGGTCCTGTTAGAAAATATGCCTTCAAGGATCTACATATAAGTAAATTTTATCAGGTATAAGTGGGATGCTACAGAAGAATGTGTCCCCCAAAATTTATATACTGAAACCTAATCCCCAATGTGATGTAGGTGTTAGGAGGGCCTTAGGGAGGTGATAAGTCATGAGGGTGGAGCCCTCATGAATGGTATTAGTACCCTTGTATAAGAGACCTCAAAGAGCTCACTTGTTCCTCCTGCCATGTGAGGACACAGAGAAAAGCCAGCCCTCTATGAACCAAGAAGTAGGCCCTCACCTGACAATGAATCTGTTGATGCACTGAACTTGGACTTTCCAAACCTCAGAACTATGATAAAAAATTTTTTGTTGTTTATAAGTCACCCTATCTAGGGTAATTTGTTTTATAGCAGCCTGAACTAACTAGGACATGGAATGTTCTAGATCATTTCCTATCCTGTATCTTTATCTTTACTAAAAGTAAGGGAACAAACTGATACTTAAAGTGCTAAACAAAAGAGATTTTCATGGTTGGTATAGATAAGAGTGTGGTTGAAATGAAAATGAGAATATAGGTCACACTTGTCACCTGTGAGGAAGGCAGTGAAGAGGGAACAAGGAGGATGAATGACTGGGGGGGGGAGTCTGTGCATTGTATACTTGAATTTTATTTTTTAAAATTTTCACCCTGTGATTATATTATAAACTCAAAGTATTAATTTAATATCTAATGAAGAGAGAATCAATATTGTGAAAATGACTATACTACCCAAAGCAATCTACAGATTCAATACAATTCCTATCAAATTACCAATTTTTCACAGAACTAGAACAAAAAATTTTACAATTTGTATGGAAACACAAAAGAACTTGAACAGCAAAAGTAATCTTGAGGGAAAAAAAAAAGGAGCTGGAGGAATCAGGCTCCCTGACTTCAGACTATACTACAGAGCTACAGTAATCAAGATAGTATGGTACTGGCACAATAACAGAAATACACATCAAGGGAACAGGATAGAAAGCCCAGAGATAAACCCACACACCTATGGTCCCCTAATCTATGATGAAGGAGGCCAGAATATACAGTGGAGCAAAGACAGCCTCTTCAATAAATAGTGCTGGGAAAACTGGACAGCTACATGTAAAAGAATGAAATTAGAACACTCCCTAACACCATACACAAAAATAAACTCAAAATGGATTAAACACCTAAATGTAAGGCCAGACACTATAAGACTCTTAAAGGAAGACATATGCAGAACACTTTGACATAAATCACAGCAAGATCTTTTTTGACCTAGTTCCTAGAATAACGAGAATAAAAACAATAAACAAATGGGACCTAATGAAACTTAAAAGCTTTTGCACAGCAAAGGAAACCATAAACAAGACAAAAAGACAATGCTCATAATGGGAGAAAATATTTGCAAACGAAGCAATGGACAAAGAATTAGTCTCCAAAACATACAAACAGCTAATGCAGCTCAATATCAAAAAAACAACCCAATCAAAAAATGGGTGGAAGACCTAAATAGACATTTCTCCAAAGAAGACATACAGTTGGCCAAGAGGCACATGAAAAGCTGCTCAACATCACCAATTATTAGAGAAATGCAAATCAAAACTACAGTTAGGTATCACCTCACACTGGTCAGAATGACCATCATCACAAAATCTACAAACAATAAATGCTGCAGAGGGTGTGGAGAAAAGAAAATGCTCTTGCTCTGTTGGTGGAATATAGCCAACAGTACATTGATACAGCCATTATGGAGAACAGTATGCAGGTTCCTTAAAAAACTAAAAATAGAACTACCATGTGACCCCGCAATCCCACTACTGGGCATATACCCAGAGAAAACCATAATTCAAAAAGACACATGCACCCAATGTTCATTGCAGCACTATTTAAAATAGCCAGGACATGGAAGCAACCTAAATGTCCATCAAGAGAGGAACAGATAAAGAAGATGTGGTGTATATATACAGTGGAATATTACTCAGTCATAAAAAGGAACGAAATTGGTTCATTTGTAGAGACGTAGATGGACCTAGAGACTGTCATACAGAGTGAAGTAAGTCAGAAAGAGAAAAACAAATATCATATATTAACACATATATGTAGAATCTGAAAATATTGGTATAGATGATCTTATTTACAAAGCATAAATAGAGACACAGAGGTAGAGAACAAACATATGGATACCAAGGGGGAAAAGGGAGGGGGGTGGGATGAATTGGGAGATTGGGATTGACACATATACACTACGGATACTATGTATAAAATAGATAACTAATGAGAACCTACTGCATAACACAGGGAACTCTGCTCAATGTTCTGTGGTGACCTAAATGGGAAGGAAATCCAAAAAAGAGGAGATATATGTTTAGCTGATTCACTTTGCTATACAGTAGAAACTAACACAACTTTGTAAAGCAACCATACTCCAATAAAAATATTTTTTTAAAAGATCTAATCAAGAGACAAAGAGGGAGGGAGAGAGGGAGGAAGAAAGGGAGGGAGTAAGGAATAACGGGAAGAGGGGGCAGCTATCACACACATAAATTAAACATCTCTAATGTGGGAAATGATAGAAAAAGGAGAGGCTTTTATGTATATTGTTAAAGTTACCTTCGGTATCAAATTCTCCTTTCTGTGACTAATTACATTTTAAATAAATTACATCAGCTAATCTATTATAAATGCACCTACCATCAGACATAGAAAATAAAAGCAATTAGTTATTCCTGTTCAGAATGGAAGAGGCAGGCCCAAATTGTAACTATATCTATTTATGAGAGGTTTTCTATGGAACTGTATGCCAATAACTGTAATGTATACTTACATTCAAAATATATTCACTTGAATTATAGCTTTAACCTTCACTTTTGATTACAGGGACTTATTTCAGGAAACATTCTTAAAACTACCTCTTTTCTTTAGAATGTACTTCTTTTCTTTGTTCATACTATAGAACTAGAAGATTCAGTATGCAAATCCAACTATGAATCCTGCTCTGAGCAAATAAAACATGCCTGGCAACTCAGAAGTTGCCTGAAACTCCAGAGACCTGCAGAAGCCTCTCCTACATTTTATCCAGTAATGGAAAAAGAGCTGATTCTAGTAGGTCCACAAACCTTAAAACCAAATGTGTTTCAGACTTCAGAAAATGTTCAATATTTAAAAGTTAATATCTTTATATTTAATATAATACATAGACCACCTCTATCCTCCAGCACGGTTTGGGGCAGGACTCCAACCAAATACATTAACATTTCTGTAGTCAAACCTGTGAATAGTCCCATCAAGCGAGATGAAGAAAGGCTACACAAGTAGTTTTGTGTCAGTAGAGGCCAGGTTTGATTTTGCCACTAAATGAGTTATCAATAAAATTTCAGCTTACAGAGCTTTTTGGATTTCAGATTCGTCTTTGCCTTGTTGATTATAGTATCAGAGACTTGAGTTCAGGAAAGTTTTAAGTGCTGAAAGCTTACTTGTACTAATTTGTAAATGGAGTAGTTTCTGAGAGACTTTCTCCATTTTAATGTGCTTTTTAAATTCAACATTAAATAAACATGGCAAAGAGGAGATATCATTTTCCAAGATCTTATCTTCTCACAGTTGCTTTGCATTTTTCCTACATGACAACATTTCTTCTTCACTCTCACCTAGAATGATTTTTCCACTCTTTTCTGCCCAATGATGCCTCAATCCTTCTTTAAAATTCTCCTAATGGCTCACCTCCTTCATAAAACCTCCCCAAATCAGCTTCCCTGAATCGAGAAGTATAAACCCTTCAGAATCTGCTGTGCTCTTTCTCTTCCTATTTCATCCAGCCTCAACGTGGACTTCAGTGCTCTGTCTTGTGTCTTCACATACATGCAATAGCTCCTTCCTTATCAATGGTCTTGGGTTTTACATGTGAAAGCAAATTAGGTGTGTTTCAGGACAGGGAAAGATTTTAAACGAGATATTTTTGATAGAGGAGAACACACTTTTATACATCCTTTTATTTATTTATTTATTTTTGGCTGTGTTGGGTCTTCATTGCTGTGTGTGGGCTTTCTCTAGTTGCGTCGAGCAGGGGCTACTCTTCCTTGGGGTGTGAGGGCTTCTCATTGTGGTGGCTTCTCTTACTGCAGAGCATGGGCTCTAGGCATGTGGGCTTCAGTAGTTGTGGCACACGGGCTCAGTAGTTGTGGCACACGGGCTCAGTAGTTGTGGCTCACTGCCTATAGAGCACAGGCTCAGTAGTTGTGGTGCACAGGCTTAGCTGCTCCACAGCATGTGGGATCTTCCCGGACCAGGGCTCGAACCCATGTCTCCTGCATTGGCAGGCAGATTCTTAACCACTGCGCCACCAGGGAAGTCCCTACATATCTTTTTCATAAGCCAAGGCTTATGAAATATCTAACACACTTTTAAAATTTAAGATTTAAGCAGACTTTCAAATCACAAAAGTTAAAGTTAACCTGAAAAATTAAATTTCCCTTTTCTTCAGGTTCAGAAAACGTTTTCTGAAAATCTAAACAAGCAAATGAATTAACAAATCAGTCATGGTTTTCATGCAACCTTTAAAATACAGCTTATGTTAGAATGTTATATTCTACATTATATCAATACTTGTATACTTATACACAAAGTATATGTATAGTGCCTTCAATAATAGCTGTGACCATTGTTTTTGCCACAGTTCTTTACGGAAAAATCCAATTGTTAATTTCAGTTACTCAAGAGAGAAACAGATTAAAAAGTGTTTCTATTAATTTAATAGATTCACTTAATTTGCATCAACCATAGACTTTTTTAAAAACATGAGATTTTTAATTTACTTACTCTAATAAATATTCCATTTCCCTTGCCTACCTCCTGTCACATTTCATCCTGCAAATAAACTGCAGATGTTTGCTTCAATATATTGCAGATACTTCTGAACTTAACATTCAGAATACCCAGTATGAAAATTTACCCACTATACTTTTTCATCTTTTTCCTCCTTCCCTCCCTTGCTATAGCAGTTTCTATTTTCCTGTTCCAAAGGAGAAATTTCAATGTTAACCACAGAAGCCATGTTTTGCCTATCTTACAAAAAAAAAAATGAAGTATTCTAACATTTCCCTGAGAAATCAGATTTGTATTACTGTTGTTTTCAAATATATTTTTTGGCTCTGTGATTTTTTGTTACATAATTTAGTATTATTTATTAAGTATTTGAACCTTTATTTTTCTGCAAACAGAGGAATGATAAGATTCACAAACGTGCCGAATTAAAGGCAGATGATCCAAGCCCTTGGCTGAAAAGGCATATTGATGTTATTTCATCAAGCAGAAAACAACAGATGTTTTCCCAAAGGATATATATGGAGTTTGCAGAACCAATTTTTAATTGTGTTAGTGAAAGAATCAGAAAGTGGAAGGCTATGTAGACAATACACCCTCTTATTATTGTATGTCTTAAAAATTACTTTTTCACTAGAAAAAATGTTTGGTTATTTTATAAAAGCTGTATGCATCAGCATAATGTATGTGCAAAAAGAATTGACATCAATGTGAAATTCAAGATGCTTTCTAGGTAGCAGTTGTCTGAAGGAGCACAGTACTATGTTTTTTAATGCAATTTCTGTCAAGAAGTCATGAGGCCAAGTGGCTATTTTATTTAGATTTTTCCCAACAACAGGAAGTTGCAAACTTTATTTATTCACTAGCCCAGTCTTATACTCACCAAATCCATTTGGCTTTTGAATAGATCTAAAGATTTCAAAAATTTCAGTTGTCTTCTAACATTGTGGAAGGCATTAAAATAGAGTATTTACTCATATTTAAACATCCTGATCACCGGTCGTAGAAAACGGGCATTTTTTCCTGTTCCACTGGCCTATTCGTATATAGTAATGGAAAAATCCAGAGTTAGGAATTTTAAAAATCTTATCCTGTGGGGCTTCCCTGGTGGCGCAGTTGTTGAGAGTCTGCCTGCCGATGCAGGGGACACAGGTTCGTGCCCTGGTCCGGGAGGATCCCACATGCCGCGGAGCGGAGCGGCTGGGCCTGTGAGCCATGGACGCTGAGCCTGCACGTCCGGAGCCTGTGCTCCACAACGGGAGAGGCCACAACAGTGAGAGGCCCGTGTACCGGAAAATAAATAAATAAATCTTATCCTGTGACCATGATACTGGTTATGGCTGAAGAGAATGTTTTATTTGGAATTTATTGGAGTGGGGAGTTCCAAGACTGAGAGGATCAGTTTCTGATTTGCAATTATCTATGGATAACAAGAGATAAATGAAGGTGGTAGTAACAGAATTATAAATGAGGCATGTACATGAAGAATATTTCATTGGTAAAACCTAAATGATGGACATGATAAGGACATGATATTTATTGGATATGAAGAGTTGAAAGAAAATGAAAAGTTAAAGACAATGCTTAGATCAGTCCTGGTCTGAATTTACCCTTTGTTACTTTCCCCCTTGCTCATTCAGCCTCAGTCATATCGACCTTCTTGTCATTATACAAAAACACCAGGCACACTTCCGTATCAGTGCCTTGGAACTTGCTATTCCCACTTATCTTCCCCCTCAGCCCCCAGATTTTCATAGCTTGCTCCTTCTCTCTGTCAGGTGTTTGTTCAAAGTTTACCTTCCCAATGAGGACTGCCACAACCCCCGTATTTAATATGCAACCATTCCTAACCCCAAATATAGTGGTGATCAGAAATCTGATAAAGTCGTCACAAATACAGGAGAATAAAGGGATAAGTTTAAACACATTAAGATAAAAATGTTCTGAAGGCATTTCGAAAAACAAATCTGTAGCATAAGAAAGAAAATTTGATTGTAAAATTTTAGGAGTCCTCTAAATAAATACAATATGTATATCAGGATTTCTGCTTCACGGAAGGATGAAATATTCATGACAGTTAGAAAAGCCAGGCAAATTATATTTTTTTTTAAGATGTCAGAGAGCTGCTTAAGTAGAAAGATTTAGAAGGACTTGAATTTCAGAGAAAACAGAGGTAAATTCAGAGGTAGACTGAGGATCTATATAGTTTCTTTTTTCTCTGGGGATATTTGATTCTAGGTATAAAAAAAGGCTAAGAATATGAGTGTGTAGACAGAGAGCTGCTGCTAAGGCACAGATAAACAATCACAGTTTTGGAAGTTATGTGGGTTAGAATGACAAAATTGGAAATCCAAGCACACAACTTATTCCATCTCAAGACTTTGCTAAATTCTGAAAATGTGTAGAGCAAAAACTTAAAGAGATAATTCAAATAACTCTGAAAAGCAGAGTGGAAATTCCAATTTCTTAGTACTAAAGAGGCAAAGACACTAAATTCTCAATTGAAAGTCTATGGAAGGCAACCATAGGAACAAATACAAACCAGAGGTAGACTGAATATTACCAAAACTGCATCTCAGCCTGAGTTTAGTCTATGATTGGATGAAGGTGATCATTTCTCTATTATAAATATCTATTTTTAAAATTAAGACTTTATGTTTTAGTGCAGTTTTAGGTTCATAGCAACATTGAAGAGAAGGCCCAGAGGTTTCCCATATACCCTCTGCCTCTTCACATGCATAGCCTCCCCTATTATCAACATCCCTCACCATAGTGGTACACTTGTTATGACTGATGAATCTACATTGACACATCATAATCACACAAAGTCCATAGTTTGCATAATGGTTCGCTCTTGGTGTTGTACATTCTATGAGTCTGGACAAGTATATAATGACATGTATCCATCACTATGGTATCATGCAGAATATTTTCAATGCCCTGAAAATGCTCTGTGCCCTGCCTGTTTTTTCCTCTCCCTGCCCAAATGCTGGTAACTACTGATAATTTAACTGTCTCCAGAGTTTGCCTCTTTCAGAATGTCATATAGTTGGAATCATACACTATGCAGACTTTTCAGATTGGCTTCCTTCACTTAGTAATATGCATTTAAGTTTCCTTCATGTCTTATCATGGCTTGATAGCTCATTTCTTTTTAACAATGAATAATATTACATTGCCAGGATGTACCAGTTTATTTATCCATTTACCTACAGAAGGACATCTTGGTTACTATCAAGAATTATGAACAAAGCTGCTATAAACATCCATGAGCAGGTTTTTGTGTAGACATAAGCTTTCAGTACTTTGGATTTGTAAATCCCAAGAATGTGATCGCTGGATTATATGGTAAGAGTATGTTTAGTTTTGTAAGACACTATCAAACTGTCTTCCAAAGTGGATGAATCATTTGGTATTCCCACCAGCAATGAGAGTTGCTGTTGCTCTCCATCCTCACCAGCATTTGGTGTTGTCAGTGTTCTGGATTTTGGTCACTCTAATGGGTGTGTAGTGGTATCTCATCGCTGTTTTAATTTGCATTTCCTTGAGGACATATGATATGGAGCATCTTTCATATGTTTATTTGTCATCTATATATCTTCTTTGATGAGGTGTCTATTCAGGTCTTTGGCCCATTTTTCAACCAGGTTGCTTGTTTTCTTATTGTTGAGTTTTAAGTGTTCTTTGTATATTTTGGATAACCGTCTTTTATCAGCTGTGTCTTTTGCAAACACTTTCTCCCAGTTTGTGGCTTGTCTTCTCATTCTCTTGATTTTGCTTTTTCCAGAGCAGAGTTCTTAATTTTAATGAGTCAAGCTTATCAACTATTTCTTGCAATTTGTGTCTTTGGTGTTGTATATAAAAAGTCATCGCCATACCCAAGGTCATCAAGGCTTTCTCCTATGTTATCTTCTGCAGCTTATAGTTTTGTGTTTTACATTTAGGTCTATGCTCCATTTGAGTTAGTTCTGTGAAGGGTATAAATCTTGTGTCTAGATTCATTTCTTTGCAGGTGGATGTCCAACTGTTCTAGCACCATTTGTTGAAAAAAATATATCTTTGCTGCATTGTATTATCTCAGCTCCTTTGTCAAAGATCTGTTGACTATATTTGTGTGGGTCTATTTCTGGGTTCTCTATTCTGTTCCATCGATCTATTTTTCTATTCTTTCACCAACACGCACTGTCTTGAATTTGTACCTTTACAGTAATTCATGAAGTCAGACAGTATCAGCTCTCCAAGTTTGTTCTTCTCATTCAATATTATGTTGACTATTCTAGATCTTTTGCCTCTCCAAATAATATTTAAAAACAGTTTGTAAACAGCCACAAAATAACTTGTTGGGATTTTGATTGGGATTGCATTGAAGCTATAAATCAAGTTGGAAGTACTGACACCTTGATAATATTGAGTCTTCCTATTCAAAAACTTGGAATATCTCTCATTTATTTAGTTCTTTGTTTTAATTCATCAGAGTTTTATAGTTTTCCTCATATAGATCTTGTCCCCGTTGTGTTAGATTTTGGGGAGTGCTATGTAAATGGCATTGTGATTTTAATTTCAAATTCCATTTGTTCATTGCTAGTGTATAGGAAAGCAATTAATTTTTGTATATTAACTTTGTATCTTGCAATCTTGTGCTAATCACTTATTAGTTCTAGGAGTTCTTTTGATGATTCTTTCAGATTTTCTGCATAGACAATCATGTTATCTGTGAACAAAGACAGTTTTATTTCTTCCTTCTCTATCTGTATATCTTTTATTTCCTTTACCCATCTTATTGCATTAGTGAGGACATCCAGTACAATGCTGAAAAGCAGTGATGAGAGGGAACATCCTTGCCTTGTACCTGATTTTAGTGGGAAAGATTTGACGTTATCACCATGAATTATGATGTTAAGTATAGTTTTTCTGAGAGATGTTCTTTATCAAGTTGAGAAAGTTACTGTCTATTCCTAGTGTACTGAGAATTTTTATCATGAATGGGTTTTGTATTTTGTCAAATTCTCTTTCTGCAACTATTGATATGGTCATATGATTATTTTTTTTTTAGCCCGTTGATGTCATGGATTACGTTAATTGATTTTCAAATGTTGAATCAGATTTACATAACTGGGATAAATCCCACTTGATTGATAATGTATGTATTTTTATATGTTAAAAAGATAGAACTATGCCTGATGACTTGGATCAAATGGATAGATTCCTAAAAATACAACTGTCCAAAACGGACAAGAAAAGAAATAGAAAACTTGAATAATGAATATCTTTTAAACAAATTGAATTTGTATACATTTTTCCAACAAAGAAAATTATCATCAGTTTAATTGGTGAATTCTTCCAAACATGAAAAGAACAATAAAACAGTATTACTCAAAATCTTTGAAATAATAGAAACAGAGAGAAAAACTTCACAACTGTTTTTTAGGAGGGCAACATAACCTTGCTTCTAGAACCAGATAAAAATATTATAAGCAATATTACAACCCTGAAGAAGGCAAGGGCTTAGGAGAATCAATGAATAAAAATGAAAGTCCATAGTGCAGAAGCATAGCAAATAAGGAGAGGAGGAGATAAGATTGAAGGGTAACAGTGGCCAGTCATGCAAGATCCTATAGGCACGGAAGGGGATTCTGAAATTTAGTAAGGTCAGTAGTCATTGGTTTATTCACATTAATATATCCAAACTAACTATAGATTTCAAATCATAATTAAATTTATCAAGGAGAAATTTGACCTAATATCACTGTTTATTTATTGATTCCTTTAAAATTTTTAAGAAACTATATTTATGTCACTTTTGCAACAAAAAATAGGAAAGATTTAATATTTTCATTGTTTACCATACTATGATCAAATTTAATAGTATTTATTTCATAATACAAATCATTATTATTATTTTTTTTTTTTTTGCGGTACGCGGGCCTCTCACTGTTGTGGCCTCTCCCGTTGTGGAGCACAGGCTCCGGACGCGCAGGCCCAGCGGCCATGGCTCACGGGCCCAGCCGCTCCGCGTCATGTGGGATCCTCCCGGACCGGGGCAGGAACCCGTGTCCCCTGCATCGGCAGGTGGACTCTCAACCACTGCGCCACCAGGGAAGCCCCAAATCATTATTTTTAATTGCAATATAGTTTGATTTACAAAGCTGTGTTAGTTTCAGGTGTACAGCAGAGTGATTCAGATAGATAGATAGATAGATATGTATTCTTTTTCCAATTCTTTTCATTATAGGTTATTATAAGACACTGAATATAGTTCCCTGTGCTATACAGTAGACCCTTGCTGTTTTATCTATTTTTTGTAAATAAGTTCATTTGTATCATTTTTTAGATTCCACATATAAGTGATATCATATGATATCTGTCTTTCTCTGACTTATTTCACTTACTATGAACATCTCTAGGTCCATACATGTTGCTGCAAATGGCATTATTCCACGCTTTGATGGCTGAGTAATATTCCATTGTGTGTGTGTGTGTGTGTGTGTGTGTGTGTGTATCTCAAACTTCTTTATCCACTCATCTGTTGATGGACATGTAGGCTGCTTCCATGTATTCGCTCTTGTAAACAGTACTTCTATGAACACTGGGGTCCATGTATCTTTTCAAATTGAGTTTTCATCTTTTCCAGATACATGCCCAGGAGTGGGATTGCTGGATCACATGGTAACTCTACAAAATGGTTATTTTGTTTTAAACTACATATAAATGAAAAACAAATGAAGGAAACAATAGCAAAGATCAATAAAACTAAAAGCTGCTTCTTTGAGAAGATAAACAAAATGAATAAACCATTAGCCAGACTCATCAAGAAAAAAAGGGAGAAGACTCAAATCAACAGAATTAGAAATGAAAAAGGAAAAGTAACAACTGACACTGAAGAAATCCAAAGGATCATAAGAGATTACTAAAAGCAACTACATGCCAATAAAATGGACAACCTGGAAGAAACTGACACAGTTTTAGAAAATCACAACCTTCTGACACTGAAGCAGGAAGAAATAGAAAATACAAATAGAGCAATCACAAGCACTGACGTTGAGACTGTGATTAAAAATCTTCCAATAACCAAAACCCAGGACAAGATGGCTTCACAGGCAAATTCTATCAAAACATTTAGAGAAGAGCTAACACCTATCCTTCTCAAACTCTTCCAAAATATAGCAGTGGGAGGAACACTCCCAAACTCATTCTACAAGGCCACCATCACCCTGATATCAAAACCAGACAAAGATGTCACAAAGAAAGAAAACTACAGGCCAATATCACTGATGAACATAGATGCAAAAATCCTCAACAAAATACTAGCAAACACAATCCAACAACACATTAAAAGGATCATACAACATGACCAAGAGGGGTTTATTCCAGGAATGCAAGGATTCTTCAGTATATGCAAATCAATCAATGTGATACACCATATTAACAAATTGAAGGAGAAAAACCATATAATCATCTCAATAGATGCAGAAAACACTTTTGACAAAATTCAACACTGATTTATGATTAAAACCCTCCAGAAAGTAGGCATAGAGGGAACTTACCTCAACATAATAAAGGCCATATATGACAAACCCACAGCCAACATCATTCTCAATGGTGAAAAACTGAAACCATTTCCACTAAGATCAGGAACAAGACAAGGTTGCCCACTCTCACCACTATTATTCAACATAGTTTTGGAAGTTTTAGGCACAGCAATCAGAGAAGAAAAAGAAATAATAGGAATCAAAATCAGAAAAGAAGAAGTAAAGCTGTCACTGTTTGCAGATGACATGATACTATACATAGAGAATCCTAAAGATGCCACCAGAAAACTACTGGAGCTAATCAGTGAATTTTGTAAAGTAGCAGGATACAAAATTAATGCGCAGAAATCTCTTGCATTTCTATACACCAGTGATGAAAAATCTGAAAGAGAAATTAAGGAAACACTCCCATTTACCACTACAACAAAAAGAATAAAATACCTAGGAATAAACTTGCCTAAGGAGACAAAAGACCTGTATGCAGAAAACTATAAGACACTGATGAAAGAAATTAGAGATGATACAAATAGATGGAGAGATATACCATGTCCTTGGATTGGAAGAATCAACATTGTGAAAATGACTACACAACCCAAAGCAATCTACAGATTCAATGCAATCCCTATCAAACTACCACTGGCATTTTTCACAGAAATAGAACAAAAAATTTCACAATTTGTATGGAAACACAAAAGACCCCAAATAGCCAAAGCAATCTTGAGAAAGAAAAACAGAGCTGGAGGAATCAGGCTCCCGGACTTCAGACTATACTACAAAGCTTCAGTAATCAAGACAGTATGGTTCTGGCACAAAGCCAGAAATATAGATCAATGGAACAGGATAGAAAGCCCAGAGATAAACCCACGCATATATGGTCATCTTATCTTTGATAAAGGAGGCAAGAATATACAATGGAGAAAAGACAGCCTCTTCAATAAGTGGTGCTGGGAAAACTGGACAGCTACATGTAAAAGAATGAAATTAGAACACTCCCTAACACCATATACACAAAAATAAACTCAAAATGGATTAAAGACCCAAATTTAAGGCCAGACACCATCGAACTCTGAGAGGAAAACATAGGCAGAACACTTTTTGACATCAATCACAGCAAGATCCTTTTTGACCCACCTCCTAGAGAATATGGAAATAAAACCAAAAATAAACAAACGGGACCTAATGAAACTTAAAAGCTTTTGCACAGCAAATGAAACCATAAACAACACAAAAAGACAACCCTCAGAATGGGGGAAAATATTTGCAAATGAAGCAACTGACAAAGGATTAATCTCCAAAATTTACAAGCAGCTCATTCAGCTCAATATCAAAAAAACAAAAAATCCAATCCAAAAATGGGCAGAAGACCTAAAGAGACATTTCTCCAAAGAAGATATACAGATTGCCAAGAAACACTTGAAAGAATGCTCAACATCATTAACCATTAGAGAAATGCAAGTCAAAACTACAATGAGGTATCATCTCACACCAGTCAGAATGGCCATCATCAAAAAATCTACAAACAATAAAAGCTGGAGAGGGTGTGGAGAAAAGGGAACCCTCCTGCACTGTTGGTAGGAATGTAAATTGATACAGCCACTATGGAGAACAGTATGGAGGTTCCTTAAAAAACTAAAAATAGAACTACCATATGACTCAGCAATCCCACTGCTGGGCATATACCCTTAGAAAACCATAATTCAAAATGAGTCATGTACCACAATGTTCATTGCAGCTCTATTTACAATAGCCAGGACATGGAAGCAACCTAAGTGTCCATCGACAGATGAATGGATAAAGAAGCTATGGCACATATATACAATGGAATATTACCCAGCCATAAAAAGAAACGAAATTGAGTTTTTTTGTGGTGAGGTGGATGGATCTAGAGTCTGTAATACAGAGTGAAGTAAGTCAGAAAGAGTAAAACAAATACCGTATGCTAACACATATATATGGAATCTAAAATTTAAAAAAAAATGGTTATGAAGAACCTAGGGGCAGAACAGGAATAATGACACAGATTTAGAGAATGGGGTTGAGGACACAGGGAGGGGGAAGGGTAAGCTGGGATGAAGTGAGAGAGTGGCATGGACATATATTCACTACCAAATGTAAAACAGATAGCTAGTGGGAAGCAGCCGCATAGCACAGCGAGATCAGCTCAGTGCTTTGTGATCACCTAGAGAGGTTGGATAGGGAGGGTAGGAGGGAGACACAAGAGGGAGGAGGTATGGGGATATATGTATACATATAGCTGATTCACTTTGTTACAAAGCAGAAACTAACACACCATTGTAAAGCAATTATACTCCAATAAAGATGTTTTTTAAAAAAAATGAGTGAAGTAAGTTAGGAAGAGAAAAACAAATATCGTATATTAACACATATATGTGGAATCTGGAAAAATGGTAAAGGTGAACTGGTCTGCAAGACAGAAATAGAGTCACAGATGTAGAGAACAAACGTATGAACACCACGGGGGGGAAAGCGGGTGGAGGGTGGGGGGTGTGTGATGAATTGGGAGATTGGGATTGACATGTATACACTAATATGTATAAAATAGATAACTAATAAGAACCTGCTGTATAAAATATAAATAAAATTCAAAAAAAGAAAATAATAAAGAAAGCTCATCACAAAAATCTCAAACATCTTATTTAACTGACTGATCTCACCTCCCTACCCCATAGCCAGTGTGAGTTTTAAAAGTATGTTCAATAAAATTTCCTTCCTTCTCTTTCTTATCTGGTATCCCCTTTTTTGTTTTTCCTCTACCTCTTTTCTTCCTTCGTTTATGGAATACAGACTTGTGGCCAACAAGTAGTCAAAAATATCAAAGAAAACTCCCCTCACTTCTTGAATATAGTCCAGCTAAGATTTTTAACAACTCAAACAAGAAAAATATTTATCATATTATCTTAGAAAGATAAAGTGTTTCCAAAATTTCAGAGTCAAATTATGGCTGCAAGAATAATTCTGAAACTTCAGGGTACGTTCAAAAACTCCGGACAACATTTGATTCCATTTGACCACAAAAGTATATTCCCTTTTATGAAATTGCTAAAATCAGTCATGACTATCACCAGTGAGATAGTCTCAGTGTAGGCTGTGCTAGGAAGCAAATAACCCCCCAAATTTCAGCTTCTTAACTCAGTTAAGAGTCTTATCTCCTCCTTTCACAAAGTATGGTATGGGTCAGGAGGATCTTCTACTGATTTACTTCCTAAGATGACTCAAGATATAGGCTTCTTCTAGTTGTGTCTGCCATCTTGGGGTCCTTGCTCCTCATTATAATTGATAAATTAACTATAGGCTATACCTACTTATATCCCCAGGTAAACAGAGGTAAAAAATAATGCATCATTTATTTTGCCTCTAGGCTAATCATATACAAAACTGCAACTCTTAAAAGGTCTTTCTCCTCTCTGGGAATATCTCAGAATGCTTTGTAAAATAGGACAAGTCTTGAACAAAAATATACAAAAGTCCACTATCTTGCTCAAAAACAATGCATAGTCTGTGTTTTTTCAGTAGTAAATTGTGGAGGTCTATAGTTCAGCATAACCTATTCTTTAATCTACATTTAAGAAATCTATCATTTATCTGTCTATCTCTCTACCCATCTATGAATTACAGAAAATTTGAATCTGCTTTAGTTTGCTAAGAAATTAAAAGTTATAATCTCTATGGCTCAAATAAAAACAATCACAAAAACAACAAAACCTAGAGCCAATGGTGGTCAAAAAATAATTTAATAGCAGGGAGTTAGCATGCAAAAAGTTAATTCTCTTATGAAAAGCCAGGTTTTCTCTGTCCTCTACAAGGCATGTCAAAGTTAGAAATTCAAAACACTAATTGCCTGAGTTTAGAAACTCCTGGAATTTCTAAGTGTCAGAAGGTCAAAATACCAGGACAGGTAAGTGAAGCTTGTTAGCATAAACTAGCAATTGAGTTCTGGCACTGCAGATATTTTATATTAAATGAAAGGATGAAAAGGGAAAATAACCCAAGGCAATGCTGGAAAAGCTGGCGGCAGCAGGAGGGCTTAGAGCAAAGCAATCATTAAAAGGCCTTTGGGTTTGGCTTCTTTAAAAGAGCTAACAACATGCCTCATGGTTGCATTCAATTTTTTTGGTTTTTATTCTCCTGCAGAGCTAGCAGTTCACTGCTGACCTTACATGTGCACCCAATATGCATTTTTCCAAGCTACCCTTATACACATGGAAGGTTGCTGCAGAAACAGGCAGAAAACTCTGAAAACGGAGATCTGGCAGAATACTTTTTCCTTTCTGTGTTGGGCCCTTTATACATTTCTGCTGAAACTCCGAACTGATTTTCTTACCCACTCCCTCTCCTCTGCTGTTTTCTTTCCAGCGTGCTCAGTTTCTGGACAACCTACAGCCAGCCCAGTAGCTGCTCTATTCTTCACAGCCTCTGCAGCCCCTCGGGGGTCGGGGGTCGGGGGTCGGGGGGAAACCAAGCCAAGTGACAGGTCCCTGGAAAAGGGACGTTAGAGCTGGGAGGCAGAAGTGCAGTGTTGGTGGGGAGCACCTCTGTCTTAAAAGATTGAAAGTCAATGGCTTTTAGGATTCAAATTGCATTTTAAATTTATCTCTTGATTTTATTATAAGAATAATATACTCATAAAAATTAAAATAAATATAGAATGTAAATTCTTTCCCTGCATCCTCCCCCAATCTAAACAGTTTGATATGCAGTTTTTTTCCAGCATTATCTTATGAATATGTAATCACATTTGTATATATATACATACATCAGTGCACTCATATAATTTCTGTAAATTGGGCTATAGTTTACATAAAATAGAATGCACACATTTTTAAGTGTACAATTTAATTAGTTTTAATAAATGTATACTCCTGAATAACCATCACCCCAATGAACATATAGAACATACCCATCACCCCAGAAAGTTCCCCCTTGCTCCTTTCTAGTCAATTCCAACAGCCCCTCCTCACCACCCCAAAGGTAACTAAAGTTCAGATTTCAAACATCATAGGTTTGTTTTGCCTTTTCTTAAACTTTGTATACCTTTTGTTTATGATTTCCTTGCTCAGTATAATGCTTTTGGGTTTCTACCACTTGTTTTCACGTGTATCAGTAATTCATTCCCTTTTTTGGGCCAAGTATGAACCTACAATTTTTTTAAAGATCTTCCTATTAATAGACATTTATACATAATGTCACTTTCTATACACAAAGGGGATCGTACTAAGCAGGTTTTTCCATGATCTTCTTTTCATTTTTTCATTCAGAATTACATCCTGGACATGCTTCCCTAAATGTCCCTGTGACTTAACCTGATTCTTTACTAAGGCTGCATAGTCTTCCTTCATATGGTTGCTCTACATATTATATACTTGATCTCCTATTTATAATTATAGCTCTCAATATTAAAACAGTTTTGTAAATTAAAGTTATGCTTGTGAGCAGCTGCAAAAATTACTATGGTAAAGATGTGTCTACGATAGATACAGAATGTCTAAATAAAATAAAAATCCTCTCACTTTGCAACCCCATTACCAAGATATGACCATATTTAACAGTATTTTTAAAAAATAATAAGCTGGTAGTTATAAGACAATTAGTTTGATATTAATACATACTTCAGTGCTAGTTTTATCAACTTTATAAATATCTCTTTATTCTCTGATATAAAAGACAAGGAATTTAGTATTTTTGTACTACCCTCTCCTCCTTTCCCTATCTCTACCTCCAGATATATATTTTGGTTATATTGTTATTTGTACATTATAAATATCTTTACATTCTGTTCCTCAACAATAATTAGTCATACTTGTTTTGTCTAGAATTTGGTCCTATAAATGTAAACACATATAAGAGTATTTCAAATCTATGATGATATAAATTTTATTCACTCAAGAAGAAAACAGTATGAATAGGACAAAAAAGAAATAAATGCAATCTTATCTCAATAAACCCTTACTACTTACATGTGAATACTCCAAGTGTTAGAGACTGAAGTAATATGTTTTGTCTACTTTTCATCAGTTTTTATTTTTCCAAAATTTTCTACATTAACTTTTTATTTCTTGGTATTCCTGTTTCATTTTATAGGAATATCTTCATACAGAGTATTTTTTTCTCGCAAGGCAAATAATGATGAACTTTGAGCCTTCGCATTTCAAAGTATTAATTTCCCACATATTTGAGAGTTTGGAATAGAATGGAGAGGTTTGATGTCCTCTGGTTCTCTCTCCTTCACAGTGAATCTCCATTTTTAACTCTGAATGCTTTCAGGTTTTATCCCCTCTATTCATGGTGTTCTAAAATTCCCAGGATCTACCCATGCTACTCATATGTCCTGCCTGGCACTTAGTAGACTATTTCTATCTACACACTACTTTCTTTTTCTTTTCCTTTATTTAAAATGTTATTTCTCCTCCATTTTCTTTGTCCCCAGCCTCTGGATCTCCTTTAAGCAGATGGCAGTGCATCCGAATTAACTTCCCCGTGTCGTGTTAATTCATATTTTCAGTCTCTCTGTTTTGTGTCTACATTTTAAGCAATTTTTCCTATTTATCTTCCAGACCCAGTTTTAAGCTCTGTCAATTGTTTTATTCAACTCATTCACTATTTTTAAATTTCAGCAGTCATATTTTAAATTCCAATATATTTCTTGTTACATGATTATAATTTTTACAGAGATGTTATAATATTAAAAGTTGTAATAGGACTAACTATTTGTCAGGCATATTTTAAATGTTTTATGTGTAATAACTCACTTATCCTCATCACAATTCTGAAAAATAAGTTCCATTATTAACCCCATTTCACAGATTAGGAAACAGAAACACAAAATTAAGTTTCTTGTCCAAGAACACAGCTGGCTCCAGTGACTATGCTTTTAACTACTATGCTGAATGTTCTCTCTTGGTTTATTGCTGCAATATATTTTCACAAATCTTTCTGAAAATACTAACCCAATTATTTTAGTAGTTTTTTTTGTTATCTTAATTACCTCTTTTCCTTCAAGACTAGAGCTCTTTTATGTTTATATTAGCTTTTCTCTAATCTGTTAATTAGGTTGAATGCACTAATGTGAACATGTCAATGACTACTGCTCCTAAAATAAAATGCAGTCTCCTGCCATGACTTGTGGGTTTCCGTAGGGCTGGCCCCCATTTCCCTCCAAGCCCATCTCCTTTCCCTTTTTGCTTGTGATGCTTCTGCCCTACTGGCCTTCAGTTTTGTTTTGACTCTTCTAAACATCTACCCTCTATGCGAAGGTTGCATTTGTTGTTCTCTTTGCCTTAGAATTCTCTTCCCTCCAGTTCTTTGCTTGGCCTTTTATTATCCTTAGTCTCTGCTCAATTGTCAGCTTGCCAGAAAAGATCATCCAAACTTCCAATCCAAAGTGGATTCCATCTCGATACCCTATTTCATAGACAGCACTTACCACAACCAGTGATGAACATGTTAATTTCTTAGTTTACTTGTTTATCTTTACCTCCTGATCTAGGAAATTATGGCAGGGACTTCATGTGCCTTAATCACTACTCACTACCTCAAGTACCTAGCACTATGTCTGGAGCAGAACAGGCACTCTTAGCTTGATCTGAACTTAAAGTTGAATTGATACAGACATTGCTGCTCAAATGACTAGTGTTCCTTACTAACTGAAACATAACCAACTCTCGCACCAATTTGAATAGATGAGGAGAAGGACAAGGGGAGGAGAAGGATGGCAGGAGCATTTTACAATTTACTGAGACCCCATTTTACGTTTTAAAAATCCACAATTAGGGGATGTAAATTGGCGCAGCCACTATGGAGAACAGTATGAAGTTCCTCAAAAAATTAAAAATAGAACTAGCACAAGATCCAGCAATTGCATTTCTGGATATTTATTCAAAGGAAATGAAAGCACTAACTTGAAAAGATATATGTACCCACATGTTCACTGCAGCATTATTTACAACAGCCAAGATGTGGAAATAACACAAGGGTTCATCAATGGATGAATGGATAAGGAAAATATTATATATACATATATGTAAAACTTTATATATAATACTACTCAGATATAAAAAAGAAGGAAATCTTGCCATCTGTGACAACATGGATGGGCTTTGAGGGCATTATGCTAAGTGAAATAAGTCAGGTAGAGAAAGACAAATACCATATGATTTCACTTATATGTGAAATCTACCAAACAAAACAAACAAACAAGCAAAACAACAAAACTCACAGATACAGCAAATGGATTGGTGGTTATCAGAGGGGGAGGGAGATGGGGGTAGGCAAAAAAGGTAAAGGGAGTCAATAATATGGTGACTGACGGTAACCTGACTTACTGTGATGATCACTTTGTATGTATTCAAATATTGAAGTAGTGTGTTGTACACCTGAAACTAATATAATTTTATATACCAATTTTACCTCAATTTAAAAAATACAAAATTATAAAATCTGTTCCCTTATCTGACAATCAAGCATTATGTTTTACAACAAGTATACCTTACTGCAGCTGTATATTCATTGAGTACAAGCTCTATTTTTATTTCCATTTTCTCTATATACAATTGTGTTTTGACTAAGGACAATATCCTACACTAACTAGCAGCCTTTGGGATATATTCCATTGAGCAAAAGTGAAAAACAAACAGGGAACATTTACAAGAACTCCAAGGCACATATGCCTGTTATGAAAAGAGACTAAAGTCTCACAGTGTGGTGTTACCAACGGTCCTGAGCTGGGCAACCAACCTTCTGAAAAATACAGTTTTGAATAAAATGCAATTTACTTTTCTGTAGGTAATGAAGAAAGGATTGACTCATCAGAGGTTAGAGGAAAGCAAATGTGTGGGGGGTGGGTAGTGGAAAGAGTAGCTGTTAAGTGTAGAAATTGGAAATGCAAACCTTGAGAAAATTCTTCAGTTAACACACATAAATATTGTGAAAATACAGTCTCCGGAGGCATAATTTGAAGCCATGGCTGTTTTTAAGGGCAATTTTGTTAAGGTTAATATGTAAGACAAATAATTTGGTATCTAATATAGGCAATGAACTTCATATATTCTGAGCCAAAATAACTTAATAATAATACAGCAATATCTTTGGCAAATACTCCCAGACATCAAGCAATTAAATAAAAAAGACTCCAAGCCTTCTCTTTTACATAGTCACTAATTAGTTCATAAGATAATCTTTTGTTTTTCCAAATTTCTAAAATTCAATTTCTCATCCTAATGAATGACTTCAAGTATAAAGCTGACTTCATGTTAAAAAATATTCCTGAGACACTCTCTTTTTAAAGGTGATTAGAAACCCCACTTCAACCAAAGTAGTCAGAAGACAGTTCCTTCCCCTCACCCCAAAGGAGGTAAAACATTTATTCCTGAGGCAAACTGAACAGAAGAGGATGTGGATTTGGGCATACCAAGCCTGGCAGAGGGCAAAGGTGAGGAGCCAGACCAAGAAGAGGGGGATAATTGAATAGTTGCAGGCTGAACAGTAGGTCCCATCCTGTACCCCCACCAGCTTACTTCTTTGCGTGGCTCAAAGAATACAGGCTTACCAACACACACACACACACACACACACACACACACACAGACACACACACAGACACACACACACAGACACACACAGACACACACACACACACACAGACACACACACACACACACACACACACACACCCCAGCAGATCGCAGATCACTGGAAGAGTTCTCTTTGGAGAAACTTCACGGGTCCACACAGAGGAACTTAAGATTTGTCTGTTACCAAAAGAAAACAAAGCTTAGAAGAGAAACTCAAAAAGAGAGCAACACAAGGAACTGACAGAAAAAAATGAAATTCAAGAAAAAAAAAAGCAAGGAAGGGAGAGGGGATAGTGGGAGGGAGGGAGAGAAGAAAGAAAAAAAGAAGAAAGAACAAACAAGTCAGGGAGGCAGTAAAAGCACCAGGAAAGTAAACATGGCCAAATCAAAAAGGGAGAGTAGGAAGATCCTGAGCTCAGCTCCTCCAACGGACACAGCAAAACTACAATTACATATAGAACAACTCTCTCTGAGAATGACCCGAAGACTAACAGAAAAGATTTTTCTGCAACTAAGGAGATAAAGAAAAGGCCATATCTAGACAGGTAGGAGGGGCAGTGACATGGTCTAGTCAGAACCCACACCCTTGGTGTGCTAACCCACAAGCAGGAGGGATATTACAACCGCAGAGGTCCCCTCTAGGAGCAAGGGTTCCAAGCCCCACATTGGGCTCCCCAGCCTGGGGGAGCTGCATTGGGAAGATGAGTCCCCATAATATTTGGCTTTGAAAACCAGTGGGGCTTACTTCTAGGAGAGCTGAAAGACTGTGAGAAACTGAGATACTGCTCTTGAAGGGTTTGTGCACAAACTGTGTCACTCTTAGTACTAGCACAGGACAGCAGCTTGAAAAGCACCTGAGCCATATGAGAAGAAGATTCATTGACTAAGTTTAGGGCATATACCAGAGGGACATGGATCTGGTCGAGCTTTCTTCAGAGACGGAAGAGTTGGTGGGCACCACTTCTGTCCATTGTGTGATATTTCCAAAGTCCAGTCAAAGTTCATAAAGTATGGGCAGTTTTGTGAACATTTTGCCAGACAAGTACAATGGGAGAAGACTGAGGTAAGGGGTTTGAGATGTTCATAAGAGTGATAGAAATAATGAACCATTGATCCAAGCTTTAAGGACAGGAAATGAATGCAGGATAGAACTGATAGAGAAATAATAAAAGGGTCAATGGATCCGTGGTCAAAATGAGAGAGAAAATTTGGCATATTGAAAGTAAATCGAATAGGAAATAAGGATCTCAGGAAATGGCACCTCACTACACCTAGAGATCATCCTATGTCTACTCCATAAGCAAGTTTTGTTAACTCCACAACTGAAGTATTTCCTGAGCTTGTCCACTTTTCACCTACCCTCTGCTGACACATTTATCTAACGTACAATTTGACCACTGTGACATCCTGTTAACAGATGTCCTGCTCCCAGTCTTGTCTCCCTGGTCTTTTCATAGTGCTGTCTCTACCTAGAAGCCAGAGTGGGGTGCTCTGAGTTTAGTATTCTCTTAATTGCTCCCATAACACTTTAAATAAAATCTAAATTCCTCAGCAAAGTCTCCAAGTCTCTAGATAATCTTTGCCTGCAGACTTTTCTGATCTTTGTCTCCTAGCATGCTTATTACTGATGAAGTTAATTAACTGAGAGATCATGACGCAGGGTGGGTCATTCACCTAGGGCTGAAGTCACATAGAACGTAAGTGAGGCATGATGCAGTGAAAAGCTCCCAAGAGATGTGTACATTCAATTCTTTGACCATTCATTTTAATAAAATCATTAAATGAATTAGAAAAGTAATAGAAATATACTGTACTATAAACTCTTTAAAGATAGGATGACAACTGATTCATATTTGTAACCCTAGCAATTAGCACAGTGCCTGATAGAACAGGCACCCAATAAATTCTGGTTGGTTGAATAAATGCATGAATGCTTTATTAATGCATGAGGTTTTATTGGATGGATGTATTAGAGTCTGTTGTTCTCATCTGCTCGGTATCTATTCCCTCTGATTCTGCTTTGGAAAGTAACAGTCTTCATGAAATCCTGTTAGAACTGTCAGCCAAGGAGCCCCACCCGCTCCTGGCATCTGGCTTAGTCTAAGCCAGTCAAGAGTTCTTCAGGGAATTTCAATCTTGACCAGAATTATGCTGAGTCAGCAAAACTGTTGGAGCTGGTTCATGTCAATAATAACACACTAAGAAGATTTTCCCTTAATTCCTGTTCCCTGTATCCCTGGGACACCGTGCTTTCTTTGCTTTTGAGTGATGTTTCTTCAACTTTTTCTTTACTGTTTTGAGTTGCATCATAGATTTTTAATAAAGTCTTTTTTTAACATAAGTTATGCTGAGTCCTTTTCCCTTGCTAACAACCAAAGAATGCTTACTAAAAAATTGAAAATCTAATGCAATTATGAGAAAGCATATTTACTTTAGTAACTATTGAGTACTACTATATGCAAAAACCAATAGCGAGTACCAAAAAATTTAAAACTTATCTCTGATATAGTTCTTGTCTTCAAGCAACTTAAGATATTTTTAGGGAGATAAGGAAGATTGGCAAGTAAATTTAATTCAAGATAAAATGAGATTAGTGGCATAAGAGATACAGGTAAAACACCAAGGTAATTGAGGAAAGGGATCTCCAGTTGGGGCAATAATGGTAGAACAAACATTTGCCCTATGCTTAGGATTTAGGCACGCTGACTTAAAAAAGACATTCAGGATCAGCACAAGCAGTGCACAGAGATGGGGAAGCATCAAGCATGTGTGATGGCCAATGAGTAGGTCAATTTGTTACAGCATAGGTTTCATGAAGAACAATAATGAAAAATTAGGCTGCAAAGAGTGGATTGGAGCTGAAAAATGAGGCTGAGGAAGTCTAGCTTGGATTTTGTAGGCAATAGGAAGCCAAAAACATTATTTGTGCAGAGTGGTTTGGAAAAGCGAGGCTTGTAAAATCATATATGATGTACTGGAGCAAGGTAAAGAACAAATTGAAGAGAAATTTACAAGGCATTGTGATAGTTCAATCAAGGTATAATTAGTAGCAGAACGAAGAAACTTTCAAATGCTTTCTAACCAACTGATGATGGAAAGAAAGGTAAGAATCAAAAAAAGGCAGTGAGGCCTTTAACTGAATAAGATGCTGAAATTGATAGAAAATATTCCAGAGCTCTGTATTTCAAACACTGATTTTTCTGCCTCCCCTCTCCTGAGTTTCAGTCATTCATCTCCAGCTGCCCACACACATCTTCACTCAGATAGGCCAGTATTATAAACTAACATGCCTAAAAACAGGAATCTTTTTTATCCTCTACCCCATTCCTCACCTCCCATTCTTTTCTCACAAACTTAGAAACATCTCTTCCTCTTCCTGTCCTTCAACTTCCATTCATCTCATCGCATCAATCAGAAAAGACCTTTATTTGCTCATGCTTGTTTCATTGCAGCTGCTTCCTGATACATTTCCCTATACCCATTTCTCCCCACTACATAGCAGGACATCAATTAACTCTGCCTAAAGTTGGTAAATTAATCTGGCAAGCACAATGCAGCTTTCACTGCCATATGGATCTGCTGAAACACTTAAAATAATATTGCTCTCATGCTCAAGAAATTATAATGGATCCTACTTGCTCCAAATTTTGTTACTATTTTTGATTTCTCAAGGTCACTATTTTATTTGTGTGTGCATACGTTTTGGGGGGGGGTGCAATTGTGGGCACGTGCACACACTAACAACAGAGCCAAAGGAGATAGGGGATAAAGGACCTGGGCTTCACTGGGGGGAAGGGCCATATTTCCCAATTAGACACCATCTTTTACCTCTCAATTCTGAGGAGTTATAATGGGGAAAAACGGAAATTGAAAAGACAGCTGCCATATATGTCTATTAGGTGAGTTCTGGAAGGTCAAGAATCCTCTGCTTATCTGTTCATGTATTCAGCTGCTTGATATTTAGAGGTTTCTACCGATTGAACTCATCCACATAATGTCCAGTTTTAATCAAATTACTCCAAAAAGCCCAAAACCCTGTGTAGTAGTATATGCTTTAAAAATACTGGTTTAATCAAGTAACTGTAGGTAGCTTGACACCTGAAAATCACCAAAACACTAGAAAAGAACTGCATTCATTCTGTTAGAAAAGAAATAACAAGTATAGTTTAATATGATTTTTAGTATATACTAAATGGTTACTTAGAGACTGATAACCTACGAGCCAGAAGAAGTAATCTCTGTGTCTCCAGTCTCAGTTGAATACTCATTTAAAAATATACTTTAAAAATGTTGTGTAATCACCTTTTATAATATGAATGTCTTTAAGGGAACAGGGTCTTAGTTTGAAGGTAGTGCTCAGCTGTGGTCCTGTCTGAAGCCAGGCTGAGAGATAGGATGAGAAGAGAGTGATAGCTTCTCTAGTGAGGTTTCTTGGCTCAAAGCCCAGGTTCCTGCCATCTTGCTGCAATTCTGTACACTCAGGGCAGGGTTAAGATGAGGTGGCAGTGTTCCCAACTTTAATGAGTTCAGACTGAACACAGATTTATGGTTATTTCACACTGACAAACGCTTTTGAGAAGATAAACAAAATTGATAAACCATAAGCCAGACTCATCAAGAAAAAAAGGGAGAAGACTCAAATCAATAGAATTAGAAATAAAAAAGGAGAAGGAACTGACACTGCAGAAATACAAAAGATCATGAGAGATTACTACAAGCAACTCTATGCCAATAATATGGACAACCTGGAAGAAATGGACAAATTCTTAGAAATGCACAACCTTCCAAGACTGAATCAGGAAGAAATAGAAAATATGAACAGACCAATCACAAGCACTGAAATTGAAACTGTGATTAAAAATCTTCCAACAAACAAAAGTGCAGGACCACATGGCTTCACAGAATTCTACCAAACATTTAGAGAAGAGCTAACACCTATCCTTCTCAAACTCTTCCAAAATATAGCAGAGGAAAGAACATTCCCAAACTCATTCTATGAGGCCACCATCACCTTGATACCAAAACCAGACAAAGATGTCACAAAGGAAGAAAACTACAGGCCAATATCACTGATGAACATAGATGCAAAAATCCTCAACAAAATACTAGCAAACAGAATCCAACAGCACATTAAAAGGATCATACACCATGATCAAGTGGGGTTTATCCCAGGAATGCTATGGTCTTCTCAAACAACCAGCTTTTAGTTTTATTGATCTTTGCTATTCTTTCCTTCATTTCTTTTTCATTTATTTCTGATCTGATCTTTATGATTTCTTTCCTTCTACTAACTTTGGGGTTTCTTTGTTCTTCTTTCTCTAATTGCTTGAGGTGCAAGGTTAGGTTGTTTATTCGAGATGTTTCCTGCTTCTTAAGGTGGGCTTGTATTGCTATAAACTTCCCCCTTAGAACTGCTTTTGCTGCATCCCATAGGTTTTGGGTCATTGTGTCTCCATTGTCATTTGTTTCTAGGTATTTTTTTATTTCCTCTTTGATTTCTTCAGTGATCTCTTGGTTATTTAGTAGTGTATTGTTTAGTCTCCATGTGTTTGTATTTTTTACAGATTTTTTCCTGTAATTGATATCTAGTCTCAGCATTGTGGTCAGAAAAGATGCTTGATATAATTTCAATTTTCTTAAATTTACGAAGGCTTGATTTGTGACCCAAGATAAGATCTATCCTGGAGAATGTTCCATGAGCACTTGAGAAGAAAGTGTATTCTGTTGTTTTTGGATGGAACGTCCTATAAATATCAATTAAGTCCACCTTGTTTAACGTATCATTTAAAGCTTGTGTTTCCTTATTTATTTTCATTTTGGATGATCTGTCCATTGGTGAAAGTGGGGTGTTAAAGTCCCCTACTATGATTGTTACTGTCAATTTCCCCTTTTATGGCTGTTAGCATTTGCCTTATGTATTGAGGTGCTCCTATGTGGGGTGCATAAATATTTACAATTGTTATATCTTCTTCTTAGATTGATCCCTTGATCATTATGTAGTGTCCTTCTTTGTCTCTTACAATAGTCTTTATTTTAAAATCTACTTTGTCTGATATGAGAATTGCTACTCCAGCTTTCTTTTGATTTCCATTTTCATGGAATATCTTTTTCCATCCCCTCACTTTCAGTCTGTATGTGTCCCTAGGTCTGAAGTGGGTCTCTACAGACAGCATATATATGGGTCTTATTTTGATATCCATTCAGCCAGTCTATGTCTTTTGGTTGCATTTAGTCCACTTACATTTAAGGTAATTATTGATATGTATGTCCCTATTACCATTTTCTTAATTGTTTTGGGTTTGTTATTGTAGGTCTTTTCCTTCTCTTGTGTTTCCTGCCTAAGGAAGTTCCTTTAGCATTTCTTGTAAAGCTGGTTTGGTGGTGCTGAACTCTCTCAGCTTTGCTTGTCTGTAAAGGTTTTAATTTCTCCATCGAATCTGAATGAGATCCTTGCTGGGTAGAGTCATCTTGGTTGTAGGTTTTCCCCTTTCATCACTTTAAATATGTCCTGCCACTCCCTTCTGGCTTGCAGAGTTTCTGCTGAAGGATCAGCTGTTAACCTTATTTGGATTCCCTTGTATGTTATTTGTTGTTTTTCCTTTGATGCTTTTAATATATTTTCTTTGTATTTAATTTTTGATAGTTTGATTAATATGTGTCTTGGTGTGTTTCTCCTTGGATTTATCCTTTATGGGATTCTCTGTGCTTCCTGGACTTGACTATTTCCTTTCCCATATTAGGGAAGTTTTCAATTATAATCTCTTCAAATATTTTCTAAGTCCCTTTCTTTTTCTCTTCTTCTTCTGGGACCCCAATAACTCGAATGTTAGTGCGTTTAATGTTGTCCCAGAGGTGTCTGAGACTGTCCTCAATTCTTTTCAATCTTTTTTCTTTATTCTTTTCTGCGGTAGTTATTTCTACTATTTTATCTTCCGGGTCATTTATCCGTTCTTCTGCCTCAGTTATTCTGCTATTAATTTTTAATTTCATTTATTGTGTTGTTCATCATTGTTTGCTCTTTAGTTCTTCTACGTCCTTGTTAAACATTTCTTGTATTTTCTGCATTCTATTTCCAATATTTTGGATCATTTTTACTATAATTACTCTGAATTCTTTTTCAGGTAGACTGCCTATTTCCTCTTCATTTGTTTGGTCTGTTGGGTTTTTATCTTGCTCCTTCATCTGCTGTGTGTTTCTCTGTCTCCTCATTTTGCTTATCTTACTGTGTTTGGGGTCTCCTTTTCGTAGGCTGCAGGTTCGTAGTTTCCCTTGTTTTTGGTGTCTGCCCCCACTGGCTAAGGTTTGTTCGGTGGGTTGTGTAGGATTCCTGGTGGAGGGGACTGATGCCTGTGTTCTGGTGGATGAGGCTGGATCTTGTCTTTCTGGTGGGCAGGACCGCATCCGGTAGTGTGTTTTGGGGTGCCTGTGACCTTACTGTGATTTTAGGCAGCCTCTCTGCTGATGGGTGGGGTTGTGTTCCTGTCTTGCCAGTTGTTTGGCATAGGGTGTCCAGCACTGTAGCTTGTTGGTCATTGAGTGGAGCTAGGTCTTAGTGTTGAGATGGAGACCTCTGGGAGAACGTTTGCCGTTTGATATTACGTGGAGCTGGGAGGTCTCTGGTGGACCAATGTCCTGAACTCGGCTCTCCCACCTCAGAGGCACAGGCCTGACATCAGGCAGAGCACCAAGACCCTGTCAGCTACATGGCTCAGAAGGGAGAAAATAAATAAATAAATAAAATAGTTATTAAAATTAAAAAATTATTAAAATTAAAAAAATTAAAATACAAAAAAGGTCAGATAGAACCCTACTACAAATGGTAAAAGCAAAACTATACAGACAAAATCACACAAGGAAGCATACACATACACACAAAAAGAGAACAAGGAAAAAAATATGTATCTATATATTAAAAAAAAATGGAAGAGAGAAACCAAATCAATAAACAAATCTACCAGTGCTAATAAACTCTAAATACTAAACTAAGATAAACATAAAACCAGAAACAAATTAGATGCAGAAAGCAAGCCCCAAGTCTACAGTTGCTCCCAAAGTCCACCTCCTCAATTTTGGGATGATTCGTATCTATTCAGGTATTCCACGGATGCAGGGTACATCAAGTTGATTGTGAAGATTTAATCTGCTGCTCCTGATGCTGCTGGGAGAGATTTCCCTTTCTCTTCTTTGTTCACACTGCTCCTGGGGTTCAGTTTGGATTTGGCCCCATCTCTGCATGTAGGTCCCCTGAGGGTATCTGTTCTTCGCTCAGACCGGACAGGGTTAAAGGAGCAGCTGATTTGTGGGCTCTGGCTCACTCAGGCTGGGGCGAGACAGGGGTACAGAATGCGGGGCAAGCCTGCGGCGGCAGAGGCCAGCATGACGTTGCAACAGCCTGTAGTGCTCTGTGTGTTCTCCTGGGGAAGTTGTCCCTGGTTCACAGGACCCTGGCAGTGGCAGGCTGCACAGGCTCTCGGGACTGGAGGTGTACATATCCCTTTTTTAGTGAAAACTCCTTAGGGCTAGTATTCATTTATTTATTCACTCATCAAGTGTTTATTGAGTATCTACTATATGCCAGCACCACTGATATTCAATGATTAGCATAAATATGTCCCAGCCCTCAAGTGTATACGTAGCATGTTTTATTGAAAATTTTGACTCAATTATGAGCAAACAGGAAGGTCCATTTTTTCTTAAAAATATATAAGTATATATGTATTCATATATATACATGGCTGGCTACTGGTGTCCTTTCTGTTACTGGGGACTCTCAACTGATAATGTCAAGGATAAGTACAGGAGACAGACTTTTGTACATCACACAAAGATAATAAAATTGTTATGTAGATAAGGTCCACCAAAAATGGCACATGACTTGCTGTAAAACCATATGACAGGAAGAGGGGATACCTTTCCCCAGAAAGTGGTTTTTATATTAGAAAGTCAAGGATAAGTAGGAATTAAGAAGGGGAGTGTGGTGAGATTAAAAAGAAAATTTGAGACAGAGGGTGGAAGATCTGCAAAGGTCATGTTGTAAAAGGGAGTCCGGTATTTTCCAGGAACTAAAAGAGTTCAGTGCAGCCAGAGACAGAATGAGAAAACGTTTGAGAAAGCATTGGGGAATCTAAGACTCTGGCACATTTGCTGCTTGCTCTTCTCTCTCCTCATATGACTCCAAAGTTTGGAGTCATCTGCAGCAAAGGAAAAAGTTTTACAGTTCAGCTGGAGTTTGCTGAGTGAGTACTGCAAATGTGTCACTGTCCAACTGAAGGGTGGGCAGGATCATAGAAAGTGGTGAATGGCACACTGATGACTACTGTCCCCAAACTTTCCCCCTTTTCCCTGAGGTAAAGTTGGAGGAGCAGGGAGTTTAAGTTTCTCATGGAAACCAGAATTAAAGCATGTCGCAAATTACTGGCTGCCCCTGTCATACCACACTCACACACACACCAGGTCCTCCAGCATGTCACGGTGAGAGGAGCAAGCCATACCCTAAGCTTCTTTGAGGTCAGCTGGGCCATTTAGCAACAATCCATTGGGCGGCAAGGGCAAGCCAGCCTCCAGCACATCAGCACCAGTAGATGCAGAGATCAGAGCTCTAAGGATACAGCACTTGGAGTCAGCTACTGGTGTGTCTGCATATATATGATATATATATGAATAAACTGACTTTCTTTGACCATAATTGAGTAAAGAATGTCAGGAATACATGCTACATATAATTGTGATTAAAGAAATTACTGGGTAATTAGTTGTTTATTATCTCTCTTACCTGCTGGAACACAAATTCCCCTAAAGAAGGGACCATGTCTTTCCTGTTCAACACTATAGGTTCTGTAGAGTGCCTTGCATGCAGTAAACACTCAAAACTGGTTTTGTTATTGTTGTTGATGAAAGAATGGTGTTGTTTCCTCTGATGGGGGACAGTGAAGGAAAAGTGCAGGAGAAGGGAAAGGTCAGAGACTTAGAGCTCAGATAAGAAATCTAGACCCTGTCTATGAAATAGGATCACTGAATTAAGGATTGTATTTTGAGTCTTGGGATTGAACAAGATTGCATAGGAAGGAAGTATAGAATGAGGCAAGAATAGACAAAAACACAGAAACAGTACTTTCAGTCTAATACAATAAGTAAAATAAAAAAGGAATCTGGGGCAACCAAAGAGAGACACACCTTCAAGATGCACTTTCTTAGGGGTGTGTATGATAGGTTAAAGTGGTGGAAAGGGATGAAAGTGAATAATTTATGTACTGTAAACAAAAGGAAACAAGTATTTTTAAATTGTCAAACGTGCAATGTAAACCACCTAAAAGAGCTTTTTTCCTTTTTTTATTTTTCTTAAAGCCATGGAGCCAAGTAGTAGGGAGTACTGTTAACTCTACAAAAGAAGGTATTTTAAAGCTTGAAACTGTATAGATAAAATTTGATTTTCTTAGTAGCTCTTTTACTTGTATTTATGAGAATTTTTATCTAATGTCTGTGAAACTACTGAATTTCATGTATAGTCAAATCCCTAAAATTATATTTAATCCAAACCTCTATTTATAATGTCATTTCCTACAAAGTATAATTGACCATAACCCTATGCTACTGTAAATGCCTGTTATCATGATCTATAAAGCAACCTCAAGTTCAGGACATATACCTTGAGTGTAGTTGGCTTAGAATCCTCAGTGTGTTGAATGGGCATTTTGCTTTCCTTAAGGTATTTACCTTTAACCCCAAGTTACAGCTGGAAAACTCATTCTGCTCTAAGGTCCAGAAAAAGAGTAAAAAGACAGCACAAACTCATGCAGCTAGTGAGTAAAGTAACCAGGGCAAAAACTAGTTAACCTTGTTCTTGTTCTAATACCAAGCATGGCCATTGTGCTTATACCATTATAGTTTTGAATAAAATTAGAATAATTTTAAACTAAATACTTAAGATACCACTCTTCAAAGCTGCTCAGGAAACTGGCCTGATTTCAGACATGAAAATGTTTGTACTTTATTAATATTGCATCATACAAATGAGCATTTATTATGCATAGCACTTTATAGCTTTGCTCTTTTGAAAAATTTTTAAACCTCCCTTAAAGTTATTTACTTAAGGCAGATGGCATTTTCTGCCCTTTCTTTTCAGTAAAAGCTTGTTTGAGCTAAAATAATGAGAAGTGTTCCTTTGAGAACTGAAGTCTCATTTTTTCCCCCAGGCAGAAGCATATATCTGAGGCCTATTTCAAGACTTTGAATTGCTTCGTCAAATAGCTTGTGTAAGATGGGTATTTGTTGCTTGGCTGGTTTATTAGTAGATTTGTTGATTAATTGGAATTTAAATTGAATACATTAACAAGTCTAGGTAAGATTAATGAAAAGGAATATGACTGGTGAACAAAGAGAAATAAATAGGAAATGAGCAAATATGGAATCTTGAGTTTTGCAACTTTCACTTTTAGAAACCAAAATTTTTTAAGAGTTTCATTTGAATTCATAATGTGGAATAATGCTTGAAGTGGCACCCAACAGCAGAAGCTCTAAATTAACTTATTAAATGAATATTTGTTGAATGAATAAATTGTATGATTATTTCCTTGTTAAACTGTTTTAAATCAAATTCTAATTAGTTTTAATTCAGGGTCCAAGATGAATAACAGAATATGATACCGTCTATTCAGAATATTTAATTTTCAGTTGAAAAACTGACCTGGAGCGGTAACATAATGTCTCCTACATTTATTCCAAAGTAAGTTAGACCAGAATCCAGGTTATAAACATGTATTTACAATTGATTAATACATGTTTATAACCTAGGTTGATTTTATGTGTCAACATGCCTGTATGCACAGTGCCCAGATACTTGGTCAAAAACTATTCTGGATGTTTCTGTGAGGGTGTTTTGGGATGAGATTTACATTTAAATTAGGAACTTTGAGTACAGCAGATTGCTCTCCATAATGTGGGGTGGGGGGGGCCTCACCTAATCAGCTGAAGACCCGAATAGAACAAAAGTTTGATATCGCCAAGAAAGAGAAATTTCTCTATAAGACTGCCTTCCCTAGAGTCTGTCACACAGAGTGAAGGAAGTCAGAAAGAGAAAAACAAATACTGTATGCTAACACATATATATGGAATCTAAAAAAAAAGGTACTGATGAACCTAGGGGCAGGCCAGGAACAAAGACAAAGTAGAGAATGGACTTGAGGACCCTGGTGGGGGTGGGGGGTGGGGAAGGGTAAGCTGGGACGAAGTGAGAGAGTGGCATGGACATATATACACTACCAAATGTAAAACAGATAGCTAGTGGGAAGCAGCCGCATAGCACAGGGAGATCATCTCCGTGCTTTGTGACCACCTAGAGGGGTGGGATAGGGAGGGTGGGAGGGAGACGCAAGAGGGAGGGGTTATGGGGATATATGCATACGTATAGCTGATTCACTTTGTTATACAGCAGAAACTAACACAACTTTGCAAAGCAATTATACTCCAATAAATATAAAGAGAAAACAGACTGCCTTCAGAATTTATCTGCAACATAGGATCTTTATGGTTCTATGGCAGACTGCCTTTGGATTCAAACTGCCACTCTTTCCTGAGTCTCTAGCCTGCTAGCCACTTCCCCAGGCAGATTTTGGACTCTCTAAGCCTCTGCAATCATGTGAGACAATTCCATAAGATAAATCTTTCTATATATACACATCTTATTGGTTCTATTTCTCCAGAGATCCCTGACTAATACACTAACATTTTATTTAATAAGTTCAGAAGCCATTGTTTGTACAGATTTCATTCAAGGTATCCAGATAGTAACCAAAAGAAGGACAATAGCAATGGAATAAGAACAATAGCTTCCTGACACAGTGGTCAGGAAATCTGGATTCTATCTTTTTCTAGCTGAGTGAACTCAGATAAATCTTTTAACTTTTCTTCCCTTCCCTGTTACTCTATATGCACAATTCAAAATGCTTTCACACATATTATATTACTATTATTAAAGTAGCCCAGGTAGATAGACTGAGAAGCTTATTTTTAGGTTAAAAATGGGAAATTAGGTCCTAAAGACCTGAAAATAATTTGTCCAAAGTTAGAGGCCTCAGAATAGAACCAAGGTTTTCTGAACTGTAGATACAAGCAAATGACAGTATATACTGGAAAGCAACCAAGAACAAGCATCAGAAGTCTAGTTCTAATGTTGGATAATAGTCCCATTTTTGCCATTAGATTATGAACTTCTTAGAAGTCTTTTTTTTTCATTGTGTAGTCCAAAGGCCTTATATACTTCCTGGAACACACTAGATATACAATAAATGTGTGAGGACTAAATGAATGAATGAACAAAGAAAGAAAGAAAACACTCCCCATGTAACAATGGGAAATTTACTTAAATGTTCTAAGATTCAATTTCTCCAAAGAAGATTAAATGATTTCAAAGCTCAGTAAGTCTGTAATTGGACTATCACCAGCCTCATTTCTTCCTCTAAAGTTCGTGGCTCATCTTGTATATTACTATGACGGTAAAACTACTTTATAAATTCAAATATAAAGCAGACTGCTTATGTCTTCTAAATTTAGGAACCATATCTGTCATTAATATTAAATGCTTAATGACCCATTTGTAAGTTCCTAACTATGCTTGATATTAAACAGTACTGAATATATTCATGTGTGAGCTGAGGGTATCTTTTTCTTTAGCTATACATTATCATGATACTTTAAGACAGTTTATTGAAGATTATGAAGATGAGTTTTAAATAAATGAAGTATAAAAACTATATTTAGTTTTAATATTAGGAAACTCCAGTTTCAATTTCTGCTCAACCAAAATCAAGAAAATCAGATTGAGTGAGAGATTCATATCATACTTTTTAATATCCCTCGTTCTTAGAGTAAGATATTCAATATCCTTTATAGATGACTCTTTCAAAATATTTTTTGACAATAAGATATTAAACCTAACTTGGAACAATGTTCTCTAAGGCCTTCTGAAGCTTTAAAATGTCATGAGGCTATGCTTATCTAAGATATGAAGATTTCAGTTGATTAATATTAATAGCAATTCTATTCATCTTGAGTATACATAAGAAAAAAGTTTAAATCAAAATCTTTATAAAAGGTATAGTAATATCTTGCTGATCTTGAAGTCATGTAACAGAAACTTCAAGTGTTCAGAACCAGCAAATACCTTTAAAAAGCCCCTTAGCAGGTAAAATATTTCTAACAAATATTATGAGTAAGTTCTTTCAGGTACTTACTTAAAGACTATTTATTTCTACTTTACATGTAATTGAATAAGTTTGGCTATATGATTTCCCAGTCCTGAAATAAATTAGAAGCAAAAAAACAATTAGGAAGAAAAGGAGGACTTCCAAAGGTAGATGTGTATACTAGTGGTGAAATGAGATATTTTGATAATGAAAGAAGAAACTAAACAAAATTCATTCCATTGTCTTCAGAGTCACTCTACCACAGCAATTACCTAACTGATGTTCATAACTATGATGCATAGACATAAGTATGACTATACTATAATATATATATTTCCTTTTATAAATGTTTCCATCAAATATGGCTGAAATTAAAGCAGTTTTTTCTTGAAAAGCTTAACTTTCAGTTACTTTAGAAATTTACTTTTGTAGAACCTAATTCTCCAAGGAAACACTTACCAAGAAAAAGATATTGTTATATGTAACCAAAGTCTTTGAAAATCACCCCTTGAGAGTTTTAAAAGCCAAGGACTGACATATGATTCAGCAGAATATTGAGCTGGGTACTGTTCCAGCATGTGTTGAATTACTAAGTGAAGGTTATAGATTTTATACAATCACAAGACCCTCCATTGCTAAGAAAAGATTAACTTTTATCATCAGAAGTAATTTCTAAGCTTTTTTCCCTACTAGGAATTTACACAACTATTGTTAAATATACAAATATGCAACCCTACTAAAATTTCCAGTGGATATAACACTGAGCCACTGAAGGTTAGCGATGAAAGATTTTGGTTAGTGCAGATTCCTACTGCTGAAAATAATTCAGAAGTATATCCTAATAATAGTAGGAGCTATAAAATTCAAAACAATTTCCAATGCCCTCCTCCAAACCAAGTCTCCTTCTCTACTGCAGCTTCTGCCAAGCATCCTGAGTGACTTGACAATCCCACAGATTAGCCATCCCTAACCTCTCAGTTCCTACACTTCTTCATCCCTTGGATCTTCTTTTCTACCTTAGCTACCCAATTCTGTAGTCACGACCTTGAACTGTTGATATTCATTATCACATATTCAAATGTTACCTTTTGTCTAATCACAACTTTTTTTCCAACTTATTTATTTTATTATTTTTAATGAAAGTATTGTTGCTGTACAGTATTATATGTTACAGGTGTACAATATAGTGATTCACAATTTTTAAAGTATATACTCCATTTATAGTTATTATAAAATATTGGCTGTATTCCCCTTATTGTAGAAAATATCCTTGTAGCTTTTTTATACATAATAGTTTGTACTTCTTAATCTCCTGCCTCTGTATTGTCCCTCTCCCTTCCCTCTCCCCACTGGTAGCCACTAGTTTGTTCTCTATGCCTATAAGTTCACTTATTTTTTGTTATATTCACTAGTTTACTGTATTTAAGTATACCCATGGCTACATTATTTTTAATGCCAATGCATTATCTGACCCATTAACATCTCTGATTTCTCAATATCCATCAGGCACTTCTTGTTACTTTCCAACTCATTCATCTGCCTTCCATATTCTTGTACCCCGAAGCTCAGCTCTGCAGGAGAAAATTCCCTAACTGGACAGATTAATATCACTATTAATTTATAATCTCCAGCTTTAACTGGGCCTTCAAATAGTCCTAATATTAAGTTTCCCTAATAAGCTTACTTTCTCAGAGTATCAGTTACCTGTTACTACCTAAAAAGAAATACAAAATCTGCAAATCCGTTGGGGGCTGTCTAATATAGGCCAGATCCATCTGGGACAGCTCAGCTGTGGCAGCTTTGCTCCACATATGTCTCATCTTCCTCCTAGAATAAGCAAGCGATCCTAGACATGTTCTTAAGGCATTAGCTGCAAAACAAGCAATCAAGCATCAATGTGCAAGGCCTTTTAGGATCTAAGCTAAGAACTGGCATAAAGTCACATCCACCTCATTCTTTTGGCCAAAGCAAGTCTCACAGTCATATCCGAAGTCAGAAAGTAGATATATTATCTGCCTCTTCTGCGGAAATAACTGTGAAGTTATGTGACAAAGAGTGTAAATATATGAAGCAGTGAAGAACTGGTGACATTAATACAATCTAATATACCCACTCTCTGTAATTACTATTTCATGACTTCTTCAAGCTCCTAAAAACCACCATTCCATGCCAGCTCCATCTTCCAGCAGACAACATGTTATCTAACTTCATTGAGAAAGTAAAAGCTATTTAATAGCAACATCTCTCTTGATTTCTCCAATAAATATGCAGAACCTCCTGCATCTCCATCTATTCTTCTACTCTCTTGCTATAACTGAGGAATCATCTTTTTCATTCCCATGTGCTTTGGATCTACTCATCTTATCAGCTCATGGACCTTGCTCAATTATTTCCTCTGTCTCATCTAACATTTTCTTCTTCCTTTTAGCATTCAACCACCCACACTATCTCTGTATTCTCCTCCATGGCTAATCACCTTGAAAACAATGTCCAAATACATTGACTCTACATCTTCATCTCTTCATTATTTATATGAGGATGACTTTGGTTTAAACAATAATAAAAAGTATGATCTCATGCATGCATAGGCCACGATTTAGTATCTCTAAAATCCATTGAGCTCTTCTTTCCTCTGTGTTTTAGCTTTGACCTTGACAGACCTCCTTCTTTGTCATAAGACAGCTTCTGGCATCATCTAGGAAAACATGCTTCCTTATTCATATCCATCAGGAAAAATGGTGGACCTCTCTTTCAGCCAAATGATAAAAGTTCTCTTCAGTTTGATTGGACAAATAAGATCCTGTGTCCAATCCTGGACCGTTAACAGTCACCAGAGGAATGCTATACAATGATTAGCTTAAATTTGAATTCTAAACCAGTAGAGATGGGGAACGCAGTATTACCACAATTTGTTTTGAATAACTTTACCTGGGGCTGCAAATGGAGTAAGCATCTCTTGAGTTACATGGGCTGTTGCAGGTAGTGAAAGAACATGGTAGACTAGAACAAAATCAAGGAAAAAAAGGTGAGGATGCTGGTTGGGCAACGGATGGTGTTCATAGCACATTCACTTCTGGTTTCTGCCCACAGTATTCTATGCATTCTTCTTTCTAAGGTCCAAGTTACTAAATCCAAACACCAGAATTTAGTCCTTATCTTTCTATAATACTCAGCAGCATTCAACAGAGTTAACAATATTATCATTATCATGAGTCTATGATTTCAGTTTATGCAAAACTCTATTAGCTTTTCTTCCATCCTCTGGACACTTCTTTTCAATTTCTTTAGCTAGCTCTCCTTGACAGCAAAGGTTTGGAATTCTCCAGAACTTGGACCTAAGACTAGACTCTCCATGTTGTTCTCATTCTATAGCCTTTTCCTAGATTTTGATCTTCCAAATATACATCTCTGACATATAGTTTTCCTCTTAAGTCTGGAACAATTTAACCAACTGCCTGTGTGCCACCTCTATTCTTTGTTTCCAAGGCATTTCAAACTTAACAGGTCTACACCTGAGCTTTTGATTTCCCTCCCACATACAAAGGGCCTCCCCCCAATATTCCTCTTCTAATAAATTAACAATTCTATTCATACAAATGCTCATGCTGGGAACCTAGGAATCATTCTTGACTTTGCTCTCTCTCCCTTATCTCCCACATCTAAATTACCTCTTACATATTTTTTTCCTCAAATATGTTTACTTCTCTACATCTCCACTATCATCATCTCAATCCAAGACTAAATTACCTTCTGCCTAGACTACTGTGATGGATCCTGATGATATTCTCTAGCTTGTTCTTGCCTTGATTTGGTGTTTTTGTTCATCATATAGAAATCATAGTAATTACTAAAATAAAAATCTGATTATACAGTTCCACTATATAACCCTAGTTCCTATTGCACTAGGATAATATCCAAAATCTTTAGAAACTCTACAAGGTGATCCAGCCTTCCTCCACAACTCTGTGCTACATAGGTTACAAACGAGCTACACTTAAAGTTCTTGACTGAGTGCTTTCTCACTGCAGGAGCTCTCTTCTTCCACATTTCATTGACTAATTCAAGTCTTGAATTAAACTGCTACATATTTAATTTAAGAAGATTTCTATGACCAACCAATGCAATTAGACACTTAACAACTTGTTAAGGTTTGAACACTGATGCTATCAAGTAAAGACATGTTACCTTTTGGAAGTTGTTAAATTTTTTATGTCTTAGTTTCCTAACTGGTAAAATGGGAATCATGATTAACAATACCAAGGTCACAGGTGTATAGTTTCCTATGGCTGTTGTAAGAAATTACTCACAAACTTGGTGACTTAATGCGACAGAAACTTAGTCTTTCACAGTTGTGGAGGCCAGTAGTCAAAAATCAGTTTCACTGTTGCAAAACTGAGGTGTTGGCAGGGCCATTCTCCCTCTGGAAGCACTAGGGGAGGATCCATTCCTTTTCTCTTCCACCTTCTGGTAGCTGCCAGCATTCTGTGACTTGTGGCCACATCACTCCAACCTCTGCTTCCATGGTCACGTTGCCCCCTTCTTTTCTGTAATCTCAGATTTGATACATAATCTCCCTCTGACTCTCTCTTATAAGGATACTTGTGATTGGAACTAGGGCTCACTGGGACAATTCAGAATAATATTCCCATGTCAAGATCCTTAAGTTAATCATATTTTCAAAAACCCTTTTCCCTTATAAGGTAACATTTGCAGGGTTCAGGGATTAGAACCTGATATCTGTGGTTGGCCATCATTCAGCGAACAACAATAGGGTAAGTGAAAATTAAATGCACAAATGTGGTCAGCATGTAGTAAAAAGTCATGCATTCAACATTTTTAAAAAGTTGAGTATCTACCATGCACAAAAATGTATAGATATATCAGTGAAAAAAATGGACAAACTCATTTTGAGGTCTCATTTTAGTGGGGGAGACAAACAACCAAAAATAAACATACATATATATATATATATATATATATATATTTTTTTTTTTAAATAGAGTTACCATATGATCCTGCAGTCCCACTCCTGGGCACATATCCAGAGAAAACTATGATTCAAAAAGATACATGTACCCCAATGTTCACTGCAGCACTATTTAATAGCCAAGACATGGAAGCAACCTAACTGTCTATTGACAGATGAATGGATAAAAAAGATGTGGTATATGTACACACTGGAATATTACTCAGCCGTAAAAAAGAATGAGATATGCCATTTGCAGCAACATGGATGGACCTAGAGATGATCATACTAAATGAAGTAAGCCAGACAAAGAAAGACAAATATTATATGATATTGCTTATATGTGGAATCTGAAAAAAAAAAAAAAGACACAAATGAACTTATTTACGAAACAGAAATAGATCCACAGACATGGAAACAAACTTATGGTTACCAAAGGGGAAGGGGGGATAAATTAGGAGGATGGGATTAACATATACACACTACTGTATATAAAATAGATAACTAACAAGGATCTACTGTATAGCACAGGGAACTATACTCAATATTCTGAAATAACCTACAAGGGAAAAGAATCTGCAGAAGAAAAAAAATATATATATATATAAATGAAAAATAATATATATATACCTGAATAATATATATATATACATACCTGAATCACCATGTTATATACTTGAAACTAACACGACATTGTAAATCAACTATACTTCAATTTAAAAATAAATAGATAGATAGATAGATCGATTGATCTATTACATAATGTGGGATAAAAAGCAGAGTAAGGGGCCTAAGATATGTTGTAGGTAAGACAGGCAAGGAAGGCCACACCTGTAAGATGACATCTAAGCAGAGACCTGCTTGTGTAAAAAAATCCATCAGTTAGCTATTATATTATTAGCATTTATCACAGTTTATAATTCTATATTTATCCATGTCATTATTTAACATCTGATTCTCCAACCTGAAGTTCCATAAAGGCAGAATTGGGTCTATTTAAGAAACTGCTGCATTGGTAGTTTCTGGCAGAGTTCTTACACATAAAATTAACCAGATTAGCAAATATTTTCATTTAATAATTCAAGATGACATTACTATAATGTTTTTTTAATCTCAGACTTCCACTTTTGCCTCTGATGGAGTAGGCTGAAGCAGACTAATATTTGTACTATACAGCTAGATGTAAAACAAACAATAAAAAATCCACATCTGTTTGAAAAGGGAAAGCTGAGCAGAGAACCAGTATGTGGGAGGACAAGATCAGAGAGAGAAGGGAATCTCCAGAGAGGTGAACTGACATTTTGTGAGCCACCTCTTCTCTTAAGGCATTTGCCAATTCTAGGCATAGAACAAGGGACTGAGAAACCAAGCAGAGGAACTGCAGCTAAGAGTCAGAGCTTTCGGTAGATATTTGGACAATCTCACAGAACTAAAGAGATATTACAGGGGCTTTCCTTCTGATACCAACCAATTCTCTGATTGTCCAACACCAAGTGGTGTCCAATAATTCAGTTCAGTTCTGACACTAACTACCTGCAGTTAGATCAGACTCCACGAGTTAATGGCTCTGTCCCACAAGACTGCCCCCACTTCAGATGCCAGCCACAAATGAGGTGCCTAGCTACTTGTATTTCTGCCCAGCTGACTACAGAGGTTCCCGACTCCACCTCGGGTTCAATAATTCACTATAATGACTCACTTACTTTACCTTTACTGGTTTATTATAAAGCATACAACTCAGAAGCAGCCACATGGAAGAGATGCATGGGGCAGGGTATGGAGGGAGGGCACAAGGCTTCCCCATCCTTTTTAGGTGCATCACCCTCCCAGCACCTCAAAGTATTCACCAACCCAGAAATTTTTAGGGGTTTTTATTGAGGTTTTGTCACATAGGCATGATCGATTACTAACACTCTTCAGTCCCTCTCCTCTCTCCAGAGATGGGGAGGAGGATGAGACTGAAAGTTCCAGGCTTCTGATTAAGTCTTGGTTTCTCTGGCAACAAGTCCCCATTTGGAAATTATCTAGGGGCTCACCAATAGTCATCTCAACAGCACAGAAAGTACTCCTTGTACTCCTACTCACTTAGAAATTCCAAGGTTTTAGGAGGTCTGTACCAGGAACCAGGGACAAAGACCAAGTATCCTTCTATGATACCACAGATATAAAACCTGAATTCGGGGCTCAACTTCCCCTTCCAGGAAGATGAAGTACATGTAACTTACTCATTCCTTTCACTCGACACAACTAAAAACTCTGGAGATTATATGTAAAACAAACTTAAAAAGACTCATGTGACCCACATGACCCAGCCATTCCATTCCTCGCTATCTACCCAGGGGTAGAAATAAAAGCATGTGCTCCTACAGACTTGTACACAAATGTTCACAGCAGCTTTATTTGTAATAGCCGAAGCCAAAAGTAATCCAAATGTCCATTAACGTGTTAATGGATAAACACCTAAACAATGAAATACTACTCAGCAGTAAAAGAGAATACAACAATATAGATGAATCTCAAAATAATTTGCTGAGTGAAAGAGGCTAGAAAAGAAAATACTACACGTTGTATGATTCCATTCATATAAAATTTTAGGAAATGTAAACATAATGACAGAAAACAACAACACGGTGGTTGTCTGGCTATTAAGGGTCAAGAAAGCTTGGGAGAGAGCAATTATAAAGTAACAGGAGGAAACTTGGACAGTTTTACAGGTATACATGTATGTCAAAATTAATCAAGTTATATACTTAGCATATGTGCAGTTTATCATAAATCAATTAGATTTCAAGAAAGCTTTTAAAATTAATTCTATATTTTCCTATGTGTACATGCAAATTATAGTAAAGCATCTACAAGCTTTCATATTAGAACGAAAAGCATGGTTACTTCTTGGAAACAGAATGGAATTGGGGTTAGTAATCAAAGTGGAGTTTTTCATTATCTGTAGTTTAATCAATACAAGGAGAGCACACTTATTCTCACGAGTGAAAGTTAAAGTAAAATAATTACAAAACAATGTGATGAATTCTATCATCCTCTCAGCGTGAACCCAAATTAGGAAGTGACTAACTCCATAGTACAGGCAGAAATGGAAAAAGAGAATGACTTTCAGAAAAAAAAACTTCAGAGAAGAAATAATACTTGGTATGAATCTTGATGAATAGGATTCTTTAAGGAGAGGAAATCTAGAGATAATAAGCAGTATCTGAGAAGGATGACCAAGGGATCAGTGCAGTGTAGTGCCAGGGTAGGGCGGATACGGGGAGAATAGAGTGTGAGGTGAGAGGAGTTGAAAGCTCCGCCAGCAAGGAGCTTGCAAAGGATGGGTAGAACACATGAGGAAGGAAGAGTCAGTGCTGTGGGAAAAATATGAGGAAGCTTAGAAAGCAAAAGACAGCCACAGAAAAATTTTAGCAGAAACTTAATATGATAAAATTTGTATTTTTTTTAAATCACCTTGGTGGCATTGTAAAAAGACACCTTAATAATTTGTGTGGGAGAAGAAGAGTTCCTTTAGCTCAGGCATTAGAATACAGAGAGAGTTGGATTTAAAGGATCATTATAGTGTTAGAACATCTCACTGAGTGACTAAAAATACAGCAGTTTGGGGATTAGCTGACTGGGGAAATTATTACACAAATAACAGAGAAGGAAGGAGTCTCTCTGTTGTTATTTTTTTGTTTTAATTCACTTCGTTTGTTTGGGATTTAGTTTTGCAGAGGTGGCAGTGGTTCGTTCCAAGCATAAAGATTTTTGAGATTTGTGCAGTATCTGTGGATGAATATAAAAGTCCAGCACTTAGGAAAGAGGTTGGGTCATCAGCCAACAACATGTAAGTATTAGCTGAAGCCCAAAGACAGAGACTAGAAGTTAGCTAAGGGCAGAACCCCATAGAACAAAACTACTTGAAGTATAGGCAGAGAAAAAGAAAGATGTTGATTGAGAAGTGAGGTTGTGGCAGCTACGGATAGAGAGCACATAAAAAGCAATGGAGAGGTGGAGAGGTCAAGAGTTTTAGCAAGAGAAAGGGGACCAGGAGGGTGAAGAGTGAAAGGGATCGTTGGAACTGGCCATTGGACGTCATCGATGGTGACCTTCGAGAGGGTCTTTTTGGTAGAGTGTGAGAGTAGAAGCCAGACTAGAGTTCGTGTTGAGGAAGTTGAGATGTTGACTATAGATTAGGCATTCGAATGGTCTGGAGGAGAAAAGAATGAAAGAATTAGGGTGGCAGCTTGAGAGGAAGGCTGGCCAAGGAAAGGAGAAGCAGGACATAGAAGCAGGAGTGGAGACAAGAGAATGGGGGATTGACTTGAGCAAAGTCCTAGAAGACAAAGGAGGACGCAGTCAAGGGTACTGGCTCCGGCAATTGAGAAGGAAGTAGCAATGCAGGAGGCCACAGGTAGTGAGGAAAAATTAAGCTATTTCATACCAGGTGACTGCCTCTTTTTTGTTTTGTTTTTGGTAGGAAGTCAAATCATCTGCTAAGAGTGAAGACACTAAGGGTGAAATGATTTGATAAAGAAGACATAAAGGTTTTAGAACAGACCTCCGTGATATTATGTGAGAAGGAGTTAAATAAGAATATATTAACAGCCCAGTTGGCCTAGCTGGGCTTCGAGATGTGTTTACAATGGCACCTGTTGGGCTCTTTGGTGACTCTAACCCCACAAGGCTTTATCACTAAGCAGCGGTTTTCTGGTTTCATGACGAAATCACCTGGGGCACTTTAGAAAGCACTTTCTCCTGAGTGCACATCCCAGAATACCCTGATTTAATCGGTCTGAGGTACTAAGAATTTTAAAAGCTCATTAGGTCATTCTAATGTGCGGCCAAGCTTGAGAAACACAGTACTCAACCCTCACTTCTTTCATTAGTTAAACCCAGGACTGAGTTCAAAACATTGAACATAGTTGGATTTAACTTAAAAAGTGAAACCTGGGCCTCCAAGATAATAATAAATAAATGTTCATCAAGAAACTTCAGGAATTATAACCACCTCAATGCTGCACACATTCACACTTCAAAAGTTTATATTTTCATCACCTAGGCTTGCAGTTTTTGTATCCCCACATCAGCAAAACTGTCATAAAATCTAAGGAAATTTTTAAAACTTATCAACTATCTGCCAAATAGTGAAATAGGATGAACGATGTCAGGTTTACATTGTCGATCATGATTGATGCAGACTCAGCATATTTATTCAGCAAAACTATCATCTTGATTGTTCTGGGATTTTTTTTTTCTTGCTTATTTCTCATACTGTTTTCTAATCTAAAACAAATGCCATAAAAAGTAATATAATGAGTAAGACAAGAGGAAATTTCAGTCTGGGTTTTACAGTCCTGTCATTTAGAGTCTGGACATCAGTTTTACAAATTCACCAATGATTTTATAAACCTGGCAAACCGAGTCATTCTTACCAATTTCAGGAAAAAAGAAAATTATTCACTCAAGTATGTTTTCTGATTTTGAACACTAATTCTAATTGGGATTACCCAGTATGAAACAAGCCACAGGTGATCATAAATAGCAAAAGTAGAGGGGACTGCTAAAAGGAGTCACAACGCCAGAGGCAAGAAACCAGAGCTAACACAGAGAAGAGACACAAACAGCTAACTCCCATTCAAAAAAAAGCAGACATAAGATCTCAAAAAACAAGTCATTTCAATTAAAGACAAATGGCCTTCATACCTTAAGATTCTCTAAAGCCTAGTAGAGACCCTGAAACAAGGACAAATTTATGTTTAATATGTTTGGTTTACACACTTTGTGTTTGTATGCATGTACACATAAGTATGTGTTATATATATAAATATTGGGGGGCATGCATTGTTTTAATTTAGAGAATTAATATATTTGGTTATACCATCTTTGAGAATCATAGATAAGTAAGGGACTAGTTTATTTTAATCATGTTGTAACAGAATAAAGTCCTTGCCTCTGGTAAAAGCAGATGTGATGTCAATCTGTTAGAGCACCCTTTCTTCTGTAGCATGTCAGATAAACTCCCTCTGGTCTCAATTTTTTGGATCCATTAATCAATCAAATCATCATCCCTTTTCAATCTAAGATAGTTTTATTACCGGTTATTGTGAGTTTACACTAATCTTAGTTCATTTCTCAGAGATGAAAAGTAATCCTCTTTCAGTCTAGTATCATTTACATCTTTCCCGTGAGTTCATTCCAAATCAAAATGAAGGATGAGTTACTCCTAGGACACTTCCCTGTAGAGAGTTGTCATCATGGTATACATCATCAATTGACTTTCCTTACTTTTCCATAGATTTAGAGATGCAACTTTGGAAGGGAACCTGGAAATTTTTACCCACTGAATTTACCAGTGTTTGTATAGTAATACCATCAGCAGGCATATGATATCTAGGACCTTTAAGAAAACACATGATCAAACCAAAGTGAATAGAGTAATATGTGTCCATGGAAGGTATTTATTAAGTATTTATTAAGTTACTTAACCAACATTCAAAAATGCACGTACTCCAGCAAGTTAAATATAAATGGATTTGTAAACTTCAGAGGATCACAAGAAATAATTCACGTCCAAAACTGAGACCTTAGTAGCATTCAGAAAGTTTGTTCAATATCTGAGAATCTTAAATTATTATACAAATGAGAAGATAAGGCCCAAATGTAAAATGGTAAAGCATACTAAAGCATTTATTTATGAAATAAAAAGCATCAATGTTCATTTCCAGAAAAATTATAGAAAAGGTAAATACACTGAATAAAATATAATAAACATCCTTTTAAATGCATAGGTGAGCTTGCAAAAAGTAAGAAAAAAGTCCAGGGGTCAAAGGAAAACAACTGAAGAATGAGCCATCTCAGGCCTGGGTTCAAGTTTACAGCACTCATCTGGTCAGTGAAGTTTAACTAGCAGAGGGTTTAATACAAAATACATTCTACAGGGCTTCCCTGGTGGCACAGTGGTTGAGAGTCCGCCTGCCGATGCAGGGGACACGGGTTTGTGCCCCGGTCCGGGAAGATCCCACATGCCGCGGAGCGGCTGGGCCTGTGAGCCATGGCCGCTAAGCCTGCACGTCCGGAGCCTGTGCTCCGCAACGGGAGAGGCCACAACAGCGAGAGGCCCAAGTACCGCAAAAAAAATAATAATAATAAAATTAAAAAAAAAAAAATTCTAGGACCAATGATACTCCTAGAACTCTAAGCAGAACAAATGCAAACCCTTTCAGGAGAGACCGTCCCTTAATCCAGGTGAAAAGGCTCACTAACTATAAATTTCAGCTGAGAATGAGCTTATTCTAATTCTGCAACAAAAAAGTCAGATGAAAGTACTATCTTTGAAACAAGGTGCTACACTGAGTAGCTGTGCTTTCACTTATTGTTTTCTCTATGGTCACCCCAAGTAATCAAGCTGGTTTTGCAGATGTTACTTTCATTTCTAAATTTCACTCACTGCTCATTTTTCTCACTGTTCAGACATAATCTTTCTATATGACTTTTTTTCTGTATTATATCCTCAAGTCCTGACATGGTTGTGGAGTAGGAGGCAGGAAGCACGGAAAAACAAAGAAATATGGTCTTTCTTTTAACATCCAGGCTTATTCAATAATCTATCAACTAGGAGTGAATTTCAACTAATAGGGTTAAAGTTAAGCAGTTACATATTTCCAGAGGAAAAATCAGTAAAGAGCTTATGGCAATTATTTTTTTAAATAACTTGTTTTTGCGGTTATGTCACAGAATTATTATGGATTCAGTGTAACCTCCTGCACTTTCTTCATGCATATATAAGTAAAATGATAATGAATTAGATGTTTCAGGATCCTGAAGGAATGCAGAAATGTGAAAACATTTCTCAATTATCAGAGGGGTAAATCGCTTTCACCTAGTTTAAAGTACATTTTATGTATTCCATTTCCTCAAATGTCAGAAATCTCCACATGGAATTCTATTTACTAAAACATATTATTTCCCGACTTTGGCAAATTGACATTCTTGTACAAAGATAATTTTAGTGACTGAAATTCTTTTTTTTTTTTTTGACTCGTGAATTTGTTTTTATTTTTATTGGGCTATAGGGGATGGGTTGGGAAATATCTCTGTAAGTTATGCCCTACTAGGGAAATGTCCATTCTAATTTTCCTGGGATAGCTTTCGGAGCTTTTTCTTTCTCTTGGAGCTGCTGCTCTTGCTGGCCCTGAAATTCTTCTTAAGGAAGGTGTAGGCAAAACCTCTGGGAGGTCAGCTACTCTCATGAATAACAAGGACAGCCGCCTAAGAGCAGCAGTCCTAGATACTGCCTGAAGCAAGAAAGATATGTGTCTGTCAGAACGTGAGGACTCTGTGGTGGAGTCCCCTCTTTGCCCTATGGGTGAGTGTTCTCACCTTGTGATTCCAAAGATCACCTCCAAAAGACATTCCAGATTACTCCAAAGGGCAACTCCAGGCAAAGTTCTGTCTCTTTTAGCAACTTCCCTGAGAGAATGAATTTGTTTACAGAGCAGCCAGCCACCTTAGTATATTTCAGAGTATGTGGGATAGAAATCTGAAATTTTAAATCAATCCTGTGAACAGAGCTTTTATTTCAGCTTCTGCTTTGTAGGACACACAAAAAAATTATGAAGACTTCATACATTAATATACTTCAAACTACAGAGGAGGAAAATATCAGATAGAGTAAAAGGACAAATGTTTGGATTTCCTGGCATAAATGTCAAAGTTTACTTATTATTTGTGTATTTATTTAGCGAACATTTACGTCATGTTTTTGTAGGACACAGTGCTGGGCACCGAGGGAATCAAAGGTGAGTAAGACGTTTTCAGTGCTCTCAGGGAGGTCATAGATAAAAATGTGAAGAGAACATTGTGAACCTTCACTTCAGAATATTTGTGACTGAGTTTTCTCTTGGCTTCTCTCCAGTTTCTGCCAGAAGTGGGTTGCCTGAAACTATGTTCTGTATCTTAGCGGTGGCTTGGGGCAAATTGCTTTTACAAAATGTTATTAAATGAAAAGCAGTCAGGATAACTTGTGCTCCATATTTTTAAGTCACAGGAAAGTGACAAAAGGTAAGAGTCAAAACTTCTGCAATGACTACCTGAAGCCAAAATAACTATTTGATTTGGTACCAGAAAAGAAAAATCAGTTTGCTCCCAGGCTGGGAGGCTGGAATGGGGTAGGAGTAATAATATCAAGCCACTTGTTACTCATTATGCGGCTTATATAACCCCATCAATTTTTACTGCATCCATGTGTAAGCCATAGTTTTGGTGGTTTTTTTAATGCCAACATTATATGTTTTATTTTTAATCAAGTAAACCTCAAAATAACCATAATTGGCAGAATAAGACATTAGGCATGAGATGATAAAATAAAATCCACGGTCTGCAGCAAGGCAAACAGTGCTTGTAGTCCATCGGGATGACTGTACATGAGTGAAATGCCATTCCGACCATCTACTCCTTTTTTGTCCTTTAAAAACATACAGTTCAAGTGTTTTTTATTTTCACTTGTAAACAACATGAGCCAAAATGGACAATGAGGTCATCTAAATACTACACAGGATAATTTTAAAGCACTAGATAAAACACCATATTAAAGACATATAGAACTCAGTGTTCACTTTGGTCTCTATTATGGTTAAAGTTGTTAATACCAAGAAGCAACACACACTAATTAAAGCCAGCTGGTGGTGGGTGCCAGTGGTTGGTAGCTGTAATTCAGGAGGTAATCAACACCATCATTTTCAAGCTGGTAACTCTCACACGTGTGAAGCCACAGATGTATTAAACGTCCTGATAGTTTCTCACAGTACAGCACTTTGCCGTAACTTTGCAGCTTTGCTCCAAGTAGACAATTTAACAACCATTCAGAGGTCAACCTCTCACTCTAACTGAACAACTATGACACAGATCACACAACCACCACATCTGAAAGAGGCTCTGACAGCAATGTAAGACAGAATTGTTTGCTTTTAACAAGTTGTTCTTCCCTAAAACAAATAAACCTCATTAAGACAGCTGGAAAGTTAACGTCAGTGCAGCTGCACTTGTACATACTTCCCCAAATTTTATAACCAAAGGGGAAATACACATATATATTTTATGATAAACATTTCTTAGAGAAAACAGTTAAATTAAATTAACTTTAAGACTTAATGAGATCTCCCATGTCCTGTACAATTCATCTTACAGCGAATGTTACAAAGTCTATTAACACTTATGGGCTTCTATTCACAAACTAAATACAACTAGCAGTAACTTGGGGTCACATTGGTGCAAAATAAAACTGGGCCAGAATATGAAAAAAATATCAGCAAAAAAAACACCGTATATTTATTTGTAGATGGACCAGTGCTAATAACATGATGTTTCTTGGTCTTTTCCCCTACATTGCATGCCAAACTTCCAAGTTATAAGCAGGTGAAAATCCTTCTAAATCTTTCAATTGTAAAAATACATCCAAAGGCTTCTAGTAAAGACTAGAAATGCAAGTATATCTACTATAATCTGCCATGTAGCAATGAATAGCTCACAGGGCTAAGAGACTGGTAATGTCTCTTTCTTAGGAATTACAATTGTGTTGACATGGGGGGTGAGGTCAAGGGGCAACTAATTCACAGACCCTCTGCCCAACCCATTAGCAACTCCTGTAAACTGATGCTTCACACAGACCCTACCCCCCAGTAGCTACAAATGGCATTGCACATCTACTTTATGTTCACTCCTTGGCAGCCGGTGCTAGTTAATTATGTGCCTGGGCAGTAATGCTGAAATACACTTGGCCTCAGGGCAGCACAGACACAAATGAAGGAGATTGGCATCTCTGATACTTTTGCCCAGCACAAAAACACTCATACAACCAATCTCTCTTCCCAACCTCTTCCCGCTGCTGACCGACCTCTGGGCAAAGTAGCTATTTCCAAGATTGCTTGTGTGTTCTGTTTTGCTTCAGTAGAAGAGTCCTTATAAGTCTTTAAACAAAATACATGATAACTTGAAGGAAATGCTGGGAGACGGCTAACTAGATGAGATGGTTCATTATTCACAAGTGTTTGTCAGAAACATGCAGTTGTGAACTGCTATCTATACTATAGATAACAAGGTCTGTACCAGAGCATTATCAGCCATTGTAAGGCTGGAGCAGCATAGAGGTGTGCTATGCATCAACTATGAGGTAGCCTTTTGCTGTAAACAGAATAATATTTCACCCATGTAAATGGACACTGTGCTTACCTCAGTGATATTCACATGTGCAAGGAGGTGAGGAAGTCTCCTTTAGAGTACTTTTCACATGAAATAAAAATAGGAGAACCGATAACTGATATTCAGAAATTTTGATCTATGTCAAACTCAGAGGTTAGTTATTACTAACATCGGTACATAATACTTATATAAAGGTCTAAGTTATTTGGTTTGCTTTGAGTAAGCAGGACTGTAGACTATTCTGTAAAGAAACAAAAATACTATATGGTATGTTCCCTGAGCAAAGTTCTTTGTCCTGAGTGTGTTATGTAATAGTGATAATATTCTTATATAAAAAATAAACCCCAACTTTTAATCATAAGATAGGTTTGGTATGTGCTTAGTTCAGTCTGGTGAGACGCTGAAAAATGATTTCAAGTTGCACCCATAAGGTCCATAGTTATAACATGTTTCTTTCTGTCTGTCTTTTTTTAAACCATGATCTCAGCTCTGAACTTTTTATATGTAAACAGGGAATGTCCAATTCTCAAGACCATAATTTCCTATTTCTAATAAGGTCAAGAAACTTTGGTTTGAATTTTCAAAGTGGCTTACGTTTTGTACTTTTACTGTTAACCTGCTTATTATACCTGCTAAAAATTTAAGCAACACCACTTTGATTTGTCTACGTAATTTAAATAAGCTTACGATCCTCACATAAGGCAAGGAAGTACTTCTTTATCACATTCAATATCATCATAGGTAAGCTTTGCATCACAGCACACTAATATTTCAGTATGTCCCATGGAGATTCTCACAGACACTGTCAACTCAAGCTGAGTTGACAGTGATATGGCGGCCCAGCCCGAGGCTCGCTCTCCTTCTGCGTGGCTTGCTTGCTGAAACGGCAGCAACCGTACCACAAGCCTCCCTCGGCAGGACAAGTCGGGGAGGGCACAGAAACTGTTCAGCACAATGTGTCTCATTTGAATCATGCTATTTTCTGTTTCTGATTATCTGAGCTTACACCAACAGGCTCATACACAACTATATTTATTGCCAATGTTAAGCATCGCCACTAATTGGTACCTTCTTGGAGATGTTTCCGAAAGTGTCCATAACATCTAGAACCAGGATGACACCAGAATGAATGTTTTTCATGACTGAAACCTGAAGGGACCAATACTATGATTGGCCCTCAGCCAGTTTATTAATATAACTGAGGACCAACCTGAGAAGTGTCTCTGTCCCCATCATTGAATGTTCATCCTGAATCTCCCACATAGGTCCCTTCAGGAACAGTCATGAGGGAATTCCCCTAAGATGAACTATATTGTATAAAATACTCCTAGCTCTCTGGTAGGAGAGGTTTGGGAACCTCCTGCCCCAGGCTCATCACTCTAGTCGCCCGCCATCAAACACGGTGCTTTTTAATATTATTCAAGGTCATATGTAATTGGGCAATTGTGAGCATCCACTTAATTTCCATTCTCAACCCTGGCATTTTACTCACATCTGTGCTGTTTTGTTTGTTTGTTTTAGAAACAAGTTAGGTAACTCTCCAGGGAGAATAAAAACAGCCACCAAAAACATACACCAAACAACTGCAGTTTTCCTCCAAGGTCTTCAGTAGTAAACAAGGAGGCCTCCGCTCGAAGTGATGGTTGGAAGGATTGACTCAGTCAAGGGAAGCTGCTGTTGCCACAGTCCCTCAAAAACCTCACAACAGGTAAAAGATTATAACGAGTATCAAAATACCATTGAAAACAATCAAGTCACTACCTTTATACATTGCCCTCCCCTTCATTTCTCTGAATAGTCATCTAATTTACAATCAAAGCATATGAATTAAAATCACTGAAATATAGGCATAGAAATTACACATTCATTGTCTTTTCTGGAGTTAATGTATACCAGATTCAAAAAAGCTTATGGCAGTCAGAGGCATATGGAGTTAAGGTACTGCTTTCAAAGGGGGAGGGGTGGAGGACACATTCTACAGATATCAAGAAGAAGAGGCAATCCCAAATTCGGGAGAACTGATGTCTTAAAAACCTTTAGTACCATATGATTGGCAGCTCTGAGATCTGCAGTATCCTTTGGTTCACACAGAAGGTAACAGTCATTTTGTTTTTCCTAATGCAATATAAAGGGAATGGTATTTCAAGAAAAACTCCAAGGGTTATTTTCAAAACCATCTAAAATGCTTCACCTGAATTTTCAATTCTTGGGGATGGCCAATTCTGCGAGGGAGGGTGTGTGCTTACATCTCTATACACACATATATAAAGACAAACCCTCTTTATACATATGTCTACATTCTACAGAAAATCCTCCTACACACACACAGACTCAGGCTCTCTCCCTCTCACACGGGCACATACAGATACATAGAGCATCGCATCCTCTGAGTCACGTGACACATGACACCCTGCTCAAAGGTAATTTGCTTGGAGTGATTTGTCTGTTTAAAAAAATTCACTGTTCCTCAACAGGAGTTAAAAATCCCAGGTCAGCTGCTGTTTGTGCAATACTGTTCCCCTGTATTTGCATGAGGTAGACTTCCCAACCGGGGGGAGAGAAAACGATACGTTAAGAAAAAGGGTCATGTCTTTTTCCGTTTTTGAACGGAAGGCCCCGTTTTGCTTTGATCTGGTGCTGCAGATGACTTTGTGGAGGAAGCTTCTGCAGGTGACGTGCCTGGCCACTCTGAGACCTCGGACCTCGCCTCCTGAGGAAACGGTGGTGACGGATAGCCGTACCCCCCGCCCCCCCACCTCTCGAGGGAACGTCGAAGTGCGTGGCTGGGGCTCTGCTTCCGGTCTTCCCTGAGAACGGGCGGGTGGCTGCACCCAGTTCTGTGAGGGCAGTTCGCCACCATGTGCGTGATGCTCTGACAGCAATGGCACTTCTCTGGCTGAGGAGGAAGACTACATTCCTTAGCATGACTGTAGCATCGGTCTCCTTTTGGTTTTTTTTTTTTGTAGTGTCTTCCCTTTGGGTCTTCTTTCACTTCCTAAACTGGGGTTCCCACCAGTCCCGTTACTCATATTGATTCAAGGCTTTTGGAAGATTTTTTAAATGTGAATTCCACTGGTTCTCCTTCTTTTAGGCTTCTAAATCCTTCCATGAATAATTTGCTTCGGTGTACAAATACATCAACTAGAATATCCACGGGGCTTCCCTCTCGGTTTCTCATGGAAATGAATCCAAATCCCATTCACACCTTGAACCACTTACAGGGGCCAGTTCCGTGCAAAATCTGGGATTCCTCCTCTGCCTGCTCTGGCAGCTTCCCGGGCTCTTCTCCACCACCTTTGCTTGCCCCGCTTGGGGCTGATGAAACCTGGTTGAATGACCTCATTGTCTTCTGAAGAACATTTAAGAAATTTCCGCAATGAAGACACTAAATACATTCTGTAAGATATTACTCGAAAACACTCAATATTTATCAACACGCAGTTAAAAAAATTTTTTTTGTTTTGGAGTACAAATCCTCGTAAGGCACCCGCATCCGGTGTTCCAGTCAATAGTCAGTTACTGCTCCTGCAAATGTATCGATTCTTCGTTGTTTTCTTTTCAAAAGCAACCTAAGCCCAAGTGCGTTTTTCTCTGTTCTCCTCAAATCCTTAATTCTAATTCATAAGCCATAGTTTCTTATTCTCAATAGACTGAATCTCTGAAACACTTTTCCTGTATTTCACAGACTTCTTATACCTCAGGCCATAGTTCAGAACCATGTCCTCATGACTCCTGACCAAACCAAGTCCATAATTGTCTCACTCCTTTCTGAGCTCCTACAGTAGAATCAGATAACCCACTCACAAACTCTGGTATAGTTGCCCTGTGTGGTTCTCTAGTCAGTCATGGTAACCTTCATGAGAACAGGAATCTCCTGTCTTTGTAACTAGCACCTCGCATGTCCCTGAGCAAAAATGGGTTCTTATTAATGCTAATTAAATTTAATTCTACAACAGAGTTTCTAAATTATAAATATATTTATAACTTATAAAAAGTAAGGAGAAAAACCTTAAATCTTCTCAGAAAAATGGTTCCTCCAAATTATACAATAACCCGAGGGGATATGAGGATATACGTATACATATAGCTGATTCACTTTGTTGTACAGCAGAAACTAACATAACATTGTAAAGCAATTATACTTCAATAAAGATTAAAAAAATTATACAATAACCCTAAGAGCAAGGACCTTTGAGTCATGTTTTTTCTCTTAAGCATCCAGCATTATGCCTGACAGTAGAAATTTAATAAAAGTTTATTTTTTGGCCCATGGTTGCACAATATGAAACAATTAAATGCTATTAAATATGAGAAAAAGAGTATGTATCTAAAATCATTCTATTTTTCAAGGCAAATAGTAATCTGTTTGCTCAGCTAAGCAGATATATACCTGAAGAATTCCAGGTCAGCATCCACTATACAAGAGCATATAATTAGGATTTCTGTTTATTTAGTGCATTATTATCTTAAATAGCATCACAATTTTTACACATAACAGACAATAACATACAGAATCAATGAGCCACAGTCTCTAGGATGATAATAAAGAAACTGAAATCTGCTCAAGAGACTGCAGTTTTTATGACTTATGGTAAATTAATATGTCAGTATTTATTCTCAAAATGCAAAAAGAAAGGGTTGGGGTAAGAATGGGCAGGAAGAAGGAATTCTGATTTTGTCAGAAGTCTTTCATATTGATTCGGATTTACCAACAATGTAAGCCAAAGTTATATTTACAGCTACCAATGATTCACTCTTTATTGACTTAACTTGAATATTCTTTTTTATATTGTGATACTGACATTATAAAAACCACAGAACTGTCATTTTAAGTTTGGATTTAAATCTGTCCCAATTTCACAATTATGTTTTTACAAAATCCATATTTTAAGTGTTTTCATTAATATTTTATTTCTTGGCTTCTATGACAGAATATATCTGTTCTCTAAAAGCTAGAGTATATGCAGTTTGTGTTTCATAAGAAAAATTAAATGTGATAATTTATGTGACTCGATATATTACTACTGTGTTTTAGAACATCAGGAAACCTTTATTTCAAACCTTTTATATCCAGCATCTTTTCTCCTTGAGGGAAAATATAATTTTTTATAAGGATGTTGGTATAATATGAAATACTTTGAGGAGCAGTAGCTCATACTCTAATATCTAAATGTTTGCCCTTTAAGAAAGATTTTGCTTTTCCTTAAGATTTGTCTAAAATGATGATTCTTGCTTGGCCAATGTCTCCAGATTGAATCCCTGCCCAACTCTACCATTCAGATAGTTCAGCCTGTAGATTTCCCATCCTTCAATGCAATATTAGCCAGAGGTATTGTTTAAACCTGATTCAGATTACGTCACTCCTCTGCTCAAAACACCAGTAACTTCTCATCTCAATCATAATAAAGGCCAAAGTCCTTAGAATGCTCTACCAAGACCACTGGAATCTTGTTGCTCACAACCCCTTGCTGACCTCAACTCCTACCTCTCTCCCCCAGCACCTTGTTCCTTGAATATGCCTCTTCCACTCTCATCTCAGGACCTTTACACTCACCACTGCCTCTACCTGCCTGGAATGCTCTTTGCCCAGATATCTGCAGTTTTCCCTCATTTCCTTCAGGCTTCTGCTCAAATGATATCTTCCCATTAAGGTCTTCCCTGGCTACCATATAAACTAGCAACACTCTCTGCCAGCCCTATATTCTCCTTCACTGCTTTATTTTTCTCCATAGCACTTATTACTAAATGATCCTATAATATATTTATCTATTATTTATTATCTTCCTCCCCCATTAGAACATAAACTCCTCCAAAGCAAGGACTTTTTGTCTATTTTGCTCACTACTGTGACTTCAGTACCTATAGGAATACCTGGACACAGTTGGAACTCGATAAATATTTGTTAGATGAATGAATTCATTGTTGTAAATAGAAACACTTATTAATACTTATGAAACTCCAACCTACAGATGTAGCATGACATTTCTCTCTGAAATCAGTTCCCTACAAATTATATCTACATTAGGTATAACCCATTTATCTGTCATTAAAGAATTAAAGCATTTTAAACACAATAAAAGAGTACAAATGGAGGACGACTTGTCATATGTCTAAACATTTAAGAGTTATTAAACAAGCTAAAAATGTTAATATATAATATACCTTTCTAGCTTGATAATATGCCTTATTAATGACAAATGCTTCAGGCCAAATTTTTCAGCTATTATTTGGAAATAATTGTTTGAAAATTCATTTCTATATCTTTTTGTTCTTGGTTGTGTGTGTGTGTGTGAGAGAGAGAGAGAGAGAGAGAGAGAGAAAGAAGGGGAAAGAGAGAGAGAGGGAGGGAGACAGAGAGGCAGAGAGAGAGACTGTATGTTGCCAAGAACTGAGTCCTCCTCACAGTGAATGTTTGAGGTACAGACTTTTTAAATATGTTCTGATAATCTCATCCATGAAAGCAGTAGCCAACTTCGTCCTAACAGAACCAAATTTGAGTACCTTTTCATGTTGGCCCAACAGCCCTAGCTATTATTCACTGTGCAAAGAAACTGAACTGGGAAGTGATACCAAAAGTGCTTTCAGTGTAATCCAGCAGCTTTCCATGTTCTTCTGCCAAAATAAAAAATGCAAAATGGTTGAGAGAAACCAATATGTAAGTGAAAAAGAATGGAAGAGGGATTTAATTCACATGAGAGTTATTAGTCCCTTTGGGAAATAACGAAGTGCAGACAACGTGCCCTACCCCCAAAGGACCACATAATCCAGATGCAAAAACAAAATATAAAGATATGAATAATTCACTCAACAATATAATTCCAGGACAACTTATAAATAAGGCATAGCAGTGTGATTAGAGCTGTACTTACGAGTCTTGAAATAAATGTGAAAAGTAGAACTTGCCTCAGCTTTAACAAGGAAGACAATAATAATAATAATAGCTATCATTATTTTGTATCATTTATTTGGTGCCAGGCATTGTTCTAAGTGCTTTTCATATATGAACACATTTAATTCTAGAAACAATAGTGAGAAAGGTACCATTATTATCCTCAATTTATAGGTCAGGAAAATAAGCCACTTAAAGTTCAAGTCACTTGCCCATGGTGGTAGAGTTTGGATTTGAATTCAAGCAGTGTGGCTCTGGAGTTCAAGCTGTTAACTACTACTCAATGTTGCCTTTGCCCTAAACAATATAAACATAATTAAAATAATAGTGCCTTAGTTGTATAAAGTGATTTATGGTGCACAAAATGTCACTCTATATTCATTCCCTTATTGCAGACTTTTACAACTACTCTGAGAATTACACATGACCATGTTATTCCTGTGTTACAGTTAAGAAGTTTTGAATTTTTAGATAAGCAAAGGCAAGAAAAAATATTCCACACGTGAGGCAAAATAAAAGATGTATGGGATTAATAAAGTAATGGGGTCTCTGTCCCTGATCTCCTAAGGGCATTATTTGAACAGAGCACAGGCACAGTTCCCAACCACAATCAATAGTTTTCAGAGCTGGTCCCTTATAAACTCTCAACTAGAAAATGCTGTCTCTCAGGTGTCTCACACAGGTGCACACATTTCCCTAAATTTACACGGGCACTGCCCTGTGAATAGAACTGTTCTTCTTGTTTAACAAAATATTTAAATTCTCAGTCTGAAGGAGGATCCCCCAAAGCACTGTTTATAGTTTATACTTTCAACCAAAATGTACTCACCTGAAGAAAAGAGAATGTCTGTCCCCAAAATAAATTCTATTGTCTAACCTAGATTAGCTGAGCTGATTGAAGCTTCAATATGGGAATTTTCAAATTGCAGCAGTTATGTGTCATTATTCAATGGCAATAACTAACATTGATGTCATGCTTTCTCTGCGCCAGGCTCTATGCTAAGCATTTTAAATGCATATTCTCCTTTCAGTCAGCAGGACAATGTGAGAAAAGAAACATTAGCTGTTCCTGCTTAGTAGATAAAGAAATCAAGTTTCAGAGAAGTAATTTCCCTGAGGTCACCCACTTAGTAAACATTATGGGCACTGAGACCCAAATCTTTCTGCCCAATAGCCCATGCTATCCTATTATCTGAGGTTGTTTGCTGTACATCATAATGGAAACACTAACCATAGAAGTTACAAATTCAAAAATTAAAAAAGAAACAATAACAATGAGCTCTTCTTGTAGTAACTAGAAAGAGGAAACTTTCTGTGTGGGAGTCACTTCTGCTCCTTATGCAGCTATGTTTAGTTAAACCATGTGAAATGTCCATTTTTTAAGGTCACAAATGGATATAGGTAATGACATATAATTCAACATTAATAGGCGTGGAATAAGGGGGCCTGAGTTCTAGGTCAAAGATTGCAATGTTACATTCAGCTGGGGATTATAAACATATATTAAAATGACTAGCCCCAAAGTCTGGAGTGAAGAAAGTATTTCTGGTATGAACCTATGTAACCTTTGGCCCCAATGTTTAACTCCTTCTTTATGAAATAACCTAAATTTGCATTGGGAGATCTGTTCTTCCATTGGATACAGTCTGGTGGGACAGTTCATTAAGATGTTTTTTCTCTCTTCCCAGAGAAGGGTGGTACATGATTCAAGCCAGACCAATCACACATTTGAAAGCACCGGAGTTGATTCATGCCCCCCCACCCCCTCAACAAAACCTGTCTACGCGTTTTTGCAGTTGTTACTTTAGTTCCTGTCCTTTAAAGCTTGATTCCTAAACTCTCCTTCCATTGCTTAAACTCTCTCATATTCAAAACAATATTTTTTCTGATTGACTAGATGTTAATTCTAGTTAATTCTGTTTAATTCCATTAAATTATATTAAATCTGCTTAATTCTAGTTAGTTCTGATTAACTAGCATCAATTTCCATTGTTTGGAACCAAAGAACCTTAAAAGATCATTCATTTTAGCAAGACATAGCTTGTGGACCAAGGGTAGTGGATGAGACTGAAGTTTATGGTAAGGATAAAAATCAGGGTAACAAAGAGTAGGTGGGTAGAGGAGTTAGATAAATTTGGGACAGGCTAGGGGACGACTTTATAGGTGGATGTTAGTTATTATCAATATTCTAGTTTTTGTGTTGGATGATGGGTTCTTGGATGCTTATTTTAAAATGAGTAAATACATACATGCATAAGTAAATACAACATAAATATTGAGTTGACCAAAAAGTGCTTTCGGTTTTTAAGTAAAAGTAAAGCACACATTTCTCATTTTCACCAAGAACTTTATTGAATAACATTTCACCCTTTTGTTCCACTACCTTCTGCCATCTTTCAGGCAACTTCATAATTCCATCTTCCCAAAACTTTTTATCTTTTTGAGCAAGGAACTGTTCCATGTGCCTTTTACAGTCTTCCAGGTAATTGAAATTTTTTCTATTAAGACAATTTTGTAAAGACCAAAATAAATGGAAATCTGAAGGTGCAATGTCTGGTGAATATGGCAGATGAATCAGAACTTCCCAGCCAAGCTGTAACTGTTTTGACCTGGTCATCAAAGAAACTCCAAAAGAAACTCAAAAATGAGGTCTTGCGTTATCCTGATGGAAGATTAGGTGTTTTCTGTTGACTAATTCTGGACACTTCTCGACGAGTGCTGCTATCAGTTGGTCTAATTGGGAGCAGTATTTGTTGGAATTACTCATTTGGTTTTCCAGAAGGAGCTCATGATAGAGGACTCCCTTCCAATCCCACCTTATATACAACATCACCTTCTTTGGATGAAGACCGGCCTTTGGTGTGGTTGGTGATGGTTCATTTCCTTTGCCCCACGATCTCTTCCGTTCCACATTATTGTACAGTATCCATTTTTCATTGCCTGTCACAATTTGTTTTAAAAATGGAACATTTTCATTACATTTAAGTAGAGAATCGCATGTGGAAATGTGGTCAAGAAGGTTTTTTTTTGCTTAACTTATGTGGAACCCAAACATCAAAGCGATGAAAATAACGAATGGTACAATGGTACAAATGATTTTCAACGCTTGATTTGGATATTTTGAGTATGTTGGCTATCTCCTGCATGGTATAACATTGATTGTTCTCAATTAATGTCTCAATTTGATTGCTATCAGCTTCAACTGGTCTACCCAACTGTGGAGCATCGTCCAACAATAAATCTCCAGCATGAAACTTTGCAAACCACTTTTGACACATCTGATCAGTCACAGCACCTTCTCCATACTGCATAAATCTTTTTTTGCGTTTCAGTTGTGTTTTTACCTTTCTTGAAATAATCATAATATGCCTAAAATGTTGCTTTTTTCTTCCATCTTCAATATTAAAATGGCTACACAAAAATTCACCAGTTTTGATGTCTTTTTTTAAATGCATGCTGATATGACAGCTATCACATACAATCTAACAAAATTGTTTCAAATGAAGTTAAAGACAACTAAGTGCTACTGGAACCATCGTACAGAAAAAAACAAATGAAACTTTTGGCCGACCCAATAAAAACACAAACAAACAAATAAATAAATACCTTAAGTCATAGACCAGTGATGCAAATGTGTGATGAAACAAGAATTGTGATTATCCTAATTTCGTACACTTAAAATAAATAGTATTTTTGGAGAGGTAGGAATTGTAAAGAAAATTTTAAATTAGGAAATGACTGAAAATAAAAATGCAATTTTCTATTCAACTAACCCCTCCAAGGATTTCTTTTAGATAAATTGTTGCAACACCTAAAGGAGAAAAAGTTGAGTTTACTCCAAAGGCTATTTGATAACATTCTAAATCCTAAAATAATTTAGCAGTGGAAACTTGAAAAATAAATATTAATGAAATTAGATTCACTGAGTTTCCTATCTGGTCCTTCTGTTCTTCTAGGGCATGATCCTTTAATTCAATAATGAAATACATTTTAGCAATCATTTCAGCAGGGTCATCACCAAAAATCTCATGTTCTTCACTTTATTTAATTAGTTTTAAACACAGTGTTATCCTTACAGAAGCCTAACTTGCTATTTTAGAAAAAAAAGAAAAAATGAAAGGGAGGGTGATATGCAAATGATTCTGACTGAAAGAAATAGTGAGGAGTTGATGATTACTAACTGAATAGACTCTAAGTCATGAGAAATATGAAATGCAATGACAAAGGCAGCCAAAGGGCAGAATTCTTCAGAGGCTTACACTGTTGAGTGCTGATCATAATTCCGATCAAGGTCTTGACTAAAATTCTAGGAAAAAATACTATTTAAAAAATATTATATTGTTCAACTTTAAAAATTTGCAATGTCTAGCATATACAGATATAATAGTCATGGAATACCTAGATCATAATTAGTATGAATAGTCAGTAGAAGAAAAGAAACAACATATAAGTTTTCCAAATCCCAACATACTTTTGTACATATTTGTACATATTTCTATGTGATTACATGTAGGCCAATTGAGTATAAGCTATACATCAAAGACTTAGATACATCAAACTTTAGAATTGAAAAGAATTTAAATGTTCTTTTAGTCTGACTCTCTCATTTCCTTATTTTAAGACAATAATGTATCTGAAAACTTTGTGGATTCTATAGTTTTGCTATTATTTTAAAAGATGAGAATTCTGAGGTCCACAAGAGTTAAGTAACTTACTATGTCACATAGCTAGCTGGTGGCCAGCCTTAAAATGGAACGAAGACCTCCTATACCCTAATACTCTTCTAACACGTATTTATTAAACACCAACTGTATACCAAGGGTTACAGTGTTATGAAGAAAGACAAGATTCCCAGAAGACAATAAGCAAGCAAACAACAATAGCAAAAATCAGTAATTTAAATAATAACGTGATTAAAAGGTCGAAATTGGAGGAGATGGTACGGAGTAGCCTAATGCCAATGAAGATATTAAATAGGGTATTCAGGGAAGGGATCTCTGAAAATTTAGGACTGGGATATAAATCACGAAGAGGAAACAGCTGTCATAGATTATGCTGTGAATGAAGAAAATACCAAAGGCAAAGCCATGAATCCCTTTCCAGTGTGATATATATAAGGTGTAAAATAACATCCCAGAAGGACCATATTTTAACCCCCTATTTGATCCTAAAAATCAAGTTCTTTCCATTATACCACACTGTTTACATGTGGCTTAGTTTCTCATCGAATCTCCCCAAAACAGAGAGATCACATATATATTTAACATATATGCACAGAATTTCACAGTTTTGTAAAATTCTTTAAAACGCATTATTTACAATAATCCTATACAGTAAGCAAGGCAGTTATTATTGGAAGAAATCCATAGTGGAATGAAATGAACACCAGTTTTAAAATTAGGGTTCGAAGCTGGTCCTACCATTTATCAACTTGACTCCTTGGGCATATAACTTAAATTCTCTGAAACTAGATTTCTTCATTGGTCAAACAAAGATAAGTATGCCTTTTTATGGGATGTTATAAGAATAAAGTAAAGATATTCTTCAAAATGGTAGCTGACTTATAAGGATGTGCTGAAGAATTTTAAATAACAGTTCTCAATAAATGCAATTTTCAGTTAAGGAATGAATGTTGGTGCCCTCAAAACTTTCAGTAGTATATGAAAGCCATAGCAGAAGTGTATTAGAAATTTAAATCTTGGCATTTAGAATTTTATTCTTCCAATTTTTCTTCTAATATTGTCTAATTACATATGAACTGAGTTTTTTTTAACATCTTTATTGGAGTATAATTGCTTTACAATGGTGTGCCAGTTTCTGCTTTAGAACAAAGTGAATTAGCTATACATATACATATATCCCCATATCTCCTCCCTCTTGCATCTCCCTCCCACCCTCCCTATCCCACCCCTCTAGGTGGTCACAAAGTACCCAGCTGATCTCCCTGCGCTATGTGGCTGCTTCCCACTAGCTATCTATTTTACATTTGGTAGTGTATATAAGTCCATGCCACTCTCTCACTTCATCCCAGCTTACCCTTCCCCCTCCCCGTGTCCTCAAGTCCATTCTCTACATCTGCATCTTTATTCCTATCCTGCCCCTATGTTCTTCAGAACCTTTCTTTTTTTTTTTAATTCCATAAATATGTGTTAGCATACGGTATTTGTTTTTCTCTTTCTGACTTACTTCACTCTGTATGACAGTCTCTAGGTCTATCCACCTCACTACAAATAACTCAATTTCATTTCTTTTCATGGCTGAGTAATATTCCATTGTATATATGTGCCACATCTTCTTTATCCATTCATCTGTCGATGGACACTTAGGTTGCTTCCATATCCTGGCTATTGTAAAAAGAGCTGCAATGAACATTGTGGTACATGACTCTTTTTGAATTATGGTTTTCTCAGGGTATATGCCCAGTAGTGGGATTGCTGGGTCATATGGTAGTTCTATTTTTAGATTTTAAGGAACCTCTATACTGTTCTCCATAGTGGCTGTTTCAATTTACATTCCCACCAACACTGCAAGAGTGTTCCGTTTTCTCCACACCCTCTCCAGCATTTGTTTGTAGATTTTTTGATGATGGCCATTCTGACTGGTGTGAGATGATATCTCATTGTAGTTTTGATTTGCATTTCTCTAATGATTAGTGATGTTGAGCATTCTTTCATGTGTTTGTTGGCAATCTGTATATCTTCTTTGGACAAATGTCTATTTAGGTCTTTTGCCCATTTTTGGATTGGGTTGTTTTTTTGTTATTGAGCTGCATGAGCTGTTTGTAAATTTTGGACATTAATCCTTTGTCAGTTTCTTCATTTACAAATATTTTCTCTCATTCTGAGGGTTGTCTTTTCATCTTGTTTATGGTATCCTTTGCTGTGCAAAAGCTTTTAAGTTTCATTAGGTCCCATTTGTTTATTTTTGTTTTTATTTCCATTTCTCTAGGAGGTGGGTCAAAAAGGATCTTGCTGTGATTAATGTCATAGAGTGTTCTGCCTATGTTTTCCTCTAAGAGTTTAATAGTGTCTGGCCTTACATTTAGGTCTTTAATCCATTTTGATTTCATTTTTGTGTATGGTGTTCAGGAGTTGAACTGAGTCTTTATGCTGTTGAAACATGGTAACGTTAATGATCACAATTATTTCTAAATATCTGCTAGTTATGGTTTGGACTTGGCTTTTTGGTGTAGTTGGTGGTGATGATGTTGGTAGTAGTTTGGTTTTTTTTCGTTATTTACATTGGAGGTTAGTTTGTTGTTTGTTTTGTTTTGTTTTTTCTTTGCTTTACTTTGGGGTTGTATGAAGGACTTGTGAACATACAGGAAGAATGGGAGAATTGTGATATTAATGAAGCAATGGTATTTGTTGTTTGGATTTTGTGCTAACCTACTCTCAGTTTAGAGGATTTATTCTTTATGAAGCTAGGGAAGGCTAACATTTTATAAGTAAATTAGAATACATATGTGTGACAGTGTTTTCTCCTCATATTTTCACTTAAGCTTTTTCATATTCATCCAAGTAGTCCAACCAACCTTTCCGACCACACTAATATCTTAGGGAAGAAAATTATTCTGTTTTTATGATTTAGTCAGAGCTTTGACTACCTTAAATTGAAAAATATTCTTGTTGCTTTTTGAAAACTTTCCTCAAGTGAACTCAGATTTATGTAAGAATAATCCCATAGAGACAAAAGAAACAGAGTTTTCAAAGATATAACCACATAAAAACTGCACATTTTGCATTCATCAGACACCAGCGTTTATACTTTTTATCTGACAATTACACTAGAGAGAAGCTGTTATATGTCCTGATCTGCATCAAAAGGTCAATGTTGGTCCTTTGGAGTATGAAACAGATATAGAAGAGGAGAAGATCAAGATGAAGTCCTAATATTATGGAGCATCATGCAACAATACTCCATAATCCTTCCAGTCATTTCTAATGTTATATCATATCCATGCTACAATGAGGAAACTGAGATTCAGAAAAGATAAGTTGTTTATTCAATGCCACACAAAAAGTGACAGAATTGGCATTTGATCCCCAGTCTCTCCAGAGGGGATCTTCCTACTGTATAGGTTCTCTCCAATTTAGAGCATTTTAAAGATTTCACAGCAATGTTGCATACACTAGCTCATCTTCAGTCTAGATTCAGTTCATTTAATTAGCAATGATGGAAACAGGAGGCCAAATGTTAAATAGAATCAATTCAGCCAAACCCTTCCATATGCACCATTTTCAGTTTATACTCCAATTATTCTTTAATCTCACAATTTCAGAACAAAAACTCATTTGTTAGGAAAAAAAGGAGTTGGGAAGAACTTATAAACACTGATTACTTTTTCAAATATATGGCTGTAAAAGACAAATTGCTTTCCTGCTTCTTTATTATGCTAGCTAATGCTTATCATTTCATACACGTGTCAAACACTAATTGATGAAACTTTGAAAGAGGAAAGGAAAGAACAGTATCTCACTTTGAAATATCTTTGAGAACTGAAAATTAAAATGAACATAAAATAATCGGGGGCGGAGAGAAGCTCACACTCTCTTCATTTCAACCAAGCGCTCATAAAAGACACCAATTCATACCTCCCACCTGCTTGGCAATTTGAGAAGAAAGACCAGCTTACTCATCTGCTCTTTGGATTAATTCTAACATCTTTGATGAGAAGTTTACTTGTTTTCATTCAGTAGTTGTGTGTTTGTATCATTTTCCACACAATAAACCCACCACTCAAAACAAGTCTGATGTGTATTTTTCATAAAGCTAATTAGGCAGCAGGCAGTTTGAAAGACTCCTTTGCAAATCACATTAGCAGTTGGATAATTTCTCCAGGGAAGAGTGGGAGGAGCCCTGGGTCTTTTAAAATTCCAAATAGATCTTTATTTTCATCATGTCTTTTTTTCCTTAACAAAGTTAACTTCTTTAAGTGTTGCTGAGAGACAGAGCTACGGCCATCTTGAACGCTGATTCCTTGGTAGAGAGCTCAGGATCATACTTGGTGGATGCAGCACATTGAATTAATTGGAGAAGGGACCAAATTTATGTGACTACTGAACACTTACGCACTCATTAATTCTTCCAGACTTTGCAGAAATCATTTAATGCCACAGGGTTTTGTTACTAGTCCATTGTTTCCATTTCCCCTTTTCAAGGTCACTGAAATGTTTCAGTGAAATAATGGTGCTCCAGTTGCCTCAAATAATTAATGTGTCTCTAATGTATCTTTCCAACAGAACATGCTTTAGCTATTAGTGAGACTAAAGGCTCTTATTAGTGCCTTCCATCAGGAACCAAAGATTTCTAGAATGTCAGAAGTTTATGAAACTAAAGACTACATCCTTGTAACATTCCATTTTATATGATTTCTTTTAATATTATTTTAATTATCTTGAATGCAGAGCAATTAGCTGAGACTAGTCCAAAATCAGTTCATCTAAAGAATTCACCAATTTTTAAAAATTAAATTTTATTACTTTAGTAACATAATTATACCAACAAATAACTATCAAGATTTTAGGCAGGGCTTTTCAGCTAGAAATCAGCTTTTCTTTTATTAACTGCATGAATTCAGTAAAAATTGATTGAAAACAGATTTCCTATAAAGGCTATAATTTCTTTTCTCCCTCTTTTCTCTCTCTTTTTAACTTAAAAGTTATTTAGTTACAAAGGAACCACAATTTTCAACAGAAAATGTAAACATAAATTTCAAATGAATCCAAGAAGAATCATCACAAATTCTGAATTTATAACAACTAAGATTTTACTAGAATAAAAACAAGATTCAGTCATTCCTTCATTATTTATTGACCATTTAATATACCCTTCTGTAAATGTATTCAGTATGTTATTGAATAAAATAATCTGTGACTGAGTGAGAGAGATAATAAGAATGCTGGATAGTGCTAAGTACAAGACAAATAAGAAAAATGAGGACAGGATATGGGAATTAGGAGTGTCTGAATGCACAAGTTGTAATTTTACATGGTCTGGCCAGGGTAGGCCTCATACAGGAGGTAACGTGTGATCACGACTTAAAGGAAGTAAGGAGGGAATCATGCTGGGTCTAGATTTTCCCGCAGAGGAAAGGCAAGTATAAGGTCCCCAAAGTGTAAACATCCTGGTAGATTTGAAAAAAATCACAGGATTAATGTGGCTACAGGAGATTCAGCAAAAGGGAGCATAAAAGAGATAAAAATAAAGAGGCAATTTGGCGATGGGGAAGGAGGAGGCAATCAGAAGGGACTTGGAAGGACTTTGGTTTCCTTCTTAGTAAAAGGGGGAGCCATTGGAGAGTTTTGAGCAAAGCATGACATTGTCTAATATATTTTTGAAAGTATTTTCTGGCCACTGTGTTGAGAATAGATTGCAGGAAGGCAGGGATAGAAGCAGGGTGACCAGCTGGGGGCTATTATACCAAACAAGGTAAGAAATGATGGCTTGAACCAGAAATGATGTGAAAGGTACTGACTTCAATGACACTCTTTCAGATCCCTTTGAGCCTCAAGTACTTTGTTGTCTCTAAATAACATGATTTTCTGTGCTGTATTATCATATATATTTTTGTCATATTTCTCCCTCAATAGACTGTGAGCACCTCAAAGACAGGAACCATATCTCACTCATTTTTTACTCTCAAAGCATTCTGCCAAGCATGTGAGGGTACTGTATAAACTATTGTGAAATAAACAAGTTAAAATTAATCTCAATGAACAATGTATTTTTCACTTCAGAATAATTTTTAATATGTAATTGAGAGGTAAAAAATATAAGAAGGCTGAATATTAATAGGCCAGCAAGAATTACTAAGCTTTGAAATAGCAAAATGGATATATTTTGTGCATTCTTCCCCTGTGAAGTAATTCACATTTACATTCTTTAAATTAGGCTGTTAATGCTAAACCCTTTGATATCCTAATTAGTAAGAAAAATGACAATATTTTCAGAAGTATTTACTTAGGAAAGAAACAGTTCTTTAAAAAAAAAAAACACAGACCTGACAGAATGGAGTTACATTACATTACAGAACTACATACAATATATAATGTAATATAGAATTATAGAATTACATTAGTGTTCATGAGTGTCTCCAAACCTAGGAGAATCTACATTAGCTTAGGATCTGCATTGCTGGATCTGATTTGAAAAATATTTCATGTGCCACAAAGAATATCAAAATGTCAAAATCTTCCACCAAAAATAACTAAAAGGAATTATAAAATAATTTTTTTAATCCTTTATGTTTTTAACAGGAATATACAAAATAATACTGATTTCCCTTTTTGAAGAATTTTTTATCTCATCATAAACCAAATATACATTCATTATAAAAATGAAGTTTTTTTTTAATCACATAATTTTTTGCCAACAAAACATTTTGGTATATTTCTAACTTTTTTCAGTGTAAAAATTTGCATATTTCTTATTTTACAAAATTGAAATTACATTATATATAATCTCATAGCATATACTTTTTACTTACCACATCTGACCATTTTCCCATGTCATTAAATATTTCTGAAGATGCGTTTTACTGCATTTGTGTTACCATTTTTCTACTGTTTTCAGTTGATCAAATATATACTGAGTACCTACTATATGCTAGACAATACGTTAAGCGCTAGACCCAGTCTCATGAAGTACTTGCTCTTTCAGAGAGCTTACATTCAACAAATGGTGCAGGTAAAGTGCAATGAGTGCTATAGGATGCTATGGAAACAGTGGCCCACCTAACTTACTCTAGGAAAATCAGGCTACATTGAAGCTGAGACCTGCAGAATAAGTAGGAGATAACAATCTGTGTTGAGGGATTTCTGGATTGTATTCCAGGCAAAGGAAAATGTGTGTTCCAGGCAGAGGTGTGTGGTCAAGAAAGCCCATGTCTCGTTCAAGGTGGCAAGAGGAAAAAATAGAGTAGTAAGGAATGTGGTATGGAGTCTGAGGTTTCAAATGACAACATCCATTAAACAGCTTAATATACAGGTCTAGTGTTCAATAGAGGTCACTTAGCTAGAAACAGGGATTTGGGCATGTTTAATATATGTCTGGTGATTATTCTATTCACCAATCTAAAATCACTTGATTATTTTAGGAAGGCAAAAACCTATTATTTATATGGTTTGTACATTACAATAATATGGTATTTTATATACAGTTGGTGCAAAAGTATAATTTGAACAATAAATATTTGCTATTTGAATACTGCAACAATTATTTGTGATTGTTGCTAGAGGTACAAGCTGGTACATTAAAGAGTCTAATTTTTCTCAGATTACCAAAACTGGGCAAAAATTGAGAAAACTAAAATTTAAGAAAACACTAAAAGTTATCTTCTTTCCAGAGATATATTCTTTCTATATTTCAGCTGCAGATAGTAAACAAATTTTAAAAGCTTGCAACATTAGAAGGTGCTAAGTGTTATTAAAAAAGTAGAGAAAGAGAGTAGGAATGTGGGGTAGGAGAGGAGGGGTTGTAATTTTGAATACAGTGGTCAGAGGAGGTCTTACTTAGAAGATTTTCAAGCAAAGATTTCATGGAGGTTGGGGAATAAGCCACATAGATATCAGGGTTAGATGTTTCCAGACTAAAAGCAAGGAAATCAGTGAGGTTGGAGCAGAGATAGCATAGCAAGGGAGAAAATAACAGGCGATAAAGTCAGATGGGGGGGGATGGGCAATGGTGTGTGGCTTCGGAGTTCATTCTAAGGAATTTGGGTTTTACTCTGAATGAAATGATAAAACCATTGTAGGGCTTTGAATCAAGAAGTAATATGGGGGAGAGCTTCAAGAAGGCAGAAGAGTAAGATGCGGAGATCACCTTCCTCCCCACAGATACACCAGAAATACATCTACACATGGAACAACTCCTACAGAACACCTACTGAACGGTGGCAGAAGACCTCAGACTTCCCAAAAGGCAAGAAAGTCCCCACGTACGTGGGTAGGGCAAAAGAAAAAAGAATAAACAGAGACAAAAGGATAGGGACGGGACCTGCACCAGTGGGAGGGAGCTGTGAAGGAGGAAAGGTATCCACACACTAGAAGTCCCTTCATGGGCGAAGAATGCGGGTGGCGGAGGGGGGAAGCTTCGGACCACGGAGGAGAGCGCAGCAACAGGGGTGCAGAGGGCAAAGCGGTGAGATTCCCGCACAGAGAATCGGTGCCGACCGGCACTCACCAGCCCGAGAGGCTTGTCTGCTCACCCGCCGGGGTGGGCGGGGCTGGGAGCTGAGGCTCCGGCTTCGGTCTGAGCGCAGGGAGAGGACTGGGGATGGCGGCGTGAACACAGCCTGAAGGGGCTAGTGCACCACAGCTAGCCGGAAGGAAGGCTGGGGAAAAGCCTGGAGCTGCCAAAGAGGCAAGAGACGTTTTCTTGCCTCTTTGTTTCCTGGTGCGCAAGGAGAGGGGTTCAGAACACCGCTTAAAGGAGCTCCAGAGACGGGCAGAGACGCAGCTATCAGCACGGACCCCAGAGACGGGCATGAGACACTAAGGCTGCTGCTGAGCCACCAAGACGCCTGTGTGCAAGCACAGGTCACTACCCACACCTGCCCTCCCGGGAGCCTGTGCACTCCGCCACTGCTGGGGTCCCGTGATCCAGGGACAACATCCCTGGCAGAACACACAGTGCGCCTCAGGCTGGTGCAACATCACGCTGGCCTTTGCCACCGCAGGCTCACCCCACACTCCATGCCCCTCCCACCCCCACCACCCCACCCCCAGCCTCAGTGAGCCAGAGCCCCCGAATCAGCTGCTACTTTAACCCCGTCCTCTCTGAGGGAAGAACAGATGCCCTCAGGCGACCTACAAGCAGAGGCGGGGCCCAATCCAAAACTGAATCCCGCGAGCTGTGCGAACAAAGAAGGGAAAGGGAAATTTCTCCCAGCAGCCTCAACAGCAGTGGATTAAATCTCCACAATCAACTTGATGTACCCTGCATCTGTGGAATACCTGAATAGGCAATGAATCATCCCAAATTGAGGAGGTGGACTTTGGGAGCAACAAGATATATATTTTCCCCCTTTTTCTCTTTTTGTGAGTGTGTATGTGTATGCTTCTGTGTGTGATTTTTGTCTGTATAGCTTTGCTTTTAGCATTTGTCCTAGGGTTCTGTCTGTGTTTTTTGTTTGTTTGTTTTTAGTATAGTTTTTAGTGCTCATTATCACTGGTGGATTTGTTTTTTGGTTTGGTTGCTCTCTTCTTTCTTTAAGTCTTTCTCTTTTTTATCCTTAAAAATTTTTTTTTAATAATTATTTTTCCTTTTAATAACTTTATTTTATTTTATCTTCTTCTTTCATTCTTTCTTTTTCTTTCTCCCTTTTATTCTGAGCCGTGTGGATAACAGGCTCCTGGTGCTCCAGCCAGGTAGCAGGGCTGTGCCTCTGAGGTGGGAGAGCTAAGTTCAGGACATTGGTCCACAAGAGACCTCCCAGCTCCACGTAATACCAAACGGCGAAAATCTCCCAGAGGTCTCCATCTCAACACCAAAGCTCAGCTCCACTCAACGACCAGCAAGCTCCAGTGCTGGACATTCTATGCCAAACAACTAGCAAGACAGGAACACAAACCCACCCATTAGCAGACAGGCTGTCAAAATCATAATAAGGCCAAAGACATCCCAAAACACACCACCAGACATGGACCTACCCACTAGAAAGACAAGATCCAGCCTCATCCACCAAAACACAGGCAGTAGTCCCCTCCACCAAGAAGCCTACACAACCCACTGAGCCAACCTTAGCCACTGGGTGCAGACACCAAAAACAATGGGAACTACGAACCTGCAGCCTGTGAAAAGGAGACCCCTAATACAGTAAGTTAAGCAAAATGAGAAGACAGAGAAACACACAGCACATGAACGAGCAAAGTAAAAACCCACCAGACCGAAGAAATGAAGGGGAAATAGGCAGTCTACCTGAAAAAGAATTCAGAATAATGATAGTAAAGATAATCTAAAATCTTGTAAATAGAATGGAGAAAATAAAAGAAACATTTAACAAGCACCTAGAGGAACTAAAGAGCAAACAAACAGTGATGAACAACACAATAAATGAAATTAAAAATTCTCTAGATGGGATCAATAGCAGAATAACTGAAGGGAGAAGAATGGATAAGTGACCTGGAAGATAAAATAGTGGAAATAAATACTGCAGAGCAGAATAAAGAAAAAAGAATGAAAAGAATTGAGGACAGTGTCAGAGACCTCTGGGACAAAAATAAACACATCAACATTCGAATTATAGGGGTCCCAGAAGAAAAAGAGAAAAAGAAAGGGACTGAGAAAATATTTGAAGAGATTACAGTTGAAAACTTCCCTAATATGGGCAAGGAAATAGTTAATCAAGTCCAGGAGCACAGAGAACCCTATATAGGATACATCCAAGGAGAAACACGCCAAGAAACATATTGATCAAACGATCAAAAACTAAATACAAAGAAAAAATATTAAAAGCAGCAAGGGAAAAACAAAAAATAACATACAAGGGTATCCAAATAAGGTTAACAGCTGATCCTTCAGCAGAAACTCTGCAAGCCAGAAGGGAGTGGCAGGACATATTTAATGTGATGAAGGGAGAAAACCTACAACCAAGATTACTCCACCCAGCAAGGATCTCATTCAGATTCGACGGAGAAATTAAAACCTTTACAGACAAGCAAAAGCTAAGAGAATTCAGCACCACCAACCCAGCTTTACAAGAAATGCTAAAGGAACTTCTCTAGGCAGGAAACACAAGAGAAAGAAAAGACCTACAATAAAAAACCCAAAACAATTAAGAAAATGGTAAAAAGAACATACATATTGATAATTACCTTAAATGTAAATGGATTAAATGCTCCAACCAAAAGACATACACTGGCTGAATGGATATAAAAACAAGACCTGTATATGATGTCTACAACAGACCCACTTCAGACCTAGGGACACATACAGACTGAAAGGGATGGAAAAAGATATTCCATGCAAACGGAAATCAAAAGAAAGCTGGGGTAGCAATTCTCATATCAGAAAAAATAGACTTTAAAACATAGACTATTACAAGAGACAAAGAAGGACACTACATAATGATCAAGGGATCAATCCAAGAAGAAGATATAGCAATTGTAAATATTTATGCACCCCACATAGGAGCACCTCAATACATAAGGCAAATGCTAACAGCCATAAAAGGGGAAATCGACAGTAACACAATCATAGTAGGGGACTTTAACACCCCACTCTCACCAATGGACAGATCATCCAAAATGAAAATAAATAAGGAAACACAAGCTTTAAATGATACATTAAACAAGATGGACTTAATTGATATTTATAGGATATTCCATCCAAAAACAACAGAATACACTTTCTTCTCAGGTGTTCATGGAACATTCTCCAGGATAGATCATAACTTGGGTCACAAATCAAACCTTGGTAAATTTAAGAAAACTGAAATTGTATCAAGTATCTATTCTGACCACAACACTATGAGACTAGATATCAATTACAGGAAAAAATCTGTAAAATATACAAACACACGGAGGCTAAACAATACACTACTTAATAACCAAGAGATCACTGAAGAAATTAAGGAGGAAATCAAAAAATACCTACAAACAAATGACAATGAAAACACGACGACCCAAAACCTATGGGATGCAGCAAATGCTGTTCTAACAGGGAAGTTTATAGCAATACAATCCTACCACAAGAAACAAGAAACATCTCAAATAAACAACTTAACCTTACACCTAAAGCAATTAGAGAAAGGAGAACAAAAAACCCCAAAGTAAGCAGAAGGAAAGAAATCATAAAGATCAGATCAGAAATAAATGAAAAAGAAACGAAGGAAACGATAGCAAAGATAAATAAAACTAAAAGCTGGTTCTTTGAGAAGATAAACAAAATTGATAAACCATTAGCCAGACTGATCAGGGAAAAAAGGGAGAAGACTCAAATCAATAGAATTAGAAATGAAAAAGGAGAAGTAACAACTGACACTGCAGAAATACAAAGGATCATGAGTGATTAATAAAAGCAACTCTGTGCCAATAAAATGGACAACGTGGAAGAAATGGACAAATTCTTAGAAATGCACAACCTTCCAAGACTGAACCAGGAAGAAGTAGAAAATATGAACAGACCAATCACAAGCACTGAAATTGAAACTGTGATTAAAAATCTTCCAACAAACAAAAGTCCAGGACCAGATGGCTTCGCAAGTGATTTTCACCAAACATTTAGAGAAGAGCTAACACCTATCCTTCTCAAACTCTTCGAAAATATAGCAGAGGGAGGAACACTCCCAAACTCATTCTACGAGTCCACCATCACCCTGATGCCAAAACCAGACAAAGATATCACAAAGAAAGAAAACTACAGGCCAATATCACTAATGAACATAGATGCAAAAATCCTCAACAAAATACTAGCAAACAGAATCCAACAGCACATTAAAAGGATCATATACTATGGTCAAGTGGGGTTTATCCCAGGAATGCAAGGATTCTTCAATATACACAAATCAATCAATGTGATACACCATATTAACAAATTGAAGGAGAAATCCATATGATAATCTCAATAAATGCAGAGAAAGCTATCGACAAAATTCAACACCCATTTATGATAAAAATCCTCCAGAAAGTAGGCATAGAGGGAAATTCCCTCAACATAAGAAAGGCCATATGTGACAACCCACAGACAACATCGTCCTCAATGGTGAAAAACTGAAACCATTTCCACTAAGATCAGGAACAAGACAAGGTTGTCCACTCTCACCACTATTATTCAACATACTTTTGGAAGATTTAGCCACAGCAGTCAGAGAAGAAAAAGAAAGAAAAGGAATCCAAATCAGAAAAGAAGAAATAAAGCTGTCACTGCAGATGAAACGATACTATACATAGAGAATCCTAAAGATGCTACCAGAAAACAACTAGAGCTAATCAATGAATTTGGTAAAGTAGCAGGATACAAAACAAATGCACAGAAATCTCTTGCATTCTTATACACTAATGATGAAAAATCTGAAATTGAAATTAAGAAAACACTCCCATTTACCAATGCAACAGAAAGAATAAAATATCTAGGAATAAACCTACCTAAGGAGACAAAAGACCTGTATGTAGAAAATTATAAGACACTGATGAAAGAAATTAAAGATGATACAAATAGATGGAGAGTTAGACCATGTTCTTGGATTGGAAGAATCAATATTGTGAAAACGACTCTACTACCCAAAGCAATCTACAGATTCAGTGCAATCCCTATCAAACTACCACTGGCATTTTTCACAGAACTAGAACAAAAAAATCTCACAATTTGTATAGAAACACAAAAGATCCCGAATAGCCAAAGCAATCTTGAGAAAGAAAAATGGAGCTCGAGGAATCAGGCTCCTTGACTTCAGACTATACCACAAAGCTACAGTAATCAAGACAGTATGGTACTGGCACAAAAACAGAAATATGGATCAATGGAACAGGATAGAAAGCCCAGAGATAAACCCATGCACATATGGTCACCTTATCTTTGATAAATGAGGCAAGAACATACAGTGGAAAAAAGACAGCCTCTTCAATAAGTGGTGCTGGGGAAACTGGACAGCTACATGTAAAAGAATGAAATTAGAACACTCCCTAACACCATACACAAAAATGAACTCAAAATGGATTAAAGACCTAACTGTAAGGCCAGACACTATTAAACTCTTAGAGGAAAACATAGGCAGAACACTCTTTGACATCAATCACAGCAAGATCCTTTTTGACCCACCTCCTAGAGAATATGGAAATAAAAACAAAAGTAAACAAATGGGACCTAATGAAACTTAAACACTTTTGCACAGCAAAGGAAACCATAAACAAGACGAAAAGACAACCCTCTGAATGGGAGAAAATATTTGCAAATGAAGCAACTGACAAAGGATTAATCTCCAAAATTTACAAGCAGCTCATTCAGCTCAATATCAAAAAAACAAACAACCCAATCCAAAAATGGGCAGAAGACCTAAACAGACATTTGTCCAAAGAAGATATACAGATTGCCAACAAACACATGAAAGAAGGCTCAACATCATTAATCATTAGAGAAATGCAAATCAAAACTACAATGAGGTATCATCTCACACCAGTCAGAATGGCCATCATCAAAAAATCTACAAACAATAAATGCTGGAGAGGGTGTGGAGAAAAGGGAACACTCTTGCAGTGTTGGTGGGAATGTAAATTGAAACAGCCACTATGGAGAACAGCATGGAGGTTCCTTAAAAAACTAAAAATAGAACTACCATATGACCCAGCAATCCCACTATTGGGCACACAGCCTGAGAAAACCATAATTCAAAAAATTCATGTATGGGCTTCCCTGGTGGCGCAGTGGTTGAGAGTCCGCCTGCTGATGCAGCGGACACGGGTTCGTGCCCCGGTCCGGGAAGATCCCACATGCCGCGGAGTGGCTGGGCCTGTGAGCCATGGCCGCTGAGCCTGCGCGTCCAGAGCCTGTGCTCCGCAACGGGAGAAGCCACAACAGTGAGAGGCCCGTGTACCGCAAAAAAAAAAAAAAAAAAAAATTCATGTACCACAATGTTCATTGCAGCTCTATTTACAATAGCCAGGACATGGAAGCAACCTAAGTGTCCATCAACAGGTGAATGGATAAAGAAGATGTGGCACATATATACAATGGATATTACTCAGCCATTTAAAGAAATGAAATTGAGTTATTTGTAGTGAGGTGGATGGACCTAGAGTCTGTCATACAGAGTGGAGTAAGTCAGAAAGAGAAAAACAAATACAGTATGCTAACACATATATATGGAATCTAAAAAAAAAAAAAGGTCATGAGGAACCTAGGCGCAAGAAGGGAATAAAGACGCAGACCTACTAGAGAATGGACTTGAGTATATGGGGAGGGGGAAGGGTAAGTTGGGACAAAGTGAGAGAGTGGCATGGACGTATATACACTAGGAAATGTAAAACAGCTAGCTAGTGGAAAGCAGCCGCATAGCATAGGGAGAGCAGCTCGGTGCTTTGTGACCACCTAAAGGGGTGGGATAGGGAGGGTGGGAGGGATACACAAGAAGGAGGAGATATGGGGATATATGTATATGTATAACTGATCCACTTTGTTATAAAGCAGAAACTAACATACCATTGTAAAGCAATTATACTCCAATAAAGATGTTTAAAAAAATAAATAAATATTGGAAAAGAGTACAGAGTTTCCTCAAACTATTTAACATAAAAGTTCCACATGATCACTAACATACCACTGTAAAGCAATTATACTCCAATAAAGATGTTTAAAATAAATAAATAAATATTGGAAAAGAGTACGGAGTTTCCTCAAAAAATTTAACATAAAAGTTCCACATGATCCAGCAAACCCAAGTCTGGATATATTGAAAGGGAATTTTAAAAAAAAGAAATAATATGACTTACAATCTGCTGTGTAGAGAACAGGCATAGGGAACCAGGGTGGAGGCTACTGCAATAACCCAGTCAAAAGATGGTATCATCTGGTCCATGATGGACGTGATGGAACTTGTCATTTATGCTATGAAAAGAAAGCATCAAGTAAAAATATTCAGTTAGCTAAAATGGTTGTTATAGATAATATTAATGCAGTTAATTTTTCTTATTTGTGGTTAGTTATATTCTATAAAGTCTCGATGAAGACTGTCAAGTACTGAATTAGTGAGTAATGAAACTTTGCCCCTTGAGGAAATACAGGGTTAGATTTATTTGAGCCTCTGTTCATAACATTTTGATCAACTGAGCAGTATCTAACGTTGTGTTTCTGTTTATAGATACTTAATTTAATATATATTGTTGATTCATTAGCATTGAACTCACCGCCAGCAGTGCTATAACACATGCCTGAAATCTGCTTAACAAAGACACGTATTTTATCTGCAAAGCACATCACAGCCTTCCTGTGCTTAGAAGCCTGCCCAGCATCACCTCAGCACTATGTTGGGGGACATTTGAAGTGGTGAAATAACCAACAAAAAAAAAACATCTCAAAAAACATGACAGTAAATAGACTAGGAAGGGAACGTGTGAGGTGGGTGACTCAAATTTTTTGCTCCTCTGCACCCACCCATAAATGACCAGGACTGTGAGTACTGATTCAGGGTATAATAAGTTTTAGTGAGTAGGTGAATTAGCAAATATGGAATCTGTGAATAATGAGGATCAACTGTATTCCTCTAAATGTACTTCTTAGTGCACACCATGTTTTAGAAATATCTTAGAGAGTAACATATAATATCACAATATGAATCTATTATTTTAAATGGATTTTTCATTTTTATATATCCTATGTAATATTCATTAAATACTTATAATATTTATAAATATTATGAACAATATGATATCTCCCAGGAATAAAAAATTACTACATAAAAAGAAAGTACAACTTTACCAACCCACCCATTCACCATGATCAGTTTTTTTTTCTTTTTCCTTCTGGGATTTTCATACCTCCATGGAGGTATTAGAAATAAAATAAACTAATCAATTAGATTACAATTTTATTTTATTTTATTTTTTTAATTTTTTTGCGGCACGCGGGCCGCTCACTGTTGTGGCCTCTCCCACTGTGGAGCACAGGCTCCGGACGCACAGGCTCAGCGGCCATGGCTCACGGGCCCAGCCGCTCCGCGGCATGCGGGATGCTCCCGGACCGGGGCACAAACCCGTGTCCCCTGCATCGGCAAGCGGACCCTTAACCACTGCGCCACCAGGGAAGCCCTAGATGTACAATTTTAAAAACTTCAGTCTTCTACTTCTAGTAAATATTTTGATTTGTTTGGTGTTTCTTCTATGAATAACATTCTTTAGAAAGTTGCAATGTTGTTAAATGCTTTGAATGTGTTCGTGACACACTCGTAGTCAGTAACTTCATGCTCATTAAGTTGGGACTTCAATTGCCTTCAAGTAAAAAATTCTATAAAAGCTTATTTCCAAACTGCCTATCAAGTAAGCTAACAGTTTCAGTTTTAAAGAAGAGAAGCATCTTTACTTTGTTAGAAAAAGTATAAATCTTTTGTTCCAGTAGTCTTTTTTTTAATTGAGGTATAGTTGATGTACAATATTATATAAGTTTCAGGTGGACAACATAGTGTTTCACAATTTATAGTTATTATAAAATATTGGCTATATTACCTGTGTTGTACAGTATATCCTTGTAGCTCATTTTATACATAGTAGTTTATACATTTTAGTCCCCTATCCCTTTCATGCTTCTCCCCCTTCCTTCTCCTCTCTCCCACTGGTAACCACTAGTATTTTTCTCTGTATCTGTGAGTTTGTTTCTTTTTGTTATATCCACCAATTTGTTTTATTTTTCCACTAGTCTTTATTAAACTAAATCCTGCCCACTTTTCTTCCTGAGCTGTCTCTTCTACAAATTGTTCTGACAATAGTACAGCAAATCGATGTCTTCCACTATCCTGTTCCTACTTCCCTATCTACACACTGTTCAAGACTTATTCACTAGTTATTTCATTTAGGTTAATCTTTCATCCTCATATATATCTATACACCTTAAGCAGGAGACGTATTCATATCTCTCTTATCCTCTACAATAGGATTTCTTAACCTTGGCACTACTGACATTTTGGCTGGATTATTATTTGTTGTGAGGGGCTTTCCTGTGCACTGTAGGATGTTCAGCAGAATCCCTGGCCTCTACCTCTTCGGTGCCGGTAGCAAATCTTCCCACCCCACAGCCCTCCAAGTTGTGACAACCAAAAACATCTTTAGACATGGCCTAATGTCCCTTGGGGGACAAAAATCACTCCTGATTAAAAACTATTGCCCTATACCATATGCTATAGTCTGGAGTAGAAATAAACATTCTTTTTAGATAATTCAGTCAAATTTATTCAGTCAATAATCAATACACATATGAAGTAGACTCGGATCTCTGGAATCCTAATAAAACATACTGGAAGGCTGCTTGCTCTTCACAGTCGATGTTCTTAAAGGAACAAAATACTCTAGCTGTTAAAGAGAGCAATCAATGCAAAATTGATCTAAATAAATAACTCCCTAGGTAATAATTTTTAACGTTTTTATAACAGAAGATTTCTAAACTATTCTTAGTTACTTTAAAATAAAACAATTATTAACATTAGCCTATTTGTATTATGGTTCTTCTTTACATTTGTGGTATTATATAAATATCTTAAATTTTCGATTCTTGACACTCAGAGCATGGTCCAAGGACCAGAAGTGTAGACATCAGTGGGGAGCTTTTCAGAAATTCAGAATCTCAGGTCCCACCCCAGACTGAATCAGAATCTGTGTTTTAACAAGATCCCTAGAGATTTGTATACACAGTAAAGATTGAGAAAGACTGGGTTAGATGACTCTTCTCTCCCACTGTCCACTCTAAATTTAGTAAAATAAGATTATATCTTGTCCAGATAGGACTCTTTTGCATTTTTATGCTAATAATCATATTATTTTTAATTTTTATCTATTTATTTGAAATAACAGAAAATTAGATATAGCCAGCAGAATAACAGTGTTTTATTATAAATGCTTTGAGCATCAATCAGCTGAATCATGTACTACTTGCTTATTAAGACAAAATTGAGACTTCAGCTGATATATAATTAGTATTTCAATTAATGTGGCTACATGTAGATAAACATATTTCAGGAGATTCTTGACCCTTGTTCTTCATCATTTATTACCTTTTCAATATAATCACGTTCTGCTCCCAGATATATTTCTTTTGCAATAATTTTGTACAATTTTGATTTTTTCAAAAAATGGATTTTAGACTGGAAAAGTAGGCATGCCAGTGGTTTCTATGGCTAATCCATTTTATATTATGCTTAATGAGTTTTAGAGTCAAATAAATTTTCAAAATCATTTTAAACAAAAATAACTTTTACTTGCAGAATCCCTTCCCTTCCCTCCTGATAGTTTTATTCTCAATTTAGCAGTGGTGAGGGCAACAAACATGATGTTGAAAGTTAAAGAAAAAGGAGGAATAATAAGAGTATTTTTTTCTGTTTTCTTTTCATGTTCAGCACCCACATTTAAAAACACAGTGACTTTCCACAGGATAGAAAAATTAGTGATAGAGTTAAATAAAGTCATTTCTTTCTTGCCACTGAAATAAATAAAAGGTGGCTTTGCCCAGGGCTTCATATTAACTGAGGAATAGATGAGAGAGAGGCGATATGCAAATTTGAAAGGTGACTTTTTTAGGATCCTTTCCAGTCTCATTTTTGGAATTAAACATCCAGATGATGAAGGACCGGATAGCCAAAGCCCTGTAGAGTTGGGAAACCTAACAACTTTGTTTCTCTGTGCCCCCTGAATATCCAATTTAAAAAAATCAAAACACAGAAGAAGAGGATGGATTGGAATGAGAAGCAGATCCCCAGAGACAAAAGTGTAACTGCTGAGCATTTCAACTGCCCTTTCATCAGCCAAAGGCAAAACCCTGACTGCTCCTTCAGCTACCTAGGTCGCGGTCTGCAAGGACAATATATATTCCCCAAAGTGCTGGAAAAGCTAAATTCCTACCTTAAATAAAGGGGGAGAGAGGGGACACTGAATGACACAGAGAGAGCACAGTTCTTTATTTTCTTTGCAAAGAACGTAAATGCAAAATAGAAATACACAGGGGAAGATCATGTGAATAAATACAAATGAGTTCAGCATTTGCTGTGAGGTAAACGTTTACATTTCTTTTGAGTGCTAAGTGCAGAAAACATTGCCTCCCACACTAGACAGCCAGAGCTATTCCTCTGCACATTTACACAGGCTCAATAATCCATCATTACTTCATCTCACAATCTGATCTGACCTTTACAGCTTTGCTTCTTTTATCATCTCTTATTCTCCAATGTCTGGCTGCCTTTATTTTACAGTTCTACATTCCATCAAACTGCATTCTTCTTGTACATAATTGATACTTTCTCCAATTATCCACATAGCTGTGAACCTATGTATATTTTCAAAGAACATTTAATGAACTGAGACTTGGTGGACTTAATAATTAAAGTATATATTAAAAGAATATCTGTGCTTCTTAGAGATTTTGTGTATGTCTCTGAAGTCCACTGGTAATATGCTTTTCATGAGAATGGAGAGATTTTTTTTAATATTTAAGAAAGAAAAGAGAAAGAATGAGCAGATATTAGATGAAGAGAAAGAAAAGAAGAGACAAACCCATAACAAAGCATGATGTAGATATGCCACCCAGAATACCCTTGGTTATAAAAAATATCTTTAGCATGTATTCTTCCTTGAATCCTTATTTCTGGTGATTTGGGCTCCCATTTACTGATAGTAATAGGTGAAACTAACTAAAAAGGCTTTATTTTTCTGCCCTCATATTTGGAACCCCCAAGTAATTGCTTCAACTCTTCTCAATTAAATATCTATCCCCCTCGTAAAACAAACAGTAACTTCATGTAGGCTAGTATTTGTATTTTTTCTACTTAATGTGTTAATGCAGATGCCTGTAAACACACAATGAGTTATGTCAACTCTTGAAAAATTTCCTTTTGTTTTAAATTATTAGGTCCCTAAGTGGCATGGGTTGTAAAATTCTTGTACTTTTAATATATTCTGATATTATGGGGAATTGTGAAACTCTGATGGAAGTTATGAAGGGGACATCTATTCTCACTTCTCTCCCTGGAATTACAGTAGCCCTATAGGTCTCAGTTTTCTCATCTATAAATTGAAAGGACTGAACTAGGTGATCTCCATGGTTCATTCCAGTTTTATTATTCTTTGATTCTCATGTAAATGCTTTTTAGATGCCACTTCAATTGAGTAAACCCAAAATGTAATAATAAGAAGAAAAGTTAAATTCATAGAAAGAGTATTTGTTCAACATATCTAATTTGTGAGGGTTTCATTAAATAGTTCATTACTACCTATTTTATTAAAGAATGTGTACTACATTTAAGGTTGCCAAATTTAGCAAATAAAAATACAAGACATTCACAGTTGAACTTGAATTTCAGATAAACATCAAATAACTTTTTAGTATTAGTGTGTCTCATGCAGTGTTTGGAACATGCTTATACTAAAAAAGTATTTGCCGTTTACCTGAAATTCAAGTTTAACTGAGAATTCCATATTTTATCAGGTACCCTAACTAATACTTTTTCAACCAGTTTATTATAATTCTTCAATAGACAATTAGACAAAAATCATACTTTTGTAAAACAGTCTTTTACCATTTTTGCCGGTGAATCAGCATAGTGATTTTGCAGATATTATTTAATAACATCTAAATTCTTCTTTATGCTCCTGATTCAGTTAAGAATGCCTACTGTATAGCACAGAGAACTACATGCAATATCCTATGATGAACCATAATAGAAAAGAATATTAAAAAAGAATATATATACACACACATATATATGTGTGTGTATATATATATATAACTGAATTGCTTTGCTGTACAGCAGAAATTAACACAATGTTGTAAATCAACTATACTTCAAGAAAAAAATTGTTTTAAAGAATGAGCACAATATCATACTAAACTTCTATAATTTAAAATATTTCTTCATATGCTCCCACCTACTCAAGATAGTGAGGGAATAGTGCATTCTGGTTAATCTGCTATTCATCCAGTGTCCATCTATGTCTCACATGGATTTTTCCATTTTTCAGAGGATTATAAAGAAATTATACACTTAAGATTAAAAACTTTCCTATAACACCAAAAACACAATACATAAAATGACAAATTGATCATTTGCACCTCAACAAAATGAAAAACTTTTGCTCTGTGAAAGATTATGTGAAGAGAAGGAAAAGCCAAACTGCAGCCTGGAGAAAATATTTGCAAGCCATATATCTGACAAAGGCCTTGAATCGAGAATATATGAAGAACTCTCAAAACTGCAGTTAGAAAATTGAAAAAAAGACATTAAGAGGATATACAGATGGAAAATAACATTAACCATCAAGGAAATGTAAATTCAAACCACAATGAGATGTTACTATATCCCTATCAGAAAGGCTAATAAAAAATAATGGTAGTACTAAATTCTGATGAGGATGTAGAAAAACTGTATCACAGATACATTGCTGCTGGGAATGTAAAATGGTACAGTCATTCTGGAAAACATTTTGGCAGTTTCTTATAAAACTAAGCAACTATCATATGACCTAGCCATTGCACTCCTGTGCATTTATCCCAGAGAAATGAAAATGTATTTTCACACAAAAACCTATACACAATTGTTCATAGCCCCTTTATTTGTAATAGCCAAAACCTGGAAACAGTCCAGATATATCCTTCAATGGGGAATGATTAAACAAACTGGTATATCCATACCATGGAATACTACTCAGCAATAAAGAAGAACAAACTTGGTACATGAAACAACTTGAATGCAAATTAAGAGAATTATGCTGAGGGGAAAAAGCTAACTTCAAAATGTTGCATACTGTATGATGCCATTTATATAACACTGTTGAAATATCAAAATTATAGAGGTGGAGAATAGATTGGTTGTTACCAAAGTTTATGGAGGGTAAGAGAGGAGGCAATTGTGGCTGTAAAGGGGTAGTTCACGGGAGTGTGTTGTAGTGATGGATCAGTTCTTTATCTTGTTTGGTTGTGGCTACAAGAACCTACACGAGATAAAATTTCAGAAACACACACACACACACACACAAGTGCATGTAAAATCAGTGAGATCTGAATAAACTCTACAGATTTCACCAATGTCAATTGCCTGGTTTTGATAGTGCACTATAAAAAAGTGCACTTTTTTCACTGGAGAAAATTGGAAGAAGGATAAACAGAAACTCCCCATACTCATCCACATTTTTTTTTTTTGCAACTTTCTGTGAATGTAAAATTGTTTTAAAACTAAAATTAAAAGAAAAAAAACCTATCCTGGGTAAAACCTTTGACTCTGAAGGCTTTGGGGGATCCTATATTAATCTATTGACACAAAGTGATTATTGATAGGTATGTATTTATTGCTATTTTGTTACTTGTTTTCTGGTTGTTTTTGTAGTTCTTTGTTCTTTTCTTCTTCTTTTAGTCTCTCCTCTTATGGTTTGATGATTTTTTAGTGTTACGTTTGTGTTCTTTTCTCTCTAGTTTTTGTGCATCTATTGTAGGTTTTTGATTTGTGGCTGCCAAGGGATTCATATATGTTGACCTATTAATTACATCTACTTGTTTTAAACTGATGGTCATTTAAGTTCAGATACATTCTAAAAGATCTGCATTTTTTACTCCTCTTCCCCATGTTTTGTACTTTTCATGTCATATTTTACATCTTCTTGTCTATCCCTTAACTGTTTATTGCAGTTATAGCTCATTTTACAATTTTTATCTTTTAATCTTCATATTAGCTTATTTAAGTGGTTATCCAAAGACTTTACTATATATATGCCTTTACTAGTGGGATTTTTCCTTTCCTATAAATTCTTACTTCTTGTTGTAGCCTTTTCTTTTCCGCTTAGAAAAAAAACCTTTAAAATTTCTTTTAGGGTAGATTTAGTATTGATGAACTCTTTTAGTTTTTGCTTGTCTGAGAAGTTCTTTATCTCTCTTTCAATTCTGAATGATAATCTTGCTGGTAGACTATCCTAGGTTGCAGGTTTTTCCCTTCCAATATTTTAAACATATTATGCCACTCCTTTCTGGCCTGCAAAGTTTCTGCAGAAAAAACAGTTGATAGTTTTATGGGGGGTCCCTTGTATGTGACTGTTTTTCTCTTGCTGCCTTTAAAATTCTCTATCTTTAATTTTTGCCATTTTAATTAAGATATGCCTTTGTGTGAGTCTCTTTGAGTTCATCTTGTTTGGGACTCTGTGCATCCTGTACCTGGATATCTTTATTTCTTCAAAAAGTTTTGAGTCATAATTTTATCACATACATTTTCTACCCCTTTTTCTCTTCTCCTTCTCGGAACCCTACAATGTGAATGTTAGCACACTTGATGTTGTCCTAGCGGTCCCATAAACTGTCCTTATTTTTATATTTGTTTTACTTTTTGCTGTTCTGATTGGGTGATTTCCATTATTCTATCTTCCGGAACACTTCTGCATTCTTCTGTAACACCTAGTCTGCTGTTAATTCCTTCTAGTGTGTTTTTCATTTCAGTTATTGTGTTCTTTAGCTCTGACTGGTTCTTTTTTATATTTTCTAGTTTCTTGTTAAAATTCTCCCTGTGTTCATCTATTCTTTTCCCATTTTCAGTTACCATTTCTATTGCTAATGTTTTGAAATCTTTACCTGGTAAATTATGTACCTGTTTCATTAGTTTTTAAGTTTTTAAGTTTTTAGTTTTTAAGGGGGGGTTGTTCTTTCATTTGAATCAAATTCCTCTGTCTTCTCATTTTGTTTAACTTTCTCTGTCTCTACCAAATTAGGTGAAACAGCTACCCATCCCAGTCTTGAAGGAGTTTCCTTGTATGAGAGCATCCCCATGCAGTCTGTGTGTGCCCAGTGGCTTTGGTGAGAGAGCTGGATGTGATATAAGCACAGGTCACATCTTTCCCTGGGTTTGCTGGCAGCTATCACCTGGATGGGAGGTGGGGCTGGAGATGGAGGGCCTAGAGCCAGAGCCAGGTATGAGCCAGGGATTCTCCTATGCTCAGTGGCCATCACCACCCTATTGGGAGTGGGGCTGGGTCCCAAGCTGATGGTACAGAAGCCCTGAGGGTTGGGTCTGAGCCAGTTCCATTCCTTATAAGTGTGTGTTCTCCCCCATCCCAGCAATGGCACTTTCACCCCAGTAGGGAGCAGTCCCAGAGCAAGAGAGGCTGGAAGGGGCTCCTGGCATGGGCCAGGGCACACACTGGGATGGTCCCAGCACGCCAATCAGAGCTCCAGACATCTCCCAATCCACCACCGCCACAAGCACCAGCAATGTTCACAGGCAGGGCTGGATCCAAGTCAGCTATGTCCTCTGTAAGTGCACACTTTCCTCAGCAACAGCAGCTTTTGCCCTAGTGGGGAGCTGCAATGGAACAAGAGGGGTTGGAGTAGGTGCCCAATGTGGGCTGAGACCCTTGCTGGGGCATTCATAGGAAACCGGCCAGAGCTCCAGACAATGTCAACCTGCTTCCTCCGCCCCATTCCCAGGAGTAAGCATGTGCATACATTCTTCACAAGTGGGGTCTTAGCTTCTAACAGCTATCCTGTAAGTCATACTGGTTTTCAAACCAGCTAAGGGGATTCATCTTCCTGGTGTTGAACCTTAGGAGTGGGGTGTCCAATATGTGGCTACAATCCCTCACTCCCCAGGGAGGAGCTCCAAGCCTCTGATATCTCCCTCGTCTTCTGTGTCCCCTGCTAGAGTTAAAGGTCTCAATCTGATTGCTTCTCCTCCTTTCCTACCCAATTCCATGTGAGTGTTTCTTTGCAGCCTTGGTTATAGCAGAATCTTCCTGCCAATCTCCAATTTGTTTCCAGTGAGAGTTGCTCCATAGGTAGATGTTTTTTTGATGTGTTTGTGGGGGGAGATTAGCTCAGCATCCTCCTATCTGCCATCTTGGTCTCCTTTCCATTCACAAGTAACCATTTTAAAGTGTATAGTTCAGTGGTATTTAGTGCATTCACAATATTGTGCAACCACTACCTCTCTCTAGTTTCAGAACTTTTTCATCACCTCATGTGATGGTTAGTTTAATGTGTCAACTTGGCTGGGCCATGGTGCTTTGATATTTGGTCACATATTATTCTGGATGTTTCTGTGAGTGTGTTTTGGGTAAGATTAATATTTAAATCAGTGGACTTTAAGTAAAGCAGATTGCCCTTCATTATGTGAAGCCTCATCCAATCAGTTGTTGTCCTCAATAGAACAAAAGATTGATCTCCCCAAGCAAGAGGGAATTCTGCCAGCAGATGGCCTTTAGATTTCAACTGCAACATCTACTCTTCCCTGGGTTTCCAGCCTGCCTACCCACCTTGCAAATTTGGGGGCTGCCAACCTCTATAATTACATGAGCCAATTTATTAAAATAAATTTCTTTCTGATACACACACACACACACACACACACACACACACACACACACACGAACACACACACACACACCACACACATTCTATTCCTTTTGCTTCTCTGGAAAACTCTGATTAATATGTCCTTGAAGAATACATCATATTCTTTAAGTAATCAGTTCCTATTGCCCCCAGTCCCCAAGGCCTTGGCTTTCTGTCTCTGAATTTGCCTTCTGAATATCTGATATAAAAGGAATCATACAATATGTGATCTTTTGTGTCTGGCTTCTTTCACTTAGTATAACAGTTTCAAGGTTCATCCAAGTTCTTCAATCCTTTTTACAGTAAAATTATATTCCATTGCATGAAAATACCACATTGTTTATCCATTCATCTATGGATAGACATTTCAGTTGTTTCCACCTTTTGGCTTTTATGAATAATGCTGCTATAGACATTTAAGTAGCAGTTTCTATGTGGACATATTTTTTTCATTTCTCTTGGGTATATACATAAGAATGGACTTGCTGGGTTATGTGGTAATTCTACATTTAACATTGAAGGAACCACCAAACTGTTTCCACAGTGGCTGCACTACTTTACATCCTCATCAGCAATATACAAGAGTTCTATTTCTGAACATCTTCACCAACACTTGTTACTGTCTGATTTTTTAAAATTTATTATATATATATATTATATATATTATATATATTATTATATATATTATTATATATATTATATATATATTATTATTATATATATATATTATATATATATATATATATATATTATAGCCATCCTAGTGGGGTGAAGTGATACTTCATTGTGGTTTTGGTTTGCATTTGGTTAATGCTCAATGAAATTAAACAGATTTTTGTGTTTGTTAACCATTTGTATATCTTTGGAGAAATTAATGAAATTAAACAGATTTTTGTGCTTGTTAACCATTTGTATATCTTTGGAGAAATGTTAAATCCAGTGCTCATTTGTTAATTGGGTTATTTGGGGTTTTTTTGTTGTTGAATTGCAGGAGCTCTTTATATATCCTGGATACTAGACCCTTATCAGAGATATGATTTGCAAATATTTTCTTGTATTTCTTGCATTCATACTTTCTTGATAGTGCCTTTTGAAGAACAAAAGCTTTTAAAATTTATGAAGTCCAATTTATCCATTTTTCTTTTGTTGTCCATGCTTTTGATGTCAAAGAATCTATTACCAAATCTGAGGTCACGAAGATTTATTTCTATATTTTATTCTAATAGTTTTATAGTTTCAGCTCATACATATAAGTTGTTGATCCATTTAAGGTAACACTTGCATACAGGCATACCTCAGAGATATTGTGGATTTGGTTCCAAACAACTGTAATAAAGCAAATATTACAATAAAGCAAGTTGCACAATTTTTTTGGTTTCCCAGTGCATATAAAAGTTAGGTTTACACTATTCTGCAGTCTATTAAGTATGCAATAAAATATCATTATATCTTAAAAGAAATGTACATACCTCAGTTTAAAAATACTTTAACAACTGCTAATCATCTGAGCCTTCAGTGATTCCTAATCTTTTTTGCTGGTGGAGGGTTTTGTCTCAATGTTGATGGTGGTTGCTAAAGGCTGGAAATGGCTGTGGCAATTTCTTAAAATAAGACAACAATGAAGTTTGCTGCATCAATTTGCTCTTTCTTTCATGAACAATTTATCTGTATCATGCAGCATTTGATAGCATTTTACCCACAGTAGAACTTCTTTCAAAATAGGAGTCAATCGTTCAAATCTTGTGCTGCTTTATCAACTAAGTTTATGTAATACCCTACCTTTGTTGTTATTTCAACAGTCTTCACAGCATATTCACCAACGGCAGATTCCATCTCAAGAAAGCACTTTCTTTGCTCATCCTTAAGAAGCAACTCCTTACCTGTTAAAGTTTTTATCAAGAGATTGCAATTTAGTCATATCACCAAGCTCTACTTCTAGTTCTCTTGCTATTTCTACCACATGTATAGTTATTGCCTCCCCTGAAGTCTTGAACCCCTCAAGGTCATCCATGAGGGTTGGAATCAATTTTTTCCAAACTCCTGTTAATGTTGATATTTTGACCTCTTCCCATGAATCATGAATGTTCTTAATGGTGTCTATAATGGTGAATCCTTTCCAGAAGCTTTTCAATTTACTTTGTCCAGATCCATCAGAGGAATTATCTATGACAGCTATAGCCTTATGAAGTGTATTTCTTAAATAATAAGACTTGAAAGTCAAAATTACTCCTTGACACAGGGGCTGTAGACTGATGTTGTATTAGCAGGATAGGAAAAAACATTAATCCCATTGTATGTCTATCTCCATCAGAGCTCTTGGGTGACCAGCTGTATTGTCAATAATCAGTAATATTTTAAAAGGAATCTTTCTTCTGAGCAGTAGGTCTCAACAGTGGGCTTAAAATATTCAGTAAACAATGTTGTAACAGATGTGCTCTCATCCAGGTTTTATTTCACCTACAGAGCACAGGCAGAGTAGATTTGGCATAATTCTCAAGGGCCTTAAATTTTCAGAATTGTAAATGAAAATGAGCATTGGCTTCAACTTCAAGTCACCAGCTGCATTAGCCCCTAACAAGAGAGTCAGCCTGTTCTTTTGAATCTTTGAATCCACGCATTGACTTCTCTCTATGAAGTCCTAAATGGCACCTTCTTCCAATATAAGGCTGTTTAATCTATGTTGAAATCTGTTATTTAATGTGGCCACCTTCAGTAATTATCTTAGCTATATCTTCTGGATAACTTGCTGCAGCCTATATTAGTCCTTGTTGCTTCACCTTGCACTTTTATGTTATGGAGATGGCTTCTTCCTTTAAACCTCATGAACTAACCTCTTTACTTTGCTGCTTCCTCATCTCCCTCAGCCTTCACAGAATTGAAGTGTTTAAGGGCGTGGCTCTGGATTAGGTTTTGGTTTAAGGGAATACTGTGGTTGGTCTGATCTTCTATCCAAACCAGTAAAGCTTGCTCCATATCAGCAATAAGGCTGTTTTGCTTTCTTATTGTCATTTGTGTGTTCATCGCAGTAGCACTTTTAATTGCCTTCAAGAACTTTTCCTTTGCAGTCAAAAGTTGGCTAACCATTTGGCACAAGAGGCCTACCTTTCGGCTTAACTCAGCTTTTGACATGCCTTCCTCACTAAGTTTAATCATGTCTAGCTCTTGATTTACTTTTATCGAAGGTCAATAAAGTGAGAGATGTGCGACTCTTCCTTTCACTTGAACACTTAAGAGACCATTGTATGGTTATTATTTGGCCTAATTTCAATATTGTTGTGTCTCAGGGAAGAGGGAGGTCCAAGGAGAGGGAGATTGGAAAACAGCCAATAAATGGAGCAGTCAGAACACATACAACATTTATCAATTAAGTTCACTGTCTTATATTCATGGCACCCAAACAATTACAATAGTGACATCAAAAATCACTGACCACAGATCAATATAACAAACACAATAATAATGAGAAAGTTTGAAATATTGTGAGAATTACTAAAATGTGACAGAGATAAAAAGTGAGAAAGCACTGTTGGAAAAATGTCACTGATATACTTGCTTGATGCAGGGTTGCCACAAACCTTCAATTTGTACAAAACGCATTATCTGCAAAGCAAAATAAAATGAAGTATGCCAGTATGGAGTGAAGTAGGAACTCACCCTCATTCTTTTTCATGTGGCTCTTCAGTTGTCTCAGTACCATTTGATAAAGAAACTGTATTTTCCCCATTGAATGACCTTGGTACCCTTGTTGAAAATCAACTGACCATAGATGTTTGGGTTTATTTCTGGATTCTCAATTCTATACCTTGGTTCACATGTCTATCCTTATGCCAGTACCACTCTGGTTTTTTCTTTCTTTTACTGTAGCTTGTTAGCAAGTTTTTAATTTAGGAAGCATGAGTCCTCCAACTTTTTCTTTTTCAATATTGTTTTTGGCTATGTTGGACCTTCTGCAGTTCAATGCAAATTTGAAGATCAGCTTTTCCATTTTCACTAAAATGTCCATTGGAATTTTGATAAAGATTCCATTGAATCTGTAGATCATTTGGGAAGGTACTGCCATCTTAACAATATTGTTTTCCAATCCATGAACATGGGATGCCTTTGAATGTAATTAAATCTTTAAGTTTTTTCAGCAATGTCTTGTAGTTTTCAATTCATAAGACTTTGACCTTCTTGGTTAAATTTATTCTTAAGTATTCTATTATTTTGGATGTTATTATGTATGAAATTGTGTTCTTAAGTTTCTTTAGATTTTTTTCTTGCTGGTGTACAAAAACACAACTGAGGTTTGTATGTTTATCTTGTGGCCTGCCACTTTGTTGTATTTCTTTATTAGTTCTAATAATTTTTTGGTTGATTCTTTGTGATGTCCTATGTATAGAAACATGACATGTGAATAGAGATAATTCTACTTCTTCCTTTTCAGTTTGGGTACCTTTTATTTCTTTTACTTGCCTAATTGCCTTAGCTAGGACTTCCAGATGTTGAATAGCAGTGGCAAAAGTGAGCATTCTTGTCTCATTCCTGATCTAAGGGAGAAAGCTTTCTTTTACCATTGAATATGATGCTAGCTGTAGATTTTTCATAAATGATCTTTATCATGTTGAGGAAGTTCCCTTCTATTTCAATTCATTTAGTGTTTTTACCATGAAAGGGAGTTGGATTTTGCCAAATGCATTTTCTGTGTCTATTGAGATAATCCTTTTTTTTTTTAAATTTAAGCTACTTTGAATGAGGTTTTCTTTTACTGACAATTGTAAGCATCTTCTATATTTCTCTTGCTTTCACTTTTGTTCTTGTTCTCCTCTCACAGAAACTGGTTCAGCAAGTGGCAAGTTTTATTGCTATGAATAATAATTGACAATTGGTTTGGTAAGAAAATCCTGAGAAATGACTTTGTTAGTTCACTCTGCTTTTACTGGCTTTAATGTCACTATTATATAGGTTGATTTACATCAAGCTATGAAAGCTTGTGGCCTCAATGAAAAGATAACTTATTTTCAGTTTTGTCCTAGTATGCAGGAACAGTACTGATGTGAACAGAGCTGAGAAAATGCATCATTTCTTCTTGGCATAATTTACTCCTTTTGTCCCCAAGAAACGTTTTCAAGAAGCAATCCTTGTTTTGGGTGAATTCTCCCTTGAAGTTTCTACTGGTTTCTGGCAAATCTTGTCCAAGGTCTGAGGCCATCTGTTCCATTCTAATTAACTTTTCTGGGAAAGATTTACTGAATAGGAAGATGAAATGTTTAATGCAGCATAAAATAAGAGTGATATATGAAAATATAAACAGAGAGGCTTTAGTTTTCCTTCTGGTCTCCTATTTGGACCCCCTAGCACTTTCTTCCATTCCTTGGGCATTTTGAGAAAAGATTTAGAAGTTATAGAGAGTAAATGTACAAATTCAGAACAAAATCAAGCTGCACCCAGTTCTGTCCAGTCAGTGCTTTCAGGATCTCCCCAGTTTCAGGATCTCCAAATGTGCTTTCTCATTTCCTCCCAAATCTTCCCTTATCTTTTGTAAAAGAATGAAAATAATTATCCCAACACAAAAGATTGATTTTTAATACACATAAGTATCAGATGAGCTAAGTTGTCATTCCCTTAAGTTTTCTTTCTCTCAGTCTTTTTCCATTTCCTAAAATTATTGAAAAACATTTACTTTCTTCTCACCATTCTCCATTCTTTATATAAGAACAGAGCATGACACAAGTACTAAATAGGTAAGATCATTCCAAGTATCACTGAAAAAGACAGGAAATTTGGAAATGATGATCACTTGACTAGAGAGCCAGAGTGAAGAATAATGAAATGTAAAACAGAGAAGGGGAAAACTACTGCACACACATTCATGTGGTTGAATTGGGTAACTGCTCAGGGATATTTTGGAGAAGAGAAAGTGAAAGCACTCCCCACCTCTACTCAATAAGATATCTTTACCATTATATGTCCACCATTTTGTTAATTCTGACTAATAGATTTTAAGATTCTTGTGAGTAAGAAAAAGAATTGTGAAGATTAAAAGAGATGTCATTTAGTCTGTTCATTACAAAATCTCCATTACCATCACTATCAGAGACTTGGGAATAAAATAAGAACATTAGAGCACTTTTTGCCAGTGGTCAGTGGCAGACCCAAGAGGCTCTTGTTTCCACAGAGAGACAAGCCTTATTATTCACTTATTATTCACCACCTTCCAAAAAACTCCCAAGTAATTTCCAGTAACAGACTTAAAACCTATTTTCCCTCTTTAGCCATCCAATATTATAAATTTCAGACTTTCAGGACAAGAATGCACAAGAAGCCCTAATTGTTAAAATTGGATTTTTAGCAAAGCTTTTACATTTTTTCCAAGTGCTCAATAGTATTAAATATTCATCAGCTGAAATGAACAAATGCCTGAAAACCCAGTGCCCTGTGTACTTACTTCATGGCTCCCTGAACATTTACATTGCTAACAAGCTACTTTTTGTAGGAATGTTAGGGGGATTTAGAGTGTCTGATATTCAGCAGCCATTAACAAGAGCTCTAGAAGCATGCATAAAGGCTGGGCACACAATCCTGCACATTGGATTCTGGAATATCATAAAAAAGAAAGAGACTAGTTCCATTGGTTCCTTCTGCTATCCTAGATCCAGTCTCATTTCTCTCACTTCCAGCAGAATCAGAGAAAGCAGCAGAGCTCACACCTGGGACCGCTAGAACAAGCATCAGCTGAAAATTATTAATAAATAAGTAGATGCAACATGTAGCAGGATCCACAAGACTGGCTTTAACAATGAATACAGTAAACCAACAACATACATACAAAGTACTAAGATACACTGCTGCCCCATGAGGTTTTTATTGTTATCATCCATAAAACCTCAACTATAAAATGCCCATTTTTCATAATCACTTAATTCCAATTTAAAAATATTTATGTGTGTAAATACAGAATAGTTTCCACCTAACAAATGGCTCATGTTCTAATAATCAGTTAATAAACCATATAAATCAAGGCCAACATTCCAAGCCAGGTCACAAATAAAGTCACACATCCTAGAAATTTAATAGTAGTTTTCCAAAACAACTGTCAAATTTTCACCCAGCATTGAGTAATGAACCCTTTAATTGATAGTGGATCTTTATATCACAACTGCTTAACTTTAAAAAAAAAACAACTTTTTTAAAGAAATCTTTCAAAAATAGAAAGCTTTTTAAAAATATCTGGTATGATTTACTCCTTTTATGATTTTGAGCAATTGTTATGAGCATTCTCTTTGTGATATGCTGATAATTTTTCAGATGGTGTGAGACATGGGATTGTATATGCACTGCTCACTCTTTTTGCTCATTTATCCTATCTTTTGAAGTTGGAGTAAAACAAAGGTAGCTACAGAATCTCCATAGCAGAATCACATGAGGTCTTTTAAACAAAATTATTTAGTAAATTAAAGCCAGAGCTCCTCTTCCAAGTAATAGTCTTATCCTCCAAAAATGTATCTCTTTTCTGTTGTTTTCAGTGAATTTGCAGCCTTTCCCTAAAAAAAAAAGAAACCAACTTGATTCTAAATGACTGAACAAATTATCTGAAACTCAGAAATAGATGAAAGAGATTGCTAAGTATTCTTTAAACACAGTACTGAGCTAGACTTTCTATTGACTGAGCCATTTACAAAACTGTAGAGAAAGAGGTTAATCTGTGGACTTTTGCCCAGTAGAGATGTGAAATATACAGTATAATGCCCCTCAGCCCCCAAAGATGGCCACGTCCTAATCCCTGAAATCTGGTATATATTACCTTCCCTGAAACCTGGTATACATTATTTTCCATTTAGTCACATTGCAGATGTGAATAAATTAAGAGATGGGAAGATTAATTAGCCCACATTATCCAGATGGACCCAATGTCCAGGATGATATCATGTCTTGATCTTTTGGAAGCTTCACATAATATTGCACTGAATAAAACTTAGGCATATAAAATGCTGATATATATATTTAATATTTTAATATATATTTGAAGTCTCTATAGAGTACATTTCAGATACTACAAATTTTAATTTTTGGTGAACATTTTATATGTATATTTTACATTTATATTCAGAACTTCAGGGGGGTTGGGAGCAGAACTGTGCTTTGTGGAGAGTTGAAGCCACGGACGTAGTGGTTATTCAATTTTCTTGCCAATGAATAGATGTCTTATGATTCACTTGACATTAGCATAGTACATTTTAAAGGAAATCCAATCATAGGTGACTCTCTGAATTTGACCCCATATCTTTTCCTGTAGACTCCTAGGTCAAGGATACATCTATAAGGACCTCGATGATTTCAGTTGTAAATTTAAAAAAAAAAAAAAAAAAACTGAAATAATTCCCAAGGTCATTTTCAGATCTAAGTCTCCACACGTCATTTTTATTTGGTCCTGGCAACAAGAAAGTAGTCAGAGAGTTTGTTTTCTTTCACCACTTAGGACATTTAACAAACATTTATTTAGTTCCTGCTGTGTGCCAGACACTGTTCTAGGTGCAGAGATTATGGCAAAACCAGAAGGCTTTACTGTTACAGAGTTTAAGTGCTAATGGAGTAGGAAGACAATAAATACACAAATTAATATAACTATAATGTCAAGTTGTATAATCACTACTAAAAATATTTAGCAGGATAAGGAGGAAGTAAGAATCTACTCCAATATATCTCAAACATCTCTTTTTTTAGAATAATTTTTAATCTGTATTATTTCTATAGTCTTTCAAATTTTACAGTTGTTATAGCCTGAGATTTTTGTTTATTATTTAGAGTTATACCAGTTCTTTGGCTTCTTACATCTGTTTTTAAATGGAGTTTCCACTTCAATTATTCTGAAATGTAATTAGCTCAACACCTTCAGAGGAACTAAGTCTAATAAGTCAATGCTAAGAGACTTCAACACAAAAAATGCCACCATTTTTAGTACTCTTGACAACACAGATGATGAGGCAAAGTCTAGTGGCATAGTAAATAAAATCTGAAGGATGAATTTAGCAATACAAACATTGTTTCTATGTTAGCATTTCCTATAGCTCTTGTTCTTTGGGGCAGAAAGTTGTTAGCCCACAGTAATTCTTCCTTCTCTGAGAACAATTCCTGGCAAACGGGGCTGGACTGCTAATAGCTCTGCCTTACTACATCACACTATACCTTACTTTAGCTGAACGGGACAGCAGTGGACACCTGATGTGAACCGAGCCAATTAGATACATTTTTCTTTCTCAGGACTATGATATTCATAATAAAGGGATCCAGAAGCAGAACAGTGTTAGAGCTGAGTCATTTTAAATGATAATTGTTCAGATAGGGTCTGTAAGGTAATGTACTTCCTGATTCTTCATTATCCATCTCTTTTTTGGTTCCAGGAGATATGCTAGTATTATTCAAAAAACTTCACTTTCTAATTTAAACTAGTGGGAATCTTTTATATTGCTTGATTTTGCCACTGATAACATCATATTAAATGGCCAAAGACTGAAAGCTTTCTCCCTTAGATCAGGAATAAGACAAGAATACTTACTTTTGCCATTACTATTCAACATCAGCCTGGAAGTCCTAGCTAAGGCAATTAGGCAAGGAAAAGAAATAAAAGGTACCCTAATTGGAAAGGAAGAAGTAAAATATCTCTATTCACAGATGTCATGTTTCTATACATAGGATATCACAAAGAATCAAACAAAACATTTATTAGAGCTAATAAACAAATTAGCAAAGTAGCAGGGCACAAGATAAACATACAAATCTCAGTTGTGTTTTTTGTATACTTCTAGCCCTGTGTTGTCCAGTAGGGTAGCCACTAGACACCTGTAGTTATTGAGCACTTGAAGTGTGGCTGATTTAAATTATGTGCTGTTAGTATAAAATACACCCCAGGTTTCAAAGACTTAGTATGGAAAAAGTCCCAATAATGTTTATATTGATTTCATACTGAAATGATAATGTATTAGATATGTTGGATTACACAAAATATGTTATTAAAATTAATTTTTCCCAGTTTTTGTTTGTTTTTTACTTTTTGAATGTGGCCACTAGAAAACTTAAAATAAGGCCCAGGCTCACATTATCTCTGCTGAACAGCCTAGTCTGCCTCTTAGGCTCTATGGAAGGATATAATCCTATTTAAAGGAAAGAAGGACAGCTCTGAGTCCTAAGACTTCCTTAGTATAGCTATTAAATGATTACAAATGCAAAGTGCTGGAAAATGTAGCCAAGCTGAGTATGCATGCTGAATTTAGAACTCTCTACTCAGCCTCTCCTGAAGCAGTCAGTGTGGGGACAAATTCCTGTCTTAGCCCTTCTTCCCCTAAGAGTGCACTTAGCATTTTAATCCCTGGGCTAAAGTCTTTCTACTACTAATAATAAAAATGACGTAACTCCATGAGTAATTTATATAGTTATCAGAAACTCTTCGAGGACTTTTCCAAGATACAAGGAATGAATTTCTCTCCTTTTATATTATGTTTAGATCAAAAAGGATAATTATGAGGTCTCTGAAAAATCAGGGACCAACTATCTTAGAATATGCATTTTAAGGTATCTCATTTTTACACAGATTCCCAAATACAGTGTCGCCAGCCAAATGATATCTCCTCCATGTATATAGATAAAATACGTAAGAGACTTTTAAATGGTCTTAGATGTTCCACTGGGAATTACACTGATTCCATTCCAAAATAATTCCCTTTTTACTCTTTACGTCAGAAGCTAGCTTCATTTTCATCCTCGCACCCATCATTAGCTGACATTATAATATATATTTGTTTACTTCCTTATTTTCAAGCTCCCTCTGTAGAATGTAAGCTTATTGAAGTACAGGGACTTTGCTTTATTCACTGCTGTATTCCTCCATCAGTAATAGTATCAGTGAATATTTATTTCTCAATAAATATATGCTATTCATTAAGCGAACAAATACTACTTTTATGGAAAACATTATGGTTCTTTACTTCAAATTCACTACTCTACTGTGGTGGTTTACTGGTCTCAGCATTGTAAAACTCACTGTACTATTGCAATTTAGAGACTGAATTAAAGGTCCATCTTCTACTGCTTTTCAGAGTGTTCTTTCTCTGATGGTATGAAAATAAACTCTCAGTATAAGAGAAAAACAACAAATTGTGTCTGGGTATTTGACACAAAGAAAAGGAGTAAAGTAGCAGGAAAAATGAAAATCTATTCAATTGGTTAAGAAATTTTATTCATAAAAAATGTTTTCAAATAAAAATCAGTTTTGATATTTTCTTTGCCCTTACCTTTGTTTTGGTCCTGCTTTTCAACAAAGTCTCAAAAGGATTCAGGTATACCATTTTAGAGTTTATCTTCTCTATGGTAGAAGGTCTTCTTTGGCCTTCTCTATGCATAATGTTAAGTATCTAAGAATATCTACATTTATTGCTTAATCCATTCTCTTAAAACTATCAGCCATTAATATCATCAAAAGACTACTGTGAGTGTCATCACCGGTACTGGTTTGTGGCAAAGTGGTATGTACCAGAGGCTCCCTACCATCTTTCGGTGGCTGCAAGCTAAAGAGGACACAAACTGGCCATCATAACTCCTTGGCTTAGAACCTTTAAGATCATGTCAGAAATTTGGGGTGAGATACAAAATTACTCTGATAGGTTTTCTTTGACTTTCTTCCTTTATTCCTCTTGCCTTAAGACAATAGCTTTCATTCCCTTATCCAGATCACTTTCCACATTGCACCCCCACAAAATAATTATATGTTTCTTGAAAATTACTCTGAAAGATAGTTTTCCTTTTACCTGTGATAGGTGGTATTAAGTACCCACAAAGGAAATAAATATTTTTGTTTAGTCTCACCTATAAATTGTTATAGAACAGAGTTTCTAAAGATAATTGAGATTTTACCCTCAGTTAAAATGTATTAGTTTCTATTTATCACTCTATACTTTTCAAAAATATCTTCATTCACTCAAATACTTTATAAATAATGTGTAGATTCTAGGGGTACACAATGCATAAAATAGGTAGTTTTGAAGAAGTTAAGCTGACAGCCTGAAGATTAGTAAGAACAATACTAATTAGTGCATAAAAGAAATTCAAGAGCCTGAGCAAAGGCAGAGATGGTCAGAATAAGGAGGATGTAATCAGGAGAGTGACTTAAGCATGAGCTGGATAGGTGATAGACAGGATGTCGTTGAACATGATTCCACGGTTTCCAGCTGGGTGAATGGGTGAGTGGTGGATCTATTCACTAAGGTGAAAAGGGAGAGGCAATGGAAGGTGCTCAGTCCCTCTTCACTTCACAGATATCCTGGGATATCTTATCTACAATCATCAGTTCATTTACCATTAACATGCTATTGATTTCAAAACCTACATCTTTTGCCCACGGGTACTTCAGGCTTTAGACACCTATGTCCAATGGGACAGCTCCATTTAGATGTTTCACAGGCATTTTGAACTCAAAATTTCCCAGTAAACTCACCATCTTCTTCTTCCAAAGCCACTCCTACTCCGAAATCCCAATCGCAGGGAATTCCTCTATCATTTAATAAGAAACTAAAAATCTATTATTTCTTCTTCCCACTCACCCTCCACTTCCAATTCATCATCAGATCATGGTGATTCTATCTACTATATCTTCTGAATACTTCCAATTCCTCATACTTTGGCTACCATAGTTTATTTAAACCATGATATTATTCGAGAAGTATGCAACAACCTGATTTCTCTTCTTTCCAGGATTGCCCTATTTCATTTTGACATGCTCTCCAGTCTTGACAAATTCATTCACAGTTATGTTTCTAAAATACGACCTTCCTTATTTAAACCTTTTACAGGGCTCTCCATTGATTTCAGGATAAATCTGACCTCCTTAACATGGCCTACTGTCTTTTATAACAAGTGGCCCTGGTTTACCTCTCCAGCCTTATTTCTCAGTACTGATCTTCTCCCAACTAATCCACCTCCACTCATTCATCACTCTTATAACCCTCTGCATGGCAATCACAATGAGTAACCCCTAATATCCAGTACTCTTTAGGTGTTAAGTTAGATAAGATCTAAAAGGTGCCTATGAATTTGGCAATTAGTACCTTATCAAGAGCAATTTTAGATAACTAATGAAGGCAGAAAGCACACTACAGTGGCCTCAGGTATCTGGCATCAGAAGTAATAAGGAAGTGGTAACAGAACAAGCAGACAACTCTTCAAGCTCATCAAGTATTGACCAAGTATCAGGTACCAAGCACATGACAAGGTAGATGGGTATATGACACCAAACTGATCCTTGAAATTTACATAAGAGTTAGCTAGAAGAAATTGTCAAGAACATGCCAATCCCAATCTGGCCAAATAGTATCACAAAAGCAAAGAGTTGGAAGAAAACCTTCTGTTGGCAAGGGAAGATGATATCAAGCAATCTTGTAATATTAGAGCATAGAATAAGAGGATAGAAAATAAGAGATGAGACTCATAGATATGACAGACCCATACAGGGTCTTGTTTGCCATGTCATGTCCTTAGATCTTACTTTTTAGCAGATAAAAAGCCACTGAAAGTTTAAACATGAAGAGAAATGGGGCCCAATTTTTATTTCTGATTCGTCACTCTAACCACAGTGTGAAGGGCTTTCCAAGGAACCAGCCTGGAGGCAGGGTAGAAGACTGGCCATGAAGGAAAGCAGAGAGACACCAACAAAGAAACTGACACAAAATCAAGATTTTCATAAAATCCTTGCAACCAACAGGTAACCTGGTAGGGTAGGCATTGTTATTCCACTTTTCCAAGTCAGGAGGCAGAAAAGGAGAAATCAAGGTGATACAACTGCTTTCTGGCAAATTTGGAAACAAAACACAAATTCTTCATTTAGGGCCTAGTGTTCTTAGAGCTGGAAAACTTGAAATTTTAATTTTTCAAGGACTTCAATTAGGACAGTTTTATGATCAGTTCAGCCCACCAGATGGCTGAGGTATCAGTATAAACTTGTGTTCGTTTGCTTGTTTGTTCAATGGATAGATACACAAAGAAATACAGATGTGTGCATACGTGGATTAGCACACATACATATATTGCCAAGCTTTGTCCACTGAGAGGGCCGAGGAACAATGACACACACCTGTCACCCAGATCCTGGTTTCTAAATACCATTCTCCAAAAAAGGAACCAGAACTCTTTGGATAATGGGTTGAGTCCAGGACTGACGCAGGGAAAATGAAAAACAAGCCTGGGGCATTTTGTGGTTTCAGGAAATAAAAAAAGTGCTCAAAAAGGAAAGGAATGAGGGCATATCAAAAGGACACAGGAGTCCACCTGAAAAAGCCCCTAATGACCAAAGCTAGAACAATATGATCAATAAAATCAATAACAGTGATACTAGATTATAACTTATAGAATAAAATACATATACATGAATCTATACTGATAAATATAAATAACTGAATAAATAAATAAAGCCACCTATTCCATACAGAAGAATTCTAATTAATAAATGTAGAGGGGTAATGCAAATCATCTGAAGCCAACACAGTAATATTGTTTCAAGAAACGTCTACCAATGGATGCTAAAATTAGTAGATGAAAGTTTCAGCAGAAATAGGATATTTGCATAGTCTCAAGGTGCTCCCCCTTCCAAGATATTTATTGTTATAAAGGAAAAAATAGTAACTTTACAGTGGAGAAACTTGGAAGACACCACCTTAACTAAGTGGCCAAAGTCAATATCACCAATAAGGCAGTGGCATTATGCACTCCTTGATGTGACTCACTGAGAAGGGCACAATATCATTTCAGTAGTGTTCTTGCCAAAAAAACATTATATCAATCTAAACATGGGAAACATTACACGAACCCAAACTGAGGGATATTCTACAAAATAACTGCCCAGTTCTTTCTGTAATATCAAGATGATGAAAGACAGGGAAAGACTGAAGAACCATCACAGACTGGAGGAAAGTGAGGAAACCAAACAAGTAAATGCACTGTGGGATGTGGGTCTGGATTATGGAACAGAAAAAGGATGTTGATGGGTAAAACGTGCAAAATTACAGTCTATAGTTTACTTAACAGTAATCAGAAATGTTAACTTCCTGGTTTCAACTAATATACTATGGTTATGAGAGATTTTAACACAGGTGAGAGAATATAGGAGCTTTCTGATCCACTTTTGCAACTTCAGTTCTAAAATTATTTCAAAATTAAATGTTATTTTTAAAAGTGATGGCAGAAGTATCATAGTTTCCAAAAAATTTCCAGTATTGGATACTGAATTGTATCCAACAAAGAGAAATCATTTCTGGGGCTTCCCTGGTGGCACAGTGGTTGGGAGTCCGCCTGCCGAAGCAGGGGGCACGGGTTCGTGCCCCGGTTCGTGCCCCGGTCCGGGAGGATCCCACATGCCGCGGAGCAGCTGGGCTCGTGAACCGTGGCCGCTGAGCCTGCCCGTCCAGAGCCATGGCTCCGCGGCGGGGTAGGCCGCAGCGGTGAGAGGCCCGCGTACCGCAAAAACAAACAAAAAAACAAAGAGAAATCATTTTTAAAAATATCAAGTTAATTTTTTTCTTCTGTCCATCTTTCCTGCACTAGAGCCCCAATTCCTCTAACTAGGAGGCTGGCTTGTTGCTGGCACATAATTTAAATTAGCTTTGTGGAGCTGTAAGAATCTGAGAAGGCACATCAGAGGCCCTGGAATGAAGACAGGAGCTATTACAGGCTAGGCTTTTTATAGACAGGAAGCTGGATTTAAAAGACAAACAAGTACATTTTAAAACCATTGGAAAAGTCGAATGACAAAAGACTAGACCATTTGAATACCAATTGGAATACCAGTTTGAAAACCAGTCCTTCCACTTGTAGATGTGTAAAAGGAACAGCTTGGGGCTTCTGGCCCCTTAGTGGTTAACTGGAGCTACTGCAAATACCGACTTCATAAAATTGTTGTAATTTCACTATATATATACTGTAAAAATCTAAATCTGATCATACCAATTACATGTTAATAAAAAATGTAATGATGATATTTAAAATGTTCTTTGAAATACAGATCTGAATGAAAAGTAGTCTTTTTTGAAGTTTGTTATTGTTGCTTTTCCCTGCAGTTAAGGGAATATGTAGGAAAGCAGAAGTGCTGTTAGCTTTTCTGACTTGCACAGAGCTCATGGTCATATTCCTCTTTATTTGGCAGCTAATAAAAACAACTGCTGGGGGCTTCCCTGGTGGTGCAGTGGTTGAGAGTCCGCCTGCCGATGCAGGGGACACGTGTTCGTGCCCTGGTCTGGGAAGATCCCACATGCCGTGGAGCGGCTGGGCTCGTGAGCCATGGCCGCTGAGCCTGGGCGTCCGGAGCCTGTGCTCCGCGACGGGAGAGGCCACAACAGTGAGAGGCCCGCGTACCGCCAAAAAAAAAAAAAACAACTGCTGGGATTTAGAAGCCTCCTACTTAAAAGGCCTATGATAGATTGTTAAAACTAAATCTAAATGTTGTTAATAAATGTCTGAAGATAATATAAGGTGGTAATTAATTTAGAGAGTCTCTGGAACTACCCCATATTCACATTTATCATCACTGCATCCCTGAACTAGCATAATGATGCTGATAGATTAGCCTCATTACCCACTCAAATCCCAAGAAGTCTCATAGAGAGTCTCCCATCAGGGAGGTTTGCTCCAATTCCCTTTCCTGAACAATCTATCAACCTATTGACAATTGACCAAGTAGCAGTGATAACTTATTAGATGCTATGCTTTTGCTTTGCTTTAAAAAGGAAACCACTCGTCTATTTTCACCAAATACAAATCTCAAAACACTTTTCTCCCCAGGCACATAAGTACTGTGTGCATCAATTAGTTTTGGGCTCCCTCAAAACCATCTCCCAGTTTTACTCCCATCTCTCTAGCCACTCCTTCTACTCTTCATTTTGGGTTCTCTCTCCTCAACCCAAATTTCAAATGTTATTTTGCTATGAATTTCAGATTCTCTCCCCTCTAACTCTACACATATTCTCTGATGAGCGGACTCATCTATAAGCTGCTTCTACCTACTGTGGACCCCATCATCTTTCCTTGAATTATTATAACGTCTTCATAACTAGTTGCTATACTTCCAGTTTCTTTGCAATCCATTCTCTGCATGGTAGCCAAAAGTGATCTTTCTAAAATACTAACCTAATCATGTCAATCTTTTGATTAAGCCCTTAAGAATTCCCCATTGCCCTCAAGATGAAGCACAAACTCTTAGTTGTTCCTTCATGATCTAGCTCCTGTTAAACTCTCCAGTTCCAGATCTTAACAACTCCATCTGTTACCAATGCATTCTACAATTTTGCACACTTTTATGTTCTATTTATTCCTACTTGGAAATTTCCATTGCATCCATGGTGCCTAACACTGTTCTAGGCACATAAGTGTTCAATAAGTAATTGTTAAATAAATGAAAGAATAAATGAATGAGCAAAAATGGCTATCTTTATAAACAAGACAAGCCATTGTAAAAATTAACAATTTAAATTCAAATATAAAAAATGAAGGATTGAAAAATATAATTTTACAATAATAAAGAATGGGAAATAAATGTTAAAATGATTATCCTAATGTTATATTTTTAAATAAGTTTAAAAATATAAAAAATAGTAATATTCTTATTAAGAATCTATTACTAAGAGAATGTACAATTTTATTCTTTGTAAAACAGGCTTAGTTTCAGGATAACTTATTTTGGCACATAAAATATAAAATGCGCGTGGTATGGACATTTATATAACTGCATAATTGAACAAAACCACTGCCTATTCAGTTTTATAGAGGAAAAATTTTTGCTTCTGTCATAAGAAATTTAAAGGAGTTATTGGCTCAAGAGATAAAAAACAGCCTCTTGCTGGAATACTAAGCACAGCTTGCTCTATTACACAGCCTTTCTATAGAAATATGAGCAGATTCCATCAGCATGTCATGAATCTGTGTAGACATGAGGGAGCTTTCGTTTGTTTCCCAAGGAAGTTTCTTATTACAAAAAAGCTACCACCTAAGTCAGTGAACTGCCAATTATGGTTAACTGCCCTCTATTTTCCTCTTCAGAGATAGGCAGTAGGCATCCAAATTCTTATCCAATGAGCCTCTCATTCTAAACTAATGACTTTTAAAATTTAATTTCAATATCATAATCAGAAGAAAATAAGGTAAGAAAAATTTTGTGATACAATATGTAATTGCAGCCATAGTTGCAATATGGAAAGAGAAATTCCATTCGTACTACAACTGCCCATTATTTATTTATTGATAAGCATTCATACCCAAGTCACTGAAGACGTCACATTCATAATTTCTCAATCATTATCACTTTAATTTTTAATAGGTAAGACCATGGCCTCCTATCCTACCTGTGTGAATTATTTTAATGCAAAGGCTACAACCTCAAACAGCATGATGTTATATAAATGGCACATAAAACATGGACAGAAAACAGGTCAACTGTAACGTTGACATCCAATTACAAGACATCCAAATTACAAGTCCCCTCCAGTAATTGTCCTAGGCTCTTGAAGATTGTATGTAAGAGTTAGACAGTAGTTCTGTTAATAACTGGTTTGCTAAAAAATATTCTAGAAAGTTCTGTAGTTTAACCATCTCTCTTATGTTATAACTTCTGATCTCAAATTCTTTTCCTAGGCAAATTCCTGACAGAATATGAATTGTTATCAGACATTTTTTCATGTTGCTGCTTAAAAATTTAAACCCATCGTGCTACTATATTTGAATTTAATTGCTGGAATGTAATTGATTTCAATAAAAAAATGTTTATATGTGAACAAAGAATACATGGATCATGACCATGGCTACACTAGTTAGATCATGTATCTATCATGTTGTGCTTATTCTAAACAAAGCACTGAAAGAGGAAACTGACAAAAATGGAAGTCTCAGTAAAGTGATAAAGAGTGAAAAAATTATGTAATATGACGAATTTTTAATGATTTGAATGTAAGCCCCATAATGACATAGGCTATATTTTTCATGATAGTGTACTCAATGTCTACAACATTACTTGGCATGTATCAAGTACTCAACAAATATATGTTGCATAAGTTAACAAATGAATACGAATTAAGAACTAGAAAAGATATAACTTAACAGGACTACAAAAGCTATCTTCAAAGATTTAAAAGCTATGAGGTGAAAGAGAAAATATCAGGCATATCGTGCAGAACTTCAGACAGCAAAACTAGAAGCAACAGATAGGAATTACAGAAGAATCTCTAATAAATAAAGTTAGAATGAACTATCAAGAAATCAGAAGTTTCCTTTTTTGACTGAGAGTTCAGATTATACGACTTTTAAATTTTTTCCAAACTTGACTCCATAAATTCAAAGAATAAATTTGTTTCCCAGTAATTTTTCAGGTGATCACTAAACCTGCTGTTCTAATTTCGCAAAGCTGGCAATACTTGTGTAGTCTTCATCTATCATTTTCAGAACTGTGTATATTCATTATGAGTGAAATCCATCTAATAATACAGTAAATAAAACATCTAGTAAAAAAAATATCTAACCATTTTATCCAAATAATAAGAGTTCCTACAATAATATAAATCACACATCAAAGGCTTGGTTGATGAATTTTCTCCAAATTAGAAAATATATATTACAAATTCAATGCAATCCTTACCAAAACTCCAATGACATTTTTTACAGAAATAGAACAAACAATGCTAAAATTTGTATGGAACCACAAAAGACCCTTAGTAGCCAAAGCAATCTTGTCCGAGAAGATGAAAGCTGGAGGCATCACACTTCCTGATTTCAAACTATACTACAAAGCTATAGTAATCAAAAGTTCTGTATTGGCATAAAAACAGACACGTAGATAAATGTAACAGAATTGAGAGTCCAGAAATAAAACCACACAGATATGGCCAATTAATTTATGACAAAGTAGTCAAAAATATACAATGGGAAAAGGATAGTCTCTTCAATAAATGGTACTGGGAAAACTGGACAGCACATGCAAAAGAATGAGATTAGACCCCTATATTACAACTTACATAAAGATCAACTCAACATGGATTAAAGACTTGAACATAAGACCTGAAATCATAAAACTCCTGGAAGAAGGCACAAGGGTTAAGCTTCTAGACATTAGTCTGGGCAATGATACTTTTGGATTTGACACCAAAAGCAAAGGCAAGAAAAGCAAAAATAAACAAGCGGGACTATATAAAACTAAAAAGCTTCTGCACAGCAAAGGAAATCATCAGAAACATAAGGCAACCTACTGAACGGGAGAAAATATTTGCCGATCACATAACTCATAAGGGGTTAATATCCAAAAGACATAGAGAACCCATACAACTCAACAGGCAAAATCAAACAATCTGATTTTTTAAGTGGGTAGAGGACCTGAAAAGACATTTTTCCAGAGAAGATTTACAAATGGCCGACAGACTTATGAAAAGGTGCTCAACATCATTAATCATCAGGGAAATGCAAACGAAAGCCACAATGATATATCACTTTACACCTGTTAGAATGGCTATTACCAAAAAGAAAAGAAATAACAAGTGTTGGCACCAATGTGGAGAAAAGGGAAACCTTTGTGCACTGTTGGTGGGAATGTAAATTGGTGCAGCCTCTGTGGAAAACCGTATGGAGTTTCCTCAAAAAAATTTAAAATAGAACTATCATATAATCCAGCAATTCCACATCTGGTTATTTATCTGAAGGAAACAAAATCACTATCTAAAAGATATATGCACTCCCATGCTCATTGCAGCATTATTTACAATAGCCAATATGAAATTATAGATGTAAGAGAACAGATTGGTGGTTGCCAGAGGTGGGGAGTGAAGGATGGGCAAAATGGGTGACGGTGGTCAAAAGGTACAAACTTCTGGTGATAAAATAAATAAGTTCTAGAGACATAATGAATAGCATGGTGACAATAGTCAACAATACTGTATTTGAAAGTTGCTAAGAAAATAGATCTTAAAAGTTCTCATCACAAGGAAAAAAAAGTTGTAACTGTGTGAGGTGATGGATGTTAACTAAACTTATTGTGGTAATCATTTCACAATGTATACATATATCTAATAATTATGTTGTACACCTTAAACTAATACAATGTTATATGTCAATTATATCGCAATAAGACTGGTGGAAAAAAGAAAATATATAAATACTTCTCCATTTTGGGGGAAAGGCACAATATCAAGGCTAGAACTTACAAAGTCAAATAATGTGATAAATTTAATTACAAAACATTTTAAACTCTGTATGGCAAAAAATATAAATAAAATTAAAAGAAAAACAACACACACAAATACATACTACAAAGTTTTGATATTCTGCATTTATAATGTATTCCTACAGAGCTATATAAAAGGAACAATCTAATAGAAAATTTGTCAAATACAAATAAGCAAATTATAGATGATATGCTAATGACCAGCAAACACTCCAAAAGATATTCAAGAATTTCTAATAAGAAGTATAAACTTAAACAAAAGGAGTCTTAGGTTTTTGATTTTTACCCAACACAAAAGCAAAATTACATGAACAGTGTATTGGGTTTGATCAAAGAAGCAGAATCTCTATGAGAGTTATAAGGAATTTATTACAAGGGATTGGACTCGTGATTATGCAAGCTGGTTAAACAGGCTGAGTGAGTTGCCCCAAATCTGTTTCAGAGTCTGCAGTCAGCAGGGCTATCAGTCAGAAGGAAGATGGATGTGACAGTAGGAAAACTGGAATCCATGAGTACATGCAGGAACACATGGCTTTCTCTACAACTAGTATAGAACTCATGTAGGTCTTTAACTGCTTCCAAACCTCCGACTTCGATGATGGCATGACAGAAAAAATGTTAGCACATTTCCTCATGGGGCTAAACATGCACCTGGCAGTGGGCCCAGGAGTCATGTAAGCCAGAGCTGGAGAGGTTACAGGCAAGGCAGGTGCCCTGCTCCAAAAAAGTGAGCCAGCAGAGTCCCGACCATGTGCATGCACGGCAATAGCCTCTGTCTCAAACACGCTTGCTGCTTCACCTTCCCGTTTCAAAAGGCTTGCAGATTTCCAAGAGAACCCACATGATGCAAGGAAGGGATTCTAGACGGTGTTATTTTCAGTTCAGCTGATACACTGCAAAACCACCACAGATAACTATAATAATGATAACAAACAGGTATTGAGTGCTTTCTACGTGACAAGCACAAGTCTGCTTCTTGACAGCACTCCTCTGAGGTAATTCTAGTATTATCCTTGAAATTTTCAACACAGAAAGTGAGGTACAGAAAGATTAAACAATGTCTGAACGAAGGCAATCTGATTTTAGAGCTGCACTTTTAACCACTACTCTATAATTAACAAGATTTTATGAGGGTGTGGGCAAAGAAGAACTTTCATATCGCAGAAGGAGGCTTTGAGTCACGCTTGCACTTAAATTTGCCAGAAGCACTATTTATTTCAAGCAGGACATAGGTGAAAATAAGATTTGGGAGTGATCTGAGGTTTTCTGAATATCAAAGCAAAACCAAAACCAAAGCAAAACAATGAAAAACTCCACCTACACAATTTATATTGTGATGGATCAAAGTTAAATTCTTTTACAGCTAAAGTAAACAAATTCATTTTGTACAACAAATTTATATCCTAAAGATTTAAAAAGAGCACTATGATATTTTATAAGCTTTGGGCATTCCTATCCTTTGTGATTAAAAAGCTGTATTTCTGAAAGATTAGAAAAAACTTTTTAGTTAAGCACTGAATAGCTCAGGATGAGCTATCCAGAATGAATCTGCTCTATAAGCATAGCAAGAGAGAGACAGATCCTGTATTTTTTTTAATTTAATAAGGTCTTTCCCCACCTGTTTTGTCCTAAAATAATGTTCTCATTTCACACAGTTCCTGTGTCCTAGGAGGCCCAGAGCACTTAATATTCAGAGTTCAGGATGATATATTCCTGAAGGGCACAGACAAGTTCCACAACGCAAAAGTGTTCTGACCAAAATGCCAGCAGTTCCCCCATGAGAAACTTCTAACCATCTCCTACTTGTCTACCCAACGAGGACAATTTCACCTACTCCACATTAAATCCACAAGGCTTCAATACTAAGTTCATTGTCACTTACAATTTTTCACCCAAAATCAGTCTGTGAAATTATTTCTACTTCTACAGTATACTGTTAAGTAAGCAAATATGCCCTTTCTGGAGAAAAAAATTTTCTGTATTCCCAAGTACAAAATGAGCCTACATATCTTTTGGTGTATCAATTTCATATGTATAAATTTACCCTAAGGAAAAATTAAACAAGTGTGTGCAAAAAAAGAAGCTGCGAAAACTGTTCATTGTAACATTTATGAGAGCAAGCAGGTGGACATCTTTATATCTATTAGTAAAACATTAGTTAAATCAATTATGGCGTATCCACATAATGGAACACAAAGCCATTAAAAGGGATAAATAGTTCTATATATACTGACATGGCACAATAGCCAAGATATATCATGTTCAAAAAGCAGATTGCAAAATAGGGCTTCCCTGGTGGCGCAGTGGTTGAGAGTCCACCTGCCGATGCAGGGGACACGGGTTCGTGCCCCGGTCCGGGAAGATCCCACATGCGGCAGAGCGGCTGGGCCCGTGAGCCATGGCTGCTGAGTCTGCGCGTCCGGAGCCTGTGCTCCGCAATGGGAGAGGCCACAACAGTGAGAGGCCCGCGTACCGCAAAAAAAAAAAAAAAAAAAAAAAGCAGATTGCAAAATAGTACATATTTATATACTGTGATATATATATTTATCTTGATAATCATAAATGCAGCCTAGACTTCACCAAGAAAATTATACTAGAAATAAAGGTCTTTGTATATGCTATTTCCAAAATGTAAACACTACATGATTTATTAAGTGTTGTAGTATAGACGGTATTTACTTTTAACAAAATTTAATTGATTTTTTAATTTTTAGGTCTAACCCGACTGCACTTATAAAATAAGTGAACATTAATATTCAAATGTATAATCTTAACTAAGGTAAAACACAAATAATGATTTACACTTCCTTTCATATGGAACTCCTGAAAATAAATATACATTCTGCAGATGCACATACATTTAGTATCTTTTCATATGTCAGCAGCTGTTGGCAAGGTACAAAACAATGTAATAAAAGTCCAGGATAGAATTTTGGGTATTTTGGTACAGATGTACCTAAATTTAGAGCTCATTTTTGTCTTTTCCCTCAACCAGCTTTTAACCACCTCTTTTCACTGTAATTGCCCCAGATGTTTTCATTGTTTTTCAGTCCGGCAAACCACTTTTTCTTTTCTTATAATCTCTTCAAATCTCTCAAATGCCATATTTTTTAAATATAAAATGCCACTGATTTTAAGAAACTACTATTTCATGTAGCACTAAGAAACAAAAAGGTGACAGTTAACCTAAAAATAATTTATCGCTTACAATTTTTATTCAAAGGGTTTCTATAGACTTATTTATGCATAAATTTCTATCACATATATCACTCCTGTGTATATTTTAAAAGGATAAAAGTTAGGTAAATCAGCTAAAGCATTTTTTCAATTATTTTCATGATTGGCTTGACTCTCCTGAATCACTTTTCAACTCAGCACTGTAAATACCCATTTTCCACTCGATGTGTCCTTTGTGCCACCATGAGCATAGATGATGTAGCATGTCAGAGAGGCATGGCTTCTTTCTGTCTTTAGAATTTTCTTCCTAGCCATTGACACCCATTTTGTAAGGTTGTTTTCTTTTTAATATATATAAATTTATTTATTTATTTATTATTTATTTTTGGCTGTGTTGGGTTTTTGTTGCTGCACGTGGCTTTCTCTAGTTGTTGCGAGCGGGAGCTACTCTTTGTTTCCGTGCTCGGGCTTCTCATTGCAGTGGCTTCTCTTGTTGCAGAGCTCGGGATCTAGGCACGTGGCCTTCAGCAGCTGTGGCTTGCGGGCTCTAGAGCATAGGCTCAGTAGTTGTGGCACATGGGCTTAGTTGCTCTGTGGCATGTGGGATCTTCCCGAACCAGGGCTAGAACCTGTGTCCCCAGCATTGGCAGGCGGATTCTTAACCACTGCACCACCAGGGAAGCCCCCCATTTTGTAAGTTTTAATGCGGGTGTTTTTTTAATCTTACAAGAGGATGATTATAAAAGGTTTTAGACCAACAATCAGAATGCATGTTTCCTCTTTATGTGGTCCTTAAGTGGTTCGTTGCCTGAATCATTGATGGGTTGTAGTTGTCTAATCATGAGAGCAGGAACCAAGTTTGTGCATAGGCAGGTAATAACAACTATGTCACAAAAGCTGCCTGGCTCGCTTCAGTGGCAAGATGTCGTCAACTGAGACAGCCATCTTCATTTCAGAGGTGTTAAAATGTAGACAAATGCTCCTTGGAATCAACAAAATGTAGCATTAGTATCATCACATTATGGGTAGGAAATTAGAATCTGTAAATCTCTTATTGACCATAAAATCACACTACCAGTAAGTGGTCAAGCCAGGGCTCAAACCTAGGTCTCACAAAATGCTGTGTTTCAGATCCCATATCTGGTGGTACTCAACAGATGTAACATTGGGCTTAACTCCTTTTAATCTCTAGTTATCCTTATTGACTAGATGTGTATGAATTATTCCTCTCTATTGCCTACTCCCAACCATGTCTTGCTCTCTATTTTTCTACCAAAATTTAATGCTTCTTCAACAGACATCTTTCCTTTATATTTAATACTTCTAATTTTTCTGCTGGCTGGGAAAGAGATACACAATCATGTATAAATAAGAGTACTGCTTTTAACTGAATTCAACACGTGGGCTTTAATGTATTGACTTGAGTTTTCTATTTAGTCCCCTTAATGGATTTTCTTTTAGTTTCTTCTTCATCTCTAGCTATTTTCTAAATGACTGCAGATGCCAAATGTACATCCTATACATTAATGTAGCAGCCTACAGCTATATTCTTTTTCTCAGTTTCTACCTTTTATGTATTTTGTATGGTCTTATAATTCTTTGCTAATTTATTCTGCACTATAAAATTTCTCATCTCTACCATTCAGGCCTTACGGTAACAATTACTATTGTGCTTTGGTGATGCTATTTTGTTTTAACCAACAGGGATGGACAGATAAGTTATCCATAATTCATGAACTTTAACAAAACAGAATTATAGGTACCAGATTACTCCTATAATTCTCCAAGTAACCAAAAGAGAATATCATATATTATAGTTATAGTAGTTATTAAGCCCTTGGCTCTCAATTTACTGTGCATTTGCTGTTGGGTTTACTATATATATAATTTTTTTCACCACTAATGAATATTCCCTTTTCCTGGAGTTGCTTAATAAGCTGTAATAAAGCTTGTCACAACAGAACTCTGGAGTAAAGAAAGCTATCAGGGTTTTTGTTCATATTGAAAAAGAATGTTCTAAAGAAAAAAAATGAAGAAGATGTTTATCTCAAATCCAGATTTGGCCATATCTGTCTCATATAGCAGAGAGATCTTTTCCATCCAATCAACTTAGTCCTGCTGAAACGGTGTTTCTGCATTCACTTGCTAGCTACCTTCAGTTATTCAGATGCTTCCCCATTCTTAACTTATGTATTGGCTGCTTGCCTATCTTCCTGTAGGTTATTTTCATCAATCTGAATCCATAGTTTGATTATTGGTGTGTCTCATGTAGGTTCATTTTTCCTCTCTCAAAGAAATGCTAAAAAATTGAAAGCTGTTTCTGCCGCTAAATTTCAGAGTCTTATGTGACAAAAGCCCCAGAGCCTTGTAATTTACAGACAGTGACTCCTCCTGTACACATCACTGATATTTGACATGCTTGCCTTGACATTTATGTTCTAACAGATGGGGCTTCCCATCTAACAGTGAGGCAGAAAACCCCTAAGTCACATTGAGCGGTCTGCTTCTCTGGATAAAACACAAGAGTAAAGAGGAACACACTTTAATCATTCAGCAAGCACACCATGGATCCTTTATGCTGTCAACTGTATTGGTGTCCTTGACATACCGAGAGCACCTCCTCATTACCTTCTGAGAATTTGTGCATTTACCAAAGGCTGCATATAGAATTAAAAAACAGTCTTCCTGTCTAAGGCATAGGTCTGGAACCCAAATAATGTGGTTTCATCCTGTCCTAGTCTAACTTGAGGGGAGGGGCATTTATGCCAATATTAGGTTATTGTTTTCTGTTTCATTTAGTATCTAAAATGTCAATGTCCTCTACTTCCTTACAGACATATTTCTGATGAGCTTATGCCACAAATACCCTACCACATTTCTCTACTCCTAACCTTGGAGACTGAAGATTACTTAAAAAAAAATTTTAAACATGCAATTTGATAGCATTTCAAATTAATGATCTTCAGCCTCCATGGAAACATCAGTACTGCACAGACATCCTGAAGAGATAATTCATTACTAATTGTTTCATCCCCATAACCTCTATATAAGTCCAGTCTATTTAGTGTCCAACCCCACTACTCCACAAAATTGTTCTCACCAAGCTGGCCATGACCTCCAATATAAGCAATTCAATTGATAAATTTCAGTTCTCAGTTTTAAGTCTATGAAATCACTTTCTTTGTGTGTGTGTATTTTTAATTAATTTTTACTGGAGTATAGTTGGTTTACAATGTTGTGTTAGTTTCTTGTTGTACAGCAAAGAGAATCAGTTATACGTATAAATATATCCACTCTTTTTTAGATTTCCTTCCCATTTAGTTCACAGGGCACTGAGTAGACTTCCCTGTGCTATACAGTAGATTCTCATTAATTATCTATTTTATACTTAGTAGTGTATTTATGTCAGTCCCAATCTCCCAATTCATCCCACCCTCCTTTCCCCGCTTTATGAAATCACTTTCTTACAATATTCTTCCCATCTCTTTAGTGACTCCTTTACAGCCTGCTTTGCAAACTTCTGCTCCTTTACCAAACTTATAAATACTGACACCTTCCAGTCTTCCTTCTCAACACTCTTTTCTTCTTACTCTACCCTTTCTTCCTTGGCCATTTCATTCCCACTTATGGTTTCAACCACCACCAAACTACAGATCACTATGTCGCCTATATCTCCAGAATATATTCTTCTACCCCAAATTTCTTTTGACTATCAAATCCATATTCCCAGCTTCCTGCAAAACACCTTCCCTGAATGTTTAACTGATATCGCAAACTCAGCATATTCAATCTGAATTTGTCATCATCCCTATCAATCTGCTCTATTTTTATGTTCCATATTTCCGAATACAGTTCATCATTTATCCAGTTACCCAAGTGAGAAATCTGGATGCCACCTTTTTCTCCTTTCTTGCTCTGACCCCCCCTACAACCAATTAGTCACTAAATCCTAACTTTACTATTTCTTTAATACCTCTCAAACCTACTCCCAAAGTTCCATTCCTATAGCCAACACAGGAATTCAGCCATTCTCAGCTCTTGACTGAATTGCTACACAATGTCCTAGCTCCCTCTTCATCAGTCCTCTACAATTCTGACAGAGTGGTATCCAAATGCACAAACCGGATCACATCATTCTACTGCTTAACATCTTTCATGGCTACGCTTTAATTTCAGGAGGAAAGAAATGCAACATCATACAAGATTTTTCAGGAATGAAATATCTTTTCGTGCAGCTTTAACACTATATACTTTTCATACCACGTACACTTTTCATGGACCAGCCCTCTGAGTCCTGATGCTGAATCAGATAGTCTCCTAGGCTGCAATCAAACCTTAGGCAAATCTCTGGAAGGGAACTCATTACATGTTATCATAACTATCTTTCTTCCCTCATTCTCAATCCCTTAAAAGGAAGAAAGTTATTTCATTTCTGGACCACCCCCCAACACCTAGTAAAAACTCAACAAGTCTTTGTTAAGTTCATGTCTGATTATAATTGTGAAAGTATAAAGTTTTTGGCTCTTCCTAGTATATTCAATGCCTATTCTTTATTGAAAAATATGGCTTAAGGAAACTTGAATTTTGCTGGCAATTCAAATGAATTCAGAAGTTGAATAATCACAACTAACAAATAATAAAAAGGTCAAAGTAAAAATAAAAACAAAGATCCAATGGTATGATAAACAAATTTATGAACTGCACAAAGTCTTTGAGAATAATTTTATTCTACTCAAAGATGCTTTTAAATGGATTTAATTGGCCTATGCCTCAAAGTGATATTTGACTTTATATTTGAATTTAAAGTGTTAAGAATATAAGATTTGATATGCTCAAAGCAAGAACAGGGACAAATGAAACCTATTTCATCCAGGAACCATTTTACAGTCTTCTAGATTTGTAAAGATCAACTTGCATTTCCAAAGACTTAAATAAAACAAAATTTGCCTCCAGTGGCTAGCTGCCCCAGTCAGACAGAGAGCGCAGAAATGCAGTGTATCTGAATTTCAACAGCATTTGTAATTTACATTTCACCTTCCACACGCATCAACACACAGAAAGGTCTGAAGCTGGGTCCCAGCTATGATCATATATCATCTCAGCTGTACTTAAAATAACCTCAAGGGATGACATAAAAATATTTTAAAATCTTAACTAGAAATTTACTTTCATGTTAGAAATGGATACCACATTTTAGATTTTGTGTTGAGGGTTGCCAGCCCAACAGTGATTTGGGAATATAACATGTAGAAAACCTAGAGACTCACACTGAAAATGCTAAATGAAATAATAAGACCTATTTGAAAATGGGAAGGAATCCATTGTTTAATTGTTAGGAATCACATTGTATATTGATTTTAAAATTTTAGATGAGGTTTGAATAGCCAAATCAGGCAGAAATTTATAATTATGAATATACTTCAGTGATCAAATAGCTATTAATATAAATGCTTTGACATACAGAATAGTTCAAAACTATTTCCATAGGTAAAGAGATCAGTATAGAATTGAAGGGTAAATTCGAGGAAATCAAGGAAAAAACAAAGCTGCCACATGAGTACATAGGAAGTAGGCTGTCAGAAATCAAAATAATAGTAGACTGAAGAAGTTGTGGAATCTAATAAAAAATGATAGAAATGAGCTTATTTACATTACAAAATGGAAACAGACTAACCCAATCTTGAAATCCAATTTATGGTTACCAAAGGGGAAATGTGGAGGGGAAGTGATAAATTAGGAGATTGGGATTGACATATACACACTACTATATATAAAATAGATAACTAACAAGTACCTACTGTATAACACAGTGAACTATACTCAATATTCTATGATGACCTATATGGGAAAAGAATCTGAAAAAGAATGGATATATACATATATATATGTATAACTGATTCACTTTGCTGTACACCTGAAACTCACACAACATTGTAAATCAACTATACTCCAATAAATTTTTTTAAAAAAAGAAGTTTATATAGCAATAAGGGTGATACAAGTCACATAGAATCAAATGGTAAATTAAAACCAAAACAAAACAAAACCTCATACCCAAGGCAGGGATCTCCTTCCCTAAAGATATTTGCATACAGCCAGCCTGTTTTCTTGTATATTTCCAGTGACAGAGTCATTCCTATTTCACATACCCTTCCAACTCCAGCTGGAGAGTTCTAATCTTTAGAAGTTTCTTAAGTTGCACAAATCCCCCTCTTCCATGTAACTTCTGCCCATTAAACCTAGGTGTGTCCTAAAAGGAAACAAATGTACTATCCCTTCTATATACAGGCACATAGATCATTCAAAATAACTATCTTGAGTATTTCCCTGTAACTTTTTCTTCACACTAAATATCTTTAAAGTTCTTTCATAAATGCTGCATCTGTTTAGTGAGTATATTCTGTGCTCCAGGCACTAAAGAAACAACAGGAAAAACAATAAGGAAGTTACTGTTCCCTAATAACTTATATTCTAGAATAGGAGAACACTGTATAAAAGAGTGACTAAAGATGCTCTTTAATGCTAGATCAGAACAGAGAGCAGTGGGAGTACAAAAGATAGAGTAACTAAGCCTGACTCAGAGTGAAACAAAAAAGTTTCACATGAAGCTGAAATTTTAGCTGATGCTTAATTAATGAGTTTTTCTAGCAGACACGACACCAAGTACAAAGACTCTATAGTGGGAAAGAGTTTGATATATTCCCAGAACAAAAAGAAAACCATTCTGCAGGAGTCATCAGCATGGAGAATGGTTAAAGACACAGTTGAAGTCATAAGAAAAAGCCAGATCATTGGGTCTTTGGGGGCTGGAGCGAGGAATTTGGCATGTATTCTATGAGGGGTCTGAGTAGGAAAAGGCTGTTCTCTGAAGAGATGAAGATTTTTAAATGACTGCTCTGGCAGCTATGTAGAACATAGACTCCAAAAGAATAAGTGGAAGCAGGGAGACCCATTAGAGGATAATGTGGTCATTCAGCTGAACAAGGATGGCAGATTGGACGAAGATAGTGGTGGCAAATGGAGTCAGAGACAAGTAGCTAAATTCAAAAACCTTTTTAGAGGTGGAATTGACAGGACTTGCCAATGGATGTGGAAAGGAAAGTGAAAAACAAAATCAAGATTCTTAGGAATTTGGCTTGAATAATGGTGGTATCTTTTACTGAGGTGGGAAAATTGAGGATGGTATAGGTTTAGAGAATAAAATCAAGAGTTTGGTATTGGACATACTTTGTGCGTGTGTGTGACGCCTATCAGACCCCCAAGTGTGGGTGTCAGGCATTAGCGTTCTCGGGAAAAATTTTGGATGCAGATATGAATTAGAATATTTATAGCATCAAACCAGAAAATATCACCTAGGGAAAGGAAGAAGACCAAAAACCAAGTTCTGCTTCCTTTAGTCTTTAGAAATCAGGTAGGAAGGAGGCAGGAGCCAAAGGGCATGAGAAGTGGATAGTTAAGTATGAAGAAAACCAGAAGTGTGAAGTGTCACAAAAGACAAGAAAGGAGAGGGTTCCAAGAAGGTGGAAATGATCAGTTGTGTGTAATCCCAATAGGAGATAAAGAAAGGGCCATTTGGTCTGGTGAGATGAGAGTCACTGGTAGTCTTGACTGACTAGGGTAGAATAAGGGAGTGAGGCCCGCTCACACCCATTTAAAATAGGTGCAACAGACAAGGAAGATGAGGAGATGGAGAGAGCGCGGACACTTCTATTCACAACAATTCGTAAATTCTTTCCTAAAACTAGAGTCTACTCTCTCTATGACCTCCCAACCTACTCCTTTAGTTAGACTACCAAGAAAAAAATGATGCTAAGTTTAACATATTGTCTGGCACACTCATGTGCTGGATATTCTTTGCCCTTGCAAATTAATTCTGCAGCCTTTTCTGTTCTGCTTTGTGCAGTGGCTTCAGCCAGGCTCTACTACATTCTGATTTCTAGTGGGATTCAGTCAATGAGAGATGCCAGTAGGGGGGAGAGAGGGTAGAAGGAGACAGAGAGGTCATGGCATTTATTCTCTGTGTTTTGTCTGCTTGTCCAAAGTTTGGTACTAGCTTTCTCCCTTAGGAGAAGCTCCTGAGGCCTCAGCTCCTGCTAAGCTGCTGTACCTATGGCCTGTACCTATGGATTCCAGTAACAGTTATTTTTCCTTGTCCTTTTAGCCTAAGGATGATAACTTCCTGCTCTTGCTAGCCAGTCCCTGGTTTTTCACTATTTTTGATTGGTTCCTTCAGCCCTACCTACTCTTTGTAAACTTCTTCATTAAAATTATTTCAATTGCTCTTTGGAGTGTGTTATGTCTTTCCCACTGGGACTCTGACTGATAGAACTCTCAAAAAGGGTTTGTTGAAAGCATGTGAACTACATTTTTCTTAAAGAGCACATGCTTTATGATCATTGTCAAATATTTCAATCTTTTATGGAATAAGGTAGGGCAGTCAGGAACAGTGGAAAAAAAAAAAAAACAGAGAAGAAAGGCAGTGAAAGAGAGAGAGAAGAAGAAGTTACCTTTTTAGCCACTGGAATTTTTTACTCTGTTTTCACCTGAGTCAGCTGTCTGAATCCCCAAGTCAATCCTCTTTTGGCACAAAAGCCAGCCTTTCAGAATGCAAGCTCTAACATGTTAAACACATCTCTTTTCTGGCATTCCAGATCCCTTCATTTTAAATAGCCTTAGAATTATTACAGGGGTTCTATTCAGATAACACACTAAAGAATAATTTTCTCACATCTCTAGATTGATAATCCAATATCTCCACCCCCTGTGCCACATGTAAAATTATAATATCAGGTACTTGCTTCCTGACATGGAGGTTTGACCTCAAGACAACTTCTAAGAAAGTTTCCCTGATTTAAATTCTCATTCCATAGCCACTGATCTCAGTCACAAAGATTTTGGAGGAAATAACTTTTTCTTCAAGTTGGTAAGTTAATAAAAGGGAGACATGAACTCTTTTGGATATTTCCTTTAGGAAATGTGGAGAAAAGCACCCGTTTCAGTGAAAAATCATGCTTTGTGGATAAAAGATAATCAATTTTTGCCAGGAAAATAGAGAATTTTTTTTTAAATCTTTTGTGTTGACCTATAAAGTTCAATCTAAATTTCTATGAGAAAAAAAACCCCTATCCTGAAAAAGCCTAAAACTTATTAAAGGCCTTCTATAATGGACAAGCCACTTTGCCAGTCACAAAAAGTTCCCCCTTTCAGATCAGCCTATGTTTCACTTCTCAACCTCAACATAAAAGAAATTCAGTTGAACATCACTAGATTTTTTTTCCCGAAGCTATCCTTACATGAATAAAACTTTACAGGCACTGTCCTAATTACCATACAGCATCACCAAGTTTGGTATGCATGGCCTAGGAAACCTAGTTTTTAAAATAAACTTTGCATGAATAGCTTGGGGAAGTAATTTTATCTGTTGTCTAGCTAGGTATTGTTATCTAGCATTCAATGTGACGTCCCTGGGGAGTAAGATTTTATCACAGATGTTCTCAGTTGGTACCAGAAATAGAGCATTTTCATTTGGAAGGCCCAGAATTGGATTTACTGCCTTAGAAATAGATATAGACAGATGCATTTGCCAGCACAATGGATTTTCCAAATGATTTCTGAAGAAGCTTTCAGACCTAGTACCCCATTATCCAACTTCTATTTAGACCTTGGGGGATATTCAGGAGACCAGCAGCAAGGAGGCCGGGGGTGGTGCTGAAACAAGAAAGGCATGGGAATTTTGCTTTGGTTATGATTAGGCTGCCAGCATTCTGGCCATGGATTGAATGAACTGCCAAAAAGATTTATCAGGAATAAAACAAAAAGATAAGTTGGTTTACCAGGAAGAGTTTTTCTTCTAGAACTCCAGAAATAAGTGACTATATGGGTGTATTTAATTTTTCCTACAAAGTAGTTTTATAAATGCCTTGTTTGTGTTTTTAATAAAAAGAAAACTACAAATTAGTAGCATTTTTATCACCTCCGCCATTCCAATTGCTTTCAGAATTAATGATTACTAGTTGTGTTAGTTCATTCAGGCTGCTATAACAAAATACCACAGACTAGGTGGCTTATAAACAACAGAAATTTATTTCTTACAGTTCTGGAAGCTGAAAGTCCAAGATCAAGGTGCCAGCATAGTTGGGTGAGGGTCCTCCCCTGGGTTACAGAGTGCCGACCTCTCTCTGTAACATCATGTGGTGGAAGAGTTTAGCAAGTTCTGTGGTAGCTCTTTTATAAAGAATACTAATCCCATTTATGAGGACTCGACCTTTGTTTTATGACCTAATAACCTCCCAAACGCCCCACATACTAATACCATCACTTTTATGGGCTAGGATCTCTCACCAAATGAATTGGGGCCGGTGGGGGAGGACACAAACATTCATTCCATAGCACTGGTTATTCCATGACAGTGGATTAGAAAGGGTATAGGAATCACACAGGTAAAAGGATGAGACAGTAAGATGAAAAAAAAATAACAGTTTATAATTAATAGTGTTTAAATTACTATACAAATATTTATATACGTTTTTCTTCCACAGCCTCTCCTTCAAATGGTTGCCAGGGAAACTGAGATTTAGAAGACTGAAGCCCTTGAGATCCACAATATTTATTGGTTAAGACCATGCATTTTAGTCATTCGATTCAGGGTAGTGCTAAACTCATTTAAATAGCAGCTGGCAACTGTCCTTGGAGCTGCTGTCCTTGAAGTCACTGGTTAGAGAAGGCTGCAAAAGCAAGCCCTGAAAAATTAATAAAAGCAGACAATTTCTCAGTGATTATGGTACAATAGTTACAATACTTTTTCTACATTTGAATGAAAGAATCACAATAAGTCAAGGATAAAATATGTTTTGCAGAGTTGTCAAAATATGTATGCATGGGTGTATGTGCAGGTACATATATATGAAAATTGAAAAAAATCATTCCAGAAGTTTGGAATCAAGAGGAAGAGTTACAGGTGATATATGGAAGATGGTGGAGTAGAAGGACGTGCTCTCACTCCCTCTTGCGAGAACACCAGAATCACAACTAGCTGCTGGACAATCATCGATAGGAAGACACTGGAACTCACCAAAAAAGATACCCCACATCCAAAGACAAAGGAGAAGGCACAATGAGATGGTAGGAGGGGCGCAATCACAGTAAAATCAAATCCCATAACTGCTGGGTGGGTGACTCACAGACTGGAGAACACTTATACCACAGAAGTCCACCCACTGGAGTGAAGGTTCTGAGCCCCACGTCAGGCTTCCCAACCTGGGGTTGTGGCAACAGGAGGAGGAATTCCTAGAGAATCAGACTTTGAAGCCTAGTGGGAATTGATTGCAGAACTTCAACAGGACTCGGGGAAACAGAGACTCCACTCTTGGAGGGCACACACAAAGCAGTATGAGCATCAGGGCCCAGAGGAAGGAGTAGTGACCCCAGGGGAGACTGAACTGGACCTACCTGCTAGTGTTGGAGGGTCTCCTGCAGAGGTGGAGGGGGCAGCTGTGGCTCACTGTGGAGACAAGGACACTGACAGCAGAAGTTCTGGGAAGTACTCCTTGGTGTAAGCCCACCCAGAGTCTGTCATTAGCCCCACCAAAGAGCCCAGGTAGGCTCCAGTGTTGGGTTGCTTCAGGCCAAACAACCAACAGGGAGGGAACCCAGCTCCACCCATCAACAGCTAAGTGGACTAAAGTTTTACTGAGCTCTGCCCACCAGAGCAACAGTCAGCTCTACCCACCACCAGTCCCTCCCATCAAGCCTCTTAGATAGCCTCATCCACCAGAGGGAAGAGAGCAGAAGCAAGAACTATAATCCTGCAGCCTGTGGAACAAAAGCCACATTCACGGAAAGACAGACAAGATGAAAAGGCACAGGGCTATGTACCAGATGAAGGAACAAGATAAAACCCCAGAAAAACAACTAAATGAAGTGGAGATAGGCAACCTTCCAGAAAAAGAATTCAAAATAGGGCTTCCCTGGTGGTGTAGTGGTTGAGAGTGCGCCTGCCGATGCAGGGGACACGGGTTTGTGCCCCGGTCCGGGAAGATCCCACATGTCGCGGAGCGGCTAGGCCCGTGAGCCATGGCTGCTGAGCCTGTGCATCCGGAGGCTGTGCTCTGCAACTGGAGAGGCCACAACAGTGAGAGGACCGCATACCACAAAAAAAAAAAAAAAAAAGAATTCAAAATAATGATAGTGAAGATGATCCAGGACCTCGGAAAAACAATGGAGGCAAACATCGAGAGGATGCAAGAAATGTTTAACAAAGACTAGAAGAATTAAAGAACAAACAAACAGAGATGAACAATACAATAACCAAAATGAAAACTACACTAGAAGGAATCAATAGCAGAATAACTGAGGCAGAAGAACGGATAAGTGACCTGGAAGACAGATTGGTGGAATTCACTGCCGTGGAACAGAAAAAAGAAAAAAGAATGAAAAGAAATGAAGACAGCCTAAGAGATCTCTGGGACAACATTAAATTCAACAACATTCGCATTATAGGGGTCTCAGAAGGAGAAGAGAGAGAGAGAGAGAGAGAGGATCCAAGAAAATATTTGAAGAGATTATAGTCGAAAACTTCCCTAACATGGGAAAGGAAAGAGCCACCAAAGTCCAGGAAGCACAGCGAGTCCCATACAGGATAAACCCAAGGAGAAACGCACTGAGACACATAGTAATCGAATTGGCAAAAATTAAAGACAAAGAAAAATTATTGAAAGCAGCAATGGAAAAACAACAAATAACATACAAGGGAACTCTCATAAGGTTAACAGCAGACTTCTCAGCAGAAACTCTACAAGCCAGAAGGGGGTGGCATGATATACTTAGAGTGATGAAAGGGAAGAACCTACAACCAAGATTATTCTACCCGGCAAGTATCTCATTCAGATTCGATGGAGAAATCAAAAGCTTTACAGACAAGCAAAAGCTAAGAGAATTCAGCACCACCAAACCAGCTCTACAGCAAATGCTAAAGGAACTTCTCTAAGTGGGAAACACAAGAGAAGAAAAGGATCTACAAAAACAAACCCAAAACAATTAAGAAAATGGTAATAGGAACATACATATCGATAATTACCTAAAATGTGAATGGATTAAATGCTCCAACCAAAAGACACAGGCTTGCTGAATGGATACAAAAACAAGACCTATCTATATGCTGTCTACAAGAGAACCACTTCAGACCTAGGGACACATACAGACTGAAATTGAGGGGATGGAAAAAGATATTCCATGCAAATGGAAATCAAAAGAAAGCTGGAGTAGCTATACTCATATCAGATAAAATAGACTTTAAAGTGAAGAATGTTACAAGAGACAAGGAAGGACACTACATAATGATCAAGGGATCAATCCAAGAAGAAGATATAACAATTATGAATATATATGCACCCAACATAGGAGCACCTCAATACATAAGGCAAATGCTAACAGCTATAAAAGAGGAAATCGACAGTAACACAGTAATATTGGAGGACTTTAACATCTCACTTACACCAATGGAAAGATCATCCGAAATGAAAATAAATAAGGAAACAGAAGCTTTAAATGACACAATAGACCAGATAGATTTAATTGATATTTATAGGACATTCCATCCAAAAACAGCAGATTACACTTTCTTCTCAAGTGCACACAGAACATTCTCCAGGATAGATCACATCTTGGGTGACAAATCAAGCCTCCGTAAATTTAAGAAAATTGAAATCATATCAAGCATCTTTTCTGACCACAACACTATGATATTAGAAATGAATTACAGGGGAAAAAACGTAAAAAACACAAACACATGGAGGCTAAACAATATGTTACTAAATAACCAAGCAATCACTGAAGAAATCAAAGAAGAAATCAAAAAATACCTAGAGAGAAATGACAATGAAAACACGACGATCCAAAACCTATGGGATGCAGCAAAAGCAGTTCTAAGAGGGAAGTTTATAGCTATACAAGACTACCTCAAGAAAGAAGAAAACTCTTAAGTAAACAATCTAACCTTACACCTAAAGGAACTAAAGAAGGAAGAACAAACAAAACCCAAAGTTAGAAGAAGGAAAGAAATCATAAAGATCAGAGCAGAAATAAATGAAATAGAAACAAAGAAAACAATAGCAAAGATCAATAAAACTAAAAGCTGGTTCTTTGAGAAGATAAACAAAATTGATAAATCATTAGCCAGACTCATCAAGAAAAAGAGGGAGAGGACTCAAATCAATAAATTAGAAATGAAAAAGGAGAAGTTACAACAGACACCGCACAAATACAAAGCATCCTAAGAGACTACTACAAGCAACCCTATGCCAATAAAATGGACAACATGGAAGAAATGGACAAATTCTTAGAAAGGTATAACCTTCCAAGACTGAACCAGGAAGAAACAGAAAATATGAACAGACCAATCACAAGTAATGAAATTGAAACTGTGATGAAAAATCTTCCAACAAACAAAAGTCCAGGACCGGATGGCTTCACAGGTGAATTCTACCAAACATTTAGAGAAGAGCTAACACCCATCCTTCTCAAACTCTTCCAAAAAATTGCAGAGGAAGGAACACTCCCAAACTTATTCTATGAGGCCACCATCACTCTGATACCAAAACCAGACAAAGATACTAGAAAAAAAGAAAATTACAGACCAATATCACTGATGAATATAGATGCAAAAATCCTCAACAAAATACTAGCAAACAGAATCCAACAACACATTAAAAGGATCATACACAATGATCAAGTGGGATATATCCCAGGGATGCAAGGATTCTTCAAAATACGCAAATCAATCAATGTGATACACCATATTAACAAATTGAAGAAGAAAATCCATATTATCTTCTCAATAGATGCAGAAAAAGCTTTTGACAAAATTCAACACCCATTTATGATAAAAACTCTCCAGAAAGTGGGCATAGAGGGAACTTACGTCAACATAATAAAGGCCGTATATGACAAACCCACAGCAAACATCATTCTCAATGGTGAAAAACTGAAAGCATTTCCTCTACGATCAGGAACGAGACAAGGATGTCCACTCTCACCACTATTATTCAACATAGTTTTGGAAGTTCTAGCCACGGCAATCAGAGAAGAAAAAGAAATAAAAGGAATACAAATTGGAAAAGAAGAAGTAAAATTGTCACTATTTGCACATGACATGACACTATACATAGAGGATCCTAAAAATGTCACCTGAAAACTACTAGAGCTAATCAATAAATTTGGTAAAGTTGCAGGATACAAAATTAATGCACAGAAATCTCTTGCACTCCTATACACTAATGATGAAAAATCTGAAAGAGATATTATGGAAACCCTCCCATTTACCACTGCAATAAAAAGAATAAATTACCTAGGAATAAACCTACCTAGGGAGACAAAAGACCTGTATACAGAAAACTATAAGACACTGATGAAAGAAATTAAAGATGATACCAACAGATGGAGAGATATACCATGTCTTGGATTGGAAGAATCAACATTGTGAAAATGACTATACTACCCAAAGTAATCTACAGATTGAATGCAATCCCTATCAAATTACCAATGTCATTTTTTACAAAACTAGAACAAATCATCTTAAAATTTGTATGGAGACACAAAAGACCCTGAATAGCCAAAGCAGTCTTGAGGGAAAAAAATGGAGCTGGAGGAATCAGACTCCTGGACTTCAGACTATACTATAAACCTACAGTAATCAAGACAATATGGTACTGCCACAAAAACAGAAACATAGATCAGTGGAACAAGATAGAAAGCCCAGAGATAAACCCACGCATCTATGGTCAACTAATCTATGACAAAGGAGGCAAGAATATACAATGGAGAAAGTCCGTTCAATAAGTGGTGCTGGGAAAACGGGACAGCTACATGTAAAAGAATGAAATTAGAACACTCCCTAACACCATACACAAAAATAAACTCAAAACAGATTCGCAACCTAAATGTAAGACCGGACACTATAAAACTCTTAGAGGAAAACATAGGAAGAACACTCTTTGACATAAATCACAGCAAGATCTTTTTTGATCCACCTCCTAGAGTAATGGAAATAAAAACAAAAATAAACAAATGGGACCTAATGAAACTTCAAAGCTTTTGCACAGCAAAGGAAACCATAAACAAGGCGAAAAGACAACCCTCAGAATGGGAGAAAATATTCGCAAACAAGTCAATGGACAAAGGATTTATCTCCAAAATATATAAACAGCTCATGCAGCTCAATATTAAAGAAACAAACAACCCAATCCAAAAATGGGCAGAAGACCTAAATAGACATTTCTCCAAAGAAGATATACAGATTGCCAACAAACACATGAAAGAATGCTCAACATCACTAATCATTAGAGAAATGCAAATCAAAACTACAATGCGATATCATCTCACATCAGTTAGAATGGGCATCATCAGAAAATCTACAAACAACAAATGTTGGAGAGGGTGTGGAGAAAAGGGAACCCTCTTGCACTGTTGGTGGGAATGTAAATTGATACAGCCACTATGGAGAACAGTATGAACGTTCCTTAAAAAACTGAAAATAGAATTACCATATGATTCAGCTACTGAATCCCACTACTGGGCATATACCAAGAGAAAACCATAATTCAAAAAGACACATGCACCCCAATGTTGACTGCAGCACTATTTACAATAGCCAGGTCATGGAAGCAACCTAAATGCCCATCGACAGACGAATGGATAAAGAAGATGTGGTACATATATACAATGGAATATTACTCAGCCATAAAGAAGAACGAAATTGAGTGATTTGTTGAGACATGAATGGATCTAGAGACTGTTATACAGAGTGAAGTAAGTCAGAAAGAGAATAACAAATATCATATATTAACACATGTATATGGAATCTAGAAAAATGGTACAGATGAACTGGTTTGCAGGGCAGAAGTTGAGACACAGATGTAGGGAACAAACGTATGGACACCAAGGGGGGAAAACCGTGGTGGAGTGGGGATGGTGGTGTGCTGAATTGGGTGATTGGGATTGACATGTATACACTGATGTGTATAAAATTGATGACTAATAAGAACCTGTAGTATAAAAAGAAAAACAAAACAACTAATAGTAAACTTTCTTTGGGTTATTTGTACGGAAATATGTTAATATAAATGTTTCAGACATTAAAAAAAAAAGAGGAAGAGTTACAGTGGGACATTGCTGAGAGTTTTAAATAAATTCTATTATTTAATGTCTTGCCAAATGGGGCTTCAGACCCTATTTTAATCATTAACTGATGTTTAAAATGTGAATCATCTCTAATTCTCTCCTAAACTAATTTACAAAAGGTTAAATTCCTGAATTATGTTCCACTTATTTTCCTCCTTTACTTTGAATAGCCAGTCTCTATCTGAGTACTATTGCTTCTGCAGACAGAGCATTTTCCAAATCCCTCAACTTTTTCTGCATAACTCACAGGCTCTGCCTGAGTTGAAACTTTTATCACAGAACCGAAGATTCTTAAAATTTCAAGGACATGAAATGGCATCTAAATCAACCCAGGATATAAATTTCCTCTATACTAGAGTATCCCTGACTGACAGCCACTCTGTCTCAGCAGAAACAATTGCAACAAAGGGACGAGGGAGCAAGATTTAGTTCATGGGCAGCCTATGTTGCATGCTAACTGAATGACTATGACATAATCACTTGACTAGTTATTTGTCAAATAAAAATAAAAACATTATCCATTTATATAGATCCTTGTGTAAAACTCTTTACAACCTCTGGAAAATCTATAAAATGTGCTATCATAATTTAATTCATTCTTTATTATATTACCATTCAGCCTACTCCACTTCTATTCATCTCTGGTTATTATAAGTCTCCCTTCCTCCCTTAGAAATGGCCAAAGATGGTTCCATAAAGCTCCACCTAGAATGACAGAACAGTCTACTGGTATTGTTGCCCCTGAATGTCATGAGGAACAGATGGATGGCCATGTCAGTAAGATCAGGCATAGCTACAGTATCAGTAAGGAACAACGCCTATTAGATAATAACAAGCTGTTAACTTATTTCAAAATCTTGATGGAACATTACTGATTGTGCCAATATAATCTCTTAGTTCCTGATTTCTTCCAGCCAAGGCCTGTACCTCTTAAGATAAAATACACAAGTTTGAGGTATGGTATAATAAAACTGCTGCTTCAAAAGAGGCCCAGGGCTTCCCTGGTGGCGCAGTGGTTGAGAGTCCGCCTGCCGATGCAGGGGACATGGGTTCGTGCCCCGGTTCAGGAGGATCCCACGTGCCGCGGAGCGGCTGGGCCCGTGAGCCATGGCCGCTGAGCCTGCGCGTCCAGAGGCTGTGCTCTGCAATGGGAGAGGCCACAACAGTGAGAGGCCCAAGTACCGCAAAAAAAAAAAAAACAAAAAAAAGAAAGAAATCTAAATTGATTTATTGTCATTTAAATTTCATTTTAATATAATATTTCAGTACAACTTCAAACTCAGAAAAAGCCTAATGGTATAGATGTGTTGTGTGAGGAAAGCATTCAAGATGCTCACAGTTGGAAAGTGACCTTTGTTTCTAGAAATGGCCGGTTGTTGAAGAGCGATATACCAGGGCCACATTAATCAGTCAAAGGTTATGAAAAAAACATAGGATAAATATAATAATAGGCCTGGACTATCTAATTTAATTAAAGATTTTGAGGAAAAAAAATCATATTTATAATCAAATAAATATGGAGAGATTATATGTTTATATACAATGTAATAAACATGTATAATAGAAAGGAATTTTTACATTTTTAAAATAAGAAATATAAAAATATTGCAATTTTCAGCCTAAGCTTCCAGCCCCTAGGGACTTTTGTTCATTCTTCTATATTTCTAGAACATTGGTAGAAAACTGTAATCCATAAAGGGAATGAAAATAGTTGTGAGAGCAAATGGAGGACAAGTAATTGATACATCCAAGTAAGCTGATATAGTATATGATTACACAAAAGATTATCTTACTCCTCTTTTTAATCTGCTTGTTGTCCCTCCTGAATATAAACCTGGGATTGATTTATTCTATACGTATGTTTTCCCCCACTATAATACAGGCACTGACCAGGCAGTGAAAGTACAAAGATAAATGTGACAGGGCTTCTTGCCTGGAGAAGCTTTCTGACTAGTCAGTGGTGAAGGGCATGCATCCAAGTGGCACAGGGGTTATGATGCAGTGAGGCCCAAGAAAGAGGGCAGTCAGAACAGTCTTCCTGAAGTAAATATCCATGCATTATACTTTGGGATTTTAAAATTGAGCAAATCGGGGAAAACATCAATTCTAAAGTAAGCCCCAGAGAAATCTTTTCTGAGTTCCCAACACTTTCTGTGAATAAATATTCAATAGTTGATCTGTTACAGATAGGATTCTGTAAATAAATTCAGACATGACCTTCATTTGTTATGTGCTGTGGCAGGAATAACGAAGCTCCGACAACCACCGAGAGCCCCTGGTTCCATTATAGCAGCAACACTGGCTTCTTAGAAAAGCCACAGACCACTGACAGAAGGGATTTGAAATACTTTAATATTTCTTTTAAAGCCATGGCAACCATGAAACAATTGTAGAAATAGAAGCTTTGACTTCTTGACATATTTTTTTTTAGTGTCTGGTATTCTGAATTTGCACATATAAAAAACTCTTATAAAATTTATTATGTTGAAAGGTAAAGACATTATACTTAATTTTACTCCATACCTTTATATAAGCCATGAATAAGACAAATCACCACATTAATGAATAGATTTTTACCTCTCTGAAAATAATATCTGGATCTTTCAGTCCTTGATTTTTACAGACCGTGGCCAATGGCCTCAAAACAGCTCCATGAGTTTACTGAAAAACATTTTTCAGGATTCACTAATCTATTTAGAAGCAGCAGTATTATGCTTTCATGACTGAAACTAAAAAATGAAATAAATTTCCTTTCTGTACATCTTTTCTCTAGGATTTAATAACTTACTGCTTAATATTAGTTCAGTGACCTTTCTTGTCATATTTATTCACATCTGAAGGAGAATAAAAGTAAATTCTTTAACAGAATAAAAAGACAGAATTCATCTACCTTTAAAAAAAGAAAAGGGAAAAAAACACATATTTGTCTTTACGTTTTTTATCAACAGCCAAAATGTATGCATGTCATCTATCTCCATAATGGAATTATATATTGTTCAGAGCACTATGTACAAAGATTTTATTATAATTAATGATTTTGACATCACAATGATTAATGTACTATTACTGGAAAATCAATTGCTTGAAATAAGTTTAGAAAATGATTCAGTTGAAACATGATTGAGGCTGCATCTAAATAAAATGTCTAAGTACTAGTGAAGCATGAATCTTGACTTTTAACTCAAAATGTATTGTTTTACATTTCCCACATACTCTCTAACAAGATCAGCTCTAAAAATGAGTGAGTGGAAGTTCTATCTCTATATCTAGCACTGCCAAACGTTGAGAAATTTACGTTTTAATACTAACATGTTCATGAAGAATCACTGACAAATCTGGGCTTTTGCATTTGCTGATTTCATTGGAAGCACCAGCCGCTGGGACACTGTTTTCCATAGACTGGTCAAAGCACCTGCTTATAACACCAAAGGTTTTATTTTGTGTTTCTTTCATTATTATATAGTGACCAGTTTTGTTGCTCTGTTTCCTCATTACAACTTAAACATGACCAATAATATCTATATGTATGCTGTTGGTCATAAACTAAATCTATGACAAAGCCTTAAAGAAAATCAACTCAAGACAGATGCCCTCCTGATTAGAGCCTCCTATATCATGAATTCCTGACAAGGAGGAACACTGTTGCCATTTTTGTTGAATCCCCAGTGCCTGTCACATAGTTTTGATAAACAGATGTTTGTAGAATAAAACTTAACCACTGGTTACCCATATCAACATAAAATATGAAGAATATCCTGAGTTCTGAAGTTAATGTTACTGCTACCTGCCCTTCCTCTGAATTTCTATAGCACTTGTCTAGAAAACACATATGAAACTTTGCAATGCCTTAAATTAGATACATTTTTCTTTTTTTTCTTCTTTCCTTTCTTTTTAAATCTGATATATGCCATCTGCTTAAAGAGACTCTAAACACCTGGAGAATAGGAGCTCTGTCATATGTTTCTTTATAATCCCAAACATTCTTATAAAGCACAAAGTTCAAGAAATAAACTCAGATTGAAACATAAAGTTCTACTTTCTTCCCAAAGTATACTTATTCTCTTATAATCTTATAGTTTTATTAATGAATTTGAACACTTACAATAAGGGCAATTTGTTAACTAAATCTACTGAATTCACATGAATATCAAGATAAGATTAATCAGGGTCTTATGATTTTAAAGCTATTTGGAGGTAGAATGATCATTTTCAAGAGGAAATTCTTGGAGCATAGTGACCTAAATAGAGTTCCTTCCCCCTCCACTGTCAACATTAAGCTATATGTCTTTCTGGCCAAATACCGCCTTGGATCTACAGGTTTAAGTAAGATTTTGAGCTCACTCTGCATAAGGAAATAATGTGGGACTTAATCCAAGTGTCAGGCCAAGGACAAAGAATGGAAAGTGACAGGTACTGGGAAGATTTTGCCACTTAGAGTTCCAAAGGCAAAGTTGCCATGAGCCCCTTAAGACTGTGGTGGATGTTCCTGACCTTAGAAAGAGACCAATAAGGAGTTAATAGGAGAACTGAATTTTTCTTGCACTTGAGGTTTGGAGGAAAACAACAATCAAAGAGGCTCTGCCAGGTCCCTCAATAGGCAATTGACAGCCTGCCTACCCCTAAAATGGAAGACCACAGGGATGGAAACAAATCAGCCACGTCCCACCACCTCTGGAATCCCACAGTTTAAAATATCCGCACAGCAAGACCTGAGCTGTTGTAAGCCAACAAAGAAAAATTACATCTAAAAGAGGCCATCAGCCAAAAGAATCACTGAACAAGTTCCCAATGAAACAGAACTGCTGGAGGACACAAAGTAACCCTGAATTAAAAAGTAATAATAGGAGCACCAAAAGAGATTCCAAAATTTGAGTACTTCTCACTACCTCCACCACAATTACCATATTCTATGCCACCATCCTCTCTTGTCAGTGTTATTGCAATACCTCCTATTGTTCTCCTTATTGTCTCTTCTTCACACAGAAGCCAGATTTTTTATTGAAAAAGCAAGTCAGAGAGGAGGCATTGTGGAAGATTTTGGCTGCACAGGCTTGGTTTGTGAATCTCCCAAGACCCCTCATAAAAACAGAGAGAGCAATTAGGAAAGCAAAAACAAAGACCCACAGATAATGTATATAATAAAACTAGATGACAAGATATCCACAAAGTATAGGGAGGTGATAAAAACCACTGAAATTCATGTGGTATCAGCATTTATGTGGGAAGAAGTGGAGAGAAAGCACATAGGCTTCTGTTAGCCCTGAGCAGGGAAGCCCTAAAATCATGAATAAGTACCCTCTAGGAAGTGCAAGGGACCAATCTAAGAGTTACAGTGGAAACTTTTTAAATTCACAGCGAGTGAAGGAAACTACAATGGACTGTACTATAATGGTGCCGAAACAGTCTGGGCCTTATAAACACTTGATACTGACAAATCAAAATTTCTTTTCAATAGAAAACCCTACACTATAGAAAAATTGCTTTTAGTAGGATACAAATTGAACAGGACAGGTAAAAATGGACAAAGAAACAAGACAGGGAAATATGGACAAAGAAAGAGATCCATACAACTGTAGGAGGGACACAAAGGAGGTAGAGCTCTGAAAATATGAGGGCATATTTTAATCACTTTGCAAAAATGACAGAAGAAATATTTTAACAAGGGGTCAGAAAACTATAGCCCAGTGGGTGAATGTATCCTGTGGACTGTGTTTTCTATGGTCCCACAAGGTAAGAGTGGGAAGAAGAAGAAGGAGGAGGAGGAGGAGGAGACAAAGGCCTTATGTAGCCAGCAGAGCATAACATATTTACTATGTGACCCTTTATATAAAGCTTTTGCCAACCCCTGCTCTAGCAGAACAGAGCTATAAATGCTATGTTGACTACTCTTCCTCCTAAAAGTAGATGAAAGATAAGCAATATAAACGAATCAAGGCAAAGCAGTTTTGATGAAACAAAAGAATAAGGAACAGAATGACGTTTCTACATACATACCCACAAAACAGATGAAAACTATAAGTAAACTTATAGCCTAATATTTCAAAATGAGAATAAAGAATTTTTTTTTAAATTATCAAAATTATAAAAGAAAAATATAGATTAGAATTTTTTTAAGTCAAAAACAAAGTGATTAGAGAAAGGAAAAATGTGAAAAGAGAGGTGACAGACTCTGGGAAGAATTAGAAATGAACCAAAAACTATTTCATAAATGAAGACTAAGGATGAACACAAGAGTGAATAAATACAACATACTAAAGCATCAGAGAGTTATTTAAGAATTATTACAGAAAAAGAAGGTACAAGCCATATGTATATATAGCACACAGTGAAAATTCTAATATCACTGTAATTGGAGTCCCAGAAAGAAATAGTGCAGAGATAAGTTTTGAAGGTAAATGATTTTACTGCTTTTGTCTTTTGCTTGTCTCTAAAACTTTTGATCTTGCTATCAAATCTGAATGAAAGCCTTGCTGGGTAGAGTATTCTTGGTTGTAGGTTTTAGAGACAAGCAAAAGCGAAAAGATTCAGAACCACCAAATGAGCTTTACGAGAGATGTTCAAGGGACTTCTCAAAGTGAAAAACAAAAGGCCAGAACTATAAACATGAAAATTATGAAAGGAAAAATCTCATTGGTAAAAGCAAATACACAGTTAAGGTAGTAAATCAACCATGTACAAAGCTAGTGGAAAAGTTAAGATAAAATTAGTAAAATCATTTATATCTGCCATAAGTAGTTAAGAGATACACAAAACAAAAATGTAAAATATGATGTCAAAAACAGTAATCATGGGAGAAGGGAATAAACATGCAGGGAAATTAAGTAATCAGCAACTTAAAATAAGCACACCTATATATAGATTGCTATTTATAAACCTCACGGTAACCACAAACAAAAATCTGTAATAGATACACACACTAAAAAGAGAAAAGAATCCAAATATAACACTAAAGATAGTCATCAAATCATGAGGGAATAGAACAAAAGAAGAAGAAAGGAACCAAAACAAACTACAAAAACAACCCTAAATCAATTAAAATGGCAATAAGTACATACATATCAATACTTAAATATATATGGACTAAACGCTCCAATCAAAACACAGAATAAATGAAAGGATTAAAAAACCAAAATCCACAGATATGTTACCTACAAGATTCACTTCAAATCTAAACATAAACAGAGACTGAAAATGAGGGCATGGAAAAATGTATTCTACGCAAATGGAAATCAAAAGAAAGCTGGAATAGCAATATTTACATCAAACAAAATAGACTTTAAAACAAAAATTATAATAAGAGACAAAGGACATTACATATGATAGAGGGATCAACTCAAGAAGATGTAACAATTGTAAATACGTAGGCACCCAACATAGGAGCACTTAAATACATAAAGCAAATATTAACATATATAAAGGAACATAAATTGACAGTACCATAAATTGACAGTAACACAGTAATAGTAGGGGGACTTTAACACCCCACTTACATCAATGGACAGATCACCCAGACAGAAAATCAATAACGAAACACTGTCGTTAAATGACACATTAGAGCAGATGGACTTAATAGATATATACATAGAACATTCCATACAAAAGCATGTGGAACATTCTCCAGGATAGATCACATGCTAGAACACAAAACAAATCTCAGTTAATTTAAGAAAACTGAAATCATATCAAGCATCTTTTCTGACAATGCTATGAGACTAGAAATCAACTACAAGAAAAAACTACAACACTCATGAACATATGGAGGCTAAAAAATATGCTACTAAATAGCTAATGGATCACTGAAGAAATCAAAAAATACCTGGAGACAAATGAAAATCTAAACACAATGATCCAAAATCTACAGGATGCAGCAAAAGCAGTTCTAAGGGACTTGAGGAGTTTACAGTGATACAAGCCTACCTCAGAAAACAAGAAAAATCTCACATAAACAACCTGAACTTATACCTAAAGGAATTAGAAATGAAGAACAAACAAAACCCAAAGTTAGTAGAAGGAGAGAAATCATAAAGACCAGAGAAGAAATAAATGAAATACAGACTAAGAAAACAATAGAAAAGATCAACAAAACTAAGAGCTTGTTCTTTGAAAAGATAAACAAAACTGATAAACCTTTAGCCAGGCTCATCAAAAACAAAAGAGGGCTCAGATCAATAAAATCAGAAATAAAAAAGATGTTACAACTTACACCACAGAAATAAAAAGGATCATATGAGATTACTTCAAACAACTATAAGCCAATAAAATGTACAACCAGGAAGAAATGAACAAATTCTTAGAAATGTACAGTCTCCCAAGACTGAATCAGGAAGAAATAGAAAATATGAACAGATGGATTACCAGTAATGAAATTGAATCAGTAATTTAAAAATTCCCAAAAACCTAAAGTCCAGGAACAGAGAGTTTCACAAGTGAATTCCACTAAACATTTATAGAAAAGTTAACATCTATCCTCAAACTACTCCAAAAAACTGAAGAAGAAGGAACACATCCAAACTTATTCTACAGGGCCAATATCACACTGATACCAAAGATATCACACAAAAAAAGAAAATTACAGGCAAATACTGCTGATGAACACAGATGAAAAAATCCTCAATAAAATATTAGCAACCTGAATTCAGCAACACATTAAAAGGATCATACACTATGATCAAGTGGCATTTATCCTAGAGATACAAAGATTGTTCAATATACACAAATTAATCAATGTGATACACCACATTAACAAATTAAAGAATAAAAGTCATATTATCATCTCAATAGACGTGAGGAAAGCTTTTAATTCTATTCATTTTTGATAAAAACTCTCAACAAAGTAGGTATAGAGGAAATATACACTTCAGTGTAACAAAGGCCTAATATGATAAGCCCACAGCTAACATTCTCAATGGTGAATAGCCAAAACATTTCCTCTAAGATCAGGAACAAGACAAGGATGCCTATTCTCACCGCTTTTATTCAATAGAGTATTGGAAGTCCTAGCCACAGCAATCAAACAAGAAGAATAAAAAGTATCTAAATTGGACAGGAAGAGGTAAAACTGTTGCTGTTTGCAGATGATATGAAAATCCTAAAGATGCCAACAACAAAAAACCTATTAGAACTCATCAATGAATTCAGTAAAGTTGCAGGATGCAAAATTATTATACAAAAATCTGTTGCATTTCTGTATACTAATAATGAACTGTCAGAAAGAATAAGAAAACAATCTCATTTACAGTTGCATCAAAAATGATAAAATACCTACAAATAGATTTAATGAAGGAGGTAAAAGACTTCTACTCAGAAAACTATAAGACATTGATGAAGGAAATTATAGACAACATAAACAAATGAAAAGATATACCATGCTTATAGATTGGAAGAATATTATTAAAAATGACCATGCTACCAAGGCAATCTACATATTCAGCACAATCTCAATCAAAATAGCAATGGCATTTTTCACAGAACTAGAATAAATAATTCTAAAATTTGTATGGAAATACAAAAGACCCCAAATAGCCAAAACAATCTTGAGAAAGAAGAACAAAGCTGCAAGTATCAAGCTCCCTGGTTCAAACCATACTACAAAGCTATAGTAATCAAAGCAGTATGATACTGGCACAAAAACAGACACATAGATCAATGGAATAGAACAGAATCCAGAAATGACACCACACTTCATATGGTCAATTAATCTATGACAAAGGAGGCAAGAATATAATGGGGAAAACAATGCCTCTTCAATAAATGGTGTTTGGAAAGCTGGACAGCTACATGCAAAAGAACTAAACTGGATGACTTTTTCACGCCATATACAAAAAGAAACTCAAAATGAATTAATGACTTAAATGTGAGACCTGAAACCATAAAACTCCTAGATAAAAATATGGGCAGTATGCTCTTTGACACTGGTATTAGCAACGTTTTTTTGGATCTGTGTTTTCAGGCAAGGGAAACGAAAACAAAAATAAACAAATGGGACCTAGTCAAACCAAAAAGCTTTTGCATAGTGCAGGAAACCATTTACAAAACCAAAAGGCAACCTACTGAATGGGAGAAGATATGTGTAAAAGATATATTTAATTGGGTTAATATCCAAAACACTTTTCCAAGAAAGACATACAGACAGCCAACTGACACATTAAAAGATGCTCAACATCACTAATCATCAGGAAAATGCAGATTAAGACCACAGTAAGATACCACCTCATACCTGTCTGAATGTCTATTATCAAAAAGACAACAAATAACAAGTGTTGGCAAGGATATGGAGAAAAAGGGACCCTCTTGCACTATTGGTGGGATTGTAAATTGGTGCAAACATTATGGAAAACAATATGGAGTTTCCTCAAAAAGTTAAAAATAGAACTGCCATATGGTTCAGTAATTTCACTTCCTGGTATTTATCAGAAGAAAACAAAAACATTAATTTGAAAAGATATATGCACTCCATGTTCACTGCAGCATTATTTATAATAGCCAAGATATGGAAGCAACCTAAGTGTCTATCAATAGACATATGGATAAAGAAGCTGTGAGATAGATAGATAGATAGATACAGACACATATATGTATGTATGTGTACACAGACACACAAAATAGTATAATACTCAACCATTAAAAAGTGAAATCTTGTCATTTGGGACAACATGAATGGATCTAGAGTGTATTAAGCTATGTAAAATAAGTCAGAGAGAGACAAATACCACATGATCTCACTTACATGTGGAATCTAAAGAGCAAAAACAAACAAAACAAAACAAAAACACATCATAGATACAGGGAGCAAATGGGTGGTTGCTAGAAGGTGAGGCATGACTGGGTGGGTGAATAGTTATAGGGGATTAAGGTGCATATAATAAGTCACAAGAATGAATATACAGCATAAGGAATATGGTCAATTACACTGTAATAAGTCTGTGAGGGGACAGATGGTCAGTAGACTTATCATGTTGATCATTCCATAATGTATGCAAATGTCACATCATTATGTAGTACACATTAAACAAAATAGTGTACTATCAACTATATTTCAATAAAAAAGAAAATATTGTATATTAACTCTATAAGTGTATAAACTTCTTGATGAGGATGATTTCCTAGCAAAAGATAAAATTACTAAATTTGACCTTAAGAATAAGCCAAAAATTTGAATAAACTTATTATAATAAAGAAGTTGGAAAACTTGTATTATTAAAAAAGGAATTCCATGAGGGGATTCAAAGGAGCATAGTTGTGAGCACTGATTTGAAGAAAAACAAAACAAAACATTTTTATGTTTGTATCTATTTAAGTTGGCAGCCCTCAAAAAAACATTCACAACTGCCAGGAAGAGCAACTTTACCAGTGTCTAGAAAAGTGGCTGTTGGGCATACCCTATTACCTAGCAAATCCCTACAGAGGCTTTCCCACAAGAGCATACAGAGCCATGATCGTGAATATTCACTGCAGCAATACTTGCCAATAGTGAAGATTTGTAAGTAATCTAAATTTTATGGGAAGGGGATAAATAAATACCTTGTGATGCATTCAAGCAAATTAACATAACGCAGCAGTAAAATGGATACAGTTCAAAATATGTTGAGTGAAAAAAGCAAGTTGTAGAAAAATACATCAGTATGTGAAACCACTTATGTAAATTTAAAAAAATAAATACAATAATGACTACATATTTGTTTCAGACACATATATGTGTAATGAAAACATTAAAATATGAACTGGATACACAGTAACATCACAAGGATCGCCTCCAGAGAGAAGAGGAAGCCCATACACTAGAAGGGAAACAATGGGATTTCAACTTTAATTTTCATCATTTGAAAAAATATCTGAAATAAACATGACAGAATGTCAACATGTTTTAAAATTCTGGAAATATGCAAATTTTTGTATGATTCTTAGTCAAAGTTTTAAATTTATATTGACTCCCCAAAGCCCTTTTCTGCATTCCTTTCCTTCTGTATGGTCCCACTTTCCTGAGAGGTACCCCATATTTTCTCCTTCCCCATAGCAACTTGCCGAAAGAAATCTAATATCTGCCATTGGTATTTAGTGTAAATTAAAGCAGCTTATTACTCTCAGAGATATCTAATTATCTAATTGTTGAATCTATATCCATATGTACTTTCCAAACATTACAAATATCAGAGAACAGGTGGTTGCATCTTTGTAACTGTAGTGTTGTTTTTCTGGGAAAATGGTTTTCCCCAGGTTCCTGAAATCACATCTGCCAGGCAACCGTTTATATGCTTGTGTGTAATTCAAGGCTACCTCAATAGAAATCAATTAACCTGAGGGTTGTTTTATTATTAAATTAATGCAAGAGACTTGTGTAAGGAGATTCTGGTATTCACAATACTGCATATAATTGCATGAACACGTCTCAGTTCCCCAGATGGATAAGTTGACCAAACATAAGACAAATCTCAGTTTTACTTCCAGAGACAATGTTCTGCTGAAGGATATAAAGTAAGAGAAAGATAGGTAGAGGGATGGTTCAGTTTGGAATTAGGCACCTGATGCTATCAAGGCTGCTTCTCTTTCAGAGGGACCAGTAGGCTATGTCCCTATAATGTGCAAGCTGCAAAGTAGGATATAACTCATTGACTGTACACATGCAGGCAGGCTGTCATAAGCTGGAACAGAAAGCCAATAACTTCCCTATTTGCATTGGATTTAGATTTTTATCTCGGTTTACTTTAAATAATTTTTGATATAATTCAAGATTCTTTTAATGAGTACAAACAACAGTTTCGTAACATAACAAGCAGTTTCTCAACTGGCAAATTCACTGGAAATCTCCCAGAATATAATTTCTTTTGAAAACTGCTTTGTGAGTCCTCCCACTGCCAATATGTCTATACAAAAAACAAACAAACAAAAAAACCCAAAAAAACCTCAATTTGATGACCCACGCAATTTAATAGAATATTCATTGTCTATCCATTCTTAAAATGTAAAGAAATTCATTCAATTGAAGCTTACCTCTTAGCATTACCAAAACTGTAAGGAAAAAAGTCAATTTAAAAAATGAATTCAGGGCTTCCCTGGTGGCGCAGTGGTTGAAAGTCCGCCTGCTGATGCAGGGGACACGGGTTCGTGCCCCGGTCTGGGAGGATCCCACATGCCGCGGAGCGGCTGGGCCCGTGAGCCATGGCTGCTGAGCCTGCGCGTCCAGAGCCTGTGCTCCGCAACAGGAGAGGCCACAACAATGAGAGACCCGCGTACCGCAAAAAAAAAAAAAAAAAGAATTCAATATTAGGGAATATTCTAAGTTAACAGAATATTAAAGTCATGCCAATTTATTATGTTGATTTTTAAAATGCAATCTATGTATATATTATATAACTGGTAAGGTATAAAAATAGATATTTATACTAAGATTCAATTTTTGCTAATGTTTGGGGAAAAGAATTATAAAAAGAGAAATTTAAAGCATAACCTCAATTCTAAAACCTTTACAAGTGTTACAGGACATTAGTAAATTTGATAGTTCTTTTCCAAGCATAATGAGAAATTATAATTTATGATGTAGCTAGAATAATGGAAAGTAAACATTATTGTAAACACATTTGTGCTTGGTTTATCAAATTCCAAGGCTATAAAATGGGTGCTAATAATATTTACATAAATTTTTGTATTTATATATTACATTTAAAATTTAGAAAATATCTGGCACACAAATGTTAGTATTTCTCCTTTCTAACCTTGGCAACATTTGATTAGGGAAGATGAGAATTGGAGGAAGAATCAAAAGAAATACAATCTATGACAATATAAACTAAAATAGTAATCCAAGTATTATTTACTAACATAAATTTCTCTCAGGAACAGAAAAGAGCTTTATATAAATAAGACCAGTCTTTTTTTTCCTTTTACCTTTTGACCCCCTTCACCCATTTCTCCCACTCCCAACCCCCTACCTCTGGCAACTACCACTCTGTCCTCCATATCTGTAAGCTTGATTTTTTGTTTGCTTGTTTTTAAGATCCTACATATAAGACAGATAATATGGTATCTGTCTTTCTCTGATTTATTTCACATAGCATAATGCCCTAGAGGTCCATCGATATTGTTGCAAATGGCAAGATTCCATTCTTTTTATGGTGGAATAATATTCCACTGTAATATATATACACCATAATTTCTTTATCCATTCATCGATCAATGTACACTTAGGTTGTTTCCATATCTTGGCTATTGTAAACAATACTGAGGTGAACATGGGGGTACCTATATCTCTTCGAGTTAGTGTTTTCGTTTTCTTTGGATAAATAACTAGAAATAGATTTCTGGATCTTATGGTAGTTCTATTTTTAATTTTTTGAGGAACTTCCATACTGTTTTCCGTAGTGGTGATGCTAATTTACTATTCTTATTTCCTTAATGCCGACCAGTTTTATTTAATGATTAAATATTTTGTTTCATTATATTTTTTGTATCTTGCTTAAGAACTCAACTGCACAACAGTCTGATGTATGTAGAAATAAGCAAAACCAAACATTTGAAATATATTCTTTTTGTTTGTTTGTTTGTTTGTTTGTTTTTGCTGTACGTGGGCCTCTCACTGTTGTGGCCTCTCCGGCCGCGGAGCACAGGCTCCGGACGCACAGGTCCAGCGGCCACAGCTCACGGGCCCAGCCGCTCTGCAGCACACGGGATCCTCCCGGACCAGGGCACGAACCCGCGTCCCCCGCATCGGCAGGCAGACTCCCAACCACTGCGCCACCGGGGAAGCCCTAAAATATATTCTTTTATTCAGTTAATCAATACTTATTGAGGGCAGACATTCAATTATGTGTGCTAGGAATTGGGTATAGAATATGGTCCCTGCTCTGAAAGAGAACGTGGTATGCATAGGGTTCAATAATTGAAAAGGTAAACTCACCACCTGATATTATTCCAGGAATCTGACATGTATTAATGTGCAGCTTCACGTAACTTGAGAATAGATCTTATAAAAATGTCTTTAGGGCTTCCCTGGCGGCGCAATGCTTGAGAATTTGCCTGCCAATGAAGGGGACACGGGTTTGAGCCCTGGTCTGGGAAGATCTCACATGCCACGGAGCAACTAGGCCTGTAAGCCACAACTACTGAGCCTGCGCGTCTGGAGCCTGTGCTCCGCAACAAGAGAGGCTGCGATAGTGAGAGGCCCGCGCACCGCGATGAAGAGTGGCCCCTGCTTGCCGCAACTAGAGAAAGCCCTCGCACAGAAACGAAGACCCAACACAGCTAAAAAGTAATAATTAATTAATTTTTAAAAATGTCTTTAAGTTTCCTAATGTAATGTCAGATTTGCTTTATTTTTAGTATATTAATTATTCCATGGAGATTATCTGTGCAATTCACTTTAACAAACATTTATTGAGTGGTAAGATTATTTAACTTCTTGAACCTCAGTATCTCCATGTATAAAAGAGGCTGCTAACAGGATCTAACTGGTGGTAGTGTGAGGGTTAAATGATATCATACCTATCAGCTTATCCTTAGATTAGATGTCAGTAGAAAAACATTTCCCAGTTTCATTCTCATTATCCAGAAAGGGTTCACATGCACAGTTGAACCAACCATTATCAAGAGGAATAGAATTACTTATAACTTTGAGACATAGGAGGAAAAGTAGACACACAAATAAAACTGGGTTTTACCAGCAAGGAAGAAAGGAGGAATGGCTATGGGAATGCCACCATGCATGTGTGCCAGAGCAGGGATGACTTCCCTCAAACAGACTATGGTGAATGTTAGGGGAATTCAATCTAGGAAGGAGACTTTGACCAAGGTTCTCCTAGAACAAGCATGGATTTACTGAGGGCAGGTAGTAAGGTAGATACAATTGTAAGGTCAGAAGACATAGAGCCCTTAATGCAATTCTGAAGCTCAGCGACCAGAATACAAGTCTTGGGAAAATTGGTGAAAACAAACATAGTTCCACTTTTCTAGGAACTGAATTTAGGTTGTAAATGCATGAACACAAATCAGAGTAAAGTGACTGGAATTACAGTATGGGAAAGAAATTTTGTCACAGAAAAAAGGCAAGTCCATCTCCTTGAGATATTACCCAGGAAGGAATGGGTTAACCACTGGTGTATCCTCCCTCCCAGCCACAGGCACACTTAAGTAAAGCTTGACCCTTAATCAAACTTTTTTCAATACCAACTGCAGCAATGTATCCATTGGAAACAGATGTCCCTGAGCATATTGAACCTGGTTGTCAGGACTGTTTATTGTATAGCTTGGTAAATTATGGACCACAGCTAAGCTATGGATGAAAGCTAAATCCACATCCCTCTGGGTGCTAGAGAACTGACAAAGTATTTAAGTTGAAAAGATCCAAGACCCTGAAGCTGTCCTGTGTTGATGCAACCCAAACACACACCAGTTGTCATCCCTAATGACCAAAACACATCCTACATGGTAACTAGGATAGTGAAGCTGCAACTGGGAATCTGCAGCCTCCATGATGCTATTTTATGCATGATTCTGTGCTCCCTGTACTCTATACTTTCTTAAAATTATGAGCTTTGTGCTGAATAAGCCTATTCTGTTTTGTGAGTTTGAATAATCTAAAACTGATACCCACTCTGGTAGTCTTATAGACAGGTAATATGAATAAAATGGCCATGAATAAAGTCTTGGTACTGAGCCAATTACTAAGCAGGTGTTATTTGATGTACACCTAACTAGTAATAGCATTGGTTCCATGGTCTTGGGTGAGAATGAGTCTCAAGATGAATGGACAAAGTTTAAATGTCCCAGATTTAGCAGTTAAAGAGTGGGTTGACAAGGTGTTGTTGACAAAGAAATAAGTAGAAAACTTCAATTCTATTCATATGTTTATACCTTAGTGAATTAACACTATAGTGCAATGAAAAGAGTCCTTCTGAGAGAAGCACCATTAGAATGTGAAATTGATAATGTACTATTCTGGAGAAGGTACAGAAAAGTGCCTTTCACCTTAAGTTTCGCAATTAGATAGCTGTTTACTTCAAATCTTTCGAATTTTTCCTAAAGGCATTAGCGATAATTTACTGACCCAGATGAACCCTACATTAACTAGATGAGTTGGAATATGCTGTTTTAGTTCATAAAAAAGTTAAAAATAGAATTACCATATCATCCAGCAATTCTACTTCTGGGTATATATCCAAAAGAACTGAAAACAGACTCAAAGAAATAGTTATACAACAATTTTCATAGCACCATTTTTCACGATAGCCAAAATGTAGAAGCAACCCAAGTGTCCACGGATGGATGATGACGATAGATAAACAAATGTGATATACACATGCAATATAATATTATTTGGCCTTAAAAAGGAAGAAAATTGTGACAGATGCTACAACATGGATGATTCTCAAGGACATTATGCTAAGTGAAATAAAACAGATGAATACTGTATGATTTCACTTATAGAAGGTATCTAGAGTAGTCAAATTCATAGATTACAAAGTAGTATGGTGGTGGCCAGGGGCTGAGGTTAGTGGGAATGGACTCTTTTGCAAGATGAAAACGGTTCTGGAGACAGATGGTGGTGATGGTTACACACGTGAATGTACTTAATGCCACTAAAACATACACTTAAAATGTTCAAGATGGTAATTTTTATGTTATGTGTATTTTACCACAATTTAATTTTTTAATGGAAAAAAATGCTGCCTTAATACTCATCATCTACTTGAAGTTTCCATCAAATTAAACGGTTAGGCACTTTAATAAAGAGAAAAGAAATGAGAAGAGAGGAAAAGGGGAGGAGAGGGGGTGGGAAGAAACAGAGGAAAGGGGAGAGGAGGTGAGCAGGGGAGGGAGGGTCCTTGCGTGGCCTGTACACAGGTGGTTATGAGTCAGTTCAGTATGCTAGATACCCGGCAGGAGAATTCCACAACACCCAGGAGTCACAGCAGCTCCTTCACTCCTTCAGTGGATGCAATTTATATGCACCCAAATAAGTGTCTGAATGCCTGGATTATATTAAACTACTCGCACAACATGATTGAGTGGCATAAAAAGAAACCGCAGATTGACGATGACACTAACAATGCAAGCACAAGACAGAAACAAGAAAATGATGGAGCTGAAACTTCCCAATTCTAGCATGAGTTATGAGGTCATCAGTAACATAAGACATAAAAAAGTAAACAAATATTTAATCAGATCTGACAAGAAGTATGCCAGTCTCAAAAACTATAAAAAATACTGCTTAGAATACAAATTTTTGTCCACTATACTTGAAGATGAACATGAATCTAAGAATATGCTGTTGTTTGAGACATTAACTAATAACTGGTATATTTATACAAAATATATGTTTTTAGTAAGTGCATACATGCGGGTGCAAACTCAAATTTTGAATGAAAGAGTAAGCCATCAAAATAATATGGAGGGCTTCCCTGGTGGCGCAGTGGTTAAGAATCCGCCTGTCAATGCAGGAGACACGGGTTCAAGCCCTGGTCCGGGAAGATCCCGCATGCTTCAGAGCAACTAAGCCTGGGTGCCACAACTACTGAGCCTGCGCTCTAGAGCCCACAAGCCACAACTACTGAAGCCCGTGAGCCTAGAGCCCGTGCTCCACAAGCGAAGCCACCACAATGAGAAGCCTGCGCACCACAACAAAGAGTAGCCCCCGCTCGCCACAACTAGAGAAAAGCCCGCGCGCAGCAACGAAAACCCAATGCAGCCAAAAATTAATTAATTTTTTAAAAAAGAATCTAACAGAGCAGAAACCAAAATTTTAAATTATAATAATAATATGGAGACTACTGCTTCGGGCAAATGGGCTGATAAATTATAGATCATATTCAGGTTTTTTAGAAATCTTAGTTATATCCATTTTAATAAATCTAGTAAATACAGATTTCTATACCATTTAATATCAGGTAGTACACAACTTATGATATTAAATAAAAGCCTGATTGACTACAGTTTTATTAGTTTACTTTCTTAATTGGTCCATTGCACTTATTTATAATCTCTGAAATTCTCTAATCAAAATTAGAAACTTCTGTTTCTATTACGAAGTTACATAAATGATTCATGGAAATGTTAAAATCATACTGATAATATAAGAATTTCAATACAAGTCATATGATCAACTTCCTAAATTTAAATCACTGTTTTTCGTAAAAGCACATTTAAATGTATAATATGCCCATGCATTATTGGTTCCTAAATATCAATATTCCCACTTCATAGTACAAAAATTACTTACATAGCTTAGGAATAAAATTATATTGTATACTCAGAGCCATTTGAGTTAATTTATATGATTTTTTGGCTTGGAAATATAGGCCTAAATTTTAAAAATATATTATGGGTTTAGGGACTTCCCTGGTGGCACAGTGGATAAGACTCCACGCTCCCAGCGCAGGGGTCCTGGGTTCGATCCCTGGTCAGGGAACTAGGTCCCATATGCTGCAACTAAGAGTTTGCATACCACAACGAAGGAGCCTGCCTGCTGCAACTAAGACCCCATGCAGCTAAATAAATAAATAAAAATATATATATATATATATATATTATGGGTTTAATATCGAGGTTTTAATCTTATGTCACAAAATATTTGATAGTTCTGTGAAAACTGTTGTGATAAAGAGAAATTATAGTAGTCACTAGTATTAGAGTAAGAAAATTCAAGTAGATATATTTATTACTATAATCTATTACTATAGAATCATTGTTATTTGATATGTAGAGGAAATAAAATGTGAAATATTCCCCTTGAGGCAAAAATATTCAATCATATTTCATATAAGAATGAGGCAAAATAAATTAAACATCTACCTCTAAATATTCCATATTTATCCAAAGAATTTGCAAACTCTTTATGAATAAACCTAAGATGGAACACTTATCAAAAATAGTGATCTCAGTATTGAATGTACCCCCCCAAAATATAATTCTTTCTTACTTAGTCTAAAACTCTGAAGGCATTAAGTAAAGGTATTTCTGTAGTTATTCAAAAAGATGTGCGACTACTAAAAGAAGTGATAATGATAATGAGTACTGGCTCTGAATAAATGTGTTAACAATCCTTTTTCCCCTAAAAAAAGAGAAAATGGGGGCTTCTCTGGTGGCGCAGTGGTTGACAGTCCGCCTGCCGATGCAGGGGACACGGGTTCGTGCCCCAGTCCGGGAAGATCCCACATGCCGCGGAGGGGCTGGGTCCGCAAGCCATGGCCGCTGAGCCTGCGCGTTGGGAGCCTGTGCTCCGCAACAGGAGGGGCCACAGCAGTGAGAGGCCTGCGTACCACAGAAAAAAAAAAAAAAAAAGGAATTCTTTCACAGCACAATGTATCACTCATATATACTATAAATGGAAATTTGCCTTATTCCCAAAAAGGTTTTAAACAAATACCTCTAAAATGTTTTAGAATAAGTGCTTTTAAAGATCATCTTTGTTAAATATTTGATGTACTAGTTAAGGCGACACTAGAAACAATAATAACTAAACCCCAAATTGCATAATGACTCAAATCTTAGTTTCTTACTGCAGCAGTCTAGATCTAATCAGGAGAGAAAAACCTCATGGTGATGTGAACATGGAAAGCTTAATATAAAGAATTATTAACTATACCAGAGGATTGGAGTAACAAGAGATTGTCTAATAAGAAGTAAAAAGAACACTAAAGAATATACGAATAGCAGATATAAGGAGCAGCCACTGATTTTCGGACTGAGATAGGGCACCCAAAGAAGAGGCTCTTTCTCCTATGACTGAGACCTTGGCCTCACTGGAGATGGCATGGTCATGCCTCACTGAATGGCAGAGAAGTCACTATGGTACGGTGTCAGCAGAACTCTGCAGAAATCTTCCATCTAGGGTGCCGGAAAAAGCTATTCATGGGGAGATGTCTCCCCAGAAGCATTCCACTCTAAAAGCACCAGGGGAAGCTGCCGGCGGCTGGGTGCTGCTGACCATCATGCACCAGAAGGAGACAGAAGATGAAGAAGCTGCAAGCGCACAGGAGCCTGCTGAATGAGCACACATTGGAACCAGAAAGCATGGCCCCTTCCTCATTCAATGTCTCTCCACCATCTAGTTGCAAAGCCTCAATGGTTGGTGGCAATGGAAAAATAGATAAGGGGCCCAAATCCATTTTCATAGAGTAATACAGAAACGTGAATTTGGAGGTGAGAGGCAACCAATATCCATTACACTTGTTCAGGTCAAGTTCACATGGCTGTCCTGATTTGTGTGCAGTGTTCCTCTAACTGGTGATTTGAAGGCTCTGGCTTTTTCTTCTTTGTGGTTTTTCCATCCTCTACATGCAGTGTTCAGTGTCACAGCCCTTGGTTATATCAAATTAGTCAAAGGGGAAAGAGCATGTAGAATTTCATAAGAAAGTTTTCTAAGGGCAAGGTCTGGACGTGGCACATACCTTTCAGCTTACATTCCATTGGCGAGAACTCATTCATATGGTCTGAGTTAGGTCACACCTAACTGCAAGACAAACTAGAAAATGTAGTTGAGGTGGTGTACAGGACAAAGAAGAAATGGTTTTGGTGACCAGCTAGTCAGTCTCTATTACAGATTATTTGTTTTAATTTATGGTTTTATTACTCCTGGCAGCAATGCATCTTACCCCTGGTCACCATTTCCCCTGGACTGGGTGGTGGTAATGTGTGTGCATATATATTTAGACTGTCAGCTAAGATTCCCTGTGCCCACTGAGTTCCAGATAAGATTTACCCAAACTCCCAATTTTATGCCCCAGATAGGTCTGCAAATTCCCAGGGTTCTTATATTCTCATAGTCTTCTCCATGCTTAATTTCTGCTATTGCCATTCTTCACTGCCTTGACTCAGATATGAAATCTAAATTTTTCAGTGATTTCTACCAAAAATTCCTTTACACAACACTTGTGGATATGGAAAAATTGCCTGAAGATTTGAGAATGACAGAGGAGGTTTAAATTACAGCATCAGGAATAATTTCAAAGTACATAATAGGCAGCTTACTGTCTTTTAGTAACCACTTCTGGGAAATTTTGGTGGCCCTTCACCTCATCTGGTTGTCTTCCTTATACGTCTCACGGCTCCCTTTCTCCCCTGAGTCTCTTTACCTCTCAAGAGAAAAAGAGATCCCCCTTGCTTTGTCATGCCGAACAACTCAACCATTTTTATTTAGTTGTCTCCTAAGATCCTACTGACCCCAGTGTTCTTGAGGGTCTTACTTTCCATCCCCAAAGAATCTGAGTGCACTCTAAGAGAAATTCATGTGCTGGTGGTTAAAGATAAAATTTTCACATTATTTCATACAAAGTCAAAATGACTTGATACTGACTATAGTGTATATTAAATGAGTTCTACCAGATCAGCATTCCCAAAGTGTGTTCTATGGTGCACCAGCCCCATGAAATAATTTGTAAATAATAAGGTCCATGATCAAGCAATTTTGAGAATCCCTGCATACTATATCCCCCCTCTCTTGGAAATTCACAATGTGTATTAAACATACTGAAAGCTGTGAGAAGTCCCATACTAAGAAATTTGTTTAGCTATGATAATAGCTAAGTTACTTCATGACATAACTTTTTATTCACAAAATGCCTTCTAATGTACAGAATGTAAAAAGTCCCTTATAGCTGTAATGTTCTGAAACACTGTAATTCTTCAGCACCTATGTAACTAACAAGGAAACAATCACAAGAAAGTCGGCCCAACAGCATGGCCAGAATGGGAGCTGTCATGTACTCTCTGACTGTAAGAGCCCTCCCAGGTGACCACTGCCCCCAGCCAGAGCTTAGAGCCATCTGGTTATTCTAAGAAAGTGAGGCAGTGCCCCTCAGAGACTAAGCAGAAACGAACAGGATTAAGAGAAGGCAAACTTCCCAGCTGGTGCTGAAAGCTCCCTGTCGTTCCACTTTCATCTTCACCAAGGCTACTGAGGCAGGGATTTGGCTGTCTTCCTGACAAATGTCCTCTCCTTTTCATTTTGGATTCATCCACTCAGGATTCCTGTGTTCTCTGAACTGCTCTGCTCCTTGCACCCCTCCCCAAGCGCCACGATATTTAAACTTTCACTAACCCTGGTCTTGACTCTTGATCCTTTTGGTCAAAAGTACATTTGGTTGCAACCAAATTTTACAGCAAGTCAGCAATCTAGACAGTAGATGACTGTTATTGCCCCTTCTAACCTTAAGACTACGAAACAGTTTGACTTTTGCTCTAGTAGAACATATTGACCAGTGAATTTTCTAAGTATGAACTATTGTTAGGCAGCACAATTCACTTGAATATTGTCACTAAGGCACAGGTTCACGTTTTTATCAGTCTGAAAGTGTCTTGAAAAAACACAAAGTGTGATATAATACAGTAAATCATTAGTATTTCCTGTAGCACTGTGAGGAAGTCTCCCTGCTGTTTTGGTACTTCAGACACTGGAATAAATGCATGTTGAAGTCTCATTTCTTCTCTTCTCAAATAAACTAACAGTTAAAAAAAAAAAGTAAAAGCCACAGTACCATGATTAACCTGTTTTGTGAATTCCAATTTGATGTCCTAATGAATAAACGCTAGAAAATAAGTCTCTCTTTATAGTGAGGATTATGGACCCCTTTGAAAATAGGATAAAAGAGGACAGAGGAAAAATGGTTTTATGCATTGTATCAGTTAAGATAGAATTGGGCTATGAAAAAAAAAGAAAAAGAAAACAAGACTGGTACCTTAAGCCAAGCAGGGGATTTTTTTTTTCCGGAGTTAAGCAATCCATGATAGCAATCCAGCAACACAAGCAGATCTGAGGTCCTTCCCCTTTTCTGTGCAGCCGTCTTTAGCAAGGTGGACGCTCACGTCCAAAACTGAGTCTGCGCTTCAGGCAAGGAAAGGAGAAGGATAAAGGGCAAAAACTTCTGCCATTTGAGTCACTCTGAGTAAGAGTCTAGTTGAGTCTTACAGGATTTTCCCAGACGCTTCATCCAGTAACTTCTGCTTACATCCTGCTGGTCAGAACTGCTGGCTGCAGGAGGTGCCGAGAAATGTAGATTTTTAGCCGGGCACGTTGTCGCCCTCAAACAAAATCCAGTGTTTGCCAGATGCCCATATACAAAATGTGGAACTGCTTTAAGGATATCCTTTCACCAGAAAAGCCCAACAGGGCCCCGGGGGGAAACGAGATGGAATCCAGGTGATAAGGTCTAACCTTCTCTTTTGTGCTTCGTCTAGTTTCACTTGCCCACAGGGGGCCTCGTGCAGAGGCCTTGGACCTAACACGTCAGATTAGGGTTCCCGGGACAGAACCGCTGCGTCGGACACCTCAGCTTGGCGAGCAGAGCGCAGAAGCGCTGCGGAAGACACTCAATTCAAGATGGCGGCGGCGGCGGCGGGCCGTGTGCAGAGACGCTGTGCACCGCTCTGCGATTTGGTGCGTGAGCGGCACAGCTGTGCCGGATGCAGGCGAACTCCGCCCCCTCCCCGCCTCTCCCCGTGAGAAGCCCGCGGTCTGTGAGGAGAGCCTGAGCTCTAGAGCCGGAGCTCACACGTTTTCATCTTTGGTCAAAGAAGAAAGCTTTCCTTTGCTTCTGAGCCAAACTCAGTTGCATTCTCTTGGCTCCAGTGACACTGAGCAAGAGGACCCTTGTTCGAGCCCGACTGGAAAGGGTCCGTAACCACTCCAGGTTAACAATCGTTGATTGAAGGACAACCTACAGGTAAGGCAGCAAGTGATTTCCTATTTATTAAACTTGTTGGTGGTCTGTAGATTGGAAATCGATGTTTTAACCTTAAGGTGGTAGGATGATAATTGTGTTGCGGGAGAGGGAAACGTCACATTCCAGGACCCGCAGGAATCCTTAGGACAGACCGCCAAGTGAGGATTCTTAGTTTTGCGCAGGAGAGAATTCAAGACGAGCCAGGGTAAAGGGAAAACAAGTTTAGTTAGAGAGATACACGTTCCATAGGCAGAATGCAGACCTTCTCAGAAAGTGAGAGCGACCCCAGAACATGGGGTTGTAGGTTCTAATGGGTTAAGTAATTTCATAGGCTAATGAGTGGCAAGAATATTCTTGCTATTTCGGGGTAGGGTGGGGATTTTCCAAGAATTGGGCCGCTGCCTGCTTTTTGGCCATTTATGGTCCCCCTAGGAACTGTCAGGTGTAAGGGGGAGTGATTTTTTACTATTACAATGAAAGTATAATGAGCCAGAGGTCAAAGACCGGACTGTTCTCAAAGCTACCCTGGTTTCAGCTGGTTCCAAGTGTTCGTTATGGCATCCAAACAGCTGCGCCCCTTCTTCATTATCTAACAGTGTCCTGCCCCTTTCCCTCCTGTCTCAATTATGTATAATAGCCTAAAGCAATGCCTGTTGAAGTGTGGGCCGTAGTATCTGTTATATACATATCTGTGGTGCTGCTTCTGAAACACACAGAGACAGAGACCTGAATCAGAATCTCTAGGGAAAGTGCTCAAGAGTTTTCTTTTCCATCAGTGGTTCTTACACATACTAAAGTTAGAGAACCAATGGCACAAACTCAAATGCTTATGGAGGTCAGGAAGTAACACAAATAAGTGAATACACTGAATATATATAATGCAATAGGAAATGGGAGACAGTGGGACATATGACCTAGCTCAAGGACATAAACACTACTCAGTGCTTGCTTATGACTACCACATGGCAATGTTGACCCTGCATTTCCAATTCTTTTCACTTTTTTCAAGGGAAGATGAACATCAGATTTTTATGTAAAATCTCCTGATTTCTAATGCCTGGCAACTAGTTTTAAAATATTTAAAGGAACCACCATACAATCCAGCAATTCCACTTTTGGGAATATATCTGAAGGAAGTGAAATCACTATCTTGAATAGATATCTGTACCTCCATGTTCACTGCAGCATGATTCACAATAGCTGAAACAGGGAAAAAACTTGTATTCATTAGTGGATGAATGGATAAAGAAAATGTATGGCACATATACACAATGGAATATTACTCAGCCATAAAAAGAAATGAAATTGAGTTATTTGTAGTGAGGTGGGTGGAACTAGAGACTGTCATACAGAGTGAAGTAAGTCAGAAAGACAAAAATAAATACCATATGCTAACACATACATATGGAATCTAAAAAAAAAAATGGTTCTGAAGAACCTAGGGGAATAAAGACGCGGACATAGAGAATAGACTTCAGGACAGGGGGAGGGGGAAGGTTAAGCTGGGACGAAGTGAGAGAGTGGCATGGACATATATACACTACCAAATGTAAAATAGATCGCTAGTGGGAAGCAGCCACATAGCACAGGGAGATCAGCTCGGTGCTTTGTGACCACCTAGAGGGGTGGGAGGGAGACACAAGGGGGAGGGGATATGGGGATATATATATACATATAGCTGAATCACTTTGTTATACAGCAGAAACTAACACACCATTGTAAAGCAATTATACTCCAATAAAGATGTTAAAAAAAAAAGAAAGAGAATGTGTGTGTGTGTGTGTGCATGTGTGTCTGTGTGTGTGTGTATATATGTACAGTAGTTCCCCTTTATCTCCAGGGGTTATGTTTCAAGACTCTCAGTAGATGCCTGAAACTGCCAATAGCACCGAACCCTATATATACTATGTTTTTTTTCCTATGTATGCATATATGTGATAAAGTTTAATTTATAAATTAGGCACAGTAAGAGATTAACAATAATAATTAATAATAAAATAGAACAATTATAACAATATACTATAATAAAAGTTATGTGAGTGTGGTCTTTCTCTCCCTCTCTCTCAAATATCTTATTGTACAAATTTAGTGCCTTATCCATCTTAACTAAGCACTTATCACTCACTGTGGCTGTAACTTTTGCAGTTTGAAGTGTGACAGCAAAACTAGCATAAATTTCTTTTTCACAATTTCAACAATAGAGGATTCATTCTTACCATAAGTCTTAGCAACCTCAGCATACAATTTTTTTCTTTCCTTATTAAATCGAGAACTTTCATGTTTTCACTCAAAGGAAGCACTATACGGCTTCTCTTTGGCATATCTGAATTGCCGGCATCGCTACTCTTGTAGGTTGGGGCCATTATTAAGTAAAATAAGGGTTTCTTGAACACAGTTACTGCGATACCAAGACGGTGGATTTTATAACTGAGATAGCTAGGAAATCCTGCCATTTGCAACAACATGGATGAAGCTTGAGGGCGTTATGCTAAGTGAAGTAAGTCTTACAGAAAAAGACCGATACTGCATGATCTCACTTATATATGGAATCTATGAAAAATGAACTCACAGAAACAGAGAATAGATTGGGGGTTCCATGAGCTAAGGGCTGAGGAAAATGGGAAGATGTTGTTTAAAGGGTACAGACTTCGAGTTGTAAGATGAATAAATTCTGGGATCTAATGTACGGTAGGTGACTATGGTTAACAATATCATATTGAGGGCTTCCCTGGTGGCGCAGTGGTTGAGAGTCTGCCTGCCGATGCAGGGGACGCAGGTTCGTGCCCCGGTCTGGGAAGATCCCACATGCCGCGGAGCGGCTGGGCCCGTGAGCCATGGCTGCTGAGCCTGTGCGTCTGGAGTCTGTGCTCCGCAACGGGAGAGGCCACAACAGTGAGAGGCCCGCGTACCGCAAAAAAAAAAAAAAAAAAAAAATCAGCAAAAAACTTGAACAGATACCTCACTGAAGAATATACAGATGACAAGTAAGCATACGAGATGTTCAACATTACGGAATTGCAAATTAAAACAACAATGATATACCACCTACACACTTATTAGAATGGCCAAAATCCAGAACACTGACAACACTAAATGCTTATGAGGATGCAGAGCAACAGAAATTCTCATTCCTTGCTGGTGGGAATGCAAAATGGTACAGCCACTTTCGAAGACAGTTTGCAGTGCCTTACAAACATACTCCTACCACACAATCCAGCAATTGTGTTCCTTGGTATTTATCCAAATGATTTGAAAATATATGTCCACACAAAAACCTGCACAAAAATATTTATAGCCGCTTTCTTAATAATTGCCAAAACTTGGAAGCAGCCAAGATGTTGTTCAGTAGATGAAAAGGTAAATAGTATGGTACATCCAGACGATTGAATATTGTTCAATACTAAAAAGAAATGAGCTCTCAAGTCACAAAAAGACACAGAGGAACCTTAAATGCATATTACTAAGTGAAAGAAGCCAATCTGAAAAGGCTACATACTGTCTGATTCCAACCATATGACATCCTGGAAAAGGCAAAACTGTGGAGACAGTAAAAGGATTAATGTTGGCCATGGGTTAGAGCGGTTGAGTGGCAGGACCGGGTTGGGGTGGGGGAGAGGGAGGGATAGGCAGAGCACAGAGGATTTTTAGGGCAGAGAAACTATTCTGTATGAAACTACAAAGGTGGATGCATGTCATAACACATTTTCACAACTCATGGAACGTACGACACCAAGAGTGAACCCTAATGTAAACTGTAGACTTTAGATGATGATATGTCAATGTAGATTCATTAGTTGTAAGAAATGTGCCACTGTGATGCAGGATATTGATAGTGGGAAAGGTTTGGGGAGGGGCAACAGGGGATATATGAGATCTCTCTTTACTTTCCACTCAGTTTTGCTGTGAACCTAAAACTCTAAAAAATAAAGTTCATTAATTTAAAAAAATATTTAAATAACTTGTATTGGTAAATCAAAGCAGGTCCTGGGTTGCCAGTTCACAACCTCTAAGCTAGAGTATAAACTTGTATTTTTGGAATGAAAAAGGGTATTAGGGATTATCTGATTCAGACCAGTAATCTTATAAATGAGAACATTTAGTCTCGAAAAGTACATGATTTGACCTTGAGAGCAGAGCTATTGTTGACAGAACCTGTCCAAGCACCCAGATACCAATTTGCTTTCTTGATAACTTTTACATGTAGTAGCCCTTAAATTTGAGTTTTAAGAGAGAGTGTCATTCTCTATAAAAGTAATATTGGTAATATTTTATATTTATATTAAAATCTTAAGAAGCATGTCTTCTCATCAGTATGATACAGAATTATCTCCCCACAAAACACCCTCCAACAAAGATCAATAGAGATAAATAAATGTTTTAACTTACAAATACGTATGTCTGCTTAAAAGTACATGGGCCATGAACAGAACAGAAGCAGACAGTAAGAGGTAGAGCTGGCCCTTGAACCTACAGAGCTCAGGATTGTTAAGAGGCAGGGGTACTCAGTCTTCTGGAGTTATGGTTGCTGCATACAGCCCTCTGTGAGTAGAGTGGAGGACTTTTTTGGCCAGGAATGCAACCTCCAACAAGCTGTAACCATTGTCCAGGGCTCTTTGCCTTGAGTTGTGGTAGGAGCAGGGAGCACCTGGGACAAGTCCTTTTCAGACTAAATCTGTAACTATCCCTGACATCACCATGGGATGAAATATTTAATGAGAATCTCAAGCCACCAGTTTCTGAGCCACAGATCCGGTGAAGGCAAACAAACAAAAATACACAAGAGAAGGGTGAATACAAAATGCAAACAAAACCCACCATTTTTACCGATGAACAAATGGAGTCTCAGAGATGTTAAATATCTGCCTAGCATACAGTACTGGAGTCAGAATTCAAACTCAAGACAGTCTGACTCCTGAGCTTGTGCTCTTAACCTGTATAGCACACAGCCGCCCCAGTGAAACAATGACCTGGTCTACAGAAAGCCTAACTGTTGTTTTTCATAGAAGCAACTACTTTATTTGGTTATATTTTGTATATTTTGTTATATACCCTGCAGTTTTGAAAACACCCTGCCATAGGCAACCATTGTTTTGATTTCTGTCACCATAGATTAGTTTTGTCTATTCTTTAACTTTATGTGAGTGGAATCATACAGTTTGTAGTCTTCTGTGTCTAGATTCTTTCACTCAATGTGTTTAAGTTTCATCCATGTTGTAGCATGTATCAAGTTCATTCTTTTTTGTACTCCATTGTATGAATACACCACAATTTGTTTATCCATTTTCTTGTTGATGGACACTTAGATTGTTTCCAGTGTTTTGCTATTATGAATAAAGCTGCTATGAAAATTTTTACATGTCCTTTTTTTGGACATATATTTCCATCTCTTTTGGATAAATACCTGGGAATACAATCGCTGGGTCATAGAGTAGGAATTGCCAAGCAATTTTCCAGAGATATATTACCATTTTATACTCCTAACCACATTGTTTCAATTCCTTCTCATCTTCATCAACTGCTTCTAGCGAGGGCAAAATGATAACCTCATTGTAGCTTTAATTTGCATTTCCCTTATGAATAATGATGCTGAGCAGTTTTTCACCTGTTTACTAGCTATTCATATATCTTCTTTTGTAAAGTTTCTGTTCATATATTTTACCCATTTTAATTGGGTTGATTGTCTTCTTAATATTGATTTGTGGGAGTTCTTTATATTTACTGAACTCAGGTGCTTTATATGATATATGTGTTGAAAGTATTGTTGCTCAGCCTATGGCTTACCTGTCATTTTTCTTTATGGTATCTTTTAAAGAGCAGAGTTTTAAATTTTTATTAAGTCCAATTTATCCATTTTCTTTAGAATATTTATAGTTTTAGCTTTTATGTTTGAGTCTATGATTCATCTCAAAATAATGTTAGTGAATGATACAAGGTAATGATCAGGGTTAATTATCTTTCATACATTTATCCAGTTGTTCCAGAACCAGTTGTTGAAAAAACTTCCTTTTTCCATTGAAATTCTTTATATCCTTGTTAAAAATCTATTGACCATGAAGTTGAGTCTGTTTCTGAATTCTGCTCTCTTCCACTGATTTTTTTTGTCCTTATACTAATATCACACTCTTAATTACTCTAGCTGTATAGTAAGTCTTGAAATCAAGTAGTGTAAAAGAAACCTTGTTCTTTTTCAATATTATTTTGTTTATTCTGGGTTCTTTTATTTCAGAATAAATTTTAGAATCACCTTGTTGGTATCCACCCAAAAGAAAAAATGGCCCATTGCTATTTTAAGTGGGATTGCACTGAATCTGTATGTCAATTTGGGAGGATTTACATCTTAAAAATATTGGATGAGCCCATCCATAAAAATGGTATGATCTTCCATTTATTTAAGTTTCTTGAAATTTCTCTTAGAAATGTTTTTAGTTTACTCTGAAGAAGTCGTGCACACTTTCATTAAATTTATTTATAAGTATGAAATTGTTTTGATGCTATTATAAAGCATACTATTTTAAAGTTCCATTTTCCAAATGTTTGTTGCTAATACATGGAAACACGAATATTTCTACTCTTTCAGATTTACCACGTGAAAAAATATTTTTAAATATTTAAAAAGCAAATCAATAAGTTTATGAGAAATATAAACCAAGTATAGTTTACTTACACATAAAATTGATTTTTCAGAATTTATTTCCCAATAATGACTTCATAAATTGATTTTTTCATCCATAATAAAACTACTAGGGGGAATGTGACAGATAGCACCAGAAATAAAAACTCAAAGAATTTATTTTATTTTTTTATTTATTTGCGGTACGCGGGCCTCTCACTGTTGTGGCCTCTCCAGTTGCGGAGCACAGGCTCCGGATGCACAGGCTCAGCGGCCATGGCTCACGGGCCCAGCCGCTCCGCGGCATGTGGGATCTTCCCAGACCGGGGCACGAACCCATGTCCCCTGCATCGGCAGGCGGACTCTCAACCACTGCGCCACCAGGGAAGCCCCTTGTGTTTGTTTTAATCCCTTCTCTTCATGTTACGTTTGCATCCTATCGTTCTGTTCCTTATCTTCCTCCCACTCAGTTATATTGATCTCCTAGTTATTTTTCTTTACACTCATTTCTCAAGAGTTCATCCAATTTGCAGTTTAAATTAATTTTATGGATCAGACCTTCTACTATCTCACAGAGTGCCTGTGTAAATGCAAAAAAGGCAGACTTTCTAGGCAGACACAGCTCTGCAGATACACAGATTGTGAATACAAGCCACTTTTGTTCAAATTTGAAAGATTTTCACCTTCCTTGGACTCAGCCAGGTACACAAACCATATACAGAAGACCTGTGAATGGTTCCCAATTCTACATTTCTAGCCAGGATACCAGGCCTGGATTACCTCTAAGGGGGTCCTATGAATCCTCTAAGGTTATGTGGAATTTGACATGTCAAGTCAAAATTAATTCTTTCCATCCAAATGACCTTTTCTTTCTAATTGTAAGATTGCAGTAATTTATCAATGACCAAGCTGTTCTGACACATATTTAACTTTCTAACTTGCAGTTTCATTTTCTTTGAGAGACCACCACACTAAGACAAGACCCTACAGTCTGATGATTTCACTATTCCAGTGGTCTCTAGTTAGAAATGTTTATCTTTTAAATTTCTCTACTTGATGACTTTTCATTGCCCTCAAAATAAAATTGACTGAAAGTCCACAAAACTTTGCATGACCTGGCACTTACCTCCCTTCCCTAAACTTGATAATAGAATTAGTGTCCCTGATATCTCATAAATCTGCATCATCCCTTGACAGTTTATCATCATTATAATTAAGCAAATATTTGTAAAATTATGTTTTATATTTGTCCCTTTCAGACTCACATTCACCTAAAAATATAAGGATTATGTCATCTTACTCAGTCTTTATGCCCAGAACCTAGTACAGCACCTAGCACACAACAAGCAATATGAATCTGTGAGAGAATAATGTATGTATCATAACAGTATCATTTTTAAAATTGAAAGCATCTGGTTAAATATAGCCTATATTTAAAAAGCCTAGAATAATAAAGTGTAAACTCTGCCATGTAAACAGAAGATGAAGAAACCATTAATCATTCCCACAATTTTCAGAGGTCTTAATTTCTCCAAGAACAAAATCAGTCATTGCTACTCATCCAGACCTCGTGTTTCAGTATCTCACAAGGGGAAGGGTCCCTAGCACTCACCATTTGACATTAGCATTTAACTAGTGCATCTTACTTTATTAACGAGGGCTAGCACTGACACAAACAGCCGGAAGAAGGAAAGAGCTGTTTAAAAGTGAAACATAATTTTTATTCATGTGTTTAATATTTTAAAGGGAAAAATGGCAGAAAAGCAAATGGAAATACACATGGACAAAATATACAGTAGTTTAACTGTACATACTAATGGGAAAGGAAATGAGTGTTCATTTATTTAATTCTGTTTAAGTGTGTGAAACAGGAATGCCAGAGCTAAAACTCCCCTAGTCCAGCCTAGTCAGGCCTCCATCAAGCCATTTTCTCTTCCCCCTTTGGCCTACAGAACTTTTTATATACAACTTTACTACTGACTGAATAACCATGTAACAGTAGTGTATGTGTGTTTCCTCATTTGTAAAAGTGGGATAATACTCATCCTTACCTGGTTGCACCTAAGATGTTTAATCATAGTGCTTAGTACATAGCAGTTAACCTGCTGATTCATTATTATTAGCATATAATATTTATAGATGGAAATTTGATAAATTTCCTTGGCATCAAATTCCAGCATCAGTCACCACTTCTATCAGTTCTTTCTCCAGTTATACCTAAAAGTTTTTATCTACAGTTTAAACTCATCAGAACCATTTGTAAAGTCATTATTTAGACCTACTCACACCAGTCATTACCCCTTTGTTAAGAAGATCTTTGCTCAGTGGGCTGTCCAATTACCTGGCCTTTACGCTATCCCAATTTGCATCTTGGTTTCATAGGGTGCCATTTTAAGCCCCCATTTTTGCAATCCCCCTGTCTGCTATTCATTATTCAGATATGGATGGCCAGCTGATACATGCATTAGGACAACAAATATTTCTTCTCTTACACTGCTTTTGCATAAAATGCAATTGATCTACCTCCTAAATCATTATGAGATGTAAATTTACATCTTTCATCACAGTCATTTCCATATTTGCTTCTTCGAACATTTTTCATAACAACGTGGAATAACTGGCTGTTATCTAACAGAATTAAGGAATTTTTCCCTCTGTTAAGAGACTTAGAAGCACATTCCAGCACATCCAGGGCCAAGCACCAAGGAGACTATCCAAGAATAAATGATACCTACCTTTCCTCCTGACAAATATGTATCGCCCATCCGTGCCAGACATGAGTGACCCATTACCTCAGGCATATTGAGATGACCTCCCAACTTTAACTGGCTGCTTCCATGACAATTACACCTCTGGCCCCACTCCACAGCACGTGACATTCCAAAATGAAGAAGATGAGAAGATTCCAGCATTGAAGAGGCATGTGGCAATACCAAGAACCCTTGGAAATACCAAGGACTTCTGTAGGACATGATTCACTGGGAATGTTATTGAACAGCAGTTCCTCAAAACTCACTTCCCACCCAGCAAGAACAGAAGCCCATCAGGTTTTATAGAGGTAAACCCAAGATGGAGGCTTGGGGAAAATAGAAGTCCCTTCTGTCTAGAACCCTATAAACAGAACAGGCCTACCCAGAGAATATGGCAGCAATGACATCTAATGTTTAGGGAGATTGTTGCCAGTATTTGACCAGACTCTTGTTTGCTCTTTTATTCTCTATCTTTCTGGTTCTGACCCTCCTTGAATTCTGATTTTGGCTCCTAATATTCATTCTAGAAGCCTTACACTGGGAATCCATTGCAGACACATTCCTCTAGCCAGATCCTCAGCAATATTTCGTGATTCTGACCTAGTTTTTCTCCCAGGCTTTAAATAATGAGGATGGTGTTTCTGCTTTCTCCCCAGGTTTTGCAGGCCCTGGTAGGAGTAGGAAATCCTCCCAGGCCAGAGGAGTCAAACAGATCCCAGTTATAGCTTTACCTTCTATGTATATGGATGAAGCTTTACTCCTGCAGATGCAATACTATAAACAACTATATAAAACTCATTAAGTATGACATCAATATAAGAATTAAACCAAAACAATTAGGGGAATAAGATATATATTCTCCTACTTTCTTATATTAATCTTTGAAAGAGACTGATTATTAAGTTACCACTTATCTACCAATTCTCTTCAAATTCAATAGAGCTAAATTCTTATATAATTTTAATTAAAAACCAAATACATACTTTTAAAAAATGTTTTCTTCTAGACTTTCAAATCTCTTTATAGCCCTCTTTTTAATTTTCATAAAGATATGTGTATAATTTAGAGTCGAATAGTTTTACAAGGCTTGTGGGGGAAAAACTGTCTCTCTCCCACCCCATTTCTTGCCTCACATAAACAGCCATTTACAACTCTCTTTGGTGATTCTTAATGCTAAATATAAAACATGTTCTTTGATTTTCAGTTTTAGGCACTTTTCTATGAATCTATAAGTAATTAATCAACAATTGTACAATTGGGAATAACGGTTTTACCTAACATAGTAATTAAAACATAAATTTTCAGTTAGAAACTTTTCACAGTTGTTTCCATTGTACAATTGAGTAATATAATTTAACATTTTGTCTCCTGTTGGATATTCAAGTTATTTCCAACTTAAAGGAGAGGTAGACTTATGTAAAGTAGAAATTAAAATATAATCTTGATTTAGGAGGTCAGAAGGCAAAATGACATTTTCTCACAGAAGGATTTTCAACTCTGGAGTAAGAATTCTTTTGAGATTCTTGACAGATGGATACTTGCTTGAAGAACAGGGTTCCATAAAGCTGGAAGATTTATACTAATATGTCCTTAAGAACTAACACCCAGCCTGCCAGCTGGCTGGAAAATGTGACTCCTTATGTTGTGATGAAAAACAAAAGCAAAAATAACTAAAAAGATAGCTTACTGTCTTAATATGATCCAAATCAAAATGCTTAATGAATTTAAGGTTATCTTTGTCAGCAGGAACACTGCAGAAGGTGGTGAGTCATTTCAAATATGGCAATTCCTCCTCATTCAGAACAGAAGGAAAGCCATCCTAACATTGCCAGGCAGCTGCCTTGCCTTGACATCCAGAGTGTGGATGGCCCGCAGGGAGAAGAGATGAGTGATGATGAAGATGACAAGCACTGACATCACCACAAGTCTTGTTAAAGGTCAGGAAAGCCAGCCAAGAAGCTGTGGCTTAAATAACCATCAGATGGCAGGTTTCGAGTCCAGTCATTTTAATGAGGTGGATATTTTACTTCTCAAATTTTTAAGAAATAGTTACAAGTCCTGCCACACCATTGGCATCTAGAATTATTTTCCAATTTATTAACTAAAAATTAAAATACACAGTGCTGTAAGTGTTTAATGGCATTAAACAAGGACTGTGGAAACAGTTTCCCCAAAGTAAATACATGATCTGTTTTAAGCCTCTTCACCTTTGCGTACTCCATTTTGTCTACATAAAGTCCTCCTCCTCTCCCCACAACTCCTTACCTTGTTGTTAGCCAGTGAAGTACTTACTACTCAAGACCAAGGCTCCACTAGTCTCCTCTCCATGGACTTGCTAGAAGCTAATTTTCCAGTGTCCAACTGACAGAAGCTGTTCTACACCTCCCTCAGGACATGCTGCCCCATCACTTGTGTTTCCATTCCCCAGCTGTCCTCGCTCACCCTTGTCCCAAGGTTGCTGTCCTTGTCTCGACAATCTCCTCCCACATCCCTATCAATTTCTGAGAGCCTCTCGCCTCGAAGTTGGAGAGGACCTAACCCAGAGACCTGTTACAGGAGGCTCAGTGGGACGTTCCTGCAGTCCAGCTAAGGGTCCCACATTCTGAGCTCAGAGAACCATCAAAGGCTATGCCATCGATTTCACTGCGAGGACTATTTGGAGGTGTCCATTCAAAGACTATGTCCTTATGCCAACCAGGACTCCACACACAGTTCAAGACATCTGAAAGGAATGGACTGCCTTTTTGAGTAATTCATCTTTTTTCTTTTTTCAGGATGAGGAAGTGCATTTTTTTTTTTACATCTTTATTGGAGTATAATTGCTTTACAATGGTGTGTTAGTTTCTGCTTTATAACAAAGTGAATCAGTTATACATATACATATGTTCCCATGACTCTTCCCTCTTGCGTCTCCTTCCCTCCCACCCTCCCTATCCCACCCCTCCAGGTGGTCACAAAGCACTGAGCTGATCTCCCTGTGCTATGTGGCTGCTTCCCACTAGCTATCTACCTTACGTTTGGTAGTGCTGTGACAAAGCGAGAGAGAGGCATGGACGTGTAATTCATCATTTTTTAAAAGAGTCTATTTCCATCAGCTCACCCCCACCCTCCCACAGGGTAGAAGTGCAGGGGGCTCCTTCCCCTTCACAAAGTAAAGGAACGGGACTCCAGGAGCATCATTTAATAATATAACTAGAAATATCAATGTATAATTTTATTTTCTTAATTTGGGTTCTCCTAGAGAAAACCTTGAGACAAGAATTCAAACACCAAAGTTATTTGGGAGGAAGTATTGGTAAGGGAGAGAGGAACTAAGAAAGGGAAGGGAAGGCAATTGTAGGTTAATCCTTTCAAAAAATTCAGTCAGTGTAAAACACATGCCTAAGAATTTTCCTTGAGGGGCAAGGGAGCTGGGGTATTTATACACCAACTCCAGTCAGTAATTTGTTGAAAGCTTTCCTGGGGTGGGGGCTGCGGTAATATCGGAGCCTGCTTCAGGTGCTCCAGGAGGGCACAGGGGACTCAGTAGGAAGAGATAAGGCCCTCGGGTGCCTGGCTGACTGCAGTCCTATTAAGGGTGTTACCCAGTAACTGAACAGGAGTCCAAGTCTCCTATATTCTAGCAGTGCTTCAACTGCACCAATTAAGCACTTTTAACTTCTCAATATTATCCATTGCCTTTTTAAATTTTATTTGACCTCCTTCTACATACGAAATAACATTTCAGAGAGGAAACTGAATCATATATTCATGAGTTTTTGGAGGAATCACACAGCTAGTGGCAGTTTGACTTAATATCCAAGACTCCTAACTTTCAAGTCAGTTCTCTTTACGCCTGTGAACTTCCTTGGTCCTTCCTAGACATTCCATTTTAAAAATTATCAGTGCTAACATCAATATATTGCTCTTGCCTTGAATACGATGATACTGATTTTCTTGTCAAACTGATGTTCATTTGATGATATCTCTACCGAAAAATACACCCGTACAATCTGAAACATGTGAGGATGAACCTGACATCCACATGCTTAGATGAGTTATGTCCTAAGTCTCTTCAATATATGCATTACCAAAAAGATCCACTACATTTTCAGAGTGGGGCGAGAGGCCTTTTTGGCAATATAAACAGTAATAAGCTCTTTTTATTTCCTATGTTTTCAGATAACCCTACAGTGGAAAAAAATACTGTTGTGAAACAGGTCAAGAAACACTGTCTGTATTAAGGGCTGCACAACAAGAGTGAGTGCATTAGGTGGGCTTTCTTCCAATCAGGCATGTTTCTATATTCCTGAAAAGGAATATTCAGGGTTGTGGTAAATGGAGAAAAAGCCTATAATGTGACCCTGTTATAGTAAGTAAAATTTTCCCTTGTGAGTAGTAGCTTTCCCTTGCAAAGAGCCAGCACAGAGGTTTTGAATAAATGGTTACTTCAACTGATATTTTCCCCAACTAGTGTCTTGATTTGTATTTTTGACTTTTTGGAGTTTTTTGGAGTTTTTCCACCTTAGAAGTATCAAGGGTTCACATTGGCTTTCTATTTGATTTCTTTTCAGTATCCTACTTAGACCAGTATAATGATGACTGATAGTTGTTTAGTAACAATAGGACACAAGAGAATGATTCGTGGATGGCTGTGTGTTTTCAAGAGCTTCAGTCATGCATGTGAAGGAAAGACAACAAGTATGGCATATATATTAATGCATACAGATTCCACCTAATATCTAGAAAGGAAACAAAACAATTCCAGGGAAGACCATCGTTATGTCTGTAAGAGATTTTCTTAAAATATTAGAATGCAATTTTAATATCTGTATATGAGAGGGGAAAATGTGTTTCTATCCTTCAAAATTGGAGCTGTTTTTGTGATGTAATTCAGAATACTCTCCTAACCAAGCCTGCGTAGAGAATGGCAGCTCACCATTATGGCTACAGAGCGTGAGTTTTCTGCTAACAACATGGTAAATCATTCATCCAACGAATATTGTTGTGAGGCAAAGGGATATAAAAGTTATATAAGTTATAAAAGACCAATTTCATGGTCTTTGACCTCTTGGAGATTGAGCTCAAATGTGGAAGGCAGTTAACTAAACAGGCAAGTGTAATGCAAAATAAGCACAAATTAGGGTATAGGGGAATACATAGGAGGGACAGCCAACCCAGTCTTTGGGATTCAGGGAAGGCTAGCAGTTGGCTTTGTGAGACATGGAGGAGCTAAAAATATATTCCAGGCAAGGACATCGTTGCAGAGGCAAAAGAAAGTACAGCACCTTTGGGGAACTGAAACTAGTTCTGATGGGCTGCAGAGTAGTGAGCAAGGACTATAGTCTGGTAACCAATGGGGCTGGAAAGGCGAGGCCTTTACAAATCATGTTAAACAGTTGGAAACCTATCTAAATATAATAACTCATTAAGGGGGTTTTAGAAAGAAAGTGTCATAATCTTGTGCACTTTTGAACAACTGCTCTGGTTGGCACCATGGAGACTACTCTTGGAAAATGTAAGACAAGGCAAGGAAATCCATAAGGATGCTGTAGCAATAATTCAGACAAAAGACAATGGTGGCCTGAACTAGAGTAGTGGTGATAAGTATAGTGAAAAATAGATTGACTTGAAAGATATTTAAGAATTAGACTTTGTAGGCTCTGATGATTGGTTGGATGCCAGCAGGAAGGACAAGGAATGATCAGGACTTCTGGCTTGGGCAACTGGATAGGTGCTGTGCACCTACTGAATATTGGAAACCGAGGAAGAGATGCGGTTTTTATGTATATAAGACACTCCCTGGAAATAAAATTTTTTTTTCATAATAACATCTATAGTTTTTTAAAATTGTCTCAAGTTTCTTTACTTTGCCACCAGTTACATAGAATATACATTTTACAGGTGAAACGTTAAGGCTTTAAGAAATTAAATGACTTGCCCAAGATTACATAGGTCATAAATGGTGACACCAAGACTGAAGCAAGATCTTATGTTTCTAAAACCATTGCTTATTGTGCTCTGCCTCCCTTCCCTGGAAGGTGCATTAACTCTTATGAGCCACAGGGATAATACCTTTAGTAGTATTATCAGTGATTTTCTAAATGATGTTCTGATGACCTGACAGAGATGATGCTGCCTTCCGAGCTATTCAGTCCACTCATCCTGCAAGGCAATTTCAATTTCCCAGAGCTTGCTATCTTTACTGGGATTTTATTTTTAAAAAGAACAACCTTGAAATAGTTTTTTCTCCCTTTCCTTTAAAAGTATTCCACAACGATGTTAGAAATAGATATTGCTTCAAAAGTAATAGTTAAACATTCAGAAGTAGGTCCTCATCAGATAATCAAATCATCATATTACAGTATTTGCATGACAAAAATATCATGGTGTCTGTTTTATGACTATAGGTAGATTATTTGCCATGGAAGTTTTAATGTATTATTCTATTTTCTGTAGCTATAGTCTTTGTATTACTATCTCAGCACCACAAGTGGTTATCTGATACCAGTGTCCAGTATCAAAAGTTGCTTGTTGATATAAATCAAGTGAAATTCACTTTTCCCAAGTTTTCAAAATACTACTACTACTAAGTAATGAATAGAATCTTCTCAATCTTAATTTTCTTCCATACATATTTATTAAAATTTGATACCTGCTACAAATTATCTATATCAAAGTCTAGTGTAAAAGGATTCTGGGAAGATGGTGACAGCAACAAGCTTTGAATTCCAGTGTAAAAAGAGACAGAACAACCACACAGAACAAACCTTGGACAAAATTAGGTGATAGACAACCCTCATGAACCGCAAAATACAAGCAAGTGAAAACAAACTATAGCCACAACACTTGATATTATTAGCATTTGAGCAGGAGAAAGCAGAGGGAAAAAACAGGGAATCTGATGGATCTGAGAATAGGAAAACCCCAAAAGAGCTAACAGCTAATCACTGGAAAGCACATCAGACTAATTTGGAAGCAGCAGTTAAAATTGGGAGAGGTTTTGCTCAATTCAATGTTGGATAAATGAAAGGAGTCCATGAGGGGAGCTAAAAAAGTTGAGTCTAGCCCGAAGACTCCATGCACTCTTGAAACCAACTTGCCATGGTTCTCTTTTAGGAGAGAGCCCACATTGAGGAGAAACTGCTGGGAGCAGAATCAAAATCAAGTAGGACATGTGAAACAGAGATGGTGGAAATAGAAGGTCCAGATAAAAGTTGGGAAGGAGAAGAGAGCTAGGAAATCTCAGAAAGTAAGTTGCCATCTCTTTGAACATTACAAATAACCAAGAAAGGAGAGAGCACTATGAAAGGAGAAAAGCTGTCTAGCAAAGACTTCTTGAAAAATTGAGGGAAAACAAATTTTATATAAAAATGCACAAAGATTAAGTAGTGAGATCAATTCTCATACAAAGCTATTATATACCAAAAAAGAAAATAAGGAGCAGGATAACGTTCTTATAGATAATTTTTTTAAATGCTGGGAAGATTCTCATTGAACAGACCAAAAGAGTAAGCTTCTACTTTAGGCAGAGCTAAAAGACATTAAGAAAATTATATATAAACAATGAAAGAATAATATGAATCAGTGATAGAAAACCTTAGAAATTAAATGACAGAGCTCAGGGTTTAAAAAAAAAAGAGTTAAAAGGAAATGAAGACTAAACCAGAACACAAAAGTGAGTAAATACCAGAGATGATGAGAAATACATGGTGAAAAGGAGGGAAAATATTTTAATTAAATAGAAATAATTAAGAAGACACAAAAGAATTTGAGATAAAGTGATAAATATTTAAGATAGGTTAAAAAATCCAGTGTATGAATGAAAGGAATCCTTGAAGAAAAAAACCAAAGTGAGGGAACAGGACAAATACTAAAACTCTGTAAGTCAAAAAAACTTCAGTTAAATTTTTTTTTAAATTGAATCTATATATTGAAAGTTCAGTCCATGTACTTTAGATTATCACTTGGATAAACTAATGCCAGCTCATATTTTATTAAAACTGTTGGATTTTAAATAAAAAGAAAAAATCCTTTGATCAGCTAGGCAAAAAAAAAAAAAAGCAAATGACCTATAGACACTAAATTGTTAACAGACTTTTCAAGAGTCACAGTCACACTTTCTTTCATAATAAAATGGAAGACATTCAAGAAAAAATGAGCCAAGGATTTTAGGTACAGACAAACTATTACCCATATGCAAAATGCAGGAAATATTGTTCTCTTGAGCTTTTCCTAAGGAACTTACTACAGAATGAGCAACCAAAACGACTAAAGAGAATTAAACACGTATAATATGTAGTCACTTTTAAAACAATGATTAAATAAGAGTTAGAAAAGAGCGTACCGTATGTTATGGTGATAAGAAGAGGCAAGGTAGATACAGTATAACTATAAAAGATGGTGGAGAGTAAGGAGAACGTATGCAAAAAATATTTTAATTGATTATAGTGGTGATGATAGTATTAATATTGTTGTTCTACAACAGATGTGTGTATGATGGGAGATAAAGTTAGTAAGCCATTCTAATTTTACCACCTCCTGTGCCTTTCAGAACTGGGAGTACCAGTAATATGGATGAGGTTATGTGAAAATCCTGTAGTCCTGAATTTGAATTGCAAATATAAGTATGAAATCATGAGGTATTTTACCTTAAAAAATGATGTATATTTTCTGTCTACTGAGGAGCCCAGAAACAGTAGCAATGAGCATTCCTACCACCCAGATTGTGGTCCTCACCTGCCATTCTCTAGTAAAGAAAAACAGTTTCCTGGAGAAATGGCTGATTCAGGCCTGAGGCAGGAAATGTACATGATGAACCTAAAAAGCTTGTCCAATTTATAGTGAGAAAGCTATAAAAAGACTTCTAGGGTCATGCCAAAAGGAACAACTTGAAGATAACTTTGGGCGTTAGCATCTTTTAACATCACAAATGAGAGATAAGCAGACACTAAATGCCTTCTGATGAAGGAACACACCATGACCTAGGCAGAGTCTTGCTAAAGAGATCCCATCTGAATTTAATTAATGGATTAAACTCCATGTTCCTGCTACCAATTTACAAAGGACAGAGGTACATAAATGACATTCACCATGAAAATGCAATCAGCCAAATCCAGACGGTTGGAAACTGTACTAGTCAAATGTCTGGGTCTTTCAATAAATACAGTGTAAGGGTATGAGTGGGTGGGAGGAGGGGGAAATAAAAGGGGAAAATTGTAAATTGAAGGAGACTTTAAAAACATTTCCAAAAAAATTTTAAATAGCAAGACTAAACTATATTTTCTAGGGATTCACACTTGGGTGATAAAACTATTTTTAAAAAAAGGAAATGATTACTTTAGGAGTCAGGATATTGGTTAATTTGGGGGTACTGCATACATGGAAGGACTCCTGGAGAAGCTAGCAAAGTTCTATTTCTTGACCTGCTACTGATTCCATGTGTGTTCACCTTTAATACATCAATAAGCTATCCATCTGTTTGTAAAGATTTTCTATATCTGTGTTTTACTTTTAAATAAAATGGCTTTATAAAAATCCAGTATAACATGTAACTGTTCTAGGAGGAAACAGCATATTTTGTTATTTTGAGTATTTAAATAACTTTTATAATGAAGCCATGAATCCTCCGTGACTCTAGTTTTGAGTTAATTCATTATCTGACATTTGAGAACAATTTCAATGAGCAAGGACTTCCCCCATTGGTGTTATCCTGCTTCATGTTGATAATCCTACAGCCTGGCATGTAGTAAACAGACAATAATATTCGCTGAAAGAAAAATGGCTGCTTTTCAGATTGCACATTTGGTCTTGAATTTTAAATCTCTTGAAAACAGACACTTGTTCATTTGCCAGCCTTCATAAGAGAACACTACTATCACATCATAAAGCCAGCTCATTCTTTGTAATCTCACCATTAATCTGTGGACAATTTTATTTTTTAACAAGAAATCCTAATCATTTGAATAAGAAGTACAAATCTTGTTTTCTTATATGAAAATTTTCCTATTTTAATCCCTTTAAAATAAAGGGATTTTATAAAATAAAATATCCTTTATCCTTTATAAAATATCCCTTTATAAAATATTTTTAAAACTTAAAAGAAGAAAATTAAATTTAAAAAAGATAAAATTCTTATATGTTAAACAAAAGTTGCTTGTTTTCAGATGTGAGAATTTATTCATATGGGAAGTCTTAGAAAGTCAGACAAATTAAATTACAGTCATTCATAAATTTAATAATATTTATGTATCTGGCTGTAAAATTGAAATTGTCCCCCCAAATCCTATAGATATGTGCCCCAAATTTTTAGAGCAATGTTGCTAGAAAAAGAAAAGTCGACTAATAAAGGTTTTAGTTACAAGTAAAAAAAAATATATATATATATAGGAAAGTAAAGGAATGGTGAGTAGCATTATATAAATATAATGCCCATGATATTTGACATTAAAAAATTAAATTTTAGTTGGAGAATAGGGCCTACAATAGGAGTAGTATTACACTTATCACCAGAAGATGCACATCAAGATTTTATAAAGTAGAAACATGATAACCAGTCTGAAGCTTTCAAGAAAAATAATTTGTGCTTCCGGTTATTTAGTTTGATGTTCAAACCTTAGGATCTATTTCAGATATAGATTCACTTTTTTTTTTTTTTTTTTGCGGTACGCGGGCTTCTCACTGTTGTGGCCTCTCCCATTGTGGAGCACAGGCTCCGGACGCGCAGGCTCAGCGGCCATGGCTCACGGGCCCAGCCGCTCCGCGGCATGTGGGATCCTCCCGGATCGGGGCAAGACCCCGTGTCCCCTGCATCGGCAGGCAGGCTCTCAACCACTGCGCCACCAGGGAAGCCCTGGATTCACTTTTAATTATGACAGAGTCTCCTAGTAACTTTCATCATGGTTATTTAACTGCTTTCTACACTTTTTTCTCTCCTTTGTTCTTTCTCTTTAGAACTCTGATTTCATTTTTTAAAGTGCAGAATCTATCTCTGTTTCCTAAATATGACAATTACATTTAGATCTTTTTAAAAGGAGAGCTATTTTGAGCTGTTGTGTTTACTTTCAAAAATCATTACCTGTGTCTTGGACAGAGAAACTTCAGAGTAGACAAAGTATCTAAAAAGCAATTATCCTTGATGTTTTTTTTCCTTGAGAATTCAAAGCCATTTTTATCCTATGCCCTAGATAATATCTCCCTGATCAATTCTATTTTGTTGTTTCTGACATTATTTTTTTCTAAGATTTGGCAAATTTATACGATTCCTCCTAGAAATAGCTTGGAAAATTCCAAAAGTACAAAGCTGTTTTAAAGTTTAAGTTTATAATCATAAGCTTTCCTAGTCCTGGGTGCTAATATTGCCAGCAGGATCATTTTTTCATACCCTTGTGTTGGTGATCACAGAATATTGTCCCATGCAGAACTCAGTATAGTGGTCAATTCAGAATAGGCAACAAATTTACCAACTTCATAATTATTAGCAAATTAAAGCTATTAATTACTCAGCCATGAAAACTTTAGATAAATCTGGAACTTAGAAACACATAGATGGTTTATAAGTAGTAATATATTTCCTTTGTTTTAATACAGAGCATCACACAGACAGAGATGATGGAGTGGAGTCAATTCTGTACATCATTAGAATATATGGAAAAAATAACTCAGAAGTTCTAGTATCCCAAAACAAATGTACACAATGATCAGAGAGATAGAGGCCTACAGCCAACATTCACTTAAGGAGAGCATTTAGTACGAAAGCACCCCTAACAATGATAGAAGGAGAGCGTTTTCAGATGCCAAGCCCCAGTGCTGCTGTTTTGGGCCCTGCAAAAATGAATGACCAAGGAGATAAAGAGAGCTAGGATCCATCCTCTGCTCTGCTCACCAAGCCCCACACCCTTGCATGGGACTGCCTTCTAATAGGCAAGCCACGCCTCCAACTGGTGGCAGTCTCAGAGGGATGCCTTATCCTAAGGCCACTAAAAGAAAATATATAGGAGTGGACCCCCATGACTTTTTATTTTTTAAATCCCCTAGTGATTCCTAAGGACTCTCCATGGCTAAGGGCAATTTTAGAAATAGCACTATTTCTCGTACAACATCCTTTCAATACATAGGAATCAGAGTGTAGGCTGTGAGAGATGTCTCTGGGTTCGGTATTGCGTGTTATTACACAGAAGCCCCTTCCACTTTGGTTGTCTTTGTTGCCTTTGTCTGTCGTGAAATGTATAGCATACTCCAGAAGAACAAAATTGAGTCTGTCTTGCATTGTATCCACACTGCCTAGGCCTATCACAGTGCTTTGCGTGAATTCAGTAAAGATTTCTGAATGAATGTATGTATGAATGGATAAGTGGGTGGGTGAATGAACATGTGAATGAATGAATATATTCATGTGAACCAGCAGTTTTGTACTAAGCTACTTATCTTCATAATACATGGGTTAAATCTAGATGGCACAAAATCAACCCAATGATAGTTTCAAACTCTAGTCACTCTATCAACATACTAGATATAATACTATTAAACAAATAACTTGATTTTCCCTCCAAGGATTTCATAATAAGTTGGTCATTTTGGCGTTGTATAAAAACAACTGTAAAAATTAATAAACAGAAACCTAAATTAAAATAGAGTCAGGAGGCCAGAAGGGGGAACTCTCATACCCTATGACAATAGCAAAGCCATCTCCTTCTTCCTGCTTGGTAAGAGCTTAGCCAATGAGAGACTGTCACAACTCAGCCAATAAAAAGCCACTAAACTTCAAACTGTCAATTCCTCCAATGGACTTTTTGTTTACTATAGCCTTCCCAGCTTCCCTTTCTTCTTTTTAAAAGAGTTGTCTTCTTGCTGTGGAGTGACTTGAAAGTGGCTCACCATGGTTGCAGCCTCCAAACTGCAATTCTTTGTTGATCACAAATAAACCTATTTTTGCTGGAGAAATAACTTGCAGTCTATTTGTTTTAGGTCAGTACAACATAAATCACAACTTATAGAAATTAAAACACTAAGAACAGTATAATGGCAGAGAGAAAAAGGAAGACACAAATAACTTTTAATTTCAGGAGAATTTGGGAACTTTATCTTTTTAAAAAAAATTTTAAACTGTAGTTGATCTACAATGTATGGGAATATTTTATTTAGATAGTCTCAGATTTTCTTAAAACTGAGATTGTTGGTTCAGGGAAAATAGACACAGAAGAAAAAAAAAGAAAAGAAAAATGAACTGTCAGCTGATTTAATGAACTATGGCAAAATTAAAATGAGATTTATGTTTTCATGTTATTTAACAGCATGAATGGATTTCTCCAGGGAGTCATCAACAATGACCATAGTTAGGCTTCTGTATAAATATATGCTACAAATGGTGGTAAAATAAGACTCCTGGCCAAGGTAACAGCATGAGAAAATCTAGGGTTTATAGTCAGACGTTTTTAAAAATTCTGGTTCTATTATGTGCTGCCTGTAGTACATTAATCTTGCTAATCTCCCTCTTCAAGTTTCAGTTTATTCATAATGCTTCAGTATATTTCATAAGATTATATGTGAAAGACACACAGAAATTGCCTAATAGTGCAGAGTGCATAGCAAACACTAAGTATATGTTAATTTTCAGCCATTGATTTACTCATTGGCATGACTGCTACTCCATAACCCTTGAGTCTCTTGAATCCTGAGTGGAAAGCCAACTTTCTCTCTTCAGGAGGAATCAGAAGCAGAGAAGATGAGAGTGTGCATGATGTGTTAGGCATGGAAACCTAGGAAGAACAGAGTCAAGAAAAGAGGCGCTGATTTCAATTTCAAAATTTTAGAGTTGTAAGCTGGTAAACCTCCCTAAAATATTCACTTGCTTCTCACTGCCTTAAGCTATAATTTCTGTTAGTATGTTTTAGAATATATTTTTTTCATTCTCTTTAGTCCATCTCCTCTGTCTCCAGTTTATTTACTGTGGGGTCCCAACTCTGCCAATCCAACCACCTCATAGAAACCTCCTATCCATTGACCTTGCCACTTGATGATAATGCCCCTCATGTTCTCACTTCCTTCTTTATCCAACTGGGCAATGGGAATCCATCTCTAGTATCACTCTCCTATATAGATCATTCATTCCCTTGCTCCTCTCTCTGTTCACCTTACTCTTTTGAAAAATCTTAACTCTGGTTAACTCAACTCTTTACTCATTCTGCAGCTGAATAGAGCAGGAGAAAGACACACAATTTTGGTGTCCCTTTAGGTTTGAAAATACAAGTGGGCACTTGGCACTGCTCTGCAATCTAGTTGCATTCTCCTAATAAATTAACTTTCTTCTTCTCTTAGAAAACTAATTCACATCTTATTTCTTATACTCAAATCTCCATTATCTCCTCCATTCTTTCTCACTCTGTCCTGATGACCTTGACTCCTTTATCACTCAGAAAATTAGAAGTAATAGCAAAAATACTTCTCCAACTTCCAATACCATATCTGCTAAACCCCCTGCTTCTGTTCCCATATACTCTACTTTCATTCCTGTTACAATATATATTCTTAACATTTTGTGTGTGTGTGTTGTGAGAACTTTTAGCAGTCTGGCAAAGACTATAAACTCTTTTCAGAATAATGTTCTTGAATGCATAAAATAAAATGACTAGGAATACAAAAAAATATTAAAATTTAACTATCAAGATGTTTAAAAATTTGTGTTATAGTAATATGTATTTCTTTATTAATGCATTACATAAGAAGATCTAGCAGGTGGTCTATCAACTACCATATTTTAGTGTAGTGAAGAGAGAAAGTTATATTTTAAGATATTTCCAATAGTTATGTGACTTGAAAATATCTATATTAGTACCCAATTCTGATTTGTTGATTACATTCATTATTAAAGGAAATATTAAATTTCAATCAAAGATTAATAAAAAGAAGGATGTAGTCTTTTGCCCATTCAAGTTCACAAACCTTCTGAATTCTCCTGTGGGCTTCTTGGAAGTTGGTGGATACCAGATTTAAAACCTGAGATAAAGCCAGCCCTTCCACTTGTACAAAAATTGGATTGATCCCTTAATCATTTTGTAGTGTCCTTCCTTGTCTATTATAACATTCTTTATTTTAAAGTCTATTTTATCTCTGAGTATTGCTACTCCATCTTTCTTTTGATTTCCATTCGCATGGAATATCTTTTTACATCCCCTCACTTTCAGTCTCTATGTTCCCCTAGGTCAGAAATGGGTCTCTTGTAGACAGCATATATATGAGTCTTGTTTTTGTATCCATTCAGCAAGTCTGTGTCTTTTGGTTGGAGAAGTTAATCCATTTACATTTAACATAATTATCAATATGTATATTCCTATTACCATTTTCTTAATTGTTTTGGGCTTGTTTATGTAGGTCCTTTTCTTCCCTTGTGTTTCCCACTTGGAGAAGTTCCTTTAGCTTTTGCTGTACAGCTGGTTTGGTGGTGCTGAATTCTCTTAGCTAGAGCTAATCAATGAATTTGGTAAAGTTACAAGATACAAAATTTATGTACAGAAATCTCTTGCATTCCTATACACTAACAATGAAAGATCAGAAAAAGAAATTAAGGAAACAATCCCATTCACCATTGCAACAAAAAGAATAAAATACCTAGGAATAAGCCTACCTAAGGAGGTAAAAGACCTGTACTCAGAAAACTATAAGACACTGATGAAAGAAATAAAAGATGACACAAACAGATGGAGAGAGATACCATGTTTGTGGATTGGAAGAATCAGTATTGTGAAAATGATGATACTACCCAAAGCAATCTACAGATTCAATGCAATCCCTATCAAATTACCAATGGCATTTTTACAGAACTAGAACAAAAACATCTTAAAATTTTTATGGAGACACAAAAGACCCCAATAGCTAAAGCAATCTTGAGGGAAAAAAATGGAGCTGGAAGAATCAGACTCCCTGACTTCAGACTATACTATAAAGCTACAGTAATCAACATGGTACTGGCACAAAAACAGAAATATAGATCAATGAAACAAGATAGAAATCCGAGAGATAAACCTACACACCTATGGTCAACTAACAAAGGAGGCAAGGATATGCAATGGAGAAAAGACAGTCTCTTCAATAAGTGGTGCTGGGAAAATTGGATAGCTACATAGAGAAGAATGAAGTTAGAACACTCCCTAACACAATACACAAAAATAAACTCACAGTGGATTAAAGAGCTAAATGTAAGACGAGACACTATAAAACTCTTAGAGGAAAACATAGGAAGAACACTCTTTGACATAAATCACAGCAAGATCGTTTTTGACCCACCTCCTAGAGTGGAAATAATGGAAATAAAATGGAAATAATGGAAATAATAACAAAATGGAAATAAAAACAAAAATAAACAAATAGGACCTAATGAAACTTCAAAGCTTTTGCACAGCAAAGGAAACTATAAACAAGACAAAAAGACAACCCTCAGAATGGGAGAAAATATTTGCAAATGAATCAGTGGATAAAGGATTAATCTCCAAAATATATAAACAGCTCATGCAGCTCAATATTAAAAAAAAACCAAACAACCCAATCCAAAAATGGGCAGAAGACCTAAATAGACATTTCTCCAAAGAAGACATACAGATGGCCAAGAGGCACGTGAAAAGCTGCTCAACATCACTAATTATTAGAGAAATCAAAACTACCGTGAGGTATCACCTGACACCAGTTAGAATGGACATCATCAGAAAATCTACAAACAACAAATGCTATAGAGGGTGTGGAGAAAAGGGAACCCTCTTGCACTGTTGTGGGAATGTAAATTGATACAGTCACTATGGGGAACAGTATGGTGGAGGTTCCTTAAAACATTAAAAATAGAATTACCATATGACTCAGCAAACCCACTACTGGGCATGTACCCAGAGAAAACCATAATTCAAAAAGACACATGCACCCCAATGTTCATTGCAGTACTATTTACAATAGCCAGGTCATGGAAGCAACCTAAATGCCCATTGACAGATGAATGGATAAAGAAGATATGGTACATATATACAATGGAATATTACTCAGCCATAAAAAGAACGAAATTGGGTCATTTGTAGAGACGTGGATGGACCTAGAGACTGTCATACAGAGTGAGGTAAGTCAGAAAGAGAAGAACAAATATCGTATATTAATGCATATATGTGGGATCTAGAAAAATGGTACAGATGATCCAGTTTGCAAGGCAGAAATAGCGACACAGATGTAGAGAACAAACATATGGACACCAACTGGGGGAAACAGGGATGGGAGGTGGTGGTGGTGGTGGGATGAATTGGGAGATAGGGATTGACATACATACATTAATATGTATAAAATAGATAACTAATAAGAACCTGCTGTATAAAAAAATAGAACTCAAACAAAATATTGGCCATATGCTGGGACAAAAAGCAAATTCCAAGTGATTAAAATCTGACCTCAGTGAAATTAAACTCGAAATCAGTAATAAGATAACCAGATAATATCTCTCTATTTAAAAATTAAGAAATACTAAATGTGTCAAATAACAAATTAAAATAAAAATTAGAAAAGTTTTTTATTTGAATTATAAAATTATCACAGAAGTTTAAGCATCAACATTTTTGTGGTACAGATTTTTTAAAAGTTGAAGGAAATTTACAGTCATTAAAATTAAATGCATAAATTTGAAATGAAGTGTTGAAAATTAATGAATTAAACATCCATTTCAAGAAAAAAGAAAAAGAGACCCAAAGAAAATGAAAAAAAGATAACAGTAGAAATCACTAGAGAAATGCAAATCAAAACTACAAGGAGGTATCACCTCACATCAGGCAGAATGGCCGTCATCAAAAAATCTACAAACAATTAATCCTGGAGAGGGTGTAGAGAAAAGGGAACCCTCTTGCACTGTTGGTGGGAATGTACATTGATACAGCCACTATGGAGAACAGTATGGAGGTTCCTTAAAAAACTAAAACTAGAACTACCATACGACCCAGCAATCCCACTACTGGGCATATACCCTGAGAAAACCATAATTCAAAAAGAGTCATGTACCACCATGTTCATTGCAGCTCTATTTACAATAGCCAGGAAATGGAAGCAACGTAAGTGTCCATCAACAGATGAATGGATAAAGAAGATGTGATACATATATACAATGGAATATTACTCAGACATAAAAAGAAATGAAATTGAGTTACTTGTAGTGAGGTAGATGGACCTAGAGTCTGTCATACAGAGTGAAGTAAGTCAGGAAGAGAAAAACAAATACCGTATGCTAACACATATATATGGAATCTTAAAAAAAAAAATGGTTCTGAAGAACCTAGGGGCAGGACAGGAATAAAGATGCAGATGTAGAGAATGGACTTGAGGACACGGGGACGGGGAAGGGTAAGCTGGGACAAAGTGAGAGAGTGGCATGGACATATATTCACTACCAAATGTAAAATAGATAGCTAGTGGGAAGCAGCCATATAGCACAGGGAGATCAGCTTGGTGCTTTGTGACCACCTGGAGGGGTGGGATAGGGAGGGTGGGAAGGAGACACAAGAGGGAGGAGATATGGGGATATATGTATATGTATACCTGATTCACTTTGTTATAAAGCAGAAACACCATTGTAAAGCAATTATACTCCAATAAAGATGTTAAAAAAATTAATGAAATAAATGAATATATGTTAAAGGGAATCGACAAAGTCACAAATTAATTCTTTGAAAAGGCTAATAAGCTGGTAAAACTCTTGGAAGAATGATAAACAAAAAACAAGAGGCAACACATACAACCCAAGGAACATCACAGATGTTGAACATCACAGATATTGAAAATACATAAGAGCATGTTATAGGCAACTTTATGTTGATAAAATGTTGAAAACTGAAGTAATATGGACAAAATTCTAATAAAGAACTGTTAACAATATGAACAGAGATGAAATTAAAATATTATTAGTCCTTTGACTACTATAAAAATTCAACCCATAACTGAAACCTTGTCTGAAAGAAAACTCCAGGCCAAGATAGCTTCCCTTGGTGCAATTTTCCAACCATTTAAGGAAGAGTTGTCCCCAATAATATAAAAACCCTTAGAATTAAGAGGAAAAGTGAATATTGCTCTATTTGTTTTGTGAAGTTATCATAGTCTTGATATCAAAACCTGATAAGGAAACCAAAGGGAAAGAAAATTAAATCCAACTCCACCCATAAGCATGGACAGAAAAATCCTAAGCAAGACGTTAGCTAGCAAATCATATTCAACAGATATAAAATGAATAAAATCTAATAATCAAGATAATTTACTCCAGGAAAGCAAGGTTGTTTTCACACTTGAAAATCAATTAGCATAATTCACAACATTAACCAAATGAAGAAGAAAAAGCATGGGATTTCAGCAGATGCAGAAAAAAAATGGTGTCATAAAATTTGACATCCATTTATAATAATTAAAAAGCACTCAGCAAACTAGAAGTTTATTTAATATGATTTTTAAATAAAAATAATTTACAAGATATTAAATAAATTTATCTAGGGTAATGAGTATGAAAAATTCAAAAAAGCCATTTTTTCAGAATAACAGCAACAATAATTTAGAAAATAAACTTCATAAAATAGTACTACTCAAAATAGCATCAACAAATATCAAATAAGCATGTTTGTTCCAATTTGCTGGGTGAGGGAAAGCCTAAGGCGCCCCAGGAGAAATGAGGAGGAGGATATGGAAGTGGAGTACGGATGGCATTTAAGGCAAAGACGTGCGAGGGAGGTAAGAGCTATTTAAGGAGAAAATTCTACAGACTGATTAACCAAACATGAGGAGAGCAGGTGCTGCAAAGATGGCGGCAGCTGTGACAGTGTCTCTACTGACATTTTATATTATATTTCAAGTACTTGAAATAAAAATGAATGCAAGTTTAGGAATCAATTTGCAAGATTAGAACACAACTGTATGTTCTACAAGATCTCCCAGATCAAAAGATTACACCAAGAAAAATTTTTTTAAATAAATTCAGGTTTATTTAGCTACAACTTAATGCAATAAAATTGACTCCTTTTGTATATGCATCTTGACAAACACATTCAGTCATGTAACCACCACCACAACTGGGATGGAGAATATTGGCATCATCCTCAAAAGCTTTGTGCCTATTTGTAGTCACTCCTGTCCCCTCCACTCTAGCCTGTGGCAAAGATTTATATATTTTATGTTCTTAGAGTTTTGTCTTTTATGGAATGTCATATGCCTCTTTACTTCCAGAAATATATTTTAAAAGAATCTAGTATTTCTAAAACACTTCAAAGTTTACTCACTACAATAGCATTTTATCATAGGAGTCTCTAACAACTTCATATTCTAACCACAATTCTAAGTAAAAATTCCATGCACAGTATAGTCACGTGTGTTAAAGCAGACAAAATTTACACAGATGAAAAAATATATAAGTATTTTTAATAACACTTATATAGTCTCTTCTGTGTGCCAGTTACCTTTCTAAATACTTTCACATATATTAAATCATTTCATCCCTACTATTATAAATAATTTTACATGTAATAACTCATTTAATTCAACAAAACTATAAGGAAATTACTATGATCCTAATTTTATGGATGAGGAGATTGGGGATCAAACAAAGTAATTTGCCCAAGGCAAAAAGCTAGTAAATGGCATAACCAGAATTAAATTCAAGCAAGTTTGTTATGTATTCATTCTTTTAAGAAAAACAGGAGAAAACAATATAATATTCAACCATAATAGATTAGATCATAGCAACCTGGAGATTGAGGCTGACCTAGTCATGCACCTATGTATGTACACTAATGAATTAGATTCACCAAATCATAGCACACTGCATACAGAAAGGAACTTGCAGCTCATCTTGTCAAATTCCTTTACTTTATCACTGAAGAAAATGAGGCCCAGAGAAAAACAAAAAATTTGTCCTGTATTATTAGGCTAATTTATGGCTGACTTCGCAGTAAAATACAGGTAATTTCTCCCACACTCTTTCAAAATATCCCTAATCACCTTGAAGCAGATAATCTATACAAGTTATCTATCATGTACAGAGCCCTCTTCTGAAAATCCTCAAGTGCCTTATTCTCACAGACCCCTTCTGAACAAAACTAGACAGAATACCTTATACACAGGCTATTATGCTTTATTTCACATGACTTCGCTAGTCCAGGATCTTTGCATGAACAAAGGTGCATGTAATGTGTCTAATATAAGAGCTGTGCCCTACAGAGGTACTCTCTACTGAAGAGTGACTGGAATATCCAATCGAACCTTTAACTCCCAGGCACAGTTGGCAGGTACAAATGCAGAGGGTCACAGAGAGAAAAAACAAAAAGCAGAAGTCATGAAGCACTAGATTCGATGAGTCCGTGGCTTCAAGGACTTGAGATAAAAATGAGAACTGCTCTCAGAATAAGATCAAACAGGAATATGGAAGCAGAGTCCAAGGGACTAAATCACTAGCCCTAGGATGCCCTGAGGTCAGCACAGTGACTTTTATACCACTAGGTCAGGGTGCGGTACAATCACTTGGGAACTGGTTAGAAGTGAAAATTTTCACGCCCCACACAGACTTACTAAGGGTAGGGCCCAGAAAACTATGTTTTTAATAAGCACCCCAGATGACTCTGATATACTATAAAGTTCAAGAACCATGAAACTAGGCCAGCGACTGTACCCTGAACGTTGGTCAGAATGACATTCCAATTCCTTGCTTCCTTACTTAACTTTCCCTAAATCCTTTAAGATAAAAGCCTAGGAGTTATCTAGGAGTAACCCTGCAGTTTCTGTTCCTTGCAGCAATCTAATTAACAATCAGCTTCAAGTGTTGGAGAACTGCATATAATCAACTTTAATGAATTGTTTGAACTTTATTCAAATTCTGCTGCTCTTTTGCATATTAATTTATTCATTCATTCATTCAATAAATAAATATTTATTATTCACTGTTTACCATGTGCCAGACTGTACATAGCAATGAAAATACAAAAATCCCTGCATTTGTAGAACTTAGATTATGGCGAGAGGAAACAGACAATGAACAGTTAAATAAATAAAGTAGGACATATGTCAGATGGTGATAAGTGCTATGGGAAAAATAATAAAGAGGCAGGGAAGGTGATAGGGAGTAGAGAGGGGGCTTTGTGATTTTAAATAGGGTGGACAGGAAGGCAACTCTACTAACGTGCTATTTGAGCAAACACCTGAGCAAGCTTTGTGGATACCTGGGGGAAGGGAGATCTTAGAGGATTAGAGGAATGGCAAGGAGGCCAGTGTGACTAGAGCTGAAAGAATGATGGGAAGAGCCAAGCCATAGGCATAAAGTCAGAGAGACTAACAGGAAGCTAGATGGTTTAAGACTTTACAAGTGATTGTGAAGACTTGGGGGTTTATTCATTATTTTTGTAAGTTGTGGATAATTTATTTCTCCAATCACATAAACTTTGAGATTCTTTATTTGATAGGAATAAATGGCCTAGCCTTTTAACCAACATACGAAGTACAGTTGTGCCATTTGATAAGGCAGCTTTACGATCATAATTCCAGGCTGGCCCTGGAGAGGGGATTACCAAGAGAGTAGTCTATACGATCTTAACCACTGTAACAGGGAGAATCAAAAAATAAATCTCTCGGGCTTCCCTGGTGGAGCAGGGGTTGAGAGTCCGCCTGCCGATGCAGGGGACACGGGTTCATGCTCCGGTCTGGGAAGATCCCACATGCCGCGGAGCAGCTAGGCCCGTGAGCCATGGCCGCTGGGCCTGCGCATCTGGAGCCTGTGCTCCGCAACAGGAGAGGCCACAACAGTGAGAGGCCCACGTACCGCAAAAAATAAATAAATAAATCTCTCTTCTGGTTTTCTGGAGATAGACAAATTCTTTGCAGCATTTTGAGTAAAGTGACTTTATCTGAGGTTAAAATGATTCCACAGAGAAAGCAATTCTCTTTAGAAAAGAATTTATCATTGGGCTGGGAGGATGCATGAATTTCTTCTGAAGCCTTTTGTTACCAAGTACGTGGAAAGTTATAGTTACATGAAAATATTCAGCTTGACACAGGTCTAAGACCTAAATCCATTAGAACAGACATGCCTGGAGACAGAAGTGATTGTAGAGAACATATCCCTTCTTTGTACACCATCCCAGACACACTGCGTGTGGGGGTGGTCTGCAGGTCTGCAATGAAGGCAACAGACAACAGTCCCTGCCACGTGGAGATCACATTACAGGATAGGGATGCAGAAAACAACACCTAAACGATAAATTGGCTGATTTCACATAGTTATGAGTGGTATGCAAAGGGTAGCAGAACAAGGAGTGACTGGTAGAGTTTGTGGCTTTCTACTTGAGATGAATTGCTCAGGAAAGCCCTCTCTGAGGAGGTGACATTTAAATTAAAACCTAAATGATGAGAAGAAGCCAGCCTTGCAAAGATCTTGGGGCCCAGAACAATGTAGATGGTTCAGATACACAGTAACCCTTAACATTTATATTGTCATCTACAGTTTTCACTTCTGTTTCACATACATTGATTTTTTTTTTATCCTCACAATAATACTGTGGAAAAAATACAATCGACATTATTTGACCTATTTTGCAGATGACTAACTAGGTTTTAGAGAGGTCTAAGGGCCTGCCAAAGACATGATTAGTAGATGGGCTTTGGCAGGCATTCCTTCCTGGCCCAGTTTGTTGCTATTGTGATTCCAAAGAAAATGAATATTCTCAAGTTGAGAAATACTGATGTCACATAGAGGACAAAAACAAAGAAAAAAAATTGTATTTAGGTTTCAGTTATTTGTAAATGATAAAATATAATTCACCTGTAAATTTTTAACTATAGGTTTTAATTGCTGTTTATTTTTCATTTGAGAGTTTTAGTTTGGGCCATTTAGGTTTGAGGGGTGATATAGTGGTCTCTTCTGCTAAGTCTTGATTTGCATTTCCTTCTAATTTTAACCATAAGAGATACTTAAGGATGTAGCCTACACAGATTTTTGCTACATTCTGAGCTTATACATTCCTCATATGCACAGATTTATAGAATAAATCTACGTACAACGTCCAAATCTAGGGTTACCAGGGCAAGGATACACTTGATTATCAAATGAGATCATTAAAACAGTTTTAAAAAGTAAATATGAACAATTTTACTCTATTATTGATATTAGTATTAAGATCTGTGCAAGGGTAAGTGTTTCTTCAATTCCTAGAGGCCTATACCACACAACATTTTTCCAAAAATCCTTTTGTTTCCTAACATTCTGATGACATTGACTATGTGAATAACAAGAAATTTTTTCTACCTCTTCTGGAAATGTGTAGTTCTCTGTCATTTTACAATAATAAATTTCAGGGAACAAATTTAAGAAATATTCATGTCATCTTTTCATGAAATGAGAAATTCTTTCTTTGTCTCATGGATCTCAGAAGACTACATTGATAAGTTCAGCTACTACATCACAGTTATATGAGAAATACTTCTAAAATTTACTGAAACATAATATTTTGAAATTATAGGATAAAATATTATCCTATTTAACATTAAAGCTGATTTTGCACACAGTGATCTATATCAGTACCTAATAAGCCAGGATGTGTGTTCTAGGCTTTTTGAAAGTCACAGCACAAGGCAAGAAAAAAATGGACAATGACAAGCTTTGATGGTGATAAAGTCAACAGTAGACACAAGTTGTGGTAATAGTAGTATTTTATGGTTTCCTTTGCTGTGCAAAAGCTTTCAAGTTTCATTAGGTCCCATTTGTTTATTTTTATTTATTATTTTGTTTATTTTTGTTTATTTTTGTTTTATTATTTTGTTTATTATTTTGTTTATTTTTATTTCCGTTCCTCTAGGAGGTGGATTAAAAAGGATCTTTCTGTGATTTATGTCATAGAGTGTTCTGCCTGTTTTCCTCTAAGAGTTTTATAGTGTCTGGCCTTCCATTTAGGTCTTTAATCCGTTTTGAGTTTATTTTTGTGTATGGTGTTAGAGAATGTTCTCATTTCAGTCTTTTACATGTAGCTGTCAGTTTTCCCAGCACCACTTATTGAAGAGGCTGTCTTTTCTCCATTGTATATTCTTGCCTCCTTTATCAAAGATAATGTGACCATATATGCATGGGTTTATCTCTGGGCTTTCTGTCCTGTTCCATTGACTTATATTTCTGTTTTTGTGCCAGTACCATACTGTCTTGATTACTGTAGGTTTGTAGTATAGTCTGAAGTCTGGGAGCCTGATTCCTCCAGTTCTGTTTTTCTTTCTCAAGATTGCTTTGGCTGTTCAGGGTCTTTTGTGTTTCCATACAAATTGTGAAATTTTTTGTTCTAGTTCTGTGAAAAATGCCATTGGTAGTTTGATAGGGATTGCATTGAATCTGTAGATTGTTTTGGGTAGAATAGTCATTTTCACAGTGTCGATTCTTCCAATCCAAGAACATGGTATATGTCTCCATCTGTTTGTATCAACTTTAATTTCTTTCATCAGTGGCTTATGGTTTTCTGCATACAGGTCTTTTGTCTCCTTAGGTAGGGGGATATATGTATATGTATAACTGATTCACTTTGTTTTAAAGCAGAAACTAACACACCATTGTAAAGCAATTATACTCCAATAAAGACGATAAAAAATAGTATTTTAATAAAAGACAGTATCAGCAGTTGCAATGTGCTAGGTGCCAGGCTAAGCACTTTACTTACACTATCTTAGCCATCCTGCTCTGTACAACCGTATTTCCCAGTACTCTCCTAAATAAATCCTGCATTAAACCTATCTCCTCCCTCTACCCCAAATATGCTAAACTTATTAATGCTTTATTCATTCACTAAATAAATATTTATGGAACATCTGTTATATATTATGTACCATGAAATGCAACCACTGACTTCCAGTGAGAGACAAACAGAAAGAGCCATGCATAATGATGAGTACTCTGACAGAGGGGAGTACTGGGTCCAGCAGCAAGTACAAGCAAACATCTAGCCCAGCTTTGAGAAAGTTTCCCAGAAGAGTTATCATCAGAACTGAATAAAGATGAGTGAGTGAGCAAGGGGGGATAACTGCAAACATTGTTCCAGACAAAGGCTATGTGCAAAGAAGTGAGAAAGACCATGTAGGACTGGGTACCAGCAAGTTGATCATATGGCAGTAATGTACCTTAAGGGGGCAAGTGCAGAGCAATAAACTTGGACAGATAGGCTGAAGGGGAATTTTGCTGGTCCTAGCATACATTCCTGAGGAATTTGGATTTTATCCTATAGTATAGACCAGAGATTGGCAAACCTATTCTGTAAAGGATAAGAGAGTAAAAATGTTATGCTTTGTGGGCTATATGGTCTCTGTCACAACCATGTAATGCTGCCATTGCAGTGCACAAGCAGTCACAGACAATAGGTAAACAAATGGATGTGCTTGTGTTCCAATAAAACTGTGTTTAAAAACTGGTAGTGGGCTAGATTTAGTCCATGGACTATAGTTTGCCCTACCTGCACTCCCAATATAGATTCTTATTTCTCAAAGTTTTATCTGAGGTCCAGCAGTAGCTGAAAATTTGTTAGAAATGCAGAATCTCAGACATCACTGCAGGCCCACTGAATCTGAATCATTTAACAGTTTAATTGTGTGCACATTCAAGTTTAAGAAGCACAACTGGAAAACACTGAAAAATTTTAAGCATGAGAATGACATAACAGGCTTTGTTCCAGTTACAATGTGACTCTTTATGAATATCCCCCATCCAATATTTTCCATACGTGTAAACCTTCAACATTGTTCAAGCCCCAGCTTGAGTCTACCTCACCCATGGAACCATATGCCACCAACCTGAAGTGATAATTTTCTCCTCTGATATCTTAAACACAAAAACATGTTTTATCATTTAATTGTTTCTGTGACTTTTCATAGGTCATAATATGCCCAAGAATAAGAACTATCCATACATCTTTTGTATTTCCCACCTAACAAACCTAACAATGAATTATATGGAGGAAGATATGTATTCCAAAAGAACCTGCCACTTTAGAAGTTGGTGTTGGTAATTTAGACTGGGGCTACAGAGTTCTTAACTGTGGCATTGGTATTGCCTTAGAGAGCATAGTTTCATATCCCACAGAAGCCAGCTTCCATTGGGCTGGAAAATTCTCTAAAAGTGTCCCTCTAAACCATGAGTACTTTTGGATGCACAAGGGCTGGGTCAGAGGAATGGCACGGCTCAAAAAGAAAAAAAAAAAACTCATCTAAAGTTTTGGGAGAAAAAACAATTCTAGGCAAGGGTATCATCTTTGGATAGTTCCTCAACTCTTGAAAGTCTGATCTTCAGAAATATCCATCAATACTTTGTTTCACCATATCAAGAGACTTACGCAGTTCCAAGGCTCCAGAAGCATCGCTGGGTTAACTCGAGACATTCCCAAAGTTTGTTATAATCTTGTTACCATCAATTGAAGGTATCTGGCATTCCAGGGTCATCTCATTTTCTCCTAGGATGGGAGGCTACACTGACCCTGAAGGCCTTATTCACACAATCTTGGGTCTCTCTGCATGAAAACAAACATGAATTCCTAGTTCTCCAGGGATATCTAGACTGGAATGCTCAAGAGTTAGGGCACCTACTGACTCTGTCTCTGGACAGGCCAAGGGTCTGGTATAATTTACCAGAGCCAAGGTTCTAGGTGACAGGACTAGGGACTGAGTAGAACAATGCTGGTCCATGGGCCGTAGAATATAGAACCAAGGAGGAAAAACTGAAAGAGAGACTATCTAAGGGTAAAACCAGAATCAAAAAGACTATCTAGTACAAGTGATCAGGATAGTTAGATAAGAAACTGGAACCATATAGCAGAGCAAGCATATGACTAATGGAAAGTGGAAGGCAGAGCCAGGAGTGATTCCCAGAGGTATGGGATGATAACTGCAGGACTTTATGGGGTGCCAGAGACATTTCCTGTGGGAGAAGAAGAAGGTGTTACAAACACTCCACACATTGGAACAATAGCATTTTGGTCTAAGTTAAATATATTTCATCTGGTTTTATAGGGCAAAAGATAACATCAGTCTATGTACCCCATAGTTTCCTCTGCATAATGGACATCACAATAGTTTTTAAAATTTTTCATGGATGGTTTTGGGGAAATTTAGATTCATTAACTTTTAAAAAGAAACAGATTTAAATTCCCTTCCCTGGCCAACTAAGCCCTTGCCCATGCTTATCTAGAATGAGGAGTGGCACTAAAACACAGAGAAATCCCATCAAAATTGAGGCCTGGCAGCCACAGTTCAATTTAATGCCTAAATATTATCAAGTTTTCTTCAAAGAAATGCCATTAGGGAGGCATTAGAAAAGCAATGGGTTAGCATTTCAGAAATTGTCTATGAAAATGGTACCATAAATTATAGTAATGGAATAAAATTAACTTTGATTATTTATAATACACTGGGCCTCAGCATTCTACACAGATGACCGCATTGTTTCCTCACAAAATTCTTTTAACCTAAATGCCAATGTATTTCCCATCGTATAGGTGAGGAAGCTGAGGCACCAAGAGGCAGGTTCACACATAGCCAGTCTGACACTCTGATCTTAGCCACCACATGGATGGCAACCCACCATGCTGTGTGCTCAGCAACCTATAGAATCCTGGCTTCTGAAGTGATCACTGTCTAATGTAAAAGAACGTTATCATCAATGCAAAAGATAGTTTCAGATACTCCTGTTTTATGAATGGCTTTACTAAAATACATTTAATTACATTTACAAACTTTTCAAATATCAGTAACAGCTTTTCTCTCACAAATTCAGCCTCAGTGCTGGAAGTTACGGTGTTTTGTTTTGTTTTTATAATGCACATAAGCCTGAATGTTTCTCCAAATATAGTATTTCCATCAATCATCTTTCCTGTAAAAGTGAAACTAAAAGATCCCATTAACACTGAATTTCATTAGCATGCAGTGATTTACAGAACATTTCAGCATTTTAGCCCACACAGTTTCTATGAATGTTTCAGACTGAAATATGACAAAACCGCAATGAAAAATAAAGATGAATGTACTAAAAATATAGCAATTAATTGATTTAAACATGGTAAATAATAACAAAAGATCTTTTTGAACAGAATGAGAATTTTTTTATGTCTACTTCAAGAAATCTATAAGGAAAATGGTTGAGTAAAATATATTATTCATTGAAGACAGGACTATTTTTTAAGAGTATATGTATGTTTACTATTATTTAAATTATCCATAAGAAACATGGGAACTATGACATTCTGCACACTTATTTACAGATCTTGTTCAGAATAAAAGAAAAAAAAATACTTTAAAACAGCTCATTTTCTTATTCCTTTCAAACGCTCTTTATTTTTATAATCCATCTTTTATAAACTGTTTTGTTATTTCCATAAACTCTGAACGTAAGAGAAATACAGATCATTTAATAATAATTTTGACTATAAATATGTGTACAAAGTACCTGGAATATCTTAACAAGTTTTCAAGATGAATAAACTAAATTATTTAGTACTAATTATGTGATAATTACACTATTTGTCCTTTTATATACATTATCAAAGAAGCTGTGGGATGTATTTTACTATCTCCAGATGAGAAAGCTAAGTGACCCACCCAAAGTCACACAACTAGTAAATAAAACTCAAATTACCATTTGATTCTTTTTTTTTTAAAGATTTTTTTTTTAATTTAATTTATTTTTGGCTGTGTTGGGTCTTAATTGCGGCACGTAGGATCTTCGTTGAAGCATGTGGGATCTTTTGTTGTCGCTCTCGGGCTTCTCTGTAGTTGTGGCACGAGGGTTTTCTTTTCTCTAGTTGTAGCACATGGGCTCCAGGGCACGTGGGCTCTGTAGTTGTGAAAGGCAGGTTTAGTTGCCCCGTGGCATATGGGATCTTAGTTCCCTGAGCAGGGATCGAACCCACAGCCCCTGCATTGGAAGGTGGATTCTTTACCCCTGGACCACCAGGGAAGTCCCCACCATTTGATTCTTCATATCCCAAATATTTCTGCATTCTGACTGACATCAAAAAGAAATCTTTGTATCAAATAGGTCTACAAGAATCTGGAGTAAAATGAGAATAAGGTCAGAATAAATGACAATGATTCTAACGATGTTGATGCTATTTAAAAGCTTACTATGTACCTGACATTATGTTAAGCATTTTATATGTATCATTTCATTTAATCTTAAGAATATCATGAAATAAGTTGTTTTACTACCTCTGTTTTATAAATAGAGAGAAAAATGTTTAGAAACTCGTCTCATTTCAAAGTTAAATATCTTAATCTCCCCAGGATTAGACATGAAAATGTATAGAAAAATTTGTCAAATTTAACTTTAATGCATTGTAAGCCTATTAAAATTATGGTTATGAAGCCTATATAATAATGGAAAATGCTTGTGATATGATAGAGTTGAAAGGAGGGTATACATATTTAAATATACCACATTATTGCAACTATATAAAAACAAGCTTAATGGAAGACTAGAAGAAGAAATATAAGTGAAAGGCAGAATTCTAAAATGATCTCCAATGATCTAAACAAATGGTACATATTTAGAAAACAGAAGTTGAGTCACAGATGTAGAAAACAAACTTGTGGTTACCAGGGGGAAGCAGCGGGTGAGGGATAAATTGGGAGATTGGGATTGACATATACACACTACTATATATAGAATAGGTAATTAATAAAAACCTACTGAATAGCACAGGGAACTCTACTCAATACTCTGTAATAACCTATATGGGAATAGAAGCTTAAAAAGAGTGGATTTGTGTGTATGTATGACGGACTCACTTTGCTATACATCAGAAACTAACACAACATTGAAAATCAACTATACTTCAATTTTAAAAATTAATTTAAAAAATTAAAAATGCAGGTGCAAGATGATTATGTTGCAGCGATCTCCCATACAATATCATGCTTATGGTTAATACTGTACTGTACACTTAAATTTTTTTAAGAAAGTAGATCTCATGTAAAGTGTTCTTACCACAATAAAAAGTAAAAATAATACAAAATAAAATGATATCCAATGACCCATGCCCTTGGTGAAAACTGTGAATATGATAGAATTTCACTCCTATGATTATATTATGTTATTTTTTAAATTTTTATTGGAGTATAGTTGATTTACAATGCTGTGTTTCTGCTGTACAGCAAAGTGAATCAGATATATATATACACATATACGTGTGTGTGTGTATATGTATGTGTGTGTGTATATATATATATATATATCCACTCTTTTATAGATTCTTTTCCCATGTATGTCATTACACAGTACTGAGTAGAGTTCCCTGTGATATGGCAAAAGAATTTTTGCAGATATAATTAGGGTTCCTAACCAGTTGAGTTCGTCAAAAGGAAGACTATTCTAATTAATTCTAATTAGATGAGTTTTTAAAAGGAGGTCTAGAGATTGAAGAGATGCTCCTGATGTCCTGGAAGAAAGCAAAAATCTGTGTTGTGAACTGCCTGTGGAAGCCACATGGCAGGGAACTGTGGGCAGCCTCCAGCAGCTGAGAATGGTCCCTGGATGACAGCTACTAAGAAGATGGGGATCTTCATCAGATAACCACAGTGACCTGAATTCTGACAACAACCTTAAAGAGCTTGGAAGAAGAGCTTGAGCCCAAGATGAGAACTGCAGCCCTGGACAAAACTTTGATTGTAGCCTTCTGAGACATGAACAGAGGTGCAGCTAAGTTGCACCCTGACCCCAACCTGTGCTTCAGTTTTCTCATCTATAAAATAGGGTTCAAAAGAGTGTCTATCTCATAATGTTGTTTCAAGGATTAATGAGTTGATTCATGCTGACTGCTTGAAACAATAAGTTTTAGTTACCTATTGTTATATAAAAAATTACCCCAAAGTTTAGCATCTTAATACAACAAATATTTATTATATGGTGATTTCTGAGTCAGACATCCAGATGCAGTTATCTGTGTCTTCTAGCTCAGGGTCTCTTCACAGACTGCAAGCAAGGTGTTGGCCAGGGCTGCAGTCAAGGCTTGACTAGGGAAGAATCAGCTGTCAAGTTCATTCATGTAGGTGTCGACAAGATTCTCAGATTGTTGAACTGAAGACCTCAGTTCAATGCTGGCTGTTGAAAGGAAGTTGCCCCTAGTTCCTTATCACATGGGACTCTCCACAGAATAGCTCGCAACACGGCAGCTTGCTTCATCAGAGAGAGCAAGTGAGAGAGTGTGAGCAAGATGGAAGTCATGTTCTCTTTGTAACCTAATCTCAGAAGTGAAAGCCAGTCACATTTGCTGGATTCCATTTGTTAGAAATAGATTACTAAATCCAACCCATGGTCAAAGGGAGGGATTACACAAGGGCATGAATACCAGGAGGCAAGAATCATTAAAAGCCATTTTAGAAGGTTTCCTACCCCCAGATGCTGGAAACAATAGATCTCAATGAATGTTAGCCACTATTGCTATCATTAAGTGCTTTTAAGAATAAGCTAAACACAAAAATAATAATAATAGCAAGATGACTTTTTGGTAGGCTTAAGAAACCAGTTTAATGAATTTTTATTGAGTGCTATGTGCCAGACACTATCCTGTAAAGTAAGAATACAAAGATAAATGAAGCATGGTTACTTACCTTTTAAGGAGTTGATGGTCTAGTGGGGGATAAAAGTCCCCAAAATGTCATGTCATTTGCTGTGATGGAAGTTGGTATACATTTCAGTGGGGCTACAAAGAAAAGAGTGAATGGTCATCTTAAAAATTGAGGTGATGCTTGAGCTAAGTTCTGAACAATTGATAGGTGTTCACAAGATTGGGAAAAGAGCATTCAATGGAGCGAGAAAGCTGTGGATAAAGATAAGAACAGGCAAAAAAGCATGACATATTTGGGGAACTGCTGGTTGACCAATATGGCTGAAGAGTAACAATACATAAGTCTTCAAAGAAAGTATAGATTTCTGGATGTGAAATAATTATGGTTTAGCTTGTAATGTGAATATGAAGACTTGGAGGTAGGACATCTAGGTGTAGAAAGGCAAGTCACATACAGGTTTCTAACTGAAGGGGGATTTTATTTGTTTTGTTTTGTTTTTTGCGGTACGCGGGCCTCTCACTGTTGTGGCCTCTCCCGTTGCGGAGCACAGGCTCCGGACGCACAGGCTCAGCGGCCATGGCTCACGGGCCCAGCCGCTCCGCGGCATGTGGGATCCTCCCAGACCGGGCACGAACCCGTGTCCCCTGCATCGGCAGACGGACTCTCAACCACTGTGCCACCAGGGAGGCCCCGAAGGGGGATTTTTGAGTTGGAGAAGTAGACTTCAGAATCTTCAGCAATCAGATGTTAATTGAAATTCTGGGATTAGGTTAAGTCTCCTGGTGAAAGTGTATAGCATAATTAAGGAATGGGCTTGTATTAGGAACTTTAGGAAAACAATATTTAAGGGGCAAGATAAAAAAAATAAGAAAAAGAAGGAATAGTCAAAAGGGTAGGAGTACAATCAGGAAAGCATGATGTCTTAGAAGCTGAGGGAGTAAAAATGTTCAAGAAATAGGGAGTGGTCAACAGTGCCAAAAGACAAGGAGAGATCAAGTAAAAGTGACCAAGTGAAATGTAGATGGTCAAAAGGAATCCGACTTAGTAGGCAGGAAGGAAAGTGTCAATTATCGATTCATACTACAATTGTTATGTTCATCAGCCTTCTATGAACAGTATTATTACCCTTAGTTTCCGTATGTACACACTGAACTAGTAACTTGCCAAATATCACACAGCTAGTGGATGGTGGAGCCAAGACTTGATCCCACAGGTTTCAGACCCCAAAACTCACTCTCTAACCCTGAACATAAACTGAAGTTCGGGTAATGTTGGTATAGTGGATTAAACGTTGCCTTCTCAAATGATATATCTACATTCTAACCTTGGGAATCTGTGAATGTGACCTTATTTGGAAAAAAGGTCTTTGTGGATATAATTAAGTAAAGAATCTGAGATGTTCCTGTATTATCCAGGTGGGCTTTAAATCCAATTAAAGCCATTTTTATAGGAAATAAACAAAAGAGAGACACACAAGGAGAAGAGGAGAAGGCCATGTACAGACAGTGGCTGAAATTAGAGTGATGCAGCCACAAGGTAGGGATGCCTGGGGCCACACGAATCTGGAGGAGGCAAGGAAGGATTCTCCCCTAGAGCACTCAGGAGGAGTCTACATTATATTTCATATTTCTAGCCTCCAGAACCATGAGAATAAATTTCTGTTGTTTTAAACCACTAGGATTGTGGTAATTTGTTATGGCAGCCTTAGGAAGCTACAGTTGACCTTTGAACAATGCAGGTGTTAGGAGGCGCTGCCACCTGGCTCAGCTGAAAATCCAAGTATAACTTTACAGTCTGCCCTCCATACCACAGTTCTGCATCCCTGGAATCAACCAACCACGGATTGTGCAGTGCTATAGTATTTACTGAAAAAAATCTACGTATAAGTGGATCTGTACAGTTCAAACCCATGTTGTTCAAGGGTCAACTGGAATACAGTTGGTTTCTTAGTCAGCTTAGGCTGCTATAACAAAATACCATAAACTGGGTAACTTACTAACAACAGGAACCCATTTTCTCACAATTCTGAAAGGTGGAAGTCTAAGATCATGGTACCAGCATGATCAGGTTCTGGTGAGGACCCTCTTCCAAGGTCTCTCTTTTTCTTTTGAAATAAATTTATTTATTTATTTTTGGCTGCGTTGGATCTTCGTGACTGCACACGGGCTTTCTCTAGTTGCAGCAAGCAGGGGCTACTCTTCATTGTGGTGCGCAGGCTTCTCGTTGCAGTGGCTTCTCTTGTTGCAGTGCACAGGCTCCAGGCACGCAGTCTTCAGTAGTTGTGGCTTGCGGGCTTCAGTAGTTGTGGCTCATGGGCTTTAGAGCGCAGGCTCAATAGTTGTGGTGCACGGGCTTAGTTGCTCCACGGCATGTAGGATCTTCCCGGACCAGTGCTTGAACCTGTGTCTCCTGCATTGGCAGGCAGATTCTCAACCACTGTGCCACCAGGGAAGATCTCAGGGTCTCTTTTATAAGGGTGCTAATCTCATTCATGATGGTTCCACCCTCATGACCTTATCACTTTCCAAAGGCCCCACTTCCTGATACCATCACACTTGGGGTAGAATTTCAACATATGTATTTTGGGAAGACACAAACATTCAGTATATAATAATTGGTAATGGTGAGGCTCTTTTTCTTTTGTTTTGGGGGACTTTTTGGGTGGGGAAGGGGTTGGCCACATTTTAGAGGAAAGAATCATTCCAAGGAAAAAGGAATTAGATTAATCAAATAAATGATTTTCAAATTAAAAGCTTTTAGATTATTGCTATATAAAGGACCATTACTATGTACATTTTTTAGAAGATCAAAGCTGTCTTATCATTTGAATTTAATATCATTGGTATAGCAAAACCTCATAATAAACCATCAAAACAATGGCTTTCAATTAAAGCTTTTGTTTGCAATTAATAACAAATGCTTTAAAAAACATAATATATTTTCCTTTAATATTTTAGCACTTTACGGCAGTAATCAACTGTCTTTTTAAGTCATATTTAACAATTTTTTTCCAGAAAATTCATTTATTCAACAACATTGAGATATAGCATCATGTAAAGCTGTCTTTAGCTTTACTATTAGAAAGAATGTTGGAGATCCAAATTAAGGAGTAGTAAGTGGTGATCCCCAACCAATATTTCCCCAGTGAGTCAAATCTAAGATTTATAGCATATAAAGGGGAAAATCTCCATTTTTTAATTTTTCAAGTTTATTATAACTTCTTTTTCTATGTCAATATGTTTTCATTGGTGGATCACCAAAGATAATACATACTCTTCTCCAAAGGTAATTTAGAGACCTCACATTACTCTTTCACCAGATTTATAAAGGATAAATGATTTTTGTACATGGCTTCATTCCTTTTTACTATTTGACACTGTGGCGGATCCTGATTTTAAACACCATAACTCACTCAATATAATTATGCCCTATTTTATAGCTTGCTGTATTATATTTGAAAAGCACGTTATTCATTGTGGTCTGAAAACATTCATAGGATAAGTGTGAATGTGTTAATTTAGTTAATAATGTCTCAAGCAATGTGCATATAATATTAAAATAGATGTTTTCTTTGACTGCTAGCAACACACACATTATAGCAAAAAAAAAGAAATTATTTATTTTGAAGGCTAGTCATGTTATACTAGTATCTAACAAGTAGTGAGATAAATATCAGAAACTAGATTTTATTTTTTTTTAACTTTTTATTTTATATTGGAGTATAGGTGAGTAACAACGTTGTGTTAGTTTCAGGTGTACAGCAAAGTGATTCAGTTATACATATACATGTATCTATTCTTTTTCAAATTCTTTTCCCATTTAGGTTGTTACGTAATATTGAGCAGAGTTCCCTGTGCTATACAGTAGGTCCTTTTTGGTTATCCATTTTAAATATAGTAGTGTCTAGATGTCGATCCCAAACTCCCTAACTATCCTTCCCCCTCCCACCCTTCTTCCCCGGTAACCATAAGTTCATTCTCTAAGTCTGTGAGTCTAGATTTTATTTTAATGCACCATAAAGTAAAAAGGAAAAGGAGATGGGGTTAGTTAATTTAAAATAAGTACATTTTGAAGGCAGTTGAGGAGGAGGGAGCGGTTGGGAGGTGGGCTTGGCTTGGCGTGCGCTCCGCACCTCGGGAACGTTATTGCGCGTGGAACGTCTGCTTTTGGCAGACTATTGCCCAGAAGAAAAGATGTTTGGTTTTCACAAGCCAAAGATGTACCGAAGTATAGAGGGCTGCTGTATTTGCAGAGCTAAATCCTCCAGTTCCCGATTCACTGACAGTAAACGCTATGAAAAGGACTTCCAGAGCTGTTTTGGGTTACGTGAGACTCGTTCAGGAGACATCTGTAATGCCTGTGTCCTGCTTGTGAAAAGATGGAAGAAATTGCCAGCAGGATCAAAAAAAAAACTGGAATCATGTGGTACATGCAAGGGCAGGACCCAGTCTAAAGACTACCCTGAAACCAAAGAAAGTGAAAACTCTATCTGGAAACAGGATAAAAAGCAACCAGATCAGTAAACTGCAGAAGGAATTTAAACGTCACAATTCTGATGCTCACAGTACCACCTCAAGTGCCTCTCCAGCTCAATCTCCTTGTTATAGTAACATCAGATGATGGCTCAGATACAGAGATGGCTTCTGGCTCTAACAGAACGCCAGTGTTTTCCTTTTTAGATCTCACATACTGGAAAAGACAGAAAATATGCTGTGGCATTATCTATAAAGGCCGTTTTGGGGAAGTCCTCATCGACACACATCTATTCAAGCCTTGCTGCAGTAATGAGAAAGCAGCTGCTGAGAAGCCGGAGGCTCAGGGGCCAGAGCCTCTGCCCATCTCCACTCAGGAGTGGTGACTGAGGCTGATGTAGAAGGGGAACAAAAAATGAGTTAAATTTTGGAAAACACCAACAAAATGACCCTCCTATTTTTAACTTGGATACCTGTTATTCTGCCAAAAGATGATTTCTAGAATAGTTTTGAGTGGGTTGTTTTCCCTCCAGTTCCACAAAGTCTGAGGCCAGTATCTAGCTTACTAAAAGGAAAAAAAGAAGTGTACATAATATTTAAGATGCTGAGTATTTCATAGGAAAGCTGAATGCTGCTGTAAAGTGCTCTTTAAGGCTTTTTAAAAAAATCCCCTTCTAATGAATGAAATTAGGGGAATTTCAGGGGACAGAGATGGGATTTGTTGTATGATAAACGTATGTAGTTTTAATCTTTCTATATTGAGAAGCAGTGGTTGGGGCATTTTTTAAGATGGCTGGCTACACTTGTTTTCCTTCGTTATAATAAATTTGTTATAACTCAGTAAACACAGACTTGCCCCTAGAGGTAGTTGTTAATAACTTTGAAATATTACGGTGTTGCCAAGGTTCTGATGATTCAAACCTGTACTACTGAATATTAAGCGGGACGGACGGACTAAGCTCTCTAGTGCGAATATCTTGAAGGAGTAATTTCTAAATATACAGAGGTAACTTGACTGTATATGTTGCATCCTGTGTCACCTCCCTCCATATTGATATTTGATAAAGTTTTTAATTTATATGAAACTTCTAAAGCAGAATCAAAGTTCCTCTTGGGGAAATGTCAAATCTTTAGGATAGGCAATCCTATATGAATAGTACCAAAGCATTACCCCTTGGTAGAGAATGCACTCTATTAAAATGTTAAATTATCTGAAAAATAAAATGTGCAAGTCTTCAGGATGGCACATGAAAAAAACAAAGGTTAATGCTTCTTGGGGCACATTTCTTAGAGGGCTTGCAAGTGTGTAAATAATTTGTTTATGTTACATGACTGGTGACTTCAATGAAAATCTGCACAATTCAGTTTTAGCTCTGGATTACTTCGGTTGACCTTTGTGAAGGTTTTATCTGTGTAGAATTGTTGTTTGACTTGTTTTAACCTATTAGGGTTTTGGGTTTTGGGTTTTTGTTTTTTGTTTTTCATTCTATATTAAAGTAAAATTCTACTAAAAGAAAAGAGGTGTGTGTTAATGCTGAGTGGGTTGGTTTTGGTTTGGTTTCTTTTAGTCAGGCTTTCTGAACATTGAGGTGTTAGATGATACATCCTAAATGTGGAGCTCTTCAATTGTAAAACCTTCATTAAAAGCCTTTTACTTGAACCCAAACCAAAGTACTATCTATTGCCTCTTTTCTAAAAGTTCAGGAAGAGTATATCACCAGTTCAGACTGTTCATAATGCGGGAGGATCATTTGCCTACCTTGTAATAACATGACTCAGTGCTTATTTTTAAAACTGGATTTTAAAGATTGGATAGTATAAATAACAAGAAGAAGTGAGCCAATTTTTATGGGTACCTTATAGTTCTTAATCTAAACTTAAAATTTTATATTTCTTCCTTTGGAAAAAACTACAAGCCACCATATGCACAGACTACATAGTGAGTTGGGTCAACTCTCCCACAGACTTTGAGGTGTATTACAAGAATCCCAGCCATTATCATCTTCCTCCTGAGTTATTCTGAAATGGTATTTTTTTCTCTTTTTTTTTTTTTTGTACATTTTGGCTGCAGTATTGGTGGTAGAATATACTATAATATGGATCATCTCTACTTCTGTATTTATTTATTACTAGACCTCAACCACAGTCTTCTTTTTCCCCTTCCACCTCTCTTTGCCTGTAGGATGTACTGTATGTAGTCATGCACTTTGTATTAATATATTAGAAATCTACAAATCTGTTTTGTACTTTTTATACTGTTGGATACTTATAATCAAAACTTTTACTAGGGTATTGAATAAATTTAGTCTTGCTAGAAAAAAACAATAAGTACATTTTTACCCTCTTAAGGCAATTTCCAGGTCGTGTAGTGTTAATGGAAAGACCATGAACCTTCCACTCAAAGAGATGTGATTTTTAATTTCTGTTCCACTACTAATTAGTTAAGTGATTCAGCACATAGTAATTAATCTCTCTGAGACTTTATTCTTACCTGCAATGGGAGAGTACCTACTAACTTCTGGGCCTCTGTGAAAATTAAATACAGTAAGTAAGTAGGGCAGTTAATAGTGACTGACAGATAATAAATAATCATTACATGATTGATGTTGTTGTTGTTGAATCTACCTTTAGAATGTGAAGCATTGACAGGACAATTCCATGAGCTGTGAGTCTTCTTAGCTATGATATCGTTCCTTTTCTCAACATCTCTTCTCAGATTCTTCTACCATTTCTTTGTAAATTTACCTTATTGCTTATAAATTCCATTACAGAGAATTAATCACAAATTTGAGATGTCTTATACAGCTGACTATATCATTATCATGTGGCTTCTTAATATTTTTAGGCAACCAAGCTCACTTAAGAGATATGGAATCCACAATAAATGAAGAATAATATACAGTTGACCCTTGAATAATGCAGGGGTAAGGGGCACTAACCCCAGCACAGTTGAAAATTTGCACATGACTTTTGACTCCCAAAAAACTTAACTGCTAATAGCCTACTGTTGACTGGAAGCCTTACCGATAATATGAATCTTCAATTAACGCATATTTTGTGTGTTATATGTATTATATACTGTATTCTTACAATAAAGTAAGCTAGAGAAAAGAAATGTTATTAAGAAAATCATGAGGAAGAGAAAATACATACATTTACAGCACTGTACTGTAATTATGGATACCATAAATTTGTCACCTGTTTACAAGATATCTTGTCTGTCAGTACCTACATCAATATTGTCTTATAGAATACAAAGCACTATAGATGTTAGATGTATTACTAACACTAGACATTAGAAATGAAAAGATGGTGTGATAAAGGTATTCATATTTTCAGGTAAAACAATTCATGCCTTGATAATGAAGAAGCAGCAGTATGATGGCTTTATGGTAGCGTAGTATAACTGATACGATTGCCTCATGGTAGCCTAGCTTACACACTAATGGATGAACTGTTATAAAAATGTTATGGCGTATAATATTACAGTCATATTCATAACACAATATTGGAAAGATTGTTACATTTTTTTAAAAAAACCACTTACCACTGATGATAGGCTAATACGTAGTTTCTCCAATTATGAGAGAGAGGGGCATACTGTACAGTAATGTAATTCTTTGAAAGCAAATTATAAAACAGTAAGGAAACCTACACATTATTAAGTGTATACTAAATAGCACTCACCGTATGCCTATGTAAGGATAGATTGTCCACCTCAATACAAATCTTGCACACGGTGTTCTACACAATGAATACTTAGGCATGATGATAATGACACATAAACATCTCATACAGTTCTTGCCATGTAGTTATTACATTTTCACACTCACACACAAACACATCAGTTTATGAACTATACAGCATGATGATTATTTAGTGTGCATTAAGGGGAAGTGAAGCATCATAAAGGTCTTCATCCTTGTTGCCTTCACATTGAATAGACTGAGGGAGAAGAGGAAGCGGAGGGGTTGGTCTTACTGCCTCCAGGGTAGCAGAAGCAGAAGACGGAGAGGAAGTGGAAGGGAAGGCAGAAGAGTCAGGTACACTCAGTGTAACTTTATGGAAATACATCATAATTTCCACCTGAATTTTTGCTTTTTCATTTCTCTAAAAATGTTGCTATATGGTACCAATTCTTCTTCCACCGTTTCCTTTGGTTTCAATGCCCATATCATAGAAGGGTCCCTGTCATAAAAGAAGTCAAAAGGAGTCTTGAACAATCAAAACCCTTCTGCCAGATTGTCTAACATCAATTTTTTTTCTGGCACTGCTTCTTCTACATTTTTCTTATCATCTGGCACTGGTTCAGAAGCACTCATCTCCATCAAGTGGTCTTCTGTTCATTTCTCTGGTGTGGTGTCTATTAGCTCTTGAATTTCTCCAAGAGCCATATCTTGAAACCTTTCACCCTCATCTTTTTTTGTTTTTAACCATATCCATAATCTTTTTCATGATTTCCTTGATTGGCTCTGTCATAAATCCTGTGAAGTCATGCACAACATATGGACATAATTTTCTCCAGCAGGAATTTATTGTTTTAGGCTTAATGGCTTTCATGGCTTTTTCTATTACAACAGCGGCATCTTCAGTGGTGTAATCTTTCCAGACTTTTATGTTGTTCTCTCTGTTGAGGTTCTCTTCCATTGCATTGACAATCCCTTCCATAGTGTACCATGTGTAATGAGCCTTAAAGGTCCTTATGACCCCCTGATCTACAGGCTGAATTTAGAGATGTTGTGTTTGGGGACAAGGAGACCACTTTGATGCCTTTTGTCTTGAACTCATGGGGTTCTGGGTGGCCAGGGGCATTGTTCAATATTGAAAGAACTTTAAAACACAGTCCCTTACTGATACGGTACTCCCTGACTTCAGAGACAAAGCATTGATAGAATAAATCCAGAAAAATGGATCTTGTTGTTCAGGCCTTCTTGTAAAATCAAAAGACTGGCAGCTGGTATTTGTCTTTTTCCTTCCAGGCTCAGGAGTTTGCAGCTTTATAGATGAAGGTAGTCCTGATCATAAGCCCGACTGCATTTGCATAGGTCAGTAGAGTTAGCCTACCCCTTCCTGCCTTAAAGCCTGGTGCTAGCTTCTCTTCCTTAATAATAAATGCATTTTGTGACTTTTTTTCCCAGAATAAGACACTTTTGTCTGCATTAAAAACCTGTTCAGGCAGGTATCCTTTCTCCTCAATAGTTTTCTTAATTGTGTCTGGGAACTCGTCTGCTGCCTCTTGGTCAGCAGAAGCTGCTGCTTCTGTTATCTTGACATTTTTAAAGCCAAACCACTTTCTAAAATTATCAAACCATCCTTTGCTTGCATTAAATTCTCCAGTTTTAGATCCTTCACCTTCCTTTTCTTTTAAGTTATCATATAATGACTTCACTTTCTCTTGAATTATATTAGAGTCTACAGGTATGATTTTCTTATAGCAATCCTGCACCCACATAAAAGCTGCATTTTCAATAAGAGGTAAAAAGGTATTTCATGAAAAGTGCAACGTTTTCATGCCTGCTGTCCTAGCTGCAGTGACAGTTTCATGAATTTCCTTTTTTTTTTTTTTAAACGTGTCCTTATGCTGGATTTGCTTATCTTGGAATGGTGGGCAACCACCATTTCAGACCTCAATCTGCAGTACCTATTAAACAACTGAACTTTTTTTCTTGTCATGTCATGACTTTGCTTCTTGGGAGCACTCCCAGCATCACTAGAGGCACTTCGTATGGGTACCATGGTGTTATTTAAAGTTATGGTATTGTACTAAACACAATGAAAAATACACAAGAACCTCGAGAGTTCACTGCAATATGAAATTTCCTGGAGAGGTGAACTCATGTGGAGACGATTAGCATCACAAAGTGTTTTAAGCAAATACTTGCAACACTTGTGCTCTCTGCAATAGCAACAGGAGGTGGCTACAGAATTATTACAGTAGGACAGTGTGTACTACAGTTTTATGCAGCTACGATTTAATACTGAATCTTTATGTTTGTTTACATTTACGGTCTGTGTGCATAAGTTCTGATAAATTTTAACATTTTATAATAGAGTTGTGTATATTTTATGGTGATAAATGGTAGAATAGTATCTACATAGATTTCATGCGTTCATATCATATCTTTTTCTTAATTTTTTCAGCATTTCAAGGCTACACGGTTTATCTGAGAGTATTTTCAAACTGTCACAAGTCTCCAGAATTTTTTCCGATATATTTATTGAAAAAAATCTGCATATAAGTAGACCCACACAGTTCAAACCCATGTTGTTCAAGGGTCAGCCATACTTAGGAAATGATTCCACAGATGCATCTGAAGTGAGGCAGTGATAAATTTTTTGTCCATCCTTGTGTACAGTAAACAAACAGTGGAATACAGTGCAAACTCTGAACAGTAGATTTAGTCACATGCAGCACCTCTTCTTTAAAAGTGGTAAATAAATCAGAGGTTTTTAAATTTAGGGTATTTCCTTCTTTTTTCTATGTTAAAAATTACTCTTTAAAAATACCCAATTAAAGGTTTTTAGTCCAGGTTTTTATCTTTTTTAGTTTTTAGTTTTAGTTTTTAGTTTTTAGTTTTTAATTTTTCCTTTCACACACACACACAAAAACTAGCAAAATCATGTGATAATCATCTTTTCAGGTGTACTGCCTATTATTTCATAGTGTTGACAAAAGTTCAAACTCCTCTGTAAGAATAAGAGAGAACAGAAGTCTATCTAGACTGGGGTTCTGGGAGATGAGCTTAAATGAGGAGTAAGATAGGGCCAAGCCTACCTTGTGCAGGAAGGATCCTAGGCAGAAGTGGAGGCAAGCTTCCATGGAGGAGGGCAGCTCAAGAGCCATATAAACTATCCTCACAGACAATCAATCCCAAAGGGACGAAGCACAGAGATGAAAATGGTTACAAGGCACTAGGTCTGTAAATAGAGGTAAATATATGAAGAAGCCAGATAAGAAGATGAGCCTGATAAAGACCCAGTAGGTAGAACCGTGGACAGTTTTTTCAGTTGTCCATGGTCTTATCCATGGATGTGAATGGAGCCCTTAAAGGTGTCAAATCAGTCCAAAGAAAACAACCAGGAGATACTATCATTCCCTCAATAGCTGACTTTGGCAAATGTTGGTTTAAAAGAGAGCCTTCAGTTCTACCTTCATCCAATGTTCTTTGAGCACTTGTATGGCAGGATGATCTATTAAATAACTTTCCTTAGTCACTTCAAGCTGACAATAAAACTTTCCTTTACTAAAAAACAATTCATTGCCAGACCCAGGGTGAAAACATACAAGGTGAGTCTAGAATATTATATCTTGCCATACCAATATGCTAGGAAACTATCAGCTACTGGAGTTGTGTCAAAAGGACTTAAGGACCAACTTTAAGAAGCTCTCACTAGCCAAAGTTAAGAAGACTTGAGTATCAATAAAGAAAACTGCAACTAATAGAAAATAATTTAAAAATGTATACCCATAAATTCATAATAATATTTTAAAGATAATAATAATTGGTCACCTTAGGAGGATCTTAGGGTTTCAATCATTATTTTGAAAACTGGTAACAAAGGAAAAGAATAAAAAATCTGTTATGCTGTTAAAACATACTGTACCTCAGGATAACTCAATAGTTGATGAGGGAGCTAACAAATGAAAATGAGTTGACAGAATTTCTTAGCCTCTAATGCATTAATGGATCTGGGGAATGATCATCAGTGGCTCGCGACATCACAAAAAGGGAGGCAACCAGACATTATATGTCTCCTGATGGAAGTATACATCAACTATGCAGTATTTTTCAAAAAAAAAAAAAGTGAACCTGAGTCTTATCAAACCTCTAAATCTAACTTCCAGTTCACAGAGGACAGAGGAAACTTACAAATTGACAGCATAGGAAGCAGTCTGATCTACCAAATCCAGAATGGAAAAACAATGCATTTCTTCAACAAACAAATTTCAAGAAAAGAAAAAGATTGAAGGAGAACCTATAGTTGGAGAGATACTTAAGAGACAGCAACTAATCTAAACGCTAACCTAATCTTATTTGGATCCTGATTAAACAATCTGCTAAAAAAGGAAGAAAAGGGGAGAGAAACAGATTTGGTGGGGCTGGGGGAGAGAGAGAGAGAAAATTGGGCAAGTGGAAAAACATAACTCCAGTCTATAAACTCGATGTGATAGGACTTTTTGCAAATATTTTTAGGCATGATAATGGTATTAAGGTTATGTTTAAAAGAGCAATATTTATCTTTGAGATATACATACTAAAGTATTTACAGATGGAAAGACATGATATTTGGAATTTCTTTCAAAATAATCTGGAAAGAACCGGTGGAACATAGATCAAAGAAATTTGACCATGAGTTTGTTGAAGGTGGATAATGGGGATTCCTTATTTTATTTTCTCTACTTTTAACATATAAAAATTTCCATAAAATTAAGAAAAACCTATTGACCTTGATGACATCCTATTTGGATGAATTTTTGTGGTTAGGATCACAATTCTAAACATGTTAAAAGTTACCAAAAGGAAAGAACATTGCTATAACCCCTGCCTTACAGTTTTGATATGAAGTCACAGATAACACACAAAAAGTTCCTAGCCATTGTCTTGCAAATCAAAGTTGTCCAATAAATAATGGTTACTATTATTATATGTTTGATCATTGTAGCATCCAAAGTGAGTGCTGCTGAAAAGACAAAGTAGAATCTTCCTGGATATGGGGTAAATTGAGATTATGCCACAAGCATCATCACTGCACAAAATAGAGGAGAAGTAATTACCCAAAACAAAAGGGAAAATTGGTATGTTTCACCACAGGTAAAAGAACAGAGGCTGGGTAGCAAAAAAAAAATAATCCACCATATGGAGAAAACAGGAAACTTCTGCTTTAAGCCTGGTACTTGGCTTTATATAAACTAAGGATTCAGTACTGATAGGGTAATACCAGTAACATTTAAGTTACATCCTAAATCCAAACTAAATTTTTATGAAAAGATTTAGAGTATATGTTACGGTGATTAATTTTAGTCAGATCACACAATAATTAATATTTAGTTTCAAGTAGAGTTCTTTAAAATATACATTATTATCTTCTAATGTCAATTTGAGAATGTATCAATATCTCACAATTTATATAAACTGAGTAAAATGTCACCATCAAAGTTATAGGATAAGTTTTTGAATGATATGCCTAAAATCATAAATACATTTTTGAAAGACCACAATTTACTCTGCCATACACATATAAAAGTGTCTGACTACAATGAAGAAAACCAAAACATAGTATTTTAAATTTTGTTCATATAATGGCTTAAAATATTCTGTTCTGGAAAAAATGCTGAATTTTTTACATGGCTAAGATTTCAAAAGCCCTTAATTTCTTTCAGAAGGCAGCCTGTATCAGAAAACAGCACTAAAGTGATAATTACATTGGTAATGATTAAATATATAAATTTCCTTTTAGTTAAGCCCTCACTAAAAATACTGTTCAAAAGATATAGGAGGAGCTTGGGGTAACTTATTTGAAAGATGCAACCCAGTAACTCAGCAGATATTTATGATTCTTCCTTTCTCCAAGAACTGTTCGAAATCCTTCGTATACAATGATGAGTAAGATACCATACCATCCCCTCCTTTAGTGCCCAGTGAAGAAGAGAAGACCTCTGTCTAAAGAATGACTGTATGCTATAACGAATGCCATGACAGAGGCAAAAACTCAATGCTATGCAAGATGGAAAAGAGGTGCTAAGATTTTCTCAGGGTCCAAGAGTAAGGAAAGTTGAGTAGAATATGAAATAAGTAGTAGAAGCACAGTTGACTGTAAACGAGAGTCATTAGATTACATACTCCAAATTAATATTTCAAATTCGTAGAGTCATGGTCACATAATACACATATTTTTAGAAGGATTACTTTGGCAGTAGTGGAAATGGATTGGAATGGCTGAGGCTGGAAACAAGAACACCGGAAGAAAGATATTTCAAGAGGGGAAAATTAGGACAAAGACAGGTGAATGGACGGGAAAGTTGTACGTGGATATTTAGAAGGTAGGATTCAGGAGACTTTGTGAATGAGCAGAAAGAGGGAAATGGAGTAAGAAAAGCAGTTAGTGGTTCTTAAAGCAGAGTACCTGGAACAGCAGCAGCAGCATCCCCTGGGAACTTTTAAGAAATGTAAATTCTTGGGCCTCGCTCCAGACCTTCCAGATAAACTCTGGATATGGAGCCCAGCAATCTACGTTTAATAAGCCCTCCAGGCAATTCCGATGCATGCCACAGTTTGAAAAGCACTTGCAGCGGTTGATTCTCAAAATTAGCTGCATTGGAGAATTGCCTGGGGAGCTTAGAAAAAGAAAATTCCCACCCCAGAGATTCTGGTTTCATTGGGCCAGACTGTAACCTAGACATCAGGATTTATATATATATATATATATATATATATATATATATTTTAACTGAAGTATAGTTGATTTACAATGTCATGTTAATTACTGCTGTACAACAAAGTGATTCAGTTATACATATATATATATACATTCTTTTTTTTATATTCTTTTCCATTATGGTTTATTGTAGGATATTGAATATAGTTCTCTGTGATATACAGTAGGAACTTGTTGTTTATCCATTCTATATATAATAGCTTACATCTGCTAGCCTCAACGTCCCACTCCAGCCCTCTCCCCTCCCCCATCCCGTTGGCAACCACCAGTCTCTTCTCTATGTCTGTGATCCTGTTTCTGTTTCATAGATAGGTCCATTTGTGTCATATTTCAGATTCCACATATAAGTGATATCATATGGTATTTGTCTTTCTCTTTCTGACTTTCTTCACTTAGTATGATAGTCTCTAGTTTCATCCACGTTGCTGCAAATGGCATTATTTCATTCTTTTTTATGGCTGAGTAGTATTCCATTGTATATATGTACCACATCTTCTTTATCCATTCATCTGTTGTTGAACATTTAGGTTGTTTCCATGTCTTGGCTATTGTAAACAGTGCTCTATGAACATTGGGTTACATGTATCTTTTTGAATTATAGGTTTTTTTTGTTTTTGTTTTGTTTTGTTTTGTTTTTTTGTGGTACGTGGGCCTCTCACTGTTGTGGCCTCTCCCGTTATGGAGCACAGGCTCGGACGCGCAGGCTCAGCGGCCATGGCTCACGGGCCCAGCTGCTTCGCAGCATATGGGATCTTCCCAGACCGGGGCACGAACCCGTGTCCCCTGCATTGTCAGGCGGACTCTCAACCACTGTGCCACCAGGGAAGCCCTGAATTATAGTTTTGTCTGGGTACATGCCCAGGAGTGGAATTGCTGGATCGTATGGTATCTATGTTTTTAGTTTTTTGAGGAACCTCCATACTGTTCTCCATAGTGGCTGCACCAACTTACATCCCCACCAACAGTGTAGGAGGGTTCCCTTTCCTCCACACCCTCTCCAGCATTTGTTATTTGTAGACTTTTTAATGGTGGCCATTCTGACTGGTGTGAGGTGGTACCTCATTGTAGTTTTGATTTTCATTTCTCTAATAATTAGTGATCATGAGCAGTTTTTCATAGACATCAGGATTTTTTAAAGTTCCCCCAGCTGATTTCAGTGTGTGTCCACTTGTGTAGACTGCTGGTTCTGATTGGGGAGCTGAGTGGATAGTGCTGATACTCACCAAGGAAAAGGGGAAGGTTTAAGAGAAAATCTGGGGCTTCCAGATTTAAGTGGGAATAACAATAGAACCTACCTGTTAGGACTGACTGAGGATTTAAAGCATTAATAATCATAAAGTTCTTGGAACAGTGCCTGGCACATGGTAAGTGCCATGTAAATTTTATGAAATAAATTTTTTTTAAGTTAGCATGGAACATTTGGTGTATAAATCAAAAGGCAATTCAAGGGCTTCCTAGTACAAGGGAAGTAATTTGCACCAGGCGAGCCTCACTTGTGTCTCCAGGAGACACATACAACATTATAACTCCTGTAACTAGACTGCCAAATCCTTGCAGACAGGTGCCATGGCTTACTCACCTTTGTATTCCCACTTTCTAGCACAATGCCTAGCCTATGGTAATTAATAAATATTCACTGAATAAATGAACTCATGATGGATTATTCATTTCATTCATTAAGTTTTACTCTGTGTAGAAGATAAGATCTCATATGGTATCTTCCAAGTGGAAATAACCAGTTTCGGGATGATGATTTAAGCCAAAGTGTCCCAAGGTGAAGGTAGAAGATAAAGAGAACTGCACTACACATCCTACCTCATTTAGCTCTAGCCAGGAAATCAGGTAGGTCTGGGCCTGCAGAAGGATCTATCAGAGATTCTGGGAGGGGCAGAGGCAGGGAAATGAGGTTGGGACTGACATTTGGAGCGGAGGGGGAAAATAAAAAGACTTAGACAACCAGAAAATCATTCTGAAGCAGTTTTCATTAGCCTAGCAGAAGAATAGGGCAATTTTATAATGTCAGAAATTCTGCCAAAGAAATTAAAGCATGATTTAAGACTTGATAGACTTGGAATCTGGGCCAGCTCTGCCATTAGCAAGCTCCTCACCTTGCATGAGTCACCTAGCCTACCAAGTCTCTCTAAGCCTCAGTTTTCTCCTCTCCAAAATAAGGCATTGACTAATGATCCAGAAGGTCCTTTGCAGTTCTGTAGTTCTTTGATTCTAACAGCAGACTGAAAATTTAAGCTCTTCCAAGGAAAAATAATATACTTTCTTTTTAATTCATGGAGCTATTGCAAGGACTCTATATCTCCTTTCTGTGTGCAATAATACTGTCTACTCTTAAAATTTATTCTGTGTTTTAGACTTTCACTTGTAATGATATGGACTGACACCCAGCTTAGGATAATTAGCAAAAAATAGAGCTTAATGCACTAGACCAAATTTATTTTTAACTTTGAGTCACCCATCACAACTTTGTAACAATGTGCTATGAAAATCGTAACATCTCTAAAGAGTCTTTGTAAAAAATAGCTTGAAAATACTACAATACCTATTTAGTTTTGAACAATTTATTAGTAAACTTAAACAGATGTACCCTTCATCTGAGTTACAGTTGCTCTTTAGGCTTACAAAAACAAAACAAAATAAAGCAAAACAAAACAAACAAACAAAACTGAACCACTAACTCTGAAGTGGGTAGGTAAGAAGAGTGAGTCACAATTCTGTGACTTTTATGTTTCGATGCAAATTGCACATATCACACCTAGGGATTTGTGTCAAACAGGTTTAAATGGTGGAAACTGATTTATCTATTTACTTGGTTCACAAAGGTTCGGAGCCTCTAGGCAATCAATCTAACTCTTTGCAAAAAGACATCAGTTATTTGAGATTTTTACCTCAAAACCTACTGTGCCCCCAATGTGCTATCTCTGATTATTGTTAAATGAAGTCTCAGTTGGCAGAAAAGTTCACCATACTAGGGCTCTTGATAGCTTCAGAGAAATACTTCATTAAATTCTAAAGCACTCAAGCCATACCTCCAAAGCACAAGCAAACCTCCAGAGTTTCCTTCAGAAATTACTCACAGCCCAACTACTATTGGGGCCATAAAAGGCATAGCATCAGAACCACAGAGCTAAGGTAGAAACCAGTTCTTTGCTCTGCTAACTCCATAAGGAATATTTTCTTGTTATCAAGATCTCTAAAGCCCCACAAAATACCATGTTCCTGTCAACATCGACTTCAGATAAACACTTCAAACATGAAAGTAGTTCCCAGCAACTGTAATTCAGTTCTTGCTTTGACATATAGCTGGAGCTTGTCATTCTCAATGCAACATTTATCACATTGAGTATTTCTAAGCAATCCAGAAGGTTCATGCCACTTATCAATTTATCAATAGTTTTGCCCAGTTTGTACATTATGAGTCTTTTGTGTAGGAGTGAGACATTAAGCTAGTGAGTAAAGCTAGCTGAACACACAGCATCTCAAACTCTACAACAGTTTTGTTGTTACCTACTTGCCATCATAAAAAATTGTTCTTTATTAAAAATCTCCTCTGAAGGAGAGTCAGCTGCTCATGATGGTGATTAAAATGCAGAGAATCGTAAGCTTCCCAAAGAGAGATACTAACCAGAAAAAAATTCTATGGGGAAAATTACAATATATGCTGTATGTAGTAAATTATTGTCGTGTACACACTGAAATTTTTGAAGTACAGCTACTGCAAATGTTGAAGGTCTGTTTTCATATGCAAAAGGCAAATGATAGTGAACACTTGTAACTATTTGTTAAATCAGCTATACTGTATTAAGAGTAAAAAAGATCACAATGTAGGTGAAATTGCTTAGTAACCTGTAAATCACTTTACAAAGAAAAAAATTAAGAGCTATGTACAGAAAAATACTGAGGCGCATCATCATTTAAGGGTGCTGGGGTGTAATAAAAGATAAAGAGACCTTTTCTGTAATCCTTCTGAGAAAACAAAAACTTCTAGTTATATGTTGCCTCTATGTCATTCATATTTCCACAAGTTCCTAAAAGGGAATTCTGTGTTTGGAAGCGCTACATGAAAAACGAAAAGAGAGAGAAAGAGACAGAGAGAGAAGTAGAGAGAGAGAGACAGACAGAGTGAGAGGGAGAATCTAAAGGGCTAGAAGTTTCGTATATTGCATGTATTCTGTAATATGGGACAATATGGATGAACCTTAAGGACATTATGCTAAGTGAAATAAGCCAGTTAGAGATGGAGCGATTCCTTTTAATTGATTTTGATCATCTTTTGTTTTTCTCGGTTTTCAACTATTGCAAAGATATTCTTTCCTTTTGTTACCACTCCAGAAACCTTGTTCCTGGTATTTGTTTTTTTAGCAGAAATTCTTAATTTTGATGTAAAAAGCTACATCAATATTTATGCCTTATGATTTGTATGTTTTCAGTGTTAATTAAGAAGACCTTCACTTCCCTGGCTTCAGAAGAACTTAATAGTTTACCTTTTATATTTAGGTCTTTGATCCATCTAAGATCACCTATACATATATAAGATCAGGATCAATTTTTATTTTTCTCCATAGAGTTAGGTGATGATCCTTCAGGGGACCACACTTGTGATATAAGTTGTTATATAAATATATAGGCCAGTCTCTGAACTCTGTTCTGTTGCATTGGTAGTTTATGTGTTTTTTTTTAAAAAACATCTTTATTAGAGTATAACTGCTTTACAATGGTGTGTCAGTTTCTGCTTTATAACAAAGTGAATCAGCTATACATATACATATATCCCCATATCTCTCCCCTCTTGCATCTCCCTCCCACCCTCCCTATCCCACCCCTCTAGGTGGTCACAAAGCACCGAGCTGATCTCCCTGTGCTATGTGGCTGTTTCCCACTAGCTATCTGTTTTACGTTTGGTAGTGTATATATATGTCCATGCCAAGCTGGGACAAAGTTAATGTGTTTTTGTACTAATCACACTACCTTTAGAACAATGGCATCATTGTATGAATTACTCCTTTTTTATGACACTGACTAAGCTCTTCATTGACCTCTATCCTTGCAAATAAATTTAAGTTTATTGAGTTTTTCAAGAAACTCAACTAGAATTTAATTGGGATTATATTGAATACATAGATAAATTTAGGAAGCATTTATATCATTTTAATACTAAATGTTTTATACAGAATCATGGAATATCTCTCCTTTATTTAGATCATCTTCTATGATCTTTTTTTTTTTTTTTTTTTTTTATGGTATGCGGGCCTCTCACTGCTGTGGCCTCTCCCATTGCGGAGCACAGGCTCCGGACGCGCAGGCTCAGCGGCCATGGCTCACGGGCCCAGCCGCTCCACAGCATGTGGGATCCTCCCGGACCAGGGCACGAACCCGTGGCCCCTGCATCGGCAGGCGGACTCTCAACCACTGCGCCACCAGGGAAGCCCTTCTATGATCTTTTATTCAGGTTTTCAAGTTTTCTCTAAATAGGGCTTGAGTGTCCATGGTTAAATTAATTTCTCAGGCATTTCATGATTTTTACTGCTTCAAGGATTTAAATTATGAAAATATATATTTAATTACACTTTCTTTTTTTAACATCTTTATTGGAGTGTAATTGCTTTACAATGGTGTATTAGTTTCTGCTTTATAACAAAGTGAGTCAGCTATACATATACATATATCCCCATATCTCCTCCCTCTTACCTCTCCTTCCCACCCTCCCTATCCCACCCCTCTAGGTGGTCACAAAGCACTGAGCTGATCTCCCTGTGCTATGTGGCTGCTTCCCACTAGCTATCTGTTTTACATTTGGTAGTGAATATATGTCCATGCCACTCTCTCACTTCGTCCCAGCTTACCCTTCCCCCTCCCTGTATCCTCAAGTCCATTCTCTACGGCTGAGTCTTTATTCCTGTCCTGACCCTAGGTTCTTCAGAAGCATTTTTTTTTTTAGATTCCATATATATATGTTAGCATACGGTATTTGTTTTTCTCTTTCTGACTTACTTCACTCTGTATGACAGTCTCTAGTTCCATCCACCTCACTACAAATAACTCAATTTCATTTCTTTTAATGGCTGAGTAATATTCCATTGTATACATGTGCCACATCTTCTTTATCCATTCGTCTGTCAATGGACACTTAGGTTGCTTCCATGTCCTGGCTATTGTAAATAGAGCTGCAATGAACGTTGTGGTACATGACTCTTTTTGAATTATGGTTTTCTCAGGGTATGTGCCCAGTAGTGGGATTGCTGGGTCGTATGGTAGTTCTATTTGTAGTTTTTTAAGGAACCTCCATACTGTTCTCCATAGTGGCTGTATCAATTTACATTCCCACCAACAGTGCAAGAGGGTTCCCTTTTCTCCACACCCTCTCCAGCTTATTAAACTTTCTAGTTGGTTGTTGCTCCTATTGATTTTTAAAAATGAATCCTTTGCCCAACAATTGAATTCTCTTTTTAGTTGTAATCATTTTTCTGTGAGTTCTTTTGCTTCCTAGGTTTATGATTATATCATCTGCACATAATAATTTTCTTTCTGAACTTCCACCCAGTCCAATCTCTTGTTTGTATTTTTTCCTCATAGCATTGGCTAGGACCCCCAGTAATATGTTAAATAGCAATGGTAATCGTGGACATACTTGTCCTGTTTCTATTGGGAGATAATTATCCATGCATATCTTGCATCTCTGTATGTCTTGCAAGCAGAGACACTGACTGTCTTTTTATATTTTCTTTTTAGTGATGTCTGTATACAAAATAAAAGGCAGACTTGCTTACAGCCTTGGAAGAAAGGGATAGTGTCTTCCTGCAGAGTGAAGGACAGGCATACTTACTGCCCATGATAAACTGTTTGTGTTCCTAAGCTAGTTCAGGGTTTCTCTCCTGACACAACCTCCATTGTGTGTGCAGGTGTCACCTGGCTCTCTGCATATGACCCTGTGGGAATTTGGGCTTGGGAAACTGGCACAAGAAAATACTGATACTCTACTGCTGTTGTTGTGAATAATAAAGTCCTTTGCTTCTGAACCAGGAATCCCCTTATTTTGCCACGAAACTGCAGCAAGTTAACTTACAAGCTTGCAAGTAGGATAAAATCTACAAGTGTTTGTTTGTAATAGCCCCAAACTGACAACAACACAAATGTCCATCTATGATGGAATTGACACATAAATTGTAGGTTATTCATAAATCTGGAATTCTATATACTAAAGAAAAAGAACCACTATATTAAAAAACATGGATGAATCTCACAAACATGACATTGAACAAAGGAAGCTAGACTCACAGCAGCACATACTTTATCTTTCCAAGGAAAATTAGTCTACAATTATAAATTAGAAGTCAGACCCTAGTTACACTTGGGGTGTGTTGTTGGAGGGTGGTTCAGTGGTAACTGGAAGGGACACTTGGGGGCTTCTGACATCCTGGTCATGTGTTTCCTCATCTAGGTGCTGTAACACAGGTGAGCTCACTTTGAGAGAATTTATTAATTTGTGTGTTTATCATTTGCACACCTTTCTGTATGCATGTTATGGAATTTATAAAAATATATATTATTTTATGGGATAGTAATCAACAGAGAATAATCTGTATAACAAAATATAGATTCGAAAATAGACACAATTCATATAGGAAATGATTATAACTGTATCTTAAAGGTGTCATAGCAAATCAGTTGGGAAAAGATAGACTATATAAAGTTACGTTGGAGCAACTGGATACCTACTTGGGAAATAAAAATCAAGCAAAATTCTTTTCTAAATCCTTGTACCAAAATATATTTAACAGGAAAATTTTAAATGCAAAAGTGATTCCATACTAGTATTTTAAAATGACGTAATTTATTTTACACTTTTGATGTGAAGTATTTTGTGTGACACAAAGGAAACTGTCAATCAGTTTGCCTTAAAAGAAAAACTCCTTTTAAAAATAAGCCATAAAAAGATTAACAAGTACCCTGGAGAGATTATTTCTTAGACCCTGCTTCTCCCCACTCATGAAGTCTTCAATTACCTCTAAGTTGTTCAGCGACAAAATTTGTTTTGAACAAAATGGGAGAATGACAATGTTGAACTTTAGCTGAACCCTTTGCTCCCAGAAACCAGTAATGGTTGAGAGATTCCCACCCTTTATGCTCTGGGAAATGGCTAAATCCAAAGACCCACCATATTCTGGCATTTCCCCAAATAAAACCCACCTCCATCCTTATCAATAATTCCTCTGTTACTTCCCTCAGTACAAACAAGGCCCCTTCCTTTTCTTTGAGTTATTTCTCATTAATAAATGCTCTCCCAATTGCAATAGCCTGAATAAAATAATTTCCTAAAAAATTAATCATCAGCAAAATCGTAATATAATTGACAAATTCATAACAAATATCTGAACATATGAAGTTGTTATTTCTTTCACACCAAAAGACACTTATAAATCAATATTTTTTAACCTAGCAGATGGAGCAAAAAAATTTAAAGCTTTCATATCGCTCAGTACTGGTGAGAATGTGGGAGAAGCAGGCAGTCTTAGTATATTTGGGTTTATGGTACCATTATTGGTGCACATTTTTGGTAGGCACATAGACAAATATGTCAAAATTAAAGCAACTTTGGCCCAGCAATTTCAACTTTAAGAATTTACCTTGTGTATGTACTTACAAAAAGGTGCCTTGATATGTGTACAATGATGTTCACTCAACATTATTTTTTTAGAGCAAAACAAGAGGGAAAAAACCTTACACATTCTTTCATAAGGAACTAATTAAATAAATTACAGTTCATTTATATAGCCAAATATAAAACATCTCTGTAAATAATAAAGAAGTGCTGGTATGAAGTGATTTCAAAATGATTTCATCCATAAACAAAATGTAAGTATGATTACATGTGTGTATAGATTCCTTTTTTGTGCACACATGAAACTGCTCATTGTCATCACTTCTGTACAGGAAGAGCAACGTTTTCTTCTGTAGTTTTAGGTGGGGTTTTTTGCCATAGCTTTACAGTTACATTTAACCCATTTTCAGGTCTGACTTACTGGCTCTCACCTCCAGTCCTTTCTGGAACAAGTCAATTTTAAATTTTAAAATATAGAATCTGTGTCTATCAGTTTGTCTTTATCTCTTACCCTGAACCTTGCTAGGCCAGCCGTATTCCCTCCAACTCCAATGCCTGTCGCCACGAGTACCATAATTAATCAGCCCAGATACCTCCAGTCTACTACATATTCATTCGTTCTCATTCTCTCTCTCTCTCCGCCCCCTATCCCTGCCATCCCTCCTTTTCTCTATCCTCTCTTCATTGCACATTTTATTAATTTGAGCATCAAATTTAGAAATAGCACGATTGCTTGGTGACTTTATGGTTCTGATATGCATCAGACATGGAAGGAAAGGAAGGAGATAAATGCTCCATCACAACTGCTTCCCCTTTATTGTCATCTACCAGAGAACCCTGAGCTGGTGCTAGTGTAGTCTTTCACTTCAAAGGGAACTGCCAGTTTCAGAGATAAGTATACTAGAAACTCATCATTATTTATTCTAACCTTTTATGATGCTTTTCGTCTGAGCTTTTCAAATTCTTCAGGACAGGTATTATTTTCCTGTCTATGAAGACAGAGGAACAAAACCATAGGTGAGATGAAGTGGCTTGCTGAAGGATTCAAAGCAAGCCTGTTGAGAGTTAGCAATCATTCTGGTTGTCGAGTCCGGCTTCTCTACCACAGTGACCAGAGGATCAATATCACTTTTCACCTCTGCAGGACTACTATTTCTAAGCCCTTACCGTGTCTCTCTTTCATGCGAGATTTTAAAAATACTTCATAAATACATAACCTTTTCATTTCAAATACACCCAAAACCTGCGGTATTTCTCACTACATAACCCTGAGACACTGCTGCCCCTGTGAGTAGACACGAATGAGAAAAAGGAGGAAGGTGAATTTAATTTCCACCTCAGTCACTGAATTACAGCATCATCTTCAACAAGTGATTTTGCTTGTATCCTCTAGCTTCTCGCCTGTAGAGTTTGGATAAAACTTCACTTCTTAGGGAAGTAAGAACTACTGAGATAATTTCTTTAAAACCCTTGGAGCTCAATGATACTAAATGAAAAGAAAGAACAGGTGGCCGTCTGTATCATTCTCTTACTGAGTTAGGACTTCAGAAATTTGTATTGCCTCAGGAAGTTGTCTTCCCCAGCAATCTCTCTGATTTATTAAAGCTCACAGAATGTTTGCAAAGGCAAGAAATCTAGAGAATAGGAAAGAAAAATAAACCACACACAATTTTGCCTCTATAAGTGAGGGGTGTGTCTCTGAATAACCTGAATAAAGCCTAACGTCTTCGTTTACAGACAGTGGAATTTAGGCGGGTTATTTACTCTCTGTGCCTCAGTTCCTTTGTTTGGAAAGTGCGATTAAAACTAATACTCACATCTTAGTATTGTATTAGTTAATTAGTTAATACATGTAGTTAACTTTATTAGAAGAATGTCCAACACATTATAAGAACTAAAATTGTGTTAGCTGTTGCTATTATTTTTGTTATTGTTATTAATTATATAATTTATATATAAATATAATATATAATTATATAATATACTATATATTATTATATATGTTAGAACACATAAGATGTGGGTTTGTCTAAATCTCACAAATGACCCAAACATTCTATCAATTGGGAGTTACTTTGCACTGAAATTTTCCTGTTTTGGATAAACCAAGAATCAACATATTTTTTTCTGTAAAGTGCCAGATAGTAAATATTTTTGGCACAGTCTCTGTCACAACTACTCAGGGTTCACCTCTGTTGTTGTAGCTTGAAAGCAACCACAAACAGACTTAAACAAATGGGTGTGACTATGTTCCAATAAAACTTTATTTACAAAAACAAACCATAGTTTGCCAGACCCTAAAATAAACCAAGAAATCTTTCAAAGTCATTGTTTTTACTTAGTGAAGTAAACTGGGACCTTAATAAGGAAATTACTCTTCCTGCCAAAAGACATGAGAGAAAACATGTTGCCCATTACTATGCCCCAAATATCACCTCAACGCAAGACAATGATACTCCTACAGGACAGAGTGCTCAGATTAGAAAGCAAAGCCATAGCACTGAGAGAGAAGCCACTCCTACGACAATGAGTGGCATTCATTTTGCAAAGGACTGGAAAGAGCAATCATCTTTGACAACATGGTTGATGAAGTTTTGGTACTTAAAGTGAACCTTGAGCCTTTATAGATGTAGAGACTGAGAAGTTTCAGAAATACTAAGGAAGGCTTTATTTAAAAGGCAGCAAGGTCCCAGCACGCACTGGTATGGCTCGCGAACAACGTGGAGGTGGTGGTGGGGCTGGGAGGGGGGATGGTCACATAAAAATTAAGGATCAGCATAACATGGGCCGTGCGGGATGAAGAGAAATCTGGACCAGAATCAAGAACTGCTCTCATAGCTACTTAAGAGATTTCACCAGCTCCCCAGTGCAAAGAAACTAAAAAATAATATCAGAACTGCTTCGTATATCACTTATAGTCATAGTACTGAGCTGAGGATATTATTCTATCCTCAAGATACTGAGATGTTGAAATAATTTCTTTGAAACCTTGTAGCCCAAAAAATAAGGTACAGGGGCCCTCCTGTATTACTTCATTACTAATTTAAGACTTGGTCAATTTGTTGTGCGTAAGGACATTCTCATCCTAAGCATTAAATATTTATTGTGTGGACTCCCTTGGGATGAGAGATTATTTTCAGAGAGGAATTTAGGGAAGAAGATAGTATGAAAAATAACTAGACCATGAGCTTCATAAGGGCAGGAACTCTAATGTTCTGTTTACCGTTAATGCACATTGTCTGAACTTTAGACACTCGAATGTTGAATGAATGAAAGTTTACACTGTATGATTATGGTTAGAATAACTATATATTATTTATATTTTTATTCGATGGAATGGATTCAGTCATTCTCAGTCCACTCAATGCTTCCCACCACTCTATATTAAAACTCTCCTCCAGATATAATCTTTATTATATGACTAGGTGGACCTTCAGAACTACCATGGTCAAGATCTTTGCCCAGAATGAATAAAAAGAGTGACCATTAACAGTAAACCTATTTCTCTCTGTAACTGTTCTACATTAACATATATACACATTCATATATATATGAAGTTAGTCTCTCTTACTTGGCACCAACTTAAATTGTGTCCTTATTCAAAGTTATTAGACAGTTTTAAATATTGTACATTTCTGATGAGACTTTGAAAAAGAAGAAAATAAATCACAGCATTTGGGCTCTCCTATGACACCAAATTGCTAGTGACTCTTTTTGGAAACTATCAGCTAAAGCAGAGTATGCATATGTTTAATACAATCTGTATTTTACATATATATATTCACATACGTTATAAATTTATATGTGTATTATATATTTATATTCATAAATTCTAGACTTTACATATTATGTATATGTATGCATATGCATTGGATAATTTATGATATCTTTCGCTTGAGCTTTGATGATAAGTTAGTAAGAGTCTTAACCTGGGCCAGTCCTTTAAAATGTTTTGGTTACATCCTATATTTTTAGAAACAAAGAAATGTTATATCTTCATGATTAAGTTTATCTGTGATGCCTTTTTTTTTAATTTTCATAATACAAGACTAAATGTTTCCATCTGATTCTGTGGTTACTTTTTTATTGCCAAAGCTCTGCATTGCTAAGGATGTTATTTAACCATATTCAGCCAGAATTTTTTATGCTGTTTCCTACTTTTTGAGGATTTTCAGATATAATGTAGACTTTTAGAAAAATGAGTTGCCTGCAGTTCTTTGCAAAGGTACAGTCACATCAAGGACTTCGTAAACTAAAAGCCTAACAAAATTTTTTCCATGAAATTCTCTCTAGGTTGTTTTATAGTCTCTAATGCTATATGTTTCAAAGCAGCAGTGGGACAATAAATAACATCTTCACTTAACCTGTTCTGGTGTAATCATAATGTCAATTTAAATCAATTTAAATTTGCATTATTAAGTAATTTGCAGACAGGATTTTCAATAATTGAAGATTTAAAGATTTATCATAAATGAGACAAGAGGAGCAAGGCTAATTCACAAGAACTGAGTAAATCTAAGGCACAAAGAGGCTTCTTAGAAATCTTTCTCCCCAGACTCCTAAATGTTACCCTGGTTACTTGAAAGGCATTTAGGGTGATTCTTTTTTTTTTTTTTTTTTTTTTAGCTCAGGAGGATATTGCAAAGAAAATGAGATTATGGCTAAGGGGAAGGGGGGAAGGCTTACAACTTTCAAAAAACTCATGTATAATATACATATTTATTATATATATACACTATGTATGTATATATATATTATATATATTATAAAACATAAAGTTTGGTAAAAGGTTGTTTATAAACTACAACTTTGAAAAATGAGATATTTCAAACATGCTTTCTGAGAAAGAAAAACAGAAACAAAACTTTATAATTGTCAACATTCCTTGGAAGTGTTCCCAATCATGAGGTGCTAAGAGGGGGCAATTAGAAAATGTGTGTGTGTTGTGATTAAGAATGCAAAGCCAGGCTACAATTTTAAAAACTGGCTCTACCACTTACTAACTGTTGGGGCAACTCTATACCTAACCGTATCAGGATGAGCTGAGTTACCATCCAATAACAATCAACCCCCAAAACACAGTGACTTACACAACAAACTTTACTTCTTACACATACAAAACTTACTATAGGTTCTCACAGCCCTCCAGGGCAGCCATGATCCTTCAGTTGGCCTAACATTCCAGGCTGCTTGCATCTTATATCTTCTTCATATTGACAAGGGCCTCCATGTCATCACAGCAGGGAAAGAGAAAGCATGGAGAACCCAAGCATCAATTCAATATTGATTATTGTGAAGTAGGCAGAAAAGAAAATTAAGATAAAGTTAACCTGAACTATTTAAAAATTGTATCATTCAATTTTAGAACTTGAAAGGACCTAAAAATAATCCAGTCAAGTCCCCTTATTTTACAGATGTGGAAACAGATACCCAGAGAAAGTATAAGAATTTTTGCCCAAGTTTACACAGACAGCAGTAGCACAGTTTGGAATCAAATTCAGATTTCTCTCCTAGCTCCCTGCTGGCTGCAATTCCACCACCAACCTTTGGAAATGTACTAACACTCTTGCCCCTTCTGTCATATCGTAGAGACAAGGGCAGCATGGTGGTTAGGTGTCCTGTCCCTTTTCAAAAATATATTTAATAATAAACCCAGAGATGATGGTAATGACAGAAGGAATGTCCCCAAGCCTCAAGTGGTATTGTGACAGCCGTTATTTATTTCCACTCATTGCATTTGAACAATGTGATACGTATTGTCCAACCCCACTAAAACTCCAGGGTTAAATACCATGTGGAAAGGTAACCCAGAGCCGCCTTAATCACACTACGCTGCAAGGTCTATTACTATCAGTAGGAAGAGCCAGAGTGCTGAGTTAGCTGTCACAGGTGGCTGAGTGAAGGGGAAATCAAACAATATGTCAAGATAAGTGAAGGACCCACTGTTTATTGAAGGTTATGGCTGGCAATGACTAATACAATTACTTTTCCCTTGAACAGATTCAGGTTCAAAATGTAGCTTCAGTTACCTCTAAAATGAAAGGAATGTTCAGAGTTCTGTTGCCACTTCCATGTACTTAGACCATTACCAAATGAATGTTCTCCTTTCCCTTTCCCTGCTTTCCTTCAGACTCCAGCACTGTGTGTGGAAAGACAGCCCTCAGGTCATGATGCTGAGCTGAGGAGGAATACTACCCCCAAAGCATCCTGGGAAATGCTTGACCAGAACTATTGCTGTCTGTTACTTCTTTGCTAAACCACTCATCTTGTGAAACCAACGAGGTGGGAGGGAGACACAAGAGGAAGGAGATATGGGGATATATGTATATGTATAGCTGATTTACTTTGTTATAAAGCAGAAACTAACACACCATTGTAAAGCAATTATACCCCAATAAAGATGTTAATTAATTAATTAATTTAAAAAATGAGTTCAGAGACTCAATTGTTGTACAAAACACCTCAATACTCTGGTTAAAAATGTTTTTGTGAGATAACTTCCTTTTTACTCCCTATATAATGCCATCTGACTTTAACAACTAGAAATATTATTTATTCAAATGGAAGCTTGCTTACTTTATGACATTGACATAAAATAGTTACATGGCTAAAGTTAGAATGGCTCCACCCAAAGATTCTGCAAAATCTTTAGTGTGGTGAGGACCATAATGACATTCTTATTAGTAAGTACAATACATATTTTTAAAACAAACAAAGCTGGTACCTCCTATTTTCTTAAAAATGGCATTGATGATATTCTTCCTGCAGTGGATTATGGAACAGAGAGGTCCAGATAAGAGTAAAAGCAGCCCCTTAGTAGAGTAGCTTGGACCTCTCAAAGTGGTTATCTGTCATTCACATCAAGCCTGAGCAAGTATTTGGGTTAGTTTTATATGTCAAAACCGAAGGGGAAGGCTTAGCAAAAACATTGTCTCTTGCTCCGAATAAGGCAGGCTGAAGAGATGTACATCATTTCGCTCACACACTGGACTCCCCTCCCTTTTGTTCCTGCTTCTCTCCTGCTTGGAGCTGACTCCTCCTTCCTGCAGCTCTGAGGATCACAGGCTGATTGAAGAACACAGCGGTTCTGATGGGGAGCTGTGCTCAGTGACTCACTCTCTCTCTCATTTTCTCTCTGTCTCTCTGTCTCTGAACCGGCAAAGCTGAAAACTGCCTGAAAAGCTCTCTGCCTTTGAATCCAGCTCTGGAACCAAATGCATCATTTTACTGCTCTTAAAAACTGAATAGAGTTTGATTACCTCAAGCCAAAGCTGCTTTGCTCCATAAGAAGGACCCGAAAGGACCCACACATCATTGTTTTTCAATCTACTTGAGGAGGTTTTGCTTTCATGCCTGAAACGTGCTGGTTTCAGGAGGGAGTTTTTGGTTTGTCTGTTTTTAATTGAAATGTTGAAAAGTTTCTTATTGCTGCTTTAAGTGGAACCCAATTTTAAAATATGGGTTGAATCAGATCTAAAGGAGAGTTGTCCATTTTCTGCCGGGACTGACTGGTGAACATCTTGAGGGAAACTTGGTAGGAGATAATGAGATCTGATTTGCAACTAACAGCCATGCTTAATTTTGAGAATATTTATAGACTCATTGAAAAAGAAATTAAATATTGACCAAGGATAATGTCTGTATTTCTCAGTAACTTATCAACAAATGACTCTAGCCTGTGGAAAGAAAATCATAATTCGACAGATCTTTTAAATCCGCCAGGAACCGTGAATATATATCTTTTTTGCCTGACATGCTTAATGACTCTCGCAGCCCTGGCAGGCAGCATTTATTCACTAGTTTCCCTAATGAAAACGCGGAACAGAACTGTTGTGTCCATGCTTGTGGCTTCCTGGTCTGGGGATGATCTCATGAGCGTCTTGTCGGTGACCATCTTCATGTTTTTGCAGTGGCCAAATGAGGTCTCTGACTACTTCCAGTCTCTGTGCACCACCTCTGCCTTACTATATTTATGCCAGGGCCTCTCGAGCAACTTGAAGGCGACTCTCTTAGTCTCCTACAACTTTTACACGATGCACAGGGCTGTGGGGAGCCAGGCAGCCTCCAGAAGATCTGGCCAGGTGCTCGGCGTGGCGCTGACGGTGTGGGCAGCCAGTCTGCTGCTCTCCGCGCTTCCTCTGTGCGGCTGGGGCGCCTTTGTACGCACGCCTTGGGGCTGCCTGGCCGACTGCTCCAGCTCCTACGTGCTGCTACTTTTCGCTGTGTACACTTCGGCCTTCGGACTCCTCGCCGGCCTCTCGGTCCCCCTCACTCACCAGTTGCTGTGTTCGGAGGAGCCACCAAGACTCCACGCCAACTACCAGGAAATTTCCCGCGGAGCTTCCACTCCAGGGACCCCTTCAACGCAGGGGAGAGTGCTTTCCCCGTCCCCAGATGATGCTCCGGGCCCGGCCCTGCGGTGCTCGGGAGGATGCTCCCCGAGCTCGGATACCGTGTTTGGACCGGGTCTGCCCGCGAGGGCAGGGCTGGGGCAGGGGCCCGGGCGCGGTGCTACCGCTGTGGCTGGAGCCTGCAGGCGTGAGGACCGGGGGACTCTCTATGGCACCAGGAGCTTCACCGTGAGCGTAGCGCAGAAGCGCTTTTCTTTGATCTTAGCGATGACAAAAGTCACCCTTTGGCTGCCCATGATGGTAAAAGTGCGGTTGCTCACAGCGCGCGGGGGGGGGGTGTGTGCCAGGCAGTATGAGTGCGTGTTGAGACCACCCTCCCCGGTTTGGAGGGTCACCCAGAGACGTGCATTAAGTCCGCTTACGAATGTATCTCGCTTGGTTTTAGAGAAGCACTTGGAGGAAGGCAGTTCACGGGTAGGACTAGCAGCCGCGAAGCCTTTGCTGCTAAGTGCTTCTCGGTTCAAAACTGGGGAGGAGGGGCTTCCCTGGTGGCGCAGTGGTTGGGAGTCCGCCTGCCAGTGCGGGGGGTACGGATTCGTGCCCCGGTCCCTGCGCGTCCGGAGCCTGTGCTCCGCAACAGGAGGGGCCACAGCAGTGAGAGGCCCGCGTGCCAAAAAAAAAAAAAAAAAAAAAAAAAAACTGGGGAGGAGTATGGGGAGCGCTTTCAGGCGCGAGAGACTTAGTTTTCTGAGATCTCTCATGGTCAAGGGTGTCCTTTTCTCTCGTAGCGATATCTGGGAGTATTCAGTAAAGAGGGTTTTTGCCCCCAATCCTCTGTCATGCCCTTCTCTCTGCTCCATTCCTCCCTAGTAAGGACACCGCCCATCCCCAGCAGGGAGACAGGAGAGGCGTGGTCAGGAGTAGAGACAGCAGAAAGTAGAGAAAACAGGCTTTTGTTCAAGCCTCCAGGAAAGAGCCCAGCTGAGAGGTGGCAGGTGGTGCCCTAGTGTGACAAGCATAACCTGGCGGAGGTGAGGGGCCAGGGATGTGACAAAGGACATCTGGAGTACCAGGTACAGGTTTCACACATGCTTGCCTGTTTTCTGGGATAGCATTTTCTGTATTGTGACTGTGTTTCCCTAGTGGAAACTTGAGCTGGCAGCTAGCACAGACCAGGCTGTCAAGAGTGGAAACCCTCAAAGCCTGTGCAGTCTGGAGCAGCGGGCCTCCTCCCAAGGATTCCCAGTCCATCACCCAAACTGAGGATGCCAGCCCAGGAATAGAGCTTCTGGCTCTCAGACAGGAAAGGGCCCTGGAGGAGGGAACTGGGGCAGCATGCTTGAGGGAAAGGCTTGGCAAAATGGAAAATGTTATCCTAGGATAGGTCTGAAGCTCTCTGCTTTTGCAGATCCACATGGTGGTCCAGCACGTCGTGGGGTTTCAGAGCCTTCCCTTTGAGACGCTCAGCTTTCTGCTAACCCTCCTGGCCACCACTGTAACTCCAGTGTTTGTCTTGTCCAAACACTGGACACACTTGCCCTGTGGCTGCATCATCAACTGCAAGCAGAACACATATGCAGTGACGTCTGATGGGAAAAAACGTAAGTCCTGAACAGTGCAGAGGTTGGGAACAATATGCATATGGTCAAATACAGAAAGGTGGTCTGTTGAGAGAGTTGCCTTAGTAGGGGATGAAGAGTCCAAGGACAAATGAAGTGGTAAATGGAAGAAATTATAATGTGAAACAAGTGTTAGCACAATATTGGAGTAAGTTTTAAATGAGGCAAGTTTAAAACAGCTCTGTGAACTGCTTGTACATTGAATAATTATTTTAGGTTAGAAAAGAAGAGAATTTATTCAAAACAGCATGAAGTCAACAAAGGCCTTTAGGTGTTATATCTACCATAGCTCTTAGCCTAGAGTAGAAAATAACTCCCCCTCCCAAATCTACGTATGAGAAGTCTGCATCTTTGAAAAGTTAAAAACTCATTATATTAAAGTTCATTATTGCTGAGTGGAACAGTAAAGAAAAGCATTTTCTTTAGTTTGCTGCTTATATTCTTCCAGGGTTTTGGAAAGTTTTCAGAGTAAGCAATAGGAGTGACTAAAAACAGTTCCAAAACAAATTTTAAGTGTTTGCCTCTGCTTTTAGAAAACATACATACATACACAAAACAACCCCACAAACACCTATAATTTCAAAAAAGGACAAAGGTGGCAGAGTTTGTCAATGTATGTTCATGTATGAATCTAGCCATGCTAGTTACTTAAAACAAACAAACAAACCAAAAAAAAAACCAACTACGTTCTAAAGAGTACCTCTAGACCAGGAGTGCGGTCAATTATAAAACTCACTAGAGTGTAATTGTTCCTATTCTGAGACAGGAAAAGTTGAAGAATGACCTGTATATTTTGACTCTTCATAAGGAAAAGGATTTTTTTTGTCATTCCAGACAAAAGATAGGATGTTCTACCATTTAATAAATCCAAGACTGCATTAGTGTATGCTGAATTAACTGTTCCATTAATTGTCCTTTGCTCAGAATAAGCAAGTATATTATTCTTTAACAGAGAAGAAAGAATAAATAAAAACATTCCATCTTAGACTATTTTAGGGCTATGAAAACTAGAGACTATTAAAGAATATTCTGCAATCAGTTCTTCAACAGGTTTATTTTATAAACATTAAATAGTCATGAACTGGTCATTTTCCATGTATTCATGACATTTAATGTCTAGATAATTTTCAAATGACCAGAAGATTTTTTTAGTGTTAAGGATGCCATGAAGTTTTATTGTTAATAGATGCCAAATTCATCTATGCCCTTAAAATAAAATAGCCATGGAACTTGTAATAATTATGTGCTTTTGGATATTAATATCCAGAGCAACAGTGACACAGAAAATTAATAATAAATCTTTTTGAACCACATAGAAGAACACAGAACATGTAAAAATCACTTACAAGCCTTAAAGTTCTACCATTCTATCAAACATTAATATTTTGTCACTAAATTAATGAACTAACCCCATCTTATAGTATTTAAAATTGTGAGAGAGACAAGAAGAGTTTAGGGCAGTCATTTTTAAGAACTGAAGGGCACCTCTATCAGAGCTGAAAACAAAGCAATGCAACAGATCTATCACTATAAATGGTCTAGGAAGCACTTCTGTCTTATACTGCACAAAATAGAAGAAACTACAGCAGGCTAGCAGAATCAATAATCCTGCTAATATCTCATGTTTGAAATTAGAACCATGCCTTTCAAGATCAAAATAATATTTTTCCTCTAAAATTATCGTTGCCCTTATTCGTATTCATTTTAAAATTTCAGGGAAGGTGTTGAAATGTGAGCTTAGAGAGGCGTGGCTTCGAAAATAAAATGTTGTGAGAAACGTTAGTTTAAAATGGCTCCATTCTCTTTTTTTTTTTTTTTTTACATCTTTATTGGAGTATAATTGTTTACAATGGTGTGTTAGTTTCTGCTTTATAACAAAGTGAATCAGCTGTACATATACATATATCCCCATATCTCCTCCCTCTTGCGTCTCCCTCCTACCCTCCCTATCCCACCCTTCTAGGTGGTCACAAAGCACTGAGCTGATCTCCCTGTGCTATGTGGCTGCTTCCCACTAGCTATCTATTTTACATTTGGTAGTGAATATATGTCCATGGCACTCTCTCACTTGATCCTAGGCTCTGCCACAGGAAAATTATAAGAATGATGTACTTTCCTTGTCTGAGGACCCACCATAAATTTTCCTATTGCTAGGATGACACAAAAACAGAATTTTGAAACTCCAAAGATGGCTCATCCTCTGGTGGGCAGGTGCTTGATCAGTTATAGTACTTTGATTCTATGTAGTTATAGTACTTTGATGGCTCCAGTGTCACATTTAAGCTTTTTCTCCTTAACAAATTAATATCCGCCTTTTACATTCTTTTGCTGGGAACTCCAGAAGCAAGAAAAGGAAAATATTTTTTCCTAACTCATATTTACCGTAGGTTCATTTTGGTGGTGTAAGCATAATTCTACATCTCAGCTTCACTGTATGGATACTGAGAGACATGCAGCCAGAATATGAATGTCAGTAATGGAAAATAATTTCCAGAAATAATAGTTCTCTCCTGTTTTCAACAATAATCTGTATTACTAGTGTCTCAAAACAAAAGTTGTTTAAAAAAGCTGGTTTTAACACAGAGGTCTCAGGTGGTAGACATATGGATTGGATATGGCTTTCAGACCCATTTGGTTTGCATGACATGATGTGTTCTTTTTTAAATTAAATAAACAGTTAAAATAAAATATTTTCTATAAAAATCAGATTTTCAGCTTCTGTTTTTTGACAAAGTCAAAGTATCTGCTGACATGTTACTCTGAAGAATTATGTATATTTATAAGCTGATATAATTACTTATGTCTAAAATTGTCATTAGTAAGATGTGATTAAAAGCAGAAGACTAGAGCTATTTCATGCCTTATCCAGGGTTTTGCTTTTCAGAGCAAATGTAACATTATACTTATTTTTCATAAGTGTACTATAGACTTCAAAAGACCCTGACTCTATTCCTCTAAGTTTCTTGTAAGTTACTAGTCAAATATTGTCAACTCTGTTTTGTTGTTATAGCCTATTACCTTCATTGGTTAGTCAGAATTTACCTCTAGTGTTAAGGAAAAGTCAATAACAAGAAGTGTTTCTACTGGTTACATTTCATAATTAATGTACTTCCCTTAACTCAAAGATAGCACATCAGGGACATTCTGCTTCCATTAACATATTTCATGGATCTGATTAGCAGTAAAGCAATTTCACATAGAGGTTAATGACTTCAATTCTGGAGTCAGCTTTAAATTAAAATCTCTTTACCAGGTAAGTAATCCTAGGTAGGTTTCTTCTATCAGCCCCAGTTTTCTCAAATGCAAAATAGAACCAATATGCCTTTTATTATGTAGGGTTGTTGTTTTGTTAAATGTCATGACCTTTGTGCATAACTGTCCCTGGAATGCTCTAGTTCCCCACTGTATCTTTCTCAATCACACTTCCTTCTCATAGCCTACCTCAGACTGCTTCTTGCACCCAGTGATGTGGAAGGAGATTTTCCACCGACACATTCTGTACAGTTCTTTAAAAACCTTACTCACTTTTGTTTTATATATTTCATAGTTATAATACACAGATAATAAAATACATAGCCATAGATATCCATTTATATGATAAAATTGGGATTTTATGACAGTTTTTGTTTGCTTAATATCCTTGAATTGACCACTTGTCACTTTATAACTTTTTTTTAGAGAAAAAGGAAACCCAACAATAACTAAAACGTCCTTTTAGTTCCTTCAGCTTTCACACTATTAAAGTAACTTAAAAATTCTAATTTAATTTTACTGGACTATATTACTAGAAAAAGTTAAGTAGTACTGTAAATGAAATAGTGTATAATGTTAACATCTGTTTCTACTTTTCCATTTTCTTTGAATAGAAATTTTTGTTTGTATCCTGGCTCAATGAATGTTTTGGCTCAAATAATGAGTGATACCTATAAATTCTCTTTCAGTCAGCAGAATTGGTTTGTAAATCTTCAGTTCTGAGACTATTTCAGTAATAGAATCAGCATATGAATGACATGAGGTTGTATTGTAAAATGAATCAAATTTTACCTGTTCTCATAGAAATTTTATAGTTTTTAATAAATTTTTCCACCAAGGATAGCTAAATATGTGCTAATAAAACACAGAACTATCCAAGTAGAAAACAAGTTTTGAAATGAGCCATGTTTGAAAGATGAAAATCAAAACATTACATTGCATTTTGTCTACCATCTTGATATAGCTTCATTCTTAATACACAAAAATTATCTAGTATTTAATGACGTTCACATACAACAATTGTATCACTTCTGTCACATTCTCATGTGTTATTCTACTAAGACTTTATACAGTATTCACCAAATAGTAGTGCTATATGTAAGATACCATCATATTTCACCTGATTTAAACCATGGAAAGTTTTATGTGTTCCTGCTAAACTGCTCTTGTAGTTAATCAGGTATATACATGTTGTAAAGTGCTTCAGTTCACAGAAATATGTCTATATACTCTTCTTTAAAATTCATTTCAAATTTATTCAGAAATGTACATATTATTTTTAAAAGTTTAAAAACTGTATTGTAGCATTATCTAATTTTTACTGTATGCATTTATAAACATATAAATGTCAGGAATGATATACATCAAAATATTTAAAGCAGTTATATCGTTGTTGGTATTGCCAGCAGAATATCTCAAGTAATATTAAGAGCTTTTTAATAATTAAGTTGTAGCAAAATAAAATTTATAAACAATGTATTTTATCCCCAAGTAAAGAAATGTAGAGATAATTGGTAGATTGATAGAGCTAAAACTAAAACTGAGTGGATATGAGACTATTCTAATTTATGGATCAATATTTTACATAAAATTTCTTTAAAGACTTCAGTGTTCTTGGGTTGTATGTATTTCAAGCCTTCCATTGTGTAAGTGAGAACAGTTAGGCCCAGAGTGATAAGATGGTTGAATTTGTGAGGCACAGTTGCTTTGCATAATTGACAAGAAGTAAACGAAGATAATTCAACTAATCAGGTTGAATTCACTTTCCTATTTTTATTCATTTTGTATATCCAAGCACTGTTTATATCTATCTTCCTAATCATGGAATTTTGTTTTTGTTTTTACATAGCCAAGAGGAGATGCTTTGAATTCAATCTATCATTTCAACGAAGTTATGGAATTTATAAAATAGCACATGAAGATTACTATGATGATGATGAAAATTCAATATCCTATCACAATCCCATGAACTATGAGTGCAAAACTACAAAAGACTCTCAGAGAGACTCTCATAATGTATTCAATGCCATAAAGGTGGAAATCAGCACCACGCCCTCTCTGGACAGCTCCACACTAAAAGGCATCAACAAATGCACAAACACTGATATTATAGATACTAAACAGGATTCCCACAATGAAAAGGGTGTTGATCCACTGCTCTCTGAAAAAACAGAAGGTGATATTAAATATGATGAAACCACCCTTTTGGAAGGGCCAGAAAGAAGACTTTCTCATGAGGAGAGTCAGAAACCAGACCTTTCAGACTGGGAATGGTGTAGGAGTAAATCAGAAAGAACCCCTCGTCAGGTACAGTAAAGGTTGTTATTCCTCTTAAATTAAAAGTAATACCAAATATGACAGCATGCAAAAAAATGATCCATTGCTTATTTCATTCATCCAACTCCAAGGTTATCTTCACTTAACTCAATTAATTTCCATAATACTAAATTTTATTTCAAAGTGTCTTTTTAAAATTTTTTAATTAGTTCTACATTTTCAGTCAAATTCTATCTATTTTGGAATTGGCAGAGCTAAACAGGATCTTTGAGATGAGCCTCTATTTTAACCTCAAGTAATCTGTGTAAATTCAGACTAGACTCTCAAAACTTATTTCAAATTAGTAAACTTGTAGGTTTTATATTTTTTCTTCACCTGAAAAGTTTACACAAGTGTCCAAAACAGGTTTTGGGGCAAATGTTTATCCAATTACCAGTAAACAGGTAGTCCTTTTGCAACTCTACTATTCACATAGCTTGGCTATTAGTCTTTTTTTTGTTTTAAATTTTATTTCTTTATTTTTTTATACAGCAGGTTCTTTTTTTTTTAAACATCTTTATTAGAATATAATTGCTTTACAATGGAGTGTTAGTTTGTGCTGTATAACAAAGTGAATCAGCTATATGTATACATATATCCCCATATCCCCTCCCCCTTGCATCTCCCTCCTATCCTCCCAATCCCACCCCGCTAGGTGGACACAAAGCACCGAGCTGATCTCCCTGTGCTATGCAGCTGCTTCCCACTAGCTAGCTATTTTACATTTGTTAGTGAATATATGTCCATGCCATTCTCCCACTTCATCCCAGCTTACCCTTCCCCCTCCCCATGTCCTGCAGTCCATTCTCTATGTCTGCATCTTGATTCCTGTCCTGCCCCTAGGTTCTTCAGAACCATTTTTTTTTTTAGATTCCATATAGATTGTGTTAGCGTACAGAATTTGTTTTTCTCTATCTGACTTACTTCACTCTGTATGACAGTCTCTAGATCCATCCACCTCACTACAAATAACTGAGTTTCATTTCTTTTTATGGCTGAGTAATATTCCATTGTATACATGTGCCATATCTTCTTTATCCGTTCATCTGTCAATGGACACTTATGTTGCTTCCATTTCCTGGCTATTGTAAATAGAGCTGCAATGAACATTGTGGTACATGACCCTTTTGAATTATGGTTTTCTCAGGGTATATGCCAGGAGTGGGATTGCTGAGTATTATGATAGTTCCATTTTTAGATTTTAAGGAATCTCCATACTGTTCTCCATAGTGGCTGTATCAATTTACATTCCCACCAACACTGCAAGAGGGTTCCCTTTTCTCCACACCCTCTCCAGCCTTTATTGTTTGTAGATTTTTTGATGATGGCCATGCTGACTGGTGTGAGGTGATACCTCATTGTAGTTTTGATTTGCATTTCTCTAATGATTAGTGATGTTGAGCATTCTTTCATGTGTCTGTTGGCGATCTGTATATCTTCTTTGGAGAAATGTCTATTTAGGTCTTCTGCCCATTTTTGGATTGGATTTTTTGTTTTTTTGATATTGAGCTGCATGAGCTGCTTGTATATTTTGGAGATTAAATCTTTGTCAGTTGCTTCATTTCCAAATATTACTCCCATTCTGAGGGCAGTCTTTTAGCCTTGTTTATGGTTTCCTTTGCTGGGCAAAAGCTTTTAAGTTTCATTAGGTCCCTTTGTTTATTTTTGTTTTTATTTCCGTTTCTCTAGGAGGTGGATCAAAAAGGATCTTGCTGAGATTGATATCATGGAGTGTTCTGCCTATGTCTTCCTCTAAGAGTTTTATAGTGTCTGGCCTTAGATTTAGTCTTTAATCCATTTTGAGTTTATTTTTGTGTATGGTGTTAAGGAGTGTTCTGATTTCATTCTTTTACATGTAGCTGTCCAGTTTTCCCAGCACCATTTCTTGAAGAAGCTGTCCATTCTCCATTGTATATTCTTGCCTCCTTTATCAAAGATAAGGTGACCTTATGTGCGTGGGTTTATCTCTGGGCTTTCTATCCTGTTCCATTGATCTATCTTTCTGTTTTTGTGCCAGTACCACACTGTCTTGATTACTATAGCTTTGTAGTCAGGGAGCCTGATTCCTCCAGCTCCGTTTCTCTTTCTCAAGATCGCTTTGGCTATTGGGGGTCTTTTGTGTTTCTATACAAATTGTGAAATTTTTTGTTCTAGTCCTGTGAAAAATGCCATTGTTAGTTTGATTGGGATTGCATTGAATCTGTAGATTGCTTTGGGTAGTAGAGTCATTTTCACAATGTTGATTCTTCCAATCCAAGAACATGGTATATCTCTCCATATGTTTCTATCATCTTTAATTTCTTTCACCAGTGTCTTATAGTTTTCTGCATACAGGTCTTTTGTCTCCTTAGGTAGGTTTATTACTAGGTATTCTATTCTCTTTGTTGCAGTGGTAAATGGGAGTGTTTCCTTAATTTCTCTTTCAGATTTTTCATCATTAGTGTTTAGGAATGCCAGAGATTTCTGTGCATTAATTTTGTATTCTGCTACTTTACCAAATTCATTGATTAGCTCTAGTAGTTTTCTGGTAGCATCTTTAGGATTCTCTATGTATAGTATCATGTCATCTGCAAACAGTGACAATTTTACTTCTTGTTTTCTGATGTGGACTCCTTTTATTTCGTTTTCTTCTCTTATTGCTGTGGCTAAAACTTCCAAAACTATGTTGAATAGTAGTAGTGAGAGTGGGCAACCTTGTCTTCTTCCTGATCTTAGTGGAAATGGTTTCAGTTTTTCACCATTGAGAACAATGTTGGCTGTGGGTTTGTCATTTATGGCCTTTATTATATTGAGGTAGGTTCACTCTATGCCTACTTTCTGGAGGGTTTTTATCATAAATTGGTGTTGAATTTTCTCAAAAGATTTTTCTGCATCTATTGAGATGATCATATGAATTTTCTCCTTCAATTTGTTACTATGGTTTATCATATTGATTGATTTGCATATATTGAAGAATCCTTGCACTCCTGGGATAAACCCCACTTGCTCATGGTGTATGATCCTTTTAATGTGCTGTTGGATTCTGTTTGCTAGTGTTTTATTGACGATTTTTGCATGTTCATCAGTGATATTGGCCTGTAGTTTTCTTTTTTGTGGCATCTTTGTCTGATTTTGGTATCAGGGGGATGGTGGCCTCGTAGAATGAGTTTGGGAGTGTTCCTCCCTCTGCTATATTTTGGAAGAGTTTGAGAAGGATAGGTGTTAGCTCTTCTCTAAATGTTTGATAGAATTCACCTGTGAAGCCATCTTTCCTGGCCTTTTCTTTGTTGGAAGATTTTTTTTTTTTTTTGCGGTATGCGGGCCTCTCACCGTTATAACCTCTCCCGTTGTGGAGCACAGGCTCCAGATGCACAGGCTCAGCGGCCATGGCTCATGGGCCCAGCCTCTCTGCAGCATGTTGGATCTTCCCGGTCCAGGGCATTAACCCGTGTCCCCTGCATCGGCAGGCGGACTCTCAACCACTGCGCCACCAGGGAAGCCCTGTTGGAAGATTTTTAATCACAGTTTCAATTTCAGTGCTTGTGATTGGTCTGTTTTTATTTTCTATTTCTTCCTGGTTTAGTCTCAGATGGCTGTGCTTTTCTAAGAATTTGTCCATTTCTTCCAGGTTGTCCATTTTATTGGCATATAGTTGCTTGTAGTAATCACTCATGATCCTTTGTATTTCTGCAGTCTCAGTTGTTACTTCTTCTTTTTCATTCCTAATTCTATTTATTTGGGTCTTCTCCCTTTTTTTTCTTGATGAGTCTGGCTAATGGTTTATCAATTTTGTTTATCTTCTCAAAGAACCAGCTTTTAGTTTTATTGATCTTTGCTCTCCTTTCCTTCATTCTTTTTCATTTATTTCTGATCTGATCTTTATGATTTCTTTCCTTCAGCTAACTTGGGGTTTTTTGTCCTTCTTTCTCTAATTGCTTTAGGTGTAAAGTTAGGTTGTTTATTTGAGATATTTCTTGTTTCTTGAGGTAGGATTGTATTGCTATAAACTTCCGTCTTAGAACTGCTTTTGCTGCATCCCATAGGTTTTGGGTCGTCGTGATTTCATTGGCATCTTTTTCTAGGTATTTTTTGATTTCTTCTTTGATTTCTTCAGTGATCTCTTGGTTATTTAGTAGTGTATTGTTTAGCCTCCATGTGTTTGTATTTTTTACAGATTTTTTCCTATAATTGATAGGTAGTCTCATAGTGTTGTGGTTGGAAAAGCTATTTGATACAATTTCAATTTTTTTAAATTTACCAAGGCTTGATTTGTGACCCAAGATATGATCTATCCTGGAAAATGTTCCATGAGCACTTGAGAAGAAAGTGTAATCTGCTGTTTTTGGATGGAATGTCTTATAAATATCAATTAAGTCCATCTTGTTTAATGTGTCATTTAAAGCTTGTGTTCCTTTTTTTATTTTCATTTTAGATGATCTGTCCATTGGTGAAAATGGGGTGATAATGTCCCCTATTATGATGGTATTACTGTTGATTTCCCCTTTTATGGCTGTTAGTATTTGCCTTATATATTGAGGTGCTCTTATGTTGGGTGCATAAATATTTACAATTGTTATATCTTCTTCTTGGATCGATCCCTCGATCATTATGTAGTGTCCTTCTTTGTCTCTTGTAATATTCTTCATTTTAAAGCCTATTTTGTCTGATATGAGAATTGCTACTCCAGCTTTCTTTTGATTTCCATTTGCATGTGATATCTTTTCCCATCCCCTCCCTTTCAATCTGTATGTGTTCCTAGGTCTGAAGTGGGTCTCTTGTAGACAGCATATGTACAGGTCTTGTTTTTGTATCCATTCAGCCAGTCTGTGTCTTTGGTTTGGAGCACCTAATCCATTTACATTCAAGGTAATTATCAATCTGTATGTTCCTATTACCATTTTCTTAATTGTTTTGGGTTTGTTATTGTAAGTCTTTTCCTTCTCTTGTGTTTCCTGCCTAGAGAAGTTCCTTTAGCATTTGTTGTAGAGCTGGTTTGGTGGTGCTGAATTCTCTCAGCTTTTTCTTATCTGTACAGGTTTTAATTTCTCCATCAAATCTGAATGATATCCCTACTGGGTAGAGTCATCTTGGTTGTCGGTTTTTCCCTTTCATCACTTTAAATATGTTCTGCCACTCCCTTCTGGCTTGCAGAGTTTCTGCTGAAAGATCAGCTGTTAACCTTACGGGGATTCCCTTGTTTGTTATTTGTTGCTTTTCCCTTGTGGTTTTTAATATTTTTTCTTTGTATTTAATTTTTGATAGTTTGATTAATATGTGTCTTGGTGTGTTTCTCCTTGGATTTATTCTGTGTGGGACTCTCTGTGCTTTCTAGGGTTGATTGACTATTTCCTTACCCATATTTGGGAAGTTTTCAACTGTAATCTCTTCAAATATTTTCTCAGTACCTTTTTTTTTCTCTTCTTCCTTTGGGACCCATATAATTCGAATGTTGGTGCATTTAATGTTGCCCAGAGGTCTCTGAGATTGTCCTCAATTCTTTTCATTCTTTTTTCTTTATTCTTCTCTGTGGTAGTTATTTCCACTATTTTATCTTCCAGGTCGCTTATCCGTTCTTCTGCCTCAGTTATTTGCTATTGATTCCTTCTAGAGAATGTTTAATTTCATCTATTGTGTTGTTCATCATTGTTTGTTTTCTTTTAGTTCTTCTAGGTCCTTGTTAAACGTTTCTTGTATTTTCTCCATTCTATTTCCAAGATTTTTGATCATCTTTTCTATCATTACTCTGAATTCTTTTTTAGGTAGCCTGCTTATTTCCTCTTTTTTTTTTTTGGTCTAGTGGGTTTTTACCTAGCTCCTTCACCTGCTGTGTGTTTCTCTGTCTTCTCATTTTGCTTATCTTACTGTGTTTGGGTTCTCCTTTTTGCAGGCTATAGGTTCGTAGTTCCCATTGTTTTTGGTGTCTGCTCCCAGTGGGTAAGGTTGGTTCAGTGGGTTGTGTAGGCTTCCTAGTGGAGGGGACTGGTGCCTGTGTTTTGGTGGATGAGGCTGGATCTTGTCTTTCTGGTGGGTAGGTCCACGTCTGGTGGTGTGTTTTGGGGTGTCTGTGGCCTTATTATGATTTTAGACAGCCTCTCTGCTAATGGGTGGGTTTGTGTTCCTGCCTTGCTAGTTGTTTGGCATAGGGCGTCCAGCACTGTAGCTTGCTGGTCTTTGAGTGGAGCTGGGTCTTAGTGTTGAGACGGAGATCTCTGGGAGAGCTTTTGCCATTTGATATTACATGGGGCCAGGAGGTCTCTGGTGAGCCAATATCCTGAACTCGGCTCTCTCACCTCAGAGACTCAGGCCTGACCCCCAGCCAGAGCACCAAGACCCTGTCAGCCACATGGCTCAGAAGAAAAGGGAGATAAAAAAAAAAAGAAAGAAAAGAAAGTTATTAAAATAGAAAAAACTATTAAAAATAAAACAGTAATTAAAAAAAAAGAAGAGAAAAAGGAAGAAGAGAGCAACCAAACAAAAATCAAATCCACCAATGGTAACAAGCACTGAAAAACTATAGTAAAAAAAAACGGACAGTCAGAACCCTAGGACAAATGGCAAAAGCAAAGCTATACAGACAAAATCACACAAAGAAGCATACACATACACACTCACAAAAAGAGAAAAAGTAAATATATATATATGTATATATAATTTAAAAAGGAAGAGAGCAACCAAATAAATAAACAAATCTACCAATGATAATAAGCTCTAAATACTAAACTAAAATAAACATAAAACCAGAAACAAATTAGATGCAGAAAGCAAACCCCAAGTCTACAGTTGCTCCCAAAGTCCACCGCGTCAATTTTGGGCTGATTTGTTGTCTATTCAGGTATTCCACAGATGCAGGTACATCAAGTTGATTGTGGAGATTTAATCCGCTGCTCCTGAGGCTGCTGGGAGAGATTTCCCTTTCTCTTCTTTGTTCGCACAGCTCGTGGGGTTCAGCTTTGGATATGGCCCCGCCTCTGCATGTAGGTCTCCTGAGGGTGTCTGTTCCCAACCCAGATAGGACAGGGTTAAGGGAGCGGCTGATAAGGGGGCTCTGGCTCACTCAGGCTGGGGGAAGGGAAGGGTACAGAATGGGGGGCGAGCCTGCGGTGGCAGAGGCCAGCATGACATTGCAACAGGCTGAGGCGCGCCATGTGTTCTCCCGGGGAAGTTGTCCCTGGATCACGGGACCCTGGCAGTGGCGGGCTGCACAGACTCCCAGGAGGGGAAGTGTGGATAGTGACCTGTGCTTGCACACAGGCTTCTTGGTGGCAGCAGCAGCAGCCTTAGTGTTTCATGCCCATCTCTGTGATCCACGCTGATAGCCGTGGCTCACCCCCATCTCTGGAGCTCATTTAGGCGGTACTCTGAATCCCCTCTCCTCGCACACCCTGAAACAATGGTCTCTTGCCTCTTAGGCAGGTCCAGAGATTTTCCCAGACTCCCTCCTGGCTAGCTGTGGCGCACTAGCCCGCTTCAGGCTGTGGTCACGCAGCCAGCTGCAGTCCTCTCCCTGGGATCTGAACTCCGAAGCCCGAGCCTCAGCTCCCAGCCCCCGCCCATCCTGGCGGGTGTGCAGACAAGCCTGTTGGGCTGGTGAGTGCTTGTTGGCACCGATCCTCTGTGCGGGAATCTCTCTGCTTTTCCCTCCACACCCCTGTTGCTGCCCTCTCCTCCGCGTCTCTGAAGCTCCCCCTGCTGCCCACCCCCCGTCCCTGCCAGTGAATGAGCTTCCTTCACAGCTCCCTCCCAGAAGTGCAGGTCCCATACCTATTCTTTTGTCCCTGGTTTTCCTTTTTTCTTTTGCCCTACCCAGGTACATGGCGAGTTTCTTGCCTTTTGGGAAGTCTGAGGTCTTCTGCCAGCATTCAGTAGGCGTTCTGTAGGAGTTGTTCCACATGTAGATGTAGTTTTGATGTATTTGTGGGGAGGAAGGTGATCACCACGTCTTACTCCTCTGCCATCTTGAAGGCGCCTCCCTATAGCAGGTCCTTATTAGTTATCTATTTTTTACACATTAGTGTATATATGTCAATCCCAATCTCCCAATTCATCACACCACTACAGCCACCCCCCGTTTCCCCTCCTGGTGTCTATACGTTTGTTCTCTACATCTGTGTCTCTATTTTTGCCTTGAAAACTGGTTCATCTGTACCATTTTTCGAGATTCCACATATATGCGTTAATATACAATATTTGTTTTTCTCTTTCTGACTTACTTCACTCTGTATGACAGTCTCTAGGTCCATCCACGTCTCTACAAATGACCCAATTTTGTTCCTTTTTATGGCTGAGTAATATTACACTGTATATATGTACCACACCTTCTGTATCCATTTTGCCTATTAGTCTTGCTGGAACTAGTCCCTCTAATACTCAGCGAGGAAAAAAAGACCTATTCCAGAATAGACCCAAGTGAATCTTTGCAAAAACCCTGCTAAATGTTCCATCCTTTTAAGGGTTGAAGAATAGTTATATATTTTTTTTAATTTTTATTTATTTATTTGTTTGTTTATTTATTTTGGCTATGTTGCTTCTTCGTTGTTGTACACAGGCTTCTTATTGCTGTAGCTTCTCTTGTTGCAGAGCATGGGCTCTAGGCACGTGGGCTTCAGTATTTGCAGCATGTGGGCTCTGTAGTTGTAGCTCACGGGCTCTAGAGCGCAGGCTCAGTAGTTGTGGCACACGGGCTTAGTTGCTCTGTGGCATGTGGGAATCTTCCTGGACCAGGGATCAAATCTGTGTCCCCTGCATTGGCAGGTGGATTCTTAACCACTGCGCCACCAGGGAAGTCCCTATATGATGTTTTATAATGAAATAATTTGTACCTTAAGCTCATCCCATTCTTTCCTAGATTTAAGCCTGCCTAGAATGATGAGGGGTACTTCTTATTTTATTGAAATTGTAGTGTGATATTGATATAAGATTGTTCTTTCCTCCAAACGCTCATACCTGATAATTAAAGTTGCTCTTGCTTTCCACACAATTAATTTACTAGGAAAAGACATTTTTTTCTACATGACTTAACATAAATCAGAGTCCACCTGCCCCTAATCTCTGGAATCAAAACTATAGTTTTTCAAATATCTGCTAGTAATAGTGCAGTCATTGATCACAAGTATGACCATCTAACACCAACTATGAATATGAACAGAATAATCTGAGATTTCCTTTATTCTCCTTGATTAATTAAAACTACTAGTTTTTCTTTGATATCACCAGTTTTAAAAGTTGGATAATAAAACAAAATATATGATTAAAAATAATTATTCATAGTGTTTAGTGATTAGGTATCTCAAAAAAATCTAAATATTTGCTGTAAATTGCAAAATACAGTGAAAATTGTATTACTGACAGTATACACTGCTCAGTATTTTTAGAACAATGTGATACCCCAGCTAAGAGGGGAATCCCTACAATATCATCATCAATTTGTTCCTAAATAATCTAATCCTCCTGGTTTTCTTGCACTTAAAAATTAAGTAATATTATGAAGCATGTATGTGTGTGTATATCGCAATAACTTGCAACTACAGTACCCTGTGTGCCACTCCCCTATTCCATCCTCATGCTCTCCCCTTAGGGGTTTCAGCTATCTTGAATCTTGCTCATGCTTACTTGTTTTACTGTTTTAACACAAATGAATGTATTTCTAACACAATATATTCCTTAGTTTGCTTATTTTGAGCTTTCTAAAGATGGTATCATTTCTGGGACTTGCTTTTTTTCCACTCAACATTACTTCATTACATTTCATGTAATGAAATGACTTCATTTTCTAATGTATTTTGTCAAAGCAGTGGGAAATGCCATCTGAGCTAACACAACATACAGCCCTCATTTAAAAGCCTGAGTTATATTTTGGAGAATATAATCAATTAAACACATCTAGAAATATGTGAAAAGATCAGATACTGTTTACATATAAGCATGTTGTCTTATGAGAATGGTGAAGCACAACTTACACACCTCTGTAAAACAAACAAACAAAAATGCTACATGGAAAACACAAAATGTTTATCAATTCAGGTATCTTTCAACTACAAAGATTTGCTTGTTAAGTATTAATATTTTAACATTTATGAAGAGCAAGTAGTTCAGGAAACTGATTTAAAATGATACTTGTAAAAAATGTTTAGTGGTTAAATAGATAATACAATATTCAGGAAAAGTAAAATTTATATTTTAAGAAACTAATTAAAATTAAATGAAATACTATCATAAATTTAAAACAACAGTAAGAAGTCCTTATGCCACAGGCTGATGTTATTTGTATGACTTTCCCTTAGCAAAATCACCTGTGGACCTAAAGATTAACATTATAACAAAAATACATTTAGAGTTGAAAAGCTTATGACAACTTTTCCTCTGACCAAAGACCAGTTTTAACTCTTACCCTATTCTTCACCAACAGATATTTCATGGGAGTAGGTGGTGACTTAGAAAGCACTTTCTTTTCATCCTTTTCTTCTAAGTTCCTTCTTTGCTCTGAAAGCAAAGTTAACTTATGTATCTTACAGTGGTACAATAAACTGATACATACTCTAATAACTCTATGAAAACACTATCTCTTTTTATTTTCTATGGTTGTACTTTCAAATATTTAGGTTCAGTTTATCAGTTCATATCTAATGGTACTACATTGAATTGCATATGTTCTTTGTTTTTAGGCTATAAAAAAAAGCAGGTTTGATTTAAAATGTATTTAATGAGCCTTACTATATTTTTACAATACACATTGCTTAATTTTTTTTAGAGTTTATGTGAGTAAACAAATTCTCAGTATATCTTGTTGGAAATCCTGGTAGGAGTGAGAGTGTCAGATCAAGGTTAAATTATAAAGGAAATGGGAGTAGAATGGCTTCAGTAGGTTTAAATGTGATCCAATAAAATATGTCACAGGTGAGAGTGTTTGTAAGACTAAAATTGTGTTACACTTAGCCACACAATCACTTCTTTTTGGACCCCTAGTAGGTAGAGTCCTAAGCAGTTTACTGTTTAAAAATTCAGAAAAAATAGAAATGCCAGAGTTCTTCGGTTACAAAGTTTTAATGTGGTCGCCATGGTATGACTGTTCCTCAAGTGAATAATGATTTTCCACAACCCCAAAGTTTTGTCATCTATGAATAAAGAAAAATGTACTTATAAAATAATTTAGTAACTTATGGGAGATCACTCTAATTTTCTCTTTTAATACTAAGCTCATCAAGTTATCCATGGATCCCGTTTTCTTTTGTTTTAATGTGTTGTCTCAGAGCTCTAGAAACTCATTTATTACTGTAAATCAGAAGCAAAGATATGCTGTCACTATGTCACTTAGTCCCACTAATAATTCTGTATCATCGTAGTATTTGAAAGATGAAAGGTCCTTCACTATGCCAATAGAATATAGTCAACCAGATTCTGAAAAAATCCTTCTCAAATGAGAGTCAAATGGGGGAAGTGATTGCTTTTGAATTAGCTACACACCATTTAGTATAAGGATGAATAAACCAACAGAACTAACTTTACGGTCACTGGGGAATCAAAGAAATTTAATTTTTCTTTTAAGGAAAATGATTTAACTATCTAAAATTAACTATCTAAAAATAGTTTTACAAATTAAAGTTGTGTTTGTTCACAGAGTTCAGGGGCAATATTGGTTTCTGTAATCTTTTTTTAATATTATTATTTCTTTAAATCCTTTTCATAGAAAACTATAGAAAGCAAATGCCTATTTAACTGATTTTGGGTTCTTTAGATCCGAGCTTCTCAAACTTTAATGTGCAAATAAGTCAAATGGGGATCTTGTTAAAGTGTAGATTATGATTGAGTAGATCTGAGATAGGGTCTGAGATTCTGCATTTCTGACAAACCCCCAGGTGACTGGTGCAAAATCAAAGTCCCATCCCAGACCTACAGAATCAGTAATGTATATCTGAACCAACCCCAGTTTAAGTACTTAATTTAAGTACTTCTTTCTAAAATTTAAGAAGTACAGTTTTAACATCTAATCACTAGGAGATGGATACTAGTTTAAAGAGTGGGGCATAATCAATCCTCTTCATTTAACATATGCCCCATAAAGTGAAATAAGACTTGAAGAAGATACCCTAGTATGCATATCTCTTTCCTCTCCCTAAAAAAAGTGCATCTTCTCTTTTCATTTTAAAAAATAAACTATTTTCCTGTGACACTGTCAGCTTGATAATTGCAAATGCTGAAACTTGTTCTCTGAGTAATTTTTGACATTTTTAACTGAAGTGACTAGGAGAAAAACTTACTTAACACCTCCTATTTGTAGCCTCAAGGCAAAGATGTAGCCTCATCCTAACACAAAATGAGTGTTTGGAATATAGATATTTTATATTTAGCTACATCCGTTTGTTTGGAGTGGTTAGTTCCACTCACTGTTCAGAGACCTGAAAAATTGTTATACTGCTTTCTTTTTTCAAAACATTTATAATCCTTATTTTTTATGATTATAAGGTAATATAATTATTGTAGAAAATTTAGAAATTGCTGATAAGCAAAGAAAAACACCCACTTCTAACCACCCAGAGTTAATCACTGTTTACATTTTATCAAAGAAAACTTTAGGCTCTTTCCTAAGCATATATTTTCACTTTTGACAAAAATGGGATCATATTGCATGTACTGTTTTGGCATCTGCTTTGTCCACTTAAGAGTATAATTTTCACCTGATTTAAATTGTTTGAGTCATTTGTGTGATTATCTGGTATAGTTTAGAATGGCTATTTAGAGTGTGATTTAAAACTCATTCACAAATGTAAATTTGTTCTCAAGTATTTAAAGTCTTGAAAGTTGAAACTAAGGGAATTTCATTGTAAACTAATTTGAATATTTCATAACAGATTTTGTGATCCTCACAGCATGTATCATTTGCTGAAATGAAGTAAAATTGAGCTAACTGTTCACTTTCTATGGATTCAAGGGGATTAGCATTGGGTCAAAGCTTGTGTAGAATCCTATAATTCACTTTTTAAGCTAAGGATTCTGTTAATATCCTCAAAAAAGCCTCATGGTTTAAGGAGGCCTTACAGGCTATGTGTTGGAATTGCCCAGTTATGGCTTGAATCTCTTCTACAACTCCTGTTGAGTGTTATCCCTTATTTGAACTCAAATGGCTGGAAACACTACATTTTTAAAACATTTTATTATGAACTAATTTTAGAGTTACAAAACAGTTTTTTAAATAGTATGAGAGTTCTAATATATCCTTCATCCAGCTTCTATTAATGTTAACATGTTACATGATGATAATGTAATTATTAGGGAATTAATAACCAATTTATAGACCTTATTTCAGTTTTGCCAGCTGTCCTGCTGATGCCCTCTTTCTGGTCCAGAACCTGATCCTCAGTTCCTTACTGCATTTGTTGTCGTGTCTCCTCAGATTCTTCAATCTATAGCAGTTCCACAGTCTTTCTGTGTCTTAGATTTTGACAGTTTTGAAGACAACCAGCCAGTTTGTTTTGTTTTGGTTTATTTCTGGAATATCCTTCAATTTGCAATTAACATATGCTTATTAATCAATTGAGCTTATGCATTTTTGACAAGAATAACACAGAAGTGATGTTTGCCCTTCCCAGCACATCATATCAAGAGGTATATGATGTTGATATGTCTTATGATGGTGATGTAAACTTTGAGCACTTAGTAGAGGTGAGGTCTGCCAGATTTCTCCATGTAAAGTTACTATTTTTCCCTTTGTAATTTATAAGTATCTTATAGGGAGATATTTTTAGGCTATGCAAATACTCTGTTTCCTATCATACTTTTGCCCACTAATTTTAGCATTAATTGATGAACCTTGCCTGTAACAATTATTATGTGAAGATGATTTTCTATTTTTATAATTTCTTCTATATTTATTATTGGAATTCTCCTGTAAGAAAAAGTTATCTCTTCTCCTCTGTTTACTTATTTGTATCAGTATGAGATCATAGGTATTTATTTTAATCTATAGGTTATTAGCCATACTATTATTTATTTTATTACTCCAATTATCCTAAATTTGGCCATTGGGAGCTTCTTCAAGTTGATGCCTTTATCCTCAACATGCCATTCTCATCTTTTTGAGCACTTCCTTACTTTCTAGCAACACAAGATATTCCAGCCTCATTTTGTATTTTCCCTGACCCATCCCTAAAATCAACCATTTTTCCAAGGAGTTCTAGTCACTTTTGTTAGAGAATGGGATTTAGAAACCAACATCTGAGTATGCTTATTGTTACAGAGGTGTCTTGTTTCTAGACCCTATCATTGGACAGATCTAGGAAATATATATGTGCTCATGTAGAAATCTATATTTCTACATCAGTTTCTCTGTATAAATCATTTAAAACCATGAGTTTACACTGATAGTCCCAAGTCCAATCAAATACCACAGAATTCATTCACACCTTTCCCTTTTCTTACTTATTACTTCTTTTTCTGACAGTGAGGAAACTGGTTCTCATTCTCTACAAATTTCTTTACTTATCTGCTCAATCCTGGTATACACATAAAGTAGTTTTAGAATTGCTAACCCACACACCACTGTGGGAAAAAATATTAACTAGAGTATAATAGCTGTGTATAGTTCTTTTTATCTTTAACCTTACAGTTTATCGTCACAATACAATCTTCTACATTTATAAGATTAGTTATTTTCATTTCCATTCCCTTCATTTTATATTACATTTTGAGTTCTTTTGATTCATTTTGATTCTTTTTGATTTTGATTATTTATGTTTAAGTATGTGAAATTATTACCATGTTTCCAAGAGTCGGAACTATAGAAAAGGTATACCATCCTCCCTCATTCCTTTTTCCCTGTTCTCGCTTTACCATTCTTACCACCCTGTTCCCACCTATCCTCTGTAAGTAACCAATATCATACTTTCTAGTTTAATCTTCCTGTATGTCTTTTTGCACAATGAACAGATACATGCATATCTTCTTATATCTTCTTCTTCCTTACATATACTCTTTCTCACTTTGCTTTTTTCACTAAATAATATATCCTAGAAGTCATTCCATATCAGTTCATAGAGATCTTCCTCATTCTTTTTATAGCTGCATGATCATCCATAGTGCGGATACACCATAGTTATTTCAACCACTCTCTTATATGGACCTTAGATTGTTTCTAATATTTTGCAATTAAAAATAATATTGCAGTGAATAACCTCATGCAAATGTATTTTCATATTGTTGGAAGTGTATCTTTAGGATAAATTCCTAGAATTAGAATTTCTGGGTCAAAAGTTAAGTGTAATTTTGTTAGAAATAGTCGTAAAAGTTTGCACTGCCACCAACAATGTATAACAGAAGACCCTTTTCCCCACCACCTCAGTAATAGCATATATTACCATGCTTTTTAATTTTTGCCAGTCTGATAGTAGAGAAATACTATCTCAGGTTGTTTTAAATTATATTTATATAATTATAAGTGAGTTTAAATGGTTTTCATTTGTTTAAGAGCCTTTTTTATCTTTTTATTTTTTGTAAACTGTTTTTATCTCTTTTCCATTTTTCTATTGGAGTTTTGTCCCTTTGTCCTTCAATTTTTAAAAGTTCTTTATATATTAGGGATATTAGTTTTTTGTGATATATATTGCAAATATTTTTTCCTAGCTTGTCATTTGTATTTTAACTTTACTTATGATGTTTTTTAGCATGCACAATTTTAAAATTTGTTTATAGTAAAAATCTATCCATTTTTTTATTTACTTGCATCTGGATTTTGTCATAGTTAGAAAGCCAGTTTTATTTTTTATTTTATTTTTTTAAATTTTATTTTATTGAAGTATAGTTGATTTACAATGTCATGTTAGTTTCAGGTGTACAGCACAGTGATTCAATTTAAAGAAGTTAAAAATAAAGTTTGTCCAGATGATTCTGATGAGCACCCATCACCCTAGGTCTCTCATGTGCCCTGCTTCTGCCTCTTGGGCCCACCCAGAACCATTCTGTTACCTCTCCCACTTGCTGTTAATGAAATATGGTTATCCAGTTCTTCACATTGCTGTCCTTTCTCATTTATGCTAACTAAATATTGTTACTTTCCTCAGCCTTTCTCATGATAAATTCACTTACAGTAGCCCATAGGCTTTAATTATGTAAAACCTAGAATCAAACAGAATGTTCAAGCTGTCTTTTCTTCTTCACTCTGTGAGCTACACTTCTCTTAATGCATCTTAAGGTCACATTCACTTATTCGGCAGCCATATCACACTGCTGGGGTGTTTAACATCAGCTAACAACACCCTTAAGCCCTTTTGCTCATGCTGCTGCTTAGACTACCTTTGTAGTCTATTGTTTAGACTCAATCTTATCTCTGTTCAATTTCATCTAGTTCCACTTAGTTAACTCTTCCATTATTTTCAATAACCTTTTCTAATGCCATCAAAATGCTTTCAGATACTGATTCTAAGACCTGACTTCTATGCTGTAATTCCCAAATTTGTATCACCCATGGATTTAATAAATCACCCTTCTTTTTTTTTTTTTTTTTTTTTTTTTGCGTTACGCGGGCCTCTCACTGTTGTGGCCTCTCCCGTTGCGGAGCACAGGCTCCGGACGCGCAGGCTCAGCGGCTGTGGCTCATGGGCCCAGCTGCTCCGCGGCATGTGGGATCCTCCCGGACCGGGGCACGAACCCGTGTCCCCTGCATCAGCAGGCGGACTCTCAACCACTGCGCCACCAGGGAAGCCCCACCCTTCATATTTTTATATAAACTGTTGACTAAAAATGTGGGGCAAGACAGGACCAAAGAAAGAGGCCTGCTGTACACCACCAGAAACAAGTCCCTCCTTTAGTTTGGTTTATTTAAAAACACCTTTAGTATTGTGGTTCCAATAGTTATTAATCTCTTTAGTTACCCTTCCAATCAATATATTTTTACTCTCTCTTTTTCACATGGATGTAATTAGTATATTATGCGATGCTTTAATGAAACACTAATATAAAATTTTCTAACACATCTCTTTTATCTGCCATTAATTCGTTTATTTATTCAATAAATATTATTAATAAAAACACTATGGATATAAAGATATAAGCTTCCTGCCTTCAAGTTAGGAAGTAGACTTTCAAGCAGATAGCTGGGGCTCAGTGAGAAAAGAGTGGACAGAATACAGACAATGCATTTTTAGACCGTGGAGGATGGAGTGATTATGTCCAGCAACCGTGAGGAAGAAAAGAATTGTTCTATTAAGACATGGTTTTAGTAAACTAATACTGTGTCATCATCCTAAATCTTTCTCTTTTTTTTGGCGTTCAAACTCTATCTTTTCATCAAGTAAATCTTAGAAATGTCCCAGGAATTGATGTAAATATTACTTGTCTAGTTTGTTGATTTCATTTCTTTCCATTTGAAAAAGGAGAAACATTTGCACATTTCCAGTGTTCGATTTCCCATCTGCATAAAGGTTATCAACCGTGTTTATATACAACTTTTCCTAGTAACTTTGAACATGATTCTTTTGAGGGATTAATCTTGCACTCTTGCAGTAACAAGTTTCTCCCCTATTATCTCTTTTCTTTTTTTTTCATATTTTTTTCTCACATCTTCATTGGAGTATAAATGCTTTACAATGTTGTGTTAGTTTCTACTGTACAACAAAGTGAATCAGCTATATGTATACATATATCCCTATATCCCCTCCCTCTTGAGCCTCCCACCAACCCTCCATATCCCATCCTACTAGGTTGTCACAAACCACCAAACTGATCTCCCTGTGCTATGCAGCAGCTTCCCACTAGTCATCCATTCCCACTTCATCCCAGCTTCCCCTTCCACCCCGTACCCTCAAGTCCATTCTCTACATCTACGTCTTTATTCCTGCCCTACCACTAGGTTCATCAGTACTGCTTTTTTAAGTTACATATATATTCATTAGCATACATTATTTGTTTTTCTCCTTCTGACTTACTTCACTCTGTATGACAGTCTCTAGTTCCAGCCACCTCACTACAAATAACTCAGTTTTGTTCCTCTTTATGGCTGAGTAATATTCCATTGTATATATGTGCCTCATCTTTATCCAATCATCTGTTGATAGACATTTAGGTTGCTGCCATATCCTGGCTATTGTAAATAGAGCTGCAATGAACATATTGGTACATGTCTCTTTTTGAATTATGGTTTTCACAGGGTATATGCCCAGTAGTGGTAATATGGTAGTTCTATTTTTAGTTTTTTAAGGAACCTCCATAATGTTCTCCATTGTGGCTGTATCGATTTACATTCCCACCAACAGTGCAAGAGGGATCCCTTTTCTCCACACCCTCTCCAGCATTTATTGTTTGTACATTTTTTTGACGATGGCCATTCTGCCAGTGTGAGGTGATACCACATTGTGGTTTTGATTTGCATTTCTCTAATGATTAGTGATTTTGAGCATCTTTTCATGTATTTGTTGGCCATCCGTATGTCTTCTTTGGAGGAATGTTTATTTAGGTCTTCCACCCATTTTTGGATTGGGTTTTCTGTTTTTTTGATATTGAGCTGCATGAGCTGCTTGTATATTTTGGAGATTAATCCTTTTTCCGTTGCTTCATTTGCAAATATTTTCTCCCATTCTGAGAGTTGTCTTTTCATCTTGTTTATGGTTTCCTTTGCTGTGCAAAAGCTTTTAGTTTCATTAGGTACCATTTGTTTATTTTTGTTTGTTTTTATTTCCATTTTTCTAGGAGGTGGGTCAAAAAGGATCTTGATGTGATTTATGTCATAGAGTGTTCTGCCTGTGTTTTCCTCTAAGAGTTTTAGTGTCTGGTCTTACCTTAAGGTCTTTAATCCATTTTGAGTTTATTTTTGTGTATGGTGTCAGGGTGTGTTCTAATTTCATTCTTTTACCTGTAGCTGTCCAGTTTTCCCAGCACCACTTATTGAAGAGGCTGTCTTTTCCCCATTGTATATTCTTGCTTCCTTTATCAAAGATAAGTTGACCATATGTGTGTGGGTTTATCTCTGGGCTTTCTATCCTGGTCCACTGATATATATTTTTATTTTTGTGCCAGTACCATACTGTCTTGATTACTGTAGCTTTGTAGTATAGTCTGAAGTCAGGGAGCCTGATTCCTCCAGCTCCGTTTTTCTTTCTTAAGATTGCTTTGGCTATTCGGTGTCTGTTGTGTTCCCATACAAATTGTGAAATTTCTTGTTCTATTTCTGTGAAAAATGCCATTGGTAATTTGATAGGGATTGCATTGAACCTATAGATTGCTTTGGATAATGTAGTCATTTTCACAATATTGATTCTTCCAATCCAAGAACATAGTATATCTCTCCATTTGTTTATGTTATCTTTGATTTCTTTCATCAGTGTTTTATAGTTTTCTGAGTACAGGTCTTTTGCCTCTTTAGGTAGGTTTATTCCCAGGTATTTTATTCTTTTTGTTACAATGGTAGATGGAACCGTTTCCTTAATTTCTCTTTCTGATATTTTGTTGCTAGTGTATAGGAATGCCAGAGATTTCTGTGCATTAATTTTGTATCCTGCAACCTTACGAAATTCATTGATTAGCTCTAGTAGTTTTCTGGTGGCATCTTTAGGATTTTCTATGTATAGTGTCATGTCATTGGCAAACAGTGACAGTTTTACTTCTTCTTTTCCAATTTGTATTCATTTTATTTCTTTTTCTTCTCTGATTGCTATGGCTAGGACTACAATACTATGTTGAATTATAGGGGTGAGAGTGGACATCCTTGTCTTGTTCCTAATCTTAGAGGAAATGGTTTCAGTTTTTCACCATTGAGAGTGATGTTTGCTGTGGACTTGTCGTGTATGGATTTTATTATGTTGAGGTAGTTTCCTTCCGTGCCCACTTTCTGGAGAGTTTTTTTATCATAAATGTCAAAAGCTTTTTCTGCATCTACTGAGATAATCGTATGGGTTTTATTCTTTAATTGTTTAATATGGTGTATCACATTGATTGTTTTGTGTATATTGAAGAATCCTTGCATCCCTGGGATAAATCCCACTTGACCATGGTGTATGATCCTTTTAATGTGTTGTTGGATTCTGTTTGCTAGTATTTTGTTGAGGAGTTTTGCATCTATATCAGTGATATTGGTCTATAATTTTTTTTTTTTGTGATATCTTTGTCTGGGTTTGGTGTCACGGTGATGGTGGCCTCACAGAACTAGTTTGGGAGTGCTCCTCCCTCTGCAACTTTTTGGAAGAGTTTGAGAAGGAGAGGTGTTAACTCTTCTCTAAATATTTTGATAGAATTCACCTGTGAAGCCATCTGGTCCTGGACTTTTGTTTGTTGGAAGATTTTTAATCACAGTTTCAATGTCATTACCTGTGATTGTCTGTTTATATTTTCTAATTCTTCCTGGTTCAATCTTGGAAGGTTGTACTTTTCCAATAATTTTTCCATTTCTTCCAGGTTGTCCATTTTATTGGCATATAGTTGCTTGCAGTAGTCTCTTATGATCTTTTGTATTCCTGCGGTGTCAGTGGTAATCTCTCCTTTTTCATTTCTAATTTTATTGATTTGAGTCCTCTCCCTTTTTTTCTTGATGAGTCTGGCTAAAGGTTTATCAATTTTGTTTATCTTCTCAAAGAGCCAGCTTTTAGTTTTATTGATCTTTGTTACTGTTTTCTTTGTTTCTATTTCATTTATTTCTGCTCTGATCTTTATGATTTCTTTCCTTCTGCTAACTTTGGTTTTCTTTGTTCTTCTTTTCTAGTTGCTTTAGGTGTAAGGTTAGATTGGGGTTTTTTTTTGAGATTTTTCTCGTTTCTTGAGGTGAGCTTGAATTGCTAAGAATTTCCTCTTAGAACTGCTTTTGCTGTGTCCCATAGATTTTGGATCATTGTGTTTTCATTGTCATTTGTTTCTAGGTATTTGTTTATTTCCTCTTTGATTTCTTCAGTGATCTCTTGGTTATTTAGCAGTGCACTGATTAGCCTCCATGTATTTGTGTTTTTTACTGTTTTTTTCCTGTAATTAATTTCTAATCTCATAGCATTGTGGTCGGAAAAGATGCTTGATACGATTAGTTTTCTTAAATCTTCCAAGGCTTGATTTGTGACCCAAGATGTGATCTATTCTGGAGAATGTTCTATGTGCAGTTGAGAAGAAAGCGTATTCTTCCACTTTCAGGTGGAATGTCCTAAAAATATCAATTAAGTCTATCTGGTCTATTGTGTCATTTAAAGCTTGTGTTTCCTTATTTATTTTCTGTCTGGATGATATGTCTATTGCTGTAAATAGGGTGTTAAAGTCCCCCACTATTATTGTGTTACTGTCGATTTCCCCTTTTATGGCTGTTAGCACTTGCCTTATATATTGAGGTGCTTCTATGTTAGGTGCATAAATATTTATAACTGTTATGCTTTCTTCTTGGATTGATCCCTTGATCATTATGTAGTGTCCTTCCTTATCTCTTGTAACTGTCTTTATTTTAATGTCTATTTTATCTGATATGAGTATTGCTACTCCAGCTTTCTTGTGATTTCCATTTGCATGGAATATCTTTTTCCACCCCCTCACTTTCAGTCTGTATGTGTCCCTAGGTCTGAAGCAGGTTTCTTGTAGACAGCATATATAAGGGTCTTACTTTTGTATCCATTCAGCCAGTCTGTGTCTTTTGGTTGGAGCATTTAATCCATTTACATTCAAGGTGATTATTGACTTGTACGTTCCTATTACCCTTTTCTTAATTGATTTGCATTTGTTTTTGTGGGTCTTTTCCCTCTCTTGTGTCTCCTGCTTACAGAAGTTCCTTTAGCATTTGTTGTAAAGCTGGTTTCATGGTAGCTTTGGCTTATCTGTAAAGCTTTTCATTTCTCCATTGAATCTGAATGAGATCCTTGCTGAGTAGAGTAATCTTGGTTGTAGGTTTTTCCTTTTCATCATATTAAATATGTCTTGCCACTCCCTTCTGGCTTGCAGAGTTTCTGCTGAAAGATCAGCTGTTAACCTTATGGAGATTCCCTTGTATGTTTTTTGTTGCTTTTCCCTTGCTGCTTTTAATATTTTTTCTTTGTATTTAAGTTTTAATACTTTGATTAATATGTGTCTCAGTGTGTTTCTCTTTGTGTTTTTCCTGTATGGGACTCTCCTTGCCACCTGGACTTCACTGACTATTTCCTTTCCCATGTTAGGGAAGTTTTCAACTGTAATCTCTTCAAATATTTTCTCAGTCCCTTTCTTTTTCTCTTCTTCTTCTGGGACCCCTATAATTCAAATGTTGGTGCATTTAATGTTGTCCCAGAGGTCTCTGAGACTGTCCTCAATTCTTTTCATTCTTTATTCTGCTCCCTGGCAGTTATTTCCACCATTTTATCTCCCAGCTCACTTATCCATTCTTCTGCCTCAGTTATTCTGCTATTGATTCCTTCTAGAGAATTTTTAATTTCAGTTATTGTGTTGTTCATCACTGTTTGTTTGCTCTTTAGTTCTTCTAGGTCCTTGTTAAATGTTTCTTGTATTTTCTCAATTCTGTTTCCAAGATTTTGGATCATCTTTACTATCATTACTCTGAATTCTTTCTGAGGTAGGTTGCCTATTTCATCTTCATTTATTTGGTCTTGTACGTTTTTACCTTGCGCCTTCATCTGTAACATAGTTTTTTTGTCGTTTCGTTTTTTTTTTCTTTTTGAAGGGTGGGGCCATATTCATGCCTTACTGGTTGTTTGGCCTGAGGCGTCCAGCTTGGAGTTTGCAGGCAGTTGGATAGAGCTGGTCTTGGTGCTGAGATGAGGACCCCTAGGAGGCCTCACTCTGATTAATATTCCCTAGGATCTGAGGTTCTCTGTTAGTCCAGTGGTTTGGACTCAGAGCTCCCATGACCGGAGCTCAGGCTCAATCTTCAGCCTGGGAACCAAGATCCCGCAAGTCACATGGTGAGGAAAAAAAAGAAAGAAAAAAAGGAGCAGTATAATAACCAAGAATAAAAAGCAAAATAAAATTAGAAAGATAAAATATATATTAGGAAAAATAAAAACATAATTAAACAACTGCAACAAGGTAAAAGAAAACCACAACAGAAAAAATAAAAACAAGGGAACAGCCAAAAGGAACAGAATAACAAAGTATAAAGAATAAAATAAAATTAGAAAAATAAAAAATTTATTAGAAAAAATAAAAATATAAATGAATCAACAATAATGAATCAACAACAAGGTAATATAAAACCCCAGTCTAAAAGAGGAGAAGAGAAAACACACAAAAAAAGCCTTGGCTATGGGGGGCAGAGTTTAGGCAGAGGTGGAACTTAGGGTTGAGGTTTAGGGTGGGGTGCCACCTAGGTGGGGGCGTGGTGAGGTTTGAGCATGGGGTGGGGCCAATGCTTAGGACCTGCGCAGAAGGGGAGAGGCAGCACGTCCAAAGGAGGTCCTCTGGAGTGTAGAATTCTGGAGTTTGGAGGTAGGGCCCTGGCTGAGGGTGTGTGGGTGGGGTTTAGGCCCAGCTTGTTGGAGGGTGTCTCCGAGTGTAGAGGTAGGGCCCTGGGTGGAAGTGTAGGGGCGGGGCTTGGGTTCTGCGCGGCAGGAGGGAGGCTCCAAGGGCGGAGGATTAGGCCCAGAAGCCCAACAGGCTCCTTGCTGCCTAAGTGGACAGGGAAAGCACTGGCCACCTTCCCTTCCGTTCCTCCACACCCTGGCCCCATCTCCCACAGAGTCTCCCCCATCACCACTGGACCCCTAACCGTGGGTGGGTCCCCCTGGGTGTAGGAACTCCTCCCCTCCCCCAGCCACCCCTCAGGGGTGCCGGTCTCAGAGGTCCGGCCTTTACTTTTGCTCCCCCTTCCCTCCCTCCCACTCCTTCAGGATCCTCTATTATTTCTTATTTTAAATCGTTCTTCCTTTATTCTCACAAGTGTTTTCTTTATGTTTTAAAATTCCTTTACAAAGGATACATAAGCAAATTAGGATCTGAGGATATCTGCTGTTCCTCCATCATCCTTCACTTATGGCATTGGCTGCAAGCAGTGGCCTACCCCTTTCTTTGATCTTCTCATCTGAACATGTTTCCAAAGGCCTTTTTTGTTGCCCTTAGTATTTTCACAAGCCAAAGATCATTTTCTTCATTTGTCCTTCTGAATACCAATCTTCCCATCTTTGGTGATGAGTCATTTATTCTATAGTTCCCCTTAAGCCTGACCTGACCTGAACTGAATTTTTAATATACAATCTTCTTTTCTTCCTTAGCTGGATCACTTATGATTACATAGCCAGAATTGTAATCTTGATGCTCATACCACTTTTGTTTTTCTTTTTTTTTTTCAAATTTGGCTTCAAGTTTAAAGGTACACAGATTACTATGTCTGAACTTTCCCTCCCAGATAGCACATATTCTAGGAATAAACATTTTTCTCCTTGTATGTTCAACTCTTCCAATTTTTCCAGTCATTTCCCCTTATTGGTCAGAGTCTAAGAAACTGTACCCTATTACCTCCTATACCCTCTGTGAGGTGAAACTATCAGCAAAGCAAGGCAAAATTGTGCTAGATGATCTGCTTTATATTTAAAAATACCTTTAAGCAGAATCATTGGAAAACACTGCCTTGCCTCTGGGCAAACATAGATGCTCTGCCTTCATGAATATATCTCTGTTCAAGAGCCACTTTTGTATATCTTTAGCTATGATCTATAAATCTATATTCAGTTACTGGCATTATCTGCAAAGCCAGAACAGTTTTGAAACAACCACTAAATTAATACCACTTACTGTCAAGTCATCAATTTATGATAGTCAGCGATTTTAAGCAGTTATAGGAATAAAAGGGTTAAAAAGCTTTTAAGAATTTTAGAAAATAACTAATTTCTTTTTGAATTTCATTCTTCAAAGAAAGATAACTTTTGAACCAGTCCCCTCATCCCATGAATCATATAGCTACAAATGGTCAAACAAGGGCTCAAACATGTGGGTCATCCTGTGAAACAACAAATTCAATAGTATTTTAGTGTAAAAGTCCAGTAAGTATGTTATCGACATCCATTCTTTCTGGAGCAAACATTACTTTAAACAAAATGATATTTAATACACTTTGATGAGTTATATAATCATGAATTATAATGCATTTCCACTCTAGTAGTGGCTAGTCTCTGATGGAATGTGGCAAGTAGAGCATGAGCTTTGGAAATAGGCAGGCCTGAATCATCTTGCCTCCACCTGCCTGTACTCTATCCCCCTAGATAATAATATAACAAATAAAAACCCGATGTGAACTTAAATAAGATAATGCATGTCAAATATTTATTTCAGTGTATAATTCATAATAATATAGAAATAATGTTTGATACTATTGTTATTTATTCCTTCCTTCATTCATTCATTCAGCAGCTGTGCAATGAATACATACTAGGTGGCAGGCACTACACTTGGTGCTGGTGGTAGACAGAGCAATTAACAAAACTGACATCCTCTCTGTCATCATGCAGTTAATTCCTAACATAAAAGAGAAAAATTAAATAAATGAGTATTTAATAAATAGAGGGCATAACAGGAGTGTCTAACTGAAAACCTAGGGTAGACGTGCCAGAATATAAGGAATTTATTTCAACAGAGACCTGAATGACAAGCAGGAATTACCCACGCAAAATGGAAGAGAACACAACCAGGAAAAGATCTGTCAAACTCCGAAGTTTATCTTCTTTGTAGAATTCCCTCATCTCCACAATCTTATAATAAATGAAAGAGGATGATGGACATTCTAGATACATTTCCCCAAATCTATTGAATTGCTTTAAATTCCCCTCAAAGATATTCAAGGGTACCTATAAAATGCTTATCAATTGAGTATAACTTAATTCCAAGAACTTAGGAAGGTGGTTTTACAACTTCTGTTTCATTGCAGTATAAATGAGGGAGGAATCACTCAGAAATGATGTCACCTAATTCAATAGAATATAGTATTTTATCACCATGGGAGGCTCCAGGATTTTTATATAGATACAGCATCAGAATGACAGTCTTGTAGAAGGGACTTATGTTAAAGTGTTGTTTAACTCACTGGTTATGTTAAGTGGTGGTAAACTCACTGTTTTCCATCGGAAGGCAAATTTATTGAAGTGGCTTTGGGAGCATCAATGAAGAATATTGGGGAGGATATGAAGACCTTCCCCTAGATTGTCCATTGGCACAACCACTATATATTACAAGAAATATTGTATAAGACAAGTAACGTAACCTCTCTGGCCCTTAGTAAGCTCATAGGACCATTATGAGGATTTAATATTGTAATATAAATGATTTCAAATACATGAAACCATTTACACATGTATATGATTATAATAATATAGAAGCATCAAGCAGAGAAACCTTTGGATATGTATGTATGTCATATAGTAGGGACTCTAATATACTGTCGAATTAATGGACAAATGTCAGTGAAAGCAATTTTGTGTTTCAAGCCGGATTGTGGAAGTGACTTAGGTGTTTGTAAAAGAGTTATTTTCCTGCTCTCTGGTAAAGAGAACTCAGGGTGTCAAATGGCAAGGACTCCTTAATAATAGTGCCACAAAGATACTTCAGGTGATACCTTCAAATACTTCTAACAGTCCTGCCTGGGTAAACGGACCATCTATCTCTGGGCCAGAGGAAAGCTGCCAGCAACTCTGGAAACATTCTATGGGAATTTTGATTCCAGTGTGGCAAGTCAAGTTCCAGGAGGGATTTGAGTTAAAGATAGGATCTGTAATGAATAGAAAGGAGGAGTCCAGGAGTTTCCCTGGTGGCGCAGTGGTTAAGAATCCACCTGCCAAGGCAGGGGGCATGGGTTCAAGCCCTGGTCCAGGAAGATCCCACATGCCCCGGAGCAATTAAGCTCATGTGCCACAACTACTGATCCTGTGCTCTAGAGCCTGTGAGCCACAATTACTGAGCCCGCACACCTAGAGCTCGTGCTCTGCAACAAGAGAAGCCACCGCAATGAGAAGCCCATGTACCACAACAAAGAGTAGCCCCCACTCGCCACAACTAGAGAAAGTCCACACGCAGCAACGAAGACCCAACACAGCCAAAATAAATAAATATTAAAGAAAAGAAAAAGGAGGAGTCCAAAACTAGTCTAAGGATAAAGATGATGTTTGTTACACAAAATAATAATTGACAATTTTTAAACATTTATGGGAAAGGATAGGTTACAACTTGCTTTTCTTATCCTCAAAATATTAACTTTATAGTAGCATTTATTCACTTTTTAATGTTACTTAAGCTTATCTTTTACATGAGAATTATAGTTTTGTATAAATGTGGGAAATTATAGCCTGAATATTTGATAAGATATTCACATTATGAATACAAGCTTTGATTTATGTTTAATGAGCCTAATCTCTGGAGAAGTACCTAATAAAGAAAAACACCCTAAATCCAGCCAGTGGTTCTAAACTCCATCTGGACATTAAAATTATGTGAAGTGCTTTTAAGAAATACCAATACTCAGGCCCCACTTCAAACCAACCAAATGAGGATCTCAGCTGTTTTTTTTTTTTTTTTCGGTACGCGGGCCTCTCACTGTTGTGGCCTCTCCCATTGCGGAGCACAGGCTCCGGATGCGCAGGCTCAGCGGCCATGGCTCACGGGCCCAGCCACTTCGTGGCATGTGGGATCTTCCCAGACCCGGGCACGAACCCGTGTCCCCTGCATCGGCAGGCGGACTCTCAACCACTGCGCCACCAGGGAAGCCCCTAGTATTCAATATTTTTTAAACTATTGATTCCAATAAGCAGCTTAGGTTGAGCACCACTAGTCTGTACTTTATAAACCAAAGTTATAAAATAATGAGAAAAACTGCCCCAGTTGTAATTAATCGCATCCTCCACCTCTTATTTTTACTGGAATTACGTTCAGCTCTATGAATGGGATGAGACATCATTTCATGCCTTAATGCTTTCATGCCTTAATGGTGAAAACTAAACAGGGTTGACTTGATGCAGTCATTCTTCAGTTGGCCAAGTCAATCGAGTGCTAATAACTGTGTCACTGAACAAATGACATTGCTTCCTCTGAGTCAGTTCCTACATCGATAAGCTGAATAATGGACACAATTATTTTGAGATCCAAGATCATAAATGAAAATGTTGGGCCTCAGAACTTGTCATTTCAGCCAAATTTCAATTTTAGTAACTATATTCTGCTTACCTCATTTCCCCGTGATATTTCAAGGTTATTGTTTCTTTCTTTCTTCCTGTCTTCTTTTTTTAAATTATAGCCAAAACTTCCTGTTCTCATTTGTGTATATTGGGAAACTATAATGGTTTCAATTCAGATACAAATAGAAATAACCATTCTAAATGGTCTAATTTTTAATTTAGGACAAAAATAAGCAAGAAAAATATCAGACATGGATAAAATTGACAAAACTTTACTTAACCCCATAAAGCAACTTTCTTCCCCAGTGAGTCTTTATTTCATAGAGTAAAGATTCTTTCCTTTTAAAGCCTTTGAGAAAATCCGGATGAAAAGAAAAAAGGGTGCTTTAACTTCCCTAATCATAATCTTAATTGGAATTTGTATAGCACTTCACAATGTATAAAGAACTTTCACATATATTGCCTAATTTTATCTTCCCCCTGGACAGTCACAGATGTTTTCATCTGCTTTGAGGGATAAGTAAATTGAAATGAGATTAATATTCCAATGGTGTGAATATATACCTACGTATGTAAGTACATACGATTATTATAAATTTTACTGATATAAAGAATATGTAGCACACAATCCTTTTACAAATAATATTAAAAAGATACTACTCTTTATTGTAAATTCCATATAGTTCCTTGATTATCACAAAATGCTTTCACTGATTTTTGCCAAAATTTCAAATCCATAGCCAAGTTACAATTGGCAAATGGATGTATTTCTAATATGAATATTGGTTAACATTCTCATACGTTAATGAGTAAGATGAAAGTGAAACAACAAAGGCATATTGTCTTTTGTTTGCCAATGATATAAGAAAACCTTTCTTGAATCAGATAATAGTTTTCAATTTTCTGTGCTCTTCATATGTAATGACTATGGACAAGACACACTTTAATTCTAATAGTAGTATTAATATTTTCTCCACTACTTTCTTAAGTCTAGGGAATTAATAAAACAAAAAAAATCAAGTACTAATTTGTAGCATTTGCTAACTTCCATGGTGTAAATACTCCCACCATAGCTGATTTCAAATTACCAAAGTAATATCACTGAATGCAGAGTTAGGAAGAAATGTGCAGCTGCACATTATATAGTGCTTCCAATGCACAGATACAGTCGATGTAAATAATCTCAAGAGCACATATAATAACAAAATGTAATAAGATAAATAGGAAGGGTGAAATTTGAGTATTCATTATCTTTGTTTTAAATATAATATAGCTTATTATAAGTTTATATAATTTAATTTTTAGCAACTGACTCACAAGATTGCTGAAAATTTCACGTCAGTACAAAGTCAGCTCCAGCACACCACTGGCATACTCCATTCTTTAAGAAAACTCAACATAAAACACGTGCAGTAACACCCAGTGTCTGATTACATGAGCCACAGTCCCTCCAAGTTGGCTGTCCTGGACCCCTTCTTCCTTGCCTGCCTTCTCTTGGCATGAATGTTTCTGACTCTATCCCTTCTTAGAATCTGATTCTTTCTCTGTTTTGCCATGGGTCTGTCCTTTACCAGGCACCTCACCCCAGAACCGGTTTAGGCATTTGGTCTTCCTAACATGACTCTCAACTTTTCCCGAATAATAGGAATTGGATTTGCTTCCATTTCAGATGTGATCTGTAATTCATGAACACTTACTTCCCCCCACCACTCCCAATGGATCTACAGAACAGTGGGAAGGATTCAAATACCCAAGTTACAAGGCTAACATTGATACTTCAAACTCAAGGCCATATCTTCTGGTTCAATATTTAGACATCTTTTTAAAAACTATATTCTTTAAAATAAGGAACTAATTGACAGAAGAAACCATTCTCATTTTTTTTTTACCTCTCTCCCTCCCTATCTCAGGCTGGTGGAAATTATCAAAAAAGGGTTAACAAGACAAGGGGAAGAGAGAAAAGATCTCTAGCTCCAACAAAGTCCTTATATACATAATCTAAATCTTAATATTTATATTCCTAAAAATATTTTATTGATGTCAAGTTTTATTTGAATTTCTGTTTTTAGAATCATGATATTTTGTTCACCTTCAGATATAATTTATATTTTTAAACCCTCTGAGTAAGACACCCTCTCAAATTATATAATATTTACTTTAGATGGATAGCTCCTATACTGAGTCATAAGAAGTTTTAGATTTAGGGAAACTTTGAAGCAAAAGAAGAGTAATAAAGTCAACTCATTACAAACAGAAAAGTTTTTAAGCCTCCCATTATAGTAAGTTAAAAGTCACAAAATAAAAGAATATGTATATATATATACACACACATATATATACATTTGAGCATATATATTTATAATTAAGAATACTGTTTCATTAGATATATCATAAAAATATAAATTCCTTAATAACAGAAACCAATAACATGTGAGCTCCACTATTTCTTGACAATTAATTAGGTGTTTGGCTTTATTTCTTAGCTATTATCATTTTTATAAGTTACCTGACTTATAAAAATGACAATAGCTACATTGGTCTCTCACTAAACAAAGATTGCCGTATAAGAAATGAAGTTGATCTGAATAAAAAATTTAAATGTAATTTATAAGTTTAAGCTCATCTAGGCAACATTTTAAAAATACCTGCTTGGAATGAAATGTTCCAGTGAGAATCTTACAGATTTCCAACCACCTAAGTACTCTAGATTTAGATTCAAAACCGGACACACATTAGCATGTTTATAATTCTTAATAGTTGCTGCCCCTATATGAGTCTAAGGAATCAGGAAAAGTATTAATAGTCAAGAAACATACAACTTTCAAATATTAAATAAATATTTTGAAGCCCCTGTCTGTGTTTTCATATCAATAAATTACTCTTACATGATTTCCTGCTTTCCCATATGTGATTTTTTTCTTTTTCTTTTTTTTTTTTTTGGCTGTATTCATCAAGGTTTGGAAAACATTATCTTTACCTGACAGAGTGTATGATTTTTTAGGTATCCATGGTTTTAGTCTTGCTCGAGAAATTACTAAACAACCTGATTTTAAATATATTTCCCCAAATCTACTTCCTAAGCTTTTTGTCTACCTCCCAAGAATAAGTCAGTTCTTTAAGAGTATTATTTATTTGCTTTTGTAGGTCAGTATCTTCAATTCTGATTTAGTTTCCTAGCAGGTTAATATCCCAGAACTCACTTTTCCTCTAAAATATTCCAACTTTTAAAATGTCTTCCCCATTATAGCTTTTCACATATATGAATTATAGACTTACGCATCTAAAACAATATATTTCAGATGTGCAATCTGTAAGAAAGTACTTACTCTTTTTACAAAGCCAAAAGGGAGGAATCAGCTTGAATGATAACTAGGAGACAGAAACTACTTATTGGAGAGCTGGAATGCTAGTTAGAAGACAATTATCATAAGGCCTCTGGCAGCTGATTGGTTAATGCTAATCAATGAACATCTGCATATCTATATAGTTGGAATGTTTAAAACATTCAGGTTTGGGTAGAAGCCTCGAAGCCTAAAACTTTATTCCAGTTGTATTCTAGAGTAAGTCATACTTGTTAATTTAGTTGTTAATCTAAATTGGACTTTTCATCTCAGTTTTCTGGGACAGGTCTTCTATGCTCTGAAGATGCACTGTCTAGTAATGTAGCCACTAGCCAAATGTAGCTAAACTTTAGCTTAAATTAATTAAAATTAGATAAAATTTAAAAATAATTTTCTCAGTATCACTAGTCACATTCCAAGTGCTCAAATACTGCACGTGTCTAGTGGCTACTTCATTGGAGAGTGAAGTCAACATTTCTGTCATGGCAAAAAGTTCTATTGGATGGAACTGTTCTATAGCTTCTGTGTATTAAAGCTTATTTAAATGGCTGAAGTGCATTTTTTCCTCATCTGTTACTGCCAAAATCAGTTTATTATAGAGAAGAAATCAGAGAGTTTCAGACCTCAAGTTTCATCCTACCCATTTTCAATCCAACATTAGTGCCAACCCAAACTCGGGAGGCTTCAGTCTGCACTAAAACGCCTACAGAACATTTGATTTCATATATACTAATCCCAGAAGACCCATGTTTCCCTTGCTCATGTCTGATCTGGAAGACTCATAAGGTCATTTCCGAAGATGATTTGGACCCATTTCCCAGGTGACTTCAGTAAGTTTTGATGGACTGTGTCCCCGGCATAAGTGATTGTTCTTTCCTCTGTGCCTTTTTAAATGCACCTACCCTGTCTTTCATCATGCTTTTTTGTAATTACGTGTCTGCTATCTCCACTAGATTGTGATTGAATCTTTGTGTCTCCCGGAGTCTTATATGGTGCCTGGTGTGAGCTTAATACTCCATAATGATTTTCCTACAAGTGGTTACCTTTTTCTTGAAACCCTGAGGTAATCTTTTTGTTCTTCCTCTTCTCCTGTGTTAATTCCCACTCACACTCACCAGGAAGTGCCCTCATACAAACAAAGTGGTTTCTTCACTTTATTTGAATACGTATTTCTATTTGTGAAGTGTTTAGCTTAACGGTGGTCCTGGTTTTCCCGACAGTGGCCAATTCATGAGGTAAAATTCTACTCTCCCTCTGTCTGTGCCATGAATGATATGGTTCTGTGATAGTATAGTCAACCTGCAGGTCACGTGGATTGGAGTCAAGTTAGGGCAAGAGAGTAAGTAATGAATCATGGCCTGCCTGCCCTGTTTCTGCCTGTCAACTCCACAGGCCTTGCTATGGTTATGTTTTCTGAATGCCGCTTCCAAGGTACCAGAAAGTCATTCCTTAGTCAGTCCTCAGGTAACAGCATATACTTAGAAGCCCAAGTACTTATAGACTCAGAAAACTCAGAAATAAAAGCTTAGAGTACATTGGGAAAATGGGGAGAAAAAAGAGAGACAGGGACAAAAACAGAGAGAAGTTGTTTGAAATTGTCCTGATAAAACACAGGAGAAACAAAAGGAAAATTGGATTCCAAACTGGTACTTTTCCCACAAATACAGTTCATAAGAGTCCATAGATTTTGGAATGTTGCTATTTTCCACAACTCATTTTATAGAAGAGGAAAACTAAATATAAATGTACCTAAAATGTAAGGTAACATAGATCATTGGGATTTTCTAAATAAGTTATTAACTGAAACATAAGTTTTCAAAACAACCTAAAAAACCAGTTGCAGGGCTTTCCTGGTGGCGCAGTGGTTGAGAGTCCGCCTGCCGATGCAGGGGACACGGGTTCGTGCCCCAGTCTGGGAAGATCCCACATGCTGCAGAGCGGCTAGGCCCGTGAGCCATGGCCGCTGGGCCTGCGCGTCCGGAGCCTGTGCTCCACAACGGGAGAGGCCACAGCAGTGAGAGGCCCGCGTACAGCAAAAAAAAAAAAAAAGTTGTATTTTTAAAAGTACATGTTATTAGAAACTGTGTATGGTTCACACATCAGTATGCTTTCCTCCAACTCAAAATAGGCAAAATAATATTATTTCTTTATTTTAAAAGCCTCTGCCTCTTGAGGCAAGTTATAAAAAATCATTGGTCCTCCACAAAACTAATGCTCAGGCTTATTTTTATTCACTCTTTGTCTTATTTTTTGCTTCATTTTTTCTAGGAGTTCACAGGATGTGTACTATTTAATAATAGAGAGCACAGGTATAGTGAAAATGTTTCCAGGTTGTTTTTTGTTCTCGGGGTAAATTTTTCAGCACTCTGGAGAGTGCCGGAAGCTTGCTTGATGTGACAATAATAATGTACTCTCTAATAAGAAACTCTGGTTCTCTAGATGTCGTCTTATGTATTTTCCACCATTCCCATGTTGGAGAAGGTATAGCTTTTTGAAGTTTAATAAGACATCCAGAGATAGTAGATGATTGAACTAGGGAAATAATTTAGGCTTACTGACTCCTACTCTACCAAAATTAAAGAAGACATGAAATCTGATGTATGCTTGGGTCCACTCAAGTTTGAGTTTATGTCAGGTCACTGCATCTTGACCTTGTGGGGAGAAATCGGTACTTCCGACTGGGTCTAGATTATTCACTCAAAAAATATTCATTGAGCCCAGGGCTTAGGTATTAATATTCAAAGGCAATAAGATAGAGCCCTTGCTCTCAAGTAACTCAGGGATAAGGAAGGAAGGAGGGCACAGATAATGACAGTATTTCAAGATAATTGATTACTGTGGTTTGGGCAAAAATGCTACAGGCACACTTAATTCTGCTGAAGGGAGAACTAAAATAATCACAGCTTTCATTGTGAGCTTTGAAAGGGATAATAGTTCATCCTGCAGAAAGAGAGGGAGGAAGAGAGCACATTTCAACCCAAAGAGGCATGAAAAGTCCAAGAACTTTCCACTTTTTTTTTGGTACAAAATTTCTATTCAAAAATTGCAGTGATAGGTATTGTTTATATATATTCAGTTATGCATTTTAAAATTTAACATCTAGTGAGCATAATACTGAGAGTCTCTTGGATGTTTCTTTTAAAGGGAAAAAGAGAAGAAAAATACACTTCAACCCTTCTTCCAAAAGAGAAAAGCTGAATTTCTCCCGGATGGATAGAAAGAAAATACACAGATTATTATAATATTTTTAAAATATTGACTCTCCTATTTAGACATTCCTAACTTTATTATAAATGTCTTTGCAAGAAAAATATAAATTAATGTTTTTTAGACGAGCAAATCTTAGTGTCAGCTCTACAAGGATTAAATCTGAAGTGCTTATGTTTCTTTTTTGTCCCTAATCTTGTGTTTTCTTCAGCAACGTCTTTCACAGGGATATTTTGCCCGTTCAGAATGCACAGTCCCTCTAAGGCAAGTCCCTGGGTGGAATCAAAGAGTGAGAGGTGGTCTCTTCTGAAGATATGATGAATGTTGCCTTAAGGAACTGGTTTCACTACAAAGGGCTTCCTGTTCTGTTAGGGAGATGGATACAGGCTCCACTGTGGAAATCTGATCTCTTTTAAAACATCGGTACAAACAGCCCTTTCCTGTGATCACAGAGTCACCCCATGAGACAGCATCATCTTCCTCCCTCAAAAGAGTATTCTCTTGAGGTCAAGTCTGAGTCTTTTTGGGGGGTACTTGTCATGCTGATCCTATACTGGTGCAAACAAAAGCAGAGGGGGCACTCTTGGGTCTTAAGAAGCGATGTCTAGTTCTTTGCAGTTGTGTAAGTTGTGATTGTGGTCTCAGGAGCTCGAAGCTAGCACTTTCTAGTTCTGCTTTATGACCAATCTTCAACCTCTATTTGACCCTCAATTCCCTCAACTGTGAAGGGAGATAAAAAGATTCACCTCACAGCATATTGAGGTGAAAGAAGCTAAAAGTATGAAGCATCTTTCAAATACTAGGAGTTTAATGTTGATTAAATATGTATTAATTCATGTATTCATTTAACTAATATTTGTTATGAGCCATTAGTCATTCCCCTTATCTATAGCAAAGAGTCAGAAAATTACAGAAATTTGTGAAAATTACCACATTGGAGATCTTTGGATTTATGCCTGTCCCTCAACCAGTTCTTAAGGGTATACAGTCCATGTGTAGACTTGATGGTAAACAAACAAACCAAAAAGGAGCTCCCCTAAAATCACATAGCTGGTGAGCACCTGGTCAAGATTATACTCAGAATGTCAGGCTCCAGGGTTCTCTTTTACCTCTCTTCTTGTCCTACTCACTCCCCCACCAGTAGCTATGAAAAGACTAGGCAGTCACTCACAAGGGGTGAGTGTCATGCCTATGGTAAGGGTGTCATGCCTATGTTAAGAGTTCCTCTTGTGAGTTTTAAGCTTCTTAGTACTCACCACCAGTACAAAAAATATATATGAATTCCTACTCTGGATTTTCCATCTCCAAAGGACCCCCAGGGATTGGGGATGAAAACCAGGTCAGATAACCTCCAAACTCATCATCCTTCCCTACCCTATAGCAGGCATACTTCAAGTTTCTTTTCAGCAAATAACTTCTCTACCTAACAATATCTAAACACCAGGATCTCAGACATAGACTGACTCATATTCAACCCATAAGCTTAGATATGCACTACATACTCGTATCATTTAAGAAATAGTATTTCTCGAAACACAGGCATACACACAACCATACTCACAAAACAAATAATATGCATTCAAGGCTGTAGCTTACTTACATGTCCATTTAGGGGAAGTCCATAAGAGAAGCTGGTAGGAGAGAAGAGGTGAAGAAGAATCAGCAGTGTCTCATACATCATCCTCTTCTGCCTAGGAGAAGTGCTAGTAACTATTCTATAGTTATTCTGTAGCCAGAAAGAATAGCCATACTGATGATGGAATTCCAACCATGAACCCCAAGTTAGCTCTACCCTGACACACAGTAGTTATACATAAAGGCACACAAGCCCAGGATCTTGGTTGGCTTTCTTGTTGCTGGACAGAATTTGGGCTCTATCTCTGGCTCAGGGACTGATTTTGTGACACTGGGCAGGCTCTTTGCCATTTTTTCTCACCTGAAAAATGAGACATTTGAGAAAAATGAAAAGATTGGAACTAGGTAACCTCAGGTCTTTTCCAGCCCTAGAATGCTATGGTCTATAATTCTTTCATACATTGCGCTGTACCCACATTTCACTTCAAAAAGCTTCCAGTGTAGTAGGGTTTTCTCTATCCCAGTTATATAAGCCCAAATTTTAGGCTTCCATGGCAACCGTGTCATCGCCTCAGTTGGCATTTCTTATTGAAGATGTTTGTATCTATTACTGAGCTGTAGATGAGGCAAACAGACTTTGGTTTTGAATAAATCTTTTTAGGTTTGAGCTGTTCCTAGTTACTTTACATAAATAAAGAGTCTGGAAATGTTTCTACATGAGAAAATGGCTAGACCTTTACTAGTAATAGCTATTTATAACTTTGCTTCTTTGAAGTTTAGTTTACTAGAAATAAAATTTCACCTGAGATTTCAGGAAGATGCCTCGAGCCTTTTTTTTTTTTTTTATCGGTACGCGGGCCTCTCACTGTTGTGGCCTCTCCCGCTGCGGAGCACAGGCTCCGGACGCGCAGGCTCAGCGGCCATGGCCTCACGGGCCTAGCCGCTCCGCGGCATGTGGGACCTTCCCGGACCGGGGCTCGAACCCGCGTCCCCTGCATCAGCAGGCGGACTCTCAACCACTGCGCCACCAGGGAAGCCCGCCTCGAGCTTTTAAATTGTCACAATTTTCTAAATCTCCTCTGAACTTTCAAGTGCAGAGGGCTTGGTTTCAATTCAGTATCTGTATGTAACTTTCTTCCTCAAAGGTCAAGGTACAACCGTAACACCTGTGTGTTTCAAGCATATGCCTGTGAAATATGAGATTCTGATTCCTAGGGAATTTGCCATAGAAAGCATAAATTAGAATTTGTCATGAGAGAGGCCATAAATGATTTGACGTGAGTTTTCAAGAGTCCAGATATAACTATATCAAGTCAACGAGCATTTTTTAACCTATTTTGGGCGTGCCCAGTACTGTGCTCCATATTCATTGCCAGGAACTGAAACAAAACAAGAATTGAAAATACTGCTTCCTTTCAAGCAGAGAAATCTGTAGAGAAGTAGGTGCCTGCAGCCTCAGGCAAACCCTACTTGAATTGTCTCCTACCTTGGGACCGCCCATGACTTAAAGGAAGCAGAGATGACTGTGTGGCCTGAGATGGTTTAAATGTGGCCTGCTCAGTAAAGCTTCTCAGCCCCAAGGCTGTTTTCTGAGTTTCCTCTTGCCCCAGTTCTCCCACAGCTGGGTCAAATAATTTCATCTTCTGCAGGTCCAGCCTATTTATTTTCAGAGCAATCTGAGGCTATAAATAAGTAGCCTCTGGTCCAATGCCTCCATACATCCAGGCTTATTATAGCAGCCCTTTTCCAGATATGGGGCATGGGCACTGTGTCCTGGGCTACCCTCACGACGATCTATACTAGAGCAATTTTCTACTCTTTCCAGACCTTGACACCCCCATCTCAGCCCTAATCCTCCCCCAATCCAGCCCACAGAGCAATTCACCAAAAGAGCAATTTTCTGAATGACTGATTCACTGAATTTAATAAATGTATCAACATACTCACAATTTGTTTTAGGGAACATTCTTTTTGAAAATGTTAAATGAATTTGGATATATTCTTATTGAGAATATATTTGAAAATATATTTGGCTTGAATATGATCAAGAATATATTCTTGAATATATTAAATATGAATATTCACCTTATAAAATTATTCTTCATGAACACACTCATAAGAAAAGTTAATGATCCTATGACCCTCAGCATTTAATAAATTGAATATTATTTAAAGTATAGCTAGAGTAGAACACATTAATTATTCAAGAAAACTGTTTCTCCGTCTGAGCTTTTGATAAGTGGTAAATTTGATTAAATGGTCATTTCACAAATTGACCTTTTAGTAAGTTGGCTTTCTGCAAAATGACTTTTGGTAAAGGGATCTAGATTCACCAGGGTGCTGCATCCATGCTTCCGTGGACAGTCTCCTGTAACTTCCTGGATTTCTGAGTATTTCCTTCACCACCCACCCCTGGCTGAACTCTGCTACATCTGGCACCAGGTGTTGATGGGAAAATGAATGTCACTTCCTGAATAGGTGGGATGTACCCATATGTCTGAAATGTTTTTGCTGGCTATTTTGTCTCACCAGTGGGCTCAACTCCTTCTCTCCTCACTCCCTCCTGCTCAGGCTCACTGTCAATTTTCAAGATATAACAGATCCAAAGGCCTGTCCTCTTTTCTTTCAAACAAGCAGTTTTTAAACGTTTCCTATTCTCTCATAGTAATAACAGAGTTATAAGAAACCTTGAAGCCCACAGGGAAATATTAGCTCCCTATGTTGAAAAAAAACTTTGACTTTTAGCAGAATAACTTCTGTTGGAAGATGTCTTATTGTTTGGAGATGATAGAAGTAGTTGGGCAGCAAAACAGGTAATTTTAGCATCAGTTGGACTCATTTAGGTTGAGAATATTACCCCTTACTCTCTTCTAAAGACAAATGCATATTTCTAAGAAACTTGTGCTAGAAAGTAATCACATCTTTTAAAGATTAGTGCATATCACCAATTCAATTTTGAGTGCTATGACTTAACAACATATGACTTCCATGCTCTTGCATAAGAGGACTTCAAATCATTACCTTTATTTCTCCAATTAGATCTTAGCTGTTAGTTCCACATAAAATATCTTAAAGTCTGTTTTAATCTTGAAGCTTCTCACTCCCACCACCACCAAAATAATGACTTTATATTAAAAATATTAAAGCAACTAAACATTTCTGGTATGGTAGGGAACACTTAAAAACAATCATTGTACGGAAAACGAAACCCTAACTATTTGGAGACCAACAGAACTGAATTAATTTAAAAATACAACAATTTAAACAGTAAAACCTTATTTTATTGGCACTCTTGAAAAATGCTACCTGAAAAATCTTGATTTCTGAAATCAAAATGGTGTAGTGATTGCTGATCTGCAGCATTTATAACATACAGTTATCTGACAAGCAAGTATACGAGGAGGAACAAGAACAAATCTTCAGATTACTTTCTGTCAGTGGCAACATGAATGGAAGAGACAAGCTCACATGAATAGCAAACATCTTTGAGGTCTAGTGAATGCAGCTTGATAGTCTGCAGTGACCGGCTCCCAAGGGCATCCATGTTGTTTTCAATATATTTTAACCAGGAAAAAAATCTCACTTGCATCTGTCACGATGTCGCACTTAGCTGCCTTTTTGAGGTTTTGTTTAGAACAGTGATTCTTAAACCTGTGTGCACATTAGAATTACCTAGTCCCTACCTAGACTAATTAAATAAACATTTCTGAGTGTGGATTCCTGGTATTTGTATCTTTTTAAATTTTCCTGAAGAAATGCTGATGACTCTCTAGACTTGGGAACCACTGGTTTAGGGCATAATATCTGCTAGATACAAAAAGTAAAATAGCTGTAGGAACTTTCCTCCTGCTTTTTCTGCCCCTGGGCCTTGGCTATTAGCTTTCATGTTCCTACTTTTAAAATCCTGTATCTGACATTGGCTTAGCTCAGTATATGGTGGGTTTGGGTTTGCTTGGCATTTATTTGGACACACGGCCTAATGGCAGGTAGTTAAGCTAACAGGCTTTACTTTTTTAACTCTGTATGTATAATCTAACCCTTAAGTGCTTTTACAGAATTGGATATTGGCAGTTTGGATTTAATTTACTTAGGTACAACAATTTTGACCTTGAAATAATTAGTGTTAATTATTAGTTTAAATATTAAATTTGAAACATAGTCATTTCTAAAAAAAGGATGGGAGAGAGAGAAATTAATCTGGGGAGGTTTAAAGGGCTATTTGCAGAATAAAAGAGCTTATTTGAAGAAACACCTGAAGAAAGAATGACCTCTATTTTTCTCAGCCATAATAAGACCCAATGATTCTCATCAGTGTAAATGTTTATCATTAATGAGCAATTGTCTCTACAATTTTAGTTAAATTAGGTACAAAAAGAATCACAAAATACTTTTAGAAGATTCAGAAAATGGATTTGTCATGATTCCTTGGACACACCTGTTAATAATGAAGTCAGGCATCTAGATAATAAAATCACTATCTTTATGAGTTATCTTTTGAGTTATTCATGCTTTAATATTTCCATCCTGTAAGAGCAGTACTGTGCTCCCATAACAGTATGATCCCATAACAGTAAACTGAGCATAGCACTGTATGTAGATGGAACTCTGGGATGAGAGGTGGAGAGCACAATAGTTAAGTCAAAGAATGTGTCATAATAATATGAATTTTTCATGTAAAAAGTAGTTTAAATGGGGCCTTAGATGGAATAATATCATTTTATGTCTATAAATCATGTAAATAAATAATTTAATGTAATCACATATATGTAGGATTAAATAGTGTAGAAGCAATTCTCTTGCAAAAAGCACAACTTTCCTGCTTACTTAATTTTATTTTGTTTTGTTCCCTATTTGTGTTAAATGACTGTGGCAACAGCAGGGGCTTGGGGAAATGGGCATCAGTTCAAATGGTAGAAAAATCTTTCCACCAAACAATAATTTTGCAATAATTATTTGGGTTTCTCTCATACAAAATAATGCATGCAGTTAACTCCCTGGAAGCAGACTTTCAGAATAAAAGTTCAGTTTCATAAGGAACTGCACGTCATTGATACTTACAAGTTTAACCAATAGGAAAGCACACTCTTTAACAGAGGTGTTAATGAACAAGGACTAGCTAATGTAAAAACTGTGTGCCAAATAAAAACATTTATATTCATTTACCATACAATCCTAAACCTTTGATTTTCTAGAATATATAAGAAGGTTGGGGATATTTTGTTTTTTGTTTGAGTGTTGCGACCAAAAAGATGAACAGAAAACACACACACATGCCCCAGCACTTACATCTTCTTTTTTTTTTTTTTTTTTTTTTTGCGGTACGCGGGCCTCTCACTGTTGTGGCCTCTCCCGTTGCAGAGCACAGGCTCCGGATGTGCAGGCTCAGCGGCCATGGCTCACGGGCCCAGCTGCTCCGCGGCCTGTGGGATCTTCCCCAACCGGGGCACGAACCCATGTCCCCTGCATCGGCAGGTGGACTCTCAACCACTGCACCACCAGGGAAGCCCACATCTTCTGTTTTTTAAATGTAAAGGATGCTATGATAGCAGCACAAAAGGAAGAACAACAGAGTTGTAGGTCATAGACTACCTGATTTCAAAACTTCCTATAAAGGCACAGTAATCAATACAGTGTGGTACCAGCATAAGGATAAAAACATAGACAAATGAAACACAATTGAGAGTCCAGAAAACAAAATCCTTACATTAATGGACAATTGATTTTTGACAAAGAAACCAAACAATTCAATGGGTAAAAGATAGACTTTTTTTTTTTTAAAGATAGACTTTTTAACAAATCGTGCTGACAATTGGATATCAATATGTTAAAAAAAGAAGAACTTAGACCCTTACTTTACACCATATACAAAAGTTAACTCAAAATAGGTCAAAGATATAAATGCAAGAACTTTACTTGTGAAGGAAAACACAAGGAAAAAAATCCTTATAACCTTGGATTAGGCAAAGAATTCTTAGATATGACATCAAAGGCATAATCCATTAAAGAACAAACTGGTAAAGTTGAACATGAAAATAAATAAATAGCTTTAATTTATAAAAGAAAGTAAAAAATAACTGTGTGCTCCAAAAGACATGATTGAGAAAATTAACAAAACAGCCACAGACTGGGAGAAAATACTTGCAAATTATACTTCTGATAAAGAAATGTTTATCTATGATATATAAAGAACTCTTACAAGCAATTATAAGAAGAAAAACAACTCGGTTTTTAAAATGAGCATATTTGAAAAGATACCTAACCAAAGAAGATACAGAATGATTAATAAGCAAAGATCCTTAATATCAGAGAGAAATGCAAATCAAAGGCACAATCAGATACCACTACACACTCACTAAAATGGCTGCAGTTTTAAAAATACAGTAATAAATGTTGGCAAGGATGTAAAGAAACTGGAGCATTCCACATTGCTGGTAAGAATGTAAAATTGTATACCCACTTTGGAAAAAAGTTTGGTGGTTCCAAACAAAGGTAAACTTAAACTTATACAATCCAGCACTCCTAGGATTATACACAAGAGAAATGAAAACATATGCCCAAAGACATGTACTTGAATGTTTATAGCAGCACTATTTATAATAGCCCCAAACTGCAAGCAATCCAGATGTCCATCAAGTAGAGAATGGATAAAAGGTGTGGTGTACCCCTACAAAACAGGGATTTTATTCAGCAATGAAAAGGAATCAACTACCAATACATACTACCACATGAAACCAATTCAAAAACACTGTGTGAGAGAAGCCGGACCTGAAAGACTATATATTGTATGATTCCATTTATATGGAATGCCCATGAGATTTAAATCTATGTATACAGAAAGCAGATTGGTGGTTGCCAGGGACTGAAAGCCAGAATAGGGAATACCTGCAAATGGACATGAGGAAAGATTTTTGGGGTAGAGTGATGGAAATGTTCTAAAACTAAACTGTGGTGATGGTTGCACAACTCAATTTACTAGAAATCGTTGCATGGTACATTTACAATGGGTGAGTTTAGCGGTATGTAAATTATACCTTAATAAAGAATGTTTGAAAAAAAGTAATAATTGCAGAGCAAGATGATGTTCTAGCCCAGAGCACACTGCTCATATTGGCTTACACAGGTATGCTTTACAGATTTAAAACCAAAACATCCTTTGCCTAAAATCCTTTGCCTAAAATCTTTCTTTTCCTTTCAGACCTTATTCTTGCTCAAGGGCCATACTACTGAATATTCATTAAGTAATATTCATTAAGTACAACATATTCTCTTCCCACTCACTTTAAAATTATGTTCCAGGGCTTCCCTGGTGGCGCAGTGGTTGAGAGTCCGCCTGCCGATGCAGGGGACACGGGTTCGTGCCCCGGTCCGGGAAGATCCCACATGCCGCGGAGCGGCTGGGCCCGTGAGCCATGGCCGCTGAGCCTGTGCGTCCGGAGCCTGTGCGTCCGGAGCCTTTGCTCCGCAGCGGGAGAGGCCACAACAGTGAGAGGCCCACGTATCGCAAAAAAAAAAAAATTATGTTCCACTGACAATTTACATCTTTTTAATTTCTAAATTCCTGCCACAATTTACCACCCCCATTTACCCTGTGTATTTTATTATTATCTTCTGTTTTAAAATTCAGGAGTACTGGTGCTTAGGGCTTACAATTATAAACACTTCTTGAAACATACCCTCTTCTACAATACTTTACACATCTGTTTTATTTACTTCTCACCTTACTTCATTTAATTCTCAAAATAGCCCTATGAAATAGCATTATTGTAATCCCTGTAATATGTTAAAGGAGACGGAGGCACAGGGAAGTCGCTTAATATCTAAACCCATATCTAAAGTGGTAGGGCCGAGATATGACTCCCAAGCCCAACCTCTTAACCACTGAGCTGAAAAGTCTCTCTAGAGCATTGACAGAGAGGGAATGTTTTGCAGTTATCTTCCATTTTTATTACAATGGCCTTGTTGCCTTGCATATTTTTACATAAAGCTCTCTAAAACAGGAATGCTCGAAGTGTATACTGCTGTTTTCCTCCTGGTTCCTTAAGACAAACCATGAAATGTGTGGGCACATTATATGAATTTGTTATGCACTCCTCCAAAATAGCATGTGTTTCATATTAGTAATAGGGGAAAAGTATAAAGATACATACAATGTGAATACACACACATTGGTTATTTGACTTCCTGGTTGAACTTTGAATTTAACCCCAATGACTAATCTCTTTATGCACATTACTTCATCCTGACATGTATAACGTATATAAGGAGGAATAACTTGAACAGGAAGAATTGGTTTGTGAAAGAACAAAGCTACTATAGATGCATTTTTAGAAACTTTAGTTGTAGCGGAGGAAATGAGTCTTTTTAAGAAAATCAAAAGCCTGACTCTAAGACTTCTTGTAAACGAGATGGGCATTGTGAAAAATGCCTCTTCCAGCAACTAAAGTTTGAGTAATTAAGGAGCAAATGATAAAAATAAGGAAATTGTTATATACTTTTCATAATCAGGGATATGAACATACACCCAACTTCAGTATAATTCCTTTTATGACATTTTAGACTGCCACTACGGATTATGAGTTATGAGAAAATATAATTTGATTCATAACTTTCAGTATTAGGATCTATTCAGCATGTTAAAAATTAACATTCTGGCACATCTAGTCCTCTGGTGAAAATAGTGTTCTAGTTTCAAGTTGACAAAATAGCCTAAAGGTATTTTGGACAGGAATTTATACAGATTTAATACCAACAAATATGCCCTGTGGTAAGCTTTGATGATGGTATTGAAGAGAGTTCACTGGGGAGAAAAAAAGTTTTAAAAAGATGCAAGTCATTTGAAAAAATAAAATATTTACACAATGTAATATTTTGGCATGGAACTATTGAGGACAAAATGTTCTCAAACCGTTTTAAGGTAATGTTTCCTACTTAACACAAATAAAATTGCATATTAGTGTACCTCTACCAGGAAAAGAAAAGGAAAAAAGCAATATTAAAAAGTGGCTCTTGGGTGAATAGTTGGATTAAAATTTCATATTGAATATTTCTTAAGGAGCATAGGATATTAGAATTTTTAGAAACAAACCTCTGTCAAAAGCTGCTATAGAGCTAGTCCTAAATAGTTCTCTTTGTTCAAACTGTACCACATCATGTAAGACTTGAGAGGCTAACCAGAGAGAACAAGTCTATTAAGCAACTCTGCAATAGCATTCTGTTAGAAAGTATGGTGGGTTGTTGGAAATGCTGGTAAGTTTGCTTAGCCCATTTCAAGAGTTTCTCTAAGGACCAAAGTCTGCATCTCCAATGATGCTATCAAAAAAGCAAGAGATGGGGGCTTCCCTGGTGGCGCAGTGGTTGAGAGTCCACCTGCCGATGCAGGGGACGCGGGTTCGTGCCCCAGTCCGGGAAGATCCCACATGTCGCGGAGCGGCTGGGCCCGTGAGACATGGCCGCTGAACCTGCACGTCCGGAGCCTGTGCTCCACAACGGGAGAGGCCACAACAGTGAGAGGCCCGCGTACCGCAAAAAAAAAAAAAAAAAAAAAAAGCAAGAGATGGGACAACAGTCAACTGCTTTCCAATCTTTCCTTGCTTTCTAAGATTTGCCAAGAATGGTTTCTTCTACTAAAACATGACCCCTGAGCTATATACACTAACCCAGATTTGACATGTCTGTGTGCCTCCCCCTTTGCTACTAAAAATATTGGGATATTCATTTTTGGCCATTTTGACCGAGCCTGGTTTGAGTCTGGAACACCCCTTTATTCCTGGATATTGTGACAGACTAGAGCCCTTGCCCTCAACCACTTGCCATTTGGGGGCTCTTGGAAAATGTTAAGACTTGTGTGAGCCACTTTAGATATGTGGTCTAGCTCTCAAGGAGTTCATAATTTTTTAAAAAACTGGTCAGAAGACTCTAAGCATGCAAAAGATATTTTCTGTAGCAGTTCTTTTCCCCACTTTTCTATTAGTCATAAAGACCAAAATTGCTTCCTACATTTTCCTTTCATTCGATACATATTTATTTAGGGCCTATTATGTGCTAGACACTGAGAATGTAGCAATGAATAGTCATCTACTTCTCTTTGCAGCATATTTTTGTTACCTAAAATCCCACGCATCATACTGGTGCAGAAAGGTTGACATGTAGATTCTTGAAAAAAGAGTCCTGAGGGAAGCAGGAAAGGTTCAGAATTCTGGAACCAAACTGTGTGCCTTCTCTTTAGGCTTTCAGTATACAAGAAGGTGGAAAGCAGGATAAATTGCATCTCTTGTTCTCATTATGTCTATTCCTAAAAAATATACGGTGACCATATTTCCTTCAACAACCAGCAAAAAAATCTGACTACTATAAACACATATGACAAGAATGGATTTTATAAGCAGGAACTGTCAGACAAAACCAGGTTATTTGATTAAAGTGTCTGACAATTAGTGATGAAGTTTCATGGACTTCCTTTAAAATTTCCCAAGGGCTTCTCAACATGGGTTTCATCAGCCACTGTCCCCATGTTGGGCCCTGAGAGAAAAGAGTATATATGTGCATCTTTGCATTGACTCCATTTGTGGAAGCTTGATTCTCCATCTCGTATTCCCTGCCTGTCCAGGGGTCAATGGACTTTTCAGTCTTTATCCTACCTGACATCTCAGTAGCATTTGACACTGTCTTTATCTTTCTTCTACTCTTTCCTTGGATTCCATTGCATTTTACTTTTCTGATTACTCTCCTATCTCTTTTGCTTACTCCTTCATGGACCCCTTTATGATCTCCCTTATCTCTGCCCATTCCTTAAATGTTTGTGTTCTTCAGGATCCTCTTCTCATTTCACACACTCTCCTGATTCAATTTCATCTCAAATATATATATAAATGTATATTTCAGATTGAATCTCTCCCGAACCCCAAGCCCCAATATCCAACCTCCTGCCGAGTTTCTCCATTTGGACACCCATCAGTCATCTCAATTCCAGCTTTCCAACACTGAACTCTTAATCTTCTCCTGACCCCTCTATCCCATGGCTCCAAACTTGCTTCTCCTCTGTGTTCCCTTTCTCTGGGAATCACACTACCGCCCATCCAGTTGCCTATGCCAGATACTTGGTCAACCTCCTTGATTTCTCTTTCTCTGTCACAACTCACATCAAATCAGTCACCAAGCCTACATCTTAAAAATATCTTGCTATTCTCATGACTCACCATAGCCATTGTTTCTCCCCTAATTTAAATCACCATTCTTTCTCTCTCAATTGCCTCTTTGCTGGTCCTCCTGTCTCTCAGTGTGAACCCTTCTAGTCTATTTTACAGACCACAGTCCAGAATAAATTTGCAAAAATGCAATTTTCATCACATCAACCCCTTGTTCAGAACACTTTGTGGTTCCTTTATCATTCAGGACAGAGTTGAAAGTTTTTAATGCGGCCTAAGTGATTGGTTCCTGTGGTTTCATCTCTCCTCTTAAACTCTTTGCTTCAGGTTTTCTAACTATTAATAATTTTACTTCTTGAATATGTCATGCTTTTTCTTTCCACCAGAACTTTGAACCCTCTAGTCAAGGATTCCCTCTCAGAGGATTCTTCAAAGATTACCTAGTACTGTATACTATTATGTGATCTCATGTCTCATGCTTCACCAGTGGTGTGTCTCTAAATAAGCCTGATATTCATACTATGATTTCTTACTACTGACCCTTAAGACAGGTATGTATACAGGTTATGTGGAAATTGAACATTACATCTTTGGGGGAGATATCTTTTTTTTTAAAGTATGCAAATCATCAAAAATCTCCTGGCGGTCCAGTGGTTAGGACTCTTCAGTTCCAGTGCAGGTTCGATCCTGGTCGGGGAACTAAGATCCTGCATGACACACAGTGCGGCCAAGGAAAAAAAAGTAAAATTAAAAAAAAAATAATAAAGTATACAAATCATGAGTACAAAATAAGGTATGAAGATGACTATTTATTTAGAACAAGAGAAGAAATCATAACAAATGTATTGGTGCCCTGGAGATTCAGGTGTCTATTTTCTGAGATCTTGTTAGGCCATTTCCCAGGTACACTCACCTAGAAATGCTTTCTGGTTGTAACCTCGTTTCCCTCCCCACTCAGGACGCTACAGCTTCCAACAGTAATCAGTTTTCAGAGTAGCCCATGCTTGTGAGTGGCTCTGGAACTTTAAATTTATGATATATCTGTCTCTTCCTTAATAGTTTTTACGTGTCCCAGCCAATGCAAATGCCCATTTGCTTTTTTATTTGTCATTCTGACTAAAGCTTGGAAATCAGAGAACAGGGGCTTGTAGCAAGATATTTCTTAATGTCCTTTTCTGAAGTGTTCAGTAAATTAACCAGGAAATTATTTACTCTGTGTGACATCACAGCTCTATCTTCATTTTCTTGTATCTTCTAAGTTAGTGGGTCCCAACCCTGGCTATATGTAGGAATCATTTGGAGAGTTCTTTACAAATATAAATTTTTGGTTCCAGTTATAAACCTGCTGAGTTAGGCTCTCCCACAGTGAGGCCAAAAATCTGTATTCTTAACAGACTCTGCTGGTGATTCTTATGGAGTCAGTTCAGCACCAATTTAAAAATGACATTTGGAAACAACTGGTCTAAAGAACTGAAGAAGCCAGGTCAAAGGCCCCACTCATTGAAGAATAAATAGTCTCAATAGGTGGATTAAATTTTCTTCCAACACTTTTATAATACAGAGAATCATTGGTTCTAAGAACCTAGATGGTCTATTGCAGATTTCTAGGACTGCCACATTAGGATAGGACTGCCAACTTATTCTGAAACCTTAACTGATAGGGAAGAGAGAAGAAACACTATGCATTGGCCCAAATTTTTAAAAAAAGACTGGAGCATCACCAATTTTCACCCTGTGAAGTTAAAAGCATGCATTTGTGCATATGGTTGTCCTATCATCTACTACACAAATGATTTACAGGAATTAAAACGAAAATCCAGGAAAAGTTTAAGTATCTGAGTAATTCCATCAATTAAAAATGCACTATCAGGCATGTTACAAACTTGTAGATTAGGACAGAGACTTTAATCTATTCCTAATGTTGTTTTATATGTGTATAGTATTCTCTTCCCAGAAATAAAAAGACTAGTTAGATATGGCATTTTCACTTCCACAGGGCTCATTTCCTCTGAAGGCAAGTGGTTAATTTCTGAAGAGTGTTCATATGGGTGATGTATAACTGTATCATTAGCATTCTCCTTCTTTGAGATCAAATAATATCACTAAGACTTTTAGCTAATTTTTTCTAAAGAAACTTTGTAATGTTTTTTAAAAGAATTGCTTTAGTATTTGTTGTGTGGGATGGAAAGATTTTGGAGACCTTGACTTCTAAATCAGTCTGAGAAAACAATTTCCACATGTCATGTTCTTTTGCTTTGTATGTAGTGAGAAGAAAGAACGAAGCAGTCTTTTCATACTCCTTTGAGTTTAAGATTTGAAAATTTACTTTCTATTTCCTTCAAAAGAGAAACGAGTCACATTAGGTTTTATCTTAAGAATAATGACTATTGTTTTAATAAAAATAACACATGCTCACTATTTTAAAAATTCAAGCAATACAGAAAAGTACAAAGAAGAGAGAAATTAACCTAAAATTATACCACCCAGGAAGAACCATAGCTCTCTATGTGCATATATAGAGAGAGGGATGGATGGGTGATGGAAGGATGGATGGATGGATGGATGGTTGGATGGATGGATGGCTGGAAAATCATTTCATACCCCCAGTCCCTGGAATAGTGTCTGGCTTATAGTAGGTACTCAATAAAAATACAGTAAATGAATGAATTGGATCAAATCATTGATTAAAATAAATGATGTGTTTTTCTGGAACAATACTGCCCAAATTGGAATCTCATTTCTATCACTTAATATGTGTTTGACCTTGAAAAAGACACTTAACATCTCTGCAACTCAGTTAACTCATCTTTAAAATGGGGATAATAATACTACTCACCTTCATCAATGACATTCTTAAGTGAAATTGGAGTGTGTGTGTGTGTGTGTGTGTGCATGCATGCATGCACATGCATGTACAGTGGTGGAAGATACAATGCCTACTAGTAGATTTGGTGTTGACTGCCATGAAACATGTTAAAGTGCCAGCAGTTTTACCTATCATTGCTTTTGCACCAGCAGTGAACATGCCAACACAGTGAAAATGGCAAATAAAGCTTTCGTATCACTATGAAAATAGTTTTGACTATACAGACCCCCTCATTTTGAGAACCACTTTTCAAACCACTTCTTGCCAAAATAAAATTTATAGCCAGAGTTATCAGGATATTAAGTCATCTTCTTTCTGTACAACTGCTTTTGGAAGTGGGTGACTCCTTTGTTTCTTTTTGTAGCCACTACTGTACATGAGGCTGAGCCATTTATTTTGTTGTTGCTTGAACCCGTGGCTGTTATTTTTCTTCATGTTATTACTGGATGAAAGAGATTCTGTGATTGGACTACATTCCAACACCTTCATCCATAAGCATAGTTGGGTTTTTGAGTTAATTAAAAATAATCTCAAAAAAAAATCTCATTTTTTTACTCTTAAGGTTGGGGCTTCTCTTCCATTGAATAGGATTTTGGTCAGCTAAGGTTTAGTCAGGGGAGCAAAAGCACTATGTTATGGGATAAGAGACTTATTTAGAACTGTGGTAAATCTAGGGAAGAGAAGAGTCTGGAAGAGAAGTTGGAGGGCCAGATGTGGAGTTACCAGTTAGTCAATTTAAGAAGCCACATATGTCTAGACCCAAAGTAGGGACACGAAGGGGGAATCTGTGTAGAGGTCTATGAAAACCTGTTGCCTGCGAATAAACCACAACCTCTGTGGAGCCATAGCCAAGCACCTAAGGGTGGATCTGAGCCACTGCCGGTCAACACTGCCAGGAGTCAGTAAGCAAAGCTAGATGTGGGGCAGGAGAGTGAGATGACATGGTGGCACCTGCCACATATCTCTTCTTCTGTCTCTGTACCTGCCTGTGAAAATAGTTCCAGGCAGTTATGACCACTACCTTGTTCCTACCTTCCAAATATTAAGCAAGCCCTGTCTTGGCCAATTCTAACCTGGAAGCATACAAGGAAGGGAATTCTGGAGAATGGAGTCTGATGGCATGTACTATCTTTTTTTAAGGTATAAATATTAGATTTATCAAATGATTTTCTAGACAAGAAGTATAAAAAAAGTTTCCAGAGAATTTCGCCACTGTTTTGCAAAAAAAAAATTTTGCAAAAAGTTAGGAGGAAATCCCATTAATTTAAATAACTCATGCTATCCACATAGGCTGTATAGAGTTGAATGATTCTTTTTTCAAAAGGATTAAAATTCTTAAAACTATAGTCACATAGAAGTCATCCTTAATTTGCTATAACCTAAGGACTGTTTGGTCCATATTCTTCAGATATTATTGTAATTGTAAAAATTTACAGTAATGTATTATTTTTATCATCAGGAAAAAGTTAGCTATAAATTATTATACACACATATATAATACACACATACACAAACCCCATATATACTCATATATGCAGGGTTCTACATGGTCTTTTAACTATATCTAGTGTTCAATAAATATTTCCTATGATTGAAGATTTAAATTAGAACTATATAAGCATCATGAAACTCTTCTTACAGGTTTCTTTCTAAACAGTGGTTTATAATCTTCTTCACTTTCTTTCTTGCTATTTTATTTTCCCACCACAGACATTTTCATTGTACAGAATGCATGGTGGCTTAGGTTTAATATATTTTGAAAGCATAAAAAATGTTCCATCAGCAACAATGTCCTATTGGTAAAAAAGGGGAGGGGTCTTTGAAGGGGCTTGGATCCATAATTTTGGGAGCAAGTTTTTAAAGGAAATTTTTATATTTCAATTTCTTTCAGAAGAGCATCCCTGCTTAGATATTTTTCAAGGAACAAAGTGCTTTCTTTGAGGCTAACTTTGCCAAAACAGAGTCAAAGAATATTGAAATGGAAGAAATGAGAGATACTTTGCAGGTCATCTGCCTGACCCACTCTTTATATAGATAATGAAATAAAAGTCTAGAGTGAATACACTACTTGTCTAGGGTCACACGGCTATTTATTTAGTGGCAGAACAAGTGTTGTAGTTCAGGGTCTCCTGAGTATCAGTCAAATGTTCTTTAAAACAAAACTTTATTGAGGAACATTTTACATATTATATAACTCTCTCATTTCAAGTGTACAATTCAATGATTTCTAGTAAATCTGTTTTAGAACATTTTCATCACACCAATTAGATCCCATGTGCCCATTTATTACTTCTTAAAATTATTTAAAAATTTTTATTTATTTGGCTGTGCCAGGTCTTAGTTGTGGCAGGCGGGATCTTTGTTGCCGTGTGTGGGATCTTTTAGTTGTGGCATGCAGGATCCAGTTCCCCAACCAGGGATCGAACCCTGGCCCCCTGCATTGGGAGTGCGGAGTCTTAACCACTGGGCCACCAGGGAAGTCCCTACCCATTTACTCTTAATCCATCACCATCACCTGTCCCAGGATACCCCTAAACTACTATCTCCATAGATTTGTGTTCTTTTGATTTTATCTTTTTCTTATATTATGCTGTCAATAAAAACATTTTGTCTTCTGTACTTTTATAAATACCATCAACATGAATTTTAACACCTTTTCTGAAGTATAGTAATCTTACCAAAAACACTGTATTTATCCTTTGAAACTGTCTTACAAATGAAAATATACATTCATTCCTGAGCTAATTCAGGTTCATGAAGTATGAGAAAAAATATTTGTGCAACAATTTTAAGTAGGGTATCCCTAACTGGTACAACACCCAATTGAATGGGTGTTTATCATTTAGATGAGAAAAACTATTTCACTTCTTAGGATTCATTTATTCCTGATAAAATTGTATATTCCAAATAGAAACAATGCATGCTTTCTTTCAAGTTACAGTTTATTCTCTATTTTGTTATAAAACAGAAAGAATTAGTTTCTTCTGGAAATAAAGAAGAAATTTATTTATTCTTTATTTCCATTTATTTCACATGGAAATAAATTTGGATACATACCAGATCTAAACTGAAATGTCATTGTTAGAGTTACAAGAGATTTAGTTTCTATTAGATCAGAGAATAGAAAACCTATCCAATAATCCCAAAAGCTCCAATTTTACACACTTAAATTCAAAATTCCCACAGGGGACTTCCTGGTGGCGCAGTGGTTAAGAATCTGCCTGCCAATGTAGGGGACACGGGTTCAAGCCCTGGTCCAGGAAGATCCCACATGCCCCGCAGCAACTAAGCCCATGAGCCACAACTGCTGAGCCTGCGTGCCACAACTACTGAAGCCCACGTGCCTAGAGCCCATGCTCCGCAACAAGAGAAGCCACTGCAATGAGAAGCCAGCGCACCGCAACGAAGAGTAACCCCCGCTCACTGCAAAAGCCCGCACAATGAAGACCCAACACAGCCAAAAATAAATAAATTAAAAAAAAAATTCCTATAGGATTTCTTATAGCCTGTGCTGATTGTGCTCATGGGCTCAGATAAAGCCCAAAAGTATGAATTGAAAATATGAGAATACCAATTTCCATAAATAAAAAATAGAGCAATTTAAATGCAATGATATATTCATTTCAGAAGCTTATGTTTTGGTTGTAAGATCAACGTAAAATGAAGATTCATGCTGAAACTTGATCATTTTTCATCAGGATGGCTCATCATTTGAAATATGTGTCATTTGAATAAAATATTAGAATATATTAAAGGCATGTGAAAAGATATGAGTTTGTTTCCCATCCTATTCATCTATAAATGAGCTTTGGAGGCGCTTTCTATTATTCTGTCAACTGATATTGAATTCTCTCTACTTTTCCAAACTGCTAACACTATAAAATAACAAAATCTATTCACCTGTGAAATCATGTAATTTTAGAACTGTAAGGAGCCTTACAGATTGTATGTCCTTTGTTACTTAATGTGTGGTCCATGGACAAGCAGCCTCAGCATCATCTGAGAAATTTTATTAAGTGCAGAATCTCAGACCACCACAGACCTACTGAATCAAAATCTGCATTTGCACAGAGCAAAAGTTTTTAATTTTGATGAAGTCTAATTTATTAATTTTCCTATTATGAATCATGCTTTTGGTACCAAGTCTAAGAACTCTTTGTCTAGCCTTAGGTCTCAAAGATTTTCACCTATGTTTTTATTAAAATTTTTATAGTTTTACATCTTACATTTAAGTCTGTGATCCATTTTGAGTCAATTTTTGAATAAAGTATGAAACTTAGTTCTAGGTTAATTTTTTTGCCTATGGATGTCAATTGCTCCTGCATCATTTGCTGAAAAGCCTATTGAATTGGTTTTGCACCTTTGTCAAAAAGCAGTTGAGTGTATTTGTGTGGGTCTACTACTTCCCGGTTCTCTATTCTATTCCATTGACCTATGTGTATATCCCTCCACCAATAACACAGTCTTGGTTTTTGTAGCTATATTGAAGTTAGGTAGATTGATTACTCCCACTATATTCATTTTTTTTCAGAATAACTTCACACTTCTGTTCATTTGTCTTTTCATATTAATTTTAGAATAAACATGTCTGTATCTGTAAAAAAAATCTTGATGGAATTTTATTGGGAAGTGCATTAAATCTATATATCTATTTGGGGAAAACTGACATTTTTACTATAATGAGTCTTTCAGTCCATGTACATGTTATGTCTCTCCTTTTATTTAGAACTTCTTTGATTTCTTTCATGAGTCATGTAGTTTCCAGCATGTAAGTTCTACATAGGTTTTGTTAGACTAACATGTATTTCACTTTTTTGAGGAATTGTAAATAGTACTGTAATTACCAATTTTCACATCCATACATTCATTTGCTAGTATACAGAAATAGAAATGATTTTTATGTTTAACTTGCAGGCAACCTTGATTAGCTCATTTATTAGTTCTAGGAGTTTTTGTAGATTCCTTGGGGTTTTCTGCTTAAACCAATCTAAGTGATCTAAGTACTGACAGTTTTAGTTCTTCCTCTTCTTGACTTATTGCACTGGCTGGAACTTCCAGCACTATGTTGAGCAGAAGTGGTAGGAACTGACATCCTTGCCTTATCCCTGCTCTTAAGAGAAAGGAGTCTCTTACCATTAAGTGTAACATTAGCTGTAGGGTTTTTATAGATGCTCTTTATCAAGGAAAAGAACTTACTCTTGATCTTACTTTTCTTTTATCATGAATGGATGTTGAATTTTGTCAAATAGTTTTTCTGTATCAATTCATATAATCATGTGATTTTTCTTCTTTAGCCTATTAATATGGTGGGTCACATCAACCTATTCTGGAATATGGAAACTAGCCTTGCATCTGGAATAAACCCCACTTAATCATGAAGTTTAATTCTTTTTATTGACTGCTTAATGCCACTTGCTAATATTTGTTAAGAATGTTTGCATTTATATTAATGAGTTATAGTTCTCTGTAGTTTTCTTTTTTGGATTATCTCTGTTTAGTTTTAGTATCAGGGCAAAATTTTAAATCATTATAAAATGACTAGGAGATGAAGATTGTTAAAGTAGCATTAAATCATCAACATCCTCCTAAGCTCCTTATCTCAACTACTAGTACTAGACACTAGCAATAGAATCTCAAAAGCATCGTGGTTTCCTGTCTCTTACCTCCCCAAAATAGCTAATAGTTATGCAGCACTTACTTTGTGTGAGGCACTCAAATAATCATTTTACATTCATTAACTCATTTATTCTTCATATTTTGCAAATGAAACAACTGAGGCTTGAGAGGTAAGGATTACAAAGACAGTGACTCAACCGAGTTCAAAGACAGGTATACACGACTCCATAGCCATATTTCACCAGGACCCTCCACAATCTCAAGAGTTTTGCCTATGCAATTCCCCTATAGTCCATCCCACATACGTGTTTCTACTATCAGTACTGAAGTTCAGATTCCCTTTTCTTTTGTACACAATGATTTTTAAAACTACCTAATTGGTCTCCCTACCACCACACTCATCTTTCCCAATCTGTATTTCACAGGCTACCCAATTATCATGTTAGACCAGAAGAGGCATAGCAGAAAGCATATGGAATCTGAGATGAGTATATATCACAAATCAAAACTTAACTTCCTGTGTAACCTAAGCAAGTTAATTAACCTCTTCACACCTCAATTTATCTATAAAATGAAAATAATTTTACCTTCCTTATGGAGTATTATATTAAATTAGATTTCACATGTAAAGTGCCAAGATGAAGCGCCTGTACATAGTAGACCTTCCATATATCTTAATTTCCTTCCTTTCAATAAACAAAAATAGGTGGTTCCTGCTTGCCTATGGGATACAATCAGAACTTGTTATCCTGGTGGACAGGGCTCTTGGCCCTGGGCCCAAACTCTGTTGTCAGTCTCATTTCCCTCTACTATGTCATTTCCCCAAAATTCCAATTGCCTTTGTTCTTACTGTTCCCTCATCCTGGATTACATTTTTCCTACTTTTCTGCCAACTGAAGTTATCTTTTAGGACCCTATTTAGAAACCATTTTCTTTTTTTCAGTTTGGAATATGGCATTTGACTTTATTCTTGACAACGTTCAGGTGGTTTTACAACAATCTTGTGGAAGCACATTAAAGTTACCTAAATATTACCAGGGAGCCTGGTGCTCTTCACTTGCTGTGCCATAAGTGCTTGTGAGATATTTGAAAGTGCATTATAGTAATGCTCTGAGTTTTCTCATTTTAAATGTCTTTTTCAGCCAAGTGTTTTGTACATATATTTTCAGTAAGTGCCAAATATGTCAGTATTGCATGTAAATAATTGTTGTGGGGTTTTTGTTTTGTTTTGTTTGGTTGGTTGGTTTTTTGGCTGCACCGAGTGGCTTGCAGGATCTTAGTTCCCCAACCAGGGATTGAGCCTGGGCCCACAGCAGTGAAAGCACCGAGTCCTAACCACTTGACCACCAAGGAATTCCTTTTTTTTTCTTCTTATAATTGTGTTAATTCTTTTACTGTAGCATAGATTCTATTTACAAAATGTTTGTTTATAAAGTTTTATGGATTTTTACAGTCAAGTATAGAAACGCTTTTCTTTTTCTTTTTCTTTTTTTTTTTGCAGTACGCGGGCCTATCACTGTTGTGGCCTCTCCCGTTGCGGAGCACAGGCTCTGTACGCGCAGGCTCAGCGGCCATGGCTCACGGGCCCAGCCGCTCCGCGGCATGTGGGATCCTCCTGGACCGGGGCATGAACCCGTGTCCCCCGCATCGGCAGGCGGACTTCCAACCACTGCGCCACCAGGGAAGCCCTAGAAACCCTTTTCTTGAAGATCTTCTCTAAAGACTCCCTTCACTTCCTAAAGTGAATAAATCCCCCTTCTCCCTTGTTCCCACATGACACCGCAGGTTCCAGCTGGATTAGGAGAGTGAGGTGTTATTCATGTTTTATTCGCTAACACTACGCCTTGAAGTAGCAAAACGGCTAAAAACAGAGGGCTTAAGACAGATAATCCTGGATTTGGATTTGACTGCCATTTACTAACTGGAGTTACCTCCCTGTGACTCAATTATGTACTCTATAAAATTGGGGTGACGAGTGTCTCTATTTAATAAGGTTGATGTGAAAATTAAATAAGAAAATGTATATAAAGTACTTTAGTAAGAAGTCTGATATATGGGCTGTGTTCAGCAGATCAGTAAATATTTGTTATGATGAATATCAATCCTAAATCTGTCACTCAGTTGTGAGACTTTTCATCACTAACAAGGCAAATCTTAATTTATAGCTCAAAGGTCTGTGAGAATTAAATGGGAAATGTGTTAAAATACCTAACATTTTCCATGCCACATAATAGGACCTTTATAGAGGCCCTTATTTTCTTATTCTTACTCTTTTCTTTAAGCAATTCATGTGTGTGCTTCTTTTTGGTTTACTAAAGATTTAAATGAAGTAGACAGGATGACACAAGGAATATTTGGGGACTTGAATATATGAAAATATAGTAATCACACAGTTTTAAATAAAATTCCAAAAGTAAATTATTAAAAGTCTAGTTTAGGGTTTCCCTGGTGGCGCAGTGGTTGAGAGTCCGCCTGCCGATGCAGGGGACACAGGTTCGTGCCCCAGTCTGGGAAGATCCCACATGCCACGGAGCGGCTAGGCCTGTGAGCCATGGCCGCTGAGCCTGCGCGTCCGGAGCCTGTGCTCCGCAGCGGGAGAGGCCACAACAGTGAGAGGCCCGCGTAACGCAAAAAAAAAAAGTCTAGTTTATTGTTTTTCTTACAAAGATCTTACTCTCCCTGCTATTTTTTTGTGTCCCTATCTCTTCTCCTCCAAGCTCTCTTAGATGGTCTGCTTGACTTAATTCCTCAATGTCTGTACTTTTTGATGCCTGAAAGTCACCTAAATCACATAAAGATCATCTATATGATTTTAATTTAGATTAAAATTGTCAGTCACTTGGATTATTCATGAGTTAGTGATAGAATTCTAGCTTCCTGGACAGAAAACCCATGATCCGCCATCCCTGGCTAAAGCAGATTTCTTTCAAAGTAACAACATAGTGCAGTGGGAAGAGCATTTAACTGGGAGTTAAGACACCTGAGTCCTGGTGCCAGTCCTCCTACTATTACCTGTGTGACCCTGGGCAGGTAGTTTCACCTCTCTGGCTGTCAGTTCTCCCTTTATAAAATGGTCTCTGGTGAGTCCTATGATCCTACATGCTGTAATACATCTTCCATAAATTGAATGATTCAGATAATCAACAGAAACTTCAACTGTTAGGAGAGATATTTTGGAGCAACTCCTTTATATTATAATTTCACCCTGATTTCACTTAGAGGCTTATAGTGAAGAAACAAAAAGTTCATTATGCTCAAGGTCAGTTAGTCTGAATCAATTATCACAGCAGATTATTTGTGCTAATGTGTTTCCATGGCATGATCTCTCCTCCTGAAGCATTTCTGAGGTTTTGAAAACTGCTTTTCATTTTCAAATAAAAATGCTCCCAGCCACCTACACTCAGGAATACAGCAATAATGGATTGGCACTATTCCTGACAGCATATGCTAATTCATAGGCTTTTAAATGGAAAGAATGCAGAGACTACGAAATGAGTAGTTTTATGTTCTCTGAATCTACCACTTTTTATCATGCAATAAACTTTCACATACAATTCAGTCCCTCAATATCCTATTTTATTTTCAAAAAAGAGTATGTTCCGGGCTTCCCTGGTGGCGCAGTGGTTGAGAGTCCGCCTGCCGATGCAGGGGACGTAGGTTCATGCCCCGGTCCGGGAAGATCCCACATGGCGCGGAGCGGCTGGGCCCGTGAGCCATGGCTGCTGACCCTGCGCGTCCAGAGCCTGTGCTCCGCAACGGGAGAGGCCACAACAGTGAGAGGCCCGCGTACCGCAAAAAAAAAAAAAAAAAAAAAAAAAAAAAGAATATGTTCCAATATGACCTTCTGATGCACTTGTGACTATCATCAGGTATTATATAGGGCTGTTAAAATAAAAATAGATAAATTTTAAACAATAATACAGGTATCCCCTGCTTTTCGAAAATTCACTTTTACTCCACTTTGCTTTTACGAAAGACCTACATTAGAACCAGTTTTCACTAACTGAAGGAAATCCAAAGAGGATTTTTGCTTTAAATAAGAAAGGCAAAAAGTGAAAATAACATTCAGTTTTTGTTTTGCAACAAGCCTTTATAGAAGCAGTGCACACCCAGAGCTGCGAGAACCGCAGCACTCAGCTCCTTCTCTGGAAAATATACTCAGCATCTCGGCATCAAGCCACCATAGCTTTGAACTGTGTCTATGAGCATCTGTGCTTTATCTCAATTAATTTTGTGCATCTGTTGGCAAGATGTGTCCTAGGGTAATTGCTTCTTCACTTTACGCCATTTCAGCTTATGTAAATTTTCACCAGAACAGTCTACTTTCAGATAGCAAGGGAAACATGTATTTTTAAAAATTGATCTTACGGGCTTCCCTGGTGGTGCAGTGGTTGGGAGTCCAGCTGCCGATGCAGGGGACGCGGGTTCGTGCCCCGGTCCGGGAGGATCCCACATGCCGTGGAGTGGCTGGGCCCATGAGCCATGGCTGTTGAGCCTGCGCGTCCGGAGCCTGTGCTCCGCAACAGGTGAGGCCGCAATGGTGAGAGGCCCATGTACCACAAAAAAAAAAAAAAAAAAAAAAATTTCCCTAAGTAGATGAGAATACAAACTGTTCTTTAATGTGGGACCCTGGTCCTAGGCTTTCTCTAGCTACTCTTAGGTCCAGATACAAAATGCCCATGGAAAATAGGGTGACCAACTGTCCTGGTTTCCCTGGGACTGAGAGGCTTCCTGGGATGCAGGAATTTCAGTGCTGGGACGGTCACAGGCAAACTGGGAAGGGTGATCATCCTAAATTGGCAAAACATTAAGAGCCCTCACGCCCATTCCCCTGGTGGAAAGACACATTTAAGCCAATCCAGTGAGTGATTCCAGGCTTTACAGATGGTGGGCACACGTATAAGAAGTGTCTGTTAACCACCCCTCCCCTCACCTTCTGTTTCTGGGCTACAGCATTTCTTTAGTTACAGCAATGCATCTTGAATCTCACCACGCAACAGAATCACCTAGAGGGCTTGTTAAAATACAGGCTGCTGAACTCCACCCCTAGCGTTTCTAATTCGGTAGGCCTGGGGTAGGACTCAAAAATCGCATTTCTCATACGTTACCAGGTGATGCAGATAATGCTGGTCTGGGGATCTAGCTTTTAGTACCACTGCTCTAAGGTTGGCATATTACTGTCCTTTTCTGAAACTAACATGTAATCCAAAAGAATCAACTGAAAGTATGAAGGCATGAATCAACAATATAAAGTACAGACTATCATAAGAATTAGTCTTCATTTCTTAAGCAGTCCTCAGTGGTGAGTACAATTTAAAAACAAAATTTTAATACTTCTAAATATAATACAAAAGTTTTGCAGGGATGTGAGGGCATTCTCTATTACTGGGTTTACTTTAATGACTGTGATTTCTCTGTGGAAAAGTAAGCACACTGTACCACACAGTTCTGGTGACATTTGGTTCCTCTTCTGTGTGCTCAAACCTACAGTCGAAATATTCTTTGTATTTAATTTGAACCATAGTTTCACAGGTGTCACTCTCTCTGGCATACTAAACAGGAAAAAAAAGTGCATTTTGATAACACATTCTGCATTTCTTTCAACCTTTATGAAAGCTTTTTAATGTAACTGAACATGTTACAAAAATATAAAAACAATTCCAGAGTATAAATATGCATTCGATTTTATGCCCGTATTCTGCCCATCTCCTGCTGGCTACAGTACACAAATTTTACCTTAAACTGTGGAAATATGTCCCTTTATCATCAAAGATAGGTTTCTGACTGCCCTCATTTAGATGTAGTATTTGACCTAGGAGAAACTAAGCTACAGAGCTTTGATGACAAAATTTCAATCCCATATCTGTAAAAGGTTTCTATGGAATTGGGTTTGAAATAGAGAAACTTTACCATTTTGATGAATAAAATGAATTACTAAATGGTCCAATCTCAGACACCAGGTTTCAATAATAACCATTTTGTTTTTGTCCCCAGCGTTCCGGTGGTGCCCTGGCCATTCCCCTATGTGCATTCCAGGGGACCGTGTCTCTCCAAGCCCCAACCGGGAAAACCCTATCTCTTTCTACCTATGAGGTGAGCACAGAAGGACAAAAAATTACCCCAGCCTCTAAGAAAATAGAAGTCTATCGATCCAAAAGTGTTGGCCATGAACCAAACTCAGAAGATTCTCCCTCCACATTTGCGGACACCAGTGTGAAAATACACTTGGAGGTTCTTGAAATTTGTGATAATGAAGAGGCCTTGGACACGGTGTCAATTATTAGCAACATCAGCCAGTCCTCCACACAGATCAGATCTCCTTCCCTACGCTACTCACGGAAAGAAAACAGATTTGTTTCATGTGATTTAGGGGAAACAGCCTCATATTCTCTCTTTTTACCCACAAGTAATCCTGATGGTGATATCAACATCTCCATTCCAGACACTGTTGAAGCACACAGGCAGAACAGTAAAAGGCAGAGCCAAGAGAGGGACGGCTACCAGGAGGAAATCCAGTTGTTAAATAAAGCTTATAGGAGAAGAGAAGAAGAAAGCAAGGATAACTAGTGATCATTTGGCCTAATAAAGGCAAGAATGGCTCTGCAACTTCAAACTACTAAACTAACACCTTTGTTCTGAGGCTATTTGATTTCCTTTTTTTTTTTTTTTCTTTGTGGTACGCGGGCCTCTCAGTGTTGTGGCCTCTCCTGTTGCGGAGCACAGGCTCCGGATGCGCAGGCCCAGCGGCCATGGCTCACGGGCGCAGCCGCTCCGCGGCATGTGGGATCTTCCCGGACCGGGGCACGAACCCGTGTCCCCCGCATCGGCAGGCGGACTCTCAACCACTGCGCCACCAGGGAAGCCCTGATTTTCTGTTTTATTTGTTGGTTTACATAAGCTTTACAGACTTAATAGTTAATTATTTTTAGTGCAAACAGCTGGAACTAGTGCAAACACTTGAGTGCTTTTTAAGTGTTACTTATAGATCGCGCACACTGTGGCAATTATAAGATTCTGTTTCTTATCTGATTTCTAAAAACCTTCTCTAAATCAAACCTTGGTCTTGTTTACTAATGTTTTCGCCTATGTTTGTCAACCTCAGAGTAAACAGAAAATTGTATAAGCTCAATGAATATACTGTTCTCATGCATGTGTTTCTACACATAAAGTTGGCCTTTACAGCAAGGGGAAAAATATTTGGGGAATGGAAGAAATGTAGCAAAACTCTGAGTTGAAGAGGCTTCCTAAATGTGGCTAGCAAAGCAAGCTTATTATTACAGTTACTGCTTTAGCTTTACACTGATGTCTAGGAAATATACTCCTGTATAAAACGGCAAATTAGCTTCCAACTTTGAAACGTGCATGTCCCTAGTCTGTAAATAGTTGTTCCCTTCATTTCTATAAAATACAAATTGTTTACTGAATTTTTTTTCTTTCTCTCTTAAATATGAGAGTTTTCCTTTCACCTTTTCAGTATGTTGACTGCTCTTCAAACAGATATGTTGTATGTTAGACGTAGCTCTTAAACATATTGGAAAAGTTTGTAGATGTATACTTATCATTTCTAGAATTCTTTTGTTTATTTGAACAGAAACTAGGGAAAAACACCATAAGATTAAGTTCTGTGAGGTGCACCCAAGTAGACTAAAAAACTTCTGGGCAGAGCAGAGGGAAAATCCTCTAAGTCCAAACAAAAGTATCTGTTTCTAAAGTGGCAGATATGGCAGACCTTCTTCGCCACTCTTGAAGCACGGAAAATTTTAGTTCACATATTATTCTAAGTTTAGGTGCTTTTTCATTTCCTTCCCAAAGATATGTGTATCTCAAGCAAAGAAACAATTCAATATACTTTATTAAGTGATTGTGAGGTACACATATCAAGATTAATTTTAAATATGTTACATTGCAAAAATGCAGATATCACCTTGTCAGAATATTAGTGACGTATATTTCAAAAAAAAAAATTAGAAAGTGATTTTTCCTCAAATTGCTTTATTCTGATCTTTCTGTAAACATATATTAAATGTATTACCTAAATGTTTATTTCCAAAGTTATTGAGTTGACATTTTACGTTTTAAACTTTGTACACTCTCAACTCACATATCTTAGTTATTATTTACAAACTGAGTGAATTATTTTTTAAACGATTTATTCTGGTTTCTATTTCATTATATTGAATCAGAATTCTAAATTACTTGACATGGGCTTTCAGACTGTTTTATCTTCAGATGATTATTTTGCTACCAAGAAGTTATTTTCAAAATAATTATCTCAGTGGACTTTCCCTATCTTTCACCTAACTTCTCAATATATCATTATCTAAACTTGGGAAGCAAAGGTAATGCCACTAGTCATGTTTGTAAAGAAAGCCTCAAATAATGCATAACATATAAATTCAAATTCAGATGTATTCTCATTACAAATACATTTAACTTAAGATAATACTTTTTATCTCCAAACTTGAGGGTTAATTTAACATAACGACAAATGGCCAGATCAATCTGATGTTATAAATCAGCAGCATTAAATGTCTGTTATAAAAGCCAAAGTTGAATTGAATATTCTAATAATGCTTTGTAAAAGACAGGTTTTGATATATTAAATTTAGATGTATAATTTTATAAAAGAGAAAAGTGATTTTGCTGCTTAAAGTATAATTTCTGGCAGCAAGAAAATTAGAAACAGAATCATAATAAAACTGAACAAAATAATAAAGAGAAATCCTTTATAACTGCACAGCACTTTGAGTGGAGAGGAGATGATGAAAAACAAGATTTAAAGAATACAAGAATTGGATTGGAAGACAGTAATACCCATTTTCTCTCCTGTGTTCCATTTTATTTTCACTGGACTTGGGCCTATTCTGGGGGAATTGAAAAACAAACAAACAAAAAACCTAGGATATTGTATCCCCATTTAACTGTCCTTGGTTGTTGAATTAACTGTATAATGGATACACTTAAAAGTTCAGACGTATTCATACAATACCAGGATTATTTACCACAAAGCCACAGACTTTGGCATCACATTACTAACCTGTAACAGTTCAAACTTCAAGGCAACAGTAGTGAATCTACAAGAAAACTCTACAGGGGGCTATGCCTAAGCATGAACAGCTTCTACCAATCCCTGTTAAGAGAGGGGATGGTTCAGCTACACCGGTATAAAGTCTACTTTCTCTTTAATGTGATTACAATTGTAAAAATGCATTCTGGTATAGGACATACCCTTATAGATATTTTGTGCTATATTTAAATATCTTACCTTTGCATTGTTATATTGTTCTTATTATTAATAAATGCTCTATTTCATATAGTTTATCTCTTTTCTCTACAAATTGATGTATCTGAAAACAAAAACTATTTACCTAATAAAAATATCACCATCTGGTGGTGACTTTTATAAACTGAAAACACATAATCCCTAAGATTTCCCCAAATATAAACACATATTACATAATCCCAAAGACTTCCAAGAATTATGACTGAGGCAACCATTTTGAAGACAGCGAATATCACAGTATTACTTGGAATATAATTTAAAAAAAGGCTTGGTTATGCATTACTTGGAAGCTTTTTCTCAACATAGTTCTGTAGTATTGGATTTCATAAATAGATTTTCTCTTAATTTCTTATACTATTCAGCTACTCTCATTCATGTACTCATCATAATATTTAATGAATGCCTATTTCATGCTAAAACTAGCTCTAGGTACACAGGATTATAACTGTAAACAAAACCAAAACAAACATATATACTGTGAACGGACTGTTAGCACACAGTCCACACGAGACTCCCCTCACTTCTGACACCACGTGCAAGTTCAGGGTGTTCCCTAAGCCACTATCAATGTTAATAATTCACTAGAAGAACTCACAGAACTCCTTGAAAGTTGTATACTCACAGTTATGGTATATTACAAGGAAAGGATATGGATCAAAATCAGCCAAGAGAAGAAGCACATACAGCAGAATCCAGAAAAAAGGCCTAAGTGTGGAGCTTCTGTTTTCCTCTCCCCGTGGAGTCAGGAACAGCAGTACTTCCCTAGCATCAATGTGTGACAAAACACATGGAGTACTGCCAACAAGGAACAAATCTTGGTGTCCCATCTTTAATGGGGCTTCATCATGGTAGGAGTAGGGTAAGCATGGTTGACTGCTCATAAGAGTGATCTCAGTATCCAGCTCCTCGGAAGGTCAAGCTTATATGGAACGAATAACTCAAAGCCTCCACCCTAAATCGTATTGTTACTGTCTGGCTGGTCCAAGGCCTCCAAACAAACAAAGTCACTCCTATCAGGCATAACATTCCAAGGGTTTAGAGATTACCTCCTCAGAAGGGCAAAGGCCAGCCCTCTCTTTGGATAGGATTAAGTTCTTCACTACACATATGTAATGTATATACATATATATGTATATGTATATGTGTATGTATACATCTCAGGTAATGCTAAGTAGTTTGACAGGAAATAGGCACCAGAGATAATAAAAATGAAAAGAAGAAAAATTAGACTAAAGGGATAATGACAGGAGGAGTGCTTTTTCCAATATTTTAGTGAGGAAAGGCTTCACTGATTAAAGTAACATTTCATCAGAGACACAAGTCCAAGATCAAGGTGTTGACTGATTTGGCTCCTGGTAAGAGCTCTCTTCTTGGCTTGTAGACAGCCTCTGTCCTCACATGGTCTTTCTTCAGAGGGAAGACAGAGCAAGCTCTCGTGTCTTTTCTTTTAAAACATTCAAACAGTCCACGCTATTTCCTTCTCATTTTGTCCCTACCATCTCCAGTATGACTACCCAGTCTTTCTTACTGAACAGTTCACATACTTGTCATATCCGGCGTGCCCAATGGGTACATTTATTGGAACTATTCATTCCTATAATATTAATATTTGCCAGAACTCCCAAAATGTATAATCTCAGTCTGCTCTCTCTGCGTCTTTAACTCATATAACCAACTGCTTTCTAGACATCTCAATTTGTATGTTTTACAGGCACCTCAAACTCTACAAGTGTTAATTATACACATTAACTCAACCCTCCCCCAACCCCCCCCCCCAAATCTTCCTCGTCCTATGTTCCTCATATCTCAGGATATGGTACCTTTCTATTAGGTCATCTTTCAAATCTTAAATTTGGGAGCCATCTGACCCTTTCCTCTAATTCTCTACATCCAATGAATCATTAAATCTTGGCAATTATTTTTCCTAGCAACTCAATTCCAGTCCTTCCTATATTCTATCTTGCTCTGTCATCTCATTTTGTCTCCCCTACACCACAGCCTGTTAACTAGTCTCTCTACATCCACTCTTGCCTCCTCCATTCCTTTCTACTCAAAGCAGTCAAAGTAATCACTCCCCTACTTAAAATGTATTATTGTTCTTTCTGTGGCATGTAAGATCTTTTATGGTCAGGCTCCTTTCTATCCCTTTGGCCTTCACCACCAGTCTCTTTAAGTTTCAGTGTGGAATTTTCCCACTTCCCAACATTTTATCATCTTTCTTCAAGCACATCATTCCCTCCACCTGTAATAATCTCTTCCCTCCCCATCAGTTTAGCTAAAGTCTACTTATCTCAGTCACTGCTTACCCTCTCATTCCTTAGAAAGAACCTGACTCCAAAATTAAATTCTTTTTGCTGTAACATCTCATGGCTGTTGCGAAGGGGTACTTTTTCCTCTACCCTCCCATGTTTAGTTCTTGGAGACTTGCAGACTAAACTGACAAAAACAGATTAGCAAGAGATAAAACAGATATAATCACATATCTATGGGAGTTCACAGAAAAATGTGACTCGAGGCAGTGGTTAGAACTTGGGGCTTATATACCATCTTTTAAGGAAGGGAAGGAGGAGAATGGTATTTATGGGAAAACAAATGACTTTTGGGAAAGATAAATGAGCTCTTATGAGAGTAGATGGAAAATATGTTGGTTTTGTTATAAAGTCTTTTTAGGTGTGGTACTGATTTGCAGTCTCCAATGACAAAAGTCAGTCTTCCCTGGTTCCTCTCCCAAGGAAGGGATTTATGGCAAGAGTTCTTCTGAGTTCTTTTGAGAGGCTCTGTTTTTAGGCAGATAAGAGATTTCAGGAACTCAAATGCCTCTGTTCAAAATAATTTGTCTGCCACAGAGATGCATTCTGGAACCCTTCATATGGCATTTTCCTTCCTTAACTCACAACACACATTTCTTTAGCCTTTATCTTCTCCTCAAGACTGTAAGCAAATAAAAGCTGATGCCAATCTTCTCTTGTTCAGTGAGTATTCCCAGCACCTTTAAATCAGTCACATGTGTAAATGAACTAGATATTCCCTGGTAAACTTGCCAGCCTATGTGGAGCAGACACTTGATTATACAAGAATAGCCTGTGCTAATCAACAATAGACGGCTTCACATGAACATAGGAATCTTCAGCTGCTGTTTTATTTAAATTGCCTAAGTGCTCTGCACTGAATTTGGGTAGAGAGGCTCATCTTATGCCTTTGGATAAAGGTGGTAAACGACGATAACACTTTAAAAGAGGCAGGGACATTTTTATACTTATAGATTTGAAACAGATGCTAGGCTGTTTTCATGACATAACCACTAGTTTAAAAAATAAGAAAAAAAAAGGAATTCATTTCATTTTTTTAAGGACTTTAGGAGACAAAGCATTCGATCCACAGGTTCTTTTACTGTGCCAATCGACGTTTACAGGGCCTACTGGGAAGCAAACTCCGGATTTTACCGTGAGAAATAAAGTAAAACCCAAAACCCGTTTCCTCACATGCTGGGCGTCGGGAAAGAAAACCTGTGCGCCTCCTGCTGGCTCTGCCTCCAAAGGTACAAACGTAAACAATTGAGGGCACACCAAAGATTTCACCTGATCCAACCCGGGGAGCTCCAGGGCCTACGGCCCGTGACGTCACCGGAAACGTCTGCTTGTGACGCTCAACGTCCCTCCCTCTTGAACGCGGCGCCGGAAGCAAAACGGAAGTGGACGCGCACCCGCCTCCGGACCCGGTCGCCATTTCTAGCGGTTGCAGGTTCTCACGAGTTTTGGCCTGCTGGGACAATGAGCTATGACTACCATCAGAACTGGGGCCGCGATGGCGGGGGCCGCGATGGCGGGTCCCGCAGCTCCGGCGGGGGTTACGGAGGAAGCTATGGAGGGGGCCACGGAGGGAATCGAGGCTCCGGAGGTGGCGGCGGCGGAGGAGGGGGTGGTCGAGGCGGCCGAGGCCGACATCCCGGGCACCTGAAAGGCCGCGAAATCGGCTTGTGGTACGCGAAGAAACAAGGCCAGAAGAACAAGGAAGCGGAGAGGCAGGAGGTAATCTGAGACTCGGTAGTGGAGGGGGATGAAACCGGACAGGTTTTCTTTTCCATCCTTCGACCCCTAACTTTTTCTTTCCTTTTCGGTGTTTTAACTGGTGCATGTGCTTTGTGAAGTGCAAGTGTTGAAGCTTCCAGTAGTGGATATTAATAGCGGTGAACGTTAGCCATGCGCGTCTGACCTGAAGCAGTTGGGATTTATGCGAGTGTATACTTTGCTTAAAAGACGTGAGAACTGGGGACAAAACAAATGTTAAATTCAGGGTCCATCCGAAATTAACTTTTGGGGGGTGTCACTGTCATAGTATATCTGGCTACCCTTTCCCTTAATATAATTAATGTCACTTTAAGTTCTTTGCCTGATGAGCTGTAAAATTACGGTTTTATACATTAGACACTGGTTTGCGCGGAACAAAAACTATCAAGCACTATTTTTGTAGATCCTTCAGAAGAGTACTCCAACTTCCACTTAGTATTAAAATAGGCACACAGGTTTTTTGTTTTTACGGTGGGCGTTGGGCTATGGAGGTTTCTGCTGATGAGCAGCTCCTCTTTGAGAAGGAAACCTAGGATCCTAGAAGTGGAAGAAATTTCAAGAGATGATTTGGGTTAGTCCCTTGTCTTCAGGTTGGTAATTGTCCATTTGATTTGTATCCTGAAGACTTGTAGTAAAGGAAACAAAGTTCCCTGAGTGGCCTGTTCTAATAATTATATATGTGATTAAACCGAAGTTTTCTTAATATAAGCTTTATAAAAGCTTTTTACTGACTTTAAAAGCATCTTTCATATTAGATACAGAGTGTAATTGAATCACCATTTAGGCTTCTGTTTTTAAATCATTCCGTTTCTTTACTTTTCTTTTATCCATGTCATTTTTGTTGAATTGGGGGGGGCGTTATCTATTTATCTTCACAACTTATATTCTTTAAATATATATATTTCTTCAATAACTAAAAATTAATTTGTTCATTGAGCAAACTTTTTTTTTAAAGGGAAGCACATCTAAGTCATCTTGAAATTGGAAGAATAATTGAGTGATTAGTACAGATTAACTTCCTAAGAACTCTTTATCAAATTTTATTTACCCGTTTTTTCACACAAGGTTTTTTGCATGTTGCTATGGGGGTCTGAAGAAGTATGATATTCAGGGAGCTTACAGTTTAGTTGGAAAAAGTAAGAACTAAACAGACGAAACATTAAGTAAATCAGGAAAAACTCTTCATTATTATTTCCATCTGAAGTCGGTTGTGCAGTGGGTCATTATGAATTAAACTCTTGATTTCCACCACCTCCCCAAACCTCCATTTTAGTAAAAGTCACTACCATTTATTCACTTGCCAAGGCCAAAATGAGATTTATTTTTGATTCTTCTCTTTCATTTCAGCAAGTCTGTTTTCTCTTCCTTTTTAATATATCTCAAATTTAACTACTTATTTCCACAGTAATTACCATAGATCAAGCCACCATTTTGTTGTCTGTCCATGGCTCTTAACCGGTCTCCTATTTCTACTCCTCGTTATTAAGTCTGTCTTTTGTAGAGCCTTAGATCATCTCATTCTCTAGCTCACAATTTGAAAGCCAAGTCAGTTCCGTTTCAGTCTCATATGTTTCAGTGCATCCTAACATGTTTTCCAGGAATCTTGGCAATTTAGTTTCTACATATCAGGTTTCCCTCTATGTACTTACCTTTCTGAGCCTATGTTCCCAAGATGTAATTAAAGCTTTTGTAATCATACTTTTATTTTTGCTTTTTTATTGTAGTTCTCATATCATTCTCTAAAATGTATGTCTCCATTTTCTCTACTAAATATGATCATATTTCAGTAATTGGCTCATCCTGCCTCTTTCTTTGATCACGTTCAAGCCCTTTGTGATCGCTTCCCAGTCAGAATTTCTATAGCTTTTACTTTTTAAGTAATACCTGTGTTTACAAAGTGACTGCATTCTAAGGATGCACGCTTATTCTTTCAACAGATATGTTTTAGGATCTAATATATTTGAAACAGTATCATAGGCACTGTGTTAATAAGCTAGATATAGTACCTACCCTACAGAAATTGTGGTGTGTTAGGCACTATAGGGCGGTTAGAATACAATGTTAAAGAATTACAATAAGGAGGATGTGGGCTTATCCCCTAACTCAAATTAGGAAGAGCCTAGAAGATTTCCCAGAAGAGGTAACCCTTAAGCTGAAACATGAAAGATAGCAAAGTATGTCTGTGTTTGTGATTTGGGGGCTTGGAAAGGGATTTTTAGGACGAGGCAGCAGCATGTGCCACAACCTAGAGGTCAGGAAGACCACGTTCAAGGAACTGAGAAGGGGGTAGAGCAGTGGCTTTTACACTTTTGACCGTTTCCCACAAAAAGGGATATATTTTAATTTGCAACCCAGTGCACACACGTGTGTAAGTGAACAAAAAGTTCATGAAATAATGTTTAATTACCTGTACATTGCCCTGGGGCTTTTGTTCTTGTTGTTTGTACCTTTCTGCCTTTTTTTAAAATAATGTTGGTCATGATCCTTTAATTTTACAGATCGCAGTATGAAAGCTCCTGGACTAGAAAATAAGCAGGGCTTTGAAATTCTTTCCCTTAAGAACTCTGGCAAGTCATTAAAGCGTTTCAAGCAAAACATGAAATGATTGGATTTGTGTTTAAATTCACCCTAGGTAGCAGCATAAAGAATGGATTGAAAAAGAGGCAATCCTGGGACCGGGAGACCAGTTAAGTAGCTCTTGCAGTAATTAAGGTGAGAAATGACAGCTTGAATTAGGACATTGCTAGTGGAGATGGAGGGAAGCGGACAGCTTAAAGTGATTTAGGAGGTAGACTCAAAATGATTTTATCTGGAGGGAAGGGGAAGGCAGGTGTGAATGGATGACACTAATGACTATATAAAGAATTGGCTTGATGGGGCTTCCCTGGTGGCGCAGTGGTTGAGAGTCCGCCTGCCGATGCAGGGGACATGGGTTCCTGCCTCGGTCTCGGAAGATCCCACATGGCGCGGAGCGGCTGGGCCCGTGAGCCATGGCTGCTGAGCCTGCCTGTCCAGAGCCTGTGCTCCGCAATGAGAGAGGCCACAACAGTGAGAGGCCCGCGTACTGGAAAAAAAAAAAAAAAAAAAAGAATTGGCTTGATGGAGGAAGACAATGGACTCAGCTTAAGCACACTGAGTGTGATATTATAGGGCATACAAGTGGTGATTTCAAGGAAGTTAAAGGCTGTGTGGACCTGATGCCTAGAGAAATCTAGACTGCAGGTGAACATTTGACAGTTTGTGGGCCTATGGATAGTAGTTGTAATATAGAAGTGAATGAGAAGAGGAGTGGGTGCAGGCCTGAACTCTGTAGACCATTGCTTCTCAAACCTGAATCACCTGGCATCTTGTAGCAATGTAGAACTGGGGTGGGTCCAGAGATTCAACTTTTCTCACAGGCTCCCGGATGATGTCAGTACTGCTGGTCTGCAGAGCACTCGGGCTGTACAATGTAGAACAAGAAAATTGAAAGTATGGACTGAGGAAGAGAAGCTTGAAAGAATCTAGGAAGGAACAGCCAGAGAAGAGAAAAATAAGGAGATGGATGTTGTTTTGGAATCCAGGAGTATCGTTTAGGGAGAAAAGAGTATATGAAAAAGGGAAAGTAATCAATAGTGGCAAACACTGCACTGATACCAAGTGAGGTAAGAGTTCAGAGTGTCTTGGATTTAGCAACAGGGTGATTGGTAACCTTGATGAGAGCCCTTTTTGTGGAGTGGTGGAAGTAAAAACCAGATTACACTGGAGTGGCGAGAGAAGGAGAGAGGAAGAAATGGGGGTACCTCCAGGCAGTTCTCCTGTGAGAAGGAGGGGGAGAAGTAGGGGTGGGAGAATTCAAAACAGGATTTTTGTTTTTATTGTTTTAAAAGTGAAGAGATTTGACTGTTCAAGTTCACATACTGATGGTAAGGAGCCAGTGGAGAGGAAAAGTAAATATATCAGAGAAGACTAAATTATCATGCAGTAGTAGTAGACAGCCCACAGATCTTAATGGCTTATAACAACAAAGGTTTGTTTTCTACTCACATTACTTGACCGTTGGAGTTCGCTAGAGTTCTCATGAGAATGAGGTCCATATAGCCTCCCACCCATCTGGAGCATAACTGGTTTTGGTGGCAGCAGGGAGGGATACCGTAAATCGCCCCTGATTCCTAGAAATTCCCATTCACATGGCCATTGGAAATGCACTTCTGCCTTATATCTGTGAAGAAGCAAACCAGAATATTGATGTACAGCCTAAAGACTACTAGAGAGAAAGAGATCTAGGAAAGGAAGATAAATCTTAATCGGAGATAGCCCTGAGGAGGTGGAAGGAAGGCTGCAGGGCTTAAGTGGAGAGATTAACTTTAACTAGGAAAATGTATTCCTCTTCCATTTTAACAGGAAAGAAGATAGCAAAGGATGGGTTCTGATACAGGTGGGTTTGGGTTTGGTGGCAAGCGATTGAGGACTTTTCCTTTGGGTTTTGTTTTCTTTATGAAATATCGTGTGTAAAATGTCAAGGGTGAACGGGAAAGTGGTATCGGTGTGTTACAGAGAATGGAGAAAGTTTGAAGCAGTTACAGATAATTAGAAGCTGATGAGAAAGACAATTCGCTGGATGTAATTGAGGGTCTCCTTTACTAGGAATTTCCAGTTAGAAGCAGAAAGAATATTTGAAGATGTCCAAAAGGGGGGAAAATAATAAAAAAATCAAATGCCTTGATAAAATAAAAGTCGTGAACCATAAAATGTGTGTCTGAGATTCTGAGATTCTTCAGGCAGGGGATGAGGTAAAGTGAAGGATGATGGAACTGGAAAAAGGTTAGGAGGGAGGTAACCTACAGAGAATCAGGCTAGATCCAGGTTTGGAATTTCAGCATTCCTAAATTCACTGCCCACAGCCTTTGGGGGCTCATTGTGCAGAGAACCACGTTGAAAATATATTTTTTTAAAGTGTATATTATGTTTTTATTAAAAAGTATAAAATTTTCAGGGGCTGTTGCAGTTTTCAGTCATCCCACCTTTTTCTGGATATCTAAAATTCATTTAACAAGGTGAGGAGGAGAACTTTGTTCTGCTAGTAGAGGTAAAAGCTTCAAAATGTGAAGTTCTCTTTGGTTGAAGAAATGCGTTAGTGTGAATGAGTTTCATTGGGAAAGCAATCAGTCTTAAATTACTTAATCTTTGCCATTTTGAAGGTGAATGAAAGAAACTATGGCTATGAACCCTTGAGGTGTTTGGAAGGGGTGTAAAAATTAAGGAACCTGTGCTTAAGGATGACTTTATGTCCTGGGGCTTCCTTTTTGGTGGAGGCTTTCATCAAAGTATTGCTGAGGATTCTTAAATTTCTAAGGGCCAAGAAAAAACACAGTAATCAATAACTATCTTATGTAAGTACACAGAGCAGTAAATGTTAATACGTACTGAAGACCTACAGAATTTAAAGCGTAGGGCAAAAGTGTTTTAATAATGATCCTCTGTGTTGGGGGTCCCCAAGACCACCCTCAGGTCTGAAATTTACTGGAAGCAGTCACAAATCTCTGAAAAGCTGGTGTACTCACAGTAGCTGTTCTTAACAGCAAATTATTACAGATTAAAATTGGCAGAGGTAAAGGTGCATACGGTAGAGTCCAGGAGAAACCAGGTGCAAGCTTCCAGTCCTAGTAGAGAAGGCATATTCTATACTACGGAGAAAAGATACATTAGTCTAATTTATTAACCATTTTAAAAAGATTTCTATGTAGTACAATTATTAAAAAGCAAAAAAATTTGGACTTTATTTTTTGAATTTTTCAAATTTATTTTTTATACAGCAGATTCTTATTAGTTACCTGTTTTATACATATTAGTGTGTATATGTCAATCCCAATCTCCCAATTCACCCCATCACCGCCACCACCCCTGCCACTTTCCCCCCTTGGTGTCTGTGCGTTTGTTCTCCACATCTGTGTCTCTAGTTCTGCCCTGCAAACTGGTTCATCTGTACCGTTTTTCTAGGTTCCACATATATGCGTTAATATACGATATTTGGTTTTCTCTTTCTTTTACTTTTTTTTTTAAACATCTTTATTGGAGTATAATTGCTTTACAATGCTGTGTTAGTTTCTGATTTATAACATAGTGAATCGGCTATACATTTATATATATATCCCCATATCTTCTCCCTCTGGCGTCTCCCTCCCACCCTCCCTATCCCACCCCTCTAGGTGGTCACAAAGCACCCAGCTAGCTGATCTCTCTGTGCTGTGCGGCTGCTTCCCACTAGCTAGCTATTTTACATTTGGTACTATATATAAGTCCATGCCACTCTCTCACTTCATCCCAGCTTACCCTTCCCCCTCCCCATGTCCTCAAGTCCATTGTGTACATCTGCGTCTTTATTCCTGTCCTGTCCCTAGGTTCTTCAGAACCATTTTTTTTCTTTAGATTCCGTATATATGTGTTAGCATACGGTATTTGTTTTTCTCTTTCTGACTTACTTCACTCTGTATGACAGATTCTAGGTCCATCCACCTCACTACAAATAACTCAGTTTCGTTTCTTTTTATGTCTGAGTAATATTCTATCGTATATAGGTGCCACATCTTCTTTATCCATTCATCTGTCTGTGGACGTTTAGATTGCTTCCATGTCCTGGCTATTGTAAATAGAGCTGCAGTGAACATTGTGGTACATGACTTTTTGAATTATGGTTTTCTCAGGGTATATGCCCAGTAGTGGGATTGCTGGGTCGTATGGTAGTTCTAGTTTTAGTTTTTTAAGGAACCTCCATACTGTTCTCCATAGTGGCTGTATCAATGTACATTCCCACCAACAGTGCAAGAGGGTTCCCTTTTCTCTACACCCTGTCCAGCATTTATTGTTTGTAGTTTTTTGATGATGGCCATTCTGACTGGTGTGAGGTGATATCTCATTATAGTTTTGATTTGCATTTCTCTAATAATTAATGATGTTGAGCATTCTTCCGTATGTTTGTTGGCGATCTGTGTATCTTCATTGGAGAAATGTCTGTTTAGGTGTTCTGCCCATTTTTGAATTGGGTTGTTTCTTTTTTTGTTATTGAGCTGCATGAGCTGTTTGTAAATTTTGGAGATTAATCCTTTGGCAGTTGCTTCATTTGCAAATATTTTCTCCCATTCTGCAGGTTGTCTTTACGTCTTGTTTATGGTTTCCTTTGCTGTGCAAAAGCTTTTAAGTTTCATTAGGTCCCATTTCTTTATTTTTGTTTTTATTTCCAGTTTTCTAGGAGGTGGGTCAAAAAGGATCTTGCTGTGATTTATGTCAGAGTATTCTGCCTATGTTTTCCTCTAAGAGTTTGATAGTGTCTGGCCTTGCATTTAGGTCTTTAATCCATTTTGAGTTTATTTTTGTGTATGGTGTTAGGGAGTTTTCTAATTTCATTCTTTTACATGTAGCTGTCCAGTTTTCCCAGCACCACTTATTGAAGAGGCTGTATATCTTCATTGTATATGCTTGCCTCCTTTATCAAAAATAAGGTGACCATATGTGTGTGGGTTTAATCTCTGGGCTTTCTGTCCTGTTCCATTGATCTATATTTCTGTTTTTGTGCCAGTACCATACTGTCTTGATTACTGTAGCTTTGTAGTATAATCTGAAGTCAGGGAGCCTGATTCCTCCAGCTCCGTTTTTCTTTCTCAAGATTGCTTTGGCTATTTGGGGTCTTTTGTGTTTCCATACAAATTGTGAAATATTTGTTCTAGTTCTGTGAAAAATGCCATTGTTAGTTTGATAGGGATTGCATTGAATCTGTAGATTGCTTTGGGTAGTATAGTCATTATCACAATGTTTATTCTTCCAGTCAAAGAACACGGTATATCTCTCTATCTGTATTTAATTTCTTTTGTCAGTGTCTTATAGTTTTCTTCATATAGGTCTTTTGTCTCCTTAGGTAGGTTTATTCCTAGGTATTTTATTCTTTTTGTTGCAATGGTAAATGGGAGTGTTCCCTTAATTTCACTTTCAGATTTTTCATCATTAGTGCATAGGAACACAAGAGATTTCTGTGCATTAATTTTGTATCCTGCTGCTTTACCAAATTCATTGATTAGCTCTAGTAGTTTCCTGGTAGCATCTTTGAGTTCTCTATGTATAGTATCATGTCATCTGCAAAGAGTGACAGCTTTACTTCTTCTTTTCCGATTTGGATTCCTTTTATTTCTTCTTCTTCTCTGATTGCTGTGGCTAAAACTTCCAAAACTATGTTGAACAATAGTGGTGAGAGTGGGCAATGTTGTCTGGTTCCTGTTCTTAGTGGAAATGGTTTCAGTTTTTCACCATTGAGGACGATGTTGGCTATGGATTTGTCATGCATGACCTTTATTATGTTGAGGTAAGATCCCTCTGTGCCTACTTTCTAGAGGGTTTTTTATCATAAATCGGTGTTGAATTTTGTCGAAACCTTTTTCTGCATCTATTGAGATGATCATATGGTTTTTATTCTTCAGTTTGTTAATGTGGTGTATCACATTGATGGATTTGCGTATATTGAAGAATCCTTGCATTCCTGGGATAAACCCCACTTGATCATGGTGTATGATCCTTTTAGTGTGCTGTTGGATTCTGTTTACTAGTATTTTGTTGAGGATTTTTGCATCAATGTTCATTGGTGATATTGGCCTGTAGTTTTCTTTCTTTGTGACATTTTTGTCTGGTTTTGGTATCAGGGTGATGGTGGCTTTGTAGGATGAGTTTGGGAGTGTTCCTCCCTCTGCTGTAGTTTGGAAGAGTTTGAGAAGGATAGGTGTTAGCTCTTTTCTAAATGTTTGGTAGAATTCACTTGTGAAGCCATCTGGTCCTGGGCCTTTGTTTGTTGGAAGATTTTTAATCACAGTCTCAATTTCAGTGCTTGGGATTGGTCTTTTTATATTTTCTGTTTCTTCGTGGTTCAGTCTTGGAAGGTTGTGTCTTTCTAAGAATTTGTCCATTTCTTCCAGGTTGTCCATTTTATTGGCATAGAGTTGCTTGTAGTAATCTCTCATGATTCTTTGTATTTCTGCAGTGTCAGTTGTTACCTCTCCTTTTTCATTTCTAATTCTATTGATTTGAGTCGTCTCCCTTTTTTTCTTGATGAGTCTGGTTAATGGTTTATCAGTTGTGTTTATCTTCTCAAAGAAGCAGCTTTTAGTTTTATTGATCTTTGCTATTGTTTCCTTCATTTCTTTTTCATTTATTTCTGATCTAATCTTTATGATTTCTTTCCTTCTGCTGACTTTGGGGGTTTTTTGTTCTTTTTTCTCTAATTGCTTTAGGTGTAAGTTAGGTAGTTTATATAAATAGAGATGTTTCTTGTTTCTTAAGGTTGGATTGTATTGCTGTAAACTTCCCTCTTAGAACTGCTTTTGCTGCATCCCGTAGATTTTGGGTCATTGTGGGTTTTTTTTTTTTTTTTAACATCTTTATTGGGGTATAATTGCTTTACAATGGGGTGTTAGTTTCTGCTTTATAGCAAAGTGAATCAGTTATACATAAACATATGTTCCCATATGTCTTCCCTCTTGCGTCTCCATCCCTCCCACCCTCCCTATCCCACCCCTCCAGGCTGTCACAAAGCACCGAGCCAATATCCCTGTGCCATGTGGCTGCTTCCCACTAGCTATCTACCTTACTACGTTTGTTAGTGTGTATATGTCCATGACTCTCTCTCGCCCTGTCACAGCTCACCCTTCCCCCTCCCCATAACCTCAAGTCCGTTCTCTAGGAGGTCTGTGTCTTTATTCCTGCCTTACCCCTAGGTTCTTCATGACATTTTTTTTTTCTTAAATTCCATATATATGTGTTAGCATACGGTATTTGTCTTTCTCTTTCTGACTTACTTCACTCTGTATGACAGACTCTAGGTCTATCCACCTCATTACAAATAGCTCAATTTCGTTTCTTTTTATGGCTGAGTAATATTCCATTGTATATATGTGCCACATCTTCTTTATCCATTCATCCGATGATGGGCACTTAGGTTGTTTCCATGTCCTGGCTATTGTAAATAGAGCTGCAATGAACATTTTGGTACATGACTCTTTTTGAATTATGGTTTTCTCAGGGTATATGCCTAGTAGTGGGATTGCTGGGTCATATGGTAGTTCTATTTGTAGTTTTTTAAGGAACCTCCATACTGTTCTCCATAGTGGCTGAACCAATTCACATTCCCACCAGCAGTGCAAGAGTGTTCCCTTTTCTCCACACCCTCTCCAGCATTTATTGTTTCTAGATTTTTTGATTATGGCCATTCTGACTGGTGTGAGATGATATCTCATTGTAGTTTTGTTTTGCATTTCTCTAATGATTAATGATGTTGAGCATTCTTTCATGTGTTTGTTGGCAGTCTGTATATCTTCTTTGGAGAAATGTCTATTTAGGTCTTCTGCTCATTTTTGGATTGGGTTGTTTGTTTTTTTGTTATTGAGCTGCATGAGCTGCTTGTAAATTTTGGAGATTAATCCTTTGTCAGTTGCTTCATTTGCAAATATTTTCTCCCATTCTGAGGGTTGTGTTTTGGTCTTGTTTATGGTTTCCTTTGCTGTGCAAAAACTTTGAAGTTTCATTAGGTTCCATTTGTTTATTTTTGTTTTTATTTCCATTACTCTAGGAGGTGGGTCAGAAAGGATCTTGCTGTGATTTATGTCATAGAGTGTTCTGCTTATGTTTTCCTCTAAGAGTTTGATAGTGTCTGGCCTTACATTTAGGTCTTTAATCCATTTTAAGCTTATTTTTGTGTATGGTGTTAGGGAGTGATCTAATCTCATACTTTTAAAAGTACCTGTCCAGTTTTACCAGCACCACTTATTGAAGAGGCTGTCCTTTCTCCATTGTACATTCCTGGCACCTTTATCAAAGATAAGGTGTCCATATGTGCGTGGGTTTATCTCTGGGCTTTCTATCCTGTTCCATTGATCTATCTTTCTGTTTTTGTGCCAGTACCATACCGTCTTGATAACTGTAGCTTTGTAGTATAGTCTGAAGTGAGGGAGCCTGATTCCTCCAGTTCCTTTCTTCGTTCTCAAGATTGCTTTGGCTATTCGGGGTCTTTTGTGTTTCCATACAAATTGCAAAATTTTTTGTTCTAGTTCTGTGAAAAATGCCAGTGGTAGTTTGATAGGGATTGCATTGACTCTATAGATTGCTTTGGGTAGTATAGTCATTTTCACAATGTTGATTCTTCCAATCCAAGAACATGGTATATCTCTCCATCTATTTGTATCATCTTTAATTTCTTTCATCAGTGTCTTATAATTTTCTGCATACAGGTCTTTTGTCTTCTTAGGTAGGTTTATTCCTAGATATTTTATTCTTTTTGTTGCAGTGGTAAATGGGAGTGTTTTCTTGATTTCACTTTCAGATTTTTCATCATTAGTATATAGGAATGCCAGAGATTTCTGTGCATTAATTTTGTATCCTGCCACTTTACCAAATTCATTGATTAGCTCTAGTAGTTTTCTGGTAGCATCTTTAGGATTCTCTATGTATAGGATCATGTCATCTGCAAACAGTGACAGCTTTACTTCTTCTTTTCCGATTTGGATTCCTTTTATTTCCTTTTCTTCTCTGATTGCTGTGGCTAAAACTTCCAAAACTATGTTGAATAAGAGTGGTGAGAGTGGGCAACCTTGTCTTGTTCCTGATCTTAGTGGAAATGCTTTCAGTTTTTCACCATTGAGGATGATGTTTGCTGTGGGCTTGTCATATATGGCCTTTATTATGTTGAGGAAAGTTCCCTCTATGCCTACTTTCTGCAGGGTTTTTATCATAAATGGGTATTGAATTTTGTCAAAAGCTTTCTCTGCATCTATTGAGATGATCATATGGTTTTTCTCCTTCAATTTGTTAATATGGTTTATCACATTGATAGATTTGCGTATATTGAAGAATCCTTGCATTCCTGGAATAAACCCCACTTGATCATGGTGTATGATCCGTTTAATGTGCTGTTGGATTCTGTTTGCTAGTATTTTGTTGAGGATTTTTGCATCAATGTACATCAGTGATATTGGCCTGTAGTTTTCTTTCTTTGTGACATCCTTGTCTGGTTTTGATATCAAGGTGATGGTGGCCTTGTAGAAGGAGTTTGGGAGTGTTCCTCCCTCTGCTATATTTTGGAAGAGTTTGAGAAGGATAGGTGTTAGCTCTTCTCTAAATGTTTGATAGAATTCGCCTGTGAAGACATCTGGTCCTGGGCTTTTGTTTGTTGGAAGATTTTTAATCACAGTTTCAATTTCAGTGCTTGTGATTGGTCTGTTCATATTTTCTGTTTCTTCCTGATTCAGTCTTGGCAGGTTGTGCATTTCTAAGAATTTGTCCATTTCTTCCAGATTGTCCATTTTGTTGACATAGAGTTGCTTGTAGTAATCTCTCATGATCTTTTTTATTTCTGCAGTGTCAGTTGTTACCTCTCCTTTTTCATTTCTAATTCTATTGATTTGAGTCTTCTCCCTTTTTTTCTTGATGAGTCTGGCTAATGGTTTATCTATTTTGTTTATCTTCTCAAAGAACCAGCTTTTAGTTTTATTGATCTTTGCTATCGTTTCCTTCATTTCTTTTTCATTTATTTCTGATCTGATTTTTATGATTTCTTTCCTTCTGCTAGCTTTGGGGTTTTTTTGTTCTTCTTTCTCTAATTGCTTGAGGTGCAAGGTTAGGTTGTTTATTCGAGATGTTTCCTGCTTCTTAAGGTGGGCTTGTATTGCTATAAACTTCCCTCTTAGAACTGCTTTTGCTGCATCCCACAGGTTTTGGGTTGTTGTGTCTCCATTGTCATTTGTTTCTAGGTATTTTTTGATTTCCTCTTTGATTTCTTCAGTGATCACTTCATTATTAAGTAGTGTATTGTTTAGCCTCCATGTGTTTGTATTTTTTACAGATCTTTTCCTGTAATTGATATCTAGTCTCATGGTGTTGTGGTGGGAAAAGATACTTGATACAATTTCAATTTTCTTAAATTTACCAAGGCTTGATTTGTGACCCAAGATATGATCTATCCTGGAGAATGTTCCATGAGCACTTGAGAAAAATGTGTGTTCTGTTGTTTTTGGATGGAGTGTCCTATAAATATCAATTAAGTCCATCTTGTTTAATGTATCATTTAAAGCTTGTGTTTCCTTATTTATTTTCATTTTGGATGATCTGTCCATGGGTGAAAGTGGGGTGTTTAAGTCCCCTACTATGAATGTGTTACTGTCGATTTCCCCTTTTATGGCTGTTAGTATTTGCCTTATGTATTGAGGTGCTCCTATGTTGGGTGCATAAATATTTACAATTCTTATATCTTCTTCTTGGATCGATCCCTTGATCGTTATGTAGTGTCCTTTTTTGTCTCTTTTAATAGTCCTTATTTTAAAGTCTATTTTGTCTGATATGAGAATTGCTACTCCAGCTTTCTTTTGGTTTCCATTTGCATGGAATATCTTTTTCCATCCCCTTACTTTCAGTCTGTATGTGTCTCTAGGTCTGAAGTGGGTCTCTTGTAGACAGCATATATAAGGGTCTTGTTTTTGTATCCATTCAGCTAATCTGTGTCTTTTGGTGGGAGCATTTAGTCCATTTACATTTAAGGTAATTATTGATATGTATGTTCCTATTCCCATTTTCTAAATTGTTTTGGGTTCGTTATTATAGGTCTTTTCCTTCTCTTGTGTTTCTTGCCTAGAGAAGATCCTTTAGCATTTGTTGTAAAGCTGGTTTGGTGGTGCTGAACTCACTCAGCTTTTGCTTGTCTGTAAAGGTTTTAATTTCTCCATCAAATCTGAGTGAGATCCTTGCTGGGTAGAGTAGTCTTGGCTTCAGGTTTTTCTCCTTCATCACTTTCAGTATGTCCGGCCAGTCCCTTTTGGCTTGCAGAGTTTCTGCTGAAAGATCAGCTGTTAACTTTATGGGGATTCCCTTATGTGTTATTTGTTGTTTTTCTCTTGCTGCTTTTAATATGCTTTCTTTGTATTTAATTTTTGACAGTTTGATTAATATGTGTCTTGGCGTATTTCTCCTTGTATTTATCCTGTATGGGATTCTCTGTGCTTCCTGGACTTGATTAACTATTTCCTTTCCCATATTAGGGAGGTTTTCAACTATAATCTTTTCAAATATTTTCTCAGTCCCTTTCTTTTTCTCTTCTTCTTCTGGAACCCCTATAATTCGAATGTTGATGTGTTTAATGTTGTCCCAGAGGTCTCTGAGACTGTCCTCAGTTCTTTTCATTCTTTTTTCTTTATTCTGCTCTGCAGTAGTTATTTCCACTATTTTATCTTCCAGGTCACTTATCCGTTCTTCTGCCTCAGTTATTCTGCTATTGATCCCATCTAGAGTACTTTTAATTTCATTTATTGTGTTGTTCATCGTTGCTTGTTTCATCTTTATTTCTTCTAGGTCCTTGTTAACTGTTTCTTGCATTTTGTCCATTCTATTTCCAAGATTTCGGATTATCCTTACTATCATTATTCTGAATTCTTTTTCAGGTAGACTGGCTATTTCCTCTTCATTTGTTAGGTCTGGTGCATTTTTATCTTGCTCTTTTATCTGCTGTGTGTTTTTCTGTCTTCTCATTTTGCTTATCTTACTGTGCTTGGGGTCTCCTTTTTGCAGACTGCAGGTTCGTAGTTCCCGCTGTTTTAGATGTCTGTCTCCAGTGGCTAAGGTTGGTTCAGTGGGTTGTGTAGGCTTCCTGGTGGAGGGGACTAGTGCCTGTGTTGTGGTGGATGAGGCTGGATCTTGTCTCTCTAGTGGGCAGGTTCACGTCTGGTGGTGTGTTTTGGGGTGTCTGTGGCCTTATTATGATTTTAGGCAGCCTCTCTGCTAATGGGTGGGGTTGTGTTCCTGTTTTGCTAGTTGTTTGCCATAGGTTGTCCAGCACTGTGGCTTGCTGGTCGTTGAGTGAAGCTGGGTGCTGGTGTTAAGATGGAGGTCTGGGAGATTTTCGCCGTTTGCTATTATGTGGAGCTGGGAGGTCTCTTGTTGACCAGTGTCCTGAAGTTGGCTCTCCTACCTCAGAGGCACAGCAGTGACTCCTGGCTGCAGCACCAAGAGCCTTTCATCCACACGGCTCAGAATAAAAGGGAGAAAAAGTAGAGGGAATTAGTAGAAGTATGAGGAAAGAAAGAAGGGAAGGAAGGAAGAAAGAAAGAAAGAAGCAAAGAAGGAAAGAAAGGAGGGAGGGAGGGAGGAAGGAAGGAAGGAGGGAAAGAAAGAAGATACAGTAAAAATAAAATAAAGTATAATAAAGTTATTGAATTAAAAAATTCTTATTTAGAAAAAAAAAAAGGACGGATAGAACCTTAGGACAAATGTTGGAAGCAAAGCTATACGGACAAAAGCTTACACAGAAGCATACACATACACCCTCACTAAAAGAGGTGAAGGGGGAAAAATAATAAATCTTGCTGTCAGAGACCACCTCCTCAATTTTGGATGATTCGTTGTCTAAAGGAGGGAAGGAAGGAAGGAAAGAAAGAAAGAACGAAGGTAAAGTATAGTAACGTTATTAAAATTGATTATTAAGAAAAAAATTTAAAAAAAAAACCATGGACGGATAGAACCCTAGGACAAATGGTGGAAGCAAGACTATACAGACAAGATCTCACACAGAAGCATACACATACACATTCACAAAAAGAAATAGGGAAAAAAATCATAGATCTTGCTCCTAAAGTCCACTTCCTTAATTTGGGATGCTTGGTTGTCTATTCAGGTATTCCACAGATGCAGGGTATATCAAGTTGATTGTGGAGCTTTAATCCGCTGCTTCTGAGGCTGCTGGGAGAGACTTCCCTTTCTCTTCTTTGTTCTCACAGCTCACAGGGGCTCAGCTTTGGATTTGGCCCTGCCTCTGCGTGTAGTTCGCTGGAGGGCGTCTGTTTTTTGCTCAGACAGGATGGGGTTAAAGGAGCCGCTGATTCGGGGGCTCTGGCGTACTGAGGCCGGCGGGGACGGAGGGGCATGGAGTGAGGGACGTGACTTTGCACCAGCCTGAGGCCCGCCGTGCCGTGCGTTCTCCCGGGGAAGTTGTCCCTGGATCCCGGGAACCTGGCAGTGGCGGGCTGCACAGGCTCCGCGGAAGAGGGGTGTGGAGAGTGACCTGTGCTCGCACACAGGCCCCTTGGTGGCGGCAGCAGCAGCCTTAACGTCTCCCGCCCGCCTCTGGGGTCCGCGCTTTTAGCCGCGGCTCGCGCCCGTCTCTGGGGTCCGCGCTTTTAGCCGCGGCTCGTGCCCGTCTCTGGGGTTTGCGCTTTTAGCCGCGGCTCGTGCCCGTCTCTGGAGTTCCTTTAAGCAGCGTTCTTAAACCCCTCTCCTCACGCACCAGGAAACAAAGAGGGAAGAAAAAGTTTCTTGCCTCTTCGGCAGGTGCAGACTTTTCCCCGGACTCCCTCCCGGCTAGCCGTGGTGCACCAACCCCTTCAGGCTATGTTCAAGCCGCCAACCCCAGTCCTCTCCCTACGCTCCGTCCAAAACCGAAACCCGAGCCTCAGCTCGCAGCCCCGCCCGCCTCGGCGGGTGAGCAGACAAGCCTCTTGGGCTGGTGAGTGCCAGTCGGCACCGATCTTCTGTGCGGGAATCTCCCCGCTTTGCCCTCCGCACCCGTTGCTATGCACTCCTCCGCAGCTTCGAAGCTCCCCCCCTCCGCCTCCCACAGTCTCCGCCCGCGAAGGGGCTTCCTAGTGTGTGGAAACTTTTCCTCCTTCACAGCTCCCTCCTACTGGTGCAGGTGCCGTCCCTATTCTTTTGTCTCTGTTTTTTCTTTCTTTTTTTTCTTCTTTTGCCCTACCCAGGTACGTGGGGAGTTTCTTGCCTTTTGGGAGGTCTGAGGTCTTCTGCCAGCCTTCAGTAGGTGTTCTGTAGGAGTTGTTCCACGTGTAGATGTATTTCTGGTGTATCTGTGGGGAGGAAGGTGATCTCCGCGTCTTACTCTTCCGCCATCTTCAAGGTCCCCAATGCTGGGTCGTTGTGTTTTCATTGTCATTTGTTTGTAGGTATTTTTTGATTTCCTCCTTGATTTCTTCAGTGATTTCTTGGTTGTTAAGTAGTGTATTGTTTACTCTCCATGTGTTTGTATTTTTGACAGATTTTTTCCTGTAATTGATATCTAGTCTCATAGCATTGTGGTCAGAAAAAATACTTGATACGATTTCATTTTTCTAAATTTACCGAGGCTTGATTTGTGACCCAAGATATGATCTATCCTGGAGAATGTTCCATGAGCACTTGAGAAGAAAGTGTATTCTGTTGTTTTTTGGATAGAATGTCTGTTGAAAGTCTATTCTGTTGTTTATTTTGGATGGAATGTCCTATGCATATCAATTAAATCCATCTTGTTTAATGTATCATCTTGTTTAATGTATCATTTAAAGCTTGTGTTTCCTTATTTATTTTCATTTTGGATGATCTGTCCATTAGTAAAGTCCCCTTCTGTGATTGTGTTACTGTCGATTTCTCCTTTTATATGTTAGTATTTGCCTTATGTATTGAGGTGCTCCTATGTTGGGTGCATAAATATTTACAATTGTTATATTTTCTTCTTGGATTGATCCCTTAATCATTATGTAGTGTCCTTCTTTGTCTCTTGCAATAGTCTTTATTTTAAAGTCTATTTTGTCTGATACGAGAACTGCTACTCCAGCTTTCTTTTGATTCCCATTTGCATGGAAAATGTTTTTCCATCCCCTCACTTTCAGTCTGTATGTCACTAGGTCTGAAGTGGGTCTCTTGTAGACAGCATATATACAGGTCTTGTTTTTGTATCCATTCAGCCAGTCTGTGTCTTTTGGTTGGAGCGTTTAATCCATTTACATTTAAGGTAATTATCGACATGTATGTTCCTATTACCATTTTCTTAATTGTTTTGGGTTTCTTATTGTAGGTCTTTTCCTTCTCCTGTGTTTCCTGCCTCGAGAAGTTCCTCTAGCATTTGTTGTGGAGCTGGTTTGGTGGTGCTGAATTCTCTTAGCTTGTCTGTAAAGGTTTTAATTTCTCTGTAGAATCTGAATGAGATACTTGCTGGGTAGAGAAATCTTGGTTGTAGGTTTTTCCCTTTCATCACTTTAAATATGTCCTGCCACTCCCTTCTGGCCTGCAGAGTTTCTGTTGAAATAATCAGCTGTTAACCTTATGGGGATTCCCTTGTATGTTATTTTTTGCTTTTCTCTTGCTGCTTTTAATATTTTTTCTTTGAATTTAATTTTTGATAGTTTGATTAATATGTGTCTTGGCATGTTTCTCCTTGGATTTATCCTGTGTAGGACTCTCTGTGCTTCCTGGACTTGATTGTCTATTTCCTTTCCCATATTAAGGAAGTTTTCAACTATAATCTCTTCAAATATTTTCTCAGTCCCTTTCTTTTTCTCTTCTTCTTCTGGGACCCCTATAATTCAAATGTTGGTGAGTTTAATGTTGTCCCAGAGGTCTCTGAGACTGTCCTCAGTTCTTTTCATTCTTTTTTCTTTATTCTGCTCTGCAGTAGTTATTTCCACCATTTTATCTTCCAGGTAACTTATCCATTTTTCTGCCTCAGTTATTCTACTGTGGATTCCTTCTAGAGAATTTTTAATTTCATTTATTGTGTTCGTTTGTTTGGGCTTTAGTTCTTCCGGGTCCTTGTTAAACGTTTCTTGTATTTTCTTTGCTCTATTGCCAAGATTTTGTATCATCTTTACTCTCATTACTCTGAACTCTTTTTCAGGTAGAGTATTTCCTCTTCATTTTTTTGGTCTGGTGGGTTTTTACCTTGCTCCTTCATCTGCTGTGTGTTTCTCTGTCTTCTTGTTTTGCTTAACTTACTGTGTTTGGGGTCTCCTATTCACAGGCTGCAGGTTCATAGTTCCCATTGTTTTTGGTGTCTGTCCCCAGTGACTAAGGGTGGTTCAGTGGGTTGTGTAGGCTTCCTGGTGGAGGTGCCTAGTGCCTGTGTTCTGGTGAATGAGGCTGGATCTTGTCTTTCTGGTGGCAGGTCCATGTACGGTGGTGTGTTTTGGGGTGTCTGTTACCTCTTTATGATTTTAGGCAGTCTCTCTGCCAATGGGTGGGTTTGTGTTCCTGTCTTGCTAGATGTTTGGCATAGGGTGTCCAGCACTGTAGCTTGCTGGTCGTTGGGTGGAGCTGGGTCTTAAGAGTTGAGATGGAGATCTCTGGGAGAGCTTTTGCTGTTTGATATTACGTGAAGCTGGGAGGTCTCTAGTGGACCAGTGTCTTGAACTTGGCTCTCCCACCTCAGGCACAGGCCTCACACCTGGCTGGAGCACCAAAACCCTGTCAGCCACACGGGTGTTGAAAAAAAGTCTTTTTGTATCATATTGATCTGTTTTTCTCTTTGTGACTTACAATTTTGGACTTTTGTGTCTGTCAGTAAATCGGTTTTGCTGCAGTTTGTAATTTCCTAATGCTTTCTTATCAGCTGGAGTTTTGCTGTATTGGACTTTTTAAGTGTATGAGCATAATGATGCTTTTAGTAAATCCTTTAATAATTTATCAGCAGAAGTCTTATGGAATTCCCTGGAGATCTCGGTGTATTCTTTTTGTGTGTGTTTTACTTCTTTAAAGAGAAAAATGGTTTAACACAAAAGTCATATATGCTCATTCAAAAAGCTAGATACATCCATGCATTTGATAGACTTCTCAGGGGTATGTACTATGTGCCAGAATTATATCTTGAAGAAATACTGCAAAAGGCATAGAATATGAAAAGAGAATAACCTTTTTAAAAATTAATAGTAGTGAAAGCAAGATCCCGTTGCACGTGTTTTCTGCATCTGGCTTTTTTCATTCAATAACTTGGCCATCTTTCCTGTCTGCACACCTGGGAAAAAAAAAATCTATGCACTCTTCTTTTTTACTTACTGTGTTTACTTATAATTCAGCTAATCATAATTTGCAATTATAAAAGGGCAGTCTTTAAAAGTTCTTATTCTTACTGTGTACAGTGTACCTCATATTTTCTCTTCCATGTATTCTATACTAAGAAAACAATCTAACTCATATTTTCTCTGGTGTTTTTAAGTAAATCTCATTCTCTGAGGTAACTGCATCGTTTGGAATATTATTTTCATGAGCACTGATCATTTTATTTATTCCCTCTGAGCTCAGCCTTCTTACTTCCTAATTTACTCCTCCTCATAATGTAAGAGATTAAATGCTCTTAAAATGCTCGTTGCAGCCAAAATAGTATTTGCAGTTTTTAACTTTTGTTTTTACCAGAACATTTGGGTTTTAATAAGTTTAATTGTGAGTATCTTTTAAAATTTAAGATAAGGAAAAGATTGTAACAATTAGTATTATGCAAGGGTAGGAAGTAAGGGAACCAAAGTTTTAATAAGTGATGTAAATATGATTTCTTTGCCAGTAATAGTAAAGCTAATTTTATAGACATATAGTAGAAAAGGGTCTAGAGAGCAAGTGTGGGGTGACTTTAACTTTCTTTTATATATGTTTGTTGAACGCATGTTACTTTGCCTTTATTGTTTTAGTCGTCAAATAATTTTGCACATGCTTTCTCACCCTGATGAGGATGCTTTTTCTTTGCACAAAATAGAGAGCTGTGGTACATATGGATGAACGTCGAGAAGAACAAATTGTGCAGCTGCTACATTCTGTGCAGGCTAAGAATGATAAAGATTCGGAAGCACAAATATCCTGGTTTGCTCCTGAAGATCACGGGTAAAACAAAAAGTATTCTTTTAAAGATGAACAAAGAGTGACACTTCTTTCAGAGCACTGGCCGGAAAAAAAAGATAATAAAAATAACATCTTTAGGCTCTTCTATAAGTGAAATTTAGCCTCAAAGTAATCTTTTTTCTTATGTAGATTGAGCAAATTTGGTGAAATATTTAAAAATTTAGGTGGCATATTTATTCCCACAGGAGATCTAAATGGTAGGAATTGTCTATATAGGATGTTGATGAAGTTATTACTCAGTTCTTCCTACCCATCATCTTTGTATTTCCGGAATTTTCTTGTGGAGGAGATCTGTAAGAAGTTAAATTACTGCTGTTTTAGGAAAATCATAGGAACTGTATCATCAGGGGCAAATTAGAAGTAGTTTCTCTGGGACTGTGTAATGTAGCATCCCACTTATAGCTCAGAAAGGGTGGCAGGAAAATGAAGTTGTGAAATAAAACATGGCTCAGAAAACTTGATAAAGAGAAACACTGTGAGTCTTTGCAATGGAGGAATTACTATTGGGTGGATTTTTATTTTCTTAACTACCACAAGGAATAACCTGTCTGGCAGTGTCTTATTTGTAGGGTGGAAAAAAAATTGAGTTCATTATAAGAATCTAAGTATTTTCAAATTGCTCTACTAAGAGAAAAGAATAAAGGCTTTTGATTTTGATGACTTTGAAATCATTAAACAACATATATTATTTTGTTTCAGGGCTTGAGTGGCTCTTCATTCAATCTTTATCATTTTTTTATTTTGTCAAAATAGATATGGGACTGAAGCTCCTGCTGAGAACAAACCAAACTCAGTAAAGAAAGTTGAGGATCAGGAAAAAAAATTGATAAATCAAGAAAAGAGACCATTTAGAATCAGGGACAAATATATTGACCGCGATTCTGAATATCTCTTGCAAGAAAATGAACCAGATGTAACTTTAGACCAACAATTATTGGAAGATTTACAAAAGAAAAAAACTGACCTTCGGTATATTGAAATGCAGGTAATGGAAAGCAAGATGGGGAAAAAATTTTTACTTGTCATCTCTTCTGACACTTGATAAAAATGTATTTATGGTTAGAGGTAGTTGCCTGATATAAATCAGTGAGATTGCTCAACAAGCCATCCTCTGGGAATTTTTTTCCCCCTTATAGTACAGAAAAGTAGTGGGAATGGAATTACACATAAGTAGCCTATCTCATCTACAATAGTTTATATATATGGTGACAAGAAGAAATATCTGAGAAATGGTAGTGCAGATGAAAAAAAAATCACACTTAAGTTTAACATTTCTAGGCCATTTTAGTGAGATGTCATAAGAGACAAGGGTGGTTAGAATTGTAAAGTTTTTTCTTTTAGAACATCTAATCCAACTCTTTCGTTTTACAGATGTTAAAATTAAATTCCTCAAAAGTTATATGATGTGCTTACGTTCACCAACACTTTAAAGACAGAGGTGTCTTTAAATTCTGAAATTCTCCTGAGTTTTTCCAGTATTTTCTTTTCCTGCTAGGCAAGATATTTTAAAGTCCTTTCCTGTTAAAACATAAAATTGAATGCTTTATGAATATTCTAAAAGAGATGTAATAAAACGTTCACTTTTTTTTTAAGAGAAAATACTGAGGCAATTCTGAGGGCTATGTCTTGAATATGCAAATATGTACTGCCATTTTTGAGAAAGGCAGATTATCACATCTCCTGTAGGAAAGAAAGGATCTATTGACTATCACTGCAGGTTGGATATCCTCATTAGAACAGATCAGCTGAGGTTATCCAGGACCAAATTGTGTAGCTCTTTGATGCCTTTTGAGTGAAAATATGATTTGGGGACAGGAGTTTTCAAGATGTATTAATTCAGAATATTTTAGTTGTCTTATACCCTTAGGAACAAGAAGAGTTAGCTACTGTCTCTGCTTTGTATGGAGGACAGAACTCAAATATTATTGAAGATGAGTAATTGATCTAGTTCAGAGAAAGTTAGAAGAAATGTGCAAAACAAAAACAGTTGGTGGTCTTCCTTTTGGTCAGGCACTGTTGTAAAAGCTTCACATGTACTATGTCATTTGAACCTCTCAACAGCCCTGTACAAGAGATTACGCATGTCTGTTACAGAGGAGGAAAAAGAATCTTAGGTTAAGTGACGTATCTATGGTTGCACAGCTCGTAACAAAACCAAGTCTAGAATTTAGGTGTGTTTAAGAGCTCAATTTTTTAATCCTTGGTAATATGCCATATTTTTCTTTCAGTTATAATTTTTTTAAACATTAATTTTCCACTTTCTAGATGCCTGTCATTCTCCTGTGTTTACCAAAGACTAAATAAGACATTCCCTGTTCTCAGACAGCTTATAATCTCATTGCTAAGTTCCTTAGTTCTTTTTTATAAAAATTCTTTTTTTTAAGTCTTGACACCTCACATAAGCTGTGAGGTAATACTTTTGCACTCTTAACATATGTATCTATGATATATTCTGTTTACCAGGATTATAATTTGATTACATTTCTTTTGTAAAAAAATTAAAAACTTTTTTTTTAATTTCAGCATTTCAGGGAAAAGCTGCCTTCATATGGAATGCAAAAGGTAAAATAAATATACACTATTTAATTTGATTTGCAAAATGTTTAAATACATTTTTTTAAAGCTCTATATCAAGAAGAAATATAAATTAATGAACCGTTCCCTAAAGGATATTCTTGGAAGTTCATTTTATTCCTTTGAATTGTTGAAGGACTTAAAAAAAAAAAAAAACAGTTCTGAAACAATTTTCCTGAAGTTTTCTCATATTTATATGTCCTTGAGTTTAAAAATAGAATTTTCACTTGTAAGTTGCTTTGGATAAATAACCCTTGCTCTTAATTTGAGATCAAATATTTTAATTAAAATTGGGGCACTGCTGAAAATACAGTGCTTTAATTAACTTATTATGTTTCCTTATACAATCATCCTGTGTAGAATAATATAGTCTCCTATCCTTCTCTGACTTCTCAACCTTCCTTTATTTTTCTTTCCTTTTTATAGCACTTACTACCACCTGACATGTGTATCTTCCCCTCCTAGCAGTGTAAGTTCTTGAGGACAGAGTCTATTTTGTTCACTATGTACCTCTTGACTCAGAACAGTGCCTAACATTCTATAGACCCCCAGTAAATATTTGTTGAATGAATGAATCACATTCTACTTCTCAGTACTTGCCACCTGTAATTTCAGTGTTCAAACTTGGAACCTGTTCTGATATATATGAGGTGGTAGAATAGATAAGAAATTTTTAAATGGTGGGTTTTCATGTTAGATTGTTTCATAGATAAAGATACCTCATGACACCCCTTTGAAGTAGTGGGATGGTTTTGTTAGTATGGTGAATATTACTTTAAAAATACTCGTGTTGGGGCTTCCCTGGTTGCGCAGTGGTTGAGAGTCCTCCTGCCGATGCAGGGGACGTGGGTTCGTGCCCCGGTCCGGGAAGATACCACATGCCGCGGAGCAGCTGGGCCCGTGAGCCATGGCCGCTGGGCCTGTGCGTCCGGAGCCTGTGCTCCACGACGGGAGAGGCCACAACAGTGAGAGGCCCGCATACTGCAAAAAAAAAAAAAAAAAAATACTCGTGTTTATCTAAACCTTAAAAGAAAGAAGATCTTTCCCAAGTAGGCAGTTTTCTAGATATCTGAATTTTAGTCATTTGATTTAGGTATTTAAAACTTGTCTTTATTTTAATTATTTGAAAGGGAGTCGTCTTAAATTATACTCTTCCTTGTTCTTGAAAACAGTATACAAAACTTGTCCTGCAGACAAAGCCATATTTATGATTTATGATATAAATCCTTAATGTTCCTAGTAGTTTTTTAGGTATCAGGGGATTTGCCTTGTACTCAGTAGCCCCACATGTCACCATTCTTTTTAATTTATGTTAATTCTTATGTATGGGTTTATAACCTGTCTCTTCTTGTTCTTGTCAGTGTGTTTTTCATTAACAGAGCCATGGCTCTGTTCTTTTTATAATTTGGTGCTTCTTATCTCTTGAAAACTGGTAGATCCAGATATCCAAACTGCCAGCATTGCATATAACAGAATTTTAAAAGTATTAATATGCTTGTTAAAAACAATTACCTTCAGTTTGGTAGGATTTTGGTAACTATCTTTTCAGACTTAGTCAACATGTGATGTTCTTCACTTATTTTCCCTTTTGAAATAGGAATTGGTAAATATGATCGATAACCATCAGGTAACAGTAGTAAGTGGTGAAACTGGTTGTGGAAAAACCACTCAAGTTACTCAGTTCATTTTGGATAACTACATTGAAAGAGGAAAAGGATCTGCATGCAGGATAGTTTGTACTCAGCCAAGAAGAATTAGTGCCATTTCAGTAAGTAATCTCTCACTTTTTAAAATTCCCCACTTTGTTTTCTGTTCTCCTATGTAGTCCTGCTAGAACTTACTGATTTTGAAGGTTGGGGTGATTTTTTATTAGGTTTAAGATATGTTGCTATAAAAGCAAAATTTGGTTAACAAGTATTTGGTAGTAAAGCCCAAAAAATTAACCTCTCTCTGTTAGTGATAATAGATGTTTAGGAGTCAAGATAAATTAAAGATCCAGACAATTTTCAGTATAAAAGTAAAAGAACAAAAAATTGATCATGTTTATAGAATTGATTAGGAGCTTCAAATAATCTGCATCATTAGATGCTTTACATTTTACTCCCTGATTCATTCAATATTATTTTCGGCACTCTCTGATTGTTTTTTTCAGTATATAAGTACACTGAGTGGCGGTAGCTGTATTTCTGACGTTTTAATGCAATTCAGTAAGAGGGAATTTATCATAAAAAAATAAGGCATTGTTTCAGGTTTATCATTAAGCAGGTATAAGTACATGTTTATTACAAATAACATTTTTTTTGTTTAGTTAGATGACCTAGTTAAATATATGAGTTATATGTTCTTTAAAAATGTTTGGGGTTTCTTACAACATTCATTGTATATAGTACATTTATTTCAGTGTTATGGAATTCTGTGTGTAAATTTAAATTACGAAGATTTATGTTTGTATTTGGTTTTATGATAGTACTATTTATTACATCTCTAAGTCATTTAATACAGAATCTGGTCAGGAACTGCATTACCAATTATAGCATTGTTTTGTAGGAGCTACTATATACGTTTTAAACTATGGTTTCTAAGATACTATTTTTAAAAAAGTAAAGCAGCAGTCTTTATGGGAGGACGATATTCCTAGAAATGGCATAGGTTCATAGAATGGTGAAAAGTAAGCCATTTTTGTCATAACACTGTTATATAGCCTGACTTAAGTTAACAATCTAATCTTATCATTTTCACTAATATATGAGTGTATATATTGACAGTAAGGAGAAATGCAAATTAGGTTATTTCTTTGCTTATTTTTCTAAGATCCGTTGGTATTTGAATGGGCAGTTTAATCAGTAGCAGAAAGTGAAGTAATGGTCCAAGTCAGTTTATATGGGATAGAACGATTGAAAACTTTTCCTTCTGAAGTATTATTTCTTAAAAACTAATCATGTCATTTTCTATTTCTAACCTCATAAATCACTGTTCTGTCACTAGATGACTGTTGGTTACTTTTAGTTCTACAAATCAGTGTTGGATTATAAGATTTCATCTGTCTAGAGCTTATCTTTGGCAGCCATAACTTTAAGAACATAACCAAGAACTAGAAGTTAAGCCTACCAATCTCTACGAAAAAGAAACAAATGAAAAATAGTATCAACGTATGTTTACCCTCAAATTATATACAAGTTTTACAAGTTTAGATTACGATTTCCAACTTTTTTAAAAAAAGACAAAGAGAGGATTTATAGAAAGTTGCTTTGAAAATAGTTATGAGGGAGAATTTCAGAGGAAATGATAAGTAAACATAAGAAGCAGGTAGTCTTCAGCTCTTAAGGGACACAATTTTAGATACCTCAGATTTTAATATCTGTTTCTATTTTTTTAATTCTGAAAATCTAATGGATAGTGTTTCAGCAACCAGATTTTCATAGGCGTTCACGATATTTACTGTAAAGGAGATGTTTTCTTTGTAACTGTACTTTATTTTAATTAAAGGTTGCAGAGAGAGTGGCTGCAGAAAGGGCAGAATCTTGTGGCAATGGTAATAGTACCGGATACCAAATTCGTCTCCAGAGGTAAAGAATGTTCACTTGTTTACAGGTAGATTTTAGTGAAACTTTGAAATTAGAGATCCAAAAGAAAGATCTTTCCCCTATTTTTATGCTGATTATTGCTATTAGAATTAACATTTAAAGTAACTGCAACATATGAGGCTTGCAACCCACAAAATCATTTTTTTAACCCAAATTCAGATTTGGATTGCCATTTTAAGATGTCTTTTACATTATGGAATGGTTAGAAAGATAACATTTTTCCTGGTTATATGTTAGTAGACCATCACTCACCCTGAAAAGGAGTTGACCTCCTGTATATTTTGATACCACCATGCAGCCACTGACTGACTGAATTTAGTTTTGTGTCTTTAACCCCCTATCCCATTCCACTGTATTTCTTTAGTCCTTCTCTGCAGGTCAAGATTCCATTTACCTTTTTAAATGAATTGATTTTCTAATCACTGAACAGAAGTTTAGTTCCCTAAATATTTGGTCTTTTTCTGAATGGTAGCACTTTTGCTTTTAAAAAGAAATTAACATAGTATCATAACAGAAATAATGTATAATGAACTTGAAGCTAGTATGTCTCATTACTGTATCATTGTAAGGGTTCCAGTAACTAAAATTTAAGTATGAAGTTTTTCATTAAAACTGAAAAAAATTTTTTAAATTGAAGATATTTTTTTAAACTTTTGTAGTACTTAAGTAATTTATTAGTAAAGAAAACCAAGAATTAACTCTCATCTTTCATTCACAGTCGGTTGCCAAGGAAACAGGGTTCTATCTTATATTGTACGACAGGAATTATCCTTCAGTGGCTTCAGTCAGACCCGTGAGTATGTTTCAACTCAGGACATTTAGTTAAATGTTATCAGAAGATGTAATTAGGAAATTGGATTTTATTAATTTATGGAAAAGTAAAATGATTCTGTTTTTGAATTTTGTGCTGAGTAACGAACTTTACACTTCTGCTTTAGGCATTTGTCCAGTGTTAGTCATATCGTGCTTGATGAAATCCATGAGAGAAATCTACAGTCAGATGTTTTAATGACTGTTGTTAAAGATCTTCTCAATTATCGACCTGACCTGAAAATAGTTTTGATGAGTGCAACATTGAATGCTGAGAAATTTTCAGAATATTTTGGTGAGTAAAATTTATGGTTGTTACTTTAGAAAGTTATCACAAAGCCATTGAATTTAGAAACAGTTTTCTAAAGAAAACCAATATAGTGCTAGGTACAGAGTAGTCAAAATAAATGTTTAGCAGTTCATTTTATTTGAATATTCATCTACCCTCTAGTCTCAGAGAAATTGGGCCTGTTTTTTAAAAATGTGGCATCATCTCTGTTCTTATAGTGAAGACATGTAGCCTTTTGGTGCTTCCACCAGATAATTAAGGTGACATCAATGAAGTCAAACCACAGATTTGAATAATTTTATAAACTTTTTGTGATTCTTCTGTGGCTTTTATGTAATATCACAGGCTAGGGTGGCAGTTTGCTAATAACAGTAATAACTAGCAACCACTGTGGAATACCTTCAATGTGCCAGGTAGTGTATTTGGCATGTCTTCATCAGTCCTCATAATACCTTGTGAAGTAGGTGCTATTCTTATTTTTACAGATAAGGAAACAGCCTCAGAGTAGTTAAGTAGCTTACCCAAGGTTGCATACTTAACAGAGAGTCAAGATGATTTGAAACTAAATTTGAGGGAATTCCCTGGCAGTCCAGCCGTTAGGACTCAGTGCTTTCACTTCTGGGGCCTGGGTTCAGTCCCTGGTCAGGGAACTAAGATCCCACAAGCTGCACAGAGTGGCCAAAATATAAAAAAAGAAACTAAATTTGACTAGCTGCAGAGTACATTCTTTTAAAGTTATGCCTTACTGTCTCCTGCTTAAATTGTTGGGGCAAGGAGAAAAGGGAATTAAAATGGAATAGAACTATAATGTGTTTATATTCAGCCCGGTTGACCCTCAAAGCCTTGTGAGATTAGTTGAGCATATTATACTTTGTCTTTGTCTCTGTCTCAGTCCTTTTTGATGAGAAATCCAGAACTAACTTTGAGTAAACTTATGCAAGTCAGAGGCAAAGTTTGGTGCCACCTCAGATACTTTGATATGTGTCTACAGTGTTGGCCTTTGTTTACAGTGTATATGGTTTATTTTGTTCGATACAAAAACCCTAAATAGCATTTAAATAACAATACTAAGACTTATTTTTTAACTAATGATTCTAAAATAGTAAGCAACAGTTTAATATTTGGTCAGGTCTTGCTTTAACTACGTTTCTTCTTTCTGTAATTCTGGATACCACAGGGGTTACGTTTCTCATGTAGATTTCACTAAAACTTAGGTTCTGGTGGCACCATCTTGGCTAATGATGAAGAGAAGTAGACTTAATAGGTCTTGAATCCAACTTAAAATACTCTATTTTTTGGTATTCTGGGTTACTTTGTAGAACTGTGAGATGTGTGTACAGTTTGGTAACAGTAAATCGGTACTGAGTGAACACTAGACTGCTGGTTTTATTAAATTAGATATGGAAAAATAAGGTAGAGCTGTAAAAGTGTCAGGACCACTTTCTGAAGTTAAAACTAATGGAGTCATTGTCCTATTTACAGTCTGTTGAGTTATTTTTGGGGTTTTTTTTGAACATTCAAGTACAGATTTATGTTTTATCTACCATGATAGGTAACTGTCCAATGATACATATACCTGGTTTTACTTTTCCGGTTGTGGAGTATCTTTTGGAAGATATAATTGAAAAAACAAGGTAAGTAAATATTAGGAACTAAAAGAGATTAAAAATACTAACATGTCACCATTTTGTCAAACTTTAGTCTCAGAAACTCACCCTTAAAACTGTTTCAAACTCATCTCTAAAACATTGTTTTTCCTTAAATCAGGGATTCCCAAACTTGGTTGCACATTAAAATGACCTGGAGCTTTTTAAAACCCACATTCACACTTCATACCGTAATTATATTACAGAGTCTAGGCTGGTAGCTAAGTGTCAGTGTTGTTTAAGGACCCCTGGGCAGTAAAGTTTGGGAACTCTGTCTTTAGCACTGAACCTCTCTTCTGGTTCTCCTACCTGGTATTCATTCTCTTTTGCTGGCTTCTATTCCCCACCCTTTAAATATGATTTCCCCCTAGAGTTCTCACTTATACTTTTCTCAGCCTTTTATTTCACTGTTAAATCTTTTTTCCATGACCATAGTTCCAAATTTTCAGAACTATTTTCCAGTAGCTTGCAGAACTACAGCTTCAGAACTGAAGCTCTTCCTGAATTCTAAACTTATCTAACTCTATACTCAACAGCATTGCAGTACCACAGATTTCTTGAACCCCACATTTTTCAAACAAAAATCATGATCTTATATTTGATTCCCGCCATGCTTCCACCAAAAAATTAAAGCAGTCTGTGTTGCTTAGTATGCCTTATTATAATGGTTACTCCTGTTATCCTCCACCCAGTTGTCTAAGCTGTAAATCAAAAGAGCTGGTGTTTATCAAGCAGTTATATACCAGGATATGTTAACTGCTTTACATGCTCAGTAACCAAACTACTCTAAGTCATTCTATATGCCATCCCACTCTGCCCCTCAAAAACCCTGAGAGCTTTCTCCTTCAACATACCTTCTCATTTTTATTTCTTCTACTTAAGGTCCTTATTATCTCTCCTGTGTTAATATAATAGTTCCTCTCTTGGCACTGTGGTCTTCACTCTTACAACTGCTGCTATCTATTTTCCAAACAAATCTGGTCATGGGAGCTTTCTCCCCCAGGGCATGCCCCTTAGATTTCTTTTTGAAAACTGATTGAGGAACCTTTATTGGTGTGTCATGGCCTGTAGCAGAGCACCTCAGCTGGTAGGCCCAAGTTATTGATCCCCTCAGCACTGGTCATTAGCTGCTAGCAGGCTTCTCGAGGAGCCGTACAAAATTATGTTAGTATTCCTTGATGAGGAAGGGCTGGGAAAGCACAGCCCCGTAGGATCAGGTTCCAGTTCCTTAGCCTGTCACCCCAAGGCTCTTTTACAGTCTGGCCCTGTCCTCTCTTTCTAGCCTCATGCATCCCATGGTCTGCCCATCCTAAATGCACTATTCTCTAGTCTGCCATCTTGTGCCCTTTCATGACTTTATGCTTTGTTATGTGCTATTTCCTCCTTTTAGAGCTACGTTTGCCACCTTCTTCATCTTTTCATCTATAAACTGTTATGTAAGAACAAATTCCAGCTTCATTGCCCATTAAGCATTCTCTGATACCTCTCACAGAGTGAGTTACCTTCTCAACAAGACTCCCAGAGCACTTCTATCATATCTCTTGTAACACTTATTGCCATGTAATGTATCTTTTTATATTTGCCTCTTGCACTAGATTTCAAATTTTCAAGGTCGAGGATTTTGTCCTGTTCATCTTTGTGACTAGTGCATAGTATAGTGCCTGGCCTGTAGTAAACATCTGAAAAATATATGGACAGATGTAGAAACATTTGTGCTGAGATTTTTTTTCAAGATTCCACAGCTTACTTGTTAAAGGAGAAAATCAGGAAGTGATAGTGGGAAGGTGAGAACAAAGATCCTGCTGCATATTTCACATGGAGAAAAGTCAGCTTTTGAGTGGACTTTATTTAACAGATATTTTTTAAACTTTATGGCTTGCACTGTGCACTAAGATCTGAGCATAAAACAAGTGAAAGACTCATTACACACCCTCAGAACTTATATCTAGATAGGGAGACATACAAGCTATTACTCTAAGGTGTGATTGACCTGTTCTGGGGAAGTGAGAGTACATTGGAAATGAGTTTATAAAGCAGGGATAGGCTGGATAAGTCAGGAAAGTAGTGAAATCAGTGTAGCAAAGAGGGAAGTGTGTATGTCAGGGAGGAACATATGAAAGTGAAAGTGTATGTTGGTCTTCCATGCTCTGGTTTTATCATCAATGCTTATACATTTTTATGCTCTCCCTCCTCAATTCCACTTTCTACCATGTGTCCCATTTCCTACCATAGCACATTTACCAGTTGTTTTCTAAGATAATAATAGGCAACAGCTTGACAATAAAAACAAAGTTCCAGGGATCAGTAATCTAAAATTACATAAAGATGGATTGCTTTCTTAAGGTCCCCATAAGGCAGGGAATGTACAAGGAATGGTAGCGAAGGGGAGTCTCTTGAAGCAAAAGGATGGTATCTGTGCACTTGTCATTCTTTAGCCAGCCTAAGAGGGGAGGTGAAGTAGGGTGGTCATTGGATAGAAGTTTTCAGCAGAGGCCCCAGCTGTTCCTTTCCCAGAAGAAGAGCTGCACTACAGGGAAGTAAGGAAGAAAGTAGGTGAGGTGTTACGGAGGGTTGTGATTGGGTTCTTGGGGAGGGGGGTTAAAGGTTACCTCTGTTTTTGGAATTGCTGGGAAGGGAGCCAACTGTGGGTCCATCCTGCTGACTAGACTAATCTCTGTCTCAGGTTGTCCTACCTCACGTTGGTGCCTCTATATGTATCGAAGACTTAGGGGAATCCTGGGTCACAGGTACTGAATAGGGAAGGGGATTGATTAATACTTTTGGGGTGTCTGCTATGTGTCAGGCACTGTGCTTTATCACTTTTGTTTTTTTAATTCTCATACAATACTGTTAAAAGAGTATTCGTCTCTCAAATAAGGAAACTAAAGACCAGAGGTTTATACCTTGCCCAAGGTCACACAGCTAGTCAATGGCAGAGCAGGGACATCAGTCCCATTCTGTCTGACTCACGAAGCCCATGCTCCAAATGGCCCATTCCATCTAGATGCTCTCCTCCAGGTGAACTCTGAGAGGCTTTGGGGTTAAAGTGTAGGTTCATTTATCTTTGTCCCTCTCTACTCCCATGCCTCTGAGAACCCACTTATGGTAGGTGACATTCTTGGGCAGATGTGCCCTCTGTTTTTAGCAGTCACTGCAGCATGGTGGCGTCAAAGCATAGCACTGGACTGACACGTAAGAGACTGGAATGCTGATTCTCGCTCTGCTGTTACTATGTCTGTGAGACTGAGCAGAACTAAGTAGTTCTCAAGCATGGGTCTGTAGATCTCTAAACTGTCTGAATCTCCTGGGGCACTAATTAAAATTCCTGGATTAGCAGACCCCAGCCAGACCTACTGAATCCAAATCACAATATAGGATATAGGAGTCTATTTTACAAACTCCCCAGGGGATTCTTATGTGCACTCAGGTTTGGAAACCTCCTATATTCAAAATCTGAGTCTTCTAGGCAATCATTAACTTATTTTAGACTTACATTAATGTTAACTTTTGATTTAAAAGCAAATTCAAACTTAAAGATGGAAGTTACTCTAGTTATTTTTAAATTTTTATTGCTGAAGATGATCTAGAAGTTTATATACTTTGATAGAGAAGAATGATTTTTATCTAAAATGTCATTTTATATGTTAATACTTGGCAGTAAATTTATGTTTAACTAGCATTCACTAGAAAGGATAGTGAAGATGTTCTTTAAAGTTTCTTTTTAAAATCCTAAATGTAAAATAGAGATATTGAATATTAGCTAAAACCAGAGTTTCAAAAAAATGAAGCTATTTAAGAATGTTTTTATTTTAGATATGTTCCAGAACAAAAAGAACACAGATCCCAGTTTAAGAGGGGTTTCATGCAAGGGCATGTAAATAGACAAGAAAAAGAAGAAAAAGAAGCAATCTATAAAGAACGCTGGCCAGGTTATGTAAGGGAATTGCGAAAAAGGTAAGTCTGTTTTGTTTGAAAGTGAACACGGTGGCTAAATGACTAAAACAAAAAGCAGGATTGTCTTGATTTCGTACGCATTTAAGGATAGCATTGCAAGTCTCATTCTAGCTGAATACTGATTTGACTTGTAAACACTATCATAATCCCAGTAATTCTTTCCTATTTATTGATTATGTTTTCCCATTTGCAGATTGAGTTAATTATAAAATTTTATAGCAAGTTAAACTTCAGGAAACTATCAAGTATTTCATGGCTTTCTATTTGACTTTGACAGGTATTCTCCAAGCACTATAGATGTTATAGGAATGATGGATGATGATAAAGTTGATCTGAATTTGATTGCTGCCCTTATTCGATACATTGTTTTGGAAGAAGAGGTTAGTTTTGTTTTTAAGTTTCAAAATTGAAATATAATTTCAATTTTATTTTTGTATCAAGGCCATGAAAAAAATTTTCTTAAATGCTATAAAAAAAATAATAACCTATAGAAGAAATGGCTTTTGACACCAGAAATAGGAATTTCAAAATACCAAAGATTTAGGCATTTGACCTGTTGGAAGAAAAGACTAAACAAGTGAAATGTCTGGATTATAAATCCTATTTTTAAAAAGTGAACTTATGTTCTTTAGTTATAATTGGTAACTAAAGTTATCTTGAGCTAGTATAATTTTAATGAAGACTTAATTGTGCACAGAATTGTACTTAGTGTATTTTGTTATGTGATCCTTTGTAATGGTTCTTTCCCCTCCATATAGGATGGTGCAATATTGGTCTTTCTACCAGGTTGGGACAATATCAGCACTTTACATGATCTCTTGATGTCACAAGTGATGTTTAAATCAGGTATTATAGAAATGCATTTTATTGTAATTCCAAGAGTGGTACTTGAATCATATGTAGCCTGGTTATTTTCTTTCATTTGAGCTTGGTGGTCTTAGTCCAGGTTGGGTTTTTTCAAAAGTTGGATCTTACTTTTTTCTTTTTTTTTTTTTTCTTGGAAGTTCTACGTCAGAGATGAAGATGGTAGGTACGTAGTGAAGTTCCTTATTTAGTGTTATGGTGAGACTATTTTTCCTCTCTTCCTAAATTTGCCTAATAAAATTGAGTTCATAAAGTTAAGATGTTAGCTTTGAAGTTTTTGTTTTTCACTCACTTCTGCATTTAGTTGGGCAGAAGTTTGAATTTATCCGTTAGTCCACTATTTCTCAGCTGCCTATACAGCAGAGTCACCCATGGCACTTCATTAAAATGCAGATACCCACATCCCAGAATATTAGAATGTGACCTGAACATCTGAATTTAAAAAAAAAAGTCCTTAGGTGATTCTGATTGTTTAACAGCATGTTTACATCTTAGAGAAATGCATGGGAACATTTTTCTCCTATGAAATTCAGTTAAAGCTTTTTCAGGAGTCGTCATTAACTTTAGCAAAGCAAATTCTATTTAGTATTTTATAGTTCTGAATATACTTCCTAACCTTACTCTGTTGAAGTGCTTTTGATACATTTTATTTTTACAGAACACTAAAAAATATCTTGATCTAATTTTATTGGCTAAAATATTTTTTATTCTTTGTTAAATCCCATCATGGTAATGCCCTCAAGGATTCTCTATAATTAAAATTATTTGTAATTATTAATAATTTAAAATTTATTAATAATTTAAAATTATTTATAATTATAATTATTTATTCTCTAGCCGGAAAAATATTTTTATCTGATCACCATGATTCCTCTCTAATGAAATACTGCTTTCTCTTCTCCTTGTCATTGATAATCTTTCTCTATAGAAAAAGTATAGCCATGATTGAACTATACAACCAAATTATTTTTTTAAACAATTGGAATACTTTTTTGGCTGAACCTTCCAATTTTGGCCTCTCCTTCCCCCGTCATAAACACTATTGTATGATCTACTTTTCGTTTTTAAAAATATGGATGTGTATATATTTTTCTAGAAAAATGCAGGGAAGATCATTTTGGGGGGAGTGGGGGAAAGGGTGTAATATACATTATTATAATTGACTTGATTAACTTTCTAATTGAATTATTCTCAAGGATGGAGGTATTAATTTATACTTCCACCACCAGCTTAATTTCTTTTAAAGGAAATCTTTCAAAAATTTAACATACCTAATCGTTAACATCATCTGATAATCGTCTATAATCAGATTTTCCCATTTTTTTTCCCCTAAAGTGTCTTTCACAGCTAGCTTGCTCAGACTATAGAAAAAGTCAGACTGATAGATTGTTTACTGTAGTTCTAGAACATCACTCCCATCCTCTCCTTACTTTACCCATAGTGGAAAAGACTAGGTCTGCAACATTCTGGAACTGTCTGAATCTTTACGGTATCATTTCATTTGATCCTCTCTTACCTCTGTTCCCTTGCAAACTGGAAGTTATATCTGAAGGCTTGGTTCAATTCGAGTTAAGTATTTAGAGTTGATGTATTTCATATCATGTCACAGAGACAAGTAATTAAGAGCATTCTTTTTTAGCAATACCAATTGTTTGACAGCATTTTACTGCTTTTTAAGTTCAGAGGGGTCATAGAGAGTCTATGGGGGAGCACCATGTCTCCTTTGAATAACAACAGTTCTTTATCTGGGGGAAATACAGCTATCTAGGGGTCATTTGGACACTCTTGCTGGAGATGTAAGTCAGGTTGCACTTTGGTAACTATATCTAACTGAAATTTACCCTTGCTTCCTTAACATTCTATCCTTCCCATTACTGTATTACATCAAACTTTCTGTCTATTGGCTAATAATCATGAATGGGCTTGAGCAACTTCATTTTGAAAGTTAAAACTTCTTATATTCCTAACAATTTTTTTTTTAATGTGGGTCACTTTTGGAATGTATTACATTTAACCAGTGCTATTCAATTATTTTTAAGTAGGACATGGAAATTTAGTAAGTAATTTGCTTTAAAAATTTATTCTTTGTATGATTAAAGTAGGATTACCCAAAGTCTACAAACATATTCATCCATATTAAGCAAAACCTTTGGTCTTCAGTTAGTGGTGGGAATGGAGTTAATGATTTTTTTAATATAATTTGAAAAGAGAGCTTCCAACTTTTTTAAGCATTCTTTAGGAATTTAGAATTAACAAAAAAATATTAACAAGAACATAAAAAGAATAAAGTTGGTCTGATTATCAGGTGGCTTAGCATCTGAATTCATTGTTCCATATATATATTTTTTTTAATAAATTTATTTATTGGCTGCGTTGGGTCTTCGTATTGCGCGTGGGCTTTCTCTAGTTGCGGAGAGCCGGGGCTACTCTTCCTTGCGGTATGCGGGCTTCTCGTTGCGATGGCTTCTCTTGTTGCAGAGCACAGGCTCTAGGTGCGCAGGCTTCAGTAGTTGTGGCTCACAGGCTCTAGAGCGCAGGCTCAGTAGTTGTGGGGCACGGGCTTAGTTGCTCCACGGCATGTGGGATCTTCCCAGACCAGGGCTCAAACCCATGTGCCCTGCATTGGCGGGCGGATTCTTAACCACTGCGCCACCAGGGAAGTCCCTGTTCCATATTTTTTGATGGAGCTTTTCTGCAAGTATTTGTCTTAAAGTTTAATTTTCTTTTTAATTTTCAGACAGGTTTCTTATTATACCCTTACATTCACTGATGCCTACAGTTAACCAGACACAGGTATGTTGTTAAATTTATCTTTCAAACTGCGGCAGGCTTTAAGGACTGCTTATTGTAGGTTTTATTTTCTTTTATTTTTTTAATGCACATTTTCAAATAGTAATCCATATAAAAAAATACTTCTTTGAGAACCTTTGCAAATAAGTCTTCAGGGAATGATTGCACAAAAAGTTGAATAAGAGAGGCTAATCCACAAATCAAATTAGTTTTGTCAGCATTAGGGAAACGATTAAAGATTGGTTTTACCAAGAACTTGTTTGGGTTTCCTGAATAAAAGAAAAAGGTATGTGAATACCAATAAAAATAACCTAGAAATTAATAATCGACATGTACAGCTTGATATTTGAAATTTTGATTTAACAGAATTAGTACATTTGCAGGCATGAGATTTCAATAATGTATTATTATGGTTTTGGATGTTTTGGCTCTGTCAGATGCAGGGATTTCTCTAGTTAGAATGAACACTGCTTTCTCAAAGGCAAGGCGATTTTCTATTGTTTGCAGTTCCTGGTAGAATGAGATGGATCCATTTTTCCACTCTTTGTAAGAAAATATCATGACATTTTTTATTGAGAGCTTTTTAATATCCTTTCTGCTGGTACCTTAGTCCTGAGTAAGGCTCAGCCAGCTGGATTAGATACAGAGTGCATACCTGAGGGAAGAGAAGAGGAAGGAGAACTTTTGATTCCAAAGATTGGACAAAATTGTATCCAGTGTGGAGGTACTGCCATTTCTGACACCCTCACTGTAAATTATTTATTCCTTTCTTAGAGAATATGTGACTAGACTGGCAAACAACATTTTCTTTATTGATTATCATTTTTATAAACGAGGGGATAAGTTTATGCATTTTTTTGCTTTTCACCCAAGGTGGTACTTGCCATCATGACATTGTAGGATTCGCTATGTGAAGGGGATTTTTTTTTTTAAATCCAGTCAAAAAGCTAGTATACGGTGGCACAGCCAGCTGACGTTCATTCTGATGATTGGGCATCTGCCTGGTTGGTTGGTGATCTTACCTTTATACTTTTGGGTAATTCATAATTCTTATCTTTAAACTTCTGTCCCTCTTCCTTAAAAGTTTGATGTACAATAAAACGTTTATACTCTCCAGCATTTGTTAAAAAACAAATTTTAAATTATCATATTTAAATATTATTAGTAATTTATATACTACTTAAATATCTATAAATTCAAATTATCTCTATATTTAAATTATCACATTTCATTGAAATCTTGTTTGTGGTAAGGTTCTGACATCTGTGGGAGATTCAGTTTGGTTTACCAAAAGAATTCTCTGGTATTGAAGATGATGTATACCGTATAAATATATCTATAAATATTAGATGCATATGTCAGTGAACACAGAATTGCTAAAAATGAACAGTACCTGAAGTAATTCCTCTATTTGCAAGAATGATGTATCAGAAATTAGTTTACTTTTGGGATTTTGATGTATTTATTCTTACAGGTATTTAAAAGAACCCCTCCTGGTGTTCGGAAAATAGTAATTGCTACCAACATTGCAGAGACTAGGTAAAAATTGTTTTAATTACCAACTACTGATGATTACATTAGTTTTGAGCCCCATCAATTAACAACATACTTTAATCTTTTTCTTCTACAAAATACTTTGTAATTTCTTAAAAGTAAAGCTATTTTAATTTAGTTACGGTAGTGAACATAGGTTTCGTGGGGTTTTTTTCAGCGTATACTAATGTTCTAGCCTCTTTAGAAATAGCCTATTAAGTGGTTGTTTTAACGCTTTCCTAAAGAAGCATGGGGACTGAGGTCAGTTTCTCTGGTTGGGAGTAGAATTGTTCGGTAGTTTGGTAATTAGTTATATACAGCATTTAAAATATATTGTATTCCCTTGGAGGTACTACTATACCAGTATGGTAGCTGGAACAGATCATTCTGTGGAAACTGATATTAAATCATGGAACTGGAGGGCTCATAAAGCTAGGTACAAAAGTCCTCAGGCAAGTTGTGAAGTTTGGCTGTAGGCAAATAAGAATTTAGCACATGATCTGTAAGATTGGCCCTATGTGCTGCCACTGAAGCTGCTGATGCTGCCTGTGATTTGGTGCTTGATCCCCCTTATGTTGGTAACTGGGAGGAGTGGTGAAAATCCAGAACTGCTAAAAATCAAATTGATTTAATAAAAAATGCTTTAAAATCCCTGTTTGTAGGCCTGTTATCGGTTAATGTATTTTTCATGTGTTTTTAACATTTTTTAAATATCTATTTTCTAAACAGCATTACCATAGATGATGTAGTTTATGTAATAGATGGAGGAAAAATAAAGGAGACACACTTTGACACACAGAACAACATCAGTACAATGTCTGCTGAGTGGGTTAGTAAAGCTAATGCTAAACAAAGGAAAGGTCGAGCTGGAAGGTAAGATGGGACCTTTGAATGAAGCCTTAAAAACAAAAAAATTTTGTGTAGCAAAATGTGTTGGTGGCATTTAAAAATATTTATTTAGGACAGTTACCTTTCATATTTTTTAAAACTAACTGCAGCACGTTTTTAAATGGGAAAGTTGTTTTAATCATAGTTGCTTTGGAAAAACTATCCTACCAAGTTTTCTATTTTATGATATTTCTACCTCTCATTCCTCATTCTGCTTAATTAAAATTAATATTCTTTATGTTATTCGCTATATTACTTATAATTGTGTTTCTTTTTAAAAAGCATATATTACTAATAATGATAGCTATTAATAATATTTGAATGTCAGATCATCTCATGGATACTTTATATACATTAACTTGCTTAATCCTTACCACAATGCTATGAAGTATAGGTTATTATCTCTATTTTAAGGGTAAAGAAATTAAGGTACAAAGAAATTAAGTCATCTGTCCAAAGTCACACAGTTTTGTAAGTAGCAGAGCCAGGATTTGAAGCCAGGCAGTCTGGCTCCACAGTCTGTGCTCCTCATGAGTATACTTCACAGCTGTGCTGGGTTTTCACTATCAGTTACCGATGAAAGCACAGGGAAAATACCTTTTCCCCACTGATGTGGTGATAACAGAAGAAATAGAAATATCTCTGTTTTAATGGTAGGAGAAAAGATTTGCCTTTAACACAAATAATTGCACTTATTATTTGTTGTAATGCATACTTCACAGTATTTTTACACTCTTACTCATATGAGTAGTAGAATCATGTCTGGAGTTTTAGAAGAGAGTTTTTATTTTGCCTCTTACACGTAGAATAAAAAGATTCCTATTAATCTTCAAATACTGCCTTAAGTAAAGAAAGGAGAGTTGAAAGAAAATTTTACAGACCATTTTATCAGTCCTTTAAGTTTGTACTATATCTTTAAAGCTCTGACTCACTTGCTATGATCTTTGCTGATTATCCCAGTATAACTTGACTTCCAGGTAGTTTATTAGATTATGCATTTGGTGCTGTTGAGCATAGTCACGGCTTAATTCACGAAGTGTACCTTCTAATCAGTTAACCAGGGCATACCTTGATTGGGGACCTAGCAGGATTAGAGTTTTCCCATGCAGACCTGTCATTACTGGATACTGATTCAAAAAGTATTCACTGTGGTGAATGGGTTTTGGCACACTTTTATAAATGAATAGTAAACACACTAGGCACACTAGGCCTTAGATTTGATCCATGAGAACAGTTATGGAAATAGAGTAAATGAAGTATTACATTTTATCTAATTCTTCATCCCCACTATCCTGGTGAAGGTTAACTGTGGAATTACAGTGGGTTTTTTTTCCTAATTGAAGTATAGTTGGTTTACAGTGGTGTGTTATTTTCTGGTGTACAGCAAACTGATTTCGGTTATACGTATATATGTATATATACACACACAGTGTTTAATTCAAATGGAAAATAGTCCCTTGTGGACTCTCTAGATATAAATTCCTTTAGCAAAGCTAATTAGATTGATAATTATGTTGGAGGCCAGAGCAAACTATATTAACTACGTGGTCCTCAGTGGAGACCCTCTTACTTTTAGTTTCTGCAGACATGTAATATACTAGATAATGGGTCTTGGTAGACTCATGACAGAAATAGGTAAGATTTTTAGAATTAATTTATTCCTATAGGAAAGGGCCTCCCCCTCCTTTAACAGCAAGCGCCTACAGAAATATTTTATTCTGCTTGAAGATGAATGAATTCATTAACCTCTTCATATCTGTCCTTAACATTGTACAAAGAATAGTATCATTAAGGTCACTAGGTGCAAACAATAACCATTTCTAACATCCCTCTGAGAACTCAATAAATAGCACATACCTAAAAGCTTTTAAAATAATATAGACAGGTTAACATAATACCGGGATTTGTTACATAAAATGCTCACAAGGCCCAAAGAGATTAACCTACGTATACTGCTGTTATTGTGAATAGAAGTCTGGAATCTGTAAGATAGAAACAGGGAACCAAATTATTGGTAGGGGGAGGCAATCCTGTATCTTTTAGAACTAGGACTTAGGGTTAATGGATTTAAGCTTATTCAAAACAGGTGGGGAGAAGGAATATGTGATTAATAAAAATGAAATAATAAGTAAATTAGTTATGGTGTGGCTTGAAAGAAATATTGACTACTTCCCCTGCCTAGTCTTTTCTCTGGAGTTCTAAAAAGTCACTGATAATACACCCCCCGCCCCTTTTTTTTTAAGAGTTCAACCTGGTCATTGCTATCATCTGTATAATGGTCTTAGAGCAAGCCTTCTAGATGACTATCAACTGCCAGAAATTTTGAGAACGCCTTTGGAAGAACTTTGTTTACAAATAAAGGTAAATTAGCTGGGAGAGTTAAGAAAGTAAATAGGGTTCTAGTTTTCAGCATCTTTTATAGAGGAAAGTAGTATACTAATCTGCCAGAAAGAATTTTTATCATGCATTTGTTTTTCTCTGTGTGTTAGTACGGTTGATCCTTGAACAGCGTGGGGATTAGGGTTGCCAAAAATCCACTTGCTGCCTTTTCTGCCTCAAAAACAAAGGAATTGATAAATGACTCACCCAGGGGTGGTTAGTTGAAACAGTTTGGGTAGAATCAGGACTCAAACCCTAGTTCTTTTGATTCTACATATTTGTGACCTCTGATTGAACACAAACCTTTCCCCACGCTTAGTTAATTTAAAAATCTGTAAAATAAAAATGCAAGTACTATATTTATTGAAAAAAAATCGGTGTGTAAGTGGACCCATGCAGTTCAAAAAAGGTCAACTGTAAATTATATTTTTTAAAGCTTTGATCAGTTATTGACTAAACAGTTTTAAATTACATACTGCTCTGGAGCCAGACTACGTGGGTTTGAATCCCACATCATCCTGTGGCAAGCTGGTTTTGTTATATTGGGCAAGTTATTTAAATTAACTTCATATAAAATTCTTAGAACAGTGCCTGGCACATAGTAAGTGTCCAGTAATTGTTAGCTACTGTTGTTACGTCTTAAGATCCCTCATTATAGACTACTTACCATTTTTTCAGCATCTTAATGTATTTTGATAAAATTAGCTGCCTGATTTTGTAGGTAATTGGTAATCAACTTGTTTATTGAGATTTTAACCAGCTACTTTTCTCATTAATAGAGTTGGTGGGTGTTAGAAAGTAGTATGTTGGCCTTTAAACATGTTTTTATAGAATCACAAATATAATTTTTACTTATCCTGGTAAAATAACTAACTTGAAAATCGTGTATAGGTTTGATGCTTTATTTTGAGTCAGTGACACAGGCAGGATTAAACTGTTATGTCAATATATGATATATGTTTAATTATATTTGTCTCTCACCAGATTTTAAGGCTAGGTGGAATTGCTTACTTTCTGAGTAGGCTAATGGATCCACCATCGAATGAAGCAGTGCTACTTTCCATAAAACACCTGATGGAACTGGTAAGTTTGATTTTTAAAAAAATTCTAACTTAGAGTGTTAAAGTAAGTAATCCAGCTAATTATAAAATTTACTTTCATTGTGGCAAGGTAGGCCAATGAATGTGCAGTGCCAGATTGATTCACTTTTTGGCTATTCAGCTTGGAATATGAAATATAAATTAGAAAGTTATAAAATGATACCTTTGTGAGTTTTCTTATACTGGGCTCTTTCCACACAAGTTTTTTCATTATAGGCCTGATTTCAAATTACATAAAATTTTGAAATCTTTCAATTACTGGTCCTCTTCATTTGTATTCTAGAAATGAATTTGGTTGCTTTATTCTACTCTTTCTGATTACCATAATGTTTTTAGAGCTTTTGTCAAATCCAGGTAACTTAATAACAGTGTGAACATTTTATAAAGGCAGCTCTTCTATTTTTGAAGGAATACTAGCAGGTGGCTTTTCTCCAAAATATCCTATCCCCCTACCTATCATTTGATTCTTACAGCTTTTTCCCTTAGATTCTTTTATGAAGTCAGTGTTTTGAGGAACTAGTTTCAGTGTCTTAGTCAAGTGACCACTTAGTTGGTAGCCATCCCTTCATGAGACCATGTTGAGAAGCGGCACAGGACTGGAGAGAATTAGTGAGTGAGTTAATACCCAAAGTGGAGAGAAAGAATAGAGCTGTGTGTTCCAACACAGTAGCCACTAGCCATAGGTGACTGTTTAAATTTAAATTTTGAATTAAATTACAAATTCAATATCTTGGTCACACTTGCACATTTTAGATGTTCAGTAGGCACATATGGCTAGTGGCTACCACATAATCAGTGCAGAAATAGACATTTCTGTCAATGCTGCAAGTTCTGTTGGTTAGTACTGGGCTAGAGGATGCTGAAGATGTATTTTACGTATTTCAATTTTATTTGTGCCCATCCATGTAGATAAATTTGAGAATTTGGTCCATGTAAAAATAAGCTCTTAATGTGAGTATTAAGTTGTTTAAATGAAAAGCATTGTAACTTATCTGACCATCTTTGTTGGAATTTGGATTAGATTTAGTGAGGTTACTGGTATTTTAGGGAGCAGTGCGGTTTTACTCCTGACCTCTCTTCCCCTCCAGACTTTTATCGAATAGAACAGCAGTAGAGGGCTACGGGGTGATCAGAGAATCAACGTATTATTTGTGGTAGAGACAGACAACCAGAGGGCGGCTGGAGTCTGAAGCCAGAGTGGGATGACTTCCTCTCCCAACTGAATTTAAGAACCAGTCTTTACTTAGCCATTTGTAGGCAACGAAATTGTGAAAAGGCTTGGAAAATCCTTGCCAACAGTAGGGTCTGAAGCCTACATTTTGAAAAAAAACTTCTTATTGTGCAATACAGCATGCCCATCCAGGGTAAAAGAGTAAAACAAAAATGTCCAGCTTAATGGTTTATCACAAAGTGAGCACTCTTATTTTTATTCATGTCAAGAAGTTAAGAACATTTCCAGTATCCTAAAAACCAATTCCTACCCTCGCCCAATTACTCTACTCTCAGGCTCAAAAATAACCTCTATCATGACTTTAATGGTAATCTCTTGCTTGTTTTTCTTGATGGTTTTACCATACCAGTATACATCTTTAAAGAGCTCAGTTTAACTTGGCCTTTTGCGAACTTTACATGAACTCACACAGGATGTGTTTTTTTTTTTTTTTTGCAAGGGGGAATGGGGTTCTGTATTCTTTCACTGAAACATTGTGAGATTCATGTGCCTTATTGCTTTCAGCTATAGTTCATTCATTTTCATTTCTTTACCGTATTTTATTATATGACTACTGAAAGGCATTTTTGTTATTTCCAATTTGAGGCAGTTACATATAGTGCTGGTATGACTGTTCTTCAATATTTATTGTTTCTTGGTGCACGTGTTTAAGTATTTCTCATGGGTGTACACTTGAGTGAATTCACTGAGTCATAACGTATGTGTATGATTAACTTCGGTAGGTAATGCCCAACCATTTCCCAAAGTTGTCAAACTACTTACACTCCTACCAGTGTCAGTGGTAGGTGAACATTCTCAGCTCTATAGCATCACCAACCTGTAGTCTTTTATTCTAAGCATGTTGATAGGTATGTAGTAGTTTTGTGGCTTTAGTTTGCATTACCATGACTGCTGTTGAATTTGTAGGCAGCTTTTTATGCTTATTGCCCATTTGGATAGTCTCATTTATAAATTATTGATGCCTGTTTTTCTATTACATTGTAGGAGGTCATTATATACTCTTCGTGTACTCTTGATCTGAGCCTTTTGTCAGCTGTGTATTGCACATGTCTATATTTTTACCTTTTCACTTTCTAACAGTGGTTTGATAAACTGAAATTCCTAATTTTAATGTGGTCAAATGTATCAGTCTTTTTCTTTATTGTTACTGCTTTTTGTCCTTTAGTAAGTTTTTCTCTACCCTGGAGTCATGACGATATATTGTTTTAACTTTGTTTTCTTTTTCACACTTAGCTATATAATCCATCTGCAATGGATGTGTGTGTGTGTGTGTGTGTGTGTGTAGGTGAGGTAGGAATCAAAGTTTTTAGATATGTAGAGCAGTTGACCGAAACCATTTATAGAAAAGTTCATCCTTTTCCTCTTTGTTCTGCAGCCATAGTCATAGATCAGGTGTCTATGGATTTATTTGTCTGTTTGTAGGCTCTCCTTTATTCTATTGGTGTATATTTCTATCTTGAGCTGGTGTCACACTGCCTTAATTATAATATTGAGTCTTACCAAACAAGAACATGATCTGTCCCATTGATTTAGTTATTTAATCTCTTGGTGTTTCAGCGTTTTCTGTGTATTATAGAACTTTTTAAAAGATTTATATCTGGTTTGTAGTATTTCTGGATTATATTCAGACTTCAAAATTTTTCATTTTCTTGTGAGTCTGATATACAGAAATCAAATTGGTTTTGAATGTTGACCTTGCATTCATCAATGCTATGAAACCCACTTACTCTGATAACTATATGTAGATTTTTGAGTACACAGTCACATCTATAAATAATTGCAATTTTATTCCTTTCCAGCTGTCATCCAGGATCCTTAGTACAATGTTGAGCAGAAGTGTTATGATAGTGTGCACTCTTATGTTCTTATTCTCAAAGGAAAACCTGTCAAAAATTCGTTGAGCATGTTTTTTGAAGATTTTTGGTGGAAACTATCAAATTAAGGAAGTTTCTATTCTTAATTTACTAAGAGATTTTTATCATGCATGGATAATGGATTTTATCAAATACCTTTTCTGCCTCTAATGAGATTATACAATTATGCTGTTTTTTTTGTTAAATTTGTAATATATTGAATTACATTGATTTTTCAATTGTTAAACCAACTTTCATTCCAGAAACAAACCTATCTTGCTGGGATCCAGTATGCCATTATTTTATTTTGAGTTTCTCATGCGTAAGATTATTTAGTTTCCCTTTTTCCAGATGTCCCTTGTCAAGTTGGTACCAAGATTATGCTAGGCTCAGAAAACAAGTGGAGAGGTTTTGTTTTGTTTTTTTCCTATTCACTGAAAGAGTTTTTATAAGATTGAGGTTATTTCCTCCATAAATGTTTAGTAGAGATCTTTGTCTAATGAGACATTTGAGTTATTTTTGTTCTGTTTTTTAATTTAAATTTTTACATTTTTATACAGTTTTTAAAGGTTACACTCCATTTACAGTTATTACAAAATATTGGCTATATTCCCCATGTTGTACAATACATCCTCGTAGTCTGTTCTACACCCAATAGTTTGTACCTCCCACTCTCCCACCCCATAACAAACTAGTGGTTGGTTGCCAGTGAGGGGGGGTGGGCAATTGAGTTATATTTTTTATTATTTTTGTTGTTGTTCAAATCTTGTTATTTTGAATGTGTACTAGACATTGTATTTACAGAGGTCTTTGTAGATAAAAACTTGGAGCTTGGGGTGATGGTAATTTCTTCCAGAGAGGATTTATGTTGCTTCTTCTGGGAAAAGATGCCCCAATGTTGGGTTCACTTCCTTGGACTTCTGTCCCTCCCCTAATCCTGGACTTGTGATTTTTGTAATTCTTTTGTAACTCCTCAGTCTTCAAGCAGCTTTTCCATCTGTGCTCAGTAGGATGATTGGATCAAATTACCTAGGTAATCAGAGCAGAAGTCACCCCGTTGTGGGGGGTTCTAGATAAATATTTTATCTCTTGCTCTCCTGTCTTATGTCTCCTAAAGTACTAGAATCTAGGGGCTATGCATTCTATATTCCAAATATGTAATAGTGTCTCATTTTTTGTTTTATTTCTCCTACAACTCTTGTACTTTACTGGGTGATTTTATTTGAAGACTTACTGGTGTGTTATTTCTCTCATTTCTCTTCCACCATTTATAGTAAAGCCAAGTTGTTTCTGTTTAAGTAAGTTTCTAACCTTTGCTGACCTCAAAACTTATGTTGCAAACTTATGTTTTGATGAAGAGAACTAAAGCTGAACAATATTAGGGCATTTGGACTTAAGAGTGGCCTATTATATTTTTCTTAAGCAAACTAAAATGTGGTGCTTACAATGTGTTTTAAACATAAACTCTTACTTTACAGAACGCTTTGGATAAACAAGAAGAATTGACATCTCTTGGAGTCCACTTAGCACGATTACCAGTTGAGCCACACATTGGAAAAATGATTCTTTTTGGAGCTCTGTTCTGTTGCCTCGACCCGGTGCTCACCATTGCTGCTAGTCTTAGCTTCAGAGATCCCTTTGTGATTCCACTGGTAAGAAAGATACAAGTAAAAGCCCAGGTATTTTTAGATACACAGGGTAGTTGTTTTCTTAGATAGATTTTTCATTGGCTTTTTATTAGAATGCCATTCTCTGTTATATACCATCAGAGCAATTTAAGTTGCCTTCATCTGTTTTAAGGGAAAAGAAAAGGTCGCAGATGCAAGAAGAAAGGAATTGGCAAAGGATACTAAAAGTGATCACCTGACAGTTGTGAATGCATTTGAGGTAAAAGGAATATCTTTAAATTTTAAAAATCTGTATTATAGTTATCAGGAATAAACTGCTAAATGAGAATGCCTAAAATTAGGTGAACATTTGGAAAAAAATTGTACATCATTTTTCAATTTTGTGATAGCTCATTACATTTACCCTTTTGGAAAAAAGTCTATATTTGTGTTTTGATAACAATAGAACAAGTGAACAGTTTATTTTAAAATTTTATTTGCTATTATTCTTTTGTATCTTTGTCTTACTGACATTTATGACAGAAGGTCCCTTTTTGTTCATTAATAAACTATGCATGTATTCAGATTTACCATTTTTGATAGAGCATGATAGTCATGTACACTATTCAGGATAAAGAGATTTTTTCTCTTATAGACAAGCTTATCCGAGGATAAACATTTATCATCCATCTTTGCAACATTTAAATGTAATTTGGTGTATAGAGACAGCATCTTTTTACTGTAGTTCTAGTCTCAGTTTTGTACTACCTATTATGGGAAAGTTTATCCTTTTGAGCTCATTCAGTATTTTCTTTTTTCCCATCTTCCCTCCTTCTCTAGCTTAAAGCAAAGTAAAACAATATATTTTTGAAGTTGAAAATATATAATAGCATTGAAATTTGTTCAACAGAGTGCTCATTTTGATTAATACAATCATGTACAGAATGATGCTATTTTATGTAAAATGCACAGTATGTTACTAGATAACTTGCTCTTTTTTGTGTAAAGAAAGGTCTGCAAATTCAGTTTTGGTTATCTCTTAACAACTAGGATCATGGGGAGTTTATGTTTTTTTAGTTTGTTACTTTGGAAATTCTTTGAATTTTTTTACAAGAAAATGAAATATCAGTAGAAAGTAAAATTATTACCAAAATAAAGACAAACTGGTAAGCAGTCTTTGCTTTGGGGAACAATATCAATACTTTTCTTCATAGGGCTGGGAAGCAGCTAGACAACGTGGTTTCAGATATGAAAAAGACTATTGCTGGGAATATTTTCTGTCTTCAAACACACTGCAGGTAATGGTGAATGTTTTGAAGTGCTTCTGATATGTTAGGTTAGGGACTTATATGTATTTTGTGTAGTCAAATCTATAGCAAAAAGTTAAGTTTTTGCTTAACTTTTGTGTGAGTGTGTCTTATGAATTTGAATCATTATACAGAATCATAAAAGGAATCTTTATTAAATCAACTGCAACAAAACAAAAAAGGTGTATAGCATAATAAACAAAAAACTAATGGCTAAGAAAAAAAAAGAGCCCAAAGTTTAGCAGGAAAACACAGAGAGGCTCGATTACTGTTCCTGCACCATTTTGATGATTCATCCTGAAAATTTTCACTAATACTCCTAAAATCTGTTTTAAAATCTCAGAGCGAGTATCTTTTCTTTAACTTTTGGGTAGGTATTTTTATCTTCAACTGACTTAGTGTAGTGAGAAAACACTGGACAGGAGGCACTTGTGAAATAGAAGAAAGTGAACAATTAACAGGGCAGATGCACATCAGACTTCAGACTCTGCACTGAACTGGAGAAGTGATCTCAAGCCAGTGGGAGTAGAAATATCCTCACCTTCCCCCAGTACATGTACACTCCATCTTTGTGGCATAGATTTAACAAATCTACGGGAGTAAAAGAATCCAGAATCTAGAATATTTAATCAAAAGTGCCCAAACATTAACAGAATGAAAAGAAGGGTAATAACTCTGAAAGATACTACAGCCAATGGAAAAAAAGGTAATAGGTGTCTCTACATAGAAAATTTAAGAGTAATTGAATATGTATTTAGAGATACATTGTAAGAACATTTCCCTTAAGTGGAAAAAATGAAGTACAGTATGAAAAAAGATGGTTGAATCCAACGAAGTGTTTTTTGAAAATATTATATCCAGTCAAGATACTAATTCAAGTATAAAGAAAAATGACAGGCATTCAAGAAAGCACTTGAAATACTGCACCCATGAGTTGATCTTGAAATATTTACTGACAATGAAATGCTGCCTATTAAGAAGTGAATCAGAAAGAATTCAGGAATGGAGAGTACATGCTAAGTCAGCTGGTGGTAGATACTGAAACTAAATATGGAAAAATGCAAAACAGTATTGGGAATTATGGATACAGAATAAAGGTTATTATCCTGAACAATATAAAATAATGGTGATAGAAACCAGGAGATGACCTAGAGAGTCAGTTATAAGAGAATGTAGGTGGGGAAACTAAAGTCACATAATTCATAAAAGGGATATATACTTAAATGTGACAATTTTATGTCTCATAATCTCTTACTTTAAGCTCGCAAGGATCCTTTATTAAATATCTCTTATGATTATAAGAATGTAAGATTCATTTAGTTCAGTTTCATTTCTTTTTAACTTCCTTAAATTGAACTAAAATTAATTTGAATGCTTTTGTAAAAACAGCTTCTATGTTTACATTATCCCGTTATTAGGATAGCATTTTTGTCTAATTCTTCTGTCCATATAAATGCATAGTAAGTGTCTGCAATATTTACTTAGTTAATGATATTTCTGACAGTATTGAGATTAGGGTAGTCTTCTTTTGTACTTTGCTATACTACTTGAATGCTTTTTATAATGAGTCACGTATCATTTTTACCCAAAGAGTGATTTTTCTTATAAATAAACACAAGAAACAGGCCTTAAGCTTTTGTGCCAGGATGTAACAGTAGTTAATTTTCAGTAGTACATATATGGATGTTGGTTATTTTCTCTATGCTTTCCTGTTTTGTTTTGTTTTCAAAATATGGGATAGAGAGCAATTTTGAAAATTATGAGCCTTTTTGTAAACTGAAGTGATCCTTAAACATCGGTTGTTATTCCCTACAGCAGGCAAGCCTTAAGATTGGACAATAAATATTTTTGGCTTACAATCCATATGGTTTCTGTTGCAACTGCTCACCTCTGCCATTATAATGCAAAAGCAACCAAAGATAGTGTGTTGATGAATGGGTGTTGTTTTGTTCCAGTAAAACTTTATTGACAAAAACAGGTTTTTATAAATTTTGTAGTTTACCAACCCCTGCTCCAAAACATCACATTTTTACAAAAGTGTTTCATAAAGCAGGGAAAGCTCAAAGCTAAATTTATTTATGAGTACATGCTTTATAACCCCTATCAATTTGTGTGAAAGGTATTCTAGTTCTGTTTGTTACCATTGCTCCCTAGATGCTGCATAACATGAAAGGGCAGTTTGCTGAGCATCTTCTTGGAGCTGGATTTGTAAGCAGTAGAAATCCTAAAGATCCAAAATCTAATATAAATTCAGGTAAAGCAGAAAGTACAGTGTAAATAACTTGCTGCTGTTGTCAGTTGTATCCATATTTTACTTTTTTTTCTCTACCTTCCCACCCCAATAGATAATGAGAAGATAATTAAAGCTGTCATCTGTGCTGGTTTATATCCCAAAGTTGCTAAAATCCGACTAAATTTGGGTAAAAAAAGAAAAATGTAAGCATTGAAGATTATTATGAATTATTTGTAGTTCTCTCAAACTTTCGAAATCCTCTACTGCAACAGGGCTTATATTGTACATTTGTTCTTTCTCATAATAGGGCCATGTTCTTGTTACTTTTGGTCATTGAAGAGAAGGCAAACTGTTTACCATGGGCATCACTTTCCCTCATAGCACATCCCTGGAGTCTGCTGCTTCATCACCCATTTTTCACAAAGAATGTTAGTGAAATATAATATCAATGTAAATATGAGAACAGTAAGCCAGCTATACCTTGTTCAGAGTAAATTTTGTTTCAGGATATTTTTTTCCTCTTCTTTTTTTTTTTTGCGGTACGCGGGCCTCTCACCGCTGCGGCCCCTCTCGCCGCAGAGCACAGGCTCTGGACGTGCAGGCTCAGTGGCCATGGCTCTCGGGCCCAGCTGCTCCGCAGCATGTGGGATCTTCCCGGACCGGGGCACGCACCTGTGTCCCCTGCATCAGCAGGCGGACTCTCAACCACTGCACCACCAGGGAAGCCCTTTTCCTCTCTTTTAAAACAAGTAATTTTCTACTTGAGATCTTTGAATAAAATTGTGGTGATTTTACTATTTTGAGAAATAAAGTATAACTTTAAATGTATGTACAAATAGAGTCAGCCTTAGTTGTAATTGGAGACAACAAATAAGGCATATTTTTGCCCAGTAAAAGAATTCATTCCAGTGAGGAAAAAAGAGAAACTGAAAGTCAAAAATGGCTAGTGGTATGTGAATTGGTGCCATGCTTTTGGAAGACAGTTTAGATTAGAATTATGTATCAGCAGTCATTAAAATAGTCACTGGCCCCGTGGATTCATAAGTGAATATTTGAATTTAATATTTTCTAAGGAAGTAATTCCAAATGTTTTTTGACAGGTATATTATAAACAACATAGATGTCTAGTAGCAGTGGGGAAATTATGGTTTTGTAAGACCATATTATATGGCATTTCTGTTAGGCGTATAAAACATCACTGTATATTGACATAAAATATTTGAACTGATGTTAGATGAAAAAGTTGGATGTTCTGTAAACATGAAAAAATATAGACCTCAGAGATAGCCTAGAGTGCAGCAGTGCAGTGGTTCTCAACCTGGGTGATTTTGCCTCCCTGGGGACATTTGATAATGTCTGCAGACATCTGTGGTTGTTATAAGTGGAGGAGTATGTACTACTAGCATCTAGTACATAGAGGTCAGGGATGCTATTAGGCATTCCATAATGCACAAGACAGTCCCCCACAACAGAAAATTCAATATGTCAAGAATGCTGATGTTGAGAAACCCTATTCTCACGTGGAAGATTATGGGTAACATGAATTTTAATCACTGTAGTTGGATTATCCACATTTTAAGTGATCTGAGTACTTTTTTGACATCAGTACTTTGTCAAATTCTTCTTCATATCTATCCCTAAACTTACAGGTAGCTTAACAGAGAGACTCCTTGAAATACAAACATTTTATATATCCCTCTGCCATCCTGGGAAGGCTTTATGAAAGAAAGGTAGTTTCTTTGGGTTTATGCTTTGTTTTGGTCTAGTCAGCACATTTTGGCATACTGGCTAAGAGTTTAAGTTTTTGTTGGAACACATCTGTGCCTGTTTGTTCACATGTTGTTTGTGCCTGCTTTCCACCTGCACTAGCAGAGTTGAGTAGTTGTGACAGAAGGTCCGCAAAGCATAAAATATTTTCTCTCTGGTCCTGTATAGAAAAAGTTTGCCAAACCCTGCTGTTCTGGTGATGTAGGGTTGCAGGATGGCATTGGTTAAATTGACTGTGCGGTGAGGAAAAGCAGTTGCTCATTTTATTCTGAATAATGGCTCATGACTGTGATTCAGATTTTGGTAGACATATTATGGATTTCTAGAACCATGAAAAAGATGCTCTTAAAAACAAAGAGGAAGGATTAATGGATTATCAGCTTTATTCTGTAATTACCACTGACTATATAAACTATCAGACATCTCCCTGTTGAATAATATTAATTAAAGACTCCTACAAATTGAGGTGAAATTTTTGTGACTATCAAAGGAAGGACCCGTAAAAATGGAGAGATTGAACTAGAGCTGTGTACATTTATTCCAAGTATTCCTGTTTTGAAGGGTGGGGGGAGTTCAGTGAATGTGAGACCATTTAAAACGTATTTTAGAATAGGTTTTTAAAAACCAGTTTTAGCTAACTCCCTTTTAAACAAAATTCTTCATTTTAAATTTTAGATCATTTCACAGTTACTCTGTAAATTGACGGTAAATTATCAGTAGCATGACTTACAGTAAAATGTACAGACTATTCTCTTGGTCTGATTCACTTAGAATTATATCAGGTATTTCATTTTTTGTACTTTACTGGTATAGTATATATACTAACATAATTAGGGAATATTTTGTCATCTTTCTAATATGTTGAGTAATTACACCTATAAGAAAAGGATTTGTTGTATGATTTAGAGTACTCTTATTTAGCCAATTGTTTTTCTATGTCTTATTAAAACAAAAATTCGGAAATTTATATTGCAAAAATAAATTGAACTCATCTGTGGAGTTTGTTTTGATTCTGGGATTAGTTTGGAATCCTCCGGAGTTTTGTTTTGTTTTGTTTTTAAACTACATTTTAACTTTTTTTAAGGGTGAAAGTTTACACAAAAACTGATGGACTAGTTGCTATTCATCCCAAATCCGTTAATGTGGAGCAAACAGAGTTTCACTACAACTGGCTTATCTATCACCTGAAGATGAGAACAAGTAGTGTAAGTGAATACATAAAGTAACCATGGGTCTGAATAACAGTCTGGTTGTATTTTTAAAATTGTATAGTTTTCATAATTATAAACAAAATTTATTCTTTAAAAAATTTTTTTTTATGACATGACTTATACCTTCTTTAAGCAGATAACCTATACTTTTAATGTGCAGATCTGTCATGATGTATCTTTGTATTTTAATTAATTGGGATGGTTATTTGATTTGCATAATTTTCTTTCAGAGCCTGCTTTCAAGACATACTGGCATCTTATGGTATATAAGAGTTTACACTTTTCAGAGAATTTTGTTGGCCTGTCAATATACAAGTATTGGTCAGAATATTAAGTGGGAATTCTGTTAATATATAAATAAAAAGAACTTCAGCTACATTAGTGTTTTGGTTTTATCACTTAGGCAATATTTTGTTTACAGAACAGTGCTATTGATTAAGTTGAAACAAAAATATAAAACTCCTTTGTTCTCTGAAGTAAGAATGGCTTGTTTAAATGGTATTTCTTCAAATTTAGTCTCTGTAATTACACTAAAAGGATAATACCTGTTTTAGAAGGAAAGCACTAATAGATTGATACTAGTGATATTATTGAGTTAATGTGACAATAATTCTTTCAGACTCCTTAATGTATTTATTTGCCTTAATTCTCATTATAGATATACTTGTATGACTGCACAGAAGTTTCTCCATACTGTCTCTTGTTCTTTGGAGGTGATATTTCCATTCAGAAGGATAATGATCAGGAGACTATTGCTGTAGATGAATGGATTATCTTTCAGTCTCCAGCAAGAATTGCCCATCTTGTTAAGGTGACTGACTTTACATGATTGTCTTTGATTCTGCATACAAGTTAGTATGTGGTCTTGTGGTTTTGTTCTTCCAAGTGTTATACATGTTACGTTAAATATTTCTTGCTTTATTTCAACAGAGGAAATTGTGCTGAGAAATTGATTCATAGTTTTTCTGAATTGGTTTTTGAGATAGTTACAGACCAACCATTCTAAATGGCTCAATGTGATAAAAGTTTGAATTTTTTTACTTAAGTTGGCTACTCATAACCACACTTTAGTTAGTTGCTCATTAGATATTTCAGTCTTTTTGTATAATAGCTTATTAAATTTCTTGTACCAGCTGAAGTCACTTTCATTTATTACATTGTTTGATAGTACATCTGCCTTTGTTGAACATGTATAATTTTTCCAACTTCAGGAATTAAGAAAGGAACTAGATATCCTTCTGCAAGAGAAGATTGAAAGTCCCCATCCTGTAGACTGGAAGGACACTAAATCCAGAGACTGTGCAGTACTCTCAGCTATTATAGACTTGCTCAAAACACAGGAAAAAGCAACTCCCAGGAACTTGCCACCACGATTTCAGGATGGATATTACAGCTGATGGCTTTTCTGTGGTGCCCTGAAAAGCCAGTTTGATAGCCATTTTCCATCATGGTTTAACTTTTGAGTAGATGTCAAACCCCAGGACATGAATAATTTTCATGTGTAAGGTAGAAACCTTCAGTAGGTAGTAAATAAAGACTTAATGTGCATGAGTTAACAGTGTCATCTGTAGCTATTATAAATATACCATAAAAAAGTTACTCTGTAGTGGTCATGTCCACATTTTGAGAGTATTCCTCATATATTTTGAATGTTGTACCACTTGAGAAATTCCTTTGTTCTGTTATGAAAGATTAATCTCTCTGCCCATAATGACTGAGTATAGAATCAGTAAAAATAGAATGGTTAGCCAAAAAGCAGTATCAAATAAGAATTTGAACACATCCACATTTCTTCTAATGAAACTTCTATCAGAAGTAAATTAATTTGTTGTAATAAAGCCCAGTATTTAATAAAATGTACAGTGTGTAAATCTCGGCTAGCTTTTTGGGTTGCTTTCTGCATCTCCACCTATCCCTTGGTTTATCTGATGGTTTTTTATCTTAGAATATATTTGTACCACTTTTACATCACCCTGTGCAGTGTAATGTAGCAATTGAGAGCATGGGTCTAGAGCCTATCTAAGTTCAAATTTTAGCTCCATCACTTACCACGTATCTTAGGCAAATTACTTGGCTTCTCTCTGTTTCCTTTTCCTTATCTGTAAAATACAGGTAACAATTATGAGGATTAAATATGTTTTCATATGTAAAGTGCATAGACTAGTGTCTGGCATGTATTGTGTACTTAGTTACAGTTATTATTTGAAACATTTTTTTAAACAATCCATTATGTTAGACTTTTCTTCCCCATGCTCTGAGTGCTACTTTACCCTCTCAGCCAGTGGAAGCTAGTGTGACATGTACTGTATGTTTTTAGCCCTGTCAGATTTTGACAAATACTGTTGGTTGCTATCCAACAACCATTTTGTCCCTCCCTTCCTGGTTGCTTGTTCATGTGTCCCCTCCTCTGTGCAGCCTTGTTCCCAGGGATGTTGGACCCTCTTCCCCAAGGGTGAATTGGATTGTTCTAAGCCAATCATGCATGGTCTTTTTCTCCTTATAAGTAACTGATGAGGCATGAATATGTGAGCCTGTCCTGGCTAATGGAAGCTGAGAAGAGATCTGCAAGGGGGCATCTGAGAAGATTTTCCTCACTAATAGACTTAAAGAAGGAAATTCTGTGTTCCTCCTTTGAACATTGTTTTGTCTGACTCTGGCACTTGGAGCTGCTGCAACCCTCTTAGGATCACAAGGTTGGCTCAGCGGGCAGGTGGAAATCACCAGAGTCCTTGATAATGCTAGTGAGCTGTTGAATTATCCAGACTTTGCAACTGCCCTGCACATGGACTTATTCTGATGTAATAAACCCTTCTTTGTTCTAGCCACTTTTAGTAGGATCTTTTGTATAACTTGGCAGAAGGGTATTAACTGAAACACATACTATCCGTTGTTGAGTGTTGTTTGCTGAGGCTTCTATCACTTATTTTGTGATCTAACAGTCTGACCCTATGTCTGAGAAAAGTTGTAGTACTGGAAATATTGGGAAAAAATAGACATAGGAAGATCATCCTGCTACACCCTAAAAACTACAGATTGTATTGTGCCTTCCAAAGAAGCCAAAGGAAAGGAGTATCATATGATGACTGGGGTTGATTGATAATTCTATGGTGATCTTAACAGCACTGGTTCAGGTACTGCTTCCATTTCTGGGAATGTATGTCAACCTATCATTGCCTTCTAGGGTTTTGAATGTATTTGTGTGTTCTAAGTCCATTCTCTTGGCTAGTATCCCAAAAGTGATCTGCCTCTCACTGAATTCTTATACTGGGTCATTTTGTGGCATATTAGTTTTGCCCCTAAACTGAAGGTGATAATTAGGTCCTATTCTATAAGAACATTTGTTTTTATGTTTGTGCTTTTTTTTTTTTTTGGCTTGCTTTTACTATCCAGTTTAAATTCAGTCAGTTGGCCAAAACGGTCTCGGCAGAAAGCATTTTAAAAATCTGTAAAAACAGATTACTAGTTAATTGGCTGCATGTTCATAGACAAATATTTAATCTCCATAAATGGGGAAAATGTTCCTGCAGAACTGTTTAACAGATGAGCTATTCAGAGAGATCAGAGGAGTTATTATCACCTCCAATTTATGTCTTCTCTATAGCCAGTCAAGATGGAAATTTTGCCTGAAGGTGCTATTTATGTTTTTCTTTTGTTTACAGAATAGGGTGTTACTTAGTGAAAAATGTATTCCAGGTCTCAGAACTATCTGCAATTTGGTAGTTTTAAAGAATAAGATACTAAATTACGAAGAAAACTATTTGCCTCACCATTCTGAGTGGTACCAAGGATAACTCTTAAAAAAAATGACCCTGAAAGAGAAACTTACAGAAAAACAAAACAAGAAATAAACCACTGGATAATCTTTACGAAGTGTCTTCGAAAAGTGAGTCCATGCGACACCTTCCTAATTCGTTAACTTGGGCAAAAGCTCTAGATACATTTATACCAATATTGCAAGTGATTTTCACGTCTTCATTTTCAAAACAAGGTCCACCCTACAAGTTAGAAATCATAGAAGAGCTGTAGGAAGAATTTATTTTCGTACTCTGTTACCCAAAGTAAATGGTAATTTTCCTTCCCCTCTTTTAGCTCTGAGTCTGTGTATATTTTTAAGTAACTGTGATCATGTAGTGTAATATATTTATAATATGCTAATTGTTTTTACATGGCATTTTTATTCTGATTTTTAAAGTACATATTCATTATAGAGTATCTGGAAGTGCAACATATAAAAAAAATGTTACCGCTGTTACAAACTCTTTTTTAATAAGGTTTAAGATATTATTTTATATATAATAAAGTTACCCAAGTATAATTCTGTGAATTTTGTCAAATGTATAAAGTCATGTAATTGCTATCACCACAATCTTGATATAGAACATTCCTGTCACCTAAGAATCTCCCTTTTTCCCCTTACAGTCAATCCCCTGCTCCCACTGGCAACCATTTGGTCACTAGTTTTGCCCTTTCTAGAATTTCAAATAAATGGAACCATATGTAGTCTTCTGTGTCCAGCTTCTTTCACTTAACATAATGCTTTTCAGATATTTATGTTGCTGTGTATATCAGAAGTTAGTTCATTTTTTATTTAGTATTGCATTGTATGGTTGTACCATAGCTTGTTTATTCACCTGTTGATGGACTTCTTAGTTATTTTCAGTGTTTTTGCTATTATAAATAAAGCTGCTATGAATATGTGTATACAGGTCTATGTGTAGATAGATGTTTTCATTTCTCTTGGGTAAATACCTATGATTAGGATTGTTGTGTCATATAAGAAATTGCCAACCTGACTTACAGAGTGGGTATACCATGTTTTATACACCCACCCTCCATGTAGTATGGTTCCAGGTGTTCCAAGTTCTCACCAGTACTTGGGTATTTTTAGTTATTTGTTGTTTTGTTTAATTTTTGCCTTTAACGGATGTGGAGTCTCATAGTTTGTTGTGGTTTTGTTTTTTATTTCTATTGAATATAATAATCATTGATGAACATATTTCATGTGCTTACTTGCCATTTTCCTTGGTTGTCTTATATACTTATATGTGTGTTTTGATTTCCCACCTCATATGTTAAGTAATTGGGGGTTTAGGGATATATCTGATTAAAAAGAAAAAGGATTATTCTTTATGAATTTTAGAGCTGCAGAAAATTTTAAGTTCATTGACCTTTAAAATGGCAAAATGTGCCACTCTTCAATTGGCTAGTACAGTGGCAAGAATTAAGCCACCGTTACCAAGTGCCAGAAGAGAAAAGCACCAGTTTTAGGGGTCCATGATGTCAGGAGGTTGCACATCCACCATGAGATGATGAATAGGGCATAATACAAAACATTTCTGGTGTGGGTCAAGGCATGGGAGCGAAGGAAGACGGCTGATGTGGAAGCACTGCAGAGCCAACCTTTAAGACTGCTCAGAGTTTTGGTAGTTTGTGGTTTTCAGTGAATTGGCCCATTTTATCTAAGTTGTTAAATTTATGTCGAGTTGCTTGAATATCCTCTTAACCCTTTTATATCTCTGGAATCTGTAACAATATGTGCTGTTTCATTCTTGACATGGACAGTCTCTTTTTTGGTCTTGCTAAAAGGTGTATCAATTGTGTTCGTCTTTTCAAAGAACTAGGCTCTTTGTTTCATTGATTTTCTCTGTATTTAAGTGTTTTAGTGCCATAAATTCCTAAGAACTGCTTTAGCTGCCAACTACATGTTTTGATGTATTCTCATGGCATTCAGTCAGTGTGTTTTTTATTTCTTTATATATTTACCTCTTTGATCCACAAATTGAGCGTGCTGTTTAATTTCCAAGTGTTTGAAGATTTTCCTGTGGTGGTTCTGTTGTTAATTTCTAGTTTGATTCTTTTATGCTGGTTGGAAAACATACTTTGTATGATTTGTTCCTTTAAATTTGTCAGTTTATGACCCAGAATGTGATCTGTCTTGGTGAATATTACATACCTACATGGAAAGGAAGTATAATCTGTTGTTGGGTGGAGTGTTCGCTAAATAAATGTTAGGTCCCATTCCTTGATGGTGTTCTGTTCTGTACCTTTAACCACTATATTATGGATTTGTCTGTTTTTTCCCTTCAGTTCTGTTTTTGCTTCGCGTATTTTGAAGCTTTATTTATTTGGTACATACACATTTAGGGTTGTTATGTCTTCCTCACAGATTGACCCTTTTATTGTGATGTAGTATTCTTTGTTCCTGGCAATCTTCTTTGCTCTGAAGTCCACTTTATCTGTTCTAGTATAGCCCCTCCAGCTTTCTTTTGATTGGCATTTGCTTGATATTATTTTTCGATTCATTTACTCTACACTTACCTATATAATTACATTTTAAATGTGTTTCCAAACATATAGTTAGGTCACTTTTAAAAACTATTCTGGGGTTTCCCTGGTGGTGCAGTGGTTAAGAATTCCCCCGCCAATGCAGAGGACACAGGTTCGAGCCCTGGTCCAAATATCCCACATGCTGCGGAGCAACTAAGCCCATGCATCACAGCTACTGAGCCTGCGCTCTAGAGCCTGTGAACCACAACTACTGAGCCCGCATGGCACAACTACTGAAGCCTGCGTCCTTGTTTATCAGTATATCTCTTTAAGTTTGGGGCATTTTTTGCTTGCTCTATGGATTACAGTATACATGTATAGCTTATCACAGTGAACAAGTAGCAACATTTTGCCACTTCAAGTAAAATATATGTAAGACACCACCATTGAAGCCTGCGCGCCTAGAGCCCGTGCTCCACAAGAGAAGGCACTGCAGTGAGAAGCCCACTCACCGCAACTAGAGAAAGCCCCCGTGTAGCAGTTAAGACCCAGTGCAGCCAAAAATAATACAATAAATTTATTTCTTAAAAAAAGACACCACCATTTAGTTGTCCCAAATAATTCCTTTACATACGTTGAGAACCAACCATATCAGACAATGTAATACAGCTTTCAGCCAACTAACATTTTAAAACCTTAAGGATAGTCTATTATATTTACCCAAATGTTTACCTGTTCAGTTGTTCCTTCTTTGTTCCTGATGTTTCAAGTTTACTTCTGCCACTTCCTTTGTTAGAGGAACTTCTTAATTACTGGACTGTATTTTTTTAGAGCAGTTTTAGGTTTACAGGAAAACTGAGCAGAAGGTACAGAATTCCCGTATCACCTTTACTCCCTCCTAGTTTCCCCTATTGTTAACATCTTGGTACGCTTGTTCAAGGGATGACCCAATATTAATACATTATTAACTAAAATCCATAGTTTTAGTTAGCTTAACATTAGCTTAGTTTAGTTAGCTTAACATTAGCTTCTTTGTGTTGTATATTTTGATGATATAATGACAGGTATGCACCATAACTTAACCATGCAGAATACTTTCACTGCCCTGAAAAAAGTCCTCTGTGCTCCACCTATTCCTCCTTTCCTCTCCTTGAACCCCTGGCAACCACTGATCTTTTTACTGTCTCCATAGTTTTGCCTTTTCCATGTTATGTAGTTGGAGTCATACAGCGTATAGCCTTTTTACATTGGCAACTTTTTCTTACTAATACGCATTTAAGACCCCTTCATGTTTTTTCATGGATAGCTGATTTCGCTTATTGCTGGTTAATATTCGATTGTCTGGATGTATCACAGTTTATCCATTCATCTATTGAAGATTATCTTGGTTGCTTCTAACTTTGGCCAAGATGAATAAACCTGATATAAAAACTTGTGTGTAGACTTTTGTGTGGACATAGTTTTAAACTCATTTAGGTAAATATCAAGGAGTGTGATTGCTACGTCATATGGTAAGTGTTTAGTTTTCTAAGAAACTGCCAAACTCTTCCCAGTGGTTTTTGCATTCCCAACAGCAGTCAGTGCAAATTCCTCTTGCTCTGTGTCCTCACCAGTATTTGATGTTGTCAGGGTTTTGGATTTTATAGTCATTCTAATAGGTGTGTAGTGGTATCTCATTTTAATTTTTCAGTTCCCTAATGATGTTTCATCTTGAGCATATTCTCATATGCTTATTTTCCATCTGTGTATCTTTGGTGAGTTTTCTAGATTTTTGCCCATTTTTAATTGGGTGTTTTGTTGTCTAATTATTGAGTTTTAAGAGTTCTTTGTATATTTTGGATGCCAATCCTTTATCAGGTATATTTTGTAAGATTTCCTCCAACTCTGTGCATTGTCTTTTCATTCTCCTGTCTTTTAATGAAATTCAGCTTCTCAGTTTTTTCTTTCACTGATCATGTCTTTGGTGTTATATTTAAAAAGTTGTCTCCAAACCCAAGACTACCTAGATTTTCTCCTGTATTCTAGGAGTTTTATAGTTTTGCATCTTAAATTTAGGTCAGAGTTTCTATATAAATGGATATTTCTTAATTTTTGTTATTGAGTTCCAACTTAATCATGTTGTAATCAGAGACCTCACTCTATATAACTTCAGTCCTTTAAAATTTGTTGAAACTTGTTTTATGACCCAGGAAGTAGTCAGAAGTAAATATTCTACGTGTGCTTGAAAAGAATGTATATGCTGAAATTGCAGCATGTCCTATATAAGCCTATTATGTTATTCTTGTCCAAAGCTTCTACATCTTCACTGATTTTTTATTTTTCCTATCAAATGAGAGAGGTGTGTTAAAGTCTCATTCTGTGACTTTTGATTTAATTCTTATATTTCTGCTCATTTTTGTCTTATTATTGAGACCATATTGTTGGAAGAATATATATTTAGAATTGTTGTATCTTCCTGGTTAAATGAAACTTTCATCATTATGTAGGCTCTATCCCTAGTCATACCCTTTATCTTACAGAGTTGTTTTATCTAATATTGACATAGCTACAGGTAGTGAATGTTGTGATATTCTGCCCAGATCCTCCATCAGGACTGATGGTATTCCCTTAGCTGCTGGAAGTGCTACCAGATGACAGCCTTCACTCACCAGCCCTCTGCAGGAATTGTCCTCGCCTCACCCAAGGCCACAGCCTGCATCCTGTGACTGGTCAGAGCAAGGTTAGAAAGACCTAGTCTCCTTGCCAAAGCTCCCTCTCTTTCCCCTCTCTCTCCTCTGAGACTCCAGTTAAATCCTGCACTTCCCATCTCTCTCCTCTTCATGCTTCCTTGTAGGTTTCTTCTAGCCTCTCTTTCAGTTCACCAGAATCTTTTAACTATCAAATCTGATGTTAAATCCAGTTCCATATTTTCTAGTTGTTTTTTCTCTCACTTCTTTTGGTTGGTTGTTCTATATTGCTTTTTGAAGTTTGGCTTTATCTCCATAAACGAAGCAATTGTATTTTACTAATGATTTGACTGTCTAGAGTCCCTGTGAATGTATCAGTTTTTTTGTTTTGTTTTTGTTTTTCCTGTATCCAGATGCTGTCTCTCAGAGGTTTTTTTTTGTTTTTTTGCTGATCCTTTCATTTGAGAATTTGTTTTTTGGGAAATAATTGAGAACTAAGATGATGATAGCTTTCTCCAGAGCAAAGTTTTATTTCCTCCAGTCAGGACCTTGGTATGCTAGATGCCTGAAGAGTGAAGCTCGAGGCCCTTGAGGTTTACTTCCTCACTCCAGAGTAAGCCCTTTGGAGACCGAACCCACAATGGAGATTATGGTAGGCACTAAACTCTGACCTGTGTTATTTAACTCTGACCTGTGTTATTTAGTACTGCAAGTCTGCCAAACAAACAGCTGCCTCTCTGCTGCTTTCCAGAGTCCAAGGAAAACGCAGCAGTAATTTGGGATGGAGGAGGGACCAAAGAGGAGGATGCATCCTGCTACTTCCAAAGATGATATTCCCCATCTCTTCCCTCTTTCGTCACTACCTTGAGCGAAAATCCAACAGAGATACCTTTGATTTATGTATCCTATCACATAGCTGTATTTTAGCTGCAAAGAATGCTGGAAAACTAGCATTTTAAGGTTTTATAGAGGGTGTTGTAGACAGAATTCTAAGATGATCCCATGATCTCTGCTTCCTTGGTGTTGCAGCTACGATTAGGTTACACTGCATGGCGAAGGAATTTTACAGATCTAATTAAGCTCCCAAATCGGCTGAATTTGAGTTCATAAGGGAAATTATTCTATGGGTCTAATATAATTATATGAGTTCTTTAAAAGCAGAGTTTTCTCCAGCTGGTAGCATAAGATGTAATGAGAGAGATTCCAAGTGTGAGAAGGACTGAACACGCCACTGCTGCCTAGAAGATGGAAGGAGCCACGTGGCAAGGAATTCCAGTTCCTGGAAGCTGTGAGCACCCTCCAATCTCCCCACCCTCCAGCAGCCAGCAAGGAAACAGGGGCCTCAGTCCTACAATCACAAGGAATGGAACTCTGCAAATAACAGGTATGAGCTGGAAAGCAGTTAAGCCAACACTTTCATTTCAGCCTTTTGAGACTCTAAGCAGAGAACCCAGCCAAGCAGTCCTAGACTTCTGACTACAGAACTGTGAGACCATACAGGAATGTCTTAAGCCACTAAGTTTGTGGAAATTTTATTCAGGAAAAGAAAATAACACGGAGTCATTCTTTGTCTTCCACCAAGATGCACAAGGTGGTGAAACGTCCCAAGCACAAAGGTTCAGACACTGAGTGGCCAAAATGAATGATAAGGTATATACTCCAAGGGTCAGCAGCAGTTAGGAAGCTATGAACTATTTGAGGTAAGCTGTTCAGTCATGCAGTTTTGTGGAAACTATAAGAAGAAACAGGATAGCCCAGTTCTTAAGAATGCCCCAGCCTTCTAGGGCAGCTAAGGCCCATATGGACCCAAAAAAGAAAGATCAGACACCTTCAATGTTAGCTGCAGATACCTTTTGAGTAGAACTCTGATTTGGCTCAAAATTCAGCAAACTATGTACTTAAATGAACACATCCTATAGTAAATTAAATCACATCAGCACGAAAGAACAAGTATATACAAAATCTTTATAAGCTCACATATTTTGCCAAAAGTGTACAAGCAATCTCAATTCATTGGGACAAAAATGAATATTTTTGTTCTCCACAGGTCACTGAATGAAGTCATTGTACAATTCAGAGAAGCTACTAAGTTTGAAAAACAATACTGTGTCATGTTCACAGTTGAACTGAAACACTGTGAATGAGTTAATACCTGCCATAAAACAACACTTTATCTAATAACAGTATTAACCTGCTTGCTAAATAGGCTCTGATTTATAAGATGCACATATTCCAAAACTGTTCACCATCTCTACTGATAAATTAATTCACAGGATTCACGTAGTTGCTTTTTAGTGTCAACAGGATGTTAGCAAAAATAATACGAAATGGTCTCTTTGCAAGCAACACATTTACCTTCCTTCCTAAATGAAAACATTCCATTAGATTAGATTTCAATTTGTTAGCTTCTCCTCCAGAAATTCTGTGACATCAAAGAGGCGATAGATTTCTTGTTTTACCAAACCCAAGACCTTGCTTGCTGGGTCCACTGCTATTCTCCATTGACAGACTGGCCCAGAACTCAAGGAGCTCGGGGCCTGGCATGTCTTTATACTCAGAAATGTGTGCATTGATAAAGGAGAGCAATCCACAGGCGAGGCAGCTGCAGATGCCCCCTGCAGGCTCACTGCTGCAGTGACAGGACACAGAGCATGTGGGCTGAGCACACTCACCTCCCGCACTGGGCTTCTGCAGAGTTACTCACAATTGAGTAACTGGTTGGCAGTCAGTGGCTGGGGACATGTCACACATGGATCTGAGTCCTTGAATGATGTACCCTTTGCCAGGTTTTACCCCTCCATGAAAGAGAATGGAATAGAGAGGGAACGTAGCTGCCAGTAAAAAAATCACTCCTCCCCTCACTTTTCCAAACCCTCCAATTCCCTCTTTATGAAACGTACTATTACAATGACTTTTCTCTCTCCTTGCATCAGTGGAAGAAATAAAGTTCTACAGACACCCGCAGTTAAGAGAGACTTCAAATCCAGCAAGCAAAGCCTTTAGTGCAAATAAAATGAGTTCCCATTAAGGTCAAAATGTTATGTTGCAACTAGGTACACCATGTTGCTTTCTTGATACCTTTTAAGGTCCAATTTTATCTTCCTTGAGATTGTTAAAATGTGTTTCAGCCAATTTCCTTTTGGAAATGGGAGTAGGAACAGTCAAAAACTGTACATTATTGAAGGCAAAGCAGCCTCACGTCAGTTTATCATCTCATATAGGTCTGTTTTTAAAAAGTACGACCCCTGTCCTATATTCAGGATTTTCTCACATATATGAACCATCTAAATTCTATATTGTTAGAGTAGCTTAAGTTTTATTAGAATATACTTACCAAAGACCGAAGTTGGGTGAGATGGATTTTTTAAAAAAATCTTTAAAGTAAGGCTCCTTACTTCCCTTCTAATGAGGAAAGAGGTGGAAAAAATTCAAGTGTCAATTTCCCTTTCCTGGGAAGAGGTTTAGAAAAACTGAGCTCACCTTCAGAACTCTACCAGTTCCTTTTGAAATCAAGAAAGCATTAGCATCAGATCTAAAATATAAGAGGCAGGAGCAATATTTACAAAACTGGGTATTCCTTAAAGATATAAAACCTTGCTAATACTGGAAGAACCATACGAAGGAGATGTTTAAAGAGGGATAGCATACATTCTTGGTTAAGTGAGGATAGAGAAAACCAGAATACAGCATCTTACATATATATATATATTTTTTTTATGCCAGAACATGATACAACTAGGAGTAGCTGAGGCTGCCTCATCCCTGAAGTGGACTGCTCAGCTATTCTGTTTACCTAAAGAGGTTTGCAAAAGGATTGCTGTGCACAAACTGAGCTTCGTGGATTAACTATCCAGTAGCTGTTCTCCTGAGAGAACAGAACCACCTGGCAAGCTTAAAGGCAAGTGTTTCCTTTCTTTTAATTAAATAGGCTGTGTTAAAATTAACATCAAAACCGGCCTTGAACCAACCAGCCCACCATGATGTAGTGCAAATCTCCCAGTGACAAAATACCATCAGAGAGGCTACACGTTGGTCTCCAGCCCCAGCAAACGTCCCATTCTCTCCACATTCTTATCAATTGTAGCTTGACATGTTATCTCCTTGGCACATTCCATAGGAAACCAGCCCCTTTCTCCATCTCGCAGTCTTTCCCCTTCATACCAGCCTGCAAAGAAGAGCAGAGTCCTCATGGGGCACCAAGTATTTGGATGAATCTTGACTGTTCAGCTCCGAGGGAGGACGATATGGGCAAATTTCAGAGGCAGTATCCTGCCCCAGGTTGGGTACCACGGATGATGCAAGGTGAGAGAGAGAGGTGGAACGGGGGAAAGGTTTCAAGAGGGACTCAATGGCAGATCATGATGAGAGGCAGAACATGATCAGAGGCCCTGAAGTGAGGTGTCTAGGAGAGTATTGAGCTTGGGCTCAATTGCAGAAAGGGATGATGTTTTGGGTAGGAAGAACATGATTTTATTTTTTTACTTTATTGAAGTATAGTTGATTTACAGTGTTCTGTTAGTTTCAGATGTATAGCAAAGTGTTTCAGTTATACACACATATATATATATATATCTATCTTTTTCAGACTCTTTTCCCTTATAGGTTTTTACAATTATTGAGTATAATTCCCTATGCTATATAGTAGGTCTTTGTTGGTTATCTATTTTATATATAGTAGTGTGTATATGTTAATCCCAAACTCCTAATTTATCCCTCCTGCCCCCAACCCTTCCCCTGTAGTAACCTAAGTTTGTTTTCTATGTCTTTGGGTCTGTTTCTGTTTTGTATACAAGTTCATTTGTATCTTTTTTTAGATTCCACATGTAAGTGAAATCATATATTTCTCTGTCTGGCTTATACTTCACTTAGTATGATAATCTTGAGCTATAGCCATGTTGCTGTAAATGGCATTATTTAATTCCTTTTTATGGCTGAATAGTATTCCATTGTATACATGTACCACATCTTTTTTTTTGCGGTACACGGGCCTCTCACTGTTGTGGCCTCTCCTGTTGCAGAGCATAGGCTCCGGACGCGCAGGCTCAGCGGCCATGGCTCACGGGCCCAGCTGCTCCGTGGCATGTGGGATCCTCCCGGACCACGGCATGAACCCGTGTCCCCTGCATCAGCAGGCAGACTCTCAACCACTGTGCCACCAGGGAAGCCCACATGTATCTTTTTGAATTATGGTTTTCTCCAGATATATGCCCAGGAGTGGAATTGCTAGATCGTATGGTAGCTCTATTTTTAGTTTTTTAAGGAACCTCCATATTGTTCTCCATAGTGGCTGCACCAATTTATATTCCCACCAACAGTGTAGGAGGTTGCCTTTTCTCCACACCCTCTCTAGCATTTACTTGTAGGCTTTTTAATGATGGCCATTCTGATCGGAGTGAGGTGACCTCATTGTAGTTTTGATTTGCATTTCTCTAATAATTAGTGATGTTGAGCATCTTTTCATGTGCTTTTTAGCCATCTGTATGTCTTCTTTGGAGAAATGTCTATTTAGATCTTCTGCCCATTTTTTGATTGGGTTGTTTGTATTTTTGATACTGAACTGTAAGAGCTGTTTGTATATTTCGGAGATTAATCCCTTGTCAGTTGCATCATTTGCGAATATCTTCCCCCATTCCATAGGTTGTCTTTTCATTTTGTTTATGGTTTCCTTTGCTGTGCAAAAACTTTTAAGTTTAATTAGGTCCCATTTGTTTATTTTTGTTCTTCCATTATTCTAAGAAAGAGATCCAAAAAGATATTGCTACTATTTATGTCAGAGTGTTCTGCCTATGTTTTCCTCTAGTAGTTTTTATCATCTGGTCTTACATTTAGGTCTTTAATCCATTTTGACTTTCTTTTTGTGTGTGGTGTTAGAGAATGTTCTATTTTCATGCTTTTGCATGTAGCTGTCCAGTTTTCCCAGCACCACTTATTGAAGAGACTGTCTTTTCTCCATTGTGTATTCTTGCTTCCTTTGTTGTAGATTAAGTGGTCATAGGTGCATGGGTTTATTTCTGTGTTTTCTAACCTGTTACATTGATCTATGTGCTGTTTTTGTGCCAGTACCGTACTGTTTTGATTACTGTAGCTTTACAGTATAGTCTGAAGTCAGGAAGCCTGATTTCTCCAGCTCTCTTTTCTTTGGCTATGCATGGTATTTTGTGTTTACACAAATTGTAAAATTTTTTGTTCTAGTTCTGTGAAAAATGTCATTGGTAATTTGATAGAGGTTGTGTTGAATCTGTAGATTGCCTTGGCTCGCAGAGTCATTTTGACAACATCGTTTCTTCCAATCCAAGAACACAGTATACCTTTCCATCTGTTGGTGTCATTTTCAATTTCTTTTATCAGCATCTTATAGTTTTCAGAGTACAGGTATTTTGTCTCCTTAGGTAGGTTTATTCCTACGCATTTATTCTTATTGATGCAATGGTAAATGGGATTCTTTCCTTAATTTCTCTTTCTGATCTTTTGCTATTAGTGTATAGAAATGCAACAGATTTCTGTGTATTAATTTGTATCCTGTGACTTTACTGAATTCACTGATGAGCTCTAGTAGTTTTCTGGTAGCATCTTTAGGATTTTCTATTTATAGTGTCATGTCATCTGCAAACAGTGACAGTTTTACTACTTCTTTTCCAATTTGGATTCCTTTTTTTTTCATCTGATTGCTGTGGCTAGGACTTCCAAAACTATGTTGAATTAAAGTGGTGAAAGTGGACATCCTCGTCTTGTTCCTGATCTTAGAAGAAATACTTTCAGCTTTTCACCATTGAGTATGATGTTAGCTGAGGGTTTGTATCAGGATGATCATGGCCTCATAGAGTGAGTTTGGAAGTGTTCTGTCGCAGTTTTTTGGAATAGTTTCAGAAGGATATGTGGTAACTCTTCACTAGATGTTTGGTAGAATTCGCCTGTGATGCCATCTGGTCCTGGACTTTCGTTTATTCAGAGTTTCTAAAACACAGATTCAATTTCAGTACTTGTAATTGGTCTGTGCATGTTTTCTACTTCTTCCTCATTCAGTCTTGGGAGATTGCACCTTTCTAAGAATTTGTCCATTTCTTCTAGGTTATCCAATTTATTTGCATATAGTTGCTTGTAGTAGTCTCTCATGGGCCTTTGTATTTCCATGGTGTCAGCTATAACTTCTTTTTTTTTTTTTGCGGTATGTGGGCCTCTCACTGTTGTGGCCTCTCCCGTTGTGGAGCACAGGCTCCGGACACGCAGGCTCAGCAGCCATGGCTCACGGGCCCAGGCACTCCACGGCTTATGGGATTTTCCTGGACCAGGGCACGAACCTGTGTCCCCTGCATCGGCAGGCAGACTCTCAACCACTGCGCCACCAGGGAAGCTCCTATAACTTCTTTTTAATTTCTAATTTTATTGATTTGGGCCCTTCCTTTTTTTCTTGATGAGTCTGGCTAAAGGTTTATCAATTCTGTTTATCTTTTCAAAGAACCAGCTTTTAGTTTCATTGACCTTTTCTATTGTTTTCTTAGTCTCTATTTCTGCTTTGATATTTATGATTTCTTTCCTACTACTAATTTTGGGTTTTGTTCTTTCTCTAGTTGCTTTAGGTGTGAGGTTAGGTAGGTTATTTGAGATTTTTCTTGTTTCCTGAGGTAAGCTTGTATCACTATAAACTTTTCCTCTTAGAACTGCATCCCATAGGGTTGGATCATCATGTTTTCATTTTCATTTGTCTTTAGGTATTATTTGATTTCCTCTGATTTCTTCAGAGATCCATTGGTTGTTTAGCCTCCACATGTTGGTGTTTTTTTCTTGTAGTTGATTTCTAATCTCATAGTGTCGTGGTCAGAAAAGATGCCTTGATATTATTTCAATTTTTTAAAATTTACCAAAGCTTGCTTTGTGGCCCAGCATGTGATCTACCTTGGAGAATGTTCTATGTACACTTGAAAGAATGTGTATTCTGCTGCTTTCAGATGGAATGCTCTATAAATATCAATTAAGTTGATGTCTAGAGTGTCATATAAGGCCTGTTTCCTTATTGATTTTCTGTCTGAATGATCAGTCCATTGATGTGAGGTGTTAAAAGTCCCCCACTATTATAGTGTTACTGTCAGTTTCTCCCTTTACAGCTGTTAGCATTTGCCTTATATATTGAGGTGATCCTATGCTGAGTGCATATGTATTTACAATTTTTCTATCTTCTTCTTGGATTGATCCCTTGATCATTATGTAGTGTCCTTTTTTTGGTCTTTTTTAACAGTCTTTATTTTAAAGTCCATTTTGTCTGATATGAGTATTGCTACTCCAGCTTTCTTTGATTTGGAAATCCTTTTGCATGGAATTCCCTTTTCCATCCCCTCACTTTCAGTCTGTACGTGTCTCTAGATCTGAAGTGGGTCTCTTGTAGACAGCCTGTATACGGGTTTTGTTTTTGTATCCATTCAGCCAGCTTATGTCTTTTGGTTGGAGCGTTTAATCCATTTACGTTTAAGGTAACAATATGTTACCTTATTGCTATTTTGTTAATTGTTTTGGATTTGTTTTTGTAGGTCTTTTTCCTTCTTTTCTCTTTTGTTCTCTTGTGATTTGATGATTATCTTTAGTGTTGTTTGGATTCTTTTTTGTGTGTATATCTATTATACATTTTTGGTTACCATAAGGTTTTCATATAGCAGTCCATATATATACATGATTGTTTTAAGTTGCTGATCTCTTAATTTCAAATGCATTCCAAATATCCTGCATTTGTACTCTCCTCTCATGATTACTGATTTAGATATCATATTTCTGTGTGGATGATTTCCTACCTTTACTGTATGTTTGCCTTTACCGGTAAGCTTTCCCATTTTGTAATTTTCTTGTTTCTAGTTGTAGCCTTTTCTTTACTGCCTAGAGTAGTTCCTTTAGCATTTGTTGTAAAGCTGGTTTGGTGGTGCTCAATTCTCTTAGCTTTTGCCTGTCTGTAAAGCTTCTGACTTCTCCATCAAATCTAAATGAGAACCTTGCTGGGTAGAGTATTCTTGGTTGTGGGTTTTTCCCTTCCATCACTTTAAATATACCATGCCACACTCTTCTGGTTTGCAGAGTTTCTGCTGAAAAATCAGCTGATAACCTTATGGGGATTCTCTTATATCTTTCATTTTTGTCAATTTGATTACTGTGTGTCTCAGTGTCTTCTTCCTTAGGTTTATCCTGTATGGGACTCTGTGCTTCCTGGACTTGAGTGACTATTTCATTTCTCGTGTTAGGGAATTTTTCAGCTATTATCTCTTAAAATATCTTCTCAGGACCTTTCTTCTTCTGGGACCCCTATAATGCAAATGTTGGTGCATTTGATGTTGTCCCAGGTCTCTTGTACTGTCTTCATTTCTTTTCATTCTTTTTTCTTTATTCTGTTCTGTGGCAGTGATTTCTACCACTCTGTCTTCCAGCTCACTTATCAATTCTCCTGCCTCATTTATTCTGCTATTGATTCCTTCTAGGTGCACTTTTCATTTCAATTACTGTATTCTTCAACTCTGTTTGGTTGTTCTTATCTTTTCTAACTCTTTGTTTAAAACTTCTTGTAACTTCTAGCTCTGTGCATCTATTTTCTCACATTCTTGGATCATCTCTACGATCATCACTTGGAATTCTTTCTTAGGTAGATTGCCTATCTCTGCGTCAGGTAAGTTGTTTTTCTGGGCTTTTATCTTGTTCCTTCATTCTGGAACATATTCCTCTGCCATCTCACTTTGTTTAAATTTCTATTTGTATTTTTATGTATGAGGAAAGTTAGTTATGTTTCTCAACACTGGAGAAGTGGCCCTCTATAGGGGATGTCCTGTGTGTTTCAGCAGTACACTCCCCTCTTATCACCCAAGGGCCAGGGACCAACTGGTCTCAGGGTAGGTTCTGATCTGCATTTGTGTAGTCGGTTCTGCAGGCTGCTGGATCGTAGCTTTCTTGCTTCTGGTGTCTGCCCCAGGTGAAGTGGGCTGGATCTTGGCCCTCTGGAGGCAGAGCCGTGTCATGGGGTGGGTCTCGAGTTCCCTGTGGGTTCAGGAAGTCTTTAGGCGGCCTGTCTGCTGATGGGTGGGGCTGTGTTCCTACCCTGTTGGTCGTTTGGCCTGAGGTGTCCCATTACTGGAACCGACAGGCTGTTGGGTGGAGCCAGGTCTTGGTACTAATGAGCCAATATGTCATCCACCAGGATTGTTCATGTGGTTGAATGTAGCCCAGTATGTCTGTCTGCCACCAGTGTCTATGTCCCCACAGTAAGCCAAAGCCAACCCCCACTTCCAAGGAGCCCCTCTAAGACCCACAGGTAGTGACGTCATAGGAGCCTGGGCCAGACCTGCTTTTGCCCTGGGTCCTGGTGCACACGAGACCTTGTGTGAGCCCTCCAAGAGCAAAGTTTCTGTTTCCCGCATTCCTGTGGAGCTCCTGCACTCAAGCCCCACTGGCTTTCAAAGCCAGATGCTCTGGGGGCTGCTCCTCCTATATGCCAGACCCCCAGGCTGGGGAGCCTGACATGGGGCTCAGAACTCTCACTTCTGTGGGAAAACTCCTGTGATATGATTGTTCTCCAGTTTGTGGGTCACCCACTTGGCGGGGGGGGGGGGTATAGGATTTGATTATATCACGAGCGCACCTCTCCTACTGTCTCATTAGGTTTCTTTTTCATGCCTTTGGATACAGAAAATCTTTTTTGGTAGGCTCCAGTCCTTTTTTTTTTTATCAACGGTTGTTCGGCAATTAGCTGTGATTTTGGTATGCTCGTGAGAAGAGGTGAGCTTACGAGTCCTTCTACTCTGCCATCTTGTCTCCCAACTGACTTTTATTTTCTAAGTGAACAACCATGTGACCGGATCCTATTAAAAAAACATTTAGAAGCAATAAAGTGTAGATAAAGGAGAGGCAGGCGCATATGAGGAAACCAAAGGGATAGGGAATATAAGCAGTGATCACAAAATGAGACCCTGAACACTGGTCCACCAGCGCCCCCATCAGAACACTCCCACTCACCATCGCTGACACACTGATAAATGAGGACCACGTCCGCCACCTGCAGGGAGAGTTCATCTGGTTGCTTGGCAGTAAATGATCTAATGATTTCCACTTGGGTCAGTGCTAAGGGCAAAAGGGGACATAATGAACTTCCGGTAGCAGTGGAAAAACAAAACAGGTACAAATCAATATTCTGCATTCACTTAGTCTTTCTGTGCAATCAGAGCCAGCACAGATAGAAACAAGGTAGACTCCTAAAAAGCAGAAAATCTTTCCCAGGAATTCTCTTACTTGGCTAAGAGCTTTAGGATTTTTAGAAGCTCAGAATTGAGAGAGGCCTTTTACGATACATGAATCCCCTCAAAAATAGCCTTGATAAGAAGTCATTAGATACATCACACAATAGAGCAGAAAACAGTCACTGGGCATTGGGGAAACTGAGTCAAGATAGATTAGGTATGTGCCAAGGCCATGAGGATAAAATCCAAAGTCTATCCAGTGCTCCTGGCTCTCATCCAGGGTGCTCCCCCAGCCCACCCAACAGCACATAAAAGCTGCCAGAGTTTAGAAATAAAAGGAGCTCCAAGCAAAAGTTGGTTAGAAAACATTTTAGTTTCCCCCAAATTCTCGATCATAACAAATCAGTTTTTACTTCAGTGACTTGCTACTAGCTGGCCTGAGTTTTTACTCGGTTTTTTTACTATGAAACTTGATTCCAGAGAACTTTCAAACCAGTCTCTTCAGCTCTGACTCTAAGCAAAGCTATGATTTTTGAGTGCTCCAGGAATCCACTTTTGCTGCCCTAATTCTTTGAATTTGACCTTCCAGCTGGAATCATGCAGAGCAGCATAACAAGATGCTCAGCATATGACACTAATCTTTACTGTACCAGTACCGAGTTCCCTAGAAAAATAAAATATATTTTTTAATATTAATTTAAAAAAAAGTCAAAAGGAAGGGTAAAGTAATTTACCTTAAGGTTAAAAATCCATTTCAGCTTAGATTCACACTGTCAGTATGGAGAAGGCTTAAACATGCTACTATTGCCCATAACAGCTAGAAATGTAAGAGCTTTATAGTATAAGCAGGGCTTTCAATGTAAATTTAACTTCATCCTCACTATCATAACGCCGTGTTGTATATAATAATGCACCTAACTTGCAGATGATTTGAGAGGCTCAGAAAGGCTATGCAGTGATCTGCCATGTCTACACAGCAAAGAACTGCACTTTCAATTCAGTCCCCTTGACTTCCAAAGCAGGGAGCATCCAGAGCTGAGGTGGGGCGGCAGGAAGGAAATCTTGGAGAAAACTTACAAAGCAGGTACTGTGGAGGTTAACCACTAATAACCCAGCGACCAGCAGGGGGCAGAGCCCTCCACGTTCCAGAGCAGACGGCTCTCCAGGTACTTACAGGTTCGGTCCGGAGGCTGCTTCCCGCTGCTGTGTCCCAGGGCAGTTATCCAGCGGGCTCGCTCGCTCCTAAACACAGAGGGCAGATCCGTTGAGAGATTCAGTGGTGCTTAGACACAGAATGAAGTATGTTCTAGAATGCAAAGGCATTCCCTGAAAACAGGGCAGACATGCTCTAGAGAGGTAAGTGGCTGGCCTTCAAAGCTAGGGTAAGAGTTATTTAAAAATGAAAAACAATTACTAAAATAAAAATGATCATCTGGGAAATCTCAAATAGGCCTCAAATGAGTCATTGTCAAAAGATTCTGAATGAATTTAGCTTGTTATTAAGTGGAATTTCTCATATAACAGTTTAACATTTAACAAATATCTGATTACACTAATACATTATAATCACAAAAAGATATTTCATACACTCACAATCTGATGTTTAACATTTCAAAAAAGTAAATTTCGTTTAAAAAAATCCTAGTAAATCAGTCTCTCGCCACTCCCTCCCCTTTTCCTTCCCCCACACTCACAACCCATTTCCACATAAATGAGAAACCTGACATTATTTAAAGTTGTTCTGTTCCTCATACAACAAATGTTGCCAAGTATGAGCCTTAGTGAAATAGAAATTCTTTGTTCTCAAATGCTTAAAATAATTTAGTGATTACAGGAAAAAAAAATTTTTTAAGATAAAAAACAACCAAAAGCTTTTAAACAATATTAAGCTACAATTACATGAAACAGAATAATTATTTAACTAAAGGATCAAAAGTTTCAGATGAGCAAGCATTACTCCATAATATAGTAACCAGGTTTTAGATTTGGAAAGTCAAGTATTAGCACTGTGATTAAATAAATCACACACACATACACACTTGAAAATCTTTTAAGAAGCATTTACATGGCAGATACAGCACTTGACATCCATTATTTCCCGTAAGCTTCCCAAAAGCCTGTTTAAGGGATGAGAAGACTGCACAGAAGTTCAGAGGTAAGCGACCCAAACGAAAGGTCAGTTTCTACTATGCCACTCTACCTTCTTAAGAAGGGATGCCTTATAGAAATAAAAAATAAAAATTTTAAAAAAGAAATGAGACCTAATCAAACTTACAAGCTTTTGCACAGCAAAGGAAACCAGAAAAAAAAAAGACAACCTATGGAATGGGAGAAAATATTTGCAAATGATGCAACTGACAAGGGCTTAATCTCCAAAATATACAAACAGCTCATGCAACTCAATATCAAAAAAGAAACAACCCAGTTGAAAAATGGGCAGAAGATCTAAATAGACATTTCTCCAAAGAAGACATACAGATGGCCAACAGGCACAAAGACAAGACGCTCAACATTACTAATCATTAGAGAAATGCAAATCAAAACTACAATGAGGTATCACCTCACACCGGTCAGAATGGCCATCATTAAAAAGTCTACAAATAACAAATGCTGGAGAGGGTATGGAGAAAAGGGAACCCTCCTACACTGTTGGTGGGAATATAACTTGGTGCAGCCACTATGGAAAACAGTATGGAGGTTTCTCAGAAAACTAAAAATAGAACTACCATATGATCCAGCAATCCCACTCCTGAGCATATACCCGGACAAAACTCAAATTCAAAAAGATACATGCACCCCAATATTCATTGCAGCACTATTTACAATAGCCAAGACACGAAAGCAACCTAAATGTCCATCGACAGATGAATAAAGAGGATATGGTACATATATACAATGGAATATTACTCAGCCATAAAAAAGAATGAAATAATGCTATTTGCAGCAACATGGATGGACCCAGAGATTATCATACTAAGTGAAGTAAGTCAGAAAGAGAAAGACAAATACCATATGATATCACTTATATGTGGAATCTAAAATATGGCACAAATGAACCTATCTCTAAAACAAACAGACTCAGATATAGAGATCAGACTTGTGGTTGTCAGGGGGAGGGGGGAAAGGGAGAGATGGATTGGGAATTTGGGGTTGGTAGATGCAAACTATTATATTTGGAATGGACAAACAACAGGTCCTACTGTATAGCACAGGGAACTATATCCAATCTCCTGGGATAAACCATAATGGAAAAGAATATTAATAAAAGAATGTAAACATGTGTAAAACTGAGTCACTCTGTTATACAGCAGAGATTGGCACTACACTGTAAAATCAACTATACTTAAATTTTTTAAAAAGTAAAAAAAAAAAAAAAAGGATGCCTTTATGCCTGGTACTTTAAACAAAAAAACTTGGAGAAAAAAAATTTTTGTTCTCCCACAACGGCCTGCACCTAAAAGATGCTTCTCACCATCACTCTATCTTCACTCTGCGACGTGTATCCATCCTTCCATCCAGACAGAGCAGACTTCTTACAGTCTGGAACTCAACATGCTATTCCACACCTTTCCTATTTGTTCTTCTCACTCTCAAGTACAACCTTCCTTCCCCCTGTTTTTACCGAGCTGGGCCCATTCATCATCCCTATTTGATTGCTTTATTGAAGAACACACACATAAAACACTGCACTAATCTTAAGTGTATACAGATCTGTGTTTACTTAAGTGTATACAGATCTGTGTTTACTTAGGTACAACCACGTACACATGCCCACAGATCAAGACACAGACATGCCAGGAGGTTCCTTTTTTGTCCCTTTCCAATCAGTAACCTCCTGCAAAGGTAACTGCTGTTCTGATTTCCATCACATAGACAAGTTTTGCCAATCTTGAACTTTATGAAAACGGAATCCTATAATATTGTCCACTTTGGTATCTGGCTTCTTTTGTTCAACACATCTAACTCAATATTGAAAACACAAGCCTCACCTCCTCCAGGTGGCCGCCTCTGATGTGTTAGCCCACACTTCCGTCCCCATCCCATTCTTGAGAATCCTGTTCTCACGCCCCCCCTCTGCACAGCTCTGTCACACTGCCTGGCAGCTGTAGGCCTCCTGAAGCCAGGCATCTTATCTCCGTAACTGCCTGCACATAACAGGAGCTCTGTAAACCCTGACCTCACTACTATATATATAGTATATACTATATATATATATATATATAAATCACTACTACTCATTGACCCCCGATCTTTTATGGACTTGTCTGTTTCTCTGACTGGGCCATACACTCCCCAAGGACAGTAACTGGATCTTGTTCTAAATAGCATAAGGGATCACATGTACGCCAGGTACTGTGCTTTTTTATATTTGGCGAGTACCATCTAGTCTAATCTTTACAACCGTCTTGCAAGTATTACCGTTATTATTCCCAATTTTTTTCAGAGGACGAAGCTGAAGTCAGAACTCTTAAGTACCTGCTCACAGTAAAACTGCTAAGTGGTAGAGTCAGAATATACGCCAGGCAGCCGGGGATCAAAGAGGTGGTGCCCCCTAGCAGGTGCTTACAAGATAACGAGGGACCGCAGGAAGGGTGGAAACTGCAGTCTGCTGAAAGACAGACTGACTTAAAAGAAGAAACTGAGGCTGGGTCCTGGTCGAGCTGCTGAGTCAAGTAGTAATATGCACAGTTTATGTAAAAACTGATGACACTGTCTTGCTTTTAAAAACTTTGTCTCTAATACAGGACAAAAAGACTTCAGGGTGGTTTTATAAGGAACAAGTAAAGCACGACCTCCTTTCAGATAATCCCAAGCAAACACTTAAATCTTTGATATCTCTTTGTTGGGTAAGATTTTTAAAATTCAGGCTCAACTAGAATTTCCAAAGTACAAAGGCAACTGAAAGCTAAACAATGTCTTAAGGATGGAAGAGCTGTTCGCCAAGAGTAACCTAAAACGATCCATTTGCGTCTCCACGTGCCATACCCAGACATGTCAGATTCATCTTTGGCTTACCATGACATTTTCACATGGCCCTAACTGCTGTCTGCAGTCCTTCAAGTCAGATCTCCCAGCCATGGACTGTCTCTGGCATTTGAGTGGCCGGTTTTAGCGGCAGCCTCACCCTGCAGCCAGTTTCTAGAAGTCCAGGTGAACTCTTTCACTCCTGTAGCATGCTGCCTGGATGCTAATGGCATCCCTTCGACAAGGCAGCCCCTCACAGGGGCTCCAGAGGACAGAGCAAGACAGTCCTTATTGCCTCACTGAAAGGAGCCGCTTCTTGAAATGGCTTCAATTGAATCAGTCCCACCCCCTCTGAGATGCCATTAAAACCACACGACATTACCCAGGGCTTCCGAGAGCCATGCCAAGGAGCTCCCTCCTATCATGAGGCAGAAAGCACTGCATCTCTAAAGCAGGGAGGAGACTCACTCCACATAAAATGGAACTCTAAGAACAAGAAAACCCCGGGCCTAGACATACCCATTATTAAATTTAGATATCAAGTCCAAGGCTCACACACAGACAGCTATTATCTCCAGGGACGAGGTAAGGCAATCAACACGAATTCACAATCCACGCCACACCCAGCTTACTGAGATTTCCCTTTGCCCAAAGTGCCACAGTCAGCAATGCCGCTAATGGGGACCTGGGGCAGATCAACTTCTAAGGCGCTCCTGACCCCTCCCTTCCTTTAAACAACATTCACCAAGTCCCTGCCTCTGCAGGAGTCCTGTGCCAGGCTGGGGCTGCCAAGTGAGTAAAATGGAGCCTCTTGCACTTCACAGCCTGCCTTCAATGAGGGAGCAGACGGAGCAAAAGACAAATGCACCCAGAATCCAACACACTGTGCAATGTGCTGGGATGGCGCCCTCTCAATAAAACCCATCTGAGAGTTGAGAAGAGACCCTTTCAACATAAATATCTGGAAGCGCAGTCCTTTCTCTCTGCACGGCATGAAATGATGTTCCTTATAGAACCATCCTGAAGCTCCCCACTCGGGAGTCAGCTGTCACAGTATCTTGTCCTGTCCCTCATATGATTAATTAAGCACCGTAGGTTTAAACTTAATTACACAAAGGTTGAAGATACAGCCAAGCTGGACTTCGCACTGAATACCAGGCATCTGCTAGAAAACACAGATCCACACTAAGAAAGTAGAAAGCAGGGTTTGAAACAGAGGTTAGGACTGTGAATGAGACGGAATGGAACAAACGCCCACAAAGGGCTTCACCACTGGAGGGGGGTCTCCCTGGATTTTCAATAGAAGTGAAGAGACCTCAGCTGCTGTTTAACCTTTCTTTTGTCCCTTTAAAAATGGCATTTGACCAGATGTATACCTTTTGTGCTCCGTTTCACAGCCTACAAACTTACCTATGGTTCCTTGTGAAACTCCTGTACCCATGGCCTTTGGGAAAAAAGTCTTCCTAAGGAGTAGGATCATGGAGATGGCTGTTTTTGTTCATTCTCTCACACATTCAATTCAACGAGATGAGTTCAATAAGCTGATCCATTAAAGAAAACCCACAGGGCAAAAATCGTCCTCATGAATGCTGTGCAACAAAGCCTTATAAAGCTGGACACCAGCTCAACTTACTAATTTAAAAAATCTGGGCTTCCTTGGTGGCGCAGTGGTTGAGAGTCCGCCTGCCGATGCAGGGGACGCGGGTTCGTGCCCCAGTCCGGGAAGATCCCACATGCCGTGGAGCGGTTGGGCCCGTGAGCCATGGCCGCTGAGCCTGCATGTCCGGAGCCTGTGCTCCGTAACGGAAGAGGCCACACAGTGAGAGGCCCGCGTACCACAAAAAAAAAAAAAAAATCTAACCAAAGCAAAGTAGTTCCCCTAGCCCACTAAGAGTTCTAGAAATTTAGATTCCATGACATGTTATATAGTTAAATCAACTGTTTCCTGTTTATCATATCAAACAGTTCATGAGACCTAGTCTGGTCCAGAATCCTGAAGTTAACCTTAAGTGGATCAACTACCTGTTTCCTTGGAAAAAAGACCCACACCCCATCACCTGCTCTCCTGTTTTACTGGAGGTCAATGATGAGGAATCACCAAAGATTTAAGTATCTTGACGGGCACTGTACAAATGTAAAAGATTATTGGACATAGATTCCAGATTCAACAAAGAAAAAAATACTACAATCTGTAATAAATACATTTTTTTCCATACAAATTGTGATCTCTATGTGGATTTTTCTTAAAGGATGAAGAGTATGTCAGACGTACTATTTACAATTTTATCCCATCCTATTTACTTCCTGTTAATTAAATCATTAACAGAAGCAGGAAGAGAGCAAAAGACTGCCTGCAAACAATGCCCCTTTATCAGGAGGGCCCAGGAATGGGTTGTCAGAATGGCTGACAGGACTATTAGGCATCTGGTTCAATTTGTGAGACAGAAACTTTGAGAAGGGCCTTTGCTTACAGCTTAAGGTGATTATATCTCATAGCTAAATAGAACGGGTGAAAAAAGTTTTCGTTCATTACTGAACGTGTCCTTGTGTCTCATCTCTGCTCAGGCAGGACCCAAATGCCATCCAAATTCCATTATGGACGCAGGAAGCCAAGGACGCCACTTGCCACAGCGTTGCTCTGTGCCAGCTGCAGCTGTCTGGGCTTCATTTTAATGAAGGCAGACAAAGGGGGCTCTCGGCCTTGAACATTCCTCTTGCAAGGCCCAGAGGGAAAAATGACATTAGTAAAACATTCCTCCTTTGTCCTTTTACCAAGGGTGAGCTTCTGTATTTTCCACGAAACACTGTCTCATTAATAATGCAATGACTTAAGATCTTTAACAAGCAAACAGATATAACACAGTATGGCTTAGAGGTACATGCTAAAAAAAAAAAAAGTTTAACTACATCCTTGACAGCAAATGTTGAAAAACAAGTGGAATTTAGATAAAACTTGCTCTAGCAGCACAAAACAAACAAACACACACCCCAGTGAATAGAGACATAGAGGAGCAGTATTTCTCTACATGCTGCTACCTTGCCTTGGATATAGAAAAGTAAATTGTATTAATTGTAGGGCAATTCCAAAAAAATATTTATTGGGAACCTGCTACATACAAAGTGAGAAAAGGACAAAACTGAAGCTGAGTGTGGGGATTAGTAATAAAACTGTGAAGAACTGATTGGAGAGAAGAATCGTTAGGAGGCTTTGAGGGTGGTTCAAAAGATAAAGGATGTGTGGGTTGCCCTGGGAAGGAGGTAGTGGGATGGAAACATGTGGGAAGATGCAACAGCGTTTCATACAGGAAGAACCAGTCCAGGATGGATCTGTTCAGATCTAGAAGCATCAGAAATGACACCAAGTCTCCAGACTGGGTAACTTGACATGGTGTCAAGGGTACCATTTACAGAAATGTGTGTGTCAGGGAAAGCAGAGCGTACTGATGATGACTGGTTCCAGACAGGCTGCATTTCTGAAGGGGAAGTGAAGAGGAAAGGTTACGTGTGGGAGAAAAACTAAGAGCACACAGATAACAGCTTGAGAACATCTCAAAAAGGGGGTTAGCGTCAGAGAGCTGGGCAGCTAACAAAATTAAATGATATTAGAGGTAAAGAAAGCAGCGGAAGACTGGACCGCTGGGTGTGGTACCTAGGAAGCCACTGCTCATCTTCTGATGGAGCGCCCTCAACTGGGTGGCAGAGGAAGATGCCATGCTGAAGACGGTCAAGGAGTAACTCAATACAGGGCGTCAGCTGCTCAAGCCAAAAACCCAAAGCATCACCGATTCCTCTCTTTCACTCACAGCCACCCCAACTCATCCTGTCCTTCAGTTGGTCCTGTTGTCTCCACCTCCACAATGTTAGGTTTCCATCTCCTCGCACAGACCACAGTCCATCCCAACATCAAGACTCCCCTGGACTGGGACTTCCCTGGTGGCGCGGTGGTTGAGAATCCACCTGCCAATGCAAGGGACACGGGTTCAAGCCCTGGTCCAGGAAGATCCCACATGCCACAGAGCAACTAAGCCCGTGCGCCACAACTACTGAGCCTGCGCTCTAGAGCCCCATGCTCTGCAACAAGACAAGCCACCACAATGAGAAGCCCACACACCGCAACAAAGACCCAATGAAGCCAAAAATAAATTTAAAAATAAGTTTTTAAAAATCATTAAAAGACTCCCCTGGACAAATGCAACAGGACCCTAACTGCTCTCCCCATTGAAACTGCTGTGTCCACACCAGTCTTCCATGGAACTCCCCATTCCAGCCTACGAGGCTCTAAACCAGTGCTTCTCAAAATATCTGGGGTGGGGCTTCCCTGGTGGCGCAGTGGTTGAGAGTCTGCCTGCCGATGCAGGGGACACGGGTTCGTGCCCCGGTCCGGGAAGATCCCACATGCCGCAGAGCAACTAGGCCCGTGAGCCACAACTGCTAAGCCTGTGCGTCTGGAGCCCGCGCTCCGCAGCAGGAGAGGCCGTGATAGTGAGAGGCCGGCGCACGGCGATGAAGAGTGGCCCCCGCTCACCACAACTAGGGAAAGCCCTCACACAGAAACGAAGACCCAACACAGCCAAATAAATAAATAAATTTAAATAAATCAATAAATAAAATGCTCTGGGCTCTACCAGCCTCTCAACCACCCACTCTCTCCCTGGCTTATTCTGATCTAGCCAATTTCACTATGTTCAAGCCAAGTTTGATGGCCTCGAACTTGTTTCCCTAGGAGTTTGGCACTTGCTGTGCCCTCTGCCTGGAACGTTCTGGCCCTGCATTTTCCCATGGATGGATTCCTTCCAGGCACTCAGGGCTCAGTCCCAAATGTCACCTGGAGAAGTCTTCCTCTGCCATCTAATTTAGAGGACAGATCCCCATCCCAGCACTTCACACTCCGGAATACATTCCTGGCTTTACTGTTTCCACTGCACTTATTTATTTTTAAAATTGGATGAAGAAATGCTTTCCCACCATCCCAGTTCACTGTAGGCCATCTGCCCAGGCAGCCTGGCAAAAGTTCAGTGCCACCAAAGCCACCTCCTTGAGGGCAGGAGGCACACAGGCATAAGTTCTTCAGTGGCACAGAAGCCCCCAGAGGGCAGGGATCTGGTCTCTGCACTGTGCACTGCTACGTCCCAGCACTTAGAATAGCACCTGAAAGGATGCCGGTGCACAATAAAAATTCACTGAGTAAATAGGGAGAAATGAAAGCTGTTCTCTTGAGAAGTGCAGTCGTAAAGGGAAGGAGAGACTTAGGGGTGGGTTGGGGGCCCGGAGTTGTACGGCAGAGGGTGGGCAAGACAGAAGACAGGAGGAGAAAAATGAACTAACAAGAGGGGCACACACAGCAAGCACTTGGAATTCTCAGGGACAAGATCACTGAGGGGCCTCCTTGTAGAGGAAAGACTTGGCACTTGGCGTGAGCCCTGAGAAGTAAGATATTTGGTAATTCGAGGAGTTCTGAGAAGGGCATTCCAGGAAGTAGGAAAAACATAGGCAAAGGAACAAAAAAGGAAGTTTTAAATGGAAGATAGTTTGAGGGATGCAACATCTAGTCCGCATTTTATTATAAAATATTTCAAACCATATGATGCCTTAAATTGACCACAAACTTTTTCATTTTAAGTCTATGAACTTAAAAAGTCACATTTTAGTAGTCTTTCACATTTAATAGCAGCTAGCTTCCTGGAGTTTCCCTTCCAGAGCCAGAACAAGGCCAAGTTGAACAGCAAGATGGGGGTGGAATAGTCTCCGAGATGGCAGCTTCTCAGTAAGAAGCTTAAAATTTGTTATTAGAAAGAATTTCAGACTCAGGAAGGTCAGGGTCTAGTCCCGTTTTGGCAGTAACTCACCTCCTGTGTGGCTTTAGGGAAATCACTTCACCTTTTTGAGTCTCATCCTACATCTGGGAGAAAACTGAGGGAGTTGGACTACAGACCTATAATTAGGGTCACAACATATTTTATGGTCTAAAGGCACTTTGGAAAGTCAAAGAGGGTGCTATTCTTAATTTTGCCAGAACAACAGACATAATAACACTGATCCCAAAGAAACCAAGATGTACAGTCATCTTACTTAACTGCTTCAGCTCGGAAGCACCATCCTTCTCTAGAAACACCCAAGGCTCCCTTCATGCTCTCTAGCTGGTCCTGTGCCTGGCACATCCCAGATGCTCACTAAGCGTTTGCCCCATTTCCTTTTGGTGAGCTTTTCTGCATTCTTTATGTAATCAAAGCTATTGATCTGTTCTTCCACAACTTCACTGCCTTATAATAGTTGAACCGTCCTTGTGCCAAACAGCTGCACCCTTCCTTCAGCCGATTTCACATTCCGTATAGCCCCAGGTGCCTCTACTAGGAACAGTTTCTCAAAGAAAGTAAATATTTAGGTACAAACCCTATTCTTTTTCAAACCAAAGAATAAGCAGCCAAAGAATGTAATCGACTGTTCTGAAATTCTGCAATTACTCAAGGCCTGAGTGGGGGTGAAAACCTTCTCAACTAGATTGCTAATGGACCATTTTAACCAAGTATAACATCAAAGCGAGAAAAGTTAAGAAAACATACTCACCTATATACATCTGGCAAATCTTAGAAGCAAAGAAAACATTCTACATAGGCCGGAACTCTGATTACTCAAGACCAGGAAACCCAGAGCTGGCCTGCACATTTCCAAATACAGCATGTTAATGACTCGCTAGACTTTTAAAAGCTGATTGGGTTTTTTTGGTTTTGTTGTGTTTTCTTTTAAGGAAAGTGCATCCTGGCTGTCATATATTTTCTTTCAGCACTAATGATACTTTATGCCTTGTAGGTTTAAAAGTATTTGTCCAGTTATTTACTTTAACTGTAATTGAGTTGAGGGGGGAAGGGAGTGAGGGAGTCACTCCTTCCGTACCCAAGGAGACAGCCGCCCCTCTGCCCCTTCTGGAATGTTCTCTTGCTATTAATTAAAGAACTACAAATATGAGTCATACCCACGGGTTTACGGGTGACATAACTAGATATTCTGAGAACATTTCTCATTGAGGAAATGAACATCCATTCAGTCTATGGCAAGATCAAAAGGCAAGAGGGTGGAACAAAGGCTACAGAACGTCCCAGGAAAGGATCTAGCCTTGGTGTAAAAACTGGACATGCCGGGTTTACGGCCTACTCTCTTGGAATAATCTCAGAAACCAGCAGTAGAGATTACATAAATTATGAAGGAGACAGTCAGGAAAAGCTCTGCTGATAAAGGGCAAACAATCCTTATAAACACAGAGAAAAGGAAAACGTAAAGCGAAACCAACAACACTTTCTCCCTGATTAAAAAAGACAAAATCAAATCTTCATTTCTGAGAATTCTTTATAATAAGCAGTAATCTCCAAAGTGTTTAAGACTTTTTCATCCTCAAAGTCCTTTAAGATCCAAAGGTCAGACATACTAAATTCTCTCTTTTAAGAGAGGCTTCCCCAAACAGAAGAGGTCTCGGTCTGTCTTCACAGGCCAAGGGGTTTAATCATTTTTAGAGTCAAAGAAATGCCTTCCTCAGCCCTGGTCTTGGGTGTGTCCCCTGCTGGTCACCTGCACAGACCAGCAAGCACTGCACCCACCGGAGGTGCCCTCCCCAGAGGGGAAAACATAGAGGAGCATCCTTGGAATGCAGCAGGGCTTTCCATCAGTTTCCTGGAAGAATTCTGGGACCTTAGGAAGAGGTATTTCTTTGTTTTATAAACAAACACAGAGGATGCCGCTCCTTTTCTTATTCATTCCCTCTGTTAGCTCCTGAGCACATTTGTAATATTCTCTTTCTCGGCTGTTTTTGAATCTCAAATAGCTTTCTATCACCCTGCCCTTCTTGGTTTTCTTCACCTTTGGAAAAGTTACTTCTAGTGCCAAAAACATGAAATGAGCATTTATCGTTTTTATGTGGATGGCTTTTTTCCTTCTTTTTCTTTTCTTATATCTCTCTAACAATCCGGGGACCCTGTTAAAATACTCTTAAAAAGTGGAGATTATCTCTTTGGCTTGGCTTTCGCTAAGATTCTGTTACAGTCTTAGGGTTGTTATTCAAGAGCTACAGATCCATTTTAATCACACCATGTAGGAGCCAAGTGGGAGAGGGTGTAGGAACCCCAGAGGACCAAGAATGAGGGAACTTCTCCTTTCCCTCCACTGTTCCACCCTCTGACCCAACACAATACCTGCCTATGATGATTGTTCTAAGAGGAGGTTTCCAGTTTCCAAACAAATTGGTCAGCTATCTCTAAGTGGACAAAATCACAATGTAACCAAACAGGACCCTACAGGGCCTTCCCAAGGTAGACATCACCCCGACCCCGCCAAAACCCTCTGTTTTTGCTCTCTCTGAAGTACCTAGGTAACAGTATCTGATGCACATTTCCTGAGTTGTTTTACAGATGCTAAAACCACCCCAAATGGAAGAACTTAACTACTTGATGATCATGAGCCCCCAGACCGACTGGCACCTAAGGACTCATAATGTCAACCACCCTCTTACCTCAACACCAACCAATCAGAGAATTGTGCACGAGCTGATCACATACCCTGCAACCCCCTCCCTCACGTGGCCTTGCCTTCGGGGATTTTGGGATTTTTAGAGTGTGAGTCACCCATCCTCCTTGTATTGGTGCCTTTACAATAAACACTGCACTTTCCTTCACCACAACCCGGTGTCAGTAGATTGGCTTTACTGTGCACGGGCAAGCAGACCCAAGTCTGGTTCAGTAGCAGCACGGGTGGCCTTGACAATTAAGCCCCCTTCCCTTCATCCTGTGTGAGGATGGACTGCCTACTAACTGCTGGTGAAACTGCAGGTGCAAACAGGATGGCTTCTGCCTCTGCATAAACTCTGGATGGGAAAGAGGGATCAACATGTGAGGGAACCGTTGATGGAAGCTGCCCACCTCGGCTAGGCACGATGCTAACCACTTGCATGAGTTGTCTCACAACAGGAGGTCCCGATAAGGACACGGTGCTGCCGTGGAAAACTAACCAGGAGAATTTTCGGGAGGGGCCGAAAGCAGGGAGGAGATGCCAGCCCATAATGTGCGCCAACCTCCCAGAAACGGTCACGCTAGACCCATCTTGGCTGAGAGATGCGAGAACCACCAGGGAGGACCCTGAGTCGGATCAAATATGGGCACAAGCAAGATGACTGGTCAGAGACAACCCCACAACTAACCCTATTACCATAAAACCTGAGACCAAGAGCCACATGGCAGAGCAGTCCTCCTGGGTTCCCTTACCCTGCTGTTCTCCGCCCAGGCACCCCTTCCCAATAGTCTTTTGCTTTGTCAGTACGTATGTCTCCTCACACAATTCATTTCCCAGTGTTAGACAAGAGCCCATTTTCTCAGGCCCTGGAAGGGGTTCCCCTTCCTGCAACAAACCTATTTCCCCAAACTGAGTATCTATCTCTTTTGACAGAAATCACTGGTCTTTCTGCTGCCTGGTCGAAGGTAGGTGATACAAAATGACTTCTATTTCAGTACCTAAGAAAACTCAGGGCCTAGGATCACACTGCCAGTTAGGTCATACTCCTAGAGCTCCCGGGTCATAATTTTATCAATGATTAAAATAAAATGATTTTTAAAACACTGTAAATATAAAAGCACACCACCTAAAGCACAACACATCCATCAGGAGTCATGGGGATGAAAATAATAATATCCATCTCTCAGGACACTGAGAAGATGACAGTGAGAAGACAAGCATCTGTATAAAGCACCCAGACCTATGCTTGGTGCATAACAGGTAATCAATTAAAAAAAATAAATAGTAGGTAGAGTTTATTGTTTTTAGGGAGTCTGTGGACCAAGGGTAATTAGGTAGGGAAGACCGACAGCAGATATTCTGAAACCCTCCCCTCGCACATACTTACTGAGTCTCAGCTCCCAGCAGCATCTCCACTTTCTCGTTCACGTGGTTACTAAGGACTGTCAGCGTAAAGAGGTGACTAGCAGAGTTCTGTCTTGAATAAAGCACTGTGGAACTGTTCTTCCCTGGAGAAGAATTAAGCTCTTCACTGTCACAAGACTCCACCAGTAGCTGATCTCTTAAGGAATAATCATTGACATTGTAACTTTCTTCACTGTAAGGAAGAGGGAAAAAGAACACAGTAATTCAGTGGATGAGACTGTGACATTATCGGTTTTCAAATCACATTTTGGGGGAAGGTGGCAGGGGAGGGAAGGAGGACAGGGAGAGAATGATTCATTTTATTTTTTATTTTATTTTATTATTATTTTTTTTTGCAGTACGCGGGCCTCTCACTGCTGTGGCCTCTCCCGTTGAGGAGCACAGGCTCTGGACGCGCAGGCTCAGCGGCCATGGCTCACGGGCCCAGCCGCTCCGCGGCATGTGGGATCTTCCCAGACCAGGGCATGAACCCGCGTCCCCTGCATCGGCAGGCAGACTCTCAACCACTGCGCCACCAGGGAAGCCTGAGAATGATTTATTTTAAAATAGGAATTGGACTCTGAATTAATCTACTGATTATGAGTCAATATAACCCTCCAAAATTAAACCTGTTAATTACTATTTTTCTGTAGTATACTAAATTGTATCTTACATATAAAAGCAATATTAAAAACAATTATTAGCACCTACTGTATAGCACAGGGGACTCTACTCAATTTTTTGTAATGGCTTATATAGAAAAGAATCTAAAAAAAGAGTGGATATATGTACATGTATAACTGATGCCCTTTGCTGTACTAACACAACATTGTAAATCAACTATACTCCAATAAAAATTAAAAAAAACAATTATTAAACCCTCTAGGTTTTATTTTACATTTTCCTGGCATTTCCTTGCAACAAGTGAGACACGCGTGCATCATGGTAAGGCTTGAACAGCTATACTTCCCCAGCCTTACCCCGGGCCGCAGGATAGAGGGCGTCCCAAACCTACTCACACTCTGGGTAGCGAAGCTGCACTGGCAGCCTCCAAACCACCAGGCACAGGAGGGAAGAACAGCCCCAGAGGTCTGCTTGCTTCTGGCAAGACGCCCAACCCATCCTTCTCTCTAACATGCATGGCCTCACCACCTGTTCAGAAACCACCAGGACTGATCCCGCCACGCCCTTTATCCCTGCTTTTATGCCCAAGACCGCCTGGTATACTTCATTCCCCTGAATGTACTCTCACCTGCACAGTGCTGTGAACATGCCTAATCGGGCCTCACCTCCCTAAGCCCCTCGGCTAAAGCATTCCCCTGCATCCTCTGGAAATGCACCTCATTTAGGGAAGCCAACAAAATCTTCTAAATCCTCAGCCTCTTCTCTGAACTCTCCCTTTACCTTGTTGCCTTAACAGAAACTTGGCTCTTCTGGAGAGCACAGCCTCCTCTGAAGGCTCTCTGCCTGCCCTGCCTGAGTCTCATTACTCCTAGACAATGATCGCTTTGTCCTCCCAGAAGGTCCCCAGCTTTGATGCTCATGCCATCAGTCTCTATCTCATCCCCACAGTCATCTCCAGGCCCCCGGATCATGCCTCATCCTCACTCATGCGTTTAGTTACTGGCTTACTGTCACTCTCCAACACTACTTTCTTGAATTTCCATGTGGCAATCCTTCCATCACCCCAGCCTCTCAGTTCCTTGACTTCCCCTTCAACAATCAACCTTGTCACTACCACCAACTGCAACCTCTCTGCCATCCCAACGTCAAACACCTCTGTCTAACCAGCCCCGCCAATCTCTTTGGCTCACCTCTTCTAATCCTCAACCTCAACAATTTTAACCCACCATTCCTACAACCCACTCACTCCACCACCTTTCCCTCCATTCTTAAACCCTTCATGTCCTCTCATTCATGCTTATTCACTTATCCAACTTGAATTTCTTGATACCTACTTACAATCACTCCTTGCAGACACACTCATTTCCTTGGCAAATCCCAACTCTGCTTAGATACACCTCCCCTCTATTCTCTATGTGTACTTGCAGTTGAACACGGCAGAGCTCAATAATAACTGCTGAGTAAATGGATGACCATGCAATACATTTTAATGTATTCTAGGAACCATATTGTATAATAACCTTACCTAATAATAAATGCAAACGTATGAACTCAGGAGAGCTAAGAGATTAAAAAAATCCTTGTGCCCAACTATACTAGGAATTTCAGAACAGGCCATTTTGTTCAAGATTTCTTATAAAGTTTTTCATTCGGTGGTGGGCATCTGCCTGTCAACCACTCCCTGTAACTCTGCTTTAAAAACTTTATAATCATTTTTAAAATTTAGTTTGATAGATTCTTCCCCCTCCAAAACCGGCAAACACAGTTATATCATCTGTAAAAGCAAAACACTGCCTTTTGATCAAGTCTGTTTGTTGCTAGGGTAACCATCTGTATTAACTGGAAGTTCACATGGCAAGATCACCTCCAAAGCTCCCCTGAGACTGCCAACGGACCAGCACAACCATACTCAGAATATATAAAATATTTCTCATATCAAAATGAGGCTTATCAAAGGTCACATAATTTTTATAAAAGGAGGAACCAGGGTAATACACTTTACAAACAAACAACGTTATACTTTTAAAAGACCGTGTTTACCAGAAACAAAGCAGTCGATTTTTGGCAAAGCTGGTGTCAGGCTGCACCCTGCAGGCCTACAAGCCTCGTAGCTGCCCAGCCTCGAGACCGAAGAAAGAGCGTGGAAACAGCGACAGAGACATCAGTGGTTTATTGGAGACAGGATCTCACACATCCGAAACATCTGCGCCCTGTGCTGCAGACAGCAGGCGGGACAGGGCAGCCGTCTTCATTGCTCGGGGTGGGGGAGAAGGAGGCTACCATTTATAGGGGGAAGTGACGCCAGGTGGGCTTATCAGTTACCAGGGAGACCAGCAGCTGGGGCACATCACTCACAGCCCCTCAGGTTAATGACTATCACAAGGGTAGATGTTTCTCTTTAATAAACTAGCAGATGGAATCATTCTGGCCTGATGATTAGAACAATCACTAGCTGGGGCAGGGGGCAAGCACGTTCCTGTGAGTAAGGTGTAGGTAGGTGGCACTGCTCCAGCAGGGGATGTACAGAGAACAAGAGAACAGCCATCTTGAGTGGCCTGACCATACAGCAAGTAAAGCTTATAATATTGTCTAGATAGCTCAGACACAGATGTAGTAAAACCCAGGACTCAGGATAAAACCAAAAAGTAAAAAATAAAGACAAAAGCAAAACCTCAACAACAACATCAAAAACAAGAGAAAAAAACAAGATGAACAAGGACTTGCCTGTTACTGTCTTCTCTCTGCACCTCTGAGTTACTCTTTCGGTCCAACTCACAAGTTTAAAAAGATGACCTTTTAGTTAAAGACGCCCATTTCCAGTTAAAAATAATTCTGCTTCAGACAGAGAAATCCAACCTCCTTAATGCTGCGCACATGGGGTATGTAGGCAGTGCCCTAAATAATGACAGTGCAAAGGTATTCTTTGTATTCCCGAAGAAATAAAAGGCAAAGAAATCTATATGCCATAAAGCCATCATTCAAGATGACTCAAGTTCCAAAAAGTCTTCAGCATAAAGTGGCCTTACTTACTAGGTAGTCCCCAGTAGAATTCAAGACGAAGAGTTCACAGGAAACTAATGTAAACAAATAGGAAAAAACTAGTTAGGTCTTTTTTTCCCTCTTAATTTTCAGAGTTCATATTTCTCCCAGTGTTTGCCTAAATACAACCAGTGTTTGCCTAAGTACGAACAATACCAGCTACTGTTGTTTCGTCGTCCATCGATGTGTTGAATCTTTGTCTTCGGCGGGGAGGGGGGGCGGGTGGTGGTGGTAATTAGAGACAGAAGAAGTAGACAAGTTAATAGAATGTTTTTTTAATTGTTCTCTTAAGCCATGACAACTACAATGCCATTAAGACCTAGGGTGACCGTTTGATCCAGTTTGCACCTGTGGTTCTCTCAGGTGTCCGGCTGGAATGATAGAGAGCAGCCACTTTATTTATAGCTACATGAGTTCACCTCAAGGTATCCGTGTCTACACACCTGCACATCTGGGTCACTGAATGTGCCTGCACACAGAACTTCCCACTGTTTTGCCTTCTGTATCCAAAATACGATGCAGGAAACAAGTCTGCTTTTTTTTTTTAACTGATTCAATAGCAGTCACCCAATATCATTATTTCATCTAGACCTGCAAACATCTTCATTATGTGATACATAATGTTCACAACTTCTTCACTACCTCTTTAATGAATTTAATATAAAAAACTTGAGTTAACAGTAGTCAAGTGAGTTGATGATTCATCCCTGTCAGCTATTATTCAAACCCAATGGAATAAAAACTGAAAAGGAGCTCACTCTTGCTAGCGTGTTTGTGCTCTCTCACACACAGACACATTCACACACTTAATCTCATAAAGGTTCAAAATAATATTTTCCCCTCTCTAAATCTGCTAAATACTGAGTGAAATTCATTCTCCTCATGTCAGCCAGCACCTACGGTCTCTCTCATGCTAATACAGAAGGATAACTGTTAAAATATGGGCTTAAGCAGAAAGAAGAGGAACGAATCCACAGTCAGATGCAGCCATTTACAACCCCACTTCCTCCTCTGCCGACCCACATACTGTGTCCAGTAAGTACAAAGAGAGCTCAGCTGGGCTGGGGAAGATGCTCCTTTCCTAGGGAAGTTGATGCTAATCAGACTTCCCCATGTTTGTTTCTTCTATTTAACAAACATATGGTTTACACAGTCTCTGAAACAATTTGGATCAAGCAATTAGGAAGTTAAACTGCTCAGAAAAAGGCAAATGGAAAAACCACCTTTCCTCGCACAGAGAAGTTTATATGTAGACTTCCTCTGATTGTCTTAGGCGGGCTCCAAGTTTACCAGCTGCTCATGAAACAAGCGGCAGAGGCTCCTATCAGGCACAGCAATCAAATCTATACAAGCCTGTTGCTCTGTGGTATAAACAATGATGGGTCTCCCTGTTGAAACCCATTTGAAAGTCCTAGTAACCTTTGTTGAGATTCCTTTCTTTTCTTAACAAGATAAAAAACTATCAGTAGAGAACAGGATATGGTGGTAAATAAGTACCTCAATTATTCTTCCCTTGGAAGGCGTTCTTTTGTTAAGCAGCTCGATAGTGTTTGGTTCTACTACATGCTACCTAACAGCATGGGCTGAAAACTGATACATCTTTTTGTGAATAGTGGATTTCTTTTTTTTTTTTAAGTTAATTAATTTGTTTATTTTTGGCTGCTCTGGGTCTTCGTTGCCGTGCGCAGACTTAGTCTCGAGTTGCAGCGAGCGGGGGCTACTCTTTGTGGCAGTGCGCGGGCTTCTCATTGTGGTGGCTTCTCTTGTTGCAGAGCACGGGCTCTAGATGCGCGGGCTCAGTAGTTGTGGCACGTGGGCTCAGGAGTTGTGGCTCACGGGCTCGGTAGTTGTGGCTCGTGGGCTCTAGAGTGCAGGCTCAGTAGTTGTGGCGCACGGGCTTAGTTGCTCCGCGGCATGTGGGATCTTCCCAGACCAGGGCTGGAACCCTGGCAGGGAAGATTCTTAACTGTGCCACCAGGGAAGTCCCAACAGTGGATTTCTTAAAGTGATTATTACGGAGCACTTTGAACTTTCTCTCCCACAGATTTCTATAAAGGTGGGATTTTTCATACTGGGCATATATTTATTACTTTTAAATCAGGACAGTATTTACAACTGCATACAACATACATACATTTTTAGAATACCAAAGCTGCATATGTACATACTCAGCAGTGAGTGCAGGGTGACAGACACCCAGCTCCACTCAGGACTGACTCTGGAAAGGAGGGGGAGGAAGAAGGCATGATGATGAAGAGGCTTTAGGTATACCTGCAGTATTATGTCAGGACTGTTGTTTAAAAAGAAGAGATATGACAGTGATGTAGAAAAAATTTATATCTGTTAAACATGGATGATAGGCATGTTAGTGTTCGATAATTTTCTGTATGTTTGAAATATTTCGCAATTCAAGGTAAAAAAGATTGAATAATAAATGCATAGACGTGAAGACTATCATCATTCCACGTGTCTGTGGATGCCTGAGGGTATAGGTGAAGGGACTCTTGGGCAATGGAATTTTTTTGGCCCTATAAACAGCTGATTATTTGCATATAGCATCATTGACTGAAAATATAAGGCAAGAGTGAATTCACTAAAGTGGCTGGGTTAAAAAGAAAAAGGCTTTTCTGAGACTTCCCTGGTGGTCCAGTGGCTAAGACTCTACACTCCCAATGCAGGGGGCCTGGGTTCGATCCCTGGTCAGGGAACTAGATCCTAGATCCCATATGCCACAACAACGACAACAAAAAGATCCCGCAGGCTGCAACTAAGACCCAGCGCAGCTAGCTAAATAAACAAACGAATAAATAAATGTATTTTCCATATATGAATGAATAACACTCAGAAAATATAATGGTAGAAGTGATCTTATTTATAATAGACACAAAACCCACAAAATATTTAGGATTAAACTTAACACGTTTCTTCTATATGAAGACAGCTTTCAAATACTTTAGAAGAAGGCCTGAATGGATAGAAAATTTGATATTAAAGAGGTATCAATTCTTCCTAAATTAATATATAATTTTACCACCATCTCATTGAAAAAAATCTCAGGATTTTGGGGGGCAGCAAGGACGGGGAATAGTCAAGCTGATTCTAAAACATACAGAAAAATAAACACGTAAGAAGAGTCAGATTGTGAAAGAAAATGAGAGTGGACTAACCATATGATATATTAAAGACATATTTTAAAGCTACAGTAATTCAAAGACTGAGACTGATAGGTATTAGCTGACAGACAGACTAGTGAAACAGAACAGTGGCTTCACAAATTGACCCCAAATACATCTGAGAATTTACTATATGATATAAATGACATTTCAAATCTGTGGAATACTGACAGTTTAGTCAACAAATCATATTGGGACATCTGGAGAAACATCTGAAAAATTTTTAAAAGCTGGCTCCCAATCTCACTCCATAAACCTGGGTACTTCCTTGGGTCCAAGCCCTAGGTACGTAACAGTCATGAAGAAGAGGTAGTGATGGAACAGGTCTTTCTGTGGGGCCCTGTGACCAGGGGGTTGCTTTCACACATGCAAATACCATCGGAAGGGTTCCCACCTTACCCCTTATGAGCAAACATCTTACGTTAATAAGGATGACCAGGAATGAGAAATAGGCTAGATGACCAAGATGGAACCAGGAATATGAAAGCAAAGATGGAGATGGGGAAAACGAGAAGAAGGGTTAGACTATAAAGACCAGCTTTCCTACCCTCCTGCTCCAGTCAGCCTTGTCTGTGAGTTGTCTCACCTTCCACCTTGCGTTGCTCTTGAACTTTCTTTCAGAGCAAAAATCTGACAGATTGGAAGGAGAACTTCCAATTCTTCCTTTTGTAAAAGAGTTAAATTTAAAAGAAAAGATGCTAGTAAGGATTATCCAAAAGAAAACACAATGATTTTCTGGCTCTATCGTCAAAAATAACATTTATTTTTCACCTAGTCGGTAGCTCCTTTTCCATAGGCTTTGTTTAAAACATCCACACAGTTTCCCGGTGCTGAAAAAAATCTTTACTTGAATCTGCTTGTCAAAAGACAAACGTCGGGCTTCCCTGGTGGCGCAGTGGTTGAGAGTCCGCCTGCCGATGCAGGGGACACGGGTTCGTGCCCCGGTCCGGGAGGATCCCACGTGCCGCGGAACGTCTGGCCCGTGAGCCATGGCTGCTGAGCCTGCGCGTTCGGAGCCTGTGCTCCGCAACGGGACAGGCCACAACAGTGAGAGGCCCACGTACCGCAAAAAAAAAAAAAAAAAAAAAAGACAAACGTCTCCTGAGCTAGCAGCTGCCTGCGTTTTGTGCCCACATGTCAGTGAAACTGCTCCCCAAAGCCATGGCGGCCCAACACGCTACCAAATCCAGTGAGCGGATGTCACCACTTTCATCTACAGAACTGATTGAGGCTGAGCACCTGTGACATCCTGAAACTCTATCTTCCTCTTCTAATGCCTTCTGCAACAGTTCTAAGTCATCCTTTTTTATGGCCATTCTCTAAGATCCTCTCCTAGACCCTCCTGCTTTTCTCTCAGGGATTTACAATGACTCTGCCATTTTCCCCATGTGCAGATTCACAAACGTCTGTGGGGTTTTATAAAATCAAAGAGATTCTTCCCATTTCCCTTCAAGACACGTACAAGAATTCTTCCTCTGCAGATTTCAACTTGCTTCTCTTCCCCTTCTGAAAACATGACTGCTAAATCCCCACGCTTGATCTTGTGCTTAACTGGAATAAGAATACCCTAGTTAAACATTTCTAGGATGGAGGAGATTGGATTATGCTGAAATTTACTCTGAGTTAAGAGGTTAAAACACTTTTTTCACATGACTGAAGTTGATTTCAATTTTAAATCTTGGTTTTAGAATTAAACACATTTTTAGTAGAAGAATGTACAATTTTAAAGTAATAAAGTATAACAGGTAAGAGTACAGACTTCATTGAGAATGTCTGGTAAGAATCCCAATTCCATCCCTCACTCGCTTTGTGATCCTGAGCAAGTTACTGATCCTGTCTGTGTTTTCTCATATGTAAACTGGGAATAACGATACCCATCTCTTAGGATTGCTGGGAGAATTAAATGAGATAATACATTTATTATCTTTTTTTTTTTTTTTTTTTGCGGTACGAGAGCCTCTCACTGTCGTAACCTCTCCCGTTGCGGAGCACAGGCTCCGGACGCGCAGGCTCAGCAGCCATGGCTCATGGGCCCAGCCACTCTGCGGCACGTGGGATCTTCCCGGACCGGGGCACGAACCCGCGTCCCCTGCATCGGCAGGCGGACTCTCAACCATTGCACCACCAGGGAAGCCTCTATCATCTTTTTGCATGTAGAGCTTTTACAGTCATGCCTGGCTTACCGTCAGTAAATGTTATTAGCTATTATTTCAAATCTTCCTGCAGAACATCATGCCTTTAAATTGCCTGGCATTTTGTTAAAAGCCTGAGAATTATAGGTGCTTTGCAAATGAGTGAGCGGACTAAGCATAATTAGAGCTAAATACCTGTGTCAAGAAATTCATAATTTGGCAGGGGCTCCGACCAGCAAAACAAGGCATGATATTTACCCAAAACCTGATTTCAAACAGACTTATTTGCTCAGCTCCTCAAAATAATTCTGAAGACTAACAAACATGCCACACGCATGTTATGAACATTAACCTACAAGTCTTTGTGAACAGTTTTCATTTCTCTTAGGATGGAACACTGCATGGAATTGCTGGGTCATATGGTAAACTGCTTAACTTTTTAAGAAACTGCAAGAACACTTTCCAAAGTGGCTGTATCATTTTGAATACATTCTCACCAGCAGCAGATTAGGGCTCCAGTCCCTCTACACCCTCACCAACACTATCTTTGTCTTTATTATAAAGTCATCCTAGTGGCTGTGAAGTGGTACCTAATTTTGCTTTTAACCTGCATTTCCCTAATGACTAGTGATGCTCAGCACCTTTTCATATACAAAACCATTTGGAGATCTTTGCTGAAATGTCTATTCAAATTTTTGCTTACCTAAAAATTGAGTTGGGGGCTTCCCTGGTGGCGCAGTGGTTGAGAATCTGCCTGCCAATGCAGGGTACACGGGCTCGAGCCCTGGTCCGGGAAGATCCCACATGCAGCGGAGCAACTGGGCCTGTGAGCCACAACTACTGAGCCTGCGTGTCTGGAGCCTGTGCTCCGCAACAGGAGAGGCCACGACAGTGAGAGGCCTGCGCACTGCGATGAAGAGTGGCCCCCGCTCACCGCAACTAGAGAAAGCCCTCGCACAGAAACGAAGACCCAACACAGCCAAAAATAAATAAATAGATAAATAAATTAATTAATTAATTTAAAAAAAATTTGAGTTGGTTTACTTTTGAGTTTTAAGAATTCTTTATGTAATCTGGATATAACTCCTTTATCAAGTATGATCTGAAAATATTTTATCCCAGTCTGTGGTTTGTCAATTCATTTTCTTAATGATTTTTTTCCTATTATGTAAGTTTCAGGTGTATCAATACATTGTTCAGGACCACTTTACAGCATAGCCAGCTTTTAAAAGACTTTTAAAAGACTAAAGACTAGACTTCCAAAAAGGAAAAAAAACAAAAACAAAGAAAACATGCCATACGCTTCCTATTTCATTGTTGAGAAAATAACAAATAGTGGAGAAGCGGGTCACATTTGTTGGTAAAATAAGGATCTGCTGTGATTCACTGACACCAAGAATGATGGCCAATAATCCACAACAGGACCAGAAAGCCCCCATTCCTGGCACCACGGATCTCCAGATTCTCCAACCTGGAACCTCCCTGGCTGCCACAGGACATCCTGAACCCATGGTCCTTGACAAAGAGGAGATGGGCAGGTCCAAGAGGCTGTCTGACGTTACTGAAGCTTCCTCTCTGGCATAACCAGAATTAAGCAAGCTCTGAAGAAAAAGTAGGCAGCTTCTGAAGCTGGTGACTCCAAATTATGGGAGTAATCCCCACACCGCAATCCAGGTTTATCTCCACTGACCTCCTTGAATAAAGGGAAAAATATACTGAATTCACTTTTGTCAGCCACAAAGTTATAGTGTCTCCTAATCGGATATGAGGGATGTTACAAGAAAATCACTACTACAAACATATACACATGACTCATAACAATTTATAAAAGATTAAGAGTCGATCAATGGTTATCTCTCACTCACTTGCCATCTGACATGGGTTCTTGATGGGGGATGGGAAGGGAGAGGCATGGCATTAAATGTAATTATTCCTAAGGCCATATTTCAGAGGCCATAATCCAGGTTTGCCCTGGGAGTGCACCAAACCTTCAGCTGTGTAGCAGTGGCTTAAGGTTTCAAACCATTTTTTTAAAACAAGAAAATATTCTAGAAGCAGAAGAGCAATAATCTGATTTGCGCCAAAACTCTGGGGAGATACACAATACTAGGAATAATGATGATATGCAGCAGGTATCCGTCCCTCAGCAGGGACAATTCACTGTGTTAAGAGTTTTGTGTGCACTATCTCACTTAATTCTCATAGACATTCCAGGAAGATGATGACACTGTTATCCCCATTTTACAGATGAGAACACTGAGACTGAGGGATTAAAGGCAACTTGCCCAAGGTCACACAGCCAGGATTCTGAGCGCAGTTCTGTCTGACCCCAGACATTGATACTGTGCTTCTCAGTTGGTGAATCTTTTGACACTGAATGGCAACATCAATTCTTCTTACAGACACAGAGGAGACAATACTCTTACTACTCGCGATGTCAGGGGATCAAGGGTAGGTGAGGTGGCGAGAGTAAAAGAGAAGCAGGAAGAGGAAAGGGGGCTCTCATTTCTCTCCCACCTCATCTCTCCATCTTGATCTTAGGACCTGACCCAAGTGGTCAGAAACAACCAAGTTTTATGTTCCAGGAATAAAAGTGCTTTGAGTCAGAGTCCTACTGCCTTTTCTTTATCCAAGATACTCAAAGTTAATTTTCCAAGGAAGGAGTTTATTCTGCAGAGACAGAGGGACAATGTCAAGGTGGCCTCAGCTTTCTATAATGGGAAAGCTGTCAAAATGGAAAAACTCAAAACGGGGCCAAATCAGGCCATGACCCTTTAAGCTGCACCACTTTAAGCTACTGGGCAGTCAAACTACTTAGGGAAATGCAAGTTCTAACTTAAATCCCTGCACTCCTGATAATGATCAGGTAGAATTCTATTACAGAAAATCTTTCTTTTAAAACCCGAGGATTTGTAATGTGTCACAGGGTTCAAGTTATGTCAATACACACAATATTTATGGAACTAGGAATCAGGAAGTGGAAAGCTCCTTTCTTAAATATCTGCGGGAAGGAAATGTTATGAAAAGGAAATGCTCTTCCCCACACTCTGACACTAGATTAGCTAAAGGTAGAGAAAAGCTCACAAAAGCAGTTTGGTACCACTTCTAACTTTCTCCCATGACCAGTAAAACTATAAAAATATTCACTTAAAAAAATCTTGCTTTGAAGAAGTTGTTTATCAAAGCAAACAGAAAAGGTGCAAGTTTCTAGGCTATTTTTCCCAATAACATTATAGGATAGCGGAAAGGTGAAAATATTCTAGAAAAATGAAATTGAGAAGTAACGAACATAAATTGTTAAGAGAGAAGGTTTTAGAGTCAAAGACTCAGATTAGAACCCTGGCTTTGATGAGAGACCTTGAAAAGAGACTTTATCTCTCTCTGCCTCAGTGTCCTCATCTGTAAAATGGAAATAATACTAGGTTGCGGTGATAACTCAATGGTATGTTGCATATACACTCTGAGCACAATGAATGGCACACTGTAACGTGCAATAATATAGGCGCTTATCATCATTATTACTATTACTACTCATCTAACTATAGGGATACCCAAAAACATCATGGCTAGATCATTTGTGGGTACAGAATCCAGGAGAAGAATGAAAGAAACAAATCAGGACACGATTACATTTACTGGTATGGATAACAAGACTAAACTAGATTTCTGCATTCTTTTGGTACTGTGCCTAACACCCAGACCAGGCCAATCTATCTGCAGCTCTAAGGGCATAGCAGGGCTGACTGGAGAAAAAAAACGCACTACCAACGAGATACTCACATGAACCACAGCGGGAGGACTAATACCAGCCAAGGGGAAGTGGGTTCTAAATCTCCAGCCACTTCTGGCTTTTTTTGAACCCAACCCCCAACCCCATTCATCTCAAAGGCAATGTATTAGTTCTTTTAAAGAGTTCTTGGGACTTCTCTGGCGGTCCAGTGGTTAGGACTCCGTGCTTCCACTGCAGGGGGTGGAATCCTGGTTGGGGAACGAAGATTTCACAAGCCACACAGAGTGGCCAAAATAAAAACTCCTCCTGTATTCCAAACTACCCATGTTAATTGGTGTTCTGTGGAAAAGAGGGTTTCCTAGCTGTGGCTGGAACTACCTACTATCAAACCACTGCCTCCTCCCCTGCTTCACAGCTAATCTAAAGCAACCCTGGCTGTCTGATTCCCCTGCCGTATGCTGCTTTCCCAGCCTCCTTTATAAGGACAAGTTTTGTGAACCAAGACTGACACGTGAGATACAAGAAGTCTTCTGGGCTTCCCTGGTGGTGCAGTGGTTAAGAATCCACCTGCCAATGCAGGGGACACGGGTTCAAGCCCTGGTCCAGGAAGATCCCACATGCCACGGAGCAACAAAGCCCATGAGCCTCAACTACTGAGCCCGTGTGCCACAACTACTGAAGCCTGTGGGCCTAGAGCCCACAAGCCACAACTACCAAGCCCATGCACCACAACCACTGAGCCTGTGTGCCACAACTACTGAAGCCCGTGTGCCACAACTGAGCCCATGAGCCACAACTACTGAAGTCCGCAAGCCACAGCTACTGAGCCTATGTGCCACAACTACTGAGCCCACGAGCCACAACTACTGAACCCCACAAGTCAGAACTACTGAGCCCGCAAGCCACAACTACTGAGCCTCCGCTCTAGAGCCTGCGTGCCACAACTACTGAAGCCTGCGCACCTAAAGCCCATGCTCCACAAGAAAAAAAACAACCGCAAGGAGAAGCCGCACACCACCACGAAGAGTAGCCCCTGTTTGCCGCAACTAGAGAAAAGCCCATGCACAGCAAGGAAGACCCAACTCAGCCAAAAATAAAATAAATAAAAAAAAAAGAAGTCTTTAAAAAAAGAAGTCTTCTGAAGACTGTCTGAGAAAGGTTTTCCTCTGCTGATAAAAAGAGAAGCCACTTGAGAAAAAGAGTCCCTTTGGCCAGGCTCTATTCTTCACCCTTGTCTCCCTCCTATGTCTTTGAATGAAATGATGATGCCTGGACCTGCAGGAGCCACCTGCAACCATGAAGCTACGTGCACAGGGGCAAAAAGTGAACAGAGCACAGTGCAGCTGAAGAATGGGAAGGGGCTGGGTTACTGGTGACCACTGGACCTGGACTGTCCACCCTCGGTCTTCATGTTTGGTGAGAGAGGTAAATGTCTTAATCACTTGAGCCACTGCTATTTGGGAATTCTGTCACTTGTAGCCAAAAGCCTTCCTAAATGATCCAATAGTGAATCTTCCAAAGGGGGATGGAGTATGTAGGGTTTTCCAAACTCACTTGACTTCTTATGTATGTGTGTGTGTGATAATTCAACATTTTTATCTCTTAAACCCTTTTGTATGGGTAGCTCAAAACATTAGTTGACACAATAGTACAAAATAAAAGCAAGCTAAAAAAAATAAATAACTTCCTCTATAGAGCACAGTTTTGCAAATACAATCCTAAGTGTTTTTCAGATTGAGGTTACCTGTCATTTATGGATAAGTTTATAGATAAAACTCCAGAAGATGTGAGAAGCCACATGATAAAGTGCCAGACTTGCTTTTACCAAAATTAATTGAAAATGAATCTATAATGGAACAGAATACAAAAATCACATGTCTTTTAAAAATAAAAGAGAATTCAAAGAAATTTTAACTTGCGTGTGGAATGGGGGGAGCCTGCCCACTGAGTAACGCAGCCACTCAAATTGTGTATATTTAACCATCTAGATGGATTGGTTCACGTTTGACAAATATTTATTAAATGGTCATTACGGGCCAGGCGCAGTCTCTGCACTGAGGATGCAAAGGTCAACACGACAGACGTGAACACATAGTAACACAAATATTATGACAGAGAAAGTGCAGGGTTCTATGGGAACACAGAGCAGCGGAAATCAACCCACTCTAGAGGAATGGATAAGAGCTCCCAGTGGATGTGTGGCAATTAATCTAAGACCTAAAGAATGAAAAGCACTTTGCCTAGAAAAGATTTGGGGTGGAACAAGGTTATGAGGTAGAGAGGGTATTCCAGGCAGAGAAAGAAGCACGTGCCAGGTCCTGGGGGCTAGAATGCCTCAGTGAGTGCAAGGTGCGACCATGGAAGGGCTGTTTGCAAAGGACAAACTGAGTCTTTTAAAAAGCATACTCCGGCTACGGAATGTAAATGGATGGAGGGATGGTGGCATGAATCCAGCTAGGTGTGTCTTCTGGGCGAGCTCAAGGAGGTGGTACAAGGGCGTTGCAATGTGTGAGTAAAGAACCTGTTTCATCATGAGTAGAAGACTGGGGATTCGACGGCCAGGGAACACGGTGAGGAAAAGGACGAAGTGGGCTTTCAGATTTACTGTGGAGCAACTGGGTGGATGGAAGTGCCCTTTACTAAGCAGGGAACAGACGCTGGAGAAGGAACAGGTTGGAAGGAGACTGGGACATGAATGTAACCTGAGAAAACTCCAAATACAGCTGTTCACATCACATGACCATGATGACATTCAGAAATCTATGAAAAATGGCATCAATGTTAAAAAAAAAAAAAATGTGTGTTCTAGAACTAGCTAAGACATTACAGCACATTTCTTCATTCTGTGTTTAAGTGAGGCAGTGGTGATGTGCGGAGGAGTACAGGAGGTTGAACTGTGTCCTCCAAAAAGTATGCTGAAGCCCTAACCTCTGGTGCTGTCCCATGTGACCTTATTTGGAAATAAGGTCTTTGCAGATGGAATCTGTTAAGATGAGACCATTCTGAATTAGAGTGGGCCCTAAATCCAATAACTGGTGTCTTTATAAGGAGAGGGCGATTTTAAGACACACAGAGACACAGGAGGCAAGAAGGCCAGATGAAGACAGAGGCAGAGACTGGAGTTACGCTGCCACAAGCACCACCTTCGGAGGGGCATGGCCCTGCCAGTTTCTTGATTTCGGAATTCTGCCTGCAGAACTATGAGAGAATAAATGCCTATTGTTTTAAGCCATCCAGTTTATGGTACTTTGCTACAGCAGCTGTAGAAACTATTACAGGGAGGAAGACTGTTTTTAGCTTCAGAAGAAATTGAAAAGGAAGACCTAAGCCAGATACAAGGCACTGAAGGAGACAAGAAGACAGTTAACTACCTTGCAAAGTAAGCGTTTGGGGAGTTTGAACCTATTTAGGTCTTGAATTCAGTTTTCATGTTTCAAAACCGGGGACAATGGTTCTTAATCCAGAAGGTTGTACATCAGGGTGTAGTCTGTGCGCTGTAATGGATAACTAATTATAAGTTATCGCTGGGCAAAACTTGGATTTTATAACGTTATTATTCATTAATCTGTGAGTACAACATGGCAATCTATTCCTTTTTTATTACAATGTTACTGCTATTGCTGTGACAGGTCTGACAGATTGGCACACTTTCCTCCCTCTGAAGGCAAAGCTGGTTAACAGTTTGCCATCATTCTAGTATAGTGGTTCTCAACTGGGGGACATCTGATGATGTCTGGAGACGTTTTTGGTTGTCACAACTGGGAGGGAGGCGCCACTAGCAAACAGTAGGTAGAGGGCAGGGATGCTGCGAAAACACCCTACACAGCATAGGGAGCCCCCACGACAACGAACTGTAGGGCTTCAATAGTGCCGAGTTGAGAACTCTGCTCTGGAAGTAACCAGACAACGTGCAGTCAAAGCTTCAAGTACCAAGAATTCACTTTCTCATCCAAAGTAGTCAAACCGATCACATATCCTTCTGAAATCTGACAGAACAGACTATCAATACGGTGACTCACAAGCTGTCCAGAGCTAATGGAAACTTTAAACTTCTTTTTGATAGTCTAAAGAAGAGTGAAGGGCTTCCCTGGTGGCGCAGTGGTTGAGAGTCCACCTGCTGATGCAGGGGACACGGGTTTGTGCCCCGGTCCAGGAAGATCTCACATGCCGCGGAGCAGCTGGGCCCGTGAGCCATGGCCGCTGAGCCTGTGCATCCGGAGCCTGTGCTCCGCAACGAGAGAGGCCACAACAGTGAGAGGCCCGCGTACCGCAAAAAAAATAAAAAATAAAAAAAATAATAAAGTAAGATAAAATAAAAAAAGAGTGAAAATTTCTGTCCTAGAAGACAGGGGCATGGTCACTAGCCACTCTGCAAGCACTAGCAGTGATACACACACATACTGCAGAGCTGAGGTAGCCACTCATCCCATCCGCCAGCATAAACCATCTCAGCATAAACCATCTGCCAGACAGGAGGAAGAGTAACTGTCCTCCCAAGCGGTCCCTCCCAGTAGCCAGGGAGCCTCCCTGAAGCTGAAAACCACTGGAGTCCCAGCAGCTAAGCTCCTTGACTGACTCCTAGAATTAGACTTAGGCAGTGGGCAGTTAGATCAGTCCTACAGAGCTGGCATACGTAGTTATCTTTCATCTGTACCTCGCAGCCAAGCCTAAGCGATTGCCTTGTTCGAAGCTGCTGTATCCCCTTCATGGCTGTCTCTGGCATGCAAAGCATTTGTAGCTGCCTCCTTGAAGCTATAACAGAAATACGGCTGTGCATACTGTACATTTTTAACCCAGTCTGTTTATCAAGACTGTGGTCTGCTTGTCACCCTCACCAAATATTCAGGTCATAAACAACTTGAACCTCCAATGCTATTCTCGGAGTCAAGAGCACCAGAAATATGATGAGCTAATTGGTAAAGGCAAGAAAACCCCATTTTTGGTAAAGGCAGTTAGGTACTCAGGGTTGCCCTCTCCATTGAAGCTGTATTTCTTTCTTTTATTAACACAGAAGTGCAAATATATCTAAGGAAAAAAATATGGGATAGCTCACAGTGCAACATTAAATATAATGGCAAAATCTCCTGTGGAGGGCAAAGTACACCGCTAAGTAGAATAGCATATATCTTAATTCTAACTTTCAAAAGTCTGTATTTATTGGGTTCTAGGCAAGTTCAAGAATAAAGGTTGCGGGACTTCCCTGGTGGTCCAGTGGCTAAGACTCCGCGCTCCCAGTGCAGGGGGCCTGGGTTTGATCCCTGGTCAGGGAACTAGATCCCACATGCCACAACTAAGACTTCCATGCCGTAACTAAAGATCCCACATACCATAACTAAAGATCCCACATGCCACAATGAAGATCCTGTGTGCGGCAACTAAGACCCAGTGTGACCAAATAAATAAATAATTTTTTTAAAAACGTTTTTTTTTTTTAAAAAAAAAGAATAAAAGTTGTGACATACTGGTTTAATACCCTTAATGTTTTCATCACCATAGCAAAACTACATTTACATTTAAAATTGGCTTGGGGGCTTCCCTGGTGGCGCAGTGGTTGAGAGTCCACCTGCCAGTACAGGGGACACGGGTTCATGCCCCGGTCCAGGAAGATCCCACATGCCGCAGAGCAGCTGGACCCGTGAGCCATGGCCGCTGAGTCTGCGCGTCCAGAGCCTGTGCTCCGCAACGGGAGAGGCTGCAACAGTGAGAGGCCCGCGTACCACAAAAAAAAAAAAAAAAAAATTGGCTTGGTACTGTCAATGTATATTTTATCATTAAAAATCAAAAATTCAGTGAAAGCTTTTGGTCCATTGAGACAGAACAAATATTTCAACAGCTGGAAGATGTTAAAAGTCAAGAGTTCTGGCATTTGAAGAGTCATATATAATCACCCTCCTCTAAAAACAAAACATCGCAAAGAAAGCCAAAGAAACATGCTATCTCATAGGAAACCAACAAAACACAAAAATACAAAAATTATAATTCCTCTCCAATCTGTATTTATAAAATTTACTTAGCTACTAGAACTATGTAAACTGTCCCAGGTAAGAGAAATAATCTCTTCCTGAAGTTATGGGAACACTATTTTCCTAAGTATGAAAAATAATCATCAGCGTCTTTATGCATTCATCATCGTCACATTATGGCTCTTCAGGGCAGACCATACAAAGTTTTCATGTCACCTCGACAGCCGAGCAGCTGAAATAATTCATAATACAGTCTGATTAGAAGGAGCAGAAAGAAAAGCTCAACCTCTGTTTCAATTTAGTTTGAACTTTCAAGCTAAAATGTCAGCAACTCAGAAGTAGAATTTGAATAAACATTTCATGATAAATTTGGGCATTAATTTTATATATTCACAGAAGCCTGTTTCCATGATTCTCTTTACTTTGTCTAAACTGTACCCCGTGAACTAACTACTACTATTCCTATCATATGCCAGCAATTCAGCCTACCTTCATCGCCTTCGTATGTGGAAATAACAAACCACAGATTTATAATTTCATTCTAAGTTCATATTCTAGGAAAGACGGACTATTTATGGAGAAACAGCAGGAAAATATTCTATAATCCAACACATACTGAGTACATTTAATAAAGAATGCTCCCTAGAGAAAGGCAGAGCTAAGGGCTAAGGGGAGTATGTGTATGTGTATGTGTATGTGCATGTGCATGTGTGTGTGTTTTGAGTGAGAACAGTTAGAACAAATGCTGTAAAGAAAAGGCTTGTACAGTATTCCTTCTGGAGCAGGACCTGACTCCACAACCAGAAGTCTAAAGTAAGAGGAATAAACACTCTGCCAACCAAGGGATTGACTTTCTTCCCTGAAGCAGGGAGTATTGGAGTATTGCTAGCATCTTCCCAGTCACGGGGAAACTTTTTTCTAAAAAAAAAAAAAAAAAAATCTAATCTTTCAAAGATTTTCTAACAATCTTTAAGAGCAGTGGATTTTAAATTAAGTTACAAGAAACGCTAGAGTCACACCCCAGCTTGTTCTCAACCGGAAGCAACTTTTGTCTGTTTTATACAAAGGTCCTATGGCAGAAGAACTGTGAAAAATGCTGATCAAAAATATTAAGAGGGGCTTCCCTAGTGGCGCAGTGGTTGAGAGTCCACCTGCCGATGCAGGGGACACGGGTTCGTGCCCTGGTCTGGGAAGATCCCACATGCCGCGGAGCGGCTGGGCCCGTGAGCCATGGCCGCTGGGCCTGCGTGTCCGGAGCCTGTGCTCCGCAACGGGAGAGGCCACTACAGTGAGAGGCCCACGTACCGCAAAAAAAAAAAAAAAAAAAAAAAAAATATTAAGAGGGTTGCCTCCCCAGGGATGTCAAGAGAATCCAATAACATAAACCTGTCAAATGTTTAGAGCAGAGGTTTGCATGCTATAAAAGCCCAGCAGCAGTTGGCTAGGATAATGAGGCTGGTAACAATTCAAGTCTTCGCTGTAGAGGTAATTTTCAAAAAATGAAGCACAGAGGCTTGTATGAGTCCATGTGTAGAAACTATACACCTAACATCTCAAGCTTTTAAAGGATGATCACCTCCAACAGGTGTCTGAATTACAGAGTTTCAAAACTGGATGTACAGCGAGCAACGCCACAAGAAGGCTTACCTCTTCTTCTTGGTGATAATGAGCACGTCATTAAAGAGGAAGAAGTAGACTTGCTGTTTGGACGTCCTTTTTGAGAAAAGCACAGTGTCTTCCACATAGGCTGTCAACTCACCTCTTTTGACCAACCAGCGGGAAGAGGAGACTAGAGGAAAAGGCTACAAAAAGAGAAACACTCAGTACCCAAAGCCAAAGTAAAGTCCTTTTAGGATTATTGAAAGTAAAGTATAAAACTTACATTCAAACAAATGATACATCACTATTTTATATAAGAGTGTATATAACAAGTACGTAATAGTGAAATACAGTTAGAGAAGGATAGCACATTCTCCAAGAGAAAATCAGGAAGAACAATTTATTTTCCAATATAAAAAACTATTAGGGCTTCCCTGGTGGCGCAGTGGTTGAGAGTCCGCCTGCCGATGCAGGGGACACGGGTTCGTGCCCCGGTCCGGGAAGATCCCCCATGCGGCGGAGCGGCTGGGCCCGTGAGCCATGGCCGCTGAGCCTGCGCGTCTGGAGCCTGTGCTCCGCAACGGGAGAGGCCACAACAGTGAGAGGCCTGCGCACCACAAAAAACAAAACAAAATAAATAAATAAACTATTAATATTAACTTGCCTATATAAAAACTAAAACTCAATCAGAAAATGTTATTGGGTCAACCAAAAGTTATTACCCTTCCATTAACTCTTAACTAAAAAGAAGATTGATAAGGAGTCACTTAAAACTGAAAAGCCTCAAAAGGAAAAGGAGTCACTTAAAACTGAAAAGCCTCAAAAGGAAACCTATTGGTATCAACTGAAGTTATTTTAAATATCACAAATCAGAATCCAAACATATGAAAAAAACATTGATAGCTGCGGTTCAAAAGAGACAAATTAAAAAGTCTGCATTCAACTCATGAACTAAAAAGACTTTATTCAAAAGGAAAGAAAAAACCCTGCAAACGAATGTTTTGTCTATTGATTATCTACGTAGCTGTATTCTGGAGAAAACCTTTCCTTAAGTTTATGGTAGTTTCCCTCATGGAAGTTCATCCCTGAAAGCATCACGCCATTTTCTGGTTGTGAAAATGAACTTCTTTCAGAATAATCCATCTTACTCTCATAGAAAAGGCTATATTCAAGGAACTGCATACTGTCTTTTCTTTATTCAGTTTACAGTTTCCAACTGGAAAACTCTCAAAACCTCAGAATGATCCTTACCCATGAGAGCTTTTTTTTAAGTTAGCAGAAATGCTTACTGCCAAAAATCTGATTGAAAAAACGACATCCATAAAAATAAGCAAAAGTTCTTGGACACACAAAAGATAACTCTAGTAAGTGTGGTGCAACCAAATGTCATCCATTTCAGGGAATAATGATTTAAAATAGCCAAAGGAAATTGAGGATATTAGGGAGGAAATAAGAACGCTAAGAAAGGATTTCATTTTTTTTTAATTTATAAAGGACGTTTATAAGAAGGTTGCTCATCAGTTATGTACTATTTTCCTGAAGATTTAACATGTAAGATGAAACAGTATGGCTGATCTCAAAATTTCAAAACTGGCTATTTCAAGGAGCTCATGTAGTTTTCAGCCTCCAAATCTCAAATCAGACTATGGCTGAGACTTAAAAGGTGACAGAGAGGTTGCTTAGATAACTCAGGAGGACCCCACCAGCACACACAAGAGGTCACCACAAATAATCAGAGTCAGGTTAGGTCCTGCCACAGGGCTGCAACTACTGGGAACGCACTGCTATCTTGTTATTGCGTGTATAGGATAAACCAATGACAGTATTATGTAATGGCACCCTGTGACTGTTCTTAGTTTAGAGGACGGGGAAAAAAGTTTTTTTAACTCTTGGTCTTTTTTTTTTTTTTTAATTTTTTTTATTTTTGGCTGTGTTGAGTCTTCGTTGCTGTGCACAGGCTTTCTCTAGTTGCTGTGAGCAGGGGCTACTCTTCATTGTGGTGCGCGGACCTCTCACTGTGGTGGCCTCTCTTGTTGCAGAGCAGGGGCTCTGGGCACGCAGGCTTCAGTTAACTCTTGTTCTTAAAACAGATTGAGTTTTATGAACACCTCGTACTCCACTGGGCAAAAATAAATTTCCAATGTATATCTAAAATTGACAGTGGCTTGCAATATGTCTATGCTTCTTTAAAAAACAAAAATCTGATACTATAAATGTTTTTTGTTTCAGTTTATTGTTGAAAGATTAAACTCATTCAGATGGCTTTCTTTTAAGAAGAAGCTATAAAAATGATCAAAATATTTAGAAGAATCACAGTAGCCCAAATTGCTCCTAAGTGAATTCCCACAGTTTAGAAGCTTCGTCTGAGACTAGAATCCAGGTGTGAATCAAAAATAAGAAACGAGGGCTTCCCTGGTGGCGCAGTGGTTGAGAGTCCGCCTGCCGATGCAGGGGACACGGGTTCGTGCCCCGGTGGGGAAGATCCCACATGCTGTGGAGCGGCTGGGCCCGTGAGCCATGGCCGCTGAGCCTGCGCGTCCGGAGCCTGTGCTCCACGACGGGAGAGGCCACAACAGTGAGAGGCCCGCGTACCGCAAAAAAAGAAAGAAAAATTCATGAACAAAAACACATCCTTAAAGGTACTGATATAATTCCCATGGAGAAAAGATTTTCATTCTTTTTGGTGTTACTTAGCACCCTAGAAAACCAGCCTCAGCATAAAATTTAACTAATTTTATGGGCCAGTGAGACAAGGAAGAACAAGTTTTTTCTAAATTGAGACAAAAATGCATCATTTAGCCATTTTAAAGTATACATATAATTCAGCGGCTTTTAGTGCATTCACAGTGTTGTGCAGTGATCATCACTATCTAATTCCAGAACACTTCCATTACCCTAAAAAGAAAGTCCATATGCACTGAGCAGTCACTCTCCACTCTGCCCTCCCATTAATTAAGTTAATCCTTACAACAACTCCATGAGGGAAAGTGCCATTATCAGTCCTACCTTACGGTTCAGAAAACTAAGAAATGAAAGTTAAGTAATGCCCAAAGTCCTACAGCTAGTAAGTAGTGGAGCTACAACTGGAACTCAGGCAGGCTGGCTCCAGAGTCCACGCTCTTAATATTGGCTTCCTGTGCCGATCCGGTGGACTCTCCTCACCCCTCACATTACCATGCGCAGCATATGATACTCGGCCAGAAACTTACTAATTTAAAAATGAAAAACACATGTAAGTAAACATACATACATTCATACATACATAAATATCTAATACACACACACACACACACACACAGACATATATATAAGCTTCTATCCCCTTCAAATGAGAAAAAGACTAGCATTATTTTGCTGCCATGGTTAAGAATGTAGACGCTGCAGTCAGTCGCAGATCTGAATCCAGACTTCAGTACTTCTTGGTGTATGACTTTGAGCAAATAATTTACTATTTCTAGCTTCAAATTCCTCAACGATAAAATGGGAATAATAATTAGATACTTCATGGGGTTCCTGTGAGAATTCAATGAGACTATGTGAAAACGGCACATAGTAAATACTCAGTAAATATTTTCATGGCAGTAATGGCTACGGTAGGACATTAAACCAAACAGAACCAACACAGAACCCGCTACCTTTCCCTCAGGGTCGTTCCTCCTCTTGCATTCCCTACCTAGGTGGATGGTGTGACTCTCCATCCAGTCGACCAGACTAGACACCTGCGGTACCACCGCTACAGCCCTCCTCCAGGCATCCCGCTTATCTCTCTGCCTCTGCTTCCAGTCTCCAAACTGGTTTTCCGCCTCCGGTTTTATTACATTCCCAACTTACCCTGCTGCTGTAATACATTTTTAAATACATTTTTAAATTTTAAATACATTTAAATACATTTTTAAATACATTTTTAAATAATACATTTTTAAAATAATAAACTGAATCTGGTGTATGTGTGTAGAGTGGGAAGGGGGGGGTTGTTAAAAAAAAAAAAAAGTCCTATGAAAACCTATTAAGTGAACAACCTCCTTCCCACACCGTACCTCATCTACTCAGTTTCCAACCACTGATTACAGCCCCTACCAGGTAGTAACTGTTACTGTTCTTCTATAACTTTCCAGAGATTTCTTACACATAAGCAACTTTTATACTCTTTTTTCCTCCTGTTCTGCACCTTACTTTTTTCACTTAATAATGTAAGACAGAAAGCTTACCGTATCGATTCCTAAAATTCTTCATTTTTTTTTAAGTTGAGTGGTCTTACACAATTTAGGTATACTATAATTTATTTAATCAGTCCCCTATTGATAGATGTTTAGGTTGTTTCTAATCTTTTGCAGTTAAAACAATGCCATATCAGTAACTTTGTGTGTATGTCTGTATATGTGTGTGTGTGTGTGTGTGTGTGTGTGTGTGTGTGTGTGTGTGTGTAATTTTACACATTCATGAGTATATCAATAGGATAAATTCTTAGAAGTAAAATTGCTGGGTCATAGTAACTTGCATTTGTAATTTTGATAGTTATTGACATATTGCCCACCATTGGGGTTATAACAATCTTTCCCACGAGAAACAGATAAACATGGCTTTCCCAACAACTCACTGATAAAATGTTTTGAATTATTTATAAATCTAAGTGGTAGAATACATTATTTTAATTTCAATTAGCAATTTTCTTCTGAATGAAGTAAAGCATCTTTTCAGATGTTTAACAGTCATTTGTATTTCCTCTTCTGACGACAGTTTTCTAGTTTGCAATTTTCTAATGGATTTTTTCCTTATCTTCTTCTTATCACTTTGAGGTTATATGTTGGGAATATTAATGCTTTATCTATATGGGAGTTCTAAATTTTTTTCCCAGTTTCCTATTTCCCTTTCCACTTTTTAAATACCCTTTAATTTTCACTCTATGGAGAAATTTTTTAAATTTTCACATCGATCAATTTTCCTTTTAATGACTTCTGGATTTGGAATAAGTTTAAAAGGCTTTTACTATGATGCTAAGGTCATCTTTACTAAATGTGCATCTGACTGTGTCACTTCCACGCTCTGAACTTTTCAGTGGCTCCCAGATGATCCGGCTCTGCTCCTTCTTTTGGCACACAAGGCCCTTCCCATGAGTTCTGGTTCGGCCCTGCTCGCCTCGACCCCACTGAATGTGTGCAATTCCTGGGCTACAGCAGCTGAAACCATGTCCTGTGCATTTGCTCCTGCTCTTCACTCTTGGAAGACCCTTCTCTCTCTCCTTTCAAGATCAGCTCAAGCGTACCTCCAGTATGAAGCCTTGCCTGGCTGCTACAAGCTCCCCACCCCTTTGTCCCTCATTCTTAGGGCTGGCCACGCCCTCTCCATTGCTGGTGTTCTCAAAACTCTTCTATCTCCCATAACAGCTGTAGACTTGGCTCACTCCTTTGTATTTCTGTAGTCTTCTACTAGATGGTAAGCTCCCTGAGGGTAGGGATCATGCTTTTGTTTTCCCACTTCAGTCCACAAAGGTGCTCATGAAATTTGTTGAAAGAATGCACGTGCTTGGACGAACCACTTAACTTCTTTGAACATCTGTCTTCGCGTCTTTGAAATGAACTGAATAAAAATGTCCATTGTTATCCATAAAGTGTTATAGAAATGAGGTCCTAAGGTTGTATTAGTATTTCTAAGTGGTCTGAATTAAGCCCTTCATTATAAATCTAAACTTAGAATACTTTCCTTTAAGTTTTCAATCTTAATCATTGAACCAAGAGAAAACAAAAAAACAAAAACTCCTGCACTCAGTTGATGTTAATCACTTATTTTTAAGAATCCTTGGGGTAAGCATTTTTTCAGTTACAAATTAATTGTGGTTCTAGAGAAACAGAGCTTAAAGGTATCTTAAAACAACTGATTATCAGTGAAGAAAGAAAAAGAAAAATGGTTAGGGAAGGGACTTATCAACTTTTAAAACGGAAATGGTTAGAGATTTATCATCTTTAAAAAGGAGGGGATTAAAAAGAACCTTTTGATGTATAGATATATTTTCTAAAATACTTAGAAACAAATGAAAGTGAAGGACAGGATTCTTTTTGAAGGATGGGAAAAAAATGGGTTTTGAAATTGCCGTAAATTTCTATATGAGGGTATAATAGCGAAAGTGTGCGTGCGCGTGCATGCGCACCCTGTTTTTAGCAAGTACCCATCATTTTCTGAGAAGAATCATGGGTCACCTTTCTGCATTTAAATCTTTATAGTCAGGGTGTCACAGTGGAAGAGTTTACACTGATCTGCAAGTCAGGACGTCTGGACCCTAGTCCTGATTTTGCCACCACGAGCCGAATGACCCTGTTAACAATTAATTATTCTCTGGGTTGTATTTCTCTCATTTATAAAATAAAAGGGTGTAGCTGTACTATATCAGTGGCCCTCAAACTATATGACACAGCAGAGAGTTATCTGCATAATGCCACGATTGCTCTAATCCCACTGCACAAATTAGGAACACTTTCACTATGAAAAAATATGACCGCTTTAAGTTGCTTCATTAAATTCAAGTGGCATAAAACGAAACAGAATCACAACCATGAACACTCACACCCATTAAGAACTAAACTGTGAGCCAGCAAAGGAGCTGACCATGGCCTAGCCTCGCCATTAATTGTTATTTCCTTCTTTGTGCATCCTGTCATCTGCCCCTGAGCAGTATGAGACACGCAGTAGCAGGCAGCATATATGCACAAAAGAATTATGGGAGAAAAACAAATTTGAAAAGAACAATTCACTAGCAATCCTTTTGTGCAAACTGAGAAAGGAGTGTCCTTATTTGATTTAGGAGAACACCCTGGTCCAGCTCGTGGGATACCACTGTTTTGCAGGATACTTTGAGAATACTAAAGAAATCTCCTTTCTATTCTAAAATTCTATTATTTTTAACCACCCTTTTCTCAAGTTTGGTGGCTTCCTAGGGAAACAAGAAAGTGCCAGTTAGATAATACCTAACTCTGTGGTCTAGAGAAAGGTCACTTTATCTGGTATTAGCAAGAGCTGAATTGTCCAAAGCAAAGCATCTGCTATTTCCCCTGCCAGCCTCTCTGTAATCAATTTATGGCCCTGCTGTGAAAAGCAAATTCCTCTCCACTTTGTTGCCCTCAACTATCTCTTTATTCGCATAAGATTTAAGCAGGAGCAGTAACAAATCTATTTATGAAGAAGTATGAGAGAATACCTTAATTTTAAACTCCAGCTGGGAGTTAATTGTGTACATCATTTCAGTCCTTTCCATCTTCCGAGCTCCTTCATTGCAGAGTCGAACCAACTGGAAACAGAGGATAATAAGGAGGGTTAAGAGGTGAACGAGAGAAACCTCACTTTCAAATGCAGATCTCACAGGAAACAATTAGCACTGTGGAATCTCCAGAGACTCATTCCAGACAGTTAAAGAACTCACAGTTTCACACAGTCAAGACTTTGTACCCAGTTGGAAGTGGTGTCTTCAGGATGTGAAGACAGAGGAAAAAAAACGTCCTGAGAATTTTCAGGGACACACATCCTCTGTGCATTATCACACGATGCCCTCCACATACACTCGGCAGATTCCTCACACGGTCCAGTCTGCTCCATTCTGCTCCTTTCCTCTGCCCCTCCTCCTTGCCTTCACCCATGGGAACACCACCAACCTCAGAGCAAGCTGCACCTCTCTCCCCACTTCATATCAGAGCAGCTGAGGGCAGACCACTGACTTCAAAGACAAATTCTTAGCAGAATGCTACATGCAAAGCAGGTGACCAGTAACCTGGATGCTGGAAGAGGAAAGCCTTCCATTGGAACCTAATGGTCAATGATTCTTCAAGGATGGTCAAGCTAAGGGAAATGCAGTTTAATTAGAACTACTGATTTATCTACAAACAGAACAAACTCATAGTCCTTTGATGAGTAGCTGTGATACCATGATTTATAATAAACAAAATATATATTTTGTCTTTTTCCATGGTTTCTGGCACACAGCTCCTAAAACCCTTGTAATTTCCTACGTAAGAACCACAGGGGCATCTCTGGCTATAATTTAGTTTTGCTACCAGTTCCTGAAACAGCTCCAGGGCATAAAAGTGAAATGGGTATCTTCAGTTATTCGTAACAAGCCCCCCCTTCAACCACGTCTGAGTGTATGTTAATGAGGTGACTTCTGGTAAGCCCCTAAGGATGGGGCTGGTTGCCAGGGGAACCAAGCAAGTGATTAAAGAGAAGGCTGGAATTTTCAGCCCTGCAGACTTCCAGGGAGGGGAAAGGGGCTGGAGATAATGTGATCACTATTGGACAATGATTGAATAATTCACGCCTACATAGTGAAGCCTCCATAAAAATCCCTGAACTTCGGAGTTGGAGAGCTTCCAGGCTGGTAAACAGGAACACTCCTGCGTGCTGGGAGGGTGGCATCCTTCTAGACCTCACCTTATCTCTTCATCTGGCTGTTCATTCTTATCCCTGAATAGCCTTTGTAATAAACCACTAATCTAGTAAGTAAACTGTTTTCCTGAGTTCTGTGAGCCCCTCTAGCAAATTAATCAAACCTGAGGACGGGGTCATGGGAACTTGACTTATAGCCAGTGAGTCAGAAGCACAGGTAACAATGTGACTGAAATTTAGTGACTGAAATGAAGTTGGGGGTGTAGTCTTGCGGGCTTGAGCCCTTATCCTGTGGGATCTGATGCTATACCTCCAGGTGGAGTGAGAACTGAACTGAATACAGTAAGACACCCAGCTGGTTCAGCAGAAGTACTTGGCGTGGGGAAAAACCCCACACATTTGGTGACCACAAGGGTCAGAAATGAAGTGCTCTGTGGGTAGAGTACTGAGCACAGAGGAGACACACAGGAGTTTCTCCTTTACACTGTACCTAATACATAATTATTAGTTCACTGGCCTAAACCAAAACAAACTTTGTATTTCCAATTTCTTATTAACTGAAAAATCTATAAAACTTGTCCATAACAAGGATCATTGGCCATAAAGACATGTGATTGTTAAAAGCGAAGCTAGAAATTCTGATTAGATTTACTTTAATATTACTGCTCCATTAAGTTACATATGCTTACCGTAAAAAAAAAAAAAGATAATACATAAGTAGACAAAACAGGCCATAAAAGGCTCTGACCTAATCCTACTCCATGGATGTAACTGGAAACAAGATGGGTTATACACTTTCTTTTTTTCCTATGCTTATATGAACATATAAACGCACACATATAATGTGTAGAAATTCTAATTTTTGTAAATGGATTATCCAATGCTTGTCTGTGACTTAATTTTTTCACTTGCCAATATTTCGCCTTATAAATTTAACATTCACTGAAAAAAAAAGTTTATTTTGTACATGGTATGTGTCAGATGCTAGGGTTACAACATTTAAGAGATACACAATCCCCATCCTCATAAAAGAAGGGCAGACACAATAATTACAGACTGAAATCTTAAAGGGGGGAAAAAAAACAGGGGTTCTGGGAGAAGGAGGGTGAGGAGGGAGCCAGGGACCTCTCCTGAGAGGTCATTTAGGCTGACAGCTGAAGGAGAAAAGGGAGTTAACACCCAAATCAATGGAGAGCGCTGGTCCAGGCAGAGTGAACCCCAGGAGCAAAGGGCTGACACTGGGAAAGTGCCGTGTGCCTGAGAAAGTAAACGGTCCGGACACAGGAAAATGGCACAAGAGGAAACTAGAGGACCAGCCCAGGGCCAAAGCATGCAAGTTCTTCAGGTGTGTGGATTGTATTCTAAGTGCAAAGAGAAGCCACCAGCAGGCTTTCAGCAGAGGAGTGATAGGATGCAACATATGCTACGACCATATGTGCTTTCCACAGTGTACTTATTCAGTCCCCCACCGATGGACACTTGGATGTTTCCAGTCACTTAACAGATATTCTAGGCTTAAAGGGTACACCTATCTTCAGTTCCAGCATATCTTTAGGTCTGAATGGTCTTGAGGAGTTCACTGATGCAGGGACTGACGGCTGCACCCGATCAAAGCTAGGCGCAGAAAATATCCTGGCTGGGCTGGGGCAACTGTAATTAAAATATCCTATAAGGGGGACTTCCCTGGTGGTCCAATGGTTAGGACTTCACCTTCCAATGCAGGGGGTGCGGGTTTGATCTCAGGTCAGGGAGCTAAGATCCCATATGCCTCGTGGCAAAAAAGCAAAACATAAAACAGAAGCAATATTGTAACAAATTCAATAAAGGCTTTAAAAATGGTCCACCTCCAAAAAATCTTAAAAAAAAAAAAAGTGACTTTAAAATAATATATATATCCTAAAAGGATGAAGACAGAACAAAATCCCATCAAGCAGCCTCTGCTCAGGGCATTTTTATGATTTCTCTTGAAGAATATATGTTCATAGCTCCCAAATCTGTGCTCCCAGACTTGGTCTGTTCCCTAAACTCTACAGCCAACTACCTGGATGGTATCTCCTCTCGGGTCCCCCAGAGCCATCTCGAACTCAGGATGGAATGACCAAACCTCAACACTACCTTTATCACCCCCTCCCCCGGCCCAGTGTTCTCTATGTGATCAATCCCAGCATCATCCGCTTCCCCAAGCCAAAGAGCTGGGTCCTCACCTCTCAGATGCCTCCGGCTCCTTTGTCCTCCACATCCAAACAGTTCATAAAGCCTCATTCATGTTGCCGTCCTGCTGTCCACTCATCCACCAGCCCCGTCCCCGCAATCAGGCTCAAACTCCCTCTCCTTTGGATTACTGGCCTCCTAATTCTCTGCCATCACTTCTGCCCTACCCTTATGTGTCATCCAGAAAGACATTTTCAATCTTTCTAAGTTCAAATCTCTTTTTTTTTTTTTTTTTGCGGTACACGGGCCTCTCACTGTTGTGGCCTCTCCCGTTGCGGAGCACAGGCTCTGGACGCGCAGGCTCAGCGGCCATGGCTCACGGGCCCAGCCGCTCCGCGGCATGTGGGATCTTCCCGGACCGGGGCACGAACCCGTGTCCCCTGCATCGGCAGGCGGACTCTCAACCACTGCGCCACCAGGGAAGCCCCTAAGTTCAAATCTGATCATGCAACTCGTCAGCTTGAAATCCTTAAAAGGCTCCTCGAAGCTTTCAGAATTAAATCTCGGCAAGACCATGATATGGCACCTACTTACTTGATCCCTAACTTCCTGCTTCTCTTATCTTGGGCCTCAGTCTTACCCAATCTCTGCTCAGAGCTGCACACCCTTCCACGTCCCTTTGCACTTTTGCACGTGTGTTTCCCTCTACCTGAACATTCTTCACCCCACTCTGTCCCACTGACTCCTTCTTATCTAGATTTATACCCCCCTATTTGTCTTTCAGGACTCATCTTGGGTATTACCTCTCTAAAAAGACTGGAGAGCAGAGATTGTGAAATTTCCATATTTGTTAGTTCAGTGCCCAGCCCAGGACCTAAGACACAAAGGAACGCTCAGCAGATGTTAATGTGTAAACTGCCTTCAGAGGTCATTTATAAGCCACTTAAAAAAGGGGGGAGGCAATTCCTTTTTAGTTATCCCACTTTAAAATGAAAGGGAAAATGGAAAATAAAGTCTTAATCTTTATTTCCTAAACTTCCAAACATAGACTCCACCAGCCGCCACCTCCAAAGGCGTATTAAAAACAAAAAAGTTCCCTCAAAATATATCAAGCAATGGTATCATTAGTGGACTCTGATTAATGACTATCTTGAAGGGACAAGCGCTAATTTGGATATAGTGTTTTTATTAAAATCAGCCTCCGCATATTAAAGCCATGCCTTCCTTTAGCGTCTGTCAAAGCTTTATTAAATTTGGCTGAATTTTTTCTTTTAGGCCAAATTTATGTGGCAAAAAAAGAACTCAATCTCTCTAATGTAGAAATATAAATTAAAACAAAAATAAAATATTTTCAATCTATCAAATTCACAAAGATGAAAAGAATATTGGATGCTGGGGAGTGCACAGTAAGACAGACACTTAGAAATACTTCTGGTTGTCATGGATACAGGGACAACTTTTCTTGAAGGCACTTGGGGGTCTTTAAATCATACCTACCTTTTTTTTCCCCCAATAAACCCATTTCTGGAAACTTTTCAACAGAAATCATCAGAGGAGCACAATCATTTATGTAAGGCCATAGTCCATGCAGCCACTATTTAGAAGAGTAAATGAAATGGGTACCACATGAATCCATGTGTAAGTGTACATTTACATCCACTGGAAGGACACGCCATAAAATGGCAATAGTCACTATCTTTGACAAGATTACTGATTACATTTTATTTTCTCTTATTTCAATTTTTCAAATTTTCTGTAATGGACATTTAGTACATTATTTTTAAAATGTTACCTTTGTAACCCTTAAATGCATTCTTTCAGAGCAGTACTTGGAGTGAAGGAAAAAAACCTTATTAATTCCTCCCTTCTGCTCTCCTCTCCCTTTACCATCACTAACCACGGTTGAAACTCTGATGTGTATGATTCTGGGTACTATTTCTATAAATTGACGACATACATATGTCATCAATTTAAACACATCAAAATAAACACATTTGATTACGTAGATGTCATTACACTATTTGTTCTGTTCTGCAACTTAATGTTCTTCACTTGACACAGCTTAGAGATCTTTTCATGTTAATAGATAGATATCTACCTCTTTTAAATAGCTGAAGCAATAAGTTACAAGAAAAGATTCAAGAGAACTTGGCTCTTCTGCTACTATGAGAAAAGCTTATAACTTAATATTATCTCCAAATAGAAGTAGAATTTTTATGAGGTGCACGTTAAAGCAGTTATTCTCTTTCCACGGGAGAGTAAATAAAAGAGAGCAGCAGGGACGATTTCATTGGCATAAGAAACCATGTCCTGAGCACCACTCCTTAGACAGCAGACACGACTCTGCACCAGCTGAACTATCAGATTCCCTGGAAATTTCCCTCCCCCCGGCTCCGCCCCAGCATCTGAGCCGAAAATCTGGAATAAATACACATTTCACTTCATAGAAACATCTTTCTTGTTTTTGAGTTGTTTGACTAAGTCAGTAAGTCTTTCCAAAGCCCCAATTCAGTAAGTTGTCACCGTCATGTCTGCCACATACAGGAACAATTTCACTGAAGTATTATTCACACTATGCAAATAAATTTCATTAGCATTTTAATTACCAAAAAGATATTACTCATTTTTTCCAAGAATGAATATCTAGACAGACTTGCCCAAGGGCCTTAGGTGGAGTCCGGTTCTAAAAACTTGGGCCTCATCATACAAAATTTCACTCTCTAAAATAAATACTGGGAACTCCCAATTTCTTTCATTTCCGATAAGGGAAGCAATTCTTATTGAAATTCTGCATTTTGATTTTGAACCATAAATGCTCTATGTACACAGTTTTTTTGTTAAAAATACTGACATTGTTTTCCCAGAATCTATAAAACCCCATCAGTAACCTGCACAAATGAAAAAGAAGATGAATCCCTAAGCTGGCTGTATTGATAACCTCAGTTCCCTACAACACTAGGAGATTGCAGGAATAATCCTGGTATTCAGGACTCCTACTCAAGAGAGAGAAACGCTGCCTTAGAAAAAACAATTCTCTGGAACAGCACTTCTTCACAGAGGGTCCTTCATACGGTAAGTATCAAGGTAAGGCAGTTACATTACATTTTTGTCAGCCTTTCCTGAAAGAACCAGTGTCACATCAAGTGAACCAGAGACACCTAAAGGAATGTAGCAGTCTACTGTAACTGGGATGTAAAAGTCTCAAAAAAATTAAGGATCACTGTTCATTCAATTCAATTACTATTACCCTTCTCCTTTCTCTTCTGTGTGAATTCTTTTCCAACTTCTCAGTAACAACCAAACAAAATCTGACACAATCTCTTTCATGGCCAAGGCTGGAACTTCTCTAAGAACAATAGCTTCTCCTAAAGACCCTCCCCCCCTCTCCCCCATAGGATTTGGGGTCCTGGAGGAGAGACCCATGGGCAGTAGGACCTTAGGTAATTTCATACCTGTCAGCCCAAATTTCTTCACTTAGTGTTTCCCGAAGTGGGATATGCAGACCACTGATGGAGCAAGAGATGCATTCAAGTGGTTGACAGACTGCTATGGTTTGAATGTTCATATCCCCCCAAAATATGTGTTGAATTCTTAACCTCTGAAGATGATATTAGGTATTAGCAAGTGGGGACTTTGGGAGGTGCTTAGAAGTCATGAGGATACAGCCCTCACAAATGGGACTACAGTAAGTCCCCTACATACAAACCTTCAAGTTTCGAACTTCAAAGATGCAAACATGCATCTAGTCCCACATAGGAACCAGAACCTGTGCCAAAAACGCCAGGTGTGAATGAAATTGCAGCTTGCCCTCCATCTCCTACTGCTGACAATCCTTCAGCTCTGCCATGTCCCACCTCGTCTTCCTCCTCCAGTCAGTAATTCTTCTTGCCTGTTCACTCGATGCCAGCCCCTGTATGCCAGCTGTTGTACTGTACTACCGTACTTTTCAAGGTACTGTACTGTAAGATTTAAAATGTTTTATTTTTTGTGTTCATTTGTTTTTTATGTATTATTTGTGTGAAAAATATGATAAACCTATTACAGTACAGTATTGTGTTAGTTGGGTACCTAGGTTAACTTTGTTGGACTTATAAACAAATTGGACTTACAAGCGCTCTCTCCAAATTGAATTTGTTCGTATGTAGGGGACTTACAGTAGTGCTTTCTACAACAGGCCCCAGAGAGCTCCCTCGCTCCCTTCTGCCGTGTGAGGCTATAAGGAGAAGTCTGCAACCTGGCTAGAAGAGGGCCCCAACCCAACCACGCTGGCACCTTGATCTTGGACTTCCAGCCTCTAGAACCGTGAGAAATAAATTTCTATTGTGTATAAGCCATGCAGTCCACGGTATGTTGTTCTAGCAGCCAAAACAGACTAAGACACAGATAAACTTATTTTTAATATAAAAAAAAATGGGCAGAAGACCTATATAGACATTTCTCCAAAGAAGACATACAGATGACCAATAGGCACATGAAAAGATGCTCAACATTTCTAATTATTAGAGAAATGCATATCAAAACCACAATGAGGTACCACCTCACACCAGTCAGAATGGCCATCATTCAAAAGTCTACAAATAACAAATGCTGGAGAGGGTGTGGAGAAAAGGGAACCCTCCTACACTGTCGGTGGGAATGTAATTGGTGCAGCCACTACGGAGAACAATATGGAGGTTCCTCAAAAAACTAAAAATATTTTGAGTTGCTATACGATTCAGCAATCCCGCTCCTAGGCATATATCTGAACAAAACTCTAATTCAAAAAGGTACGTGCACCCCTATGTTCACAGCAGCACTATTCACAAAAGCCAAGACATGGAAACAACCTAAATGTCCATCAACAGAAGAATGGATAAAGAAGATGTGGCACATATATATAATGGAATATTACTCAGCCATGAAAAGAAATGAAATTGGGTCATTTGTAGAGATGTGGATGGACCTAGAGTCTGTCATACAGAGTGAAGTTAGTCAGAAAGAGGAAAACAAACATCGTATATTAATGCATGTATGTGGAATCTAGAATTTGGTACAGATGAACCTATTTGCAGGGCAGGCATAGAAACACAGATGTAGAGAAAGGACGTGTGGACACAGAGGAGGAAGAGGAAGGTGGGACGAATTGGGAGATTAGGTTTGACATAAATACAGTACTGTGTGTAAAATAGGTAGCTGGTAGGAACCTGCTGTATAGCACAGGGAGCTCAGCTCAGTGGTCTGTGATGACCTAGATGGGTGGGACTGGGGGGTCTAAGAGGGAGGGGATATGTGTATACATATAGCTGATTCACTTCATTGTACAGCAGAAACTAACACAAACACTTTAAAGCAAATATACTCCAATAAAAATATATACATATATATATATATATATATATATATATATATATATATATATATATATATATATATATAAGAAACAACCAGCTCATAAAACCCATGATTTTGTAGTTATTATTGGCAAGGAAAAGTAAAATAGAGTCAATTTAAAGTTGATTAAAACAAAAAGTGCTTCACAATAAAGTGGTACAAAGATGTACCAAACTCAGAAGTAACGTGTGGCTTCGAGATATTTCGGATGCTTCTGATGCGATCATGAGCTTTGCTCCCCTGGGCCGTATCCTCACTGATTCCCATAACTTCCACTGCTTTCTCGCAGCTAAGTATTCCTGTTAGCAGTTAAACATACCCACATTTCTCTAATCTTTTAAACAAAAAAAGACCCTCCCTCACTTCCCTTTCAACTACAGCTCTCTTTCTGTCTTTTTACCCTCAGCCTGATTGTTGAAACAGCTACACTAGCTGGCTGCATGTTCCCACCTCCCACTCAGCCCTCAACACACTCCAATCTGGCTTCCACACCCACCTCTCCAAGGACACAACCCACCTGATGATAAATAAACCCAGTGAACGCATCAATCATTATCCCACTTTGTCCTTCAGGAGCACCCAATGGGGCTGACCTTCCTTCCACCATATTACATGCAATTTGCCAGACCACTGATTAAGTTTTCCTCCTTCTTGGGTACATTGTTTTGTTTTTCAAGTCTCCTCTGTTGGTTCCTTTCCCCTAAACAAGATGAAGTCCGGTGCTCTTCACAGCTGTACTTCGGACTCACTAACTACTCTTCTTACTATACATACTCCTTGGTACTGGCATCCATTCTCCCAGCTTCAAAAATCATCCCTTGGCTGGTGATTCGCAAATCCACATCTCCGATTCAGGTCTCTCCACTGAGCTCCTGACTTGGATGTTCTATAGGAATCTCAGTTCTGACACATTCTAAATGGAGCTCATCCGCTTCTCCCTATGTTCCTACTGTAGAGATAAACAAGAGCATCCATCTGGTTGCACAAGCCAGAGACTATTTTCCTTGATTCCTGTCCGCAAACATGCCCACCCAAACCCTCTCCACGCCTACCTCCCCTATGTCGTAGGTTTGCTTCTCTCCATCCTACTATCACATCATCTGTAGCCTCATCAACTACAAAGGCCTCATCACTGGAGCTCATCCCCACTGTCACCTTCACAGCACATGAATTTACAGCTTCCACAGCATCCTAGGATAAGGTCCACAATTCCCTAACATGGTTCCTCAGTGTTCTCTCTCCTGAACTGGGCTCTCGTCACATGAAGAACATTCTAGTTCTCCAGATTCTATAAACACGTTCCTGTCTTTGGGAACATGTTTATAGAATGTGGAGAATTCAACAGCTACTCTTGCGTCAGGCTTCAGCTTCAACATTACTATGTTCTTCCCTCTTATGTCACTCATCATCCTTTACTGTAATTCTTATTTAATGTCTGCCTTCCCCTCTACACAGCACATTCCACAAGGGCAGTAACCACCGATGTCTTATTCATCCCCATATTTTCAGGGGCTGGCATTGTCCCTGGCACTGTAGTGGATACTCAGTAAATACTTCTCGAATTCAGACACCAAAAGAAAATGAGATATCTAAAGGCCCTTACGACAAGACTGTCTGAAACAGTAAAAATACCAGTTTCATTTGAGTACAGCAAACATTGCTTTGTTTTTCGACTACCCAAAGAATGGTGTGCAAGTGGCTATGAGAATCTACCAGTTTTCAGCATCAAACTCAGACATGTTCTCTTCAGAGAGATCTGAATGGGTGATCCCATTACTGTGTAATGAACCTCTCGACACTTACCTTGCTTACTTCCTTTAAGGCCCTTTTGCAGACTTCATACTTTGAAGAGTCCTTAGGTGTCTTTTGACAGATAGTCTGCAATCAAGTAAAAGAAGAACAAAATCAACTGATTTATTTTACTAAGTAAAACAAAACCAATGTCCAGTCATAGAGTCTTACTTGTAGCAAACTTAACAACGCTGCACACAATACTATGGATGAGTCTGAAAATGACATTAAAATCCGATTACAAAACTAGGAGATAGTCTTTAAAAGCACAGGATCCATGTTAATCCAGAGGATAGTTAAATAAGAGGATAGACTTCAGAGGTGTGTTTCAAATTCCAGATCTGCTCCTGACTAGCTACTTGACCTTGGGCAAGTCGCCTACCCTGACTCTCTAAACCTCAGTTTCCTCATCTGTAAAATTGGGATAATGCAATTACATCACAAGGTTGTTATAAAAGTTAAATGATAATGCATGTAAAGTTTTTTATGAATACCTGGCATACAGTAGGCTCTCAATGAATGACAAAATTAATGATCACCATCATTATTATTAGAGCTTATTATATTTGCAGATGATATAACGTGAATAAAACGATCAAAAAAATGGCTGCTGGATTTCCCCTTGATATGTTTACACTGCTATTTTTGCAATGGTAAAATCGAGTTCAAAGAAGGTCAGCTGAAGGTATACTGAATTACGTAAAACTTTTGAAACTATACCCATTCAAAGCCAACAGAACCATTTCAACTGTTAAAAATGTTCACCTCAATTAACAAGCTTAACTAAATCTCCAAATGAAGTAACATTGAAGAGACCATGTTTTAGGTACATTTAAATTCTGCCCAGGTGGCCAGGTTCTCACACGTGGGAAACAGATTAGGGCAACAGGCATCCAGCAGAGGTGGAAGATACTAGGAACTAGCAAACCACTGGTACCTTAAATGCAGATGAACACCAAGTCTATAAATCCAAAAGTCAGGGGTCAGGATTGTTACATGTGATATGTGAGAAGCATAGAGTGTACCATCGATGGATTTATATTAATGGTTCTCAAAACTTTTTGACTATGACCCACTGCAAGAAATATTTTTACACTGCAACCAGTAGACATGCACACAAAAATGAAACAAGTTTTTTATGAAATAATATTTAACCACATTATGAACGATGTATATATCATATACCACATGTTCTATTCTATATTCATTTTTTTAAAACACTGCTCGTGATTCAAAAATCAATTTCATGACCCACTAATGGGTACAAAAGCAGTTTGAAAAATACTAGTCTTTGTCTCTGGGAGCAGGCATCCTGAGTCCATAGTTTCTTTCCACACTTCAATTATTTTAGGTAAAATTTTGCACACTGAATTTTCTAGGGAGAATGACTACAGCTTCACTCACAATCTCAAAACGGTCTCTGACCCCAAAAAGTTTAGAGCCTACTGGGCAATCATGGCATAAACCTCCAACATGGTATCTACAACATGTGTATTAGATTTTGTGAGTCCCAATCTATCTAAGCAATTTCCTCAGAATCACAAAGGGAAAGAATATTAAAAAAGGCTGAGATCACAGAATATACAGAATCTAAGGAAACTCGGCTAAAACGCATTTTCAGAAGAAGAAAAAGAAACAATCCTGAAAATTCATAACATTACTAGAAATGTTACATTTAGAAAACAACCATGTCTTGTTAAAAAATAGTAAAGTTTGAAAATTAATATTTTCCTATATGTGTCAAAGTTTCATTATTTCTATAAAAGTCTTATTAGGCACAGGAAATAAACCTTTTTAGAGCCAAAATTTAGTTTTGATAACCTGATTTCATTTTATTCTTAGACATGATAAATACTGATTTTTAAAAAATCAGAGCTAGATTCACAAAACTGCAAGTTTCCCAATATTTACAAGGAGAGAAGTTCATAAATCACAGGGAACGGACAAGGAAGGGTGTAAAGGGAGTAGACTGAGGTGGCCTTGGAGAGCAGCAGGTGCTGTGAATTCTGAAATGACAGCTGAGCCTTGCCCTCACCGTGCAGCAGAGCCAGCAAAGCGACCGTGATCGCACGCTTTCACTCGTTTCTAAACTTCAGTGCTTCTTCAGAATAGCTCTTAGAATTTATAATGGAATTGAGAAAATGGAATTTATTTTGTAATCTTACTCGACTGTAATTTTTTGCTTTATTTTTACCCTGTATTTTGACTTGTAAAACCAAGTATGTCAAAACTGACATTATATTAATATTATCCATTGTAAAGTAGAACTATGCCAAAATATTTTACTTTGATCAAAAAGATACTCTTTGAGCTACCATATGATCCAGCAATCCCACTCCTGGGCATATATCCAGAAAAGACAAAAACTCTTAATTCAAAAAGATACATGCATCCCAATATCCATAGCAGCACTATCTACAATAGCCAAGACATGGAAGCAACCCAAATGCCCATCAGCAGACGACTGGTTTAAGAAGATGTGATACATAAAATGGAATATTACTCAGCCATAAAAAAGGATGAAATAATGCCATTTGCAGCAACAGGAATGGACCTAGAGATTATCATACTCAGTGAAGTAAGTCTGACAGAGAAAGATAAATATTACATGATATCACATATGTGGAATCTAAAAAATAATACAAATGAATCTATATACAAAACAAAGGACTCACAGACACAGAAAACAAACTTATAGTTACCAAAGGGGAAAGGAAGGCAGGAGAGGGATAAATTAGGAGTTGGGATCAACAGATACATACTACTATATATTAAATAGATAAGCAACAAGGAGTTACTGTAAAACACAGTATATATCTTACAATAACCTATAATGGAAAATAATCTGAAAAAATATATATGTATAAAACTGAATCACTTTGCTGTACACCTGAAACTAACACAACATTGTAAATCAACTATACTTCAATTAAAAAAAAAGAGAGAGAGACTCTTTGCCCCTCTAGCTGGATGGGAGTCATGTCGGGCCACCCCGTTCTCTCACGGATGCCCCTGCAGTTGCAGCCCAGCCAGTATGTAGCCTCCTGAGCTACCGTCTGGCTGTCCTCCCAGCTGTGTTTCCCACCAGGCAGTCTCAACTCTTCTCCCAGCCACATCTTACCACTATTCAAAATCACATACTTGTTTTCTTCATGAATGTTTCCTAAGATAAGACGGATGCCTGGACTTTCCTCACTCATCCTGAGCAATGCAAAATAGGGCAGGTTTATGCCCTGTGATTCTGTAGAGGACCTCCTTCCTGTGCGAAATGGAAGCACCTCAGCATCTTGGAATGTGACAGGGAAGGGATCTTAGTGGTCAACCAGAGGAAACTGAGGCCCAAAGAGATTAAGTGACTTGCCCAAGGTCACAGGCCTAGGGGATCAGCCGGAAAAGGAATCCGGGACTCCTGACTACAAGAAGTCAATATTCTTCCCATTTCAAAAAATGTTAAGAAAATGAGGGATAATCTAACTTCTTCAGAGTGACCCCACAAGCCTAAATTGAAGATAATTTCCAAAGATATTAGACACAGGTGGGACTTTCCAACTGAACAGCACCTTCTCACTTAATTGGGGAATTTTATAGAAGGGATATAATTTAAGTGGGGTAAGAATAATTTTCTTAATCGGACTTGCAGCAGCACAGCTATCCACAGAGGAAAGAGACACCAGATCACATCTTACATCCATCAGCAGGGGAAGGCGGGTCACCCTCTGCATGGGGAGAATGAGAAAAGAGATCATGGGTAAGTTCCTACAGTCTTCGTGGGACTCGATTCGGGACAAAACTTCCTTAAAAGATGGGTTGGTGGCTCTGAGGAAAAACAAAGAAAGACAAAACTTCAAAATACTTCCTCTTCAAGTTAAGAAGTAAAAATGTACAATAAAATATTGTGATACATTCATATATTATCAATGATTTTTAAATATAGAAACAACAAACACATAATTACATAGAGAGACATGCATGGCTTATCTGCCTTTTACAGTCAAGACTGAATATAAGATATAAATTTAAGGGAACAATATGAACAATAAGATGAAAATGTATGGGCTAGAAATTTTTAAAAGTAGAAAGTAAACTAATGAAGAAGCAATGGTATCATAATGGTGAATGTACACATTATAAATTAGTATACACACTGGAACTCATATCTGATAATCTATAAACATTCCATTTAAAAGATAACACATGTTTTAAGCCACTTCTCTAGCCCGAGATAATAATCTAAGAGAGAAATGTCAGACTGGATTTACTTACTAGGAGGCTTTTGGACTTTTTCAAAGCTTCTAAGACAGAAAACCTTCTGATCATGCCAGCCAGAATATTCCTCCTCTCCCACTGACGTTAGAACAGTGTTAATACTGCCAGAACATTTTTACAGAATTTAGCAAGATACATCGACAAAAAGGATCTCATGTGGAACCACCCTATAACTTTCAGGGAAGGCCAAGAGGGGATTCCAGGAAGAATGGAGCCTCCGAAAGGGCCCCAGCTTGCCAAATGAAAGATCTAGTATTCAGTAAAGACAGAAGTCAAACCGAGGTCTTCTGACTTTCAGTGGGTCCCTGACACTGTATCTCTCACTCTGTCACCTCACTTCACCCCAAAGGGAGCTCTGAGGAGTTCCAGGGTGACTTCTGAGGAGGGCGGGTGGGGTGGGGGGAGGCCAAGAAGCGGGGTAGTGGCAATTGGAACCTTTTTGAAAAAAATACACTTTGAAACTTGGATGGCTGGGTTCAAGGCTGCTAGAAATAAATTAGGAGATACCCAGAAGAACAAAGTAAAAGAATGAATACAGAAAGGTTTTAATCTCATTTTCTTAAATTGAGGAGTTTTAGGTTTCCTGCTAGCTTTGAAAAGATTTTTAGGAAGTTAAAAAAAAAACAAATTCTAAACCAGTTGCATATTTAAATTACTTAGGCCCCAGGCCCCCCTCCCCCACCCACCCCCCCACCTCCAAAGATTCTGATGAAACAGTCTAGGAGGCACCCTGGGCATTGTTTGTTGGTTCTCAGATTCCAAACGGCAACTGAAGTTGAAAGTCACAGCCTTAAATGTAAATTTATATCAACTGCAACAAAGTTTCTGAAAACACAGCTACTAATTTCCATGTGAAAGCTCCAATGATGGTATCACTGAGCAAATTTAAATAAAACCTTTATTTCTCAAGAATTACATAAAGTACAGCAGTACCTATTCGCATTTTTTGAAATCCTGCAATACAAAGTGAAATTTAGCTCTAATTCCAGACTTTGTTTTCACACATGTAACTTGGATTTTCCAACAGTTACAGAGTAACCTTTACATCAGCAGTTCCCATGGGGGATGGAGGGGAATTTAGGGAAAGTGAGGGTTGTGATTCTCCATCCCCCACCCCTGCAAGGGATGTCAGGCAATGTCTGGAGATATTTTTGTTTATCACCACTGGGGTGTGGTGGTGCTATCAGCATCTTGTGGGCAGGGGCCAGGGAGGCTGCTAAACATGCTACAATGTATAGGGCAGTTTCCACAACAAAGACTAATCTAGGACAAAATGTCAGTAGTGCCTACAAACCCTGCTTTGTACTAATAGCCTCCTTTGACGTTGGCAGCTGTGGGTTTTCCACCCTGCCTGGACGAGATTTTAATGAGAATGTGGAGGGGGAAGGGGCATAATCAGCCTTTCTCACCAACTTGGGGGCTGTTTCTCTAAGCAGCCATGAGGTGATCATGACCACAGGGTCTCACACATTGCATAGAAACTGACCTGGGTTCCATGCTGCCGTCGTAAATGCCACAACGCACAGGAGGGGAGGAGAATGATGACAGCCAGTCAGCCCTCAAACTGAGTTTACAGCAATGTACAATTGCACTGTCAAATAGACAGCCCCTTGTGATAAACAAGCCCCCGACCCCGGCAAGAAAGCAATATAGACATTACTGAACCATCGCTGACTCTTTTAAGGATAGAGATAGCATATACATCACAAAATGCTCAGTAACCTAAACAGACAAAGGGAAAAAGTATGGGGGGAAATTTAAAGTTTAATTCTTTTTTGTTTCATAGTTAAAGCCTTTAAGAACTTTTTTAAAAAACTGCCTTCCTTCAGACCTTCCCCTGCTCTCCTTAACCCCTAACTACACCGAGGGGGAAAATCAGCAATTCCTATAAACAACTGAATAGAGTTGTCATTTGAATGGAGGAAGATTAGGATACTTGAGAAAGCTCTGGCTCCTAGGCCCTAGTTCAACCTACTCAAAAACTCTATCTTGGCCTCAGGCTACTTAATGGTCAAATAACAGCTTAGAGAACAATCTTCTCACCATTTAGAATGATAATCACTGATCACCAACTCCGTGTCTTGCAGCAATTAAAAAAAAAAAAAAGAAGGAAAACAGCAACAAACTACAATTTCATAATTGCTTTAGAGACAAAATTCTCTACAAACTGGATTTTTTTTACTCAAATGCCCTCACCCTAAAAGCAATCCTCTTAATCATTTCTCTCTGGGCTTCCCTGGTGGCGCAGTGGTTGGGAGTCTGCCTGCTAGTGCAGGGGACACGGGTTCGAGCCCTGGTCTGGAAGGATCCCACATGCCGCGGAGCAACTGGGCCCGTGCACCACAACTACTGAGCCTGCGCGCCTGGAGCCTGTGCTCCGCAACAAGAGAGGCCGCGACAGTGAGAGGCCCGCGCACCGCAATGAAGAGTGGCCCCCGCTCGCCGCAACTAGAGAAAGCCCTCGCACAGAAACGAAGACCCAACACAGAAAAAATGGATAAATAAATTAATAAAAAACTCCTAGCCCCAACATCAAAAAAAAAAAATTTATAAAAAGAAAAAAAATTTCTCTCTGGAAAATACATCATCAGGAGGCATTTCTAAATATAATTTAAGAGATCCATTAATTTCGATCTATGTGACCTAATTAAAATGAGATAATTAAAACTGTAACACTCAATATTGCTTACAACAATTTTTGTAGTGTCCGCTGTTGGTAGACTTCATTTGTGCAGTATTTCACATATGGGTCAAATGTGGATGCTGTGTGTTTTTCCACAATGTCACTTATGTCATCTATGAAAATATTATTCTGATGTCTTGCTTCCAACTCTGTAAAGAATCTGGAAAAAAAACAAAGAAAATCATTTACACTTTCTTCTGTGTGCTTTAATAGACAACAGATCATCCTCATGTAATACTATTATACGTACAGGATTTGAAAATATCAACAGTACACGGTACCAGAAAATACAAGAAAAAAACTATAAAAGAGTCTAAATTTAAATCTATCATATAAAGACCTTATTACTTCGTATGGTTGGCTTAAAACATTAATAATCCAGGGCATTTCTGTGCTTTCAGGTATATTTTAGAATGTACAGATTTCACTATTTTTCAAGAATTCCACAGATACTAGGAGGGGGACAGGGTTCATGCTTACATATTTTACTGTATTGAAAAGCATATGAGCAAAACACCTAAGTTAGTGCCTAAAAAATAGGTGTGAAACAAACCTAGTTCTGTGTCCTTTCTCTCAAAATAAAAATAATCATATCATTTAAATCTAATATATGACATTTAAATGACTTCGTATATGACTGAAGATTGCGATTTAGAGTTGCCAGTGTGTGTGCTGTGTGTACTTGCACACACATGTATTGTGTCTAGTCCAGTTAAAATTAAATTTCAGATAAACAATGAATAATTTTTTAATACAACCATGTGCAAATACTGCATAGGACATCTTGGATGTCTTGTATTTTTTTCTGGCAACCTTAGATTGCATCCAATTTTAACAGAACATCAACTCAGATATTTGAAACAGAGTATTCTTGCTGAAAATGTGGTCCAGTGACCAGCAACATTGGTATCATCTAACAGCTCATCAAAAATGACAGCTCACCAGAAATGCAGAATCTTGCCACCTACCTCCCCCAATCTGAACCTGCATTTTATCAAGATCGCCCGATGATGCGAATGCACACTAAAAACTGGGATCTTCCCTAGAGCACACTTCCTGAGCAAGTTCAGAGCGGCAGGAAAAGCTGGATAGAAATAACTATCACACAGGACTAGAGCATTTTCTTTAAAAGTGTGATGAAGGCGAAACCAACAATGTCTAATGTTGACTTCTGGAATAGTAGTACAAGGGAAGGTTAGTTTTCCATAAGCCCTTTAGCATTTAGCACATCATTGCTCCTTACCAGTTTTCTGGGTGGACTCCATAATATAAAATTCAAGGCACACGGTGAATGAGACACCAGAGATTTATGTGAGATGATTAATAGTAAACACAGGCTAACATTTTCTCCCATTTATATCTCACTTCTTTTCAAAGAAAATCCTGGCACTCAAGTAAAAAAATTAAGAGGTCTTATTTTTATAAATGTACATGTACATTAAACTCATTTTAATGTAAATTGTATTAGCTTGTCATCATTATCTATTCTATTTTTAAAAGTCTCCATAGGAGCTTAAAAGACAAAGAAATGCATTTTAACTCCCTAGAAGAATAAATCTATTTATATTCTGGGTAAACATCTACATTTTAATTGCCTTTAAAAGGGACTTAGGGAAAATAATTAATATGGTTCCCAACTACATGGTCTCATCATCCAAGCCCCTTGTTTAAAACAGCAGGAGGGGCTTCCCTGGTGGCGCAGTGGTTGAGAGTCCACCTGCCGATGCAGGGGACGCGGGTTCGTGCCCCGGTCTGGGAAGATCCCACATGCCGCGGAGCGGCTGCGCCCGTGAGCCATGGCCGCTGAGCCTGCGCGTCCGGAGCCTGTGCTCCGCAACGGGAGGGGCCACAACAGTGAGAGGCCCGCGTACCGCAAAAAAAAAAAAAAAAACAGCAAGAGGAGCAACTGAAAGCACACTTTGCTGGACTATTTGGTTTCCTCCCAATGGGATCAGGGTTCATACACACAGTTCCTAGACAGCAGGTCAGAAAAACACATCTACGTTTCAAAACTCAGTGACTTCATGTCACTGTGTCACTCTGAGTTTATTAAGATTCAAATAAAATGTCAAACCCTCTCCAAAAAGTTTCAGAATTTCAAAAACATCCAACTTCAAACCCTATACAAACAAAAACCATGTTTCTTAAAGAATATTTTCTATCTAGACTGGTCCTTGACTTCAAGAAATTTGTGATATATTAAGAAGGTAAGAATGATAAACATAAATGATATAGGAAGAAAAAAATGCTTGTATATAACTAACTACATGTTGGAACATATATGCATACGGGTGCTGGTGGCAGTAACTTTTTAAAAATTATATGAACTATATATTTTTCATTCTGGAAAAATATACATTTTAACCATTTTCAATGGCTTTAATTACATTCACAATATTGTGCAACCATCATCACTATTTCCAAAATACTTTCCTCACCCCAATCAGAAATGCTGTACCCATTAAGCAATAATCCCCCATTTCCCCCTCTCCCCAGCCCCTGATAACCTCTAATCTACTTTCTATCTCTATGAATCTGCCTATTCTAGATATTTCTGGAATCATAACAATATTTGTACTTTTTGTCTGGCTTATTTCACTTAGCATAATGTTTCCTAGGTTCATTCATGTTAAGGGATATACCAGAACTTTTTCCTCTTTATGACTGAATAATATTCCATTGTAGGTACATACCATAATTTGTTTATCTGTTCATCTGTTGATGAACACTTGGGTTGTCTCCACCTTTTGGATATTGTGTAATGCTCCTGTTAACATTCCCATACAAGTATCTGTTTGAGTCACTGTTTTCAAATCTTTGGGATATATATCCACAGGTGGATTTTCAAGCTCTCTGACTGCTGCCACTAATAGTATATATCAAGAAATGATAGTATAAAACCAAGAATCAATACAGAATAAGCTGAGTTACATGCCAAGGAAAGATTATTTCCTTAAGTGAAGGTGGAGTAAGAAACGATCCTTTACCTCCTGACACTCAGAGTTGAGTGGCCCATGGGAGGCATGGAACCAATTAATTGCGATATAGGACTTATTAACAGAAACATACAGTGAAAAGCTCAGGGCAGGGCGTGAGGTGAGGAAAGGTGTGAGGAATCATCAGGGATGAGGATGGCAATATGGAGAGAAGGGGGGCAGAGCACTGCAGGCAGGGACACAACGTGGGCACAGGCGTGAATCTCGTTGGGAAAACTCTGGGGTTCAGCGAGGCGAGGTGTCGACCACAGGAGGAACAGGGGCAGAGAACGAGGGCTGCAAAGCAAGCGGGTCAGAGCTAGACTATAAAGGTTTCACTGTCTACTGAGGAACTTGGGCTTAATCTATGTTATGGATAAGGAGAACCTGCTGGATGGACATGCTGAAGCCATCCAATCAGACAGAGACAATTGAGACAGAAGTGGCGAGAGACAGACCATAAGCAGGCCAGTAAGATGCTAATCTGGGCAAGTGAAAATAAAGCCTTGGCAGTGGGAAATCAAAAAGAGAGGACACATTAGGGTAATAATTTGGTGGGAAAGTTAATAGAATAGAGAAACTCATTAGATGGAAAAGTCAAGGAAGACATTGTGGTTTCTAGTCAAAGTTTCTAGCTGGGCGTCAAAGTTTCTAGCTGGGCATCAAGGTGGGTCATGAAACTATTCAGGTAGACAGGGACTTAGGAGGAAGGGGGAGAAGCGAGAAGAAAAGAGTTTAACTTTCCCTGAAAATATGCATGTGTGAGAATTCAGAGCCACAGGAATTCTAGGTATTATGTAATCAGGACAAGTTCGTTTTTAGCTGGTTTTCATATAAATGCAAAATATTTGTAATTTCTTTTAGCTCCAAGTGTCGTTTAAGAAAATGTTCAAAGAAAATTGAAAAAATAAGAAACCATTCATAAGGTCATTATCATGTAAATCTAGGAAATAAATATCTTAGCGGCAAAGATCTCTTCCAATTTCTTGTCTTCAGCTAACTGTTACAGTCTGAGGAATGCAACTACATGACCAAAAACAACAGTAACTTGGCTTTTCCCAATGAAAAGGAAAATTCATTTATCACTCTAGAAGGTTTGCCAAAGTACAAGATTAAAAACAAAATACTAATGAAATATCTATGCTACTTATTTTAACATAATATAAACGAAGCCACCCATCTTTTATTTAGACACTGGCACAATTAAAACATAATTCAAAGCTTTCTATGTTAAATTATATCGGTTATTTTTGGCAAATTTGCATATTTTACTAAGTGAGCTGAGCTACAAACAGGCCAAGAAAGTATTACTAAAGAATGAGGTATTATTTCAATAACCAAGAAAGCCAGAGAGCCAAATGAAGCAAAGAGAAAAGCATTCTGCTTCCCTACATGAAACTTGAATGAGTCTGTGAAGCAATTTGGCTTACTTGAAGGATAACTTTTTAATGGAAATCTACTTCAGCCCAGTGAATTTTTCTTTCTGGCACAATACCTTCATTATTTCCTCTTTGTAGCATTACCAAAATGATCATGTTTTACAACCAATCACGTTACACAACCTTTCTTTTTTTTTTCCCACCAAAATTCTAATGTCATTATCGCTAACGTCTAGATTTTGAGAAACCTCTGATGAACCAGGAAAGGCTTCCTGGAAGCACTGCCTCTTAACCAGAAACCCAGGTTAGCCCTGTTTGACTGTTGACTCACCATCACCAGCATCCGGTGGCTCTGAATTCTCACAGATGCGTATTTTCAGCTATTTGACACGTCCAAAGGAAAATTAAACTGCTTGCTTCTTGCTTCTTCTCCCTCCACCTAATCACATCCATACTTCACATGAGCACTGCAAATGACTGCAGCCTGCCCGGGTGAGCTCCTTGGCTATGCAGAGAAAGGTCAGACCACCAAGAAACACAAGGGCGGCCTCCCAGGAGGTGGGGACTTCAAGATGAGAACTACACGGCCATGTTTGAGGAGCTTGCTCAAGGCCTGTAACCTCTCCTCTAATACTTCCTAGAGCTGCAGGGACCGGATACTCCTTAGGCTTTTTGTGGTTGCTTTATCAAGTGATGGTCTTAAATGTGGCACTCCATTTTCAGGGAAAAAACAAAGTCAACAGTGATGTAGCCGCTTCTGATACACCCAGCATATACTTTTGTGAGCATCACTTTCTCCCTTCCGTAGGAGGCCGAAAAGACCTACAAATTGAGGCTAAATGTCCCCATACCATTACTAACAGTCTTCTGAAAATTCATCAGGTCATGTCATTGGCATGTCAGGGACGAGCATTCCTGAGAGCTCTTGAAGACGGTACAGTAAATCCGCCCAGCTACAAAAGAGATTAAAACTTATTTAATGCAGACAACAAATCTGGTTTCATCAGTCAGCCAACAAAATTTCTTCCCATGTGCCTAGCACAGGATGACATGCTTCGGTGGATGTCAAGGAGCAAACAATTGATAATCATGACCGCCAGTCACTGTGCCAAGCCCAGGGCTTCTCATGCACTGCCTCATCTAATTTAATCCTCAAGCCAACTTTATGAGATGGCCAATAAACCCATAAGAAAACCAAGGCTAAGAGTACTTAAGTCAAAACTTGAAACAACTGGCCTCAGTTTGAAACCAGAGCCAAAGGGTTTCTGAGTCCAGAGCCTGTGTTTGAACTACTACACCTACTGTAGCCTCTGCTCGCAGGTGCCCACTGCTCTGTTACTACTGGCCAGCCCTCAACCTAGACATCCAGAAAAAAGGCTAACAGCTGGAACTGAAGAAGAAATATATTACTTTCCAAAAAGACCAACTGTTTAACTATCTCAGCAAATAATTTACACACATCAACACAGTGAAGACTTTCACAGTAGATTTATCCTAGGGCAAGATATGCAAGACGGCAGAAGAGCCGACAGCCTCCCTAGGTGCAGCCTCCAGGAGGGTGGCGGCCAGCAACGTGGTCTGATCCCCAGCCACACAGCATGAACAAAAACTGTTTCATGGGTGCCAGGTGAAACCCTCTGGGAGTCATCATCTTAGCCCTCCCTGTTCCCTGCTGCCTCCCCTTTGCCCCACTCATCCTTCAAGTCTCAGATTAAAGTTCGCCTCTTCCAGGAAGCCTTCCCTGACCCTTGTGGGCTGGGTTAGGCACCCTTATTTTATGTCCTAATAAACCTCTGTGCTTTTCCTTTGGTGTACCTACTATTATCATAATTAATTATATTATGATTTCGTTTACCTTTGTCTCTCTTAGCAAGGGCTAGAGGACAGAGGTCATGTCTGTTTCGTTCAACTCTCTATGCTCGGGACCTGGCCGTAGCACCTGGAATACAAAAGACAGCCAAATATTTGATGCGTGAATACATCGAATTTGTGTTCTAAACAAATTAAAGAAAATGATGAAGATGGAACCCGTTCAAGGAATTTTGTTCTGTTGCTATTTTACCAAGAATGTAACCCCTGCAAAGAAGTCAGGCTCTACCTTGCTCTACTCACTGGTAAATCAAATCAGTATATATTTACTGACCACAAATGGAATTCCCAGAGCTATTTGAGGCACAGTGAAGGTCACCAGTGAAGACAACGAACTCCCAGCACAAGCTTTTACAATCCTGTCCAATAGGGTCACTAAAATGAGACCCAGTTCAGCCCACGCTTCTTCAATGCCAGCTGCGCTTACTGAAAACCCTACCAGACCGGCCCCTCCCTCACCTGATGTAGGGAGGATTCCAGGCCACTAAGAAGCTCAGCACTGAGCGCTCTAGCTGGAGAAGCACAGAAAGCAGGGCTCTGGTTATAATCAGCGCTGTCCTGTGCCTTTCTCGGAATGGCATCCTTTTAAGGTACTTTTCCTTCATTAATATCCATCTGCCTAAAGCAAACTCAGACCATTCCCCGATACCTTCCTCACTTGAATGAGCTGTCAGTCTACGTGGCTGCAGTATCCCACCAGAGAGGGTCATATTCACTTATGCTGGAGACATGTAACATACCAGGCAGGTTTCACATGTCTAAATGGCTATTATATAATAAAATATCTTCACTAAACAAAGAAATATTCCAGATAAGTGGCAGCAAACTATGTGCTGCTGGAAATACTTTCCTAACAGAGCAACAACAGAACATTCTGTTCTCTACCAAAATGAAATTCTATTCTGCTGTGGATAAGTGAGATTTGGGGCTTATTTGTTTGGGTTTGTTGGATTTTTGTTTGTTTTTTGGGGGTTGGCTTTGCTTTGTTTTGTTTGTTTTGGTGGTCACGTTGACACTAAAGCATCAATTTCTTTTAATACATTAGGTCAGGAAGAGCAAACGCATGGCAAGAGTAACTCCACTTAGCCACGGCAGGCATCACTGATGATGGTGCTTTGCCCGCACGCAGAAGCTGTACTCCAGGCAGCCATCATCAATCAATCAAAATCAGTGATGAACAAGATGAAGCTCATCTATGAATCCTTCACCAGACTCACACTGACAGGAAATCTGTTAATTCAACAGAAATACAGGGCTGTTGCTTCTCAGTGAGAATACCCTACATCCTGATCTGGTAAAGGTCTCACAGGGTTTCCTCCCCAGCAGACTATACATCTTCTCCCATTCCATTTTAGTGTTCTCTGAAATTTTCTCTCTGGGTTGATAATAAAGGGATAAGGGTTGAATTAAAAATGGGAATGTGAGAAGAAATGTTCTCACCAAAAATGTTCTGGTAGCCCTCCTTCCCATCCTGAGAGCTACTGTTTGATCCTTAAAATCTCTAGGATGGTTTTTGTTAAAAGATTCTCATTATCCCGTCAAAACCTTTAAAATCGGTCTTCCCTGGTGGCACAGTGGTTGAGAATCTGCCTGCTAATGCAGGGGACACGGGTTCGAGCCCTGGTCCGGGAGGATCCCACATGCCGCGGAGCAACTGGGCCCGTGCACCACAACTACTGAGCCTGCGCGCCTGGAGCCTGTGCTCCGCAACAAGAGAGGCCGCAACAGTGAGAGGCCTGCGCACCGCGATGAAGAGTGGCCCCTGCTCGCGACAACTAGCGAAAGCCCTCGCACAGAAACAAAGACCCAACACAGCCAAAAATAAATAAAATTAAAAAATAAATAAGAAGACCCCAAGATCACTATTTAAAAAAAAAACCTTTAAAATCAACCTGGACATATGACGGAAAGGACTGGGGTGAAGAGATAAACAAAGGGTTTTCTTACCCTTAATACCACACAACACAGAGCCTGCTAGGTTTAAATACAGCTCCCCACAGACACTTTCAGTTCAGGGCACCCAGCAAATCCCAAAGAAGAAAGGTGGAGCTGGGGGCCGGGGAAGGGAGGGGCATGGAGAGAGTACAGAACCAAGGGTCCTGGAGACTCCCTTGCATCGGTTAAGGCTCCCATTTGTTTAGTCCTTCCTCTCAGGGATCATACCCGTGCTAGAGAGAACAGAAACAGGAGCACACAAATATAGAAAACCAGTATGTTTAAAGTTCTTGAAATTTTAATATCATTAGACCAAGCTTTTGCTTAAAAATGAGAATTTAAAGTACTTATCATATGAATCTACTTCACAGAAGCTGGAGGCAAAAGGTCTTGTTCCCATGGTAACCTTCTGCACACCCGATTCTTTTGTTTCAGCACCACTCATGCACTCCTCCACATTTCAATTTCTCCCAGAAATGAAGATAACACTCTAATGAATGAATGACAGGAAGCCTGTGCCAACACTCTTATCAAAACGTCCTGAGAAGAGAAGAAAGCTTGTGTATGCATGGGCCTGGGATGCTCTGAGTTATTACGGACAGTTTTGCAGTTTTTAATTATGTTTTTTAAAAATTTGAGCACAACTATACATTTCCATCTAAAAGAAAATCACACCCCCACTCCCGATTTTATATATGACTGTGAAGACTGGGACCGAGTATGCCTGGTTCATCACTGGATTTCCAGGACCTAATAAAGAATGAGGACTCTATAAACGTGCTGACTGAATCAATATCAGGTACCTATCATTCCTCCTTGCCCCACTGTTAAAGTACTGTCTTCCAAGGAGAGGAACAGTGATAATATAAAACATGGATCTTCCAGGCATGAGTTAATAACTTCAGGCATGAGTTAAATGATCAGGGTCCTCACAAGGTGGGCGAGCTGGGGTGAGGCCGTGCCAAATGGCCCATACTGCTTGGCAAGTACGGCAGGTGGGTGTTTATGCTCCTGACACAGCATCCAAGACAGAGGGCTGTAACCTCAAGAATACTTTTGCTAACCCACTGCCTAGCCAAAATTCTTTGAAAACTCCAGACCTAGAAAAGATTTATGGCTTTCTGAGGAACTGTTTCCTTTTATTAGATGACAGTTACATAACCAATGCTGTGACCCTTTCCTCTTTGCTGCCTGGAAGGGTGTTGCTGTGTTTAACCCTCACTCGTAGTAGCTCTAGCAGGAGAGCTGGCTGGCAATGCTGACTCCCTTCATCCTTGCCTTGTCTCCTGTCTCCCACTCAAACAGTGCACTGCACACATGTCACTTACTGCAAGTAGACTTGAGCCTTTGGTGGATGCAGTTGGAGGATAAATTATCGATTACAAACAAACACACCCAGAAAACGTGGATTCTTGGTTACTGCTTGGAAACAGCACTGAGAAAGAATTTATAGAACGTTGGAACAAAGTCAAATAAAACAATGACATCTTCTCATGCTGAAGCCCCCTTTCCTATTATGAACTGGTCATTCTGGAATCAAATCAGCACAGGGAAGAACATGTTTGCCTTCAGGCACTATTTCCAGATCCTTTTTGGGTGGCACCCTTGGTATTTCAAGTCAGAATTCAATCCACAAGGAAGAGTAACATTTAAAATAAGCCCCAAATCTTTGCATCTTGGTTTTTCTTTATTAAATATGCCCCCAAAAGTTGTCTTCCTAAAAGGAGGAAATGCTTCCTACTGCTCCCATCAGCTTCATCAAGAAGAAAAAGGAATCAGGACACAGAATTCTGAAAAGCTCTAGAGGTTGGTTTCCTAAGCCATAACCTCCTAAGACAAAGGATGCTTGTCTGCACGGCGGGGGGGGGGGGGGGGGGGAGTGGGGGGGGGAGGCGGGGGCGGGGGGGCGGGGACGGGGGGGGGGGAGAATTCCATGTCTTCGCTGACATGTTTCAAACCTGCTCCAGTTTATCAGCAGCTGGCTCCAGTCTGCCCCTCTTCACACAACCCTCTCCTTCACCTTTCATCAAGGATTTTTAAAATACTTTCTTTTTAGATGGTTATTAGCACAGGTTGGCAAAGTAGCCAAAGAATAGGATCTATGGGGTAAACAAGTTCTTATCCTGGTCTTAAGTGGATTTGGGATAACAATAAATTTGTTTCTTCATTTATGAAAACGAAAGGAACCGAGCAGAGAAGACTGGGTCAGCCATCAGTCCTGCCGCATGCAGCAATCAGCTCAAGAAAGACCACTGGCAACACGGGGAAGCCGGAAACATGCCGGGAAGGGGGAACAGATCCTACGGGCCAATGGTAAGGGGGCGTGAAGGCATGAAAAGGGAGAACATGCAATTATTAAACCTCCAAATCACCTCGTCAATATCAAAGATCAGGCTTTCCACTTTCTTTCTCTCAACCTTTATGCTTTCCTCCAACATTAGCTATATGTGACCTCTTATCTCACGAGTAAAGTCCATTAGATAATAATACCTGTAAGTAAATACACTTCCAGCTAAAGTCCATTTTGCACTGTACCTACTACAGCAAGGCTATCGTGCACCATTACATCACACTGCTGGAAGATGTATACAGGATATTGGTTAAGAGTGCAGGTTCTGGAGCCAGATGGCTTGGGTTCAAATCCCGACCCCCTCTTCTGCTAGCCACGTACCCTTAGGCTACTTAACGTTTCCATGCCCTATTTCCTCATTTATAAAGTGGGAACAATAATGGTATGACTTCATGTGGTTCTCATGATGACTAAATGAATTTAAAAATGTTAAGTAGTTAGAACATGGTCTGGCACCTGGTACATGCTCATCAACATTAATTATTACTTAAGGTACAAAAGAATGCCTTTCCCTCCTGTGTGAATTTATACAATCCACATGTCTTTTAAATAAAGCCAGTTGGATTCCTTTTTTCTTCTTTTTTAAATTTAATTTTATTTATTTATTTTTTTATACAGCAGGTTCTTAAGGTCAGTTGGCTTTCTTGCTTTTGCAGTCCACTCTGTTCAAGGACAGCAAGTCTAGCTCCTATATCTCCATCAGTTAAGTCTGGGTGGACAGGTGTAATACCATCCCTCCATACACCGAATCGTTCAAAGTCACAGGTATGCACTTCCTCATCAACTTCTTAAGAACTGTAATAGGCACTTATCAATGACAAAATTAGAGGAGGATTAGCTCAGTCCTTTATAGGGTCTATGTGTTGGTACCTCCTTGGTGAGTGGGAAAGCAACAGACCAAAGCAAACTGACAATATGCTGTCGAGAAGTGGTGGAACATATATAAACAAACACTGTTCTTAGCCTTGGCCTCCTAGTCATTGTGAGGAAGAAGTCCTGTCAATTAAGAGGCTTTAAGCCAGGCAAGGCCCAGACAAACTTGGCAAAAACACAAAGGGCACCATGTTTATTTTTAGAGTCTCCTTTGGTAGGCTAAGTAATGGCCTCCAAAAATGTCCACATCCTGTGAATACGCTACCTTCCGTGGTCAAAGGGACCCTGCAGATGTGATGAAGGATCTTGAGATTGGGAAGGCATCCTGGATTATCCAGGGGGGTTCAATGTAATCACAAGGGTCAGAGGCAGGAAGGTTAGAATCAGAGAGAAGATTTAAGGATGGGAAGCAGAAATCAGAGAGGAAAGAAGGCATGATGCAGTTGGCCTTGGAGATGCAAGAAATGGTCAAAAGCCAAGGGATGCAGGTGACGTCTGGAAGCTAGAAAAGGCTCAGTAACAAATCTTCCCCTAGAGCCTCCAGGAGGAACCAGCCCCAACGACACCTTGACGTTAGCCCAGTGAAACTGACTTCAGACTGCTGACCTTCAGAATTACAAGAGAAAAAAATCTGTATTGTTTTAAATCACTTAGTCTGGAGTAGTTTGTGACAGCAACAATAGGAAACTAATACATCCCCTTAATCTGTTTTAAGCCTCTCCCTCTTCTAACCTCCTGTTTCCTCTCCAGTATCCAACATCCACTGTCTGCATTAAGGCGTCCTGATTCTTATGGGCCCAACTTTAGAGCTTCATCAAGTCTAGAAAGCTGGAGGTTCCAGACCCAGCTCCCTCCCCTACTCATTCATTCAGTGACTACTTACGTAACACCTACTATGTACCAGGCTCTATTCTAGGCACACAGAACACACAGCCCGAGGCAATTACAACAAAAATCCCTGCCTTCATAGCACTTATAATCTAGTTCCTAGGGAGGTGAACCCCTCCTTGTTCAGCTCCCTTGGGGCCCTGCTGGAAGCTGGCACAAATAGCTATTAACACCACAGATGAAAAACAGAACAAAACACTTTCTCTTTTAAGTCCTCCAAAAGACACTCTAAAAAGGCAAGAGATTTTCACATTAGGTGACCAGCAGGAAGGAGAAGAGGGGGGTGGGGGCAGGAGTGGTACATACGAAGGAAGATGGGGGGGGAGGGAGACGCAAGAGGGAGGGGATATGGGGACATATGTATACATATAGCTGATTCGCTTTGTTACACAGCAGAAACTAACACACCATTGTAAAGCAATTATATTCCAATAAAGATGTTAAAAAAAAAAAAAAAGAAAGAAAGAAAGATAGGAACTAGCAGGTTATGCCCAGGGAATGTGGTGATGGACTTGTTCATGGTAGACTTTCAAAGGGGTCCACGACACAAAGAAGTTTAAGAACCACTGGTTTTGAATCAAAATAGTTTAAATAAAGCTGAATTTCTAATTATTTGAGAATTTAATTATATCTTATTAAATTAAAAAAAAAAGTCTTCTAACCATAAGTTAGTTTTCTATGCCTGTGAGTCTGTTTGTGTTTTGTAAATAAGTTGATTTGTGTTATTTTTTTAGATTGTTTAGAAAACAAACTTACATTTACCAAAGGGGAAAGGAGAGGGGGAGAGATAAAGTAGGAGTATGGGATTAACAGATACATACCACTATATAGAAAACAAACAACAAGGATTTACTGTACAGCACAGGAAACTATGTTCAATATCTTGCCATAACCTATAACAGAAAAGAATCTGAAGGTGTACATCTGGAAAAAAAAGAAGTCCAATTATAGAGTTCAATGTCCATCTCATCTATTTTACATCCTACCACAGTCATTTCTCCTTCCTTTCATTATCACGAAGGTCACTTCCTTACAAAGAGGTCTGATTCACTCCAACCCTGTGCAATATGACTTTTGCCCATTTCATCCCATAAACATTACTTCCCTAAAAATCACAAAGTCTGAAATCCATTATTAGTTACAGCTTGCTTTTTTTTTAAATTAATTAATTTATTTATTTCTGGCTGTGTTGGGTCTTCGCTGCTGTGCTCCGGCTTCTCATTGCGGTGGCTGCTCTTGTTGCGGAGCACGGGCTCTAGGTGTGCAGGCTTCAGTAGCTGTGGCTTGCGGGCTCTAGAGCGCAGGCTCAGTAGTTGTGGCGCACGGGCTTAGCTGCTCCGTGGCATGTGGGATCTTCCCGGACCAGGGCTCAAACCCGTGTCTCCTGCATTGGCAGGCAGATTCTCAACCACTGCACCACCAGGAAAGCCCACAGCTTGCTTTTTAACTTAAATAGATAACTGTAAGTGTTTCAGAAGAAAACAATTTTTACTGGAAACTATGATAAATAATTCAAAAATTTGCGTTTCAGTTTAATACACGTTTTAATGATAATATTAATATATTAAAATTGTGTATTCTTTGAATATAATGACATTTTACTTTATAATTGTTTAGATTAGCACTATCAGATAGAAATATGAATCACATATGTGAGCCATATAAGTAATTTAAAATTTTCTAGTAGTAACATTAAAAAAGTTAAAAACAAAAACAGAACCAGGTGGTTAATTCTAATAATTAATTTACCAATACAGTAAAAACATTATCTTTTCAAAATATGATCAATATAAAAATTATTAATGAGATATTTTACATTTTTTTCATATTAAGTCTTGGAGTCAGTGTATAGTTTACACTTATAGCCCATCTCAATTTGGACAAACCACATTTCAAGTGCTCAATAACCACATAAGGCTAGTGGCTGCCACACAGGACAGCGCATCTTTAGATCACTGAAATCAAAAGAAAAATCAAATACGTGAAAATCTTTGTTACAACTTAATTTATGTTTTTGTTGAAATGAAGGCAAGGAAATAAAATGTCGTGAAATGAAAACTGAGAAATTACTGGAGGATGAATTATAAATGTAGCCAGGACCTAGACTGGGAGGAACTCGGACTGCCATGTTCAGGTAGTTTCAATTCCTTCCTTAAGTAATAGAGAACCACAGAAGTTTCTTCCATTTTAGGAAAGTAACCTAGAGGTAGCAGGGTGAAGAACAGGATGTAGGGCTGAATCAGGCTGAACTGAGTGCAAAGAAGAAGGCAAAGGAGGCCAACCACAAGTCTACATATGTGATCCACTTAAGAGAAGAGGAGGCTGGCAGTTCCTCAAAATGTTAAACACAGAGTTATCATATGACCCAGCAATCCCACTCCTAGGTGTATACCCAAGAGAAATGAAAAAGTATGTTCACACAAAAACCTGTATACAGGGCTTCCCTGGTGGCGCAGTGGTTGAGAGTCTGCCTGCCGATGCAGGGGACACGGGTTCATGCCCCGGTCCGGGAAGATCCCACATGCCGCAGAGTGGCTGGGCCCGTGAGCCATGGCCGCTGAGCCTGCGCGTCCGGAGCCTGTGCTCCGCAACGGGAGAGGCCCCAACAGTGAGAGGCCCGCGTATAGAAAAAAAAAAAAAAAGATCGCATATTATATGACTCCATTAATATGCCATATCCAGAATAGCTAAACCCATAGAAACAGAAAGTGGACTGGTGGTTGCCTAGAGCTGGAGAAGTTTGTGGGGAAATGGGGAGTGAGCGCTAATGGGTGTAGCGTCTCTTTCTGAGGTGATGAAAACGTAAAGTTGATTGTGGTGATGTCTGTTCAATCTATGAATATACTAAAACCCACCAAATTATACAACTTAAATGGGTTACTTGTATGGCATGTGTATCATTCTCTCAATAAAGCTCTCTTAATAAAAAGCACAGAAGCTGGAAAATGGACAGAAGGGGAACAAGTTGATATCCATGCATTCTGTTCATGTATAGAGCTCTCCTCTCTTTTCCTACTTTCCCAGAGAGCAGATTCTGTGTGTGTTTCATCTCTTTTCAAGTGATTCTTACGAAAAGTCCCAAGGTTTAAATAAACGAGAGCTGTTCTGGTTCAGGCCAGGTCAGGAGGCCCAGAGTCCAGTTGTTTGGACCAACACCCAACTTGGCTGACCCTAAAGTGCCTTCAGAGAATTCCAGGCCCCCAGGAATGCAATGTGAAACCACTCAGTGGATCCAAAGGGCTGAGAGATGTGGGAATGTGAAGCATCTTTGTAGGGTTAGTGGGGCAGCGGTGGGGAGGAATCCAGCCAGAATCTCCCAGTCACACCAGGGAACGGCAGACAGCGTGTCCACACCAAAGCAGTCCTGCCCCACTGCTCACGCCTTCAATCCAAGTGACAACTGTCAGCCTTCTGCCTCCTCACCATATAGACTCCCTCGTAAGAGTGAGTAATGGGTTCATTTATAGAAAGCTAAGAGAGGTTTTTTTTTACATCCTCCCATAAGGCTTTCAAAGAGCATCAATGACGCAACTGAGTCCAGAAGAGTCAAAATGACCCAAAACTCTTACCTTGCATTTGACCACAATCCAGATGCTGGCAGGCTTTAACTTTCTTTAATAATGGTGAACTTAGGATTGCAAAATACATTATCTATTCCCTTAAAGAAATTTCTACAGCATGTGTACTTCTTAAATCTACATTGCCTGGGGCCAGTCAGTAACCTATAAACCATGAGCACTCACATTTCACCAATGTTTGTTTTCTGTTTTACACCCGTATCCCTTCCTTCTCTTATTTCTCTACCAAAACCCTGGTCCCCAAACACACACCTTTTGCAATGGTATTTTCCTCTCCATCATATTCTCCATCTCTTTTTTTTTTTTTCCTTGTTTCAATCCACTTTTAAAGAACTTACCAAAACCGCTTCTAAAAACTCTGGTTCCCTCACCCACTTCCTCTGAACCATCAATGAGACCCAGCTGTCCAAACCAAATCTCTAACTGCTGGCTTCTAACCACATAATTGCCTCTAAGAAAAGCCCACGATGCACTCCTCCTCTTGGTTCCTTCCTAACCAGCTCTCTGAGCCACTGTATAAAGCCAGTCTACTGCCTGCACCCACCTACATCCTGCAGAAGGACAATGTCATTGCAGAACCTTCTTTGATTGCTTGTTAAGAATGCTGACACTAGATCACCACAACTGTCATTCACCAGCATACACAGCGGCTGGATTGTAGAGAGGTGACCACTTACAGTTTGCCAGGAGTTTGTCATTCTCTAGTTTTCCCTCTTGTTTTTCTTAATTGATATCTTCACAGTTGTGGAAAAACGACTATCAAATGCTAATCTAGGGCTTCACTGGTGGCACAGTGGTTGAGAGTCCGCCTGCCGATGCAGGGGACGTCGGTTCGTGCCCCGGTCCGGGAAGATCCCACATGCCGCAGAGCGGCTCGGCCCATGAGCCATGGCCGCTGAGCCTGCGCGTCCGGAGCCTGTGCTCCGCAACGGGAGAGGCCACAACAGTGAGAGGCCCGTGTACCGCAAAAAAAAAAAAAAAAAGAAAGAAAAAAAAAGCTAATCTAGACTTTCACCAAGATACATATATATACACTTGCTTTTGGTCACTTCACCAAAGAGTAGCTCCCAACCGTCCTCACTTACTTTCTGCCACAGAAGCAGGGCAGGCTACCAGCTAGCTGCAGGAACTTGAGAAAGATGAAATAAACTGCCTACTTGTGGTTTACTCAAGGGAGAGCTGAACTGTGATCGCTTCACAAGGTGATGGTCTCTAGTTTAAAAGGAATGTGAGCGGCTTCACCTGTAGGAGGGAAGGGACATGCTACTGGAGAGCTGGACTGCAGGATCCAAGTCCTGCTGAGGCATGTGACTGCTCAAGTTGTCAGCAGCTTCTCTAGTTTTCTCTAGAAATTGAAAATGCCCGAGCACCTGTGTTCACAAGGCCAGCATAAATTTCACCTACAGAATTGTTATCTGTTATTACACCTGACAGCTTAACTAGACATTGGATAGTGCTTTACAGTTTCCAAGTGGTTTTATACACCTTTCTATTAAACAGTAGTACCTTTTCCAAGGGCTGTCCTTAGCTTTTAGCTATGTAAAATAAATCCCCATTGGCTCCTTTCTGAAACAAAACATAAATACTTTCTTTTGGGGGGGCAAACTGAAAAATCATAATTCAGCAATAGCAAATTACTCCATGAGAAGGCGTTTCTGAAACAAAAGATCATTTGTGGGTTTTATTATTATTATGGATCAGTGATACACTAAATAAATCGGAGGCAGTCAGCTTTATAAAAAAGTATGCAGAATTTATCTCTAGGAATTTTAAAAGAATTCAAGACCTTTGAAAAATACAATTTTATTAAGGTTTGCTTTTCTTTTATAAATCTTCAGGTTTCCGTATATTAATTCCTTATACTTTTTTGTTTTTTTAAGGTTGGCTTGAAGATAAACAAGAGAAAAAGAAGAGGGAAGGATTTCATTTCCTTGGAAAGTTGATGAACATAGGGCATTCTAGGTAAAAAGGGTCACCACCATGACTGCTCTCTTTCTCCAATAGCCTAAATGGCCTACGATAAGCAGCTTTCACATTCTCAGCTCTAAGCGCAGGCCGCAGGCCAAGTCAGACTTGAACAGTTTGATTGAAGTGCAGCTGCAGGTGTGGGGACAGAGGTCAAAAATCTAACCATGACCTTTCACAGAGGCCATTAAAACAAGATGAAAGGGATGCCGTCACTGTTTCTTAGACTTTCAAAACCTGGACTTCACCCTCTACTCTATGACACAGGGTGGTAAATTCAATTTTTTAAAAAATAAACACTTGAAGCATTACAAGTAGGAGACCCTTCACTGGTAAAATGCCGATCTGCATGCCGAGCGCACTTCCACTACATCTAGGACCTCCAGAGACTCAGCATAACAATAGTCTCCATCATCATCTTTCTTTGCTGTGCTTATACGAGGTATGTTTCTCTTATCGAGCTATTTCCTAATTTTAAGCATTTCTCAGTTTTCAGTAGTTGCCTTACCTCCTTGCCAGACTAATACCTAGATGCCAACTCAAGTTTCTTAATTTTTTTAACCAGGAAAAAAAAAAGTGTGTATATGTATATAAGTTTCCCTGTTCTTTTTTTAAAAAAGGGGGCACTGTTTTTACTCCCATGTTAATACTGTAAAAAAGGCAAATTGACCCGATCCTTTAGTTGCTCTAACGTCAAAAATTTGACAAAGGAGTATTATTTAACTGAGTACCCATCTAATTTTAACAGAGGGAAAAAATAAAAAGAAATAAGCATGTGTTATTGAAACTTATACAACTGTATTTTCTTAATGCCTCAAATTACATAATATTATAGACAAAGGTATATTTGAAAGTCCCTATGCTTAATTTCCCTAAATCCTGGTGAAAGCATTCACCCTAATACTCAATACACTAATATATATTCCCCTTTCCTCCCCCTCCAATACTGCTAAGTTGATAGAGAGGGGCTCTGAGGGACTTCAAGAGTGTGACCTTGTGCACAGGCATGAGGCCCACTGATTTTATCAGGCTAATTCAGAACAAATGATCAAACCAACAAAGTGACTACCAGAGGTCTCAGGTGGGTGGCTGACGGGTTGAAACTGCCCTACATATGTATGTTTTAAAAAATTTCATGTCACAACTACTGAAGCCCGCGCGCCTAGAGCCCGTGCTCCACAACAAGAGAAGCCACCGCAATGAGAAGCCCGCGCACCGCAACGAAGAGTAGCCCCCACTCTCAGCAACTAGAGAAAGCCCGCGTGCAGCAACGAAGACCCAATGCAGCCAAAAATAAATAAATAAAATTAAGTTATTTAAAAAAAAAATCTGAATTATCTCCCAACACTTAAAAATCAAGAGACTGCACCCACACACCCCAATTTCCCACTTCTCCTGAAATATCAGATCTCAACACTGAGCTCACATCCCCACGGCAGCCACAGTGGCTGCGACCGCACTCACACCCCCGTGTACAGTGACCCCCATCACTCAGGACCATCTCACATCCATCCTGCTTTACTCAGCTCCGTGACCTGGCTGCCAACACAGGGATTTGAATATGTCCCCCTCTACAGAGGGCTCCAGAGTCAGATTGGGCTCTCAGTCTGGCTCATTCCCTAGTATCTGAGTACTGATTACTTGGGTGCCATTTACTCAACCTCTGTGCTTCTCATCCACTAAAAAGATTTATCTCCTGCATAGATCATGGCAAGGATTAAATAACACAAAGTCTAGAAAGGACTTAGCACAGTGCCTGGCACATGGGGCTAAATAAATGGTGACAGACATTGTCATTATTATCATCATCAAATGACAAAGCATCCAAGGGATACCTGAGAAGATGCTAATTTCCATCCAAGTCAAAAGGTTTCTGAAATCACTTTTCCGCCCCCCTTAAAAGTATGCATTATTTAGAAGCAACCTAAGTGATTAAGGACTCATTAAACTTTTGCTTCCATGTACCAGGATCTTGCAAGCCCAGACTCCACATATGTGGAAAAAACAAAAACCTACGTAACCTCTGGTTTTCATTTAATTCCTAAGAAGAGCAACATATTGTTCATCAGAAATACTTTTATGCACGAATCAATCCCTACCCCTGAGACATATTAATATAAATATAAAGAATATAAGCTTTTATCAGCCTGCAAAATGTTATTTAAACTGTGAGGAAGAATTAATTGCTGCAATTAGTATCAAATTTTAACAAATGTAGAGTGGTAACATGTTTGTCTTTCATTATAAAGGCTTTGGAGTTTGCAAATTGCAATAACTGATATCTCTGTAAGAACTATAATTAATTGGGAACTTTCACAGTTCAATTACAGAAGGAATAAAGGAAGAAAAATTACACCCAGCCATCACTTCATAATCTTAATGCAATCTCTGTGAGTCGAAATCAGTAGAAAAGTCTTTTCAATTTATATTTGTAATCTGAGCCAGAAGAAACTAGATGGGAAATTAAGTCCAATTATTTATAGCATGCTGGCAAAAGTCCATAATGAATTTTTAGACAGGCTGGGGGGAAGAGGGGAAAAGAATCCATGGAAACCTTACTAATAAATTCTCTTGCAATGGCGTATTTAGATATTAATAGCACCTGGCTGAACACACCATATTCTGATGATAAGTAAAATGTGTTATAAAGCCTTAAGTTTTTCTCAAATGTTGATGTTGGCTACTGCATTTTGAAAATTGGTATAAACAAGGGCAAAATTATGATTCTTATAAGCATTCTACTTCAAAGTCAACAATAGTAAAGCACAGCCCATCCCTTACACAACAATGTGAAGTTATAAAAGCAGGCACCTTATTTATGCAATAGATGTTTTTATAAAGCTAATATTTTTTGCAAATCAAATCACTACAAATAACCAGGAAAACCCTTGGATGGTTCATTTTGTAAAAAGAAATGGGTGTGGAAATGCTCCCCCTTAGAATATATCTGTGCTATGTGTGAATCTTAAGCCAACCTGTTTTTAAATACAACCTGTACTTCCTGCATTCAGAAAACAAGTGAAAGCCAGAAGAAACAGCCATGTCCGCTGCCACAGTGAACCTTCAACAGCAGCATTACTGCCACATAGAGTACAGCTCCCTCTCCTTCTTTTCTCCATTTGGAAGTGATGCCAATTACTCTGATAATCCTCCCTTGGGCACAAAAGCCACAGCGAGACATGGGGGTTCTGAAGGTACACCCTTGATTACTCGGTGAAGTGCAACTTCATCTCCTGCTTCCTGTGCAGAACTTTGCATCTCACAGACATAGTACAAAATATGGATCCTCGAAAGGATTCCACAAGAGGTTAATGTCATTCTTAAGATGTTGATTTTTTTCCTTTATAAAGATAGAAAGGGAAAAAAAACAAAACCAAGATGCCACTTGGCTTCTAGAGCACACCATTCTCCTGGGTTTCCTTCTGCCCCCACTGGCTGTTCCATCTCAGTCTCCTTTGCCAGCTTCTCCCCCATCTTCCCAATCTCTTAGAGTTGGAAGGTCCCAGGGCTTGGTGCTCGGTGCTCTCTCCTCCATCTCCATTCTTTCTCCAGTAACTCATCCAGCACCATCCCTTGAAATTCCGTCTATATGCCAACCACTCCCACATATGTCTTCACCCTTCCAACTGCCCCGATCCAAACTTACATATCGAACTGCCTATACAACAGTGCCTCTGATGGCTCACGGCCATCTCCAAAGGTACAGGGCATGTGGGACAAAGAACCACTTCAGAACTCAACACTCTGTTAAAGGCAAAACTATCTTGACAGTAAAAAGATCAGTGGTTGCTAGAGGCCTGGGGAGAGGGAAGGATGAACAGCCAGGCTACAGAGGATTTTTAGGGCAGTGAAAACCATTCTGCATATTACTGTAATGGTAGATACAAGTCATTATACATTTGACAAAACCCACAGACTGTACAACACCAAAAGTGAACCCTAACGTAAGCTAGGACTTTGGGTGATAATGATGTCAATGGAGGTTCAAAAGTTGTAACAAATGGGCCACTCTGGTGGGGATGTTAATAATGAAGGAGGCTATGCTTGTGGGAAGTTGGGGGGTATATGAGAAATCTCTGCACTTTCTATTCAATCTTGCTCTAACCCAAAACTGTTCTAAAAAGTAAAGTATATTTTAAAAAAATACAGCTCAACAGTGAATGAACAAAGGGAAGAAGGACACCTAAGAACTCATCACTCCATTTCTGTTCCTCTGTACCACAATGTATTTACAGCAACTCAGCTAGAAAGGTAATGCTTTTCCTAAAAGATCTCCAGAAGAAAGGAGGGTCCTAGGCATCCCTCAGTAGTGATGACATAAGTTCACCAGTATTACCTGCTGACATCAAATGGAGATCATAGGCACCCTGGCTCTTCTCATGAGGTTAAAATTTAAGACAAACTTCATGAGAACTTTCTTAACAAGACCTTGATCTCTTAGATCCCCTGATCAGTAGTGTTTCCTACAAGTCTTTCCTGGCTCCTGGAGAAAAAGCTGACCAGTGGGAAAGACATGGCCTCTCTACTCTAGTACCAGAACCAGACTCTGGACCACTCTTTCACAGAGCAGGAAACAAAATGAGTAAGAGTCACGCAGCTTCGTGCCACATCTGAACACTCAACCTGTCCCTCCCTCTCCTTTTCTTTTTCTCCAAGCAGCTGTCCAAAACTAAGAGGAGTCAGTTTTCAACTTCGTTCTTGAAGAGGAAAAAGAAATTAATCATCCCAGCTTGTATTTGCCGAAGTAGCCACTGATTAAGAATCATCCTCACAGCTGACTGGCATCACCACACAGTTTATCCTTCAAACTGGGATACCTCTTGAGTGAGAAAGGAGTAATTAATAATTACACCCAACAACTGAAATTATCCCGGGCAAACAAGGATGTGCAATTATCCTAATAATTTAAAGAGCACTTACTATATACTAGGAACTATTCTAACTGCTTTTCATGTATTGACTAATTTAATTTCCACAACAACCCAAAGAAGCAGGTATTGCCATCATCTCCAGTTTGCACACATGCATACTGAGAGACAAAGATGTTAGGAAGTTTGCCCAAGGTCACACAGAGCAAGAGGTAGAGCAGGGATGGGAACCCAGGCAGACTGATGACACCATTAGTCACAATGCTAATGCTGTCAGTAACACTATGCTTCGCAACATTCTAGAAGTCTCAATCTTTACAGTGTTTTAGAATAAGCCATTAAAGCTTAATTGTAGTTTTTCACAGTCCTGAGTTATTTCATTCCTGAGAATATTTTTTTCTCTCACATCTAACTGAAATTATTTCTGCTGTACCTCTGGAAAGAAACAGCAGAAATAAACCCAACTAGAGCTAGCAAGGAGCTGGCCACTTAAGTTTTGAATGTGTTGCCTGTTCTCATTATTCATGATAGTTGTATTCTATAAAGTTACTCTGATCACTGAACTAGCAAACACCGAACCATTACTCCTGCGTGGAAACAGAGTTAGGTTCCTATAAGCCTCTGGTCACAGCATTTTCATCAATTAATCAATATGAAACCTTGTTTTATATGTGTTTCTGCTTGAAGATAGTTTATTTAATATTGTTATTGACTCCTAAGCATTGAACTCATGCCAACAGCACTATAACTCATGCCTGAACAATGCTTATCTAATACACGCATTTTCTCCATAAAACACATCGCAGCCTTCTTACACTTGGGCACTCTAGACAGCACTTCAGCACTATACTTGGGGGCCATGTTAAACAGCAAAATCACCGAGAAATAACCTCCACAAAAATGCAAAAAATGTGGCATTAAATAGACCGTGTGTCTGAATGACTACAAAAGCACAGCAAGTACTGATTTGGGGTTACAGATAAATTTTAGTGAGAGGCAAATTAGCAAATATTTAAACCCCAAATAATGAGTATCAACTATACATGTCACTCACTCATAAAGGTATCAAGCTCGTGATGCAGAAGGAGCATAGAGATTTCACTTCTGGCAGGAAAATCTGAGTACAAGTCCCCAGTCAGACACCCACTGGTTGGGTGACTATGGGTAACTTATTTTACCTCCCTCTGAGCCTTCTTTTTTTCACCTATGAACTAGTAATGCCCCAAACCTTCTCTTCCCTGGGTCAAATGAGAGCAATTTCAGTAACTTTCGATCTTAAGTTTTATTTTCCATTTCTCATCGTTTTTCACTACATAGTCTTTCCAGAGCTAAGTTCCCGTATTCGTCATACGCTATGGAGTCAGGCTAAATAGAGCAACCTGGTCCTGATCTAACTGTAGCAAATGAAGTGGTATCTGTAGGCACAGACTCTTCTCAAAAGCTTTCATTTAAACTTCAATGAGAGAAAAAAAGACACAGAATAGTGTATATCGTCAGTATGCTACTTTTTAAGAAATGGGGGACCATAAGAACTAATTTGTATTATATTTGCCTGAATTTGCATAAAGAAATTCTGGAAGCAGAAACAAGACATCTAATACAATAATAGGAGGTGAAAGGTAACAGGGTCGACAGGGAGGGGGGGCAAGCAGGTGTCTCCAAATACAAGCATAGGGACTTCCCCAGTGGTCCAGGGGTAAAGAATCCACATTCCAATGCAGGGGACACGTGTTCGACCCCTGGTCGGGGAACTAAGATCCCACGTGCCACGGGGCAACTGAGCCCGGGCACCTCAACTAGAGAACCTGCGTGCCGCAAACTACAGAGCCCATGCCCCCTGGAGTCTGTGCGCCATAACTAGAGAGAAGCCCGAGCACCACAATGAAGAGCCCGCACACTGCAACCAAAGATCCCACACGCCTCAACGAAGATCCCGCGTGCCCCAGCTAAGACCCGACACAGCCATAAATAAATAAATAAATAAATAAATAAATAAATAATAAATCTTAAAAAAAAAACAAATACAGGTATATATCATTTGATATGGTTGTACTTTTAAGCCATGTAAATATGTAACTTATTAAAACCACAATGAAATATCCAATGAACCAAGGGTCAGAAGTCCTAGGTTCTAGCCTTAGCTCTGATTCTAATTAGCTGTGAGGCCTGGCTACTGTCTGTAAGTCCCAGTATGGGATAGATGGCCTCTAAGCTCCCTCTCCATCCCAAAATTCCATGGAAATAGTCTGTTAGTCACAAGACAAAATAAAAGAGTAAACCGAGCTCAGCTGTACCACAGTGTTTACTATGAGAAATAAATTAACAGCAGGTGAGCTATCTCTTAGCCAAGCTAACATGATTCACAGGTTTTACACTTTCTGTCTCATTTCAAATAAGTTACCTGAATTTTTATAAATAAGACAGTAATCATGAGAAATTTTAACAAAACCAAATGTTACGTAAGGACATGATGAAAAAGGAGTGCTTAGTAAACCTGAAGCATAAATAAGATGACTTTCCCTTAAGCTAGATTAACTGAAGGCATCCATATCTCCCAGATTTATAAATAATTCAGGGCAAGGAAATCAAAGAATTATGCACTCAAACTAGAAGTACGTTTAGTATTTTGAACCCAGACATAACCCAGGCTCCATTATTCTTCAAAAGAAAATCTTCGTATTGTCGTTAAATGACCAATTATGGTGCAGAAATGTTAGTTTTTTAAGCTCCACTCCATACATCCCAATTGCCCATCTAATGAAGTTACTTGCAAATATAAACTAATTAACAACAAATGACTAGTGTGTGATTTCCACAAATAGAAACGAGACAGAATTACATTTGAACTGAAACATCTGTTAATAAAGTACAGCTTGGGGACTAGAGTTAACAATACTTTATTGTATTTTTGATAGCTGCTAAGAGTATAGCTCTTACACATTTTCATCACAAGAAAAAAATGTTATTACTGTGCATGGTGAAGGATCTTAACTAGACTTACTGTGATGATCATTTTGCAATAGTATATACGAATATCAAATCATTACATTTTATATCTGAAACGAATGTTATATGTCAATGGTATCTAAATTAAAATAGAAATCTACTAAAGACCATTAATCTTATGAGCTTAATCTGATGAGGGAGCATAAGGAAAGGCAAGTAATGAAGAGTTAGCGGAAAAACACTGCCCCAGTTCCCCAGATCCGGTCCTGCTTTGAGGGGTACCCTGTTCTCAGGCACCTGTACCATGTGCGTTTACCCCGCTAGATCACCAGGACGGGGGGGGTCTTGCCTGTCATCTTCACTGTTGTATTTCCCGTGCCTAGCACACTGCCTGGTACACAGTAGGTCTCCTACAAATTACACTGAAAAACTCACCCTAAAATATTTTATTAAAGAACAAAGATGTAATGCTCAATAAAAAATCTCATATTCAGAATAATGACTGTTTCCCCAAGAAAATAAATTCCACAACTCATGTGGAACCACTCATTTAAAGTGCCTAAATAGAAGAAGCTAGATTGAGGACACCCTGGCATATTTTGGGGAGTACAGGAAGAGAAAAAATGGATATAACTGTAGTTTAAAAATCATACTTATATATGCAGAAGACATCTCTGGAAGCTACATCACAAACCAGATGTACTGGGGGACTTTTCACTGCATACGCTTTGGCAAAAGTCGAATTCTTCACCAGGTTATGTATTATTTGGGGCAGTGGTGGGCGGGGTGTCTCACCCACTGTCTCTTGGATTAAAGTGGAGCGGCCTCCTTCACAGGAATCAACAGCGAGCCAGCCCTTGACAAGGACATACAGACCTCACAAGGGAAAAACAGGTATTTCAAACGGACCAAAGCGGCTCTAGACAAGTCAGGAGCCCCCTATGTCAAGCTCTGCCTACCACTCAATTCTAGGCTTGTTAAAAGAAACACAGCCACTAAGATTATCAAAATGCCATTCCCCATTTCCTCCAATACGGTGTTCAACAGTTCTCAGAGGAAGAAGAAGACAGCCCTGCCCCATCTGTTTTTCATAGTTTGGATGTTCACCTTCAGAAAACTGTTTTCATACATTATCCTCCTATTAGAGGGTTCTTCACATCTTTACTTCCTCCAGCCAACCTTCCCGGCATTTAAAAAAAAAAAAAAAAAAAGACTGGCAATGTGTACAGCTGCATTTTTTCATACCATCCCCAAAAGGCTTTAACCATATCCAGGCTCTGATGGAAGTCAGATTTCTGAGCCTAAGGTGGCATTTGCAAAGTCCACCCTCCGTGAGACCAACTTGCCTGAGTTCATATGCTGTAGAGAGAATATACTGTGTAGAAAAAGCACTGGTCGGAATAAGTAATTCTTCAGTGTGAGCTGGTGATAACAAACTCACAGTAGGCAAGGACCTCAGAGCCCTGGTTTTAGATTCTTTCGTTATTCTGATCACCATTAGCTCAGTGCTCACTTAGCAACTGATATGCAAAGGGATGAAGTGATCTTCCTAAGGATGAGATTAGGAGGATTCCTTGCTCTAGTCTCAGGAAAGAGAAATGTGATCAATAAAAACTAGTGTTCAAAGTTGGCGATAAGTTCATGCCAAGAAATTCTGCAATAAAACAGTCAAAGGCAAGCCAAAGTTTCTGCAATTTGAACATCTAAGTTTCCAAATACAGGGTCTTCAGAGAGTCCAGAAGAGTACATTTTATTCAACAGTATGCAGGGGAGGAGTGTTTGGAGTCTAAAGAATTATATTTTCCCTCCTTCCTAAATTGGAAAGGGAGCCAAAAGCAGAAAATCACTTAGTATACCTCTCAGAAATATTAATAAAATGATACTCTCATCTTTAAATTTATTAATAAATCGGTAAAATTCTGATATTCTAAATTAATAAAATTACATTCTGATCACAAAAGCTATTTTGTGGAAGTAAACTGGATATTGGCCAGGAAGACTAAAATGAAAAAGGGATAAAGGGATAACCAAAGGTTCAAAACAGAAGGCATTTCAATACAAGTGACCCCCAGGGACAGCATAAACAGAAACAAGGTAAACCAAACTCAGCCCAAATTTAATGTGTTTTAAAACCCACAAAACATGAATTCTCAAATGACTCTATCAGATGTTTCAAAAACTAAAGATAAGATAGCTAAATCATATAGATTTAAAAAAAAATTTTATTGGGGTATAGTTGATTTACAATGTTATGTTAGTTTCAGGTGTACAGCAAAGTCAATCTGTTATACAAATATATATATCCACCCTTTTTTAAATTATTTTCCCATTATAGGCCATTACAGAGTATTGTTCCCTGTGTTTTACAGTAGGTCCTCATTAGTTATCTATTTTATACTTAAAAGTGTGTATATGTCTATCCCAATCTCCCGATTTATCCCTCCCCCCACTTATCCCCCAGTAAACATAGTTTATTTTCTACATCTGTAACTCTATTTTGGTATATAGGTGTTTAAAAAACTTTCCTCCTGAAGATTTTTTTTTTTTTCGGTACGTGGGCCTCTCACTGTTGTGGCCTCTCCCATTGTGGAGCACGGGCTCCGGACGCGCAGGCTCAGCGGCCATGGTTCACGGGCCCAGCTGCTCCGCGGCATGTGGGATCTTCCCGGACTGGGGCACGAACCTGTGTCCCCTGCATCGGCAGGCGGACTCTCAACCACTGCGCCACCAGGGAAGCCCTGAAGATTTTTAACTTAATGTTACTTAGTGAAATCCAAGAGAATGATTTCACGGTTTAATCATTTCTGATCTCTTTTCAACAGGACAGACTCAAGTAAAATTTCAACTTGTTGAGAACGGCTATCAAAGATGTCCTGGAAAACATCTTATTCCTGGCAGATTTTTCAAAGATATCTACGTATATACACAAATGCATACCTTAAGTATGTATATAACTAAGTGTCGGACATCAAACATACACACGATGGAAGAGAAGAAGTAGGAGTTACAACGGCGGGACAACTTCAGCAGATAAACACAAACACTACTATTGTGCCCTGTTCTGGTTGCTCATATCACTTCTCTGCTAGAAAAGAAATTCCAATGAACTCCCGATACAGAGACAGTTTTCTTGCTACAAAGGGACTTTTGTTTGAATCCCCCCACAAGTGACGAGGTCAATCTTAGCCAATCTTGACATTTCTATGGAACCTTTCCACCAAACTTTTTTCTAAGTTCAAATCATTTCCTGAAACCTGTTTGAAATCCAAAGAAAACACTGTATAGATAAAGTATCGGGTAAATTCTTTAACAAATACCACTCATGACACACATTTTCCTCAAGATATTTTTCTATAAATATACTTGTAAAATCTAAAATCACAAGGCTTGTATGATTTACTCCACATTCTTAAAAAGTTAGACTCAGAGTATGGTAATAATATACTGAATTAATATTTAAAACTGTATTCACCTGTCTTCTTAGCATATGGAAAGTGATTTCAGAATTTTTAAATAAAATCATATTTTCACAGCTTTTAACACAAAGTTGACATTTTCAAAAATAAAACATTTTGCCATAAGGTTTCTCAGTATTTACATTACCAACTAAGGGATAAAGAATTCTTTCATTTAAGTCCTAAGAGAGACTTGCAAACTCACTTTCTACGAAAGTTTATTTTGGAAACGTTAGATTTTTCAAAGACGCAGAAGATTATAATGTGAATTCAGTCAGCACTTCTCAAACATGCATTTTCTTCCTCAAATCACTGTAAAAGTAGTTTAAGGAGTTTACTATAAGCAACGTGGATGTCTTTTTAATTTTACTATAGCGTTGAACGTTAGGGCATCTGATGAGATAGGAACTACATACGGCACTTTCATAATCAATTGGCTTATTTCTAGAGAATATTGCAATACTTCAACCATGGAGACACATTCAGAGACTGCTTATGATAAAGAAACTGGAAAATATCCTTCACTTAGGGAACCATGTCCACAGGGAAATGACGAGACAATGATGTCTATGACATGCCACGGAGCTGTGTCAGAAAACTAGCTGCTCTTTGCTTTTAAGGTCTCCAAATTCTACAGGGTCAAAGACTTTCAAATATGAGATAAGAGTCTAATCACTCTCCATGACTCGCTTCATGGGTGATGTACATCAAAAAGAGCAAATCCTAATTCTTTTCCAGGTGAGTAATCCTTAACAGAAGCCTAAACTGAAATTTAGTTCTTTAGGCTGAAATCTTAACTGTACTTAAAACTTGTGTATTTTTGCAAACATGGTCTAGGAGAGTTCATTCTGAAGAATCAAAAAACTCACTAGTAGGGCTTCCCTGGTGGCGCAGTGGTTGACAGTCCACCTGCCGATGCAGGGGACACGGGTTCGTGCCCCGGTCCAGGAAGATCCCACATGCCGCGGAGCGGCTGGGCCCGTGGGCCATGGGCGCTGAGCCTGCGCGTCCGGGTGCTCCGCAGCAGGAGAGGCCGCGGCAGTGAGAGGCCCACGTACGGCAAAAAAAAAAAAAAAAAAAAAAAACCTCACCAGTTTCAATTCCATTTAAGCAAATGATCTTAAACAAGTTCATATAATTAATTGGGGTCTCAGTCTCACCTGCAAAAGGGAAATGATGGTACACTGCAGGATGCTCTAAAGGATTAAATCAGATGAAATATGAAAAGTGCTGGAAAAACACAAAATTGATGTCCAGAGGCTAAAGATTAATGCATAGCAATCAGAGACAACATCTCACAATAAACAAGCAATCAGAAAGCTTGAAAGAGCTTGCTTTTGAAACTTAATTCATCAACCATCTTCCTTGTTCTTAAATCAAGTGCTAGATTTAACTTGGCTAAATCACAAAGTTTACATTAAAGTCTTTCCCATCAGCCAGAAAAACTGTGTGGTCCTGCGCTTGTTTAACTTACAACTGGCAGAGTCAAAAATCCATGTAATGGTTCAAAATCCACAGCTGCAAATGCAGTGCAGATGAAATACCGCAACTAAACCCCAGCCCTTGTTTCTTTTTCCACAAACTTCTACTCTAGTTTAAGATGGATAACAGTTAATGACTAAGCTTGGTAACACTTTCATCTGTCCCAACCAGGATCATTACCCAAGTTTAAATCTCCACGTGACAACTCAAAATCCACAGACTCTTGGAGCCTGCAAAAGCAATGCAAAAAGGCAAAAAAGCATGTAATGGCCCAAATGTCTGCAAAAAAATAACCAGGAAAATGGCCCAGTTGGCAGCTGGAGCATGTCAGGGCCTGTTTTGAAGGAATCTACCACTCACAAGCAAACACCAGGCTGGGAGGAAGCAAACAGCACAGGTTTGAGTCCTAAACTAAGTCATGACTAATACACTTTATGATTAGGGAAGAATCCTTTTTTTTTTTTTTTTACTTCATTCAAAGTCAAAATAAAGACGATCGCTACAGTGTCATAAAACTTGCCACAGTCATCTTTAAATACAAACTCATGCAAACCAACGCGCGCGCGAGGGTCTTTATAAAACAAGACCTGTTCTCTAACCTAGTCCTAGACCAATGCCAGCCGAGGCTAATCTAGAGGACATACACACCAAAGTCAATAAACACAAAATCCAGAGATATTTCAGAATACCAGATTTAGATTATCAAAATGACAGTAACGATATCAACAAAACCACTGCAATTTGAGAGTTTACCAAGTGCTGTGCTAAGCCCTCTACCTGTATTATCTCATTTAATTCTATACCAAGCCTAGGGGGTTAGATATACTATCATCCCCATTAGACAGAGGCAGACACTTAAGATTTAGGGTTAAGTAAGGTAGAGAACTAGTGGGAAGCAGCCGCATAGCACAGGGAGACCAGCTCGGTGCTTTGTGACCGCCTGGAGGGGTGGGAGGGAGACACAAGAGGGAAGAGATATGGGAACATATGCATATGTACAGCTGATCCACTTTGTTATAAAGCAGAAACTAACACACCATTGTAAAGCAATTATACCCCAATAAAAATGTTAAAAAAAAAAAAAAAGATTTAGGGTTAATAAGTACTTACCTAACATGTTATTGAAATGGATATATTTATTAAAGTTTGAGGTTTTATATATTTGTGCTGTACTCCTACAAAACTTAATAATAATAACATATTCAAATATAAATACTAGTGTTGAAAATTATAAAATGTTACTTAACTTGAATGAATGCCAGTCACCATTTGACAAAAATAGGGTGAAGGTTACACATACGCCTGGTTACCAATGTTCCAAGAGGAGACTGGGGCAGAAGCCTTCAGGTGTCAACTGTCATTATATCCTTGTTTGCTGTACGTTGGTCCCTTCCTCACTTGGGGCTGGATCTCCTGGTCCAGAGTTCATCTATTTTGCCCCGCTGCTGGGGTGAAGCAGGGTGTCCTCCAGCTGTGCGGTGCTGAAGAGAAGGTCTGGGCTCTGCCTATTTCTCAAACCGGCTTTCAAAAAACTCATGTTTTTAGTCACACCTTTACCCCAACTTCATCAATTCCTGCACCTTCCAGAGGTTCTGGGGTTTAAATCTGGTTCCTTCTTGGCTTTCCTCACTACCAACTATTTAGAGGTAAACTTTCTCAGACTTCCCGAAATATTTAGAGAGTACTCATGTTTCTCCGGTTTCAAAATATTGTTCCTGATGTCTCTTTTCTTGTTTTTGTTCAATTTTTTAAAGCTTTTTGTGCCTTTGTGCATTGACTATCCCATCATTTTTAATGGGATTTCAGAAGGGAATGAATATTAGGGCATGTGTCTACCCAGTCATCTGTCTCCCACTAACTTTTACAAAGATTTCAGATGCCCCCCCTGCTTTCCTTCAGTCTTAACTAAAAGGACTGCATCTGTTATTAAAACATTTGTTGTCTTTTCTTTACTTGATATGATACTTAAATAACTTATTTCTTTATTACTTCAGACACCAGTTATTGGTAAAAGCTGAACAAGGTAGACTAAAATACATTATTGTAGTGTTCTTGAGGTGAATTTCAAATGAACTTCTTTGTTTATTCATCTCAGGATAGAGAAAATGTCAAAGAATGTCATAAGAGTAGCTTCTGAATGTCACTGTCTTTCAAACGTCAGCTAAAGAAGTTTGGTTTCAGAAAGAATAAAGTTTCTCTGTTACATTAAGTGAAATAGGGCAATTGCTTTAGTTACCAAATAAACTTTGTAATTGGTACCAAATAAACTTGGTAAACTTACACTGGATATTGTGAAAGCAAAGAACATTTGCTAATGAGAAACAATGGCAACAGCCATTACTGCAGGGAAAAAATTAAACAGGTTCTACAACATAAGGAATTCCATACTCTCTGGCCTAGTTAAATTTAATATGTTTTTCTTTTAAAATTTAGCTTTACGAACTAGTCAGGAAAGACGAAATGCTAATATTAATATTACAAAACTTCTGAAAGTTTGCTATCAATGCATTAAAGTTGAGAATTTTAATTACCAAATAGAGAAAACACTTTATGCAGATACGTTGTGCCATTATTTGAGTAAAATGTCATTTTTTATACTATGAAGTCATTCTATAAAATAATATTACAACATGCATTAACAGTATCCAGTGTTCCATGATATTTCAATTTTAATATAATCTGATTAAATTAGGGAAAAGAATCTTCTGGAGAAGCAAGTTCTGGGTAAGTCTCATTTTGTCTGTTTACTATTACTGTAACTTACTCCTCCACACAAAGCAGAAACTGGAGAATTTGGCATTAGCTGCTCATTATATGTTGGGAACAAATTCAGTTCCTCAGGACACAAAAGCACATTGATGGATATTTTTATTTTGCTCTGCAGAAACTGAAGACAGCATAGTTTTAGCTTTAAATTACTTCCCAAAGAAATACCAATATTTTAACTTTGTAATGGAAACAAGAAAAACAAGCATCTTGCAAAGTTCCTTAGCAGCATATTTTCAGAGGTCACAAATAACAGTATATTCCATTATTGAAAAAATGCAAATGAAGTACTGTTAGCATAATCTAGATATTTAGAATGAAAATGCAGAATTAAGATAAAAAACAGAGAACTTCTGCTGCCAGTGTCCTTCTCCCCACGGTGAACCACAGCCACCTCCCACCTCTGCAGGATACCCTCCAACACTAGCAGTTTAAAGCTTCATAAATAAACTATCATAGAGGCTTCCAGGAAGATGGCAGAAGAGTAAGACGCAGAGATCACCTTCCTCCCCACAGATACACCAGAAATACATCTACACGTGGAACAACTCCTACAGAACACCTACTGAACGCTGGCAGAAGACCTCAGACCTCCCAAAAGGCAAGAAACTCCCCACGTACCTGGGTAGGGCAAAAGAAAAAAGAATAAACAGAGACAAAAGAATAGGGACGGGACCTACACCAGTAGGAGGGAGCTGTGAAGGAGGAAAGGTTTCCACACACTAGGAAGCCCCTTCGTGGGCGGAGACTGCGGGTGGCGGAGGGGGTAAGCTTCGGAGCCATGGAGGAGAGCACAGCAACAGGGGTGCGGAGGGCAAAGTGGAGAGATTCCCGCAGAGAGGATCAGGGCCGACCGGCACTCACCAGCCAGAGAGGCTTGTCTGCTCACCCGCTGCGGCAGGCAGGGCTGGGAGCTGAGGCTCGGTCTTCGGTCGGAGCACCGGGAGAGTGCTGGGGTTGGTGGCGTGAACACAGCCTGCAGGGGATTAGTGCGCCACGGCTAGCCGGAAGGGAGTCAGGGAAAAGTCTGGACCTGCCGAAGAGGCAAGAGACTTTTTCTTCCCTCTTTGTTTCCTGGTGCACGAGGAGAGGGGATTAAGAGCGCTGCTTAAAGGAGCTCCAGAGACGGGCGCGAGGCGGCTAAAAGCGCAGACCCCAGAGGCGGGCATGAGACGTTAAGGCCACTGCTGCCGCCACCAAGAAGCCTGTGTGCAAGCACAGGTCACTATCCACATCTCCCCTCCCAGGACCCTGGCAGTGGTGGGCTGCAGAGGCACCCGGGTGCCTGTGCAGCCCACCACTGCCAGGGTCCTGGGATGCAGGGACAACTTCCCTGGGAGAACCCACGGCGCACCTCAGGCTGTGCAACGTCACGCTGGCCTCTGCCACCGCAGGTTCGCCCCGCATCCGTACCCCTCCCTCCCCCCGGCCTGAGTGAGCCAGAGCCCCCGAATCAGCTGCTCCTTCAACCCCGTCCTGTCTGAGCGAAGAACAGACGCCCTCCGGCGACCTACACGCAGAGGCGGGTCCAAATCCAAAGCTGAGCCCCAGGAGCTGTGAGAACAAAGAAGAGAAAGGGAAATCTCTCCCAGCAGCCTCAGAAGCAGCGGATTAAACCTCCACAATCAACTTGATGTGCCCTGCATCTGTGGAATACATGAATAGACAACAAATCATCCCAAATTGAGGAGGTGGACTTTCAGAGCAAGATTTATGATTTTTTCCCCTTTTCCTCTATTTGTGAGTGTGTATGTGTATGCTTCTGTATGAGATTTTGTCTGTATAGCTTTGCTTCCATCATTTGTCCTAGGGTTCTATCTGTCCGTTTTTTTGTTGTTGTTCGTTTGATTTTTAATTAATTTTTCTTAATACTTATATTTTATTTTAATTACTTTATTTTATTTTACTTTATCTTTTTTCTTTCTTTCTTTCTTTCCTTCCTTCCCTCCTTTAGACAACGAATCATCCCAAATTGAGGAGGTGGACTTTGAGAGCAAGATTTATGATTTTTTCCCCTATTCCTCTTTTTGTGAGTGTGTATGTGTATGCTTCTGTGTGAGATTTTGTCTGTATAGTTTTGCTTCCACCATTTGTCCTAGGGTTCTATCCGTCCGTTTTTTTGTGTTTTTTTTAATTTTTTTTCTTAATAATTATTTTTTATTTTAATAACTTTATTTTATTTTATCTTGCTTTATTTTACTTTATCTTCTTTCTTTCTTTCCTCCCTTCCCTCCTTCATTCCCTCCTCCCTCCCTCCCTCCTTCCCTCCTTTCTTTCTTTCTTTCTTTCTTCTACTAATTCTTTCTTTCTACTTTTTCTCCCTTTTATTCTGAGCCGTGTGGATGAAAGGCTCTTGGTGCTGCAGCCAGGAGTCAGTGCTGTGCCTCTAAGGTGGGAGAGCCAACTTCAGAACACTGGTCCACAAGAGACCTCCCAGCTCCACATAATATAAATGGCGAAAATCTCCCAGAGATCTCCATCTCAACACCAGCAGCCAGCTTCACTCAACGACCAGCAAGCTACAGTGATGGACATCCTATGCCAAACAACTAGCAAGACAGGAACACAACACCACCCACTGGCAGAGAGGCTGCCTAAAATCATAATAAGTCCACAGACACCCCAAAACACACCAACAGACGTGGACCTGCCCACCAGAAAGAGAAGATCCGGCCTCATCCACCAAAACACAGGCACTAGTCCCCTCCACCAGGAAGCCTACACAACCCACTGAACCAACCTTAGCCACTGGGGACAGACACCAAAAACAACGGGAACTACGAACCTACAGCCTGCAAAAAGGAGACCCCAAACACAGTAAGATAAGCAAAATGAGAAGACAGAAATACACACAGCAGATGAAGGAGCAAGATAAAAATCCACCAGACCTAACAAATGAAAAGGAAATAGGCAGTCTACCTGAAAACGAATTCAGAATAATGATAGTAAAGATGATCCAAAATCTTGCAAATAGAATGGACAAAATACAAGATACATTTAACAAGGACCTAGAAGAACTAAAAATGAAACAAGCAACGATGAACAATAATAAATGAAATTAAAAATACTCTAGATGAGATCGGTAGCAGAATAACTGAGGCAGAAGAACGGATCAGTGACTTGGAAGATAAAATAGTGGAAATAACTACTGCAGAGCAGAATAAAGAAAAAAGAATGAAAAGAACTGAGGACAGTCTCAGAGACCTCTGGGACAACATTAAACACACCAACATTCGAATTATAGGGGTTCCAGAAGAAGAAGAGAAAAAGAAAGAGACTGAGAAAATATTTGAAGAGATTATACTTGCAAACTTCCCTAATATGGGAAAGGAAATAGTTAATCAAGTCCAGGAAGCACAGAGAGTCCCATACAGGATAAATCCAAGGAGAAATACGCCAAGACGCATATTAATCAAACTGTCAAAAATTAAATACAAAGGAAACATTAAAAGCAGCAAGGGAAAAACAACAAATAACACACAAGGGAATCCCCATAAGGTTAACAGCTGATCTTTCAGGAGAAACTCTGCAAGCCAGAAGGGACTGGCAAGACATATTTAAAGTGATGAAGGACAAAAACCTTCAACAAGGTTTACTCTACCCAGCAAGGATCTCATTCAGATTTGTTGGAGAAATTAAACCCTTTACAGACAAGCAAAAGCTGAGAGAGTTCAGCACCACCAAACCACCTTTACAACAAATGCTAAAGGAACCTATCTCTAGGCGGGAAACACAAGAGAACGAAACGACCTACAAAACAAACCCAAAACAATTAAGAATATGGTAATAGGAACATACATATCGATAATTAAATTAAATGTAAATGGATTAAATGCTCCAATCAAAACACAGAGACCGGCTGAATGGATACAAAAACAAGACCCGTATATATGCTGTCTACAAGAGACCCACTACAGACCTAGGGACACACAGAGACTGAAAGTGAGGGAATGGAAAAACACTTTTCATGCAAATGGAAATCAAAAAAAAGCTGGAGTAGCAATTCTAATATCAGACAAAATAGACTTTAAAATAAAGACTATTAGAAGAGAAAAAGAAGGACACTACATAATGATCAAAGGATCAATCCAAGAAGAAGATATAACAATTGTAAATATTTATGCACCCAACATAGGAGCATCTCAATACGTAAGGCAAATACTAACAGCCATAAAAGGGGAAATCGACAGTAACACATTCATAGTAGGGGACTTTAACACCTCACTTGCACCAATGGACAGATCATCCAAAATGAAAATAAATAAGGAAACACAAGCTTTAAATGATACATTAAACAAGATGGACTTAATTGATATTTATAGGACATTCCATCCAAAAACAACAGAATACACCTTCTTCTCAAGTGCTCATGGAATATTCTCCAGGAAAGATCATATCTTGGGTCACAAATCAAGCCTTGGTAAATTGAAGAAAACTGGAATTGTATCAAGTATCTTTTCTGACCACAACACTATAAGACTAGATATCAATTACAGGAAAAGATCTGTAAAAAATACAAACACATGGAGGCTAAACAATACACTACTTAATAACGAAGTGATCACTGGAGAAATCAAAGAGGAGATCAAAAAATACCTAGAAACAAATGACAATGGAGACACAACAACCCAAAACCTATGGGATGCAGCAAAAGCAGTTCTAAGAGGGAAGTTTATAGCAATACAATCCTACCTTAAGAAACAGGAAACATCTCGAATAAACAACCTAACCTTGCACCTCAAGCAATTAGAGAAAGAAGAACAAAAAAATCCCAAAGTTAGCAGAAGGAAAGAAATCATAAAGATCAGATCAGAAGTAAATGAAAAAGAAATGAAGGAAACAATAGCAAAGATCAATAAAACTAAAAGCTGGTTCTTTGAGAAGATAAACAAAATTGATAAACCATTAGCCAGACTCATCAAGAAAAAAAGGGAGAAGACTCACATCAATAGAATTAGAAATGAAAAAGGAGAAGTAACAACTGACACTGCAGAAATACAAAAGATCATGAGAGATTACTACAAGCAACTCTATGCCAATAAAATGGACAACCTGGAAGAAATGGACAAATTCTTAGAAAGGCACAACCTGCCAAGACTGAATCAGGAAGAAATAGAAAATGTGAACAGACCAATCACAAGCACTGAAATTGAAACTGTGATTAAAAATCTTCCAACGAACAAAAAAGCCCAGGACCAGATGGCTTCACAGGCGAATTATATCAAACATTTAGAGAAGAGCTACCACCTATCCTTAGCAAACTCTTCCAAAATATAGCAGAGGGAGGAACACTCCCAAACTCATTCTACGAGGCCACCATCACCTTGATATCAAAACCAGACAAGGATGTCACAAAGAAAGAAAACTACAGGCCAATATCACTGATGTACATAGATGCAAAAATCCTCAACAAAATACTAGCAGACAGAATCCAACAGCACATTTAACGGATCATACACCATGATCAAGTGGGGTTCATTCCAGGAATGCAAGGATTCTTCAATATACGCAAATCAATTAACATGATATACCGTATTAACAAATTGAAGGAGAAAAACCATATGATCATCTCAATAGATGCAGAAAAAGCTTCTGACAAAATTCAACACCCATTTATGATAAAAACCCTGTAGAAAGTAGGCATAGAGGGAACTTTCCTCAACATAATAAAGGCCATATATGACAAACCCACAGCCAATATTGGTCCTCAATGGTGAAAAACTGAAACCATTTCCACTAAGATCAGGAACAAGACGAGGTTGCCTACTCTCACCACTCTTATTCAACATAGTTTTGGAAGTTTTAGCCACAACAATCAGAGAAGAAAAGGAAATAAAAGGAATCCAAATCGGAAAAGAAGAAGTAAAGCTGTCACTGTTTGCAGATGACATGATACTCTACATAGAGAATCCTAAAGATGCTACCAGAAAACTACTAGAGCTAATCAATGAATTTGGTAAAGTAGCAGGATATAAAATTAATGCACAGAAATCTCTGGCATTCCTATACACTAATGATGAAAAATCTGAAAGTGAAATCAAGAAAACACTCCCATTTACCACTGCAACAAAAAGAATAAAATATCTTGGAATAAACCTACCTAAGGAAACAAAAGGCCTGTATGCAGAAAATTATAAGACTGATGAAAGAAATTAAAGATGATACAAATAGATGGAGAGATATACCATGTTCTTGGATTGGAAGAATCAACATTGTGAAAATGACTCTACTACCCAAAGCAATCTACAGATTCAATGCAATCCCTATCAAACTACCACTGGCATTTTTCACAGAACTAGAACAAAAAATTTCACAACTTGTATGGAAGCACAAAATACCCCGAATAGCCAAAGCAATCTTGAGAAAGAAAAACGGAGCTGGAGGAATCAGGCTCCCTGACTTCAGACTATACTACAAAGCTACAGTAATCAAGACAGTATGGTACTGGCACAAAAACAGAAGTTAGATCAATGGAACAGGATAGAAAGCCCAGAGACAAACCCACGCACATATGGTCACCTTATCTTTGATAAAGGAGACAGAAATGTACAGTGGAGAAAGGACAGCCTCTTCAATAAGTGGTGCTGGTAAAACTGGACAGGTACATGTCAAAGTATGAGATTAGATCACTCCCTAACACCATACACAAAAATATGCTCAAAATGGATTAAAGACCTAAATGTAAGGCCAGAAACTATCAAACTCTTAGAGGAAAACATAGGCAGAGCACTCTATGACATAAATCACAGCAAGATCCTTTTTGACCCACTTCCTAGAGAAATGGAAATAAAAATAAACAAATGGGACCTAATGAAACTTCAAAGCTTTTGCAAAGCAAAGGAAACCATAAACAAGACCAAAACACAACCCTCAGAATGGGAGAAAATATTTGCAAATGAAGCAACTGACAAAGGATTAATCTCCAAAATTTATAAGCAGCTCATGCGGCTCAATAACAAAAAAACAAACAACCCAATCCCAAAATGGGCAGAAGACCTAAACAGACATTTCTCCAAAGAAGATATACAGACTGCCAACAAACACATGAAAGAATGCTCAACATCATTAATCATTAGAGAAATGCAAATCAAAACTACAATGAGATATCATCTCACACCAGTCAGAATGGCCATAATCAAAAAATCTAGAAACAATAAATGCTGGAGAGGGTGTGGAGAAAAGGGAACACTCTTGCACTCCTGGTGGGAATGTGAATTGGTACAGCCACTATGGAGAGCAGTATGGAGGTTCCTTAGAAAACTACAAATAGAACTACCATATGACCCAGCAATCCCACTACTGGGAATATACCCTGAGAAAACCATAATTCAAAAAGAGTCATGTACCAAAGTGTTCTTTGCAGCTCTATTTACAATAGCCCGTAGATGGAAATAACCTAAGTGTCCATCATCGGATGAATGGATAAAGAAGATGTGGCACATATATACAATGGAATATTACTCAGCCATAAAAAGAAACGAAATTGAGCTATTTGTAATGAGGTGGATAGACCTAGAGTCTGTCATACAGAGTGAAGTAAGTCAGAAAGAGAAAGACAAATACCGTATGCTAACACATATATATGGAATTTAAGAAAAAAATATGTCATGAAGAACCTAGGGGTAAGATGGGAATAAAGACACAGACCTACTAGAGAATGGACTTGAGGATATGGGGAGCGGGAAGGGTAAGCTGTGACAAAGCGAGACAGAGGCATGGACATATATACACTACCAAACGTAAGGTAGATAGCTAGTGGGAAGCAGCCGCATAGCACAGGGAGATCAGCTTGGTGCTTTGTGACTGCCTGGAGGGGTGGGATAGGGAGGGTGGGAGGGAGGGAGACGCAAGAGGGAAGAGATATGGGAACATATGTATATGTATAACTGATTCACTTTGCTATAAAGCAGAAACTAACACACTATTGTAAAGCAATTATACTCCAATAAAGATGTAAAAAAAAAAGATTAAAAACATCATTTTATAAAACATCAAAACAGAGGTTCATCTAGTTTTCATTTTGCAGGAAACACTTTAATACAAAAGACCTTACTTAGACCTTAATGTTTCTAAACACAGCTGTGGGATTAATATTCAGTCTTATACAAAAGGCAATCTCCTTTCCATAGTATCAGTCTTTTACCATCAATAGATCTTAAATTTAAAAACAAGTGGAATTACTGAATAAGATCATATTCTGTTGCTAATTCATGAAAATTAATCATACTTGTAGGTCTTTTTCTATTAATATGGCAACTATCTATAAATTATTCTAAATGAACACATATGTAAAAGCAGAACAAAACAAATAATCGAAGGATATATGTAAATAGGCAAAGCATATACAATGTGTGGTGTTTATTTATGAATTAAGCCTATTCATTTCTAAACAAAAGATATCTAATACTCCCTTTTTTTCATGGGATGATTAGGTTTTCAGGACATCTTTTGGCCTTAAAAGACAGAGAGACCATGAATCCAGGGAGATTTCATGCATTTGAGTCAGAGGGAAGTTAAAACAGTCAAAGGTAGAAGGAAGTAGGTCTAGAGCTGGGAGGTCAAAGGCATACTGGGACTGCCTGAACTTAGGAGGATTTAGTTCTAATCATCCCAAGAAAAAGAAAAGGCCGCACTCTTTGTAGGAGGGGTCAAATACAGAACCAGTAGGGTTCCAGCTGCCTCCCCGCATATGCCTTTAAAGAAGATTACAAAGCTGCCTTGCCCATGGCACTGACACAGGGGGTGACAGGAAGGCATTAAAGACAGGGGCAAACCTTCCACAGCCAAGGGGCCTGAGAAAGGTCCTGGCAGTAATTCTTACCCTATTTGCTTCAATTTTGTCCCCCACGCCCCCGATGTAGTCTCCTTAAATGTTTCTGTGCCAAAATTCTGACCTTGGTTTTCTTTTTCTTTTTGCTCTATCTGTGCATCTCAAGGAGGACACAACGGCCATGTGGGTGGGACAATTCATGCTTGTCTAGGGCAGTTCTACCACTTGTAGGACATCTGGCACCTCTGGCCCCCACCTACTAATGCCAATAGTCTCCAGGTCACTGGGGCAACCGAAAACACATTCCAAATGCCCCCAGGAGGCAAACACAACCACCACCAGTTCCACCACCACCACTTAAAAACCATCACTACAAGCTCTAGTATCTCACTTAAACCCACTGTGCCAAGAACGTACATGACTCAAATCTACATTCAAGTCAAGATTTTTCTGGAATTCTAATCTTTTTCTCCTTTCAACTAGACACCTTCCCCTCATGCTCCACAGTCATTTCAAACTTGCCCCAATTGAATTCCTTATCTCCCTCATTAAGCCCCAACCTGTTTCTCTTACACCCTGGATAATACAACCACCATCCACAGTCAACCAGGCAGACACTGGGAGGTAAACAAAACTCCTCCCTCTCTCTTGCCAAGTCCTCAGGATTGCAGGTTCTAAATATCCTTCAAGTCCTTCCTCTTAGGACTCCTATAGGATTCCCATCATCTCTGGCTGTGTTACTGCAATGGCCCCAAACCTTTCACCATCTTCACCTCCTCTCTTATGCAAACACCATTCTACTGTCATCTCCCAGACCACCACGTCAGTCCCCTACTTAATTGCCCATTGTGTCCACCCAGCCTTCAGTAAACAGTAAAAACTCCTCAGCAGACACACAAAGGCCATTACCATCTTCTCTCATCCTGACCTGTGATTCTCACCAGGGGCCCTAGGCCCATAACCTCCAGCATGACCCAAACCTGCCCATTTCGAGTAAGTGCCCTGCCCCAGGATGCCTCTGCACACACACTGGGGATGTTCCATTGGCCGCCACTGGCCCCTGAGGACCAAGAGCCACAGGGCAGATGCCACCAGCTGAAATGCTCCAGAATCCAGGCATCTGGCAGAATAGGAGGCTCCACAAGTGTTGACTGAAATGAACAATTCTTTATAAAGCAGGAAAGAATTCAGTAGGAACATCCACTGATAAATGCACACACCCAGAATCAGAATGACCTTGTCCCTGCCTGTTCGTTTTCATATAGCATCCTCTTACACATAAGGGCTTCTTGGCGACATTTACTGGAAAACAGTGAAGAACCTGAGCCACTGTAAAGAGGACCAGACATCACATCGTTAAGTCAAATGCTGAGCATGTTGTGAGCTCAGCCTCCACTGAATATCCCGCCACCTATAGCTGCAATTTTTCATCAGGTAAAAGTAAAGCAATGAACATAGTCTTGATTATACCACACTTAACAATGCCCCACTTAGTCAATACTTAATTCAGACACTGATCGTTTGTTTATTCAAGAAAAAAATGAAAATTTTATGATTTCTTAAGACTGGAAACTCTTTCATGGGTAGCACATGAAGGCATTACCACTTGAGAGTCAGTCACTCTTGGAGCCCAAATGCTGGAAATTCAACAAGCAGGCTTTACATAATGAAATAGGTTTCGTAAATCTTCTGAGAACTTTGAATTTTAAAAAGGCTGTATCTGAAATGAGTATTTCAAACTTCAATAAACTTTTGTAATGTAAGTTATTATGATACAGACACAGGATTACCATGCAGAAGCTGATCATTCTTAGTTGGAATATAACAGAGATCAAATATTACATAGGCATCTCTCCAAATTAAAACACTGTATTTCAAATAAAAACAAAACAAAAAATGTAAAGGATAAAGATATTTCTTTCTTTATCATTTAATGCAGGCCGAGAAGTTTGAGTTTTGTTTTAAAAATGAAAAATGGAAAAAATGTCCAGAATAGCCTCTTATTTTAAGTTACTACAGAAATGAAAACATTTAAATAAAATCATAAGAGATTTATATTTTGTAAATGAGTGAAATTAAAATAATAAAATTTTCATCTATAATTTAAATAAAATGACTTATTTCAGGGTTAACCAATTATGGTTTTTATCCCCATTTTATATCTAAGAAATGAGTTGGAGAGGTTTAGCAACCTTCTCAAGGTTAACCAACTACCAAGACAAGATGTGATTGCTGGGGCCCAGGCTCCTTCTGAAGCATGCCTGGTACACGAGCAGTGCTGCTGAGGCCCAAAGACTCTTAGGACCCAAAACATACTCTGTTCAAGAACTGCTGCTACTCAACAGTCAGAACTAATAGCTTTCTCTAGAGTCATTTATACACTATGAGAAGTGGACTGATGGCCACACGATTCAAAGAACAATTCCAGAGAGGAGTGAAAAACATGCCACCATGGTTTTCAGGAAACATATTCTAATCAAAATCATAACCTACATTTTATGGTTATCAAAACAGAAATAATTCTTTATAGCGATATATCTAACATGGAGATTTATTTTCGTAGTTAAACCAAAGTACAAGTTAAAATGAAACAGACTCATTTTGAAATCTGAATACCTGTTGAACAGGGACACACCATCTAAGGCTCTTGCTCTGCCCCCTTCACTAACGGGAGAAAGGAGATTTTTCATTTCTCTTACCAAAATGGGCAAGACTGGTACCAAAAAAAACCCAATAGGCTGAACACAAGCAATGACCCAGCTTCTGAAAAAAGACTTCCAAGCTGCAGTGTGTGTCACCACCTGCACACCACAGGCCCCTGTTCTCTAAGGCCCAGCAGGTCCTCTGGACACATATTTGTAAGTATCCACGCCAGCAATAGGATTGTCAAGATCTTTTCTTGTGGCAGAATCTGACTTCTGAAGTTGTGTCACTACCATAAAATATTGGGAGAGCTCGCTGATCTGACCACAAATTGCATCTCTGCAGTGGCCCCAACTCACATGCTAACCTGTTCAGCACAGATGTTCAATCTTGCAGTTCAAAAGGAAAATCTACCTGCACACAGCGATGGAGCCAGGGATACAAACGTGTTACCGTCACTGCCTACTTGGATTTTCCCTAAAGTGACAAATGAACAACGTCCAGATTCACAAGGGGTACTCACCCCAGGGACAGATCCTGTTTTTTGTGGGCCCTGAAGCCTGTACAATTTGGAGGCCCTCTAAGAAAAAACTTAGGCACAAAAGCAAATATTTAAAAGGTGCCCTTGCAAATGAGGAGCCTTGAAGCTTAAGCTATGAGTTGTACAGTAAACCTACCTTTGACCCAACCATACAAAACTGCCAATATTCAGTCCATTTTGATCTACCAAAATAGCACCTCGGGTGGCTCAACACTGCTGGCACATGGCTCCAGTACAGGCTGTGTAGTTCCCTCGGAAGGATAGAAGAGCTCACCACTGGTGTACAAACTGAGCTTCCTGCACTCATTAAGAATCATAATGGAGGGCTTCCCTGGTGGCGCAGTGGTTGAGGGTCCGCCTGCTGATGCAGGGGGCACGGGTTCGTGCCCCGGTCCGGGAAGATCCCACATGCCGCGGAGCGGCTGGGCCCGCGAGCCATGGCTGCTGAGCGTGCGCGTCCGGAGCCTGTGCTCCGCAACGGGAGAGGCCACAACAGTGAGAGGCCCACGTACCGAAAAAAAAAAAATAATGGAAACTCTTCTAATAATGCTTATGGAAAGTGAAATAGGGAAAATCTGTAAAAATCGTTATGCTCACTATGACTGCATTTTAAAAATAATATATACATATCTTAACAAGGACAAGACTATTATGAAAATGTAAACAGAAATAATGTCTGTATTTGAATGGTTTGATAGTGAGTTACCTTGTTTCCTTCCAGCTAATGTTGTTATATTATTGGCAATAATTAAAAAGGAAAAATAAAAGGGAAAAAGGAGAAATAGGGAGAAAGAGAAGGAATATAGAGACCTTAGATATAACTGTCTTCTGTGACAATTAATTACACACTTAGCATCTGTCTATACATCAACACCTTGAAACACATCTTAAAATTTATTTCAAGGAATAAAGATAAAAGCCAATTGAACAAATGAGAGACTTCACACCTCTAAATCTCTTCCTTTTGACATAAGGCAGCTGTTTGTTAACAAGTAATGTCTTGGCATGACCAAAGGCAAACGAAAGTGAACTTACTTTTTGCTTGCCTCACAGACATCTGTAATATTGGAGAAAAGATGGTGACTCTCTGTTTTGGTCATCGTATCACTCAGTGCTTTAGAATTTTTAAACATTCGTATCAAGATCTCCAAGCTGAGTAAATATGAATGTTCAGAGGATATAACTTCAAAGATAGCCTGATAGAAGGAAGAAGAAATGTGTTATTCATTCCTTCAATTAAAGAATTAAACCTAGCTCTCATAATTCTGCTATAAGAATAACATAATATCTTAAAAAATACAAAAAGATAAGTATTAAAAACTACATTACCAAACTACTGTCTTTATATAAGGCACATATACCCAAATTTTGAGAAATAGAGTCACTGCCTAGAGTGTAACTAGGAAAAAATGAAAGCATTTGGATGACTTGAGACTGCATCCTGAGGTCACACTTTGCCAGGGGGCAGAATCTCTGGGAGGAAGCTAGGGCATGTCGTAAAATCTCAGTGTGACATTAATTAACCTTTGGGGTCATCTCCTCCAGCCCTGATTTCAAAGCATGCTGCTCTGGGACAGTGAAGATTTATGGACCTCACTTGGGATTCAGAGAAAATTTCTCACAAATACATTTCTTCCCTCCCTTGTGGGTCCTCCTTTCTCTCCCTATGTTTTAATCCAACTAATTTGTGGTTAATAAGAACAAATATTCTGGGTTCATTAAAAAGCATGATTGGACCTACCCTCAAAAGGTTCTTATCAGCCACAGGAATTCTTTTATATAAACTCATACAACTGAAAGTAATTCCGTCCAACAAGCCACCCTCTCTGCTCTCATCAGTGTCTCAAGAAGGAGCGAAGGACCCTCGGCAGAAACTCTTGGTGTCAGGCACACAGTGGTTTACCTGATAAGCGTTCATTAATTATCAAAAGCCAACCCATATATGTGGAGAGACACCAGCGCCCTGTGTAAGGAACTCATCTAGCACCTTAACAAAATCAGATTCTCCAAGAATGGCCAGGCAGGGAGAATTCCTCCTCAGGGAGGGGTAGTGAACATCCTTGCAGGCTTGAGGTTCCCATCCTTCCTGGAGACCTACCCTAGTAACACTGCCATCAACCCCCTTGACCTCCAGGGTTCTTCGCCTCAGTGCTTGGCCCAAAGGGCACAGAAGATTCTCCCCGTGAGACCCTGTGCTCCAGCTGAGGCCAGGTGGGAGCAGTTAGGCACAGGCAGGTGGACACCCCGCTGCCGGTAGGTGAGCCATAATTCTTTAAGTCAGGTTAGTGGTGCTAGTCTCGGGGTTCACCTCTCTTCTTAGCATCCATAAGCTTTTAGAGAAGTCATACTGGTCTAACCTCAGTTGCACTCCAGGGACTTAAGTGATATAATCATCTAATGAGTAAAGAGTAAGAACATTAAGAGTCTCATTCAACCTGTATCTCGTGTGATTCTATTCAATCAATACAATTATCATCAGGAAATGTAATGCAAAATAAAGAAAATTCACCCATCCTGACCAAAAATAATGGATTTCAGGTTGTTGATGGATATAGTGCCTTGGAATGACTAAAAAATATTTTCAAAAGCAGAGACTTTTGTAATCAAATCCAAAATGTGAAGATTCAAACAAAAAGATATGATAAACTATACAGAGTAGATCACAGGAAAAGATGACTAAGTGGTAGTTTAATACAATAAGTTTAATGTAATAACTTAAAACATGCAATTGGGTCATCAACTACTTAAAAGCAAATCACATTAGACCTGTTAAAATATCTGTACAGGAATAGAAAGAAATCATAGTTAGATTTGCTGTCATTACCAGGGATTGAACCTGGGCCCTTGCCCAGAGTCCTAACCTCTGGACTGCCAGGGAATTCCCAGTCATTACTTTTTTAAATCACAAATCTAAATAAATATTTTCAAAATATAAGGGAAACAGAATAGGTTTAAAAGAAAAGAAATATTCAAATGGGACTAGGACCCTGGAGAAGCTCTTGAATTTGTCCACAAACAGAGAGAAATATTGTTTATGCCACAATGTTAACCATAAAGAAAAGAAGTACTGCCTGTTGTCCCTCACTAGGAGAACAGATTTTTTTTTAAAGTAGTATTTAGAGAATGGAATACTATTCAGTAGTTTGAATAAATGATCTAGATTAACATGCATTAACATGGATAAATCTCAAAAACAATGTTGAATGTAAAAAGCAACCAACCAAAACATGTTCAGAATCATACCACTTATCTACATCTTAACAGATACACACAAGTATATGTACATAAATATACCTAATACGTGATTGGATGGATACACATCGATTCATAATTATAGTTGCCTCTGGGGAGGACAGGAAGGGAATGAGACAGAGGAGGAGAATGTAGGACTTCTATTTTAGTGAAAGTCTTAGTTTCTTTATAAATAAAAATAAGAAAAAAATTATAAATGTAATACATTTTTAATTCTCAGAGACGTATACACCAATGTTATATACTATTTTGTTTTTTTAAAGTTAAAAAAATGGCACTACAAAGCATCCTTATATTTTTGTGTTATTTCAGGCCAATGAAATAAGAAAAAGGTATCTCACGTCCTCTGTGGAATTGATTTACATGCATGTATATGCCTAAGCTTCTGTATCTCCATACTCACATGCATAAAACAGAAGGAAAGTACTTTGACAACTTCGCAATATTATTACAGTGAGCAATTTTCTTAAACTGCATTTATTAAACTTCAAGTTATGAAACCCTCTTATTATGTTTTACTTTTTATTAGGTAAACTTTTATTTGGGTATAATTTTAGATTTATAGAAATCTTGCAAAGAGGGTTCAGAGTTCCTATATTTCCTTCACCTGGCTTTCCCTATCCAGGGTACATTACATTTTGTCTGCAGACAAATATTCACAATTTATTCAGATTTCACCAGTTTTTCCACTAACACCCTTTTTCAGTTCCAGGATCTAAGTAATGTCTGTTTCATTTTTCAACGTATTTCTTCCAGTGTAAATACACGCAGACTAGGTGCTTTGTTAAGTTAAAATAACATTGGTATATTTTAAATTTTCTTTTATGAGGGCTTATGTGTAGTTTTATTTGACAGTGATCACATACTCCTTTTGTAAAAAAAAAAAACAACAAAATGGATACATCGTCAAAGGAAAATGCTGAACATAACAGGCACCCCTTGGAACCCTAAAGCATCTGCTTGGTGGAAAACATACCTCTTGTCTCTTTCTTTCTTCCTGGCTAACTGTCTGAGATAATCCATTTCTTTTCACCTAGGGGGAAAAGCAAAATAAAGTTGAGCGCATTTACTTAAACAACTTCTTTATTATGTAAGACAGAACCCTATGCCCTTCAAAAATGAATTAAGAGAAATTACGCGAAATGTTGAATTCAGTACATACTAATTTTGAGTCTCACACCCCTCAGATGACATTTAATTACACTGATAAATTAGCATAGCTCAACACTAAAGAAATGAAAAGTGTCTAGAACACTATCCTATCAGGTTGAGTTAATCTGTGCTACTCTTAGTTCTGGCTATTCCTAAAATACTTATGAAATTAATCTTCTGATTCATAAGTGAAGAAATTCCTGATAATAAAGAAAATGAAGTCGCCACTCTAAGAGTTTACTGCCCAGAACCCTGGTCAGTAATATGGTGTCCTTATTTCATTGAAAGAGTAATTTTAACACTATTTTTTCACAAAGAAAGATTCAGTGGAACAGCAATGCTCTTTATAAAAACCCAATCAAACAAGGAAAACACAGTCCCCTTGGCCCAATTTCAGCAGTCTTTCAGGCATATTTAATTTTGACAAATAAGGATATTAACCTGATAGTCTTTGGAGAAGCCACAGTACCTACAAGAACCAAGAATGCTACCATTCTTCTTCTGCAAGTACCATACTTGCAGTAATACAGTTGTATCCCTAGTTGAATCCCTGCGGTTCCTGACTCAACTGCCACACATTTTTACCTGACTGCTGTAGTTCCTATCAAAATTCAGTCTCTAACCCAAAGAGTAGAGGCTGAACTATGAACTCCATGAAGGCAGGACCTGGAGTCTCTTCTGATATACCCGGCACTGAGTCTGGCACATGAAAGATATTCATGTTTTTCAGTTAAAGTTTAATTAGCAAAAGGTAAGGCCTATGCAAAATACCGACCAATTAAATCCTGCCCTTCACAGGAAGAAGAGCAGGAAGACAGTGCCCTCCCCTTGTGTGAAAAATTAATAGCAATAAAAAATAACAAAGGTCTTCAAACGTTTGGCTACCATACTTCTCAAAAAAACCCGTAAAAACCATGTTCCCTTAGACCCATTTTTAAGTTGGCATCTCAGATTTTCATCCTAAACTTAGAGAATTTTAAAGATATATTTTGGGGCTTCCCTGGTGGCGCAGTGGTTGAGGGTCCGCCTGCCGATGCAGGGGACACGGGTTCATGCCCTGGTCCGGGAAGATCCCACATGCCGCGGAGCAGCTGGGCCCGTGAGCCATGGCCACTGAGCCTGCGCGTCCGGAGCCTGTGCTCCGGAACGGGAGAGGCCACAACAGTGAGAGACCCGCGTACCGCAAAAAAAAAAAAAAAAAAGATATATTTTGCTGCTAATTGTAAATTTAGACATTTTAACCGTGTGTTATTTTAAATGTATCCAATGAAATATAAAAACCATGATGGCTAAATACCTATTGCATAACATCATTCATTCAAAAATAAATAAGCTTTTCTTAACAGTTGAAGATTTTACATTATTCTTCTTTCTCCTTGAAATCTCATTTAGATGTCAATCCCACCCCCCTAAGATTCCTAGTATAATTCTATATGTCAGGGTGTCTTATTAGTCACCCTAGCATACTTTAACACAAAATAGGTTTTTACATTTAATTTTCTAAAATTTCCTGTGACCAATAAGCTTTCAGCATAAAGACTCTTCTGTATTGTACAATCACTACAAATAGCATTACTAATCTATAATCAAAATGACACAATTACTTCTAATTTCAACGCATTAGCCCTAAAAGTAAAATTTTACTGACAGTGCAACTCTGAGTGAGACGGTGGCTTAATTAAAGGAGGCTTTGCTGAAACCAGTATTTCAAATTGACCCCATTTTATCTTGTGCCTGTGATTTAACACGTTGAGACAGGGCACCAAAGTAAGATTTGATACGGCTGAGAGAGATGGCTTTCTTTAGAAAAATGGCAAAAGGGGTAACTGTGAAAGTGGAAGTTGGAAAAAAATAAAAAACCTGGTGTAACACTTTAACTGCAGATACAGTCTCAGCTTTAGAAAAAAGAACACCTACAAGTTGAGAATCTGGAAAATGGTCCCCTTAAAACTATTCCTGCCCACCTCACATCATCTTGCTGAATGCCCTGGGGTGTGATGCATATCCCAGTGTGAAGACCGTTGGCACACAGTTCTCTACATTGTGGGGTCAGGGTAATAAACAACTACATGTTACTGCCTTTAATCTGATTGTTGGAAAAGGTTAGAAAGCAGTGCAGTAGAGTAGACAGAGTCCTAAATCAATAGTAAAATCAGCAATTATTTACTGAGCACCAGGAAATATGCTGTGTATTTTATATCCCATTCCCACTGAATCCTCATAAAAATTCTAAAAAGCCAATACTAGTTTTATGCCCATTTAACAGATGGGAATAACAACTAAGGCTTAGGATCCCAGATCACACAGCTAATAGGTAGCAAGGCCAGGATCCCCATCCAGGCCTGTCAACTTCAGGGCTCCCACTCTTAATCAGATATCATCAGGGATAGGAACTCCCAGCTTTCTATGAGAGGCACCCCATTTCTAAGGTTGGATGATCATCACTACAACCCCTTCTAATGCCAGGTCTGTACCAAGTCTCCATATGTTTGTTTTCATCCACCCATATCACGGCATGTTGTAATGCCTTACCCACAATCCTGACCCTGGGTCAGCCTGTCAGCAAGAACTCATGGCTAAAAAGGCTTCTTCAAGCATTTTAATAAGGTAGGAGACTGGACAGAAGAATGAAACCGTTCAGAGCTGCTCCCATTTGGTTAACCCTGAGCAGGAACTTCACAGGATTTCCTGCCTGACACAAAGTCCTGACAGATCAATATCCCAGCATCACGCCCACTGTCTCTGCAGGTGAGGTCACCAGCAAGAATTTCCAGGCCACCGGCATCTCTATCCACAACTACTGCTGACTTCAAGCCCGGAAATCTTAAGGGGAAGAGAGCGAAGCGTGTGGGCTTAGAGACCTACCCAGATACAGCTAGTTTACTGAGGGATAAAGAGTACTACATCCTATCAAAAAGAAAAAGAAAAAAATCCCCAGCTAAAGTAGTTGCTCTTCGGAGGGGGGAGAGAAGGTAGTTTTGAAAAAGGCAAAGTACTAATTGCATAGAATTATCATCTTTCACTCATAATACTAATTTAAAAAACGATAAAATATGCCTTTACCCAAAAAAGTCATCAGTAAGAGACCAGCAGCCCATACAAAACTGACCAGAAAGAAAAAAAAGATTCCATGAAGCAGTCTTGGGTTATAATTAAGAAAACGGGCACATTCGGGGAATCTGAAAACTGGCTCTGGAGAGCTGTGATGAGCCAGCTCCTCCTGGCTGGCTGCCAGACCACTGCTCCAGGTCCTGGCTGGACAGGTTCTTCTCCTGAGCCAAGAGGAAGCATTCTGTCCACCTGAGACCTTCCACGTTCAACTCTAAATTAAGCAGAGCAGGTGCCTGGAGGTCGAAGGTCAAGAGCAGCAAGATTATTTCAGAGCCTGAAGAATTTGGAAGATGAAACCAGAGAAAGAAGGGGAGAGAGGTTATAAAACAGGGCCTCACAGAGACCGGCAGAAGGCAGGCAGGAGAAAACTGGGGGAGAATGAAAACACAGAGCAAAGTGTCAAGCGGAAAGAAGCAAGGAAAGAAGTGGGTAAGGGAGGGAGGGAAAGGAAAGAAGGAGAAAGAATGCGTGCAAAGATTTTAATAGTAAATATCTCTGGAAATTTTCTATTCAACACCAGTGACCTTACTGCTAAACTGAAGTAAAAATCTTTGGAAGGCCCAGGCTCTTCTTTTGCACCAAAAAAAATGTGTATAAAGCGTATGTTTATACCTATAGTTTTTACATTTACATGTTTTCTGCAGTTTGCACAGTTTTGCTAAGAGAATCTAGCAAAATTCTCCAAGGGTTCTCCTTGTTTCCATGTATGGAAAAGAAAATACACCAGCTTCCAAAATGGATTCCTACTTTGTTATCTAAAATGAAAGAAATTAAATTGTACAGCCTCTGTTTTTCTTTTTTCAATATATATTTTGCAGTGGGGGCTCTGGCCCAGCACAAACGGGAACACACAGACAGCCAAGCAACACTCCTTTACAGCTCTCTTCTGACCTCACTTGAACTTTCTCATTCCTCACTGGTCTAAATTTTTTATTTAACTATCTCATCAAGTAGAATGACATAAGTAGTTTAATGAAACATTAAGAACTAGATTCCATTTGGGGTTCTTGATTTCGTATAATCTAAGCAATTCACAAAACTCTTCAGATCTTGCCATGGCAGACGATAGACTCTAAGGAGAAAGTGTGAATATATGTCAATACTGTCAACATTTGAAGTGGATAAAAATTAATTCAAATAAAACAACAAAACTGTAGCTCACAACTACAGTTCTGAGATAAGTTGAAAAATATGAACATATATTATGTGGCCCGTCAAGACACTGAATGCAGGGAACTCACTAATGTCATAACAGTCCTAAATTCATAATTATAAATTATATTTTTACTGCTGTAACTGGATTGAAATTCTCCTCCCATGATTTTTGTAACCAGTATATTTTCCATGTTCAAAGAGACAGAAGTTAACAACTGGCTAAAACTAATAAGGGACAGTAGAAGATACTTCATCTATGGATATGATAGTCTTACTAAACCCAAGATATAGTTTCCGAAATTTATAAAAGCGTAAACTCCCTAAAGTACAGACCCAAAAGTTAATTAATGGATACTCCACCTAAAATTGACGGCAAGTAAGTCAGAGAAAGACAAATATCGTATAATATGACTTACATATGGAATCTAAAAAAATGATGTAAATGAACTTATTTACAAAACAGAAATAGACTCACAGACATAGAAAACAAACTTACTGTTACCAAAGGGGAAAGGGAGGGAGGGATAAATTAGGAATTTGGGAGTAACATGAACACACTACTACATATAAAATAGATAAACAGCAAGGAACTACTGTATAGCACAGGGAACTATACTCAACATTCTGTAATAACCTATATGGGGAAAGAATCTGAAAAAAGAATAGATATATGTATATGTACAACTGAGTCACTTTGCTGTACACCTGAAACTAATACAACATTGTCAGTTAACTATACTTTAATTTTTAAAAATGGTTAAAAAATAAATAAAATAAAATGGATGCCGATTTCCTTCTTGATACTTTGCCAATCTGAGCTTGTTAGATGACTGTCCCACAAAGGAACAACCAGGCTTTAGGTAGTAATTCCACTCCCGCATTCACCACAGCTACAGGTGTTTTCACCTCGTGAAGAACTGTGTTAGGAAAACCATGAGCTTTGTGCAATATTCCTTGGCCTTTGACGCCACTGACTGGAATAGGTAATAAGCCAGGTTCTCTGCACCTCCAACAGAGCCCTGAGGTTGCCATTTATACAGAGCCTATCTACGGGATAGAGTCGGCCCTGTACTTGTGGACAGAGCCAAGATGAACTACACCAGTCACCTGGCTGATCAGATGACCATTTTCTATGCGGTAAACGAGGATATGTCCTCAGGCCCTCTGTGACTTGACAGTGTTTCTAGATAAGACAGGTGCACATTCCTTCTGTTTTTCACCGCCAGCCAGAGAAACCAGAATAGGAGGGCCCCCAAAAGACTGACCAACCAAAAAGGCTCAGAAAAGTAGTCAATTAAAAATTAGATCAGATATTTATAATCCAAGATCACACAGGCTCCAGAAAGCACTAATGTCCACTGAATACCCATGGGAGCTAAGACCTTTAAACTTGGAGTTACCCACTTGCTGAAAATTGACTGTTTTATTCATGCCTCCTGGTGATTCGCTATTCATGGGCTTCTGTTCTCAAGAGTTCAAGTGGGAAGAAAATGAATTGCAAAGTAAAACTACACCACGTGACACAATCACTCCTAGGTCCTTTCTACAGACTTATCACAAGCCGAACAGCCCCTGAATTATAAATGAGCTAGAATTCTTTCACTGCCAACAACGTGGGAACAGCGGCTCTCTGAGTGTATGTCTGAAGTTCCTAAAATGAAAAGTCTGCCACAGGCCCGAAACACTGTCCTCTGTAAGCAGTCCCTGCAGGCTGTCTCGGGCCCCACCATGTCCACCGAGAAATCACTGAGATACCTTCCACCTAAGCTACCACAGAACATGCACATCAAAGAGCCAGAGATCTGGATAACCAAAGATCAGATAAATGAGGCCAAGATGGGGACAGTGCCATATTTTTAGGGAGGAGCTGGTAAATAGAACACTATTTTTTAGAATAATGAGAGGTAGAAGACAATGGCCCATTTAATAAAATCATATGCTTAATTTAAAAAGATGTCCAGTAACATGCCAGGGACCTTCTCATTCATTTGTTCAAAAAACCAGATCTCCTCTCTGATCTACATTGTTAAGGTTAATTCTATAATCCTCACCAAAGTTCTTGCATCTCAAGAAACAGCAAAGCTCCCCCAGCCTCCCAGAGGTAACCTCAGGTCTGCTAAAACCGTGGCAAACTCAGATAAGACAGGCCAGGGCTTGGGGCTCTTACCCTGTAATGGCCTGAGTCACCCTCTGCAGACAGAGCCAGGATTCCTGACTGAGCCCCAGTTACTTCAGTACAGATATGAGGCCAAGCGGACAGACCACAAACAGCAAGCTCATTAAATGTACAAGAATAAGTTGCTGTGCTTTGTACGATTTGGGAGATGAGCATGCATTACTTCCTTTGCAGCCAGCCCTCGTAAACCAGCATCCTATATCTAGCCAATTCCTGATTCAGAGGATTGAATCTATTTCTCCAACTACCAATGTATCAAATGCTTACCACGCACCAGGTACTGTTCTTTCCATGCATCTAAAACGTCTAACAATGCCGCAAGGAAGCTATTACTATCGCTATTTTATAAAAAAGAAAAATGGGGACACAGGAAAGTTAAATCATCGTTAGCCCTAATAAGTGGCCAAGCTGGGATTCAACCCAGGCCTGCTTGCTGCCTCCAAGGACTAATCTCTCTTTTTTTTTAGTAAGTGTATGTATATATATATTTATTTATTTTTGGCTGCGTTTGGTCTTTGTTGCTGCGCACGGGCTCTCTCTAGTTGCAGCGAGTGGGGGCTACTCTTCATTGCAGTGTGCAGGCTTCTCAGTGCGGTGGCTTCTCTTGTTGCAGAGCACGGGCTTTAGGCGCGCAGGCTTCAGGAGTTGTGGCTCGTGGTCTCTAGAGCACAGGCTCGGTAGTTGTGGTGCACTAGGATAGTTGCTCCGTGGCATGTGGGATCTTCCCGGACCAGGGCTTGAACCCGTGTCCCCTGCATTGTCAGGTGGATTCTTTACCATTGCACCACCAGGGAAGCCCCAAAGACTAATCTCTTAACCACCGTGGTGCACTGCCTTCTCATGCTTCTGAAGTTCTTAAGAGGTGTGACCTGCAGCTACTTTTCCCTTAAACTAAGGTCCTCCCCCTGGATGCCGCAGAAGCTGCATCCCCAACTGTATTCCCAGCTCCTGCTGCAGAGAAAGTTAAGCTGTTAGCAGGGCGCCTGGCAATTTTTAACTTGTTGATTAGTACTGACATTTGTGGAATCTCCTCAAATTCCTCTCTCTGACTTGTGGCTCTCAATACCGTCATTCCCCTGTGGGCTACTGAGCCTGGACCCAAGTGTACTCAATCTCTATTCCCCCGTGAGAGAGAAACCCAGTTCTCCTTTTTCTATCTGCAATCAGGAGGAGAAAATGAGATTAGGACATATACGAAAAGCTCATGACAGAGAAGTAGAGAGGATAAAAAGTAAACTGGTTTTAGGGGAAAAAGGCGATTCCATAAAGTTATTTAATAAAAGATGAACAGTTTTTAAAAGTGGAATATTTAATAAAATATGGAGGAGGAGACCAGACTAATAACAGTGGTGAACAGTGGAGGGGGGTTGGGAATGGTGGTAAAATCAGAGCAACTTTCAGTCTTAACTATTGTGTTTAGTTTTGTAAGAAGGTGAATGTATTTTCATTACTTTTGTAATTCAAAAATAATTGTTTCAAAGAACTTAAATTTTGATTTTAAGTTGAAATACTAGGAATAAACTAATGACTAACAAAGGGAATTGGTTAAAAGAATCAAACACCTACTTATTTGATGAAATATAACATGAGCTTTACAAAGGCTGTTGTGGAAGAAACTTTAATAACATGGAAAGTCATTCACAACATTGTTTAGAGAAAAAAATAGGTTACAAAACAGCATTGTTAACAACAATTGTTAAAGGGAAAATATGAGTAATAAGACAATATTATTGTGTTAATTTTTGCTTAAAGGAAAAGGAAAACTCTAAATACACATTAAGAAAAAAAAAAAGTCTGAAAAGTTATATACCAAAATGTCAACAGTGATTGGATGGGAGGGATTGCAACTAATTTTTATTTTCTTCTTTTTATCTATTGGTACTTTTTGATTTTTCTATAATAAGCATCTCTTGGCTTTGGAATTAAAGCATTATTTTTAATAAAAACTAAAATATGTTTCAAAGTCCTCTCTCAAAAAAGAAACAAAGCAAGTAGGACAGGCAAATGGAACTGTTTACGGATGCCAATAATACCTGCATTTCTTTGTTTCTGCCCACAGGAAAACTCTTAAGTGAGAGGTGACCACGAGAGAGATTTCAGTCAAGCCCAAACCGGGCAGTGGCTTATGAGGCAGTGTTGAAAGTGAGTGATGACAGGCAGGTGTGCAGATAAGCGAGCAGCGGAGGACTCGGCTGGAGTCGCATAATTGACAATGACGCCGATGACACAGTGAAGGCGTGAGTCAGGAAGGGGCTGACGAAGGCAGAATAGGTCTGAGGGGCTCCTCTTGCAGAAGAGGACACCTGTTTGTAAAGGTGGTGCCAACACCTTGGCTGCCATTTTGTTTTTGCTTCTTGTTGTTTTCGGAACGTGGCAGATGGATAGAAATGATCACCTCCAAACAGTAAGTTCCTTTGAACAACACTGACACTGAAGTTAGTTTCTGTTTTTTTTTGTTTTTTTTTTGCTGTACGCAGGCCTCTCACTGTTGTGGCCTCTCACTGTTGTGGCCTCTCTCGTTGCAGAGCACAGGCTCCAGAAGCACAGGCTCAGCGGCCATGGCTCACGGGCCCAGCCGCTCCACGGCAGGTGGACTCAACCACTGTGCCACCAGGGAAGCCCTGAAGTTAGTTTCTTAGATTGACAATAAAACCTAAGCTGAGTAAAACCTGTTTTGGAAAAATGGATACTAAAGGGAACTAATAGGGACTTCCCTGGAGGTCCAGTAGTTAAGATGCCGCACTTTCACTGCAGGGGGCACGGGTTCGACCCCTGGTCAGGAAAATAAGATTCCACATGCCGCATGGTACAGCCAAAAAACTAAAAATAAAAAAAAGTGGACTGATGTTTTACATGAGATGTTCAAAGCACGCAGTGGTTCCACTGGACAGGAATTACCTTATTATATGGAGGAGACCTGAGAAATAGGCAGAGAATTACCACTGTTCTCCCATTTACCTATATCTCAAGCTTCCTTCAAGCAATAGTTTATACTTCTATTGCTTTTATTTTCCACTCTTCTGCCCATCTAGCCCGTCTAGTTTTAGTCAGAGTCTCTAGAGAGCACTTTCCTGACCTTTACTGCTTTCTATGATATCTATCTGTGTCATTCATTTTCGCATTTTGTCCTACATTCTTTCAAAAACATCACTTAAACCTTTCATTTCTATTGTCTCCTAAACCAGCTTCTAAGTTCCTGCAGCTCAGGTACTGGTTTTCAGTTTGATTTGTTTGCCCCATCCAGCACAATGCAGTGCAACACAAATGAATTCTGCAGTCAGATACCAGCGTTTTCAAGCTACAAGCTTATAACCTCTTAGTGAATAGCAAAATAAAACCCAAGAATTTCTGATTGTCATCTACTTAAAGGTAACAAAACAGAAAGGACAGAATAGAGAATACTATAGTGCACTGCATGTATTAAGGGTAACTTCTGTTTTGTAAAGCTTTTGTTTGAGATACACACACGTGCACCCATGAACACACCTACTGGCTTACAAGTAAAATGTATTTCTCATTACGTTAAGCCACTGATATAGACCATGGTTGCAATGTCAACTCCACCATATGTAAATTTACACTAGATATGTCGGTCATGTCACTTAACACTCCCACTCACCCTCAGAAGAAAAGCTGTTCTACTCAGAGCTTCTGCAAAAGCAGCAGCCCAAGAGCCCACATTTCACACCATCATGGAGGCCAAAGCTGATTGGAAAAGAGCTACTTAAGCACCTGATCAAATAACAGTAAATGTTTAAGTGACCTATTTAAGTGGGGGGAAAGTGGCTGAGCCTATATGATTCTCTCTCAAGAAACTGACCTGGGGGGACCTCCAAGATGGCAGAGGGGTAAGACACGGACATCACCTTCCTCCCAACAAATACATCAGAAATACATCTACACGTGGAACAGCTACTACAAAACACCCACTGAACGTTGGCAGAAGACCTCAGACCTTCCAAAAGGCAAGAAACTCCCCACGTACCTCGGTAGGGCAAAAGAAAAAAGAATAAACAGAGACAAAAGAATAGGGATGGGACCTGCACCAGTGGGAGGGAGCTATGAAGGAGGAAAGGTTTCCACACACTAGGAAGCCCCTTCGCAGGCAGAGACTGCAGGTGGTGGAGAGGGGAAGCATCGGAGCCGCAGAGGAGAGCACAGCAACAGGGGTGCGGGGGGCAAAGCGGAGAGATTCCCACACAGAGGATCGGTGCCGACCGGCACTCACCAGCCGAGAGGCTTGTCTGCTTACCCGCTACGGCGGGCGGGGCTGGGTGCTGAGGCTCGGGCTTTGGAGGTCAGATCCCAGGGAGAGTGCTGGGGTTGGTGGCGTGAACACAGCCTGAAGGGGGCTAATGCGCCACAACTAGCCTAGAGGGAGTCTGGGAAAAGGTCTGGAGCTGCCTAAGAGGCAAGAGACCATTGTTTTGGGGTGTGCAAGGAAAGGGGATTCAGAGCACCACCTAAACAAGCTCCAGAGATGGACACGAACTGTGGCTATCAGCACAAACCCCAGAGATGGGCATGAGGCGCTAAGGCTGCTGCTGCCGCCACCAAAAAGCCTGTGTGCGAGCACAGGTCACTATCCACATCTCCCCTCCCGGGACCCTGTGCAGCCCACCACTGCCAGGGTCCCGGGAGCCAGGGACAACTTCCCTGGGAGAACGCCTGGTGTGCCTCAGGCTGTGCAACGTCACGCTGGCCTCTGCCGCCGCAGGCTTGCCCCACATCCGTACCCATCCCGCCCCCCGGCCTGAGTGAGCCAGAGCCCCCGAATCAGCTGCTCCTTTAACCCCATCCTGTCTGAGCAAAGAACAGACGCCCTCAGGCGACCTACACGCAGGGGTGGGTCCAAATCCAAGCTGAACCCCAGGAACTGTGCGAACAAAGAAGAGAAAGGGAAATCTCTCCCAGCAGCCTCGGGAGCAGCAGATTAAATCCCCACAATCACGCTGAAGTATTCTGCATCTGTGGAATACCTGATTAGACAACGAATCAACCCAAAACTGAGGCAGTGGACTTTGGGAGCAACTGTAGACTTGGGGTTCTGCTGTCTGCGACTGACATGTTTCTGATTGTTTTGTTTATCTTAGTATAGTTTTTAGCGCTTGTTATCATTGGTGGATTTGTTTATTGGTTTGGTTACTCTCTTCTTTTTTTTTTATTACTTTTATATTTTAATTAGTTTTATTTTAATTATTTTATTTTATTATTTTCTTTTTTTCCCCCTTTTCTTCTGAGCTGTGTGGCTGACAGGGTCTTGGCGGTGGGGCCTACTGTCAGGCCTGAGCCTCTGAAGTGGGGGAGCCGAGTTCAGGACACTGGACCACCAGAGACCTCTGGCCGCACATAATAACAATTCGCAAGAGCTCTCCCAGAGATCTCGGTCTCAACACTAAGACCCAGCTCCACCCAAAGGCCAGCAAGCTCCAGTGCTGGATGCCCCATGACAAACAACTAGCAAGATGGGAACACAACCCCACCCATTAGCAGAGAGGCTGCCTAAAATCATACTAAGTTCACAGACACCCCAAAACACATGATCGGATGCTGCCCTGCCCACCAGAAAGACAAGATCCATCCCCACCCATCAGAACACAGGCACCACTCACCTCCACCAGGAAGCCTACACAACCGACTAAACAATCATCAGCCACTGGGGACAGACACCAAAAACAATGGGAACTACAAACCTGTAGCTTGCGAAAAGGAGACCCCAAACACAGTAAGTTAAACAAAATGAAAACACAAAGAAACACACAGCAGATGAAGGAGCAAGGCAAAAACCCACCAGACCAAACAAATGAAGAGGAAATAGGCAGTCTACCCGAAAAAGAATTCAGAGTAATGATAGTAAAGATGATCCAAAATCTTGGAAATAGAATGGAGAAAATACAAGAAACGTTTAACAAGGACCTAGAAGAACTAAAGAGCAAATAAACAACGATGAACAACACAATAAATGAAATTAAAAATTCTCTAGAAGGAATCAATAGCAGAATAACTGAGGCAGAAGAACGGATAAGTGACCTGGAAGATAAAATAGTGGAAATAACTACTGCAGAGCAGAATAGAGAAAAAAGAATGAAAAGAATTGAGGAGAGTCTCAGAGACCAGTGGGACAACACTGAATGCACCAAAATTCAAATTATAGGGGTCCCAGAAGAAGAAGAGAAAAAGAAAGGGACTGAGAAAATATTTGAAGAGATTATAGTTGAAAACTTCCCTAACATGGGAAGGGTAATAGTCAATCAAGTCCAGAAAGTGCAGAGTCCCATACAGGATAAATCCAAGGAGAAACATGCCAAGACACATATTATTCAAACTATCAAAAATTAAATACAAAGAAAAAATATTAAAAGCAGCAAGGGAAAAGCAATATAACATACAAGGGAATTCCCATAAGGTTAACAGCTGATCTTTCAGGAGAAACTCTACAAGCCAGAAGGGAGTGGCAGGACATATTTAAAGTGATGAAAGGGGAAAACCTACAACCAAGATTACTCTACCCAGCAAGGATCTCATTCAGATTTGACAGACAAATTAAAATCTTTACAGACAAGCAAAAGTTAAGAGAATTCAGAACCACCAAACCAGCTTTACATCAAATGCTAAAGGAACTTCTCTAGGCAGGAAACACAAAAGAACGAAACGACCTACAAAAACAAACCCAAAACAATTAAGAATATGGTAATAGGAACATACATATCGATAATTAAATTAAATATAAATGGATTAAATGCTCCAACCAAAACACACAGACCGGCTGAATGGATACAAAAACAAGACTCGTATATATGCTGTCTACAAGAGACGCACTTCAGACCTAGGGACACATACAGACTGAAAGTGAGGGAATGGAAAAACACTTTTCATGCAAATGGAAATCAAAAAAAAGCTGGAGTAGCAATTCTCATATCAGACAAAATAGACTTTAAAATAAAGACTATTATAAGAGACAAAGAAGGACACTACATAATGATCAAGGGATCAATCCAAGAAGAAGATATAAAAATTGTAAATATTTATGCACCCAACACAGGAGCACCTCAATATATAAGGCAAATGCTAACACCCATAAAAGGGGAAATCGACAGTAACACAATCATAGTAGGGGACTTTAACACCCCACTTTCACCAATAGACAGATCATCCAAAATGAAAATAAATAAGGAAATGCAAGCTTTAAATGACACATTAAACAAGAGGGACTTAATTGATATTTATAGGACATTCCATCCAAAAAACAACAAAATACACTTTTTTCTCAAGTGCTCATGGAACATTCTCCAGGAAAGATCATATCTTGGGTCACAAATCAGGCCTTGGTAAATTGAAGAAAACTGAAATCGTATCAAGTATCTTTTCTGACCACAACGCTATGAGACTAAATATCAATTACAGGAAAAAATCTGTAAAAAGTACAAACGCATGGGGGCTAAAAAATACACTACTAAATAACCAAGATATCACTGAAGAAATCAAAGAGGAGATCAAAACATACCTACAAACAAATGACAATGAAAACATGACAACCCAAAACCTATGGGATGCAGCAAAAGCAGTTCTAAGAGGGAAGTTTATAGCAATACAATCCTACGTCAAGAAACAAGAAAAATCTCAAATAAACTACCTAACCTTACACCTAAAGCAATCAGAGGAAGAAGAACAAAAAAAAAACCCGAAGTTAGCAGAAGGAAAGAAATCATAAAGATCAGATCAGAAATAAATGAAAAAGAAATGAAGGAAACAATAGCAAAGATAAATAAAGCTAAAGGCTGGTTCTTTGACAAGATAAACAAAATTGATAAACCACTAGCCAGACTCATCAAGAAAAAAAGGGAGATGACTCAGGTCAACAGAATTAGAAATGAAAAAGAAGTAACAACTGACACTCCAGATATACAAAGGATCATGAGAAATTACTACAAGCAACTATATGTCCATTTTAGGACAACCTGGAAGAAATGGACAAATTTGTGGAAAAGCACAACCTTCCCAGACTGAACCAGGAAGAAACAGAAAATATAAACAGATGAATCACAAGCACTGAAATTGAAACTGTGATTAAAAATCTTCCAACGAACAAAAAAGTCCAGGACCAGATGGCTTCACAGGTGAATTCTAACAAACATTTAGAGAAGAGCTAACACACATCCTTCTCAAACTCTTCCAAAATATAGCAGAGGGAGGAACACTCCCAAACTCATTCTACAAGGCCACCATCACCCTGATACCAAAACCAGACAATGAGGTCACAAAGAAAGAAAACTACAGGCCAATATCACTGATGAACATAGATGCAAAAATCCTCAACAAAATACTAGCAGACAGAATCCAACAGCACATTGAAAGGATCATACACCATGACCAAGTGGGGTTTATTCCAGGAATGCAAGGATTCTTCAATATACGCAAATCTATCAATGTGATAAACCATATTAACAAATTGAAGGAGAAAAACCATATGATCATCTCAATAGATGCAGAGAAAGCTTTTGACAAAATTCAACACCCATTTTTGATTAAAAACCCTCCAGAAAGTAGGCATACAGGGAACTTACCTCAACATAATAAAGGCCATATTGACAAACCCACAGCCAACATCATTCTCAATGGTGAAAAACAGAAACCATTTCCTCTAAAATCAGAAAGAAGACAAGGATGGTCCACTCTGACCGCTATTATTAAACATGGTTTTGGAAGTTTTAGCCACAACAATGAGAGAAAAATAAATAAATAAAAGGAATCCAAATCGGAAAAGAAGTAAAGCTGTCACTGTTTGCAGATGACATGATACTACACATACAGAATCCTAAAGATGTTACCAGAAAACTACTAGAGCTAATCAGTTAATTTGGTAAAGCAGCAGGATTCAAAATTAATGCACAGAAATCTCTTGCATTCCGATACACTAATGATGAAAAATTTAAAAGAGAAATTAAGGAAACACTCTCACTTACCACTGCAACAAAAAGAATAAAATACCTAGGAATAAACCTACCTAAGGAGACAAAAGATCTGTATGCAGAAAACTGTAAGACACTGATGAAAGAAATTAAAGATGATACAAATAGATGAAGAGATATACCATGTTCTTGGATTAGAAAAAGCAACATTGTGAAAATGACTACACTACCCAAAGCAATCTACAGATTCAATGCAATCCTTATCAAACTACCAATGGCATTTTTCACAGAACTAGAACAAAAAATTGCACAATTTGTATGGAAACACAAAAGACCCCGAATAGCCAAACCAATCTTGAGAAAGTAAAACGGAACTAGAGGAATCAGGCTCCCTGACTTCAGACTATACTGCAAAGCTACAGTAATCAAGACAGTATGGTATCGGCACAAAAAGAGAAATATAGATCACTGGAACAGGATAGAAAGTGCAAAGATAAACCCACGTACATATGGTCACCTTATCTTTGATAAAGGAGGCAAGACTATACAATGAAGAAAAGAGAGCCTCTTCAATAAGTGGTGCTGGGAAAACTGGACAGCTACATGTAAAAGAATGAAATTAGAACACTCCCTAACACCATACACAAAAATAAACTCCAAATGTATTAGAGACCTAAATGGAAGGCCAGACACTATAAAACTCTTAGAGGAAAACACAGGAGGAACCCTCTCTGACATAAATCACAGCAAGATCCTTTTTGACCCACCTCCTGGAGAAATGACAATTACAACAAAAATAAACAAAGGGGACCTAGTGAAACTTAAAAGCACTTGCACAGCAAAGGAAACCATAAACAAGACGAAAAGACAACCCTCAGAATGGGAGAAAATATTTGCAAATGAAGCAACTGACAAAGGATTAGTCTCCAAAATATACAAGCAGCTCATGCAGCTCAATATCACAAAAATAAACAACCCAATCCAAAAATGCACAGAAGACCTAAATAGACATTTCTCCAAAGAAAACATACAGATCACCAACAAACACATGAAATGATGTTCAACATCACTAATCATGAGAGAAATGCAAATCAAAACTACAATGAGATATCACCTCACACTGGTCAGAATGGCCATCATCAAAAAATCTAGAAACAATAAATGCTGGAGAGGGTGTGGAGAAAAGGATCCTTTTTGTACCCTGCTGGGAATGTAAATTGGTACAGCCACTATGGAGAACAGTATGGAGGTTCCTTAAAAAACTACAAATAGAACTACCATATGACCCAGCAATCCCACTACTGGGCATATACCCTGAGAAAACCATAATTCAAAAAGAGTCATATACCACCATGTTCATTGCAGCTCTATTTACAATAGCCAGGACATGGAAGCAATCTAAGCGTCCATCAACAGATGAACGGATAAAGAAGATGTGGCACATATATACAGTGGAATATTACTCAGCCATAAAAAGAAATGAAATTAAGTTATTTGTAGTGACGTGGATGGACCCAGAGTCTGTCATACAGAGTGGAGTAAGTCAGAAAGAGAAAAACAAATACTGTATGCTAACACATATATATGAAATCAGAAAAAAGATTGTGATGAACCTAGGGGCAGGACAGGAATAAAGACGTAGAGAATGGACTTGAGGATGCGGAGAGGGGCAAGGGTAAGCTGGGACGAAGTGAGAGAGTGTCATGGACATATATACACTACCAAATGAAAAATAGATAGCTAGTGGGAAGCAGCTGCATAGCAAAGGGAGATCAGCTCGGTGCTTTGTGACCACCTAGAGGGGTGGGATAGGGAGGGTGGGAGGGAGACGCAAGAGGGAGGAGATATGGGGATATATGTATATGTATAGCTGATTCACTGTAATAAAGCAGAAACTAACACACCACTGAAAAGCAATTATACTCCAATAAAGATGTTTAAAAAATAAAGAAATTGACCTGGGTAACTATACATGGAAGCTGAGAGGATAACATGAGGCAGCGCTGGACCATGCTAGGTAACCTCAAATCTAATTTACAAGAACTCAGAAACTCTGAGTATGCAGGAGCTCTCAGGACAGAAGACAGACCTGGCAGAAAGGGCAAATGAGCCAATTCATGAGAAGAAATAGCCAACAGGCCACTTCTGAGACGCAGTCACATTCCTGGCCAAGTACCAGATAGAAATGTGGTTCCTGCTCTTCCAGAGCCCTGGCTACACATCTGGTATTTAGCGAAACTTTAGAGGCTCTGTTCCAGGTAACCTCAAGACCCTAAAGAAAACAGTAGGAGAGTAACCCTATTTGTCACTTCGGAGTCTCAGCTGCCTCAATATATAGTAGAGAAATAGTACCCGCTCTCATGGTATTGTCACAAGCTCGACATAAGCTGAGTGAAATGACCTAGTATAATCCCTGGTGCACAGTCTCCTCTGCAAACACTGTGTTAATAAGTTAACTGCATGTAAATAACTTAATATTATGATGATCCAATGACAGGTCCCATAGCTACAGTTATCTGCACTGCCTGCTCACACTGAGAACTTGACCCCAGCTGAATATGAGTTGAGCAGACAACAGACAACAGCCATACTCCTTTGCACATAACCGCCAGAAGCACGGTTTCCTGCCGCCCCAAATATGAACGACTCCATTTTTATGTTATTGCAGTTGGATGGGTAGCAGAGTTTATCTCCTACACTAAAGGGGAAAATAATCTGCAATTTCCTTTTACTGGCAAAAATACTTCCTTCTGCAGAAGCTGTCCATTGGCTATGGTCCTTACCCCCCCAGATAACAGATATACAGATAATAAATGCTACAATAATTGTAAGACATAAGAGTACGGATTAATCATGTAGAACATCAACAGGCTAGAAGTACTCTGGATAAATCAACCAAAATTGAGAAAAAAGTTTTTAAGCACTAGTTCCACATTTAAAGATTCAACGGTAATTTTTTTTTTAATTAATTTATTTATTTTTGCTGTGTTGGGTCTTCCTTTCTGTGCGTGGGCTTTCTCTAGTTGCGGCGAGCGGGGGCCACTCTTCATCGCGGTGCACGGGCCTCTCACTGTCGCGAACTTCTCTTGTTGCGGAGCACAGGCTCCAGACGCGCAGGCTCAGTAGCTGTGGCGCACGGGCTTAGTTGCTCCGCAGCATGTGGGATCTTCCCAGACCAGGGCTCGAACCCGTGTCCCCTGCATTGGCAGGCAGATTCTCAACCACTGCGCCACCAGGGAAGCCCTCAACGGTAATTTTGATGGTGACAATTTCTCTAATCAATCATCATGGAGACAAATCACTCTGTGGATATGGCTCTGATGAATAGCCCCATCACTGGACCAAAAGAAGAGACACCACAAGGGGACATCTTAAGGTCAAGAGGGCAGATACAAGAATCTAATGGATGATTTTCCCAAGTGCAAGCTCAGTATTATAGAGCCTTTCCCCACAGTTATTCAGAACTCCTCAAAGTAACCGAGCCTTCTTTCCTTTTACCTAATTACACTATATTCCTACAGACTCCTGTTGTTCTTGAATGCATCCATCTACCTCCCCAAAAGAAATACCAAGTGGAGGATGAGGGAGGCTGTAATTTAATTTGATTTCGTAGTATGCAAATACCTACCATAGGTAGTTCTAAACTATGAAGATACCAAGTTTCCTAATGTATCAAAGACATTTATTAAATCCAGGAGGTAGCCAAAGTGTCAAGAATTTGTCCTTTAAAATAAAAATTAAAACAGCCTCCAAACAGCCCCAAATAGGAAACTTCCTGGCTGTTTTCCCCGCTGAGTTTTTTGGCTGTTATTTTCACTTATGGGATTAGGTTTTTGCCTTTACTCATTCATTTATACATTCACTCATAAATTCACCACATACTTACTGCAAGCCTCCTGTAAGTCAGGCAATGATGTGCTAGGAATAGGATAGGGAACATAACAGACAAAAATCTCTGCTTTCATGCAGATTTTATTCCAGTGGGAGTAGATGGACCATTAACAAGAAAAGTAAATCACATAGTATGTTAGAGGGGTAAGCGTCAGGAAGACACTGGAAGAAGAGCTATTTATTGGAAGCTGAGGAGACAGCAAGTGCAAAGGCCCTGAGGCAGCGTGCACCTTGTATTGGAGGAACACCAGTGTAACTGAGCAGCAAGCATGGGATGAGTCCAGAGAGTAACCAGGGGCCAGAATACACAGCCTCCCTGGCCCCTGTAAGGCTTAGCCTTTATTTTGAGTAGAGGTAAGAAATAACTTGAAGGTTCAGAACAAAGGGACAATATCTCAGTACATTTTAACAGGATCACAATTCAACAATATAACTATATAGCTGCTATACGGAGAAGAGACCAAAACGGACCCACGTAGATGCAGGGAGTTGAGCTGGGAAGCAATGGGGACAATCCACCTCCACAGTGACAGGGTGGCAGCAGAGAAGTAGCTCTATTCTGAAGTTACAGGCAAAAGACTTTGCATCAAGTCTTTTTAAGTAAGTTATGGGAGAAAGAGAAGAGTGAGCAAAGGCTCTAAGGGTTCTGACCTTCACAAGTAGAAAATGGAGTCATTATTTGCTGAGAAAAAGAAGAGATTATGAGAGAAGCTGATTTGGGTGGGAGAGAAGGGAGTGATCAGAAGTCAACTTTTGGAAAGGTTAACTTTGAGATGCTGGTTAGATACCAGAAACAAAGCTGGATATCCTTGTCTGACGCTCAAGGAAAGGTCCAGTCTAGAGACAGAAACTTGAAAGTCATCAGAGTAGATGATGTATTTAAAGCCACAAGACTGCATGAGATCACCAAGGGAGTGCAGATAAAGAGGAGCCCCAAGGATGGAGCCTCTGGACGCCCAACAGGTAGAGGCTGGAAGAAAAGAGATCAAGAAGCTGCAGGTGCACTGACTTTTTCTCAAATCCTCTGACCCTCCATCACCCCGAAGGGTCCACATAGCGTACGTGATGTTTTCTCTGCTTGGGACTCCTCCAGCCTGCACCCGCCCCTCTAACAACATCTCTGACCTGACACTTATCTGGTAGCTGATCAGATGGCAGCTCTTGTCATCTCCTTTGCCACCTTCCCTTGACTGACAGCATCTTGCCCAGACAGGTGCCCTTCCCACAGGATCTCAGAGCAGCACAAGTACGTCCTTCACAGTATTAACACAGCAATTCTACATGTACATGTGGGATAATTTGGTGTCTGTCTTGCCATTCAGGGTGTCAGTAAGGACATGAAAGCAAAGTGGAGTCTGTTTGTGCTCTATCTCCACTGCCTAGAACAGGGGCCTCCACAAAGACTATGTGAATGAAGGAATCATTCATCAATCTCTCTCCTCAGTCTTTTGCTCAATGAAATAAGACCCTCTTTGTCTGGGACCCAGGTCTAGGTTTCCAGTTGAAACACCTCCTTTTGTACTTACACCAACCAATATGAAACACCCCTGTGCTCATGTCCTCCCACTTTCTTGGAGCACTTGTCTCTTCTGCTCCGTACCTGCCCTCAGGGCCTAAGGCACACACACCCACATTTTCACAACCCATTGTTCTCTCCATAGAATCAACAACATAAATATTGGCACATCTACCACTCAACTGCCCTTTGCTTACTAAGCTCCAACCAGAGTAGTTTTTTTCTCAATCTCTATATATTTTTCAGAAGGGGTTACAGTTCCACCATCGCTATAATTCAGAAAAAGAAAAACTTCTAAAAGTGACATGAACAACATGGAAACGTACTCAATACACAGGAAGCTACAGTGAGGTATCCCCAGTATTTGGAGATAAAGTCAAAAGAAAAAAATACTCCCAAACTGAAACTGAAAAAAACAAAAAGTATAAACTAGTTTCACACATCTACTTGTGCGTGCATTTTTCTAAAGAGAAGGTCTATGGCTCACAACTTCTATCAGATTCTCAAAGCAGGTATAGCTCCCCAGAAAAGAAAGATGGCGAAATGCATATCCATCCTACAGCCTAACCCAGAGACTAGAAAGAACACTGAGGATCATCGTGTAGAGACGTGAAATGATTTATAAGACACACTGTTCAGGAAAAAAACAAGTTGTAACAGCTGCACAGTATATCATTTATGTAAATGCACATAATCTTTATTTTTTCCTTACATGTATATACGTGGATTTCAAGAAGAGCGTTACCAAATTGAGAACAGCGCTGCCTAGACAGAAGGCGAAAGAGACTGGGATTGCAGATATGATCAAAAGAGACTTTGGGGGCTTCCCTGGTGGCGCAATGGTTGAGAGTCCGCCTGCCGATGTAGGGGACACGGCTTCGTGCCCCGGTCCGGGAAGATCCCACATGCCGCGGAGCGGCTGGGCCCGTGAGCCATGGCCGCTGAGCCTGCGCGTCCGGAGCCTGTACTCCGCAACGGCAGTGAGAGGCCCGCGTACCGCAAAAAAAAAAAAAAAAAAAAAAAAAGAGACTTTGGTCTCATCTGAAATGTTTAATTTTTTTCATGGAACATGTGCTATATATTGCTTATATAGTCAAAATCAATTTTCAAAAATGTTGAGGGAACACCACAATCTAATTGTACTGAAATGACAAGAGTGTAACAGAGCCCGCTCCCTGCCCCAGGCTAAGCAGATCCCAGCTCCAGCCCTCTTAGCTGGACCAGGATCTCTGCTGGGGTTCCCAGGTCCAGGCACATGGACCTCCAGTTGTGTTTATAAAGATACAAACACTCCAGGACACCTACTCTCCAATGTAACAGTGTACACGAGTACACGTCTAAAGCCCTGACTAACTGTCTACATTGTAAGTACCAAAAGTAAGCCAGATGTGAAAAATGGGAATGTTTTTTCTATCTTTTAAACATAAAAGATAGATATGATAAAAGGTATTAATCACCATTTAAGGTAAAAACATAATTTTATGAGACTGCTATGTTGCAAAAATGTAAATGGAAAATTCTATGACTGAAGAGATTATTTTAAGCAGCAACTCACTGAACAACTGAAAATTAATTCAGACAAGTGTGAAAATGTAAGGGAAAAGGATGAAATTGTTGATGATCTCTAAATGCATTAAGCATTTCTGCAAACAGGAGGATATTCAGATTTATTACATCTGTTGAGCTCTGATTTTCAGTAGAAAACAGTGTCTTTCACAATAAACATGGTGTAGATTCTAAAAGAATAGGTCCCACCAAATGGAACTGCTAAAGACTCCAAAGCGTGTTATATTTTCCACTGAATGAAATTACATTGGTAATCAAATGGCCATTTTTCAAATCGCCCTTTCTCATTTGGCAGTTCCAGGTCAACCAGAGCAAACTATGTGTGTCTTAGGAGCTGATTCCAGAACTCAAGAGACCAAAGTTCTAACTCTAGCTATGAACCTAGTTAGCCACACTAAGGACAGTTGAAGACGTACTTTAAAGAAAACATAAAAAACCAGTTCCAGAATAGAGTTTAAAATTTTTGAGCAAACTGAAGAAACATTCAAAATGATTTCAGATTACTGATAAAGCCACGTGTCAGCAAGTATAAAGGAAGAGTCCAGTAAGAGGGTGACTGTAGCAGGTGTATGTCAGGTGACTGCATTCGGTATTGAATCCAAGTAGAAAGTTGGCCTGTGTGCTTGTTTTTGACTCTGGAGCCTGAGCACCCTTGTCAAAGGTACCTGGGGTGTCAAGGCGGTGGAAATTACACAAACACACCCCATGGCAAACAAATGGGGTCAGGGCATGGCTGGCAAGTGTGGCTTTGGGGCTGTCACGGAACTTAACAAAACAAACACGGGTTTCGCAACTGTCAGTTTTTAGTCCAATGCATAGTACGTGATGGGGGGAGGGGTCAAGTTATGACAAAGAGCAAAAAAACTTCAAGATTGATTTTTTATTTTCAGTAATATTGTAAATCCTTCTGGGAGCCCATTAAAGGATGAAACTGATTAGAAACCTGAAGCTCACTTTGCATGGAGGACTCAGCTGCTACCCACCTAGCACTAACTGTAGCACTAACTGTAGCAGGTACTCAGTGTTCAATCCCACACTAATAATACAATCAATATTTTTCTTCAAACCCACAAGCTTTGCCCAGAGATCCAAGAACTGCTGTCTCAGTCCTCACGATGTCGTTTTAGGTGATTCGCTGGGCCATTCACCTGTGTGTGGCAGGTTCCTTTATCTCTGGGCACAGATCTCTGGAGGACAAAAATGACTTTTCAAATTGAAACCTCAAATTTCTTCCACTTATGATCAACTAAAACCTGGTAACCACGATCATTTATTTCTCATATATTCGTGTTCCCCAAGGCCTGAAGGGCAGCATAAAGTTATGTTCCCTGGAATGAAGAAATCCTATATTTCTGATGAAGAGTAGATCAATACCCTCTGACAAGCAAGTGAAGGAAGAGTAAGCCTGGCACCATCTGATGACAGCATGGAGCTCAGGTTGTGTTCCTGACAATGGAGAACACCCCACTTCTACACGGAGACCCTGTCAGCAAAGCCACACTGCTACCCACATTCACCACTAAGTCACTATAATCCAACGAGGGAAGCCTAGACTTTCTCTATTCTATGAAGGCCCAACTAAATGCCTCTCTTACTCAGTTCTAACTCTCCCTCATTCCTAGGTGACCACAATGCAACAGTTAAACCTGTCCCAACACCATACACGGAGAACCACCTTTCGTGGTTGTCCAATGAAACCAAAGGAGACACATCATAAACAAACACACGAAGACAAATTACATACAGACTGAAGGCTTCAGGACCTTACACAACAACCAGAAATGACTGCAAACTGCGGCTCTTCTAAAGAGTGTCCTGCATACTGCACGCTTCTCACAGTCAACTGATAAAAGTTTCATCACCTCAGGAGGCAGTCATGTGTTGGCAACAAAGATAAGAGATTTTTGGGCTTCCCTGGTGGCGCAGTGGTTGAGAGTCCGCCTGCCGATGCAGGGGACACGGGTTCGTGCCCCGGTCCGGGAAGATCCCACATGCCGCGGAGCAGCTGCGCCCATGAGCCATGGCTGCTGAGCCTGCACGCATCCGGAGCCTCCGCAACGGGAGAGGCCACAACAGTGAGAGCCCCGCGTACAGAAAACAAAAAAAAAAAAGATAAGAGATTTTTACAAAATAAAACAATCAACAGCAGCTAATGCACAGGTGTGCTCACACGCACCCTTCCCAAGTAGAAAGTCAAGATACATGCCAAATTGAGACCTAACCCCTTTGCCAGAAAACCCTTTGTCCTCTTCCCTTTCTGGGATCAAGGCCTTACTCGAGGAAGAGTTTTGTGTTAAAGGCAGGATGGGGACTACCCTACTTATTTGGTATTATTAAAAGTTAAGCATGGGGGCTTCCCTGGTGGCGCAGTGGTTGGGAATCCGCCTGCCAATGCAGGGTACACGGGTTCGAGCCCGGGTCTGGGAAGATCCCACATGCCGTGGAGCAAGTAAGCCCGTGAGCCACAACTACTGAGCCTGCGCTCCGCAACGGGAGAGGCCGCGACAGTGAGAGGCCTGCACACCATGATGAAGAGTGGCCCCCGCTCGCCGCAACTGGAGAAAGCCCTCGCACAGAAACGAAGACGCAACACAGCTAAAAATAAATAAATAAATAAATAAATAAATAAATTTATTAAAAAAAAAAAAAGTTAAGCATGGAAAGATGATGGAAAGTCAAAGTGTTTCAAAACCTGCCCTAAACACTGTAGCCCCTTTACAAGGAGAGATCAGGGCACAAGGTCAGACAGAGAAACAGAGGTGTCTACCCCTTACAGAAAACATCCTGACATTTTTCATAATTCATGAAGGCTCTTCTCTTTAGGGTCCTAACTGCAACCTGGATATTTACTAATTGCTAGGCTTCTAGAAAAGTAATCGCTGCTTTCTGTTGTTTTCCCTAAAAGCCAGAGCTGCTTGCAACTTTTTAGTGGGTAGAAAACCCACGTGGGAAGGACAGAAGAGAACTTCAGGACAGTGATGACCCCTGGAGAGGAAGGAAAGAGAAAAGGACTGGAGAGGAGGATGGTTAACTGAATCTGTCTCAAAAAATAAAAGCCTGAAATAAATATGTTAAAATGTTAACATCTGTTCAAGCTGGTACCTGGATGGCAGGTACCTGGAAATCTATTACACAAATTTAAGTTTTAATTTTTCTACATGCTTGAAGTACTTTATAATAAAAAAAAATTAAGATGTTTTAAAAGTGAAACAGAGGGCTTCCCTGGTGGCGCAGTGGTTGAGAGTCCGCCTGCCGATGCAGGGGACACGGGTTCGTGCCCCGGTCTGGGAAGATCCCACATGCTGCGGAGCGGCTGGGCCCGTGAGCCATGGCCGCTGAGCCTGCGCGTCCCAAGCCTGTGCTCCGCAACGGGAGAGGCCACAACAGTGAGAGGCCCGCATACCGCAAAAAAAAAAAAAAAAAAGTGAAACAGAGACACAAAAGGCACAAAGAAAATGCAGGCTGGTGCCCAAGTGATGCAAAGTGGCAAAGTCCAATCATGCTGCTTTGATTAAGTGTAATTGCCACCAACACAATAAATACACACAAGCCTCCCGGGAACACTCAAATCCAAGATAACACGTGCTGCGGTTAGAACTCATTTTATAGCTTTACATTTTATCACCAGATAGTCTTCTGATATCAGTCTTGTTAACAAAAGGCACATCAGCACATTGATCCTTGGCCAAATAAAACACATGCCCATATTTGAAGTTGTGCTGAGGATATGTAGTATTATTTCAGTGTGCATTTGTTAATCTAAATGAAAGCCAAACTCCAGGAGGCATAAATATGGCAGCCTGGTTTTTGGTACTAAAGCTAAGCGGGAGCAGAGTGTAAGTGACACAGAAGTACACATTTTTGTTTAGCATTCAGAGAACAACAGAAGGATTTAGGCCTGTGCTAACAAACGCAGCTGCTGTCCCACAGAAAGAACTCAAAAAATCCATAGTTTTCTTCTTGAGGATCTTCTACCAAATGGTCCATACCAACAATGGAATGACAGCCATTTAGAGCCATCTTGGCCTGTGTGGGCCTTGTCACCAGTTTTTCCAAGTATCTGCATTGGTATATAATACCACAAGGTCATCAGATTAGGGAATAAGGCTACCACCATGCCGGTTCTGTGGACAGATGATACCACCTCACCACTGCGAAATTCACAGAAGCATCACGGAAGTTGCAAACTGTTAGCACAGGAGCCAAGTCTGGCCCATAGATATTGTTGGGCTCATACAACACTTTTTTTTTTTTTTGCGGTACGCGGGCCTCTCACTGTCGTGGTCTCTCCCACCGCGGAGCACAGGCTGCGGATGCGCAGGCTCAGCGGCCATGGCTCACGGGCCTAGCCGCTCTGCTGCATGTGGAATCTTCCCAGACCGGGGCACGAACCCATGTCCCCTGCATTGTCAGGCGGACTCTCAACCACTGCGCCACCAGGGAAGCCCTCATACAACATTTTTTAAAACTTGAATTAGGATAATACTCGTAAAAATCTGGCTTTCTGTATTCTCTTTTTTAAATATCAGAAAATACTGTAACACAGGGCTGGTTTGAACTAAGTGTCCGCTGCTCAATTCATACAAGGCCTATGGACCACAGTCCCCGCCACTTCCCCTCACCTACACTCACCAGCATCACTTATAACACCACCTGCTCTGCCCTGTAGGCATTTTAATCTGTGGCATAACACTAAGGGTGTCACACGGTGAGGGGAGTGGAAATACATAACTTCTCCTTAGAACAAAATTAGGGGGTGTGAGAGAGACAGGAAGAAAGGGCTTGGTTTCTAGAATTCTGAATTCCAATACAGGGCAGAAGAGGGGAGGAAGAGCCTGAGCCAGAAGTCATCCCCATTATCAACATGCACCCATTTCCATGGTCAAATTTATGAGCGCCAACATATACAACTTCTTCACTTACGCTGACGGGTTCCCTAAATACATAAGATTCCTGACTCTGAACAATGCTCATTTTGGCTTCAGAGGGAATCACTTCTGCTCCCATATTGCCAAAGGACTCACAGAGGTGCACTGGCCTGTTTTTCATGCAACGCTCCCACCACCCAAGCTGGCCACGGGAATTCCTTCCTACTTGGTAATGCATCAGATGCCCACAAATGCTGTACCCAAAGTCATATCAAATAAACTAAGCATCACACTGTGACATTGTTAAGCCAGGAGGAAAAGAAATTACGGCTAAAAACAAAAGACGTTTGATGCAGAGAGGAGAAATTACTCATCAACACAAAAGTAAGTGTCAGATACTCGCAAACAGAAGATGCACACGGGGAGACAGCACAGAATGCCATTCATTAACCATTTTCAAGAAAATATAAATGTGTCCCTATCAAATGAAATTTCCAAGGAAGAAGTGTAATAAGTTCCCTGTTGTGCGTAGGTACATATATATACATATATCATACATATACATATGTATATATAGCCATAATTATGATAAAGCTCAGGATATATTAAGCTACCACTACATACACACTGTATAAAGAAAACAAGAAAAGATACTGAGTAAGGGGGCTTCCCTGGTGGCACAGGGGTTGAGAGTCTGCCTGCCGATGCAGGGCACATGGCTTCGTGCCCCGGTCCGGGAAGATCCCACATGCCACGGAGCGGCTGAGCCTGTGAGCCATGGCCACTGGGCCTGCGCGTGCAGAGCCTGTGCTCCGCAGTGGGAGAGGCTACAGCGGTAAGAGGCCTGCGTACCGCAAAAAAAAAAAAAAAAAAAAAGATACTGAGTAGGAAGAGTTTCCAGAGTCCATGGTATATCAGTCTTTTATTTGATAAAAACCTGATAAATTTTCCTGATCAGAACTGTCAAAGTTCATGTTCTCACTAGTGCCTGCAGAGTTTCAAGAAATATTTCACAATCTAAAAAGAAGAGTCTTTCTCCTTAGGGTTACAGGATCACTGGTAGAAAAAATTAAAACCACAACTAGGCATAATGTCCACAACTTGGTCTTCTCACTCCCGCAGATACAAAAAGAGAAGGTACACACTCACCGCAGAGAGCTGGCTCCACGTAGGCCTCAGTGGCTTATGGTGAACCACAATTTTTTCGTCTGTTTTCTTTTCTTTAGGCTCTGACTCTTCATCAGAGTCAATGTCAAGGGCCTTTTCTTTGTAGTTCTGATACAGAACAGCGTTTTCTGCAAGAAAACCAAATCTTACATGTCAGTAATTGCCCCCCCATCTTGATGCTACTTGTTCTAAACAAACATCTGTATTTATACGTATACGATGTTTGGTCTCCAGTTAAACAAGAGACAAATGGATTTTGTCACTGAAGAGTCATTACCAAAAAGTGATTTTCTCACTCACACAGCTCTACCCCCAATTCATCTGCAGGGGAAGGGGAAGGGCCCATACATGAAATGCCAACTGAAGCAGAGTTTCCATGTCTCTGTCCACTACCCATGAAGGTCATGCCCCGTTACATCACTGTTTTTCAGGTTAAATTGAATTTACACCCTTTTGTCTATCTATTTAACAAATATTTACTGTACATCCACAATGTGCCAAGGGCTGAGAGTAAATAGAAAATGAAAGACATTTCCCATGCCCTCATGAGCTAAAAATTTAATGAGAAAAATAGTCGAAGTCATTCATTCATGTATTTATTCAACTGATAGTTAGAAAATGCTTACTAAAAAAAAAAGAAAAGAAAAGAAAATGCCTACTAGACACTAGCGACTGCTAGGCACTGGGGCTACAGCAACAAACAATAACAGAAAAAGATAAAAATCTCATTCTTTGTGGAGCTGACATCAGAGTGAGGAGAGAATGAAAATAAATAAACAAGTAACTTTTATAATATATCAGATGCTGATAAGTACCATGGAGAAAAATAAAACAGGGAAAGAAGGAGCATGTTACAAGGGGTGATACGTAGATTTTAAACAGGGTGGTTTAGGAAGCCCTCACAGAGGTGACATTTAAGCAAAGATCTAAAAGAAGTGAGAAAGTAAGCCACCTGTACAGCTGGGGTAAGAACATCCCATCAGAGAGAACAGCAAGTACAAAGGCCCTGGGGCAGGAGTCTGTTTGGTACATCTATATGTACAAGGATCAGCAAGGAGGCCTGTGTGGCTGGAATAGGGTAAGGGAGGGGAGAAAGTACAGGAGTTGGGGCTTGGGATGAATAGAGGGCAGACTTGCCTCAATGTCATTGAAAGGACTTTGGTTTTTTACTCCAAGTGAGAAGGCAAGTCATTTTAGAGTTGAGGACACAATGATCTTGCACAAATACATACCTACAAACCCAAAGATTTACATACAGGGGATCTGAGAACAGACTGTCAGCAGGATATGATCTAGTCTGGGGATCAGAGAGGTGTTAATGAGGAATATCTTAAGATCTGAAAGCTGAGAAACTACAGAGCTACAGAAAAAAAGCACATGTAAAAGCCCTGAGGCAAGAGGACATATGTTACCTAAGAAGAACAAAGGAAGGTCATTCACTGGAGTGTGGGTGTCTAGCGGACAAAGGGTGTAAGGTGAGTTTAAGGGGAAGAGCCAGACAGTCCAAAGAAGCAGAGTTTTGCAGGCAATGTTAAAGAACTGGATTTTACCCTGAGTCCAAAAGGACTGAGTTTCTTTCATACTGTAAGGGCTGTATTTTATCCCGATTGCAATGGGAATCCACTAAAAGGAAAGGACTTTATTAGACTGGAAAAGCAAAATATTGACTACGTAAGGGACTAATTAGGATGCTACTGAAGTGGTCACTGAAAGACAGTGGAGACTTGGGGGGATGGGCTGGATACGGGGGTCAACTGGATATGGTGGTAAGGATGTTTCCTAGCTCTATAAGTCCCACAATGGAGAAGTAGGAAATGGGAACTCCAGAAGAGATTCACCTTTAGAGGAAAGATTATGAGTTTGGTTTGGGATATACTGAGTTTGAAATGCTTTTCCCATCTACTGAAGCCAGCAAACATCTGCCTCATCTCTCAGCAACTACTGCATGTTCCACATGCACCATTACTAAAGTAATACTGGAATCTATGCAATATTTTACTGTTCTCTGATTGTTCTAAATATGTAAAGCAGATTATGAGGGTATAGACTGAGTTCCCCCCCATCTCTGTGGTGTCCTTTAAAGTACTTAGTGTGTGGCACAAAATATATGCAGACGTTGTTGATATACATTCATTCATTCTCACAACGTGGGCAATAGCATTAACTTCATTTTACCCAGGATGAAACTGAGGCTCAGTGAAGTTAAGAGGCTTGTTCACTGTCACTCAACTGATGAGTAGAAGCAGCAGGACAGGAACTCAGGCCCCTGGTTCCAATATCACAGGTTCTCACCACTCTACCACACAGCTGCCTGACTTACATTCTTGTTAGTCATTAACTGTAAGGCTTCTGCATTCCTCATGTACATATATGTGAAAAAGAATTTCTAGGTCATCATATCTGAGAAGAGAGGAGAGGGTGCACAGAAACAGCTCCTTGTAAAAGGAAACAACATAAAACTAGTTATAGTGAAGGTCTGTCCTCGGACTTCACAAAAGCTCGACATTTTCAACCCTTTGAGGCAAAGGTCCCAAAACCACTATCAAATTCCAGAAGATGCAAAGCATCTCTCAGAACTGATACTAGGTAGATGCTCTGTTCACTGCACAGTCATAACGGGGTATAAGCGGAAGCAAATGGGACTAAGAACCAGATCTCTTCCTAGTCCTGGCTGTGTGAAAGTGGACAAGGTACCAAACTCTCCGAGCTTCTATTTTCCTCAATTATAAAATCTGAATTTATCCCAGCCAGCTAAAGTACTGTGTCTGGGTTTCTTCCTCATAGAGAACAGTTTTCTAAGATGGGTACAGTAAATACACTTTTATAAACTGGTCTTGTTTAAATGATCCAATGAGAACTGATGTTTATAAGAGTTATATAAGGAAATGTTTTGTAGTCAGCCAAGGTGATATAATTCCGGGTGGTTTTACCTTAGATTTACTTATAGAGGGGCATACGCTTCTTCATTGTTCTTTAAAGGTTGGGAAATCTCAGCATTTCAAAGCATGACAGAAAGTAACTACCCTCACCTGCACCACACTCCCCCAGCCCTACAAGCACTGCACCTGGGGCTTCTCCCTTTGTGCCCTTCCAGACCACTGACACAGGATCCATCTATTTACACGAAGTCTGCTAATCTGATTAGGGTTTGAACACCTGGAGAAAGCTGCTTTTATTTTTGAGACCCTTCACAAAAATATTATATGGGTTCGAAATTCTTAGGAGTATGTTTCTGTCAGCCAGGAGAGTTAGATTTCCCCCAAATTGAAACTGGATTAGGAAACAGGAAGTCAGAAATGATATTAAAATGTAGAAATATGGGGAAAAGAGCATTAAGTCAAAGGAAATATGACTTAAGATCTAAATGCCAAAGTTAATTTTTAACTAAAGGGCTAGAGCTTGCCCTTACTCTTTCTCCACTTTTTGAGGGAGGTGGGGATGGAGCCAGAGTAGAGAAGAATTAAAAATCCCAGAACGTTGGTCTGACAAAGTCATCTGCTTACAAAGAAGGCCATTAATTTTACTCACTGCTGGTGAATTTAGCTTAGCGCAGAGCTTTGTGCTGTATAATTTGTGAAGAAGTTGTACATTTTTCTCATCTTGACTTTTTTGTAACTTCAGTTGGATTTCAACTTACAATTGATATTCCACATTGAAACAGCAATAAAAGTCTGGAAAATCAAATGCTTACCTTCCCCATCAAATGTTCCTTGTCCTTTCAGCATTTTTTTCTAAGAAACAAGAAAAGCAAAAAGAGGAAAAGCAAAGCGAACTATGTATGAATGAGCCAAACAGAAAATACAGCTATTTTAAGAAAAAGTATTTTTTGTTGTTGTTACATTCATTAGATTTCCAAAGGCATACAGCACATGATCCCTGGAGTAGTTCACTTGTAACACTACTACAACTCGCCAAAAAGGTGAAATAAAATGTACAACATCCCCCATGCTCTGTCAATACAGCTTGAGAATCCTCAGATGACCAGTAGTCCAGCTTATTTCACTACTCATGATTCACCATCACTGTTAAATTGAACTTTGCTATACTTGCAAAGTTGGAGGGGAAAAAAAAAACCACATAAAATATTATGGAACTTCTTTAAGGCCATGGGATCTAAAATAAAACAGGCTTGCTTGTGTATTACACATGTGATATTTATATAGACTCTCTGATTAATCAAGAAAAGATGTGGCTGCCAAAATGAATTCCTGCCCGATTGCTGAGATCTGTCTTGTGTCTGGAGAAGACAGCACATGCACACTCCAAAATCTCCTTCCCTATGTCTTTATGTCATATTTAGTAATATTTTAATGAGCACAGCTCCTAGGCCTTTATCTGGGAGCAACACCATACCATTCATTGAAACCTGAAGTTTTCAGCTACCAACTTGTTAAAGGCACTCAAGGATTAAGTGGGCACAAAATGGGAATAAGATACAACCACAGGCAGTGGTGAGAGAAACCAGAAACAGCAAACATGACAAACCATGTCTTTTGTGATCTGGCAACTGACTTTTAAAATTTACATTTTACCTGAATGGTATTTAGTATGTGATCACCACTGAAAAACATAATTCGGTAATTAAATCATTAGTGTAAGTAATTAAAATAATCAATAGGCTCAAGGGAAATCGGTTTTCCTGTATCAGCTGTGATGAATCAGCAACGAATGACTGACATTGCTAAACAAGCACCAGGCAGCGCGGCCACATAATCAAGAGTGCAGAGCCACGCCTGCCCACCATCCCCTTTTCAGCTACCTGTGTTAAAACTGTTCGGGGCTCACTCAGAAAATACTTAATTTTCTGTGTTTTTTTTCCCTCATTTGTCCCCCACTTTTTGCCCGAACTTAGAAAATTAAAACAATAAGAGTTTCAGCTCCTCCCATGAAGCTGCATTAAACTGGGCTGTGCCTGCCAGCAACAGAATGGGCAAGAGATAAATGTGCACGGGTCTGATCCACAAACCACAGAATTAAAAAATTGGGCTTCCCTGGTGGCGCAGTGGTTGAGAGTCCGCCTGCTGATGCAGGGGACACGGCTTCGTGCCCCGGTCCGGGAAGATCCCACATGCCGCGGAGCGGCTGGGCCCGTGAGCCATGGCGGCTGAGCCTGCGCGTCCGGAGCCTGTGCTCCGCAACGGGAGAGGCCACAACAGTGAGAGGCCCGCGTACCGCAAAAAAACAATAAAAATAACAATAACCTCTGGTTTCCTCTGTGCCCTTCCTCCCCACCCCCGTCACCTTCACCTGTGGCTTAGTGAACGCCTAACTTGCGACACTCTTGCCCATTCTTACCTTTATCCTTCCCAGGCTGGAAAACTTCTCCTTATCTTCCATTACCGCTTTCAGAATAGGCTGGGACATTCTGTTCTTCTTCTTCGAGGTGGTAGGACTGTCAAAATCAACGCCACTGACCACCGCCCTGCGATAGGACGTGGACCTCAAGCCTCTCCGCAGAGACCCCGGACTGTCCAAGTCGTTCTCCGCCTCGCCCTCGTCCTCTGCGGGGCCCAGGGGCGCTCCAAGGCCCTCCACCATGCTGCGCACCTTAAGCAGTCTCTTGTGGGGCTCCACATTCTGACTGTTGGATTTACTTATCTTAATTTCCGAGGCCAGACTCTTCGGAATGATCTGCTGTTTCCCCACTTTGAGGGCGGCGGGGCTGTTTGTGCTCAAAACCACTGAAGGATTCTCCAGGAGCTCGTTCTCCTGTGAGGGAAGCCTTTGGAGGGGGAGTTTTTGCTCCAAAGACCTTTTGTGAGGCGCGGGAGAGAGTCTCGAAGGTCCCCGCTCAGGGTCCTTAGCCATCTGGCCGGACAGCGAACGCGCGCCTGGGGAGGCGGTATTAGGGATAAGCGCACTTGCAGCAGGCGAAAGCAAGGGGCTGGCGGGGAATCCGGCCCTGTCCCCCTCGGGGCTGCAGGGGGCAGACGCACGAGGAGTCCGCGGGCGGTGCAGCGGAAGCTGCGCGGGCGAAGTCGCAGTGCCGTTCGCTGGGGATTTGGGGTAGCCGCCCGACGCCGCTCTGGGTTCCTGGGGTGACTTGGGCCGTCGAAGCCGAGGAGAAACAGCCCTGTACTCCGGGGAGACGGTCCTCCCATTGGTCACCAACCTCCGATGGGCGCACAGAAGCAGGGGGCTCCTCTGGATCGTCCTGCCGTCGGAGGCGGTGGGCACCTGGGCCGGAATCTGTGCCGCGGGGGGCTTCCCTCGGTCCTCCACCGGGAAATCCGTGATCAGCAACCCGCTGGGGCTCTGGTAGGACTGGGGCCTCGGCTTGCTCCGGCCCAGCAGCTGGGGCTGAGGGGTTGAACGCCTCCGCCACAAAGGGGTTAAGTTGTTGCTGGAAAAATCTACTTCGGTCTTGCCGTCCATAGCAGAGCCTCGGGCGTCAACCCCGGGGGGCGGAGGGCGGGGGGACAGCACCCAGTGAGTCTTGCCTAAAGAGGAAAGAAGTCATGGAACTTCGCCGCCGGACAACCAGGCACGCCTTGCAGACACGCGCGCTCTGAGCCCGGGGATCACCCGGCTGCCGCGCGAGACACAACTGCGCGTCAATTACCCGCCCTTTCTGGGGCAAAAACTGCGCCCACCGCGCCGAGCAGTCCAGTACAGATATCTGGGCTGTGCCCAGGCGGATTAATCCAATCACCTCCGCGTCTTTCCCGCGCCCAAAGACCACCCGCACGGAAAGAAACAGCCACCAATTCGCCGGGTGCAAACTGATGCACAAGAAGCTTGGGACGAGCTCAGCTTTCTCGGGAAACTCGCCGCGGGACGCTCCCCTCCTCCGCCAGCCAGCCGCCCGCCCCCGTTGTTGGTCCCCTAGCGCCCTAGCTGCCCGTCTCCCAGGCGGATTTACCTTAAGGGCTTTGCAGAGCCCTAGGCCAAAGAGCACCCACCGCCCCGTGGGTGGCCAGGGTCCCAGACCGAATCGCGGCAGCAGGAGCTCTGGAGAGCTCTGCAGCCGACCAGGCGTCGGCTCCGCCCCTAAGCTTGACCCCGCCCTCAGCCTTGGCCACGCCCGGGTCCGCCTCAGTCGCAGCCATCCTGGAGCAGCTGCCCTCCTGCCCGGGTCTCTCGTTAAAAAACACACTAGCGCACCTGGGCTGGGTGCCGAGCTCCCGGGTTCCGGGCCGCGAGATGCAGGAAAGGGGCGGCGTGGGAGCTTCGAGCGCGCAGGTCCGTTGCCTGGAGCACAGCGTGGGAACGAGCGTGGGAGCCCTGCTAGGATGTAATTTACGAAGCCCTGGGTCCCCCGGGGGATCTCCCCGGTAGAAACCCGGAATGCCGAGCAGAGTAGGGTCTGTGAAATGCGTGAGCTGGTGCGGGTAGCTCTGAACGCAGAAAGCCAGACGCCACTCAGCATTCAGGTTGTCTTAAAACACAAATCCGATGCCTTGCTCCCCTGCTTAAAATATCTTACAGACTGATAAGTTTTCTTGTTTGTGCCTGGAGTATTTCCGGAGGTATACTTACAGTCAGCTCGGGGGAGGGGAAACTGGGTGCCTAGGAAACTGGAGGGAGGGAGTGTTTTCATTCAATAATCTTTGTATCTTGTATGCTTTGGATTGCGAATGTTACCTATTAAAAGTAAACGCAATTTAAATTACAAAAAAAAAGCTTATTGGTTTCTAAGCATACACAGAATAAAACTCAAAATCCTCTCCATAGCTTATGAGGCCCTACAGGAAGCGCTTACGTCTGTAGCCCAGTCTTTTCCCCGCAACACTTGTTCCTTCAGTGTTTTTAAGCCACACCCACTTAAAGTTTGACAGCCTCAGAATCTTCCCTTTTGTTCCTCCTTGACCTTCTGACCTGTCACTCCATCAGAGAGGCCTTCCCTCTTGAATCAGATTATGGCTTATTTATTTTCCCAGCCACCTGTTCTCTTCCTTTTCTCCACTTGCCACAATACTCAAATATATTTAATCATGTATTCATTTTTGTTTATCTGTTTTATCTTCTTTTGACTGAAAGCTGCAAGAGGGCAGGGGCCATGTTTCTTTATTACCCCCTCTGTATTCCAGGCATATAGAGGGCACTTAACAAATATTTGTTGAATGAACGAATGAATGAATGAGAGGAGTGATGTGAGGACAATGGCCAACTGCCCCAGGGTGCTCCGTTGCCAAGTGGTAGAAAGTTGGTTGTGTCCTGAACAAGCTCCAGCTATGTGAGAAGCATAAGGCAAAGTTGAGAAGACAGATGATTTTTAGACCATAAGATCTGTATAATTAATTCTATTAGCAAGACATATGGGCTGTTCTCCAAGTTCTCTTTTTTGGCATTCACGCATTCAGTAAGGATGTATCGAGCACCCACTGAATGCTCCTGTTTGCCCTGGACAGGTTGAATGTGATGGCCAAAAAATTTTTTTTTTTTTTTTTTTTTTTTTTGCGGTATGCGGGCCTCTCACTGCTGTGGCCTCTCCCGTTGCGGAGCACAGGCTCCGGATGCGCAGGCTCAGCGGCCATGGCTCACGGGCCCACCCGCTCCGCGGCATGTGGGATCCTCCCGGACCGGGGCACGAACCCGTGTCCCCTGCATCGGCAGGCGGACTCTCAACCACTGCGCCACCAGGGAAGCCCGATGGCCAAAAATATTAAGAGGCAATCTCTGGGTGGTGGTGAGATGAAGCCTGATGTTTTTCATGCTTATTTATACTTTGCTATACTTTCCAAATACTGTACATTAAATATATGTTACTTTGATCTGAGATATTTTTGTAAACTAGAAGAAATGGCATCAAAACATTTATAAGAAATTTTTCTAAAAAAAGAAATTTACCAAATATTTTGGTTAGAAGAAATATGGCTGCTTACATACTTATACCTACCCACTTTTTAATATAGGACATTTTCTATACTAACCCATATTACTTTTATATTGGAAAAATATAATACATTTAATTTTAAAAGTGCTTAGCTAATGACAAATGAAATGTTACCTAATTCAGAATGCAATTTGTGACTTACATTTAGAAGTTGTAAATGGTGATGTGAGAAGCTAGCTTCTCTTCAAATTATGTTGGTTCTGAAAACAAGCCTAACTGATAATTGTGAAGAAATCGCAGGATCTCCCTACCTCATTCCTAAGCAACAACATAATACCCACCAAAACAAGAACAACGACAAAACACCAAGCTCTGTTCCTTCACTAAGGGAAGCTTGGAAATTCACAGATCTACTGCCCATTTTAGCCTCCATTCAATTTACCACATCTATTCAAATCTAGGACATCTTTGATTGTATGTACCACCGAGAAAGAAAGAGAGCTGCCAATTGAACTATGACACAATGTGTTGTCACATAGGATCTTTTTAATACTTTCTGAAACAGTGCTTTTAGACTTAGGTATAAATTTTTCAGTAATATGCATATTTAGAAAAGGAAAATATAAGCAAAATAAATTGATTAAAGTATTTCTACAAATTTTGTACACAGAGTCTAATTCTCCTGAATCCCTTTTCACACAGAGCATCAATAAGTGTGTTTTTCCACACAATATCATTGATAATATAGCATTTCTTAAAAGGATGTCCTAGCCTTGTCTCTGAGATTTGCTTCCTGGCCAGACACTCATTCTTCAAGTTTGATGCTGGCATAATCCTATTTGACTAAAAGCAGAGTTTTCTTGTTCATCTGAATTATATGTCACTACAACCTATGTAGCCTCTCTATTAATGGCCAGAAGGAAGTTTCTGACAAACAAGTCCCAGGCCTTCACTATTGACCTGTGTGATACATGAATTGGTTATATTAGCCTCCTGTTGTTTTGGAATTTCTTTCATCTAATCTGACACATCTGGCAATTTCTCCTGCCTTCAACTGCATTTCTTAGCATATGGCTTTGACAAATGTAGTATTAAATTGCACAGAACTCAGTAAAATGATGAAATTCAAGTAGTTATAACCATGTTCACAAATACCAAGGCAATGCCAACTATATCAGGACTGCCACCTGGCCACTGGCTGTTTCTTTAATAGTAAGACACATCCCAGTTTCAGAGATGTTACTATGTGAGACCAAAGTACTTCTTAGAATTGCAGAAATACAGTATGTTAAACTATTAGGAATGATACATTCCACTGGTAAATTCTGATGGTATATATTTTTAATCAAAAAATTTTAATTTCTTCCCAGTTTTACTGAGATATCATTGACATATAACATTGTAGTAGTTTAAGGTGTACAACATGATTTGATATACGTATATACAAGTAAGTCCCGTACATACGAACGAGTTCCATTCCGAGAGCGCGTCCATAAGTCCAATTTGTTCGTAAGTCCAACAGAGTTAGCCTAGGTACACAACAAACACAATCAGCTATATAGTACTGTACTGTAATAGGTTTATAATACTTTTCAGACAAATAACACATAAAAAACAAACAAACAAAAAATAAAGAAAACATTTTTAATCTTACAGTACAGTACCTTGAAAAGTACAGTAGTACAGTACAACAGCTGGCATCCAGGGGCTGGCATCAAGTGAACAGGCAAGAGACTGGAGGAGGGAGATGAGGTGGGAGATGGTAGAGCTGAAGGATCGTCAGCAATAGGAGATGGAGGGCAAGCTGCAATTTCACTCATGCCTGACGTTGACGGAACACACGTTCACATCTGAAAGTTCACAACTTGAAGGTTTGTATGTAGGGGACTTACTGTATGGTGAAATGATTACCACAATGAGTTTAGTTAATATCCATTACCTTGCATAGTTTCAAGTTTTTATTCTTGTGATGAGAACTTTTATGATCTGCTTTCTTAGCAACTTTCAAATATACAATACAGTATTGTTAACTGTAATCACCATGCTGTACATTACATCCCAGAACTTATTTTTCTTATAACTGGAGGTTTGCACTTTTTGACCACCCTCACCCATTTCCCCCCAATGACATATTGAACTATTAAAATATTCAGTGGTATAATACAGGGTCTTAGAGGCTGAGATACCAATTATTGCTACATTTACTAAACAAATTTGCACTTATCACCAATTATGTGTCTGGAATAATAATTAGGCTAATTTTAAAGTGCAATTTGCTAACTAGTGTTATTACCTTGAAGTTAAATCGCATGCATTCTTTTTTTTTTTTTGGCCACACCATGAGGCTTGCAGGATCTTAGTTCCCAGACCAGGGATCGAACCCAGGTGCCAGCAGTGAAAGCACGGAGTTCTAACCACTAATACTTATTGGGTGCATTTAAGTGCCAAGCACTGGGCCAAGCCTTCCTGAAGTTTATAACTTGCTGATTAACAACATCTGAAACATTAAAATAAAAAATTAAGGCACCTAAGCTGAGTAAGGTGTATGATAAGCTCTCTGTTCTCTGAAAGCCTCTGTGAAGGAGTCTGGGTAGAAGTGGACCAGAAGAATAGGTAGAATATCATGAGATGGAGAAGAGAAGGGCATCTGAGAGACATGTCCCAGCATGAGCGAAAACATGGGGGCATGGCTTGGGAACTAATATTTATTAAGAGCCAACTATATTGCAGGAACTAATTTAATCTCAAATTAATCCTGTCTCCACTTAAATAATGAAGAAGCTGAGGCTCTTCTCATACTGCTGGAAAGTGGTTGAGTCATAATCCTAACTCAGATCTGTCAGGCTCCAGAGCCCGTGAGCTCCACATACCAGAAACTAAAATCACAAGAACAGGGAATTGGCATTTAGAAGTTGTGGGAGATAGATTTGGCTAAATGTGGGGAGAATAGAATGTGGTGTGTTACATAAACTGAGGGGGTCTGGATTTTACTTAGATAACATCTGACACTCTCTGAAAGTATTATATTTAAACTTTGCTATCTTTTAAAACAATAAATCTGATAACACCAGTCTCAGAGATAAAATAAATGAATAAAAATAAACAGATTTGTTTGTGCATTAAAAAAAATCCACCTAAGCCCATAAAATCTGAGGGAAATCTTCTCTTGGAAGGAAATTACAGAAAAATATTTAAATATATACATAACAGACAAATCGTTATATCTGTTTGATATAACAGACAAAGTGTTATATCAACATCACTCACAAATCTATAAGGAAAAGATAACAGTGGAAAAATGAGCAGAGTGAGAATACAAATTTTAGAGAAGACACAAGTGCCTTCTATACATTAAAACACACTCAGGCCCAATAGTAATAACACAATTAAAACAGTAATGAGATCATAGTTTTTCATCCATTAGATCAACAAAGATTAAAAAAAAAAACACTGTTGGTAAAAGTGCAGGCAAAAGAGGGTTCTGACTCATTCATGGTAACAGTGTAAACAACCTTTCTGAAGAGCAATTAGATGATACTTAATCAAAACCTTGAAAACAGGCAAATCTTCAACCTAGTAATTCCATACACAGGGAATAATCCTGAGGAAATAATCTTTGATGTGTAAAAAGAAGTATATTGTTCAAAGATGTCCGTCAAAGCATTTCTTATGGTGGCAAAAGATTAGAAGCAGACTTTATCATTAGAAGACTCACTAGTAGGGCTTCCCTGGTGGCGCAGTGGTTGAGAGTCCGCCTGCCGGTGCAGGGGACACGGGTTCGTGCCCCGGTCCGGGAAGATCCCACATGCCGCTGAGCCTGCGCGACCGGAGCCTGTGCTCCGCAACGGGAGAGGCCACAACAGTGAGAGGCCTGCGTACCGCTAAAAAAAAAAAAAAAAAAAAAAGACGTCGACTCACTAGTAAATCATGATGTAAAATGCAACCACCAAAAATAATAGCGTAGATATATAATTACTCATACAGAAATTCAAAACATGATAAGTGGGGGAGAAGAGCTACTTTTAAACACATTATGCAGAATGTCCTACTTTGAGGTTTTTTTAAAATTTATCTATTTATTTATTGGCTGTGTTGGGTCTTCATTGCCGCACGCAGGCTTTTCTCTAGCTGTGGAGAGCGGGGGCTACTCTTCGCTGCAGTGTGCGAGCTTCTCATTGCGGTGGCTTCTCTTGTTGCGGAGCATGGGCTCTAGGCTCACGGGCTTCAGTAGTGTGGCTTGCGGGCTCTAGAGCGCAGGCTCAGTAGTTGTGGCGCACAGGCTTAGCTGCTCCACGGCATGTGGGATCTTCCCGGACCAGGGATCAAACCCGTGTCCCCTGCATTGGCAGGTGGATTCTTAACCACTGCGCCACCAGGGAAGTCCCGAGTTTTTTAAAATGCAAATAGCTATGTGTAAATACTTAATACTGAGATTTGTAATATTCAAAACATTAGCATGTCCACCTCTGGTACCAAAATTAAAGGTGGTATTTCAGTTATACTTTGCTGTGAAACAAACCACCTTACCACTTAGAGGCTTAACATAGCAAATTTTATTATTTACTGTTCCTCACCATTCTGTGGGCTGGTGTGGTGTGTCCTTCTGCTTCTCCTGCAGGTCTCCTGGGGCTCTCGCATGCTGCTGCTGCCAACTGTGGGGTAGGCTGGATTGGAAGGGCACACAGCCTCACTCACTCGTCGGACGGTTGGTTGGTGCTGGCTGTTAGGTGGGGCTCCTCAATTCTCCCTTTCTCAGATCTTAAATATCCTGGACAGGCTTAGTATCCCTGGTACAATGAAGTGATGAGTCAAAATGACAAAGAAAAAATCTGGAAAGGATACTTGAAAAAGAGGTTTTGAGAATTGATTAGTTCTCACTGGGAAAAAAGTTCTTAAAAAAAGACTTTCTAAATAAATGGTTCTGAAGAACCTAGGGGCAGGACAGGAATAAAGACACAGACAAGAAAATGGACTTGAGGACACAGGAAGGGGGAAGGGTAAGCTGGGACAAAGTGAGAGAGTAGCATTGACATATATACACTACCAAATGTAAAATAGATAGCTAGTGGGAAGCAGCCGCATAGCACAGGGAGATCAGCTCAGTGCTTTGTGACCACCTAGAGGGGTGGGATAGGGAGGGTGGGAGGGAGACGCAAGAGGGAGGAGATATGGGAACATATGTATATGTATAGCTGATTCACTTTGTTATACAGCAGAAACTAACACACCATTGTAAAGCAATTATACTCCAATAAAGATGTTAAAAAAAGAGAGAGACTTTCTTACAGCTCTTATAATAATGATTTATATATTACCCTGTGTTTTTTAAAACGCTTTTTTGAGCACTTACAATATACCAGACCCTCGTTGAACTGCTTCAAGTGTGTTAAATGACTTAACCATCACAACAACCTTATGAGGTAGAAACTACCACTGTCTCCAGTTTATGGATGAGGAAACTAAAACACAGAGAGGTTAAGTACCCATGCAGTCTTGCTCCAATCTGCCTCATAACTATTATACCATTATATTGATTTCATTTGTGATTCCATTATTCATTTATATTCATCTTTTTCACAAATAAAATGGAAGCGCCCCATTGTCAGTTTTTTCTCTATCTCCTATAGGTCTTCAGGAATGAACAGATTGATCAATCGATGATAACGTCCCAAGGAACAGCAGGCAAACCAAGGGAGGTCATCCAATCAGGAAGAGAAACGCTAAAGCCTTAGAAAGGAAGAGTTTCTGAGAGGAAAGTCAGATCAGTAGTCCTGTGTGTCAGCTAGTATTTATTTGGCTCCTGGCTGGTAGCAGGCTCTGGGCTCACTGTAGATACAGTAGTAAAGAAAGTAGGTATGATCCTGCTAACCGTCCCTGCCATGGTCTTGCTAACAGTCTGTCAGTAAAGACCAACCCCAGATGGCATCTAACGCTAGCCATGTTGCTCATTCAGTGCCCTTTCAACCAGCCCCTCCCGTCTTGGTGGGCATAAAAGCCAACATGCAGGGCTTCTGGAGAAAGCAGTCAGCGTGAAAACTTAATACAGGCACCTAACTGCAAGTGTGGGAATTTTGACAGGAAAAGGGAGGAGAGAAATAGGACAGTTGCTGGAGGGAAAGGGAGAAATAAGTGGCTTTATTTCAAGACCAGGGACACTTGGCTGAAAGTCAGGCAGCTGGGTTTTCAGTTTGTGTCTGCCACTTTCCAACTGTGGGAATGAGGACGCTTCATCTTGAAGACCGTAGTTTCTTCAACTGTAAAATGAAATTGTTCCCCCTCCTCAGCACAGCTTGAGAAACAGTGGTTCAATGAGAATAATTTGGATGAGGCCAGTCCAATGGCTGGGGAAAATGGGACACAGAAGTGGGGCGGGGAGTGGAGGAGATCTGACAGATGACTGTACAGAAACGAATTCCTAATTAACTCTTCCCCTATCTTGAACAGCAAATAATTAGAATAAAGTTGTCCTTTAGGCTACTGTCTCCTACTCTAGCCTAAAGAAAAAAGATCATAATGAGAAAAGGATTAGATCTTGTTGAAAATGTCTCAGAGGACTCCTCTCGACAGGACCTAAGGAAACGGTGACATTTGTTCGAGAGGAAGGGCTTCCTTCTTGCTGCCAGTTTTTTCCAGCAGCATCCAATCTGCTAATTCACAACTGCAGGAAGAATGATTTACGTCTGATCTATTGACCCTCCAGTGATACTGTGTTTTGAGGGGGAAGCTCTCCATTGAACTAGAGTGATTAAGATCCCAAGTGAAGCACAAGGTCAGGTGGAGAGGGACTCCCTGAACTGGTCAGGCCCCAGAAGCTCCTGTTCACTGTTGTTCTTTGAATTGTAGGGATGACATAAGCAACGGAGCAGCCAGCTTCTTCAATGGGTTCTAGTCTGAGGTCACTGCATGGCTTGGACAGACCCTTCACCTCTTTAAACAGTAGCTTCCTTGCTGGTTTGGTATTTTATTTATTTATTTATTTGAATTTTATTTTATTTTTTTATACAGCAGGTTCTTATTAGTTATCCATTTTATACATATTAGTGTATCTATGTTAATTCCAATCTGGTATTTTTTTTTTCTTTTAAACTTTTAATACATTTATGTGGTATTAAAATTGGGGTTGTACAAAAGTAAAAAATACCCCCTGCTCTTGTCTCTAGTTTCCCACTTGGCCCTCTAGAGGCATTCACTGTTAACAGTTTGTGTGTTTTATAAATTTTCAGATTTATGGTGGGACATAAACAAGCATCTATATCCCCACATACACTAGACACCCATACACACACTAGTATCCTATAACGGGGTTCTTATCATTTACGTGGGATACCATTCTATACCAGTACTTATAGAGCCACCATATATTTTTCTAACATCTGCATAGCATTAGGTAGAATCAAATGGAATTGCCATTTTTATAAGTCAAAAAGAGTCAAATACCAGCAATTTCATATGGTTCCACCTAATTGTACATCGTTTATTAGGAAATTTAAACATTTACATTATTTCTTCACAAAATCTGAGCACCAATTAAGAAAAAAGGTTCCTTTTAGTTCTAAATTTCCGTAATTCTTTGCTTTGTTCCCATTCTTCGATGCCTGGGACAGGTAAGATAGTAAAAGAGAATACTTTATTGAACAAAGATACAGGTATGGTTTAATTCTGCTTTGTATAATTAGAAGTCTGCTCTTAATACAATCTTAATGGTGAAATATGGTGAACATGCTCTAAGGAGAGTTGTGTTCTTTTTTGGGGAAACTGAGTTAGGGGTGATATCATCACTAATTTCCCTTGGTGATAATTTCCCAGTGTCTATGCCCCCTTCTTTTCTGTCCTTTTCTGGACCCTGTCCTTTCTCTGAATTATCAAAACGGTATGTAAAATCATAACTCTTGTTTCATGAAGTTTGTTAAGTAATTTGAACAAAGAGTTATCTGAATAGGCCACACTGTTCCTTTTGTATGAAGTATTTGGTGTTTGCAAGAGAAGTCAAGATAAAAAAAAATTCTGCTGTGTGCCCTCCATTTTCCAGGTAAAACTGTATCAGGAATCATGTGGGGATACTTAAAACTGGTCGATATTTTCAAGTTTTCTCCTGCCCAGATTTGTTTGGAAGAAATCCAGTCTTACCTATCTCAAAAATTCAGCAGGGACAAGCAGCTGAACTAAATTAAACCCGTGATTATTAAATTCTGTGTTTACCTAGACATTCTGGCATTTGGTTTAAAAGACAAAGCTTTTTAGAAGGGTTATTTAAATTCAGTTTTGCTACAGATTTTAAATTGGAAGAAAAATGGTAACAGAGTCAAGCTCTATAAAACATACCCGTTTGGGCTCATTACCAAGCTACTCTCACCAAGCAGTACTGACAGAGTTTGAAAAATGTTTTCCAGAGTTGAGATCCGCCACCTAGCAACCACTTTGAAAAGCTTCCTGTGCTGGCCCAAGACTACTCAAAATGCCCAGTTTTAAAATCGGTGGGTGTTTTGCTGTGCGTGGGCCACAGTCATTGAAGGGAGGATTAGAACTTTGTTTTTAGGGCAAAGACATGCAGATGAGAAGAATTGTTTAATTTAACTGCTCAACTGGGTTTTGGAATAGAGTTGGCAGGTTAAATACAAATTAATGATTGCCCCAGACATGCTGTACTAAAAATTATTTGTTGTTTCTCGGAAATTCAAATTTGACTGTGCAGTCTGTATTTTTATTTGTTCAATCTGTCAACTCAGTTTTGGAGAGAATTTTGTAGTGCAGAGTGGGGGAATATTCATAGAATATACATCACATATATTCACTTGATCCCCCAAGGCTACTGATGTTGTGGATCTAAAGTACCTTTCCCAGAGCACTGGCTATTGGACCTAGCAGGGGGCCTGAAGCATAAGAGGCCACAGGTAGGGCGGGAGCTAACAGAAGGGGACAAGGAATCAACCCGATGTTACACCCTGGGAAGCTAAACTGAGGGGAGGACAGGCAAAGGAAGGGGCTAGCTGTGCAGGAGCAGGTCTCACAGGGTGGAATGGTGCCAGGTGAGGAGGGGGCACTGCCTAGACATCTGGAGGAAGGGGGAGTGGTGTGATGTCAGCATTCATTTCATTTTTAAGGAACAGAGGAGGGGAAGTAAAGCCCTCTACGTAAATGTGCCCTCTGAAGCTTGGGCTGAGATGGAAGAGGTGCAACCTGGCATCCCATAGAGGTCACTGCCACCTCCACGCAGCGTCCAAACAATCCTTAGGTCGCTTAAAGCAGCCTGGAGAGCCAGCCTGGGGCTGCGAGGCTTTGTCAAGGCCTTGCCCTTCCAGCTTCACCTGGCCCAGTTCTGAGCTTGGGAGAGGCTGTCACTTTGTCTTCAATCCAGATCACAGCCCCCATCCCCACCCCAGAAATCTGCAGCCTCTGCTTGTTAACCCAGTGGCACAAAATAGTTAAAACAGAATGCATTTGTATTTCCTATGTGTTTGCACATTATTGAACATCTCCTGAAGGACACATGAGAAACTGCTAAATGGGGTGTGGAGAGAAGGGAACCCTCCTACAGTGTTGGTGGAAATGTAAATCAGTGGAGTCACTATGGAGAATAGTAGGGAGGTTCCTTAAAAAACTAAAAATAGGGCTTCCCTGGTGGCACAGTGGTTGAGAGTCCGCCTGCCAATGCAGGGGACACGGGTTCGTGCCCCGGTCCGGGAAGATCCTACATGCCGCAGAGTGGCTGGGCCCATGAGCCATGGCCGCTGAGCCTGCGCGTCTGGAGCCTGTGCTCCGCAACGGGAGAGGCCACAGCAGTGAGAGGCCCGCGTACCGAAAAACAAAAAACAAAAAAAAACACTAAAAATAGAACTACCATATGATGCAGCAATCCCACTCCTGAGCATACATTAGAGAAAACTCTAATTCAAAAAGATACATGCACCCCATTGTTCATAGCAGCACTATTTACAATAGCCAAGACGTGGAAGCAACCTAAGTGTCGTGGACAGATGAATGGCTAAAGAAGATGTGGTATGTTTATACAATGGAATATTTTACTCAGCCATAAAAAGAATGAAATAATACCATTTGCAGCAACATGGCTGGACCTGGAGATTATCATACTAAGTGAAGTAAGTCAGAGAAAGACAAATATCATATGATATCACTTATATGTGGAATCTAAAAAAAGTGATACAAATGAACTTATTTACAAAACAGAAACAGACTCACTGATGGACGTAGGAAACAAACTTATGGTTACCAAAGGGGAAAGGGGTGGAGGGATAAATTAGGAGTTTGGGATTAACAGATACACAGTACTATATATAAAATAGATAACCAACAACGTCCTACTGTGTAGCACATGGAACTATATTCAATATCTTGTAATAAACTATAATGGAAAAGAATCTGAAAAAGAATATATATATATAATGTGTATATATACTGAATCATTTTGCTGTACACTAGAAATTAACACAAGATTATAAATCAACTATACTTTAATTAAAAAAAAGAAAGAAACTGGTAACTGTGGCTACCTGCGGGGAGAGGACTGGAGTATGGCAGTGGTTGGGCGGGGTTTTGAATGGAGGTATATTTGCTCCCATTCCTTGCATACTCACTGATTTTATTTTCCTATGTGTATATATTACTGACTCAAAATAAAAATTTAAATGTGATGACTATGATAAATTTAGTCCAGAATCTGACTCATGTTTCAACTTGCATCTTTGGTTTAAGATGACTCATGACAATAAGGTGTTTTAAAATAAATGCCTTTATATACTGTCTCTGTTAAAGAGGCCTGGGGTCTGACATTTCAGCATACTTTCTGGAAAATTTGCTCCTGAAATCAATGACAAATTAACCCTTGACAGAAAGGTTTGCTTATCTTTTTAAATGTTTACTCTGAGTTCGGTGCCATGTTGTTTTTACATATAGGTATGTAAAGTTCAAAATGAAAATTTGATGGAAACTAAATCAGTCTTTTATATCTTTTTTAAAAAAATAAAAGCAATACTGAATCCCACCTTGTAAGTTCTGTCAGGCCAGGTGTCTGTCTCTTTTGTTCAGTAATGGATCCCTAGGACCTAGAGCCGTTCATGGCACATATCACGTGCTCAATAAACAGTTGTTGAATGAAGCAATACATGATCAATATAAAAATTCAAGCATCACAGAAAAATATGGTACAGAATGTCAATTTCCTCCAATCTCTTTCCTCCCAATTATCAGTTATTCTAGTCGCTTAAAATAAAAGAACATATCATTTACTTCTTAAGGAGTAAAAGTGTCATCATAAGTATGTTTTTAAAAAAGTTAATCGAATGATATCATAGAGAATGAAAAGACAAGCAACAGAAGGCAAGAAAATGTTTGTAACAGATAGTAACTGGCAAAGGACTAGTACCTAAAATATGTAAAGAACTCGTTCCAATCAATTAGAAAAACTGGCAAAATACTTGAACACACATCTCATATTAGAGGAACTCCTAATGGCCAAAATCATATGAAAAGTACTCTCATTTAATCATGAGAGAAAAGAAAATTAAAACCACACAGTCAACAGATGGACAAAAATGTTGAAGTCTCACAATACTAAACGGCAACGAGTATCCTGAGCAACCGGAATGCTCATATATGGTCTGCGAGTGTGGAAATTGCTTAACTCTGTAGATAACTCCACGATATCATCTTCCAAAGCTGAATATACAGCAATTCCACCCCTAGGTATGCAAGAGAAATTCATTAACACAGCAAAATCGAAACGGGCCAAAACTGAAAACTACCCAATGATCTGCCGGCAGAAGATGGATCTGAAAATATGGCAGAGTCCTACCACGGACTTCTACACAGCAGTGAAAATGAACAAAGGGCACCTTCAGGCAACAATATGGATAAAGCTCACCGACATGTAGTCATCATAAAGTTTTATTATGATTTCCCTAGGGGATCAGCAGGTGGCTTCAGCGGACAGACTCCTCTAGCAATTCAGAAATGCCCCAGGGCTAGAATAGTTCCATGTAGACAGCCAGCTCCACCCGAGGGCTGAAGGGTCATGGGGGCTCGGGGAGGGGAGGAGAGGTTCATATAACGTCACTAAAGGGGTTTGTGGGTAGAGGGTAGACTGTGAAGCCAGGAAAACCTTCTGACAGTGACATGAAGTCCCTGACATAGAGATCAGAGGGCAAGTCTGGCGCTGAGGCTGCCAGAGCCTCTACTGGGGTCTGTGCCCTGGGGCTCTCAGGCCTGGCTGTGGGTTGAGAGAGTGAGTTTTGCTGAGATGGGGATTCTCAAGCACCTTGGTAAACACAGGCTGCAGAAACCTCAGACTAAGGAATCCACAGCGGCAGTAGCTCTGAGTCAGTTGTCTGTGGCCTGGGGTCATTGTTGCTGTTCTTATGACTGCTGCTGCCTCTGCCGCTGAAGGTCTTAGGCCCAGTTGTTCTTGAAACACATATGAATTTGTGCTCAACTCAGGTTGTGTTTCAGACATACCTCCCTTCTTTATAAGTTGGCTCTCTCATCTTCTCTGACTATTTCCTTAACTCCTGTTGCTGTCTCCTGCTGTAGTGGTGTGTTCCTGGCCCTGCCTTCTTTTCCTAACTACTGTGTGATCACGCACCTCTCTGTCATCTGTGACATCGGCTCCTTCCTCCTAGACCCATGAGTTCCAGAGGTGCTCTCATCCTTCACTACTGCCACTTATGCCTGTTGTCATCAGTTTGTTCTGAAGAATCACCCTGAGTTTGCTCTACAAACATGAAGCACTGTGAATTTTAGGGGGTTTCTATGAAGGGGTGGAGACGGAGTTTGTACTTGTGAAAAGATAATCAAAATCTGAGCTCCACCATTTTCTAGCTGAGTCTCTGAGGAAGTCCCTAAATCTCTCTGAACTTTATTTCCTTATCTTTAAGTGGCGCTAATAATACCAGCTGGGACAATCCCCAGATCAAATGTAAATATGGAATTAGAAAATGCTTGTGGGAAAGACTCTGTAAACGCTATACAAAATAAAGACAGACATTTTATTACTGATTCACAGGGGCAGAATTCTCAAAGGCTAGTGCACATACGAATCACCTGAGAAGAACTTTCAAAACACTCAAGGTCAGCTCCTGCCTTGGCCACCATGGTCTTCTGGTCTCCAGAGGATTTTCATTTTGTTGTCTGGGTCAGTGCCCATGAATCTGTATTTTATAAAGTACTCAGGTGAGTTTAATGCAGGTCATCCTTTGACCTCACTCTGAGAAAACACTGGTTTCACTTTAGGTAATAATAACTATTTCATATACATATATTATTTGTTCAAAGAAATTCCTAGCATTTCCAGATGAACAGAGGGGACATTAATATTGAGTATCAAGTTAGGGATGCTATAGGAGTTCTCTGGGAAAACTGGAAAACTTTCTTGATGGCATGATAAATAGAATTTGAATAAGCAAAAAGAGGAGGTTTTTCCTGGCCAAAGGTCTAACGTGTGTATACATTTATACAATATATGTGTGTGTGTGTGTGAGCTAATTGTTTATATTCTTTTTGCATTTTAATGTTGGCTGGTTAATCCTTTCCTTATTGAACATGAGCTACTTGCATATCTAGAAAAATAGTCCTTTGCTGATTATATATTTTATAATATTTTTCCAGTTTGTTGTCTTTTCACTGCCTATGTACTCATTGCTTTACTGATCCAAATAAAAGGTTTCAGTATTTTCTTTTATGTCATAATTTAAAAGGTCTATCCCATTCTATGATTATTTTAAAAATTACCCACGTTTTCTTCTGGGCAGTTATGGCCAGAGGGCATATCTTATAGTGGGTGTTTTGGCACTAGTCATAGGGACCTCAGCAAATATGGTTTCTTTCCCTTCTTTCCACTTAAGTTCTATAAATCACTGAATCAGTTGCTTTATTTATAGTAACTCTTAATTTTACTATAAATTAATAAATAAATGTCTGAACTTTACTATGAGACCTAGAGAAGTCTTAAAATGAATAGGAGTCTCCTTCTTTCCCTATCCTCTGAGTTTCAATAGCAGAAGACTTGCCTGTTTTTCGAAAGCTGGAAAAGTTAATGATGAAACTGCTTGAACCACACTTTTTGGAGGGTAGTTTTTTTTTTTTTTTTTACATCTTTATTGGGGTATAATTGCTTTACAATGGTGTGTTAGTTTCTGCTTTATAACAAAGTGAATCAGTTATACATATACATATGTTCCCATATCTCTTCCCTCTTGCGTCTCCCTCCCTCCCATCCTCCCTAACCCACCCCTTGGAGGATAGTTTTTTATATTCCTTTCAGTATTACTCAACTACTTGGATTTTATAGCTTTTCTTGAGTCAGTCTTTGTTTCTGTATTTTCCTAGATTCGCTTTTTCCTTAATTGTCTTAACTGCCTCTGTTTCTAAGATCAGTTATATTTTCTGTCTCATTATTAACATTCTGTACTTTTTGCATTATTATTTACTTAACATTGCCATACAAGTTTGTCTGTTTAAATTTGGCATTGTTTTCCAAATGCTTCTCAAGTTTATTTATCAATCGTACTGACCTTTTCTAATTTGTTAATTTCTGCTTTTATCTTTAATAATGTCTGTGTTTTTCTTTTGTTTATTTGTTTTGTTCTTTTTCTAATTTCTTGAATAGTTTGCTCACACATTGTATCAGCCTGGATTCAATCAGGAGAGAGAAACCATATAATTTACACAGGGAAAGTTAAGTATGAAGAATTATTAACCACAACAAAGGAGTAAAGTAATTCTGCATTGTCCAGTAAGAAGTAAAGAGCGCTCTAAAGATTACAGAAACAGCAAACGTAAGGCGCAGCCACTACCCGTGGGGCTGAGATGGAGCCCCCAGGGCGTGGGATGGCGCTGAGATGCAGATCTTGTTGAAGGGGTTGCTGCCCTGGCTCACCGGGTAGCAGAAAAGTCATTGTATTGCTGTGCCGGTGAAACTTGCTAGAAATCTGTCCTCTTGGAGTTTGCTAAAAATCTGCCCTTGAGGGTGCCAGGGAAAGCGATTCATAGGGAGGTGTCTTAATGGAGGCACGTAGCTGAGGAACTGCCCAAGGTGGGTGCTAGGGCAGGCTTCTGGCCATGGGGTGCTGCGGTCAGTTGCACACACCAGGAGCAGAGCTCTGGATGGAGAAGCTGAGAGTACTGCAGGAGCCTGCCCTGGAGAAGCTACCAGCTCTGCAGCAGGCAGAAGAGCTCCTCTACAAAACCTACAAGGGAGGGTGCATGGCAGTGGGGGGCGGGGGTAGCTGCTGATCTCTGGGTGCTGCTGGCTGCCATGCACTACAGAACCTGAGGCCTCTGCAGGAGGTAAGCCACCCACTTACAGTGCAGGAGCCCGCCTCACAAGTGCCACAGAACAAGGAAGCAAGCCCCTTTCCTTCTGCAGTGCTTCTGTAGCACTCTATACTCATACAACTTCAGTGTCAGCTAGCAAAGAAAATATATTTAAAGGGCCCAGGTCCATTTTCACTGAGCTGTCTAAAAGGGTGAATTTGGAGATAAGAGGCAATCAATAGGTAACTAGCACACGTGTTTTCATTAATTCTTACTGAATAATAAAAGCATTGAAAGAGATGCATTTTGTCCCAAGTACACTTCTCATAAATTTAAATTTTGTGTTGTCATATTTATATGTTACTACTGTTTTCTAATTAGTCTGTTATTGAAACCGTATACAAGCCCCTGTGACCCTGTTTTTGAAGTAAAAGGCTTTTGCTTTGGTCTTCCAGGCCTCCCCTGAGTGGCAAAGGGCTGGCTCAGAGAGGTAATGATCAGGAAATGTGAAGATGTAGAAACAAAGAATAACTGTTGGGCTGGAAAACTGGTAACAATTTAGATTATAAATCAGCCACATAGCAGAGTCTCTGCACTCCCAGGTCTCTGAAAGCTATAAAGGTCTGGCCCACATTCCTAAATTGTTTTTATAGGAAGCAGACCCTCACCAGATGAACACTGCTGACTGCAAGCCTGTAGACCCCAGACCAGTTGAAACTAGAAGATTGACGATGCTCTAAACTTCACCTTGATGCCAACTAATCTGAGAACTGAGCACAAGTTGCTCACATTCCCCACAGCCCCCTCCCTCACACTGCCTTTAAGAAACCCTTCCCGGAAAGCCGTCAGGGAGTTCAGGTCTTTTAAGCACTAGCTGCACATTCTCCTTGCTTGGTGACCTGCAATAAACACTGTACTTTTCTATACCGTGACCAGCTGTCATTAGATTGGCTTTGCTGCACATTAGGCAAGCTCCAGGCTCAATAACATTATTAATTCTTTCACCTTCTATGACTCAATAGTTATAGATATACACTCTACTTTTAGTTTATAGGTGGACTTTCATTTCTTATTTACTTATGTATTTTTTTGCTTTACAAATATTTACTTGTATTATACTGCAGTCAAAGAATGTGCCCTTACTAGTTATACTATTTGAGATTTATTAAGGTTTCCTTTACAACATTTGGTGAATGCTCCATGGATTTTTGAAAAGAATATATACTGTCTATGTGGCAAAAAGCTCAATACATATACTAATTAAGGTTTAATTAAATAATGTTTATTATATTTGTTAACTTGGTCTATAGAGAACTGACAGAGAGATTAATGCCTCTGTGATTGTTTTCAATTTGTTACTATAATTTCCCACAAATTTTATTTTGTTTATTTTTATGTTGAGTCTTTTGACACATAAACACTCATTAATGGAGTTTGGAAGAGCATATCCAATTTTTATCATAGTATATTTGCCTAGATGCCTGGCACAGGGTAGATATTTAATAAATACATATTTAATAGTGGTCTTAAATTTTTAAAAAATCATTTTTGGATGTATTTATTTATTAGCATCAATATCATATCACTTATATTGTTTGAAATATATTCAATATCCTGTGATAAAGCATAATGGAAAAGAATATGAAAAAGAATATATATAAATGAACCACTTTGCTGTATAGCAGAAATTAATACACATGGTAAATCAACTATACTTCAATAAAATTTTTTTATATATATATATAAATTTATGATTCCTCAGATTAATCCCTTCCCTTTGTACTTTTGATCCTTTTATTTGACTATTGATTTTTTTCTACTCCTACTTAAAGAGTCCAGGATTAGAATTTGCCAATTAAGAGAAAAAAAAACTTTGTCTTATTAAAACTTTTAGCCCATAATAATAATAAAGGGGAAAGAAGAATTTTCCATTTTCTGTAGTTCTACGTTCTAGATTGGGTATTCAGTTGACTGCAGATAGAGCCTGTGGGAAGTAGCTCTTGATTAAGTTGTTACTTCTTAGCCACAACTTACAGCATTTCTGCCATCTGGAGTCCAGGGTCAGTACTGGGGACTCTATTGTTCCCATCCAGTGGGTGGGAAAGTTCATATCCAGACCTTAAGACTGATCAGAGACTAATGAGTCCACAGAGGCCAAAAGGTAACTCACCTGTACAAAATAGCCCAGGGAGACCTGTGGGAGCCTGGAAAATGCACGCCTTGTCTAAAAGGAGCAGCTGCTACTCAGCTTCAGTCTATTGTTGGCACGTGGGAATGTGGGCTCAGCACCGCCAGAGAGAGCTTTTGATTCAAGAGAAGCCAGAAACCCAGATTTTTTTTTTTAATGCAAAATCTCCCACTTTTTTAAACCTTGGCAACAGTTTGAAGTTTTAAAAATATTCTGTGGACCAACAATGTGTGGTCCTTACAAAACCCATCTGTGGCCTACCAGTTTGTGACCTCTGCAGTAAGAGTTGTTTCAGAGGAGGCCAGGTTTATTTAGAGAGGGTGGCGGTACATCTCGAGGTCTAATCACTAAGAGCCTGGATTAATTTTGTGAAATGCTGAACAGCTTCATTGTCCCTCACAGTTCCTGAGAGGCTAATCAGTCGAGAGAAGAGTTGCTGGGGCAAGGAATAGCAACTTTATTCGGAAAGCCAGCAGACTGAACAGATGGGGGACTCGTGTCCCAAAGAACCATCTTCCCCAAGTTAGAATTCAGACTTTTTTATACTAACAGGGGAGGGGGTAGAGTCCTGGTTCCAGCCAGACTTTAGAGGGGATGTGTTCATTTCTTCCTTCCTGCACAGGTGGGCCTGGTCAGAATGTTTCCTGTGAGCTAAACAAAGGTGTTTTAGCTTAACACTCATTACCTGGGAGGCAGGGTTCCCAGAGATGGGCCATTGTGTATAATTTAAGCTTAGAGGCAACATCCCTTTAGCGATTAACTTGTAACAGAACACGAAGTTTCTTCCCTATAACCCATTGGGGGAGATTGATTTTTTTTTTTCTCCACTTCTGATACACCATCCCCCTTGCCCACATCAATAGTAACCCAGGCCTGAGCCAACCAGCAAACAACATTTCCGAGGCACAGATCGGCCACGGAGACTTTACTGGATGAGGTTTACAGATTTTAGAGCTAGAAGAGACCCTGGAGCCTAACCAGTTCAGTCCACTTATTTTCAGATGAGGAAATGAAGCTCTAAACAGGTGATACAACTGGCCAGGGCTATGTAGCTGTCTAGAGGTAGAAAGGAGACCATAACCAGTCTCTGCACTCTACCTGCTTTATTTAAGTTCATTATGTTACCTTTAAAAACAAACAACTTGCTTAGAGGCATTTTGCATTGATAATTCTCTTACAACTATTATTATTTACATACTTTTAAAACTTGACCTAATTCCCACCCTATTACCATATAATACACCTCCCCCCTCTGAACTCAAAATAATATGTTAATACCACTCATTTTACAACTGTATCAATCAAGACTCTTAGCTACTAGAGACAAAAAGCCAAAGTACACTTGCCTTAGCCAAAAACTTCTGTTTTTCAACTTAGAAGTCCATTGGTGGCACTGCTGGATGCAAGGGTTCAGTGACGTCACCTGGTCCTCTCTGCTTCTCTTGGTGCACTGGCTTCTTTCTCTTCTGGAGCCGAAAGCTTCCTCTATGCAGCTGGGAAGATGGCTGCCAGCAGCACCAGGCTTACATAATCAAATTTAGTAACCAAGTGGAGAGAAGTTCCTTCTCTCAAAATTTGTATGTCACTCTCAGAGGAAGGCTCTGATTCTTGTGTTTTGTGTCTGGCCCTTGGACCAATTTCTGTGTCCAGAAGAATATGCTACTGTTTTATAGGGTCCAGATTGCATCCTGTTTCCGACCCTGCCAGGGAGAAAGATGAGGTACTGAGATGGAAGCCTTCACTAGGAAAATGAGGATGGGCAAGAATATTGGATCTTTATAAATAATAGCTATCAGAGACCACTAAAGCAATTACACAACCAATACTGTTGCAGCCCAGTATGATTATGTTTGGGAAATAGAATAGGAACCTGCTCAGTTCCTGTGCATTCAGGAGATAGGCTTGGTTGAGGTCCAGGAGAGTGTATCGAGCGATGGCAAGATTGGTTATTTATGAGGAAACAGAATACTCTAAGGAAAGACATAAAGCGGTGTCAAGGACAGGAGAGAGATGGGGGTGAGGAGAGGTGGAGATGAGGTAGGGAATGCTTTGATGAGTTTTTGCACAAAGCCAACTTGGTTGGTCTTACCATGACAGCAGTAACTTGTCCTACAAATGGGTTTTTAAGTTAATAGAAAACTCCTGACAAATAACACTTTTTAACAGATGCCAGACTTAGAGCAATTGCTGAGGGAAAGTATAAATTGGTTTAAACTTTTTGAAGTTTACAGTGAGTATGCCCTTTGACTCAGCCATTCCCCTTCTCAGAATTAATCCTAAGGAAATATTTATATATGGAGATTGTGTTGTAAGCATTTAATTGCTGTTATGAGTTGCAAAAAGATGGAAACAAAAGACGGAAACAACCCAAACGTCTCACAGTGTAAGATTGGGTAAGCAAAGAAATCATTACAAATACAAAGGAATGTATTGCAGCCATTTAAAATGCTGCTGCAAAAGAGTATTTAAAGAAATGAAAATCTGTTCATAATATTATGTTGCATGAAAAAACAACTTCCAAAATGGTTCAAGATTAATTAACTTTTATTATACTCTACTATACACCAGGCAGTTGTATTATCCGATTTAATCTTTACAATTCTTTTTTTCTCGGTTTTTTTTTTTTTTTTTTGCTGTACGCGGGCCTCTCACTGTTGTGGCTTCTCCCGTTGCAGAGCACAGGCTCTGGACGCGCAGGCTCAGCGGCCATGGCTCACGGGCCCAGTCGCTCCGCGGCATGTGGGACCCTCCCGGACTGGGGCACGAACCCGCGTCCCCTGCATCGGCAGGCGGACCCTCAACCACTGTGCCACCAGGGAAGCCCAATCTTTACAATTCTATGTAGTGGTTATTATCATTTTCCCCATATTACTTAACTCCTCCTAACTTCATTTCCTTCTCTATAAATGGGATACTGTTGAGACAGTCAGCTGGAAGCCACATGCCTGGATGTAGAGCGGCTCTGTTATTACTATCTATGTGACTTTGGACTTTTTTCATCACAACCACTCTTAAAAATGTGCTTTATATTGCAAATCAGTAATCATATGCACACACAGACACAGTATTAATGGAAAGAAAAATTTTCAAAACAATACTTATTCTTACTACTTCGGATGCATTCCAGTATTTTCTTTTCTATACAATTCCATTCCATTCCATTCTTATCTACTTTATTCTATTCCATTTTATTTTTTTTTAATGATGGTTACAGCCCACCAAACACAACCCACCAATGGTGTCGTGCCTTACACTCAATAGATGCTCAGTAAATGGTAGCTATTATTTTTGCTATTCTACTTCTTCTTTCTCCTCCGCTCCCTCCCCCTTCTCCTTCCTCTTCCTGTTATTATTATTGGTAGTAGCAGTAGCACTGAGATTGTGAGCGAAGGTGGTTAAAGGCAGTGCCCTTTAAAAACAGTAGGGAGGTGGGTAGATTCCCTGCTTCAGAGCGTGGAAGTAGTCCATAAACACAAGGCAAATTGCCACGATGATTATAAATGTACCAGTTCTAAGAGAACAGGTGGGTTTATCCTGTACTTAAATTCAATTGTCAATGATGGCAGTAAAGCTGAAAATTTGTTTTAGGGAGTCAGCCAATACTAAAAGAAGGAGACGGAAGACTAGATTGGCTGTCAAACTTCAGCAGTATTAAGACTCAGTTACAGGTGACAGAAAATCAAAACCAGGATTTTTGGAAAAAATAATTTATTGGTTTATGTATGGAAAGATGCAGCAGTAAACCTACTGGCTTCAGTACTGTTAGGTCCAGGTGCTCAACAAAGTCCTCAGAAAACTGTTCTTTTCTACCTTTTGGTTATACTTTACTACACTGGCTCCCCTCTAGCCAGGATTTCTTTAATGGTGGCCTCTGGCAACTGAATCTCTAAGTCTGGAAGAAAGAGAAAGTCTCTCTTGCCAAGTTCCAGTAAGTCTTGGGCCTGGCTCTCATGGACTCACATTGCGTTCCATCTTGGACCCAACTGCTGCAACCAGGGGTTAAGTTGCTGTGACTGGCCAGGATCCCCAGAACCATATGGACTGAATGAGAAATAGGTGGGTTGTCAAAGGAAACCAGGGTGCTGCTACCAGTAGTGGGGAGAAAAAATGTGGGTGCACAAAAAAATGTCCACTATAGTCAGTAACAGTACAGAGAAAGACAGAGGGTCTCAGAAACCCACATAAAGTGAGTGGTCAGAAGAGGTTAAAAATCCAGGCATGAATCACAGACAAATGTTTGAGCAGCAACAACAAAAGAATTCAGAACTCCAGAAATCCGTATGTGCTTCGCCCATCTAGTACGTGCAGAGATCTGGTCAGGAGTATCCTTCTGAGATAAGGAGGAAAGAAGAGACCTAGGGCAACGAAACTGCATCAAACTAATGAATATTATCTCATTTAATTAACCAAAAGTTGGTCCTTAGGCGACCCTGGGGTGGGAGGTGGTATTTCCATATACACACAGGAGAAAACTGAGGTCATACAGCTAGAAAGTGATGGAGTTGGTATTTCAACACAGCTGTGTCTTACCTAAAGCCCACGCTCATTACCTCTGCCTGAAATTGTCTTCCCGTATTTTCCTGACTGAATTCCCAATTACACTTAAGCCTGTCAAGATTTATCATACATCTTGGGGCTCCCATTACACGTCACTCACACCCCTGCAGAATCTTTTAACATGATACTGTAATTAGTTGTTAAATTTGTCAATGGTCTCTAGACTTCATTGATCATGCACTCTTATTGGTCAAAACTTTGGGGGCAGCCTCCTCTATATGTATTTTTATTTATTTATACTTACATGTATTTATAATAGAAATATACTTATTACATATTTATAATACTTATGTTACTATTAACATTAGATGGCGAGGTCCTTGAGGACAGTGGCTACTGTGTCATCTTTAGCCGGTGCCTAGCCCAGTACCTGATATATGCTATGGTGACAGGATTCTCAAATGAAAAATTTTGAACATACACTTTCAAACGTGATGATGATATAATTGCCCATTACAGCTAGACGTTTGCCGTATGTGGTCTCAGAAAATGTAATCCTCATATTAATTCTAAAAGATAGGCACTAAGCTTCCCATTTTACACATGAGGAATCTGAAGTTCAGAGCAATGAAGAGTTCCTACAGTCAGCCTGTAGGTGGCAAAAATCATACTCTAGTCCAGGTTTTCAGATGCCTCAATGATGTTACTGCTAAACACTATGTTAAGATCTATTTTAATACATAAAGTGACAATGAGTCAGAATATTTTAAATTGATGCTGTTCTGGAGAATTTAGAATATCTGGCTATTAAATAATTAATTACTCATTAAATAGCCTTATGGTATTGACATTTCCCCTAGCTTTTGCTTTGTCTTTCTAACTGGATTATAAGGTCCTTACGTGTGTGTGATTCTTTACATTTTTCTACCTCTCCTTGCATTGCTCAGATGCTCCACAGATGCTTTTGGCTGGATTATTTTTGAGAAGGACCAGGGAAAGATGTGCCCAGGAGTGTGGGGATATAGGATATGGGGGTGGAAAGGGGTCGGGCAGGTGGAAGCTGGGTACCTTGACAGTGGGCCTGCCCTCAGCCCACTTCCTACACACCACACACCACACACCACACACCAAAGGCTGCTGAGCCTGGTAGTGACTGTGGAGCAAACTCTTGTTTCCAACTGCTTGATTAATAGGAGCATCTAGGTGAGGATGTCCCTGGTGGCGCAGTGGTTAAGAATCCGCCTGGCAATACAGGGGAGCCAGGTTCAAGCCCTGGTCTAGAAAGATCTCACACGCCGCAGAGCAGCTAAGCCCGTGCACCACAAGTACTGAGCCTGTGCTCTAGAGCCCGCGAGTCACAACTACTGAAGCCCGGACGCCAAGAGCCCGTGCTCCGCAACAAAGAGAAACCACAGCAATGAGAAGCCCGTGCACCGCAACGAAGAGTAGCCCCTGCTCACCGCAACTAGAGAAAGCCTGTGCGCAGCAATGAAGACCCAACACAGCCAGAAATAAATAAATAAATTAATTAATTAAAAAAAAAAATAGGAGCATCTAGTTGAAAAGAGACACTTCTACAGAATATTAGGTACTAAGATTTCAAAACTCAGGAGTGAGAGCAACATAGAAATGATCACTCTGAGTTACCAAGAATGTCTTTTTAAAAACTTCTTCGAGATTGTCAGTAAAAAGTTGAATGTAAAATAAATGGGAAAATGTCAGCAAGGAAATGGTGTCTATGGTGCTGACTAGAAGTTGTGAAAAGCAAAGGGGTTGCTTAACAATGAAATAGAAATCAAAAGTGGGTAGACATACTGTCCTATTTTAAATGCTACAACATAATAGATATGAGAACCAGGAAAACTGAAATGACACTGGAATCCAGAAATGGGAGAGTGCTTTAATTTTTTGATAGCATTTTTTTTTTCCTGCCACTAAATCATCTGTATCAGGCAAGACACCTACCTGGAAATGAACTCACTTATCTATTGTGTTTCAATGGTGAAGTGATGGTATAAACTTTTAGATATAAAATTGGATAAATTCCCTTATATGTACATGCCTGAGAACAGCCCAGCTGTGCCCCCTAGTGATCATGCTGTCCTGTTGCTTTATTAGGAGACCAGAAAAATACTGAAGCAAATGTATTCTGAGTGCCTCTTCTATCTCAGAAATTAGCTTTCTGTGGGGGATGATTGCTACTCTGGAAAATAAATGCTTCTAGGGAATAGATATAGTGAATGTGAAACAAGAAGCTCTTTATTTTCTGTTCTCTGGAGCTCTCTTTTTCTTCACTTAAAAATTCCTTTATAAATTTGGGCTGTTGGTGAAACTGATATCTTCAATTCCACACTAGTCTATTACCAGGGGATTGGATTTAGGCATAAAGAATTCTTCACAGATCCAGTATTGCAAGTAAGTTGGACCGAGTTAGGGCAATCATTTTTGAAAGGGGTATTACCTTACTTAACACATGTTGTGATATGTGGTATGGCAAGAGTGCTGCCAGGGTAGAGGAATTCTCAGTCAAATTTGACTCTTGGTTTGATTTAATTTTGCCAGGAATATATGTGCACCTGCCTTAATTTCTTTGCTTGGTTGTAACTTCCATGTATACAGGTCTTGTATCTTCTAGAACTTGGTATTTTGTACCGTATCTCAAAATGTGCCTTGCATACAGAAGATTTAAAACAATTTTTCAAACAGTGACAAACTTTAAGAAAAGTTGCAAGTACCTTTTTTTTTCTGGACCACTTAGGAGACAGTTACACATATAATGCCCTGTCTCCTGTGAATATTTTAATATGTATTTCCTACAAATAAAGATTTCTCCTACATAACCACAGTACAATCAAAATCAGAAAATTAACATTGATATGTTACTAAACCTCAGACCTCATTCAAGTTTTGCGCTTTGTCCCATTAAAGTCCTTTATAGCACAAAGATTAATTTCGGCATAATGTGTTGCATTTAGTTATTTCTCTGTAGTCTCCTTCACTCTGGAGCAGTTTTTCACGTTCGTGACCTTGATAACTTTTGAAAACTATTTGCTGGTTATTTTGTAGAATGGTCCTTAATTTGGGTTTGTCTGATGTTTCCTCACAATTAGATTCAGGTTGTACATCATCAGCAGGAGTAACGCAGAAGTGATGCTGTGTTCACCTATCAGGTGACACATGATTTCAGTTTGCCCCATTATCATTGATTTTCACTTTCATCGTTTGATTAAAGTGGTGTCTGCCAGGTTCTTCCACCGTAAAGTTACTCTTTTCACTTGGTAATTTATACGTGCTTTGTTTGGAGTTCTTTTAATCTATACAAATACTCTGTTTTTCATCAAACTTCCAGTTTATTCATTTACTTATATCTCTTTAGGTTTTGATTTTATTCAACTGAATTAATTTTATTCAAGGATCCATTAATAACAGTATTTATCTTGCTCCAAGTTCCCCAGTTTGGTCAACAGGAGCTCCTGCAAGTTGACTTCTGTGTCCTTCTGACATTTCCATTGTCTTTTGAGGTTTTAAAATAATTTATTTATTTTTTATTGAAGTATAGTTGATTTACAATGTGGTAGTTTGGGGTGTACAGCAAAGTGATTCGGCTATACACATATTCTTTTTCAGATTCTTTTCCCATGTAGGTTATTACAGAATATTGAGTATCGTTCGTTGTGCTATGCAGCAGGTCCTTGTTGTTTATCTATTTTATTTATGATTTTTTAATAAGTTTAATTATTTATTTATTTTTGGCTGCATTGGGTCTTCGTTGTTGCGCGCGGGCTTTTTCTAGTTGCAGCGAGCAGGGGCTACTCTTTGTTGTGGTGCGCAGGCTTCTCACTGTGGTGGCTTCTCTTGTTGCACAGCATGGGCTCTAGGCGCACGGGCTTCAGTAGTTGTGGTGCGCAGGCTTAGCAGTTGTGGCGCACGGGCTTAGCAGTTGTGGCGCACGGCCTTAGTTGCTCCATGGCATGTGGGATCTTCCCAGACCAGGGCTCGAACCCGTGTCCCCTGCATTGGCAGGCGGGTTCTCAACCACTGTGCCACCAGGGATGTCCCTATCTATTTTATATAGTGTGTATATGTCACTCCCAAATTCCTAATTTATCCTTCCCCACCACCTTTGCCCTTTGATAACCATAAGTTTGTTTTCTATGTCAGTGAGTCTGTTTCTCTTTTGTAAATAAGTTACTTTGTATCATCTTTTTAGATTCCACATATGTGATATTAATGATATTTGTCTTTCTCTGATTTACTTCACTTAGTATGATCATCTCTAGGTCCATTCATGTTGCTGCAAATGGCATTATTTCATTCTTTTTAATGGCTGAGTAATATTCCATTGTATATATGTACCACATCTTCTTTATCCATTCATCTGTCAATGGACATTTAGGTTGCTTCCATGTCTTGGCTATTGTAAATAGTGCTGCAATGAACATTGGGGTGCATGTATCTTTTCGAATTATGGTTTTCTCCAGACATATGCCCAGGAGTGGGATTGCTGCATCATATGGTAGTTCTATTTGTAGTTTTTTAAGAAACCTTCATACTGTTCTGCATAGTGCCTGTACCAATTTACATTCCCACCAACTGTACAGGAGGGTTCCCTTTTCTCCACACCCTCTCCAGCATTCATTATTTGTAGATTTTTTGATGATGGTCATTCTGACTGGTATGAGATGATACCTCATTGTAGTTTTGATTTGTATTTCTCTAATAATTAGCGCTGTTGAGCATCTTTTCATGTGCCTTTTGGCCATCTGTATATCTTTGGAGAAATGCCTATTTAGATCTGCCCATTTTTTGATTAGGTTGTTTGTTGTTTTGATATTGAGCTATGTAAGCTGTGTAATCTGTCTGTATATTTTGGAGATTAAGCCCTTGTCAGTTGCATCATCTGCAAATATTTTTTTCCCATTCTGTAGGTTGTCATTTCATTTTGTTTATGGTTTCCTCTGCTGTGCACAAGCTTTTAATTAAGTCCCATTTTTTTAATTTTTGTTTTTGCTTTTGTTTTCTTTTGGTATTGATCATCTTATACTGATACTTTCCCAGTTCCAGCTCTGGAATCAGTCACTTTTCCCAAGGAGTTCCTGAATGCTTTAAGTAGAGAATGGTATTTAGAAACCAAGATCTGGGCAAGGTGCTCTTGTTGCCCTCTCAGAAAACTGAGCTACGGACTAGATGTACGTACATATGTACGTACACACACACACACACACACACACACACACACACACACTTACATCAGTATTTATTTCTATATCTATCTATATTTATTCAAAACCATAAGTTCATACTGATTCCAGTTCAACACGGAGTTAATTCTAGTTGTGTTTTTTCCTTTGCTGTAATTCCCCTCTCTGAGTGAGGAACTTAGCCCTTGTTTTCCTTGATAGATTTACTTAATCAATTTACCTAGATGTTGCTCCTATGCATGTTTGCTCTCCTTACCCCAGCTCTGACATCCCTGCAGGGTTACTGCTGTATGGATATCCTCTGTGCCCAGGTGGCTGACTCCCCAGCCCTGCTCACCTTCATCAGGCTCTGTCACCCTGTCCCAATTTCCCCCCATGCAAGGATGTCTTCCTCACTTGGGCTTCTATAGACCCTGTGGTTGGTAGGGGGAACCGTAATGATCCCTAGAGCCTTAAGACTAAAATTTCAGGAAAGTAAGGAGGAAGAGAGAGAACTTTTTGTTTGTTTGTTTGTTCCTTTATATGTGTTTGTTTGTTTGTTCCTTTATATGTGTTTGAATGAATGGTGTATTAGTTTCCTAGGGAGGCCATAACAAATTACCACAAAGTGGCTGTCTTAAAACAACAGAAATTGGGCTTTCAGCTGCATAACTCCAGCCTCTGCCTCTGTCACATGGCGTGCTTTCTGGATGTCTGTGTCTCTTCTTTGTTTTTAAAAAACTACTATGTATAAAATAAACAAGCCACAAGGATATATTGCACAGCACAGAGAATACAGCCAACATTCTACAATAACCCTGAATGGAGTATAGTCTACAAAAATATTGAATCACTATGTTGTACACCTGAAGCCAAGAAAGTACTGCAAATCAACTACACTTCAATAAAAATAAAATAAAAGACATAGCTTTTGAATTAAAAAGAAAAAGAACTCCACATGTCAGATTTTTCCAGGGCACAAGACAAAAATAAAACTGGATTATTTAAACCATGATTTGTCTTTCCATGCAGCTCATCTCTTCTCTTTTTATAAGGACACCGGTCATATTGGATTAAGGGCCCACCTACTTATTAACTTAACTAATTACATCTAATCAACCAACTAACCAAAGAATGATTGAATGAATGGTATTTAGAAACCAAGATCTGGGTGCTAGGGACTCCTGTTGCATGGTCACTTTTAAAAGTCACTTCCACCTGACCTGTAGATGCTAATATTCCTTAGGCCTCCGTGCTGAGCCCCTTTTCTCTTTACTCTCTCAACCATCCCCATGCTTTCGTATATCATCTCTATAACAACTTCCAATGCTCTACCACTTTCAACATAGACCTCGTTCCTAAGCTTCAGATTTTATATCACGTGCTACCTATATACCCCTACTTGACTATTTTGCATATTCAAAACCAAATTTTTATTTTCCCCTACACCTTCTCCCATTTTTTCCAGCATAGGTAGGTCAAGCCATACCTGCTTGTCATACTTGATACTTACCTTCCCTCTAATATCTTTTCGAAGCCATTGCCACAAATTCTCACATCTTCTGCTTACTCTTTCTGTCTTCTTTCCATCTCAGTGGCCATCATCCTAGTCAAATCCTCCATTATTTCTCATCTGATTGACTACATTTGTCCCTAACTCATAGCTTCAGTTCTGAGATTTCCCCCTTCAATCTATTGTCCTCAATATAGCCAGGGTGATTCTTTAAATATACAAATTTTTTTTTTTTTTTGCGGTACGCGGGCCTCTCACTGCTGTGGTCTCTCCCGTTGCGGAGCACAGGCTCCGGACGCGCAGTCTCAGCGGCCATGGCTCACGGGCCCAGCCGCTCTGCGGCATGTGGGATCTTCCCGGACCGTGGCACGAAGCCGTGTCCCCTGCATCGGCAGGCGGACTCCCAACCACTGCACCACCCGGGAAGCCCTATACAAATTTTTAAAATAAAATTTTTAGCCATACCCCAAAGTAGGAAAAAAATAGTATAATGACCTCATATAACACATCAGCCGGAATCAACAATTACCAGCATCTTGCTTACTCACTTAATCTATGCCTTTTTTCCCTTTCTTCCATCCTCCTCCCCTTCTTTCTTTCCTTCTTCTCTCCTTCCCCCCTTTCCTTCCTTCTTCCCTACCTCCCTCACTTATCTCTCTCTCTCTATCTTTTCCTTTTACTTATTTATTTTTGCAGGTATATTTTACAGGAAATTCTTGACATCATAAAATTTCCCCTCTACTTGAGAAACATCTCTAAAGAATAAAGAATAGGGATATTTTCTTATGTAGCCATAACATTAATTAATACAACACACCAAATTAAAGATAATTCCTTAATATCATCTACTTCTCAGTCCATATTCAAATTTGTCTAATTGTCTCAAAAATCTCTTTTACATTTTGCTTGTTAGTTACAATACTCATTTAAAAACACGGATCACAGCCAAGATGCGGTAGCCCCATTCTTTCCAGGCCCTCCCCTTACAACTAAAAAAAAAACCTGGAGATAATACAACAATAAAGCATAGGACGATTCTGAAAAGTGGAAAGGCGGCAGATGTCCTAGGGACCTCGGGACTTGAGGAACGACATGGCAAAGAGTCCCTGAGATTCTCTATTGCCACTCACGTGTTCCAGACAGGTCGTTTCCTCCAAACTGGAACTGTCAACAGGCACAGACAGAAAAGCTCCAAGAAAAAGCCTTTTCTAGAGCCAAAGGATCAGGAAAAGGATGGCTTAACAACAGAAAATCTTTTTTGGCAATACCTGCCCTACTCCAACCAACACCAACAGAAAAACTGCCTGGCTTCCTTTGCTTTCAGTGGAATCAAACAGGAAGCTGATTTTCCATCCATCGTCTGTCCCCAACCCCATGGAAGCAGATAGTGGTGCTCTGCTTCTCTTGCCTGTTGGGGTGAAGTCGGTGAGACTGAGTGGGAGCTGATCTTTCATCTCCGGCTCAGTGGAAGCAGTTGATGCTCTGATGCCCCTGCCTGGGTGGTGTTGGCTGGGCTGAATGAGGAGCTGATCTTTCCAATGGAAGCAGACATTGCTCCCATTCTCCTGCCAGGGTAGCATCAGGGAGGTCCAGTGGCAAGCCGAGCCTCCACTCCCATCTGGCAATGAGACTGAATGGATCAGTACTTCATGATCCCCCACCCAGGTATCCGCAGGCTCAGTGGGAAGCAGAGCTTCTGCCCAGATTCTGCAGCAACAAAGTATGTGACTTTGCACCATGATTTCCCCTTCTCTGAGGTCAGCAGAGCCTAGGAGGGAGCTGAGCTTATGCCACCCACTCAGATACAATGAGACAGAATAGTTGGTCCTCCAGTTTCAAGAGGAAGGTGTCAACAGGTTTGAGGAGAAGCTGAACTCCCCGCCAGCCCATCTACAATAAAGCAGTGTGAGTCGGCATGCTACTTTTTTGGGGGTGTTTTCGGCAGTGCCCAGAGGAAAGGTAAGCATGTGGAACCACTCAGCCCTTGTGCTACATCTCAACAGGGAGACTTTTTGCTAAAAAAGAAGATTAAAAAGGATCCGGAGTCTCATAATATCCAAAATGTCCAGGATGCAATGGAAAATGAAAATCACGTGTCATAACAACAAATCATAACTTGAATGAGAATAGGAAATCAACAGATGTGAACACCAACATGAATTCGACGTTGGGATGATCTGACACAGATTTTAAAAGAGCCGTCACAAAATGTCTCAACAAACAATTTCTTTTGAAACAAGTGAAAAATAGAAATTAACAGCAAAGAAACAGAAGTCACAAAAAAAGAACCAGATGGAAATTATAGATGGAAGAATACAATAGCTGAAATATAAAACCCTATAGATTGGCTCCATAGTAGACTGGAGATGGCAGAGGATAAAAACCAGTAAACTGAGGACAGATTAATAGAACTTATCAAATCTGTACATCAGAGAGGAAATAGACTGAAAAGATAAATGAACAGTCTCAGAGACCTGTGAGATAATAACAAAAAAACTAATATTTATATCACTGGTGTCCCAGAAGGAGAGGAGAGAGAGAGCAGGACTGAAAAGTATCAGAAGAAATAATGGTTAAAAACTTCCCAAAGTTGGCAAAAGATATGAACTTAAAGATTCAAGATGAGTCAAATGGATAAATGCAAAAAAATCCACTCTAAGACACATCATAATTAAACTTTTGAAAACAAAAGACAAAGGGAAAAAAATCTTCAAATATGGGTCAGAGGATGGCATTCTGCTGTTTAAAACCTCCAGTGGTGGGGTTCCCTGGTGGCGCAGTGGTTGAGAGTCCGCCTGCCGATGCAGGGGACACAGGTTCGTGCCCCGGTCTGGGAAGATCCCACGTGCAGCAGAGCGGTTGGGCCCGTGAGCCATGGCCGCTGAGCCTGCGCGTCCGGAGCCTGTGCTCCGCAACGGGAGAGGCCACAACGGTGAGAGGTCCGCGTACCGCAAAAATAAATAAATAAATAAATAAATAAAACCTCCAGTGGCTTCCCCTGTGCCCATGATCCAGAACTATGTTTAATAATGGTGATTTGGGACTCCTACCGTTCAGCGCTATTGAGGATACCAAAGGTCCAGCCACACGAATAGCCACTGGCTTGTTCAGTTCCCAGCCACGAGGCTGTGACTGGGTTCTCACGTCTCTGGTCCAAGCTAAGTTGTAATCTTAGGCACAGGGACAAATATTAAGGCCTCCTTTTACAAATAAGGGGACCCCATCCATGGCACTTATTCAAGCAGTAAACCTGGTTCTGGTTGCTGCCTCCCCAACACGTCACTTACATGAAACTTCTAAAATTGCCTTTACCTGGAAGGAGACAAAATCCTATAGTGTCTGTCTGCTTCTGTCCCTGGAACCCAAGCGACCTTGAGTCCACTCACTACTGTTGATTTCTGCTCCACTTCTGGTTCATGTTTATGTTTATTTGATTACACAGATTCTTAAATTACCTATGTATTCAGTTTCTCTTTTTGTGAACAAATATTTAATGAGTACATAACATGTGCTTAATATTTGGGTGAGAAGAGCATATACCAGTTAGACTTAGATTCTGTTCTAAAGACACTTAGACTCTACTGGGTAGGAGAGAGAACACGGGTACACTCATAAAAAGCCAGCATTTTACAGTGCTTGCTATACATGAAGCACTTTACATGGGTTAACTTATTCAATATCCATTAGCAACACTGAGGTGAGTGCTATTATTATACTCTCCCATGATTTTTATCTTACTTTGAGGAATGCTGATGTAGAGTGACTCACTCACCCAAGGTGACACATCTTGTTCATGGAGGAACCAGGATGCAAGTCAGCAAAAGGAAATCAGTTTGAGACTGCATGACTGAAAGACCAGTGCACTTGGCTCTGATGCAGAATTTTTGAAGGACTTAGAGCAGGGCTGTGATCAAATATAAAGGTCATTTAGATTTTAGCAAACAGACAGGGTACATCAGATCAGATGAGCCTCTAGTGAGGAGATTATGAGACAATGGGGGCCCAGGACACATGGTGGCCGTGAGAATGGACCAGAAAGTACAGAATAACAGCATCTAGTGACAGATTATACATAGATATAAGGAGGATAAAAAGTGTCTCCTTTATGTCAAGAATCAAAGGCTGTTAAAGATCCCTGGACGACAGCGTGAGAGATGTGAGCTCCATCAGGGTTTTGTCATTTATCAGTTGTGTGCCTTTTGATATGACACTCCAACTCTTAATCCAGTCTTCTCAGTTTTCAAATGAAATTTGATTAGATTAGAGGCTCTAAAGTAGAAGCTACTATGCTTTATTGTTTTTTTAAATTAAAACAATAACGCATTTTATAAAAATTTGAACTACATCTATCAACATTTGCACATTGGGATTACACACAAATCTGGATTTCTGGCTTTTCGTGAAAAACTGGAAGATCTGGTAACACTAGGCTCCTGCTCTCACGTGACAGCAATGTGCTTCACCTTGAGAAGTGCTGTCCCTCTAGCTAGGTCACCTCCTTTCTGTCCTTCCAGCCCTCAAATTTGCTTCCACCACAGCAATCATATTGCCTATCTGGGCTCTGTAGGTATTCGAATATTTTTAGCCCTGAGCTAGTTGATTTTCCAGTTTCTTCCATTTGTGAATCTTCTGAATCTATAACTGTCATATGTTTCCTAAAAGGGGGGGGATGGTAACAGTAATAGGTTTAAGGGCTTATCTTGTACACTGTATTTTAAGTGCTTTACATATATTATTTCATTCAATCCTCAGAACAGCCCTTTGGTGTCAATATTAGTTTTCATTATCCTCATGTTACAAGTGAGGAACAAATGTTAGGAGAGGCTAACTTGCCCAAGGTCGTATGGCAGCTATGTTGTAAGTCAGGATTTGAACCCAACTGTCTGACTCCAGATCTAATGCTTCTAAATCATAAAGCTCTGAAAATTCAAAGGTCAGCGAATTTTGGAGAAAGGCTAGTTGGTTCCTGGTGTATGAGAGGATGATGGTCAGTGTACCATGATGGCTGTGAAGGGATGAAGATGATCCAGGTACTAGCTACCCTAGGTGGAGGAGTGAGAACCCTCAGCCCTTGTAATTCTTCACACCACCTGTTAAATAACCGGAAAAGGAGACTCAGTGGAGTCCTAGTGGTAATGAAGGGTTAAGAGCTGAGATGAGAAAGGCTTTGAAAGGATATAAGAATTAAAGGGGAACGGGAGCCAGAGGGACAGCTCGGGGTGCGGGGAGCTGACATTAAAGCTAGACGTGTGCTAGCCCTTTTCTTCTGCCAAGAAGCTGTAAGTGCAAACTTGAGATCTGGACTGGAGGCCAAACAGATGAGATATTGCTGTGCATCCATCAAATCAAGTTTACAAACTATGGTGAGAGAGATGTTTTTTCAAAACTCTCCAGAGTGCTGCTGGGCAATGGAGCTACAGGGAGGGCTTAATGGCTATTTTAATTTGCTGGTTTATCAACTACGGATATCTAAAATATATAATACAATTTAATAAAATGTGGAAAAACGTGCATGAGTCTTCAGGAACTTATAAACTATGTAAAAGCTTAAATATGGGGCTTCCCTGGTGGCGCAGTGGTTGAGAGTCCGCCTGCCGATGCGGGGGACACGGGTTCGTGCCCCAGTCCGGGAAGATCCCACATGCCGCGGAGCGGCTGGGCCCGTGAGCCATGGCCGCTGAGCCTGCGCGTCCAAAGCCTGTGCTCCGCAACGGGAGAGGCCACAACAGTGAGAGGCCCGCGTACTGCCAAAAAAAAAAAAAAAAAAAAAAAAGTATATAGAGTGTTTTAGGCCAGTCCTCATGGCTTATGCTGACTGTTTTTTACCTCAGGAAAAGGTTAAGACAACCACAAGTGGGATTGGGAAGCCAGGAATTTGTGAGAAAAGTGAGATAAGATTTTGGATCAGCTCCTATGACTAAGTACTACCAGTTTTGAAAAGTACTATAATCAGTTGATGCGTCCAAGGGGTGGCTTGGCTTCAGTCACTGTCCCCAAAGCCACTCCAAGTAAATTTCCTGTAAAATCTATGTAAAAACCGGCTTTGCTAGGAAAAGCCCCACAGTACCCCCTTTCAACCAGAATGGCTCCTCTGAATGCCTCTTACGTAAACCTTCTGGAGCAGCCCCCAGCTAAAATTCATTTTACAGAAGGTGTACAGCTGCTGCCAAGGCCTGACCCTGATCTTGTCCCGGTGCTATCATCAGATTCCTTCCTCAGGGCTAACAGCAGGCAAACCCTCCCGCAAGGATGAAATCAATGATGTACAGTGAAGGAAGGGTTGCTTTGACCAATGCGGCTGGGAAGACTAGAGAAGGAAGGTGTTTTGATGTTGGAAAAGAATGTGAATCTCTGTCACTACCTGGAAAAGCTGGCCTGCTTGGGTGTGGAGCTGCGTGAAAACCCTCAGAGAAGAGCGGGACCAAGACCCCGAGATATTTTCCCTTCCTTTCAGAATCTTGTCTTGCGTGGGGAGTAATAGTGAACCAAAGAGGGCTGGCCCTTAGAGGGTAGTAAGTCCTCTTCCTAAAACAGGTCATGTGGTCTTTCATCCAGGCTCCTTCACTGATTTGTATGTACATTCGGGCAGGTCACTCAATTCATTTCAATGTTCATCTTACCAGAGCTCTGTCCTCATCTGCAAAGTGAAGGCTCTGGATCTCTTAATCTCCATGGCTTCTTCCAGCTCTAGGTACATGTTTCTAGGCGGGATCCTTTGCAGTTAACAGGTCCAGGGGATGCCAGTGATGTCCAGACCAGATGTTTGGAATGGTTCTGTTTATCACAAATGATAAAGGGCCGTCCTGATGTAAGAAAGGAGAAACAAAAAAGAGCGTGGCTTGGCGTTCCCAGCTTCAAGCAGAATCTACATCTTGGTGAGTGAAGTGAGGGTCATTTGGCTTGAGGTGTTCAGAGTGGACGAGGTTCTTTACCTCATCCAGTGCCTCCAATTACACAGAACTGGCTAAATTGCAGTGAGTCCATTGCAATAGTCAAAGAAAACATGATTTAAGCCTTAAAGAGTGAAATTGGCTATAACAGAATAACCTGTTTCTTTTAGTTTGACTGAAAGACTTAACTTTGCCATTCTTCACTTAAAATGAGTTCTCTGCATTGTCCATGAGAACAAATCTTCTTAAACTTTTGAGAAATAAGTTTAATACATAAAACCCTAAAAATTAATGTGACTGAACCCGCATATTTATACCACATAATATTTATAAATATTATCTCCAATATTTCTGTGCTATGTTAAAGCAAGGATGTGTAACTAATATTGTGAGAATATGGCAAATGGGGTGGAGAAGGAAATAGTTTATAAATTTTAGAGTCACTGTAATTAATAGAAGGAAATACATATTTTCACATAATCAAATACACATGAACAGTTTCCACTTGTATCATGGGCGTGGATTTGAAGGCAACATAGAATAAGGAAGGAGCCAACTTTAAAGATGTTTATTTTTTCAGCTTATGAGGAACACGTGGCGTTAAGTATATAGAAATATACATCTGAAAATTAAATAACTACACCAGTGAGTTAATACTCAACTCTTCAAGGGCAGAAATGGTCTCCTTCAGTTTTCAATCCTTAGTACGTCCAACAGTACTTGCTACACAAAAGGTATTTGGTACATTTTGAGAGAGGAAGGAAAAGCTTTCCCCCATAAAACAGTTGGGAAAAAGCTCACTTTTGCTTGACGCTGAGGAAGAACTAATCATTTTCTAAAGTGGTAAAAATCCACAAATAAAAACCAGATCATTTTATTGAATGCAGTTGAAGTTACCCTTTTGCCAAATGTTTATTCTTTGACTCCAATGTGCTGGATAATGTACAAGGGCTAAGATAGCTCAGAAGAGGAATGAGACACTCCTTGCCCTCAGGGAAGAGTGGATCAAACAGGGGAGATAAAACATGCAGAAGCAAGTGGTGACAAAGCTATAGTGATATAAAGGTGTGTTATGTTGTGTACATGTTCAAGGGAGATATTACTTTGGGCTGATGGAATTTGTTGAATGCCTATTGCATGCTAGGCACTTTGAAATTTATTTCCCTCACAAAGATGGACATTATTATACCTACCTCACAGATGATGAAACTGAGGCTCAGAAAGGTACGCATGTGAGCAATTCATAGCTGTCACTTCGTGCTGGATGCGTGCAGCTCTTTTAATGATCACATGATGCCTTCCAGAAGCAGAGGACGTTCATGCAGGAAGTAACATTGGGGTTGGGCCTTACAGACCTTGTCCATAGTAGAATCCTGTCCTGTAAGGTTTCCCCTTCTGATCAGTGCTCTGTGAGCTTCTTTCCTTCCCTTCCTCGCTGACCCATTGCAAGCCAGGTCAGTTAGAGTCTTCTCTTGAAAATTATCAGACTGAATTTTAAGGAACAGAAGCAATCACACTTGGTGGGTAGGAGCTGTGGAGAATGTGTACTGAGAACTCTTACCTACCATGTCTGCCATGATGTGGAAGAAACTAGACCATACTAGAGAAGAAGCTGATATGCCAATAAGAGCAGAGGTGAGAATGAGAATGAGAGAGAGAAATAGAGAAAAAGAGAGAGAGTTATTTCCAGTTTTCATGAGGCCCAATTCTAGCTTTTTCCTCCCTCCTGCTATGGGAAATACTCCAAAATCCTTTCATCCTTCCAATTTCTTTGGTAACTTAGTTCAAGTGTGTTTTTCTATCACTTGCAACCAAAAAATGAGTAGTATGATAAGGTAGTCTTTGAAGGCAATATAAATAATTTAAGTTAAAAAAAAAAAAAAAGGCAGGGGGAAGTACAAAAGAATGTCTCAGTCTGGGTTTCCCAGAAAGCAGAGCTTGAGACAGAGGAGACTGTACTACTACCCTATGAGAGAGTGCAGTCCTAGGGCTGGGTATGAGGGAAAGGGGAGGGAGAGAGCAAAGGCAGGATGGACACAATGAGATGTGTCCTAATGGTCAAGGGTTTGCCTGGTTGGACATTTATTCTCTGCTCTTCCAAGTTGCACCATATGGCTGCCTAGGGTCCACAGCATCAGCAAGCAGAGGGAAGCCTTGGGCAGGACAGGAGAGGTATGTGGTGCCGGCGTAAAGCGAGGCACTATTGAGTTGTGTCTGCTGGAATGAGTCAGAATCCATGAAGAGTCGGTAATAATAACACCTACTTCACATGGTTGACATAAGAATTCAATGTTAATAAAAGCAAAGTACATAGAACAGTGGGGGACACCTAGTTGGCATTAGCATTCAATAGATAATAACTATTATCATTGTTACTACTACTTCTACTAATTGTACTACTACGATTGAAGATCTTAGAGAAGAGTAATATCACCATAAGGGCACATAGGATGGGTTAGAATGGGGGAGAGAGTGGAGATGGAGAACCAGTTAGATCCAGGAGCACATATTTAAGTGTATTAAATGAATTAATCAGAAGATTATTGAAATGAATTAATCAGAAGATTATAGTTCAGATGAGCAGGTAAATAAAGCTGGTTAGTGTAGTTTGTAAAATCCTACGGTTCTCTAGATGTCTTTGGTTTTCTTCTTTTGATTAAAAAAAAACCCATGGGTATAGAAAAATATTTCTATACCAAAAGAACATCAGTGCAAATATAAATGGCAACTGAATCTTGGTCTTGGTGTTAGGCAGATGAAAGGGAGCAGTAGGGACTGAGGTAAATTGGAGAGTACACACAGGGTATAAAGGAATTACTACTGCTCAGGAGCACTTGAGTAATTCCACACGAGAAATCGGGCCAAGTGCTTCCAGACATTTAGATTTCTGAAGAGTGGCTGAAATCCTGAGAACTGCATGAAATCACTCAGCTTTTAATGTTGGTTCAAATTTTTCTAAAATATCATGTGAGTCAAAGAATACATACCTAAAGTCCTCATGTAAGCCATGGTTGTTAATCTGCTATTTTCGTGAGTAGCAGGGAGGGCACAGAAGCCAGATTATAAGGATGTGACTTCCCAGGGTGCAGCTACCATATCGTATTGATATCTGTATATTCAGTATTAACAGTACCTCATTGGCACAGATATAAGTAAAATGATCCTTCCCTTAAAAGTTGGTTGGAGATAGACACATAAGCATCTAGTTATAATACAATGGGATAAATATGATGACAGAGATGAGTCCAAGATATTAGGAGAGCACAGAGGTAAGGCAACAAATTAAGGGAGCCTATATCCAGTAAGACTTCTCAGAGGAGGTGACATGGCATTGCTAGGTAGTAATGAAAAAAACCTAAGAGGTCGGATAAACAGTTTTTTCAATATTTACTTTATCATTTAGAGTGGTTAAAGCAAATATTGAAATTTAAAGAAACATATAGTAATTCTATACCTTATTCTGCTTCATGCTGTGGAAAACAATAAATGCATTAATATTTCCACTTAGGATTGAAAATGTTTGGGGAAGCAAAAAAAGATTGTTTGCCAAATAATGAAAAATTTTATTTCCTTAGAAAATATCACGTCATCTGACAGAAAAAATTACTGCAAAACTACAAGAGTACCTGTCCAGCCAACAATAAAGGGGGTCGACATTATAGTCATTCTTTTATTTACTTCTCAGACTGGGAAAATATATCAGGCCTTTATCTGATCATCAGATAAGACTACCTTTTCCTTAGTAAGAGAAACAGATTTTATCGTCAGGAGATAATAGAGAACGTTTATATGCACATTTCAGTGGCGAAATAATTAAACTTTTTAGAAATACCCTTGAAAATCATTCAGATATATGGTTACTTCTGAAGATCTTCACGATCTTTCTGAGATCTGAAATTCTACTTCTGTAAGGCAACATTTTCTTCTTGATACAGATATATCCCATTAAAAAGAAACCAGAATAAATGTGCAATCACAAACTTGCTAAACTAGTTTAATTAGCGTTTTAACAATCATTAATGTGAGCAACACAGAGGTCCTGAAATGAAAGGATCACATTGTTTTGAGTCACTCACTATAGTGCATTATTTTAAATTCTTTTTTCTTTTCTTTTCTCTTTTTTTGATGAAAGATGTAAGAGAGACATTTCAGAAGGGAATATGTACCTTGATCGGAGACACGATCTTCAGGACCGGGAAACTGCATAACGTGCCTTAGCTACTTGCAATTCTGGTTCCAAGAGCTAGTTCCCGGTTCTGTAAAATGTTAGTAATTCTGGCTTTGGCTAATTCATAATTTATAATAAACCATATGGGACACAGGGTAAAATTTGTTTTTGAACCATCTAAGACAGGGTAAAAGAATTTTAAAGCAGCTTAATGTTATAAATGAGTCTGCAGATGAGATATTTAAGATGATTAAAAAAAAGAAGAAGAAGTTGTTCTCAAACACTTTGGAAGTATGGACTTAAATAAACAGATGAGCCATGTGCAAATTATTTAAACCTATTCTAAGCCCTGTCACATTTGGAGGGAACCTTGAAAGGTCATTCAGTCGCATTCTAGTTTCATGACCATAAATACCTTTATTTGAGAATACTTTGCTTAAAATGTCACTAGTTAGTAACATAATTACTTTTCTTAAAGCACTTAAAGTCACTCTTAATGACCACTGTGCTTTTTAGAAAAGAGTCTAAATCAGTGTTTTTCAAAATAATATCTGTAAATTATTTTGAATACCTTATTTGTGTTTTATTAGATTTTCCTTCTTTCTAAATATATAATTTCAAGGGTTAAAAAAAATTCATTCATTTATTTATTTTAAAATAACATATCTTGGGTCTGGCCCAGCAGCACCTTGACAAACTACGGCAGGTGGATTAGAGTGAGGGTGGAGGTAGCTCTGACACTTGGCCTATGAAAGAGACCTGGTGACAGATGCTGAGTGGATCCATCTGTCGAGCAAGTTAGGATAGTCAAAATGGTATGGCATAAGAAAAATGAAGTGTTGGGGTTTCATGAAGGTATCCTCAGAGATTCATGGGGTAGAGTAAGAAGAAATCAAGTGATGCTCTATCGTCAGAAGCCCAGACATTCAACCTCAGTGAAGTTAGTAGATCTCAGTACCCAGATTTCTAGCAGAGGTGTTGGAAAGAACAAGGCAAGATCCAGTGCTAAATAGCATGGGTAAGAAGGCAGGTGACTAAGATAAAAAGACTAAAGTCCAGAATCAAGTCCAAATCAGAATCTGAGCCACAGAACTATGAGGGAGGTGGAGTGGACAACTGTCCACGGCGCCCAGCCTTCATTCTCTTTTTTCTTATCATAGGTCTCCTCTGGGAAGCCAGCCAGATAATGAGCATGGAGTTGACCTCATCTAGCTCCTGGGGTGAGCCCTGGATGGCTTAAGTCAAGCAGCATAGTGTCTATGACCTACGCTGGATCAATGACAGTGAACTGTTGGGACTTTAACTAAGACTGCTAGCATTGCAGTCTCCTCTTCTTGGAACTACTGTCAGTTCTAGTATCATGAGGGGAGCCATATTGAGGAAAAAGCTGACATGACTTGTGAACATGGAAGACTGAAAATTGGCTGGGAAATGAAGACAAAGCACTAAGGATACAGTAAACCATGGATCTTGTGATGACTAAAGACAGCACTATCTCTCTGGACATTTTAGTTGTCTGGACCAATGAATTCCTTTTTCGTTGCAGCCATTTGCGTTGGGATTTCTGTCACTTGTGATTGAAAGCACTTGATACATTAGATGCTGGCCAGGAATAATGAAGAAACACAGTTGTTAGATGATTCATGGTGGGCACCGAGTCTCGGGGATAAGACCAGTCTCGTTATGATTAGGGTGACTTAAGGTTAGAGATGTCTTGATGTTGAATCCCAAAGTACTGGGCAAGAACTATTTAAATTTCTTTTGCTGAAGATTAGGATTGGTTGCATCTTAATTGGTTGAATTTAAGGTGAAAATTGAGCCTGCAGATGACAACAAATTTACAGGAGGAAGATGGGCTAAGAAGCAGGCTGGGTCTGAGTCCATTTACAACACTCCTAAACTTGATTTATTCTTGGAATTGGGAAAGGAGAGTTTGAGAGGGACTTAAGGTCTAATTTTATAATGTAGGACAAAGGAAGACATAAATGTACACAAATAATTACTTAAATATTTTGAAATAAGAATTTTAATATATCTAAATAAATAGCTATATACCAATATATCAATAAGTGAGGCAAAGCTATGTAATCAATCTCTTTATTTTAATTGGCATGAAGAATGCACATGAGACTAATATGGTGACAATTATAATTAGAAGTTATATTTCCTTGCTATCCTCTCTCATGAAGACCCTACCTATCTTTGTTTATTGTTATATTCCCAGTATCTAGAGCAATTGCTGTTTGGCAAATTGAATAGATAACTTGGTTGTCTTCCTATAGGTTCTCTCCAAAGCTGACCTTGACATAAGGACTTGGGCAGAGATGGTTTATTTCAGATGTGAACCCAGGCAGCCAAGCAAGGAAGTAGAGAAATTAAACAGGGGAAGGAAAGGAACCAATAAAAGGCATGTTAACAAGCCAGCTACCATTGTAGGCAACAGGACTTCAATCTCACGGGGAACGTCTAAGAAACCATGTGGAACATGCCTCAGAACTGTTCCCTTGTACAGTGGGAAAGCTAGGACTTTACCTTCCACATCTCATTCCCCATTAGGTGAGGGCTCACTCCATCCCTAGAGGTGAACTCCCCAACACTTGTGTTGGGTCTGTCTGCGGTGGCCTACGGTATCACAATGTGGAGAAAGCCCTCAGGCAGAGGAATGGGGAGAGCCAGAAACTTGAGATGGGGAGTTTGTGAGAGAAACAATCTATCACAGCGACAGGTGAAATTTGAGGCAGACCAAGAGGATATGGGGTGGACATCTATAGCATCTGCCACACTGATAACCAGGACACCTGTTTTCATCTGGTCAATATCTCTTACCCACTACTTTAGGTCATGGCATCTCCCCTTCACCTGGTGAACTGATACTCCTCCAGTCCATGCATTTCTGGTGTCTGCCAATCAAGAACTGCTGGGCTCCATCTTACTGCCCTAGAATGTTATATGTGGACACTGAGAGGATGAGAAGATCTCTCTTTCCTCTAAGTTCACTAACTTAAATGATTTATACCTGGACTCATCTGCAGCCATGCTTCTCCTTCCCCTGCTTCAAGGAGGAAGCCATCTATAGCAGCAGAGAATGGAACCAATATTTACAGAGAGAAGCAAAACCAAAGAATGCAGAGAACCAAAAAGACAAAGTTGAGTTCTAAAGTGAAGTCATTTCTTCCTTTTTTTAAAATAAATTTATTTATTTATTTATTATTTATTTTTGGCTGTGTTGGGTCTTCTCGTTGCTGTGTGCAGGCTTTCTCTAGTTGCAGCGAGCAGGGGCTACTCTTCGTTGTGGTGCACTGGCTTCTCATTGCAGTGGCTTCTCTTGTTGTGGAGCACAGGCTCTAGGTGCATGGGCTTCAGTAGTTGTGCCATGTGGGCTCAGTAGTTGTGGCTCGCGGGCTTAGTTGCTCCACAGCATGTGGGATCTTCCCAGACTAGGGCTTGAACCCTGCATTGGCAGGCGGATTCTTAACCACTGCGCCACCAGGGAAGTCCCTGAAGTCATTTCTTAAGGCTGATCTACTCCGGTCAGGAAAGTTCCCCTGACTTACCCAGTCTCATGAGGAAATCGGTTTTCTATTCTACTCCACCTCCACTTTTTTCTTTACACGTTCTAGATTGAATTAGCTTTCTCTCATTAACAGCCGTAATAGTATTACCCAATATACTTGCTTTAAAAAAAAAAAAAAAGCCACATAGTTGGTAGAAATAGAGCAACCATTAGTTTCTAGGAGGCAGAGAATCCTACAATGAACAACACATACCTCATCTACACTATGGAAATGTAGTAGCTGGGAAGAAAATACTTATCTCTGCTCTAGGAAGAGAGGAAAAATGACACAAATCTTGTGTGGTCTACGGAAGAACAAATCTCTTTAGATCCTGAGTCTAGTACATATAAAGGGGGTTTTATACACAAGTTTTTTGTTTGTTTGTTTGTTTTTAGGACACCAAAACACTGAGGGATCATGGGAGGAGGAGTCCTTCAAAAAAGCTTTGTATCACTAATTGTCCTTGTCTTTTGTATGTTCTTCTAAAGATCTTTTTAAAAGTTGTTTTACTATGTATTTATTATCTTAATTATAAATTAGTACTTCACGATGACATCTTAAACACTCATGCTTTTGCCTCTTCTTTTTTCTTCAACTAGTAGAAACAAGTTAAGAAGTAAACAGCTTGACAACATTGTTACCTTCCTTATAAGACTTTTTTTAAATTATTTTTCTTTTGTTAAATAGAAAATTCCTATACTTCTCTCAATCTGCTGCTATAAAATCCTGCTGCTTGATTTTCTATTTGATACTTTTGTGACATTTATTCAAATTGAAAAAACATCTTCAAATTATTTGTATTTATAGACACAACCCAGGAAATTTCATGTAAATACAGAAAATCAGTTTTTGACAAAACATAGAAAAATGATGTACACATGATTCTGATGAGAAACCATGATGTTTAATACAATTTAACAAATTTTTGAGTCGCTGATGTTGGTCAGGGATTGCACTAGACTCAAAATAATAGGCTGCATATCCAGGTCTTATATAAAACCTGACAGATGATTATTGTTATTGGAGAACTAATACCAAGAGATACTGTGAGGCTTTGCTGTCTTCCTTGCAATGGCGTTCTGAGAAGGCAGATCTAGAACCATGGGGTTGATAACCTGGTATTTCTGTCCCACGGCCAGGGGTACATTGACCCCTCCCCACGGATAGGTTATGTTACTCTGAACAACTGAAGCCAGTGAGCTGGATGGAGAGCACGAGGGATAGTAAAGAAGGAAAGGGAGGCTCATAGTGGGACTGAGTATCAGGTCTGGAGGAGCTTCCGGCAGTAAACAGGAAATGAGTTTTAAGATGACAAGAGGGAGTATTGAGAAGAAACTGGATCAAGAGAGTGAGTATTAAGTGTGTAAACAGTAAAAGGATTGAAGACCCACTTTTCTGGAATGCAAGCAGGAGTGAATCTGGTAGCTCAAAGGAGCCATTTACAACTAGACATCCTCCACAAATCAAATAAATGAAAATCAAAACAATGGAAGCAATCTATCAGTTTACTTAGAACACACCAAATAACTTGCTGGATTAAATTGTTTTTCTCAAAGTCACTGTACCAATTTACCTTCCCACCTGCACTGTATGGGAATTTCAGTTGCTCCACATCCACACCAACAGTTGGTATCGTCAGTCTTTTTTATTTTAAGATCACTGGTATTAAAAAAAAAAGATCTCATGTATCTCATGAGGAGCAAGGTTGAGAACCAATTTTCTATAATTTTCTATAAATTTCTATAAATTTCTGAGAGAATCATACTAGATAGATAAGAATGGAAACTGACCTTTAGAATAGCCACCTGGGAAAATTACTTAATCTCTTTGTGTTTAGTAATCCTCATTTATAAAATTAGGATAATAATTCATAAGGCTGTTGTGAAAATTTGCATATGTTAAGACATGCAAAGCACATTGTGTTTGCAGTTCTAACTATTGTTATTGTATCTGCCATAGAGTCAACCAAACAGTGAACAAACATTCCTGGGTACATTCTTCCATGGGTTGTGTGAGACCTCCCCAAACACTCCTGCATTCTACAGGTTAAGCAGTTACTCACTCATTTATCAGGAACGAAGGTTATAAAAGGCATGTTTTTAGTCATTATCTGAAAATGCCAAACCAAAAAAAAAAAAAAAAAAAAGATTAAAAAAAAAATGATTGAATAGGAGCAAGAGAAAATGAGGATAGATTATCTTCTTTATAATTTCCATTACTGTAAATAAATTCACAAAAATTATGAACAGCCAAAAATAATCATTTTCCTCTCAAATTTGAACCATTGGTTTAAGAAATATGTGTGTTAAATTTTAAAGTCTTCAAAATAAAATGGAGAAAATAACATTTAAAAATCTCTTATTATACACACACACATAAAATAATTTCTACCAATATATACAATTTCAGAAATAGCAGATGCTGTCAGTGGGGTCAGTGTAGCTTAAATTTTAGCCTTAGGAAAACAAAGTATTTTTACATCAAATCAAATGTTGAAAAAATATAACCTGACATATGAATATTTAGAATGAGAAGCAACAACTAGGATCCACACCAAGTATGCCATTACATCAATTGTACTTGAAAGCAAAAAATAGCATATTGTGTATCTTTTTTTTTTTTTAAGACTCCACATATAAGTGATATCATGATATTTGTCTTTCTCCATCTGGCTTCACTTACTATGATAATCTCCAGGTCCATCCATGTTGCTGTAAATGGCATTATTTCATTCTTTTTTGATGGCTGATTAATATTCCATTGTATATATGTAATACATATATATGCCCAGGAGTGGGATTGTAGGATCATATGGTAACTCTATTTTTAGTTTTTTAAGGAACATGCATACTGTTCTTCATAGTAGCTGCCCCAATTTACATTCCCACCAACAGCATTTGTTATTTGTAGACTTTTTAATGATGACCATTCTGACTAGTGTGAGGCGATACCTCCTGGTAGTTTCAGTTGCGTTTCTCTAATAATTAGCAATGTTGAGCATCTTTTCATGTGCCTATTGGCCATCTGTATGTCTTCTTTGGAGAAATGTTTAGTTAGATCTTCTGCCCATTTCTTAATTTGTTTGATTTTATAATATTGAGCTGTATTAATTTTGGAAATTAATCTCTTGTCGGTTGCATTATTTGCAAATATTTTCTCCCATTCGTGGGTTGTCTTTTCATTTTGTTTACGGTTTCCTTTGCTGTGTACAAGCTTTTAAGTTTAATTAGGCCTCATTTGTTTCTTTTTGTTTTTATTTTCATCACTCTAGGAGATGGATCCAAAAAGATACTGCTGCAATTTACGTCAAAGAGTGTTCTGCCTCTGTTTTCCTCCAGGAGTTTTATAGTATCTGGTCTTACTTTTAGGTCTTTAATCCATTTTGAGCTTATTTTTGTATGTGGTGTTAGAGAATGTTCTAATTTTTTTTTACATGTGGCTGTCCAGTTTTCCCAGCACCACATATTGAAGAGACTGTCTTTTCTCTGTTGTATATTCTTGTCTCCTTTGTTATAGATTAATTGACCATAGGTGCATAGATTTATTTCTGTGCTTTCTTTCCTGTTCCATTGATCTTTATTTCTGTTTTTGTGCCAATACCATACTGTTTTGATTATTGTACATTTGTAGTATAGTCTGAAGTCAGGGAGCATGATTCCTCCAGCTCCAGTTTTTTCCCTCAAGATTGCTTTGGCTATTTGGAGTCTTTCTGAGTTTCCATACAAATTAAAAAATTTTTTGTTCTAGTTCTGTGAAAACTGGCATTGGTAATTTGATAGGGAATGCATTGAACCTGTAGATTGCCTTTGATAGTATAATTTTGATAATATTGATTCTTCCAATCCAAGAACACAGTAAATCTTTCCATCTGTTTGTGTTGTCTTCAATTTCTTTCATCAGCGTCTTATAGTTTTGGGAGTACAGGTCTTTTGCCTCCTTAGGTAGGTTTATTCCTAGGTATTTTATTCTTTTTGATGTGATGGTAAATGGGATTGTTTCTTTAATTTCTGTTTCAGATATTTTGTTGTTAGTGTATAGAAATACAACAGATTTCTGTGTATTAATTTTGTATCCTGTGACTTTATCAAATTTATTGATGAGCTCTAGTAGTTTTCTGGTAGCATCTTTAGGATTTTCTATGTATAGTATCATGTCATCTGCACACAGTGACAGTTTTACTTCTTTTCCTATTTGGATTCCTTTTATTTCTTTTTCTTTGATTGCCATGGCTAGGACTTCCAATACTGTGTTGAATAATAGTGGCGAGAGTGGGCATCATTGTCTTGCTCCTGATCTTAGAGGAAATGCTTTCAGCTTTTCACTGTTGAGAATGATGTTAGCTGTCAGTTTGTCATAAATGGCCTTTATTATGCTGAGGTATGTTCCCTCTATGCCCACTTTCTGGAGAGTTTTTATCATAAATGGATGTTAAATTTTAACAAAAGCCTTTCTGCGTCTATTGAGATGATCATATGGTCTTTATTTTTCAAGTTGTTAATGTGGTGTATCACACTGAACTTATTTACACACACAGATGAACTTATTTACAAAACAGAAACAGACCTACAGACATAGAAAACAAACTTATGGTTACCAAAGGGGAAAGAGGTGGGAGAGGGATAAATTAGGAAGTTGGGATTAACATATACAGACTACTACATTTAAAATAAATAACCAACAAGGACCTACTATATAGCACAGGGAACTATACTCAATATTCTGTAATAACCTATAGGGTAAAAGAATACATATTTTATATCTCAATCACTGTGCTGTACACCTGAAACTAACACACCCTTGTAAATCAATTATATTCAATTAAAAAATAGCGTATTTTGCTTGTGGCTATTCAGCAAGCAAGAGCGAATAGATCAAGTTTTACTCTTGGGCTTCCCTGGTGGTGCAGTGCTTAAGAATCCGCCTGCCAATGCAGGGTACACGGGTTCGAGCCCTGGTCCGGGAAGATCCCACATGCCGCGGAGCAACTAAGCCCGTGTGCCACAACTACTGAGCCTGTGCTCTAGAGCCTGGGAGCCACAACTACTGAGCCCACGGGCCTAGAGCTCATGCTCTGCAACAAGAGAAGCCACCACAATGAGAAGCCCACACACCACAACGAAGAGTAGCCCCCGCTCGCCGCAACTAGAGAAAGCCCGTGTGCAGCCTGCACGCAGCAACAAAGACCCAACTGAGTCAAAAATAAAAATAAATAAATTAACTAATTAAAAAAAAAAAACTTTTACTCTTGAGGCAACGTTGTGAATAAGTCAACAACTTTAATTTGCCACCTATGTCACAACCAGAACAAAATACCTTTGGATGTACAAGAGTCAAATGTGCACTGTCACATTTTTCACTGTTTATATAATCTGAACTATATATAACACTATAACAAAAATAGACATAACCTGAAACCTTACCACCATGAACGTTTCGGTGTTCATATTAGAATGTTTAATAAACTCTAAAAATCAACATCTCCCATTTGCATTCACGCTTACTGGGTTACTCAGTTAGATTCAGATACTATACCTTCGAATAGCCAGCATAATATGTTCACTTGTTGTTGCCTTGTTCCCTCCACTCCCGCTTCCTCTTTTCTAAAAATATTTCAAAATTCCCATCCATGGGTGGATTGTGGTGGTCCTTGTTCTTAAGCCAGTCAGCATAATAGCCCAAGTGGATACTGATAAGCTATGTCATCCAGAAGGACAAATAAGACTAAGTTCTGGGATTCCAGTTGTGGGAAGCAGACTTTCCCTTTTCTGTCGGAAACATGTGGCCTGGAAACCTTCTTGAAATGCCAAGAAGAATGTCTTTTGAGAATGGGGGAACCACTAAGGAAATATTGCTGAGGAATGAGGGGTAGCAACTATATTCCATTCACTTTTTTTTTTTTTTTGCGGTACGCGGGCCTCTCACTGTTGTGGTCTCTCCTGTTGCGGAGCACAGGCTCCGGACGCGCAGGCTCAGCGGCCATGGCTCATGGGCCCAGCCGCTCCGCGGCATGTGGGATCTTCCCGGACCGGGGCACGAACCCGTGTCCCCTGCATCGGCAGGCGGACTCTCAACCACTGCGCCACCAGGGAAGTCCCACTCACATTGTTTTAATCACTGGATCAAACTTCTGAAACAAAACCTACTCTGGACTTTTCAGTTACGTGAGACAATAAATTCCCTGTATTGTTTAATCCAGTTTGAGCTGGATTTCCAGTAACTGAAATCTGGTTACTTGCAACCAGAAAAGAAGAAAGGAAGGAAGAAAGAAAGACAGACCTTGTTGGAGATAAACCTGAGAGTTTAAACACTCAGAAAAGCTGCTTGCCATTTTCAAAATGGGTACTTTGATCATCGTTTCAGTGGACTTTTAGACAAGGGCACATACTGGATGGCATTTTGTGCTTCTTGCTTCCATGCATTTGCTCATTTCTCTTAAGGCTCCGTTCAACTGACATTTTCTCCCAAGAAGTCTTCTCTGAACCTGTCAGCACAGAGGGATTTGACAATCTTAAGACACACAAAATAGTCACTGTAAATGTTATTTATTATTTTTAACAGCCAAATTCTTCTTAATTGGTTGCAAACTCACAGAGGCAGGATTTGTCTGGTTCATATCTGCCCCACCAGGCCAAACACGATGCCTTGGCATCACAGGTCCTCAGAAAGGTTTGTTGAATGGGACAACGTTGTTTTCTTTCCCTAACCCTATAATGAAAGATATTATGATGCAATCCCCCCTTTTTTTCTTCTGGCTCTGATTTTAAGAAGCAACCACAACAAATTTTTCTATAAACCTCACCATTTAGAGGCAGCAGTTCCAGTCTGCAACCCCTGAAACCAAAACAGGAAAGGACACTATGTATTGATGTTAGAAATCCACAAATGCCTCAGTTTCAAATATTTTCCACTGTTTTTTTTTTTTTTTCCTTTCATCAAATGAAATCTTTCCATGTTTTAGCTCTCAGAGAGATTAAGCACATTTAATCTAATTATGCAACTCACTGACAAAAGCAATCTAAATGTGAAACACTCTGCTGGTTGTATTTCGCAGTTGCCATTGGAAACAGACAAGTTTGGAAAACTGCAAGTCAAGTCTGAGCCCCGGCATTATCATGCCTCTGAGGGAAGGCACTACCTGGCTCTGTTCTTTCTTTCCTTTGTACGCGTGCTGCATGGGACTCCACAAATAACCGAAAACGACTGCACCGAGATGGGACTACCACATACATTGAAAAAATGGAGAAAAGCTCTAAGAGTTAAACAAACAAGCAAACAAACCACAAGCAAGTAATGCCCAACTTGCCAGGGTGTCTGAGACTTGATATCTTCTGAAGATAGGTAACACACAATTCATCTGATGTAGGATAATAACAGTCTTCCTGGCATTAAAAAAAATTCCCAATTCCATATATCCTTGGTAGGTCCTCAGGCTCACAATTCAACTTTAGGTATTATAGTTGGAGCTGTAGGTTTTGTCTTTCACCCTGGTAATATGTTATATTCAGATACGGAAGAGATGAACTATAATACTTCCAAAACGTATTTCTTAATTATTTTTATTCACTTTAGGTTATCAAACGATGAACGGCAGGTTTTCTTCCCAAAAATAATTTTGCAGATTATTTTGAATTCTAGGCTGGGTCTATAGGACAGCTCCAAAACATTTTGGAAGTGGAAAACAGAATGCTGGCATCCAGGTGGGAACATTACGATGCACAAAATGGATTCCTTGAAACGAGAGCGCTCAGCCATGTAAAGACGGCCGGTTTGACCAGTTTCTTCGCCCTCAACTTGCCAGCTTCTCCTGTGTGTTATCTGATTGGAAAGTCTTTGTAACTGAGTGACAGGTATGGCAAACTCCTGCAAGACAGCTTTTTGTAACAGAAACTGAGCTCTGTATTCATCTCTCCGTTAACTCTGAGCACCCAAGTGTTCATCTCAGCAGCTTGGACAGTTTTCCTGAGCTCTTCACCTCACAGCAGGCCCTACACTAATGTGTGCTACAGAGGAGGTGAGATTCTCTCTGGCCCTGGCTTCCTCCCCTTTTCTTCTGGCCTGGGATGTTGAGGTCCCGGAATGCCTTGAGGCAGGACCCACCCAAGGGATGGCTTGAATAGACTTTCTAATTTACACAAATCTTGAAATCATTAAGAATTCTGTTTCTACATTCTATTTCATGTCTCAGTCTTGTACTATTAGCCTCCACCCAAGACCTCCCAGCTGGAATCACAGTGCTTTTTAGCTGTAGGATTAGCATTGACAATTTCCATTCATTCATTTATTTATTCACTCATCCAGTTATCTTTCCATGTGGTCACTGAACAAATATGTCTGTTGATCGCTGCTATAGATTGAATGTACATGCCCCACCCCCCAAATCCATATGTTGCAACCCAATCCCCAAATTGATGGTATTTGGAAGTGGGACCTTTGGGAGGGCTCCTCAAAACAGAGACTCCAGGGATCATCTTCCACCATGTGAGGACACAGCGAGAAGACTGCAGGCTATAAACCAAGAAGAGGGCTCTCACCAGACACCAAATCAGCCAGCACGTTAACCTTGCACTTCCCATGCTCTAGGCTGTCAGAAATGAATGTTTGTGCTTATAACCCACCCAGTCTCTTTGGTATTCTGTTAGAGCATCTTGCACTAAGACAATCTCCTACCATACACAGTACTGCGATACAGTGATAAGCACAGTACTGTGAATGCAGCGATAAGCAAAAGCAGACACAGTCCTGTCCACAGGGATCTTACGGTCCACTGAGGGTAGGAGATAAGCACCTCCCCCCCCTCGTAATAAATTTAAAATTAGAAACAAGGTAGGTTCTATGAAGACAAGGTACATGGGGCTATGAAAGAGCTTATCAGGTTGAAGCAGGGAGGAGTGGGGGGAGCAGGGAGGGGTGGGGGGAGCAGGAAGGCTTTGTCCCAGAAAAATTCCCGCTTGTGTGAGGTGAGTTGGAATTATGCTGACAAAAGAGTGAGTAGGAGTGAATTTTGGATGGGGAGAGCATTTCATGCAGAGGGAGCTATCCACAAAGCTCCTCTGGTAGGAAGAGGCTGGGAAAGGGAACTGAAGTAAGAGCAGTTTGACAAGAGCACAGACAGTGAGAAGAAATAGGATGGGAGAGGATTTGGAGGAGGCCTTGGAGATCAGGATAAAGATTCTGATGAGTAGGCTAAGAGAAATGACTGAAGGCTTTAATGTGACAGTGGAATGGCCAGACTTACGCTTAAAGATCACCTCGGCTACTATGTTGAAAACAGGTTAGAGTAGAAGTGGGAGTGAGATGGGCAACGACAGTCCCGGTGCAGATGAAGATCCCAGGATCGTGGTGGTGGATATAAACAGTAGTGGAGGGATGTCAGAGATTTTCCAAGGCATATTCATTGGCATAGTAATGGACTGTGTATGAAGTGCAAAGGAGAGGATTCTGGAACTGAACTTTCTGACTAGTTCAGTCACTCACAGAGAGGGGAAACTGGAAGAGAGTCCATCTGGAGGAGAAAATCATAAGGGTAGTTGTGGACAATTTGAGTTGAGACATTTAACCGGCTACGTCCAGTAGGCGTTTGGACGTGCGGGTCTCAGGTTCAGGAGAGCGATCTGGGCTGCTGCAATTACACTGTAATTGTAATCACTGCTGGATTTGTGGATCACTGCTGTATACATAGGTGCTAATTGCATTCACAAGTATGCATGAGCTCCCCTGAGGAGATGCTGTGGAGTGAGAAGACAAGACGACCTAGGGCTGAGAACGTTCCAACATTTAATGGCCAGACAGGAGAAAGGGAAATTATTAAAGAGATGGAGAAAGATTGTCAGACAAATTAGGAGAAAACTAGGAAAACCAGGAGAGAATAGTGGCTGATATTCTCCATTCGTCTTTCCACCCTCCTTCATGCTGTCCTGTGCCCTGGGGAGCTCATTTCTATGAGTTGCCTCAGCCTGATGCTGGGCTCAGCCAATGAGAGAAGAGAGAGATGAGATCGATTTCCCTGGTGTCTTCCTGTTCTGCTGTGGTATTACAGTGGTTTCATTCTTCTAACATCAACAGTTTGTATCTTAGAGTGAGTTAAAGAGTACATTGAAGGAAAAAAGAGAGAGAGAGGAAGGGAATATGTACGGATGAGTCTTCGGAGGCACTCTGTGTGGCCTTAAGCAGAAGAATGCAGCCATGTCAAATCACAGCACGGCAGATTGGGTTTGAGGCTCCCTACGTACAAAACGTCTGTTGAGATCTGCCTGTCTTCTGTCTTGATCCCTTTCCGCATCTCTCATATTACTCTTCAGCTTACTCCAATCTGTCAACTTATCAACATCTTGCATAAAGGAGAAGAGTCATAGGAGAGTAGCTGGAGGTGAATATGGGCTCAGAGGCGAGTTCAACAACAACAACAATCCTTAATCAGGTCAAGAAGTATAGTTAAAGCTTCGGGATCAGCATTTGGTGGAGATTTGAACTAGCTTAGTTGCTATAGGTCTGGTGTCTGGTGTGCAATGGAAGAGCCTTGCACGCACACCCAAACAACCTGAAATGTGTTGCTGTTCTCCATTCCTCCCCCTGGTGTCCCAACGTGTATGATCAGGTCCCTGCTTGCTTCCCTTGTTTGCTTCTCTGGGCAGCAGTGTCTTGACCAAAATAAAGAAGGGGGTCTATTTAGTCCTAATAACCCTAATGGCTGGAGGGTTCTTAATTTGAAAAGTTTCAGCAGCAAAAAGAGAAATTAATTAATAATGGCTAAGCCTACATTTTTGGAGAACTATATAAAGTGTTCTGTAGAGTTAATAATTAATCATGAATAATGAATTGTGAAATTAATATTCATATCTTCCTTTTTAAGTCACTGCTAAAGCTTCGAGCCAAGTGAAGTTACATATTTACCTCTGATCTTGGTTTCTTTTCTTGGGTTATCTGTGCTGTTCTGACATATGCCTCCTGCCTTGTGCCTATCTGTGCTAGGAAAGGGATATCCTTGAGTCTGTGCCTTAATTACCAATTACAGAGGGTTAACAAAATTTTTTTTATTATTGTTCTGAGTTCACTAAGTATAGAAACACTTTAACTATTTTTAAAGGAGGTGGCTTCTATCCAGGCTTTCTGCTAAATGCCTTCTGATAATTCTAATTATTCCCTGGAAATGGCTTCCATTTTCATTTGCTGGAATGCAACTTTTGGCTTTTTAAAAAATACTCTCTATTGCCTCTGTATTCTACCTGCGCGTTGCAATGTGAGGGGATTTATTTCACTTATTTTGTGAGGGAAAGAAAGTAATTTGCAGTTTGAGCTTGAACTGCAAAAGATCTCCCACTGCGCAAGAAGAGTAATGCCATGGTAATTCCTGCCGGAGTCTGTTAAACATCCTTCCTGGATGCAGAAGCTCAGGAGTTTGCTTTAGAGCCAATATCATGTGGGTTATTTAGATACCAAAATTTGAATATAAACAAAGGAGTTTTAACAAGTGAGGGTACAGAAATGGAGTTTAAGACTCAGTTGGATTTCAAATCTGAAATATTCCAATTCCAAATTCTTCAGTTCCCTAGGTGTTTGATACTCGGGGAATAAAACAGTCCTCATAAATTTTACGCTGTCAGGGCTTCTTATGATGTTGAAAGCCAGTGGGCCCATGGCCACCTACACAGAGTGGGAACAAAATAGTCTGTTAAAAAAAAAAACAGTCTGTGGATTTGGATCAGAAATTGCCCTCCTGGCTTAGCACTTCTATTCTTACTCACCCATGGCCTGAACTCCAGACCCTGCCCAGGTGTCTGCTTCCTGACTGCTTTTCGTTAGCTGAAATTTCCTAGGTTCTACTAAATTAACATATGCCATTATCTGAAGATGTTCGGCCAAGACTTAAACGTCAAGTAGGAGACTCAAGATATGCTTTCTTTCAATTCATGAGGATGGCTACAAACTCTAAACATCATGGGCTACAAACAAATGTTTGTTCTTAAAGTTAAGAAGAAAGAGAGTATATATGCCTTGAAGAGTGTTGTTATAATTAAGTAAATAAGATTTTTGCAGCCACTTGGAGATTTTAACAAAGTGTGAATTTTTTTTTTCTGCCAAGTCACCCGTGTAATGGGACTGTATTGCAATATAATTACAAATTTAATTTGCAAAATCTTGAAGTTGGCTTTCGTCTTTTTTATAGTTTAAATGAGATCTTTTCATTAGTTTATGGTTACTAAAGTAATAAAACGTAGAAAAGTATTAATTTTTGACCAATGTTAACAAACTGAATTTTCTCAAAACTTTTGTTGTTTAATGATCTTATATATTTTGAGATCTTTTTTAGGTGCATACAAATTAGAATCATTACCTTTTCTTGGTTAATTGGCACTTTAAAAATTATCAGTCTCTTGGAAGGAAAAAGCAGCCTCAAATGGGGGTTTCTTCCAATCACAGATCTTAGCCTTTCAATTTCTCTCTGTATCATTAGTTACTTGATGCCTCAAACATATATTTTATGTTTAATTTATCTTTTCTAACTGTTCTCAGTGAGTATATTTGTACATATAGTTAGTCATTGCCTGATGAGGAATTAAACAAAATACATTTTATTAAACTGCACAGACATTGAATCTGCAATAAACACACACATCATTCCAAACTAAATACTGTAATTCAAGAGGAATATTTAATATCCATTATTTGGTTACTTGTTTTTATTGAAACAAAAGTGGCTAGTTCAGTGCCAACTGGATTTGTTATTTTCCAAACATTTTTCCAAAGCATATATGCAGATGATGATGAATAGAGTAATTTAGAGGAAAAGCACTATGAAAAAAGTATTTTCAGATGTTAATGTATTTTCAGGGAGGGATTATGTAAAATTGCTGAAATACTTTATATTGTTGTGACTGTCTAGTGATATTAAAAAAAAAGAAATATGCATTAAAAATTTTCATTTCTATTTAATTTTTTTCTACTGTAAAAGCAAAATAAAATTTTTGTCAAGTATACTACACAGGTCATGCTTTATACTTCTGTTTGATCACATCTAGAGGTAAATGTCAAGTGTCCTATTATTGGTGAAGCAAGTTTGATTACCTGTTTAAAGTGATGTCTTCCCCATCTCTCCACTGTAAAAATATATTCTTCTTTCTTTGTTATTAAGAAATTTGTGGGAGTGACATGAGATTTATGGATATAGTCTTCTCCAACAGGATTATAAGCAATATAACTGGTTAGTGATAACTGGTGATCTTTGCTGAATGAATTTATAAATTGTGGGTTATAAAATGATGATTTTCTAATTCTATCATTCTTTCTCTTAGCTGGCATTTGTTAAAGAAGATTCTTTTTTGAGAATCACAGAAGAGCTCTTTCTCCCCGGCCACTGTCTGTAAGCAGCACTGGCTCCAGGTGACCCTGGCATACATGCTCAGTCCTGTATTCCACACAGAATAGCCCTTTGGTAGTTCAACTACCCCTTCAACAATAATCCCTTCAATCTTGCTTTTTACTTAAGTTGATCGGTCAGTTTTTAAAGTTGGCACCATGGGCTTCCCTGGTGGCGCAGTGGTTGAGAGTCCGCCTGCCGATGCAGGGGACGCGGGTTCGTGCCCCGGTCTGGGAAGATCCCACATGCCGCGGAGCGGCTGGGCCGGTGAGCCATGGCCGCTGAGCCTGTGCGTCCGGAGCCTGTGCTCCACAGTGGGAGAGGCCACAACAGTGAGCGGCCCGCGTACCGCAAAAAATAAATAAAAAAATAAAGTTGGCACCAATTTACAATACCACTAGCAGTGTTTGAAGATACCAGTTTCTCTGTAAAATATTGCATTTTTCTCTGTCAAATACTAAACGAGCCTTAAAGTAATTATATCTAATCTATAAAAAAGATTTTCACTGACTGGAAATACGAGCCTAAATTGTAAAAAGATTAAGATGTTACTGTTGTTTCTATTTAAACATTTTATCAATTTCTTAATTCTTAGAACAAGAAGTAAAATCTACTTGGACAATTCCACAAATATTCGCTGAGCAGGTAGTTAGGGATTTGAAACTTAATAAACTAATAAGAACCTGCTGTATAAAAAATAAATAAAATAAAATTCAAAAAAATATTGATGCTAAGACATGAAAAATAAAAAATGAGTGCGGAAGAAAGACTTGTATCTTTGTAGCTTCCAACCCAGTAGAAGAGACAAACTAAATATGCAATTACATTACAAAGAGCTTGCATTTCAAAGAATCTCAGGTACTTTTTTTTTTTTTTTTTTTTTTTGCAGTACGGGGGCCTCTCACTGTTGTGGCCTCTCCCGCTGCGGAGCACAGGCTCCGGATGCGCAGGCTCAGCGGCCATGGCTCACGGGCCCAGCCGCTCCGCAGCATGTGGGATCTTCCCGGACCAGGGCACGAACTCGCGTCCCTTGCATCAGCGGGCGGACTCTCAACCACTGCGCCACCAGGGAAGCCCGAAGAAGTCTTTCTGAAGGAAGTAAGGTCTAGTCTGAGACGTGAAGGCTGAGCAGGGGGATGTGAAGGGAGTAGACAAGAGGGTTCCAGGCAGAAGTCAATTTCCATGACATTTTCCTCATCTTTGAATTTGGGGGTTTTGAGATCAGATTAGAATACATGCATGTATTTTAGTACTTTATTTTGTTTTAGTAGCAATTTTTGAACGGAAATTCTATCTGGAAGCCAAATACATACATAACACACATAAAGGGGTAGTTGCTTTTATCAAAAGAGTGTGGGTGAGGTTGAGCTCTATCCATTTCCCTCCACTCTTTCCCTTAAGGGGGTTCCTAGGAGTGTGGTTTGAAAGCCACTGGACTAAATGATCCCAGGATCCCTTCTACTTTTAATGGTCTATAATTCAATGCGACCAGCTCATTTAGACACTACCTGAAGCTCAATTCAGCTTCAGAAGTTTACACAACTGGTAAGTGACAAAGGTGGGCTTCAATACCAGATAACCTGATTCTAAGATTCACACTTAAAAAAAAAATTTTTTTTTATTGCAGTATAGTTGATTTACAATGTTGTGCTGATTTCAGGCACACAGCAAAGAGAATCAGTTATACATATACATATATCCACTCTCTTTTTTTTTTTAATTCTTTTCCATATAGGGCATTACAGAGTATTGAGTAGAGTTCCCTGTGCTATACAACAGATTCTTATTAGTTATCTGTTTTATATGTAGTAGTGTGTATATGTCAATCCCAATCTCCCAATTTATATTTTCCCCCATTTCTCCCCTGGTAACCATAAGTTTGTTTTCTACATCCATGACTCTACTTTGTTTTGTAAATAAGTTCATTTGAACACTTTTTTTAAGATTCCACATATAAGCGATATCATATATGTCTTTCTGTGTCTGACTTACTTCATTCAGTATGACAATATCTAGGTCCACCCATATTGCTGTAAATGGTATATTTTGTTCTTTTATATGGCTGAGTAATATTCCATTGTATATATGTACCACATCTTCTTTATCCATTCATCTGTCAATGGACACTTAGGTTGCTTCCATGTCCTGGCTATTATAAATAGTGCTGCAATGAACACTGGGGTGCATGTATCTTTTTGAATTATGGTTTTCTCTGAGTATATATGCCCAGGAGTGGGACTGCTGGGTCATATGGTCATTCTATTTTTAGTTTTTTAAGGAACCTCCATACTGTTCTCCATAGTGGCTGTATCAATTTACATTCCCACCAACAGTGCAGGAGGGTCCAACATTCACACTTTTAACCTCACATTATACTGACTCCAATAGTGTTATTGCTATATTTTTTCTATATGTAAAATGGGGATAACATTATATTCTAAGGTCATTGAAGAACAAATGAGCTTCATCTATTTGTGTATGAGTGGTGCTTGGGTGTGCCCATATAGACATTGTTTCTTTATCACTGCATAACAAATTACCCAAATTCTGTACCTTCAGAAAATACTAATTTTAGGGGACTTCCCTGGTGGTCCAGTGGTTAAGAATCCGCCTTACAACGCAGGGGATGCGGGTTCGATCCCTGATAGGGGAACTAAGATCCCACATGCTGCGAGGCAACTAAACCTACATGCTCTAGCCCCCACATTCTAGACCCTGTGCACCACAACTACTGAGTCCATGCTCTCTGGAGCCCGCGCACCACAACTAGAGAGAAGCTTGCACGCCGCAACGAAGAGACTGCGCACCACAACGAAAGATCCTGCATGCTGCAACGAAGACCCCACGTGCTGCAACTAAGACCTGATGCAACCAAATAAATAATAATAAAAAAAGAAAATCCTAATTTTATATATTACATGACTTGGGAATTTAGACAAGATTTGGCTCCACATGGTGTAGACTGGGGTTACTCAGTGTTATGCAGAGTGCCTGGTCTACGCCAGAGGCTTTGCTAGCACACCTGGCGGCTTAGTAGGTATGGCTGGAAGGCTGAACTCTGGTGGGTCCTTCTCCTCGATATGGCCTCAGGCTTTTCCACTTGGTCTCTCCTCTTTTACCTAGTGGCTCTGGGTGTCAAGAGTGAACCTTCTAAGAGAGAGAAAGTGAAAGCTTTCAGTCTCTTAAGGCCTGGGCCCAGAGACTAACATAGCGTCACTCCCGCCATATGCTACTTGTCTACGCAGTCACAGAACCAACCACATTCAAGGAACGGGGCTATAGATCTGATCTTTTGCTGAGAGGAATATCGGAGAATTTGAAACCATCTTCAATCTGCCACAGACTCAGCTGCGGAAGAAGTCCCTCAGGGCACAGCCAGCAAGCCCAGATGGACTGTAGTCTGGATTTATATTTTCCCCCTTGCTTTCAGGGGTGTGGAAATTACAGTATGCGAGAGGATTTATGAGGCAATTCACTTAGTTAACCAAGTGTGAAGATAGTTCTTTATCTTGGGAAGGGAGAGGTTGATTATAGGAGCTGCTAAGGCCTGTTTAAGGAAATCACTAGTCTCAGGAAAAGTGGGAGACCAGTTTGAATAAAATAACTGGGGCAGGGCAGAAGAAGGTAGATATTGTTTTAGATAGAAAAGGTTTAAGGTGGAATGTTCTTTCACTGTGGCTCAAGAAATTACCTAGCTGTCAAATATGGAGTTTTTTGATATAGGAAAGGTATATTCCAGTGTCTTCTTTAAGAGACGGGACTGTGGTAACCTCTGAGGAAAGAGGACTAGTTATATCAATGCTTATGATTACCCTGGGAAGAAATTAGGAGGTAGGAAGAGCTGGCCTAGCTTTACGAATGTCAAGTGGAAGGTCAAATGGAACAAGTGAGATGGTAACAGCTGCCACGTGAATGGAGAGAAGCCACTTGAGGCTTGAAAGGAAGGGGGAAAATAGTAGATTTCACTTCAGGAATTAATATATGCAAATTGTGGATTTTGCAAGGGATGTGAGGGAAAGTAAAGGTGGAATTGGGTGTAATGTAGCAAGAAAATAAGAAGCGAGCTCTTGCAGACAAAAAAGAAACAGTGGACGTGGCTTTGTGAATAGAGGAGAAAAGGAAGAGGGGAAAAAGGTGTAGAAGAGCTAATGGATGGAAAGACCAAATCAAATGAGGCCAACAGGCCTGAGGCAGACGAGTAAAGGCCCTAGAAGTAGAAATATAGTTGGAGGAAATAGAAGAATCTGACAGAAGCTGAGGTTAATTAGAGGGTTAAAGAGAAGACTGCAATTATTATATTACAATGCCATTATTGTTATCTTTATTGTTGTGGTTATTGTTGTTATTATTATTTCTTCGTAATTTCCCAGAGCGGTTTTTTCAAACCTTTTCAACTCCTTAAACTCTAATCTTTGGCTTCCCTGGTGGCGCAGTGGTTGAGAGTCTGCCTGCCGATGCAGGGGACACGGGTTTGTGCCCCGGTCCAGGAGGATCCCACATGCCGCGGAGCGGCTGGGCCCCTGAGCCATGGCCGCTGAGCCTGCGCGTCCGGAGCCTGTGCTCCGCAACGGGAGAGGCCACAACAGTGAGAGGCCCGCATACCGCAAAAACAACAACAACAACAAAAAGACAAAAAAACCTCGAATCTATTCTCAGCCAGTGACAGTATCTCCTACTCTGTTGAGAAGAGTGAGGTGAGTGATATGAACTCCATCAACTTCCTTCAAGTTTACGTCAAATTGTCTCTGCATTTAGTGATCGTCTCTTCTTTTTTCTAATTTTAAAATGTCCCTTCTTTTTCAAGGTACCCTTGATGCCACTCCCTCTTATCTGCTGTAGGAGCTCTTTAATTATCCGTTTCTTTCTTACATATTCAATGCCTCTTACTCTTCCAACCTCTTTGCTTCTGAGGAGAAGCACTTTCCTGTCTCTCCTGGGCCAAAATTATCTTGTTCCTCTATCTGCTATTACCATGGAGTATACATTTTTATATCTTTCACTTCACTACAAAGCTTCTTGTAAAAGAAGTCTACATATGTTCAATCTACAGGTTAACTATTTAAAATTTTTAAGTGGGAAAGAAAAAGTGTTCCGTTTCAAAAGAAGGGAAAATCATGCAGAAGAGGAGATATAGCAACTCTTATCTTCAGCCAAAGATGAGGACAGTGGAGCCAGTTACCACTGGTTCTTGGTGGATGAAAGAGGTGAGGGGAAGGACAGAGTGGATTCATTGCATCTGCAGAGTCTATTCTGAAGAAAGAGAAAAAGGTAGACGGGAGAGTCACAATCATGGTGGTGAAGGCCATACTAAATCTGATACCATGGAAAATGAGAAATATATGAAAAGTAACACACACACTCATGAAAGAGAAACAGAATAAGGGACATGTGTGCCTGGGCGGATGTGCATATGTGTATATGCCTTTGGGGGTGTGTGTGTGTTTTATAAGAAATTGATAGACAATCTTTTTGAAATTTTGTCAGTTTGAAAGATAAATTATAAATACATTCCATATATAGTAAGTATTAATCTTAAGCCACATGGCCAAATCTGTAAGAATAGCGCATTACTTTATTTCCTTCAAATCAACTTAAACCCTAACCTGGTTTCTCCATTCTGAGAATTGGCTGAGAAATGTGGTATCAATCCCGATTGTGACTCTCTCCTCTTTCCAGGATCAGGCAGGAATTCAGAGGTCTACATTGTACTTAGAAAACAAAGGCAGGGTCTCGAAACTCTAGTCCATTGTGGTTTTTACTGATACCCTCATGAGCCAAGCGCCCATGGACCCTTGAAATTCATCAATTCTATTATTTGATGCCACCTGCGGAACAAAACTGTCTGGGCTTGCCACTCTCTGGGCCTTTGCCAGGGAGCAGGATGTAGATCTTTTTGAACTCCCTCTCCTTCCAAACTGCTCCCCAGCCTGCCAAGATACATGTCCCACTCCCAACACAGACACAGATGCACACCCCCCTCAAAGGGACTCCAGGAGAACCAGCATAGTATATCTGATGAGTACAGACCTTCACCAAAGATTACCTTCCAGCCCTACAATATCCACGTGGAGTCGGGTTCGGGCTCGAGGATAGGTAAGAGCTATAACTTGGACTCTGTTTACTCCTGACGCAGGGTAAAAGCAGAGTATAAACACACAGACAACGACACAAACGTGTAGGTGCAGCTCTCCACTGCCCCCTTGTGGCAGGCAGATGCACACCCAATCTCTGGGGTCTTGACAGCCCCTGAGAAAGGAAATGTCTGCCAGGTTGGAGATAGGTTCGCTGCCTTTTATATTTCCAGCCACATCAGCGGCCAGAAGCAACAGGTTACCATAAAAGGAATACTTCAGCCTCCCTCGCAAACCACGTGAACCGGATCAGAAATCTGGGTTCCAGGCCTTGGAACGGTTGCTTTGCCAGCACATAGACTTTCCTTGAGTTTCCCACTTAAATCTGCTTAGGGACTTCTGTGGGCAGCCCTGGCAGCGGCCACCACGCTGAGGGAAGGATATTACAAAGAGCCTGTCTACCTTCTTGGAAAGGGAGACGGGAAAATGCAGAAGAAAAAACAATAACTTCTGCCAAACATATGTAAATATATTAGTATCTTTTACTATGTAGGGGGAGAAAATTCAAGTGTGTATGTAAAAATGTTCTCATAAATGGATTGTCGCCCTCGGACATATTTGAATTGTTTTTCAAATTATAGCTTCCAAATATCCTGAGTAAGGTTTATGACAAAGATGTAACTTCCGTTTAGACAGTTGGATTTGTAGCAGTTTATTTTAATCGTCTATTCTAGGAATTCATTTCCGGCATAATGAGTAAGATAATATCTTATTTTGAGCCTGAGTATTGCTACTGAAAGAGAAATATTGTCAAAACCCATAATTAACTGGCAGTAACTAACTAGAATTATATACTGAGATATTGGCTACAGTAATTGCTCAATTAATGTCGTGTGTTTTCTTTGAAAACAGCAGTCTGATTGATTAGATTTCCGAAGCACCTTTACTTGGAACATTTAGGGAAATAATCAATAGAGATCAGTTGCCAAACTCTAATATTCAATCTATAGGCTAAGCAATTATTTCCAGTTCCTTTTATAAGTTACGTAATTCTCTTCATTTATGATATAGCAACACAGGCTTTAATAGGAAATTAGGGCTTAAGGTATCCACCATTCTCAGTAAGGCATAGGTTTTCAGTTTTCTCTCAGTGGCATGGAATGGATTTATACTGAGGAATTCGTGTCTCTCCACAGTTTCTCCGGTGACTAATTACACATATCTGTAGTTGGCGGACTGTCATCAGAGTGTTGTCCCATAAAGTCGCTGCACTATAAGAGGGACTAGAACACAGCAATCTGTTAAGCTAACCAGAAGTTAATTCCCCCACCCCCAATGTAAATCTCCTGAAGGGCAGAGTAGGAAAAATGGAAAAGGGCAATATGTGAAAAGATAATGGCTGATCATTTCTTAAATGTGATGAAACACACAAATTTAGAGATTCAGTAATCACAACAAATTCCAATCATACTTGGATAAACCATGGTAGAGCGACAGAAGTCTAAAAGTAAAGAAAAAAATTTAAAAACAGAGAGGACAGATGCTATTAAAAAAAAAAAGACAGACTAATAGCAGACTTCTTAACAATAATAACAGATCCAGAATGTGGTGGAGAAATTTATTTAAACTGTTGAGGCAAAATAAACATCAATGTAGAGCTGTAACCTATGCTAAATTTTTAAGAAAGAAAATAAAGACATTTTCAGACATAGAGAATTGAAAAAAAATGCAACCACTAGGCACTCACTAAAGGAAAACTTAGGAGATGTACTTGAGGATACAGTGTTTCTTTTAAGGAGTGAGAAAAATGTTCTAAAATTGATTGTGGTGATGGTTGCAAAACTCTGAATACCCGAAAACCTGTTGTATTGTACTCATAATTGTGTACAAATGGGTGAACTGCATGATGTGTGTAGAGGGTTGAATAACGTCCCCCCGCAAATTCACGTCTACCTGGAACCTCAGAATGTGACCTAATTTGGAAATAGGGTCTTTGCAGACGTAATTAGATAAAGTTCTCAAGATGAAATTATCCTGGATTTAAGATGGGTTGCAAATCCAATGACTAGTATCCTTATAAGAAGAGGAGACACACAGAGCCAGAGAGAGAAGACCAGGTGAAGATGGAGTCAGAGAATGAGTTATGCCGCCACAAGCGGAAGAACGCTGGAAGCCATCAGAAGCTGGAAGAGGCAACAAATGGATTTTGCCCTAAAGGCTCTGGAGGAAGTGAAGACCTGCTACCATCTTGATTTCACACTTCTGGCCTCTGCAACTGTGAGAGAATGCATTTATATTGCTTTTGCTTTAAGTGGTAATTTGTTATGGCAACCGCAGGAAACTAATACAGTATGTGAATTATATGTCACTAAAGCTGATACACATGATGTTCTTGAAGAAGAAAGTAAAATTTGCAAGATTTATGAGAGGCAAGGAGGACTGATGAGCAAGGAAATATATAGGTAAATCTGGAAAAAAATAATTTGATGGTATAAATACTAATATTTGATTTGGATAATTAAGATATAAATAGTTAGCAAAATTAACATGTAAAATGAAGGGGAGATGATAGGAATTAAAGGTAAAATATTTGTGTTTGGGAGGAGCTTTAAAATATTGAACAATTTTACCGTCAACAGATGAATGGATAAAGAAGATGTGGCACATATATACAGTGGAATATTACTCAGCCATAGAAAGAAACAAAATTGAGCTATTTGTAGTGAGGTGGATGGACCTAGAGTCTGTCATACAGAGTGAAGTAAGTCAGAAAGAGAAAAACAAATACCGTATGCTAACACATATATATGGAATCTAAAAAAAAAAAAAAAGTTTCTGAAGAACCTACGGGCAGGACAGGAATAAAGACACAGACATAGAGAATGGACTTGAGGACACGGTGTGGGGGCAGGGTAAGCTGGGATGACTGAGTGGCATGGACATATATGCACTACCAAATGTAAAATAGATAGCTAGTGGGAAGCAGCCGCATAGCACAGGGAGATCAGCTCGGTGCTTTGTGACCACCTAGAGGGGTGGGATAGGGAGGGTGGGAGGGAGACGCAAGAAGGAGGAGATATGGGGATATATGTATATGTATAGCTGATTCACTTTGTTATAAAGCAGAAACTAACACACCATTGTAAAGCAATTATACTCCAATAAAGATGTTAAATAAATAACTAGCTTAGGACCTAAAAAGAAAAAAATATTGAACAATTTTAGATGTTAAAATAAGTTTGCATGTTGAAATCTTAAGGTTAACAACTAAATGAATATAAATAGTGTATGTAATTTTTGAAACAGTTTAAAGAAAAAATGAAATTAAAAAATTAAACTCACAAAGGAAGAAAGGGAGAAAAGAGGCTAAAATCGCAACTAGAAGACAGATGTTGTCAGGTTGGATTAAGAAAAACAGGGTTTAAGATATGCTGTCACCAAGAGGTATCTCAAACGGAAAAGGACACACAAGTCAAAATGAAAAGACAGAAACAGTTCCAAGGTGACTATTTTGATTTGCACTGAACTCTCTGCTTTTGTGTATGTTTGAAAATGTCCACAATAAAAAGGAAAGTCAAAGAAAAATGATGTCGTTGGAAGCGTGACAGATATTTAAAATATTGTAGGAGTTTCTTGTGAACAAATATATGCCAATGAATAAAAGGTCATAGACAAAATGAACAATTTCCAAGAAAACATAACTTCACAAAACTCAAAGTACAAGAAACCTTAGTACTCACGTGACTATTAAAGCAGCAGTTAAAACATAATGTCACAAAGAAAATAGTAGACACCTATACTTTCACTAGTGAGTTATCAAGTTTGCATGGAGGACTGAATTGCAACACTTTAAAACTTTTCCAGACAATATTAAAAGAGCGAACACTCCTCAACTCATTTTATGAGGTTAGTAAACTCTGAAGCTAAAACCAGACTAGGATATTATAATGAAAGAAAACTACAGGACAGTCTCATTCAAAAACATATATTCAAAAATTCCTAAACAAAATATTAGCACAGAATCCAGCAAAATAAAGTGTGAAAATACAAAAACATGTTCAAGTTGCATATATTGTAAAACATATCCTGTGCTAAAAACTGGGCTACTGTAGTTTTTTAATCTATTGCAGGAGCTCATCAAAACCACCAAACCCTTTCTGGTTTCTCTCTCTGTTTACATTTGTACTAGTAGAGTCTCTTTGCTCAAATCAGGCTTTTGTTTTCAGTTCCTACCAGGATTTGGCAAATGCCCCAGGGAAGAAAATTACCAGTGACCAGTGATCAATATCTCACCTAGGAATGACTCTTCTGTCTTTGGAATTTTAGTTTACCTAATCCTAATAGTTTCTACAGTTCTTCATTTTCACTGCTTTTTGGTACACTGTATTCAATTGAATGAATATAGTACCACTTCTTTATCCATTTACTTTCTATGGACATGCATTGTTTTCAGTATTTGGCTGAAATATGAATATTACTGTGGACATTTGGCACATCTTCTGAAGCACATGAGGGGACATACCTAACAGTGGAATTGCTGAGTAATAGGATATGTGTGTGTTCAATGTGGTAGCTAATGCCAAATGATTTTCCAAATTGTTGACCAATTTATATTCCTATCAACAGAGTGTAAGAATTTTCATTGTTTTCATTTTAGCCATTCTGATAAGTATATCGTCAGAACTCACTGTGCCTTTAATTGGCAATTTTCTGATTACTAATGAGGTTGAGAACCTTTTTTCTCTTTGTTAGCCATTTGGGAGTCTCTTTTCTGAATTTCCTGTTCAAGTCTCTTGTCCATTTTTCTATTGTGGTCATCTCTCTTTCTTATTGGCTTGCAGAAGTTTTTAATGTATTCTGGATATGAGCCCTTGGCTAGAATTATATATTTTTTGTCACTCAGTGACTTGCATTTTCACTCTTTAATGGTGTTTTGGATTAACAGAAGTTCTTCATTTTAATGTAGCACAGTTTATTGATTTTATCCTTTTTATTTATTCCCCTTCCCTTATTTAACTGGCTTATTCAACCGATATAATGTTGAATAGAAACAGTGACAGCAGATATCTTTGTCTTGTTCTCAATCTCAAAAGGAAAGTACACTTTCAATTCTGCACGTAAGGAGTCTAGAAGTCACCACTCTGTCCTAACAAGTAAAAAGCCAAACCAACTGAAAAATCAGCAACTCTTCTTAGCTATATAAGAAAAGTGAAGTCACAAGGCAGATGACTGCCCCCAAATTCAAGAGACAGACAGGAGGATACAGAGAATCACCATACACTGGAACAGAAATCTCTGTGGGAACCAGTGTTGTGGTCGGAAAACCTAAATTGTAAATAATGAATTGCTGGAGGCTCAGTGTAGACAAATCTGAGAGTTAAAAACTCCAGAAGGCCCCAGTAATAGGGGAGCCCCATTCTTTTTTAGTTTTACCTCCAGGAGCTCACACAGATTTTCACAGTAAATATCAGAGAAATTTCCCCTCATGTTTCTAGCAGGGGGAGGGGAAAAGGAACTTTCTCTCAATTTTGCTATGAACCTAAAACTGCTCTAAGAAAAGGAAATCTTACACTATTTCATCATTGTGTACAAACATTTTCTGTATGAGATTAAAGCCATTATCTTCTATTCTTAGTAAAGACTTTTTAAAAAATTATGATTGAATTTTGAATTTTATTAGTTTTTTTTGCAATGATTGAGATTTTTATATGATTTTTAACCTGCAGTTTTAAAGAAAAGCTTCACTGAACTTAAAATTGTTGGTTAATAGCATTTTTTTCTTCAGCCCTTTAAAGGTTGTCCCAATGTCTTCTGGCTTTCATAGTTTCTGAGAAGTCAGCTTTTAATCTTCTTCTTCTCACTCTATATCTGTGGTAATTTTTCTATGGTTGATTTCAAGATTTTCTCTTTGTCTTTCAGCAGTTTCACTACAATATGTCTAGGAGTGGATTTCTTTGTGCTTTTCTTGCTTGAGTTATTGAGCTTCTTAGATATGTAAATTAAAGTTTTTCATCAAATGTTAAAAGTTGTCAGCCATTATTTCTTCAAATATATTTTCTTCCCCTTTCTCTCCTATCCTGTGATTCCAACTACTGATGTGTTACACTGCTTTTTATTGTCCCATAGGACTCTATGGTCCTATTTACTCTTCTTTAGTCTTATTTTTTTTTCTATTTTTCAGATTGGGTAATTCAATTGCAGTCTTTAAGTTCTCCTTGTTTTTCTACCATCTCCAAACTGCTGTAGTGTTCATCCAGAGATTTAATTTAATATTTGTATTCTTCAGCTTGAGAATTATCATTTAAAAATATTATTTTAAAAATTTATTTCCTGATTGAGATTGCCTATCCGTGTATTCATTGGTACTATATTTTCCTTTAATTCTTTGAACATATTTATAGATGTGATAACCCTTTCTGTGGTGAGGGTTCCACAAATGTCTAAATACTTGGCCCACAGCCAATTTTTTAGACCTAGGAGAAACCCACAGAGGACAGGGTTAAAGAGGAGGGCAAAGACATAAGAACAGGGCAAAGAAGCAAGGGAAGATTCTAAGGATAAAGTAAGTCACTGCTGGTTTGTTTGCTTTGGAATCTGTATTCTGAGCTTTAGATTTTCTGCTGCTTGATCGTCCCAAAATTTGGAATGTACTCCTTTAAGAAGAGGATTAAATTCACATATCTAGCTCCACATCACTCTGTTTTTCAAGAATAGATGACCCTCTGTTTTCTATCTGCTTCTCTGTGGTGTCCCCTGGGGCCCCATAACACATGAATAGTTTAGCTATCAGTCAGGGGTTTGGGAAGTTTAGTTTCTAAATTTGGGTCTATTGTTTTCATGCTGTGAGTTAAAAACTCTTAGTCCTTCCAGTGCTTCTAGTTTTCTTGAGTTTATTTATGCTTTTAGATAGTTAGTATTGAACTTAAATAGTTTTATTTAAAAATTTTTCCATGCTTTATATTTGTTCTCTGTTGCTTGTTCATGAGACCACTCTTTACCATTACTAGAAGTTAATCTTGAATTAATTTTGAATAGTCTCAGTTTTTTTATTACCTAAAAATGTACTTTCCCACTCTATATCTGAAGAATAATATTGCTGTGCATAAAATTCTATATTGGCAGTTATTTTTCTCTCAGTATGGTAAAGATTTTACTCCTTAAGCTTCTACTGTTGCTCTTGTGGAGTTAGCTGTTAGCCTAAATTTCAAATACTGTTTCCCTCTCACCTGATATACTGTCTATTGCTGTATTCTGTTTTATTCCTTGCTTTAGCAAGCATTACTATCTAACCTACTGTATATTTTCATTTTTTATATTAGGTGCCTCTCTTTCACCTAAAATGTAGTCTATGGAAGCAGCATCTTTTCCTATTTTGTTCATTGCTCTACCCCCAATACAGAAAGTAGAGGCTGCCCTATGATAAATATTCAGTAAATGTTTGCTGAAGAAGGGATCGGGGAAGCTTTGTCTCTTCCTAAGGTAGGCTAGTCACGAGTTAAACTCTACTTAAGGAAAGCCTTTCTAAGTTCCTTAAGAAACTTAAGACAAGACTGATCAAGTATTGTTTTTATTAAGATTCAAATGTAAAGTGAAAAAACAATGATCTATTGGAGCTGGTGAATATTATACTAGTAATTAATAAATAGTAAAGCAATAGTTATTAAAGTTTATCTTGTTTAAGAATTAACTAAGGTTCCTGGGAAGGTTCCTTTTAGCAGAGATTCTAAGTCAGCTAGGATGGGAGTGATGCCCAGGAATGTGCCTTTTACACTAGCATCTCAAACTGGGAAAACTTTGATATGAAGAATCACAATTTGCTCCTTAAAGCATGGGAATGAGTCGTTAGTTAGTGGCTGAGTTTGGTAAAACATTTCTTTCTCTGACCATTGTGATTGTGCTGACCAGTGCATATCCTGTTTCAGCGTCCAGTTTCTAACCTCCATAATAGTTGGCTGGAATTCCCAGAAAAAGGCCAACTTCTTCATGTTCTAGTTTTCTTCCCTGTGAATTAATTATGGATTCACACCTATCTAAAATTGATCAGAAAGAGAATTAACTACCTAACCTCAAGTCTCTTTTCCATTGATTGGTTTTCTTCAGGCTCCATTTCAGTAATCCACAAATTCTGATACTTGAATATAAAGCATTAAAGTGTTGATTGCAAAGTCTTCGGTTTTAGGGGTCAGGGAAGGGTTAGAACATCCTGGGACTGGATTTCATTCTTTTCTAGAATTCCTGTGTAATTTTATGTTCCTCCATCTGCACTAAGTGTTCTACTAGAATAAAAGAGAGATTTCAGTCACTTTCTTTCATTGGTTTGTAACTGCATTTCTAATAGCAACTTTCCAATAGAGGTACAGGGGCTTATGTAAAGAAAGGCCATTCTTAACAACATCTTGAATTTAGAATAACGCATTTAGGAGAAGAAGCTTTACACTTTCCATCTTGCCTACCTTCTTACTTTCAATTTTAAAACAAGCAAGTCTTCCCCTACCCCCAAAGCTGTTGTGAGAGTTCCTCTACTAATCGATTGAAGCATCTATTTTTTGAGGGTCTATGAGGATAGTGGCAGAGATATGTGATAGATATTGTTTTTAGCCATACAGTACGCTTTCCTATGTGCTCCTCCCAACTTCATACAATGGGCCCTTTCTTTATTTACCCCAGTATGCGTGAAGAGGAATGAGACTCAGCCTTGTCCAATAGGTGAACCCATTCCCTTGGCCACATAAATTTGTTCAGAGTTAACTTAATGACATCATTCAACCAATCAAATTCCTTGGGATATTTTCTGTTGGGACAAGGGTAGAAAATTGCTTCTTGCCTTTGTGATTCCCCTTGCTCTGGAAGGATATACATCTTAGGCCACTGGCAACTACCCTCCTTATGTGGATGGAGTCTACCAACAAAAGGAGAAAATGAGGCCCACTCTCAGATGGAAGAAGAGTAGATACCTGAATGAAAGGATCTTGATGACCTGGTCCTGAATATGTTTATGCTTGATGCTGGGGCTACTCTTTCCCTTCCTAGTTACATAGTTAATATTTTCTTTCCCTCTTTTTTTTAACCTTAAGCTAGTTGAATTGGGTTTCTGTTACTTACAAATAAAAATGTCCAGACTAAATTAAGCAACGACATCAAAAACAACAAATATAAATGGAAATTTTTTTAAAATGCAAGAATTCAGTAATCTCTTGAATTGTATAAGTGAGTTTTTTGGATATGTCACAGGCCCTGACATTTTCATTTATACCTTGATTTTGTGTCAAGATTCCTTTACTCTTCATGTGTTCAACATTAATAAATGGCTATTTCTTGACGAGGGAAATAGGAGACTCTTATAATATTAAGTTTAGGTAGATCCCAGAAAAACAGTCTTCCCAAATTCTTTCATAATCTGGCTACACTGTCACCTTAAGATTAGGAAGCCAAAAATCATTATGGAGATAAAAAATATCTCTCTCCTAAGGGGAGAATTCCAGAGTTGCTGAACAGGTTTCTCTTTGAGGATCATAATTCCTAGCTCTAGCTTCTTAACACTTTAAGGTGAATTTTACCTTTGCCAATGGCGATGTTACTTCAGTGCTTATAAATCAGATGGATTAAAGATGGGGTGTAGCTTTTCATACATTCTGGGACACCTCTGAGAGTGAAAGGGGCCTCTGTTAATAAATAGACCTGGGACAATAGATGCACACCAAGAACATGCTGGGAAAAGAGGAGTATATGGTCATTCTAGCCAAAGGCTCTTTTTGTAGCCTAGTGGTTTTCAAACTGGTTTCATATCGTATTTGCCTGGGAAACTAAAAAAAAAATATAGAAGCCAGGTCTCCCTACCCAGAGATTTTGACTGAATTGTCTAAGGTGAAATCTGGGAATTTCATATTAAAAAATAATTCCTCTGCTGATTCTATTGCATAGACAAGTTTAAGAACCATAACACCTCTGAGTGAGTTTAACTATTTTAATTTTAGTATACAGGTATGTAAACCTGAGACTCAAAAGTCTAGGACCTGGTTTCTGTTCTTCCATTAACTAGGTGTGTGATCTTGGACAAATAATTTTCTGGTGTTTAGTGGCTTCATCCGTAAAATGAAGGACTTAGACTAGAAAAACTCTAAGACCCATTGAACTCTACAATTCTGATCCTGTTAAAGAATTCTTCTTTCAAGGGATTAAACACTCTTGAAATCAGAACCTACTTCCCCCAGTCTTGGATCATGACAGAACACTACTTGGAGGAAGGATAAATCAAGGTCATTTTTTAAAAGCCAAGAATTGGATTTGTGGTATAAATGAAGTGATAGAACATACCCGCACATTTGTTCCAGTGCTGTTTGACAGTGCTTAGCTGTTTTTATGCCAGCTAAGAGGATGAAAGGACTGTAGCCCTCAGAGAGATTATGTAATTTTTGCAATCTAAGCCGGCACAACATTCAACAACTAAGATGTCCAAGGATGGAGTTACTTTCCCCAGAAAGAATTTTTATGGTTTTATATAATGGAGAGGCGCTGCCTTGGGTGTCTTGTTAATAATCTAATTCTGTGTGTTCTTCCATCTATAAATGGAGACAAATTGAGGGATATACAGCTTGTCTAAAATAGAAGGCCTAGTTCAGGGTGTGAAATGTATTTTGTGAAGTCATTTTATGACTCAGTTTCTTATTCCCTTTAACAACAATATCCTTCGTAAAGAATGGACTTGAGGACACAGGGAGGGGAAAGGGTAAGATGGGACGAAGTGAGAGTGGCATGGACATATACACACTACCAAATGTAAAATAGATAGCTAGTGGGAAGCAGCTGCATAGCACAGGGAGATCAGCTCGGTGCTTTGTGACCACCTAGACGGGTGGGATACAGAGGGTGGGAGGGAGACGCAGAGGGAGGGGATATGGGGATATATGTATGTGTATAGCTGATTCACTTTGTTATAAAGCAGAAACTCACACACCATTGTAAAGCAATTCTACTCCAATAAAGATGTTAAAAAAGCAACAACAACAAGATCCTTTAAGGCCTTAATACTGGTATTGAATTACTTTAAGAAATATAACCCTATAAAAACCCTCTCACCCTGTCTGCTCCTTTTGTCCTGTCTGGGTTAATGTATCAGGTAGGACACACTAATCCTGCCCTTTTCCACATCACTCTGTTGCACCCCTTCCTCAAACTCACTAACTAGCAATTCTCCCTTCCCTTAAATGTCCTTTTCCATTCTTCTATAGAATAATCCCTAATAAATAAAACTAAATAAATAAAACATCTCGCTACTTAACACTTAACTCTCGAATTAACCATATGTAGCCTATTTGTCCAAAAACATGTTTGAGTTCCTACTGGACCTTTAAGTTTTATATCATCCCAAGATTTGTTATGTATCTCTGTAACTTGGTCTATAAGACCTCCCAAAGTAATCCATACTGCAAAATACTGTTCTTCCTCTGCTTAGGTCTAAACCCCAAAGAAAAACTCCCTTTCCTGGCAATAGTATCAGCTAAAAATTAAGGGAAAATGATCCAATTTAACTAATGTGCATTACTGTATAAATAGGACAATCATTTTTATGCATTCTATTTAGCTACTTTTATAATACTTTTTTCTCTTTCTGTATGTTCTATATAAAGATTCTAAGTTTTTTTTTTCCTCATATGCATCTCTCAGAAAAAGTTGAGTTTGTATTTGGGGGTACTTGTTGCATATTTCCCTACAAAGTGGAGTTTTGATGATGGTTAGCTGATCATCAGACCTCCAAAAATCCACTTAACACTGCCTGTAAAGTATAAGCATAACTAATAGTAAGTGTTGCATAAGTGAAAAACTGGATAGGCTAGGCAGGATGGAGGGCTGGTCCACAGAGAGAATCTGAGGGTGATATTCAGTGCTGGAAGGCATTTTCTCCTCTTTTCCTGGGCAAAGTACTGGTCCTAGGCAAAACTAGGACCAGCTCATGAAATGTTTTTTGTATCCTACCTCCCTATTTATACTTCTTTCCAGCCTCTTCAGGACCTCTTTCCATTATCAACCTAGGTTCACCACTATAGTCTTGCTTTGTTCACAGAAGGCCTCCTTGCTCCAATATCGCTTATTTCTTCTCTACTTGAGTGGATTCTTCATACCACTCAAAATCATCTCTTTTCTGAAACTCTTTCTAGTCATGTTTTAGTATGAAAAGAATCTGATTGATTGATTTTGAACTGAGTTTTTTTTTGTATAATTTATGTATAGTGAAATGCTCAAATCGTTTTTTAAAAAATTTATTTATTTTATTTATTTTTGGTTGCATTGGGTCTTCGTTGCTGCACGCGGGCTTTCTCTAGTTGCTGCGAGCAGGGGCTACTCTTCATTGCAGTGCGCGGGCTTCTCACCGTGGTGGCTTCTCTTGTTGTGGAGCACAGGCTCTAGGCGTGCGGGCTTCAGTAGTTGTGGTATGCGGGCTCAGTAGTTGTGGCTCGCAGGCTCTAGAGCGCAGGCTCAGTAGTTGTGGCGCACGGGCTTAGTTGCTCCACGGCATGTGGGATCTTTCCGGACCAGGGCTCGAACCCATGTCCCCTGCATTGGCAGGCAGATTCTTAACCACTGCACCACCAGGGAAGCCCCTGAACTGAGTTTTTTTTCCTTTTCCATTATGGTTTATCCAGGATATTGAATATAGTTCCCTGTGCTATACAGTAGGACCTTGCTGTTTATCTTTTCTACATATAATAGTTTGCATCTGCTAAACCCAAACTCCCAATCCAACCTATCCCTGCCCCCCTCTCCATTGGTAACCACAAGTCTGTTCTCTCTGTCTGTGAGTCTGTTTCTGTTTTATAGATAAGTTCATTTGTGTCTTATTTTAGATTCCACATATAAGTGATATATGTTATTTGTCTTTCCTTTTCTGACTTACTTCACTTAGCATGATAATCTCTAGGTCCATCCATGTAGCTGCAGATGACATTACTTCACTCTTTTTGTGGCTAAGTAATATTCCATTGTATATATGTACCACATCTTCTTCAACCATTCATCTATCAATGAACATTTAGGCTGCTTCCATGTCTTGGCTTTTGTGAATAGTGCTGGTATGAACATAGGGGTGCATGTATCTTTTTGAATTACAGTTTTGTCCAGATATATGACTAGGAGTGGGATTGCAGAATGATATAGCAACTCTAGTTTTAGTTTTTTGAGGAACCTCCATACTGTTCTCCATAGTGGCTGCACCATTCTCACCAACAGTGTAGGAGAGTTCCTTTTTCTCCACACCCTCTCCAGCATTTGTTATTTGTAGACTTTATAATGATGGCCATTCTGACTGTTGTGAGGTGGTACCTCACTGTAGTTTTGATTTGCATTTCTCTAATAATTAGTGATGTCAGCATCTTTTCTTTGTGCCTGTTGGCCACCTGTATGTCTTCTTTGGAGAAATGTCTATTTAGGTCTTCTGCCCATTTTTTGATTGGGTCATTTGTTTTTTTGTTATTGAGCTGTATGAGCTGTTTGTATATTTTGGAAATTAAGCCCTTGTCAATTGCATCACTTGCAAATATTTTCTCCCAGTCTATAGGTTCTCTTTTCATTTTGTTTATGGTTTCCTTTGCTGTGCAAAAGCCTGTAAGTTTGGTTAGATCCCATTTGTTTATTTTTGCTTTTATTTCTATTGCTTTGGTAGAAACATTGGTACGATTTATGCCAGAGAATGTTTTGCCTATGTTCTCTTCTAGGAGCTTATATTTAAGTCTTTAAGCCATTTTGAGTTTATTTTTGTGCATGGTGTGAGGGTGTGTTCTAACTTCATTGATTTACATGCAGCTGTCCAACTTTCTCAACACTGCTTGCTGAAGAAACTGTCTTTTCCATTGTATATTCTCGCCTCCTTGTCGAAGACTAATTGACTGTAGGTGTATGGGTTTATTTCTGGGCCCTCTATTCTGTTCCATTGATCCATATGTCTGTTTATGTGCCACTTCCACACTGTTTTGATTGCTGTACCTTTGTAGTATTTTCTGAAGTCTGGGAGGGTTATGCTTCCTCCTTTTTCTTTTTCCCCAGGATTGCTTTGGCAATTCTGGATGCTTTATGGTTCATATAAGTTTTATGATTAGAAAATAATCTGATTTAAATGTAAGACTCCAAGATTGTTTGTACTTCAAAGGAAGATATATGTTAACCCTAAAGTGTCTCCAGTAGTGGTGTTTTACATAGTCTGGCTAATTAAATCACAAAGTTCAGGCAGTGTGAAGGACTATATTTTGGTCAAGGGGCTAATCTATGTAGTGTCCTGCCTGTATATTGCTCTCCATCACTACCTTCCCTTTTGTATCTTCTCTTCTTTCCTTTAAAAAAGTAAATTATGGAATTTATCCACAGAGATCATTTATTTGGAAGATAAAGATCTACACAATGGAATTTTTAAGTATTTTAAAATTTATTCATTATTTTCATTTTTTTAAATCAGTGCAAGAATGATTTTCTATTTGCTCTTGTGCACCAGTGCCTCAGGGCTAGGCAATGGTGTGATCCAGGAGGCTGAGAACCTGGGGCAGGAGGCAGTGGGTGCTGAACCACACCGTGGGTGCTGTTGCCACCAGACATGGGTGTGATCAAGTAAATCATCACGGGTAGACCAAAGATTCTCTAAGAGGCCATTTTATGAAATAAAAATGATTTATTACCGAGCAGGAGGTATCAAGTCGTAGAAGCCAAAAGAGAAATTTGCTAGGCAAACATGAGGAAGATCAAATGGCTGGGTCTTTCCAGGCACTGCTACATCATTGTTTCCATAGGCTTCTGCATGTGTTGAATCTATATACCTGTAGTTAGTGATTCTAACACATTGCATATGCACATCGACACTAACTTCCTGCAAAGTACACATTTCATAGAGCTTCAGTGACTATGAGATTTTTTTTGTTGTTAGTGCCACTTTTTTTAGGAGTGAATATTCTCTCCGAATTCTGATTTTTACTGCACAAATCATAAGTAAAATGCATTTGCTAAGGTTTTGTGAGTAACCATTTAGCTTTTCTTTTTCTTTTCTAAAGGTAAACTTGGATAGTTTCAAGTGAAGCAAAACCATTCAAGAATCAACTCCTAACCCGCTAATGCTCTCCCACCCCACCTATATTCATCAATACAGTTGAAAAGGGAGAGAGGCAGGAGGACCCAACAAAAGTGTTTGAATCTCTGCATAAAACAGTAGGGACAGAGAAAAAAACAGTTCTGGGCCAGGACTTAAAGAGAAAATAATTTTCTTTTTCTTTTTCATTTTGTTTTGTTTTTCCCTTCCCTTGGTTTTGGCAAGTGAAAGGCTCTAGTGGGTATGGAATTTGACAGGACTGGAGAGGATGGGGGGAAGTGAGACGTCAGCTGTGATGTTTGGCTGAATGCTCAGAAATGGATCCCCTTTACTGTCTTTACAGAGGTTTAACTGAAGAATGGAATTTGCAAGTTTGGACTGTGCATCTTTCACAGATACTACTCTGGGGCTAAAGTTCATGGGTTACAACCCAAAAGGGTTAGACTTCATTTCTTCTTCAATCGATTACACGAAATAATTGTATTACATAAAACATGTGAAGACATAAATGCATTTAATACTCATTTTATACCTTATATCTCTTAGTACACCTCTATTTAAAGCCCTAAAATTTTTCCTCTCCCTCCACCAATGTTGACCTTTTGTCTAAAATCCAAAAATGTGGACCTAGAGCAGTGTATATTCTCTGAACATTCCTGAAAACTGTCTTCCACTGTAAAAGTAATACAATCACATTGTAGAAAATTTGGGGGAAAAAAAAGGAAAAGAAAATACCACCTACAGTAGTAAATTGCCACAAATGAATATGATATTATTTTGCCTATTTTCTCTATTTTTCATTTAATAAAATCCTATTAATTATTATATTAAACACTTTACCTCAGAAAAAGCATTTAGGTTCACCTTTCACACTAACACAATGGCTCTCAGGCATTTGCGATCTAAGGAGGATGATTATTAGTAGCTATTTTATACACTTTAGGAGTTTATATGTCAGAATCAGACTGTTAAATAGGTTCATGTTAAGATCTGTTAAATTCTGAAAGTCCTGGGACAAAGTCTAAATTTATCCTTAGAAAAAAATGGTAATCCTGAAAGTGCTAAAAAAATAATATTTCTTAATGAGATATCATTATAATGTCTATATTTTTCATATACTTAACATTATGAGGCTGCATATTTGCCTCTTAAATTCTTGTCTGGATAGCAAGATGAAGTGCCAAATCTCCTCGTCAAGACATCTCTACATCATGATGTAGTCAAAGATACTGGAGTAGGTGGAGAGACACTCTTTTTACCCTTTTTGGGTCCAATTTCCACATTTGTAATAATGGAACAGAATTAGATTATCTCTAAGGTTCAGTCCTATTTCAGCAATATATTCTGTACAGTTGAGAACTTGAAGAGTTTCCTTGGTTTAGGACAGAGTTATTTTTAGACAGAAATGTCTTTTGTGTTCTCAAGACACATGAGACTAGCCTTCTAACATTTTTTCCTTAAATATCTGCTAAAAGAATTTTGAAAAAATATATACCTTCTTGCCCATCTAAATGTACATTTAAAATTTCTCATCATAATTATAAACAAAGGTATCATTTCCAGTATGATGCAAATACTGATCTTTTAAAATAAAACTCTTTAAAAACACTCAGTATAACCTAAAAACCACAGCAGTGTGTTGCTAACCATAATCCATTAAAAAAAAAATCAGTGAATCAACCTTTCAAACTAGAATTCCACTTTTAGTTTGCTTTGTACTTGTGTTTCCATTCTCCTCCTCCCACAGAATTTTATCCTAACATATTTTTATGCTTAAAAATCTTTTATTAATTATCAGATTACTCTGTAATAAAATTATGTGTACCCATTTGGAAATAATTTTTTAAAGATTTGTGTCTATAAGGGTCTCACTATTAAAGATCCTTTGAAGTGAGTTTTTTAATTACAATTATTAGTACACAATTGAACTAAATAGCACAAATATATATTATAAAATACTACATACAATTGTTAAGGAAATGCATTTTTTAGGGAGATGGATGGAAATTTTCTACAAATAACTTTACATAGACATGGATGAATGTTACTTATTGTTAGAATGAGACAGGGTTGAGTATCAATTCTGCTCTAATTTTCATATTTTCAGGTGGAAAGATTGTGTCTATTTAAATATAAGTAAATAGGAATGGAAGTTTTGTTATAGCAATGTCATTCAGTTTTTTGAACTCTTGAGTCCTATGCAAAAAATCATATACGATCTTTGTGATGGTTAATTTCATGTGTCAACTTGTCTAGGTTATGGTGCCCAGTCATTTGATCAAATACTAGTCTAGATGTTGCTGTGAAGTCACTTGTGAAGATGATTAACATGTATAATCAGTTGACCTTAAACATGATGGGCCCATGCAATCAGTTGTAGGCTTTAAGAGCAAAAGACTGAGGTTTTCTGAAGAAGCAATTCTGCTTCAAGACTGCAGCGTAGAAATTCTGCCTGAATTTTCAACCAGCTGGTATGCCCTGCAGATTTTAGACTCAAGACTGCTAAAGTTAGGAATCATGTTGCCTAAGAAGAACAAATCTAGGCAAGATACTCTGTAATTCTTTCCTTAAGAAAAGGATATATCCATCTCCATAATGATTTTTGACCTCCTAAGCTTAACGTGACAGTGTAGCCAGATTATGAAAATATGTGGAAAGACTATTTTTCTGGGATCTGCCTAAGCTTTATATATTAAAATATACATCTCCTATTGGTTCTGTTTCTCTGGAGGACCCTGTCTAATACAATCTTAAAAATATTTTTGGGCTTCCTTGGTGGCGCAGTGGTTGAGAGTCCGCCTGCCGATGCAGGGGACGCGGGTTCGTGCCCCGGTCCGGGAAGATCCCACGTGCCGCGGAGAGGCTGGGCCCGTGAGCCATGGCCGCTGAGCCTGCGCGTCCGGAGACTGTGCTCCGCAACGGGAGAGGCCACAACAGTGAGAGGCCCGCATATGGCAAAAAAAAAAAAAAAAAATTAATGATCTATCATGTGACATTTGATTTAGTTCCTTTTAAAATATTTTAGGGCAAGGAATTGAATATTCCCTGATTGAAAAAAATGATTTCTTACCCAGCTGTTAACTTGCTCAGCACCTACGTCAACATGTCAAATTAGTGTCTTTGGTGCTCCAGAGGCTTTTATATCCCTAAAGCAATGTCCTTTCTCTTGTGAAGCAGGACAATCATGAAAGAGAAACATTTTACATGGATTTATTTCCATAAAACTATCTTTGTCCCAATACTCCATGGAAAATCTATGGTAGCCTCAGCTCTAGTCAGAAAACAGCTGATGTCAACCATCTTGCTACCTATATTCTTAAATATTTCTTCTATTGTTATTTATTTAAGAACAGCATTTTGGCTATGGTAGAAATAAAACATAATAAGAATGATTAAGCTCAGAAATAAGGAAAAATTCAATGATGATGATTTATTTGGAAACAATGATATTTTTGTAATGTTAATTATGTTATTGGTACTCAGTTAAACATATTTCAAACTAGGGCACTTTGATCAAATTCCTTTTGGTTCATTTGCAACTTAATAATAAATTTTTACATATTTCTAGTTAATATATCAAACTCAACTGAGTAATTGATGTTCATCATTTGTTTTACTACTAAGAGTACACATTTAAGTTATGCTTTGGAATTACTGTTTGCTGCAATATCTAAAACTCTCCTTTAGGTCATACATCAGGAAAAGGGGTATAAACAACATTTAAGTCACCTAACCCAATTATTTTTGATGCAATAGCCCAGGGTTTCTCCCAGACTTAGCATAAGGCAGGGGCTTCAGAAACATTTGATGAATTAATTGAAAGTGCAAAAACAGATTCTCAAGTATTAAGTGCTCAAAATTATGGTTGTATTTGAAAGTGACTTCTTCACTTTCAGGATAATAACTCCTTTTATAGATTGACATGAAAGATGTTAGAACATGATGATAAACCAGTTTTTAAAAAGAGCCAACAGATAGCAAAAGATTGACACCTATTACCTGTAAGCTATTTCATTTCACTTAGATAATTAATATTACCAATACTGTGGAGTATTCTTACTAGTGAAATGTAATCTTAACTAACTTTATAAAATACAGTCTAAAAACCCTTAAGTGGATAAATATGTGTAAGTGCTTCAATAAGTGTTAGTTATCATTACTGTGGTTATTACCTCCAGCTTGCTTTGTTCTTTTCATAGGTGGAATACCATCCTAGTTACCAAATTTCTTGGCTGTACCAGGTGAACTGGCAGTGTTGATTGATGTTTAACGTATCATCTAAATTCCTTTCATTCCTAAAATTCTTTGTTTAAGAACTGCAATTTCTTGGAGAACTAATGCTGTGAATTGAAAATTTTCTAATATTTCTTAATAATTATGTGTGTTCTAACAAACGTAGTAAGGTAGATAGCTAGTGGGAAGCAGCCGCATGGCACAGGGATATTGGCTCGGTGCTTTGTGACAGCCTGGAGGGGTGGGATAGGGAGGCTGGAAGGGAGGGAGACGCAAGAGGGAAGAGATATGGGAACATATGTATATGTATAACTGATTCACTTTGTTATAAAGCAGAAACTAACACACCATTGTAAAGCAATTATACCCCAATAAAGATGTTAAAAAAAAACAACAACAAATGTGAACATTTAGCATTTTGAGATACAGTAAATAACAGAAAAATAAAAAAAAATTATGTGTGTTGTTTGGTATAATGCATAAAATTGAATAGAACAAATTTACCAATGTTTAGAAAATGATGTCTTGTTTCAAAAATTTGAATAGCAATTAGATGGTACAATAACTTAGGGAAAAACCAGGCTTCATGCCCTCTAGTTTCCCAATTAAAAGGAGCCCATTTCTAGGTTGGGAGAAGATATAGGTAAGATCATTCCTCTTATTTGAAAATCATACAAAGCTTTTCGGAGTCACACAGACCCAGAGTGGAGGTGAATGACATCCCCTCACATCGATAAAAGCTGTTGTCTGCTTTAAAAGGAAAAGCTCTCAGTATGACTTAAATGTTACATTTCCGAAATACAGCTTGAAGCTCTATTCAGGGCAGAACAGAGCACGAAGGTAATGATTATTATTTACCTCACATTAAAAAAAAAAAAAAAAAAAAACTAACTCAAAGATCTGCTTATTGCCTTTAGGCTCTGCTTTAGGGAGCCCTTAAAATATTTCTTTAAAATCTGCTCGTATTCTGTAGAGTTACAACTATAGTGTTGATTTTTCTCTTGTGCTATTATATTTAACCAACTCCCACTGAGATCTGATGGTATAAAGAGATGATACTTATGCTGCAGAATTTTTGCCTAAGTAAAAATATAATGAGTAGATTATCAAAAGTTACATTTACCATAAATCAGATACCCTAAACTACATATTCAGACTAGCGAGATACAGATACAACTATCAATTCAATTTTGATGGTGCAAGGGTATTCCCCCACTCCGCCCCCCTCACAACTGGTGTGCTGGAACTTGCTTGCACTAGCTTGTGAGAGCAGATTGTTAAATTTTCAGGACTAACGTTGGTAGCTTGAAATCTGTAATGAAGGGAGTATGAAAACCAGCAAACGTTACAAATCAGCATTTTTTCTTTTCTTTTCCAGAGGGGCCAGTTCTTAAACATTAACCAGCATACCTATGCATACACACACACACACACACACACAGTGAAGTTTGTATGGTTTGGGGTAAAAAAATTCAATGATTCGTATCCAGTTGGCTATTCCTTTGTAAAGTTGTGAATCAAATATACTATATTCTTGGGAGAAAAAGATGAAGGCTGGACAAAAGATGTCTTACAGAAAATTTATAAATTGGTTTTAGAACATACAGTTCTAGATTCTCTCTCCACTTGAAAAACATGTTCAGTGAAAATAAGTAACTGGTTTATCATCTTAAGAAACAAGGGCTCCATTTACAACTAAGCTACTGTCTTTTTCAGGGGAAATTTCTTATAAGATTCTTCTGTCCTCAAAAAGGAGCCCAAACTTAGACTCAATTCCCATTTAATGTGAGGCAATGTTTCTTGGCAAAGCAAGAGAATTATAGAGCTATTCTGCCAATAGAGAATTAGCCTCAAGGCACACTGTCCCAAATACTGTTGCTTATATTGTTCCCAGTTACAAGGGCCTTTATTGTAACTAATGGAATACATGCACAGGGAAAGGAGAGTCAATATTGGTGGTGGTCTTATGAGTTGCACACATTTGCTTCCTGGGCAGCAAAACTGGGTAATGTGTGAATTAGCTGACATTAGCATCTATTGTGCCTAAATAGCCTTCAAAATGTAATACTGAAATTCCTCTCTTCTGCCCCAGAGTTCACATGTTAAAAGTTGTTGAATTTAGAGACTTGTAAGATTGATATGCAGACCCGTGCAATCCAAGATTCTCTCAAGGCTGCTTATTAAGAAAAATTCTGAGACTTAGGTCATATTTCTATTCATTCACATTATTTTTTTTCACACTGATAGCCCTGAGCAATAACTAGAGCTTTATCACGGTCTTGTGTAATTCTACTCTTTAACAAACCAGATTGCAGTTATGACAGAAAAAACATGTAATTATTGTGGTAATATATTTTTCACTCACGATTGATATAATCATATGGTAATTTGGCTTCTTATCTTTAGTAAAGGGTTTTAAAATTTCATTTTTATAGGATTTGAAATAAAATTATGTAGTATGTAATTACATTTTGTAAATGTTCCATTTGTTTTTGAGCAGACTGTATATATATTTTCTGTGTGAGAGAGCCCATATTAAAGTTTCTTCACATAATATGGTTTTGCCAATGTCTCTATTGATTTCTATACTTTGAAGACATACTTGGCTGTTTTTCCTTCTTGGTAAATTATTTCTTTGATAAATTTGAAATAGCTTTGTCCTTTTTAAATGTCTTAAAGTCTACTTTCTTACTATTAAATATTAATACATCAGGTTTTTGGTTAATATTTACCTGTTACAGATTTTTTCATCAACTCAAATCTTTTGTGTCATTTTGCTTAAATGGGTCTTTTATAAATCCTACAAACTAGATTTAGAACTGAATTATATCTGAGAGTTTCTGTTTTTAAGAAGTAAATATAAGCCATTCACACTTTAAAAAGAATTACTGATAAGTCTGGACTTATTTTTGCCACATCATGTTTTGTACTCTACCATGCTTCTTATTCCTTGGTGTTTCCTTTTCTATTTATTTTTGGGTTGGTCAATCATTCTATTTTTACTTCCATTCATAGTTTGGAAGTTCTACATTTTAAATAAATTCTATTTTTCAAGGGTTCTCTAAAGTTTTGAATATTTTATTGATTTCAAGGCAAGAAATCACAAATATACAACTTGATGATTTTTTAAAAAGAGTGTATCTTTAAAATTAGTTTTAGGTTTTACAACAAAATTGAGAAGAAGGTACAGAGATTTCCGCTATGCCCCCTGCCCTCACACAGGTACTCACCAGAATGGTACATTTATAACCAAGGATGAACCTACACTGACATATCATAATCACCCAAAGTCCATAGTTGACTTCAGGCATCACTCTTGGTATTGTACATTCTACGAGTTTGGACAAAAGTATAATGACGTATATCTGTCATTATAATATCATACAAATTATTTTCACTTCCCTAAACTCTTCTGTGCTCTGCCTGTTCACTCCCCCATCATCCCCCTTTTTCCTAGCAACCACAGATCTTTTTATTGTCCCCATAGTTCTGTCTTTTCCAGAATGTCATATGGTTGGAATCATACAGTATGTAGCCTTTTCAGATTGGCTTCTTTCACTTAGTAATATGCATTTAAGATTCCTCCATTTCTTTTCTTGGCTTGATAGCTCATTTCCTTTTAGCACTGAATATTACATTATCTGGATGTAGCACAGTTTATTTATCCATTCACCTACTGAAGTACAGCTTGTTTGCTTCCAAGTTTTGGCAAATACAAATAAAGTTGCTATAAATATCCATGTGCAGGTTTCTGTGGGGACGCAAATTTCCAACTCCTTTGGGTAAATAGGAAGAAGCGCAACTACTGAATCATATGGGAAGAATGTGCTTAGTTTTGTTAGAAACCTCCAAACTGTCTTCCAAAGTGGCTGTGGTACAGTGTTTTGGGTTTGGCCATTCCAATAGGTGTGTAGTGGTATCTCACTATTGTTTTAATTTGCATTTCCCTGATGACATATCATGGCCATGTACTTATTTGCCATCTGTATATCTTCTTTGGTGATGTGTCTGTTAAGGTCTTTGGCTCATTTTTTAATCATGTTGCTTGTTTTCTTCATTTTGAGTTTTCAGAGTTCTTCAACTTGATGATTTTTCACACCCAGATCAAGACCAGAGATCTTTAATAGCATCCAGAGGTTCCCTGAGCTCTCTTCAATTCTAATCCACTTCCCAAGAATAACCACTATCCTGACATTTACCATATAGATTAGTTTGGCCTACTTTTGAACTTTATATACATGGAGTCATGCAGTATCTTTTTTTTTGATAACATTATATTTGTGAGATTCATCTATGTTGTTGCATGTAGTTTTAGTTCATTCTCACTGTTGTACAATACCTCATTATCTCACTATGCCAAACATTATCTGTTCTACTGTTAATGGCCATTTGGGTGGTTTCCAGTGTTTGGCAATTATCAATACATATAATACAGTCACGAATAGTCTAGTACAAGTCTTTTTTATTTCATGTTTTATTTTGTTTGAATTTTATTTTATTTTTTATACAGCATGTTCTTATTACTTATCTATTTTGTACGTATTAGTATATATATGTCATTCCCAATCTCCCAATTCATCACACCACCACCACCATCTCCCACCCCCACTTTCTACCCTTGGTGTCCATACACTTGTTCTCTACATCTGTGTCTCTATTTCTGCCTTGCAAACCTGTTCATCTGTACCATTTTTCTAGATTCCACACATATGCATTAATATATGATATTTGTTCTTCTCTTTCTGACTTACTTCACTCTGTATGACAGTCTCTAGGTCCATCCACGTCTCTACAAATGACCCAATTTCATTCCTTTTTATGGCTGAGTAATATTCCATTGTATATATATGTACCACATCTTCTTTATCCATTTGTCTGTCGATGGGCATTTAAGTTGCTTCCATGACCTGGCTATTGCAAATAGGGCTGCAATGAACATTGGGGTGCATGCGTCTTTTTGAATTATGGTTTTCTCTGGGTATATGCCCAGTAGTAGGATTGTTGGGTCACATGCTGGAGAGGGTGTGGAGAAAAGAGAACCCTCTTGCACTGTTGGTGGGAATGTAAATTGATACAGCCACTATGTAGAACAGTATAGAGGTTCCTTAAAAAACTAAAAATAGAATTAGCATATGACCCAGCAATCCCACTATTGGGCTCTGCAACGGGAGAGGCCACAAGAGTGAGAGGCCCGCATACTGCAAAACAAAACAAAACAAAACAAAAGAGAAGATGTGGTACATATATACAATGGAATATTACTCAGCCATAGAAAGGAGTGAAATTGGGTCATTTGTAGAGAAATGGATGGACCTAGAGACTGCCATACAGAGTGTAGTATAAATCTCTTGATGTACATTACTATTCATTTCTGTCACTGTATTTCTATAAATGAAATTATTGGGTCATACAGCTTGTGTACATTCAGCTTTTGTAGACAAGACCAGTTTCCTAAAGTGACTGTAACAAATTTGAACTCTCACCACAGTGTATGAGAGTTCTATTTGCTCCATATCTTTGCCAACACTTGATTTGGATGTCTTTTTCATTTTAGCATTTATATTTTAAATTAAAAAATTTTAAACATATTTAAATATACTTTTATAAATAACGTTGGGCTAATCCTATCCATAACACCTAATTCCTTTTTTTCCTGCTTTCCCTTTCTGCCCATGTTGCGATCATCTGGGATTTTAGTTACTTATTTTTTTTATTACTCCTTACAAACAATACTTTATAATTACCGTTACACGTTTTTGTTTTATAACTGATTTTTTCTTAAGTAAATGCCCTAATTAATCTTTCAAGGAGGGTTTATGAGTATTATATTAACTGAGAATGTCTTTGCCTTTTCATGTAAATGATATGAAATTCTAGCTTCAAAATTACTTCTCTCCCTAGGGAGAGTCTGGTAAAAGGGCATAAACTTTCAGTTATAAGATGAATAAGGTTGAGGATCTAAATGTATGACATGGTGACTATAGTTGATAACACTGTATTGTATAATTGAAACTTGCTAAGAGAGTAGACTTTATATGTTCTCACAGACACAAGGGATAAATATGTGAGATGACAGATGTGTTAACTAGATGGAGCGGATACATTTACCATGTACAGGATAACAAATCATCAATGTTGTACAGTTTAAATAACTTATAATTTTATTTGTCAATTATATCTCAATAAAGCTGACAAAAACTATTTCTCTCTTAAACCACTGGAGATCTTTTTCTGCTGCTGTGTATTCATTTTTACCAGAGAAGTTATATGTCAATTCTTGCTCCTTAATAGGTAATGTCTTTTTTCCTCTCTGAAGGATTTTCAGATTTTTTTGATGTCCTAAAATTTCACCAGGATGTATCTAGGAAATGGATTTTTTTCATTTATTCTACTCAGCACTTTAAAATTTTCTGCCTTTTAAAAATTCTGAAATTAAAACAACCATTGCAAATATTTCCCCTTTCCATTTTCTTTGGTCCCTCCATTTGCATTTCCAGTGAGATTTCTGAAACCTTTCAATCTACTTCCTTGGCCTTTTCATGCTGCATTTTGAGTGAAATATTAAAGCTGTGTGTGTATACGTGTGTGTGTTTTTTGCGTAAGTATAATGAGACCCCACATATTCATCATCAATCTCAAGAATTATCAATATTTCCCACTTTGAGCCATTCCTACATATGTACCATATATATGCATGTGTAGATATAGGTCAAATATTATATAATATAACATTACATAAATATATAATTTTTGAAGTATTTTTAAAGCAAATACAAGATATATCACTTCATTGGTAGGTACTTAAATATTTCTGATAGGGAAGGACATTTCAATTTAACTAAGTACCATTATCATTCTTAATAGAATTAAAAATAATTCCTTGATATCATTTAATATGTACCTGGTTCATAAACAATTTTCTCTGAGTATCTATATCAGCTGGATTGTTCAAATAAGAATAAGCTCACACTTTGCATTTGGTTAATTTGTCTCTTAAGTCTCTTTGTAATAGTTCCCAATCATTTAAACATTGTTATTTGTTAATTGAAGGAATAAAGTTATTTGTTCTGTATAACTTCTCATATTTTGGATTTTGTTGATTGTATCTTTGTGGTATCATTTAACATGTTTTTCTGTCACCTAAATTCCCTGTAAACTAACATTTTGATTTAACTGCTTGATGAGATTCAGATTCAACTTCTGACAAGGTTAATCCATAGGTTTTGACAAGGTTAATCCATAGGTGTTACTAGGTACATAATACAAAGATAGTTCTTTCTTTCTTAGTGTTTTTTTTTAACATTTTAATTAATTAATTTATTTATTTATTTTTGGCTGTGTTGGGGCTTCGTTTCTGTGCGAGGGCTTTCTCTAGTTGTGGCAAGCAGGGGCCACTCTTCATCGCAGTGCGCAGGCCTCTCACTATCGCGGCCTCTCTTGTTGCAAAGCACAGGCTCCAGACGCGCAGGCTCAGTAGTTGTGGCTCACGGGCCTAGTTGCTCCGTGGCATGTGGGATCTTCCCAGACCAGGGCTCGAACCCATATCCCCTGCATTAGCAGGCAGATTCTCAACCACTGCGCCACCAGGGAAGCCCCTTTCTTAATGTTTTTAAAATCATTCACTGGATTCAGGTATTGTCTGCCTGACCCAGCCATTATAAAGATCCCTGTTGACCTTTTATCTTTAACAGTCATTAATAATCTTGTATTAACCATTATTAGCAGCAGAAAAATGCTGATTTTGCCAATAACAGAAATAATTATTCTACAAAGGAGAATATTCCCTCATCAACTTGTTAGCTACCCTGGAATAGTTTATACAGAAAATATAACTACCGATAATTTCACTTTATTTCACAGTTTTTGGAATAAAAAAAAACCTCTAAAGTTTGTTAGCCATATAAATTTTGGAGTTTTATTATGAACCCATGGATTTTTATATATTTGTTGTGTTTCTATCCATTAGAGTCATGATTCTTTTTTGATGTTCAAATTTCTATTCTTTAGCCAATGGGAGTCAAAATAGGCTTTGTATTTTTTGAAATGATACTAGTACTCCTTCATAGCTTCCTTGCTTTCTAGCACAGCAAGATGTTCCAGACTTATCTAGTGCATTCTCTGCAAGGCTCGTGCTGGGCATTCTTCGAGGAACCTTGGTTCTTCTTGGTGAGAAAAGATATTTGGAGACCATAATCCGGTATTAGGGGTACTCATTGCTACTGGGTTGTCAATGTTCCCATGCCCTTTAAGCAGACAGAGCTAAGAAATATGTGTCTACTGATATTTCCAATTAAAAGAGATTTTTACTGGAATTTTTAAAAAGAATATTACAGAGTTTTCACTTAATTTCTTTGATTTAATTTTCTATTCCACTAAAATCTTATTACTGACATTAGCATAATTTCTTATTTGCTTTTCATATTATGCGTATTTAATTATTCCTAAAATAGAAATATTATTAAAATATGTATGCTTTTATTGTTATTTTGGAATAATTATACTTTAAAATGACTCTGTTATTTCTTCATGGGAGTGGCATTATCTTGTATCCACCTTAGAATGTTATACTTCGTTTGAAGTTTTCTTTCTTTTGTTCTATGAACCTTACTGCATCAGATGCTATTTATTCTACTTTTTTTTTTGATGCCTCACTTTAACAGTGCTGGTTTTCTTTTAAAAAATTGCTTATCCTTGTATTTGATATTCTTTTTACCCTGGGAGTGTACACGTAGCACTGCTTACTTTAGCCCATCTTGAGTAATTATGGGATAGAGGCAGGCAGGATATGCCAGGGGCTAGAAAGATTTTCCTCTTCCTTCTGGGTCTTGGTAGCCAGCTGGGTTTCTGCCATTTCATCCTGAGCACTTTCAGGCACTGTTACTGTCTGGGTTCAGTAGCCCACTGTGCCGTGATTGTTACAAGGAGGAGGGATGAGGGTTTGGGTGGTCAGTAGCAAATTGGCTGGCTGCCACCTGAGCAGTCTCCCAATCAACTACTCTGATGATTGTCCCAGAGCTGGCTCACAATGGAGAAGTTTGGCCCAACTCTTAAGCTTTCCTACTTTATTTGCAACAGGGCTCTCTGGCCTGTTTTGGGTTGTGCTTTTGTCTTTCAGTTCAGTCATATCTACCTTCTGTCTTTCAGAAATGTATCATTTCTGGTCCTTCAGTGTTTCTCACTGTTTTTCCTTTGGAAATTTTAAAGGCATACTATAAGTTTACCATACAATATGTATTTAAACGTATCTGTCATCTTATGGAAACATATGCTATCATATAGAAATATATAATATGCTCTCATAAGGAAATATATCATACGTTATAGAAAATTTAAACATATATTCAATAATGATTCACAATTGTGGTAATCTTGTTTCACACCCCACCCCAACTTTTTTTTCTGGATTATTTTACAGCAAATCGTATGCAATTCAGCTTCTTGTCTAAATATACCTATTTAGGGCCATGTAATAGAGTGCGCAGTTACCTTACCCAAAATATTCTCTTCAGGACTCAAACATGAGTCCAAGAGGCAGCTGGCCTATAATCCTTGACAAAGAACAAATTCAACTTAGGTCCACATTTAAATTTCTATTATTACATAACAAATTATCATAAATTTGTAAATTAAAACACCACTCATTTATTGTCTCACAGTTCTGTAGATCAGAAGTCCAGGCAGTCTTCACTAGGTCCTCTGCCTAAGTCTCACAAGGCTGAAACAAAGTGTCTTCCAGACTGGACGCTTATCTGGAAGATCTGAGGAAGCTCAGAGGAAGCTTCCTAGGAAGAATCTTTTTCCAAGATTACTCAGGTTATTGGCAGAATTTAGTTCCTTGCGAGTATAGTACTGAGATCCCCATTTCCTCGGTGGCTGTCAGCGAGGAGTCTCTCTCCAGACCGTGAACATGGGTTCCCCCAACCTTCACAGAAACCAGTGGTGCTTCAGATCCTTCCTGTGCTCTGAATCCTCTGACTTCCTCTTCTATCACCAACCAGAGAAACTTCGGAAGGATTTGTGTGATTAGATCAAGAACATAAAGACAACCTTGGTTTTGATTAAGTCAAAGTCAACTGATTAGCAACTTTAAATACTTCTGGAAATCCCTATGCTTGCTCGTCATAGTCAAAGGTCACAGGATTAGGGCAGAATGTCTTCAGGAGCAATTTTAGAGTCATGTCTGCCACAGTCCTGCTCATTTTTATTTCCCTTTTCTCCTTTAAGGATGAGTTAGCTTTCAAAAATCTCCTGAAAAATAGGCTTCTGGTGGACCCTCCCCTTTGGCTTGAGAGTTTGTTCATATGTATCAGAATTTCAAATTATACCATAGTTGAGACACATACTTCATATGTAAAAAGATAAGTACATACTCAGAAGAACTTTTGACTGTTAATATGATTATCTCACTTGGAGGAATGCTTAAATTTTCTTCCACAAAAATGTTTAGCTCTTTTTATAGCATTGCTTTTGAGGAGAAGACTATCGTTAAAAAAAATATGTTCAAGTAATTACTGACAGTCTTGAAGTATGCACAGGAAAGTATTTTCTAAATCCTTTCTTTTCAAAATGCCAACCGTTCTTGACAAATGAAAGGTCATCTTAATTCTTTTGCCATTTAAATCAGCACCTTTAACATGATTAATTGACATGGCATTTAATACATGATTGTACTTGCATTCTACTGTTATTATATGGAAATACCGATTTGAATTCAGAAGAATATTGAGCAATTATTAATTGATTCTGATTGTGCTAATCCCTGTAATTAATTCTCTCCTGTCATTTTAATGAAATGAAATAACTACTTCGCTTTTATAAAATGTAACTCACTTTGCTTATGCTATGAAAAATAAATGTTTAGAAAGTCTCATGATACAGATATGATCATAATACTAACCATTTCAAATGTGAAAGTTAAATGACCATCTGTGTCCACAGGACAAACATTTAAAAAAATAGTATTTTATTTTCAAGGAAGAACAATTGCAGAAACAACTTTTAGCCCTTTCCTCTCTAGAGATGGCTTATGCTAATTTAGAAAGTGGAAACTCTCTTACCTATTTTACTTCCTATCCTTTATTAGGAAGAATAAAGTAGATGAGTCTGTTAAATAGAATGCAAGCTCTGTTTTGACTCTCCATCTCTTTCTAACACGTAATTCCCCTTATTGGTGCCTTGTTCTTCCCAGGGAAATGGAACCCGGGACTTTGTAATTTTATCATTATGGTGAACATTTCTTTTTTTTAACATCTTTATTGGAGTATAATTGCTCTACAATGTTGTGTTAGTTTCTGCTACATAACAAAGTGAATCAGCTATGTGTATACATATATCCCCATATCCCCTCCCTCTTGCACTTCCCTCCCACCCTCCCTATCCCACCCCTCTAGGTGGTCACAAAGCATGGAGCTGATCTCCCTGTGCTGTGTGGCTGCTTCCCACTAGCTATCTATTTTACATTTGGTAGTGTATATACGTCAGTGTGCTGGTGAACATTACTTGACTTCATTCAGCATTCATGGGCTGTTCCTTTCATAACAGTCCTTAAATTTCCTTTAGGGAATTACCTCACACCCTTTGCTGGTACCTTAGGCTTCTCCTAGGCATCAGATACTTTCCTTCTGGACAAAAACCAGTTGAGACTGATGTATTCCTGGTACTGATACTCTCAAGGAACAGCCTATTAATTACTTCTACTAGATCCCTGGAGCTTTCCAGGTTCCTGTCCTTCCTGAGGCCTTGTTCCACAGCTTTTCCTTCAATTCTTTGAACTATCCCTAGAGACTTTCATTATATTTCTTGTTTTCTCCCCTTGAAGTTAGCAAGAGTTACTTTCCTTCACCTGCAGCCAAGGAAACCTAATTGATACATTCACTTAACTGTATAGAAATTAAATTCAATTCCGTATTCATTAAAGTGATCATATATTTATTATGTTACTATCCTCTAAGGCCTCGATGTCCCAAGGCAGTAAGAATTCTGCCTTGGACTTTGCCAAGATATTTTTTCCCCTGCTGCTTTGATTTAATTGATCAGTGGCTCAAATGCTAACATACAGGGACTATTCAATACATTTTCTTTTTGTGTTGCTGAAGTCCTAAACACTAAGTTTGAACAACAACAACAAAAGGACATGGAGATCAATTCTACATTTTGGAGGAACATGACCTGTGTTTGGAGGGGATACTATGAAATCATCTGGCAGGTTGAGGAACTAGGGTAGCATTTGGAAGTCAGAGCTACTTGTCTAGTAGCCCAGGGCAAGCCAGTTCCAGGAAGTGTGAGGACAAAGGGGACAGGCACCTGTTGGCTCCAGCCGCACTCCCCTGATGCCATCTCTGGCTCTCTGCTGGGAGTTCCCCTGATCGCCATGGTACATTCTAGTCATTTCCAGTATCCCCATTTAATTTTGACTGATGTTAAGTAAATGAAAAATGTAATGGTATTTTTGTGAATGTTAAATATGGACTATCAAGATTACAACCTCATCTACTAAATGTAAGAATCAAGAAATAAGATTAGATAAAAGAGTAAATGAATTAAGACTGAAGATGTAAAGCGAAAGCAGAAACTAGGATCTCAAATCAATAGCCATTACAAAAGCCTATTCTGGGCAGGGCTCCTTGGAGCAATAGTTACTGACTGAAATCAGCAGAGGAAGTGGAGTGGAAAGCACAGTGGGAGAATGTGCAAGATTGATGTGGCCCAGGAAGGATGAGACAGGAAAAAAGGATGTGAAGTCCCAGGTGGATATTAAGAATTGGAAAGTTAGGGTTGTATCTGATGTTTTAGAGAGAATTTTTGAAGCAACTTGGAAAAATTTTTAGTGAACTAGGCTTTGATGTTGCTGTTTATGTTTTTCTTATAAAATCCAAGCTGCCTATCAAATCTTAAATAATACGCTTCAGTAATATTGGCTCAATGCTGTTCCCATTACTTTGAAGTACTTATAGAATTCAGATATAAATGTGATTATTAAAACCAAGGAGATTTTTGGCTCTCAAACAGAACATTGTGAAAACATGCCTTAAAAGCAATTTATCAAACTTATAGATCAAGTAGTTTTTTCCACAAACTCTCAAATTTAAGAAAGTTTCTTGGAATCCTGGCCTCATGTAATTGAGTATGTTGGTGTTTAGAGTATATATCTTGATCAGCTAAAATAAAAGGGGCAGCTTAAGAGAAAAAGACATGAATTAGAACATGGAAGACCTAAATTCTACCATTGGCTCTAGGACTAATTTGGCACATCAATTTGTATACGTCAATTAATATCTCTGGGCCTCAGTTTACACATCTGTAAAGCTGATTGTGGAACAATCATTCTATTACTTTATTTTTAAGAAAGGATATGTTTATAAATTAATATTAAAGTAATAGAAGCTCACAGTAAAAAGGTCAAGCAGTACCAAAATTGCAAAAGTAAAATACTTGATTCTTTGCTCAGATTCCCAATTCTTACCTTTTTTTTTTTTTTTTTGTGGTACGTGGGCCCCTCACTGCCGTGGCCTCTCCCTTTGCGGAGCACAGGCTACGCGGCCATGGCTCACGGGCCCAGCCGCTCCGCGGCATGTGGGATCTTCCCAGACCGGGGCATGAACCCGTAGTCCCCTGCATCAGCAGGCGGACTCTCAACCACTGCGCCACCACGGAAGCCCCCAATTCTTACTTTTTATTCACCAGTAATAATCTCTCTTACCAGAAACTTATGGACTTTCAATAATTTTACCTGCATATAAAAATACAGGAATTCTTTGGCCCAGATGGAAAAATAGAGCAGGTCCTTGTTCCCAGCCTGGCCCACAGTGGCGTCTCAGAAAAGGACTCTAGGATGACTGACTGATGCCTGAATGCCTTGATCTCTGTGCCCCAGGTCCTGCTTTACAAATTGGATGGCACTCAATTCTTCTTCTCCTGTGTCCTGGCTTTTTTCTTGTCATCTCTTTCATTTCTGGGCCTTTGAGCTCTGCCCATGAAGCTCAGTCTATGGCTGGAACTCTGCTAACTCCTGAAGGAGTTTTTTCTGAAGCCAAGAATGGCTTCCCATCTGGTAGCAGCCTGGCACCACTGGGCACACCCAGTTCTTGTCTTAACCCAAACTGTCTCCTCTTTGCAATATGGTTAACTCTTCCAAGTGTGGTGGCTGTGTCACAAGAAAACATGTAACAGTGTTAGTATTTTTAGGTCTGTGGTATTTTTTCAACTGTCGGCTGTACAGTTGAACCGTAAATGGGCAACTCGGGCTAGTACAATCATCTGGAGACTATGACATAAGTACAGCAGGGCTGCAATTTATTGGCTCTGAGTTTTCCCAGCATGACCTCAAACTATTACTTAGGTCTTTATAAAAGCAAACAGACTGTTGGCTGCCTACAGGTTCTAGTACAGATGCCTAAACGAGTGACATAAAATATGCAGCACATTCACTGTTGAGAGGGACTACATGTGGAATTTGAAACCATCAAAATATCCATGGGCTTTCTCAGAATAACTTTTCTGGAAGTGATATTTCTGGGTCACCTAATCTACTTGCCTGACAGCCCACTGTAATAAATGCACAGGGCCATGAAAATGCTTTTGCCACATCCGGTTGGAATTTAAAATTTCATTAAATATAAATGGCTTGATGCTCAATGGCATTCTTTTGTAACTTCCTTATTTCCCTTCACATTATGTGTTAGACATTTATTTATTTTGATACGTATGGCTTTAGTTCATTCATCTAAACGGATGCGTAGTAGGCCATTATAGGAATGTACTGTATGTCATCCATTCTCCCGTGGAGCTATGAGCATGAGAGTAATTATTGCTTTACACCACTGGCTGTTGAGTGGTTTGCTATGCAGCTTCATTATGGCAATAGCTAATGAATTCATAAGGTATGTACACCAATTTTATTAAATATTGACAAATTGCTTCTCCAGGTGTTTGTACCAGTTTTGTAGTCCTATGATTGCTTTTTTTTTTTATGATTGCTTCTTAACATACCAAAACTTGGTAGTTGTATATTGTTACATTTTTGTTAATGTGATGAGTGAGAAATGGTATCTTATTTTTAAATTGTCTTTTTCTCATTGTTGATCAGTGCAATCATCTTTTCACATGTTTTACTTTTGGCCATTTAGATTTCTTATTCTGTGACTAGTATTTGTTCTAATTCTTTACCTATTTTAAAACTTGAATATCAATATTATTTTTATTAATTTTAGGAATTTTTGTGTTTATTCTGGGTACCAGTGCTTTTTCAGTTATGTGTTGCAAATGTCTTCTCCTACCCCTTAGCCTTTGCTGTGTTGAAGTTTTTGCCAATGTCAAATTTATTTACCTCCTTTATGATTTGTGCAATTGTGTCTTTAAGGAATTTTTTCTTATAACAAGGTCATAAAAATTCTATATACTCTTTCAAAAGTTTTAACATTTTAGCTTTTAATCCTTTGATATTTATTTTGGTGTATGGTGTATGGCAAGCATATAATTGCATTTTTTCACTTTGCATAACCAATTGTCCTAGCTACATTTATTGAATTATTTACAATGCCACCTCTATTATATGTCAAGTCCCTATATTCTTTTATCTGCTTCGGGACTCTATTCTGTTCCTGGCCTATAAGTGTTCCCCTGTGTCAATATTCTCCTAGCTTAAATGATAAAACTTTAAAAATTAAATATCTTAATATCTGCTCTTTAGTTTTTTGTTTGTTTGTTTTTTGCAGTACGCGGGCCTCTCACTGTTGTGACCTCTCCCATTGCGGAGCACAGGCTCGGACGCGCAGGCTCAGTGGCCATGGCTCACGGGCCTAGCCGCTCTGCGGCATGTGGGATCTTCCCGGACCGGGGCACGAACCCGTGTCCCCTGCATTGGCAGGTGGACTCTCAACCACTGCACCACCAGGGAAGCCCTAGTTTTTGTTCTTTAAATTTTTTCTTTATTATTCTTTCCCATTGATTTTTCATATAATTTTAGGGTCAGCTTGTTTAATTGCATGAAAATCCCTGTTGAGATTTAGATTGGAATTACATTAAATTTATATATTAATTTGAGGACTTATTACATTTGACAGGTCTTAAGCCTTGGCATCCATAAATACAGTACTGCTTTCTTTTATTTAGATCTTCAATAATGTCTTCCAAATTTCTCCATGAAGATCTTGCACAGTTTTTATTATTGGATTTTAAAAACATTTAAAAATGTTATTGCTATAGAGAATAAATTTCTATTACATTATATTATAATGTAATATATTACATCTATTACATTATATTATTAAATATAAATTTCTATTACATTTTTAACTGCTTGTTAATGGCAATAGAAAGGCTATTTTAATTTGCTGATTTATATTCAGCAACTCCTCTGAACTCTCTTATTAATTTGAACGATAGGTCTGAGAGTTCTCTTAGATTTTCTATGTGGACAATCATGTTGTCAGCAGATAAGGACTGTCTTGTATATTCCTTTCCTATTATTATTATTATTATTTTTGTCTAGCTTCTCCCTAATGATGAAGGGAAGCAATATGGCTTTGAGAATTTTGATGCCTCTGGAGTAAAGAGAGAGGCAGGAAAACTAGACCATAAATTACACAGCTAGAAATGTTCTTTTGATAAATTTATTCCTTTTGAACATATTGTGCCAAATCTTCAACAAACTGAGATCCTCAAAAAAATATATATTTTGCAAGTGATCATAAATTAATGGTAGAGTTAGGATGAGACCCCAGGCTTCTGCAGTATTCACTCTTCTAAAACTTGACATACATTAACTCATTTCATCTTTACCTTGTGAAGTATGGATTAACATTCCAACCTATAGATAAGAAAACTGAGGTACAGAGAGGTGAAATGATTTCACAAAGGTCACACAACTAGTAAGTGGCTGAGCCAGAGTTTGAACCCAGGCTGTTTCATGAGGAAAAGAGTTTATTTTTCAGCTTTGCTCAATTATAATATCAAGTCTAACAGTTGAAAAGATTTCCTTGATTTGGGCAGTATGGCCCAGTGGAGGATGAACCTAATCTTTAGAATTAGAGAGGTTTGAGTTCAAATTGTACCTTTAGCCATACAGCTTTGAAAAATTTCTTACAACAATTTGAACATCACTTTGCTCACTGACGGGGAATATGTAGGAGCTGAAAAATAAGGAAACAGACTCTTCTTTACAGCCTCTAGAAAGGAATGCACCTGCTCACATCTTGGTTTTAGCCCAGTGAGAACTGTGTCAGACATACAGAACTGTAAGATAATAAATCTGTGTTGTTTTAAGCCATTAAGTTTGTGGTAATTTGTTACAGTAATGATGGAAAACTAACACACCAATTATCTAAAGCAGGAAGTTGGTATCATTTTAATCAAGTAATTTAAAAAATTCTATTTTATCTCTTCTATTAGCTTTATAGCTATACCTCTTTCCTTATTAACATTTTCTCTAGAAATTACAATATGTATCTTTAATATAGTCTACCTTGAATTAATATTATACCACTTCACACATGATGTCAGAACCTACATGCACCCCTTCCTCTCCTTTGTTTTAATCTGTCATATATTATACTTCCACATGTGTTATAAACCCCACAATGCAGTCTTTTCACTTTAAATAATTATTTTGAAAGAATTTTTAAAAGAATAGTACTTTGAATTTGCCTACGTATTTACCATTTCCACTTTTCCCCTATAAATCCGAGTTCCCATACTGTATAATTTCTCTTCAAATTTAAGAACTTTATTAAGTGCTTCTTATGGAATGGATCTATTGGCAAAAATTCTCTCAGCTTTCATTTATCTGATAATGCCTCTATTTCACTTTGACTTTTAGCAGATACTTTTTATGGATATGAAATTTTAGGCAGCCAGTTTTTTTTCAGTGCTTTAAAGATGTCATTTCATTTTCTTCTGGCTCTCATTTTTTTTTTTTTATTAAAAGTCAGCCATTATGTTTATCATTGTTCTGCTCTATGCACTGAGACTTTCTTTCTCTAGCTACTTTTTAAACTTTAATTTTTAGCAAGTTGACAATGATGTTTGGTTTCTTTCTTTTTTTTTTTTTTTGCGGTACGCGGGCCTCTCACTGCTGTGGCCTCTCCCGTTGCGGAGCACAGGCTCCGGACGCGCAGGCTCAGCGGCCATGGCTCACGGGCCCAGCCGCTCCGCGGCATGTGGGATCTTCCCGGTCCGGGGCACGAACCCGTGTCCCCTGCATCGGCAGGCGGACTCTCAACCACTGCGCCACCAGGGAAGCCCCATGTTTGGTTTCTTTTAAATTGTGGTTTTAAAGATGTGGTTTCTTTGTTTTTTATTTTTTATTTATTTATTTTATTTTTGGCTGTGTTGGGTCTTCGTTTCTGTGCGAGGGCTTTCTCTAGTTGTGGCAAGCAGGGGCCACTCTTCATCGCGGTGCGCGGGCCTCTCACTGTTGCGGCCTCTCTTGTTGCGGAGCACAAGCTCCAGACGCGCAGGCTAAGTAGTTGTGGATCACGGGCTTAGTTGCTCCGCGGCATGGGCTAGTTGCTTCCCAGACTAGGGCCCAAACCCATGTCCCTGAATTGGCAGGCAGATTTTCAACCACTGCGCCACCAGGGAAGCCCAGAGATGTGGTTTCTTTTAACATACTTATTGTGCTTGGGATTTGTTGAGTTTCTTGCATCTGTGACTTGATGTTTTCCCATCAAATTTGCAAAATATTTAGCTATAATTTCTTCCAATATTTTCTGCTCTATACTCTTTCTCCTCTTCTGTAACTTCAATTACACACGTGCAACACCACTTAAATCTCTCGCAAACTATGGGTGCTTATTTTTATTTTTTTTTTTTTGCCGTACGCGGGCCTCTCATTGTTGTGGCCTCTCCCGTTGCGGAGCACAGGCTCCGGACGCGCAGGCTCAGCGTCTATGGCTCATGGGCCTAGCCGCTCCGCGGCACATAGGATCTTCCCGGACCGGGGCATGAACCCGTGTCCCCCTGCATCAGCAGGCGGATTCTCAACCACTGCGCCACCAGGGAAGCCTCGGGTGCTTATTTTTTCCAAACTATTTTCATTTTCTATTTCAGTTTAGATAATTTCTATTGCTCTGTCTTCAAATTCACTAAGCTTTTCATGTGCAGTGTCCAATTTGCTGTTAATCTCATCCAGTAAATTTTTAAAAATATTTATTTATTTATTTATTTGGTTGTGCCAGGTCTTAGTTGCAGCAGGTGGGCTCCTTTGTTACGGCTCATGGACTCCTTAGTTGCGGCTCACCGTATCCTTAGTTGCGGCACAGAGGCTCCTTAGTTGTGGCACATGGACTCCTTAGTTGCAGCCGGTGGGCTCCTTAGTTGTGGCATGCAAAATCTTAGTTGTGGCATGCATGTAGGATCTAGTTCCCTGACCAGGGATCAAACCCAAGCCCCTTGCATTGGGAGTGCGGAGTCTTAACAACTGTGCCACCAGGGAAGTCCCTCATCTAGTGAATTTTGAAACTAAAATATAGTATTTTTCATTTGGTTTTAGTACTCTATGTGTCTTTTCTTTCCTAAAATATGCTAGCTTCTCACCTACTATATCATTCTATAATGTATTTACAGTAATTGTTTTAAAGTCCTATCTGCTTTTTAATTAATTGGGTCATCATAGTTCTTCTTCCATTGAATGTTTTCTTTTGATTATGGAGAACAATTTCCATGTATGTCTTAAAATTTCTGACTGTATTCCAGATATTGTGTATAAAAAGAACAGTGGAAGCTTTTTTGTCTCTTACAGAAAGTGAGAGGCTGATCATGCAGATCGCTATTAAAGTTAAGTTGTTCCAGATTGGGCTACAGCCTTCATTAGATTGAGTTCACTTGTGATTAACCCAACCTTTGACATCTAGGACAGCTGCCTTTTTGATCTTGTCTGTGTTCGAATTGGGAAGGGATTGAGTTGCAGTTTTGATATTTTTGCTTTATCTTTAGATTCACTCAGACTAAATTCTAGGGATCCAATCACTGTGAAATTATGCAAGACTATGGTTCTAGATTCCTCTACGGCTCCTATAATTGAGCGAAAGAAGGTGATTTGTGAGCTAGGTAAAAAAAAAATTTTGGAATTGCATCTCTCCCAATTTTCAACCTGTCTTTATGGCCCACACTGTCTTCTATAAGCTTGGCTAATTTCTCCTCTTTATTGTAAAATTTCTCTGTCTATGGAAAGGCTGCTACTTTTTATTCCAGTATCTAAACCAGGTGTCCATTCCAAGGTATGGAAATTGCTGTGGTCTCTGTTCTTCTAAGAAGGGGTTTGGCTGAAATTTCTTTCATTGGACAACAAATAAACCACAAATAGTTCAATGCTCTAATTATTTTAATTGGGAATTAAATTTTCTCCATGTTGATTGTCTTTTTCTCTTTTTCAGAAATCAGAATAACTTTTAACAAAATACAGAATGAACTTTATTCTTTTTACATAGAATTAAAGTATTCTTCTGCCAGTCTCTCAATTGTGTCCAGACAGCATGACCTTTATTTTATCATCACTTAGAAAAGTGGGAAATATTCCTCAAATGGCTCAGAGAGTTTTGTTGATGTGAAAAATTTTAGAATGGTTATTTCATAAAGTATTTAAAAGACTCTCATAGTGAGTATTATAGGGAGGCTGTAGGAAAGAGATAGTGCAATATATTTTCACTTATTTTCATCTCCCCAAATCTCTGAACACACCTGTATTAAAATATGGGGTGGGAGTTCCTCTTTTCATAGAATTGTTGCTAAACTTTCAAAACTGAAAATAATTGCTGATTTGTATCACTCCCTATGGGCACAGTCCAAGTGTCCATGTAAGAATGGAACTGTTTGGGGACCCTCTCTACTTCACTGCTCTATTCCTCTGTCTTTATAACAGGTGTGTCCATGTGTGGATTTACTTTTATCTATACTAATCAAAAGTCATTGTGCACATTATAGGTGAGGATCACATTTTTCTGCAGTCAGGGAAATTATCAGCATTGTATTTTCATTTGTTGCTTCTTATTCATTCTCACTATTCTTCATATCTGGGACTTCAATTAGTCTAAGGTTGGAGCATTTAAGTCTATCCCCCAAGACTCTTAAATCATCTTCATATTTTAAAAAAATCTCTTCATATCTTTGTGCAGGTTCTGTACTCTCTTCCAATTTATTAATACTCTCTTTGCCAGGACTGATATTATCTATTAATATTCTAATAATAATGATTAAAATTTAATTTCTAGGATTTCTAAGTACTGCTTCTCCTCACATTCATATTCTCTCCTTCTTCTTTTCTTCCTCCCTACTGCTTTTTCAAGATCTCTACTGTCCTTGATGCATAGCTACTTGTTTTGTTATATAGTTTTTATTTTGGCTTTTGTGGGGATGTTATTCCTTTTTAAAAATTTTTGAGTACCTTAAGGACACTTTTTAAATTTTTCTAAAAGACTTTTTAATTTTTGTATTTACTTGGAATTGGGTCTTCTCGTTTGCTTGGTTTTAAATTGTTTTGGTTATTTTCCTTTTGTTATCTTTTTATTCTATTATCTTTAGGTGCTCTAGAATTTTAGTTTGCAATTTCATCTTGTGAAGAAATTTTTTGTGTCTTCCTCTCCACCTCCCCCACTTCTCACCATCTTCCCACTTCTTGGTGTCTGGTAGCTTTACAATTGCTTCCACTAGTCTCAACAGGGCCCACCATTTAAAAACAGCCTTATATTGGTGGATCAGGATTTTGTTTGAAGAGATATTGCAGATCAATTTCTGGGCAGTAATAATTTGGCCCAGGTCTTGCCACTCCTTTCTAGCCACTCTAAGCAATGACTCACTATAGGCCTCTACAGAGGTAATAGCACTGGCTTTGGTTAATGAATGGGGAAGTCCCCATGGCAGGACAATCAGGCTTGACATAGTAGGTCTGTCTGCTCTCTTTTCCCACAATGACTGGGGACTTCCAACCCAGCTACCACAGTAGAGGTGAAATTTCTCTGCCTGTTTTGGATCTCAGAGCTACTGCTTACAACCTTATAATTTTGTTCTATTTTTTTTCCTCCCAGTGGAGCCACTTGTGAGAATGGCTATGTGTTTTCATATTTTCTTGTGTTATATCTTTGCTATTTGGGGGTGGAGGTGGGAGATGGAAGAGTGATCTTCCAAGAAATCCCACACCATGTTGACCAGAAGTTCAGATTTGTGTTTTAGAAAGATAAGTCTGGAATGTGTATGTAGTAGATTAGAGGGCACTGAGGCTTGAGATACCAGTTTTGTTCTGAAGGATTCCAGGAAAAGAGATAAAGAATGGTCTGTGACAAGAATAATAGAGAGTTGGAAAACATTATCCAAGTACAGATGGAGCAGTTGTCCTCAACAGGACTATACTGCTCCCTAGGGAGTGTCTTGGAAATTGGTGGTAGTATTTTTGGTTGTCATAGTTACGGGGGAGAATTTCTGATATTTAGTAGGTGGGAGCCAGCCATGGTTAATGTCCTACAATGTGCAGAATGGTCTTGTATTTGGAAGGACTATCCTATGTCTTGAATGACTTTCAGATATCCCAGACATTCATGTGGGTGAAACACCTATTTGAAATTATATAATTTACATATTAATATTAATTTTTTCCCACAAAATTTTATTATACACTGAATTTTTCAAGAGTACAACTACCATGTTAATTCAGTGAAGACTGTGTTTTGTTTGGAACTTAACCAAGAATTATTCACCATTACAGAAAAACAATGCTGACAGCAGCAGTGCTTATGGAATATTAATCTCCAAAACTGGAAATCTAAGCCATTTTTTCATGTGATTTTCATGTGCAATAGAGAAAATAAGAGATCATTTTGAACAGATTTAGAATAAAATATCATGTAACTAATGGGATCACATGAACATGACGATCTAACTAATTTTGTTAATAAGCTATTTCTTTAAAGAGTTTCTTATTATACCATTTTGTATATTTTTATTTCTTTGTGTGTGGCACAATGATAAATATATATTTTGAAAAGTATATAATGGAATTAGTTACTGTTTCGGGGCTGTCTGTTGCTCTTCAACATTACTCTGATACTGTCGCCAGAGGCCTAGCACACTAGTTGTCTTGAGTCTTTTGCATTAAGTTCCTTTTTTGAAATCATACTCTATTCTCCATTACCTATCAAAAGCTATGATTTCTAGAGTCTTTGTAAATTCTAAGTTTAAATGTATGCTTCAACATGTGGAGAGATTTCAGGAGAGGTATTTTAGTGTTACTACATCCCATGTCGTAACAAAGGATTATCTTAACAGTACATTTATAAATATGGTCTAGCTCATTTGTGAGATTATCTTATTCATTCTTTCCACTTTGACAGTGTGTAATTAATCTTGGCATTTATTCTACTTTACCCAATGTTATCTTCTTCTTTCCCCAATCTCATATATACAAACAATTCTGGTCTATTATTACTTATCTCAATAGGTTTTATTCTAGTGCTATTCATGCTGCTATCTTTATTTCCTCCAACTACTCTGTAGAGTTCTTCATCATCTTACTTTTCTTAAATCTCAATGTTTTTATTACAAGTAGTTGCAAACATCTGACCACTTCAATATATCTATATATTATTATTTGGAGATAAGGCCTTTAAAAAGGTAATTAAGGTTAAATGATCTCAGAAAGGTGGGGTTGTAATCCAACTGGACTGGTACCTTTACAAGAAGAGGAAGAGACACCAGGATGTGTACACACAGGGAAAAGGCCACATGAGGACACAGCAAGTTGATGACTATCCATAAGCTAAGGAGAGAGGCCTCAGGAGACATCAAACCTGCTGACACCTTGATCTCAGACTTCCAGCCTCCAGAACTGTGAGAAAATAAGTTTCTGTTGTTTAAACCACCCAGGCTGCGGTGTTTTGTTATGGTAGCTCTAGCAAATTAATACAAATATTATATATGTAGGCAGGTGAAAATTGTCTATTATTACCTCTTTCAGGTTAGTTAAGAGGGTAGTACAAAACATTTGTTATAAAAGGAGTTTGGCAGAGTCATGGAGTGCTCACAAGTAGCCACACGCTCCCCTGTATTCTCTGCCCCACACAGCTAGGTGGCGCCAGTTCTGACCTATGAACCGTGAGCAGAAATGACTTGCATTACTTCTAAGCTGAGCCATAGATGAGTTGGGGTATGACCTTCCAGCTCCACCTCTTTACCTGTTGTGACAACCAGCAGGGCTCTGTGTTTAGCTGGTGGAGCACAAGGAACTAGCTCTCTGAGACAACTGCTCTTCAGAGATGTGAAACTCTCAATGGACATGGTGTGAATGAGCAATACCCCTTTCTCAGGTTCCCAAGGTTAACTTGTTAAGACAGCATGATTTGTTGTTACCCTGACTATGTAAAATGTGGTTATTGTAAGGAGGATGTTGCCTTCTAAACCTAACATACGTGTCATTGGCTGCACTCTCACGTAGTGGTTGGCAAGGACATTTTTATTGGAGGGTGAGAAGATGGGAGATTTATGTTACACAGTATCAAAATATGTTAAAACGATCATCTTGGGTAATACGGAAGGCTAGCAGGTGTAAGGAAATGGTTGGAAAACACAACATTAATTGTGTGTGTTGGGTGCTGTTGGTTCCATTCAGCAAGGTATTATTAAAAAAAGAGATGAGCTGAGTAAAGCATTCTGGTAAACAGAGGGAGTCTGTGGCCTTACATTATTAGAAAAGCCAACTGCTTTGAGATCCTAACTGTAAGAGACAGTTAAACAAGGCATTCAGAAATAAATGCCTTAAAAACCTCTGAGGTAACTAAACAGCTTCAAGGAAAATGTTAGATTAAGAGTATGGTCTTCCCACTTAAATGTAAGATATGACACCATAAAACTCATAGAAGAGCACATAGGCAAAACATTTTCTGACATAAATTGTACCAATGTTTTCTTAGGTCAGTCTACCAAGGCAATAGAAATAAAAGCAAAAATAAACAAATGGGACCTAATCAAATTTATAAGCTTTTGCACAGCGAAGGAAACCATAAATGAAATGAAAAGACAACCTACAGATCAGGAGAAAATATCTGCAAACAATGTGACTGACAGGGCTTAATTTCCAAAATACAGAAACAGCTTATACAGCTCAATATCAAAACAAAACAAAACAATCTAATCAAAAAATGACTGGAATTGTAGGCAGAAGACTTAAACACACATTTCTCCAAAGAAGACATCCTGATTGCCAATAGGCACCTGAAAAGATGCTCAACATTGCTAATTATTAGAGAAATACAAATCAAAACGACAATGAGGTATTACCTCACACCAGTCAGAATGGCCACCATTAAAAAGTCTACAAATATTAAATGCTGGAGAGGGTGTGGAGAAAAGGGAACCCTCCTACATTGTTGGTGGGAATGTAAATTGGGGCAGCCACTATGGAGAACAGCATGGAGGTTCCTCAAAAAACTAAAATTAGAGTTACCATATGATCCAGCAATTACACTCCTGGGCATATATCTGGACAAAACTCTAATTCAGAAACATACATGCACCCCTATGCTCACAGCTGCACTGTTTACAATAGCCAAGACATGGAAACAACCTAAATGTCCATCGACAGATGAATGGATAAAGAAGATGTGGTATACATATACAGTGGAATACTACTCAGCCATAAAAAAAGAACGAAATAATGCCATTTGCAGCAACGTGGATGCAACAACTAGAGATTATCATACTAAATGAAGTAAGTCAGAAAGAGAAAGACAAATACCATATGATATCACTTATATGTGGAATCTAAAATATGGCACAGATGAACCCAGCTACAAAACAGAAACAGACTCACAGACATAGAGAACAAACTTGTGGTTGCCAAGGGGGAGAGGGGGCGGGGGAGGGATGGATTGAGAGTTTGGGGTTGGCAGATGCAAACTATTACATTTAGAATGGATAAACAACAAGGGAACTATATTCAATATCCTGTAATAAACCATAATGGAAAAGAAAAAAAAAATATTTTTAAAGTATGGTCTTCCCATATTAGCACAGAAACTTCAAGGTAGCAGCCACTAAGTTAAAAACATACAGACAAAAACCATAAAAACCCACCTCATGTGAGAGAAAATAAATATTGATGAAATCTCTAAAAGGACTAAAGTTGAGCAAGTCTTTACGTTTATTGATCATTTGCATTTCTTCTGTATATTAGCTATTTATATTTTTTGCTCATTTTTCTCTTGGGTATTGATTCCTTTTCATTGATCTGTATATTGTACATATATATCTTTTATCTCTACATAGGCTCCAAATATTTCCCCCATCTCTCACTGGTTTCATAACTTTATGTTGTCATTTTTTTTAATATAAAACTTTTGCTTTTTCATGTGGTTCAAATCTGTTAGTCTTTCACTTTATGGATCTTAAAAACTATTTTCTCAGTGTTCCCCTGGCTTAGTGAGATTAGCTAGGCCCTCCAGAACAATGACAAAGAGTGGCAGTAGTAACAGGCATCGTTGTCTTATTCCTACCTTTGACTGGAATGTTTCTAAAGTTTCACCAAAAAATTGAATATTTACTGTAGAACAGACTTGCTTTGAGTATTAAATGACTTCATCAGCTCATAAGTTATAAATAATAGCTATCATTTATTATTTGTCAAATCACTTAAATTCTCTGTTCCGAGTCTCCCTACTTGTAAATAAAAAATTGGAGCTGGGGAATCTCTAAGGTTCTTTCCAGCACAGTCTTAAAATTCCAAGATTAATTTTCAAAAGGTCTCAAGTCATTTCATCAATCTAAAAATTACAGCAATCTTTCCTGTGAAATAAAACACATAAGCACAAAGAACAGGGAAGCCCTTCTGTCATCTGAGTAACTGATATTTAGCTATGTAAAGTAGTCTGAGGCCAAAAAAATGACCTTAATTTTGGTATATTTCCAGTTACTCTATAGAGCTGTTCGGCAACTTCTACTAAAGGAAAAACAATATGAAGTTGAGAGGAAATGAAAGTTGAGCAATGACTGGAAAATCACTGGTGAATATGGCAATACCCCAGTTTCACAAGCCAGTTGCAATCTAGTCAGTTTTGGAGTGAAAGCAAGTTTATTATAATTTTTCTCTCCAATGGGTGGAGACTCAATATCTGAGAGGTAGAAGGAGGGAGAAGAACAAAATTGTAAATAAAACAATAATCCCCTGTTTCCTATAAAGACACAAGAAGCAAAGGGAGGAGGAACATGCTCACAGGGAAAGCTATTAAAACTGCCAAAGAATGAGAACGGAGAAGCCGCCAGAAAGAATGCTGAGTGGAGGCGCAGACAAAGATTGAAAGAAATTGGCAGGGAGTCACAATAGACAGAGCCAGAAAGGAACACACACAGGGCCTGGAATGAGTCAGACTCTATAAACGGAATTCCAGGGAAGGGAGCATGAAAGCGTGCATGTGGGCACCCGGGACAGAGGAGGGTGAGAACAGTAAGGAAAGGGTCAAAACGCAAGCAGCTTCAAAGATAAAAGCTAGTTGGAGAAGTTACCTAGGAACAAAGAGCTGCTCTGCAGATTTTCTGAGAACAGACTGTGAATGTCCAGTGCATCGGAATGCACGTCATCATCTAAACTCTAAGAGGCAGTGGAAACGCAGTTGAGGTACAGAGGAGTAGAGAGCAACATCACCTCCACTGAACCAGATTAGGCCTACCATGGCAGGTGGGATGGGGCAAAGAGCTGGTGAAATCACTTTCACGTTGTTTTATACGTGGGGACTGGGGCGAGAGGTCAAATGGAAGCCCACATACATTGATAAATATTTTAAAAGTTACAAATCAAACTACCAAACTGTTAAATGAAATGTACTATCTGCCTACCTTGACAAAATAAGTCCATAAAGACACCAAAGACCAGGTTCATATTTAGGATTCTTGGACTTCTTGGAGTTAACCAGAATATGGCAGTATTTGGAGAGCTGACCCATGGCCCAGGGCCTCGGTCTGTATCTTTCTCACCCCGCCATCCACGCTTCTCTTCCATCCTTTGCTCTGTCCTGCACCATGAGGGCCTGGCTGGCTAAGGGTGGAAACCCTTGGTTGTATCTCCAAATTCCAATTCCTGTCACCATCTCAAAACACCATGTAAAATAACTGCCTTTTGCTCACTCCTCAGGCCTAGGTGCTTCTTGGAAAGAAAGAACAGACTTGGGAAAAGGGTAACATCGTCCTTAGAAGTGTATCTGGGCTGTTCAGCAAGGAATTCCAGGTAATGAACATCCAGTGCATGGCCTGTGGGCAGGCGGGCAGTCCTGGCTCTGTTGCCTTCCTCATCCCTCAGAGCGGGGATGACCAGAGCAGGGTCTCTGGATGCCTCTAGAGTGTGGAGATCAGGACAGCTGCCCTCTTGCCCAGGTCTAAGGGTACTTGTTGTTTACGAACGCTGTAATGTTAAACCAGGAGTCCTTATCCCTGAGATAGAAAAAATAGTTCCTATTAGAGCAAAGCTCTTCTATGGACCAGAAGCATTTATATTACCTGGAAATGTGTTAAAAATGCAAATTCTGGGGGCCCATCCAAGACCTACTGAATCAGAAACTTTGAGTTTGCTGCCCAGCAATAACAAGTGTTCCAGGTGATTCTGATGCATGCTAAAGTTTGAGAAGTACAGATTTATGAAAACTTGTTCTCAGCTGGGGCTGCAAAACACTATTTAGAGTTGATTAGGGTTTCTAAATTGTGAAGGAAACAATGGAAAACAAATTTAGGTACCAAGAACTTAACTGCACCTTGCTAGTATTTTCTCTGCAATTTAACCCATTTTATTCTCCATTAGTCTATCTCTTATTTGATATTTCATTTGTTGATTCAAGTTTTCTGGTCACCTTTAGCTTACATTGGGTTCCAAAGGCTTTCTTTCTTGGTTTCCACCTGATGACCATTGGTCGAGTGTTTGCTGTCACCAGAGATGAAAAGGTGGCAAACATTGACAAGTAGAACAATCTTTGAAAAAAGGAAATTGTCTGCACTCAGATACATATGGAGCTTGGGCTGTAGCACACTCTAGTATAGTATAAAGACAATTTATAGGGCTTCCCTGGTGCCGCAGTGGTTGAGAGTCCCCCTGCCGATGCAGGGGACGTGGGTTCGTGCCCCGGTCCGGGAGGATCCCACATGCCGCGGAGCGGCTGGGCCCGTGAGCCATGGCCACTGGGCCTGTGCTCCGCAACAGGAGAGGCCACAACAGTGAGAGGTGTGCGTACCGCAAAAAAAAAAAAAAACCCAAAAAAAAACAATTTATATAACTGAATATACGTTCTGTCATTTTCATCAGGCAAATACCTATTTGATTAATTTCCATTAAGACTTGTCTCACTTATTAGTTCTCACCTCTCCTCCCCTCTTGAGGATATTGTCTTTTCTGAAACACTTCTCAGCTCAGGCCTGGTTGATGCTGGGGCTTCTGAACACCACACACCATGGGCATTATGTCAGTGAACTGATTGAGAATGACAAGCTGAGAAAACAGGGGAGTGGGAAGGGCAGATACACTCGCAAGTTTATTCCTCAACAACCATATTGTGAAATGTCACATTCCACTTCGTGTTTGAGGGTGAAGAGCATTATTTAAATTCCCTGACAAGCCTATGGGCGTGTGTGTCTTCCTGAATCAAGAATTGGCATCAAACTCTTTTGATCTTTCACACTTTTTGTAGAAATCTTACAAAGTTAGAATACCAAGCACCCTTAGTAGATAAATGGATAGCTTATAGGTGTTTCAGTACTCTGCAGGGGAATATGACATACAGGAAGAAGAAAATTACACCTCTGACTATTTGGCAGAGTTTTATTTTAATTTCTTGGATACATGAAATTCTGAGCAAAAGCAGAATCGAGTAAAGATCCTGAACCAGTTTTCAGCAGCTCAGTTTTAAATTTAGGTCCCCTGAAGTATGGGAGTGACTACAGCCTGGCAAAGCATAGAACATTCCTACATTAGATCAGGTAGCCTGGGTCTCTGCTGGTGAAGCTCATAATGGGGCCAGTTACCTGGAACTCAGAGTTTCTCAGCCTCAGCACCATGGATATTTTAGGCTGAATAATTCTTTGGTGTGGGGGCTGTCCTGTGCATTGTAGGGTACTTAGCAGCACCCCTGGCCTCCATCATCAGATGCCATTATTCCATATCCCGTGTCCATTTGCAACAACCAAAAAATACCTCCAGACTTTGCCAAATGTCCTCTGGAGGTCAAAATCACTCTTCATTGAGAACTACTCAGTAGCTGGTTCATTTTCTACTCTCATCTGTGCACTTTTGGCAGGAAGAGGGAGAGAGAAACCTGTCAAAAGGTGAGAAGATAGCTGCTCCTGGCTTCTGAGACAATAAGGGAGGGGAGGGGAAAGGAAAAAGAATACGTACTTTGCATTTGGTGAGCACTAGATGCACTCTATTTGTGTTTTTACATACATGTGGCTGTATCAAACTGGAGTGTGGGCCAGGGCTACACTAAACCAGAAGGTAAGCATTATAGTATCAATTTTGCTTGATGTAAATATTTACAATGTTCATTTTTATATTAAACCACATGCACAAAGAGTAGAATATAAAGTGTGCATGAACAGTGAAGTTAAAGTATGAAACTTGAAATAAATGCTGCACCTGGGTTGGGTCCCTCGAGATTGTCTCTGCTCCCAGGACCTCCACAGGCATGAACATACTCTCAACTGCTATTGGATTCTATGGACTGAATGTTGGTGTCCCCTCAAAATTCATATGCTGAAGCCTCATTCTCAATGTGATGGTGTTTTGAGATGAAACCTTAGGGAGGTAATTAGGTCATGGGGTGGAGTCCTCATGAATGGTATTAGTGCCCTTCTAGGAAGAGACACTTGCTTTCTCCCTTTCGAAGGCAAAGTGAGAAAACAGCCTTCTGCAAACCAGGAAGAGGGCTCTCACTAGGCACTGAATCTGCTGGCACCCTGATCTTGGACTTCCCAGTCTCAAGAACCATGATAAATAAATATTTTTTGTTTAAGACACCTCGTCTATGGTATTCTATTATAGCAGCCTGAGCTAAGACAGTTCCTTTGGTGGAAGCATGTGAGAAGCATGATGAATGCTAACCAGTTTAATCCTCTGAACATTTCTGTGAATTAGATACGTATACTCCTCTTATTTATTCATTGTTTTAAGATAAAGAAACTAAAACTCAGAGAGGTTAAGTAACTTATCCAAGCTCATACAGCTGTTGTGCAATTGCGAATTGAACTTTTTAAAGTCTTACTTAAGATTTTATGATCTTTTTATTACTTTCTGATGCCTTAATAGGCAGAGTTGGGTTTGGGAAAATTTTTGAAGGAGGTGAAATTCTGTCTTTTCATTCTTACTCTCATTTCAGTGCTGCCTTTATCTCTCACCTTGTAAGCCCCTTCCCAGAAACCCAAAAATCCAGTGCTCTTGCTGTGTCCAAGCATGAACACCCAGCAGTGCACCTGTTAACCATCCCTGGGCTGTTTTTTGTTAATTGGAAAAATGGCTGATACTTCAGACAGTGTATAGGGGCTCTGCTTAGTGGTGATGATGGGAGTGACAGTAGCAGTAATTGTAGGTATTGGCTTTGAAGATTTCTCTGTAAGTCCAAAAGTCTGGAGCTTGGAGAGTCCTACCATTTATCTGCAGGAAAGATCAAATTGTCTTGAATCTTCTAGAAACCCCCAGATGAGACCAGACAAGAGAAAGTAGCAGGGAGCCACAAACAGTACTTCCTTGGTTCCTTTGTTGGACTCCCCACCTTTTTTCTTTTTCTTCTCTTCAACCCCCAGCAGCCAGGTTTTCTTTGGCAAGTTACTGAAGCAGCTTTTTACTCTATTCTGTTATCCCTCTCCCCAGCTGACCCCAGAAATGCTTAATTTGACTATGTGAAAGTCATGCTAATTTCAGTCATTTATGTAATCATTTGCCATTTATGCCAAATTGCTGTGTAATACTACAGTGATTATGTGTATCATTAAATATGTGTCACATTAGCCTTGTGGTGGGTTTTATTTGATTATAACACTAAATCATGCTCAGGATTCTTAGACTTCATGGTTTGTTGCTTACACAATATTGTGATAATTTCATAGCTTAAAAATTTAGAATGTTGCCATTGAGGGAAATTTTGACAACATATTTCTTCTTCTTCCAGCCTCAATATAATGTCAAAATTGACAGCATGTGCATCATTGCCATTTTGGGGGTTTCTAAATCTACCTTTTTGACTTCACAATGCTGACTCCACAAATTCATCTTTTTGATATATTTCAAAAATAATCTTTTAAATCACACTTTAAAAAAATAGGTTCACTTACTTTTCCTATTGGATCAACTTTTTCTTTTTTATGTTCACGATAAGCCTTCACCCATGTGCACAATATTAATACATACAAAAGAATAATTTCTCTCCTCAGAATGTAATTAACTACTTTTAGCATAGGAACGATACCTTAAAAGATTTACACTAAATATTAATAGTGCTCATCTGTAAATCTTGTATTATGGTTTTCTTTTACCTTTTTTATATTCCGGGGTACTATAATTTTTTTTAACAAAAAGCATATTGCTACACTTATCTTCAGAAAGTAAATATTGTTTTAACACTGGAATGTTTCTTGGGTATATATTAAACTGTAAATTTCTAATTGATTTCTTCAATATTTTTTTTTCACATCTTTACTGGAGTATAAATACTTTACAATGTTGTGTTAGGTTCTGCTGTACAAAAAAGTGAATCAGCTATATGTATACATACATCTCCATATCCCCTCCCGCTTGAGTCTCCCTCTCACCCTCCCTATCCCATCCCTCTAGGTCATCACAAAGCACGAAGCTGATCTCCCTGTGCTATGCAGCAGCTTCCCACTAGCCATCAATTTTAAATTTGGTAGTGTATATTCATCAATGCTACTCTCCCACTTCATCCCAGCTTCTGCTTCACCACACCCATGCCATCAAGTCTGTTCTCTATGTCTGCATCTTTATTCCTCCCTGCCACTAGGTTCATCAGTACCGCTTTTTAAAATTCCATATAAATGCATTAGCATATGGTATTTGTTTTTCTCTTTCTGACGTACTTCACTCTGTATGACAGACTCTAGGTCCATCCACCTCACTACAAATAACTCAGTTTTGTTCCTTTTTATGGCTGAGTAATATTCCACTGTATAAATGAGCCACATATTTTTTATCCAATCATCTGTTGATGGACATTTAGATTGCTTCCATGTCCTGGCTATTGTAAATAGTGTTGCAATGAACATTGTGGTACATGTCTCTTGTTGAATTATGGTTTTCTCAGGGTATATGCCCAGTAGTGGGATTGCTGGGTCATATGGTAGTTCTATTTGTAGTTTTTTAAGGAAACTCCATACTGTTCTCTATAGTGGCTGCATCAATTTACATTCCCACCAACAGTGCAAGAGGGTTCCCTTTTCTCCACACCCTCTCAGCATTTACTGTTTGTAGATTTTTTGATGCTGGCCATTCTGACTGGTGTGACATGATACCTCATTGTAGTTTTGATTTGCATTTCTCTACTGATTAGTGTTGTTGAGCATTTGTTGGCCATCTGTATGTCTTCTTTGGAGAAATGCCTCTTTAGGTCTTCTGCCCATTTTTGGACTGGGTTGTTTGTTTTTGTGATATTGAGCTGCATGAGCTGCTTGTATATTTTGGAGATTAATCCTTTGTCCATTGATTTGTTTGCAAATATTTTCTCCCATTCTGAGGGTTGTCTTTTCATCTTGTTTATGGGTTCCCTTGCTGTGTAAAAGCTTTTAAGTTTCATTAGGTCTCATTTGTTTATTTTTGTTTTTATGTCCCTTACTCCAGGAGGTGGGTCAAAAAGGATTTTGCTGTGATTTATGTCATAGAGTGTTCTGCCTATGTTTTCCTCTAAGAGATTTATAGTGTCTGGCCTTACATTTAGGTCTTTAATCCATTTTGAGTTTATTTTTGTGTATGGTGTTACGGTGTGTTCTAATTTCATTCTTTTACATGTAGCTGTCCATTTTTCCCAGCACCACTTATTGAAGAGCCTGTCTTTTCTCCATTGTATATTCTTGCCTCCTTTATCAAAGATAAGGTGACCATATGTACATGGCTTTCTATTTTGTTTCATTGATCTATATTTTTGTTTTTGTGCCAGTACGATATTGTCTTGATTACTGTAGCTTTGTATATAATCTGAAGTCAGGGAGCCTGATTCCTCCAGCTCCATTTTTCTTTCTCAAGATTGCTTTGGCTATTCGGGGTCTTTTGTGTTTCCATACAAATTGTAAAATCTCTTGTTCTAGTTCTGTGAAAAATGCCATTGGTAATTTGATAGGGATTGCACAGAACCTGTAGATTGCTTTGGGTAGTATGGTCATTTTCACAATATTGATTCTTCCAATCCAGGAGCATGGTATATCTCTCCATCTATTTATGTTATCTTTGATTTCTTTCATCAGTGTTTTATAGTTTTCTGAGTACAAGTCTTTTGCCTCCTTGGGTAGGTTTATTCCTAGGCATTTTATTCATTTTGTTGTGATGGTTAATGGGATTGTTTCCTTAATTTCTCTTTCTGATCTTTTGTTGTTAGTGTATAGGAATGCAAGAGATTTTTGTGCATTAATTTTGTATCCTGCAACCTTACCAAATTCGTTGATTAGTTCTAGTACTTTTCTGGTGGCAGCTTTAGGATTTTCTATGTATAGTATGAGGTCATCGGCAAACAGTGACAATTTTACTTCTTCTTTTCCAATTTGTATTCCTTTTATTTCTTTTACTTCTCTGATTGCCATGGCTAGGACTTCCAATACTATGTTGAATAACAGTGGTGAGAGTGGATATCCTTGTCTTGTTCCTGATCTTAGAGGAAATGCTTTCAGTTTTTCACCATAGAAAATGATGTTTGCTGTATATGGCCTTTATTATGTTCAGGTAGGTTCCCTCTATTCCCATTTTCTGGAGAGTTTTGATCATAAATTGGTGTTGACTTTTGTCGAAAGCTTTTTCTGCATCTATTGAGATGATCATATGGTTTTTATTCTTTAATTTGTTAATATGGTGTATCACATTGATTGTTTTCCGTATATTGAGAATCTTTGCATCCCTGGGATAAATCCCACTTGTTCCTGGTGTATGATCCTTTTAATGTGTTGTTGGATTCCATTTGCTAGTATTTTGTTGAGGATTTTTGCATCTATGTTCATCAGTGATATTGGTCTATAATTTTCTTTCTTTGTGATATCTTTGGCTGGTTTTGGTATCAGAGTGATGGTGGCCTCGTAGAACGAGTTTGGGAGTGTTCCTCCCTCTGCAAATATTTGGAAGAGTTTGAGAAGGATAGGTGTTAACTCTTCTCTAAATGTTTGATAGAATTCGCCTGTGAAGGCATCTGGTCTTGGACTTTTGTTTGTCGGAAAATTTTTAAATATAGTTTCAATTTCATTACTTGTGATTGGTCTGTTCATATATTCTAATTCTTCCTGGTTCAATCTTGGAAGGTTGTACTTTTCCAAGAATTTGTCCATTTCTTTCAGGTTGTCCATTTTATTGGCATATAGTTGCCTGTAGTAGTCTCTTATGATCTTTTGTATTTCTGCAGTGTCAGTTGTAATCTCTCCTTTTTTAGTTTTTATTTTTGTTTCTTTGCGGTATGCGGGCCTCTCACCGTTGCAGCCTCTCCTGCTGCGAAGCACAGGCTCCGGACACGCAGGCCCAGTGGTCATGGCCCACAGGCCCAGCCACTCCCCGGCATGTGGGATTCCCCCAGACCGGGGCACAAACCCGTGTCCCCTGCATTGGCAGGCAGACTCCCAACCACTGCGCCACCAGGGAAGCCCTCTCTCCTTTTTCATTTTTAATTTATTGATTTGTGTCCTCTCCCTTCTTTTCTTGATGAAACCTTTCTGGCTAAAGGTTTATCAGTTTTGTTTAACTTCTCAAAGAACCAGCTTTTAGTTTTATTGATCTTTGTTATTCTTTGTTTTTATTTCATTTATTTCTGCTCTGACCTTTATGATTTCCTTCCTTCTACTAATTTTGGGTTTTCTTTGTTCTTCTTTTTCTAGTTGCTTTAGTTATAAGGTTAGATTGGTTATTTGAGATTTTCTTGTTTCTTTAGGTGAGCTTGAATTGCTATCAACTTCCCTCTTAGAACTGCTTTTGCTGCATCTCATAGGTTTTGGATCATCGTGTTTTCACTGTCATTTGTTTCTAGGTATTTTTTGATTTCCTCTTTGATTTCTTCAGTGATCTCTTGGTTATTTAGCAGCACACTGTTTAGCCTCCATTTATTTGTGTTTTTACTGTTTTTTTTCCTGTAATTGATTTCTAATCTCATAGCATTGTGGTCAGAAAAAGATGCTTGATACGATTTCAGCTTTCTTAAACTTTCCAAGGTTTGATTTGTGACCCAAAATGTGATCTATTCTAGAGAACGTTCTGTGTGCACTTGAGAAGAAAGTGTATTCTTCGACTTTCAGGTGGAATGTCCTAAAAATATCAATTAAGTCTATCCGGTTTTTGTGTCATTTAAAGCTTGTGTTTCCTTATTTATTTTCTGTCTGTAAGATCTGTCTATTGGTGTAAGTGGGGTGTTAAAGACCCCCACTATTACTGTGTTATTGTCGATTTCTCCCTTTATGGCTGCTAGCATTTGCCTTATGTATTGAGGTGCTCCTATGTTGGGTGCATAAAAATTTATAATTATTATGTTTTCTTCTTGGATCAATCCCTTGATCATTATGTAGTGTCCTTCTTTGTCTCTTCTAATAGTCTGTTTTTTAAAGTCTATTTTGTCTAATATGAGAATTGCTACTCCAGCTTTCTTTTGATTGCCATTTGCATGGAACATCTTTTTCCATTCCCTCACCTTCAGTCTGTATGTGTCCCTAGGTCTGAAGTGGGTCTCTTGTAGACAGCATATATATGGGTCTTGTTTTTGTGTCCATTCAGCAAGTCTGTGTCTTTTGGTTGGAGCATTTAATCCATTTACATTCAAGGTGGTTACTGATATGTATGTTCCTATTACCATTTTCTTAATTATTTTGGGTTTGCTTTTGTGGGTCCTTTTCTTCTCTTGTGTTTCCTGCTTAGAGAAGTTCCTTTAGCATTTGTTGTAAAGCTGTTTTGGTGGTGCTGAATTCTCTTAGCTTTTGCTTGTCTGAAAAGCTTTTGATTTCTCCATCAAATCTGAATCCAATCCTTGCTGGGTAGAGTAATCTTGGTTGTAGCTTTTTCCCTTTCATCACTTTAAATATGTCCTGCCTCTCCCTTCTGGCTTGCAGAGTTTCTGCTGAAATATCAGGTGTTAACCTTATGGAGATTCCCTTGTATGTTATTTGTTGCTTTTACCTTGTTGCTTTTAATATTTTTTCTTTGTATTTAATTTTTGATAGTTTGATTAATATGTGTGTTTGCGTGTTTCTCTTTGGGTTTATCCTGTATGGCACTCTCTCTGCTTCCTAGACTTGATTGACTATTTCCTTTCCCATGTTAGGGCAGTTTTTGACTATAATCTCTTCAAATATTTTCTCAGACCCTTTCTTTTTCTCTTCTTCTTCTGGGACCCCTATAATTCAAATGTTGGTGAATTTAATGTTATCCCAGAGGTCTCTGAGACTGTCCTCAATTCTTTTCATTCTTTTTTTTTATTCTTCTGCAGTAGTTATTTCCACTATTTTATCTTCCAGTTCATTTATCTGATTTTCTGCTTCAGTTATTATGCTATTGATTCCTTCTAGAGTATGTTTAATTTCAGTTATTGTGCTGTTTATCACTGTTTGTTTGCCATCTAGTTCTTCTAGATCCTTGTTGAATGTTTCTTGTATTTTCTCCATTCTGTTTCTGAGATTTTGGATCATCTATACTATTACTCTTTATTCTTTTTCAGGTAGGTTGCCCATTTCATCTTCATTTGTTTGGTCTTGTAGGTTTTTACCTTGCTCCTTCGTCTGTAACATATGTTTCTGTCATTTCATGTTTTTTTTTTTTTTTTTGATGGGTGGGGCTGTATTCCTGTCTTACTGGTTGTTTGACCTGAGGCGTCCAGCACTGGAGTTTGCATGCAGTTGGATAGAGCTGGGTCTTGGTGCTGAGATGAGGACCTCCGGGAGCCCTCACTCTGATTAATATTCCCAGGGTCTGTGGTTCTCTGTTAGCCCAGTGGTTTGGACTCTAAGCTCCCACCACAGGGGCTCAGGCCTGACCTCAGGCCTGGGAACTGAGATCCTGCAAGCTGTGTAGCATGGGGGGAAAAAAAAAGGAGCAGTAAAATAGCAAAGAATAAAAAACAAATTTAGAAAGATTAAAAAATGTATTAGGAAAAATAAAAATATAATTGAAAGAACTGCAACAAGGTAAAATAAAACCACAACAGAAAAAAGAAAAGAAAAAGGGGGAACATGTCAAATGAGCAGAACAATAACAAAGTATAAAGAATAAAGTAAGAGGTTTATTAGAGAAAATATAAATGAATCAACAAAAATCCTAAACCAAATACTAGCAAACAGAATCCAACAGCACATTAAAAGGATCATACACCATGATCAAATGGGGTTTATTCCAGGAATGCAAGGATACTTCAATATACACAAATCAATCAACGTGATACAGCATATTAACAAATTGAAGGAGAAAACCCATATGATCATCTCAATAGATGCAGAGAAAGCTTTCGACAAAATTCAACACCCATTTATGATAAAAACCCTCCAGAAAGTAGGCATAGAGGAAACTTTCCTCAACATAATAAAGGCCATATATGACAAACCCACAGCCAACATCGTCCTCAATGGTGAAAAACTGAAAGCATTTCCACTAAGATCAGGAACAAGACAAGGTTGCCCACTCTCACCACTCTTATTCAACATAGTTTTGGAAGTTTTAGGCACAGCAATCAGAGAAGAAAAAGAAATAAAAGGAATCCAAATCAGAAAAGAAGAGGTAAAGCTGTCACTCTTTGCAGATGACATGATACTATACATAGAGAATCCTAAAGATGCTACCAGAAAACTACTAGACCTAATCAATGAATTTGGTAAAGTAGCAGGATACAAAATTAAGGCACAGAAATCTCTGGCATTCCTATACACTAATGATGAAAAATCTGAAACATTTACCATTGCAACAAAAAGAATAAAATATTTAGGAATAAACCTACCTAAGAAGACAAAAGACTTGTATGCAGAAAACTATAAGACACTGATGATAGAAATTAAACATGACACAAATAGATGGAGAGATATACCATGTTCTTGGATTGGAAGAAGCAACATTGTGAAAATGACTCTACTACCCAAAGCAACCTACAGATTCAATGCAATCCCTATCAAACTACCATTGGCATATTTCACAAAACTAGATCAAAAAATTTCACAATTTGTATGGAAACACAAAAGACCCCAAATAGCCAAAGCAATCTTGAGAATGAAAAATGGAGCTGGAGGAATCAGGCTCCCTGACTTCAGATTATACTACAAAGCTACAGTAATCAAGACAGTATGGTACTGGCACAAAAACAGAAATATAGATCAATGGAACAGGGTAGAAAGCCCAGAGATAATCCCATGCACATATGGTCACCTTATCTTTGATAAAGGAGGCAAGAATACACAGTGGTGAAAAGACAGCCTCTTCAATAAGTGGTGCTGGGAAAACTGGACAGCTCCATGTAAAAGTATAAAATTAGGACACTCCCTAAACCATACACAAAAATAAACTCCAAATGGATTAAAGACCTAAATATAAGGCCAGACACTATCAAACTCTTAGAGGAAAACATAGGCAGAACACTCTATAACATAAATCACAGCAAGATCCTTTTTGACCCACCTCCTAGAGAAATGGAAATAAAAACAAAAATAAACAAATGGGACCTAATGAAAATTAAAAGCTTTTGCACAGCAAAGGAAACCATAAACAACACGAAAAGACAACCCTCAGAATGGGAGAAAATATTTGCAAATAAAGCAACTGACAAAGGATTCATCTCCAAGATTTACAAGCAGCTCATGCAGCTCAATAACAAAAAAACAAACAACCCAATCCAAAAATGGGCAGAAGACCTAAATAGACGTTTCTCCAAAGAAGATATACAGATTGCCAACAAACACATGAAAGAATGCTCAACATCATTAATCATTAGAGAAATGCAAATCAAAACTACAGTGAGATATCACCTCACACCGGTCAGAATGGCCATCATCAAAAAATCTAGAAACAATAAATGCTGGAGACCATGTGGAGAAAAGGAAACCCTCTTGTACTGTTAGTGGGAATGTCAATTGGTACAGTCACTATGGAAAACAGTATGGAGTTTCCTTAAAAAACTAAAAATAGAACTAGAATACGACCCAGCAATCCCACTACTGGGCATATACCCTGAGAAAGCCATAATTCAAAAAGAGTCATGTACCAAAATGTTCATTGCAGCTCAATTTACAGTCGCCAGGACATGGAAGCAACCTAACTGTCCATCATCAGATGAATGGATAAAGAAAATGTGGCACATATATACAATGGAATATTACTCAGCCATAAAAAGTAACGAAATTGAGATATTTGTAGTGAGGTGGATGGACCTAGAGTCTGTCATACAGAGTGAAGTAAGTCAGAAAGAGAAAGACAAATACTGTATGCTAACACATATATATGGAATCTAAGAAAAAAAAAAAGGTCATGAAGAACCTAGGGGTAAGATGGGAATAAAGACACAGACCTACTAGAGAATTAACTTGAGGATATGGGGAGGGGGAAGGGTAAGCTGTGACAAAGTGAAAGAGTGGCATGGACATATATACACTACTAAATGTAAAATAGATAGCTAGTGGGAAGCAGCCACATAGCACAGGGAGATCAGCTCGGTGCTTTGTGACCACCTAGAGGGGTGGGATAGGGAGGGTGGGAGGGAGGGAGATGCAAGAGGGAAGAGATATGGGAACATATGTATATGTATAACTGATTCACTTTGTTATAAAGCAGAAACTAACACACAACTGTAAAGCAATTATACTCCAATAAAGATGTTAAAAAAAAAAGAATCCCAATCTAAAAGAGGAAAAAAAAAACCCCAAAACGGAGACTTGGCTATGTGGGGTGGAGTTTAGGCTGGGGTGGAAATTAGGCAAGGATGGGGTTTAGGGTTGGGTGAGACCTAGGTGGGTTGGGGGTGATGTTTGAGCATGGGGTGGGGCCTAGCCTCAGGTCCCACGCATCCAGAAAAGGCCTTGGGGGCGGGGCTAGGAGGGGTGACATTCAAGCATGGGGCGGGGCCTCTGTTTAGGACTTGCGCAGAAGAGGAGATGCAGCACGTCCAAAGGGGGGCCTCCCGGAAGGTGGAGCTCTGAAGTTTGGAGGTAGGGCCCTGGGTGAGGGTGTGTGGGTGGGGTTTAGGCCCAGTGCGGTTGGAGGGGGTTTCAGAGGGGGTCTCCAAGTGTAGAGGTGGGGCCCTGGGTGGGGGGTGTAGGGGCGGGGCTTGGGTTCTTCGCGGCAGGAGGGAGGCTCCGAGGGCAGAGGATTAGGCCCAGGAGCCCAACAGGCTCTGTGGTACCTAAGTGGGCAGGGAAAGCACTGGCCCCATTCTCTTCCGTTCCTTCACGCCCCCCCTCCACGGTCTCCCCCAGAGTCTCCCCCATCACTGCTGGACCCCTAACCGTGGGTCAGTCCTGCTGGGTATAGGAACTCCTCCCCTCCCCCAGCCACCCCCCAGGGGTGCTGGTCTCAGAGGTGCGGCCTTTACTTTTGCTCCCCCTTCCCTCCCTCAGGACCCACACTGCTGGAGGGGGTTAGGTGGGCAGAGGATCAGGTCCGGGATCTCAGCAGGTTCCTGGGGGCCCATGTGGGCAGGGGAAACCTGGCCACACTCCCTTTTGATCCTCTGCCCTCCCGATGGTTCCCCAGTTTCCCCTTCGGGCATGGGATCCCTTCCCCTCCCCCAGCCGCCCCTCAGGGGCGCCAGTCCTGTCCCGCCTCTACTTCTCCTTCCCCTTCACTCCTCCCACACCCCCCGTCCTACCCGGTCACTGGGGGTTCTTCCTGTCCCCTTATGTGTCTGTGATCCCCCACTGGTGCCTGGTAGGTGCCCTATTTGTGCGGAGATGCGAATTCCACGTCCTCCTAGTCTGCCATCTTGACTCCACCCCCCTGATTTCTTCAATATTAATTACACTCTTGAAGATTATCTTTAGCAAACACGTGTTATTTTAACGTTTGATCATTTCACTTTGGGGGTACAGCCATATGCTTAATATCTTGTAACTGTTATGTATTAAAAATCAACCAAATTCTCATCCTCCATGTCCAATAAATTTTAATTCAATTCAGCAAATTTCACCTCTATCCTATGCCCAGACATACCATGGGCCCAGTGTTCATCCACTGTTGGATTCCTCATCTCCTTTTTTTAAAAAAAACTTGATTTTACTTATCCTTTTAAATTTATTCTAAGATACCTCACATTATTTTTGGAAGTGGAAATGTATGGAAAATAGTAAGGTTCTGTCTCAATGTACCAGTGCTTGCAAGAAAAGGATGACTGTTTTCTGAATGCTTTATGGTAGAATCAGGAGCAAATAGCTGCTATTCTTCATTTTTTCCACATGGTATCCTATTCACATTCTACAGTGCTCTGTGGAAACAGCTGTCAAAGGCAGGACACCCCAGGTCCTGCGGGGCAGCTCATCTCTGCCATATGAGGAAAGACAAGATTCTGACTTACAGTTCAATTCCAGATTCCTCTTAAAGGCAGGAAAGGGGAGAAGGGAAAAAAGAAAGCAGAGTGAAGATAAGAACAGGCTAAGGTGTATACTTATGTTTTGAACAAAGTTATCTGAAAAGCACAATTTTACAAATAAAAACATTTTCCTTTTAAGTTAAATAACTGAGCTGGTTTTTGCACCTGTCTCTCTTAAACTGCTGAAAAAGTTCCAAATGGAAATGTCATGACTGATGCCTTTAAGTATTTATCCATTGTGTCTCCTGAGTTGGGATAAAATAGCCACCTCCTGTCAATGTTGCTTGCCAAGTTGTAGACAAATTTTTAAAAAGGGTCTGAATTGAATACTATTTTTGACTTTGGCTGCAATGATCAAATTTGCCACTAGACAGAGCTGTTTGTCTTATTTTTGAACATTGCAGAGTTTAGGATTTTCAAGAGAAGTAGAGCCAATGAAAAGAGAAAACTATAAATGATAATATCTTTTATGAGATAGGTACTCTTAAAGTACACACTTGGAGCCCTTTTTTTTCTGTGGATAGTACATAATTTCCAGATTGTTCTGTCATTATCATTCAGGAGGCTGCAACTCAGTTTTCAAACTTCCACTCATCACCAGGAAGATTTCAATAGCTAATAAAGAATAATCAGGATGCATTATACAATTTGCTCCTTCTTTTATATTATTGTAGTTAAAGTCAGAGTGATATCCTAAATCTGGAACTCTTTCTGGAAACTTCTTGGTAATGTATTCTCTGCTCTTTTCTATGAAAACTGTTTATTTTATAAGCACAAAATTTGGAATTATAAGGGTGTCATATTTTTGTATGTTATAGATTTTATTTGCATAAAATATATTGAAAAATTTAAAATCACTATCATCCAAACTGAGTCCATTCTAAGCCCAATTCACAAAGCACTGAATTCTGGGGTTTTGTTAAAACCACAGTGTCAGGGGTTCTGCTGATGAAGGATCTAAGCAGAGAACCCAGAAGCAGGTCCTTAATCTGTACACACATCAGTAATTTTTACTCTGTGAGGTTTACAACCCTATATCAGCTCAAACAGTAGTTCTCAAAGTGTGGTCCCTGCACAAGTAGCATCAGCAGCACCTGGGGATTTGTCAGAAATGCAAATTCTCTGGCCCCATCCTAGCCCTACTGAATCAAACGTTCTGGGGATGAGGCCCTGTACTCTTGTGTTTTAATAAGCCTTTCAGATGATTCTGATGTAGGTTAATGTTTGAGATCTGCTGAGGTAGAGAAATAGCTTCGAAATGAAAGAGAGGAATCAAACTATGAAAAAAAAAAAGAAGTTGGATGAAAAAGAAATAATACATGAAGCAGCAAAGAATATCCAAGAAGCTGTAGTTAATGATCTCAAGATATAAGAGGATGCTCTGAAAGAGAAAAGGAAGAGCTCCCTGAAATTAAATATATAATAAATATTTAATTCAAATAATTAAATTGAAATAAACTTGCATACAAAATAAAATAAAATTTAATTAAAATAAAAATTCAACAGAAGGCTTTGAAGATAAAGTTGCAAAAACACCTATAAAGCTTTAAAAAAAAGACAAAGAGATGGAAAATTGGAAAGAATCAATAAGGGATTTAAAGGGTAATAAAAGACCCTCAAGATCTACTTAATAGGAGTTCCGCAGACACATATAGGAAGTTATCAAATAAACCATATAAAAAAATTTCTCAAAGTTGAAATGTGTGAGTTCCTCAACTGAAATATCCCACTCAGTGCCCAGCCCATGAGAAAAACTCCAATAAGGCACATTAATGTGAAAGTTCAGAACACCTGGTGAAAGGGAAGATCCTAAGAGTTTGAGAAAAGTCAAAAGTCACATAGAAAGGAAAAAGAAAATTGGAATAGCATCTGAATTTGCACTAGCAACAATGGAGTTAGAAAAATAAATAGAGCAAAATCTTCAAAAATTGAAATGAAAATAAATTTTAGTCAAAATACTGTACCCATCCAGTCAAGAACATGCAATTTTTCAGGCATGTGTCAGCTCACAAAATTTATTTCACCCTGTTTTCTTTCTTATGATGCAACTGGAGTAAATGCTTCAACAAAGTAAGAAAGTAAATCAAGAAATAGGAAGACATGGGATTAGGAAGTAGTGGATCCAACACAGGAAAATGACAACGCATATTCTAGGATAACAATTATGCAGCCAACCTAGAAAACTACTTGTCAGATTAGAGCAGGAAGTTGGAGTGGGGTATCTAAGAAAAAAAAATGTATTATGTGATCATCCAATGTGTCTGATCATTTAGAAAATATCAAGAAGCACATTAGTGATAGGTCACAGAAAACTAAGCAAAATTAAAAATGAGGCAATTACTAACTTTAGGAGAAAACAAAAAGTTAGTATACGAGAGAAAACTAAAAGCACATGGTACTGTGCTTTTAGCTCAGCAATGAAAAATATTTATCCCATCATACAAATGTAAATGCTCACTTCCATTTTAACCAAAAATTACAAAAAAAGAGAAGAAAAAGAAACTGACAGACTTATGATGAAAAATGTCAAAATTAAACCAAATTAAGTAAAAGGTTTAAAAAATAATTTGCATTAATTTTATACCATTTGTTGGTTCTATATTCATATATTCAACTCAACAAATTTCAGCTCGGAGTCAGCAAAGAGCCCAGTTGAAATGGTCAAATGGGTCACAAATCAGTCCAGGAAAGTCTTATTGACTTACAGTGACTCTCAAAGTGTGGTCCCACCTGGAAACTTGTTAGAAGCATTTACATCACCTGGAAACTTGTTAGAAATGCAAATTTTGGGGTTCATCCAAGACCTACTGAATCAGAAACTCCAGGTTTGGTGCCCAGCAATAACAAGTCTTCCAGGTGATTCTGATGCATGCTAAAGTTTGAGAAATACAGATTTATGAAAACTTGTTCTCAGCCGGGGCTGAAAAACACTATTTAGAGTTGATTAGGGTTTCTAAATTGTGAAGGAAACAAAGGAAAACAAATTTAGGTACCAAGAAGTTAACTGCACCTTGCTAGCATTTTCTCTGCAATTTAACCCATTTTATTCTCCATTAGTCTACCTCTTATTTGATATTTGATTTATAATTTGGGCAATAAATGTTAACCTTTGTTAGATGAAAAGTTGAGTAAATTACCTTAACATTATCTGACGATTATTTGCCAATCCTGTGTCTAGATACACAAGACCTCAAACAGAATCCCCAAACATATTTATTCCGAGTATCCACATCACTATATGTCCTATGCCATGTTGAACAGTGGCAGAGTTGCTGGCATCTTCTTGATGTATAGTGATTCACTGTGTTATTGGTTGACTTGCAGGAAACCAATGCACATGCCCCATCAGTGAGTGTAGCTCTGTAATTCTGTAGGTGGTTCTCTCAGAGAGGAGTTTGGTCCCTCTTTTTCTAAGAAAGTTGAAATTTTGCTAACAGTTTTGACATATGTAAAAGTATCATGCTTTTAATATTACAGTTGTGGTACTGGGCAAATGATCCCATACTGAGTTCATAAGCTTCTCTTCCCCACCTCTCATACTTCTAGATCAGTGATTAGAACCATCATCTGACCAGCTGGTCAGGCTACAGACACGGGGTTTGCCCATTAATTCGTTCAATAAAAATTGAGTGCTTACTACATACTGGCTGTTCTAGGAACTGGGAATACAGCAATGAACAAAACAAGACAAAAATCCCTGCCTTCAAGGAGCTTATGTTCTAGTAGCAGGAGATAGACAATACCAAAATAAATAAGTAAATTACTGTATATTGTAAATCAAAAAGTGATAGGTATTAAGGAGGAAACGTGGGATTACTGTCATGGAGGCTGAAATGTTTAGAAGGATGATGAGGGGAGGCCTCACTGAAAAGGTGATATTTTAAAAAAGACCTGAAGAAGGCAAGGGTGTGAACCATACTGGTGTCTGGGCAGAGCAAATAGCAAGAGCAAAGATTGTAAGGCAAGCTCATGCTTGGAATGTTTGAGAAGAGCAGGATATGGGAATGGTGAGGTAGAGTGAGCTGGTAGGAGGGCAGTAGGGGTGAAGTCATTGAGGCAATAGGGCTGGGGTGGGGCTGTGTTGTATAGACTTTGTCATCCTTGTGGCCCATTGTAAAGACTTTAGCTTTCTTTTATTTTTAAACAAATGCTTTTCTTTTGTTTTTTTAAGATAAATTTATTTATTTATTTTTGGCCGCGTTGGGTCTTTGTTGCTGTGTGCGGGCTTTCTCTAGTTGCGGTGAGTGGGGGCTACTTTTCATTGCAGTGCACGGGCTTCTCATTGCGGTGGCTTCTCTTGTTGCAGAGCACAGGCTCTAGGTGCACGGGCTTAGTTGCTCTGCAGCATGTGGGGTCTTCCTGGGGACCAGGGCTCAAACCCACGTCCCCTGAATCGGCAGGTGGACTCTCAACCACTGCGCCACCAGGGAAGCCCAAGTTTTTTCTTTTTTAATTGGTTTGTAGCTTTATCTTTCCCAGGCAAAGTTTCCTGGAACAAACAACTAATTCATGTTGACATAGCTGATCTATAATCTTTTTTTTTTTAAGATGTTGGGGGTAGGAGTTTGTTAATTAATTAATTTATTTTTGCTGTGTTGGGTCTTCGTTTCTGTGCGAGGGCTTTCTGTAGTTGTGGCAAGCGGGGGCCACTCTTCATCGCGGTGTGCGGGCCTCTCACTATCGTGGCCTCTCGTTGCGGAGCACAGGCTCCAGACGCGCAGGCTCTGGGCCTAGGCTTACGGGCCTAGTTGCTCCGCGGCATGTGGGATCCTCCCAGACCAGGGCTTGAACCCATGTCCCCTGCATTAGCAGGCAGATTCTCAACCACTGCACCACCAGGGAAGTCCTCTTTTGTTTTTTTAAGTGACAATCTTTTTATTGTTCACTGAAAAATACAGGGCTGGAAAGAGTTTATTGCATTGTGTATTGAATGCAAGGTCTGATATTGCAAGGTATATATGACATAACAGTATAACTTATATGAAATGCTACATATTGTCCATAAAGACAGTTCCCACCCCTCTAAACACTAAATTTAATGGCATGAAGTCTCTTATTAAATGAGAAATATAATATAAACATTGCAATCATAAACAAAGTGCACTAAGCAAAGAACTTTAAAATAGTTTTGTTGTGACATCTTCTTTGTCTACCTGGAGTTAGGAATGGTGGAGCCCTGGTTTCCCTGGAGCCATCAGGCCCACTCTAACTGCCAGTCCCTGTCTTGGGGCTAGTTTGAGGCAAGTGGGAAGAATACCAGGTAGAAGGCAGATTCTATCATGACTGCTTGTACCGAACCAACTCTACGGATAAGAACCCCTAGCACTTTTGATGTGTATCTTCCACTCTGAGCAAATACTGAAATGTGCTTGAGAACAAAAATAAAACATTGGGAGCAAAAGCCACTTTCTATACAGTCTGCAAATACCATTTATTCCTTTTAGCCATGTTTTCGTGAAGATGCTCTAAAGGAGGCTGCTACTACTAAATTGCCAGTCAGGCAGGCCAGGATCAAGGGTAACAAAACTTCTCCAGTTACAACCACCAATTCCAATGGGTTAAAATACAAACTTATTAGGGATCCAAAATCAATCTGTGTTATTCCCGTGGCAACATAGTCAAGGGCTGCAACGACATTCACATTCCAAGGTCAGCTTGGAATATAGCCACATTTCCCTCCAAACTGAGAAAGCCCTGTGTAGGGGAGAACATACAAGATTACCACCACCACCTCCTCTCCAAACAGCATCAGGGCACGGAAAGCTCATCACAGATAACACATGCCAAAAATAAAATTTAAAATTAAAAAAGCACATCTCAATATATCCACAGCAACAGAGGTAGACTACTCTCCCCCGGGCTTCCTTGGCATAGGCAAATCAAGACTGTTTGCAACAATAGTGCCTAAGCTGGCTACGGCCACGCTCGCGAGGGAAATAAGGATTACAAAGTTTCTCTATTCCCAGGTAATCAAGGATTATCAAATAATTTCTGGAACTAAGACAACAGTCTCACCAGCAAAGAAAATTTTCTTCTTGCCCAAGATGTTTTTATAAATGAGATTTTCCAATATCCCAGATTCTTTACTTAATATTAAACTACCAATGCACCGAGGACATCCTCAGAGCTCAAGCAGGAGTAATATTAATATTCTCAGACTTTTCTAGACTTTGCAGATCCACAAATATTTTATCAGACTATCCACTTAAGAGATTTGTAAGTCAACAGTAATAAACCAACTCCACATTTTTCTTATTCTGTTTATTAAACAACACCTCGCTCCAATAGGAATGAACCCCAGTTCAGTGGGTATCTTGTTCCCCTCAGCTCTACAAACCAAATTTACTGTTCAGTCTCCATGTCCTTGACGCTTGTATGACTCACCTAGTCTAAAGAAAATCTTGTGTAAAAGTGGAAAATTGCACACCCCAGAGGTAGCATTGGTATTAGTGCTGAAATAAACTTTAGGGGAATAACTAGAATTGCTTATGGGACAGTTTACAGTCTTGCTAGAAACCCTACTCCTCCTGAACCCCTAGATTGAGAAATTCAAATAATTTAAACATGAGAGGGGATTTCATTGATAAAGGTCTAGTTTGCATGAAAGGTTCTGGTCCATGGAAAGATGTGAGTCTAGGCCAAAATACCGGCCACATCCATTTTAAACATGTCCATTATTCTTCCCCACCACAGTATTGTCAAATTTCTTCCACCCCTCATGTCACTGGTGAACCCTTTCATTGCTGCTTCTATTTCTTTGGGCTGTTCTACTGCACATATGCGATTCACTGAAGTTCTCACTTTAACGTGTAGGGAATTTCCATTTCACACCATCAGCTCCCTAAAAACCATCAACTTGGAACAATTTCTAATTAGAAAAGGCACAATTCCTCTTTATAAAGGAAACCAAAAGGGTTGTCTGGAGGATTAAAAAAACATCTTAGATATTCCTATAAAGTGAATGCTTTATCTGCTACCAAAACTCAGAGACATTTACTGGATCTAAAGATTACATGGATTATGTAAAAGCATGAACATGGCAGTTTAAGACGTATTTTCAATTTTCCACTATACTATTTGGGCGGAAGCGCTAGTCAGTATTACAGGAGCAAACTCAAAGTGGCAACACCACCCTAGTGGCTTGCTTTCCTCCTGCTTTCAGTAAACTTCCACCAGCTGCAGTGAAGCCTGTCCCAGGGTACATCACTCAGCAACCTGCAGAGCTGCTCAGAGATGCAACTAGCACTCAGTGAGTAAACACTGCTTTGGGGCAGACCCAGGAAAGACTTACAGAAGATGTAGTTAGAAGCACAGCCTACCAAGTTCTCATAAAACAGTACTAGTGAAGTACAAGAAAACAGTTCAGAGATGATAGCCCTTTAGCCTTTTGTGACTTCAGAACTTAAAAAGACAAGGGCCAACTAGGACTTCTATTTGACATTCAGATAGTCACTTGCTCAACACAAACTGAGTTAGGAGATAGCTAAACATCTCATTCTTATTTACTTATGGTGTTCTCAGAAAGTTCCTATTTGGACGTGGACAGTTCTCAACCTGGCTGCACATCGGAGTTTTATCTAAGAAGCTTTAAAAAATTACCAAATGCCCAGACAAATTAAATCTGGAGGGTGGAGCCCAGAACATTAGTCTTTATGTTTTCCCAGGTGATTCCAACTTGCAGCCAGGCTGCACACCACTGATGTATCCCTTTCAGAAAGCCGTTGCATGAAAGCCATACCGTATCTAGATAGTACTGTTTATTCTAAATTTCACCAGGAAAATGTACCTTTAGAAGAAGACACAGTTGCGCTTCTTCTAAAGGCTCAGCTTACTGTTTCAGAAGCGCCGGTCCTTGGAGGTTATCTGGAGCGCTTCTTGAAGAGGACGGAGTCCTAGTCTTGGCAGAGTTTCAGGCTCCGGCAGAAACGAAGACTCTCCAGACGCCCATGAGCACGAGGATGATGTATGCCGACACCAGCTTTAATCCATAACGAGGATTTATGAAGCTCAGGGCTGACACCAGCAGATAGGGGAGAAGAACTACAAGAAGGGCGTACCACTTTTTCTTCTCACAGGCATCCAAACACACAGTGCCCCAGAACACGTGCAGCAATATGATCACCAGCGTCATGGAAGCTGAATTCAGGAAGCACTGAGGAGGGTCTCCATGAATGCCCACCGTGCCCGGACCCAAAGAGTCAGACAGGGTGTTTACAAAGGGAAATACTCCACTCATGATTCCAAAGCCCAAACCAGAAACATAAGCCATTAGTCACATAGAAGGTGCTGTCTCCCCTGGGTTTATACTCTTCAAGCCCACACGGGCTTTAAAAAAAAAAAGTTTATAATATGCAAAACGGCACATTTCTTGGATAAGGACTGAGACTAACACTCCAAAGATCAGCAGATATTTCTGTATTGGTCCATCTTTGTCGTCAGCAATGGTTGCTACCATGAACCAAACAAGGGAGTAAAGCAGTAGAGACACCAACCTGAAGGAAGCTCCAATGACGGGGAAGATGATGCGCAATGGCGGTGGCGATGGTGAAAATGCAGAGGGCGAGCGCAGGCGCAAAGGTAACGAAGGCGCAGCCAAGAACACGGCCGCCGTCATGGCAACCACGGAAGCCGGTCCGGGGGCCTCAGCTGATGTATATTCTTAATTAAGCCATGTTAAGACAAATGGTCTCATACCTTTTAATTGCTGTCACTCTTAAATACTTTGGAATATTATGTTTCCAAGAACAGGTTTTGAAAAGGAGAGAGGATGAGGGTATAAAGCCTGAGGAGAGACAAGCAGCACTATTGATAAAGGGTAGCCTGGGCAGCATGGAGAAAATGAGGGTGACAGAAATAAACTTACGTTTGTACAATTTTGTTTCAGGTAAGGTTTTTGCTTCAGGCAATAGAATAATCAAACACAGATTTGATCATTCCTTCCAGAGAATCATGTGTAAAAACCAACCACTGTTTTTTCTCGTTTTGGTTTTTTTTTTTTTTTTTTTTGCAGTACGCGGGCCTCTCACTGTTGTGGCCTCTCCCGTTGCGGAGCACAGGCTTCGGACGCGCAGGCTCAGCGGCCATGGCTCACGGGCCCAGCCGCTCCGCGGCATGTGGGATCTTCCCGGACCGGGGCACGAACGCGTGTCCCCTGCATCGGCAGGCGGACTCTCAACCACTGTGCCACCAGGGAAGCCCCTCGTTTTGATTTTTTATATTTTTTATTATTTTTAAAAAATATTTATTTATTTGGCTTCAGTGGGTCTTAGCTGTGGCACAACTAAGGATCTTTGTTGCTGTGTGCAGGGTCTTTTTTAGTTGCAGCATGCGGAATCTTTACTTGTGGAATGAAGGATCCAGTTCCCTGACCAGGGATCCAACCCAGGCCCCCTGCATTGGGAGCGTGGAGTCAACTGCTGGACCACCAGGGAAGTCCCTCACTTTTTGATTTTTTTTAAATTGAAGTATAGTTGATGTACAATATTATATAAGTTACAGGTATACAACATAGTGATTCACAAATTTTAAAGGTTATACTCGCTGTGTTGTACAATATATCATCGTAGCTTATTTATTTTATACATAATAGTTTGAACCTCTTAATCCGCTACACCTATCTTGCCCCTCTTACCTTCCCTCTCTCCACTGGTAACCAAGAGTTTGTTTTCTGTATCTATGAGTCTGACCAACTACTCCTTTAAATGACTGAGATTGAAGTCTCCTGCTGCACTCCAGACAGTTACGACCCATGGAAATAGACATTCCACAGATGATGGTGGGCCGAGTGATGGTTTCTCACCTACTCTTCTTTCACAGCATGCATTTGAACACGGCGATGATGAGTGGAGGAATTATGATGAGGAAATGATAATGTAGTACTGTGGCAAAAAAAAAAGCATCCGTGTTCTGGTATTAAAATAGTTGTGGATATTTGGTTAATCTAGGCTCAATGCTCTGAAACAGTCTCCAGTCAGTAGTTTAGGTAAATACTCTCTCGTCACTTGTCGTTGATTTAACAAGGCTGAATGTATGGTGACTGGACATTTTCAAGGCTGTAGACTGTAGGAATTGATAACTCAAGGTCTGGAGTGAGATGGAATTGGATACAAATCCTTACCCTAAAAACTTTTTAGTTTTGTGATCTTACATAAGTTGCTACTTAGTTACAACCCTAGTTTCTCATATATAGACATTAGGTTCATTTTTTTTCACATAGAAAATGGCAATTATCAGTAGCACCTGATACGACTGTGGTAAATAACAATAAACAGCTATGTAACACTGTCAGCCTAGCTCATAGTGTGGACTCAGTAAATGTTAGACATTATTATTATCATTATTATTAGGTATAAAGTATGCTTTGGTGCTCATTTAAAGATGAGAGACATAGATACATAGATTCAAAGAATAGTAGAGTCAGGAGGGACCATAGAGATGTTCTGATCCAGCATCTTTATTTTACAGGAGAGGAAGCTGAAGACCAAAGGAAGCAAATAATACCCAGAGTGAAAAAGCCAGTTAGTGGAAAAGGAAGGCATCACGTTTCCATGGCTTGCCTTGCAGCCAGCATGTGCCTGTGAAGGGCAGCTGTGGGAGATGAGCCTCTGGGGTTCTGGTTGATAGCCACTTGTGCAGAGCCTTTTGTTCACTGTAGATGGTTAGGACCTGATCTAATTTGCAGTATTTTCAGCAGAGAATTGAAAGCGGTCTGACATAATTTGACTCTTGGAGCTCAGATCCTTTACTGGGTACAGTCTCATTACTTTGCAATAACTCATATCTTTAGGGTGTGCAGTAAGTATTTAAGATTTGAATAAGCCCTATGTGAATGCTAAACTCCTCATTTGTTGACACATTCTTCTCATACTCAGCAACTATTCCAGCAGCTTCTCTTGCCAAGGAAATACCAAATATTGTTGAAAGAAAAAACAGCTGCAAATATCAAAAAAACTAGCTTTTTAAGGGGGTTTCCAAAGTAAATGGTTGAAGAACCTAGAAAGTGATTTTACAGTGATGTAGAACAAACCTTTAAGCAATTATAGCTTTTAGTCTTAAATCAATAAAATTTTATTGAGCACTTCCTTTGTATGAAGCATTGTAGGTAATTTAAAGACATGTTATTTTTGCCTTTAAGGTGCTAACAATTTAGTAGGAAAAATAAAATGTAAGTAAATTAATCATAAGTTACATAATAAAATGCAACTCAAGTAACATTTGAAGATGAACACCAGAGGGCATTGGTAGGCAGAGCCTGACAAGTTGCCAAGTGAACGGCGCAGCTCATTTTGCTTTCCCCCTTCTTTCATGACAGTGCCTGATTCTGGTTTGGGAGTTATCTTTCCCTTGCAGTCTTGGGGAGCTGTAACTCCAGTTGCTCTGCATTTCGCTAGCCAAGGTGTGATCTCGTGAACCAGGTCATGCCCACCAGCCTGTCTTCCAGAGTGACTTGAGGATTGAAATTTTTGATAAAATCGTTATCCCCTTTGGCTGACTTAGTTGCTGATCTTTGCTGAGCCATCTCTAGCCTTCCAGTCAATTCTTATGCTCTTAGCTGGGAATAAACTTCTTTTCTTCATGAGTTCATTAGACTCGATGTATGTGGCAATGGCAGCCCGAAGGGAAAGGAGATGCCACTTTGACTGTAGGTGTCAGGGAAGAAAGGAGGTGACATTTGAGTGGGACCTGGAAAGGGGGTGAGGGTAAGTAACTGAGGACTTTCAGTTTGGTGTTTGGGGACATCCTATTATTTCTAATTTTAGACCACTACTAGAACCATTTCTGTAGTTTGTGAACTAATTAGAAAGCTTGTTCACAAATCCTGAAGATTTAATGCTTTGCTAAGTGCAAACCAAGGGCAGTAGAGTTGGAAAATATTTCAGGATTAGTTAGGTTAAAAAATAGAAAAGATAGGGCTACAGATGTAACTACAACTGAGAAGAGGTTTATTTCTACCCTGAAAGTCACTGTAGTGGTCTCTTCTCATTGTGTTTATCTCTTTTTCTCATCTTGGTTCTATGATAATCCACATTTAAGAGGAGAATAAATTCATTCTTTAGTCCATCAAGATTCATTAAAACCTAATCTATACTTTCTTCACTGAACAGATAGAGTATTTGAAAATTATAGTATCTCCCATTCAACAGCTGTTGTTAATATTTGAAACCACATATGATGCTGGTAAAGAGCTCTCAGACATTAGTGAATATAATTCCCCAAATTCACTTGACATGCAAAACCATTGTATAGCTTGATTAAATAATGTGTGTGAAATTCTGTCTGGAGATACACACACACTTCCTAAGCCAGGAAGAGACAAATACCAATACTCTGGGCTGGAATTTGGTCCAATTTCACTCTAAAAAACAATTTTGCTGTTGACAAAATGGAAATGTGCTGAACAACCGGGAAAAGGAAAATGGAGAGGTTAGCAAGGTCCAACTTCCCTTTTTCTCTTCTAAATGTATCATTTTATTTTTCTAAACCAAGCTCTTCTTAAATTCCAGAAGAGGAAAATATTTTTTCTTAACTTTTTTTTTTTTCCCGGTATGCAGGCCTCTCACTGTGTGGCCTCTCCAGTTGTGGAGCACAGGCTCTGGACGCGCAGGCTCAGCGGCCATGGCTCACGGGCCCAGCCGCTCCGCGGCATGTGGGATCTTCCCGGACCAGGGCACGAACCCATGTCCCCTGCATCGGCAGGCGGACTCTCAACCACTGCGCCACCAGGGAGGCCCCCCTACCTCGATTTTTATAGCAAACTGGTAACGCCCACATTTGAATTTCTAGCAAACCCTAGAACGTAACACTATACTCGTTTTGCATTTATTTCTCACTGGCTGGATGAATTTTTAAAACATAAGGTAAATCAAGTGGGGAGATTAAAATCAGATGGTTTTGCATAGACTATCAGTAATGAGGGTAAAACTGACGTTTTTCTGTCTGCTTATTTGACTATACATTTTGTACTTATTTTTAAGGCCAAACTATAAGAGCTGGAAAGTGTTGTTGAAGTCCAAAATGGAAAACATTTCTTAGTCATTTTCATAGTGAATTTTGAATCTTTAAAATGCCCATGGCCAGACTATGCCGGGATATGATCAAGTCGGTTTTTCTTTCCTCAAGGAGCTTATTTAAAAATGTATGTGGCAGAGGCTTCTCATTTAGCGTATCTAAGGGAGCTCTTTGGGAATCTTACCCTTGTCTTCTTGTGTTGCCATGGGAATGTCCATTTTTATATCTTCAGAGAGATACTGTTTTTCAGTGTGGTAGAGCAGAGAGAAAGTGGGCCTTACATTTAGGAAATAATGTATCTGCCTCTGGCCTTAACTCCTTACTAGCTGTGTCACTGTAACAGATTTAAGTTCTCCAAGCCTCAGGTTTTTGTTTTTTAAATAAAATTTAATGTAACTTTAATATAATTTTTATTCTGAAGGGTCATTATAAGCATTAGCAGTGATGAGTACATCAGAAGACATTTAGTACATAATAGTATTATTATACTGATATGATTGTGAAAAGGCATCTTAACATGTAAATATTTCCTGCCTGACTCCATGCTTATATCTCAGAGAGCTTTCTGTCTTTGTTAGCTCAGTCCCTGGATCTATTTGTGATGTAAAATTAAAAAAAAAGAATAGTAGAGAAGGAGGTGATCTGAGATGGAAGTAAAGGAGAAAGGGTTGAAACAGAGTGTTGCCATTTCATTTCAAAGAGTTGAGGATGCTGGGGGTGACAGATGGCAATTTGGGTGGGTGTCAGAAAGTTTGGTGGTTTGTTGAGGTGAGGCCCTAGAGCAGTACTGTTCAGTAGAACTTTCTGCGACTGTGGAATTGTTCTCTACCTGAAATGTCCAACAACATTGCCACTAGCTACACGTGACTATTTAGTACATGAATGTGGATTGTGTGACTGAGGAACTTTTATATTTCATTTAATTTTAATTAATTTAAACTTAAATAGTTATGTGTGGTTAGTGGCTATTTTATGAGACAGCACAACTCCAGAGACTCTAGAGGATCTGAGAGACTGAGGGAAGGAAGGTAAGGAGAGCAGATTTTAACAAGTATTGTCATGAATTGCAAATTAGATCCTTAATATTTCTTGAGAAATGGAACCAAAAAATTGAAATTCGTTTGAAATTAGTTCTGAGAGCTGGATTGCATATAGATATACATATACATATACATATACATATGATTCACAGCTGAGGACAGGACACATGGGGCCCTGACTAATATTACAGTTACATGGGTTGTAATAAAAATATCCTTTCATTAACATGATGATAACTGAGGAATTTTATGGACATAAAGCTCATAATGAAAGAGTTTATTTACATAAACTCTTTTCATTTTAAACACACAGCCATATCCACACTTCTCATCTAGAACTCAAACCGTTATATAAATAAGTCTAAATATTTCATTTAGAAAATTAGACCTAGGGCTTCCCTGGTGGCGCAGTGGTTGAGAGTCCGCCTGCCGATGCAGGGGACACGGGTTCGTGCCCCGGTCCGGGAAGATCCCACATGCCGCGGAGCAGCTGGGCCCGTGAGCCATGGCCGCTGAGCCTGCGCGTCTAGAGCCTGTGCTCTGCAACGGGAGAGGCCACAACAGTGAGAGGCCCGCGTACCGCAAAAAAAAAAAAAAAAAAAAAAAAAAGTTAATAAATAATTCCCTATATTATTTAATACCCACTACATATTCAACTTTCGTTGATTTTCTTAAAAATGTCTTTTTACAGTTTTTTGAATTAGGATCTAAACAAGATAGTTTGCATGTTGTTTATGGTTATTATTTATCTTACGCCTTCCTCTCCCCTTCTCCCCGACACTGGTCTTATTTTTTTCAAGCCATTGGCATATTGAAGAAATATCCCATTGACCCGTACAAAATCCCATTTCCTGGATTTGACTGTTGCTTCTTCGTGGTGCAGTTTAACTTGTTTCTATTATTTATTTATTTATGTTTGCCTGCGTTGGGTCTTCGTTGCTGCTCACTGGCTTCCTCTAGTTGCCGTGAGCAGGGGCTACTCTTTGTTGTGGTGCGCGGGCTTCTCATTGTGGTGGCTTCTCTTGTTGTGGAGCACGGGCTCTAGGCGCGTGGGCTTCAGTAGCTGTGGCACACGGGCGCAGTAGTTGTGGCACGCGGGCTCTAGAGCGCAGGCTCAGTAGTTGTGGCGCACGGGCTTAGTTGCTCCACGGCATGTGGGATCTTCCCGGACCAGGGCTCGACCCCGTGTCCCCTGCATTGGCAGGTGGATTCTTAACCATTGCACCACCAGGGAAGTCCTGTTTCTGTTATTGTGTAGACTTAAAGTTAGATCTAAAGTCAGATTCCTATTTTTTTTGGACCAAAATACTTCATATATGGCATGTATACTTCCTTTGCCCATAATATGCCACTTTTATGATAGTAAGATTAATTCATGACTTTCAGGGGATGGCACTCTGGTCCTTTCACTGTAGTTTTCCTTCAGCATATCCCCTGATAATTTTGGCATCTATTGATGACTGTTGTCTGAAATAATTTTTTAGTTCAGGGTTACAAAATGTTGATTCTATTCCTTTTACATTTGTTAGCTGGGATTCTTCTTTACAGAGAACGTCCCCTCATCCATTAATGCTGTGTGGTTATTCTGCTGGTCCATTTCAAAAAAGCAGGAGAAATGCCTAATTATTTATTTTTAATGATCAATTTTCAGAGGTAAAAGCTGGAGTCAGAAGTTCATTCTGTGATGCATCAGCCATCCCTGCAGGACCGAGATACTCACTACCCCAGCTGTGGGGAAGTTAGGATGTGAGGTGGGTAACGTCTTGACCTGTTCTCTTTAAATCATGACAAATCTGAAAGGCCATCCCAGCTCCCACACAAAACACCCAAACACGAGGATAAACTAAATTCTTTATCATGTTAAGGAAGAGTTATGGTGATTCCAACAAATGGCTCATTTGAAATTTCCTATAGCACTAATCACACAATAGCATATTTGCTTATAATGCATTATACTCTGTTGTATTGATTTGGTAATAGCAAGTGTGTGAGCCAAACCATAATTAAACCAGAATGAAATTGATCTACAGTACATAATTGATAAGATAAAATAACCTTACATACAAAAAAGTGTATAATAATGCATTTGCAAAAGAATCACTCCTTTTCAACACTTAGTTTATTCGTATTTCTTTATCATGAACATGAACATGGTTTATTATGTTATATTTGGTTCACAGTGCAGCATCCTCTTGATAATAATATGACGTTCTATTAAATGGAATTCTCTATTGACAGGCATTTCTACATCTTTCATAATAAATGTAAAATTAATGTTAGGAAGGATGTGAAGCTGAGTCTTCATAGAAAAATTAGCATTATTGGCAGTGTCATTTTAATACCAAGAGCCCTCTACTTTTTTCTCCTTCCATGATAATTGACAATAATATAGAGCAATTGTTTTCAAGCTGCTTCACAGACCAGATCCCACCCCCCAGCCCCCGCCCCACTGCACCGATTCCCACCATGGTGAGAGGTGGTGACAAAACAAAAAACAGACAAGATAGGTGGAACTTCTACTTCAATCAGAGCAATTCCACTTTTTACCTGTCTTATATACTAGCATTTCACACAAGCTTTCATTTCAAAAAATGTTCCTGTGTTAACATCACTGTGAAAACAATGATAAAGGGTATAGGTGCTACAAGAAATATTTAAATAAACAAAACATGCCATTGATTGTCTCAGAAAATAATTATGATTTAAAAGGTTTTCTATCTTTCTACCTTCCATAATACAAAAGTGCATGTGTATCTCATGTTATTTGTTTGCTGGATCTCTGTTGAATTTCACATTAAGCCTTATTAGAAATTAGTAGTACTTTTTTTTTTCTGGTCAAAATGGTTCTATGAATATGATGCAATGCAATCATACTCAACTCTACATTAAAGTCAGTATTTTCATAAAAATATTACAATAAACGATGATATTTTAATGTACAATTAAAGTATTTTAGATAGCAATGAAATGACAGAATATACTGGATTGGAAAACATAGCAAACTCTGTGCCTATTATTGTTACGTCAGATTTTCTGATGGAATGTAGAGGACCTGATCTGTTTCCTATTTAGCTTCAATTTTTCCCTTTCATCTCTCCCACCCCCCACACCCCCAAAGTAAAATCCCTCTTTTTCATGTATATTTCTCATCTGAAACCCCAGGACTGGATCTTGATTTGCCTAAGGAGGATGAGCACCTAGAACACACCTAATGGCTTTTGTTGGTATGTGCATCTCAGGTTTGCCCAGTTCAACAGAATGAGTATCTTATGTTCTCTAACTAGGGGAGATATTTTCTTCCCCTCCTGCAGTATGTGATTAAGGAAGTCCCTTTCCGTTCCTGCCCCCTGTCAGCCACAAGGTGGAGTAGCTTCGGAGAGAAGGGAAAAGCAAGGCCAGCAGAGCAGAAAAATGGAAAGAGCTTGTACCCTTGTTAACACCACCAGGCTGCTGAATCAATCTCTAGACTTGCCCTTATGTAACATAGAAAATTTCTTATTGCTTAACCTAGTCTTAATTGGGGCTTCCGTTATTTTCTGGAAAAAAAAACCCAAATCATTCCCTCCACCCCCCCCCCCCACAAAAACCCACCAAACAAACAAAATGGCATTCAGATATAAATATAGAAGGCAGTCGTTATAGTTTTCTTTTTAATCCTAGATTTTACCTTGGAATTCTCTTAATGCTATTCTCTGTTTAAACACAGCTCTGGACAAACATGTTTGCTGGGAATTCTGGGGAGGCCACAGTGCTGGAATTTAGTGTTGGGAGAAACAGAAGCTGACACAGGACCCTGGAGCCGTGCTTCTGCCAGTTTACTTTGTCATCTTGCCTGGTTCCTTCTATCTTTACTCCCCTTGACTCTCCAGCCCCTGACATCTGGCTTGTACCTTGCACTGTTTGCTCTCATTAAAATTGGTCCCATCAGTGAGCATGCAACTCTACTGCATGCCAGGGTTTCTCATGTTTTAATTTATTTTGATGACTCAGTGGTTTTAAGATATGAATTGGTTCCCTGTGTCAACGAAGGAATACTAAAGACACTGTGGGCAATTTTAGATAATGCAGTAGGAAATAAAGCAATAGGTTAAGTGCATTTGCTGTAGCTTAAGTAATATCAACAGTGGGAAAAACAATAAGGATCACTGAAGGGAAGAATAAGATAAGGTGTATCTGTGGAGCTGAGAAAGAGTTTCTTTTCCAGACAATATATTCTTGTTCAGACCAGAAGAATTTAAAAATATATAAAGTTTTTCTTGAGAAAATCTATTAAGAAAACGTGTGCGCACAAAATTACACTGCTTGTTTCCTAGCACATTGCTTAGCCATATCCTCAGCACTGGCAGGAAATACCACATGCCCCTTCCTTACCCTTTCTGCTTACTTTACATGTGCCCCATGTGCACTTTCAACCATTCTCATGACTTCAAAGCCCCTATTCAATGCCATTCTCTATTGACTAGCATTTCTATATCCTTAATAATGAAATGTAAAATTAATGTTAGGAAGCATGAGCAAATTAATAAACTGGAATTCGTGACTCCAAATCTTAGCTTGAGCCAAGATGTTTCCCCAGCTCAAGATGTATTTACTCAACTGTCTATAGGACATTGCCCCAGAATTTCTGCAGGCCACTCAGTTTTGTCATATCCCACACAGAATTTATTGTTTTTTCAGAAACCAGCTGTTTCATTTCTTCCCCAAGCAAGCATTTACTGAATGCTTAATGTATAATATTCTAGGCTTTGCCTTAAGAGCTCCGACCCTCCAGAAGTACAGAATAGTGAGGAAACTGATACATGAAACAGTAACTATAATGTAATGGTTAATGCAAGGCTAGTTATAGGAGGACAATGTGTGACCTTGGACATTTTGCATGACCTCTCTGTGTCTCAGTTTCTTAATCTGTAAAATGGAGAAAATAGAACCTCCTCAGAGAGTTAATGTGAGGATTAATTCAATCACTATATGTGAAGGGCACAGACAATTCAATAAGCATTCAATAATTATTAGTTATTGTTATTAACATTATGTTACATCATACAGAACCTGAAAACTAAGCCTTAAACAGAATGTTTAATGGTGAAATATTACAGCCATTCTATCTTCATTATTATTTAATATTTTTCTGGGAGTACTTGCTAATGCAATTAAATAGGAAGAAGATGAAATATAAAAATGGGAAGGAAAGAAGCAAATGACAATTATTTGCAGAAGATTTGACTGTTGTCTTTGTCGGCTCAGGCTGCCATAACAAAATACCACAGATTGGGTGGCTTAAACAACATAAATTAATTTTCTCATGGTTCTGGAGGCTAAAAGTCGGAGATCAGGGTGCCAGCACGGTAGAGTTCTGGTGAGAACTCTCTTCTTGGCTTGCAGATGGCCACCTTCTTGCTATGTACTCACATGGTGGAGAGAGTAAGGAAACTCTCCGACGTCTTTTTTTTTTATAAGAGCACTAATCTCATCATGAAGGTCCCACTCTCATGAACTCATCTAAACCTAATTACCTCCCAAAGGCCCCATCTCCAAATATCATCACGTTGGCAGTAAGGGTTTCAACATATGGATTTGTGGGGAATACAGTTCAGTCCATAACAACTATATATATATAGAAACTCCAAATAATCAGATGATAAAATAATAGAAGCAATAGGTAAGAACTTTTTAAAGTAGCTGACTACAATATTAATATGCAAAAAGCAATAGTTGTCTAACATATAAAACCCACAAAACTTAATGGAAGGATTGTGCTTACAGTAACAACCAGCAATATCTATAAATAAACCTTACCAAACTTTGTAAAATCTATGTGAAAATAACTTTAAATTGCTTCTGAGGGCCCAAGACAATTTGACCAAATGTAATGATACATATCTTGTTCTTAGCGAGAAAGACATTATTGTAAAAATACCAATACTGCATAAATTATAAGTTTAATATGGACCCAGTAGGGGCTTCCCTGGTGGCGCAGTGGTTGAGAGTCCGCCTGCCGATGCAGGGGACGCGGGTTCGTGCCCCGGTCCGGGAGGATCCCACATGCCGCGGAGCGGCTGGGCCCGTGAGCCGTGGCCACTGGGCCTGCGCGTCCGGAGCCTGTGCTCCGCAGCGGGAGAGGCAACATACTTACTTTTTTTTACCCACATACTTACTTTACCTTTTGGTCTCCATTCCTTCTTGTAGCTTCCAGTTTTCATCTGGGATCATTTGTTTACTTCTCAACTAACATTTTTAGAATTTCCTTTAATGTGGGTCTCCTGGTAACGAATTTTCTGGTTTTGTGTGTCTGGAAATATCTTCATTTCAAATTCATTCTTGAAAGATATTTTTGCTGAGTAGAGTTCTAGTTTTGCAGTTACTTTCTCTTTTGTACATGTCTTCTGGCTTCCATCATTTCTCATAAGATGGCTATCAATTCTGTTGTTCCTTTGGAGAGAATATTTTTCTTTGGGTACGTACAGCCATACCTTGTTTTATTGCACTTCACTTTATTGCACTTTGCAGATACTGTGTTTTTTACAAATTGAAGGTTTGTGGCAACCCTGTGTCAAGCTATTTTTCCAACAGTATTTGCTCAGTTGCTAGTTCTTGCAATATTTAAAACTTTTTCATTATATTTTTATGGTGATCTGTGATCAGCAATCTTTTTTTTTTGCGGTATGCGGGCCTCTCACTGTTGTGGCCTCTCCCGTTGCTGAGCACAGGCTCCGTATACGCAGGCTTAGCGGCCATGGCTCACAGGCCCAGCTGCTCCGTGGCGTGTGGGATCTTCCCGGACCGGGGCACGAACCCGTGTCCCCTGCATCGGCAGGCGGACCCTCAACCACTGCGCCACCAGGGAAGCCCTCAGCAATATTTGAGTTACTAGTATGACTTCCTGAAGCCTTGGAAAATGGTTAGCCTTTTTTAGCAATAAAGTATTTTTAAATTAAGGTCTGTACATGTTTTTAGACATTATGCTATTGCACACTTAATAGATATAGTGTGCAATATAGTGTAAACATAACTTTTATATGCACTGGGAAACCAAAAATTTGTGTGACTCACTTTATTGCAATATTTCCTTTATTGTGACGGTTTGGAACTGAACCTGCAATATCTCCCAAGTATTCCTGTATTAGTCTCAGTTGCTGTGTAACACATTACTGCAAACTTGTTACCTTAAAACAAGACACATTTATTATCTCACAGTTCTTGTGAGAACTGTTCTTCAGTTCTTGCGGGTCAGGGTCAAGCAAAGTTTAGCCAGATTTTCTGCTCAGGGTCTCACAAGGCTGCAGTTGAAGGGGCAGCTGGGGCTGCAATCTCATGAGTCTCAGGATCCTCTTCCAAGGTCATTCAGGTTTTGGCAGAATTCAATTCCTTGCAGTTGCAGGACTGAAGTCCCTGTTTTCTTGCTGGTTATTGGTTGGGACTGCTCTCAGTTCTTAGAGGCCATCTGGTCCTAGTCACGTGGCCATCTCACAACATGGCAGCAGCTTACTTATTCAAGTCCAGTAGGAGAATCATTCTCCACAGTCTGCTACTAGTGAGTCACATAATTTATCATAATCAGAGGTGTGGCTATCCCACCACAATTGCCATGTGATGTAACCTAATCAAGGGAGGACTATTCCATCATATTCATGGGTCTGATTCAATGGGAGGAGATTATACAGGGTATGTATACCAGGGGGTAGGAATCTTGGGAGTCATCTCAGAATTCTGCCTACCACAGCAACTTTCAAGATTTCTTGTCTTTTATTTTCATTGGTCTCATTATGATACATCTAGATGTGAACCTCTTTTTATTTATCCAACTTGGAGTTCATCAGTCTTTAATCTATGAATTATACAGTTTCATTAGTTTTGAAAAATTCTTAGGCATTATCTTCAAATATAGTTCCTGATCCATTCATTTTTTCACTTTCCTTCTGAAACTCCAATTATTGTATGTAACATGTTTTCACTATATCCCTTTTGTCTCTCAGGCACTTTTCTGTTTTCTAATCTTTGTCTCCATTCTAGATATTTTATTGTGAGCTATCTTCCAGTTCATGAATTCTTTCTTCAGTCAAGTTTATTGAAACCAAACACTGAGTTATTTTATCTACATATCTGTATGTTATTTATTATAAGGACTTGGCTTACACAATTACAGAGCTGACAAGTCCCAAGACCCGCAGTCAGCGTGCTGGAGACCCAGGACAGCTGATGCTGTAGTTCCAGTCCAAATGTCAGCAGGCTAGAGGCCCAAGAAATATCAAAGTTTCAGTTAAAGTCTTAAGGCAGGAAAAAAATTGATGTTCCAGCCCAAGGCAGTCTGGCAGGAGAAGATTTCTTCTTACTTGCAGGAGGGTCAGCCTTTTAAAACATTGAGTTCTTAATTTCTGTTATTATATGTTTTGGTTATGGAGCTCCCATTTGGTTCTTTTTCACACTGGTTATGTAATTTTTTATAGTTTTAAATCTTTGGCTGCCATTTTTCTTAGTTCTTGAATACAGTCACTTTAAAGTCTGTGCCTGATAATTCTAATTTATGGAGCCCCTATTTCTACTGGCTGTTGCTTTCACTGTTTGTCATTCATGGTGCTTTCTTGCCTCATGTATCTCCTCATTCATGGTGTATCTTCATTGATGGTACTCTTGATATGGCATTTAGAAACCTGTTTGTAGAAATCATTTGAATCCTAGGGTAATATTTTCTTCATACAAGAGAAATGTTTCATCTGATTCTTCTAGTCTCAGTTCAATAGCAATTTCAGATATTTTTCAATTCAACTTCAAGAAATAAGATTTTCTGAGTTACATGAATGATGCCAGCCAAGCTGGTCTGTATTGTCTGCCAACTGTTGTCTACCTCTGGCTCTTCCTGATTATTAGGGTACAGCCCTTCAGGATTCCACTTAAAGGGAGGTGTTTTATCAGGACCTTCATGCTCAGCTATTGTACTTGAACTTTTGCTCCCTAACCTTATGAAGCTTTCAAAGGTGCCACTCAGCCTTTCAGCTGCATCAGTAAAGGCCAAAGTAGTCTCAAATGACACGCTTGCATCGCTCAATTTCACTATTTCCCTAGATGCTGGGCAGCCAATTCTTTACTATGTTTTAGCTTTTTCATGCTTTTGAGTATATGTTTTGTATTTTATTCAGCTTTCCTAGTTCTTAGTAGGAGGCTGGTCCAAATTATCTAGTACACTGATTTTGAAAGTGGAATTCCCCAACTTTAATTTTATGATATTTTTGCATGTTTATTTATTTTATAAGATTTTAAACTTAGGAAGCATTTTCCTCCAGAGATTTGACAAATATTCAGTTTTTTTAAAATTTATATACTTTAACTTATATATCTATATCTATTTCTATATATATGTGTATTCTTTCTTTTTTTTTTTTTTTTTGCGGTATGCGGGCCTCTCACTGTTGTGGCCTCTCCCGTTGCGGAGCACAGGCTCCGGACGCGCAGGCTCAGCGGCCATGGCTCACGGGCCCAGCCTCTCCACAGCATGTGGGATCTTCCCCACCGGGGCACGAACCTGTGTCCCCTGCATCGGCAGGCGGACTCTCAACCACTGCGCCACCAGGGAAGCCCTGTGTATTATTTCTTCAATCCATTTCCAACCAATATTTGGGTATGTAATTCTCTATTAATTACTCATACATTTGCCTAAGGAAACTAAATTTATCATTCCATTAAAATTCCACATATTATTTATTTTTCTTGAGTCAAATTTGAAATTACTTAAATGAGAATATGTTAGGTTAACTGAGCAGTTACTACCAGAATATAATGAAAATATGCACTCTAATAGCTAGTTAGTTGCTTAAGCTAATGACTAGAAATTTACACTTTCTTTTGCCCACATTTTTTCAGTTTTACATTAGAATGTGTTATATTGCAACACTACTACAGACTATGGAGACTGCTTTCAAAATTGATGAACCGGGAATAAAAATAAGGGTCACCCAGAGTTTAGCTCAGTATCCTGTTTAACTGATTTTTATCAAATTGAATATATTTTTGATTCTCCTCTATTGCTACCTTAAGCAAAAATAATGAGAGAGAAAAAAATTTTTGGAACTAAGAAAGTGGGTCAAATAGTTTTAGGCAGTGGCTTTGCATATGTGTGGCTATCTCTGTAGGTATTTCTTAGAAATGAAATCAAAAGTACCATTATCTTGATAAAACTCCAATTTCAAGCACATTAATCTTATTATATAAGGGTCAATTTATAAAAAATCATGTGGTTTAAGATAGATGTATGGTAGGTAAGATATTCTTCATCTAGAACTGTGTGCATGTTCACACACTCATATGCACACATGAGCCTATATATTTATGTGGTGGCGTGTGGTGAGGGGAGGCTCTGTGGGGAGGTGTGTGGATAGAGTATAGCTTAGGGGCCATGCAGAGATGGAAACATAAAATATTCTTACTTGTTTCTATGTGACTGAATAGTTCATAATAATCCATAATAATTCATAACCAGAGATACCACTGACATTTTCTGAAGTGACTGAATTTAACATTTGGGTAAATTTATCTCCACTCTCCTGACCTCTGATTTAGACATCATGCAGGATAGTTTAAATCAGACCCGGATTTCCATCCTAGCTCCGCTGCTTCCTGTTGTATGATCTTAGGAAAGTTTTATAACCTCTTTGTGCCTCCTTTTCTCAATTGTAAAATGTCAATAATAATAGCATCTATCTCATTTTTGAGAAGATTTGAGTGAGATAAAATATGTTAGAAGCGAAGCAGAATGCCTGTCACTCATCAACATACACAATTATAATTTAATCGTAAATATCATAATTGGAAGAGACCTTTACAGTGCATTGGTCTAACCCCTTAGTTCAAAAGAGTAAAAATCTTAGTTACTGAGATACTAAGTTCAATTTCAATGGTCTTACACGATCCAGAGTAGAACTCAAACTTAGGGCTACTGACTCCTAGAAGTAAATATATTTTCAACCTCAAAAATTATTAGATAAATGAATAAATGAGCAAGTATTTTGAATAAATTTTACAGAAAATATTCAAGATAATTTTAGGTCTAATGGTAATTCTAGAACGTAGGGAATTAGTCAAGTTTTCTTGAATGGGTGAGATTCTAAAAGTATTTTAGGTTCTGTGAACAATTTAGACAGGGCTTTGGAACACATATGACAGTTACAGTGTCTGTAAGGAGAAAAAAAGGAGAAGAAGGGAAGCCAGTGTGTAATAATTTAAATGAAGTACCACAAATTGTATGATCATTCATGAAACACAGCTGCATATGTCTGAAAAAGTTGAGAATCATAAGAGCATGCCCTTTGTTTTACAAAAAATTTTGAAAACAGAGCCAAAAGAAGTAAGGACTGGGTAGTTCATTTAATGATCATTGAATCAGACCTACATTAAAAGTGATATGCCAGTATTTGACATTTCAAGAGCTAGAACATTATCTAAACTTATCACTGCTGACTTATGACCTCAGCCATCTTTATTTTCACTGGGATTTCATGTTAGACTTCTCTCCATGACTGTCACTGAAGTTGAATCTAGAATGCAGCATCTTCCAGGCAGCTGTGTAGTGGGTGGAAAGCCCTGTGCTTCTGAGGAAAGGGGGAAAGTGAGGGTAGAAAGAACTAAGTTTTACAGCCTGTTTTTACCATCTAACTTTAAATCCTTGGAGATGATTAGTTTTTGCTTTAATTCATTACCACAGAGATACAGACATTACTCTTCTATAGTCAAGTCATTTTAAAAGTGCACAGTAAAAAACTAGGCTAATGCAGGTTCAGGAAGTGGGTCTGTGCTGTGTCACCAGGGTGTTCAGTGTATAGAGAGCTGTGTGATTACTGTTCATGGGAGACACCAGGAGAAAATGTGGAAGCCCTGTGTCTGCCTTAGCAGTCTCCTTTCTCTGAAGTCTCCCTGTCAGGGATCCACCAATCTCAGGTACAGACTAATTATTCCACCATATCAGATATGGCTTAAATTTTTCGATATAGCATGAGTGTGTTTTAATGGTGGGCATTGTGTGAAATGTTAAGATGGGCAGCCTCAGAACTTCTATAAAGAGTGGGAAGAGAACATAATTTTGCTGAATTTTATGCATAAATTATGAAAGGTAAGATAGGATGGTCTGTTTTGGTTCTAAAAACACAGTCAAGACTGTTGACTTCTTTTCCCTCTCAGTAGGAGATACATTCACTCCAGTGCCTCTATTCTAGCCTTCCTTCAATTTACTTGTTTATTCATCCCTACACTTATTCATTCATTAACCAGCATCTCTTGAAGACCTGCTACCTGGCCGGGCCCTGGGCTGAGCTCTAAGGAGACAATGGGAGACCACCACGAACCCCATACTCATGCAAATACAAAATCAACTATGGCATGTACTACATGAGGTCAGAGAGTATACTACAGAGACATTCAGCTCCATGGAGACCAAATCAGGGAAGGCTTCTCTGAGGAAGTGATGTTTGAGTGAGATCTGACTAGAAATAAATCAGAGCTGGGTGATCAGAGGGAAGGAAGGGAAGAGATGCAGAGTGACAGGAATGTTTTATTTTGGGAAACCTTAGGCTCTGCATTGTTTAATGGGAAAACCACAGTGCATTCTACCCAATGCAGATGATGACTCCGTGCCCTGACACAGCAAAATATCCTGACTTGGCACCATCAGTTCACTCATGCGTGTCATTTCCTATGGGCACTGCAATCTTTTTCCTCAGGTTTCTTGCAGAAATTTTAGGACTGTCTTGAAAATTTAATATACTCTTGCTGTGCTATCACTTCATCTCCTGTCTCTTACCTCAACTCAAAATTCTTCTTTCTAACCACTGTTACAAGAGACAGTGCAATGGAGGTTTAACTAAACTACACAAATCTAGGATTACTGGTATTAGGCAGGATTCCACACCATTCAATGTATCTGCATTTCATGGGACCTAGAATTAAACCCTCTTCAATCACTGAGTCATTTGCACCAGAGATGCATATATTGTGCCCAAACAAAACCAATGGCATACAAAACTGAACACTGAAATTGTTCCCATTCTCTGAAAGAAACTTTTTTCTTTCGGTCAAGCAGCTCTTAAAAGCATGACCTAGAATTTCTTTCCCTGCTGCTTTTTTTTTTTTCATTTATTTTGTACATTTCAACAATTTCTAAGCTGGATACAGACCTTGAACTAACAATTGGGAACACTTTTATAAGTTTCAGTTAAGAGCTTATGAACCATTATGTAGCTCAGCAAGAAAGTGCATGACAGAGATGGACAATTACTTTTCCACTGGAGTTCCATTTCTCTCCTCCCTCTGTCTAGCTGAAGGTAAAAAGGCTCTTAAGTTCATCAAATAAAAGAATGTTCTGTCTCTCAAAAGAAGAGGTACATATGTTCTCAGTAAACCAAAATGTTCCAGTGAAAGCACTTCCTGGTAAAAATGGTATGAAACTGTTGAAACCATGTTTCATATTTGGTTCAGGTTCTTCCCAGTTAGCATTCTTTTTTCATAAAGCTGGGGAGGCAAGCATGTTAAAGCTAGAAAAGCGAGAATCCCTGCTGAAACTGCACTGAAAAACCTGCCAGGTAATGATGATGTTTCCCTTTTATTTCTGTTTGAGCTGCAATAAAGCTGGCACTTTTGAAACACAAAAGCCAAGTTCCTGCTGTGACTTCCCAAAGTGCTTCTCAAAATACCCGTGCCACAGCTAACACATAAAAAAATGTACATGAATGTCTGGCCAGTTTCCCAGAACCTTTCTGAAAGTACACAGCCCTATTTTCAAGTAGGTTTGGTTTATGATGCTCTGCAGTCTGTTTCCCAAGAATCATGGTATTCCCATGTAGCTTGAAGCTGTGTTGTAGCCTGACTGATGGTCCTGGAGTCAGGCATGTCCACAGGAAAACCCATCATGGACGTGGTCAGGATTGGTTCCCTATCCTAGAGTTAGTCAGGGAAGGTGGGTTGAGTCCTTAGGAGCCATCAAGAGTCCAGGGTTCTATCATGGCTCTGCTAAGTTGATGATTAATGATGGTCTTTTACTAAATGTCAGTTTCTCATCATAAAATGAACACATGAACAAACGAAACCGATGACAAATGTAGAGGTGTAACACAGTTGCAGTATGGTCAGATAAAAACACGCCTGGTTGATGCCAGAGCCATCTGGGCACCAGGAAGACTTTATTCAGGCCACGTTTCTATCAATTCCAATAACTTGAAGGAATCTTTCAATCAAAACTTTAAGAATACATCATAACAATTAGTCGAGAATGAACGAGAACTACTTCCACGTTATAATTTTATTAATTAACGTATATACATGGGGTTTCTGACACCATGGTGGTTGGATTTCAGTTTCTCCTCTATAAAGAACTGATGTAAAAGAAACTAGACTCTACTTTTTCCTGTTTTTCTCAAACTTAGGCCACTTCTGAGCTTCTAACATAAGTGTTATTCAAAGCTATTCTGAAACGATGTAGTGCATTTGGAAGTTTGCTTTCTCTTTTTATAATTCTAACTACTAATTATGAAAAAAATTTATCAGCCTGATATGATTAGTCACAATTTCCCCCATATACCAAATTTTGACATGGGAATTTCTAAATAATAAATTCTGCAAAATACCACCTACCTACTTTGTTCTTTAGTCCTCCAAAAACTTCATTTTCTGCTCAGTGCAGCCACTCTCTCTGCTAACAGCTAACATTTACTGAGCTGCTGGTGCAAACCTGGATCACTTCACTTAATGATCACAACTCCATGAAGTAGGGATAATAACTATCCCATTTTACGGATATGCAAACTGAGGCTCAGAAATGCTGACTAACTTGTCCAGGGTCTCACAGATAGGATATGACTCACAAGTCTGATTGTAGAAGTGAAAAGCTGAACTGTCTTCCTGGACTAACCTGTGGCCTTTTAAGCTTTCTGTGTTTCTTCCTGTGATCTGCCCTCTTTGCTTTCTGTGTGCTGTTTTGATAAGCAATGAGTTAAAACTACTTGTTTTTTTTTTTTTTTTTTGAGAAGCATAAATTTCCTGATTAGGGGAAAAACTGAAAATAAATTCCCCCATTGGTGATCCCATGACAGCCATGATGTTTCCTGTGCAACATCATTAACTGTCCTCCCTTCCTGGAGCAACAGCCTGGGATGCTATTGTTTAACTTTTCAACACTGATTAACATGCAAGCAAAAAAGTACTTTAACAAAAGTTACTATAGATGTATATTGCAGTAATTTTCAAAGTGGAAATACATCCCGCCAGAGGCTTTCCATATGTATGCTTCTCTTTGATTTACTAATCTCTAACATCCTGAAGTTTCTTTTTTTTTTTTAACATCTTTATTGGAGTATAATTGCTTTACAATGGTGTGTTAGTTTCTGCTTTATAACAAAGTGAATCAGTTATACATATACGTATGTTCCCATATCTCTTCCCTCTTGCGTCTCCCTCCCTCCCACCCTCCCTATCCCACCCCTCTAGGTGGTCACAAAGCACTGAGCTGATCTCCCTGTGCTATGCGGCTGCTTCCCACTAGCTAGCTATTTTACATTTGGTAGTGCATACATGTCCATGCCACTCTCTCGCCCCATCACAGCTTACCCTTCCCCCTCCCCATATCCTCAAGTCCATTCTCTAGTAGGTCTGTGTCTTTATTCCCGTCTTACCCCTAGGTTCTTCATGACCTTTTTTTTTTTCTTCCCTTAGATTCCATATATATGTGTTAGCATATGGTATTTGTTTTCCTCTTTCTGACTTACTTCACTCTGTATGACAGACTCTAGGTCCATCCACCTCACTACAAATAACTCAATTTCATTTCCTCTTATGGCTGAGTAATATTCCATTGTATGTACGTGCCACATCTTCTTTATCCATTCATCCAATGATGGACACTTAGGTTGCTTCCATCTCCTGGCTATTGTAAATAGAGCTGCAATGAACATTTTGGTACATGACTCTTTTTAAATTATGGAGTTTCTGATAAGCCCCTGAGTTAGAAATACCCTCTGAGTTGAACCCTAAAGGGAGTTGAACTAAAGGGAGTGTGCCTCCTCGTGTGTTGGCACAGAAGAAGGCTGAGCTCCCCTGGTATGTAGTAAATCTTCCCATTACCCTCAGCATGAAATACCGACCTTTATATAGTCTACAAGGAGAGTCCACTTATTCATCAGGGTTTATGAACACAGTGCCAAGGCTCTAGGCTCTTTTTAAGAGTCTACAAAAATGTTTGTGACTAGAAAAGGCAACTAATGGCCCCAAAATATGAAAAGGAAACTGCAAAATGGAAAAGAAAAAATTTAACTGAGTGTCTAAACACTGGAACAGGTCAGCCTTTGTATTTCATTACATACGAAAACAATTTATGGGTTAAATTTATTTTAGTATGTAAAATGATTTCTTAGAAATCATAGCTCATTGTAAATGAAATGACTAATTACTATCTCTGCAACTACCTTGCTTATTTTTTCCCTTGCTTATTATCTGTCTTCTACTAGAGGAAGCTCTATGGGAGAAGGGACCTTGCCTTCCTTTTTTATTTTTGTATCTCCGTTGCCTGGAGTGGGTCTAGCGTATTTATGAGATACTCAGTAAATATTTGTTGATGAATGAAACACATACACACACACACACATACAGACACACACACACACACACACATGACATACACACAAGATTAGTTACTGTAAGATATCCTATACTTAGGAGGTAGTATATTTTTGCTTAAAGGAGGTGGTGAACGGATTAGCTTGTCTGAGGGCAGGATGACCCTTAAGGAATAGGGATACAATGGAAAAGAAATTTAGGTCCTCCCTGGAACCCCCAATTAGGATGTCATGTTAACCCCGCAGTGCCATGCATCACAAAGGGGCAGGGAGACTGAGTGACAGTTACGAGTTTTTTCCCACGTGCACATAGTTAATCGTGTGTTGTACCATCTGGGGTAATTCTGGAAATTTGGTGATGCCATGTGGATTGTATGTAAATGGGTCCACTCCTGGCAGTGCATAAACAGCAAGATTTCATCGTATAACAGGCTGAGTGAACTGTGAAGCACATGTTATTTGGAACACTGGTGGGGGTTTTTTTGTTTGTTTTTTAACTGGGGAAACAGTCACTTTTGCGGCAACAAGGCAGATCCCAGGAGGGTGGCTGAACTTCAGGGTATTGTCACAGTGCACAGAAGTGGTTCACTGTTTAGCTACCTATCCATTTGCCCAGACAGCAACCCCTCTGCTTTCTCAAATCTCATCTTCTCTTCCTCAGCTGCTGTTCTTTCAGAGGTAAAATCTCTTTCAAGCGCTTGCTCTGAATCAAATCTTCTATGCAAGTGTGTCCATCGAATCAAGCCTCCAGATGGATCAAACCTTCTTGTTTCTCCCCTGCCTTGCTGTTCCACTCACAGACCCAGGAGAGTCACCTCTAGAATTGTCTTCTGGAAACGGTATTGCCCAGCAGAGATAGCCTTCACAGAAGACACACTGTACTTTTAGACTTTGGGGGAGAAAACTATAATGAGCTTTAGGGTATTTTTAGGAACTATTATATCTATTTCACATTTGCTCCTAAAAATACAATATGAAAACTTGATTTCGAATACCCATGGGACAAGTCAATTGCGAAAACTTTAGTCAAATCAGAATTTGACAGTATTTGGACATTATTAAATATGTTAAAATATGAACTTGAGGTTTTGGGGAATTTGAGTGATTCTTAATTTAAACCTTTGGGGGGTAAGAATAGCTCAGAATTTATGTAAAATATGAAAAAAACACTCATTAGTTCCAGGTTTATCTGAATTTTTGATACCAAAAAAATTTATTTAGGTTTTGTTTTTCACTATGTCAGACTTTGATGAGCTTTAATCAGATTTTTAGATGAAAATAATATTTATCCTTATTCAAGAACTAAATTTCTTCTTAAAAAACCCCAGATGTCATTGAGATTGTTTCATATGAATATATATATATGTGTGTGTGTGTGTGTGTGTGTGTGTGTGTGTATATATATATATATATATATATATATATATATATATATATATACACTTTTTTTTTTTTTTTTTAAACAGAAAACAGTAATAGCAAGATTACTTCTGGGAAAAAAAATGCTTAAATGGCTTACGGCTTGGGGGAATATTTTATGTAAATTAATTCTAGTTTTGGCTATGGGCAAAAAATAAAACTGGGCAGTTGAAAATTTCCCAGAGGATAGGGGTAGAAAATCTTTTATAAGGTTTCATTTTGAAACCTAACAAGTATATGGATGGATAATAACAAAACATGTCTTGGTAACCTCTTTAAAAATGATTCCAACTTTTGGTAGGGGTGATTTAGGGCTTGTTGGGATTTAGGACTTTTAGCCTGTTAAATGGTTTGAATAACGTTTTGGTTATAATACTTCATTCCCTATTGCTCTGTATTTAAATATGCATTTTCAGTGTTCAAACTGCATCTTGGTCCATCAGCTCTTAAAGTGACAGGTATCCTTTCTAACTTGAGGAACACACAGAATCTAATGCTCTTTAGGGGAACATATATGAAAAGGAGGAAAGATATATATATATATATATATATATATATATACATATTTTACTTTCAGTACTGTTGGCAAGGATGGTGGAATGAACTGAGGCAAAACAGCTGATTTTAACCTCGGCCCTGTCTGCAATGTTGGGAAACCTTGGGAAAGCACTTAACCACTCTGTAAAATGCGCATGCTCCTGTCTTAACCTACCTCATAGTAACACTATACATGGTGAAGGAAAACAGAATATGTTTCCTTTGGCATATTGATTATTTTGAAATAAAGGGACTTAAGAAACAGCAGGTGTAAGAAAGACACTCTGACCTTCCTTTTTCTTCCTGAAAGCAGGAGAAAAAACTCTCAAATGAAAGGTACCCTCCCTGTACCAGGAGGAAAGAAGACATTCTTATCACTAGAGTTGGGGAATTGGGGGCTGAAAAATCTGTACAAACAAATCTTGTTAACTAACCCTTATCTTCCTAGTTACTTCATCATTTGCTACCCCTAGCCCAAACCCCTCTGTCTTGCAATTTCTGCACAAATTGATCATTTCTTTGTCTAAGGTGTATAAAAGCTTCCTGCTCTGGTTACTTCCTCTGGTTTTATTCTCTTGTGAAGTTTCCCATGTACATGTAAAAAATTAGTAAAATTTGTATGCTTTTCTCCTGTTAATCTCTTTTCTGTCAGTTTATTTCTTAGGCTCAGCTGGAGACTCTAAGAGGTAGTGGAGAATTTTTTCCTACTAAGAACATGCCTTGAAAAATATAAATGCTATAAAACCAAATTGAGTTATGAAGTTGAACCACATGGAAATGCCATTTTTCCAGGTGACATTGGTCCAATAGAGGCAATTCTATAAATAAAGTTTATTATATTTTTTCTAAACCATATATGCATTAATATCTAACTCAGTAAAAAAAAATGGGACAGTGGTATTGGCCAGAATATCATATTTAGGAATCTGGTTAAGTGCCTTTAGCAGCTATCAACAATTCTATCCACAAAAGATGATCAAGCACCTTTTTTTGCTAGACTCTGTGGTGGGTACTAAGGATATAAAATGAATGAGACAAAATTTCTGCCCTCAAGGAATCTGAATAAGTGCTAGTATTAAAATATATCAGAATCTTCTTTTAGCCAAGCTGAAGGTGTCTTTCTGAAAGATCTGAAGTTTTAATATGAATTTGACAAGAAGCAGTGAATTTGGGCAGTTAAAGGGGCATCTCCCAACACACAGCCTATACAGCTGAGCTAGTTCTGACTGGGATGACCCAACCTGGGCATTGCTCTCTGTATTGTTGCCCTTGGAGACTGCCAGCACTACTCCTTGTTCTCTTTCCATAGGCCCTGAAAATAAATCCTTTCAGGTGTGGAACTAACCCAGGTACTAGTAATGACCCTAAGTTGCCTCCAGCAGTTTATAGAACTGCCAACTCAAAGATGGTCGATTTAATTACTCCCCTGGGTTTTTCCTGTCTTCACCTTCTATGACTTGGATTAGAAAAGGCAAATACTTTTTATCAGTTTTCAAGGGTAGGGGGAAACGATACAGAATATCATATCACTGAAATGACTAATTGGAGAAATTTGCTGGTCAGTTGTAACAAAAAGTCAAACAGCTAAATGTGTCTTCTCATATCCATCAGTGCCCATCAGTGAAGCCTGTATGGGGTCCTAGGTGTCTATTTGATGATACACTTCTTATGTAGCTTTTAATAATAGCTCTTGAGCATTTGCAAAAAACTCACATTTAATCACCTTATTTTATATCCACAAATATATGTTAAATGTCAGAAACCAGTTGATCTGATAAAGGGGGTCTCTTTTTATTTGCTTATTTATAGGAAGAGGCAGAGGTTATTATAGCATCTTTTTTTTGAATTCACCACAATGTGACACTCGAGTAATTTCTATATCTCTGGATGCTTCTAGTTGATGGAGATGCCTTCAAAATACTGGACTTCTAGAAGGAATTCTCTGCCTGAAAATGTAAGTCATTCCCAAAGATGTGCACTTGTGAAGTTGTGGAGGGTCCAGCTGACTAAGTATGTGGGCTCCATTTACAAGGGTGTTTCCCTGTGCTTTACTTAGAACACAAGAGCAAAAACAAAACATTTACTTGATTCCTTAATCATTATATTTTCTGTTTCCTTCCTGAAGGCAGTCAGGAATAAGAAAAATCAAAATCTTACTGTAGGGGACTTCCCTGGTGGCGCAGTGGTTGAGAGTCTGCCTGCCGATGCAGGGGACACGGGTTCGTGCCCCGGTCCGGGAAGATCCCACATGCCGCGGAGCGGCTGGACCCGTGAGCCATGGCCGCTGAGCCTGCGCGTCCGGAGCCTGTGCTCCGCAACGGGAGAGGCCACAACAGTGAGAGGCCCGCGTACCGGGAAAAAAAAAAAAAAAAAAAAAAAATCTTACTGTAATGACCATAGAAACAAACCTCAACATAATAAGTATGTGAATATAGAGGTGTGGTATGGAGCAACCCTTTTTGTTCAAGGAAGATATTAAAGTACACAGAGAGAAGAAGATTTATTTCAAATACAGGAAAAACCAGTAATTTTACTCCAGCAATTTTGATGGATTCTCACCAGATAACTTGGTTTCCCGACATGGTCTGTAGGCTCAAATAGTGGTCCCTTCATGACCTATAGGCTTGAGATCATTCATTACACCTTTTAGACAGAATTAATTACAAGACTCTGGGAAGCACCCAAGGCAGTATACAAAAGTTCAGCTTATTGGCACTTTGACTAACCTAAAATGAAAGCAGTTATGAATATGCTATACACTGATTCTAACTTAGGAATGACTTAAACCTAAAACGACGACGCACCAACAGTAGTAAGCAGTCAACATGCCCCTTTCCTAACTGTGTTACCTTCATCGCAAAGGAATTTCCCATTCTCCCTTTTACCTTTCTCCCTCATAATTTATATAAAAAGGAAATAGTAGGAAGAGAGAGAAAGATGATGAAGATATTGAGAGAGGAAAATTCAGAATAAGTTTTTATCAGCTTCTAAAATTTCAGCTTCATTTCCATTTGTAGTTATACAACTAGAAAGAATGAAACAGCCAGTATTTGCCAAACCAGGACAACGACCAGACATTTCCCAAACACTGCATTTGTGGGAGGTGTTCATTATGGAAGAACTAAAACAAAACAAAATGAAATACATAAATCAAATAGGTATGTGGGTCTACAAAAGAAAATGTAAAAAAAATTAATTTGAAAGGCAGACCTACTTGTACATTTGTAAGCTACCCTTTACATTTCATATTTTTTCTTTGCATGTGAACCATGAGTTCACTGAACCAGGCCTGTTCCTTATTTCCATGAAGCTATGAGACACTCCGTAATTTCTGGCATATTTCTCTTGATTTATTGCCAACAAACTGTGACCGAGGGTAGGCCTGTGTTACATTTCCAACATCTGCTTTTAAAAGCTTGCAAAATTCCATATATCTTGAGTACTCATATATTCAACTGTTCTCTACCAGTTGAACATTTTCATTACTCTTGATTTTTCCATCTCTAAGATTCTAAGCTTTCACCCTAACTTCTCTCCTCTCATACTACATCGACTTTTCATACTAAGTATGGTCTTTGGTCCTTTAACATGATTTTATTTTCTGATTTATCTCCTGATGACATTTTCACTTTTACCTAGACTGTATCCAGTGAAGAGTTTACCCTTAGATTACCATGACCCTTGACCTTCCTTTATAACTGCTTTTCTAGTTTCCAAGCCCAGGCTTCTTACTCTTCCAAGCAGAGTGTCACAGAAAGCAAATGGTTACTGAAGTCAGGTAGGCCTGAATCAAATTTCCACTCTACTACTCTTTACTCTCAAATGATTTAACTTTTCTGAATCTATCACCTGCTCTAAACATAAAGATGGTAACACCTTCCTCAGAGTGATTATGTGGTTTAAATGAGAAGGCACATGAAAAGTACCCTCATATAATACATGCTATAGGCACTCAGCATTAGTCCTCTTCCTCTAATTACACTCCACAGCTGATGGATGTTGCTGGAAAAAGTACGGATTTAAGCCCACTATATATTCTTGCTATCTAATCATACATCAGACTGTTATTCATTTTTTATTTACTCTTGCTCTAGTCAGGATTTCTGGTTGCCAGCCATAGAATCCACTGTAGCTAGTCTTCTTCCTTTCTTCCTTCTTTCCTTCCTCCCTTCCTTCCCTCCCTCCCTCTCTCCCTGCCTCTTTTCCTTTCTTTCTTGCTACATTGAAGTATAACATAAATATAGCCCAGTGAGGTCTTACATATGTATACACTCCATATCCAGCACCTCGATCAAGACTAGAACGTTTTTAGAAGCCCAGAAGCCTATTCAGTGCCCCTTCTCATTACATACTTCTCTGTTGAGGTATCCACTATTCTCACTTTTATCACCAGAGATTAGTTTTAATTTTACCTATTCCTAAACTTTCATACACATGGAATCACATGGTAAGGACTCTTCTGTCCCTGGTTTCTTTTGCTCAACACTGTCAATGAGATACTTACATGTTGTTATGTGTGGCAGTAGTTTGTTCTTTTTTTAAATTGATATGTGCTGTTCCACGACAAGAATATGTTAAAATTTATTCATTCTATTTTTGATGGGCATTTTGGGTTTTGGCTATTATGAATAGAGCTGCTATAAATATTTTTACAAGTCTTCTGTTAGATATATATGCAATCCTTCTGTCGTGTATTAATCTAAGAGTGAAATTGCTGAATCATAGGGTAGGCATAGTTTAAGCTTTAGCAGATACTCACACCTGAGCTAGTTTAACCAGGAAGGAATTTATTGAGAGATATCAGATAGTTCAAAGGTTCGATGGATAAACAGTTTTTAAGGTTGAATTTTCAGAAACATCTTCCAGAGCCACATTGCAGAATTAGTCTTGGAAGGGCATTACTGCTCCAGCTGACCCAGAACCTTGTTGCCTCTGATGCAATAGGAAGCTTCCCTCATTGCCACCATCCTTAGAAACGCTCTGCTGGGTTGAAAAGGAGGGTCACCTTGTTGCACCCTGTGGCAGAGGGGATCTGAATGGCCAATTTCTTCAAAAAAGACTTTCAGCAAATATTTCTTTTTTAACCTCATCTCACAACTCAGCCCTCAAAAGTATCTTGTATTTCATATTCCTGAGACCTACTGTAATGAAACAACATGACATCTCTTATTTCTACCATTACAAGTTTATGCTTCAATTTTCTCAAGATTTTTAAGTCAGTTACCATCCACTCATCTGCTTACTAGCTTTCAAATTTTTGCTAAAATCTCTGGTCTCCTCTTTATCTTCTCTACTTAGCTTTACTCTGGTAGGTTACTGCCTTTTTTCATTCCTTTATTGTCATTTGGTGTGGGTTCAGGATGGGAATTTCCTGTGTACAGTTCACAGTGTTTAAGAAGAAGTCTTATTGCATTTGTCAAAATGCTGCTCCAAACTTTTTCTATTATTTCCAAATCTCTACCTAGTCCTCCCTGTACCCAAGTCTAACAGATGGTCTCAACTTCTATCATCCTGGTTCACCTCTTCCCCATCTGAAAACTTCTCTGTATTGTTATCAATTTAACATATGTGGAAAATTAGGGGGAATAATCTGTCCTTTCCAATGTGAATTCTTTTGCTTGTACGTTTATCTTCCTCTGAGCTCTTGTTCCATCCTACACATACCTCTATTAGCCTGAAATATACATTCTTGGAAATGGGGGTACAACTGCATCACTGCTACATGAAGTATCTATGGTATTCCGTCTTTGAAAGTTGTTCCCAGAATCGCCCTTTGGAAGAATATCTTCTGTTTTCTTCAAATTCCTTGAAGTTATAACTGGCCTTCAGCCACATTTTCTTCCAGTTACAATTCGCATACTTGGTGGCCAGTGCTCTCAGGCTGCAATGAAGTTTATGAAGCTTTTCTTGTCAGTGGCCTGCCCCCAGTGCAGATGTGTCTGCTGATTACTACCCTCTGCCAACTTAGTCATTTCCTTGATGGCACCTGGAACTTGTTGCAAAACGTCTATGTTTATGTCCAATATGCTTTCCTTTGTTTTGTGGTGGTGGTTCTAGCCCCGGCACCTTTGGTCAGACATTATTAGTCAAAACTATGGGCCAGCCATTTGGTGTCCTCTGTAATATAAAATAAATTTCAGGGAGGGAGGCTGTGGAAGACAAAAACACAATTCAGTATGGTGTGGTGGCTGAGACAGCTTCGGTTCTGATATACTAAAACTCATTGGCTGGGAATCTACAACAGCTCTCAGAGCTGGAAAGATCTGTGTTTACCACTGTTCTGTAATAAATTGCTTTGTGTGTGTGTGTGTGTGTGTGTGTTAGAATGTGTACATATACACACACACATATATATACATCTACATATATATATATATATACACGTTCACACACATACAACTTTTAAGTAAATTGTTTCAGAGACAAATAGCATTATAAACTTAGTTGGAATAGAGTAAGCAGTTCTCTCTCATCTTTCCCTCTACTGACTATGCTTGCCTTCCAAAATGTTCAGATTCTCTTTATACATAAACTTTTCTTCCACCTTGATTCTTACATATTTCTCCTTTTAAAATTCAAACCTCCCAAGATAGAATGTTTTCAATTTCTATACTTCTTGCTCCTTGGAATTTGCTTTTCACCTCTTATCACGTCACTTAAACCACATTCACTAATGAACCAACAGCTCCTAATCCCAGAATCCTTTGCTATCTTTATAGTGTTGATCTCCTTTACCTTCCAGGAGTGTCTGTCCTTTTATCCTTCCTCTCCTGCATGCAAATCTCTCTTCCCTCACTTTCCATTACATTTTTATATCCTAGTTTCCCTCTTTTTCCACATCTTTAACTGATGTTTTCTCCCTTGTACTTTCTCTTAAACATAAGTGGTTCTCCAGATCCTCTCTCTCCTCTCTTATATCCACTTCTCCCTGTCCCCACTCACTATCTTTTGTATGTTTAGCCACATTCCACGGTTTTGTCGTAACTATCACCACTGTGTGAACATCAACATCAGTTCTGATCCCTCCTGGAATCTCCATTTTAGTATTTCCAGCTCCTTGATGGATTTCTCCACTCAAATGCCATGCCAGTATCTCTACCCTATGTCTGAAACAAATCTTTTGACCCTGTAAATAAGTTTCTTTTTGACTTCCTTATTTGAGCACCCCATTTTCAGAAATTCTAACTTATCCTGTCTCCTCTCTCTTTCTTGCTTTCTCATGTTTAACCAGTTGTCAAAGTCCTATGGATTTCTCTTCTCCAATATCACTTGCAGTCATTTCCTTCTTTGTTTCCCCACTGAACTTTCAAGTTCACCCTCACTGACTTTTCTTCACTAAATGGGTATACTTCTTAACTGATCTTCTTGCCTCCTCTGACATGAATTCTAGACAGTTCATCCAACTTAACTGCATTAAAACGGAGATGTGACTGTACCTTTACCTTGCTTAAAACCCCTATGTTTCAGTTAACCTATTTTTACTTAAGTAACAGAAACCTGACACAATTGCCTTAAATAATGATGTTTACCTTAAATAATCAGAAATTAGAAAATAGCGTAGTTTCAAGGCTGATCTGTTTGGTTGTTCTGTGACAGATTCGAGAACCTATTTCCTTTTCATCTTTCACTGCACTGTTCTCAATTTGGATCCCCTAGTGGTCACTAAATAGATGGCTGTCTCAGTCCAGCTATATCATCTAGATATAACAACATCTGGACATTTCATTGTGCTTCTTTATTTTATTAAAGTGTGATGAAACCTTTCCAAGCTTTATCCCCAGCATAATTCTTCTCACATTTTGCTGACTAGAATGGCGTCAAAGGTGGCTGCCTGAATATTTAATTGGCAAAGGCAATGAGATTACAACAATGGGTTTAAGATAATCAGGAATTATCCCCAGATTAAAAAAAATTATTTATTTTATTTACTTATTTTTGGCTGCATTGGGTCTTCATTGCTGCACGTGGTCTTTCTCTAGTTGCAGAGAGTGGGGTCTACTCTTTGTTGTGGTGCGCCTGCTTCTCATTGACCTGGTTTCTCTTGTTGCGGAGCACAGGCTCTAGGCATGCGGGCTTCAGAAGTTGTGGCATGAGGGCTCAGTAGCTGTGGCTTGCGGGCTCTAGAGCGCAGGCTTAGTAGTTGTGGCGCACGGGCTTAGTTGCTCCGTGGCATGTGGGATCTTCCTGGACCAGGGATCGAACCTGTGTCCCCTGCATTGGCAGGCCGACTCTTAGCCACTGTGCCACTAGGGAAGTCCCCATCTCCAGATTTTTATGAGCTGCATTCTTGTACAAACTTAGAGTCTTGTTAAAAAGGAAGGAGGGTATACTGGTTGTTGGATAGGAAACTAACAGGTTTGAACTGCCACCTCCATCTCATCCCTTTTCTTTCTCTACTCCTTACCCACCTCTTTTTCCCCACCATCTCTATTGTTTTTTCTCTTTCTTTCTCATTTTAATTTTCTTTTTTCTTTAGTCTGTTCTTAATAGTGCATCACTGGTCACATCCAGCTTTTCTGAAGTTTCTGATCTATGAAAAGAGTTTCAGAGAGAGAGATATTTTTTTCCCTATGATTCTACAACATACTCTAGTCATATCTAATAGATTAGCCAATACAACATTATTGTAATCTTTAATCTGCAAGAGTATACTCCATATACTGTAAGGGAAAGAGAGAGGAGTATGACAAGGCTCCTTCTCTCAGAGTTTAAGACTGAAGTGGGCCTATGCCACATTTACAGTTGAAAAGTGTGAACTGACAGTAATTTAAGTATCTATTTAATAGTGGGAAAACACTGACATATGAAATCCAAATGGACTAGAGCAACATCTCTCTTTTGGAGTGGCAGTGAAGGTGATGGCAAAATTTATATCAGTGGGACAATAAATCTCTCTGTAGGTCTCTTAGGGATAAAAGGAATGAAAATTTAAGGAGTATTCCACCAAAAAAGGGGATATAAAGAGAGTTCTGAGGGGAAGAAAGGGAGTTAAACCACATGGCAAGATCATGGACCTTAGGGAGAAAATGGGAAAGTAAGTGGTTCCTAGTGGAAGGAAGTCTAATGGTGTTTTAAGACCAAGGAAATTGAACATTTGTTGTTAAGCGGTTTGTGCTTCTGTAATTTAAATGTCCTCTACTGCTCCAAATCTGAAGTACAGTCTTCTTACGTAGTTGCTTTAGGAGGAAACCAAGGAGTGCCATGTGTAAGTGAATATGGAACAGAATTTACAGGTGCGCATGGAGAGAGAAGAATGAGGTGGAAAGTTTCAGCAGGAGCCAGAAGTTGAAGCCAAGGCATGGCATTGGAGCTCCAAGCCAGAACTTTCCAGGAGAAAAAACAGTCCTGGTGCAAGACTAGCCTTCTTGTAAAGTGCAGAATAAAGAGCTCTAGAAAATTTGATTCATTTCTCACAGGGTGGAGAACCCTCAGCTGCCATCTGGATTACATGTAGAGCACCCAGTTAACTGGAAAAAAATGAGACCAGGTTAGGGCCTGCTTACAGTAGAGCATTCTGTAAATGTATTTTCCTCCTCTTTTACTTGAACAACGGAGGGGAATATGCCGAAATTAGAAACAAGCAAACAAAAGGCATCAGCTTTGAAATTAGGCTTAACTGTCTTCGAGTCTTAGCTCTATCTGTTACTCAGTGGCCTTTGGTACATTTCCTAACCATTTAGGTCTTTATTTTCCTCAGGAGTAAACTGATCATAATCATATCTGCCTTGCAAGGTTATGCAGGACACAGCATCTGGCAGATAGTAAGTGCTTAATTAATCGTGACTGTTGTCATTGTTATTTCTGCTAATAAAAGAGAATAGTTGTCATGCACTCAGTATGCTGGGCATGGCTCCTGGCACTTTACTTGATTTATCTTATTTAATACTTACAACAAAGTCATAAGGTAAGTGAAAATATCTTTATTTTACAGATGAGGAAATGGAGACAGGATGGTTGGCAACCTTCCCAAGGTCGTATAGAGTCCAAGTCAATGTCTGAAACCAGATGGAGCCCATCCTCCCTAACCAGTAAGCTGTGGAAGAGAGTAATAGGTCTAGGGATCATCAGAGTGGACTTCCCTGATGAGGTAGGCTTCACCTTGGTGTGGGAGGATCTGCAAGGTTTGCTGAGTCATGCCTCATTTTTAAACAAACATGGGGAGGCAGGAATACCCATCATACATCGGGATGAGAAGGGAAGCAGTAGGAATGCAGGAAGCTGTGGAGGTGACATGTATAAGAAAGTAGGGGGAGGGAGGGAGGAAAAGTTTGTGGAACTTTAGGCAAGAGATTTTAGGTTCAGTGCGGGTGAGGTTAAAGAAAGGTATATTGTCTTGAACTTCTAGAGTATCAACAGGTTGTGAGTTGTGTGAACCAATTGATTGATTAAAGTTAGTTAAAAATAGTACATCTCGGGCTTCCCTGGTGGCGCAGTGGTTGAGAGTCCGCCTGCCGATGCAGGGGACGTGGGTTCGTGCCCCGGTCCGGGAAGATCCCACGTGCCACGGAGCGGCTGGGCCCGTGAGCCATGGCCGCTGAGCCTGCGCGTATGGAGCCTGTGCTCTGCAACGGGAGAGGCCACAACAGTGAGAGGCCCACGTACCGCAAAAAAAAAAAAAAAAAAAAAAAAGGTCCCACAATCAAGCACGCACATTTCAGTGCTTCTAGCTTTGCCCATGTGCCCCTGAGCAGCAGTCTTTCTGCCATGGCTCTTCTGCTCTTCTGGATTGCATTGGTGCGTCAGGTCACGTTAATTCTGCCTTTCTCTGTATATGTTCTGGCTATATTATAGAGAACTAAACATCAAGCCATACACTACGTCCTACTATTATGCTTGAAGACTTACAAGTTATACAGTTGGGCTGAATGACATGGGCCACGTTTGTGTCATTATCCCCATTTCCAGATGAGATTATGGGACACACCAAGACTAGCTGAGTTCATGCCCTGTCAATGATCAGAGCTGAACTGTACTGAAATAGAACACTGTGTTTCTACATTTTATTGTAGTTATCTCTTTATCTGACCATGTCTCCCGTTTCTGTGCTGCAGCCACAAGGAAGGGGTCTAGTAAATCCTTACTGAATGAGTGGATATAATTATACTGGAAAGTAGCTACATAAAAAATGACTATAAGTAATGACTATTACTGAATGAAATGTTCAGTAATACGCCTGACTTGACCCACCCGTTGTCTGGATAAATTTGTATTATTCATCTGTTAGGATTATTTTCTTTGAGTTCTCTCTCATCTCTTGACTTCTCTTACATACTTGACATTTCTTTCCACCAAATCTATGCCCTGGCTTTTGCCGCATCACTGCACCAGCAAATGTGAACTTGGTATGGTGAACGGTTATAAAATGCAGCAGTAATACCATGGGCAATGAAAACTGACTTTTCAGAATATGTCCTATTTGTGAATCAGGTTAATTATTTAGCAAACCATAAAAATAGCTACTATAACCATTAAAGCGTGGCTTTTCCTCCTCTTAAAAGAACTGTATGAAAAAATAATTTTAGGTACTCAGATATGTCCTGCACTTGTAGCTGGAGGGGCCGTTAGGGATAATTCAGTCCTATGATGACAAAGCTTATTTTTTCTCTTTACTGTTAAATTTTACTCTGAATTACAATTATGAAGCTAATACTAAGTCATTATTTCATGAAAAAATAAGATCTTAGCTTACAAGGTTATAGAATGCATTGTTAACGTGTTACAGGGTTAAGAACTACATAAAGATTTTTCTTTCCCAAGAATTGCTGCTCTCTTTCAAACCAGTAGAAATGGAATAGTTAAGTAGAAATTATCTTTCACCCAAATGTGTCTAACATATAACTTTTAAACACCGAATTCTTTTCAAAAGTGATGATAGATGACATAATAGATTTGCAAATTTTCATTCTCTTTTTACTCTTTCTGACAAGTCATATATGTCATATGATTATTTCAGAGCCCATAAAATCCAAAGTGAGAGTCACAGACGCCAGTGGATGTTAAAGCTGGTGACCTGGAACAGGCGCTGATGTAGGTGATACACATCTCAGCCGTTAGAAAGGCTCCATTCTTTGGCTACTGCCTGCTGAGCTCCCACTCCACTTCTCAGCCAATTTGTGGCATCTCCGCTCTTTCCAATGTCCTACAGATCTCAGGGATTAAACTTCAGCTTAATTATTTTTTAAGTCTGCCCTGGGGCCTTTCTTCCCTCCAAATATGCTTGTCAGGGAATCAGAGTCCTTTCATCTCTTACTGAGTCCTTGCATCTTTTTTCTGTTTCCTTTTTTACCATTCTGTGCAATGCAGAGGATCCTTCATTTCAAGGATCTTATGGTCAATTTTTAAAAGGAAAGAGAGGGCAACAAAAAAATAACACACACACACACATTTCTCAGAGTCACTGAGACATGAGAAAGAGTAACTGGCAGGATACCTGGGCAAAGATAAACCTAGATAAAATTCCAAAGGAATGTTGCTTATATTGTGCAATTTTGAGTATGAAAACCTTAAATCTAATAATCAATCCAATAAAATCCATCTGGTTAAGGAAATTATGTTTAATAATAATTGAAAGAGTTCTTTAATTCTAGACTCGTAAAAGAATTTGTTGAGGGCTTCCCTGGTGGCGCAGTGGTTAAGAGTCTGCCTGCCAATGCAGGGGACATGGTTCCAAGCCCTGGTCCAGGAAGATCCCACATGTCACAAAGCAACTAAGCCTGTGCACCACAACTACTGAGTCTGTGTGCCACAACTACTGAAGCCCGTGAGCCTAGAGCCTATGCTCCACAACAAGAGAAGCCACCACAATAAGAAGCCCGTGCACTGCAATGAAGAGTAGCCCCCAGTCACCACAACTAGAGAAAGCCCATGCACAGCAACAAAAACCCAATGCAGTCAAAAATAAAAATAAATAAATAAATAAGTTAAAAAAAAAATCCGCCTGCCAATGCAGGGGACACGGGTTCGAGCCCTGGTCCAGGAAGATCCCACATGTCACGGAGCAACTAAACCCGTGCACCACAACTACTGAGTCTGCGCTCTAGCCCGAGAGCCACAACCATTGAGCCAGCGTGCCACAACTGTTGAAGCCCACGCACCTGGAGCCTGTGCTCCGCAACAAAAGAAGCCACTGCAATGAGAAGCCCATGCACCACAACAAAGAGTAGCCCCCGCTCGCTGCAACTAGAGAATGCCCGCGCACAGCAACGAAGACCCAACACAGCCAAAAATAAAATAAGTAAATAAGTTATTTAAAAAAAGAAAAAGAATTTGTTGAGAATAACTAAATTTGTACTCTGTAACAAGAATTAGATACTGTGTAAGAACTACGGTCTGATTATGAATGGTCAAGGGTATATATGATAGTAATAGCTATCATCTAATGAGTCATTATTGCAGAATTAAGTGATAATGATTTTCTCCACAAACACCTGACACTATATCTATCCCCTCACTCTTAGTAAATGACCTTGCCACCATCCTCACAAAGAAAATAGAAATCCTAAAGTGCTAGGCATATACTTGTTCTTACTAATCATTTATTTCACATGACAAAAGTCTCTGATTCTTATGTGGATAAATATCTTATTAATTCTTTAAACTAGTAAAATGGCTTTAACAAAATGGTTTTAAATAAAATGGAGGTGGCTACTCTTTTTTTTAACAGCTCTTCTTTTCATTCAGACTGAGCTCTAATCCAAACACAAATATTTCATACTAGATTTCTGTGCCTGATACAACTCATGTTGTTTCCTCCTTGGAATGCTTTCCTTTCTGAACTCCTTTCCTCTGCTCACCCGCCCACCTCCAACTTGTACATATCTTGAGTTTTCAAGTCCTATCCATCTTCACTTTTTCCTTGGAAAATTTTTCTCATTCTATGACCTAAGCTTCCTCCTATCCCAGTAATCCCTCTTACTTCAGAACTCATATTTTCTGCATCTCTCTTATGGTATATTCTTATATTTTTTCCGTATTTTAGTTTTTTGTGTGTAAGCTTTATCTTTATTATACTGTGAGATCCTTGGAGCTATCTGTGTTTGATCTTTTTTTTTTTTAAATTCCTCATTGCACCTGGCATAGGGCCTTACTCAGAAAAGGAAATCAATCAATATGTGAACAATTTAAATCAATCAATTCAATGAACAAAAGATTGTGATGATCAGTGAGGAAACAAGGACCACACAGGAGCCAGGAATTAAATAAATAAATAAGGCAATGGATCAAAAGGGGCCAAGAGGAAAGGAACAAGGAAAAGGAAGATCTGGAGAATACAGCTCAACATTAGATGATTCAGTTGAAGTAGCTGAAATTGTAGGAATTCCAAAATCAGGGGCAAGTTAGGTGGCTCATATGTTGAGTCATGAAACCTCCCTGCTTGAAAGAAGGGTGCTGGTTGGCTTGAATAATTATATTAAGTGGTTTTCCTTTTTTAATCTAAAGTTGGATGAGGAAAATGGTGTCTCTTATGACTGGGAAGATATGAGAAGACATTTCAGAAGTGAAACCAACCTTGGGAAGTAGAATGATAGCCTGAAAAGGGTAAACAAAAGCAGAGCAAGAATTTTGTCAAGCTTCTCAAAGATAAATGGGAATGCAATCTCTCACTCAAAATCTTTGAAATCCCAAAGAAAGAGAGGGTACAAAGTAAAAAGATTCAGTGGAGTGGTATTAAATGGGAGCCTAGGGAGGCAGAAAGGGTAGGGACAAAAAAATAAAACATAAAAGTTTTCTGTGAAGCTTTAGGATTTATATTTTGTTATCCTCCATCTGTATTTTTGGTATAATGTAATCAGAAATTTCTGGTTGACTGAATTCAATTTTCGTCCTGATGTTCTCATATTATGTAGACGCAGTTTAAAAAATTCACTGAAAACAATATAAAATATATCTTTAAAGAGCACTCACTGATTCTTCTATGTTTTCTTTTGATTATAGTAGTCACTTTGGACAAAAGGTATTAATCGTTGAAAAATTTAGATTTCAGATGACTGTTAACCACATCATTCAATCTTGCAATCTTTACATTCAAAGAGTCAAGGGAGATAAAGATCTTTATTTGACATCAAGGCATACCAATTTTCAATACTTCAGTTCACACTAATACATTTTATGCATGAGCTCATCTCTTCTTTCATATTATATGCATTCCTTGGTGCTTGTAAAAGTTTCTCAACACAAGACTCATTGTCTTTGTATTCTATCACTCATATTCTAGAATGCAGGCACCCAAATAGTAATGATCTCATAGTTGATGAATCAAGTCTTAGATGCAGTATGAAAAGGAGAGATTATTGCTGGAAGAATTAGGGAACATGAAATGCACTGGTATTTTGAATTATACATGCACAAACAAAAGAGAAGCTCAATTTTGTGCAATATCCATGGTCATACATAGGAATGTCTTCCCTTTTCCTTGAAGGCAGTCTTAATAGCATACATATTATTTACTTATCAAAGTAAAAATTAAAAGTATAAACCAAATAGCTGCAGTGATTATGAGAAAAAGTATTCTAAATTACAAACTATTTTTCAGGAAAACAAGAACGCTTTGGTTATAGCTTGGCCTTCAGTCTAGTTGTGTAGAATATTGTATGAATCTGTTAAATGTCAGAAGAGAATAAGAATAGCTGCAGCAAATACTTTCTTGGTCTATAATGTACATATTGTTCTTATACAGTATTTAAAAATTTCTGGTTACCTAGCACCAAAGAATTTTTATTTATCTTTTATCTCAATAAGAACCTTAGAGTATTTCTGTCTCTTCTCGTTTTTTTGTAGGAAGAGAAGTTCAGAAACACTAGCTTATAATGCCAACACAAACAACTTCCAGTATTATCTGAGACTTCTTGGGGAAATGATTCCCAGAATATCTATTATATTGAAAGTCTTATGGAATCAGTGAGACTTAACTATTATTATATAACAATAAGTGTTTTTCATTAGGATGCAAAGATCACGTGAATTAGTCATTTTGGATAATTGTTCTTACTGAGGATTAGTGGGAGAATTGAATGCACGTGGGCAGCACATAGACCAGGGCTAAAACGTTTTGAAATGACTGTTGTTTTGTGAATGGTCTTTATATTATGCCATGCCCAAATTATTTTGCTTTCCATTTTAATTTTTTAAAAAATTATATATGCACATAATTTAAGAGCCAAGGGTTGCACTAGGTTTGTTTCCAAAACAACAGTATCAACTCTTTCTCTTTCCTCTTCCCCAGAAGCAACCACTTTTACCTCCTTTTGTTGACTCTCTTGGTGTCATGTGTTTAAACAACATGGTTTTAAAAATTGTTACTCGTTGATTTTTCAGTTTTAGCCATTATCTATTGAATTTCCACTATGTATGACAAGGATTGAACTCTCTTTTCTCCCCTAGCCCTCACCATCCTCCCCAAGTATTATGATTTTGCTTAGATGAATATTCAATATTTATATCATTGTAACTACAAAATGCAATTCAAAGCTGAGCCATGTAGTAAACTGTTATTTTTCTTTTTCTATACAACTGTTTTCTCTGGAGTCAATTGTCATTCTTTATCTTCTTTTTCTTAGTTTCCTAATGTGTTCATTGCTAATTCAACCTCAAACCTTTCTGGCAAACTTTTTCTATAAAGAGCTGTAAATCTTTTAGACTTTTAGTCCTTTAGACTTTGTGGTCTCTGTCACAACTACTCAACACTGCTATTGTAGATTTGACCTCCAGGCTACAGTTTGTCGACCTCTGGTCCAAATCATCCCTCAAGATTTCAGTTGCCTCAGATATTCTATCAATTTTCTTTTTTTTTTTTTCCTCCAGAGAAGTTTCTCACTGGGACTTCTAGGTTGCTCTCTACACCTGTATCATAGATGCCATCCTGGCATCTCCTTCAGCATCATTCTGGGGATTTCCTTTGCTTTTCTTCTTTTGTTGGATCTCCTGTTACATGTATCCCGTGTCTTTTCTGTTTCTTGGCTAACTCCTGGTGTAAATGGAAAACCATTTCCAGAAGCTTTTAGAGAAAGGGTGAATAGGAGATAATGCAAATTCTTTCTTAACACACAGTTCCAAGAGTTCACTATGATGTGAGAAATTTTTGTTTGCTTTTCTCCACAGTTTCAACTGGACTCATCAGAATTTGACTAAGAAAGGCTAATAAAAGCTAAATTAACTTATGTAAAACATTTTATTCTATTATATTTTGCTTATTTTAATATAAGATCAGGAAACAAAAAGAGTTAAACAAATGTCTGCGACTTGTAACTACAACACTCTACTGACTCACTGTAGTTTGTTCTCCAAGTAAAACCATCTCAGAGGCAGAAAGGAAAAGCTAGAAAGGAATGTGGGAATGACAATGTATAAAAATTGGGATGGACAGAAGTGCAACAGATTTCTGTATATTAATCTTGTATCCTGGAACTTTTCTGAATTCCCTTATTAGTTCTAATAGTTTTTGTGTGGAGACTTTAGGGTTCTCTATAGAGTGTATCATGTCATCTGCAAATAGTGATAGTTTTACCTCTTCCCTTTCAATTTGGGCTCAATGTCTTATCTGATTGCTAAGGCTAGGACTTCCAATACCATGTAGAATAGAAGCAGCCAAGAATGGGCATCCTTATGAAAGTAAAAAGCAATTCTGTTTAAAATCACATCAAAATAATACCTAGAAATAAACATAAACAATGAGGTGAAAGAACTGTACTCTGAAAACTATAGAACACTGATGAAGGAAATTGAAGATGATTCCAAGAAATGGAAGGATATCCCATGCTCTTGGATTGGAAGAATTAATATTATTAAAATGGCCATTCTACCCAAAGCAATATATAGATTTAATACAATCCCTATCAAAATACCCATGACATTTTTCACAGAACTAGAACAAATAATCCTAAAATTCATATGAAACCACAAAAGATGCAAAATTGCCAAAGCAATTCTGAGAGAAAAGAACACAGCCAGAGGTATGACCCTCCCAGACTTTACTACAAAGCCACAGTAATCAAAACAATGTGGTATTGGCACAAAAAGACACATAAATCAATGGAACAGAATAAAGAGCCTAGAAATAAACCTGCACACCTATGGTCACTACTACAAAGGAGACAAGACTATACAATGGAGAAAAGACAGTCTCTTCAACAAGTGGTGCTGGGAAAACTGGACAACCAAATATAAAACAATGAAATTAGAACATTCCCTCACACCATACACAAAAATAAACTCAAAATGGTTTAAAGACAAATGTTAAAACCTGAAACCATAACAACTCCTAGAAGAGAACATAAGAGGAACACTCTTTGATTTAAATTGTAGAAATATTTTCTTGAATCAGTCTCCCAAGGCAACAGAAATAAAAGCAAAAATAAACAAATGGAGCCTAATTAAACTAAAAAGCTTTTCCTTTTATAAATAGCTCATACAACTCAATATCCAAAAAATCCAATCAAAAAATGGTCAGAAGACTTAAATAGACATTTTTCCAAAGAAGACGGCTAACAGGCACGTGAAAAGATGCTCAACCTCACTAATTATTAGAGTAATGCAAATCAAAGCCACATGAGGTATCACCTCACACCTGTTAGAATGGCTATCATCAAAAAGTCTACAAATAACAAATGTTGGAGAGGATGTGGAGAAAAGGGAAGCTTCGTACACTGCTGATGGGAATGGAAATTGGTACAGCCAGTGTGGAAGCAGTGTGAAGGTTTCCTAAAAAGCTAATAATGGAACTACCATATGATCCAGCAATTCCACTCCTGGGTATATTTCTGGAAAAAAAAAGAAAACTCTAAATCAGAAATATAACACACCCCAATGTTTATATCAGCACTATTTAAACTAGTTAAGACACAGAAGCAACCCTCATGCCCATGAACAGACGATTGGCTTAAGAAGATGTGGCATACAATGAAATAGTACTCAGCCATAAAAAATAATGAAATACTGCCATTTGCAGCAAAAGTGCATGGACTAGAGAATATTATGCTTAGTGAAATAAGTCCAACAAAGAAAAATACTATATATGATATTGCTTATATGTGGAATCTAAAAAATAATACAAATGAAAGTACTGCAAAACAGAAATAGACTCACAGATACAGAAAAGACTCTTGTGATTACCAAAGGGGACAGGGAAGGGGAGAGGGACAAATTAGGGGTATGGAATAAACAAACTACTATATATAAAATAGATAATCAACAAGGATATACTGTATAGCAAAGGGAAGTATACCCATTATCTTGTAGTAACCTATAATGGAATATAATCGGCAAAAATACTGAATCACTATGCTGTACACGTGAACTAACACAATATTATAAATGAACTATACTTAAAAAATAAAATAAATTGGGATGGAATTAAATTAACAGAGATTTGTTCTTCCCTTAACCCTCTGATAGCTCCAGAATGATTCCATTATAGTGGTGGACAAAATGGTCTATAGTATAATTGTGTCAAAAAGCTTCAGGGAACTAATATTGATGCCTCATACAAGTGATTCTCTTGAGCAGATGGGATTGGCTGCGCACTTTGGGTCTTTCTCAAAAAAGAAATAACATTTATCAAATTGAAATTTGTTCATACCACTTTGAATAATTCTTGAATATAGTATTGAATATATCTTAAGCATTTGACTTACTACAAATAAGAAAATCAAATACTTAAAATATATTAAACTAAAATATATTAAATCAAGAAATAATTTTGTAGCAATTAAATTAGAAAATCAACAGAGAAATTTATAGTATATTTGATGCCAATGAAGTCTAACTTGTAATGTTTTTTTTTTAACATCTTTATTGGAGTATAATTGCTTTACATTGTTGTGTTAGTTTCTGCTGTATAACAAAGTGAATCATTAGAGATTTCTCTGAATTAACTTTGTATCCTGCTACTTTACCAAATTCATTGATTAGCTCTAGAAGCTCTCTGGTAGCATCTTTAGGATTCTCTAGGTATAGTATCATGTCATCTGCAAACAGTGACAGTTTTACTTCTTCCTTTCCGATTTGGATTCCTTTTATTTCTTTTTCACCTATGAATGCTGTGGCTAAAACTTCCAAAACTATGTTGAATAATAGTGGTGAGAGTGGGCAGCCTTGTCTTGTTCCTGATCTTAGTGGAAATGGTTTCAGTTTTTCACCATTGACACCGATGTTGGCTGTGAGTTTGTCATACAGGCCTTTATTATGTTGACGTAAATTCCCTCTACGCCTACTTTCTGGAGAGTTTTTATCATAAATGGGTGTTGAATTTTGTCAAAAGCTTTTTCTGCATCTATGGAGATGATCATATGGTTTTTATCCTTCAATTTGTTAATATGGTGTATCACATTGATTGATTTCTGTATACTGAAGAATCCTTGCATCCCTGGAATAAATCCCACTTGATCATGGTGTATGATCCTTTTAATGTTCTGCTGGATTCTGTTTGCTAGTATTTTGTTGAGGGTTTTTGCATCTGTGTTCATCAGTGATACTGGCCTGTAGTTTTCTTTCTTTTTTTTTTTTTACATCTTTGTCTGGTTTTGGTATCAGGGTGATGGTGGCCTCATAGAATGAGTTTGGGAGTGTTCCTCCCTCTGCTATATTTTGGAAGAGTTTGAGAAGGATAGGTGTTAGCTCTTCTCTAAATGCTTGATAGAATTCACCTGTGAAGCCATCTGGTCCTGGGCTTTTGTTTGCTGGAAGATTTTTAATCACAGTTTCAATTTCCGTGCTTGTAATTGGTCTATTTATATTTTCTATTTTTTCCTGGTTCTGTCTTGGAAGGTTGTGATTTTCTAAGAATTTGTCCATTACTTCCAGGTTGTCCATTTTATTGGCATATAATTGCTTGTAGTAATCTCTCATGATCCTTTGTATTTCTGCAGTTGTTACTTCTCCTTTTTCATTTCTAATTCTGTTGATTTGAGTCTTCTCCCTTTTTTTCTTGATGAATCTGGCTAATGGTTTATCAAATTTGTTTGTCTTCTCAAAGAACCAGCTTTTAGTTTTATTGAATTTTGCTATCGTTTCCTTCATTTCTTTTTCATTTATATCTGACCTGATCTTTATGATTTCTTTCCTTCTGCTAATTTTGGGTTATTTTTGTTGGTCTTCCTGTAATTGCTTTAGATGTAAGGTTAGGTTGCTAATTTGAGATTTTCCTTGTTTCTTGAGGTAGGATTGCATTGCTATAAACTTCCCTCTTAGAACTGCTTTTGATGCATCCCATAGGTTTTGGGTCGTTGTGTTTTCATTGTCATTTGTTTTTAGGTATTTTTCATTTTCCTCTTTGATTTCTTCAGTGATCTCTTGGTTATTTAGTAGTGTATTGTTTAACCTCCACGTGTTTGTATTTTTTAGAGTTTTTTCCTATAATTGATATCTAGTCTCATAGTGTTGTGGTCGGAAAAGATACTTGATACAATTCCAATTTTCTTAAATTTACCAAGGCTTGATTTGTGACCCAAGATATGATCTATCCTGAAGAATGTTCCACGAACACTTGAGAACAAATGTATTCTGTTGTTTTTGTATGGAATGACCTATAAATATCAATTAAGTTCATTTTGTTTAAGTGTCATTTATAGCTTGTGTTTCCTTATTTAATTTCATTTTGGTTAATCTGTCCATTGGTGAAAGTGGGGTGTTAAAGTCCCCTACTATGATTGTGTTACTGTTGATTTCCCCTTTTATGGCTGTTAGCATTTGCCTTATGTGTTGAGGTGCTCCTATGTTGGGTGCATAAATATTTACAATTGTTATATCTTCTTCTTGGATTGATCCCTTGATCCTTATGTAGTGTCCTTCTTTGTCTCTTCTAATAGTCTTTATTTTAAAGTCTATTTTGTCTGATATGAGAATTGCTACTCCAGCTTTCTTTTGATTTCCATTTGCATGGAATATCTTTTTCCATTCCCTAACTTTCAGTCTGTATGTGTCCCTAGGTCTGAAGTGAGTCTCTTGTAGACAGCATATATACAGGTCTTGTGTTTGTATCCATTCAGCCAGTCTGTGTCTTTTGGTTGGAGCATTTAATCCATTTACATTTAAGGTAATTATCGATATGTATGTTCCTATTACCATTTTCTTAACTATTTTGGGTTTGTTATTGTAGGTCTTTTCCTTCCCTTGTGTTTCCTGCCTATAGAAGATCCTTTAGCATTTGTTGTAAAGCTGGTTTCGTGGTACTGAATTCTCTTAGCTTTTGCTTGTCTGTAAAGGTTTTAATTTCTCCTCAAATCTGAATGAGATCCTTGCTGGGTACAGTCATCTTGGTTGCAGGTTTTTCCCTTTCATCACTTTAAATATTTCCTGCCACTCCTTTCTGGCTTGCAGAGTTTCTGTTGAAAGATTAGCTGTTAACCTTATGGGGATTCCCTTGTTTGTTATTTGTTGCTTTTCCCTTGCTGCTTTTAATATTTTTACTTTGTATTTAATGTTTGATAATTTGATTAATATGTGTGTTGGCATGTTCCTCCTTGGATTTACCCTTTATGGGACTCTGCAGTTCCTGGACTTGATTGACCATTTCCTTTTCCATGATAGGGAAGTTTTCAACTATAATCTCTTCAAATACTTTCTCAGTCCCTTTCTTTTTGTCTTCTTCTTCTAGGATCCTTATAATTTGAATGTTGCTGTGTTTAATGTTGTCCCAGTGGTCTCTGAGACTGTCCTCAATTCTTTTAATTTTTTTTTTTATTCTGCTCTGTGGTAGTTATTTCCACTATTTTATCTTCCAGGTCACTTATCCGTTCTTCTGCCTCAGTTATTCTGCTACTGATTCTTTTTAGAGAAATTTTAATTTCATTTATTGTGTTGTTCATCACTGTTTGTTTGCTCTTTAGTTCTTCTAGGTCCTTGTTAAACATTGCTTGTTTTTTCTCCATTCTATTTCCAAGATTTTGGGTCATGTTTACTATCATTACTCTGAGTTATTTTTCAGGTAGACTGCCTATTTTCTCTACATTTGTTTGGTCTGGTGGGTTTTTATCTTGCCTCTTCATCTGCTGCGTATATCTCTGTCTTCTCAGTTTGCTTAACTTACTGTGTTTGGTGTCTCCTTCGTGAGGGTACAGGTTCGTAGTTCCAATTTTTTTGGTGTCTTCCCCCAGTGGGTAAGGTTGGTTCAGTGGGTTGTGTAGGCTTCCTGGTGGAGGTGACTGGTGCTTGTGTTCTGGTGGATGAGGCTGGATTTTGTCTTTCTGGTGGGCAGGACCATGTCCGGTGGTGTGTTTTGGGGTGTCTGTGAACTTATTATGATTTTAGGTAGCCTTTCTGCTAATGGGGGGGGTTGTGTTCCTGTCTTGCTAGTTGTTTGGCATGGGGTGTCCAGCACTGGATCTTGCTGGTTGTTGAGCAGAACTGGATCTTAGCATTGTGACGGAGATCTCTGGGAGAGCTGTTGCTGACTGATATTACATGGGGCTGGGAGGTCTCTGGTGGTCCAATTTCCTGAACTTGGCTCTCCCACCTCCAAGGCTCAGGCCTGATACCTGGCCGGAGCACCAAGACCCTGTCAGCCACACGGCTGAGAAGAAAAGGGAGAAAAAATTCAAAGAAAGAAAAATAAATAAAATAAAGTTATTAAAATAAAATTTTTCAAAAAATATTATTAAAATAAAAAATTAAAGGAGCAATTAAAAAAAAAGAGAGAGCAACCAAACCAATAAACAAATCCACCAATGATAACAAGCGCTAAAAACTAAACTAAGATAAACATAGAAATCAGAAAGTAGTCAGTTGCATACGGCAAACCCGAAGTCTACCGTTGCTCCCAAAGTCCATCTCCTCAGTTTTGGGATGATTCGTTGTCTATTCAGGTATTACGCAGATGCAGGGTACATCAAGTTGGTTTTGGAGGTTTAATCCACTGCTCCTGAGGCTGCACAGAGAAATTTCCTGTTCTCTTCTTTGTTTGCACAGCTCTGGGGTTCAGCTTTTGATTTGGCCCTACCTCTGCATGTACGTTGCCCTCTGGTGTCTTCTTTACCCAGACAGGAGGGAGTTAAAGGAGCAGCTGATTAGGGGGCTCTGGCTCACTCAGGCTGGGGGGAGGGAGGGGTACGGAATGCGAGGCGAGCCTGCAGCAGCAGAGCTTGGCATGATGTTGCAACAGCCTGAGGCGCACCGTGTGCTCTCCCAGGGAAGTTGTGCCTGGATCATGGGACCCTGACAGTGGTGGGCTGCACAGGCTCCTGGGAGGGGAGGTGTGGATTGTGACCTGTGCTTGCACACAGGATTCTTGGTGGCTTCAGCAGCAGCCTTAGCATTTCGTGCCCGTCTCTGGTGGCCACGCCGATAGTTGCAGCTTACGCCCGTCTCTGAAGCTCATTTAGGTGGTGCTCTGAATCTCTTCTTGCGCACCGCGAAACAATCGTCTCTTGCCTCTTAGGCAGGTCCAGAGCTTTCCCCAGACTCCTTCCCAGCTAGCTGTGGCACACTAGCCCCCTTCAGGCTGTGTTCACGCAGGCAACTCCAATACTCTCCCTGGGATCTGACCTCTGAAGCCTAAGCCTCAGCTCCAAGCCCCGCCCACCCTGGCGGGTCAGCAGCCAAACCTGTCAGGCTGGTGAGTGCTGGTCGGCACCGATCCTCTGTGTGGGAATCTCTCCACTTTGCCCTCTGCATCCCTGTTGCTGTGCTCTCCTCCGTGGCTCTGAAGCTTCCCCACCCCGCCCAACCCCTGTCTCTGCCAGTGAAGGGGCTTCCTAGTGTGTGGAAACCTTTCCTCCTTCACAGCTCCCTCCCACTGGTGCAGGTCCCATCCCTATTCTTTTGTCCCTGTTTTTTTTCTTTTGTCTTCTGCCTTACTCAGGTATGTGGGGAGTTCCTTGCCTTTTGGGAAGTCTGAGGTCTTCTGCCAGCATTCAGTAGGTGTTCTGTAGGAGTTGTTCCACATGTAGATGTATTTTTGATGTATTTGTGGGGAGGAAGGTGATCTCCATGTCTTATTCCTCCACCATCTTGAAGGTCCTCTGTAATGTGTTTTTAAGAGAGTGTTGGTATTCCCAGAACATGTTCACAGAACGAATGGATTAGACAGGAACTAGGTATATTCCTGGACTTCACTATTTTATGCCAACATACTTGATGATTTATTTAAATACAGAACCAAGTAGAAACACAGAGTTCCTGAGGCTGATAGATGGCTTCAACTTTGACCTTTGTAGACTTCCTTAATGTTATTTTCATGGCCTTTAATTTTAGATACAGTATGGTTATAAATGTGTCTTGTGATCATGGCTTTATTATGGTAATTGCTCAGCATTGTACTAATTACCAAACAAACACCAAAGCAGTTGTGCATGTAAAATGGACCCGTCTCTCATTAGGGATTTTGCCTATGCAGTTTTTTTTTTCTTTCAGTATGCAGGCCTCTCACTGTTGTGGCCTCTCCCATTGCGGAGCACAGGCTCCGGACGCGCAGGCTCAGCAGCCACGGCCCACTGGCCCAGCCGCTCTGTGGCATGTGGGATCCTCCCGGACCGAGGCATGAACCCGTGTCCCCTGCATTGGCAGGTGGATGCCCAACCACTGCGCCACCAGGGAAGTCCCTATGCAGTTTTAATTTATGAATTTCTATATGGTTTGAAACTAGGCTTAACGTTGATCTCTCTACTCTCTTCATGGTTAAGAAAGCTATGAAGCTTTCATAAAAGCCTCATTGTACAGAATATGGCTTTCCACTTTTCGAGTATGTCTTTGAAAAACTTCTCTGGAAAAGTTATTTTATATTTATATTTTAGTTGAAGTATAGTTGATTTACAATGTTGTGTTAGTTTCTGGTGTACAGCAAAGTGATTCAGTTATACATATATATATATATTCTTTTTCATATTCTTTTCCATTATGGTCTATTACAAGATATTGATATAAAAATTATTTTTAATCCTATTCTTCCTTTTAGAAGTAATATAACTCCTTGGCTCTATTTTAGAATGTTATTTAACATATCATACCCAGTAAACTAGGAGTGCTCTTTTAAAAAATGAATCTTAATTACTTTTGGGTAAAATATCACTCTCCTATTAGGCAAATTATGGAAAAAATGGGATTTTAAAAAAATTTATTTATTTATTTATTTTCGGTTGTGTTGCGTCTTTGTTGCTGTGCATAGGCTTTCTCTAGTTGCATTCAGTGGGGGCTACTCTTCGTTGCAGTGCACGGTCTTATTGTGGTGGCTTCTCTTGTTGTGAAGCATGGGCTCTAGGCACACGGGCTTCAGTAGTTGTGGTTCAATGGCTCTAGAGCGCAGGCTCAGTAGTTGTGGCACGTGGGCTTTGTTGCTCCACAGCACGTGGGATCTTCCCAGACCAGGGAATCGAACCCATGTCCCCTGCATTGTCAGGTGGATTCTTAACCACTGCACCACCAGGGAACTCCCTGGGATCATGTGTTTTAGGAAGGTGCAGTTGACTTATGGAGGCTATCCGAAGAGTCATATAAGAATATATTGATAAAAAGAGTCATAAACTTTAAGAATATGGCTTAGAAAAATGTAGTCTACTCCCATGTGTGGAAATAAATGAAGACCACTCAAATGAGAACCAGTAAGGGCTATTTATTCAGAGCTTGCTATAGCAAGACAGTCAGCCACCACAATTTGCATTTGACAGAAACTCAAAGGCTGCAGAGAAGTGGGACAGCTTTATAGTGGAAAAAAAGGAGGGCTTCAGGTATGCCCTGATTGGAGGCTGTAGGTGTGGGGAAGCTGGAAGCTAGGTAACTAGAAGCAGGACATCCTAGGAGATTGGGTAGGGTCACATATTTGGCTTTATCCCATTGGTCCTAAGTTGGAAGCAGGGGCAAAAATTAGGGAAGCTTTCGGTTATTGATCAAATCCTGACCATTTGGGGCTGACTGCTAGTAGGGTGTGGTTTGGCTTGCTGGACTGGCCACTTCAGGTTAGGGATCACAGTTCTATTTTAATATCTGAACTGGCTATTATGTGTATATGCAGTCTCTCACAAGGAATCAGAAATATCTGTGATCATATGAAAAGTTACCAGTAATTCATAAGAACTAACTTAAAAATCAGGGTAATTTTCCAATCATCATATTGTTCTAGGTATTTTTACTCTTCTTATCAGTGAAGTAAAAACATGGTTGATTTGCTCCTTTTTTTTCCAGTTAAGGAGGATCCTTGACAACTATCTCAAGTAATTATAGAGTAGAAATCAATTTTTGATTCAGTAAAAATCATGAATCAGTAAAATGACTTAATCATAAAAGACTTTTCCTTGCTTCTGAGAAAGAATGAAGATGACACTTACTCTCATCTGTTTCAAGGTTTGTAAACACGGCGTGCTTTGAATTCCTTACAAGAAAATTTCTATTAGTGTGAATGGAACCAAGCAAAGGCCGTTCTACAACACTTTCATCATTTTGTTTTGACTCAACGTTACCAGTATATTTTTTGAAAACCAGAAATATATTTATTCTACAATTTTTATATGTCCCCAAATGCTACATTCTTGTCACTGGATTCAAAAATCTGTTGTATTAAATATGGGTAAATAAAAAATAATACAAAAGAAAACAAAAATCATGTTCACAGGCAGAGTGCACTAATGGTAGTTCCACTTTCTTGAAACAGATCACTGTGACATGGTAGTTGACAGTAATTAATAAGTGATAAACAAAACAATAAAATGTCAGTCTGCAAGTAACCTTGTCAGACTCCTGATGTTGCTCTAGCCCCCACCAATCAGTCAAGCTAATTAGGAGGATCAGACAATTAATATCTTAATGTCTGTGAGACCAGCAGCACATTACGAATACTACAGAGCTAAAGGGGCTGTACCGAGGTGTGAACATCCCGAGGGTAGAAACCAACAGCAAAGAAGAAAATGCTTCTCCAGTTGTTTCCTCCCTGGCTGCCATTTGCACCTCTTTCAAATAATGTGCTATTCAGATTATATCATGTTAGTGATTCAAGAAAAGCACTGTGTGTATATAATACAATTACTCAATGGTATCCTTTAAACTGGAAGAATATGTTAATCATGTAGTCAATTTCTGCTCTCATGAATATTCAAAACAATACCAGCACCCACCTTACCTTTGTAGTCCCTCATTTTAGCAACAGAGAATGTGTATTAGTTTACTTGCCTTTGCCCTATTTAAATTACTAGAAATGAGAAATGATAAACTCATTCTGCCTAGTATAATATTGATGATCAATAATTAGTAATTAGAAAATGTAAGTTTCCTGTGCATTTTTGAGACATTATTGAGCTGATGTCTCAGATAAAACCATTTCTATTATGAATGTGGTAAATTCACATTAAAGACACTACGTTCTTGGCTTTAGCTCCCAACTCAGAACCTTTGCAATAAATACAGACAAGGTGTTAATTAAAAGAACTGCCAATCTAAATGAATAATGGAGTGCTGGAAACAGCACGGGTGAGGGCCTGACCTTCTGCGTCAAAGAGGTGCTCTAATGCTGAAGTCTCAAGTTTGGAACTATGAATACAGAATAATGAGAAAATGGGAGGGAAAAAATGGATAGTGGGATCTCCATTAACTCATTCAGCTACTCCTAATTAGTTTGTAAAAACTGTCAGGCAATGTTTAATGAAAGGCTTTTCAGGAATAGGAAATGAATAAAGGTCACTGCATCTATATACTATTTCTTCAACCCAAAGAGTGCCAACTAAATATTAAGTGAAAGTTGATACTTTGTAAGGGCCCTTCCTAACAGCCATGCTTTCAGCAGCAGCATAAAAAAAGCAGCCGTTTTCCTCAGGACACTGACATAGGCCGAGCTAACTCAGCCATCTCGGCCCCCCGGGGGAGGGGAGGTGGGCACGCAAGAGGCAGAGGCAGTCGGGTATGTGGGGGCCCATGGTCAACCCAGAGACAGCTGCCACCTCTGACTCCTACACAGCCTGTGCCTCCCAGTCACCTGGGAGTCCAGGGCAGCCCAAGTCAGAAACCTTTCATCAGGCAATTCTACTCCTGATTCTAACTTGACAACTAAGTTGTGCAGTCTCTTCTGGACTATGGGGTCCTTCCAGCTTGAAGGAGAGACCCGACCACCATTTAGTCAGGACTCTGAATTATAAATCTCCGAGATTTTTCAAATGTTTGAGACACCTAAATCATTGTGAAGATTATTCTGAAGCTACAAAATACCTTAGGCCATGAGAATAAAAAAACATTTCAGTGAGGCCAATACTGCAAATAACAGTTTCTTTGAGAAAGTAGCTTGGCTTTGGCCTCCTTTCCAGGGAAATCTCTAGGTTGAACAGAGAATAAGACAGAGGAAAGTCATCTTGTGAAGACAAGTGGCATTTACTGAAAGCCTATTATGGATATGTGCTGTTCTATGACAGTATTAAACCTTCATGACTTTATGAGGTAAGTACCATTATTATACCCATTTTACAGATAAGGATGCTGAGGCACAAGAGGTAACATAATTTGCCCAAGAACACTATTCTATCCAAGTGCCTAGTTTTAGGCATGAATCTTGGTGTCCGGGGTGTCACAGGGACCCACCGTGGTCATTTGTTTTCACCTGGACTCTAGACGTTGTGGCTTTGGTTTCTCCTGCGTATTTTACTCAGTTTAAATCCTAGCCTATATCCAGGCTCAGAGGAACATCTAGCTGTTTCCACTCAACTCCACACACTTGTGTGGATAAACTAAGTGGTCATACACCCAGGCTTTCAAAGCAGAAGCATATTTATTGTAATAAGGAAGAAAACTACCTTATCCCCACCTGAGGTCCCATGATAGGGATTTTTCCAAACTAAACACCGTCTCCCAAGTTGGCTGTCAACGGAAAGAGAAGCTGTGGTAGGAATTCTTCCAGGACCACAGCTTGGCCATTGCTGGGTCCCTGGCAAAGACTGCTGTTCTGAAGAAATAATAGAGTGAATTTTGGTTTTAGGATGTCACCTGAAAAAACTTTTGCCTAGCCTTAGCCAGTGACCAGGGTTTAGCAATGTTAGAATCTATTTCCCCTATTTCTGTGTTAAAAGGCTCAACTACTTAGTTGTCCATCTTCCCCAGATGCAGCACGTGAACTTGGGAGACTCTTCCCTACAGTTTTTAATCCATGTTATATTTTATATGTAGCGTGGAGTTACCAGGTAAAAACGCATGACACCTAGTTAAGTTTACCTTGCAGAGAATTTCAGAGAAATTCAAGTTTAACTGGACATCATGTGCTTTTGCACGCTATATCTGGCAACTGTATTCTATAGCTAACTCATTAGAAGTGAGGGGAGGGGTGAGCCACTTTTTATTAAGTAAACTATCTTGTTTAGTGTAGATTAATTTAATAACACTAGAAGCTAAAGTATTTTTTGTGCTTAGCATCTGCAGGTGGATGCAAAATTTTCTCTCATTTTAAACTGTACATTATAAATTAATTATAGTCAGGTTTTAAATCTAAACATATTTAGTATGATTCCCACCATTCATTTTCCCAGGGTAAGACAAGCACCATAATAATTTTCATGAACCTTCCCCTATCATTTGTGATTAAGGGGTCCATAAAGATGAATTTTCTTAAGTACCAAAACTTTTCAATTTTAATTTTTCATAGAGATTTTTCTGAGGTGTGTTTCACTTTGCTTTATCTACTTGGGGGTGATGTATTGAACATGACTTCCTCTGGAAAAATCAGTGTTATCATTATTAACACAAATTCTTTTGGCCTTTAATACAGTGATATACCCTAATAGTCTACTGGCACGCACAGGACTGTTTTCCTGTCTGTAAACATGCTTGCTGTGCTATGCTCTTGGGGTTGCATGCTGCTGTTTGCTTTCCTCTCTGTCCACCTCCAGGAGACAGCTGTGTGAATTAAGAACCCAGGGAAGCTCATTTATAGACTCAGGTGCGTTTGCTTTGGACCAGCTGTGGTTTTTGCAGCTGCTTCAGACCTGCTTGCACTTCGAGGTCTATGTTTTCTTCCTTACAGGTGAGCTTTGTCGGGTATGTGAAGGGCTGCTTTGTGTTTGTCATTATTACTTCCCAAGAGATGTTCTACCGGACACAAGTTCTATAAAATGTTAATAGGTGCCTCAAGAAGAACTTCAATGGTTGAAGAGTTTGAGAGACAGTGAGCTAAAAGAACGTTAAACCTATAAAAAGCTAAAGCTGCCTCTAAAGGGATTTTCGTATGTTAACAGGGCTTGTAAAGCTCCAGGTGTTTAACACGGTACGTGGCAAAATTTGATTTTATCTGTCCACGTAATCTCTTCGGTGAGAAATCATTCTGGACACGTTGTGACATCTTGTCATGACTTATAGTTTCAGTTGTACACAGAAGTAAAAATCTTAAGCATGACATAAATTCTGTTCTAAAAACTTAAGAGGAGAAAGGAAAGAAATAATGAAGTGATTTATAATGGGGATGAATTAATATCCTTTATGTATTCAACTAATTATGTGTTGGAGATGTTCTCTGAAAATAATAGCAAGTGTACAAATCTTCAGGACATTAATTGGAGGACAAGTTTCTTCTTTAGAAGTAAAGGGTTGAGTTTCTGAATGCTAATGTATTAGAAAGGTATAACATGTCAAGGTTTAGAACCCATAAAATATACTAACAGAACTCCTTCCTGCTCTCTGGACAAGTTCAATGAGAAGCTAAAATTAAAGGTTAAATAGAATTTAATGCTTCCAATAGAGACTGAAAAAAAAAAATTAAAAAAAAAAGCCAAACAATCTTGGCTTCTTTTTCTTCCTGAACTGCCACTTCTTTCTCTCTGTGCCCTTAAAATATATATATATATATTTTGGGTGAATATTATTGCTTTTAATTAGTGTTTGATATTATTTTGTCATTAGTTTGGAAGTTATTACCGCTAAGTATTGAAGGAAAGGACTGTACATTTTGTTGAGAGGAGCACACTAATATTTAGCTTAAGCATGTGTGCCACACTTGTCTTTGCCTGAAGACACACACACATGCACATAAATATATTTGTATTAATTATATTATAAACACCTAATCATGTATAACAATGCCCTCTGTTCTCTGTTTTGTCTCATGTCAGAAATATATTTTTATGGCTTAGCATCAGTGATAAATTGTAACTCGGATACTTAATTTAATCTGTGCTTAGATACTTGTTGCAAAGGCAAATCCACAGCTTCCTGCAGCTATTCTGTCACCTCCTGGACCCTGCATCTTTAGTGATCTGTGCAGAGAGGCTCATTTTAATAATAATAGCCAATACCTATGTCGGTCATGCTTCTAAAGTGTTTTTACATGTATTATTTAATTCTCACAACAATTTGTTCATGATTTCATTTCAGAGATGACAAAATCAAGGCATACTCACCCAAGATCAACAGTTAGTAAGTGGCAGAGCTGGACGGTGAACACAAGTAGTGTGATTCTGGAGGCTGCCCTTATTAACCATTAAGAATGGAAAGATGGGAGTGATACTTAGCTTATTCCATACAACTGTAATTCTGCATTCCTGGAACCTTCCCATGGGTTTTTCTGAAGCAATGTGACCACCGAACTGAATTCTTACATTCTTCACAAAAATAAGAAGAACAGAGATTTTTCCACTGACTTGGGCATAGTTGATGAGGTGTGATGTCTCCATTAGGAATAGTGAAGTGCTGCTGGGCTCAGCTGTGTGTGCCTGTAGTCTCAGCTCCCTGGGAGGCTGAGGCAGGAGAATGGATTGAGCCCAGGAGTTCTGGGCTGTAGTGCACTATGCTGATGGGTGCCCACACTAAGTTCGGCATCTGTATAGTGACCTCCTGGGAGTGGGGGACCACCGGGTTGCTTAAGGAGGGGTGAACTGGCCCAGGTCAGAAACAGAGCAGGTCAGAACTCCTGTGCTGATCAGTAGTGGGATGGTGCCCGTGAATAGCCACTGCACTCCAGCCTGGGTAACATAGCGAGACCCTGTCTCTTTTGTTAAGGGAATCCTATATATCCTAAATGTTCCATATATCCCCTAAAAAAAAAAAAAAAAGGATAGTGAAGTGCTAACATTATTGGTAGCCAGTGTTTCTACCTCCTTGAGTAAGAACATAGATTATCCTAAATCCTGGGAAAGGTGTGGGCTCTGTCTTGCTCTCCTTTAATATCCTACAATGCTACTACAGAACTGAGTGCTTATTAGTGGTTCCACAAAGACTTTCTGAGTGATTCTCACTTTACTGATGAAATTGAGGCCCAGTGAGATGAAGACCTTGACTGAGGCATTACAGTAAGTGGCAAAAATTCCACCCATGGTCACAGGTCCATTTCATTTTTCACTTTACTATGTTGACAATTGGTGTTGATCTCTTGAGTTAATTTAGAGAAATGTTAAACTGCTAGAATTACTGAAATACACTGATTGGTTATGCTTATCATGATCATACTAGAATATACACAAATATCTTCATTATAGTGATCAAGCTGAGATTGCTAAATTACTCTCCAGATGTATTTGGGCCAGTAGCACTTTCTGGCTTCTTCATAGAGCATCCCTACCTTAAAGCAGGCTGGGCAGATCTCCTTCATATCTTTGCCACAAGAGTCTCAGGTGGTGTCAGACAAACGCTTTTGCTGTTTTTCCTCTGGGAAAGCTAATGAATTATGGTCAAGTGTGTTCAGGGTTCACAGACCAACCCACACGCCCTACTTCCTTCCCTGACAGTGCATTTTCCAAGACAATTTGAAAAGCACTATTGTCCAAACAAGAACCATTTTACATGGGAACCTTCCCGTATGTCCTAACAACTTGCATCTTGATGGTTCTCTTTTATTTCTCTTTGCCCACTCACTATTACTGATGTGTATACATTTTTATATGCTTTTTTTCACTCCTGACCAATTATTAATAGGTGTCTAGTCTTTCATGCCTCTGAGTTTTACCATCCTGATACTAAGATGGCCAAAAATGTAATCATCATACTTCAGATACTCCATTCTGCCTGCCTTTTCCTGTTTTAGAAGAACATGTGAAAAAAAGAATTTCATTAAAATTTCTGGAACACACTATGTATAATGAAGGGTTTTAGTGTCACTGACTTTGCCATCACATTACACTTGGACTAGAATTCTGACTCTGATAATTACCATGTGACCCTGAACAATCTACTTAACTGTTCTACACCTTAGTTTCCTTATCTGTAAAATGGTGCTGAGAATAAAACTTATCTCATAGGGCTGTGAGCATTAAATGTGATAATGCATGAAAAGTGCTTAGCACGGTACCAGTTTGTACTGACCATAAGTGTTAATTACTTATTTACATCGTCCATACTGACTGATATAGAGAGCAGATCTTTTCAGGTCTCCCAAATGGAAAGGGTAATGTGGGCCCAGAAGTCATGCTTAAAATCTCCCCCATTATAATAAGGAAAAATACTTACTGAAAAGACAAAGCTATAGGAGTTTTGTAAGTGTGTGAATAAATACCAGTGGCACTGGCTAGCCTACTCAGTGTGATACACACACACACACACACAAAAGAAGCAAAAGTTGTGACGTAGTCACAAATGCAACAACAACAAAACAAAGAAAGAAAAATAGGATAAAAATTCGACCATACTATATTTTGGGAACTAGTATCTTTATAATTATATACATTTAGGTATGATTCATACCTTTAGTTCCACATGCCACATTAAATGCCTGCCTTCGTAATTATATTGTAAACACAATTATAAAGTTATATCTTTGTGGCTGAAAGTATACATTCATTTGTGAACTCCCCATGCTACAATTAAATTAAGAAGGTAAGAAATAATTTTTATTTGGATAAGGAAAATAGCCTGTCCATGGGCACAGGTCCCCTTGTTTTTTGTTCTTCTCGGTTTGTGTGACAGAACCCCTAAACTGGTAGGTGCTGCCCCACTCTACCCCACCTCCCAAGTTTTCTATGCTTGGCTTTCCTCAAAAATACATTCTATTTTGTTTTATTGAGCTCATGGGTATACAGATATTTATAGGCTTATTTCACTATAAGCACCCCAAAAACCATTAGGCAACTTTCAGGTCCAAAAAATAAAATAAAATAAAATAATATGCTGGGCAGTGTCGATGTTAAAGATCAAGGTATTTAGGAGACCTTCACTGCCCATCTCCCAATCTATTCCTGTTCTCAGTGACTCTGTGGAAATGTCACTTTTGAAAGGCTCTGAAAAATCTGACCTCAATAGCCTCTTTCCTTCTAGGTAGGGTGACTGTATTATACAAACAAATGTGAGTAATTATGACTGAATACGGATTTTACTTCCAGCTGTGATGAGCAGTCACAGAGGTGACATGTTGGACTCCTGACACATTTCGAGGTTTATGGGAGTGGTTCACAGCTTTTGGACAGCGAGGGACCATTTTTTGAGCACCTCCTATGTGCAAGGGTCTAAGCTGGGGGGTTATCAGTTAATTCACATTATGACTCAATGAGCAGGCTCTTTATATTTCTCATTCTTTAGGGAAAACTGAAGCTTGGATTTGAGTCAGGTATGATTCCACCATTTAATAAAGCTTCATTAGATTTTAAAGATTCCAAAAAACCTATTTAGTAAAGCTCTTATGCATCTGAAATAGTTTAAATACAGGAATTCCTAGAAGCAGGGGAAACTCTTTGAGCCTCTTTGAAATCTTTACAATCTGATTTTAACAGGTGGTGCTAAATTCCTCTTCTTCCTAAACAGAAGCTAATTTCAAAAAAGATCTGATTTGGAATACTGACATAATTAAAGCTATCAAATAATTTCTTGTTCTCTTTACAAGATATTAAACATTTTGGATCACTGCTTACAATTATCTAGCTATATGTGGACTATAAAGTCTATCTACCACAAGGATAAATGTAATTTTCATAGTGACCGAAGGTAATTTTCCTGTGTTGTTAAAAATATATTCATACTGCTTTGCACATCACCTTTGGTTTATAATCATGGTTCATGAAAGTCTTGACATGTGAATATAATCTAGCAACATAGTTCATATATTTATAATTTTGAAAGAACAAGGGAAGCACCCTAATGTAATAGAAACAGCATAGCCCCGGGCTTCGTCCTCATATTGCCACAAGGTAGATGTATAGGTTTGTGTAATCCCTCAGTCTCTTTGAAGTCAGTGTCTTCAGTTATAAAATTTATTGGATTGGACCAGGTGATCTGCAGGGTCCTTCCAGTTTTTAGGTTAATGATCATCATAATGAAGGGATCAGAGAGAACACACACTACACTAAAGAGGTTTTGTATGCTCTGAGCTGCCTTTTAGAAAGTTGGCAGTAGCCTTTAAATCAATCATAAACCAGAGGGCAGAGGTGCAATGTGTGAACTGAAAAGCTTCTTGCTCTTAATTTTTGGGTGCATTTCTGATACTGCAGAGTAGTTTAAACGGCTCTGAGTGCCCTAATGCCACACAAAGCCCACATTACTCTAATCATTATGAAACCTTCACAGATGTGCACTGGAAAGATTTTTCTGAGGAAGCTGGAAAAATGAAACGGTAAATGCCTTCCAGCTGGCATGCCTAAATATTCTTCGTCTCATTGGAGATGTGTTCAGGTTAATTTCAGTTGATGGCTGATAGCTCATCCAAATGTTACTCAAGATAATGTGGAGCAATTTTTCTCTCCTAGTGATGAACTCAGATAAGAGGGTGATTATTGAAAAAAAAAAGTAACTAACATTTCTCAATGGAAAAAAATGGTATCATTACAAAAACACAAAACTAAATTATAATATCTTTTTTTAAAAAAAGAAAATGACTCAAGGTCGGGATATAAAAAGCATAAGGCTAATTACACACGTGCATATAGTGTACATTCTAGTTAAGTACTGAGGGAGTTAACACTTTCGTGCCTGGCTGGTTTAGGTCATGCCATTTACATCCTACTGTTCACAATAATAATGATAAGAAATGGGCCGCCTGCTATCACTAAGTGCCAGGTACAGACAATATTGCAACAAGGCAACATCAAATTTTAAAAAATAGAAGTTTTCTTGAGACTTAAAATACTTTGATAGCTTAAGACATGCAATCTATTGCACATTTCCTTAATTCCTTTAAATTCCTCTTCTCATCCTGGCATTGCTGCTGGCTGCTCTTCAGCTGTTTAATGTGAATGTGAAAACAAGCAAAGAACATGATTACAAAACCACATATCCTGGAATCTAAGTTCTTTACTTTGGACAATTTCCTTCTTTAAATGATAGCTACTCTCTCTATAGAAACAGGAGAATTCCAGGAAGAAAAACATAAAAAGGGATGACAAGCTATTCAGACTTATGCAGATAGGCAGACACATAAAATGTGAAGTGATTTCTTAAAAGTAGAGATAAAAATAATGGACTCATTGAATGTTAAAGCTGGAAGGGATCTCAGAGCTCTTCAGACTCACCCTATTGCTTTACAGAAAAGGAAACTGAGGCAGAGTTGTGTTAAACCACCTGCCCAGGAGCACATGAGAGTTACACACGGAAATGAGTCTACAGTTTAGACCTACAGACTTCCATTCTAGCGCTCCTTCAAAATCTGTATATGTTTACAGAGTTAAAGATAATAGGGTTTCAAAGAATTAATTTATGATGATTGATTGAGAAATTGTTTGGTGTACAACAGATAAGCAAACCCAGGACTTCATGATTAAAAACAATACATTTCTAATAAATACAATATATATGTTGAAGAAAAGTTGAATACTTCTTTAATATGATTTTATCTGTGAACTGATTTAGTGAGTTGCCCTAATCACTCTATGCATCAAAAACTTTTGGTATAGATTTCACAGTAATTCCACAAATCTTCTTCTATACATAAACTAAAAATAGCGTATTTCTCATGGTCTGCTGATGGATATCCTCTTCTGTAAAATGGCCTATGTGATCTAAAAGGTCCCTCTCAGCTCCAGCAGATTATGGTTCTATTGTACCCTGTTCACGATGAAGTGTGACGTTTGAAGCTGTGATCATATGACTTCAAGGTAATTCAAGATTTAACTTTTGCTGATTTAAAAAAGCCATCACTCTACAGTGTTGGTTAAAGTTACGTTTTGTTAAAGATAGTTTTAGAACTTCAGATTATACTTAGATATTTCAGAACATCATTCTCAAGATAAATGTTCAGAAATTTCTACCTACTATTGATGAGACCATTAATCCATTGGAGTTTTCCTGTAACTCACACTTAAATGTATGAAATAAGATACCGTTGAGACTATTTGCATTGGTGCAGAATTTTCGTACTTTTTTTATGTGAGTGCAATGTATTTTTAAAAGCATTTAAAATTAAACTGTACTCATCATTGAGATTGCATTAGACTTTTTCTCTCTCTACATTTTCTTATTTAAACTCTATGATTAAAACCAATCCCAGATATCAGAGCATCAAAAGGACAGGTAATAAAAGTGAGGGATAGCCATGGGTAACAGGACTTTCAGGTACAAAGCAGAGTAAAAAACTGAGCTTAGAAACTTAAAGTTAGAGCTAACAATTGATTTACTAAGAAGTGTTTCTGTTATTCAATTTTGATTTGATTATAAACCACTCAAGGACTTCAAAGGGTAAAGATAAATGATTACTAAAGACCACAGTAAAAATTATGTAAAAATCTAACACTGAATTTCAGAAAAGTCATTACCCATTACAATTTTTGTCAAAATGGCTGATTCTAGGGCTGGAGAAAGGAGAGTCTACAGCATCTTGTAGCTCTAGAAAGAAAAGAAAAGCTCAAAAACTGAAAACCATGTAGGTGGGGTATATCAAAAAGATACAGGAGACAAACTGAAAGAATTCCCAGTGGCCAAAGCTGAATCATTCTGAGCAACAAAATAAGTAACATAGTATTGGATTATAACCCAAAGTATAAAATATCCGTGAATACACACCGATATAAATGATTGAATAAGTAAATGAGGCAGAGATGAATGTCTTACACAGAAGAATTACAAGTAATTTATGTAGTTACTAATTCCTCAAGGAGGTGAATCTTAACTCCCTATTCCTTAAATGTGAGCTGTGCTTAGCAACTTACTCCCAAAGAGTAGAAATAAATTAAAAAAAACATAACTTTACAGTGAAGAAACCTGGCAAATGCTATCTCATGTGATCAATGTCAACATTATCAGTGATAAGTTGCATTGACAGCATGTACCCTTGAAATGATGTGACAAGAGAGGCACTTCACCTCTGTGATCTTCTTTTCCCAAACCCGCAATCTCAACCTGAGAGAGAAATCATGATACACACTCAAACTGAGGGACATTCTATAAAACACATGACCAGTACTCCTCAAAACTCTTGAGGTCTTAAAAAACAAGGGAGGTCTGAGAAACTTTTAAGACCAGAGGAGACTAAGAAGGCACAATGACTAAATGTACTATGTACCCTGGACTGGATCCTGTAACAGGAAAAGGAAAAGGAAAATATGTGGAAAATAAATGACATCTGAATTAAGTATGGAGTATAGTGAATACTAACATATCAGTATCGGTTTATTAGTGGTGACAAATGTATGACATTAATGAACTAACAATAGGGAACTGGGTGTGGGGTATGTAGTAACTATCCATATTATCTTTGCAACTTTTCTGAAAATGTAGAACTATTCTAAAATAAAGTTTATTTAAAAACAAAGAAATTTGATGATTTTGTTCTCTAAAGTTTCCACAAGGTAGGTCGCATGTTTTGACTGTCATTTTCTATTTGATTAAGTTTTGTTTGCAAAAAAATTCAGAATAACTAGGCAATAGAAGACTTGCTTAATGGCGACAGTTTATATGAGTATCAGATAGAGAAATAAATTGTGTTTAAAATCATGCTGCCCTCTGACACAAAGCTCAAAGCATTTTTATAGAGTCATCACTCATTTTCTAATGTGATAAAACTTATGAAAGTGTGTTGTAAATTGTAAAAGACTATAAAACGTGTACCATAATTAGTATTACTTTATGATTACTTTTATCATTATTCCTGAGATCTCAATAACGTATTGGTTGCTAAAGGGAGTTTCTACAGGTAGATAATCGTTATCTTCATAAAGCTAATGCCAAAAAAATGGTGCCATTTAGCCCCATAAAATAACACTTAATGTGATTTTAACTGTGTAGTTGTGCCCTTAGGGGAATTATGTGTAATTGTACAATTTAGTTGGTTTCTCTTGCCTTGGTCAAACCAAGTACTTCATATTCTGAGTGTCATATTTGATGAGCCATTTTAATAAAGAAGGCCAACAAGACTGATCATATATTTTATATACATATAATTTGACCTTGAGCATATAGACACAAGCTGAGTGACCTCAGTAAGACAAAGCTGCAGACAAGTAAGATAAACTTATTGAATATTTATTCTCCTGAGAACACATTCTTGGAGTATGAGTGGGTGATAGAACAGTTTTGGATGAATTTGGACTTTTGCCATCTTTTGAGATAACTCAGTGGTTGAAGTGAGAAGAAAACCAAAGCCGAAATGCAAATACACTGGTGAGACAGATTGACAGTGGTGGGAAACTGCTCTCCTGCTGTGAACTCTGTGGATTTTATTTTAAAGAGCTTTATTGAGGTATAATGGCATTACAATATACTTCATATATATTTAAATTGTACAGTTTGGTAATTTTTGACATATGTATGCAACCATGAAATAATTATCACAACCAAATAACGCACATATCTATCACCCCCAAATGTTTCCTTGTGCTCAGTTGTAATTTTTCTCTCTTGCCCATCCCCACACCACTTCCATCCTTGTCCCCAGACAATCACCGATCTGCTTTCTGTTACTCAAATTAGTTTGCATTTGTTTTAGATTTTTATTCAAATAGAATCATGCAGTATTTATGCTTTGTTTTAAAAAAACCTTAATTCTTTCACACAGTATTGATTATTTTGAGATTCATTCATGTTGTAGCATGTGTGAATACTTTGTTCCTTTCTATTGTATGGATCTAGCACAATCTGTGTATTCACTCACCTGTTTATGGCCATTTGGGCTGTAATCTCCTCTCCTGAATATTAGAAAAGGAGTTATTAGTTTTAGCATGGTTTTTTATCCTTTTACTTTTAACCTATTTGAGTTTATATTCAAAGTGCATTTCTTGTAAGAGCATATAGTTGGTTCTTACTTTTATATGCAATGTGAAAATCTTTGCCTTTTAATTTGGGTGTTTAGATCATTTACATTAATATGATTATTAATATGGTTAGGTTTAAATCTATTTTCTTGTTATTTTGTTTTCTCCCATTTCCCTATTTTCTTTGTTACTTCCTCTTCTGTTTTATCTAGGATTAAATGAAGTTTTTGTAATTACACTTGCCTTTTTTGTTTATTTATTAGCTATAACTCTGTTTTGCTATTTCAGTGGCTGCTTTAGGGTTTACAGTATACATCTTTAACTTACCACAGTCTACCTTCAGAGTGGTCAGTAAATTACGGTCAATGAGCCAATCTATCCCACTGCCTGTTTTTGTAAATGAAGTCTGGCTTTCCTAGGTGATGTCACTGAAGCTGCCAGTTGTCTGCAAAGATCTGTTCCCCAGTTCTTACACAGTTTTAGAATTGTAGCTGGTACACGGCTGCCCAGCTGAGGATTACATTTTCAGCCCACTATGGAGTCTGGTGTGTCTGAATAGCTAAGTTCTCAGTTTTAGAATGTGAGCCTTAGGGAAGTGTGCCAATTCCAGTAATGGGGGAGGGGGGGACTTGGAATGGTACTAAACTTCAGGTTACTCAAACTCTTTGATGCTAGTTCTGAGTACAGTTATAGGTATTCAATAAATATTTTATAACAGATTGAAGGACCTTGGGATACGCCAATGAGTCACATAAATTATTCTCCTGTGACAATCTTCATGACATAAGAAGACTGTTATGGCTATTAATGTCATAGCCATGTGTCCCAGATTCAGCAAGTAAGCTTCATCTAATTACCTGTAGAGAATTAAATCGTACAGAGTAGAAAGTTAGAGCTATAAAGGGCCCTAAAGTTTAATTCATAAATGCTTTCTTTGGTTCTGCTCTACTGTTCCAAGCATATTGGGAATCCTAAGGGAATGTCAATGGACAACACTCAATTCTATACTGGATTCAACAAGTCAGTGATACTTTTCTGTTAATAAAATCTTCAAACAAGTATAAAAAACTACTAATTCACTACTAGCTTTTGTCTCTCTGTAGAAATACATCTATAAAATATACAAGCTCAGTATTTTCTGTATCGCCTAGAAAAAAAAGTATTAATCTTGAGTGAGTGAGGGCTGATGGCACGGCCACATTAACTACTCCCGGGTATGAGTTATTATTCAAAACTGTTGATCAGGAAGTTAATCATGAAACAGAAACTACTGACAGGTCACAGGGAAAGGTATTCTGTCACTTGTATGCACATAAAATCACTATGTGGGTAAATTCTCTACCCTAAACACTAATGGTTTGATGTGGCAACTGCTGTAAAGAAATAGTTTCTTTACAAAAGCCTTTCAGGACATTCCTATCTTTCTATCTCCTGTCTTGCCCTTTCTCACTTCTCTAATCAGAACCCAGAAAATCCTAATTCTAAGGTATTTTGTTTTACTACCAACAGGATTCCTAGATAAGAAGTCATATCTTATGCTATAGCTGATATCAGAGTTAAGTGTGTGTGTGTGTGTGTATACATATAAATAGCCATACACATATATATGTGTGTGTAATTGTAAACCTTCCAAAATATAATTAAATGTCATTCTTGTAAGGAATTAAATCTTAATATATTCTGACATATAAGAACTATTAGAAGAGAAAAATTAATAAATTTTATTAAAAACTCTCTCCTTTTTAGCAAGTATGAAAGGCAAGAGTGTAAATCTATATGTGAAGTTAACTTCATGTGTCAACTTGACCAGACCATGAGGTGACCAGACATTTGGTCAAACATTATTCTGGGTGTGTTTGTGAGGCTGTTTCTGGATGAGATTAACAACTGAATTGGTAGACTGAGTAAAGCAGACTGCTCTCCCTAATGGGGGTGGGCCCATCCAATTAGTTGAAGGTCTGAATAGACCCAAAAGACTGACCTTCACACAAGTAAGAGGGAATTCTTCCTGCCTGACTGCCTTCAAGCTTGGACATCAGATTTTTTCTGCCTTTGGACCTGAACTGAAACATTGGCTCTTCCTGCATCTCAAGTCTACAAATCTTGGGACGGGAACTACACTATTGGCTCTCCAGGGTCTTCAGCTTGCCATCTGCAGATCTTGGGACCTGTCAGCCTCCCTGACTGCATGAGCCAATTCCTCATAATAAATAAGTAAACAAACAAACAAACAAACATATCCTATTGGATCTATTCCTTTTGAGAACCCTGACTAATACACTATGTTAGGTAAAGAACTCATAGATAACAAGAGGTAATGAAGTAAATGATACAGCAATTATTTCATGTAACTGGAAATACAATTAATGAGCAAAATTTTGGAGTAGTGATCTTCTTAGCCAACAAAGAAGTGTCACTTTACACTTATTAAGATAGTTAAAAAATTTGACATTTATACCCAAGCCTAGAAAGGTTTTGTTGAAACTGCTGAAACAATCCATTACTGGAAGTAATAATTTGTCATAACTCTTTATGACAGCAATGTAGAAAAATATATAAAAGCTGGAAAACTGCTCATATCCCTTGACTCCAGTCATGAAACATATAGGAACTCTTCTTAGAAAAATAATGCTAAAGAGGAAAAAAAAAAAGCTACCTGCATAAGGAAGATTGAAGTTTTATATATAACAGTGAAACAGTGGAAACAGCCTAAGAAATAAATAATACAGAAATGGTTTAGGAACCTAGTCAAATGAATATTATGCATCCACTAAAATCATAATAATCATGTTAATTTAAAGAATATTCCTTATAATCAAGCTTTTCAGCAAAGAATTTTTGATACACACACAAATATACATACACTACTGTAAGAACAAAATGCGTTATATATGAGTATCAGGTGAAGTAGAAATTAAGGTAGAAAAATAAGATCCTGGGCTACAGTTAGTACTCAACCTACCTACCCATTGTCCTATTTGATTTATTAGAAGTGGGCCACAGATTTGGCTCTGCAGTTCTGGCAGCTAATTTGAAAAAAAAAAATCTAAATTGTCTAAAAAAGCCATAAGAACATACTAGCTATTAAATAGCTATTTTCACTATGAAATCTGAGAGGTATTTTTGCTATTGAATCTGCAAAGAAGACATTGTGTGAACTTAGTGAACAAGATCCTACATTTTAGTGGGACGGGCCCCTCCCTCCCTTCTTCCATGTTCCATGGGAGAAAGGAATGTCCACTCCCCTCTCCAGGAGGGGAAGTAGGAGACCTACACTAGAAGCTTCTCTTTCACCCCCTCTCTACATAGGGAGGAATGATTCAGGTGACTGAGGAGTTTGAGAGAAAGAGTATGTATAGCTCAGCCCTTTCCTCATTTATAATTCTTGGAACCAACCTGTCTTCTGGGAGTCTGAATTCTCTGCAACTCCACGGCAAATTTTAGGGTGCAGCTCAGTCTCAGAGAGATGGGGGTAGATTGCTACTGTCTACCTTTGCCTGTGACTCAGCTAGTAAATGTCTCTCAATCATGGGTAAAGCCTCAGGGAGTCCATTTTGCCACAGAGACAGACTCTTCCTTCTTCCATTAGCCCTCTCAACAAGAAGCTGAAATGACTCTCTTGCAATTGGTCAGGTGTTGGATTTGAAGAAGAATGTTATTTGTTGGCCCCTAAAGTCCTAACACTTAACAACATCCTTGTTGTAGATACATTACTGAGACTTTCAGGGATATTTCTTATAATGTGCCCCAAAGAAGACATGATGCTGTGTGAGAAATAGTACAGAAACCAATGTGGCTAGAGAGTAATGACTGATGAGGAAAGTGACAACATGAGAAGAGGCAGAAAGGTAGGTTACGGACAGATCATAAGTACGATGTAAGGGCATGGGAAGACTTTTAAATAAGAGACTGAAATAATCAGATTTTTGTTTCGAAATGAGCTCTCTGGTGGCTGAGTGTACCATGAATCAGAACTGATGACTTTAAGTCCCACAGACTAGGATTTAACAAGCAGCTATTGGGAGAGGATTCTGGGAAGCATTGATAGGGAAGGGGAGGGGGTGATGTGAGACAGAGAAAGAAAAGAAGCCAATAAAGGATACCCAGGGGGCAGGTTGCCCCTGTGGGCAACTGGGGATCAATCTTGATGGGGAATTCTGGAATCCTATAGAAGGTAACTCAAAGTTGTCCCTCTTGAGCCGTAAGGAAGCTGGAAAGTTACTACCAACTTCTGTCTCTTATTGGTTGAGGGCTATGCCTGGGGGTGTTAACACCCCAGCACTTCAGAGCATGCTTCTGCAGCCAGAGAACGTTCTCAAGGAAAGAGGGTCCCAGGTGCTTACAGGAGGAAGTTTTGGTGGAAGGGAAAGAGTGGGCAGAGAATTGGGAAAATGCTCTCCCTTTGGGTCACATTTTTCATTGCTTATCAAAGTAGAACAGCTTGCCCCCCAGCCCCCTTCAGCTTCCACAATCCTCAGGAAAATCTTTTGTCAACATCTATTCTTACTTCTCTTTCCAGAAAAATTCCCTTTGTCAATTTCCTTTGGAAACTCTTCCCTCCCCTTTTAGCCCTTTTTGACTGATACAAATTAACTCACACCAGCTCCATCTAGGCTCCCTCACCAGTTCAACTGATAATACACAGATAAATATGTTTCCATCAGAGCAGAGGCTTAAATTATGAAACATTCTTACTGACATAATGCTTGAAGCCAAATGCATATTTATGTTAAAAACAAAATTATTGACCATTTATGAGTAATAAAATCATTCAAAAAGACAGTAATTAAAGTTTCCAATACATTACTGGATTATGATATTGTTCTTGTATACAGAAACAATGTAAAAAAGAATTTCTACTGTTTTTGAAAAAAGTTTGAAATTAACTTCTACTGTTTTTAATAAACAACTTACTTTCTCCCCATAACTGAAAAATGAGATATGTCCATAAGCAGAGTAAATTTTGCAAGACAGCTACTATCAGTGCATGTACCAGAACAAAACACTAATCAAGGAAATCTACAACACAGCCAAATACCCTGTTCTGTGTTTCAAAACTCTAAGGTTCTCTTCCTGGTTTGCAGAGGGTTACCTTCTTGCTGTGACCTCACGTGGCAGAAAGAGAGGGGCTGGGAGGGTAAGGAGAAGGAGAGGGAGAGGGAGAAGGAGAGAAAGATAGAGAGAGGAGAAAGCTAGCTCTCTCATGTCTCTTCTTATAAGGGCATGCATTAATCCTATTATGAGGGCCCCACCCTCATGACCTTAGGTAAACCTAATTATCTCCTCAAAGCCCTATATTCAATACCATCACATGAGGAGTTAGGGCTTCAACAAAGAATTTAGGGATTCAATCCATGGCAATGAATCTGAGGTAGCAACTGTAATCTGAGGTAAAATCCATCAAGAAGTTAAAGAATTTGGATAGAAAGACTTATGCAAGAAGTAAAAGACTTGTTTTCTAATCCCAGTCCTGAAAAATACCACTTCTCTGCTTGGAGCCTTAGTTCCCTCGAAGAAAAATCCTCAGCTGTCACACATTGATTAAATCTAGCTTTGGAATTAGCTGATACATTTTCATAGTCTATGATTTCTTCACGTTGACACCTATTTGGCATTGTGCTATGGAGTGAACTGCATGTAATCAGGCTGTGGGTGTGAACCTGTTCTAGATTTGGTATTAATATTCCTTAGTGCAGTGTTTGGAGACAAGATGGCAGAGTAGAAGGACTTGGGTTCACCTCGTCTCATGAAAACACCAAAATCTGACAAGCAAAAGCTAAGAGAATTCAGCACCACCAAACCAGATTTACAACTAATGTTAAAGGAACTTTTCTAGTGGAAAAGAAAAGGCCACAACTAGAAACAAGAAAATTATGAATGGGAAAGCTCACAGGTGAAGGCAAACATACAGAAAAGGCAGGAAATCATCCACACAAAAATATGATGTCAAAACCAGCAATCATGAGAAGAGGAGAGTACAATAAAAAGGAACAAAGTATTGACTACACAAATGAATCTCAAAATATTTAATACTGTGTGAAAGAGTTCAGATTCTTTTTTAAAAAGAGGAAGTACAAATGCAGGATACTGTTGTTCTTGTTTTTCAAAATTATAAATATATGAATTATGTTGCTAGATTATATTCAAATGTCAAGACTTTCATGAACTAGCATTATAAACCAAAGGTGATGTGCAAAGCAGGATACTAGAAATGCATTTGAAACTAAGAGACCAGCAACTTAAAACAATCTTGTATATATATAGACTGCTATATCAAAACCTCATGGTAACTGCAAACCAAAAATCTAAAATAGACGTACACACAAAAAAGAAAAAGGAATCCAAACACAACACTAAAGTTAGTTGTCACATTACAAGAGACGAGAACAAAAGAGGAAGGGAAGAAAAAAGACCTATAAAAACAAATCCAAAACAATTAACAAAATCACAATACCTTAAATTACCTTAAATTTAAATGGATTATGCTCCAACCAAAAGACACAGGCTGGCTGAGTGGATACAAAAATGAGACCCATATATGCGCTGTCTAAAAGAAACCCACTTCAGATCCAGGGACACATACAGACTGAAAGTGATGGAAAAAGATATTCCATGCAAATGGAAATCAAAAGAAAGCGGGAGTCACAATACTCCTATCAGACAAAATAGACTTTAAAATAAAGACTGTAAGGAACGAAAAAAGGACACTACATAATAAGCAATCAATCCAAGAAGAAGTAGTAACAACTGTACATATATATGCACCCAACACAGGAGCATCTCCATATACAAGGCAAATGCTAACAGACATAAAAGGAGAAGTTGACAGTAACACAATAATGGGGGGGACTTTAACACCCCACTTACATCAACGGACAGATCACCCAGACAGAAAATCATAAGGAAACACACCTTAAATGACACATTAGACCAGATGGTCTTAATTGATATTTATAGAGCATTCCATTCAAAAGTGGCAGAATATACATTCTTTTCAGGTGCACATGGAACATTCTCTACGATAGATCACATGCTGGGCCACAAAGTGAGCGTCAGTAAATTAAAGAAAATTGAAATCACATCAAGATCTTTTCTGACTACAACGCTATGAGATTAGAAATCAACTACAAGAAAAAAAACTGCAAAAAACACAAAAATGTGGAGGCTAAACAATATGCTAATAAACAACCAATGGATCACTGAAGAAATCAAAGAGGAAATCAAAAAATACCTAGAGACAAATGAAAACACAATGATCCAAAACCTATGCGACACAGCAAAAGTAGTTCTAAGAGGGAAGTTTATAGCAATACAATCTTACTTTAGCAAACAAGAAAAATCTCAAACAACCTGACATTACATCTAAAGCAACTAGAGAAAGAAGAACAAACAAAACCCAAAGTTAACATAAGGAAAGAAAAAATAAAGGTCAGAGCAGAAGTAAATGAAATAGAAACAAAGAAAACAATAGAAAAGACCAATGAAACTAAAAGCTGGTTCTTTGAAAGATAAACAAAATTGATAAACCCTTAGCCAGACTCATCAAGAAAAAAAGGAAGGAGGACCTTCAGGATGGCGGAGGAGTAAGACGTGCAGATCACCTTCCTCCCCACAAATACATCAAGAATACATCTACACGTGGAACAACTCCTACAGAACACCTACTGAACACTGACAGAAGATCTCAGACTTCCCAAAAGGCAAGAAACTCCCCATGTACCTGGGTAGGGCAAAAGAAAAAAGGAAAAACAGAGACAAAATAATAGGAACAGAACCTGCACCTCTGGGAGGGAGATGTAAAGGAGGAAAACTTTACACACACTAGGAAGCCCCTTCACTGGTGGAGATGGTGGTTGGTGGGGGGAAAGCTTTGGAGCCACGGAGGGGAGCTCAGCAACACGGGTGCAGAGGGCAAAGCGGAGAGATTCCCACACAGAGGATTGGTGCTGACCAGCACTCACCAGCCCGAGAGGCTTGTCTGCTCACCCGCCGGGGCAGGTGGGGGCTGGGAGCTGAGGCTCAGGCTTTGGAGGTCAGATCCCAGGGACAGGACTGGGGTTGGTGGCGTGAACACAGCCTGAAGGGGGCTAGTACGCCACAGCTAGCCGGGAGGGAGTCCAGGAAAAAGTCCGGACCTGCCTAAGAGTCAAGAGAACACTGTTTTGGGGTGTGTGAGGAGAGGGGATTCCTTCCCCATCTGCCCACAGAAGGCAGAGCACCGCCTAAATGAGCTCCAGAGACGGACGTGAGCCGTGGCTATAAGCTCAGAACCCAGAGACAGGCGTGAAACGCTAATGCTGCTGCTGCAGCCACCAAGAAATCTGTGTGCAAGCACAGGTCACTGTCCATACCTCCCCTCACGGGAGCCTGTGCAGTCTGCCACTGCCAGGATCCCATGATCCAGGGACAACTTCCCCAGGAGAACACACGGCACGCATCAGGCTGTTGCAACATCATGCCGGCCTCTGCCACCGCAGGCTCACCCCACATTCCAATTACAACTATAACTACCATAACCCAACCTCCCCCCAGCATGAGTGAGCCAGAGCCCCCTAATCAGCCGCTCCTTTAACCCCGTCCTGTCTGGGCAGGAACAGATGCCTAAGGGCAACCTATGTGCAGAGGTGGGGCCAAAACCAAAGCTGAACCCCAGGAGCTGTGCAAACTAAGAGAAAGGGAAATTTCTCCGTGCAGCCTCAGGAGCAGTGGATTAAATCCCCATCATCAACTTGAGGTACCCTGCAACTGTGGAATACCTGAATAGACAACAAATCATTCCAAATTTGAGGTGATGGAATTCGGGAGCAACTGCAGACTTGGGTTTGCTGTATGCAACTGATTACTTTCTGATTTATATGTTGATCTTAATTTAGTTTTTAGCACTTGTTATCATTGGTGGATTTGTTTATTGGTTTGGTTGCTCTCTCTTTTTTTTTATTTTTTATTTTAATAATATTTTAAAAAATTTTTATTTTAATAATTTTTATTTCATTCCATTTCTTTTATTTTTCTCCCTTTTCTTCTGAGCCGTGTGGCTGACAGGGTCTTGGTGCTCTGGCCGGGTGTCAGGCCAGAGCCTCAGAGGTGGGAGAGCCGAGTTCAGGACACTGGACCACCAGACACCTCCTGGCCTCATGTAACATCAGTCTGCAAGAGCTCTCCCAGAGATCTCCATCTCAACACTAAGACCCAGCGCCACTCAACAACCAGCAAGCTTCAGTGCTGGACACCACATGCCAAACAACTAGCAAGACAGGAACACAACCCCACCCCTTAGCAGAGAGGCTACCTAAAATCATAATAAGTTCACAGACACCCCAAAACACACCACTTGACGTGCTCCTGCCCACTAGAAAGACAAAATCCAGCCTCATGCACCGGAACACAGGCATCAGTCCCCTCCACCAGGAAGCCTACACAGCCCACTGAACCAACCTTACCCACATGGGGCAGACACCAAAAACAATGGGAACTACAAACCTGCAGCCTGCACAAAGGAGACCCCAAACACACTACGATAAGCAAAATGAGAAGACAGAGAAACAAGCAGCAGATGAAGAGGCAAGGTAAAATCCCACCAGACCAAACAAATGTAGAGGAAATAGGCAGCCTACCTGAAAAAAAATTCAGAATAATGATAGTAAAGATGATCCAAAATCTTGGAAATAGAATGGAGAAAATACAAGAAACGTTTAACAAGGACCTAGAAGAACTAAAGAGCAAACAAACTATGATGAACAACACAATAAATGAAATTTAAAATTCTCTAGAAAGCATCAATAGCAGAATAACTGAGGCAGAAGAACGGATAAGTGATCTGGAAGATAAAACAGTGGAAATAACTACCGCAGAGCAGAATAAAGAAAAAAGAATAAAAAGACTTGAGGACAGTCTCAGAGACCAGTGGGACAACATTAAACACACCAACATTCGAATTATAGGGGCCCCAGAAGAAGAAGAGAAAAAGAAAGGGACTGAGAAGATATTTGAAGAGATAATAATTGAAAAATTCCCTAATATGGGAAAGGAAATAGTCAATCAACTCCAGGAAGTACAGAGAGTCCCATATAGGATAAATCCAAGGAGCAACATGCCAAGACACATATTAATCAAACTATCAAAAATTAAATACAAAGAAAAAATATTAAAAGCAGCAAGGGAAAAGCAACAAACAAGGGACCCCCTATAAGGTTAACAGCTGATCTTTCAGCAGAAACTCTGCAAGTCAGAAGGGACTGGCAGGACATATTTAAAGTGATGAAAGGGGAAAACCTACAACCAAGATGACTCTACCCAGCAAGGATCTCATTCAGATTTGATGGAGAAATTAAAATCTTTACAGACAAGCAAAAGCTAGGAGAATTCAGCATCACCAAACCAGCTTTACAACAAGTGCTAAAGGAACTTCACTAGGCAGGAAACACAAGAGAAGGAAAAGACCTATAATAACAAACCCAAAACAATTAAGAAAATGGTAATAGGAAAATACATATCGATAATTACCTTAAATGTAAATGGATTAAATGCTCCAACCAAAACAGATAGACTGGTGGAATGGATACAAAAACAAGACCCATACATATGCTGTCTACAAGAGATCCACTTCAGACCTAGGGACACATACAGAATGATAGTGAGTGGATGGAAAAAGATATTCCAGGTAAATGGAAATCACAAGAAACCTGGAGTAGCAATTCTCATGTCAGACAAATAGACTTTAAAATAAAGACTATTACAAGAGACAAAGAAGGACACTACATAATGATCAAGGGATCAATCCAAGAAGAAGATATAACAATTGTAAATATTTATGCACCCAACATAGGAGCACCTCAACACATAAGGCAAATGCTAACAGCCATAAAAGGGGAAATCAACAGTAACACATTCATAGTAGGGGACTTTAACACCCCACTTTCACCAATGGACAGATAATCCAAAATGAAAATAAATAACGAAACACAAGCTTTAAATGACACATTAAACAAGATGGACTTAATTGATATTTATAGGGCATTCCATCCTAAAGCAGCAGATTACACTTTGTTCTCAAGTGTTCGTGGAACATTCTCCAGGATACATCATATCTTGGGTCACAAATCAAGCCTTGGTAAATTGAAGAAAATTAAAATCATATCAAGTATCTTTTCTGACCACAACACTATGAGACTAGATATTAATTACAGAAAAAAAATCTGTAAAAATACAAACACATGGAGGCTAAACAATACACTACTAAATAATCAAGAGATCACTAAAGAAATCAAAGAGGAACTCAAAAAATACCTAGAACAAATGACAATGAAAACACGATGGCCCAAAACCTATGGGAAGCAGCAAAAGTGATTCTAAGAGGAAAGTTTATAGCAATACAATCCTACCTTAAGAAACAGGAAACATCTCGAATATACAACCTAACCTTATACCTAAAGCAATTAGAGGAAGAACAAAAAAACCCCAGAGTTAGCAGAAGGAAAGAAATCATAAAGATCAGATCAGAAATAAATGAAAAAGAAATGAAGGAAACGATAGCAAAGATCAATAAAACTAAAAGCTGGTTCTTTGATATGATAAGCAAAATTGATAAACCATTAGCCAGACTCATCAAAAAAAAAAAGGGAGAGGGCTCAAATCAATACAAATGAAAAAGGAAAAGTAACAACTGACACTGCAGAAATACAAAGGATCATGAAAGATTACTACAAGCAACTATATGCCAATAAAATGGACAACCTGGAAGTAATGGACAAATTCTTAGAAAACCACAACCTTCTGAGACTGAACCAGGAAGAAATAGAAAATATGAACAGACCAATCACAAGCACTGAAATTGAAACAGTGATTTAAAAAATCTTCCAACAAACAAAAGCCCAGGACCATATGGCCTCACAGGCAAATTCTATCAAACATTTAGAGAAGAGTTAACACCTATCCTTCTCAAACTATTCCAAAAAACTGAAGAGGAAGGAACACTCCCAAACTCACTCTCACCATCATACTGATACCAAAATCAGACAAAGATACCACAAAAAATAAAATTACAGTCCATTATCACTGATGAACATGGGTGTAAATATCCTCAACAAAATACTAGCAAACCAAATCCAACATTACATTAAAAAGATCATACAAACCATGATCGAATAGGATTTATCCTAGGGATGCAAGGATTTTTCAATATCTGCAAATCAATCCGTGTGATATGCCATACTAACAAACTGAAGTATAACAACCATATAATCAACTCAATAGATGCAGAAAAAGCTTATGACAAAATTCAACATCCATTTATGATAAAACCTGCAGAAAGCTGGCATAGAAGGGACATACCTCAACATAACAAAGGCTATATATGACAAACCCACAACATCATCCTCAACAGTGAAAAATTGAAAGCATTTCCTCTAAGATCAGGAACAAGACAAGGATGTCCACTCTTGCCACTTTTATACAACATAGTTTTCGAGGTCCTAGCCATAGCAATAGCAGAGAAGAAAAAGAAATAAAAGGATTCCAAATAGGAAAAGAAGAAGTAAAACTGTCACTGTTTGCAGATGACATGATACTATACATTGAAAATCCTAAAGATGCTACCAGAAAACTAGTAGAGCTAATCAATGGACTCAGTAAAGTCACGGGATACAAAATTAATACACAGAAATCAGTTGCATTTCTATACACTAACAACAAAAGATCAGAAAGACAAATTAAGGAAACACTCCCATTTACCATCCCATCAAAAAGAATAAAATGCCTAGGAAATAAACCCTCCTAAGGAGGCCAAAGACCTGTACTCTGAAAACTGTAAGATGATGATGAAAGAAACTGGAGATGACACAAACAGATGGAAAGATATACCATAGTCTTGGATTAGAAGAATCAATATTTTCAAACTGACTATACTCTCCAAGGCAATCCACAGATTCAGTGCAATCCCTATCAAATTACCAATAGCATTTTTTTACAGATCTAGAACAAAAAAATCTTAAAATCTGTATGGAAACACAAAAGACTCTGAATAGCGAGGGCAATCTTGAGAAAGAAAAACAGAGCTAGAGGAATCTGGCTCCCTGACTTTAGACTATATTATAAAGCTACAGTAATCAAGACAGTATGGTTCTGGCAAAAAGAAAGACTTATAGATCAATGGAACAGGATAGAAAGCCCAGGAATAAACCCATGCACCTATGGTCAATTACCTATGACAAAGGAGGCAAGAAAATACAATGGAGAAAAGACAGCCTCTTCAATAAGTGGTGCTGGGAAAACTGGACAGCTACATGTAAAAGAATGAAATTAGAACATTCCCTAACACCATACACAAAAATAAACTCAAAATGGATTATAGACCTAAATGTAAGACTTAGACACTGTAAAACCCTTAAAGGAAAACCTAGGCAGAACACTCTTTGACATAAATCGCAGCAATATCTTTTTGGATCCATCTCCTTGACTAATGAAAATAGAAACATAAATAAACAAATGGGACCTAATGAAACTTAAACGCTTTTGCACAGCAAAGGAAACCATAAACAAAATGAAAAGAAATCCACAGAATGGGAAAAAATATTTGCAAATGATGCAACTGACAAGGGCTTAATCTCCAAAATACAGAAACAGCTCACTCAGCTCAATATCAAAAAAACCAAAAAAACCCAATCAAAGAATGGGCAGAAGATCTAGACATTTCTCCAAAGAAGACATACAGATGGCCAAAAGGCACATGAAAAGATGCTCAACATCACTAATCATTAGAGAAATGCAAATCAAAACTACAATGAGGTATCACCTCACACCAGTCAGAACTACCATCAACAAAAAGTCTACAAATAATAAATGCTGGAGAGGGTGTGGAGAAAAAGGAACCCTCCTATGCTTTTGATGGGAATGTAAATTGGTACAGCCACTATGGAGAACAGTACGGAGGTTCCTTAACAAACTAAAAATAGAGTTACCGTATGATCCAGCAATCCCACTCCTGGGCATGTATCTGGAGAAAACCATAATTCAAAAAGATACATGCACCCCAATGTTCACTGCAGCACTATTTACAATAGCCAAGACATGGAAGCAACTTAAATGTCCATCAAGAGAGCAATGGATAAAGAAGATGTAGTACATATATACAATGGAATACTATACTACTTAGCCTAAATAAGAATGAAATAATGCCATTTGCAGCAACATGGATGGACCTAAAGATTATCATACTAAGTGAAGTAAATCAGACAAAGACAAATATCATATCATATCACTTATATGAGGAATCTAAAAAATGATACAAATGAACTTATTTACAAAACAGAAAGAGACTCAACAAACTTAGAAAACAAACTTATGGTCACCAGAACGGAAAGGTGTGGTGCAGGGATAAATTAGGAGGTTGGGATTAACATATACCCCCTACTATATATAAAATAGATAATCAAAAGGACCACTATATAGCACAGGGAACTCTACTCAATATTCTGTAGAAACCTTTATAGGAAAAGAATCTGAAAAAGAGTAATATATGTATATGTAAAACTGGATCACTTTGCTGTACACCTGCAACTAACACAACATTGTAAATCAACTGTGTTCCAATATAAAATAAGAATTTAAAAATAAATAGACAAGATGGAGATACTAATAAAAAAAGATTCCTCAGTGCAGCCACAGGTCATATGAATGTCAGATAACCAAGAACTTGGTCCTAGGATGATGTCACCATTCCACTAGCTCTGATGTGACATTCCTTGTAATTCCGGTTTTCTGAAGAACTTCTGTATCTTTTATTATAAAATGAACCAAAAACCACATATACATATAAAACCAGCAGTCCCACTCTTCTCTCCTCCTCATTGGCCACCACTTTTATGTCTCTTATCTAATTATTTTGGGATTTCTTTCCATGTTTTAAAATTTCATGCTTGTATTGCTACTTCCTGACTCAGTTTGAGGATTTACCACTTGATTTTCTATCAAGGAAGATTTTCTATCAACATCTTCCCACACCACAAGCAGACATCCTTCTCATTAACCACTCTTCTAATTGTCATACTGTAACTTTGGGTAGATCAACATGTTGTGTTTACACTGTTATGACTACTAACAGCTGAACTATATTATCAATTATAATGGCTTTCCTTTTTGTACCCAACTTTTCATTCCCCTGGAGATCTTTAAAATTTTTCTATCAGGGCCTGTTTACACATACTTTTCCCTCAGCTTGCAACACCTGCCTTTCTACTTCCCATTTTTTCCCACAAATATGTGTTATTATTTTCCTCCCTTTTAACACAAAAGGTTGCATATTGTTAAAATGTGGTAAATACTTAGTGTTAGAGTCTGTTTATCCGTGGATAAATATTCATCATACAACAGGTATTTATTGAGTGCCTACTCTGAGGTAGGGACTGTTTTATATTCTTGGGAAAAAGCTGTGAATAAAACGAAGTCCCTACCTTGCATTCTAGGGGAACTCAGATACCGTAAGCTTCCAAACCAACAATGACAGCTGCCTCTAAATGCAGCACTTCTTGTTGTATTTTTGCTTCCAAACAAGAACAAATTTAGTATCGCCTAATATGAAAATATACGCTTATCTGTATTAAGCTCATAAATATGTAGGTAAAAATGCTTATCCAACTGAGGTTTATCATCTCGTTTGAGCTTCCAAGTTTTGATTTAATGAGTCACATTCTTTAAGTCACTGAGCAGAACTAAAGGACCCTAAATTAGTGCAAATCTAACCCAAGCCAATTGCTTTACAGAGCAATTAGATATAGGAAGAACCAGTTTCAACCTCAAATCCTCTTAGTGAAGTGACTCTCCTACAGAATCAAATGCATTGATTTTTATTTATTGTTTAAAATAAAGACAAGGTGACACGTGGTTCCCCACATTTTATTTTTACCACGCATCATGTGCTACTTAAACTAACCCTTTTCCTATCCTGTGGCCATAGACTTTATTATTTTCTAGAAACATACTGAAAGTCTTACTGCTTGTCCATCACCTTAATCTATGTCATTTGCTGTCATTTATCAAATTCTCTGCCTGCCTGTGGGTGACAAATAGCATAGCTGGCTAGTTCAGGAAGACCGAGATCACTGATTCAAGGCATGTGACAAACAAAATGACACTCATATTTTACGTCCACTTCCAGAAGAAAGCAGCTCCTCATAACCACTATTGATTCTGTAAACATATCAGTGCTGGTAAATACCTTTCTGACAGTATCCACCTAATGAAACTCTGGGAGAAATGACAAGCCTGCCATTAACCTTTCGAGCAACTGATAGTGGTAGAACCAAAATTTATCACTTATAAAAATTACTTGTCAATGCTTTATGGGTCATTTATCTAAGAGATAACTATTAATGAAGTAGGTTTGAACCTTGAAGAGTTAAGCCTTCTACAAGTAAGTTGTTAAAATAATTAAGTGAACAATCTCTAATTCTAGTATCAGAAAAGAGGCATAAATACATGCTATCAGAATTCAAAAGCTTTTCCTGGGTCCAAACTCAGGGACATATTGTGGACATAACTCCATAATAACAACAATAAAATTTTATCCTCAGTGTGCAAAGAGACTATCAGAAAAGTAATAAAACTTATTTATTTATATTTCAGTGAGGAACTTCTCACAAAACCTGATATTTATCAGATTCTTCACAAATAGTTTGAGAAGTTTACTTTGTTCCTTCTCTTGTTTTAGTAAAATAAAAAGTAGAGAACTTCATAAAATCTAGGTATCTCGAATTTTATGTTAATCACAACTTCCTAATAACTGAAACATAAGTAGCATGAAATTCACTGCAAGGTCCTGAATGCTCCTAAAGCATTTCATAAGTTTTAAAAATATGTTGAAAAATTACATTTATTTCATTACTTTGCAAGACCCTCCATTGGTGTCCCTAGGCCATCTGAGGTTTTAAAAGTTCCCCTGTTGGGCTTTCCTGGTGGTGCAGTGGTTGAGAGTCCACCTGCCCATGCAGGGGACGCGGGTTCGTGCCCTGGTCCGGGAAGATCCCACATGCCGTGGAGCGGCTGGGCCTGTGAGCCGTGGCCGCTGAGCCTGCGCGTCCGGAGCCTGTGCTCCGCAACGGGAGAGGCCACAACAGTGAGAGGCCCGCGTACCGCAAAAAAAAAAAAAAAAAAAAAAAAAAAAAAAAAAGCTCCCCTGTTAGTTCAATGTGTAGCCAGGGTTGAGGCCAGGGGCCCACGTTTCTCAACGTGTGCTCTGAAAACTACCTGCCTCAGAACCACCTGGGATTTTGTTAAAAATGCAGGTCAGAATCTTTAGTGTTGGGCCTTGAAATCTACGTATTTTTTTTTTTTTTTTTTTGCGGTACGCGGGCCTCCCACCGCTGCGGCCTCTCCCGCCGCAGAGGAGCGTAGGCTCCGGACGCGCAGGCCCAGCGGCCATGGCTCACGGGCCTAGCCGCTCCGCGGCATGTGGGATCTTCCCAGACCGGGGCACGAACCCGTGTCTCTTGCATCAGCGGGCAGACTCTCAACCACTGCGCCACCAGGGAAGCCCGAAATCTGTTTTTAAGAGGTCACCTCCATTACACTCAGGATCACTTCAAGGCTAAGTAGAAATATCGTAATGAATCCCGAGGTTTTTCTACAATGAGTTATCACCTCACACCAGTCAAAATGGTCATCATTAAAAAGTCTACAAATAATAAATGCTGGAGAGGGTGTGGAGAAAAAGGAACCCTCCTACACTGTTGGTGGGAATGTAAATTGGGGCAGCCACTATGGAGAACACTATGGAGGTTCCTTAACAAACTAATAATAGAATTACTGTTTGATCCAGCAATCCCACTCCTGGGCATATACCTGGAGAAAACTTTAATTTGAAAAGACACATGCACCCCAATGTTCATAGCAGTAGTATATCCAATAGCCAAGACATGGAAGCAACCTAAATGTCCATCAACAGAGGAATGGAAAAAGAGGATGTGGTACATATATACAGTGGCATATTACTTAGCCTAAACAAGAATGAATTGACATATACACACTACTATATTTAAAATAGATAACCAACAAGGACCTACTGTATAGCACAGGGAATTCTGCTCAATATTCTGTAATAACCTAAATGGGAAAAGAATTTGAAAAAGAATAGATACATGTATATGTATAACTGAATTACTTTGCTGTATACCTACAACGCAAACTAACTACCAAACTAACACAATATTGTTAATCACCTATGCTCCAACATAAAATAAAAAATTTTTAAATAAGTAAATAAAATTAACAACAAGGACCTACTGTATAGCACAGGGCACTATATTCAATATCATATAATAACCTATAATGAAAAAGTATCTGAAAAAGAATATATATTGTATATGCATATATTATATATATGTATAACTGAATCACTTTGCTATACACCTGAAACTAACACAACACTGTAAATCAACTACACTTCAATAAAAGAAAAAAAGAAATGTCATAATGAATCCTGATTTTTTTCCTCTTTCTTATTTTCAGAAGCCTCCTAAAGCACAAACAATAGTCCCAGCAGCTGCAGCTGCAGCTTTGGTCCGTAGTGATAGGCTTGCTATCACGATTTGTCTCATTATTTATTTATTTATTTTTGACTTCCCTGCTAGCTCAGGTTTTTGAGATCCCAGACCAATTAATTTCTTAATTCATCAGAGGGAAGTGTCACTCCTGTCTTTTATTTTGGCATCAGCTCGGTAAGGAACCAAGAAAACTCTGAGGAAAAAAAAAATTTGTTTTTAAGGTTTGCTGGAATTTAGCAAAATAGGCAGTCCAGGGACTACTAATTTGGATATAAATTTGTACAGTCTTTTTGGAATATGGCTCTTTCATCTTGGGAAACCAAAGAAGATCATGTTGGATTCCATGGCAGGGTCAGGGATGTTTCTGTGAGTCAGCCTTATTGACCCCAATACTACCCCCAACCATGCTGTAGATTTTGGGAGACTTTAATCTCCAGGTTTACTTCCACCCACATGCCCACATGCCTGAGCCAATATGAACCCCGAAAGACTAACCCTACAAGTGGGTTAGTCTTGTTACCTCCTATTGTATGATCCTGGCATGGGCCTGTGGGCACAGGCATGGGGTACGTGATTCCTTCTTTCTTTGCAGTGTCCTTAAATTACTTTGCACGTCCTACCACAGTTATGTGTATCTCTGCAAATTGATGTATTTAGCAATTCACTGACAGCTCTTCCTCACACAGATATATTTGTAAAGGGGGCAAACATTTTTTTCTTATTGAATATTTTATGCATATTTGAAACAAAGTAAAAAGCATTTTATAAATTAATGATAATAGCTACTATTTATTAATAATAATAGCTATCTATATCTATGCTGTATACCAGGCATGATGTTGGGCATTTCAAGTATATTATCTCTAACATTCTCACAGAAACTGCAAATAGGTAATATTGTTCCCACCTTACAAGTAAGGAAACTGAGATTGATTAGTCCAATATCATACAAGTGATGAGTAGACTCTAAATTTTAATTCAGATGTAAACTCAATAGTTTAAAATACAACCCCCAATTATACTTTTGCTGTGTTTTAACTGAATATTGCTAAACAGTACCTGGAACACACAATAATTTTAAAGATTCACCTGGAGCCAGATGAACAGAACTTTGATTACTGCCAAGGTGAACGTGGGCAAATTTTTCAATTTCTATGAGTTTAAGTTTCTTTACCTACGAAATGGGATTATATGAGGATTAAATAAGGACATGGGTGCCAAAAGCCAATCCAACAATGGATCCTTATTACTATTTACCTTGTTCAATCATGCCCAGTCATAGTGCTTACCATGTCCATATTATTATTCCACAGCAAATTGGAGCTGAGAGTAAAACACATAGCTTGTAGGCCAAAACTTTAGGTTAAATTGAGAATAAAAGTTTGGATTTCTATCCATTCTGAGGAAAAAAATAATTATAAAATAATCTCACACCAAAAGCCCAATACAAAACCAGTCTTATAAAAAAGGCAGGGCTCCCTTACTGTCATATTTCACTGAAAAATAGCTAATTAACCACAGATTGCCAAATAAAGAGAGATGAGTTCTTTCCCTCCAGTTCTTCCAGAAAAATCCCATTATCACTTTGCCAAAACAGTGTGACATTTTCTCAAGGCTGGGAAATACAAATAGATGAAAATAATACTGGCCTGAAGTGAACAAATAGACACATAGAGAATTTCTCACTCAAAATTTTTGTCACATATTTTGTTGTTTAGTCAACTGTCCCATTCTCAGAATCTACAGGTGTGTTTGGAGGGCAATTCAAAGAAATGTTAAGAACTAAATGAAAGGAGAAGGACGCTCATGCAAAAGTGCTTTGTTTTAATAAGTTATGAATAAAGCAAGTGACCATAGTTTCATATAGTATTTATACAACACCAAGAAAATTAATGAGAGGATTCCCTAACCTTTAAGGAATTTTAGAATTAATGACTTAAGTCTTGGCTTCTTTCCACGGAAGTCATGGCAGAAGTCACAGTGAGCCTCAGGCTCTTGTCACAAATATAGCAATTACTCTTTACGACTTCACTAGAGATTCTTTTCTGTTTGAACACTCTCCTCAAACAAAATATTATAATATTAATTCACATCCATAAAAATGACAAATTCTATGGTTCCCTATCAGGCAGTTTTAGGCTCCACTTTAAAACAGGTTTATAGGGAAACCCTCAGTATTCATTAGGGAAGAATCATTACAAAGAGTTTGCGTGGACAGTAGTTAAGCAAAGGACTGGAGAGCCAGGATGCCTGGGCTTTGGTCATAAACCCTGCCGCTTACTGTGTGATTTTGGGGAGGAGACTTAGTCTCTTTGTGCCTCTGTTTTGTCACCTGTAAAATGGGAGTAATAAGGACCTACTTCATAAGTTGTGATAAGGATGTAAAACATTGAGAGCACTACCAGGTACATAGCTGGGAGTATTAAAACCAACTTATTTTTAGTATAAGCAATTTGTCAGAGTCACCACCTAGCCATGTGACCCTTGAGCAAGTCACTTTTCTGAGTCTGATTTTCTTAATCTTAAAATAGGGAATATATATAGTACCTAGCTGCAGAGTGAGGGCTAAATATTGTCTTTGAAACATGGCTCTGTGCAGCAAATATAGTTGTTCACTGCATTGTAACCTATTATGGATTTTATCTATATCTTTTATATCTTTTTATACTTTCTATCTTATCATACAATTGTGTGTGTGTGTGTGTTCTCTATATATACATATTTTAGATTATTAATTCCCTGAGAAATGGAAGCAATATATGTTTATATTCCATATCACATAGGTCAGTATCTTAAATGTGGTGGGCACTCAAAAATTATCAACTGAGAAAAAATTAATATTAGTTTAATTTTACTACTTTAGGATACACTAAATTCTGTGTGAGTCTCCTTGGCTTTACATTATGAATTATACAACACTCCCCAAGAACCTGGGAAATTAATATAGTAATATTTTCTATATCATATAGATAGAGGAAGTAGAGTAAAAGTTTGCAAGAATACTGAAAATTTATATTTTCCCTTTGATGATTTGCCATTATTTTTTTCTCTTATAAGCTCACAACCCACTAGAACCCAGATCCATTATTTCCATACTTCAAATGTAACTAATCCATGTTAATTTTAGAAATTTCCTCAGGTAACTGAAACTGGTAACATGAACGAGTAAGCCATGTTCTTACACCTCCAATCAGCTTTCAAAGTGCTTTTTAATCCCACGGTTGTGCTCTGTTCTGTCCTCACCTTGGTACACCTGTGCCTGCTTCCATCCATGGAGCTGTCTTGGCCCAGACACAACTTCTAAATTCACAAAATCACAGGTCCTCAAGTATTCACTAATACTATCTTTTAGCAGCATACTGATTTCCTACTGCTGCTGTAACATGTGACCACAAACTCAGTGGCTGAAAACAGCACAAATTTCTTCTCTTACAGTTCTGTCGGTGAGAAGTCTGACAGAGGTCTCACTGGGCTAAAACAAGGTATTGGCAGGGCTGCATTCCTCCTGGAGGCCCTGGGGGAGACTCCATTTCCTTGCCCTTTTTAACTTTTAGACGCCACTCACATTCCATGGCTGGTGGCCTTCCTCCTCTGTCCTCAAAGCCAAGAGTTGAGTTCTTCTCCCATCACATAACTCTAACTTTTCTTCTGCCTCCCTTTCCTACATTTAAGGACCCTTGTGATTACACTGGGCCCACGTAGATAATCCAGAATAATTTCTCTATTTTAAGGTTAGCTAATTAGCAATCTTCCATTTTTGAGCTTAATTCCCCTTTGCCATGTGAGGTGACATGTTCACAGGTTCCAGGAGTTAAGACATGGCCATCTTTAGGAGCTTATTATTCTGCTGACCACAAGTTCTTCAAAAATATGTTAAACATTAGCACGATGGAAAACCGACATTTTAAAATTGGAGTTCTTTAAGTAATTGGGGGGAATCAGACTTCTATAAGGGACAGATAGTCCACTGTCGGAAGTGCGCTCATACAGCAACGCCAAGAGGTTCTTTCATCTTAGAAGTCTGGTTTCCACACTGACCGACACAGCATCATCTGTTGTTTTGCAGCCTGCGATGTAGGGTACCCACCTTGATTCCGGCACGAACAAATAAGTGACAGAACAGAAAGCTCTCCTAGCAAACACACTGTTTCTAAAAGTCCACAGACTGAGGGTTTTGATGCGTAATTCAGCCTCTTCCAGCTTAGTCTGTTTCCCACTGTGTGCTTGGCAACATGCTGGACTCAATGGAAAGACATCATTCACATTGGACGGTTTCCACTGTCAAGCTGACTGCAAAGGGAAATGTATGACAAACAGAGAACGCCTCAAGTTCAGCTACAGATGTCAGAGTGCTCGTGGCACAAATAAGCTACAATCTGAATGCGGAGATTTGCTTCAGGTGGAAGCCAGCTCTTTAGACTTCCAATTTCCACCTTCAGTACAGCTTGTCATTGGTAGCATGGCCCTGGAATTAGACAGCCAGGTGCGAAGCCTAGCTCTTTCCCTTAGGAGGTTTGTCATCATGGGCATTTTACGTTTCAGGTCTCAGTTTCTGCATCCATAAAATTAATCATTGTTACCACATAGGATGATTATGAGGAAAAGTGAGGTAATGTGTTAATATTTTAGTACAGTGCTTGTGGCACGCCATAAACCCTGGTGGATGGCGCTCCTTTTACTTTTTCTCTTTTTAATCTGTTAGACGTCACTGCTTTAAATTCCAGCTAAAATATTAGGGAGAATATGAAAGGCTATATCTTTTACCCACGGGAACAAGCTACTGAATTTTTACTCTACTGATATACTATTTGTTAAAATATTTCACTCTATAACACTGTAATTGAACAAAATGTTAAATCATTAAAAATGAAAATTTTAGTTTAAATGGCTTTCTAGCAATACGAGATGAAATTTCTTATTAAATTCCATTATTTGTGAATGTAGATTATTCCTGCCTTGTTTCCTTACCTCTATGCTTTTTGGTCTCTCACATCTAAATTTCAAGTTGCTGTGTTTCTAATATCAGCCTCTTGTTTGTCCCTATGCATCGTTTGTACTCAGAATCACCCAAGTTCAGTATTATCCTGTTCTTTATATGATGATGGTCATGCTAAAGAGGGAAGAAGTAGCTAGAAGAGATATTTGATAGAAGAATATATGGAGTGTGAATGGAATCTATTTTTCAGGAAGAGACAGATCTTCAGGCTGGGCTTGGTCTCAACTACCCTTCCAGTCAAAAAGACTGGCTGAGCATAAGCTAAATGAAAGGCACCTGGTCATGAACATGATCTAGAATAAGAAAGCTTCAAGGCCATAGAAATCAAAAGTTGGTCCCTAGTAGTAAGCAACCATCAGTGGGCACTTCGCAGGGCTTTCCTAGCAATAGAGTTGAGAAATACCACCTGTAAAGTGATCTGGAACCAGGTGCAATTTTAGACGGTGAGACTACGGGAGTGAATGTAATAGCCCCAGGTTGCTTGGAAGTGTGAGGCAACGGGAAGCCGAGGAGCGGAACCTGAACACAGAAAGAAGAAAAATCTGTTCTGTCCAGAGCAGGCCAAATCACTTAGATAGTGTGCTAGTGAGGAGGAATTAGAAATTCATTTCAAAGTGCAGCTTACAATATTTATAATTTCTTTATATAAAACCATGCTGAAGTTATGTTTAAATATCATGTATATGGTTTTCAATGTATAGTCATTAAATTAAGAACTAGTAGTAGTTATCCATTTCAGTGGATTCCTTTTGTGGTCTTCAGGAAACCATCAGTTAAAGACTCTTGGGAATTCCCTGGCGGTCCAGTGGTTAGGACACCGTGCTTCCACTGCAGGGGGCATGGGTTAGATCCCTGGTCAGGGAATTAAGATCCTGCAAGCCAGGCAGTGTGGCCAAAAATTTAAAAAAAAAAAAATGTAAGAAGACTCTTTTTAGGTATTCCTCCAGACAGCTACACATAGTAGTTTAAATCTCACACTAAGTTTATCCAAATACCATCTTCCACAGGGCTAAGTGGGCTTGCTCTACCTGCTTGTTTTCTTTTTTTTTTTTACTACCTTATTTCTTCCTTTGCCTTTTTCTGCCTCTTCTTTCTCAGTTGTATACTTGGCAATATCTTAGCGCTCATGACCGTATCTGTTTTACATGTCCAGGGAAGGCTAATAGAAAGTTAGGAAATATAATGAATGGGTTCCCTACAGTCTTAGCTGGCAGACTTCTTCACTGGTTGAGTGCTGATGGGTCCCTTGAATGTCTTTTATCTGAGCCCAGGTAATGAGAATAGGTATATCTCTCCTTGGAAATTAATGCTGTTTTTGTTGTCTATCTCCAAAGATACGACTGCAGTTTGAGTGTGATGTAGCTCTCTTACTGCTTCCCCAACTCACTGCCCCCTGCTAGAATATAAATCCCTCAAGAGGAGCGATCTTTCTCTGTTTCATTCACTGATGCATCCCAACTGTCTAGAACAGTGCTGGGCACATGGTAGGCACATGGATATTTACTGAATGAGCTGCTCTTAGGGAACAAGAAGCCTAGCAAGGGTTAACCTTATGTAGGGGGAGGGGTGTTGGGAGTAAGGCAGGCCAGCAGGCTGTACTATTTGTTCCCGAGAGAGCAAACACTAAGAAAGGTTTTGTGCTTTGGGTGCCCTCTCCAAATATCTCATGGTCTTGCTTTCATACTGTTTTCTTCTAAGATCTTTTTATCACAATCCTAACAACTCCTGTATTAACATAGTATCTTAAACATTCTTCCGTAAGTACCACTTTTGAAAACATGTTTGGCTGAGGAGATCGCTCTCCCTGCTACCTACCCTCACATCAGCTATACCTCTGTGTGGAACTATTTCAGGGAGGAGACTGCCACTGTGACTTTGCCAAAGGGCAAGTTATTAAAGGAATTATTAAAACAGAGTGTATAAAAATAGCATTAAATATTTATTTGTAAATTGTTGAACATATTCATAAAAATTGTCCACCTAATCTCCAGTGCTTATGCTAAATATTGATACCCCTGTGTCTGTAATCACCAGTAAAAATTATAGCTTCAATCTTCAATGTTTTCCTTCTTCCTCTTGTTTTTTTTTTTTTTTTTTTTTGCGGCACGCGGGCCTCTTAGTGTTGTGGCCTCTCCCGTGGGGGAGCACAGGCTCCGGACGCGCAGGCTCAGCAGCCATGGCTCACGGGCCCAGCCGCTCCGCGGCATGTGGGATCTTCCCGGACTGGGGCACGAACCTGTGTCCCCCACATCGGCAGGCAGACCCTCAACCACTGCGCCACCAGGGAATCCCCCTTCTTCCTCTTTTATTTCTTCTTGCTGTCTGTTTCTTCCTCTCCCGCTCTTCTGTAAATACTCACAAGGAACATACAATAGCCACAGTATGGATAGGTGCCGGCCTGCAGAGTAGAGTAAGGGGATTCCTGTTAAGAGGTCCTCATGGTCCTAATGGAGGTAACAGATGTTGTGGTCAACATGATCCTGTGTGGTAAGTTCTACAAGGAGGTAGCTTTGTAGGAGATGCTGTCTGAGCACAGAGGAGAGCAACTAACTTAGCCTATAGGTTTAGGGAAGCTTCCCAAAGGAGAAATCTTGAAAGAAGAGTAAGACTTCTGCAGAAAGTCAAGGAAGATAAGAGATTTCACACAGAAAGAATATGTCCCTGACCCTGCTGGTTGCCCCTTCAAGTACATTTCTTCTTCAATTATTCCTTGCCATCTAAATCCTCACTTTGTTTTTCTGGATGTCTCATGAATCACTTAAGGCCTCCATGCTCCCCAGCCTCAGGGATTAAATCTTGGTTGGTCTGACTCAATAGGAGCAATTCTATTACCCTTTCCATGGTTGGTTTAGAAAAGATTACTTCATTCCATCCTGGCCCATGAGACGGCTTTGAGAGAAAATTTGCTGTGGGGATTCTAGGACATCCTGTGTGAGGATACAATGGTCTCTTCTGGTTTTTATATGCTATGTCAGAATATGAAGTTTGAAACTAATACAGACACTTGTCACCACAGGAGACAAATCTGAAGAAAAAGAGCCGTGTCTCTAAGTATGGCATTGGGCCATAAAACAACAATCCTGGAACCACTAGCTGGGACTAACTCTGACTTCTTGTTGTGTCTGATAATAAATCACTTATTTTGTAAGTTATTTTGAGTTAACTGATAAATAATAACAAAACAAAGTCTTAGGGGCATAAATTATCATAGTTCCACAATCCGCATACTTACTGTGAAGGGCCTGGCTAGTGTTCCCTATTGTATTGAACTGAGTAGTTAAGGGTGAATAAGCAACAATTTTCCCAAGGCCGAGGATTAAAGACCGGAGCCAACTCTCACAAGCATGACATGCCAATAAATAAAGACCTGAAGAAACTAGCTTGATTTTGTGGGAAAATGTAAGATGCCTTAGTCAAAATATGAAGGCCAAAGATAAATTTTGCTAATCTCTGCAAGGATATAGAAAGTGAGTCTGGCAGCAAACGATAGGTTGGTCTCTCTGATATTGGTTCCTTTAAGCTGTCAGGCTCACCAAGTAGACTCATTCATATAAAAGCCTGTCCCCAAACCTTCAAAGCTTTAATCATGAACCACTTGTACTGATCTTGTTTTACCACGTTTACCATTTTCAGTTTACGGTTTCACCATGATCTTTGGTCTAGCATGCTCAGGGCTTCCTCACTGTTTTTCCCCTCCACTTGTCCCCTACACACAATTTGATAACTCCCTCTGTCAATACCTGAGGCTTCCTAAAAAAAAAATCCTACCAATTTTGGTCAGCTAGGACCATCTCCTCTGGCACAGACTACTCTGAACAATAGATCTGCTCCAGCTTTATGGAGATCCTGGACAAGATCCACCAAAACCCCCTCTTACAGAGACAGAAAATTGACAAAGTTATTGAGAAAAGCCCATTCTTTTCATTTACCGATATTCAACATGTACCTGGTTTTCGAACATATAATTGCAAAGTGTAATTATCAACCTTATTTTTGCAGAGAACACTCAGTTATCTCAACGTCTATGTTGCAAAATTATAAAAGAATTACTGAACCCGCATTAATTCATACTGATGTAAATTTAGAGTATGTACATGTACCAAATAATTAAAAAATAGATATAATAAATTAAAAGTAAATAATAATGGTGTTTATTTTCCTAAGATAGGTACATTGGGGCAGCTTCCTTAGACATGTGCTTAGATAGTAACAGGACAAAACAGTGTTTCATAAATATTTTCATAAAGAAGTTCTGGCTTTTCAGGGTAACCTTTATAGTTCTTCCTTAAGCACAAGAGAACATTCCTATAAAATGGACAAAAACCTATTTTCTTGGTTCTCATTGTTTCCCAAAACTATGTGCTAGACTGAAAAGCCACAAGAGCAGAAACCTCATCACTCTTGTCACTTCTAGAATTCTAGTGCTTAACAAAATGCCTGACATATAATGGGTGTGCTGTTCTTTAAATATATTTTTTTGGAATCAGAAGTCTGAGTATTGCTTCAGATCTGTATCTAATGGTCTGAAAGCACTTAAACAAACTGTGGAGGTGCTGTTATCTAGTGAGTGTCACTGTGCTTCCGGAAGACTATGTCCTGTTTCTGATTTCAACCATGAACTCTTAGAGTTGAAGGGGAGTGAAGGGGTCTTTTCCATAGACCTCTCACCCACGTCAGCAAAAATGCTATTCGATTTCTGCTCTTTTTGGTCTTAGGGTGCTTGTTACATTCAATCATTTGTCTGAGGTATTCTTTCAGAAGAAAGACAGAAGAAATTTACTCCATTTTCTATATGACTGTATTTTAACATCCAGAGGAGTAGCTGTCTCTTCTGCATGTTAACAATCCCCAATTTTTTATTTGACATTGTTTCTTGATCCTCATCATCTTGATATTTAATCCTTTCACCTTTCTCTGGGACGTGGAAATCTCCTTTAAAATGTGGTATCAAGAATTGAACTCAGGGCTTCCCTGGTGGTGCAGTGGTTGAGAATCCGCCTGCTGATGCAGGGGACGCGGGTTCGTGCCCCGGTCTGGGAGGATCCCCGCATGCCGCGGAGCGGCTGGGCCCGTTGAGCCGTGGACGCTGGGCCTGCGTATCCGGAGCCTGTGCTCCGCAGTGGGAGGGGCCCCAGCAGTGAGAGGCCCGCATACTGCACAAAAAAAAAAAAAAAAAAAAAAAAAAAGGAATTGAACTCAGTACTCCTGATGTACTCTTTTTATCCCAATTAAAAATATAATAATCCTAGAGAAAAGTTGAAGGAATGCTATATTGAACACCTGCATATTCTTTACCTGTATTCACAAATTTTAATATTTTATCTTATTTACTTTTTTCTGTCTGTATATAAATCTATGAATTTTTACCTGAAGCTTTGATATTAAGTTGCTGACATTATAACACATTGCCCCTAAATATATTAGCACATATTTTGTAGAACAAAAACATTCTCCCACATAACCACTATACCATCAACACATCCAATGTAACACTGCTATGACAATATACAGTCAACATTCAAATACCCCCAACTGTCCAACTGTTATGTATAGGTGTTTCTTTTTTTCCCTGCCCCAGGATCCAACAAAGGACCATGGTTTACATTTGGTGGTTATGTCTCTTTAACCTTCTTCAAGTTCTCTCACTTTTCTTTTTCTTTGATCATTTTTTCTTTTTTAAAGACTCTGGGATAGGTGTCTTATAGAATGTTCCACAATTTGAACTGATGTGATTGCTTTTTCATTATTAAATTCAGGTTAAACATTTTCACAAGAATATTACATAGGTAAAGTTGTGTCCTATCATTCTATCACATTAAGAGGAGCATGGTATCAGTTGGTCTCATTACTGATGGCAAACATTTTGGTCATTTGATCACCATTATTTAACATGGTGTTCCCAGACCCTCCTTTATAAAGGTCAGTATTCTCCTTTGTAATTAATCCACAATATGTGAGGTAATAATTTAAGACTATATGATTATCTTGTTCTCCAAGATTTATACCTATAGTTTTAGCATCTATTGATGACCCTTGCCTTCATCAGTTATTACATTGGCAGGTGCAGCATTTCTAATTTTATCCTTTTAATCTTTACTAGCTGGCATTCTAATACAAAGAAGAGCTCTGCCTTTCCTGATGTGCTTTGAGTACTTTTGATCTCCTTTGTTCTGAATATTATACTCTTTGCAATGCAGCCTTAGATTGCAGTAAATTATTTTTCACCATCAGGTCACACAGTTCACGCACTCAAAGAACAAACTGTAGTTCCATTTGAACATGTAGAGTTTTAAATCATTCATCGTATATTAGAGCATTAGAGTGTAAGAATTAATTAGATATGTTCATATAATTCATAGGAGATATCTATTTCTTAACATCCTGACTTAATTAGTTTTTATGTTTTCAAAGCTCTCTATTGACTTAATGTATTTTTCTGGCCTCTTACTTCCTACTGGAGGTTTATCTACCTTCTGTCATTGTACTGCAGATACGTGGCTAGCAATAAAAATGATCACATAATATTTATGAAAATGATTGTAATTCTACCCATAGCTACAAAGTCATCTGCCAATGATTTTCTCCACATCAGTACTATATGTTAACATGTTAGGACATAAATGTTTTTATTACATGCTAAAATTATAAACACTAAATATAGGAATCATATGACACAATATTGCAACTTAATACTTCTCTGCAGAAAACCCTTGAGATAGAGATACTGTTAATATTTAAGCATATTAATTACTCAGAAAATGGTCTAAACTGTTTGAAATTAGGATCATCTGGTCCACCTTTTTTTTTTTCAGAGAATATGACACAGACTAGAGAAAGTAAAAATCATTTCTTTTCAAGGACATTGGTATTTTTTTGCTTTGGCTTGGTTCATAAAATCACAGGAATTCCTGAATTGGTGTTTCTCTCATGAGTGCCATTTACAGAGGAAACAGATGGGACTTTTCTTCCCATAAAGACTGTATGTGGCTGCAGGAGTTAAACATATTTCTCAACTGCAATCTGGCACTGCTTTTTAATTTCTCAAATTGAAAAAAACATAAGGCAAAAATTATGAGCCATTTCTCTTGTTATTATACTGATTACATAGATTCATCGTGAACAAGACAGATGCTAATTTGTGCATAAAGCATATTCCTTTTGACAGGAAAATATACATAAGTTGTGGTTGAAAAAAGACAAGGATAGTGTTAAAACCATTTTTCGATTTATGTGGAAAGTTTCCAGTGAAAGACATGATCTCCTGCTTTATCACATCAACAATAATTCCTAGATACAGAATGTCAGTAAAGACACCCAAACAAATCTCTTTCTATGGAGTCCGGTGTCTTGGCAATTGGGAATTTTTGAATCAGTGGTGAACCCAAACAAATCAAGGAAGGTGAGTGGGATGGAGAGAAAAGAATGAGGTCACCTGTGCCCCAATTTCTTGCACCATTTCTTCTACAGAAATTCCAATGTGACCTTCAGCAAGTCCCTTAACATATTTTGGTTTCTGCTTTCCTATTTCTAAATTCAAGATATTTGGGTCACATGCTGGCTGTGTACCTTTTAGCTATAAAATGTGATATATGGATTCTATTTTTCAAGCTATGTAGAATGAGTTTGTGGTATAAAGTTGAACTGATATAAATTGAGAGTCAAATAACCCCCATGACAGGTGGATTTTCCCCAAATCCCATTATGACCTAGAAAATTTGGTATTAAAAGCAACTTCCCTCCTGATAATCTTATAAGTACTTAAGTGTCAGAAATTCAAGACCTAGTCAGTGGAACAAGAATGATGTCTGCCAAGAATGATGGCAAAGCAGAGTTTTAGAAGAGTGGAAGAGTAAAGCTTAAAGCTGGGAGAATGTCTGTGGTGGTGGATGAACTTCTATTTAACCTGTAATAAAAATCATACTTTTCTTTCAATGCCTAGTCAAAAAGCTACTTACCCCATAACACCTTCCCAATTGCCCCTCCCCCACCCTGTTTTCCATTCCGTTTTCCTACCACTTTGTTCTTTGTCCCTTTGATGTGGTCTTCTATTAAAATTATCTACATATTAATTCCTCCCACAGTTTTGTAAATTTCTTGAGCCTTCAGACACTTCTCTTCCATTTTTGTGTTCATTCTTCCGTTCTCTTCTCTCACTATTCTCCCACCCCTACTCCCAGACCACATCGTCTAAATATCGAGTAGAACCTACTCAGTATTTCTTTCTCAAATTTAACATTATTTCAATTGACAGATGTGAATATATATGTCAGAGCATCAAAATCATTGAATTTGAACGGTTTCTTGATTCATTATGATTGTAGACAGTTAAGTACCCATCAATCTCTGGCAGACAAATGTTAAGATTTACCTGACTGAGCTTGTTGAAGTCAGGGACGATGTCTTGTCCAGATTTGTGCTGTCGGCACTGGTCACGGCATCTGGCACTAAGCATGTGCTCTCTTAAGGCTTACTGAATGGAACAATCCTGACCTATGAGCTAGGTTAGGATTAGATGGGGAGCTGTGTAGAGAAAACAAAAGATTAGTTTTTTCTTGGATGAATTCAAAAGGGACTTCCAAGAAAATAAATAAGGGATTGCAGCTCTCTACGAACCATATTATCTGCAATATTTTCAGAGCAACTAGTCTTTAACTAACTACAGTTGACCCCAGAGCAACTCGGGGCGGGGAGGCGGTTAGGGGCGCTGACCCCTGCACAGTCCAAAATCTACATGTAAGTTCACTGTCTGCCCTCCCTATCTGGGGGTCCAGATCCGTGGACTCAACCAATCAGGGTCAAGTAGTACTGTAGCATGTATTTACTGAACAAAACCTGTGTATAAGTAGACCCTCACAGTTCAAACCTGTATTGTTTAAGAGTCAACTGTAGTCTCATTTCAACAATAAATAACTTTTTAATAAACTGTGTGAGACACTGCGATACAAAGGGAATCTTATTAACATTCTAGACTGAACCATCTAAGGTTCTTATCTCATTTTCTTCTTCTTCTTAAATACCCCCAAAGCAGCACTTACTTACCCAATGAATTCCAAAACATTTAATTTAGAAGTCTGGCATTTTATAATCACCGATTTTGATTGACATGGGCTGACACATAGGACGATAGCCAAAGAGTTAGAAAACATAAATCCATGATTCTTAAACAATAGTAACCAAAAAAAAAAGTTACAGATATCAAAACTTTAGCTGCATCGCACTGAAAAGAAGGCTTGTGCACCTCATGATTTAAAGAGGCAAAACAAGGCGCTACTGAAACCTCACGTTAAACAGCTTATTATTAAGCTGATGGAAAGGAGCAAGTGGTCTCTCCATCTCAGCTTCCCTTAACAGTTTTCCATCAGCTGAAGAAAGAGGTGGGAGGGGTGAATTCATTTATACATGCACAGATTTACTGCTTTAATAAAACACTATCAGCTTGTTTTAAATGAACTGTTTAAACACCGACTGCAGCCTGTGTCGGCTCATCCTCCCTTCTAACCTCCCCATTGCTTTCACCTGCATTTCACTTAGCTTGGCAGGCAGAGTAAAATGCCTCCTTCAGAACGCACCTGTCTGCACAATCGGAAAAGAAAGCTCCCGTGGGCTCACAGCAAACCGTCAGTCCCGCAATGCCCATGAATCTGTCCGGAACTGCTTCCTGGGGGAGCGGAGAGCAGATCTGAGTAGATCCGAGTAGCTGTCCTGCCATACAGATAGGTTCAGCACTAGCTACGGAGTGACTGGAGCGAGGAAGGGGCGGTGGTGCTGGGGTGCGGGTAGGCGTCGGGCCGAGGCGCCCGCGTGGCCCTTCTCCGGCTTCCTCGTCCTGCTGGTCGCTCCTCCGGAGGGTGAGGTTGTCTCACAGCAGATGCATGATGAGCGTCGAGTCCTTATAGGAATCCCCGTTTAATGTGTCCAGCTCGCCTGCGGCATCTTCGGAAGCTTGTTTGGCTAGAGGCAGGGCTCCTCCGGCGCTTTCTGGGTCTCATAGTAGAACACGGAGAAGTTGAGCGCCAGGCCCAGCTGGACGAGGTGCGTGGGCTGCATGTGCTCTTTGCTGATTTCGAAGGCCTCCTAGTGGCGGCCTCCGGAGCTTCGACCACACTGTTTTTCTCCTCGCCGGAAGCTGCCTCTGCCCGGTAGCGGAAGTAGTCGCCTTTCATCTTCAAGTAGAGGACATTTCCTTTCACACTGGAAATCAGTGCAGTTTTTTTTTTTTTTTTTTTTTTTTTTTTTTTTTGCGGTACGCGGGCCTCTCACTGTTGTGGCCTCTCCCGTTGCGGAGCACGGGCTCCAGACGCGCAGGCTCAGCGGCCATGGCTCACGGGCCCAGCCGCTCCGCGGCATGTGGGATCTTTCCGGACCGGGGTACGAACCCGTGTCCCCTGCATCGGCAGGCGGACTCTCAACCACTGCGCCACCAGGGAAGCCCTCAGTGCAGTTCTTGATGAGGAACTTGTCCAGCAGAGCCGGCACGACGCTGCACACCGTTTCCAGCTCCTTCTCGATCTACGCCTGGTAAGCCTTAACCTTCCCCTGTTTCTTCTCATTCCCGTCGGCCATGGTTTTCTGCTCGATGCTGCTGCTAACCCTCCAGGAAGACCGCTGGGCACCGACCACGTTCTTGTAGGCCTGGGAGAGGAGGTTTCGGTCTTCACTGGGGAGAGGTTCGTTGAGCTCGGTCACTGCCTTCATGGCGGAGGCCTTGTCGTCGCAGCGCTCCACATGCGCGGCCAGCCGCGCCCGCTGCAGCAGCCGCTCGTAGTCCCCGTTGCCGCTAAGGTCCGGCTTCACTTAGCGCCCAGCTCCGCTCCGCTCGCTCGCTCGAGTGTGCGTTCCGGGTCTCCGCGGAGGCTGCCGCCGCGCACGCGCACGCGCACTGGCTCAGCGGCGGCCCAGGCAGCAGGCGGCAGCACCGCCGCTCGCCCTCTCGCTGGCTTGGAGCGCGCGCTGTATTACCTCATTTTCAGATGTGTCTGGAGTGTTGAAAAAAGTTGATAGTTCCTTTTAACTCCTTTCTAACATATGATTGAGATTTTTTATCCACTTCATGATCTGATGAAAGTGCTTTAGAGGTTTCTTTCAGTAAATATTTTCCAGTTTATAGCATTCATTCTTAAGTTCCCTCTAGGAACCAACAAAGCAAGTGAAGAAGTAGACTTGCTTCCCTTCTCACTGCAGGAAGGAAGTTAGATAACCGATAACCCCAAGTTGCCTCAATAAAGTTTGAACAAACCTCTGTCTCTGGTGTTAAGACTTAAGAGTAAGGTTCGTGGTAATAAATGTTGATTATTGTGTTTTCCTGCCAATCCTCCTGTTCGAAGGCCATGTGCACGTGGGATGTTTTATCTGCTCAGCAGAGTTTTCACCAGGCTCCTCCTTTTCCATAAAATGGATAGTATCTGTACTATTCACTTAAATAATGACTAAAACGTGTCTAGATTGCATAGCCCTGATGGTTTGCTCTCATGGAGTTTCTTTTTGGGTCTATGTTCTCATAAAAGTATTATCAAACCTACCTCTATATTTGCTATAGGAATCTTGTTTGAGGATATTGTCCATCCCAGTGTTCATTCCCTTCCCTATGAAGTTCCACATGAAAATGTTTTTTTAGAAAATTTTCTGCTAATTGCTAGTGACATTTTGCTTCTCCCAAACAACAGGTATTTTCCCTCATAAACAATGAGGGTTATCTGCAACACTAGCTCCAATTATTAAAGCATCAGTAAATGTATAACCTCAGTTAACAAGATGTCAGGAGACAGTTTGGTTTAAGAGTGATTATTCAGCAACTCAGTGATATTCACAGCAATCACAAATTCCTGTTTTTTCCAGCTATGCACCTTCAGTGTCAAGCTTGTCAGGCTAGCCAATGTCATGGTTGTTAGATGGTTGCAGTAGCGCTAGGAGTGAAATCCTCAAACAGTAACATCCAGAAGAGTACCATATGATAAACTTTCTCAGCATATTCTAGCTAATTTCAAAGAAACATCTCCAGAGGACCCCCAGTTATCTCCTACCATTGCATTGGCCAGAACCACGTTAGGTACCCAACTAGAACAAATCCTAGCAGCACAACTGTTGCAGAGGAGATGAGATGACCATGGCTGGCTTACATTAGTCAGAATTTACCCCCAATCTACGTAGCTACCTTAATAAAAGAGTTTTTTTTTTTAAATAAGGAAGAGAGAGGAAGAGATCTTGAGTAGGAATCAACAGTGTCTATTAGAAACACTTAGAGGGGGTCATTTTCCTTTGACAATAGAAAACTTAGAATTAACTTTGTAAGCCCTGCATGTATCATCATGGCCCTTCTACTTTACGGCTCTTTGTTCTGCTTTTATCTCTTAGTCTTGCTTTCAAATAAAATTTATTTTCTACTGCTCATGATTTTTGTATACTTGTTTTTGACATATATTTCTGATGTTCTAGACTTCACATGTTTTTCAAAATGATGTATAATATATGAAAACTAGAGCTAATGTTTCAGATACAAACTAGGGAATAGAAGGTGATTAGGTAACTGTTCTGGATTTGAACATACAGGATTCATTGACATTCCAGCAGAATCGTTAGAAAGTGATTTTGGGCTAAGCCTTTAAAAACATGGCTGTAGTAATCGACTTCCCAAGCATGGTAACACTGAATATTCTCATATAATTAACATCTCTAATTTACAGACAAGCAGTGGTGGCACTTTTTGTTACAGGTAGAATGTAATTAGCCAAGACAAATAAATTAGGTTTCACACTTCTATCAGGATAGTGGAATTGCAGAGGCTGGTCTGGGAATTTCAGGCCATTGAAGATGCCATTTGACCTCTCAAGGAAATTAACTTTTCCAACTGCCATTCTGAAAAGTTCTAATTAAGCCATATGGGTATTATTGACTTATTTATTACAATGGATGTCATGTAGGCAACTTTCTTGGAATTCTGGAAAATCCTCCAAATGACTTTTTCTTAATGTATAGGTGAGATGGAAGGCATCTTAGGATGGTACATGTCAATGGGACCATAGAGAGAGAAGATTCATAGAAGATTTATAGATTTAATCATATAAACCTCCAAAGATTCACTTTATTCTTTCCATATGGGGACCCAATTTGTATTACATTTCCTTTTGTACAAGAGTCTTATATAATAAAGAATGCATGAAGCATTTGAAAAAAATTAGCCTCTGTGGTAATGGGAAATATTGCAGAGAAGAGACAGATGTTGGAAAGGCAAATGTGGACTCATTTTATGGGGAAATAAATAAATAATGGGAAGACTTATGTAAGAGTGATGGTTAGCAGTAATCTTCAGGGAAGTGGTTCAATTAAATAATATAGGACAAAAAGTATTGGAAGAGGATTTGTAGGTAGAGATATAATTAATTATAGGGTTATGCAAACTTGGGAACACTTTGTGTGATTGGTTGCTTAAACTAAAACATATTGCACTAGTACAATTACTTAAACAGAAAGTAGGAAGTATGTGTTGGAATCAGCAAGAACCCTGGAGGCACAAATGTAATAAAGAGGAAGAGAAAGTTTGATATTCTTGCAGCCAGAAAAGAAAGGAAACAAAGGGCTGGTGTCTTTAGGGAGAACAGTTAAATGTATGTGATTATAATGTGTGATAGTTAATAAGTTATTCCTATGTGATAGGTAATGTATGTCTTCTCAATCTCCCCATGAAATAATTGATAAAAAGCTGACATTTCTCACTAATGCTTTGTGAGATGGCTTGTATTTCAGGAATGTAACAAAGGCTGAGTTCTGTTCTCAGGTTAGTTCAATTGAATCTTGGAGGGACAGCCACTTATGTTCCATCAGTTGGATTTTGTTCTGTAAGTGGATTTATTTCATGTTTATTTGTTTCAATTTTGGAAGGAGAAACTCCTTTTTATCTTTCTGCATTGCAGAGGTCTAGAATTATCTTGGGCTCTGCTGTGTTCCCCCATCTCACCACAGAGCCAACACTTCTTCAGAAAGGGCCTTCTGTTTTTGGCCTGGGAGTAAATTACTTGGGTATGTGACATGATGGGGAATGATGTGAGGTAGCAGGGCACAACTGGTTCAGTATTTCTGTAGTCTTTGAATTAATTACTTTAATTATTTGCCTTTGGACAGCTCCTGCTCTTGGATGACTTCCTATGGAATACTGGGGAACTTCTCTTGAGTTTTGCTCAAGATTGTTGGAATGCATGGCTTTTACCTTTGTAGCAGTCCTCTCTGCCTGTTTTGGGTTGTGTGTATGTGTGTGTGTGTATGTATGTGTTTTAAACACGCACTCTCTCTCTTATTGCATTCCAATTTCCAGAAATCTCACAAAAATTTTGCCCATCAAGGTAATCTCTCCTTTTTTTTCTAGCTAATGTCTATTTTTATTTCAGTTAGATTTTGGAAGGAAAGAGAACCATGTGGGATTAATCAAGTCAGCCATCTTTAACAGAAGTCACAGGTGTATATTCTTGACACTTTAAAATGTTTTTTTGTTTGGTGTGTACATTGGGCCTATCCAGTGAGCTGGTATCCATTTTCTTAATTGGTTAACAATATTAAAATTGATTCAGTTGTTCATACATCATGCTTTGCTGCTCAGGGGAAAACATCTTTTTGGCCCAGGAAAGCTCTTCCTGGAATTGACCTGAAGTATACCAATTTTTATATAACCCAACTCATGTAATTCCTGCTTTGGCTTTAGGCTTTAGCTTAAAGGGGGCTTTGATTTAGTAAACAGCAGTTGATCAACTTTTGTGGTTATTGACCTAGGGCATTGCATCTGAATGTGCAAACCATCATAAGTAAAGGAAGATTGATGGAATATGAGCTGGTGTTGTACTTCCTGCTTGCTGCTACTATTTTATTATTATTAAAGTTTGACTTACAGATGAGTATTGCTAAATGCATATTCAAGCTAATAAAGAATTATCAAACACACAGTGAGAAATCAATTTTCAAAGTGGTAGAGTCAAAGCAGGCCAAGTATCATGAAAAAGTCTTGAGCATGAATGAAAAGACCTGTGTACAAATCTCGACACTGTCACTTTTCATATTTTTTTTTTAACAAGAGAGTTACCTGTGTTCCCGCCTTCCTCCCAGTTTCCTCCTCTGTAGACTAGGAATAATATCATCTTCTCCTTGTTTTTGAGAGAAATTAAAGCATCCCTAGTGTTTAATAAATGCTCAATAAATGTAACTTAAATCTGTTATTACTATTTTTGCATTCCATCCTCCTTTGCTTTCTTTTCTCCTGTTTCTCTCCTCTCCTCTGGCCCTAGTTATCACCTATGTATTGGGATTCCTACAGTCTTACACACTTCTTCTGTCGCTCTTGTTCTTGCATTCAGCCCTATTCATCTTTTTCTTGATTTATTGATAATCAATCTTAAAGTGAACATTTTATTCCTTTGTGCTTTTTACCCTTTTCTGCCTAAAACCCCCAAACTGTATTTTTGGTTCTCTAACATCTCCTCCAACATCTGCTACAAGGCTGGGCTGGAAATGCTGGCTAACAGAGCATGCTGGATGGCAGGGTTTTTGCATTTATTTCTGTCTTTCAGGCAGGTCATCAAATAACGGGTCAACCAGTCAATTAGTAAAATAAAATAATTATGAAACATAGGAAATGTAGAAGTGTCATAAATTCTACTAAAAAAGATAATCATAAAATCATATTATTTAAAAAGAAATATATTGTTAGTGTTTTCACTTTTTATATTTATCATATAAAATTTTAAAATAATTTATAGATGAAAGCCAGCATTTCTTTAAATGTTTACTCCAAGATTCTGTTTTGGCATTAATAATGTCAAAATGGGATTAATGATAACAAATGAGAGTAATAATAAAGTAACAGATTTGAAGTTCAAATTTTATACATTGCACTCCCCCTGGCAAGGTGCACACACTCCTTGAAGCTTAGCCTAAGCAAACTCTACTTCCTTCCCACTTACCTCTCCCTTTTGTTCACACACATGTGTGTGCGCATGCACACACACACACACACACACACACACATACACACTCGGGTGCAAAAATTTGAAATTTTTATGTAATACCTATGTTATGCACACAAAAGTTTAATCAGAAAGTAATAGCTGAGACAAAATCGAGTTATAACACTCACATTGTCACCCAATAGGATCAAGAAAAATTCACCTAAGACATTCTACACAAGTATTTTTGATTGTCTCTCTTCCTGTCTTCCCTCAGTGTTTCAGGGGAATGGACAACAAATATTAAATTATTGCCCTCCTTAAACATAGTCATCATTGTCAGCTATGCAAGAAGGTTCATCAACAAGAAGTAAAGGTATTACATTTCACTATAGAAGAGATAATAGATGTTCAAGATTCCCATTCTGTTTTTCACCTGTCTACTGTGGGTAGAGAAACACAGAATTTAAAGAAGGTTTACAAAGAGAACAAACTTATGTATACCAACAGGGAACAGGGGCGTGGGATGAATTGGGAGATGAGGATTAACATATATACACTACTATGTATAAAATAAATAACGAATGAGAACCTACTATATAGCACAGGGAACTCTCCTCAATGCTCTGTGGTGACCTAAATGGGAAGGAAATCTAAAAAAGAGGGGAGATATATATACGTATAATTGATTCACTTTGCTGTACAGCAGAAACTAACACAACATTGTAAAGCAACTATACTCTAATAAAAATTTAAAAATAAAATAAATTTTTAAAAATTAAGAAAAAATAAAGAAGGTTTACAAGAACACAGTTTGGAAAAAAAAAAGGAATAATTTCTACTTGTCATAGACCTATAAGTCAAATATTGTTCAAACTCCAAAACATCTCTGCAGGATTCACATATAATGATTTTCTGGTAGACTCCTGGAAAAAATCTCTGACATTTGGTCTGTAAGATGAGTCTCTATCTTGGATATAGTTGAGTGAGTAACTGCTACCAATTGGTTGGCAGCTGAGTTTGAGTTTCCGAAAAACACTTAAGTTGACTGACATATTTATAAACTAGAGATTTTCGTTTGAGCAAAAATGGTTTTAAAAAACACAATAAAGCAAAATTTTGGCTTCGAAGTTAGTCTGATCATTGTCAATGATTTAAAACAAGAGGGAGAAAGCAAAATGTAAGAACACTTACAGCTGAAGTATGTATGTGTTCTGCTATGACTATAGTTCTGTAGGTTGCATTTGCACATTGATATTAAATGTTTTAAGACTTAAAACAATGCTATGCATACAGTAGATATTTATGTGCCTTTGGAATGTACTGAGCCCCTTTCCTATATTTGGTGAATTTCTTACATTATGAATCCCACTTCCTAAGATAAAGGCCATAAACTTGCTTTTCCAGGCTCCCTTGAGGCTAAGGTACAGGTATGTGACCTTGATTTTGCCAGTCACCCATTAACATATGAGGTCTCTGATTGGTAGAGTGTGGTGTGAAGAAGGCAGTGCAAGGGGGATTCAATTCTGACGGTGAGTTTGGTGGCAAGGAGACACTCAGTTTCAGAAATAGCAACAGCACATGGCCTAGCTTCCAGCACCTGATGTTGGAAAGACAAGGTACAGAGCCTGTGCCCAGAATGCAGGCCTGGTGTCTTCTGGTGCCAATCCATCCTGCTTCTAGTTATGTAACCTTTAAGACTGATTCTTCAGAAGTCTGTGAACTGTCTGATCCCCTCTATCAAATTTCTTTTCTACTTAAATGGTCCAGAACGGTTTCTGTTGTTTACACATCACACCTTCAATTAGTACAGTACATAAAACAATGTTATAACTATTTCTACTACTAATACTTTATATTTGTATAGAACTTTTGTAATTTTAAAATAACATCTTTTGAGCCTTGTCTTTCAAATGATCTCTTTCAATTCTCATATCAGCTTTAAAACTTGGGGTGTGGCAGTATCTGTAGTTTCATTCGACATGTAAGGAAACTGTGAAACAGCAAGGCTAAGTAACTTGTCTTGTCACAGAGCTACTTGATGGGGATAGGAGTAGAAACTAACATTATTTTTGCTTTGATTCTTTTGGCTTCACCATTATTTAATTCCACAAAGAAATGAGATTTTCCCCTAACCCTTGCTTAAGCTTCTTGACTTCTTATATGCTTAATAAAAAAGATTACACCAGAGGGACATTATGAAAGTAGAATTATTGGATATGTAAACATATCCAAGTGACTTGCATCCAGCATCTACTCATCTTTCTCCAAGGTGAATGTCCTCTGGGGGAGTTACTTTTCCCCTGCACCGTTCCTGATCTGACTCTCCTCCTGGCTCCAAGGATGAGGGTAAGATTTATACCTGCATAGAGTGATTGGCTGAGGAAGGAACAGGCACATGATCCAATGAGATGCCATCTGGATAATTCTGCTTCCTCTTGGAGAGGCATGTTATCTTCTGCTGGTTTTAAACATGGAAGGATGCAGGCCCAACCTTCATAATGTATGGGTAAAGCCAACCCAGAAAAAAGAACTGAGAGATGGGTCCTGATACCATTGTATGAGTCTTTGAATCCAGTGGTGCCTGGAAGTTTCAGTTACGTGAGCCCCTAAATTACCTTTCATGCTTAGACCAGTTGGATTGGATTTTTTGTCCCTTGTAACCTAAAGAGTTTTATTTTATTTTATTTATTTTTATTTTTTATTTTTTTGTGGTACGCGGGCCTCTCACTGTTGTGGCCTCTCCCGTCGCGGAGCACAGGTTCCGGACACGCAGGCTCAGCAGCCATGGCTCACGGGCCCAGCCGCTCCGCGGCATGTGGGATCTTCCCGGACCGGGGCACGAACCCGTGTCCCCTGCATCGGCAGGCGGACTCTCAACCACTGCGCCACCAGGGAAGCCCCCCAAAAGAGTTTTAACTGATACTCTGTGCCCTTGTAAGTTTCTTGGGCTTCACCAGTTATGCATAATCCAACAGAGCAGTACTACTGAATCTAATGCCAAGAGATAAGTCAACCAACTAAAAAATCTAATTTGCTTTCATAACTTAATAACTTTTTTTACATGGAAGGACTCCAAATACTGTTTTCCCAAATCTAAGTAAAGGTTTAAGAGGAAAGCAATAGATCAGACATTAGGAATGTATTACTTTCTGAATATTTCCTGTATTAATCCTGTCCCTACTTTATTAGTATTCAGTAATCGCTTAGCCCCTTCCTAGTTCACCTTCCCTAAATTTAGAAATTGCATTATAATATCCACTAGTAGACTTAAAAAGACAGAAAATACTCTTAATGTTTTTTAAATTACTAATCAATTTATTAAATTTGCAAATTCAAAAACCTAGATCCCCCTTGAGATTTTAAGTTCAGTTCAAAACTTTATTTCACTTATATTTCTACAAAATTTTTGCAATCAATTTTAAGGTGTATTTAAATAAATTTTGGTGCCATTTACAAACTGTACACCCTTATCTTGAAACAATATAAACTGCATTCATAAACTTAATCATTTTCTGTCATTCTTAAGTACTTTAATATCTGACTTAAAACCTCCTTAGTATTTAAATAATGCTTATATAACTAATAAAGTTAAAAATATGGCAGATTTAATGTTCTAAGGGTTACCCAGAGTTAACCAAACTGTACAGTTAGAGGAAACAAGAGTGCTCGCTTCAGATTCCAGCTGCAAACTCAGGGTCTCCATTTCCACCCTCACTTCAGACCAGCTGGCTGTAAATTTGAGGATTCCCATGACTACCCTCAGATTTGAAAATTTGCTACAAGGAGTCACAGAAATCACTGAAAGCTATTGTACTCACAAAGAGTATACAGGGACAGGATAAAGGTTAAAATAAGCCAAAGGAAGCACACATAAAGCAGAGTCTGGGGGGCATCCGCACACAGAGCTTCTGCTCATCCTCTCCCTGTGGAGTTACGTACAGTGCCACCTCCTCCGGGCCGTGATGTATGACAATGTGCAGAGAGTATTGCCCACCAGGGAAGCTCACTTGAGCCGTTGATGTCCAGAGCTTTTACTGGGGCTCAATCACATGCTACCTACTTTTGGTTGATCTTTTGTTTCCAGACCTTCCCGGATGTCAGGCTAATGCCTTTACTTTCTAGTTAGTCTGGAGGTCAAAATTGATATAGCATGGCTCAGAGCCCCCATGATAAATCACAGTGTTAGATGACTCTCTGGTGGTCAAAGGCCCCAACAAACAGAGTCCCACCAGGCAGGACATGCCAGGGGCCTAGAGCTTACCTTCTAGATAAAGGACAGACTCTTTGGGTAGGGTTAATTCTTCATTATATAATACTGAAGTATTATTTCTCTATCTTTGATTATCCTAGATGTTTCTAAGCTGATTGTAAATCCTGTGGGTTTGGAAGATACTTTCTGTGGAAGGTAATTACTATCCCAGCAAACTGAGATGATGTTTCCCTTTAGCTTTTCACCTGGCATGAGTTCTGGAGTTGTAGCCATCCTAGGCACTCCTCAGTGTTCACTAAGACAGCTATGATTGTTGGCTTTGTCTTCTTAGAACATTCTAGACTTGGGCCAAGTTTAGAGGTGGCTGGATTAGTTTTTAGATGAGTACCTTGAGATCCACAGGTAAAAGATTTTCTATGAGTAAACAAACATTTCTGGACTCTTCAAGGTGGCATATAATGTTGATCTTACATTGGCAAGCTCCTTAAGAGAGAAACAGTACATTTTCATCTTGCTGTAGTAACTGAGCAAACTGTGAGTGTTCTTTCTAAAGCTTACTTAGCAGCCACAGTTTGGACATGAAGAGTATTAATAATGCTTTGAGGCAATTTTGCAACATAATAGGAAATCATCATTTTGGGATGCTCTGATTTTTGAAAAAGCTTAGAGATTTGTTTCTAAAATGCGTGGTGACAACACGCAGCTGTCATTATGTACTCAAGACAAAGGGAAATCACTCTATTTGTGTGGACTTGGGAAGGAGCACCTAAGCACACGGCATGGCAAGTCCTGCCCAGAAGACTGCCTGACAAAACTCATGGTGTTTCTTGTCAATAGTACAGCAGGATGCCTCCAAGAGTGGGAAGTTCAGTTAGCAAACTCCATGAGTTGTCTTTGTGTTCAGGCCATAGATTATGTACTCAGCCTCTTAGACTCCAGAAACTAATTGTAGCATAGCTCATTATTTCGCAGATTGACATATACCTCTCTTTTTCCCTAGAAAAATAGTTTCCAAAGATTAAATGTTGAGGTTTTAAAGCAGTTATCTTTTTATTATTTGTTTTTTAAATTCCTGGCTTCAAACCTCATTGTTAAAGAGGAGTTCAGTACCATTTTGACATGTAGAAGGCATTGCCACCATCATATCATAGCTAACATATAAGGACATCATATCTGAACTGAAGCAAACAAAATGGTGCAGCCAGGTACACACAATAATGTGGGATTTAAATGAAATAATAACTAAATATATACTTTTTATATGCATAAAGCAAATCCATAGAATTACAAAAGAAGCCAATTATATGGTAATATAGACATAAAAAGCCCAGATTTGAAATATACATATAGTTTCTATTAAAACATCAAATAATAAGATCTACAGTGGGTCTAGTAGCTGCCTTAATTTCTAAGTAGCAATGAGCATTAAATGATATTTGCAACAATTATATAGTGATAAAGGCTCAAGTAATGCTATTAGTACTATAGGAATAAATAAAGATGTTAAATTTCACTTAAAGTTTTGTGAAAATAAAGATGTTGTGTGTGTGTGTGTGTGTGTGTGTGTGTGTGTGTGTGTGTGTGTGTGTCTAGGAGGTGGATAATGTTGGCCAAAGACTGAATTCTAGGTAAATTGGTTTCAGAAATGGAAACTACCCTCTTTTAACAGGTGGCTGTATAAATGGATTTTGAGAGATGTGTTAAACTTTGCAATTTCTCCCACTTTATCTCCCTTTGTTATTCTCAGTCTGTTTCCTCCAAACTGTTAAACGGTAAAGAAAAGGAAAAAAACCCAAGAGCCCTTGGGGGAACTGAGGGAGATTATTTTTGCATTTTACTCACAGCCTTGGCAGGTGGAGAGTCAAAGGAATGAACTGGATGGTGGCAGCTTCAAATCAGAAAAGCTTTGAGAAAAGGATAGGAAAACAAACTCAATGCCTGGAATCTGCAGCAGACAAGGAAGGAAAATTTGGGAAATTGGTCCAGGAGGGTGAACAGAGAGAAGGCCTAAGGAAATTCCCTGACAACTTAGAATTCAGTGATTTCTTGAATTAAACACGTGAATTTTATCCATTATAAAAACGCAGTATATATTTGTCAATGTGTATTTTGTCTATTTGTCTGTCTGTGTGTCAGCAGTTGTTTGATCTTCTCAAAAAAATACTGTTTGTATTGTTACTCCCCTTTAGAGACAGGAAACTTGAGACACAAAGATGTTAAATGCTTGCCTAAGGTCACACATTTTGTAAGCAGCAGAGCCAGGCTTAGCATCTAAAGCTTATTTCCTAATGCTTTCCCACATGGATAGTTGAAGGGATTGGACTGACCAAGTCTTGTTTTGGTGCACAAAGTATTTACATGGAGCTTCCAAAATGTCCTGAAATGCATTTTTCAGTATGCTAATTTCTCACTGGCATACAAGTATCTTATGCTATAATGCCCTTAAAATCAGATACTTAATATATGAACTTTTCCTGAAGTTATCAGGTGTGTAGATTTCTCCCATAGCTAATATTTCACCTGCTTCTTAACTCCAAATCTTTCCATCACAAAGTGAGAAGACTCCTCTAACTATCCTTGGGCTTCTCCAAATTACCTGTTCAGCCTCACTTAGAGCTGGATGTGTGAGCTAGCAGTGCATCAAGAAGTTCATTAGAGAAGGGAATTGGATTTGATTAATTTTTTCTTAACACTGATTGACCATGACAATCCATTTTGCTAACATTTATATTGCAGTAAAGTTTAATTATGGATTATTTCACCATAAGGCAAAATAGAGTGACATAAAGCAGAGAGTGAACATTTACAGTGTTGTATAAATATCTATTTCTAATTTTCTGCCAATTACTTTCCTATTTTGTTTACAACTTTAAGCACACACTTTTATAAGTACATACAATTGTGTTCCTAAAGTAAAAAATTTAGAAAAATTGTTAAAGACAAAGAAATAGATCACAAGAAATACAGGATTGGTATCCAACATGACACCAAGATGACACCTTCCATATGTACACATTAACATTAATGGTCAAGTCAGTTAAAAAATAGATAAACCAATGTGCATCTGATGTGGCTGTTTCAGAATAATGATTATGTTCTTGCATATCATTGCGGTGTGAGGATGGTAGAAAGCTTTTCTAACTCTAGGACACTAGCTTTATATATTCTGTCACCAGACCTGTTTTCTTTTTTCTTTTTTTTTTTCTTCCCAAATGCCTCTCTATTCATTTACCTCTTAAAGTGATTAAAGGATTATAGTTACTGCTTTGGAATTAGTCGGGCTCATCCAAGATATTTCCTATTAGTCAGAGAGAGAAAAAAATTTATTTTGAAAAGAAGCTCAGAATAAAAAAGTGATTGGGTGGGGAAGGCAGATGGTGAGAGGGGTATTCAGGGGCAAAAATCCAAATTTTAATTGTGTGTCCAAGTTCATATTTGGTAATTGCTGTTCATATTGGCTTCTGACACATAAAAATTTGGATAGATGTGCCAATCAGACAAGCACCAAATGGGAAGCGTGTGCACGTTAATCTCAGATCCCCAAACAATTCTGTTTTACTGACCTACCTTGGATACTGGATAATACAGGGTATAAAATAATGAGGAAGAATATTAACTGAAGTTCTCAAGTTTAAATCAAATCTTGTCCTTATTTGATCACCAAGACCCTCGGTAAAAATGATTTCCTGGTTTGTATCTGTAGAATAGGCATTTGAGGAGAGTCAGCAGGTTCAGTTCATCATTATAGGTAGCATCTGGGTTGATACCTTCAGCAATAAAAATTCTCGTGTAATAGACAGAACAAGGAACTAACTTGTTCTGAACAGTAAATGCATGTCTTTCACTTTATTCTTTTGAGGATGAATTTTTGTGCCAGCTTCTTTCTAACACTTCATGTGAAAACTTGGACAATGCACACTGAAATTTTAGAATTTTATTCAGCTTTGTTTTATTGTCCAACAAATACCAGTTTGCTCTAGAATAAATTAAATAAATAATTAAGATCAAAGTGAAGAAAAAAATTGCCTGTAATCCTTTCTCATGCTGTCATTACACCTAAGCTAACCACTGTAAATATTTAGGTCCGTATCCTCCCAGGCTTATACATAGGTGTATAGTGTTTCCAAATATATACATATATTTCTGATGCAAAATATTTAATATCTGCATTCAAGAAACAGATAAGTTGCATCTTTTAGATCTTTACTTGAATAAAATTTCTGATTTCCTTTTCATTCTTTCCTAATCACTCAAAATTTAAGCTTGCATCAAACAAATGTACAATTAAGCTAATGATTATTAGCTAACTAATTGCTAGTTAAACATTCTTTTTTGGAGAGTCAGACATGTTTCAATTTCCTCTTAACTTTCCTGAGTTTAAATTAGTACATTTAAATATATTTCTTGAAGGTTTGTGACACGTCCAGGAATAATTTAGGGGCTGGGAGCAATAACAAAGTGTAAGAACTTGTCTGTCTTTTTAAAGTGATTCCGGTGTGCTCAGGGATACAAAACAAACATTGGGAATAGATTGGAGAGCAGTTGATGCAGTAGGGAAGAGAGAAGGAATAAACACCGGGAATTAAAGACGCTTCTGAGAAGGCTTCAGGGGCTGGAAGGAGGCTGCTGGCTGTGAGAAGTTTAAACCTTAGGGTGGAAGGGAAAACTATTCCAGGCAGAGGAAGCAGCACGAGACAAATCATGGAACTGATAATGATCTCGGCACGACAGGCCTTTATACAGTGGGAAAAGGCGGTAATGAAATTTGATGTGGGAGGTAACAAAACAATCATTATTAGTGTACAATATATTGACCTGAACCCATCTGAATGATATGATTTGGATTTACTGGAAACCTTATCAAATAGCACCTTTATCATCTCTTTAGCGCTCTTTGCAAATATTCAAGTGCCTGTTCATGTCCCACAGATCTTTCAAATCAAATACGTCCCACACTGCACTCGTCATGTTCCCTCTAGTGAATGCCCCAAATTATCGCCACAGAGTCTGTTAATAAAGCAAAACTTACCTCATACTTGTTGCAGCAAGAAAAAACATGAACCTGACAAGGTCTTAGCCGTGTTTTAGAAGGGGAATATTTACAGAATTTTGGCTTCTAGGCTTACATGGTGTAAGGTGGTTCCACCCCCGCCCCGAGACAAAACTAATCTGAGCGGCACAAAATCTCCTGAAGAAAGTCTTGATAAGCAAACTTTTGTTTGGTAAGTGGGCTGTTTGCTCAGGTGAACAGCCTCTTATCTTTAATAAATTTATCTGTAGGAATTTCCTAAAACAATTGGTGGAGTTATTTTTTTGCTTTACAGCCTTATCTTTCTCTGGAAAAGTTTTCCTGGAACAAAGAACTATATCATGTTGACATAGGTGGTCTGCAGACTTGTGTAAGTCATGCGGGCACAGATGGTCTCAGTTCTCACCTCCCTAAACCAGGCCCTTCTAAGATGTTTCCTGCCTGAGTCACTGGTAACACCCACCACCCTCCTGCTCTCCTGGGGAAAGAGCTTGACTTTGTTTTCACATCCCCATCCTCCAATGCAGGCTGTCGCTCTCAGCTCCCATACTTCCCAAATGTTCCCCCAATGCTCTTCCAGCATCTCTCCTGTTTCCCCTCTTTGTTTCACATAAAGGTGAAAATTTCATTTCTGAAATAAATAACTGAATATGTAATTTCTCTCCTAAATGATTTACAATAGTTTCACATTGCATATATATATATGAAACCATCATGCATCGTGTGTATAGGCTAAATATATACAATTTTTCTTAGTCAATTATGCCTCAATAAAACTGGACAAAAAGTTTCCCAACACTAAGTAATAAAACCTGAACTTAATAGCACTGACTTCAAGACCCTCCGTGAGCTGGTCTCAACCTCTTAATTCACTTCATACTATATTTTTTGTGTGTGGATAGTTTCCTTAACACAGCATAGAATTTTCAGGCTTTTGTTCTACCTGATACACTCTTCTCCCCTTTCTCCACTCAAAGGCCCTTTATTCAGTGTTATTTGTCTCTGTTTACTTCCTATTTCTCTCTGCCTTCCTACTGGTCTCCTCAATTACCAATTGATTTGATTAGTGTCCTGGGGTTATGTCCTTGCCTCACCACAGTTTGTACTTTGTCTTCTTTTCAAATGCTCTTAGCTATTTTAATGCATTTGCTTCCTCATATTTGATGGCTGTCCAATCCACATCAATTTTCCTTAACTCTCCTCTCAGTTCCAGATGCAAATTCACCTGTGCTACACGTAGCCCCTTGGGATTCCTGCAGGTATCTCAGATTCAACATGCTCAAAACCAAAAGCATTCCTCCTCCTGTAATCCCTATCATGGTATCATCACCCAGAGAGCAAACCCAGGTGCTGTCTCCCTCACCCCTCATATCCCATCACTCACCTTGCCTTGCCAATTTTACTTCCTTTGAATTTCTCAGATCTTTCCCATCATCTCCATCCCTCTACAGTTGCTCCAGTTCATGCCTCACCAACTCTTGCCTGAGATTTGGTGACCACCTCCTCACTGCTTTTGAGACACCTTGCCATTTTCAAATAAACCTTCCATTGAGCCACCTGTGTTTCTAAAATGCAAAGTTGCTGTCCTTTAAAATCTTTCAGTGGCTTCTAAGAGCCTACAGAGTACAGCTCAGCCCCTTTAACATGCCATATAAAACCTTCTATAAAAGCTGGTCCCTCTGAATCTATCCTACATCACATGCCTTGTGTTTTGCATTTCAGCAATTATGATTTTTTATTTTTTTGCCTTTGAGGTTGTGTTTATGATGTTTCCTTTGCCCTGCATTTATATATTCCCAAGTCTCCTGAATAACTCTGTTATTCTTTAAGATTCCATTAAGCATCGTTCTAAGGGAGACTTCTCTTGGGATAAGATAACTTCCTCTTTGTATTCTCATAGCAGTGACACTCTACTGAACACATTGTAATGACATTATTTGCTATAGGCTGCCCCTGGTGGGTCCTTCAGGACTCGGACAATGTCTTGCTTTTGTCTATTTCAGTTAATCTTCACAAACATACAACAAAATAGTATGGTATTTTAATTATTATCAACACCTGACCTGTGAGAATTTGAAGTTCATGGAAGTTTAGTGACTTTCCTAAGCTAGCAAGTGACAAAGCCTGAACTTGAGCCCAGATATGCTTGACTTTTAACTATTAAGCTATAGTGAGATGATGTTATAATGAGATCAGTGTCTGCACATGGCATATACTCAATACATTTATTTATTATTAACAAAATACATATTATTTATTTGTATTTCTAGTATATAACTTACTATAGGTGTTCAAAAAATGTTTGTTTCCTTGAAATAAAAGATGATTCTTATCTTATCCTCTGAGTTGAAAGAAAAATTTCTTACACTGTGCTCCAAAAGCACTCTGTCTTTAATCTGAACAGTATTAATATGAGTTTCATGACTCAAATTGAATTGTTTAAATGTTTGTTCCTCATATGACCATAAGCTTAGGGTCACAGTGTGTATGTATTTTAGGTTATTTGTCCACATACCTTCCAAGTGCTCTATGCACATGGAGGTATTTAAAAAATCTTAGTGGAATTAGAGTGTCAAAGTATAATTTATATAGAGAGAGATGTACAGATCTTAAGTGTACAATGAATGATGACAAATGCAGACACCTATCGCATCAAGATATAGAACATTTTCATCAACCCAAAGAGTTTTTAAAATTTCCTTTCAAATCAATTAATGGCCCATCCAACATGGAACAGTCTTTTTTCCCCCTTGGTTGCTTTAAGGATTTTCTCTTTATTTATTTCTCTTTATGTATCCATTGTCAGCGATTTGATTATGATGGGTTTTGGTGTGATTTTCGTTATGTTTAATCTGCTTTTGGTTAGTGAGTTTCTTGGGTCTGTGTTTATATCTCAAATCAAATTTTGAAAATTCTTGGCCATTGTCCCTTCACGTATATTTGTGCTCCATCCTGTCTCTTGACTTTTTCTGAGACTCCAATTACATATTTGTTAGACTGTTTGATAATGTCTCAGAGATCACTGAGGCTTTGTTCATTTTGTGTGTTTTTTGTGTTGTTTCTATCGCCTGATCTTGAAATTCAGTATTATTTTTCTTGTGTTGACTCTAATCTTCTGTTAAGCCCATGCAGTGAAATTTTCATTTCATTGTATTTTAGCTGTAGAATTTTATTTGGCTCTTTTGTATGGTTTCCATTTATTTATTGACAGTCTCTATCTTTTTCCTCCATATACTCATGTTTTATTTTCAACCTTTGAACATGAACATAGTTATAACACTGTTTTCCAGGGTCCTTGTCTGTTAACACCTTTGAATCACCTTTGTACTTTCTGGTTTTATTTTTATTTACTGATTTTTCTCCTGATTATGGGTCATGTTGTTCTGCTTCTTTGCATGTCTACAAAGTTTTTACTGGATCCTAGATATTGTGAATGCTGTGTTTGTGAAGGTCTAGATGTTCTTTCTTTCCTTGAAGTGTGTTGAGTTTTATGTCATACTTAACGTCTTTGAAGATCAGCTTGATCCTACTGAGGCTTTTTCAAGCTCTGCTATAACAAGTTTAAAGGAAGTTTTGCTGAACTAACCCTACTCTTCAGCAGTTGTCTTTCTGGAGTCTCTTCTGAATACCCTGGGTGTTTAAAAAAGATTCTTCATTCTGGTTGGCCCGAACTCAAGTGTCTCTCAGCCCTATGCCAGTTCTGGTGGTTATTCTGGTTAGAGCTCCAGGTAGTTGTTCATTCCCTAGTAGCACTTTTTTGCCTAGTTTCATGTAATCTCACCCTAGAGCTGTGCAACTTAGTATTCAGCTGAAAATCTAAGGGGGATAAGATTGATTTCTGGAGCTCTTTCTCTGTATGGCTCTCTCTTTGCCCCTCACTTCCAGGTGTCTTCACCCCTCTCACCTCTGATCTCTGTCTACTAATCTCAGCGGGACCACTCTGCTCCATTTCTGCTTTGTCCTCTTCTGTTCTAAAAGTGCCTGCGTGAAGCAATCTGGGTCGATTGTGGGGTTCCTCTTGTTTCCTTTTTCTCATGGATCAAAATCCTGTAATGTCTGTTGGTTAGCATATGAAAAAAATTTATATATTTTAACCAGTTCTCTAATTATTACAGCAGGAGGTATAATCCAGGATCACTTAACTCCAGCATGGCTGAAATTGGGAGTCTTGTTAAAATTAGATCAAGTTATAAAAAGTAGCTGCTAATGTTACAAATTTATGGGCTAAATAGATATTTGTGGCAGGTTAGGGAATCAAAGTATTACATATTAAAGCATGTTTTAAGGATTTATTGATCACTTCTTCATTCTTATTAAAGGGGCTTTTACAGTAGTTATTTTTTCTATATTTTCACTAAATAAACACTGCAACTTCTATAATGTCTTTTTTTGCTCGTGTAAGTGAGTTACTATTTAACAACAAAGCTGCTGAAGAATATTGCTCATTGGTGAGTGGGTGGCTTTCTGCAGGTTCTACTTGTGGTAAAGCTATTCCTCATTAATCATGAAAAAAAGAGCTTGTGAGTGAAAAGCTACCAAAGAGAGTAGATTTGGGGGATATTGATGGACAGGATGCATCTTGCTAAACTCATCCAGCCCACTGAGCTGTGATGAGCATCTCCCTTTATCTGGATGAGTGAGCACACGGTGTGTCTCATTTAAAAAACAAAACAGTTCTCAGAAATTCATAGTAGCATGAAGCCATAGTTTAATAATGTCTTTTTGACAATAAGCATGTCTGTAAGGAAGGGCTTGAGTTGACTAAGGAAGGACCTTTGGGTTCGATTTCAAAACGTGGGTGCTGCAATAACATTGGCCCCACTCAGCAGGTTCTTTTCAACTTTTCTGCCTCTCATGAAGAACTGTGCAGAAGGCAGCCATGAGACCCAGAGAAAATGAATGACTTGAAATACCTACTCTAGACTCTGACCCTGACCAAGTGTATTTTATGATTGAGGTAAAAAAAACTTTTTTGAGTCTGGGGAAAAATAGAGTAGTAAAAGTTTTGGAAATATAATGTAGAGAGTAGGTTTTATGGCCTGAAGTTACTTGGATATTAGAAGGCTTCAAGGGATAAAGTGTTGGTCGTACTCAATGGACTTTGGAGGGTGAATGGTAGACATCATGAAAAGGCAGACATGTGCTTTCAAAGCCCTCTGCATAGCAGAACACTGAGGTGGGGTATTGGAATTCATACCATGGGTAAACATTCTTTACTTTCAAATGTGCCTATGACCCCTTTCAAATCCCCATTTTAACAGACTTTTGAGGAGACAGATTATTCTGAACCATGTGAACCAAAGTGAAAGTGGAAGAATAGGTGAAATCTTTTGCTGTAGCCAGTGGGGTGCTAGTAAACCAGCTCTCTGGGCTGGGGGAAGGAAGCCCTTATTTGTGGTGCTTGTTGATTTCTGGGGTGCAAATATTACCACCACAACCAAGTTCAAATTCCCAGATTTTAACAGTTGGCATAGGCCCAGGGGCAGCTCCAGCACACCAGTGGGTATGTGATATGCTACAGTGCAGGAGAGGGGTTGTAATGATCTTAGTTTAGAATTCTGGGCCTGTTTTTTGTGAAGTGTGACTTTGGGAGAATAACCTTTCTGTCTGTATCCAATAATCTGTGATTTATTAATACTACAAAGGGTTGCTGTGAAAATTGAATGAGGTAATGATTGAGTGCTTACCATAATTCCTGAAACACAATAAGCATTCAATAATTTGTAGCTGTTATTGACTATATGTAGTTTTGAGATATTCCAATGCAGTTACAGGAGAGTAACTGCTTTTTTAATCTGAGGATTGAGAAAATAAAAGACTACTATGAATTCTGTAATTTTTTTGAAAAGTATTTTAATTTTAATTATAGCAGGCTTCTCTACATTTGAAACATTATTTCTATGATCACTTATTTATTGTTACTATAGAAAATGCTTGGATGCATATGTGTTTTTAGATATGTTATAATAAATTAATGGCCTCCCCAGGGTCAAAGATTTGAAGTTTGGAACCACTATACTGATAATTTTGCAGTGGAAGGTTGAGTGAGAGAGACCAGTTGTCACCTACAGAGGTGAGTAAACAAATGAATTGATGCAGGTCTCTGGAGTCACTCCTGCTTTCACAAATGCAGTTTTCCAATCCAAACAACTAAAAGCTTTTGTGGACTTGATAATGGAATTTCAAGACCCAATTTTATGTAAATTGGGTGGAACTGAATTTATTTTTCTAGGGTTGTATTATGTTTTCATGAGGAATAGTGCTTTTATTTCTGTTTTTCAGAACCCTATTCTTTTGAGGAGAATATCAATATATTTTCCTATAAAGAAAACTCTGATGAAAGTGGCTCATGTAATAATTTTCTTAGGGTAGAAATGTCTTTTTGTCAGAACCCTTCTAGAGCTTTTGAGTTTTGAGGTTCACTCAATTATTATCATTAGATATCTTGTTCATATAAGATTCAATCCAAAGAATTCTCTGAATTTTTAACTTAGTTAATGTTTTGTTCCTTTAATGATGAAAATTTTATAGAAATATTTCAAAAGGTAGCATGAGAATATTTCTAATGCTCTTTTTTTGGGTCAGAATAACAAGATCCCCTTTTTATTTTAATGCTATTGTGCCAAGGCTATCAAAATACGTATACTACAGTGTTATTCACATTTAACAAATGGCTCTGATTATATTTGAATTCAGGCCTATCAGTGGTAATAAGACTGCAGCTACAATAATTCAGAATAATATAGACAGCATCCACAGACTTCTCTAGCCTTCTACTTTTGTGTAATCGTAAAGCCTCCCAATTACACTGTTGGAAAATCACTGAAAAATGCAAATGGGTAAGCGGTTGTCAAGCAGTCATGTGAACTGGCAAGAATAATAATGTTGGCAGTTCTGTAATCACGAAGCATACAAAAGCTGACAGGACAAGTACTTTCTTTCCACCAGTTGACTAAATGTATATTATTGCTGCATGCTTTAAAAAACACAGGTGAAAACACACCATTCTCTAGCTGGACTTCTAAGCATTTTCAGACTCATCATGGTCTGCTGACTTGCAGAAAGAAAGAATGCTGCTTAATATTGAATTAGTTATTCTATAATCAGCTGTATTGAATGCATTATAAAGAGACATTTCTTTTTCAGCTAGGGAGTAAACAATAGCCAAAATATCCTACTGAAAATGGGCTTTAGGGCTTCCCTGGTGGCGCAGTGGTTGAGAGTCCGCCTGCCGATGCAGGGGACGCGGGTTCGTGCCCCGGTCCGGGAAGATCCCACATGCCGCGGAGCGGCTAGGCCCGTGAGCCATGGCCGCTGAGCCTGCGCGTCCGGAGCCTGTGCTCCGCAACTGGGGAGGCTACAACAGTGAGAGGCCCGTGTACAACCAAAAAAAAAAAGATCTTTTTAGAGTCAGTCTAACCTTCTCCATGGATTGAACATTATCCAAGGAGCCACCAGGGCTGTTGCCCTGTATGGAAAGCTCTGATTGCTTGGTGAGCCAGGTGCAGGACCTGGAAGGCTCCATAGCTGGCTCATTTACCAGTGAGTCTCATGTATAATGGGACGAAAAGTCAAGAAAGATCACTGAGGGGTAGAGAGAGGATTCTGCTGTCTGTCCAGTTGCCCAAGATCTCAGTTTATCTGCCTCTAAATTACTTTTTTTTTTTTTTTGAAAAGACCTGCATTAGTTTCCTAGGGCTGCAATAAGAAAATACTACAAACTGGGTGGCTTATAACAACATAAGTTTATTTTTTCACAGTTCCAAGAGGCCAGAAGTCAAAGTATTGGCAAGGCTACGCTCCCTCTGAAGTCTCTAGGGGAGGATGCTTCCTTGCCTCTTCCAACTTTGGGTAGCCCCAGGAGACTTCGGCCTATAGCAACATAACTCTAATTTCTGCCTCTGTCTTCTCATGGTCATTTTCCCTATATGTTTCTGTCTTCACATAGTGTTCTGCTGGTGTGTGTGTGTGTGTGTGTGTGTGTGTGTGTGTGTGTGTGTCCAATTTTCCCTTTTCTAAGGACACCAGTCGTATTGGATTAGGGACCACTCTAATGATCTCATCTTAAATTTGATTATATCTGCAAAGATCATACTTTCAAATAAAGTCACATTCACAGGTACCAGGCATGCACACACACATTTTAAACAGGGAATTCTAGTTTAGGTCAAACATAAATACTCATAGTAAGGATTCAGTGAAGAGAGAGAGAGTTATTTAGACTTTAACGTTTCTTTTTTAGGGGGCAATTCAATTCACAGGACCCAAGGAGACAGATTACTTCTTCTGGTGCTACCCAAGAGGGTTAAGACAATTAGAGTAATAGGCTGTGTGTGCTCTAAGATGTTTGAGACAAAAAATAAATTAATGGAGTGTGAGTCATTCATTCATTTAGCATTATAGCATATTATGAATGTACTCTGTGCCAGACATGCACTGGACTTGCCTATATACAGTGATCAACAAAACAATGTGGTACTTGCCCTCATGGAGCTTGGAGTTTTGTAGGGGATTACACAAATATTCAATTAATCATACGTGAGTTAAATCTAATGAAGGAAAAGTTTGGGGTGCTAGCAGAGCATATACTGAGAGGAACTGATGTAGTATGGGGAATCAGAGAAGGTCTTTGAAAAGCAAGATAATTATGGCAATGGTAATAACAATAATAAAAATAATGCTGCTAACATCATTTAAGAATTTAGTGTATTCCAGGCACTATTGTAACTGTTTTACTTGTATTAAATCTCCTTATATATATATATTTTTTGTGGTACGCGGGCCTCTCACTGTTGTGGCCTCTCCCGTTGTGGAGCACAGGCTCTGGACGCGCAGGCTCAGCGGCCATGGCTCACGGGCCCAGCCGCTCCGCGGCATGTGGGATCTTCCCGGACCGGGGCACGAACCCGTGTCCCCTGCATCGGCAGGCGGACTCTCAACCACTGCGCCACCAGGGAAGCCCACTCTCCTTATCTTTATAGCTACCTCACTTTACAGATAATAAAAATGAAGAAAAGAGGTTAGGTCAATTGCTGAAGGTTGTACAAGAGGTAAGATTTCTGCTGAAATCTAATTAAGAGAGGTAAAGAGGTGTGGACAGAGAGCTACACATGGAAGCAGCAGCATGTGCAAAGGCTCCAAGGGCAGATGGTCTTCTCTCTGGCCAGAGTGAGGTCAGCAAGGGAGAAGGCAGTGCAAGAAGGGAGAGGAAGGCAGTCAAGGGTCAGATCCTGATGGGTCTTACAGGCCAGATTAAGACATCTGTCTTTATCCTAAAAGTAATGCGAAGCTATTGATGGGTTTATGTAGGACAATGTCTTAAAGAAATTTGTATTTTCAAAGAAAAGCAATTAGTTGCAATATGAAGAAAGGATTGGAGGGAGACAAGTTCTCCAGAAAGGTTAATAAGAAGCTTCAGGAGGAAGATAATGGTGACTTGGACTAAACTTGCGACAAGGAAGATGGACAGATATGAACACATTTGCAATCATTAAGAGGTAGGATTAAAAGGACAGGGCTAGGGCTTCCCTGGTGGTGCAGTGGTTGAGAGTCCGCCTGCCGATGCAGGGGACATGGGTTCGTGCCCCGGTCCGGGAAGATCCCACATGCCGCGGAGCGGCTGGGCCCGTGAGCCATGGCCGCTGAGCCTGCGCGTCTGGAGCCTGTGCTCCACAACGGGAGAGGCCACTACAGTGAGAGGCCCGCGTACCGCAAAAAAAAAAAAAAAAAGAGGACAGGGCTAATAACGTAGTATACTGTCATGATCAACTGGGTGGTTGGCGGTGCCATTTACTGCCATAAAGGAGTACTGAGTGAAGAGCAGGCTGTGAAGGGAAAGCTTGGCTTTGGTTTGGACACATTACACTTGAGCACCTCTGTGGCACCCAAAAGGCTATACCAAGTTGGCGATGGGAAATACAGTTCTGCAAGTTCGTAGAGCCGTCAGGGTAGAACTATACTTTCTTCATTATAGTGATAGCATTTGAAACTGTGGCAGTGAGTGAGTTTGACTGGGTGGAGAAAAAGTGTATGAGGAGAATAAGGGCTTCAGACTGGGTTCCAAGGATCTCCAGTATTAAAAGAGCAAGCAAGAAAGGAAAGCAAAATTGGAAGAATGGCTGAGAGGTAGGAGGAGGTGAATTAGAAGATGTGACATCATGTGACAGACGCCAAGGGAAGAGAGGATTTCAAGGCAGTAAACATGTCTAATACTGCTGAGTAAGATGACATTGAAAACTGTTAATTAGCCTTAGTGGCATAAAAGTCATCGAAGATCTTATCAAAAATAATCTTAGTGATGTGGAGAGGGCAGTGCGTGTATTGGAATAAGCGGACTGGTGAAATAAGGAAGCTGAAAAGTAAGAATTTTGTACCTTCTTACAGAAGTTTGGCTTTGGGAGAAGATAGGGCAGTGGCTGAAGGTAGGTTGGGATCTTGGTGTGTATGCATGTGTGTATCTGTGTGTGTGCAGGCACACACACATTTTAAACAGGGAATTCTAGTTTAGATCAAACATAAATACTCATAGTAAGGATTCAGTGAAGAGAGAGAGAGTTATTTAGGACACAGGATAAAGAGGGAAATCAGTAGCCCAAGATTCTAGGAAGTTTGAAAGTGGTGGGTTTTGTAACAGGCAGGTGCAGGAGCAGATTTGGTACCAGGAAGTTGAGGGAGTTTATATGGCATGGCTTCCGATTGTTTTGAGGGTTAAGAGGTGAGGTAACCTGCTCCAAGTGAGAGGAAGAGGGGTGTGGCAGTTTGAGGAGACTGAAATAGTCATTGCTGAGAGTGGGAAGGCTGTTGCAGAAATCCAAGTGATAAAGCTTGTTGGTTCAGAGATCTTTGTCATTCTGTTTTCCAGATGTGTTTCAAATATCTGGGATGGGGCTTGTGCATAGTCAACACTTAGCACATTTGCTGAAAGACAATTTTATGAATTTGAGGTTGCAAGGTGACTGTTGCCTAAAGGCCAAAGCACAGGAGCAGAGTTCCCTCTTTGTTTGTTTACATTTGACCTTGAGTCCCTTTACACAAGTTGAAGACAGTTCTTAGCAGACTTAAAAGGGACTTTTGGCTTTAGGAATTTGAAATGATGTGAAGAAATGTAGCTTCTCCAGTATTACAATTTATATCCGTAAGAAAAGCTTACACACATTTTCAGCCTAGTTTGGTTCATTTTATCTAAGTACCTGCTCTCTTTCAGACAATTTCTTCTTTCCTTTAAGGCATCTTTGCCAAGGACACATCCACACTTAGGAAGCTTTTGTCAAAGGATTACCACTTCTTTTTAAGAAATGTGTCCACATTAGAAAGAGATTTGTCATAAAGTGGGTGGCAATTATTCCATGTTTAGAATTACTTTTGCCTTTGGAAGAGGTAATGGCATGTTATTCCATGCTTTCCCTATGTCAGTTCAGTCATTACTATGTACCAAATGGCTTGAGTCAGTTTTCACAGCTTTTGCCACTTCCGATGGAAACTTGATAAACAATTTGACAATATTAATTTTTATCAGTGCTAAGTTAAGCAACTCAACTTTCAATTCTGAAGTAAATATTCTTGTATCACCACACATTCTGGTGGTATTATTTAGGCTTCTCTTTCAATGCTTATATTTTATTTGGGAATTGAGATTAGCATAATCTTTTAGTAATTTTCATTCTTGATAATGATTTAATACCTTTGGATTCACAGAGAGAAAACTTCCTTAAATTATCCCAGGAGCATATATAGGAATACATCTGATATCTTGATTAATTCCTGCATTCTTCCTATTCCTTTGTCCAGCTTGATTTTGTCCCTTCTTTCTAATAGTAATTGAGAACCATTCTTTGACAATATGTTTATAAATGATAGCACTTTATTTTCCAGATTGCAGTATTAGAAAATAATTTTTAAAGTATTTCATATTTTAAAAGATGATGTTAGTTCATTCCACAGAACTAGGAAATTCTCAAAAAGATGTAACATACCATCAATGATAAAATACTCTGAGTATGACTGTCAAATCTATTTAATTATGAGAATCAGGTTAGTAGCCTCATAATAGCTTTTATTTGGTAGTTTAGAAAAATGCTATTCATCATCTGGAATCATCAGCTTTTAGAAATTTTTTCAATGCAGTTTGTTTTCTGCAAGGAATAACTTGTACATGAAATGCATTCCAGAATAGAGCTTAATTCCCCCTTGAATGGCTTGGTTATGAGTGACTCATTATGGGCTAAGTGACAATTAATTCATTTTCATCATTCATCTATTCATTTCAACTTTGGTTAGGCAAATTAACCACCCGAGGTACACCTGTTTGAATGCATGTCTTAGGTCTGCATATAAAGTAACTACAGGGAAAAAAAAACACCAAAAATCCTGTTTCTACATCCTCAGGGACAAGCACAGTGCACTGCAAGTGTTAAATGCTTGATAAACAGTTACTGAAAAAATTAAGATTTGCTCAAATTCTCACTATTACTCATTTTAGGTGAAGTGCATATCTCTACTGTATAGATTTTAAATTTACTTTTATGCTATCAAAAGGTCCACTGTCATCCCAACAACTATTGCTGAGATATTCTTCCATTAAGTGTCTATTGTGTATTTAGAGTAGGCATAATATTCAAGTATGTCACCTAACTGCAAGAAATGTGGAACCTATAGCTACAGAGAAAACAGTTTTAAAATTCCAGTGACGTTAGAGCCTAAGACCTTCTTTGATCTGTCCTCAAATTGCTGTGTCTCCCAATGGGAAGAACAGAGCAGAGGCCTTGAGTTACCTTTATAAAAGATCATCAAAATAGTTATTGTAGATACTCCATAGATACAGGATGGGCCCCATCCAAAATTTGGCTTGATGTCAAGACTGATGATGCCACACACACACATGCAAAGTATATGAAAAATATATTACTAAGCTCCCAGGCAGGTCTGAAATGACTCAGAGAGCAGGGAAAAGAGTCCTGGAGTCTTTATGGCAGTTAGGAGGTGGGGTCAGGATGAGGGTTCCTGCATGGTTTGAATCGTCCCACTGGTGCCAAAGGAATGAATATGTGGGCTTTCTTAGCTTGCCCAGATTGGGAGCAGAAGGGATGAGGGATGGAGTGAAACTTAAAAGATGTCTGTAATCAAGCATCAAAAATGGAGTCAGGTTCTTTAATACAAAAGCCTTCATGGGAAAAATCAGAATTTTGAGGGGAAAAGTGTAAATTTTCATCTTTGTATTGTTATTTATTTATTTATTTATTTATTTATGGCTGTGTTGGGTTGCTGCACGCAGGCTTTCTCAAGTTGCAGCGAGCAGGGGCTACTCTTCGTTGCAGTGCTTGGGCGTCTCATTGCGGTGGCTTTTCTTGTGGGGGAGCACAGGCTCTAGGCGCACGGGCTTCAGTAGTTGTGGTTCGTGGGCTCTAGAGCGCAGGCTCAGTAGTTGTGGCTCATGGGCTTAGTTGCTTAGTGGGATCTTCCCAGACCAGGGCTCGAACCTGTGTCCCCCTGCATTGGCAGGTGGATTCTTAACCACTGCACCACCAGGGAAGTCCCTTTGTATTGTTTTAAATGATCTGTTTTATGGAGGGTGGAGAATCATTTCCTTTTGAGTCTTTAAGGCCTCAAAAGTTGTGTTTGGCCCTGGACCACCACTGACCTTTCTTTTTTTCTACTATTTTCTTTCTTGGAACCAGCTGCTGGCCACATGGAATCATGGGTCAGCTCTCTAACCCTGCATCTTTGCTCATGCTCTTCTCTTCTCCTGGAAGCCTTTCCCACCTCATTTGAAGGTGTGAGTCTTATCCATTCTTCAAGCCCAGCTTAAAGGCTTGAACCTTTTTCTGGTTCTGCCTCTTGGAAGAAATCAATGCTTCTTCTGCAGTCTCAAAGCATATTTTGTTTGCTCTGATAGCACTTGCCGTTTTCTAGCTGGTCTCTGAAAGTGCCTGACAACCGGAATCTAAGAGACTGATTGATTTTTGTATCTTCCACACTGTCTTTCTCAGAGGATGTCAGTTCTAAGAGGGCAGGAATTTTGTTTTGCTCACTGTTTTTCGTTTAACACTTGGAACAGTGCCTGGCACAGAGTAGATGCTCACTCTATACTATTTTATAAATAAATAATAGGCAAATATTTATCAAATAAATAAAAACTAAATTCATAAAGGCTCTCTGACTAAAACTTCTATTAGATTCTTAAATTGCTTCTTTATGCATTGCTTAAATAAAAGGAAAATGCATATTTTATTGAGCGTTTAGCATTTCAACTGGTTGAGTTGGCAGTTGAACTAATTTAAAGGGAAAAATCAATATTGAGCCAGACATCCACAACTGGGCATCTCTGATATGATTCTGTGACAGAGAATCTAGCATTTTCAGAAATTGAGACAGACTTTGATTGAAACAGATTGTTAAATAACCTGTGATCACTGTGAAGGTACTCGGCAAGCATAGACATTTTGCTTTTGCCCTGTTCTCAGAGATTTATGCTAAATCTGTTCTTTTTGTCACAGCTGTAGGCAAAATTAGCATATGCTGGCTTCATCAGGCTGTGCAGAAACTTTCCTTGCCTATATTAGGTATAGCTTTTATTGGAGGCCAACCTAAGACAGGTTAAAAGACAAGAAGTGAGCTCAATTACTGATCTTGTGGACATTTAACAGTATCAGGTGGGTCATTCTGAGTGAGGGAGGTCTAATGAGGAAGGAGAAATCAGGAGTGAATACTTCCATCTATGTTATTTTTTTAGATTCCACATATATGCGTTAATACATGATATTTGTTTTTCTCTTTCTGGCTTACTTCACTCTATAAGACAGTCTCTATGTCCATCCACATCTCTACAAATGACCCAATTTTGTTCCTTTTTATGGCTGAATAATATTCCATTGTATATATGTACCACATCTTCTTCATCTCTTCCTCTGTTGATGGACATTTAGGTTGCTTCCAAGTCCTGGCTATTATAAATAGTGCTGCAATGAACATTGGGGTGCATGTGTCTTTTTGAATTATGGTTTTCTCTGGGTATATGCCCAGTAGTGGGATTGCTGGGTCATATGGTAGTTCTATTTTTAGTTTTATAAGGAACCTCCATCCTGTTCTCCACAGTGGTTGTATCAATTTACATTCCCACCAACACTGCAGGAGGGTTCCCTTTTCTCCACACCCTCTACAGCATTTATGATCTTATTTGCAAAGCAGAAATAGAGACACAGACATAGAGAACAAATGTATGGATACCAAGGGAGAAGTGGGGGTGGGACGAATTGGGAGATGAGGATTGACATATATATATATATATATATATATATATACACTCTTGATATTACGTATAAAATAGATAACTAATGAGAACCTACTGTATAGCACAGGGAACTCTACTCAATGCTCTGAGGTGACCTAAATGGGAAAGAAATCTAAAAAAGAGGGGATATATGTATACGTATACATATATACGAATGTATATATGCTAATTCACTTTGCTGTACAGTAGAAACTAACACAACATTGTAAAGCAACTATACTCCAATAAAATTTTTTTAAAAAATAAATAAATAAAATGTAATACACACAAAAAAATAAATAAATAAATTTTTAAAAGGAGTGAACACTTCCAAAGAAGTTTGGCGTCAGTGCTCAAGGCCTAACTCTTCTCCAGGTGAATATAAACCAAACACAGTTTGCAGAAGGTTACAGTATCTGAAGTCAGATATGTATTTCCCCAATTAAGGGTGTCAAATTTCCAACATCAAAACTTCCTTGCTAAACTGAATTTCAACTGATGGTTGTTTTTTGTTTTAAAGAAGTTTCCTTGCCTTTCTACTTCTCTGTATCTGTTCATGTTCAAGAACTTCATATTCAAGAACATACTCAATGCTCTTCATTCTTAGATTATAGATGCCACAGTGGAAAGGACAAAAGGAAAAAGAGAAAGATACCTGATTACAAAAGGGGATGAGCAATAGGGCTAGGAGGACTGCTAAGTTAATTACTAAGGAGCCTGGGGTACATTGTATTTTCTACTCCTTGAATCTGTGCTTGTGATTTACTTTGAGGAAAGTGACATTGCATGTAATTCAGAGTCCAGGCTTCAAGAGGTCTTGCAACTTCTGCCTTTGCCCTCCTAGATGCTACCCTGAAATTTCCATGTAAGAAGCCAGTCTAGCTTACTGGAAGGTGAGAGGCCACATGGAGAAGAATTGAGGCACCACAACCAAGTGTCAACCAATCACTAGATATTTAGGGAAGTCATCTTAGACCTTTTATTTCAACTGAATCCCCAGCTGAATGCAGCTGTGTGAGTGAGTCCAGGTGAAACCAGCAGAAGAACCACCCGGCCAACTCACAGATTAGTGAGAAATAATAATTCATGTTGTTTTGAGCCACTAAACTTTGCAATGATTTTGTTACATGGCTAAAGATAACATGCACAGCCTGACTGTGAATTTTACATTTATTTAGTCTACATGGCAAGTCTTAATTATTTATTTCCACTTTCCAACTTCTTAGGTTTTTCAACACCTTTAAAATGTAGTATATCTCTGAAGGGTCATTCATTCGTTCATTCATTCATTCATTCACTCAGCTTGGTGTTGCTCAAGTATCATATATGTGTTAGGAAGTAGCAAAATGAGACTTTAGAGGTAGGCTGACACTAGAGCTGTGCTTTTCAATTCAATATGGGCTGATAATTAAAAATGAAATAGAACAGATAACATTGCACACAGTAAAGGCAAGTATGGTTTCAGTTATGAAAACATATGTGTATACTGAGTCATAGTATAAATGTTCCTCTGACCTTACTAAAAGAAAAGTTTGAGGGGATTCCCTGGTGGCGCAGTGGTTAAGAACCCACCTGCCAATGCAGGGGAAACGGGGAGCAATGAAGCCTGTGCGCCACAACTACTGAGCCCACGCGCCACAACTACTGAAGCCCACATGCCTAGAGCCCGTGCCCCACAACAAGAGAAGCCACTGCAATGACGAGACTGCGCACTACAAGGAAGAGTAGCCCCTCCTTGCCGCAACTAGAGAAAGCCCATGTGCGGCAATGAAGACCCAATGTGCCAAAAATAAATAAATAAAATTTATAAAACATTTGAAAGCCACTGGACAAGATCATGGAAAGCATCATACAGTATCCTAAAAAACTTGGATTTTTTTCCCCCATAGTTTGAAGTGTCACAGAAGAGTTTTAGGCGGGGTTATATATATGTTTTAGACTGTGCTGGAGGCTGTGTGATAGATCTATTTGAAGGAGGAATGACAGAAGCAGAGAGAGGAGTTAGAAGTCTAGGCTGAAACAGAGATAAGCAGAGAGGCTTTCTTTTAACAAGGGTTTGCTAGGTTTAGAGAGAGAGGAATAGACTTGAGAAGTGTTTAGGAATTTAGATCAGAAACACTCTGAGGTCGATTGGATATGGGGGTGTAGGGAAGGAAGGAATCAAGGAAATGATTGATATTAGCAGGTTCTTTCTTTTAAAATTTATTTATTTATTTGTGTCTTTTTTTTTTTTTTTGACTGTGTTGGGTTGTCGTCGTTGCCGCGCGCGGGCTTTCTCTAGTTGCGGCGAGGGGGGGCTACTCTTCGTTGCAGCACACGGGCTTCTTCTTGTTGTGGCTTCTCTTGTTGCGGATCATGGGCTCTAGGCACGCAGGCTTCAGTAGTTGCGGCATATGGGCTCAGTAGTTGTGGCTTGTGGGCTCTTGAGCGCAGGCTCAGTAGTTGTGGTGCATGGGCTTTGTTGCTCCGTGGCATACGGGATCTTCCCGGGCCAGGGCTCGAACCCATGTCCCCTGCATTGGCAGGTGGATTCTTAACCACTGCACTACTAGGGAAGCCCTGCAGGTTCTGACAGATATGTGGGAAATAACGTTAAGGAAGGCATCAAGGATGACACGAAGCTCTATCTAATATGAACGGCAGGGCCATGAACAGGGATAAATAATGTAGGGATAAGAGCATCATTTCTATTGGGAGCTTTACTGATTAACTTAGTTTGGGGCATGGCAAGACTGTGCTGTTTGCAGGACATTCAAATAGCAGGAAGCTAGATGTATGAGTTTGAAGCTGGAGAAACAGATGTGAGCATCATTCAATGGTGATTGAAATCAAGATGGTAGATATGTAAAGAGGCTATAAAGGGAGAAAAATGGACCCAAGAAAAGAACTTTTAAATACTGGGGAAACCCTTAAGTGGTCAAAGTAAAAGGAGGCCAGAATGATGGCAGAGAGGAAAGCCAGAATCCGCAGTGTACCAGAAATCAAGGGAAAGGACATTGTCAAGGAAGCTGGGTTTAATAGTGTCAAATGAAGTAGAGAGATCTAGGAGGGTAAAAACTAAAAAGGCAAGTAGGAGGTCATTTATAAGCATATCAGTGGAGGGGTGGGGGAAGTAGCCAGGTGACAGTTAAATTAGTAGAAAGAGAAAGGATGTTTGGATGAGATTAAAAGGTGAGCGTCTTCCCCAACCTCCCTTGCATGAGTTCCTTGTATTTGTTGCTTCTTCATTAGCGTAATTCAGGCCTCCATTGCATCTTGCCTGGACTACTAGCTCCACACTGTTTACTGTACAGACCCTGAGATTTAAAGAATTGTGACAAGTAGAAAAAACCCAATATATGAGTTGTCCTTACAGCCCTGGGTGACAAGAGCTCCGCCCACTGTAATACAGAACCGATGGTAGCATGGTAGCAGGAGCATTTAACCTTTCCTAGGAGGTTTAGAAAACTTCCCAGAGAATGTGGCATTTGAACTGAATCTTGAAGAATGAACGGGTTTTTCCCAGAGGATCAGGACATTTGAAGTAGAGGGATGGCGTGTACAAGAGGAACAACAAAGCACATGGCCAGAAGGTGGGTGGGTGTCTTCGTCTACTTGGGCTGCCACAACAAACAGTACAGACTGGGTGGCTCAAACAGGAAAAATCTATCGTTCACAGCTCTGGATGATGGAAGTCTCAGGTCAGGGTGCCGGCACAATCAGACTCTGGTGAGTTCTCTTTTCCTGCCTTACAGGTGGCTACCCTCTTGCTGTGTCCTCACCTGGTGGAGAGAAAAACCCTCTCTTCTCATGAGAGCATGAATCCCATCATGAGGGCACCACCCGCATGACATCCTCCAAACCCAGTTATCTCCCAAAGGCCCCGTCTCCAAATATCATCACATTCGGGCTTCAATACATGACTCCTGGAGGGACGTAATTTAGTCTACAACACCCCGCTTCTAGTCCCCTAAAATTCATATCCTTGAATGCAAAGTACATCCATTCCATCCCAACAGCCCCCAAGGTCCTAGCTCATTCCAGCATCAACTCTAAAGTCTAAGGTCTAAAGTCTTCTTTAAACATCATCTAAAGCAGGCATGAGTGAGACTCAAGGCATGGTTCAGCCTGAGGCAAAATTTCTCTCCAGCTGTGAACCTGGGTAAACAGGTGTTCTGAGATCCAATTTCCAACGTGTGTGTGTGTGTGTGTGTGTGTGTGTGTGTGTGTGTGTGTGTGTGTGTGTGTGTGTGTGTGTGTGTGTGTGTGTGTGTGTGTGTGTGTGTGTGTGTGTGTGTGTAGAGGGATAGTTTAAGGGTTCAACCCTATATGACTTCAATTCCCCACCCCGCTTCAGACGCCAGTCACAAGCCCAGGTTGTTACCTGTGATTTTGACTGACTGGCTACAGGTTGGAGGTTCCCATGACCCCCTCCTGGGACTTCAGATACAATTGGAAAGTTCAGGTTGTTACCTGTATTTATGACTGACTGGCTATGAATCAGAGGTTCCCACAATTCCCTCTTCTTTGGTTTAATTAATTTGTTACAGGGGCTCACAGTACTCAGAAAAATCATTGTACTTACTAGATTACTAGTTTATTATAAGAGGATATAATTTAGGAATAGCCAGATGGGAGCTGTGTAGGGCAAGGTATGTGAGAAAGGGCATCAAAGCTCCAGATGTGTCACTTTCCCCAAATCTCCACGTGTTCACCAATCCAGGAGCTCTCTGAACTCTGTCCTTTTGGGTTTTTATGGCTTCACTGCATAGGCATGCTTGATTAAATCATTGGCCATTCACAATGGATTTAACTTGTAGCCCCTTTTTCCTCCCTGAAAATCAGGGGACTGGGACTGAAAGTTCTAACCCTCTACCCCAGGTTGGTTCCCCAACCCGCCTCAATTCTTAGGTGTGGTCCGAAAGTCACCTCATTAATGTAGCAAGAGACATCTGTCACTCTCATCACAGACAGTTCCAAGGATTTTAGTGGCTCTGTGCCAGAGACAGGGATGAAGACCGCATATTTATTTCTTAGTATGAATCACAGTATCACACTGTGGAGCCAGACAGGCTTTGTGTTTCCAAAGCATGGTGGTGGGACAGGCATAGGGTAAACATTTCCAGTCCAAAAGGCAGAAATCAGAAGGAAGAAAGGAGGATGGGTCCCAAGCAAGTTGAGTACCCAGGAAGCCAATCTCCATCAGATCCCAAGACTAAAGATTTAAGCCCCTTTGGTTCAATTACCAAGTCCACTGGGGCAGCAGTCCCACTCCCGTGGCTCTGCTGGCCAAGGCTTGTGCCCCTAAAGGCTCTGCTGGGCAGGGATATTATCCCTAAAGCTATCCAGGTAGCTCAGCTCTTGGCTCTGGATGACCCCACCCGCACAGTACTGATTAGAAGTCCCTGTCTCTATCCCCTTCAGTCCAGTCTGGCAATGTCCCTCCTCATATAATCCCTTAATCTCTTGATTGCATGATAATCCAGCCCCTGGGGTTCTTGTCTGAACATGCTTTCTCATGTTTTTGTAATCTGGGCAGGATGAAAACTATCTAAATCTTAAAGTTTTGGTTCCTTTTTGCTGAACAGCTCCTTCTTTATTTCGTCTCTCTCTTCCTGCACTTTACAACAGTCAGGAGGAAGCAATGTTAATACTTTGCTTAGAAATCTCCTCAGCTAAATATCCAATTTCAGTCATTTGCAAGTTCTGCCTTCCACACACCATTGTAACATGAACACAATTCAGCCAAGTTCTTTGCCATTTTATAACAAGAATTGTTCTCCCTCCAATTTCCAATAACATGTTTCCATCTGAGACCTTGTTACCAAGTCCAAGCTCGCACTGCTCACTGCACCACAGGACAGTAAATCTAGAGACGAGTTGCTGGGGCAAGGGCTAGCGACTTTATTCAGAAAGTCAGCAGACCAAGAAGATGGTAGACTGGTGTCCCAAAGAACCATCTTCCCCAAGTTAGATTTCAGACTTCTTTTGTACTAAAAGGGGAAGGAGTAAAGCCCTGGTTCTGGCCAGACTCTGGAGGGGATGTGCTAATTTCTTCCTTCCTGCACCCATTCACAGGTGGGTCTGGTTGGGATGTTTCCTGTGTGCTAAACAAAGGTATGTTAGCTTAAGGCTCATCACCTGGGAGGCAGGGTTCCCAGAGATGGGCCATTATGTATAATTTAAGCTTATAGGCAACATCCCTTTAGTGATTAACTTGTAATAGAGCACAGTTTCTTTCCTATAACAACCTCACCAGAAATGGCCCCTAATGTCCATATTTCTATACCATTCTGTTAATAATTATTTATATATTCTCTAAGAAGATGGAAACTTTCCCTCCACGTCTCTTCTCTTCTTATGAGCCCTCAAAAAATTACCTTTAAAAGTCCCTTTGAGGCAATGTTGGCTTTTTCTAGCATGCACCTCAAAGCTCTTCCAGACTGTACTCATTACCCAGTTCCAAAGCCACTACCACATTTGTAGGCATTTCTTATAGCAGCACCCTGCTTCTCAGCACCAAAATCTGTCTGAGTCTGGGAACCAATAATACATGAAGAGATTTACTATAAGGAATGGACTCACAGTTATCTAGGCTGCGGAGTCCCAGGATCTGCAGTCAGCAAGCTGAAGACCAAGGAGAGCCAATGGCATGGTTCTAGTCCGACTCCAAAGCCTGAGAACAAGGAGAGTCAATGATTTAATTCCAGTCGGAGTCCAAATCCAAAGGCAGGAGAAGACCGATGTCCCAGCTCAAGGATATTCAAGAAGAGAGAGCACATTCTCTTTTCGTTCTATGCAAGCCTTCAATGGATTGGCTGCAGCCCACCAAGAAGAGCAATCTGCTATCTACTGATAGAGCAATCTCAGTCTACTGATTCACATGTTAATCTCATCCAGAATTACCCACACAAACACACCCAGAATAATGTTTAACTAAATATCTGGGCATCCCATGACCCAGTCAAGCTGACATGAAATTAATCATCACAGTGTGTATGGAGGGGCTTGTGTGGATGGAGGTTGGATGGGCAGGGCTGGAGCCATTTAAGAGCACACATGGTAAGCCTTCTGAAGCTTTTTGTTCCCTCTTAGCTAATAAAGAAGCATTTAAAAGTCTTTTCGCAGCAAGGACACAGGATCAGAATTGTGTTTTCATTTCTCCTTCACATTAATGGTGGTGATTGAAATTTCTTCAGAAATTCACCCCAAAGACCCAGAAGTCTGGTTAAGACACAACAATATTTAGAGGCACTCCAATCTAGATTCACATCCCGACTTCAGCACATACTATTTATGTGAATTGGTCAAGTTACTTAACCTTTTTCTAGGTCTCAGTTCTTCCGTTTGCAATAGAGAAATTGCAGAGAGTCATGTGATCCAAATGCTATCATCCCTAAAGTAACTGGAAAAAAGTACCTTCCCCCAAATGTTAGCTCTCTTACCCTCTCTGTGGACACAGCCTAGATATGCTGCCTACATCAGCATATTTTCACCAGTATAGGGACCACAGTGTTAAGAAATCATATTTCTGTATTTGGAATTTCATTTTATTATTTATAAAAAAGGGAGTTGATTGATAGAAGCAAGTGGATTATTTTATGTTTTATTATAAAAAATTCAAACATGCACGAGAGTATAATTAATGAACTTTCATATACACATCACCCATCATCACCCATTTTGCACACGTGCTTAATTGATGGCTTTCTGTGAAGTATTTTAAAGCACCCAGATATCTCACACACCCTAGTATACCCTAAAAATATGGGTATATTGCTACCTAACTAAAATGCATTATCACACTTAACAACACTAAGTAAATATTCATGTGTTCTCAACAATAATGATAGTTCTGTGTGCTTTTAGAACTATTCATATTATAGGGGCTTTGTTAATAAATGCATAGAAATTGATGGATAAAAACATAATTTATCATTTCTAAATATATGCATACTCTTAACAGTCCCCCAAAAGTGTTGTTCAGTTAGGTTGGCTTATGATTTGAAATGTAGAGTTTAGTGTGAGTTAATAATATTCCCACAAAGACGTGTGCCATTGATGATGACGACAGTTTAAACTTGGCAGATCAATAACTAATGCAAAAATAGAAGCCACAAGGGAAGGCTTCAGAACATTACCAACAGGCTAGCTTTCCTTGTATTCTCTGTAAAAACTTGTGTTTTATCTGAATTAAAGAGCCATTGACATTCAATTCAGGGATGTGTGCGACAGAAAAAAGAGAGAATATATATATGTACGTTCTCTGTTTTTAAGTGAAGTTATTGGAAAGCATGACTTTCTTCATAAAGTAGACACAATAACAAAGCCTTATTGTGGAAATTGTTTTTACGCAACTACTCAAGTCAAAAATGTCTTCATCCTTGAAACTGACCTTATCCTAGTCATGGATTGTTGGTGTTTAGTATTCAAGCTTCCTAATTCTTTTTTGAAAGGCTGTCGCAGGAGAACTGCATGTAGAATATATAATGATTTATTTAGTCTCACAGTCCCTTATATGTGGGAACCAAAGAAAAGAAAAAGAAGGCAAGCTGATTCTCTCATATTAGTAGAAACAATTGTCTGTGAATTAATTTAAGCAACTGATAATACAAAACTAAAAATAGTAACATAAGAATCTGATTTTTTAAAGTGTTTTTGCTATTCATACCATCCATCCATATTTGAAACATCTGTATTTTAAGTGCTTCAAGATAAGATATTTTAGCCTTGTACTGTTTCCATGAAATTAGATTCACCCAATCAGAGTACTAAATTCGTAAAGTTCATTCATCTCCATAGTGAATTTCTGTGAGTTTATTTCAAGAAACAAATATTCACAAACCCAGAAGATTGTTGTGAAATAAAAGGATAATGATGACACAGAGCTTGTAGATCATTTTTTTCCATATAAGTCTAACAAAACAAGAACCAAAACAGGCTGCATCAGCACATTTAAAGGTTTGAAAAAATTTAGCCAGACAACTGATTATCTTTAAAAAAAAGAAAAACAAAAAAAGGTTTACTTCAAGTAGGTTATTAGCTAAATTCTCTCTCATTTTCTCCCAGTGTTTTGTGTTTGTGGTTAAATAGGCAGTGTGTAGGATTGCTCTCTCGTACGGATGGTATAAGCAAAATAGTTGAAAATGAAGGTCAGCCGTATTGCCTTATTTCCGAGTACAAACTTGGTGCCTTGGAAGTACTTTTTGAACTTCTGAGGGTTACATGTAAGCCAGTAACTTTGCAGCAGTGTCCATCAGAAATTTCCCCTACAAGGAGCCAGGCCTAGCTTTAATATGGGTGCAAGATGATTTTGGCTTCAAAAAGACAAGAAGCCACTTGGTATCTCCATTAGGATTTTAATGCTTGCCTCATAGTCAGCCAGCCCAAAACTCATCTCCTGTCAAGACTTGCCCTGCCTCAATTGCTCAGGCTAAGAAGCTCTGCTTAGGGTAGTGCTTGACTCTCTCTCACAGCCCATTTCCAGTGTCCAGAGAATTCTGCAGGCTCTGCCTTTAAAATGTACTCGGAACCCAACCACTTCATCATCACCATCTAGGTCCAGGCCACCCCATGTCTCCCCTGGATTACTGCAGTAGCTGCCTAACTGGTGCCCATTTTCACTCTGGTCTCTCTACAGTTTTGTCTCAACACAGCAGCCAGGATGATTTGTTTTCATTTTTAGAATTCCCTGCTTGAAACTCTCCAAAGACTTCCATCTCTGAGTAAAGTCCAAAGTTTGCATTATGGCCTATGAGTTTCTGTTTGACCTGATTTACAGGTTACTGTGCTCCCCCTTGTTCATTTATCCTTCAATACACCAGACGCACCCATGTCCCAGGGATTTTGCACTTGTTACTTCCTCTGCCTAGAATATTTTCCCCCACACAGCTAGCTCTCTCATCTCCTTCAAACCTTTGCTTAAATATCTTCTTGGTGAGGCCTTCCTTGGCCTCCTCATTTAAACTTGCGGTCACCCCCAGTGTTCATTATTCTTTTCCCCAGCTTTCTGTGCCTCTGTAGCATCTATCACCACCTAAGCCATGACTAATTTTATTTATTTACTTTTTATTGTCTGTCTCCTCAACTAGAACATAAGCTCTCTGAGTGCAGAGGGCTTTTTTAATGCTATATCCCTTGTGATTAGAAGAGTATCTGGCACACAGTAGGTGATAAATATGTGTTGAATAAATCAACAAAGGTACCCACAGAACTATTTAGCAATATTTTACATTATGTGTTTTTTTTTTTTTTTTTTTTTTTTTGCTATACGCGGGCCTCTCACCGCTGTGGCCCCTCCCGCTGCGGAGCACAGGCTCCGGACGCGCAGGCTCAGCAGCCATGGCTCACAGGCCCGGCCGCTCCGCGGCACGTGGGATCCTCCCGGACCGGGGCACGAACCCGTGTCCCCTGCATCGGCAGGCGGACTCTCAACCACTGCGCCACCAGGGAAGCCCCTACATTATGTGTTTTTAAAACATGCTACCATACTGTACATATAACACTTTCTTTTTATATCCAACAATTTGGCCTAGAATTCTTCTGATGTTAGTATGTGGCTCAACCGCATTTGTTGGAATTGCAGTATGCCTTATATGGAGGTCAGGTTTTTTTTTTTTTTTTTTTTTTGCAGTACGCGGGCCTCTCACTGTCGTGGCCTCTCCCGTTGCGGAGCACAGGCTCCGGACGCGCAGGCTCAGCAGCCACGGCTCACAGGCCCAGCCGCTCCGCGGCATGTGGAATCTTCCCGGACCGGGGCACGAACCCGCGTCCCCTGCATCGGCAGGCGGACTCTCAACCACTGCGCCACCAGGGAACCCCCTCCAATTTTTAATAAAGACAATGTAACATGTATATTCTGCACCTGCTTCCTTGGGTGCATGAGAGTATATTTCTTTGGGGGAAGTAGATTTGTGGTCTTTCACCTTTGCTAAGCTGGAACTATGTTCCTGGCATTCCTTCTCTTACATAGTTCCTACGTAGTGTGAGCTCTAAGAAGCATTCTTCATGAGATTTGGAAGGTGGAAGTTAGCAGGAGCCATATTGTTTTTATACTTGGAAGGTCGGTCTGGGCACCAGGTGCTGCCTCCACTCATGCACCTGTCGCTTATCTACCGGCTTCCACGGCTGCCCTGGGGTAGCAGCTGGGCTGCTAGGCCAGCCAGGCTGTGTCTCCTGCTTCAGCTTCTCTGCCTCCCGGGCACGGCGCATGTTTAGTCCATGATGGCACGCGCGGGCTCCTCCTGTTGGACCCCCCCATCACCCAAGTGAGAGGTTTGGTGGTGCTGAGAGTCTAATGCAGATTCCCAACCTTCCTCGGGGCTTCAGCCTCAGCCTCCCAGGTTCCAGTTTATTCTTTCTTCTCCCATTACATCCTGTTACTTCCATCTTCCCTTCCTGACCACCTGCCCTGTGGACTTCATGCTCCAGCACCAGACACAGAAAGGACAGCCACATATTGACTGTGCAACCATCTCCCACAATTGCTTAAGGTCAAACCAAATATATGTATTTATATCCTAGTGGTTCTGCTTCTCTGTTGAAATGCTGACTGATGCAGGTAGATACTGAAAAACGGATTTGCCAGGCCATAGGATTTGTGCATGTTTTTCATTTTCATAGATTAAAAGATGGATCTCTCGTCTATGAAACATTGGAAACATTTCCCCCCAGGGATCTATACATTATGAATCAGTTTCATTTGTTTGCACCTTAACAATCTGAGCAGATAGTAGAGTGTGTTTTCATGCTGAGAGAGTGGCTATAGAGAAACCGGGGAAGGGAAACAAGAGTAACATGAGACCAAATGATGTGGCGTCCTCCTCTAAACAGCTGGTCTCAGTTAACAGGACCACAGTGAATCAATTTACATTTTAAATACTCCCTTTGTAATGCCAGAAATCAGAAACATAACTTCAACAAAAAAAGGCTTAGATTTTTTTTTTTTTTGTCGAATCGTTTGAAGGTTTGCTGTTCATGAACAAAAGCGATTTTCCTCAGTGTGTGCATTCTTACTCTTGGCAGATGTGGGACAGATGTTTTTATTATAGACACATGGGGACTTACAGGAAAAACACCCTTCTAATTACTGAAAGCAGCCAAAAACTGTGTTCCATAACTTAGTGATGAAATTAAAAACCCATCTTATGGCTTAAAACATTCATATTAAGATGCCATTATAGTTTGTCGTTCCTTTGATCACATCTATGTCCTAAGAGTAAGTTCCTTAGACCTCTGCCTTTACAGAGGCCCAGTGAGACGTTGTAAACTCTTGCCCCCCTTGTTACTACTGATTGAAATAGGTTTTTGGAAGACAGAGTCCTCTTTAGATTTTCTAGTTTCCCTACTCTAAAGCGTTTCTGTCAAGCAGTAGTCCCTAAAGATGTCAATAACAAAAGGCCATTTTAAAAAGGGAAGGAGCTTTCCTCCTTGGAACAATGTGTGGGTGGAGGGATGTGCTTAACAGAGCAGGGCCTGCCTGCCTCTGATGTTGTGCCTCATGGGCTTCTATGGTCGACCTTGGCAAACCAGGCTTCACCGTAGAAAGTGACTGTGGCTCACCCGTAGAGTCCCAGAGGGTCCACGAGTGCCTTTAACAGAACCAACATTCCTAGATGACATTAGGTTCACAACTAGGAAAAGCAAATTCTTGGATGATTTATATTTTATTTTGCAAAACTTAGATGAGCTCAGACGCTAAGCCGAAGGTTAATAGTTATCTCTTTCCTGAAAGCTGAACTCCCCTTCAGCAAAGACCCACAGCGACTCTGAGGGTCTCTGGGGAGCTCTGCCTCTTAGCTCTGCTGGCAGCCAAGGGCCTGCACAGCTGAGAAAGAGCAAGAGTTGAAGTTGCTCTGCAATGAGATACTTCACTAACAGTCCTGTTTGTATTCCAGAGGCATCTATTATATACTCCTAAGTCACTCTCCAGGGAATCTTAAAATGTGTTCTAGCCTCCTCAGGTGAAGGTTAGGGATGTGTTCAAGCTTCGGAACAGCTTTACTGATAATGTATAAAATCTGAACAGAGCTGTTGGAGTTCTGCCCTGCTCTGGTCCCTAATAATCAAGTTCTTGGAAATAGGCGTCTTCCCTTCTTAGAAATTCTTTTTTATTTTTAAAACACCATTAAGGTTCATTGAGAAATGCACTTTTTCCGAGCATTTCTGGCCTGCGGTTCTGTGTTTGGTCCTTCTCGTCATCTAAATTTCCCGTGAGCAGGGCACATTCCACACAGTCGCTCCTGGTTGGCCTAGAACACTCTCTGCCTTTGCAGCCCCAGTGGTTTAGTTTTCCTATTCCTGAGGAGAAAATAACTCACTTCCTAACCCTGACTCTGATGTCATTTCCTTTCCTCTTTGTGCCACAGAGGGCTCCCATTCTGGGAAGAAGCATTTAGGCTTCTGGGAGGAGTTCTATGGTAAGGTATGGTGCACACCTTTCACATGTAACTTTGGACCCCGGCTAGATGATTGGCACATCCGTAACCTCAAATGCCATCTGATACCAACCAGCTCATTCTCACTCATCTCCTCCCTCTACCAGAGAGCACCTCCAACCCTGACAGGCATACCCTGATACACAGAGTTCCATACCCATCTTTCCCCCACCTGCCTAGCTTTCTCCTCTCGTTGTTCTAAGAGACACAGCTCCAAGCATGGGTCTCTACAGACCTCATTTCATGCAGTGATGGTGAAGAGCAGAGATCTCAGAGCCAGGGTGTGTGGGTTCCAGACCGGGCTTTTCATTTACTAGTTGTGTAAACTCAGGCAAATTACTTGATCTCTTTGTGTCTCAGTTTCCTTAGCTATAAAATGTGGGATTAAAATAGTATATTTACCACATAGTATTGTCGATATTTATTGAATTAATATATGTCTGTTTTCTTGAATAGTGCTGGCCAATAGTAAGTGCTATGTAAGGGTTAGCTATTATTTTCTGACATATTTGAAATACTGCAGCTATTTCCAAAGTAGTTCTGTTTTTTAAAAGGACGGTTCCGGATTATTGATCTTTTTTAAGTTGAAAGTATTACCAGATTCTTCAACTCTCTCTTTTCCTTCTCCTTTTACTTTCCTTTTCATTTTCTCTCTGTACCTGCATAGGGAGGTAAAGCACAAAATGAGTCCACCTTGCTGACTCTAGGTGCAAAGGGTTCCTTGGGTAGCACTTTGGAATCTTTGATGGGCCTAATGGTATGTCTCTTAATGCATCCCAAAGTTTGTAACATGACATCAATGGCTTTCTTCATCTAACAGCAACCATACAGAAGTAGTAGTAGCTACTTACCGTGGACTGGATCTTGTGATAGGTGTATAAACCTACAGTCTGTCTCTTTACAAACTTATTCTTAACTTTTAGAAACATGGTGGTCAATACCAGATGAAACAGCTAAAAGAGTGGACGTGATTTCCTCTGGGAGGGGGAGATGGGGGAAGGAATGGGTGGGCAGGGGATTGCAATTGTCTTCTTGTACTCTACAGAATGATTTGACTTTTACCTATTTCTTCTGGTATTTATCATCATTATCAACAAACATGCTTATACTTCTATTTCCTGATTTTTTTTCAGTATTACATATTATCTCATGGTTTCCTGTTATTGGGAAGTAAGGATTTAGCTCTCTTACAGCCCTTCTCCCATCATCTCAATATATTTTGGTTAGCTCAATACTGTATTTAGACAGTACACTGACTGTAAATATTATTCACAACTGATCCATGTAGTATATATTTCATTTCTTTTCTCTTATTGTACAATGTTGAGTATCCTCGGAGTTAATAGCTATTTTTTCTATGTATCAATCACTTATTCAAACCCGCTTGATATCTTCAAACACACCAGGTAATTACCAGATTTGGTTTTGTTCGTGCTATCTTTCCTCCAGCCCTCCATCTTTCTGCTCTAACCCAGTACTTAGCCTGGGTCTCTCCTCACCATCACCAGAAGATAGGGGTGTGATTTCTTCTACTTCTCTCTTTTGTTGGATTCTTGTTTCTTGAATGGCATGTCTTCCTTTTCTTGGTCAGGTGGAGCACATCCTCCACTAGTCTCCTGAGAAAAGGAACAGAGGAGATAAATTTGTTGAGGCTTTTCACATGTGCATATCTATTATCACCTATACTCACAACAATCTGCAAGATGGTTTTTATTATACTTATTGATAAGAAAACTGAAGTTTAAAGAGGTTTAATACATCTGCCCAAGCACACATACCTATAATGAAGTAGAACTGAGAAAGAAATTGGCAGAGTTGTATACATGCACGCACACACACACACACACACACACACAATAAATTGGCTAGTACCACTTATCATTAATTCATTTCATTTTTACAGAAACAAATTTTAGAGAATTAATTTGAAGAGTATAAATTTTTCTTTCCTTCATTTAGTTTTGCCTAGACAATTAATTCATCACTCCTTTTGAATGATAATCCTAGAAAAAATTTTCATTTTCTGTAGTTAGAATATCAGCTTGAATATTAAAAGACAACAATCAATGGAGAAATGTTACAGATATAGCAAATTGAGTTTGACTATACTATATTGTATAAATGTTAGTTTGGACACAGTATTTTTTTCATGGGCATAATATAAATAGCAATAGAACTACAAGGATTTATAACTGCTGAGTAATTAGAAACTTATAAATTCTGGCTACAGTTTTTATTAGAGAAACAATTCTTCACTCCCAGTTCTTTATTGAATTATGTGACTATTGAATTTGAAGTCTAGGCAATGGCCTAGATGACCTTGAGTTCTCTCCTTCAGCACTAACATGTTAAAAGCACTTCATATAAAAATGAGGAACGAATGTAAAAATGATACCAATGTTTAATTCCTCCACAGCTGTTATGAACTGAAAGTTTGTGTCCCCTCAAAATTCATATGTTGAAGCCCCAACCCTTAATGTGATGGAATTTGGAGATAGGGCCTTTGGGAGGTAACTGGGTTTAGATGAGGTCATGGAGGTGGGGCCCCCATGGTGCAATAGTGTCCATATGAAAAGAGTAAGAGAGACTAGATTACACTGTTTTCTCCACCATGTAAGGACGTTGAGAGAAGACTGCTGTTTACAAGCCAGGAAGAGTGTTCTCACCAGGAATCAAATTGGCTAGCACATTGATTTTGGACTTTCCAGCCTCCACAACTGTGAGAAATAAATGTCTGCTGTTTAAACCACCCAGTCTATGGTATTTTGTTATAGCTGCCAAAACATATCAAAATAATAGCTCATTTATTAAAATTTGGGATATTTTAAGACCTAGGATATTATAATATGACGAGGAACACTTTATATTTAGAATGAATACTTTATATATTAGTTTAAGATATCATGTAATTTGGAGGGCTGTAGAATGTTTTTTTCAAAATTAGAACTCTACAGTTGCAAACACTAGGGTCCAAGTTTCACCCCTGCCACCATTGGCTGTTGGAATCTGAACAACTTTCTGCATTTGTGACATAGCATTAATAAGGCACACCTTGTAGGGTATTGTGAGAGTCAAAAGACTAATGTCAGGTACTTAGCATCATGCCCTGTATGTACTAAGTACACAATATACGTGAGATTGCTTTTTTTTTAAATGACTTACATTTATTTTCTCTCTCCCCCCGCCCCACCCCTTTTTCCTTCCCTCTCTCTCCCTCTCTGAGATGGTAAAGAAAGACTTAAAATCAAGAGTAGTTTCCTGACTAAGAGGTCTATATTGGTCAGGATTAAGTCACAAAACAGAAAGTACAAAGTCTTTTGAACAAGGAAAGTTTAATATAAAGACTTATTAATAGCAGAATGAAGTCACAGAGAATTAACTTGTGAGAGGTAAAGAGAATTGGAAAGGATACAGGGTTAGCAGATACAGGGAGCAGCCACCACCCCTAGGGTGAGACACAGTGTCCAAGGTAGCACCCTCACCCCACCCAAGCTGAGATCCAGACCTCCTTGCAGGGACGAGGATGACTGCTAGATGGCAGAAAAGTCACTGTGGAGGTGTGCTGGTAGGACTTGCCAGAGATCTTCCCTCTGGGTTGTCAGAGAATGCAGTCCACAGAGAATTATCAAGCCTCAGAACTTGCGAGGTGCTGGGGATACCTGCTGACCACTGGATGCTGATGCAACTGGGAGCTGGGGAGGCTGCCCTCTGCGGGAGTCTAGTCCACTGCCCTGTGTGGCTTGGACCAGGGCACTTCCAGGTCATCTGTACAAAATAAAGGTCAGCCCCCCTGGGTTGATAGATGACCAAACTTGCAGGATCCTGGGCATATGTATACACGAAGCTGGGAACAGTTCCCAGGCTGGGGCACTACCTTGTACTGCATGGGGCCCCTGGCTATGCCACTGCTGCTTGAGTTGGAAGCTAAAAAGAGTGTGCTGCAGCCAGCTATTAGAGAAAGGTGCATCCTTCTGGAACTCAGCACAAGAGGGCAGGCAATGGAGAAAAGCATTCTCTTCTGGAGCCTGGAAAGAGATCTACCCAGGAACCAAGAAGAGAACTCTTTTCTCCCCAAGTCTCCCTCTAGCACCCTCTATAGACAAGCCTTAATGTCTTGCTGGGTGGCAAAAGAGAAATATTTGCAAGGCCCAATTCTGTTATCACAGAGCATGCAAAAAGGATGAATTTGCAGCTGACCTGTAATACTTCAATAACCTGTACCATGTCACAGTCAGAATCATACATACAAATAAGTCACCATATCAGGACAACATTTATAGTATGCCTGACACTGTGTACCCTAGAGAGATCAAGAATATTAATCCTTATAAATGTCACATATACCACATATGGCGATAAATGTCACATATACCGTTCCAGGTGTCTGACATCCAAGAAAGAAAGTTTAAATCTCCTCCTCAAAGAACTTAAGGAGGAAGCATGAAACAATTAGAAACAAACAATCATATACTGTCAAGAGTTAAGTAGGGTTATACAAACTTTTTTGCCAAGCAATTATAGAGATGATGGATTTTTTTTTACTATGTTTTTGTGTATTTATCTCTTTTTAATCTTCCACAGACACACTCAAACTGCTTTCTATTTAAGTATTTATTAAATTCCACAATAAAGTATATTTCTCTACAAGCTTTATAAACCACAAATAAACATTACTTTAAAATCATACAAAATCATATCACAATATTCTGCATGCACCAGTTCTGAATTTCCCAAAACCTGATGATCATTACTTTGTAGATTAGCCAGAACCGTTTTCTTTTTTTTTTTGGGTTAAATAAATATTCTTTGTCCCACCCCAGTGACGTCTTATTTGTCACCAATTTATCACATTTGTTTTTCTTGCTATTGCTTCTCTTAAGAAATGCATCTTGGTAGTTAAAAGAACATGTTGGAATCCAATAGACCTGGTTTAAATCCCAGCTCTTTCACTTTTTAACTTAAACAGTTATATAACTCACATGAAGACATACTTATGTATCTGTGGTACTTAGCAGACTGTTGATACACTGTAAATATTAGTTATATTTTAAAGTTTAACTGGCCTAAGAAAGGGGAGAACAAAAACTAATTAGTCTATTTTCTGCTTGTTAGTATCAGTGATAATGGAAGTAAAGGGAGGAAATTTTGAAACTCATGGATAAATACAGTTTAGCTGTCATCCATCAGTGGACATCAGTTTGATGAACGGTCTCTATAGTGACAGAGGCACAGCACTGGTCCAATCAACCAGAAAGTCTTAACAAATCAAGTTGTGAGTTTGGGGTGATGACAAGTCCATTTATTCATCTCTTTCTTTCTCCTAGGACTATGGCTGCTTTGGTGCCCTCAGGAAATGAAATAACATCAGAGTTAGATTAGATATTCTCTGTAGACTTGGTTCCCGGATATTAACATCCAGAAAGCACACAGAATGTTTACATGTGCTGGATTCATCTGGCTTCCTCATGATGAGCCAAGGCCAACTGGAATAGCCCATGTAGCCGAGATGTTATCATGATAAGCTCACAGTCACCAGATGTTCTATTTTCTACTCTCTCCCACATGGCAAAAAGTGAAACTGTCTGCCAGCCTCTTGATTAAACCAGTCTTCATCTTCTGTCCCATCCAAAATGCCAACTTCATAAATTATCTGTTCCACCCATTCTTTACCCTACAATCCCCTGACTGCATCACATACCTTACACTCCACAAAATACCAGAAAACAAATGTTAAGAAGTTCCTGAGAGAAAGCAGAGCTTCTTGAAGAAAACAGAATTCCTTCTGCTTTCATTTTCCTTATTAATTAAAATAATTTAAAAGCTGTACATCATAGGAAAAACAGAACCCATAGAAATGGATTGAGGCCCAAGATGTATAAGGAGAGAGAAATCAAGCAAATATCTGTGTAGAACAGATATTTCAGGTCTCAGCCACAAATCAATTTTTTTTTAGGGAAAGCAGGAAGAAGTTAATGGAGGATCACAACATTACTTTGAAAAATTACGGAAAACAGTGACTAATGACCCAATTTGGGAAACAATGAAGAAGTTGGATACCACAAGCTTTAGAACAGAAGCTTCACCACGATCCTGGGAAAGATGATGCAATAGATTACTAAATGGCCGTTTGTGAGCTCTTAGAAAGGAAGCAAAGCTCGCTGGAGATCAGCATAGTTTTATATGATTTAATAATGTCAGACATCACATTTCCTTTACTGACAAGGGTTTTGAATGGGATAGGGCAACAAAATCCTTTAGAAATGGTATATACTAATTTCAGAAAGACATTTACCAAAATATCCCTTGATGTGCTTTGGGCAATTCATTAATTTATTTAAGACATATTTATGAAACCCATATTATATGCCAAAGGTTATACTAGCACTATGCAACATAGAAGAATATAGGCTGGATGATGGTAACTGTGGGTAGATTGAATACTTTCTAAAATCTCTACTCCCAAAGTATGTACTATCACGTGAATAAGAGTCCTAGCTGTCCTACATTTTTATGAAGATTTTTAACTACCCAGAATTGCTTAAGTTTAAGTGACATATTTGAAAACAGAATCAAGGCTGAGAGATAACTTGATAGGCTAAATTAATGGGCCAAAAACGACGAGGCAAAATTAATTGGAAATGACACAATATCTTGCACTTAGTTTCAAGAAATCAACTGCACAGGTAAAAAAAGCCTTCATTAAAACAGTTGCTCATATGAAAACAGACACTGTATTTCACTGGAAGGTCACTATGATTTATTAAGTGTGACCTCTCTACTGAAAATTTAATAGAATTTGAGCTACCTGTCAGACGCTTAGAGTCAGAATAAGAGTCCATCATAAGGACACTACCCCATACTTGTCAGACTATTTCTACCATGTTATGCTCAGCCTTGGGTACTGAATTGTAAGAGGGGCAGTCTCTGTCTACCAGCACGCCAAGTTGAAGGCAAACAGTATTGTGTATGTTTTGGCAATCTAGTCATAGCAAGTCAACTGAACTAATCGAAGGATGTCTGCACAGAGAAACAAAAACTCCCGAAGGAGATAAAATAATTATCTTCAAATGTTGAAGGGTTTCAATGTGGAAGAGGGATTTAACCAAGTTTGTGAGTTTATGACCTTAGAACCTTGGGATACACAAGGGACTGAGAGGTCTTATTTGCTGTGCAGGGTATTGGGGATTTGAAGCGAACGGAGAAGAGAGAGTAGAAGGGGTTTGAAAACCAGTATAATAAAGAGGAGGAGTAGAGACTGTCTGGTGAGTAGAGCAAAGCCTTTGAGATCAGATATACCTGGATTCAAGTCCTGGCTTTGAACTAACTGTGTGATCTTGGGAAAGTTGTCTAACCTCTCTAAATTCAGTTTTATCACCTGTGAATTTCGAATAATGGTCGTACTTAATTCAGAGGATTGATATGAGAGTGAAAATATGTGATGCATGTAAAGAGAGATGTGCACAGTGTGTGATCAATTAATATTAGCTTGTCTGCTTTTTCTATAATGCAATGGAGTAAGGCTAGGATTAGCATCTGGAGGTTAAATTGAGTCAGTTTTTGGCTTTCTAATATAAGAAACTTCTGATCTGTTAGAACTTCCCAATAATACATTTTGAGTAATAATGAGCTCTCCTTCACTGGAATGTTCAAACAGGTTTGGGGAGGAGTTTTACATCATATAAGACATTGTTCTAGAATGACCCTATTTGTTCTTAGCTTTTACAAGTATGAGGATCTGTATTTAGCATCAAATATTTCTCATAATTTTTCATATGATAGTATTTGTATTTTAATTATTCAGTTGAAATAAGCACAACAGAAACTCCTGTAGAAAATATGAGTGACGGCTACAACATTGAGTTTTTACTGTGTGGTAGGCACTTTACAATAACTCTACAATAAACTTTACAATAAATTCTACAATAAACTCTGCAATAAACTCTATGACACAGATGAACAAACTGAGGCTTCTAAGACTTAAAACATCGGACCTAGGCTACAGAATTTATGGAGGACAGTAAAAACTTCAAAATATTTTTAAAAACACTAATTATCATACAAACAAATAGTAAACACGTGCCAAAATGTTATTTAACTTATCACTGAGAAAATCAAAAACTGACAAAGTTGGTTCAATGGAAGATATCAGAAACTGATTATATTATATAGAGTCCATGAAAGAAAGAATGCTGGGATAAAATTGCTAAATCAGATACAAAAATTTTATTGCCTTAATTCCATGAGGACAATAAAAACATAATCTTTGAAGTTATTTTCTCTCCTGGACAGAAGTGTCTTTTATCATTATTAGAAAAAGTCACTGTTACGTTGTGCAGGGAACAGCCTCCAATACCAAGTTTGATGTGTAGAATATCTACTGGGAAATGCTCATGGGATCAACACCTAATGAAGAGAGCGTAAGAGAGCACGATTGGGCAGAAGGAGAAGCTGTGATCCTGCCCCAGGGAGGGCTCAGCTGATCCAGCTCTGTTTTTTTGAGCTGGGAGGAGGGAGTTAGCCTTTTATATCCCTTTCTTTACATGACTTCACCAGTCGTGGGAAGTTGGTTACTCTTGGGAGGAGGTGTGACCTTGGGAAAGCCAGTTTTCTTCAATGAGGCAGTTCCCAAAGAGGACTGGTAACTGAGAACTGTCTTTTGGAAGTATTTCCAGTAGCTGGGGAATAAGACCTTCATTTCTGGAGGTAGATCTGGGGTACACCTTATGGGCTCTATCACAAATAAAAATGGTTTAGTTTTCTACATATAGAAATCTAACTTTAAAGTATTGTTAAATGTCTGGGCCATAATCAGTAGTAAATAGTAAGTCCAACAAACTTACACTTCCCTAGGTCCTAGAGAGTCATAATGGGCTTGCTAGATAATTATTAGCATAATAACCAAGGGTGTGCAGCCATCTTTTGCATCATTTAAAATTTTCCTTAACAATAGTAAGGGGATATGACTCCAAAGAAACTCTCAACAATTAAGACAATATCATGAAGTAGCTAAGAATTTAACATCTTGAAATGGTCTCATAATTTTTAAAATATTAGCACAAATGAACTCAAGATGTGTTATTGCTTCAAACTATGGACATTTCTTGGTAAAATATGAATATGAGACACTCCTCCCAGGGATTTGCAACCCACAGATTGCAAATAAAAGCATTAGATAAATTTAGGGCAATTTCTACCTCACAGATTCTGAAGGGCTTGTCTTCCTCAGAGAAAGAACGCACCATGGATGTTTACTTTTAAAGAACATCAGGCAAAGTCTCTTTTCTTAAACGTGCTTTTTCCTCCTTCCTCACTAGTGACTGAAATTCTTTTAACAGGAACAAAATCTTGCATTTAATCACTAGTGTTATTGCCTAAATTTAAATGACTTTATGAGCAGCAAAATTATGCGGTGGACATTATTATTGCTGACCATGATTTTTAGAATTTCTTTCCTTGCAGGCATACTTTGAAGTAAGATGTGGCTTGTGACTTGGTTTAGTCAATGAAATATGAGTGTAATTATCATTTCCAGGCAGAAGCATTTATGAGCTGGTGCGTGATTTTCTCTGGTCTCTTCCGCTGTTGCAGCAATTGTAGAAGCATGCATTGATGTGGAGGTGCCAACAGTTTGAAGAGGCCTGGAATGCAGGCCTCTTCACATGGAGGCTGGTTGCTGTGGAGAGCTGCCCATACTCTCCAGCAGACTTCATGGGACTGAGAAAGAAACTGTGTCAAGCCACTGAGATTTTGTCTTTATTATCTTAGCATAACTGAGGTTAACTTACTAATAGAAATGAAGACTTACGTGTATGCTGAGGTATAACTGACTCAGATTATCTACTTTCCTTTTGGCAGGTTTTAGCAGAAAGGAATGGCAAAGAGAAGCCAGGAAGGCATTCTTAGGACACTCAGTCAGGGGAAAGGAAACCAGTAGGTGGGACAAGGAAATATTTAAAACCTTTTTAAGTTCATCCTGTGACAGACTTTCACTGATGTAGTTTATTAAAAGTATTTTCGTAGTTTATTGAAAATATTAAAAATACTTTTGTAAAAGTATTTTTGTAATATTAAAGGTTTCTTTCCCTTCTTCCCTCTCTTCTTTCCTTCCTCCCTGAGTTGATACCAGAGAAACTGGAGCAGAGAAACCTTGAAGATTTAGTTGAAAGTCTTAAAAAATTATATAAAGACTTCCTTACAGTTTACAGAATATTATGGGATTTCTAATATGCATATCATTGTTCTACTTGCAACTATTGAAGTGGTTCACAATTCAGAAGTCCTTCCAAGTACAAACAGCACATATCTAGGCCACTTAAAGGTTTATTTGTTACTAACTCTACTACTGGGGGAGCACACTTAAAATGTGAGTTAAAATCTACATAGTTTCTAAAAATGTAAACCTCATTTTTATTGGAGTCATACAGGCTCATAACAACAAGAACAAAACCATAGTCCTATATTCACTCTACCCTTCCCATCACTATCTTCTACTTTCAAGAGTCAAATATATTTAACTCTCTTAACAGTTCTCTACAAGTTACCTTCAATTTTCATTTTAATTGCTTATAGTTCTCTTTCTCCTTTTCTGTTTTAGATATTATATATTGACTTACTACTAAGAAGGATGAATATTTACCTCCATTAAATTGGTAATTGCCCCAATTAATATCCTCTTATACACACCACCCTCCCCTAATTTTAAATATTATACTTTGAGTGAAATCAATATTCATTGACAATACTATGACTATACATATTCACAACTGAGCCGTGTAGTATGAGGCATTTTATTTAATTTATAATTTTTATTTTCTCTTGATGTGATAATTATCTACCATTTTTTAAAGTTTATTTTTCTAATTACTTAACTCTAATTCAGACAGAACTATAATACTATAAAACTCCCAGTGATACATTCAAACACATTTGCTGGTTTCATTTTTTTTTTTTTTTTTTTTTGTGACATATTCCTCCTGGAGTCCTCTATCCTCTTGAAATTATTAGGATTGTTTGCTCTCTAGGCCTAATGCCTAGGTGTCAAAATGCAATCTCCCTTTACCATGAATTTGTGTGCCTTCTGCAATCATGAACACGCTTGAAATGAATGAAAATTGGAAAGCCTCAGCAAAGAAATAGAAACTCTTGACAAAGAAATAGAAGATACAAAGAAGAAGTCAATGGAAATTTTGGAGTGGAAAAGTGTAGTAACCAAAATAAAAAACTCAGTGGATGGACTGAAGAGCAGAATGGATGGGACAGAGGAAGGAATCAGTGAACCAGAAGATAAAACAATAGAAATTACCCAATTTAAATAATAGAGGAAAAAATGACTGAAAAAAAATACGAACAGAGTCTGCCTTGGGCACCTGTGGAATGATAATAAGGGATCTAACATTTATATCATCAAATTCCCAGAAGAGAAAAAACAAGGAGGCCCCAAAAGAGTACTCAAAGAAATAATGGCTGAAAACATCTTAAATTTAGCAAGAGACAAAACCCCACATATTCAAGAAACTGAGTGACCCTCAAAAAGGGTAAATCCAACTTAATCTATGCCAATACACATCATAATTAAACATCTAAAAATTAAAGACAAAAAAATTGCTAAAAGGCAAAAGCAATTCCAATGACAGTGGATTCTCATCAGAAATCATGGAGGCCAGAGGAACTGGCAAAATATTTTTCCACTGCTGAAGGGAATTAACTGTCAACCAGAATCCTCTACTCAGTGAACATATTTGTCAGTAATGAAGGGGAAATAAAGACATTCTCAGATGAAAGAAAACTAAGGAATCTGTTTTCAGCAGACCTAACCTAAAAGACTGTCTAAAGGAATTTTTTTAAACAGAAATCTATAAAATTGAAAACAGAAAACAATAGCCAAAATCAATGAGACAAAGAGCTGGTCCTTTGAAAAGATCAATAAAATTGACAAACCTCTAGGAAGACTGACAAAGAAAAAAATTGAGGACACAAATTACCAGTGTCAGGAATGAAACAAGATCAGTGTAGAGACCCTGCAGACATCAAAAGGAAAATAATGAAATGCTACAAACAACCTTATACACATAAATTTGACAATTTAGACAAAATGGGCCAATTCTTTGAAAAACCCAAACTACCACCACTTACTCATTATAAAATAGACAATTTTAATAGTCCTATAAATATTAAGTAAACTGAATTTGTAACAAACGCTTCTCACAGAAATCTCCAAACCTACATCATTACACTAGAGAATTTTATCAAATATTTAAAGAATAACTGACAACAATTCCACACAATCTGGGACAGAATATGCCCCAATTCATTTTGTGAAGCTTTCTATAGAGCTACAGCAACCAAAATTGTGTAATTATAGCATTGGGATAAACATATAGATCAATGGAACAGAATAGAGAACCCAGAAATAGAACTAACATTCCCAACTGATTTTTACAAAGGTACAAAAGCAATCAATTGGAGGAAAGGACCTTTTCAACAAATGCTCCTGGAACAATTAGACATCCAGAGAGGAAAAAAAAAAACACAAAAGCAGAAACTCCACCTAGTTCTCACAACTTATATGAAAATTTAACTGAAAATGGTTCACAGACTTAACTGCAAAATGTAAAACTATAAAACTTTAAGAAAAAAACGTAAAAGAAAATCTTCCAGATTTAGGGCTAAGTGAAATGTTCTTAGACTTAACACCAAAAGAATAATCCATGAAAAGTAATGTTGATAAATAGGACTTCATTTAAAAAAAAAAAGCTCTTTGAAAGACCCCGATAAGAGATTGAGAAAAGAAGCTATTGACTGGAAGAAAATATTTACAAACCATCTCTCTGAGAAAGAATTGGTATCTCCACTACATAAAAATCTCTCAAAACTTAAGTGTAAAAGCTTTTAAGTTTCATTAGGTCCCATTTGTTTATTTTTTATTTCCATTACTCTAGGAGGTGGGTCAAAAAAGATCTGCTGCGACTTATGTCAAAGAGTGTTCTGCCTATGTTTTCCTCTAAGAGTTTTATAGTGTCTGGCATTAGATTTAGGTCTTTAATCCATTTTGAGTTTATTTTTGTGTATGGTGTTAGGAAGTGTTCTAGTTTCATTCTTTTACATGTAGCTGTCCAGTTTTCCCAGCTCCACTTATTGAAGAGGCTGTCTTTTCTCCATTGTATATTCTTGCCTCCTTTGTCAAAGATAAGGTGGCTCTCTTTCCTGTTCCATTGGTCTATATTTCCGTTTTTGTGCCAGTACCATACTGTCTTTTGATTACTGTAACTTTGTAGTATAGTCTGAAGTCTGGGAGCCTGATTCCTCCAGCTCCGTCTTTCTTTCTCAAGATTGCTTGGCTATTCGGGGTCTTTTTTGTTACAGATTGCCAACAAATACATGAAAGGATGCTCAATATCACTAATCATTAGAGAAATGCAAATCAAAACCACAATGATGTATCACCTCACACCAGTCAGAATGGCCATCATCAAAAAATCTACAAACAGTAAATGCTGGAGAGGGTGTGGAGAAAAGGGAACCCTCCTGCACTTTTGGTAGGAATGTAAATTGGTACAGCCACTATGGAGAAGAGTATGGAGGTTCCTTAAAAGACTAAAAATAGAACTACCATATGACCTAGCAATCCCACTACTGGGCATATACCCTGAGAAAACCATAATTCAAAAAGATACATGTACCACAATGTTCATTGCAGGACTATTTACAATAGCCAGGACATGGAAGCAACCTAAATGTCCACTGACAAATGAATGGATAAAGAAGGTGTGGTATATATATATACAGTGGAATATTACTCAGCCATAAAAAGGAATGAAATTGAGCTATTTGAAATGAGGTGGATGGACCTAGAGTCTGTCATACAGAGTGAAGTAAGTCAGAAAGAGAAAAACAAATACTGTATGCTAACGCACATATATGGAATCTAAAAAAAACGGTACTGATGAACCTAGCAGCACGGCAAGAATAAAGACACAGATGTAGAGAATGGCCTTGAGGACATGGAGGGGAAGGAGAAACTGGGACGTAGTGAGAGAGTAGCATTGACATATATACACTACCAAATGTAAAATGGATGGCTAGTGGGAAGCTGCTGCATAGCACAGGGAGATCAGCTCGATCCTTTGTGATGACCTAGAGGGGTGGGCTATGGAGGGTGGGAGGGAGGCTCAAGAGGGAGGGGATATGGGGATATATGTATACTTATAGCTGTTTTACTTTGTTATACAGCAGAAACTAACACAACATTGTAAAGCAATTATACTCCAATAAAGGTATTAAAAAAAGAAAAAAAACTTAACTGTAAAAATAGATACAATCCAATAGAAAATGAGCAAAGGCATGAACAGACATTAGACTGTAGAGAACATACAGATGCCAAATAAGCACATAAAAAGATATTCAACATCATTAGCCAATGAAGTAGCACCACGCACCTAACAGAATGGTTAAAATAAAAAGTAATAACATCACCAAATGCTGGTGAGGATATGGGAAACCTGGGTCACTCATACATTGTTGGTCAGATTGTAAAATGTTACAGTCATTCTGGAAATATTTTGGCAGTTTCTTAAAAATTAAACTTGCAATTTTTGATCCAGCAGTTACACTCATGGGTATTTATCATAGAGAAATTGTGATTTATATTTACATAAAAACCTAAACATGAATATTTATAGCCCCCAAAAGGAAACAACCCATATGTCTTTCATTGGATGATTAAACAAACAGCCATACATCCATACCATGGAATATTGCTCAACAATAAAATGTAATAAACTATTGATACATGCAATAACCTGTATGGCGATCTCCAGAAAATTATGGTGAATTAGAAAAGCAAATCCCAAAAGTTTACGTGGTATATAATTCCATTTATATAAGATTCTTGAAATAACAAGACCATGGAAATGGAGAACAGATTAGCGCTCACCAGAGATTAAGCAGGTGTTGTGGGTGAGAGGGAAGTATGTTCAGCTTTCAAAGTGAAATATGAAGGAGATTTTTGGGGTAGAAATGTTCTATATCTTGATTCTATCAATGTCAGTATTCTGGTTGTGGTGTTGTACTATACTTTTGCATGATATTACCACTGGATAAAACTGAGTAAATGGTACAGGGAACACTCCAAATTATTTTTTTACAACTGCATGTGAATCTACAATTATCTCAAAATACAACGTTTAACTTAAAATACTATGCCATGAGAAAATAGAATTTTGAAATATTTGGAAATTGAAAGATAAACCAATACATATATATTATACTTGTGTATATATATGTAGTATACATATGTATACATATTGCAGTGTACATATATTTCTGTGTATATGAATAAACCTATGATATTTACTATTTGGCCATTTACAAAAAGCATTTGCCAACCCATGATATACACACACACAAAATTGATGTTAGCAGATTCAACGTTCACAGTTTCCACTAGGACTTAAGAATTCCAGGGCATATAGCAATTTATAATTTTGCCAATTCATAGATTTTAGTGGCACACTGTAATTCTGGTGTTTGTTAGCAAGCTGTTTAGCTAACCGGGGAACAATCACAACACAGTTTTATGCTTTACTTGTCATTCCCTATTCTTTACATTATCCTACATGATATAAACATTTTTTTCTGAAAAATAGCCATTGATAAGATGCTAATAAAAATGTAGTTAATTTTTAGTGTTAGATATGCAGGGGAAAGACAAAGTGCTAATAAAGGAACACATCAGTTATAACATACTTTTGTGTTTTTAAAATGTGAGGAATTCATCAAGGTATTGACATACATCCCTTGAGAATGTCAGTTGTTCAGAAATACATATAAAATACATATTACCATTGTATTGAAGAAATTTAAGTAGAAAGTAAAATAATTTTAACAGCAGAACATAGTACATGAGGACTTTTGGTAATTCATAAGGCTTCTTACAACATAACTAAGGATGAGCCAATGATATTGAAATCATATGAACATAGAGTCAGTATTGTTTTAAATACTACATTGCTTGGGAAGATCTGAAATATTATTTCCGTACAGTTTTTTAGCATTTTCTCCTCTCTTCTTACTCCTTTGTGTAGTTTTTGTTTGTTTGCTTTTTAGGGTTATAGTTTCTAGTACAGATCAAAGAATTTCTCTTTCAGTTGGATCTAACCATCACAATTTTAAACATGTATTTGCTGTTAGAAGCCCTCCCTTACCTCAGTTCATAGTGAACATTGTTCTAATGCTGTGGTTGCAGTTTGAGGAGGTAGTGTTGATGTATCAGTAAATAACACTAGTAAAAATAGTGTGCTTTTTTAAAAAAAAAATATTTTATTTTATTTTTGGCTGTGGCATGTGGGAGATCCCGCTGTGGAGCACAGGGCTCAGTTGCTCCATGGCATGTGGGATCTTAGTTCCCCGACCAGGGGTCGAACCCACGTCCCCTGCATTGGAAGGTGGATTCTTAACCATCAGACCACCAAGGAAGTCCTCAATATGCTTTTCTGTCCTTCAGGCCCGGACATATATACAGTGCTTTAAACAATCATACAAATGATAAAGGAAGAATACTATACACTATTATATTTTCTTTTACTTTTTGCTGTATTTTGTACCATTTCCCTCTTCTATAACTTCCAGTTTCACTGAAGTTTGCTATTATAAATAAACGATTTGGAAAATAATTTTTTCAGAATGATTCTTTTTTCTTGCATGAAAGTTTTATACAGTTTTTATTTAAAGTTTAGTCTGCTTTTATCACCTCACATGAAACTTACATTTCAATAATTTTGTTTCACATGTGTTTTTTTTTAACATCTTTATTGGAGTATAATTGCTTTACAATCGTGTGTTAGTTTCTGCTTTATAACAAAGTGAACCAGCTATACATATACATATATCCCCATATCTCCTCCCTCTTGTGTCTCCCTCCCATCCTCACTGTCCCACCCCTCTAGGTGGTCACAAAGCACTGAGCTGATCTCCCTGTGCTATGTGGCTGCTTTTCACTAGCTATCTATTTTACATTTGGTAGTATATATAAGTCCATGCCACATGCGTTTTTAATAGCTTACCGTGTTGCTTGAGTGAATGCTGACATCAGCTATAAAATGTTTGTGGGCATATCAACATAGTCTTACAGTCATATATAAATCATGTAAAATGTGTACTTAACCCTGACACAACTTTGGCATAACTTTTAAATTCTCATTATCTGAGGACATACGAAATTGGGAAAAGCATAAGAATGGTTTCTGGAACTTTCCAATTCCCTCAGGAAGCAATTGAGTGTTGATTTACTTAGGATTCCAGAGTAAATTTCCCGACCACAATCAACTTTTTACAATGTCTATAAGTGGTAATTCCCATTTCCTCGAAGTTTCTTTATAATTAAGCGGGCAAGTATTACAGTTTTTGAGGAGTGTTAGAGAGAGAAGGGGGGATTAGTTATACAGCCTACAGCATTTATTTGAATACATTGTTTAAGTCTCAGAAAACTGGGCTGAAAATTTTAATCATTCGTTTTGCAGAAACATAGAGATCTTACAAAAACCTTTAAAGTGGTAAATTTGTGTGCCTTTCTAATATAGACCATATAATAGAATGGAAAAACTACAGTATTTGGAGTTAAAACACATACACACACATCCTAGGTTTAAGTTTTGGCTCTAGGCAGTGTTCTTATGCTCAGACAAAAGTGGAAAATCTTGTTAGTTGCAAAGCAGAAAGACACTAATCTTTCCTATGTAGCCGAGGGACATGCATGTTTATAAATATTTAATATTGCTGTTATATCAATATAGCTAGGAGATAGCCTTAGTTTCATCCTTTTCTCTTTATAGATGGTCAGAATTTTTAAGTATATTATCCCCAGTTTTACTCTTTTTATCTGCTAAATTTATCAGTTCTTGTGAAAACTATTTGATACTTTTTTATTTATATATTGGGTGTATATTGGTAGTTGCACATAGGTCCACAATTGTTATATTATCAAGTAATGTACATATTTATACATAATACTGCTTTTAACACTGAATTCTATTTGCTTTAATGGTACTACTTTTGCTATATATATATTTTTATTATTTATTTTGGGGGGGCTACTCTATGTTGCAGTGTGTGGGCTTCTCACTGCAGTGGCTTCTCTTGTTGCAGAGCACAGGTTTCAGTAGTTGTAGCACGTGGGCTCAGTAGTTGCAGCACATGGGCCCTAGAGTGCATGGGCTTCAGTAGTTGTGGCACGTGGGCTCGGTAGTTGTGGCTTACAGGCTAAGTTGCTCTGCAGCATGTGGGATCTTTCCAGACCAGGGATTGAACCCATGTCCCCTGCATTGGCAGATGGATTCTTAACCACTGTGCCACCAGGGAAGTCCCTACTTTTGCTATATTATCTTTCTCTTGGTTAGTATCATTTTCCATTCTTCCATTTTAAAACTTCCTATGCCATTACGTTCTAAACATGAATTTGTAAATAGCTGAATTTTCTTTCTTTTTATTCAAGTTGAGAATATCTGCCTTTTAAATAAGTTTGTTTTGCTTATATTCATAATGATTACCTTTCTATCATTTTATTTCTTTACCATGTAAGTCCTTCACTTCTTTGATCTCATTCCTTCTTTACATAACATCCTTATTTTGCTTTTTCTGCTACTGGTTTCAAAGTTATACTTTCTGTTCTATTCATTTGAGTCAGAGTTTCTCAGCAACAGTACAGATGACTTTTTGGGCTGGGTAATTCTTTGCTGTGAGAGCCTGTTCTGTGCATTGTAGGATGCTTCTTAACAGCATGCCTGACCTCTACTCTCTCCTAGAGTTATGGCAACCAAAATGTCTCCAGCCATTGCCAAATATCCCATGGGGGAAAACTCACTCCCATTTGAGAACCACTGTTTTGAAGGTTATCTGTAAATTGTTATGTGCACATAAGTTTTAAAAAGCTTAATATCACACTGTATCTTCTGCCCAGAGAAGATGGGGACCTTAAAATACTGTGTTTGAACTCCTTCCTTGTAGATTTAATTTCCTTTCTGGTAAAGTACTTTCTTCTGAAATGGTACTTTCTGTAAGTATAAAGTCTCTTACTGGGTTTGTATCTGAAAATGCATTTATTTTATCCTTATATTTAAATGACAGTTGAAATTGGGTTAGAAGGATGATGTTACTTTTCCTCAGCAATTAGGAGATATTACTCCATTTGGGTTTGGCATGTATCATTGCTCATGAGAAGTCTGCCGATCATTACTTGGAAGTGATTTGTATTCTCTAAGTTTTTATTATTTTCTCATCATCTTTGATGTTCTGTAGTTTCCTTATGATATGTTATTCTATATGTGGGTTTGTTTTTAAATTAGCCTACTTAGGATTTGAGAAGTGTTTTTAATCTGAGTATTCACGCTTTCTTCAACTCTGGAAAATTCTCCAACACCATCTCTTCAAATATGGCTTTCCTCTCATTTTCTGGATTCTCTCCTAGAACTGTAGTAGAAATAAGCTGGAATATCTCATTCTTTGTTTGTATCTCAACTTTCACGATTCCATCCCTTTATCTGTCTGTGTTTCAGTCTCAGTGATTTCTTTATATTTATCTATCATTTTATCAATTTTCTCTTTAATATTGTCCAACATGACTGCTTACAAATCTGAGTTTTTAATGTTAATAAACTACATTATTTAATTCTATAATTTACATTTTATTCTTTTTATCTGACTCCTCTCTTTTCCCCACAAAGTTTCTTCTTGAATTTTGGTTATATTATTTTCATCTCTGAATATTTCAAATCTATTTTATAATATCTTTTAGAGTTGTCCAGAGGGATTGATGAGATATGAATTTTCTCATGTTCATAGCTGCCATTTCTAATTTTGCCAATCTATTTCCTTTATGTATGCTGAAATTTCTACAGATGGGCTCCTTGTCAGTGGGAGTTATTTTTCTTTTGGAGGACTGAGTGACCTAAGTTGTGGGAATGTCCTTTCAGTTATTAAGGAAGTACCTTGGCTCTGTGCTTCCCTCTGCACTGAGTAAATGTGCATATTCAGAAATCACATCCACAAGTTCATGTTTTCTCTTTCTTTCAGGTTATAATTATTCTTCCAGTGATCCATGGAGATTAGATGACCTCTGCCATATCCTAAGGCCACTGGATATCCTCTCTGGTCCTTTAGCATAGATAAGACAACTCATGCAGATTCTTCTCTTTACTTAGGAAGCTCAGTTCCGTCTCTCAGACACCAAGACCATGGCCACCACAAGCATCTTGGTGAAGCTGTGTTAAAAATCCAGTCATTTAGACAGATGTTCAATCCAGATACTCTATGGGACACTTTAGTTCTCAGTCACTCTTTGTTTAAGTTTCCTCTTATTTTCTGGCATCAGGGATTGCTCATTTTTACTTTTAAGCTTGGGTTTGAATTTAAATTTTATTGGTTATATTTATCAATATAATGTTAATATATAATTTCTATATTGGAAGTTTTCTACTTCAGTTGAGTTTTCTGTATTGACTAGAACTCATTCGATTTTCTAATGTATCAATATTTCTTATTACTGCTTTTGCTTCTGTATCTTTATTTTTTTAAAAAAGAAATCATTATTTGATCCAGTTTTACTCAGATCTTAATCTGTTCTCTCCTTTAAGCCTTCTGCATCTGTTTCATAGAGATTGCCTCTTTTCATATCCTACTGAGAACACCAAACCTATTTTTAAAAAACTATGCTAGTTCATATAGTTTCATGTAGTTCATATACTTTTCAGATGTCTTCACTTCATTTTTGCTTTAGGATGAAGTTCTTACCCCCTTCAACCACAGTAAAATTTTCATAAGTTCTACACTAGGGTTTTTTTCTAGTTAAACCTCTAAATCCACCCTCCACCCTCCTTCACCCTCTGGGCACTCACTGTGAAGCTAATATTTATGGACTCCATCAATAGACGGGAGAATCTTCTGGCTTCCAGTTGAGTCCAACCAGTGGGAGCAGCTGCAGGAGATTGGAGGACAGAAAGAGAATGAGATTGAAATATTTAGTTCTCTATCTTCATTCCTTCCAGGCTGTTGACACTTGACATAGCACCTGTGAGGGACCCTGTCCTTGTAGCTTCCTCTCTAGATTCCAAGATCTGTTCCCTGACTTTGCCCCTTCAGACTTGGGGTAGAAATGGCTCCCTGTGGTTGCTAATCCTGGGGATCTGCACCATCCTTCCTTGTATTTCTACACCCTGCCCACACTTTGGTAAAACAATCCCTTTATTAAATTCTTTTCCTGTATTAGTTTTTGGTTGGTTGTTTGTTCTTTTCTAAGTCTTGATTAATAAAGATTTCACTTCAGGTTTTATTTTTTGCTATTTTTTCTCATTCTTTATAGGGAGATGATCTATCTAGAGCAGCCAAAGGATATGTGGAGTTTCCTTGGCCATAGTCTTAAAATGTGCTAGTCAGTTCTGTTTTCCCTGTTTATAGCTTGAATTTATTGCTTTCATGTTGTATGGCTTTGTTAGAATCAAATAGGAATTTCTCCAGTCCCATTGCCTAGCTCTCCAATATTCTCTGCAGTACTCCATGCTAGCTGTGACACTCATATTTAACTAGCCAAGTTGCTTTATGTGTAGGAAGGGAAGAGAGTATCACTTTCCCGCATACATAGATTAAGAAAAGGCTCTCTCTCTCTTTTTATATATATATGTGTATATATATATATATATATATATATGTATATATATATATATAAGTTTGTCATGAAAATGATTACTCAGAGGGGTACTTCATCTGACAGAGAGGTTAAAATAAAGAGAAAGACTCAATGCTGAAAAAGTTAGACTATAAAAAGACTTGGCAGTAGCATTCTGCTTCCACTGGGCCAAGTAGCTCTTATCAGACTAGCCCTCTTGGGATTGATAAAAACTATCAACTCTTGAAAAATATATATAAAACAACTACTTGATGGCACTGAAGAGTAAACAGAAACAGGTAGAAATTGGAGGAGAGATGATACTTGGAAAAAGGGCAAGAAATCTTGTGAGTTTCCTGTTTATAAAACATTTAGCCTCCACCAACAGGGATAGCTAAAACTGATGGAAAACCCACAATTTTAGTTGTATGAAGAACCAGAAGACAGGGTTCAGTGGGCAACTGCAGCTACTGGAATATGAAGAGGAAAAATACCAGAAAAGGAGAAAGCTAGAAAGAGGGAACCCCAGATTCTGTGTATAACTCTGCCCAAATCTCTGGCAGTTCAGCTAAGGCTGAAAGAACTGAACTGAGATTTGAGATGCTGCCCACAGCAGGGAAACAGAGTTTGGTAACAGAGTAACTCTGTTACTCAAACTAACTGCTTGCATAAAAAAACAAAAAAAACAAAAAAAGAGAAAAGAGACATGCAGATATTTCCTTATTGAACTTATCAGTCCGGGGCAAAGCTTATCTGTGTAGGGAGGGTTTCCTTCCCTTCAGTTCTGTTTCTTTTCCATTTTTGTCTCCCCCCTCCCCACACCCCTGCCCTCTGCCAATTCCTTGAGATGTTTTCTTGAAGCTCCATTCATCTTTCTACAAACCAGACAGAATCTCTTATCCCTTTTCCTACCTTGTCATTCAGTCATTACTTGCAAGGAACAAAAACACACTGAAAATAGCTCAACAACAAAAAAGAAGTGAATGTTATTCAAAGCATAGCAGTTCAATACAGGGAAAAGAGGTAGACTTCATAGACAGGAGACTGGGCCTAGTAACAGAAAGTCATCAGATCTAGAAAAAGGAAGATATTTCTCTTTCTAAGGCTACACTACTCTTTTGTCATTGCTTGTTTCTGCATGTAGTCCAATATTGAAACCCTAAGAAGAGACCTCTGCCCTTAAGTCTACATGACTACTTGGCCTCCACTCCCAATGTGACTCATTCTTTGAGTCCAATTTCCAGGAAAAGACAAAAAACAAAACCAAGAAAGCCACTTTACGTACTGGCCAACTTTGAGTTCTGGTGCTAATGACTGGCCCATTAGCAGTAGCTAGTGAGATGTATGTGTGATACATATGTTGAAGGGGAATGGGTAGATGGGTTACATGATCCCCACAGAAGCCCTCTGGGAGGCAGAAGATTTTCTAAGAAGGCATGCAAATTATCTTGTCAAATATACTGCAACCTCTGAAATCAATAATTTGTGATATCTTGGTATAGCACTTAATAACCATAGATAATTATTTTCATGATGGGGACACTGCTAGGTTACTTGTTAAGCCACAAGTATTTCTTTTGCTGTCTTCAAAAGCAGAGTTGTATAGATTAAGGAAATGGTCATTGTCAAGGACCTTAGACCATATATTTATTCATCTTCAAAATTCATATAGCATGATTTGATGTATTATCTAATTTTCTAATGGTGGCAACAGACTGATAGTGGTAGGTATTATAGGCGAATACATTCTCTCTTTGTATTATTTTCTATCCAGGACCTCTAAATATTCTTTTGTTAATTATCATATATATAATCCTTTTTCTACTGAAAGGGTAGAGTGTTAACACCCAGCAAAAGACTCTAAGGGAATATAGGGACTACATCAAAATGTTAACAATTGTTATCTTTGGGAGTAAGATTTGTGAATGATTTTCTTTCATTTAAAATATATGTTAAAATATTCTACAATTAATTGTATTGCTTTAATAATAAAAAAATTAACTTCAGGGCTTCCCTGGTGGCGCAGTGGTTGAGAGTCCGCCTGCCGATGCAGGGGACACGGGTTATTGCCCCGATCCGGGAAGATCCCACATGCCGCGGGGCGGCTGGGCCTGTGAGCCATGGCCGCTGAGCCTGCGCGTCTGGAGCCTGTGCTCCGCAACAGGAGAGGCCACAACAGTGAGAGGGCCGCGTACCGCAAAAAAAAAAAAAAAATTAACTTCGTAAAAATAATGCATTTTAAGTGCACAGAGGAAAATGTTTTTGTAAATGAGACGAACGGTGGGTAGAAATACGTGATTAAAGTTTTGTGAGCATCTAAGTATGGCTGAGAAAAGCACAGAAGTAAAAACCAGGACAACTTAGAGAAAAGAGAGTGCTAGACGATAACAAATAAATTTAGAGTTACAATAAAAAAGAAAAAGTAAGAAATAATGGTCAACATAAGAGACAATAAAGGGAAACTAAAAGTAGACTTTGACATTTACCTTTAAATACACGGAGTAGAATCACAAGTAAAAACTGCTTCTGCTACAAGGATGCGCAGAAAGACTTCAGTTAAAAATTCTGAGAAAAAGTTATTTTTGCGTTGGTAACTTTTTTCAAAAAAACTTAATGGTCTGACTGGGGATGGTGGGTGAAAATGGAGACCATGATGAGAATAAGAAAATGTGAAGAAATAATTCAAATTTGGTCACTTAATCTGATCATTCAAATGTTTATTTATCTTTTCTCTGCCATAATCTAGAGGCAGGAAGATGGGGAATCAAGTAATAGTAGAGCAGTGATTTCTAAATGTTAGTCTAGAAGCAATTGGGGCTGCCGTTGATCAAGATTTTATTAGTTATTTTTAGTAAAGGGAGAAAAATTAGAACAATATGGTGAACTTCATATTAAGGTAAATTTATTAAATTTACATGAGATTATGTCCTTAATATACTTTCATTGTTAAAATGTCCTTTCTCTTATGAAATGACATAGATAGTAGATGATGGCTTTTAATGTATTCTCAGCAAAAGGAAGAATTGGGAATGCTATATCCACCCCAAAGTTTATAAATCTGTGAGATCCAAGAGGTAAAGAACTACAGCTTTAAACCATTGTCATTGTACGTATCCTTTAAGGGACAATAGTTCAACTGAGCAAGGAGATACACATCCATAAATAGGAGCAGTGTCAGGCATTATGTGATTGTTTGACACAGTGAGTGGCATAGATGTGGGCTGGCAGGATCAAGAAGTCTCACAGTGGAGGTGAGACTACCTTGTGTTTTATACCCTGGGTAAGACTTTAAGTGATGATGGCAGAGAACAGGGCACTCTGGAAGTAGACAAATGGGAAGATGAAGTTCAGAATACACATGACGTACAAAGGCCTATGAACTGAGTAGATGTACTTGTTGGGCATGGCAAAAAAATAAGTTCAGATAGAGAAGATTGATGCAGGTTGAGAAAAATCACGCACTTCAGGATTGAGTGTTTGGTTTCTACCATTAAGTAATGACAATTGTTTGTTAGTTTTAAAGCAAGGTGAGTGACTTCTTGAAATTATTATCATTTAAGGTTTTTCTCTATGTATTTGGTGCTCTGCTGTTTAAACTACGTATCTAGGTTTGACTTCATGATTATTTATTCAGTTTTTAACATGTTGATCTTCCTGAACCTATGGGTTTATATCTTTAAACAATTTTGAGAAGTTCTCAGTCATTCAAACATTATCTTTTGCCATTGTCTCTATATTTTCAATCTTCAACTCCTAAGAGACATATGTTAGAACATCTCATTCTGTTTCGTGTCTCTGAATATAACACCTGGCTTGGCCGAAAGGCTCAAGTCAATTCTCAAATGGGTCTTGCTCTTTTTTTTTTTTTTTTAAATAAGTTTATTTTATTTATTTATTTTTGGCTGTGTTGCGTCTTTGTTGCTGTGCAAGGGCTTTCTCTAGTTGCGGCAAGCGGGGTCTACTCTTTGTTGTGGTGTGCAGGCTTCTCATTGTGGTGGCTTCTCTTGTTGTGGAGCATGGGCTCTAGGGGTGCAGGCTTCAGCAGTTGTGGCACGTGGGCTCAGCAGTTGTGGCACACGGGCTTAGTTGCTCCACGGCATGTGGGATCTTCCCAGACCAGTGATCGAACCTGTGTCCCCTGCATTGGCAGGTAGATTCTTAATCTCTGTGCCACTGGGGAAGTCCCAAATGGGCCTTGCTCTTTGAGAAAACATTGCCCTGCTGAGCAGTCTTGTCTTGATAATACTCAGCCCAAATCTGATGTCTGATGTCCCAGGTCTGCTTTGCCTGTGGGCCTGGTGTCACCAACTTTCATGTTCTCTTTGGCTCCCCAGTATTGCCGTTCCATGGACCAGTGACTTGTTATATGTCCAAGAGCCAAAAGTGAGGCAACAGCTGTGAAGTGGGATGGGAGCACTTGTTTAGAGGTCTGAGGATCATGGCCCAGTCCTGAGTCACTGCAGGCTCTAGGCTCACTCAGATTATTGAGTTCTTGGTTCTCTCTACCTTTAACATACTTTCTCCACATATCACATGGCTTCATTCTTCACTTCTTTCAAGTCTTTATTTAAGTGCCATTCAATGAGATCTTTGATGAATATTTAGAATGGTAGCAAGTTTTTATGTCAATTTCTTGGTTTGCAGATGGTTTACATTTGACTCTCAAAACTGCGTGAAGTACAGCACTCTGGTTATAAGATGTTCGGGAGGCTTTCTCTTCCACCCTTGCTGAGACAGATTTCCCTGTTATCTCCTTTTAATGGTGGTTGAGCTTCCTCTCATCCCTTCTTTTTCTGAGGATAAAACCTTTTAGGAGGAGAGGACTCTCAGCTTTATTTGGAATCTGTTTTCTAACTCTCTGTCTTGAGTGGACCCTTTGTCTTGTTTCTAACTTTGGCGTGGGCTTATAAAGCTCAAAGACATTACTATGACTAATCAAACTCCCAAAGATACCTGCAACCTCAGCTCACTGGTTATCACTATGGTTGCAGTTAGCTCTTCATTTGAGGTTTTGGGGGATCTTTCCATTACATTCCTATGATCTCAGCTATATATTTGTAAAGATATTTACTATATTATTTTTTCTCACACTTCTAGGAGGGATAATTAATTTTTATCTAACAGATCTCATTGCTCAAAAATGAAAAACAAAATCAATGTGTTAAAATATTAATTGACAATGGTACAAGGTAAGATTAGAAATATAAAAGCTTAGTAGTGTACCAGTTAGAAGGCTAGTACAGTGGTTTTCTCTTTGTTTTTAATTGAAGTATATTTGATTTACAATGTTGTGTCAATCTCTGCTGTATAGCAAAGAGTCTCAGTTATGCACATATATATTCTTTTTTTAAATATTCTTTTCCATTATGGTTTATCACAGGATATTGAATATAGTTCCCTGTGCTATACAATAGGACCTTGTTGTTTATCCATTCTAAATATAATAGTTCGCATCTGCCAACCCCAAACTCCGAGTCCCTCCCTCTCCCTCCCCCACTCCCCCTTGGCAACCATAAGTCTGTTCTCTATGAGTCTGTTTCTGTTTTGTAGATAGGTTAATTTGTGCCATATTTTAGATGCCACATATAAGTGATATCATATGGTATTTGTCTTTCTCTTTCTGACTTCACTTAGTATGATAATCTCTAGTTGCATCCACGTTGCTGCAAATGGCATTATTTTATTCTTTTTTATGGCCGAGTAGTATTCCACTGTATATGTGTACCATATCTTCTTTATCCATTCGTCTGTTGATGAATATTTAGGTTGTTTCCATGCTTTGGCTATTGTGAACAATGTTGCTATGAACATAGGGGTGCATGTATCTTTTTGAATCATAGTTTTGTCCAGGTATATTCCCAGGAGTGGGATTGCTAGATGATAATTGTATTTTTAGTTTTCTGAGGAACCTTCATACTGTTTTCCATAGTGGCTGTACCAACTTACGTTCCCACCAACAGTGTAGGAGGGTTCCCTTTTCTCCATACCCTCTCCAGCATTTGTTATTTGTAGACTTTTTAATGATGGCCATTCTCACCAATGTGAGGTGGTACATCATTGTAGTTCTGATTTGCATTTCTCTAATAATTAGTGATATTGAGCATCTTTTCATGTGCCTGTTGGCCATCTGTACGTCTTCTTTGGAGAAATGTCTTTTAAGGTCTTCTGCCCATTTTTCGATTGGGTTGTTTGGTTTTTTTTTTTTTTTTAATTGAGTTGTATGAGCTGTTTTTTTGTTTGGGAGATTAAGCTTTTGTCTGTCACATAATTTGCAGATATTTTCTCCCATCCTGTAGGTTGTCTTTTCGTTTTTTTATGGTTTCCTTTGCTGTGCAAAAGCTTGTAAGTTTGATTAGGTCCCATATTATTTTTGTTTTTATTTCTATTGCCTTGGGAGGCTGACCTAAGAAAACATTGGTACAATTTATGTCAAAGAATGTTTTGCCTATGCTCTCTTCTCGGAGTTTTATGGTGTCATGTCTTATGTTTAAGTCTTTAAGCCATTTTGAGTTTATTTTTGTGCATGGTGTGAGGGTGTGTTCTAACGTTATTGATTTACATGCTGCTGTCCAACTTTCCCAGCACTACTTGCTGAAGAGACTGTCTTTTTCCCATTTTATATTCTTGCCTCCTTTGTTGAAGATTAATTGATTGTAAGTGTGTGGGTTTACTTCTGGGCTCTCTATTCTGTTCCTTTGATCTGTATGCCTGTTTTTGTACCAATACCACACTGTTTTGATTACTGTAGCTTTGTAGTATTGTCTGAAGTCTGGGAGAGTTATGCCTCCTGCTTTGTTGTTTTTTTTTTTTTTTTGTGGTACACGGGCCTCTCCCTGCCGTGGCCTCTCCCGCCGTGGCTGCTTTGTTTTTTATTTCAGGATTTCTCTAGCAATTCTGGGTCTTTTATGATTCTCCATAAATTTTTGGACTATTTATTCTAGTTCTGTGAAAAATGCCATGGATAATTTGATAGGGATCACATTAAATCGGTAGATTGCTCTGGGTAGTATTGCCATTTTAACAATATTAATTCTTCCAATCCAAGAGCATGGGATACCTTTCCATTTCTTTTTTTTTTTTTAAAGTTTCCTTTTTTTTTTCACAACTCACACACACACACACACACACACACACACACACACTGTATTTTATTTTTACAAGAGATAAATAAACTGACACCAAGCATTGTAAATGGATGACCACAACAAAAAGCAACAATGATTGCCATTACCAAACACGAAACACACTCGTACTATGTCATAATATTGACATCCAGTCCAGTAATCCTCCACTGTAACAGCTCATTTACTTTGCAGTGAAAATTGATTTGTATATTTTTTGCCTCTGAGTCCTTGTGGGATTTTCCTTTCCATTTCTTTGAACTCTTTTTTATTTCCTTTATTGATGTGTTATAGTTTTCAGCATGTAAGTCTTTCACCTCCTTGGTCAGGTTTATTCCTAGGTATTTTATTTTATTTTATTTTGGTACAATGAACTTCTTTTAAAGACTTTATTTTTCTAAAGCAGTTTTAGGTTTACAACAAAATCCAGAAGAAGGATTTACCGTATACCCGCTGCCACCACACATGCATAGTGCCCCTATTATCAACACCCCTAGAATGGTGCATTGTTTTTTTTACCAAGGATGAACCTATACTGATACATATAACCAATCAAAGTCCATAGTTTACCTTAAGGTTCACTCTTGTTTTTGTATATTCTATGGGTTTGGACAAATGTATAATAACATATATCTATCAGTATAATATCATCCAAATTATTCTCACTGCCCTAAAACTCCTCTGTGCTCTGCCTATTCATCTTCCCCCTGCCTCCAGCACCCCTGGAAACCACTGGTCTTTTTACTGTCTCCATAGTTTTGCCTTTTCCAGAATGTCATATAATTGGAATCATACAATATGTAGCCTTTTCAGATTGGCTTCTTTCACTTAGCAATATGTATTTAAGGTTCCTCCATGTCCTCTCGTGGCTTGATAATTCATTTCTTTTTAGTGCTGAATATTCCATTGCCTGTATGTACCACAGTTTATTTATCCATTCACCTACTGAAGGATAGGTTGGTTGCTTCCAAGTTTTGGCAATTATGAAAAGAGCTGCTATAAACTTGTGTGTGTAGTTTTTACATGGACTTAAGTTTTCAACTCCTTTGAAACGCCTAAGTACAAAGGAGTGCAATTGCTGGACTGTTTGGTAAAAGTGTGTTTCGTTTTGAAAGAAACTGCCAAACTGTCTTCCAAGATAGCTGCGCCATTGTGCATTCCCACAAGCAAAGTATGAGAGTTCCTGTGGCTTCACATCCTCACCAGCATTTCATATTGTCAGTGTTCCAGAATTTGGCCATTCCGGGAGGTGTGTAGTGGTTATGATGAATTTTTGACTTGATGAAATAAAATTTATATTTTAAGGCAAGACAAGACAATTTAAACATAAAATTATCTCTGTGTGTTTGTTTGGGCCTCCTCTCTCCATCCCTAACGTGCAGTGTGCATTTGCACTACACGTTAACCAGAGCTCCTCAAACATAGGAGTGACTGCCCAACTGTAAAGATCATCTTTCCCCCCCTTTTTTCTGACGCTAGCAATGTAGCTTCTCAGAAGAATAGCATTCTTTCACAACTCTTAGGGAGTCATGGTGACTTGCTGCTTGCTTTGTACTTCCTTACCTGGACTGTGTATGCTTGGTGAACTTTATGTAAAATATCAATGTCATTTTGATGTACAACCTTTTGTCTTGAAAATGTATATGACTGTGCCTTCGACTTTCGTTTCTTCGGCTTTCTGAGGATCTGTCTTCCAGTTTATAATCCTTAATTTGGCTCTAATAAAATCCATTTTTTCCTCTTAACTTGATTATTAATGAATTTTCATCAACAGCTTTAACAGTTCTATGGGTTTAGTCACAAATTAGGGTAGAGATTTTGATAATTGAGAAATGTTGTGTACTTAGTGAGTACAAAGAGGCAGAAGAAACACTTTCTCTTTGTTGAAAAATAAAGCCAAAGCAGGAGCAGTTTCGGGGCTGGGGGGTAAGCAGTTGGCTAGAGAGCATCATTCTATTACCTGAGGAAACAAACATACGACTCTGACTTTCACAGAAGAAGGCAGGGGAAGATGTCTTAACCAAGCCTAAAACACCAACAGCTGATTTACATCTCCTCTTAAAACTTACTTAGATGGGCACTTTCTACTTCTATAAACATTAAATAAAAATTATAGGAAAATCCAACAACTTATGGTATCAAGAAACTAAGAAATTATCCCAGTTAGATACCTCTGCCAGCACGTGCTAGTCGAAGGGAAAGGGAGGAGCTCTGGGTAGTTTAGTAGGTTACATGCCCTTGAGCGGTGATAGAACTTATTAGGAATTTCATATTTTCACAAAAATAATTTCACTTCCATGGTTATAGTTCCATTAACCATTCCATTGAGTAGGTGATTGAATGTTTTAGGTTACCAAAGAGTAACACATTACTTACTGGAATTTGTTTTCAAAGTGTTGAATGCATGAAACAATTCTGAATTTGAGGAAAGCATTATATACTTCTGTCACAAAATTGCAAAATGGAAGCAAACTTGTCTTTTTAAAATGTAGCTCTTCTATGCCCACTTATTTGAAAATAAAGTTGCTTTCATGAAAACAATAAATAAACACCCTCATGACATGTCACTTAGAGCAACTTCCTATTGCATGAATAAAGTATTAGGAGTTAAGAAGGCAGGTGGGATTTTTCTCGACTTTACTGTTACATGGTTTGATCAACAAGGATTTTAAATTGTTAGCATATGGCGTGTGAATAAACTACTAATGTTCATTAAATAACCATCAATTAACACATTGCGAAGCTGGAAGGGGGTTCAAGAGATTTTCTTGTTCAGGATGTTTAGGCAGACGAATATCTAAATCAGAAATACCCAACTAACTGACAGGCTCAACCCATCCATCAAGTAGCTGATATGGCACAATGTGACAGCATCAGAGATTATAACCTTCACCACTGGGTAAGGGGTCTGACTGGAAATGGCTACCATATTTACACCTCTCTTTCCTTTTCACAGTTTTGGGGTAGCCATCCACTTTCTCTCTTGTTTCTGATCTGTGGTACAAGTAATTTGGAGCGTCAGCTTTTGGCTATGATGGAGGAACTTATAGCAGATGATTACCGCATTGAGAAAAATCAGGAAATGAATACAATGCACACACGTATATCCAAACCACAGCCTTTTTGAAGGTGCTGCAGAGCTTCTCAGAATCCAGGACTTGGCCCAAGATCTTTAGAGATGAAAGGCTTATTGACTTGAGCCCAACATTCTGCATGTGGTGATACTCTTGGTCTGTGTGCCAATTTTTAAGCTTGGTAGAGTGAAAGGCTTAGGGAAAATGCTAAGGGGCAGCAAAGCCAGCAGGACTTTCAGCAATCCCATGGGGTTTAGGATACAAAAGTAGATATATAGACCTGTGAGGGAGGCCAGGACTTGAGGGTCCAAGATTCTGGAGATAAGTGGGGTACAAGGAAGTGATTTAGAAGTGGTAAAAGAGAAGCGGGCTATTTCTCCTGCAGGTATTTGTTGATTTGTAAGCTACACAGGGCAAGAGATCCAAAATTAAGCAAAAAATAAAAATCAAGCAAGGATTTCAGTAGTCTCACTTCTTTGTTGGGGAGAGAAAAATTGGAGTAATGAATATCCCAAATGGAAAAACCTTGTTAAACATCAAAGGCTTTCAGTAAGGAACCTCTGGGGAGGGGGGTGGTTGTTTTACATGCTAGGAGATAGAGTTCAAACCTTACAGTGTCCGAGAAACAGCCTCAAGTCACCTAGATTGAGACAGTCTGTCAGCACTCTGGCTGGCTGCCAGAGAATGAGGGTAAGAGTCTCTGGAGGTACATATCGTCATCCAGAGCCTCTCACAATTTTCATGCACAATGACTGTATTTCAAAAAACTTACCAAGTGTACCAAGAAACATGTCCAAGAGAAAAAGATAAACAATAGCAATTACCCCTGTGGTTAATGCAGGCTCTTGCAACAGGAAACTAAGACTTTAAATTTATGGTAATATGTTCAAGATAATAGAGGGTGAGACAGGCAATTTAACCAGTGATCTGAAATCCACAAAAGGAAATTGTAGAACTAAACATATCATTTAAAATAAAAATGCAATAGATGTGTTTAACAGCAGATTGGCACATCTGACAAAAGGATATATGTCTAGAAAGACAAGAAAGACTGAAGCAGAGAAGGTAAAAGAATGGGAAATACAAAAAGATCACAAAAGACACATGAACGCAATGAAAAGTTCCTATGTATGTAATTTTTATAATAGAAGGAGAAACTGTGAATGGAGCAGAGCAAGATTGGAAGACCAAATGATTGAGAATACTTCAAAAGTGATGAGAGTAATCAGACTAAAGATTCATGAAGAGCTGTGAACCCAAGCATGGATAAAATGGAAAAATAAACCAACCAGAAACCATGCAACTGTATCATAGCAAAACTGTTTCAAACCAAAGATAGGGGGAAAATATAAAAAACAGAGAAACCTGAGACAATATATATGTTAACCTTCACAAGATCAATAATAAAGCTAATGACTGACTTCTCAGGAGGATTAACACAAGTCAGACAATGGAATGGCATCTTTAAAATGTTGAAAGAAAGAAAACTGCCAACCTAGAATTACTCTTTCCTGAGTGAAAAGTTTTTTCAAAAATAGAGGTAAAATAAAAATATTTGTAGGCAATGATTCTGAGAATTCTGCCCTGGGAGGCCAGCACTACAAGAAATACTAAAGGGAATGATACTAAAGGGAAATGATTCCAAATAGAAACATGGAAATGAGGAAGGAATGAAAAGCAACAAAATGGTAACTATGAGTAACTCTAAGCAATTACTCACCATGAGAAGCAACAGCAATCCTGATTTCCCAAGAAGATTAACATAATTTTAAATTAATATATAATAAACCTTTTCAAAAGCATATCTTTCCTTTCCAGATATGGAAAGAATACTTTCTTTCCCCTGAGCTATGGAAAATCTACTTCTAATAGTTGAACAATGAGATGTCATCTAGACTTATTTTATTTTATTTTAATTAATTTATTTAATCTTATTTTATTTGTGCTAAAATGTATGATGACTGCCCCATCCTAGCCCTTTCCCTGTCCCCTTGACTGTCCCCTTTGTCAGATTTAGATTTGGGGAGTGCCATTGTGTGGAGCAGATCTTTGTCTTAATTCTGGTGCCTAGATTATATTTATCTTATTTCGTCTGGCTGTTCTTGTTTTTTTGTTTGTTTTCATTTTTTGTTTTTGTTTTGTTTTGTTTCATTTTTTTGTATAATTGCTTTATGCATATATCCTCTCTGTCAAGGAAAGCTCCCAGGGCTCTTTTTCTTTCCGCCTTTGCCTATCTACTTTTTTTTTTTTTAAGTAACTACATATTGCAAGATAATATTTGTTCACACCTTCATCATTTATGTACGCAGGTGCTTATAGGCTTTGAATGACAAGTTTAAAAACTACTTCCCATGTAGGAAACAGGAATTTAAAAAAAAATTTTGTGACAAGAACAACCACAGGATTCCTGAACTAGAGACAGACACTGAAAAAAAGACAGGTTCTCAGTGTTTTATTGATTTTAAATGTATAAATTGATCTTAAATATATAAATGTATATATATACCTTATTTACAGCTGTAGCTGCTATCCTAGTTCAGAGGTTTGGACATGCTTAGTCAAGGACTACACAGAGTCTGCCTGGAATATGGTGCTTCATCGAGCAGGCTCATGATTTATTTTCATTTCCAATGGATAGTCTTTAAATGTTTGTTTAATATTTATTTAGTGGGGACAGGAAGGGACCTAATTTTTAACTAAATGAACTGCTAAACTATTTATTTATGTTTAAACTATGTAATTTATTTTATGTACTAAACATGGATTTTACTTGGAATTATCCTTTATTTTACAGTCCTTCTGTTACTCATATCTTACATGGTATTAGTTGCTCAATCACTGACTTTAAAGGTAATCATAAGGTTATAGTTTTACTCAAAATACATTTAAAAATCCTTTCTGCTTATTTTCATGGTGGAAAAACAATGTTCTCTACTTCTCTCTAGTTATTTCCTCTCCGTTTTCTTCTTTTTCTTTTTATTGAGATAAAATTGACATATAGCATTGTACAAGTTTAAGGCATACAACGTGTTGATTTGATACATTTATATATTGCAATATGATTACCATCACAGCGTTCACTAACACCTCTATTAGGTCACGTAATTATCATTTCTTTTCTGTGCTGAGAACAATTATGATCTAGTCTCTTAGCAACTTTGAAGTTCATAATACAGTATTGTTGGCTATGATTACTATGCTGTGCGTAGATATCCAGAACGTATGTATACACTAGTCACAAGTTTGTACCCTTAAACAACATCTCTCCAATTGTCTCGTGAAAGTCCCTGAACCATTTTGCTTTTCTAGAAGGCACATAGAATGTTTAAAACTGAGATGATAAAACCTGCTTCTGGTCATTGCACTGTGCACGTGTGGTTTTGGTTGGAAGTTTCTGCTGACACTGACTACTCCGTGTTGGCTGCCTCTCAGCAGTCTGGTCTCTGAGTTGAGGCTGGGCTTGTCAGCAGTTGCAATGTGTATACAGCAAACTGGCTGTATGAATTGCAGAACCACTCAAGCAAGATAGGGTGGTAGGGTGGTGCTACTGAGGCTTGTTCTGAAACCAGTGTCCACTTGAGGGCGCTGTCTACTTCAGTGGGAGTGTAACCAAATTACATTCAGGCGGTTATATCAGGAATTCTGTCTGGAAAGCCCGGTAATTGGCACCAATGCCTCATTTGTTGCAGTGGATCTGTAGCACTCTTTATTGGTGTGGCCTCAGGTAGTTTCCCGGCTTGTGGCTCAGGTGTGTTTTTCAGTCTAACTCTACTGATACTGCACCTAGTGGAATTCCCCACCTCTCCCTCTCAAGGCCATCTTCTCTAAGCTTTATTTTTTGTAATCTTGCACATTTTTTGCCATTTAGCATATCTCTCATAAACATTTTAAATCAGATGATGAGTGTGTTTCAGATCATGCCACCATGTAAAATGTGCCTAACTGGAATTTTTTCCCAATACTTATTGGTACTTCTCTAGTACCATTCCTTCAGGAGAAGCAAAACTCAACATACCTTAAGGTTAAATTCCATAATTGCAGTGCAAGTTGAAACAGCTACACCTGTACAACATTTTACAATTTATACGTTTTCCATTGTGGAAACAATACAGCCTGATGAACGGCAAACAGGGGAAGAAAGAAAGGAGGGCTCTGAATAGGGACATCATCTGGCTTTCTTCTCAGCCTCTAAAATAAAATATACTTTGACAAACAAGGATGACTTTATGTATTTCATTGTCTACTTTACATGAGAAATTTATGTTCTTCTAGGGATGAATGTACTCTGATTCTGTGGGGGGGGGTGTATGCATGTGACTGTGTGAAATAATCACCTTAGCTTTAAGTTAAGGATCTATTTTCTTCCCTGTTTTCTGGCATTCATCAAACTTAAATGGTACCGTACCCATAATTACTTCTTTCTAATTCCTAAGTTGTTTTCTTGACCACATCGATGGTGGCAGGATGAGATAAGGAGAAATATTGTGGGTTGGCGAAAAAGTTCATTTGGGTTTTTCCATAACATCTTATGGAAAAACCAGAACGAACTTTTTGGCCAACCCAATAAGCTTCAGTTCACCTTCAATACATTTAACATATTTAAAAATATTTATAGTACATCTTTATCAAATTTACAGCATTTTCATGAAGATGGGATTGTTTTATATTATTATCTCTTTTCCCATTATATCTGTCTTGAACACTTAAAAGACTAATTTGAAATATTTCATTTTTGAAAGATTTAAGATATTTCAGGTTCACAGCATGTCACATGAGATTAAAATATTTCAATACATTTATTCAGTAGAGAAACACTGAGTTAAGAAATACAAGATGATTCGTAGGATGACCCATAATTAAACTGTATCAAGATTGCACATCCCATAGATGATTGCATTTAATAGCTTAGTATTATTGGGAAGATTTGATTGCTAACCTTTTTTTAACTGAAAAAGTTTTTTTTTTTCTGATTAACTAGGTGTTAACATATTCAAAAATGAATAATATATTAAATAAAACCTTAACATATTTCCAGCTTTCCCAAAGTGTTGCATATCTAGTATTTATTAAGTATACAAAATTAAGATAAAAATATTCTAAGAACTAAATGAAAATGCTAAAATTTGCCCATAATGTAAAAAGTAAAAATAAATCATTCAAATATACACAAGCATATTGAAAAGGGATTTGAATATTTGGAAAACTCCTTTTAGGCAAAGGGATTTTAGGTAAAATGGCTTTAGGAAATATGGTCTATTTTTGTAACTGTATCCTTAAAATTTCTAAATCTATCATGAAATTTATTCACATATATGTAAATGTTGCACATTACTATTCAGAAACATATTTTTACCTTCCAACACATTTCTAGGTATTTATAGTACAGTGTATGCATATGTTTATATATGTGCATATATTATGTCTGTACACATATATACCAATTACCTATCATCACAGTAATATTGCGTAACAAGCAACGATGACATCTTAAAGGAATAAAAAATACACATTTATTTATCTCACACTAACGTGTTCAGGTGCTCTTGGCTGGGCTGGCTGGTGCACCTGTAGTCAGCTGGAGTGACAAGGCAGCTCTGCTGATCATAGCTGGCCCATTTGCACGTTGGGTATGGACTAGTTTTGACTGATGTAGGATGCCCTTGGCCGAAATGACTAGGGTGAGGTGATCCTGCTACACTTGTCTTTCAACCACCAGCAGACTAGCCTGTCTGTGTTCATAGCTGGTAGAAGTGCGAGAGCAATGACAGACACTTAAGTGCTTTTTTTTTTTCAATCCCTGAGTGCACCATCACTGCTAGCCTCCCACTGAGGAAAACAAAATCACGTAGCTGAATCCAAAATCAAGGGAAATATATTCTGTCTTTGTTTGAGGGAAGACATACAAAGTCATATAGCAAGAGTGTGAATGAAGGGAGAGGTAAAAAATTGGAGCCATTAATGCAATCAATCTACTGAAACGTTTATATTTAGGTTTTTAAATAAGACTCATCTTAATAGAATTAGGAGTTTTTATGGGCTAGAACTCAGACAAGGACTATCTATAATAAAAAAAAAGAAAGGCCTTGAAATTTTCTCCAATATTAAGTGAAAATAACAGTTTTGCTTTGACAGATATTTTAATATTAAATTTTTCTTTTGATTATGAATAAGATTCCATTAGTGAATGTAGAATTGAGTATTTCCTAAAAGGATTTGAAGGTACATGGTAAATAGTGGGGAGGAAAATATTGGGCATGATATGTGTGAGCGCATTCTAGAATTCTGTGACATTACTGTTCCCTCTCTGCTTGTAATATGTCTTGTACTTCTCTTCTTCCTTCATGTTCAGACATTATAGAAACACTTAATGGCACTTAAGCCGCATCAGGCCAAAGAAAACAAATGAACAAGCTGAAACAAATGAATTTCACTTCCAAATTCAAAGCATGAGACTGAGGAAAAGAACATTCAAGGGTTTGGAAACTAGTTCTGGCAGTCAGCCACTTAAAGGGGATTTTATGCCCATATAAGATATACCAGAATGGGAGGGAAAGAAATGTAGAGATCAAAGCTGTATAATCTAAATCAAGAAATTGCGAAGATGGAATACAATAGAGTGAAGCTAGTATCACCTTGAGATATAGACTTAGTTTCTCAGAACAAAGGAGACTGAGTCTCATCCTTCTATTTCTTGTTATTTCTAAATATCTGTAGGCTTGACAGGCAATGCTACAATTCTCCCTGCATTAGTAATACTTTTGGAAACCTTATGTGCTAAGTTGCTTCCCCCTGGAAAAGCAAGCTTTTTTCCCTTAATGCCTGCTTAAGAAAGAATAAGGTTAAGTAGAAAAAAAGACCTGAAAGATGAAGTATTCAAAATTTATCTGGAATATGACTTCATTTTAAAGAAGGATGTTTTAGGAGACAAGAGAAAAATAAATTACTATTAAAAACAAAGAAGCAAACTCCTATAAACCTCTTATAAATTGTAAACACGTAAAATGTTTGAAAAGCTCTATTTTGACTGCTGGAATATTTTGTACTCAAATTGTAACCATGAGAAACAGTTTCTAATGAATTGGTTTGAATCATTTATGCTTGGGGTTGTTCTTAGGTCCATACAGTTATTTTAGGAAAGAGAAAAAAGTCAAGGGACCAATAGACAATGGAGATAACATAAATCTGAATTTGCTAGCACATGCTTTTAAAATCCATAGCTCCTATGATTTAAAACCTCCCTCCAACAGCTGCTGAGGTAATTCATTCCACTATCGGTGGTCCTTAACATTTCTGAGATAAAGATCCCTTGAGAGGCTAATCTGAACTCTCCTTCCCTGGAACATTCAGAAACCAGATTTTTAGGTGCATTTTATAGAGAGGAACTAGTGATTTGTTGTTCTATTGAAAAATAGTATAACCCTGTTGAGTTTAAAAATATAAAAGCCATGCATAACATTAATTATAAATGAGGTGATCAAATGGAGAATTTTTACCCCCTAATAACAACAATAATGTTATTGGTAAATTGGTATAATGCTTTATAATTAAGACATTTTTGTGAGCATTATGTGTGTTGATCCTCAAAACAACACTGTTATTATTTTTATTATCATTATCAATATAATGATCGTTATCACTATCTTAATGATTAAAGCTACTGAACCTTAGTTTAAACAATTTCTTCAAAATTGTTTTCATATACACTTTTGACACATTATATCACATTTTTCTGTGCAGTGTATTTCATTTTCCTCATCTGTAATATATGCTTAATAGTAGTCACTACCTCACAAAGAAGAGAATTAATTGAGATAATGCATATAAACACTTAGAATAATGAATGGCATATAGCAAATGCTTGATAAATATAATTCGGTATCTTGATAATGAATATATATTTAATCAGAACTCAAGTGGAAATGGCCAAACAGAAACTTGGTATATAAAAAAGTGCTGAGAATAAATTAATTTTAAAAACCAAGAAAATTCCTAGATATTCTAGGATCAGCACATATTTACCCTCATGACTTCTATATAAATATAACTTTAAAGATTGCTGAAATTGATGTTTAAACTCATGTGGTTTTAATAGAAGGTTCAATTGTATTTACTATGTTAAGTGCTTTTTACGAAACTAGTGGTCCACTCAATTTTGGATCCCTAGTAAAGGGAGTATTTTTTCTCTTAAGCCCTGGAGACAATCAATAGGAGAGTATGTTCACAACTAAGCAAGTTGTGTTCTAGAAAATTCCTTTATGTGGAGGTGCCTTACATCACCAGGCTCAGTTTCTGAGAAGGAGTATACAGGACACACCAACAAATACACAGGCTTTATTTTGGGTAAGAGCTTCCAACCTGAGCCCTACAGGCCTTCTTTACTTTCCTGGTGATCTGAAAAGAATATGACCTCTTTATAACTATCTTTTTTTTGCTACGCGGGCCTCTCACTGCTGCGGCCTCTCCCGTTGCGGAGCACAGGCTCCGGATGCGCAGGCCCAGCGGCCATGGCTCACGGGCCCAGCCGCTCTGCGGCATGTGGGATCTTCCCAGACCGGGGCATGAATCCGCGTCCCCTGCATCGGCAGGCGGACTCTCAACCACTGCGCCACCAGGGAAGCCCAGTGATTTGATATTTCTGTACGTTACAAAATGATCATGATCAGTCTAATTACCATGTGTCACCAACAAAGTTATTACAATATTATCGACTATATTCCCCATGCTGTACATTTTATCCCCATGACTCATTTATTTTGTACTTGGAAGTTTGTGCCTCTTAATCTCCTCACCTATTTCCCTGCTTCTCCAATTCCCCTCCTCCCTGGCAACCACCTATTTGTTCTCAGTGTCTGAGTCCCTTTCTGTTTTGTTTTGTTTATTCATTTGTTTTGTTTTTTAGATTCCATATATAAGTGAAATCATATGGCATTTGTCTTTCTCTGTCTGACTTATTTTACTTAGCATAATACCCTCCAGGTCCATCCATGTTGTTGCAAATGGCAGGATTTCATTATCTTCTATGTCTGAGAAATATTCCACTGTGTGTATGTACTACCACTTCTTTATCCATTCATCTACTGATGGACACTTTAGTCACTTCCATATCTTGACTATTGTAAATAAATAGCCGTGGACATTGGGGTGCATTTATGTTTTTGAATTAGTGTTTTCATTTTTTTCAGATACCTACCCAGGAGTTGGGGGTCTCAGGCTGGTGCCAATCTGCTGGTGGGAAGAGCCAGGTCCCTGAGCAGCTGGCTGCAAGGCCCAGGGTTTGCCGGGACTGATACTGGCCCACTGGTAGGTGGATAAGCCTCCAGTGCTAATAGGATACAGGGAAGACTCCAGAATGGCACTTGTCAACACCAGTGTCTTTGTGTTAGAATGAGCTCCTCAAAATGGCTGCCACCAGTGTCTTTGTCCCCGGGGGGAGTTCCAGTTTCCTCCTGCCTCTCCAGGAGACTCTCCAAGATCAACAAGTACGTTGGACCTGAAGTCTTTTCAAATTACTGGCTCTGTGCTGGTTCCCAGAGAGTGTGAGATTTTTGCATGCATCCTTTAAGAGCAGAGTCTCTGTTTCATACACTCCTCTGGCTCTCCAGTATGCAAGCCCTAGCCAGACATTATGGGGGCTCATCTTCCTGGTTTAGGACCCATCCAGTGGCATAGCCTGATGTGGTGCTCAGACCCCTGACTCTTGGGAAGAACCTCTGCAGTTGTGATTATCCTCCCATTTGTGGGTTGCCTAACTGGGGGTATGGGTCTTGACTCAACTACGTTTCTGCCCTTCCTACCCTTCTCCTTGTGGTTCCTTCCTTATATCTTTAATTGTGGAAAATCGTTTCTGCTAGCCTTCAGATTGTTCTCATTTATAGTTGCTCCATAAATAGTGGTAATTTTGGTGTGCGCATAGGAGGAGGTGAGCTCAGGGTCTTCCTACTCTGCCACCTTGGCCCAAGCAACTCTTCTTTAACTCTTTTTTTTTTTTAAAGCACATTCTCTGCATTCAAAGACCTTATTCTTTTTTTTATTATTATTAATTAATTTATTTATTTTTGCTGTGTTGAGTCTTTGTTTCTGTGCGAGGGCTTTCTCTAGTTGTGGCAAGTGGGGGCTACGCTTCATCGCAGTGCGCAGGCCTCTCACTATTGCGGCCTCTCTTGTTGGGGAGCACAGGCTCCAGACGCGCAGGCTCAGTACTTGTGGCTCACGGGCCTAGTTGCTCCGCGGCATGTGGGATCCTCCCAGACCAGGGCTCGAACCCGTGTCCCATGCATTAGCAGGCAGATTCTCAACCACTGCGCCACCAGGGAAGCCCCTCTTTAACTCTTTATTTCCATTTCCTTTTGCTTGCTGTTCTCAATGTTACACTCCATGTTCCTTGAGCGTTTTGTCCTGTGTGATTCTGCCAACGTAGCCTTCATCTCGGTGATGTTTTTACTTTCTATTCCACTGCTTTCCTAAACTCTTTTGGTTCATATTTCACACCTTTGTTATATAGTCTCATGTTCTGTAATCTTTTGTACCTTTTATTTGAGTAGTTGCTTTATATAGCTACCACATCTTTAAGTGTTTTTAATTTATGGCAATATTTTTGGTCATCTGCTCTGTGGCAAGATTATTTTTGTGGGTGTTCTTTGCTATTCGCTTTTCCTATTCCTTTCCTCCCTCATGTGATGTTACGTTTGGTAAGAACCAATGCTGATTAGTTTTTGACAGTGGCTTATTTTTGAGCGCAGTTCTCATTCTGCACCAGTTATTTATAGGAGGTTCATTATAGGACTGGACAGTTCATGGTGCTGTTGGGTAGCTCTTTTCTCCATCCAACATAAGTTAGCAGATGTGGGGCTGCCTTCATTTATATCATTATCTTTTGCTCTGCCTCACCAACTAAATGCTTACATGAAAATATGGCATGTCAGTGGGATTCTTTATTCAGCCTTACTTACCTTGATTTTTTTTGCCATATTAGTTCATGGAAGTTCCCACAGTTAGCCCACACATTCTGATGTTTCAGTCAAGAGATGTTGGCTTGTTACTCACTTTGGAAATTCTGCCACATTAGTCTGAGATCTGCAGCCACAGGCATCCATCTTCCCCTGGTTACATCCCATTTTACCTTCTCTAAATTTGGAAGTCCTAATTCATATCATTGTTATTCTGATTCACAGATGCATCTCCTCTGTTCATTAAAGTAAATTTTTTAATGTTTCTTGTTCTCTTTATTTTCTAGGATAGCACCCTCTTTTATACTAGAGGTATAAAAATGTGATTTTTAAAAACAATGTTAAAGGATTATTCAAAAGCATTGGAAAACTTTTATAAATCTGAATTAGTTTTTCATTGTAAATAACATTATTTCTCCTCTTGAAAACATGAGACTTCTGTGATAGGAAATGCCACAAAGTATGCCTATAAAATATAAGCTCACATGTAATAACCCAAATCCATTTGTTCATTTAATAAAGAAAAATTACATCTAGGAAACTTTGAAGTGATTATGAAATTGAAACAAATTAAGGGTCTAATGTAATCTTGACTAAAATGACTAACAATGGGAGAAACTTCTCAGTAATTAACTATGCTGGACTTAGGCTTCCGCAGTGCTTATAAAGATTCTTAGTTACAAAGGACTTTATTCTCATGTTGTAAAGATGCCCCACAAGTCTTATAATGGGATGGTGATAAATACTTACATTTTGCAGAAAGTGAAACAAAGTGGATTTTTCCCTACCATCATCAGGGACACGTCCGTGAGTAAAATCCTATTAAAAGAGTATTTGAAGCAGAAATATGTAAAGAGAAAAATTGAGAGGTTTTTAGAGATGAGCCTACGTTTTCAGAGGAAGAATTGTCTGCATTACAAGCGCCCTCATTACATTGTGAGGCTAAGCCTGTATGTGGGTTAGAGACTGTGCCTTCCAGGTTCCTGTGGTCAGAGTTCTGGTTTAGTTCACATTTCTGCTCTTCCCCGTGGGAAGGATGGGGCTGCCTACTTAAATGCTTATTGTACATTCAGAGGAGGTCACGAAGCTGAAATATATTGTGTACTATGACATTAAAAAAATACCATAATTATGCTTGTAATTATTGTTTGGTTCCACTGTCCTATAATCAGGAACTACCATTTTACCACACCAGTTTGGGGGTAACTATCTAGTTTTAAAGGGACCAAAAACATATTTGCTGAACTTAAAGTAAATGTTTGTAAAAAAAAAAAATCAGACACTTTTATAAAAAGAGATTCAATATGACAGAATTTTCAAAATAAATCTTTGTTAGTGTTTACCCAGCGCTCAGTCCTCTTCATGGATATTAACACTTGTTTTGTGATTTTACTTTTTGTCCCTCATAATTTTTACGCCATGTGAAATTTTACCACTCCATATTTTTCAGATTCAATATGTTACTTATGTTTTCAAAAGCTTACTAATATAACTTGTCTCCAATTGTCAGATACCTCTTCATTCTAAAAATACATTTTTTAGGCTATACAGTAGCTCAGTAATGCTTTTGATCAGATAGGGATTAAAAGGGACTAAGGGAGTTTCTATATTTAATAACAACAAAAGAGCTCCCAGCTATTTATATGTAAGGTCTATATATTTCAAGAATACTTTACCTTTCCTATCTTTTGAAGTTCATGTTTCCTGACCTTACTGTGACAAGATTTTATTTTCTATTTTTACTCCTTCTTTGTAATCTGCCCTACTTTACCATGTTTTCTGGTCTGTACGCTTCTCAGGTCCCTTTAACCAGACTCAGCTATCACCCACAGGCCTAGAGAAGAAAGTACCTGCCGTTTATTTATAATTCTGTAGTGCTTAGTATAGTGCTAATTTAAAGAAAGTGCCTTATAGATATATATGTGTTTTTGATCACTTGATCATAGCTTTTCCAGGGATGGAAAGCCCTTAATGGGTTCATACTTATGATAATTTTTCATCTATTTATCTGTCTATCTATCTGGTCTGTCAATGATTGCCCTCTCCTTTTTATCCCTCTCTACTTATAATTATTTTTCCATTGTCTACCCAATTCTTTAGATAATTTGGCCTCACCACAGCCTCATACAGTCTTCTACAATCTCCTGAGACCCGTTTTTGTTAAAAAAAAACTTATTTTTGATATGCTGTTGCTTCTTTTTCTGGTTTTATTCACATTTTTTTTTTTTTTTACACCACAGTGGTCTTAGAGTAAAAATAAGTTTACAAATCCATACTTATCTAAGAACTCTAGCCCCCTTCAGATTCCTCACATGTGCGCAGTGGATTGTTTTGAATGCCTTCACACCCCTTTTCTCCTTTTCCTCTCTTTATCTCTACTGGTGGTGGTGATAGCTCGTCTTGCTGCTGACTCCAAAGCAGGAACTTTGCTGGCCATGCCCACTAAAGGTTCTGCTGCTGTTCCAGGTCTTTCCTGAGAATACCGAAGCTCTGTGCGAAGGACCCTGTTGTGTGTGCCAAGTGCACTTTCTTGCATCCCCAACGAGCAATTTCCTATTGTTGCTGCAGTAATTAGCCTTATCTCCCATTGCCGCAGAAACTCATTATGGTGAACACCTTGTACTTGCAGTTTGGTTTTTACCCTTTTAGATTTTACTTTCTCTTTTATTGCAACTCCTCAGCCCTAGAAACCAGGCAATAGCCTGTAGAGTTTGGTCTGGCTTAAAGGACAAATGGAGTAATAATAATCAGGCTATGCTCAGAACCACCCTGATAATTGCCCCATTTCCATTTTATTTCCTTGTCAGAATGTAAATATACTGAAAGACTAATGGCTTAAATGTAATTCTCTCTTTAAAATAGAAACCCTACTATTGAAGCAACAAGAAGTTGTAGAAATCAGAAATTTACCATTCAGTTCTCAGAACAAATGATAAAGCACCATTTTCCCCAATTATTTTTCTATATGCAGTTCCCTTTTATTTAGAATATAGGATAAGAATCAAAGCATTTACCTCCTTTGAGGTTCATCTGTACTTAATATAGAACTCTGCAAATAGGGAATCTGTTATATATGGTGATGATGACCTTTACTCTTAGATGCAGATGCTTATTTGAAAAGCATTAAAATGAACAAAGCATTTCCATATGTTTATTGCTTTAGTCTATTAGTTTAAAACAATCATGGCTACTGGAGTGACATAAATGCCTTCACATATATGAAAGAGAAAGTTGAATAACTGTACTCCACTGATTGCAAGGTAGAGGGAAAGGAGAGGGAAACTAACACATCTTTGTAAAGCAATTATACTCCAATAAAGATGTTAAAAAAAAATAAAAATAACAGGAAGAGAATGCTGATCAAATGGTCATAATACCATAAGTTGGGGAACATAAACCAAATTCCAAAGAAAGACATTTAATTCTCTCTTGTTTACTTTTCTTTAGGAATTAGATCATCATCTGCCTCAGGTTTCGATAAACAGTCACCCCTGGACAAATCAGAGTAAAGAAGAAAGATAATTTTCAGAGATTTTTTTGTTTAAGTCCTCTAAGGCCGCTGGTGCACCCAACACCTATGGAGACAGGGGATGCTAACTCTTTGAGTAACGGCTTAGGCCAATAGTTGTTACTGGTAGCAATGATTCCTAAGACATGTAGGATCCAGGGGCAGTTATGGTTATGGACATAGTCTTTTAGGTTTTTAACTATGTAGTTACAGAATGTTACATTTCTATGCCTTTTGAGATCTCTAGTCAAATGTTTACTAGAAGTGTGGACTTTACTAAAGTGTGTAGCTTAGGATGCTAATTCATAGGGAAATTATCAGGTATCTTCTTCTTTTTTTTTTTTTTTTTTTGGTACGCGGGCCTCTCACTGTTGTGGCCTCTCCCGTTGCGGAGCACAGGCTCTGGACACGCAGGCTCAGCGGCCATGGCTCACGGGCCCAGCCGCTCCGCGGCATGTGGGTTCTTCCCGGACCGGGGCACGAACCCGTGTCCCCTGCATCGGCAGGCAGACTCTCGACCACTGCGCCACCAGAGAAGCCCTCAGGTATCTTCTGATCAAGATAGTTTGAAAAGTTCTGTGTTAAATAAAGTTAAGTGGACTTCTTTATCATAGGGCTTTTCAGAGTTTTTATTATGCTAATGAATATATGAGTGACAAAGAGAAGGATTTTATGAATTAGGGGTTTGGGTCAGCCACATGTAACAGAAACCCAATTATGCTGGCTAAACTAAAGGGAGATTTTTTTTTTTTTCCCCACATGAAAAGAAGCCCAGTGTAGGCAGTCCAGGGCTGGCTCAGTGGCTTCATTAAGTCATCATTTTCTGAGCTCCTTCTATCTTTCTGCTCAACCAATGTTATTGAGTGTTTTTCCACCTAAAGTTTTCAGGAAGAATCCTACATCTCCAGGCATTGTATTACAGTTGCTTTCCTAGGTGTCTCACCCAGTAGGTTTTTACTTACATTTCATGCCAGAACTAGATTATATGCTTTCAGGAAGTCTGAAGTCTGTGGACGTGAGATTTTAAACCAGGAGCATTGTCACTCTGCACCAAATCGGGATTCCACTGGTGAGGAAGTTGGGAAGAATGGATATTGGGAGGCAAAAAACAGTGTTTGTCATTAAGCATTCTCTAACTTACGTTATTGATGTCCCCCTCTTCCAACTCCTTCCTTTTTTTTAACAGACTAACATATGGGATATACTGATTCTAGTCTCTTTAGATACACATTTTAAAAAACTGAAACCCAAATATGTAAGAAACTTGCTTAAGTCCACATGCTTCTATCAGTTTCACTTTTAGTATAATTATGGAAAATTTGAAGTGAATGTCCAAGAAAATAGCTAGTTATAAAAATATTTGTCTCAAAAAGTTCTAAAGCATTTCTTTGAGCTGTTACACTGTTAGTCACTTTAGGCCTCTCTTTATCCTGTTTCACAATTCAGAGTTCAAAAATTATCTTAGGATTTATCTTCATTTGCAAATTGAGAGGTTTAGTTATTGAGATCATCATAAAAAGGACCAATTTTAGAAAGCCGAGCAGACATTTTTAATGTGGGCCATTTGTCTCTGATATCAATTTTATCTGATTACTTTATTGCATATGCATGCTACAAGTGACAGATAGCTTTAATATCACCATGATTAATAGAATATTTTTCTTAGGTTCTCCTGCAGAGAAAAGTGTCATGATGAAATATTGATAAAGTTCTTCCAAGAACAGCAAAATTATCATGATACTTCACAAAATCTTTAAAACTGAGACTGTACTTTCTCTGACTAAACAGGTAAGGTATTTTACAGCTGCAGATTGAAATACTATATTTATTTTTTTAATGGAAAAATCATCTCATGGGATTGGTATATTCACCACAAAAGGGTCTTTCCAATGACTTTGGGCTCACGGGCTTAGGTTGTCTTTGATTGAAAGAGATTAAATTTGTCAATAATACCAAATTTGAAAGTCAGTAACTTAGAAATATATATAAAAACCACAATGCGTGGACTAAACTGAAAAAAAATGAATAATTAAAATCTGGAGAACATTCAGTAGAAACAAGTAGGGTATACTTTACATGGGGAAGAGAAAAAAATCTTGATAAAGAACATAAGATGGGTCATTTACAAATGTGTGTAAGTAGTGAAGGAAAAGTTCTTAGATGAAGGGAGATAGGCAGCAGTAATGTAGAAACATAGCACTTGTGTAGTATGTTGTTTTACTCAGTCTCTCCCTGACCTTGCCCTGGATTCCTGTAGGCATTGTATTTCCCGTTGACATGGGGCACGTCACTAGTTTTGGCTAATGGAATATGAATAGATTTAGTATTGAACGTACTTGTGGGGACTGGCTGTGTCCCTCTGTGAGCATCTGCATTCTGTCATGAGAACAGCACACCCCAGATAGCGGCTGTCCATTAGCCTGGTACTTAGAATGTGAACACATATAGAGCTAAGTCAAGACCAGCAGATCTGCAGCCGATTGCAGCCTTCATGTAAAGTGAGCAAGAAATAAACATTTGTTATTGTGAACCACTGAGATTTGGGGAATGTTTGTTGCAGCATCATAAGCTGACTAGTAAACTTGTCAGTAATACAGGGCTGGAATACTTTAACATGTAAACAGATGCACAATTGGTTAATCCTCCTGTTGCTCAGAGTTACATAGATTGCCTCTGATACTGTTTCTTAATTTTTCTATGTAATTTGCCTTTCTTCTCACAAGGAAAATATTAAGGAAAGTAGACTTAGAAAGTGAAAGAACAAGTATTCTATAGAATCGTACACTCATATATTAAAAAAATATGTATTTATTGAGAGACAACTATTGCCAAGCTCTGTTCCACACACCAGAGAAGACAGCAGGGAACAAAAGTGGTAAGTCCATGCTTTTTGGAAAGTTAAGTTCTAGTCAGTGGAGACAAATAATAAGTAAATTAATTTATCAGTGATCAGTGGTATGAAGAAAAACAAGGCAGGATATAGGAACCATAAGTGACCGAGGGCAAGAAGGACTCACTGAAGATGTAGTATTTGTACCAAGTGTCTAATGCAATGGGTGAACCTGGGCTTTGTCATCAGTCAGAGCTGAGGCTGACCCACAGTTCCTACGCTAATGAGCTAAGTCACTGACTATAGCTAAGTTACCTTACCCTTCTGATCTTGTTTTTTTTGATAGTAAAATGGGAATTATAATATAAATGCCTTAGGCATATAGTAGAATTAATACACATTTAAAGCGATCAACACAATATTTAACACACAGTAAGTCTTCAATAATTGGCAGTTATCATTATAGGCATTAATAGCAAGGAATGGCCTAGGGGCATGGGAACAAGTATTACTCTTACTGTGAGGTGGGATTGGGGGTGGCTTTAGTCATGTAGGGCCCACAAAAGGAGTTTGCATAAGGTCTTAAAAGAGTTCTTATGAGACAACAGGGAAGGCAATCAAAAAACCAAAGCCTTCATGTCATGGAATGGAGAACAGGGCACAGTAGTCAAGATTTGGGGCATATGAAATCAGAAGTCATGTAGCTCCAGGAGCCTGAGGAAGCATCCAGTACAAAGAGGGAGGAACCCCATTTGGGGTTTAGCTGAATGAGATGCTGCTTCCACTGACTTTAGCTGCTTTTATTGGCCTAATCTACATGGATCATTTAATACACGTCCTCCTTCTCTAGCTTGGGACATCACTGTTCTAATTTATCTCTTTTCTCCTAAAACATAGAATAAGAGAGTAAAAATGGCCACTAATTGGATTCAGAAGATCTGGATTCGCATCTTGACCTTACAATTATCTTAGTTTTTTTTTCCTTTCCCTCTAAAATTACTTCATGTAAATTCTATCAAGAATTAAGTAATAATAATGTATATTTAAAAACTTGTAAACTGAAAAAGCCCTATTCAAACATCTTTACTACCCAAGAATAAAAGTTCATTCACTTTTTCATTCATTCACTCACATCCTCACTCACTAAACACTGATGAACTGGGGTAAAACATGATTCCTACTTTTAAAGATCTTTTAAGTGTGTGTTGGGGGGAACCCTGCCTAACATCTTTTATTATGAGAGAAAAAGAAAGCATGCTATGAGTGTAGCATGGAAGGATTATGAATATTCCCTCCTCATTTTCTCCTTCATTGGTACACAAAGTTTGGTTCCTTCTCCCCCTACACCCCTCCTCCCATTCCAAAGCAAGAGTAAACTTTAAAAGGTAGAAGAAGATACTTGTGTGCAAACTTGAGGAATCAGTTTTTCTTCTTTCAGAGACTAGGTAGATGGAGACTGGAGAAGTGGAAAGAGAAGAGTGGCAATGCACAAAGGAGAGGAAGGATGGACAAGAAGGACAGGAGAACCTCTTGCTCTTGTTATCCCCATGGAAATGCCAGCATGCAATAGTTCTAGGCATTTGTAAGATTCCTGAAGAGAGGGTGGGGATTTGGACACTGTATGTAGGAATAGAGGCAGCAAAGGAGAACAAGAGTCCTTGAGTAAAAGTAGAACTGAACAGCCACTGAACAAACCATCACTTCTACACAAAATTCACTATCTCCTTCCTTTGAGAAGTATTTGCAAAGGCTTTTCTGTTACTCCTACCTAAATGTGTGTGTGTCTACATATAAATACATTTTAAATTTAAATACATTATTTTAAATAAAAGTAAGTTTTAAATTTTGGTTTCTTTTCAAGAATGCTTTCACCAACCTGAGAGACCTAGTGTAAAGAGGAATGATTACTTAAACTTTTTGCTTTAAGTATTTCCTAAGATTGTTACAATTTATATAAACAGCTTCTTTCCAAGATACACGTTTAGACAACAAAGTATCAGTTATATAATATTAACAACTAGAAAATACATTTTCTGAAAAGGAGCTTGGTTGATAAATCATAAACATAATTGCCTCTGTGTGGATTAAACCCAAGTAATAACTCTCCCTCCAATCTATCTTCTGGACATCTCCCACACTTCCAGCTGCCTGCAGGGAATTCACATTCAGGGGTCCCACTAGGTAGCAAACATTTAATTTGTTTTAAGCTGAATTCATTTCTCTTCCAAAACTTGATCCTTATTCTGGGCTTTCTCAGAAACTTATACTCAAAACCTTAGAATTGTTTTTAATTAGCGTCTTTCTCTTTTCATCCATGACTAGTATCCTCATCTCATTCTACTTGCAGTACTTGATGTTACGGAAGTCCCTCCCTAGGCTCTGATAACATAATGCTATGGCATTACTCATCTCTCTTGGGAAGAATATGGTATTAATAAGTTATGACTAATAACCAAGTTGCAAAACGACCTGTGCCCTTTTCCCATTCGTTTCCCACAAGATAAGTTATACATACTGTAACAAGAATAGAAGATAAATTACACATATTGCAAATTCCTGTGAGAAATATCTTTGTCTAGTCAATTATATATATTTGCTACTTGAAGTTTATTTTAGAGAATAGAAAAAAAAAAAACTCCTCTTATAGAATGCAAATGAGGTCAAGGATGTTGTGATTTGCTGTCCTCATTGAACCTGCCTCAGATGAACTAAGAACTGAAACTGGATGTCACTTGAGGTCCTTGGTTTCTGCTCCAGGGACGGTAATAGAACAAGTGAGAATATATCTCTCTATTGAAATAATTGCTTGGTAATTCCACTGAAGCCTGTCTGTGGGATGTAGACAAAGCTTTCTCTCTGTATTGCTCAAAGACCAAGCCAGCCAGATGAGGTCAGGTATCCAGGCTGCTTGGAGTTGGGAGAAATAGCACATTTGCTGGAGGAATGTAAGCAGTGCATGTAATATCTGGTTATTGCTTAAGATTTTCTTGATTAGATAATAAAGGATAGTATAATATTTTGAATGGTCTCAGTGTCTCAATGTCATAAAACTTTTGTCCTATTGTAATGGAACTAAACAGAGTGAAGCCTGGCCAGAGAAATGTTAGACTCCAATTTTTATAAGTCCTCAGACACTAAAAGTGTTCATAACCTTACCGTCTAAAAGCATCTATGACCATGGAAACATTATATGTAGAGGAAGTGTCACGGAGTTGCAGTTCTGAGCCCTGGGCTGCCTACCCAATGTCTCCATGTGGAGACATCTCAATCATAACACAGATAATATAAAGATTTTTGATAGTGTTATTAATTAATAATTGACATTCTTTATTTATCTTCCAGATATGATACATGCTGAAGAGGTATATTAAAATCTCCCAGCATAAAGTTATTTTATTATTATCTCAAGAGATATTTCTAAAAGTTTTAAAAAAATATGAGTATAGTTGCTATGTGTTGGCTTATGACAGCTATATTTGCTCCATAATTATGCCTTCTATCATAACTTATCCTAGTTAGTTGCTTATCCTTATATTTCACCTGACTAACATTATCTGCAACTACTGATATTTTTAGCATTTATTATTTATTTATTATAGTAGGTCCTTCTTGATTGTATATTTTAAATACATCAGTGTGTACATGTCAATCTCAAACTCCCAAGCATCTCTTTGACCATCCACATCTTTTCTAACTCTATCATATTACATATATTTGTTGTAATAACAGATAACTGTTTTTTTAACACAATTTGACATCTTGTCCTTCTGTAAGAGAATTGAATTAATTTACATATAAAGTAATACATTTGATGTTACTTCTTTAATCTTTTTTCATGTACTACTTATTTTCTTTATTTTTTTTTAACATCTTTATTGGAGTATAATTGCTTTACATTGTTGTGTTAGTTTCTGCTATTTAACAGGGTGAATCAGCCATGTATACATATATCCCCACATCCCCTCCCTCTTGCGTCTCCCCACCACCCTCCCTATCCCACCCCTCTAGGTGGTCACAAAGCACCAAGATGATCTCCCTGTGCTGTGCGGCTGCTTCCCACAAGCTGTCTATTTTACATTTGGTGGTGTATATATGTCCATGCCACGCTCTCACTTCGTCCCAATTACCCTCCCCACTCCCCGTGTCCTCAACTCCATTCTCTACGTCTGCATCTTTATTCCTGTCCTGCCTCTAGATTTTTCAGAACGATTTTTTTTTTAAGATTCCATTTATATATGTTAGCATACGGAATTTGTTTTTCTCCTTCTGACTTATTTCACTCTGTATGACAGACTCTAGGTCCATCCACCCTGCTAAAAATAACTCAATTTCATTTCTTTTTATGGCTGAGTAATATTCCATTGTATATATGTGCCACATCTTTATCCATTCCTCTGTCGATGTACACTTAGGTTGCTTCCATGTCCTGGCTATTGTAGATAGTGCTGCAATGAACATTGTGGTAAATGTCTCTTTTTGAATTATGGTTTTCTCAGGGTATATGCCCAGTAGTGGGATTGCTGGGTCATATGGTAGTTCTATTTTTAGTTTTTTATGGAACCTCCGTACTGTTCTCCATAGTGGCTGTATCAATTTACATTCCCACCAACAGTTTAAGAAGGTTCCCTTTCCTCCACACCCTCTCCAGCATTTACTGTTTGTAGATTTTTGGATGATGGCCATTCTGACCAGTGTGAGGGGATACCTAATTGTAGTTTTGATTTGCATTTCTCTAATGATTAGTGATGTTAAGCATCCTTTCGTGTGTTAGTTGGCAATCTGTATATCTTCTTGGGAGAAATGTCTATTTGGGTCTTCTGCCCATTTGTGGATTAGGTTGTTTGTTTTTTTGATATTGAGCTGCATGAGCTGCTTGTAAATTTTGGAGATTAATCCTTTGTCAGTTGCTTCATTTGAAAACATTTTCCCCCATTCTGAGGGTTGTCTTTTCATCTTGTTTATGGTTTCCATTGCTATGCAAAATGCTTTTAAGTTTCATTAGGTCCCATTTGTTTGTTTTTATTTCCATTTCTCTAGGAGGTGGGTCAAGAAGGATCTTGCTGTGATTTATGTTATAGAGTGTTCTGCCTAAGTTTTCCTCTAAGAGTTTGTTAGTGTCTGGCCTTACATTTAGGTCTTTAATCCATTTTGAGCTTATTTTTGTGTATGGTGTTAGGGAGTGTTCTAATTTCCTTCTTTTACATGTAGCTGTCCAGTTTTCCCAGCACCCCTTATTGAAGAGGCTGTCTTTAATCCATTGTATACTCTTGTGTCCTTTATCAAAGATAAGGTGACCATATGTGTGTGGGTTTATCTCTTGGCTTTCTATCCTATTCCATTGATCTATATTTCTGTTTTTGTGCCAGTACCATATTGTCTTGATTACTGTAGCTTTGTAGTATAGTCTAAAGTCAGGGAGCCTGATTCCTCCAGCTCTAGTTTTCTTTCTCAAGATCGCTTTGGCTATTCAGGGTCTTTTGTGTTTCCATACAAATTGTGACTTTTTTTTGTTCTACTTCTGTGAAAAATGCCATTGGTAGTTTGATAGGGATTGCATTGAATGTGTAGATTGCTTTGGGTAGTAGAGTCATTTTCACAATGTTGATTCTTCCAATACAAGAACATGGTATAGCTCTCCATCTGTTTGTATTATCTTTAATTTCTTTCATCAGTGTCTTATAATTTTCTGCATACAGGTCTCCTTAGGTAGGATTATTCCTAGGTATTTTCTTCTTTTTGTTGCAATGGTAAATGGGAGTGTTCCCTTAATTTCACTTTCAGAGTTTTCATCATTAGTGTACAGGAATGCAAGAGATTTCTGTGCATTAATTTTGTATCCTGCTACTTTACCAAATTCATTGATTATGTCTAGTAGTTTTCTGGTAGCATCTTTAGGATTCTCTATGTATAGTATCATGTCATCTGCAAACAGTAACGGTTTTACTTCTTCTTTTCCAATTTGGATTCTTTTATTTCATTTTCTTCTCTGATTGCTGTGGCTAAAACTTCCAAAACAATGTTGAATAATAGTGGTGAGAGTGGGCAACCTTGTCTTGTTCCTGACCTTAGTAGAAATGGTTTCAGTGTTTCATCATTGAGAACGATGTTGGCTGTGGGTATGTCATATATGGCCTTTATTATTATTGAGGTAAGTTCCCTCTATGCCTACTTTCTGGAGAGTTTTTATAAGAAATGGGTGTTGAATTTTGTCAAAAGCTTTTTCTGCATCTATTGAGATGATTATATGGTTTTTCTCCTTCAATTTGTTAATATGGTTTATCACATTGATTGATTTGCATATATTGAAGAATCCTTGCATTCCTGAGATAAACCACACTTGATCACGCTGTGTGATCTGTTTAATGAGTTGTAAGATTCTGTTTGCTAGTATTTTGGAAGTATTTTGTTGAGGATTTTTGCATCTATGTTCATTAGTGATATTGGCCTGTAGTTTTCTTTTTTTGTGACATCTTTGTCTGGTTTTGGTATCAGGGTGACGGGGACCTCGTAGAATGAGTTTGGGAGTGTTCCTCTTTCTGCTATATTTTGGAAGAGTTTGAGAAGGATAGGTGTTAGCTCTTCTCTAAAGGTTTGATAGAATTCGCCTGTGAAGCCATCTGGTCCTGGGCTTTTGTTTGTTGGAAGATTTTTAATCACAGTTTCAATTTCAGTGCTTATGATTGGTCGGTTTATATTTTCTGTTTCTTCCTGGTTCAATCCTGGAAGGTTGTGTTTTTCTCAGGATTTGTCCATTTCTTCCAGGTTGTCCATTTTATTGGCATATAGCTGCTTGTTGTAATCTCTCATGATCTTTATATTTCTGCAGTGTCAGTTGTTACTTCTCCTTTTTCATTTCTAATTCTGTTGATTTGAGTCTTCTCCCTTTTTTTCTTGATAAGTCTGGCTAATGGCTTATCAATTTTGTTTATCTTCTCAAAGAACCAGCTTTTAGTTTTATTGATCTTTGCTATCATTTCCTTAATTTCTTTTTCATTTATTTCTGATCGGTTCTTTATGATTTCTTTCCTTCTGCTAACTTTGGGGTTTTTTTGTTCTTCTTTCTCTAATTGCTTTAGGTGTAAGGTTAGGTTGTTTATTTGAGATGCTTCTTGTGTCTTGAGGTAGGATTGTATTGCTATAAACTTCCCTCTTAGAACTGCTTTTGCTGCATCCATAGGTTTTGGGTCATGTTTTCATTGTCATTTGTTTCTAGGTATTTTTTGATTTCCTCTTTGATTTCTTCAGTGATCTCTTGGTTATTTAGTAGCATATTGTTTAGCCTCCCTGTCTTTGTATTTTTTACAGATTTTTTCCTGTAATTGATATCTCGTCTCATAGTGTTGCAGTCCGAAAAGATACTTGATATGATTTCAGTTTTCTTAAATTTACCAAGGCTTGATTTGTGACACAAGATATGGTCTTATCCTGGAGAATGTACCATGAGCACTTGAGAAGAAAGTGTATTCTGTTGTTTTTGGATGGAATCTCTTATAAATATCAGTTAAGTCCATCTTGTTTAATGTGTTATTTAAGGTTGTGTTTCCTTATTTATTAAAGTCCCCTACTATGATTGTGTTACTTTCGATTTCCCCTTTTATGGCTGTTAGCATTTGCCTTATGTATTGAGGTGCTCCTGTGTTGGGTGCATAAATATTTACAGTTGTTATATCTTCTTCTTGGATTGATCCCTTGATCATTATGTAGTGTCCTTCTTTGTCTCTTGTAATAGTCTTTATTTTAAAGTCTATTTTGTCTGATATGAGAATTGCTACTCCAGCTTTCTTTGGATTTCCATTTGCATGGAGTATCTGTTCCCATCCCCTCACTTTCAGTCTGTATGTGTCCCTAGGTCTGAAGTGGGTCTCTTGTAGACAGCATATGTATAGGTCTTGATTTTGTATCCCTTCAGCCAGTCTCTGTCTTTTGGTTGGAGCATTTAATCCATTTACATTTAAGGTAATTATTGATATGTATATTCCTATTACCATTTTCTTAATTGTTTTGGTTTTGTTATTGTAGGTCTTTTTTTCTCTTGTGTTTCCTGCCTAGAGAAATTCCTTTAGCATATGTTGTAAAGATGGTTTGGTGGTACTGAATTCTCTTAGCTTTTGCTTGTCTGTAAAAGTTTTAATTTCTCCGTCAAATCTGAGCAAGATCCTTGCTTGGTAGAGTAATCTTGGTTGTAGGTTTTCCCCTTTCATCACTTTAAATATGTCCTGCCACTCCCTTCTGGTTTACAGAGTTTCTGCTGAAAGATCAGCTGTTATCCTTACGGGGATTTCCTTGTATGTTATTTGTTGCTTTTCCCTTGCTGCTCTTAATATTTTTTCTTTGTATTTAATTGTTGATAGTTTGATTAACATGTGTCTTTGTGTGTTTCTCCTTGTATTTATCCTGTATGGGACTCTCTGCGCTTCCTGGAGTTGATTGACTATTTCCTTTCCCATATTAGGAAAGTTTTCAACTATAATCTCTTCAATTATTTTCTCAGTCCCTTTCTTTTTCTGTTCTTCTTCTGGGACCCCTATAATTTAATGTTAGTGTGTTTATTGTTGTCCCAGAGGTCTCTGAGACTGTTCTCAATTCTTTTCATTCTTTTTTCTTTATTCTGCTCTGCAGTAGTTATTTCTAATATTTCATCTTCCAGGTCACTTAACCATTCTTTTGCCTCAGTTATTCTGCTATTGATTCCTTCTAGAGAATTTTTAATTTCACATATTTTGTTGTTCATCTTTGTTTGTTCACTCTTTAGTTGTTCTAGGTCCTTGTTAAACGTTTCTTGTATTTTCTCCATTCTATTTCCAAGATTTTGGATCATCTTTACTATCATTACTGTGAATTCTTTTTCAGGTAGACTGCCTATTTCCTCTTCATTTGTTTGGTCTGGTGCGTTTTTACCTTGCTTCTTCATCTGCTGCATATTTCTTTGTCTTACCATTTTGCTTAACTTACTGTGTTTGGGGTCTCCTTTTCACAGGCTGCAGGTTTGTAGCTCCCATTGTTTTTGGTCTTCCCCCAGTTAGTAAGGTTGGTTTAGTGGGTTCTGTCCGCTTCCTGGTGGAGGGGCCTGGTGCCTGTGTTGTGGTATATGAGTCTGCATCTTGTCTTTCTGGTGGGCAGGACCACATCTGGTGGTGTGGTTTGGGGTGTCTATGAACTTATTATGATTTTAGGCAACCTCTCTGCTAATGGGTGTGGTTGTGTTCCTGTCTTGCTAGTTGTTTGGCCTGGGGTGTCCAGCATTGGAGCTTGTTGGTCATTGAAAGGAGCTGGGTCTTAGCGTTGAGACAGAGATCTCTGGGAGAGCTCACGCTGATTGATATTACATGGGGCCCAGAGGTCTCTGGTGGTCCAATGTCCTGAACTCAGCTCTCCCACCTCAGAGGCTCAGGCCTGACAGCTGGCTGGAGCATGAAGACCCTGCTAGCCACATGGCTCAGAAGAAAAGGGAGGAAAAAAAAGAGAAAGCAAGAAAGGTAATAAAATAAAATAAAGTTATTAAAATAAAAACAATTTTTTTAGTATTATTAAAATAAAAAATAATAATTAAAAAAAAAAGAAGGGAGCAACCAAACCAATAAACAAATCCACCAATGATAACAAGTGGTAAAAAACTAAGCTAAGATAAACATAAAAATCAGAAACTAGTCAGTCTCATACAGCAAACCCCACGTCCATAGTTGCCCCCAAAGTCCATCGCCTCAATTTTGGGATGATTTGTTGTCTATTCAGGTATTCCACAGATGCATGGTACATCGTGTTGACTGTGGAGATTTAATCCACTGCTCCTGTAGCTTCATGGATAAATTTCCCTTTCTTTTCTTTGTTCTCACAGTTCCAGGGGTTCAGCTTTGGATTTGCCCCCGCCTCTGCATGTAGGTCGCCTGAGGGTGTCTGTTCCCTGGCCAGACAGGACAGGGTTAAAGTAACAGCTGATTAGGGGGCTCTGGCTCACTCAGGCCAGGGGGGAGGGAGGGGTATGGAATGCAGGGTGAACCTGTGGCGGCAGAGGCTGGCGTGACGTTGCACCAGCCTGAGGAGTGCCATGTGTTCTCCTGGGGAAGTTGTCCCTGGTTCATGGGACCCTGGCAGTGGCGGGCTGCACGGGCTCCCGGGAGGGGGTGTGTGGATAGTGAGCTGTGCTCGCACACAGGCTTCTTGGTGGCGGCAGCAGCAGCCTTAGCGTCTCATGCCCGTCTCTGGTGTCTGTGCTGAAAGCCGCGGCTTGCGCCCATCTCTGGATCTCGTTTAGGCGGTGCTCTGAATCCCCTCTCCTGCTCACCCTGAAACAATGGTCTCTTGCCTCTTAGACAGGTCCAGACTTTTTCCTGGACTCCCTCCCAGCTAGCTGTGGCACACTAGCCCCCTTCAGGCTGTGTTCATGCCACCAACCCCAGTCCTCTCCCTGGAGTCTGACCTCTGAAGCCCGAGCCTCAGCTCCTAGCCCCGCCTGCCCCGGCGGGTGAGCAGACAAGCCTCTCGGGCTGGTGAGTGCTGGTCTGCACTGATCCTCCGTGCGGGAGTCTCTCCGCTTTGCCCTCCGCACCCCTGTTGCTGTGCTCTCCTCCGCGGCTCCGAAGCTTCCCCCCTCCACCACCCGCAGTCTCTGTCCACGAAGGGGCTTCCTAGTGTGTGGAAACCTTTCCTCCTTCACAGCTCCCTCCCACTGGTGCAGGTCCCATCCCTATTCTTTTGTCTCTGTTTTTTCTTTTTTCTTTTGCCCTACCCAGGTACATGGGGAGATTCTTGCCTTTTGGGAGGTCTGAGGTCTTCTGTCAGTGTTCAGTAGGTGTTCTGTAGGAGTGTTCCACGTGTAGGTGTATTTCTGATGTATTTGTGGGGAGGAAGGTGATCTCCGCGTCTTACTCCTCCACCATCTTGAAGGTCCTCTACTATTTATTTTAGTTTGGTTTTTCCTTATACTTTTCCTATTAGGAGTGTGAGCAGCTTTTCTTTTCTTCTTTTTCTTCCTCTTTTTCTCCTTGTTCTATGCAATACTTCACTAATGTGTGAATCATCCACGTGAAGGGGTCATCCCAATGTTTGCATTATTCCAATTTTGATTTATTTATTCAATTATAAATTTATTTATCCAGTTTATTCCAAGTTTGAAGTTATAAGAGCTTGCACGGATCAAGTATGTGTTCGTTCCCTTTTTCAAAATTAAATTCTTGATCTCTCTTTCCAGAGCTGTTTTTCTGATCTCCTCAAGCTGGAATCATGGTAGTCAACTCTCATTCCTGTCTTTTTCTCGTAGCCACTTCTGATCTTTTAACAAATCCTGTCAATTGTGTCTCCAAAATATCTATTCACTTCACATATTCACAGCTACTATTCTAGCCCGAGCAACCCTCACTTTTCACCTAGACAACTGTAGTAATCTCAATAGATATCTCTATTCCCAATAAGAAAAGAGAATAAGTAATATTTGCAAAATTCTTGTGAAAATTTTCTCTTTGTATTTGTCTTGTTCCCCCACCAATACATTTTTTGCACAAATGTATTGAAAAATATTAAAAAATAAAAGCTGATCAAATGTTTTACCTTGCCCAGAGTTCTTCAGTAGCTTCCTATTCCACATGAGATGAACCTTCAGATCCTTATCATGACAACATGAATTCATACGATCTGATTCTCTTCCTTATTCTTTAACCGCATGTCATATATTCGTATTCTTTTTGCTCAAAATGATCCAGACAACATGGGCCTTCTCTCTGCTTGTTAAATGTACTAGTCTCATTCACACTTCTCGAGCCTCTCATTCCATGTTCCATCTGCCAGGAATGATATTTCTCCATAAAGTTTGCATCACTTGCATCACTTTTAACTTCTCATTGGTCAGCTGTCTTCTTAAACATCGCCACCTCAAAGAGACTTTCACTTGTTAAGTCAGTCAGCAGTAGGGTGTCATTCTCCATCATGCTTACTTATTACAGTTGAAAGTAAGTCTCTCTGTGTGCTTACGAGTCTATTATCTTTTGTCTGTCATCTTTCTCATGAGGCTATAGAGGCCATTCCTCAGCAGTTTCAGGCACATCAGACAGTGTCCAGTAAATACATAAATGCATGTGAGTAAACAGGTGACTGAATATATCTGCAGTGTTATAAAAAACGCAATTACGTGTACATTTTTAGAAGTACATTTTTAGATCCTCAGATCAATAAGGAATATTGAGGCACAGACTCAAAGTTCTTCTATATAACTTTTTTCTCAAGTTATTTAGAAATTAATAGGAGATGTGCAATTGTGGTAATAGTAAGTACATATGTTAATATTTCAGTTGTATTATTTGAGGAAAGTTGTTCATGCGACAAATATTCATTAAGCAACTGCATAATGCCAAGTCTCTTTCCAGATACTGGGGACACACAAATGAACAGCACAGAAGAGGTCCTTTTGCTGGGAGCTTACAATCTAATGGGGTAATTCTATTTTGTTAGAGTGTTTCTTAGAGTGTTAATTCTATTTTAAGTGAATCCTTAATTCACTTAAAAATACATAATTTCTCTCTGAAGCCTATTTCTACAAAAAGTCCTTCTGGATTTTTTTATGAGTAGCTTTTTAAAATAACTTTTTATTTCAAAATAACACAGATGTGTTTTGTGTTTGAGGCAGAGTTGACCATACTATTGATTAAAGAAAACCTCATAATCCCAGAATTAACTATGGATGATATTTTGGCATATTTTCCAGACATTTTCCCATACACATAAACACAAATTTTAAAAAACAAAATCATATTTCTATAAAGTAGGTTAAGACATTTATAATTTAAAATATACAGTCAGTAATCCAGTTGTGCTATTTTGGTACAAACAAAGCATATTACAAATACTATTAAAAAAAATCTCTAAGGCAATATCCTTATCAGAAGGGACAGAAATTGACCCAGGTTACTTTCAAAACTGAGAATTTATTTTAAGAATTCTTCTTAGCAATGAGGGAGCTGGAAATCCTTCCAGAACATAGAACAGCCAGACCTGCTGGTGATGGTGCTAGTGTTTAGGAATTGAAAAGGTCTTTCAGGTTTCAGACTAACTTTAATGATCAGGTAATTCTGACACTTCTTCAGGTTCTCTTCTTTTGGATCTCCCCTCACTGCTCCACTAGTGTGACTCAGCTTCCCTGTTTCCCATTCCCATTGTGTGTCTTCTTATATCACTAGCCACTTCCAACTCAACTATTATTTCCCCAACCGTATACCTACTTTAACACCACCATGAGCCTGACTTGCTATAATGTTACTAATATCAAATTATTCCTGAGACTCATGCATAGACACACACACACACGTAGGTATGTGTGTATAAATCCCAATGAAAACATTCCAACACAACAGATTGACTATATGTTCATTTGAGCACATTCACATCTATTTATAGTTCCTCATGATTTGACTACTCATGTGTTTTCAGCCAATGAAAGCTAGTTCTACAGATGGTACTGTACACTCTTGGCCAATGAGCTTTCTTCATCACACTCCCCTCACCATCAGAGATGAGTGGATTCTGCAACAAGTAGTTTCCAACTCTTGGTCTTTATTTCTGTTATATATTTTGGCCCTTAATGGCTGAGAAGATGTATAAAAATGATAGTGCCGGATCTGTTACAAAAACTAAAGCAAAAAGAAAAGTGGGGGTGTAGAGAAGGTATGCTGAAAGATAAAATGAAAGTTTGGTGACTACTTGAGATGCTTTTGAGAGAATGATCAAGGAATTAGAAAGTAGAGATAACCTGGCATTAGGAGTGGGTGTGTAGAAGTCCTTTTATTTTAGCAACTACATCTTGTCATAGCAACTCAAGGTAACCATGGCTGGAGGCAAGTCATGGTGTCAGGTGATTGTCGGTGTTTTATATAAGGGCCACCCCTAAAATAGACTGTCCCAGCAGTCTTCAAACTGAAGAGTACTTATGTCTGGAGGGTATCCGGAGACTTGACAGGGACACAGATAGTTTTAAGGGAATCCAGTTTCCAGAGTCTTAACTTCCATGGATACACTTCCCTGAAACTGATCTGCCTGAGTGATGTCAAGATGTTCTCCTTTCTCTTTCATAAGTGTCCTTGTCCTACTTTTACTCCCACCCAAACTGAATCTTCTTATGGGATGCAAAAGCCTCCAGGTTTCAAATAACAGGGACACTTAAAAGAATGGTATCTTTAAGTCTTCTTATTTAAGACGCCATGAGATAAGGGTTATCTTTTCCTTTTTTTATTCAGTCATTGTGGTAAGGAGAATTCTAGGATGGTCCCCAAGATTCCCAACCCCTGAACTACACCACTCTGTATAATTCTCTCCCCTGGAGAATGGGTGGGCTATTATGGGATAGCTACTGCCATGATTACATTACAGTGTATAAAACTATCTTAACACACCAGAGGGAGAAATTTTTCTGTTGGTCTTGAGAAAGTAAGTTGCCATGCCCTGAGAGGGCTTGTGAGAGCAACATGCACCAAGGGACTGTGGGTGTCTCTAGAAGCTGAGAGCCAGCAACCAAGTACTAAAGCTGCAAGGAGCTCAATTCTGCCAATGACCACCTTGGAAGAGGGCCATCAGACTCAGGAAACAATACTACCCCGCTGACATCTAATGAGACTCCTGCAGTCTGGCAAGACCTTCAGCAGAGGCCTCAGTTAAGCCAGCCGGGACTCCTGACCCAAGGAGACTGAATTGATAAAATGCATATTGTTCATAGTTGCTACTTTTGTAGTAATTTGTTATGCAGTATAGAATTCCAATGCAATCATTCAAAAAGTATTTACTGAGCACATACTATATTCCAGACACGGAGCGATAATCTTTAATGACACTCCAAAATCTCTACCCTCATTAAACTTATTTTTTGGTGGGTAGAATAAACCATAAACAAGTTTAAAATCTAAAATATCTAGCATGTTAGTGATAGTTGCTGGAGAAAAAAATTCAAGTAGGAAAATGGGAGATGACTAGTGGGAAGGCCAGGGATGGAAGGAGAGAGGTATTGAAAGTTTAGCTTCACCTAGAAGGAGTAGGTCTTATATGAAGGAAGGTAACTGACAATGTTGAGGGAAGAGAGAAAACTGGTGTCCAGGCTCTCCGAGACCAGGTAGAGGGTTGGAGGGCATGTGGACCATGCAGTGCACTGAATGAGGATGGAGACTAGGAGATAAGGTTAGAGAGGAGAAAGGAGATCAGATCATGCAGATCTTTGAAGGCTTTTTTTGGCTTTTATTCTGAGTGACGTGGTGAGCCAAGGGAGATTTTAAGCAGGGGAGTGGTATGATCTGACTTTTCTTTTAACAGACTCACTGTAACTGTTATAATACAATGTGGTATAGATGATAATAATGTGGTAAAGATTGACAGGGGACAAGAATGGAAGCAGAGACACCTGTTAAGGTCCTGTTGTAATAATCCAGGCAAGAGGGGATTTGTGGCAGTGGAAAGTTGTTAAGTTTGAATCCTTTCTTTTCAAGAAAATTGAAGGCAGATATGGTTGACAAGAGAATTAAAGTCCCCTTCTCTTCCCTCTACTTATTTATGTAAAGAAGGTTTCTCAGAACTTATAGCTCTAAAAAATGAACACGTAGAGTAGAATGGATGCTAAAACCTAACAACAAGTAATATGCATACATGGATACTGAACTAATTAAAACTTCCCCAGCTATCTCATTAAGCGATACATTTTTTGTGTCCAATATTTTAATCAAAACTTTTGATATATTTTCATCATTTGTATATTAATATTGCTAGTAATAATACTCAGTTCACAAATGTGCTTTTAACCTGTGAAGCCTTATAGCCACAAGAATAAAAAATTAATTTCAATTTATATAATTTTTTTGCAGAAAAGATTGATAGAGTGGTTAATAACAGGACTTTGAGTATAAATATATTTACTAGGAGTACTGCATTACGATAAACTGTTGGGAAGTGAAATGGAAATTTGAGTACAAAGAAAGGAACAGTGAGATTTTTTCACTCTTTAAGAAAAATGTGACGATTAATTTTTTAAATGGGTAAAGGTGAGCATCAAATCACCATGATAGTGACATTCTATTAAATACATTCAAGCTGGGCTGCCCCAAACATTAGTGGTGCCTGGACCATGAGAACAAATGGAGGCCCACCTACTACATGCTTAAATATTTAAGAGTTACAAGTCAAGCAAACAATTATAAAGGAAAATATGCTTTATTTCACCTTGAAAAATGTATTGTCAATGTGACAGCAAATCAGATGTGTAAAATTTTGTTTTTTACAGATCTCAAAGTTGGCAAAATGTTGATGAGGACTAAATTTATTCATTACTGTGTATGTTTGGATGTTGTGTTGGGGAACCAGCTGTGTTTGGATACATAAAAAATATAAAGATATACATATTATATAAATTGCTATATATTCTTCCGTAAATTTCATTTTTGTCCCTATTTTATGCATAACATGTTGTCTTAATCAAATTTGTCACATAATTTGCATTTTATTGATGGTAAAAACCTAAAGATTAAAAATAAAATGTAATTATAATCAAAGAGCACAAAACTTAAAAGCAATTCCCTGGGGCTTGAATGGTGTTCATATTGAGAACAGATATATCTAGAGTTACAGGCCTTTCTGTGTGCATGTTAAATACCAGCTCCTGAGTAATATAGAGTCCTAGGAGTTTTTTAATGAATTTGTATGTTTTGTGCCTTTGTGGTATGCAGGGTTTCTTTTGCTCACGTCTAAGATTCTACTTCATTTTAATAGGTACTGTGCTACTATCATCTTTAATTGGTCAGGGACAAATCCCAGCAGGCACATATAAGAAAAGGAATGAGTGCTATACTAGAAAAAGAGCAAAAAAGATGAATGCTTAATAGATATTACTGTTTGATGAGTGTGACATCAACTGCAGAGCAATGAAGTAGCTGCACAAACCCTATGGCCATATTGTAAATGTTCTTCAGAAATGAGAGTATTTCAACTAATTTTTTCAGCAGAATTCTTTCTGATGGGTGCAAAACAATGAATTGTTAAGTGTGTGGTCTCTGGAATCAGATTGCCTGGGTTCTCAGCTAGCTCTACCACTTACTAGCTGTGAGACCCTGGGTAAGTTACTTAGCCAGTCTGTGTCTCAGAATACACATCCATACAACAGGAATCATAGCAGTAACCTCCTAATAGGGTTATGAAGATTAAATGAGATAACCATTGTTAGTCACTGTGAATAGTGCCTGACACATATTAAAAAGTTAAGAAACGTTAGCTAGTATTATGAATAGAAAAGTTTATTGAAGTCAATGAAAATTTTAACATATATTTTTGAAAGTCACATATGAGATAGTGTAATTAGCCTGCATTAATGGAGGGAAGGAAAAGTGTTAATAATATACACAACCAGAAATTGGGTAAAAGATCCATTAACTCATCTTTCCATCACTTCTGGAAATGATCATCTATTTTTAAAAAATAACTTTGTTTCACCTTTTTTATGAGTATCACTTTTATTACGAACACAGAAAAGCGATAAATATAAAAAGCAATTCATTCCTAAAATTGAAACAATTCCACCCTCATTTGCCAAAACTACCACGAACTCTTTCATACTCCCATGAATCTGCTGAAATGATATGCATTTAGAAACGAATGATGGATTCATTCCTGCTCCATGGTTGCTTAATATTCATATGGATGTCCTATTGAAGAGGAAAACAGTGAGAGACCTATAAAATACAATCAAGCAAGTCTAGCATTTAAATCCAAAATGAAAAGACATGCATGTTGTAGCAAAGTAATACTAAAAACAACATGAATTCATTTAGTAGCAATAATTTCCGGGTGTGCTTTTGTAAAATTATTACTCAATAGTCTTGTTTTATGATCCAAAACTTATGTTCCTGCTAAGTTGTTATTTTAATTTTAGAAAAACAAAATTCCTCACATTTCCAAACCACAAAAGACATCACATATGTGTGTGCATGTACACACACACACACACACACACACACACACACACACACACACACTTTTAAAAGCCAGGCCACAAATTACTTTCAATCATAAATTTACAGGTATAATTCTTTACTAAAAATGTTTGTAAAATGGCATTTTATATTGTATTACTTTGTTAAAACACAAGAAAAAAACCACTATACCTTTTAAAAAAATCCATACAAATAAGATAGAAGAAACATTAGATTTGAATTTTAGCTACTCTAGAGGCACTATCATCCCTCGTTAGGCACTTGATTTATAAATATAATTATCTAGTATAATTATAATATCTTCATGGAAAAAATTTCAAATTTTTATATTTCAGATAGATATAATAATCATTTTTAAGGTACATGAATAGTTATTCCCATTTAACAATTGCTCAGAAAGACATGAGAGAGAATTAAAATGCTCCAACATGATGTAGCACGGTTTATGAAAATATTATGTTAGGATTTAGGATGACTAGATATGGCCCTGATCTTTGAACAATAGGGGGTTTACTTCTTACTCTGCAGCTGATTATCCTGAGCCTCTTAAAATGTACCTGATGCCAAAGCTGGAAAGTTGTGTTTTCACAGAAATTGGAAACAGAGTCCTACAATGCCTATCAGTGGCAGAATCCTAACATAAGGTGGAACCCAGGCTGCCGGCATTCAAATCCTGACTGTGCCACGTTCTAGATAAGTGAGGTATTTAAACACTCCCTGCTCCAAGACCCTCATCTATAAAGTAAGGGTAACATTATATCTACCACTCAGTGTTGGGGTGAGGATTAAGAGTTAATATATACACTTAGAACTGAACCTGGGTATATAGTAAGCATTTAATTATTATTATATTACTACTGTTATAATTGTATTATTGTTGTTGTTAGCCTTAATTCTAAGATTAGGATTGGGTTTATGCACATACAATATGAAGAGTTGCATCTATGAATCCTGGTTGCTAAGATGAGCTTTTTCCCTGCCAATTAAACTCCTTTTATGGATGTCTGAATTACACATCAACAACTCATTCCTGTTAGGACTATGGAGCTGGAGCACAGCTACAGAGGGCTTTGAGTGGCCAGAAATCATGCCAATTTTATATTGTCCTTGGATCAGACAATTAAGGCCATCCAGCCTGGTGACCAATTATCCCAGTAGGTGGACAGACTATAGGTGAGGGGATTTGGTCATCTGTAGATCCTTGTAAGTAAGCAACTGATGTCAGGGATGTTTGGCAGTAGATATCAATGGCCTAGTCATGGAGACTAAGGTTAAGAGCGGCAGTCCCACCTGTAGAGAGTTTGGAGAGGCAAACCGACTGTCATGAACAATGGTGCAAAGGACAGGGGTAGGATATTAGTGATGGACTGTGTACAAGTCAGTGTCCTAGTCACCTAGAAGAAGGCAATGATCCATGCCAGCAGACAAAACCACTGCTCCAAAGGCTCTTTGCCCACTCTAAATTTTCATTTTGTGATGGACACTGGTTGTTCTGGCCACACGGCATCCATATATTATGATAATAGTACCCAATTTTTCTTTGGGGAAATCAGCCCTCTCCACTTAGCCCATGTGCTTTAGGTGAAGCTTTCCTCAATTCCCCAGATCGGAGAAGCTGACCTAAACTAAATCACTCAGCATATTCCATCCCCACATCTACAGTGATTGGCTTAGGTTGGGCACATGACTCAAATCATCTTATGAGACCCAAGAAGACATAAACCCAGAACTTTATGCTATCATGAAGCCAGATTATTTCTTCTGGTGTGAAGTGTGGTGTTGGTATGACCTTGAATCTTCTTGAGATCCCACATGGAGCCCGAGGATGGAGTCCACTCAAGAAAAGCAGAGATAACAGATAGGCCCTGGTTAGGTCCCTTTCTCTAATGTCTCCTGAACTTTAGCTTACACGAACCAATATACTATGTTTTATTTAAACTATTTGGGAAAAGTTTGCTGGCCACTTGCAACAACAAGAACAAATCTAAAGTGACACACACTTACCTTATCAACTTATGAATTTTTTTTTTTTTTTGACGAATCTATCTTTCCCTTGAACTCTGAGCTCATACAGGGAGAAACTGTCTCAGTCATCTTTGTACCAATATGTAATAAGCCTTGTCAAGTAATTGACACATAGTAGGGGCTCTATATTTTTTATTAAATGAGGAAGTGAGTGAGTGAATGAGCACAGCTAATTGGCTATATCACTAAGGCTCTAGGGAAGATGTTGGCCGACTATGATTTATGGGTCGTATTAGGCCCACAGTCTGTTTTTGTTAATAAAGCTTTATTGGAACACAGCCATTCCCATTCATTTACATGTTGTCTATGTGGAGGGGGAGTGCATAGGTGGGCAAGTGTGTGTGTTGGGGGAAGAGGGGTTGGGAGGAATGCTTAGAAGAAGAAAGAGTGGAGATAAGGGAGATAAGGTTGCTGGAGACAGACTTCTCCTTCTCCATAATATTGTTTCAGGCCTAAAAGTCAAACATAGTTTGGTTTTGGAGGCTATTGATATTCTATTCTCTTAGCATTCCACCTGAACTTCTCTATGAGGCATATTGGATAAAAAAGCAAAAATTCAGAGAACAGCACTTCTAATTAATTAGGTCAATGGACAGTTTGCACTGATAAAATGGAAAGAGTATTTTGTGCCAGTTTTGTAAAAACAAGAGTATGATAAAAAATATACTCAGGAGAAAAAAAAGAACACACGGTTCTAAAATCAAGTGTTTCTATTAAAGAATTTTAAAACACTATCTCTAGGACTCTAGGAATACAAATTTATAAAAATCTTTCTTTGAATTCTGAATGTCTTTCCGTCTCAAGTAATACAGACCTTATAAAATGAACAAGTTTTAGCATCATCAGGATACTAGAGGTGAGCAAAAAAATGAACAAATGACAAATATTTAGAAATCAACATCTACAAAAAGTACAAGGCTGCTTCTACACTGAAGGAACAAGCTGCCAGGCATTTTTGTTCTCTTTGGATTCGCCAGAGAAATTAAGTTGAAATAGCTTGGGGGACTAGTTTCATGCTAACAGTTTAAATTTGTTTAACCTTTTAGTCTGTTAGCAAAATGTACACAGTGTGTTAAATCCATAGAGTTGCTTTTGCTACCAAGATTAGCAACAAGAGGGTTTGATTTTCCAGCACTATTTTTTTCGTATATTTTGTATGTTAATGTGCCCTTTATTCTTCCCAATTTTCATTGACAGAAGAATATATTTGTTTTAGAAGAGACTTAGCATAACTTGAAATCTCTCGAAATAATTTTCCCAAATAAGCTAATTTAGGGAGAGATGTGAAGGGTACTCTTACATTAACTTCTAAGATGATTAATTTAGCAAAAAGCAAATTAAAGCTGATCAAGTGTAATTTTATTGCTTAAATTTTTTTTTTTTACTTATATTTGTTCCATTTTGTATATAATAAAGGGTGAAAATTCTGCCTTAGGCTTTAAGTCATCTCAAGTCAGATGACTTTGCTTATAAAGAGGGAAGAAAAACCTAATTGTAGGAACACTTACCTGCAGCAGCTTTTCAGACAATCTCAACCATCAGGAATACACTTGAAAACTAAGAATAGTAATAAAAGTTATAATAGCAAAGTGCATTATCTGCAATGTGTATAAGGGGGTTAGTATCCAGAATTTATAAAGAAATCCTACTCCAGTATCACTCAGCTGGGTGACGTGCATTATCACATGATACTAATTCTTACCTAGTCACTAATTACGCCCAGCATAATACAGAGTGGAGGTGTACTCATTGGGAAAATTTTATGTGAACAGATCTCTGTTCTTTCTGAGATCTTCAGATATATGAATTAGATTTCCATCATCAGGTAACAAGTTGATTGTCTTCATTGTTGTTCATTGTTAAAATGTAGCATAAAATTCATTAAGTGTGTGTATACTTTTTTTTTTCAGTACTGCTATAAACTAAAAATAAAAACAATATTGAATCACAAGTGTGTGGCAGTCCTGAGATACCTTTATGTAGATCAGTTTGGAATACACTGGCCTGGGCCATGTAACATAAGGCTGGCAACATGGGCTCAGAGTTAACTTGAGAGTGACACTTCCTCTAAAATTTTGGGGGGCTTTTCTTTTTAGCCAGACATTTTTTTTTAATGTGTTACTCATGATTCTGCGTATCTAAGTTTTTATCCATACCCTCATGCTGGCACTGGTTTGATGAATACCTGGGATAGCCTTCATAGAAGTCCAAACTTGCTCCAATATATTATGATGTTTGGCCAACGTTCAGAATCTCCGTCGTGACCTTGTCACAGGTCTGGTTTTCAGTCACACACTCCTATGACTCATGGTACTAAAGCCCTTCCATTCCAGACAAGACACACTCATATCAACAGAGAAAGCCAAATAGCAAACTTTTAATTAATCTTATTTGCAATATTCTAAAACTGAGCTTAACTCAGTATGACTTACTAGACTTAAAGGGAATAAGGACTTGAGTGTGATTTCTCTTTATTATATTCACGTTTATGTAGAGCTATCTGGTTTCCTGGACCATTTCCAACTGAGAAAGAGAAAAGCAGCCCCTGACCTTCAGGACCTGGCCTGGCGTAATCAGCCAGGCCTTGGACCTGGAGCCCAAACCTAGGTCTTGGTGTTCTCTTGTTGAACATAAGTAATTCCAGAGAACATCAAAATCAGGCTAGGCTACTCTATGACTATGATGGATGAAGATAAAAACAAGACTGCTCTCTAATCATGTTTAAATGCAGGCAAAATGTGAACACTGTCCTAACCACGAAAATTGCCAAACACCCCCTTCTGGCTAACATGAATGATTGCTGTTTCTTTACCAATTACAACTTTAGCCTCACTTTAGTTTTCCCTCCCTGTAGGTAAGACTTATGAGATACGTAATTGTAAAATTGTTCCCACTTTTCGGAAAACCCAGTCAATAGTGAATATTCATTATCTTGAATTATCCTCCAAATTACCCAACAAAACCGAAATATAACAGGTTCTTTCTAATGCACTCTTCCTTAGATGCCCCAGTGTTTTTCACAGTGAGCATTCTCTCTTGTTGCAGCAAGTACCGCACTCACTTGTATAACTACAGGCCTCTTGCTGGAGTCTTTGACTGGAGGACATTAACACAATGTGACCCAGAACCTTTACTCACTATGCCTGATCTCTTTCTTGCCCTGCTGATTTTATCTATACCTGATTCTACCATTACCTTAGGCCTAGATCATCTCTTAAATCTGCCATCTGCTTTGGTTTGTCTCCAAGCTGCCTCTCCCTATATCCAACTCGTGCTGGTTCTTTCACTAAGACCCTAGACTATCAGCTTGATTCCCTGTTTGCTTTTCTATATATGTCAGATATATCATTCCTTAATAAAGTTGGTTAAATAAACATTATTTTCATGAATAGTAAAGTTAGACTAGGCAACTTCTACACTCTTTCCCAGCTCTTAGATTGAATAGGTCTCTGAGCCTCATTTAATTGTACCCACAAAGACACATACTCTCATGGTAAAAACTAATCAAAATAAAGAAGGCCAAATTGTATTTACTCTTTCAAGTAGTGAAGATGAAGAGAGCTCCACTAATTTCATTTGGAACTCACATAGCCAGCTATGTAAACAGAGCATGATCTTATTATTTAAGTGCAGACTCTCCATTCGCAATGACTGAGATTTAATTCATCCTATTTGACTGACTTCTATTTATTTACAAATTTTCATTAACTCGATACTCTTAGCTTAAAATTTGATGTTCCGGTAAGAACTGTTGCAAAAGAAAGGGATATATGTCATGCATGGATGCACTATACAATTATTGTTCTCAGCAATATGTAAGCTGTTGTTTGCAGATTGCTAAATTAAAGAAAATGGGGATGCGATAGAAAGAGGGCTGGAAAAGTTCTAGGAGACATGTCTTCTTGACCTGACTCTATCACTGAGTTGATTAAATGGCTCCAATTTTGGATTTCTTGTCTTCCAAATGAGATAATTTGGCAAAATTTCTAAAATGCTATAATCTTATTTAACAAACATTTCATAAACATGAAGTGGGCTACTCTTAGCCGTGTAGAAGTATCCAAAAAATCATACAACTAACTACTAGGAAGAACTAGGTTAACTAGTGGCATACGTCTCTTTCAACTTACTTCTATATGACCCAATGTCTGGTAAGTGTTCTTTCGGTAATTACTCTCCCCAAGTTTGAGGGATGCAGAAAAATATATGCATCCAGCAAACAGGAAACTGGGACATTTTAAGGATTTGCTTAAAGTCCAATTGATAGAATAGTGTTTATATTTAGGAATCTTGTTTCCCAATCTTTTTTTTTTTATTATTTTTTATATGTTTCTGTTTTTTTTTTTTGCGGTACACGGGCCTCTCACTGCTGTGGCCTCTCCCGTTGCGGAGCACAGGCTCTGGATGCGCAGGCTCAGCGGCCATGGCTCACGGGCCCAGCCGCTCCGCGGCATGTGGGATCTTACCGGACCGCGGCACGAACCCGTGTCCCCTGCATCGGCAGGCGGACTCTCAACCACTGCGCCACCAGGGAAGCCCTCTATTTATTTTTTAATCACCCATACATCAATACTCTGCCATCCTTAAAATTTGTATTTTAAGTGTGTGTGTGAGTTCCTTCCCATGATGTATTTCTGTGGAAAATAGTGTTATGCTTCTGGGAAACAGAATCAAATCCTGGGGAACAGTCTGGTCTGCCAACATCTGTTTATAAAGAGGAGAGTGAAGGAATTGTTGAGAGGACTGGGACAACTCAGTTGCCTTGCAGAGCTCTCAAGAAAGGTCAAATAGGCCTCTCAGATGATTTAGGATTAAGTTGAGGCACTATGTATTCCCACAGAATTTTTCTCACTTCCATTAGTGTGTAAATGACAGGAGTTAAGTCACAGCAAAAATCCCGTCGTGTGTTCTGTGCCCTTTTCTCTAGGATCCCCTAAAGGCCCAGCTGAGACAGAAGAAAAGTAAATTAGATAGTTACAATTTAAAAGCTTAGGGCATTTTGATAAGTTTATCCTTGTTTTCAACAAGAGCAACTGCCCAGTTCCTATTGTTTATATTTTAAAAGTTAGCTGATAGCTGAATGAAATATTGTACATTCTATAGTTTTCCTGCTTTCCTCTGAAACTAATTGTTGAACAGCATCCTTTTAGAGGTGTGCACAGGTAGGAGAAACAGTAGGAGAGGCGAAAGTGAAAGGGACAGAAAGAGACAAGGTATAACTTAACAATTCAGGAATTAAACACGAAATAATAGGATAATAAGAGAATTCTACAAGCAACACTATATACTTGAATTTGACAACTTAGATGAAAAGGGACCAAGTCCTCAAAAAACACAAACTACCACAACTTACTCAATATAAAATAGACAATTTGTATAACTCCATAAGTAATAGGAAAGTTGAGTTCATAATTTAAAAACTTCCCATCACAAAATCTCTAGGCCCGTATGGTTTCTGGGGAGAATGGTACCAAATGTTTAATGAATGATTAACATTAATTCTACCCAATCTCTTATAAAAATTATAACAAGATGGAGCACTCTTCAAATCAATTTATAAAGCTAGATTACCCTGATAACAAAACTAGATGAAGACAGTACAAAAAAAAGAAAACTATAGACTGAATGTTCTCTTGAATATAGATGTAAAAATCTCTAACAAAATATTAGCAAATAGAATTTAGCAATATATAAAAAAGAATTATACACTGTAACCAGGTGGAGCTAAATACAGGGATGCAAGGTTGTTTCAATATTTGAAAATCAAATAATGTGCTCTATCATATTAACAGACTAAAGAAGAAAAAATACATGATCATATCAATTGATGCAGAAAATGCATATGGCAAAATTCAACATCCATTCATGGTAAAAACATGTAATACATGTAATAGATATGCACACATAAGATCACAAAGGAAATGTGTAAAAATGTTCATAGCAGCACTATTTGCAATATCCCCAAAGCTGAAACTACCGCTTTTCAATAGTCAAATAAATAAATTGTGCTACATTCACATAACACAGGGGTTGGTCAACTTTTTCTATAAATTGTCAGACAGTTAATATTTTAGGTTTTGTTGTCAACACTGTCACAACTTCTTAACTCTGCCAGTGGAGCTTGAAAACAACCATAGACAATACATAAACAGATGAATGTGCAATAAAACTTTAATTGGCACTAAAACTTAAATTTCATAAAAATTTTCATGTATCCTGAAATAATGTTCCTCTTTTGATTTTCTTTCAATCATTTAAAAATATAAAAACGATTTTTATCTTATAGGTCATACAAGCAGGTGGTAAGTCGGATTTGGCTCATGGCCCATATTAGAGCCAACCTTTGGTGTAGAAGATATATACAGAAATGAGAATGAAGAAAACTACAATGACATGCAAAAATATGGAAGACCATCATAAACATAATGTTGAGTGAATGAAGTTGGACACAAAAGAATGCATATCACATGATTCTATTTATATAAAGTTCAAAAATAGGCAAAATTAATTTATGATGTCAGAAGTTAGAAAAGTGGTTACTTTTAAAAAAAATAATTAATTTATTTTTGCTGTGTTGCGTCTTCGTTTCTGTGCGAGGGCTTTCTCTAGTTGTGGCAAGCGGGGGCCACTCTTCATCGCGGTGTGTGGGCCTCTCACTGTCGCGGCCTCTCGTTGCGGAGCACAGGCTCCAGACGGGCAGACTCAGTAGTTGTGGCTCACGGGCCCAGTTGCTCCGCAGCATGTGGGATCCTCCAGACCAGGGCTCGAACCCGTGTTCCCTGCATTAGCAGGCAGATTCTCAACCACTGCGCCACCAGGGAAGCCCAAAAAGTGGTTACTTTTGACTGAGATGATTCAAAGGGGGCATGAGTGGGGCTTTGTGGGTGCTGGTGATATGTCTTGGTATGAGTGCTAGTTATAAGGGTACGATTGCTTTTTAAAACTTTATTGAACTGTGCCTTGTGATTTGTGTAATATTCTGTTCATTATACTTTAATAAAAGGTCAAAAATGCTTATAATTAAAAATTTCCCACTGTCACTTTAAATTTTTTTATCTGGGGAAAATGTTTTCCCCTTTCACTGGATAAAAACTCTGATGGCCCTGTGATTTTCTAGTCTCCCTCAGGTAACAGTTGGTCCTGTGCAAATTATAGCTTTGATTTGGGAATTGTGATATATTAATCACACATCCATATTTGTTCAAGCTTCTCTCATCACTGCCCGTAAGTGTAGTCTGTAGAGAATCACTACCTGCTTTTAGGCAGTAGAGTGCTTCGTTTCTCTCCTTTATTTATTCCCTTTCTCTTCACTTGCCAGTAATTCTTAAAGACCACATGAATTGGCACAAAGAAGGAAGAGAGAATGAACAGAAAGTTCTGATTTGATTGGTATTGTTGAAATATAATTTTCGGCTTTGTGGAATTGTCAGAAAAACTGACCTTTCTCTCATATGTACCTTTCACGGGGTGTTAAAATCTCTCCTACTGGGACACTCCAACTGCAACTCAGTTGATCTTGGTGTATTCTATTTCTTTGACAGATGCTTTACCTTCAGTCTTTGGTTCTCCTGTCATCCTTTCCATGTAAACTTTCTCTGTTGGAGTCCTACAGGACATGTAGGTAGTCTTCTTAGGAAGAAGTCAAATAGCTCCAGGCTGGCTCTCTCTCCAACCTGGCCTACATATGGTTCACAATAAACACTAGTGAATATTTTGTTCAAATCCATCCTGGAAGCACAGGCAAACCCAAAATATCACCTCTCCTTCACTTTGCACTCTGCTTGGCAGTCCATCTATCTCACTCTCCTATCTAGCAGAAGTCAGATACCAGTACCCTGCCCTTCTCAAATTCTAGAAGAGATGTCAAACTCATGTAGTGGTTCTGTTACCACCAGATCTCCAGGCTTGAGGAAAGGAGAGCCCTACCCATCCCTAACCCCTGTGTGTGTATGATTGTGTGTATGTGGGGTCAATGGAGAACTCAAATATGGCAACAGTTTTCTTCGAAGAAATCTCTTTACAGATCCTCACGACTATCCAATTCCTGACCCTTTTTATATCTTCTTGACAGTAAGGAGTTTTTAAAGTGGTGTAACCAGTTCCGAGATATCCCCTTTGAAAATCTATGTTTTGGGTTATCTCATAACGCATTTGGTGCCACATTTGAAACTAACAATTTAATTTACAATTACATTAAACTTTCTGTTATGAAAGGAAAGCGGAGCCCAGAGAGCATAGTCATTTCTAATTTTAGAAAGGATTTAAGATAATTCAATTCTCAAATTGATTTCTAGAAATATATCAAATTAAATTTTCAAGAATATTTGAGAATTCCCAACTCATTCAAGACAACTATTATTTTTAACACTCTAAATACTTATTTCAGGAAAATTATTGCATACATTTTTTATACTGCTAATAATCTTCTTAACATCATACTCATTAAATAATCTTAGGCTCTATTACTATTATCCATTTAACCATATCTGTTATCTTTCTCAAATGGAATCACTGTCATTTCATTTGCCCTGACTGTGACTATCTTGACCCTTCCCTCCATGCTTCCAGTTAGGTTTTAGCCCAATGTGTTGTTTCTTGTTCTTCTAATTTATATTAGTTTTGAGGACTGGTAGTGTTTTATCCTTAATTTACTGACTTAGCTATGCATTATTAATCATATTCTGTTGGTGTAATGTCTCATTTTGTTTCACTGATTTCATTTTCTTTTAAATTTTTTCTATATACAAAACAAATGCTATAGGATGTTTTCTTCTCTTTCCTATACTGGATTTTTTCTCTGTCTCACATAATTGAGATTCTTCCTTCCATTTTTCTTCATCTGAATTTCTACCTACTTATCATGCTATTTCTTTTCATATTATTATACAGGATCAACTCTATCCAAACCTTCCATTTGCCGACGTATAAAAGGGTAACTTGTTCTAGACTCCCTTTTCCTTATCTGGGGTCTATTGGTATTTCCCTCAAAGCACATGGTGTTGATATGTTCTCCCAGCTTGTCTGTTACATGAGAGAGGATTCAACTAGGGATGTGGGCAACTGTTGGTAGAACAGGTCTCTAATATTTTTGATAATTGTGTTAAAAATCTTGTTTTGGCATTTATTCTACTATTCAAATGCCTCTCTTATTTCTGAAGGGGCACTGTATCATTCAGGGTTCAACCAGAGAAGTATAAACACTAGGATATATACATATATATATATATATAATATACACTTGGGATTTGGCCCTGTGTAACTGGTTAGTCTCTGCAGGGCTGTTTACTTTACATCTGATGCTGGAGTTTAGAGTCTTCAGAGCAAGCAGTTGGGAAGGGAAGATAAATGTAAATCTGGGGAGACCAAGAGCAAACTGGAACTCAAAAGCATAGCCTGGAACTCCACAGGAAAGGACTGAAACCCATGCCAGTTTTTATTGCCTCTAGTGTGAGTCACATGGGTGTCTTGCAGAAGCCAGGTAGTATCTCACAGAACTAAACACACACACATGGCCCAGGAGTCAGAGAAACTGAAGGAGAACGCATAGGAAGATAGAACAGTTGCCGCCTCAGCTGTGTCTCACGATAACAAGGTGGGTCAGCAAATCAGCAACAACACATTTGAGCTACAGAATGGCTGGTGCTTCCTTTCTGCCCTCTAAGTCCCCCAAGACTCTCTCTCATGGACTGTCCTAAGTGGAAACTTAAATAAGGGCATTCTAGGAAATGTAGTTCAATCTAGCCAAGTGGAAAAAGTACAAAGGTACCTTTTTTTATTATTATCCTCAAATAAAGCAGAGCCTTGCCTTTAGGCCTTTATTTCTGATAGACACAATAAGATCAAAGTTTGATTTCCTATTTCATTCATTTCTCCCCTGAAGCCAACCAAGAAAGTGACAAAATCTAAGCAATTGTGTTGTAAATTAAAGTCATATTTGCAGTGTCAGGAGAAAACAGAGAATAATAATAGTCCTTATGATTTATCATACTCTGTATTTCGATTTGATATTCAAACTCATGAAAATTCACTCCAATAACAATTATTTTTTTCCAGGCTATCTATGAAGCTGGCCTTACTACAACTGTATTTTCCATGTGCAGAGAGAAGCAAAAGGGAAGATTTTAGCCAAACTTAACCTTCACTAAGCCTTTTTTTTCCGTAGAAACTTTGTATAATCCTAAACTTTGTATAATCCTAAACAGTGCTCATCAAAGCGCTTCCCTGAAATTACCTTGGCTACCAGAAGCATTTTTACTCAATGAAAAAGCTTTAAAATGACTCAGCCTCATTAGACAATTATTTCAAAAGCCACAATGAACACCCAACTGTGAAAAACACAATAGTGACTTAAAAAAAAAAATTAACTGGTGATGTGAAAACGCCAGCAAACCCTCATATTGAAAAAAAAGTATTACTGCCAAATGGCCAAACTATAAAGAAATCCATGCACCTAATTAAGCCTATAACCGAAGAACGTTGATACTTCTGTCAAGAGCCAAGAACTTGCTCCATGGCTTATCTACAAATTAAAAATTTAAACACAAAAACTAAGCATCTCAAATCACCCAGTGTTTTCTCTGCTTGCCAGATTTGGTAATTATGAGTTGTTCGCTGAATATGCACAGAAAATAAAACAATTTAAGAACCTAACTTTAGCTTCAGTCTTGGTCTTGTGATTTTGACACTTGTGATTTTGATTTTGTTTGCATACTTTTTAACTTAGTGCTATAAAACTATTTTCCATTCATTTAAAGCAGGCTGTATCTGTTTTCCATATTTTACAGAGAATGCCACAGCCAAGCCATTTCATAATTGCCTAGTAGAACACGTGAAATTTCCCAAGGCCCTGGACCTTTGTTTTCTTATCTGTAAAATGAGGATAAGAAGACCTATATTTCATTATCTCAAAAGACTTTTTTTAGTTCTCCAAAGCAATATTTTTTTTAAACTGCTCTGTAAAAATGAAAAGTAAATCTTTATGGCTAAGCATGGACTAAAAGCGTATTTTGGACCTTTGTATAAGAGAACAACAAAGCTCTTTGAGTAGTAGTTATCTCTTTTCAGAGAAATGAGGATTTGAATTTACATTTTCAGAGGCTCAACTGAACTAGTAAATGAAATCCTCAGAAATAGATGGGAACATACTGAAAAATGGTAATTTCCTGGCAATCAAGCTATACATTAAAAGGGAATGAGACCTGAATCAGTAAAGTCAGGTTGGTGAATTTAGGTTATTCAATTGTTTATCAGTATGGGAATTGTATATTAGTTCACCTACTCTTAACCTTTGGTTAAGATGAATTGTTACAGACATACGCTTTTAGATTGTCCTCCTAAAACAGGCCATCTTGATCTAGCACTCTGTGTTTGTTCCAGTGACAGTGAAAATGAAGTTCTTCTTTAACACAGTAGAACAACAATTCCTGAGAAAGGCAATTGATGTCAACTATTAGAGTATAATTTTTAAAAAATTAAAAATCATGGCTGTTATAAAGACATAAAATAAGCATGTCAAGAATTTTATTTGTCATTAATTGGATTTAATTCATCATTTAATGAGGGAACCAATAAGAGATTAAAATCAGTTCACCTGGCTTTCCAGGAAACAAACAAACAAGCATGCAAAAGCCCTGATTTGTAGTGTCTGCCAGTTTTTGTAGTCCAAGTACTCCAAGCATGGCTGATTTTAAGTCACCAATGAGAAGCCAGTGAGCTTTCAAAGTTCTTGAAAATTAAATAATTGGTTCTCATGAGCCAGTCCGAGCTGGCTCCAGCACACCACTGTCATAGATATATGTATAATTTAATAAAAGAATGTTAAGATAAGGTATACAGGCTATGAAACCGGTTGATGTCTCAAGGAGAAATAAACTTTTAGAGCTATTTTTCTGCCAGACAGGAATTATTTGCATCTCTATTGAACAATATCTGTAAGTTAAACTCTGCCCTAATAGAGTTGCAAAATAGCCCAGACAGTAAAGTCCAGTATTTCACTGAAAGAACACCTAATAATTTCTCTTTTCTTTTCCAACTTATGAATAATATTTTCTCACAGAACAGATTGTTAAATATATAATGAATTAATGTTCCTCTGACTCAATCTAAAAATATGAAGTTTCCTTAGTACGCTATGAGGTACTTGAAGGTAGGAAATCCTTTTTTAATCTTTGTTTTTCAGCCCTCAGGAAGTACCCAGGACTCTGTAGGTTCTCAATAAATGTGTGATAAATTGAAGAGCATAATTTTATATGGGAAAAGTAGAAGCTAATTTCTCAAAATGGACAATCTCTTCTTCATTCTTCTCCTTCTTTTTTAGATTCCTGCCAAGAAATATGACTGGGGACAGTTCAGGGCAATAAATGTTCTCTGCCCTCAAGCGGAGCTTTAAAGGCAATGAAAACAAACATTTTAAAGGCAGTAAAAAAACATGGGTTAAATGGTGGAAATAAGGAGGTCATAAAATGATGTAGCAATTTAAACTTATCATTAAAACAGTTCTTTGAATTTTGCCCTTCATTCTTCTTGAGAGTATAATGTAGAGTTAGATTAAAATAGAAATGATCATTTCTAATGAGACAAGGTACTTAAGGATTAAATGAACAAGATTAGACAATTTCTTGGGCCAAAGTTGAAACACAGTGGCCACTAGGCTTATTATAATTAAAAACTAAACAAACAAAAGATCAAAACTGAGCTGAGGGCTTCCCTGGTGGCGCAGTGGTTGAGAGTCCGCCTGCCGATGCAGGGGACGCGGGTTCGTGCCCCAGTCCGGGAAGATCCCACATGCCGCGGAGCGGCTGGGCCCGTGAGCCATGGCCGCTGAGCCTGCGCGTCCGGAGCCTGTGCTCCGCAACGGGAGAGGCTGCAGCAGTGAGAGGCCTGCGTACAGCAAAAAAAAAAAAAAAAAAAAAATGAGCTGATCACAACTTGTTACATTAGGTGATCACTGATAAATCTAGTCTAAAGAAGTAATGAGTAAAGATATTGTCACAATAGTTTGTATTGTGGTCTATTCATTCATGCATCAAAATTTTATTAAATGCCTACCATATGTCAGGCATTGTTCTAAATGCTAGAAATATAATAGTGAAGAAAAAAGATAAGGTTCCTATTTATGTGGCATTTACTCCCTAGTGTGAGTGTATGTATACCTTGCCAAATGATCACCACAGTAAGTTTAGTTACCATCTGTCACCATACAAAGTTAATACAGTATTATGACTATAGTCTCTGTACTGTACATTAACATCCCCATGACTTATTTTATAAATGGAAGCTTTTACCTCTTGATCCCCTTCACCCATTTCACCAGCCCACCAATCCCTTTACCCTCTGGCAACCACCATTATGTTCTCTTTATTTATGAGCCTGGGTTTAGTATGGTTTTGTTTGTTTTGCTTTTCAGATTCCATGTATAAGTGAGATTATACAGAATTTGTCTTTCTTTGTCTGATTTGTTTCACCAAACATAATACACTCTAGGTCCATCCCTGTTTCCTTGAATGGCAAGTTTTCATTCTTTTTTATGGCTGAGTAGTATTTCATTATATATATATATATATATATTTATATATATATCACATATTCTTTATCTGTTCATCTACTGTTGGGCACTTAAGTTGTTTACAAATCTTGGCTGTTGCAAACAGTGCTGCAATGAACATAGGTTTGCATATATCTTTTCAAATTAGTGTTTTCATTTTCTTCAGATAGATACCCAGAAGTGGAATTGCTGGACCATATGGTAATTCTATTTTTATTTTTTTGAGGAACCTCCATACTGCTTTCCATAGTAATTGCACCAATTTACATTCCCACCAGTGTGCATGAGGGTTTCGTTTTCTCTGCATCCTCACCAACACTTATTAGTTTTTGGTTATTATTTTTTTTATGATAACCATTCTGACAGGTGTGAGGTAACATCTCCTGGGTTTGACTTGCGTTTCCCTGATGATTTGTGATGCTGAACATTGTTTTGTATGACTGTGGGCCATCTGTATGTCTCCTTTGGAAAAAAGTCTATCCAGGTCTTCTGCCCATTTTTCAATCAGATTTTTTACTTTTTTTGTTATTGAGTTGCATGAGTTCTTTATATATTTTGAATATTAACCCCTTATTGGATATATGATTTGCAAATATCTTCTACATTCAGTAGGTTGCTTTTTCATTTTGTTGATGGTTTCCTTTGCTGCACAGAATCTTTTTAGTTTGATGCAGTTTTATTTATTTGCTTATTTCTTTCTTTTGTTGCCCTTGCCTTTGGAGTTATATACAAAAACCATTGCTAAGAGCAATGTCAAGAAGCTTAATGCCTATGTTTTTTTCTAGGATTTTTATGTTTTCAGGTTTTATATTCAAGTATTCAATCTATTTTGAGTTAATTTCTGTATATGGTGTCAGGTAGTGGTCCAGTTTTATTCTTTTGCATGTATTTGTCCAGTTTTCCCAACACCTTTTATTGAAGAGACTGTCCTTTTCCCATTATATATTCTTGCCTCCTTTGTCATGAATTAATTGACCATTATAAGTCTGGGTTTATTTCTGGATTCTCTCTTATGTTCCATTGATCTGTGTTTGTTTTTATACCAATACCACACTGTTTTGATTACTATAGCTTTGAGTATAGTTTGAAATCAGGGAGTGTGATACTCCCAGCTTTGTTCTTCTTTCTCAAGATTGCTTTGGCTATGAAGGTTCCTTTGTGGTCCTTTAGAATTATTTGTTCTAGTTCTGTGAAAAATAGCATTGATATTTTGATAGGAAATCATTGAATCTGTAGATTGCTTTGGATAATATGGACATTTTAACAATATTAATTCTTCCAGTCCACGAGCATGGGATATCTTTCCATGTATTTGTGTCTTCAATTTCTTTCATGATTTTCTTGTAGTTTTCAGTGTACAAATCTTTCACTTATTTGGTTAAATTTATTCCTAGTTAATTTATTCTTTTTGATGCTATTATAAGTGGGATTATTTCCTTGACTTCTCTTTCTGAGAGTTTGTTGTTAGTGTCTAGAAATGCAACAGATTTTTGTATATTAATTTTGTGTCCTGCAAGTTTACGGAATTCATTTATTAATTCTAATAGGTTTTTGGTGGAGGCTTTAGGGTTTTCTACATATAGTATCATGTCATCCACAAATAGTGACAATTTTACTTCTTCCTTTCCTGTGTTTTTCTATTTTAAGAATGTCTTGATTATTCTTTACTTTATATTTATGTATTTAAATACTCTGACTATTTTTTACTAACAAAGAATGTCTAATTCTTCACTATTCTGACTGTTCATTAATAATTCAAACATTTAAGCATATATATCCATGTCAGCTTTTCTAGTTATCAACAGAAGGATTGGTCCTATTCCACCAATGTCAAAAGTGCAGAAACATATGTATTTATCTATCTATCTATCTATCTATCTATCTATCTATCTATCTATCTATATGGGTATTTATTTCTGTCATGTATATATGGCAGAATTTTCAATATTCAGAACACTTAATAAAAACTATAATTAAAAAACTATAAAAATAAAATAATTAAATAGAAGCTATAATTTTTTAAAATCTCAAATTTTGTTTTTGACACATAGAAATTTAAGACCTTTTTTCTTGTGTCAATTTCTTACCATTTCCCTGTCCATAAAAAGGGTTTTTATTTTTTTAAGGAAAAAAGTCTGATTAGTGACTTACGTTAAGGGCTAGAACCTAGTGCTGATAATATTTGTTTAGAAATGAAGAAAAGGAAGGATAAATATAATGTCTGAATATACTTCTTTCAATTTAATGTCAGGGTGTTGTGTGCTTCCTGTCTTGATTTAGAAAATTGTGATGAGGACAAAAAAGGCTCTTTCATAAACTAAGCTATGAATTGTTGATCTTCTGAAGGTTTTGTTCTGTTATACAGAGAACACATATATTCTAGAAGAAAAAAATTGTGAGTTTGGTGATTTGACTTCAGTGTTATACTCTATGATTTCTATTTCAGCCCTCTGATGCTTGTTCCCCTTGTTCATCCCAATGCATCCTGTAAGCCCCACTGTTTATCTAAATGCCTGATCCGTGTTTATTCACCTCTACCCCTTTCCCTACCACCACACTGGTACTAAAGTATACTTGCTATGATAAGAACGTCCTGGCAGTACTCACCCTTTATATCAGATACAAGTGTCAACCTTTGGCCTTGACTCTTACTCTGGCTACAATTATATGTGTAGCAACTAAAAAAATATATATAAAATAAGTGGAACCTACCAGCCTCTATAACTCTCCTCTCTTTAAAAATTTCTGGACTTCCCTGGTGGTGCAGTGGTTAAGAAGCTGCCTGCCAGTGCAGGGAACATGGGTTCGAGCCCTGGTCTGGGAAGATCCCACATGCCGTGGAGCAACTAAGCCCATGCACCACAACTACTGAGCCTGTGCTCTAGAGCCCGCGAGCCACAACTACTGAAGCCCATTCACCTAGACCCTGTGCTCTGCAGCAAGAGAAGCCACCGCAATGAGAAGTCCGCACACTGCAATGAAGAGTAGCCCCTGCTTACGGCAACTAGAGAAAGCCTGCGTGCAGCAACGAAGACCTAACACAGCCAAAAATAAATAAATAAATTTCTAAAAAAAAAAATTCCTACCTCCATCTTATTGAGTTAGTAACTCACACAGTAAAATTCTGTCTAAAATATGAACAAAGAGGCTCTGAGCATGTCCCAAATTAGACCCTCCTTAAAAAAATGAATATGTTTTGTGTTATATAGTTTAGCTGGTCTGAGATCTTTCTGTTTTGTGGGGCTCTGGGTGATTGATGTTACTAAGTAGTTGATCTCTGGATAAGTGGAATATTAACATGTTAGACCTTGAACATCCATCTCAGGGCTCTGGAATCAATATGATTCCTAAGCCTAGTAAACAAAACAGGGATGAACAAACATCCTAGTTGTGAATCTGTTTCAAGGAGAAATATTTTAGATTCAAAATATGTTAAAATAATAAATTTCTTAACAATTCTTTGTATCAGTGTTTTGAAGTGATTTATATATCATTACAAATTCTGCTCCTAACCATCATTTCAAAACACGACTTAATGTTTAAAGAATTACTCGAAGTAAGTAGAGTATAATAGCTCAGGCATAAACCTGTCAAGATTAAAATGATAAATATTTTCTTTTATTAGAGGAGAAGTTCTGAGTTTATCTGATGTAACACATCTCAAACAATGGTCCTATTTAGCATGCCATTGGATTTTTATTTCCCATGTTTTAGCTAGATTATCCTGTAGGTTCCAAAGCATGAGCTTCAAGGGAAATCACATTTCCTTGATATTTCTACATGAAGAAACTTGAAAATGACTAGACTCAGAGTTTTCAGTTGTAGGTCTTGGGTAAGTAAGAACATTATACACCAAAATGTGTACTGGCTTATATCAAAGAAGTCTGTAAATTTCTACTAATGACCTAGAATGATGTAAGGACCATCTACTTCACATCATCTTTTGACTAAAGCTCAGTTTCTTATGTGAGATGTTATTTGTTTCTAGAATCATGATAGATTGATATTCTCCTTTCAGAGTTTGAAAAGAGATCAGTTATTAGAATGCTGCTACAGCTGAGATCTGGTAGTTGTTTTAATTTGGGAAGGAACTGGTGCTTGGAAAAAAGAAATCTGTTCTTATCTCCTTCAAAACTGCATAAATCTAAGTCTGTGACATGAAGGAAGCCCATTTGAGTTGACACAAAGTGTCTCATATTCAGACAGGCCCATTTTGAAATCACAGTTTTACCACTTACTAGCTTTGTTGCTTTAGGATGTTTACTTGATCTCTAAAAGTCCCAGTTTTCTTCGTTGTTTTGTGGATTATTAGAACCTGTGTCATAGGAAAACCATGCAGGTTATAGCACTGTAAATTGCCTTAAATAAGGAAGAAGCAAGGATGTGCCGTTCACAAGTGAATTTAGTAAACATGGTTAAGAATGACCGGTGCTGATAGTAGTGACTGTAAAGAACAAATGTGGTTTCACTGGGCTCTTAAAAGCTGGCTATTTAGACACAGTTGAGACTTAAATGGTTCCTGTTTGTGGTAACAACAATAAACTTCACCAAGCAACTCACGTGCTTCCATGTATTTCCTGGCATCCTTGCAGTTAAGTAGAGTCTTATGATTACCTCTGGCCAGGGAAATGTTTGTTCGGTGGCCCCAGTGACTTCATGGACTGAAGCAGTGAAAAAACTATAAAAGATTCAAGATTCTCCAGCTCCTCTTTGCCGTGCCACAGTAACCAAGATTACTTCATTTTAGATGGTACAGCTATACAATGTTAGAACCTCCATCAGTTTGGGTCCCTGCCTGACAATGTGGAGTAGAGCCCCCCTCAAGCTGCGATGAACATGTAGTATGAGCAAGAAATAAACCATTGTTTTGTTAATGCCTTGGGACTTAGGGCTTAATTAATTACCATGGCATAAAGTAGCCTATTATGATCAATACCCTGGTTTAGAGTGGCCACATTTTCAAATATATTTTCCCTTATGAATTGCTAAATTTAATTAATACATTCCATTAAGAATTAGAATTAAATGCAATGAGATTTCCAAATTAAAAAACAAACTATGGAATAGTTTTTGAGGATTATGCTATACATAGCTTTCACATAATATTAACATGCTCAGGATCAGGAAAAATGAGAGATAAAATCAGGAAGGTCCATGAGTATAGCAATGAAAAACACTAACACTGCTGAAATAGGCTGATTGCTAAAATTAATAATGATTATATTTTGAGCTTGCATAGCATTTTGTAAAGTACTCAATTCACTACTTATCTTCAGATAAAATTCTGGATCCAAGTGATATTGAACTTAGTAGGAGATATAACCAAGAAGAGCATATTGAACTATAAGTGGACTTGAAGTTCAATTGTAAGCAGTTAAAATCCTCTTCATGGAAGCAAAAAGGACCCTCAAACTATCCATCTTATTCATAGGATAAAATCTCCATTAATACCTAAAGAAGGCTTCAAAGCAGCCCAGAAACATTAATTAACTGAGCATCAGAACCTGGCTAAGAAGTAGGAAAGAACTACTGTAGTTATCCCCATTTTTCAGGCCAACAAGAGGCAGTGGGTAATAACTAGTTCAACTGGAGATAATTAATTTAGTAGTAAGATGAACAGGCTTTTGATTTCTAGATATTAGACCCAGTGGGGTCTTATAGCTGTGACTACAAATACTTATAGCACAGAAGATGATTGCTGACTGCATCAGAGAAATCTGATCTCAAGTCCCAACTCTGCCCCGCTTATTTTCAATGTGATCTTAGACAAATTTACTTCCATGTAGATGGGAATAATCATGTCTCAAAAGGTAACATAAGATTTAAATGACAATGAGGGCAAAGGTTTTAACATAGTGACTGACCCAGTGTAGGCATTTTTAAAATGGAGTTTTTCATCCTTTATTTATTTACTATTTATTTTATTAAAAGAGCTAAGAAGTTCACTTCTGAGGAGGCCCCCCCCCAAAAAAATCAAAACTGATGTCATTACAACCATTACGTAACCCTCAATTGACACTACTCTGAATGTACATGTAACTGTTTATCTAACAAACTGCACTATTTTAGGGTCCACCAGGTTTTACCATTCTTGTATCTGACTCAAAGTCTCTGAACTAAAAGGAATCATTTCCAATTTATTGAGGATTAAGACAGACTCCTGACTTGAAAGTGATGGTGTATCTGCAAAGATGCTTTAAAAATTGACACCACAAATGTCTTTGTGCAATTTTCCTTCTTTAAAAATATTACATTGTCAACTAAGGATCCCCATACAAAGAATCTTCAGAAGTCCAAGTTCTTATTTGGTCTACTGCTATTCTAGAGATACAAGCTAAATAACACCCATTCATGAAGTTACATTCTCAGGACTGCTTAGTTTAGGCACAAGGCTAGGATAAGGAAGGAAAAATTTTTTTTTCTTTTTATAAACTAGCCATCTACTGTAAGTAACTATATATTGGGTAAAATAATTTAGGGGCATTTTGTTTCAAGCTCTAGGAATGTTTGAACTTTATGTATACTGTAATCGAACTGTAATTTTTATTTGAAAGGAAATTAATTTGTTGTTTGGGATTCTTCCTGCCTGTTTCTTTTGTCTGTTGTTCCTGTGCATATTCTTGTGAAAACTGGTTTTAGCTTTGTTTCTCCCATCCAGGTACTAACGAGGCCCGACCCTGCTTGGTTTCCGAGCTCAGACGAGATCAGGTGTGTTCAGGGTGGTACGGCTGTATACGTTTTAGCTTTGTTTCTTATAGTTTCCATGATGGAGGTCAGATTTAAAAACTCTTGAACACAAAATCCCACATTATAGACAAAGATCACAGCGTTATGTTAAAGGAGAGTTGTAATTTATGTCTCTTGTTTCCTTTGTGGCCCCTGTCTAATCAAACATACTCTTTGGCTGACCTCAAACTCTTCTGTCTGTCAATACACTGTAATTCTCTACTATAGCTCTTTGCTTTCTTTATAAACAGAAAGCAAAGCCCCTGCCAAACAATACAGACTATGCCGTGGTTATGAAATCTGTGGAAGTCATCTATTCAGACACTTAGTTCACACATAGGAGATTAAGACACTGACCATAATTATATCCAAAGACCAGCAGCCAGTGAGGGGCAAAGCTAAAATTTGAGCTATTGATATTTTCACTTTTGGAGAAAGAAATAAAATAGCATTTACCTACAACTGTACTATTATTAATAAGACTATATATTGTTGGAAAGATTTAGCTGGTAAATGATGACATCAAAAACGTAAGTTATGGTGGGGAAATAGAAGGGTAAAGCTTTTGTATGCAATCACCTTTAAGTTATTAGCATAAAACAGATTGTTATATCTATATGATGTTTTATGCAAGCAAAACTTCTTAACAAATACTAGTAAACCAAATTCAACAGTACATTAGAAGAATCACACACCATGATCAAGTGGGATTCATGCCTGGGATACAAGAATGGTTTGAAATTTGCAATAAATGTGATACACTAGATTAATAGAATAAAAGCTTAAAACCTTATGATCATCTTAATAGGTACAGAAAATGCACTTGACTAAATTTAACATCTATTAAAGATGTTAAAACTCTTAACAAATTGGGTACGGAAGGAAAGAACCTCACCATAATGCAGGTCATATAGAAGAAACCCACAACAAACATACTCAACAATGAAAGATTGAGAGCTTTCCCACTGAGATCAGGAACAAGACAAAGGTGCCTGCTCTCACTATGCCTATTCAACATAGTACTGGAAGTCCTAGTTAGAGCAATTAGGCAAGAAAAAGAAAGAAAAGGCATTCAAATCATAAAAAAAAAGAAGTAAAACTGTGTTTGCAGATGATATGAGCTTACATAGACAGAACCCTAAAAATTCTACAAAAAAACTATTAGAACTAATCAACAAATTCAGTAAAATTCAGAAAAAGCAGGATACAAAATTAACATACAAAAATCATTTGCATTTCTATACGCTAAAAAGGACTTATCTGAAAAAGAAAAGATTCCTATTTATAATAGCATCAAAAATATAAAATACTTAGGAATAAATTTAACCCAGGAGGTGAAAGTTTTGTATATAAAAATTACAAGACATTTATGAAAGAAACTGAAGAAGATAGAAATAAATGGAAAGCTATCCCATGTTCATGGATCAGAAGAATTTATATTGTTAAAATGTCCAAAGCAATCTACAGATTCAATGCAATCCCTATAAAAATTCCAATGACATTTTTTTTTACAGAAATAGAAAAAGCAATCCTAAAATTAATATGGAATCACAAAAGACCCCATATAGCCAAAGCAATCCTGAAAAGTACAGTGCAGCCTTGATTAATGCAGGGGGTTAATCCACATTTGATTTACAATTGCCCCTCCTTAGCTGAGGTTCCTCTGCATCTGTGGATTCAACCAAACATGGACCATGTAGTACTGTAGCATTTCCTATTGAAAAATATCTGCATATAAGTGGACCTGCATGATTCAGATCTGCGTTGTTCAAGGGTCAACTGTACAAAGCTGGAGACATCACAATTTCTGATTTCAAACATTTTTACAAAGCTACGGTAACCAAATCAGTATGGTAGTGGCATAAAAATAGACATATAGACCTGTGGAACTGAATAAAGATCCCAGAATTAAACCCATACATATATGGTCAACTGATATTTGACAAGGGAGCCAAGAACACTCAATAGGGAGAGGACAGTCTCTCCAATAAATGGTGGTGGACAACTACATGCAGAAGAATGAAACTGGATCCCCATCTTACACCACTCACAAAAATTAACTTGAAATAAATTAAAGACTTAAGTGTGAGATCTGAAACTGCAAAACTCCTAAAAGAAAACAAGGGGAAAATATCCTGGACATTGATCTTGGCAAAACTTTTTGGATATGACACCACGAGTGCAAGAAATGAGGAAAAATAAACAAATTGAACTATGTAATATTAAAAAGCTTCTGCACAGCAAAAGAAACAGTCAGCAAAATAAAAGGGCAACATACAGAATGGAAAAAAAATTGCAAACCATCTATCTGATAAGGGGTTAATGTCCAAAATATATAAATAACTCATACAACTCAATACCAAACAAAACAATCTGATTTTAAAATGGGCAAATGACCTGAGTAGACATTTTCCCAAAGAAGACATATAGATGGCTAACAGGTATATGAAAAGATGTTTGACATCACCAATCATCAGGGAAATGCAAATAAAAACTACAGTGACATATCACCTCACACCTGTTAGAATAACTATTAACAAAAAGACAAGAGAGAACAAGCATTGGCAAGGTTGTGGAGAAAGGAGAACACTTGTGTTGCACACTTGTGCAACTGTGGGAAAGTAATTTTGTACAGCCGCTATGGAAAATATCATGGCGTTTTCTCAGAATATTGAAAATAGAACTACAATATGATCTAACAATTCTACTACTAGGTATGTATGTGAAGGAAATGGAAACACTATCACAAAGGATATCTGCACCCCCATGTTCATAGCAGCATTATTCACAATAGCCAAGACACGGAAACAAGCTAGGTATCCATCAATACACGGATAAAGAAAATGTGATACACACACACACACACACACACACACTGGAATAGCATTCAGCTAAAAAGGAAGGAAATTCTGCCTCTTGCGACAGCATGGATGGACCTTGAGGGCATTACGATAAGCGAAATAAGTCAGATAGAGAAAGTCAAATACTGTATATTTTTACTTGTATGTGGAATCTAAAAAAGCTGAAATGGACATAGAGGGTTGCTAGGAGCTGGGAATTGGAGGGGACAGGGGAGAGGAAATGAAGAGATGTCAGTCAAAAGGTACAAACTCCCAGCTATAAGATGAAAAAGTTCTGAGGTTCTAATATATAGTACGGTGAATATAATTAACAATACTGTATTATATACTTGAAAATTGTTGAGAGTAGATTTTAAAAGTTAACACCACCGAAAAACAAAAAAGGTGTTGGGATGAAGGGGGTTAACTAACTTTATGGTGGTACTCATTTTGCAATATATACATGTATCAAATCATCACCTTGTACATCTAAACTTACATGTAAGTTAATCATATCTCAAAAAAACTAGAGGAGAAGAAAGGAGACTTGATTGGTTGGGAATGATCATTAAGCAGGCAAATGTGCTGAATAGGTAGTAAATGCGATATTGGGTCCCGCTCACATTTAGTGTACTTTGCCTTACACGCAGGCCGTGGTTAGGAATACCAAAGAAAGGGGATGGTAAATACCGCATGCTCTTACGTAATGTCATTTAACATTCAGGAAGATCCTTGATCTTGTATACTTTCAGCTGTACTTAGCAGAAAATTCAGTGTTGGGCAAAGTCAACAGCAATGGTTTATACAGTATTGTATGGGTCAAACTGATAACAGAAGATTTCTAATCTGTTTCATGTAAAATTTTGTGTGCAATTAGCTAAGCACAGAAAAGTGTCTTGTTCAGCCAGCTGCTTCCATATCCTTCTTACCTCCCAAGAAAAACTGCTTGAATATTCAAAGTCTCAAAACTGAATGCATCTTGAAGAGTTTGTGTCCAACATTTGGCAAATTTTATGAGACACTAATTTGGAGAGAAGTCCCTAATTTAGTCCTCAGATCTCAACGCTGCTTGCAATTCTAGTGTTCTGATACGCAAAGCCAAACTGACAAAGTAGAATTTTGGACATTTGGGAAACGTTCCTGACAGGAGACAATCTTCTTACTTGAAAGTGGTACTGAATCTATATTTATTACATGAAATAACATGAAATGTTAATGTCACTTATAATAGGTTGTAAAGATAAATAAACAATGCTTGGTTTGTATTTTAAAATATTTGAAAAGCCTCTCTCAAATAAAATATTTCCCAATATTAAACAGAAAAATCAGATATTCATTAGTGATCAAGCAAGCTACATAAATGAATTCAGTGTTGGTGGTGGAAGGCTTTCTTTAAATCTGATAATGTACTGTGACTATCTCAAACAGAAGTAGAACATACAGCAAAATATTCCTTTTCCTGAGCTGAGGACATTTTTGTAATAAAATATGTTTCATCACTGTCTTTTCACTTCCATTCACCACTCTAACCAACGTAATCAGGAAAAATTTTTATATAACTTTAAAATGTCAGGTAAACAGATAAATGTAAAGTCAGTTATGTCTCTTAGATTATCCTCGTTTTATCAATTGCAAATCAAGCTTCTGAGTTCTAGTAAACATTATCACTTCTCTGCCTTATTTGCTGTGGTTCTACGGCGCAGCTAGGAATCTGGCATGTTTATTGTAGTTAAGCCCTTACTTCAGACGCAGCTCCAGGAAATGTGACTTTTTGTTTCCTTTGTGTCCCGAGATCTTTATTTGGGCCAATTAGGGACTGAAGTCTTAACTATTTCCAGTAATAACCGATGTATTTGCTCTGAGCCTCAGTTCCAAAACCTGGGTCCCCTGCTCTTTTTATCACCCCCTGGGACCGCCCTGCTGCCTCGCCGCCATTCATCTACTCTCGCTTAATGCCGGCTTCCCGCCCAGAGGGTCTGCGCACGCGCGACGTAGCGCGACGCTCGCTCTTTCTGCGCAGGTCAGCCCTTCAACCCTGTACTACGCGGTAAACTGCGCAAAGTTTTTGGCACGGTGAGATTTCTGATGTGGGAACCGCTGATTTTCGACAGTGAACTCTATGCTGGAAATGAAGTGATCCATTACTCTCTTTTTACTATTTCCAAGGAGGATTAAGAAAAGGTAGGACCCACAAGCTTTTTAGAACGGGCACCACCTCGCCCTCCAGGGTACCCGATGTAGGTGGGGCAGGATGGGGAAGGTCCCCTCTCTCCGTAGGCGTGTCCTCTTATCCTCGTCTGTTGATCCCTTTCTCTCACGTACCCATAAACTGCCCCTACCCCACACCCCCAGTGTCAAGCAAATATGTAGATAGTACTCACACTGCTCTTGCACTGTTTGATAAAAAAGGGTTCCTTTTCTTATTATGAAATATTTTATGCAGATATGATAGCCAGTGTGGGAGGTATAATAAATCATAGTGAAGTGACCACCTGTCTGTACACACTGCTTTTACTAATAAATATTTCATTATCTGGTAATAAAATGCATACCAAACTTACCTACGCACAATTTTAAAAGATGAATGTAATGAAATAATGGTAATATAAAGAGAAATAGAAAGAAAGCAGAATAGAGTAAAATAAAATATATTTCAATCTGTAAATGTTTGGACACATGTACGCTAGAGGTCTCATGGAGCAGTTACATTTCTTACATGCTTACAATGAATGTTTTGGTATAGGATATATAAGATCAAGATCCATTCCATATGGGAACAGAGTCAAGGATGGACACTCGAATTAAATAAATAAATCAAGCCTAAAGTTTGGGTGAGTAATTACGGACCAAACTTACTAGTGTAATGGATAGGAAAAGCCAAAAAAAACATGCAGGGATAACAGGCCGAGGCAAATTACAGACTGCTCAAGTGGAGAAAATGAGGTCAACCTCATCTCTCAAGTGACGTTCAGAGCTGTATTTGGAACTGTAGTGTTAAAATTATTTGCTTTGTTATAGCCGGGGATGCTGCCATAAGAGCACTATATCCCGAAACCCTTCTCAGTTACAAATGTAGCTGGAAATGCTAGAATATATTGAGTGAGAAGAAGTGCAGAATAAAACACTGAATAGTTTCAAGATGACGTCTTGATTCTGTTTAAGCTTCCCTCTGGAAGCTTAAACAGAATTACTGAGCTTTTAGAGTAATTTTAGATACTGAGCTTTTAGAGTAATTTCTGAGCTTTTAGAGTAATTTCTTGTAAAAAAATGTCTTAGTATTATCACATATTAAAATACTTCCAATTTATATTTATAAGAGTTTAATTCAACAAGACAATCAGAAGTCCAGTACACTGCACTCCTAATCATGAGTTTCTGCAGTGCCCCAAAATGGGGCGTTACTACCCATGTTAAGAACTCTGAAGTCCCTGGTGTTCCTTTCCCCATCACACACCCCCTGCATCTCTTCGACCCTGGATTTTGCATTTGTAATTCCCTTGGTTTTCATTCAGTTTTAATATGCATGCATCATTCCTAAGAATATAATTAGTTTGGGATAGTTATGAAATTTATATATATGTAGTACACTGCAGATTATTTTCTCACATCTTGCTTTATGTAACATGTCACGTTTGTGAGAATCATCCATTTTGACGCATGCTGCTCTAGTTAATTCATTTTGAATGGCAGTGTTCTGTGGAATGAATGTAACGTGTGCTTATTCTCTGTTCAATGGGTGTTTGGGTTATTTCGGGTTTTTTTTTTGATGTTATGAAAATATTGCTATTACCATTCTTTTACATGTCTTCTTATGCCCATACGTGAGAGTATCTCTAGGGTCACATGTAGGAATAAAATGCGTAGGTTTTGGCGTAGGCTCACGTCTAACTTAGAAGGTAATGCCAAGTGATTTTTTCAAAGTGATTGTACTAATTTACAGGCTCAGCAGGTGTTTATATGTGTTCCTATTGCTGTACATCTCACCAGCACTTGGTATTACAAGACTTTTATTTTTGATAATATATGGGTGTGAAATGGTCTCTTGTAGTTTCAATATTCATTTCACCAAGTACTAATGATATTGTCTTTTAAAATGAATATCAGCTATTTGAGTTTTGCCCTTTTGTGAAAGGCTTGTTTATGTCTTTTGCTTATTTTTCTGTTGGATTTCTTACTGCTATTGAGTTCTTTGTATGTTTTGAATATGCATCCTTTGTTGTTTATGTGTTGTAAATACCTTCTCCCAGTGTTTGGCTTATCTTTTCATTCACCTAATGATGTCTTTTGATGGGCAGTAATTCCAATTTTATCTAGTAAGGTAGATCAAACTTTAAAAAAATGATTATAATTTTTGTGTCTTGTTTAAGAAATCATTCCCTTCTGCAAGGTGATAAATTCTTCCTCCAATTTTTATTATAGTTTCAATCTTTTGGCTTTCCTATTTAAATTATGAACTCTTCAAGAATTGGTTTTTATGCAGTTATAAAATAATCAATTGTCCCTTCAACATTTACTGAATATCATTCTTTCCTCTCTGATGTGCAGTTCATCACTGTCATGTTAAGATATTACATATGAGTATATCTGTTTCTGCTTTCTATTCAACTGCGTTACTCTGTAGTAGCTCTGTAGCAGTGACACACATTTTAAATACTAGAGCTTTTTAATATACCTTGACATTTCTAAGTTTCTTAAATATTCTGCTTGAGAAGTATGTTAGGGAATTTTGGACCTTTGCTCTTCTCTATGCATTTTAGAATCCCTTTATCAAGTTCCATGCTAATATATCTTTGTTTACAGAAGTTCTATTTGGCTCTTTTTCAAATTTGTTCAGTCATATCTGATGGTCTCTTGTTCTTAATTCAAACTGAGAATTATTTATTTTACCTCTTTAAATATATTAAATATATTTCTATTTTTTCAGTTGATATCAATATTTAAAGTCTCTGTAGATCTGATTCTTTGTTTCCACGGACTCACCCTGTTCATGTTCCTTTTTTTCCTTACTATATTTTGCATAGATCTGAGATGGGCCACAGCCTGGTCCCAGGACAAAGTTGGGGAAGCAAGATGTACTGATTCTCTACAACTTCTCAGCTCCTGGGCTTGGATTTCAATGTGTGTTTTCTAGGTTTTGTTTTGGATATTCTTTGTTCAAATTTCAATGTGCTGATATAATTTCAAAATTATACACTATTAGATAGTTTGTTTTTCTCTTCTTTACTGTGCAATAGTACAAAGTAGTGATTAAGACTCTATTATCATACCATCTGAATTCAAATCTGGACTTTACCAATTACTAGCTCTGCAAAATAAAATTTACCTATATGAGCCCAAATTTCTCACATTATGTTAGTATAAATATGGTTCAGTGGTATACTGGGCTATTGGTAGTAGTGAATGAGCAAATAAATGCATGTGAAGAACGAATAGTGCTTAGTACATAGTAATAGCTCAATAAATATTCATTATCATTAGTACTGTTGTTCCTCCTTTAAGCCCAGCACTGAATCTTTCATATACTTGATATCAATAAGGAATTGGATTGATTGACAGGCGCTGAATATCTGACTGTTGGACTACTTACTGGTAGCTGTAAATCCACTTCAGAAAGTGAAAATGAAGTACCGGTGTGGGGAATGTTCAGTATACACTGTACAGACAAAAGAGGGCTACCTGTAGGCAGCACAGATATATACACTTGAGTGTGGTGGCTGTCTCAGGGAGTCCTGCCCACATGATGGTGCTTTTCTCCTGCATTCCCAGGAGGTCTGAGGTATCAGGGCAGTGTGGAATGAAGCAGGGAGAAGGAATCATTTGGTCCTCAGTCCTCTGGAAAGTACATATGTTGTTGCAGTTATTTCTCCTGGGTATTGCTGTTAAATTCAATCTCAGAAGAATATATGAATCATCTTAGTCATCTTTTCCTACTTTTACATCCACAGAGATGAATTTACTCAAAGCATTTCCAGTGATTGATCCAGAAAGGAGTCTTTTGGAAATGTGAGCACATAGATAAACAAACCCTAGTCTTAGGTTATATTGTTTAGAAGAATGAGAGATAGTGTGTGTGATTTAAGAAATGTGCAATGAAGAAATGCCCATATTTTTCTTAGCCTAAATTTAAACATTTTAGATCAAGTTAAACTTGAAAATGTGATTTAAAAAAATCTTTTTTGTTCCTAAGAGAATCTTTTTCCTGATACTTCCTTTCTGTTGGTTCTCCAGGAGCTACTTGCCATGTAACTACTCATTTCCTATCGTGTTTTGAAACTATAGGTCCTCGATAAAGCAAAAAGGATTTCATAGCTCCCATTTTCTTTTTTTTTTCTTTTTTTTTTTTCTTTGCCGTACGCGGGCTTCTCACTGCTGTGGCCTCTCCCATTGCGGAGCACAGGCTCCGGACGCGCAGGCTCAGCGGCCATGGCTCACGGGCCCAGCCGCCCCGCGGCATGTGGGATCTTCCCGGACCGGGGCACGAACCCATGTCCCCCGCATCGGCAGGCGGACTCTCAACCACTGCGCCACCAGGGAAGGCCCCCATTTTCTTTTTAACATCTTTATTGGAGTATAATTGCTTTACAATGGTGTGTTAGTTTCTGCTTCATAAGAAAGTGAATCAGCTATACATATACATATATCCCTATATCTCCTCCCTCTTGTGTCTCCCTCCCACCCTCCCTATCCCACCCCTCTAGGTGGTCACAAAGCACCGAGCTGATCTTCTTGTGCTATGCGGCTGCTTCCCACTAGCTATCTGTTTTACATTTGGTAGTGTATACATGTCCATGCCACTATCTCACTTTGTCCCAGCTTACCCTTCCCCCTCCCCATGTCCTCAAGTCCATTCTCTACGTCTGCCTCTTTATTCCTGTCCTGCCCCTAGGTTCTTCAGAACCACTTTTTTTTTTTTTTTAGATTCCATATATATGTGTTAGCATACGGTATTTGGTTTTCTCTTTCTGACTTACTTCACTCTGTATGACAGATTCTAGGTCCATCCACCTTGCTAAAAATAACTCAATTTCGTTTCCTTTCATGGCTGAGTAATATTCCACTGTATATATGAGCCACATCTTCTTTATCCATTCATCTGTCAGTGGACACTTCGGTTGCTTCCATGTCCTGGCTATTGTAAATAGAGCTGCAATGAACATGGTGGTATATGACTCTTTCTGAATTATGGTTTTCTCAGGACATATGGTATATGCCCAGGAGTGGGATTGCTGGGTCATATGGTAGTTCTGTTTTTAGTTTTTTATGGAACCTCCATACTGTTATCCATAGTGGCTGTATCAATTTACATTCCCACCAGCAGTGCAAGAGTGTTCCCTTTTTTTCCACACCCTTTCCAGCATTTATTGTTTGTAGAGTTTTTGATGATGGCCATTCTGACTGGTGTGAGGTGATACCTCATTGTCATTTTGATTTGCATTTCTCTAATGATTAGTTATGTTGAGCATCCTTTCATGCGTTTGTGGGCAATCTGTATATCTTCTTGGGAGAAATGTCTATTTAGGTCTTCTGTGCATTTTTGGATTGGGTTGTTTGTTTTTTTAATATTGAGCTGCATGAGCTGCTTGTAAATTTTAGAGATCAATCCTATGTCAGTTGCTTCATTTGCAAATATTTTCTCCCATTCTGAGTGTTGTCTTTTCGTCTTGTTTATGGTTTCCTTTGTTGTGCAAAAGCTTTTAAGTTTCATTAGGTCCCATTTGTTTATTTTTGTTTTTATTTCCATTTCTCTAGGAGGTGGGTCAAAAAGGACCTTGCTGTGATTTATGTCATAGAGTGCTCTGCCTATGCTTTCCTCTAAGAGTTTGATAGTGTCTGGCTTTACATTTAGGTCTTTAATCCATTTTGAGTTTATTTTTGTGTATGGTGTTAGGGAGTGTTATAATTTCATTCTTTTACATGTAGCTGTCCAGTTTTCCCAGCACCACTTATTGAAGAGGCTGTCTTTAATCCATTGTATACTCTTGTGTCCTTTATCAAAAATAAGGTGACCATATGTGTGTGGGTTTATCTCTGGGCTTTCTATCCTGTTCCATTGATCTATATTTCTGTTTTTGTGCCAGTACCATACTGTCTTGATTACTGTAGCTTTGTAGTATAGTCTGAAGTCAGGGAGCCTGATTCCTCCAGCTCCGTTTTTCTTTCTCAAGATTGGTTTGGCTATTCGTGGTCTTTTGTGTTTCCATACCAATTGTGAAATTTTTTGTTCTACTTCTGTGAAAAATGCCATTGGTAGTTTGATAGGGATTGCATTGAATGTGTAGATTGCTTTGGGTAGTAAGTCATTTTCACAATGTTGATTCTTCCAATCCAAGAACATGGTATATTTCTCCATCTGTATCATCTTTAGTTTCTTTCATCAGTGTCTTATAGTTTTCTGCATATAGGTCTTTTGTCTCCTTAGGTATGTTTATTTCTAGGTATTTTATTCTTTTTGTTGCAGTAGTAAATGGGAGTGTTTCCTTAATTTCTCTTTCAGATTTTTCATCATTAGTGTATAGGAATGCAGGAGATTTCTGTGCATTAATTTTGTATCCTGCTACTTTGCCAAATTCATTGATTAGCTCTAGTAGTTTTCTGGTAGCATCTTTAGGATTCTCTATGTGTAGTATCATGTCATCTGCAAACAGTGACAGCTTTACTTCTTCTTTTCCAATTTGGATTCCTTTTTTTCTTTTTCTTCTCTGATTGATGTGGCTAAAACTTCCAAAGTATGTTATATAATAGTGGTGAGAGTGGACAACCTTGTCTTGTTCCTGATCTTAGTGGAAATGCTTTCAGTTTTTCACCATTGAGGACGATGTTGGCTGTGGGTTTGTCATATATGGCCTTTATTATGTTGAGGTAGGTTCCCTCTATGCCTACTTTCTGGAAGGTTTTTATCATAAATGGATGTTGAATTTTGTCAAAAGCTTTTTCTGCATCTATTGAGATGATCATATGGTTTTTCTCCTTCAGTTTGTTAATATGGTTTATCACATTGATTGATTTGCATATATTGAAGAATCCTTGCATTCCTGGGATAAACCCCACTGGATCATGGTGTATGATCCTTTTAATGTGCTGTTGGATTCTGTTTGCTAGTATTTTGTTGAGAATTTTTGCATCTATGTATATCAGTGATATTGGCCTATAGTTTTCTTTCTTTGTGACATCTTTGTCTGGTTTTGGCATCAGGGTGATGGTGGCCTCGTAGAATGATTTTGGGAGTGTTCCTCCCTCTGCTGTATTTTGGAAGAGTTTGAGAAGGATAGGTGTTAGCTCTTCTGTAAATGTTTGGTAGAATTTGCCTATGAATTTGGTAGAATTTGCCATCTGGTCCTGGGCTTTTGTTTGTTGCAAGAATATTAATCTCAATTCTTATGTTGCAAGAATATTAATTCTCAATTTCAGTGTTAGCTCCCATTTTCTTTCAACACTCAGATCAACTGGAAATTTTCTTCAGGTTTATCGTATACTACTACTGTTAAAGTATTCATTAACACATTGAATCAGGCCTCTTGGTAGAAAATTATTACAAATCTACTTATTAGACATTTAAGACATTAAATAATTTTTATTTAGTTTTATTCCTATTAATGACTCAGCTTATTATACCTGAACAATTTTTAAATCCCTTTTAAAAAAAGTCTTTGCAGTTTCTTAAAAATCTACTTAAATTTCCAATGTTTAAGCATAATGTTCTGGTTCATCTTTAACTTATACATGTCACACACATTGCAAAGACATTTGCAAGATAAGATTTTTCTAGAGATATTTTGTTTGTGAAAACAGCATTAGAGAAGGCTAATTTTGCAGTAGTAAATTGCCAAATATTGTGTCTCACTTTCTCCCCCATTAATTTGACTGGTTTGATTGTGCTGATGTATTCCTGTCCCCTCAAGTAGTGGGAAAAGTCTTTTTAGTTCTCCCAGGACAAAGACTGGATTTGAGATTTATACCTGAGTCTGGGCTTAAATTCCAAGAGGGCTGGAACCTAGCGATGAAGGGGTGACGTCCTGAAACTCACTTCTCAGTTAAAAACTTCTTAGATTTGAAGGAAGAAAGAAGTGACTTTTAAAGGAATTTTATATGTGTGTGTGTGTGTGTATATATATATATATATGTTTTTTCTTCTTTTTTTGGCTGCGTTCGGTCTTCATTGCTGTGCACAGACTTTCTCTAGTTGCAGCGAGCAGGGGCTACTCTTCGTTGCAGTGTGCAGGCTTCTCATTGCAGTGGCGTCTCTTGTTGCAGAGCTTGGGCTCTAGGCACACAGGCTTCAGTAGTTGCATCATGTGGGCTCAGTAGTTGTGGCCTGTGGGCCCTAGAGCACGTGGACTTCAGCAGTTGTGGCACGTGGGCTCAGTAGTTGCAGCGTGCAGGCTCTAGAGCGCAGGCTCAGTAGTCGTGGCTCATGGGCTTAGTTTCTCCTTGGCATGTGGGATCTTACCAGGGAAGTCCCAGCAATGATATATTTTGATTGAATTCTTAAAACTGCATTGATTTTCACTCACAAGAGAGCTTACCATTCATTTAAATTTATCATTTTTGTTAAATGTTGACTAAATATGTTGTTCTTATTAAAATAAATATTTGCATTATGAGTTAGTCTTGAAAGTGAGAAAAGACTGAGAAAATAGACTGGCAATAGGACACAGAAATGTATTAGAGTGATTCTATAATTGATCACAGTGTATTCTAGTGACCTCTCTGCGGTGTTGCCTACAGTTTTCTTGCCATACTTAGGTTGGAATTTTTCTAAGATCATGTTTATCCATTGTCAGCTCATGAGTCTCACTCATCCCTTCTGCAGTCTACCTCAGGACTCACCTATACAAAGAGGATGCCATTGTAATTATTTTTCCCAGGTACCCCAGTGTGGTAAAGTAGTATATTTAAACATTGACTGCAATCTGCAGTAAGAAATACATTTTATTTCACAACGGCATATACACATATATGTGTACTCACCTACTGCAACTGAAACAGAATGTCAAGAAACAGTGGACACTTTTACTACTTAAAGATTTCAAGATATTTGTATTTAATTAAAAATGTATGTTGGGACACAATAACTTAATGATCCATAGTTTGAAAAATACTATTCTAAAAGATGTCTACATAAGAAAAATATACATGTAAGTCCTATTTTTCACCTTTCTTAATTAATGAAAACTTATATTGTTGCCAATCAGAGCATAGGATAGTCAGTTTTTCCACACTAAGGTGATAAATCTCATCCCCAAACAAAGAAAGCTCTCATTTTCATTTCTGTTATGCTCTGTGGAAAAAGAAAGTCATCCTGTTGACCCAATACTTTCTCTCCAGACTCCAGGTTTGAACTGTTTTCCTGTAGGTTGTGGGTGAAGTATCTCTTGGGTCTTTTTATAGTTGGAAAAAATATATTCACTCGACACTTATAGTTTACTTTTTGCTTTATAGGCCTTGTGTGAAAATTTTCTGCATTCAGCTACAGGGCACACAAGGAGAAATAGAAGTCTGCAGAGGAAAAGTCATAAAGAAAAGGATAAACTCCTTACATTTATATTGTGTGTATCAGTTTTTTTTGGTTGTAATGAAGAAGAAAATACAAATCCGTCTCCTGTGTGTTTTTGAAAGCTAAATCGCTGATGATTTGACAATGCTGCAGGAGCTGTTACCAGCCAGTCAGACCCAGTTATTGGCTGTTTCATTCAGGTTTTGCTATTTCATGAGATGAAATTGACCCCAGGGGTAGGAAGTGCTTTTCACAGTTAGGTCACTGGGTTGGCAAAAAGAGCATGAAACCATTATATAACTTCCCATCTCATGGCTCATCCAAGTATGCTTAGAATTTAAGGCAGGGGTTCTCTCTCACTTTTCTCCTTTTTGGTTTTTAACTTTTTCAGCACAAAAGAAAAAAATAGTAGGTTTAAATGCCTAAGATATAAAAAGCTTAAAACCAAAGTTATATTAGGTAAGTTCGTACAGCATCATGGCTCTGTACCATTTTGAATAAAAATCAAAGCAAAAGATTTAGAAATTTACCCTTGACCAGAAGTGAGAAGGGAAAGAAGTGATGCCACCCGGAGTCTTTAACTATTCAAGTCCCCAATAACAACCAGCATCAGCTCTTCCATTGTTATACCTAGGATCAATTTCTCTGAAGATATTCAACTCAAGAGTGGAAATAAAGATAATAAGAATAATATTTAAACTTTATTGAAATAACTTGCAAATTATGAACAGCATTTGGTTAGGAACCAGAATACCCAGGAATTTTGCAGGATATCATACAAATGGATTTTCTTTTTTTTGGACTTTCTTGCAGAAATACCACTTAAGGTAGACATAATTTGTATTGACCTTCTCATTCTGTTCATCTTGGGACTGTGCAATAACTATCATGTAATGTTTGAAATACAGACAGTTTTCCTTTCACTGTAATGGAAGTTTTCAGAGTTTCAGAATTGACTCTAAATTTATACATTTTCAAGAAAATAGGAGCATTCAGTGTTTCAATTTGATAAAGCTTGTCATAAAATGGAATGTCCTTTCTAATAAATGAGAAGACAGTGCAAACATGAAAAAAAAGCACAGTAATCCTTTCCGAGCCATTGCAGATTTATGTTACTGATTTAAATAAGTAGCATAAATCCCAGTCAGTTTACCTGGAGCTTTCATCACAGACTCTTCATGCTGAATCTTCTGGCACTCTGTACTGTGATGGGACTCAACCTTGACATCAGAGATCTGCTTCAACCTTAAGCCCAGATAATTCCACATTACTGACACTATTTAATTAGTACTCCTCTCCTATCTTCTATTCTCTCCCATACATACTAGTAACCTCTTGAGACTCTTGCTTAATCCACCTTCTCACTACTTACTCCCTTCTCTACCAAACCTTTTAGCTCTAGCTTCTAGAAGCAACCCCTATGGCACACTAACAGTACCCTAGTTACTAAACCTTTTCACACAATACGATTTTAATTTTTGTTGCCCTAGGTAAACCCTGTCCTTCCTTGTGAATACAAATGCACCTGGAGCATTTCAGATAGAAGTACTCATTCTCTCAATACATCATTTGTGGTGGGTTGAATGATGCCTCCACCCTACCCGCTGAAGATGTCCACATCCTAATACCCAGCACTTGGGGCTTATGTTACTCTACATAGTAAAAGAGACTTTGAAGATGTATTAAGTTATGGATCTTGAGCTGGAGATATAATCTTAGATTATCTGGGTGGGTCTAATAATAACTACAGGGGTCCTTATAAGAGGGGGCAGGAAGATAAGTGTCAGATAGAAAGAAGTTATAAGAAATGAAGCAGAGAGGAGAGAGGAGAGAAGATGCTATGCTTTTGGCTTTGAATGTAGAGGAAAGGGCCATGAGTCAAGAAATGCTTGTGGTCTCTACAAACTAGAAAGAGCAAGGGAACAGGTTCTTCCTAGATCTTTGGGAAAAATTACAGGCCTGCCAACATCTTGATTTGAGCCCAGTGAAACTGATTTCAAATGTCTGACTTCAAGAACTGCAAGACAATAAGTTTGTGTTGTGTTATGTCACTAAATTTCTGTGTTTTGTTATAGCATCGGTAGGAAACTAAAACACCATCATTCATCAACTTTTGTGGCAATAAGCTCCCTCCTATGAGGTTTATGACTTCTGTTTATAAATCTTTAAACTCCTAGTTTCTTGTCACAATTATAGAAGACGCTGACACCTTGCTGTCCTGCATCTCTCGCTCTCCCATCCTCCCAGAAGTCCACCATCTTTGTTCTGCTCTGGATTTTGTCTCCAGGAACTACTATTTACTTCTCTTACCTAACTTCAGTATTCATTCTGGAACCCATGCTTGATCGCCTAACCTCCCTTAATTCCTTTGGGTCCTCATCTTTCTGCTACTTCTATCTTGTAAATCCTCAGCCTAGAATTAATCTCACTGTCTGCGTTTTATAGCTGAGCTGTTGAGGATTGCTAGAATAAAATTCCTCAAATATATAGACTCCTCGATACAAATTCATGGTCTCCATGGTTAACCAGGTCCTTAAAAATTGGTCATGACTCACTTTATATGGCCTCAAACAGCTCTGTCTCTCATTATCATTAATGACTGTGCTAAATCGTCATAACTCTTTTAAATCCTCTACAAAAACTGTCTTTTTAACTTGTGACAGGTGACCTTAACTTTTACCTTATAGACAAAAGTGAGGTCTCCACTTAGTGCTACCTATAAGGTATGTAGGGCCCAGGAAAAATAATATTTTGTAAGATCCATATTGTTAGAAATTCATTGGATTTTTTAAAAAAAAATTACAACGTTAATGGAGCCATGTGAGATTTAGTGATTATCAATGAAGATTTAGAATAGTGAGTAGAGTCATCTGTGTATTTGCTTATTGTCCAATCAGTGCATGAGAAAATTCTTCATAAATTCTTCATCTATGTGTTTTTCTTGAGATGGTTTCAATTACCACCTGTAAATAGGTGATTCTCCAATCCATATCTTCAGTCCCAATCTCCCTACTCATCTTTTCCAGGCCTCCAAATACCAGCAGACCTGCTGTTTCTATTTGCAAATCTTATAGCCATTTCAAATTTAACATGTTCTAAAATGATTGCATTCTATTTCTCCTTTATCATCTACTCCTGCTATATTCCTTGTCTCATTTAATTGATCAAATCACTGAAGCCAGAAATCTTAGTGTTATGGATATTTTTTGCTTCCATTTATCCCACATATTTATATATCCACATACATTTTAATATATATATTTTAGTGTATGTATTAATATATACATTATTTTAATATATATAAAACCAATTTAACTTTTGTAGCATTTCTTCAGTTTCTTCAACCTCTTTTTTTATATCTACAACCATTGCTCTGGTTTAGGTTCTCATTTCCTCTTACCTTGAATTTATAATAGCTTTTCACTGAAGTCTAACATACAGACAGAAAAGTACACATATCATTAGTATATGGCATAGTTAATTTTACAAAGTGAACACACTCATGTAACCAGTGCTTATGAATATGCAGCTGTACAATGGGTACAGGAGAGACTCTGTCTGGATCCCAAAGGATTCTCTGGGATGCTGCTTAGTAGTTCTAACTCCATCGTAAAATTACAGCAACCAAAGAAGGGCAGAATCACTGAGAATTCAGACACTTCAGATCTTTCAGGAATAAAGATTTGTGTTAACTTACCAATGTGTAAACACTGGCCATCTGAGGCCTTGGTTGTATGTGTGTGTGTGTATGTGTGTCTTAGCTAATTTTTTTTCTCTTTATCACCCCTTACTATTTTATATAACATTGTTGATGGTAGTTAGCTTTAAAATTTAGTTGTTAAGTAACAGAATATTCAGAGAAAACTGTAACTAAATTTGAGGTGCAATTAACAACACCCAGAAACAGATACTGCAACTACTTTAGGGCCATGGATACGATGACTATTGAGATGTCATGTGTCTTCACTTCTGGGAGAGGGTGGGTGGGAGTGTCTTTCTAAGCAGGATAGTTGTGGAACTTGTTTTGTTACTGATAGATGTTTAAATGTATGTTAAAAGGTGTGTAAAAGGGATTCTGAGTAGTCAAAAGGGTAGACCATGCTGGTTCTTGTGCTGTTGCATCTCACTGTCAAACCCATCTTTCTATACTCAGTCTTGTGATGCTACAAGGGGGACCCTGCAAACCACAATTCCTCTTTGTCAGTGGCTCCTCAGGAGACTGCAAGTAGGGAGCATGGAAGGTTGGAGGAGGGAGAAGGGACCTGCTGCTTCTGTTTGCTTTATTTTTCAGTCAGCATCACTCCAACAATGGCCGCTTAGTCTGGGAATGACAGTTCCATTGTAGTTTTGCCTATACTTCCTAAAAACAGACTCACTGTGCTCTCCTCTTACCGATATGTACATATTTCCTTAGCCAGCTGGCACTATTTCCTCTGCATGAGCTTCACAAGGTCTCTTCTTTCAAACCTGTAAGTTTTATGTTGCAATGATTTTAACCTCTTCCCTTTCTACTCTCGGTTTTTGAGGTTAAAAACTTCTTTCAGCAGTTATTGCATTTGTAATCCGTCCATCCTTCTTTCCTTCCGTTTTACCTTTTTTTTTTTTTTTTTTACTATTTTTCAAATTTCTATTAAAATTTTTTTAATCCATTTTATTTAGGTGTTATTTGCATTTAATAAAATTCATGCACTTTTACTGTGCAGGTCAGTTATAGTTCACTAGTGAATTTACCCATGTAACTACCATTGCAACCAAGATACAGAATATTTCCAACACCCCCCACAGCTCCTCTCTTCCCTGGCAGTAAATTGTCATCCACTGTGAGCTTTAGGCAGCCTTTGATCTTTTTCCACTATATATTTACTTTTTCTGCTTGAAACTTCATGTGAATGGAGTTATACAGTATATGTTTGTGTCTGGATTCTTTTGCTCCTAATAAAGCTTTGGCAATTTATACATATTTTGTACTTACTAATAGTCGATTCCTTTTTATTGTCAAGTAGTATTCCATTGAGTGAATATACCAACATTTGTTTATTCATTTACTTGTTGATAGTAATAATTTGAATTATTTCCAGTTTGGTGTGACTATGATTAAAATTGCTTTAAACATTCATATTCAAATCTTTTTATATGCATATATTTTCATTTGTCTTGGGTAATTCCTAGGAATGGATTGCTATATCACATGGTAAATATATGTTTAATTTTATAAGAAACTGCTCAACTATTTTCCAAAGTAAAAAACAAAATGGATTTACGCTCCCAGAATTCTGGTTGTTACACATCTTCATCAACCACTGATCTTGTCAGTTTTTAAAAATTAATCATTCAATGAGTGTGTAGTGGCTTATCATTGTGGTTTCACTTTTTTATTTCCCTAATGACCAACGATGCTGAGCCTGTTTTTGGTCACTGTTAGCCATTTCTGCGTCTTATTTTGTGAAATACTCCTTAAAACCATTTGGCCATTTAAAAAATTGAGTTGTTTGTCTTCTTCTTATTGAGTTGTGAAAATTCTTTCTAGATATTAGTACTCTGTCAGATATACACATTATGAATATTTTATTCCCTGTCTGAGGCTTGCCTTTTTAATATCTAAATGACATCTTTCCAGGAGCAGATGTTTCTAATTTGAATGAAATAGTTTATCAAAAAATTTTTTTTTGTTTTATGGTTAGTGCTTCTGTATTCTAGAAATCGTTGTCTAATTAATGTAATGAAGATTTTTTATCTTGTGTTTTTTTTTTCCAGAAGATTTTAGTTTTAGATTTATGATTCATTTTGAGTTTGTTTCTTTTTTTTCTTCTTTGTGGTGTTGTGACGGTTGAGTTTATTTTGCTAATGAATATTCAATTGTTCCTATACCATTTGTTAAAAAAGCTATACTTTCCCACTGATTTTCCTTGGTATCTTTGTTGAAAATTAATTGATTGTGTATGTGTGGCTCTATTTCTGAACTGTTTATTACTTTCCATTGATCTATGTGTCTGTCCTTACACCAATACTGTGCTGTCTTGGTTACTACAGCTTTATATTAAACCTTTGAATCAAGTAAGTGTCAGTCCTCCAACTTGGTTCTTTTTTTTCAAAATTGTTTTGGCTATTCTAGATTTTTTGCATTTCCATATAAATTTTAGATCTAATATGTCAATTTCTACAAGAAAAAAAACCTGTTGGGGCTTTGTTTGTGATTGCATTAAATCTATAGACTAATTTGGGCAAAATTGACATTCCTAACAATATTGACTCTTCCAGTCCTTGGAGGTAATATATTTGGCCATTTCTTTAGTTCCGATTGAATATTTCATAGAAACGTTTAGTAGTTTACCTTGTACAGGTTCTGCACACATTTTATTAAAAATTGCTAGGTATTTCATGTTTCTGATGCTTGTGTCATACAACTTATCCAACCCACTTTTAAATTTAGTAGCATTTTTTCCCCCAATTCCCCAGGCTTTTCTACATACATGAACATGTTGGCTGCAATTAAAGATTATTATATACTTTACATGTTCCAATTTGTATACATTCATTGTTTTTCTTGCCTTATTACACTGGATAGAACCTCAGGTACAATATTAAATAAAGTGATTAAAACAGACATCCTTGGCTGTTTCCCAGTCTTAGAGAAAAGGTGTTTATATTTTAACCATTAAGTATGATGTCACCTGTAGGTTTTTCATAGGTGCTGTATTAGTTTTCTAGAGCTGCCAGAATAAATTACCACAAATTTTGTGCTTAAAACAACAGCAGTTATTCTCTCAAAATCCAAAGGCCAAAAGTCTGAAATCAGGATGTCATCAGGGTCATGTTCTCTTCCTAATTCAGTATGACCTTATCTTAATTAATTACATTTATTGATACAAATACTCTATTTTCAAATAAGGTCACATTCACAGGTGGTACGGATAAGGAGTTCAGCATATCTTTTGGGGGAGGGGTTCACAATCCAGTGCACAATAAGTTTCTTTTATTAGCTGAGGAAGTTCTCTTCCATTCCTAGTTTTCTGAGGGTTTGTATTATGAATGGGTATGGCCTTTTGTCAAATGCTTTATCTGAATCTATTGAGATGATCATATCAATTTTCCTTTATTTTTAACACAGTGAAATACATTGATAAATATTTTATAACATATTATGGACATTTTCAAATATTCAGCAAAGTTGAAATATAATTTTACAGTGAATATTGGTATACCCACTATCTATAGTCTATCATTAGTATTTTAGTATATTTGCTTTATCATATATATATCTTACTACCTGTACTTCTACTTTTCATTAACCCATCATTTTTGGTGCGTTGAAAGTAAGTTGCAGACACCAATATACTTTTTCCTAAATAGTCTGGCATGAATATCATTACAAGTTCAATATTTGTTTAATCTTTTTACTTTTGAGAGAGAGTTTGCATACTTTAAAAATCAGTTCCTAGCAGGTTGTAGGTCTAAAGATGAGAGGCAAATAAAATAATATTTCTGTTAGAAATAAGGAGAATATCGTCATATAAGTCAGACAGAAAAAGACAAATACTGAATGTTTCACTTATATGTGGAATCTAAAAATTGAAGCAAAGAAATATGACAAAACAGAAACAGATTCACAGATATGGAGCACAAACTAGTGGTTACCAGAGGGGAGTGGGTTGGGAGAAGTAAAGGGGATTAAGAGGCACAGACTACTAGGTATAAAATAAATGAGTTACAGGGATGTAATGTATAGCACAGGGAATATAGCCAATAGTTTATGATAACTTTGTATGGAGTGTAATCTATAAAAATATCGAATTACTATGTTGCACATCTGAAACTAATATAATATTGTAAGTCAGCTATACTTCAATTAAAAAAAAGAATATCTTCATGACATTGGGGTAAAGAATCATGTCTTTAGCAGTATACAAAATACCCTAATTATGATGGAAAAATATTGTAGTTAATTAGTAAACATTTCTTTCTATACTTTAAAAAATGCTGTTTAAAGAATAAAGAGATAAGCAAGAGAGTGGAAGGAGATATGTGCAATATATATTCTCAAGAAAGAGTATATTTCACCATAATATAAGAATTCTTAACAGTCAATAAATAAAAGACAGACAATGCAGTATAAAACAAACAAACAAACATAAGTCTGAAACAGGCCCTCCAGAAATAGGATATCCAATGACAAATGAAGATATTAAAATATATCAATGTCATTAATTAAAGTACAAGCGAGAAACTTCTGAAACCCACCAAAATAACAAAAATTTAAAATGACTGCATTAAATGTTGGTAAAGATGTAGAATGAGTTCTAATACACTGCTAATCAAAGTATAATTATTTTTTTACCTTGTAAAACTGCCATTACGTCCTTTATGCTCCAGCCGCACTGGGAAACCTCTCTGCCTTGAACCCATGCAGAATTTTTCCCACTTCTCTGCCTTTGCTCATTTTCCCCCCTTTTCTTCAAATCCTCCCCAAACTGCATGCAACCATTTTTCAAGTCCCACCCCAAATGCCACTTCTTATTCAAAACTTTCTTGATCCTTCCATTTCAACATGATCTCTTCTTTCTCTGAAATCCCATGCTATTTTCCACTTCTTTTTTGATCATTATATTTCGTTTTTTTTTTCCCTTGCGGTACGCGGGCCTCTCACTGTTGTGGCCTCTCCAGTTGTGGAGCACAGGCTCCGGGCGCACAGGCTCAGCGGCCATGGCTCACGGGCACAGCCGCTCCGCGGCATGTGGGATCCTCCTGGACCGGGGCATGAACCCGTGTTCCCTGCATCAGCAGGCAGACTCTCAACCACTGTGCCACCAGGGAAGCCCCATATATTTCTTTCTTTCTTTTTTTTTTTTTTTGTGGTACGCGGGCCTCTCACTGCCGTGGCCTCTCCCGTTGCGGAACACAGGCTCCGGACGCCCAGGCTCAGCGGCCATGGCTCACGGGCCCAGCCGCTCCGCGGCACATGGGATCCTCCCAGACTGGGGCACGAACCCTTGTCCCCTGCATCGGCAGGCAGACTCTCAACCACTTGCTCCACCAGGGAAGCACCTATATTTCATTTTTAATGGTAGTAATTTTAGTACTTGCTTTGTCCTATCTCCCATCCAAACCCCAATTAAGGGAGAAAGTATGGAAGATTAATGCATGAAATAAAAAATGTGTGGACTTGGGATTTAGACTAAATTTAATGGAAATTTATTATGGAATATTTCAAATATAGACTAAAGTATAGAGAATAGTATAGTAAATTCTTATGTACCCATCACCGAGCTTCAACAATGATCATAATTCTGGCTTAATTCAGTTTTGAATCCCTTATTAACTGAGTGATAACGGTCAATTGAGATGGAAATTAAGCTACTGCCTGTAGGATAGATATGAAATGCATAGAAACACGTGTAAATTTGGACCTGGGCATGGTTACATGTTCAATAACATCTCCTTATTTGCATACATGAACTTTCCATTTGACATGTTTTAACTTTAGTATTATTGTGTTAACAGTTTGATTTTAAAGTTTCCTATCTTCCTTATGTATGTGTGTCCCAATAGTCTAACCAAGTTTCATAACGGGATGAACAAATGACTTTGGTCTTTATTTCAAAATAGTGTGATTTTCATCCTCTCTTTCCTTTCCTCTTCCTCTCGTCACACCTTCACTCCTTCCTTCCTTCTGACATGTTTTCTGGGGGTAAATTTTCAGAGCGCTCAACTCTGAAGAATAGAACTCCTAGGGACTTCTGGAATGTTAAAGGTAATTAGACTTCAGAACAATATAGTGATTTCCCCACTTCCATCCCTTCAAATTATTTGTGTGTGTGTGTGTGTGTGTGTGTGTGTCTTTATATAATGAACAGCAACTGCAAAATATATTATAAAAGTGGAAGAGAGCCATGGGTTATTATGCACTAAAAAACAAATTCTTAAAGGTCTAAAAAAGGTGATCTTTCTTTATTACCACATTGAAGAATACTTCTAGTGAAGAAAGACAAATTAAAATCCACATTATTTTAAAACTGAGGCGTTTGGAATGGACAGAGAACACTGAGTCTTTGTGGGGTCCTTTAAATGAGTTTTTCAAAATATACTTTTAGGAAGTAAGAATGCAGTATGGGAAATACAAATAAGACTTTTGATAAATTAAAGATGTAGGATCTTAGTTTTCCTATCTAGAAAATAAAAAGAATATTTTTACTTCTAAAAGTGAAAAAAAACATGAAAAATAAATACGAATCTAATAGACATCCGTCATCCTTAGTTACATCTATTACTGAATAAGTGCGCAAAGACACACTCTTCTTGCCTTTCTTACAGTAAGAGCTTTTCCATTAAATAACAGCCACACCCGCACACAAACACAAGCTATGTGAACAGTATTGGTCAGCAGCCAGTTATATAATGAACTTCATGGGGTAATAAATAGGTTTAATTTTAAGTGATTAGTTTTTTAGAATACTTGAATATTAGAGTGAATCTTTTTTTTTGTTGTTGTTTTTGTTTTTGCGGTACGCGGGCCTCTCACCGCCGCGGCCTCTCCCGTTGTGGAGCACAGGCTCCGGACGCGCAGGCCCAGCGGCCACGGCTCACGGGCCCAGCCGCCCCACGGCACGCGGGATCCTCCCGGACTGGGGCACGAACCCGCGTCCCCTGCATCGGCAGGCGGACCCCCAACCACTGCACCACCAGGGAAGCCCTAGAGTGAATCTTTTGGGGTTTTGTGTGTGGAGAGTAAAGGGAGCATGAGAATTATGAATAAGTAGTTAATAACGTATTTTCCATGGATCTGTCCAATGCCCAGCAGAATGGTGGTCATTGAAAGTGTTAAATTACAATCCATGCAAGTTGGTTTGGATGCTGGGTGAGCACGGAATGTACATGGGTAACTATGTTTCTTGTTGGCATTCCTGAGATGCTTCTTTCATTAATACTCAATTCACATTGAAAAGCCTGTTGTTTCAAAGGTTTTTCAGCACAACATGTATTTTTTTTTTCCTTCAAATTATTTTCATTTTCTGCCAAGCCTTGCTGAGGAAGTTGACATTTTGCGCTACCCAGTCAGTGACTCACTCACACATTTTGTTTTGTCCACAGTGGTTCAGTGACTTTTGCCATCCTTACTAACACAGTAATTATTCTGGCTTGCAGTTATATTGAACAATTGATTAATGCCTGCCCCTTTCCGTCTGCAGTAAAACAAAAGCATTTGCACAATCATTTTAACAACCATATTGAAGCTCATAAAGATAAACTACAAATATTAAGGCAATATTTGTACCAGAGCAGCAAAGGATTTTAACGTTGTATTGTTGCTAGGTAAAGGAGAGATAGGGGAGAAATTGGAGGTGAGAACTCGACGATGTTTTAGTAAAGACATTTTAAAGAGCATCTCCGAAAACATTAGATGTAATCATTTTGCATTTAGTGCATTTCAGTTTCAGCTTATAGTTTGTTATGTCCTGTTCCAATTTTATCTACTGCATTGCAGGTTAATTAAATGAAAATGTAGTTTTTTACTGTCCTTAGTGAAAAATTAAACTATTGTTTTAAATGACATCAAAACAAGAAAAAACCTTATATTTTAATATCACGTTAAGAGGCATATACATGCTTTACCTATAGATTTATTTTCAATGTATAGTTTCTCCTCAATCTTTTTTTTCTGTGAAGATAGGCTTAGCCCATTGTTTTCGCTACTTTTAAACAGTACCATTGTTACTTAAATGAACTTTGAACTTTTTTTTTTTTTTTTTTTTTTTTTTTTTTGCGGTACGCGGGCCTCTCACTGCTGAGGCCTCTCCCATTGCGGAGCACAGGCTCCAGACGCGCAGGCTCAGCGGCCATGGCTCACGGGCCCAGCCGCTCCGCGGCATGTGGGATCTTCCCGGACCGGGGCACGAACCCGTGTCCCCTGCATCGGCAGGCGGACTGTCAACCACTGCGTCACCAGAGAAGCCCAAACTTTGAACTTTTTGAATCAGGAACTCATGATTATTTGATTCCTAGCCTCCCTTGTCTAATAAAGCAAGGATGCTCTCTTTGCCTTCATTCTCAATCTAACCTTTACTCCTTCTCTTCCTCATCATTAGCAAGCTCTTAAAACACATTGTGTTAACAGTAGCTTAGTATGTAAACTATCCATTATAACCACTCTAATCCATGTCTGCTTTATTTTATGGCTTTATTGAATGCAACCAGTAGAGTCAATTTATAGCCTGTTCATTTTATTATAATACCCATTATTTAGTATGCATGGACCCCATCTCCTCTCAGGTATTCATAGCATTTTCACCAAACATTACCATTAGCGTGTCCTTAAAGAAGTAATAATGGCAATACTTCGTATAAGATTATAGAGAACAATTGTTTCAGGGCTTATTTATTTTCAGAGAACAGCAAAATGCTGGCACTTCCCAAATGAGAAAGTTCAACCATCCTCCACATCTTTTCTGAAATATTTGATATTTTTAGCAACTTAATTTCTCCCCAAGTAAAGTAAGTTAACATAAAAATTATATTTAACTAGTATTCATTGTTATTCATCAGTACAGTTAGGTAACATTATTTGATAGTCTGTAATTGAGAGGACAGATTTACTTAATATATTCATTACTCCTTGCCTTTTCTAAACAGAGGGAAAGAAAAGTTTCAGCTGAAAGAAGTTCCTTGAGTTCACATCACAACTCAAGGTTAAATCATCTATTCAAATTAAGCATGAACAACTGTGATGCAAAAGGTAAAATGAGAAGGTTCAACAACATATGGAACAGCCCCAGATTATCAATAATACAAGGGTATGAGAATAAAATTTAGGCCATTCAAAATGTAATCAAATTAACCTGGAAGTAGCCTGTCTGTAAAAAACAAATGATGATAAGAGAGAAAAAAGTGGATGGAAAATTGCCCAGTGAAAAACGAATATGCAATTGGGACTCAATTTGTGTTTTCAAACAGATTAATATTAGGCTAGGTCGGCATTCTCCAGTTAGCCTTTGTCACATGTTGTCATTTCTTCATTCTGCATAATCAGTTTATATAATTTTCAATATGTTGGTTTATGTTCTAATCCAAATAAAAAGTGCTGTTCATTATTGTGGCCATCCCAACAGTTTATTATCCAGTTAACCAGCTATCTATGTATTTCAGTTATACTTGGAAAGTTCTGCTTCTTGCTTCATAAGAGTTTTCTGTTGAAGTGCAAGGTGCATCACAAGTTCAGTCCCACATAGGGACCTGTTCTGAATGTTCTGCACCACATTCTGGCAGTTGTATTTCATAATTCATTAGACAAGAACTAAAGTTGCGTCTATTAGTGGAATATTTTGGCTGGTGGGTATGCTTTGCAGGACTAGCAAGTGAGGAGAAGAGCAAATGAATGGAAGCTACCACTCTCAGAAGACAATGAAAGTCAATGAAAATAGTGTGAGTGGGCAAGGGGCACTCCACACTTCTAAAACTGTATTTGCAAATATTGTGTATTATATTTCCCTCTTGAAGATATTCAGTATGCCTTAGAATATTAAAGGCTCTGATACTAAACTTTGGCCTAGAACTTCCCAAATCTATTTGGCCATGTATGCTTTCTTTCATCATGAACTTATTACTATATCTAGGACCTTTTGTTTGTTCCACACACATTTCAGGAAAGAGTATATATTATCACTTCTGGGAAACAATAACAAGAAGGATATCCAGAATGGAAGTAGAGGAAAGTAGCTAGCTGGCTGAGAGACTATGCCACATGCAGGGTGTGAATAAGAGTGATGGAACAGGAAGCTCTGACGCAGGCAGAATAGGAGATAGCTAGCTATTCAAGCTACATTATTTGACTTTTGCTTATGCCCTGGATGGAGAAATGCTGTGCCTGTAGAAGAGAGGTGTGGGAGCAAAGGAATGGGAGTCCACTGCAGAAATTTGTTTCTAATCAGAATTTAAGAGGGCTATTTGATTGCTCATAAAATTGTCCCAACTTTGACCCTTCTTTATTTAAAAAATAAAACAACAAAAAACTTAGCAGTAGAACATCTGTCATCCAGACCACCTCTAAGATAAGTAAGCATCTTGGAGAATCTGTTCACAGTGTATGGGCTCTCCCATCGAAAGAACTTATGGGAAGAAGAGGAGCTTCAGGGTCAGGCTGAATCAGGTTCAAATTCTGGATCACAGCTTAACTAAATGCATAATCTTGGGCGAGATATTTCGTTTCTTTAATACATTTTCCCTCAAATGTGGGTAATACTGTATACCTCACGGCACTATCTTTTGCCTATATTTTCTCGATGCCCCCGGTCAAAGCAATAGGATATTTATGCAGGCATTATGCTGAATGTTTTGCATGTATTACGTCATTTATTTCTTGTAATAACCCTATGATAAATAGGTTCCATCATTATCTCCATTTTACAGAGGAAAAAACTGATACACAGAGAAATGTCACAAGGTCACCTAGATATTAAGTGGTGGAGTTGGGATTTTAGTCTAATTCTGAGTGTACTCTTAAGACTGCTCCTCTGCCTAGATATGCAGTTTCAGGAGGAAGATGATAAAATGTAAATTACCTGTATGTCCCCAAATGTCTAGTATTAACATATTGACAGTTAAACCAGGATTCTGGTGACTCTAGATCTCTAAATCTCCAACTACTTACTCTGGAACTCCAGTGTCTACCAAAGACCTCTGAGTATTCTTAGCCTCTTCCAGAGACCACTGTGACAATCATCTCTTTTCACAGTACCTCTCTCAAAAGCAAAGAGGATGGATTCTCCCCTGACTTACATAGTAGAGCCTGCAGCATATTTGATATTGAGTTTAGTGATGCAAACCATTTAGCTTACTGATACTATCCTTTTCTTTCCCCTGGCACAAATCAGCTGCATCTAAATAACCTTCCATATCTGCTGTCATTATGAACTTGACTAACAATATCAACTCCTCTCTGACCCTTAGGGTTTATTGCTGAATTCTGCTCATCATAGAAACCTTTCCTGTTGATTGTTCGTTGCTTAATGTCACTAAAATCTTTACCCTTTTCCCTCTGAGTTACACAGACATATCTGTATGTTTCTGAACCCCAATTGTGGATAAAACATAGTTCAAAAATATCCCCATCTGGGGAAAGTTCCTCAAGTCCCCTGTAAGTCAAAATTTTGAAATCAATATCTGTAGGGAGATATGTCAAATAATATGCTGGATATGACTAAATCTCAGTTCTTACCAGTCCAGAACTCTGATACACAAACATATTAATAATTTCACAGTGGAGTGCTGGAACTGGCTCATACTGGCTCAGAAGATTGTTAAGTTTTCCAAAAATTTGCAAGCCAGTTGGTAGCTTGTAATCGGCCATGTTGGGAATATATACGCCAGGGAAATCAACAAATGCTACAAATCAGTGCTTCCTCCATCTTCCCTGTTCCAGCCTCAGAGAGCTACTTGTTAACCATTTCCCAGGGCACCATTGCTTCTCCATCTTCTTTTGTTGAGTGCTAATAAAAGTTTGGGGTGGGGGCAGGGTCTTAGCAAAGAGGAATGTTGAAAGTAGGACCAGTAAAGTCATCCATTTGTAAATCTAGCTGAGAAATTTTTGAGGAGTTCCCTTCTAGCAAGTCTAGTCTGTCTTTTGATACTGATCATTACAGGCTAAGAATTCAGGTGAATGTTTTCTGATTCAATTAATATGGCACTTAGCAAAAAAGTCTGAAATTAAGTATATTTTATTTTTGTGGCTGTGATTTTAGTGAGCTAAATCTTTAAAAGCTTGTTTCCTAAGTAAAAAATAACATGTGATAGAGAAATTAAGAACCAAAGACTTTTTACTTTAGTTTGAATCAATTTTAGGTTTAAAACAGTGGCTCTCAACCCTGTCTGCATATTAGAATCACCTGGGTGCTTTGAAAGCACTTTGATGCCACCGACCCCTCCCCACATCAGTTAATTCAAGTCAATTAATGCTGGAGGTGAATCACTGGCTATCCTGTTATCCTCTTTCTCAGGTTCTCCAGGTGATTCCGTTGTTCTTCTGGGATTGAAAACTGCTGTGTGGTCTGTGGAACCTTCCCTCTTGATTGAAGGCGATGTGTATTTAAGGCAGGACTTGGGCTGGTTTTCTAAAGTGTTGATGTTTCCTCAGAGACCGGAGATGAACACAGAACTGTAAGTGGTTCGAATTTAATTTTTGTTGTTCTTGCATGCTTTTAATAATGTATTATTTATTGCCAGCACATCTTGAAGTTGTAGTAAAGGCATTTATTTAAAAACACTGGGCAGGAACTAGAAATTTTGGAAAATCAGTTGCAAACCAAATTTACTTTTCTTGTTGACTGTAGAAATAAATCCCAAGTGAGAAAGGGGCAGAATTTCTCTGAAAGCATGTCTTGGATATTTCTCCACTTATCTCCATGATATTCTTTTATTTAGAGAGATTGTTGGGTAGAGACTGAAGTAGTCACGTCCAGATTTGTATTTTCCTTGTTGCAAAGTTCTTATTTGTCACTTTTCTTCTCTGGTTGTGTTGCAAAACCACATAACCCTTATCTAGTAGTGTATTAAAGGAGGCCCTGACTAATCCCTTTTGTGGCCCTAAGTGGTGGGGGAAAAAAGATAATGGTTTTCCCACCTCAAATGTGTTTAAATTAAAAAAAAACAAAACAGAAACTAAGCTTTAAAAGAAGTATGAAGAAACCCAAAGAAGTTCTGACTTTTTGCAAAATATGTTGACTCCCTTTTATTTTGTTTTGTTTTTTCCGGTACGCGGGCCTCTCACTGTTGTGGCCTCTCCCGTTGCGGAGCACAGGCTCCGGACGCACAGGCTCAGCGGCCATGGCTCACGGGCCCAGCCGCTCTGCGGCATGTGGGATCTTCCCGGACCGGGGCACGAACCCGTGTGTTGACTCCCTTTTAAAAACTAAAACTAAAACACTCTCAAAAAACTTGGGGGCCATAATCTTCCTCGCAGGCCGCCTGTTAGGCTGAGTAGCCCAGCACTGGAATCAAAATGATTTTTCTGTTTTTGCTGACTTCTTTCCCAGAGATTTATTAAGTGTGAATTTCCAATTCTTGACATGACACAGTGACTGAGACTACAGTCTGCAGATGATTAATTATCACAAAAAATGATAGATTTTGAAAGAAAATGTGAAAAGTCAGAGTAATATTAGAAATCTGGTCTAGATGACAAATGCTGAAATAAGATGCAGCTTTGCCAGTTAATCATATTTATTTGAAAAGCCATAGAAAGGTTTAAACTCATTTCTTTATAAAAACGTTCCAGGTTTTTAAAAAAATCTTACTATATGAATTTAATTTATGTAAGATCGTAATTCAAGAGTAAGTTGAACTTTTATTTGATAGGCTTTCTCTAGTAGTGACCTTTGTTTTCACTTTATCCCTATATACGGAAGAAAGTCATTTAATCGGCAAAAAAGAAGGTTCTCACTGTAAGTTATACAAGCAAATATATTTAAGTGCAATTATCATGTTAATTTCATACATATTAAAGAAGTTAAAGTCAATCTAGCTTTTTAGCTTCTAATATTAAGTGGATGTCTATGAAGAAATTAGAAACTCACATTTAAATTCAATCACACTGAAAAGCAAAAAGGGTCAAGAGTAGTTTTTAGAAAAGGCATAAAAGTATTTCTGTGTCTTAGATTATGATTTTCAAACTTCCTCATGAAGAATGAAAAATGTAAATGGCATGTGTTGAAAATGACATGGTGGATAGCTTTAATATTGCAGATTTCTTTTGGACTTTTCTTGAATTCATCTTGAATATGAATAGTTATATAGTGAGGTTGATAATCATGTGATGATTATGTGTCTAAGGGTTCAATCTGCTAGAAGGACAAATCTCTTAAATAATGATAAGAGGACTTGACAGTATTGTTAGAAAGTTATGGTTCTGTTGGTTACAAGAGAGGATGGGGACACATTTGGATATTTGAAATATCTAAAGATGGGCTCCAGAAATGTTTTAAGTGTTTTAATTAAGATATAACACATACATAAAGGGTAAAAAAAATTGTATATTTATATAGCTGGTATACTATTTTATGAAATGGACACACCCGTGTAGCCGCCAATCAGATTAAGATGTGGAATGCTATCAGCACCCCAGAAGTATCACACATCACCCCCTAAGGTAATTGCTATTAGGACTTATTTCAGCAGAGATTTGATTTGTTTGGGATCTTTATATAAATCATACTGGATGATATCGTTTATTTACTTTTGCTCAACATTTTATCTGAGATGCAACCAGGTTGATGCATGTAGTATTTCTTTTTCAATACTACATAGTATTTCATGGGAAGAATATACTACAAACTTATTCATCTCTTCTATTGATAGACTTTTGGGTTTCCAGTTTGTTGCTATAATGACTAGTGTTGCTGTAAATATTCTTGTACATGTCTCTTGGTGCACATATACATATACTTCTATTGGGAATATGTCTAGAAGTAGATTCCTGAGCTGTAAGAGAGGTATATGTTCAGGTTTTTAGAATGCTGACAAACATTTTCCAAAGGGGCTGTACTAATTTACACTCACGCCAACAGTGTGTATAAACTTCAGTAATGAAGCCTGAAGGAAATTTGTGTATGGACAACCAGAGTCAGAGTCAACCCTATATGTTTTACCAAAATAAATGTGAGGTAATGGAGACAGTTTTAGGTCTGGAAACATGGATTTGGGGCCTGGATTCTCCTGTGGATGGCTGGAAAACTAGGAAAGAAAGAAAACCTGAGAGTAGAACTTTAGAAAATGCCTACTTTTAGGGAAAAATGAAAGAGGGGCAGGAAAGACAGACGTATGAGACTTGGAGCAAAGAAAGTTCAGTGTTAAAGTAAATGAGGGAGTAAGTTAAACAGGTAAAAGGAGAGACCAAATCTATTATGGCATATAGCAAAATGTTTGAAGTTGCTGTACTTCAAAGAGTATGCTGGTATACTTCAAAGAATACTGATAAGTTGCTATTGGATTTGGAAATCGGAGTGTCCTGGTTGGCATTAGGAGAAACATTTTTTTAAAAAGCAAAGGGAGTAGAAGCCTATTAGCAGTGGAATAAAGAGTGAGAAGGAGGAGGGGAATTGATGAATCTAGGTAACTTTTCCAAGCTCGCAGTGCCAGAGAAATTGAGAGGCTAAAGGAATGAGGAGAGGGCCCTGGGTAACTTAACCTGATGAAATGGAAGGTGCGTTAAGGAGAGTTACATGAGACAGGCTTGGAAAACTACAATGAGCAGATTCCGGAGAGATGGGATTGGCTCATTAGTGTGTCTGTTTTTTATCCTTTGGCCAGAGTGGTCTCTGATGGGGTGGAAGAAAAGAGAAAATATTACTCTTTGAAGAGTTTAATAATGTCCCTCTCTGCTGTTAGGGGTATTTCAATGAAATATTCTTGGATGAACTGGAATATATTTGAAATTCAATGAAAATGTGGATTGATTAGTAAGGAAGCAGAAAAGTGATTCAAATCTTGCCAGATCCCTTCTTTCGTAGAAGCCTCATTTCGTAGTACTCTTCACATTCTATGGTTTTAAGCCAGGGATTCTCAACAGTATTAGTACAGTCGGCTCTCCATACCCTTGGGTTCCACATCCGAGGATTTAACCAACTGTGTATTGAAAATACTTGGGGTGGGGGGAATGCCAGAATTTTCCAAAAAGTAAAACTTGAATTTGCCACACCCTAGCAGTGTAATGTTCTGAAGTTTATGCAGAAACTTCAGAGGATGGAACAAATATTTCATTTTGCAATCTCCAGGCTTCTGAAGACCGTATGTATGCAGCCTGACTACACGGTGTCTCCCAAGTTTGCTTGTGCTATATTTTATTTATCTTTTAAATTTTATTTTGTGCTATATTTTATTTATTTATCTATCTATTTATTTATTGCAGTACGCGGGTCTCTCACTGTTGTGGCCTCTCCCATTGCGGAGCACAGGTTCTGGACGCGCAGGCTCAGCGGCCATGGCTCACGGGCCCAGCCGCTCCGTGGCATGTGGGATCTTCCCAGACCGGGGCACGAACCCGTGTCCCCTGCATCAGCAGGTGGACTCTCAACCACTGTGCCACAAGGGAAGCCCTGTTTTGTGCTATATTTTAAATGAACATAAGTTTGACATTAATGACCTCTTTAAACTGTTGGGTTACCCAATATATAAAAATATTATAGAATTACTGTTAACATCTTACTTACCTCTTTGATCTGTATGTAAAACCCATTCTTAATTCTAATTGAAGTCAGGGTTATATGAGGCAAGGCATTTGAATTAAAATAATTTTCTTCTTATGTTGACTGTTTTATCATATTACATGCCTAGTGTATTAAAAATCAGATGGAAAGAATGTTTCATGTTTCCCACTCCTTGACTTATCTTTGGGCAACATTGCATTTTAGTGATAAAGATTATTTTTATTTTTTTAGGGAGAGGGCTGCTAATGGTACAGATGGCAGGTAGTGGTCTGTTAAACCCTGAGTAATAAGAGACAATTAGACATACTTCTTAACGCAGATTTTTCTCATGTAAAAGTAAGGAAGAGTTCTATCCTTAGACTAGCATTTCTCAAATTGTGATCCTCGAACCAGCTGCTTTAGCATCACCTGAGAACTTGTTAGAAGCGTGAATTCTTGGTTTGCCCACTCCATGCCTCCTTTCCCCCAGCTGAGTCAGAAATCCCACATCCAGATTCTGATGCATGCTAAAGTTTGCATGCATTTCTTGCATGCAGTTTTGATGGTGGAGTGCAAAGACAAGATTTGTTCCATTACTGTTACCTTTCCTCTGCTTGCTTCTGTCAGCATTAGACAGAGAGTTTCAGAAAACCAGAACCAGTAGGATAGATAAGAGGAAAATTAGTGTGGGAATTGGCTTACACAGTTATGGAGGCCAAGACGTCCCATGATCTGCCCTTTGCAAGCTGGAGAACCAGAAAGCTGTGGTGTAAGTCCCACTTGAGTCAAAACCTCCTGAAAGCTAGGAGTGCTGATGTCTGAGGGAAGGAGAATCTGGATGTCTCTGCTCCAGCAGAGAGAGAATTCACCCTTCCTCAGCCTTTTTGTTCTATTCAGGTCCTGAACAGATTGGATGATGCCCGCTCTTATTGGTGAGTGTGATTGTTTTTACTCAGTTTGCTGATTCAAATGCTAATGTCTTCCCAAGACATTCACATATAATGTTTATCAGCTATCTAAGCATCTCTTAACCCAGTCAAGTTGACACATAATTATCATACAGTCTCACCAACTTCCATATAATTTGGCCCCCTTTGTTTTATTTCCCATTATTCCCTAGCCTAGCTCATCTAGTCTTACCAGTCAGGGTGTATATGTTTGGGAGGGTTAAGATTATTTTATAACAACATCATACTCATTTCCAATTGTATGTCTTCATTCCTCTCCTTCCATATTAACAAAGTCCTTTATTCTCATCCTCTTTCACTCATGTAATTTCTCCTATCTTTGGTGGGAGCTCGGCATAGCCATCTCAATGGGGAAACCAAGTCTAAGGGAAAGTAACTCAAGCAAAGGCCTAAGCATAAGGACTGACCAGCTGGACAAAGGAATATGGCCAGGCAGCAACCTGGTGGGCACCAAGGACTAAGGCCCCTCTGGCAGATACCGGTTCTGAAAGCAGCAAATCTCATGTGGCCCTGCTGGCTGGTGAGGCCTAGTCGTGGTCAGGATGGATTTGGGCAGAGACCAAGCCTATAGGTTGAAGACCCCAGTGAGTCCAGCTGAAAGATTGGAAAGACCTGCAAAGATCAGGTCCAGTCCCAAACCCTCCAAGAACCATTCCCTGGTTATCCTCATTTCACTGTTTTTGTTTGTTTGTTTTGACCAAAGCTTGTTACACCTCACAATTTTAGTATTGACTTGGTATCCTGCTCTGTTTTCTTATACTGTCATTGTATTAGCTCATTCTGCTATAGCAAAGTACTATAGACTAGGTGGCTTAAATAATAGAAATTTTATTTTTCATAGTTTAAGAGGCTGGGGAGTCCAAGGTAAAAGTATTGTCCAGTTTAGTCCCTGGGTGAGGGCTCTCTTCCTGGCTTTCAGTTGACAGCCTTCTCTCTGTGTCCTTACATAGCAAGGAGTGAGTGAGAGAGAAAGCAAGCTCTCTGATATCCCTTATGAGGGCACTAATCCCATCATGGGGCCCCACCCTTAAGAATTCATCTAGGGCTTCCCTGGTGGCACAGTGGTTGAGAGTCCACCTGCTGATGCAGGGGACACGGGCTCGTGTCCCGGTCCGGGAAGATCCCACATGCCGCGGAGCGGCTAGGCCCGTGAGCCATGGCCGCTAAGCCTGCGCGTCCCGAGCCTGTGCTCTGCAACGGGAGAGGCCACACAGTGAGAGGCCCACATATGGCAAAAAAAAAAAGAATTCATCTAAACCTAATTCTGTCCCTGAGGCCCCATCTCCAAATTCTATCATACTGGGGATTAGGAATCCAACAGTTGACTCCATAGCAGTCATTTTGAGATTCATACTAGTACTTATCCCCACTGAGCTTTTGCAATGCTAAGCATAGAGTAGGCAGTTGGTTAAATTTTGCTGGCTAATTGATATCCTATGTATAGTAAATGAGCATAGATTTTTAAAACATTGAATAAGTATTACCTAACTATAAATGTGGACACATTGCCTCTTAAAGTTTCTGCTGTATTGATTAAGTACTTACTTGTCTTGATAATTTATTGTTAGCCTCTGGAGGAGAAAAAAGAGCTAGAAACAGTAGCACCACTGCAAGCAGCCTTACTCAGTAGGCCAGGGATTATAGCATAGCTACTTTAAGATTTGCTTGCAGATCAGAAATTAAAAGCAGATAAATTGAGTGTTGCTGATTTTTTTTTTTAATCTAAAATAATTCCTCCTTCCTGTGCCTTACTCACGATCTAGCCCTATTCCTGGGAAAGCATTTCTACAGCTAAAACAAATCAAACAGCATAGACTGAGAGAACCCTATGTGCCAGATTCACCCTGCTATACTGATAATGAGCTGGAATTATTTCTTTCAGAAAACCCAGTTAAAATCTCCATTCAATTTGCAGATAGGTGAGTGGAGGAGTTATTTTGGACATATGGACCAAACCATGCCATATGGAAAGCAAAAACAAAGGTCTACAAAGAGATGTTTGTCTGTACTCAAAAGAACATACATTTCGGGCTTCCCTGGTGGCGCAGTGGTTTAGAGTCCACCTGCCGATGCAGGGGACACGGGTTTGTGCCCCGGTCTGGGAAGATCCCACATGCCGCGGAGCGGCTGGGCCCGTGAGCCATGGCCGCTGAGCCTGTGCATCCAGAGCCTGTGTTCCACAACCGGAGAGGCCACGACAGTGAGAGGCCCGCGTACCGCGCAAAAAAAAAAAAAAGAACATACATTTCTCTTTCTACCTGCTTATACGTTTCAGGTGAAGAATACAAACACACTGTGTTCCAGTGTGTACACTTAGTTTGTTATGTAATGGGGCTCTGCTTTCTCTTTAAATATGAACTATAGATTCTTGAACAAAATAACAAAAAATTCTATCAGATTAATACAAAACTTAGGAAAAGGCCCTTTGGAGAAAATCTTAATTTATTTTTATCAGCATGAAACCCTCCTGAGAATATGGTGAGCTCTGTTTCCTCCCTGAGATACCACAGCTTAGAATCTGGCAGCATTTCCACCATCTACCACCCACAGAGCTTGATTTTTTTTTTTTTTTAAGTTATTTTCCTCAATCTAATGAGAACAGTGATTTCTAACAGCAGTCACATCCAATTTTCTTCTGGAATTGTCAGTTATGTATCTAAATGTTATTTTCCTGCTGTCATTTATATTTTGAAATTTAGATTTACAGGAGAGTTGCAAAAATTTTCTTTGTATGCTTCACTCAGCTTCCTGTGATATCAACCATGCTACATTTATTAAAACTAAGAAATTAACACAGGTACAATGCTATTAACTAAACTCCATATTTTGTTTGGTTTTCTCAGTTTTTCTACTAATATCTGATCTGTCCCAGGATCAAATCCACGATGCTATGTTGCATTTAGTCATCATGTCGCCTCAGTCTCCTTTAATATATAGTAAGTTTCTCAGTCTGTCTTTATCTTTGATCTGGACACTTTCTGCTGTTTTGAAAGCCCTTTCCAAATACACCTTTTCATACATGCAGGATACCTTGTAACCATTGAATAGAATTGTTTATTTAAATATACTTAAGAAACACCATGTGGAAATTATTTATGTTCAAAAAAATCCTTGAAACGAGCAAAGTAGTTGTTGAATTAAAAAAAAATTACCAAGGAAGAACACATCCTTTGGCTTTTTTACTTAACTTTCCTGCTTCTAATATCACTGTAACAAAGTACAGTGGGTACATCTCAAACATTCATAAACATTCAGAATAATCTTTTTAATGTATGACTTTATCATGCAGTTTTTATATTGATGGTTTCATAATCACTTGCATAAATTCCAGACTCTTTAGCATGGCATGTAAGGTCTCATGATATGGCTCCCACCCATCCCTCAAGAAGCACCTTTAGCTATGCCTGACCACTTGTCAAGTCCTCTGTGGTAGGCAACCTCGGAGAGCTTCCAATAATCCCCATCTCCTTTTCTTTATGACACTGTGTAATCTATAATCTCTTTCGAGTGTGGGCTGAATTTGACTGGTTTCTTAGGAATAGCATATGCTTAAAAAGTAAATGAATACCATTTCTGAAACTGTTAGAACACCCAAGACAGAAGCCACAGTCTTTATTATTTCTTCCATTTGAGGGAAGCCAACCACCATTTGTAAGTGGCCTTAAATTTCTCCTCAAGTGGGCCTCTCATTATCTCTGGCCAGTAGCCAGTGAGGACGTGAGCCCTGCTGATAGCCATGCAAGTGAGCCTGGCAGCAGATCCTTTCCCAGCAAATCCTGGAGATGACTGCAGCCCTGGCCCACCATTGGATTGTAGCTTTGTAAGAGACCCAGCTCAAATCTCATTGCTGTTTTGAAACCATTTCTGACTATCCCTGCCCTTAATGATCTCACCCATTCAATCACTTACTGTCTCATACTGTTCATGAAGTGCTGCCCTAGCAAACTCTTTAGAATGGCGAAGTGTCTTTTCTTCATGCATATCAACAACATTTCTGAGCAAGTAGTTAGGTAAATCCTTATTGATTAATTGAAGATGGCATTTAGCTTTTGTGTTTCTTGAAGCCTAAATTAAAACGATTAAGCTGAATATACATATACCACCAGCAGCTCTAAAGCAACCCTGAGATACATGCCTGATAATGATGCTGAGAATGCAAACACGGGGAAATGGTTAGTGAAATCTAAGCTGTTAGAAGCATGGTCTTGAGGTCAGTAGGCAAGTGAAGACTTGGCTATGGGAAGAGCACGAGAAAATGCACAGATGGGGCTGAGTGCCGCATGGACGGGAGCCTCTGGCCTAACTGGACGGGGCTTTGTTATAGGCAGCAGTGTGACAGGTGTTTGGGTGGCACAGGCAAGCCCAGCTGGGAAGATGTAAGCCCTGATCCACAAAGGAGAAGCCAGTTTGGTATTGGCCTAGGTGTTCTGTAGTCTAAATTGCATATTCTGGAGGACACATATCACTGTTACCTACCTGTGAACTCTTATTAATACAGGGTCATAAACCCCTGAATATCCCACAGAGTGTTTCAGGGAATCACAAGAAGTGTTCTACCTGAACTCACAAGTGAGTCACATCAGTTACCACGTGGCATCCATGTTTGTTCTGTTTCTCTGTTCCCATACCTCCCACCCCGTCCCTAGAATAGGACCACCACTCATTCCTTTTGGCCCCTCCCTGGACTGCTGTATGCCACCCCTCCCACAGAGCATTAAGGAGACATTGTAGGTGGGCTGTCACTGCTTCCTCTGGATGGGGCTCGGGGCACACAAGCTTCTGGCCATCTGTCATTATAATCATTGTAGTCACATTGCCTGTATCATCTATGTGTTGCCCTGATGTGTTATAGACTAAACAAAACAAGTTATCAATTTCTAATCATGGTTTTATACCCTACTCACATCTTCTCCCTCCCAGGACTTAGTCATGAGTCCAGCCAGGGGTAAGTAGAACAGAGGAGGGAGCTGGACATGAAGAAAAATCTTAGTGATAACCTTGATGTTTTATTCATCTTTTCTTCTTCCTCAGCACTAAGGCTGCCTTACTCCGTCAAGTGTGTTGTGTCTGATCCTCTCTTTATTCAGGGACTATGTAGTAATCCATCCATAGTCTTCTGGTAGGTTGACCCAGATATTCTCAGGCTTCTCTCAACTTTTGGTGGGGAACACAGCTGGGGCTCAAGCCAGGACCACAGCTATACCATGATCATGTATGAACAAGGGGTGTCAGACTGGGAGGGAGTTGTGTCTTCCAGATAGGGACAGAACCAGCAAATACAAGAGGGAGACTTATGCGTTGGGATGGACAAGGGGAGAGACAATCTGCATGGATTCTGCAGACACGGGTCTATTATTGCCTTTGCTTGACATTTTATTCATTCTTTCTCGTGATTGTATTTAAAAGTGAGAGGTAAGCAAGGGACTAAAATTATTATTAATCTTGAGGTTTTATGTTTATGATCAAGGTATACAGTATGATTTAAACTAGAGTGATCAGGAAGACCAGCTGGGAAATTATTGAAATAATCCAGGTGTAGAGTGATGACCGTGCTTTATACTTTGCTTGCCTGTCAGGAAACTCAGAGTTAAGTTTTGTGCTGACTTGTAGTAGCTGTCATTTATCCAGATTTAGAATATAATTGCCTTTCATTTTCATTTTTCAAATGATATACATGCTTCCTTTGCCTTACTGGTCTTTGGTTGTATTTTACTTGATTTTTCCTTAAGTCACCACATCTTTTTAGAAGTAAATAGGCTCTAAGTAATAAAAATGAAAATAAATGAAAAAAAGGTTTATTGCTAGTAATGGCAAGACTGGAGATGAGTGTTGCTTATTTGACGTGTAGCGTTTACAAACAGTGGAGGATTTTAGAAAGGACTGGTTTAAGAGATGTCGCCGAGTGGATGAGTGGTGGTGGTGACTGGGAGTTAGAGAACAAGGTTAAGATGGCATTAGTAACTTTTAAACTTCAAATGACAAGAAGTAGGGGCTATGTTTCAGAAATTGTTGAACTCTAATAAGGAGTTGCTGTGTCTCTACACCCACTTTAAACATCAGTGATCAAAACTGGGTAATGGCCTGAGTAATAACAGGGCTCAGTTAGATCTGCTCCTTTCCAAGGCTGGACAGGCGCAGAAGTAGGAAGGATGGTATGATCAGAGTTCCCAGGCAATTCTCACTGAGCAGATGTACTCATCATTACCATAGGACAGTGACTGTATGGGGAACATAGTTATATGTTAGGCATTGTTAATTAGTGAGGACACTTGCTCTTCAAAAACTTAAATACAACATAATGAAAGATTAGCAGATGTTCTATAAATCTATATAAATGTATAAAACATAGTTTTATTAACTGTAAAACAATTGTTGGTTTAAATGGCATTTACCTGACACTAAGTTCCAGGGAAGTTGCTAGGTGATTTCGCTTTTGAGCTATAACCGTTATTTTTCTTAATTATTCCTCACATGAAATTCTTCCTGTTAATTGGTTTCCACTGTGTCCATTCAAGAGGAAGAATCCCTTGCCCTATCTCTTTTGTTCTAGTCGCTCTTTGCATCTTTACGTGGCCCCTTTAACCTTTGGGAACAGTTGGGGATGAAAATGAGGAGAGATCAACCCACCTGAGGCTCCTGTTCACTGAGTGATTATTTTACCACTGTTCCATGAGCCCAGCGCTAGAGAACTTTCCTTCTAAACAGTGGACATTTCCATTTAGAACATGGGCTTCTAAAATAAAAAGTCATGGCCCACTGCTGAGCATATATCCTGAAACACTCAGTTAAAACCACAGGAAGAACTATTGGAGAATGTGAAAGCTTTGTCCTAATACAATTTTATCTGAAATGTTATATTCTTTGACTCTCTAGGGGAGAAAAAGAAAGCAAATAGAAACAAATGAAAGCATAGGAATGGATGTGAAGGAATCCAGCCAAGCAATAGGTTGCCACACAGAAACACAGAGAAAGGTTTCTACTAGCCAAACAAAAGCTTGTCATAGGACTGGGAATCAGAGGAGCTGAACCTGAAGATAAGTACCAAACATCATGAAAAAATGAATCCGTGTGAGAGGGAGAAAAGTAGGACATACATTCTTTTCTCTAAGTGGCTTTAACTACATTGGGTTAGCAAAGAAAATTACTTCTTGCTGTTGGTTGGTATCGTGGTAGCAGGTCACTGGAAAAATAACCCCCTCTTCATTATTTTTTTTCATACTTTTTTTTTTATCAATGCAGTTTTTCTTTTTAATTGCTTCTGTAATCACTTTCTACGATGTTAATCTATTTACAAACAAATAATAATGTAAGCTTATCTTTCATTTAATTAACTAAACTTGTCGAATACATTCATATTTGGGGGGAATTAAGACCTAAGATTTGAAAACTTTAATGCCTGCTTTATGAATTATTAATTGCTCTTATTGACTCCATATTTTTTCATACTTTCGAGGAAGGAAAATAGACCTTAGAGAAAGGGATAAAAACCAGATTGTGACAGCAAAGATTTCTTTTGAGCCTGATTTTATGCTAGACTGTTAAGTAGTCTAGAAATTTCTTTAGAAGATTTATACCTGACTGATAAAAATAGTTTAATACATCATACCCAGGAATCACTGGTCTTTAGGTTGATCTCATAATTAATATTTAAAACTTTGAATGCTTTTCTATTTAAACATGGTAGGTAATATTTCTTTATTGCCATATCTTTAAGTTAAAAGACATCTCGAATATAAAATACATAGAACTCAAATATGATATTCCATTCTTCAGTGCTTCTTATACATAAGCCACGGTGTTAGGTGCTATAATTCAGATTATGTCAGTTCTTTAAGACCTTTTGGTGTCTTCCCGTTGAACTTGGAATGAAATCCGGACTCTCACAGTGATGCCCTGTGATCTGGCCTCCACCTGTCTCCCACTTCATCTGGACCACACTCCCTCTCTTCTTCCAGTGCCTCTCAACGTTCCAAGCTCTTTGCTACTGCAGGTCCTATCCACTTGCTGTTTCTTCTGCCTGGAATGCTAACTTGCTGTTGTGTTTCTTTACAGGTGGCTCCTTCACACTCTTCAAATCCCAGCTTAATGTCATATTCTCAGAAAGACCTTCCCTGATTCTCACTTTAAAGTTGCTTTCCCATCTACACCCCACACCCCACCATCACCGATTCTGCCACAGCATGCTTTTGTTTCCTTCATAGAGCTTGTCACAGTCTGTCTTCTTGTTTACTTTGTTTCCGCAGCTGTACTAGGGACCTTGTCATTATTCTTTTCTTTTGTATCAAATCCTGGAATGGTGCCTGACACACTCAATATATGCTACTTATTTGCTAAATGTAGGAGATGAATAAATGCAGGGAACAGAAACTAGTAGTTATAGAACCCTACTTTTATATCAAGCATTTTAGTTGACATAGTTATTGTGAGAAGCGTTTTTCCATCTCACTGATGAGAAGAGTGGGAACTTAGGTCTTATAATGGTGCTGAGTCCTTAAGGAATGCCCAGTCTAACTATTATCATTAGCGAGTGAGCTCATTATATAATGGATCTAGATTTTCTGTTCTTCCACTATGGCCTGTTGACATCTCATATAGCAAGCTTAAATTAAGTGGTTGGATTTAGCCCTGCTCATCGTGCCTCCAGTGAATCATACATGTGTTTGTGGGTATGCATGTCTTTATGAAATATCGTTTGGAGTAAAGATGCTGTCTCTTATCTCCATAACAGTGAAATGCCCATTATCTTAACACTTGTGATCCTTTAATTATAATCTTTTACATTCATATAACAATTCTGCAAAGAATTCTCATACACATTGGCTCCTTACATTTCCCTTCTTGTCTGCAGTAGGCAGGCAGGGCAGATGTTATCATCTTCCTGTTGCAGATGCTGCTGCTGAAGTTCTGTGATGTTAAGTGGCCTGTCCAAGGTCATACAGCTGGTATATGGTGGAGAGGCCTCTTGGCCTCCATCGTCTGTCCCCAGAGCACAGTTCTGTTGTTCCAAGGCTCATCCTGTCTGTCCTCCCCACCCCAACCATCCTTTCTTCTCTGAGCATTTCCTGAAAGTCAGCACTATGACACAGTGAGAACTTTAAACAGAGGTGATAATGAAGGGGCTCTTGGTAGGGAAAACAGATGAGCAAACAGATTTCTGTGCCTGCTTCCCATCTCTCCCCAGTGTCCCTCTCCTGCCCCCCTCCCACCAAAAAAGTGTTTCCACGGAGCCCTTACTTCATGCTTACTGATCCATGATATTTTAATAGGTGACGGGAATGAGATAAATATTTCTTCTCTGATCATTTGACCCAATGTGCTAATAAAGCATGTCCTAAAATGTCTCAGATAGTTTCCTTGCCCTCCATTCCCACTAGTCCTACTCTAGTTTTAGTCATCATCTTTCTATTGTCTTCCAACGGTTTTGACTTTCCTCTTTCCTTCAGCCTAGCTACCATCCATTTCACTCCCTACACTGTAAGCGGGGCTTGCGTTCTATAGCACAGATCTAATCATGTTGCTTTTCTCCTCCCAAGTAATCAGTGGCTCCCCTTTGCTTATAGCCTAAGTCCAAACTCTTCAATATATCATCCAAAGCCCTTGACGACTGAGTCCCTTGCTGTTCCATCTCCCTTCCTGATATATGCCATGGTTTTCTTTTAAAAAAGACTTCTGCCTGTTGTCTGCGTGTGCCATGAAATCTCATAACCCTTGTCCCTTTTCGTGGTGTTCCTGCTTCCTGGAATGCCCTCTCTCCACTTCTCTGTAAAGTTTAGCTCCAACATAATTTCCCATTTGATGCTTTCCTGGACTTGCCTCTATTACCCCTTTTTACCAAAGAAGATATTTTTCTTCCATCCTTGCTCCCATGGCAGTTTGCTGAGGTATCTATTATTAGGGCTACAGTTATGTTACTTTGTGGATGAGAATTAACTCGGTACTTAAAGTGAACATGAAAGCCAAGAAAAGGAAATTGGAGGAAAGGATTTGGTGGGGCAGTGGTGGGGGGTGAGAAAATTAGCAGAGACTGCATGGGACATAGCATCAGCAGAGCTCCATGTAAGCAAGTGAACTAAGTCCATGATTTACTGGAATTGCTTTCTGTTACCTAAGTGAAAACTTATCCCAAGTAAGATACACTGGTTGAAAATGAAAAATAATGCAGTTGACAAAGATGTAGAGTATTTTAGAAGTGCTTGAACATGTAGAGTCCTAATCTTGGTTACAAGGCTGGCAGAGAAGGCTGACTTCCCAAGTCTCACCTCCTGCCTGTGGTTTTTATTCTTCATTCTCTACAACCTGGAAACCATGTAGTATTTGGCAAATTTGACAAACATATCACATACGTAATGACATCATTTCACACTGAACATCTGTAGCCCTCTTATTTGGCTACAGGAAGTGCAGGAAAAATCAGATGGGACATTGGATGAGAGGTCAAAACCCCCTAATAAATCCTCTTACACGGTGACATTGTTAGACGAAGTTATTGCAAAACACTTCCAGGTTGGTTTGGGGATTTTCAGAATTTTCAGTATTTTAAAAGGAACAGTACATTTCCTTTTTGCAAGAAGGACACTTCTGACCAAGGCAGCTACAATGACACACTTTCCGGAGATGAGAGAATAGTGCACACACATGTTCACCAATCTTAGAAAAAGGAATGAGATGTTGGCAGATGCTGTGCTCTTAACTTGAGGAAAGGACTCTGCTTCTTTAAAGGAAGCAAATTAGTTGCAGGCAGCCTCTGACAAGTTGAAGAAACATCTGGAAAAGCTGATAATAGACTGACTTCCTGAAATGTGGGTTTGACTATGATGACTTCAGACAGGAAGCTTATGTTTCTTATCGTAACATTGGAAAAAGACATAAAATTACAAAGTAAAACTGATTAACTGCATACAGAATTGGAATTCTCTAAACTAGTATATTAAAGTTATTAAGGTTTAACATTGTTATCTTCAGGAAGATCTAACTGTTATCAAACATTTTTTATCTACTCTCCTTCATAGGGAATATTTAAAGAAAATCTATGTACTTTTGTCTATTAAGTCCAAATGCTATAATCTCTTCTTCAAATTATATCCTGGAGGCAGTTTTAATAGAAATTACATTTCATTCCTCCAAACCAGAATTTTGATGTGAAAAAAGTTTGAACTATGATAAAGTTGAGGGCACTACCAAGGAGAAAAATTAATAACCAGTAAAGAAATGAACCACATTTTTCTAATGATATGGCTGTTGGCCTTTTAAGACCTTAAAGCAGGGCTATAAGAATAGTCCTTGGAGTTATCAAATACATGTGCAATATTTTAGATTTTATACACGTGTCAGTATTGTACATGAATATAAATTCAGGGCATTCTCTCAGGAGATTGGGAAAATCCTTTAGCACTATGTTCTACCATATTCTATCTTGTTTCCCTCATTACCAACAAATTGCAGGGCTCTGTTAATATTTAAATTAATATTTATGCCATTTAAGGCACCCCACATACTTAGGAAGTATTCTTCTGTGTTTAAAGGAATATGCATATATTTTAGTGCCAAAACTTGAGTGTCCTTTGGGGCTTCATGTTGGCCATCTCTGCATACATGAAGTTGTAAAGCAACTTTTCTTTCACGTGGGAAGAATGAGCTACGCTCTATCTCCTCTTGTCAGACAGGCACGTACATCCTGGCCTTTGACCAAAAGTTGCATATAATCAAGAAAATAGCAATTCTTTACTCAATTGCTGTTAATGAGGAAGGGTGCTTTTTCATGAATGCGGAGTGCAGTGTCCATCTAAATATGGTCGTGGACACATGCTTTTAAATCTTACACAAAGTTCACACATCAATTTCTTACTAGTTACATTTGTTACATTATAAAAAATTAAGCCTTCAGTTTTTAATCACATGCAGATGTTGTACCTTTGTTCTCTACCTAATGTCCCCTTTGTACTTTATGTTCATCCAAGCAAACTTTCCAATCTTCCCCTGACAGGTTTTACTTTCTGGTGTATGTTGGCCCACATTGCTTCCTTTCCCTGCAGCGTGCTTTCTCATTTCTCCACTTCTCGATGTCCTTCCCATCTTTCTAGGATTGATCAACTCAAATGCAAACTTCTATTTTAAGACATATCCATCACCTCTTTAGTAATTAGTCTTTTTCTCCTTCAATTGAGCTCTATTATTTTGTACATTTAATTCAGAAAATATTAGCAGGCTGTCCTATGTCCTGTAGGGGTTGGGAAAGTAAGAGAACACTTACCCTCCAAAATTAGAAAATAAGGCATGTACAACATAACCATAATATTAGCAGATTCGTATTTAGTATCTGTATCCTACTGATTGAAATGGAATGATTGGAAGTTGCGTGCACACACATGCATGTATGTACATATAAGGTTCACCCAATACTGGGCCTGGAGTGATTGAATAGGAATTTAATGGTATTGCATAGGAGATTTCGTGGCATTTACCCTTTTTTCCGGTTGGGGATTAATTCATTTATCTGTTTAGCTCTCAAGTGATTCTTTGGCTCAAAAGGGAATTAAAGTACATGTTATCAACATTTTCTTTTATTACTATAAAAATGTTCATTGCAAGATGATTTAAATTTGTACATATGTAAAACAAAGTACCGGTATACACATACAGGTATTTCCAAGTAGCAGAGCTAGGATTTGAACCTAGGCAGGCTGGCCCCAAAGTCTATGCTCTTAATCACATTGTACCGTATGCTGTCTCTTATAAAGCTGTCTTTAAACTTTCTCCTTAATGTTTAGGTACTTCTCATTCACAAATTTTAGTTCCAGCATTCCAGAAATGCTTTGGTACACTAAATAAAATTGAGAGGCATTATACAAAAAACAATTTGTGTTTTAGAGAAATTCACCTTGTGTTTTCCCTAGTTATACTCTACATTTACATATAAAATCTATCTTCAAGGAGAAAGAGAGAACCATTTAAGTCTGCATACAGCCTGGACCCTTGCCATGCCCCTTCTCCAAACAGGCATACACACATCCTACTGCCACCTGAATCTCACAGTCCTGATGCTGGAATCATAAGCAGCGTTCAACCTACTCCCCACCTTTGAGTCCCTTTTCCACTCTAACTCTAGACGTTGAGTCAAAAGAGGTGGGCTTGGTTTCCCTCAAGTGCAGAAACATACCACTTGCAACTTCCTTCCCCTTCAGAAGGAGCAGAAGGTAGCAGAGTCCCGCAGAGGGGGCTTCTGTTGAAATTCAGAATCTCCCCAAAGGTGGACCTTGGTCTATAGGGTGCTCAATACCCTTAAATCATAATGGATTTACAGCCCGTGGTTACAGAGTTATACTTTTTAGGTACATTTCAAGCGTCTGTGGACTCACCAGAGGACTTTACAACTAGTGGAAACACTATTTCTGTGGTAAATTGAAGGTCACTCGTTTGGAACTTGAAACACACAAAACTTTGGAAATAGCCTATATCTGAAATATATATATAAAGTAAGTATAGGTGCAAATTAGACACCCAACTTGATTCTACAAAGATGCGTAGTCAAAGGAATGCAAGTGGACCCTGAGTTTCATTATCCAGTAGCAGAAACAGTATTTGTAGAAGTTCTTGAATACCCACTTTTAGAAGGAAGTGAAGAAAAGGACTTTGCAGTCCAGTAGTTAAAGACTATACCAAATGACTGGGCTAGTAAAATAATAAAAACTAGTATTTCTTAGGCACTTAACCTCATTCCTCAACTTCTCCACCTGTAAAATGGAGGTAATGACAGTACTTACCTCACAGGGTTGTCATGTGAATAAATGAGTTAATGTATGTGAACCACTTAGAGTGCCAGGCAAATACAGTACGTTAATGCCCATCATTAGCACCAACTGATCATCCACAAACCCTTAGTATGAACGAACATATAGAAGATTCCTTCAGGCACCAGAGGAGAATCGGTCTATCCCCCAAAAAGTACATTAGGCTGCTGTATGTGAACAACCAAGCAATCTTTAAACTTTCTTTTTTTAAGGGAAGAAATGAAACTGCAACAAGTCTGCCACTCTTAACTGCTATTGAGAATGGGGTTTCTTACTGAAGGTGAAGAAAATATTCTAAAATTAGATTGTAGTGATGGTTGCACAACTGGTTATATACTAAAACCATTGAACTGACATTTAAGTGGGTGAGTTATATGGTATATGGATTGTCTTAATAAAGCTCTTAAAAATCTGACCCTCTTAAACATTCTTTCTGGATATGGGAATTTGCCCAATCTGAAAAGGCAAATCAGGATAACACTGTTAAAGGTTTTTCAAAGACGATAATTATTTGTGAAAACATACCTATAAGGTCTGGGCATAATAACAAGATCTGGTACCAGTTTTATGCATTAAACAATTTTATATCTGAATAATTTTATTAGAGGGAGACTTTTCAGATTTCACTAAGAAGCTTTCACCTTAGTGTTTCTGATACTAATGATGTTAGGTTTTTATTTTATCCAAGTGCTAAGTTTCACAGAAGCTCTACTCAAGTCACATCACTCATTCCAAAGAAATAAAGCAGTAAAATTGGATTCAGATCAGTGTGACCTTCATCAAGAAGTTCTGCCACACTTTTTAAGAAAACTCACATGACATCTTAAAAGCTCACCAAGAGTGACCCTTCAGCACACAATCAGTCATGGTAATTAAACAATGGAGATGAGATGTTTCCAATCTACTGTTTATCCTCTGTCTGAAGATCAAATTCCTCCATAGTGGCTACAGTGAAAGTCAATCCTATTTTTATTAACTACACATTCAGCTGGTAACTGTTGGGGCTGACATAAGCCCAACTGAAAGACCTAGGACCTTATGACGTCCTTTTCACACTCACTTGTTGATGACTGTGATCTCAGTGGAGGCTGTAACTGCCCTGTGAGGAGAGATACCACGTGGGTTCTGTCTTTCACGTTGTGAGATTGATCATCAGAAATGCCAGTCATCAGTCTTCCGATGATAAAACTTGTCGAAAAGTATACTTCAAGCTACTTGACTATTTCCTGTTTTTTTTTGGGGGGGGCCGTACGCGGGCCTCTCACTGTTGTGGCCTTTCCCATTGTGGAGCACAGGCTCCGGACGTGCAGGCTCAGCGGCCATGGCTCACGGGCCCAGCCACTCCGCAGCATGTAGGATCTTCCTGGACCAGGGCACGAACCCGTGTCCCCTGCATCGGCAGGCGGACTCTCAACCACTGCGCCACCAGGGAAGCCCTCGTAATCTCCTTTTAAACTTGAAATTCACATCCTTTGGAGAGGGAGGGCAGGGGAAGATCTGTGATATGAATTAACTTTGTTTTTTTTTTTAACTTTATATGCATATGTATTTTGAAAAGAGACATGCATGATGGTTTAGTCTTTTTTTTTGAAATTGTTAGTGTCTTAATTTAATGATGTGCCATCCTGGCATGTTGGGTTAGTTTCTTTTAAACTTTTATTGGAGTAGAGTTGATTTACAATGTGTTAGTTTCAGGTGTACAGCAAAGTGAATCAGTTATACATATACATATATCCACTCTTTATTAGATTCTTTCCCCATATATGTCATTAGAGTATTGAGTAGAGTTGCCTGTGCTATACAGCAGGTCCTTATTAGTCATCTGTTTTATATATAGTAGTGTGTATATGTCAATCCAAATCTCCCAATTTATCCCCCCTCCCTTTCTCCCTGGCAGCATAAGTTTATTTTCTACATCTGTGACTCTATTTGTTTTGTAAATAAATTTATTTGTACCATTTTTTTTTAGATTCCACAACTTGTTTCTTATTGGTTTTATTTTCTCTCTTCAGCTACACTAAGACAGCTACTGCTTCTGCATCTGGTTTTCTGCTTCAGAACTTCTGTTCTCATTTCTCTGTTGTGATCTTGTCTCCCATTCTCATTGACCTTGGATATTTGTCTTTTTAAAATTCCTTCACCGTCATTATAATAGAGTTTTGGGAAAGAGTAGAAAAAATGCAGTTGTTCAAACTACCATGTTTAAATGGAAGCCCAGAATTTATATTATATTAAATGTAATCTTGATGGTTCTAGCTATCAGTATTGTTCGCCGAGATCTTTCAGGTGCTAGTATTGTCATCCAGCAAACTGTGTGTATCACCAAGCTTTCTGACATCTGCAAATATATCCTTTTGAGGAGTTTAGGGTGAACATAGCTGTTCAGTTAAGTTTTTCTAAGGTTTTCAGCAAAAGAGATACTCGACTCTGCTCCCCTAAAAGGAATTGGGCTGCCCTGTATGAAGACTCCCTCTAAGCTGTATACATCACCTTTTGTTCTTGAGCTGTGACCAGAGCTTCTTAGAAGTTTGTCAGGATATTTGAAACAAATGCCTTGCCCCCCAATATCTGTCTCTCTAACACACACATCCACATCCACACAGAGTAGTTATCAATCTATAACCAAATTCATCTATAACTTCTGGATTTTGAATAGCATAGTTTGGGGCTGTGACCTTAACTGGCGTGGTTAGCCAGAGTGCAAGTAGCTGATAACTTTTAATAATATATCATTGATTCTCACTTTTTAGACCTTTCCAGTATGCTTGCTGATAGCCTCTACTTAACAGGGATTGAAGGTGATCCATAAGGCACACACACAGTTCTTGTGTGTACCTTATGCTTTACAGGAAAGGGCTTAAATCAATTCGATGGAAGATGCCAAAATATTCTAGAAAGAATCAAGACTTTCTCACAAATGCAAGAAAGGCCAAATTAAAGCAAAATAAGTAAATTTCTGATTGTGATATCAGATTCCGCTTTATTCAGATATCTAAAATGAAATTATATAAAGTCTGAGCTGCAACTTAATATCTGTAGAAGCTTTGTGTTTGAAACTTTGAAGCTAAAATATTTGAGTTTGTTTACTTAAGCTAGTCTCCTTACCGTAGTCGGTGACGTATCCCAAAGCTCTCCTGTTTTAAGGTTGATATTTACAAGTTCTCTTGATTGTTATTGAAATCATTATTGTACATATATACCATTCCTCTTTCTGTCCTCTTAGGTGAAACTAATTGTTCACAAAACCTAAAAATCGAATATCACAAATGGTCATAATTATCTTTCACTTTCAAGTTACAAAGGCATATTCCCAGCTAAATTATACACTAAAAGATATAATTCTCCTTTTTGAATCATCTGTCCCTAAGAGGAAAAGAATTTGAACCTCATCCAAGCTAGTTTTATTCTTAAATAGCCGTTACGTGTTTTTACTTTCATTCAAGAATTCACGTTAAGAATCATAAATCGGTTGATCTGGATAAACATAAAAGTTGTGATTTTTTTCTGCATATTCTTTCAACAGTCTTGAGTCGTAACAGTGGTAACTGAAGGGGGAATGAAATGTTTTACATCAACTTAAGCCCTAAGTATCAGTGAATTCAATTACAATGATGCACAGTGCTCCTTTAGACTTCCTTGGTTCTGATAAGTCTATTTCCTAAAATAGAGTCCTGGAAGGCCCAGGAGATGGGCACACCCCCTAGCCAACTGCTGTGCCATCACTCCCCAGGAAAGCAGCTTGTCTTGCTGGTAATTAGTAGTTTCTCTGAGCATGGACTCTGCCTTGTAACATTAGCTCATCATTTCTCTTGGACTTGGAGAGGACCTGACTCTGTATGACATGGGATCAGAAGCAGATGCTGGTGTATCTGAAGTACAGTGCAGGGAAAGTGAGTGAGACTTACCACGGTGCTTGATCATTCAGTAAAGATTGTGATGTAGCTGTCACTGCTATCATTGTAAGGATCGTCCTCCCCGTTTCTTATAGTAGTTTATAAAAGGAAGAGAGAAATACTGTACTTTTTATCTAACCTCGTGAGCGGCATTAGGTACTTAGACACATGGAGGTGTTATTAAAACAATGGTTCTAATTGTATAGCCACCTGTAATTACATATTACAGTTAGGCTAGGGCAGTGCAGGTGTGATTCATTATTTCACTAATGCTTCTTTGTGTGATTTTTTCCCCCCTATTATAGTGGGAGCTCTTCCAATAGTGACTAGAGAGGTGGGGGAAAAGGAAACCCTGACAATTTTCCTTTGACGAAACAATTTAATACACAAAAGACTTTTACAGCAAAAGCTTAAAATGAGTTCTAGAAATACTAGATCAGGCTAATCTGAACGGAAGTATTAATGCAGCATATGCAATTAAAATATTATTACCAACACCATAACTAATAACAGCAGACATTCCCAATAGCACTCAGGGAATACAGTATATATGCACTTAAAAGTGAATATGTACTTCAACAGAAAGATAGTATAAATACAGATGTAGTAAAGGATTCCTCCAATATTCCTCCAAACTACTGTGCTACAATAACTGGGTTATGTTGAAAGGGCACAAATGTCACTGGAACACTGTTTTCCAGAAACAGTCCAAAAAGTTGGCTTTATACTTTTAAATGCCCAGAGGCAATGAATAGAGGGTTTTGGTTTATGGGGACTTGAGATAATAATTTTGTCTTGGGAGAATAAGGGGTTAAAAAAAAAATCAAGACTGTTGCCTGAGGGAGAAAAACGTAAACTGTTTCCAATTACATCAAACTGAAATGGGCATATGACAGAGCTTAACCTCAGAAGGGAATGTGATAGATGGAGAGCTATGTAGATACTCACAACTGTTGAATTCCTGCCGCCTCTCCCTGTGGGAGCAATGTGTTTAATAGTGCATTCGGGTCACATCTACACTGACTGCGGGGAAATCTTATTGCGGTGTTATCTCTGTGACTGCTCTTCTGCTTGTTGAAATTTCTTACACAAAATTTGCCTGCAGGAACAGAGGGGCTTATGCAGAGGGTTCAATGGCGTTTCACGTAGTTGGAAAACATTTTGAAACATCCTTATATTTTTTTCCTTTTATGTCATCTCATCATTGCCTATGTTTTTCAAAAAAAAAATTAACTTAAAAGTAGCAGATAAAGGAGCACTTCTGTCCCGTGAAACTCTAATTTGGGTAATTGTTTTTTAGAGAGTCCATATTCCTTGTGTAGTAATACCTCTTCCTTGTTGAACTTTTCCAAACAGATGTGAAAACTGAAATATTACTATAAAGGCAGGGAAAATTAACTTTTTTAGCATCTGCAATAAAATTACCATCAGAGTCACCGAATTGCATATTTATTTCTTTTGGGTTACTTCATCATTTGAACACCTATATTTACTCAGAAAATTATAAGCTCTGGTATTGGGATGTAAGGTGAAAGGTAAAAAGTGATTGAGAGCATGTAGAGTGTGGGTTTGTGATGCAGGTAGGGGAGTGCCCCTGCTGTAAGTAATGGTGCTAGAAAAGCCGGGTTGGATGAGCACATGAAATAGACCAAGATATAATCAGCTTGGGTGTGATGCCAAAACCAAAGAGGCCAGTCACCCCTCTGTGGCCATGTGATGGGAATTTGAGTTGAACTTCCAGGGAAGGGGTGCTGACCCTCACAGTACCTGCCAACTCTTCTACCAATGATGCTTTTTCTATATAGTTAGAAACTTCAATAAAAGAATGATAAAATCTGAATTATAAATGCTTCAATTATAATATCATTGGTTACCAAGTTCTTGTCAAGCTACAATAGAAAACATTTTCAAAGAAATAAATACCTTATCAAAAGTAAACACCTCTGCTCATGCAGCTCAATATCAAAAAAAAAAACCCAATCCAAAAATGGGCAGAAGACCTAAATAGACATTTCTCCAAAGAAGACATACAGATGGCCAAAAAGCACATGAAAAGCTGCTCAACATCACTAATTATTAGGGAAATGCAAATCAAAACTACAATGAGGTATCACCTCACACCAGTTACAATGGGCATCATCAGAAAATCTACAAACGACAAATGCTGGAGAGGGTGTGGAGAAAAGGGAATCCTCTTGCACTGTTGGTGGGAATGTAAATTGATACAGCCACTATGGAGAACAGTATGGAGGTTCCTCAAAAAACTAAAAAATTACTGTATGATCCAGCAATCCCACTACTGGGCATATACCCAGAGAAAACCATAATTCAGAAAGACACATGTTCATTTCAGCACTGTTTACAGTAGCCAGGTCATGGAAGCAACCTAAATGCCCATCAACAGACGAATGGATAAAGAAGATGTGGTACATATATACAATGGAATATTACTCAGCCATAAAAAGGAACGAAATTGAGTCATTTGTTGAGACATGGATGGATCTAGAGACTGTCATACAGAGTGAAGTAAGTCAGAAAGAGAAAAACAAATATCATATATTAATGCATATATGTGGAGCCTAGAAAAATGGTACAGATGAACTGGTTTGCAGGGCAGAAACTGAGACACAGATGTAGAGAACAGACGTACGGACACCAAGAGGGGAAAGCGGCAGGGGGGATGGGGATGGTGGTGTGCTGAATTGGGCGATTGGGATTGACATGTATACACTGATGTGTATAAAATTGATGACTAATAAGAACCTGCTGTATAAAAAAATCAGAAAGTAAAAAAAAGTAAATACCTTATCAAAAGTCTACTATCATTACTTGCTTATGTGATCTTCGGCTTGTTTTGTGAAATATACTAATTTCTGTAGCCATTTATAGTAGGGAAGAAGGGAAGGAAAGGGGGAAGGATGGACGGAAGTAGGAAAGCAGAGTGGAATTGAAAGTATGGATATGAAATGTTTACAATCTTAATTTAATGAAAGATTGGCTTTCCTTTATGGGAAATGCCACATGGCCCTTTCTGCTCCTTAGTTCTAGAGTCCTTCCCAGACCAGAGGTGCTTTGTGTTCCTCTTTACCGCAGGAAACGCTTACATTTTGGAGACCCTCCCACCTGGGGGACACCCAGTGTATTTTCTTTGTCTGAATCAAGAGTGACTTTGGATATTTCCTCTCAGGGCCATGAGTTTTCTAGACTCTACTTTCACCTTCAACGGCCTGGATTTCTGAGGACTGCAGTGGGTTTTAAGGATGTAGTAGCATGGCCTGTCATTTCAGACTTGTAATGGCCTTTAATTGGCTTCCCTTCCTTATCTGTTCACAGGTTGGTCTATGAAAACCAAGCACCTGAAGTCTCTATGCCACTTCTTCCCCCAGAAATACTAGTTTCAATTTTTATTCTCTTTTAAGTCATAATAGAAAATCTTGACCAAAAAAATGGCACTATTGCAAATGCACAAGATACATGTGACCTTCTGCTTTCCTAATATAGTTACTGGTATATGACTGAGTTTTTCTCCTCTCTGGTTTTTTTCTTCAAGTTTTAATTCATAGTGACCAACTTTATAGACACAGATGTGATTTGCTTACAAAGAGGGCCAGATTGTTTTCTTTTTGGTTTCTCTAGGTGACTGGAAGGTTCTTATGGGCAGGGCCGTGTCCTGTTTCTCTTTGTCATCCTTAGGCCCTAACATGGAGCCTGATATCCAATAGGTGCTCCACTGATGCTTTTAAAATCAAAATATGAATGCATTTAACCAAATTTGACATATAAACAGAATAGGTTCTTTCCTATTTGTACCCTTCAAAGCAGTTTTATACTAGTTTCTACAGTGCCTTGGGGGCGGGACTGGTCTCTCCGTCTTTAACTGCAGCCTTATCTTAATATTAATGAGTTTGCTAGTATCACACTTGAATTACCATTACTATTCAAGTATCCCATGCCTCCACTGCCAAATAGTTCTTTCATGTCTCTAACACGGAGAAACATACACCTAGAGTCTGGTTGGCCTATTTGTTAGGCATCCTCACTCTTAGTTTAGACTAGGCAGTATATTTTGTGTTGGTTTTGCTTTAGAGGAAACACACTTTGGTAGACTTGAGATGATGTGACACTGATCTGTTGGAATAGATGGCACCCAACCTGTGATAATTACAGTAGTGAACCCTTCAGTGATGATACCTGGAGATTTCAGATAAGCTTTCCTGCACACAAAACACAATCAGATAGTTTTATCACCGTAAGAACTTCAGTTAGTAGTGTCCAGTTTAAATAAAACTTATCAAACATTGTTGACGGCAAAGAATGAAGCCAAGAGGAAAAATAAATATTGCTTTTACTTTCTGTTTCCTCCAGCAGCCTCACCACGATTAGAACTATCTATGCTGAGATATTATCTACTAAGAGTAGACAAGGAAGGCGTCTGTAGTTAGACCTGCACTTGAATCTCAACCCCATAATTTTCTCGCCATGGGGACTTGGGCATTTGCTTCACTTCTCTCAGCCAGGCTTCTCACTTGTAAAGTACAGAAAATATGTAACTCCACAGGGTTGTGGTTAAATAAAATGTGAAATTTCTCGTATAGTGATTGGCAAGGTGAGCTCATTTTAAATATTAGATTCTTCCCTTCCCAAATATATCTGGTATTGATCTTAATATTTATAGTGGAAGATCAATGCCTGGGGGAGAAAATGTAAAATAACTTCATCTAACGATTTTGTTTTTTGATGAATTGATCAAAATGCTAAGCGTATTGAGTAACTTGTCTTCTAAAAGTATAAAGTAAAAGGAGAATTATAATTATTTTAATGGAAAATCTTGATAGAATACTGGGGAAAAGTCTTTGATTGGGAGTCAGAAGACCTACTCTCTAGTTCCACTTCTGCCCCAAGCAAAATATATCAAACACACAATCCATCTTTTTTAACTTTGTTCATCATTTCAACTCTCCCTATGAGGCAATCTCAAAGTCATCCATATTTGTTTTCCTCAGACTTTCTCTTCCTCCATGCATCTAATGAGTCATTATTTTGTTGCTTTCTGCTTCATAACGACTTTGTCATCTGCTCCGTTCTTTTTATTCTCACCGCTAGATCCTAACGCAACACTTACTGTGTTTGCAGACAACCGCAGTAGTCTTTTAATTCTGCTTTCTATTCCATACCTCTACTCAAAAACAAAACAAAACAAACCTTGTTTGTTTCAAATAATTATTTGTCTAGATTACTGAAAAACTATCTTTATAACTAGCTGCAAGTTACCCCCATATATCTGATTAGGGTGATTACATTATACAGATGGGGCACGTGCCATGGACTGCAGTAAAACTGGCAGGTAACTCATGGAGTTGTGCAGTAGATAGCCAGTGTGGCCTGCCACTGAGATCGATCTATAATAGGTCCAAATTACTCATTTAAACAATTCTTGGGCCTTATAACCCTTCAACGATTCTCACTGTCCATACCATAAATTCCAGAAAATCAGACAAAAACCTGGGATTCATCATCATTATAATCTAGGTCTGACCTGCCTTCCCAACCCTGTGTCCCACTTATTTCCTGATAAGCATCTTTCATGCCATCCAGACTGGTTTTCTCATGACTCTTGCCAGACCAATCTAGAAGCTACCTGTGGAGCAAGAAAGAAGGAACAAAGGAAGAGAGGGGTGGATGAAGTATTTTGAGGATTCATACTAAGCCAAACTGAAAAGCTATTACTAGAAGGGGACTAGGGACCAAAAGTCAGAACTTCGATTGGAGTACTACACTGTAACTGTAACTCCATTGGCTCAGAAAGGTCAAGTGAGCAGAGAGTCTGAATTCCTCAGCTTTTCATGGACCCCCATAGGCATTTTGACTATCTATTAAAGACCTTAGGATAGAAAGTTTAAATCCTAGCCTCATGATTAAAGTTCTATATATGATGGTTAGGAAAGCAATGTGTAAAGCATATTGAATAAAATAAGAACCACATTTTCATAAGGATGAAGAAAAAGTAGCTCATTGACTTGGTTGCCAGGGTCACCATAATTAATAAAGCCTGTTTGTATTGCAGAGAAAGAAAATTATTATTGCAATTAAAATAATTTGGAGCTACCAGAATAGCACTAGGGACTCCTTGTTAACTTTACTTACTTCTGTCATGTCGTGCCTCTCACTGCCTTCTGCATAACCTCATATTCTTGTCAAAATGAAGGCAAAAGAATTCCAGATCTCAGATGTTTGCTGGGAGATTAATGAAACACATTCTGGAACAGAGAGAGTGCAGAAAAAATAATACCAAGTCTTCAGCTGTTACATGTGCTGCTGCAAGTCCTCATTCTGTAGCCAAATTCTCCTCCCTCCTAGAGTTCCTCTCCCCCAAGCCCCCCAACTTTAGTTTGTCTGTCACATCGTGTTTCACGTCACTGACTCAGCTTCTCAATTTCAGTGTTAGGAGAATAGTAATACTGCTGTCAACCACACTTCCACATACCCCAGAGGCTGAAAGTATATGTGTGTGTATATATATATATATATATATATATATATATATATATATATATATATATATACACACACATATATATGATATTGAAAGGTGGGCTCATTTATGTGCATAATGATTTTCACATGTATTATATTCATACTAAAATTTAGTTGGGCATGTATCAGGTACTTATTGTGGTGCTAGCTGTTACTTTAACTCAGATGTTGTGAAAAGTAAAGAGAGAAACAAGATGATAGCACAAAAGAAAAATCGAAAGTATTCAGAAATAGTTACTGCTGCTATTGCCGGGGGGATAACTGATAGAATGAATCGGGGAGTGTCCAAAGAAAAGGGTGATGTATGCTTTCAAGTTCTACTCATCCTGGAAGTTGTTCTGTGCTTAATGATAAGAAGGGATGTTTATGAAACACACCATTACTGAAGCACAAAGATCAAAGAATTATCCCCAGATAGTAAACAGCTAAAGCCTATGCTTTATATTGAAAAATATTGAACTATAATTGCCATTCCAGCATTTGAACAAATCTTTGCAGCTGTATATAGGATCAGAAATATCTAGAACTAAGTTATAGATGAATAAACCTCCATAATTTAGAACCTAGACGTTGTCAGTGCAAGACACAGTCTCACCCTTTTTTTTGTTCATTGTGTGTCAGCTCTGAGCAAGAGGGTACTCGTTCAAACTGAACTGATACTGGATTTCTGAAAGTATTTTTATCCCCATCTGGCCAATGGAGTTATAAATAGCATAATGAAGTGGATTGGCAAGTAACGGAAATCTCACATTGAAGGATTTGGTAGAGTTTTGTTTACATTATTTATGACTAAGATTTTAATAAACTGAATATTGTCCATTTACTAATTTGAATCAGTTCTTAACATACGCTGGTGTTATCTTCAAAGAGATTCTGTGGCAAAAAATTTCTTTATTATAGGTAAGATTTTGGACTCTAATCACACAAGATATTTCTTTGAGGATTTCACATAAAAATGGGCAGATCAGACATGCAGCACCACTTACAGAATTATGTCTCTGACAGGGCTTATTCCTTTCTACATATTCTTCCTGACACATTGACCGTTTGGGTTTTCCCTAATGGTGAATTTTAACAAATTTGGGAGAGCAGCAGTAAGGAATTATATTACATGTTTATGTAGAGTGTAAGCCCTAGACATACATTACATCTAGGTATATAAAATACATATAAGTATATAAAATGTATTCACTAAAAATTAATTTGTTAACAAAACACTACTACATATTTTGTCTTTTGGGGATGCCCTTTTATATTTCTTTGAAAATAATCCTTGAATAGGGTGTGTTCCTGTCTACATTTGCTATACTTATGCGGGAGTCAGAATATATAGCAAATATATATATTCTGAGGATATAAAAATCTCACTGGAGATCATTACATGAATAGTAAGAAAACAAAAGTATAAGAGCAAAACAGATATGATTAGAGGCAAAATTGATGATATGGATATCTTTAAGTATTTGTGGCATTTATTTGTTCATTCAACAAATACCAAGTGCCTGCCACCTACCAGGCTCTCTTCTAGGCACTAGAAGTTAGGTGGGAGGGACAATTACTTATTGTCTAATTACTAATTATTACTTGGAAAGTGTTAACTTTGGTGGAGGAAAAATAACAGGGGAAAATGGTAGTTGATATTTTGTAAATGACTGGGGAAATCCTCTCTATTAAGATTCCTTATAGAGGGTTTAGGCCAGGAAGGCAGAGCATTTCAGGCAGAGGAAGCAGTATGTAGAAAGGCCTCAGGCAGATTATACTCAAGGTACAAGGTAGTTACATATGGCCTGGGAAGGTACTGAAAGCCCTTAAGCTTTTTCTGACCAAAGGCGCCATCCAAAGAGTTTTGAACAGAATGATGACATTTGACCAGGATGCTGTGACAATTCAAAGGAGAGACGATGCTGGAATTAACGAGTGTAGTATATATCAAGGTGACGAGTAGCACCAGATTGTGAATATATTGTGGGGAAAAAAAAATGATATTGCTTTTTGCTGAATGTGGGGGAAGGAAGAGAATTCAAGAAGTCAGGGAGAATTCCAGGTTTTCTGATAAACAACTAGGAGAATGATGTTGCCATCTACTGAGGAGAGTTGCAGAAAGAGCATCCTAGTATGGAGGCTGGAAACCAGAAGTTTGGGGTGTGTCAGAGACTTCTAAGTGGAGATGTATTATAGGCAGTTGGATATATGGGTCTGGAAATCAGTGGAAAGATTCAGACAAGGAATATAAACTTGGCAATTATAATATAGCCCTTCAGTGTTTAGAGGCCAGGGAGATGACAAGGAAACAACAAAGGAGACTGAGGATGAGTGATAATTGAAAAAAATGAGAACCAAGACAGTAGGCTTCTAAGATCCAAATGATGAAAGATTTTTGTGAAGGGAGTGATCACTGTACCCAATGATGATAATTTAACAAAAAAATGAAGTCTGAGAATTAAGCAATGGCATTTGCTTCAGTAGATTATGGTTTTGTTGAGATTATTCGTTGGACTCTTTCTATAGTCCACTTAGCATTTTTTGTGGCATAAAATTACATAAAATTGGAAAAATATCAGTGGCATATATTGACAATTATAATACTAGTATTGTTCTGGGTGATCTCTGCTACTGATGATTTCTACTGCTATGAAGAGTTTCATTTAAAAGAGCTTCTGCTAGTGGACTGATGACTGGACAAGGGGGAGGAATGCTTTTATCTATTTCATCATTTGTTTTGAATTTTTTATGTAAATGGTAGTGAGCTTGTCTTGATTAGATCTAGGCCACAGAACATGTCTTTATTATGCTTGCTTTATTCACATTCCATTTTCCAGATCAGAATTAAAGTATTGATACCATTTCAATCATGACTGCACTTAATCTAATCCCAATATACCTTTCTTATAATAAAGGTGTAACATTAGAGAGCAAATTATTAATTTCCTCAGTAGACTTCCTCCATATAATTTAGACCAAACTTTTGATTATTTTTTGATCGCTTTTATTCATTCATAATTTTAAAATATATTATTTCAGAGAATAACATAGCAGATACCCATATATTCACCCAGGATTAATAAATGCTAACATTGACTACATTTGTTCATATTTTTACAAGTTAAGAAAAATTCCAGATGTCGTTGATGGTCTTTATACATCTCCCCTCATCCTTTATCTTCACCTGCTTGCCCAGAGGAAATCACTATTCTGATTTTGCATTCATATTTGTCATTCTATAAAATATGTCCATGAACAATATATAGTATTTATGTATATCTTATAATTTTACATAAATGTTATTTTACCATAATTTTTCTCATTCAACCTTATTTCTTAACGTTCTGGCAAATTGATATGTAGATTTACTTCATTCCTTTTGCTTGATATACAATATTTTACTGCATGATTATACCACAAATTCTCATATTAGTAAATATTTAGGTTGTTTCTAATATTTCTCCTATTACAGAAGAACTGTAATCAAAATCCTTCTGCATAACTACTTGTAGACCTGTATAAAAGCTTTTCTAGGGGGTAGCTTTAAGTTGAAATCAATTGAATGAATGTCTTTTATTAGTAATGAAAAATTGCTTTTTAAAGTGGTGATAGGATTTATATTTCTCCCATAAATTTTGAAAGTTCCCATTTTTATACATTTATTCATACTTAGTATTGTCAGACTTTTATCAGTTTGATAAACTGTTGAAGTGGTTCTCTAAAGACTTAAAAATTTCCCTTAACATGATGCAGTCTTTCATGTTTGTTGGTCACTTGGTTCTCTTTGTCAACGAATTACCTGTTAATGTCTTTTTTTCTTTTTTTTTGGGGTTTTTCTATCTATTCTGTAGTAGTTCTACTTAGGTTTCTATCAGTACTCTTTTATTATATGCATTGAAGATGGCTTTTCCCAACCTGTGGCTTTTCTACTTTGTATACGTGAGCTTTCAAAATTATATCTTTAAAAGATTTCAGTATGCTTATTAATCTTTCTCTTTATGTTTCGTGTGTACTTTTTATGTCCCGTTAAATAAAGCCTTCATTACTGAGAGGCCATAAAAATATCCTCCCTTATTTACTTACAGATGTGGAAAGCAAAACTTTAAAATTTTTATGCCTTTAATCTATCTGTGTTTTGATTTAAGCATGGTAAAATTCCTACACCTCACATACTTTCCTTTCATATATATGTTGTCCCAGCATTGTAGAATAGTCCACCTTTCACCCACTGATTTATAATGTCAACTCTCATATGTAGCAAGTTCTGTATTGTTATGAGTGTCTTTGTGGGTGCTCTGTTCTTTTCCACTGGTCTTTTGTCTATCGCTGAACCAATAGCTAATTCACGTGTCGCAAGTCAACTCTTCATTCTTTTACGCCAATGCAGTCTTTACTATTTGTGACCTTTTTTTCTCTATGAATTTTATAATTGACTTTTCGAGGTTCATGAAAAATACAGGTGATGTTTTGATTGCAATTGCATTGAATGTGAAGATTTACTTAGGAAAATTGCCATCTTCATCTTCATAGTAGTCTATCTTCTCACCCATCAACATTTTATATCTTTCTACTTATTTAGATCAGTTATTTATATCCATCAATAAAATTTTATCATTTTCTCAATATAGGTATTAGTATTTAGAGCTATTTTTTGCTACTTTATAAATTACTCTTGTCCTAATATAAATTTTTTTATTAGATGTTATATACATTGGCAAAAACTATGTAGAAAATGTGTATTTTACACAAACACTCATGTCATTAGAAAAGCTTGTTAATTCTGTTCAAAACTTAATTTTGTCTTTTTGATCTATCCATTTGAGAGAGGGGTGTAAATTGTTTCTCTGTGATCAGAGGGGTTATTGATATCTCTTAACAAGTCTGTTTTTGCTTTACGCACTTTGGAGATACACTGTTCAGCACATATGTATTCAGGTTTCTAAGTGTCTTTATTTTACACTGAAAAATGACTCTTTATATTATTAATGGGTTTGCCAAAAGATATATTTTTTCTGATATTAATAATGTGATATGGGCCATCTTTTGATTAGAATTTGCCTGGTATATCTTTTTTTCATTTGTTTAAAGTTTATTTTAAAATTTGTAAAATAGCAAGACATATCAAAATACATGAAGATTCATATAAGTACAGATAGTCCCACACTGATGTTAAAAGATAGAAAATTGCCAATTGAGTTAAGATCTTCCTGTATCTTCTTCGCTAATTGCATCTCTCATCCCTTCCCTGTGTTAACATTAGCCTGAATTTGGTGTTCTTATTTTCCTTGCATTTGCTCGTACTTATAGTAGTGTTTGTATTGCTGTTTGTGTCTGTGTGTGTGTGTGTGTCTGTGTGTGTGTAGATACCATCTTATAGATGCTATGTATGCTGCTATTTTGCCTTTTGAAAACTATTTATTGCTACATTTCCATATTCTAATACTTTTTTGTGTTTTTTCTAACATTTATAATTACAATGGTGTGTGAAAGCTCTAGTTCAATTCATTTTAATCTGGATGGTATTTTATTGCCTGAATTTATCATTTTCTGATGTACAGATTGTCTCCATTTTAAAAAAATGTATATATAAACGATGCTACTATAAACATCTTTTATCTTTGTATCCTTGTGTACATTTGAGAATATTTCTGAAGAATATAAAATCAGGAAGTGAATTGCTGGGTCATATGACTATACTAATTTATATTCTTTTCAGGAGAGTATAAATTCCAGTTATTCCACATCTTTGGTAACACTTGATATTGTCGGACTTTAACTTAAATTTTTGCTTCTCTGATGGGTGTAAAATAGTATCTTATTGTGACTTTAATTTGCATTTACCTTTTCACAGTGAAGTTGAATATTTTTACATGTCTTTATAGGCTGTTTGGGATTCCTTTTTTCTTAGTTGCCTATTTATATTTTCTGTTTTTACATTGATTAGTTTGTCTATTGTTAGAATTTTGTAGACTTCATTTACTCTGAATGCAAACTGTTTGTTAATGATATAGTCTAATTTCTTTTCTCTAGTTTGTTTCTTGAATCTTATTTTACAAATATTTCCCTGCCTCAAGGTCATAAAGCTAATCTCAGTTGCCTCCTAAAGGTTAGTTTTTGCTTTTCACATTTAAGCCTTTAATACACTTAGAGTTGATTTTTGTGTAGGGTATGAGGTAAGCGTCCAGTTTTTCTCTATATGGATAGCCCATGATCCAGTACTATTTACTGAATAGTCCATCTCTCAGCTGACCTGCAAGGTCACTTCTGTCACCTATCAGGCCTCTGCTCTGAATGGGTTTGTTTCAGGGTTTCCATTCTATTCTTCTGTATATCTATCCTTTACATCAGTATTACACTGAATAGATCACATGTCTCATAGGGCAAGTCTGCACACCTTAATTTTGTTGCAGATAATAGATTTGTTAGGGACTATATACATATACGGTACATGAGTGTATAAATGTGTGCTTACATGCATACACCATTTCTATATGGAAGGATATATTTTAAACTGCCGTTGATGACTGTTAAATATAGAAAAATGAATTACATTTCTATATATACTACCTTATAATCAACATTTTTAATACTTCTAAGTTGTCTGTAGATTTTTATTGGCTTTTTTCTGTGAACAGGTCTATCATCTGAGGTTAATAATGGCCTTATTGCCACAGATATTGTGGCAATTTTTAATAGAAACTAGCAGGCATCCTTGACTCTGTCCTGATTTTTTGAAGGGGCTGTTTTATTTCACCAATAATAATGCTGTTTGCTCTAGCATTTCTTTGCAGATAATTTTCATTGGGTTAAGAAATTCTCTTGTGAGGTTTACTTAAGTTTATATTATAAAACAATTGAATAAAACATTCAGTAATTCAACACTTGAAGTACTCATGTACTCTAGTCTCCTTTGATATTTTTTGTAATGTGGATTAAATTAGTAGACTTTCTAATATCAAAACGTCTATTTCTTGAGTAATCCAAACTTGGTTTTTAAAAAACGTACTAGTTTGCCAATAATTTGGTTAGGATTTTGCCTCTGTGTTTATAAGTAAAAATGGTTCAGAATTTTCCATCTCATACTGTCTTTGATTATTGTTGATATCAAGATTATATTAGTTTCAGACAGAGAATTATGGAGAAATCCCACTTTTTCTATTACCTGGAATAATAGTTTGCACAGATCTTAATATTTGTTTCTTATACATCGGTTATTACTTACCTGTAAAATCATCTGGATTTTTGTGTGTGGGGGAGTGGCTTTCTTTTGATTTAAAAACATTATTGATAGTAATAAAACATTTTGTGCTTTCTATTTCTTTATCAATATGTTTCGGGAAGTTATATTAAATAGAACAAATTATTGAAAAATGTCTTTTTCAAAGTTAATGACAAAATGTTTTTTTCACTCTTATCAATCTTTAAAATTTTTACACCATATTACTCTTCTAGTTTAGGTCTCTTCAAAAATGTAATTAATTATTTAGCGCACCCACTTTTTTAGGGAATGTGAAATGCAATTTTCCTGTGTAAATGAGCACAGATTCACTGTAACTTTATAGACTTAGAGATTTATAGATAATATTTTCTTATTTATAAAATAGGAACTCTTTTCATAAGCATTATGTCTTATACAAAATTAATCCTTAATATTAAGTATTCTGGTCAGTGTTTATATGTTTCAAGTTTTTTTTTTTTTTTAATTTTAGGTTTTTTTTTTGTTTGTTTGGTTGGTTTTTTTTGCTGTACGCGGGCCTCTCACCGTTGTGGCCTCTCCCGTTGCGGAGCACAGGCTCTGGACATGCAGGCTCAGCGGCCATGGCTCACAGGCCCAGCCGCTCCGCGGCATGTGGGATCTTCCCGGACCAGGGCACGAACCCGTGTCCCCTGCATCGGCAGGCGGACTCTCAACCACTGCGCTACCAGGGAAGCCCATGACTCTCTGTTTTGTAAATAAGCTCATTTGGACCATTTTTTAGATTTCACATATAAGTGATATCATATGATATTTGTCTTTTCTCTGTCTGACTTCACTCAGTATGACAATCTCTAGATCCACCGATGTCACTGCAAATGGCATTATTTTGCTCTTTTTTATGGCTTAGTAATATTCCATTGTATATATGTACCACATCTTCTTTATCCATTCATACATTGAATCTATGACAAAGGAGGCAAGAATATGCAGTGGACAAAAGATAGTTTCTTCAGTAAGTGGTGCTGGGGAAACTGGACAGCTACATGTAAAAGAATGAAATTAGAACACACCCTAACACTGTACACAAAAATAAACTCAAAATGGTTTAAAGATCTAAATGCAAGACCAGATACTATAAAACTCTTGAGAAAACATAGGCAGACCACTCTCTGACATAAATTGCAGCAAGATTTCTTTGATCCACCTCCTAGAGTAATGAAAATAAAAATAAACAAATGGGACCCAATTAAACTTAAAAGCTTTTGCACAGCAAAGGAAACCATAAAATGAAAAGACAACCCACAGAATGGGAGAAGATATTTGAAAACAGTGACCGACGAAGGATTAATCTCCAAAATACACAAACAGCTCATGCAACTCATTATCAAAACAGCCCAATCAAAAAATGGATGGAAGATCTAAATAGACATTTCTCCAGAGAAGACATACAAATAGCTGAAAAGCACATGAAAAGATGCCCAGTGTCACTAATTACTAGAGAAATGCAAATCAAAGCTATAATGAGGTATCACCTTACACCAGTCAGAATGACCATCATCAAACAACCTACAAACAATAAATGCTGGAGAGGGTGTGGAGAAAAGGGAACACTCTTACACTGTTGGTGGGAATGTAAATTTATACAAGCATTATGGAGTACAGCATGGAGGAGCTTCCTTAAACTAAAAATAGAGCTACCATGTGACCCAGCAATCCCACTCCTGGGTGTATATTCAGAGAAAACCATAATTTGAAAAGATACATGCACCCCAATGTTCATTGCAGCACTGTTTACAATAGATAGGAGATGGAAACTTTGGTATCTTCATGGTGTCCTTTAACATGTTAATAGCTCCCTTGTATTTTCTGTAAACTAAAATTAGATTTAGATACAGTCACATGAAAATTCCATTATTGGAGAGGCAACTCTACTTCACAGATGGTTATATACTTTCATCAGATGTACATAATGTCTGTTTTTTATCTAATTGTCATGATTTTAGCAGCCACTGATGATGATCATTACTAGATCTACTAATTTACTAGAAGTTGCAAAATATTCTAGTTCTGCTGTTTATTTTTTATTAGATAGTTCATGAAGGAAGGTTTCACTTGATAGAAATAGCCTATTTGGTTGCCTGGAGTTATAGTTGGCATAGTAGTAAGTGCTAGTGAGGCTGTCAGCTGCATAGTAACAGAACTGAAGACTGTCTTCCTAACACATTCCTGCATCACCAGTTCACAGCGTGAGGCTGAGCCTTGTGAGCACCAGTTAGAGAGATTTAGTTGCAGTTGTGTGTTTGGGGGCTGATGATACCAGCTTACTTGTAGACATATCAGCACACATGTTGGGCATAAGGGAAATGAACAATGCATTTAAAAAATTTCCCATGAATGTTGAGAACACTTGTCTCACGAAATGTTTCTTTCTTAGTGATGAAACACATGTCTGTCAGATACTTGTAACTGTGCCTGCCAGACCAAGCTTAGGCAAATCTTTTTCTATTGGCTGCCTATCACCAGGATTCCAGTAATAGGGGCTGAAATCATGTTCTCAGTCCCCTGAGATGCTGAGTAAATGCCACAAAGGGACTCCAATCTGGGAGTAAGCAGGTATTTTCAGAGTTAAAAGAATCCTGTAGTGCAGAAGCAAGAAGAACTGCAGTCCTTCAGCCTGTGAAACAAAAACCACATTTACAGAAAGATAGACAAGATGAAAAGGCAGAGGGCTATGTGCCAGATGAAGGAACAAGATAAAACCCCAGAAAAACAACTAAATGAAGTAGAGGTAGGCAACCTTCCAGAAAAAGAATTCAGAATAGTGATAGTGAAGATGATCGAGGACCTCAGAGAAAGAATGGAGGCAAAGATCGAGAAGATGCAAGAAATGTTTAACAAAGACCTAGAAGAATTAAAGAGCAAACAAACAGAGATGAACAATACAATAACTGAAATGAAAACTACACTAGAAGGAATCAATAGCAGAATAACTGAGGCAGAGGAACAGATAAGTGACCTGGAAGACAGAATGGTGGAATTCACTGCTGCGGAACAGAATAAAGAAAAAAGAATGAAAAGAAATGAAAACAGCCTAAGAGACCCCTGGGACAACATTAAACACAACAACATTCACATTATAGGGGTCCCAGAAGTAGAAGAGAGAGAGAAAGGACCAGAGAAAATATTTGAAGAGATTATAGACAAAAACATCCATAACATGGGAAAGGAAATAGCCACCCAAGTCCAGGAAGCGCAGCAAGTCCCATTCAGGACAAGCCCAAGGAGAAACATGCTAAGACACATAGTAATCAAATTGGAAAAAATTAAAGACAAAGAAAAAGTATTGAAAGCAGCAAGGGAAAAATGACAAATAACATGCAAGGGAACTCCCATAAGGTTAACAGCTGATTTCTCAGCAGGAACTCTACAAGCCAGAAGGGAGTGGCATGATATACTTAAAGTGATGAAAGGGAAGAACCTACAACCCAGATTACTCTACCTGGCAAGGATCTCATTCAGATTCGATGGAGAAATCAAAAGCTTTACAGACAAGCAAAAGCTAAGAGAATTCAGCACCACGAAACCAGCTCTACAGCAAATGCTAAAGGAACTTCTTTAAGTGGGAAACACAAGAGAAGAAAAGGACCTACAAAAACAAACCCCAAACAATTAAGAAAATGGTCATAGGAACATACATATCAATAATTACGTTAAACGTGAATGGATTAAATACTCCAACCAAAAGACGTAGGCTTACTGAATGGATACTTAAAACAAGACCCATATATATGCTGTATACAAGGGACCCACTTCAGACCTAGGGACACATACAGACTGAAATTGAGGGGATGGAAAAAGATACTCCATGCAAATGGAAATCAAAAGAAAGCTGGAGGAGCAATACTCATATCAGATAAAATAGACTTTAAAATAAAGAATGTTACGAGAGACAAGGAAGGACACCACATAATGATCAAGGGATCAATCCAAGAAGAAGATATAACAATTATAATTATGTATGTACCCAACATAGGAGCACCTCAATATATAAGGTAACTGCTAACAGCTATAAAAGAGGAAATCGACAGTAACACAGTAATAGTGCGGGACTTTAACACCTCACTTACACCCATGGACAGATCATCCAATATGAAAATAAATAAGGAAACAGAAGCTTTAAATGACACAATAGACCAGGTACATTTAATTCATAATTATAAGACATTCCATCCACAAACAGCAGATTACACTTTCTTCTCAAGTGCGCATGGAACACTCTCCAGGATAGATCACATCTTGGGTCACAAATCAAACCTCAGTAAGTTTAAGAAAATTGAAATCATATCAAGCATCTTTTCTGACCACAATGCTATGAGATTAGAAATGAATTACAGGGAAAAAAACAAAAAAAACCCAAACACATGGAGGCTAAACACTGCGTTACTAAATAACCAAGAGATCACTGAAGAAATCAAAGAGGAAATCAGAAAATAGCTAGAGACAAATGACAATGAAAACACGATGATCCAAACCCTATGGGATGCAGCAGAAGCAGTTCTAAGAGGGAAGTTTATAGCTATACAAGCCTACCTCAAGAAACAAGAAAAATCTGGAGTAAACAATCTAACCTTACACCTAAAGGAACTAGAGAAAGAAGAACAAACAAAACCCAAAGTTAGCAGAAGGAAAGAAATCATAAAGATCAGAGCAGAAATAAATGAAAAAGAAATGAAGGAAACGATAGCAAAGATCAATAAAAGTAAAAGCTGGTTCTTTGAGAAGATAAACAAAATTGATAAATCATTAGCCAGACTCATCAAGAAAAAGAGGGAGAGGACTCAAATCAATAAAATTAGAAATGAAAAAAGGAGAAGTTACAACAGACACTGCCAAAATACAAAGCATCATAAGAGACTACTACAAGCAACTCTATGCCAATAAAATGGACAACCTGGAAGAAATGGACAAGTTCATAGGAAGGTATAACCTTCCAAGACTGAACCAGGAAGAAATAGAAAATATGAACAGACCAATCACAAGTAATGAAATTGAAACTGTGATGAAAAATCTTCCAACAAACAAAAGTCCAGGACCAGATGGCTTCACAGGTGAATTCTTTCAAACATTTAGAGACGAGCTACACCCATCCTTCTCAAACTCTTCCAAAAAATTGCAGAGAAGGAACACTCCCAAACTCATTCTCTGAGGCCACCATCACCCTGATACCAAAACCAGAGAAAAACACTACAAAAAAAGAAAATTACAGACCAATATCACTGATGAATATAGATGCAAAAATCCTCCACAAAATACTAGCAAACAGAATCCAACAGTACATTAAAAGGATCATACACCATGATCAAGTGAGAATTTATTCCATGGATACAAGGATTCTTCAGTACACACAAATCAGTCAATGTGATACACCATATTAACAAATTGAAGAATACAAACCATATGATCATCTCAATAGATGCAGAAAAAGCTTTTGACAAGATTCAACACCCATTTATGATAAAAACTCTCCAGAAAGTGGGCATGGAGGAACCCTACCTCAACATAATAAAGGCCATATACAACAAACCCACAGCAAACATCATTCTCAATGGTGAAAAACTGAAAGCATTTCCTCTAAGATCAGGAACAAGACAAGGATGTCCACTCTCACCACTATTATTCAACATAGTTTTGGAAGTCCTAGCCACAGCAATCAGAGAAGAAAAAGAAATAAAAGGAATACAAATTGGAAAAGAAGTAAAACTGTCACTGTTTGCAGATGACATGATACTATACATAGAGTATCCTAAAGATGCCACTGGAAAACTAGAGCTAATCAATGAATTTGGTAAAGTTGCAGTATACAAAATTAATGCACAGAAATCTCTTGCATTCCTATACACTAATGATGAAAAATCTGAAAGAGAAATTAAGGAAACACTCCCATTTACCACTGCAACAAAAAGAATAAACTACCTAGGAATAAACCTACCTAGGGACACAAAAGACCTGCATGTAGAAAACTATGACACTGATGAAAGAAATTAAAGATGATACCAACAGATCGAGAGATATACCATGTTCTTGGACTGGAAGAATCAATATTGTGAAAATGACTATACTACCCAAAGTAATCTATAAATTGAATGCAATCCCTTTCAAATTACCAATGGCATTTTTTATGGAACTAGAACGAAAAATCTTAAACTTTGTATGGAGACACAAAGAAACCCGAACAGCCAAAGCAGTCTTGGGGGAAAAAAACAGAGCTGGAGGAATCAGACTCCCTGACTTCAGACTATACTACAAAACTACAGTAATCAAGACAATACGGTACTGGCACAAAAACAGAAACATAGATCGATGGAACAAGATAGAAAGCCCAGAGATAAACCCACGCCCCTATGGTCAACTAATCTATGACAGAGGAGGCAAGGGTATGCAATGGAGAAAAGACAGTCTCTTCAATAAGTGGTGCTGGGAAAACTGGAGAGCTACATGTAAAAGAATGAACTTAGAACACTCCCTAACACCGTACACAAAAATAAACTGAAAATGGATTAGAGACCTAAATGTAAGACCGGACACTATAAAACCCTCACAGGAAAACATAGGAGGAACACTCTGACGTAAATCACAGCAAGATCTTTTTTGATCCACCTCCTAGAGTAATGGAAATAAAAACAAAAATAAACAAATGGGACCTAATGAAAGTTAAAAGCTTTTGCACAGCAAAGGAAACCATAAACAAGATGAAAAGACAACCCTCCGAATGGGAGAAAATATTTGCAAATGAATCAACAGGCAAAGGATTAATCTCCAAATTATGTAAACAGCTCATACAGCTCAATATTAAAGAAACAAACAGCACAATCCAAAAATGGGCAGAAGACCTACATAGACATTTTTCCAAAGAAGACATACAGATGGCCAAGAAGCACATGAAAAGCTGCTCAACGTCACTTTAGTTTTAATTATTAGAGAAATGCAAATCAAAACTACAATGAGGTATCACCTTACACCAGTCAGAATGGGCATTGTCATAAAATCTACAAACAACAAACGCTGGAGAGGGTGTGGAGAAAACGGAACCCTCTTGCACTGTTGGTGGGAATGTAAATTGATACAGCCACTATGGAGAACAGTATGGATGTTCCTTAAAAAACTAAAAATAGAATTACCATATGATCCAGCAATCCCACTACAGGGCATATACCCAGAGAAAACCATAATTCAAAAAGACACATGCACCCCAATGTTCATTGCAGCACTATTTACAATAGCCAGGTCATGGAAGCAACCTAAATGCCCATTAACAGAGAAATGGATAAAGAAGTTGTGGTGCATATATACAATGGAATATTACTCAGCCATAAAAAGGAACGAAATTGAGTCATTTGTTGCGACCTGGATGGATCTAGAGACTGTTATACAGAGTGAAATAAGTCAGAAAGAGAAAACCAAATATCGTATATTAACGCATGTATGTAGAACCTAGAAAAATGGTACAGATGAACTGGTTTGCAGGGCAGAAGTTGAGACACAGATGTAGAGAACAGACATATGGACACCAAGGGGGGAAAGCCGCAGCGGGGTGGGGATGGTGGTGTGCTGAATTGGGTGATTGGGATTGACATGTATACACTGATGTGTATAAAATTGACTAATAAGAAGCTGCTGTATAAAAAGATAAATAAAATTTAACAAAAAAGAATCCTGTAGCACTTAAAAATAACTTACTTAAATCTACACAATCAAATATCACCTTAAAAGATATCCAGTTTAACAGGCTATTCTTATTTCTGTATTTGCAGAACATTTTAAAAATACAAATACTAGGATAAATTCAAATCTTTAACTACCTAGGAATAATTCTGAAAAGAACTCTTATTCACTGTTAATTGAAAAAGACAGAAATTTGAATGTAGACTAGCTTCTGCTTTCTTATCTCTAAAATTAAGGGGAGGCGGTTTAGATGATGTGGGTGAGTGTGTGGGGGCACGGGCTGAGGGTTGGGCAGAGTGTTTAGGAAGATGAAGAGAGAGAAATAATGTTGAGTATTTTATATATAGGAAGCTTTAATTCTTAGAATTATGCAGTGAAGAGGCTACCACTATTATTTCCACTTTACAGATGAGGAAACTGAGAGATCCAAGTAAGTGAGTCACAGTAAGTGATGGGGATAGGATGCAGCTCTCTGGTGTGCGTGTCACATCCTCAGAGTTAAGAAAAGGGCACAGGGTTGACATAGAGTCAAACGGGTTCCTAAGTGGTTGAGGTAGGTTTTGATTAGGGGTTTTCATAGCTAATTATGAAGATGCCAACACACAGAATATATTCCCATTCCCCTGTCTTCATGGTCCCTCTTCCCCTTCTCTAGTCAACTTAATTTTACGAATTATTTAGGCAGAATGTAAATGGTGCTCAGTACATCACTACTAGCACATTGGGTCAGTCCTGTCGTGGAAGAAAAAATGCTCTACTTTCAGAACTGGGGTCATTTAAAACTGAACTGTTCCTCTGTACTTTGTGGGCCATGCTGCAAAATAGAACATAGCTATTTAATCACTTGATTCTTTTTACTTCTCTGTATGACTAAATTTTTTTCCACAATCAAAGCTCTGATTGCTTTTTTGGGGGTGGGAGAAGAGACCAAAAAGTTTCTGTTACCTTTATTTTACTTATGTGTAGGTTTTATATCTTACTATAACAAGAACTAAAATTGATTCTCTGAATTCACTGCTAAATATCTTTCAATCCTAGAAACTCTGGCTTTGCATTACCTCAGTAACAAAAGCAAAAGCAGTTACAGGGGTTTTCTTTTTTTTTCTTCAGTTGCCACACTGCATAATAGCTGTAATCTAGTCTTTGATCTTAGTCAAGAGGCATTCTATGGATTACAAAAGTCTCATTTCCCTTTTAATAGTTATATTTGTGTAATTTTAGTATTTTTCTTTATATTAAGTTGAAATCTGCCTTTCAATTACTTCCATTTCATGAGGTTAGTTTTCCTCCTAGTATGTTTGTCAGATCCAGTGTTGCCCTTTTTCACCTGACGGTGCATTTCGATATTTTCAGTCAGCTGTCAGGTAGCCTCCTGCTAATTACTTTTTTGCTTTCAACTGAAACATCCCCGGTTTCTTCACTCATTCTTCAAGATGTGGTTTTCTTACTCTTCTTACAACCCATTACCTCCTTTCAATCCAGCCTACTTTGCCAACCGCCCACTAAGGGGGCTGCCCAGATGCAATACAGTTTTGCAGATTTGGTCTGACCAGCCGGGGTGCACAAAGACAGAACTTGTTCTGGATGCTTTCTTTCTAGTAATGTATTTGGTTAAGCCAGGAGGTCCCTGAACAGGCAGTCTCTGTAAGAAGAACACGCCAGAGACAGGACCACACAGGCAGACCCCGTTGTGGAACTGACTTGCATAAAGGCATTTTGTCTTTGCCCAAGCAGAGGAGGCTGATAGATTTATCTTCTAGGCACTAGACATTGAGTACTCATATCTCTTTGGTATTCTCTGCATGGAATGTTCTCTGTCTCATCCAGCTACTTGGCAGATGTCTCCTTATCTTTCCAGCCTCCTCCTTTGTGGGGAATTCTTGCCTACCCACACCCTTTGCTAAGTGACTCTGCCCTAAATGCAGAAGCTGCTGAGGGGGGATGGCTGTGTCCAGTCTGCAGTCACAGCTGATTGGGTAGAGGGGTGGGACACCTAAGTTAATGGCATGCATGGTGTGGTCTAGCTGAAAACGCTGAGTGGGGGATATGGAAAACAGAGACTGGGCCTGTAGCTACAGGTACAGCCAGGTCATGGGTTATCTGGGCCTGCAGTGGCCCTCTTGTGCTTTGCAAGCTGCAGTCCTGGGGACAACAGTCCATAGAGGGAAGACAGCAGAGAAGACGCATGGGCAGAAACAAAGCCTCCCTAAGTGAGAGACTATGTGGCCCAGAGATACTCCCAACTTCCTCATGGCTTTCTCATTGCTTCCATTTCTAGTTCATAAGTATGTTTTTAATCAGCCCTACTTTACTTGAGGTAAAATGAGTGCCCCTTTGTTCTTTGAAACACGAAAAACCCTTGCCAAAGCATTTTCCACATGGAATTATTAATTCCAACCTGTGCAATCTCGCTGTACCTACTACATAGTTCTGTGATGATACCTGCCACCCTCCCTGCTCCCTACAAGATTGTAAAGCTTCTTGAGAACTAGTGTATTCTTGGTTCCTATCTTTTGGTGTGACAAGTCTTTACAGTATGAATTTGTTCCTACATAAAATGTTATCAGGTTGTAAATTCTAGGTGGTTCTGATTTTCTGCTTGAGGTACACACTAAACATTTGTTGAGTGCTGGGTATTTCTGTATTTCTGTAAAGATACGGAGCTTTGTTCTGGGAGGCAGTTAAAGTACTTGAAAAGAGTTTGATACTCTTGGGTCTTACATTTAAGATTCATTAGGTGGGACCAGAGCAGTGCTTAGATAAGGGCTAATTATTCCCCATTATTGAAGCAAAACCATTCTGAGCACTCTACAGTTGCCTATAAATTGAGGTTTTTCCAGTCTGACTGTAGTGACAGGTACTATTTTAGCCCTGTGTGGGTACCAGTCACTGTTTCTTCCTTCGAATCCTTTCAGGTGGTTCTCGTCCTGGTTTCAAGTGGTTTCCTCATATATGTATGTGCCAGTAGTTCTCTACTGAATAACTGAGGAGAACTCTGCAGATCTCTGGAGTTGTGTTTATGCCACTCTCTCCTGTTAGGTATCCGGCAAACTTGAGCTGCCTTGATCTCCTCTGAGTCTCAGCCCTGTCTCCTCAGCAGGGACTGCTCCGGGCTCTACTTGGGTTCCCTTTCCCTGCTCAACGGCCTGGAAATGGGCTCAAGGCAGTGCTGAAACAATCTTTTAGTTCATCTTGTTTGTTTTCCATCTCTCAGGGCTCACTGTCCTTCATTTTCTCATGTCCAGTGTCTTAAAAACTTTTTAATACGTATTTTGTCTTGTTGAAGTGGGAGGGTAAACCAGGTCACTGTTATTTTATCTTGGAAGTGGGAGTTATATAACTTGTTGAGATAGTTCTTTAGGAAAGTTTGATAAATACATATTGTAGTCAGTGGGCTTGACTACATTTTGTTCAGTTGGAAGATTTTCTTTGCTTCCTGATTAGGACCTTAATCAGAGTGATGTATGTCATTCTCATAATTTAAACCAGATCCATTGTGCTATAAGTATCTTTGACATGAGTATAACATGTGTTAAATCTTTGATTTCATTGCTGCTCAAAATCAAGGCTGAAGTTAAAGGCAATGAGTTAATAATGGATTAAGATGTTATCACATTTCCTTTAGAGGAAATCCATTCCAGTGAACCATTTGGTTAAAAATAGTTTCTCAAGAGGAACTTAATTCTGGAAAGATAATCATCTGTTTTAGATGCCTGTGATTTACAATTATGTGTGGTTAGCTTCTGAATTGTGAGTGTGGGAAGTGTTGCAAGTCTTAGAAAGTTGGTTGATATGTAATTCATGCAATTCATTTCTAAAGCTCTGGGGAACCAAACATTTGGGAAGAGAGCCTGGGCCTGCATTCAAGAAAGCCATTCAAAGCATGCATGGTTCTACATGGGAAAGTACTAATATTGTTATCAGTAATAGTAACATACTTTTTCCTTAAAAAAAAAAAAAAGTGGCAGAATGACTTTTATCTCGACCTAGAAGAACATTTACATATCTGTGAAATCCTAAAGGAAAAGAATTCTTTCTCTTGCCAAGTATTCATCCAAGGAGAATGGACTCCAAAGTTTCAGTTCCTAAAATGGGGATCCCTCTGTAACCAAGTAGAGCAGAGAAAGGCAGATCACAGTTAAGCCCTTCCACTTAAGAACAGCTCCTAGGGTCTCTTCTATGGAGGAAAGCCCCCACTACTCAACAGGCTCAGAATAAGCTTCCCTCTCCTGTTATATCCTGGACTGAAGGAATGCTGGTACTGTAGGCAGTTAGGCATGAAGCCCATGGTTTCTTCAAGCTTTCTTAGAGAGGACTGATCTCAGGCCATTCAGTGAGAGAAGAGCCCACTGATTGGCAGATGAGAAAATATTTCTAGGAGAAAAAGCAGAGCTTTTCATCACAAATAACCAAATGGCTCCCTGACGATAGTGTGTAGGATGATTCTTTGAGTTGCCAACCCCTGCCTCATCTCACTTTCTTGTATCCTAGCCTAGATCTTTGCTCTGCGAGTCACAGATGCTATGACTTTCCCTCTAGGGATCAGATTAGCAAAATATATATTGGATATATGATTTATCTCTCTTATTAGTTCTAAAGCTAAAAACCAGTTATTGCCTCTAAAGTGCAAAATTAAATGCCCTTCATTCTTGGGGCTCAGAAATGAAAATCCAGGTCATTTAATAAGTCACAGTAGAGGGATAGGTCAAAGCCTCCAGCATAGCCTGCAGGTGCTAATGTGTGTATTTATGGTCTGGGAGCCATACCAGCCATGCATGGACCTGTTCTCCGTGGACTCTGAGGCCTGATGAGTGGCAGAAGCTAGCAAGTGATTTACTTATGGGGAGCGGGATCCACAGGGGTAGCCAAGGGTATTTGCTGACCACAGTGTCTACCTTGGTCCTAAAGAAATCTGACCCGGACAGTGAAGTAAGGTATAAGGGTTACAAATTGAGGGTGAAGTGGTGGGTGAACTGTTTCCTCCATAAATTAGTGACTTTCAAGACCAGAAACGTGTCTTGTGAATTTTGAGTTTTCCTGAAGGCAGTGTTGGCCACTACAATCAGGCTGGAAGCTCTGGGTAGTAAAGAACTCATGTCCACAGTGGTCCAGAGAGGAAAGTCCATATCTTCAGTCTTTGCCCTGAAGTGCATGACGTGAGTGTTGATGGGTAATGGTCATCATTTAATTGACTGGCGTTTCTGGCCAGCACCTTGCTCCTGAGGCCCTGTTCTCACTGCTCAGTCTCCAGGCATGGATTCCTAAATCTGCCTGTAAAGACCATCCTTCTGAACTTGAATACTATTACCTATAAAAAATCATGAAATCTGCTTTATCCTGCCAGTGTTTCTCAATGGGAGCCCTGCTGTTACACTGGGTCAGAAAGTTCTTCAGTGAGCGGACTCTCACTCATGACTTGACTTGTAGCAACCACGGTCTCAGCACTAAATGCCAGTAGCACCCTGTCATTATGAGAAGGTGACATAAAATATGACATAAGGGCTTCCCTGGTGGCGCAGTGGTTGAGAGTCCGCCTGCCGATGCAGGGGACATGGGTTTGTGCCCCGGTCTGGGAGGATCTCACATGCCACGGAGCGGCTGGGCCCGTGAGCCATGGCCGCTGAGCCCGCGCGTCCGGAGCCTGTGCTCCGCAACGGGAGAGGCCACAACAGTGAGAGGCCCGCGTACTGCAAAAAATAAAAAAATAAAAAAAAACATAAAAATATGTCATTATTTTATACTTTCCCATTTTTCAATGTTCAGCCCTCATCAAGTGCAGTGCCCTGTTGTATTTACACCTCAAGCCCTTACCTGTGGCCTGCTCTGACTTCCAGCCTTCTGGTGCCCACTCCAGGTCACTCATTTAGTTCCAAATCTCAAGACTGTCCTTATTCCGTAAGGTAAGTTTATATCATCTTTATCCGTTAGGCTACTTCAGAGGGAAAGATAGCAAAGCATTCTGAAGTGTTCTGTTTTGGTTTTTTTTCTTGCTAAGCAATAAATGCATCTACATAGACCCAGCTGGGTAAGATGAGAACTCTTATTTAATCTAATCACATCATTTTCCTCTTGCAAAGAAAAGAATAAAATCAATAAAATCAACAAAAACAATCATGACATTTTATCTGTAAACAAGTATGTTCAAACAGCAAAGCTTTCAGTTATAACTGTTTTTAAACCACCTGATCATCTCATTGTGGTGAAATTCTTCTGCGTCAAATACAAGTCGTGAATTATCTCAGCTCTTTTCCAGTCTTATCAGTGGGTAACTTTAGCAAATGGTGGTTCTGATTCCAATTCCTCATAATGATATTTCCTTACAAAATGACATTTTTTGTCTACCTGTCTTATCAAGACAAAATGAACAATAAACATCCCATGTTGGGCTTTGACCCATAACAGCAGAATTATTTGCTTAGGGCATAAACTAACTGATATGATTTGAGTTATAAAGTAGGCACATTTTATTTACTTTATTACCAACGATCTAACATTGGGAATAAGAGCTGTTAATACTTTTATGTGGGCTAGTAAATTTTCCATTGTTATTAATAAAAATGATTTGTTTTTGAAACCAAAAAGATTACAGAAGAAATATTTTATGACTTGGGAATATGTGACTGTAATTAAATGAATGCTAAAGTGAAATGTTATTTAATTGGAATATGCCACTAGAAACTTTAAATTTTATTGGAACAACTTTCAGAAACAGTCTCAGATATTATTGCATAAGTGTTGAAGGTTGTTTTGCTACTTCCAAGTACGCCTCTGTGCTATTGCTGTCCCACAGGCAGGAAGTGATTTAATTGCCTTATTTCTGCCAGTTTTATTATTTTACTTCCAATTTTATTGAGATACACAGTGCTGTATATCAATTATAAGTTTAAGGTGTACAGCATAATGATCTACAGAATCATGAAAGAATTATCACAGTAAATAGAGTGAACATCCATTATCTTGTATAGATACAAAATTAAAGAAATAGAAAAAGATTTTTTTCCTTGTGATGAGAACTCTTCGGATTTCCTCTCTTAACAAGTTGCATAGATAACATACAGCAGTGTTCATTATATTTATCAGGCTGTATGTTACATCCTAGTACTTATTTATCTTACAACTAGAAGTTTGTACCTTGTGACTGCCTTCATCCAATTCCCACTCCCCCACCACCCCTGCCTCTGGTAACCACAAATTTGATCATCTTATTATGAGTTTGTTTTTGAAGTATAATTGACTTACAACACTGTTAGTTCCTGTTTCACAACACAGTGATTTTGATCTTTATATATTTCAAAATGATCACCACAATAAGTCTACTTATGATCTGTCACATACATATTACATAGTTATTGACTCTTTCCCACACTGTACATTTCATACCCACGACTCATTTATTTTTGCAGCTGGAAGTTTGTACCTCTTAATATCTCTCACCTATTTTTCTCCTCCCCTCTGTAATCTACCAGTTGTCCTCTGTTACCTATAACTCTGTTTCTGTTTTGTTATGTTTGTTCGTTTTGTTTTGTTTTTCTGATTCCACATATAAGTGAAATCATGCAGTATTTCTTTCTCTGACTTATTTTACTTAGCATAATACTCTCTAGTTTCATCCATGTTTTCACAAATAGCAAGATTTCATTCTTAATGGCTGAGTAATATTCTTGTGTGTGTGTATGTATGTATGTATATACCACATCTTTACCCATTCTTCTTTTGATGGGCACTAAGATTGCTTCTGTATCTTGGCTATTATAAACAATGCTGCAGTGAACATAGGGGTGCATATATCTTTTTCAAATTAGTGTTTTGTTTTTTTCAGATAAATAGCCAGGATTGGAATAGCTGGATCATATGGTAGTTCTATTTTTAATTTTTTGAGGAACTTCACTACTGTTTTCCATAGTGTCTGCATAAATTACATTCCCACCAACAGTGTGTAAGGGCTCCATTTTCTCCACACTTTTGCCAACACTTGTTATTTGTTGTCTTTTTGATAATAGCCATTCTGACAGATGTTAGGTGGTGTGTCATTGCGGTTTTGATCTGCATGTTCCTGATGATTAATGATGAGCATCTTTTCATGTGCCTGTTGGCAATCTGTACGTCTCCTTTGAAAAAATGTCTATTCAAGACCCTCTGCTCATTTTTCAATCAGATTATTTTTCTTTTTTGATGTCAAGTTGTATTACTTCTTTATATATTTTGGATATTAATCCCTTAGTGGATATATCATTTGCACATATATTCTCCCATTCAGTAGGTAGACTTTTCATTATGTTGATAGTTTCCTTTGATATACAAAAGCTTTAGTTTGATGTAGTTCCATTTGTTTATTTTTGCTTTTGTTTCCCTTGCCTGAGGAGACATAGCAAAAAACAAAACAAAACAAAAAACCTTACTAAGACCAATGTCAATGACTCACTGCCTATGTTTTCTTCTAGAAGTTTTATGGTTTCAGGTCTTACACTTAAGTCTTTAATCCATTTTGAATTTGTGCATGGTGTGAGAGAATAGAGTAGTCCAATTTGATTCTTTTGCATATAGCGATCCAGTTTTCCAACACCATTTATTGAAGGAGGCTGTCTTTTCCCCAATGTATATTCTTGTCTCCTTTGTCGTAGGTTAATTGCCCATATCGGTGTGGGCTCATTTCTAGGCTCTGTATTCTGTTCCATTGATCTATGTGTCTATTTTTGTGACAGTACCATACTGTTTTGGTTATTGTAGCTTTGTAGTATAGTTTGAAACCAGGGCACATGATATCTCCAGCTTTGCTGTTCTTTCTCAAGCTTGTTTTGGCTGTTTGGGATCTTTTGTATTTCCATACAAATTTTAGAATGCTAGTTCTGTGAAAAATTCCATTGGTATTTTGATTGCATTGAATCTGATTGCCTTGGGTAGTGTGGTCATTTTAACAATATTCTTCCAATCCAAGAGCACATTATATCTTTCCATCTGTTTGTCTTCAATTTTTTCATCAGTGTCTTACGGTTTTCCGAGTACAGAGCTTTTACCTCCTTAGTTAGATTTATTTCTAGGTATTTTATTCTTTTTGATGCTCTCTTCCCTTGTGATTTGATTACTGTCTTTAGTGTAATATTTGGATTCCTTTCTCTTATATGTGTATCTATTATAGATTTTTGGTTTGTGGTTGCCATGAAGTTTATATATAGGTATCTATCGCTTATATGTGTGTGTACATACGTGTATATATATATGTGTATATATATATATACATACATACATATATGTGATTATTTTAGGTTGCTGATCTCTTAAGTTCAGAAGCATTAACCCTGCATTTTTTACTACCCTCCTCCGTATTTACTGTTTTCGACATATTTTATCTCTTTGTCTTGTTTATTCCTTAACCACTTAATATGGATATAGATGATTTTACTTTTGTCTTTTAACCTTCCTACTAGCTTTATAAGTAGTTGATTTACTACCTTTACTGTATATTTGCCTTTACCATGAGATATTTTCCTTTCATAATTTTCATATTTCTCTTTGTAGCCTTTTCCACTTAGAGAAGTCCCTGTATCATTTCTTGTAAAGTTGGTTGGTGGAGCTGAACTCTTTTAACTTTTGCTTGTCTATAAAACTTTTGTACTCTTCCATCAAATCTGAATGAAAGTCTTGCCAGGTAGATTATTCTTGGTTGTAGGTTTTTCCTTTTCATCACTTTAAATATATCATGCCACTCCCTTTCTGGTCTGCAGTTTCTGCAGAAATGTCAGCTGAGAGCCTTATGGGAGTTCCCTTGTATGTAACTGGTTGCTTTTCCCTTGATGCTTTTAATATTATCTCTTTATCTTTCATTTTTACCATTTTAATTACAGTGTGCCCCAGTGTGGGGCACAGTCCTCTTACTCCTTGGGGAGAACCTCTGTAATCTTAATTATCCTCCTGTTTGTGGGTCACTCACCTTGGGGTATGGGTCTTAACTATGCCATATCTCCACCCCTCCTACACATCTCGTTGTGGTTCCTTTTTTATATCTTTAGTTGTAGAAGATCTTTTCTACTAGTCTTCCAGTCTTTCACATCAATAATTGCTCTGTAAATAGTTGTAATTTTGGTGTGCCCATGGAAGGAGATGAGCTCAGGGTCTTCCTACTCTGCCATCTTGGCCACTTTTTGTCTGCTCATTTGAATTACTAATAAAGATCAAAAGTTGGACATTTGGAAGCAAACTGAAATATCTATTTTTGTGCAACTGAAAGTTGGAATATACTATCTTTGAACTTTAATTTTCTCAGTATTAACTCAGTAACTAAATATCTTATATTCCGTTCATATATACACTTAGGCTTAACTTTTTACATCAGCTAACAACTATTAATGAGTTATTTGGTAGGTTTTGATTGTACAAAGTGTGCTTATTTTTCTGAATTCAGAACCTACCATAAGATCTTTTTGTCAAAGCAATAATTTTTCATCTTGTAATGACTAATGTTATATAAAATTAGGTGAGATTGCTTTTTTTTTTTAGCAGTACACGGGCCTCTTACTGTTGTGGCCTCTCCCATTGTGGAGCACAGGCTCCGGATGCACAGGCTCAGCGGCCATGGCTCACGGGCCTAGCCGCTCCGCGGCATGTGGGATCTTCCCGGACCAGGGCATAAACCCATGTCCCCTGCATCGGCAGGCGGGCTCTCAACCACTGCGCCACCAGGGAGGCCCGTGAGATTGCTTTTGACAAGAAGTTTTCTGTTAGAAGCTTGATGCTTGCTATGGGTGTCATTGAACTCTGTGTCTATGAAATTGGACAGCAGGTTTTATTTTAATGACTCTGCTGTTTGACATTCATTTTAACATAGCCACATTTCTGAACTTGACTATAGAAAAATTGGCAAACTGCCTCAAAGGGACATCTCCATTGACTGAATATGTAGAATTAGAGTATTCCTTTTTGACTTTAGATGCAGGAAAGATCACAGTAAGTGGAATATTTGATTTAACTTGGAAAGCCTAGTACAAGGTCACAGATGCAGTGTACGTATATAAATCATATGGGCACATTAGGATAGGGACGTTAGGAAAGGGATGTGTGGTGTAACAGGGATACATGCAACTAAAAAATTATTTTGTATCTTTTGGAATACAGTGTGAACAGCTATTCATCACTTTCTTCTTTAGCTTTTGGTGTGTATATCAGATAGGAATGTGTTTGTTGCAGGTGAGAGAGATAGCAACATACTGTCTAAAGTTCAGGGCATTACCAGCATTGGACCAACTCAATACATGGGATAGCATGGCTGTCAGAATCTCTGTCGTGACTTACCTCTGTTCTGTGTGTTTAGTACTGGCTTCCTTTTGTTTAGTACTGGCTTCCTTTCCAGACAAGCTCTCTCATCGTGCTTCTGAGATAATTATAGTTGTAGGTCTTAAGTTCTTTTAACTTTAGATCCAAAATGGAAGACAGGGCATCTGCATCTGAGGGTAGGGTCTGTCTTACCTAAACTGCTTGAGTCTTAATGGATAGAAGGGAATGATAGTACAATTGACCCTTGAAAATGGGGTTTTTGGGACTCTGACCTTTGGTGCAGTCCAAAATCCCTGTATAACATATAGTTGGCCCTCCCTATCTGGGGTCCCTCCACACCCATGGTTCTGCTGCATTCATGGATTCAACTCTAGTATTTACTATTTTTAAAAAATCTGCATAAAAGTGGACCTGTGTAATTTAAACCCTTTTTAGTCAAGGGTCAACTGTACTTAGTTGGCTAGAAGAAAGTTGAATGGTTTTTGAGGACAAAAATAACATATGGCCATTTCTAGATGATTCTATCCTATCCGACTAAAAAAAATAAGGCCATGGACAGCAGGAATCATATCTTATACTTCATGTTATTTTCCTTGGTCCTTCATAATGCTTTGTGCTCAACAGACATACAGTGCACAATTTGTGTTAATGTTAAATGAACATTTACCAAATGTTAAAAAGAGCTTGGAAATCATATGTCTTATTCTTATAAAGAGATCAAAGCATTTTTAATGTTTAAAACAGATAATTCTGAGTTTCCATGGAATAAGAGTAATAGGGGAAAAGCATGCTATCCTATTTTTTTTATTTATTTATTTATTTATTTATTTATTTATTTATTTATTTATTTATTTTTGCGGTACGTGGGCCTCTCACTGTTGTGGCCTCTCCTGTTGCGGAGCACAGGCTCTGGACACGCAGGCTCAGCGGCCATGGCTCACGGGCCCAGCTGCTCTGCGGCATGTGGGATCTTCTCGGACCGGGGCACGAACCCGTGTCCCCTGCATCGGCAGGCGGACTCTCAACCACTGCGCCACCAGGGAAGCCCATGCTATCCTATTTTAAAGTAATAATCATTCAAATGACTTAACTGAGGTTATAGTTATATAATAAATTTTCCACTTACTCACCTAATGCGTTTCAGAGAGAAGGTAGATCAAAAAGTAGTTTCTAAGTAAGGGAAGAGGAGAATGCAAATATATATCATTATTACTAAGGAGTTCTTTCTGTAAGAAAGTTGTTTTCCTATATAATATAAAACCATAAAGGGGGGCTTTATGAATCTCTGGATTCAAAGATATCAAACACAAGGATCTAGATATCTACAATCAGACTAAATAAAAATAAAGCTTATTTACATCATGTTTGCTTAGGGATTTATTTGTGTAAGAAAATTAGACTGCACATTTCCTAAGCTTAACTTCATATTCAATTAGGTATTTGGAAGCTACCACTTATGAAAAAGAAAGATACCACTTACGAAAAAGAAAACCAAACAAAAATCCAAAAACACTTAATGCATCATCCACAAGTCCTGGTTTTGATCAATACCAAGCTTCATTCACCCCAAAGACTGACAGCATGATGCCCCCATTGTGCTTTCTAATGACACATCTCTGTATAAGAGAAATGCAATTGTTGTTCCACAAAACACAAAGCACATTATGTTAGTTGAGGTCTTGTATTTCCACATTTTGGCAAAAGCAAGAGCATTCTCATTTGCACAACTAATGTGTTTAGTTTTAAAAACACAATTATTTCTTCTAGTGTAATGAAGATGATATTTAAAGTAATACTGAAAGCTCTAAGATTTTTATTTATGGAAAAGCAACATAATTCTAAATTACTTATGTAAATATGTTCAGATGCACTCTATACACATTTCTAAATGTGATTCATTGAAAACAATACACTTAATTTGTTGCCAACTCAAATAACAATAAATCTGATCTCGTAATATTTCAAAAAGATTCCTTTTTCAGGTTGGAGATGATTACATGTTTATAACTTAGAAGGGAAGATACCAATTTACATAGATAATTTAAAGAATAAAAATCTATTACAAATGTTAATAGGAAGAATTGTAGAAGCACCTTTGGTATATTTTAAATAAGTTTGATTTTGTTATTGTTGTTGAATAAGGATATTCAAATCTGCTCTTTTGCTGTAGTTTTTAATTACCTGGGAAAACTTTATTTACCGAGATGATTGCTGTGCTGAGTTTGGGTTTATACAGTTTTAGTGATGTTGGTAACCAATAAAAGAAATCATAAATGCCATGACATTTACCTTCTGGACAGAGCTGGTGAACCTGGGGTGTTTAGTGCATGGGGGAATGTTCTGCTGGCAGTTAGCCAGGTATTTGTAAATTTTAAGTATCTCCCTTGTGTGCTTTTCTTAAAAACAAGGCTGAATAAAGGAGAGGTTATTGTTTGAGGTTTCTGCTACTTAGGAAAGTTGCAAGGTATTTGGCTTCTTCTAATCCTTGATTTCCTAATCTGTAAAATCAGTGATAGCTATTTATAGAACTGTTTGGGGGATCATATGAGAAAAGGGATGTGAAAGAGTTGAGCACAGGGCCTAGGACCCTGGAGGCTCAATGGATGTTTGTCCCATCTTCTTAGGTGACTTCCAGCTTCTGGTTCTCTCTTGCTCGTCTCAGCCTGAACCTGCAGCTACTCAAAATGACCTCTTCCTGGAGATGTCTCTGCTTCTACCTTAGACCAAAGATTTCAATGACTGGAGTTAAATTTTCTGAGTAGGACCATAGGCATCATTATATTCCCAAACCAACTCGGGGTGGGAATCCTGTTATTATACAATATACCTAAAGTAGGAGAACAAATATCCTCAGAGTGTGACCGTCCATAAACTTATCTACACTTTTCTCACCACCTTACCTTCTCTACTGGCTTTCCAGGACAGAATGTTTTTAACTTAAATTCAGTAGAGGATGTAAAGATGAATTTGCGTGGGGAGTGTATCAGTGATATGTCAGTTTAGGCATTTTCTTGAAAGAAAGCAACTCTAGTTGAATCACTCAGTTCCCCAAAAGAAGGAGGATGTGGGCAGAGATCCACAAGTATAGGGTACACACTTTGACAATGGTTGTGAATTTCTACAAATCCTAATGTTCTCTGTGACTAGTTTATAAGCATATTCCTGTCCTTCTCTGATGTAATTACAGCAATATCCAGAAATTTGCCTAATTCAAAGTTGTTCATTAATGGAAGACAAGGGAAAAAACTGCTAGTACTTACCATTTGAAAATAATCAACATGAAAAGTATAAATGAAATAGTTATAGCTACTAGGTAATAGTATAGTTATAGTTATATAGTAATATATAACTATATAGTAGTGTATAACTATATACTATAGTTATATAGTAATAGTTATAGCTAATAGGTGATTCATCATAGACTTTAGCAAAAGGTAGACTAAATTAGTGACATTGAATTTTCAGTTGTCACAGAAATTTAGAATAAAGTAGTATTCATTGCTTAATGGCAAATGATTTAATATAGTAAAATACTATGCTTATTTTTAAGGGTTTCTAAATGTAAAATAAAGGAAATATGTGAAAGTATTTGAACTCAAAGTATTTCTTAGATACTAAAAGCTATTGTTTTCAGTGAATTTAGTAACAAATCTGATTTTCCTAATTACTAAATATATTAATAATTATATGTAATGCTATTAACAATTCTATATATGTTTTATGGATAAACTCCATAAAATCAAAATCAGAAATCTTACATACAAACTGACAGAAGAATTCTCTATGCATAGTGAGTCCATAAAAGACAGAGCTAAAAAGAATGCTAAAAAGGTCTTCCTCTTCACTTCCCTCATGTCTGGGACCCTATGAGGCATCAGCAGGAAAGGATTCATATTTTCCCAGTTAGATGTGAGCCCAGAGGCCCAAACAGAGTTTTACTTGTAGACAGTTTTTGTATGTCTAATCTTCCATGAAGAGAGAACGGAACTTCTAATAAGTTAAAGTAAACACAGAGAACATTCTGAAAATCTGAGAGTGTTGCATGTAATTATTTGACAGGATGGACTGCCGAATTAAAATATATGTACATATATAAACTATATATGTTATAAATCTCAAAGAAACAAAAGATATAAAGTAGAGCACAGGGAAAACGCTAATAATAAGAAGAAGTAAAGCCACCAGAGAGACTAATATTAAAACACTAAATTTTCAAATAGTAAAAAGGCAGTAACATCTCCTGGGACTTCATAAAATGGGATTCAGACCCACTATTTGTTGACAATGTAGGTAAAAACAGAAGAGAAGGCGCAAATAAGTGTTCCAGGTTTGCTCTGATAGAAAGTATTCTCTCAAAAGGATAATAAAAAAAAAAAAAAACAGCTGGAGAAGAAAGTTTCACTGCAGGTTCTCCAAGAGATTATTTCTAGTCTCATAGGAAAATAAGTGAGCATGGTGGATGTAAGGTTGAACGTCTTCAGGTTCTTGAAAAATTATACTAGGAAGAATAGCTAAATCCTTTTCTCCCTAGTTTTTCCATCTGCTGACAGAATGCTCAGGCTGGCCATTTATGGACTAGAGGTGGGGCAAGGTGGAAGGCAAGAATATCAGGTAAGAAGCTGTTAAGACAGTTCAGACAAGAGATAATGAGCACCTTGGCTATAGTCACGTGGATGAACTGAAGGGAGGTGAGGGTGTGGATTACATGCCTATTTAGAAAGTTAAATCATATGGATTTACTGAGTAAATGGGGAGGAAACCAAAAACAAAACCCCAAAACAAACAAAACAAAAGAGAAAGAGTCCAGCATGACACTCAGGTTTCTGGTTTGAATAGGAGTGGGTTCTAGCCTATGAGAACTGACTTGCAAATACTCAGCATCGTGTAGTGTGCAGTTGGTGTGTAATGTTGACCCACTACCTTTGTACAGTGAGCACTAGGGGTGTCTGGTGATGTTTTCTGACTTGATCTCTTTGGCATGTGTCATATGTCTTCAGTGATTAGGACCTTCCCTAGGGCTCACTAACATCCAAATTATTTCAGTCAAGAGACAGAGACCTCCAGTGGTTGGGAGGGGTAGATAGGTGGAACACAGGATTTTTAGGCAGTGTAACTACTCTGATATTATAATGGTGGATACAAGTTACATATTTGTTCAAATACAGAGCGTGCACAATAGTAAAAGTGGACCCTAATGTAAACTATGAACTTTGGGTAATGATGATGTGTCAATATAGGTTCATCAGCTGTCACAAATGTACCACTTTGAGGGGAATGTTAATAATGGGGGAAGCTTTGTATGTGTTGTGGGTACAGGGCATATGGGAAATCTCTGTACCTTCTACTCATTTTTGCTATGAACCTAAAACTGCTCTAAAAGTAAAATCAAATTGAAAAAAGACAACTGCAAAGTAAATATACACAAATCTAATGTCTTAGACCCAAGTTAAGGGGTGAGATGGAAGGGAATTGTATAAAGTCAGAAATAAGTTGTGATATATGTTGGGATACCATAATGATTGAAGCCACACAATTCTGTTTAGGGATCAGAAAAATAAAGACGTTTTAGGAAAAGAATCCCAGTGAGAAAACTGAATAATATAAAAAAAAATTTTATCAGTATAAATACAAGATATGCAACTACTCCATGGAGGCACTCTAATTCCTATGTTCCAGAAAAAATTTAGCACATATACACTAGGTGCTCTCTTCTGGGATTTTTAGGGGTTTTTAAAATGATTTATTTATTTATTTAGTAAGATTCACTCTTGGTCCCTATAATGTGTTACATATTAGCTGGAACATATATCTGAGGAGCACGTTTTCTACTTTGAATACTTTTGGAATAATCTCTAGGAATTGAAAAATAATGCATTCAACACACTTTTCATTGAATACCTGTTATGTTCCAGACACTATTCTAGGTGGTGGGGGATATACTAGTAAACAAAACAAATAAAAATTTCTAGTTTCTTAGAGTTTGCCTTCAGGTTAAGAGAGAATATAAATGTATTGCTAGCTAAGATTATAGTACATACAAGCTAAGAATAATAAGGAAGCAGGAGAAGAAGCTAGAGAGGGATCAGGGAGGGAGATGATTGCTCTTTTCCACAGAGTGGTGAGGAGACTTAGTGAATGAAGGAATTAGGTGCATACTGGGAAGAAAAGGACTTCAGGCAGAGAGAAGAGCAGGAAATGTTTGGTAGGTTGAGAAATACCAAGGAGGCCAGAATGGCTAAAATAGAGAGGAGGGGAAGTACCCTGTGGTCAGCTCATCCAGTACCTCATAGAGCTGTATTACCTTCTGCTACATAGCACATCACAATAAAACCTAGTGGCTTAACACAGCAATCATTATTTCTCACACTTCTGTGGGTTCACTGGGTGATTCTTCTGCTGGTCTTGCCTGGGTTACCTCAAGAGCTGAAGCCATCTGGCAGCTCTGTTGGAACTTATGGTCCAGGATGTCCGTAGGTGACATAGTTTTCTATGATGGCCTTCGTCACATAGTGACAGAAGTGTTCCAAGAGGATGAGAGTGGTGGGAGCTTTAGGCCTCAAGATCTGGGTTCAGAGCTTGCTCAAGGGCCCCTCTGATACATTCTAGGAATCAAAGGAAGTCCCAAGGCCCACCCAGATTCAGGGAGTTGGGGAGGAGACTCAGCCCCTTCATGGGATGAGTAGGAAAGCATTTGTGGCTATTTAAAAACCACCTCACAGGCTGTAGTAAAGGCTTAGAACTATTTTGCAAGAGTCATGAGAAGTGATGGGAGGATTTTGAGTAGAGAAGTCAGATGAACAGGCTTGTTTTTCAAAGAGCACACTAGCTTCTGTACGAAGAACAAACAAGAAACCATTTAGGAGGCTAACACTGAATAGCATTCCCTCTGTCATCCATTAAACCTACAGAAAGAAGCCGACAGCTTTTAATAGACAGAGCTGTTATGGTCATATTCCATGGGTTCCCTCATGGTTCAACTTGCTGCAATGTAGTAAAAATCAGTTAAGACATAAAATTAAAGCTTTCTTTTCCAGAAAAAGACAATGACCTTTATGTGCTATATTTCTACTTTCATTTATGTTTAGTTAAATTTAGTTGTCAGCATTCAGAAACCGTGAGCTTTCACAGAAAGTCTATATTTCTGGCTTCTCTTGAAAAAACAACTGTAGACATTACATTAAATTCTCCATGCTGCACAGGGACTTTGTCATTTAAAATAAGAATATCATGATTATCTCAAGGCATTTATGTCTTTTTCCAAAGAGCTCTAAGCACTGTAACAATACTCTGGAGTGGAAACAGCCATTTACATAATCAACTGTAGGAATTCTTGCAGTCCTGTGCACGTTTCATAGATGTGCATATGTTATGCATGCCATAACTATGTATAGATTCTAAGTTAAAACTTGCTGTCATTTCCTGATTTCGTCTTCATCTTTGTTGTTCTTCTCATCACAGTAGTCTTCCATACTATAAGTACAGGTGAGAAGGCTATATATTGAGTGAATTTAAATAAAAGACTGAACAGAAGAAGGCCAGAAAGGATGTTGATTAAGATAGAAGAGAGAACAGAGTTTGAGACTTTCCACTGCCCAGGAGGGAAATGTTAGCGCTTGAAGTAACTTAGTGGTCATCTACTTCAGTTTCTCCTGTAATAGTCAAGAAAATGAGTCTTGCAAATGCCCCATTCTGGAGGCCTGTAGGCAGAATGCAGCCTGTAAATAAGTTTTATTTTACCGTCAATGCATTTTATTATTAGTTAAATTTAGTTTTCAACATTCAAAAATCAAGAGCTTTCACATCAATCTCTATTTCTGGCTTCTGTTGGAGATTCACGTTATCTTAGAATACTGGATTTTTCACAGCCTTCCCTACTAAGTCTGCCTCGTCATTTCCAATCCTGCCTGAACTTTGGTGACATTTTATTGCAGCCTCTGGGTCACACAAGACTTAGTGGCAGAGATGAGGCCAGAAGCTCTAAACCCATGTTCTTTCCAGTTCATTCTTCTTGCCTTTCTTTGTGATTCTTTGTGATTCTAGTTTTACTGGTTGTTTTTTTCCAGACAATAAATAGCCATTACAATCCTATTTTCTTCTCGAAATTGGATAAAGATATTTGTGGATCTTAGTAAAGCTGCTTCCACCCCTTTAATTAAAAAAAAAAAAGTTCTATAACTCACTGAACAAAAGGCAGATAGGCCATTTCAGAGTCAGGATCTTGAGGGATCATCAGCTGACAATGAAAGGGCAGAGTGATTCCTTCCTCAGTGAGGTACATGGTAAGAGTGACTCCAGCTGAAGAAGTCAGTAAGAAACTCCTAATAGTCATGTACCACAATGTTCATTGCAGCTCTATTTACAGTAGCCAGGACATGGAAGCAACCTGAGTGTCCATCGACAGATGAATGGATAAAGAAGGTGTGGCACATATATACGATGGAATATTACTCAGCCATATAAAGAAACGAAATTGAGTTATTTGTAGTGATGTGGATGGACCTAGAGTCTGTCATACAGAGTGAATTAAGTCAGGAAGAGAAAGACAAATACTGTATGCTAACACATATATATATGGAATCTAAAAAAAAAAATGGTTCTTGAAAGAACCTAGGGGCAGGACAGGAATAAAGATGCAGACGTAGAGAATGGACTTCAGGACACGAGGAAGGGTAAGGGTAAGCTGGACGAGGTTGAGAAAGAGTGGCATTGACATATATACACTACCAAATGTAAAATAGATCGCTAGTGGGAAGCAGCCGCATAGCACAGGGGGATCAGCTCGGTGCTTTGTGACCACCTAGAGGGGTGGGATAGGGAGGGTGGGAGGGAGGCTTAAGAGGGAGGGGATATGGGGATATATGTATGCATATGGCTGATTCACTTTGTTATACAGCAGAAACTAACACACCATTGTAAAGCAATTATACTCCAATAAAGATGTTAAAAAAAACAAACTCATAATAATCATGTACCTTCTCACTTCAAAGTCTACTCATTAGAAAACATCACATCTTTTAGCCTTTTATTAATATGCTATAAAAAAACCATTGCCTTCTGTATGCACAGATGAGTTAGGCATACAACGGAATAAGATTCCCACTGCCAGGCAACAAATTAAAACAAAAGCTGTCAATATAGAATCTTGCCCAGCTTCTAGAATATGCATTAGATGCATTCAATTTGATAAATTCAGCTAAAGCAGTGTATTCATAAAAGGGTTCATTGTTAACTTTGAAGTGTCTTTTCTGAAAAACAGACAAAATCCTATAATATGGTTTCACATATTATCTTTAGATATATTTATGTAGAATACTTGCTGATTTTTTAAAACTTTTTTTGAATTAAATATTTACTTATCCTCACCATGGCCACTCTGCGTGTCACAGGATGGTTTGTAATTAGCAGTTTCATGTCTTTGAGGCTAGTTAAAGAAAACAACTCAAAGAGCTACTTCAAATATCGTGGAGAAGGAATGTGCAAAATATCACATCCTATATACTGTACCTGAGGTAGTTAATTGCCTATTTCTGTACATTTCACATACGTATGACATGATCAGCACACCTACATAGTCTCAGCAGAATGACTACCTCCAGATCTTTCCAGAAAAATCACTAGGTGTAGTACTTACAAACTATTAAAGCCATATTATTGACCAAAGAGAATAGTAAGTTCTGTAATAAGAGTAAGAATTCTAGCAAAAATGTTTGTCACTTCACTGAAATTTATATCCCTATAAATGATAGAATTAAAATATTCATCTCTGATTGTCTTGCTATAACTGAAGGGACTCATAGTTTATAAGCATCATTCTCAGAGGAGGTCTAAGATGCCTTTAGACCAGTGATCCCCAACCTTTTTGGCACCAGGGACCTGTTTTGTGGAAGACAATTTTTCCACGGGCGGGAGGGTGGGGGGAATGGGGGTGAGGGGGGCGATATGGTGGTTCAGGCGGTAATGCGAGCGCTGGGGAGCGGCAGATGAAGCTTCGCTCGCTCGCTCGCCCGCCCGCCGCTCACCTCCTGCTGTGCGGCCTGGTTCCTAAGAGGCCGTGACCAGTACTGATCCGCGGCCCAGGGGTTGGGGACTCCTGCTTTAGACAATTACGTTTTGTTGACATCTTACTTGGCATATAATCAAACTATGTTGCCCTGCAGACCTGATCCTAAACTTTCCATGCTTATACTTACTGTCCTGCTAAATATGAAGCTTATATTCTTCTGTACTCTGACTCTTCCTCTAAGTAACTGGTTATTAAATTGATTCATATGGGATTAGTAAGATCATGTCCTTAGTATATCTTCCAGTAAGTTCTAGATTATCTCTGAGTGTATAGAAAGTGTCAAGAAGTATAAAAAAGTGAATGAGATCAAATTCCTTCAAAAGGGGTTGCCTGTATTCCTCTGTGTATTAAAATCCTCCTAAATCAGGCTGCATCTGCCTTTTAAATCTGGCCTCCATTAAACTCTGCTCCAGCCAGCCTGTTCTACCAGCAGGGTCTGAGCATGCCTTCAGCTTTTCTGCTTTCTTACTCTACCTGAATCCCCAATCAGATCTTCCCCATCAACTTTTTTTATTTTATTTTATTTTTGTGCGGTACGCAGGCCTCTCACTGTCGTGGCCTCTCCCGTGGCAGAGCACAGGCTCTGGACGCGCAGTCTCAGCGGCCATGGCTCACGGGCCCAGCCGCTCTGCGGCACGTGGGATCTTCCCGGACCAGGGCACGAACCCGTGTCCCCTGCATCGGCAGGCGGACTCTCAACCACTGCGCCACCAGGGAAGCCCCCCCGGCCCATCAACTTTTATACATCTTTTAGGACTTGACTTATATCCTTCACACCTTGATTATAAGATCTGCTTTTGGAAAATTGAGCTAATCTCTCAAGAGTCAGTTCCATTCCCTGAGCCAAGCACTGGGGCTCTGAAGATTGCAGCACCTGATTCCTGTTCTCAGGGTGCTTGCTGTCCAGTGGGAGAGACCGTGGCCACACTGTGCATCCAGTGCTTTGACAGAGGATTCCCAGAGGGCCTGTGTGCTCAAAGAGGAACACTGACCCCAAAGATGGGGCAAATGGAAGTAAAGCTGGATCATCAGAGGTCACCTGAGGAAGGGGCAAGTAGGGATAGATGATTATGGCAGACAGTGAGGAGGGGGCAGAGGCTCAGAGAAATGAGGATGGGATACTCCTGGGCTAGTACAGATCCTGAAGTGGGAGGGAAACGTGGTGGGAGATGCAGCCAGAGAGGTGAGCAGCAGGAATCTCCTATCTCCTGTAAAGGAGTTTGAGTTTTATACTGAGTTACGAGGAAGCATGGCAGTGACGAGAGATCATCTCTAAGGTATCTTATAGCTTTGAAGTCTGTAATTCTCTGACCCCAGTTCTCTTCTACTTAACACGCTCGCCCAAAACTAACTTGGATGGCATAGCGTTCTTATTTGCATTTGTATCGTATCCTTTACAGTGGGCTTTGTATACAGTAGGTGATTAAAAATACCTATCAGATTTCTCTATTTTACTGTTATATTCTGAGAGGCAGAAACCATAGCTTATCTTCTGTTTTATCCACATAGTACCCAGTATTATAAATATTAAATGAGTGAATAAAAGATATGGATGGGACTCCAGCCTGAATCTATGGCATCTTCCTTTTAGTGGGCCCAAGGTTTGAGAGCCTGAATGCAAACATGTTTCCTTTACTTTTTTGCTGCACAAATACTGGCTAAAAGCCTATGAGGTGCCAGGACTGAGACATACAACATTGCAGTTACAGTCAGTTATGCCCTCTTGGATTTTATATTCTCCCTTTTCTCTTGCTTCTCTGCCCCTACCCATGTGGTTACAAAGGTTCAGCAAAATTAGACACCCCTCCCACATAAATCATGGGAAATAATTTAAAAGAATCTGGAGCCCTGCTTGAAATTAAATTGTTCCTTATATTTCTGTTTTATCGTTGCTGCCAAAATTTTTGATGTAGTGGAAAGAGCATGGAATGCCATATCAGACAGACTGGGTTTGAATCTTCATTCTGCCATTAATAGGTGTATAATTCTTGCACAGTCTACCTTCCCTAAATCTGTTTATCCAACAGAAAAACTGAGCTCACTAGGACAACACACGGTGTTTGTTGGATGCATAGTAGATGCCAGTTTCCCATTCTTCCGCTTGTTTTTTTATAAGGATGTTAATTTCATCATGGAAGCAGAGTGAAGAGGAGAACTTGCAGTAAAGCCATTTGAGGTTCTCCCAGTGTCAGATGTCAAAGTAGCACAAAATCATTTTAGGTCTGTGACACAGGGCACAACAGTGAGAAAATGCCAGAACTGTCAAAGCAAATGGGTAATAAGAATAGAAGTTTTATGTCTTGTTTTATCAGATGTGCATATTAAATATTTTACAATAACCCCAAGAGGCAGATTATATTCATCTCCATTTCACAGATGAGAAAAAAGAGGCTCAGAGAAGCAAACTTGCCCAAAAGTCATGTGTAAGCTGAGATTTGACTCCAAGTACATTCACCATCAAGCCTTTTCTTCCCAAGCCACAGCATGGGACAAGCCACACTGCCAGCTATGAAAAAAGTAAAGTACTGTTGTCCATCTTCTGGTCTACTACTGACTGTAAGAGCTAAAAGGCAGAGACCTGTTTTTAAAAGTCTAAGGAAAAGTATCAGAAAAAAAGTGCGCCATAGCAGCTCTATTCAGAAGCGCAAATCATTAATTTTTTGTGTGTCTGTTAAGTTCTGGCCATGAAAACTTATTGAACAGTTGGGCTAAAGGGCATTGAGCAGAGCAGTAACTGTCAAAATCTTAGCTTGGACACTTGATATACTTCTTTAGAAAAGTGATACTGTATGTTCCAAATATTTTCCATTCTCGTGTGTTTAAGTGTAATACATGACATGTAATATATGTAGGTTCAAACTGTTAGCTTTCATAATTGTCTCTCCTGATCTCACCTGCTGATGATATCAAGCTGAGATGGACCCCATTCTTTGCCAAATTATAGAGTAAATGAAATGAGAACTTAGGGTACCATTAATTTTTTAAGACTCCTGCTCATCTCCTGGTGATGCCTCCACTTTCCTTGTCCAGACCCCTACCTGTACCCTGGATTTCAGGTTCTACCATGTTTCTCCGTGTAAATTCATCACCTCAAACCCCAGTTAGGTGTCCCCTCTGTCCACAGTGTCAGCTTGTGCTCTAACCTGGTCTGGAATTGCCCTGACTGCTCAGTAAGAAGTAAAATTAATTCAGTCTATGGTATTAATAACAAACAGAACCCAGTGTGTTTCTTCCAAGCATATTTACAGTCAAAGGAGAAAAATCGTGGAGGAGTGAGAGCTGGTGCATCAGGCATAAAATGAGGTACTGGTGTCATTAGAAGTAAAGGCATGTTTGGACGGGTAGTGGGACATCCCATGAGGAAATGCTCTATTACAAAGGAAGAGATGAGGCAGAAACTACTGATGGAGTTGTCTGACTTTGTGTGTGAAGGAGGAGGGGTGAAGAAATTAGATTTGTAAAGATGCCTAAAGTGTGGATCTGAGTTTTTTCAAATCCTAAGGAAAAAAATGCACATTTTTAACAGCTACTAGGTATAAACATACATTTTGCAATAGCAGTGTTTGTATCTTTTTTAAAACTACAAAATGTTAAAAAAAAAAACAACTTCATATGTGTTCCAGGTAACTTTTGTCTACACAAAAAGCATGGGGAGTTAGGAAAGGATTCCTACATCAGACAAACTTGCTGCACCTCAGCCTACTACCCATTTTCTCCTTATCCCGGTACCTCTGGCAGATGTGTTCTTGTGTGTTTGGTAGCTGGATATAGCCAGAGTTCCAATGTCAGTTTTTCTGAATAGCTGCCCTCCCTGCATCACCTGGTTAGTTGGGGCCCATGACAGGAACTCTTTCCTCAGTGACTGCAAAGTGTTTAGTAAGTCCCAAAACCTAAGAGGCATAATTTTGAAGTCAGTGAGAATCAGAACTCCAGGGCAGTTTTATTGAGGTGGCAGCGACTTTAAATGATTCTGGAAAATGCTTCTTCACAGCTATGCTGGAAGCCAGCAAATAACTAATTGAGCCGTTACTCTGGTAACAGGTGAAAGGCATCAATTTTCATTTACTCGTCCCTGCTCTGCCTCTCATTTAGAATCTCCCTGCAAACTCACATATTTAAGAGGGTAGGAAGAATAAAAAACAAAAAAGCCAGATAGCTAAACACATTGCTAGTCTTCTAGGGTCTTCTAAACTACGTGGCTTACAATACATGCTGTTGCCAGTGCACCATTATGTTCTCTGCCACCTCCTACTCTTCTCAGTGCCAAATAGACTATGTGGGGAAGCCCCGCTCTCTGCAAACTTTGACAGGCAGCCATTCACAGGGCCTCCCATGACAACTCCAGCTTCTAGATTCAGAAAAGAGTTTTCTGTCAGCAGGATTCATTTACATTCCAACTGACAAGGTTTTGGTCTCAGAGTCTTTGTTTTATGCTATGGTGTCTGTTCAAATTAACAGTAAGCTCAGTTGTGCTCTTCTGACCAAGGGTCACATTCTCATCTGGTGACTTGCTCTGGGCGGGTACAAACTGCATTATAACAAAGGCCACGGCTGTTAACGTGCTTTTACAAGAGAATATCAGAATCTGCTTTATGCATAAGCTCATTGATTTGTGTACATTAATTTTACTCCGTTGGCAGCCATATCTACTTTTTTTTTTTTCTTATTGTGGAGTGAAAAAGTCTGTACAAGAATGTGAGGCTCTTAGGAGCTGAATATCTTATGTGAGTTCTTTAAAAGATAGTTCTCTGCAAGTTGTATGGTGATCTATTTTACCCTATCCAGTGTGACTTGGGAATTACTGTGGCTTTAATTAAGGTGGCTTTGATTCTGTCTTGTGAGCTAATGACTCTGTATGATTCCATACTAGTATCATAGTTTGTGCTGGCATATTAGGGGTGACTCTGGGCATTCATGGCGGGTGTGTGTCAGGAAAGAAGGCTGGGAAATTCCTGGGGCCCTTGTGGTGGGGAAGTGGGGTGGATAGCCCTGTGAATAAATCGACGGCCTCTGCAATTACTGATATCTGTGAAACTTTAAAAATCCTTCCAATGCTGAAACCTCTTCTGAGCCTCAGCTGTATAAACTGACCAATTTTAAAGAGGCCAAATTATCTGCAAATTAGCAAATGAAAATTCTCGAGTTTAAAAAATTGATTTGTAATTAAAAAAAAATCTTAAGCCTAGAAACTTTTAGAATTTTAAAACTTAAAAAAAATTCATTTGCTAAATGATATTTATTTTTGAGATTTTAATTTTTTTAATTCAATACAATCCTATGCTGAGATATGTTGTCATATATTTCCTGTCAGACTTCATTGATGTGTTGTCCAAAATCATCTGTTGTTGGCAACAATGAGATACTATGAGAATTGATCTGCAACAACATTTGAAGCATGTATTACTAAAAGAAAAAGTGGTCTAATATTACATTAGTGGTAAATAAGATTTATAAATCGATTTTAGATAATTTTCAGTTTTATCTTAATCGTTAGTCTCAAATAAGTTTGGCTACTTTGCCCTTGATATTTTAACAAGTCATTAATTAAGCTGTCAGGCTATTTTTCCTTCTCTTTTATTGGCTAAATGGTGAAACTAGGTGCAGATGTGTAGTTATCAGAATGATTTCCAGTCTATTTTCACTCTCACCTCTGCTGCTCTATAAATCTGATGGCTGTGGCAGGTTCATAGTGTAAGACATTAGTTATTAAAACCTGAAGTCTGAGTTATTATTTATGAAATCTTATTATTCAGACATTGAATTAATAATGTTTCTCCAAAAGTAATATTCTCAAAATTGGACTGTCTAGAATGGAAATGAAGAAAAATTCATAATTAAGATTTTTTAAAGAATTTGCCGAATTAATCACAGCCTTAGTGATAAGTTTAATTGAAGGGTGTAATAGAGGATGTTAGCATTGATTTCTCTGTCAACTGAAAAAAAAAAGCACAATCTAAAAGTTGAGAATTATGTTTTATTAAGTGGACATACTGAGGACTTAAGCCTAGGAGACAACCTCTCAGAGAGCTCTGAGGGACTGCTCCAAAGAGGTAAGGGAGGAGCCAGAGTATGTAGGAATTCTGTATGTGCACCCCGCCCAGATAGCTGAACATCAAAGATTACTGTGAATTAGAAGAAAAAATGGTCATCTCCAGTTAATGAATTTAGGGCTTTTCTATTTATGGGAAGATGCAAATGAAATCATTCCTTCAATACGCACCTTAACTATCTAGGCCAGTATCGTGTTTTTCTCCATCCTGAATCCCCTCACGGTGCACGGTTGGGGGCTGCTGCAGTGGCTGAGGGCTTGTTGGCCACAACATCGTTTGTTTACTGATGTGGCAGGTGACATTCTTTGTCCACGTCTGCATTTATATGCCTAGTAGAAGAAAATTTGTGGACATTATTAAGTGACTTTCATTGATGAGTTTATTCAACACACAAGAAGGAAAAAAGAAATGAAGATGACGTGTTTGACCACTACTAGGAATCAGAGGACCTGGATTTTAGTTATTTTGCAGACATTTACTGCCTCTCTTCTCCCTTTCAAGGTTCACAGTTGCCACCAAAAAGCCTGTTGATGTTTGTGAATGTGTCAGTTCCAGTGGCCCTGAACTCTCATGCCAGATACCTTTGCTCCATATAGCTATGCAGCATTCTTGCTTCTAAACTATAGCTTGTTCCAACCAACCACAGTTATGTTGACATGAGTTAGAACAGAGTCAAAATGAAGGCCACTTCAAGGTTTCAGCCACCTAGTGCAGTTCAGATGTTCAGAGTAAAATCTTATCTAGAACAGTGGAACAAAGTCTAAGATCTTGGGCTCCAGAAACAGTGATTCAAATCTCAGCGCCTTCCTTCAAACTAAGTGAACTTGGGGTCTCAGAGCCTCAGTTTTCTTTTTGAGAAGGAGGTATGGTGATGTTAAAAATAAAAATAATAGAATTGATTAACAGTGACTGGTGGTTATTATGTGCCAGGCTCTATGCTAAATTCTTTCTCTATAAAGAACTTAGCCCAGAGGACTTTCAGGAAGAGTTAAATGAGATCGTGAACGCAGAGCACAGAGGGAAACACTTTGTAAATAGTTGTTACTTTTTCCTACTACTATTACTATCGTAGCTGGTGGTGTTCCTCCCCAGCCCCCATCCTGCTCCTTCTCTTTCTCTACATAATAGCTCTAAGCTGAAATGGCCTTTTCAATAGGGTTGCCAGATAAAACACAGGGTACCCAGTAAATACAAACTTCAGATGAACAGCAACACACTGTTAAGTGTAAGTATTGTATGGGATATGGTTGCATCAAATATTACTTGTCCTAAAAAACTTTTTGAAATTCAACTTTAACTGAGTAATTGGTACTTTTCATTACTAATCTGTCAATACTTCTTCTCAAATATGTGTATAATTTGTCCTAGTGGTGGACGATTGGGGATTTTCATGTAATTTAGTCATTTGTTTTAGTCAAAAAAACAAAAAAAGTATTTCAGAGCATTCTCTAAGTTTGGGAGGGGCAGTGGCTGTCTTTGTGTCTCCAGAGGAGAATTCAGCTGTGTATCTCATTTAGTTTTGACTATTCCATTCACAGTGTGTTTCGTAGGTTAATAGAATATCTTTTTCAAGAATATGGACTCTGTTCCTGGTTGTCTGGGTTACTGTTTTAATGCAGTGGTTTCATTTGGATCACTATGCATAGATAAGTAACAATAAAAAAATAATAAAGATACACATAAGGATTTTAAATAACTGTGTTCTGAATTCATCAAGCATTTCAGAGGAATTTTCAACTGTTTGGAAACCTCAAATATTTTGCCAAATATAAAATTCTTGATTATAAAATTTATCTATTTTAAGGAAACTTAGGTTTTCTGCCCATTGCTAACCTATTTATCTTTATAAGAATGATATTTATATAAAAGTTATTTTTAATGTTCTTAAGAGCTTTTGAGTCTTTGTCCATGCTCAACGTCTTATTATTTCTAAATTATACTATAATTTATATATTGCAAAAAAGTGTTTTATTCTCACAGTATGGCATAACACTACACACAAGGAAAGGATTCTGATTTTCTCACTTGAGTAACATTTCTGCCCCTCCTTCCATATCACACATTAATCTAAAGATAAGACATGCCTCACACACCATTTGGAAGTTATTCTCCAAAATGTCAGGGTTGAGCATTAACATCATGTGTTTTTTTGTTTGTTTGTTTGCGGTACGCGGGCCTCTCACTGTTGTGGCCTCTCCTGTTGCGGAGCACAGGCTCCGGACTCGCAGGCTCAGCGGCCATGGCTCACGGGCCCAGCCGCTCCGCGGCATGTGGGATCTTCCCGGACCGGGGCACGAACCCGCGTCCCCTGCATCGGCAGGCGGACTCTCCACCACTGCGCCACCAGGGAAGCCCCATGATGTGTTTTTATATACAAAGTCACCCCTTTGAACATGAATATCAGTCTAGTTATGCACTTTTCAATGTTATTTATTATGAGGTTGCTGTTTTAATACTGCGTTAATTTGCCAACTAGTTATAAATCAAATGAAAATACTTTCTCCTCTAAATAATGGCAAACTTTATATTCTGCTTGACTTTTGACAATATAACATTTACCATTATCATCCCACGCTTCTCTTTTGGAAATTAGTAACATTTGCAGCATTCTCAAATCAATTCCATCTTTATTCATTTGCATGAGTAAGGGCAGAATCATGAAGTGAGTTAAGTTGGTCTCTCGTGACACCCTGCCACATGTCCATGACTGAGTGTCTCCTCCTTGACACCTTCCCAAACATTTGTGGGAGGAATGCACAAATGAATATTGAAGCAATCAGATGGCCACTGTAGAGTGTGTAAATTTCAAAGTGACTGACAATACACAGTATTTACTCCTTTGCTAAGATAACTGTCCAGGATGGACTGGGGGAAAGTGTCAAATAGTCATCACTACAACATCTGTCACCTCTAAAAACTGATAGGAGGGAACAGTTCTCTAAACACTGTACGTTCTGTATAGATTTTTAAAAAAATTTCTTTCCTGCTATGCGAAGAAATCTCATAGCAGCAATGATTATTATCCTGACATTTGTTTGGTATTTTATGGTTCATAAGAACTTTTACAAATCATTTTGGGGAAATTATTAGCTAAAGATCAAGAAAAACTCCACTCTCGCTGTGAGAGTCTGAAACAATCAAACTTTTTATTTGCTTTGCTTTTGTATTTCTTTTACGTAAGACAGAAAATGAGAGATTCAGAACCCCAAGGGACATGAAGCAGTGAAAAGTATGGGTTTTTTTTTGGCCAAGATATTTATTTTCTCCCTAGATAATATTAAGAATCAGACATTATCCTCCACCCTCTCTTGGGGTGGTGTTGCTTTTGTTTCAAAAGAAAGCACAGTGAAAAGTCCCTCTTCTCCCTTTCCTTTATGGGGAAGAGTGAAGTGACAGAACAAGAAGATTCAGCCATAGGTAGAATCTCTTTCTATGACACCTGGTTACCAGTTCCAAGGGCCAAGGTGACAAAACTTCATTTCTTGTATCCTAGGTAACTGGTAGTGATAATATTCAATCATGATTTTTCTCATTTGGGAGGTGCTTACTGATGTCTCCTTTTATTCTTTCGCAGGAAAGTGACAAAGCAGTGCCATGCTCAATTTCTCAAAATAGATAGGAAGTTAAAATGTTTGCAGAGCACCTCAAACTTCCATTCTTTTTGTTTTTGTCGTGTACAAAATATTTTTGGGTAGTGGAATGGCGCAGCCTGTGTAGAACTCTGTTCTAGTACACTAATGATGTTTATCAGTCCCCATTTGCCAAAATAAGGAGCACTTGTCACATAGCAAATAGCCAAGGGGCACTCACACTAAAAGTGGAGAATTCTCCAGGAGATTCCTAGCACCTTGCCACTCAAAGTGTGGTCCCTGGACCAGGGACATCAGCATCACCTGGAAACTTATTTTTAACAAATTTCTTCATTTCTAATATCTTACCCTAGACCTACTGAATTGAAAACTGCTTTTTAACAAGATCCCAGGTGACTGGTGTGCACATTAAACTTTGAGAAGTGTTGTCTTCACACATAAAGAGAATAAACTAGTGGTTACCATCCGGGAGAGCATGGGGACAGGCAAGATAGGGATAGGGGTTAAGAGGTACAAACCACTATGCATAAAATAAGCTATAAAGATATATTGTACAAGACAGGAAATATAGCCAGTATTTTATAATAATTATAAATGGGGTATAATCTTTTAAAATTGTGAATCACTGTGTTGTACATCTGAAACTTAATGTTGTAAATCAGCTGGATATATGTATATGCATAAATGTATATGTATAACTAATTCACTTTGCTGTACACCTGAAACGAACACAACATTGTAAATCAACTATACCCCAATAAAAATTAAAACAAAAAAAATACCTCAGTAAAAAATAATAATAATAACGTGGTGGTTGCTGGAAAAAAGAGAAGTATTATCTTAGGACAAACATAGTATTTTATTAAAGCCTTGCAATAAACCCATGAGGCAGATTCTTGCTATTATCCTTAGCATGGTTATGAGGAAGCTGAGGCATTGAGGTGTTCAAATAGTCTTAAAATAAATTCCTCAAGTATATAGCCTTTAGTAGTAATATTAACAATGTAACAACAATTAAGAAAAAACAGCAGCAGTACAGCACATAAGTAGTTAACTGTCCTGCCTCTGGAGTCAGACTGCCTGGGTTCAAATCCTGACTCTACTACTCACCAACTGTAAAATATTCAACAAGGTGCTCAATATCTGTTTCCTTTTTCAACAGTAAAATAGGGGGTTTTGAGAGGGGGGAGGATTAAATGAATAAATTCAAATAAAATGCTTAGAATAGTGCCTAGCACGTAGTACAAATTCCATATATATTAGACAGTAGTAATAGAAGGAGTAAGAGTAATTGTAGTAGTAACATTTTTTCCAATGCCAACTACATATTTCATTCAGTCTTTGAAATTACTCTACTGTCCCTTCTACCTTGCGGTAGAAGGACTAATGTTACCCAGCTGAACTTGGGTTGACTTCCCTAACATGCAGCAAAGCCAATCTGCTGATGCTAGGTTGCACTAAAAAAGTACAGCATTCTTTGCAGGGTGCCAAGCAAGGAGAATGGGCAGCTAGTTCTCAAAAGACCCCATCCCCGTCAGTGGCATTCAGGGGACGATTTTTAAAGGCAACATTAGAAATGAGGATTACATGCTGTGGACATTTTTTCTGATTGGCTGCTGATGAGGTAACAGGATGATGTTTCAGGAACCTTAATTATCAGCCTGGTTCCAACCAGTCTGGGGTCTGTGTGCTTGTGGTCAGCATGTAGTCACCATCCTCCCCTTTTTTTTGGTGGGGTGGGGGAAGGTCTTAGTTTCTGAGGAACAAATCAAAGATATGCATCAGATCTTTATCTGTTTCCCTTCAGGAGGAAGCAGGGGTCCTGTGACTGTTTTTTGTTTGTTTGTTTTTTAACATCTTTATTGGAGTATAACTGCTTTACAATGGTGTGTTAGTTTATGCTTTATAACAAAGTGAATCAGCTATACATATACATATCCCCATATCTCTTCCCTCTTGCTTCTCCCTCCCACCCCTCTGGTGGTCACAGAGCAACAGCTGATCTCCCTGTACTATGCATCCGCTTCCCACTAGCTAGCTATTTTACATTTGGTAGTGTATATATGTCAATGCCACTCTCTCACTTTGTCCCAGCTTACCCTTTCCCCTTCCCATGAGCTGAAGTCCATTCTCTACGTCTGCATCTTTATTCCTGTCCTGCCCATAGGTTTGTCAGAACCATTTTTTTCTTTTAGATTCCATATATATATGTGTTAGCATATGGTATTCGTTTTTCCTTCCTTATTTTTTTTCCCATGGTATCCCAGCGCTTGAGGATAGAACTGGCAGACAGGAAGCCACTGGTACTGAAGACATGACGGCGGGGGGGCCAGAGCGCTTTCCCTCTACCTCTGTACATTACATGGACTGGGACCGCAAGCCCGATCCCCGCCAAGAAAAAGAGGGTTATTTTTCTCTTTCTGACTTACTTCACCCTGTATGACAGACTCTAGGTCCATCCACCTCACTACAAATATCTCAGTGTGATTTCTTTTTATGGCCGAGTAATATTCCATTGTATATATGTGCCACATCTTCTTTATCCATTCATCTGTTGATGGACACTTAGCTTGCTTCCATGTCCTGGCTGTTGTAAATAGAGCTGCACTGAACATTGTGGTACATGACTCTTTTTGAATTATGGTTTTCTCAGGGTATGTGTCCAGTAGTGGGATTGCTGGGTCATATGGTAGTTCTATTTTTAGTTTTTTAAGGAACCTCCATGCTGTTCTCCATAGTGGCTGTATCAATTTACATTCCCACCAACAGTGCAAGAGGGTTCCCTTTTCTCCACACCCTCTCCAGAATTTATTGTTTGTAGATTTTTTAATGATGGCCATTCTGACTGGTGTGAGGTGATACCTCATTGTAGATTTGATTTGCATTTCTCCAATGATTAGTGATGTTGAGCATCCTTTCATGTGTTAGTTGGCAATCTGTATATCTTCTTTGGAGAAATACCTATTTATGTCTTTTGCCCATTTTTGGATTTGGGTTCGTTTGCCATTAAGCTGCGTGAGCTGCTTGTATATTTTGGAGATGAATCCTTTGTCAGTTGCTTTGTTTGAAAATATTTTCTCCCATTCTGAGGGCTGTCTTTTCATCTTGTTTATGGTTTCCTTTGCTGTGCAGAAGGTTTTAAGTTACATTAGGTCCCATTTATTTATTTATTTATTTATTTTGCGGTACACGGGCCTCTCACTGTTGTGGCCTCTCCCGTTGTGGAGCACAGGCTCCAGACGCGCAGGCTCAGCAGCCATGGCTCACGGGCCCAGCCGCTCCGCGGCATGTGGGATCTTCCCGGACCGGGGCACAAACCCGTGTCCCCTGCATCGGCAGGTGGACTCTCAACCACTGCACCACCAGGGAAGCCACCATTTGTTTATTTTTGTTTTTATTTCCATTTCTCTAGGAGGTGGGTCAAAAAGGATCTTACTGTGATTTATGTCATAGAGTGTTCTGCCTGTGTTTTCCTCTAAGAGTTTTATAGTGTCTGGCCTTACATTTAGGTTGTTAATCCATTTTGAGTCTACTTTTGTGTATGGTATTAGAGGGTGTTCTAATTTCATTGTTTTACATGTAGCTGTTCAGTTTTCCCAGCACCATTTATTAAAGAGGCTGTCTTTTCTCCATTGTATATTCTTGCCTCCTTTATCAAAGATAAGGTGACCGTATGTGCATGGGTTTATCTCTGGGTTTCTCTCTTGTTCCATTGATATATATTTCTCTTTTTGTGCCAGTCCCATACTGTCTTGATTACTGTAGCTTTATAGTATAGTCTGAAGTCAGGAAGCCTGATTCCTCCAGCTCCGTATTTCTTTCTCAAAATTGCTTTGGCTATTTGGGGTCTCTTGTTTCCATACAAATTATGAAATTTCTTGTTCTAGTTCTGTGAAAAATGACATTGGTAGTTTGATAGGGATTGCATTGAATCTGTAGATTGCTTTGGGTGGTAAAATCATTTTCACAATGTTGATTCTTCCAATCCAAGAACATGGTATATCGCTCCATCTGTTGGTATCATCTTTAATTTCTTTCATCAGTGTCTTATAGTTTTCTGCATACAGATTGTTTGTCTCCTTAGGTAGGTTTATTCCTAGGTGTTTTATTCTTATTGCTGCAATGGTAAATGGGAGTTTTTCCTTAATTTCTGTTCAGATGTTTCATCATTAGTGTATCAGAATGCAAGAGATTTCTGTGCATTAATTTTGTATCCTGCTACTTTACCAAATTCATTGATTAGCTCTAGTAGTTTTCTGGTAGCATCTTTAGGATTCTCCATGTATAGTATCATGTGATCTGCAAACAGTGACAGTTTTACTTCTTTTCCAGTTTGGATTCCTTTTATTTCTTTTTCTTCTCTGATTGCTGTGGCTTAAACTATGTTGAATAAGAGTGGTGAGAGTGGGCAACCTTGTCTTGTTCCTGATCTTAGTGGAAATGGTTTCAGTTTTTCACCATTGAGAACGATGTTGGCTGTGGATTTGTCATATATGGACTTTATTATGTTGAGGTAAGCTTGTTATTTAAAGCTTGTTTCCTTATTTATTTTTATTTTGGATGATCTGTCCATTGGTGAAAGTGGGGTGTTAAAAGTCCCCTACTATGATTGTGTTACTGTTGATTTCCTCTTTTATGGCTATTAGCATTTGCCTTTGTATTGAGGTGCTCCTGTGTTGTGTGCATAAATATTTACAATTGTTATATCTTCTTCTTGGATTGATCCCTTGATCATTATGTAGTGTCCTTTCTTTGTCTCTTGTAGTAGTCTTTATTTTAAATTCTATTTTGTCGGTTATGAAAATTGCTACTCCAGCTTTCTTTTGATTTCTATTTGCATGGAATATCTTTTTCCATCCCCTCACTTTCAGTCTGTATGTGTCCCAACTCTGAAGTGGGTCTCTTGTAGACAGCATATATATGGGTCTTGTTTTTGTATTCATTCAACCAGTCTGTGTCTTTTGGTGGGAGCATTTAATCCATTTACATTTAAGGTAATTATTTATATGTGTGTTCCTATTACCATTTCCTTAATTGTTTTGGGTTTGTTATTGTAGGTCTTTTCCTACTCTTGTGTTTCCTGCCTAGAGAATTTCCTTTAGCATTTGTTCTGAAGCTAGTTTGGTGGTGCTGAATTCTCTTAGCTTTTGCTTGTCTGTAAAGCTTTTAATTTCTCCATTGAATCTGAATGAGATCCTTGCTGGGTAGAGTAGTCTTGGTTGTAAGTTTTTCCCTTTCATCACTTTAAATATGTCCTGCCACTCCCTTCTTTCTTGCAGAGTTTTGCTGAAAGATCAGCTGTTAACCATATGGGCATTCTCTTGTTTTTTATTCATTGCTTTTCCCTTGCTGCTTTTAATATTGTTTTAGTATTTAATTTTTGATAGTTTGATTAATATGTTTCTCAGTGTGTTTCTCCTTAGATTTATCCTGTATGGGACTCTCTGTGCTTCCTGGACTTGATTGACTATTTCCTTTCCTTTGTTAGGGAAGTTTTGAACTATAATCTCTTCAAATATTTTCTCAGACCCTCTCTTTCTCTATTCTTCTCCTGGGACCTGTATAATTCAAATGTTGGTGTTTTTGTTTTTGGTTTTTTTTGCAGTACGCAGGCCTCTCACTGTTGTGGCCTCTCCCGTTGCGGAGCACAGGCTCCAGACGCGCAGGCTCAGCAGCCATGGCTCACGGGCCTAGCCGCTCCATGGCATGTGGGATCTTCCCGGACCAGGGCACGAACCCGTGTCCCGTGCATCGGCAGGTGGACTCTCAACCACTGCGCCACCAGGGAAGCCCAAATGTTGGTGTGTTTAATGTTGTCCCAGAGGTCTGTGAGTCTGTCCTCAGTTCTTTTCATTCTTTTTTCTTTATTCTGCTCTGCAGTAGTTATTTCCACTATTTTATCTTCCAGGTCTCTTATCTGTTCTTCTGCCTCAGTTATTCTGCTATGGATTCCTTCTAGAGAATTTGTAATCTCATTTGTGTTGTTCATCATTGTTTGCTTCCTCTTTAGTTCTTGTATGTCCTTGTTAAATGTTTCTTGTATTTTCTCCATTCTATTTCTAAGATTTTGAATCATTTTTACTATCATTACTCTGAATTATTTTTCAGGTAGACTGCCTACTTCCTCTTCTTTTGTTTGTTCCGGTGGGTTTTTACCTTGCTTCTTCATCTGCTGTGTGTTTCTCTGTCTTCTCATTTTGCTTAACTTACTGTTTTGGGGGTCTCCTTTTCACAGGCTGCAAGTTCATAGTTTCCGTTGTTTTTGGTGTCTGCCCCCAGTGGGTAAGGTTGGTTTGGTGAGTTGTGTATACTTCCTGGTGGAGGGGACTGAAGCCTGTGTTCTGGTGGATGAGGCTGGATTTTGTCTTTCTGGTGGGCAGGACCACATCCGGTGGTGTGTTTTGGAGTGTCTGTGAACTTATGATTTTAGGTAGCCTCTCTGCAAATGGATGGGGTTGTGTTCCTGTCTTGCTAGCTGTTTGGCATGGGGTGTCCAGCACTGGATCTTGCTGCTTGTTTTAGTGGAGCTGGGTCTTAGCGTCGAGACGGAGATATCTGGGAGAACTCTCGCCAATTGATATTACGTGGGGCCGTGAGGTCTCTGGTGGTTTAATGTCCTTCATTCAGCTCTCCCACTTCAGAGGCTCAGGCCTGACACCTGGCCAGAGAACCAAGACGCTTTCAGACACACGGCTGCTAGTGTTGGAGGGTCTCCTGCAGAGGCAAGTGGTGGCTGTGACTCACTGGGGTCAAGATCACTGGCAACAGAAGCTCTGGGAAGTACTCCTCCCTCACATTCCTTTGCTGCTTTGTCTTTGTCTAGGGAAGCTTCAGGTGATCAGGGGAGGTACAGCCCAAACTCAAGGTGTTCCTGACAGTGCTCAGAAACCTGAAGAAGCATCAGTCTTGAGCAGGAAGCCAGTTCCATTGAAGATCGACCTATGAACCTGGCCACTCCCTGGGGACTTGGTGTGACTCTGTTTTATGAACTCTTGTTTAAGCTATCATTTCTTTTCTTGCTTGACACTTTTCCTTTGTTTCTGCGTTCCCTCACTTCTCTAATTAGTAACTGCTTGAAGCTGCTCTTTGGAACTTGGGCAAGGCCAAACAAGAAGCAGGGGTTGTGGAGGGGCTTGTACTTGGGAAGACCCCACAGGGTCCTGCTTGGATTCACTAAGAAGTAGTTTTGCCTGAAGTCACATAGCTGTGAATGTGATACTGGCTTAAAACCTCAAGATTTGTCTCCACCTTATATTGCACTGCTCTTTCAGTGAGTACCTTAAGTTCAGGTCTTTTGAATTCAAGCCGTCTATTTTTCCACCAAACTGCACTCTCTCCAACCATGAACGAGAAGAACACTTTCAGATGGCAGATGACTCATTAATGCTGTTTGACTCAGAACATAATTATCAGCCTTTAGATCTGCCTCTCTGTTTTGCTCTGGGCCCTATTCCTTTCCTCTTTGCCCTGGCCCTAGAGAACACTCTTGTCATTCTTTGCTTGCCTAAGGTTTCAAATCAGTATCAAAATATTCTTAGAAAGTAATAGAATCCTGAGCTGAGAGTTCCAGCTTCCCGAGGATTCTTCCTAATAAATAGCCTCTTAGCACGTCTGTTTCATAGACCTTTGTGGGAAATTTGCATTTTGATAGAGAACTTCTGAAGATGAAAAGCCTTAACCTACAGACTGACTAGCTAATGATAGTATATCAGGTACAAGAGGGCAGTGCCCTCTAGGGTAAAACACAATTAAAGAGGAATAAAAAAGTTTTTCCAGAGATCCTCTGATCTCAGCCTGTAGGCAAATGGTGTCCCAGATAATAGCACACCTGCAGAAGTCTCTACTACGCAGTGAAATAGGATGTAATAACCTTCATGTTTTAGAAGGTGGCAGCTCTGATTCTTAATTTAACCTCACTAGTGATTTTCATAACTAAAGTTTATAAATTGTCTGCAATGGTCTATTAAATGAAAAAATGCTTCCACACCAGTGTGGGCTTCAGCATAGGTGGACTTGAGCATGATGTGAGTGTAGGGATGGAGGACATAATAGATACTTTTACAATTGACCCTTGAACAACACTAGTTTGAACCTAGGGGGTCCACTTATGCATGGGTTTTTTCAAGAATAAATACTACAGTTTTACACGAACCCAGAATCGCATTGATTGAATCCACAGATACAGAAGACCGCCTATAAGTTTTACACAGATTTTCAACTCTGTGGACGATCAGTGCCCCTAACTCCCACGTTGTTCCAAGAGTCAACTCTTCTCTTGTCTCTCTCAAGGGAAAGGCAGTGCTCCGGGAGCCTAATACTGTCTTAGAGAATGGATGTGCCACTGTAAGAAATCTGGAATTATTGGCATAATTGAAACATACACACATGTAAGGTGTCTTTTCTAATGCTTCATCATATGAAGGACTTAGAGGTCTGGGGAAATACTTTGGTTGCATTTAATGAGTACATGTGTAAAAGAAGCTTGGGTATGTTGAAACATACCCAACTTAAGAACTTATGGAGTATTATTCTGAAAAAGAATGGATGTATGTATATATATAACTGTATCACTTTGTCCACCTGAAACTAACACAACATTATAAATAAACCATACTCCAATATAAGACAAAAATTAAATTAAAAATTAAAAAAAGAACTTATGGAGTATTATTGAAGTACAAGCCTTTTGTTATATTAAACTATTGAAGTCTTTGACAAGACTAAAATTTAAGTCCTTTAACAAGATGGAAAAATATCAGTTGAATCTTGAAAAAGACAGAAAAGCCATCTTCTCTCTGGATGCTTCATTTGAAATGATGAAAAACGGAATTAGGCTAGAGGCTTAAGTTTTATAACTATCCCTCTTTAGCGCAATAGAGGTTTTTTTTTCTTTTCTTTCTCTTAGATAAGGCAAAAGAGATAATAGAGGGTGGCTCAGGAGACATGTTAGCTTAAGATCAAAGTAGCAGGAGTATGTGTATGCTTAGAGGTCAGTGTTCTAAAAAGGAATAGAGCCTAGAATGTTTCCAAAAATAGATGGCAACAAAGGGGAAAGAAAAGGAAAAGGGAAGAAACCTACAACAAATCTGATTAAAAAGAAAATGGGATAATGGATTCAAGAGAATATGCAGTTGATCATTCACTTCTCCACATAGCTCAAAATTTGGAACAATGGAATATCATGACTGTTTTTTCTTTCGCTTTTGGACACATTTTGTCATTTCTTTTGCAGGTGTGAGTGGGATGTGACATAGAGGTTGCTATAGTTACTCATTTTTAATGAGTTTCAAGACTTATCCAACCAAATACCTTTCTCACCCTCAAAATTTTTAGAGTACAGGGGAAATTTGTGACTGAAAAATGGCTCGTCATAACACAAATTTAAAAAATAATTAAAAACTACTTCAGGGATAAAATTTTAATTTATTGAACCATGATTTATTCTTTGATTTATTTTTGTCAAGTATATGATTTGAGGACATTTAAATAACACTTATTTGACTAAAAGATATTTAATCCCTTAAAAATGATTTTTTTATTGTGAGTTTATAACACTTAGCATATCTATTAATAATCAAGAATATGTGATGGTAAAAAATTCAAATACAATTTACAAAAATCAAAATATACTATCACTTTAGAAAGAAAAATAGTTTTAGAATATTTAGCTCCCCCAAATTTTAAATTACCTTTCACAGTGGGGAAAAAAAAATCTATACTATACTTATGAAAGGAGACTATAAACTTTCTAGTGCAGAAGCAAATGAAGGATGTTCAGAGGAAGTGGCGAAATCTCATTATTTAGGAAACCAAAATAAGAGAGGTTAATGGTTAAAACTAATAAGGATGATTTCAGATATCTTTCATGCTAATGATAAGGACATTCAGTATGTTGGAAACCTACAGAAAAATTAGAGGAAAAACAAAATGAGAATAATTTGGCCAAGATAGGCTTGAAATATTCATGACAGTAGACATTAGCTCCTTAAGCGGGATTCCTAGTACAACTTGGCAAAATTCTGTTTGATTATTCCTCCTTCAAAATGAGCCCAACCGTAAACAGCCACTATAATCATGGCTTAAGTTGACGTTTCCAGGTCTTTATTAGTGTAACGTAAAATATTTACATAAATATTTTATTGCTTAAAATAGTTCCAGAGCTACAGAAATACTAAAAATGATGTTTAGGCCCACTGCTCAGTAAGAAACATTTCTAAACCAAATTTAGGTATATGTCCATCTGTCTACCTTAGAATTAAAGAGTTACAGGAAAAAGAGCACTTTTTTTTAGCAACTTCACACTTGAACCCCAACCTAATATGATATATATATATATATATATATATATAAAGTCCTCCTACACTTTAGTTCTATGAAAGAGGAATAGACAGAAAAGTATAGCCTTTTATAAGAGTTTACTTGGGTGAATAAATGTTATTTCAGTTTTTAATTATTTTTTACATCTCAGGAATATCAACTTAATTCTGAAGTGAGAACTCTGATGTTGATACAATAGCCACTAGCTATAATGCTTTACTAGTCTGAAATGAGAGGTGCTACAAGTGTAAAGTACACGCCAAATCAAAAGACTTAATCTAAAAAAAAAGTAGAATATTGTATTAATTTTTATATTCATTACATTTTAACTTGGTGATATTTTGGATGTATTGGATTAAATAACTCGTCAGTTTCTCTTTACCTTTTTAACATAGCTGCTAGAAAATTTAAGATTACACATGTGGCTCACATGATATTTCTCCTGGATAATGCTAATTTAGACCAAGAGATCCTTAAATACGGAATTGTTAGCAAGGTTAGCTATTTCAACATTTTTTTCCTTTGAGAAATGATGTTATATAAGTTGATGGGGTTTCTAAGGAAATCGGCAGAGCCTGCTTAGCTCATTATTGCAAACAGTGATCACTACCACGAGACTAGTTATGATCCATCACCATACAGCTGACCTCCTTCATCCACTTTGCCCAGTCTCTCTCCCCGCTGGTAACCACTAATCTGGTCTCTGTATCAATGAGTTGGCTTTTGTTTTATTTTGGTTTTTGAGATTCCACATATGAATGAAATCATACGGTATTTGTCTTTCTCTGACTTACTTCACTTAGCATAACACCTTCAGGGTCCATCCAGGTTGTTGCAAATAGCAGGATTTCATTCTTTTTTACTGGTAGGTAGTATTTTATTGCATATATATATTACAACTTCTTTATCCATTCATCCATCAGTGGATACTTAAGTTGTTTCCGTAACTTCCATTCATCTATGAGTGGATACTTAAGTTGTTTCTTGGCTATTATAAATAATGCTGCAATCAACATAGGGGTGCATATATCTTTTTAAACTAGTGTTTTTATGTAAATACCCAGAAGTGCAATAGCTGGGTCATATGGTAGTTCTATTCCTAATTTTTGGATAATCTTCATACTGTTTTCCATGCTGGCTGCAACAATTTACAGTCCCATCAACAGTGTATGAGGATTCCCTTTTCTCCATAACCTCTCCAACATTTGTTATTTTTGTATTTTTGATATTAGCCATTCAGCTGGTGTGAGGTGATACTTCACTGTGGTTTTGATTTGAATGTCCCTGATGGTTAGTGATGTTGAACATTTTTTCATGTGTATGTTGGCCATTCTGTATGTAATCTTTGGAAAAATGTCAATGCAGGTCCTCTGCCCATTTTGTAATTTTTTTTTTTTTTTTGCCATTGAGTTGCGTTATGTTGAATGTTAACCCTTTATTGGATAAATGATTTGTAAATATCTTATCCCATTCAGTAGGTTACATTTTAGTTTTGATGATGGTTTTCTTTGTTGTGCAGAAGCTTTTTAGTATGATGTAGTCCCGTTTGTTTATTTTTCATTTTTTTCCCTTGACTTTTGGTGTCATAGCCACAAAAATGTTACTAAGACTGATGTCAGTGAGGTTACTGCCTATGTTTTCTTCTAGGAATTTTATGGTTTCAAGTCTTATGTTCAGGTCTTTAATCCATTTTCAATTAATTTTTATGTATACTCTTAGTTGTTTAATTTCATTCTTTTGCTTGTGGCTGTCCAGTTTTCTGACATCATTTATTGAAGAACCCATTGTGTGTCACCTGCTCCTTTGTCATATAGTAATTGTATGTGTGGGTTTATTTCTAGGCTGTCTGTTCTGTTCCACTGATCTGTATCTGTTTTTGTGCCCCTACCATCCTGTTTTGATTACTACAGCTTTGTGATATAGTTTGAAATTGGCGAGTGTGATATCTCTAGCTGTGTTCTTTCTCAAAGTGGTTTTGGTTATTCGGGATCCTTTGTGGTTCCATACAAATTTTAGAATTCTTTTGTTCTAGTTCTTTGAAGTATGACATTGGCATTTTGATAGGGGTTTGCATTGAACTTTACCTAGTATGGATGTTTTAACAATATTAATTCTTCCAGTCCATGAACATAGAATATCTTTCCAACTGTCTTCTTTAATTTCTTTCATCAGTGTCATAGTTTTCAGTGTACAGGTCTTTTACCTCCTTGGTTTAATTTATTTCTAGGTATTTTATTCTTCCTCGATGCAATTATAAATGCGGTTGTTTTCTTAATTTCTTTCATAGTTTTCTAGTATTATATAGAAACACCACAGATTTCTATATATTGATTTTGTAACATGTGTCTTTACTGAATTTATTTATTAGTTCTAACAGTTTTTTAGTGGAGTCTTTAAGGTTCTCTAAATACAGTATCATGTCATCTGCAAACAGTAACAATTTTACTTCTGTCTCTCTGATTTGGATACCTTTTATTTTTTGCCTAATTGTTGTGGCTAGGACTTCCAATAATATGTTGAATAAAAGTGAAAGTGACCATCTTTGTTCCTGATATTAGAGGAAAAGCTGAAAGCTTTTCACCACTGAGTATGATGTTAGCTGTGGGTTTGTCGTATATGGCCTTTATTATATTTAAGGTATACTCCTTTCATACCACTTGAGTTTTTATCATAACTCGATATTGAATTTTGTCAAATGCTTTTTCTGCATCTATTAAGATGATCATATGATTTTTATCCTTCATTTTGTTAATGTGGTGTATCCTGTAATGTTGAATCATCCTTGTGTCTCTAGAAAAAATAAATCCCACTTGATCATGATGTATGGTCCTTTTAATGTATTGTTGAATTCAGTTTGCTAGTATTTTGTTGAGGAATTCTGCATCTATAGTCATCAAGGATATTGTCGTATAATTTTCCTTTTTTCTGGTGTCCTTCTCTGGTTTTGGTGTCAGGATAGTGCTGGCTTTGTAAAATGTATTTGGAAGATTTTCTTCCTCTTCAATTTTTTGGAAGAGTTTTGAGAAGGATAGGTACTAAATCTTTGAATGTTTTGTAGAATTTGCCAGTAAAGCTGTCTGGTCCCGGGGCTTTTGTTTGTAGGGAGATTTTGATTACTATTTTAATCTTCTTGCTAGTAATCAAGTCTATTTAGATTTTATATTTCTTCATGATTCAGTCTTGGAAGAGTGTATGTCTAGGAATTTATCCATTTCTTCTAGGTTGTCCAATTTGTTGGCATATAATTGCCCATAGTGGTCTCTCATAATCCTTTGTCTTTCTTTGGTACCAGTTGTAACTTCTCTTTTATTTCTGATTTTGAGTCCTCTTTTTTCTTAGTCTAGCTAAAGGTTTGTTGATTTTGTTCCTTTTCAAAGAACCAGCTCTTAGTTTTACCAATCTTTTTAAGTGTTTTTTAGTCCTTATTTCATTTATTTCTACTCTAATCTTTATTATTTCCTTCCTTCTACTCTGAGCATCATTTTTTTCTTCTAGTTTCTTTAGATGTGAAGTTAGATTGTTTATTTGGGGTTTTTTCTTGTTTCTTGAAGAACTCTGTATTGCTATGATCTTCTCTCTTATGACACTTTTGCTGCATCCCATAGTTTTTGGTATGTTGTATTTCTGTTTTCATATAGCTCTAGGTATTAATTTCTTCTTTGATTTCTTTGACCCATTGTGGTTCAGTAGCTTGTTGTTTGTTCACATTTTTGTGGTTTTTTCCCTCTTTTTTCTTGTGATTGACTTATAGTTTCATACCATTGTGGTTGGAGAAGATGCTTGATATAATTTCAGTCTTCTTAAATTTATTGAGGCTTGTTTTGTGACCTAATATGTGATTTATCCTGAAGAATGTTCCCTGTGCACTTGAGAAGCACTTGAGAAGAATGTGTATCCTGCAGGTTTTGGATGGAATGTTACATATGTATGTAATGTTTTATATATATATATATATATATATATATATGTAATGTTATATATGCAATGTTATATATATATGTATATATAAAATATGGTATGGAGAGAGAGAGAGTGTGTGTGTGTGTGTGTGTGTGTGTGTGTGTGTGTGTGTGTCAATCTAGTCTAATGTGACTGATGTTTTGTAACTGATTTTCTGCCTGGATGATCTATCCATTTTTTAATTTATTTATTTTTGGCTGTGTTGGGTGTTTGTTGCTGCACACGGGGTTTCTCTAGTTGCAGCAAGCAGGGGCTACTCTTCATTGTGGTATGTGGGCTTCTCATTCCAGTGGCTTCTCTTGTCACGGAGCACAGGCTCTAGGTGCGCAGGCTTCAGTAGTTGTGGCACATGGGCTCAGTAGTTGTGGCTCAGGGGCTCTAGAGTGCAGGCTCAGTAGTTGTGGTGCACGGGCTTAGTTGCTCTGCGGGATGTGGGATCTTCCTGGACCAGGGATCAAACCCTTGTCCCCTGCATTGGCAGGCAGATTCCCAACCACTGTGCCACCAGGGAAGTCCCTCTATCCATGATGTAAGTGGTGTGTTAAAGTCCCCAAATATTGTATTGCTTTCAATTTCTCCCTTTTTGTCTGTAATATTTGCTTTGTATATCGTGGTGCTCCTTTGAGTACATATACATTTACAAATGTTATATCTCCTTAATGGATTGACCCCTTTATCACTATGTAATTTTCTTCATTGTCTTTTTTTTACAGTATTTGTTTTAAAGTCTATTTTGTCTGATATGAATATAGCTACTCCAGCTTTTTCTTTTCATTTCCATTTGCATGAAATATCTTTTTCCAACTCTTAGCTTTCAGTCTGTGTGTGCCCTTTCTTTTGAAGTGAGTCTCTTGTAAGCAGCATATAGACAGGTCTTGTGATTTTAATCTCTTCAGCCATTTTACGTCATTTGGTGAATTTAGTCCATTTACATTTAAACTAGTTATTGACAGGATGTGCTTATTGCCATTTTAATTGTTTTCTGTCTGTTCTGGTAGCTTCTCTGTTTCTTCTTTTTCTCTCTTCCCTTTGTTTTGTTGTCTTTCTTTAGCGTTATATTTATAATATTTTCTCCTTTTATTTTGTGTGTTTACTATAAGTATTTTCTTTGGGGTTATCATGAGGTGCACATGTAACACTCTATGTAAATAGTTGCCTGTTTAAGTTGGTAGCAACTTAAATTTGAACACATTCCATACCTTTATTTTTTAAACCCCACCCCCACCCCATGCTTTATACTTTCAGTGACACTTTTTACATCTTTGTTTTATGCATCCCTTGACTAATTATAGTAATTTTAGTTAACTTTACTACTTTTTTGTTTTAACCTTCATGCTTGCTGTATAAGTGATTGATCCACTACTTGTATATATTTACCTTTTACAGTGAGGTTTTTACTTTCATAAGTTTTCTTGTTCTTAATTAGTGCCATTTCTTTTCTTAAAGAAGTCCCTTTAACATTTCTTGTAAGGTTGACTTAGTGGTGATGAACTTCTTTAGCTTTTGTTTTCTGGGAAACTCTTGATCTCATTTTTAATTCTGAATGATAACCTTGTTGTGGGAGGTTTTTTTTCCTTTCATCACTTTGAATATGTTATGGCACTCCCTTCTAGCCTGGAAAGTTTCTGCTGAAAAATCTTAGAGCCTCATAGAATTTCCCCTGTACAAAATAAGTTATTTTTCTCTTGCTGCTTTTAGTATTCTCACTTTATCCTTAACTTTTACCATTTTAATTGTAATGTGTCTTGGTGTGTGTCTTCTTGGGTTCATCGTATTTGGAACTCTCTGGGATTCCTGGACTTGAATGTCTGTTTCTTCCACAGGTTAGGAAAGTTTTCAGCTACTGTTTTTTCAAATAGTTTTTCTGGCCCTTTCTTGCTCTTCTCCTTCTGTGACCCCTATAATGCAAATGTTTTTCCACCTGATGTTGTCCTGAAGGTTCCTTAAGGTATTTCCACTTCTTAAAAATTCATTTTTTTTTCATTTTGCTGCTCTGTGTGAGTGATTTCCTTTGTTTTATATTCTAGCTCACTGATTTGTCCTTCTCCCTCATCCAGTCTCTTGTTGAACCCCTCTAGTGCATTTTTTAGTTCAGTTATCACTTCTGTTTGTTCCTATATTTTCTGTCTCTTTGTTGAAATTCTCATATTTGTCCATTCTTCCCCTGATTTCTTGGTGAGCAAGTTTTTGACCATTATTTTGAACTCTTTACCAGGTAGATTGCTTATGTCCATTTTCTTCTTTTCCTGAGGTTTTGCCTTGTCATTTTGATTGGAATATTGTTTCCACATTTTGCCTAATTCTCTGTGTTTGTTTATATGTATTAGGTAAATCAGCTCTCTCTCCCAGTCTTGAAAGAGTGGGCTTATTTAGGAGATATCTTGTGGGGCTCAGAAGTTAACTCCCAACTGGCCACTAGAGCCAGGCATTCAAGGGCTGTCCCCTATGTGGGCTATGTGTGCCCTCCTACAATGGGAGGGCTGCAGGGTGCTAGTGGAAGGGACTGGACCCAGCCTGGCCAAGGGTCTGGCCAAGGCTACTGTGGAGTGCTGGTAGGTGGGGTTATTTCTTGGCCAGTTGTGAGGCCTGACTGAGCCACAGCGTGGGTGGATCTCTCAGTGGGACATGCACACGAGCACTAACAGGTTATAGGGAGAATTCCAAAATGCCTCCCACCAGTGCTGGTATTAGTAAGGTAGCCTGAGGTCACAAAAAAGGCTCCCACCAGTGTGTCTGTCCCCAGGGAATGTCCCCACTGGTTCCTGCCTCCAGATGTCTCAAGATTCGTAAGTGGGCCACCTTCACCTGTGGTCCATGAGCTTTTCAGTCTAGTGTTTTTGCACTCTTTTCATGTTGTGGGAATTGTGTGGGGGTCCTTTGTGAGCAAGATTTCTGTTCCCTGGAGTTCTGTGGTTTTCCTGCATGCATTCTCTGTTGGTTTTCAGAGCCAAGTGTTTTGGGGGCTTGTCTCTCTTGTGCAGCATCTAAGGGTTGGGGTGCCTGTTGTGGAGCTTGAACCCCTTCCTCCTCAGGAAAAAGATCCATACCTTTGTGGTCCCTCCCAGCTGGGGTGTGGTTTTTACCTTGGTGAGACTGTCTCTCTGCCTTTCCCACCCATCTTGATTCTGTCCTTCTACTCTTTGTTTTGGAGGCTCCGTTCATGTAATTTTCAGGTCCCTTTATGAGGGAATTACTTCATATGCAGTTGCAGATTTGTTGTGTCTGTGGTAAGCGGTACGTTCAGGAACTTCTACGCTGATATCTTGAACCCTCCAGAAGAATAACGTTTGACATAAGAAATTTACATTCCTTTTTATTAATTACACATAACCATAATTAAAGTTCAGTGAAAATCTCTAATCCAGTGAGAAATAGTTTAAATCGGTTGTTCTCAAGCTTTAGTGTACATCAGAAACATCTGGAGGGTTTGTTAAAACACTGGCAGCTGGGCCCCATATCCAGTTTCTGATTCAGATATCTGGGGTGGGACCTGAGAATTTGCATTTCTAAACTTCCCCGTGACACCGCTGCTGCTGTTGGTAGGGGAACCACATTTTGAGAACTACCAGGCTAAGTTTTTCCTCAGTGATCAAAAAGCATATCAGTAAAAACAGTTTTTCTTTAGGTTTACCAATTTTTGTAGTCTCACATAAAAGAATAATAGACAAAAAATTATATAAACAAAACATCTATTCTAAAACTAAGCATTATGCCCCTAAGAAAATTATTGTGTAAGAAATTCATCTCTCAAAGTAACATATACATAGTTGTTATTCTCAACAGTCAACTTTTTTTCTTTAAAAGCTTCTTTTTATTTCTAACTTGAAAAGGATGCCAGATTAATTCTTTGTGCTTTACATGGGAGAAAATTAGTTTTAAACGTCCTATGCTGAGGCAATATATGGTTATATCATCATGTGAAGGCATGAAATTTCCTAAAGGATCAATGTATTTCAGTGCCATTTTCTCAGTTCGTAACCAAAACGAGTAACACTTTTTTCTTCAGGATTTCATCACCTTTTTATCACTTGGGATTGAGGTTTTGTGTTAGCTTAGTATTTCTGTGGTAAAATCATTTAAATCTCTGAAACAGATTAACAAAATAAACATGTCATCTTCAAAAATCAAATTCATGAAAGTTACAATGTTATGCAATTTCAAATGTATTTCCACTCAGTAAAACTTAATTTTATTCTTAGAACATTCTATTGGGAAGCAATTTTGCATCCTATATGTTGTAGCCTACAAATAGTATCATTTTGACAATTATTCCATTGAAATCTAGTTCCAGTGTTCAATATTTAATACTTATCTTTTTATATTTCACAGTTTTTAGTATCTGAGCCATTATTGCATAACATCTAGTTTAAACTCAGACTCCTTTGTTATTCCAGGTTCTCTACAATCTGAAGTTAATCCATTTGCTCATAGTTATTTCCTCAACATAAACCTTTGTGAAATTTTAGTTTACAGACCTTCAGATTTGCCTTGTGATTTCTTGCTTCTGAGCCACAACCTGAAATATCCCGCTGTCCCCCGTCTTGGCCTGTAAATCCTACCCACCTACCTCCATCAAGTCTTTCCTTACTAAATCAGATCTCCCTGGACACTTAATATTGGACATGTGCTATTAGCTAACTTCGCCTGTGTTCAAAATAAATAACTACCATTTGCATGATTGCTCTTTACCAGGACCTGAAATAGGTCATTTACCTGGCATAATCATCGAAAGGATTAGGTACTATTATCATTCCCATGTTAATGTTGAAAGCTCAAGCTCAGGGAGGTGAAGTAACTTGTCCAGTGAAGTAGCTCTTAAGTTGCAGAGCTGAAATTCCATTCCAGGTCTCTGTATCTTGCAGAGTCAAGTACATATAACCAACTACCATGTTGTATTGCGTGGCAGCCTCCAAATTATGACTGGGGTATATATTTTGTGTAAAAAAAGCATCTTAGTATACAAAAGGAATACTTAGAATTACTTATGCTTTGATTGGAATTCAGCTCATTAAAGTTGTATATTTAAAAAGGAACCTGATTTTTTAAACCTAAAGGCCCAAATCATTAAGCCTCTTATTTGCTTTATGAATCTAGTAATTTGGTGTTAAAATTTAAAAATCACTTTCACTTTGATAAATACATAGCTAATAGATTTGGCAGATTAAATGCCTTGAGATACTTAAAAGCATTTACAATAAAGTTTAATTAAATTTCTTTAGATATTTCAGACTATAGTCCCAGATTTATCTGATTTTTCTCAAGCCCTTCAAACAACTGACAGGGAAGTTTGTCAGTCTATATACCTGCATTTTTCTAAGCATGTAAGCAATGCTTGTAAATTTAATAAAGGAAACTTTAAAATTTAGTAACTCGTATTCTCCTGAGTATGTCTAACATATTTAAAAGCATAAACAAAGCATTACTGAAGATGCACTATTATTTCAAATACATTACTACATGTACTTAACCCTCCTAAAATTTATTCTTAAGTAATTATGAAAAAAATAACTTATTTTCACACTTTGTGGAGGTAACAAGACTTTTTATGGAGGTAACAATGTATTAAAAGCTGGGGTGGGGAGGCAGAATTACGTCTTGGTAGGACTGAAGCCACTTGGTTGAAGATTGAGGATCATGGTGGAATCAATTATCCTTTAAAATTAGTGCTAGAACAGGGAGTGCTGAGGAAATCATTCAAGGCTGTTTGACCTTAGCTGGCATTTATTGAGCTAGGTCTCTTCTTTTAGAAATGGGAATCTTCAAATCCCCTGCCTTCCGTTTTTGCCATCTGGTGTCTTATTCACTACCCTCATCTATTCAGTGAACCCCAGGGTATCTTTCATAGATTTTATTATATAATTTGAGTTGAGATTCTTCACTGCCTAACCACATTGCAATTAATTTAATCAATGAATTAAATTGTGAGATTTTGTCCTTAAGGGATTTGCAGCCTGGCATTTCTTTACATATGTTTAGAAACTCATTTTTGTCCTTTCTTTAGCACATCTTACATCTCATAGTATTTGCCATGATGCTGCAAAAAATTACTGCTACATCTTATAAATATTGCCTGGGTATGTAAGTGGAATCATATCTAAGAAGATTTGATTAATTTCTTCTATTTAACCAATTCATATAAACATTCCAAGTACACATATAAATGTTATATAGTATATTTATTTTTAAGTACTTTTACTGTTTAATTTGACAATAAAAAACATGCTTAGTACTTAATTCTTATAAATCTAACAAACATAATGACTTATTTTATTTGCTTCAATGATATATTTACTCATTTCAAATTAAAATCATAAGTCTAAATCAATTCCTCATTAACACAATTGCATTAGAATCACAATGTTGGCCTGCTACTCTGATAGACAAGATTTTTTGACCATTACAAATAGATAAAACAAAATATATAAAAAGTTCTTCATATAAACATATTAATATTATGGTTTTGATTTACTTAAAATTTATTAATTGTGAATCATTCAGGGATTAAAAGGTGCTTACACTCTGGGGGAAGTGGTTGAGGCTATACCTTAATCAGTGATAAAGATTATGTTCTTTTCTCATATTTTCCATGTCTATTTTTTGTATCAATATTATGTTTACCTTGTAAAAGCAGATAGGAAGTAAATATCTTTGAATTCCTTGCAATATTTTATGTAATATTAAAATTACCAGGGTTTTTTGAGTATTTGTAGAAGTCACCTGTAAAACTGCCCAGATTTGATACTTCTTTCTAGGAAGATACTAAATTACTGAGGCATTTCCTTTAATGATCTTTAAAACATTCAGTTTGGATCTGCTGCATCTATAAATATGCCTCTCTTTACATTTCTAATACTGACAACTGTTTCTTCTCTTTTCCTTAGTAAATATTTCCAGTTGATAATAACTATCAAACTACCAACTTTTAAATTTGCTGCCCTCTGATTTTGGTTTTCTATTCCAGTGTCTTCTGCTCTGATACTGCTTTTATATTTTCTTTGGGATTATTTGTTCTTCGTCTCGACTTTGAAAGTTGGAACCTCCTGATCATTACATTTTGGTCTTTCTCTTCTGTAAATTCATGGCTATAAGGTTATACATTTCTGTCTGAATATCTGTTTAGCTATATCTCACAGATTCTGACATTATCTATTTATCATTAAGAAATTTCACTATAGTCTCTTTGCATGGATTATCTGGAAGTATTTCTAAATATCTGTCCTTCCTTGTTTTCTTTTTGTCTCCGATTTTAACTGAACTCCACTGTGGTTACAGATCATGTTCTGTATTTTTCTGTAATTCTTTAAAATATATCAACAGTTATTTTATAGCATAGTACATGGTTATTTTTTATAGGCATTTCATACCTGATTGCAAATAATTTCATTGTGCAGTTATTGGAAACAGAATTCTTCATATGTCTGTTAGAATAGAACTGTAGCAGAAGATTAGTTCCTTTGTTTGCGCAGAGGGAGAGTGATAACTTTTTATTTCTGTATTTGTTTTATCCTGATGGTAAGCATGAAATTTCTGGATTAGATGCAGACTGATTATTTACATAGCAATCTTAGTGCTGATTCCCATGACTCGTTTTTCTTTTGGGACAATATGATGAGGGCATATATTACCCTATGTGTAAAGAGTAGGGGCTCTTTAGGAGAGGAGAGGACTTGAGAATTACGAATCTTGGAGCTTGTCTAGGGACTCTTACATAAATGTCTTTCATCCCCTGCAGAAAAGGGAGAGAAAATTTTGCTCTCTACTGCAAACAAATCCTCTCTGGGAAGGGAGCAGGGAGGTCCCTTGGTTGTTACAACCCTTTCCAATAGAAACAAATGGCTCCAGGAAAGAGAAATTTGTATATCTCCTCTGGATATTTTGCTATTTGTAATGTCTAGGGCTTGTTTTCTATTCACTCATGTTGAACTCAGGTTGCCTATAATGTTTGCTCAGAAACCCTCACTATACAGAGATATGGAAATATTAGTTTCCCAGTGGAGAGACCCCACCTATCCTTAAACCTGCCTCGGCAGACTGAGTCATGTGGGAAAGTAGCCCCAATTCCAAGTTGCTGGTTATTATTCAGTAGCGGGTATTACTTTGGGATTTCAACCGCAATCAATTTGGAGGTTTAGAATTCATCTCTCTTACACCCAGCTACTCCACAGCATGTCATTCTTTCAGCCTCTACTCTGTTCATGATGGTAGTGAGCTATGAGATGGGGTGGGAGTAAGGGACTCCCTGTAGATTTTGGAAGTAATAAGTTAGTTCTCTCCTCACGCTACTTCCACTTAGACTATTTCCTACTAAAATATATCAAAATTTTAGGTAGTGATTAGAACCATGAAAACAGAAAACAAAATTCAGTGATTCAACTGACTTTATGCAAAGCTAAATTAAATTAACTGCATAAATATTCGAATTGATAAAGCTGGATTTTACATGTAGCATTTCTCTTAATGCCATCTTTTTAATGTTTTTTCTCAGTGGACCATAAGACAATAAGTGCAAACTCAATAGAAACTGAACTCAAAGGCATAAATTTAAACAATATAGGGAATATTCATAGTGAATAATGATCAAGACAATGAAGTTACAACTTAGTGAATAAAAACAAAATGAGTTCTCTATAAAAACAATAATAAGCAACCAAACACAATCGTATTACATTAAGAAAAAGTGGCATTTCTTTCCTAATCTCCATTTCATAACCACAATAAAAATATGAAAATATCCCAATTTCAGAGCATTCCAAGCAATACAGATAAAACTAAGTGATCTACACAATTGTAATTTTTTTAAAGCATGTTTTTATGCTATTTTTTAAAAAATTTAAAGATAATTTGGGTATTTTTAAAGTTTTAATTTTTCCATTATATATTCATGGAATAAATATTTAAAATAAATAATTTGATCAAGATTTTTAATGTTCATTTTTCTTAACTAAAGAAAAAATATTCAATTATACTTTAAAACTATAGCAGCTAAACTAAATTTGTCTTTCTCCTCGTATCTTGGGAATTATGAACTTGAACAATTCTTGTTTGTTTTTGCTTTTGAAAGGTTTGGTTGGCTGTTAGCAATATATAAACAGTCCATTCACTTTAGTGATAAGTGAGGTATGCCTGATGCTTTTTAGTTTGATTTACATATTTAGACCTAATACTAGATTTTGGTACAAGGCATGGCTGCTTTCTCATTGTTTTATTTGAAACCACATTTTTCTTGAATTGTTATTACTGTTTTTATATGTATTAAATCAAATTTTAGCCTAGGCTCAACAGATCTCTGATTAAGCAGATACATGTAATGAGATCGAGGCATTAGGCAATAGTTCTTCCCGTCTATGTGTATTTGAGAATGACATCAATAGGAACTTCATGATGCGTTGATTATGCTTTGTGAAAATTCTGTAAAATTTGATGAGGAATATGCTTCCTGGTTTCTTTTCCAGCCAGTACAAAATTCTCTTTAGACTTCCCCTTTTTATTTCCGCTATTAAGTTAAAGTAGTTGATCACTGTGGGTTATACTTCAAAGGAAAACCAGTGACTAATGGGCAATAGGATAGATATTACTACATCCCAATTTTCTTCACCTGATGTAATAGGATATTAATAATGTATATAATTATGTCCTTCATACACATTCAGAATACATGTAAATATTTAAGCTGTTAATACATGTTTGGCAACACACTCTTTCCAGTCATTGGACTAAAGCAGTGGTCCTCAAACTTTTAGCCTGCATGAGAGTCATTTAGAGGGCTTATGAAGATTCCTTACAGAATATTATTTTAGCCAGATTTTATGTGTGTGAAAGGGAGGGCAGATATACCTATGTAAAATGTTAGAATCATCGACATAAAATTATAGAAATTAGATGTTAATCAAAATCCATAATTATATATGCCAGGGAGCAGTATTTACTTTCTAAGATGTACTAATAGTTTATACAAATCTAGCAGTAGCTGGTTTGTTTTCCCATCGACATGTATGGTTTTACTTGAGAAGCATGCACCTGTCACCGTCGTTAAACTCTGATGAATCTTGATATATGTTTCCTTCTGTTCTATTTTGACTGACTTGGTACCCATAAGAACATGTAGAAATGATGGATGTTGATTTTAAATTGATGAACTCTGATTGCTGTGTCAGTGAACTGCTTCTTAATAATTGGCCTCATTCTTTCAAATCCTTTCCTATACAGTTGTTTTTAGTGGTGATGTATCTTTTGAGTGTGTGTGGAAGTAATCTGATAATGTTCTTTTTTTCATCTTATTCTTTTGAGAGGAAAGTATGACAGATTAAGTACATTCATGAGTTTTCAAAATATTTACTAAGACAATTTTAAAATTATACCAGTATCAACTGTCATTTTTTAAATGAGCTTTATAAAAATGTGCTGTCCTTTGCTTGTAAAAGATCAAGTACAACATAGTAGAAAGAGTTGAACAAGAATAATAATAAGAGGATTGCAAAACAATGAATTGCAAAAAAATTCTTGCATTAGTGTGCACATTTAGTCGGTTGTCTTAATACTTCAGCTTAAAGTTACCCTAGTAACCTGATGATTAAAAATATTTCTGGAAGAAGCAATTGAGAAAGCCTGTCAATTATTAGGAACTTTAGTCTAAGAGCAATGATCCAGGGGGAAAAACATGCCTGCCCTTCCTTTGGATAAAGTGATAGCCTCAGAAATAGGATGGGCATAAGATAAAAGGAATTGGGATAGATAGGAGGAAACGTTTCCTGGAGAGAGGTTTGTTGGACTTTGCAGTGCTGGGGCTGTGAAAATTGTACCTCTGAGATTATCTTTGGCAGACCTTTGCTGAATTTAGATAATTTAATGTTCATTCATTCTGATGGGAAAATGCCAGAGCTTCCCAGTTTGTGTTCCTTGGCACACTGCAGGGCCTCAGATGGTTACAGATGTGCCAGCATAGTGATCCCTTCAGCCTTAGCAGTTCTTGTATAAGCCTGGGACAACTGAAGTCAAAGGTCATGTCCTTCAGTCTTGAGCTGGTCCTGCCATTTTACTTCAAGTTGCCTGAATTATTATCATTTTCTATGTCTGATATATATATATATATATTTTTTTTTTTCAAAGGTAGGCAAGATGGCTCCTTGAGGTTCTACCTCTTAAAACAAGCCAGTCTACTTGCTGTCCTCCACCATGCTAATTAATTTCTAGTTTTGTGGCTTCCATGTCTAGAATGCCCTCCTCCTTCCAAACTACTATGTGCAAATTATTTCTTAAATAAAGCACAAGAAATATGATCCATAATGAAAACACAGTTAACTGAATGATATTATAACTTACAACTTCTGTTCAAAGAATGACCCTAAAAACAAAGTGAAAAGATATGCCTTAGGCTGGGAAAAATCTTTAAGAAATAAAGACAAACTAATAAAATATGGACCTAGGAAAGGAACAGACAGTTCACCAAACAAGAAACCTAGAAGGTCAACAAGCAACTGTAAGGTGCTTAACTTTACTAAGCAAATTAAAACAACAGTGAGATTCCAACTCATGGTATAATACTGGAAAAATCGATGACCCTAAAAGTAGATGAGGATGTGAAGAAACAGAAAGTTCTGTATTGGTGAGAGCAGATGAGAGAGCATTTGACAGTAGCTGGTAAAGTTGAAGATGTAGGCACAGCAATTTCACTTCTAGGTATCTATTCTAGAGAACACTTTACACTTGTGCAAAAGGATGTTCATTTGGCAAAATTATAAAAACTGGTATAACTATTCTTTATGCATAGTAACAGATTAACAAAATAACCCTTAAAGTGAATGAATTAGATTGAAGTGTATCAACATATATAAATACAAAAACAATGAAAAATGAGAAGGCAATCAGAAAATTATAGGTACTGCATGATACTATTTATTCAAAGTTTCAAGACTTACAAAATGTATTTTTTTTTTAATGGATAACATATGCAGTTCAATGCATGGGAATGATACATACCAACTTTGTAGCAGTGTTTACCTTTGGGGAGGGAGAGGATAGAATGGGGGATGAGTATTAGCTGGAATTAAAACATTTCATTAAAAAAAAGGAAATGTAAAGAAAATGTCAAAGTTACTATCAGTTTAACCTTCTCGTTGAGTATCTTACTGATATCTTCTACAATTGTCTGTATGTTTAAAATGTTTCAATCAAACATGCTTTAGATGAATGAGAGAAATCTAAAACCAGTCTGAATAAACTTAGTTGATTATACATACACACAGATATCTATCTATCTACCTAGATATGTATCCATGTGGGTAGATATCTGTATATTATATCTGTGAGACTCTACTTGACAAAGTGTTTAATTTTCCCATCAAATTATATATCCTTTAAGAGATGACGGTGTGATTTCTGTTTCTCTTCTGCCCTTTTCAGTGACTAGAACTGCACTAGGTATCTTCTGTATACGTTAACAAATAATTTTGTTAACTGATTGCACAAAACGTATTCACTGAACTGGAAATCCTTGCATGTTAAATTAGTAATGCAGCATTTGCAAACTTGCCAGGCACCAAAGAAGTAAATATGTTTCTGTATAGCAAAGTTTCTTTCTAACTTTGCCCTTTTATGCTGTCCTTGCTTCTTTCTCCTCTTCCCTCAACTATTTCTCCTCCTGTTCCCCACAGCATTCTTCTAAAACCATCAAAATCAAGTAAAGTGGGGTTTCATTACAAATAAAATGAGTTATTACAGCCCTCCAAACCTCTCTGTTCCATCCTCTAGCTAAATGGGTCAGTGCTCTTGGGATGAGAATAACGGGAACTCATAAATGGTGGTTTTGACCCAGAGGCATGTCAGATCCTAGATCAGATGTCTTTGCCAGAGGCAAACAGTGGTTAGAAAAAAACACTCTAAATTCTGCATCTCTCATTATCTCACTGTAGAAGCTAAACAACTTTATCTAGGAGAAACAACAGTTATTTCTAGGAGAAATAATTTTTGATTAAAATGACTACAGAAGATCAGAGGTGTCTGCATAGAGGTAATACATTGCTGATATATTTTCAAGCCTTCCAATTTATAGTCCATCAATGTTCTGAGATCTACATTTTATTTTAAAGAGTTGATAAATTAGTTTCTGTAAAGCAGGCCAAAAACTTTTAAGAAAATGAGAATCAGTTTGAGAATCCTCTAGTGTTTCTGGACCCTATCCCCAGAAAAACTCACTGGGACACAAATACACAAGTTTTCATGTAATTTCAGGGAGGCTTATGGAGCTGCTGAAGCTTATCCATGGACCCTCCTTATTCTGTAGACCCCAGGTCAACATACTTGTCCTAAACATTTCCTAATGCTTCTAGTACCTGCCTAGAAAAATCCTCAAATTATGATGTTATTACTAGATATGAACTTGTGGGATTTAAACAAATTATTGATTATTAACTGTAAAAGATTAAATAACACTATCATTTTTTTCAAATTGACCTGTAGTTTTAAAATATAGAAGTTCCTGCAAACAAAATTCTACCGATAATTCTGAAAACTACATAAAGAAGGGGAATTGTGGATTCTTTCAAATACATTTCTAATCTTTAAAACTTCATTTCTGTTTACTATTAAGGCAATTTTGCCAAAATGGAAACATACTGTATTGAATTCTTTTAGGCTTATTGCCTGATTTTACTTAGACTTGGGATGCACAATAATTAGCAATATTGAATTTGAATGAAGCCAACGTAGAGGAAAATAACTGGCTTTTAATCGTAATACCACTGTTTCTTTGATTGAGGTCACTAATTTAATGCAGCTAATGTGGCTATATTACTTATTCCTTTACTGAAAACAAACAACCCTTCCCAGGTCCTACCTCAGCATCGTCAGTAGCCTCTTCTGGCTCTTCATCTTCTGAAGAACACCTCTCTTCACCTCTGGCTCCTTCCATCTTCCCTGTCTACAAAGGAGTTCCCCCTGAACTCTTTTTCTCTTTTCTACATGGCTTTCTGGTTTCCCATTCACTTGAATGCAGATCTTTGACTCTCTGGTCACTTATTTGTTCCTTCTAATCAAGATCCCTTGACCAGCGAGTGACTAATGTATGTGTGTAACCTTGGGCTTACATGTAGTATAAGCCGTTTAAAAGCCAATATCATCTTATATTACAATAACTAAAGTCAAAGTCAGAGATCAAAGTCAAAGAGATTGAAAAATTAAACATGGGGAGAGATATGGACAATATGGCTGGTATCTGTAAGTAACTGAGGTCTATATAAAAGAAACATGAAAGGAGGGGCAGAGAAAAATGAGGCGCAGTGACGGGAGTAAAAACTTGAACTTGTCTACCACTCCCTTTTATCCTCTGAAGATTATTAGCACATATATTATCAAGCATCTTAGGAGTTGTCACCTATCAATGATGAGAGTGATGATGCCAATAAGGGTTAACCTTTATTGAGTAATTATATGTTAAGTCCTTTGTGATTAGATTCTTGTTTTATCTTCACAATAATTCTATGAGGTAAGTAACCGTAAAACTACTGTTTACCTATGCTCCATGATTAAAGAATCCATCCATGATTAATCAGTCAATCCACACTCAGAGGAACAGAGTTTATGCTCTTATTTGCTAAGCTCTATTGTCTCCCTCATGGGAAATCGAATCCAATAGTTCTGCTTTCACTCCCTTTCTTCTCCCATTCTCCATGCAGTTTGGCTTCTGATGGAATCTTATCCAGTCTTATGGATTTCAGTTCCATTTACACTTTGACAATCCCAAGATCACTTCTCCAGTCCCTCCCCTTGAGCTCTAGACTGCTGTTTGGCAATTCCAATTGGATTTCTAATAGGCATTTCAAATTGATCGTATTAAAAAAACAAACTCTGAGTTTCTTCCCTCAAACCAACTTCTGCAGATTTTATCTGATGAAATACCAACTCTATCCATATAATTGTTCAAGCCAAAAATGTTAAAATCATCCTTGACCAAGCCTCTTTTTATATTCATTTTTGCTTTTTTATTGAAGTATAGTTGATTTACAGTGTTGTGTTAGTTTCAGGTGTACAGCTTAAATGATTCAGCTTATTCTTTTCCAGATTCTTTTCCCTCATAGGTTATTACAAAATATTGAGGACAGTTCCCTGTGCTATACAGTAGGTCCTTCTTGGTCATCTATTTTATATATAGCAGTGTGTATATGTTAATCCCAAACTCCTGATTTATCCCTCCCTCCCACCTTTCCCCTTTGGTAACCATAAGTTTGTTTTCTATGTCTGTGGGCCTATTTCTGTTTTGTATAATATGGAAGTTCACGTCTATCATTTTTTTTTTAGATTCCACATATAAGCAATATCATACATTTGTCTTTCTCTGTTTGGCTTACTTCACTTAGTATGATAATCTCTAGATCCATCCATGTTTCCAAACCTATTTTATATACCCCAAAATAGTATTTCTCGGTATGTCTAGAATTCGAGCACTTGCCCACCTCCATTGCTACCTCATCGGTCCCAGCCATTATTGCCCTTGCTTAGATGTCTATAATGTCCTCCTACCCCATTTCTATGCAACAATCTTGCCCAAATAGGCTGTACAGAAGCCAGAGGGAATCTTTTAAAACAAGTCATATCACTCCTACTTAAAAACCCCTTTAAAACAAAAAACAGGGCCTAACCATCTCATTCAGACCTGGACCCTGGCATCATACCAAACCCCTTCCTCAAAGTCTGACACTCTCTATTCCCCTTAACCTGCTTTATTTTTCTCCATAGCATAAAATACCTTTTTTTTTTTTAACTATATATGTACTTATATCTCCCCAATTAAAATGTAAATTCCATGATGGCTGTCATACCTCCAGCACCTGGAACCCTGCCTGGCACATAACATTTGTTGAGTGAATTAATGAATTTACACTTCCACTAGCAGCATATGAGAAGGCCCATGTTACCAACTCCTCCCCAGGAACACGTAGTTTTTATTACTTTTTTTAACAGTGAAAAATAATTCATTGTAGAAAGCAATTTTCTATATGAAAACAATAAAGTCAGACAAACACATGTAATAACTTATTTTTGACCAAACAACTAATAGAGTATACACACAAAACTCATAATTAATATAATTAAGTGTGGAGAGATTGAAAAACACAGTATTTTTTCAGAGTTCAGCAGTGCTCTTATCGGTTGCTGGTGATTTTACCTGCTGCCATTTTCACATCTCTGCTCTAGGTTGCCCAGGCTTCTCATTATCCCACCATTCCAACAGCAGAATAGATGTTTCAGGTGACTGGAATCTGCTTTATACTGATCTGCAAAGAAGTCTCTATTTTGATTCCTCCAGCAGTCTGCTTTCCTATCTAATAAAAGAGAGTCCTTTATCAGAATATTAAAGGGAATAGAGAAAACCAAGCACAAATGATATATACTCTTTAATGTTCATAAGTAGCTTTCCCCATCACCAACATTTTGGCATGGGAACATCAATTTTTCTTGTTTTCTTTTTAAGGTGCCCAACCTTCACACTTGTGAAGAAGGAGTGAAGTTTGTTATATCAAGAGTAGAAAGAATTTAATACCTGAAAAATTAGGCCCTATTGAAAAAGTAATGATGATAGATTATACTGCTAATATTCATCTTAGAAACTACTTTTAGGTAATTCTTTTGTAAAAATATTGACTTTTCACCATATGTGGAGGTGCTAGGCACTAGATTCACTTCCTGCCTTATGGAGCTGACAACCTAGTGGGGGACACAGAGCAAAACACGAAGTTGTACTAATAATTGATTTAAATTAAAATAAATCACGTTGACATACAGAGGTAAATATTGGCTTCACTGATAAATTATGTTTTGAAATTTGTATAATATGTAATTCTGAATGAAAAGACTTAAGATAATGAAATCTGTAACTTAAAACTGACAAGTTGATAAACATATTCAAATAAAATATATATGAAAAGTGTTATTAAATTACTCCCCACATCAGTAATAGACGTGTGAAACATCAACACAAGGAAAAAGGTGAAAACTATATACATTGTGCTATTAGAAAAGAACATCATGATTGTAAACATTGCTTCCTTAGAGAGGTCTTTTCTAGGCAAGTTGCTAAAGCAATTTCCTTCCATTATTCTCTATCACAGCAGTCTATTTCATTCCAGATATTAATCACAATATCTAATCACTTTTATATACATATGTCTGTGTATGTGCATATATACCCACACAAATATAGCAAATTATATATTTTTTGCATTGCTTATTTGTTGATTATCTTCCCTGTATTAGAGTATCCACTTCTCAAAGGCAGGCACGTTGGCTATCTCAATCTCCTTTGTGTTTCCGTAATGGAGAACAGAATTTGGCATGTAGCTAACGTTTAATCAATATTTTTTTCAGTAGTTGAATTGTAATAAAAACATATGGCAAGCTTGTTATGTCAGATTCCTACTGTGTATCTTTTGCTGAATATGTGTCAAATATTAAGTGCTCAGTGCCTTCAAGTTATTTTTTTCTTATAAAACATAGCATACAAAAAGAATTCCTACGCACTTACTCAAGTAAATACCTATCTCCCACACTTAATCCTACAGATCAGTCAGTACCTTTGTAGGATCTAATTACTTGGTTTTAAATAGTGCATAAGACAAATGAAAGGTCTCTCTTAAAAATTTTATCCACAGTTTTAAAATAACTTGTTTATCAAATCATTGTTTTCATTGCAGATTAGCTTGAAGCTATATATTTTACCAGTGTAACTTAGTATAAATAAAGATCACAAAAATAAGAATGAGTTATAACTGTTTTGCTTCTTATAGAGAACATACATTTTGGATGTGAAATACGCAATTGGAAAAAACATAATAGATGAAGAAGGAGCCACTTGAAAATGCTTGAATAATGGTCAGCGACACTGGATCGTTACTCTGGGTCTTACATTACACAAGGCCATGGGTGCTCCTGACCTTCTGAGCCTGAGTAAAGGCAGGCTCAGGAGGCTGAGCCCTCACAGGTGTGCCCTTGATAAAGCATTGTCAAGCTTCCTGCATCCACACAGCTGTTAGAGAGCCCAGGATCCAAAAGAAATACCAGGCACACACGGCTCAGGGGTATTGTGACATTGCCTCGATAAATTAAGGGAAGGTGTAAGGGTGTAGAGATTACTGTCATTTGACAAGAAAATAGCAATCTGATCTAAGTACCTTTAAAATAGCAAATATAGCTTATAAACTCAACTTGGATTATTTATAAGGAATTATCTTTCCAGAAAAATTTATATAAGGATTCCCTTATTAGGATTGTTTGCTCGTTTATATTTAAAGAAATAAACACTCACATTATAAAATAAGATTATATTCAAGTTTCCAAGAATCTTCCTACTATGTAATATTGTTCACAACAATAAAGTATAGCCGTACTATTTCTTAATGTCATAGACTTAATCATGTTCCAAAGCATTTGTACCACTTTACGCCTGTTTTTCTGAAAGCAAAGCTTTATGTTCTAAAAGAGAACTTTTAAACAGGTAGAAGATATTTATGTGGCGATTGTAACAGCTTGTTTATGATAGCCAAAAAATACCCGAAAACAAGTATCAAATATTTATCTATAGAATATATATATTCTATATATATATACTACATATTCTTTATCCATTCATCTGTTGAGGGACACTTAGATTGCTTCCATATCTTGGCAATTGTAAATAATGCTGCTATGAACAGTGGGATATGTGTATCTTTTCGAATTAGTGTTTTGGTTATTTTTTGGATATTTACCCAGGAGTGGAATTGCTGGGTCACATGGTAATTATATTTTTAGTTTTTTGAGAAACCTCCATACTAGTCTTCATAGTGGCTGCACCAATTTACGTTCCCACCAATGGTGCACAAGAGTTCCCTTTTCTCCACATCCTTGCCAACATTTGTTATTTGTGTTCTTTTTTTGTTTTTTTTTTTCTTTTTTTGTTTTTTTTTGCGCTACGCGGGCCTCTCACTGTTGTGGCCTCTCCCGCTGCGGAGCACAGGCTCCGGACGCGCAGGCTCAGTGGCCATGGCTCACGGGCCCAGCCGCTCTGCGGCATGTGGGATCTTCCCAGACTGGGGCACGAACCCGTGTCCGCTGCATCGGCACGCGGACTCTATACCACTGCGCCACCAGGGAAGCCCTATTTGTGTTCCTTTTGATGATAGCCATTGTGACAGGTGAGGTGATATCTCATTGTGGTTTTGATTTTTATTTGCCTGATGATTAGTAATGTTGAGCATCTTTTCATGTGCCTGTTGGCCATGTGCATTTCCTCTTTGGAAAAACGTCTATTTGGTTCTTCCAATTTTTGAAACGGTTGTTTGTTTTTATGATGTTGTATGTAGCTCGTTTATTTTTATATAACTTCTATATTAATCAAGGTTCTCCAGAGAAACAGACTACATACACACACACATATATATGCATATTTATTTATACAATATATATATTTTTTTTTACAGAATGTGTGTTTAGGAATTGGCTCAAAAAAAAAGAAAAAAAGAAAGAATAGACTCTCACAATTATGGAGGATAAGTCCCATGAGACATTCCAAGATACGTAGTTGGCAAGCTGGAGACTCAGGAGAGCTGATGATGTAGTTCTGGTCTGAGTCTGAAGGTCTGAGAACCAGGAAAGCCAATGGTGTAAGTTCCAGTCAAAAAGCCAGCAGGCTCAGAAAAGAGCCAACGTTCAGTTCAAGTTCAAAGGCAGGAAAAGGCTGATGCCCCAGCTTAAACAGGCAGGGAGAGTTCCCTTTCACTTAGTCTTTTTGTTGTATCAGGACTTCATCTGATTGGATGAGATCCACCCACATTAAGAAGGACAATCTGCCTTACTCAGTCTACCAAATCAAATGTTGTGTGGGTTTTTTTTTTGTACAATTCATATTCATTTTTTAAAACTTGAGATATAATTGACATGTAGCATTGTATTTGTTTTAGGTGCACAACAGAATGATCTGATAGATATATATAGCTAAGTGATTACCACAATAAGTTTAGTTAACATTCATCATCACATATAGTTACAATTTTTTTTCTTGTGATGAGAACTTTGAAAATCTACTCTTAGCAACTTTCAAATACACATTATTATTTACTATACTCATTATGTTGTACATTACATCCCCAGAACTTATTTATCTTGTGATTGGAAATTATAATAAGCGAACTCAAATATTAATCTCATCCAGAAACACCCATACAGACACACCTAGAATAATGTTCAATCAAATGTTTGGGCACCTGATGGTCCAGTCAAGTTGACACATAAATTTAACCATCAAAACTCCTCAGCTCAAATACTTCCTCAGTGAAGCTCTTCCTGCTTCTCTAGTCTAATACAGTCCATCACCCTCCCTTGAGTTGGTTAGATCATTATCCTGCTTTGTATTCTTTAGAGCTTTTACCGTTATCCAAAATTAGTCTGTTTTAAAATAAATTTTATTGATGTAGAAAATGCAAATGATACAATTCTAAGTATGAAAAGCAAGATACAAAATGTACATAATTATTCCAATTAATGGTAATCATTTTATGTACTTATAGAAGCATAGAGAAAAGACTGAAAATATATTAAAATGAGTGTTCTATCTTCATTTATATTATTTCCATATTCTGTTATAGCAATGGTTTGCAATTTTTGTTTTTATTATGTTTTTCTATATTTTCCATTTATATTTCTATATTTTCCATTTATATTATATTATATAATATATTTATATTATTTCCATATTCTATTATAGCAATGGTTTGCAATTTTTGTTTTTATTATATGTTTTTCTATATTTTCCATTTATATTATAGCAAACCATTATTAAAAGAAAAAATAAGTTATTTTTAAAAAGGTGTTCATGTTTCATTTGTGTCTCTAAAATGACCTTTCTTATACACATATTTATATAGAGTAATACTTAGCAAGCACATAAGAGGTTACATCGTTAGTTGAAAAAAAAATGAAAATATGGGAAATAAAGACCTGATTTTGGCAACTCTTATTAAAATAAGAGGTTTATGAAAGGTACAATTATAGTACCATATTTAATATTCCATAAGCAGTTTTGAATATATTATAGGGAATTAAAGTTGTAATTATATGAATCATTGCAACATTTACAAAGATATATTTTATCTACTGACTCTTTTACTCTCTTGTTAATCATATGTTTTACTGAAGTACAGCTGTCTATTTTATAATCAAAGAAATATAGTTGTACTTTAAAATACTAATCAACTGTTAATGTATTTTATAATAACTGAATGAATAAAAATTAAATTTAGAATAGAAAAACCTACAACTTAAATAAAATTCTATAAAGAGGTTCATCAAGATAAGGATGAGTCAAGTCCCCCAAAATAAGAATTTTCAAAATAATGATTCCCAAATCAGTTGAAAATTTACAACATGCTCATACCTAAATAATGCATGGTGTAGTAGTGTACTCCAGAAAACTGTTCCTTTGATTTTCAAGACAGTTATTCAGGAATACAAGTGAGTACGTATTTCAGTTCTGGTTAACAAACAGCAAGATCTTGGTTACTTTTCCATACTGTTCCTCAAAATGACCTGTTGATATTTCTAGTTTAAATTTTAGTTAAGCTGATGTCCAGCTCTTTTAGATCTCTTTTCTCTGGCTTGTGGTCCATATAATAAATGTCAGAGGGGCAAAACGTGGCTTTGCTGTTTTGACGGCTGCCCAGTCTGGTCTCCACTGTGCCGAGTGGGTAATGGACAGAGAGGAGAAATGAAAGATACCCAGAGCAGCATCTTTATCTGCCTTTACCAAAGAGGCCAAGAGTATCTTGGGACAGAGAGAGAGAAACTGCCAAGAGGACCGGAAGAGAGGGAGATGAGTTGGTTCTGGCTGAGCTGGTTGAGGGAGAATTGAGAGAGAGAATAGAGAGAATGGGGGGGCGGGGGAGGCATCTGTTGAGCCACGTAAGAAGCAGAGGAAAAGAACGTGGTGAAAGGGAATTTTAAGAGCGTTGGTTGTATGAGATGAATCCCCTTAGTACTTTCCAAGAGAATTCAATAAAAGTTTGAATTTCTTACAGTGCATTTTTTAGAATGTTATATTTTGTTTCTTTGAGTGTGATACCATGTAGGAAGTGGACCAAACAGAGCACCTTTATGTGGGGGGATAAAAGCTATGACCTCCATTTTACAAAACTTGTATTAAGAGTTGTATAACTTTAAGTACTAAACTGATAATTTGGCATCCAAGTACCATCACGAAATACTGTCATCTCTACTTCTAAACAAAGCTCAAACCCGACCACTTCTCATCTCTTCTAGACTGTTGCAAAGCCTTAACCACTCTCTTTGATATCCATCTTGCTCTACTATATAATAGTCAAAGTGCTTCTTTTAAAATTTAAATCATATTACCTCATTCCTCTATGACCCTCCAAAAGCTTCTCATCAAACTCAGAATAAAGTCCTGACCAAGACTTCTAAGGCCTTCCATAAGTTGCTTTCTTTTGACTTCTGCATTCTGATATCCCTGTAGTTTGTTTTCACACACCAACTCTGTCTAAAACAGGCCCCTGCCCCATAATACCCCATCATTCTTTCCATTTTTTTATTCATAACGTTCATCAGTACCTGAAATCATATCTTATAATTATCTCTTTAATAGTTCCTTGTCTGTATCCCCTTCTAGAGTTTAAGCTCCATTAGGGTAAGAACTTTGTGTGCAGCTGTAGATCTACTCCTAGACTAATGTCTTTCATTCTGAGGTTGAATGGATGAATGAGTGATTAATGCATATTTAAGAAATCTTTCTGTCCACAGAAGTTTACAGTGCTTACCATGTGTAGGCACTGTGGTGGTTGCCAAGGATATAAAAATTTCTACCTGTAAAAATTCTAAATAGAATCTATCTATCAAGGCAGATTCTACCTTGTCATGGGGTCACTGTGCTAGAAAAGCCAGAAATTAAATTAAAAATTAAAAAGTAATCACAAATAATCAATTACATGTATAAAGAGTGCTAAAAAGAAAAATAAGTAAACAATTTAAGTTGAACCTAAATTAAGCTCTTCCTTTAAATTTCAAGGATATATTTAAACAAAGCAGATGGATTTTTCTGTAACATTTGCCATTCTTTCTCTTTAGTGTTCTCTTTTAGAAAGGAAAGGAATAAATATACAGTGATGATATCAATGGAAAATAAGGGTTAGAATCATGCAGCATGAAGAGAAAATGAGGTGGGAAGCCTATGAAAACAGGGAGGCAGAAAATGAGAAGCCAGTACATCACTGTGTGTGGGTGGGATGGTCTTCAATTTATCATTCTCCACATGCTTCATGAAAACACAGTTCAAGGACCTTAGTTTATGAAGTTCCCTACTGTTTGTCCCCAAAATGATTGTGGTCTTAAATGACTAACTAATGACCCCAAAATAATGACTTAATAACATATTCCATTTCATCATTTATCAAATGACTTGGTAGATTTAACATAATCATGATGAAGATAAATGGTTCTCAAGTAATTTTTAAAATATCAAAAATTTCATATACAAACATTTCAATATATTTACGTAACTACCATTGCTATTCATTATTTCAATTCTGAACATCCCTCCCTCTGAAATTTTATTCTAAATTGGTTGAGAAATGAAAGATTAACCTCATCAGATATACTTTTCTCCGACTTTGTCTGTTATCAGATGGTTTATAAAAATATAATCAATTCTCAGAATTTTTAACTGAAACTTGAATTAGAAAAATAAATGTGTGCTTAAGAATAACTGTGGGGCGTCCCTGGTGGCACAGTGGTTGAGAATCTGCCTGCTAATGCAGGGACACGCGTTCGGGCCCTGGTCTGGGAGGATCCCACATGCCGCAGAGCAACTAGGCCTGTAAGCCACAACTACTGAGCCTGCGCATCTGGAGCCTGTGCTCCGCAACAAGAGAGGCCGCGCACCGCGATGAAGAGTGGCCCCCGCTTGTCACAGCTAGAGAGAGCCCTCACACAGAAACGAAGACCCAACACAGCAAAAATAAATAAATTTATAAACTCCTACCCCCAACATCTTAAAAAAAGAAAAAGAATAACTGTGTATTATAATTATACGATATGCATTAACGTTTAAAAGAAAGTGCTGTATCTAATTTAATTTTGACAACTAAGTCTCAGTGAATTCTAGCAGTTCACTGTTTCCTTGTCAGTGTCTGGGTACTGTTCTTGATCTGCCTCTGGTTCTGTAGGAGGAAGAGCTCAGCTAGAAACTTGTCTTTTCTTTAAGGAAGCTCCATACTGTTCTCCATAGTGGCTGTATCAATTTACATTCCCACCAACAGTGCAAGAGGGTTCCCTTTTCTCCACACCCTCCCCAGCATGTGACCCAGCAATCCCACTACTGGGCATATACCCAGAGAAAACCATAATTCAAAAGGACACATGCACCCCAATGTTCATTGCAGCACTGTTTACAATAGCCAGAACATGGAAACAATCTAAATGTCCATCGAAAGATGAATCAATAAAGAAGATGTGGTAAATATATACAGTGGAATATTACTCAGCCATAAAAAGGAATGAAATTGGGTCATTTGTAGAGATGTGAATGGACCTAGAGACTGTCATACAGAGTGAAGTAAGTCAGAAAAACAAGTATCGTATATTAACGCATATATGTGCAATCTGAAAAAATTGGTATAGACGATCTTATTTACAAAGCAGAAATAGAGACACAGACGTAGAGAACACACGTATGAATACCAATGGGGAAAGAGGGGGGTGGGATGAACTGGGAGATTGGGATTGATGTATAAACACTACTGAGACTATATATAAAATAGATAACTAATGAGAACCTACTGTATAGCACAGGGACCTCTACTCAGTGCTCTGTGGTGACCTAAATGGGAAGGAAATCCAAAAAAGAGGAGAGATATATATACGTATAATTGATTCACTTTGCTGTACAGTAGAAACTAACACAATATTGTAAGGCAACTATACTCCAATAAAAATTTTTTAAAAAATCAAGTTGAGGAAAAACGAAAAAAAAAGAAAAGAAACTTGTCTTTTACTCAGGATCTGACTATCTTATTACCTAGGGCTTTGCCGCCCTTCCTGTAGTTTTCTCTAAGTTTACTTTCCCTTTTTCCTTCTTTCTATGGTAGGTTATCTTGTTTCTGTGTCTCTACCTTTTGGAAGTTGCCCATGCTTTGCATGCCCGGGCTGCTCCCTGGCAGCCAAAGGCCTTCTATACACTGTGCACTTCCTCATCCTGTTAGATTCTCAGCACCCTGAACGACCTCCCCTCCCCATTACAGCCACATACTCTGTGATCCTTGCCAGCAAGCACCCCAGGACATCAGCAGTCAAGAATGTCTCACTTTCTATGCAGTATCAGGGACAGTTCTGTCTTTCTCTGATGGTTTCCTACCAGAAACATATTTATTATGCATTCATCAAGAATTTATCATGTGTCAAGCTCTGTTCTATCTCAATTAATCCTCAAAATAATCCTCTGAAGGAAGTACTATAATCAGCATTTACAAATAATTTTTTTCAATAATCACAGCCAAAAGTGATAAGAGTAAAATTACACTAAGTGTCGTGGGTAACTGATTGCAGAAATGATTTAGCACTTCTTAAACTCTTTGTTCAGGTTTTTTTTTTTTTTTCTATTTGAACTTTTTAAAGTTTGAGATATGTTTTTTTAGAAAATCTAAAAATTTTAAATAAACTTAATGACCCATTAAAAAACATTATTGGCTTCTCTTCATTTTACATTCTATTCTACAGCATAGTAAAATTGAGTTCTCATTAATTTAAAAGTCACACATTTCAAAACTAATGATGGAACTAGATTTAACTTGTTGGAGCAAATGAGTAAAAAAATGTAATTTAAATGCATATATAAAGTTAGATAGCTATACAACCTGATTTATCGGTATGCTAATTACAAATGATTATTAGGCAAAAAATATTTTTAAGGAAGATTGAACCACATGTAAGCAGTCTATTCAAAGTACAGTGTGAGTCCTAAAGTGGGATTGGAGGAAATGCTTAATGTTGTAAAATTTGTCCTTTCAATGTTTCACTGTTACTGAAAACATTAGCCTTAATTAACAGAATTGAGTTTTCACTGTAGTAATGATTAAATAAGATTAAAATTAAAATAAAAAAACTGGAACGTATATAGTGCAAAAATATTTTGGTGTAGTAATCCTATTTTTTTCTCTATACTTTTATACCTTTCCTTTTTCAAGCAGTAATAAGAAGTAAGAATATTTGGTACTTACTGTCCTCTGGGCAGGAATGACCCAGCAGAAACAGCTGGTGAGGCAAATTCTTGAATTTTGAAACTAAGAAGCTAAGGACCAAGCATAAGACAAAATAATCTAGAAGGACATATGATCAGCCAGCCCTGTTTTAATGTCTCTGAGGCTAAATAAAGTTTGCTATATGAAAAGTAGAGAAGAGAGTGACAGAAAAAACATGGGAGTTAGTTGTTGGTCAGCAAACATACTTTCCCTTGTCCCCTGTCTTTGGGCAGGCTGCAGGACTAGTGATGTAGGTGGTGATAGAAGCCTTGGATGGATTGGCCCTTGGTCTTATCTCCCAAGTACATGCCAGGGCAAGGGCAAGCCTTGCAGTATTCCCTTAAGCTCAGCCAAACAGGAGAGGCAGCCTGTGCAAACCAGGGTGGTGGGAAGAATAGCAGAATGTTTTCCCACATGGTCAGAAGTAACACGGATATGCTATCGGCAACCACTGAGGACAAGGAGGATGCAAATATGCTATGTATGGACCAGTTCTAAATTATTATGAAAGAAGAAGAGTCATACTGTGATCCTTTTCTAGTAGAATTGGGCTACCCATTGGTAAAAGCTCTGGTTGACAAAAGTAGGACAATAAGACTCTATTATAATTGTCCACATCAGGGACTCTTGTAGAGGTGGTGGAGGGAAGAGGGTAGGTGTGAAAATGAAACAGGAAGTAGCAATGACTGAACCTGATAAATGATTTAACTTGAAATGGAGAAGGAATCCAAGAAAAATACCCAGGATTTTGGCATGGGCCCATGGGAAGTGTGGGGGAAGATGGTAAGGTTTCTTTTAGAGGTGTTGAATAGTAGAAGTCTGCAGGATATCCAGGTGGAGCTGTCTGGGAGGAAGTAATGTATCGGTCTGGAATTCAGCTCTACATTTTGGTTAATGGGTACCAGTCATTTGGTGTATTTTGTAATTCAGAGTTGGAATGTGAATTTAATTAACTTATATTCTGGGGACTAAATATAAAATAAGTGTAGCCCAGGGAGTAAGAACTTGGGTATGATAGCTAGAGCACTTGGGTTCTAAACCCAGCTCTAAGACATACTATCTGTATGATTGAAAGGATATTCTGAACCCCTCTGTGGATTTTTTTTGGTCATCTGTAAAATGGAAATTACTATAATACCTACCACACTGCATGGCTATGAAGATTAAGTGATTGAATACATATAAAATCCTTAGTGAATATTAGCTATTCTGGGTTGAACAACATGAAATTGGCATTTTGAAAGTCAAGAGTCAAATATTGATATTAGCAATTGCATATGATCTAATTTTATATCTGTCAAAGCAGTAATCTAGTGGCACTTTTCTGTTTCCATAATTCAGCTTCACTTGTAGTAAATCCATCTACTCTACTTTGATGGTATAAACAGGTACCACAAGACATTTGGGAATATGATTGACTTAATGTAATTCTTGGTATAAAACTTATTATATCTGATTTTCCCTGTAACCTCTGAAATATTTCCAACAGTGGAAACAGAATGTCTTATTTCTACTAAGAAATAACTACCAAAAAACCCTGATAATTATTCCTGAAATATGTGCTCTGTTTAAACACAGTTGTACAGTGAAGATGATCATTAGTATTGACACCTTTGGAAAAATTCAGATATACTGTCTCTGGCGGGGGAAAAAGGGCACTTGACCAGCTAATCTCTGGGACTTAGCTAGTTTTGGAATCACAGTTCAGGTCTTTACTCACCCACTTACCATCTGCTTCCTTGAGGCTATGTTCTAAGTAACTGAATCAAGAGATGAAAAAAACATGAACTCAACATAAAAAAGATCAAGCTGATTTGAAACAGTATGCATTGCAATATTATTATATTCAAGGGCAAAAGAAAATTTGTGTACCGTAGTATTTCCATAAACTTGAACATTTTGATGGTGGTATTACTGCAAATCCTTTGTGTAATAAAATACTGGGGTTTGAGGTGCTATTCAGAGCAGAGATCATATAAATTTCAAAATCTAAATTGGGTTGCTAAACCAAATCCAGTCTGTGTCATCAGATGAACATGGTAGTTGGAGTTACAGTACATATGGCCAACAAATTCAGATGTGTGTTTAAAATACCACAGAAGACCTGTGTGGGCAGGCACTTTTCAGGATTTTAAAGAGGTGAGGAGTGCAAAGTATTTGCACACAACACGAAAAGTAAATGTTATAGTACGTTTATAATACTTAACAGGTATTTCACTTCTGAAAAAGAATCAAAGATGTTACTTGGCAGTGAATATAAAAAGAGAACATTTTGGAAAAATCAAATAATTTATTTTCCCATTGATCCTTCTTTTGAGAATTCGATATTCTGGTTCCCGTTATTCTTCATTTCTTCTGACCAGCGTTTAATGACTGCTTCTTTTCCTTTAAAATAAAGGCAGAGGGTTCTTTATATTTGCCATGTGACTTGGAATTTGTTTTTTGTGATTTGTTTGTGTTAAATTATCCAGCCTTTTTTTTTTTTTTTTTTGTGGTACGCGGGCCTCTCACTGCTGTGGCCTCTCCCGCTGCGGAGCACAGGCTCCGGACTCGCGGGCTCAGCGGCCATGGCTCACGGGCCCAGCTGCTCCGCGGCATGTGGGATCTTCCCAGACCGGGGCACGAACCCGCGTCCCCTGCATCGGCAGGTGGACTCTCAACCACTGCGCCACCAGGGAAGCCCCAAGCCATTTTTTAAAAATTGAAATCTTATGAAGTTTTGTTTTATTTTTTATCTGAAATATAGTTGATTTACAATGTTGTGTTAGTTTCAGTTGTATGGCAAAGTGATTCAGTTATACGTATATATGTATTCTTTTTAAGATTCTTTTCCATTATAGGTTATTACAAGATATTGAACATAGTTCCCTGTGCTATACAGTAGGTCCTTGTTGTTTATTTTATATATAGTAGCATGTATTTGTTAATCCCACACTCCTAATTTATCCCTACTCTCCTTTACCCTTTGGTAGCCATAAGTTTGTTTTCAATGTCTGTGAGTCAATTTCTGTTTTGTTAATAAGTTCATCTGTATCATTTTTTTTAACATACCACATGTAAGTGATAGCCCATGATATTTGTCTTTCTCTGTCTGTCTGCCTTCACTTACATATGATAATCTCTAGGTCCGTCCATGTTGCTGCAAGTGGCATTATTTCATTCTTTTTTATGGCTGAGTAATTTTCCATTTTATATATATATCACATCTTCCTTATCCATTCATCTGTTGATAGACATTTAGGTTGCTTCCATGTCCTGGCTATTGTAAGTAGTGCTGCTATGAACATTGGGGTGCATGTATCTTTTTGAATTAGAGGTTTCATCTTTTCTGGATATTTGCCCAGCAGTGGGATTGTTGAATCATATGGTAGTTCTATTTTTAGTTTTTTAAGGAATCTCCATACTGTTCTCCATAGTGGCTGCACCAATCTACATCCCCACCAACAGTGTAGGAGGGTTCCCTTTTCTCCATACCCTCTCCAGCATTTATTATTTATAGACTTTTTTGATGATGGCCATTTTGACCAATGTGAAGTGATACCTCATTGTAGTTTTGATTTGCATTTCTCTGATTAGCAATGTTGAGCATCTTTTCATGTGCCTGTTGGTCATCTCTGTGTCTTCTATGGAGAAATGTTTATTTAGGTCTTCTGCCCATTTTTTGATCAGGGTGTTTTCTTGTGAAGCCATCTGGTTCTGGGCTTTTGTTTGTTGGAAGATTTTTAATCACAGTTTCAATTTCAGTGCTTGTGATTGGTCTGTTCATATTTTCTGTTTCTTCCTGGTTCAGTCTCAGAAATTTGTGCTTTTCTAAGAATTTGTCCACTTCTTCCAGGTTGTCCATTTTATTGTCATATAGTTGCTTGGAGTAATCTCTCATGATCCTTTGTATTTCTGCAGTGTCAGTTGTTACTTCTCCTTTTTCATTTCTAATTCTATTGATCTGAATCTTCTCCCTTTTTTTCTTGGTGAGTCTGGTTAATGGTTTATCAATTTTGTTTATCTTCTCAAAGAATCAGCATTTAGTTTTAATGATCTTTGCTATTGGTTCTTTAATTTCATTTTAGTTTATTTCTGATCTGATCTTTATGATTTCTTTTCTTCTGCTAACTTTTGGGGTTTTTTTGTTCTTTTTTCTCTAATTGCTTTAGGCGTAAGGTTACATTTCTTTGAGATGTTTCTTGTTTCTTGAGATAGGATTGTATTGCTATATACTACCCTGTTAGAACTGCTTTTGCTGCATCCCCTAGATTTTGGGTCATCCTGTTTTCATTTTCATTTGTTTCTAGGTATTTTTTGATTTCCACTTTGCTTTATTCAGTGATCTCTTGGTTATTTAGTAGTGTATTGTTTAGCCTCCATGTGTTTGTATATTTTACAGATTTTTTTCCTGGAATTATGATACCTAGTCTCATAGTGTTGTGGTCTGAAAAGATACTGAGACGATTTCAATTTTCTTAAATTTACCAAGGCTTGATTTGTGACCCAAGATATGATCTGTCCTGGAGAATGTTCCATGAGCACTTGAGAAAAATGTGTATTCTGTTGTTTTTGGATGGAATGTCCTATAAATATCAATTAACTCCATCCCGTTTAATGTATCATTTAAAGCTTGTGTTTCCTTATTTATTTTCATTTTGGATGATCTGTCCATTGGTGACAGTAGGGTTTAAAGTCCCCTACTATGATTGTGTAACTGTCGATTTCCCCTTTTATGGCTGTTAGCATTTGCCTTATGTATTGAGGTGCTCCAGTGTTGTGTGCATAAATATTTACAATTGTTATAACTTCTTCTTGGATTGATCCCTTGATCATTATGTAGTGTCCTTCTTTGTCTCTTGTAATAATCTCTATTTTAAAGTCTATTTTGTCTGATATGAGAATTGCTACTCCAGCTTTCTTTGGATTTCCATTTGCATGGGATATCTTTTTCCATCCCCTCACTTTCAGTCTGTATGTGTCCCTAGTTCTGAAGTGGCCCTCTTATAGATAGCACATATACAAGTCTTGTTTTCGTATCCATTCCGCCAGTCTGTGTCTTTTGGTAGGGACATTTAATCCTTTTACATTTAAGGTAATTATTGATATGTATGTTCCTATTACGATTTTCTTAATTGTTTTGGATTTGTTATTGTAAGCCTTTTCCTTCTCTGTGTTTCCTGCCTAGAGACGTTCCTTTACTATTTGTTGTAATGCTGGTTTGGTGGTGCTGAATTCTCTTAGCTTTTACTTGTCTGTAAAGCTTTTAATTTCTCTGTTGAATCTGAGTGAGATCTTTGCTGGATAGAGTAATCTTGGTTGTAGTTTATTCCCTTTCATCACTTTAAATATGTCCTGCCACTCCCTTCTGGCTTGCAGAGTTTCTGCTGAAATATCAGGTGTTAACCTTATGGGGATTCCCTTGTATGTTATTTGTTGCTTTTACCTTGCTGCTTTTAATATTTTTTCTTTGAATTTAATTTTTGATAGTTTGACAAATATGTGTCTTGTCATGTTTCTCTTTGGATTTATCCTGTATGGGACTCTCTGAGCTTCCTGGACTTGATTATTTCCTTTCCCATGTTAGGGAAGTTTTCAACTATAATCTCTTCAAATATTTTCTCAGTCCCTTTCTTTTTCTCTTCTTCTTCTGGGACCCCTATAATTCGAATGTTGGTGCATTTAATGTTGTCCCAGAGATTACTGTCCCAGGACAGTAAGACTGTCCTCAATTCTTTTCATTCTTTTTTCTTTATTCTGCTCTGCAGTAGTTATTTCCACTACTTTATTTTCCAGGTCACTTATCCATCCTTCTGCCTCAGTAATTCTGCTATTGATTCCTTCTAGAGAATATTTAATTTCATTTATTGTGTTGTTCATCATTGGTTGTTTGCTCTTTAGTTCTTCTAGGTCCTTTTTAAACCTTTCTTGTATTTTCTCCATTCTGTTTCCAAGATTTTGGATCATCTTTACTGTCATTATTCTGAACTCTTTTTCAGGTAGACTGCCTATTTCCTCTTCTTTTTTTTGGTCTGGTGGGTTTTTATCTTGCTCCTTCATCTGCTGTGTATTCCTCTTTCTTCTCATTTTGCTTAACTTACTGTGTCGGGTCTCCTTTTCGCAGGCTGCAGGTTCATAGATCCCGTTTTTTATTTGCTGTCTTCCCCTAGTGGGTAAGTTTGGTTCAGTGGGTTGTGTAGGCTTCCTGGTGGAGGGGACTAGTACCTGTGTTCTGGTGGATGAGGCTGGATCTTGTCTTTCTGGTGGGCAGGACTGTGAGCGGTTGTGTGTTTTGGGGTGTCTGTGGACTTATTATGTTTTTAGGCAGCCTCTCTGCTTATGGTTGCGGTGTGTTCTGTGTTGCTAGTTGTTTGCCATAGGGTGTCAAGCACTGTAGCTTGCTGATCGTTGAGTAGAGCTGGGTCTTAGTGTTGAGATGGAGATCTGTGGGAGAGCTTTCACCATTGATGTTATGTGGTGCCGTGACGTGTCTGGTGGACCAAGGTCCTTCACTCGGCTCTCCCACCTCTGAGGCTCAGACCTGATACCTGGCCAGAGCAACAGGACCCTGTCAGCCACATGGCTCTGAAGAAAAGGGAGAAAAAAAGGAAAGAAAGAAAGGAAAATAAATAAAATATGGTTATTAAAATAAAAAATAAAAAAATTATGAAAAATAAAATTGTGTTAAGAAAAAGAAAGAAGAGAGCAGCCAAACCAAAAAACAAATCCACCAGTGATAATAAGCACTAAAAACTATATGACAAAATAAAAACAAAACAGACCCTAGTACCAACGGTGACAGCAAAGCTATATAGAGAAAATCACACAAAGAAGCATACACATACACACTCACCAAAAGAGAAAAAGGTTAAAGAAAAGATATATATATATAAAAAAGGAGGTCTTCCCTGGTGGCACAGTGGTTGAGAGTACACCTGCCGATGCAGGGGACACGGGTTCGTGCCCTGGTCCGGGAGGATCCCACATGCCGTGGAGTGGCTGGGCCCGTGAGCCATGGCCGCTGAGCCTGCGCGTCCAGAGCCGCTGAGCCTGCGCGTCCAGAGCCTGTGCTCCACAACAGGAGAGGCCACAGCAGTGAGAGGCCTGCGTACTGCCAAAAAAAAAAAAAAAAAAAATAGGAAGAGAGCAACCACATCAGTAAACAGATCTACCAATGATAATAAGCTCTAAATACTAAAGTAAGATAAACATGAAACAGAAACAGATTAGGAAATCCCAAGTCTGCAGTTGCTCCCAAAGTCTGCCACTTCAGTTTTGGGATGATTTGTTGTCTTTTCAGGTATTCCAGAGATGCAGGGTACATCAATTTGATTGTGGGGATTTAATCCGCTGCTCCTGAGGCTGCTGGGAGAGTTTTCCCATTCTCCTCATTGTTCGCACAGCTCCTGGGGTTCAGCTTTGGATTTGGCCCCGCCTCTGCATGTAGGTGGCCTGAGGGTGTCTGTTCCCTGCCCAGACAGGATGGGGTTAAAGTAGCAGCTGATTAGGGAGCTCTGGCTCACTTAGGCCGGGGGGAGGAAGGGGTACAGATGCGGAGGCGGAGACCTGCGTAACATTGCAACAGCCTGAGGCGCACCATGTGATCTCCCGGGCAAGTTGTCCCTGGATCACGGGACCCTGGCAGTGGCGGGCTGCACAGGCTCCCAGGAGGGGGGATGTGGATTGTGACCTGTGCTCACACAGGCTTCTTGGTGGCTGCAGCAACAGCATTAGCATTTCATGCCCATCTCTGGTTTGCACACTGATAGCTGTGGCTCATGCCTGTCTCTGGAGCTTATTTAGGTGGTGCTGAATCCCCTCTCCTCATGCACCCTGAAATAATGGTTTCTTGCCTCTTAGGCAGTTCCAGACTTTTTCCCGGACTCCTTCCCATCTAGCTGTGGCACACTAGCCCCCTTCAGGCTGTTTTCACACAGCCCACCCCAGTCCTCTCCCTGGGATCTGAACTCTGAAGCCGGAGCCTCAGCTCCCAGACCCCACTCACCCCAGTGGGTGAGCAGACAAACCTCTCAGGCTGATGAGTGCTGGTCTGCTCCAATCCTCTGTGCAGGAATCTCTCTGCTTTGCCCTCTGCACCCCTTTCACTGCACTCTCCTCCTTGGCTTTGAAGCTTGCCCCCCACCCTCCACCCACCCTGTCTCCACCAGTGAAAGGGCTTGCTAGTGTGTGGAAAGTTTTTCTCCTTCACAGCTCCCTCCCTGAGGTGCAGGTCCTGTTCCTATTCTTTTGTCTCTGTTTTTCCTTTTTTCTTTTGCCCTACCTAGGTACATGGGGAGTTTCTTGCCTTTTGGGAAGTCTGAGGTCTTCTGCCAGCATTCAGTAGGTGTTTTGTAGGAGTTGGTCCACATGTAGATGTATTTTTGATGTATTTGTGGGGGAGGAAGGTTATCTCCATGTCTTAACTCCTTTGCCATCTTGAAGGTTCCCCTATTTGTAGACTTCTTGATGATGGCCATTCTGACCGGGGTGAGGTGATACTTCATTGTAGTCTTGATTTACATTTCTCTGGTAATTAGTGATATTGAGTGTCTTTTCATGTGCCTGTTGGCCATTCATATGTTTTCTTTGGAGAAATGCCTATTTAGGTCTTCTGCCAATTTTTTGATTGGGTTTTTTTTTTTATATTGTATGAGCTATTTGTATATTTTGGAAATTAATCCCTTGTCAGTTGCATCATTTGTAAATATTTTCTCCCATTCTGTAGGTTGTCTTTTTTGTTTATAGTTTCCTTCACTGTGCAAAATCTTTTAGTTTTGATTAGATCCCATTTGTTTATTTTTGCTTTTGTTTCCATTGCTCTAGGAGAAGGATCCAAAAAAATATTGCTGTGATCTGTGTCAAAGAGTGGTTTGCCTATGTTTTCCTCTAGGAGCTTTGTGGTAACCAGTCCTTTGCCCATATTTAGGTCCTTTGCCCATTTTTTAAACTGGATTATGGTTTTCTGCTATTGAGTTGTATGAATTCTTTATATATTTTGAATATTAACCCCTAATTATATATATGATTTGCAGATATTTTCTCTCATTCTGTGAAGTGCCTTGATATTTTGTTGATCACTTGTTTTGATGTGTAGAAGTGTTTAGTTTGAGGTAGTCCCACTTGTTTATTTTTGATTTTGTTGCTTGCCCTTTAGGTGTCATCTCCAAAAAATCATTGCCAAGACCTGTATCGAGGAATTTTTTTCCTATTTTTTTTCTAGTAGTTTTATGGCTTTAACACTTACATTTAAGTCTTTCATCCATTTCAAGTTAATTTTTGTCAGTGCTGTAAAACAGAATTCATGTGAAGATCCAATTTTCCTAGCACCATTTATGAAGAAACTGTCTTTTCTTCATCTGAGTATTCATTGCTCTCTTGTCAAGTAGTAGTTGACTGTGTATGCATAGGTTTATTTCTAGGTTCTCAATTTTGTTCCTTTGGTTTATGTGTCTATTTAATTCCAGTACCATACTGTTTTGGTTAGTATAGCTTTATAATACAGCTTGAAGTTAGGAATGTGATACCTCTACTTTGTTATTCTTTCTCAGGATTCCTTTGGCTATTTGGATCTTTTGTGGTTTCATTATCTATTTCAGGCTTGTTTTTTCTACCTCTGTAAAAAAAAAAAAAAAAGCCATTGTAATCTTTTTTTTTTTTTGTGGTACGTGGGCCTCTCACTGTTGTGGCCTATCCTGTTGCAGAGAACAGGCTCTGGACACACAGGCTCAGCGGCCATGGCTCACGGGCCCAGCCACTCTGCGGCATGTGGGATCTTCCCAGACCGGGGCACGAACCCGTGTCCCCTGCATTGGCAGGCAGACTCTCAACCACTGCGCCACCAGGGAAGCCCCATCATTGTAATCTTGATAGCAATTGCATTGAATTTATAGATGGCTTTGGGTAGTATGGACATTTTAACAATTTAAATTATTCCAATCCATGAGCACAGAATATTTTTTTATTTATTTGAATCTTCTTTGCTTTCTTTTATCAGTGTCTTGTAGTTTTCAGAGTAGAGATATTTCATCTCCTTGGTTAAATTATTCTTAAATGTTTTATTATTTTTGATGCTGTCATAAATGGAATCCTTTTTTCTTTATTTCTTTTTCAGATAACTCACTGTTAGTGTATAGAAACTCTACTGATTTCTGTATGTTAATTTTGTATCCTGCAACCTTACTGAATGAGATTGATTAGATTTGAGTATTTAGCGTCTTCTATATATAAATGTATGTCATCTGCAAATAAAGGCAATTTTACTCCTTTTTTAAAATTCTAATGCCTTTTGTTTCTTGCCTGTTTGCTCTGCCTAGGACTTCCAATGCTATGATGAATATGAGTAAAGAGAAGAGCAGTATTGTCTTTTCCTGATCTTAGACGGAAGATTTCAACCCTTCACCACTGAGCATGATGTTAGCTGTAGGCTTGTCATATATGGCCTTTATCATCCTAAGATACATTCCTTCTGTATCTAATTTGTTGAGAGTTTTTTCATGAACAGATATTGAATTTTGTCAAATGCTTTTTCTACATCTGTTGGGATGATCATTCCATTTTTTTTCATTCTATTACTGTGATGTATCACATTTATTGATTTGTATGTGTTGAACCATCCTTGCAATCCAGGGATAAATCCCCTTGATTATGGTGAATGATCCTTTTAATATTCTCATGAATTCAGTTTGCTAGTATTTTATTAAGAATTTTTATATCTATATTCTTCATGAATATTGGCCTGTAGTTTTCTTTTCTTGTAGTGTCTTTTATGGATTTGGTATCAAGGTAATGCTAGCCTCACAAAAGGAGTTTAGAAGTGTTCCTCCTCTTCTTTTTGGAAGAGTTTGAGAAAGATTGAGATTAATTCTTCTTTAAATATTTGGTAGAATTAATCAATGAAGCCACCTAGTCCTGGTTTTTCTTCATTGGGAGATTTTTGATTACTGATTCAATCCCCCTACTCGTAATTGGTATATTCAGATTTTTTATTTTTTCCTGATTCAGTCTGGTAAGTTATATGTTTCTAAGAATTTATCCATTTCTTCTAGCTTGTCTAGTTTGTTGGCATATCATTGTTCATAGTAGCCTCTTATGATCCTTTGTATTTCTGTGGTACCAGTTATAATGTTTCCTCTTCCATTTATAATTTTGTTGGCTTGGGTTTTCTCTCTTTTTTCCTTGGTGAGTCTAGATAAAGGTTTGTCAATTTTGTTTATCTTTTCAAAGAACCAACTCTTAGTTTTGTTCACCTTTTCTGTTTTCCTATTCTCTATTTTATTCATTTCCACTGTAATCTTTATTATTTTCTTCCTTCTGCTAACTTTAAGCTTAGCTTGTTTTTCTTTTTCCAGTTCCTTGAGATGTAAAATTAGGTTGTTTATTTGCAGTCTTTCCATTTTCTTGAGGAATGTGTTTGTAGCTATAAATTTCCCTCTTAGAACTGCTTTTGCTGTACCCCGTAAGTTTTGGTATGTTGTGTTTTTATTTGTCTAAAGATAATTTTTCTCTTAATTTATGCTTTGATACATTGGTGGTTCAGGAAATGACTATTTTTTAATAGTTAATAACTGTGAGAAATTGGCATGGTAGTTTAAACAGTTTATAGTCAGGTGGGGTGTATTCCTCTTAAGTGAATATGAGCTGAATGTGAATACTGATTTGAAGAAGAGATTATGGCAGAAAGAACACTGCCAATTTAAGGCCCAATCTTTAAGGGAATGGAAGCTTCTAGTTTGGTTTCTTGGAGTTTGACCAAGATATTTGACTACTCTGAGACCACTATGAAGTGAGAAAGTCCAAACTTGCATGTAGAAAGGCCAGGTAGAGAACTGAGGCCCAAGATGTGTGGCTGTAGCCATTCCCACTTATTTGAGCCAGCCCAGCTGAGGTCCCAGACATGACAAACCATTCCTAGTTTGTCTTCCCTAAATTGATGACCTATAGAATCATGAGCGTATAAAATGGTGGCTGTTTTACACCACTAAATTTTTGGATGGTTTGTTGCACAGCAATACATCTTTAGAACAACTTTCAATATCCATGGATATTTTCTTAGTTCTACTTCTACCTTATCTGCTGTGATCTCACATTATTTTCCTGTCATCTGAACAGTGAGGGCTCAGACCTCTAACCCATGTCTATCTACACTCATGTGCTGGAGAAATTTCCTTCAGTCTTAAGGCTTTAAATTTCATCCTTACACTATGACTTCCTAATTTATATCTGTAGCGCTCACAGTATACCCAGTGGCTTCCTTGGACATCTCCATTTTAATGTCTAATAGGCATTTCAAACTTAGCACATTCAGACTTAAGGCTGATAAAGTCTGATCTTCTTTACCAACACAGCAACTCTCATACTGTTTCCCATCTGGGTACATGATACACAGTGTCAACCAGTGTCTCAAACATCATAGATGTTACCTTTGATTTCTCTTTTTCTCCCACACTTCACTTCAGTCCATCAGTAAGTACTGTTGACTCCACCTTAAAAATATATTCCAAGCTGAATGATCTTATAAAACATAAGTCAGATTATGTCATTCCCTGCATTTAACCTGAGAATGACTTTTCTTCCCACTTATGGCAAAATCTAATACCCTTACCATGACCTTGTATCACCTGGCTCCAGGTGACTTCTCCAACCTCACAGCCTTTTCTTTCCCTTCTTTACTCACTTTATTCTAGCACATTTGCCTTCTTGTTGGGCTCAGGCATCCCAAGTGGATCCTACCTAAGGGCTGGAACTCTCCTTTTTTGTGTATTTTCCCACAGCTCACTCCTGAAATTCAATCAGGTCTTGGTGAAGGTGCCACATTCTCAGAAACGTTCTCCTTGTCAGCCACATCTCCAGCAGGAACCCCTCTGTCCCCATCATTCTCTCCTAAAGTTGCTTTATTTTTCAGCATTGCACTTTTCACCACCTGAAATGACATGTTACCAGTATTTATTTATTTAATTACTTGTTTATTGCCAGCACCATTATTATGTAAACTCTTTAAAGCCAGGTTATTTATCTTGTTCACTGCTACATCCCCAGTCCTGGAACAGTGCCTGGGGACATTACATATTGATTGACTAAATAAACTCCTTGAGAGCAGAGACTATTTTATTCATCTTTAAATTCCTCCACCCACAGCCTTGAATATTTCTTGACAAAAATTAGATAGTTAAGGAATATTTGTGAAGGTGTTGAAATCAGGCCTGGAAGTGATTCATAACAACTTCTGAAGCTGTCTCCTTTCGATTAAAGTCTTTAATCAGGCAATTTGTGAGAGCAAATTTCCATAATTTCTGGGTAGCAAAGGTTCTGGTTTCCATCTTCTTAAGTGCCCAGCAATTCTGAATGTTCAACATTCCTATTGCTGAGGGGCTCCGTGAATGAGGTTCACTTTATTTGTCTTGATAAGTGTGCAAAAAATGTGATATCTGACTATCTTTGATTACTTTTCTGTCATCATTTGGGAAGCTACACGGACCATGCATAGAAGTGTTCTGAGTGAATTGTTTTTATCATTTAGATGAAAATCTGAGTTAGAACAATGGAGGAAAGTGTTCTCTTGAGACACTTTCAGGATCTCATTTAATTGGTAAGGCAAGGCACATATATATTCCTGACTACATAGTGTGCTTGTGAAAAGGTGTATATTTAAAAATCAAAAATTTGACATTCTCAAACATTAGCAGGGCCTCTACATGATTCTTGAGCCCTATGTATATTTTTTAACTTGATTTCTAGACAAAGAAATCTTCTTCCTAGGGATTTCTTAATATTGTAGGGACCTGAAGGAGTTCATGACAGCCTTGTGCTATCAAACACACATAAGCATGTTTGTTCATGACTCTTCACTGTTAAAATTGTCTTTCTTAAGCAACTTCACAACCCCTTTTGTAGTTCAATTTTACTACCATATTAAACACTGCAGAAATGACAATACTGATTTTTCACATGCCTCTTTCATGTGCTCCCTTTATTTTACCAAATAAACTATTCAATAAATTTTGCGTATGGTTCATTAATCCTCAATCATGTGCCTTTATTTTTTTCCCCTTTAGAGGTAAAAATTTGGTGTGCTGTATTTCTAAATAAAGCCCTTTTTTTTGGCTGTTCATTGTGCCCTTTTCCTGAGGTGTATAATTGGATTCTTCAGTCATATATCTCAAAATATGCACCACCGAGTTGGAAAAATGTAGCATTACTAAGTTTAAATGCAACAATTCTACGCATTCAAATAACATATTACACTGAGAAGATGTATTATCTTAGTCTGCCAGAAAGCCATTTTAGTGTTTCAGACAACAAATTGCTCATGGTACATTTTCTACTCCAACATATTTCAGAACTGAATAAATATAAAAGGTACAATTTCAACTATCACTAACAATTTGCTGCTTTTTATGGCACATTTCAGATTTTCTTAATGTGGGTGACTTAATTTCTCAAAGAAAGTATGTTTCATCTTAGTGTCTGTGTGTACCTTACCTATCATGCTTCTGCAGTTATGAAAATGAATGTATGCCAAGCATAAAAACTCCGATTTTTGAATCCATGAATTATAGTGAATTATAACTTACTTCTTTGAAGCAGTGTTGCATAGTGTGAAGAGCAGGTGTCTTGGGATCAGATTGCTCAGTCTCATCTCTGCTCTGCCACCTCCTGGGCTTGGATGAGTTTTACAACCACCTTGTGCCTCAGTTTCCCCATCAGTATGGTAGGTGTCATAACAGTACCAACCTCATAGGGATGAGTTGAGCATTACATGAAAATTATGTGTAAAATACTGAGATTATGTACTAGGTAAGTAATAGCTAGTTTTATTTCTAAAAACTCATTTTTCTATCCAGAATATATTTATTAGATCCTTATTGTACATCAGCTCTTGTGCATGTCTGTGGTTATGACTGACATGGTCTGCATACTTTCTAAAGAGGCTAATTGAATTTAAAAGCTGTATAAAAGGCACAAAGCCATATACATCAGGGGTCCCCAACCCTCAGGATGTGGACCGTTATCGGTCCCTGGCCTGTTAGGAACTGGGCTGCACAGCAGGTGGTAAGCAGCAGGTGAGTGAGAGAAGCTTCATCTGCCGCCCCCCATCGCTCGTATTACTGCCTGAACCATCCCCCTGCCCCACCCCCGGTCCATGGAAAAATTGTCTTCCATGAAACCAGTCCCTGGTACCAAAAAGGTTGGGAACCACTGATATACATGATCACTTACCACCATTGCTACCACCCTGTTCCATTATCTCTTGTCTCCAAACTGGTACCCCTGACCCCCACCTCTTTCTGCCTTTACCCCTATAGTCTATTCTCAATGCAGCAGCCAGAGGAATTTTTTAAAAAGTTAGTCTCGTCATGTTATATTTCTATTCAAAACATAGCATTGGCCTCCATTTCACACAGAGTCAAAGCTGCATTCCTTAAACTGGCTTGCAACATCCCGCATGACCTGCCAGTTCCTCTCTGAGCTCTTCTGCTTCTGTACACCTCACTGTCCCAGCCACACTAGCATCCTTACTGTGTCTCAAATCCAACCAGGTACACTCCCAACTTTGCACTAGCTATTTTCTCTTCCTGAGACCCTCTTCCTCTAGAAAGCTATGTCCTTACGTCCTTCAAATTTTACAAAAATATCACCTTCTTACTGAGGCCTACCGTGACTGCTCTATAGAAATTTGCAGTCTGCCCCCTACTCCACTATTTTCAAACCCTCTTAACCTGCTCTATTTTTTTCTCTTTTCCCATAGCACTTAGCACCTTCTAAAATAATGTATTGTTTATATGTTATATTTATTTTCTGTTTCTGTCACCCTCTCACCAGAATGTAAGCTCCACCAGGGCAGGATTTGTTTTGTTTACTCATACATCCCAAGAACTCAGAACAATGCCTGACAGTAGGTACTCAATAAATATTTGTTGAAATAGATCAAAATTTTCGACAAATATACTAGGTCAGAGTGTTTAAATTCAATAATATGTTCTTTTAAAAACAGTGCTAGGGAAAAAAGGGAGGGAGGAAGGAAGGAAGGAATGAACAAACTTTGCATCTATTCTGAAATGTGTCATTTTACAAAATAATATTAGGGTCTATTCATATAGATATGCTTTTAGTATATTTATGTTCTTTTGAATATCTTTAAAGTTGGCGAGTATTGATCTTTATGGGATAATTTCATTCTTGGAAACAACCAAAAGTGAATATGGTAAATTAAAAAACTGGTTAAAACGGTATTTTGAGGAAGGGATGAAGGAAGGAAGGGACTCAGATAGTGAGACAAATTGACTTGGGTCACTAGGGAGTTGGCAGTTTCATAATACTCTGGTCAGATGGAAGGAGAACACTGGTCCACACCCCAAAGATTACTTTGAAAACTAAAATTTATTTTGATACAGAAGACACATAAGTTTTCCAGAATCTCAGTAAATTTTAGTTTTCATGCATAAAAAACCAATGATACGATTCTACTATGTAGATTTAAGAACTCAGAGTTCCCCTGTGAGCTCAAACGTTTTAAGGCTCACACATTTGGATCAGGGCACAAGAAGACACAGTGTAATGCCGCAGAAAAAGCACATGCTTAAAGCCATGTAGACCTGAGGTAATTTCCTACCTTAACCATCTTGCATTGTGTGATGTTGGAATACAACCTTAAGTTCTGATTCTGGTTTTTTTTCACTTGTAAAATAAGCATAAATATCCACAACCCACAATAAATATCATACAATTAAACATGGCAGAATGAAAAGAGATAAAATGCATTTAGTAACAAGCATCGTGGTCAGCTTAGGAAACCCATAAGTAAGCCATTAATGCCTACCAGGTAGTGGGTAGAGGGCTTTATCCACATTATCACCAGTCCATGAGGTAGGTAGCAGTATTATTATTATTATTATTTTTTTTTTTTTTTTGCGGTACACGGGTCTCTCACTGTTGTGGCCTCTCCCGTTCCGGAGCACAGGCTCCGGACGCGCAGGCTTAGCGGCCATGGCTCACAGGCCCAGCCACTCCGCGGCCTGTGGGATCTTCCCGGACTGGGGCACGAACCTGTGTCCCCTGCATCGGCAGGTGGACTCTCAACCACTGCGCCACCAGGGAAGCCCAGCAGTATTATTTTTATCTTGTAGATAAGGAAACTGGAGCTTAAGGAAGTTAAGAAAAACAAGGATTCATTCACTTCTCCCTTTCCCCCAATTTTTGAAACATTCATTAGATTTTATTAGCTTTAAGAGGACTATAAAAATAAACTATTCATGCATCTGTGCTTTTCTCCAACAAAAAATAAAATTGAAGAAAGCTGCTAAGTAGATTTAATAGAAGTCCAGTCCACAAAATGTTCTGTTTTATTTAGGTCAGTGTGCATTTTGTGTGTATAATGTCTATTACTTTAGCTTTTCAATTTATATCTTCAACATACATAGGTAGGTTACCTTGCATTTTGGTGCTTACCTCTCCAGATCTGAAAATTTGGAAATCACTCATCACTCTACTTGACATCTTATGGACTGAGAGCAATTGTGAAACTCACAAAATTATTTTGGAAATAGGTGTGATAGTGTTTTATCCATCCTGAAAAAGATTCAGAAGTTAAGAGAAATACAATGTGGAGAAAAGAATAGAATGGTTGAAAGTTTGTTTATACAAGGAAAAGATGCACATTTGTTTAGACTTAATTCATGTAATTATTTTTAAAAGCAGTATTTTTAGTTCTCTGCCTGTTGATACGATACCAGCAGGTATGGTATGAAGCGGGAGCAGGTTCTCTGATTTTAAGCTTCTCAAGATAGTGTTTGAATGTTTGTCCCTAAAGTTACCTTTGAAATGATCTGGTGCACACTCAGAGATGAGAACAGAGTCTCAGAATGGAAGTGTCATTCCAAGACCACCAATCAGTAAGGGATGGAACAGAGATAGAGCCAGGGCTCTGGCCACCCACCCAAGCCTTCTTGTTCACTTTCCTATCCTCTACAGCATTTCTTAATAAAACTTAAACCTATGACTCTTGGGCTCGAGGCAGGCTTGTAATTAGCCAGGATAATAGTAGAAAAGTGTGACGAACAACGTCAAACTTCTGAAATACCAAATAAGGCCTTTCTTCATTTTAGGGGGGAAAAAAACAGGAAAATTTATACTAAAGGCTTCCAAATGCCCTGAGAAGCACCTCTTGACTCTGACATGCACTGATAAGATAGGCATTGTTTATAAGACACCGAAAATTCAAGGCTTGGTTTTTCAGAATTTCCCTGGAGGTAAACTACCTCTAGATTTGGCCTACAAAATAGTGAGATAACTCAGATCAGAAGGTTAACGTCTTGCTATTTAAAGATTGTCCAAGTAGAATCAAATGCTTGATTTTGCCCCCTTAGCCTATGAATCCTTGAGGAAAGAGACTCTGAGCTTTATTGTTTTCTAACATTCAAGACCTAGCACAGTGTTTTCTCCAACCTGATAATTATGGATTAAAAAAATGATCAGATTTTTAGGTGGCCTGTGTTGGAAATTGTCCCAACAAATGATAATATCACAGCTGTTTTTTAGGAGGCTGCATTACACTTTCAACCATCACGATATTCACCCTTTTGGCCATTTCCATAGAAAAAGCTCTGTCCCAGAGGCCACAGGTGTAACGCCTCACTGAGGTGCTTCCAAGCTGTCCTCCTTTTCCAGCCAATTTCCCCCTGTGAGATGTCGGAAAGAATTCCAGGCTGCTGCCAAGTTCACCAGTCTGTGAATAGTCTATTTCAAGAAACTCCAATATATCAAATTCTAAATTTTAAATTAATAGATAAATTGTGGGTGTGTGTGGAAAATAATTATTTTCCAGATGATTCATTTAAAAATGACTCTGTCTAATGTGTTGGTGTGTGAATATGAATAACAAGTCTTCAGAGGCAGGCCTGGGAAGAACCCTGTATCTACTTTTTTTAGTAAGCACCCTGGGACTCTGATGTAGTTTTTCTTAATCCATTTAAAATATATGGTCCAAAACATGCATAATTAAGGAGGTATCAGTTGTATAAAGTGCTTTACTCCTTTCTCTTTGCCATTTTGTAGCATCCATCTTCCTCTCTAATTTATTATTCTTTGACAACAATACAATTAAAACTTTAAGAGCTCAGTGCCAGCTGTTTGATTTTAGAAAATCAAATATACAAATACAAGTTTAATGATACTAAGTAAGAAAAGAATTGTATTAATGTTACTATTTAAATGGTTGTCAGAGACAGTTGACCTCAAAAGTCAGGATATTACAAATGAAACCTGACAAACAGTCCCTTGAGAAAAAGCAAGAGCAACAGAGGGAGAGACATGGGGCTTATGTGGTAACAAAGTCAAAGTGAGATTTCCTGGATGTCAAAGCAATGAAGTAGGCAGTAACATTTTTACTGTGAAAAGATAATCGGGGATCAGCCTGTATATTGGCCGGAATGACATAATTTCCTTTGACCATTGAGTTCTTTTGGCCAAACTTGTGTGTCAGAGTAACAGCTATATGTGAGTACCAGGGGGAATATTATTATTAAAAGGATTTTTAAATATATTACCTGTTTTGAGGTAGAAATACACTCCTGTCAAAGGCAATCGTTGTGTGATATTGTTGCTGATACTGTTCTTTACATTTATCCTGGGCATTTAAAATAAGTTAGGGAATTTTTATAACCCTAGACTATAAGTGACAGTTGCCATCATTCGTAGTTTGTGTTTTGTGAATATAAAAGTCACCCTCCAGGAATGTGAAAACAGGTGAAATAAAACATCAGAGTTTTGAGTTCTCAGGGGAAAAAAGATGTAAGAATTAATGGCAAGCTTTGTTGTTATTAAGTAGCAATCATAACATATACTAAAATTCCATGAAAAATAGGACACTGTAGTTGACATTAATCTTAAGCAAAATACCACAGCAGATTTTTCAAAATATGATTTTTCACTCATTACGTAAAAAATGTTCCCAGTAGAAGGCAGCAGAGAGCTCACAGAGAGGACTGTCATCTTTTGTTTTTGTTTTTGTAGCTGGTATTATTAATTAGCCTTGTAATAAGGGTATCTTGATTTCAACTTAAACATTTATCACTCATTTATCTGAGCATGTCAGATGATTGTGAACTAGTAATAGCAGAATTGGGTGGATTCATAACTGGTTGAACAATGAAAATTTTTAAATGCTAACTAGTCAATGTCAATTTAGAAGAAAGTCTCTAGAAATGACCTGCTGGACTCTGCCTTTGTCTTTTTCTAAAATTATCAAATTATCGGATTGATAAATCACAGAAAATGGAACTGGATCTCTCATTCATTCATTGATAGATCTGAGGCTAGGAATTTTCAACAGTCTGCAGCAACAGGCAAGATTTAATAACTTGAAACTTATAGGATATGTACAAAAACTTCTACTTAAAGCCAAAGTTCACCTGAAGAAAAGCAGGATGGAGGTGTCTCTCTTAGGTGCAGAACAGTCCTACGATGCAGTTTCATAAAAGGTATTCCTGTCCTAGGCTGCATATGCAGACAGAAAAGGGAAGTGATTGTCTTGTTCTACCTAAATGTTTTGGAACTTAACCTGTTGTACTTTATCAGTGCTGGGCATCAGACCTCAGGAGGCAAGTATCAAACCTGAGTATATGCAAATGAGAATGGCTATGGTGGTAGGTAAAACCCAAGCTGTTTCACACTATAAATGTCTGAAGGAAATGGGGATGCTTAAGTGGGAATGAGGGAGCATGATACCATAGATGTGGAATTGGACTTCCTTCATTATGCTCTAGTAGTGGACAAAACTAGGGCTCAAAGGTGGATGCTAATGGGTGGATTCCAGTTCAACAGAAGGTAAAACTTTTAAATGATTTGATATAACTGAATAGGGCAACTCAAGGAGATCAAGCAAACATTAGAGTCAAAATGGTGGAGACGGTGGTACTGAAGCGTCACATCAAATAAGGTTATGGGTTAGATCACTAGGTTTGAAACTGGGCTCTCTGGAGTATTCAGGTTCAGGGTGTACTATTGGAGGTGGTAGAGGATGGGAGATGTTGGCTAGGTAGATGCCTTGGGCTCATATTCCACTTTATTTGGATTTTGACTCCTCATAAGATTATTTTTTCTAAGCTGAAGTTTCCATGGGTGAAAAAAGAAAGAAAGGAGAAGAAAATGATTAGATGATGGTTTATGTCTTCCTAACTTAGGACTCCACATTGTTGCAACAAAGGAGATACGTTGGAGGTGTGAAAAATATACCTCTTTAGAGAGTTTGAGGAAATTACATCTTCAAGTTTGTGCACCCAACATACACACAACACCTCTCTCTCTCTCTCTCTCTCTCTCTCTCTCTCTCTCTCTCTCTCTCTCTCACACACACACACACACACACACACACACACACCTACACATGAAAGTATGCATTTTAAGAGCCCTCATCACTCAGTGCTGAGCTATTTTCTTTGCTGATTTATCACATATATCCAACACTTCTGACTATGATCCTCCTGCTTGTTTTAAAAAAATAGTAAAAAATGTCCTCTTGTAGTACAAACATCTAAATGAACTATATATAAAATTAAGCTAAATATCAAACACCCAGTTACCGCTCCAGGATGGTCAAGAGAGCTGGTTTCCTCCAATCATCAGTCTAGTTCCAGGTCACCAGATGTTGAGTTAACCCAAGGAGGGACTTAGATGAATCCGAAGCTCAGAGTAAATTCTTTTAGGTCAAGACAGTATATGGATATGAGTTTCTGCCTTTAAAGCTAAATACCACATTAAATTATATCTGTTGCAGCATTGTCTGTAATTCAATAACAAAAGAAAGAAATGCTTATTCAGCAGGATTATCAAAAATACAATCAATCACATGGAAAGTATATCAGTACCTAAATGCACATGCTTTCAGCAAATACTTATGGAACGCCTCCCATGTGCCAGGCATGGTTCTAGGCCTGAGGGACAAAACAGCAAACCCTGACCTTGTGAAGGTTATATTCTAGTAGACAGTTTACAAATAAACGTGTCAGGTGGTGACAAGTGGTGTTAAGAAAGATGAAGCCGGGTCACTGGGTACAGAACAGTGGGGGCTGCTATTTTCTATAGATGTAGGAAAATGTAAGGTCAACGTGTGACTGCAAAAGAGTGCCTGAATCAGGATGCTTGTATAGAAACAATAGGTGGCCTGTTTTCCTAATGCTCATGCTTCAAAGGCTTTGTGTAGAGCAAGTCAACTGCCTGCTTTAGCAGCTCTCTTCCTTCGCTCTGCATCTTTTCCTTTGTGGTTTGTGTGGTTTACTTTTGACTTCCTCAAGATGTCCAGGTTCTGCAGGATTGTGTTACCTGCAACTCCCGCCCCCCCTCCCCCCATTGATTGAGCTTTTGCTAAAAATAGTTCTAAAATGGTTTCACTGCTATTCTTTTTAGCCCACAAACATGCTTTTTCTTCAAAATTATTTTCCAGTTTATATACATGTTTCTACTTAAGAACATTCACTCCCATATTTTCATTTTTTTATAAACATATTAACTGTGTCACTGACATATATGACCTTATTTATCTTTTCTTTCTCTGCATGATAACATAGTAATGAAAAGATAAAAACAGCATATGCCTCCTCAAGAAAGGACTGGAGATAAAATTTGTTTTTTTCTCATATTTTAACTAATTTTTAAAATGATAAATTCCAGAAATGCTCTGCTTACCATAGGAAAAAATGCATTAGTTCAGATGTTTCAATTAATCTCTTCAAACAAACATTACATTGTGTTGATTACAAAATTATCTACAGAATGATTATGTCATTGGGAAAAATTGCATAAGTATAAAAACAAGCTGTATAAAAACATCGCTTAAATTATAAAGTAGATTGTATTAGATTTGTATTAGACTGTGGGATGGATACCAAAGTTCATATATAACTTTTCCACTTTTTGAGTAAGCCTGTAATAACCTCTCCCCCTACCCCATCTTGTTAAATGCTTTTGACTATGATGTCTCTACCCTGCAAGCAAACATCTGTTATTTTCATTTTTAAACATCTGGAAAAGGTGAAGGGACAAAGTGATGACATGGGAGCCTTTTCTTAGGAGTTAGAGGAAATTTGAAAATATTTTAAAGCATGATCCAGGAATTTTTACACAGAGTGGATTTAAAGATCCCATTCAGTTATAATTTATGTCTTATAAAAAGTTTTTTGTTGTTAGCTTATTACTGATACTTAAACATTTCATGATTCCAGATTCATTCTTCTGCATTATTATGAAAATATCTTTTGAAGGTTAACATATCAAACTCCATATATATCTATAATAAATAATTATAATTTGTACTGTGCACTCACAAATAGCCCTTTAATATCTCTAATTTTGAATCAGTTGACTTTGACCTTTATTATAACAACTGAATTTGGCGGCAGGAAGCAGGTTGGCATAGAAAAAAGAATTATTAGGTTAAAAGCCACTTGAGGAGGTAACGTATTGCAATGAAAGAGCTCTGAAAAAAATAGATAAAATAAGACCTTCGGATTAGGCCTGGCAGTGTCATTAAGGTGATTCACTGTCATTTCAGGCAATTCAGCAATAGGCCTCTGGAGCACGGTCTCTCATGGGTGTCAATCCATGATGACAGCTGTGAATGCCCCAGAGACCAAGCAAGCGGGTTACACAAAAGTGGTGGGGACTCTGGTAAACTTGGGGACACGGGGCCTTCCTAAAGGCATTAATTTCAAAATTTTGAAACCTGGTGATACCTGTAGTATCCCTTTTAACTCTAATACTCTGTGCTTTTGTATTGGGTTCACAAATAAAATCAACATGTGTTTGTTAGACATCTAATGTGTAAAACCTTGTTACGGCTTGAGAGGGACAGCATAAATCTATGAGTAATGGTTTCTGCCTTTGAAGTGAGGCTAGTTATTCAAGGGACAGGGAAAACACACTAATTATTTAACAAGAAATAGCTGTGTCTCCTTTCAAAAACCATGGGTGTGTGTTACCAAGTGCTGGAGGCATTTTAGGAATGGAAATACCCTCTAGCAGGAGGGGCTGAAGAAAGACTTCCCTGAAGAGATGAAGTTCAAGTCCAAGATTCAGGTGTAGGATCTACACTAGGACAGGATGGGGCGACTTCACAAGCCGGGAGTTTAACTTCAGGGAGACCTGCTGTAAGCAGTATTAAGGAGTCTGGCTTTTTTGTTTCTTGGTTTTTGATAGTGGTGGATTCTTGTGTGGAAAATTAGTAGTAAAATTGTCACTGAGACTCTTCAGAGTGTTTTTGATATATTCTGATATCAGCCAAACATTTGGTTGTGGTATATACATTTCAATGTTGAAGCTGAAAGCTTTTGCACAGATTTACTTAGTGAATAAATACATTCATTTGGTCACAACAAAAAAAAAATTATCACCATTGTATTTACATTTTTATCCCACTAAGCATCTGTTTTCTCTACATTGTTGGCTCTAGTTATAATCTTTCTTTCTTCAGCAAAACATCTTTCACTGTTGTCTCTAAATGCCTAGAAATGTAGGATGATCAAAATAAGATGTGTCCAGATAGATGATCTAATAATGACTAACACTGGTATTCTGCTTTTAAATTTACAAGTGTTTTCACATGCGTTTTAAACATTTGTTTCTTTAAAGAATTCCATAGTGTATATTGTATTTTTCTTTGTATTACAATAAAAGAAGATTCAAAAAAGGTATGATTAATACAGTCATAGCACACAGTAGGACTGCTATAGAAACCATTACAGTTAGACCTGGAAGATGGCATGGTCCGTACCTCTCATGTCATTCATTTATTCACTTAGTACTTATTGAGTACCTCCAACTTTCCAGACACTGTTCTAAGTTACAAGCACACAGTAGTAAACAAGACAGACAAGGTTATTATTGCTTTCTGCATTCTATAAAGGAAATTTGCCCATAGTTTACCCACCTAGGACCCAGATCTTTGGATTTCCAAGCTGTGTTTTTTCCACGGTCCTGACTGTAACCACACATTCGGTTGAATATTTGTAATGCTAGCTCAGGAATCCACCCTGATCCAGGGCAGATAAAATAAATGTTCTGAGAGTAAGGTGAGATCTCCAAAATATGTGTAAAATTGCCAAGATGTTTATGACAGGGATATATGCTCAGGGCAACTCTAGCTGCCAGAATGGATCTTATTTTGCTTTCATGTTTGTTGTGTGGCCAGGGATACACTCAGATGCATTTTGCTCTTCGCTGGCCTCCCATTATGTTATACCTGTCTTTAATTTGGGAGCCCTGTGTTGTTGAAAGATATAATGCCAGAAGAAAGAGGACTGTGAATTAAGGTTAAGATGTAAGAAATAAAGGGGCCTTTTGTTTATATATATATGTGTGTATGTGTGTGTACATATATATATATATGTATGTATAAAACTATCTTTCACAACAGTGATTCTGGATACATCCTTGTCATCATTTCATTGCAATAAGATAATGGGAAGCAAATATTATTCAAATGTAAATGACAAAATCATCTTAAATATAACTAAGACTCACGTAGGGATTATTTCTACTAAATAAGCATATAGAAGAGACACTTTATTACTTCAGTTACTCTAGCAAGATCACACCCGGTGCTAGATGCATGGTTCAAGAACCACGGTGCATTAGTGTAGCAGTTAGGTTATTAATCATGGATGTCAAGTCCTTTCTGCTAATTAACCTTAATTGAGCTCTCTGTCATGGAAGCACCGTTTCCCATGAAGCAAGTAACCAATGATAGCAAAATAACAGAACATGGTAAAACCCAGGATTAACATTACTTCCTGTACTTGAATACCAGTGCCTAGTGCATTTTGCTGTAATACAAAATCTTAAGTCTTCTATCAAAGTTTAAAAATTACACTGAGTAAAAATTGGTAGACTATACATAAAATTTGCCTAAGGAAATGATTTAGGAAAGCATTTTTGACACAACGTATATGTCTGCATTTTATATTTTAAAGCAATTAGAATGTACCATTTATAATAAAAATAAGAATTTTTAGAGATGCAAAGATTAAAATCTCAAATTATCCATTAGTTAATGTGACTGTGAACTTAGTCATGCTTGAAACTAAATCTTTATTTCATTTGTGTTCAGTACTATTTTCAATAGTACCACAAAATGTCCATTAGAATCGAATTCTGCTGCAATAGGCAGCTTTATTAATCTGCCTGGAGAAATGCAGTGCAATTAATTCTAAATTTGATAACCAGCAAGCACTTCAGATGTTCAATAGGTTATTTATTAAAAAGAAAATCAAAAAGGAATAAGCTTTACTGCCAATGAACAGAATGCTTAGATTTAAAAATGGCCAGAAGGCTACTGGTATTAATAAGCTTTGTCAAATTCATTTTCAGACATGCATGGAGGAGTCTGTACTATTTTTTGTTCATGTCACAGTGTCTGTCAAGAGAAGAGCTCAGATACCTTGGGGAAAGCTTTCTGATGTGCAAGTATTTGAAAGTAAAAAGGCAAAGACAGACATTTAGCTGATTCATGAGGGAATGGAAAACCATGAAGAATCTTGAGAAAAATTAAAGCAGTAACAATGAAAGTGTTAGGAAAAGGGTTTAGCCACTGATATAAATTTGGGCAAGAACAACAAATACAAACATTGGTGATAAAAGTACTAGAAACTCAACCTAAAATCAGCATGAATAAGAATTTACATAGCATGAATGAAGCAACCCAGGTCATGAGTGAACGTGTCTCACGAACCATTTATTTATGCTATATTTGGAGATAAAATTTAAACATCAGACAAGTGGCCCAATTTCATGACATAGTAATGCATATTGTCAGCAACATTTGACCGTAGGGACTTAATGGAATATAATAGAATACTCCTCTAGGCACCTAAAACTTGGGTTCAAATAATAGTTCTGCCAGGTAACAAGTGTGTAACTATGGACTAATTACTTGAGAGCCTATTCTTCACTGGCACTATCCAGTAGATCTTTCTGAGATGATATAAGTGTTCTACATCTGTGCTGTTCAGTAAGATAACCACTAGCTACATGTGTCTATTGAGCCCTTGATATCTGGCTAGTACAACTGAGGAACTGGATTTTTAAGTTTACTTATTGTAATTAATTTAAATAGCCATATGTGGCTAGTGTCTACTAAATTGGACAGTACAGCCTCATGTGATTTCTTCTTCTATGAAACAGCAGTAGTAATAGATCTGATTCAGTTATGATGCTTTCAGTTGCAAGGGAGACAAAACTCAGCCCAAAAATTAAACAATAAAGGAAATGTATTGGCTTATTTTAACTGAAAAGTCCAGAAGTGGGAAGTGTTGGGCAGAGTTCAATCAGGGCCTCTCACTCTATTTTTTCCCCAACACTCTTGCTTCCCATTTGTTTTGGTGTTTATGCTCTGCCCGTATGCTGGTTTCCCTGATGGTCACAGTCTGCCTGCTGGATGTAACAGGAGGTATGTACTTCTCATTCATATCTAGTAGGAGAGTGAGAGAAAGAGTATTGCCTCCCACATCCACTTAAAAGGGCTAAGCTTTGCTCTGAGCAAATCAACCTGAAACAAATGAGTATAGCCAGGAGAAGGCTGTGTATTGCTTGGCTTGTACCTGGTTTCCTGCCCATCCCCTAACTGATTACTTTGGCAAGTGAAAGGAGGTTTTTTGATGAATGTTGAAACTAGGGTTGAATTGGGGGAAATGGTGTTTTCTCAAAGAAAATCTGGAAGCTATTCAGAAGAGAAAAATGCAGAGTGAATGCTGGGTAGGTAACTGATCATTTTCATACCATTTTAATGTAGTCGCTGACATACGTTGATAAAGCACTTAACTGTCTGATATATTATATCCCTTCTTGTTCACATACCCCACCTTTTCCATCCATATACCCTGGGCAACTATCTTAACCCTCTGGCATCTTAGTTTTCTCACATGGGGATACATGACTGTTAAGGTTTTTTCTACCACTCAAAATCTGTTAACGATGCCTACTACTGACATTATGTAACCTCAGAGCATTGGAATAGGTGTGTCAAAGGAGAGTTAATTGCATTGGAGGGCAGCGGATGACTACAGCTAACAAAATACCATTGGGTCCTCTGTAACCACTTTGTGGAAGTGGCCCAGGCATCAGTCTTTCAGCAAATAGAGGAAAGGTGATACACTGTGCCTGTTTCTCAGTTCCAGCTTCCCCTGCACCCAGTTCTATTACTGCTACTCTCAAGCAGGTGAACAAATAATAAGAACCAATGATATCTAGCCTTTGGCTCAATGATATGAAAGACTGATTTGAGGCCTACCCCTGAAAATTGAAATTTAATTTTGCTAGGCTGGGATTCAGGCATCTCTGTTTTCTTAAAAAGTGATTTTAATGTGTAGCTATGGTTGAGAAGCACTATTCAAGTGGTTTTCAGATAAACAGGAAGTGGAATCAGGAGCTTATACCACACTGTTTGGTGTCAAGTAACAGGCCAATTAAATGATGTGAAGATAAGATAGCAAAATAACCAATGTTAGAACTATGCAAAATTTCTTCAGCAAAAAGACGAAGAGCACAAAAATAAATACATATTTTTAAAATCTGGAGACAAAACACTTATAACTTTCTCACTCTCAAGAAAAATTTAAAATACCATGAATTCTATAAAACATACAGATTAGATGATATTTCGTTAGCAGAGCTAAAGTAAGAAATTATAGAGGAAAACAAAGCCATAACGGACCTTAAAACCAAATTAGAAGTAAAAGAGAGCAGATCTGGCAGAAAAATCAAGTCAGTAACATGCAAGAAGTGTTTAAAAAGAACAGCGGCAGAGAAAACAGAGGAAAAGCACCACAACATTATTAGAAAAAAAGCAGCACCAAAAGTTATTAGAAGAGACGAGATTAGAAGAACAAACAATGCAAATCCATGTACATGGAGGGAACAGAACACATTGAAGGAACAAATTACATTAGTTACTATAGAAGGTGTGTTTCATGAAATGAAAGAAAGCATGAATCTTCAGGTTTAATGGGCCCAAAATGTGCCAGAAAAAAATGATTTAAAAATTGTGAATAATGAGTCATATACTTGTGAATTTATTGTATTTTGAGGATAACCAAAAAAGGTACATGTACCTGTTCTATTTCCATTTGCCTAGGCTGATATCTTGTAACAAATAGATATTTGATGAATATTTGTTGAATAAACAAGAAAACATCTTCTATTAATAAAATCACTTAGGCTGAACTATTAGATTACTAAAGAATTGTGAATTTTCTACTTTTGTAGAGGTCATCTGTAAAATGATCTAGAAATTTTACTCCCACGTTTATAGTAAGAACTACATTTTCAAATAGTATATGTTCATATGCACTGTTAGTATGCTATCTTCATGTATATGCACTTTTTTTTAAACATTAAAGATATAATTGTCTAAAGAAAGAAAACAAAAAATACATAATTATGATTTAAATAAGTCCTATAATCAAGAAAGAAGAAATAAAGAGGATATTCTGCACAGTTATTTCCTGATTATGCTAACAAGTATCTCCACTTTATTAACAATATAAAGGAATTGCAATTGTATTTATCACTTAATTTTTAGAAATTTTTTCCAATTCACCACATTGACTACTCTGCCATCCTTATGTATGTATATCTTGTGTGCTTTTTCAAACATCCTGAATAATTCATTTTATTTTCACCATTTCTTGTTTCTTCTGTATAGATTTTAGTCTGATCTCATAGGTTTTGATGTGGAATATTCTTACGAGACATTATTTGCAAAAGCAAAATTTGACTCAATAATTGTTTAGGGGAGAGTTTAAAAAATTCCAAATGGTTGTTTTTATCTCCTTTACTTTCATTATTCTCACATGTTTTGCTTTATGGTCTGAAAATAAGGTCTCTATTTATGTCAACTGCAAGTAATAGAAGAGCTGATAGAAAGTAGCTTAATAACAATTTTTAATCTCACTTAAGAAGTTCAGAAGTAGAGATTGCCAAGTTGGTTCTGCAGTTCAGTGATATCATCAAGTACAAAGACTCTTCTCTTTATGTTTTGTCCAAATCCTTGTATTGGCAGTGTTTATCCTCATGGACCCAAGACAGCTGGATTACATCAATGCCAAGTATCATTTTATCTCAAGACAATGTCTGAAAGAAATAAGGGAGAAAAAAGGGTTCTTCCCAAAAGTCTCACATCAGGGATAAAATTATTTCCTAGAAGCCCTGAATGTATCTTCCCTCTGACCTCACACACCTAATAATTACTAGCAATTAGAAATCAAATTGTTGTCTTTAACTCAGACCCATCATGGTTCATACTACTTTGTTAAAGATGCTCAAATTGACTTTCTGTTAGCCAGAAAAAAGAGTGGATTATTGCTGAGTGGGTGGACAACAAACAATATCTGCCTTACAAATATTAAATACGATGGGCACCTTCAAGATGGTGGAGGAGTAAGATGTGGAGATCACCTTCCTGCCCACAAATACATCAAAACTACATCTACATGCGGAACAACTCCTACAGAACACGTATTGAATGCTGGCAGAAGACCTCAGACTTCCCAAAAGGGTCTTGATGCTCTGGCCGGGTGTCAGGCCTGAGCCTCTGAGGTGGGAGAGCCAAGTTCAGGACATTGGTCCACCAGAGACCTCCCAGCCCCACGTAATATCAAATGGCAAAAGATCTCACAGAGAGCTCCATCTCAATGCTAAGAGCCAGTTCTACTCAATGGCCAGCAAGCTACAGTGCTGGACACCCTATGCCAAACAACAAGCAAGACAGGAACACAACCCCACCCATTAGCAGAGAGGCTGCCTAAAATCATAATAAGTTAACAGACACCCCAAAACATACTGCTGGAGGTGGTCCTGCAAACCAAAAAGAATAAATCCAGCCTCATCCACCAAAACACAGGCACTAGTCCCCTCTACCAGGAAGCCTACACAACCCACTGAACCAACCTTAGCCACTGGGAGCAGACACCAAAAACAGTGGAAACTGTGAACCTGTAGACTACAAAACGGAGAGCCCAAACACAGTAAGATAAGCAAAATGAGAAGACAGAGTAATAAGCAGCAGATGAAGAGGCAAGGTAAAAACCCATCAGAACAAACAAAGGAAGAGGAAATAGGCAGTCTACCTGAAAAAGAATTCAGAGTAATGACAGTAAACATGATCCAAAATCTTGGAAATAGAATGGAGAAAATACAAGAAAGGTTTAACAAGGACCTAGAAGAACTAAAGAGAAAACAAACAATGATGAACAACACAATAAATGAAATTAACAATTCTCTAGAAGGAACCAATAGCAAAATAACTGAGGCAGAAGAAAAGATAAGTGACTTGGAAGATAAAACATTGGAAATAACTACCGTAGAGCAGAATAAAGAAAAAAGAATGAAAAGAATTGAGGACAGTCTCAGAGACATCTGGTACAACATTAAACGCACCAACATTCGGATTGTAGGGGTCCCAGAAGAATACGAGAAAAAAAAAAGGGATTGAGAAAATATTTGAAGAAATTATAGTTGAAAACTTCCCGAATATGGGAAAGGAAATAATCAAATCCAGCAAGTGCAGAGAGTCCCATACAGGATAAATCCAAGGAGAAACACACTGAGATACATATTAATCAAACTATCAAAAACTAAATACAAAGAAAAAATATTAAAAGCAGCAAGGGAAAAGCAACAAATAACAAACAAAAGAATCTCCATAAGGTTAACAGCTGATCTTTCACCAGAAACTCTGCAGGCCAGAAGGGAGTGGCAGGACATATTTAAAGTGATGAAAGGGAAAAACCTACAACCAAGATTACTCTACCCAGCAAGGATCTCATTCAGATTTGACAGAGAAATTAAAACCATTACAGGTAAGCAAACCTAAGAGAATTCAGCACCACCAAACCAGCGCTACAACAAATGCTAAAGGAACTTCTCGACGCATGAAACACTAAGTGAAGGAAAAGACTCACAATAACCAACCCAAAACAATTAAAAAAAATAGTAGTAGGAACATACGTATCGATAACGACATTAAATGTAAATGGTTTAAGTGCTCCAACCAAAGACATAGATTGGCTGAATGGATACAAAAACAAGACCCATCTATATGCTATCTACAAGAGACCCACATCAGACCTAGCTAGAGACACATGAAGACTGAAAGTGAGGGGATGGAAAAAGATATTCCATGCAAATGGAAATCAAAAGAAAACTGGAGTAACAATTCTTATATCAGACAAAATAGACTTTAAAATAAAGACTATTCCAAGAGACAAAGAAGGACACTACATCCAAGAAGGGATCAGTCCAAGAAGGAGATATAACAACTGTAAATATGCACCCAACATAGGAGCACCTCAATACATAAGGCAAATGCTAACAGCCATAAAAGGAGAAATTGACAGTAACGCAATCATAGTAGGGGACTTTAACACTCCACTTTCACCAATGAACAGATCATCCAAAGTGAAAAAAAATAAGGAAACACAAGCTTTATTTTATTTTTTTTAACATCTTCATTGGAGTATAATTGCTTTACAATGGTGTGTTAGTTTCTGCTTTATAACAAAGTGGATCAGCTATACATATACATATATCCCCATATCTCCTCTCTCTTTTTAATTTTTTTAGATTCCATATATATGTGTTAGCATATGGTATTTGTTTTTCTCTTTCGGACTTACTTCCCTCTGTATGACAGATTCTAGGTCCATCCACCCCACTAAAAATAACTCAATTTTGTTTCTTTTATGGCTGAGTAATATTCCATTGTATATACATGCCACATCTTCTTTATCCATTCATCTGTCGACGCACACTTACGTTGCTTCCATGTCCTGCCTATTGTAAATAGAGCTGCGATGAACATTGCGCTACGTGACTCTTTTTGAATTATGGTTTTCTCAGGGTATATGCCCAGTAGTGGGATTTCTGGGTCGTATGGTAGTTCTATTTTCAGGTTTTTAAGGAACCTCCATACTGTTCTCCATAGTGGCTGTATCAATTTACATTCCCCCCAACAGTGCAAGAGGGTTCCCTTTTCTCCACACGCACTCCAGAATTTGTTGCTTGTAGATTTTTTCTTTTTCAGTACACGGGCCTCTCACTGCTGTGGCCTCTCCCGCTGCGGAGCACAGGCTCCGGACGTGCAGGCTCAGTGGCCATGGCTCACGGGCCCAGCTGCTCTGTGGCATGTGGGATCTTCCCGGACCGGGCCATGAACCCATGTCCCCTGCATCGGCAGGTGGACTCTCAACCACTGCGCCACCAGGGAAGCCCCACTTGTAGATTTTTTGATGATGGCCATTCTGACTGGTGTGAGGTGACACCTCATTGTAGTTTTGATTTGCATTTCTCTAATGATTAGTGATGTTGAGCATCCTTTCATGTGTTTGTTGGCCATCTGTATATCTTCTTTGGAGAAATGTCTATTTTGGGCTTCTGCCCATTTTTGGGTTGGGTTGTTTGTTTTTGTGATATTGAGCTGCATGAGCTGCTTGTAAAGTGTGGAGATTATTCCTTTGTTAGTTGCTTCATTTGCAAATATTTTCTCCCATTCTGAGGGTTGTCTTTTCATCTTGTTTATGGTTTCCTTTGCTGTGCAAAAGCTTTTAAGTTTCATTAGGTCCCATTTGTATATTTCTGTTTTTATTTCCATTTCTCTAGGGGGTAGGTCAAAAAGGATCTTGCTGGGCATCCCTGGTGGCCCAGTGGTTGAGAGTCCACCTGCCGATGCAGGGGACACGGGTTCGTGCCCCGGTCCGGGAAGATCCCACATGCCGTGGAGTGGCTGGGCCCGTGAGCCATGGCCGCTGGTCCTGCGCGTCCGGAGCCTGTGCTCTGCAACGATAGGGGCCACAGCAGTGAGAGGTCAGCATACTGCAATAAAAAAAAAAAAATAAAAAGGATCTTGCTGTGATTTATGTCATAGAGTGTTCTGCCTGTGTTTTCCTCTTAGAGTTTTACAGTGTCTGGGCTTACATTCAGGACTTTAATCCATTTTGAGTTTGTGTGTGTGGTGTTAGGGAGTGTTCTAATTTCATTCTTCTACATGTAGTTGTCCAGTTTTCCCAGCACAACTTAAGAGGCTGTCTTTTCTCCATTGCATATTCTTGCCTCCTTTATCAAAGATAAGGTGACCATGTGTGTGTGGGTTTATCTTTGGGTTTCTATCGTGTTCCATTGATCTATATTTCTGTTTTTGTGCCAGTACCATACTCTTTTCATTACTGTAGCTTTGTAGTAGAGTAGCTTTGTAGTAGAGTCTAAACTCAGGGAGCCTGATCCCTCCAGCTCCGTTTTTCTTCCTCAAGATTGTTTTGGCTATTTGGGGTCTTTTATATTTCCATACAAACTGTGAAATTTTTCGGTGAAATTTTTCAGTGAAAAATGCCATTTGTAGTTTGATAGGGATTGCACTGAATCTATAGATTGCTTTGGGTAGTATAGTCATTTTTACAATGTTGATTCTTCCAATCCAAGAACGTGGTATACCTCTCCATCTGTTTGTATCATCTTTAATTTCTTTCATCAGTGTCCTATAGTTTTCTGCATACAGGTCTTTTGTCTCCTTAGGTAGATTTATTCCTAGATATTTTATTCTTTTTGTTGCAATGGTAAATGTGAGTATTTCCTTAATTTCTCTTTCAGATTTTTCATCATTAGTGTATAAGAATGCAAGAGATTTCTGTGCATTAATTTTGTATCCTGCTACTTTACCAAATTTATTGCTTAGCTATGGTAGTTTTCTGGTAGTGTCTTTAGGATTCTCTATGTATAGTATCATCTGCAAACACTGACAGCTTTACTTCTTTTCCAGTTTGAATTCCTTTTATTTCTTTTTCTTCTCTGATTACTGATTACAAAACTATGTTGAATAATAGTGGTGAGAGTGGGCAACCTTGTCTTATTTCTGAACTGGGTGGAAATGGTTTCAGGTTTTACAATTGAGCATGATGTTGTCTGTGGGTTTGTCATATATGGCCTTTATTATGTTGAGGTAAGACCCCTCTATGCCTACTCTCTTGAGGGTTTTTATCATAAATGGGCGTTGAATTTTGTCGAAAGCTTTTTCTGCATCTGTTGAGATGATCATATGGTTTTTCTCCTTCAGTTGGTTAATATGTTTTATCACATTGATTGATTTGTGTATATTGAAGAATGCTTGCTTTACGTGACTAATACCCACTTGATCGTAGTGTATGATCCTTTTAATGTGCTGTTGGCTTCCGTTTGCTAGTATTTTGTTGAGGATTTTTGCATCTATGTTCATCAGTGATATTGGCCTGTACTTTTCTTTCTTTGTGACATCCTTGTCTGGTTTTGGTATCAGAGTGATGGTGGCCTTGTATAATGAGTTTGGGAGTGTTCCTCCCTCTGCTATATTTTGGAAGAGTTTGAGAAGGATAGGTGTTAGCTCTTCTCTAAATGTTTGATAGAATTTGCCTGTGAAGCCATCTGGTCCTGGGCTTTTGTTTTTTGGAAGATTTTTAATCACAGTTTCAATTTCAGTGCTTGTCATTGGTCTGTTCATATTTTTATTTCTTCCTGGTTCGGTCTCTGAAGATTGTGCTTTTCTAAGAATTTGTCCATTTCTTCCAGGTTGTCCATTTTATTGTCATATAGTTGCTTGTAGTAATCTCTCATTATCCTTTGTATTTCTGCAGTGTCAGTTGTTACTTCTTCTTTTTCATTTCTAATTCTATTGATTTGAGTCTTCTTCCTTTTTTTCTTGATAAGTCTGGCTAATGGTTTATCAATTTTGTTTATCTTCTCAAAAAAACAGCTTTTAGTTTTATTGATCTTTGCTATTGTTTCTTTTATTTCTTTTTCATTTGTTTCTGATCTGATCTTTTTGATTTCTTTCCTTCTGCTAACTTTGGGGTTTTTTGGTTGTTCTTTCTCTAATTGCTTTAGGTGTAAGGTTATGTTGTTTATTTGAGATGTTTCTTGTTTCTTAAGGTAGGCTTGTATAGCTATAAACTTCCCTCTTAGAACTGCTTTTGCTGCATCCCATAGGGTTTGGGTAGTTGTGTTTTCATTTTCCTTTGTTTCTAGGTATTTTTTGATTTCCTCTTTGATTTCTTCAGTGATCTCTTGATTATTTAGTAGTGTATTGTTTAGCCGCCATGTGATTGTATTTTTACAGGTTTTTTCCTGTAATTGATACATAGTCTGATAGTATTGTGGTCAGAAAAGATATTTGATGCGATTTTAATTTTCTAAAATTTACCAAGGCTTGATATGTGACCCAAGGTTTGATCTCTTCTGGAGAATGTTCCATGAGCACTTGAGAAGAAAGTGTATTCTGTTGTTTTTGGATGGAATGCCCTATAAATATCAATTAAGTCCATCTTTTTTAATGTATCATTTAAAGCTTGTGTTTCCTTATTTAATTTCATTTTGGATGATCTGTCCATTGGTGAAAGTGGGGTGTTAAAGTCCCCTACTATGGTTGTGTTACTGTCGATTTCCCCTTTTATGGCTGTTAGCAGTTGCCTTATGTATTGTGGTGCTCCTATGTTGGGTGCATAAATATGTACAATTGCTATATCTTCTTCTTGGATGAATCCCTTGATCATTATGTAGTGTCTGTCTCTTTTTATAGTCTTTATTTTAAAGTCTATTTTGTCTGATATGAGAATTGCTACTCCAGCTTTCTTGTGATTTCCATCTGCATGGGATATCTTTTTCCATCCCCTCACTTTCAGTCTGTATGTGTCCCTAGGTCTGAAGTGGGTCTTTTCTAGACACTGTATTTACGGGTCTTGTTTTTGTATCCATTCAGCCAGTGTTTGTCTTTTGGTGGGAGCATTTAATCCATTTACATTTAAGGTAGTTATCAGTATGTATGTTCCTATTACCATTTTCTTAATTGTTTGGGGTTTGTTATTGTAGGTCTTTTCCTTCTCTTGTGTTTCCTACCTAGAGAAGTCCCTTTAGCATTTGTTGTAAAACTGGTTTGGTGGCGCTGAATTCTCTTAGCTTTGGCTTGTCTGTAAAGCTTTTAATTTCTGTGTTGAATCTATGAGATCCTTGATGGGTAGAGTAATCTTCATTGTAGGTTTTTCCCTTTCATCACTTTAAATATGTCCTGCCAGTCCATTGTGGCTTGTAGAGTTTCTGCTGAAAGATCAGCTGTTAACCTTATGGGGATTCCCTTGTATGTAATTTGCTGTTTTCCCTTGCTGCTTTTAATATTTTTTCTTTGTATTTAATTTTTGATAGTTTGATTAATATGTGTCTTGTCATGTTTCTCCTTGGATTTATCCTGTATGGGGCTGTCTGTTTTTCCTGGACTTGATTAACTGTTTTCTTTCCCATATTAGGGAACTTTTCAACTATAATCTCTTCAAGTATTTTCTCAATCCATTTCTTTTTCTCTTCTTCTTCTGGGACCAACCTCGAATGTTGGTGTGTTTAATGTTGTCCCAGAAGTCTGTGAGACTGTCCTCAATTCTTTTCATCCTTTTTCCTTTATTCTAGTCTGCGGTAGTTATTTCCACTATTTTATCTTCCAGGTCACTTATCCGTTCTTCTGCCTCAGTTATTCTGCTATTGATTCCTTCTAGAGAATTGTTAATTTCATTTATTGTGTTTTTCATCATTGTTTATTTGCCCTTTAGTTCTTTTAGGTCCTTGTTAGACGTTTCTTGTATTTTCTCCATTCTATTTCCAAGATTTTGGATCATCTGTACTATCATTACTCTGAATTCTTTTCCAGGTAGACTGCCTATTTCCTCTTCCTTTGTTTGGTCTGGTGAGTTTTTACGTTGCTTCTTTTTTGCTGTGTGTTTCTCTGTCTTCTCATTTTGCTTAGCTTACTGTTTTTGGGGTGTCCTTTTGCAGGCTGCAGGTTCATAGTTCCAGTTTTTTTGGTGTCTGCCCCTAGTGAGTAAGGTTGATTCAGTGGGTTGTGTAGGCTTCCTGGTGAAGGGGACTAGTGCCTGTGTTCTGGTGGACGAAGCTGGATCTTGTCTTTCTGGTAGGCAGGACCATGTCCAGTGGTGTGATTTGGTGTCTCTGTGGCCTTATTATGGTTTTAGGCAGCCTGTCTGCTAATGGGTGGAGTTGTGTTCCTGTTTTGCTAGTTGTTTGGCATAAGGTGTCCTGCACTGTTGCTTGCTGGTCATTGAATGGAGCTGGGTCTTAGCGTTGAGATGGAGATCTCCGGGAGAGCTTTCGGCGTTTTATATCTTGTGGAGCCAGGAGGTCTCTGGTGTACCAGTGTCCTGAACTCAGGTCTGCTACCTCAGAAACACAGGCCTGACACCCGGCCAGAGAACCAAGACCCTGTCAGCTACACAGCTCAGAAGAAAAAGGAGAAAAAAATAAAGAAATAAAGAAAAAAAAATAAAATAAAGTTACTAAAATAAAAAATAATTATTAAAAATTAAAAAATTAATAGGTAATTAAACAAAAAAGAACGAAAGGAAGAACAGAGCAACCAAACCAAAAAACAAATCCACCAGTGATAACAAGTGCTATAAACTATACTAAAAAACAAACAAACAAACAAAAAATGAACAGACAGAACCCTAGGACAAATGGTAAAATTAAATCTATACAGACAAAATCACACAAAGAAGTGTACACATACACACTCACAAAAAAAGAAAAAGGAAAAAAAATATATATCTTTGCTCCCAAAGTCCACCTCCTCTATTTGGGATGATTCCTCCTCTATTCAGGTATTCCAGAGATGCAGGGTAGATCATGGTGATTTAATCTCCTGCTCCTGAGGCTGCTGGGAGAGATTTCCCATTCTCTTCTTTGTTCGCACAACTCCTGGGGTTCAGCTTTGGGTTTGGACTTGCCTCTGCATTTAGGTTGCCTGAGGGCATCTGTTCTTCACTCACACAGGACAGGGTTGAAGTGGCAGCAGATTAGGGGGCTCTTGCTCAGTCAGGCCAGGGGGAGGGAGGGGTTTGGAATGCCAGGTGAGCCTTTGGTGGTAGAGGCCGGCATGACGTTGCAACAGCCTGAGGTGTGCTGTGTTCTCCTGGGGAAGTTGGACCTGGATCCCGGGGCCCGGGCAGCGGTGGGCTGCACAGGCTCCCAGGAGGGGAGGTGTGGTTAGTGACCTGTATTGCACACAGGCCTCCTGGTGGCTGCAGTAGCAGCCTTAGAGTTTCATGCCCGTCTCTTTTGTCCATGCTGATAGCTGTGGCTTTCGCCCATCTATGCAGCTCATTAAGGCAGTGCTCTGAATCCTCTCTCCTTGCACACCCCGAAATAATGGTCTCTGGCCTCTTAGGCAGTTCCAGACGTTTTTCCGGACTCCTTCCCGGCTAGGTGTGGCCCATTAGCCCCTTTCAGGCTGTGTTCAGCTGCATAGAACAGGGAGATCAGGTTGGTGCTTTCTGTCCACCTAGAGTGGTGGGATAGGGAGGGTGGCAGGGAGACTCAAGAGGGAGAAGATATGGGGATATATGTATATATATGTAACTGATTCACTTTGTTATACAGCAGAAACTAACACACTATTGTAAAGCAATTATACTCCAATAAAGGTGTTAAAAATAAATAAATAAATATGAGACATCTGGATGGATAGATTCTGAATGTCAAATATAAAATCATATATATAATCTAATTATGTATTATATATAATTATGTATAATACATTATGTATTACATGTATTATACATCATAAATATATGTAAAATCTCATGAATTTTTCAGACCCTCTTCAAATTAATTTTGATCTTTTGATCTCAATATGTGAAGAATTCAGAAAAAAGTATTTGTCTCTCTTTACAATTTTCTACTTGTATTGCCAGTTATTTTTATTTCATACGTTTCAGTGCTTTATTTGTTGCACAAGGCTTTATACATTGTGCAACATACATTTTATTTTAATGAAGAGACCTTTAGTTCATTTCACTCTTAATTCCGTTTTGATTTTTTTTGGTGTGATAGAGCCATATAGCTTTGCTATTCCTTTAACTTTTCTGAGTTACTAAGTGTATGAATTTTGTTTCAGTTTTTTTTCTTTTTTCTTTTTTTTCTTTTTTTTTACCTAATAAGTAGGTATCCCATTCACACTGACTCTGATGAGAAAATATTTGGTCTTAGTTTCATTACAGAGTTTTTGCTGTTTTCTTTTTATGGTACAGAAGTATTTCCTTTATACTCTCTTATATGATCCATGTTTGCTAAGGTACACCTCACTGCTAGTAATTTGGAGTGTACTAATTCTATTAGTTGTTTTTGTACATCTTAATGACATGCTTCAATCTAATTTTCTCTGTTTATTGGCTTCAGAAGCAACAGTTAGTCTATTGATTCTCTCTATGGAAATTCAAAGTAGAAGCCATATGTTAGCAAATGATTCTCAAAAACTGGTGAGTGAATGAACAGCCACTCCCATGTACTTTTTCTGGGAGTGTAACTGTTCAAAGTCTTTTCGGAAGGCAGTTTGGCAGTTTATCAGCTGTTCATATGCCATGGCTCAATAATTCCATTTTTAAGAATCTGAAGGATTATAAAAGTGCAAAAAGATGTTTGTACAATGGTCCTTCCATTATGAAGAACCTTGTGTGTCATGGAAAACAATATAGAAACATATAAATGCACACCCACTTGATGATAAATGTGTATATATATGTGTGTGTATACATGTGTATGTGTAGTGCATGTACCTTGACAAAATATATATCTTAAATAGAAAAAAACATTTTGTGTTGAGATAGTTCTCTCTGAAATACAGTTTAAAAAATTGAAAAACATTAATAATCATATGATTTCATTTGTTAAAATGCATACAAAAGCATGAACAGATCTTCCTCAAATTACAATGGGGTTACATTCCAATAAACCCATCATAAATTGAAAATATCATTAAGTGAAAAATGTATTTAATACACCTAACCTACCAAACATCATAGCTTAGCGTCACCTAATTTAAACAGGCTCAGAACACTTACATTAGCCCACAGTGAGGCAAAAATCATCTAACACAAAGCCTATTTTATAATAAAGTGTTGATCATCTCATTCAACTTATTTTTTTAATTTTTATTGGAGCATAGTTGATTTACAATGTTGTGTTAGTTTCTGCTATACCGCAAAGTAAAAGTTATACATATATCCACTGTTTTTTAGATTCTTTTCCATATAGATCATTGCAGAGTATTGAGTAGAGTTCCCTGTGCAGGTTCTTATCAGTTATCTATTTTATATATAGTAGTGTGTATATGTCAATACCAATCTCCCAATTTATCCCTCCCCGCCCCCTTCCCCCTTGGTAACCGTTTGTTTTCTACATATGTGACTCTACTTCTATTTTGTAAATAAGTTCAGTTTTACCATTTTTGTTTAAATTCCACATATAAGTGATATCATATTTGTCTTTCTCTGTCTTCACTCAGTATGACAATCTCTAGGTCCATCCATGTTGCTGCAAATGGCATTATTTCATTCTTTTTTATGGCTGAGTAATATTCCATTGTATATATGTACCACACCTTCTTTATCCATTCATCTGTTGATGGACATTTAGGTTGCTTCCATGTCCTGGCTGTTGTAAATAGTGCTGCAATGAACACTGGTTTGCATGTATCTTTTCTAATTGGAGTTTTCATTTTTTCCAGATATATACCCAGGAGTAGGGTTGCTCTATTTTTGGTTTTTTGAGAAATCTCTTTACCGTTTTCCATAGTGGCTGTATCAATTTACATTCCCACCAACAGTGTAGGAGGGTTCCCTTTTCTCCACACCCTCTCCAGCATTATTTGTAGACTTTTTGATGACAGCCATTCTGACGCCTGACAGCCATTCTGACAGGTGTGAGGTGATACCTTATTGTGATTTTGATTTGCATTTCTCTAATAATTAGTGATGTTGAGCATGTTTTCATGTGCTTGTTGGCCATCTGTATGTCTTCTTTGGAGAAATGTCTATTTAGATCTTCCACCCATTCTTTGATTTGTTGTTTGTTTTTTTATATTGAGCTGTATGAGCTGTTTGTATATTTTGTAGGTTAATCCCTTGTCAGTTGCTTCCTTTGCAAATATTTTCTCCTCATGTAACTTATTGAATACTGTACTGAAAGTGAAAAACACAATGGTTATATGGGTACAGAATGGTTGTAAGTGTATCGGTTGTTCACCTTCCTGATGGCGTGGCTGGCTGGGAGATGTGGCTCAGCTCACTGCTCCTGCTCAGAATGAGAGAGGGTCGTACTGCATATAACAGTCAAAATGTGAAGTACAGTTTCTCTTGAATATGTATTGCTTTCACACCATGGTAAAGTCGAAACATTGTTAAGTTGAACCATTGTAAGTTGGGGACTGTCTGTACAGTTATGTAAATGAATAGAGAACATTCTAGACACATACACTCACAAGTTTTAGCCACCATTATTTTGGGGAAGAAGAGTAGATGTAAGAAGTAATAAGATGAAATCATCATATTTTATTCCATATTCTGTTTTAAATGTTTACAATGAGAATTGTAAGTGATTTAAAAAACCCATCTGGGGACTTCCCTGGTGACACAGTGGTTAAAACTCTTGAGCTCCCAATGCAGAGGGCCCAGGTTCGATCCCCGGTCAGGGAACTAGATCCCACATGCATGCCACAATTAAGAGTTTGCATGCCACAACTAAGGAGCCCACCAGCTGCAGCTAAGGAGCCCGTCTGCCTAACTAAGACCCAGTGCAACCAGATAGATAGATAGATAGATAGATAGATAGATAGATAGATAGATGATAGATAGATAAAGACCAAGACAGAAACTCATTTTTAAAAAAAAAAAAACCATCTGGAAAAAATAAACATTAAAAAATAGCCAAGAGAATTCTGAAAATGAAGAGCAATGGGATGGAGATTTGCCCTAATAAATATTAAAGTAGTATGCTTGACAAAGAGGTCATTTTGAAAAAGATCTGATTACTCACACCATACACCAAAGTAAATTTTAGATTCATCAAATAATTATAATAACAAAACCATAAAATCAGTAGAAGGAAATATTACTTGTTACTTTAATTTTTGAGTTTGGAATGGTCTTTCTCAACATGAAACTCCAGCCAGAAGCTGGAGCAACAGCAACAACAATTAACATAGTTTGACTACATAAAAATTAAAATATTCTGTGTAGACAAGAAACATATCATATATAGATTTTAAAGGACACAAAACAAATTCGTTAAAAAGCATTTACAACATCAGTAGTAAAGAATTAATGGCATAATATACAAAGAGTCCTTACTAATTAATGAGAAAAAGAAATGTACCCAAAGAAAACGGGACAAACGGCATGTGTGTGACATCAGGCTACCTTTCCTATCTTTGTAATTGTACATTCCAAGATTTGCCATCAGCGATCCCAAAGAGCTTATGACACACAAACAACAAATGATGTTGTCTAGAATTCCACCCATAGTAGATTTTCATACTTTTTTCAAGAGGAAATTAAACTTTAGAAGACTTTTGCTTAATGGATTTGTCCTTCCTTCACAAAGCTTACCTTAGCAACAGAATTTTTTCCAGGAGGAGAGAAAAGTAAAACCTCTTGGCATTCATTTAAAGCAGTATCACCAACTGCTATTTTCACATTTCCTCTGGTCACTCTAAATAGCAGTAGTTTGTATTGGAAAGTTGAAGGCAAGTGTCTTTTCCTCACTGATGTCTTCCTGTATTTGGCAAACACAGGTGCTGCTCTGAGATTCTGGGGACCAAATAAAATTTCATTTTATTCATTCTTATTTGGATAGATATTTCACAGAAAGAACAATTCTACTTCTGTTTAAAACATTCATTTCCTTGTTTCAGCAAAATAGCTAATTAAACTTGCTTTTGATAACTGATGAATTTGGTTAAATGTTGTTTTTAGCAAGTCCAGATATTAATGGAAGTATAGAACTCAAACCCCTGCTTTGGAATGCTTGCTGGAAGTAGTTAGGGATTACCACTCAAGCATTTACCGTAGTGGGAAATACTTTAATCGGTACAAAAGATAAGCACTGGCAGAAAGAAATTATGATTCAACAAACATTTAGTGAGTTTATACTGTGTGTCAAGTTCTCTTCCAAATAGATAGGACAAAACTCCTAGCAGACCATATAGTGGTAAACATATGAACAAGGAAGATATCAGATGGTATTAAGCACTCTGTAATTGTACTGATGCTAAAGATAAAAATGTCAGTTCTTAGTCAATAGCATTTATTGTGTTTATACTTCACAATAATATATATATGCAAATATTTTAGAGGATTTACTGTGTGCCAAGAACTTTGTCAACCCTTTATATGTATTGCTTCATTTGATCCTCATACTAATCCTAAATTGATGGTTACAGATCTAAATATAGATAGATGCTTGCATTTGTATTTTTATAACTTGTTTTATTGTCTGTTCTAGATTATAGTCTTGTTGAAAGAAGAAATCATGTCTTATTATTTACACTTTCTCTATCCGTTTTCTGTTTTTGTTTTTTTTTTTACTTTAATCCCTACCCCTCCCACCCACATTAAATAGCCATTCTCTCCACACTCCTTCTACCATTGCCAGCAATAAGTATTGTCACGTTTGGGGAGACAGACACCCAGTTAACTTTCTGTGCATTTATATAATATATATGTAAATATACATGTATATATCAGTCTATATAGGAGCATGTCATTCTTTTGTGAGAGTTGCATCATTTTTATAGAGTGGATGAAAGATACTTTATTAAATCCCTTCCATGGGATGGACACTTAGGACTTTTACAATATTTCTCTGTAATAAACAATGTTATAGAAAATACCTTTGTATATACATCTTTTCTCTCATGTGGGCACATTCCTATGATATATATTTCTACAGGTGGAATTGTTAGAAATAACAGAAGGCCATTTACCTTTAACAGATGCTGTCTAGTCGCCTTTTATATGTTTCATAAATTTATAGTCCTACTAACATTCCTCCATATTTTTGGCAATATTTGATAAGATAAATCATTTTTATTGCCATTTTGAAAACTTTTAGATTTCATTTCTTGTATTTCTAGTGTGTGTGTATGGTTATATACCTTTTTCTTCTGTGTACTGTTGATATTTTTTTAACCTATATTTCAATTAGTAGTTTCTCTCAATGACTTGTTGGAGTTCTTTATATATTCTTGAATTGGATCCTGTATGGACTCAATACATTGCAAATATGTTTTTCTCAACTTGACTTTTTAATAGTAGCAAACACCTAGGTAGTATGTACTATAAGCCAAGCCCTTTGGTGTTTTACACATTAACTCATTTACTGTCACGACAGTCCTGTGAGGAAGGGGCTGTTATTACATTCATTTTACAGATTAAAAAAAAAAATGGAGCGTGCAACAATTACATAATTTATCCATGGCCATACAACCAAGTGGCAGAACTCTTGGAGTTCTGACTCCAAAGTCTACATTTTTTTTTTCCAAAGTCTACTTTTAACTACTAAGTTATCCTCATAATATCTGTTAGAAAATTCAAAAACTATGTATAGAATCAGTCAGTTTCTTTTTCTTCCTTTATAGTATCTGGGTTTTGTATCTCTAATGAGAAGGCCTTTACCACCCAAAAGTTATACACATATCTTTCACAAATGCTTTTTATAATTTGGGGTTATTTTATGCTTAGCTACTTAAATTATCTAGAATTTCTTTTTGTGAATGATATGAAATCTGGAAATGACTTTTCTCCCCAGGTGGTTAGCTAATTGTTCTAAACAATTTATTGAGTAGGTGTTTTTCTATTAATTTGAAATTGTCTTTATTATAAACTAAAAATGTATCTTCACATGGATCTACTTCAATACCTTGTACCTTTGGTTTCTTTGTCTATTCCTGCACTAAAACTACTCTTTTTATTACTGTAGTTGATAGTATGCTAGATAGTGTGTAACAGAAGACATCCGTACTGTAATTATTTCTTTACAATTTTCTTGGCCATCTTTATGCATTTTTTTCTTTCAAATGAACTTTCAATGCAGCCTATGAATTCCTTTATGAACTATCCTGTTTTTGGACGAATGCACTAATTTGGAGAGAACTGTTATATTAGGTCTTTCTATTGAAGAACATGGTTAAATTTCTTCTTTGGGATCTGTTATATACTTCAGTAAAATTTAATAAATTATGTTAATGTAGGTTTTTCACATTTGACGTGAGTTTTCTCTAGCATCTTTAGTTTTGTCATTGTAATTTTTTGTGATGGTAAATTTTCATTTTTTCCAGTATGGTTTCATATTGGCTATTGCTGGTACTTGAAAAACTGTTGATTTTATATGTTTACCTTTCTTATTAGTACTAGGAGCTTTTGACTTAACTTTCTTGGGTTTTCTAGATAATTTATTGTATGAAAATAATGACAGTTTTGTCTCCTCCTTTCAAAACTTTATATATACATTACTGTTTACCTTAGCTTCATTGCATTAACTAGAATCTAGAAGGGTAATGGTGATGCTAAATGTCCTTGTCACATTCCTGACTTTAATGGAAATGGCCCTAGTGTATCAAATTATTAGAAACTAAGTTTTAATGTACACCTTTTAATATATAATATGTCAAAATTAAGCATGCTGTTTCCTATAGATTTCTAGAAAATACCCTTTATCAAATGAAGTTTTGTATAAGTGAAACTTTATTAGATAGAGTGATGACTGAAACAGATATTTAAAGTGTTTATTTTCCCTATTCAGCATCAAATTTTACTACCCTATAGTTTTCTTTAATCTGTTAATGTAGTAAATTATAGTATATTTATTAATGTTGAATTGCATCCATTCTTAGGATTATAAACGATTCTTTACTGTGTAATCCATTATTTTTTTTCATATCTAGAGTGAATTTTCTCATTTTTGTTTAGAATTTTTGTGCATTTATGTTTATTAGTGAGGTTGTAAAATTGATTTCTATTTGCACTTACTATATTGGAGTATTTTGGACCTCAGTTATATAGAATAGAATTTAAATACTCCTCAGTTCATGGAATGGTATTGTCAAGGGTCTTTGCACAACCCGTATTTCATTTCTCAAATTTCATATAACATTTCTTTCTTTTGCTCTCCTTCTCTGGCATAATCAAGAAACATTTGTATATCTGTGGTTATTTGTAAAATAAATAGTAGAGTGAGTGTTTAAAACTTAAGTAAGTTTTCTTAAGTATTTTTGATACCTCTCATTAAATATTATGTTATGAATGATAATTATTTATGTAACATTTTTGCACAACTTACTGTTTTTGGAGGAACTGTCCAGTCTAGTTCATTTCTTCTAGTGTTTCCTAGTGTTACATTATTTGCATTTACCATATTTTACTTATTCATTCTAATACTGATGAAAATCTTTCAATGAATATGCTTACATACCTGTTCAAGATTGTCCCTGGGAGTTGGTTTCCTGGGTGAATTACTTATATACTGCTGGTATTTATATAGTTTATTATTTAATAGTTTAAATTTAAATTTAAATTTAATAGTTCAAAACAACAAACGTTTTTTTAAATCTCAGAATTCCTGTGAGCCCTGAATCTGGTAGTGGATTAACTGGGAGGTTTTGGCTCGGGATCTCTATGAAGTGCAGTCCAGCTCTAAGCTAGGGCAGCAGTTGTCTTAAAGCTCACCTGAAGAAAGACTCATTTCCAAGCTCACTCACATGTCCAGCGGTTTTGGTTTCTTGCCACATGGGCCTCTCCACAGGGCCTATTACAATGGCAGCTGTGTTCCCCCGGATTGAGTAGTGCTCTGAGAGAGAGTGAGCTGTGAAACAGTGTCCAGAATGGAAGCCACAGTCTTTGTAAGCTAATCTCAGAAGTAATAGGCCGTCACTACTGCCGCATTCTATTGGTCATAGAGACGAGCCATGATATAAGGGTAACCACTGTCCTGGTTTGCCTTGGATGAAGGATTTCTCAGATTTTAAAATGTGACTTTCTGGCTTTAAAAGTGGGTAAGTTCCAAGCACACATGGATGGTCGGTTACCTTACCTGGTACTATATGGGTGGGGATTATACAAGGGTGTAAATACCAGAAGGAAGGAATCACTTAGAGTCATCTTGGAAGCTCACAACCACACTAGGTCATTAATCATGCCTAAATGCAGTTTCAAAATTTATTTCTAGGTTATGTTTCAGATTGGCTACTGTAGTAGTTTCATGCGCAACTGGTGGGTAGCCAGAGTACAGGACACAGATCACCTGAAAGAATGGAACACTGGATTCTTATCAGTTAAATTTCATCTCATATTGTTCATATCTTCATTCATTATTAATTCTTTTTTGGGAGAAGTTCTCTTGATATTCCAGTTTAATAATTCACTCTTCATTTGTGTATTTTCTGCTGTTCAGACATTCTTTTGCATAAAGAACTAGCAAAGCTTACAATTTTGCCTATTTTGATGCATAATATATAAAATATTTAATAATAATCTAGAATTATAAGCCAGTCACTCTCAATATAAACAATTTTGTGAGCTTTGAAAACTTATTTAAGAAAACAAATATTGAAAACAAATAAGCTGAGTTTTCATCTCAAGAAGTTAGAAAAAGTAAGAGAATAAGCCCAAATTACCAGGAAATGAAAACCAGTAAAGACAATTGCAGAATTCAGTGATATTAAGCTCTAAGACAGAGAGGGAATGAAGAGAGATTTACAAAAATTAAAGGTTTGTTTTTGTTTAATGCTTCTCTTTTGCTCACTCCCAGATCCCTTTGCCCCAACAACTATGGTAACGTTGTATTCTGTTTAATGTGTATTCCTATCAATATGTGCCCACCACATTTTATCAATTTATTCCCCAACTTTTGTCTAACTCTCCTCCTTCACAAATATCAGTGTAATAGAGATCTTCATACATGTCCCTTATGGATTCTCTCCTTCTCTCTCTCCTCTTTCTCCTCTTTTTCTCCTCTCTCCTCTCTCTCTTCTCTATGTCACCTATTTATCTATAAAATGGGAAGAGAGGGATTCATGTACCCCAGAAGTAGAGTTGCTGGATCACAGGTGCAGGTGTGCTTAGTTTGCACAATTAGGGCCACATTGATCTCCAGAAGGGCCACCCTAATCTGTACTCCCATCATCAGTGAATGAGGTTTCCTGTCTCTCTTCATTCTTGCCAACACTTGGCACTGCCCACCTTTTGCCAGTCTAATAGCTGTATAATACCTCATTATTAAATCAGTATGCATTTCTATGATTATTAATGATGTTGCATATATCTTTATATGTTTTTATTGGCTTTTTGGATATTCTAAGCTTTCTCTTTTTTAAAAAAATTTTATTGGAGCATAGTTGATTTACAATGTTGTGTTAGTTTCAGGTATTCAGCAAAGTGAATCATTTATACATATATCCACTGTTCTTTAGATTCTTTTCCCATACAGTTCATTGCAGAGTATTCAGTAGAGTTCCCTGTGCTCTACAGTAGGTCCTTATTAGTTATCTATTTTATATATAGTAGTGTGTATATGTCAATCCCAATCTCCCAGTTTATCATCTCCCACTTTCCCCCCAGTAACCATAAGTTTGTTTTCTATATCTGTGACTGTTTTGTAAGTTCATTTGTACGCTTTTTTAAGATCTTACTATATAAACGATATCCTATGACGTTTGTCTCCCTCTGTCTGACTTCTTCACTCAGTATGACAATCTGTAGGTACATCCATGTCGTTGAACATGGTATTATTTCATTCTTTTTTTATAGCTGAGTAATATTCCATTGTTTATATGTGCCACATCTTCTTTATTCGTCTGTTGATGGACATTTAGGTTGCTTCCATGTCTTGGCTATTGTAAATAGTGCTGAAATGAACATTGGGGTGCATGTATCTTTTTGAATTATGGTTTTCTCCAAATATATGCCCAGGAGTGGGATTGGTAATTCAATATTTAGTAATATAGAATTACTAATTCTATATCTGGTAATTCTATATTTAGTTTTTTAAGGAACCTCCATACTGTTCTCCATAGTGGCTGTACCAATTTACATTCCCACTAACAGTGTAGGAGGGTTCCCTTTTGTCCACACCCTCTCCAGCATTTATTGTTTGTAGAGTTTTTGGTGATGGCCATTCTGACCAGTGTGAGGTGATACCTCACTGTATATAGTTTTGATCTTCATTTCTCTAATAATTAGTGATGTTTGGCATCATTTCATGTGCTTTTTGGCCATCTATATGTCTTCTTTGGAGAAATGTCTATTTAGATCTTCTGCCCATTTTTTGATTGGGTTTTTTTTTTTATATTGAGCTGCATGAACTGTCTGTATATTTTGGAGATTAATCCCTTGTTGGTTGCTTCATTTGCAAATATTTTCTCCCATTCTGTGGGTTGTCTTTTCATTTTGTTTATGTTTTCCTTTGCTGTGCAAAAGCTTTTTCACAGAATTAGAACAAAAAATCTTACAATTTATATGGAAACAGAAAAGATCCCGAATAGCCAAAGCAATCTTGAGAAAGAAAGAAAACAGAGCAGGAGGAATCAGGCTCCCTGACTTCAGACTATACTACAAAGCTACAGTAATCAAAACAGTTTGGTACTAGCACAAAAACAGAAATATAGATCAATGGAACAGCATAGAAAGTCCAGAAATAAACCCACACACCTATGGTCAACTAATCGATGGTAAAGGAAGCAAGCATATACAATAGAGAAAAGACAGTCTTTTCAGTAAGTGGTGCTGGGAAAACTGGACGGCTACATGTAAGAGAATGAAATTAGAACACTAACACCATACACAAAAGTTAACTCAAAATGGATTAAAGACATAAATGTAGGACTGGACACTGTAAAACTCTTAGAGGAAAACATAGGCAGAACACTCTCTGACATAAATCACAACAGTATCTTTTTGATGCAACTCCTAGAGTAATGAAAATAAAACAAAAATAAACAAATGGGACCTAACTAAATTTAAGAGCTTTTTCTTTTAAGATAATGAAACAAAACCCTGGCAAAATTAAGCAAGGTAAAAGAGAGAAAATGAAAACAAACAGTATACAGAGTAAAAAAAAAAATATATATATATATATATATATATATAAAAGCACAGGAGGGGGAAAAAAACCCCAGAAAATTCTAAAAGTTTTAGAGAGAATAACAATTATCAAAAAAAAAAAGAGTTTCAGATTTCTTGTCTCAACACCATATGCTAGAAGACAAAGTGGCAACATATTCAATGTTTGTTGGAAAATTACTTTGAATGTAGAATTCTATCCTCAGTCTAATTATCCTTCAGTTGTGAAGGTGAAATAGACATTTTCGGATATGGAAAACCTGAAAAGTTTCCTATTCAGACTTCCCCTGAAAGAATTACTTATGAGTAACTAGCTCATAGCTCCCTATATGTTTGACTATACTACTGCCCCTTAGGGCAGTTCGCATCCCCTCCATCACTTGCCTTGAGTCCTTCCTGGACAGGAAAGGACAGAGGTGAAAGAGGGAGTTTCTGTAGCTTCAGAGCCAACACAGCAATGTCCTCTACCAGTTTAATTTTATTTCAAATAGCTTGGTCTCTCAGCAGCAGAGTTAGGACATATTTACAAGATTTTTCTGCTCTTCTGCTAGCTCTTCCAGAATCTGACATCTGCTTGTTGGTCCTTATTACATCTGTGACCTGCTGAATTAGTATTTCTGAATAGGCCCCTTTCTGAGTTGACATCTTCCTTAGGCTGTTCCAGAATGTAACTAGGTTTAAAAAAAATGTTTTGCGGGGCTGACAAAGCTAAAAGGTCTTCCCTGTGGAATTTCTCAGGCTTTACTACATTTGTGTGCACTGTGAATTTCCCTCTAAGAAGGGACTGTAAAATGCATTGTAGTGTTAGCCAAATGAGTTCCACTACAAAGCCCTTCAGGGCATGGAGGACATCCTGCAGGATTACTGCTTTAAAGAAACAGTTTGGAAAACTCTGATCTGGAATTTTGTGGCCTTTTCTTTGACTCTATGATCTCTTGATGTTCAATATCAAAACATAAAAACTACATGCCCCACCCAATGTCTAGTGAACAGCATACTTACAATAAATGTTCAATAAAAGAATAAGTGAATGAAGGAATTCATTATTATGAAAATGCTTTAGAAGTTGGATATGAAACTTGTGGTAAGCTATTGCTTGTATTTATTCTGGAATGTGATTTCACTTAGAAACTGGCAGTTTCCAAAGAAAACAAAAATATTAGGCTATGAAGTATAGTTGATGTACCATATTATATAACTTACAGGTGTACAATATAGTGATTCACAGTTTTTAAAGGTTATACTCCATTTATAGATATTATAAAATATTGGCTGTATTCCCTGTGTTGTACAATATATCCTTGTAGCTTATTTTATACATAATTTCATACATAATAGATTGTACCTCTTAATCCCTTATCCATATAATGCCCTTACCCCTTTCCCTGTCCCCACTGGTAACCACTAGTTTGTTCTTCGTATCTGTGAGATCACATTTTCTGTCATATTCACTAGTTTATTGTATTTTTTAGATTCCACATGTAAGTGATATCATACAGTATTTGTCTTTCTCTGTCTGACATATTTCATTTAACATAATGCTCTCCAAGTCCATCCACATTGCTGCAAAAGTCAAAAGTTCATTCTTTTTTATGGCTGAGTGGTATCCCATATTGTGTATATACCACATCTTCTTTATCCATTCATCTGTTGATGGACACTTAGGTTGCTTCCATATTTTGGCAATTGTGCATAATGCTGCTATGAACATTGGGGTGCATGTATCTTTTCAAGTTAGTGTTTTTGTTTTTTTCAGATATATAACCAGGAGTGGAATCCTGGGTCATATGATAGTTCTAGTTTTAGTTTTTTGAGAAACCACCATACTGTTTTCCACAGTGACTGCAACAATTTACATTCCCACCAACAGTGCAAGAGGGTTACCTTTTCTCCACACCCTCCACAACATTTGTTATTTGTGTTCTTTTTGATGATAGCCATTCTGAGGTGTGAGGTGACATCTCATTGTGATTTTGATTTGCATTTCCCTGATGATTAGCAATGTTGAGCATCTTTTAATGTGTCTGTTGGCCATCTGCATTTCCTCTTTGGAAAAATATCTGTTCAATTCTTCTGCCCATTTTTTAATCGGATTGCTTGGGTTTTTTTTGTGTTGAGTTGTACAAGCTATTTATATATGTTAGATATTAATCCCTTATTGCTTATATCATTCGCAAATATTTTCTCCCATTCAGTATAGTGTTGTCTTGTTTTGTTGATGGTTTCCTTTGCTGTGCAAAAGCTTTTCAGTTTAATTAGGTCCCATTTGTTTATTTTTGCTTTTATTTCCTCTGCTTCTGGAGATGGGCCCAAAAAGATATTGCTACAGTTGATGTCAGAGTGTTCTGCCTATGTTTTCCTCTAGAAGTTTTTATGGTTTCTGGTCTTACATTTAGGTATTTAATCCATTTTCAGTTTATTTTTGTATATGGCATTATTAGAGAGTGTTCTAAGCTTATTCCTTTACATGTAGCTGTTCAGTTTTCCCAGCACCACTTACTGAAGAGACTGCATTTCTCCATTGTATCTTCTTGCCTCCTTTGTTGTAGATTGATCAACCATAACTGCGTGGGTTTATTTCTGGACTTTATATCCTGTTCCATTGATCTGTGTGTCTGTTTTTGTGCCAGTACTATACTGTTTTGATGACTATAGCTTTGTAGTATAGTGTGAAGTCAGGCAGCCTGATTCCTCCAGCTCCATTCTTCTTTCTCAAAGATGGTTTTGGCTCTTCAGGATCTTTTGTGTTTCCATACAAACTTTAAAATTATTTGTTCTAATTCTGTGAAAAATGCCATTGGTAATTTGATAAGAATTGCGTTGAATCTGTGGATTGCCTTGAGTAGTATGGTCATTTTAACAATATTAATTTTTTCAACCCAGAAAATGGTATATCTTTCCATTTGTTTGTGTTATCTTCAATTTCTTTCATCAGTGTCTTATAGTTTCTGAGTACAGGTCTTTTACCTCCTTAGGTAGGTTTATTCCTAGGTATTTTATTCTTTTCAATATGATGGTAAATGGGATTGTTTCCTTAATTTCTCTTTCTGATAGTTTGTTGTTAGCGTATAGAAATGCAAGAGATTTCTGTATATTAATTTTGTGTCCTGCAACTTTACTGAATTCATTGATGAGCTCTAGTAGTTTTCTGGTGGCATCTTTAGGATTTTGTATGTGTAGTATTATGTCATCTCAAACAGTGACAGTTTTACTTCTTCCTTTCCAATTTGGATTCCTTTCATTTTTTTTTTTTTCTTCTCTGATTGTTTTGGCTAGGACTTCTAATACTATGTTGAGTAACAATGGCAAGAGTGGGCATCCTTGTCATGTTTCTAATCTTAGAAGAAATGCTTTCAGCTTTTCACTGTTGAGTATGATGTTGTCTGTGCGTTTGTCATAAATGGACTTTTTTATGTTGAGGTATGTCCCCTTTATGCCCACTTTCTGGAGAGTTTTTATCATAAATGGATGTTGAATTTTATCAAAAGCTTTCCTGCATCTATTGAGATTATCATATGGTTTTTATTCTTCAGTTTGTTAATGTGCTGTATAACATTGATTTGTGGATATTGAAAAATCCTTCCATCCCTGAGATAAATCCCACTTGATCATGGTATATGATCCTTTTAATGTATTGCTGGATTCGGCTTGCTAGTATTTTGTTGAGGATTTTTGTATCTGTGTTCATCAGTGACTTTGTCCTGTAATTTTCTTTCTTTTTTTTTTTTTTTGTGCTATCTTGGTCTGTTTTGGGTATCAGAGTGATTCTGGCCTCATAGAATGAGTTTGGAAATGTTCCTCCCTCTGCAGTTTTTTGAAATAGTTAGGGCATCATGCAATTAGAACTAGCCTATCTGTGAAACAAAGTTCACTAAAAGCTCTTAACCCTGTAAATGTAGTCAAAATCCTCTGCTCTATGAGCAGCTTGCTGTTGCAGAATCCATTAGTCATTGTCTTCAGCCTCAGGCATATCATCAGTCTGGATCCTTGGGCCTTATCTGCAAAACAATCTATATTGATTTATATTTGCATTGTGCTTCATTGTATGAGTCTTAAATGTGTATATACCCCCGAGTTTTACCAGGCTCAACATTTAAATTTTATATATTTAAGACTCATTGTTGATACCTTCCATTTCCTCTCTACCCTAATGTACAGTCTTCTTCTCAAGTTTGATGCAATCTTTAAAATGCTCAGATTTGTGATGGATTTCTGTCCATTAGGATACAAATATATGTGATTGTAAAATGAAAAATTACAGTCAATAGACTGTAATGAAATGGACGGGATGTTTTGAGATTTGGAGGGTGATTGTAACAAATACTTCCAACATCCAACTGAAAAAATAAAATTCCCTGGTTATGTGACCATCAAAATATCTGTTTTGTTTTGTAAAAAATTCAACTACCCAGACAAAATTCATGAATGTGCTCTCTCTGCAATGTCTTTTCAACTGTCTCCCTTTCCAAAATACTAGAAACTTTTGTTTCCCTTATCAGCAAGAAGTGGACAATAACGTATGGGGTCCTGTAGAACTGACATATTCTAGAAGCTTGAGAAAATGACTTGTAATTTATAAACATGTGTGCTTTGCTACTCACTTCCTTAGGTTGATATACTCAGGATTACATGAAATAAAGTATGTAAAGCAAAGTGCATAGCACAGCTTGGGTGCTCTACAATTATTAATTCTTCCACTTTGCCACACACCCACCTTGATAGTGCCTATTCTGAAAACACTTCTTGGCAAAATGTCTGCTATTTACGTTAAACGGTTAACTTCTCTTCCTCTAAAGAAACTCTTACATGCATTCAACTTGCTTTTTCCACTTTTTTCTATTATTTGAGCCACATTTAGAAGAAAAATTATTATATAACATACCTTTGTATTCTCAATCAGCAGACTTCAATGTAAGTCACTGCAACCTTTCCTTCTACTTTATTTGCTGTCTAACAATAGCAGAGTTCATGAAGGGCTTGGCATCCTAACAATGGGATGAAAGCTTGGAAATTTGCAATTTTCAAATAATCTCACTTCTCTTCAGCCTAGGTTTTTAAAGATTATTTTTCTAGCCTTTCTTTGTTGAAACAATTGAATGCTCACCAGAGTGCCTTTCATCATAGTGAATTAGACTTAGATAAGTAGGAAAAAAAATTGCAATCAAGAAAGCTTTCCCTTGATCATTATGTAGTGTCCTTCCTTGTCTCTTGTAATAGTCTTTGTTTTAAAGTCTATTTTGTCTGATATGAGAATTGCTACTCCGGCTTTCTTTTGATTTCCATTTGCATGGAATATCTTTTTCCATCCCCTCACTTTCAGTCTGTATGTGTCCCTAGGTCTGAAGTGGGTATCTTGTAGACAGCATATATACGGGTCTTGTTTTTGTATCCCTTCAGCCAGTGTGTGTCTTTTGGTTGGAGCATTTAATCCATTTACATTGAAGGTAATTATCGATATGTATGTTCCTGTTACCATTTTCTTAATTGTTTTGGGTTTGTTATTGTAGGTCTTTTCCTTCTCTTGTGTTTCCTGCCTAGAGAAGTTCCTTTAGCATTTGTTGTAAAGCTGGTTTGGTGGTGCTGAATTCTCTTAGCTTTTGCTTGTCTGTAAAGGTTTTAATTTCTGCGTCAAATCTGAATGAGATCCTTGCTGGGTTGAGTAATCTTGGTTGTAGGTTTTTCTCCTTCATTACTTTAAATATACCCTGCCACTCCCTTCTGGCTTTCAGAGTTTCTGCTGAAAGACCAGCTGTTAACCTTACGGTCACCGTATCTTTGATAAAGGAGGCAAGAATATACAGTGGAGAAAAGGCAGCCTCTTCAATAAGTGGTGCTGAGAGAACTGGACAGCTACATGTAAAAGAATGAAATTAGAACACTCCCTAACACCATACACACAAATAAACTCAAAGTGGATTAAAGGCCTAAATGTAAGGCCAGACACTATCAAACTCTTAGAGGAAAACATAGGCACAACACTCTATGACATAAATCACAGCAAGATCCTTCTTGACCCACCTCCTAGAAAAATGGAAATAAAAACAAAAATAAACAAATGGGACCTAATGAAACTTAAAAGCTTTTGCACAGCAGAGGAAACCATAAATGAGACGAAAAGACAACCCTCAGAATGGGAGAAAATATTTGCAAATGAAGCACCTGACAAAGGATTAATCTCCAAAATTTACAAGCAGCTCATGCAGCTCAATATCAGAAAGGCAAACAACCCAATCCAAAAATGGGCAGAAGACCTAAATAGACATTTCTCCAAAGAAGATATACAGACTGCCAACAAACACACGAAAGAATGCTCAACATCATTAATCATTAGAGAAATGCAAATCAAAACTACAATGAGATATCACCTCACACCGGTCAGAATGGCCATCTCAAAAAATCTACAAACAATAAATGCTGGAGAGGGTGTGGAGAAAAGGGAACCCTCTTGTACTGTTGGTGGGAATGTAAATTGATACAGCCACTATGGAGAACAATATGGAGGTTCCTTAAAAAACTAAAAATAGAACTACCATATGACCCAGCAATCCCACTACTGGGCATATACCCTGAGAAAACCATAATTCAATGAGTCATGTACCAAAATGTTCATTGCAGCTCTATTTACAATAGCCAGGACATGGAAGCAACCTAAGTGTCCATCAACCGATGAATGGATAAAGAAACTGTGGCACATATATACAATGGAATATTACTCAGCCATAAAAAGAAACGAAATTGAGTTGTTTGTAGTGAGGTGGATGGACCTAGAGTCTGTCATACAGAGTGAAGTAAGTCAGAAAGAGTAAAACAAATACTGTAAGCTAACACATATATATGGAATCTAAAAACAAAAAATGGTCATGAAGAACCTAGGGGCAAGACGGGAATAAAGACGCAGACCTACTAGAGAATGGACTTGCAGATACGTTGAGGGGGAAGGGTAAGCTGTGACAAAGTGAGAGAGTGGCATGGACATATATACACTACCAAACATTAAATAGATAGCTAGTGGGAAGCAGCCGCATAGCACAGGGAGATCAGCTCGGTGCTTTGTGACCACCTAGAGGGGTGGGATAGGGAGGGTGGGAGGGAGGGAGATGCAAGACGGAAGAGATATGGGAACATATGTATATGTATAGCTGATTCACTTTGTTATAAAGCAGAAACTAACACACCATTGTAAAGCAATGAAGATGTTAAAAAAAAAAAAAGCTTTCCATTTGCTTCTACTTTTATGGAAGATTGTAAAGTTGATGTGAGCTCTTACAGAATGTTCATCTGTAGTAGTTTGAATTACACTACTCAATTTCAGTTGACTGTCTCCTAACAGCTAAAAAATCCATGGGGCAAAGACTTTCCACCCCACTCTTGGACCTTAGCTGCTCCTCTCTCGCACCCAGTAAGAATCCCTGACACATTTTGCTTTTCTGAAATATATGTGCACCCAAAGAGAGGTTGAGGCGTTGGAGGGGGCAGGTTGAGGAAGGGAAGAGGCAGGGACAGAAGGAATGGCAGGAAAGACTTTTCTGATCAGAAACAAATAAATTACTAAGAATACGTTCCCCTTTGTACTTGTGAAATGAAGGCTCTTTTGTGTGTTCCACACCCAAGTTTGGACAGCATCACTAAATGAAGACATTTTCCTTTAGAAATGCCACAAATCATGGTTTCAAAGCTTGAGTTAATAAAGCCCTTTGCAACAGTGTTTCTCTGTGACTGTTCAGTTTTCAAAATGGAAATCTGTAGAATGTCAGTTCCTTTTTAGCTAGAAAAAAAAGTATGACCACATGAAGCCCCTTTTAAAACATTCCTTCAGTGCAAGCATTTTAAATAATTTCTCAAAGTAAAGTACTATATTTTGAGTGAATAGCATGACATTATGAACTACATCTAATATAAGATTTTGCTTCGACAGGCCTGTCAATGCTCCTTAGTTCCACTGTAATGAAATGAAAATCATGAGAGCTTGGAAGAAATATCTTCCTCACCCTGATACTCTCTAGTAACTGTGGAATTGTACTATTTTCTTCACCATGGCAACAAAAGCAAATAATAGAGTTCTCTCTCACCTTCTCTGCACAAGGTGATGGGAAAAAACAGTAACAAAGAGACATGAAGCAAACACGCATTTCAGGAAACAAGGAGTTAAGGAAGCCATGAACCCCCGGCAGTGTGAACTCAATGATCAGCATTAAGGGCCCTATTTCAAACAGAGTTTTCTAAACTAGGTAATGCGACCTAGGGAAAAGACTTTCAGTTTATACTTGATTAAATCTCAGAATGGGTGACAGTGTCAACCAGTCAACTGAAAGACCAATGATCTCATTTTACAGCAAGGTTAATGTCAGTGAAAGGCATAGATTGACCAGTAATCTTGAAATAAGGCTCTGAATTACTCATATGCAGTGTCATTTAAAAGCAAAGAATTTGTTCTCATCAGCACGTACAGTTCTTTTAGTGATTTTTAGAGAATCAAAGCTGATGTGCACTATGAAACATTTTAGCCATAACTTTTTTTCAGAAAACAGTTTGGCTTAAAATGTCAGATATTCTCTAGTCTGTTCAATATACACTGTTCAAAATATTCAAAGCCATTCATCTTTTTCTGACATCCTGAGATCCATAACTGTGTTGTCTTTCACTAGGACATACTGGTATAGGCCAGACTACCAGAAATGGGCCAACTGATTATTCCCTGTTCAGGGAAAAGGGGGGAAAATCACATCAGAGTTTCATTTAGTCACTTAAGAAGCAATGCAAGAATTAACAAACAAGTACTAGGTAACTAGAAATTAAACCATTACCTTGCACCTAGGAAGACAAAATGTTTGAATCATGAGATTTGACTGACGTAGAACTTTAAAGATTAAAAAAAAATCAATTTGGACATTTATTAAGTAAACAAGGTGACAAATACTCTGTTGTGTTCTTGCAGCCAGTTACTTTTTAGTATCATGTTTTACTAAAAACAAAGTTGGCACCTATATTCAGAGGAAAGGTTCAAAATAGTGTTTTAAAAATAGAAAATTAATTTGGGAGGACTTTAGGAAAGATGAAGAAGAGAATGCCTATATAAATAATTGCCCCTTTGAAGCCCAAAAATAGGAAAAAGAATTTCACTTACATTAACACTAAACAATGGTACCAAAGTGATACTACAAATGTCAAAATTGAACTGACACTTACAACGTGGTTGGAAGCAGATTGAGTGCATTGAGTGTCGGCACACAGGGCCCATACATGAGCATCCAGCCAGCATTTGGAAAGTTAGTGAAGGAAAGCAAGGCTCAGAGTTACGAGTTGAGCCCTTACTACATATCGGGCCTAATACTAAGGATGTTACCTGAACCATTTCAGTGACTCTTCTTAGTAAGTTCGTGCAATTATCATCATTTTATAGATGGTAAAGCTAAGATTTTTGCCCAACATCACATAGATGCATTGCTAGTATTTGGGTGAGCTTAGATTGTAACACAGGTTTCTTTGACTTTAAAAGTTTCCCCAAATGACTAAGTGATGCAGTCTTCCAGGGAGTAAGTTCTGGAGTGCCCTACTTGTAACCTTGAACTTGGAAGAAAAGTTGGAAGTGATGTGGTATACTGTGGAAGAAAGAATTCCCCAGTAGCAAATGGTACAGGAGCAGAAGGAAATACAACAACCTGGGCAAATGAAGCAAGGCAGAGGAGAAAAAGGCAGTGTGAGAGTGATGTTTTTGTTTCATTAGGATAATTGTCTAACCAGGAGAGAGCAGACCTAGAAACAAGTCTGGGCTGGAGAGAGACGCAGAATAATAGGTCAAGGCCCACTTGTTAAGCCATAGACTGAAATGATTTATGCAAAGAAAATATGAACTGAGCAAACGAGTAAAAGACTGTTGATCCATGGGACATCAAATAAACATGGTCACGCCCAAACATAGCTGGCCTGCCCAGAAGAGGCAGAAGAAAGATCAAATCTAAGGGGATTCCCACAGGTTAGGTTGTATGCTCCTGGTGGAGCTGGCTGGCCTTCAAGGCAGAGTTTGCAACAGATACAGAAAGAAAGCACACAAAGAAATCTTTAGATTTTAGTTGTTACATTAATTCAGATTCCAAGTTGGGTGGCTCCAGGAGTCTCAGAATCTTTTGCAGTGGGTACTGTGATGCCTGAGGTAGGTCCTTATTTAGGAGAAACACATGAAGAGTTTCATGTCCAAAGTCATGGTGCCAATAGTTCACATGATGGCTGAGCTCACAATATTGATCCAGTTGTAATATAAGGAAGTCACTTGTAAGCTCTAAACCTCTTTCTAATCAAAAGCTCTACTATCCTTTAGGACTACTGAGTTTATCTAGTCTGCCTGTGGGTTCTGATGCTCTTTAGTCTTCACAGGAGACTAAAGATTTGGTGGGTTAGGCCTAGGCTGGAGAAGATATACCAGCTTTAAGTTAGCAATGTGACTTATACAATGCCAATTCTGGGGACTAAGAGACAGCTTTCAATTTGAGGTGGTGTTGGATGTGCTCAGTGGCTTAATTATAGCTTGTTGTTAACTTGCACCAATTAGGCAACATAAGGATAAATTACAAAATGTTCCTACTTAAAACAGTTATACAGATTCACTGTACAATATTTAAATATCACTTGAAAAAATCTAAATTGCTCAGCAGTATTCCCTGATAACCTAATATGGTTATGGTTTTGATTTGTTTCTGTACAGTGTTGGGACTTTCTGATCTCCTCATTACAGGAACTTTGTCTCTTTTATCTTGATAACCCTGAACTTGGCATAAATGCTTTATGAGTATAGACTTTCCTCATGTAGCAACAGTAAATCTTGTTTTTTGAAAAGTTCTACAGCTTTTCTGCCAACTCCCTTTTATCTGGTGTAGCTGTTTTTACCTAAAACCGTACTAAATAAATACAGGAAGTGATATTTGATCTCATGGTTCAGATTTGATTACATACCATATTTTGGATAGAACTGTGCTGATTGAATGCTCCTACCAGAGGTGGCAGGAAACCCACTAAAATCATTATACCATTGATGTGTACAATTATATGGAAAAAATGCATCTAAATTGGAGTCAAGTGTGCTCTTTACAAGAGCGTTAAACATTGTCCCTATAATGTTATCCGCCCTTTTCAGTGACTTCTTCATATATCCAAGTTCTACATCCACTGCAGGTCCATCTCCCCGTGTATTGTGAATGAATGGAGTCTGAATTCATTAATATGTATGACATAAAGAAGGATGCAAGTATCATGCACTCTTCATTTCTAGAGTGCTAGAGGTAGCCAGTTGCGTTAGAATGCATCATATTTTTCCACTAAATTGAATATTTTTTTAATATAATAGCTTTTCATTTAGTGGCAGATTTTTTTCAGATTTTTTTCATGACTTAAAGTGGATTGGTAAATTCTTAAATTAATGAATTGTATCAGGAGGCCACTGGCCTGAGCTAAGATTTACACATGTTGGTACTGAGGGGTTGACTGTCCCCAGGCACCTATGTGCATGAGCTAATTTTTGTAAGAGAAAGAGAGCCTACCAGGAGGATGTTTTATATAGGACTGTCCACTGCAGAGATGAAATATAGTGAATGGAAAAGAGAGTATGATGAATGGGCCCAGGCCAGGCCTATGAACTACATCAGAGCTTTTGACTAAGAGTAGCAAAAGTAGAAGCTGAAGGACTGTTCTCACGGGGACTTTGAAACATGTGCTTTCTGAAGCGTGACATAGAGTGAGTTGATGCCTGTACCTCACCCACCCCTTTTATTCGGTCTCCAGCACCATTCCTGCACTGTGAGAGTTCTAGGGCATTGATGGTGGTGCTTGAAAGGGCAGCATCAGTGTCTAGACAAATAGCTTGTAGAGTAGGCTGAATAACGGGTGCCCAAAATATCCACATTATAATTCCCACGGCCTTCAGTGTATTACTGCCACGGAATGAATGTTTGTGCCTTCCTCAAATTCATGTTAAAGCCTTAATCCCCAAGGTGATGACATTTGGAGGTGAGGCATTTCAGAGGTAATTTAGTTTAGATTAGGTCATGTGGACTGAGTCCGCAGGATGTGATTAATGCCCTAATAAAAAGGGAAAGGCACAGGAGAGCAGTTGGAGTCCTCACTCTGAACTTGGACTTCTCAGTCTACAGAACTGTGAAAAATAAATGTTTGTTGTTTAAGCTACCCAGTCCACAGTATTTTGTTATAGTATCTCAAAGTGACTAAGACAATTACCATTCATGGGTAAAGGGACTTTGTAGATGTGATTTAGCTGAAGATCCTGAGGTGGGGAGGTTATCCTGGATTTTTCAGGTGGGCTTAATGTTATTGTAAGCATCCTCATAAGGAGGAAGCAGGAAGATCAGACTCAGAAAAGGATGTGACAAAGGAAGCAGAGATTGTAGTAATGTACTCTGTAGATGGAACAGGGGCCCATGAGACAAGAAATACAGGGAGCTTCTAGAAGCTGGAAAAGAGAAGGTAATTGATTCTCCCTCAAGCCCTCATAAGGAACTCAGCTCTGCCGACATTTTGATTTTAGCCCCATAAGACCCATTTTATGGTACTTCTGACCTCCAGAATTATAATAAGTTTGCATTTTGTTAAACCACTAAGTTTGTGATAATTTGTTACAGCAGCAATAGGAAACGAGCATAGCTTGTAAGGACCGACACACATGGGTGGTGGTCAGCACACTCAGAAGAACCCACTGGAGACACCATGGAAAAACAGTAGTGCCCTGTCAGAGGATACATGTGAGACATACTCTAGGACCTCCCAGAAAGTATTGGGGTGGGGGGGCTTGGCGGGGGTCTGAGACTGTGTTGCAGCTGGGGGCAGTGAGCCATCAAGATTTGAACTAATAACTACGCAGCGATAAAAGGAGTGAACTACTGATACACACAACATCATGCGTGAATCTCAAAAACAGTACGTTAAGCAATAGAAGCCAGAAGCAAAAAGTCTAAACCATAAGAATAACAGTATGGAATCTGTATACAGAAAGCCAGTCTATGGTGATGGAAATCGGAGGTAGTGGTTGCAGTCAGTGGGAGGAGAGAAGTTGACTAAAATGGAACCAAAGCGTTTCTGAGGTGATGGAAATCTTTGTTGTTTTGAGTGTTGGTTACACTGGTGTATACAATTGTCAAAACTGATAGAACTGAGCACTCTAGATGGGTGCAGTTTTTTTGTGTTAATTACATCACAATGGATAAAAGAAGGTCCTTTACTCCAAAATTTAAAAAAAAAAGGGTTGAAATTAATAATCTGGTTTTGTTTGTACACATTGACCAGTGAAGCATGGGGACATTCCAATTACAGGATGATTCAAACAGACCTGACTTGCAAATAAGCTTACTTAAGTCTTTCACTCACTCGAGCTTGAACAGCTTACTTGTCACTGATGGAAACAGTGTGTCCTCATTGCAGCCTTCCACTCTTTCCTCTCCACCCTGTGATCTGCCACCCAGAGTTAATTCACTTTCCTAGAGGGCAAAGGAGTCCTGAAAAGCTCAGGCATAGTCAAAACCAATGCCTCATTCTAGGGAAAGCAAATTGGTTTTCCGACACAGTTGCTGGTTTGAGGAGATATCGTATGACCAAAGCAATACCATCTGACATCTGAATCTATGGACACTCATTCTGGATGAGAACTACGTATCTGGCAACTGCACTTGGTTACATGTACTTCAGGTCAATGGAGGTGGAGCAGGGTCATGGCCCTGGGTGGTGATTGATAGCTTATATAGTTGCAATCACTTGACATTAACAGTTCTGTAAAAAGTATTAAGGAGATTTAGAAAAAATTACATACGAATCATGTGGACTGTTTCACGTACAATTATGATAAAAGTCACTTATGTATGCTTTATGCAGTTCATTTTAATAACACATCAAAACAGGGTTTGTTTTATTGTGCTATAAATTCTTTCCACTTGGCCTATGAGTTCCTAAAAAAAATTTCAAGATTAAAATGAATTTTATTTCCAAGTTTCTAATAGTTATAATTAAAAGACTAAATTTTGAAACAGATTTTTCTATAAAGGTGCATGGGTAGGCATCAGTGCAGGTACCAATATAATGTCAGGTGAGGGCCAATGAAGGTTAAGGGGTTTTCTGATTGAATCGTGGTCCAGTTCTTATCTTTCTTGTGACAGCACAAGTACTTGCTACATCAGAGGACACTTGACATTACAGCAACACAAATATACTAACACCCCTGTAACTGCTTGTAGGGTCATGTGAAGGTATGAAGACTGTGCTGGGAGCAATAGTTAAGCTCATCCAGACATCATCACCCCCAGGCATATCTGTAAAGTATGAACAGTGTTTCTCTTCTTTTTTCCCCCTTTGTGACTTCCCCTTTAGCATCTTTTCACTGTACCCCACAGAGACAGTAATACCCCTCTCTGCTCCTGACCCTCCTGGGGCCCTCCCTGGGTTTTCACATAAGCCCATCTATGTGGTTCCTACCATGACAGGAGGGAGCACATCAGTTCAGAGGCACATTGGCTAACACATTCATGGCTCAAAATACATGTGTTAAGTGAATGAATAAATGATTGAGTACATATATATGTATGCATGAAGGAATTATAAAACGAATAGCCTTCTTTCACAAGCATCATCTCATGCTGGGGGTCCTTCTCTTTATTGACTTTCCTTTCTTGCATTAATAACTCTGCAAAATAACTCTGCACACCCATCCCCAGTTATACTGTAGGTGGAGAAATATATATATATATAAAATATATATATGTCTATATATATACATACACACATAATATAAAATATATATTTAATAAACTGTGATATATATGACATACATAGTGTCATGTATATGACAAAAAAATAGTGCTGCCACTTCCTTTGGTGGGTGGTAGGGCAGCAAGGGTGCACTGAAGTATAATGGAACACACAAGTTTTAGGGTCAGACAGCCCTGGGTTTGAATCTCAACTATGTCCCTAATTAAATCTGTAACATGGGCATATTACTTAACATCTCAGTGTCTCAACTTCCTCATCTGTAAAATGGGACTATTAATATGTACCTTCAAGAAAGCGTAATCAAGACCTTATTTATATATCAATCCTAAACCTAGCAGTTAGTCCTCCTATTGTAGGAGGAGGCTTATAAGCCATTCCTGTAGTTACAGGGGGAACAAAAATGCAGAACATAGATAATTCTAGAGGAATGACTTGCTGAGAGCAGGCATTTAGCAGAGCGTATTGAAGGAAAGCTCTTCTCAGTATTGCAGTTGCTAAACAACCATAGGCAGAGGCTGGAGATCTTGTCCCATTAGCAATGAAAGTTTTGATATAATGAACAGCTTCATGGGCAGAACCAAAACGGGGCACTGTAAGTTCAGCAGAGCCTTACAACACAAGCAATAAAATTCTGACAGAAATAGAAGGTTTCTTAATCCTATTTGGTATAGTTTTTTTTTTTTTATCAATTTCTAATGAGTAGGTGTCAAAAAAAATGTCAGAACACTAGATACTGTTTTTACTTCCATAACTGCTACTCTACAGGAAGTCATAAAAATTCCTCTGGATTAATTATTTCAAGCAAGTTTTGTTTTCCACTCAAAGCTGCAGAAATAAGATGTTCCTTCCAAGGGTCTCCCACCTGATTATAGTTCTGGTATCTCCAGATGTGTTTGTTGGCCATTCCTAAGGCACAGAAATGGATTTTTGTGTCCTACACAGAGAATTTCTTTGTCTTGCCAACATTGGTTTTCACTCTAAAAGTCAGAGAAAGAGACTTAACTCCATGTTCAAATAAGATCTGGAGTCTGTCATACAGAGTGAAGTAAGTCAGAAAGAGAGAGACAAATACCGTATGCTAACACATATATATGGAATTTAAGAAAAAAAAAATGTCATGAAAAACCTAGGGGTGAAACAGGAATAAAGACACAGACTTACTAGAGAATGGACTTGAGGCTATGGGGAGGGGGAAGGGTAAACGGTGACAAAGCGATTAAAAGGCATGGACATATATACAGTACCAAACGTAAGGTAGATAGCTAGTGGGAAGCAGCCGCATAGCACAGGGAGATCAGCTCGGTGCTTTGTGACCGCCTGGAGGGGTGGGATAGGGAGTGTGGGAGGGAGGGAGACGCAAGCGGGAAGAGATATGGGAACATATGTATATATATAACTGATTCATTTTGTTGTGAAGCTGAAACTAACATACCATTGTAAAGCAATTATACTCCAATAAAGATGTTTAAAAAAAAAAAAAAAAAGATCTGGAAACCTCACTCTAACCTTATCCTCCCAGACTCTAGAGTCCATAGTCATGGAGGAAATGGTGATGAACCTCCAGTTTTCCACAATTTCACTCACTTGGGCAGTAAGTCAAAATACATTACAGTGATGGTTTTCAACAAGAATCAATTTTATCCCCTGGAGGGGGGGGGGTGCATTTGGCAATATCTGTAGACATTTTTATTTGTCATAACTGGGGAGATGCCACTGGCATTTAGTGGGTAGAGGCCAGGAGTGCTACTAAAATTCCTGCAATGCTTACTAATTCCCATAAAATAATTACCTGGTCCAAAATGCCGACAGTGCTGAGTCAGGAAACCCTGCATTACAGTAATATATGCTGTATTTAATCTCTACGAATCCATCGAGGCTGAACACCATGTCATAATATGGTGCTTGAGTTGAGTCTGGGTTCCCTACTCCCCTAACAGAGGTGTCACGTCTATCACAGGGAGTCTACAGGAAGACGATGCTTAGGATTCTTCATAGTTAGAAACTTGCCTGAAATGACTTAGTTTGAGGCTCAGTAATTTTATTTTATTTTTTTAAATTTTTATTGGAGTATAGTTGATTTACAATGTTGGGTTAGTTTCAGGGAGGCTCAGTCATCTTAAATATGTTTCAGAATATTTTTTCACAAATATTGCATTGGAATGCTTTTATAATTTTCGGAAAGCTGGATTTAAAAGCTCAAGATCTAGTATACAGTCCCACCTTGCAAACTATCTGCTGTGTAACTTTAACAAAGTCCCTTAACATCCATGAGCTTTGCGGCTTACATTTACAAAATGAAGTAAAACATATCTACCTCATGGGAAGTTTTAAGGGAAAAACTTAAATGGCATATGTAAAATCACTTTCACAAGTGTAAGATAAACGTAAGGTATTACAGTGGCTTTTTTTTTTTTTTTTTTTTTTGTGGTACGCGGGCCTCTCACTGTTGTGGCCTCTCCCGCTGCGGAGCACAGGCTCCGGACGCGCAGGCTCAGCGGCCATGGCTCACGGGCCCAGCCGCTCCGCGGCATGTGGGATCTTCCCGGACCAGGGCACGAACCCGTGTCCCCTGCATCGGCAGGCGTACTCTCAATCACGGCGCCACCAGGGAAGCCCTACAGTGGCTTTTTGAAATATAAATTCCTTTTGAATAATCAAGCAACTGGTTTTCATGACCTTTTCTTTTTTTAAAGAGTAAATATATCAATTTTTCAAATAATTTAAAGACCCTACACATTTCTAAAATTTGTACTTAGGATTCTAGTCCACACCACCAATTTTGCTTTAATGGAAAGGGATAAAAAATTTAAACTAAATTTGATGGAGTAGACTCTATGAAGCACAATCTTAACTTAAATAACTGGCACCTTAGCTTTTATACTTACTTGTTTACACACAACACACACACACAAACACACGCACACATGCTTGGCTCCCAAAATCATGACAATTTTAATTTGCCAAAGAAGATGGCTGTTTTTTGAGACTTTAAGCTGAGAACCTGCTCTTACTATATAATCACAAATACTGCTTAGAGGATTAAATCTGTAACCACAATGTACAGTAAAAAGGAATAATGACAAGTATATATTATACACTGAGAAGAGGTGAGTTGATGTACTAAATAAGAAGTCATACACTCAGACGCCTGTAGAGGACCAGGCAGGTTTCTGTCTCTTTGGTATGATAAAAAAAAACCTTAATACTGTATTGTATGATTGAAATTCGCTAAGAGATTAGAACTTAAATGTTCTCGCCAAAAAAACAGAAACAAAAAAACAAAAAAGATAAATATGTAAGGTGATAGATGTGTTAATTACCCAGGTGGGAGGAATCCTTTCACAATGTATACATATTCATTTATGACAATGTACACTTTATTTTTTAAAATAATTTCATTTTTTAATTTTTGGCTGCTTTGGGTCTTCGTTGCTGCACGTGGGCTTTCTCTAGTTGTGGTGAGCAGGGGCTACTCTTCGTTGCAGTTCATGTTGCAGTGGCTTCTCTTGTTGCGGAGCACGGGCTCTAGGCATTCAGGCTTCAGTAGTTGCGGCATGTGGGCTCACTAATTGTGGCTCATGGGCTCTAGAGCACAGGCTCAGTAGTTGTGGCACACAGGCTTAGTTGCTCCGTGGCATGTGGGATCTTCCCGGACCAGGGCTCGAACTCATGTTCCCTGCATTGGCAGGCGGATTCTTAACCACTGGACCACCAGGGAAGCCCACAATGTACACTTTAAATATCTTAAAATTTTATGTCAATTATACTTCAATAAAGCTAAAAAAATTAAATCAATCTGGATTGTCTGAAAACGAAAAGAATAATTTAAATGATTAGAGCATCTAGGTAGAATCTGTGAACCTTCTCTCAAGACATTTGTAAAAAATCATGACCTAATCATACTCTAGGTTCATTTCTTAATCCTGGAGTGTCATCATGATCTTTTCTTGAGAATGAGTGGCTATACTTTTGCTCCAGTAATATTTTAGTTTTTTTGAGACACATTCTATCTGTCAAAAAGGACCTCAGGCACGTCAAGTTCTATCAGCAGCTCCCCATGGAAGAAATCCCAGTTCTTCCTCAGTCCTTTTGGGAAGTGTGCCTCCCTTGCAAAGTTTTACCCTGTGAGAACCTGCCAGTGATGGTCTTCTAGGTGGTCTTGCTTCCTACAGAAACCCCTTCTCAGACCCTAGCCCCAGTTTTTTTCAGCGAAGGCTAATTAATTCCATAATTTGTTTTGTTAGTTTGTCTTAAGGTAAGCTCTAGCTGCAACTATTCCTTTACCCTCAATTTTCCAGAATTTAAGGCACTCGTGAATTATTTATGTGTCTATGTATTGAAACCCTCCCTGAAGCTCTGACTGTCCCCTATCGCTACTTCAAGCTACTTCAGGTCTCAGGTAGACCTTTGATTTCACAATGGAGTTTTGCCTCTCTCTCACTCCAAAATATTTTAAAACACATTTAAATTGGAGACCAGAATACATTGTTGGTTTTGCTTTTTACTATTTAAAATAATAGCAGTGGCTGTGAGGCTGGATTTGAAAGAATAAGCTAATATGGGTAGGAATAACACCAGAAGGAGGGAGTGGGTGGTTGAGGAGGAGGAGAAAGGGGAGAGGTAGAGATGGAGAGTAGAGAAAGGAAGATAACCCTTATCTTCTTCCTTATCTTCTCTTTTTTTCTTGGTAGAAGTCCCTGATACTGTGTCCATTTCTCCATTTGAAATCATCTCAGCTCTACTTTGACCCCAGCCAGCTAGCCTACCTGATATGTGATAAAATTGATTTTTAAAATATCATCTTTATTTTATGTGCCATACCCTGAATATTGGATAGAAATAGAACAGCAAGAACTTATATTAATTAAGTAAACCGCTTTTAAATGTTTGCAAATAGGACTTTCAAATTATGATGTAAATTTATGCAAAAATGCAAATCAGATGGTTCCCCAGTTTTGATGTGATAAAATCTGATACATTTATTATAAACGTCTATGATTTTCCCCCCAGCTCCACTGAAAAATGAAAGTGCCAAGTACTATCTTTTTTCAGCCCTTCCCCTTGGAATTCCTGTCACTTTTATTTAGCATACCTTATTTCTTCATGGAAATAGCACTGTTTAGTTTATTAAAAATTCATGGGACACAATTTTCTCTTGAGTACATAGAGCCTAAGGCTTTCAACCATGTCTGTGTTATTGCCTAAAAACTTACCTATGTTTAAAAGATTCATGAATTTAGAGTTACTGTTGGCCAAGTGTCAGCAAAGACTTTTCTTAGAGTTATAGAACACAGGATTAGAAAAAACTGTAAGAGGTCATTCATTCTGTCTTTACTTCTGGAAATACTTGCCCTACATTAAGCAAAACCAATAAATAACTAATCTTACTTTTAAAAAAGATGATGTCACCCCTCACCTTGGTATTTAGATATTTCAGTGAAGGGCCTATTTCTTATGGAATGATGCCTTTTGTTGCAATAATGATTCTATTTTCTCTTACTAGATAGAGTTTTTTCTTTTACATCTTTATTGTAGATAAGAGTTTTTAAGTAGTCTCTATGCTTCAAAATTCCTCTTTTTCAAATTTTCATGATTATGTTTCCTGATCTATTATTAAAAATATTTTTTTTCAAAGTCTCAGGTTTCTAATTTTATTTGTGAATTTTTAAATTCCTATATACAAGTTATCTGGGGATACAGAATTTTTTTTTAAACCACTCTAGATTTCTGTGTTAGATTAATCAAAATTCTTTACATGCTCTTCCACATTTATATAAGTAAAGGGGCCTGTGTTTGACCTATTCCTCTTCTTTTTAAAACATTATTTTTAATTTTCATAAAATATACATAACGTAACATTTACCATCTTAACCGTTTTTAAGCGTCCATTTCTGTGGTGGCAGTTACATTCCTATTGTTCACATTGGGGGGGATATAGATTTTAACCACCCAAATACTAACCTAGATAATATTTGACTTCTTTGATCCCACAGCTTTCAGTATGTTTTATGATTTTTTTACTGTTTTGTATTGTTTATTTTATAACCCAAACGCCTAGCACAGAGTTTGCGAGTCAATAAATGTTAAAGATCAAGGACTGCAATAAATCTTTGTGAAGATCCACAAAGGGAGTCCGTCAGTGTTGGGAGCCTGAAAGTTTGTGAAATGGAGCTGAAAGCCCAAACTGCTCTATTAAATCTACATTTTGTGTTACGATTCTCAGCTATTATTAGCGTTGTCTAAGATTCGAGTGCTTCATTTATTGAATGCCTGTTCAATGGGTCTTAAAACTAGATATCATTATTTCCCAGGGGACAAAACCAGTGTGAGTCACTCATCTAGATTATTCTATCCACTTCATCCCTTCAGGGCTGCAAGCCTATCTAGAATGTATTAAGATGACAGAGATTTTTACCCAGATCTGAGGTCATGAAAAGAATTTAAAGTCATGTTTTGAGCATCAGCACCTTTACATGTCTACTATTCGTAATTGCAATCACTTATCAAGTCTATACTATGTTCCAAGGACTGTGCTAAAAAAGCATTTTGCGATTTTATGTAATCTTCACAACAACCCTATCAGGTAATGCTGTCGCCTTCACTGTGCAGGTGAGGAAACTGTCTTAGATTAAATGGCTTACCCAAATTAGCAAAGCTAGGGAGTGGCAGAAATAAGATTGAATCCAGTCTGTCTGATTGCAAAGCCTTGTTATTGTTTTACTATGTCAATATTTTCTACAGATTGATGACTGACCTACAATTCACCTGTTAATATTGATGAGAATTGAAGCTTTGGATAAGCATGAAAGTGAAAGGCAATAAACTTCTTTTTAAAAATAAGACTATGGAAAGTTAAATTGCAATGGATAATTTGATTGATAGAGGCATTTCAATGTTGTGCTCAATCTCAGAAAATAGAGGACCCATCGGAATGTAGGGTACATTTCCTTGCCTTTAAGCAGAACCATGCTTCTATCATCACAGAAAGCTGACTGTGAATTTTTAAAATATATTTTCTATATTTATGTATATTAGTTTGTATATTTTATATATTAATAGATTTACATATTAATATTTTGTATCTATATTACATATAGATGTTTGAAAAAGAAGATTGCATAACCATCTTCTTCTTTATATAATTGTACAGAAAAACACATAAGATAAAATTTACCATCTTATCCATTTGAGTATACAGTTCAGTGGTATTAAGTATATTCACATTGTGCAACCAATCTCCAGAACTTTTTCATCTTGCAAAACTAAAACTTCATACCCATTAAAAAAACAATCCCTCATGTACCGCTCCCCCAGAACCCCCCGCCACTCTCAGCAACCACCATTTAACTTTCATTTCTATGAATCTGGCTACTCTAGATACCTTGTATAAGTGGAGTCATACAGTGTGTGTGTGTGTGTGTGTGTGTGTGTGTGTGTGTGTGTGTGTGTGTGTGTGAGAGAGAGAGAGAGAGAGAGAGAAAGAAAGAGAGAGACTGGCTTATTTTACTTAGCTTAATATCCTCAGCATTCATCCATCTTGCAGCATGTGTCAAAATTCTCTTCCCTTTTTTTTAAAATTGAAGTATAGTTGATATATAATATTGTGTTAGTTTCAAGTGTACTGCAGAGTGATTCAGTTTTATATGTGTATTTCAGATTATTTCCCATTATAGGTTATTACAATATATTAAATAGAATTCCCTGTGTTATACAGTAAATCCTTGTTGCTTATCTGTTTTACATGTAGTAGTTTTTATCTGTTAATCTCATACTCCTATTTAGCCCTTCTCCATCCTCTGTCCCCTTTGGAAACTGTAAGTTTGTTTTTGACATCTGTGAGTCTGTTTCTGTTTTGTATATAGATTCATTTGTATCATTTTTTAGATTCCACATATACATGATATCATATAATATCTGTCTCTCTGACTTATTTCACTAAGTATAATATTCTCTAAGTCTATCCATGTTGCTGCAAATGGCATTATTTCATTCTTTTCTATGGTTGAGTAATATTCCATTGTATTTTTGTGCCACATCTTCTTAAGCCAGTAGTCTGCTGATGGGCACTTGGGTTGTTTCCATGTCTTGGCTATTCTAAAAAGTGCTGTTATGAACACTGGGGTGCATGTATCTTTTCAAATTAGAGTTTTCATTTTTTTTGTACAGCAAAGGAAACCATCAACATCATGTTTTCCAGATATACCCAGGAGTGAGATTGCTGGGTTATATGGTAGTTCTATTTTTGGTTTTTTGAGAAATCTCCATTCTGTTTTTTATAGTGGCTGTACCAATTTACATTCCCACCAATGATGTAGGAGGGTTCCCTTTTATCCACACACTTTCCAGCATTTATATTTTGTAGACTTTGATGATAGCTATTCTGACAGGTGTGAGGTGATACCTCATTGTGATTTTGATTTGCATTTCTCTAATAATTAGCAATATTGGGCATCTTTTCATGTACTTGTTGGCCATCTGTATGTCTTCTTTGGAAAAATGTCTGTTTAGGGCTTCTGCCTGTTTTTTGATTGGGTTGCTTGTTTTTTCAACATTGAGTTGTATGAGCTGGTTATATATTTTGGATATTAACACCTTGTTGTTTGCATCATTTGCAAATATTTTCTCCCATTCCACAGGTGGTCTTTTCGTTTTCTTGATGGTTTCATTCACTGTACAAAAGCTTTTAAGTTTAATTAGGTCCATTTATTTACTTTTGCTTTTATCTCTTTTGCCTTGAGAGACTGATCTAAGAAAATATTGCTATGATTTATATCAGAGAATATTTTGCCTATGTTCTCTTCTAGGAGTTTTATGGTATCATGTCTTATATTTAGGTCTTTAAATCATTTTGAATTTATTTTTATATATGATGTGAGAGAGTATTCTAATTTCATTGATTTACATGTAGTTGTCCAGCTTTCCCAACACAACTTGTTGAAGAGACTGTCTTTTCTCCATTGTATATTCTTGCCTCCTTTATCATAGATTAATTGACTGTAGGTGTGTGGGTTTATTTCTGGGCTCTCTCTTCTGTTCCATTGATCTGTATGTCTGTTTTTGTGCCAGTACCATGCTGTTTTAATGACTGTAGCTTTGTGGTATAGTCTGAAGTCTAGAGGGGTTATACCTCCAGCTTTGTTCTTGTTCCCTTCCCTTTTAAGCCTGAATAATATTCCATTGTATTATATATCACATTTTGTTTAACCATTTATCAGTTGATGGACATCTGGGTTGTTTCCACCTTTTGGCTATTGTAAAAAAGGCTGCTATGAACATGGGTATACAGATATTTCTTCAAGAGTTTGCTTTCATTTCTTTTGTGTACATACTCAAAAGTGGAATTGCTGGATTATTTGGTAATTTTTTTTTAATTGTTCAAGGACCACCATACTTTTTTTTTTTTTATAGTATGCACCATTTTACATTACCACAAACCGTGCACAAGAGTTTCTACTTCTCCGCATCCTCACCAACACTTTTTATTTTCAGGTATTTTTTGATAATAGCCACCTGATGGGTGTGAGGTGATATCTCACTGTAGTTATGATTTTCATTTTCCTAATGATTAGTGCTGTTGATCTTTGCATACGCTTGCTGGCCATTTATGTATCATCTTTGGAGAAATGTCTATTCAAATCCTCTGCCCACTTTGTAAATTGGGTTGGGTGTTTTTGGTGATGAGCTATAGGAGCCAACTTGATTCTTATCACAGTTTCTATTGCAGCATCTGACAACCTTCAGATAAGAAGAGCCATAAGTACTCCAAGATAAAATACCAAAGCATTAAACAAAACTGCAAGTGGATTTGTGTACTCTTTCCTTGTTAAGTATGAACACAAGAGCAGTTTTTAAAATGTAGACTGATTTAAAGTGCATAAACATTTGGTAAACCTAAGGAAGCATTTAATTTTGGTTTCTAATATATTCTTGTCACATGACAGAACATTAATATGACTAATACTTGAATTAGAATAGAGTTTAGATACCATCTAATCCAATTCCTTCATTTTGCAGATAAGGAAACATTAAAGAAGAGAGAATATTTGCTATGTAGATAATTAATGGCACAACTGGGCCTGGAAGCCAGAGCCCAGGTCTCCAGTTAGGGCTGCTATTCCACCTCTTGCACTGCTGTTCCTGAGTAGAATAAAGCTGAGCATGTTACTTTTGGAATTTACTGAATTAGGATCCCAAACACCCAGATTCTGTTCTTGCTCTTGCTTCTTACTAGTTGTACTATATTTAGCAAGACAGTCAACTACAGTATATTCAGTATTTTCCATCAATAGACAAGCATAAAAATACTTGTCCTGTCCAACATCATGGTGATTGTGACGTACAAATGAGATAAATTATGTAAAATCAATCTGAAAATGTATGTGCTGTGTATTGGTTTGAGATTATTTCAAATCCACTTGTTTATGACTTAAGTAAAATTGTTTTATTCTACTTGTTTATGACAAAGACAGCAAAAACAAAGAGTTTTTAAGAAGTAAAGTTGTTGTGAAATAAGAATGAAGTAAGTTGTTTCAGGATGTCATCATCTCATCTGTTGTCCTTAATAAGCACTTAATAGCTCAGCTACTTAGGGGCCCTGCTGGGAGCTTACTGATAAGAACATGTGGAGAACATTTAGACTATAAATACTGACAGTTTGTGAGGAATATCTGAGAGAGAGGATTCTGGTCTGGGCAGAAGCTACATTTTTCTGATCTAACTGTCTGAAGATCTTGAGACACTTGTTCCTGCTGTGGCCAGGTTACTCTTGGTGGGCAGTGGTGTTAAGCCATGCAGCAGTTTCAGGAAGAAGAGGGACATCTGTTCCTTCCTGGATAAGATACTCCTCGTAGGCAGTGGTGTAAGCTGGGCAATGGTCCCTTGAATGATAACCCTCGAGCAGCCTAGCCTGCCACCAACACCGGTGCCTTCATTCCTTAGCAACGTGCTCTAACAGCAAAGGACCTTCATTGTTTGCTTTGGCAGCTGGACTTCAGCTCTTTGTTGGTTAAGCCATCTTTCCTAAGTCCCAATTTGTACAAAGGTACACCTTGAACTAAATTTGGACTTTAGTCCTTGTATCTTCTCTTGCCTGGAACAGTAGTGTAACTAATCTATCATTTGTTTGTAGTGTGTTATTTCTTTATCGGCTTATTAAGAGATATTATCCTCTATGCTGTTGGTTTGTGAAGTTATTATAGGTCCCACAGTGAACCTGTGTTAAATAAGTTGCTGGAAAAGACAGACTCACTATCTAAGCATAATTTAGCCCCAAAACAAGACAGTATATATTGTATTTCATGCAAGTATAAGGTAGTATTACTATTAATGTGTACTTTTTCATGAAGCAGTGTATTAGTCTGGAGAAAAAATTTGAGAATCCAAATGCATACTTGTATTTTTTTTTGCGGTACGCGGGCCTCTCACTGTTGTGGCCTCTCCTGTTGCGGAGCACAGGCTCCAGACGCGCAGGCTCAGCGGCCATGGCTCACGGGCCCAGCCGCTCTGTGGCACGTGGGATCTTCCCGGACCAGGGCACGAACCCGTGTCCCCTGCATTGATAGGCGGACTCTCAACCACTGCGCCACCAGGGAAGCCTACATACTTGTATTTTAATCTTACATTTATCTCTAAGTACTTGTGTCTGACACGTATCAAATCTTCAACAACTCTTCCCTCTTCTGTTTCTGGATTTCATTCTCTGCATCTGAAAAATGAGAAAGCCTGGGCTAGATGATAGCTATAGACCAATCCAGCCAAAATACCCATGATGCTATGAAACAGCATGTCTCACTAAGATCCATTTCAACCAAAAAGTCTTCTGAGTCTATTGAATGTATACCCTGGGCCATAGTAACCTAGACATTGTCCTTATGCTCCATAGCCAGGCAAACAAACAAAACAAACTCTCTATTTTATAAAGCCCTGCTTAGTAGTACCCTAAATTTCCATGTCTTTCTTCCTCAAAGGTAACCTTTTCCCAAATCTTAAACTAGAATAAAGATTTCTCTCATCTTCTTATTCCCATAACAACAGGAAAAAAAAGAAAACCACACACACACACACACACACACACCTCCTTTAAAGAGGACATACTTTGTGTTTAACTCCCAGATCACCTGCCTATGGCTGAGTAATTTTGGACAAGACATTACATTCCTTAAGACTTCAGTTCTATAAATATATAAAATGGGAGGACCGTTTTCTACTTTCTAAAGTTATGGTCTGGACTGAGTGAGATATCCTACATATGGTGCCTAGCACAGAGCCAGATAGAGAGCAGATGCTCATTAAATGTTAGTTTTCCTCCTTCCCTTCCCAAATAATCACCATTAGGGAAACTTTCTGGGTCCACAAATAAGACCAGACTCCTTATAACAGGGATGCTGCTCATGAGAATTACTTAAGGAAGAAAAGCATCTAGAAAACTACGAGAGTTGTTTGTTTGTTTGTTTGTTTCCCAATTGATGATTTATGGAAATGCTGACTTCTTGGCAGGCCAAGAGCCAAGACACATAGACACCTAGAGTAGGGATGTAACTGAAGAGGTGAGGAAGGAATATAAGTGGAAACTGAGCATTCAAATCTCTTACCAATGGACCAAGAAAATGATTTGCTTCACAGTGAAGTTACTTTACAGTGAGTGAAGTCCGGAAGTTTAGAATGTAAATTTTCAAAAATTGCCTGTGTAGAAATATTTTATTTATTTATTTATTTTTACATCTTTATTGGAGTATAATTGCTTTACAATGGTGTGATAGTTTCTGCTTTATAACAAAGTGAATCAGTTATACATATACATATGTTCCCATATCTCTTCCCTCTTGCGTCTCCCTCTCTCCAACCCTCCCTATCCCACCCATCCAGGTGGTCACAAAGCACCGAGCTGATCTCCCTGTGCTATGCGGCTGCTTCCCACTAGCTATCTACCTTACGTTTGGTAGTGTATATATGTCCATGCCTCTCTCTCACTTTGTCACAGCTTACCCTTCCCCCTCCCCATATCCTCGAGTCTATTCTCTAGTAGGTCTGTATTTTTATTCCTGTCTTACCCCTAGGTTCTTCATGACATTTTTTTTCTTAACTTCCATATATATGTGTGAGCATACGGCATTTGTCTTTCTCTTTCTGACTTACTTCACTCTGTATGACAGACTCTAGGTCTATCCACATCATTACAAATAGCTCAATTTCGTCTCTTTTTATGGCTGAGTAATATTCCATTGCATATATGTGCCACATCTTTATCCATTCATCCGATGATGGACACTTAGGTTGCTTCCATCTCCAGACTATTGTAAATAGAGCTGCAATGAACATTTTGGTGCATGACTCTTTTTGAATTATGGTTTTCTCAGGGTATATGCCCAGTAGTGGGATTGCTGGGTCATATGGTAGTTCTACTTGTAGTTTCTTAAGGAACCTCCATACTGTTCTCCATAGTGGCTGTATCAATTTACATTCCCACCAACAGTGCAAGAGGGTTCCCTTTTCTCCACACCCTCTCCAACATTTATTGTTTCTAGATTTTTTGATGATGGCCATTCTGACTGGTGTGAGATGATATCTCATTGTAGTTTTGATTTTCATTTCTCTAATGATTAATGAAGTTGAGCATTCTTTCATGTGTTTGTTGGCAGTCTGTATATCTTCTTTGGAGAAATGTCTATTTAGGTCTTCTGCTCATTTTTGGAATGGGTTGTTTGGTTTTTTGTTATTGAGCTGCATGAGCTGCTTATAAATTTTGGAGATTAATCCTTTGTCAGTTGTGTCATTTGCAAATATTTTCTCCCATTCTGAGGGTTGTCTTTTGGTCTTCTTTATGGTTTCCTTTGCTGTGCAAAAACTTTTAAGTTTCATTAGGTTCCATTTGTTTATTTTTGTTTTTATTTCCATTTCTCTGGAAGGTGGGTCAGAAAGGATCTTGCTGTGATTTATGTCATAGAGTGTTCTGCCTATGTTTTCCTCTAAGAGTTTGATAGTTTCTGGCCTTACATTTAGGTCTTTAACCCATTTTGAGCTTATTTTTGTGTATGGTGTTAGGGAATGATCTAATCTCATACTTTTACATGTAGCTGTCCAGTTTTCCCAGCACCACTTATTGAAGAGGCTGCCTTTTCTCCACTTTACATTCCTGCCTCCTTATCAAAGATAAGGTGACCATATGTGTGTGAGGTTATCTCTGGGCTTTGTATCCTGTTCCATTGATATATCTTTCTGTTTTTGTGCCAGTACCATACTGTCTTGATTACTGTAGCTTTGGAGTATAGTCTGAAGTCAGGGAGCCACATTCCTCCAGCTCCGTTTTTTGTTCTCAAGACTGCTTTGGCTATTCAGGGTCTTTTGTGTTTCCATACAAATTGTGAAATTTTTTGTTCTAGTTCTGTGAAAAATGCCAGTGGTAGTTTGATAGGGATTGCATTGAATCTGGAGATTGCTTTGGTTAGTAGAGTCCTTTTCACAATGTTGATTCTTCCAATCCAAGAACATGGTATATCTCTGCATCTATTTGTGTCATCTTTAATTTTTTTCATCAGTGTCTTATAATTTTCTGCATACAGGTCTTTTGTCTCCTTAGGTAGTTTTATTCCTAGATATTTTATTCTTTTTGTTGCAATATTAAATGGGAGTGTTTTCTTAATTTCACTTTCAGATTTTTCATCATTAGTGTATAGGAATGCCAGCGATTTCTGTGCATTAATTTTGTATCCTGCTACTTTACCAAATTCATTGATTAGCTCTAGTAGTTTTCTGGTAGCATGTTTAGGATTCTCTATGTATAGTATCATGTCATCTGCAAACAGTGACAGCTTTACTTCTTCTTTTCCAATTTGGATTCCTTTTATTTCCTTTTCTTCTCTGATTGCCGTGGCTAAAACTTCCAAAACTATGTTGAATAAGAGTGGTGAGAGTGGGCAACCTTGTCTTGTTCCTGATCTTAGTGGAAATGCTTTCAGTTTTTCACCGTTGAGGACGATGTTGGCTGTGGGTTTGTCATATATGGCCTTTATTATGTTGAGGAAAGTTCCCTCTATGCCTACTTTCTGCAGGGTTTTTATCATAAATGGGTGTTGAATTTTGTCTAAAGCTTTCTCTGCATCTATTGAGATGATCATATGGTTTTTCTCCTTCAATTTGTTAATATGGTTTATCACATTGATTGTTTTGCGTATATTGAAGAATCCTTGCATTCCTGGAATAAACCCCACTTGATCATGGTGTATGATCCTTTTAATGTGCTGTTGGATTCTGTTTGCTAGTATTTTGTTGAGGATTTTTGCATCTATGTTCATCAGTGATATTGGCCTGTACTTTTCTTTCTTTGTGACATCCTTGTCTGGTTTTGGTATCAAGGTGATGGTGGCCTTGTAGAATGAGTATGGGAGTGTTCCTCCCTCTGCTATATTTTGGAAGAGTTTGAGAAGGATAGGTGTTAGCTCTTCTCTAAATGTTTGATAGAATTTGCCTGTGAAGCCATCTGGTCCTGGGCTTTTGTTTGTTGGAAGATTTTAAATCACAGTTTCAATTTCAGTGCTTGTGATTGATCTGTTCATATTTTCTATTTCTTCCTGATTCAGTCTTGGCAGGTTGTGCATTTCTAAGACTTTGTCCATTTCTTCCAGGTTGTCCATTTTATTGGCATAGAGTTGCTTGTAGTAATCTCTCATGATCTTTTGTATTTCTGGAGTGTCAGTTGTTACTTCTCCTTTTTCATTTCTAATTCTATTGATTTGAGTCTTCTCCCTTTTTTCTTGATGAGTCTGGCTAGTGCTTTATCTATTTTTTTTATCTTCTCAAAGAACCAGCTTTTAGTTTTATTGATCTTTGCTATCGTTTCCTTCATTTCTTTTTCATTTATTTCTGATCTGATTTTTATGATTTCTTTCCTTCTGCTATCTTTGGGGGTTTTTTGTTCTTCTTTCTCTAATTGCTTTAGGTGCAAGGTTAGCTTGTTTATTCGAGATGTTTCCTGTTTCTTAAGGTAGGATTGTATTGCTATAAACTTCCCTCTTAGAACTGCTTTTGTTGCATCCCATAGATTTTGGGTCGTCGTGTCTCCATTGTCATTTGTTCCTAGGTATTGTTTTATTTCCTCTTTGATTTCTTCAGTGATCACTTTGTTATTAAGACGTGTATTGTTTAGCCTCCATGTGTTTGTATTTTTTACAGATCTCTTCCTGTAATTGATATCTAGTCTCATGGTGTTGTGGTGGGAAAAGATACTTGAAACAATTTCAATTTTCTTAAATTTACCAGGGCTTGATTTGTGACCCAAGATATGATCTATCCTGGAGAATGATCGATGAGCACTTGAGAAAAATGTGTATTCTGTTGTGTTTGGATGAAATCTCCTATAAATATCAGTTAAGTCCATCTTGTTTAATGTATCATTTAAAGCTTGTGTTTCCTTATTTATTTTCATTTTGGATGATCTGTCTATTGGTGAAAGTGGGGTGTTAAAGTCCCCTACTATGAATGTGTTACTGTCGATTTTCTCTTTTATGGCTGTTACTATTTGCCTTATGTATTGAGGTGCTCCTATGTTGGGTGCATAAATATTTACAATTGTTATATCTTCTTGGATCGATCCCTTGATCATTATGTAGTGTCCTTCTTTGTCTCTTCTAATAGTCTTTATTTTAAAGTCTATTTTGTCTGATATGAGAATTGCTACTCCAGCTTTCTTTTGGTTTCCATTTGCATGAAATATCTTTTTCCATCCCCTTACTTTCAGTCTGTATGTGTCTCTAGGTCTGAAATGGGTCTCTTGTAGACAGCAAATATATGGGTCTTGTTTTTGTATCCATTCAGCCAATCTGTGTCTTTTGGTGGGAGCATTTAGTCCATTTACATTTGAGGTAATTATCGATATGTATGTTCCTATTCCCATTTTCTTAATTGTTTTGGGTTCGTTATTGTAGGTCTTTTCCTTCTCTTGTGTTTCTTGCCTAGAGAAGTTCCTTTAGCGGTTGTAAAGCTGGTTTGGTGGTGCTGAACTCTCTCAGCTTTTGCTTGTCGGTAAAGGTTTTAATTTCTCCATCAAATCTGAATGAGATCCTTGCTGGGTAGAGTAATCTTGGTTGCAGGTTTTTCTCCTTCATCACTTTAAATATGTCCTCCAGTCCCTTCTGGCTTGCAGAGTTTCTGCTGAAAGATCACCTGTTAACCTTATTGGGATTCCCTTGTATGTTATTTGTTGTTTTTCCCTTGCTGCTTTTAATATGTTTTCTTTGTATTTAATTTTTGACAGTTTGATTAATATGTGTCCTGGCATATTTCTCCTTGGATTTATCCTGTATGGAACTGTCTGTGCTTCCTGGACTTGATTAACTATTTCCTTTCCCATATTAGGGAAGTTTTCAACTATAATCTCTTCAAATATTTTCTCAGTGCCTTTCTTTTTCTCTTCTTCTTCTGGAACTCCTATATTTCAAATGTTGGTGCGTTTAATGTTGTCCCAGAGGTCTCTGAGACTGTCCTCAGTTCTTTTCATTCTTTTTTCTTTATTCTGCTCTTCAGTAGTTATTTCCACTATTTTATCTTCCAGGTCACTTATCTGTTCTTCTGCCTCAGTTATTCTGCTATTGATCCCATCTATAGTTTTTAAAATTTCATTTATTGTGTTATTCATCGTTGTTTGTTTCATTTTTAGTTCTTCTAGTTCCTTGTTAAATGTTTCTTGCATTTTGTCCATTCTATTTCCAAGATTTTGGATCATCTTTACTATCGTTATTCTGAATTCTTTTTCAGGTAGACTGCCTATTTCTTCTTCATTTGTTAGGTCTGTTGGGTTTTTATCTTGCTCCTTCATCTGCTGTGTGTTTCTCTGTCTTCTCGTTTTGCTTAACTTACTGTGTTTGGGGTCTCCTATTCGCAGGCTGCAGGTTCGTAGTTCCTGTTGTTTTTGGTGTCTGTCCCCAGTGGCTAAGGTTGGTTCAGTGGGTTGTGTAGGCTTCCTGGTGGAGGGGACTAGTGCCTGTGTTCTGGTGGATGAGTCTGGATCTTGTCTTTGTGGTGGGCAGGTCCACGTCTGGTGGTGTGTTTTGGGGTGTCTGTGGACTTATTATGATTTTAGGCAGCCTCTCTGCTAATGGGTGGGGTTGTGTTCCTGTCTTGCTAGTTGTTTGGCATAGGATGTCCAGCACTGTAGCTTGCTGGTCGTTGAGTGAAGCTGGGTGCTGGTGTTGAGATGGAGATTCTCGCCGTTTGATATTATGTGGATCTGGGAGGTCTCTTGTTGACCAGTGTCCTGAAGTTGGCTCTCCCACTTTTTTTTTTTTCTTGAGGGACAGGTATTTATGACATGGCTGAGGAAACTCTTTAAGGGAGTTAATCTGAGTCTGAAACAAACCATCAGATTAGATTGCAAATATAAACTTCACAAGAAGGCACACACTTAAAGGAAATCTTTAGAGTAGTTGTACTCATGATCATGGGTTTATATTAAAATGCAAGTGGTGGGCTTCCTTGGTGGCGCAGTGGTTGAGAGTCCACCTGCCCATGCAGGGGACGCGGGTTCATGCCCTGGTCCGGGAGGATCCCAAGTGCCGTGGAGCGGCTGGGCCTGTGAGCCATGGCTGCTGAGCCTGTGCTCCGCAATGGGAGAGGCCACAACAGTGAGAGGCCCACGTACTGAATGAGAAAAAAAAATGCAAGTTGTATTTGACCAATATCTATAGCCCTTCTCTCTTTCTTCCTCTCTGGGAAATGCATTAGTGGTTATTTCTAATTGGTTTTTATTTAGAAAATGGTCCATATTAAATCCTGTCTGAACTGAATCTTTGATCAAGATACTTGCTTAGTGGTAGATCCATATTGGAACCAGAACCCAGGGTGACAGAATCTCCAGACCCTTTCACTGTCTATTCTGGGTGCTGGTCCTCCAAATCAGTTTTTCTCTCTGGACAATGATATTTTTTACTCTAAATGAGGGTCTCTTTACCGCAGCTCTATAATATTTTGCTCTGGCTAATTCTTTGGAGATTGTCCTATCCATTATAGGATGTTTAGCAGCACCACCAGTCTCTACCACCTAGATGCCAGTAGCACCCCACCCCTCCGATCATGACAATCAAATGTATCTCCAGACAGTGTCAAATGTCCCCTGGGGGACAAAAGTCACCCCAGATTGAGAATCACTGTCCTTAACAGGAGGAAAGGTGTGCTTATTTCCAAGCATAAAAGCTGTTTATCTAAGTATCTACTGTCCTACATAAGATGTTCAGTTTTCAAAAAAAAAATCACAAGGCATATGTAAAGGAGGTACCACTTTGAAGAGAAAAATCAGGCATCACAGGCAGACTCAGGTATGACCCAGATGTTGGAAATTTCAGATAAGTATTTAAAGTAACTATAGGTCAAGATGGTGGCATGGGAGGACGTGGAGTTCATGTCTCCCCACAACTAGGGCAGCTGCCGCACACTGGTGGGGGACCTCGATGCCGAAGAAGATGTGAGGAACCCCTGAGCAACTGGGTAGGATGTTGGGGGGAGTGAGGGGGGAGGAAAAGTGGAGGCTGGACAGGACTGGTGCCCCTGAGGGGTAGCTGGGAGAGGGAAGGGATTCCTACGCCTGGAGGGACCCTCAGAGTCTCGGAGGTTGGGAGGGTGGGGAATGTACCTAGTGTTTCCCCTGCCCATTTGGCCCCAGGAAGCCTGTTGGGCATACAGGTTGGGTCCCCTGACTTCCAGGGCCCCCTCTAGCCATGTGGGTCCTAGGGGCATAGGAGGGAGGTGGGGGAAGAAGAAGAGAGGCCAATGAGTAGGGACCCTCAAGGATCGGAGGATTGGTGCGGGGGAGAATGCACCTAGCATTTCCCCTGCCCACTCGGGCCCAGGGAGCCTGCTGGGGTCCCAGACCTGGTTCTCCGCCCTCCAAGGCCAGAGGCACTCCTGGGCCCCTCCTGCTGTGTTGAGCCTAAGCCCGACCCCCCACCCCCCAGGGCCTATTTGAGCCCAGTGGGTCCTAAGCATAGTCCCCGCCCACCACCTAAATCCCGCCCACCACAGCCAAGACCTTTTTCTCCTCTTTTTTGCTGCTGTGGTTCTGTTTTACCTTCCAGTTGCTTCATCTATATTTTTATTTCTTTAAGTTTTTTCTATCATATCTGTTAGTTTTCTAATCTTATTTTTTACTCTTTGTTATTGTTCTGCTCCTTTTTTTCTTTCTTTTTTTTCCCTACACCACGTGGCTTTCAGGTCATGAGCTGGGGGTAGGGCCTGAGCTCCAGTGGTGGGAACTCCGAGTCTGAACCTGGAGTAACAGAGAATCTCAGACCCCAAGGAATATTCATCGGAATGAAGTCTCCCGGAGGTCCTCTTCTTGGCACCAGGACCCATATCTACCCAACAGCCTACAAACTCCACTGCTGGAAGCCTCAGACCAAAAAAACAGTAAGACAGGAACACAATCCTACCCATCAACAAAAGAAAAATGAGAAGAGAAAAAAATATGTCACAGATGAAGGAGCAAGGTGAAAACTTACAAGACCAAATAAATGAAGAGGAAATAGGCAACCTACCAGAAAAAGAATTTAGAGTAATGATAGTAAAGATGATCCAGAATCTCAGAAATAGAATAGAGGCATGGATCAAGAAAATACAATAAATGTTTAACAAAGATCTAGAAGAACTAAAGAACAAACAAACAGAGATGAACAACATAATAACTGAAATGAAAAATACACTAGAAGGAATCAATAACAGAATAACTGAGGCAGAAGAACAAATAAGTGAGCTGGAAGACAGAATGGTGGAAATAACTGCGAAGGAGCAGAATAAAGAAAAAAGAATGAAAAGAATTGAAGGCAATCTCAGAGACCTCTGGGACAACACTAAATGCACCAACATTCAAATTATAGGGGTCCCAGAAGAAGAATAGAAAAAGAAAGGGTCTGAGAAAATATTTGAAGAGATTATAGTAGAAAACTTCCCTAACATGGGAAAGGAAACAGTCATGCAAGTCCAGAGAGTCCCATACAGGATAAACCCTAGGAGAAACACACCATGACACATATTAATCAAACTAACAAAAATTAAATTCAAAGAAAAAATATTAAAAGCAGCAAGGGAAAAGCAACAAATAACATACAAAGGAATCCCCATAAGGTTATCAGCTGATTTTTCAGCAGAAACTTTGCAGGCCAGAAGGGAGTGGCAGGATATACTTAAACTGACGAAAGAGAAAAACCTACAACCAAGATTACTCTAGCCGGCAAGGACTTCATTCATATTTGACAGAGAAATCAAAAGCTTTTCAGATAAGCAGAAGCTAAGAGAATTCACTCCCACCAAACCAGCTTTACAACAAATGCTAAAGGAACTTCTCTAGGCAGGAAACACAAGAGAAGAAAAAGACCCACAAAAGCAAACCCAAAGCAATTAAGAAGATGGCAATAGGAACATACATATTGATAATAACCTTGAATGTAAATGGATTAAATGTCCCAACCAAAAGACACAGACTGACTGAATGGATACAAAAATGAGACCCATATATATGCTGTCTACAAGAGACCCACTTCAGACCAAGGGACACATGAAGGGCTGGAAAAAGATATTCCATTTAAATGGAAATCAAAAGAAAGCTGGAGTAGCAATACTCATATCAGATAAAATAGACTTTAAAATACAGACTGTTATAAGAGATAAGGAAGGACACTACGTAATGATCAAGGGATTAATCCAAGAAGATGATATAACAATTATAAATGTTTATACACCCAACATAGTACATAAGGCAAATGCTAACAACCATGAAGGGGGAAATCAACAGTAACACAATAATAGTAGGGGACTTTAACACCCCACTTACACCAATGGACAGATCATCCAAACATAAAATAAATAAGGAAATGCAAGCTTTAATTGACACAAGGGACCAGATAGATTTAATTGGTATTTATAGAACATTCCACCCGATAGTGGCAGAATACACTTTCTTCTCAAGTGCACACAGAACATTCTCCAGGATAGATCACATCTTGTATCACAAATCAAGCCTCGGATTATTTAAGAAAATTGAAATTATATCAAGCATCTTCTCTAACCACAATGCTGTGAATTGTAAATCAATTATAGGAAAAAAAACTGTAAAAAACACAAATATATGAAGGCTAACAGTGTGCTACTAAATAACCAAGAGATTACTGAAGAAATCAAAGAGGAAATAAAAAACTACATAGAAACAAATGACGAAAACACAACGACCCAAAACCTATGAACGCAGCAAAAGCAGTTCTAAGAGGGAAGTTTATAGCAATCCAGTCTCACCTCAAAAACAAGAAAATCTCAAACAATCTAACCCTACACCTAAAGCAACTAGAGAAAGAAGAACAAAGAAAACCGAGAGACAGTAGAAGGAAAGAAATCATAAAGATCAGAGCAGAAATAAATGAAACAGAAATGAAGAAAACAATAGCAAAGATCAGTAAAACTAAAAATTGGTTCTTTGAGAAGATAAATAAAATTGATAAACCCTTAGCCAAACTCATCAAGAAAAAAAGGGAGAGGACACAAATCAATGAAATTAGAAATGAAAAAGAAGTCACAGCTGACACCACAGAAATACAAAGGATTATAAGTGACTACTGCAAACAACCATATGCAAATAAAATGGACAGCCATGGAGAAATGGACAAATTCTTGCAAAGGTACAATTTTCCAAGACTGAACCAGGAAGAATTAGAAAATATAAACAGACCTGTCACAAGTAATGAAATTGAAACTGTGATTAAAAATCTTCCAACCAACAGAAGTCCAGGACCAGATGGCTTCACAGGTGAGCTCTATTAAACATTTAGAGCAGAGCTAACACTGATCTTTCTCAGACTCTTCAGAAAAATTGCGGAGGGAGGAACACTCCCATATTTCTTCTACAAAGCCACCATCACCCTGATACCCAAACCAGAAAAAGATATCACAAAAAAAGAAAATTATAGACCAATATCACTGATGAACATAGATGCAAAAATCAACAAAATAATAGCAAACAGTATCCAACAATGTATTAAACGGATCATACACCATGATCAAGTGGGATTTATCCCAGGAATGCAAGGATTCTTCAATATACGCAAATCAATCAATGTGATACACAATATTAACAAATTAAGGATTAAAAACTATATGATCATCTCAATAGATGGAGAAAAAGCTTTTGACAAAATTCAACACCCATTTATGATAAAAACTCTCCAGAAAATGGGCATAGAGGGAACATACCTCAACATAATAAAGGCCATATATGACAAACCCTCAGCACACATCATTCTCAATGGTGAAAAACTGAAAGCATTTCCACTAAGATCAGGAGCAAGACAAGGATGTCCACTCTCGCCTGCATTATTCAGCATAGTTTTGGAAGTCCTAGCCATGGCAATCAGAGAAGAAAAAGAAATAAAAAGAATACAAATTTATTTTATTTTATTTTATTTTTTTATTGGAGTACAATTGCTTTCAATGTTGTTAGTTTCTGCTCTATAATGAAGTGAATCAGCTATATGTATACCTATATCCTCTCCCTCTTGGACCTCCCTCCCATCCCACTCACAGAGCACCGAGGTGAGCTCCCTGTGCTACACAGTAGGTTCCCACTAGCTATTTTATACATGGTAGTGTATTCATGTGAAACCTAATCTGCCAATTCATCTCACCCTCCCCTCACCCCCCACCATGTCCACATGTCCATTTTCTATGTCTGTGTCTCTATTCCTGCCCTGCAAATAGGTTCATCTCTACCATTATTGTAGATTGTACATATATGCATTAATATACAATATTTGTTTTTCTCTTTCTGGCTTACTTCTCTCTGTATGACAGACTCTAGGTCCATCCACATCTCTACAAATGACCCAATTTCATTCCTTTTTATGGCTGAGTAATATTCCATTGTATATATGTACCACATCTTCTTTATCCATTCATCTGTAGTTGGACACTTAGGTTGTTTCCATGTCCTGACTATTGTGAATAGTGTTGCAGTGAACATTGGGGTACATGTGTCCTTTTGAATTATGGTTTTCTCAGGGCATATGCCCAGTAGTGGGATTGCTGGGTCATATGGTAGTTTTATTTTTAGTTTTTTAAGGAACCTCCATACTGTTCTCCATAGTGGCTGGGTTCAAAAATTTGAAGATCTTTATTTACTGTCACTTACGATTTCCAATGTTGCTTACAGGAAAACTAACATCATTCTGATTTTCTTCTTCTGTGGATAAGCTGTTAAATTTTTCTGGATACTCTTAGAAATTTCTTGTTTTCCCTAGTGTCCTGATCTCACCAGGAATTGATGAAGTATAAATGGTTTGTGATCAGTTCTACGGTGTCCTTGGTGGGCTCTTTTAATCCAAAGATTTTATGTTTATTAAACATTGGGAGTTGTTCTTTGGGTTTTTTTTAATCTTTTTATTATTATTATTTTCCTTTCTCTATGCATTCTCCTTCTGGAACTCCACTTAGATAAATTTTCTAACCCTGGGTCTGATCTCTCAGTCTTAATTTTTCCTTAATTTTCAATAACTTTTTGTATGTAGTGTAAATTCTGAGAGATTTCTTTCATTTTCTAGATCACCAACTTGGTCATAAAGCATGTTCAGTTTACTATTTAATTAGTCCATTAGATTTATTATTTCAGCCCTCATTTTTAAATTTTCAGGTACTATTTCTTCTGTAATCTTTAGGGAATCACTCTTCTGTATTTTTTTCTTATTCATAGTATTTTCTTACTTGCATTATAGACAAAAATACTATCAAATTTCTATAAGTGCATTAATTAGAAAATTTTTAAGGTTCTCTTTTGTTTTGTAAATTCAAGTTTTTCTGCCTCTTCTGTATGCTCTATTTTTGTTCTCATTTATGGATTTTGGTTTTGATTGTGATCATTGTTCAGTTTTAGGCTTCCCTATCTTAAAACATTTTTGACTCAAGGAAATCTCAAAACAGGAGAAAGGATGGGCTCACCTATGCAATAGAAGAATAATTTGCATTAGTGTCAGAGAAGTTGAGTCTGGTGGTATGGTGATGCATGTTGAGTGGGGGTAGAACTAGAGGCAGCATTATATATTGACTGTTCCTGATGCACAGCCTGCCAAGGTTCTTGCCCATTCTCTGAGCCTGTTCTCCAGACTTCCTGTTGATTCTGTGGGCTGGTTAAAAGCCTTCCAAAAAACCCTCTACTGTTTAAGGCTTCAACTGCTTGAAAGAACTCTTTCTAACTAGTATGGATATCCTTCACTGACCTTCATAGAAGTAAATGAAGGAGTAATTTTTTAAACACAACTCTGGAAATTGTACGGATCCATTTCTCCCAATGCCTCTCCATTTATGGGAAGGATACCTTCAGTTTCTGTGTAAATGAGGAGTGAATATGGAAAGGTTTCTCTATACAGAAGGAGAAGCACAGTGCCCTATATTTGGCATTATAAGGATGGCTTCACACTCAGGGTGGAAAGTTTTAGTCAGTTCTAGGCAGAAGTGCCTTTCTCTTTTCTCCCCAGTCCCCTATCTTCCGCTGTCCCCTATTTTGTGTATTTAGAAGAGGTCTGGTAACAACTATATTTCTGCTCTTTTCTTCAAGTCTCTGCTCACAGTCCCTTTATGTAATAAACAGGAACTAGGACGGACCCAGTCATCCCATTTGTTAAGAATGTGATTCTTTTATCTTTGTATTCATTGAATCTGAGTTTGTAGCTGAAGTATCTTGCACTGTGGTTTCTTCTGAATAGATTCCGTTATCAATTAATTCCACCTGTTTTTGTCTTATAAAATATCGTAGAATGCTTGGACCTCTGATGCCACTTCCTTTCCAGAGCTGGTATACATCATCATCATTATTATTGTCGTTGTTGTAAATATTATTATTATTTAAACACTTTTCTACATTCCAGTGGGAACTTGGGAGAGAAAGAAGAGAGTAGATGTGCTCAGTCACCATCTGGTTTTCCCATTACATGAAATTTCTAATGATTCTCAATCTTAGCTGCACCTTGGAGAGTTTTTAAAAAAATACCAATGCCAGAACCTTAGTCCCAACGATGATGATTTATTTAGTCTGGAGTGGAACCCAGGCCTCAGTAGTTTTTAAAACTCCCTAGGTGATTGTAATGTGAAGTCAAGTTAGAGAACGACTCTTCTAAGCAAATGTATTGCTATGTTTAAAGAAGAGTGAGTTCTCAAACTTCAGTCTCTCTAAGAATACTCAGAGGAGATGCTGGAGTCCCTACTCAACATGCTGATTAGGTAGGAGTCTGCTTATTGCTTCTACTTTAGATATCCTAGAGGGAGACAAGGACCTGAAATTTCCTTCACCAGTTTCTGAATGCTTCTGCTTCTTTCTCTCTTTATTTTTTTGCTTTCACCCTAATACCTACCAAGGGCAGATAAAGATACTATGACACAGCTTCAAAATCCTCAGTGCTATGAATCAAGAAGCTACCCACCAATATTCAATTAAAGTTGACATGTAATATGCACCTTATATGTTATTCCCAACCTGGCCCATACCAGAAGTTCTTAAATACTAGCTGGTTTATCTTCTCAGGACCATTTTAATGGCCCATTCTGAGACCCCTTATTTTTCAAAGGTAGTGAAACAATTTTTCAAAATTAATGATCTATCAAACAGTACTAACAGTCACAGACATAATTATCATAAAGAAAATTAGGGCAACTGTTCCTTCACACTTGAAAAGCAACATCATAATAATATTTTGTCAAATTTTTTTCAAGATAAAATCAGTGAAGGGACCCAATTTGTAACTCTTTACAGAGAGTATGAATTTCTTAAGGTCAGAAGAAAAAAAGAATTCATCTTTATGCCCTTGTATGCTATAACTGAGTTTAGCATTTCTCTAAAACCAGAATATACTTACAAAGCTCAAAGACTGTCTCAGAAGAATCTTTTTCCATTCTGTTGGTGAGGACCGCTGCATAGTTTCTTAACCAAAGTGGAAGTAATGTGCTTCCAAATAGCCTGACAAACTAGAAAGTCAAATTTTATAAAAACTTATAGAGACATTAGATTTAAAGTTTTATTATAACCTGTTATCTGAGAGTATATTTTCCACAAACTAAAATTCTAATTTTTGTCTAAGACAATTTTAATTGCATAACCTTAAAATCAGGAGAACCAAAATTTTAAAAATTTAAATAATTCTTGTGTTTATATTAGCATTATTATTTTAAAAAATGGAATGTGATTTGTTATCCCATTATGAAACATGGATTCATATTCTACCTAAAATGTGTAGTCCCTTTTAATTATATCTTATTTAACACAACAGCACATCTAATTTATTAACTTCTAATTATATATCATAGAAGCAGCCAAAAGAATCTCTTCTGTTTATTGCTGGAAAATTTCCCATAGAAAGAAATGCAGAATGTTTTGAGAGCATATAATTAAGCAATCAGTATCTAAAATTTCACTTAAATAAAATGTAGGGTGAAGGCATGTGCTTATATCCTTTCTGTGAAATTCATAAAATCTTGTCTGGAACACATTTTCTGGTGCATTGCAAGGTGGGAAATTCAGATGGATTTAATTTGCATCATAAAAACTAGATGAAAATTATTTCAGAAAAAGATAATAGTGGCTGAAACACTGGGCATCAAAATATAGGGGAAGACTGTGTCAGAATTTCCAAGGATAATATATATTAACTATGTAAATCCTGGTTTGGAAGAGCAACAACGCATACAATTCAGTCACTGATTCAGCAAGTATTTATCAAATGACTACTAGAACCCATGGACTACACAAGATGCTGGAGATGTCATGGTGAGCATTAGAAATGAAAGTCTGTCCTGTAGCTCTTGATCTATTGGAATATGCATACATGCATTAAATAATTTAAAATAGTTATATAAATACAAGCTGTGCTGAGTTCTGTGAAGGTACCTGGTGTGATAAAAATGTGGAACTAGTTGGTTCATGAAGCAAAGACCCTTTATAAAATCCAAATAGCTTAAAATTTTCAAGAGTTCAAATTCATCAAAATCCAGCTAACTACATTTCGTCAACAATAAGATTTACTATTGTACAGGCATACCTCACTTTATTACATTCCATTTTACTGTGCTTTGCAGATATTTGGTTTTTTTTACAAATTGAAGGTTTGTGGCAACCCTGTGTCAAGCAAGTCTATCAGTGCCATCTTTCGAATAGCATTTGCTCACTTTATGTTTCTATGTCATGTTTTCATAATTCCTGTAATATTTCAAACTTTTTCATTATTATTTGTTATGGTGATCTGTGATCAGTGATCTTTGATGTTACTATTGTGGTTTGTTTTGGGAACACCACGAACCATGTCTATATAAGACAGTGTAATTAGTTGATTAATGTTATGTGTGTTCTGACTGCTCCACCAACCGGCTTTCTGTCCCCTTATTGGGCCTCTCTAATCCCTGAGACAAAACAATATTTAAATAAGGTCAATTAATAACCCTATAATGGCTTCTACGTATTCAAATGAAAGGAAGAGTCCCATATCTCTCACTTTAAAAACTAGAAGTAGTTAAGCTTAGTGAGGAAGGTATGTCAAAAGCAGAGACAGGCTGAAAGCTAGGACTCTTGCACCAAACAGCCAAGTTGTGAATGCAAAGGACAGGTTCTTGAAGGAAATTAAAGTGCTATTCCAGTGAATACACAAATGATAAGAAAGCAAAACAGCCTTATTGCTCTTTGGAGAAAGTTGTAGTAGTCTGGATAGAAGATTAAACCAGCCACAACGTTTCCTTAAAACAGAGCCTAACCCAGAGCAAGGTCCTAACTCTCTTCAACTCTGTGAAGACTGAGAGAGGTGAGGAAGCTACAGAAGAAAACTTTGAAGCTAACAGAGGTTGGTTCATCAAGTTTAAGGAGAGAAGCCATCTCCATCATAACATCAAAGTGCAAGGTGAAGCAGCAGGTGCTGATGTAGAAGCTGCAGCAAGTTATTCAAAAGATCTAGCTACGATAATTAGTGAAGATGGCTAAACTAAACAACAGATTTTCAAAGTAGATAAAACAGCTGTATACTGGCAGAAGATGTCATCCAGGACTTCCAGAGCTAGAGAGGAGAAGTTGATGCCTACGTTCAGGCTTCAAAGGACAGGCTGACTGTCTTGTCAGAGGCTAACGCAGCTGTGACTTGAAGTTGAAGCCAGTGCTCATTTACCATTCTGAAAATCCTAGGGCCCTTAAGAATTATGCTAAATCTGCTCTGCCTGTGTTCTATAAATGGAACTACATAGCCTGGATGACAGCACATGTTTACAGTATGTTTTACTGAATATTTTAAGCCCATCATTGAGGCCTACTGGTCAGAAAAAGAAGATTCCTTTTAAAATATTATTGCTCATTGACAATGCATGTGGTTGCCCAAGAGCTTTGATGGAGATGTACAATGAGATTAATGTTGTTTTCATGCCTGCTAATACAACATCCATTCTGCAGCCCATGGATCAAGAAGGAATTTTGGAAAAAAAAAGTAATTTTGACTTTCAAGTCTTATTATTAAAGAAATACATTTTGTAAGGCTATAGCTGCCAAGGACAGTGATTCCACTGATGAATCTAGGCAAAGTCCATTGAAAACTTTCTGGAAAGGATTCACTATTTAGATGCCATTAAGATCATTCGTGATTCTTGGAAAGAGGGAAAAATATGAACATTAACAGCAGTTTGGAAGAAGTTGATTCCAGCCCTCATGTATGACTTTGAGGGGTTTGAGAACTCCATGGAGGAAGTAACTGTAGATGTAGTGGAAATAGCAAGAGAACTAGAATCAGAAGTGAAGCCTGAAGATGTGACTGAATTGGGGCAATCTCATAGTAAAACTTTAATGGATGAGGTGCTTCTTATGATGAGCAAAGAAAGTGCTTTCTTGAGATGGAATCTATTCCTGGTAAAGATGCTGTGAAGATTGTTGAAATGACAACAGAGGATTTATAATATTGCATAAACTTAATTGATAAAGCAGCAACAGGGTTTGAGAAGATTGACTGTAATTTTTAAAGAAGTTCTACAATGGGCAAAATGCTATCAAACAGCATTGCATGATAGAAAGGAATCATTCATGAAAGGAAGAGTCAATCAATGCAGCAGACTGCATTGTTGTCTCATTTTAAGAAATTGCCACAGTCGCCCCACACTTCAGCAACCACCACTCTAATCAGTCAGTAGCCATCAGCATTGAGGCAAGATTCTCCACCAGCAAATGGTTACAGCTTGCTAAAGCTCAGAAGATGGTTAGCAATTTTTAGCAATAAAGTATTTTTAAATTAAGGTATGTACATTGCTTTCTTAGACATGATGCTATTGCACACTTAATAGACTACAATATGTTATAAACATAACTTTTATATGCACTGGAAAACCAAAAAATTCACGTGACTTAGCTTTTGCTTTATTGCTTTATTGTGGTGGTCTGGAACCAAACCGGCAATATCTCTGAGGTATGCCTGTAGTTGAATTAAGGATGAAAAAAACTTGAAAATTTCCAAAAACTAATTATGACAAAGTGTGGTTAGCATATATTGGTATGGAAATGCTACAAGCTTAGACATTTGCTACTGATCCTAGAGTTGGCCTCTGAAGGGAATTTCTGTATCTGAAGTTGAGCCTTTTAGACATATTTAAGTTCAAAGAAAGATGAGAGCTTGATAAGAATGTGATGATGAAAAGTTAATAAGCGTCATCTCGGATGGGAACTCTCGAAGCAGAGGAGAACATGACCATAAACTTTGGGCTATTTGTGATTATTATATAGGCTGGTGCATCTCTGATTAATTCATTTCTAATGAGTAAGATAAATGGATTAAATTATCCAATTGAGTGTTTGTTTTCCAGACTAGAAGCAGGTATTTGATACAAAGTAAAATACCCAAGGTATTGATATCTATCATTATTTTTGATAATAGCGAGCATGTTAAATTACTCATGAAATTTGTTAACATGCAATATGTTGATCTATAACATTCTACAACCTCATAAGGACATCTTGAAACCAGCCAATTATTAAGCTTTTTGGTTGTCAAATGGATAAAGATATAAATTCATTAAAACTGCTCTTTGAACGTTAGATATTTTAAGAGTTTATTTCAAGAATGCAAAGGAAATCTACAGCTTACAGGATCATATAATGTACTTATATAAATTAATAGTCTGAAACAATTCATAAAAGATGAGTGCAGTGAAAACATTTATTTCTTAACCAAATCTTTAAAATGCCGAGTGTTTCATTCCTCAGCCCTCAAGGCAGTGAGCAAATATTCTTGCTCACAAGTGAAAGACCATCTCTACATTAATTATTTAAAGAGCTAGAACAGGAACTCTTACAAAGCTACAAGAAAGAAATCAAACAAAACCAGCCTCATGAATTTTCAGCAGAAGTTACTACCTGTGGCTAATAAAGTATAGACAAAGCAGAATCTAGCATTACTCACAAATACCTTAATCTCTTTAACCATTTAAAGGCTTTTTTCCCATTAGTTGCTTTACTGCACTCAGAATTACTAGGATTTTGATGTGCATATATGCAATAAATTTATATAGGTTTTTCTCATTTAAGAAGTATCAACCTGATCCGTGGGAAGGTTATGAATGATTGCCTCTATATGTATTTGCTTCAATAATAAGTGAACAAAAAGGGTAGAATTATGCAATTCAATGTTTGGATTTTTCTGTGTTCAAATTCAAAATAATGAGAACATTTGTAACAACATTTAAAGTTCAAAAACATGGGATAAACAACATACTAGAAAATCAACAGGTTTGATAATGCCACAAGGTATTGACAAGACAAAGAACTAGAAGCAAATTCACTTTTTCCAATTCATTAAATATCATAACATCACTTTTAATTATTGTGACTCTAATGTAGAAGTAGATATTGTGTTCTGCATTTTTTAGTAAAATATTTCCCTTTTATTTATGCATGTAAATTCAGAAAATTAAATGAGTATTTTTCTGTCAATGACTCAGATATATTTTTTATCAGTTAAATTCATATAATATTTTCAAAATTAAGGAAAAACTTTGAGTAAGTATACATAGGGATCAACTATAATTTGTCAATAAAGTCTGCTAAATATTCAAGCTTGAATAGCATGTTTTGTGAGGAGAAAAATAAACATCATACGTTAAAAACCTATAAACCCTATCTTCTTAGTGAGAAAAGAAGCAAGGAAACATCTTTTTCCAACCACGGAAAAACTTGTGAATTTGTTTAGATTTGAAATTTGACCTTAAGGACTACATTTTGGCTTCTAGCTTTGTATGTTCTAACACATTTCTGGGACTATCAAAATACAACTCACCAGTATCATCAAGAAATAATCAAAATATAATATGAAAAAAACATTGAGTTGGAATAAGAACCGAGATTAAACAACTCACTTAATATAAGGCAGAGTAAATGAAAAGGGAATGATGCCTGGAAATCCTGGTATTGAAATTCTGGAATAAAACCACCACCACAAAAACACACAAAGTATCTTAGATATTAGGACAAATATTATGCTGGTCATAAATTATGTGGCATTAAACATATCACAGAACACACATAGGTTACAATAAAAAGTTCTACTTGGATGAAAATTGATAGATTTAAATGTTTTACAAAAATAATAAAAGATTAAAATGAGTGAATTAGAAAACTTTCAACTAAACTTTCAACTAAAACTTTCAACTAAGTTTTTAAAAGGCAAAAATAAATACAACAGTACAGTAGAATAGAGGAACTAAAGATAAAAACAGAAATTGATGAATGGAAAGCAAAGAGAAGAGAACTCCTAATAAATTTAAGGATTGGCTCTCTATATAAAATACCAATAAAGTAAGGAAATCCTATCAGGGATAATCAAAAGAAAGAAAGAGATGAACATACACACACTATTGAGATAGAGACAACAGATGAGAGATCATGAGAGGGAAGGGGAATGGAAGTAGCCTTATATCTGTACACAGAAGAGCATGGAGATCATGATACTACTATAGAAAATTCTATATAAATATATTGGAAAATATTCAAATAGATGATTCTCTACCTAATTGATTCAAGAAAGAATACTTGGGGGGCTTCCCTGGTGGCACAGTGGTTTAGAGTCCGCCTGCCGATGCAGGGGACACGGGTTCGTGCCCCGGTCCGGGAAGATCCCACATGCTGTGGAGCGGCTGGGCCCGTGAGCCATGGCCGCTGAGCCTGCGCGTCCAGAGCCTGTGCTCAGCCATGGGAGAGGCCACAATGGTGAGAGGCCCGCATAACACACACACACACAAAAAAGAATACTTGGGATAAAACATGGAAATTGACTAAAACATTTTACCTAATAGAAGAATGTGTTATAATTGAGTTGAAAATAATCTACATATCACTGATAAACCTGTTTAGGAAACATAATGGAAAACTGCCATTCATAGTATCAATAAAAATATTTTTAAAGTAATAACATAAGGTATGAACATTTGTATAAAAAGTACATTTTTCTGTGCAACATAAAAAGGTTTTAAAAAACAGAAACATACAATGTTTCTGCTTGGAAAGACTCATACTTATTTTCATTCTCTTCAAATTGATAACAATATTTAATGTAACAAAGTAAGACTGTGGACAACCTGAGCAAATAATAGTAAAGTTCATCCTGAAAAATGACAACAGCCTGGGAAATTTTGTAAAAGTTAAAAGAGAGGAGTTATTCTGTCATATATTTAAAATGCATTTTAAAACTACAATAATTTAATAATGTGCAGCTCATGAATGAAAAAAAGCTGTAATTGAAAAGCCATATTTGAAACAGAACAGAAATTTCAGAAACTAAATATAATTAAATATAAGAATTTAGTATATCAAAGGTGGCATTTCATGCAGTGGGAAACTATCTAATAAGTGATACTGAAACAATTAACATACCATTTAGGAAAAATTAAATTCCTATCTGATATTGCAAACCAAAATTGATTCCAGGTAGAGCAATAATTTTAAAATTAAAAACCAGATTAATGTTTAACAACATAAACATTCTTTAAGTTAAAAACATGAAAAACTAAGCTAAAAGAAATTGACGTATTAGGAAGAAATTTTGCAACAAACATACCAAGCTGTTAATAGTCTTAAAATACCAAAAAACTCAAGTAAACCATTCTAAACCATGTCCAACATTCCTACAGAAAAATAGCCCAAAAACGTGTATAGGCAGTTTCCAAAGGAAATAACACAAATGGTCAAAAACATGTGAAAAACTGAGGTGACTGCTGCTGTCTTTGCATGTCTGGCATCTTTTCACTGTGGAACTGCATCCTCCATTTCATGTGATTCTGGTGGAACCAGCAACAGTGAACCATGTACTCCTGATCACAATGTGTATTGTGTGACCTATGCTACTCCAACCAGACTCTTGCCCAGGAATCATCATCCTAAGTGGAAACATAAAGGGATGCAAAGTAATTGATGCTAAATTATTTGAAGGCAACACCATAGAAGAGAAGGCTCACAGTTGCATGCTGCTTTTCCATCTCACAGTCCGTAAGCTACCCAGTATCCTTCCAGTTAGCCACCTCTTTCCTTATTTAAGGTATACAGAATCTGTTCCTTTTTTCTTTTTCCACACCACATGGCATGTGGAACTTACCCAATCAGGGATTGAACCCTTGCCCCCTTCAGTGGAAGCACAGAGTCTTAACCACTGCACCACCAGAAAAGTCCCAGAATCTGTTTCTTTAAATGAAAGAATTCTTAGTGATACAAATTTTTGAGTCTCACTAATGATCAAAGAAATATAAATTAAAACAACTATCATCTTTTTGTCCAAATTTAGTAAATATTAAAACAAATGGTAATAGGCAAAAGGTTTTATGGGTGAAAAAGAAAACTATAAAAAGCTTTCAGATGCATGTAATTTTTTCTTAATTTTTTTCTTAATATTTTGTTGTGTTAAAAATATCAAATGATAAAAAGAGCATTAAGTGAAAAAAAAACAATTCATTTTCTAAGCTCACTTCTCAGACTGAATGCTCTTTTCCCCATTAATTTTATGAGGCTAACATAACAGTAATATTTTTTAAAGCCTGATAAAGGGATAATGTATGAGGTCCCTGCATGGAAGAGATGCAAACCAAGTTTAGGTAATTTGAGAAGATTTACACAAATGTAAGCAGAGTTCAGGGAATCAACAGGGGATAGTGCAGTACCCTGGGGCTAGCACCAGCTGGAAGCCATTACCTCCTGGGCCTGAAGGGGCAATACAGGGAGGGTCACAGAAATATGGAGAGTAGCTGTTTGGAGCTGGGGCCTTCAATAAAGTTTTGTCACCTTCCCTCAAATACTAAAACACTTTGGAACAGGAAGATGAATGTAAGGTACCAAGCTTATATAAGAAGGACTGAAGGTTGTTTGGAAAGCTAAAATATATAATTAAATGTATACATCATTCTAAAATTAGTTCACCGTTTCTAAGAGGGTATTATTTTCTGAAATCTGTATATACAGATTTTTGAATATTTTTAGAAATTTGAATATTTTTAATTTTTGTATATTCTATATAAACATATATTTTTCAATTAAGAATTATGTAAAATTTAGAAGATGGATTTTGGGGGAGAAAGAGTATAAGCAACGACCAAGAACAATTCTGATTCTAATTTTGTGTTCTGAACAAAAATTATTACTAGCCATAAGTATCTTGTAACAGGGTTTCTGAGTCCCATTTTGGCAGTCTGTAAAAACTAAGAAGGTAATGTCTGCGCTAAGATAGTAAGATGAGACTCAATCATTAAATCAAAATAGTAAGTCCAGGGCTTCCCTGGTGGCGCAGTGGTTGAGAGTCCACCTGCTGATGCAGGGGACACGAGTTCGTGCCCCGGTCCGGGAGGATCCCACATGCCATGGAGCGGCTAAGCCCGTGAGCCATGGCCGCTGAGCCTGCGCGTCCAGAGCCTGTGCTCCTCAACGGGAGAGGCCACAACAGTGAGAGGCCCACGTACCGCAAAAAAAAAAAAAAAGTTCAGCGATACATTGGAGCTGACTAGTACTGGCTCATGAGAATTGACTATTAAATTTTTAGGAATTTTGTAAACTGGTCGTTAAACACAGCCTGTATTAAAAATTAAATTATATAAAGTAATAAGTAAATTACATCATGTACAAAGGTAATAAGTATTTGAAACTTATCACTTCCTAATTGTTACCATACATTATGTTTTTCTATTACCTACACTCTTAAGGCTACTTACAACTAATGAATCTGTATGATAGAAATACTATATAATGTTGCTACTGCTTCTCTTCCTAGCTTTACATTTAATGATGTCAAATTGGTAACTTGAAATCAGCTATGATGAAAGTATTTATACAATGGGAATTGGCAACCTTTACAAATTAGAGGGTTTTTTTTTTTTTCCTTAGAATTCTTGTTAAATGTTTACCAGCGTACCAGTAGAAAAATTAATAATGGACTGGGGAAATAAAAACATGAATACTCTAAGCAGAAAGGCCTGCATAAATAATGATGAAGAAGGTGGTGTGGTGGTGAAAACATCAGTAGGAGTAGCAGCAGTGGTAGTAGTGATAGTGGAGATTAATGGTGGTGTGGTGTAATGATGGTAGTGACAGTAGTTGTAAAACAGTTTTTATTAACTAAGTGCTAGAACTGTGTTAGATGCAGAGTCTCATTCAATCTTCATAAAAACCCTGTAAGGCGGATAATAATATAATTTCCATTTTTCCAATGAAGGGACTGAGGCCTAGAGAGGTTAAGGAACTTGCCTGTGGGCTCACAGAGGCAGAGGTGAGCTGTAATCCTGAGTATGCTGGACCAGATAGTTTAAACTCTTAATCACCACATACTGTGTCTTTGATATGGTATACTAAAGCATCAATTTGGGGGTGGGAAATGATGATAAATTGACTGGAGAGGTTAGCAGGAGTCAGAACATAAAGTAATTGCAACAAAATAATAGTAATAATCATTCTGAGAGTCCATTAGATGGTGAGTAATAAACTAAGAACTTAATACACTTCACCACGGGATTCCTACAATTAGCAGTTAATAGCCACCCGTCAGTATTTTAGCATGACATTATTGTTTTGATAAAAATGCACATATTCATTATATTGAAATCAAACATAAGAAAGCTTAAAATATACAAAGACTCAACCATGAAATAATTATCGTTAATGTATGAACATCTTCCTGCACATCACTACACACATGCATACAAATAGCAGGTGTTATATAGATAGATAGATACACAGAGGTGTAACTTTTTTTGGTGACATTCTGAGTCTATATTCTTAATGAACTTTTTATTTCACAATATTTTTAATTTATAAAAAAGTTTCAAAGATAGTACAGAGTGTTCTCATACCACCTCACACCACCCAGATGGTTTCACTGGTGAATTCTACCAATTCTAAAAATTCAAGAAAGAAATAATATCAATGGTTCACACAAACTTTTCCAGAAAATGGTAGCAGAGGGAACACTTCCTAACTCATCTGTTAAGGCCAGCTTTACCCTAGTAATAAAAAGAAAGAGTTTACAGGAAAGAAAAACTGTAGACCAATATCTCTCATAAATATAAATGGGAAAATCCTTGACAAAATACTAGCAAATCAAATCAGCAATACTGGCAAATCCATAATGTATAATAAGAATTTTATACCATAACCAAGTGAGATTCATTTCAAATATATAAGGCTGGTTAAACATTTGAAATGCAACCCACCACATTAACAGGTAAAGAAGAAAAAAATCATATTATCACATCAGTTGACACAGAAAAAAGCATTTGACAAAATTCAATGCTCATTCATGTTAAAAACTCTCAGAAAATGCTTCCCTGGTGGCTCAGTGGTTAAGAATCCACCTGCCAATGCAGGGAACATGGGTTCAAGTGGATGCCTATATGTAAACAGATGAATCTAGACACAAACTTTACATCATACACAAGAAATTAACTCAAAATGGATTATAGATCTAAAAGTAAAATGCAAAACTATAAAACTTTTAAAAGAAAACAAGTGAAAAAACTATGTGGCCTTAGGATTGGTGAAGAGGTTTTAGATACACACCAAAATAATGATTCATAAAAGAAAAACTGATAAGTTGAATTTTATTAAAATTTAAAACTTCTGGGGCTTCCCTGGTGGCGCAGTGGTTGAGAGTCCGCCTGCCGATGCAGGGGACATGAGTTCGTGCCCCGGTCCGGGAAGATCCCACATGCCGCGGAGCGGCTGGGCCCGTGAGCCATGGCCGCTGAGCCTGCGCGTCCGGAGTCTGTGCTCCACAATGGGAGAGGCCACAACAGTGAGAGGCCCGCGTACCACAAAAAAAAAAAAAAGTTAACACTTCTGCCCTTCCAATTACTGTTAAGAAAATGAAAAGCCACTGAGTGAGAGAAAACAGTAAAACATATATCTGATGAAAGACATATCAAAATATATAAATCTTGAACAGCAATAAAAACAAAAATGGACAAAAGATCTGAACATCTCACTAATAAATAAGATATAAAATGGAAAACACGGGTATGAAAAGAGTCCCAACATCATATGCCATAAGGAATTGCAAATAAAACAACGAGATGCCACTACAGAACTATTAGAATAGCTAACATTCAAATAAAACAGACAATACCAATTGCTGGCAAGGATATGAAGCAACAGGAGCTCTCATTCATCACTGTCTGGGAATGCAAAATAGTACAGGCACTTTAGGACAATTTGGCGGTTTCTTACACCTCTTGATATTGTCCCACAGTTCTTGGATGTTCTGTTTTTTTTTGGGGGGGGGTCTTTTTTCCATCCTTTTTTCTGTCTGCATTTCAGTTTGCAGGTAACTTTCTATGGACCTATCTTCAAGCTCACTTAATCTTACGTCAGTTATGTCAAGTCTATTTTGATAAGCCCATTAATGATATTCTTCATTTATTTTACAATTTTTCATGTCTAACATTTCTTTATGATTCTTTCCTAGAGTTTCTGTCTTTGCTTAACATTACCCATATATTCTTGCACGTTGTCTACCTTCTTCCAGGAGACCCCTTAATTTATTAATCATAGTTATTTTAAATTCCCTGTCTGATAATTTCAACATCTGTGTCATATCTGATTCTGATAATTGCTTTGTTCTTCAGACTGTGTTTTTTCTTGCCTTGTAATTATTTTTTGAAAGTCAGACATGTTGCACCAGGTAATAGAAACCGAGGTAAATAAGCCTTTAGTATAAGCATTTATGTTAATGTGACTAGGCTTTGGGCTGTGTTTCATGTTTGCTGTAGCTCTATGTGCCAGTCTCCAGATTCCTCTATGGTCCTTGGTTTTGCTTTCTCTCTTGCTGTTGGGTTTCTCAACTCCTCCTCTTCAGGGAGAGTCTGTGTCTTACAGCTTTTTCAGCTACAATCTACTGTTAACATACTAGAGTCCTGGTAGTGTGGAGAGAGGCAGTGCTTTATAATCATTCAATTAAATGTCAGTATTTTAGTTAGTCTGTGTCTCAGCCTTTGACCTTCACAGGTGTTTCTCCAGTGGTATAGGTTTTTTCCCGCTTCCTCTACTCCCTTTCCTGGCTGCAGGTTCCTGATCTATTTCTTTTCACACTTGAGGCTGTTAGAAAGCCTGGACCTTAGGTGGGACAGAAGTTTGGAGGCAGCTGGATGTGGAGAAGTTGATTTCCCTCAGCTGGGGTAAGGCTCTAGTTAGGTCTTGCCTTAGTTATGGAGAATGCTCTGGAGGTATTTCATAATAATTAATCTTCCCCTCTCCCTACCAGCGCCAGGAGGGTCTTTCTCAGATCCTTACTGTGATAACCTCACAGAATTTCTGTAGGAAAAGCTGAAGAAAATGTGGAGAATCCCCCTCTCTAAGACTAAGGCCCCCAGGAGTTTCTCATTCTCAAGCTAGACCACACTCAGCTTCTTCCAGAAATTTATCAAAATTGCCATTTAAGTGTTCCTACTGCAGCAGCTTCTGCTCCAGGTAAGAGGATCTCAGCTGTGATTCTCTGTATTCAACTGTCTTTCCAGATTTTGAGGTAGTGATTTACTCTGCGACCTCAGTTCTCTAGTGGATCCAAGAAAAGTCATTAATTTTCAGTTTCTCCAGCTTTTCTTATAGAAGAGACAGTAGTGACTACTTTTAAGAACTTTACATGTCAAAGCAAAGCAAAACTGAAAGTTCTGCATTTATTTTTAAATAAAAGTATCAATTCTAATTTTAAACAAACTTAAAAAGGAGATATATATATATATATATATATATATGAGAATCTCTGAAAGATTCTTCTAAGGTTAGGAAAAAAGATTACGAAAAACATTAAGAAATTTGAGTCATTTGTTAAACTTTTTTTTCAGGTTTAGACAGTTTGAAAGATAAGAAAATTAACATTCTTACTTTTCATCCAATGTTCTCTAACATTCCCGTCTAATTTTTGTCTTTCATAATATTTTTTTCCTATTGTGAGGTTAATAATATTTCCATTTTTATTTCTGCAGGTATTTAGCTATTATATTCTATAAAACAGACACAATACGCACACAGACTTTTTACTAGGACTTTTCCTCTTCTGGTAGCTTTATTTTGATTCATTTCTTTATCAACTGGATTTAGTATTAAATGGTAGCTTTTGTTTGTTTTAAACAAGGCTTCATATTCTGTGTTCCCTGAGGTGTTTCATGTTTTTTTAAAATCAAATTTAATAATTTTATAGTCATAAGCTTATTTTCTGTACAATTCCAAAAGAGATAACAGAAGAAAAATATTTAGTGACAGAAGACTGTTTTAAAATATTGTGTAAGTGAGCATCTAGCAAAAGTATTATATATAATTACAGGAGGCACTTATCACAAAATTATAAAATTACCACAGCAAAACACTAGATTTACATTTCCATTAATCCCAAATTTAGAATTAAGACTTTATAATTATATTCATATTATGTGCTACCCCCATCCCACTTTTCTACTTATGAATGAAACAAAAGTTCATCGAGGTATTTCGGGTTTAAGATGCTTATTAGGCATATAAATAATTGATTTTTCTTTACCTTAAAATTTTCTTTTTGATTCATGTATTTATATTTTATTTTTTCAGATTTATTGAGGTATAATTGACAAATAAAATTGTAAGATATTGAAAGTGTACAACACAATGATTTGGATATATGTATACATTGTGGAAGGATTTCTGCCATCATCTAAATAGATATTCTTTTTGTAATTTAATTTTTATTTTATATTGGGCTATAGTTGATTTACAATGTGTTTCAGGTGTACAGCAAAGTGATTCAGTTATACATATACAAATATCCATTTTTTTCATATTCTTTTCCCATATAGGTTATTACAGAATACTGAGGAGAATTCCCTGTGCTATACAGTAGGTCCTTGTTGATTATCTATTTTATAATATATAGTAGTATGTATATGTTAATCCCAACCTCCTAACTTATCCCTCCCCCCACACCTTTCACCTTTGGTAACCATAAGTTTGTTTTAGAAGTCTGTGAGTCTGTTTCTGTTTTGTAAATAAGTTCATTTGTATCATCTTTTTAGCCTCCATGTATAAGTGATATCACATGATATTTGTCTTTATCTGACTTACTTCACTTAGTATGATCATCTTTAGGGCCATCCATATTCCTGCAAATGACATTATTTCATTATTTTATATACCTGAGTAATATTCCATTGTATATATGTACCACATCTTTATACAGTCCTCTGTTGGTGGACATTTAGCTTTCTTCCATGTCTTAGCTATTGTAAATAGTGCTGCAATGAACATTGGGGTGCATGTATCTTTTCAAATTATGGTTTTCTCTGGATATATGCCCAGGAGTGGGATTGCTAGGTCATATGGTAATTCTACTTTTAGTGTTTTAAGGAACCTCCATACGGTTGTCAACAGTGACTGCACCAATTTACATTCCCATCAAGAGTGTAGGAGGATTCCTTTTTCTCTACACCCTCTCCAGCATTTATTACTTGTAGACTTTTTGATGGTAGCCATTCTGACAGCTGTGAGGTGATACCTCATTGTAGTTTGATTTGCATTTCTCTAATAATTAGTGATGTTGAGTATCTTTTCATATGCCTGTTGCCCATCAATATATCTTCTTTGGAGAAAGTTATATTTAGGTCTTCTGCCCATTTTTTGATTGAGTTGTTTGGTTTGTTTTTTTTTTTTTTTTGATATTGAGCTGTATGAGCTGTTTGTATATTTTGGAAATTAGTCCCTTGTCAGTCAAATCATTTACAACTATTTTTGCCCATTCCATAGGTTGTCTTTTTGTTTTATTTATGGTTTCCTTTTCTGTGCAAAAGTTTATAAGTTTAATTAGGTCCCATTTGCTTATTTTTGCTTTTATTTCCATTACTCTAGAAGGTGAATCCAAAAAGATATTGCTGCAATTTATGTCAAAGAGTGTTTTGCCTATATTTTCCTCTATGAGTTTTATAGTATCAGTTTTACATTTAGGTCTTTAATCCATTTTGAGTTTATTTTTGTATGTGGTGTTAGAGAATGTTCTGATTTCATTCTTTTACATGTAGCTGTCCAGTTTTCCTAGCACTTATTGAAGAGACTGTCTTTTCTTTATTGTATCTTCTTGCCTCCTTTATCGTAGACTAATTGACCATAAGTGCATGGGTTTATATCTCAGCTTTCTATTCTGTTCCATTGATCTATGTGTCTGTTTTGGTGCCAGTACCATGCTGTTTTGATTACTGTAGCTTTGTAGTATAGTCTGACGTCAGGAAGCATGATTCCTCCAGCTTTGTTCTTCTTTCTCAAGGTGATTTTGGCTATTCAGGGTCTTTTGTGTTTCCATACAAATCTCAAAATTATTTGTTCTAGCTCTGTGAAAAATTCTATTGGTAATTTGATAGGGATTGCTTTGAAACTGTTATTGCCTTTGGTAGTATGGTCATTTTAAAAATATTGATTGTTCCAATCCAAGAACACAGTATATCTTTCCATCAGTTTGTATTGTATTCAGCTTCTTTCATCAGAGTCATATAGTTTTCAGATACAGGTCTTTTGTGTCCTTAGGTAGGTTTATTCCTATGTATTTTATTCTTTTTGATGTGATAGTAAATGAGATTGTTTCCTATGTGCTCTACTTATTTATGTGAAGAAGATAAAAGGTTTAAATAATTATTTAATTATAAGAACATCTGAGTTCAATAAAACCTTTGAAAAAGTCCAGAATTTTTATGTTAAAATATAGATTACATTTTGTTATTAATTAAAAAAAAAACTTTAGTATGTGGTATCTTCTTTTCTATCATATCAGTTTCATTTTGCAACCTCAAACATCTGGAAAAAGAGTCTGTGAATTAAACAAATAATAATATGAAAAAAATTTCTCTTTGCAATCATGAGACCAACAATGAAAATAGGTTAGGGACTTCCCTGGTGGTGCAGTGGTTAAGAATCCACCTGCCAATGCAGGGGACATGGCTTCAGTCCCTGGTCCAGGAAGATACCTCAGAGTAGCTAAGCCCATGTGCCACAGCTACTGAGTCTATGCTCTGGAGCCCATGAGCCACAACTACTGAGCCCATGTGCCACAACTGCCAAGCCCATGTGCTACAACCACTGAAGTCCATGCACTTAGAGCCCATGTTCCACAACGAGAGAAGCCACTGCAATGAGATGCCCTCTCACTGAAATGAAGAGTAGCCCCCACTCACTGCAACTAGAGAAAGCCCACACACAGCAACGAAGACCCAACACAGCCAAAAAAAAAAAGAAAGCTTAAAAAAAACCACAAAGACCCCAAGATTTTAAGCTTCATGGAAACAAGGATTTTTGTTTCATACACTGATGCACACAATCCCTCCAATAGTGTCTGGTACCTACTAGGTCCTCAATATTTATTAAATGAATAAACCTGGTGGACCGTTTCAAGTTCTGATATGAAATTTACAATTTCATTGCCTATAATAAAAAAACTATGAAATTTGAGCCACTCATCACATATAGAAAATTAAAAAACAAAGGAGAGCTTTGGAAAGAAGTAAAAAGAAAATATAAGAGAAAATGAAATAGACTTGTCAAAAGAGAATGGAAAAAGCAGTGATGTTGACTAGAAAGAGAAATGTGTCCAGGAACATTATACCCTCCCATATTGGAAAAGAACACCAATGACAGGGGCACAGAAAAGAAAACTAATATGCACTTGGGTCAAGAGGCTTCTGGTAGACTAATAGTGCCCAACAACCATTAAATACCTGTTTGGGTAGAGTTTGAGGAGTAGGAAAAGGAGATCAGGAAAGAATACAAATTTAAAGTAGGAAGGTAAATCCTATTGACTTCAGTGGCACGAAGTGTAATTCAGGAATTTTCCTCCGAAAGGTACAAACAGTTAACACAGTTGATCAGTCTGAGAGGACCAAGGTCCTCATTTTCATAGAGTATCCTTCTATGAATTAAAAAAAAAAAAAGGACCTCTGTATCCTGAACATTGACAAACTTAACAAGCTTAAAACTGCAGAATTTCTCAATTAGGCAAAGGCAGAAGCTTCAGAGAGTTTACCAACCTTCAAAGAGTAACAAATTAAAAGAATAGAAACTAATCTAGGAAAACGATGATAAATCTGAATAAAATATGTATTTGTTGGTGGACCAGGCATTCAATAAATATTTGTTACTGAACGATTTAAGTTTTCTGGTATTAAAGTCCTAAAAGATTTAATTATACGTGTTGTGAGTCAAATGAAGTCAGTCACATAAATGTGCATTCCCTTGAAGGTTGTTGAAATTTCTACTGAATCCTCAATTTTTTTTTTTTTTTTTTTTTTTTTTTTTTTTTTGCGGTACGCGGGCCTCTCACTGTTGTGGCCCCTCCCGTTGCGGAGCACAGGCTCCGGACGCGCAGGCTCAGCGGCCACGGCTCATGGGCCCAGCCGCTCCGCGGCATGTGGGATCTTCCCGGACAGGGCACGAACCCGTGTCCCCTGCATCGGCAGGTGGATTCTCAACCATTGCGCCACCAGGGAAGCCCAATCCTCAATTTTGACTGTTGTATTATGAGACTCTGGGTCCTATTAAAATCTTCTGGAGAATATTGAATTGTTTTGTCTTAGTAAGCAATTAGCATGGTAATATTGAAGCTGTGGGTCTTGACCTGTCTTCTGTGGTTCCAGTATCAGTTTAGTCTTCAAAGTCTGCAGTGCTATTCTGGTTGGCTTCTGTGCACCACTGTGGGCCAGTCTGGAACCTGGAGAGTGATCTGTACAGTAACTTCTCAAAGTATTTGCTATGTTCATTCTAGTCAGTTCTATACATATTAAGCATGAGAGTTAGCTCAGGAATTCATATCAGATTTAAAGAATTCCTTTCCCTAGCTTCCTCCTATCTGTGAATTGTTCCTCATTGTCTCTGAATCCTAGAGTCCCCTTGCCCTGATGTTGTGGCATTTGTGGGCTGTCATAGCTCTACTAGAAATCAGAAAATTAAAAATGACCTTCATGGGTGGTCATAATTAGGACTAGCTAGATAATGTGTAGGACCCAGTGAAACATGAAAATGTGAAGCCCCTTGTTCAAAAATGCTCAGAATTTAAAAATAGTGAAGGCTATTAAAACAAGCGTGGGGACCGTCTGAGCATAGGGTCCTGTGCCACTTCTTTGAGTGTACACCCATAGATGAACTGAAAGTCAGAGTCCTGCCAGTGAAATGGCGTAAAGAAGCATGCCATCATGTAAGTTCAGTATAAATTCAGTATTCGGTATAAACGCCTTTGGTTGACAACAATACTCATGTACATTCAGTAGCAAAAGGGAAACTTGCCTGTCATAAAATGTATATATGTATACCTTTATAAATATATTAGGTCCTCGTTATTTGTGGATTCCAGATTTGTGAATTTGCCTACTCACTAAAATGTATTTGTAATCCCCAAATCAGTATGCAAGGATGCTTGCTCTGCAGTCATTTGTGGAGAGTGGTAAAAAAAACTTGAGCAGCCCAGCAGATGTCAAACTCTCCCTTCTTTTTTTGGCTCTAGTACTGTAAGTATCCTTTTGCGTCTATTTAGTGCTACGTTCGTTTTTGCTTTTTTTTTTGCCTTTTGTTGGTGATTTCACTGTTTAAAATGGCCCCCAAGCCTAGTGCTGAAGTGCTGTCCAGTGTTCCTAAGTGTGAGAAGACTGTAATGTGCCTTACAGAGAAAATATGTGTGTTAGATAAGCTTTTTTAGGCATGAGTTATAGTGCTGTGGCTGTGAGTTCAGTGTTAATGAACCGACAATATATATTAAATAAGGTGTCTTTAAGCGAAAATACTCATAACAATAGGTTATGTTTTGGTCAGCTGATGAACATGTGACTAGAGGCTTGCAGGAACCTAACCCTGTATTTCCCCTAAGAGCAAGCGTTCATTATTTGCCAATTCAGTGTTCACAGGGACTTTATAGGCCCTAACAGTGAATAACAAAATCAGTTCTACATGTATAATGTAGCTATACAGCTATAGAATCTTAAAAAGAATGTGTGTATGGTAATAAATACAAATTTCAGGAGGTCTTCCTTCCTACCAAAGGAGGTAAAGAACTAACAGTACTCGTTACTTAATCTGTGCTTACTATTTTATATACATTACGTAGCTTTACCTTATATTACATTTATTATCTCATTAAATCCTTACAAAATCTTTAAGATGGGAGAAGTATAATTCATATGTTACAGATGAAGAAAGGGATCCAAGTTGTCACTCATCTAAAATCATATAGCTAATCGCTGTCTGAGCCAAGATCTGAATTCTTGTCCCTATGAATCTTGTCTCTACAGTGTGTACAGAGTGCATGGCCATTCCACTCATTCTCTTGGACACGTCCTTGTCATCCCCATAAACACAAATACTATGATAATTCTCTACAGCAGGCTAATAGGAAAATGGTAATAGGCAAAGGATAAATGGGACCAAGATGAACAGACAATGCAAACTGGAGGTCTACCTCCATCCCATGTATAAGGGAAGCTGTGAAGTCACATTCATGACTGGTTGAAAATCACTTGCATTGAGGCTTGGTTTACTTGCCGTGGGATCCAAGTTGCTGAGAGATACAGGTCAGTAGCCGTCTCTCACAGAGGGGCCTGAATTGTGGCTTCAGGGAGCTCTCTCTGAACATGATGTGATCCAGTGGCTAGAGATTTGAAGAGCAGAGTTTTCCTTCACCTCTCACAGTAAAGTACACGACAAAGGAGAGCAGAGCCACTAGCTGAAATTGTGTTGGGGTTTAGCACACATGACAATCAAGAAATCATAACAGGGCTTCCCTGGTGGCACAGTGGTTGAGAGTCCGCCTGCCGATGCAGGGGACACAGGTTCGTGCCCCGGTCCGGGAAGATCCCACATGCCGCAGAGCGGCTGGGCCTGTGAGCCATGGCCGCTAAGCCTGCACGTCCGGAGCCTGTGCTTCGCAACGGGAGAGGCCACAACAGTGAGAGGCCCGCGTACTGCAAAAAAAAAAAAAAAAAAGAAATCATTACAGAAAACTGGTCGTAGGTAAGGTTTGGGAGGAAGACAGATGACTGGTGAATATATAAAAGCAACTACTTTGGATGCTCTGTGAGCCAGGCCAATTCCAACTCTGTCTACTAGATAGAATAATTAGACATCCACGTTCACAGGCCTCCTCAGGATTTGTATAGAAAATGCACAAGACTGAGCCCGTGTGTTCAAAGTCTTTGATACCCATAAATGGAAAGGGCACAAATAAAATGCCCCTTGAACCATGGATTGTCCTGAAATTTAAGACCCAGATTTTATGAGGTAGGTAAAAAAACATTACTAATTACCAGTATTGAGTAAATTAAGGGGGAAAAAAATCAATTGTGAATGATTAACCAAATAGCATATCTCATTGCTAATTCCCTCTGTTGTTTTACTGCCCATATGACTCTTGTGACATTTATAAAGCAGAACCAGGTTTTCCAAAAAAAATCCTGAAAATTTGAAAGAATGCTTTCAAAATGAAAACAATGAAATATAATGAAAATAATTATTTTCTGCTCCTCTGAGTAGAGAATAGAATTGAGTAGGTGTAGTGTGCTGATGCCTTTCTCTCTCCTGGAGGTCGTTGGAGTCACCCTGGCCCTCATCCCATATTCTGGCCTTTGACTTGAGGCCCCTCCCATGCACGTTTGGTTTCCCACCACTCTGGAATCACCTGTAACGTGGCAACTTTTCACATGCAAAAGTAAACTTAATAAACTTATTCTTTGTTTTGGGGTTTTTAAAAACACGTCAGAGGGAGATACAGTGTGCAAACTCTCAGCTGCCAACACAGCACAGATGGGCTCAGGAACAGAGAATGATGTAGATTGGCAGGACCAGAGCAATCTGTGGGAAGTTTGGGCAGAAAATACGATGCATAAGAGGTAAAAGACTATTCAGTACTCCGTGATAGATGTGCTTGTTTCCTTGCCCATATGCCCTTGAATAAAGACATTTTGATCTCCAGGGCTGACCTGAAAAATACATAATCTAGTTTTGAAAGAATATCCCTGTTACACAAACACTAGCTCACAGTGTTAAAACATATCAACTAAAATATCAAAGGGCTTTCATATTTCCTTAAAATTTTTATTGCCTATCTTATGTATCTGGTATCTCCATTTAATTGAATATTTCTTAATTCATTTAAAATGCATGGACCTGCAGCGTTAAGCCCACTATTGCATGAGAATACCCTCTTTCGAAAGAGAGACACAAAAAAGACTTAACCTGTTTGCTTCTGTTTTTTACTTTTCCCCACCTCTACTATTCCTCTACTATTCCCAGACTGCAGGTCACCCTTCTACTTCTTTAATTTTCTCTTCTTTCTGCTGCCATTCTCATTATTACTCATTTTCCTATCCTCAGCTCACTTTTCCTTATATGACTACCCTAGGACTGAGTTTTTTAGCTAGTTGGTGAAGTCACTAACCAACCTTTGGTTTAGAGAGACTAACCATTCAAATGGACAACAGCCAGACGATCTATAAAAACAGAACTCTGACCCACAATCTGCAGCAACCAGTCCAGGAAGCCAAATCACAATTGCTGCAGCAATTGGCCCCAAATGATCAGGACTTGATTAATAAGCAACTTTCTGTCCCTGCTTTGAAATTAGGACCCCCTGGAGAAGACCAGATATGCACCCTAACCAATCATGTAGGTTGCCCTACTTCTAGTTAGCCTGCCTACTGCTTCCCCACGCCGTCAGCCTCCAGTGAGGGCAGATCGGAAGCCTCCCCTTTTTTCCACTCTGAAGCTTTGCCATTCTGCCTGTCTTTGAGTCTCTACTAAAATGAAAGCAACTGTAGCTGACTCCCTTGCCATAGCAAGCCCTGAATAAATAGTCTTTGCTTGTTCTCATTTGGGTGAATTTCATGTATTTCCACGGTTCTTTCATTCTACAAAATTGCCAATTACAGAAATTCTTTGAATGAATGCCATGGCCTTGGCTTTTCCGGAGGCATCAGCTCTCTCTAGCTCCTTTTCTTCAAGTTCCTCACTTTATCCAAGTGAAATCTACCCTTGAAGAGGCTTTAGAAAGAACCTCCTTTTTTTAACTGCATGTTTGATTTGACTGAAAAATGGTGAAATATGATTTAAATTGAATGTGCATTAATCCTGGTTCTGAAGCTAAAAAATAAAATTGTAAATTTCTTTCCATAAGTATAATAGGACATCTAATAATCCTTATTTTATCTATCGATGAACATATACTGAAAAGTAATTGGGTCTTGTGCCAAATAGAAACTATAAATGTAGAATGGGCTTTTTGTCCAAAACTATTATGTAAGGCTTCAGAGTTTGCTAATAGTTTAATGCTTTCAGTTCTATTCACATTTTTGTTGCAGTAAAATGTAAAAGAAAATACCCTTGTGTATGCATATTAGAACTTCTAACAGGTAATGGTTTCCATGGATACTTTTATGAGGTCACCGAGTTTGTATGTGGAGAAAAGCATTCATTTTTAGTTCTAAGAGACTCTGTTCTGATAAAGAACTCCTGCCAAATATTACATATGTCTTAACTTTCTAAAAGAATAAAATAATATGTATCATGTGTATTATGTTGTAAGTTATAAGTCTATCTCAATAACCCTTTCAATCATCTGGCCTATTATAGGAGTGCCTTGTATTTTATTTTTAACATATTTATTGGAGTATAATTGCTTTACAATGATGTGTCAGTTTCTGCTGTATAACAAAGTGAATCAGCTATACATATACATACATCCCATATCTCCTCCCTCTTGTGACTCCCTCCCACCCTCCCAACCCCACCCCTCTAGGTGGTCACAAAGCACCGAGCTGGTCTCCCTGTGCTATGCGGCTGCTTCCCACTAGCTATCTATTTTACATTTGGTAGTGCATATATGTCCATGCCACTCAGTCATCCCAGCTTACCCTGCCCCCACACTGTGTCCTCAAGTCCATTCTCTACGTCATCATCTTTATTCCTCTCCTTACACTAAGTTCTTCAGAACCATTTTTTTTCAGAGTCCATATATATGTATTAGCATACAGTATTTGTTTTACTCTTTCAGACTTGCTTCACTCTGTATGACAGATTCTAAGTACATCCACCTCACGACAAATAACTCAATTTCGTTTCTTTTTATGTCTGAGTAATATTCCACTGTATATATGTGCCACATCTTCTTTATCCATTCATCTGTCATGGACACTTAGGTTGCTTCCATGTCCTGGCTATTGTAAATAGAGCTACAATGAACATTGTGGTACATGACTCTTTTTGAATTATGGTCTACTCAGGGTACATGCCCAGAAGTGGGTATTGCCGGGTCGTATGGCAATTCTACTTTTAGTTTTTTAAGGAACCTCCATACTGTTCTGCATAGGGACTGTTTCAATTTATATTCCCACCAACAGTGTAAGAGGGTTCCCTTTTCTCCACACCCTCTCCAGCATTTATTGTTTGTAGATTTTTTGATGATGGCCATTCTGAGGGGTGTGAGGTGATACTTCATTGTAGATTTGATTTGCATTTCTCTAATGATTAGTGATGTTGAGCATCCTTTCATGTGTTTGTTTATCTTTTTTGGAGAAATGTCTATTTAGGTCTTCTGCCCATTTTTGGATTAGGTTGTTTGTTTTTTTGATATTGAGCTGCATGAGCTGCTTGTAAATTTTGGAGATTAACCCTTTGTCCCATTCTGAAGGTTGTCTTTTCGTCTTATTTATGGTTTCCTTTGCTTTGCAAAAGCTTTTAAGTTTCATTAGGTCCCATTTGTTTATTTTTGTTTTTATTTCCATTTCTCTAGGAGGTGGGTCAAAAAGGATCTTCCTGTGATTTATGTCATAGAGTGTTCTGCCTATGTTTTCCTCTAAGAGTTTTATAGTGTCTGTACTTACATTTAGGTCGTTAATCCATTTTGAGTTTATTATTGTGTATGGAATTAGGGAGTGTTCAAATTTCATTGTTTTACATGTAGCTGTCCAGCTTTCCCAGCACCATTGAAGAGGCTGTCTTTCCTCCATTGTATATTTTTGCCTCGTTTATCAAAAATAAGGCGACCATATGTGTGTGGGTCTGTCTCTGGGCTTTCTGCCCTGTTCCATTGATCGATATTTCTGTTTTTGTGCCAGTACCATACTGTCTGGATTACTGTAGCTTTGTAGTATAGTCTGAAGTCAGGGAACCTGATTCCTCCAGCTCCGTATTTCTTTCTCAAGTTTGCTTTGGCTATTCGGGGTCTTTTGTGTTTCCATACAAATTATGAAATTTTTCGTTCTAGTTCTGTGAAAAATGCCATTTGTGGTTTGATAGGGATTGCACTGAATCTGCAGATTGCGTTGGGTAGTATAGTCATTTTCACAATGTTGATTCTTCCAATCCAAAAACATGCTATATCTCTCCATCTGTTTGTATCTTTAATTTTTTTTATCAGTGTCTTATAGTTTTCTGCATACAGGTCTTTTGTCTCCCTATGTAGGTTTATTCCTAGGTATTTTTCTCTTTTTGTTGCAATGGTAATTGTGAGTATTTCCTTAATTTCTCTTTCAGATTTTTCAGCATTAGTGTATAGGAATGCAAGAGATTTCTGTGCATTAATTGTGTATCCTGCTACTTTACCAAATTCATTGATTAGCTCTAGTAGTTTTCTGGTAGCATGTTTAGGATGATCGATGTATACTATCATGTCATCTGCAAACAGTGACAGCTTTACTTCTTCTTTTCCGATTTGGACTCACTTTATTTCTTTTTCTTCTCTGATTACTGTGGCTAAAGCTTCCAAAACTATGTCGAATAATTGTGGTGAGAGTGGACAACCTTGTCTTGTTCCTGATCTTAGTGGAAATGGTTTCAGTTTTTTACCATTGACAACGATGTTGGCTGTGGGTTTGTCATGCATGGCCTTTATCATGTTGAGGTAAGTTCCCCATGTGCCTACTTTCTGCAGGGTTTTTATCATAAATGGGTGTTGAGTTTTGTCAAAAGATTCTTCTACATCTATTGAGATGATCATATGGTTTTTCTCCTTCAATTTGTTAATATAGATTATCACTTTGATTGATTTGCATGTATTGAAGAATCCTTGCATTCCTGGAATAAACCCCACTTGATCATGGTGTATGATCCTTTTAATGTGCTGTTGGATTCTCTGCTAGTATTTTGCTGAGATTTTTGCATCTGTATTAATCAGATATATTGGCCTGTAGTTTTCTTTCTTTGTGACATCTTTGTCTGGTTTTCCTATCAGGTGATGGTGGCCTCATAGAATGAGTTTGGGAGTGTTCCTCCCTCTGCTATATATTGGAAGAGGTTAAGAAGGAAAGGTGTTAGCTCTTCTCTAAATGTTTGATAGAATTCGCCTGTGAAGCCATCTGGTCCTGGGCTTTTGTTTCTTGGAGGATTTTTTTTTTTTTTTTTTTTTTTTTTGTGGTACAAGGGCCTCTCACTGTTGTGGCCTCTCCTGTTGTGGAGTACAGGTTCCGGACGCGCAGGCTCAGTGGCCATGGCTCACGGGCACAGCCACTCCGCGGCATGTGGCATCTTCCCGGACCGGGGCACGAACCCGTGTCCCCTGCATCGGCAGGTGGACTCTCAGCCACTGTGCCACCAGGGAAGCCCTTCTTGGAGGATTTTTAATCACAGTTTGAATTTCAGTGCTTGTGATTTTCTGTTTCTTCCTGGTTCAGTCTTGGAAATTTATACCTTTCTAAGAATTTGTCCATTCTTGCGGGTTGTCCATTTTATTGGCATGTAGTTGCTTGTAGTAATCTCTCACGATTCTTTGTATTTCTGCAGTGTCAGTTATAACTTCTCCTTTTTCTTTCTAATTCTATTGATTTGAGTCTTCTTCCTTTTTTTCTTGATAAGTCCAGCTAGTGGCTTATCAGTTTTGTTTATCTTCTCAAAAAACCAGCTTTTAGTTTTATTGATCTTTGCTATTGTTCCCTTCATTTCTTTTTCACTTATTTCTGATCTGATCTGTGTGATTTCCTTCCTTCTGCTAACTTTGGTTTTTTTTGTTCTTCTTTCTCTAATTGCTTTAGGTGTAAGGTTAGGCTGTTTATTTGAGATCTTTCCTGTTTCTTGAGATATGAATGTATTGCTATAAACTTCCCTCTTAGAACTGCTTTTTCTGCATCCCGTAGGTTTTGGGTTGTGGTGTATACGTGTCATTTGTCTCTGGGTATTTTTTGATTTCCTCTTTGATTTCTTCAGTGATCACTTTGTTATTAAGTAGTGCATTGTTTAGCCTCTGTGTGTTTGTATTTTTTGCAGATTTTTTCCTGTAATTGATATGTAGCCTCATAGCATTGTAGTTGGAAAACATACTTGATATATTTTCAATTTTTTAAAATTTACCAAGGCTTGATTTGTCACCCAAAATATGATCTCTCCTGGTGAATGTTCCATGAGCACTTGAGAAGAAAGTGTATTCTGTTGTTATTGGATGGAATGTCCTATAAATATCAATTAAGTCCATCTTGTTTAATGTATCATTTAAAAATTGTATTTCCTGGGCTTCCCTGGTGGCGCAGTAGTTGAGAGTCCACCTGCCAATACAGGGGACACAGGTTCGTGCCCTGGTCCGGGAAGATCCCACATGCCGCAGAGCAGCCAGGCCCGTGAGCCATGGCCTCTGAGCCTGCACGTCTGGAGCCTGTGCTCTGCAATGAGAGAGACCACAACAGTGAGAGGCCTGCGTACCACAAAAACAAACAAACAAAAAAATTGTATTTCCTTATTTAAGTTCGTCTTGGATGATCTGCCCATTGCTGAAAGTGTGATGTTAAAGTCCCCTATTATGAATGTGTTACTGTTGATTTCCCCTTTTATGGCTGTTAGCATTTGCCTTATGTATTGAGGTGCTCCTATATTGGGTGCATAAACATTTACGATTGTTATATCTTCCTCTTGGATTGTTCCCTTGATCATTATGGAATATCCTTTTTTGTCTCTTGTTATAGTCTTTATTTTAAAGTCTATTTTGTCTGATATGACAGTTGCTACCCCAGCTTTCCTTTGATGTCCATTTGCATGGAATATCTTTTTTCATCCCCTCACTTTCAGTCTGTATGTGTCCCTAGGTCTGAAGTGGTAGACAGCAGATATACAGGTCTTGTTTTTGTAACCATTCAGCCAGTCTATGTCTTTTGGTTGGAGCATTTAGTCCATTTACATTTAAGGTAATTATTGATATGTATGTTCCTATTACCATTTTCTTAATTGTTTTGGGTTCGTTATTGTACGTCTTTTCCTTCTGTTTCCTGCCTAGAGAAGTTCATTTAGTATTTGTTGTAATGCTGGTTTGGTGGTGCTGAATTCTCTTAGCTTTTGCTTCTCTCTAAAGGTTTTAATTTCCCTGTTGAATCTGAATGAGATCCTTGCTGGGTAGAGTGATCTTGGTTGTAGGTTTTTCCCTTTCATTAGTTTAAATATGTCCTGCCACTCCATTCTGGCTTGCACAGTTTCTGCTGAAATATCAGCTGTTAACCTTATTGGGATTCCCTTGTATGTTATTTGTTGCTTTTCCCTTGCTGCTTCTTTTTTTTTTTAAATTAATTAATTAATTAATTTTTGGCTGTGTTGGGTCTTTGTTTCTTTGCGAGAGCTTTCTCTAGTTGCGGCGAGTGGGGGCCACTCTTCATCGCGGTGCGTGGGCCTCTCACTGTCGCGGCCTCTCTTGTTGCAGAGCATAATCTCCAGACGTGCAGGCTCAGTAGTTGTGGCTCACGGGTCTAGTTGCTCCGCAGCATATGGGATCTTCCCAGACCAGGGCTCAAACCCGTGTCCCCTGCATTGGCAGGCAGATTCTCAACCACTGCCCACAACAGGGAAGCCCTCCCTTGCTGCTTTTAATATTTTTTCTTTGTATTTAATTTTTGATAGTTTGATTAATATGTGGCTTGTCATGTTTCTCCTTGCATTTATCCTGAATGCCACTCTCTGTGCTTCCTGGACTTAACTATTTCCTTTCCCGTATTAGGGAAGTGTTCAACTATAATCTTTCAAATATTTTCTCAGTCCCTTTCTTTATCTCTTCTTCTTCTTGGACCGCTGTAATTCAAATGTTGATGTGTTTAATGTTGTCCCAGAGGTCGCTAAGACTGTCCTCAATTCTTTTCATTCTTTTTTCTTTATTCTGCTCTGTGGTAGTTATTTCCACTATTTTATCTTCCAGGTCACTTATCCGTTCTTCTGCCTCCGTTATTTTGCTATTTATTCCTTCTAGAGAATTTTCAGTTTCATTTACTGTGTTGTTTATCGTTGTTTGTTTTCTCTTTAGTTCTTCTAGGTCCTTGTTAAACGTTTCTTGTATTTTCTCCATTCTATTTCCAAGATTTTGGATCGTCTTTACTATCATGACTCTGAATTCTGTTTCAGGTAGACTGCCTGTTTCCTCGTCATTTGTTTGGTCTGGTGGGTTTTTACCTTGCTCCTTCATCTGCTGTGTGTTTCTCTGTCTCTCATTTTGCTTGACTTACTGTGTTTGGGGTCTTCTTTTTGCTGGCGCAGGTTCATAGTTCCCATTGTTTTTGGTGTCTGCCCCGAGTGGCTAAGGTGTGTTCAGTGCGTTTTGTAGGCTTCCTGGTAGACGGAACTAGTGCCTGTGTTCTGGTGGATGAGGCTGAATCTTGTCTTTCTGGTGGGCAGGACCACGTCTGCTGGTGTGTTTTGGGGTGTCTGTGATCTTATTATGATTTTAGGCAGCCTCTCTGCTAATGGGTGGGGTTGTGTTTCTGTGTTGCTAGTTTTTTGGCATAGTGTGTCCAGCACTGTATCTTGCTGGTCATTCAGTGGAGCTCGGTCTTAGCGTTGAGATGGAGATCTCTGGGAGAGCTTTCACCATTTGATATTATGTGGTGCTGGGAGGTCTCTGGTGGACCAATGTCCTGAACTCCATTGTCGCATCTCAGAGGCACATGCCTGACACCTGGCCAGAGCACGAAGACCCTGTCAGCCACATGCTCAGAAGAAAAGGGAGAAAAAAAGAAAGAGAAATAATAATAAAATAAAATAGTTATTAAATAAAATGTAATCATTAAAAAATTTTAAAAATTGGTGCTATCAGTCCCTCTTGCAAGAGCACCAGAATCACAGCTTACTGCTGAATAGTCATCGAAATGAAAACACTGGAAATCACCAAAAAGTATACCCCGCCTCCAAAGAAAAAGGAGAAGCCACAATGAGACCATAGGAGGGGTACAGTCACAACAAAATCAAGTCCCGTAACTGCTGGGTGGGTGATTCACAAACTGGAGAGCACTTATACCACAGAAGTCCACCCACTGGAGTGAAGGTTCTGAGCCCCACGTCAGGCTTCCCATCCTGGGGGTCCGGCAACGGGAGGAGGAATTCCTAGAGAATCAGACTTTGAAATCTAGTGGGATTTCATTGCAGGAGTTCGACAGGACTGGGGCCACAGAGACTCCACTCTTGGAGGGCAGACAAAGTAGTGTGAGCATCGGGACACAGGGGAAGGAGCAGTGACCCCATAGGAGACTGAAACAGACCTACATGCTAGTGTTGGAGGGTCTCCTGCAGAGGTGGGGGTGGTGGCTGTGGCTCACTGTGAGGACAGGGACACTGACAGCAGAAGTTCTGGGAAGTACTCCTTGGTGTGAGCCCTCCCAGAGTCCACCATTAGCCCCAGCAAAGAGCCTGGGTAGGCACCAGTGTTGGGTTGCCTCAGGCCAAACAACCAACAGGGAGGGAACCTAGCCCCACCCATCAGCAGACAAGTGGATTAAAGTTTTACTGAGCTGTGCCCACCAGAGCAACAGCCAGCTCTACCCACCACCAGTCCCTCCCATCAGGATACTTGCACAAGCCTCTTAGATAGCCTCATGGACCAGAGGGCAGACAGAAGAAACATGAAGAACAACAGTCCGCAGCCTGTGGTACAAAAACCACATTCACAGAAAGATAGAAAAGATGAAAAGGCAGAGAGCTGTGTACCAGATGAAGGAACAAGGTAAAACCCCAGAAAAACAACTAAATGAAGGGGAGATAGGCGACCTTCCAGAAAAAGAATTCAGAATAATGATAGTGAAGATGATCCTGGACCTCGGAAAAAGAATGGAGGCAAAGGTCAGGAAGATGCAAGAAATGTTTAACAAACACCTAGAAGAATTAAAGAACAAACACCTAGAAGAATTAAAGAATAAAGAAACAGAGATGAACAACAAAATAACTGAAATGAAAAATACACTAGAAGGAATCAATAGCAGAATAACTGAGGCAGAAGAACGGATAAGTGACCTGGAAAACAGAATGGTGGAATTCACTGCCATGGAACAGAATAAAGAAAAAAGAATGAAAAGAAGTGAAGACAGCCTAAGTGACCTCTGGGACAACATTAAACTCAACAACATTCACAGTATAGGGGTCCCAGAAGGAGAAGAGAGAGAGAAAGGACCCGAGAAAATATTTGAAGAGATTATAGTCAAAAACTTCCCTAACATGGGAAAGAAAATAGCCACCCAAGTCCAGGAAGAACAGAGAGTCCCAGGCAGGATGAACCCAAGGATAAATATGCCGAGACACATAGTAATCAAACTGACAAAAATTAAAGACAAAGAAAAATTATTGAAAGCAACAAGGGAAAAAGGACAAATAACATACAAGGGAACTCCCATAAGGTTAACAGCTGATTTCTCAGCAGAAACTCTACAAGCCAGAAGGATGATATATTTAAAATGATGAAAGGGAGAAACCTACAACCAAGAATACTCTACCCGGCACAGATGTCATTCACATTCGATGAAGAAATCAAAAGCTTTAGAGACAAGGAAAATCTAAGAGAATTCAGCACCACCAAACCAGCTCTACAACAAATGCTAAAGGAACTTCTCTAAGTGGGAAACACAAGAGAAGAAAAGGACCTACAAAAACAAACCCAAAACAATTAAGAAAATGGTCACAGGAACATACATATCGATAATTACCTTACACATGAATGGATTAAATGCTCCAATGAAAAGACATAGGCTCGCTGAATGGATACAAAAACAAGACCCATATATATGCTGTCTACAAGAGACCCACTTCAGATCTAGGGACACATACAGACTGAAAGTGAGGGGATGGAAAAGATATTCCATGCAAATGGAAATCACAAGAAAGCTGGAGTAGCAATATTCATACCAGATAAAATAGACTTTAAAATAAAGAATGCTACAAGAGACAAGGAGGCACAATACATAATGATCAAGGGATCAATCCAAGAAAAAGATATAACAATTATAAATATATATGCACCCAACATAGGAGCACCTCAATACATAAGGCAAGTGCTAACAGCTCTAAAAGGAAATCGACAGTAACACAATAATAGTGGGGGACTTTAACACCTCACTTACACCAATGGACAGATAATCCAAACAGAAAATTAATAAGGAAACACAAGCTTTAAATGACACAATAGACCAGATAAATTTAATTGATATTTATAGGACATTCCATCTGAAAACAGCATATTACACTTTCTTCTCAAGGGTGCATGGAACATTTTCCAGGATAGATCACATCTTGGGTCACAAATCAAGCCTCAGTAAATTTAAGAAATTTGAAATCACATCAAGCATTTTTTCTGACCACAACACTATAAGATTTAAAATCAATTACTGGGAAAATAATGGAAAAAACACAAACTCATGGAGGCTAAACAATCCGTTACTAAATAACAAAGAGATCACTGAAGAAATCAAAGAGGAAATCAAAAAATACCTAAAGACAAATGACAACTCAAACACAACGATCCAAAACCTATGGGATGCAGCAAAAGAATTCTAAGAGGGAAGTTTATAGCAATACAAGCCTACCTCAAGAAACAAGAAAAATTTCAAATAAACAATCTCACCTTACTCCTAAAGGAACTAGAAAAAAAAAAAGAACAAACAAAACCCAAAGTTAATAGAAGGAAAGAAATAATAAAGATCAGAGCAGAAATAAATGATATAGAAAGAAAGAAGACAGTAGCAAAGATCAATAAAACTAAAAGCTGGTTCTTTGAGAAGACAAACAAAATTGATAAAGCATTAGCCAGATTCATCAAGAAAAAGAGGGAGAGGACTCAAATCAATAAAATTAGAAATGAAAAAGGGAAAGTTACAACAGACACTGCAGAAATACAAAGCATCCTAAGAGACTACTACAAGCAACTCTATGCCAATAAAATTGACAACTTGGAAGAAATGGACAAATTCTAGGAAAGGTATAAAGTTCCAAGACTGAACCAGGAAGAAATACAAAATATGAACAGACAAATCACAAGTAATGAAATTGAAGCTGTGATTAAAAGTCTTCCAACAAACAAAAGTGCAGGACCAGATGGCTGCACAGGTGAATTCTATCAAACATTTAGAGAAGAGTTAACACCCATACTTCTCAAACACTTCCAACAACTTGTAGAGGAAGGAACACTCCCAAACTCATTCTGTGAGGCCACCATTAGCCTGATACCAAAACCAGACAAAGATACTACAAAAAAAGAAAATTACACACCAATATCACTGATCAATATAGATGCAAAAATCCTCCACAAAATACTAGCAAACAGAATCCAACAACACATTAAAAGGATCATACAGCTTGATCAGGTGGGATTTATCCCAGAGATGCAAGGATTCTTCAATATACACAAATCAATCAATGTGATGCACCATGTTAACACATTGAAGAATAAAAACCATTTGATCATCTCAGTAAATGCAGAAAAAGCTTTTGACAAAATTCAACACCCATGTATGATAAAAACTCTCCAGAAAGTGGGCATAGAGGTAACCTACCTCAACATAATAAAAGTTCACAGCAAACATCATCTTTCTCATTGGTGAAAAAGTGAAAGCATTTTCTCTACGATGAGGAACAAGACAAGGATGTCCACTCTCACCACTATTATTCAACATAATTTTGGAAGTCCAGGCAATGGCAGTCAGAAAAGAAAAAGTAGTAAAAGGAATACAAATTGGAAAAGAAGAAGTAAAACTGTCACTGTCTGCAGATGACATGATACCATACATAGAATATCCTAAAGATGCCACCAGAAAACTACTAGAGCTAATCAACGAATTTGGTAAAGTTGCAGGATACAAAATTAATACACAGAAATCTCTTGCATTCCTACACACTAATGATGAAAAATCTGAAAGAGAAGTTAAGGAAACACTCCCATTTCCCATTGCAACAAAAAGAATAAAATACCTTGGAATAAACCTACCTAGTGAGACAAATGACCTGTATGCAGGAAATTATAAGACACTGTTGAAAGAAATTAAAGATGATACAAACAGATGGAGAGATATACCCTGTTCTTAGATTGGAAGAATCAATATTGTGAAAATGACTGTACTACCCAAAGGAATCTACAGATGCAGTGCAATCCCTATCAAATTACCAATGGCATTTTTTATAGAACTAGAACAAAAAGTCTTATAATTTGTATGGAGGTGCAAAAGGTCCCAAATAGCCAAAGCCGTCTTGAGGGATAAAAACGGAGCTGGAGGAATCAGACTCCCTGAGTTTAGACTGTACTACAAAGCTACAGTAATCAAGACAACAAGGGGGGAAAGTGGCCGGGGTGTGGGGGGGGGATGGTGTGATGAATTGGGAGATTGGGATTGACATACATACACTAATAGGTATAAAATGGAAAACTAATAAGAACCTGTTGTATAAAAAATAAATTAACTAAAATTCACAAATTTAAAAAAATTTTTAATTAAAAAAGTAATAAAGAAGAAAAACAAAAAGAAAGAAGAGAGCAACCAAACCAAAAAACAAATCCACCAATGATAAAAGTGCTAAAATCTATACTAAAAAAAAAAAGAAAAGAAAAACAACAAAAAAAGACCAGACCCTAGGACAAATGGTAAAAGCAAAGCTATACAGACAAAATCACACAAAGAAGCATGCACATACACACTCACAAAAAGAGAAAAAGGAAAAAATATATATATATATCTATATAGAAAAAAAAATGGAGGAAGAGAGCAACCAAATCAATAAACAAATCTACCAATGATAATAAACTGTACATACTGAACTAAGATAAGCATAAAACCGGAAACAAATTAGATGCAGAAAGCAAACCCCAAGTCTACAGTTGCTCCCTAAATCCACTGCCTGAATTTTGGGATGATTCGTTGTCTTTCAGGTATTCCACAGATGCAGCGAACATCAAGTTGATTGTGGAGATTTAATCCGCTGCTCCTGAGGCTGCTGGGAGAGATTTCCCTTTCCCTTCTTTGTTTGCACAGCTCCTGAGATACAGCTTTGGATTTGGCTCTGCCTCTTCATGTAGGTCGCCTGAGGGCATCTGTTCTTTGCTCAGACAGGACGGGGTTAAAGGAGCAGCTGATTCGGGGGTTCTGGCTCACTCAGGCTGGTGGGGTAGGAGGGGTACGGAGTGTGGGGCGAGCCTGCGGTGGCAGAGGCCAGCGTGACGTTGCACCAGCCTGAGGCGCGCCATGCGTTCTCCTGGGGAAGTTGTCCCTGGATCACGGGACCCTGGCAGTGGCGGGCTGCACAGGCTCCCAGGAGGAAAGGTGTGGATAGTGACCTGTGCTCGCACACAGGCTTCTTGGTGGCTGCAGCAGCAACCTTAGCGTCTCATGCCTGTCTCTGGGGTCTGCGCTGATAGCCGTGGCTCACACCCATCTCTGGAGCTGGTTTAGGTGGTCCTCTGAATCCCCTCTCCTCGCTCACCCTGAAACAATGGTCTCTTGCCTCTTACACAGGTCCAGACTTTTCCTGGACTCCCTCCTGGCTAGCTGTGGTGCACTAGCCCCCTTCAGGCTGTGTTCACGCAGCCAGCTCCAGTCCTCTCCCTGGGATCCGACCTCCGAAGCCCGAGCCTCAGCTCCCAGCCCCCACCCGCCCTGGCGGGTGAACAGACAAGCCTCTCGGGCTGGTGAGTGCTGGTCATCACCGATCTTCTGTGCGGGAATCTCACCGCTTTGCCCTCCGCACCCCTGTTGCTGCGCTCTCCTCCGCGGCTCCGAAGCTTCCCCCTCCGCCACCCGCAGTCTCCGCCTGCAAAGGGGCTTCCTAGTGTGTGGAAACCTTTCCTCCTTCACGGCTCCCTCCCACTGGTGCAGGACCCATCCCTATTCTTTTGTCTCTGTTTTTTCTTTTTTCTTTCGCCCTACCCAGGTACATGGGGAGTTTCTTGCCTTTTGGGAAGTCTGAGGTCTAATGCCACATTCAGTAGGTGTTCTGTAGGAGTTGTTCCACATGTAGATGTATTTTTGATGTATTTGTGGGGAGGAAGGTGATCTCCACGTCTTACTCCTCCGCCATCTTGTAGATGTGGGCAGGAGTGCCTTGTAATTTTGTTAAAGCTTGAAAAATATATGAAGTTTTTGTCATCACATTTTAATGAATTTAAAATATTGCCTTCTAGGCCTGTATAGAGCATTTTCCTCTCTTTTTTTCTTTTGTCACCATTTAAGGCAGTTTAAATTACCCAATTGCCAATGCTAAAAGGCAGGTTTATCTGTGACTTAAAATAGCTTTTGGAGCAGTATAATCTTCAGTTTTATCCTGACTTGAACATTTTCAAGAGTCTTTGATTGAATTTTTATTTCCTGACATCCCACCCAATTGAAATTTTCTCCAACTTTTCTATCTTTTTAAGAAACATGTCAAAAAGATGTACTATTTCATATCATGAAACTGCTAGGTTAAATGTTAAGCCATATAGTTTTGATGAGCCTGATGAGGTTCTGTGACATTTTAATGAGGAAAATCATTCTAGACCACATGTTTTTAATATAGCATCGTTTTACACTGATATGTGCCTAGCTATTGTAAATTGTGGGCATACCTGTGGGAATCTTTTTAAACAATCTGAAAAATAGTTTGATTTTATTCTGATTTAAGAGTTGACTCTCAATTATCTTCTATTTTTACTAGTTAACATGGGCTCTGGCAGCATCAAAGTGTAAATCATGGTCAACATGGTAAAAATAAGAGACAATCAAAATACCCTCAACCACCAGACTGCTCAAAACTACATTTTTATGACAGAACTTTCATAATTTATGTTTTCAGATCCACAGATGCCAAGTCTTTTCCATTGAGAACAGTATTGCTGTGGCACATTATACTATTATAATTTAGGATAAATGGCTGTCAAAAATATAAGCTAAATAATATGAGAGAAAACAGAAGTGCAGACTATATTTAGCACTAACATTGGGTTTGGCCTTGACTTAATCAAGATGACCTTTAAAAAAACAGAACGTGGTTGTATTTCAGTACACAACTTCTATACAAGAAGAAAAAAATGGTATTTCATTTGCAATGCATGACAAATGGTTAACAGGTTAACATCCTTAGTCATAAATGAGCTCTTAAAAAACAGTAACAAAAACACTAATATTCCAAGAGGGGAAAAAAAGCCACAGAGGAAAATGAAATAAAACAAATGACTAGTCAGGATTAAGCATATATGAAGATGACTCAGCTGAACGATAACAGAAGGAGAGTAATTTCTTTGTAATATCACATTGTCAAAGATCAAAAATCTAATGTTTGTATAGTTTTAGGAAACAGAACTCTCAAACGCTGGGGGACAAAATTCATGAGGACTCTCTACAATTAGGGGAAAATCTGCAGTTTTGACTCAAAATATAAATTTTGGATATCCTTAGTCCTAGCAGTTCCAACTCATTGGAATTATTTCAACAAATTAGTTGGACTTCTTTAAGATAATTTTTATGTAAATATGTTTACTACATAGAAAATTTGTGGCTAATATATACTAATATAGCCCCTAAAAAACTACTTGCATGCTAATTTATTGACACACCCCAAAATGATGTTTACGAAACTCCATTAATAGTAGTTAATACTGGAAACTAGAATTAGGAGGGTAAAAGCCATTTAAGAAGTAAAAAGTATTTTACTTCACAGATTTTTATGTCCTTTGAAATCTTGAAAAAGATGATTTTTTGTGAATCAATTTTAAATTTACCTGTGATAAGTGAAAATTATTAATGTAAGCATTTAATACTTATGAAAGCATTGAAATGAAGCCTTTTAGTTACACCATACTGAGCATCTCTGTGTAATAATGTCTCCACCATTCAAGGTCCTGAGACACAGGCCAATGGCAACAATGAAAATAGTCAATATGCCTGGTTACAGTTGTCTCCAATGACACCCTTTAGGTCACTTTTAAACATGAGCCTCCTCAGTCCAGTTTTTCTGATCTACAAAGAGTGTCCACTGCAACACATGAAAGAGAAGTCTCTATACATTGGAGGAGACAGTGGCAGAAACAATGGCATCAGTTTCCTATTTAGACATCACAGTCATATCACCACGGGATACTCCTGGGACCAGCGATAGGAGTGAAGAAGTCTTGAATGAGAAATACTGCAGCAGAGGTCTGGAGGTATCTTGGGATTTCTTGGGATTAAAAACAGAGATGGCAAAAGTATCTTTTCTTGGAACTATCCTTTGGTTCACAGTTAAGACTTACAAATTAAGGAACTTCATAGAACGAGGAACATTCCCAATGATGTCAGCTATCCTCAGGCTATCTGCAAATATGCCTTTCTTTCATCTTGTTCACTTCAGATCCCACCTTCTTCCTCCTTCTTTCCGGGTAATCTAATACTCTTTGTTTCACTGTGTAAAACTCTGCTGCAGTAGTTTTTCAATCACACGTTCTCTGTGATCACTCGAAAACTATTCATAACGGCCCCTGGGAATACAAAGTTGGATGCCGTAGTCCAATGCTCTCAGATTGTCAATAGGCAAGGATGAAGACAGGCACGAATTGGTTGTATCTTTCAAGATGACATCTTAATGATTACCAGGGATATTGTTTTTAGAAGATGATTCCTTGGAACGTGACTCACTGTAGTATTGTGCGCTGCTAGAAAGGGACCCGTTTCAAAAGCTACTCTAAATAATTGGTATTTCATAATATGTATCCAGTCTGTGATTAAGACTGCACACAGATTATTGCAATACTTTACTTCTTTTCAACATTGAATTATGTAAACTTCTAGCCTGAGGTATCATAAAGCTGCTTTTTGATGATTTTTATTAATAATTTAGAATATTCTAGTTCTGTATCTTCTTCCTCTGTTACATCATTGGAGATTGGTATTTTTCTAAAAGTAACCATAAATCACCTTGATTTCACACTCTCCCTTAACAGCTCATCCATTCTAATGGCTTTAATCACAACCTGTTCACCTCAAAAATCTACAATCCCCCACCCAGATTTCTAAGTCACTATTTTCTACCCACACTCTTTTCCTGAGTTTCTGCTGAAAGTATTAACTGATTACTTGAGAGTTCTGTCTAGATATGCATTTTGAACCAAGTATATTTCACACCAAATTCAGCGATTTCCCTCAGTCTCTTTCTCCTCCAAGACATCGACAGCATGATGCTGGCCTATGGCTTCTACCTCACTACTCACTTCTAATAGGTGCCGAAGTCCTGTGAACTCTATGTCCCAAGGGCCTCTTTTTTTTTTAATTTATTTTTTTAACATCTTTATTGGAGTATAATTGCGTTACAATGTTGTGTTAGTTTCTGCTGTATAACAAAGTGAGTCAGCTATATGTATACATATATCCCCATATCCCCTTCCTCTTGTGTCTCCCTCCCACCCTCCCTATCCCAGCCCTTTAGGTGGTCACAAAGCAAAGAGCTGATCTCCCTGTGCTATGCGGCTGCTTCCCGGTAGCTATCTAGTTTACATTTGATAGTGTATATATGTCCATGCCACTCTCTCACTTTGTCCCAGCTTACCTTCCCCCTCGCCGTGTCCTCACATCCATTCTCTACATCTGCATCTTTATTCCTGTCCTGCCCTTAGGTGCATTAGAACCATTTTTTTTTTTTTTTTTTTTTTTTTAGATTCCATATATAGATGTTAGCATACGGTATGTCCCAAGGGCCTCTTAAACCTGCCTTTCCTTTCCAGTCCCATTACCACTGCTTTAAGTCAAACACTCATCATCTTTTTCCTGACTTGTTTAAGTAGGTCTTGATATGTTTCCGGGACTTCAGTCCTGCCTTTCAGAATGCATTCATTGCAGCTAGAATAATCCTCCTGTAACACAACCTAACCAAGCTTGTTTTTTTTTTTTTCCTTAAAATTGTTCACTTTTTAAAGATCAAAGTCTTTAAAAATGTTATATGGAGTCCATTATGATCTGGTCATAATAACACCATCCTTTGAAGTTTAATCTACAGAAAGTTCCTTCCTCATATAAAATGCTCTCTGGCCTGCCTTTCTCCATTACACTTTGTTCTTTCATGCTTCCAAGCCTTAGCACTTTCCATTCCTTTTGCCTAGAATGTCCTTCCAACCCACCTCGCTCTCACCCTATTCCCCATAATTCACCCATCAGACTTCTCCTGATCATTAAGAGGCACCGTTAACATCACCTCTTCTGTGAGGAACCCAGAATCCACTTCATTTATTCCCACACTCACAACAGAGTCAGAAATCCTTTACTCTGCACTTCAATATGTCATATATTCCTCCAGTACAGCAGTGTCATGTTGGATTACAAGTATTTTCTGATGTGTCAGTTTCTCCACACAAAACTGAGATAATTTTAGGGAGATAACACTGCAATCAAAGTCCTGAGAATTGAGTGTGAGGACAAGTTTTGTCAATCCTTCATTGTATAACTTCAGAGCTGTCAGTTTTAGCCTATAAAACGAGGGACCTGGATCAGATGACATCTAAAATCCCTCACAACCCTAATGTTCTATAATTCTTTTGTTTCCAAATAGCATCCAGGGTATGTATGTTTAACAGTGTATTTTTAATCAGATATTTCTTGAACCCCAACTGTGTGCCTAGAACTGTGCTAGACTTTGAAAGATAGTCTATGTTTGCCTTCCTGGTTTATAAGAATTAGACCTGTTTAGAGCTACCTTTCTAGATTTAAGCAAATGGAATAGTAAAATGTAGGAGAAAAATACTCAGTACATTTCAAGAATTATATATTTTAATAACTGAAAATGTAACAAACTGTTTCATGTGGTATAAGTCAAAAAGTGAAGGTATTTGCTCAAATGCTTTCATCAGCTGTGAAAATTTGTTTTCAGAAATCTGTGAGTTTTGATAATACAAGCCTGTTGTATTATTTATTTTTATTTATTTCTCATGGCAAGATGTCTAAAGAAATCTAATTAAGTTCAATGTGAAAGCATGTCTTTTCAGATTTTCACAAAGTCCAAAGAGAGATAGAAGAGAAGAGAAGAGAGAGAGAGAGAGAGAGTATATGTGTGTGTGTGTGTGTGTAGGTAGGTAGGTAGGTAAGCAGGCAGGCATGCAGGCAGGCAGGCTGTCCTGTTCCAAATCTCTGTATCCCACTTGTTTGGCTTGTTTTGGTCAATAATAGATGTATTCAACAAGCATGGTTTACCCCTACTTTCTGCAAAGTACTGTGTTGGCACCGTCGATGTAAAGGGTCACATGAGGCTCTGGAATCCAAACCCAGCCAAAAGTGGGTGCAGGTCCTGGACAAATCAGCCTATGAAGGATCTCTTCCCGCTCCTACTCCTAGCTCTTCCCATCACCAAGGACAAAACCAATAGTAATAATAGTATTCAATACATTGCATTTGCAATTTGCCAAGTACTTTAACCTAACATCAACTCAGTGATCAATGAGAATAATAATTTGAGCATCAATTCTTCTGTGATAACTTCTTTAGAACTTCTCTAACTCCAGTAGAGTTAGTCATCTTTCATTTTGCACATCCGTAGCTTGTTGTGCCTACCCCTAGTAAAGCAGCCGCCAAATAGGTAGTTATTATCATTTTCCTTGTTTCACAGAGGAGGAAAGTAGGAGACAGAAGCAGTAAACAAGCTGTGTAAGTTCACACATCTACGAAGTGGGACCACTGGAATTTAAGCCCAGGCATCTACCTCCCAAGTCAGTGCTGCTAAATACCACATTACAGTTTTATCCTGGGGGAATTAGAACAAATAAATAAAAAAGGACACATGCAGCTTTGAGGGAGGGTTGGAGTCTATAAAAAGAGAAAGGTTTGGTCTTGAAGATTTTGAGATTTATGGGCCAATTAGATGCATGCGGTTGAGCCTCAGGTCTTTTTTTTTTTTTTTTTTTAAACATCTTTATTGGAGTATAATTGCTTCAGCCAGTGAACCTGCTCCTCCTTTCTGAGCCAGCGCCTGGCACCCAGAGCTCCAGGCATCTGACATCCTGAAAATGGATCTATCCCTCTGCTGAGATTTGTCCAGCCCAGAAATAGCTCTTCCATTTGAGGGAGCAGGTAAAGGACTCTTAGCAAACCGTGGTTAGTTGCCCTGGGGGAGAACACAATCTAGTACAGAAAACCAAGAGAATGTGTATGGAAGTTAAAGCATAATGAAGACTTAAATACCAGTGCAATTAAGAGCCAGTGAATGCCACCATAGCCAATAAGCAATGCATTGTTCCACTGTTCAGAGAGGGAGAAATCCCTTTGCGGTACGCAGTGTTGAAGGAAATAGAACCATGGGCTCAGCTTGGGAAGTCTGGTGCATTTCACTAACTGCAGACACGGAAAGGGGATATTCTTGGAGAAAGAAACAATGAGAGCAAAAGTGTGGCATGAGAAATGTGCTTTGCATTCTCAAATGACGATCCTGAAATACCGCTATTGGAAAAGCTGGTTGGTTTACAGTGGTGGCAGTATAGTCAGGAGTGGCTCAAGGCTAGGTGCAAGTTTGGAAATGAAAAGCTTGAGCTCTCAGTGATTCCTAACTTGTGAGGCTAATTAAAACAAGTTCTCACTATCCAGGCTTTTAAACAGAAGCCTATAATGGATGCAGCATTCAGAACAGGGAACACATGGTAGCCTGATCCTGCTATGGATCTGAGTTAAGGGATTCCTGCTTATTTGTTCTCCTGGTGTCAAAACTGTTGGATGCTTATAACTGAGTCACTGTGAGAAAGATTTCCGCCACCTTCAGCTACCTGGAGATTAATTTAGGCCCCCATATTCTGGAGAAGGCATAGAAATGCAGTGACAAATGTTTTGTGTACTTTAATTGAAAAATAAAACTAGCTAGCATCTTTAAATATTTGCTTCCATTAAAAAAAAACCCACATATTTTCAAAAGGATATTTTGTGCATAGAAACAAACCCAAACAATGTAAGAAAAGACACACACAAAATATATTTTTTAATTGCTCTTGAGTTCCACCACCAAAAAGATGTCCATTATAAACATAAGTATATGCTGTCTTTCTTTTCTTGGATTGATTGTCTCTTTACTTATTTATAATTTTAGCAAGTGTGTGGAGTTGCCATGACATTATTTTTCTTTTCCCTCATACTTGAAGGACCATGTCCAGACCTTTCATTTATTTGACACTGTGCAGCAGTGACTGAAGTGACTTCTCACTATTCTCATTCATTCATATTCTCTCTCTCGCTCTTGCTCTCTCTCTCTCTCACTAACTCTCTTTTATTTTCCCTCTGAGGTAGTGTAAGAATCTGAGGGTGTGTTCATTTCTGCATTCAGTAGACTTTCCCTAAGACTTTCCTTAAGGCTACGGTTGGAGGATACCTGGGTTCTGATGTCGCTCTTCTGAGATTTGGCTCAATGTCCTAGACCAAATCTCTAGTAAGTCTGGTTGGGGATGCACCCCATTCCCTTAGGAGGTAGAGTGGAAGGAGAGAGTACCATTATACTTTGGACCAATTTCCAAGTTCATAGTGCAGCTGTGGGAATTTTATTTCTGAGAGCATCAACTTCCTTTTTTACTTTCCTCATTTTACCTGTAATTGCTGGTAGCAATTTCCACCATGGCCCTATCCAAGAAAAGATAGTGTAAATTATAGTTTGCTTTTCTGCATATCTGGGAATATAGTGAGAATATCAGGATTTAGTTAATGCACCAAACTGACTTCTGGATTTGGAAGCACTTTGAACCCCATTTATGCTGGCTTTCTTCTCCAAAACCTTTCACGCCCCTCCGGAATCTATGTTTCTTTCCTTGATTGTGTTTTTGAAGTTTACACTGTCACATTAAGCTCCTTTTTTGTTTGTTTGTTTTATTGTTATATTTTATTTATTGATTTATATTGTTAATATATATTGTTATATATAATATATATATTGTTAGGATATATATATTTATTTATATATAAAATGTGCTCATTTTGTTAGGAATCAAGGAAGAGTTTACATAACTTGTAAGTCCAGAGTCTGGTAATAACAGATATCCTTGTAACGATCAAGAACCTCTGTTCAATAATTGTCCTCATCCAGATTTTTATTTCTCTTTGCGTACTCTTTTCCTTAACATCACAAAGAGAAATAGTTCCTTACTTGAGCCACCTTTAGAATTGGGAAAAGTCCCAGCTAAGGCCCCAATTATATTCTTTAATCTTCTGACATTTTAACCAATGAGGGACCTTTGTTCTTTTTCAAGACTATCTAAGAAATTGACTTATTAGATTCTAATCTCTCCTAAGATCCTTGAACTAAATTACATTTTTCGGGGGCACACTTTAGAACATATTGCCCTAACAAAGAGGGCAAGAGTAGAGTCTCAAGACATAATAAATAGCTGGTTATTGTGTTACCTACTCTGACCAATATATTTAAGGAAACTTAATATCATCTGTTTTTAAAATAATCAAAATAAAGGGCATAATACAAACATCTAGAGTTACCTGAGAAAAAATTTTAATCATTTTATGCCATGTTGCAGAGGAAGTGGAAAGGAATATACATTATAAGTGAAGAATTTAGAGGATGAGTAATAGTAATTCAGAGGAGCTAAGACAAGTCAATGATGACTGGTAGGTACTAAACTAAGGAAAGAGTTATTTATGCATTTAAATAGTAAAAATTAGATACTAGAAACAACCTAAATATCCAGCAATAAGGAAATATTTAAATAAATTTTGTAATGTCCACATAATGGAATATTATACAATCATTACTATTTAGATCTTTAAAGAAGGTTGATTTATATAGTGAAAAGCTTACAACCTAATGTTAAGTGAAATAAAAGGTTATACAACTGTGTATATAAGATGATTCCAATTATGCAGATAGTCTACATATCTGCTTGAAAAACTGAGGAAAATTACACTAACATTTTAGGAGGATTTATTTCTGGATTGACATTGTGATAAGTTATTTTCTTTTTTATATTTTGTTATCTTTAATGAGCACACATTACTCATAAAAATATATATTTTATGTCAATTAACAACAGTGAAGCATTAATAAAAGAAATTATATTTATCAGAATAAAGAGAGCTGGAAAAAGATTAAGATGCACTCTTTTTAAAAATTTTGTTTTGTTATTATTTTTTTTACAGCAGGTTCTTAGTATCTGATGTATACACATCAGTGTATACATGTCAATCCCAATCGCCCAATTCATCACACCACCACCACCACCACCCCGCCGCTTTCCCCCCTTGGTGTCCATACATTTGTTCTCTACATTTGTGTTTCTATTTCTGCCTTGCAAACCACTTCATCTGTACCATTTTTCTAGATTTCATGTATATGCGTTAATATACGATATTTGTTTTTCTGAATTACTTCAATCTGTATGACGGTCTCTAGGTCCATCCACGTCTCTACAAATGACCCAGTTTCTTTCCTTTTTATGGCTAAGTAATATTCCATTGTATACATGTACCACAATTCTATATCCATTCGTCTGTCATTGGGCATTTAGGTTGCTTCCATGACCTGGCTATTGTAAATAGTGCTGCAGTGAACATTGGGATGCATGTATATTTTTGAATTATGGTTTTCTCAGGGTATATGCCCAATAATGGGATTGCTGGGTCATATGGTAGTTCTATTTTTATTTTTTTAAGGAACCTCCATACTGTTCTCCATAGTGGCTGTATCAATTTACATTCCCACCAACAGTGGAAGACGCTTCCCTTTACTCCACACCCTCTCCAGCATTTATTGTTTGTAGATTTTCTGATGATGGCCATTCCAATGGGTTTGAGGTGATACATCACTGTAGTTTCGATTTGCATTTCACTAATAATTAGTGATGTTGAGCAGCTTTTCAAGTGCCTCTTGGCCATCTGTATGTCTTCTTTGGAGAAGTATCTATTTAGGTCTTCGGCCTATTTTTTGATTGGGTTGTTTGTTTTTTTAATATTGAGCTGCATGAGCTGTTTATATATTTTGGTCATTAATCCTTTGTCCATTGATTCATTGGCAAATATTTTCTCCCATTCTGAGGGTTGTCTTTTCATCTTGATTGTAGTTTCCTTTGCTGTGCAAAAGCTTTTAAGTTTCATTAGGTCCCATTTGTTAACTTTTGTTTTTATTTCCATTACTCTAGGAGGTGGGTCAAAAAAGATCTTGCTGTGATTTATGTCAAAGAGTGTTCTTCCTCTGTTTTTCTCTAAGAGTTTTATAGTGTCTGGTCTTACATTTAGGTCTTTAATCCATTTAGAATTTATTTTAGTGTATGGTGTTAGAGAGTGTTCTCATTTTATTCTTTTATATGTAGCTATCCAGTTTTCCCAGAACCACTTATTAAAGAGACTGTCCTTTCTCCATTGTATATCCTTGCTTTCTTTGTCATAGATTAGTTGATCATAGGTGCGTGGGTTTATCTCAGGGCTTTCTATCCTGTTCCATTGATCTATATTTCTGTTTTTCTGCCAGTACCATACTGCCTTGATTACTGTAGCTTTGTAGTATAGTCTGAAGTCAGGGAGTCTGATTCCTCCAGCTCTGTTTTTTTCCCTCAAGATTGCTTTGGCTATTTGTGATCCTTTGTGTCTCCATACAAATTATAAGGTTTTTTATTCTGGTTCTGTAAAAATGCCATTATAATTTGATAGGGATTGCATTGAATCTGTATATTGCTTTGCTTGTATAGTCATTTTCACACTCTTGATTCTTCCAATCCAAGAACATGGTATATCTCTCCATCTGTTTGTGTCATCTTTGATTTCTTTCATCCGTGTCTAATAGTTTTCTTAGTACAGGTCTTTTACCTCCATAGGTCAGTTTATTCCTAGGTATTTTATTCATTTTTTTTGCAATAGTGAATGGGATTGTTTCCTTAATTTCTCTTTCTGATCTTTCATTGTTAATGTGTAGGAAGGCAAGAGATTTCTGTGCATTATTTTTGTATCCTGCAACTTTACCAAATTCATTGATTAGCTCTAGTAATTTTCTGGTGGCATCTTTAGGATTCTCTCTGTGTCGTATCATGTCATCAGCAGACAGTGACAGTTTTACTTCTTCTTTTCTGATTTGTATTCCTTATATTACTTTTTCTTCTCTGATTGCCGCGATAAGGACTTCCAAAATTGTTGAATAATAGTGGCGAGAGTGGACATCCTTGTCTTGTTCCTGATCTTAGAGGAAATGCTTTCAGTTTTCACCATTGAGAATGATGTTTGCTGTGAGTTTATCATATATGGTCTTTATTATGGTGAGTTTATCATATATGGCCTTTATTTATCATATATGACCTTTATTATGGCCTTTATTTTGCACATATATTATCATATATGGCCTTTATTATGGTGAGGGAGTTTCCCTCTATGCCCACTTTCTGCAGAGTTTTAATCAAAAATGCATGTAATTTTGTTAGAAGTTTTTTCTGAATCTGTTGAGATGATCATATGGTTTTTATTCTTCAATTTGTTAACATGGTATATGTATCACATTGATTGATCTGCATATATTGAAGAATCCTTGCATCCCTGGGATAAATCCCACTTGATCATGGTGTATGATCCTTTTAATGTGTTGTTGGATTCTGTTTGCTAGTATTTTGTTGAGGATTTTTGCATCTATATTGATCAGTGGTATTGGTCTATAATTTTCTTTTTTTGTAGTATCCTTGTCTGGTTTTGGTATCAGGGTGATGGTGGTCTCATAGAATGAGTTTGGGAGTGTTCCTTCCTCTGAAATTTTTTGGAAATGTTTGAGAAGGATGAGTGTTAGCTCTTCTCTAAATGTTTGAAACAATTCACCTGTGAAGCCATCTGGTCCTGGACTTTTGTTTGTTGGAAGATTCTTAATCACAGTTTCAATTTCATTACTTGTGATTGGTCTGTTCATGTTTTCTGTTTCTTCCTGGTTCAGTCCTGGAAGGTTATACCTTTCTGAGAATTTGTACGTTTCTTCCAGGGTGTCCATATTATTGGTACAGAGTTGCTTATAGTAGTCTCTTACGACACCCTGTATTTCTGCGGTGTCCATTGTAACTTATCTTTTTCATTTCAAATTTTATTGATTTGAGTCCTCTCCCACTTTTTCTTTTTTTTAACATCTTTATTAGAGTAAAATTGCTTTACAATGATGTGTTAGTTTCTACTTTATAACAAAGTGAATCAGTGTTAGTTTCTGTTTTATAACAAAGTTAGTCAGTTATAGATATACATATGTCCCCATATCTCTTCCCTCTTGCAGCTCCCTCCCTCTCACCCTCCCTATCCCACCCCTCTAGGTGTTCACAAACCACGTAGCTGATCTCCCTGTGCTATGTGGCTGCTTCCCACTAGCTCTCTATTTTACATTTGGTAGTGTATATATGTCCATGCCACTCTCTCACTTTGTCCCAGCTTACCCTTCTCCCTTCCCGTATCCTCAAGTCCATTCTCTAGTAGGTCTGCATCTTTATTCCTGTCTTGCCCCTAGGTTCTTCAAGACCTTTTTTTTTTTTTTTTAGATTCTATATATATGTGTTAGCATATGGTATTTGTTTTCCTCTCTCTGACTTACTTCACTCTGTATGAGAGTCTCTAGGTCCATCCACCTCACTACAGATAACTCAGTTTCGTTCCTTTTTATAACTGAGTAATGTTACATTGTATATATGTGCCACACCTTCTTTATCCATTCATCCGTTGATGGGCACTTAGGTTGCTTCCATGTCCTGGCTATTGTAAATAGAGCTGCAATAAACATTTTGGTACATGGCTCTTTTTTTTTTTTCTTTTCATAGCTCTTTTTGAATTATGGTTTTCTCAGGGTATATGCCCAGTAGTGGGATTGCTGGGTCATATAGTAGTTCTATTTTTATTTTTCTAAGGAACCTCCGTACTCTTCTCCTTAGTGGCTGTATCAATTTACATTCCCACCAACAGTGCAAGGGGGTTCCCTTTTCTCCAAACCCTCTCCAGCATTTATTGTTTTTAGACTTTTTGATGATGGCCATTCTGACTGGTGTGAGATGATATCTCATTGTAGTTTTGATTTGCATTTCGTTAATGATTAATGATGTTGAGCATTCTTTCATGTGTTTGTTGGCAATCTGTATATCTTCTTTGGAGAAATGTCTGTTTAGGTCTTCTGCTCATTTTTGGATTGGGTTGTTTGTTTTTTTGTTATTGAGCTGCATGAGCTGCTTGTAAATTTTGGAGATTAATCCTTTGTCAGTTGCTTCATTTGCAAATATTTTCTCCCTTTCTGAGGGTTGTCTTTTCATCTTGTTTATGGTTTCCTTTGCTGTGCAAAAGCTTTTAAGTTTCATTAGGTCCCATTTGTTTATTTTTGTTTTTATTTCCATTTCTCTAGGAAGTGGGTCAAAAAGGATCTTCCTGTGATTTATGTCATAGAGTGTTCTGCCTATGTTTTCCTCTAAGAGTTTGACGGTGTCTTGCCTTACATTTAGGTTTTTAATCCATTTTGAGTTTATTGTTGTGTATGGTGTTAGGGAGTGTTCTCATTTCGTTCTTTTACATGTAGTTGTCCAGTTTTCCCAGCACCACTTGTTGAAGAGGCTGTCTTTTCTTCACTGTATATTCTTGCCTCCTTTATCAAAGATAAGGTGACCATGTGTGCGTGGGTTTATATCTGGGCTTTCTATCCTGTTCCGTTGATCTATATTTATGTTTTTTGTGCCAGTACCATGCTGTCTTGATTACTGTAGCTTTGTAGTATAATCTGAAGTCAGGGAGCCTGATTCCTCCAGCTCCGTTTTGCTTTCTCAAGATTGCTTTGGCTATTCGGGGTAAGTTGTGTTTCCATGTGAATTGTAACATTTTTGTTCTAGTTCTGTGAAGAATGCCATTGGTAGTTTGTTAGGGATTGCATTGAATCTGTAGATTGCTTTGGGTAGTATAGTCATTTTCACAATGTTGATTCTGCGAATCCAAGAACATGGTATATCTCTCCATCTATTTGTATCATCTTTAATTTCTATCATCAGTGTCATAATTTTCTGCATACAGGTCTTTTGTCTCCTTAGGTAGTTTTATTCCTAGATATTTTATTCTTTTTGTTGAAATGGTAAATGTGAGTGTTTCCTTAATTTCTCTTTCAGATTTTTCATCATTAGTGTCTAGGAATGCAAGAGATTTCTGTGCATTAATTTTGAATCCTGCCACTTTACCAAATTCATTGATTAACTCTAGTAGTTTTCTGGTAGCATCTCTAGGATTCTCTGTGTATATTATCATGTCATCTGCAAAAAGTGAGAGCTTTACTTCTTCCTTTCCAATTTAGAATCCTTTTATTTCTTCTTCTCCTCTGATTTCTGTGGCTAAAACTTCCAAAACTGTGTTGAATAATAGTGTTGAAAGTGGGCAACCTTGTCTTGTTCCTGATCTTAGTGGAAATGGTTTCAATTTTTCACCATTGAGGACGATGTTGGCTGTGATTTTGTCACATATGGCCTTTATTATGTTGAGGTAAGTCCCCTCTATGCCTACTTTCTGGAGGGTTTTTATCATAAATGGGTGTTGAGTTTTGTCGAAGGCTTTCTCTGCATCTATTGAGATGATCATATGGTTTTTCTCCTTCAGTTTGTTAGTATGGTGTATCATGTTGATTGATTTGCATATATTGAAGAATCCTTGCATTCCTGGGATAAACCCCACTTGATCATAATGTATGATCCTTTTAATGTGCTGTTGGATTCTATTTGCTAGTATTTTGTTGAGGAGTTTTGCATCTATGTTCATCAGTGATATTGGCCTGTAGTTTTCTTTCTTTGTGACATCTTTTTCTGTTTTGTCCCTCTTTTTCTTGATGCGTATGGCCAGATGTTTATCAATTTGGTTTATTTTCTCAAAGAACCAGATTTTCATTTTATTGATCTTTGTTATTGTTTTCTTTGTTTCTATCTCACTTATTTCTGCTTTGATCTTTATGATTTCTTTCCTTCTACTAACTTCGGGTTTTGTTTGTTCTTTTTTCTCTAGGTCCTTCAGGTGTAAGGTTAGATTGTTTGAGATTTTTCCTGTTTCTTGAGGTAGGATTGTAGTGCTATAAACTTTCCTCTTGAAATATCTTTTGCTGCATCCTGTAGGTTTTGGATCTTCATGTTTTCGTTGTCATTTGTCTCTAGGTATTTTTTGATTTCCTTAGTGATCTCTTCGTTATTTAGTAATGTATTGTTTAGCCTCTTGTGTTTGTGTTTTTTATATTTTTTCCTCTCTAATTTATTTCTAATCTCATAGTGTTGTGGTCAGAAATGACACTTGATAAGATTTAGATTTTCTTAAATTTACCAAGGCTTAATATGTGACCCAAGATGTGATCTGTCCTGGAGAATGTTCCATGTGCACTTGAGAAGAAAGTGTAATCTGCTGTTTTCAGATGGATTGCCCCATAAATATCAGTTAAATCTATCTCATGTCTTGTATCATTTAAAGCTTGTGTTTCGTTATTAATATTCTATCTGGATGTTCTTTCCATTGGTGTAAGTGAGGTGTTAAAGTCCCCCACTATTATTGTGTTATTGTCGATTTGCTCTTTTATAGCTGTTAGCAGTTGCCTTATGTATTGAGGTGCTCCTATGCTGGATGCATGTATATTTATAACCGTTATATCTTCTTTTTGGATTGGTCCCTTGATCATTATGTAGTGTCCTTCCTTATCTCTTGCAACATTCTTTATTTTAAAGTTTATTTTATCTGATATGATTATTGCTACTCCAGCTTTCTTGTGATTTCCATTTGCATGGACTATCTTTTTCCATCCCCTCACTTTCAGTCTGTATGTGTCCCTAGGTCTGAAGTGTGTCTCTTATAGACAACATATATATGGATCTTGCTTTCATATCCATTCAGTGAGCCTGTGTCTTTTGTTTGGAGCATTTAATCCATTGACGTTTAAGGTAATTATCGATATGTATGTTCCTATTACTATTTTCTTAATTGTTTTGGGTGTGGTTTTTTTTTGTTTTTGTGGTACGCGGGCCTCTCACTGTTGTGGCCTCTCCCATTGTGGAGCACAGGCTCCGGACGCGCAGGCTCAGCAGCCATGGCTCACGGGCCTAGGTGCTCCGTGGCATGTGGGATCTTCCTGGACCAGGGCACGAACCTGCGTCCCCTGCATCAGCAGGTGGACTCTCAACCACTGCGCCACCAGGGAAGCCCTTGGGTGTGTTTTTGTAGGTCCTTTTCTTCTCTTGTGTTTCCCACTTAGAGAAGTCCCTTTAGCATTTGTTGTAGAGCTGGTTTGGTGGTGCTGAATTCTCTTAGCTTTTGCTTGTCTGTAAAGCTTTTCATTTCTCCACTGAATCTGAATGAGATCCTTGCCAGGTAGAGTAATCTTGGTTGTAGGTTTTTCCCTTTCATCACTTTAAATATATTGTGCCACTCCCTTCTGGCTTGTAGAGGTTTCTGCTGTGAAACCAGCTGTTAACCATATGGGAGTTCCCTTTTATGTTATTTGCCATTTTTCCCTTGTTGCTTTTAATAATTTTTCTTTGTCTGTAATTTTTGTCAATTTGATTACTATGTGTCTCGACATGTTTCTCCTTGGGTTTATCCTGCCTGGGACTTTTTGCACTTCCTGGACTTGGGTGGCTATTTCCTTTCCCATGTTAGGGAAGTTTTCGACTGTAATCTCTTCAGATATTTTCTCGGGTCCTTTCTCTCTCTCTTCTTCTTCTGGGACCCCTATAATGTGAATTTTGGTGTGTTTAATATTGTCCAAGAGTCTCTTTGGCTGTCCTCATTTCTTTTCATCCTTTATTCTGTTCTGTGGCAGTCAATTCCACCATTCTCTCTTCCAGGGTATTTATCCATTCTTCTGCCTCAGTTATTCTGCTATTGATTCCTTCTAGTGTATTTTTCATTTCAGTTATTGTATTATTCATCTCTGTTTGTTTGTTCTTTAATTCTTCTAGATCTTTGTTAAACTTTTCTTGCATCTTCTTGATCTTTGCCTCCATTCGTTTTCTGAGGTCCTGCATCATCTTCACTATCATTATTCTGAATTATATTTCTGGAAGGTTGCCTGTCTCCACTTCATTTAGTTGTTTTTCTGGGGTTTTATCCTTTTCCTTTATCTGGTACATAGTCCTCTGCCTTTTCATTTTGTCTGTCTTTCTGTGAATGAGGTTTTCATTCCACAGGCTGCAGGATTGCAGTTCTTCTTGCTTCTCCAAGATGTGCTTCTGATGTAGAATCTACAAACGTTTTGCCAGGAGACCAAGGCTATGAAAAAATCAAGGAATGGGGATTTTAACTCCTAGGCCTCTCTCCTGGTGAAACGCAATAAAGATTTTCCTATGACTAGAATGAAAAGCCAAGGTTTAATTAAGCAGTTGTTGAAAATGATTGAATACTGGTGAATGAAATTTAGTGTAGCATAAAATTTTAGATTTACCTAAGACCTAAGTTGTCATTGAATCCAACCTTTTGAGAGGTTCAAGCATCCCTGTTCAGTACACTTGAGAAATGGCCATCCTATTTCTGTTTGAATACCTCCCGTTGACATGCAGCTCACCACCTGTAGAAACAGTCTACTCTAACCCTTCACAATTCTAGGTATTAGAAAGTTGTCTTTTATGTAGAATTGAAATTGGAGTTTCACTAACTCCTGCATGTTCACTCTTGAAGAGTACTGAAACAGACGAGAAGAAATTTTTAATCAGTAAAAGTATTTATATATTTCCATAGAGGTAAGTGGAGAAAATTTGGAGGTCTTATACTTGTGAAGTTAATACCCTCTTCTACACAACAGTGTTTCTAATATTTGTGACATGCCACTTTTGAATCCTCTCTTCACCCCAGAATGATTATCTTCAGTTCCATAAGAGAGTTCTTCCTATGAAATGGTTTCCAAACCCCTAACAGACCAGGGAATCCTCCTTTAGAAGCCATGCTGCAATGTTCCATCAACAAGTTGGTTAATCTGGGAACTATGTTTCCCACTGTCTCCTTCCGTGTATGGTTCTGAGTTAGACTAGCCCAAAGAGGAACTTTCATAAGATTCAGAAAACAGGAAGAAATAGAGGTCATTATTTCTGAAGGTCTTAGTAGGGAAATACTGTGATGGACAGATACAGAAGTGCTTAGAGAGTTTCACTTTGCCCTCGTTCTTCTCTGTACCACATTTAGGTCTTCTGCCTGACTGCTGATCCTGTTTCCCCAGAACAGCCCTGTCCCACCACTAGTCAGTCACTTGGCAGAAGACACACTGAGGTAGTGACAACACAGGGAGAACAGCCAGTGCTGTCCCATAAAAGTATAAGGTAGAGCACATATGCAATTTAAAAATTTCTAGCCACAATATAAAGGTAAAATAAACAGGTCAAGTCAATTTTAATAATGTATTTTATATAACCCAACATAATTTAAATGTATTATTTTAACACATAAAAATATTAAAAATGATTAATGAAACAGTAAGGAGGCCAGTATAGCAAAAAACAGTGAGTGATGTGGAAGGTAGTAGGGGACGAAGTAAAAATGCAACCAAGAACTAGTTCATACAGGGCACTGTAGACACAGTACTGGTGTGGGATTTTGCAAGATGTAATGAGACTTTTGAGTAGAGGAGTGGTATGAGCTGACTTACATTGTTGAAGAATGGCTCTGACTGCTCAGTGGAGAATAGAGTGAGGGGAGAAAACCCAGGTGTGGAGAGCAGTTAGGTGGCTTTTGCAATGACCTAGATAAGAGATGATGGGGGCTTGGACTAGGATTGTGGTATAAAAATAGTAAGATATGGAAAATCTGTGATACATTTTCAGGGTAGAACTGATAAAATCTGCCCATGTTGGCATATGTAATGTGAGAGAGAGAAGACAGACTTAGGGATGGTGTCTATCTTTTTGGATTAAACACTTAGGAATGATAGTGCCATTTACTACGAGGAGGAAGACTAAGAAAAACTGTTTTGTTTCATTGTATCATAAAATATGACTTTAAATATTGATTCTTCCTTTGTCATTTTGATAAGCATATCTTTGTCTAAATTACAGGCATAAATCTTGAACTAAGGAGAGTTAATTGTAGAGTTTATGGTTTCATTCAGCTTAATACCCATGCATTATCATTACATCCAGAATATAGTTAATTCATCTTACTCTACTACTTATTATCAAAAATGCATTTACACACCTTGCCTGTAAGTACAAAATTCATTCAGCGTCGTGTATCATTTATGGCATTACTTTGATCTCCCAGATTAGTAGCCTCATTTCTTCCTTCCCTGCTTAGCCTGGACCAGTATTTCAACGAATCTTGCCTATATCCTCCAGTCCCTCAACCCCTTGTCCTTGCAGCTCATCTGAGTCACCAGTCCCTAACCTATGATTAATCTAACCATCTGCTTGCTCAACAGATACTTCAAAGCTGCCAAACACTGCTGGAGAAAAATTGCATAACTGGATTGCTTGAACTTATCACATATTTACCACTTCCAACCTCAACTTGGTCCTCAGTGTTGCTGGGCAATGCTTTCATTTGCCTCTATCCAGATATCTTTCCTGTTCACTAAGGTCACCATTTTATGTTTTTGTACTCCTCAAACTTTCACTTCCACGCGTAGGAGAAAAAGTACTCCTTTCTAGAAAACAAAATGAATACTCCAGGTAATTAATTATTTGAATTTTCTCCTACAACATTATATATACATTAACACTCATCCTCACCCACCACATTCAAACCCTCTTGTATTCATCTCCAAACTGATCCTGTCCATCATCAAATTTCCCCTCTTCCTTGACTGCTTTTTCTTCTTCAATAAATAAGCTTGTCTCCTCTCATTCTAAAGAAAATCTTCTGCTCTCCTTGGTTCCTCTTAAGCTAGTAAGCTAGTCTCTGTCCTTCTTTCACTGCAGATTTCATTAGGAAGTTTAATAATCTGCTATAATCACATCCCTCTACTGACCCTGCTCTTCCCAAGGTCATCAGTGACCCACAAGTCTTAAATCCAATTATTTATTTCACTTCTCTTATCTCATTTATCATCTGTGTAGCATTTAATGCTGTTGACATAGTCTCTTTTTTGAATCTCTCAACTCTTAGATCCTGGCTCGAATTCCTCTGATCAATTCTAGATCTTCTTGATTGAATCATCTTCACAGTCACTTGAGGATGGTACTTGAAGAGTCTTTCCCACATACTTCTTTTCTTCTCATGCTCACTCCTCTCCTTGAGTGATATTATTCACGCAGTCTACTTTCACTTACTGCAGCAGCCAAGAAAATGTGCTGCTCAGATCTCCTACTGTGATGAGCGAAGTTGACGAACAGCCCTAACTGCTGTCCTTATAGGTCAGCCACCACATCTGTACCAAGGCCGTGCTTCCGTGGGCTGCTCCCAGCCAGTGATTGAGTGTGGTTAGATTCTAGTGCAGGCTGAGCGTTGCAGCACACAGGACTCCCTTTTGGCTCTAGGACACCATTCAGCCTGGAGAAAACTTTCTCGGGATTGTGCTGCCGTCTGAGATTCTTCCCACACAAACCTCCTTCCTTCCCGCTCTTCTTACCACAGGTGTCAAACCAGCATTGTGGTCTAAAGGATCTCCCTGTCTTTCTTCTCCTTCATGAGTGTTGCCCCAATAGTTCTGTTGCATACTTGATCCTATCTTGACAACTACTTCTTAGAGGATCAAATTTAACACACCTACATACCAGCAACTGACAAATATATCTGCAGTTCCTGCCCTGAGCTTAAGATAAACTGCTTTCTCTATAACTTCTCCCAGGTGATTCAAATGTATCTCAAATTTAATATATCTCATATTAAATTCCTTATTTTGCCATACACCCGTATTCCTTTCCAGCAATTCTTGCCTTGTGTCGTCACATCATTTTCTCTCTCCAGCTCATCATCCCCTCCTCCATGTGTTCAACTCAGGTATTCATTAAACTATTTGGGACTTGTGCCATGTCAGTTATGGACCCTGGCTTTCAATCTTGCCCCTCTCCAATTCTGTATTCACAAAAGGCTTTCCACAAACTATCTCTATCATATCTTTGCCTGCTTTATCACTATCACCTCCTCATTCACTCATCATTGCACCCATAATTCCTCCCACTCACTAAATAAATATCCCAAACTTGCTCATAGCTCTGAGTCTTTGAAGGTACTATTTTATCATCCCCAATTGTCTCTGTTGCTCAACTTCTACATGCTTTTCAAGGTGCAACTCGAATGATATTTACTCAATGAAGCTCCACTCCCCAAACAGCTACCACCATAGACAAAGGTAGCAAATCTTTCCTCTTTATTATCTTAGTATGCTGTATAGACTTCAATTATAGCACTCCCTCCTTATATTTTGCTACAGTTACGTGTGTATTCTGTCTCTGTCGCTATCTTCTAAGACTTTGAAGGAATGAAGCATGTATTATTAGTCTATATCTGTCCAGTTCCTTGAATGGTGACTCCATCATAGTAGATATTCAATAAATGTTTGTGGAATTAACAGAAGCAGCAAAGAAATTAAAGTTATATTGATTGGACTTTTCTTGAGAAATGCATGCTAACTTTGAATGATTATCTCGGTGTTTCTTAAATGCTTGGAAAGAATCTGCATTTTTGCTGCCTCCATCCAAACAGATAGGTTTGAGGCCACTACTCAAAATTCAAATAAAAACCCAGGGCTAATCTATCATTTTCTTAAGTAAGGAAGAGTAATGCTAGCCAGACACAATCTCATTTGATCAAAGCAAACTGCTGATATTATGTAGGGTTTTAGGGAAGAGTTTGTTTTGAGACATGTTTGTTACTGAGGCATGACCGTAGTGATGTCGGTCTTAGAAACTGACATAAATACACTACAGATATTTATTGAATATCTGCTATGATGGAGGTACTTTTTCGTCAGATACAAAAGTACATTCTGCGTTGGTTACAGAAGGAGAATGGGTGGATGTCAGCCTTTGAAGCCTGTTCAGTGTTTTGAGTCGGATACAAAAGTACATTCTGCATTGGTTACAGAAGGAGAATGGGTGGGTGTCAGCCTTTGAAGTCTGTGCAGTGTTTTGAGTCAGCCACAGATTTGGTGATTTTTTTTAGAACCATGACTATGAAACAGTCGATAATTGACTAGACAGATGTAAAGCCATTTCAGGTGGATGTTTTTGTGATGCTATAGAGCAACCAGTTTTTTACTAAGAGTGTGTGGGGTTTTCTGTTTTTGTTTTATCCTCAAGTATTATGTCTTACATTCTGATCTCTTACCTTAGTTCATGAACTTTAGATTCTCTAATATACTCGAGGCTCACAAAACCACAGATACACACATGCCTTATTCCTACAACCAGTTAATTAGATACAGGAATGTCATAGTAAGTGCCACTGGTTGGTGTCACACAGTCTCCCCTAGAGGGTTTATCTTCTGCTTAGCGGATAGATCAATGAAAATATTAATGCAAGGAACTCTGAATTGGGGACCATCCATAAGGCTGCTTTCATTTCAGGTTTAAGTAATAATAAACTCAAGCTCTATAACATAGGAACTCATGTTTGCTGAGTCAGCTGTTTTGAAAGTTATTCCTAAGGATGCACAAAGAGCAGAAGGGATAAGTAACCTGTGTTAATCACTTTTCATGTATTTTCAGTTAATCTCCAAAACCACTAAGTAAAGGAGGTATTATGTTCATTTCTATGAAAACAAAAATGGAATTTAAAGGGGTTAATTAAGTAAATTTTTCCATGTCATGAAGCTTGGAAGTGACAAAATTAGAAGTTGAATCCAGATTTCTATTTCAGTAGCCAAAAAAAAATTTCCCCCTGTAACATACTTCCTGCCCCAAGGAAAAGTGGAATACCTCCACTTTGAAGAAATCAGTCTGGAGAGAGCATGCAATGGAAATTGAAAAACAGTCTCTACCAGTCTTCCTGACCTGGAAACGTTGTTGTGCTAAAATTTATATTCGTCATTGGCTGGGTTTTATTTTTTAACTATTACTCACAAAACAAAAACTAAAATATTCTTACATTTTAGAAAATTACCCAGTCTCCACATTCCTGCTCTTCTCATACAAACGTGCTGTGCAGAAAGCCACCCTACAAGAGTGTGGAGTAATGTGGTTCCAGTAAATGTTACGTCGACATATTCACATTTCCAAAGTGAGTCTATATGACTCAATAATTCCATCTGTCTACACCATGCATTTTCTAAATGACTGAAAGAAACATACAAAGCTCTATAAAACATATTGAAATATGAAAAACATATGGCTAGCTTACATTTATTGAGGTTTTCTAGGAGTCTCATGTGCTACTAAGAGCTAACTTAAAACAAGAACAGGGACATAAAAATGGAGAGAATAATGGAGTTAATATTTTTTAAATGCATGCCAGAAAGTCCTATTCATTAACTTTGGATAGATCACAAATTCAACTCCAGTTATTTTAAATTCTATTTAAGAACAAAGGTTTGGTTTTAGTAATACAATTATAATTCAGATTAACTTTTTATATTATAATTTTTAATTGAGAAAAACAGGAGTGGAATGATAGCACAGTTTATTATATACAAGTTGAAAATCAAATCAGACTATCAGAAGAAGCACCACTTTTTCTTGATACTAAGCCAATAAACTAATTTCTTTTGTGAATGTTCAGAAATATAACATTGAGTAATGGGCTTAAAACTGACCTTACAGAAGACACAGTGTCTACTTTCATTAAACTGTTTTGTATAGCATCTGCTACATATCCAGGTACCTTTAGTATTTCAACAAATTTTATTGACAGTGAGTGACAAACATTGCACAGCATATTCAGTATATTAAAGTTTTGCATTTGCTAAACTAATTATTTTATCTATCTATCTATTTATTTATGGCTGCATTGGGTCTTCATTTTTGCATGCGGGCTTTGTCTAGTTGTGGCGAGCACGGGCTACTCTTCGTTGCGGTGTGCAGGCTTCTCAGTGCAGTGGCTTCTCTTATTGCAGAGCATGGTCTCTAGGTGCGCAGGCTTCAGTAGTTGTAGTTGTGGCTTGCGGGCTGTAGAGCACAGGTTCAGTAGTTGTGGTGCACAGGATTAGTTGCTCTGCGGCATGTGGGATCTTCCCAGACCAGGGCTCAAACCCGTGTCCCCTGCATGGGCAGGCGGACTCTCAACCACTGCGCCACCAGGGAAGCCCGGATCCATCTTTTATTCCCAAAAATCAATCCAAAACAATTGACTGTGAGATATATCCTAGTAAAATCATTGAACTTTAAAAATGAAAGAACCCTCTGGATTTCCAAGCAGAATAAAAAAATCAGAAGGAAAAGAAATTCAGGTTGGCATGAAACTTATTGTCATCAACAACCAAAGCAAGAAAGCAGTGCAACACTCCATAAACTTAAAGAAAGAAGGGGTAAGTAAAGGATTTTATACACAGCCAAGCTGTTCTTCAAATATTAACACTACCCACGAGTCTTTCCTGGGGAACCTACTAAGAGATGAACTTCATTTAACAAAGAGATGATTAAGGAAACCAGACAAAGAACTAGTAATGAGGATTAAATATACAATTGACCCCTGACCAATGCAGGTGTTAGGTGTGCCGACTATCTGTGTATAACTTCACAGTCAGCCCTCCGAAGCCAGGTCCACATCCACAGGTTCACCCATCTCTGGGTGGTGTAGTACTGTAGTATAATTTAGAGGGAAAAAATAACACGTCTAAGTGAACCCCCCGCAATTCAAATCCATGTGGTTCAAGGGTCAACTAATTGTAGATCTAAGACTGTAACAGGTGAGAATGAGAGAGAAAACTTAGTATATAAACATTCTTTGCTCTGTCAAAGTAACATACAAAACAAACCCCCCACAAAAAACAAAATTTGAGAAATAAAAATGGGAAAAAAGAAGAAAATAGTATATACTCATTGAGTGCTGCAAAGATAATACGTAGAAATAAAAGGGAATTATCTAAAGTTGACTAGGAAGGGGACTAAGCATTAAATAAAGGATTAAAATAGGGTAATAATAGTTTTACATATGTCTTCTTAAACACAAAAAAGTTACAATATAAAATAAGCTTAAAAAACAAAGAAAAGAGACTACTTAATGAAAGTCACATAGTAAACATAATTCTGTTACAAAGGACAAAACATTCATCATATCGATAAATGTAAATAGCCTCAACTTAATCTATTTAAAAAACTTTAGATCAGCTTACATATCAAAACCAGAAAAAGGAATGTTCTTCAAGCCACCCGATTTCATTTCTTCCAAAAGTCATTGTAATTCCTCTGTGTTTTCTGGCCCTGAGCATTTGCCAGTATCGGCTTTGTTCCTGTTTATAATATAAATTTGCAAAATACGTTTTTAATCCCTCAAATCTTACTGTTCCAAATTCAGTTCTTGCAGAGCAATTTAGCATTGGATGTTTACTAGAGAAAAAAATGAGCAAATGTTGGTTTTTGATGAAAAAATACAGTGTATAATGTGTTTTATTCTTAAATGCTAAGTGGTTCCAGCCTTTCTCTTTTCATTTCTTATGGCATTGCGTCATCTTTTTTAAGACTGTATGCAAAAGATTAAAAATAAATAAACATGTCAGGGAAAGGTATTTATTTAATGAAAATTATTTTAAAGTCCTTCCATCTCCTTGCTGTGTAATCACAGGCAAATCACTAAGTCAACCTCTTCTAAAATTTTGCATCCTTCCTACATTGCAGATAATAAAAATTAAGCTATTTAAAAAGCCATTTATAAGCAGTATATAGAACTGCTGCTCCCAATCATATCTTACAGAATTCTCACTGACTTTTAGATTAAATAGTATTACCATATGGAAAAATTAGAATATATAGATAGGGGAAAAAACCAATAATTAAATCAGCTAAAATTCCTCCACAATACTGTTGCAAATGTTTCTGTATATAGCCATCTGTATTTACTCTCTCATCATCTTGGAAAATAACTCTGCACAGCAGCCACCAACCCTGCATGCAGCCTGCTGCCCCTTCTCTACCTCTTTGATTTGTAAATGGAGATGAAAAATGGGGCTGGGAAGGACTTGAATCTGGGAGGGAAAAATCAGTGCAAAGGCTCTGGTTTCGTCATAGGCGCTAACACCTGAGTACCTTGAGTGCAACTCTTACCAGGCCACAGGGCCAAATACCAAAATAAAAAGTGTCCTTAAATAAATTATAATCTACTTAGACTTTTAATAATGAATCATTTGTAACCTCCTAATTTTCTATTTATATCACAGGATCAGAAACAAAATATGTTTCCCTAAAATATTAACGCATGTGATTTTTCAAATTAAAAATATATTCAATGCAAAAAAAATTAGATGATACAGAAAAGTACAAACAAAAAGAAATTAAAACCCCACATTTATCACCCAACACTGCGACCCTATTTTACATCAACAAATCATTTTGCTATGTTTTTAGTGGCCAGTAGAACTGACCCTTAACTGCAAATATCAGAACGAGGAAATGGACAATTAACCTATCACTGTTCCCTTGCTCTCTTCTCTGTAGTAAAGATCGACTAGGATTGGTCCTTAACCACAATTTAGTCACGATTAGATTGTATAATGGCTGAGTATTAAGTATTAATGTCTAAGTGTTAATTGTTCCAACTAAAAAATAATTTACCAGTGATATAAAATTAGTTTGATTACTAAATATCCCACTTTCACAATTATAACATCTTTAACTCCACATATTTTCTTGAATTGGGCCAGATGATCCTTGAGTTTCCTTCTAGCACTAAAATGTGGGTGACAATTCTCTGAAAAGTAATATAAGAAGAAACTAAGACATGTACTGTAAATAAGTTAGCTTTTGGTGAGATTTTCTTAAAGTTATCAAAAATTCAATTCAAGCCTTCTCTTCCAATGCGTTTTGACATTTACTCTTGCAGTATAAAGTTAGTTACCATGCAAAAGCAGATTCTTAATAATTGATGTTGTTTACTTTGAATGTGATTACTCATAGAAGGCTGGAGAAATGAATCAATACTTGCTTAGCTTCTCCAGAATAAATCAGGGTTAATTGTTAAAGTTATGCACATTAATTTAGCCTGTCAAATTAATTTCCCAACACCTCTTTATGCTACAAGAGTCTTAGTTAAGAAATAACTAAGGTTACTTTCCCTTATTACAGGTATTGCTGAGCCACTGGCTCTGAACAAAGTCATTTAACTCCTTTGATGTATGTGATTTCAAGAACACCAGAGAAAATCTACAAAGTATTAGTTATACTGTGCATTTGTAAGGGACTTCACAGTTTTCAAAGTGCTTCAATTATCTTTCTGCAAACCTTCTGTGTTCTGTTCTGTAAGATGCAACCTGGGCCTCCTATGAACCTATTTCAGTACTGTGTGGAGCCCTACAGAGTGTCCAGTCCCAAGTTCCATAATTTTAAGAGGATCACTGACCAATAGAGTGCCTCAAAGAGAAAAGGGAATGATGAAGTCTATGGAAATTACAATGAGGAAAGTTTGAAAGAATTGGGAATATTTAATCTAATAAAAGATGAAGGGGTATAATAATTGGGGCATTCTCTCTTGTTTGAATATGTGTAATATATGTTATATTGTAGAGGGCTTAATTTTATATCTTGTTTAGATGGCAGAATCAGTGTTGATGATTGATAGTTACAAGGAGGAAGATAAAGGTTTAACGTAAGAATCTTTTGATGGTAGAAAGGGCTGCCTTACCCATGAGTGAGCTTCCTGGTACTAAGCATACCCTCAAGGACCACTTAGGAGAGGTGAAGGCCGATGCTGAAGGACAGTTCTCTGAGGCCCACAGTCTCAGGCTTTCAAGCCTGCCAAACATGGGGAAGCCATTCCTTGACTCTTACCAACATTAGATGGAAATTTCAAAACTCTGAGAAACTGGGACTTGTCAAAATCCTCATAGTCTCCCATTACGTGTCAAGTCATGCTTAGGAATTACCCACTGCAATTCTACAGAGCTGGCCATTGCTAGGGTACAGGCCAGGCTGTTGGAGAGTAAGTGTGAGACCAGGGGTGTCCTTCCCACTTCCCAAAGTTTAAGGAGAGCACTGCAGTTCATGTACAAGCTGCCACACCCTGTCCATCCACCTGGTCTAGCACTTAATACGTACTATTTAGTTACTTTATACAATATGCTGACATGGTGAGCACTTTAAGAGCAGAGACTCTGTTCTATTTATCTTTATAACACCATAGCTTATCCACATGTTGGCATTTATTAGATACTCAATATGTGCTTAATGGAGGAATAAATATATTCCATTCCAAATAAGCATTGCCTCAGTGCAGGCACTATATCAATGGCAAGATATATAGAATTAAAATAAGGCTTGGTCCTTGCCCTTAAGGAATACTAAAAAATTAGCAGAATAAATACACGAGTGAGCGAGGGCACCTATATTGGGTAGAGTTTTGCCTTTTAAGATTTCTTTCATCTCTTAGATTCTATAAAATCTGTATTGCTTTCCTCAATTAAAATAGCTTAAATGCAAGAGCAGGTGAAGTGGTCATCCTAGGCAGGTGAAAATCCTAGTGGATTTTCCTAGGTTTTTAATCTACTGTGGGCAATACAACTCAGCTTCTAGCAAATCAAGTAGTTTGAGAAGTCAATCTATAGTTAGAGCATCGGATTAAAGAGTTGGGAAACAAAACGTCTTGGTAGAAATTTGTGTCAAAACCATATAAAATGCACTTTCCTCATATTAAGAAAAAAACTTACTGGCTCTGGAATTTAAAGTGCTTGGTAATTTTCTCTATATACTAATTGAAGAATTTAAACTGTTACATCTGTATTAAAAATAACAAATACTGTCATAATATTTACTCTCCACTTAACTTACATAATATTTACTCTCTGTATCAAAAATAACAAATACTGTCATAATATTTACTCTCCACTTAACTTACATAATATTTACTCTCCACTTAACTTACATTAACTTACATCCTCCACTTAATCTGCTCATTTATAATGTAGTTACTTCTATTGTTCCTGTTTTGCAGAGGATGAAACAGGACATAAGAGTTGTCATTTGCCCCTAGATCATGTCGTAGAAAGTGGTGCATCTAGGCAGTTGGGCACTGGAGTTTATGTTCATAACCACTTCACTATATTGCCTCTTATAATAATATTCTCCTATATCATGGTATGATTTTTGTTTCTTACATCATGGTAAGATTCTTTTTGCCATCTGTCTCCTAAAGCAGAATCAGTGATCCATGATTAGCCTTGTTTCTGATGCAGTTATGAACAAAGACAAGCCTAGGCTTTGAGAGGAACTGTGCAAAGCAATAAAACAGATCCCATTAGCAGGAAAACAGTGGCCGGTATTCTAGTCCCTTACTGTGTTTCTCTGGTATTACGTACTTAGGTTAACCCAGGCGGTTACCACCCTCTCTGCCCCATTCAGCACTCCTATGTTCAAAAGGACACAACTGTATGAAATAATAACTGATTATTTGAACAAATGACAATGTACTCCTCTACACATTCACACACACCCAGAAGCCAGCAAGCCAGCTGTTCTGCTAAACCATTTTGATTTACTGGGGGTTAAGGTGCTTGCTCTGAGCAAGGCACATTTCATTTTGGAATTGAAAGATCTTTTTTTTTCGCTTAGTTTCACGTTGATTCTGTTTTTCACTTTACGCTCTAAATAGTTAATTGGGACTGTTTAACAGATTGTACTGAGAATTGAGAATAATTGTATCTTAACAACTGAAGGAGTTTTTACTTAATTTGTGAGCGGTTTGGTTGGTAATGACCTTGCACCCTACAGTTGGATTCAAAGAGTTAGGCAGAAGCTGAAGTGCTCCTGACTGTAGGAGGTGAAACTCATTCATATTCTTTTGTAAACAAATTAACAGTGAGTTGCCAGTGTGTTTTCAGCCCCCCATATCACCTTAGCAACGTGGATATAGAAACAGCATGAACTCTCCTCAGAACCTACAGTTGTTCCTAGCACGAGGAAACAGCAACAAATGGGACTGGCACAATTCCCTATTTATTTTAATCCTTAAAATGAGTGTCAGAATTTCCATGAAATGGTTAAAAAAAAAGGCTCAACTTCTCTTGTATATACAATAATTAGTTATTTCAGGTAGGGCTTTATTATTTTTTTAAAATGTTTCCTGACCTGGTTTGACCAGGTTCAAATTAATGTTAGCCCCAAAAGAAAAGGAAGGTGTATTTCCAAGTAATTAGGCTAGGCTCATTTGAATTGCGGGCCACTGATCATAGTTATATTTTATTCTTCTGTGTTTGAGGAATATGAGTAGAGAGTAGAGAAAAGTAGAGCAGTTATGAAGCCTACTTGAGTGCCTGGGGGCAGATGGAACTTGGGGCAGGGCAAACCCTGCCCCACAATTGAAGTTAGAAATCAGTAGGAAATGAGCCAGAGAGGTTTGTTTTGTGTGCTTTCTCATCCGCTCTCACCCCTCCCACAAGGGAAGGCAAGAAACCTGCTCATTGATGGATTTCTTACAGTTGCGATTGCTGCTCATCTTCACTCGAGACAAAGAACTAGTAAAACTAGAGTACAAATGTATTTAGGAGCTATGCCACTGGGCCTTGGCCACCTAACCTCTCTACCTTCACTCTTTGGTAGCATCTTCACTCTTTGATCCCTGAAAAGGTTTGTTCCTCAAGCAAATGTTCTACACAGTTCAAAATCAGTACTAAGAATTTTTTTTTTTTTTTTTGCCTTATGCGGGCCTCTCACTGTCGTGGCCTCTCCCGTTGCGGAGCACAGGCTCCGGACGCGCAGGCTCAGCGGCCATGGCTCACGGGCCCAGCCGCTCCGCGGCATGTGGGATCATCCCGGACCGGGGCACGAACCCGTATCCCCTGCATCGCCAGACGGACTCTCAACCACTGCGCCACCAGGGAAGGCCCTGAAAAAGCATTTTTTATGTCTTCATCATTATTGTGCTTCAATCTGGAAGTACTTGCATTTTTATTGCTGCATTTGTACTAATTTCTAGTTATTAGGGTCTGTGTCTAAAAGTTGTAAAAATATTTTTAATGTTTTTAGTGAACTGAGGTATCAGGAGCTATATTTACCCATTCTTCTGTCTTGCATGGGTGTGAGGAGAACCCATGCCAGCCTTGTTGGGAGAGGATTTCACAGCATGTGTCCTCAGTTCCACCACTCCTACCACATAGTAAAAACCATCTTTAAGATGGTATAAAGCCTGGGATTTTAAACACTGTCCTGAAATGCAAACAATAAAAACTATTGAATGCTACAGGTGCCCTTGTAAATTGGAAAACAACTGGTGATATAGACCAAGAGTCTTAAACTAGTTCTTTTTTTTTTAGTTTTATTTATTTATTTATTTTTAATTGGAGTATAATTGCTTTACAGTGTTGTTAGTTTCTGCTGTCTAATGAAGTGAATCAGCTATATGTATACATACATTCCCTCCCTCTTGGACCTCCCTCCAGTCCCCCCACACACTCCCATCTAGATCGTCACAGAGCACCAAGCTGATCTCCCTGTGCTATACAGCAGGTTCCTACTAGCTATCTATTTTACACATGGTAGTGTATTTATGTCAAACCTAATCTCCCAATTCATCCCACCCTCCCCTTCCCCTGCTGTATCCACATGTCCATTCTCTATATCTACATCTCTATTCCTGCCCTGCAAATAGGTTTATCTGTACCATCTTTCTGGATAAAGAAGATGTGGTACATATACAAAATGGAATATTACTCAGCCATAAAAAGGAACGAAACTGGGTCATTTGTAGAGGTGTGGATGGACCTAGACTCTGTCATACAGAGAGAAGTGAGCCAGAAAGTTAAACTAGCTCTTAAACAAGTTTGTAACATGAGTCCAGTATCTTAGGTTAGGATCCCCAAGAAACAGATTGAGACAGATTTTCATGCAGGAGTTTTATTTGAGAGTACCCTTGGGATTAGCATCTGCAGGGAATAACAGAAGCAGAGCTGAGTAGAGGGAGAAGTTGAAGAAGGCTGTGTGGGAGCCTCAGCACATCCCACAGGGAGCCTTGAATCTTGTTTGGCTCTTCAGAGATGACCCAAATTGACTTTTCTACCACCACCCCTGCTCCCCGACGTGGAGCAGTCACTAGATGTGGGCATCCATGGGGGAGGGGACCTAACGTTGGGCAAGGCAGTTCCCCTTCTGTTGAGGCAATTCCTAGAGAAGAACTCACCTATATACCAGTATCAACCACACTCACAGCAGCTAGGGAAATGAGGGCCTTGGTCCTGACATGGGGATCTGGGTGGCAGACTACAGCATCCAGTAGAGTCCAGAACTTGCAAAATTCAGATCCTCTTGTTTCGTGTAAGTTCACCATCTACAATCATCTTTTCTAGGATTCTGGGTTGATGTATAAGAGGGAGATTAGTGGGAGCAACTACAGCCCTCACCACTGAAGCTGGTGTTGGGAACACAACTGATACTCATCTCCTTTCTTTACTATCCCTTCTAGGTTCCCTTCCATCTCAAATAGCATATCCCCTGCTCTAGCTGGCTTACCTAATAAGGTAATCCAAGCCCTCATTCCTAAAAGTTCTGGTCCTCTGGTCACCATGCGCTTCTCAAACTGTGGGGTCAGTACTTGACGGTTTACTGTCAGAATTGGGTAAGGAGTAACAAGAAACACCCCAGTGGATCACCTGACTGCCAAAAGTATTCCATTCCATGCCATGTAATGGCAGTGCTGCATACTCGTAATCATCAGGGTCCATTATCTCAGCCAGGATGGTAACTCCGTTCCTGGCCTTTTTGGCACATGGAACCTAAAGTGCTGGTTGACTAAAAAACACATAGAAATGAAAAGTCTTTTGGTAAAAGCATTCATCTTCTGAGAGCAGAACCTCTAGACCTGCAAAGCTTGTCATCGTAGAGTCAGAGGCACAGATTCTTCAAGTGACTCTGTAGGACCGATAGTAAAAGGGGCCTTACTCCTTACTTTCACATCTTCTATCTCCTGGGGACACAGCACTGTATAATGATCACTAATTTAGGGTGTGTCCTATATCCTAGAGGATGGTACCCCCATCTTTGCAGGGTATTATCTCCAAGCTTAGGTTTCAGCTATACCTTCAAAAGGTAGTTCTGTCACTCTGCAAGTCTGGTAGGTTTTCAGTGGTATGGTCTGTTATAGGAACAGTGTATTTTATTGTTATAAGTCTACTGCCAAGCCTCTTTTGCTTTAAAGTGGTCCTCGGTCTGATACATCATCAGGTGTGATACCACGTCTGTGGATCAAACATTCTATAAACATTGGAGATAGTTGAGGCCCTACAAGTGCAAAATTCAAACTTATACCTGGAATATATACTGATTCCAGTAAAGATAAATTGCTGCCTCTTCCAGCAGATAATTGACTTGGCCACCAAGGGACTTGTTGGTCTCCTTGGGAGACGGTGCCCTATCAGGTCTTAGTATTGTTCTTTGTTGCTGGCTGGTTGGACATCTGAAAGCAGTAGGTAGACAGATGAGCCATAGTGACGGTGAGTCCATGATCTTGGGTGGATCCATGCATAGCTTCCATCCCTGACACCGTGGATACTCCGTGCACGCTCTTATTGTGCCAGCACTGCAGTTGCTAATAAAAGAGGCTGGCTGTCACGTGTCAGCCAGTAGCAACGTCATTCTGTCTGTCTAGCTCTTTAGTCCCTCTTTCACGGTAAATGCTCTCTACCAGGCATTAACAAGTTATACACGGACCTTCACAAACTGTGCTCACTTCCATTCCTCAGACCTCTGATCCCCCCCCAAATTTCCATTTTTCTTCTTTCCAATTTCTGATCAAGCAGCCACACTGCTGCCATTGATTAGAAGTCTGTATATAGTCTTAATTTGGGCCATTTCTCTTTCCTTATAAAGTAGGTATCCTGGTTTGGTGCCTGAAGCTCTGCCCATGAGAGGATTTTCACTGGTCGCCAGCTTTCAGGACCACAACTGAATGGGATTGTAATGAAGCAGTTGTCCACTTTCAGCTTGTCCTTAAATATAGAAATTACCCACCCATGAATCAAACTTAAGGCCTTTTCCTTCTGTATCAGCTGATCAAAAAGCTATAGGTGTGAGCTGAGGAGAGAGGCACAAATGTAACTGTGGTGGATGGCAAGTGGCTCTGGGCCCCCTGCTAATGCAGGTTATTCGTGCCGCCCAGCCCTGCATGCGCGCAATCCTGGATGTACATTCTAATGAGGGAATGCTGCTCGTGATGGAATATTGCAGGGCTCTCTTACTCTTATGACTTTGTAGTTCAAGAAAACCCAGCTTATGGTGGACAGCACTGGTATAATATGATGGACCATATGGTCATTGATATCCCATGATCAGATAGTCCACCTCTATCAGGACCCAGTAGCAAGCCAGGAGCTGTTTTGAGAAGGTGGGTAATTCTCGCCTGCAAAGGCATTGTCTCGTTCCAGAACACTCAGGGGCTTCATTGTGATTTTTCTGGTGCGGCTTGCCAGAAACTCCACGTGGCATCTTTTCTCACCACAGATTCCTTTATGTTTTTAGGGTGGCACTAATTTCCGCCTTTATTTCTGGGCTCAGTATTGTTTTTGTTTTTTTTTTTTTTTTTTTTGCGGTACGCGGGCCTCTCACTGCTGTGGCCTCTCCCGTTGCGGAGCACAGGCTCCGGACACGCAGGCTCAGCGGCCATGGCTCAAAGGCCCAGCCACTCCGCAGCATGTGGGATCTTCCCGGACCGGGGCACGAACCCGTGTCCCCTGCATCGGCAGGCGGACTCTCAACCACTGCGCCACCAGGGAAGCCCTCAGTATTGTTTTTAACTTATAGAATTGGCAGATGTGGGCAGTGTCGGCACCTTTCACTTGGCCTTCCCAATTAAATAGTTGTTACTCCATAGGCCTAGGACTCAGTGTTGGGGTTCTTACAATTACCTTGTGTGTCCATTCCAACTGGACATTTGGAGAACCAGTGAAACCACCAATAGGCGGGTTATAAACCAAGGGACCTACTGTGAATCAGACCTGTGCTAAGACTCCATTTATTACTTGGCTCCTATATGCCCCTACTCTAACTTAAGATCCCTGGGTATTAATATTAATTCAAACCCCATGTTTAAAAGTCATTACAATGTCTGGATTTTCCCTTTCTCATATTATAAGGTTACCCAAGTAAATTGTCATGTGTCCTTTTCGAGAAAGAACTGAAAGAATTGTTACCATGTCCACTTGCAGGAGGGTTTCAGGGCCCTTCCTTATGGGGACCCAGCCTCTACTTTCGCCAGTGACTTCTGGGTCAGAAAACTGACTGAGTTTGAAAACAGAGCAAGTAAATATGAACTTTCGTTGGGACAGCTTCCTCAAGCTCCTGATCATTTAACCTTGATTTCTTTTGACTGTATACATTGAACGGTCCCTTGTTGGCCCATCTATCTTGCCTTTAGTTATGCATGTTCCATTAACAACTCCATAGTGCACTGATCAAGCCCCTTGGTACCACTCCGTTATGATGATTATACCCACATTGTTTCTGACTGTTAGATGCCACCACCTGCCTTTTTTTGTGTGTGTGGTACGCGGGCCTCTCACTGTTGTGGCCTCTCCCGTTGCGGAGCATGGGCTCCGGACGCACAGGCTCAGCAGCCACGGCTCACGGGCCCAGCCGCACCGTGGCATGTGGGATCTTCCCGGACCAGGGCACGAACCCGTGTCCCCTGCATCGGCAGGCGGACCCTCAACCACTGCGCCACCAGGGAAGCCCCCACCACCTGCCTTTTTATGTTGGGGTCCAGTCATCCCCATTGCTATGAAGAAACCTACCATGAGCACTGGTCTTCTGCTGAAAGACACTAAGTTATTCAGTGATGCTGGTTCTCTACCAGCACATTTTCTATCAGATTGGTAAATAGTGTGTTCTCTGGGCCCTCCCACAGAGCATAGGCAGCTGGTACACATTCGGACCTCACGTAATATATCCACTCCAGCATGCTCACTTCTCTAAGCCTTTTGATCTCTCTTTCCACTGTTTGCATGGCAGTTTGGGATTTCTAGCTCAATTAGTAAGGGCCATCCCTTTTTACCAGGCTTCTAAAAGCCTACAAGTAACATAACTGGCACTGATTCCCAGAGTCCTTGCCAGCATATTATGTCCTGTGTCACATCCAAGTCAACAGACTACACTCCTAGCTCCTGACAGTATGTGTTTTCTAAGTCCTTTCCTCCCTTAACAGACCCAGCACTTCCCAGACCACATCATCTTGTCTCTTGACTATAGTTTTCATTGTCTGGTGGCCAGGAGAAAAGGTGTAGGTAGATTGGAAGGGAGAAAGCTGCATATTTCTTTGCAAAACAATGGCTTTTGAATTGTTTCTCAAGCAAAGAGGGAATGATAATTTTCAATGGGGAGAATTGGGCCATTGATACAGAGCCAGACTGTCCAGAAAAACCTAGGCCATGTTCTTTAGTGTCAACTTAGATGTCCCCATCACAAGTCTCAGGGACTCACTCCTGCCTAACCAAACTCTAACATTAGCACAATAGACTTGCCTTGCAGGGGTGAAGAACTCAACTTTGTCCAGAGATCCATTACCCTTATAATTAATTCTTCAAGGTTTTCTGCCCTTTCACAGCAGGAGGCAAATATATATATTTATATATATATATATATATACACACACACACATATATATATGTGTGTATATATGTGTATATATGTATATATATATATGTGTGTGTATATATGTATGTGAGTGTGTGTGTGTATATATATATACACAGCCAGCCACCCGGGAGACCATTAAACTTTCATATTTTGCCCTAAATTGATGATTAATCACCCTCAGCCTTTCATTATTGTTCTCCAATGAGTATGGAATAAAAAATATTTTCCCTCTACCCTTTTGAAGTTTTGCTGAGACTCCTGTAATAAAAGACAGATTAAGAAAAGAAAAACAAACAGAAATTTAACGTGTATACATGGTAGATACTCAGGGAAAAATGAGTAACTTTCCAAGGCAACTTAGATTCTAGACTTAAATGCCATCTTAATAGGGAAAAGGGTGGGGAATATGGGACTCATAGGGAAGATAAATAATTTTTAGGAAAGGTGAATGAGGCTTTAGAAGAATAGATGGCAGGTATGATATTTTGTGACAAAGTTTGTCTGGGTGTAGTGTCACCGTCCATTCTTCTCTCCTGTGATGAGTCTATCTCCCCTGGTGGATATAATTCCCAGGGAGGGGATCTATGACAGTTGAATCCCTTTTGGAGGATCTGTCTTTAGGCAAATAAGGGGAGTTCAGAGAAAGCCTCTTCCTGCATTTGCTGTTTTTCAAGTGCTTACAGCTCAAAATAAACAATATACCAAAGTGGCATATTTTAGGGTGGCATGTCCTGAACTCCTACAGTATTTTGGAGTGGCATATTCTGCTACCCTTTAAAGGCATTGCTGGAAAGAGCCGTTTGGTTCCCCTTTTCTTACAATTAATGTTTTTCCCTCAACTTTATAATGCCTGGGATATTTCCTGTTCTCCAACCAGTTTACCACCTATGACAGTTTAACAATTTCACCACTACAGTAGGCCAGGGGCTACCCATAATCTGCCTATCACCAGTGACAGGGTCCTTATTGCCAGCCTACTGGTAGGTGACCCAGCTCCAAAATCATCAGAGTCTCCTTTCTAGGATCTATCCTTGCATTAACAACCTTTGGTTGGATTCCCTAAGAAACTGACCCAGAACTGGAGAATTGCATCCAGGTGGTTTTTTGGAGATACTCTCAGGAGTAACACCCATAAGGGTGTAAAGGAAACAGGGTTTGGCAGAGGGAGAAATTAAACTGAAAACAGTTGCAACAGAGGTCTCAGCTGATCACGTGGGGAGCTCTGAAACTGGAATGACCTACCCAAATTGTGTGTGTATTGGGTGGGGGGGGGCGGGAGAGGATAAGAGGTCAGTTTTGTAACTTCCTACATTGAAGAGTCATTGGATGTGGGTTACTTATAACATTGGGCAAAACAGCTCTTTTTCACTCAAGGGCAATTCCTGGAGAGAGACTGCTGTGAGAGCTCAGCAGGCCATAGACCTCTAGATTAGGAGAATGAGTGCTTCCGTCCTGAAGGGGAATCTGGGAAGTGCACCAAATACCTTACTTTCGGTTTTGAGTGTCCTGTATGATTTGGGGGCAACATATTTGCTGTCTAATTTATTTTTACTAGGTTAATGTTTTTAAAGCTTGTAAACCCTTACCACACACAAATAATATAAGGGGAGATAATCTAGAGCTGTACATGGCAAAAGGGAAAATTCAACCTAGAATAATATACTGTAGAAAACTCAGAAGTACATACCTACACTCCTGAATAATCAAGGATGGACTATGTTGGGGAATCATCAAGTGCCCTTGTGCTAAGAGCATAGTTCCTTGTTTCACAAGTCACCGGAAACTTGGATCTTACAAGAGGAAAAGAGCTCTGTTCTCAGCTGACATTCTTGAGAGGCTTGTGGGAAAGTAGGAGTTCAAGGTGAGGTTATTCTGCAGTAAAAAAAAAAGTCAGATTCCTGAAGAACATTTATTGAGTGGTCTGGGTGGGGACCTCAGATAAGCAAATGCAGTATCTAGAGGTTTGATTGTGGCTTATTTAAATCTAGAAAAGACCTGGAAAGTTTGTATACAAGGCAATTGTAAATGCGCCAGAATCTTTTTTTTTTTTTTTGCATTCTTATTTTTTTTTAAAACATCTTTATTGGAGTATAATTCCTTTACAATGTTGTGTTAGTTTCTGCTGTTTAACAAAGTCAATCAGCTGTACGTATACATATATCCCCATAGCCCCTCCCTCTTGCATCTCCCTCCCACCTTCCCTATCCCACCCCTCTAGGTGGTCACAAAGAACCAAGCTATTCTCACCATGCCATGCAGCTGCTTCCCACTAGCTGTTTTACATTTGGTAGGGTATATATGTCAGTGCTACTCTCACACCTCGTCCCAGCTTACCCTTCCCCCTCCCTGTGTCCTCAAGTCCATTCTCTACGTCCGTGTCTTTATTCCTGTCATGGCCGTAGGTTCATCAGAACCATGTTTTTTTTTAGATTCCATATATATGTGTTAACATACAGTATTTGTTTTTCTCTATCTGACTTACTTCCCTCTGTATGACAGTCTCTAGGTCCATCAACATCACTACAAATAACTCAATTTCGTTTCTTTACATAGCTGAGTAGTATTCCATTGTATATATGTGCCACATCTTCTTTATCCATTCATCTGTCGATGGACATGTAGGTTGTTCCATGTCCTGGCTATTGTAAATAGTGCTGCAATGAATATTGTGGTACATGAATCTTTTTGAATTATGGTTTTCTCAGGGTATATGCCCAGTAGTGGGATTGCTGGGTCGTATGGTTGTTTTATTTTTAGTTTTTTGAGGAACCTCCATACTGTTCTCCATAGTGACTGTATCAATTTACCTTCCCACCAACAGTGCAAGCGGGTCCCCTTTTCTCCACACCCTCTCCAGCATTTATTGTTTGTAGATTTTTGGATGATGGCCATTCTGACTGGTGTGAGGTGATACCTCATTGTGGTTTTGATTTGCATTTCTCTAATGATTAGTGATGTTGAGCATCCTTTCATGTGTTTGTTGGCAATCTGTATATCTTCTTTGGAGAAATGTCTATTTAGGTCTTCTGCCCATTTTTGGATTGGGTTGTTTGTTTTTTTGATATTGTGCTGCATAGCTGCTTGTATATTTTGGAGATTAATCCTTTGTCGGTTGCTTCATTTGCAAATATTTTCTCCCATTCTGAGGGTTGTCTTTTCATCTTGTTTATGGTTTCCTTTGCTGTGCAAGCTTTTAAGTTTCATTAGGTCCCATTTGTTTATTTTTGTTTTTATTTCCATTTCTCTAGGAGGTGGGTCAAAAAGGATCTTGCTGTGATTTATGTCAAAGAGTGTTCTTCCTATGTTTTCCTCTAAGAGTTTTATAGTGTCTGGCCTTACATTTAGGTCTTTAATCCATTTTGAGTTTATTTTTGTGTATGTTGTTATGAAGTGTTCTAATTTCATTCCTTTACATGTAGCTGTCCAGTTTTCCCAACACCACTTACTGAAGAGGTTATCTTTTCTCCATTATATATTCTTGCCTACTTTATCAAAAATAAGGTGACCATATGTGCCTATGTTTATCTCTAGGCTTTCTATCCTGTTCCACTGATCTATATTTCTGTTTTTGTGCCAGTACCATACTGTCTTTTGACTACTGTAGCTTTGGTGTATAGTCTGAAGTCAGGGAGCCTCATTCCTCCAGCTCCCTTTTTCTTTCTCAAGATTGCTTTGGCTATTCGGGATCTTTTGTGTTTCCATACAAATTGTGAAATTTTCTTCTTCTAGTACTGTGAAAAATGCCATTGGTAGTTTGATAGGGATTGCATTGAATCTGTAGATTGCTTTGGGAAGTAGAGTCATTTTCACAATGTTGATTCTTCCAATTCAAGAAAATAGTATATCTCTCTATCTGTTTGTATTGTCTTTAATTTCTTTCATCAGGGTCTTATACTTTTCTGCATACAGGTCTTTTGTCTCCTTAGGTAGGTTTATTCCTAGGTATTTTATTCTTTTTGTTGCAATGGTAAATCGGAGTGTTTCCTTAATTTCTCTTTCAGAATGTTCATCATTAATGTATACGAATGCAAGAGATTTCTATGCCTTAATCTTGTATCCTGCCACTTTACCAAGTTTACTGATTAGCTCTAGTAGATTTCTGGTAGCATCTTTAGACCTCTCTATGTGTAGTCTCATGTCATCTGCAAACAGTGACAGCTTTACTTCTTCTTTTCTGATTTGGATTCCTTTTATTTCTTTTTCTTCTCTGATTGCTGTGGCTAAAACTTCCAAAACTATGTTGAATAATAGTGGTGAGAGTGTGCATCCTTGTCTTCTTCCTGATTTTAGAGGAAATGGTTTCAATTCTTCACCATTGAGACCGATGTTGGCTGTGGGGTTGTCGTATATGGCCTTTATTATGTTGAGGTAAGTTCCCTCTATTCCTGCTTTCTGCAGAGTTTTTATCATAAATGGGTGTTGAATTTTGTTGAAAGCTTTTTATTCATCTATTGAGATTATCATATGGTTTTTCTCCTTCAATTTGTTAATATAGTGTATCACATTGATTGATTTGCATATATTGAAGAATCCTTACAGTCCTGGGATGAACCCCACTTGATCATGGTGTATGATCCTTTTAATGTGCTGTTGGATTCTCTTTGCTAGTATTTTGTTAAGGATTTTTCCATCTAGGTACATCAGTGATATTGGCCTGTAGTTTTCTTTTTTTGTGACATCTTTGTCTGGTTGTGGTATCAGGGTGATGGTGGCCTTGTAGAATGAGTGTGAGAGTGTTCCTCCCTCTGCTATATTTTGGAAGTGTTTGAGGATAGGTGTTAGCTCTTCTCTAAATGTTTGATAGAATTCACCTGTGAAGCCATCTGGTCCTCGGCTTTTGTTTGTTGGAAGGTTTTTTGTGGGTTTTTTTGTTTTTTTTGTGGTATGTGGGCATCTCACTGTTGTGGCCTCTCCCGTTGCAGAGCACAGGCTCTGGACGCGCAGGCTCAACGGCCATGGCTCACGGACCCAGCTGCTCCGCAGCATGTGGGATCTTCCCAGACCGGGGCACGAACCCGCATCCCCTGCATTGGCAGGTGGACTCTCAACCACTGCGCCACCAGGGAAGCCCTGTTGAAGATTTTTAATCACCGTTTCAATTTCATTACTTGTGATTGGTCTGTTCATGTTTTCTATTTCTTCCTGGTTCAGTCGTGGAAGATTATACCTTTTTGAGAATTTGTCCATTTCTTCCAGGTTGTCCATTTTATTGGCATAGAGTTGCTTGTAGTAATCTCTCATGATCCTTTGTACTTCTGCAGTGTCAGTTGTCACTTCTTTTTCATTTCATACCTGTTGATTTGAGTCTTCTCCCTTTTTTTCTTGATGAGTCTGGTTAGTGGTTTATCTATTTTGTTTATCTTCTCAAAGAACCAGCTTTTAGTTTTATTGATCTTTGCTATTGTTTCCTTCATTTCTTTTTCATTTCTTTCTGATCTGATCTTATGATTTCTTTCCTTCTGCCAAAGAAACCTTTGGGTTTCTTTTTTTTCTTCTTTCTCTAATTGCTTTAGGTGTAAGCTTAGGTTGTTTATTTCAGATTTTTCTTCTTTCTTGAGGTAGGATTGTATTGCTATAAACTTCCCTCTTAGAACTGCTTTTGCAGCATCTCTTAGGTTTTGGGTCATTGAGTTTTCATTGTCATTTGTTTCTAGGTGTTTTTTGATTTCCTCTTTGATTTCTTCAGTGATCTCTTGGTGTTTTACTAGCGTATTGTTTAGCCTCCATGTGTTTGTACTGTTTACAGATTTTTTCCTGTGATTGATATCTAGTCTCATAGCCTTATGGTCGGAAAAGTTGCTTGATACGATTACAATTTTCTTAAATTTACCAAGGCTTGATTTGTGACCCAAGATATGATCTATTCTGGAGAATGTTCCATGAGCACTTGAGAAGAAAGTGTATTCTGTTGTTTTTGGATGGAAAGTCCTATAAATATTAATTAAGTCCATCTGGTCTAATGTGTCATTTACAACTTATGCTTCCTTATTTATTTTCATTTTGGATGATCTGTCCATTGGTGAAAGTGGAGTGTTAAAGTCCCCTACTATTAATGTGCTGCTGTTGACATCCCCTTTTATGGTTTTCACATTTGCCTTATGTATTGAGTTGCTCCTGTGTTGGGTGTGTAAATATTTATAATTTTTAAATCTTCTTGGATTGATCCCTTGATCATTATGTAGTGTTGTTCTTTGTCTTTTGTAGTAGTCTTTATTTTAAAGTCTGTTTTGTCTTATATGAGAATTGCTACTCCAGCTTTCTTTTGATTTCCATTTGCATGGAATATCTTTTTCCATCCACTCACTTTCAATCTGTATGTGTCCCTCAGTCTGAAGTGGGTCTGTTGTAGACCACATATATACGGGTCTTGTTTTTGTATCCATTCAGCCAGTCTGTGTCTTTTGGTTGGAGCTTTTAATTCATTTACATTTAAGGTAGTTATCAATATGTATGTTCCTATTACCATTTTCTTAATTGTTTTGGGTTTGTTATTTAGGTCTTTTCCTTCTCTTGTGTTTCCTGCCTAGAGAAGTTCGTTTAGCATTTGTTGTAAAGCTGGTTTGGTGGTGCTGAATTCTCTTAGCTTTGGCTTGTCTGTAAAGGTTTTAATTTCCCTGTTCAATCTGAATGAGATCCTTGCTGGGTAGAGTAATCCTGGTTGTAGGTTTTTCCCTTTCATTCGTTGAAATATGTCCTTCCACTCCCTTCTGGCTTGCAGAATTTCTGCTGAAAGATCAGCTGTTAACCTTATGGGGATTCCCTTGTATGCCATTTGTTGCTTTCCCTTGCTGCTTGTAATATTTTTTCTTTGTATTTAATTTTTGATAGTTTGATTAATATGTGTCTTGGTGTGTTTCTCCTTAGATTTATCCTGTATGGGACTCTCTGTACTTCCTGGACTTGATTGACTGTTTACTTTCCCATGTTAGGGAAGTTTTCAAATATAATCTCTTCAAATATTTTCTCATACCCTTTCTTTTTCTCTTTTTCTTCCGGGACCCCTATAATTCAAATGTTCGTGCGTTCAGTGTTGTCCCAGAGGTCTCTGAGACTGTCCTCAATTCTTTTCATTCTTTTTTCTTTATTCTGCTCTGCAGTAGTAATTATTTCTACTATTTTATATTCCAGGTCACTTATCCATTCTTCTGCCTCAGTTATTCTGCTATTGATTCCTTCTAGAGAATTTTTAATTTCATTAACTGTGTTTTTCATCATTGTTTGTTTGCTCTTTAGTTCTTCTAGGTCCTTGTTAGACATTTCTTATATTTTCTCCATTCTATTTCCAAGGTTTTGTATCATGTTTACTCTCATTACTCTGAATTCTTTTTCAGGTAAAGTGCCTATTTCCTCTTCACTTGTTTGGTTTGGTGGGTTTCTACATTGCTCCTTCATCTGCTGCATATTTCTCTGTGTTCTCATTTGGCTTAACTTACTGTGTTTGGGGTCTCCTTTTTGTAGGCTGCAGGTTCATAGTTCCCATTGTTTTTGTTGTCTTCCCCCATAGGTAAGGTTGGTTCAGTGGCTTGTATAGGCTTCCTGGTTGAGGGGACTGGTGCCTGTTTTCTGGTGGATGGGACTAGACCTTGTCTTTCTGATGCACAGGGCTGTGTCTGGTGGTGTGTTTTGGGGTGTCTGTGAAGTTATTATGATTTTAGGCAGCCTCTCTGCTAATGGGTGAGGTTGTATTCCTGTCTTTCTAGGTGCTTGGCATAGGGCATCCAGCACTGGAGCTTGCTAGCTGTTGGGTAGAGCTGTGTCTTAGTGTTGAGATGGAGATCTCTGGGCGAGCTCTTGCCAGTTGATATTACGTGGGGCTGGGAGCTCTTTGGTGGACCAATGTCCTGCAGTCAGCTCTCCCACCTCAGAGGCTCATGCCTGACACCAGGCTGGAGCACCAAGACCCTGTCAGCCACATGGCTCAGCAGAAAAGGGAGAAAAAAGGAAAGAAAAAAAAAATTTTTTAATTAAAAAAATAATAAAATAATTAAAATTTAAAAATTATTAAAGTAAAAAAGTAATTTAAAAAAAGGAAGAGAGCAACAAAACCAATAAACAAATCCACCAATGATAACAAGAGCTAAAAACCATACTAAGATAAATGTAAAAGTCAGAAACAAGTCAGTCGCAGACAGCAAACCCCAAGTCTACAGTTGCTTCCAAAATCCACCGTCTCAATTTTGGGTTGATTTCTTGTCTTTCAGGTATTCCACAGATCCAGGGTACCTCAAGTTGACTGTGGGGATTTCATCCACTGCTCCTAAGGCTGCTGGGGAGATTTCCCTTTCTCTTCTTGTTCATACAGCTCCTGGAGTTCAGGTTTGGTTTTGGCCCCACCTCTTTGCGTAGGTTGCCCTAAGGCTTCTGTTCTAACCCACCCAAGCACGACAGCGTTATAGCAGCCGCTGATTAGGGGGCTTTGGCTCACTCATGCATGGGGGAGGGAAGGGTACAGTAGTTATAATTGGAATGCGGGGCGAGCTTGCAGAGGCAGAGGCTGGTGTGACATTGCAACAGCCTTAGGCACGCCGTGTGTTCTCCTGGGGAAGTTGTCCCCGGATCACGGGACCCTGGCAGTGGCGAACTGTACAGGCTCCTGGGGGAAGAGTGTGGATAGTGACCTGTGCTCGCACACAGGATTCTTGGTGGCTGCAGCAGCAGAGTTAGCATTTCATGCCTGTCTCTGATGTCCGAACTGATAGTGGCAGCTCACGCCTGTCTCTGGAGCTTGTTTAAGCAGTGCTGCGCCTTCTCTGGTCAGACAGGGAAAGAATCCCCGCTCCTCGCGCACCCCAAAACAATGGTCTTTTGCCTCTCAGGTCCAGAGTTTTTCCCAGACTCCCTCCCAGCTAGCTGTGGCGCACTAGCCCCCTTCAGGCTGTGTTCACGCCGCCAACCTCAGTCCTCTCCCTGGGATCTGACCTCCAAAGCCCGAGCCTCAGCTCCCAGCCCCGCCCGTCCCAGCGGGTGAGCAGACAAGCCTCTCGGGTTGGTGAGTTCTGGTCAGCACTGATCCTCTGTGCAGGAATCTCTCTGCTTTGCCCTCCGCACCCCTGTTGCTGCGCTCTCCTCCGCGGCTCCGAAGCTTCCCCCCCCACCCCACACAATCCCGTCTCTACCAGTGAAGGGGCTTCCTAGTGTGTGGAAACATTTCCTCCTTCACAGCTCCCTCCCAGAGGTTCAGGTCCTGTCCCTATTATTTTGTCTCTGTTTTTTCTTTTGCCCTACCCAGGTACATGGGGATTTTCTTGTCTTTTGGGAAGTCTGAGGCCTTCTGCCAGTGTTCAGTAGATGTTCTGTAGGAGTTGTTCCACATGTAGATGTATTTTTGATGTATTTGTGGGGAGGAAGGTGATGTCCACATCTTACTCCTCCACCATCTTGAAGGTCCAGGGCCAGAATCTTAATTTTATTCTCTATATCATATGTGTGTGTGTGCGTGCATGTGCGCCATGATTAAGCACCGTGATTATGTGTGCATGATTGAGCAATGGCCAGCAGTAAGTAGACTGAAATAATGGATTAGGAAGTAGGAGTTATAATTCTTTGATGATTTCTGTTATGATAATAAGAAAGAAAAAAAAACACCAAGCAGGGTATCCTAAAGGAAACTATATAAGCAACTAAACTAAATAATCAAAGAGAAGAAGATAAAGTAGATTTCATAATGAGAACTTACACCTGTGCATAGGTGTCTTCAGTTCTATCAAGTGGTGTTAAAGGGAACCCAGGCAAAAGAAAATGTGGGGCTCTCAGATCATTCTCAGGCTAAAAATCATCTCATTAGTTTTTTTAATGAATTGACTTGAATTTGAGATGAAAATAATTATCTAAATTTATTTGGTAATAAAGCAACTTAGAACTCATTGAGCTATCATAACTGTACACTTGGACTTAGGTTACTAATTTCCTCATTTAGATATCCATTTATCAACACAGCTAATATTATTTAAATACACAAAGATGACTGTGTCACTAAAGTATTAATTTCCTCTCACCTTGTTCACTCATACCTACTATGCTGTAGACATTGCCAGGTACAAGGGATAAAATATGACTAAGAAACAATCCCTGTCCTGAAGGAACTCACAGCTTAGTAAGGTAGGTAGACATAAATAAATATGATACAAGTTACGGAAAAATACAGAGAAGAGAGTGAATCATTAAATAGAACACTTACTGACTACCTACCGTGTTCCAGGTTCTAATATTAATAAAATAGGGATAAAACGTGGTACATGTTCTCAGTGAGCTCATGGGAGGGGATATCTTGTCTGGGCTCATTTGACTTTGAACAGGAGGGACATATCATCAGACTGGAATGATGTGTGAGCATACATAAGTTTTAGGTAATTTCATACTTAATGATTGCAATTGTCCAACTGAAATAGGAGACTTCTATCTGCTCATAGTGCCATGGTGAGTACTGGCTTCCTCAGTAGTACTCAGTTACCTGGGTATAGGAGCTGAGAAGAGAAATTGTAGATTTCTAGGCTGGAATATTGCCATGAGGGTAGAGATGGAAAGGGAGTATGGGAGCTGAGGATATTGTCAAGAGGATAGTTCAACTCCATAGATTACTGTGCTCTTTATAGTTGAACACCATAGATCATAGAGTCTAAGCGAGGTCAGGATCAAAGTGAAGGTGACAAATCGATGAGAAATTGGAAAAAAAACAAGTAAATTTAATTTTATGAGACTAATGAGTATGCTAGGGTGATGAAGTAAGAGCTGGAAAGATATGAGATTGTGGTTTGATGGTGAGTTGTTGAAGTTTAATGTTTCAAAGGAAGAGACCTCCGAATCATGACAAGGGCAAGTGAATGTGAAAGCCAGTGGAGTTACAGAGATCAAAGAACCATGAAGGGGCAGGGGCATGGCAGAGCTCACCCATTTGAAGTTGAGAGTAAGCAGAATGATGGTGGAAGTTGGGGTGGAGAGGGAGGCAGTGGTTGGCTGCCATCCTCAGTGGAAGTATGACCACCACCCAGTAGCTCACTTGTCAGGGATCCCACAGAATCACACTGGTGTGTATATTCCCTTGCCTGGAGGAGAAGATAAGGATGCCAGTGAGAATTACCCTAGGAGGCCGAGTTTTATGTTGGCCCCTGCTCTTCCTGTCAGAGAGATCTAATGTCCCTAAAGGAGCATCAAGGAGAGATAATTTACTTCTCAATACAAAACAGAAAGTTAGCAGTGTAGCCTCCAATACCTTGTTACTTGATTGTGTTAATTTCCTCTTTAAAAATTATTTTCTGCATCACTGCTTCCTAATTAGAAGGATGTGGGGCAACAGAAAACTCACTGTCCTGGGTCTCAGAAAATCTTTATGACCCAGTTCTGTCTCCTGGTTGAGTTGTCGTGTACACAATTTACCTGATATCCCTTACCCCATTCTAGAAAAATTAAGAGCATTTGGAAACTAATCTGGGGTGGGAAAAATATACCATATTAAAGGAATTGAAAGAAAACCATTGAGATTAGAGGGAGACAATGAGGGGAAGCTGTACCTCAGAGAGAGGTGAAGACAATCAAATGGGCAGTGGGTATGAGCTTGCTCTTGTACTAGAATACCCAAGCATGTATTATCATTGTGCTTTTTTCTAGCAAGTGAGATGCTGCGTGTTACTTTAGCTGTCTGTATCATTCAGGACACAGTCAGGAAAACACAAACTACTCTTAAGACTTCCAAACAGAGGGGTTTAATTATGCAGCTTCCTCAGTTTGGATCATCAAGAAATGACAGCTTGGGACAAGGATTTGGGTGACAAGCATGTGATTCTTCTGAAGGTGTGCTCGTTAAGAAGCGCTTGTGAGGGAGAGAGCAAATCGGGATAGACAAAAAGAAAGAACCAAGCAAGGATGTGGCTCAAGTCATGCACAGCCTTGGCCTGATAGAGGGAAGGCTCTGGATCATAAACCCCACCACACAATTGTCCCTTCCTTGACAAAGAGGGTCAGTGTTTCATAACCATCAGTATTGGCTGTGGCTGTTCTGTCAGCTCCCGTCAGACGAGTCTCAGAGAAGGGGGCTAGTTTTGAGCTCTCAGCAGTCAGAACTCATAGTAGCAGGGTGACGGGTACACCAGGCCAGTAAGGGGACCTAGAAGGGGTTAGAGTATCTCCTGCAACAGCTGGTGGAAAAACAGAGACACCTGTGAGGGGATGGTGAGGCCACCCAGAGTTTGGCAAAAACAGGAAGAAGCTATCATTCCTAGGCCTGGAGAGACAATCAGAGGAAGTGGTATTATAAGAGCCCACAAGCCAGGCTATTTTGTGGGATGTAGACATGGCAGGCATTGACTAGAAAGAGCTGGGACTACGGGAAGAGGGGCTGCCTGGCAGAAATGAGAACTATGGAAGAGATGCTGCCATAAATGCCATGAAAATCAGGAAAAAAAAAGAAGGAAAAACACCACTGCCATCTTCCTACCCCTGACCCCAATCTTGCCTCCAACTGGATAAACGAACCTACCAAGAGCCTGGGGAACATTATTCCTTGCCATTCAATCCGGGGAAGGAGAAGTTTGGGAAATAGATCTCAGAGTCAACAGAAGATTAACTGGGTACCCCCTAGACAAACTGAGGGCAGCTACTCCTAGGAAGGTGAGCTCCACTGTCTGAGAACAGAGTGTTCGGATATCAGATTTTCTGCGTTTAGTGATTCTTTGGCTTTGAATAAGGAAAGCTGGTTAGGACAGTGAGTCTCTGAAGTGGCAGCTACCCGAACCAGTTGTGACCAGGGGTTCCAGAGCCAATTTGCAAGCCCAAAGGTTGTTTCACATAAGGAAGTAGATTTATAAGTACAGTTTTTATTATTATTTCTGGTGACTATTATGAGGATATACAGATACACCCTCTAACTTCTTAGCTTTTCTACTTTCTAAAGGAGTAAAATTCTATTTACAGAAAATTGCGGGGAGGGGGGCGGTGGAGGGTGACAGAGAGACTTACAACTTTCAGTCATCTTTGGAAAAGAAAAGAGAATTGATAGAGCCATTCTTGATCATGAAAACCTATGTCAGTAACACAACTTGGCAATACCATAGAATGTTCCTGGGAAATGGAAACCAAAATGACAGCTGGGTAAAAAAGGTATAAAAAGTAAAATAGACCAAGAGAGCACACAGGTTTTGGAAACTACATAACTTATTCTTTCATCTTTCATTCGTCACTTAAAATTGATTTCCGTATTTCAAATCTACCCTTTTAGATTTTTTTATTGATCACATTTCCTCATCACAAAAAACATCTAGCAAGATATTATCATATTTCTCCCCACTGTGACTATGAAAATGTGCACCTTGTGGTAACTTGCAAGATACTTATCTACACCTTAAAGAAATGATCTATAGACATTTTGATGAAATGCTTTATCCCAATCTCATGCTTGGCTGGTGGTATTTTATAGGTTCATTTGCAAGTAGGTTCATTTTTTTTTTAACTTTTTTTTCAAGGTGTTGATGAGAAATGGGTAATTTTTAACTTGATAGTATCATACCTAGGTACTTCACTGTCTTGGGACTCATGTATCTCGATTGAATTTAAAACATCACTATTTGAGTCTTAGGAAGTATTCGCAAGTAGATATTTCTCTTCCTAGTAATGAGGATTAAATGATTCTGGAGGCAGAAAGTTCTGATCAATTCAGGAAGTACTGCTGGTTTCCCTGAGGAGCCTACAAAGATCAAATCCATGTTTTCATGCAAGAACTTTTTGAAGTGCTTGAAGCAACTGTTAAAGCATCTGGGATGTCTGGTGGTTTAAATGGTTCTCTCTGAGAAATGTTAAACATTAACTTTATAAAATTGTATGATTAGAGAAAGAATGAAATGAATTCATGTACTAGAGTGGTCTGAGAGTTAGCAAACTAGTTACGTATAAGGAGAAGCATGGTTAGTGTTTATTTTTCTACTTTAGAATCTCCCCTTTCACAACCCTAACAGCATCGTTCTTTTTTCTGTTTTTATATTACATGATGGTGGGAAATGACAAGACAGAGAATGCTGAGAAAGCAGAATAATGCTGCAAGGCGAGAGTATTGTGGAATTTTAAATAGAATAGAGAAGGGATTACCTCTCCTCCACTGTTATGGGTTTGCCTTGCACGGTGTAGGCAGTAGAGTCCAGAGCAGAAAGTAGTGTTTTGATGTCATCTAGTCTCTCTTACACCCAATTGTACCTGATGTAAAATAGAACATAGGAAACATGTAAGAAAAATTCCCTAAAGTATTACTGAACTACAATGAAATGCGCTCTCTACTGCCACCCTATTCCCATCATCACAAAACTCTACAATTACCCTTTGAATTTTCTGTCACCATCTCAGTAAATGGAAACATGAAGAGATTTTTTTTTTTTTCAAAAAGAGGCCTCATTCTTGGATCCTGTGGCTTTTATCCACTTTTCTAGCAGTTGTCCTTCCCTCACTCTAGCCTCTAAGGTCCATCACTTTCACCAGCCACATATCTGTTGGGCTCCTACCTTGTGGGACACACCCTGACCTGCACTATGGGGGATGCAAATCGGGGGGCAGGGGAGAATGGGTTCTGATGTCCAGGAACTCCTGACCTCACTACTTCAGTCTGACAGCCTGGTACCCTCCCCTTTCACCTTTTAGTGATTCCACCATCCTTGAAGATTGAGCACAGCTGCCCCCTTTCTATGAATTCTCCAATCATAATTGTTCCCTTTATGAATCTCCCTTACGTTCTGGAATCGGGAACTACAAAAATAGAGAAAGAGAGCTGTTGTAGGCTAGAGTGGCTAGGAGATACTTCTGAAATAAAAAGACCTGAAAAGCTCAGCCTGGAAGAGTCGGGCAGAGTCGTTCAAATATGGTGGGGTAAGAAGGATGGTCTAATGATGGGAATGAGGCATGAAAGGTGCAGAGGTGTGGAATCAAAAAGCCACTCTGTGTTTTGGTTGAACTATTGTGAAAAAAAGTCTGTATAGAAAATATTGATGGCATAGATCAGTGGTTCTCAAATTTTAGATAAGTGTTGTCCAAGAGAAATTTAATGCAAGCCATATATGTAATTTCTCTAGCAGGCACATTAAAAAATGAAATAGGTAAAATTCATTTTAATGATACATTTTATTTAACCTAACCTGCCCAATATATTATCATTTCAACATTTGATTAATTTAAAATATCATTTATGGGCTTCCCTGGTGGTGCAGTGGTTGAGAGTCCGCCTGCCGATGCAGGGGACACGGGTTTGTGCCCCGGTCCGGGAGGATCCCACATGCCGCGGAGCGGCTGCGCCCGTGAGCCATGGCCGCTGGCCCTGTGCGTCCGGAGCCTGTGCTCCGCAACGGGAGAGGCCACAACAGTGAGAGGCCCGCGTACCGCAAAAAAGAAAAAAAAAAAAAATTATATATCATTTATGTCACTTTTACATCCTATTTTTGCACTAGGTCTTAAATTTATTGTGTACTTGGCATTATAGGCCATCTCAGTTTGGACTAGCCACTTTTCAAGTGCTCAATAGCTGCAGGTAGCTAGTGGCTACCATATTGGACAGCACAGCTTTGAAGTATGTCAGGATCTTGTTAAAATACTGGTTGCTGGTTTCACCCCCAGAGTTTCTGATTCACGAGATCTGGGGTGGGGTCCAATAATTTGCACTTCTAACAAGTTCCCAGGTGATGCATATGCTACTGATCTGGGACCACTAGCTTGGATAAGTGGTTCTCAAGCCTGGCTCCAAATTAGAAATACATAAGTTAAAAGCAAGAGAAAAATACTTGTCCTTCAGGCCACACCCCAGGCCACTTAAACCAAGCTCTAGAGGTCAGGCCCTGGGGAACTGCTCTTTTAAAAAGTTTGCCAGGGGGTTTTAATTATCAGCTAGGTCAGAGAACCACAGAAGTCGTAGGAGAGAGGACTAGAAAGATGTTTTAGTAAGCACAGGAGGGCTGCATTTTAAAAAAGAAAAATAGACCAAATCTTATAAGTAAGAGGGAGTGTCAGTAGGCTTTTAAACAAAGCAGTGATATATAGTGAAAGCATTATTTTGTTGAGTTGCTGGCATTGGTAGTGACCTATATCAGGAAAGGGCTAGAGAAAGATTTAAAGTGGTTCAAGAGCTGGAGGAGTTTGGGACACTGGAAGGAAGATGTGAGGAGGGGAAATAAGAGAGGTATACACACTCTGTTCAATTACATGACTATTCTACAGAGTGATGGAATGAAGGGTATGAGCTAAACATCAACATGGAAATTGTGTTACTTGTTTAGTTCAGCATAGAACAATAATGCGGCAGTCACAGCAGTGCCTACAAAGGCCATGTAAGAAAGGTAACAAAAAAAGTAGGGAGAGGAAAACCCCTAGGAGAAAATTCACATGTACATATCCTGTGAATGATGGAAACTTACGTTTGATTACATTTGTTAGGCCTGATCCCTCGGGGGTAGTCCCCTTCAGACAGTACCTGTTATTTGCCCCCTCGCTTTCTCTTGCCCCTAAAATTTCTTTTTCCCTCAGGCCAGACTCAGAACTCTCTTTAGCATTCCTAGTCTCTAGGCAGTAGAGTCTTTCTTTGTCTGAGCCTCTGATTCAGATTGAAACTTTGTGAAAATGAATTATCAAAGATACTTGAAGTCAACGGAAACTATAAACAAAAGTCAGCAGTTCCTGGAGAAACAGTCCCCAGTTTGGGATGACTGGAGATAGGGGTGTGTGGGTGTGGGTGAAAAGCATAAATTCATGATGAAAGTAAGATTTCACAACCTGAAACCACATTATCTCTCAAACATCACAGGCACACACTCTGTGAGAGCAGGCATGAACTGTTGCCAACATGCCACAGAATTTAGATCACATAAAAGCGCTAGAGAAAAGCCACAGTAATAAATGACGCTGTGGTATCATAGGTCCTCCCCATATGACCTCACATATGGAATTTAACTTATCATGGTTGAATACATGCTTTAAAAAAATAAGTAACCAACAGAAAATATCTAAAGTAGTAATTACAGGTATCAGCCAACACATGTTTAAATCAGTTATTTAATGTCAATTGTAATTCATATCTATCCTTCCTCCTTTCTGTGTAAGAGTTTGGGCAGTCTCCAAAGCCTGTTAATAGGAACTTTGATAAGATTCTTAATGAGTTCTTAAGATTAAGCTTCCATTACTGTTACTGAATCCTGGGTTCCTTGTACCTCATCTGGTATTTTCTTTCTGTTCCCTAGACACCACCCTTTTCTCATCCATATTCTTAAAACATCCCCACTGAGCCCATTAACAAGTTGCCAGGCCAGACTGGCAATTAAATTACATCCTAGATCCTAAATTTTAATTCTGAATATTTTTCTTTCTTTTCACAACATGGCCCCTAAAATTGCTTGCTCAAATGTTGCGATGGGCCAGTGACCCTATTTTCCTGAAAGTAATTTACCACACTTTCAGACCGGTGGTCAGCTCGCTACAGAAAACCTCCTCATGTATCTAGGAAATCATACTATCTTCATCTGTAATATCTAAACTTATATCAGTGTTCATCCATAAATTCAAATTATTTATCACTTACAGGGGAAGGAATTAATCTGAAACCAGTGAACCTCAGTTAAACATTCTGCATCCTACAAATTTCCATAGTCCCCATTAGCTCTTATTTAGAAGTTTATTTCCTTCCTCTGTTTCTATATGTCCTGCTTTCAATAGTGACTGAGAATAGTCAGTCACGATGGTGTAAAGGGTAATTCCTTATCTTTCCTACTTATTAAATCTCAGAACTTAAACAAGAGGCTACAAGTTATTAATTTTCACTACCACCTCAACTTTTCAAAGTTAAAGGTTATTTGGATGTAAAGCTTAAAATACACAGACGATGAACAAGTTCACAATTTTACATGACATTAGTACAAACGTTTCATCAAGCCCTTGCCAAGACAGAAGTGAATCAGCACATTTACACTGTAAAGTTAATGAAACTAAAAGAATAAAGAAAACCCAACACATTTCTTAGAACTTCGCAAAAGAGATCTACTCTAAGGATTTCTTCAGGTGTTCAAGCCTGTTATAACTCAAATAAATCTTATAGTTCTAGTGCAATGCAACTCGGCAAATATTTCCCAAAACAAAGTGAGTTTCATTGGATTTCTTCAAGCCATTGTGCTTTGCAAGTCTAGAAAATGCTTTCCTCAGAGCTCAGATTTCTGGAAAAGAACTGCATTTGCTAGAACTCTGAGTAGGCGTTAGAACATTCATTCTGGGTTAACTTCTTTACAAAGTAATCTACCAAAAAATAGCTGCAGCAGATACAATATCCCTACTTTCATGTAATTAGTATTTTGGGGAGCTCCTAAGAGAACTCTTGCATGGATCAGTCCTCATGAATATTAAACAAAAGGATAAAACTCTTACAAGTAATCGCCGCCCTTTAAGTACTTTACTTGGTTAAGCAAATCTTTTGTATTTATCAGCTAATTCTCAGCTGGATCTTAATTCTTTTCAAAGGAGCGAGCTCCCTACTTGAATTGCATGCAAATCACAGCTTGGTTGTGAACCTGTGCAGCAAACTTGAGCTATACAAATATCAACCCACAATATGGAGCTGTCGGAAAGACCTTAGCTTATATCGCGGTGTGGAATGGAGCCTAGAAGGCTTTGGTGGTGAAATTATGCTTCAAATTTAGGCTCATCAGTAAAAAGAAAAAAAAAAAAAAGAAACTGTTAGAGAAAATTTTGATTCAAAGTCTAGAGAACAGTTACTAACAGAGGAAAAATCTACATCCAAAGCCTAGCTATAAAGCATAACATTTAGGACTTCAAACACATTGGAAAATTATAAAGGCTACCTTGTTAATTTTCAAATATTTTTACCAGTCCTGTAATGAAGAATCTATAATATTAGTTACTAAGAAAGAGAAATAAACCAGGCTACAGGCAATTTTACCTTACTAGAATTCATGTTAGCTCCCTTTCTTCAGTTTTTTTTGCTTCTGTCTATGCCAGAGCCCCTCAAAGTATTAACCTTCACTCATCCAACTGATTTTTATCACCAGGCTTGAAACAAGATATGTTTATTTATTTTTGCTAGATATTGTCGGTGTCTAGCAAAGTGTCTAGCACATAGTAGATGCTCAGCAAACATATGTTGTAAAGAATTTAACTTTAACAAATGGATATAGATGATATTATATGATCTATACAGAGTTAATGGAGACTTATAAAAGAATATCTCCAGTTCCATGACTTCTAAGTTGATTTTTGGGCCCTCAGTGCTTGAATAATCTATTTGTGTGGAACTAAATCTGAGTATGGAGAAAAAAAATAAATCCTAAACTGGGACTGTGAATTGACTATTAAGAAATCAGGTTATTCATAAAACTCAAGGAAAAACTAGCTGTATGCAGCATAGTAGTACTGCCAAGCAATTTATGCAAACTTCTAACAGATTTTTTACCATCCAAACATTGCCAACTGGCCTAAAATTTAAGCCTGTGCCTTAAAGTCTTTTTGCATCTGTGCCCTTAGAGACTGACTGGTATTATTTATTTAAATTGACACTTTGGGTTTTTTAAATTTAAAATGTAATATCTAGTTAATGTAGGACATTTGAAATATACAGGGACCTTTGAAAAATTCTAACTCATTATTCTTCTATATGCAAAGAAAATATTAGCATTTTAGTCATCATCTTCCTTTTCTTTTTTCATACATATGAACTACAACCCTCAAGGACAAGGCTCACTCAAATTAGAACCCCTACAGGGAAGCCTTCTCATACAGATCTCTCTAGGACTTCACTTTTATGTATTGACAGCCAAAAAATATGTAGAATAAAGAATGCAAGGACATATATCATATGTTAAAAGTATTTCTGAGAAGGAAAGTAGAATTCTTACTTTATTGTACACATTTTGTATTGTTTGAATTCTTTAAACGAGATGTGTTTGTATGTTGCTTGTAAGAGAAAACACTTAAAAAGAGTTAAACAGTAATTTAAAATGAAGGTAATATCACCTAAAAATGTAAAAGTATTATACAACCTATCATAATTTTCTCTTTGCTTTGACTACCAGAATATTCAAAACTTATTTTACATCCAATTGTGGTAGTTAACGTATAGTGAAACCTCATAGTTTTGTTGTGTTTTTTAAAAAATATAATTCTCTTTTCATTTCCTACTCAGTTTTCACCTTTACATTAATTTTTGACTCCTCTTTATTTTTTATTGTAATTTGCTGCAATCATTTTTTTTCAAATTTTTGTTTGTTTTGGACTATAATTACAATACAAAACCAGAAAAAAAAAATCCAACTTACTGTAGCTATCAAAAATCAAACCAACCAACCTACGTGATATTTGAGACTTTATGAAGAAAGTTGCTTAGAGTACCAAGGCCTATTTCCCCAGAAGATGCCAACCCCCAAATTAACATTATATTTCACCAACATCAATAAGCCACACTCACAGGCACTTGTCCCACCTGCTCTTTCAGAATTTCTTTCTCCTGCAAAATGTCCCCCTCCTTCCACCCACTCCATCCAGAAGTCCCCAGCAAATGTGTCACAGGAGCTGAGAAGCCAGCAACCATATGGCAGTTTCCCTTCCTGCTCTGCCTCCTTTTGGAGATGCTCTTCCCTTACCCCAAAGGCTAAATGAAAGCGCCTCAGCACTTCCCAGTACCAGCAGTCGAGCAGTTTTCCTCCAGGAACTGCTTCCTTAGGTGAGTGTCCTAGATTCCCACTTCCATTTCCTCCAGGTGCCCCTTCTTCTGTTACTGCACTTCTGTTGAACTCCACCATTCCTTTGGGTACTCTGGCTTTCTTTGGTGGGTATAACACTTCCCCAAATGTCCTTCTGTCCCTCCTGCCAGGCACAGCTGCCACCTCCGCTGAGTTGCCCAGCAACTTCGTTGTCCATTGATTCAAGTCTTACTTACCCACTGAGTCCTCTGTTCAGTGGTGCACTGTGTTCTGTGGTGAAGACTAGAGAGGACCCCTCTTCCATTTGGGATTATAATCTATTAGAGGAGTGCCAAAGAAATATGCTTGTGATCTGATGACTGGAGCAGTTTCTAGGAACACAGTATTTTCCCTTTTTAATTTCAGAGTGTCTCCTCTGGGAGATGTGAATAAAGAATTGAGGGAAGGGAAGGAACATGGCTGGAACAGGAGATAAATTCTGTGCTCTGTGCAGACCTCTCAGTCGTGCCTGTTCCTCATTTATGTCCAAGGATTTGTTACTGATTTCACTAGTTGCCTGACACCCTCTTCTCTGAGAATCATTTCTCTTGTAGCAGAAGTCTCATTCTCTCATGCAGTTAAGCCTCAGGGAGACTGCCCATTAATTTCCCAGGTACCACCAAAACGGTCAGACTTCCAAAAGTGTACCTGGCTTAGGCTCAAGCCAAAAACTCCATTAGAGATAAAAATAAATGCCTTGAATAAATAAGGAGCAATACCATATCCTTGAGTGGGAAATTAAATATTAGTCACAAGATCAGTTTTTTCCTAAATAATGACTTTAATCCATCCATTAAGTATTAGCAGCTTGGGGAACACATTATAAAGTCATAATACCTTTAATATTTAAGTTAATATGACGCTGATCCCTGTTCTGCTCATTGTGAAAATTCATGGTTGAGACCAAACTTTACAGCCTGAATCTAAGCCAGGTACATCTCTGGAATTCTGACAGGTCTGGTAGTGTGCCTTGATTACCTTCACAAGAAAGACTTGGCCCATAATTATAATTAAACCAGGTTAACGGAGGGAAAGTATTCCCTTTATTCATAAACTTACTTCTCATATGTTTTGGCTTATAAACTTATTCATGATTAAATAAATGAATATTATATCATAATTTATAATTATTGGTCATGTAATTATTGGCCACTAGGATCAATGTCATTGTCAATAAAAATAAATAATTTAATTCTTTCTTTAAGGTGCTGCATTTCGTTTACACACATGGCATTGACCACATTTATATTTTAAACTTCTAGGAGGCTTCCTGAAATAATTTATGATATAATTGACATGTACGACATAATGATTTGCTCTACGTATCCTGAAATTTAATTCAGTTAACTGCCTTCCTTCTTGTATTCTATGGTACCACTTAGTTGATCAGTTCAAAAGTAGCCATCAACAAATGAAGATTAAAAAGCCAACTTGTTTAGAAAGGAAAATGAGTGGATGATAATGTGACTCTAGAAAGATTTTTTAACAATCATCATATTCAAAAGTCAAAGAAGAAGTAACATTTCAGTGAAATGAAACTTGCTTTAGCCTAATTGGAAGCCTCAGGGTAAACCTTTATTTATGTATTTTTGGAAACACTCTAAACTGAGTAGAATTTTAAAATATTACCAAGCTAATTTAAATGTTGTCAAATGCCAGGAGGGAGGGGATATAATGGTCTTAAAAGTTTTTATGGATAGGTGGTTGATCTTTTCTAATAATTCATTAGAAAATATGCTCATTTTTTCATAATAAGAAAATGTCATTAAAAAGACAAATATCAGCTTCTCAGCTCTATGTTTAAAAAAAGAGGATGTCTAATTGACTGCAGAATAAAAGGTAGCATGCAAAACCTTTTAAAAAATTATCAAAAGCATTGTCCTTCATGTTAGCCTGACACCTTCCCCTTTGATTAGGCAAAAATAACACCATGGACTTACATAACACTTTCCTTCAAAGGGACCAAAGAACCTGCTTTAAAAAAATATATATCGTTATCCCATTATCTTTATAAGGATAAAGGTGGAAGGGACTTACTAATGAATAGAGATGCTGTCTAACAAAAAATAAAATAAAATAACAAGTCCACCTGTGACCCACCCTCCTCAGTCATCTACATTCTCCCTCCTTCCTGTACCCACCTCATGGTAAGTGGTGATCCTCCCAACCCAGTTCAGTGTCTCTTTTTTTTATTATTATTATTATCTTTTTTTTTTTTTTTTTGCGGTACACGGGCCTCTCACTGTTGTGGCCTCTCCCGTTGCGGAGCACAGGCTCCGGACGCGCAGGCTCAGCGGCCATGGCTCACGGGCCCAGCCGCTCCGCGGCATGTGGGATCTTCCCGGACCGGGGCACGAACCCGTGTCCCCTGCATCGGCAGGCGAACTCTCAACCACTGTGCCACCAGGGAAGCCCAGTTCAGTGTCTCTTAATAGGCCATAGTAAAACATCAAATGCAGCCACAAATGTCCACTATCATGAAGACATTTTGGCCTGCAACTTTACCAACCACAGAATCCAAAGAAACTCTTCTTAGGAACAAGGAATCTCAAGACATATTGGTTCTGTCCTCCATTATTTCTCTTTTTATTCAGCTAATATCTGTTGAGCCCCTGCTATGAGGAAGGCTCTGTGGTAGGTACCAGAAAATCAATACTGAGTAAGATCCGCTAGGGCCCTGCCGTCATGAAGCTAACACTAGGTGTAAACTAATTAATTACATAATTTTTAAAGGAAAACTGTGAAAAGTATTATGAAGTGGAAACAGTGGGTGCTATGAAAGCATAGTATGAGTAAATTTGACTTGGAGGGTGACAGAGATGGCTTCCTTGAGGCAAAGACATTTGACCTGGGCTCTGAAATAGCAAGAATTACCTAGGCTAAAATAGAAGGAAGAACATTCTAGAAGAGGCTACAGATTACTTCAGTATCCTGTAGTGGAAAGAAAAGCAATATTGATCGTTGTTGTATTGAGGAAGACCAAGAATATAATGTATATAAGTTAGACCACATGGAAGTGTTTCATAAAAGGTAAAACCCTGAAAAAAGGTTTGTGATTAATTTTACTAATTATTACTTTGTTGTTATTGTCTGATTTTAGTGGAGAATCAGGGCTGTATTTTTCTCTCATTGTTTTTAAGCAGTAAGTTAGATCACCCTTTTCTACCTCTTGGCAATGTCGTGAATAGATTCAGTAATTGTTTAGAAAAACTACAGTTTAACACTAAATCAAAATTTTAATACCGTATCTAATTCAGTATCTACTCCCACAATGACACCCCTACTCTCTTATGCCCCCACTCCATCATCTCAGGTCAGATCTGTGGCTTGAGAAAGTTTGTTGGCCTCTTATTCTTCCTCTCCTATTTGATCTGGTACTGGCACTGCCAGGGTCATGGGGGTGCAAGAGAGTTGGAAGGTGAGAATAGTTGGTGCAGAGAGAGTTAAAGGAAAAGGTCAAAGCCTTACTTGTCTAGTGCTATTATAAGCCACTTGTGTCCTCAGTTATGGCAGGTTCTAAATGTAGGCTCTTTCCTAGAGAACAGTTTAGGTTTGTCTGGAGGCTCCCTCTAGGACCTCTGCAGGGCACCATCTGCTAACACAGGTGATGACCTTTCCTGCTGACTTCTCATGACCCCTCTCAGCTCTGCACCCTCCACCCTCATCTCCGTGGTGAACCTGCAGACTCCTTCACCTAAGACCTTTACACTCCACAAACCAGCTCCTTCTACAGGATCCTGCCTAGATGGCTGAAGTGGCTATTTTCAATGGATTCACTTGACCCCTAGAAATTTGCATTCATGCTACTCATACCAAAACTGCCTTCTTTGCTCCTCCTGCTATAACGGACAGCTCTAACCTACCTCAGACTTCAAAATTCCCCAGACCAAATGCAGGTACCAGTCTCTATGTCAATATACCTTTCCAAATGCTCTGAAGTTCAGCAAGGGTAGCATAAGGCATAACAATACATTTATGCCATTGAATAAGCATCCATCTGGGGAGTAAAATTCCGTTCTCTGCCCTTGAAAAAAATAAAAACCAGCACAGACAAACAAAACATCAACAATAAAAACTAATCTCTTTAGAAAGTCCCTTGTTTTGTCTTAAGGGAGTGAAGAATATGATATAGAAAACTTTTCTCTTTAAATTTCTCTCATTCTCTTACATAGGCTGTTTGAAGTAGTAGACACAAACTACTTCAAACAGCCTATGTAACATTTAGCCAGCCCTCATGGAAATGTCATTCTTTAAAATATGTGATTTGCCATTCCTTAGGCTCAACTGGGGCCTTCAGCTGAAATTCAGAAATAATGGGAAAAGGACAATTACACATTCTGTTACAGCCTCTGGGAGTACTTCCAGCAGAGAGCCCTTAGCTGTCCACCTCCTTTAGAAATTGTACTGACGGAAGAGAGTCACCTCATCCAAAGTCACATCACTTTCCTCACCTGGGGAGTCCTCAACCAATCACTGGTTAATACAGAGATATGAACCCTGGTACTCGTCCCCTACTTGGAGGAACTTGAAAGAGATACCTTGCTTCAGAGCTCCTCATGGGTTGGCTGAGGCACTGTCTGAGATCACGTCATAGCCCAACTTCTTTCTCAGTCCAGTCCTTATGACTCCGTTCCATCCACATGGGTAGATCCCAAGACCACTCCTAACACATTTTCTGCACACTAATCTCCATCTCAAGATCTGTTTCTGAGGGTACCCAACCGGTGACAGATCATGAATAAATAAAAGGTACCTACTATTTCCACCTCTATTAAACATTCTGTCGAAGGTCCAGTCAATGCAAAAAGACAAGAAAAAGAAATGAAAGATATAAAGGTTGCAAAGGAGAAAATAAAGTTCTCGTTATTTATAGACAACATGATTGTACATAGAAAATCCTAAATAACCTACAAATAAAGGATTAGACTCTAAAAAATTTTAGCAAGATTGCTGGATAGTATAATTTTTATATTCCAGTCAAAAATATTCAATTAGAGTTTTTTCAAATATGCCATTTTCAAGAACATAAAAAAAATCTAAGCATAATCAATGATTTTTAAGATAATCATTCAGAAAACTACAAAGTATTGAGAATAATTAAAGAAGACCTAAGTGAACAGAAGGATAAATCACAATTATGAATTGGAAGACTCAACACAGATATCATTATTTTTAAATTGTTATAGATTCAGTGCAACATCAATTGCATCAATCAGTAATTGTCATAATAAAGCTGTGTAACAAGCTACTCCCAAACTCAGTGTCACCAAACAATAATCATTTATTTCCTTCTCGTGGATCTATGGATTAGTGCTTGATTTAGGTGAGGTTCAGCTGGGTCCAAGTTGGCTCCAGAAGAGGGTTGGACCAGGTCTGTTTCATGTGTCTTTCATTGCTAGGAACCAGTGGCTACCCAAGTTACACTTTTCTCATGTAATGGGAAAAATGCAAAAGTCAAACCCAGCTGTGTAGGCCTATTGCAAGTTTCTTCTCACAGCATGTCTACAAACATCTCATTGACCAAAGCCTGTCACATGGCCAGGCCCAACATCAAAGGCTGGGGAGCATCCTTCTCCCATGAAGGTTGTGGGGGAAAAAAGGGGAGAATTAGTGCATATTTGCTAAGCAATAATTACATCTACCACATTCATCAGGCTGAACACATTTGAGTACTTTTCTGTTTGTATATTATAAAAATAAAAATTAAAAGTTTAAAAAATGTTTATGATATTGAACAAAAAAGTCTAGAAAAGGTTTTAAGGTTAACAAATAGATTATATTTAAATTTTTATTTAATGAGCTTTCACTGAGTTCTTACTTTATACCAGGACTGGAGCTAGTAAGCACTGTGGGTGACTGTATCATAGAATAAAAGAGGGTACTTTCTCTCGAGAATCTAACAATTAGGTTGAGGAAAAAAAATTGTTCAGAGTAACTAGTCTGAATGAGGAGAGGATTGCTTCCATGTGAATAAGGGAATATTTAAGAATATTTTACTTGATATATCCACAGAAAATGTCCACAAATTTGAAATGCCACTAACTCATTATTACATTTTCACATTAAAATTATTTTTAATGTGAATATGGCTATCTTCTGAAATTTTTATAACCAGAGTAAACATGCTATTATGTGTTTTACTTTTTCACATCTCATTGATGAATGATTTTCTGTATATCAAGATATTCCACATTTTTTGAATCTTTAATGACAATATGGTATCTCCTATAATTTGTGGATCACTCAGTTATGTTCATAATTCTTCAGACATGATTTATTTCCAAATTTTCACTGTTAAACTTTTCCACCTTCAGGAGTGTGTGTAAGTGTGTGTATGTGTATTCTCAGTTAGGGTCATTTTCTCAGAGTGTATTTTTAAAAAGTGTTTGTTTTAGAATAGAGTTAGATTTGTAGGAAAATGGTGAAGATTGCTCAAAAAATGTGAGTTATCTCATTTGTATGCAAACCTTTGTTTGTGCAGGGGACCCTAGAGGGAGAGTACACTCTTCATATGGTGGGTTCTCCATCCTGGAATCTGTTGCCTTCAGAGATCCATGAAATTGCTAGAATCCTGAATAACCCTCTCAAACTCTGATTTATTGCTGCACTTGAGGCTTGAATCTTCAAGCTTATCCAAATGAGTCTTTTTCCCCTGCATATATTTTAAGTGATCATATTTGTTGGAATAACTTAACTGAAGTTGATGATAAAAAACGACACGGTACCAGCATTTATTGAGGGTCTACTAAGTGTTATACACTGTATTAGACCCCTTCCCCATGTTATATCATTTAATCCCAATAATAACCCTAAACTAGAGGTATTGGAACACCATTTTATTTACAAGGAAGAGAGTTCAAAGTATCTGGCTTGTAATAAAGGAGTCAGAGAATTCCTCGAGTTTGTTGAGCTGCAAATCACACCACAGTTCCACTGCAAACTAAATAAAGCTTGAAATCAGTTTACAGTCAATAATTTTATTTCATAATTTCTTAAACATATGCACTATACCTTGAACACAGCGACCTATGGGGAAAAAAACAGAATAAAAATTTTAGACTCTACTATGGATCAGATATGTTGAAAACCTACATTTGTTTGTAGCCTAAATCCTCCAATAAATTTAAAGGCACATGCAGTTTTTAACCAGAGGATAGGTAATTTGCACATTTCACATGTTTCGTTATTCTCAACAGACTGATCCGGTCATAAATATTTTTTGAAATCTTCATGTGCTGTAGCAGAGTTTAATTTTCATACATATTAGAACTCAACTGGAACAAAGCATTGTAATATTTGGGCTTTATGTTTATAGAAGCAATTCAATGACGTATCAACATTGAAATGGGCTTAAATATTTCCTGGGATGGCACGTGAGATCTGTAGGATAACTAAGGACCTATGTTAGCAGGGAAGACAATATTTTGTTCCTTTCATGGCTTTAAATCCATGCTTAGTTTTCCTAAATTTCATATGTGGAAAGCGTCCATATATTTTTCTGAAGAGTTTATTTTTAAACACTACCATTTTATTTCTAGTAGCATGTTGTTAGTCTCCATGTAATCGTTTTTTTCTCATTTCTTTTTCTGTGGTTAACTTCTAGTTTCATGCTGCTGTGGTCAGAAAAGATGCTTGAGATAATTTCCATACTCTTAAATTTGTTGATGTACCATTTTATTTCTTAGCACTTATTTTAGTGAAGGCATATCTTGGCCATTAAAAACTTCAGTTAAATAACTGCAAACAAATATTTGCTATGCTCCCAGAAAGAAAAATATGTTCCATTATTGATTATGAAGCCCCAGCCCTGTCTTTTTAGGAGACTGATCAGGTATAGACCTATTCTTGTCCCTCTTTTGATCTAAATAGGGTTTTAAAAAATGAACAAGGCACAAAAGCTAGAATTGGTCTGATGGGAGTATTCAGAACCAAAGGAACTTCTCCCCTTAGGTGCTAGACACCAGGAGACAGGAAGTGTCATGAGTAAACTGTGAGAGACTGTGCATTTTGTGGTAGAGGTTGGGAAGATGTAGGAATAGGTTGCACGAGTGAGAAAATTCTGCTTAATAGAAGAGCAGGAGACTCCTGAGATTTGGGGATACCATATGTTAATAACAGTTGCTGTGGTCCTAGTATTTGTATCTCTTTAAAAATAGAGAGAGACATGAATGAAGATTGTATTCCATTCTGGGTCCGGAGTCTATAAGAGGGATACTGCTCCTGGATTAATTTAGGGGTTATAGCTTAATAAGCCTTACGTATGTATCGAGAAAATTCTGTAGCCTGATTTTATCATTTAAAATTTAAAAATATATTTCCGTGTTGATAATTACAAATATTTATTATCATTTGTATATGCTTCAAAGTATTCTACAGTGTGAATGTGACACATTTATCATTCCTCTATTTCTGGTTTGATAGGCTCTTTCCCGATTTTCATTGTTGTAAATACAATGGCAACATAATAAATAAGTAATATAATCCTGAACATCTATCTTCCTATTTTCTTGAGAAATTGGTGAGTCCAAGATCATAAATATTTTTAAGTTTTTGGATGTAAATTCCAAATTGTCCTCCATGAAAGTTTGTAACAATTTATACCATCAACAGCAGCATATGGAGGTCCTATTTTCTTATGTGGCGTATTTCTGTGACATAAATTGATGTGTAGTTACATGATTACCCAAGATTTTTTATCTAAAATGAGAGTGACGCATCACCATTCTTCCAGCCTCCCATTCAAGCTGACATCCAGGAAATATAAATTGCTTGGTTTTGCTCAAATATGAATGGATTGTCTTAAATATACGCCACTCAAATTACTTCTCAAGATGTGTGCCGTTCCCAAGGCTGCACTGTTTACAGAATCTATTTGAATCTTCTTGTCAACACCCAGACAGTATTCAAAAGACCATGCAGTTCTGAACTTACCCTTGTGAGATGTTTTAGAAGTGCCTGTTCTCCGCTGCAACATCCCCTCCTCCTTTGATCTGCAGAATTCCTAAACCAGTTTTGGCATGAAATGTGTCAGTGTAGTTGTGGATATCTGAACATTGTCATGGGAATTCTTGAAAATAAAATTAAAGGCACGTAAGGCATAGAATAGTTTGCTAATATGTATGTCATCCAGAAGCTGGGCTTTGACACATCTGTAACATCAGCTGATATTCTGATAATTAATTATGCCTGTATTTTCTTATTTTTGCCATCCCTTATCTCAGAATTTTCTACAGATCTCCTTACCAGCAAACAAGAGTATCCCTGGGCATGTTTACTTTGGTAATGTTTTCTTAAAAAAAAAAAAAGTCTTCTTTTCAACTCTAGGATTTCCCCAGTTTGGATTTTCTGGTGGCTTTCTGCCATCTGGGTGACAGTTGAGACCTTTCCACAATACTGGGAAAACAAAATAGAAACTGAAAATAAACTTCGCCAAAAGATCAGGACCCAATAATAAGGAAATGAGAATAAGCAGGCGAGTGAAAAACAAGTAAAAATACCCCATCATCTTACGTTAGTTCTTTGCATTTTCTTTCTTAGCAGAATAAGACAAATGACTGAAAGAAAACCATATAGAACAGACACAATATTATGACCTTTCGTAAATTAAGAAGTGAAATGTTAACAGCACAGGACCCTCTGGTCACAAGGAGGGAAGAATAAGGAACTAGAGTTGCCCTTTTTTGTCTTTGTTTTTCCCCTCACTGTGTGAGGCAAAGCAAGGTGGAAAAAGACAAACCCTAATCCACAGAGCCTGGGCTATTTCTCTTAGAAATTCAAGATGATTTACAGCTAATTTATCTGTCTTAAACCTTTCCACAGAGGAACCACACAGATCTCTAGGCAATTTCATGCTCAGTGTAGAGATGAGGAAGCTAAAACACCATTAAAAACACAATCAATCAGGGACAGAATTGGTCACAGAACCCTGCTTTTATTTTCTCCTCCATGGGTCTCTGATAATTTGGCCTCTGGAGTTTCTCTTCTTTACTGAGAAAAGTAAGGAAGAAAAGGGGACCTATAGGAATATTTGCACCCACCTGAGTCTTCAATTTAAATGAAAGCATTATCTCAGAGGGCGTGATTCAATGCATTTTCTTAATTGGAAATATTTTTTCTATTTTTCTCTTTCTTTTGTTTGTGCAAATCCTTACGTTTTTCTCCCCACCTCAATTTTTTTAAGGGATTGAAGAACTTACCTTAGGTGTGAAAGCAAGCACATATGAACTGAGATTTCCTAGATAATATAATTTTAGGAGGCATTTACTGAAGTCATTATTCATAGTCCCCAGAGCCCTACATAATTGCCGCATGACTAGTCCTCTGAACTCATCTCCTACTCCTCTGCTTTTCTGCTCCATACAGGTCTCTGAGCCTTTAACCCTCCACACTAATTCCTGCTTCAGGCTTTGAGACATCCTGTTCTGTCTCCCTAGAGGATTGTGTCCCAGTTGTTCACATGGCTGTCTCCTTCTTGTCATTTAGATTTGAACTCAAACCTTCCTTTTTCAGAAAAGTTTTCTCTTTCATCCTCAGGTCAAATTATACTTTTCAGAAAGTCAAAATCAAGACTCTCATACCAATCCTGAATTAGCATTAAATTTTTACCTCATTAATAAGAAAATAGTAAAGATGATAAAGCTTTTTCCAAGAAGAATTTGTAGAATAAATCATTCAGAAAAGGCATGCTGAAATGAATTTACTGTGTTAGACACAAAACTGATTATATCCTATAGGGCAATGAAACCATAAAATTTAGGGTTACTTTCTCTGCCAGGTAGAACCCATGGGTATTTCAGTTGGACAGTTGTATTCATGTTAATATGTAACTTTGCAGACCCCAATCACTAGTAAATACTAAGTCAAAGATATATTCTTTCTTACTCTTGTACCCTGAGCCCTCAAAACAATGTCTGACATATAGTAGGTGCTCAGTAAATATGGGGAGGGGTGATAGGGTGACCAACAATATTTGAGTGAAAGCAGCTAATGCATATAAGTTAGAAAGCAGAGGAAAACTGAGTATCTGACTGAAAAGTGAAAGCATGAACAAATAAAAACAGAAAAATAGAAGGCAATATACAGTAGTGCTAAATAATATGGATACTGTGTGTTTCAGAAGCACTGTCAAGATGATAACATCCACAGGAAAATATTATAACTTCCAACTATTGAAAGTATGACCAATACCCCAGAAATCCTCATGGATAAATTTGTTGCTAAGGAAGCTCTGTAAAGATAGGACCCTTATTAAATGGCATTTAGGGAGAATTATAAAGTATGTTTTAATGTTTATGGTACAGAATTTGTATTAGGATGTATGTTTAAGAGGCAATTGTAGGTGAAAATATGAATGGACACTCGAAATTTAATTAAAGCAAAAAACCATTTATTAAGTACCTACTTTGTTTAAGGCAAACTATACCTCATCGTAGTTTATGACATCTGGCCTCTGTTTTTCATGAAAATCCTTTTCTCCTGGTCTGATGAGTGGTAAATAGAGCTTAGTCACTTACATATTTGAAAAGGCATGACATTTACCTATAGCAGAACAAAAAAGGAATTAGCACTCCCTTTCTGTTTTTGCTTGAGTCTTATTCACTCACTAGTGTATAGAAGATGCAATAGAAATTCTCCAGAATGTTGAGAATTCACACTCTCTCTTCTGGTGAAATGACGGCATTTTTCCCAGTAATGTTTCCCTCTTGATTGTGTTCTCTGCATTTGGCTCTTATCATCCCTGAAATTAACTCACGGATATCTGATAATAGACTGGGAATGGGGGGAGGGTGGATTTTCTAAGATGTATAATTCTTTAAGGAATTTTTTCAGCCTTTCCCCCAAAACAGAAGTAAACAAAGAAAGGAAATGTTAGATTGCTAAGCCTGTTTAGAAAGCAAACACATTTTATCCCGTTCAAAATTCTTAACAGTTTAACATTTTGTGTGTGTGTGTGTGCGTGTGTATGTGTGTGTGTGTGTGTGTAGAAATAAACAAGCAGCTTGATGGTGTTATTTATTACTTCAATTCCTGCTTAGTTTTATAAACTTAAAACTAAGTTAAACATTATTTAACTCATCTGGAATTGTGTGGTTGGCATCGGGTTTGTAGGAAGAAGAATAACAAACATAATATAAAACTCCTGCAACAGAGGAATTTGCATTTCTTTCCATGTTATCATGATAAATATTTTTTTTCTAATTAGGGAAAGAGTTAGTCAATATTAAACTTTTCAACTGAACTTTCATTTCCAATAAAAGGAAAACACAGAAATTCCCAAGGCCTCTAGTAATTATTTTTTTTATGGTGCTTTATCATTGACATGACATTTCTGTGAATAAATGGTTAGTTTATTTTTGAGGAAGTAAAAAGCTTTTTATAGAATCTCACAAACAATCTTCAACAAATAAAAAAAAAAGTGAGTTGCAGATAAATTTTACCATTATGATTTTTATGTAAAGTTTGAAGACAAGCAAAAGTAAACATTATTTTTAAGGGATACTCACAGTAGTATAGAAATTCTTAAGAAAAACAAATGTCACCACAAAATTCAGGATAACTGATACCTCTATTAGGGAGGGAGAGTTATTTAATCATGGAAGGCAAACAGGGAGCTTCAAATATATTGAAAACATTCTAGTTCTTAAGCTGGTTGGTGGGAGCGTGGATATTATGTACATTATGCTTTATATTATATATGTATGATAAATATTCATTGCTTTTAAGAAATGTCTTATATTTCTCTTTCCAGTGTTTTGTTTCCATTATTATGGTACACTAATAATCCTAAAATTCTTTACGTGTGAAGTGTTAAAAATGCCATACAGAATATTTTTTTAATTGATGGACTAGTGTCTGAAGAAAGTTCAGTCTATCCCCTGCAGCCAGGAGCAAAATAGAAGCAGGAAGCCCCAGCAGGTATGAAAGACTGAGTGTGCAGCATTACCTGAGGACATCGATGGGATTCGTGCAGGTAGCCTGGAGCCTCAGGCACCTGTGCAGAGCCAGATAAAACATCTGAACCCACCCTCCATAAAGCTGGGACTTTGGGAGTACTATGTGTATAAAAACAAATTGATCTGTATGAAAACCATTTTAGCAATGGTGGACTAAGAAGAAAACTGTCTAATCTCTGTTTTAGTTAACAGAAAAAAAAAAAAATCTGTGGGATTTAGCAAGGACAAACCAGCCCACACAGGCCTAGAATCACATGTCTCTGTGGTCCCGAAATATTCCAAGAAGTATCTCGTTAAATAGCATTGAACAGATGATGTAGTACACTCAGGACCCTAGCAGAATTAAATGCTCATTCTCTCTGCACCCAGTCCTCACAGAATTCCTACATAGAATTGTAAAAATTAAGAATTTATAATTACCAACAAACACACACAAGGAAATAGGAGTCAAGAGCCACAACAAGCAACAGAACCAGACAAAGACTTCAAACACTGAAATCATTAGATACTGAATATAAAGTAAATATATTTACTATGTTAAAAGATATAAAAGGGGAATAAAAAAGATAAGTTAGGAGAAAGAGACTATCAAAAATGACCAAATATGTTTGAAAAAACATAACTTTTAGAAATAAATATATAATAATTGAAATAAAATAGATGTATTAAACAGCAGATTAGGCTAAACTAAAAATTAATGAAGTGGGAAATAGACCTCATGACATAATGTGGTATCTGCCATGAAAAAAAAACAAAAACAGAGCAGGGTAAGGAGGATCAGAAATACTGGTGCAGGGATGGAGTCTGAGTGCTATTTTGAGAGTGATCAGAGTAGGTGTCACTGAGAAAGAGAAGAGGGAGGCAGCCAAATAGATCTGGGGGTAGCGGCATCCCAGGAAGAAGCAGCGGCCATTAGTTGACAGTAGAACCAAATCAGTGCAGCCACAGTACATAGAAATGACTGAATGCTGGGGGGTAAAACAATGATCCTTTAAGCTTCCAGAGAAAGAAAAAAATATTGTCACAAAGTGTGTGGATTCATAATGACTTCAGACTTCTCAACAGCAGCAGTTTGGAGCTAGAAAATTCTAAGCAAGCCTTTCAAAATTCACAAGGAAAGTTCTATATAATTCTACACAGCCAAACTCTCCCAGTCAGTGTAAAAACATTTTCAGACATACAAATCTCAAAAATTTACCTCTCTTGTTCCTTTTCCTTGAAAAACTTTGGAAAATGTAGTCTACCAAGAATGAGGAACTAAACCAAGAAAGAGGAAGTCCTGGTATAGAAAAGAGTTGATCCAACAGAGGAGCATGATGAGGGGAATCCCAAGGATGGTGCAGAAGAAAGACTCCCAGATGGCAGCTGTGCACCAGATAGAAAACCCAGTGCTGTTGGGAGTAAGTTTGATGGCTCTGAGAGGGACTTCTGAGAGAATACCAGACACAACTGGCATCTTTTTTTTTTTTTTTTAAAGAGTCTATGCTTTTTTAAAAATTTTATTGAGCGGGCTTTCTCTAGTTGCGGCAAGCGAGGGCTACTCTTCGTTGCGGTACTCGGGCTTCTCATTGTGGTGGCTTCTCTTGTTGCAGAGCACAGGCTCTAGGCGTGTAGGCTTCATTAGTTGCGGCACACGGGCTCAGTAGTTGTGGCTCACGGGCTTAGTTGCTCTGCGGCATGGGGGATCTTCCTGGACCAGGGCTTGAACCTGTGTCCCCTGCATTGGCAGGTGGATTCTTAACCACTGTGCCACCAGGGAAGCCCCACAACTGGCATCTTAAGAAGAGATCTAGAAAACTGGCAGAAGGTCTGAGGCTTAGACTATTAATAAGTACATAGAAAAAATGGCAAATGAAAAGCAAGAGGACACATTAGTCCTAGGAAAACAAAAAATTGTATAGAAAAGACATTCAGTCATGGTTTCCCATCTGCCACAGTTGTGAATGGGGCTCTCATATGATGCAAATACTGCTATGGGTTGGGAAATAATCCTTGGGGACTGAGGGAGAATGGAGTGGGGACTGGATGTGAAGAGATAATGCCTGAGACTGAAAAATCAAAAAGTAGCAACAAAAGTGTGTTATTTAGAGAAGAAGTCATAATTACCAAATCACCCAGATGAATTACCTAAAAGAGGTAAAAATGCATAGAGAAAGTGAAGATTGTGGAGACAGTGGAGAAGAGGGAGGCATACTGCTATTTTTCTTAAACTCAGAGAGTATGATAGTACTTTTAATAAAATATAATGAGAGCCACATATGTAAGTGTAGATTTTCTAGTAGCCACATTTAAGAAAAAGTAAAAGGAAACACGTACAATTAACTTTAATAATATGTTTTACTTAACCCAGTCTATCCAAAATATTTCAACTAGTAATCATTACCAAAAAATTTATTAAAGAGACATTAAGTCTCTTTTTCCATACTAAGTCTAAAACCCAGGGTGTGTTTTATCCTTGCAGCACATCTGAATTAGGACTGGCCATATTTCAAGTGCTCAGTAGCTACTGAAGGCTAGAGCTACCTCATATGACAGTGCAACTCTGAACTATATGCCTGCATAATTTTGATAATTTTTTTAAAGTCATAAAGAGGCACTGATGTGGACAGCTTGTCCACTTATTTTGTGAATGTAGAAATGCACTAATGTCATCAAAACAAGGGACCAAGTATTTGAAAAGACCATGAAAAATGGAACTTGCTTGAGAAAACTCCATGACAAAGTGAAATTGTGGATTTTTCATTCACCATCAGAGCATGGGATCTCTGTAACTCCTTCCTATGTTATATTTCACTTATTTTTACAACCCATTCCCTTTCCCTTGTAGGTGAATAAATGTAGATAAGTGACTTGCCCAAACTTATTCAGTTAATAAGCAGCAAAGCTAAACTCAGATTCAGGCAGTCTGATACCACCAACCGCGACCTTCACCACAGCGCCCTGCATGGGGATTCCATCTGAATGTCTGGGTGCGGTTCAGTTCGCTGAAGGTGATAAATGTCTAAATAAGTATATTACCCACCTTGATCTGAATGTTACTCACATGACAGTGAGAAGATCGAGATGTTTCTACTTCTTATTCTTGATGAAGAAATTCAGAGTCAATATCCCTATTTTAACTATTTGAAGTAATTTGTGATTTTGAGTGAAGTAATTTGGTTTTTAACTATATGGCCATTAAAATAAGTTTGAAATAGAAGAATTATATTTCTCAACAGACTCTCAATGTCTTTCAGGAGTTATGCAGTTAAATGGAGTTTTTACAACTAATGAATTCGATATAGCGAATCAATTCAACTGTATTGACTTTCTATTACTTTATAATAAATTGCCCAGCAATGTGGTAGCTTAAAACAACACTTATTATCTCACAACTTTTTAATTGAGTGCAATCAAGGTGCTGGCCAGGACTGTGGTCATCTCAAGCCTCGACAGGGAGGCTGTGCGTGCACACCCACTCATGTGCTGCTGGCCAGAGGCATCGGCTCTTTGCCGCGTGCACCTCTCCACTGGGCTACTCGTGACATGTTAACTTGCTTCCCCCAGAATGAGGGCTCTGAGGGGTAGGACTGGGCAAGCAAGATAGGAGTCACAGTCTTTCTATAAACTAATCTCGGAAGTGATAGCCCATCACGTTTGCTGTCTTCTGTTCACTAAAAGCAGGTCACTAGATCCAGCCCACAATCAACGAGGGGAGATTACAAACGGGTGTGAATACCAGGAAGCAGAGATCAGTAGGGCCAGTCTAGAGACTGCCAACCACAATGATCATACTTACTCAACACTTCACTCATGGAAAGATGCAGTTCCTTTCCATCATTCATTCACCCATTAGTAATCATTGAACACCTACTTTGTGCCAGCCTAGAAATCTGGGGGGCAAATCAGATATTCTCATAACCTTCCTAAAACCTACAGTCTACCGTCCTCAAAATTAAGCACCTAAATGGTTTTGATCAAAAAGAATAAAATGGTTTAAACAGTGAGAAAGCATACTTCAGGAGCTTCTGTCTCACTAACTGCCTGGCTGCTGCACTTGTAAAGCAAATACAGATGACCTTTCAGTAAAGATGAAGAGTCACCCTGGTCTTCCTAGGTCGTGATTCTCTTATCTCCTTGCTTGGCTGTACAGATTTCCCAGCTCAGTGAGAGCCTGAGTGACTTCCTTTAATTTCTGTATTGACAATACAATGTAAGGCCTGCAGATCAGAAGTTTGAGCTCATCCAGCTGTGGAAAGAAAAGCGGCTCAAGAATTTAGCCTTTTGACTCTCCCTCTAAACTATAAACTGATAGAAACTGAGATCAGTAAGGCTCAATCCAGATCCCATGAGCATTCTTTGTCCTCTAACCAAAAACTTAATAAGTTTTTGATAAGAGTTGAAACCAGGATGATTCCCTAATTGCAAAATAAATAAGCACATGATCAGTGGTTGAAGGTGCCTGTGAACTGTATTTCTAGAGTTCTTGAAGTTCTTTCTGTTAACCTTATCAGACTATCCCCTCAGTGAATATTTCATATCATATGGTGCCAGGTGTCTGTATTCTCATACTCTGGTCCATTTCTTAAGAGTGTGCACTAGTGAGTTTTATTGTCATATTAGAGCTCGTAACATCTTCAGATTTTCAAAGTCACCAATTTGAGTAGATACACAGTAGCTTCATGTAAACACACACACACACACACACACACACACACACACACACACACACACACTTCCCGCTCCTTGTCACCCAATAGAGGTCGCATCAGAGATATCTCAGCCAGACTTAGTTTCTACTTAGTTGGGTAAACAGTCTGAGTATTTCAAGGTAGCAGAAAAGAATGCCTTATAAAAAATTAAAACATGTAATTAAGCTTTGAATAACACCACTGAATATATGTGAAGCAAGTTTATGTTGCAAATCATTTATCGTAATTGCAAATAAGAATGCTGACATATCTAATGAAAAGAAATATGCCATATATTTGTGATGTTTGTACATGTTTTATAAGAACAAACTGGCCAGATAGTCATGCATTTAGATGGTATAAAATTCTCTAAGACTTGAGAATCCACCTGCCCCAGACTCCAGCAGTAGCCTCAATTCTGAATGGCTTAATATTCTGCTATTGTGTTCCAACTCTGAAAGTTACCACCAGAATAATAGACACGTACCTGTTCATAACTCAGCAAATCACAGAATTTATTACAGAATCTAGTCTGTGAACAAACAATAATCTCTGCTACTTGAACAATTTTAAATGTTTTTCTCCACTTTAATTAAAAGTATTCCTTATAGACACACATTCTTTTTTCCCAAGTAAGTAGGACACTGACAGTCTCACCCTGAAGATATGCTAATGGACCCTGAAATATAAGAATTCCTTTTAGGGACTTCTCTGGTGGTCTGGTGGTAAAGAGTCTGCCTTACAATGCAGGGGATGCAGGTTCAATCCCTAGTCAGGGAACTAAGGTCCCACATGCCATGGGGCAACTAAGCCGACATGCCACAACTACTGAGCTCACGCACCTCAACTAGAGAGCCGTGTGCCGCAAACTACAGAGCCCATGCTCCCTGGAGCCTGTGCCACAACTAAAGAGGAAGAGAAAACCCACATGCCACAACTAGAGAGAAGCCCGCGCATCACAACGAAGAGCCTGCACACCGCAATGAAAGATCCCGCGTGCCGCAACTAGGACCCGATGCAGCCAAAAATAAATTAAGTAAATAAATAATAAATCTTTTTTTAAAAAAACTTAAAAAAGAGAATTCATTTTACTCTGATTTGTTAACAATAAACATAGTTTAAAAAATCATTTCACTTATTTATTAAAATTAATGGTCAGATAAGTCATTAATGAAAGCATCTATAGCAAATGTGAGTTCCAGAATCAAAGCTTTTGAACCAGAGTTTTCAAAAGCCAAATAACATGGAACTCTATGAACTCAACAAATGGGGAACCCTTGAAGCATATCTGCTAACTACCTGGGATGGTGGGTTGGCAAATATTTGTGTACAAAAGTAGAATTGATCCCAACATGGCATCAGGAATTGCAAGATAAGAAATATGTGATCCTATGTTTTGTAGTAGACTATAAGGGAAAAGAATCTTATAAAGAACATATATATATATATATATATATATATATATATATATATAACTGAATCACTTTGCTGTACACCTGAAACTAACACAACATTGTTGATCAACTATACTTCAGTAAAAAAATAATAAAATGAAATCTTTAACATGCCTTAAAAAAAGTTGGCAATCTGTATAATCCTTGATACTTCTGGGTAATGTCATAATCAGAGATAAAGGCACATAAGTGCATTAATATCTCTAAAGCAGTGCACTCTCTTTCTTGCCTTCTTTTTGTTTATTTTTCTGACATTTTATTGTATAGATTCTATTGCAATTTAAAACCCATATTTAAGAGGAGTAATTTAGGGAATCTCTTACCAGTTGTGGGCTTTTTGAGAAGCCTTTTGAGACAAACTAAGTTACTAACCAACTAGTTTAGGATTGAAAGTTTTATGTGTTGTGATGCTTCTCCTCCCCTAGCAGAATAGTCTGGAAATATATCAGGATGATATCTGAAGAATGATGTTAATGTCAATTCACTACAGTGTGTCCATTTCTGGATGTTTGATGGTAAATTTTACGGATCTGAGAAACAATATCTGAGAAGAGTTGGACATTAGAAGTAGTAAGAGAGAAGGTTAGTTCCTTGGAAATGTTTTAACAGGAATTTGTCTGGATGAAGTCTAAGAACACAAACACACCTTGTGTACTTTTTTTTCTTCTCTCTTGTGGCTTATTGCAAGATGTTGAGTGTAGTTCCCTGTGCTGTACAAGTGGGACCTTGTTGTTTGTCTGTTTTATGTAGAGTGGTTTATATCTGGTAATCCCAAACTTGTGTTATGTTTTTAATGTAAAACCTACTGATACCCAGATATGTAAATATATATGCATTCAAGTAAAACAAACAAACAAACAAAAATCAGTGATTGAGGAAGCCTGCACGTTTTATTTCTAGGGTCTATCTCCTATAGAAATTCGCACACTACACATATATGCACAAAGATATTTATTGCTGTATTCTTTTTGCAAAAGCCAAAGGCATATAAAAAATTTAAAAACTTGAAAGAAGCCTAAACTTCTATTGGTAAGAGAATGCTTCCAATGATTAAACTTCTATTAGTAGGAGAATAATTACTGCTATAGAATATTTCACAGCTCTTATGGAATATAAAGTAGGGCTATATATACTGACCTAGAAGAATATAATATGAACAGAAAAAACACATGTTGCATAACAATATTACATGTCCCTTTAAAGATAAAAATAATGTAGTATTATCTTAATAAAAATAAGTAAACCTGGGAATTCCCTAGTGGTCCAGTGGTTAGGACTTCGTGCTTCCATTGCAGGGGGCACAGCTTCGATCCCTGGTTGAGAAACTAGGATCCGGCATGTCACGTGGTTCAGGCAAATAAATAAATAAATAAATAAATAAAATAAGTAAAGCATACTGTAATACAATCTAATCAAAATATCTATGTGGGCAGAAAAAAATTTAAAGGCTACACATAAGCTATTAAAAGTGGTTACCTTTGAGGAATAAGATTAGAGCACTGGGCAAGGAGGTAGTAACTTTCACTTTTTTACTTTATATGCTTCCATATTTTATTTTTTTCTTTTACAAAAGTACATATTACTATTGCATTACTCACCACAATATGCAGCACTTCACTTTTTATAAAGTGGGACCTTGTACCCCATTATTTGCATGTGTAGTTAATTACAAACATGTTGACACATAACAACCTATAAATCTCTGTGATATTAAACGACAGTGTTACAATAGCTGTAATGCACATTAAAATACTTTAACATATACAGTGTGATATTATGTATGTATTGTTTAGCTTGTGCATTAATCCTGAGACTGAAAACAATAAGTGGTCTGTAGCTTGGCCCACTTGCCTTCTAATCAGGAAGACTGTTCTTCAAAGATGTCTACTATAAGAAGTGTTTCTGTTATCCATATCTCTATCAGTAATTTCCTGTAAATCAGGGCTTGATTTACTATTTTATTGTTTAAGAAAATGATGCAGAAAATGTTAGTAATGCAGATTAAACTTAAATGTTTTTCACATCTATAGCCATTACACTATAAATAGGACAAAAAATTAAAGAACTATTCTTCCAGTATTTGAAAACGCATCTGATTCAGCAAAGTAACATGCCATAGATGGTCAAATGAGCTTCCAACATAAGTCTTCAGTGTTTCACTTCTGCAATACTCATTAACAAAAGCAAAAGTAGTAACTAATATTCATGAAGGATCTACTCGTTCGTTAATTGAAACCCTAGGCTGGCTACAGATGCAAGAGTGTGGCCCAAATCAGTGAGGCATTCCATGAGATTCAATTAGCTCAATGCAATCTACCATAATGAAAAGTATATATTTTATTATTACTTGTGAAAAGTGTTCTTCACATCTTTCATCACACATGCATACACACACATACATTTTTCAAAGATAGTTGTTAAACATTTATCAGCACGCTGCCAAGTTATGGTAGCATAAGTAATGCTCCACCAGTTCAAAACTTCATTAGTGGATACTATTGATGTATCTGTTCAAAAGAACTCATGCACTGTGTATGACCAAATTGGCATAGGTAGGTTCAAAATAATGAGATGATGGCAAAGAGGCCACATTTTAAGCCCAGCATCAACTTTTCTATTTGGCTGCATGCTTTTCAGGACTAGCTGCTTAAAATCAAATTCTTTTTTTTTTTTTTTTTTTTTTTGCGGTACGCGGGCCTCTCACCGCTGTTGCCTCTCCTGTTGTGGAGCACAGGCTCCGGACGCGCAGGCTCAGCAGCCATGGCTCACGGGCCCAGCCGCTCCACGGCATGTGGGATCTTCCCGGACCGGGGCATGAACCCGTTTCCCCTGCATCGGCAGGCGGACTCTCAACCACTGCGCCACCAGGGGAGCCCTAAAATCAAATTCTTTTACAAAGGCTCTAAATAGGCATTGTTGCACAGTAGTTAATTAAAATTTTACACACCTATGAAAAGCTGTTTTGAAAATGAGCCTCAGGAAAATGGATTGGATTTTTAAATAGTCACGAATAATTATTCCATGTTAAAAGAAGTGAGATTTATTTTTTAATTGACTTAAACTCCAGAAAAAAATATTCAACATATACACACTTCCACACAAAACACATCATGGCTCTGGGGGAATCGGGGAGAGGAAGGGGGTTTGGGTTTGGGATTTGGCAGTACTAATTTGAGGAAAGGAAATTGTTGAAGGCTAGATATGCACTCTGTTACAGTAAAACACTTTGATATCAAATTTGGGGAGAAAGATAAAGCAAAATAGATGTACTAAATTATCTTTCATTATCTTAGTTGATTGAAATGTGGACCTGTTTCTAGGAATTTTCTTTTTGTCTGCTTCAAATGCAGTATTCTTATGAATACACGTGAAAAATGATTGGAAAAATAATGGAGACGTACAATCAATAGTAACAATAAAATAGAGTATGATTACCTTATTGTATTTCATATGCAGCCCTGCTCTTGCATATTATTTGGTCCAGAATTTACTTGAAACCAGCCAGTGACTTGCTGAATTCCTCTCATGTATAAATTCCAAAGGCTCACCATGAGTAGCAGGGCCCAGGCAGCTTTATCCACGAGCTGAGCCTCCGGTCCTCTTGCCTTTAGCTGCTGTTTAATACCAGCTGTTTGTTCTTTCTACTCCTCCCCCTTCTTTACCTCCTCCAGGTCTCATTTTAAAAACCTGCCCCATAGATACCCTATTCAATCCTCTGAGTTTCCTTGGCAACTCTCAAAGATAGGATAGTGCACAGCTTCCCAGTCTAATTCCATCACATCCCTCAATTAGTTCAGTTAAGCCTTTTATAGGCAGTCAGATATTCCTCAGGACTGTAATCAGGAGTTGGCTCACTCTAAGTTGTGTTTAGAGATCCTCACAGGGTGATTTCCTATGCCCATCCTCTGGGCTTTCTTCCTGCAAGGTCCCTTTCCCTAATACCAGAAAGCAGAAGCAGATTGTTATACAACCCACCTTCGTGCTTCCCTGGACTCTACCTCGAAGATTACTTTTTTCAAGTCTTCTGGCTGCCCTGCCCTTTGACATCTTCTAAAGCATGGCAGGGTTCCTTGGTTGGCAGTAATTATCAGGGTTGTCAAGTTTTCAGCTTTATGGCCTCAAATGAGAATCAAAATGTTCATGTTTCAAGCCAAATACCTCATTGCATATGATATTTGCAAAGAAGACAGGGGTAGACCATTCTTTATATTTTGAAAAGAGAAAATCACCTCTGGCCTACCTTTTCACCCAAGAGGTGCTACCATACAACAGACCTGCCAACAAGGTCAATCTAAATACTGCATTGAGCCTTGCTGAGGAAGGCTGCCCAGATGGAGTTACCTGGCCATTCAGATCTGTAGAACGTTATGCTAGCTTTGAAAAAATCAGGTGGGAACAAATTTTTGTAATGAGAATTTGACAGCACTCTTTTGAAAATCTAGTTCTGATTATTAAAGCATTTAATGTAATAAGGCACAGACACAACTAAGAAGATTGTTTAATTCATTGCATAAAATGCATGAATTAATTAGGCATTTAACACCACACTAAAGATGGCTATATGTAAAGAAACACAATCTTGAGCTGGCTTACTCTCTTATATAATCAAAGTGAAATTAGATTTTTATCCAGTAATTTATGCTGAATTAAACCAATAGTTTGCTATTATACATTTACAATGGATATAAAAGCAAGGCAATAAACATGGAATTGCTCTAAAGGAATAAATCACATGTATAATGTGATGAATAGGAACATTTTCTTGAATATTAATTCAGTTTGGAGTGGCTGACTGTTCTTGGGATCATGCACTGTGTAATAGAGCCGAGATTGCTTCTACAAGTCTAATGGGAGTTGTGAATTCACACAGCATAGAAAACAAATTTGTTTCCGTACTGACTTGGCCAGTGGGCGTTTCGGAAAATTGAAATCACAATTTGTGGCAGTGTCCCCTGTTACTGGGAACATTTTGCAGTGAAAATCTACTTTCTCTCTTTCTTGTAGTTCTTTTCTTCAAAATATGTGTATACTGCACATTTTTGACCAGAGCTAAGCAAGGTGATCTGATTAACGTTTACTGCCTGCAGTACATTTAGAGAAGAGCAACAGACCTTATGTCTTCAGTCTCTGAGGTGGTCATTCCAGAAAATTTTGCATTCTGCTTTCCAACCATTTCTTAATCTTCAAAGAATTTAACACTTCATAATTCAGTTGCACTTACAAAAACAATTTGGAAACAAATAACATGCAATGGATTCAACAAAAAGCTATGATCGTGCAGGATTTGTTTACTTGTTTTTAAAGCCGTAAGCCCATGAAAAGTGAGATACTTATTTTTATTGTGTCATGTCCTGTGGGAGGTAGTCATATACCCAAACTTCATAGAACTGAGAAAAAAAATAACATTGGCATGGACTTGGAAAACCTAACAAAAAATTGTCCATCTCTTAAGTCAGAACTTCAATTTAAGTCAAATACTTCAATTTATTGGTTTAATCATGAGAGGGACATTCAAAACTTACCATAAAAAAGAGTTGCTGAAATTTGCTTATACACTAAGCAATCTCCATACAGTATTTTACAGATTATTTCAACAAATATAATGTCCCTCAAACCTTGTCCTGAAGCTGTTGGCATTACTGAAGAAAGTTTGGGTGTATTTTCAGATAAACTGAATTATTCCCCACTCCTCTCTCATGTATTAGTAATTACAGGAACAGATTTCTAAGAAGATAAAGTTTGTTTCTTTATCAACCTGCCATATAAAAATGTTTCCTTACAATCTAGTCTAGGTGGCTCTTGCTAGCATCTACTTGTTTGTAAGACTGATTTACTGCCAAAAATTCTGTCTCCGTGCCTAACTCCAGTCACTGTTTCTTTAATTTGTTCTTGTCATGTTTTTGGTAAAAAGAGATGTGAGCAAGTTATTCTTACTCATATAGCATTCAGCATGAATATAGCTACTTTTATTTTTAAAGGCAGGTAACACTCCCTAGCTGCTGATTTGTTGTATGTCCATGGAGGAGAATAGTTTTGGTTTTTTTTAAGTATAAGTAAACTCTTTTATATTTACTGAAAATGCTATCCAATTTAGCTTGCTGAGAAGGATATACACAAAAGACTTTGAAGCCTTTCTGATACTAAGAGATATAAATCTATACCTTATGATGAGCTATTTAGTCTTTCTTGCTTATGTTCCCAAAGTAAAAAAAAAGTCCTTGCAAAAAGCAGCTTCTAACATGAATATACATTTTTGCCACCTGTTACTCCAGTGAAGACATTTATCATAATTAAATTCTAGTGGGGTTTCTTTGTGAAAGTGAGTTAACTTTACAAAAACATCCTTAAGGAATTTTTAGGGACTCCCTAGTTGTGTTAATGAAATCACTTTTCTTTTAACATTTGGTGTAAACCTGCTTTCATCTTAATCTTCTCTGTTTCTGCATCATGGACCAAATTGCACAGGCCCAGACAGAGCCATAATCCTTGTTTATTCTTCTCTCCTCGGGCCTCATACCAAAATCCAGCAGCTAGGCCTGTCACCTGTACTTCTGAAATAGATCCCCAATCTGGTCACTTCTCATCACCTTCACTGTTACCATCTTGGTCCCTACATGCATCCCCTCTCTCTGTGCTTTTTCCTATGGTCGAGTCTCCACTCTGCACTCAAAGGGGTCTTTTAAAAATACAAATCAGATCATACCCTTTCCTCAGCTTTAAAACTGATCAATGGCTTCCACTCAAGCTTAGAACAAACTCCATATTCTTGACCATGGCCATCATGACCTGGCCCTGTCTACCTCTCCAAGCTCACCTCTTACCACACCCCTGTATGCTCACTTAAGCTCAACCATGGTGGATTTCTTACTTCTCCTCACATACTCTGAGATCATGGGCCTCTGGGCCTTTTCCCACACGTTTCCTTCTGCCAAAAAGGCTCTTTCCCTACAACTTCTTATTGCCCTGCCTCGCCATTCAGATCTCTGCACAGATATCACCTCCTCAGAGAAGGATGTTCCTAAACGTTTTCTTTATCCTCCCTCACTTACCCTACTGAACTTTTTGCACAACATTTATTATTATAGAAATTACCTATTTTTTTTCCTTGTCTGCTTCCCTTACTGGAATGGAAGTTTCATAAGCATGTGGACTTTGAATATTTTACTGCTGTATTCTCTAACACTACAGGTCTCAAACAGAATTTCTTACATAGTAAGCATTCAATAAGTATTTCTTGATGGATTAAATAAAGAAGAGCTTACTCTTTCAAAGATGGGTTCCACTTTTAAAATCCCATTCATTTGTAATGTTTACTGTGTCTTCTTACTTATCTCATGTCTCTTAGAAACAAAAAAATTACCCAGATTTTCCCTAAAATATTTCTGTTAACACTGCTAAGAGAAGAGAAAGGAATGTTCACAACAACCTACCTAATCTGTAGTGTATGACAAAGTAATGTATAATCAGAAGTTTATAATCACAAAATTTCTTATGTTTTAAGTTAATTTCCATTGTTCAAATAAGTCTTAATCTCCAAAGGAAAGCGTTTAAAAACATCTCCCTTTGATAAGGGCTTTAAGGCCATTTCTCTCTTTGGCAGTTTAAATTCAATAATTATGTCATTTGTCATCACCAAGAATGTTCTTAATTAGATATGCTATTAGTAATGTGCCAATCAATTCATCACTTGATGAATGTCAGTCACAAATAATTCTGATGTCATTTTTTCTTTAATATAGGAACTAGGGACCACCTATAAATCCCAGAGAAAGTCTCAGACAGCCTCAGATGAAGAGCGTATTCTCCCCCTGATGGCAAAAACTGATCAAAATTCTAGGCAGGTCGAGGCTTATTTTTCCTTTATCTGAATTGATCAGTCTGTTATTGTGAGCTTAAATCAAGGCACTTTAATGAGTTTTCCAACACAATCATTATTGTAACTTAATATGCAGAAAATGACTTGAAGTGACTTAAAGTGACTAAAGTATTTATAATCTTGTTGACCTAAAACTCTGATTTATTAAGAATTTAAATTGTGATAACAATGATAATAAATGAAAACATTAATGTTTAGTTCTTGGGTACAATTAGGAAGAAAATATACTAAATTTAGTGGTTGCTCTAGTACTCTATGTCTCTTAGTCATAATCTTCATACCCAAAATAAGTTAATGACTTGAAGTATTTTCTTTTCAACAGTGCATTCTGGCCTGATAACTATAAATCAGCATTCTTCCAGATGTGTTCTGCAGAATGCTAATCTTAGAATGTTAAAAGGTACTTTGCAAATAATGATGATGATGATGATGATAAAGTTCTTTACTGGGAAAAGCTGAACTAATCAAAATTGAGTTGCTTTGCTTTAGGACTTCTCAGAGCCTTGAATAGGCTAAAATAAATTGTCCATTTCCAAGAGGAATTAGATATCAGTCTCCCGAATTATCTTACCACTGAACCATTATTTAAAGGAATATCTTTTGGACAATTGTTCCAGAAAATACCTCTGTAATTCATTATCTGCAAACATTTGACACTTTGTTGTGACACTTCTTTGATGGTAAGACTGGTAGAGCTTTTCCCATAGACTTAATGGACAGTGATTCAGCAGAGCTGTGTTGATCATAACTGATCTCTTCTACTTTCTGCTTGATCCCTGAAATTCCAATGCTTAATCATTTATTATTCATTGTTAAATATTATTCATCATTAAATAATAACTCAATTATGTGGTCCCATGACCTTCTTAGTGACAAATCCAAAGTATTCTTTCCATTCCTTATCCCATTTTATCTCCTTGGGGCATTTGGTGCAATTGATCACTCTCTACTACTTGAAATTCTTCTTAGGTTTTTTTTTTTTTTTCACATCTTTATTGGAGTATAAATGCTTTACAATGTTGTCTTAGTTTCTGCTGTACAACAAAATGAATCAGCTATATGTATACATATATCCCCATATCCCCTCAAGACTCATCTCTCAATTTCTTGTATTATTCCATTTTCTCTGTTTGCTTCTTATATGTTGTATCCAATTTTTGCTAGCCTTCTTTTCTCTCTCTCCATTCTCTCCCTGTTTTATCTCGTCCAAAGGTATTGCTTCAAATGCCATTATAGACTGATGGCTCACAAAGCAGTATCTCTGAGATCTCTGATTGCCTACGAAACCTCTCTACTTGAATGTGTAACTTCCAATTAATTAACAGCCCTCTTCACTATAGTGTCCGCAGGTACTTCAAATTCAAGTTGCAAAAAACTTAATTCATCATCACCCCACCCAACACTTAACAAACTTACTGCTTCCTGATATTTCCTGTCTTCATTCAGGGTTGAATTCACAGAAATTATCATGATTGGCAGTGTGATATGGTGGGTAAAACATTTAGCTTGGAGACAGATTGCTTGAGTTTGAGTTGTATGGCTGCGTTAAGAACTTGTATAGCCCTGGGTAATCGGTTCCCAATTCTGGATCTCAGTTCTTTCATGTATAAAATATCAGATAAGCCTATACTACTTTGTTGTAGTCTTTCACTGACTCTATCTCATTTACCTTCATTCTTGGAAGATTTTAGTTCCTGGCTCTATCTAACACTATCCCTTAGTGATTTAATCTGTTCATATTACTCTTCCAACATCCTTATCACTAAATTCTCAGAATTCCTCTTCTCCAGTGGTCATGTCCTTTATAAAACCTCAGCCACTTACTCCCATGGTTGAATCCTAGACCTTGTCACTGCAAATAAGCAATCCCTCTAAAATCTTAATTCCGAGCACCCGTTCAAGCAACTTATTCCCTCAGTTCTTCGACTGCACTGAGACCTACAATCTATTGATCCAAATACTTTTTCTCTGGCATTCCTCTCTTCCTCCCCCATTACCCCCCCCCAAAAATATATCATTGACTCAACCTGTGAATATGTAGCCCATTTCTTCTACTGTAAAGAGCCCATATATTTTAGAAGAAGCATGCCTAACTTTCAAATGTGTTGATTAGTAAGTTCTTTGTATTTGTCTTCAAGGCAGCCCTAAGCATATTTGCAAATTATTGAATCTAAAGTTAATATTTTCACTTTGACTGTCGAGCTTTTATATCAAATATGTGATGAATTGCAGGAACCATGGCATTTTCCTGCCTTGTAGCTTTGAAATAATTATATCTTTAACTAATTCATTATTGTAATAGGGGACGTTTAGGCTAGAATGTTACAATATTAGTGTTTTAAAGATGAGAGGCAAGACTCCAGTATCCATAGCAACATGAAGTTCTTCTTTTCATCTCTTAAGTGACCAAAGGTGATTATTACTTTTCTTTACATTATTATATCAGAGTTTATCACAGAGGTGAAGAGCATGTACTAGCATTCAAGTGAGGTAAAGATATTTAAGGCAGAAATAGATACAAGTACCACTGAACACCCCCACCCAACAGGATCCTTCCTCCTCCCCGAAGTGAAGGAATTTATAGTTCTAGTCAGAAGCAAAGGGGTTTTAAACAAGACTTGAAATATTACTTGCTAATTAAAACTTTCAGCTAGGTTGGGAAGGAAAACAACAATGCTATGCAATCTTAATCATTAAAATGATGCCATAAAATCTTAGGGACGAAGAAGGAGTACCAGTGAGATCCATATAAGTCCTAAGGTGTTCGGCCTCATTGAAGTAAGACAAGTTCTTTAGGTGGCAGAATTTACAGGAGAGAAAGAGAGAGATAATAACAGAGATTGACAGAAACCTAAAGACAATATAGCAAAAGTTGATATGATAATGATGGATATTTTAAAAGAAGGAAGTTATATTATTTTCACTATTTTTATGTACACTTGAAATATTTCATAATTAGAATAACTTTAAGGTTAAAAGAGAGAAATCATGAGATAAATTTAAGAAGATGATAAATTGCAGGATTAAAGGACTTGAAAACTAAGTTCTGCTTAAAACTGTCTTTGTCATATGTGAGTTGTGTTAATTAACAGATGACTGGAAAGAGTTCATCAAATAATCTATCCCCCAAAACTATTTTTTATCTACTTATAAAAATTTTTCACTTATCTATGACCAAACTAATTCTTTGATGTTATTGGGTGCCATGTACTTATGGACATCTGTCTCTTATTTTGCAGGAGCCAGTAAGCAATTGATTTTTATTTTACATCCATGATAAGACTCACCAAACTTGTAGTTTCCATTTCTCTTTCCATTCTGCCAAAATAATGATAACAGCAACATCAACACATATCAGGCCAAGTAGTGTCCTAAATGCATCATATTTAATTTATTTAGTCCTCACATCAAACTTACGAAGTGGATTCTGTTAGTATCCTCTCCTTACAGATAAGGAAACTGAGTTACAGAGAGGTAAGAAATTTGCCCAGGATCACAGTTGGCCACAGGTTTTGTGCTCTTAAACATTACTCTCTACTGCCTCTTGATCATGGCTCTAGGAAGTTAAGGAGTTTTTATTAACCATACACTATAATTTATTCATGCTATAAATAGTTACTGTATTTCACTCAACCAGGTGTTAGGGATTTTAGCAAACCCAGGAAGAGAGAATTAAATCAGCAATAACACAAGATAAGAGTTATGGTGCTGAAAATATCAGGAGTTGTCAGTAACAGCAAGAACAGCTAAGCCAGTGTAAGGAGAATATGATTCCTTGTCAAAGACAGAATTCAACCAAATTACTAGAAAAAGCAAACAGTCCATTGTTCCATGCTGGTGACATTGAGCTCTGAAAGAGTGAAGCAGGAGAAAAGGTGGCCAGAGGGTGATTATGCATCAAGATATACCCAAAGATAAAGAAATCACAAAGTGTAAAAAGCCAGCTAAGAGCATTGCCAGTTTGCCAGGGTCCTTGCTAGAAGACAGGGCAGGTTCAGATTTCTTATTGTAGTGGACACAGAGATGCACTACCCAGAATTCCCTCCATGGAAGGACTTGCTGCCCAGCCGTGTGAGGTCAGCAACACTCCAGCCATCACCTCCTCCTGGTCTGCCCCGGCTGCAAAGGATGACCTTCCCAAAATCACCTGCTTCCCAGGATAGCCCACAAATTCACCTCAAGATGAATGAAGAAGTTCAGATAATTATTTCAAGATTAAAAATAGGTGTGATTTTTGTTTTATTTAAGATATATATATATACTCAGGTAATTTCCTTCCATTTCTGGGTTTTGATTTAGACAATTTGTTTGGGTCAGTTTACATTATGTAGTGCCCATCCAAGAGTATCTAAATAGCAAATATATGTGAAATGCCTAACAGTCTGATGTCCTTCAATGATTATTTTGACATTTTTGTAAAAATCAATCCTTGATGTTGAGATTTTCTGTTTCTACACTTCCAAAATTGGAGTTGTTTTGTGACCATTCATGCACAGTTTACCTGAGTGCAAATCTCCAAGGCTCCCATTGAAGAAAACTCAGATTTATCTTCTGTCCTTGTTTGGAAGTGGCAGAAGTCAAGGCCCCCTGCTTTCCTTGTGCCTCATTTTCAGTAGCTTTCCCCAACCCATCTTATCTTTATTCTCATTTGTTCTGTTTGAACTCATCAACATGAAATCAGCACTATATCTAAACGTATAGAATAAAAAGAAAGTGAGAGAAGACAGAAAATAAATGAATACGAACCAGGAAATTACTATCCAAGGAACAAGTAGAAGGCACTAGTGAAAAGCAAAAGCAGATAGATGTTACGTGTAGCCGCTTCCTTCTGGAACAGTTCGAGAACAAGTCAAAACTCCCCCAAATCTTCAGGATGTATAATGATTTACCACAATTATTTTCTGAATGCAAACAAGAAGCAATCACTTATGTTTATAGCCAGACTTCTAGTTTCAATAAATTTGGATTCTTCCTATTTCCCTCTCAGAAATCACCCCAAACCAGCAAGTAGAACAAGAAACAAAATGCAAGCTCCGTGCTTGAAAATAAATAAAACCCCCAATCAGGACATAAGCAGAAGGGCTACCGAAAAGAGTGAAGGTCAAATAGGCATGAGGGAAGATGTGAGAGGAAAATTCCTCATGTTCCACATTCTCAGAAAATAATGTCAGAACTAACTCACTCTTCCCCCCGCAAAAAAAGTAATTTCAGAACAAGCAACCTCTTGATCATGACATAAGGAAAAGGGTGAGAGATCTGGTGTGAGAGCTTGTCTATCCACAAACCAGCTCTGAGAAGCAGAGGAGGCAGGACTGAATGATAAACCACACAACGCCAGACGCACAGGACGTGCACCAGCAGTGAGGCAACTGTAACAGAGACCCTCTGCCTTATTATCAGCCCTGCAGCGCTAATCCTCGTTGATCTTAGGAGGGAAAGAATGCTCAAGGAATTCACATATGCCGATCTTGAGGCATACAGAAAATTTCTGCTGCTATGGAATAATGGCCTGGCCCTTCCTTACATAAACTTCCAGAAAACAGCTGATCTAGGAAGAATGTACATAATTTGAAGATGAATAAAAATAAAAAAGAACCAATATCACTTATATGTTCAATCTAAAAAATGATACAAATGAGCTTATTTACAAAACAGAAATAGAGTTACATACTTAGAAAACTAATTTATGTTTACCAAAGGGGAAAGGTTGGGGAGGGATAAATTAGGAGGTTGGGATTAACATACACACACTACTATATATAAAAATAGATAATCAACAAGGACCTACTATATAGCACACGGAGCTCCACTCAAATACTCTGTAATAACCTATATGGGAAAAGAATCTGAAAAACAATAGCTATATGTATATGTATAAATGAATCACTTTGCTGTACACCTGAAACTAACACAGCATTGTAAATCAACTATAATCCAATATAAAGTAAAAATTAAATTTTAAAAAAGAACCAACACAGCCATTACAAAAATAATGTAAGAATAAAAGGATAAAAATAGTAAAAATAGAGGATAAGGAAACTAGAAAAAATAATTGCCAGGAAACAAAAATTCAGTCAAACTTATTGGTACAAATCTTTTAAAAATTAAAAAAAGCATTAACTGATATGTAAGAGCTCAGGTTGGTGAGAAAACAAAAGGAGATGAAACATGAGCTGGCAGAACTCAAGGAAGAAAAGATAAAAATACTATAGAAATGAAGGCCAAGAAGCATACAGAAAGCAGGTGAAAATGCAGTAAGTAATATAAAGAACAGAACTGAGAAAAGCGAATAACATAAAATATAAATGGACAAAATATTTTAGAAGGTAAATAGTGAATGTGGAAGATGGGCAAAAGATGGATAATATGTACATAATTGATGTTCACAATAAAGAGGGCTGAAATAATGAAGATAACAAATACTTAGGGTTAATTTCAAGAAAACTTGCCAGAAAGAAGAGTTGAATCTACTGACTGAAAGAGCATATTGTATCCCAAACCAAAAAAAGGGGGAGAGCGCACAGAATGGTAAACTTTGAGATGTATCTTACTAAAATTTTTGTATACTACAATAAAGAATCCTTTGAACCTGCAGGCATAATATCATATAATCTATGATGAGAAAGGAAGCAGGCTGGTTTCAGATATCTACAAAGAAACATTCAACTCTTAAATAACGTTGGAGCAGTTCCCTCAGAGGCCAAAAGAAAGTGTGACCCAAACATTGCATTCCTAGCCAAACCATTGTGCAAATATAAAGGCCATTAGAAAAAAATTGTCTGAAAATGCAAGAACCCAAAGAATATATTTACCATCAATTCTTCTTCATAAGACTGTTAGATCATAATATGTACATATATCAGATCATCCTGTTGTATACCTTAAACTTAACACAATGTTATAGTCTATCTCAATAAAGCTGGAAAATAAAGTAAATCATTTATTTTTTAAACTGTTAGACGACAAACTTCAGCCAACCAAGAGGTGCCTGGAACCACCATGGCAAACTGACTGGCAATGAGTATTAATTCTTTTTTTTTTCTCTTGAGAACATTTTTTAAAAATTAATTAATTATTTATTTATTTTTGGCTGCATTGGGTCTTCATTGCTGCGTGAGAACTTTCTCTAGTTGTGGTGAGCGGGGGCTACTCTTCGTTGTGGTGCACGGGCTTCTCATTGCTGTGGCTTCTCTTATTGTGGAGCACGGGCTCTAGGTGTGCAGGCTTCAGTAGTTGTGGCTTGCAGGCTCTAGAGCATGGGCTCAGTAGTTGTGGCGCACGGGCTTAGTTGCTCCGCGGCACGTGGGATCTTCCTGGACCAAGGCTCGAACCCGTGTCCCCTGCATTGGCAGGTGGGTTCTTAACCACTGTGCCACCAGGGAAGCCCAAGTATTAATTCTTTTTATCGGTAGAAACTAAAACCAAAAAATTGAGGATTATGGTTGAATACAGAAATGATAAAAATATAAATACCTGGAAGTAAAAAAAGAAAAGCAAAGCCAGGGTAAAAGTATACTGATTCCCCCACCTGTAAATATAATTTAAAGATGATTAAGTGATACCATATGCATTTATCACCTCTTCAAATATAAATGTCCAATATTTAGCTTAAAAAATACTTTTATATCTTCTTTAGTAAAATGGCCAAGTAAGATGATAGAGAGCAATAATTGCACTTAATTTATAGTCAGATTCAACTAACATTTATCAGGCTTCTATAATGGCTAGAGCCTTTCACATGTAATATTCACCAGATTCCTCTGAAATTAGCATTATTATGCCTATTGTTTAGATTGGGAAATTGATATTTTATACAAGTAAGTTAACCAGGATCAAGCAGCTAGTAAGTAGTAGATGAGCTGATATATGAAGACAAGTCCTCTAATTGCCAAGTCCTGTTTAGTTTCTGGTCTTACTATCTTTCAAACCAGTACTGGCAGTACATATAGCATGATGAGTACAGGCTTCAGTGGAAATCCCAGCTCTACCATTTGCTTGCTTTGTGATCTTGGAAGACTGATCTTGCCTTCTGAACCTCTCTGTGTCTTGGTTCTATCATCTATTCATCTATAAAGAGAGGAAAATAAAAGTAGCAATGTCATGGGTTTGTTGTTGTTGCTGCCACTTTTTTTTTATAACAGTTTAGGAAAAATTTGAAAATAGAGTTCTGAGGTCATATTTGTGCAAATCTTGAACAAAAGTCTTTAACTAAATTAAGTTATTGAGTTAAATTACTTTTCATGGATCTTTTATTATAAAAGCAAGGCAGACATTGTATAATTTAGGGAAGTCATATAATTTATGTAATTCTCTAAAATATTTAATTTTCTAAGTATGTTTCCCCCCAAATCACTTAGAGGTAGCTATTTTTTTTAATATAAATTTATTCATTTATTTTTGGCTGCATTGGGTCTTTGTTGCTGTGCGCAGGCTTTCTCTAGTTGCGCCAAGCAGGGGCTACTATTCGTTGCAGTGCGTGGGCTTCTCATTGCGGTGGCTTCTCTTGTTGTGGAGCACAGGTTCTAGGCATGCGGGCTTCAGTAGTTGTGGCACGTGGGCTCAGTAGTTGTGGCTCGCGGGCTCTAGAGCACAGGCTCAGTAGTTGTGGCTCACAGGCTTAGTTGCTCCACGGCATGTGGGATCTTCCCGGACCAGGGCTCGAACCTGTGTCTCCTGCATTGGCAGGCGGATTCTTAACCCCTGAGCCAGGAGGGAAGTCCCTAGAGGTAGGTATTTTTAAACTTTGCATTTTTCCTTCTAAAATCTTTCTATGCTTTTTTTCCATAACTGTGATCAAACTATATGACATTTATATCATATAAACTTTTTCACATAATTCAAAATCCTTCTTAAGTATGATTTTCATAGCTGTATAAAGGCTCTGTCCATATAGGCTATCATGTCTAACTATTCTTTTGGTGTGATGAATACCTTTTTAGAATAAATCTTGTTCTTCATTTGGAATTATTTACTTAGAGCAGAGCCTCAGAAATGCAATTACTTGGTCAAAAATTATTAATATTTTTAAGACTTTTGATATATATTTACAGATTGCTATGCGATAGACCATGTAAAGTACTTGAAATAGTACTGAAGGCATAGCAGAATACTTCATACACTAAGGATGTTAACTTTTTATCTGCTTATTTGTTTTAAATATTTCCTTGTTGGTGGTTTGTCTTTAAATATATATATGTGGTCTCCTTTTAAATGAAAAATTATACATTTTAATCACATCTATTGAGCTTTTTGTTTATAATTTCCTTTACTACTTCTCAACCAGTGAAATTCTTCCTCAGCTAGATAGCTAACATTTTCTTCAATTTCCTGTTTTAATAATTTTAGACCATAGACCTTAGATTATCTTTGATCCCAAATGATTTAGCTACATTTTTATCTAACATTCTACTTATGCTAATGAGACTTAAGATCTCAGTGAAAAATCAAAGTTATTAAATTTGTTTGACCTGACCAAAATTAAACACGTCTCTAGCTCAAAACAAAAAATACTTAAGAAGTGGTTAAGTATAGAGAGCTACATTGCAAAATTACTCTTGCTCTCAGTTTTTGTTTTATTTTTTATCTTTCTCATCAACTAAACAATGTCCTCCTAAGCTACAAGAGATATGAAATCCTAGAAAAAATAGGAAGAAGTTAGCTTGCTTTTATATTACTAATAAAGATAAGTAACACTTACATACGGGAGATGAGAAGATCGAGGCTTACTGTTTTGTAAAAATTCTGATAGGTATCAAGTTTTATGTATTCCATTGGTTGAAGAATCTTGATAGGAATCATTAAGTATAGCCCTGGCCTCCTCAGGGTAACCTATTCCAGCCACCTACTGTTATCACGCTGTGGTTGGTATTAATACAGTTAAAGGCTTGAGTTCAATTCTTGAATATGCCAAGAAACTTTACAGAGAGGAAAACTCTCCTGTTTCCAGACTAAGCTGCCAAGTCAGCCATTTCATAAACTAAAAAATGAAATTGAGGGGCTTTCCTGGTGGCGCAGTGGTTGAGAATCTGCCTGCCAATGCAGGGGACGCGGGTTCGTGCCCCGGTCCGGGAAGATCCCACATGCCACGGAGCAGCTGGGCCCGTGAGCAATGGCCACTGAGCCTGCGCGTCCAGAGCCTGTGCTCCGCAACGGGAGAGGCCACAGCGGTGATAGGCCCGCATACTGCAAAAAAAAAAAAAAAAAAAAATTAAATTGAGCGACCATCACTGTTGCTATAGAGTGAATCCATATAACAACAAAAAATTAGGGAGATAATGATTAGAATATTATCCCTGTGGAAAAAGCCTTGGTGTGATTCCAATTTTTGTATATTAATGAATCTGCTCAAGAAAAGCGAATAAGATGACAAGATAGCTTGCCAGTTCTACCATGACTCACTCTCATACCACTTTTCAGGGATATATTTAAAATATGGTTAGCTTATCAGTAAAATGTTTGTGTTTTATTTCCCCAAAATTCTGCATTAAAATAGAGTTAGAGAAAAAAGAGAAAAAAATAGTTAGAAAATCAAGGATATTAAATAATTTTTCTGAGCCCTTGAGCAACAATGCTTTTAGGATTCATATTATATCATATTTCCAGCAACTGTATCATAATTACCACCACTTTAGAAATGAGATCAATGTGTATGTGTTCTAAAAGAATCATATTTATAAATGCACTTTTTTTTTGTTTTTAACATCTTTATTAGAGTATAATTGCTTTACAATGCTGTGTTAGTTTCTGCTGTATAACAAAGTGAATCAGCTATACGTATACATATGTCCCCATACCCCCTCCCTCTTGCGTCTCCCTCCCACCCTCCCTATCCCACCCCTCTAGGTGGTCTCAAAGTACTGAGTTTATCTCTCTGTGCTATGCAGCTGCTTCCCACTAGCTGTTTTACATTTTGTAGTGTATATATGTCAATGCTACTCTCTCACTTCCTCCCAGCTTACCCTTCCCCCTCCCTGTGTCCTCAAGTCCATTCTCTACATCTGTCCTTTATTCCTGTCCTGCCCCTAGGTTCATGAGAACCATTTTTTTTTTAGATTCCATATATATGTGTTAGCATACAGTATTTGTTTTTCTCTTTCTGACCTACTTCAGTCTATATGACAGACTCTAGGTCCATCCACCTCACTACAAATAACTCAACTTCATTCCTTTTTCTGCCCGAGTAATATTCCATTGTATATATGTGCCACATCTTCTTTATCCATTCATCTGTTTGTGGACACTTAGATTGCTTCTGTGTCCTGGCTATTGTAATAGTGCTACAATGAACATTGTGGTACATGTCTCTCATTCTTTTTTTTTTTTTTTTGGCTGCGTTGGGTCTCTGTTGCTGCACGCGGGCTTTCTTAACTTGTGGCGACTGGGGGCTACTCTTTATTACACTGTGTGGTCTTCTCATTGCGGTGGCTTCTCTTTGATGCGAAGCACAGGCTCTAGGTGCACGGGCTTCAGTAGTTGTGGAAAACGGGCTCAGTAGTTGTGACTTACAGGCCCTAGATCACAGGCTCAGTAGTTGTGGCATATGGGCTTAGTTGCTCTGCGGCATGTGGGATCTTCCTGGAACAGGGCTCAAATCCGTGTCCCCACATTGCCAGGTGTATTCGTAACCACTGTGTCACCAGGGAAGTCCCCATGTCTCTATTTGAATTATGGTTTTCTTAGGGTATGTGCCCAGTAGTGGGATTGCTGGGTCATATGGTAGTTCTATTTTTAGTTTTTAACAATGTCCATACTGTTCTCCATAGTGGCTGTATCAATTTACATTCCCACCAACCATGCAAGAGGGTTCCCTTTTCTGCACACCCTCACCAGCATTTATTGTTTGTAGATTTTTTTGATGATGGCCATTCTGACTGGTGTGAGGTGATACCTCATTGTGGTTTTGATTTGCATTTCTCTAATGATTAGTGATGTTGAGCATCCTTTCATGTGTCTGTTGGCAATCTGTATGTCTTCTTTGGAGAAATGTCTGTTTAGGTCTTCAGCCCATTTTTGGATTGGGTTGTTTGTTTTTTTGATACTGAGCTGCTTGTGTATTTAGGAAATTAATCCTTTGTCAGTTGTTTAATTTGCAAATATTTTCTCCCATTCTGAGGATTGTCTTTTCATCTTGTTTATGGTTTCCTTTGCTTTGCAAAAGTTTTTAAGTTTCATTAGGTCCCATTTGTTTATTTTTGGTTTTATTTCCATTTCTCTAGGAGGTGGGTCAAAAAGGATCTTGCTGTGATTTATGTCATAGAAGTTCTGCCTATGTTTTCCTGTAAGAGTTTTATGGTGTCTGGCCTTACATTTAGGTCTTTAATCCATTTTGAGTTTATTTGTGTGTATGGTGTTAGGAAGTGTTTTAATTTCATTTTTTTACATGTAGCTGTCCAGTTTGCCCAGCACCACTTATTGCAGAGGCTGTCTTTTCTCCACTGTATATTCTTGCCTCCTTCATCAAAGATTAGATGACCATGTGTGCATGGGTTTATCTCTGGGCTTTCTATCCTGTTCCATTGATCTATATTTCTGATTTTGTACCAGTACCATGCTGTGTTGATTACTGTAGCTTTATAGTATAGAAGTCAGAAAGACTGATTCCTCCAGCTGTTTTTTGTTTTTCTCAAGATTGTTTTGACTGTTTGGGTTATGTTGTGTTTCCATACGAATTTTAAAATTTTTTGTTCTAGTTCTGTGAAAAGTACCATTGGTAGTTTGATAGGGATTGCATTGAATCTGTAGATTGCTTTGGGTAGTATAGTCATTTTCACAATGTTGATTCTTCCAATCCAAGAACATGGTATGTCTCTCCATCTGTTTGTATTGTCTTTAATTTCTTTCATCAGTGTCTTATAGTTTTCTGCATACAGGTCTTTTGTCTCCTTAGGTACGTTCATTCCCAGGTATTTTATTATTTTTTGCAGTGGTAAATGGGAGCATTTCCTTAATTCCTCTTTCAGATTTCTTCATTAGTGTATAGGAATGCAAGAGAATTCTGTGCATTAGTTTTGTAACCTGCTACTTTTCCAAATTCATTGATTAGCTCTAATAGTTTTCTGGTAGCATCTTTAGCATTCTTCATGTATAGTATCATGTCATATGCAAACAGTGGCAACTTTACTTCTTCTTTTATGATTTGGATTTCTTTTATTTCTTTTTCTTCTCTGATTGCTGTGGCTAAAATTTCCAAAACTACGTTGAATAATAGTGGTGAGAGCGGACAGCCTTCTCTTGTTGCTGATCTTAGTGGAAATGGTTTCAGTTTTTCACCATTGAGAATGATGTTGGCTGTGGGTTTGTCATATATGGCCTTTATTATGTTGAGGGAGTTCCTTCTATGCCTACTTTCTGGAGAGTTTTTATTGTAAATGGGTGTTGAATTTCGTCGAAAGCTTTTTCTGCATCTATTGAGATGCATCTGGTTTTTATTCTTCAGTTTGTTAATATGTGTATCACATTGATTGATTTGCATATATTGAAGAATCCTTGCATTCCTGGGAGAAACCCCATTTGATCATGGTGTATGACCCTTTAATATGCTGTTGAATTCTCTTTGCTAGTCTTTTGAGGATTTTGCATCTATGTTCATCATAGTTCTTGGCCTGTAGTTTTCTTTTTTTGTGACATCTTTGTCTGGTTTTGGTATCAGGGTGATGGTGGCCTCATAGAATGAGTTTGGAGTGTTCCTCCCTCTGCTATATTTTGGAAGAGTTTGAGAAGGATAGGTGTTATCTCTTCTCTAAATGTTTGATAGAATTCGCCTGTGAAGCCATCTGGTCCTGGGCTTTTGTTTGTTGGAAGATTTTTAATCACAGTTTCAAATTCAGTGCTTGTGATTGGTCTGTTCATATTTTCTATATCTTCCTGGTTCTGCCTTGGAAGGTTGTACTTTTCTAAAAATTTATCCCTTTCTTCCAGGTTGTCCATTTTATTGACGTATAGTTCTTTGTAGTAATCTCTTATGATCCTTTGTATTTCTGCAGCGTCAGTTGTTACTTCTCCTTTTTCATTTCGAATTCTGTTGATTTGAGTCTTCTTCATTTTTTTTTTGATGAGTCTGGTTAAAGGTTTATCAATTTTGTTTATTTTCTCAAAGAACCAGCTTTTAGTTTTATTTATCTTTGCTATTGTTTCCTTTATTTCTGATCAGATCTTTATGATTTCTTTCCTTCTGCTAACGTTGGGTTTTTTTTGTTCTTTCTCTAACTGCTTTAGGTGTAAGTTTCAGTTGTTTATTTGAGATGTTTCTTGTTTCTTGAGGTAGCATTATATTGTTACAAACTTCCCTCTTAGAACTGCTTCTGCTGCATCCCATATGTTTTTGGTCATCGTGTTTTCATTGTCATTTTTTTCTGGGTATTTTTTTTATTTCCTCTTTGATTTCTTGGTTATTTATTAGTGTATTGTTTAGCCTCCATGTGTTTGTATTTTTTACAGATTTTTTCCTGTAATTGATATCTAGTCTCATAGCGCTGTAGTCGGAAAAGATACTTGATATGATTTCAATTTTCTGAAATTTACCAAGGCTTGATTTGTGACCCAAGATATGATCTATCCTGGAGAATGTCCATGACACTTGAGAAGAAAGTGTATTCTGTTGTTTTTGGATGGAATGTCCTATAAATATCAATTAATTCCATCTGGTCTAGTGTGTCATTTAAAGCTTGTATTTCCTTGTTTATTTTCATTTTGGATGATCTGTCTATTGGTGAAAGTGGGGTGATAAAGTTCTGTACTATTATTGTGTTACTGTTGTTTTCCCCATTTATGGCTGTTAGCATTTGCCTTATGTATTGAGGTGCTCCTATTTTGGGTGCATAAATATTTACAATTGTTATATCTTCTTCTTGGATTGATCCCTTGATCATTATGTTGTGTCCTTCTTTCTCTCTTGTAATAGTCTTTATTTTAAAGTCTATTTTGTCTGAGAATTGCTACTCCAGTTTTCTTTTGATTTCCATTGTATGGAATATCTTTTCCCATCCCCTCATTTTCAGTGTGTTTGTGTCCCTAGGTCTGAAGTGGGTCTCTTACAAACAGCATATATACAGGTCTTGTTTTTGTATCCATTCAGCCAGTCCATGTCTTTTGCTTGGAGCATTTAATCCATTTACATTTAAGGTAGTTATCAATATGTATGTTCCTATTACCATTTTCTTAATTGTGTAGGGTTTGCTGTTGTAGGTCTTTTCCTTCTCTTGTGTTTCCTGCCTAGAGAAGTTCCTTTAGCATTTGTTGTAAAACTGGTTTGGTGGTGCTGAATTCTCTTAACTTTTGCTTGTCTGTAAAGTTTTTAATTTGTCTGTCGAATCTGAATGAGATCCTTGCTGGGTAGAGTAATCTTGTTTGTAGGTTTTTCCCTCTCATCACTTTAAATATATCTCTTCTGGCTTTCAGAGTTTCTGCTGAAACGTTAGCTGTTAACCTTATGGGGGTTCCCTTGTATGCCATTTGTTGCTTTTCCCTTGCTGCTTGTAATATTTTTTCTTTGTATTTAATTTTTGATAGTTTGATTAATGTGTCTTGCCATGTTTCTCCTTGAATTTATCCTGTATGGGACTCTCTGTACTTCCTGGACTTGATTGACTATTTACTTTCTCATGTTAGGGAAGTTTTCAAATATAATCTCTTCAAATATTTTCTCAGACCCTTTCTTTTTCTTCTTGGACCCCTATAATTCAAATGTTGGTGTGTTCAATGTTGTCCCAGAGTTCTCTGAGACTGTCCTCAATTCTTTTCATTCTTTTTTCTTTATTCTGCTCTGCAGTCGTTATTTCTACTACTTTATCTTCCAGGTCACATATCTGTTCTTCTGCCTCAGTTATTCTGCTATTGATTCCTTCTAGAGAATTTTAAATTTCATTTGTTGTGTTTTTCATCATTGTTTATTTGCTCTTTAGTTCTTTTAGGTCCTTGTTAGACATTTCTTATATTTCCTCCATTCTATTTCCAAGATTTTGGATCACGTTTACTATCGTTATTCTGAATTCTTTTTCAAGTAGACTGCCTATTTCCTCTTCATTTGTTAGGTCTTGTGGGTTTTTACCTTGCTCCTTCATCTGCTGCATAGTTTTCTGTCTTCTAATTTGTTTAACTTACTTTTTTGGGGGTCTCCTTTTCGTAGGCTGCAGGTTCATAGTTCCCGTTGTGTTTGGTGTCTCCCTCCAGTGGGTGAGGTTGATTCAGTGGGTTGTGTAGGCTTCCTGGTGGAGGGGACTGGTGCCTGTATTCTGGTGGGTGGGGCTGGGTCTTGTCCTTCTGGGGGGCGGGGCTGCATCTGGTTGTGTGTTTTGGGGTGTCTGTGAACTAATTATGATTTTAGGCCGCCTCTCTGCTAATGGGTGGGGTTGCGTTCCTGTTTTGCCAGTTGTTTGGCATGTGGTGGCCAGCACTGGAGCTTGCTGGTTGTTGAGTGGAGCTGCGTCTTAGTGTTGAGATGGAGACCTCTGGGAGAGCTCTTGCCAATTGATATTACATAGAGCCAGGAGGTCTCTGGTGGTGCAATGTCCTGGACTCATCTCTCCCAGTCGGAGGCTCAGGCTTGACACCCAGCTGGAGCACCAAGACCCTGCCATCCAGAAGCCTCGGAAGAAAAGGAAGAAAAAATAGGAAAAAATGAAGAACAGATAGAACCCCAAACCAAATGGTAAAAGCAAAACTAAACAGACAAAATCACACAAAGAAACACACATACACACTCAAAAAAATAGAATAAAAAAAATAGAGGGCAACCAAACCAATAAACAAATCCACCAGTGATAACAAGCACTAAAAACTAAACTAAGATAAACATACAAACCAGAAACAAATCAGACGTAGAAAGCAAACCCCAAGTCTACAGTTGCTCTCAAAGTCCACCGCCTCGATTTTGGGAACATTTATTGTCTATTCAGGTATTCCAGCGACGCAGCATACATCTAGTTGATCATGGGGGTTTAATCTGCTGCTCCTGAGGCTGCTGGGAGAGATTTCCCTTTCTCTTCTTTGTTCACACTGCTCCTGGGGCTCAGCTTTGGATGTGGCCCCACCTTTGCATGTAGGTCGCCCTCAGGCATCTCTTCCTGCCCAGATAGGAGGAGGTTAAAGCAGGGCCTGATTAGTGCTCTCTTGCTCACTCATGCCGGGGTAAGGGAGGGGTACGGTAGTCATAATTGGAATGTGGGGTGAGCCTGCGGTGGCAGAGGTCAGTGTGGCATTGCAAGAGCCTGAGGGGCACCGTGTATTCTCCCGGAGAAGTTGTCCCTGGATCACGGGACCCTGGCAGTGGTGGGCTGCACAGGCTCCCAGGGGTGGGGGGTGTGGGTAGTGACCTGCGCTCACACACAGGCTTCTCGGTGGCAGCGACGGCAGTGTTCATGCTTCATGCCTGTCTTTGCGGCCCGAGCTGATAGCCATGGCTCTCGCCCATCTCTGGAGCTCACTAAGGTGGTGCTCTGAATCCCATCTCCTCATGCACCCCAAAACATTGGTCTCTTGCCTCTTAGGCTGTTCCAGACTTTTCCCTGGACTCCCTCCCGGCTAGCTGTGGCGCACTAACCCCTTCAGGCTGTGTTCACGCAGCCAACCCCAGTCCTCTCCCTGGGATCTGACCTCCAAAGCCCGAGCCTCAGCTCCCAGCCCCGCCCGCCCCGGCGGGTGAGCAGACAAGGCTCTCGGGCTGGTGAGTGCCGGTTGGCACCGATCCTCTGTGTGGGAATCTCCCCGCTTTGCCCTCCGCACCCCTGTTGCTGTGCTCTCCTCCGCGGCTCCGAAGCTTCCCCCTCCGCCACCCACAGTCTCCGCCCGCGAGGGAGCTTCCTAGTGTGTGGAAACCTTTCCTCCTTCACAGCTCCCTCCCACTGGTGCAGGTCCCATCCCTATTCTTTTGTCTCTGTTTTTTCTGTTTTCTTTTGCGCTACCCAGGTACATAGGTTTTTCTTGCCTTTTGGGAAGTCTGAGGTCTTCTGCCAGCGTTCAGTAGGTGTTCTGTAGGAGTTGTTCCACATGTAGATATGTTTCTGATGTATTTGTGGGGAGGAAGCTGATCTCCACGTCATACTCCTCCACCATCTTTAAGGTCTCTCTATAAATGCATTTTAAATTAACAACAATAAAAAAAATACCCAACTTGAATAGGGTTTCAAATATTTGGGAACCCAAAACTGATAATATTTTTATATAAATTCTATTGCATAAAATAATTTATTTATTAAACAAATATTTATTGAGCATGCACTGTGTGTCAGACCATTGGAATACATCGATGACTTAAACACACAAAAATTCCTACCCTCGATCCTTGTGAGGGAACTTGTTCTGTATCTTGACTGTGATGATGGTCATACGAATCTACACACGTGATACAATTGCACGGAACTAAATACACAGACAAATGAATTCATGTAACATTAGTGAAATCTGAATAAGATAGATGAATTAAATCAATGTCAGTTTTCTGGTTGTCATATGATACCATTGTTTTGTAAGATGTTATCATTGAGGAAGCTGGATGACTGTTATACAGGATCTCTTTGTATTATCTTTTACAACGGCATGTGAATCCTGAATCATTTGAAAGCAAAAGTTTTTTAAAAATTCCTTATCCTCAGAGCTTAAATTCTAGTGCCTGGAGACACAAAAAATAACAAACATTGCAAATAAATAAATTATAAAGTAGGCTAGAACATTAAGTATTATAGAAAAAATAGGACAGGTTAAAGGGAACTGAGGGTATCCTAGCTCTATTATGAAGATGGTATTTGAGCAAAGACTTAGGAGGTTGGAAATGCTGTGGGAAAAGCATTCAGTGGAGGAAACAGCCATGGCAAAGCCTCTAAGGTAGGAATGAGCTCCAGCATTTAAGGAGTGACAAGGGGCCAGCAGGCTAGAGCTGGGGGAGCACAGGGAGAGCAGCAGGTGATAAAGTCAGAGAATTTTGAAGCACCAAAGTTCAGAGGGCCTCAAAGGCCGTTGTAGGGACTTAGGCTTTTTCTCTGAGTTGGGAAATCTTTGGAAAGTCTTTGAACAGAGTGGGTCTCTCTGGCTCCCATGTTAAAAACAGAGTGTAGAGGAGGAAGAGTGAAAGGAGAGTGACCTGTCAGGAGGCTAATGCAGGCGTCCAGCAAAGAGAAAATAGTAGCTTGGATAGGAAACAATGAGAATACTCCTCTACACTAACTTGCACATCAGTGCTTAGTATGACAATTACAGTTTCCACAAACTCACAACATACTTCCAACGAGAACTGTATTTAAGCAGATTATTCAATGCCTAGTTGCATAAGTTACAAATTTTGCTCTTTAAAATGAGAAATCGGAAAAATCCTATTTGCAAATGGTAAGTCTTTTCTTTATGAAACACCAGAACAGTTAAAAAGAAAGTCTTGCCATTTCAGATTCAGAAAATTTCTGCTACCCTCCTGTACCTGTCCTGATTGTTTGGAACACAAAGGAGGCTCATTGGCCACATCCCTTTTGCTTGCCTGACTGAAGCATGCTAGGTCAGGACCATTGGCTGGTAACTCTGGCTCCCTCTACTGACTCAATCAGAGGGCCGACGAGAAAGCAGATTCCTCAGCCCCATATGATTAGAAAGAAAATATCAAAAGAAGAAAGTTTTTCTGTATGTTATCCAAGTGTGGTGTCATCCAAGATAAACATGTTTAAAGCTTTTGAAAAGCACAGATGCCTGCACTGTCTATTGTTTAGAAACTGGACATTCTTATAAGTTGAATACAGTGGATACTGAGCCCATTCTGTATTATACAGCCTACTGTTTCTCTACCTCTGTCATTTCACTCTGAGTACATTACAGGTGCTTTAGTAACAGTTTATATGGCCCATAAACAATACCTCTTCATTAAAATAGGTGCACTTGATTGCTAAAATAACAAATGAAATTTTGAGACAATTCAGTCTCTTCGGTATTCAAAAACAGATGTTCTTTTGAAAATGTAGTTTATCCTGAAGTTCTGCCAGTCAGGTGGAAAAGTTTTCTATTATTAAATGGAAGTAAAGCAGAAGTAGACAAGAATGCACTATGTGGCAGAATAAAATAAGAAGCAACATTCTACTGGAAGAACTCTTGAAGGTAACGGGAGAAAGCTGCATATTCATACAGTGAAGATCGCTTCTGTTTCCTTTGTAGTAACATGATATGGAGAATGAAAGTGTTTACTCGTCTGATCCTAGATATGAAAAGAAAATAGCCTCAGCACACTTTAACCTCCACACTTTAACATCTCTCAACATTAGGCTTCTGTCTTCCTGTTCCCAGACATCACAGCAGGGGGAGTTCCCTCCTTCATGAAGGTTTTCTTCAGCCAAAAGGTGTTTCATATGATAGAAAGTTTCTTTAGGCTTTTCTAGATGTCATAATCCCTAAGAAGTGAAACTAAATGAAGATTTTTAAATTCTCTGTAACTTCCTATCCTGCTCACAAATTCATGTATAAAAGGAGACCATGAATCTGACTTAAAAGAATAGACTCGGGAGAAAAAAAAAACACTTATAACTCAAAAATGCAGATTCCACAAACGCGTTATTTTTACACAAATAACTTGGTTATGCATCATTTGTTTATTTGCACATTAATTTTGTAAATGTGTTAATTTAAAAAACATCATACTGCATCACATTAAGGGTGATAATAGGCTAAGGCTTTAGATTTGGAGCAATAAAATATTACACCCTTTGGACACATTCATTATATTGTCAATATTGACAGTAGATCTTCAAAACCTTCTTAAGCATTGTAGAAATAATGCTTTATTTTAAAAATGTGTTATAGAAAGGGCTTCCCTGGGCTTATTCAGCACCTGATATTTAAAACATAGTTAAGCCTTTCTTTTCAATTTTTAAATAATCAAAAAGAGAAGAAAATAATCTCATTTGCTACTTTCTATTAATTGTCTCTCTCCTCAAAGTAGTAATCCATGCCTTATTGTGTCTACATGTGAGTAAATCTTCTACAACTAAGTACCTCAAACTCTGTACTTAACTCCATTGCAAAGGAAAAATGCTTTGATCTCTATAGTTCAGAATTTATTTCCTCTCCCTCCTGGCTGATCTCTAAGCAAATTAACATATTACAGCAATCTGCTTGTAACCGTTCTCCCACCACCAACTCTATTCAAACAAAACGAAGTCACTGCACTTCCTGCTGCTAGTCACCCTTCTTCTGTGGACTCATCCTCACATGACATTTTTCTGTAACCCCTGGAGTGACTCAGTTTTCAGAATGCAACTCCTAAGTGGTTGATTTCACTAGTGCTTTCATTAGATTATCTCCCTATAATCTCATGACACTCCCTCTTAACATCTCTGCTGCTCTCTTACCTTGCAACCTATTACATATAGGTTCCCCAATTTGGAAGTCTTTGCCCACACACTCACTCTTCTCTCCGCCTCTCATATCATTCACTCTGCCATCCCCTGCTGCCTACAATACGACTTTGCAAATGTCATCTTCACCCTCTGCAAATGAAACCTTTTTTCTTCAATTTCCTAGTAAATCAAATCCATATGCCTTACTTAAGATCTTCTATCTTCGCATTCACCACTCCATCCTCTCACTCTGCTTCTCAAATAGAAGTTCTGCTAATTCACATCTCTTAAACGTGGAGACAGGAAGTCAGGAACCCAAGAGATTATAGTCTGAGACTGACACAGGCAAGCCTGCGGAACTGATCAATGGCTTATCAGTGAAACTTCCTCTCCCCCCAGGTTCTCCACGTATTCTCAAATTATACTAGAAACCAAAGCAAAACATGAAGTATCAATAGCTGATATGGTGAAATTATATTGGCTGCCATAAATATGTATCAGTATTAAATAATCTGCTCTACTAATGGAGGAACGGCTAGAATTGGTGGCACTAACTCTGCCATTTAATCTTAAACTGCTTCTTATGGTCACTTACTTTTTGGAAATACCATATTGACAATGAAAATACTTACTCATTTGTTTTTCTATCTTTGTCACTTATTTTGAGTACATTACAGGTACTTTAATACTGTATTACATATACAGGCGCCCTTATAATAGAGGTAATGTCCCATCTGTCAATATATGCTAGGAAAGAGCTGCTGTTGACTTTACACCTTCTGAATCCCCAACACAGTATTCTGAACATCATAAACTTATGTTGAATGATAGTGTGGTATGCACCTGCCAGTTCATGTGATTTTTGTTCTCTAATCCATCAATCCATGTTTTCATGTGATTATCAGTAAATCATGATATTGCATATAACCTTTCCAATCCAAAGCAGCACATGCACATACACACACACACACACACACACTTTTTTGTGTGTGATTTCTAATCTTATATTCAAGGCCCTCCACAATCAGTTCCTTGTTGACTTCTCTGATCTAATCTCTCTCTGTATCTCTACACAAATCAGCAGTTGCAGCTGCAGGCACAGGGGAGTGTGGCTAAAATATTCCCAAATTTTTTTACCTAACAGTGACACCAGCCAAAGTCAGCAGCAAAAGCAATAGGTGAACAGTGCCTGGAAATACTCTCTTCTTTGACCCAGTCTTATTTACTTTATTTGCATTTAATGCAGTTGCCAGAAGGCAAAGATATGATTGGCAGGGTAAAAAGGAGAATGTACATAGAGTTTTGCCAAGTTTTAACTAGACCTGGTCAAAAGTCCACTGTCTCTAAGCTACACTCACTCTTATAGTTAAAAGAATGCAAACCAGACCAGAGTTCCACATGTTTACTCTACTGTTTTGTCTCTCCCTTCTCACAAAGTTTAGCTGACCTCTAGGCAGTTTTCTTCTAAATGTGTTAGCTTAACTTCTCTTTATTTCTACTAGCTAAACTGGACATCTTCACCTTACCTTATGCAATAGATTAATATTATGCTAAAAATGTCCCGTTCAACACATTCATTAGCCTGGGTTCTCCACAGACACAGAACCCAATAGATATAATAGAAACAATAGTATATATATTAATATATAACATATAATTTATATAATATATACAATTATAATTTTATATATATTTATATATAAAGAGAGAAAGAAATTTATTTTAATATTATAAGGAATTGGCTCACAAAGTGATTATGGATGCTGGAAAGACTCAACATCTGCAGTTGGCAAGATGGAGGAGACCCCAGAGAGCTGATAGTATAGTTCTGGTGCAAGACCGAAGGTCTCAGGACCAGGAGAGGCCGTGGTGTAATTTCCAGAAGATAGACATCCCAGATGAAAGACAGTCAGGCAGAGAGGACAGTTTCTTCCTCTATCAGCCTTTTTGTTCTATTCACATCTTCAATGAGTTGAATGAGGCCCACCCATATTGGGGAGGGCAGTCTGCTTTACTCAGTCAGCCAATTCATATGTTAACCTCATCAAGAAACACTCTCGCAGACAGGCCTAGAATAACATCTAACCATGTATCTCTGCACCCTGTGGCCCAGTCAACTTGACACATAAAATTAACCATCACAAGACATTACATGTGTTTTCATCTCTACACGTTTGCTCAGATTCACATCCACTTCAAACGGCGTTCCCTATTTTTTCTTATTTCAGTCATACTTCCTTCAGGGCGGAGCCTATGACTCCGTATTTCATGAAAGCCTTCGCAGCCACATTCAGCCCCGATCATTCTTTTTTTCTGTTGAACTCATGTAGCAGTGATGTGTAGACACATAATATGCACATATAAAAAAGGGAAAAAGTACCATATAAGGTGATATATGCTAAGTCCTAAGTGAATATGCATATTAAATTAAATAATTCCTATATGCATATTCTTCAGACCGAACGTTACTGAGGACATCAGGTAAGGTCAGGCCAAAATATGTGTTTAATGCACAGCTCCTGCAAACTATACTTGTAAATCATTTCCCAGAATCAGATTTGCTTTGAAAGCTACAGACTTTCAATGCTGCGTAGCAAACTCAGTGTTTCTACACCATGACTTCGTATACCAGAGATTCTGAATCTAAGCATTACAGACTCTACAGACTCAATGGGCATTAAGGCATCTATAAGCTCCATCGACTGTATACAAAATAGTGTGCTTGTAATGCAGTCGTGGGAGTGCGGGGCTCTGCTCATATTCTAAAGAGTCTCTAACTCCAGTGGATTAAGAACCAGGATCCTTGATCATTTTCTACTATATCTGTGGACATAAAATCTTTTTATTCTAGCATTTTTAATGAATAATTATTTTCCTTGGTAGAATATACATACTTGAATGTTTTTTTCTATTATAATGAAATCAGTTTGAATTAAAACCTATTGGAATGTATCACTCAGTCACTGCTGTGTAATGACCATAAAATCTCAAAGGCTCAGAATAACAGGGAGCATTTATTTTACTCAAGAACCTCTGAGTTCACTGGGGCAGCTCTGTTCCATGTGTCTCACATCCTCCTGGGACCAGCTGGGATGTGTTTCTTCTTGGGACAATGGCAGAGTGCAAGAGAACAAATCCTTTTGTATAAGTACTAGTCAAACCTCTACTTGGGTTTAAGCCTGCTAACAACCTGTGGCCAACATAAGTCCCGTAGCCAAGTTCAAAGTCAAGGAGTGGGGGGAATTGGAATATATCCGCCTTTACAGGGAGAAACTGCAAAGCTATAGACAAAGGAGATGGATACAGGAAGGGACTTAGAACTGAGCCCAAGAATTCAGTCTACCCATTCTCTAACTGAATGAGTAAACAAAGTGTGCCACAGATAATAATAAGAGCAGGTATGGTATGCTTTCATATGATTTCACTCATATGTGGAATATAAAAAACAAACAAACAAACAATAAATAAAACAAACACATAGTTACAGAGAACAGAGTAGTGGTTAACAGAGGGGAAGGGTTGGATTGGAGGGGCAAAATGGGTAAAAGGGATCAACTGTATGGTGACAGAAACTAAAATTTTGGTGGTGAGCATGCTATTGTGTATACGGAAGTAGAAATATAATGTTGTACACGTGAAACTTATATAGTATTATAAAACAATGTTACCTCAATAAAAAAAAATTTTAAAAAGCTGGTATAATTTAGAGATCTAGAGTTATGCATTTTATATACAGATCTTATTTAATGCACACAACCACCCTATAAGTGAACCATTATGAATAAAAATTATCCTTATAACATATAACGAACTGAAGTTTAGAGAGTTTAAGTAATTTGCCCAAGAGTACACAACTAGTAATTGATAGAACAGGAATTCTAATCTATATCTATTTCTGTGTTAGAAATAAAATATTGTGTATAGTATTAAAGACATGATTTTTAAATTTGCAAATGACAAAAACTTAAACCAGATTAAGCAAAAAAATAAAAAAACAAAAAAAACCATGCCAAAATGGGAGGGAAGTGATTATTGGCTACATATTCCAAATGTGGGAACGGAAAGGGCAGAGCTGGACTGGTCAGCAGCTCCAGGGGCTCTCACACTGCCCGGACTCACCCTCTTCAGGTTTCTTCTCCACATCTCTCTGCAGGTGGGCTACATTCCCTCAGACAGGTTTTTCTGAGAAGGAGATCTGGCTTCCAAAAGCTCCTGATTTATACTTTACTCACCTGTGTCCAAAGGGGAAAGAAACTCTCATCCGTAACCCCAGCTGCAGTCATAGAAGGATCTTTCCCGGCTGGATTGAGTCACAGGTCTACCCCTAGACTTACCACTGTGTTTGGAGGTGCAGGGTGCTATGACTGGACCAGCCTCAGACAGGGACCTGCCCCAGCAGTAACTGTAGCCAAGGAGTTGATTAGGATGAGGCTCTCATTACAGTTACATGGGGTGGGGAGCAGGGAGGAGGAATAATGCTATTCCCAAAAGAAGAGACAAAACAATTAATGATAATGATCACTAAGTTGCAATAATTATTTAGCATATTAATTTCAAAATGTTCTCAAGTGGTCAATTTACTTGTTCCTTCTCCAATGTTCAAAACTTATTTTTTCTTCTCCATTAAACAACCATGATCCGTTTATTTGATTAAGAGCAATTCTGCCTTGAGAAGCATCATAATCTCTATTTGCATTGTTTCTGAGTGTTCTGACAATCAGTGCTAGATTTGTAATGTGAATCAAATCTTCTTATATTTATCCATAGTACAAACACATACATAATATAAAATTGTCACTGAAAATAGAAATGGTGAAAATAAATTCTTTCAGGAATGAATTTTATCAATGCGTGGGAAGACAAAAGTAAGCAACAAGAAAGACCACAAATTTTAAAAAATCAAGTTGCTTTATTTGTTTTAGAAAATTATATTGCCTATAGGTCCTTAAGAACATGACTTTAGTCAAAGCTGAAGGAAGAGAACTTTATCTTGGACAAGAAATCCTTCTCAGACAAGGGTAATTTTTCTGCAGAGAGGAAAAGGTATTTATTTGATTCCACCTTCTGACCCTGGTAATATTACTAGCTTAGAATCGCAAGCTGTGCCATCAGGCATGTGTGTGCAAGAGGCTGAAATACATGAATATGTTGAACATAACAACCTAGTCAGATTAGAAATGTGAGACATACTCTCATTTTTACCTTTCCTCTTTACCTAGGGGCCTGAAAGTTTGATCATGTAAAATACGGGTATCTTTGCAGGAGAGCAGTAATGGAAGGATTCATAGAAAAATAGTGTAATTCAGTGAAATGAACCCACAGTTTTGGGAGATTGACTCAGACCCTCGGGTACTTCATCTCTCTGAGCTGTGGTTCCACTTGTTTGAAATAAAGATGAATCTAATAATAACCAACTTACAGGATTATTGTAAGGAATAAAATAACAATTTTTAAAGTATTTTAAGTTGCAAAGTACAAAACACTCCAAGAGTTATGGAATGAATGAATATTGTCAGATGGCAGACGATATGAATCTTCTCCCCATTAGACTTAAGAAATACAGGGATGGGCTTCCCTGGTGGCGCAGTGGTTGAGAGTCCGCCTGCCAATGCAGGGGACACGGGTTCGTGCCCCAGTCCGGGAAGATCCCACATGCCACGGAGCGGCTCGGCCCGTGAGCCATGGCCGCTGAGCCTGTGCGTCCGGAGCCTGTGCTCCGCAATGGGAGAGGCCACAACAGTGAGAGGCCCGTGTACCGCAAAAAAAAAAAAAAAAATACAGGGTGCCATTAATAAGTGATAAGAGTGTCCTGAACAAATTAATGCTGTTAATGAGACCCTAGAAGTCTTATTTAATCTATTTAAAGAAATAAATTCATCATTTTTTGAATGATGAAACAAATTACAAATTTCAAATGAGTCATCCTTTATGAAAACTGATCAAATCAGGCTCTACCATCCTAAATGAAAAATTAACCTTGTTAGCAAATTCTAGTTACTAAATATAACTGCAAGTCATAAAAGTAAATTTCAAAAAAAAGTGATATAATTATTTTGGTCGTGTTTTTTAAAAGTCTATATCCTATACATATGGAACTATTTATAATAAATGATATGCAGTCTAGGTTTTCCATAAAAATATGAGGAGCGCATGAATGAGTGAGGATATAAATGAAAGAAGACTGGCCATGAGTTGATAATCGTTGATGTAAAGGGGTTCATTCTCTGCACATTTCTATGTTTGCAAATTTCTACATTTTAAAAAAAATGTAATTAACATTCAAGGATCACATTTCCTCATATTTGAAATGGCTAAGTTTATATGTGTGTATATTATTTTGTGTTAAATAAATGATTTAAGTAAATTTTTACAGGCACCACTTTCCCAGGAAATTGACATCATAGATAATTTTACATAGGCTGAAATATCTGGCAATAATCTTACTGTGTATTATAATAAATTAAATATATATATGTGTGTATGTATGTATGTGTGTGTTTATATATACACACACACAGAGATGTATTTTCTTAAAGAGAGAAAGAATAGAAATCATTAAACAAGCAGCCTTCGTGACACTCCAGGCCTTAGTTCACCCAGCCTTTTGTAACTCTATGGAGCACGTTTATACTTCGGCCTCTAGAAGGACTTGTGCTAGTTACACCTCTGCTGGAGTAGCTAACTCCTTTCTCTACGCTGGCCTTCCAAACAGTACACACTGTGATGGGAGGATAAGTAGGAAGGTGTTTCCATATCAGTCCAGCAGAACTGCCACCTGTCCTCTTTGCCACCAGGGACATTTCTTCTTACTTTCCATATTTTTTCCTCTCCTTCTACAATCTACCTCAGCATACAAAAAGATCCCTGACTGCAGCTTTGCCATGTGTGATGTTCCTACTTCTGAGACAATTCCATACAGCAAATGTGTGGAACACCCATGGCAGTTCAGGCCCTGAGCCATATGTGTGGGTAACAGTGAAACACAAGAGGGACAGATGCCATCCCTACCCCCAGAGTGCTTTCTCTCAGGAAATCTCATTTTAAATGTACTGAGTTTTTAAAAGGTGAACTGCAGGGAGCTACGGGAGCATAAAATAAAATTAAGCCCTGCCATGTGTTGGACTACCGGGATTGGGTTGGGCCCAAAGAATCCCATGACAAACCTTCTGGATTTGTACACTTAGTAAACAGTTCTATTTGTGATACACCACACTTTAACTTGCACTATTTCTTATGAAGAAAACTTTTCAAATTATTCACTGATTTTTTAATTTCATTGATGATTAAAATAAATTAATGAAGTTTGTTTTTTTCTGTTTTTTTTTTTTTGTGTGTGGTACGCAGGCCTCTCACTGTTGTGGCCCCTCCCGTTGCAGAGCACAGGCTCCGGACGCGCAGGCTCAGCGGCCATGGCTCACAGGCCTAGCCGCTCTGCGGCATGTGGGATCTTCCCGGACCGGGGCACGACCCCGTGTCCCCTGCATCGGCAGGTGGACTCTCAACCACTGCACCACTAGGGAAGCCCAATTAATGTAGTTTTTGAGTATGTAGCAGCAGGAACTGATATTGTGGGGCTTTGGTGCTTCTGGATGTTGCATTCTGAGGGTCTGAGCTTCTGTCCAAAGCGTGCTACTTACACTTTTCAAGAAATTTGGGGGACTCCATCTAGCCTAGCCTTATCCTTCCAGGTTGGACTCTGCATCTGTGATTGTGTAATGCCTATATGTGGTCTCTCAATGCACTTATTATACAATTGTATTAGTCTGAACTCTTGGAGGTTCAAGGAAGCAATCCAGTAGGGATGGCTGAATATCAGTGATCAAATGATGTCATGATGATTTGGTCACATTTCATCTGTTATTATAGTTCCCTCTGTCCTCATTCTTAGGCTAGCCCTAAGAATGAGAGGCTGCTAGTTGTCTCAAATTTGAAATCCAAACAGAAAAGCCATCTTGTCTCACTCAGTATTTACACATCGAATTTTATGCAAGTGCCCTGATTGGAATTGTTTGACTCATGTTCTTACCCTTGAACCAATCTGAGTTCCAAGAAGTAAACTTGGAGTGAGGGAGGAGTTGTTTCTCAAAGGTACATTTAGTGTATAGACAAAAGTGCAAGTATTTTATGAATATTTTTTAAATAGATCTTTATTGGAGTATAATTGCTTCACAATACTGTGTTAGTTTCTGTTGTACAACAAAGCGAATTGGCCATATGCATACATATATCCCCATATCCCCTCCCTCTTGAATTTCCCTCCCACCCTCCCTATCCCACCCCTCTAGGTCATCACAAAGCACTGAGCTGATCTCCCTGTGCTATGCTGCTGCTTCCCACTAGCTATCTATTTTACATTCGGTAGTGTGTATATGTCGATGCCCCCTCTCACTTCGCCCCAGCTTCCCCCTCCCCCCACCCCATGTCCTCAAATCCATTCTCTATGTCTACGTCTTTATTACTGTCCTGCCCTTAGGTTCATCAGTACCATTTTTTTTTTTTTTAGATTCCATATATATATGTTAGCATACAGTATTTGTTTTTCTCTTTCTGACTTACTTCACTCTGTATGACAGATTCTAGGTCCATCCACCTCACAACAAATAACTCAATTTCGTTTCTTTTTATGGCTGAGTAATATTCCATTGTATATATGTGCCACATATTCTTTATCCATTCATCTGTTCATGGACATTTAGGTTGGTTCCATGTCCTGGCTATTGTAAATAGTGCTGCAATGAACATTGTGGAACATGGCTCTTTTTGAATTTTCTCAGTAGTGGGATTGCTGGGTCATATGGTAGTTCTATTTTTATATTTTTAAGGAACCTCCATACTGTTCTCCATAGTGGTTGTATCAATTTACATTCCCACCAAAAGTGCAAGAGGGCTCCTTTATCAGCACACCCTTTCCAGCATTTATTGTTTCTAGATTTTTTGATAATAGCCATTCTGACTGGTGTGAGGTGATACCTCATTGTAGTTTTGATTTGCATTTCTCATATAATTAGTCATGTTGAGCATCTTCTCATGAGTCTCTTGGCCATCTGTATGTCTTCTTTGGTGAAACGTCTATTTAGGTCTTCCGTCCATTTTTTAATTGAATTGTTTTTTTCATATTGAGCTCCATGAGCTGTTTATATATTTTGTATGTAAATATTTTTTTAACTGTCTTTTTTAAAAAAATTAATTTATTTTTGGCTCCATTGGGTCTCCGTTGATGTGCGCAGGCTTTCTCTAGTTGCGGTGAGCGGGAGCTACTCTTCGTTGAGGTGCACAGGCTTCTCATTGCAGTGGCTTCTCTTGTTGCGGAGCATGGGCTCTAGGCAGGTGGGCTTTAGTAGTTGTGGCGTGTGGGCTCAGTCGTTGTGGTTTGTGGGCTCTAGAGCGCAGGCTAAGTAGTTGTGGCCCATGGGCTTAGTTGCTCCGTAGCATGTGGGATCTTCCTGGACCAGGGCTCAAACCTGTGTCTGCTGCATTGGCAGGCAGATTCTTAACCACTGCACCACCAGGGAAGTCCTGTTTATATATTTTGGAGATTAATCCTTAGTCTGTTGTTTCATTTGTAAATATTTTCTCCCATTCTGAGGGTTGTCTTTTCATCTTGTTTATGGTTTCCTTGGCTATGCAAAAGATTTGAAGTTTCATTAGGTCTCATTTGTTTTTGTTTTTATTTCCATTACTCTAGGAGGTGGGTCAAAAAAGATCTTTCTGTTGTTTATGTCAAAGAGTGTTTTTTCCTATATTTTCCTCTAAGAGTTTTATAGTGTCTGGTTTACATTTAGGTCTTTGGAGTTTATTACATTTGGAGTTTATTTTTGTGTATGGTGTTAGGTAGTGTTCTAATTTCATTCTTTTACATGTAGCTGTCCAGTTTTCCCAGCACCACTTATTGAAGAGGCTGTCTTTTCTCCATTGTATGTTCTTGCCTCCTTTATCAAAGATAAGGTGACCATATGTGTGTGGGTTTATCTCTGGGCTTTCTTTCCTGTACCATTGAGCTATATTTCTGTTTCTGTGCCAGTACCATACTGTCTTGATTACTGTAGCTTTGTAGTATAGTTTGAAGTTGGGGCGCTTGATTCCTCCAGCTCCGTTTTTCTTTCTCAAGATTGCTTTGGCTCTTTGGGGTAAGTTGTGTTTCCATGTGAATTGTAACATTTTTGTTCTAATTCTGTGAAGAATTCCATTGGTAGTTTGATAGAGATTGCATTGAATCTGTAGATTGCTTTGGGTAGTATAGTCATTTTCACAATGTTGATTCTTCCAATCCAAGAACATGGTATATTTCTCCATCTGTTTATGTCATCTTTGATTTCTTTCATCAGTGTTTTATAGTTTTCTGAGTAGAAGTCTTTTGCCTCCTTAGGTAGGTTTATTCCTAGGTATTTTATTCTTTTTGTTGTGATAATAAATGGGATTGTTTCCTCAATTTCTCTTTCTGATTTTTTATTGTTAGTGTATAGGAATGTGAGAGATTTCTGTGCATTAATTTTGTATTCTGCAACCTTACCAAATTCATTGATTAGTTCTAGTAGTTTTCTGGTGGCATCTTTAGGATTCTCTATGTATAGTATCATGTCATGTGCATACAGTGACAGTTTTACTTCTTCCTTTCCAATTTGGATTCCTTTCGTTTCTTTTTCTTCTCTGATTGCCATGACTAGGACTTCCAAAACTATGTTGAATAAGAGCGAGGAGAGTGGACATCCATGTCTTGTTCCTGATCTTAGTGGAAATGCTTTCAGTTTTTCACCATTGAGTATGATGTGTGCTGTGGGTTTGCCATATATGGCCTTTCTTATGTTGAGGTAGTTTCCCTCTATGCCCATTTTCTGGAGAGTTCTTATCATAAATGGGTGTTGGATTTTGTCAAAAGCTTTTTTCTGCATGTATTGAGATGATCATATGGTTTTTATTCTTCAGTTTGTTAATATGGTGTATCACATTGATTGATTTGCATATATTGAAGAATCCTTGCATCCCCAGGGTTAAATCCCACTTGTTCATGGCGTGTGATCCTTTTAATATGTTGTTGGATTCTGTTTGCTAGTATTTTGTTCAGGATTTTTGCATCTATGTTCATCAGTGATACTGGTCTATAATTTTTTTGTGTGATATCTTTTCCTGCTTTGGGTTTCTGGGTGATGGTGGCCTCATAGAATGAATTTGGGAGTGTTCTTCCCTCTGCAATTTTTTGGAAGCATTTGAGAAGGATCAGTGTTAGCTCTTCTCTAAATGTTTCATAGAATTCCCCTGTGAAGCCATCTGGTCCTGGACATTTGTTTGTTGGAAGATTTTTAATTACAGTTTTAATTTCACTACTTGTGGTAGGTCTGTTTATATTTTCTAACTTCCTGATTCAGCCTAAGAAAATGGTACCTTTTCAAGAATTTGTCCATTGCTTTGTGATTGTCCATTTTATTGGCATATAGTTGATTGTAGTAGTCTCTTACAATGCTTTGTATTTCGGCAGTGTCTGTTGTAACCTCTTCTTTTTCATTTCTAATTTTATTGATTTGAGTCCTCTCCCTCTTGTTCTTGATGTGTCTGGCTAAAGGCTTATCAATTTTGTTTATCTTCTCAAAGAACCAGCTTTTGGTTTTATTGATCTTTGCTATTGTTTTCTTTGTTTCTATTTCATTTATTTCTGCTCTGATCTTTATGATTTCTTTCCTTCTACTATCTTTGGGTTTTCTTTGTTCTTCTTTCTCTAGTTGCTTTAGGTGTAGGGTTAGATTGTTTATTTGAGACTTTTCTTGTTTCTTGAGGTGAGATTGAATTGCTATAAACTTCCCTCTTAGAACTGCTTTTGCTGCATCCCATAGGTTTTGGGTCATTGTGTTTTCATTGTCATTTGTTTCTATGTATTTTTAAAAATTTCTTCTTTGATCTCTTGGTTATTTAGTAGTGCACTGTTTAGCCTTCATGTGTTTGTGGCTTTTATAGTTTTTTTCCTGTAATTGATTTCCAATCTCATAGTGTTGTGGTGAGAAAAGATGCTTGATATGATTTCAATTTTGTAAAATTTTCTGAGGCTTTATTTGTGACTCAAGATGTGATCTATCCTGGAGAATGTTCCGTGTGCACTTGAGAAGAAAGTGTACTCTGCCACTTTCGGGTGGAATGTTCTATAAATATCAATTAAATCTATCTGGTCTGTTGTGTCATTTAAAGCTTGTGTTTCCTTATATATTTTCATTTGGATGATCTGTCCATTGGTATAAGTGGGGTGCTAAGGTCCCCTACTATTATTGTGTTACTGTTGATTTCCCCTTTCATAGTTGTTAGCATTTGCCTTATGTATTGAGGTTCTCCTATGTTGGATGCACAAACATTTATAATTGTTATATCTTTTTCTTGGATTGATCTCCTGATCATTATGTAGGGTCCTTCCTTATCTCTTATAACAGTCTATTTTTAAAGTCTATTTTTTTCTGATATGAGTATTGCTACTCCAGCTTTCTTTTGATTTCCATTTGCATGGAATGTCTTTTTCCAGCCCTTCATGTGTCCCCAGGTCTGAAGTGGGTCTCTTGTAGACAGCATATATATGGGTCTTGTTTTTGTATGCATTCAGCCAGTTTGTGTCTTTTGGTTGGGGCATTTAATCCATTTACACTCAAGGTTATTATCGATATGTATGTTCCTGTGACCATTTTCTTAATTGTTTTGGGTTTGTTTTTGTGGGTCTTTTTCTTCTCTTGTGTTTCCTGCCTAGAGAAGTTCATTTAGCATTTGTTGTAAAGCTGGTTTGGTGGTGAATTCTCTTAGCTTTTGCTTGTCTGAAAAGCTTTTGATTTCTCCGTCAAATCTAAATGAGATCCTTGCTGAGTAGAGTAATCTTGGTTGTAGGTTTTTCTCTTTCATCACTTAAGTATATCCTGACACTCCCTTCTGGCCTGCAGAGTTTCTGCTGAAAAATCGACTGATAACCTTATGGGGATTCCTTTGTATGCTATTTTTTTCCCCTTGCTGCTTTTAATATTTTTTCTTTGAATTTAATTTTTGTTTGATTAATATGTGTCTTGGTGTGTTTCTCCTAGGGTTTATCCTGTATGCGACTCTCTGTACTTCCTGGACTTGGGTGACTATTCCCTTTCCCATGTTAGGGAAGTTTTCCACTATAATCTCTTCAAAATTTTCTCATACCCTTTCTTTTTCTCTTTTTTTCTGGGACCCCTATAATTTGAATGTTGGTGTGTGTAGTGTTATCCCAGAGGTCTCTGAGACTGTCCTCAATTCTTTTCATTCTTTTTTCTTTATTCTGCTCTGCAGTAGTTATTTCCACCATTTTGTCTTTGAGCTCACTTATTCGTTCTTCTGCCTCAGTTATTCTTTATTGATTCCTTCTAGTGTATTTTTCATTTCAGTTATTGTGTTGTTCATCTCTGTTTGTTCTTCTAGATCTTTGTTAAACATTTATTGTATTTTCTCAATCCATTCTGGATCATCTTTACTATCATTACTCTGCATTCTTTTTCAGGTAGATTGCCTATTTCCTCTTCATTTATTTGGTCTTATAGGTTTTTACCTGGCTCCTTCACCTGCGACATATTTTTTTGCCATCTCATTTTTTTTCTTTTTTTTTATGAGTGGGATTGTATTCCTGTCTTACTGGTTGTTTGGCCTGAGGCTTCCAACACTGCAGTTTTTAGGCTGTTGGGTAGAGCTGGGTCTTGGTGCTGAGATGAGGACCTCTGGGAGACCTCACTCTGATGAATATTCTCTGGGGTCTGAGATTCTCTGTTACTTCAGTGGTTCAGACTCAGAGCTTCCACCACAGGAGCTTCAGCCTGACCCCCAGCTCCTGAACCAAGAAGCTTCAAGCTGCATGGGGTGGCAAAAAAAAGAAAAAGAAGTATAACAAAGTAAAAAATAAAAATAAATATATGTAAATAAAAATATAGATGAAACAACAACTGGAAGGTAAAACAGAACCACAGTACTAAAAAAGAAGAGAAAAAAAAGGTGGAAAAGGCCTTGGCTGTGGAGGGCAGGGCCTAAGCAGGGGTGAAGTTTGGGCAGTGGGCAAGGCCTATGCTTAGGACTCACAGGGCTGGAAAAGTCCGGGGGGATTGGGGCGCTTAGGCTCAACAGAACAGAAGGGGCCCAGGCATGCCTCCCATCTCTGGTTTCAGAGGGCGGGGGGCCCCACCTGGGAGCCCAGCAGGCTTCCTAGGCTCAAGTGGGCAGGAAAGATGCCCTCTGCTCCTCTCCTGCTCCTCCTGTCATGGAGGACCCTCCTGCCTGCATCCCCTGATCTCCCTGGCCTCCCTCCTATGCCCCTAGGACCCACGCAGCCTGGAGGGGGCTTTGGAGGGTTTGGAAGTGGCCTGGGAGCTCAGCAGGCTCCCCTCCAACCCCTAACCTGGGCCCCAGTGGGCGAGGCAAACGCCCTCTGCTCCTTTCCTCCTCCTCTGGTCCTGGAGAGGACGCCTGAGGGCGTAGGACCTGGCCCAAGAGCCAGGCAGACTTCCCTGGCCGATTGGGCAGGGGAAATGCTGGACCTCTTCCCCCCCGATCTGAGCCCTGAGGGTCCTTCCAGGCGTGTGAACCCCTCCCCACTCTCAGCTACCCCTCAGGGGCACCAATCCTGTCTGGCCTCCACTTCTCCTCCCCACTTAGTCCCCCACGTCCTACCAGTTCACTTGGGGGTTCTTCCCGTCTCCTTGGCCATCAAGGTCCCCCACCAGCATCCAGCAGGCACCATAGTTGTGGGGAGACTTGAACTCTGCGTCTGTTCATGAATATTTGACTGTGTCCATCTCCTCTAATGGACTACATGCTAGAACAAAGGCTGTGTCTTATTAATCTCTCTATATTCAGTATTAGTAAAGGAACTCACCCCTAGTAGGCATTCAGTAAATGCTGATTGAATAAACATAATGTAAAAGAATGTGAATAACCATCTAGGAAGAGAAGAGGGAGAGGAGGATAGACTGTGCTGAAATAAATTCTGAAGCACATCAGAGTGTATGAGTACAGGGGCTGCCAAGGCCAGACCATGTGTAGAGGATCAGAAGTGTCAAGAAATAGCTCTTAACCTTTAAATTACTTAGAAATGTTCACTGCCTTATTACTCAGCTGACATCAGTCACAGATAGGCTTCATTTAAATCTTTCTCTCTTTTTAATAACAGATAAGAACGCTCATGAGATGACTAAAATTGTACCACATCCCTGTAGTTTTGTGCTAACTCTGCCACTGAATCACTCAAAGTTCTAGTAATGGGATGCATTAAGGAAGGACTTGGGGCCCAAGGTACCAGCCGTAAAAACAGAAGGCTTGCTGACCTCAACTTAATTTTCAGGAGCTTTGATGGTGAAAGTGTTCAAAGGCAGAAAATCCTATGCCATTTGTATTATATCCTGATGTTAAATGTTTACATGACTGAATTATTATTTTTCCTAAATGATGAACTAGAGTCTGGATGAATATATCATATTGCATTGGGGGCAGTGGTGATAGTTCAAAATGGTCCAGCAATTATAAACAGGACCACATCAAAATAAACCAAGGAAAACAGAGTTTTAAGAAAGGGAGGATGTGATTAAATCATCAAGTGCTCAGACAGGTTGAGGAGGCTGTAGCAGCACATCGGAGAATTGTCTGTTACTGGGGACCTTTAAGACATCAAGGGCAGTTGAGACAGGAGCAAGTCAGATGATAAGAGAGAGGTTATTGATGCAAAGTAGCCCAGGGTGGCTTTTTCAAGATATCTAGTAGTAAAGAAAGTAAAGGGGGCTTCCCTGGTGGCGCAGTGGTTGAGAGTCCGCCTGCCGATGCAGGGGACGCGGGTTCGTGCCCCGGCCTGGGAAGATCCCACATGCCGCGGAGAGGCTGGGCCCGTGAGCCATGGCCGCTGAGCCTGCGCGTCCGGAGCCTGTGCTCCGCAACGGGAGAGGCCACAACAATAAGAGGCCCGCGTACCGCAAAAAAAAAAAAAAAAAAAAAAAGTAAAGGAAGCTGCAAGACAGTGAAGAAAATGGTGGTGTTTTGTTTGTCTGTTTGCCTTCATTTGCTTTTATAAATAAGGAAGGGTTGATGGTGTCTGTAGGTAGAATGATAGGGGCCAGTCAAGAGTTGATTATTTCAGGAAAAAGGAGCTGTTTCATGGAGGAAGATCCTGGAGAAGGTGAAAGATGATGTGTTAAATAGCATAGCTGGACAGGTTACTGTAGGTAAGGAAGAAAAGCCAAAGGCCCAAGGAATGTATTTTTTATAATTAGATCATTTTTATTTTTAAAAGATGCAGTAGTCAGATAATTTCTATACCCAAATAATTCAGTCAGTGCTAAACAACCATTTTTCACATTTGCTTTTCTGATTAAAAAAAAAAAAAGAAAAAGCTGAGCTTACAATGGAAAAATTCAATAATAAAAATGGTTCCTTTTCTTAGGACATCATAAAATAAAAAGGGTAATGTAAATATACAATACACAAATATGAAAGAATTAAACATACTAAAACATTGGGAAAACAAAATAATCAGATTATTTAAAAATAGAATAATTCATAATATTCAGTCATTGCCCCAAGAAACAAAATACAATATAAATTTAAAGTACATGAATGCAAATTCATAAATATCTATATTTGCTAGTTATTTTGCTCTCGGGGCTAAAACATTTAAAAGAACTTAGTGTCTTTCTTTAAGAGAGCGAATCCTATGCACAAAAGAAAATGTGGAAAAGCAGGAAAAAAAGGCTTTTTATTAATGCATTATAAGGAAACATCCTATATATACCAATAAAAAAGTAGCGATGGTGGGGGAAGGAAAGGAATTGATTATTCAACTTGGGGAGGTACATCAGTTCTTTTAGATTTGTTGAGATTTTTTAAAATTAACTTATTCAGAGCACTAATGCAAATGTCCTTTTCAATCCAAAGGTTAAATCACCCAAAACAAAAATGAGGGTAGTAATTTGACTTGAACCCTTATTATAATGAATCACAAGTAAATTTAAGGCAGTTCTCTGAGAACCAACAAAATATGAAACCGTCCCTAGAACAAATAATGCATAACTACTTATGGCAGTTCTATTTTTATTCCTGTGTTGGGAAAGGTTTTGGTTATATAACATAATAAAAATAAGTCAGACAGACATGATCATGTTAAAGTGAGAGCATGAGCTAATCAGTCAAAAATGCACTATAGTTATTTTCAAGCTGGCTCCACACCTGGAAGCGAACTTAGTCATCGTCCTCATCTTGTCATCACTGAGAATTTTTGAGTGATTGCCTCAGACAGGAGCCGCAGGATTTCAAAAGACCCAGATCCAGACTGATAAATTGCTGAACTCTACTATTTGATAAAGGGTTCAGCATTATTTAGATCCATTTAACTTGGGGAAACTACTTAAGATTCACTGTGACTGAATCATACCCATTCCAAAATGTTGCTGAATGCATTAAACAAATAAATTCTTAGAATTAATATGGGCCCTTGTGATTACTGCCAGGCCCTGTATTAGGTTCCCCCTGCCTTACCAGCCTGGAGATCAAGTGAGGTCACATGACAAAAATTCCCTCCTAACAAGTCTCTCTTCAGTATTTCAGGTAGTCCTCAGGACAACACTCCATGTGTCCCCAAACAGATCAGCTCACATTCTTCCAGTGCAGCTTCTAAGTGATGCCTGGCACCCACAAAACCATTTGGGGGACACTGGTCACCACAGCCCAGGCCCTCCATGAGATGGCAAAACGTCCCTGCCTTCCCTTCAGCCCTCTGACCTCAGAGGCGCACAGTTCCTTCCTTGTTCACCAAGGAGAGAGTCTCCTTTCTGCCTCACTCTATGTTGAGGGTGAATATATAATTTATTTTCTTAGCTTGAACAGTTTTGAGAGTGAGAGGGGGCTCTAATTAACAGTTACCCCAAGACAGAAGAATAGACTTGACCTATCCCAGGCAAACCAGGACATACAGTCAACAAATATATGGTTCCTGTCTCATCCAGGGCACTCAGGCAATGGGCCTACCTCCTGGTTCTTCACCAGTCATTGAGTTAAAACAGCTCTTTCAGTTCCTTCCTTTTCTTCACAGGCCTCCGACTTAGTCTCCAGGGCTGGCTGGGGGGTTGACCCATGTTGTCTTCTCCATTGTCTACCAGGCTGTCTCCAGCTGCCTACACAGCAAACTCCACTTCACAGATCCTCCCTCCCCCAAGACACACCCAGGCCAAGATGAACAAAACAAATCCAGAACTGAGACACCACTGGGTGGCAAGCCCAGTCTAAGCTCAGTAATCAACACATTATCCCAACGGGGAAAAGAAAAAACAAAAAAGGAGAGCAAATAACCTTTTCATTGCCAAGGCCAGTTAATAAGTTTGCCTGTTATGAATTATAGAAAAAACTCTTGATCATTTCCCATCTCTTTGTCATTAAATATTGATAATTGCATCTGCCCCGTTTCTGAAAAATTTTATAATGAAGCAAAATTAGTGAAATGATGGCTATATGGCATTATTGAGCCCTGGGAAAGGGAATTACATTAGTGGTAATAATAATGTCTTTGAAAGAGTAGGAAATAACAATTTCCCACCAGAAAAGCATCCATGAAATTTCTTTAATATTGATTATTTAAAATGAATATATCAACCACATTTATTAACATTTACTGACTGTGGGTAATCCATAAAAAATTGATGATCACAGTCTAATAGTTAAGTGTGTATATTCCACGAGAGGCTCCCAGATCTCTGAATAGAGTTTTTAATAATGGAGTACACAACAATATTCTGAAGCAGAAAGCTTTAGGGACAGATCATGACCCAATTATATGTACAGCTTATATAGAAAATAGTTTTAGTGGAGACCTTAACAAAGATATTGCTTTGCTTTCATTTTGCATTCTAAATAAGATCATGACATTTGGTTAAACATTAAATAATCAGGCTACTAAATTTAGGTTTGTTCCATTAATCTAGATTGTTCCTAAGGAACAGAGAAAACTATGACATTAGGCAAACATAAAGCATAGGACTTTGCACATTTGGGTTGCTCAGGGGACGTGTGCTGAGTTGATAACCTTGAAGTGTCCCCAACCAGACAGGCAATGGCTTCTCTTAAGATAGGATCCTGATTTTAGGCTAAAAACTAAGGATATCATTTCTGAGAATGGAGGAGTCATGCAATTCTCAGACTGCTTTTCTAGGCTCAGTAAGAAGTTTCACAGGGAAGGAGTGCAACTCTGAAGTGGGGGAGAGGCGGGGCAAGTGATAACATGAAGTCTGTGAATAATAGAACAATTCAGTTTGAATCCAAATCGGGATGACATGTTGCAAAATTGTAGCTCTTAATAAGAGCTTCCATGAGGTCACTGGAGGGGCAGTGTTATCAGGCAGGATACATTAGACCCATGCCAAAATAGTCTCTCCTCCTCTTCATAACTTTCCTGACTTTCTTAACGCCTGAAATCCCACCATTAGAGTGTCACTCGTTTAGGTCATGAAGTCTTTTTGGTCTTCTAGAACCTCCCATCAAAATGAAAATCACCCCTGAGAAGATTAGATATTTAATCCAGTATTTCCAAAAATATATAGTTCTAGTCTCTCAACATGTTTCATGGGGGGGGAAAAAAAAACTCTGTGGTCAAAGAAATTTGGTAAATGCTCCGTACTTTGTTAACTCTTTAAACCTCGCAATGCCAAAAAAATATATATATATTAAAGGCCCCAAAATATATTGCAGAAAAAATATATATAACTGTTTTATCCAGTATTTGCAAAATTACTTCGACTAGAAAATAATTTGGAATACTTTTTAACATTCAGAATACTGTACTATCAACTCACAATGAATCATAAGTGTCTGGAAACAGGGACAATGTCATCAGCAGCTAGGGAACCAGGAATGGTTACTGGGTGAACAGACCCATTGTCATTGCAGATATTCATTGGATATTATTGAATAATATCAATAGCGTCAGTGTTTTTCTAAATTTTTTTTTAGCCCCCTAGAAAAGTATTTATCGTGGCTCATATATTTAAGAATTTGTCATATGCATTATTAGAGAAATAAGATAGGCCCCATGTGAAAAGTTAATGAATAATGGCCTAGTATTAATTATATGATTTGTGGATAAAATGTAAATTCAGAGAGAAAGAATACATTTCTCTACATGATGTTCCATTTACACCAATATGTAGCCACCCACCTATTTTTCTCTATTTGAATATTCCATTCCGTTCCTTTCTGACTTTGGCTACTTGTTTCATGCAGAGTAGATCTGCTCTAGACAGCACGTTCAAAGTACATTTGTAACTAGAAAATTCTTTCTTTTCAGCAGGTGTTCAGGGTGCTGTGGTTTGCCATGGGTACCTTAACAAATCCATTACTTTTGTTGCCTAGAAGCATTCCAGTGGAAAAAATTGTGGCTATTACTATGTGGTAAATTGAACCCAAAACTTAGAATCACAGAATAATGTCTCTTGCCTTAAATCCTATTTTATCGAAGGTTCTGAATGTATCAGGTACCTATTCACTTAAGCTGTATTGCATACCTATGTGTTAGACATGGTGCTTTCACATATGCAAATTGTGTGCATAATCAAGTCATACTAGTAAACACATTTTACAAATTCTGGCTAAAATATACCCAAGGTTTATTTCCCAGCTTGCCTTTGTCTTTTAGTCAAGCCTAAATAATGAGTTCTTTTTATTTTGATTATATTGAATGGGATTGACACTGGAAGTTTTTTTGCCATTGGTAATAGAGTTACGGACTTCTAGAGCTGATTCCAAGGTTGCAGTCGGAGTGGGGAGAGGAATAACCAAAAAAAAAGTCTTGGGGCCTCCTTCCCAACACTAACCAAAACCCCCTTGTTTTGATTCTTTTTACAAACAGTTTTCTTTCTTTCTTTTTTTTTTTTTTTTGCTGTATGCGGGCCTCTCACTGTTGCGGCCTCTGCCGTTGCGGAGCACAGGCTTCGGACGCGCAGGCTCAGCGGCCATGGCTCACGGGCCCAGCCGCTCCGCGGCATGTGGGATCTTCCCGGACCGGGGCACGAACCCGTGTCCCCTGCATCGGCAGGCGGACTCTCAACCATTGCGCCACCAGGGAAGCCCTGTTCTTTTTCTTTTAAAATAAGATTTCATTTGAGACAGTCCATAAACATTTGGTATAAACCTTGATAGCTCAGGAAGAACAATCTAGTATTTCTCATAAGGTAGTCCATGGCCTTGCATGGACTACCTGCAGGTGCACCTGGGATGCTTGTTTTCTTTTGTTTTTATTTTATTTTATTTTTTTACATCTTTATTGGAGTATAATTGCTTTACAATCGTGTTAGTTTCTGCTTTATAACAAAGTGGATCAGTTATATATATACATATGTTCCCATATCTCTTCCCTCTTGCATCTTCCTCGCTCCCACCCTCCCTATCCCACCCCTCTAAGTGGTCACAAAGCACTGAGCTGATCTCCCTGTGCTATGTGGCTGCTTCCCACTAGCTATCTACCTTAAGTTTGGTAGTGTATATATGTCCATGCCACTCTCTTGCTTTGTCACAGCTTACCCTTCCTCCTCCCCATTTCCTCAAGACCATGCTCTAATAGGTCTGTGTCTTTATTTCTGTCTTACCCCTAGGTTCTTCATGACATTTTTTTTTCTTAAATTCCATGTATATGTGTTAGCATATGGTATTTGTCTTTCTGTTTCTGACTTACTTCACTCTGTATGACAGACTCCAGGTCCATCCACCTCATTACAAATAGCTCAATTTCGCTTCTTTTTATGGCTGAGTAATATTCCATTGTATATATGTGCCACATCTTCTTTATCCATTTATCCGATGATGGACACTCAGGTTGTTTCCATGTCCTGGCTATTGTAAACAGAGCTGCAATGAACATTTCGGTACATGACTCTTTTTGAATTATGGTTTTCTCAGGGTATATGCCCAGTAGTGGGATTGCTGGGTCGTATGGTAATTCTATTTGTAGTTTTTTAAGGAACCTCCATACTGTTCTCCATAGTGGCTGTACCAATTCACATTCCCACCAGCAGTGCAAGAGTGTTCCCTTTTCTCCACACCCTTTCCAGCATTTATTGTTTCTAGATTTTTTGATGATGGCCATTCTGACTGGTGTGAGATGATATCTCCTTGTAGTTTTGATTTGCATTTCTCTAATGATTAATGATGTTGAGCATTCTTTCATGTGTTTGTTGGCAGTCTGTATATCTTCTTTGGAAAAATGTCTATTTAGGCCTTCTGCCCATTTTTGGATTGGGTTGTTTGTTTTTTTCTAATTGAGCTGCATGAGCTGCTTATAAAGTTTGGAGATTAATCCTTTCTCAGTTGCTTCATTTGCAAATATTTTCTCCCATTCTGAGGGTTGTCTTTTGGTCTTGTTTATGGTTTCCTTTGCTGTGAAAAAGCTTCGAAGTTTCATTAGGTCCCATTTGTTTATTTTTGTTTTTATTTCCATTTCTCTAGGAGGTAGGTCAAAAAGGATCTTGCTGTGCTTTATGTCATAGAGTGTTCTGCCTATGTTTTCCTCTAAGACTTAGATAGTTTCTGGCCTTACATTTAGATCTTTAATCCATTTTGAGCTTATTTTTGTGTATAGTGTTAGGGGGTGATCTACTCTCATACTTTTACAGGGACCCATCCAGTTTTCCCAGCACCGCTTATTGAAGGGGCTGTCCTTTCTCCACTCTACATTCCTGCCTACTTTATCAAAGATAAGGTGACCATATGTGTGTGGGTTTATCTCTGGGCTTTCTATCCTGTTCCATTGATCTATCTTTCTGTTTTTGTGCCAGTACCATACTGTCTTGGTTACTGTAGCTTTGGAGTATAGTCTGAAGTCAGGAAGCCTGATTCCTCCAGCTCCGTTTTTCGTTCTCAAGATTGCTTTGGCTATTCCAGGTCTTTTGTGTTTCCATACAAATTGTGAAATATTTTGTTCTAGTTCTGTGAAAAATGCCAGTGGTAGTTTGATAGGGATTGCATTGAATCTGTAGATTGCTTTGGGTAGTAGAGTCCTTTTCACAATGTTGATTCTTCCAATCCAAGAACATGGTATATCTCTGCATCTATTTGTGTCATCTTTAATTTTTCTCATCAGTATCTTATAATTTTCTGCATACAGGTCTTTTGGCTCCTTAGGTAGTTTTATTCCTAGATATTTTATTCATTTGTTGCAATGGTAAATGGGATTGTTTTCTTAATTTCACTTTCAGATTTTTCATCATTAGTGTATAGGAATGCCAGCGATTTCTGTGCATTAATTTTGTATCCTGCTACTTTACTACATTGATTAGCTCTAGTAGTTTTCTGGTAGCATCTTTAGGATTCTCTATGTATAGTATCATGTCATCTGCAAACAGTTACAGCTTTACTTCTTCTTTTCCGATTTGGATTCCTTTTATTTCCTTTTCCTCTCTGATTGCTGTGGCTAAAACTTCCAAAACTATGTTGAATAAGAGTGGTGAGAGTGGGCAACCTTGTCTTGTTCTTGTTCTTAGTGGAAATGCTTTCAGTTTTTCACCATTGAGGATGATGTTGGCTGTGGGTTTGTCATATATGGCCTTTATTATGTTGAGGAAAGTTCCCTCTATGCCTACTTTCTGCAGGGTTTTTCTCATATATCAGTGTTGAATTTTGTCAAAAGCTTTCTCTGCATCTATTGAGATGATCATATGTTTTTTCTCCTTCAATTTGTTAATATGGTGTATCACATTGATTGATTTGCGTATATTGAAGAATCTTTGCATTCCTGGAATTAACCCCACTTGATCATGGTGTATGATCCTTTTAATGTGCTGTTGGATTCTGTTTGCTAGTATTTTGTTGAGGATTTTTGCATCTATGTTCATCAGTGATATTGGCCTGTAGTTTTCTTTCTTTGTGACATCCTTGTCTAGTTTTGGTATCAAAGTGATGGTGGCCTCGTAGAATGAGTTTGGGAGTGTTCCTCCCTCTGCTATATTTTGGAAGAGTTTGAGAAGGATAGGTGTTAGCTCTTCTATAAATGTTTCATAGAATTCGCCTGTGAAGCCATCTGGTCCTGGGCTTTTGTTTGTTGGAAGATTTTAAATCACAGTTTCAATTTCACTGCTTGTGATTGGTCTGTTCATATTTTCTATTTCTTCCTGGTTCAGTCTTGGCAGGTTGCGCATTTCTAAGAATTTGTCCATTTCTTCAAGTTTGTCCATTTTATTGGCATAGAGTTGCTTGTAGTAATCTCTCATGATCTTTTGTACTTCTGCAGTGTCAGTTGTTACTTCTCCTTTTTCATTTCTAATTCTATTTATTTGAGTCTTCTCCCTTTTTTCCTGATGAGTCTGGCTAATGGTTTATCAACTTTGTTTATCTTCTCAAAGTACCAGCTTTTAGTTTTATTGATCTTTGCTATCATTTCCTTCATTTCTTTTTCATTTATTTCTGATCTGATTTTTGTGATTTCTTTCCTTCTGCTAACTTTGGAGTTTTTTTGTTATTCTTTGTCTAATTGCTTTAGGTGCGAGGTTAGGTTCTTTATTCGAGATGTTTCCTGTCTCTTAAGGTAGGATTGTATTGCTATAAACTTCCCTCTTAGAACTGCTTTTGATGCATCCCATAGGTTTTGGGTCGTCGTGTCTCCATTGTCATTTGTTTCTAGGTATTTTTTTATTTCCTCTTTGATTTCTTCAGTGATCACTTTGTTATTAAGACGTGTATTGTTTAGCCTCCATGTGTTTGTATTTTTTACAGGTCTTTTCCTGTAATTCATATGTAGTCTCATAGCGTTGTGGTCAGAAAAGATACTTGATACAACTTCAGTTTTCTTAAATTTTCCAAGGCTTGATTTGTGACCCAAGCATGGTCTATCCTGGAGAATGTTTGATGAGCACTTGAGAAAAGTGTGTATTCTGTTGTTTTTGGATGGAATGTCCTATAAATATCAATTAAGTCATCTTGTTTAATGTATCATTTAAAGCTTGTGTTTCCTTATTTATTTTCATTTTGGATGATCTGTCCATTGGTGAAAGTGGGGTGTTAAAGTCCCCTACTATGAATGTGTTACTGTCAATTTTCTCTTTTATGGCTGTTAGTATTTGCCTTAGGTATTGATGTACTCCTACGTTGGGTGCATAAATATTTACAATTGTTATATCTTCTTCTTGGATCGATCCCTTGATCATTATGTAGTGTCCTTCTTTGTCTCTTCTAATAGTCTTTATTTTAAAGTCTATTTTGTCTGATATGAGAATTGCTACTCCAGCTTTCTTTTGGTTTCCATTTGCATGGAATATCTTTTTCCATCCCCTTACTTTCAGTCTGTATGTGTCTCTAGGTCTGAAGTGGGTCTCTTGTAGACAGCGTATATATGGGTCTTATTTTTGTATCCATTCAGCCAATCTGCCTTTTGCTGGGAGCATTTAGTCCATTTACATTTAAGGTAATTATTGATATGTATGTTTTTATTCCCATTTTCTTAATTGTTTTGGGTTTGTTATTGTAGGTCTTTCCTTCTCTCGTGTTTCTTGCCTAGAGAAGTTCATTTAGCATTTGTTGTAAAGCTGGTTTGGTGGTGCTGAACTCCCTCAGCTTTTGCTTGTCTTTAAAGGTTTTAATTTCTCCATCAAATCTGAATGAGATCTTTGCTGGGCAGAGTAATCTTGGTTGCAGGTTTTTCTCCTTCATCACTTTAAATATGTCCTGCCAGTCCCTTCTGCCTTACAGAGTTTGTGCTGAAAGATCAGCTGTTAACCTTATGGGGATTCCCTTGTGTGTTATTTGTTGTTTTTCCCTTGCTGCTTTTAATATGTTTTATTTGTATTTAATTTTTGACAGTTTGATTAATATGTGTCTTGGCGTATTTCTCCTTGGATTTATCCTGTATGGGACTCTCTGTGCTTCCTCAACTTGATTAACTATTTCCTTTCCCATATTAGGGAAGTTTTCAACTATAATCTCTTCAAATATTTTCTCAGTCCCTTTCTTTTTCTCTTCTTCTTCTGGAACCTTTATAATTCGAATGTTGGTGCGTTTAATGTTGTCCCAGAGGTCTCTGAGACTGTCCTCAGTTCTTTTCATTCTTTTTTCTTTATTCTGCTCTGCAGTAGTTATTTCCACTATTTTATCTTCCAGGTCACTTATCCGTTCTTCTGCCTCATTTATTCTGCTATTGATCCCTTCTAGAGAATTTTTAATTTCATTTATTGTGCTGTTCATCACTGTTTGTTTGCTCTTTCGTTCTTCTAGGTCCTTGTTAAACATTTCTTGTAGTTTCTCCATTCTATTTCCAAGATTTGGATCATCTTTACTGTCATTATTCTGAATTCTTTTTCAGGTAGACTGACTATTTCCTCTTCATTTGTTAGGTCGGGTGGGTTATCTTCCTCCTTCATCTGCTGTGTGTTTTTCTGTCTTCTCATTTTGCTTATCTTACTGTGTTTGGGTTCTCCTTTTTGCAGGCTGCAGGTTCGTAGTTCCCGTTGTTTTTGGTGTCTATCCCCAGTGGCTAAGGTTTCTTCAGTGGGTTGTGTAGGCTTCCTGGTGGAGGGGACTAGTGCCTGCATTCTGGTGGATGAGGTTGGATCTTGTCTTTCTGGTGGGCAGGTCCACATCTGGTGGTGTGTTTTGAGGTGTTTGTGGACTTATTATGATTTTAGTCAGCTTCTCTGCTAATGGGTGGGGTTGTGTTCCTGTCTTGCTAGTTGTTTGGCATAGGGTGTCCAGCACTGTAGCTTGCTGGTCGTTGAGTGAAGCTGGGTGCTAGTGTTGAGATGGAGATCTCTGGGAGATTTTTGCTGTTTGATATTATGTGGAGCTGGGATGTCTTTTGTGGACCAGTGTCCTGAAGTTGGCTCTCCCACCTCAGAGGCACAGCACTGACTCCTGGCTGCAGCACCAAGTGCCTTTCATCCACACGGCTCAGAATGAAAGGGAGAAAATGTAGAAAGAAAGAAAGACAGAAGGAGAGAAAGAAAAAAAGAAAGAAAGGAAGGAAGGAAGGAAGGAAAAAAAGAGGGAGGGAGGGAGGAAGGAAGGAAGGAGGGAAGAAAGGAAAAAAGAAAGAAAGATGATAAAATAAAATAAAGTAAGATAAAATAAAATAAAGTTATTAAAATAAAAAACAATTTTAAGAAAAAATTTTTAAAAAAAAAAAACAAAAAAAACGGACGTATAGAACCCTAGGACAAATGGTGAAAGCAAAGCTATACAAACAAAATCTCACACAGAAGCATACACATACACACTCACAAAAAGAGGAAAAGGGAAAAAAATCATAAATCTTGCTCTCAAAGTCCACCTCCTCAATTTGGGACGATTCGTTGTCTATTCATGTATTCCACAGATGCAGGGTACGTCAAGTTGATTGTGGAGCTTTAATCCGCTGCTTCTGAGGCTGCTGGGAGAGATGTCCCTTTCTTTTCTTTGTTCTCACGTCTCCCAGGGCTCAGCTTTGGATATGGCCCGGCCTCTGCGTGTAGGTCGCCGGAGGGCGTCTGTTCTTTGCTCAGACAGGACGGGGTTAAAGGAGCAGCTGATTCGGGGGCTCTGGCTCACTCAGGCATGGGGGAGCGAGGGGTACGGAGTGCGGGGCGAGCCTGCAGTGGCAGAGGCCGGTGTGACGTTGAAGCAGCCTGAGGCGCGCCGTGCATTCTCCAGGGGATGTTGTCCCTGGATCCCGGGACGCTGGCAGTGGCGGGCTGCACAGGCTCCGCAGAAGTGGGGTGTGGATAGTGACCTGTGCTCGCACACAGGCTTCTTGGTGGTGGCAGCAGCAGCCTTAGCATCTCATGCCCGTTTCTGGGGTCCGCGCTTTTAGCCGCGGCCTGCGCCCGTCTCTGGAGCTCCTTTAAGCAGCGCTCTTAATCCCCTCTCCTCACACACCAGGAAACAAAGAGGCAAGAAAAAGTCTCTTGCCTCTTCGGCAGGTCCAGACTTTTCTCCGGACTCCCTCCTGGCTAGCCGTGGCACACTAGCCCCCTTCAGGCTGCGTTCATGCCGCCAACCCCAGTCCTTTCCCTGCGCTCTGACCAAAGCCTGAGCCTCAGCTCCCAGCCCCGCCCACCCCGGCGGGTGAGCAGACAAGCCTCTCAGGCTGGTGAGTGCCGGTCGGCATCGATCCTCTGTGCGGGAATCTCTCCGCTTTGCCCTCTGCACCCCTGTTGCTGCGCTCTCCTCCATGGCTCCGAAGCTTCCCCCCCCTCCGCCACCCGCAGTCTCCACTCCCGAAAGGGCTTCCTAGTGTGTGGGAACCTTTCCTCCTTCACAGCTCCCTCCCACTGGTGCAGGTCCCGTCCCTATCCTTTTGTCTCTGTTTATTCTTTTTTCTTTTGCCCTACCCACGTACGTGGGGACTTTCTTGCCTTTTGGGAAGTCTGAGGTCTTCTGCCAGCATTCAGTAGGTGTTCTGTAGGAGTTGTTCCACGTGTAGATGTATTTCTGGTGTATCTGTGGGGAGGAATGTGATCTCCGCGTCTTACTCTTCTGCCATCTTCCCTATTGAGCCTGGGATGCTTGTTTAAAAAAGCTGAATCTGAGGTGTCCCCTTACTCCCCAGACCTGCTGAAACACATACCGTTAATATATGTTTTAAGTAAGAATTATTATGCACACTAAATTTAATAATTTGTGCATGAACTTTGTTTCATGTACATAGGAATATATGTAACATATGTCCATTAGGACTAATACCCCATTTGCCCACTACCCAACTTAATAGATGACCAGTTCCTTTGAGGCCTACCATATGTCCCTCCAAAACTGCATCCTCCTTTCTTCACTCCCTAAGTAGCCATTATAATGAATTTTGTGTGAATTATTCTCTTGCTTTTCTTTATAGTTTTACTCTATGTGATTGTATGTAAACTTAAACAATGTATTGTTTGATTTTGCCTGGGATTGGCAAAATGGAATCATGCTCTATGTATTATTTTGTTACCTGCCCCCTTTTTAGTAAGTTCATGTGATTCATCCACATTGACACGTATAACTATGGTTTATTCATTTTTATGTGTATTGTAATCCAGGTGTGAATTTTCCAGGATTATCCAACTTCCTGTTTGTGGGTTTTAGTAGTTTCAATTTTGCTTTCACAAACAGTGCTGCCATGTACATTCTTATATATCTCTCTTAATTGTGAAAAAGTTATGGTTATATATTTAGGATATATAGTAGGGTATATACTTAGGTGTAGAACTACTGGGTTGTATGTGCAAGTTCAGATTTACTAGGTGATGCCAATTTTTCCCCACTATGGTTGTATCAGTTATTAAAGTATAAGAAATTCTGTTGGAAAAAAAAAGTTAATGCATAAGAAATCCTTGATTGAATAATGAATAGGTTATACAATATGTTTTTGAATTCTGGTAAAGAAGTGGAATTAAGCTAAGCTTTGAAGTTTGGGCAGCCTTTGAATGGGCAGAGGAGGAAGGAGGGTCCTGCAGGGGGAACAATGAGAGCAAAGGAGGGGTGGTGGGCACCAGGAACCACTGCCAGAGCAAACCACTCCTGAAGCTGGGAGAAAACACCTGGAGCCGTTGCAGTCAGGTTAGGCACTATGCAGCCCAGGGTGGGGCTCCCCAGAGACATGCTTCCACAGAGTCTTTCTCAGTGGGAGATGCCTTGGGCAAGAGCTGCTGTCAAGAAGCACAGCTGGGAGCCTCTGACAGGAACCTGGAAACACGAGGTAGGCAAACAAGAAAACTGTCTCTGACCAGCCATTGGCAACGGGAACTATCATCTCAGGAGCCAGCAAATGTATCAGGCTGAAGTTGCTTATTACTCAAGAATTCTAGCCCTCTCATGATCTTTTGGCAACACTCAAAATCTGTTCTCGTTTTGAGAGTCGTGGCCCTGAAAATACACTGCTCAGATCTCCTGCTGCTGGGAGCATGGTTGATTGATGGCCCAGATGTTGCCTCTCTGGATCCACCACCACATCTGATCTCAGGCTACATTTCCTATGAGCACTCCTGGCCAGTGACCGAGCATGGGGAGGATTGGGGCAAGCCCATTCCTGGGATGCAGGACTGTCCTGATGGGCAATTTAGGTATAAGATTTCCCATTGATCTGGCTGAACATTTCTTGGAACTGTGCTGAAAACTGAGACTCTTCCTATCCAGCCATCCTTCCTTTTCTGTCCCCTTCACAGGAGTCAGACCAGCATTATGATTGGAAGGCTCTCCTTGCCTTCTCCAGATACTTCTCTTATCCTTCCCTTTATCTTTCTCAGGCGTTTCCCCTGATACATTTTCTGCACATCTAATATTAATTTGTCTGCTTCTTAGAGGACCCCAACTAACACAGATACTCAACTATGATGCAATCCATTATGAGGTTTCATTCTGTTAGGGTTGTAGATGCAGTCTTTCTCTCTGGCAAGCCTCCAGACCCTCCGCAATCATACAAAGAAGGAGCGACTCTCCATTTCCCATTGCCACCTTTCCCTTGATATTGACTGCCAGGTTCACATCTGCCCTTCTTCCAGAAAGAGGTTCGACTTGGAAAGGATCTTGTCATTTGATAAAAGCAAAGGCAAGGAAATTAGCATTGGGAAATGGACCACTCGAATAAAGTGGAAGAGAACGTACATGAAGAATAGAAGCACTTGTCTAAAATTATCTGTTGAAGAGCCTAATAGAAGGTACTACTTATTTTTCCGTTAGCAAGTACTTACTATTTTTTCATACTTAGTGTATTAGTTAGATTCCTAGGGCTGCATAAGAAAGTACCACAAACTGAGCAGCTTTGAACAACAGAAGTTTATTCTCTCAAACAGTTTTGGAGGCTAGAAGTCTGAAATCAAGGTGTCTTCAGGGCCATGCTCTCTCTGAAGGCTCTAAGGGAGAATCTTTCCCATGCCTTTCTCTTAGCTGCTGGTATTTCCAACAATCCTTGGTGTTTCTTGTCTTATCACTCATGAGTCCAATTCCTGCCTGGGTAGTCATATGGTTTTCTCCTTAGATGTCTTTACGTCTCTTCTCTTAGAAGGACAGCAGTCATAATGGATTAGGGCCCACCCTAGTGACCCCATGTTCACTTGATTACATCTGCAAAGACACTATTTCAAAATAAGGTCACAGATACTCAGGGCTAGGACTTCAATGTATCTTTTGGGGAGATACAGTTCAACCCCAGCACTTGGGTAGGGGCATGTTTCTTTGAATGGAAAAATTGAAAAGTGCATAATTAAAATTTCTCAGCTACTTGGGATATAAGCAAACAGTTCTGCTTTTAGGTAGTGATTTGTTCTGCTGCTTGTATTGTGTCCTTATCATATGTCTGATGTATCCACATCCTCTACATCTTCGGATGCAGCTAGCACGTAGCACTTTGGGACACTGCTGAATATTGCTGGGTGGGAAATGAAACCAATATGGGTCTTCTAAACATTGGCCTGTGGGTGATATGAATTGACAGGCATGTTTATTACAACTGGTAAAAGCACTGCTGGTTTGAAGTAGTGACCTTTCTAGCTGAAATTAACTGGGTCCTTTCAATGACACTACTTGTCCATGAATGAATACACTTTCCTAATTCAGAGAAAACAGAATTTTTAAAAAATCACCAAATCAATCAGCTGGAAAGGATTTCATGAAGCACTTTCTAGATAATGAATCACAGCACAGTAAGACTTCACATATATATGACTAAACGTCTTGAGCAGCTTCCAAATTCTTGCCCATCCCATCTGCCACAGGGAAGTAAGTGAACTAGAATGGGGAATTTAACAAATGTTATGGACGGGCTATTCAAAAAACATTCACATATACCCTTCTTCCTGCTCTATTATAGACGCTCTTAAAGCTAATAATTTGAACTCCTAGCTTTTACCATGACTAGAGGTGGCCGTGTGATACACTTCTGACCAATAATATGTAGATAGAGTCACTAGGGAGGGCATCCCTTCTCAATAAAAAGATGGCCTCTTTGGGAGGAGTGTTCTTGCCTCTCATTATTTGTTAATCTTCTCCTGCCAGAAATGTACATGTGACACTTGGAGATGCAGCAGCCATCTTACTATCATGAGTTCAAAAGTTTCCATAGAAATGGTGGAACAAGACCATTAAAAGTGGATAAAAAGCACCAAACTTGGATTTTAGTATTGGATTGTCCAATGATTGATTGAACTTAGCTTCTATGACAATGATGATCAACAAGGTGATATTTTGCCTGCCAGGTCACATTTGGCAATGTCTGGAAACATTTTTGGTTGTCACAACTATGTGAGGGAAAGCTACGGCATCAAGTGGAATGGAAACCAGGACGCTGCTAAACATTCTCCATTGCATAAGACAGCCCCCAACAACAAAGACTTATCCAGCCCTGGGCTTCCTTGGTGGCGCAGTGGTTAAGAATCCACCTGCCAATGCAGGGGACATGGGTTCGATCCCTGGTCCAGGAAGATCCCACATGCCGCAGAGCAACTAAGCCCGTGAGCCACAGCTACTGAGCCTGTGCTCAGTTTTATCTTTAAAACTGTTTTATCTTTTAAAAAAACAGTTATAAAGACTAAGTAACAATAGTAGAAGTTGCATATTTATTAAGTGAAAAAATTCAGTATACAATAGTGTAGGCATTAAATGACTACTACCATTTAAAAGGAGAAAGTGAATGTAAGCGATTGTAACAAAGCGATGACAGTAGTTGTATTGAGGATTTTATGTGACTTTGTTCCTGCCTATTTTGCAAAGGTTACTCAATGTGATTATGCTATCCTTATAGTTTGAAAAATAATTTTTCAAGTAATTAAAGGGAAGAAGATTAAAATACTCAAATCAATGTTTATTTCTCTCACATTTATGAAGTTTCTTCTTGGCCTTACAGAAACCTTAAAGGCTAATGCAATAGCTTATGCAATTGGATACCATTTCTATTGAATCATCATGTCAGCAACATTCCTTTTCTAGTTCTTTATATCTCCCTATATATAGAATTCTTGTAGTTCAACTCATAGGACTATTCCTCTCCAGGGTTTTTTGTGAAAACATCAGAACTACCTGCAACATTAAAGAGATGGAGTGAAAATTTGCCACTGTAAAAGTCTGTATGTTTTAGATTCCTGTGGCTGCTATAACCAATTACCAAAACTGGGTGGCTTAAAACAACAGAAATGCATTCTCTTACAGTTCTGGAGGCTAGAAGTTCAAAAACTGACATCACTGGGCCAAAATCAAGGTGTCACAGGGCTGCACTTCCTCTGGAGGCTCCAGAGGGAAATCTCTGCCTTTTCCAGCTTCTGGTGGCTACAGGCATTCTTTGGCTTGTGGCTTCTTCACTCCAATCTGTGCCTCTGTCTTCATATGTCCTCCTCTGTGTAATTTTCAAGCCCCCTCTGCATGTCTTCTGTAAGGATACATGTGATGGCACTTAGGGACCACACAGATAATCCAGGATAATCTCCCCATCTTGAAATTCTTAACATAATCACATGTGCAAAGACCCTTTTCCCAAATAAGGTAAAGAAAAAGTTCCAGATATTAAGATATGATATCTTTGGAAGCCAGTGTTCAATTTATTAGAATATTATATAAAGAAAATATAAATCTAATTACTAATCTCATCGGATAATCTGAACTTCCATTCATACCCAGCTGGAAATTAAAATCTGGTGGGATCATCCAGTATCTAAATCCTGGGAAAGTAGAGTGAGAGTAAAGAACCTATTATCCTACTAAATGAAATAAGCATGAAATGATAAATTTGGGGGAAACTAATTTTTTTAGACACATCAATGTAAAGTGTTTTTTTAAATTGTGAATGGACCAATAAAATTTGTTTTACCTCTATCAACATTTGAATACATAATGGCCCTTTATATCTAAAACCGGAAAGCTTAACATTGTTTTATCATATTGCAGCAACTACGAAATGTTCTGAAAACTAATTTGAGAACTTAATAGCACAGTTCAATAAACATAGGCTGTGAAATTACTAAAAAGGCAGGACTGTACTTATTTTGAGTTGACTAAGAAGCTGAGAATATCTTAATTTCCTTTCCAATTAAAAGATATTTTAGCAAAATTATGAGAGTACACAAATAATTAAAGCCCTAGAGCTTTCATTTCTTTTTCCCATTTGGTTAGTTTAATTCTTCAGATTTAATTTCAGAATAACCCCATCAAAGGTTTAGATTTTGGGGTACTTAACATATAACTGTTTTTACATTTCTGTTTTTGGCCAGGAACACTTCTATATCTAAACATTAATTTTCATAATACTTGAAATATATTTGATCTTCAAGTTTAACAGCCTTTAATGCTACTAATTTAGTTGCAATTACAGATTCCCCCCATATCCAAATGTTAAGCTAAAATGGGGTAAAGTGGCAAAGCAATTGCCTTAGGACACTTCTTGCTAACAGATGCACAGACTAAATTGAGATAAAGCACAGATACTCACACCGTTCAAAGCTTTGTGGCTTGAGGCTGAAATGCTGAGTGTAGTTCCCAGGAAAGGAGCTTGGTGGCGCCACTCTCACCACTGCACAGTTCAAGGTGCGTGTTGCGTCTGTAAGGGCTACTGCAAAACAAACACTGAATGCTATTTTCACTTTTCGTCTTTTTTCGTAAAAAGGAAAATCCTCTTCGGATTTTTTTCAGTTAGCAAAAATGGGTACTAATGTAGGTATTTTGTAAAAGCGAAGTGGCTTTAAAAATCGAATACCTGTAATCATTAAAACCTACTCAATCCCTTATCAGAGAAATGATTTGCAAATATCTTCTCCCATTCCATGGGTTGCCTTTTCACTCTGTTGATAGTGTCCTTTGACGCACATAAATAACATGGCACTATTTTAAGCACAACTCATTTTATCTTCATAACAACTCTATGAGGTAGGAACTATTATTATCATCCCTATTTTACAGATAAGAATACTGAGACATAGAGGGTTTAAATAATGTGACAACATCCCCCATGGTAATGACTTAGCTTAGATTTGAGTCTGTTATGGACTGAATGTGTCCTCCCAAAATTCGTATGTTAAAACTTTACCCCTCAATGTCATGGTATTAGGAGGTGGGGCCTTTGGGAAGTAATTAGGATTAGATAAGGTGATGAGAGTGGAGCCCTCACAAGTGGAATTTGTGCTCTTATAAGAGTCATGAGAGAGCTCGCATCCCCTCTCTGCTTTCCTCCAGGTGAGGATATAATGAGAATTTGGCAGTCTATAACCTGGAAGAGGGCTCTCACCAGAACCAACCATGCTGGCACACTGATCTGGAACTTCCAGCCTCAGAACTTGAGAAATGAATAGTTTTGTTTATAAGCCACTCAGTCTATGGTACTTCGTAACAGCAGCCCAAACTAAGAGCCCATGGGGGGTATCCCAGAAACCCTATGTCTCACACACACTTCTTTTTTTTGTTGTTTTCTCAAATTTGAATTCATCCTTTTTTAAAAAAAAATTTTTTTTTAAATTATTTATTTTATTTTTGGCTGCGTTAGGTCTTTATTGCTGTGTGCAGGCTTTCTCTAGTTGCAGCAAGTGGGCCACTCTTCCTTGCGGTGCACAGGCTTCTCATTACGGTGGCTTCTCTTTGTTGCGGAGCACAGGCTCTAGGCACCTGGGCTTCGGTAGTTGTGGTTCGCAGGCTCTAGAGCACAGGCTCAGTAGTTGTGGTGCACAGGCTTAGTTGCTCCGCGGCATGTGAGATCCTCCTGGACCAGGGCTCGAACCTGTGTCCCCTGCATTGGCAGGTGGATTCTTAACCACTGCACCACCAGGAAAGCGCCCACACACACTTCTTATAATGGACATCAGTGACCTCCTGATCACCAAATCCAGCTATCTTTTCTTAGTCCTCATTCAACTGCCTAATTTTTTCTCTATCATTTAAAATCATGACCCTTTTTATGTGAAACTTTCCTTCTCTTGGCTACTACATTTTTCTTGGTTCTCCTCCTATTTCCATGAGATAGTTACATCTCCTTCTTCAGTCTTCTATGCCTTTGTTCATGCTCACAAGTTCAAAGACCTTACTTCAGCCCCCCTCTTTGCTTATTCTACATTCCCCAGGAACCATCTTTCCTCTGTTATGGGTTAAATTGTGTCCTCCAAAAAGATGCTGAAGTCTTAACCCCCAGTGCCTGTGAATGTGAACTTATCTGAAAATAGGGTCTTTTCAAAGGATCAAGTTAAGATGAGGTCATTTGTACAGGTTCTAATCTAATCTGACTGTGTCCTAATAAAAGGGCAACATTTGGACACAGACACAGACATGAATAGAGGGGAGACTATGTGAATACACAAAGAAAATACAATCTACAAGCCAAAGAACACCTGAGCTACCAGAAGCCAGGAGAGAGGGATGTAACAGATTCTCCCCTCAGGCCCTCAGAAGGAACCAACCCTGCTGATACCTTGATTTCAGACTTCTAGACTCAACTGTGAGATGATAAATTTCTGCTGTTCAAGCCACTTAGTTTGTGGTAATTCATTATGGCAGCCCCAGGAAACTAAACACTTTCCAAGGGCTTAGAGGCAACTATTCTGTGAACAGTCTCAAACTCACACCTCTGGTCCTAATTTTCCTTTTGAGTTCTAGGTGTATGGTATCAACAGCGACTCATGACTATGCAACCATGATCCTGCCTTTCCAGAATATTACTCTTCTCCCATCTCCTTTCTTTCTCACCTTTGGCCCCCAACTTAGCAACCTTTGTAAATGAGATATCTGTGGCCCCAGCCACCCTGGCTAAAAACCACAAAGTCACCTTTGAGTCCTCATTTTCCACCGCCTTGAAGCTGTCTCTATTTCTGTAATCCAAGAATCATGTGTGGTCCATTAGTTTGGGAGACTAGTATCAGGTTCCCAGACTTGGCAGCCATTACATCCCATGGTCAGAGCCTGATAAAAGGATTGGTGGCACTTTAGCCAAATATTGGGATGCAGACTCAAGGAATCCTTGCTGTTCTCACAGATGATATTATGACCCAGTATCTGGGCAGTGGCTTTGTTATGACCTATTTAAATACCCAAAGTTTTGCCTAGCATCTTAATGTACTTAAACCTGGGGCTTTCTGCCTGAACCCCAGACCAGAGGCTGGAGTTCTGATAGCTGCTCATAGATGTCCTTGAGATCTAAGCTTCCGACCTTGCTCAGATCTGGATTACCCATCATGGCACCTGACCACCGGCTAGGACACCACTATTATGCCACATCAGTGATTCAGGCTCAGCTTGATTGTCTAATGTAGTGTCCACTGTCCATCTTTTTGTTTTAATTAGCTCAAATGTACTTAATAATTTATAGTTCACAGAGCACACAATGTATTTTCTTATCTAATCCTAACAGCCATAAAAAAATCCAGAACAGTGAAAAGTTAAATAACTCACATGAGCTCGTGTAGTTAGCATTTGTTGCGTCAGTGATCAGATTTAAGCCTCCTGGCTCCAAACCCCATGCTCTTTTCTCTTCACAACATTGCATGCTCCTGCGTTCCTGGAATCCACTGGCCAGAAAGAACTTCCTTCCTGCCTATATCAGCCCCACAGGGGCCTGTAGCTCCAGATCCCTACCCTCTCCTCATCTGCCCTTGCCCCTGCTGTAGATAAATGACCCGTGTTCTATCATATGTAAAGATTTGACAGATAGCTGATTTATTTTTTTTTTTTTATTTTTTTTTTTTTTGCGGTACGCGGGCCTCTCACTGCTGTGGCCTCTCCCGCTGCGGAGCACAGGCTCCAGACGCGCAGGCTCAGCGGCCATGGCTCACAGGCCCAGCCGCTCCACGGCATGTGGGATCTTCCCGGACCGGGGCACGAACCCGTGTCCCCTGCATCAGCAGGCGGACCCTCAACCACTGCATCACCAGGGAAGCCCCAGATAGCTGCTTTTGAAGTGACCTTAAGACTAATGATCCCCCTTCTCAAAAGGTTGAAAATGATTTAAGGAATTGCAAAACTACTTAGTACCATAAACAAATATGCGAGCTGCCAAGTGTAAGGGAAACATAATATTCCTACGTAGAAGACACATTTTCAGAGGAATTTTTAAAGATGATATATGAGATTCCATGCAGTGCCAGTGTAAGCTGTAATCGTAAGAGGAAAGAGCACAGATACTGACTTGAATAAGTGGCCACCTAGGATGAATTTCTCTCCCCAATTTTTTGTTTACTTTTCCATTTCAAGATGATGAATGTTAATCTTTTATTAATCCTCTCTTACTCAATATTAAAAGATAGCATGATGTCTTGTGTGTGCCAGTTTCCTGCCCTGGCCTGTGAGATGCTGTGCATATGGTGAAGAACACGGGCTCTGATGCAAGACTGTCTGAGTCTTAGCCCCCCATGATCAGCAGTGACCTTGAGCAAGTTACTTAACCTCTCTATACCTTATTTTCCTCACTATAAAATGGAGCTATTAATAGTATACTTGCCGCAGTGTTATTGGAAGGATTAAATAATTAATGTAAGTAAAGTGCCTACAACAGCACTTTGCCTGTGGAACTTGCTATTTAACTATTTGCTGTTCTATATGTACAGGAATGAGGAAGTAGCACACCCAAATCACTGGAGGAATCATTACTACTGGTTAGTCAGAGGAGATTTAAAAATGAAGACTTCAGAAAGCTCACACTACTAGTGCCATGGAATGTCTCCATCCTCCCTCTCATACAACACATGTAAATAATTAGTTTCTATAAAAGACTATCCTTTCAATCTATTAAATATGTGCGACCCTTATAGTATTAGTTAGAAGATGCCAGCCACCTTAGACTTAGAGTGAACAAATTCTGTTGCAGAGAAAATAGTTGGTCATTAAGAAAAGAAAAAAACATTGGCAATGGGTATAGGGTCAGAACAGCCTGCCAAACACAATTTCTTGAAAAAGATGAGTGAAGGCCCATTATAATTTGTCTCCAGTGGCCCACTTACAACTGTTAGAAAATTCAAGATCTGTAATAAGTTACATCGTCCTGTGTTTCCTTTTGTATAATCTTAAAACTTACAATCTGAGTTAATTGTCACAGAAGAAGATGATTAATCAAAACAACAACATAATTGTACCACATCTTGTGCTTCTGAGTTACTTCTTTACAAAGAAAAAACAGTGTTTCCTATGATAGTGTCAAGTTATACAGACTCCTTAATAATATAACATATACAGAATTATCCTTATTGTTAGATCTACTCACTTATCAATTGTAAAAACTAAGCCTGCAGTCAGAAACATTTTAACAAACTATATTATTTCCATAGATTACAATGTAACTTAAGAAATTAAAATATGAACACTATTTAGAGATGCAAAGTAATGTTATATAAAAACAAAGCTGACACAATTATATCAATTATCATGTAAAGGTTATATAGGTAAATTGTTAAGGAAAGGAAAGAGCCAGGAAATGTATTAAATTATCTATATTTGTAGGTATAAGTGTCTATAGTTTTTTATAATATGCCTCATACATTCACTTTTTAAACAAATCGTGACTGAAAATGAGTGTCACTTTTCAAAACCCTATGTAGAGTTACATTACAAGAGAAGTAACCACCATAAAATAAAGACCAGGAATAAGAATTTGTTTAAAGAGGGAAAAAAGGAGATATTGATCAAATGAAATTTCACTGTCTTGATGAATTAATTTCAAAGTTTCCTTGTGATCTTGATCTACAGAATGTTGTGATACATCATTACCATATGCAGCTCTCTTAACAGACCACATAGTAATGCTGGGAAAGGCCGATTAAACTAGTTCTTTTTGGATTGTTAAAAGCTAGATTGAATGTCCAGTGGTAAGACTCCTGTTCTGATAAACTCTTCTTTATCTAAATACCTGCCTTTCTCCTAATCTCACTGACTCAGCCAGCCCTGAAGATAGCAGCTGTGCCATCTGATAGAAGATAAACCCTTGTGCCTGTTTTCTACCCTTGTTGAAGAAAACCTTTGAATTTGTAACTTGGGCTGAAGATACTTATCAAACAATCTTTAGTTGCCAGGAATTCAAAAGTGGGCCATGGCGGCCACTGCTGGAATCTGGTCTCTTTGCTTCTATTTGCTAAAAAAAAAAAAAAAAGTATCAGCACGGAATACTTAAGCAAAGTTTAGTGCACTTAACCAGAAAGATCCTGCAATACCTTCTGCAGGAATTTACTGCAACTATGTAGCAGGCCTGCTGAAGAAAAGCTGTTCAAATGTTACAGATAATGCCCTAGATCCCATTACAGTTCTAATTTCATTGAGGCTCTGGATTCTTTGAAAATAGCATGTGTTAACACAGTTTCTAACCTAACTACACAAAGTAGATTTTGCTTTTGAGAAGTCAACTCAGAGGAGACCCAAGGCCGATACAAAGTTAAACTGACATTCTAAAGTTAAACTGATCCAAACTTGTTTTAGGACTTTTTTCCCCCCAAGTTTTTTAAATGCACCTCATATCACAAGAAGTGTTAAAAAAAAAAATTAGCTTTTTAACATTCATTTCCATTAAAAAGAGATTTTTTTTTTTTTAAAGGTTTCATTTCCATGTTCCAAAGACCCAAAGATCCTGGAGTTAGAGTGTTTTTACCCTCAGTTAGGCCAGTGTAGCCAGTGGGGAATTATTTTCAGCAATGTTTTGTCCCCAGATTTTGCTCTTGCCTGCAGTTTGTCTCCCTAGGCTACTGTCCTGCTCTCCCCTCCTTCATCATATCTAAGCTCCCTTGGTTGGAACATCAAACTAAACTGACTAATAAATAAATCCATGTTGATATCTGAAAGGACCCCAAGAAATACAAATTCAACTGGGCTCTTTCTAAAACTTAGTAACTTTTTCCCTGTACTGCTGAATAATTGTACCACTTTCCTCCAATAAGAACTTCCCATATGGGCAGTCAGTGAGTCATTTATTTTCGGTTCACTCGTGACCAACTACATTTATTATTTATTTTTCTCCCCAGCATCTTAAAACTCTTGGTCTCCTTCCTCTATTAATATTCAGCCAACATTTATTGAGCACCAAACATGATGCAAAGTGTTGAGGGCTGAATAATTCAGAAATGATAGCCAAACACCCTAGAGTATAAATAATGCATAAGTAAATAGGAATGTTTCATGAAGGCAAGAACCACATCTGGTTGTCTTTTTGGCTTCTTCAAGGGCCCACAGTTTCCAGGTTATGAACACCTGTTTTAGACTCATTTAAAAATTAGTTTGTGTAAGACGGCGTACTAGGAGGATGTGGAATCTGTGTCTCCTCACGACTAGGGCACCTACCAGGCACCAGTGGGGGACCACAGACACCTAAGGGGACAGGAGGAAGCCCCCAGCGACCGGGTAGGACATGGGGCGTGGGGAGAGTGATGGGGGAGGAGAAGTGGAGGGAGGGACAGGACTGGTGCCCCTGAGGGGAGGCTGGGGGAGGGGAAGGGATCCCACGCCCGAAGGGGGAAACTGGGGAACCATCGGGAGGGCAGAGGATCAAAAGGCAGCATGGCCAGGTTTTCCCTGCCCACATGGGCCCCCAGGAACCTGCTGAGATCCCAGGCCTGATTCTCTGCCCACCAAGGCCTCTTCCAGCCATGTGGGTCTGGAGGGAGTGGGAGGGAGGGAAGGGCGAGCAAAAGTAAAGGCCAGACCTGTGGGACCGGCACCCCTGAGGGGCGGCTGGGGGAGGGGACCCCTAACCACACACGGTTGGGGTCCAGCGGCGACAGGGGAGACCCTGGGGAAGATGGTGGGGGAGGGACGTGGAGGCATGGAAGGGAACGGGGCCAGTGCTTTCCCTGTCCACGTAGGAACCGGGAAGCCTGTTGGGCTTCTGGGCCTAATCCACTGCCCTTGGAGCCTCCCTCCTGCTGTGCAGAGCCCAAGCCAAACCCCTACATCCCCACCCAGCACCCTACCTCTACACTCGGAGAGTGTCCAGAAAGCACAGAGAGTCCCATACAGGATAAACACAGAGAAACATGCCGACACATATTAATCAAACTATCAAAAATTAAATACAAAGAAAAAATATTGAAAGCAGCAAGGGAAAAGCAACAAATAACATAAAAAGGAATCCCCATAAAGTTAACAGCTGATTTTTCAGCAGAAACTCAAAGCCAGAAGGGAGTGGCAGGACATATTTAAAGTGATGAAAGGGAATAAACTACAACCAAGATTACTCTACCCAGCAAGGTTCTCATTCAGATTTGATGGAGAAATTAAAACCTTTACAGATAAACAAAAGTTAAGAGAATTCACCACTACCAAACCAGCTTTACAACAAATGCTAAAGGAACATCTCTAGGCAGGGAACACAAGAGAAGGAAAAGACCTCCAATAACAAAGCAATTAAGAAAATGGTAACAGGAACATACATATCGATAATGACCTTAAATGTAAATGGATTAAATGCTCCAACCAGAAGACACAGATTGGTGAAACAGATAAAAAAACAAGACCCGAACATATGCTGTCTACAAGAGACCCACTTCAGACCTAGGGACACATACAGACTGAAGGTGAGGGGATGGAAAAAGTTATTCCATGCAAATGGAAATCAAAAGAAAGCTGGAGTGGCAATTCTCATATCAGTAAAAATAGACTTTAAAACAAAGATTATTACAAGAGACAAAGAAGGACACTACATAATGATCAAGGGATCAATCCAAGAAGAAGATTTAACAATTGTAAATATTTATGTACCCAACATAGGAGCACCTCAATACATAACACAAATGCTAACAGCCATAAAAGGGGAAATCAACAGTAACACAATCATAGTAGGCAACTTTAACACCCCACTTTCACCAATGGACAGATCATCCAAAATGAATATAAATAAGGAAACACAAGCTTTAAATGATACATTAAACAAGATGGACTTAGTTGATATATATAGGACATTCCATCCAAAAATAACAGAATACACTTTCTTCTCAAGTGCTCATGGAACATCCTCCAGGACAGACCATATCTTGGGTCACAAATCAAGCCTTGGTAAATTTAAGAAAATTGAATTGTATCAAGTATCTTTTCTGACCACAAAGCTATGGAAATAGACATGAATTACAGGAAGAAAACTGTAAAAAATAAAAACACATGGAGGCTAAACAATACACTACTAAATAACCAAGAGATCACTGAAGAAATCAAACAGAAAATCAAAAAAATACCTAAAAACAAATGACAATGAAAACACGACGACCCAAAACCTATGGGATGCAGCAAAGACAATTCTAAGAGCGAAGTTTATAGCAATACAGTCCTACCTCAAGAAACAAGAAACATCTCAAATAAATAACCTAACCTTACACCTAAAGCAATTAAAGAAAGAAAAACAAAAAAATACCCAAAGTTAGCAGAAGGAAAGAAATCATAAAGATCATGAAAATGAAATGAAGGAAACGATAGCAAAGATCAATAAAACTAAAAGCTGGTTCTTTGAGAAGATAAAATTGATAAACCATTAGCCAGACTCATCAAGAAAAAAAGGGAGAAGACCAAAATCAATAGAATTAGAAATGAAAAAGGAGAAGTAACAACTGACACTGCAGAAATACAAAGGATCATGAGAGGTTACTATAAGCAACTATATGCCAATAAAATGGACAACCTGGAAGAAATGGACAAATTCTTAGAAAAGCACAACCTCCTGAGCCTGAACTAGGGAGAAATACAAAATATAAACAGACCAATCACAAGCACTGAAATTGAAACTGCGATTAAAAATCTTCCAACAAACAAAAGCCCAGGACCCGATGGCTTCACAGGCGAATTCTATCAAACATTTAGAGGAGAGCTAACACCTATCCTTCTCAAACCCTTCCGAAATACAGCAGAGGGAGGAACACTCCCAAATTCATTCTACGAGGCCACCATCACCTTGATACCAAAACCAGACAAAGATGTCACAAAAAAAGAAAACTACAGGCCAATAACTCTGATGAACATAGATACAAAAATCCTCAACAAAATACTAGCAAAGAGAATCCAACAGCACATTAAAAGGATCATACACCATGATCAAGTGGGGTTTATCCCAGGAATGCAAGGATTCGTCAATATACGCAAATCAATCAATGTGATACACCATATTAACAAACTGAAGGAGAAAAACCATATTATAATCTCAATAGATGCAGAAAAAGCTTTCGACCAAATTCAACACCCGTATATGATAAAAGCTCTCCAAAAAGCAGACATAGATGGAACCTACCTCAACATAATAAAGGCCATATATGACAAACCCACAGCAAACATCATTCTCAATGGTGAAAAACTGAAAGCATTTCCTCTAAGATCAGGAATAAGACAAGGTTGCCCACTCTCACCACTATTATTCAACATAGTTTTGGAAGTTTTAGCCACAGCAATCAGAGAAGAAAATGAAATAAAAGAATCCAAATCAGAAAAGAAGTAGTATAACTGTCACTGTTTGCAGCTGACATGATACTATACATGGAGAATCCTAAAGATGCTACCAGAAAACTACTAAAGCTAATCAATGAATTTGGTAGGGCAGCAGGATAAAAAATTAATGCACAGAAATCTCTTGCATTCCTATACACTAATGATGAAAAACCTGAAAGAGAAATTAAGGAAACAATCCCATTTACCATTGCAACAAAAAGAATAAAATACCTAGGAATAAACCTACCTAAGGAGACAAAAGACCTGTATGCAGAAAACTATAAGACACTGATGAAAGAAATTAAAGATGATACAAACAGATGGAGAGATATACCATGTTCCTGGATTGGAAGAAGCAACATTGTGAAAATGACTATAATCCCCAAAGCAATCTACAGATTCAGTGCAATCCCTATCAAATTACCACTGGCATTTTTCACAGAATTAGAACAAAAAATTCCACAATTTGTATGGAAACACAAAAGACCCCAAATAGCCAAAACAATCTTGAGGAAGAAAAACGGAGCTGGAGGAATCAGACTCCATGACTTCAGACTCTACTACAAAGCTACAGTAATCAAGACAGCATGGTACTGGCACAAAAACAGAAATATAGATCAATGGAACAGGATACAAAGCCCAGAGATAACCCCACACACATATGGTCACCTTATCTTTGATAAAGGAGGCAAGAGTATACAGTGGAGAAAAGACAGCCTCTCCAGTATGTGGTGCTGGGAAAACTGGACAGCTAAATGTAAAAGAATGAAATTAGAACACTTCCTAACACCATACACAAAAATAAACTCAAAATGGATTAAAGATCTAAATTTAAGGCCAGACACTATAAAACTCTTATGTCACTCTATGACATAAATCACAGCAAGATCCTTTTTGACCCACCTTCTAGAAAAATGGAAATAAAAACAAAAATAAACAAATCAGACCTAATGTAACTTCAAAGCTTTTTCACAGCAAAGGAAACCATAAACAAGACAAAAAGACAACCCTCAGAATGGGAGAAAATATTTGCAAATGACACAACTGACAAAGGATTAATCTCCAAAATTTACAAGCAGCTCATGCAGCTCAATATCAGAAAGGCAAACAACCCAATCCAAAAATGGGCAGAAGACCTAAATAGACATTTCTCCAAAGAAGATATACAGATTGCCAGCAAACACAGGAAAGGATGCTCAACATCACTAATCATTTGGGAAATGCAAATCAATACTACAATGAGGTATCACCTCACACCAGTCAGAATGGCCATCATCCAAAAATCTACAAACAATAAATGCTGGAGAGGGTGTGGAGAAAAGGGAACACTCTTGCCCTGTTGGTGGGAATGTAAATTTGTACAGCCACTATGGAGAACAGTACGGAGGTTCCTTAAAAAACTAAAAATAGAACTACCATATGACCCAGCAATCCCACTACATACACCCTGAGAAAACCATAATTCAAAAAGAGACATGTATCACAATGTTCATTGCAGCACTGTTTACAGTAGTCAGGACATAGAATCAACGTAAGTGTCCATCAGTGACAGATGAACAGATAAAGAATGTGTGGCACATATGTACAATGGAATATTACTCAGCCATAAAAAGAAACGAAATTGAGTTATTTGTAGGGAGGTGGATGGACCTAGGTTCTGTCATACAGAGTGAAGTAAGTCAGAAAGAGAAAAACAAATACCATATGCTAACACATATATATGGAATCCAAAAATAAAAAATGGTTCTGAAGAATGTAGGGGCAGGACAGGAATAAAGACACAGACGTAGAGAATGGACTTGAGGACACGGTGAGTGTGAAGGGTAAGCTGGGATGAAGTAAGAGAGTAGCATTGACATAGATACACTACCAAATGTAAAATAGATACCTGGTGGGAAGCAGCTGCATGGCACAGGGAGATCAGCTCAGTGCTTTGCGACCACCTAGTGGGGTGGTATAAGGAGGGTGGGAGGGAGACGCAAGAGGGAGGGGATATAGGGATGTACGTGTGCATATAGCTGATTCACTTTGTTATACTGCCGAAACTGTATAACACAAGACTGTAAAGCAATTATACTCCAATAAAGATGTTTAAAAAAAAAAATTAGTTTGTGTTCCCAGGGAGGGGGCCAGTATGAAGTTGGAGGAGGTGGGTGTACAAACTATTGGGTGTAAGATAGGCTCAGTGATGTATTGTACAACACAGGGTGTATAACCAATATTTTGCAATAACTATAAATGGAAAGCAATCTTTAAAAATCGTATATAAATGAAAATTTTTTTAAATAAATAAATTAGTCTGTAATCCCTGCAATGGGAAGATGAAATGAGTCCACAATGTCCTGTTTACAAAGTTGGAAGAAAACCAGGTTTGGAACATTGCTATAATCCGTAGATAATCAAATCTCTGTTTCTGAATTTCAGGGACGTCAAAATCAAAATAGTAATCAAGGTGAAACAACTTTGCTAACCAGGAAAAGGATACAAATTAGTGAATAGCCATTTAAAAATATCTAATGAGGGCTTCCCTGGTGGTGCAGTGGTTGAGAGTCCGCCTGCCGATGCAGGGGAAACGGGTTCGTGCCCCGGCCCGGGAAGATCCCACATGCCGCGGAGCGGCTGGGCGCGTGAGCCATGGCCACTGAGCCTGCACGTCCGGAGCCTGTGCTCCGCAACGGGAGAGGCCACGACAGAAAGAGGCCCGCGTACCGCAAAAAAAAAAAAAAAGAAGAAGAAAAAATATATATATATATACACATATATATATATATATATACAATGTCTTTCTGTTGTTTTTAGTTTTACTTTTTTTTCCCTTAGAAATCAAACTGAATAGGTCTAAAAGGTAGAAAAGTTTCCAAGGAGAAATCAGAAAATTGTTTACATTTTACCTTCCTGACAGGACCTTCATTGAACCACTGCCATTTATTTTAGACTAAAAGTTGTTCATTTCCCTAACTCTTTCTGCATTTAGTAAAATCATTTACTTCTAAGTGGCACGCTTCAGAGTCTGTGTCACTCCCGTTTAAACCCCACTCTGCTCCCCAGATGTGGTAGGTAAGGAAAATGGCAGAACCAGGTATTGTCTCAGTCACTAGCTTTCAGACAAGTGACAGCTGACTGGTAGTTTGAATGGCAGTTCCTCTCACTCCACTTCCCTCCTCAGACCTGAAGCCTTACCCATGAAGGTCATGGGGACATTGGATGTGATAGAGAGCCTGCGGGACCAGAGAGAAACAAGGACTGTAAACCACGGACACCCCTTGGGGAAGCTGACCCTGAGGACAAACAGCGTATTTATTTTTTATGCCCAAATGTGTTCACTTTATTTTACTATAGCCTGAAACTCTGCCAGTTCGAAATTCACTAGAGTTAAGGAATAGACACTTCTAAAAGTGAAAACATTTAACACTCTTGGAGGGTTAAATGTAATACCTATCATAGGAATACACTATTTGCCAAATCTGGGCTAGGACCTGCAGGTCGTAGAGGTAGGTATCGGTGAAGATGAAGGAAACACAATCCCTAGCCACCTGAAACCTGTCTGGTAGGAAGAAAAGGTATATAAACAGATAGTTACACCACAATGTGTTATATGTCATAATAAATAATACATTATAGGGACTTCCCTGGTGGTACAGTGGTTCAGAATCCACCTGCCAATGCAGGGGACACAGGTTTGAGCCCCACTCTGGGAAGATCCCACATGCCGTGGAGCAACTAAACCCGTGCACCACAACTACTGAAGCCCGCGTACCTAGAGCCCGTGCTCCACAACAAGAGAAGCCACTGCAATGAGAAGCCCACGCATCGCAACGAAGAGTAGCCCCTACTTGCCCCAACTAGAGAAAGCCTGCGCGCAGCAATGAAGACCCAACACAAACCAAAAATAAATAAATTAATTAAAAATATATATATATATATATACATTATAAGTTTTTTTATAAAGCGATTTCTCAAGGTATTAGCAAAGACTTCACTGTGAGTGTGACTTTAGAGCCGGGCCTTGGAGGGTCAACTGAAGTTCCATATCAGGGAAGAGGGGTCAAAGAATTACAGAGAGAGTGGTCTGCACGAGGGCAAAAGGGCCACAAACTGCCCTGCTTGGCAATGGGGAAACAATTGGCCTGGCTACAGGGTGTGTAGTGCACGTGAGAATCACAGAACTGATAAGAAGCAAGATATGATGGGAGATGACAGCCAGGTGGCCAAGGACTTAACAGCTGACTTTAAAAGATTAATTTCTTTTAGTCAAAGGAAAGATAGGGGAATGCTGGAACTGGGATGACAGGTCCAGATTTGTATTTTCTAGAGAATACTCTGGCAACAGCACTTCTTGGTGAATCCACTTAATTTTCCTTAAGAACTATGTGGAAAGCTGTACCTGGGAAATGGGAAGGCAGGAAGGAAAATTTAGACACATCAGAGCATGGGATACTTTGGCCTAGTATCATCCTGCAGGGGACTTAGAACAAAACAGGTGTTCAGCGTGCATGAGGGAGATGGAACAGGAGGCAGAAAGAGAATTTTAGCAAATGTGAAGTTAAACACAGATGTTTTTCCTTAATATTTATTTATTTACTTATTTATTTATTTATGGCTGCGTCGGGTCTTAGTTGTGGCATGCGGGCTCTTCGTGCGGCATGCAGGCTTCTCTCTAGCTGTGGCGCATGGGCTCCAGAGCATGAGGGCTCTCGTTGTGGCATGTGGGCTTAGCTGCCTCGCAGCATGTGGGATCTTAGTTCCCCAGATTGAACCCACACCCCCTGAATTGGAAAGCAGATTCTTAACCACTGGACCACCAGGGAAGTCTCAAACACAGATTGTTTTAAAGCAGGGTTGGCAAACTATGGCCTGTGGGCCAAATCCAGCCTTCTGTCTATTTTGTCCAGCCCAGGTAAGAATGTTTCTATATTTTTAAATGATTGGGGGGAAAAAAACCCTCAAGTATAATATTTGTGACAAGTGAAAATTATATAAAATTCAAATTTCAGTATCTGTTAGTAAAGTTTTACTATAACACAGCTATGCTCATATGTTATGTATCATCTTTGGCTGCTTTCACACCACAGCAGCAGAGGTGCATACTTGTGACAGGGACTGTATGGCCTGAAAAGCCTAAAATATTTACTGTTTGGCCCTTTAGACAAAAGGTGGCAGGGATGTCCAAAGAAAGCTGTAAGTCTAGACATTGGGAAGCCAGCCCTCTGCCTTCATCCTGCTGTTGGGTTCCGGAAGGTATGTGTGACCTGAAAGTGGTGCTGCATAGGCTTTGCAAAGACTGGGGGATTTGCTACACTGGTCTATTCAGGCCTTCGGGGTATACATCTCTCTCTGACAGACTCCATCCCTACTCCCCAGTTTCCTGCACCAGAGGTCCACGACCCAGAATCCATAACTTTGAGTACAACTATCAGCATTTATGATTCAGCTGTCTTTAAATAAAGTTTACAAAAGGATTTGATGGGCTAGTTTGGGAATTTATGAAAATGCTCTCCAAGCTGCAGACACTGATGTGACAACGAACTTCTAAGTAGAGCCTCTTTGTAAATTGTGGACCTGTATGTACATACTGGCTTAGAGTATCGTGGAATTTTCATTCGTGTGGTTGAGCCTAAGTCAATGTGACTTAATAGTGTTAAGGCTCATAAACGATGACTAGGGCCTGGAAGCACGCCAGTAAAGGTTTCCTGATTACTACATGCTGACTACTTCAGATTATTGTTGGAAAGCTAGTGAATGAGGCAGACAGGATGTAACACTAGAGATTAGTTTTATGAATTAGAATTTATCACTGATTTCAAGTTATGTCTGGAAGAAAAGATACTGGGGTGGGGATTAACTAAGGTACCGATTAGTTCATAAGACTTAAACCTAAATGCCTTTATTGATAAAAATTTATAAAGAACTACTCTGCAAAAACATTTCTAGTTTTTACGCTTAAAAGCATGAAATGTTCTACAGAATTGTTTTTTAATCCGTTGTAGAAACACTTATAGAGTGCTTATGAGGTGCCTAAAGCCATGGCTGGTCCTGGTGATACAAAAATAGGTAAAACACAGTCCCTTTCCTCAAAAAAAACAAGTACTCTTACAGAGAGAAAACCAGAAGAGAAAAGCAAAATTAATAAATTCATTCATTCATAGATAAAATGAAAGTATTGTTCAGTTCAGTTTTGACACAAAGGGAGTAGTCATTTCAAGATAAACATGCTAATGTTTATAAAGCATCTGGAGTTTCTTAGCAGAAAGACTAAACAAATACAAAATTATCAAAGACCAAGTCAATCTTTATTTTTAATTCTGGTCACAGTAGAGGAAAAAAGACTTAGGTGGTACCTTTTGGTCACTGATCCTGAAATTGGAAAGGGCAATTACAGTCATCAGAATCTGAGGGGGATTGGACCCACCACAGATACCAGAATCCACGGATGCTTGAGTCCCATATTTGCCCTCGGTATCCACAGACTCCAAATCTATGGATTCATCCAGCTGCAGATCCAGATCATAAATATTACATGATCTGCGGTTGGTTGAATCCACAGATATGGAACCCCGTAGATACTGAGGGCCTGTGTATTTATTGAAAAAACTGAGTATAAGTTGCACCCACTCAGTTCAAACCCGTGTTGTTCAAGGGTCAGCTGTATTATTCAAGATAAGCTACCACATGCCAGTGATCAGAATCCTGATTTAGTTAAATCTGTATCCCCAGAAGTTAATACCATGCAATATATACAAAAAGGGCTTACTACGTTTGTTGAATAAATGTTTTACTACTTTATTGTGAACCTAAATTTTGAATGTGTTTGTAAAATATAATTCTGAAACTGGTTTTAGGAAATTCTAGCCTATGGTCATAATAAGAGTATTTTGGCTGCATTAAGTTACAAAGCAGGGCTTCCCTGGTGGCTCAGGGGTTAAGAATCCACATGCCAATGCAGGGGACGTGGGTTCAAGCCCTGGTCCGGGAAGATCCCACATGGCGCAGAGCAGCTAAGCCCGTGCACCACAACTACTGAGCCTATGCTCTAGAGCTCGCGAGCCACAACTACTGAGCCTGCGCACCACAACTACTGAAGCCCGCGTGCCTAGAGCCCGTTCTCTGCAAAAAGAAGCCACTGCAATGAGAAGCCCACACACCGCAAGGAAGAGTAGCCCCCACTTGCCACAACTAGAGGAAGCGTGCGTGCAGGAATGAGGACCCAACACAGCCAAAAATAAATTTAAAAAAAAAAGTTACAAAACAGTGTGAGGCCAGAAGATTGCCCCTGACGATTATTAACCCTCTGTATTGAGCAAGGCAAAAGGAAGAAAGTTCCCAAACTCAACCCATCATTTGAATTTATTATTCTGTACCACCTTGATAAGGATAATGGGACTTTCTGAGACTCTTGTGAAAAGAAACTGCTTTAAAATATCCAGCATGAGCATAATTAACTCTTTGTTAAACTAACTATAACAGTCATAATAATAAATTCTAATAGGTGTAATGTAATATGATATCATAATGTCATATACAATGGGAAGATATGTACTATTTTTAATGTGCTTACACAGTATCTGGGACATAACAATTGCTTAGAATGTAATATTTTATTGTTATCCACACTTACTGGAAGAACAATGGTGCAAATAAACTAAACTATTTCTTCTGAAACTTGGGATTAATTGTATAAATTTTCATTCAGCAATAGATTTCTTTACTTGAATTCAATCTGCCCTTGTTGGTTTCATTTTTTATTTATTCATTCATTCATAACGTATTCATTAAAAACCATTCATTCGAGCAAACATTTAGTGAGCTTAATCAATGTTGTCTTCCCTTATATTTTTAGGGCTGGACTAAACATTCAAATATATCTTGATCCCTACTCTCAAGGAGATCACAGTCTACTAGGGAAGCCAGACAAACAAATCAGAGATTAAGCTGTCTGCCATGATATAGGTATGCTTGTGTACGGTGAGGTAGAGCTTCCAGTCCACAATTCAGTGTTAAGCTTCCTTTAAAGAGGCAGTGCTTGAGCAAAAATTTTAAGAAATTAGTAAAGTTTAGCAAAGTAATGGAGGTAGGAGCCAGAATCATTCCAGGGAGAACATGACATTTTTAAAAATACAATTTTTTTTTTTTTTCTGAAGCAACGAATACATGTTGGGTGTCTATTTGGCTCCTAAAAATCTGATTTAGAGACAAGGATTCATTGTATCAATGGGATGATCCCAGGAGACACTGGGTGGACCGTGGGAAAGTAAGCTGGGAAAGGAGAGACAGCCACAAAGGTTACTTTATCAAGTCTGTTACCACTGTGGTAAATACAGATGAATGGAAATAAGTTACATTGGGGAATTCTGGGAGCTGATATAGGACACAGGCCTTAGAGTTATCTAACAAGAGGAAGGAAGTTGGATTACTCATTCGTGCATCAGTTTTTGATATTTGCTGGTTGAGGACAGCTAGAGGAGAAAGACATCAGGCAGCTGGAAGTCACTCTCACTAAAATGGTAAGGTCTTGGGATAGGGTGGCGGGGTGGGATCTCAAACACTACTTGCTGGCTTTGGCAGACCTAGAAATTAGACTGATGGGCAAGGATGGACAATGAAGAGGTTTTCATATAGTGCCTGTGAACTTGAACTTTCTCCTTAACATTACAAGAGCTTTTGAAACGTTTTTTAAAAGAGGTAAGGGAAATAAGTTTTGGTTTATAAAGTCGTCTTCTGCTAACTCTTTGGAAAATGGACCAGAAGGGGCTAGGCTAATTTAGAAGCTACTGCAGTTCTCCTCACAAAAATTATGCTGGCTTGGAGAAGCTTCAAGATAGCGGAAGAGTAAAATGCGGAGATCACCTTCCTCCCCACAGATACACCAGAAATACATCTACATGTGGAACAACTTCTACAAAACAACCACTGAACGTTGGCAGAAGACCTCAGACCTCCCAAAAGGCAAAAAACTCCCCACGTACCTGGGTAGCGCAAAAGGAAAAAGAATAAACAGAGACAAAAGAATAGGGACGGGACCTGCACCAGTGGGAGGGAACTGTGAAGGAGGAAAGGTTTCCACACACTAGGAAGCCCCTTCGCGGGCGGAGACTGCAGGTGGCAGAGGGGGAAAGCTTCAGAGCCGCAGAGGAGAGCGCAGCAACAGGGGTGTGGAGGGCAAAATGGAGAGATTCCCGCACAGAGGATCGGTGCCGACCAGCACTCACCAGCCCGAGAGGCTTGTCTGCTCACCCTCCGGGGCGGGCGGGGCTGGGAGCTGAGGCTCGGGCTTCGGTTGGAGCGCAGGGAGAGGACTGGGGTTGATGGTGTGAACAGAGCCTGGAGGGGGCTAGTGCGCCACAGCTAGCCAGGAGGGAGTCCAGGAAAAAGTCTGGAACTGCTGAAAAGGCAAGAGACTTCTTCTTCCCTCTTTGTTTCCTGGTGCGTGAGGAGAGGGGATTAAGAGCGCTGCTTAAAGGAGCTCCAGAGACGGTTGAGAGCCGCGGCTATTAGCGCGGACTCCAGAGACGGGCATGAGACGCTAAGGCCGCTGCTGCCACCACCAAGAAGCCTGTGTGTGAGCACAGGTCACTATCCACACCTCCCCTCCTGGGAGCCTGTGCAGCCCGCCACTGCCAGGGTCCCGTGATCCAGGGACAACTTCCCCGGAAGAACACACAGAGTGCCTCAGGCTGCTGCAACGTCATGCCAGCCTCTGCCGCCGCAGGCTCGCCCCGCATCCATACCGCTCCCTCCCCCCGGCCTGAGTGAGCCAGAGCCCCTGAATCAGCTGCTCCTTTAACCCCGTCCAGTCTGAGCAAAGAACAGACGCTTTCAGGCGACCTACACGTAGAGGCGGGGCCAAATCCAAAGCTGAACCCTGGGAGCTGTGAGAACAAAGAAGAGAAAGGGAAATCTCTCCCAGCAGCCTCAGAAGCAGTGGATTAAATCTCTACAATCAACTTAATGTACCTGCATCTGTGGAATAACTGAATAGACAATGAATCATCCCAAATTGAGGAGGTGGACTTTGGGAGCAATGATATATATATAGTTTTTTCCCTTTTTTCTCTTTTTCTGAGTGTGTATGTGTATGCTTCTGTGTGTGATTTCGTCTATACAACTTTGCTTTTACCATTTGTCCTAGGGTTCTATCTATCTGTTTTTTGTTTGTTTTATTAGTATGGTTTTCAGCACTTGTTATCATTGGTGGATTTGTTTTTTGGTTTGATTGTTCTTTCTTTTTTTTTAATTACTTAAAAATTTTTTTAATAATTATATTTTGTTTTTTATTTTACTAAATTTTAAATTTAATTTTACTTTATCCCTTCCTTCCTTCCTTCCTCCCTCCCTCCCTCCCTCCCTCCCTTCCTCCATTCCTTTCTTTCTTTTTTCCTCCATTTTATTCTGAGCTGTGTGGATGACAGGCTCTTGGTGCTCCAGACAGGTGTCAGGGCTGTGCCTCGGAGATGGGAGAGCCAAGTTCAGGACATTGGTACACCAGAGACCTCCAAGCTCCACTTAATATCAAACGGCGAAGATCTCCCAGAGATGTCCATCTCAACGCCAAGACCCAGTTCCACTCAAGGACCAGCAAGCTACAAGCTGTACATCCTATGCCAAACAACTAGCAAGACAGGAACACAACCCCACCCATTAGCAGAGAGGCTGCCTAAAATCATAACAAGGTCACAGACACCCCAAAACACACCACCAGACGTGGACCTGCGCACCAGAAACACAAGATCCAGCCTCATCCACCAGAACACAGGCACTAGTCCCCTCCACCAGGAAGCCCACAAAACCCACTGAACCAACCTTAGCCTCTCGGGGCAGACACCAAAAACAACAGGAACTACGAACCTGCAGCCTGCAAAAAGGAGAACCCAAACACAGAAATTTAAGCAAAATGAGAAGACACAGAAACATACAGCAGATGAAGGAAGAAGATAAAAACCCACCAAACCTAACAAATGAAGAGGAAATAGGCAGTCTACCTGAAAAAGAATTCAGAATAATGACAGTAAAGATGATCCAAAATCTTGGAAACAGAATGGAGAAAATAAAAGAAACGTTTAACAAGGACCTAGAAGAACTAAAGAGCAAACAAACAATCATGAACAACACAATAAATGAAATTAAAAATTCTCTAGAAGGGATCAATAGCAGAATAACTGAGACAGAAGAACGGATAAGTGACCTGGAAGATAAAATAGTGGAAATAATTACTTCAGAGCAGAATAAAGAAAAAAGAATGAAAAGAATTGAGGACAGTCTCAGAGACCTCTGGGACAATATGAAATGCACCGAAATTCGAATTATAGGGGTCCCAGAAAAAGAAGAGAAAGGGACTGAGAAAATATTTGAAGGGATTATAGATGAAAATTTCCCTAATATAGGTAAGGAAATAGTTAATCAAGTCCAGGAAGCACAGAGAGTCCCATACAGGATAAATCCAAGGAGAAACACGCCAAGACACATACTGATCAAACTATCAAAACTTAAATACAAAGAAAAAATATTAAAAGCAGCAAGGGAAAAGCAACAAAAAACATACAAGGGAATCCCCATAAGGCTAACATCTGATCTTTCAGCAGAAACTCTGCAAGCCGGAAGGGAGTGGCAGGGTATATTTAAAGTGAAGAAAGGGAAAAACCTACAACCAAGATTACTGTAGTCAGCAAGAAACACATTCAGATTCAAGAGAGAAATTAAAACATTTAGAGGCAAGCAAAGCGAAGAGAATTCAGCCCCACCAAACCAGGTTTACAACAAATGCAGAAGGAACTTCTCTAGGCAGGATACACAAGAGAAGGAAAAGACCTACAATAACAAGCCCAAAACAATTAAGAAAATGGTAGTAGGAATATACATGTCAATAATTACTTTAAATGTAAATGGATTAAATGTTCCAACCAAAAGAAACACACTGGATGAATGAATACAAAAACAACACATATGCTATCTACAAGAGATCCACATCCGACCTAGGAACACAAAAAGACTGAAAGTGAGGGGATGGAAAAAGATATTCGATGCAACTGGAAATCAAAAGAAAGCTGGAGGGCTTCCCTGGTGGCGCAGTGGTTGAGAGTCCAACTGCCGATGCAGGGGACACGGGTTCGTGCCCCGGTCTGGGAAGATCCCACATGCCGTGGAGCAGCTGGGCCTGGGAGCCATAGCCGCTGAGCCTGCGCATCTGGAGGATGTGCCTGTGAGCCATGGCCAATAAGCCTGCGTGTCTGGAGCCTGTGCTCTGCAACGGAAGAGGCCACACAGTGAGAGGCCCACGTAACGCAAAAAAAAAAAAAAATAAAAGCTGGAGAAGCAATTCTCAATCAGACAAAATAGACTTTAAAACAGACTATTACAAGAGACAAAGAAGGACACTACCTAATGATCAAGGGATCAATCCAAGAAGAAGATATAACAATTGTAAATATTTATGTACCCAACATAGGAGCACTTCAATACATAACGCAAATGCTAACAGCCATTAAAGGGGAAATCAACAGTAACACAATCATAGTAGGCGACTTTAACACCCCACTTTCACCAATGGACAGATCATCCAAAATGAAAATAAATAAGGAAACACAAGCATTAAATGATACATTAAACAAGATGGACTTAATTGATATTTACAGGACATTCCATCCAAAAACAACAGAATACGCTTTTTTCTCAAGTGCTCATGGAAAATTCTCCAGGATAGATCATATCTTGGGTCACAAATCAAGCCTTGGTAAATTTAAGAAAATTGAAATTGTATCAAGTACCTTTTCTGACCACAACGCTATGAGACTAGATATGAATTACAGGAAAGAAATCTGTAAAAAATACAAACACATGGAGGCTAAACAATGCACTACTAAATAACCAAGAGATCACTGAAGAAATCCAAGAGGAAATCAAAAAATACCTAGAAATAAATGACAATGAAAACACAACGACCCAAAACCTAGGGATGCAGCAAAAGCAATTCTAAGAGGGAAGTTTATAGCAATACAATCCTACCTTAAGAAACAGGACACATCTCAAATAAACAACCTAACCTCACACCTAAAGCAATTAGACAAAGAAGGAAAAAAACCCACAAAGTTAGCAGAAGGAAATAAATCATAAAGATCAGATCAGAAATAAATGAAAAAGAAATGAAGGAAACAATAGCAAAGATCAATAAAACTGAAAGCTGGTTCTTTGAGAAGATAAACAATATTGATAAACCATTAGCCAGACTCATCAAGAAAAAAAGAGAGAAGACCAAAATCAATAGAATTAGAAATGAAAAAGGAGAAGTAACAACTGACACTGTAGAAATACAAAGGATCATGAGAGATTGCTACAAGCAACTATATGCCAATAAAATGGACAACCTGGAAGAAATGGACAAATTCTTAGAAATACACAATCTTCCGAGTCTGAACCAGGAAGAAATAGAAAATATGAACAGACCAATCACAAGCACTGAAACTGAAATTGTGATTAAAATACTTCCAACAAACAAAAGCCCAGGACCAGATGGCTTCACAGGCGAATTTTATCAAACACTTAGAGAAGAGCTAACACCTATCCTTCTCAAACTCTTCGAAAATATAGCAGAGGGAGGAACACTCCCAAACTCATTCTACAAGGCCACCATCACCCTGATACCAAAACCAGAAAAAGATGTCACAAAAAAGGAAAATTACAGGCCAGTATCACTGATGAACATAGATGCAAAAATCCTCAACAAAATAGTAAAGAGAATTCAACAGCACACAAAAAGGATCATACACCATGATCAAGTGGGGTTTATCCCAGGAATGCAAGGATTTTTCAATATATGCAAATCAATCAATGTGATAACCATATTAACAAATTGAAGGAGAAAAACCATATGATCATCTCAATAGGTGCAGAGAAAGCTTTCAACAAAATTCAACACCCATTTATGATAAAAACCCTCCAGAAAGTAGGCAAGAGGGAACTTACCTCAACATAATAAAGGCTATATATGACAAACCCACAGCCAACACCATCCTCAATGGTGAAAAACTGAAACCATTTCCACTAAGATCAGGACTAAGACAAGTTTGCCCACTCTCACCACTATTGTTCAACATAATTTTGGAAGTTTTAGCCACAGCAATCAAAGAAAAAGAAATGAAAGGAATCCAAATCAGAAAAGAAGAAGTAAAGGAGTCACCATTTGCAGGTGACATGAAAGTATACATAGAGAATCCTAAAGATGCTACCAGAAAACTACTAGAGCTAATCAATGAATTTAGTAAAGTAGCAGGATACAAAATTAATGCAGAGAAGTCTCTTGCATTCTTATACACTGATGATGAAAAATCTGAAAGTGAAATTAAGAAAACACTCCCATTTACCATTGCAACAAAAAGAATAAAATACCGAGGAATAAACCTACCTAAGGAGACAAAAGACTTGTATGCAGAAAATTATAAGACACTGATGAAAGAAATTAAAGATGACACAAATAGATGGAGAGATATACCATGATCTTGGGATTGGAAGAATCAACATTGTGAAAATGACTCTACTACCCAAAGCAATCTACAGATTCAATGCAATCCCTATCAAACTACCACCAGCATTTTTCACAGAACTAGAACAAAAAATTCCACAATTTATATGGAAACACAAAAGACCCCGAATAGCCAAAGCAATCTTGAGAAAGAAAAATGGAGCTGGAGGAATCAGGCTCCCTGACTTCAGACTATACTACAAAGCTACAGTAATCAAGGCAGTATGGTACTGGCACAAAAACACAAAGATAGATCAATGGAACAGGACAGAAAGCCCAGAGATAAACCCATGCACATATGGTCACCCTATCTTTGATAAAGGAGGCAAGAATATACAATGGGGAAAAGACAGCCTCTTCAATAAGCGGTGCTGGGAAAACTGGAAAGCTACATGTAAAAGAATGAAATTAGAACACTCCGTAACAGCATACAGAAAAAAAACCTCAAAATGGATTAAAGACCTAAATGTAAGGCCAGACACTATCAAAATGTTAGAGGAAAACATAGGCAGAACACTCTGTAACATATTTCACAGCAAGATCCTTTTTGACCCACCTCCTAGAGAAATGGAAATAAAAATAAACAAATGGGTCCTAATGAAACTTAAAAGCTTTTGCACAGCAAAGGAAACCATAAACAAGATGAAAAGATAACCCTCAGAATGGGAGAAAATATTTGCAAATGACACAACTGATAAAGGATTAATCTCCAAAATTTACAAGCAGCTCATGCAGCTCAGTATCAAAAAAACAAACAACCCAATCCAAAAATGGGCAGAAGACCTAAATAGACATTTCTCCAAAGAAGAGATACAGATTGCCAAGAAACACATGAACGAATGCTCAACATCATTAATCATTAGAGAAATGCAAAACAATACTACAATGCGATATCATGTCACACCAGTCAGAATGGCCATCATCAAAAAATCTACAAACAATAAATGCTGGAGAGGGTGTGGAGAAAAGGGAACCCTCTTGCACTGTTGGTGGGAATGTAAATTGATACAGCCACTATGGAGAACAGTATGGAGGCTCCTTAAAAAACTACAAATAGAATTACCATACAACCCAGCAATCCCACTACTGGGCATATACCCTGAGAAAACCATAATTCAAGAAGAGTCATGTACCAAAATGTTCATTGCAGCTCTATTTACAATAGCCCGGAGATGGAAACAACCTAAGTGTCCATCATCGGATGAATGGATAAAGAAGATGTGGCAAATATATACAATGGAATATTACTCAGCCATAAAAAGAAGCGAAATTGAGTTATTTGTAGTGAGGTGGATGGACCTAGAGTCTGTCATACAGAGTGAAGTAAGTCAGAAAGAGAAAAACAAATACTATATGCGAACACATATATATGGAATCTAAAAAAAAAGAAAAAAAGGTCATGAAGAACCTAGGGGCAAGACAGGAATAAAGATGCAGACCTACTAGAGAATGGACTTGAGGACACGGGGCGGGGGAAGGGTAAGCTGGGACAAAGTGAGAGAGTGGCATGGACATATATACACTACCAAATGTAAAATAGATAGCTAGTGGGAAGCAGCCGCATAGCACAGGGAGATCAGCTCTTTGCTTTGTGACCAGCTAGAAGGGTGGGATAGGGAGGGTGGGAGGGAGGGAGACGCAAGAGGGAAGAGATATGGGGATATATGTATATGTATAACTGATTCACTAAAGCAGAAACACACCATTGTAAAGCAATTATACTCCAATAAAAACGTTAAAAACAAACCAAAAATCATGCTTGCTTGAACAAAGGTGGTGACAGGGGGGATACAGTAGAGTGGGTGGTGTAGAAATATATTAAGGTGAGGAATTCTGAATTCATGTGGAAGGAGGAGGAGATGGAAGAGGCAGAGGAGATTCCAGGTTTCTGTCTTGAAAAACTAGATAGAAGGCAGTTCCCTTCACCCAAATTGAGGATTCCAAGAGGAGGAAACAAATGAGGAAATGATCAGCGAGATCAGATTTGGAAATTCTGTGTGTGCAGTAGGCTGTATAAATCCAGAAATTAACAGATATTTCTGAAATGGAGACATAGCTTTGAGCTTTCTCAGAGTATAAATGGTGGTTGAAACTTAACACATTGTCTACGGAGGCTCTAGGCTCCTGGAAGATGAAGAAGTTAAGGTCTAGTGGGGAGCAAGGCAGGTAAGCAATTATGGGATGGAAGTATTGGCATAAAATGCCATAGGAGACTTAAATTTTAGGGGAAGCAAGAAAACTCGACCCAGAGGGTCTTTTTATGTCAAACATGAAGGATGAATCTGTATTGATTAGTGGAGTGACTGGGGACTGGAGCATTGCTGGCAGGACCACCTGTTGCAAAAACAAGTTAAGAGGGCAAATCATTGAACTTGTGATAAGTTAATATACAACCAGGCTAAAGTTTGCTTTATTGCTGAATAAAGGCACTCCCTGAAAGTGAATGTGAACTCCCTGAGTGCAGGAACAATCTGTATCCCCAGTAGCTAGCACACATTAGGTGCTCAATAAAAGTTGGTTGAAACGATGGGGTCTGTTCAAATAAATAATGTAACGTAATATAACACAAAATAATTTCAGAAAGACTACTATCCTACTTAACTGAGAGAAAAACTTGTAATCAGGTCGTTTTATTCATTCAATAATTATTTAATTCACTACTATACAAATTGCAAGCCGGAGTATCTATTCCTCAAGTCCCGGTGAGAACACCCAGCAGGCAAACAGTGTTTACCTGCCTTCCTTAGTTAATGGAAACAACAGTCCATTGAAAAGGCCTCTGATTCAGACTTTTATTTACATAAACAGGCTCTTCCCTTAGTCCTGATTAGAGACTTCCTATTATAAACATATTCAATCTAAACTAGCCCACCTACTATTTGCCTTAATTTGTTGCCCTGACCTCTAGTAACTTTGTTATTATTTCCCTAACACCTAATATAGCACCTGACTCAGAGTACTAGTTGTGTAATAAGTATTTGTTAACTAACTCTCAGAAATTAGGTGACTTATGGTTAAAATGACGACTTCACATTCAGTATTCTAAAGTTTTCTGCATCATGGTGAATCTATCATTTTTGACCACATGGAAATCTTTCTTCAGTCTTCTTGTAAAGGTACTACTATTTTGCTTTAGAGATCTACCCCTCAGTCACTAGATACAGTTCTGGAAAGCACTCCTAAGCTACACTCCCTCTCCTGGCCAAGATATGGCAACAGGACCATGGTAGACAAAGCCGATACTTTTTAAATGTAATGTGAATAAAATGACACAGGAAGTGAAGACGGTAGGTCCTTCTTACTCTACTCTAACTCATAAATACTTTTTCTTAACACTGGGCCTTCAGATTTCTTTTTGACTTATGAGCTACTCCATAAATTGGAATAAATTTTATTTTAGCTTAACTCATTCAGAATTAGATTCTGCTGCTTGTAACCAAAGGATTCTAATCGCACGTAGTTCTAAAATTCTGAGACTTACTTTAGTAAGAGGAGAGAGAAAAGGAGAGCAGAAAATAACGGAAGCACACTGAATGGAGAGGCAAAGCAAATATAAAACCGAAAGATAAATTTTACCAAACTAATCTTTTTTTTTTTTTTTTAACCAAAAGATGAGTTGTATATTTTTTAATTATTAAGTGTGAGCCTGCAGTTACTGGCTTTCAAATTTGGTGAGCGTAATGATCACGTGGGACACTTGTGTAAATGTAAATCTCCAGGCCCTGCACCCAGAGGTTCTGATTCTGTTGGTCCATGTGGGGCCTGGGTATATGCATAATTACAAGCTTCTTAGATGATTCTCAGGCCATGCTTTGGAAACCACTGCTTTAGGTTCTACTGTATATGAAAAGTGGCAGTTAATCAGGTCTGTGAGCACAGCAAAACAGGCCTGATCCCAGCTCAGTTTTGCTAAACAATCCCAAACTTCTAGTTTTGCTAAACAATCCCAAACTTCTAGTCACAACAACAGTCTGATGAAATGTTCTAGCTTTGCCAGTGACAATGGTGGCCTATCAAGTGGATTGCAAGATATATGTATGCATAATAAAACAACGAAGGCTAATTTTCAATTTTCATTTTGCCAAACAAGGGCCAATGAAATTACAAGAGGGAGAACTTAGAAAACTAAAACCATCATCTTTATTTTATAGTCCAGTTTTTGTTATTTAGAGAAAAGCACCTTTCATATGGGTATAACTTTATTTCCTATTGATCTTTTATATACACTTGTGTTCATTCAAAATACCACCATCTGCATGAGAAGAAAATCTTTATTATAAAGGGTGAAAATTCATTATTACAGAGAATTCCTTAAAGTTGAGGTGGGGTGGTGCCAAGACATTAATTTTTTTTTTTAAGACTTTGATTTGTTACTGGACCAACCCTACAAGTAAAGTTATCTATCGAGCCAACATATGTACATACCATGTAATGTCCATAGATTTACTGGAAAAATTGAGTTTACTTTTTCAAAAGCCAAAACAGTGGGTCCCATGTGGTCCTACCTTAGTATTTGTACACAACAAAGAATTCCAAATACTTTTCAAAAAATGTGGTTAATGCTTTTACATAAAATCTTTATATAAAAACTATAAGACAAATATGTTATAGGAAATGGCAAAGGTGTGTCTGTGTTTGTATGCAATGACAATTTTTGGTTACAATATTTTTTCAATATTTTATGATATTTAGCTTGTAATAATTTAGTTTGTAATAATTGTTCGATTATACCATAGATGCCATGCAAAACTTTCATCCTGGAAACAAAGAATAGTATTTTTAAATTCCTTTTAAATTTTTTAAATTCAGTTCAACATGATTAAATTGTTAATTGGAAACCCACAAGATGCTCATGACTCCACTAGACACTGGGGAAAAAAAATGTATAAAGTGACAGATTTTATAATACAACTCTAAAAAGCAAGAGATTCAAAAGTAGATTTTAAAAACCAGCAGCTTGCCAAGGCATGGTAAAGATGACTATTCACGGTTGTAGAACATGGAACCCAACACACAGTCCTCAAGGAAGTCCATGTAATAGCACTAAAGTTAACAGAAGACCTCTGTTCTCTGTCCTACTTCCTGCACATGACACTCACAAGGTTTACATTAGGGAGGAAAATGTGCAGTAAAAACTAGTGTCTGAGCACTGAATTAATATTTAGGAATTAGTCATGGACTTGGAGAAGCACTTTTCATTATTTATACACAAGCTTACTAATCATAGGATCAAAGAAATAAACACTAAACTTTTTTATTAGAAATTCAGGCCTAAAAAAAAGTTGTTTTGCTCTATGCTGCTGGTACATGTGACAATCACAATAGACCATGTGGGCTATAACTTTCACCAAACATTTACCAAACATTCCCTTTTTGCAGCAGAGAGACGACTAGGTTAAAGGGGAGTTATCTTTCTTGTAACCCTTCTTTGCACTATTTTTCATTGGTCTTTGGCTTTTCCTTCCTGGTAATCTTCATTTATCTGATAATCCTTACTTTTGATGATAATTCTCAGACTGTGGAGAGCAGGGGTAGGTTCAGTTGCTTCCTTCATTAGCACCAGGAATATGGGAATTTTTAATTCAATTCAGCATGACTCAGCAATTGCTTATTGGATATCCATGTGATGCTCAGTACTCCATTAGACACTAGGAAGGATGCAAAAGATGTATTACAGGATTCCTGCTCCCAGGAGCTGGAAATACTATTGAAAGGTAGGTAAATAAGAACCAGATGGAGGACTACGAGATAACAGGTGAAGCTTTGGGAATGAGGGTGTTGATGGTGGCAGTGCCCCTTAGCAAGGAGCTGTCCTGTGTTATTAGACTTGGTTTTTGTTTTTTTCTAATTAATATATGCATAGTATGTCTCTTGGCTTATACTTGCTTTTAATGCTCAAGAGAATAACAGTAGGAATATTCTTACAAAAACCAGGCAGGACGGTATTCAGCAGAATAGAAATTTGCAAATTATGGGTAGATGGTTGTCTCTCAGTGCTAGGAGAAGGTTGGATTACATAAAGCGGATGTGGATAATAAAGGAAAGGAATTCCATATCTGTTGGAATGTACACCTAGATGATTCTCCTGTCAAAAAACAGTGATCTTCAGACTCCTTTAACCCTGAAGCAAATTTAAATGAAAATAATACATGGTTTGCCATTTCAAAATCTTGACCAACCAGAGTCAAACGCAGAATTATCAGTAATGAGTAATAAACTGAGAAATGAAGTTAGAAGAAGTATAAAATGGAATTAAGCCCCAGGGAAATGATCTTTCCCCAGCTTGGAGCTAGGACAGCCTTAAGTATCTTCTGGACGTGGTCTGTTTTTCACAAGGATCCCAATGTTGTCATCTGCTTTCCCTCTGCTAAAAGTGATTGACTAACTGGAGGTAAAAATCAGTTTGGTACTACCACAAAAATGATAGGTTTTTACGTGTTAACTTTATTCATGGTTGTGTGAGAGCCATCTGGTTCCAGAAGAAGATGCTATAGAGCTTTTGCATAGTTTTTCTGGGTGAAGGAGGCAACTGGAGATGGAAAACAGCTCACTTAGAGCCCATGGGTCAGTTTAAACTATTTCATAAGCAATAAATTAAACGATGCTTCAGCAAGCAGAAAGGCTTGCTAAAGAGTGGGAATTTGCTATATAAAAAGAGGGTGACAAACATTAGAAGACTAAATAATCAAGATAACAAAATACTGTTACTGGGAAATTCTGAGCAAGAGTTTACCGGCTCAAACTTTTTTTGTTTTAAAAACAACAAAAAAATATAAGGCCCAGAGGTCACACATTAGTGTATTTGTGGAGGGAAATTATGAAACTAGATGAAGGCAAGATTTCTCAGCTTTCGGTCTGGGGCACTTTGCATCACACTGGTGGTTTCCAACTGGCAGCATCAGCATCATGTGAGAACTTGTTAGAAATGCTACCTCTTAGTCACCGCCCCAGACCAATGAATCGGAAACTCCAGGGGTGATGCCCAGTAAGCTGTGTTGTAACAAGTTCTCCAGGTGGTTCTGATGTACATTAAAGTTTGAGAACCACTGCACCACCATGTGGCTCTGTCACAGAAGGCTGGAGAGGCTGATTTGGACCAAGACTGTACCTATGCAGTCAGAAAGCCAAGCACCAAGCTGGAACATTCGTGGGAGGAATGAGGCCTCACTCTGACAGGGGAGATGGACTTTTGGGTTAAATAGTAAAAGAAGTAGAAGGTTAATAGTAGAAGGGAAATTCCAAATTCAGGATCTAAGTAAGAACTCCAATTCTCTAAGAACTACGGGGTCTTTTACGGCCTAAGCCTTACTTCCACCTTAACTCCTTCAGTAAAAGTTTCAACTGTGTGGATTTGGGAACTGTAAGGGTGTATTTCTAATTTTATAATGAAAACCAGTAGAAGAAGAAAATGTCACTTTTCAAAATTGACCTATTTTGCTTCCTGTGTTAAACATAATTATTTTGAAAATGAAAAACCTCTCTAAATTTAGTTTATGTAACATATGGAAGATTAAGGGGAAGGGAGGAAAGAAAAACTCAGAGATGAGGCAAGGTTGAGTTTGCCTATTTTACATTATTACTGTAAAATTCCTTCGCCTTGAAAAACACTCAAGTTTCTTTTCCATGTGACTCACTAGCAAACTTCTGTTCCTTAGATGTGGATCCTGTATTGTGTGGATAGGGATATCAAATAACCAAAATATGAAAAAAAAAAAATCACAGCTTATATTTAGTGTAAGAATAAGGAACTAAACAAGTAGAAAATCCCCTTTCATGATTGAGAAACTAATGTTAAGCTTAGCAATATTAGTAGCATTAAAATACTTAAAAAAAAATACTTTTATGTTATGTCCTCAGGATATCCATGAATAATGAAAGCTACAACCAACACTGCTGCCATTAGTTAAATGTGGCTCACACAAAGATCTTATAAACTGCTTCTAAAAGCTACACTACGTTTCACTCATTTCCTTTTATCCCCCTCTATCCTTTTTAAAGACGTGGACTCATTTTTCTGGATAATACCTTTTAAACTCTTTATCAAATATGTACTCAGTAACTATCAACTACTGTAGGAAAATGCAACTCAGTACCTGACACCATAATATACAAGATAATTATCAGGGTCATACACTCAATTTGTCAGATAGTTTTGTATTTACCACCCATAACTGAAGCCATTTCCATAGGAGAGATTGTAGGTACAAAGAGAGTAAGAATTTTGTTAGGAGATAACTGTGAAATAAAATGAAGACCTTGTAGTAAAAAGTTTGTTACTATTTAAGAATGTTTCTTCTGGTCTTTGTGTCTTTCCTTTGCAAAGTATACTTTATTTTTAGATGTGCAGATATAATTAGAACCCAGTGTTTTATGTTTCCAAAATTGTGGAAAAGAATGCTACTTATGTACTTAAGTATTTAGGGCTAACACAATGATACGGTGCTCAAATCTCTACAAAGCTTGCCTGAACAGAAAACTGATGCTTCAGGCATATAACAGGGTGGTGCCGGTGTGTTTGCTGAGATAGTTCTCAAGACTGTTTTTCTTTCAACACAAGCAGTCTTTCAAGTGTACTAACAAACTCCACATTCATAAAAGTGTCCATGAAAAGTAGAGAATATCATGAAGTGTACTGAATCTAACCTGCACTGATATAGAAAAGATACTGACTTGTTATTTTCTACTCTGAAGTGTAAAGTTAGCAAGAGATTGAGAAAAGGAGCTGTTTGTTTAATAAAATAGTTACCATTTTGAGAACTGATCCAGCTCTCATGGATAAAAAGTATAATTGTGTGAACAAAGTAAAATATTGAAAATATCTAATTCTCTACTGCACAGCAGTGACCACTATACAGCTTAATCTCTCTCCTCCAGTGAATACTCAGTATGACAGGCCAGGTTTCTGGTTTCTGAGGCAGCTACTCAATGACTAGCAATTTAAATTCATTCCTACAACTGAATTCATAACAACTTCCCTACCAGAACCCTAGAATCAAGTTATATTGTTATGATCAGACAGTGTTAAAGAAAATAAAATGCATTTTTAATAATTCCTCTTCCATCACAACTTTTTTTCAAGTCTCTGATACAAAGTTACTTCCAAATACACTTTATGAGAACAATCAGACTATTTTCCTCATGGTCAGCAAACTCCTTCATTTATACTATTCTGTTATTCCTCTTTCTTATACTTGTCCTTCCTCTTCCTCAGTATTGCTGTAGGCACTCTGAAAAATTTTCAAATACCTAATTAATGATTCTAAAGATCTTTGTCTTATTTCTATTACCTTGAGGAAAAATGGAAAAGAAAGGGGAGTCCATATTTGGGGTGAACCTATTGTGTCAAATACAAAGATGTGGAATTCTTACAAATAGTCCTTGTGATTGCTATAATCATAAGAGGTAGCTGTTATTGTACCCATTTTGCAGAGGAGGAAATTGAGGCCCAGAGAGACTTAGCAATAGCTATGGGGTAAAATGGTGTTTGAACCTAGTTGTGTGTAACTCCATAGCTCATGCTCTTTGTAACCTAAGTAAAATATTGCCCCTGGAATTTTTACTAATGTTAATTATACCTTTATATAAAAATACTTGTATTTAATGACTAATATTTTCAAAGCACTATCGTATACATCATCCCATTTCAAGGCAGCTGGTAGAATGGGGTGCTTGTTGTGGGGTGTTGTGAGGAATAGCAATAATGTATATAAAGTATAATATCCAATGTAAGACAAGTGCTCAGTAGCTATTATTATTATTATTACTGATCCTCCCAGCAAGCTTAGCAGTTAAGTAGTACAACTGTCATCATGCCCCCCGACAGACTTTTCCTACAAAGATTAATCCCGTTCACGTTATACTCCACAAGCAAGAATTACTTTAAAATTTTTATTTTTAAGGCATTTACTTACAGGAATCTTAAAACCCCATATTCAACTTCAGTTTGTTGGCAATGCAGGCAGGCAGGCAGGGAGTAGAAGGGAAGCAGGTGTGAGACGGGCTTACAATCTTTCCCAACCGTGTCAGAACTGGAAATTTTGCCTTCCTTCTCCAAAATGAGACTCCTTTCCACTGCACCAAAGTGATACAGGAGGATTTTCTTTCTCCTAAGTGTCACCATCCTCTTCTCACAAAGGATAATGTAATGGCGAGCCCATCCTTCAGTTCCTTGCCTGCACAGGGAGGGTGTGCCCCCTGATATCGGGGCAGACCACACTAGTTTACCGCGTGAGAGCCGTTATCATGACGCAGAGGATGGTTCCGGTTTGACTTCTGTGGCCGCATTCCTGCTCTCCGGATAGTAGGCAGAGAAGTGCAAGAAAAGTACTTGGTATCAGTGACTCACAGCAAGACAGGAAATGTCAAGCGGGTCCACCCTTCCTTCCTGCCCTCCCGACCAGCTGAGTTGCAGAACCACAGGCCACAAGGAGCCTAGAATCTTGGGGAGCAGGGCTAGAGCCACAGACAGAGTCTGGGCCACTGCGGTGGGCTCGCCAAATGGATTAAAACGTCAGGACCCAGCTGCCAGGAAAACATGCTCTATTCATCCTAGAGAGCACTGTTTCTGTTGAGATTTCTCTTTTCACTTTTATGCAGTATCTGCCTGGTATATTCTGGCCCTCGCACTGTTCTTAAACAGTGGGCTTGACACAGTTAATTGAGTGGTCCTCATTTATACTCTGTTTAAAAAAACACGCAAGAAATGATATCAATCATCATTATCAAGCAACGCCTTCACAATGCAAAACGGCAGTGTCTCTCCAGCAAAATGTAAACACATCTACAGCAGTGTTTTGAACCTAGTGTAAAATTGCTTCAATAAAGTTACATTATGTTTCTCTTCATGAGAGCAGCAAATGATTATCATGATGATAAAGGCTAACAATTATTACATTAAGAACTGCCCTAAGCACTTTATATATTTTAAGTCATTTAAGTATTACAAATACCCTTTGAGATAAGCGTTATTATTGTTCCCATTTTACAAATGAGGAAGTTATCAAAATGAATGAAAGCCTTTTCATTGTCTCCCCAAAGTGTTTTGAAACCTCACAAATAATAAACAAAGCTCAAGCAAAAACAAAAAAAATCATAAATGAAGCTGCTGCTTACAGTGATTTGAAGAGTCAAATGAATAAGTGACACAAAATGATTATACACGTTTCTCACAACTGGCCAATTTCAGTAGTACATTTCCAATTCAAGTTAAGACTCTGAAATAAGTCATTACAGCAGACCAAATTTGTCAGTATCTTTCGTCAAGGCCACTTCCCTCTCTTCCTGCTGTCAGAAAGTGGCAGAAGTCGGCATTCCTGTGTGTTATTATATATAACCTTTCAGTTCTCACCTCCTTTTATTTTCCTGCTCTCTCCAAGCTCAGCTCATACCCTGTGTTCTGACCGTGCCTGAATACTTTTGGCGCGCTTGGTCCTTGTTATGTGTCTTTTTTTTTTTTTAATAAATGTATTTATTTTTGGCTGTGTTGGGTCTTCGTTGCTGCACATGGGCTTTCTCTAGTTGCGGCGAGCAGGGGCTACTCTTCGTTGCAGTGCGCAGGCTTCCCATTGCAGTGGCTTCTCTTGTTGCAGAGCACAGCCTCTAGGCGCGCGGGCTTCAGTAGTTGTGGCTCATGGGCTGTAGAGCACAGGCTCAGTTGCTTCATGACATGTGGGATCTTCCCGGATCAGGGCTCGAACCTGTGTCCCCTGCATTGGCAGGAGGATTCTTAAACACTGCACCACCAGGGAAGTCCCTTGTTATGTGTCTTTGAATAAGGTGCTCTTTTCTCTTTTCTCCCCCTCTGTTCCACCCAGGGAGTGCCTGTAGCATTCAGAATTCTATTCATCTGTTCATACACTCAAAGAGTATTTACTGAACACTTATTATGAGGCAGAAACGGGGAGATGGGAGAGGGAAGAAGGTCACTGTTCTGATGAAACTTTCATTTTACTGCAGAAAGAGAGACAAAGTTAAGAAAGAAAAAAAAGAAAGCATGGATGAAGGAGGGAAGGAAGGAAAGAAGTAAGGGAGCAAGGGAAGGGCAGTGGGAGGAAGGAAAGAAGAAGGCAGGAGGGGAGTTGCTAACTCATTATGGTTAGGGTTAGGCAGGCCATATGACATTCAGTGACACTGGATGTCAGGAATCCAGTCACTTAAGCTGAACTCTGAATGACAAGAAGGAGCCAGTTGTGCAGAGCCAGGAACCATTCATTCAAAGGCGCTAAGCTAGAGAGCAAGCCTGGTTCCCAAGAACTGAAAGAAGCCAGCGTGACTGAGGTGCTGCCAGAGGGCAAGGCAGCCACCAGACCCCACTGGCTTTGTAAGGCCTGTAAGAAGTTTAAATTGAAAATTTAAAGCAGAGGGCTGATAGAATCTAATATAGTTTAATAAACCTCTCTGGCTGTTGAGTGCACATTGGGTTTTAGGGGGTCAGGTATAGAAGCAGGAAGACAAATTAGGATACAGGTGGAGGAGGGGCCAAGGCGATGCTTTCTTCTCTGTGCTCACACAACGTTTTGCCAGGACTCAATGTTAAGGTTACACGTTCTTTACAAACTGACATATGATTTTTCCTCTTCTACTAGATAATCAGATCCTTGAAAGCAGGAATGAATCATCATTCCACAATAAACATTCCCTGCATAAATAAATTAATAGAAGAATGAATGAATAAAATAAGGTCCCTGCCCTCAGAAAGCTTAAAGTCTCTGAAACAACCATCCATTCAAGCAACCAGACTGCAGAGTAGGTTATTTACATTGTGGAAGAAAAAGAAAGCATTATATGTGAGGGCAGAGGAGGGAGAAAGAGGATTATCCAACTGAGAGTGTGATACTGAATCAAAACATCAGGGTCTGCCGTTCTTTAACACAGTGGGATGTTAAAACAAGGTGGCAGGAGTTTGCCAGAGAACAAGTTGAGTCGGCTTCCCCTTCTGATGTTTCACAGTTTTAGATAAGGGCTGTATTTAGACTGAGTTCTGGGTCAACATGCAACTCAATGACTCTGTTGAGAAATGATTTATCTCTGCTGGACTATTAAATAAAAAGTAAACAGGAGTGTCAGATTGCTTTTGGATTGTTCAAATTACAGCAAAACCCTGACATTTAGGTGAAGTGTTCATGCTTTAAATGTTTCTTCTTGGGAGTTATAAAACGATCAACTATGAGGAAGTATTCTCTTCCTCCTTTTCTGTAGTTCACTCTCCCCAGGGGCTCCCCTGTCTCTACCCAAGATTTCACAGCCCTCCAGTTGCACAAATATAGGCCTTTTTCTCTCGCTCCCTTTCCCTTTCTGTTTCACTCCCCCTTCCCCAACCTACCTCTACTACCTATCCATCTAGCTATCTATCATCAGTTAGGTTTTTGTCCCATAACAAAACAACACAAAATCTGACTTAAAACAACCATCTATAATGTATCACAATCCTGTGCGTGATCTGGCTAGCTCTTCTGGATTAGGCCAGCTCATTTGGGGCTGAATGCTCTAAAACGGCCTCCCTCTCATGTCTGGGGTTACAGCCAGGACACCTGGGATGCTTAAGGCCTTTCTTCATGTGGTCTCTCATCCTCAAGGATGTCTGTCCACATGGTGACATAAAGGTCCCTAGCAGCAGGAGAAGGAAAACCCTATTGGAGGCACTTTTCAAGCCCTTGCACCACATTTTCTAATGTCCCATCAGCCAAAGAAAGTTAGCTGTCCAAGCCCAGGTTCAAAGGATAGAGAAATAAACTCAGTTTTTTGATGGGAGTCATGGCAAAAATTCCACTGCAAAGGGATACAGGGATATAAGTAACTTGTGTGAACCATCACACTATCATTTTGGAGAAATCCCATAAATTTAATTCACACGAAGGTGATTAAGGACCCCTAACAAGGTGGTTTGCTTCATAACTTGGCAAAATATCTCACCTCCAGGGAACCAATGTCTAGAGTCAGAATTGGAGGCACAGTGGTAGATGAGAAAGAGCTTTTCTTCTGCAAAGGCCTTTTCTGCAGCCCTTCCAGTCCTGATCTACAGGCAGCCACCTATCTGAACACAGATTCCACACCCGCTCCTTAGAGAGTTACACCCCTTAGAGAGTTACATCACAGTGTGCTTGACAAGCATGATTTGACATATGGAAGGGAGTAAGTACATCAATCACTTGACTCTACCAAACACCTGGTACATAACTGCTCAATAAATACTGAATTAGTTAATTCATGTGTGCATGAATGTATGTTTATGTGTGAGCCTAAGAGTGTATCAAGAGAGAAGGAGGAAGGGTGAGCATGCAAAAATACCAGCTCCATTCCAAATACTCCCCTAGGGAGTTAAGAGACAGCATGGCAGAGTAGAACTGACATGGGCTTGAAAGCCAGCTGAACATATTGCCTGTGTAACCTGGAACAAAATTCTTAACCTCTCTAAACCTAGTGCCCTAATCTATAAAATGGGCATAATAATACCTTTGCTACAGGGTCATTATAAAAATTAAACAGAATGATATACATGGAATACCTAGACCAACACATGACACATTAGACACATTTAGTAATTAGCAGGGAGCAGAAGCCAAGCCTAGATTCCCACACAAATTCCATTCTTCACTTCCTCCTTCCTCCAGTCCCAGTGCCACCTTCCCTTGGTGGTCTGCCTCCTTCCACCTACCAGCCCTTGACCAGCCCAATCAGAGAAATGAGCATGGCAGGAAGTGGAGAAATTCACCTGTATCTTTAGGTTCTAACAGCAAGATGTCATTCCAGCTGTGTCACTGGAAGGTAATTAAAGCAATGGGAAAGAGTGACCACAGTTAGTCGTACCTCTAAAAGTAAGGGCTCTGGCTACTCATTGTCTGCCATTTTGGCTCTCAGAAACTCACAGCAGAAGCAACCACCCAGACTCAGATTTGACCAGCAGCATTTGTGCATTTGGCATTCAGGAGGTATGGACAGATTTCAGTTAAATGTTGGAGACAGACACATGAATTTCCTTCTCTGCCTTCCCACCTCACATTCCACTGAAATACCTGTTTAAAAATATAAAGGAAATAAATTCATAATAAATCCCCATATCAGGGAATGAAAGATTTCTATATATTTGTCCAAGATGAGCAGAGGATGGGGTCATAGACTGTCTGGATTCAAATGTCAGCTCCATGAGTCATAAGCTGTATGACTTTGAGCAACTGTTTGCTTATTTAAAATGTGAAAAATCATAGGACCTATGGCACTGGGTTGTTGTGTAGGTTGACCAAGTTATATGAAGCACTAGGATACTTCCTGGAACACAGCTCAATAAAAGTTAGATTTCACTGTTATAAACAGAAGCCAAAGAATTTACAACTAAGAAATTACACAGAAGAAAGCTGGAAGCTCAAAGCTTGGAACTGGCAAGAATTCCAGGGGAACGTGAATGAAAAATCAAGGGTATTAGTTTAATGTGTACAGAAAAACTACAAGAGTCCATCTTCCCCCTGCTCTCTACTCCCACATCTACATGTAGGGGTGATGTGTCCCCTAATTAAACTAAATCCAAAGAAGTATTCTCTAAAGAAGTTGAATAACTTGTCTGTGAAGGGCTAAGGCTCCTGTTCTAGGCGCCTGGTACATAAGGAGTAGCCTCTCTATTTTTAATAACTAAATGAATGATTTAACTTTAAAGGGATCACAAAATGATACATGGAAAAAAAAATCCACACCTCGGCAACTTTTCTGAAACTTCACTATGTCAAAGATAAGAGCCTAAACATTTCTGAGAAGAAACAAGTTATCTATAAAGAAATGAGAATCAGACTGGTGTTAATCTCCTCCCCAACAAAACTGGTCACTAGAAGATAACAGAAAATGCTTTAAAAGTTCTGAGGGGGAATTCCTTTGAAACTAGAATTATATACCTATCTAAATTATTTTTCAAGTCCAAAAGACATTTTTAGACGTTCAAGAGCTGAGAAAATTTTATCTCCCATGCATACTCTCTGGAAAAAAAAATATTGGGGGATGTATTAGAGCAAAAAGAAAAAATAATCCAGCAAAAATAAGGTCATGGAAGCCAAGAAAAAGGTGAACATGACAGCCATGAAAAAAGAAATCTATGAAAAATAATTAGATAAAAGTGGTTCAGCAGGCTTAGAAAATCAACAGTCCAAAGAGCAACAGGAAATCAGAAAGCTCTGAGGAGTAAGTCCTCACGTTGGAAGATTCCTGTAGGAAATATTATTAATAAACTGAACAATCTTTGACAAGATGAAAGCATACTACAATTCTGTCCACAAGAAAAGTATTTAATTAGAATTTCCAAACAACAAACATGATATATAAAGAAATCATGGCCTAAATATAAAAAAAACTATAATGCTGTGTGATATTTAATACATTGAAAGAGAAGAATCAATTTGACCTTGACACTTGGAATATTCTTCTTCAACTAGCATAGGTTAATTAACACAAGGCTATATTTCCTCCTTTATGGGTCTAATCATACTACTTTGTACCTTAAGTAATAATACTCGCATTATATAATAGTAAAAAAGCTTTTTATTAAAAAAATTTTTTTTCACTCAGCCTATTGGCAAAGTGTAGAATAATCAACCATTTAGAACAATCCAACTGACAGAAACATTGACAGTGTAAAAAGTTGGGACATGTAAATAGAGTAGAGATGGAAGAAAGCATAGGGGGCATTTAATCTCCTCATTTTATGTGATTATGAATACAAATTTCTGAAGTTGACAGACCAAGAAAGAAATATTAATATTATTTACAGATATAAAGGTCACCTCTCAGGATCTGTTTTGTTTCCTGAAAAATTGGATTGATGATGTACACTCTCTATCTCACAGCAGCTTTGCCACGAATATCAAAACAAAGGTATGGGAGTACTGGGGGAAATAAAAGTGTTTTTATCATCAAAGTGTGTAGCTTCTACAGAAGTTTGGCTGTTTGCTTATGCATCCTAACTGCAAATCATCAAAACATATTTAATATGTCCAGTTACTTTCATCAGCTTTCTGCTCTGTGTAGTTCTCATAGTTTCCATCCCATGTAGAATCATAGGCCTTTAAAGTTGAAAAGACTTTCAGAGACTCTTGAGCTCACCTTCCCCTTTTCATAGGTGAGGAAACTGAGGCCATACAAAATTAACTAACTTGATAAAGTCAATGGCAATGAAATGACAAATTAGTCCTAAAACTAAGTGTCCTGAGTCCTAGGGTAATGTTTTTCTGCTACATAAATAAAGAAATGGCCAAATAATAATAATAATACAGTTGACCCTTGAAAAACATGTGTTTCAACTGCTAGGTCCACTTATATGTGGAATTTTTTCAATAAATATGTATTACAGTACTACATAATCCATGGCTGGCTGAACCTGTGGATGCAAAACCAGGTATACGGAGTGCTGACTGTAGCTACACTTGGATTTTCGACTGTGTCCAGGTCAGCACCCCCAACCACCCCTCTCCCCAGCCCTGTTACTCAAAAGTCAACTGTATGGGTCTTCCCTGGTGGCGCAGCGGTTAAGAATCCGCCTGCCAATGCAGGGGACAAGGGTTCGAGCCCTGGTCCGGGAAGATCCCACATGCCATGGAGCAACTAAGCCTGTGCGCCACAACTACTGACCCACCCTGCACTCTAGAGACTGAAAGCCATGACTACTGAGCCCACATGCCACAACTACTGAGGCCCACGCATCTAGAGCCCGTGCTCTGCAGCAAGAGAAGCCACCGCAATGAGAAGCCCGTGTACCGCAACAAAGAGCAGCCCCCGCTCTCTGCGACTAGAGAAAGCCCGCGTGCAGCAACAAAGACCCAACGCAGACAAAAATAAATGAATAAATAAATTTATATTAAAAAAAGTCAATTGTATGATAAACAGGTCCAGATAATAAATTGAATCTATGCGATTTCAGGAAAAAAGTTAGAACCCTGTAGTTTCATATGATCAGGGAATGTCCATGGTGTAAATAGATGTGCATTCTTAACTTATAAAGGTTTATTCAATAAATAGTTGTAACTATTTTATTATGTAAGATCCATTGATTTAATTGTTTTATATGCTAATGTAGTCTTCTCAAGTATATTTACAAATTCTAATGGGAAGTTCCATGTCTCTTAGCTCCTCTCTGCTTTTACAGATGAATTGGGCTACAGCAAGCTTTCTATAAAAATGAGTTGGCTTATTGTTTCTCTTCTGTATTTTTTTCTTTTAAATTTGTATTTGAAGCCATTTCAAACTTACAGAAAAGTTGTAAAAACAGTACAAACACCTGATTACTGTCTACCAAGATTTAGCAGATTTTAACATTTCTCTCTCATCTACGTATCCATCTATCTATTTATCTATCATAGATCTATTATATGTTACACTTTTAAAAATATACATAGTTTTTCTTATCCATGTGAGAGTACATTGCACACATCATGCCCCTTTATCCCTCCACACTTGAGTTTGTTTCCTAGGAACAAGATTTTTCTTTTACATAGTAACAGTACAATTAACAAATTCAGGACACTTAACATTGATATAACACTTTAAACTCTATATTTCAACTTTATCAATTGTACAAATAATATCCTTTTTAGTTTTTTTCCCTAATTCATGATATTGTCTAGGATGTCATACTGCATTTTATCATGTCTTTTTAGTCTTATTAAATTTGGAACTGTTCCTCAGCCCTCCTCTGTCTTTCATACCATTGGCATTTCTGATGAATACAGGCCAGTTATTTCATACTGATTAAGATTCTGGTTTCTCTGTTGTTTCCTGGTGATTAAACTCAGAGTACCTGTTTTTAGTTGGGTTGCTACATGATGGATGTGTCTTTCTCATGGTTTCAAATTTGGAGGAACTGGATGTAACTTTCCCTCTTATTGGTTAGGTTAACGTAGATCTACTTGTTTAAGATGTTATGCCATTTCACTGTACACTATTTTCCCTTTTATAATTATTAAGTAATTTGTGAAGAGACAGTTTGAAACTATGTAAATATATTGTTCCTAATCAAATTTCCTCCCCTAGGTTTAGCCTATTGCTCATTCTAGCTTGAATCAATTTCACTGGGATGGTTGCAAAATGGTAATTAATTTACATTTTATTTATCTATTAGCCTACTCTATCTACCTGGCAGTAAGGAACAGCTTTATTTTATTCCTTATTTATTTATTAACAGTTTGGACCCATGAATTCTTGCTTTATTCAACTATTTTCCATTAATGTAACTCTCTTTTTTATTTTTCTCTCTCTCTCATGCCCAAATTGTCCTATATTTGGCCTGTGGGAACTCATTCAAGCTGGCTTCTGTGAACTTCTGACATGTTCTCATCATTTTTTGAGCACTTCCCTATTTCTGGCATTAAAAAAAAAAAAATCTCAGGCTCATGGTGTACTCTCACTGCCGCTGCCCAGGAATCGGCCATTCTCAAGGAGTCCTCATTCCTTTTAGTGGGGAATGGTAGATTGCGTGTTTTTGGGGGTTTTTTTTTGCGGTACGTGGGCCTCTCACTGTCGTGGCCTCTCCCGTTGCGGAGCACAGGCTCCGGACGCGCAGGCTCAGCGGCCATGGCTCACGGGCCCAGCCACTCCGCGGCATGTGGGATCTTCCTGGACCAGGGCACGAACCCGTGTTCCCTGCATTGGCAGGCGGACTCTCAACCACTGTGCCACCAGGGAAGCCCTAGATTGCGTTTTGAAGTTGACATCATGGAGGTCAATCATGTCCTTCTAAAACACATCTCCTGGTTTAGTAGGAAACAGAATCAGAACTGAAAAGACATTAGGTCTCATCCAGAATGGAAATACTCTGTGCTTGATTTGTTTTTTCTTTTTTCCAGGATTAGGTAGTAGATGTGAGAAATGAATACACAGCAACAAAATGTTGTGAAGTGTGTATAAAGGAAACATTTTAATTACCACATGAAATTAGTCTGCAAAACAAATCAATTCAATTAAAAATCTAGTATTGGGCTTCCCTGGTGGCGCAGTGGTTGAGAGTCCGCCTGCCGATGCAGGGGACATGGGTTCATGCCCCGGTCCGGGAAGATCCCACATGCCGCGGAGCGGCGGGGCCCATGAGCCATGGCTGCTGAGCCTGCGCGTCCAGAGCCTGTGCTCCGCAACGGGAGAGGCCACAACAGGGCGAGGCCCGTGTACCGGAAAAAAAAAAAAAAAAAAAAATCTAGTATTTTAAGTGAGTTGAAAATCATTATAATTCCAAATGAAAATATAAGTTGTATCTTGGAGGTCTTCAAAATGGCTCAGCTTGAAAATAGTATATAAACACAAACTCAAAATATGTTTTTAAGCACACAGTATGAAATACACAATATGAAAAAACCAATTATGAAATATGAAATTTAAAACCCTTAATGTTTGGCATAAAAATGTGCTAACATCTTTATGAATGAATTGAGATTTAAGAAAAAGGTAGCCACTCATAAGAATTCAAATAAAAATATGTATATGAAATGTATAAAATTGTATAGGTGTATGTAATAGGATGCTACACATGCCCTCTCTACCTGAATAGTGTATGGCCATTTTCCAATTTAAACTCCATTTCTTCTAAAATTTGACTTTTTTTTTAAAGAGCTAGCTGAGAAAGCAAAAAATACAGAAGACCAGTATATCAAACATAGTATTACAAAGGCAGGCTGGAGTGCATGTTGTCTTTGCCCAAGAAAAGCAGGCCAGCCTAAACCAGAGTATCCCGGCAGTAGCCTTTCATTATGAAACCAGCTTGTGGCAATACTTCTTCTCCAGCCGTGAGGCAATTAAATAAGAATGGACAATCCTCCAATTGCCTCACAAGTGTTAAAATCAGCACCAGAGCATGTTGCAACTCACCGTATGTTGTAATTAAATGTAGGAACTCACACTTCTGTGTGGCCATAAAAACCTCTGTTTGGGGAGGGAGGCTGCGCCGTCTACAATTGCCGCCAACCTGAGATCAGACAGTGATGTGGGGGACACACCTGGTTTCATACCCTTACAAACACATCCTCATACAATCCCTTGGTTTATTTCAGATTCCCCAGGCTTCTCAGCTGCCGCATTTGTAACAGCGAGAAAGAAATTTAGATCAAAAGAGACCACAGGGCGAGACAGGAGTCCAGGAGCATGACTGGACTACAGTTTCCAGGTTCTGCTGTTTCCTTTCAAGTCATGAAATAAGTGAACATAAAAGAGGAGGCCAGGTCAAAAACAGAAAGGAGGCTGGGCAAGAAGCAGCAATGGGAAACCAGCTAGGAAGAATCAAGGTTAGCTGTGCCAGGCCTGCTGAGTCTCGCTCATTTAGAGGGAGGCTACCTCCTATTGGTGAAACTACAGAGATTTCTAAAAAAATGTATATATATATATTTTCTTTTTTTTGCTTTTTTTCCCCTAATGCTGCAGGAGATTACAGCATACTGCAGTGAAAATACTTCAGGTTCCAATGGTAACTGATGGAAATATCCCTCAGACAAATGGTCTCAGCTGGAGGAGCTATTTATGAACTGGACTCATTGTAAACAGCACCTCTCATCAGGCGTTCAACAGGAAATGCAGCCTTCCAGGAGGACTTGACTCAGCAGGAAGCAGCAGCTGGTGAGGAGAATTACCTGATTTACCTGCTCAGAAAAGTGTTAACATTGGGAACAGAGCGGATAAACTCTAATTACATTTGAAACAGAGTGAGGAGGAATTATCCCAGAGGAAAGTGGGACCAGAAGCTGTGGAGTTGGCTCTCTCCTCTCTGCCTGGTGATGCGGAGAAGGGAAGCTTTGCCACTGGCTCACCGCCTGCCACATTCCTAGGGAGGCAAATCAGCCGGCCTGAGGGGAGGCAGGAAT